>NC_087353.1:86217729-91655229 GCF_030014295.1 Loxodonta africana | reverse complement strand
ATTCCTGGTGGCTGTGCCCTCTCGGTAGCCCAGGCCAGGGCAGCCCCTCCCTCAGAGCCGTGGGAGCCTCAAAGACTCGGAAGGGTTAACACTCTTTGTTATCTCTCCTTTTAATCCTCAGATGGGCCAGCGGCTCACGTTGTTCGGATCTGGTAGAGAGAAAGCCTTAACTATTATCTGCTTCTAGCTGACCATCTGCTGTTGCAGAAAATTCAAAACCCTGGAGATCTACTTATATCCACATCGTAAACGAGAAAAGATGTTTTAATTAAGGGAAATCAGGTTAACTTAGCTCTAATTTACAAGCCGCCTGCCTAATGAATTGTCTGAGCTGCTCTCTCTTTGTAGAGAGTAAATCTGAGGATCCTCTCCCTCCGCAGTTCAGACACTAATTAACTAACCAAGAATTTTAGTAGCACACCCGCCTGTCGTCTAATAGTTTTACCTAAAGCCAGCCCGGTCATTGCTTGTACAAATTGCCAATTAAATGTGATTGATATAATGAAATTGGATTGTATTTTTCACTTACCTTCTTCTCCTGTCCCCCCCCCATTCCTACATTATCTTACCCCGACTGCCAAGGATCGAGGACGCATGCCTGCACACCCCCATGACAACAAAACTAAACAGGGCCGACCCCCAGCTCCAGCCACCAGGCTTTGCATGGCGACGAGCACAGGGCCAGGCAAGTCCCTGTTAAACCAACATTTCTATTAGCTGAAGTTAACAGGCATAATCTTGTTTCCAGATATTTATCCACGGTACTGAGGGCTGTAGTTACATGTTTGAAGTTGGGGGGGAAAGTGAAAGATCTAAGCAGCTATTCTAAAAATACATTAACAGTTTCCAAAATCTATATCGCTGCTTAATTAAATATGTTATCCTGTTTATAGGATCTGTGGCTAATTATTTAGAGTCATTTAATCTACTCAATTTGCACGTTAATTAAACAGCATCGGTTTGCAGCGCTTGGCCCAGCGGGCTTGGAAGGAAACAGCGCCGCCTGGCGGGGACGCGGCACGGCCAGCGCTTGGGGCTATCCTGTCCGCTGACCAGGGCTCGGTGGCCAGCCGACTGGTGTGATTCAAAGGTGAGCGGCCCTGACCCCGGAGGTCAAGGGCCACGGGAGAGACTGAGCGGGACCCGGAGACGCTCCTGCAGGAAATTTGGGGGGGGGAGGGGTGCGCACCAGGCCCAGCTGGCCAGGGCCCAGCTCTTTGGTTATTTATAGTGAGGGTTCGGCTGTCCGTCCATCTATCCATCCATCCATCCACCCGCCCCTCCGTCCATCCATCCACCCACACACCCATCTACCCACGCATCCTTCAGTCTGCTCATCCATCCATCCACCTCTCCCCATCCATCCATCCATCCATCCATCCATCCATCCCATCCATCCCATCCATCCCATCCATCCCATCCATCCATCCAGGCAACTGACATGCCAGGCACCGGACTACGGTAGGGGCAGCTCTGTGGCTGGGGAGGGGGACACCCAGGCCTGGCGGCTCCAGCCGGCAGCCTGGTTAACTGGAGAATGATGAAGTCGCTCCCCGCCCCCGCACTCGCACTGCCTAATTGTTTTCCCTGCCCAGCCCCATCTGTCCTTCTCAGCCCGTGTGTGGTTTGGCCTTTGTCTCGCTGCCCTGTACTGACACCCTCTTTCAAAGACCACTTCTGTCGCCCTTCACCGATCTCTTCTGCCCCATTAACTCATCGGCACGAGGCTCTGGCGACAAAGACCTGAAATCGGATCCACGCACGAGGACTGCCATTGTCCACATGCCCCACTCCCTGTGCCCCCACACCACCCCAGAAGCCCGCGGGCCTGCTGGACAGGGCAGGAGTGCAGTTTGCCTTGGAAATAAGTAGCACAGCCTCATGTCCTGTTCAAGCCCAAGCTTCACCCTACCTAACAGGGGGCCAGGTCGCGCTGCTCTTGGCAGGGACTGACAGAGCAGCTGCAGGAACCGGCCGGCCACCAAGGGGAGAGCTAATCTGCTCGCTACCAACCCTTTGTAGTGTCCTGGACTGGAGCAGGCTCACAGAGGAGAGGGGCCGCCTGCCTCATGGCCTGGTGAACAAAGACCAGTAACCTGTTACTAAGACAGGCGCCTGGGCTCTTCCAGCACCCACTTTTTCCCCTTTGAAAGGGAGGATCACCACAGCCCACCCAGGGATGGGCGTGGGGACTATTCTTGTGGGGAGTGGGCCCACTGCCACAGGCAATCCACAACAAGCAGCCCAGGGCCGGGCTTCCAGAGGCACCCCTAGGTCTCTCCCACCCCATGGAAGCCATTTGTTGGTCTTGGGTTGCAGCTGGACTAGAAGCAGGCTCCACGCAGAGGTCAGCACTCACTGCGGGGCTGGAGACCAGGCAGGTGGAGGCTCTCTAGAACTTTCACTGCACAGGAGGACTGGCAGCTTCTCAGATGCACTGGTGAGGGTGGGTGTGGAGGGGAGTCCCCTGCCAACTTTGGTCTTGCAGTGTGGTCCCTGCCTCCACTTTCCTGCATGGATTCCCTTCCAGAGCTGCCTGTTATTTCTGCTGGTGAGACGACAGGAAGGCGGACATTGCCAAGCAGTGCCAATACAGGCCACCAAAGGCTAGCTTTCCCTGAAGTGATGGCAGGTGGCTTCAAACATCTGGCCCAGTCGGTCCTGTGATGACCACACACTATTAACTAGTGGGGTCTTGAGACAAGCTTCTAGACAGCACCCTCTTTTCAAACCTGGACCCAACTACTTTTATTTTCTCTCCCTATAAATGCAGATTCTATGACTCAGCAGTGGCACTTTGAAGGCCATTTGAGGAGAAACCAGGTCTATGCCCTGGGGGACGGGGCATCGCGTCCAGGCTAGTGAAAGGATGGCAGTTCCTAACTCTGCCTAGATTACCTTTTGCTCTTAAAATTCATTAAACTTAAAAACAATGATTGTGGTAAAATATATATAACAAAAAATTGCCATTTTAAAGTGTACAGCTCAGTGACAATCGCACTCACCATGTGTGCAGCCATCGCCACTGTCCATTTCCAAAAGATTATCATCATCCCAAACAGAAACTGTACCCATTAAGCAAGAAGTCCTCCTTCTCCCTCCTCCCAGCCCCTGGTAACCTCTAATAAACGTTTGTCTCTACGCGCTTGTGTATTCTAGATATTTCATATAAGTGAGAGCGTACAACATTTGTCCTTTTGTGTCTGACTTATTTCCCTCAACATAATGTTTTCAAGGTTCATCCTTGTCATAGCACGTATCAGGACTTTGCTTCTCTTAATGGCTGAGTAATAGTCCATTGTATGGCTGGACCACATTTTGTTTCCATTCATCTGTTGACAGACACTTGAACTGTTTCCTCCTTTTGGCTACTGTGAAGAGTGCTGCATGCTTTCCGTTTTAAACAAAGAAATTTGAAGAAGAACAAACAAGGATGTACTAAGGCCCCAAAGGCCTCCGCCATCACCGAGGCAGGACCCTGATGCCTAAACGAGGCTTCTCCCTGTCAGTGTCCCACCCTTTGTGTTGGTGGACCAGAGATTGTGTCATTTCTTATTGTTGAAGGGGGTGACCCTGCTATTTATTTCTTTTGCAGGGACTCGTGGGCTCCTAAGGGTCAAGGGAGAATGGGCTCCACCTTATCTCCTTCTATTGCCTTGACTGGAGACCAAGTCACATTCCAATTTTGCTCCCACAGAATTTTTATTAGCCAATGTTAGAACTTACTAGAAGTCCAAGTCCTTTATCTGCTTCAGATATCCCACAGCTCAGAACACTGACCCAAGGCTGAAAGCTGGAGATCTTCTGCACCTGGCAACTTGCATAAGTCGTTCAGCAGAACCAAAAGATGGTGCCCTGGTTTGGGACTTCTAGCCTTCTAAACTGTGAGAAAATAAATTTCTGTTTGTTAAAGCCACCTACTTGGGATATTTCTGTTATAGCAGCACTGGGAAACAAAGTCAGCCCCTGGTGTGACCACTGGACTGTGAGAACTCCATCATGTGTGTCTTCAATCATAGGCTAAAGACACATGATCTCAGTAACAGTAGGGAGGGATAATTTTTTTTTTTAATAACAGCTTTATTGAGATATAATTGACATACCGTAAAATTCACCATTAGAGCGTACAATTCATTTTTTTTAGTATAGTCACAGAGTCCTGCAACCATCACCACGATCTATTTCCGGAACATTTTCATCACCCCAAAAGAAACCTTGTACCCATTAGCAGTCACTCCTTATACGCCCCCTCCCCCTGCCCCTGGCAACCGCTAATCTACTTTCTGTCTCTATGGATTAGGCAAGGATAATTTTGCAGAAAGAAATTCTACCAGTCGGACAAAGACTATATAAATGAGGAATGGGGGAGGACAGCCTGAAAACACTCTCTCCTGTGGATCACCATGTCCCTTCCTCATGTGGCACAGGAGGGTGAGGGTGTTGTCTGGGAGCCAGAGGAGGGATAAGGCCAGGGAGGAAGGTGCCCGGCCATTCCTCCTCAGCCCTGGCCCTATGTTTTAGACATCAGCACTCTTGTATTTTTCAGTCTATAGATATGGTCTTAAAACCACCTCTGGCCCTCTGTAGTCAACATCAGCACCTATGGACACAGTGAGGCTCCCTGTTATGGACTGAATGTGTCCCCCCAAAATATGTGTTGGAGTCTGACCCCTATACCTGTAGATGTGACACTATTTGGAACTAGGGTTTTCTTTATGTTAATCAAGTCCATATCAGTGTAGGGTGTGTCCTAAGCCTAATCACTTTTGAGTGATATAAGGAGAGTACAGACACGGACAGAGGAGCCCTGGTGGCACAGTGGTTAAGCGCTCAGTTGCCAACCAAAAGGTCGGTAGTTTAAACTCACCAGCTGCTCTGCAGGAGAAAGATGTGGCAGTCTACTTCCATAAAGATTACAACCTAGAGAATCCTATGGGGGATTAAAAAAACCCTATGGGGCAGTTCTACCCTGTTCTATAGGTTGCTATGAGTTGGAATCAACTCGATGGCGACAGGTTTGGCTGGGTTTTTTTTTTTTTCTAGACACAGACACAGAGGAGTCCCTGGGTGGCACAAATGGTCAAGTGCTGAACTACTAACTTAAAGTATCCGCGGTTCGAACTCACCCGGAGACGCCTCGGAAGACAGGCCCAGCCATCTGCTTCCAAAAGGTCACAACCTTGAAAACCCTATGGAGCAGTTCTACTCTCCAAGAGTCGGAATCAACTCAATGGCAATTTACTACAATGGACACAGAGACAAGCAAGCACAAACTGGGGAAAGATAAATGCCACATGGAGATGAGCAAAGAACCGAGGCACTCCAGGGCTAGAGAAACTGAGACGAGGACCCTCCTCCAGACCCAACAGAGAGAGAGGGAGCCTTCCCCTTAGAGCCAGTGCCCTGAATTCAGACTTCTAGCCTCCTGAACCGTGAGAAGGTTCTGTACTTTAAAGCCACCCACCTGTGGTGTTTTTGTTATATGAAACTAATACTCTCCCAAACCTGGTGGAGCCACAGCCTCCCTTTGGGTTCCAAAAAACCAGAAACCAAACCCAGTGCTGTTGAGTCAATTCCGACTCATAGTGACCCTGTAGGACAGAGTAGAACTGCCCCATAGAGTTTCCAAGGAGCACCTGGTGGATTCGAACTGCTGACCCTTTTTGGTTAGCAGCCATAGCACTTAACCACTACGCCACTAGGGTTTCCCCTTTGGGTTCAGTCCCATTGAATTCCACGTGAACATCGTGGCTGGGCTGGTGCCAGAGTGGAGATCCTTCTTACTTCCCTTCTCCCCAGCCTTGGGGAGCCAACTTGATGCTCAATGGCCTTGTCTTGTCCTGGTGTTTTTGCCAAGAATAATTTGAATTTTAATGCATTTAGGAGGTTGCTCAGTTCAGAAAATGCCATTTTGCTTTCCCCGAACACAAAAAATATTTTCTAGTTGAGCTGATTTTTAACATCAACTCTTGCCATTATACCATTTTTACAAGCCTGAAGTCCCAGCAATCACGGCACTGGCCTTCTAATGAGTCTGTTCTTGATTTACAACAGAAATGAGCAGTTATCTGCTAATAACCTCTGAGTCTGAAATTAAAAGGGATAGAGAAAATAAACCAAATTGCAAAGATCAGCTCTTGTTAAATAAAGTCATTGTGAAAAGATGGAGAACAACATTTCCATGCATCTGATAAATGACATGATGGGCCCATCATTTGAGGGCTGTAATTATTCAGTACTACTTAGCAGCTGCGGAGCACTTATCTTATGATCATTTAATGGACATTTGTTAACTAATTCTCAGCAGAGCCCTTCCAGCCACTGTACAAGCAGGGAAACTGAGGCAGGGGTGAGAGGTGATGGAGTGAACATGCACGGGAAGACAGGAGAGCCTCAGGCCCCTTTGGATACCTTGCTCTTCCTGCCTGTCCCCTCCCCCCCGCCCCTTTCCGACTTAGACACAACCAGTCCCATCAGCTCATTCCTGCTCAGAGATTTATGGCAGCCAGGGGGTAGCTAAATTGCGCTGAAGAAATTCATCAACAAAGGCATTGTTAAAGGAATTACGCTCCGCTGCCTTGGGTCTTTCTACAGAGTCAGATGTCAGCTATGTTCTACCCTCCAGGAGAAAAACGAGAACAACTTATGGTAATCAGAATTCACTTTAATTTAAGGAGCAGGGTAATAGTACCGAGTGACGGGAGTAGAAAGTCCAGCTATGGAAAGAGGCAGTATGTACATAAGAAACTATGTCCCAGCTGTAGAAATCAACACAAACTAGAACTCACCACTATCTTTGAGAAAGGTGGCTAAGACGGCAGAGGAGTTTAAGTTTACAACTTAAACCATCACAGGTCGCCCCATTCTGACTCCCCACTCCAGCCACCAGTGGTGTCCTCAAACCCTCTCCCTGCCCCCACAGAAGCACAAAAGACTGTTTGTTTTGTGCTTTGCTATTGTCTTCATTCAGGGCAGTGGTGGTCCAGTGGTAGAGTTTTTGCCTTCCATGTGGGAGACCCAGGTTCAATTCCTGCCTAATGCACCTCAAGAGCAGTCACCACTCATCAGTGGAGGCTTGTGTTTTGCTAGGATTCTGGACAAGTTTCAGCAGAGCTTCCAGACTAAGGCAAACTGGAAAGGAAGGCCTGGCCATTGACTTCCAAAAATCAGCTGCTGAAAATCCTATGGATCACAATGATACAATACCCAACCGATTGTGAGGATGGTGCAGAACC
Source organism: Loxodonta africana (assembly GCF_030014295.1). Classification (NCBI taxonomy): domain Eukaryota; kingdom Metazoa; phylum Chordata; class Mammalia; order Proboscidea; family Elephantidae; genus Loxodonta; species Loxodonta africana. Next base: position 91,647,994 of record NC_087353.1, on the reverse strand, counting down.
GGGCAGAGGTTAGTTCCGTGGTGCCCGGGGCTGACTTGATGGCAGCTAACAGCAGCAACAACAAGTTTGTCCTCATTATAAGAAAGAGCTCTCATTCCTTAGATACAAACAGCAGTGACAAAGGGAATGAGTCTAGTGGCCCTCCAGGGAACACTTCTCTGTGAACTCCTTTCCAGGAGCACCGTCTCCCAGCCCCTTGGGCTTGGCCAACCTAGAGGGGTGAAGGGGGCCCCCGCAGTGCCCTTCCAGCACCCACATGGGAGAGGGGAGTGGGGCACTTGGCTCATTTACATGTAGGAGTTAATACACACATACATACATACACATGCCCTGCTGCAGGTTGACCATTTGGCCAGCCCTTCCCCTCGCCATCACAGACTCCACCAGTATGTATTTATGGCTTTGCTTCCTCCTCAATGAGACACCCTTAAACGAACTGTGTACCCTCTGTTTATCAGGGCATTGTGCTGTAGTGGCTTGCATGTTGCTGCAATGCTGGAAGCTATGCCACTGGTATTTCACATACCAACAGCACCCATGGTGGGCAGGTTTCAATGGAGCTTTCAGACTAAGACAGACTAGAGATCTACTTCTGGAAATCAGCCAATGAAAACCCTATGAATTACAACAGAATGTTTCCTGAAATAGTGCTGAAAGTTGAGCCCCCTGGATTGGAAAGCGCTACACAAACAGTCACGACAATGACCTTAAACATACCAGAGAGCATGAAGATGGCACAGGACTGGGCAATGTTTCGTTTTGTTTAACTTAAAATGGCCATGAGTTGGAGCTGACTGAACAGCAGCTAACAACAACAACGACAATTAACTGAGATGAGAACGATCTTTAAACAGATTCTACATGATGAACGAAAACCCCACACCAACTTCAAGGTAGAAAAAAAAGACCAAAATTCAATGCCCTAGAACTTGGACCAGACACAAAAGGAAGGGAACAGGAGGCAGGCCCTGAGCTAATCAGAGCGAGGGTCCTGGGGCCATTGTTTTGAGAACTTAAAGAAACTTGAGGAGAATTCTCTGCTGAGACCAGCGTCTTGGGTGCTTGAAAGAAAAGACAAATGAAGCGGTTTGCACGAGTTTCTGGGAAAGAGATCTAAGGAGAGGGCCTGTCACAACACTTACTTGCTTCAACTGCTGTGTGGGTCAGCATGGTGTTGGTGACCTCAGTGCCCTTTTGCCTGGCACACTCTAGGGCCCCAGCTCTAAGTATGGTTCAGGGACCACCTGCTTCATAAACAACTGAACTCCAGTCAATGCCCTCCAGCCACGGACCCCCGGGAGTAGAGATGCACAAGGTGGGCATATTGTTTGTTGCTGTGAGGGAGACCGGCACCAAGGGGACTGTGAGCCATCCGTATTTCACTCTACATCTACCTTAAGTAGAATTGCTTTTTCACTCTGCCTCATCCTAAAACAAAACCCATGAAATCACAAGTTGGACATGCCAATGATTTCTCCTAATATATGTTGAAATAAATATGCAGTTATTAAAATAAGACGTTCATCCGTGTGCCCCCTATGAGTACCCTGCATACGTGTTTACCTGGGAACAGGGTCCTGATGCCCACGGAGCTGTGCAGGTTTGAGCCCCACAGAGGAGCATGATTCTGGGTTAAATGCCCTGCAAAGGCCGAGCGAGCAGGCTGGATCAGGTCCCCAGAGAAACCTTCCTAAGTCATTTTTATGGCTTTATTCCATTTCCTTCAGCCTAATGTACTTAACTCTAAATTCGCCTTTCTTCATCTATTGCCAGCTCTTGGCCCTCACTCCGGAGAGGCAGGGAAGAAAGTCCAGGAAGGTGTAGGATTCCTACTTTTAGCAAGGGCCAGTGCCCGGGGAATGTCAGGGTCCCTACCCAAGTGGCAGCCAAGATTCGCAAGATGGACTTTCTGAATGAGAACCTTTGGAGACACAAGCAGGAGGAATTATTACGGAAGCTTCTCAGCTTCAGCTGCTGGAGGGAGTTGAATGAGCTGGTAGAGCACAGTGTGGGGGCAGTTGGGAGGAGACTCAGGTGGGGCCATCCTTCCCTGGCATCCATGCCCCTGCTGGACTCCTGAGGAGAGTGAACCACCAGGCCCCAGTCACTCCCTCAGCCAGGCTCGCCAGGAGGGCGGATCATTGTTTGGGGTTTGTTTCACCCATTAAAAAAAAGTGCCAAGTAGGAGAATGGATAAACAAACTCAGATACATCCATACAATGGAGTATTATTCATCAATAAAAAGAAATGCACTATTAAGATGAAAAGACTTGGAAGAAACTTCAATGCACATTGTTAAGTGAAAGAAGCCAGTTTGAAAAGGCTACACGCTATATGGACATTTTGGGAAAAGTTAAAACTATAGGGACAGTAAGGAGCCCTGGTGGTGCAATGGTTAAGTGCTTGGTTGCTAACCGAAAATTTGGTGATTCGAACATACCAGCCACTATAACATGGGAGAAAGATGTGGCAGCCTCCTTCTGTAAAGACTATAGCCTTGGAAACACTATGGGGCAGCTCTACGTCGTCCTATACGGTTGCTATGAGTCAGAATAGATTTGATAGCAATGGGTTTGGCTTTTTATAGGGACAGTAAAAAGATCAGTGGTCTGGGCGAGGGTCAAAGAGGGGAAGAGGGATGAACAGGTGGAGCACAAGGCATTTTTAAGGCTGTGAAACTATTCTGCTTGGAGGTGTGAACACCTGACATGACGCGTTTGTCAAAACCCACAGGATGGTACAACACCAAGAGTGAACCCCAATGTAAACTATGGACTTTAGTTAATAATAACGCATCATGCTCTGGTTTTCTCTTCAGATGGAAAAAATCTTTTGTCTTTTATTAAAATAATAATAATGTATCCATATAGGCTCAACCACTGTAACAATGTATCACTCCAGTGCAAGATGCTAATAACAGGAGAAACTGCACAGGAGGGAGAGAGGGCATATGGGAACCCTTTGTACTTTTTGTGCAATTTTTCTGTAAACTTAAACTGCTCTGAAAAATAAAGTTTTTTTTTGAAGTGCGTAGTGCTTATCTCTGCGGCAACACAACACGTAGGTTAAGTCTCTTTGTCCCCTGGCTCTGAGAGCTGCCCAAGTTGGGGAGTGCTGGGGTGGCAACCTCACTGCTGTTATTAATGCTTCGGGGGCTCCCTCTGGAGGCATCTGTTTGATTCTGTTTGGCCGGGTGATGGGCCTCACAGATTGCACCTTTGCATCATCTCCCCCGCACCCCCGGGCCTAGCACTGACTTTTGGCAAAGCTCAAATCCTTTTTAACTCTTACTTCTGGCATTCAGCTAAGGAAGCTGGCTGGCTACATTAGAAAATAAGACTCTTCACCATCGAGTCCATTCTGATTCATACCAACTCTAGAGGACAGAGTAGAACTATCCCGTAGGGTTTCCCAGGCTGTAATCTTTACGGGACCAGGCTGCCACATCTTTCTGTGGAGGAGTGGGTGGTGGGTCTGAATGCTGACCTTTCAGTTAGCAGCCAAGTGCTTAGCCACTGCACCACCAGGGCTCCTGGGCTACATTAACCAAACTAAACCCATTGCTGTTGAGTCGATTCTGACTCATAGTGACCCTATAGGACACAGTAGAACTGCCCCATAGGGTTTCCAAGGAGCAGCTGGTGGATTTGAACTGCTGACCTTTTGGTTAGCAGCTGAGCTCTCTTAACCGGTGCACCACTAGGGCTCCTGTTGGCTACATTAAAACCAACTCAAAATGCTTTCTTCTTCTCTATTGCTATAGCTCCCGCCCTACCCTCACCTGAAAAACTCTGGCTGACCTCAAACCTTCCTATTTGTTTTTGCACCCGGGCCAGAGGAGAATTTCCAAAGCAAGCAAATCACGATAGGGACCCCTGGGCTCTCACACGTGCTCCTTCTCTAAAGCACAACAGTGATACTTCCTAAAGACTCCGTACCTCATGAAAAAGCTGTTTTTCATTGGATGGGATGTCACAAGTGGAATTTCCTTATGGAACTTGGGGGGCAGGTCGATGCGGACCCACAGGAAAGAGTCCCAGGGGAGATGAGTGTGGCTTCCCCTCCCTGAAAATGAGGTCTGTTTTTGTTTGTGCCAGGGTCAGTGCTTTTTCTTCATCCTCTGAGTTTCTCTCACAGTCTTGGGAAGAAAAACTGATCAGATAAACAACCTTTGGGTTCTGGGCCTGCCATCCAGAGTCCAGGGCCTCGAGAATGCTGGAAACTCGACTTTTTACCCAGCCTGAAGGCCATCTGTCTTTTGGTTTGCTTAAAATCCTCTCCCTGCCCCTTTTCTTGGTGAATTCACCACTATACATATATATTTTTTTCATATATAATATATACTTAATTTTTATTGTGGCAAAATAAATATATAACAAAACATTTACCAATTCAACCATTTTTAGCCGTACAATGTAATGGCATTAATTACACTCACCGTGTTGCATAACCATCAGCACTATCCATTTCCAGACGTTGTTCATCACCCCAAACAATTAAGCAATAGCTCCCCACTCGTCCCTCCCGCCTGCCCCTGGTAACCACTAATAAATTTTGGTCTCTATGCATTTGCCTGTTCCAGATACTGCATATAAGTGAGATCATGCAATATTTGCATCACTGTATTTTTAACACTTGGTTACTATACTTGTCTCCAAGCTTTTTTTGCATTCAACGTGAACAATTAAAAAATGTGCCACCAACATGCTATTAAGCGTTTGCCAAAACTCATAGGACTGTACAATACAAAGAGTGAACCCTAATGTGAACTATCGGGTTTAGTTAGCAATAGCATATCAATATTGGTTTGTCAATCGTAACAAATGAACCGTAAGAATGCAAGGTGATAATAATAGGGAAAACCCTACGTGTGTGGAGACTCTTGGGCATATGGGAGCTCCACTTCCTGTACAACTTTTTTTTTTTTTATTTTGTTCATTTTTTTTTAAAAAAAATTTCCATCATGTTTTAGGTGGAAGTTTACACAGCAAATTAGGTTTCCATTTAACAATTCTCATACAGATTGTTCCACGCCATTGGTTACAATTTTCACAATGTGTCAGCATTCTCCTTATCTCCATTCTGTTTGTTCTGTTTCCATTGATCTAGCTTCCCTTCCCCTTCTTGCCTTCTCGTCTTTGCTTCTGGGTAAATGTTGACAGTTTGGTCTCATATAGTTAATTGTTTAAGGGAGCATCTTGTGTGTGTGTGTGTGTGTATCTTATGAACAATTTTTATTTGTGAACAACTTCTATCAATAAATATTTTTCTATCTTGAGATTTTTAAAGGAGAAATCTTGATGGTTTCAGCCTCACCGAGATGGCAATGAGCCTACACCTGTGAACTTAAACCCAGCTGTACAACTTTTTTGTATACTTAAAACTGCTCTAAAAAATAAAGTCTATTCAATGTGTAAAAAACAAACAAACAAACAAACAAAAAACCAGAGACTCCTCCAGCCTGAGACCAGTAGAACTAGATGGTGTCTGGCTACCATCAATGATCACTCCGACAGGGATAAAACAGATAGTTTTTGCAGGATAGAGCAGAAGAAAAATGTAGAACAGAATTCAAATTCACGTAGAAAGATCAGACTTAATGGTGTGACAGAGACTGGAGGAACCGCCAAACCGATGGCTCCCAGACGCTCTGTTAGTACAGGACTAAAAACATTCCTGAAGCCCGCTCTTCAGACAAAGAGTACACAGGCCTATAAAACAAAAAATAATACATGTGAGGAACGTGCTTCTTAGTTCAATCAAATATACGAGACCAAAAGGGCAGCTCCTGTCCAAAAGTAGGATAAGAAGGCAGGAGGGGACAGGAACTGGTTGAATGGACACAGGGAACCCTGAGGTGGAAAGGGGGAGCGTGCTGTCACATTGGGAGGACTGCAACCAATGTCACAAAACAACATGTGTATAAATGTTGAATGAGAATTAACTTGACCTGTGAACTTTCACCGAAGCACAATTAAAAAAAAAAAAACACCCAGCCACCAAACAAGGAGCATTAGGTACATGTTCACAAAAATCTCCAATGCACAGCATGAAACGAACAGCTCACTTTGGGGGCCTCTTGTCACCCCAACGGTTGAATAAGCTGAAAAGAGGTGACGTCCCCTTCTTTGAACTTCATGGTCCCTAGTCTCGATTTTTTATTAATTTTTTTTATCTACAATTCTAAACTACTTTTGCATTTATTAGAACAATAGGGAAGCTTATTGAGGTTGTATTTTTATTAAAATTTCTATTAACTTTTGCTATCAGTCAGTTGTAGATTAATTAATTTTTACTACTTTTCTAAAGCAAAAAAAAATTAGAGCTGATCCCAAATTACTTCAAATGTGCAAAAAGCCAAGTCAGAAAAAAGAGCAGTTCAGCAAGAATGATCTCCAGGAGAACCTTTAGATTAGGAAAAGAAGTTTTCAATTGAAGGTATGAAGTAAACTCAGTGGGATCTTCAGGGAAGGAGACAACAGTTTCCTGTTCATTTAGGGACGGTTTAGGTGAATTTCTGCTTGGCGAAGGATTCTATCCTAGTTGAGTCTCCTAAATAAACACACACAGATGGGCTCTTTTAGATTTTACCAGTCAGTGTTCTACTCCCTGTCTCAGTTAGAAGGATCGTAGATAGGAAACAGAGAATTGGTGCCTGGTAAAAATAATTACTTGCCTTAGGAAGAATTGCTTGCCCTGAAGAGCTACTTACAAGGTAGATCAGAAGTTTTCTTGCACCTCTTCACTGTGGGTGAGTCTCTTCTGAGACCCCAGTGTCTGGGTCCCCAGAATATACATTAGGTCACCTTGAGGGTGTTTTCTGGAAGAGTATGACTATCGCTAGCAGCCAACTTCTTTTTTTTTTTTTTTTTCGCTAAACTTGTTTCATTTTGGACCAGAATACGTTAAAATCTTCCAACACTCAAAATAAAATTGAAAAGGGAAAAAATAGGAACAGGTGAAAGGGGAGAAGAAGGGAGAGACAACTAACCTTTACTAAATACCTGGTATATTTCAGGGACTGGGCTAGGGCTCATCTATGTTGTTGTTGTTGTTAGTTGCCATCAAGTTGATTCCGACTCATAGCAACCCCACGTGACAGGAGAACTGCCTCAAAGGGTTCCTTGGGCTGTAATCCCTCTAGAAGCGGATCACGAGGCCTTTCTTCTGTGGTGCTGCTGGGTATATTCGGACTGACATTTCAGTTAGCAGATGAGCGCTTAACTGTTGTGCCACCAGGGCTCCTTGGGTCTGTTTATAATCTCCTTGATGTTCTGGAAAGATGAGTACTATGCTTGCTCCCTCATTTTTGCAAATAAGGAAGCTGAAGCTCAGAGAGATTCAGTGGCATCCCACGGAATGAGAGGAACAGCTGGGATTTGAACCCAGCCTGCCTTTACTCCAGGTTCCTGGGTGGCACAAGGGGTTGTGCTTGACTACTGACTGAAAGGTTGGTGGTTCAAACCCACCCAGTGTCACCACAGAAGAAAGGCTTGGTGATCTGTTTCTGGAAAGATTAGAGCCATGAAAACCCTGTGGAGTACCTCTACCCTGCAACACATGGGGTCACCATGAGCTGGAACCGACTTGACAGCAATGGGTTTGGGTTTTTTTTTGCCTCTATTCCAAAGTCCAGGATTTTTCCCCTTTGTACTATTAACCAAGAGGGAAACAAACAAGCGTGGTCTCCCAAAAGGGAAGAAGGAGAAAACTCATAACAGAGCTCTTCCATTCTTAGGGAGAAGGGGGCTCTACAGAGTCAATAAACAGATTCGAGGAAGTGAGGTAGCATTCTCTTCCTTCATAATCCTCATCTGAGGAATTCCCAACTGAAAGGGCAGCTGTTACAACACCATTCAAGACTTTTCCTGAATGTAGTCATTTGTTTTGGGCAGCATGGCTGGCCTGTACCCTCTTGCTTTATCTGATACCAGCCCTACACCGTGGTCTGATTGTACCAACTACATGGGTCTTTCCCTAGGATGACCTGCCAGTTGGAGCTTGAGCCCCAATGCTCCAGCCTGTTGGTGTCGGGAAAACTTTCATCCTCAAGGAACCAGGTGTGTTAAGCATTAAGATGGGGAGTTGGGCCACATGACCAAATTCCACCAATTTTTGAGAAAGGAGTTCATATAATGCATCTTCCAAATGAATTTAAGCAAAGATATCATGGCATGAATCATCTAAGTAAGTTCCAGGGTCTGCTGTTCAAAGCACCAAACTGGTGGATTGGAAATACGCTAGCACTCCCCATTTCTGTCCGATAGGAAAGGGTGCACCCAGCAGAGCTAGGAGGCAAGAGAGAAAGAAGTCTGGCCCCAGAAAGGAAGCCACGTGGTGGATCATCTTCCTTCTCCAGAGTGGTCCTGCGGCCCGTCTTCCCTGGCCAAGCAAAGCAACCATGTGGGGAAAGTCCAGCCGGATCAATGGTGGCACTCACATGTGGAGGCACATCTGGCACCCAGGTGTTGGGGCTTCTGTCTGGCAGCCAGCCAGCAGCCAAGGATTCCCTCTCTTCCCTTCCTCTGGCTTCCCCGTGCTCGCCTTTGCCCAAGTAACAATGTGGGACTGTCATCTTAGCTAGATGAAGCTGAATGACAAAGCTATTTCTGTCTGAAAACCAAGGCTTGGTTTTCAACCACTTCCTCAATTCAGCTGTCTTCTGCTCATGCTGGAATTTTCAGGAGGCAGGGGTGGCATGCTCTGAGTTGATGTTTCCAAACTCGGTACTATGAGAGCTTGTTCATTGCCTAATTAGAGTATCGGGAAGAGGTGTCCATGTTGCAGAGATCTGAAGCCAATGGAAGATGGAAAGTTTTCTTAGGGATGTTGTGGACAGGGGATTTCCTTCTGGCTTCAGGGAGATTCCTGTGCTCCAGGTAGAAACCTCCCTCCAGGAGCCCCTGACTAGGGGCACAGCTGCAGAGGGCCTTTTTGTCTATCATGCAGCTGGAAAAGAAGAAGTTCAACCATAGTTGCTCATTCTTCTCTTCAGATTTTCACAGATAGTAAATACCATTGACTACTACTTATATAACATTTTGGAACTTACGAAGAGCTTGCACATAGTGCATTGGTAATTTTTTATTTTCTCTTTTGAGTGACAATCATCCAAAGAGGCTCAATTGCTGGATAAATACTTGTAAAGAACAGACCGGGGCCTGCTGGAAGGGTGAGTTACTCCTTTGGGCGAGAGTGCTCATGACCACTCAGGAGCCTGGTATGATCATTTGTCTGTCAAAGCTTGAAATCATAAATGCAGTTATCAAAATAAGCACCAGCTCCTATGCATGGGACCAAAAATAAATGAGGACAGGCCTAAAAGAGATCAGGCTGGCTGCCAACTGAACATAAAGGAGGCCTGAAAGAGAAGTCTATAAATGTGATCCTACTTGTTTTTATGAGGCTCTCAGGGGAAACTTTTTTTGAGTGGAATTCTGGGTGTTTGTTCCTGATATTCCTTAAAACTCAATAAAATCAACCAATGTTTATGGCCCTTCTGTGGTGACTAAGATATTGTTTTGGGCACTGTAATTTGGGAGCAGGGAAGGAATAGAGCAAGAAATTAGAAGAGATATGATCCAGCAACCCCACTCCTTGGAATATATCCTAGTGAAATAAGAGCCGTCACATGAATAGATATATGCACACCCATGTTCACTGCAGCTCTGTTTGCAATAGCAAAAAGATGGAAACAACATAGATGCCTGTCAATGGACAAACGGATAAACAAATTATGGTATACTCACACAATGGAATACTACGCTGCAATAAAGAAAAACGATGGATCTGAGAAACATCTCATAACATAGATGTATCTGGAAGGCATTATATGCTGAGTGAAATTAGTCAGCCAAAAAAGGACAAATATTGTATGAGACCACTATTATAAGAACTCAAGAAAAGGCTTAAACACAGAAGAAAACATTCTTCGATGGTTACGAGGGTGGGGAGAAGGGGAGGGGTATTCACAAACTAGATAGTGGACAAGAATTATTTGAGGTGAAGGGAAGGACAACACACAACACAGGGGAAGTCAGCACAACTGGACTAAACCAAAAACTAAGAAGTTTCCTGAATACAACCAAACACTTTGAGGGACAGAGCAGCAGGGGCTGGGGTCTGGGGACCATGGTTTCAGGGGGCATGTAGGTCAATTGGCATACTAAAGTTTATTAATAAAATGTTCTGCATCCCACTTTGGTGAATGGCGTCTGGGGTCTTAAAAGCTTGGGAGCAGCCATCTAAGATGCATCAACTGGTTCCAACCCACCTGGAGCAAAGGAGAATGAAGAACACCAAAGAGACAAGGAAAATATTATCCCAAGAGACAGAAAGGGCCTCATATACTGGAGACTCCATCAGACCAGAAGAACTAGATGATGCCCGGTTACCACTGATGACTCCTCTGACAAGGCAGTAGAAATGTGGGGTGCAGAATTCAAATTGCAGTTAAAAAAACCAGACTTAATGGTTTGACTGAGACTGGAGGAACCCCAAAGGACATGGCTCCCAGACCCTCTGTTCGCCCAAGACTAAACCCATTCCTGAAGCCTACTCTTCAGACAAAGATTAGACTGGACTATAAGACATAAGGTGATACTGGTGAGGAGTGTGCTTCTTAGCTCAAGCAGACACATGAGACTAAACGAGCAGCTCCTGTTTGGAGGCGAGATGAGAAGGCAGAGGGGGACAAGAGCTGGTGAATGGACACGGGAAATACAGGACGGAGAGAAGGATTGTGCCGTCACATTACAGGCAGAGCAACTAGGGTCACATAACAACGTGTGTGTAAGTTTTTGTATGAGACTGACTTGAACTGTGAACTTTCGCTGAAAGCACAATCTAAAAAATTATACTCATGAACAGTGTGCTTCTTAGTTCAGGTAGATACATGAGACTAAATAGGAAGCTCCTGTCTGGAGGCGAGATGAGAAGGCAGAAAGGGATAGGAGCTGGTTAAATGGACACGGGAAATCTGGGGTGGAAAGGAGGAAAGTGCGGTCACATTATAGGGATAACAACTAGGGTCACATAACAATGTGTATATAAATTTTTGTATTAGAAACTAACTTGAGCTGTAAACTATCACTTAAAGCACAATTAAAAAAAAAAAAAAACAACAGACGGTAGGCTGATTTTGGCCTGAGAGTCATACTATGCTGACCCCTACTTCGAAGTTACTATAGTTATGAGACCCACCACTGGACATTGTTATTTAATGTGTTAAGTAAAAAAGCACATAATACTGCTCTAAAAAATAAGAAAGAAAGAGAGAAATTAAAACAGGATCACAGTGATTATTGTGTATAGAACCAAGGGTGAGAGGGAAACAGGGGAGAAAAGGGAAGAGAAGGAAAAGAGAATTTTTTGGCCTAATTTTTTTTGCAAATTGTTTGCAAAGCAAACTGAAAGACTGATAATAGGATAATATGAAAAAGTAAAGTGATGTGGAGGCTAATGAGATGATTCAACATATATCTCATTGGAGTTCCAGAAGAAAAGAGTGGAGACAAGGGGCATAGGCAATAGGCAGAGATAATGCCGGAGAATTTTATAGAATTGATGAAGATATACATTTTTGGATTCGGGAAACATAAGTCCCAAACAAGATACATAAAAATAAATCCATGCCTAAACACGTTGTAGTGAAAATCACAGGTCACCAAAGACAGAAGATCTTGAGAGCTGTCAGAGAGCCCAAAACACAGGCGCTGACAGCAAGTGTGACAGCAGACTTCTGAAGTGCAACAACAGAAGCAAAGATACAATGGAACGATATCCTCAAGACGCAGAGAGAAAATAAATGTCAATGTAGAGCGGTTCACACCTAGCTAAACCATCTTAAGGTGAAATAAAAACATGAAGACATCTTCAAATAAGAATGCTCATCTGTAAGAGAGACTTGCTGAAATAATACTAAAAGATATTCTTCAGGAATATGGAAATTCCTGAAGAAAGAAATGAGATGCCAGATGCATAGGTGGGATTTAAAAAAAAAAAAAGAGTAAACAAGGGTAGACCTAAATAAGCGTTGACTGTACAAAACGCAGTAATAAAAAGGACTTATTTGGGGGGTTAAAAATAAGATGGAAACAAAATTCTGGGTAAGATAACATATAACACAGGTGACAATCATTGCAACAAAAGCAATTGAAGGCCCTTGTCTTGTTCAGGAGGAGGCAAAGGTTCTGATTAATTTTTTTGTTTACCAGTTACCAGCTATTGTGTAGTCGACTCCGACTCATGGAAACCCCATGTGTGTCAGAGGATGCCTGTGCTACGGGGGGTTCAACGGCTGATTTTTCAGAGGTACATAGATCACCAGGACTTTTTTCTGAGGCATCTCTGCGTGGACTCGAATCTCCAGACTTCTGACTAGAAGCTGAGCATGTTTACCATTTGTACTATCCAGGGACTGATTAATCTTAGACTTTGTCAATTCAAGGATACACGCCAAAAATTAACAAGACTACTAAAGTAGAACTTAGGTATGGTGGTGTTGTGTGCTGTCGAGTCGGTTCAGACACACAGCAACCCTGTATGACAGAGTAGAACTGCCCACGGGGTTTCCTCGGCGGTAATCCTTACAGGAGCAGATCACCAGGTCTTTATGCATAACTTAACCGTGTACCTAAAATATCAGAAGTATAACTGAAGTATAATGTAAGAGTACTCCTAATGACTAGGTATAGAATTTTACAGTAGTGATACATGGTTTCATTTTAAATAAATTTAAATAAGCTAAAAGAGTAAATGGGTTTAAAGAAAAATACTTTTACAGTCCATGGTAGTACAGGTGGTCTGGGGATGTGAAAAAAGCAGTGAGGGTGGTGTGAGAAAAAAACAAAAAAACCTTTTGGACTGAAAATTGGGAAACACTGCTGCAAGCTATCTATCACAGAGCTTAGCTGGAGAAAGACATTGAAAATATCCTTACCCAAGGGTTTGGAATTTTTTCCCCCTGTATAACCCTTGAGCACTACCCTTGGACCCTAGATCAAATATCCATAATTCTCTTTCAAGTAATATGCAAGTAATACTGAAATTTGTGTACAATACTTAAAATGAAGCTACTGTTTATGTCCTATATCTTCTTTCCTTCAACCAGAATGAACAGCTGGGTGCTTTTGGTTCTATGCTGTTCTGTAATTGATGCAGCAAATCACTTTAAATGAGCATAGGCAACCAGGGGACCCGTGGCACCCCATGCGCCTCGGCTGAGCCCAGACAATACCCAGGAATTTGTGAGACTATTATTTTTTGAGCTTGCCAGAGTAAACATGGAGTTTGTCGCACAGCCTAGGAAAAAAACCTTACTCCCTGACCACAAGAAGCTTATTCTTTTCTGTAGGATAGGAATTGGAGAGGAATAACATTGTTCTCTGACATCCTTAGCCACCTGCTGTGGGTAGAATGATGTCCCCAAAAAGATATGCTGAAGTCTTAGCCCTGCCTCCTGTGAACTTGACCTTGTTTGGAAATAGGGTCTTTGTAGATGCTATAAAAAAAATTTTTTTTTTAATCAACAAAATTCATATGAATCATACTGGAGCAGTCCAAAAAAAAAAAAAAAAAAACCAAACCCTTTGCCCTCGAGTTGATTCTGGGTCATAGCAACCCTATAGGACAGGATAGAACCACCCCATAGGGTTTCCAGGGAGGAGCTGGTGGATTTGAACTGCTGACCTTTTGTTAGCAGCTGAGCTCTTAACCACTGCGCCCATGACTGGTGTCCTTACAAAAGGGGAGGAGAGACACAGAGACAGGGAGACAGAAGAAGGACACTATGTGACTTTGCAGCTACAAGCCAAGGATTGCCAGTCATCACCAGAAGCTAAGAGAGAGGCAGCAACATATTTTCCTTCAGCACCTTGTAAGGAATCAACACGGCCAACACCCCGATCTCGGACTCCCAGACTCCAGAGGCAACACATTTATGTTCTTATAAGCCACACAGTTTGTGCTATTTTCTTATGCTAGCCCCAGGAAATCCATACACCACCAAAAAGCTGAGGCAAAACCCAGTGACTGCCGAGTTGAGCTGTGATAGTGTACAAGGACCCTGTCTCTGGGCGTCCGTCTGTCCATCCCTGGATGTCCCCCCTCCAAAGACCAGGGACCTAACATCGAAACAGAGCCGAGTCTCCCACCATGGTCTACACGCCCTTCTCCGTTGGGCTTCTGGCCAGCCTGGCTCCATGTACTTCCCATTTATATTTATCATTCTGCAGTTCAGAGCCAATGACTTGACAAATCCGTTTATTAAGGAGAATTTGTAAAAATTCAGCCTGTCTAAATAGCTATCAAAATTTTACCCACTGTTCTCTACCTTCTATTACGGATATCAGGAAGAGTTTGTGAGTGTTGCTGAAACCTGAATTTGTAAGGCTTTCCGTGTATCTCCTCTTTGCCCCTGTAGCTTACACACCCACATTTCCATTTCATGATGTCTTTCCCCCTGTGGGCCTGATGAGCACGCTTTCACATCTCGGAGAGAATAAGCTGCTGCCCCCTTTAGGTGACATGCAATTCTGCTTCTTTCTGTTGTAAAACCTCTTTTGCACAAATCATATCTAATATAAAATTGCATACATTAATTAACCATGCTCAGTGGATTATCAAGACAACTTTCAGTAAATGAAGGACATTTTCCTTTGATAACTGCATAGTGTAAACTCTCTTTTTCTACAGTCCCACAAATTCACATTAGTGAAGTTCGGGGCTAAAAAAGCAAACAAAAACGCCTAGGGAGACTCTGTTTTAACTATAATATGCACAATGCTACTGTGACTGTTGGGGGGTGGGGAATGGAAGTGAAGAAGAATTCGCTGGCTTCTCAGAAAGATTGCAGCCAATGAAAACCCTATGGAGTGTAGCTCTACTCTGATACACATGGGTCGCTATGAGTTGGGGTCAACTCTTCTTCAGAAACTGGTTTGGTTTTTGTTGTTGTTAGCACCCAGAGAAGCTTAAACCACCACCCCCCCCCACCACCAGAGCACACAACCATAACCTAGAATGGCAGCACGGCTTGATGGTGACAATGGAAGCAGAGAAAAATCATGACCGTACTCAAACAGATACGTGTCCACAAATGTTCAGTGCAGCACTGTTCACGGTTGCCAGAAAGTGGACACAATCCAAGTGTCCATCAACAGGTGATGGACAAACACAATGTGGTCCACCCACACAACGGAATATTACTCAGCCTTAAAGAGAATTGAAGTCCACATACCTGCTATGGCATGAACGAACCTTGAAAACATGATGCTGACTGAAAGAAGCCAGGTACGAAAGGACAGATATTTTATGGGTCTCACTTATATCAAATATATACAATAGGTAAAAGCATACAAAGTTTATTAGCGGCTACTGGGGGTGGGGAATGGGGGACTGAGGAGTTATAGCTTAAGGGGCACCAAGTGTCTGTTTGGGATGATGAAAAAAATTATTTTTACTGAGCTTTACGTGAACGTTTAACAGAGCAAATTAGCTTCTCATTAATTAATACACATACGGTTTTGTGACACTGGTTGCCAACCCCAGGATGTACCAACGCTGTCCCCTTCTTGATCCATTTCCGCATTTCCATTTGTCTAGCTTTCCTGTTTTCTCATCTTTGCTTTTGGGCTGCTGTGCCCGTTTAGTCTTGTACACATGGTTGAACTATGTGTTTGTTTTATAGGCCTGTCTAACCTTTGGCTAACGGGTGAACTTCGGGAGTGACTTCAGTACTGAGTTAAAAGGGTGTCTGAGGGCCATACTCTTGGGATTTCTCTAGTCTCTGCCAGAAAAGTGAGTCTCGTCTTTGTGAGTTCAAATTTTGTTCTACATTTTTCTCCAGCTCTGTCCAGGACCCTCTATTGTGATCCCTGTCAGAGCAGTAGCTGGTGGTAGCTGGGTACTATCTAGTTGTGCTGGACTCAGTCTGGTAGAGGCTGTGGTAGTTGTGGTCCATTAGTCCTTTAGACTAATATTTCCCTTGTGTCTTTGGTTTTCTTCATTCTCCCTTGCTCCAGACAGGATGGGACCAGTAGACATGTCTTAGATGGCCCCCACAAGCTGTTAAGATCCCAGACACTACTCACCAGAGCAGGATGTAGGACATTTTCTTTATACACTATGTTATGTCAATTGAGTTAGATGTCCCCCGAGACCAAGGAATGATGAAAAAAAAATTGAAAACAAATGGCGATGGTTGCACAACATTGTGAGTGTGTTCAATACACCACCAAAAAAGCCAAACCAGTTGCCATGGAGTGGTTCTGACCCATGGCGAGCCTGTGGGTGTCAAGTAGAACTGTGCTCCGCAGAGTTTTCAGTGCTGATTTTTTGGAAGTAGATCGCCAAGTCTTTCTTCCAAGGTGCCTCTGAGTATACTCAAACCTCCAATCTTTTGGTTAGCAACTGGGTGCTTAACTGCACCATCCAGAGACTCCAATATTCTGCTTCCACATTTTTGCGTAGAGACACTACCAATTATTTTGTCAGCTAACATTAAAGATAGATTTAAAAAAGCAACAAGACAAAACCCCTCCAAAGAATGTCAGTCTCTGTGAGCGATGTCCAATGTCCGAGGTGTAGCTGGAGCCCCCAGGCTCCCCGGTTTGAGCACGGCCCCACTGGAATGGCAGATTGGGAGCCCCATGGGACGAACCCACTTTGCATCTTTATCCTAATTGCCTCTTCTTGCCATATGTATCTGGAGCACTGTATAAACAACAACCAAAAACAACAGGAGGGAATCCACACAACTTACAGGGAATGCCATGGCGAGTGGGACAACTGCCAGCAAGACGCGAGCACTGGGCGCTCAGCCTTCTGCAGGGCTTGAGCCCAGATAGGAGTTAAGGGAGGAGGGAGTGGGCAAGAGCTCACTGCAGGGGCACCCTGTGGAGGACGCTACCACTCAGGATCCTCAGGGCAGGCATCGGATACATCACTTACAGGGAAATAACATCAGTACTGGTTGCCACGGAGTCAACTCTTGACTCACGGCCACCCTGTGTGTGTGCTCCGTAGAGTTTTCAGCGGTTGGTTTTTGGAAATAGATCACTAGGTATTCCTGCCTGGTCTGTCTTAGTCTGGGAGCTCTGCTGAAGCCTGTTCAGCATCCAGCAACACACCAGCCACCTCTAACAGATGGGTGCTGGCTGCGCATGAGGTGCATTGTCCCGGACTTGAATTCAGGTCTCTCTTATGGGAGGCGAGACTTCTACCACTGAACCACCAATACCTCAAAAACCCATTTCCATCAAGTCGACTCCGACTCATGGTGACCCCATGTGTGTCAGAACTGTACTCCGTACGGTTTTCAAAGGCCGATTTTTTGGAAGTAGATCGCCAGGCCTTTCTTCCAAGGTGCCTCTGGGTGAACTTGAACCTCCAACCTTTTGGTTAGCAGCCGAACGTGTTCACCATTTGCACCACCCAGGGACTCCAGAGAATGACAAGGCATTAGAATTTGATGGCGTCGGGGGCTTCTGACATCCGACGTCAAGACTGACAGTTTTGGTACGGGAGGAGTTCAGAATCAAAGAAGGTCTTTGACACAAAAATACTACTGTTCTTCATAAAAAATAAATACATTGCGCCAGTCTACTGATTGAAACATTCAGTCTGCCCTTTCAGCCCAGGTGGCAGATGTCCTGCGTATTATGCGTAAGAAGCTGCTGCTCCCCCATAAATATTTATGGGCCACCATAATCCTCCACATTACAAGGATTTCTGGGCCTGTTTTACTACCCTGGTTGGTGCTCTGTGTTAGGTTAGAAGTCATTTTACCAAAGTGCAGTTCATGCACTCAAGGAAACCGCCCCCCCTTCTCTAAATGAAAAACACAGCCACAATGTGTTTCAGTAAAATTGTTTAAGCCCCTGGAACACATAGCGGTGGGACCAGATGGCTGCCAGTCACACCGCTTAGCACCGCTAGATTGGTTGGGTCCTCAATTCAAAGGCGTCTGACATGGCCTTTCTTTGTCGGTGAGATATTTATAAGAAAGTTGGGGATTTTTAGCTCCACCCCAATTGACCCCCAAATTTAAGACTGTCAGAAAAATGGAGCTGTTTATAAAGTCTCATTGGATTGTGAAAGGAGTTTATGGGCACACTTAAACTTTAGCCATTTCTTTTTAAAATAAGCAGCGTGCATTCTCTTCTTTGCAAGCTGTGGGGGTCTTTCCTGTATTGTTTATTTATTAATTTGAAAGTACCTAATTGAATAGTTAGCGTAATGGCTATTAAAAGTAATCAGTTGTCATGGAGTTGGCACCGACTCATGGTGCCCTCATGTGACAGAGTAGAACTGCACTCTATAGGGTTTTCAGTGGCTGATGTTTCAGTAGGTTGCCCCGGCTTTCTTCCAATGCGCTTCTGGGTGGACTTGAACCTCCAGCCTTTCAGTTAGCACCCAAGCACGTTAAACTTGTGTACCACCTGGGGACTCCAATGGCTACCTGTTAGCTAGGGGAATAGGATGAAATTTCTGCCGATATGGAAACCACATTTTCAGGGGGACAGACAGAAAAGAGAAATAATCACTTAATTAGAAAGGAAAATATCAAATAGTAAGAAGAATGAAAAAAATTACAGAGTTCTGATTCAGAAACCAGAGGGTGGCTATTTTATATTGGGTGGTGAATGAAGGCCTCCCCAAGGAAGCGAAATTTAAGCTGAAGTTAAGATGTGACAAAGGAATCTTCAGCGTGAAAGTCACGAGGCACACCATTCCTGGCAGAAGACATGGCAGCTTTCGAATGTGGCGTTTTTCAAGAGCAGATGATAACGTCCCCACGAACTTAAGGACAAAATATCTGTTCAACAAATGGTACTGGCAAAACTGGATTTCCACATGCAGAGAAATGAAATAGGATCCATACCTCACACCATATATAAAAATTAATTCAATATGGATGAAAGACCTAAATGTTAAAGCTAAAACTATAAAGGTCTTGAAAGAACCTAAGAACAAAATAAGTGAGGTTGGTAGGCAAGAGGGAAGAGTTCAGTTTCCACCTACTCACGCAAGAGCAGTGTGTACACTACACAGTGTTCCGCGGGTGTTTTGTGCCCTCCTATATGCCTTCTTCCCTCCATCTCCCGCTCTGGGAGGGGTCAGTCTCAGGAGAAGGTGGATCTGAGAACGTCTGGGCGTCAGCTGAGAGGGGCAGGGGCCACACCACACTCTTGCCATTTGGGAAGAGGGGCAGCAGTGGGCTGACTTATACGGATCTGTGCTCAAAAATGAGACTAAAACCACCTAGACGTGTTACCAGGGATGGAAGGGGAAGAGAGGAGGAATCACTTTCTAGACAGTAGACACATGTTATCTTTGGTGATGGGAAAGGTAATACCCAATATGGATGAAGCCTGCACAACTCGACACAGGTAAATGACACTAAGAAATACACAAGAATAAGGGACAATTTTGGTAAGTGCTATAACATATACAATTTTGCAACAACAGCAATAAACCAAAACCCACTGCCACAGAGTCGGTTCCGACTCATAGCAACCCTATAGGACAGAGTAGAACTGCCCCGTACATAGGGTTTCCAAAGAGCACCTGTGGGATTAGAACTGCCGACCTTTTGGTTAGCAGACATAGCTCTTAACCTCTACACCACCCAGGTTTCCATCAACAGTAATAAAACCAAAAATATGTGTTTAGTTACACAGGTAGAGATGTATGCATATATGTATATAGGAAGGCACATGTGAGTATATCGGTGTTCATGTATAGGTGTATCTGTAGGCACATGTATATACATGTTTGTGGGTGATGCACATGTATTCATATATATAACAAAGGACATGGGGGCACAGTTACGGATACTGTTTAGATATAACCAAACACTTCGTGGGGTTGGTTTACTGGATTTGAAGGCTTAGGAATATAGTCTCGGCGGACAACCCAATCAATTGGCATAATACAGTTCATAGGGATATTATACTACATCCTAGTTTGGTGAGTATCATCTGGGGTCTTAAAAGCTTGCGAGCAGCCATCTAAGACACAACTATTGGTCTCTACTCGCCTGGAGCAAAAGAGAAAGAAGGAAACCTAAGACTCAGAGAAGAAACTATTCTACAGAGCTAGTAGCCCACAACAACCATGGCCTCTTCTAACCTGAGACTAGAAGAGCTAGATGGTGCCCAGCTACCACTACCAACTGCTCTGACCAGGGACACAATAGAAGGTCCTGGATAGAACGGGAGAAAAATCTAGAGCAAACTTCAAGTTCTTTTTTTTTTTTTTAGTTTTGAGAATTTTTTTTTTAATTGTACTTTAGGTGAAAGTTTACAGAGCAAGTCAGTTTTTCATTAAACAATTAATATACGTATTGTTTTGTGACATTGGTTGCCAACATCGCGACGTTGTCAACACTCTCCCCTTCTCGACCTTGGGTTCCCCATTTCCATTTGTCCAGCTTTCCTGTCCCCTCCTGCCTTCTCATCCTTGCTCCTGGGCTGGTGTGTTCACTTAGACTCATATTCATGGTTAAGCTACATGTATTATTGTTTGTTTTGTGGACCTGGCTAATCTTTGGGTGAAGGGTAAACCTCAGGAGTGACTTCAGTACTGAGTGAAAAGGGTGTCTGGAGGCCATACTCCCAGGGTTTCTCCAGTCTCTGTCAGACCAGTAAATCTGGTCTTTTTTGTGAGTTTGAATTTTGTTCTACGATTTTTCTCCATCTCTGTCCAGGACCCTCTATTGTGATCTCTATCACAACAGTTGGTGGTGGTAGCCAGGCACCATCTAGTTGTGCTGGACTCAGTATGGAGGTAGCAGTGGTAGTAGTGGTTCATTAGTCCTTTGGACTAATCTTCCCCTTGTATCTTTGGCTTTCTTCATTCTCCCTTGCTCCAGACAGGGTGGGACCAGCAGACATATCTTAGATGGCCACTCACAAGTGTTTTATTTATTCTGGGTATAAGTTCATTATCAGACATATGACTTGCAAGTATTTTTCCCCAGACCATGCCTCTTTTTTTTTTTTCTCTTAACATTGTCTTTTGGTTGAGCAGTTTTGAATTTTGATGAAATATAATATACTGACTTGTTCTTTTATGGACAATATTTTTGGGGTTGTATCTAAGAATATTTGCCTGATCCAAGGCTATAATATTCTTTCCCAATTTTTACACCCAGGAGTTTTATGATTTTAGGTTTTACATTTAGATCTATGATCCATTTGTATATGATGTGACCAATGACCAAAATTCACTGTTTTGTATATGGATAGCCTATTGTTTCAACAATTTTTTTATCTTGTATTTTTCTTTCTTTCTTTTTTATTGTACTTTAGATGAGGATTTACAGAACAAACTAGCTTCTCATTAAACAGTACATATATTGTTTCATGACATTGGTTAAAAAACCCACGACATGTCACTCTCCCTTTTGGATCTTTGGTCCCCTATTACCAGCTTTCCTGTCCCCTCCTGCCTTCTAGTCCTTGCCCCTGGGCTGTTGCGCCCCTCTAGTTTTATGGGCCTGTCTAATCTTCGGCTGAAGGGGGAACCTCAGGAATGACTTTATTACTGAGCTAAAAGGGTGTCTGGGGGCCATACTCCTGGGGTTTCCCCAGTCTCTGTCAGGCCATTAAGTCTGGTCTTTTTCTGTGAGTTAGAATTCTGCTCTACATTTTTTTTCAGGTCTGTCCAAGACCCTCTATTGTGATCTCTGTCAGAGCAGTCAGTGGTGGTAGCCAGGCACCAACTAGCTGTACTGAATTCAGTCTGGTGCAGGCCATGGTAGTTGTGGTCCATTAGTCCTTTGGACTAATTTTTCCCTTGTGTATTTAGTTTTCTTCATTCTTCCTTGCTCCCAAAGGCAAACCTCAAATTCTTGGGAAAAAAAAAAAAAAAAAGGCCAGACTTACTGGACCGGTAGAGACTAGAGGATTCCCTAAGACTATCGCCCTGAGATTCCCTTTGAACTTGGAATTGAACCTACTCTCAAAGGTCACCTTTCAGCCAAATAGACTGGCTCATAAAATAAACAGTATCACTCATGAGCACTGTGATCCTTTCCCAAATAATCATCTATATGAGACTAAATGGTCAATATTTACCCTAAAGCAAAGAGGAGAAGTTTAGAGGAGGCAGGGAAGCTAGATTAATGGAAACAGAACAACCAGAATAGAAATAATAAAGAATGCTGACACATTGTGAAAAATGTAACCAATGACACTGAACAATATGCATAGAAATTGTTAAATGGGAACCTAATTTTCTGTGTAAACTTTCACCAAACATACAATTAAAAAAAAAAAAAAACACCTAGAGATCAACTGTAGCAGCTCTGGTCAACCACAGCCCAAAGCCCTGTAGAGTAAATGCACGTGGAGTACTGGCTACACACAGCGCTGGGCCCCAGCTCCAGAGACCAAACTGAAAAAGGTGCCGTATGTTTGCCAGCTGGCATGACTTTCCGGATAGGTCTGTGGGCTCCAGGTAGAGGCAGTGTGGCAGCGTGGGGTGCAGGTAGTGAGGGTGCAGTGTGGAGTGTAGCATAGGGTGCAGTGCAGGATGCAGACAATGTGGGGTGCTGGCAGTGTGGGGTGTAGGCAGTGCAGGGTACAGGCAGTATGGGGTACAGGCAATGTAGGGTGCAGGCAGTGTGGGGTGCAGGCAGTGCAGGGTGCAGGCAGCATGGAGTGCAAGCTCCAGGGTAAGACACCTGGGGGCTGGTTCTGGCTCCAACACCTCAGGCAAGTCACTCAGCTCCTCTGAGTCTCAGTTTCCTCAAACTTCCAGTCACACTGACCTTGTGCGTTACCGAGAAGGTAGACCAAGTAAGGTGCTTTAGGCACAGGAGTCAAGCAGTTGGTGAATGTTTAATAACCGGTAGGAATTGCTGTCATTAGCTAAATGAGAATATTTAAATAAGCAATTCCCCAACTGAATAAACGTTTTCCAGAAATTCATTTGATGTAAAGACCATTTAAAACCAGTTGCCATTGAGTCAACTCTGCCGAAGACCACTAATCTAGGCTGACTGCTCCACTCCTTGAAGTGGCAAACTCCACAATCGAGCAGCCCTGATATGGATTTGCAGGGCTGGCGTGAGGTCTAAGGAGCCAGGGCTGTACCGTCTCATCACAGGGAAAAATGTCCCACACCTGGCCATCATCCTCTGGAGAGAGAGACAGACAGACATGCAGCTGTTTGTCCCCAGGAAACCGAACTCCTTGAGAACATATTTCTGAGTTCCAGGGATTCAGTTCGGTTTTATTACGTGTCTGCATGTCCACGGGGCAGTGGTAGCTCAGTGATAGAGTTATCGCCTCCCATGAGGGAGACCTGGGCTCAATTCCCAGCCAACGCACCTCGTGTGCGGCTACCACCTGTCTATCAGTGGAGGCTTTGGTGTTGCTGTGATGCTGAACAGGTTTCAGCAGAGCTTCCAGACTAATAGGGACTAGGAAGAAAGGCCTGGTGATCTCCTTCTGGAAATCAGGCACTGAAAACCCTAGAGATCACAGCAGTCCAATCTGCAACCGACCATGGGGTTGGTGTAGGACTGGATAGAGTTTTCTCCCATTGTGTGTGGTGTCACCATGAGTTGGGACTGACTGCACGGCAGCTAACAACAACAGCAACAAGCATTTCCAAGATACTATCTGCCACTAGGAAACCCTGGTGGCACAGTGGTTAAGTGCTATGGCTGCCAACCAAAAGGTCAGCAGTTCGAATCCACCAGGCGCTCCTTGGAAACTCCATGGGGTGGCTCTACTCTGTTCTATAGGGCTGCTATGAGTCGGAATCGAGTCGACGGCAAGGGGTTTGGTTTGGTTTTTGGTTATCTGCCACTAACTAGATAAAAGATTTCTATATGATCTATTTTCCATTCATTCCAGTCCCCGAAAGAAATTTCGAAATTATATAGTCAGAGCCACCATCACAATGTGAGGTTTGATTTTTAAAATCTTTGTAGACAGTTGCAAGGTTTCTTGAGTCTCCTAGTTTTCAGGGCACTGGGGTAGAGAAGGGATTTCCATGAGGCAAAGAACGAGAATGCTGAGGGCTTCTGGCCATGCTGGGTTCTGCTCAGCCAGGCAGAGGCCACTGGCTAGGGAACAGTGCCACCCCATGGACCCAGCTCTGCCGTTCTGATGCTCAGGCTCTGCGGAGCCCAGCAGCTGGGGTGAGTCAAAGCACTCTCCTCTTTGCGTGGAAGACACCAAACAGCAGCAGTGCTCCCTGGGGGCCCAGCTGCTCCCAAGAGATAATCCTGCTCTCTCTTGCTCCAGTTTGCAGTTATTCTGCACCTAGAGAGTGACAGGCACTGCGTTACACTGGGCAGACATCGCCTCACAAGTGGAGCCATACCAGGCAGGTAGCATTAGCATGTTATGGATTGAATTGTGTCCCCCCCTAAAGATAACATGAAGTCCTAACTCCTGTACCTGTGCATATGACCCTGTTTGGAAATAGGCTTTTTCTTTTGTTATGGCAATGAGGCCATACCAGAGTAGTTGCTGTTGTTAGGTGCTGACGAGTCAGTTCTGTCTCATAGTGACCCTACAGGACAGAGTAGAACTGCCCTATAGGGTTTCCAAGGAGCAGCTGTTGGATTTGAACTGGTGATCTTTCGGTTAACAGCCAAACTCTTAACCACTACACCGCCAGGGCTCCTACCAGAGTAGGGTGGGTCCTAAACCTAATTCCCTCGGAGGGGTGCTTTATAAAAAAAGACCAGAATAGATGCAGACACACACACAGGGAGAAGACAGGCACTAAAGAACTCCAAGGAATGTCAAGGGATTCCAAGGAACTCCTGGGGCCACTGACAAGGAAGGACCCTCCCCTAGAGCCAATGCCCTGATTTGGACATTCAGCCTCCAAAACTACGAGGCAATAAATTCCTGTTCTTGAAAGCCACACACTTGTGTTACAGCAGCCTTAGGGGACTAAGACATGGGACTACTGTTTTACAGATGAGAACACAGAAGCACAGGAACTTGACTGAGCTCATATGTCTGGGAAGGGCAGAGTCAGGGGCCACACTCTAACTCCAAGGTATATATTCTTGATGGAGATCTAGGTGGGAAGAGTTCCTGCCTAGGGAAAGCAGATGCTGCTGAAGGGCCACCGTGAACCCTTCTGAATAGATGGAGGTACCTGCGATGGGGACGCCAAGTGGGAACGACGATTCATTCATTCATCAACTAACCAACTGACATTTACTAAATGCCAATATGAGGCGCTGGTGGTTCAATGATAGAATTCTTGTCTTCTGTGCGGAAGACATGGGTTCGATTCCTGGCCAACATTCCTCCTGCACAGCCACCACCCATCCACCAGTGGAGGCTTGTGGGTTGCTATGATGCTGAACAGGTTTCAGCAGAACTTCCGGACTCTGAAGGACCAGGAAGAAAGGCCTGGTGATCTACCTCCAAAGATCAACCACTGTTGCTCACAACGGTCTGAGCTTCAGCTGATTATCGGGATGGTGCAGAACTGGGCAGCATTTTGTTACGTTGTACATGAGGTCATCATGATTTAGGGGCTGCCTTGACGGCACCTAACAACAATAAGCCAGGAACGGTTCTAGGTATGGGGGTTATAGTGGCCACAGTAAGGAACCTGAATTATTCTCAGTGCCACCCCGGCTTCTTCCCTTTCTCCTTCCAGTCTAGAGGTGGCAACAAGGGATTCCTGTTGATGTTAATATGAGTTGCCTCTGAGTGCCTCACCCTGTGTAAACAATTCCCTCCCTTAAATTCCCCTGGTTGCAGATGCTTCAAGTAGTTGCTGTGTCCCCATTGGCGCCGAAGGGATATAAAGCCACTAGAAAGTTTTAAATGTTCTTTCAGGGAATCTGCCAAGGGGTGTTTTCACTGCTGCCTCATGAAGTGGTATGTGCTCCACCCAAAGGGCCAGCAGGTTTCTCCTCACAGCTCTAAGAAGCCATAAAAAGAGCCAGTGTTACTGTGATACCAGTGCTCATTGCAGCACTATTCACAACAGCCAAAAGGTGGACACCAGCAGATGAGTGGATAAACACAACGTGGTCCATCCATACGATGGAATGTTCCTCAGCCATAAAGCGGAACGCAGTTCTGATACATTGTATGGCATGGAGGAACCTTGAAAACATTATATTGAATGAAACAAGCCAAACACAAAAGGACAAATATTGTACAATCCCAATTCCATGAAATATCCAGAAGAGGCAAATGTGTAGAGAAAAAAAGTTTACTCGGGTTTCCAGGGGCTGGGGGAGGAGGGAACGGGAGTTACGGCCAAAGACAACTGAGTTTCTGTCTGGGGTGATGAAATAGTTTTGGAAATGGATAATGGTGATGGTTGTCTAACATAGTAATTACAATTAATGTCACTGAAGTGTACACTTAAAAACGGTTAAAACGACAAACATTTTGTGATTTATATTTTAACACACACAAGGAACTCAGCACGCTCAGGATTTAGTAATCAGCTAAAACAAATGTGTTAAGAAATTGTCAAGAAATAACTTCTTAAAACTCAGGACAGGGTTCAAAGACACAAGTCATTGCTCTTCCTGCAAAGAAGAGGTTTGGCATCAATACCCTTGATTTCATTCATAAAATCAACCAAGCAAGAATATAGTGCTTGAATTTTGAATTTAATTACACTGATTGGTCTTATAACCTAGTTGGGAAGCAAGTAAATTTCTGAACAGATTTTTTTCTTCATCACTCTGTACTTACGAACCAGAAAAAGAAATCTCTGAGTGGAATTCACACCTGGGTGGTACCTCCAAAATAACATGACTCTGAAATCAACATTAAAAAAATCTGTGGAGAGAACAACAGAGAATTGAGTTACTAGGGTTTGGTAGTGCCATAGACAACAGCAGCAAGAAATTATAAATCACTCTTTTTAATTATGACGTGGAGAAATATTCATAATTGAAAAATGTGGGATTCAAAACAGAATACCACACTCACCCACACACAACTCCAAAAACAAAAAGGCAAGGAAATACTCCAAAACATTAACTGTGGCTTCATTTTGACAATGGCACACTGAGCGATTTTCACTTTCCTTTTTTCCTTGTTGTGGTTGTTGCTGTTAGCTGCCGTCAGGTCGGACCCATGGTGAGCTAATGTACAGCAGAACCAATTGTTGCTTGGCCCTGCGCCATCTTCATGATTGTTGGTATGTTTGAGCCCATCGATGCGGCTATTGTGTCAATCCATCTCATTGAGGGTTTCCCTCGTTTTCACTGACCCTCTACTTTACCAAACATGATGTCCTTCTCTAGTGATTGACCTTTCCTGATGACGCGTCCAAAGTTGTTGTTGTTGGGTGCCATCAAGTCAGTTCTGATTCACAGTGACCCTGTGTGTGTACAACAGAATGAAACACTGTCCAGTCCTGTGCCATCCTCACAATCGTTGTTATGCCTGAGCCTATTTCGCAGCCACTGTGTCAATCCATCTCGTTGAGGGTCTTCCTCTTTTTAGCTGACCTTCTACTCTCTACCAAGCATGATGTCCTCCTCCAGGGACTGACCCTTCCTGATAACATGTCCAAAGTATGTGAGGTGAAGTCTCGTCATTCTTGCTTCTAAGGAGCATTCTGGCTGTACTTCTTCCAAGACAGATTTGTTCATTCTTTTAGCAGTCCATGGTATATTCAATATTCTTTGTCAACACCATAATTCAAAGGCATCAATTCTTCTTCGGTCTTCCTTATTCCTTGTCCAGCACACATATGAAGTGGTTGAAAACACCACGGCTTGGGTCAGGTGCATCTTAGCCTTCAGGGTGACATCTTTGCTTTTTAACCCTTTAAAGAGGTCTTTTGCGGCAGATTTGCCCAATCCAATGCATCCTTTGATTTCCTGACTGCTGCTTCCATGGGTATTGAGTGTGGATCCAAGTAAAACAAAATCCTGGACAATTTCAATGTTTTCTCTGTTTATCATGACGTTGCTTACTGGTCCAGTTGTGAGGATTTTTGTTTTCTTTATGCTGAGGTGTAATCCATACTGATCTTCATCAGTAAGTGTTTCAAGTCCCCTTCACTTTCAGCAAGCAAGGTTGTGTCATCTGCCTATCACGGGTTATTAATGAGTCTTCCTCCAGTCACGATGCTGTGTTCTTCTTCGTACAGTCCAGCTTCTCGGATTATTTGCTCAGCATACAGATTGAGTAAGTATAGTAAAACGATATGACCCTGACACCATCCTTGCTTCTAAGGAACATTCTGGTTGTATGTCTTCTAAGACAGATTTGTTCCTTCTTCTGGTAGCCCATGATATACTCCATATTGTTTCCCAACGCCACAGTTCTAGCACATCAATTCTTCTTTCTTTTTCTGTCTAGCTTTCCCACTCATACGAGGCGACTGAAAAGACCATGGCTTGGCTCAGGTGAACCTTGGTCATCAAAGTGACACTTTTGACCTTAAAAAATCCTATGAAGTTATACTTGCTTATTGCATCTTTCTTAAGCAACCAACTTAATCCTGATCCTGTGAAACATCAGCTGAATTTATCCCCTCTTATTTCCCTGCAATTAAATAATCCCCCCCAAATACATTAAAAGTTAGGGAAGCAATCTTTATTATTTCCATTTAAAGTTATTTATGCCAGGAAATAACTTATGTCTTATTTCTATTTTATTTTCCTTTTCCCTTGGCTAAAATGTGGTTCATTTGTCTCTTATATTGGCTTGCTTTTTATTGTGCTACTGCTATAATACATGGCCTTTAGTTTATTAGTTTGTGCCTTATATTAAATTATGCTCATATAAGATTTGCAAGAAAAATGGCTTTTCAGCTGACTTGGGAGTTTGGGTGACTTAATTTGGGGAGGTTGGTTCTCAAGAAAGAAATTACAGCCTGAAATGTAAGGCGTCAAATTAAAAAAGGAGGCATCTCTGGGGAATCCACCAGAGCCCCAGGAACACTGTGGGTTCACCCTTTCTTTCCAGGTCAAAGGCACCCGAAGACATTGTTTTCATTAAAGCTTTTTTAAAAATTTGTTTCTTAAATTTTTATTTTATTGCTGTATAAAATGTATTACAAAAGATTTTAAGTGTTTAATTCATTGACATTAATTATATTCACCATGTTGTGTGACCATCACTACTATCCATTTCCAAACCTTTCATCACCCCAAACGGAAACTCAGTACCCATGAAGCAATAGCTCTCCATTCCCTCCCCCTCCCCCCAGGCACTGAGAGCCACTAATCTGCTTTCTGTCTCTCTGCATTTGCCTATTTTAGATATTTCATACAAGTGGGATCATTTTGTATTTGTCCTTTTGTGTCTGGCTTCTTTCACTCAACACAACATTTTCAATAGGACACTGGTGGTTCAGTGGTAAAATTCTCGCCTTCCACGTGGGAGACCTGGGCTCAGTTCCTGGCCAGCGTGCATCTCATACGCAGTCACCACCTGTCTGTCAGGGGAGTCTTTCTTGTTGCTATGATGTTGAATAGGCTTCAGCGGAGCTTCCAGGCTAAAATGGACTAAGAAGAAAGGTCTGGCAGTTTACTTCTGAAAATCAGTCGGTGAAAACCCTTTGGAGCACAACAGCCTGATCCACAACCAATCACGGGGATGGCGCAGCGCAGGGCAGCATTTTGTTCTGTTGTGCCTGAGGTCACCGTGAGTTGGGGCTGACTCTACTGCAGGCTGACCACAACAACAGAGTTTGTAAGGTCCATCGTGCTGCAGCGGGTGTCAGCACTTCACTCCTCTTTATGGCTGCACAACATCTCACTGTACGTATTTTGTCAAATGTTTTTCATTGTAAGGAGCAGGGACTGGGTCAGTCAGCTCAAGGAAAAACTATCAAATGTAGGCACCACAGGGGCAGGAGCAGGTGCTGGGCCCATGGCCCGTCTGGGGACTCTCTCGTCGGTCTCTGACACCCTCTGAGCATCCATTCACTCAGTTTCTTCTTCACACGCCCTTTGGCTGGCACGGGAACTCGGCTTGCCGCCGTCCCTCTCTGCCTGGCAGCATTACTGACAGAGTCACCATCTTGAGCAACACTGTGTCACTGTATTGTCAATGTTACAGGGCAGGTAGGGAGACCCAAGTAGAGAGAGGTACATAGTGAAGCAATGCCCCCCGCCAAGGCCTACAGTCCTCACCTGCTTGGCAACAACAACACTTAGAATGGACGCATCTGAGAGCAGGAAATCTCTTGGTGCTGTTGCTCCTGCTGTCTCCCCAGCAGAGGGCCTCCCAGATCATATATTCTCAATAAATGTTAGGTGAATGAGTGACCAAATGATCGTCGGACTCAGAATCACATAACTTGACCCAGCAATTCTACTCCTAGGTATATACCCAACAGAAATGAGCGCATCCTACCACCAAAAGACAAAATGGTCATAGCAGTGTTATTTGTAACAGTAAAAAACAGAAATGACCCAAGTATCCATCAGCACTAAATCAAACCCACTGCCATCGAGTCGATTCCGACTCATAGCAACCCTATAGGACAGAGTAGAACTGCCCCATAGAGTTTCCAAGGAGCGCCTGGCAGATTCGAACTGCTGACCTCTTGGTTAGCAGCCGTAGCACTTAACCACTACGCCACCAGGGTTTCCCCATCAGCACTAGGAGGGTTAAATGAGTTGTGATATATACATGCAATGGAATACTATATGATCGTGAGATAAAACAAACTCCGTGATACACAACCCCACAGACGAATCTCAGCAGACAAAATTTCAGCCAAAAAAAAGTCAGGCAAAAGGATACCCACTGCACTACCAGCTGCCGCCGGGTCAGCTCCGGCTCATGGCGACCCCGTGTGTGTCAGAGCAGAACTGTGCTCCACGGGGTTTTCAATGGCTGGTTTTTCAGAAGTAGGTCACCAAGACTTTCTTCCAAGGCACTTCGGGGTGGACTTGAACCTCCAACCTCTCAGTTAGCAACCAAGCTTGTTCACCGTCTATACCACCCAGGGACTCTGACACACTGTCCAAGGCCCTTATGTGAAGTTATAAACAGATCTGGGCACAATCCCAGAGATTCTGACTTGGTAGATGGAGATCAGGCCCTGGCATCTGTATTTTTATTTATTTTTTACTGTGCTTTGGGAAAAGGTTACAGCTCAAGTTAATTTCTCTTATAAAATATATACACATATTGTTATATGGCCCTAATTGCAATCCCTATAATGTGACAGCACACTTCCCCCCCCTTTCCAGCCCAGATTTCCCATGTCCATTCACCTAGCTCCTATCCCTTCCTGCCTTCTCATCCCACCTCCAGACAGGAGCTGCCCATTTAGTCTCGTGTATCTTTTTTTTATCTGCTTGAACTAAGAAGCACACTCTTCACGAGTATTATTTTATGTTTTATGGTCCAGTCCAATCTCTGCGTGAAGAGTTGGCTTTGGGAACGATTTTAGTTCTGGGTTAACAGAGAATCCAGGGGCCATGTCTTCTGGGGTTCCTCTAGTCTCAGTCAGACCTTTAAGTCTGGTCTTATCACGTGCATTTGTCGTGCTTTCTATGGCCACTGGGTGGCAGGAGTAAAATGGATTTAACTTGCAGGTTAGTTGGCTGGAAGGCGAATGAGAGTAACTTGCTCATTGTCTTCGAAGAGCAAACCAAAAGGGAAAATCAGCTTTAGTAAAAGAAAATGAGCACTAACAGTCCCTGGACAAGAAGTAGTTGAGTCCTTAATATTTATCCAGAAAGTTTAGCACCAACAGTAGACTATGCATCTATTTCTGAAGTAGCAATGCATTGCTACACTGAAAAGAAACCCAAACCCGTTGCCATCAAGTCGATTCCAACTCGTGGTGACTCCATGTGTTACAGAGTAGAACTGAGCTTCATAGTGTTTTCTTGGCTGTAACCTTTCAGAAGGATAGTTCTTATGTGGCACAAACAGTTCAGTGCTCAACGAGCTGAAAGGTTGGAGGTTCAAGTCCACCTAGAGGAACCTCAGAAGTAGAGCCCGGTGATCCACTTCCAAAAAACCAGCCAATGAAAACGCTATGGAGCACGGTTCTACTCTGACACACGTGAGGCCACCATGAGTCGGGCTTAACTTGATGGCAACTAGTTATTCATTTCCAGGGGCTACCGTAACAAAGCACCCAACAGGGTGGCTTATAAGAACAGAAATCTATTGTCTCAAAGTTCTGGAGGCTGGAAGTCTGAAATCAGGGTGTCAGCCGTGTGGATTCCTTCTGAAGGCTCTGAAGGAGAATCTATCCGTGCCTCTCTCCTAGCTTCTTGGCATTCCTTGGTGCTCCTTGGCTTGTAGACGCATCACTCCACCCTTTGCCTCCATCTTCACCCGGGCGTCTTCCTTCTGTCTGTCTCTCTGTCCTGTTTTTATAAGGACACCAATCAGATGGGATTAGGACCCACTCTACTCCAGTATGACCTCATGCTAACCTAACTGATAACATCTTCAAAGACCCTATTTCCAAGCAAGGTCACATTCGGAGGTACTGGGGGTTAGGACTTCATCACATCTTTGTTATTGCTGTTGTTGAGAATATACACAGCAGAACATACCCCAAATCAGCAATTTCTACATGTACAACTCAGTGACACTGATTGCATTCTTCAAGTTGTGCAACCATTCTCACCTTCCTTTTCCGAATTGTTCCTCCTTCATTAACATAAACTCATTGTCCCCTAAAAGTTCCTATCTGATCTTTTAAGTTGCTAATGTACACCATATCTTTTCTGGGGACACAATCCAACCCGTAACACAAGGTACTGGTGAAACAAGGTTTATCCATTCACTTATGCACATATTAATCAACTACCAAGCTCCATGCAGGCTCCATGCTTGGCACGGGGTAACTAACCAACATTTCCTTCTCTCTTTGCTAGCTTTGCACCTTGCCTGGGTATCTGGGTGAAGGTGCAGTGCTGTGGAAATGAAGCATTTCTTTTTAGATCTTCTCTCACTTCTTACCTTCAGGATAAATCTTTAAGTACAGCATTATCAAATCCTTCACAGATGTAGGCTACACAAAGCATTCTCACCGTCTATCACACACACAATATCTTCTAAAATCTCCAACACAATGTGTGGGCGTGTTCCCTCTCCTTAATCTAGGCTGCCTGTCTCGGATCAAATTCTGCTTTTCAAGCAATTTTAACAGCTAAATCCCGCCACATAATTTGCGACATTTTCTTTACAAAGGACGTGGAGCTAACGATGATCCTGTACTGAGTTATGAGGCATTTGCCACTTTCCTGTCTTTACAACTCTTATCCCTTTCAAGTAGAATTCTAAAAATATCGGTTAAGCCACCAACTAATTTCTAATCCTCGCTTCTGTTAATATTGACAGATGGGAAGTTCATTTCCTAGCCTTTGTCCTTGCTTGATTAAGCAGTTCTAATCTTTTACGACAATTTGATTGTCGACAAAGTGACCGAGTCTCCCTGGGACACCAGGCAAGAAGGGATTCCTAAGACCTGCTCAGCTATGGAAAGCCCTCCAGGAAATTTCTACTTTTTCTCCCCCTCCCATTCTCTCTTTGGGCAAGATACCATGATTGCTATTCTAAGTGCTGGGTTCTATTTTAATATTAATTTAATAAAATAAAAAATTTAAGATTTTAAAATAGAAATGAATTTTAAATGCTCCGTTGTCAGCACCCTGCATGGTATACCAGACAGGCCTCCCAGAATTTGTTATCAGCCTAAAAGTCCTTTGTGATGATTAATTTTATGTGTCTACTTGGCTGGGCTATGATTCCCAGTGGTTTGGCCAAACACTAGAGTAGTTGCTGTTCCATAGCGTAATCTAATGCAATGTAATGTAATCATGTTCCATAATAAAATCTAATGTAATGTAATCAATCAATCAGTTGAAACGAGAGTTTCCTCAGGGTGTGGTCTGTCTCCAGATTATAAATAGATGTTTTGGCAGAACTCTCTCCCAACTCCGCACTCTCCCCGTTACTTGACTTACAGATCTTGCGATGCCAGCCTGCAGGTGTCTCCAGCCTGGTGCCTGACCCATGCATTTTGAATTTGCCAGGCCCCACGATCCCATGAGCTAATTCCTTGGAGCAAATTTCTCTCTCTGTATATACACATACAGGCAGTCCCCAGGTTACAAACGTCTGACTTACATACAACGCGTAGTTATAAACTAACCCCTTAAAGTCTACTATATTAAAAATTCAAGGTACATACAATGTTTTATAATAACAAACAGGTGCTACTTTGCAATGTGCATCAAAACATTATTATAATTATCACTGCGTTATTATGTTAAAGATGTTTTAGTGTATCTGGAAGTGTTTAATTTTTTTAATGCATAGAAAGGTACACTATATACTATATACTAAGATAAACATTTGACTAACTGATGTTAGATACAAGTCGTACCTGTTATAACTTACCTACAAATATGACTTAAAGGCAGACTCAGGAACAGAACTCGTTCGTTATTTGGGGACTGCCTGTATCTCACTGGTGTGTTTCTCTACAGAACCCTGACTAAGACAGCCTTCTAATACCTTTGTGACCTGGATGAACCACTCAACCTCTGGCCTCATCTTTAAGATGGAGAAGGCTTCTTCATGAGTGATATTTCAGAGAAGAGCTGAGGACAGTGTAGTGGATACTATAGTACAATACCCAGAGCCCCTTTGAGATGGAGGCACTCATTTTGACAGCTGGGTCCATCTCCAAGGAAGCTGCAACGGCTAAGGGAACATTCTCACCTGGGGTTAGCTCCTTCGTGAGTCAGTCCACCTTGGATAACTAGTTGGTGCAGAGGTACAATGGCTCTGCCCCCTGGTCTCACTTCGGAACAGCCCAGCTCCAGAACTCCTAGTATACGCTCTGCTGCAATGACATTGCATTCCAGTGTCACCCTCTGCCCAATCCTACATCCCTCATGTCCATACAGGTGTTGTTCATGGATGCTTTCCTCTATAAACACCCTGAACACAAAACCTCCATCTCACAGTCTGCTTCCTGTGGATCCAATCTAAGACAGTCAGGACCCAGAATGGTCCTGGGAAGTAAACTTTAAAATGGTGTTTTAGGGCTGGATCAGGTGCTGGCTGGCTGCCAATGAGGACTTCTCACTGGTGGTGGTAGGCTGAGTACTGATAACCCCATGTGTAACAAAAGATTACTAAAATTGTTGACACTACCCGGC
The DNA here is from genome assembly GCF_030014295.1 of Loxodonta africana. NCBI lineage: Eukaryota > Metazoa > Chordata > Mammalia > Proboscidea > Elephantidae > Loxodonta > Loxodonta africana. Next base: position 91,612,871 of record NC_087353.1, on the reverse strand, counting down.
TTTAAGGCTTACTATAAAACTACAGTGATCAAGACAGCATGGTACTGGCGAAAGAATAGACACACATCAATGGAACAGACTAGAGAGCCCAGAAACATAGTCACGCAAATATGGTCAATTGATCTTTGACAAAGGAGCTAAAGCAGGTCAATGGGGGAAGGACAGTCTTTTCAACAAGGGGTGCTGGTCCAACTAGACATCCACATATATACAAAAAAAGACAGACAACTCAGTCATAGACTAAATGTTATATAGAACAAAACTATAAAACTTCTAGAAGATACCACAGGAGAAGATCTAGGTGACCTTGGACTTGGCAATGAGTTTTTGGATAAAACACCAAAAGCTTGGTCCTTGAAAGAAAAAATTGATAAGTGAGACTTCATTAAAATGTAAAACTTCGGCTCTGTGAAAGACATTGTTAAGAGAATGAAAACACAAACCAAAGACTTGGAGAAAATATTTGCAAAACACTTCTCTGATAATGGACTTGTATCTAAAACACATGAAAAAATGAGGACTCTTAAAATGCAACAGTAAGAAAACAAACAACCCAATTACAAAATGGGCAAAAGATGTGAACAGATACTTCACCAAAGAAGACATACAGATGGCAAATCATCACATGAAAAGATACTCAATGTCATATGTAATTAGGGAATTGCAAATTAAAGCAACAACACCACTACGCGCCTATGAGAATGGCTAAAATCCAAAACACTGACACCATCAAATGCTGGTGGGGATGTGCAGCCATAGGAACGCTCACTCATGGCTGCTGGGAATGAAAACTGGCAGCCACTTTAGAAGATAGTCCGGCACTTTCTTACAAAGCTAAACATAGGTTTACCATATGCTCCTAGGTATTTACTCAAATGAGTTCAAAGCAGGAACTCAAAGAGATATTTGTACACCACTGTTCATTGCAGCACTATTCACGGTAGCCAAGAGGTGGAAACAATCCAAGTGTCCATCGACAGATGAATGGGCAAATAGAATGTGGTCCATCTATACAATGAAATATTACCCAGCCATAGAAAGAAATGGAGTTCTGACACGTGCTACAACACATTTGAACCTTGAGAACATTATGCTGAGTAAAAGAAGCCAGACACAAAAGGACAAATTTTTACAATCCCACTCAGAGAAAATATCTAAAATGCATAGAGACAGAAAGTAGATTAGTGGTTATCAGGGGCTGGGTGGAGGAGGAGTGAATGGGGACTTGTTGCTTAATGGGTACAGATTTTCTTTTTGGGGTGAAGAAAAAGTTTTGGAAATGGATAGTGGTGATGGGCGCACAACACAGTGAATATGATTGATGTCACTAAGTTGTATACTTAAAAATAGCTCAAATGGCACAGGTGATGTTGATATATTTTACCACAAAGAAGTTTAAAAAACAAAAAACAGGTCTTCTGACTGACACCTTAGGACACACGCACAGAAACACACATACTCTATTTGCTCGATGAGAAGAAAAATGCCCATCCACTGTGGGACCAAAAATTGGGCATAAAATTGGGGGGGGGGTGACTTGAGCAAGGACAGGTCGCTCTGTTCCTCCCAAAGTTAACACTACTAGCTCAATCCAGCTAAAACCAGTGGTTTCTACTGACTGCAAGCTAGTCTGTGGGTATGCTCCTCACTTACGACCTCCAAGGGAGTTGTGTAACTGCCAAGTATTATCGTGGGGAAGAAGGTAAAGGACTTAAACGTGCTTTATATCTGTGCTGGGAAGGAGAACATCAGGCAGAATGAAAAGGAGTGGGACTCGGTGAGCCAGACACTTCATTTCAATGCACCTATGCTTTTTTTTTATGCACTGGTGGGGTAGTGGTTAAGTGCTACGGCTGCCAACTAAAGGGATGGCAGCTCAAATCCCCAGGCGCTCCTTGGAAACTCTATGGGGCAGTTCTACTCTGTCCTGTAGGGTTGCTATGAGTCGGAATTGACTCGACGGCACTGGTTCCGGGGTTATGCACTCATCAGGCCCACGCGCTGCCCCCATTCCTGCCCCGTCCATCCGGTCACAGGTTCTGAATATTTCTAGCTGCTTATTGAATTCCGCTCCAGAAGCGCTGGCAGCATAATCACTCGTCCACCTTGTTTGTGCCCCATTTTCCTGCTCTCCATTCTCCTTTCGGCGGTATCTATGGTCTGTAAAAGCCACCTTGCTTCTCTTCTTTATTGGCCTCCTTAACCGGCCTGGCGTCTTCTGCCCTCTGTCCTATTTAGACTTAATAGGAATGGATTTCTGATGTGCGCTCTGGGCAGGCTGCTGGAAGACACTGGGGTGTGCTGAGTCAATGACGACTGATATGACGCCTCCAGTCACCGTGAGGCAGAAACAAGGCAATCCTGAGCACTAAGTGTTCGCAGGTAGGCTTGACGTTGGAGAGCAAAGATGGCTGAATGAGCTTCCTGCAGCTGCTCTAACAAGAACCACAAAGTAGGGCCTTTAAATAGCAGAAAATCACTGTCTCACAGTTCTGGAGGCTGGAAGTCTGAATTCAGGGTGTTGGCCTGGCTGTGCTCTCTCTGAAGGCTCTAGGGGAAAATTCTTTCTTGTCTTTTTCAGCTTGTGGTGGCCCCAGGTGTTCCTTGGCTTACAGACATCTATTTGAAGGGCAATCTTCCCTCCGTTTCTGTCTCCTGTTTTATAAGGACACCACTCGGATGGGATTAGGACCCACTCTACTGCAGTATGAAAACCTATTGCAATCGAGTCACCTGTTCCAGACTGGAAACTGAGCTCCATAAGGCTGTAATTTTTATGGAAATAGGGCACCAGGGGTTTCTTCTGCAGCACTGCTGGGTGTATTCAAACCACCAACCTTTTGGTTAGTAGTCGAGTGCAGTTTGCACCACCCAGGGACCTACTCCAATATGACCTCATGTTAATTTAACTATAAACATCTGCAAAGAACCTATTTCCAAACAAGGTCATGCTCACAGGTACAAGGGTTAGGATTTCAACATATCTTTTTGGCAGACACAACTCAACCCATACCAGGCTGGTTGTGCAGTCCATGAGAGAAAATGTTGGGACGGTGTTGAGCTAGGTGACTGGATCCCCCAAGTCCAGGTTCCTGGGCACACAGGGCTACGAACACCATCATAAGCCAGAAAGAATTTGGTCACAGGGGAACCCACTGGCAAGTCCAATTTCCTGTCCTGTCTTCCAGCCACCCTTGGGGTGGGAGCTGACGCAACAACAGCAACCCCATCACATTCTGTGTTTGCAGAATTATATTGCTTCACGCTAACAACTCAACGTTCAGAAGCTTTCAGTGATACCGGTGCTGCACTCTCTAGGATAGCGTTAAAGGGCTGAAGGTAACCAGAGGAAACGAAACCTGGCTCACCCGGTGAAGCCCAGGAGGGGCATGTTCAGGCCCCAGGATTTCTGTAACCTCCTGGCCTGTGTACCTGTCAAAACCTGCAGAGGCATAGATTCTTGGATGATGGAGGTGTTTAAAGGGTGACACACCCACCTGGACAGTTTGCTTCGGTTTTAATCCAAGTAACACTTTTTTTTCTGATTAAAAAGTAATATATGTGTTATATATAACAAGGAAACCCTGGTAGCGTAGTGGTTAAGTGCTACAGCTGCTAACCAAAGGGTCGGCAGTTTGAATCCACCAGGCGCTCCTTGGAAACTCTATGGGGCAGTTCTGCCTTGTCCTATAGAGTCACTACAAGTCAGAATCAACTCAGAGGCACTGGGTTTGGTTTTTTGGTTATATATAACATATATAGGAAAGTGTTTTCAAGGACGTGGAGATATTGGGACCCTCATGCATTGCTGGTGGGATTGTAAAATGGTACACCCACTGTGATAAACCATTTGGCAGTTAGTCCCTCAGAAAGCTAAACACAGAATTATCATAAAACAAACCAAAAACCAAACGCATTGCCATCGAGTCAATTCCAACTCACAGCGACCCTATAGGACAGAGTGGACCTGCCTTATAAGGTTTCCAAGGAGTACCTGGTGGATTCAAACTGCTGACCTTGTGGTTAGCCATCATAGCTCTTAACCACTGTGCTGCCAGGGCTCCAGAACTACCATATGACCTAACAACTTCACCCCTAGGTATATATACCCAAAAGAATCAAAAGCAGGGACTCAAACAGATACTTGTGCACCATTGTTCATTGTAGTATTATTCACAATAGCCAGAAAGTGGAAACAACCCAAGGGCACATCAACAGATGAAAGGATAAACAAAGAGTGGTCCATTCATACAATGGAATATTACTCAGCCGTCAAGAGAAATGAAGTCCTGATACATGCTATGACATGGATGAACCTTGAAAACCTTATGCTGAGTGAAATAAGTCAGACACAAAAGGACAAATATTGTGCGATCCCACTTACAGGAAGGACCCAGGTTATGAATGTCCAGCTTATGTAGTTACGAACCAACCCCATAAAACCTATTATGTTAAAAATTGGAGGTAAATACAATGGTTCATAAAAACAAACAGGTGCTACTTTGTGACACACTTCAAATCATTATTATTACTGTATTATTCTGTTAAAGATGTTTTAGTGTATCTGGAAATGTTTCTTTAATGTTGTTTACGCATAGACAGGTACACTATATACTATATATTAAGACAAACACTCGACTAAATGATGTTAGATATGAACCATACCCAACTGTCCCGACGTACGTACAAATTTGACTTAAAGACAAATTTAGAAACAGAACTGGTTCGTAATCCGGGGACTGCCTGTATATGAGATATCTAGAATAGGTAAATGCATAGAGAACATAGTAGACTGCTGGTTACCAGGGGCTGGGGAGAAGACGGATTTATTGCTTAAGGGGTACAGACTTTCTGTTTGGGGTGATGAAAAAGGGGTGATGGTGCCCATTGTAAGTGTAATCAACGCCACTGAATGTACACTTAAAAATCATTAAAATGGCAAATATTTTACTATATGTATTTTACCACAACAAAATTAAGAACGCACTGAAAAATGTGAAGAAGGAAATAAAAACCATCCATGATCTTAGCAACCTGAGATAGCCACATTTAAAATTTTGGTGTATTTCCTTTCTGCCTTTTTTCTAGGCATAAATTTGTATGATGAGACCTGTGAGAGCTGGAACTTGAAGAGACTGCCCTTTTTTTTTTTTTTAAATAATTTTTATTGTGCTTTAAGTGAAAGTTTACAAATCAAGTCAGTCTCTCACACAAAAACCCATATACACCTTGCTACACACTCCCAATCACTCTCCCCCTACTGAGACAGCCCGCTCTCTCCCTCCACCCTCTCTTTTCGTGTCCTTTTCGCCAGCTTCTAACCCCCTCCACCCTCTCATCTCCCCTTCAGGCAGGAGATGCCAACATAGTCTCAAGTGTCCACCTGATCCAAGAACCTCACTCCTCACCAGCTTCCTTCTCTAACCCACTGTCCAGTCCAATCCATGTCTGAAGAGTTGGCTTCGGGAATGGTTTGTGTCCTGGGGCAACAGAAGGAGACTGCCTTGTTTTTCCAGGTCTTGAAAGTTTTCTGCCTTTGACAGGATACAGTCACCATTTTTCTATCACTCTCTTTTGGGTGGAAAATATTTTAGTTTGCCTTTCCTAACAAGTTTTCATCTTACACAGGTTCCAGCTTTCACAGGTTTTACTGTAAAGGAGACCTGGTGGCGCAATGGTTAAGTGCTCCGCTGCTAATCAAAAGGTTGGTGGTTCAAACCCAGCAGCCATTCTGCAGGAACAAGACCTGGCGATGTGCTCTCATACACTGCAGCCTAGAAAACCCTATGGGGCAGTTCTGCTCTGTCACATGGGGTCGCTAAAACCGTTGCTGTCAAGTTGATTCTGACTCATAGTGACCCTATAGGACAGAGCAGAACTGCCCTCTAGAGTTTCTAAGGAGCACTTGGTGGATTCAAACTGCTGACCTTTTGGTTAGCAACTGTAGCACTTAACCACTAAGCCACCAGGGTTTCTGTGGGGTTGTTAAAAAAAAAAAAAAATTTTTTTTTTTTAGGAGTTGAAAATCAACTCAACGGCACCAAGTGACAACCAAATATGTGTAAATATATAAATGTAACATAATTGTGATGCTATTGTATTAATGCTTTTATGTCCTGCTTTTTTTATGTTGATGTTTTAGTTCCCCCTGCTTTGAAAAATTAACACTGCAATGTAAGTGTTTTTCCATTTTATTAAAATCTTTGAAAACGTTTTAAAAAAAAAAAGGAGTAGTAGTCCTGAAATGTGAGATTCTGCAACTTCCTTTTCTGTTTAAACCTGAGCCACTACAGGATGGAATTCCAAATGCCTAGTTAAGTCAGGCGTTTTTGGGGGGTGGAGGATGGGTAAGCAGCCTTACCTGTGAACACCAGGTGACCAGTCTGACTGTAATCCTAAAGCAACAGGGATGGCAGGTACTATTGGTGAACCACGCTCCTGCCAGCCCATGCCCTTCTTCGTCTTCTTGTTAGCTGCCAGTGAGTCAGCCCCCGACTTGTGGCAACCTCACACACAATGGAACGTAACAAAACACTACCTGGTCCTGTGCCATCCCTGTGATCAGTTGGGGATTGGACCATTGAGATCCCCAGGGTTTTCACTGGTTGATTTTTGGAAGTATATCACCAGGCCTTTCTTCCTAGTCCATCTTTGTGTGGAAGCTCTCCAGAAACCCGTTCAGCATCACAGCAACATGCAAGCCTCTACTGACAGATGGGCGGTGGCTGTGCATTGGCTGGGAATCGAACGCAGGTCTACTGCATGGAAGGCGAGGATTCTACTGCTGAGCCACCACTGCCCCAATGTCCATTTAAAGGCCGTAAATCAAGATGTTTCCCGTCAGGCTCTGCTGGCTGTCCAGGTGGGTCTTAAAGTGTCAGGGAAGCACCATCTCGCTTCCTAAAACAGAATTCAACAATAAAGCTGGGTGAACATCTGCCAAAACCTGTAGTTGCCGGAGGAGCCTCGGAAGTTGCTATAAAGTGTCCCAGCTTTGAGCTTCTTCCCTACATCCCGGCCAGGAAAGAACGAACCGGGGGAGCGGAAAGGCGTCAACAGGCTCAAATGAAGGCTAAACAGACTCTCTTGGTGAGTGACGTCCAAGTGGGGACTGCCAGAGGCACAGCAGGAAGGGCTAGTGATTTATCACTACTATTAACTTCCGGTTTTATAGCTTCAGTCACTGGCAAAGAGGAACACAGGGGCCCTTTCCAAGGAATCATCCACCCAGCAGGCAAGGCTGTGGAGGTCTGGGGGGCTGGTGGGGGCTGCTGCCTGTGAGGTCTGCAGCTGCCGCCTCTGCCGGCCCTCTTTGAGACCCATCTCTCCCCTTCATTTCTCCCTTTCCTGCAGGCAGAATGCTCTAGATCCAATCAGGGTGCTTTTGGAATGGCACAAGGCTTGACTGTCAGCCTAACAAAACATTAAACAGTACAGAGACAAGGCCCTTCTTGGTGTAAATAAATAAAGCTGAGAGCAAACTCATGTCCTTCAGTGGAAAGTGTTGGGAGTAGAGTCTCCTTTTGAATTTCAGACAACTGTTGCAAAAGATCCCCACGCGCAGGGCAGACACCGCACAGCGGTCTGACCACCAGCTAGACTCTGCTGCAGGTACCGCACATACTAGGAAGGGTGCTCTTGGGTGGGGGTCCTCGCTGCTCTGCCTTTGCTCCTGCTGTATCCACAGCAGAGACCCTCCCTCCTTCTCCCCTTGGTATCTGTGAAATCCTAGGTCTTAGTGTGGCAGCTTCTTACAAAGCTAAATATCAGCTCACCATCTGATCCAGCAATCGCACACCTAGGTATTTACCCAGTCGAGTTGAAACAAATGTCCACATGAAACTTTATTCATAATTGCCCCAAATTGGAAGCGACTAAGAAGTCCTTCAATAGGTCAATGGATGAACAAACTGTGGTCTATCCACAAAAACCTGCTGTCATTGAGTCAATTCCAACTCCTAGTGACCCTATAGGACAGAGGAGAACTGCCGTATAGAGTTTCCAAGCAGATTGCCACATCTTTCTCCTGTGGAGCATCTAGGTGGGTTCCAATCGCAGATCTTTTGATTGGCAGGTGAGCTCTTAACCATTGTGCCACCAGGGCTCCTCAGTACAGCCATACAATGGAGTGTTATTCAGTGATAGAAAGAAATGGGTTATTGGGCCACAAAAAAACATGGAGGGACCTTAAATGTATATTGCTAAGTGAAAGAAGCCAGTCTGAAAAAGCTACGTACTGTATAATTTCAACTACTTGAAATTCTAGACAAGGCAAAACGATAAAGACAGTGAAAAGATCAGGACTTACCAGGGATTCAGAGGACAGGGAGGGAAGGACTAGATGGAACTCAGGACACCTTTAGGGCAGTGAAGCTGTTCTGTGTGATGCTGTAAGGGTAGACACATGACGTGACGCACTTGTCAAAACCCACAGAGCTCTACAACACAAAGAGCGAACCCTCCCATAAACTAAGGACTTAAGCTTGGCTGCTAATGGAAAGGTTGGTGGTTCGAACTCACCAGCCTCCTTGGGAGAAAGATATGGCAGACTGCTTCCATAAAGATTTACAGCCTCAGAAGCCCTACAGGGCAGTTCTACTCTGTCCTACAGGGTCGTTAACATGTCGAAATCGCCTTCACAGCAATGGGTTTCAATTTTTCTTTTGGTTAATACTAAATTGTTCATCAATAGCAACAACTGTACCACAGGAATGCAAGATGCTAATAAAGGAGAACCAACGTGCAGGGCACATATGTGGTGTATAGGAACTCACTGTGTTTTCTGCTCAAATTTTCTGCAAATCTAAAACCACTCTAAGAAATAAAGTCCATGAAAAAATAAAAAAAAAAAACCCAACTCACGTCTCTTTCTAAGACCCACCTTGTCTATCTCATCTTCCACAGGCAGTCTCCTCCCCCAGTGGCTCCACCTGAAACACGTTCCCCGCCCTTCAGACGTCTATAGCATCAGTTGTCTATATCACTCGTCCTACTGCATTGGGAACTGCTTTGGGTTGCCCCCTTTTTTTTTTTTTAATATACACGTTTTCACTCTCTATGCAGTTTATAAGCTCAAATCTTATACATTTTTTAAAAGTCCCCACATCCTCCAGCAAAGTGTCTGGCATAACGCAGATCCTCAACAGGCCCCTGCAAAGTGGCTGGGTTGGCCAAAATGTCCCCACAGGACTAAGACAGGAAGGCTCTGGGCGATTTGAAGATGACCCATATTAGTGCCTTGGTTAGTGACCACTGCTAGGGGTGGCAACCAGAATGGATGAAAGTCAGCCTCTCCTCCAGGCTGCATGGGAAATGGATTCCCTCTCAATTTCAAACTAATATTTACGGGAAAAAGAAACAATGTTGCATCCTAGCCAATATGCATAGATTAAAATAATGAACCAATCCAGCAGCCAACCAGTAGGAATTATTAAACAAAAAGCCCTGGAACTGCCTCCAGAATGCAGCCGCCGGGGAGCCAGGAGGGTTTCAATATTTAATGCAACGATTCAAGGGGATAGCAGAGGGGCCGGGCCTGGAATGAGGTATTGAGTCACTGGCAATCAGGATGGTTATTACTTATTCAGAGCCCACGCAAAAACCAAAATGAAGTTGGACACAAATGGCTTACTTCTCATTACTGTCATTTTGGCCAGAACTAGATTCTTGACCTCCAAGCCGGCACCTCCTGGGGCAATGACCAATGATGGCTCAGACTAGAACAACATTTGAAAACCAAGAGCAACACTTTTGATGTGGAAATACAAAATGATAGCGTGAGTGTAATCATCCCTAGTAAAAAGGGGCAAATAAATGTCTAAGCCAAAAAATAAGTAATTGCCCATCCTGGACACAGACTTAGGGATGGTCACAAATGCTGCCAAGTTTATCCCACACACATTTCCCCGTTTCTCCCAGTATGAAGATCTAAATTCCAAACAAAGCGCTGTTCCCTACCTTAACCCTCGTGTGCCTCTTTCCATTTCAGAGGACCGCCTGATGCCTTAGCACGATTGCTGGTCTCCTTGGAGGCTGGCACCTCCGTAAATCAGATGTTTTTAGCTTAGTCACAAAAGTTTTTCAGTTTCAGGTTAATGGATACAGCTCACAGCTGACTTTCACATCTTAGTAAGTTACAAGAAGAAATGGAAAATTTAACTTCACTTCCCATTAAGTGGAGTCCCTGGGCAGTGCAAATGGTTATGGCACTCAGCTACTAACTGAAAGGCTGCAGGTTCAAGTCCACCCAGAGGCACCTTGAAAGGCAGGTCTGACGATCTACTTCTGAAAAACCAGCTACTAAGATCCTATGGAGTGCAGTTCTACCCTGATACACACGGGGTTGCCATGAGTTGGAGTCAACTCCACAGCAGCTGGTTTGGTTTTGGTCCTGGTTTCCCGTTAAGTAAAAAGGGTAGTTGCCTTTGCTGTCCTTCCTACTCCGAGACACAGCAACCAGGCACTGTCTCAACAGGCAGGCTTCTAGAGCAAAGGGAAGTCTCGTTCTCTAGCAGATTGTCAAAGCCAATTTCGTTTCTTGACTTTTTTTTTTGAAATGATCTTAGATTACCAGAGGGTTGTAAAGATAGTTCAGAGGATTCCTGTATGCCCTTTACACCGCGCCCCCAAAAACACCAGTCGCCGCTGAGTCCACCCTGACCCACGGTGACCCCATGTGTGTCAGGGTAGAATCCTGCTCCAGCGGGGTTTTCAGTGGAGGATTTTCAGAAGGAGATCACCAGGCCTTTCTTCTGAGGCACCTCTGGGTGGACTCGAACCTCCAACCTTTAGGTTAACAGTTGAGTACGTTCGCTGTTTGCACCACCCAGGGACTTTCTTCACCCAGCTTCCCTTAAATCTTAACATTTCTAAGCACTAAGAAATCAACAGTGACTTAACACTACTAACCAAACCACAGATTTTATTTGGATTCAACCAGCTTTTCTGCTACTGTGCGTTCACCGTGAGACCCCTGTTGGCCCTTCACCGCTCCTCCTCTTGTCCTCCGCTGTCACCAGCGACTCCAGGAAAGCTGGTCTGTGCTCTCCTCACAAAGTCCACATCTCAGTCTGCAGGGGGTGGAACATCTTTTCTAGAAGCTTCCACACTCTGGCTGCCCACTGGGCCAAAGATTTCTTGTGACAGGAAGAGGAACTTCTGGATCTATTTCACATCAACGACTAAGCTCCACGTGGAAAAGATGTGATACCCAAGGCTAAAGGAAATCAATGCCTAGCCTTGGCTGCTCAGAGCTAATAACGGAGTTATTCTGACGGGAGGTTTAAAAAAAGTCCTTAGAAGGGTTAGTATTTTTACCACATTCTCCAGGCCGTCTCATTTTTCTCTTTGCAGATTTTGTACTTGCCTGTCAAGGCATACCCACCACTTGGTATGGACAATTATTAACAACAGCATTTAGTCAGCCTTTATCGTCGAGGGCTCAACAGACACTGGACAAGGAGTTCTCCAAGAAATGTCTTTTCCGGCAATATTTAGAAGGATATTGAAACAGAATCCTCTCCACTGCTATATATCAAAGAATGGAGTTGGCAAAGGTTGTGTGAACCAGATTCTATGATAAAAAGAGTCCCCTATGCCAGATCTGGAGCCCTGACGGCACAGTGGTTAAGAGCTTGGCTGCTAGCCAAAAAGGTCGGCAGTTCAAATCCAGCAGCCACTCCTTGGAAACCCTATGGGGCAGTTCTACTCTGTCCTACAGGGTTGCTGTGAGTCGGAATCAACTCAAAGGCAATGGGTTTTATATGCCAGATCCACCACCCATCTGTCAGTGTCTCATACTGTGGTGGCTTTTATGTTGCTACGATGCTGGAAGCTATGCTACTGGTGTTTCAGATACCAGCAGCAGAGTCACCTATCATGGACAGCTTTCAGCATAGCTTCCAGACTAAGACAGACTAGGAAGAAAAGCTTGGCAATCTGTTTCTGAAAATTAGGCAGTGAAAATCTAATGGATCACAATGGTCTGATCCATCACTGATCATGGGGACAGTGCAGGACCAGGCAGCATTTTGTTCTGTTGTATGTAAGGTCATCACGAGTCTACATGAAGGCAGCTGTTTACCATCCATCCATCCATCCACCCACCCACCCATCCACCCACCCACCCGCCCACCCGTCCACCCGCCCACCTGCCCATCCACACACGCATCCACCCATGCATCCACCCACACATCCACCCCCACCCGTCCATCCGTCCGTCCATCCATCTGTCCATCCATCCATCCGTGTCTATCTGCATCTACGTATCTATCTCTATCACAATCTATCATCCATCCATCTATGCCCGATAACATCACATCACTAAATTAAGAAATGGAAAAACATTCAGTCATCTCTACTCCAGTCAGCTGGTTTTCACCCCCTTGGGAACCTTGAGTAAGTTTATTTTTTATTCCACCAGCATTGCTTATTTAAAAATGTGTCAGGAGGCAAATCATATGCCTATAGTTCATCTTTTCCTCACTTGCAGGGGTTAAAATCTCTGTCTGTCTCTGTGCCTATGAAACATTTATGCTCTGCCTTGTGCATCTGGGGGAATGCAGAGGGTGGTTTCTGTTGGCAATCTGTCTCAGCGTTTCACATCTCCCTCTGTGATCCTCGGATGCACAGTGAGAAAGCCTGTGGCAACACCCTACAGAAGACACCAGCTAAGGACAAAGTACTTCTATTAACCACAATGTGTAGTACAGGACCAGCCAGGGATGAGCAAATCCACCCAGCAGGGCTTTGCTTATAGTGCTTGTGTCCCAGGTTGGGCTCCGGTAGGAAAAGTGACCTAACTGGAATTTGCAGTTATCATTCAAGGAGCCCAGGTGGCACAATGGTTAAGTGCACGGCTGCTAACCAAGCAATCAGCAGTTCAAACCTACCAGTGGCTCCAGGGAAGAAAAGATCTGGCGATCTGTTTCCATAAATATTTCAGCCTAGGAAACCCTATGGGGCAGTTCTGCTCTGTCATATGGGGTCGCTATGAGTCAGGATCTACTCAACGTCACACAACAAGTCATCATTGTACTCATTATGAGGCCGTAATCTGCAACCATTTAATATATACATAGCCACTCGGACGCACTTCCTATTTTACCACTCTTCCTTGACAGTGCTTATAACAAAGTCCTTTATGATAAAGCCCTGACGTCATTGGAGCATATCTCTATATTTGCCACCTGGAGGAACATAATGAACAAGACGGATGCATAAGCGTTATATACAGAGAGTTAAAGGCACAGTTCTCATCCTCAGGGAGCTTTTGGTCTAATACCAGGAACAATGTCACTCAGACGTCACTCCTTCACTAACACACTCGGCTCCTAAGTGAAAGGTTGGCAGTTCGAGTCTACCCAGAGGTGCCTTGGAAGATCTACTTCCAAAAAATCAGCCATTGAAAACCTTATGGAGCACAGTTCTACTCTGACACACGTAGGGTCACCACGAGTCAGAATTGACTTCATGGCAATTGGTTTTTGTTTTTGTTTTTTTTACACCCTCCTTCAGCCTAAAACCTAACCTTTGCTATTACTCTACGTGGTCATTATTACCAGTGTTATGGATTGATTGTGCCTATATCTGTGGATGTGACCCTGTAACCCTCGACATGCCCCCCCAAAAGACTCATCTCCAAACTGCTACTCTTGGTAACCTCCCAAGCTTGCTTTCGTTACGTTAATGACACTCATACTAGAGTAGGTTGATTCCTAAACTCATTTCTTCTGAGTTGTCTTATAAAAAGAGCAGAACAGACACAAATATACACACACAGGACGAAGGCAGATGCCATATGAAGATCCCTCTACAAGCCAAGGAATGCCCATGGCCACTGACAAAGAAGGACCCTCCCTCTATAGCCTAAGCTCTGATTTGGACTCCCAGCCTCCAAACCTGTGAGATAATAAGTTTCAGTTCTTTATAAAGCCACCCACTTTGTGATACTTCTGTTATGGCAGCCCTAGGAGACTAAGATACCAGTCAACAAATATTTCCAGTTTTCTCCCCTTAGGGCACATTGTACTTCCTAGCCCCTTGTGACTGGGTGGGGCCACGTGACTACTTGTGGCCAATGAGTTGTGAAAAGAGGCGTGTGGACGTACAAGCAGGGCCATTTAACTGCCAGTGTGATGCTGCCAGGGCCACCTTCTCCTCTGCCAAAGCAACTAGCAATGCTTCAAATGGTGGAGCTCTGCTGTCCCAGGTGTCGATGTGAAAACTACACGGATCAGAGCTTGCCCATAAATCACAGAGGAGTCCCTGAGTGGTGCAAAGGGTTAAGTGCTCACCTACTAGCTGACAGGTTGGTGGTACGAACCTACCCAGAGGCACCTTGGAAGAAAGGCCTGGTGACCTACTTCCAAAAAATGAGCCATTGAAAACTCCATGGAGCATAGTTCTACTCTGATACACATGGGGTCACCAGGAGTTGGAATCAACTTGACAGTAACTAACAACACATATCATGGACATGAAGTGCGAGCAAGAAATGAATGTGTTCATTTCTGTCTTCAACCACTGTAATTTTAGGGTTGTCTGTTATATTTTTTTTTTCTGTTATATAGCACAATCTAGCTTATCCTGAATATTACACTATTATAAGGAAATGACTGTTCCAAAGGTCATAAATACTTTTTTCTAGCCTCGCTTCTTGAAGGGTTTTCAGTCCTCACCATTCTTGAATCCAGCATGGTGTTTAGCACTATTGGTCCCTGTCTTGGTCACCTAGTGCTGCTATAACAGAAATACCACAAGTGGATGGCTTTAACAGAGTTTATTCTCTCACAGTGTAGTAGGCTAGAAGTCCAAACTCAGGGCACCAGCTGCAGGGGAAGGCTTTCTCTCTCTGTCGGCTCTGGAGGAAGGTCCTTATCATCAGTCTTCCCTTGGTTTGGGAGCGTCTCAGAACAGGAACCTCAGGTCCAAAGGATGCACTCTGCTTCTGGCATGCTTTCATGGTGGCAGGAGGTCCCCGTGTCTCTCTGCTCACTTCTCTCTTTTATATCTCAAAAGAGATTGGCTTAAGACACTATCTAATCTTGTAGCGCTTATCAATATAACTGCCGCTAATCCATCTTTTTTTTTTTTTAATCCCTCGTATTACAACATAGTGATAGGATTTACAACACACAGGGAAATCACATCAGATGACAAAATGGTAGACAATCATACAATACTGGGAATCATGACCTAGCTGAGTCAACAGATATTTTTGGTGGACACAATTCAATCCATGACAGTCCCTCTTCTACCCTTCCTTGATTTTGTACCAACATTCCTTCCAAATCTTTCCATTGGCTCTTTTTCTGTCTCCTATTCCACCCACCCCCTATTTGCAGGCATGCCTCAGGCTAAACTCTGGCCATTTCCTCACCTCTTGTTTGGAGATTTTATCCATTGTCTGAAGTCCCCAGGTGGTGCAAATGGTTAAGGCTGGAAAGCTAGGAGGTTCAAACCCACTCAGAAGCACCTCGGAAGTAAGGCCTGGTGATCTGCTTCTGAAAGGTCACCGCCTTAAGAACCCTGTGGAGCAGTTCTAGTCTGCACACTTGGGGTCACCACAAGTCAGAATCAACTAAAAGGCAACTAACAATAACAATCCGTTGTCTTGGCTTTAAATATTTAAACACAAGCCTAGTCCTGTATTTTCTCTATTCATTTACACAACTTCTCCAAAACTCAACATGCCCCCCAAAAGACTCGTTTCATCTCCAAATTGCTACCCTTGGTAACAGCCCAACCTTGGTAGTTCTTCTGGTTTTCCAAGCTTGAAACTCGGTAAGTCCTCCGTCTCCTCTGTCCTTCTTCTCCTCTGTCCCTTGTGCTTACTCAGCCAAGAAGTCCTATTGCTTCTTTCTGTGAGTGGCTCCCTGAGTATATCCCTTCCTACTCACCTCCTCCGCCATACTAGAACCCTTGACAGTTCAGGTTCGTTATTACAAACTTAGCTTTTCTCTGAACCCTCTCATACACCCTGCAACCCACTCCCAGATTTGTCTCCTCAAACACCTGTCTTTTGTACCAATTTCTTGGAAAATAATGCATCTCCATTACTGTCATGGATTGAATTGTGCCCCCCAAAATATCTGTCGACTTGACTAGGTCACAATTCCCTTGTACGTTTGTCTACCATTTTATCTTCTGATGTGATTTCCCTCTATGCTGTAAATCCTATCACTATGATGTAATAAAAAATGGACTAATGGCAATTATACTGATGAGGTCTACAAGATTAGATAGTGTCTTAAGCCAATCTCTTTTGAGATAGATATAAAAGAGAGAAGCAAGCAGAGAGACACAGGGATCTCATACCACCAAGAAAGCATGCCAGGAGCAGGGTGCATCCTTTGGACCTGAGGTTCCTGTTCTGAGATGCTCCCAGACCAGGGGAAGACTGATGACAAGGACCTTCCTCCAGAGCCAAGAGAGAAAGAAAGCCTTCCTCTGGAGCTGTTGCTCTGAATTTGGACTTCTAGCCTACTGGACTGTGAGAGAATAAACTTCTCTTTGTTAAAGCCATCCACTTGTGGTATTTCTGTTATAGCAGCACTAAATGACCAAGACAATTACCCATCAAATGAAGCTCATGTTTCTTTGCCTGGCATTCTAGGTCTTCTATCTTTATCTAATTAACTTGACTTCAAACTTTACACTATATTCGTCAGTCTTTTTCTCTCCCTTTCCCTGAATTGCCACAGTTGTTGTTGTTGTTAGTTGTTCTGACTCACAGCGATCCTAGGTACAACAGAACAAAACACTGCATGGTCCTGCTCCATCCTCACAATTCTTGCTATGCTTGAGCCCATTGTTGCAGCCACTGTGTCGATCCATCTCTTTGAGGGTCTTCTTCTTTTTCGCTGACCCTTACCAAGCATGATGTCCTTCTCCAGGGACTGGTCCCTCCTGATAACATGTCCAAAGTATTTGAGATGAAGTCTCACCATCCTCACTTTCAAGGAGCACTCTGGCTATACTCCTTCCAAGACAGACTTGTTCATTCTTCTGGCAGTCCATGGTATATTCAATATTCTTCGCCAACATCATAATTCAAATGCATCAGTTCTTCTTTGGTCTTCCTTATTCATTGGCCAGCTTTCACATGCATATGAGGCAGTTGAAAATACCATGATCTGAATCAGACGCATCTCAGTCCTCAGAGTGACATCTTTGCTTTTTGACATTTTGAAGAGGTCTTTTGCAGCAGATTTGCCCAATGCAATACATAGTTCAATTTTTTTAAGGTTTTTATTTTATTTTTATTGTGCTTTAAGTGAAAGTTTACAAATCAAGTCAGACTCTCCGTAGTTTAATTTCTTGACTGCTGCTTCCATGGGTGTTGATTGCGGATCCAAGTAAAACGAAATCCTTGTTGACTTCAGTATTTTCTACATTTATCATGATGTTGCTTATTAGTCCAGTTGTGAGGCTTTTTGTTTTATGTTGAGGTGTAATCCATACTGAAGGCTGCAGTAGTCTTCAGTAAGTGCTTAAAGTACCCATTATTGTTATTCCAGCATTTTTGTCCCTCCTTCATTTGTTAATAGCAATGACGCTTTGGGATCCCCATTTTATGTTGTTCTGGTAGTGTATCAGTTAGAGGCCACAGAGAGTAGCCACATGATTATGGTGACCTGATGTCCTAGTTTTCCCAGAAGAGTTCCAGTTTATGCCTGTTGTCCCCCCAAAATTATTAACAGCACCCCATTTTCACTCTTAAAAGTGTCCCAGTTAAGATCATGTGTAGTCACCCTAAACGTGTCCCAAGGAAGACCAATCAGAGTCTACTACAAGTTGAATTGTATTCCCCCAAAATATGCTAACACCCTAACCCCTGTATCCGTGAATGTGACCTTATTTGGGGAAATACGGTTTTTCTTTCCAGATGTTAAGTTAATGAGGTCGTATAAGAGTCAGGTAAATCCTAATTCCATCTGAGTGGTGTCTTATAAAAGAGGAAGAGAGACACAGAAATGGAGAATGGCTACTGAGGCAGACACGGCTGCAAGCCAAAGAATGCCAAGGATTGCTGGGAACCACCAAAAACTGGGAGGGAGGCATGGAACAGATTCTCTCTCAGGCCCCTCAGAAGGAACCAACACAGCTGACATCCTGATTTGGACTCCTAACCTTGAGAACTGTGAGGCAATAAGTTTCTGTTCTTTAAAGCCAGCCACTTTGTGGTACTTTGTTATGGCAGCCCCTGTACACGGAAATGGAGTCTGTTCCTGGGATGAGTGCACAGATGCTGGGGAAAGACACCCCAGATGTTGGGAGACTACAGTGTGGTTCGGCTGGCAGCGATCATCACCAACACAGGACCTCGTTGGAGCTCCTAGATCTAGGCACATCTAAAGTCCAGAAGCCAGTAAATGCCTCTTTGGGCAAAACGCATTTTGATTTGGGTTCTTGTCACTTACAATCAAGAGTTCTGGCCAACGCACCACCTTTGTTTCATGAACCCCTACTCAATCTATTCAAATCCCACCCTGCCTTCAAGGCCAGCAGAAGGTCCCTTCCACTATGAAATTTTCATAGACACTCCCGCCAGCTTTTTCAGGCTTACTCTGGAAGTTTTTACTCTATGAATTGCAATAACGATTACTGGCTCTGCCCCACAACCTCATAAATACAATGTTTATGTTATTGTCCAGCTGTTTCAGGATATAGGTCCTTTTTCTTCAGGAACAACAATACTATAAGCTCCTGGGAAGAGATGGGAACCCAGTTTAGTCTTTTCTTATATTTTCCTGAGGTCTAAGAGGGGCTC
Source organism: Loxodonta africana (assembly GCF_030014295.1). NCBI lineage: Eukaryota > Metazoa > Chordata > Mammalia > Proboscidea > Elephantidae > Loxodonta > Loxodonta africana. Next base: position 91,594,099 of record NC_087353.1, on the reverse strand, counting down.
TGTACATGGTAGAAGCCCAATATTTGCTGAAGCTATGAATTATAAATGTAAAGGTAATATTGACTATGTGTCCAAGCAGAAGAGAGGATGTCCTCTGGGAAATGGGCAGTGGGAAGTTACATGTGGAACTAGGCTGGACAAGCAGGGCAGGACAGGGAAAACACATTTGTATCATCTTTCTTTAGTTTGTCGTACTGTGGCGCTGTGAAGCTGGAAGCTATACCACCAGTATTTCAAATACCAGCAGAGCCACCCATGGTGGATAAGTTTCAGCAGATCTTCTAGACTAAGGAAGACTAGGAAAAAAGGCCTGGTGATCTACTTCAAAAAATCCAACAATGAAAACCTTATGGATCACAATAGAACATTGTCCAATACAGTGCTAGAAGATGAGCCTCCTAGTTTGGAAGACATTCAAAATACACAGCGGTGGCAACAATGGCCTCCAGTGTATCAACGATCATGAAGGCGGTCCTTGACAGGGCAACATTCTGTTCATGGGGTCACTATGAGCTGGAGCCGGCTCAATGGCAATTGGTGATGGTGGTGGTAGAATGAATTCACGATCAGAGGTCACAGTGGAAACCACAGCCTCAGTGGCAAATGTTATGTGACCAAAGGCCAGAGGGACCTGCAGAGGCCAGTGAGGACCTCGAGGACAAGTAAACCAGAGCTCCACCCCGGTTGCCCTGATGTCATCTAAGCTTCTCCTAATGCAGAGGACACCAAAAGGGAAGGAGCAGTTGTGGGAAGAAGCCTGAAAATGACTAAGCTTTGGGTTGACAGTAGTTGATTGATTTTATTGTATCTTTTTCCATTCTGTTATCTAACTTTCTGTTTGCCTTTTGGAAATTTGAATTCTCACAGCATTAATGTAATGGGTATTTGTATTTATCAAGTGGCCTGTGAGAAATGAAAGCTCTACACTAGGATTGTTAATAGGAAGGATAATAGTAATACGCAGATGGTTTTTTAAAAGTTTATTGTGGTAAAATATATATAGCATAAAATTTGCCATTTTAACCATTTTTAAGGGTACGATTCGGTGGCATTAGCTAGATCCATAATATTCTGCAACCATCACCACTATCCATTTTCAAAACTTTTCATCATCCCAAACAGAAATTCCGCACCCATTAATAACTCCCCATTCCCTCCTGCCCCCACATAGAGATTTTTAACCCATGAATAAAGACAAAAATCTTAAAGGCTAGTATTTGTATTTATCCATCCTTGTAAATACTCTTCTCTAAAATCCTCCCAGAAGAAAATTAAAGACTTTGGTACTGGGTCCATATAATTCTGATCAGAAGAAGCGGGGAAGGGAGAGGAGTCACACAGAGGAAGTGCGTCTCCCATTACCCAAGGATGTGGAGTGCCAAGGGGTGGGCACAAAGGTACCAGGTGGAGGTGATGGCTAGAGTGGTTGGAAGATTGGTTACATTAAGCAAATAAAAAATTGAGAATATAAGTAAATATGTTGAAGATAATGAAAGTCAGGTTTCTCCCTTTGGGAGATTATTTACAAACATGCAAAGGGAGAAGGCTAGAAAGTACCCAAAGGTGTTGAATTGGAATTAAAGGTATGGCTATGCATCCGTTTGTTTATATATATGCATATATATTATATATATACATACACATATATATAACTGTTTTGGTTATTGTGGTTAACCCATCTCATTGTGGGTTTCCCTCATTTTTCTTGGCCCTCTACCTTACCAAACACAATGTCCTTTTCTAGGAATTGATCTTTGCTGGTGATGTGTCCAAAGTAAGTGGGCTGAAGTCTCACCATTCTTGCTTCTGAGGAACATTCTGGTAGTATTTCTGCTAAGACTAACTTGTTTGTTCTTCTGGCAGTCTGCCTGTATTCGACATTCTTTGCCAACACCACCGTTCGAATGCAATTCTTCTTGTCTTCCTTTTTCATTGCCCAGCTTTCGCATGCATACGAGGCAATTGCAAAGACATCTTTGATTTTTAAAACTTTAAAGAGGTCTTTTGCTGCAGATTTAATTTCTTGACTGCTGCTTCCATGGACATTGATTGTTGATTCACGTAAAATGAAATCATTGACAAATTCAATTTCTTCTTCATTTATCATGTTGTTTACTGGTCTAGTTGTAAAAATTTTTGTTTTCTTCACGTTCAGGCGTAATCCATACTGAAGGCTGTAGTCTTTGACCTTCATCAGTAAGAGTTTCAAGTCATCTTCATTTCTGGCAAGCAAGGTTATGCCACCTGCATATCACAGGTTGTTACTGAGTCTTTCTCCAATCGTGATGCTGTGTTCTTCTTCATATAGTTCAGTTTCTCAGACTATTTGTCCAGCATACAGATTGAATAAGTAAGGTGAAAGGATAAACCCTGCTGTACGCCTTTTCCAATTCTGAACCACGCAGTATGCCCTTGTTGCGCTTTAATGGCCACCTCTTGAAACATGCAGAGGTTCCCCATTACCTGTTCTGGAATTCCCATTCTTTGCAATGTTACTAATAATTTGTTATGATCCATACAGGGGATCCACATTGACTGTGTGGATGTGTACGGACATACATATGTATATTTCCCGGCCTGTGTGCGCTGAGAGGGTCTAGAAGCAATGACATCCTAGTAGCAATAAGCACACTGACGGCCCAATCTTGGTTTCTAAATACCATCCTCTGCTAAAAGGAACCAGGACTCTTTAGAGAGATGATTGATTCCCAGAATAGGGCAGGGAGAGTATAAAACAAGCCTGGGACATCTTGTGCCAGAGTAAGAAAGAATGAAAAAAATAATGAGGAGATATCAAAATGATTCAGGAGTCAACCTGCAGGAGCTCTCACTGACCGAATCTGGGAGAACTTCAACATCGAAATATACAATAGATACAGAATATTACCCATTAATAAAATAAAAATTCATGAGCCCATACTGATAAAAATGAATGAATGAATAAAAAATAAATGGAGAAGGGGAATCTCTCCCTCACAGCAGAGTGCCAACTAATAAACACAGAAGAAACGCTGGAAGTGAAAAAACAAAAAATTACTATTTGGCAACCATCAAAGTAATTCAGGGATTAGTCATTGATGGAGATTAAGGTTGGTGGGAGGAGGTCTGATGAAGAATAAGATAATGGTGTAATCTAGGAATGTCTCCCTACAAAATACTAGTAAGTTGACAAATAGCAAAATGGCGGCTTTATTACAGTGGAGAAACCTAACAGATAGCAATACAGCCAGGAATAAAGATTAACATCACCAGTGGTGGGATGGCTGAAATCCTGTGCTTCCCAGTGCCATATGCCAGGAAGAACCCAGCATCATTTCCGTGGTCTGCCTGTCAGGAGATCACCACCTGAGACTGGCTTTGAGGAAACATCAGAAGGGACCCAGACTGAGGGTCATATTACAAAATGGAAAGCCTGTTGCCTTTCAATAAAAGCCATCAAGGACAGGAAAGACCAAGGGCCTACTCCAGCATGGAGGAGACTGCACATGTGATCTTGGATGGGATTGTTGTTGTTGTTGGGTGCTATCGAGTCGATTCTGACTCATATCAACTCCATGTGACAGAGGAGAACTACCCCATAGGGCTTTCTTGGCTGTAATCTTTACGGAACCAGATTGGCAGGTCTTTCTTCTGGAAAGCTGCTGGGTGGGTTTCGAACTGCCAGGCTTTAGGTTAGCAGCCAAGAGCTAAACTGTTGGGCCACCAGGGATCTGAAGGAGGAAGAAAAAAAGAAACATTGTTGGGGCAGTCCATGAAATCTAAATGCAAGCTGTAAACTGTACCTTAGAATTGTCTCAGTGTTGATTTTGTGAATTCCATGGCTGGACTGTGATTATGTAGCACAGCGACCATTTTTGGGAAATACATGCTGGAGTGTTTAAAGGTGATGGGGTATCATGTCTACAGCTTACTTCCAAATGGTTCAGAAAAAAAGTAATGAAAATGGGTGTATACACGTGTGTGTGTTTATAGAGAGAGAAACAGTGTGAAGGAGCAAATAATGTGAAATGTTAATAACTAGGGAACACAGGTGACAGGAATACAGAAATTTTCTGTACTATTCTTGCAATTTTTATGCAAGTTTAAAACTACCTCAGAATGAATTACTGTTTAAACACAGATGCTTGCTTTCTCACTCCAGAATAACACCAGACCCCTTCCAACTACTGTCTGGTGGTTAGAAGCGGAGGAGGGTCCTCAGGGCAGCGAAGACCTCTAGGTCCAGCCACTCCGGCATTCCCACCTCGGGACCGTGGCATCTGCTGTTGTGGCCACCTGTGTTCCTCTGCACTCCCCTGGGAAACCCCGTAAACCCCATGCCTCCTTCAGGTCCCCTTGGACTCCTTTTTTGATGCCACAGACCCATGACACCCTGTCATGGTTCTGCAGATGGTCCCTGTCGGGTCCTGGGGAGTGTGACATCTGCCGGGGGTCCCCTCCTATGACCCACGCTCCAGCTGGGCTGCGGTGCCGGGTTCCTGCCACGACGGATGTGAATAAATGAAGCTGTGCAGAAGGCCACAGCTCTGGGCCTGCGAGGGCGTCGTGCCTTACTGTGGCTGCTCCAGGGCGCCCACTCGGCCGCGGGTCGACCGGCTAACTCAGGGTGCTCCCGTCAGCTGTGGGGGACTCTGGCGCCTGCCACAGCTGCCGGTGTCGCCCCTTGCCCACGCGGAGTCAGCTTTTCCACGCCAAGCGGCTGGCCGAGGTACCCCTGGGGAGCACCGCCTCACCGTGACTCAGCAGCACGTCGCGGGCGTCACCCGAGCGCCGGCCCCGAGAAGCTGCCGGACTTTTCCAGGAGCTGGGCGGAGTCCCGGGCACCTGACGGGGCCGCCGGGCCGCTGCGGGACTGGATTGGCCGGCTGGCCGGTGCGTCATCGGCGCGCGCCGGAAATGATTAGGCCGCGGCGGCGCTCTGAAGGGCCGGCTGGGGGATAAATGGCGGGACGCTCGTGTTTGCGAGATGCTGAGCTTTTTTGTGGGCTCGGCCAGGCTCTGGCCTCTCCACGAGTTCCGTCTCCCTGGTTCCTTTTGCTTTGTTCCCAGGGGCTGGCACCGACGAGGGAAACCCGCTTGTCGGTCTCCGCCTTCCTCTTGCTTTTCCAGCTGTCCGTGTCTCCAACGACAGCCAGGTACGGAGTAGGGCTGGGGCCGGGGAAGAACCGAGGGGCGTGTGAAGGCGTCTTAAAGTTGATGCAGCTGTTCACTGCGGTTGTAGACCTCATTAGTTTGACGACATCCGTACATCTCTCTTCCGCTCCCGGCTTCGTACGTATACGGCATTCACGTCATGGCAAAGTGACCCTATAGGTCGGGTGTTTTCAGACTACTCGTCTGGTGTCAAGACCAAAATCGTTTCGGAGTTGACAGTAGATTCTGGTCAATCCCTGGAACACAAAATTAAGGGACGCTTACTTTGTCCTGCCCTGCGGTATATGCCTTTCTGGTACGGCGATGGGCAGCACCGACATGATCCTTGCTACTCCACGGGACTAATCTAGAAGTAATCTACTTGGAAACTGTGAGCAGGTGCGGAAAAGGAATGACGGGATCTTTTGAGAGTAGAGAGTGTGTAACCTACATGGGGGGTCGTGAGGGCTTAGGAAAGGCCCTTTGAAGAGGGACACCTAAACGGAGACCTGAAGTAGATGTTAGCTGGGGGAGAGTATGCCAGGCGGAGGGGCTCCCAGCAGAGTGGGGAGAGCTGATAGGAAGATGGGAAAAAGGACCTTGAACTTGAATTCTAGGAGGGAGAAGAGTTTTGAGAGATTTGGTGGGCACCAGGTTGTGGAGGGGGCCTCCTGAGTCAAGTCCAGTAACGTCACCAGTGGTCTGCCTGTTTTTCATGGTAAGTTAACAGGTTGCAGGTCTCCCTGATCAACTCCAGGTTGATGTCATTAAGGATTAAAGGTGAAGTAAAACTTAATGCTTGAGGGAGTTAAAGCAGCAAGGGACGGGAGTTAAATCTCCAATGGATAGTGTCGTTAGTTAATGTGATCTAGCACCTAGTAACAGAGGCACTTTTGTATATGTCAACAAGTATATTTCATAGATGAAATTATACCTTAAAATTCCCTGAGGTTGTAATTTCATTGGCAGCTGTGTAAATAGAATATGAGAAACCCCAGCCAATATGAGTTGAAATAATGGCTTAATGAAGACCAGAACTTGGGGTGAGCTTCATAAACTGGGACTTAAAAGGATTGAAAAATAATTTTTCTCATAATGGGGTTGATTCTGAATGGCCAAGAACCTGGTACTTCTGCTAAAACTCATGTTTTTCCCTTTGCTGAAAAACAGCAGAATTGATGATGCTTCAGTCTTTGCTGCGTGGCCCCAGGATGGCTTGGCCTTTGAAACCCTGGGGAGCATGTTTGTTTACTTGCATTAGTTGTTAATTATAAATCCCAGTGGCTGGAATTCGGGCAGTCATTGCTTTCCCTCTAACTATTCTCATTCTTGTAGGTGGCATTGAAACCTGTCAGCTGTGTTTTGAACACCTTGCTCACAATGGAGTTCCCTGATTTGGGGAAGCACTGTTCAGAAAAAACTTGCAAGCAGCTAGGTAAGCACTTTTAAGAGATTATCAATAGAATATGAGTATTTTGTTGGTTATCCGTGGGGGAGAACTGGACATTTCCCTAATTAGCTGATAATTCTGTGTCTTGGCCTTTGCTGCTTTTCAGTAGTGGGCACTTGGCATGAGGTCGAGGCTCTGTTCAGCATGGTATTTAGCATCCACATAATGCCAGGTAGTAGGCCAGCTGCATGGTATTTAGCATCCACATAATGCCAGGTAGTAGGCCAGCTGCATGGTATTTAGCATCCACATAATGCCAGGTAGTAGGCCAGCTGCATGGTATTTAGCATCCACATAATGCCAGGTAGTAGGCCAGGTGCATGGTATTTAGCATCCACATAATGCAAGGTAGTAGGCCAGCTGCGAGGGCTAAATGGATACAAATGTGCTTCTTAAAAAGGTGCGATACCACATGAGGTGGAATGTCTCTTGAAAAGATAGCTTTATAGATTCTCTTACATGTTGTTTGACCTTGTGAAATTCAGGACCCAAAGTTTTTTTTCCCCCTCGCTTGTGATGCCTTGAAGCTGTATCCATCTGATAGTTATGGAGCATTTAAATTTAATATAGTATTAAATGCTATGTTAGTATGATCTGTGGTCTTTTTATTCCAGTCTTTAAAACATTTTTTATTTTTTCCATTGTTTAGATTTTCTACCAATAACATGTGATGCATGTAAACAGGATTTCTGTAAGGATCACTTTACATTTGCTGCACATGGGTGTCCCTTTGCGTTCAAGAAGGTAACTCTTCGTACTTTATTCAAAAGATGCTGACCTTTACTTCTGAAAGCTGTGCTGTCTGACAGCGGAAACACCAGCTGTGTGTGTAGCTATTTAAACTAATTACATAAAATTAAAAATTTCTCAGTTGCACTGGATACATTTCAGGTGTTGGGTAGTACAAAAACGGCATGAGGGCAGTGTCTGACCTCATCTTACCCCACAAGGGGGAAGGAGAACCAGGATCAACAGAGCAAGGCTGACTGCTATGAGGTGGAGGCCAGACAAGCCTCCTCTCTCCACCATCTTCACTAATTCTGATACTAGCTGTCCCTCGCACAGCAGTCTGCTTCTTTGCTGGGTTCGAGAAATTGCAATGGCCACACAGACCACATTCACAGTTATGGGGTTTATTAGGGAAGTTAACCGTTACAATTCAGGCTCAAGAACACTCAGGATACAGTTCTTCCATTAGGATAGCATCTCCCCAGCTGTGTTCACAGGCATGCCTCTTCCTGGCTCTTAGGCCTCTACCCAAAGGCACTTAACTTTCTCTGGGTTGGAAAGCTCACCATGCTTTCTCCTGCTGCTGATTTCTCCTTTCCTGGGTGTCTCCCCTCTGCTCTGAAATTGGCTCTTTTAAGCCAAAACTGACCAATCCCTGTGGTAGGCCACAATTACCTATCACACAGTCACCTGAGTAGGAGTTACAAGACCATGGCTAGAAAGGCCACACAGATGTAATCTATCACACTGCAGGTAGCCACATGTGGACAGTGACTACCCTACTGGGCAGCCTGGGCCTAGAACATTCCATCCTCACAGAACGTTCTGTTGGCCAGTATGGCTCGACAGCAATTGAGATTTTAATTTGTTTTCTATTGTTTTACTCAGGGACTCATGCAGTCAAATTGTTGTTGTAACGTAACTTTCAAAGCTTACTTCTTTACACGTTAAAATACTTGATTTCTTTGACTCATTGCTTCAGGGAAAAGCACAGCTGTCTTTCTGTGTGACTCAGGAAATGGCTTAATCTTTGACATGGTCCTGACCAGGAAGTTGTTAGGATCCTTACTCATCCTGGTGACTCTGCAGCTGTGACTCATGTTTAGATGATTCAGATAGAACGCACTAGAAACTGGAAAACAACAACTCTTTAAGAAAACTAACTTGCATAAGTTCAGAGGTCTGAGACTTTATTCCGGACTTTCAAGTGGCCCTGGCCTATCTTCTGTGTCTCTGATGGCTCTCAGATGATTTCAGTATCAGCCCTCCGTGGCTTGACCATGGTGGCCTTTAGAAAAGTGGGCGACTTAGCATTACTGTGCTTTTATATGTGCTGGTCAGCGTGCCGCACTTCAGCTTTTTCTAGCCTGGAACACGTGGGGCGTGTGGTGCAAATTACCCATTTGCCCAGGACTGATGATCAGGCCACATCATCCACGTCCCTAGATACGGAGAGTCTGGCTAGAGATGATTTAGGAACACAGAAATTGATTCTTAGTTAGGAGACCGGCTGATTCAGGGAGTGCCACCTGGTGCATCTTCCAGCCCTGCCCCAGGCAGCAGCCCCACAGCTCGGTGGCTGTCCTCCACCCCAGTGGCAATGGTGGCTGCCCCTCATCCTGTCATTCACAGTTCCCAGCCCCTGCCCTGGGGGAGGAGCCCTGGTGGTAAAGTGGCTAAGCATTCGGCTGCTAACCAAAAGGTCGACAGTTCGAATCCACCAGCTGCTTCTTGGAAATCCTAGGGACAGTTCTGCCCTATACGGTCATAGGAGTTGGAGTCAATTTGACAGCAACAGGTTTTCTACGGGCCCTGGGCACTCAGAGCCCTGCAGTCTGGGGCTTGCCCTTGGCCTAGGTGTGGCCAGTGGAGTGACCTCCCTCCTTGAGGGCCCACCAGTGAGTTCCCTGCTGGTGTCTGCACAAGGACCAGAAAGGCTGCTGGTGATTGAAGAGGGCTGGGTGGTCTCTCTGGCTGGTGTTTCCTGTGTTGTCTCCCCTTCATCGTATTTGGGCAGGATCCTCTCTCCCTGGGATGGTGACAGTCCTGTTTTACTGAGACTGGCCTTGTCTGTCTTCACCTCTCCCCACCCACCCCCCACCCCCGCTGCCTTTTTAACTGACCGTTTTAGGGTTGTTTTTGTGGAAACTCTGGTGGCGTAACGGTTAAGAGCTATATGTCTGCTAACCAAAAGGTCGGCAGTTCAAATCCACAAGGTGCTCCTTGGAAACTCTATAGGGCAGTTCTACTCTGTCCTGTAGGGTCGCTATGAGTCAGAATTGACTTGATGGTGACGGGTTTCCATGGTTGTTTGATAATCTGTTTATTTAAGTTCCACTTAGCTTTAACCTGAGGTGACTCCATACTCAAGTTCTCTTGGTGCCCTGCTGTGAACCTGCTGCACAGACAACGCCCATTCTCACGAGTGGTCAGAGCAGCAGCGTTTGCGCTCTGTACATGCACCGCGCCGTCGTCCCCTTGTCTCGTGGAAACGTTTTGGTGGTCTGACTCTGGAATGTCACCTTGCATCCCACGTGTATAGGATGTTCAGGTCCCAGTGTGCCCACTCTGTAACAGTCCTGTCCCAGTGAAGAAGGGGGAGCTTCCTGACGTGGTGGTTGGCGAACACATGGACCGGGACTGCAAGTACAATCCTGGGAGGAGTCACGAGAAGGTGAGTGGAAAGTCTGAAAATTCTGCATGTGTTGTTTCCTTAGGGGGAAAGGGATCAATGATCTGTGAAAATTGGTCTCCATAGTTCCTGTACAAAGTAAAAACCCAGTGATGTGTGGCCGTTCCCCTGTGTTGTGAGCTATATAAAAACGTTCTCTAAACATCAAGGGCCCTGATGAAAGTCTGCTTGATTTTGAGGAATTTGCGCATTTTCTCCCAGGATGGAGAATTAGACCCAGTTTTCCAGAACTGTCATTGTGCGTTTGCTTTCTCAGCTCCTAGAATAATTCAAAAGGGTATGAAATCGGAACATTTGGTCTCTTGCTTTGGGAACTTCCATGTTTTTATTCAAGTTGCACATCTGATAGTTTGGAGTCAAGTATGTGAGGGAAGAGGACAATCCCTGTGCCCCGTAGGCGACCACCTTCAGCTCCTGACAGTTTTGTTTTCTGGTGTCTGCTTATTTCTCCAAATGCATGTATTTATTGTTACATCTTGAGTTCGTCTTGTCCGCCCTTCAGTTTCATGCACTACCTGGTGACCACAGTGTCAGCCAAGGCCTTAGCTCTTGCCCCTATGCCAGCATCGTGCCCATGGTCTCTCCACCTTCCCTGCCCCCTTCTGTCTTCAGCACGGTCCTCCTGCCCACTGTCCCCACTGCTGTGTCTCTCTGGGCCTGGGAGCTTCTGCATGACTCTCTCTGGAGCTCACACCCGTAGTCTTCTCTGCGTGCTATACTTCCTCCTGCTTTGGTCCCCCTTCCCCGGGTTTCAGAGCCTTCCTACAGCTATGTTCTGGCTTCTCCTACCCACCAAGCATCACTGCTCATCCTCATGCTGGTCACTTTCTAAAACCTTGTGGCTGTTTTCTGTTATTCTTTACACTTGTGGGTTCATTACTCTTGGAAACTCATTTTCTGTCATTTTTATAGGGTTTCAGGAGGGAGCAGAGCCAATCCATGGGGTCAGGTCACCGCCCTTCTCTAGACATCCAAGGAAACTGAACCTCTGACCAACATTAGATGCTGCCATCTGTAGGTTGCATGCCGTGGTTGGCTTTATCCCTGAGGACTGCAGGTCTCCAGGCCTCTTAGGCTATTCCACAGCTGGCCCTCCCCAGGGCCTCACTTTTGGTTTCAGGCTCTTTCTAAGGGAGCTGCTTCCCCCTCCCCCAGCCCTCCAGAGCACTCATGTGGGCATTCTTGGCTTCTTAAAGGGCTTTTCTTTTTCTTTTTGTGGTGTAAATGGAAGTTTATAAATCAAGTCAGTCTCTCATACAAAAAGTTATACACACTTTGCTATGTACTCCTAGTTGTTCACCCCTTAATGAGATAGTACACTCCTCCTCTCCACCCTGTATTCTCCATGTCCATTCAGACAGCGCCTGTCCCCCTCTGCCTTCTCATCTCCTCTCCAGACTGGAGCTGCCCACATAGTCTCACGTGTCTACTTGAGCCAAAAAGCTTACTCCTTACCATTATCATTATAGTCCAGTCCAATCCCTGTCTGAAGAGTTGGTTTCGGGAATGGTTCCAGTCTTGGGCTAACAAAGGGTCCGGGGACCATGACTTTCAGGGTCCCTCCAGTCTCAGTCAGACCATTAAGTCTGGTCTTTATGAGAATTTGAGATCTAGATCCTACTGTTCTGCTCCATCAGGGACTGTTGTGTTCCTTGTCAGGGCAGTGATCGGTGGTAGCTGGGCACCATCTAGTTCTTAGGCCTCAGGCTGATGGAGTCTCTGGTTTATATGTGGTTTAAAGGGCTTTTCTTGTAGGGAATTAGCTTAAAGCACAGTTTCCAGTCATGGGCCTGGTTTGTAGTTATCAAGTACCTTAATCAAGGCATGTACATGTATCTGTTTTCAAGCTCAAACAGGAAGGAATGAAATCTTATTCTTAGCCTATCACACGAAACCCTTTACAAGAAAACTTTCTCCAAGCTCCTTCTCTAACCGTTTTCTCCACACGACTTTGCTGTACATCCTTCCCTCTGCCCTCCAGGCTCTGGGGAAGGGCCTTTACAACTCCTCTGTCTTCATACAAGACTTCAGCTCTACCCAGCCTCCCCGCCCCCCCCATGCCTTTCTCTCCCAGTGAAGTCCTCCTCATCCTTGGCACAAGCAGGTGTTACTGACCAGGTCCTTCCCACCCCTGTCCCGCCCGGCAGCATTGATGCTCCCTCCTCTGTGCTCTGGCCGCCTGTGTAGATGCTGTCAGTGCTCTGCTGTGGCCCTTGTGTCCCCACAGTGCCTTCAGGGACACTGGCTTCTGGGCAGTCTCGAAGAAGCTAGTACCTACCCGTCTTTGCCTGAGGGCCATCCTGCTGCTGGGACGTCCCCCTTGCTTACATTCTTCACGGAGAGTCAGAACTACTTGGGCATTGCCCCCCCCGCCCCGCATCCCCATGACTGATGAGCGTAGGGGGTGTAAACAGACCTTCTCACTCTGTTGTTCTCTGTGGGAGTGCGCGTGGTAGCATACCCTCATCAGCCCCAGTTCTCCCACTCGCTCCCAGGTCCCTCCAAGCCCCTTCCTCCCCGTCTCCTCTTGTGTTTTGTTGTTTTCTTTCCCCTAGGTGCCCCTCCAGTCATTTTCATACGAATCCCTTTTTTGGGATCTGCCTCTAGGGCCCCAGCTGAATATACTGCCTTTATACTGATCACTTGTTAAAACTTGTCTGTGTCTGCTTAGCTAGTATTCATTTCTCACCTGATGCTAAAATGCTGGAGTGATCCCTTGGCATCTTCATTCTGTGTCCTTAAGAGCAATTTCTAGTTTAAATAAAATGATCTTGTTAAGTGCTTGTAACACTTGTTCCCTTAGATTTTTACATACCGGTGCTCAAAAGAAGGATGCAAGAGAAAAGAGATGCTGCAGGTGGTCTGTGACGAATGTCACAGTAACTTCTGCATCCGACACAGACACCCTCTGGACCACAGCTGCAAGCAGGGAGGCTGCCCTCCCAGGAGAGCTGGGTAAGAACACAGTGCTGACTGCTGGAGGGCTGATTTAAGACCCAGGAAAATAATTTAAACTCTTAAGCTGGGGAGTAGAACAGCTTTGAGCACTGTCCCACACTGTCTGACTTTAAATATTTGCTGTAGAGGTTTGGATGATCATAATCTAAGTTATTTAGATGACATTTAATTTCTTTCTCTCAGATAACTTTAATTTTTATCCATGCTCAATTTATGAAAGAGCAAGGTGCCGTTAAATAGAAAACGGATCATTCACCTAAAACACAATAAAAAAAAGAAAATGGTTCAGTGAGGCCTGCAAGCTGGGACCCGGGCAGCTGAAGCTGACACATCTTGGGGAGTTGGGGGAGCCCAGGGAAGGGCATAGAATTTATCTGACTCTCACCCCCGTGGTTGGATATTTAGGGTGCCTCCTATTTTCTGTACCCCATTGTGATTAACACACTTGTAGATCGATCTCTGCTCACATCCTGAATTGTTTCCTGGGGGAAGACCTAGAGTATGCTGGTCTCTGAAGCTGTTGATAACACACATTGCCGATGGTTCTTTGAAATAGTCTTTCTAGCAATGTCTTTTTAAGTGCCATTTTCCAAATCCTGGCCACATCTGGGGGCTGTTTCATTTTTCTCTTTCATATCTGTTCTTCTGATAGGTGAAAGATGATACTTTACTGCTTTAATCAGCATTTCCTTGATTTTATTAGTAAATTGAACATTTTTTCATGTTTGTTAACAACAACAGAAAAGGAAATGGGTTCAGGGTGGCTTTGCTGGATTGCCTGGGCTGGGCTGAAAACAAAATGAGGATTCAGGTAAAGCTGGAAAAGATTAATAAAGTTGAATTCTAGTGTTATTAACCAAGAGTGCCTCTGTCAAGTTAATGGAAGCATCCACCTTACACTTGGTATTAGTGAATCTTAAGCCCCCTTCTAATTGCGATTTATTGTTCCTTATATTGTCCCTACCTGAGCCAGGCTGGGCCCCAGCAGCCCTGAGTATAAATCAGTGTCTGGTTTTCTTGGTGAGCGAGTGCGGGGTGGGACAGTACTGACCTAGCCTCTCCATAGGTGTTCAGCTGCAGGAGTTCCTGAGTCCAAGCCCTCGGGAGCACTGAACACCTTCTCTCCCAGGTGGCTGGCGCAGCGACTCAGGTACCGAGGCGGCTCCACAGGGTAGCAGTTCTTTGCTCCGGTAGCGAGTGTTGACAAGTCCTCGTAGTACAGTGCATGGCTGACCTTGCATGCCCCGGTGGTGTATGACTTAATCATGAGGAAGTTATGGCCTGGAGCCCCAGATGATAAAGGCATTTCATTCCAGCACCAGGGATAATCAGGCAGCAACATCTTATGGCTGCTTTCTGAAAGATATCATTGGGCTTGAAGAGCTAGATCTAAAAAGCTGACAACTCTTTTTATTCTCTTCCAGGTGGAAAGTAAGGCAATGACACCGACGACCTGTTCCTGAGCTGGCACATTAACTTACTGTACGCTATTGTAACTCTGTGAGGTAACTTTCACGCTCTAGTACCTCCATCCTTCTCATGTCAAACAGTCTGAAAAACTTGATAAAACTATTCCAATAAAATATCTTGTCAAAAGAGTTTGTATAAACAATCAGAAGGTATCAAGTGCTATTCTAAGGTGGGCTAACCTCATATAACAACCTCCCCCCACCCCCCGCAAAAAAAAAAATAAAATAAAGCAGCTTAAAGAACAAAGGACCTGCCAGATGGGAGGGTGGTTCTGTTGTGGGCCAAATCAGTCAGGGTTCCTGCCTGGTTGTGGCTCTGTCTTCAGTACGTGGTTCTATAGTGGTTGTGGTCATCTGAGCTCAGGGAAGGACGGAGTGTGGCGCCTGCTTCTTAAGGTCTTGGTCCGGAAGTGACCCACCATTCTTCCACTTAGTTCCACTGAAGAGAATGTAGTCATGTGACTGAGGGAGGCCGGAAGTTCTATTCTTTTGAAAGAAGGGGGTGTGTATCTCTACCATGGCTGACTTCTTTTTAAAATGGCACCATTGTCAACAAGCTAGCTTGCATAATGGCTTATTTGTTCCTGCATATAATCTCAACTCCAGGAGAAAAGTCACCAGATTCAAGCTGTTAAAAATGAAGCTCTGCCTGCCATAGCAGGGAGGGGGCTTCTTGAATACTGGAGGTTGGGGGGTGGGGTACACAGGCATGTACTCCATATCCTGTCACCTGAACCATGAACAGTACACACATGGTGCCCTGGCACTGTTTCTGCCCCAGCTGTGACTTCACGGAGTGACAAAGACCATCCATAAGCCCTGACAGTGTGACTGTTGGTGTTGGATTTGAACTGACAGGCTCTAATCCGGGTCTGAGGGGGCTCGTTTCCTTGGCTCCCGGGTGTCAGGAGGTACAGTGAGACAAAGTGGTCCAGCTGTGTACCTTCCACACATTCCACAGGGCCAGTTTACTACATCTGGATCAACAAATCAAGCAACTGCTTTTTTTTATGGTTTCTCATTCTCAAAGAAATGGGGGTGGGGTGGGAGGGTGTTTCAGTTTCCATTCCATAAATAGGTTATCAATACTGTTTCTGCCTGGTGTCTTGTTCAGTGGTATTTGTTCTAGACCAGTAGTTCTCAATGTGAGCATGCATCAGAATCACCTGGAGGGCTTGCTGGGCCCACCCGCGGCATTTTAATTCTGTCGGTCTGGGTGGGGTGAGGATTTGCACAAGTATCCAGGTCATGCTGATGCTGCAGGTCAGGGAACCACACTTGGCCAAATGACTTCTGCCTCGGTGTGGTCCAGTATCGCAGCCACCAGCCACATGTGCTGTGGAGCACAGGAGATGTACCTAGTGCAATTGGGGAACTGCATTTTAAATTTTACGTAAGTCAGCAGAATTTTAAAAGCGATATGTGACTCATTTGCTAGAAAACTTACATTTAGAACTGAGTGTGTGATTCTGTTTTTTCAACTGTAAATTTTATGAAATCTAAATGCACATTAGGAGTTTCTAATGAAAATTTAATGTCCAAATTAAGCATTTGCAACACACTGGACTTGGAAGACTTAATGCAGTAGAAAAGAATTAAAATATCTCATATAAAAATACTGTTTACATGTTGAAATGATAATATTTTAGATAATGGTATAAATAAAAATTAAAATTTCACTTTTACTGTGGCTCCTAGGAAATTTAAAATTAGATAAAATTCACTATATTTCTGTCAAAAACTACAGTGCCACTCTAGATCATCCAAAGCCCAAGGACAACATTAAATATCCATATTTTATCACAAAGAACAACTAACAATTTACTAGTCCTTTTTTTTTTTGTCTTCAGATTTGATCGGAATATTTAAGTGTAGTGCTTAAGAGCTTTCTGAAAAGCTCAAGTTCGTATTTTTCTTTACAAATACTATGTTAATGGTAAGAGATCAAATAGCTCACAAGTGTGTGCGTTTGAAAAGTGAAAGTTCCCTGTTCCTTAGTGGTACTCCCCAGAAGTCTAAAACAGTCACTATTTACAGTGTCTTTTGCATCCAGAACTTTCTGTTCGGTCACAAGTATGTATCTTTAAAAATATAAACATCCTACGTCACCTACTGTGTTATCTGATTTTTCTTATCTTACTGTGTCATAAGCCTCTTTCCGTGCTAGCACGAGTAGTTCTCATCCTTAGCACACTGGGTGTACCCTGACTTTTTGGCCGGTCTGCTGTTGATGTGCACTGCATTGAAGGGGATGTATATATTTTAAGTTTTGATAGAAGGTGCCAAGCTTTGTCCAAAAAGTCATCCCTGTTCACTGTCCATCATTTCCTGACACCATCACCAACTTAGCATAACTTTTGGTCTCTGCCAAGGGTTGGAAGGGGTTCACCTTCCTGAGCTACTGGGATGCTTCAGTGGAAGTGTTTGACAAGCACTAGGTGGTAGAAGGGGCTTTGGAGTTGGAAAGCTTGGAATTGGGTCAGGCCTTGGCCATTTCATGAGGCTTGAGCAAACTGTGAGTCAGAATCGACGGCAATGGGTTTGGGGCTTTTTTTTTTTTCCCCCGAGTAAACCAACATGTTGGTTGTTGTTTCTTTATAAAGAGTGGCAGGCAGGCAGTGAGCCTGGAAGGCACTTTATTTAACAGATGCCATAAACCAAACCAGCTGCTGTGCAGTTGACTCTGACTCACGGCACCCCGATGTGCGTCATAGTAAACTGCCTCACTGGGTTTTCAGTGGCTCATTTGCAGAAGTAGATCCACCAGGCCTTTCTTCCGAGTCCATCTTAGTCCGCAGTAAACCAGTAACGAGGGCCACGTGAAGTGGCACCTGCGCCTGCCTCAGTTGCTCCCCTCCTGTTCCTGAATTAGAACCAACCAGCTGTTATGGGCGGGACCCAAAGCCATGTCAGAGCTTGTGGTGCCCCGTGTGCTTCAGTGGCCTGGAAAGCTGCGTTGCTCTTGCCGTTCTGGTGCGTGGGATGCAGTATCAGGCGCTGTCACAAGATGTCACCAGAAGCCCTCTGTCGAATATTGACTCATGAGAAGTCAGGTGCACTACCACAGGAAGAGCAGATATTGCCAACCCCTCAGCCCTAACTCAGTTTTTGTAGGTTAGTAATGCCACTAAAGAATGGGGATATATTTTCAAATGTGTTTTTAATTAACCATCCAAATTCAGTTTTGCAGAGAGCCTAAGACCATACTCAAAAGATAGGTTCTGAAATGAGTTCCCTAAACATCACTGGGTGAAGTGTTTTGTGGTTTTCCAAGTTTTCAACTAGAGTCAGGATCTCTGACTCTCAGTAGTACTGCAAATGTTGTGAGATTGCGTTGTCTTGGGGAACATGCTGAGGGGGAAACTAGTCTGTCTTCTGTTTGGTCTGGTATGAACTTTTCCCCAGAAAAATGTTTATTTGCTTTATTTTGCTGAAGTGATATTAAAACTTGAATTCACAGTTTGTTATAAAGTTGAATAGATACCGTAGAAAGAACAAGAAGGACAGGGTTTAGCGGGTGGTATGAGATGTTGCATTAAAGGTGGTGTTTCTTTTGTTTGAGCATGTTATCCTTCTTTCTGCCTTTTCATAGGAATATTTGAGGGGAGCTCTACAAAAAACCACATTTGTAAAAGGCTACACACCCCTGAGCTGTATTACAAGGTCTTCTCCTTAAAATGCATTAAAAGCTAGGGTTTTCTTGCAATAAATGCTACAAAAAATATCTTTTAAAAAACCAAAGTGGCTCTTTAATTTTGTATCATTTCAAACTGAAACTAAAGCAACTTTTGTAGACAACTCTGCTTTGACAGAATCTTAAGGGGGTGGGGGGTAAAAAGAGTCCAGTAAGAAGACAGTGTTAATGCATCAGTATTTCTCTTTCCAAGGAGGCTTGGTGGTACAGTGGTTAAGCACTCGGCTGATAACCAAAAGGTCAGCAGTTTGAGCCCACCAGGCACTCCATGGGAGAAAGATGTGGCAGTCTGCTTCTGTAGAGATTACAGCCTTGGAAACTGTGGGGCAGTTCTGCTCTGTCCTTTAGGGTTGCTGAGTCAGGATTGACTCCACAGCAGTGAGTCTGGTTTCTCTTTTCTGCTCTGACACAAACATTCCCTGGAGACCAGGAGTCATTAGAAATGTTACTGTAGCAATGTTCCTATAGCAATGTGCAGAGAGCTTACAGAGCTCCAGGGAAAAGGCTAAACCATCTCCGTTGGTGCAGACAGGTGTGAGCTATGGAATCACCGGTGCAAGTGATCACTGGCCTCTCCTTGGTGAGCGTTTACTTCATCACCCTTCCAGCTCTGGCCAGTCCTTCTCCTGCTACTTCTGCCTGTCCACCATAAGACAGTGTGGTAGGCATGCTTTGACTGTTTGGTCCACTAAAGTCAAAGTCCACCTTCCCTCTACTCCACCCAAGTTACACACCCCATTCTGATGGGGGAGGGTGAGTCTTGGAAGCTTTGTCTAAAGCACTGTCTCCCCGCTCCATCTCTGTGACTCCATCTGTTACCATGGGTTTAAATCTGATATATGGTAATGACTCCCAAACTCTATTTCTAGCCTAGGCCTCTCCCACTGAAGTCTAGAGTTGCATATCCACCATATGCATGTCACTGTATCAGGTGGTAGAAACCCTACCAGTCTTGTATTCTGGGAGGTACCAAGAAGCACTGTTG
This sequence comes from Loxodonta africana, assembly GCF_030014295.1. Lineage (NCBI taxonomy): Eukaryota > Metazoa > Chordata > Mammalia > Proboscidea > Elephantidae > Loxodonta > Loxodonta africana. The sequence continues at coordinate 91,574,989 of NC_087353.1, read as the reverse complement.
CCTGAATGCTTTGATACAAAATAAGATACATTGTGTACTGGAATCTAGTATAGGAAAGCAGTATGAAGCATCGGGTTTAAGATGAAGTTTGTAGGAAGAAAGACAAGTGGAGAAAATTGGGTCACTTTGATTTTTGCTGTACATAAAGAAAAACCAGCTTTATTCAATCCCAGGGCCAGAGAGCCTTGGGAGCTGATCAGGGGTATTTTGCAAGAGTTGGGCTTGAGCAGCAGTAGTTCAAGTTCTTGTGAAAAACTGCTGGTAATATGGCAGACCCACCATGTTTCCTGATTGAAACTCCAGGCTATAGCAGGATCATTTGTGATTTGATTTTTATAGTTCTCAAAAGAGTAGTAAGGTCTGTTTAAATACACATTTGCTTATAAAAGCATAAACTCCATCAAGGTAAAGAAAACCAGAATGGTGCCGTTATATATAAAACTGTTTCTTACGTATCCAAAAGGACTATTTTGTGATAATTGATAGAAATATAGCAAAAAAATTTTTTTGCTTGATCTCCTGTTCTGAATCTCATAAGTTTTTTCTATAGCCACATTATTATATGGTTTATGGTTATGAAGACAGGTACCAGACTTCAACCTGGCAAATATAAAGACTTCAGGGTCATTATGGAAACCTTGCAGGAATTTGAATAATTCTCGAGACTTGAAACAAAACGGGTATTAGCATGATCTCATCCACATGTCACAAAGATCATTCTGGTGTTTGTGTGAGGTAGAGGATGGCTTAGAGGGGCAAAAGTGGAAGCAGGGAGACCACAAACTCTGGGTGAGAGATTATGGGGCCTGGGCCCCCATAGATGGGTGGCGGAGGGCAGAGACAGTAGTGAATTCATTTGAGATCTTTGTTGTGAAATGAGCAGTACGTGCAGGGCACAGAGAGGAATAGGGTGATGCCTAGCTTTTCTTGGTGTCACTTACCGGGACAGGGAGGAAGGAGGGGGACATGATGAGGAAAGAACAGGCTTGGAAGGAAAAGCCAGGAGTTTAATTTTGAACATGCTTATTTGGGATGTTTACCAGATTATGATGTAGAGATGTCAAGGAGGGAAGTGGATATGCAAGTCTACAGTTCAGTGGGAGAGGTCTAGGCTAGAACTAGGATTTAGGAGTTATTAGCATGTAGTGGGTTTAAGCCATGTTGGCAGATGGAATCACAGAGAGGGGGAGACAAGGCCTATGGGAGAAAGAGAGGGAGAAAAGGAGAAGAAAAAGAAGTATAGAAGTAGTAGTATTGGACCCAAGACAGCTAGCGCTAACGAATATGGACATTGAGAATAAAGGAAAATTACAGTATAGCATCTCAGACAGCAAGAAAGTAGCGTTCAGTAAAATAGGAAGTGAGTGATACTTAAAATAATAAATGTACACATATCTCCTCAAACAATAAAATAATTTAGTTAGGTGTTGTTGTGTGCCATCAAGTTGATTTCAACTCATAGTGTGACCCTATATGACAGAGGAGAACTGCCCCACAGGGTTTCCAAAGAGTGGCTGGTGGTTTTGAACTGCTGACCTTTTGATTAGCAGCCGAGCTCTTAACTGCTGTGCCATCAGGAACCCTCATAAACTACCAGAGAGTCAAAAATGTTCCAAGGAGGGATCTTTACGCTTCAGCTTATCTCTGTGAGGCAGACAGCCTCGGAGCTCAACCCTGCTCTGGTTTATCTTCCTGCAATGAACAGACTATGTTGCACGTTCTTCTGAAATTGTTCTCAACAAGATAACCACAGAACAGCTGTAGTGGGCCTCAGCCATTGTAGCAGGTTTTCTACACCATCTTAACTTCAAGTGACCTATCAGCTCATTGAGTGAAAAATACATATAAGCTCCCCACCTCTGGGGTGGAGACTTAACATGCTAATGAAAAAAACAATTTCCTCCTCCATCCCAGGGGATCAAACCCTTGTCTAGAAAAAATGCATAGTCATCCCCAAACCCTCCGCACCTGTATGAAGGTCAGTCCTAAATATTCATGATGACTTTGCATTTCCTTGTCTGCTTGCTGTAAAAGCCCACACTGCCTCAAGCTGCCTGCAAGCAGCCCTGATTGCTCCTTTTTTGCGCAACAAAAAAAGGCACATTTCTTCTCTCACCTCGGCCTCTTGTTTATTGGCTTTAACAAGTCATGCGGTAGAACTTGGGGTTTCTACCTGGGAGCATTTCTGGTGAGCCATAGCTTGGTTCCTTAGACGGGCTGTGTCGGGGACCCCACCTGATGTCTGGTGCCACCCAGAGAGTTCTCCAGGAGACCTCAGGGCATTCCTAAAGACCAACGCGCCTCAGACCCAATACTGACTCTGTGGGAGACAAGAAACACACCTGGGGTTATTTGGTAAGTACCTAGGTAAGGTCTTAGAATTCTGAGTCCCAAGAAGCGAAAGTATTGACTGTTGAGGGTGTAAAAGGCTCTAGGTACCTGTTGGTGCACCAAATTAGGTTGTGTGAATGTGTAAGTGTGTGTGTATCCAGAAAATGAATGTTCAAGAAATCCTGGAAGATGCATCTTTAAAAACTGGGAATATTTTCGGTCAGACTCTATGAAAAAGATGATTTTCTTTTGTAACACCACATGACCTCAATATAAATTGGCAGATGAGGAAAAGTAGCAGCAAATTGGTCTCTAAATTATACTATCCTCCAACTTGATCTTTTCTGTACTTGAGAGGGTAAATGAGATGAAAAGTGTTATGTAAAAGCTTTCATGACTCTGTATCAGCACAAAGAGTTACAGAAAAATGTAAAATCTTCGTTCAGAAAGGGACTGATAAAGTACAACTGCCAGTCCTCCCTCCTGACCCTGAGGAGCGTCTTCCAGCTCCTGCTGCTTCAGCACCCACACCACCCCCTCCCTATGCTCTGCTTCCATCCAACAGAGCTGCTGTGCCAGCGACAGCCCCCACTGTTAAGCCTCCTCAATCTTTGTATCCACCCCTCCTGGGTCCTTCTGTCCCAGTGGTGGGCTCATCCCCCCCCCCACACATACGGAACGGAATGACTTGGGCACCCTGATTGAGCTATTAGAGAAAGTGAAAATAACCTGGGAAAGACTGGTTCTCAAGAGAGCCATAGTATCTTAAGACCACGTTCACAAGTTCACTGATCTGGATCCCAAGAGCCCTAAAAATGCCTGAATGGTCAATATAATTTTTATAGGACAAAGTGCTCCCCAATGTTAATAGAAAGCTTGAGAAATATAGGGTTAAAAATCTCTCGGCTAGTGGAACTGGCCTGCCAAGTTTACTCTGACATAAGGAGCAAGAAAGAAGAAAGTTGCAGACCAAAAGCGCCAGGCAGCCTTCCTAGCTCCTGCCTTACAGGCTGAAGGCCAGCCCTCAAGAAAACAAAGAGACCAAGGCCAAAGAGCCTAGAAGGCCCCACACCCCTTTGGAAAGAGACCAGTACAGCTGGTGTAAAGAGAAAGGATATTGAAAGTGAGAGTGCAAAATACCAAGCAAAAAAACTAAAGAAGTGACCCAGTGCCCAGTCGTGCCACTAGAAGATAATTCAGACTGAGGGAACCAAAGAAGTCTTCTACTCGAGCCTCTGGTTATAATGACGGTGGAAGGAGAACCTGTAAAGTTTCTGGTCGGTACTAGAGCAACTCACTTCTGACTTGCCTCCCTCCCTCCCCCCGCCCCACCTAAAGCAAAAGCTACCTGGACAAGGTGGACAGTGTCTGTTGTGGGAACATCAGGAAAAGAAGAGCACCCTCCCTTCCTACAACCTCTAACTTGTTCTATACAAAAAAAAAATCTCAAACACAGTCCTTTATGAAAAATGAGTGGCAGTTACAAGTGGCCCTCACTACCAGGCCACCAGCTATGAGGAAGAAGAACATTAACAAAGGTTAGTTGATCCAGATATCAGAGATGCAGTAGTGCCATAGGTGTGAGCCAACAAAATACCGGGGAGAACAAAAAACATCCCTCCCCCATTGTCATTACATTGTTACCTGGTATAGTTCCCCCAGAGCTTAAGCAGTATCCCATCCGAGCTGAAGCCTTGACAGACTGGGCAAAATCATCACCAGATACCTGAAAGATGGACTACTCAGACTGTGCCAGTCACAGTTCAATGTCACCATCCTGCTAATGAAGAAGAAAAATAGAAAACACTGGTTCGTTCAAGATCTTCGAGCTGTCAACAAGGCAACACAGTCCACCCTATAGTCCCCAGCCCATATACCCTGCTGTTGGCCTTGTCGTCCACCTTTTTCAGGTTCACTGTGCTAGACCTGAAAGATGTCTTCTTTTGCATCTGAGGAAAAAAGTAAAAAAAAATCTTTGCCTTCAAGTGGGAATACCCAAGAACAGGACAAACAGCAGTTGTGTTGGCAAGTCCTTCCACAGTACTTTAAAAACAGTCCTACTCTTTTTGGATCAGCTTTATCCCAAGAACTGAGACAACTGACCTTAACCAATGGTGTCCTCCTCCAATATGTGGAGACCTACTCATCACCAGTCACAGACTTGAACTGTTTACCGATGGAAGCAGTTACATGAAACGAGGAAAAAGAAAAGCTGGATATGTGGTGGTCACTTTAGAAGAGGTTCTAGAGGCTAACGTGCTTCCCCCAGGTACTTTCTCCCAGAAGGCTGAGCTCATTGCGATGCTGCAGGCCTTTAGAATCATCAAAGGTAAGCGATCAACTATTTATATTAATTCTAAGTATATATTTGGGGTAGTTCATGCACATGGGGCAATCTGAAAGGAAAGAGGGCTCCTGAGAACAGAAGGTAAGGATATTAAATATTCTCAAGAGATCTTACGAGTTTTACAAGCCATCTCATACCCACCCAAGTAACAGTAGTACATTGCAAAGATCATCAGAAAGGGACACCACAGTGGCCAAGGGTAATTACAAAAAAGATGCAGCAACAAAGAAAGATGCAATCCAACAGAAACCTATTGTAGTAGCCGCACTAATTCCCCATTTAGAGTTACCACCACCTGACCTCCACCTGGACTCTTCCCAACACGACAAAGACATTGCCAAGACCTGGGGGGCCACTTTAAACAAAGATGAGTGGCTGTACACCCCCCATGTAAAGATTTTCATTCCGTCAAAACTCATGCTCACCAGTCTACCCATTATGGATGCAATGGACTATATGATTGGATTAAGAGACATTTAATTGGGCCAGAGGTCCATGCCACTATCTCAGTAGTGGTAAAGAGCTGCCCCACCTGCATAAAAAATAATCCCAAGAACACTGCTGAAGTGCCCCCAGGGGTCCAGCGAACTGGGGCAATGCCTAGAGACTACTGACAAGACTGAAAAGGCCACCAAGGTTGTGAAGAACCTCCTGAATGAAATCATCCCTCAGTTTGGGCTTCCTGTCTCCATTGGCAGTGACATCAGGCCCCATTTTATGAACTTGGTAGGTAGAGTCAGTGGCAACTGCCCCGAACATTAATTGGATTTTACAGCCTGGAGACCCCAGTCTAGTGGTAAAGTGACATAACCAGACTCTAAAGAGACACCAGCAAACCTGTGCTAAGAGATCAAGTTGGTGTAGACAAAGGCACTACCTACGGCTCTCTTGAGAGTTTGATCCACCCCTAGAGGCAAACTGAAACTTAGCCCATTTGAACTATTACACCGGCGCCCTTTATTAGAGAACCCCAATATGACCAACATAGCCTGCTTTAATAATGACCAACCTCCCTCCCTCCACAAGGTTAAAGATGTTCAAGTTACTAAATACCTGCAGTCTCTTTGGGTGACTCCGTCTTCTTTCCCCAAGTATGCGCACCTGAGAATCCCACCTGAACCAAAAGTATCCCTGCCCCTTTTCCAGCCTGGTGATTAGGTCTCCTAAAAGCCTGAAAGTCAGAGCCTCTCCAGCAAAAGTGGACCAGTCCTTTTGAGGTGTTACTAGCAGCTCTGACCTCCATCAAGCTCAGCAGTCTCAAAGTTTAGCTCCACTGCATCCTAGTAAAGAAAACTGTTCCATCAGACATAGAAGGACAAACTCGTCAGAACTGTGAGAACTGGACTTGAAAACCTATTTAAGTACTTGTTTACAAAACGCCCTCCTGCATAGATCCAATCCCAAAATAACTCTTAATCTTGTTCATTGTACTATATACACTGCCTTTTTGTTTCTTTATGCTGTGTTTAAACAAGTCAGATTGATGAGAGGCTGAGAGCCCTCTAGCCACCATAAAAACAAAAACCAAACCCACTGCTGTGGAGTCAATTCCGACTCATAGCGACCCTATAGGACAGAGTAGAACCGCCCCATAGAGTTTCCAAGGAGTGCCTGGTGGATTTGAACCGGCATCCTTTTGGTTAGCAGCTGTAGCTCTTAACCAGTATGCCACCAGGGTTTCCTAGCCACCATAAGAAATAGTCATGATTGTTGCTATCCTTCTCCAAGAGATTCTCATAGCCCAAGCTAAGTGGTAAAACAATCAATTCATTCAACTTTCCAACTCTGCTTCCTGGGGAGATAATCTGAGGAATTGTTAGATCTGTCATCCATTCCCTACTTCCTCTGCTAATTTAAAAGTTCCCTAGAAAAGCCCTATTCCCTTATAGGACACAACAGACTTGGTTCACAATTGCCCAGTAGTTTAAAATGGGCATTGGTCGTAAGTGACCAACACTCAAAGAAAAGGAAGGAATGAGGCAGACAGCCTCAGAGCTCAACACTTCTAATACCTGCTCTGGCTTATCCTACAATGAACAGAATAGACTGCACACTCTCCTGAAATTGTCCTTGACAAGATAACCACCTCTAGTGGGCCTCAACCAGTTTTAGCAAGTTTTTTTCTTAGACTTCAAGTGACCTATGAGCTCATTAAGTGAAAAATATATACAAGTACCCCACCTCTGGGTGAAGAGTTAACATACTAATGAAAAAAAAAAAAAACAAACAAAAAACCAATTTCTTCCTCCACCCCAGGGGATTGAACCCATGTCTAGAAAAAATGCATAGTCATCCCCAAGCCCTGAGTGCCTGTGTGAAGGTCAGTCCTGAATATTCATGATGAATGCGCATTTCCTTGTCTGCATTCTGTAAAAGCCCACCTCCCCAAGCTGCCTTGGAGCAGTCTTGGAGGCACCAGCCCCGATTACTCCTTTTCTCTCACAATGACATAAAGGAGCCTTTCTCCTCCCACCTTGGCCTCTTGTTTATTGGCTGTAACAAGTCATGCAAAGAAGCTGGGGTTTCCACCCGGCAACAGCTAGTAAAGCAATTAGTGATGTGAGGATTCCATACAGCATTGTCTTGAGAAACAATTAATTACTGATTTACTCTAAAACAGCTCTAGTCTGATGGAACCCCTGCTGAGAATTTGCATTTCTAACAAGTTCTTAGGAGATGCTAATGCTGCTGGTTAGGGACCAATTCTGAGAACCACTAGTAGAACAAACCAGGGCTCCTCCAAACTGACGAAAACCTGTTCCCTTGGAGTTGATTCTGATTCATAGCAAATCTACATGACTCAGAATCGACTGGATGGCACAGACTGACAGCACAGATAATTCTTCAAAAGAGCAAAATGTCTAAATCCTTGACAAAGTTCTACCCCATAGAATTCAAAAACCTATCAAAAATTCACAATGACCAAGTGGGATTCATACCAGGTGTGCACGGATGGTTCAACATTAGAAAAACAATCAATGTAATCCATCACATAAATGAAAGACAAGAACCACATGATCTTATCTACTGATGCAGAAAAGGCATTTGAAAAAGCCCTACATCCATTCCTGATGAAAACTCTCAGCAGAATAGGAACAGAAAAGAAATTCCTCAACATAATAAAGGGCATTTATACAAAGCCAATGGCCAACATCATCCTAAATGGGGAGAGTCTGAAAACATTCCCCTTGTATCACCACTCTTATTCAACATCGTGCTGGAGGTCCTGGCCAGAGCAATTAGGCTAGAAAAAGAAATAAAGGGCATCCAAATTGGTAAGGAAGAAGTAAAAGTATCCCTATTAAAAAATGATATGATCTTATACACAGAAAACCCTAAAGAATCCACAAGAAAACTATTGGAACTAATAGATTTCAGCAAACTATCAGGATACAAGATAAACATCCAAAAATCAGTTGAATTCCTCTACACCAACAAAGAGAACTTCAAAAATGAAATCACCACATCAATACCATTTACAGTAGCCCCCAAGAAGATACTTAGGAATAAACCTAACCAGAGACATAAAAGACCTGTACAAAGAAAACTACAAGACACTATTGCAAGAAACCAAAAGAACTACGTAAGTGGAAAAACATACCAACTCATGGATAGGAAGACTCGACATTGTGAAAACGTCATTTCTACCCAAAGAGATCTATAGATACAATGAAATCCCGATCCAAATTCCAACGGCATTTTTTAACAAGATGGAGAAACAAATCACCAACTTCATATTGGAAAGGGAAGAGGCCCCGGATAAGTAAAGTGTTACTGAAGAAGAAGAACGAAGTGGAGGCCTCTCACTACCGGATTTTAGAACCTATTATACCACCACAGTAGTCAAAACAGCCTGATACTGGTACAACAACACATACATAGACCAGTGGAAGAGAATTGAGAACCCAGATGTAAATTCATCCACCTATAAGCAGCTGATATTTGACAAAGGCCCAAAGCCTGTTAAATGGGGAAAAGACAGTCTCTTTAACAAATGGTGCTGGCATAACTAGATATCCATCTGCAAAAAAATGAAACAAGACCCATACCTCATACCGTGTACAAAAACTAACTCGAAATGGATCAAAGACCTAAATATAAAATCTAAAATGATAAAGATCATGGAAGAAAAATAGAGGCAATGCTAGGAGACCTAATACATGCCATAAATAGTATACGAACCATAACTAACAATGCGCAAACACCAAAAGAGAAACTAGATAACTGGGAGCTCCTAAAAATCAAACACTTAGGCTCATCAAAAGACTTTACCAAAAATAGTAAAAAGACAACCTACAGACTGGAAAAAAATTTTTGGCCACGACATATCCAATAAGGGTCTAATTTCTAAAATCTACAAGATACTGCAACACCTCAACAACAAAAAGACAATCCAATTAAAAAATGGACAAAGGATATAGACACTTCACAAAAGAAGACGTTCAGGTGGCTCACAGATATATGAGGAAATGCTCACAAGCATTAACTATTAAAAAAAACTATTAGAGAAATGCAAATCAAAACTACAGTGAGATACCATCGCACCCCACCAGGGCTGGCAACTGATCCATAAAACACAAAATAATAAATGTTGGAGAGGTTGTGGAGAGATCAGAACACTTATGCACTCCTGGTGGGAATATAAAATGGTACAAACACTTTGGAAAACAATTTGGTGCTTCCTTAAAAAGCTAGAAATGGAAGCAGCATATGATCCAGCAATCCCACTCCTTGGAATATATCCTAGAGAAACAAGAGCCATCACATGACTAGATATACGCACATCCATGTTCATTGCAGCACTGTTCACAACAGCTTAAAGATGGAAACACCTAGGTGCCCATCAACAGATGAATGGGTAAACAAATTATGGTACATACAAACAGTGGGATACAACACAACGTTAACAATGAATCCGTGAAACACATCACAACATGGATGAATCTAGAGGGCATTACGACGAGTGAAATGAGTCAGTCACAAAAGGATAAATACTATATGAAACCACTATTATAAGAACTCAAGAAAAGATTTAAACACAGAAGAAAACATTCCTTGAGGGTAGGGAAGGAGGGGGAGGGCAACTCACTAACTAGATAGTAGACAGGAATCATCTTAGGTGAAGGAAGGACAACACACAACACAGGGGAAGTCAGCACAACCAGACCAAAGGAAAAGCTAAGGAGTTTCCTGAACACAACCAAACACTTTGAGGGACAGAGTAGCTGGGGCTGGGGCCTGGGGACCATAGTTTCAGGGGACATCTAGGTCAATTAGCATTACAAAGTTTATTAAGAAAATGTTCTGCATCCAACCTTGGTGAGTGGCATCTGGGGTTTTAAAAAGTTGCGATCGGCCATCTAAGATGCATCAGTTGGTCCCAGCCCACTTGGAGAAAGGAGAATGAAGAACACCAAAGACAAATAAAATATTAGCCCAAGAGACAAAAACCCCAAAAAACCCACTGCCATCAAGTAGATTCCAACTCATAGTGACCTGATAGGGCCTGGTGGAGTCCAACGGCCAGCCTTTTGGTTAGTGGCCATAACACTTAATCACTACGCCACCAGGGTTTCCAGAGGTCCACATAAACCAGGGGCTGCATTAGCCTGAGACCAGAAGAATCAGATGGTGCCAGGCTACCACCAATGATCGCCCTGACAGGGAACACAACAGAGAGTCCCGGATGGAGCCAGAGAAAGTGCAATTCACCAGACTTAATGGTCTGACAGAAATTGGAGGAACCCCGGAAACTATGGACTCTGAACGCTCCGTTAACCCAGAGCTAAAACCATCCCGGAAGCCCACTCCTCAGACAAAGATTAGACTGGCCTATAAAACAAAAAAATTATACTCGTGAGGAGTGTGCTTCTTAGTTCAACCAGATACAGGAGACCAAATGGGCAGCTTCTTTCTGGAGACAGGATGAGAAGGCAGGAAGGGACAGGAACTGGTTGAACGGACACAAGAAATCCGGGGTGGAAAGGGGGAGTGTACTGTCACATTGAAGGGACTGCAACTTATGTCACATAACAATAGGTGTATAAATTTTTGTAGGAGAAATTGAGCTGTGAGATTTCACCTGAAGCGCGCACACACACACACAAGCGCAATGCCTAAAGCCAAACGGTCTTCACTAATTTATCTAGATCATTGTTTGACTCAGAGGTAATTTTAGGAAACCAGTTCTCTCAAGGCTCAAGGAAGGCTCAAAGCTCATCTTAGGGCGATAGCTTGGGTAGGTCACTCCAACCTCTAGAGAACCCAGAAATCTGGATTTGACGAGGATTAAAATTCCGTTTCTCGGCATAAACAGATATTTTTCATTATACAAGCCGATCACTGTACCCCGAAGTTGCCTGGCCCTCGGGCTCGATCCCTGGACACGATACTCCCGCCAGGAGGAACCGCCATCCCGATCAGTCAATTCTGCCACATTTAATATCCTGCTCCCGCCCGGCACAGCTCTCCGAGCACAGAACGAGTTAGGCACGTCGCTCGCTCTCCGAGCGCCTACCTTTCTTTTGAAGAGGTGAAACTGGGGGTGTGGCGACCGGAACCCGACAGCCTAGACAGGAACCGGGGAGAGGGAGAGTTGCCTTGGCAACCGGAGGCTCTCTCAGCAACCAGGGGCTCCGAGAGATGGCGTCACCAGCCCGCGCCCGGGCCTCGCACCGCCCTTTTGCGGCTACAGCTTGCTATTGGTCTGTGGGTTAGACAGATGCGAGCACTGTCCAATGGTAGGCCCGGTGCTCCTGAGGGGCCGGACGTCTAGCCCTCCGGTGCTTGGCGCTGGCGGAAGCTGGGCATTGGCGGCCACCCGGTTCTCCCGTAGGTAGTGGGGATCGTATCGTGGGGGATGCGGGGGTCGGGGCTCAGGATCTTGGGCCGGGGAGCGGGTCGCAGCGGGCGCGAGGTCGCCGGGCGAGCAGAGCAGCTCCGAGCGCGGGGTGGGCCCCCCGCCGGCCCCAGCTGGTCCACGTGGGTTCACGGAGGCCTCGCGTCAAGGACCGATCCCGGGCGGCGTGATGGGTGGGCGGCCCGGGGTCCGTGGCCTAGTGGGGGCCGGGAAGGCCCCCTGGGTCTCCGTTCATCCCGCCAACATCTCCCGGTTGAACAAAGTGTTTCTGAGCCGAGGGAACATCGCGCGAGGTTCCGGGTGGAACCTGGCCTTGATATCACCGTGACCCTGGCCTCGGCCTCTTCCTCTGTACAATCAGAGTTTGAATTAGTGAAGCCACTGGGTGACCTCGAAGGCTTTTCAGCTCTGATTTTGCATTTCCTTTCTTTCCTTTCTCCCTTCTTTCCTTTCTTTCCTCCCTTGTGTCGGCACCGTTCAAGGCTCTGGGGGTACAGCAGTGAACAAAATAGAAACACGTCTCTAATCTAGTGAATTTACATTCGAAAGGGAAGGGACAGAGAATAAAGAAAAAGATACATGCATTCGATGGTGATAGGTACTATGGGGAAAAATAAAGCAGAAAAAGGAATAAAGAGGCAAGCAGGTGAAGGAGTGAGCCAGGCTGGCAGCGGGGAGAACATCCCAGGCAGAGGGAACCAGCAAGGCACCCAGTGTAGGTGAAGCAAATGGAGCAAAGGAGACAGAAATAGTGGGTGAGGTCAGAGAGATAAGGGGGCAGAGCAGTCATGTAGGACCTTTGTAAGGAAGTAGGCTTTTCCTCTAGGAGAAATGGGGAGCCTTGGGAAGTTTTTCAGCAGAGGTAAGATATAATCTGATTTTGGCATTTTAAAAGTCTTTCTGGGTGCGTTTTTGGAAATCAGCAGGGAGCAGGATCAAGGGTGGGAGCAAGAGATCATTTAGAGGCAATTAGTGACGTCATGGTTTAGAGCTATGGCTGCTAAGCAAAAGGTTGGTAATCCTTATCCACCAGGCTCTCCTTGGAAACCCTACGGGGCAGTTCTGCTGTGTCCTGTAGGGTCGCTATGAGTCAAAATTGACTCAACAGCAATGGGTTTGGGTTTTTTTTTTTTTTTGGCATTGTCTAGGTGAATGATGGTGGCTTGGGCCAGAATACAGGCAGTAGAGGTAGTAAGAGGTAGTTGAAATCTGGATGTATTTTGAAGATAGAGCCAACAGCATTTACTGGTGGATTGTTTGAAAGTGTGAGAAGAGAAGTTGTGAGTGACATCAAGGTTTTTTCGTTGTTGTTAGTTGCCATTGAGTTAGCTCCGACTCATGGCCACCCTATGTATAACAATGAAACACTGCCCGTTTCTGTACCCTTTTCATGACTGTTGGTATGTTGAGTCCATTGTTGCAGCCACTGTGTCGATTCACCTCAGAGGGTTTCCCTCATTTTCACTGACACTGTTCACATTTTCGCTAACCTCGTTTTTGTTGATCAAGGTTTTTAGCTCCAGCTACACTCAGGATTTTATCAGATGGCCATTGATTGAGGAGACTGACACTGCAGGAAGATCAGGTTTGTGGAGGATGATCAGGAGTTTCAATTTTGATGTGCTAATTTTGAGATGTTTGTGTGTTCGTATGTATATGTGATATATGTATATATAAAATATGTTACATATATATTACTCTGAATTTCTGTAACTTAGACTTCTCCTCTGAACTACACTGCCAGCTTGACCTTAATATATATTGTGTTTTGTAAGTGTGGAGCCCTGGTGGCGCAATGGTTAAGAGCTTGGCCACTAACCAAAAGGTCAGCAATTCAAATTCACCAGCCGCTCCTTGGAAACCCTATGGGGCAGTTCTACTCTGTCCTGTAGGGTCACTCTGAGTCAGAATCCACCTGACAGCAATAGGCTTGGATTTTTAAAATTATAAATATATAATGTGTGTAACATGTAACATATGTTACATATATACACGTGACACATACATATGTGTGTATATATATGTGTGCGTATGTATATATATATGCACACACAGAGTAAGGTTGAGTTGGAGTCCTGTGTGGTACAAATGATCAACGTGCTCTGCTGCTAATTGAAAGGTTGGCGGTTCGAGTCCATCCAGAGGTGCCTCAGAAGAAAGCCCTGGCGATCTGCTTCTGAAAACTCAGCCATGAAAACCCTGTGGAGCACAGTTTTGCTCTGACACCCATGGGGTCAAAGTGAGCTGATGTCGACTCCATGGCAACTAGTTACCGTTCAGCTGCAGTGTAGCTCAGTGGGGAGGCCTGTGTGAGACAGTTGGACTCCTCCGTGTAGAGCTGGCGTTCAGACCAATGAGACTGGGTGGGATCACGGGGAGTGAGAGTGGGTGGGAAGGAAGTGTAGAGGTGCTCAGAGGTCAAGCATGTGAGGAGGTGGGAGAAAAGGCAGGAGCACATGTATCCTGGACGCCAAGTGAAGAAGGCACATCCAGGGAGAAGAGGGGTTGTCTGCGTCAGATGCTCCTGTGAGGCCAGCTAGATAAGGACGAAGTTGGCCGTGGGGTTTGGCTGGCACGTGTCACTGTGCGTGCCGCTGGTGATCTTTTCCGCAGAGCAGCTGGGGTGAAGGCTGATGGGAGAAGGCATAAGGAGAATGAGGTGATTGAGAGACAGTGCAAGGAAACAACGCTTGAGGGTTTCACTGCAGAAGAGAGCTGAGAAATGGGGTATACGTGGGGGGCATGGAGTGGGGAGTTATGATGTGGGAAGTTGGAATTGATTCATTAGAAAGGTGGTGGAGGTGAGGGGAGAATTACTTGGTTTGAGGCCCTGAGCAGGTTGGAGGGGATGGGACCCAGTGCACCAGTTGAGGGATTGGCCTCAAGGGAGTGTGGTCATGTGTCCATTGTCATAGGAGATGGCCATGCTGCTGGGTGGGCAAACTTGTGGTGGAGCTTGTGGGGGCTCTTTTGTTTTCTCAGTGGTCAGGAACCAAGGTCGTGTAGTGAGTTGAAGATGGGGCTGGTGGAAGGAGGTGTTGGGGATTTGAAGAGATTGGGAAGGTCAAAGGGAGGTATTGTCGTTTGGGAAGGTGGCTGGACCAGGGGACTGGAGTGGACCTGAAGATCCCTGTGAGGTTAGTGGTTTTGAATGTAAAGTGAGACCCATTGACCTGGTTGTGTGGTTTTTCCAGGCTTGGAGTTGACAGAGTTGGGCAGGAGTCAGTACTAGAGTTGTGGTTTTGCCAGGCAGGTGCTATGAAGGGGGAGAGGTGCGAGGGAGTGATTATAAGGATGGACCATGGAAATTGGCTGTGGAAATAAGACTACGAGAGGGGTGAGGGACAGTAAGACGCGGTACCATTGGTGGATTGAAGGTGAGGTTGAGGGATTGTAGGATCCCGGGGTACCCACAGTGGGTGGGCTGAGAAGATGGGAGTTGGGATTAGTGAGTGGGGCGCTTGGGATTGAGATGACGGTGGACTTGCAGTTATTTTAATGACAGGCTTTAGAGCATGGTCATAGGGGGTGAGGGTCAGTTAGCTGAAGAGTAGAAGCTGGGGTGTGCCAGTGCCATTAATTTAAGTGTGCACATCAGAGCTTTGGGGGTGGCCTGGGTCAGAAAAGAAGCAGAGCCATGTCCTGGGGCAGGCAGTGGGGTTCAGTGCCTTGACTCCTCTGACAGATTTCATAGAGGTTTGTGAGATTGTGGGGGTCCAGGCCCTCTTGGGGTGGGCCACAACCTGTCAGACCACATGAGAGGTGACATTGGTATGCTGGATGAGAGGGCACATCTCAGCAGTGGGGCCTGGGCTGTGTTTTCAGATGAAGCCTTTTTCCTAAGGCAGACTTGTTTTTTAGGGTCCTGTGTAGTTTCTTCTCAGCCCTAGAGATCTGGCGGCACTAGCCAGTGTTTACTGACCTGACCCCATTGGTGATTAAACCCCCCAGCTAGTTAACCCCAGCTAGCCAGCCTCAGCTAGTTAACCCCAGCCAGTCAGCCTCAGCTAGTCAACTTGTCACCCTCAGCTAGTCAGCCTCAGTTAGTTTACCCCAGCTCGTTATCCCTAGCTAGTCAGCCTCAGCTGTGAGCTGGGCCCTCAGCTTTCTGCTGGTGGAGTTGTTCCTTTGCTTTGTCTCACACCCTGGGGTGAGTCTCTTAACATGAGTTTCTCCTGCTTTTGTTGTAGACATTACAGGAAAGTATAAGGAAAAATATAAACCTTCTTTTAATCCATCCCCTAAAATGCTAGCATATTTCCCTCTTGTCTTCTCCTTTGTTCATATTTGTATGTAATTTTTCTCTTAAAGCAAGGTTCACTTTGCAGACATGGATCTGTGCCCTGTCTTTTCATGGTGTACTGTAAACATCCCCGAGACAACTAAGTGTTCTCTGAGATCACGTTTTCATTGTTCTGTAGGAACGTTCATTTGCAGGAATGAGCCATTCATCTGCCCAGGCTGCTGTTGTTGGACAATTATGTTGTTTTCAGTTTTTTAATGTTAAAAATAATGCTGCCATTATCACCCTTACATGTAAATCTCTGCCCAGGGTTATTTCATTAGGGTAAACTCCTAGAAGTGGAATTGCTGGGCCAAAGACCTTGACGGATGCTGTAGAATTACCTTTTGGAAGGCTGCACCCGTTTGCGTCCCCTCAGCAGTGCACGACACTGTCCTTGCATCATTGGCTGGCCTACACTGGAAAGGATAGTTGAGAAACATCTTTGATGTAAAAAAAAAAAAAAGACATTTTTTAAACCTATCAGATGCTAAGTAATGTGTGCACAGAGCTAAAAAGGTCAAATAGTACTGTTGTCATTGTGTGCTGTCAAGTTGATTCTGACAGAGTGGAACTGTCCCGTAGGGTTTTCTAGGCTGTAATCTTTATGGGAGCAAATTGCCAGGCCTTTCTCCTGCAGAACTGCTGGGTGAGTTAGAACCATTGACCTTTCAGTTAGCAGCTGAGCGCTTAACCATTGTAGCACCAGGACTCCTTTCAAATAGTACAACAACAGCAGACAGTGTGCCTCCCCAGCCATGCTTCTTAGAGGCAAGTGCAGCCTAACCTTTTAATTATTTCTGCTGGAGTCACTTCCATATTTCTAAAGAATGTGCATATATTGTGGTTTTTTTTGGGAGGGAACTTTCTTACCAATTTTAGGTATAGTCTATTGATTCCCCACTCTAATAGATGTGCCTCAGTTTCCTCATCTGTGAGCCTACCTTACTGGTCACAAGAAGTAAATGAGTTAATATTTATAAAATGTTAGAGCAAGTTCTGGTGGCTCAGTGGTAGAATTCTCGCTTTCCATGGGGGAGATCTGGGTTCGATTCTCAGCCAGTGTACCTCAAGTGTAGCCACCACCCATCTGTCCGTGGAGGGTTGCATGTTGCTATGATGCTGAACAGATTTCAGTGAAGCTTGCAGACTAAGATAGATTAGGAAGAAAGGCCTGGCAATCTACTTCCAAAAATTGGCCATTGAAAACCCTATGGATCACAACAGTCTCGTCTGCAACTGATCATGGGGATGGCGTAGGACTTGGCAGTGTTTTGTTCTGTTCTGCGTAGGGTCACCATAAGCTGGGTGGACTTGGCAGCAGCTAACAACAGTGGATGGGAAGTTGTATCTCATGCGATTTGCATTTCTGTAATGGCTAATGATGTTGGGGATCTTTGCGTGTACTTATTGTTTGTAGATCTCTGGAGACATGTTCGGTCACATGCATTGCAATCGGGTTATTTTATTGTTGTAACAGTTCATTATAATATTCTGGATACCAAACCCTTGTCAGATATATGATTTACAAATATTTTCTCCCATCTTGTGGCTTTTCTTTTTACTTCCTTGCTGGCATGGTTTGTTGCACTAACATTTTTAACTTTGACAAAATTGAATTTATCTGCTTTTCTTTTATCCCCTGTGCTTTTGGTGGCATATCTAAGAAACCATTTGCCTAACTCAAGGTCATGAGAATTTACTGCTCTGTTTTTGTCTAAGAGTTTTATAGTTTTAGCTCTTTCATTTAGGTTTATGATCCATTTTCAATAAATTTTTGTGTATGGTGTGAGGAAGGGGTTCAGCCTCATTCTTTTGCATGTGGATGTCCAGTTGTCCCAGCAAATTTGTTGAAACACTGTTCTTTCCCCCATTTATGGATCTTGCACCTCTGTCAAAAAGCACCTGACCATAGATGTAACTAAGTATTATTTTCTATAACATACATTCAGTGTCTCAATGTTATGAGTCCACATCTCTTAGAAATATTAAAAGAAACCTTTCTATACTATAAAAAAGCCCTTTTTCTCCTCTTTTTTAGCAAATAGACTTAGTGATTAAACCTTTTGATGCTAAGATACAGAATAAATATAGATTGAACTGAACTTTGATAGTAACTGGTATGTAAATATTTGCTAAACTTCTTATTTCTCTAACAAGGTAATTGGCTGGCACAGTCCTCTGTCAACAATATCTCACTCTTGCAAGATTTCCTATTATACAGCTAATTGAAATCTGTAGCCTCTGGCTTGGGGTGCTTCTTTTAGATGAGGCTTAACTGAAGAATATGGAACTTGAAATTTACTGATTCCGTAATGGTAATATCTTTCTTTCAATATGCTATAATCAATTACAGTCCCACATTGACCCAAGTGGAAGGGAAGGGCCCCCTTATGCTGGCCCTTGTGTCCTTTTTGGCATGGCCCCATTTGGTTGTTTCCTTGGTTTCTGGCACAGCCTGATGTTCCGGGTTAACCTTCTACTTTCCTCACCTCTGATGGGGAACCATAAGGAACTCAGGTTCCTTTTTTTTTTTTTTTGGATAATATTTTATTGAGTTTTTGGTGAAAGTTTACACGCAAGTCGGGTTCCCATTTGACAGTTTCCACACAAATTGTTCAGTGACATTAGTTACACTTATCACAGTGCGTCAGCATTCTCTTTAATTGTGTTTGTTTCCTTTCCTGTACTTAGTTTCCCTGCCTTCTTATCTTTGCTTTTGAGTAATTGTTGACCTTTTGGTCTCAAACCGATAGTTTTTAAGTAGGGCACTGATCTAATGGGTAATATCCTTTATTTTGTGTGCCACTGTGCTGTTTCGCTAAAAGGTGATCTCAGGGAAAGGCTTGCTTCTAGGTTTAAAGAGTATCTCAGGGTGATAGTCTCAAGGAGTCCTTTATTCTCTACTGTTCTAGTTTGTCTGGCCTTTTTTTTTTTCTTTTTTTAATAAGAATTTGAGTTTTGCTCCATATTTTTCTCCCACTTGATCCAGGACCAACTATTGTGACCTTGGTCAGGATGGTCAGTGGTGTTAACCAGGTACCATCTAGTTGTTCTGATCTCAGGGTAGATGAGATTGTAGCTTGGGGTAGATTCGCTTCTTCTCTGCAGTTTTGGTTACCTTCTTACTCTTTTGCTCCTGGTGAGTAGAGACCTGTAATTGTATCTTAGATGGCCATTTGCAAGCTTTTAAGACCCCACATGCAACTCACTTCATTAGGATGCAGATCATGAACTTTGTGAACTATATTATATTAGTTGACTGAGTTGTCCCAGGAGACTAAGGTCATAAGCCTTCAAACCCAGAAAACCAATCTGTTAAGGTATTTGGTTATGTGTGAGGGGTATCTGTAATTGTGTACTCTGTGAATATATGTGGAAACCCTGGTGGCATAGTGTTTAAGTGCTATGGCTGCTAACCGAATGGTCAGTGTTTCAAATCCACCAGGCGCTCCTTGGAAACTCTCTGGGGCAGTTCTACTCTGTCCTATAGGGTCTCTGTGAGTTGGAATTGACTCAGCGACAACAGGTTTGGTTTTTTTGGTTTTATGAATATATGCCTGCACACACATATCTTTACTTACATGTATATATCGTTACTTCGGTCTCTGCACACATATGTATACACCCGTAACTACCCATACACCTGTATGCCTCTGTTTGTTGACATATGTTTGAAATGTTTTTATTAAAAATAGGTACTGAAAAACAGTCTGTGTATGTTTGCATGTCTTGTTGTTGTTGGGTGCCGTCCAGTCGATTTTTGACTCACAGTGACACTATATGATAAAAAAGTACTGAAAAATAGGTACTGAAAAACAGTCTGTGTATGTTTGCATGTCTTATTGTTGTTGGGTGCCGTCCAGTCGACTTTTGACTCACAGTGACACTATATGATAGAGTACAACTGTCCCATAGGGTTTCCTAGGCTGTAATCTTTATGGGATCAGATCACCAGGTGTTTTCTCCTGTGGAAGTGCTGGTGGCTTCGAACCACTGACCTTTTGGTTAGCAGCTGAGCACTTAACTGTTGCTCTACCAGGACCCCTTATGTTTGCATGACTAGGAATTAAATTATTGTTGCTCAGCTCCAAAAGCACCTTTTGTCCTCTGCTTCCTGATACTCATGTGTAGTTTCTGGGACTCTGCAAAACACTTTTGTTTCCAGCTCCTTCTTAGGTTCCACCGAAAGGAGGCAGTAAAGGGAGACTAAGGAGCTCTGGTGGCACAATGTTTAAACACTCTGCAGCTGACCAAAGGTCAGTGGTTTGAGCCCACCCAGCAGCTCCATGGGAGAAAGCTCGGTGATCCGCTCCCGCAAAGATTACAGCCTAGAAAACCCTATGGGGCAGTTCTACTGTCACATGGGGTCACTGTGAGTCAGGATCAACTGGACGGCACCCAACAACAACAGAGGGAGACTAGAATTTGGGATTGGAGTGGGTGTTGAAGTAGTGGGCCACTTCCTTCCTGGAAGAGCCCCATCGCACCCTCAGGGGCACAACAGCAGCCGTGCTCTCTTCAGCGTTCTGGGGCTTTCCCCCGCCGCCCTCCTCCAGGGCTCTAGACTCTGGTTCCTCAACCATTTCTCTGGATTCCTGTTCCCAGGGGTCAGAGCTTTTCCAGTGTTCAGAATACTGTGTTAACTCAGTGCCCCCAATTCTGCGGAATAAAGTATTTGCGTTAAAATGACTGCTGGTGTGGTTTCTGTCTTCCTCATCGGCACCTGCCTAATACAGCAGGTGCTGGGCTTTTTGTTTGTAGGTTTGCATCTGTAAAATTGATAGATAAATTATTTAGAAGTCCCATTGCTGGGACAAAGGGCATTTGCATTTTTTACTTGTAATAACTATTGCCCTCCAAAAAGTTTGCTTTAGCGTATACTTTCAACAGTTTTATGATAGTGCTTCGCCTGTACCTTTGCTAGCAGTGGGTATTATCAGTCTTAAATCTTTGTCTGTCCTTCCCCAAGAGTAAAGACAAAATTTATCCATAACAAATTATGGGTAACATTGAGAAGAATGGGAATTCCAGAACACTTAATTGTGCTTATGTGGAACTTGTATGTAGAAAGGGGATACTACATGGTTTAAAATCAGGAAAGGTGTGCATCAGGGTTGTATCCTTTCACCATACTTATTCAGTCTGTGTGCTGAGCAAATCATCTGAGAAGCTGGACCATATGAAGAAAACACAGCATCAGGATTGAGGAAGACTCATTCACAGCCTGAGATATACAGATGACACAGCCTTGCTTGCTGAAAGCAAAGAAGACTTCAAGTGCTTACTGATGAAGATCAAAGACCACATACAGCCTTCAGTATGGATTATACCTCAACACAAGGAAAACAGAGATTCTCACAACTGGATCAATAAACATCATGATAAACAGAGAAAAGGTGGAAGTTGTCAAGGATTTCATTTTACTTGGATTCACAATAAACACCCTTGGAAGCAGCAGTTGGAAATCAAATGACATATTGCATTGGGCAAATCTGCTGCAAAAGACTTCTTTAAAGTGTTAAACACAAAGATATCCCCTTGAGGGCTAAGGTACACCTGACCTAAGCCATGGTGTTTTCAGTCACTTCATATGTATGCAAAAGCTGAACAGTGAATAAGGAAGACCAAAGAAGAATTGATGCCTTGCAATTATGGTGTTCACGAAGAATATTGAATATACCATAGACTGCCTGAAGAATGAACAAATTTGTCTTGGAAGAAGTACAGCCAGAATGCTTCTTAGAAGCAAGGATGGTGATACTTCGTCTCAAGTACTTTGAACATGTTATCAGGAGGGACCAGTCCCTGGAGAAGCATGTCATGCTTGTAAGGTAGAGGGTCAGGGAATAAAAGGAAGACCCTCAACGAGATAGACTGACACAGTGGCTACACCAGTGACTGCAACATAGCAACAATTGTGAGGATGGCGCAGGACCGGGCAGTGTTTCATTCTGTTGTACATAGGGGCGCTATTAGTCAGAATCGACTCAGTGCACCTAACAAAAACACCCGAGAGTTATTTTCATTTGCATTACTTTACTTATTAGATAGGATGAATTTTTTTTAATGTTTATCAGATATAAATTTTCTCCTGTAAATTACCTGATCATCCTTTGCATATTAAAAAAATTTTTTTCTTATTGTAAGGGCTCTTTATGTATTATGGATATTAACTTATTCTCATATTTGTTACAACTTGTTTTTGGTCTTTTAACAGTTCATGACTTCTTTCTTTTGCCGTACTGGAGTTGTCTCTAGAATGTATCCCAATAAGAACTGTAATAATGGTGTGGCGGGGGCATCTGACCTCCTCTAACTTCACAAGGGGGAAGGAGAATCAAGATCAACAGCCCAAGGCATACTCTTACGAGGAAAGATCAGACATGCCTCCACCCTCCAACCCTTTTACCGATTCAGACACCAACCGTCCCTCCCAGGGCAGTCTACTTCTCTGCTGGGTTCAATAATGTGTTACAGTGGCCACACAGAACTCACAGAAATAAAATTATGGGGTGTATTAGGGAAGTAACAGGTTATAATTCAGGTTCAGGAATGCTCAGGGTACAGTTCTTCCATTAGGACAGCCTCTTCTCAGCCATGCCTGCAGGCATGCCTCTCTCCGGCCCCTTGCACTTTGCCTTGCTTGGACCAAGTGTTAAAAGCTCTTTTAGCTGTGCTGATAGTGCCTGGAGGCCCTAGTAAGCCTCAGCCCGAAGATACTCAGCTCTCGTACTTCATGGGTTGGTGGGTCTAGCACCACTGCCAAGTGCCCAAAGCCACCCCACTCTGCCCAAAGGCACTCAACTCTCTCCCTCCATAGGTCGGCACACCCACTGTAACTGCCTTGCTCCATAAGCCAGGAAGCCCACTGCATTGTCCCCTGCTGGTGTCCTGGTTTAGCTGCCTATGTTGCCGCGATTTTTCTGCCACTGCTTCTCGCCATCTCTTGCCATCTCTGGTGTTACCGCTCTCTCTCTTTCTGTCTCCTTGATCTGGAAGGTCTCAGCGCAGTGATCCTGGGTCCAATGGTAGTAGGTGCCTCCACTGCTGTGAGATTGTCCACTCTTTTAAGCCTAGCAGGATGGCAAAACTGATCAGCCTCCTCTTTAGGGTTCTATACACTTTATTTGCGTGGTCCCACATGCACAACAGTGCCATATCCCTTATTTACATTATTAGTAAGCTATCCAATGCCCTTGGTGGGCCACAAGCACCTCATTTGCATAGCCCTCACTCAGTCATTTCGTAGGAGTTACAAAGACTGTGGCTAGAAGGACCGTATTAAGTAATTCACTGCACCACAGGCCATCCCCTGGCTTTTCTAGCCATGGTTCCTTCATACTTGAAGGAATAACTTCCCCCTTCCCAATCATTTTACCAGTCCAAAATTGTCATTAACAGTTAGTCCTTAAGTAGAGCAAAGAGTCCTCAGAGTGCCAGCCATTCAGGTCTGCTGTAGGTATCCATCCATCTAATCTGGTAGGGTTCTGCAAAAGTTGTCTTGTCTTCACCCTTTCTGGCCTCTGATAAAATTTAGCTCAGAGAAGATTATTCCCTAGCTCTGAGCCTCATGAGATATCAGCATAGCAAAACCTTTAAGGGACTTTAGGTTTGGCCACTGTTTGGCTGCTGTACTCCAGTCCAGCAGTGTCTCCTCCTTGAGAACTTACAGTTAAGCATTCCTCTCTAGGGTAACTTGAGATAACTCCTTTCTCTGGGCGGTGATGCTGCTTATTTGATAGATGGTTTTAATCTGCTTTAAACTGTTTTCAATTTTAGAATTAGCTACTCAAAAATTAATGCAATTTTCATGATTCAGAGATTAAAATTGTGTAGAAGTCTTGGTTTTACTTCTCTCCCCTTCTACCCAGTTACTTTCCCGCCCCCATAGGTAATGACTGTTACTCGTTTCTTGTTTTATCTTCCAGATTTCCTCTTTGCAGATACAAGAAGATCCTTACATACACACACGTTTTTCTTATTCTCCTCTCCTTCCTTACACAGCGGATAGCATGGTCGATGAACTGCCCTGCCTCTTACACTTTCCATTTAACAATGTATTTTGGAGATCTCTCCATATCAGTTTATAGAAATCTCTATCCTTGTTGCCACAACTACTACTGCTAATTAATTAAATATTTACCGCTGCATAAGGCTCCACAGCTACTTAAGGCTCTGTTATGTGGATGTGCCACGGTTTATTCCATCTACCTCCTATTGCCAGACCCTTGGGTCCTTTCTGGTCTTTTGTTATTATAGGTGCACCTGGAGGTACCTTGTGCAGGTGTACCTGGAGGGTGGATCCCTGAAAGGGGGGATGTGGGTCAAAGAATAAATACATCACATTGAGTTAGGGGGTGCCAAGTTCACCTCTGTGGGATTTGCTCTCTTGCTAAGGAGATACGGAAGCTTTCCCAAAAGAAACTGTTGTAAAATTTTGGATTTTTGATCATCTGGGAGGTGAGATTAGTAGTTTTTCTAGTTTCTCCTGCATGCTTTCTTACTATGATTGAAATCAGGCACCTTTTCATATTTTAAGGGTCTTTTTAGTCTGTGAATTTTTTGTTTATGTACTTTGCCTATTTCTCTACTAGGTTTTACATCTCTTTCTAGTAGCTCTTTTGATATTAAGGAGTTTAGCTCCTTGTGATATGAGTTGCATTTTCCCCAGTTTTTCACTTGGGTTTGTGCTTTGCTTACAATGTGTCTTGCCATGAGAAGGTTTATGATTTTGTGAAGTAGAGTATGTCCATTTTTTCTTTCATGGCTTCTAAATATGAGTCATAGTTAGAAAGACCTTCCCCACTTCAAGGTTATAAAGGAATTCACCCATGTGTTATTCAGTTACTTGTTTTTTAAATTCAGATCTTTGATTTGGAATTTGCTCTGAGGTATCTTTTTCCAAATGGTTTCCCAGTTGTCTCACAACCATTTATTAGAAAGCCTGTGTTTAGCCAAAACCAAACTTGTCATTGTCCAGTCGATTCTGACTCATAGCAACCTTATAGGACAGAGTTGAACTGCCCTTTAGAGTTTCTAAGTCTGTAAATCTTTGCAGAAGTAGACTGCCACATCTTTCTCCCACATACTTAGCCAACTGGTCTTAAATTCCATCTTTTACAAATTTGCATATATATATTTATATATATATTGTTTAGTCTTTTTTACTGAATTTTCTCTTGCAATGGTGTATGTATTTTTCAACACTACACTCTTCATATTGAGGCCTTATAGTATGTCTTAAAATGTCATTGTTCTTCAAAGTCTCTGATCTTTCTGCTTTTGCTTATTGTATGCTGTATTAAGTATCGCTTGCATTCCTAAGTCCAAAAGTTACTACTTATGGACTATAAGGATTATCTCAAACTTGGATAAGTGGTTGTAAAGATTCTTTGGTTCCTCAGCAACAAGGTATACTTTCCCAAGAAGAATGATCAAATGAGTAGGTATTCCAGGCAGTTGACCAGAAAGATCCACATCACACAGGACAAGGTTTGAACTTTGCAGAGTCTACAGGAGCAACGTATTCACCAGTCATACCTCAGGGTGATAGCTCGGGCCAAAATGTGTCACAGAGGTGTGGGGGCACTTATTTTACCAGGTGACCTGGGGCATGGATGTTGTAAACCCCATACTTGTGATCAGTGAAGGGAAGGGAAAAAGAAGGGTGTCCATGTTTTCTGAGATGCCCTTTTATTTCTTTTATAATAGAAGAGTGTCCCCGCTCTGTTTAAAAATATTAAATGGCCTAAGATCTTTCAAGGAGCCCTGGTGGTGCAATGGTTAAGCACTCAGCTACTAACTGAAAGGTTAGCAGTTCAAACCCACCCAGCAGCTCCAAGGACAAAAGGCCTGGTGATCTGCTCCCATAAAGAGTATAGCCTAGGAAACCCTATGGGGCAGTTCTACGCTGTCAGCTGGGGTCACCGTGAGTCAGAATTGACTCAATGGCACACAACAACAAGACCTTTTATTTCCTAAGTGTTTAGCAGTTTACTTTCTCTGTTGCAGGCAGGATGGCAAAACAGAAGAGAAAGATTTCCAAAGCCACTGAAAAAAAGAACAAAAAATTGAAGAAGGCATCAGCAAAAGAGGTACTGCTCATGCCTGGAACCGCGTCAGATGAAAAGGAAGTGCACCTAGAGGTAAGGTGGAACTGCCATCTGCTCTGTTCCTGGGTCTGCAGGTCGGTGGCTGGCCTGCTGTCTGCCCTCTCCCCAGAGTCTGGGGGTCGGGTGTGGCTGAGGCTGTGCTCTTTGGAGGATTCCTGAGCAGAGGAGGGAGCACGTTTCAGCTGCACATACTTGTTGAGTGCCCTGGAGTTGATTTCAACTCCTGGCAACCCCATGTGACAGAGTAGAACTACCCTATAAGGTTTTCTTGGCCGTAAATTTTTAACAGAAGCAGATCTCCAGGCCTTCCTCCTGAGGAGCAGCAGGTGGGTTCAAGCTGCTAACCTTTTGGTTAACAGCCGAGTGCTTAACCATTGTGCCTCCTAAAAGCACATGCAGGACAGATGTGATGCTCAGTCAATTTTAAGTTGGAACACCATTGCTGCCCTTCTTCAGCCACCAGATCTGTAGACCTCTGTCTTGGCTGTCCTGTTTTAAAGGGGTTTTGGTGGAATAGGTGGGTCCACTGAAGCCAGCCAGGACAGTGAAGGGCCAGGAGCAGTCCTCTTGAGCAGAGGTCTGAGGAGCTGCGTGGAGTTGAGCCTGTGGAGAAAAGACACACTATTCTCAAGATGACACATAGGCTTTTATTTTAGATAAATTGCATCTTAAAATCCTCATGTCCAGCAGAAGATCGAGAGGTTGAAAATAGACTATTAACATCACTTTGTAAACTATATGCGATAGCTTTTTGATTTGACACCTACCATTGTTCATTTAAAAAAAAAAAGTGAACAATCTCTTTTCCTAATGTTAGCCCATTTTATGCTTGAATGTATTTTATTGTTCATCCTACAGTGCTGTCTGTCACAAAAATATGTATATAAATTCATTTTTGAAAACTTAAAAATTTTCTGTTACTGCAAGGTTCTGAGTGTTGAAATTTTTTTTTCCATATTGAGCTGTCTTGATAATTGGTAGTGGTAGGCATAATGTATTACAGATGAGACAAACGAATCAACATAAAAGTAAATTGGATTAGACATGCCTCCTTAACACAGTGGAGGGCTGTTCGTGTTTTGTGGTCACTCCTGCATCTGTGGGTGGTGTCCTCACTGCTCAGAGGAGACAGCCTCAGTGCTGGCTTTGCTCCGCTCTGGCTTCTCCACACAAGCGCCAAGCCACTGATGCCCATAACTGAGTAAATGGAATGCGAGAGTCGTGTGGTGGCCATATTGCGTAATTCCTTGAACTCTGAAATCATGTGTGGTTTTTGGCACACATCATCAAAAAAAAAAATTTTTTTTTCTAAATTTGATTTTGTTGTTGCTATTGAGAATACATCAGAACGTACACCAGTTCAACCGTTTTCTACGTGTAGAACTCAGCGACATTGATTACATTCTTCAAGGTGTGTGACCGTTCTCACCCTCATTGTCTGAGTTGTTCCTCCCCCATTAACATAAACTCACTGCACCCTAAGGTTCCTATCTAATCTTCCGAGTTGCTGTTGTCAATTTGATCTCATATAGTTTTTAAAAGAGCACAATGCTCAAGGCCAACCTTTTTTACTAGTTAAGCTAAACTATTGGTCGGTTTTAAGATGACTTCAGGGGATATTTTTGGATTAAGGTTTGGAGATTGTCTCAGGGCAGTAGTTTCCCCCTCCCTCTGGCCTCTGCTAACCACTAATAAACTTTGGTCTCTACATTGCCTTTTCTTGTCTTTTTATAAGTGAGGTCGTACAGTATTTGGCCTTTTGTGATTGGCTTATCTCACTCAGCATAATGTCTTCAAGCTCCATCCATACTATAGGTTGCATCAAGATTTCATTTCTCCTCCTGGCTGAGTAGTATTTCACTGTATGCATGTACCATATTTTGTTTATCCATTGATCTGTTGATGGGCATTTCGGTTGCTTCCACCTTGTGGCTGTTGTGACTAGTGCCGCAATGAACATTGGTGTACAAGTCTCTTTTTGAGCCTCTGCTTTCAAGTGTTTTGGGTATATACCTACGAGTGGAATTGCTGGGTCATATGATAGTTCTATTTTTAGTTTTTTGAGGAATCGAAAATAATTTTTAACAATCTACCATTAAATAACAACCTGATGTGGTCCTTCTTCAGTTTTTTAAAGGAGGAATTGGAAACCCCTTGACCTGTTTGAAGACTGGCTGCTGGCTCACGACACTCACTCACTTTTACAACCTACCATTAGGTTTCAGGGGCCCCCTGCTCTGGTCCCCTGAGGTGGTTATGTCCTGGCCAGTGTGCCTCATGAGACTGGGGTGGTAGCAGGTAAAGCAGGAACCATGGTGCAGAGGGAGGAGGGAAAGAGAGCCCATGATGACTCCGTGACTCCAAGCCACTGGACAGCAAGGCCCTCTCAGTCTTTTCTTAGCGCAGTGGGGAGCAGGAGGCTGTGTGGGGGTCAGACTCTGGAAGGCCTCCCCTAGACTGACGTGCCTGGGTGTGTGTACTCCAGTCTTATGATTGCAGGTCCAATCGCTGCAACATCTCATGGGGGGCCCTTTGTATGCTCATATCTGGCTGGTTTTCAGGAGCCAGGAGGAGGAACAGTGGGCAGGTAGAGCAGGTTGGGACATGTGCAGAGAGGAGGGTCTCAGCTGCTGCCACCACCCCAGGGATGGAGAAGGAAGCCAGCAGTACCCAACGCCTCTGGCCTGTCCTCCATCTGTCCCTTTCCTTGGAGTCTCCTTGGCCAACCTGTTTGCGCACCAGGCACCTTCACTCCTCAGTGGGGCACACGGTCCTCAGGATTATGCTGTGTTTTCTTCGGGAGAGGGCAGTGGGGCCTTGTTGGTCCACTCTGCTCTGTGGAGAGGTCTTGGGGTTTCTGCTGCATCCCCATTGGGAGAGGCCACTGCAGCTTTTCGGGCCACTGGCTGCGAGAGGCCGCTCTAGATTCTGGCCCTTCACAAGAGACCGCATACTCTGTTCTCACGCTTTCTGCCATCTGACCTCCAGGTGTGCTTGTTCTTCTGGGTTCCGGGTTCCAGATGGAAACTTGTTCCTTAGAGCCACTGGAGCTCTTGGTCCGCGGCCCAGTCACCGCATCCTCCCAGAACCTCAGCCTCAGACAATTTCCCGGTACCATTTCCATTGACACTTCCTGCTCTAATTTCTTTAAAGTGTCCCTTGGTGGCTGTCACTTTGGTCACAGGAATCTGAGCTTTCCTCTCTAAGGGCCTCTTGCCCAGTCTCCACAGGCGGGGACTCACAAGTGTGGGGCAAACCTTGGCACTGGCTGAACTTTGTGCCCAAACGAGGTGATTATGTTCTTTATTGTTTGTTTAAGACCAAGTAATTTTTAAAAAGTATGCAGTTGTTTTTCATTATTAAAGTGCATGCTGCTTAAAAGAAATTTGGAAAATAAAGAATAGAAGAAACAAGTAGCCGTTTTTGACCTGTTTGCTTCTAGTCCCTCTGATGCACAGGTTTGTCTAGTTTGGAAGACAGCACTGGTCCTGGACAACCTACCCGCACCTTTGCTTGGTTTTCTGCCCTCAGATGTTCTGGGGGGAGGCGCAGGCTCTCCCAGGTGAGCCCCAGGGAGCAGGCCCTTCAGCTGTGGGAGGATACAGCACCAGATGGGAGGCCATGGAAGATGCTGAGCTGCCAGTGGCCAGGAGGGGGCAACAGCCCAGCCCGGCTCTAATTCTGGGCCCTTGGAGGACGTTGAGGTTGTCCTTCGTGAGTTAGGCGTGTGACTGGGGCTCAGGCCCTGGAGACCCCTTTCGGCCTCTCTGGGAGCCCACCTTCAGTGGAGACTCCTCCTTGGGAGCATCTCTCAGCTGTGCTGGTGAGCACATTTTTGCTCTCTCTCCCTGGTGCTCTTGGAAATTATTATTCTTATTCTTTGATAATTTTTTTGTTGGTGATGAAAATATACACAGCAGAACATACACCAATTCAACAGTTTCTATGTGTACAATTCAGTGACATTGACTACATTCTTGGAGTTGTACAACCATTCTTGCCCTCTTTTTCTGAATTTGTTCCTCCTCCATTAACATAAACTCACTGCCCCCTCTTTTGAGTTGCTGTTGTCAGTTTGATTCCGTATAGCTAGTTCTTTAAAAGAACACAATGCTCAAGGCAGACATTCTTTACTAATTAAAGAAGACTTTAGGGGGTAATTTTGGTTTAAGGCCTCAAGATTATCTCAGGGCAATATCATGGAAATTATTAAAAAGAGGCACCAGCCATGTTTTTAGGAAGTGTTAAAAGCTCTCCCAAGTGTTTGGAAGAATCCAGATGGCATGGCCTGGAGAGCTGTGTCCCCACCCAGGGAGCTTGTGGAGAAGTACGTGGCTGTTGCTGCTTGTGACCAGTGTCTCTGGTGAAGTACCTCTGGAATTAGGAGAGAAGGATTAGTGTGTCCTCCCAGAAATGGCCGTATGCAGAAGACGTGTGGTCGACTGGCTGACCGGGCTGCGAACAGGCCCTTCCCACAGTCCAGGCCTGCACTTGTGCCAGGACAGCAAAGTGTCCCCGGCGATGGACGCCTCACCCTCCCCCGGGAGGCCACTCCACGGTCAGCATTCCCACTTCAGGAATGTGTCCTTGGTCCCCTTAGCTGCCTGGGCTTGGGCTGTGCCAGGTCAGCGTGCCTGGGGCCCTCGTCAGAACACCAGTCCTACTGATCGTCCTCACGCCTGAGCAGACTGGGGTGACAGGGAAATGGGGTGTGTTGTATCCCCGAGATGGAGTAGGGGTGCTCAGGGTGTCCGTCTAGTATCCCAGGCCTGAGGCGATGGGGAAATGGGGGTGTCCTGTATTCCCAAGATGGCGCAGGAGTGCTCAGGGTATCCTCCTAGTGTCCCAGGTCCTGCATCTTGTTCGAGTGACTTCTGGCTTGAGAAGGGCCTCCCACCACCTGGAGTCCGCCCTTTCCCTCTGCGGTGTGGAGGAAGGGCCATGCTCTCTGTGCAGGCAGTCCTGGTGTTTGCAGGGCTCCTCTCTAGAGTCCAGAGTCGGACCTGTTGCTCCTCTTGTCACAGCATTGGTAGCCTTCTTAAAACTGGGGCTCTCCCCTGCCCTCATCACTTCTTAGCCCTGCCACCCTTCCAGAGCTAGTTTCCCACTTCAAAGGTTGTGAGGATTCCATTTAGACGGCGTGTGTATTTAAAGGGACTATCTGGAGATGGTGACCCTGGCCCATGTGCTCGTCATCCATCCGAACAGGTCTAAATGGCAAAAGGTTGGGGTGCTGGCGCTGTAGGTGGTGGGTCCTCCCTCCCGCTGCTCACTAGAGGTGGTGGTTTCTGCCCTGGACTTTGAGCCACACCAGGGGAGGATGCCAGATGTAACTCACACCGGCAGCAGCGCCAGCCCAGCGTCTGCGTGTGTTTATAGGGCAGCTGCAGAGCCTGGATTACCCTGGTGCCTGTGGATCGCAGCTCCATCCCCATGGTGATAGCATGAGGGTCTGCTAGGGGGAGAGAAGAGGGAGCAGGCTGCTCAGTTGATTGTGGTGAGAGGACTCTTCGCACTTTTTCCTGTTCGGAAGCAGCCCTGTGTCTGCAAAGCACTTTTCTGTTGACAGTGCACTTTAGTATTAGTTCTCATGGCACCCTGAGATACCTGGATGGCGAGGTGAGGGTGCTGTGCCTGCCTGACAGGTGAGCCACAGGGAAAGCACACACACTGGGTTTCCTGTCTCTGGTTCCTTAAAAGGAAAGACCCTGGGCCCTGCATGTTCCCTCCCTGCTGTTCTTATCGTAGAGTTGTCTGTAGCTGTCCTCACATGGCCTGGCTGTGATGTCAGTGTTACTGAGCTCTATGTGAGGGCCCCGTGTGTCCCCTCCTTGCCATTCTTGGTGTTGAGTGGTCTGTAGTGCTGTCCTCACTTGGTGGTGGCCCGGCCATGATGTCAGTATTATGAATTACATGGGCATTAAGCCTACAAGTGCTTTGTAAAACTGTCAAATGGTTTGTGAACTCCATGACCTTAAGAGTTGCTCAAGCCAAAATACTTCATACAAATGGTATTTTGCTCTGACGGTGGATTTTTTGTCATTAAAGTATTGGGGTGAGGGGTTATTGGCCCTTACAATAGCTCCCTGGGAGTCGGAATTGTTGCTCTTATCAGAATTTCCCCCTCCATTGTGTTTGCTTTCTACTCTGTGACTACTGAATGCTAGGTTGTCAGCCATTTGGAATTATAAACGGGTAGACTTTTAGGTCCAAGGAGAATTCAGAGATTCTAGTCATTTTACGTTTGCAATAACCGAGACCCAGAGAAGTGAGGTGATTTCTCAGATGCCATGGTAAATTGGTAGGAGAGTCGAGGTCACCCAATTCTGAACTCAGTAAGCTGAGTAATATTCCATTATATGGATTTATCACACTGGTGAGTTTATCTACTCACTAGTGTTTGGGCATTTGGGTTGTTTCCAGTTTTGAGCAATTATGAATACACTGAACGTTTGTATGTGAGTCTTCCTGTGTTTTCATTTCTCCTGGATAAATTCCTAGCAGTAGGATTGTTAGATTGTTATGATTAGTGTATGTTTACGTGTTTAAGAAACTGATAAACTGTTTTTTCTTTTGTTGCTAGTTTACGGTGTCATATCTAAGACACCATTACCTAATCCAAAGTTACAAAGATTTATGCCTATATTTTCTTCTAAAAATTTTATAATTTTAGCTCTTACATTTAGACCCGTGATCCATCTTGAGTTCATTTTGTGTATGGTGTGAGGCAGGGGCCCAAGTTCACTGTTTTGCATGTGGATATTCAGTTGTCTCAGCACCATTTGTTGAAAAGACTATTCTTTCTCCATTAAGTTGTTTTGGCATTCTTGTTTAAATAGTCCATTCTTTTTTCTTTTTAATAATTTTTATTGTGCTTTAAGTGAAAGTTTACAAATCAAGTCAGTCACATATAAGCTTATATACACCTTACTACATACTCCCATTTACTCTCCCCCTAATGAATCAGCCCACTCCCTCCTTCCATCTTTTTTCTTTTTTAAAAAATTTTCTTTTATTGTGGTAAAATATGTAAAGCAAAAAGTTTGCCATTCTAACCATTTTTGAGTATACAGTTCAGTGACATTAATTACTTTCACCATGTTGTGCTACTATCGCCACTATTTCCAGGAGTTTTGCATGCCTCCAAACAGAAACTCAGCACCCCTTCATAATTCTGTCCTCCCCGCAGCCTCAGGTAACCACTAATAAATTGTTGTCTCAATGCGTTTGTCTGGTCTGGACATTTCATATAAATGGGATCCCACAGTATTTGACCTTTTATGTCTGGCCTGTTTCACTCAGCACAAGGTTTTCAAGGTTTATCTGTGTCGTAGTGTGTATCAGAACTTCATTTCTTCTTATGGCTGAGTAATATTCCACTGTGTGGATACACTACATTTTGTTTATCCATTCATTTGTTGATGGAGATTTGGGTTGTTTCCATCTTTTGGCCACTGCGAATAATGCTGCAGTGAACATTGGTGTACATGTCTCTGTTTGAGTCCCTGCTGTCAAGTCTCTTGGGTGGATACCCAGGAGTGGAATTGCTGGATCATGTTTCCCTTTTTGAGGAACCGCCACACTGTTTTCCATAGTAGCCTATTCTTTTTAGCAGCTACATAATATTTCATTGTTTGATACACCATAATTTATTGAACAGTCCCTTACAACACTGATTAATACTTTAGTTTAAAAAATTTTTTATTTAAGGTACTTTAATATTCAGGAGGATAAGACTTCCTCATTGCTTTTTTGCAGTGTGCTTGGTTGGCCTCTGTCATGTATTTTCTTAATGGTGTGAATTTTGGAAATCAGGTTTCAAGTTCATGAAAAACTCTTTGTGATTTATTGAGGTTTTCTTTTATGTCCTTCAGGAAGGCTGTATGGTTTTCTCTGTAGAGATCTTGCATGTTTCTTAGGATTGTTCTTAGGTATTTTAGGGTCTGCTTTTTCCTGCAATATATTGTAATGGTTCTTGCTGGTGTATAGAAAAAGTATTGACTTTTTGAATGTTGATCTTGTATCTAACAACTTATGGTGAACTTTCTAATTCCATTATTCCGTCAGTGGGTTGTCTTGGGTTGGATTTTTTAGATTAATGATAATGTCTACACATATGACAGCTTCATTTCCTTCTGATATTTATGCCTCATTCTTTCTGATTTTACAGTGACAGGGCTTGTGGTTCAGTGTTGTGTGATGGAGGTGATGGACTTACTGTACTAATACCGGTCGGACTTGCCAAAGCTGAACTGCCCTTTGTTTCTGGGATAACCCCAATCTGGCTTGTTAGCACTATTGCTGGGTAAGCTAGATTGTACTGTGGTTTTCTCCCTTGGTTCCACACATCGAATGAATTCTAAAAGAGGAATTTCTTGCTGTGCTCTGTATGAGGTACTTGGTGACAGTCTGGACAGTGGGTCAAGGGCCTTGACAGGAGCCAGCAGCAGATGGACTTCGTGTGGCTATTTCCTGGTGAAAGCTGGTCTGTGAGGAGCTGCAGCATTACTGTTAACCCTCAAGTGGGAAACCCCTGAGTGGGAAACTTGTGGGCCTATGGGTTCCCATAGCCCTTCCTCTGCATCCTAACTGGCACATAGGGTGGTGACCCTACCCTCTTCTGGACGGATTTCTTTCTGACCCACATTCTTTTCCGAAGCTTCTCTTCTTGGCCTGGCCAGCCTTTTAAATTTTCTTCTATTCCTTGTTTTCTCACATTCTCCCTTTTGACCCATTAACCCGACTCCTCTTCTGTGACTAAGGAAACTTAGAACAGCTCATTGAGATCCCATGAAGAAGTTTGACTTACTGACCAGATAGGTATTAAAAATGGGGTTTTATGCAGCTAAAAGTAGAGGTTTGAGTTAATGTTGCATCAATTTGTATGTCTTAATAGATGGTAGGTTATGAGAGTGTGAATTCTTACGTATTTTTTTCAGCAGATTCTAATAACCTGCCAAATGAGTTCTTCAGTTGTTTTATAAAGGAAGGTGAATAAGGCAAGATGAATTTTTGTGGTTGTTGTGGGGGTGGGGTAGGGATTAGGTCTTGTTTCAGTAATCTGCCCTGGATGTTCCAGCATGTAACTTGTAGAAAGTTGTACAGATACGTGAAATTTTAACCGATATCATAGAGGTTAGCTTCCCATTGCTCAGTGTCCGGACTCACAGTTCCATCATCACTGTTTGGAAGGACATGTTCACCAAACATGAGAAAACTGATGGGTTCTGACACTGGGGGTGATTACCATTTTTCTCTGGTCTCCTCCCATTTGCTTTGGTTGCCATGGGAAGATTAGCTTGACCACTGAGTGGGACCTAGATCGGGTAAGGTGGACAGGCCAGGCATTTCCGTAAATGTGGAAATGGGTGCATCTTGGGGAGTTTTCCATCTTAATAAATGCCTGGGACTCATTTGGTAAAATCCAGCACCCAAACATGATTTAAAAAAAAAATAAAAAACTCCCCCCCCCCACACACAAATAGAAACAAAAACAATCCCTCTAAAAAACTAACAAAGGTTTATCATAAAATCAGATTTTTTTGGATCTTACGTGTCTTAAAAGGTGAGCATTTCTCAAGAAACAAGAGACTTTAAAGTGATTGCACCAAAGCATCGGCTTTCAGATTTTTCTAGACTGCAACCTAGTATAAAAAACACATTCAGTATTAAGACCTAGATCGCACACAAGCAACTCAGGAACTGCTCAAGGTATTTCACGCAGATAGAGGTTTACTGCAGAGAACTAGGTGCTTGCGCAGTTGTTGAGAAGGCTGAAGGGAACCCGGGTGGTGAACTGCCACCCTCGTGGGGAAGCTCCCCCCGGATTCTCCCCTGAGTGGGCCCTGGGCTTTGATTCCCACTCCTGCCCTGAGAGGCCACCAGAGCCCACACTCAAGTCCCAGCGTCTGAGTTGCCTCAGGGCAGAGCGACTGCCGGGGCTGGTCGTATTTCTGGAGCCTAGTGATTCTTTACTGTTTTGTCAGCTCTTTGATGGTTTATGAGAATGGCTGATTTTTATATTTCGGTCAATATTTTTGGTCACCACCCTTTCCCCCCTCATTGGAGGGTTGTTCTAAATCAGGGTTTGGTCAATTTCTTCTGTAAAGGACCAGATAATGAATATTTTAGACTTTGTGGGCCAAGTGGTCTCTGTTGTAGCTACTCCACCCTGCCTTTGCAGAGCAAAAGCTGCCTCAGATGATATGTAAATGAGTGGATGTGGCTTCATTCACATCAAAGCTCATTTACCAAAATAGCTGGCAGGGGGCTGGAGTTGGCCCAGGGGTAGGAGTTTATATCCCTCAGTCTAAGCAGTGTAGCCCACCACAACTGGAAATGGGGATTCCAGGTTTGGACGCTGATGGGGCTGGGCCTCAGAACACTTTGCTGGCTACAAACCCGAGTTTATGCCTTTGTGTGGCACTGTCTGCCTGGTTGAGTGTCTGTCCCCAGGCTCTGCCTGGATGTCTGTCTCCGGGCCCTGCCAGGGTGTCTCTCTGCAGGCCCTGCCCGGGTATCTGTCTCCAGGCCCTGCCAGAGTGTCTGTCTGCAGGCCCCACCCAAGTGTAAGCCTGTAGGCCCTGTCAAGTGTTTGTCTACAGTCCCTGCTGGGGTGTGTGTCTCCAGGCCCCACCGGGTGTCTGTCTGAAGGCCCAGCCAGGTGACTGCAGGTCCTACCAAGTGTCTGCCTGCCCTGCCAGGTGTCTGACTGCTTGCCCTGCCGTGTGTCTGTCTGCCTGCCCGCCAGGTGTCTCTGCCTACAGGCCTGGGCAGATGTCTATCTGTCTGCCACACAGAGTGTCTGCCTGCAATGCCAAGTGTCTGTTTGCAGCCCCCGCTGGGTATCTGTCTGCAGGCCACGCCAGGTGTCTATCTGCACACTGCAGACCTTTGGGCTGAAGCTTCTCATCCTCCAGGTTGCGCTTTGAGTGCAGGGAAACCAGGCCTTCTCGAGACCCATATCTATACCTGCAGTCCCTGGGCAGGTTGGCAGGATTTGGGCTTCTGGTGGCAAATTAATGAGGGCTATGTGTCACTGCGCTACTGGGAAAGTCCACCCTGGGCACCACATGGAATCACCTGGCAGCCAGAGGACGGTACATGAAGTGTAAACTGAGATTCTGTGTGCATAGGAAGTTGGACACTGAGAAATATGTGCTTAGTGCCACCTTTTCCTGAGATTGGCACCTATTCCCACTGCAAGACCAGCCCTGTGGGTCTGGAGCCTGCAAGTGGGGCCCCGGAGCCTGCTGGCCCCCAGTTCTCCCTGCCTCCGGAGTGGGCTGCTCACTGTTGCTCAGCTGCAGCTTGCTGGTTTAGAGAGCCCGAATCCACTGCTTGTAGGCCTGAAAGGAGCCTCACCCAGGATTTTCAAGGTGGCAATGCCCCAGGGGACAGAGCTTTGCGTGCCGGGCTTCTTGGCCCTTTGCTGCTCAGCTTCCATTTGGGTGGCTGGGGGCTGCCCATCTCAGGACATTGCTGAAAAGAGCACGATGCCAGACGGTTGGTGGCTGGGCTGTGGCAGATCCATGGCCACCACTTCTGCATCCTTGAAAGGCTGTCATGGTTTATAGAGGCCTCAGCCCTACCCTCTGGCTCGGAAACTGCCTTTGCATGAGGTGGCCTTTTTACAACTCATTGGTGCGGGTTTCCCTGTCACTGGAGATGCCCAGGCTGAGACAGGATAGTGACGGGGGAGGGGGGCACATGGGGAGAGGTTCCTACAAAGTGAGAGGTGGGGAGGCGCCTGGGAGCCCCCAGCACTGCACGTGTCCTGGAGCCCGGGGTCTGTCAGCAGCGCCCGACGATGTTCGTGGGATCTTCTCAGCGTGATGGGTGCTGGGCTACAGGTTGAGTGAGATGCTGTCCCTGCCCTGCAGGACCTCGTGGGCCAGCAGAAGATGGACCTCCAGACGCATATACTACATGCACTGCCGGGTGGTGAGCACCAACCCTGGGGTGTGGCTCTTGCCTTTTCTTTTTTTAGGTTTACAGAAAAATTAGGCAGGAAGTATGGAGAGTTCCCATACCCCGCCCCCCTCTTCCCCGTCTCTCCTGGTGGTACACTGTTTCTGTTATGAACATCTGGCAACATCTGGCATTCCTGTGGTACCTTTGTTACGATTGATGAGCTGATGTTGACACATTGTTATTACTAGCATCCACAGTTCATCTTAATAAACATAGTTAATCTTCTTTGTAATGATTTTCTCCCGGTCTGTGGCTTGTCTTTTCATTCTCTTAACAGTATTTTCTGAAGAGCAGACGTTTTTACTTTTAATAAAATCCAATTTACCAATTTTTTCTTTCACGGACTGAGCTTTTGGTATTGTATCCATAAACTTACTGCAAACCCAGGGTCACCTAGAACTTGTCCTGTGATATCGTCTAGAAATTTTATGGTTTTGCATTTTAGTTTTAGGCTCATAATCCATTCTGAGTTAATTTTTGTGAGAGGTGTAAGCTCTGTCTATGTATATATGTACATAATTTTTTTTTTTGGTATATGGCTGTCCAGTTGTTGAAAAGACCATTCTTCTTCCATTGACCTGTCTTAGCTCCTTGGTCAGACATGTTGCCTGTATCATGGGAGTCCATTTTCAGGTTCTCTGTTCTCTCTCCAGTGCCACACTGTCTTGATCACTGTAGCTTGATCGTAAGTCTTGAAGCTGGGCAGTGTCAGCCCTCTGACTATTCTTGTTCAGTGTTGTGTTGGCTATTGTGGGTCTTTGCCTGTCCATATAAACTTTAAAATCAGTTGTTGATATCCACAAAATAACTTGCTGGGATTTTCACTGGGATTATGTTGACCTATAGATCAAATAAGGGAGAACTGGCATCTTAACAATATTGAGTCTTCCTGTCCATGAACATGGAATATCTTTCCATTTATGTATCTTCTTTGATTTCTTTCACTAGAGTTTGTTTTTTTCCTCATGTAGATATTGTAGATATTTTGTTAGATTTACATTTAAATATTTCGTTTTTTGGTGCTAATGTAAATTTGGTTTTTAATTCCAAATTCCACGCGCTCATTGCTTTTGACTTTTGTATATCAACCTTATGCTCTGAAACTTTGCTATAATAGCTTATTAATTAGTTCCAGGAATGTTTCGTCGGTTCTTTGGGATTTTCTGCATAGACCATCATGTCATCTGCAAACAAAGATAATTGTATTTCTTCCGTCCCAATCTGTATGCCTTTTATTTCCTTTTCCTTCCCTCCCAGACTAGAAGGAGATGGAC
Organism: Loxodonta africana; assembly: GCF_030014295.1. Classification (NCBI taxonomy): domain Eukaryota; kingdom Metazoa; phylum Chordata; class Mammalia; order Proboscidea; family Elephantidae; genus Loxodonta; species Loxodonta africana. Next base: position 91,535,808 of record NC_087353.1, on the reverse strand, counting down.
CCACGGACATGGTAGTAAGTGCTTCTCAGAGTGGGGAGCGTGAGAGTGGAGGGGCCTAGTAAGAACTATGACGTTATGTACTCACTTTTTTTTTTTTTTTTTTGGTTAAAAATTTTATTTTGAAGTAATTATAGATTCATAGTAAGTAGTAAAAAATGTATAGGGAGGTCCTGTGTACCCACCATCTAGTTTTCCCCAGGGATTATATCTTGTATAATCAAAACCAGGAAATTGGCATTGATACAAACCACAGAGCTTATTCAGAGTTCACTGGTTGTACATGCACTCGCGTGTATGGTGTGTGTGTGAAAGTGCATGTATTGTGTGTGTGTGTGCATATGCTGTGAGACTGCGTATATTGTGTGTGTATATGGTGTGTGTGAGTGCGTGTATTGTGTGTATATATGGTGTGTGTGTGAGTGCGTGTATTGTGTGTGTATATGATGTGTGTGAGTGCGTGTATTGTGTGTGTATGAGATGTGTGTGACTGCGTGTGTTGTGTGTATGGGATGTGTATGTGAGTGCATGTATGGGGTGTGTGTGAATGTATTTGAGTATATGTTGTGTGTATGGGATGTGTGTGTGTGTGCAAGTGTGTGTGTGAGTGTGTATTGTGTGTGTATGGCATATGGATGTGTGTGTGCTTGCATATATGGTGTATGTATGAGAGTGTGTGTTGTGTGTATATGGGGTGTGTGTGTGAGAAAGTGCATGTACTGTGTGTGTATATACGGGGTATGCATGTATGAGATGGGTGTGTGTGTGTGAGTGCAGATATTTTGTGCGTGTAGGTGAGAGAGAGTGCATGTATGTGTGTGTGGTGTGTATGCATGGGATGTGTGTATGTGTATGTATTGTGTGTGTGAGAGTCTATGTATTGTGTGTGTGTGTACATGTAAGGTGTGTATATACCTCTGCAGTTTTATCACATGTGTAGGTTTGTGTAACCACCACTGCAGTCAAGATGCAGAAACGTTGTCACCACAGAGCTCCCTCATGGTGTCCCTTACACCCACTGAAGGACATTCAGGTTGTTTGCAGTTTTTTGCTTTATGAATAAAGCTACTGTAAATGTCCATGTACATAGGTCTTTGTTTCTCTGGGATGAATGCCCAGGAGTGAAATTGCTGGATTGTAGGGTAGTTGGGTATTTAGTCTTTAGGAAACTGTCAAACTGTTTTCCAGAGTGACGGTACCATTGTACCCTCCCCCAGCCATCATGAGAGATGGTTTCTCTGCATCTTCGCCAGCACTGGGTGCTGCCACTATTTTATTTTAGCCATTCTGACTGTGGGCTCATTTTTAAAGAGGATACCAGCTATTGCCTGAGAAGGTAGGAGAGGCTAAGTGGATCCCCTTGCTTTTCCAGCATTTGCTGATACGTGTGAGGTGGCCAGGCATCCTGCTCTTGGGGGTTTTCCTGGCTGAAGCATTGGCGTCTCTGCCATGGCCCATGCACGATGCTGCCATTGTTCCCCTGTCTGTGTGTGACATCCTTGTCTCGTCCTCCAGGAGCTTCTCAGGGCAGCTGCCCAGCCACCTCATTGGAACGTGCAGAGTGAGCAGGTGGAGGTTGGGATCCAGCCACATAGTTTGTGTCCTTTCTAACCCTGGGCAAGCCGGTGGCCTCCCAGCCTGTGAAATGGGCTTTCTTGGCCTATTTGTCAAAATCCAAAAAACTGCAGAACAGCTGGAGGCTGCCCAGCTTTCCTCACTGCTATGGAAATCTGACACTCCTCATTCTGGGCCAAGGAAAACAGGATCCAGTCCCTGCCACCCCCCTCCAAGAAAAAAACCCCAGCTGTGCTCAGGTCAGGACCTAATGCTTTAATTGCTACTGTGGTCAGCCAGGAAGGCATCTGTGGGCCTGCTTCCTTGGGGTAAACAGAAAATAACTCAGCAAAATGTAATTTTAAAAAAGGATGTTTGTTATTTTTCCTGAGTAATACATGATCAATGCAAAGAAAATTAGAAAATGCAGAAAAATACGTAAAAGAAACAAGAAACACTAATTCAATCACCCTGAGATGACACTATAATTAATATTTTGGAGTATATCCTTCTCCATATTTTTACAGTGGATAAGTTTTCCTTTCCATGTGTGAGAGTGTTTGTACCCCACATCAACCCTGGGTGCTACAATTTTCTTTCCCCATATTTTCCAGTACGAGGGAAAGACGATAGCTCATAGTTGTTATAATTTGAATTTCTTTGATGACTACTGTGAATGGCTGTTTTTCACATGCATATTGGCCATTTGTTTTTCTTTTGTGAATCACCTATACATATTTTTTTAATCAGTTTTACCACTGCCCCATCTGTCATTTGGTCGTAACTGTGGTGTCTTGGATGTTGCTATATGTTGAAGCTATGCCACTGGTATTTCAAGTACCAGCAGGGTCGCCCATGGTGGATAGGTTTCAGTAGAGCTTTAAGACTAAGACAGACTAGGAAGAAAGTCCTGGAGTCTCCTTCTGAAAATCAGCCAATGAAAACCCTGTGGATCACAGTAGAACATTGTCCAGTATAGTGCTGAAAGATGAGTCCCCTAGGTTGGAAGGTATGGAAAATACACACAGACCACAACAGTGGACTCAGGCATACCAACGATCATGGAGATGGTACAGGACCGGACAACATTTTGTTCTCTTATACATAGGCTTGCCATGAGCTGGACCTGACTCTATGGCAGTTAAGGACATTGGAAAGTTTATTATTTATTTATTGGTTTGAAAACATACTAAGAGCCCCTTATCTTCATGTTTCAAATATTTGTCCATTTACCTGATTTAGTTTTTTCTGCTTATGGCTTTGCCCTAACACAAAAGCAGCCCCGCCCCAGCTGCCAGGTGTACTACCCTCATACTTCTCCTCAGCTCTGCCCTGGTCCTCCAGGCCTCTGAGCTGAGGCCCTGGTCTACCACCACCACTACCCTCCCCCCCTCCACCAGCACCCCTGCCTGCTCTGTGGCCTTTTAGGAGTCACTGCTGTCTGGTCAGTATAGAAGGGTGTGGAGAGGGTGCAGTGATGGGTACTTTGACTGCCCAGAACCCCAGCACCCCTGATTAACTTCGTTTCTAGTGGAAATGTGTGTTCTTTGATTTCTAGTGTCTTCAGAGGCATTTAGTGGGAAGCCAGGGACAGCAGCGGGAATGACAAGCAGGTGGGAGTCCTCCCATAGATGAGTGTTTGACCCAGTGCTCGTGTTTTGTTCTTGTTTTCAAGGAGTCTTGGGGCAGCCCAGTTAGCCTTGCTGATTGGTTCATTTCAGTTGGCCTCCTTGCCTGGGTGCCAAAGACCAGTGAGAAGTCCAGCACTGACCACACCATGTTGTATTTGCTGATTTACATGTCTGCCTGCCCGTGTCAGGGTCAGGCCCATTACTGGAGCCCTAGAGCCCTGGAGATGCTATGGTAAGCACTCAGCTGCTAACTGAAAGGTTGGCAGTTTGAACCCACCGAACTTTGCAGGAGAAAGACTGGGGGATCTGCTCCTGTAAAGATTCACCTAGAAAACGTTATGGGGCAGTTCTACTCTGTCCCTTGGGGTCTCTATGAGTCTGAATCGACTAGTTGGCACCCAACAACAACAATGATAACAGCACCTAGCCCAGTGCTTAACAATGAATCATTCTCAGTAGCCATTTGTGGATGGATGAGTGTGGTTAGATTCCCCCCACATGCAGGTTAGGAGGGGAGCAGTTGGCTGGTAGATGGAGGATAGCAGAGGCATCTGAACCAGAAGGCCAACCTCTGGGCCCAGAGGTCGAGTTGTGAGTGGGAATTAGGAAGCTAGTCTAGGGCTGGGTGTGAGGGAAGGGCAGCAGTCCCAGACCCTAACCCGGGTCTGACACCCACTGTGGTAGAACTGCCGCAAACCATGTAAACTTTCTCAGCTTTCATGCCTGGAAACTATGCTCACCATACTCACAGGGACTAACTGCTGATCTGGGACTTAAAAGGTGTGTTCGACTGTCATTAAAAATTGTGAAAGTGTTGTATTTGCTATTAATAACCAAATGGAAATTAGCAGAGAGGGCCTCAGGTTAGGTTCCAAGGTGACCTTTAGGGATCTGAATCACTTGAAGAGTCTTATATTTTTAAACTGGATTAAGATATTTTAAAGTAAGAAATACATGCTTATTCTAAAACCTTGAATACTGAAGAAAAGTGGAACTTCTGTCAGCATGGTGGGTTGGTTGGCAGAGGAAATATTCCCTTCTGCTTCAAACACATGAAGATACTGGAAGAAACATAACAGCAAAATTAATTAACACAGCTAGCTCAAAAGCAAGAAGCATGGAAGAAATAGAGAAGAGACTACTCAAAGCCAGAGTGGTGTGTGGAAGCTGATCAGGGCTGCCCCAAAGTCATCAAAATTGGGTATACACTACAGGGGCTGGTATTTTAACAGTCACATGGCAGTTGGAGGTGACCGCAGACCCTTGTGTGGCAAATAGCTGGGACTGAGCTCCTGCCTAAAACCAAGAGCCACTATCATTTTTAAAATGTAAACAGGAAAATTCCACCCACTGGTCCAGAGACATAGCAGGGAAGCTGGGGTGGGTGGAAAAATGTTGTTGACACAGAATCAGAATCCCAAGGCTACAGCATGCATAGGTACAGATCCAAATGTGGGAACCCTCAATCGAGAAACTAACACACAGACATTGGGAGCAGTGAAATTCATGGAATCCCCAGCAGAGACAAATGCAAAATCCCCTAGAGGAACGCCAAAGGTTGGTAGCTCTCCTGAAGATGATTTCACAGTCTACAGGAGAGAAAGAACAGTCATGAAGGTCAGCAGGCAAAATCAATGACAGAATTCACAAGAACCACAAGTAGTAGGAAATCTCAAAGACTTTAAAATGTTTGGAGGGATAAAGGAAAGAATGACTCTTACAAGGAAAGAATAGGTAGATTTGAAAGTAATTCAAATTGAAATAGTAGAAGTGAAAACATGGTTGTGGAAATTAAAAACTCAGTAACAAGTTAAATAGTAGGCTAGATATAGCTGAAGAGAAAATTAGAAACTTGAAGATAGATGTGAGGAAATGATCCACAATGTAGCACAGTGAGGTATGGAGATGAAAAATATGAAAGAGAAAGTAAGAGAGACAAGGGAGAATAAAAGATCCAACATACATTTAATAGGCATTCTATGAGGAGAGAATAGGGAGGGTGGAGGAAAGGCAGTATTTGAAGAAAGAATTGCTGAGAAATTTGTGAAAGGACTTGTGTATCTATCTTGGTGGAATACATCTAGTCACATCTAGACACTGCATGAAACAGCAGAACATCATAAACAAAGAGAAAATCTTAAGGCTACCAGACAGGAAAGGATGACAGTGAGGCAGCCAGCAGCCTGCTCACCGACACTCCTCTAGCACACACTAGCAGAGCAGCATCTTGTTTGCCCACCTGTGACGTACATGTCCCCATGCTCTGTGTGTTGAGTAAGCATTGGCTTCACTGGGACCTGGTGGCAGGCTGGGGAGGGAACCTAGCGTTCCAATGAAGGCTCGCGCTAATGGGAAGAATGGCACTTTCAACCATCAGCACGGGAACTGAGGGGCAGCTGGTTGGTGGTATTTCTGCAAGATATGATTGTGTGTATCTGAAGCTGGACAGGAAATGGAAAAAGGAACATTTTAGTGATGCGAATGGCTTCTACAAGTTTTCAGGTCTCTAAAGGCTCTGAAATAGGAAAATGTTTTTTCAGTGTTCTTTTTTTTAGTGGAAAACTGAGCTGGGGAAAAAGATGAGAAATAAACTCTTTGCATCTTCCTTCCATGAGAATTCTATAGCACACACAACAGAAATCAAACGACTAAGCAGTGTCTCTTTCAGAGGCCTGAGAATTGATTTGCACTTGTTCCTTATTGCAGGGTCTGCTCAGGTGAGCAGGAATCCAAGGTCACCAGCAGCTCAGTGCTGGGGCCATTCTTAATGTCACCCAGAAGGCCTGCATGACTTGGTGCAGGAGCTTTAACATGGAGCTCTCCTCTCCAACCAGGAATTTCTGACCTGGGTCCATAGATCCTTGAATGATCCATCAATGGGATTCAGGGAAGAAATTGTCTACCAGATGTCACGTGTGTAGTTTTTGAGGAGAGAATACCTCGTTTCCATTAAATTGTCAAAAAAAAAGGTCAAGCGTCATCTCCGAGCAGTTCTATGCCATCGACCCTGGATTGTCTGAGGGCATGGGGTGGACTGGAAGCACACCTGACTGAGAGGCAGAGGCCTGGTTTGACGCCCAGTGCTGGTGGCTGTACCTGCTCAGCATCTTCCATGTTCTCTGTGAACCAGGGAAAGCTGCCGACTGCACTGGGGCACGTGTGTGGATCGAGCAGAGCCATGCAGGACAGGCAAGCTATCTCAGATAGCGCTCCCAGCGCATGCCTGGAAATGCTCTGCCTTCCCATCTAGTGACTGGATAAACAGCATCCAATAGTAAAAAGGAAAGGACCCCTCCTCCCCATTCTACCTTTTCAACATTGAAGCTGCCCGGTTTCTGTTGTGCTCCTTTCCACGTTTTATATGGACATGTCCTTCTGATGCAGTTGGACTTAGTAAAGCTTCAATTTATAGGTGGCAGTTTTTAGCATATTTCTTGATTTTGATTTTTAGAACAATGCTTTTTTTTTTTTTCTCTTTATGAAAGTAAGACAAACTCATTGTGAAAACTTCAGAAAGAATGGAAAAGTTTAGACAGAAGTGTTGGGCACATTTTAGCATATTTGTAATATTTTCGTAACGATTAAAAAAATATGGTTGGCTTTCAGGTTTTCAAACTTAGCGTTCTCACAAGTGATTTATAAAATAACTACTGATTTGACTGTCACAATTTTTTTTTAAGTCCTTTTGCCATTTTTGAACTTACATCAAACTTTCCATGGTAAGGACACTGGGGTATAGGTGGCCTTGTCCTCCTGTGGGCCCCCAGCAGGCCCAGCAGCATGGTCTCCTCTGTTCCCATGGCAGCCCTCGAGGCCAGAGGCAGGACATCCCCCTTCTGTGGTTGAAGAGGAGTCCCTTGGATGGCACAAATGGTGAACACAATTGACTGCTAACCGAAAAGTTAGAGGTTCTAGTTCACCCAGAGGTACCTTGGAAAAAAGGCCTGGTGATCTACTTCTGAAAGATATAAATAAATAAAAACCAAAACCCACTGCCGTTGAGTTGATTCCGACTCATAGTGACCCTACAGGACAGAGTAGAACTACCCCATAGAGTTTCTAAGGAGCGCCTGGTGGATTCAAACTGCTGACCTTTTGGTTAGCAGCCATAGTTCTTAACCACTACGCCACCAGGGTTTCCATTCAGCCGTGGAAAACCCTATGGAGCCCAGTTCTACTCTGACACACATGGGGTCGCCATGAGTCAGGGTCGACTTGACGGCAGCTGGTTACTGGTGGTTGAGGAAAACCTGTTCACGTGTCAGACGGTAGAGGCAGGCCCAGGCCCAGGTTCCCTGACCAAACCTCTGTCTCAGTGGCTCATTTTCTCTCTCCTTGGCTTTAGAAGGGGTTGTCATGCAGTTGCTATGAGTCGGAGTCGACTCGAAAGCAACAGGTTTTTTTTTTTTTAAATGGTTCTTGTAGTCACTATCTTGAGAGTATTGGTCATGTTATAAATGGGATATTTTAAAGCTTAAGTGAAATTTTCTTTAGAAGCCCTAGAGCCTATTTGTGGTTTGTGTGTGTTCCTTCCTGGGTAATTTTGCCTAGTGCCGTGATTTTTTTCCTTTATTATAACTCTCTGACATTGTTCTTCCATAAGATTGTGCATATTAACAAAAGAAAAATGCTAATGTGTAGGCTTCCTGTCATAGCCTGTCTTCTGCCAAGATTATTTCCACTTCCTGGCTCTTCTTAGGAAGCCTCTAATTTGTTGTTGATTAAGTGAATCGACACCACGTTTATTTATGGACGCTTCTTTCATTCTAGCATTCACTAATGTTCGTAAGAAGTGTTAGTCACTGGCTAATCAGACCGCACACTCAAGAAGGCTCTCCAGTTTGGAATCTAAAATACCAGAATGGACAGATCAGGCGGAGTATTTGTACAGTCTTTTCAAAATTATTTTTGTAATGGTATGAAAAGATTTCCCAGGGTGGAGTATTCACAGCTGGGAAAACAGTTGCTGCTTTGAAGATGGTTTTCCCAGGCACAAAGCTCACGTCTCCTGCTGTTAGAGCATAAACAGTGTCTAGTTTAGACTTACTATTCTTTCGGTAATTTTAATGGCACAAGGATGGCCTATTTTTCCACATAAGAGGCACCGTCCCCTCTCGGGAATACACTTTTGTTAACATGGAGGAAATACTACCTCATTTGCCCAAGTACGTACGTGAAAGCACTTGCAAAGGTGTGGGTGTCCAAGCGTGTCCGTACAAAGTAGGGACCCTGAAGCTCCTCAGGTATGGGCTAGCTTTCATCCTGTGCTCCTGGGTAGTGTTTGTGAAGACGGATGAGTGAAAGTGGAGGCTAGGCCCGGCCTCAGTGCTGACAGGCAGGCAGGCTGGGTCTTGCTGTGAAGTCTTCCTCACTTCCCCTGTTCATTCCTGAAGACTCAGCGCAGATGTCACCTTAAGACCAGGCAGTTGGGCCCATCAGACCACCTGGCTCAAGAACAAGGGGGAGCCCAGGCCCCCATCTGGAAGGTGTCTGGGGCAGGGCCTGATGTGCATGACTGAAGAATGTTGACCGTGTTGGCTCACCATCTGCGCCCCAACCAGGGCCACAGGCTCGGGCCGACTGGCAGTGCCCCAACCAGGGCAGATTCAAATCATCAATACTTTAGGTTAGTAGTTGAGCACTTAACTGTTTACACCACCCAGGCTCTCCCTGTTTACTACTATAAAAACCAGTAGATGTTTCCTTGATTAGAGTCAGAAAATAATAAGATGTGGTGGATAAGATTGTGGCTGAAGAGGCAGGCTGCCTGTTTAGCTGTGGCTCCTCAGGTAGGGTAACCCCTGTCAGCACCGGATTCTTTGCCTATAAAGTGAGGTAACCACTGAGCCCACCACAGGGCTTTCAGCATTCACGGGACAGCGCGTGTGGAAGGCGTGGCACAGGGCTGTCAGCGTTCACGGGACAGCGCGTGTGGAAGGTGTGGCACGGGCTGTCAGCGTTCACGGGACAGCGCGTGTGGAAGGCATGGCACAGGGCTCTCAGCGTCCATGGGATGGTGCGTGTGGAAGGGGTGGCACAGGTCTAGGTGCGTGGTAAGCATGCAGTCAATATTATCTGTTTGTCTCGGTTACCCAGTGCTGCTATAACAGAAATACCACATGTGGGTGGCTTTAGCAAACAAAAGTGTGTTGTCTCACAGTTCTGAAAGCTAAAAGTCCAAATTAGATTCTGGGCTGTGTCAGTTCCTTCCTGTCGGTAGCCCTGGGCATTTCTTAGTTCCTTGGCTGGTGGTATCTGCCGTGTGTAATGTGTGTGTCTCTGTGTCTACTCTGATCTCCATAACTCAGAAGTGATTAGATTTAGGAACCGGAACCGGTCTGCTCTGGTATGATTCCATTAACATAACTGAACCCTGTTTCCCAACAGGATCATATTTGCAGATTTAGGGGCCAGGATTTCAATATATATTTTGGGGGGACACAATTCAATCCATTGTTGCTATCATTATTTTAATGTAAACATGGCCTGAGTTCCTGAAGAAGTCTTGGGGTTCATACCAGGAGATCTAGCTTTGACAACAGTTTCACCAGCAAATGTCTAAGGATACAGTTGAGTTTGGGAATTGAAACAAATACAAGGACAGTCCATGAGAGAACAGCCTTCTTACCACAGAGCTTCCGGAACTGTCCACATTTCTGTTTGCTAAAATGTCATCCTAATGATTATTGTAGGATAACCCCTGATTGCTTCTTTGTCTTAAATGAACGTAATAAGTTCTGCTTTCTGGCCTGTAGGCCCCACGTGGTGATTTTTCACAAAGAGCTGCTTCTGCCTTCACATTCCACCTGAAAGACACCTTCAACCCAGGGATGACGCTTCCCTCCTGACCCCGTGTGGATACGTGGGCTTCACCCAAGCCAAAAGAGCCATGGCTCTGACCTTGAGTGAGGAGTTCCTGGATGGTGCACACGGTTAACATGCTTGGCTGCTAACTGAAAGACTGGAGGTTTGAGTCTACCCAGAGGTACCTCAGAAAAACGTCCTGGTGATCTACTTCTGAAAATTTAGCTGTTGAAAACCCTGTGTAGCACACTTTTACTCCGACACACATGGGGACTCCGTGAGTCTAAATCAACTCAATGGCAGCTGGTTTGGTTTAGACGGAGCACCGTTCCTAGATCGGAGATGGGCTCTGGAACGTGTTCTGCTTTGGTGACCACTTTCTATGTGTTCCCTCCCAGTGACGGTGGGATTTGCCACCTTCATTTACTAAAGCGTCCCCTCCACCTTCCCAGGCTGAGCACTCCTGGAAGGTGGGCTCTGTGTGGCACGGGGGTCCTAGATCAATCAGAACCAATAGGGGAGTGACGGGCAGCGTGCAGGCATGCAGCCTAGGGTCTTGCACCTGAGGGAGAAAGACCCGAAGCCTTGCTGGAATCCCAGTGCATCTGTGGCCCACCCCTGTAGGTGTCTGCATCCTGCCCCTGGAAGTGGGGAAAACATCTTACCTGTGCCAGGTACCTGCCAGTGATCGGTAAGTGTCCCCAGCTTTGGCCTCCAGCCACTGGCCAGGTTACAAGGAGGTGGTGTTGGCAAGTCTGTGCTCCTGCACGTCTGTCAGCTTGGGTGCTGGATCAGGAAAACGAAGTTGTCTGCAGCTGTGGCTGCAGCCGGTTCTCCCCTGTGACATGGTGTCGCCAGTATGTCTAAAGAGGGGCTCGATCTATAAGTAGGACAGAGGCTAGAGATGTTTCCATGCATATAAATCGAGTTTCCCTGTTGTTTGTGTTTTGTAAGAAATAAATTAAGGCATCTGGCACTTTCTGTCTTTCTTACTGCCCCCGTATTCTCTTCCTCAGAATAAACAAGCCCCCTCCCACACCCATGACTTCTACATTATCAGTTTCTCCGAGGAAGCTATTTGAAAACTAGAGCTGCTCTAGGGTTTACACAGCCTTATGAACTTTGTGTTTTTAAATGCAGCCAGGACTTTAGTCAGGAAAATAAATAAGGGAAATCGTTGCGCTTCGAGAACACAGACCTGTAGTGCTCCTGTCCCAGGCAGGCGCTTTGCTTGAGTAATAAATAAGTGAGTAATAATACTATTAAGCTAGGAGCCTTGCATAACTTTGCGGATTGAACTAACTCTGTGAGTACTAAAGTCCTGTGAGTGTGGCCGAGGCCCCCACTGGCCCCAAGCCCACCACTGGCACCGCCCCACTGGCCTCACCCTCACCCCATGGGGCGCCGAGCTCCGAGCTTGCGAACATCATCTTGTTGGGTGTCCCAGCTTGTCTTCCAGACACACCAGGCCCCTAGCCCTCATCTAGCTTAATCAGAGAGAAGGGAGTTTATCTCCGGCAGGCAGGTCTTTTCCTCAGGATAGATTATATTTGTAGAAAATCCATTCTTAATGGTTTTCAGTTTGCTTGTGTTCGCTACTGGCAGATTAAAGCTTACTTAAGAGCTTTTAAGGTAAAATTCTGGAGCCTTCTGGATACTTCTGGACCTGACAGGCAGCCGGCAGCCAAAACGGTTCTAGGTGTTTGCAAGGCGTCAGGTCACCTAAGCTCGAAGAGGAGCCCCATGAGGAGACACAAACCCTGGGCTCATCAGTGCTTGTGGAAGCGTCCCCACAGATGTCCAGGAGAGCACAGAGTGTGGGGAGAGGCCGAGGAGACATAGGCCCAGCCATGGTGCACACCACCGTGGGGCTTCCTCCCAGGGAATTATGAGATGCTTATTTATGGGACTGAAGTATGTGGGGGGTCATAAATTTAGGTATCTTCAGAGGGAAGAGAGAGCTAGGTTAAGTAAACAGTCTCCCCTGCCCTGTGTACCCCTGTTTACACATACCTTTTCTTTCTTTTCAAGCTTGCCCATTTAGGGGATTTTTTTTTTTTCTCCAGTAAACAAATAATTTCTTTTATAAGGATCAGCACAAAGCTGGTTCCTATGAGGTAGAAGTTAAAGATGTCCCAGATGTCCAGCTTTTCCAAACTGCTGTCCCATTCCATCATCTCAGACATCTACTTCCCCTCCCCTCAGTACTCTCCCTCCCATCTTTGGCTTCCCTAATCTGCTCTAACCTCTCACAGAACTCACAAACCATATAAAGGAAATGGCTCACATGGCTGTGGAGGTTAACAAGTCCCAAATCCGTGGGTTCGGCGTAGGCTTCTTCCGACCCACATGGCTGCAGGGGCTGATGATCCCAAACCGGCAGTTCAGACCACAGGCTACTGGCTCACATGGCTGCAGAGGCTAAGGAATCAGGTCATACAATAGGCCACCGGCCCACGGGGCTGGCGAACCCCAGAATTGGCAGGTCAGACAACAGGCCGTGTGCTATAACACCATCATCACTGTCCATTTTCAAATAATTTTTCTCTCCCTAAACAGAAACTCGGTACCCCTTAAGCAATAAGTCCTCATCACCCTCTCCCCCTCAGCCTCTATGAATTTGCCTGTTCTGTAAACCTAGAAATATGCATTTTCATGTAAGTGGGATTGTACAGTATTTGTCCTTCTGTGTCCAGGCTACACTTTGAGAGAAGGAAGAATTGCTGTATTTCTTCTCTACTGAAGTCACTGATTCTATGTCTATTCAATGTCACCTCTAATTTCCAGTTTTTATTTCACTTAAGTTTTAAGGTATATAGAAGGTGGGGCAGAGTTTGAAATACGCCTTTGGTTCTCCTGAAGAAGTGAGACCATTTTGTTTGGGAATTGCTCATGACCTTTTGTATTAAATTCTACATTGAGCCTTGAGTTTTAAATTGAGCAGTTGTGATTAAAGTAGAAGAATTTTATTTATGGCTGTAGGCAGGCATAATATACGGTAGGCTTCCTTCCTTTCTCCCCCTCTCCTTTTTTTAAATTGTGAAGTATGCGTATGGAAAAGTACATACAACTTAAATGAAATCATACCCTGGTCAAGAAGTAAATCTGTGCTGGTTTTAATTACATCAGTCCTTGCTTTTCTTTAGCCACATTCCTGTTTCTTCCATGTGTGCCTCCCCAAACAGCACAGTTTCCAAGGGTCAGGGACCTGGGTGCTCTGGCTCAGGGCCTCTCACAGGCTGCAGTCGAGGTGTTGGCTGGGGCTGCTGTCTCATTCAAAGGCTCAACTGCTTCCAGCTTCACCCTGCCGTTACTGGCAGGATTCAGTTCCTCACAGGCTCTTGGCCAGAGGCTACCCCTAGTTTCTCATCACATGGGCCCCTCTATAGGGAGCTTACAGTATGGGACCCCTAGCCTCATCAGGGAGAGAGAGAGCAAAATAGAAGTCACAGCCCCCCATGATCTAGTCTCGGAAGTGTCTTCGCATCACTTTGGTTGCATTCTGTTAGAAGCATGTCATTGTGTCCAGTCCACACACAAGGGTAGGGGTTACCCAAGTGTGTGTACACCAGGAGGGGGGATCACTGGGAGCTGGTTGGAAGCAGTTACCAGTTTTATATCTCAGAAGTTACCAGTTTATATTCCTGCCAGCAGCAAATGAGAGTCCGTGATGCACCATTTCCTTGATAACACATAGTATCACTTTTTGACAACTTAAGAGTCTGTGGTAGCATTTCATTGTGGATTTTTTAAATTTTTGATGCTTATGTATTTTTCAAGGTGAAATTGACACACATAGTGAAAGGACAGGTTGTGGTTGTATAGATTTGAAGAGGGTTGGTAGATGCACACAGCTCTGTAGTGCAAGCTCTGGGCCTTGTGCGAAGCTCTCTTCTCTGTCTCTGCTCACTCCCACTCAGGGTCGAGGCCTTGAATGCCATTGCCAACCACACCGACACATCTCCAGCCCAGACTTTACTCCTGCATGTCAGACTTAAAATCCATTCAATGCTCAGGATCCCACTTGAGTGTCTGATAAAAAAAAAAAAATGCCATCCAGTCCGTTCCGACACATAGCAACCCTACAGGACAGGATAGATCTGCTCCAAAGGGTTTCCAGGGAGCGGCTGGTGGATTCAAACTTCCAGCCTTTTGGATAGCAGCCGAGCTTTACAACTACTATGCCCTCAGAGCTCCATGGGTGTCTAACAGGGGACTCAGAATTTAATTGTCCAGTGGAGATCCCTGTTTTCTCTCCCAAATGCCTTCCATCTACCGCCTTCCCCATTAATGGCAACATCATTGGTTCATGGCTCATGCAGAAATCCTGCATTCACCCTTGACTCACCTCAGTCTCTTCCCTGTGTCCAGTCCATGAGAGGACCCCTGTTGATTGAACATATATCCAGCATCTCTACTCCTCAGCGCATTTGTCTTCCCAACCTGGTCCAGGCCACCGCCTCACCCAAGTGACCGCAGTAGCCTCTTCACTGGTGTGTCACGTCAGAGTGATCCACTGATGATGAAGTTGGCTCATAGCTGTCATTGTTTTGCTTTGAACATGCCAGTGGCCCCTCATGATGTTGTACTCCTTCATGCTCTCTGGCTCAGGTCCACAGTGACTTACAGTCCTCTGTCTTAAGTCTCTGTCTCCTTCTTCCACACAGAATCAACGCTGTTCGTCGACTTGAGGAAATTCCCCTCCATTCCTAGTTTTCTGAGAGTTTTTATCATGAATGCATGTTGAATTTTGCCAAGTGCTTTTTTCTCTGTCAGTCACTACGACCATGTGATTTTTCTTCTTCAGCCTGTTGACATGCCAGATTACAGGGATGGATGTGTGAATGTTGACCCAGCCTTGAATCCCTGGAATAGATCCCACTTGGTCATGGTGTATACTTTTTAATGTAGCTGAATCCTATTTACTAATATTTTGTTAAGGATTTTTGCATCTATATTCATGGAGGATAAATGGCCTGTCATTTTCTCTTCTTGTACTCTTCATCTGGTTTTGATACCAGGGTAACACTGGCTTTATAGAATATTGGCCAGCATTCCCTCTTCTGTTTCAGAAACAGATCATGTAGCACTGGCATTTATTCTTTAAACTTCTGGGAGAGTCTCCAGTGAAACCATCTGGGTCTGGAGATTTCTTTTTCAGGAGTTTTTAAATTGGGAGTTCAGTTTCCTTATAGGGCTGTTCAAATATCTTTTTCATATGAGTTGTGCGTTGTGGCAGTTTGTGCTTTTCAAGGAATCGGCCTGTTTCCTAAACTGCTTTTTATAGCTTTTATGTTCCCTGCGGATACTTTTGAGTTTGTCATTTGTTTCTTTAAATGTGATAAGCAACGATGTCTTAGGGCCTGCATTTCATATTCCAGCACTGAAGTTTGGGAGGTTGTCTGTGCTGTCTGTTGCATCTCCTGGTTTTATTTCTGCAGTCTCCTTATTTGCATATTCATCTGGCTGTTTTTGCCTCCTTTTTGGTCACCGTTTCTGGAAAACTATTGATGGGCACGTCCAGAGGCCTGGGACAGCTGTGTCCTCATCCAGGAGGGTTTTCATTGGGTCATGCCAGGTGTTGGGGGTACAGCTAACAGGACTTTCTCCAGTTTTGTCCAAGGTTGAGGTCCTAGCCCACCCAGGTTCTTGGCACTTGGCCGCGAATCCCTGTGCAGATCTATGTGGCCCCACAACGGCTCAAAGATGGATTTCTTCTTGTTCTGCAGGACCAAGGTGGGCTTTCCTCCAGTCGGCTACAGATAGGGGTGTGTGAATGTACGTGTGTGCACGTGTGTGTATGTGTATAGGTGTACGTGTGTGAATGCATGCGTGTGTGTGGTGTGTGTGCATGTGCAAGTGGGCACGTGTATGTGTGTATATACATGTTGTTCTGCTCTTGTGTACAGGATGGAGGCAAAGGGTGGGAGCTCTTATCACCTGCTTTTCAGCCCGTTGCTTAGAGCATACAGCCCTTAGGTGGGGAGCCCGGTGGCAGGTGTCCTCAGGCATGCCTGGCTTTGGTGCTTAGCTAACTGCTCACCTCACCAAGCTCTCACTCAGAAATTGGTCTGAGAGGTCCCACTGTCCTTTGAGCTCGCCCATGCTTCTCTGTGTAGATTTCCATACCTGTTACCCAGCCCAGCATCCCTGTTGTTTTCAATAGTAGGGTTGGTCTGAACAACTAATCGATCATTTCCAAAAGCTGAAATTCTGAATGACCTCAGGGGCTTTCTCATACAGTTGGGGGGCTGCCCTGAAGACAGGGAACACACTGTGGCCTCTCGCGGGAGAGGCTTTTCTGAGGGCAGAACCACCAGTTTGTCAGCCCTGCGATGAGTAGGGCTTGGTTCTGCTGCTGTCATCATGGTTCCTTGGGATTAGAGGGCCAAGTGAATGGATGCAGGTGGTGATTTGAGAAGGAAGGCTGCTCTTATTTTCTTCATTCCTAGGTCATCTCACTTTCGCATCAGCAAAGAAGATGAGTATCGTGGGCAGGGCCTGTCTGTGCCCACCCTTTCTCATGGTGCGGCGATGGGCTTGCTGCTCCCTGAGGCAGCATGAAGGCTCCTGGGGCTGGGGTACTCACCTGTATATCCATGGGAACCTCAGAGTGACACAGAGTTGGAGGCTGTATGGATACAGGGTCCTCAAGGATGAGAGTTGGGTCCTATCTGTTTGACTCACAGGCCCCGGGAAGGAGATCAGGACCCCTTCTGCCCACCCCATAGGACTCAGGGATGAGAGCTAGGCCCCGTTCGCCCACCCTACAAGACCTCAGGGTCAGAACTGGGCCCTATCCACCCACCCCATAGGTCTTGGGGACGAGAGCTGGACTCTATCTGCCCCCTGGGCCTTGAGAGCAAGAGGTGAGCCCCGTCCGCCCAACCCCACAGTGCCTTTCGAATGCTGCCTCTGTGATCCCTGCCCAGGCATTGTGGGAACTAGTCCATTCTCCAAGAGGAGTTGGTCACAGTGAGAAGTCAGACTGGAAGGCGGAGGTGTAGCCAACACTTTGGTTACCACAGGGAGAGGAGGGAGGGGCGAGAAGTAACAGGCACTTCGCATGAACATGCATGATTCAGCTGCATTTCCCCCTGAGGAGCCCTCATGTTGGTAGGTGTTTGCATTGGACAGAGCCAGGGCTCTGGTAAGATGGGTCTCACTTTTCTATAACTGCTGGAGCCTCTCCAGGCGCCCTGCAGCTGGTGTCCTGAGATAAAGCTCTTGTTCCCAGACTGGATCCCCCACCCACTAGACAATGGCAAAAATCAGATTAACCCAGAGTGGCTGACTTTCTAACCACACAGAATCGGGTGGGTGTGACACGGGGCGCATGGTGCACTGGCTGCTGGCGTTCACAGCAGACTTGGGGTCTTGACAGCCTTTCAGGGTGTCCTGACCCTGTGCCCTTGGGGCAGCGCTGAGTCCACCTCACCTGACCTTCGGCAGCACTGATGGGGCCAGGCCTGGTCCTAGAGGGCCTTTCTGGGTCTCCCAGCTCTAGCCCTGGCCCACTCGCTCCAACGGTCATGTGTATCCCCACTTCCCTGGGGTCCCTGTTTCTGTGCCCTGAGCCGATTCCCAAAGCTTTTGGGGCTGGCTGACTAGGCCCTGTCCTCTCAGGGGCTATGCCTGTGGGTGATGTGGAGTCAGTCACCCACGAAACATCTGTGCTGAGGACCCCAGGGCAGCACGGAAGCTGCTGCACCCAGGGAGTGGGGGCTGGTGCATGGTGGGTACCATTTCCCCGGGGCAGTGGGGACTGGGGTGTGGTGGGCACCACCTCCTGGGGGAGTGGGGGCTGGGGTGTGGTGGGCATTTCACAGATAGCTCCTCCCTTCTCTCCCTCCCTCCTCCTTCCTTCCTGCCTTCTTCCCTCCTTTCCTTTTCCCTTTCTTCCTCCCTGCCTCCCTTCTTTCCTTCCTCCTGCATTTACTTCACCTTGTTCGTGGTATAAGCTGGGCATCCACTTTCATCTGTCAAAAACCTAGGCACACAGAGTACTGATTAAGCCTGAAGTGAGACGGCCTAGCACCCTGACACTCTCTGCAAAGGGTGCTCACAAACACTTCCCAGCTGATCATTCATTTAGGGAGTGCAAGCTTTTCTTCCCCAGGTCTTGGTAATGATTGATGCAGAAAGCTGGAGCTAGCCACCTCGCACCTAGGTGTCTGACCTGGGCATCTTACCTGGTCTGAAGGAGGGGCCGACAAGTACCTGCTGCCTGCATGTGCATCCACAGGACACTGGGTGTTACTCACCTGTGAGTCTTCAAGGTTTTCCAGGCAGGAAGTAGGCAAGCTCATCACAAATCGAATAGAAATAGCTAAAGTGACATCATAGCATCCTGAGGAATAAAAATGTTGTTTTCAGCGTTTTGAGCAGATTGCCTGGGGACAGCACACAGATGATCACTCTGTCTCCTTCCTGCGTGTGTGTGGTTCTGTGCGAGGGTCAGACGGGGATGCCAGGTCAGGACAATGGACGCAGGCTGCTGAGCCTGACCAGCTGGTGGGCTCAGGTGTCCTCAGCCCCCTGCGATGTACCTGCAATACACCTGTGATATTTACACCTGCGATACCCCTGCCCTTCTTTGTCGTGATCCCTGAGAACGGCATGGTAGATTCAGCTTTACTTTTTACCAAAGCTCCTCTTTAGTTTTAATTTAAAAGCATATCAAAAGACACCCCGGATAATTAGTTTCCCACTGTGGAAAATAAAATAAAACTTGATTTGCTAGGCGTAAGTAAGAAGGGAGCACTTTCATTAGAAGACTTACAGCAAGTGGTAGAGGATGGCTTCCAGGATTCAACCTCTGCGTTTTCAGGCCGTGGTTTGTGGCCGTGCATGTGGGGCAGCAGAATGGGGATCCCAGCTCCCCCTGTGGGGTGAAGCCACTTTAGAGAGCACAGCTGCAGCCACTACGTCCATGGCTCTGCAGTGACTGTACATGTCTGCTGGGGATGGGAAGCCACTGTAGGAAAAATGGCCCGCAGCTTGAGAGATAGTTTATATATTATATAGTTCACCCATTGAATTGTACAGTTCACTGGCATTGAGTGCATTCACAGTGCTGTGCAACCATGATCACTGTCTAGTTGTAGAACTTTTTCATCTACCCAAATGGGAGCCCTGTGTCCATCGAACATATTCTGGGCATTCATACAGTATTTGTCCTTTTGTGCCTAGCTTCTTTCACTCAGCGTCATGTTGTCAAGGTTCATCCATGTCGTGGCATGCATCAGGACTTCATTCCTCCTTATGGCTGAGTAGTATTCCATTGTGTGGATGGGACACGTTGTGTTTGTCTATCACCTGTGGATGGTTACTTGGCTTGTTTCCACCTTTGGGTGTTGTGGATCGTGCTGCAGTAAACCTTCTGGAAGTTCTTGTTTGAACACCTGTTTCCAGGTTTTCTGGGCCTGTGCCTGGGAGTGGAATTGCTTTGCTAACATTGTGCCCCATTTGCTTCCATGTTTGCGTGCATGATTGTGCTCACACGTGCTCGCTCTCTAACTATGTAAATTAATGTATGTATTTGTGTGTGTATCCTTCTCCCTGAACCATCTGAGAGTAGGTTGCACATATCATGCCCGTTTACCTCTAAAGGCTTTAGTGTTTATTTGCTAAGAATAAGCACATTCTTTTATATAATCACAGTGCAGCTGTCATTTGCAGGAATTGTAACATCAGTGCAACACGTCTATCTTCCAAGGTATTCGAGTTCTGTCAATGGACCCAATAAAATCCAGGTGGCATTTTTTCTACTCGTAGCTCAGCCCTCTAGGATCTCATGTTGGTTTGAGTGATTATGTCTCTTTGTTGTTGTTGGGTGCCGTCCAGTCAATTTTTGACTCATAGCGACCCCACGTGACAGAGTAAAACTGTCTCATAGGAATTCCTAGGCTGAAATCTTTACAGGAGCAGATCGCCAGGTCTTTCTCCTGCGGAGCTACTAGGTAGGTTCGAACTGCTAGCCTTTTCGGTTACCAGCTGAACACTTAACCACTGCACCATCAGTGTTTATGTCTCCATGTCTCTAGTTTCCTTTAGTCTGGGACAGCCCTTCACTTTTCTTAGTCTTCTATGACAGTGACCTTTTTGGTGAATCCTGGCCCCCATCCACATTTTGGGTTTTTCTGGTGCTTCCTCCTGATTGGGTTCAGGTTATGCACCCTTAGATCAGGACATCGATGTGATATACTTTGGGCGGGTATCACATCTGGGAGAGCACTGTGTCCGTTTCCCCGCACCATGGATGCTGCAGTCACCCAAGTAAGACTTGTGCGATTATTTTTCCCTGTGTAGTGAATACGCACGCCCTGCACCTCTAGTAGCACCCTCGGGTGGGGCAGCCTTGCACGCTTCTCACCTGCTTGTCTTGGCTGTGAGAGCTGCAGAGCGGTGGCCTTCCAACTCCAGCGCTTCCTCCACCTTTGCTGGTCAGCTGTCAGCAGGACTCCTCACCACTCACTCATTCATTCATTCATTCCTGTGTTTGTTATTTTACTTTGTTTTGCTTATTTATTATTAAAATATATTTATACCTGTTTATCATTGAAATGGACTCATGGTTCTGTTTTTTAGTGTAAATTATAATTTAGCCAGTGGGAGCCCTTCCAGCTAGCCCTGGTGTCCTTTTTCCTTTTGATGTGATCCCATCCTTTTTTGAAGCTTTTCTTGCCTTTTGGCTCCAGGGCTCCTCTTGTACCTTCCTGCCTCACCCTAACCCCCCACTTTGCAAGGTGTCCTGGTTCTGTTTAGAGGGGACTAGTATCAGAGGGCAGGACCTGGGCACCGGCTGGGCCCACAGCACTGACTTCTTTTTTTCTAGACCCTTTGGGCAGACAGAGCTAGGGAATCCATACGAATGTGTGTGTTTACATACACACGTGAATGTGCACATACACATGTCAGGCATTCTCAGTGTACACACACACACTTACACTAGTACACATGCACTGTATGTACACGTATACGCCCACGTACATATTATTGCTCTAAAAATCCTGCGTTTAAAGTGATACCCCGGTTCCCGCCCCTTCCCACAGGCCTCACCTTCAGCCTTCCTCCCCTCTGTGTCTGCACCCCCACACACCACGGGCATCTGCACATTCAGTAATTTGCTCAATTCTTGACATACGCAAGATCGGTTCAGATTGCTTCACCTGCACCACTACGAAGACGAGACCTCTCCGAAGGTTTGCTTGCTGTTCTGCCCCCCACCCCTCCTTCTAAGACTGAAGGTACACAGAGATGCGTTCAGTAAGGTGGATGGTACCTGTCCTTGCCACGGAGGAACACGTGGTCTGGGAGGGAAGGAAGGGCTGTGTCACCCTTGTATAATCAAGAGTTAATTATTAGCACAGAGAAAATGATGGAGTCGCACTCTGCTAATACATGTGTTCTCCTGCGCTCCAGCTATGCCCTTTGAAGCGGTCTGTGGGGTTTAGAAAGCATTAGTGTGCCGTGAGAGCTGGGTTACCAGGAAACAACAAAGCAATTAAAACGCCTTGATTTTATCTTACGGTGTTCCTGCCCAGAATAATTAAATTAGCCCCAGCTCTCAGACGAATGGTTTGCCGAGAGCATGTGCTGGTGTGGGTGGGGCAGGCCGGCACCGGAGTCACAGCCCCTGGGGTTCTGGTCCCTGCTGTCTCACACCCGCCGACTTGCGATGGATCTCAGGGTCAAAGGAGACTTCAGCCGGCGCCCGCTTCTCCCGAGGCTCAGAAAGAACTCGTAGCTTCTTTGTGTCATTTGCCCTCCCCACAGCCCTGGGCCAGCTCAGTGCCTACCAGCAGCCTCTCATTGACCCCAGAGCAGCTCCCCACTGATTTCACAGACCAGGAAACCAGGTCCGAGGGCCATGGCAGGTGCTGCTCTACAGCCCATGCAGCCTGTCCTCTGGCAGCGCAAGCAAGGGTGCCTCTGGCGAGATGGCTGTGTGTGTAGCTAGGAGAAGCAGATGGCACAGGAGGCAGAACAGTGCTCTTGGGTCTGTGGTCTGCCTACATGCGCAGGACGGGCAGGCACTCTGCGACCTTGAGGTGGACCAGGACCTGGGGGAGCCCCTCTGTTCTGCCGGGGAGTGGGCTACCTGAAGAGGCGTGAGCGGCCCTGCCCTCGGCTGGTGGTTTGGGGCCTTGGTCAGATGTGGTTTCCACCCAGTAGCCTAGGAGGGTGTGTCTCTGCCGCCGTTGCGCTTCCTGATGCAGCTGTGGGAGAGAGTCCAGGCCATGGCCTCATTGGACCCTGATGCTCAGGGTGCCCTGTCTCTACACAGCTCCTGTGAGGTGGGGCCTGGCTTGACCGACCCCAGGGGGCCGCCTGCAGAGAGTATCACTGAGGAGGAACGCAGGCTCGGAGCTGGGAGACCAGGCTCACTTCCCGGCAACGCAGTTCACCATTTAAGATTTTGAGCATCAGCTTCTTTATCTGTGTGATGAGGATAACGTGCCCCTTATAGGGGTACATCAGAACTCAATACTGTAATGCACCCCTCATAGGATTACCATCAGGACCTGACACTAGGTCTTGTTCATTCTTGTCCCCATCCTGGGAAGAGTTGGCTGTTAAACATATTGGGTCTCCAGTCTTGGTGTGTCTGTAAAGTGGCCTTCCAGTGCCACTTTGTACTGGGACAGGAACGGTGATGGCATTGGTGGATGCCTTGGTGCCGTTGGGGGTCAGTGGGGGTGCTTCAGTCCAGCACCACACACTGCGATTCAGAACGGAGGCCCTTCTCCTGCTGCCGACGCTGAGGTCGAGGTACTGCACACCTCGAATGCATCTTGTAAAAGTGTCTCTGTTGAGGTTTGAGCCACAGCCGTAGGCTCTGCTCCTGACACGGGTCGCCCCCAGGGCAGCAGCACGGGGGCAAGTTCCTGTCCTACACTTAGACTCACTCTCCTAGGACACAGACATGGTGTTTGTGCTCTTTGTGGATGTGGTGACTTAGGGAAGTGCTCAGGGCAGATGAGGGGGTGCATGGAGGCTCTTCCAAGGGAGCTGCTCCAGCATCTTGATGCTCCCAAGTATGTGCAGGTGAAGGCACCATGTCCTCAGGATGCCTCTCCACGTGGGAACCTTGTCTGACCACTGTGACACCCCGCTGACCACCCGCTTGACCACCTCCATGGATACCCTCACGATCACATGGACACCCCCCAACTGCCCCCATAGACACCCCTGTGACCACCATGACCATGCCTCCGGTGACCACCCTGTGACCACCTCCGAGGCCACCCCCCCATGACCACCATGACCATCACCCGTACTGTCACAGGCCTACCTGCCATGGGAACTGTCCTGAGAAAATCTGTTATTGTCTTGTCCTTGGGTTGAGTCGGGATGTTTATTTAGAAAGCAGGTCTTATGCCAAGGTCAGGGTTGTATAAATGCAAATATTTACTTGGGAGGACACTCTTCTTGGAGATTAGCATCTGTGGTGACTGGGTCAGAGGGGATACGTGTATCCACTGTGGGGGATGTGCGCATCCAGTGGCAGTCTGACCCAGCCTCCTCTCCTCCGAAGCACAACCATGTCCAGCAAGAAAGAAGGGCTCGGGGAGGGAGGGGAAGGGGCTTCTTTTGGATGCACAACGTCATTGCGTTTAGCCCCAGGAACGGGTGAGCCAGTGCGCTGGGCCGTGCAGCGCCAGCAGCGCCCTGCTCCACGGGCTGATTCTGCAGCAGCCTCAGCCCTAGCCAGCCCCGGAGCTCCAGCGGCTGAACACGGCCTCCAGGTGTCAGAAGGGCTCCCTGGCACCCCGAGCTCGTCTGCACGATTGTGCCGTATCCATGATGATCTCTCCCCAAATGTTTTCTCTAAATTGGCTCACCTTTTTCTTTTATTTATAAAGAAAACTTTGTCATTATCATAAATTAAAACAAAACCCAGCATCATAGCTCTAAATGGAATATAGCCATAGAAACTATCGAAACTAAAAATGGGGTTCATGTCTCATCAGCAAGAAAGTTTCCTGTGCTCTCCCAAGGAGACCCTTCCTGAGGCCCCACCCAGGCTATTGTATCTTGGCTAATCGGTGGCAGGCAGCAGGCCCTCTCGGGGGATATGGGAGGCAGCATGAGCAGTCCTTGGGGCCACTAGGGTCAGAACACGCAGCCCTCACAGCTAGTGCCCATGAGCATGGTGCACTGCAAAGCACCACATAGAACTTTCTAGAAAAGGGGAGTCAACGTTTTGCAGACTGGGGCCTGTCCTCAGTCTGTGGTAGAACTTGCTCTGTGGGTTTCACACTGTGAGGAGCAGTTTACACTATAGTCACCATTGCCCACTGCTGTTTTTGTGGGGGCACATTCTATGACCAGACACCCCGACTGCTGTCACTGTCGGGGGGCATTCTGTGGCCAGATGCCCTCACTGCCATCTCTGGGGGCGCACCCTATGACCAGAGACGCTGGAGCCATCCATGGTGGCATTCACTTGACCCCACCTGCCAGCTCTCACAACCTCATACCATGCTAACTTAGCTGCAGAGGCTGTTACACACACACAGCAAGCAAGTTAGCATCTCAGAGCAGGAGGAGGGCATTTCACTAGAGAACCTTGTAACTGACGCAGCTGATTTACACACATCCTGACTCATAAGGTGGGGCAGGGTGACCAGGAGCGCGGCTGCTGACAATCTGAGAGACAAAGAACAATCAGTGTGTACACGAACAAGGGGCCGTTCTCTCTTCCTTTTTAATAGTAAGCTTGTCAGCATGTACATAGTAAGGTACAAACCACAAACATGGAAAATACACTGTTATGCCTCTGAGCGTCTTCTGTCTCCAGACTTTGCTTTTCCCCCAAGATGGCAGATTCATGGTGATTTCATTCAGGCACCTCCTCCCTCCTCTGTCTTTGCTGGTCAGCAGTACCCCTATGACTTAGGGATGCCGATCGTGCGGACAAGAGCAGAGGGCCAGCAGACATTCGGTGGCTCTTTGCCAGGTTCAGATGACCTCCGTGCCAGCCTCTGTGGGTGAAAGCAGCCAGTGGCCAGGCAGTGCAGAGCCGAGAGAGCCTGCATACAATTTCTCTAGTGACTGAGGGTGGCCAGCTGCATGGCCGTGGCCAAGGCACTGCGGAGTCCCAGGGTGCTCGGACCAAGGGGGCAGCAGTAAGTATCACCTGCCCGCCTGCCCACCTGGCCCAGCCACCTGCACATTCCTATTGTGCACAGGTGCATCTTGGGGGAGCCCTCTCGCCCTTCACACTGCACTGCTGAACTTTACATCTGATGGCTCCGTGCTGTCCGGCATCACCGACTTCAGGGCGGCATGGCAGAAACGGTTCAGGGCCGACATGTTTGTCTTCTGCTCGATGTACAGCCTCAGCTTGTCCCTGAAGGTCTCCCCGAGAAAGCTGTAAATGAGGGGGTTCAGGCAGCTGTTGGAGAAGGCCGCAAGGTTGACGATGTGGCCGGTCAGGGGGTAGGCATGGCGGAAAGACTGCTTGCAGGAGGATGCTCCTGGCTGCGGACGCTGCAGCAGGTGCACGCAAATGAAGACATTCTCTGGCAGCCAGCAGATGAAGAAGACGAGGACCACTGCAAAGATCATGCGCAGCGCCTTCTGTCGCCGGGGCCGCAGGCCGCGGTGCCGGTGTGCACCCACAAGCACCCGTGCAATGAGCGAGTAGCAGAGGCCAATGATGGCCAAGGGCACGAGGAAGCCTAGGGTGACCTCCAGCCACTGGACCTCCCTCACGTCGGCAAAGCAGAAACAGGCCTCCTTGGTGTGCTGCAGGTGCACGGCTGTGAAGGGCACCAGCGTGGCTGAGGCCGAGGCCAGCCAGATGAGGCCGCAGCTCAGCCGCGCGTGCTGCTTGGTGCGGAAGAGGCTGGCGCGCATGGCCCGGGCCAGGGCAATGTAGCGGTCGAAGCTCATCCAGGTGAGGAAGAAGATGCTGCTGTACATGTTGATCTGCAGGAAGAGTGACATAAAGGTGCAGAGCACAGTGATGTCGTAGTACTGCTCGTCCAGATTGAACACCTCGATGAGCGAGTCGGCCACCAGGATGAGGTCAGCAGCAGCCAGGTTGATGAAGTATAGGTCAGGGATGGTCATCTTCTCGCGGAAGCTGATGTTTACCACCAGGATCAGGATGTTGCCTACGAAGCCGATGGGGAAGAGGAAGATGGTGTAGAGACAGGAGAGAAAGAGGCCGATGACGTACTGCTGGTGCTCCTGCAGGGCACGGGTGTGGTTCGCCAGGGCCGCACCGTCCAGCAAGCGTGCCTCGCCCAGGTCCATGAGGGTGTCGTTGGGGGTGACAGGCTGTGTGGTGCCCAGATAGCCCTCCATGTCTGTGTCTCTGCACCACGGGACTCTCAGGACTGACCAAAAGGTGCAGAGAAATCCGTCTTAGGCAACAAATCCATCTCTAGAAAGAAAGGTGCTGCTTTTGGAAGCCAGTCAGACGTTTGTGAAATCAAGAAAAACTTGGCACAAGTGGAGTGTGTAACTATCTGGGCTTGTTAATTGCAGGAAGTTGGAAAACTGGATGTGGCGGTTGACATCCCAGTGGAAAGACCTTAGCTGATAGCTGACCATGGTGCCTTCAATGCTCTTTGGTGACCTGTTCCTGGTGACCTCTAGCCGCCTTGTCTGGAGCTGCCCTTCAGGGCTTCCTCGTTGCCTGGGGACCTAGGGGAACATGCAGAAGGGGGTTAGGGCTGGGAATACCTCAGGTGGGTCCATGCAGGGACAGATGGATGAGGGGAGACCGGGGGCTTTGGTGACACTCTCTCAGAGAGAGAGAGACAGTGATCACTGAACTGAAGCAGAAGGACCAAGTGTAGAAAAGACGCCACTCTCTTGAGGGCCCCGTTGCCTCTCAGGCTACATAGGAGCTGGTCAGCAAGCTGCCCTTCTCCTGTGTGGGATGCTTTTAAAAAAGCCAAATAGCAGACTTATGAAGTAACATGGGTATGGGGTATGAAAACCTTAGGAAAAGTACTGTTTGTCTGGAGAGGAAGTATAATGTACCCCATCAGCTGTTGAAAAGAGAAAAAGATAAGAAGGAAAAACCCAGCTTTCTGGAAGATGGTGGATCCAGGGAAGTTCGTGGGAACTGGGGCAGAATCTCTTCTGCTGCAGTAAAATTCTAAAAGAATTTTAGCTCTTTTGCAAATGCTGTATTGAGTTTGGGTGCCGAAAACAAAACTGTCTTCATGATGCAGAATGGAAAAGAGAGAGAATAAGAAATAAAAGTAGTAATTATTTTAGGAAACAATATTTAAAGTCTTATCCAGTGTTGTAATAGCTGATTTTGAAACCTGGAGTATTTTTTAGAATGCTTTTTGTAACCCAGAAGCTGGGTAATGTCAGGGTGGAGGATTTTTGTTAGTTACAGAGGGGTACGGGAAGTGGCAGTTCAGCCCCAGTGGGTGGGGTTCATCAGCTCTGCTGGGATGAGTTTCTTGTCCTTTGGTTTTGCTGTGCTCCCCAGAGTTCCCCATGGAGTCAGCCAGGGGTTCTCAACCTGGGGCAACCGTGACCTCCCAGGGGACACTTGGCAATGTCTGGAGACATTTTTGATGGTCAGGGCCAGGGTGACTGCCTACCAAACACCCCACAAAACACAGCAGAGCCCCAACAACAAGACTGAGCAGCCTGGGGTTGGGAGTACGTGAGTCTGTGAGATTGACGTGATTCGTCTCCTCTGTGGGTTTTCATTTTACCCTCCAACACTACAAAGAGCCACTTGGAAGTGTTGACGTATTAGACTGGAGATTTTTTTTACCTATTGCTTGCAGACACTTCTTGGGGAGAAAAATCACTGCCTTGGTATCAATTATCGCTTTAAAAATATCCAATAACCTTTGCTTAGCTGGAACTGACCAGTGTGATTTTTATTGTTATTTTGCAGTCTTTATTCATCTTTGGTAGGTAATGCTGATAGAACCAGTAAATGTCACTGTTCTCTAGATCTCTTTGCAACGTTTGTATTTAGCCTCTATATGTAACCACTTTTTAAAAACTGCTCAGAGTACTTATTTTGCTCTTTAAATGTAAAAATTTTGGAAAGGATTAGACTACAGTTTTACAGAAAATTAAGACGGTGAGTAAAAGCCCTCAGCATGTATTTGTTCTCTTACCTGTACTTGTTAAGTAAACTACCTGGGCAAAGCCAGTCCTTTATGTCTTCCTTGTACAAGTGGAGCCATTGGATTCTGGGACAAGCACTGTTATTCTGTAATGGTTTAACAGAAGGATGTAGGAACCAAGTATGAAATCTACTTCTGACACAGGGTCCTTGTTAAAGTTGGCCTTGAACTTACAAATAGAAGGCTGAGCATGGAATAGATTTCCTTGGCTTGTCCAGGTCAAGGCAACAAGCCCACGCTCTTGTCAGATCTATTGTATCGTGAAGGACTGTTGATGCCCCAGTTGCCCTACTGCTGGGCAGCATTTTCATTGAAAGGAATACGACTTAGAGCCTGACCACCTTATTTTCTAGAGTGAGATGTATACTTGCTTGAACAGAATATGACAGGCTATTGGATGGTATTATCTTGGCATGTGTTACAAGAGGTGCCTTCACACGGAGTCTCCCTTCTGTGGCCACCCCGAGAATCTCAGAGCACTCGGCTTCCTTAGTGGGGAGCAGTCACCTCCAGCAGTCTTCACGGCCGTGCTGCTGCTCTTACCAGAGGGCACCATGTCCACTCATGACAATAAAGGGGCAGCAGTTAGCCTTAAACTTGTGGCCACTTACATGGAGCTGCCTGCTCTGCCTGCCTGGACCACCTCCCCCAGCACCCATGGACATGACCCAGAGGGGAGGTCACGGCTTACCTGTTTGGTGCCCATCGCCGCTTCGTACTGGCCCCTGGCAGCCCGTGCTCATGGTCATGGGGCCCCAGGCAGCCTTGGGGGGCTTGCCCATGCCAGAATGCAGGTGCATCTGTGGCTTCCCAGCGAGGGGGATCTGGACTGGCGGGTGAACTCAGCCTGTAGGGTGATCCTGGAGCATCTTGGGAACAGCAGGAGGAGAAAGACCCTGGCCGCTGCAGGGAGAGTGGTGTGACAGGCCACCCTCAGAGTGTGATTCTGCTCCTGGGTCTGCACCCTCCCTTCGTGCTGGGGTTTTATAGGCTCCCAGGCCCCTCCCGAGCCTCCTTCAGGGCTGGGCGCCTCCTCTCCTGGCCAGCATTAACCATTTTTTTGCTGGCCCTTTTCTCCTTCACTTTGGCAATGAGTCAGCCCCATTGAGCATGCTTTTACCGGAGTTTCCAGTTTAACTGCGTTTCTTCACCTGCTGGTACAAAACTTTTTTGGGTTTAAAAGGATTGTACTGGGTACTGTTTATCTTTTCGGTAATAACCTATTTGTTGAAACTTAAACATTCTTGCTTCTTTTAGCAACTGACTGATTTTAAAACTAAACACTAGATTTCATAAATTTAGGTAATAGCACATGAGTAACGCACAGAGAATTTAATCTATGAACTTCACAAAGATATTTAAACCTAAGAAGTAACAGCCATTTTTGGCGAGTAAATTGGGTATCAAAGTAGTTTCTCTGCTCTAAACACTAACCTTCGCCCTCCTTTGACTGATGAAAACATCTGCGTGTTGGTGACAGTTCAAGGGCCCACACCCTCCCCTCCCTGCAAGATGCTGGCTTCAGGCATCGGGCAGGCAGAGCTAATGGACCTCCAGGGAGCAACCTCTAGCTGAGCCCAGAGTGTTCCCATGTACCCCACCTGCCGGTGGTTAGAGTGTTGTGGACCGTGGTGGCGGGAGGCTGGAAAGGTGGGGGGGGGGGGCAACAGAGTTGGAGTCCCTACGGGGGGTGGACTTGGGCCAGCTTGGGACCACAGGGCTAGGCTGCCTGCAGCTTGAGCCAAACAGTGCAACTTTTCCAAGAGCTGCCGGCTCCATTGCTCTCAATGGACTTCCCCTGGGTCTCTTCTGCGATTTTTAGCTTTGGAAGCGGTAAAGTTGAAATTTCATCGCTGCAGCCTTGAGGAGTCTGTGAGAGCCAGTGTGTACTCCTCCCCAAAGATGGTCTGTGCAGCTTTGGGTCACCTGGCTGGTCGCTTATTCCAGGTAGCAGTGGACAGAGTGGCTGCCCTTCAAATCTTCTGTAACGAGCCTGTTCAGACAAGTTTCAAGGTGTTCTGTGTGAGAATAATTTAAAACCTTTTCAGTATGTGTTTTGGAAAATACACATTTTTGGAACAGAATACTGTGTTAAATTTTTAATGGAAAAATACTACCATTCAGGATTCCTGCCAGCTTTTAGATATTCTTCGACTCTGATATTGTAGCTTTTATATTTTATTTTATATTTGAGTGACATGATAAAATAATTGAGGCTGGTTTTACTTTGGACATATCTTTCATCAGCTGTGAACTCAAGATGATTTCAGCCTTGAGGATTCCCGAGACTCCACTTTGAAGGAAATGAGTCATGAGAAAGCATGACTTTCTTGGATGAAATATATGAATGAAATTAAAAACCAAAACCTTGAGATCTCCAGGACACGTGGCCTAAAAGCTGCACCCACGACTTCCTCGGGGCGAGGAAGAGCCTTAGCTCCCAGCCCCCTTGAGTGCACTCTCGGGGTGTTAGCCTTGGGGGCTCACGGGGCAGATGTGTTCTGATTTCCTGCTTCTGGCTTACTCTTAGCGTCAGACAGCTCAACTGTGACCTCACCATCTAGGACGCAGCTTCTCATCAAAGCACTGGGGGTTAGGTAACTCGTCAACCATTGCAGGACTAGTTAGTGTCAGGCAGAGGCCCAGACTTAAGGGGTTCCCACCCACTGCACCCTAGCTCATGTTTACTGGGGTGGAGGGGCAGTGTTGGACTCGAAGTGTTTGTGGAACTTGACAAGCTTTTGTAAGTGCTTAAGTGAACATTTAATGAGAGCTTACTCTACCGGGCCCCTGTGAAGTGCTCCGAGCCCAGCGGGCAGGGCTGCTAGCCGGGCCCCTGTGAAGTGCTCCGAGCCCAGCGGGCAGGGCTGCTAGCATCGCATTTATCCTACTCGAACACAGAGCTCAGGAAGAGGGTTGACTTAACTGAGGCCTCTGCTCCGGTTGGTGCCCTGACTGCTCTTGGATTGCTTCACTGCTGAATTTGATTTCTTTAAGAATTTTTTTTAAAAAATTAACTTCTATTTCTGTACATCCCCAAATAGGATAAGTGTAGGAGGCATCAGAGGGAATCCAATCTGATCAGCTCTCAGTTAGATTTGCAAATGAAACCAGATACTGGATAGTGCACAGAGAGCAAAACTGCCGAGAGAACAAGGTTGCCCAGGGAAGATGGTCCCTCACATACACACATCTGGGTCAGGATGCTGCAGACCCCAGCCTGGGGAAGGCAGCCCTTCACACACATCTGGGTCAGGATGCTGCAGACCCCAGCCTGGGGAAGGCAGCCCTCATACACACCTGGGTCAAGACCTGCAGACCCCAGCCCGGGGGAGAAAACCCCACACACACCACCGGGTCAGGACCTGCAGACCCCAGCCCAGTCCTGCATTCTGCCAGCACAGCAGAGCTTCTCTGCTCTCCCTGCTTCCCTGCCTCCCTCCCACCCAGCTCCCTTCTGAGGCATAGAACTGTCGAGGCACTTCCCACGGGTAGCCAGGTATGATGAGAAGTGACATCTCTGGATCCCACTCTTCTCGGATCTAAACTTCCCCTGACTGTGAAGCCCAGCAGATGATCTGAAATTGCCCAGTATTAGACTTTGCTACGTCCCAGCTGGTTCCAGCTCCTCACTCTGCATTCATCTGCCATGTGATCTGGGCCATTCATTTGACCTTGAGCCTCAGTGTCCCCATCTGCAGAGTGGGGCTGTAGGGATGGCTGTATTTATGGAACTCAGCAATGCATGTAGATGTCTGCACCTCAGGGCCCTGTAAATTCCACCTTCCTGTCTCTGTGCCTCCAGGCAGGACTCTGCCTGCCCCCCGCCCCCACCGATCTCTCACGGAGGCTGCAGCTCTCCAGGTGGGTCATGGAATTAAGGATGGTTAGGGCGTAAGCAGGTCCTTTGCCTGCAGTTACCCCTGGTGACTTTGGCTCGTCTGTCCTTTGCATCTGTTCTAGGGAGAGGACATGTGAGTAAGAACTGCTCACAGGGCTGAAGGCATGACCTGGTTCAGTGGAGGCATCAGGCCACGTAAGACATTTTAGAGCTGATCTAGGATGGAAACCAAGCCAAATGTGTGTGGCTGTGGATGGGAAGAGGAGAAATGTGACTCACCGTGTTCCACTCCTGCAGAGTGGACAAAGCCATAGCGGTTGTTCAGAATCTGGGGAAACAGAGGGGCCTTCCATGCCTGGAGGACATTATCAATAACCTTTTGCCTCAGTGTGACACTTTACAGAGCACGTTCAAGTCCATGATCTTACTTAACCCTCATGACAATACTGAGAGGCAAGGCAAGGCCAGTTAGCCTCCATTATGAAGGAGAAACTGAGGCTCAGGGTGGGTCAGGGATGATGACAAGGGCACATAGCAGTGAGGTAGCAGAGCAGGACTCAACTGTGGTGGTCAGGTGCCTGTCGTCTGCCACATTCTCACTGTCAGAACCCTCTGTGCTACCCCTCAGACGTCCTGCGTCACCCCCCAGCTGCTCCATTTGGCCTAAGAAGGGGATGAGCTCCTGGAAAGTGCTGCCAACTGCAGTGGCTTGACCTGTCGGGTTTTCCTCAGAACTACCCGGGACACTGGCCTCGCCCGGGGGGAACCTTTGTTCTGAGCGTCTGCCTGCTGGACCTGGAGGACGGGTGGGCATTCCGGCAGCTCAGGGTGGCTTCCTTCTGTGCGAACTCAGCTTTCGAGATCCAGCCTGCAATGGTGGTGGTGGCAGAACTGCGGATTTGTCAGTGCGGCGGCAGCGTCCCTGCAATGTGTCAGTCAGTCCAGTTGCAGCCTTGTGAGTGTGAGTGTGTGTGCCAGTGCATGTGTGTGTGTGTGCACGTGAGTGTACATGTGTATATGTGTGTGCACAAGTATATGTGTGTGAATGTGCATGTGTGACTCGCGTGTGTGTGCGTGTGCACACAGGCTGTAGAGTGCTGAGCACACTGTCTGCTGAGGTGCTTTCT
Source organism: Loxodonta africana (assembly GCF_030014295.1). Taxonomy (NCBI): domain Eukaryota; kingdom Metazoa; phylum Chordata; class Mammalia; order Proboscidea; family Elephantidae; genus Loxodonta; species Loxodonta africana. The sequence goes on along the minus strand of NC_087353.1, from coordinate 91,502,729 downwards.
AGGGGAAATCAATTGCCAGAAGTTCTATCTTCCAGCTTTTTCCATCATGAAAAGGAATTTAGAGCGTTCCCGGAACCTTCAAGCCATCTCGGCCCTTCGTTGTGACGCCTGCCTTCCTGCATTCAGTTCACGTTCACATGCCATGGTGGGGCTTCACAGCCCCTGAGCGGGGCAGTCCTGACAGCTTTGATGGTGCTGGCATCTATACAGCTGGGCCTCTCGGCTACTGCCCAGTGCTTTCCTGGCCTTTTCTGGAATTCTGAGAGTGGTGGTGTGCCATGGCAGCTGGAATTTGGCTCAGGTGCCTGGTACTTACAGAGGTACCTGAGTTCTGCCCAGAGGAGGGGACTGTTTATGGTGGAATGCTCTAGAACACAAGGCTTAAGACCTGGGCCCTTGTCCCAGCCCCACCTGAAGTGATTGCCCACCCGTGCCTCAGGAAACCCCAGGAGAGGCTCAGCAAGGCTCAGGGGCTACCACGGTGGCTACCTACACCCCTCCCCATCAGCTCTGATTTTGCCTTTTTAAAATTAAGATTTTACCAATCATTTCTTTTGGATAAAAGTACCCTCTCACTGCTAGAAAACTGTGGTCTTAGAAGACTTCTTAGTTTTCCGTTGACTCCAGATCTTTCTCGTGGCTCTGCCCTCAGTGCGTGTCCAGACTGTCATGGGATTGGGGACTCTGCCAGGTACAGTGGACCAGTCACAGTAATGTGTTTGGCACCAACCACATCCCTACAGGGCCCACTTGAGGGGCCTTTGGTTGGGGTGTGGGGGTACCTTGATGGTCCAGCAGTGGGTCCCTCACTCCCGTCAGAGCTGCACCTGTTTGATGTTCCATATCTGGGGCCCTCTTAAAAGCTTTTGTTTGAAGGAAGGATCCTATTGCAAAAAGGAAAACGTTTGAGAACCACCAGTTTACATTATTGTAACTGGGTTTCTAAAGTCCCTGGGTGGCACAAATGGTTTGCACTTGACTACTAATCGCAAGGTTGGTGGTATGAATTTACCCAGTGGCTCCACAGAAGAGAGGCCTGACGGTCTGCTTCCGTAAAGATCACAGCCAAGAAAAGCCTATGGAGCAGTTTTACTCGGACACACACGAGATAACTGTGAGTTGGAATCAACTCAATGGTAGCAGGTTTGGTTTTATTTTTTCTAGAATTATTCCTGTAGCTGAAATATCTAGACACTCAATGTAATCAAATCACAGTGAAATTATTTTTTGAGGGAAAAAAAAAAAAAAAAAAAGCCAGGTAGCAGTGCAGATCAAAGCCCAGGGTAAGTGGAATCAAGCCCTGTCTGGAGATGCTTCACTCTGGCTTTCAGTGGTGGCCCCAGAAACCACGAGCCATGGGGAATAGAGCAGGTAAGGTCATTCTCAGCCTTGGAGTCCCCTAAGGTTTTCTAGCATGTGATGGCTAACAAGGCTCCCTTGAAAGGCTGATGAGAAGGAAGCTGCATGAAGCCTGAGAACGGGGGTCGGGGGGGGTGGGTACGCTGAGGTCAGCGATATGTAGGGATGCTGGCAGCAACCTCTGGCTTCTCGGAGAGAAGAGGCTTTACCAGCCCCCTTTCACAGGCAGAGAAACTGGGGCCACAGACAAGCATCTTAGCTGGCAACTCTACTGTGCCAGCAGCGGGTGTATCTGAAGCGTGTTTGGTACATAGTGGTGATCATACTGGGTAGGCTGACCTCTAGAGCTCTCCTGTGCAGGGCTGGCCAGGTTGACAGTGAAGGACGGCGTGTAGGTGCAGGGCTTAGCACCAGACTGAGCCCTCAGGCAATTGTCTTTTCCATCTGTTAAAGCCATCACCACCACCTACTGGGCTTGCTCTTAGCATGGTCAAGCTTGCAGGGTATTATTTGTCAAGTTACTTGAGTGGGCTTTGAGTTCTCACTTCTGACCATCCATGTTTTTTTTAGTGGTGTGCTTTGGTGTGGGTCTTTTGTGTGGTACTTTATTTTTGTACTAGAGAGTTTTCTTTTTTCATTTTTTTACTCTTTATTTTCTTTCTTGTTTTTTCCAGAATTCCTCTTAATCCAGTGTTGGACCTCTTGCATTGGTCCTCTAATATTATCCTTTCTTTCTCATTTTTAATACCTTAGTCTTTTTATTTTTCTCTGAGGTATTTCCTAAACTTGATCTTTCAGCCCTTCTGTTGAATTTTTAAAGTTATGCTATTTTAAATTTTAATGACTTTTTTCAGATGTTCTTTTTTCTTGAGATATAATTACATACAGTAATATGTACAGGCAGTGACTGTAGAATTCAGTGATTGTTGGCAAACATATATACTGTGTAACCAGTATCCTAATCAAATACAGCATTGCTAGGGCCCTTAGAAAGTTGTCCTGTGCCCTGGTCCAGTCTATTCCCTTCCCCTGTAAGAGGCAGCCACCATTCTGATTTGTATCACTATAAATTAGTCTTGACAGTCCTTGAACTTCATATAAATGGAACCATACAGTACATACTCTGTGTCTTATAAATAGTGTTGTCTTTTTTTTTTTTTTTTTGTCTAGAATCCATTTTAATCATCTCTGCTTCTAATTGGAGTTTTAGCCATTTATATTTAATGTAATTATTGACATATTGGGTTTAGGTATTTGTTTCCTCTGTTCATTGTTCCTTTGAGCGTCCTCTTCTGCCTTATTAAAGTGATTGCTGTAGAGGTTACAGTATGCATCTCTGACTCCTCACACTTTGCTGTGAATTAATATTATACTAGCTCACTTACGATTTATACACTTTATGACAATATAGTTCCATTTATCCCCCTCCTGTCCTTTGTGCTATTGTTGTCATATATTTTACTCCTATATGTGTTACACACCTCACAATACAGTTTTCTTTCTGTTGAAAAGTCAAATGTCCTTTAAAGGAATTAGGAAATTTTTTGTTTGTTTGTTTTAAGTTTTTGATGTTTATCTAAATATTTATCTATCCAGCAGTCTTCAGTCTTCTCTATAGCTGTGAATCTTTAACTGGTATCATTTTTCTTCAGCCTAAGAACAGGCATCTGACATCAGCTCTCTCAGCTTTTATTCATTTGATGTCTTTATCTCATCCTCATTTTGAGGGACACTTCACTGGTTATAGAATCCAAGGATTTTTCCCCTTGGAATTATTACATCCTCCTCCTCAGATGACCACTCTCTTGACTTTTAACACTATAATTTTACCTCTTCTTGACCTTGGTGTGAATGGAATCTGTAAAGGTCAGGGCTCAAAAGGAGAAGCAGAACCAGTAGGAGATTTATATATTAAGAGATTTATTACAGGGACTAGGTTAGGCTTACGTGATTGTGGGGAAGAGTTGGAAATCCACAAGGCAGACAACCAGGAAAGGAAGCCCTCAGCAGACATGAGCCCCTGGGCACAGACAGGGGCTCCGGTCCACAGGCTGAGTTTCTCTTCTGTCCTGGGGAGACTTCAACCCTACTTTTAAGGCCACCCAGATTATCTAGGATAATCTCCTTCACCTAAAGCCAACTGATGATGGGCTTTGATTACACCACTAAATAACCTCAGCAACACATAGAGGAGTGTTTGACTGAATAACTGGGGGCTGTAGCCTCACTAAGTTGACATATCAGTAAAGCCATCACGGAACCATGCTGTATGTGTGTGTGTGGATATGTGTGTCTGACTGCTTTGGCTTAACGTTAAGTTTCTGAGAGTCCGAATGTTGGGTTCCAATTATGGAATGCCATTGCCTGCATTTATAGTTTGTTCAGTTCCATTTGTTTACATTCTACAGTTTATTCGCCCATACTCCGTTTGCAGAACATTTGAGCTGTCTCTAGTTTTTGACTATCTCAAATAACACTGCTGTGAACATTCTGGCATATATATCTTGGTGTGCATATGTAGCGGAGCCCTGGTGGCACAGTGGTTAAGTGCTCGGCTGCTAACCAAAAGGCCGGCAGTTTAAACCCACCAGCTGCTATGCGGGAGAAAGATGTGGCAGTCTGCTTCCGTAAAGATTACAGCCTAGAAAACCCTATGGGGGCAGTTCTACTCTGTCCTTTAGGGTCCTTATGAGTTGAAGTCAACTCAGTGGCAATGGGTGGGTGCATAGGCATATATTTTTAATTCTAGGGGTGGAATTGCTAGTTCATAGCATATACATGTGTTCATCTTTAATAGATAATGTCAAACTTTTTTCCAAAGTGGCTGTACTGAGTGACACTTCCACCAGCAGCATCTGAGAGTTTCCATTGTTCCCTGTTCTCGCCAACACTTGATATTGTCCCTCTTCATGTGAGTGTGCATGCGTGCCTGCTTGTATTTAAAAAGCAAACAATGGAAGGATGTATTATAATATTTTTAAAGTGTTTACCTATTTGGAGATAGAAGGAATAGGGAAGGACTGGAATAGAAGCCAAACTTTTCTGAAGTAGATTTGCTTAATTTAAAGTTTTATCTTTGGAGCCATGCAAATATTTTACTTCACTATATAATTAAATAAAAGGCAATCAATCCCTAAAAAAACAAAAAATTATGAAAACCCATTACCTAAATATATATTCAGTTGGTAGCAGACTACATAGAGAAAAATTATTCCAAGTGACTTTAAAATATAATAATTCAGTGAGGGACATTCTCTGAGGACAAAAAAGAAGTGTGAACTTTTCGAACAGTTTTCAGTAATCTGTTGTTAGTGTTGATGTTGTGATTCTGAGACTATCATTTACGTATGTGAGATATGGCAAATCAGTAATTATGTGATACTCAAATTCTAACACTCCTGGTGTCCTTTAGAATTGAGAAGTCTGTGTTGGAGAAGGGAGGTGCCATTAGGAACCTGTAGTCCTGAATTTGAGTTGGAAGCATTAGTGTAAACTTGTGTTGTATTTTACCTCAAAATTCATGCATACATACATATACTCCCCAGCTCTGAACCAAACTCATTGCCGTCGAGTAGATTCTGACTCATAGTGACCCTATAGGACAGAGTAGAACTTCTCCATAGGGTTTCCAAGGCTGTAATCTTTATGGGAGCAGACTGCTCCATCTTTCAGTTAGCAGCCTAGCACTTTAACCACTGTGCCACTAAGGCTCCTCCAGCTCTGCAAGAGACTGGAAATAGCCAGCCCATATTCAATGAGCACCCCTAGCACCCAGGGTCATCTGTGGCATATGGAGGAGTCCCTGGGTGGTGCAGATGGTTAAGTGCCCGACTACTGGCTGAAAGGTTGGCAGTTTGATCTTCTTGCAAAAGGTCGCAGCCCTGAAAACCCTATGGAGCAGTTCTACTCTGTCACATGGGGTCGCCAGGAGTTGAAATCGACTGGATGGCACACAACAGCAACGACATGGTATATATATGGTGGTGGTGGTTGTTGGTGCTGTCGAGTTGATTCAGACTCATGGCAACCCTATGTGTGCAAAGTAGAATTGCTCCTTAGGGTTTTCGTGGCTATGGGATATGGTATATGGTTGTTATTAGCTGCCATTGAGTCAGCCCCTGACCCATGGTGCCCCCATCCACAACAGAACGAAACACTGCCTGGCTCTGTACCGTCCCCATGATTAGTTGGGGACCAAACCCTTGTGGTCCATAGGGTTTTCAATGGCTGATTTTCAGAAGTAAGTCGCCAAGCTTCTCTTCCTAGCCCGTCTTATTCTGGAAGCTCCACTGAAACCTGTTCAGCATCATAGCAACACACAAGCCTCCACGGACAGACGGGCGGTGACTGCACATGAGGTACATTGGCTGAGAGTTAGACCCAGGTCTCCAACATGGAAGGCAAGGATTCTACCCCTGAACCACCGCTGCCCCCTGCATGGAGTTGCCATAAATCAGAATGATCTCAGTGGCAACTACTTTGGTGTTTTGGTTTATGGTATATGGTACTCTGTGGTATATGGTAGTAGTAGAGGTGTGTTCGTTTACCTCATCTCTTACTGGTGTTCACTTTTCTAATGTTTGATTTTGAAATGATTCTAGACTGTAAAGTTGCAAAAATAGTAGAGGGAGTTCTTGTGTACCTTTCACCCAGCTTTCCATAACGTCGACACCTTACACAACCATTGGATAGTTATCAAAACCAGGAAATTAACATTGGTGCATACTGTTAGCTAAACTACAGATCTTACTAAAATTTAACCAGTTTTCCACTAATGTCCTTTCTCTGTTCCGAGACCCATTTAGTTTGGTGTGTCTCCATGATTTCTTTTGAGTGTATGAGATTTTCATCTTCGTCTTTCCTGCCCTTGGCCCTTAAAATGAGTACTGGTCAGTTATTTTGTGGACTGTCTCCCTGCTTGAGTTTGTTGAAAGTTCCTTGTGATTGTAGCGAGGCCCTGCATTTTTAGAGAACACCCGGTCAGCACGGTGCTTACCTCCCCCAGGAATCTCGTCTGGAGGTACCATGCAGATGCGCCTTCTGATGGCAGAGTTGATCTTGACCACTGGCTGAGGTGGTGTCTGCGTGACTTGTCTACTGAAACGTTTCTGCTTTTACCTGTGAATTAATGACTGTCTGGTGGGGGTACTTCCAGACCAAGCGGAAATCCAGCTTCCACCACTGGTTCTAGCATCCACGGTGGGTTTTGCCGGTAGCAGTTATTACTGTGGCTTTTTCTGTTTCCTCCATTTCTTCTACACTTACAGGTCGGGTTTCTTGTGGGAGGAAAACCGTCCTTTGTTCAATTATTCATTTAAATGACAGACTGTTATTTAAGGCGGTATTTAAATAGTGTCTCTATTTTCAAGATCCCTTTTTTTGTTTTTTGTCATTTGGTTGGGGTAGGGTAGAGAAAGGTACCAACCAGTGGTCAGGCTAATCATGGAGTCTTCCACCACCCTCCCCCACCATGTAGGAAATTTCTGTCCCTATCAGACATGTGTCTGGCTGGCTTTGTGTCCTTGACTTGCTGGGTCTCCCTGACGTGTGACTGTGGACTGGGGCCAGGTATACCATGCTTTTTGCATAAGCGGAGTTGACACCTGAGAGCTCATGAGTACCTTCCAGCTAGTCGGGTCTGACCAGGTGGACATGCGGTTCAGCACGTGGAGAGTTTCTTAAACACCAGGAGCTTCCTTCCTGCCTCTTGGCCTGTACCCAGCAGCCTGGACATAGTCCTGGCTCCCTGCTCCTTGTAAGGAGATGCTGCTGGGGGGCTGCTTCCCCACAGCACCTCCAGGCGAGGCTCTCCTGAGCCCTCAGCAAGACATGCCTGCAGGGCTGGTAGAGGAACAGGGTCTCCAGGGACCTCACGCTACTTTCTCCTCGGCAGTGTTCCTGGGGTGAGCTGAGGGCCCCCTGCAGCTTCAGGCTGGCCCTGTGGAGCAGCACGGTATTGTAGAAGAGCCAGCAGGCCAGCGTGGTCAGGGTAACGGTCAGCACAGTAGGCGTGGCCGAGGCAGCATCCCTCTGGGGGACCGCGCCCACCAGGCCTGTGTGGCCAAGAGCAGGACACAGAAGACCAACTCCAATAAGAGGGCTGGCCTAAAGCCCAGGCTGAATGTCACCACCGAATACTCAGGCCAAGCAGTCAGCAGGTCCAGCTGGCACTGGCTGGTTCTGTGCAGCTCCCTGGAGGTGCCCAGCAGGGCCACCACCTCAGGGAGCTGCAGAGGGAGCAGACCAGGATGGCCGCTAGAGCCAGGGCTGGCCTCAGAGATCCTTGGTCACTGCAGGCAGACAGGGTGGGGTGCTGGGCAGGAGGAACACAAAGAGCATGGCCACCTGGAGGTCCTGGGTGTTGAAGCAGCAGATGCTGGCACAGAAGGCAAGGACCTTGCAGTCCAGATTGGTGGTGACTAGGTAGTCTGGGCTGGCGATGGCCATCAGGGACAGCAGGTCCCTCAGCATGTTGGTCACGGTGAGGCCCAAGAGGAACGCCCACAGGTTCCCCAGCCAAGCACTCCCTCAGAGGAGTTGAACGCCCCCGCTGCCAAGCCCAGGAGTGCAAGCAAGGCCAAGTACGTGTGTGTATGAGCCTTGAGATGATGCTCTGTGGGGCAATGACATCCTCCATGGCTGGGGACGTGAGGCTGGGGTACCGCACCCACTACATGTGAACAGACATCAGGACCAGCTCTGCCGACCTGCAAGGAAGCAAACCTGCAGGGGTTACTGCAGGCTCTGCTGTCAGGAGGGCCAGCCTCAGGGAGGGCCAGCCAGGGTGGGGGTGGCGGGGGGGAGAGGGGGGAGTGACAGCTTTAAAGGAGGGACATTCTCAAGAGCTCAGGCAGGAGATATTAGGACAGGGCCAAGTGGAGATCAGGGCCCCTGTGGAGTGCCACTGGGAAGCTCAACCCAGACCTTACTAGATGGGGAGGGGGGCGGCAGGTGGAGTAGCAGATGAGGCCTGGGAGTGATGGGCCAATCTCCAGAGCCTCCATTTAACAGCTCCCCACTGGTTCCAAGACAAACTCAGGGTGAGAGCCGAAGGGACAGTGGGTCCGTGGTACCATGAGGGTTGGGAGGGTGGGTGTGAGCCACAGTGGTACGAGAGTTCCTGGCAGTTTAAGCATCCTGTCCACCCTTGCTCCACCCCTGAAGGAACCTCACTCTCATTCAGGCCACTGGGGGAGCAGCCTCATCCAAGTGTGAGCTCAGCGTGCACCCTCCATGCAGGCTCCTCCAGCGTTTGCACTCGGGTTCCCAGAGCAGGGTCCTGCATGGGTGCACCCGGGTTCCCAGGAGCAGTGTCCTGCTTGGGAGCTGGCTGCCCACAGTGTCCTGCTGGTCTCAGAGGGGCCCCTCCCACCGAGGAGCAGGAGGCCCAGGACCTGTGTGTCTGGAGTTGAGCCTGGATTCAAAGTCCAACTTTGGGGTCTCTTCACCCTGAGAGATGCTGTCCTGCACTGGGGGATCCTTACAACTCTTAAAAACACAGAGACCAAGAAGGTGGTGGTCATTCGCTGAAGAGGGGAAGGTTGTGGCGGCTTCTTCCCTCCAGCCTGGGCTGGGGCATCATAGGCGGAAGTTCCCGGAGTTAGGCCTCAAAAGGCAGCGCTGACTCAGAGCTGTGCCGCCCACCTTTTATCACTGAAGTAACTTTGTTTCTTTACAGATGCCCCCCCCCCCAAATTTTAACCAAATAGCCAGTGAGGCTGGGAGATATTTACTCAAAGGAAATCGACAGCAATAAAGTTAGAAACTGACTTTTGATGGCAGGCTGGAAGGTGGCCTGGCTCCCTAGCCCATTTTCATTTTCTCTGTAGGGGAGGCTGTGGTGGCAGAAAGGGCTGATGCCCTGTGAGGGATAGGCCCTGAAAGAGGGTGCACTTAAGCCAGGCTGGCAGACCCCACAGCATGACCAGACCGCAAACCAATGGCTCGGAAGAAGAGAGCAAAGGGGAATGGCCAGCTTCCTTTCCAACCTGTGACAACTAAAGTAGCTTGGGATGTACCCCAAGCCGGTGTGCACGTGGAAAGGTGTTCACTGGACATGCAGGTGGGTGTTTAACACTCAGGATCTTCCTACATGAAGAGTCCTGTTGAATAGTAATCAGTACTTGCCCTCCTCCGGGACAGCCTAAGGACTTCGAAGCTTTCACTGTATGTAGACTTCTTCCCGAGTTATATAGTATTGTTCAGTGTAATTTTTCAAAACCCATGAGACAGTATTATTGTTGTTTCATGCAGTCAATATTTATTTGGAGCTACCTACGTATTTACCACTTCCTTTGCTTTTCATTCCTTCTTGAAATTCAGCTCTTCTGTCTAGAATACTGATCTTGCTGCCTGAAGTGCATTGTTTAGAATTCTCTTTAGTGGAGATCTTTAGTGTTGGCTGGTGGTGAGTACTCACTTTTTGCTTGTCTAAATAGGTGGTAGTCTTGCCGGGCTGGAATTCAGGAACGGCTGTCAGTTTATCCTGCTTGGGGTTTGCTGGGCTTCTTGAGTGCGTAGCCTGGTGATTTCCGTCAGCCACGCTTGCGCGTCTTCGCGTGGTGCCTCTGGCTCAGTCTCGCCCTCCCCACCAGGACTCTGACCGAACATTATGTCACAGTTTCTCATGGAATCACCTCTTCAGATGCATCTTGCAGGTCACCATTTTCCTCTAACTGATCTGCTCTTCAAACCACCGACTTTGTTTTTGTTTCTAGAGGTTCTTGGGGCTTTGAAAAGCCTGCTGACATTTTCCTAGATTCCCATTCCTTGCAGGTGTCTTCAAGCCTGCCTTTTGTTCCTTTGAAGGTGGCATGACCATTTTATAACCTGATCACTCCTGGAGTCCAGTGTTTTTGTATCTCTGGTCATCTTTGAACAGGGTATCACTGGCTGTGTACTTGAAAAGTTACATTTGGAAATAACTTGAGGCTTACAATGAAAGTAATTTACCCCACAGAATATTTGGTTTGACTTTTTTGCAAGATACCTGGAGGCTCACAAGTCTAGGACCACTGGGATCCCTGAGCATTCCACACTTTGAAAACAGGCCATGCTTCTGAGAGCGCGTGTACACATCCATTCACCCTCACGCTGAGAGCTGCCCCAGGGTCCCCGATGGGTGTGCAGGGGGCTCCTGTGCGCCTCCCTTCCCAGCCAACTGGGTATCAATGGAGGAGATCTCTCTGAGGCTCTGTCCAAATGCAGCCCTCACTGAAGATAATCAATGTTCATAAGGCCACATGGAGCCCTTAGTAAGGTGTCCTTGAGTGGCCAGCCCAGGCTTCCTTCAGGGGAGAGGTCTCTCTCAGACTCTTCCGTAGCCGGCCTCTCAGGCTCCTCTCCCTTCTGCCTGGCTATTCCTTGCTTTCTTTTCTTCTTTTATGCTTCTAGAAGTTTTTTCTTTTTTTAAATCTAGAGTTTTTTTTTCCTGGTTTTCAGTAGGTAGGTTGAACTGAGTACTGAAGCCTGTTATGACCAGAACCAGGGGCAGCTCCCTACCCTAGAAGTGGCCTGCTGGCTCTGGGGTTCTAGGAGGTTAGGAGGGAGGGTCTTTCATGTTGGGTTACCCACCTGTTAACAGTCTGCTGGACCTGGGGTTCCAGGTAGTGAAGTGGGGTTTGTGGTGTGTAACCCCCTGCCCTGGAAATTGCCTCCTGGCTTTGGAGTTCTGGGTGGTGAGGAGAGGGTTCATGGTGTACAGCCTACCACCCTGTAAATGGCTTATTGTTCTGGGATTCCAGGTAGTAGAAGGGGGGTCATGGTGTACAGCCCCTCATCCTGTAAACGGCCTGCTGGCTCTGGGGTTCCAGGTAGTGAAGGGGAGTCGGTGGTGGTATGCAGCCCTCCTATACTGTAAATGGCCTACTGGCTCTGGGGTTCTGGGTGGTGAGGAAGGAAGGGAGTCTGTGGTATTGGGTTGCCCACCACCAGTGTGCTGACATGCTGGGCCCCACTCACTTTCTCCAGCCTCACTGGCCTCCTCTGTAGAACGGGGTGGCCCCGCAGCCCCCAGCTAGCTTCCTCACATGGGAGGGCCAAGCACAGATTGGGTCCTGGGAGACCTTGGGTGGTGCTGGCTGGTCTGTGTGTGACCTGTCTGCTCATTCTGAGCACCTACTGACGAGTCCTGTCCTTCCTTCACAGGCCCACACCAACAGGAGGGACCCACACGTCCTCCAGGTGTGTCTCGGCCCGGTGAGTACCAATGCCTGGGGTTAGAGCATGAGACCCAGTGGCAGACTGAGAATGAACGATTGGGAACATTTCTTGCTTCAAAGTCAGTGGGGAAGGAGGAGGTCTTTGCGCCTTTGCCCAGCCTGCTCGGCGTGGGGCCCTGCCCCCGCCCCAGTCTGGGCCCACATGCCATGGTACTTTGGTGCATTCACCATGAGGTGGCCCTGGTATTCTGGCATCAGCTCTTCATTTGGTCTGGGGGTGGTTGGGCTGTGGGCCACTCTGCCAGGCAGGGCATGCCTGTGGTCTGAGCTTGGCCAAGAGAGGTCCTTGACCCATGAGCCTGATGGAAAAGGTGGTTGCTTGCTTTCTTCCTTAGTTATGCTTTCCATGCCCAGCAGCCCTTACTGATGGAGAGAAGCTAAAATGTCTTCTCCTCTCCCCTGCGGCTATTCAGGAGGTCCTGGTTCAGTTTTACCTCTTCCTTGTGGGCAGGTCCACTGCACCCTCAAGCTTCTGTCTCTCTGTCTGTGAAGTGGATCAGACACCACTCCCAGCCTGGAGGCCTGGGAGGCCAAGCGCTGGGGTCCCTGCTCTACCACTGACCCAGCAGTTCAGGGCTTGGTCCGCTCCACTGGCCTCTTGTGTTGTGTGAGCCTGGATCTGCCGTGTGGGAATGTAGGGCCTAGTTTCTCAGGTAAAGACCTAATAGTGGGATTGCTGGTTCATGTAGCGTCCATTTCACTCTGCATGAAGCTGCTGCCACTGTTTTCCTCGGTGGCCACACCAGTCTGTGTTCCCACCGCTTAGACTTGTAACTGGGTTCCCTGGGGATAGACATCCGTCCACATAGGCCCAGGGTTTGTTTTGGTGGCCGATCTCAGGCCAAGAACCAGGGGCTTCTGGGACGTTCCGCTGGGGCCACGTAGAAGCGCTGCCAAAGTCCGGGCCTAGGGTCCCCTGGGAGCTCCCCAAGGCCAGAGCCCTGAGTGTTCTGTGTTCCGCACAGCAGCTTTTGGCTGCAGCTCCTTAAACGGTCCTTCAGGATGCTTCTAGAAGCCTGGGCCCTAACTCCCTAGGTCAATTCCCAGAGCGAGAGGTGGAGATGTAGCAGCCCCCGACCCCCAGTAGTGAGGGTGAACGTCTCCCAGAGCTCCAGCAAGGAAGGGTGTTGGCCTTGGGAAGTGCGGCCTCTGAGCCCTTGATGTGCATTCCTGCTCGGGCAACTCAGGGCTGACCTTCTGCGCAGACGTGTGTTTACGCTGGTGCTGCATCGGGAGTTCTGCTCATTCCACCTCGAAGGTAGTTATTAAATGTTTCCCATGTTTCTGCGTGGCTTTTGTTGTCATTCTTGGTGACTATGTAATTATCATGACGCTAATAATAACGTACTAAACTGTCCCCTTATTGTGGACACGTAAGTTGTGCGCTTTACAAAACGTCCCAGATGGCTCGCAGTTGTTTTTCTATGCAAAAAGGGTATGCACTGTTGAGACCACGCTTTTCTCAGGGTAGCGCTGTGTGCCCATTAGGCATGTGACAGAGTGGGCTTGGTAAACTTAGCACAGTGGGGTGGCATAGGGCCTCAGTGAAGAGCTCCTGCAAACGCTTGTCCTCGAGGCTTCCGTGTCTTTGTCCCGTGGCTCTAGATACCCAGGGCCGTCCTCAGCCTGACTCTTTCTTCTGGGAATTGCAATGTCGGATTCCTTCATAAAAATGGACGCAGTTTGTCTGTGGCTGTGGAGAGCACGGCCGTTAATGCAAGGCGCTGCTCACGCAATTCTAGTGGAGGGACAATGGCCCCTCAGAACATAGCCCTTGCTCTATGCTGTGGGACCTAATGCCCCCAGCTCAGAACACAGCCCTGCTCTGTGCTTTGGGGCCTGACGTCGCCTCCCTGCCCCCGAACATGGCCCTGCTCTGTACCGTTGATCTGATGCCCCTCCCCACCAGGAACATGGCCCTTGCTCTGTGTTGTGAACCTGATGTCCTTCCCCCTCAGGACACAGTCCTGCTCTGTGCTGTGGGACGATGGCCTCAGAACACGGCCCTGCTCCCTGCTGTGGTTCTGATGCCTCCCTTGCGAGCAGGCACCACTTCGCTTTCTGGCAGGACTAAGCTCTCTTAGCACCTCTGGCCTCGGCTCTGTAGATGTTTCCATTTCAGTCCCCTCGCTCCTTCTAGACTCCAGGCCCAGTGACCCTGTGAATAATCTTGTTTAATATCCCTGCTCGGAATCTCTGAGAGTCATAAGTCAGCAGGTGGGTGTAAGGCCTGTTCTGCACCGTTGGGCTCTTGCAGGTTGACTAAAGTGATTTGTGGCCACGGATGGTCTGTGTTGCCACTAAGCTGGTTGGTGGGGTTTGTGTGGTCTGACCTCAGGCCTAGTGTCTGGTGGTGTGCGGAAGCCAGCCTAGACCTCTGCACCTGCCCAACCAGCCTTCTCACCTGGGGTGCCGAGGGGCAGGGTACACGTGGCCTCATGCCAGGGTCAGCTGGCCACATCTATTCCAGCTGCTTCTTGGAGGGGCCACTAGGGAGGTGCCATCAGACCGACCAACTCCATTCCCTCCCCTATCCAGTTCAGTTCCAGAAACTGTTAGAATGCCTTGTTTTGAGTATTGGGAAAAACAACCTCATGAGCATATAAGGATAAGAGGGTTTCCTGAGTCTCCTGAAGCATGCGTACCCTCTCCCATTCTCTCTTGCTCTCTCACAGTTGCTTGCTGGTGCTCACACACCTCCCTAGGAGCACAGAGCTCTCTGGGTCTGAGCATGGCTCCATCACACACAGCCTTGAGGTAGGCACAGTGCTGTCCTCAGCAGCCGGATGACCAAGCAACACTGCTAAGGGGGTGTCTTTGTCTTTCCCTATCAACTCATAGCCCCACAAGCAGCACCTGGTCCAGCCTTCGCTGTTCCGAGGCTTAGCGGGGGACCCAGCAAAGCTGAGGTCGATTCCTGGTCTGGTAGAAGTCCATCTGTCTCTGCGAAACCCCATGGAGTCTGTGCTTGCCCACATGTGGTGAAGTGTCTGCTACACAGCACCTCCTCGCCACATTCAACCCGAGGCTCTGCAGCTATACACAAGCCCCAGTGTGGAGATGCAGTCTGGCCAGCCAGTAAGGCTGGACACTGAGCCGGACTGATGGTTCCCAGCATGGTGGAGCAAGTTTGGACCCACATCTGTGGGCGTCAGGCACAGAACACGCCAAGGAGCGACACAGGTGTATGGGGCAGCAGCAAGGCCCTCAGCTCCGGGTGAGGGCGTGCCTGGAAGGTTCTCCTGGCAGAGACCCCCTAACCCAGGTCTTCTCCCACTGGAGACAGGAGAGCTGTGGAGAGCAGAGCATGGAAGAAAGTTCACTTGCGGGCGACCTCAGCTGGGCCTGAAGCACCCTTTCCTGGAACCACTGGGGCGTTTGGCTGAGGGTCCCAGAAGGCCTCTCAGCGCCTTGTTAACCAGCTGGGTCAGCTTTAAGTGTTTGTAAATGGGCATACGGTGTCACTGTCAGGTCTATGCTGGCAGCAGTGTAGCCGGTCCCGGGCACCAACGCCATCATGGAGAATAACTCCAGTGAGGTTAGTGGAGTAGGCACTGCCGCAGGGCACTGGGGAGCCTGGTGCAGGGGTGGCAGTCTTCTCTGGTCTGCTCCCAGGCCCATGAGACTCCCCCTTTGCTGTCTGGGCGGGAACAGGGGAGCCTGGCACCTCATTGCCCTCCCCTTTCCCTTGTCCCCTCCACCGACTGCCTGCTCCTGGAAGAACTCCTCCATTCCAGGTTTCAGGCCCTGTGAAAACACGTAGGCTCCAGACGTGCCTGCTATAAAACAGTCATAGTGTCCTGCAAACCCCAGCTGGCTGGCCCTGGCTCAGGATGAGAGCCCACCGCAGGGATTTATCAGGTACATCCCTCAGTTCCATGTGTCTTCTGATGGGACAGACCCTGTCCATCCATCCTTGAGAGACAGAGCTGTAGCTGCTATCCATCCTCTCCTAACAAGGACAACCTGCACAGTTTACATGGTCATTCCCAATCTAAACACTGGGAAAACAAATTGTATATATATGTATTTTTTAATGGGACCAATCTGTAGGATAAATAAGTTTTGGTTTTTTGAGAGGAGCTCCCACAGTTGACACATTGCCCCAGCCTCCCTATAGCTCCTCATAGTGTCCTCATAGTGACAGATGGACCATGGCAAGGGGCGGGCGGGGGGGCGGCCAGCAGAGGGGCGCTCACATGTGGAAGGCCCCGATGCTGCTCCAGGCGAGGGTGATCCAAGGACCTCTCCCTGCATCTGGTGCTCCCCTCTGCCCTCCTGGTCCAGCTCACACCTCCCACCTGCTCTGGGCTTCATGCAGACTCGGGGCTGCAGGCACAGACCCTACAGCTCAAGCGGAAAAGCCAGAATTCGGGCTTAAGTCTCCGCAGCCACACACACTGCTTTTTCAGCAGCATAAGGCCATGGGACTCAGAAACGTCCGCGTGAGGGCAGCTGAGTGCCACGCCTGGTTGTGAGGACACCGTGGTTTTCCTGCCTGGGGAGCCCACAGCCATCCTTCCCACAGCGGCCCCTCCCAGCAGGCAAGCAACATCTACAACCTAAAATAGGACCTGAAACCCCACCCTGCAACAAGGGAAGAGCTGATCCAAACCCTCTAAGCCAACGGAAAATTCCCCAGAGCCTCCCCTGAGACGTCAGCGATGGGCCGGCCGGCTCTGCCAAGTCGGGGTCTCCACCCACTGTCCCAACAGCAAGGACCCGGTGGGCAGGGGAAGCACTGGATTGAGGTCATCCCAGGCCTCACCCCAGTCCTGCGGGGTCTCCTCATCCTGCAGGCGCTACGGCCCAAACTGCCCCAGCAGCACGCTGAGGCACCATCACCGGCAGTGACACCTGGAGAGCAGCTCCCCCAAGTGGTGTCGGCTTTGCTGGGACAAGCAGAGGCCCCTGCAGGTGAGGTGTCTGCCGACAGTACACCCAGGAGGCTCCGGAAAGCCCACAGTAGCAGGGGAGGTGAGGAGAGGCCTGAGGGCCCCACATTTCTGAAGGGGGAGCACTTGGGATTGACAAGTCCTTCGGAGCTATGCCTGGTCAGCAGGCTGGGTATGGGAAACACTTGCTGCTCGTTTTGACACCCCTTTTGTGGGTCCCATAGGCGGAGCCCACCTGTCAGGGGGTCCCGTAAGCAGAGCTGTCCTGTCGAGGGGTCCCGTGTGTGGAGCCTGCCTGTTGGGGGAACCTCAGGGGCTTTTTGTGCCATGCTTGGCCCCCTGTAGCCTTTGGGGTGCCTATGCCCACAGCTCATGTGGGCAGGGTTGGGGCTGCCCCTCCAGACCCCTAGAAAGGCAGCCAGTCCCTGAGAACCCCCAAGACGGAGGGTTAAGAGTCAGACAAGTGGTGACCACAGGCAAGACCCTTCGTTTTGAGCCTCAGTTGTTATCATGATGGGGTCCCCTGGAAATGATGAAACGCGTGAGCCTTGAGGACAGACTGTTGACAGGTAGGCACCTTTGGTTTGGGGCCTCACCCCATGCCTGCAGGGCACCTGTGTTATATGGGATCACTGGGTGCAGGCTGGCCGTCTGCCAAGAGAGTGGGGGGCCTCTACTGGGGGGTGGGGGACTTCAGCTCCTGAAGGCCAGCAAGCCACCCACCCTCTCAGACATGGTGTTCTTGTGTGAGAGGAGATGGACAGATGCCAAGGGCCATCCTATGTGGAAACAGGCCCTGCCCTGTCAGCCCCCAGGGGCCAGAACATGGCTGGAGGGGAGCTGTTGTAGGACCTGGGGACCCGAGGAGTGGACGTTTCTGGAGTGTGCTTTGCTGCCATTATGCTCTGTCTGGCCTCAGCCCCCCTAGGCCCCCCGCCTCAGTGGTGGCGGCTCCCCCAGTTCTGGGGCAAGGTGAGGAAGGTGGGCTTGTGCAGGTTGTGGCTGTGGAGGTGAACACGTAGCTCGTGTCTGGAAGGAGGGACAGGGCGAGTAAGTAGAGCACCTGGCCTGTCCCCACCCCATCACACCCTCATGGGAGCCCAGGACGCCCACAATCAGGTGGGAACTCGGGCAGGAAGGACTGGTCCCATCGCTCTCCGGCTCCTCCTCTGCACGTTCTGTCCCTGCACTTGGGAAGGCCCTTGGCGCAGGAGCAGCAACTCTCTAGTAGCAAGAAGGGCAGCAATCCCGTGCCCTGGGCCATTTCCACTTAATCTCAGTGCTGTCGTGTGGGGCTCCTCCCCACACGAAACTGTGGCTGGCAGTGAAGGAGCAGTGGGCCTGCTGCCACCCTCCTTGTGCTGCTGCTGAGTGTTGGCCAGAGAAAGGAAGATCAGCTGACTGGATTCCTTCATCCCAGCCCTGCGCAGGCGGTGCCTTAGTGCTTTGCTCTGCAGGTCGTTCTGGGGAGGAGAGGCTGACCCAGAGGCGGGGTGACCTTTCCCAAAGAGTTCCCTGTGTGGAAGTGAAGTCAGCCCCCAAAAAGGAAAGTCGCCCCAATTCCCTAGATCATGTTAGAATGAACCTGGCCTTGACTTAGTTGTGTGGTACAGACGCATGGCCAGTTCTAAGGCAGGGGATTTATGAGTCCCTGGACAAAGGATTTTCTGAGAAGAATGTCTAAGGGTTATTTCCATGCCCTACACATGCTTCCAGCTCTCCCACCTGCCATTCCCTTGCCCTCAGCCATAGTCGTGACTCCCATCGAGCACTGCTTATCTGTCAGGCGTCCTGAGGTGTCTTACACTATCTCACCTTCTAGCCCGTGCAGCCCATTCTGTTATTATCCCTGGCAGGCGAGGGCTCAGGGTTTAGGAAGGTGTAGTGACGTTGAGACCACCCAGCTGGCCATTTGTACAGGCCAACTGCCTCCTGCCGTGGAGAGTTGAGGAAGGGACTGGGTCACTTGCTCCTCCTGGGTGGCTGGAATGTGCTGTGTCCTACGTACGGGATGTGGAGAAGGGGCCAGGGTCATGGGGCCTCACATCAGCGGGGACTTTGGAGCAAGTGTTCAGGGCATCATCTGTTAGCCTCGTGGCGTCCTTTGCATGGATGAGACCTAAACACCAGAAGGGAAGGACAGATGATGGGGGATGGGAGAGTGTGTCATGGTGATGGGGAGTGGTCTGAGACACTGGTGACCATGGACTGCTGTCATAGCCCAGGCCTCTGAGATGGCAGTGATGAGGGCCAGGAAGCGCCTAGGTCTCAGAGTGTGT
Organism: Loxodonta africana; assembly: GCF_030014295.1. Classification (NCBI taxonomy): domain Eukaryota; kingdom Metazoa; phylum Chordata; class Mammalia; order Proboscidea; family Elephantidae; genus Loxodonta; species Loxodonta africana. The sequence goes on along the minus strand of NC_087353.1, from coordinate 91,483,976 downwards.
GAAATCAGGCTCTGGGAGCCTTGGGCCTCCCAGGTGGACAGATGGGGCCCCAGCCTTCTTTCCTCCAGAGCTGTTTGCCTATAGTCCAGCCCCTGGGCCCCTTGGGGCCAACTTGGGGGCTTGGCAGAAGGAATCTCCCATGATGGTGCTCTTGGTGCTGGGACAATTGGGGGAGGTGTCTGTTTGAATGGGGCTGTCCCTGCCTGAAGTCTTGTGCCCGTGGGGTGGTGCTGCTCTGGCATTGAGGAGCTCCAGAACTGGCTCCCAGGGGCCACAGCAGCACTGAGCCTACTCCCAGTATGTTCTCTCTGCTTCTGTACCCATTCCTTAGAAACCTTGTGCATTCTTATGTAAACCCACTCCTCTCTGGACCTCCCGGGTTGGGCACCTGTATCTGCCAGCTCACGGGATTGTTTCAGAAATACCCGGGCAGCTCTCTGGGTCCCTCAAAAGCTGGCCTGGGGGTTGGAGCCATCCACAGGAAGTGTTGGCTCAGCTGGCTGACTCAGCCCAGTCAAGTTCTCTACTATAAACACTGTGTCAGGGCTCCCTTGATGGCCCCAGCAGATTCCTTCTGGGTTGTCATGTACTCCCCTTCTTGGCCAGGCCTGTTATACTGGGGGCTCTTGGAGGGGGCCATAGTCATGTCCTCTGGTTATCGTGTCCCCGTCCCCATCCCTGTCTCCGTCCGTCCCATCCCCACCCCCCCCCGCCCCCCTGCCGGTCACGAAGCTGGGCCCCCCAAGACATGCAGGCTCTCGGACAGCCGCTGGGTGGAGCTCCTGAGCAGGCCTGCTGGGTTGGCCTGTGTGACCGGGAAGGTGGCCCAGCCTGCATCTAGTCCCTGGGCTCCACAGTGACACTGCGAGTGCCCTCAGGCAGCCTCAGGGCTGAGGGTCATACAGGCAGAACTGACTTGTGTGAGATGCGTGGGGCTCACGTGTCCTGGCAGTGATCCTGACAGGAGTACATGCCTGGTAACAAACACCCCTGCCAACCAAGACGAAAGCCTTTCCAGAAAGTTCCCTGTGCCTCCTGGCCCTGCTGGTTTGCCTTCTTGCCCCAGAATGTCTGTCTTAGAGGCCCACCGTGCATACTTGTTTGCGTCTGGATACTTTCTGCCCAGCATGACGTCCTGGAGCTCAGCCGTGTGTTGGTATGTTGATGACAGACTTCCTTTTTACTGCCAAATCCAAGTTCACCGCTGGGCAGGCCACACATGGTTTATCTGTCACCTGTTGATGAACAGCTGGATCGTTCTCAGTTTGGGGTTCTTATGAATGAAGCTGGTATGAAGATTTGTGCCCAGGTCTGTGTGTGTGAGCACGCATTTTAGTTTTTCCTGAGCAAATGCCTTGGAGCAAAGGGCTGGAATATACAGTGATTGTGTGTTTAGTTGTAAGTAACTGCCAGATGGTGGCACCATTTTACACTCCCCCTTTTTAAGTGAAATGAAAGGTTTTGCAGAAGCCTAATCCATATCAGCAGGCATTGGTTGGCGTGGTGGTAGAATTCTTGCCTTCCATGCAGGGGACTGGGGTTCGATTCCCAGCCGGTACACCTTGTACGCAGCCACCACCCGTCTGTCAGTGGCGATTTGCATGCTGCTATGACGCTGAACAGGTTTCAGCAAGCTTCCAGACTAAGACAGACTAGGAAGAAAGGCCTAGCGATCGACTTCCAAAACTCAGCCAGTGAAAACCCTGTGGAGCACAGTGATGCTCATGGGGATGGCGCAGGACCAGTGTTGACGTCGCCTGCCTCTTGGGTCATTATAGGCACTGAGTGCACACATGCAGAATCCTGAACCAGTTGATGTGCCATGCTTCCACCTGCCTGGATGTTGGTGGCCTCACCCAGGCGGGCGGCTCTGCCTCGACAGATGCCACCTCTGGTGCTTGGCACTTTCTCCTCACTGACACAGGAGCACGTGTGTGTGTGTGTGAGAGAGAACACGACTTGCCAAGTAAGCACTCCCCACGGGCCTTCCTGTGACAGAGACCAAGCCTCAGCCACTCATTCCATAAAGGTCAGAAGTCCCCCAGCATGCACCCCCACCTCCAGCATCTGCTACACACCCTAGTCCCGGGCGTCCCTCACTGGGAGCTCAGGCTCTGTACATGCATCATTAGGGTCTTGTAATGACCTAAGTGTGAATGCAAGGAGGGCGATTCCCACTGTGAAATGATCTGGGTGCCAGCTACTGAGCTCCGTGCTTCCCTCGGAGCAGCCCCTAATCCTGTCAGGTGCCCCTGCAGTTACCACATCATCCTCCCTATTTTACAAAGGACACAAGCACAGAGAGGCAAAGAAGGTGCCACTTGGTACATGACAGCCCCACCGCCATGCCGCTCGTACCAGCAGAAGAATGCTGGTCACCTGAGACAGCAGTCCGCATCTTCACGTCAAGTGAAGTCAGACGCAGGATACAGCTAAACGCTCAGCACCAAGCAAGCTAGAACATCGAAGGTTAGCACCTGCTTCTTGTTAGGAAAAGCAGAAACTAAAAACTCTCTCTGGTCTTGGTTCCTGCTGCCCTTCGCTGCCTTCACAGAGTCCCTGGCACACACAAAGCCTTTTCAAGGGGCAGGGGGCAGCTGGCCCGAGTCCAGAGCCCTGCCCTATGACTCATGGGCGTTTTCTGGGATGCAGCTTCAGATGTCCCTACACTGAGGCTGACACATGTGCGAGCACTTCCAGGAACTCTGCTCCTCATAAGGGCAAAGCTGTCTGCATGTGCGCACAGGTGTGTATGCATGTATTGACACCTGTTGTGTGTACACGTGTGCGTGTGTGTGCATGTGTAGATGCGTGTGTGTGTGTGTGTACATACGTGTGTTTTGCTTCAGGCATAGAGTTCTAGGAATACTTGTTTCTCTGTGTTGAAGGGATGGTTCCATCCTCAGGCTGCCGTTTGTGCTGTGTGGTTGACAAAAGCGGGAAGAGTAGGTTGCTTTCTGAGGTGCCTCTTCTCTAGGAGCTTTCCAGAGACCTTCCTGATGTCGCTGTTATGTAGCTAGGACTTGTCCTTCAGTTGCCAAGGGAATAGCGAGGAGAGTAAAGTTAGGTCAGGAGCCAACAGTGAGGGCTGGTATCCAGAATAAATCCAGAGCAACCTCAAATCATTTAGAAAAATGGACAAACACCTGAAGAGGCATTTCGTTAAGAGGAAGTCCAAATGGCCAGTAAATACGCGAAAAGAGCCCCAACCTCATTATAATTGGGGGACACCTCAGCCCTCCTACTAGATTGGCAAAAAATTTGAACTATGTTTCCATTTGTGAGGACTGGGGAGGATGTGTGAGGACACCTGCTGGTGGGGCATCCACGGTGCAGCCACTTTGGGAAGCAGTTTGGAGCCATACCCAAACTGTGTGTGTGCCTGTGGCCAGCTGTGCCCCTCTTGGGTGATCTGGGTGCACCAGAAGATGAAGACAGGAAAGTTACTGTGCAGCTGTCCGTTGTATCCAAGGCAGAGAGAGCCCTGCTGCCCAGCACCTAGCCCCAGTTGCCACCGGCACACAGCCCCTCCATTCACTTCCACGTTAGGCAGCCTCGTTTGTTGGGGAAGCTGTTTTGTAGGAAGAATTCCAAGGCTGTGGAAGGGCTGCTGCCTCTCCTAGTCCTGCTCCCAGGAACCCCAGCCCTCCAGGAGCTCCCTGTCTCTCTGGAGCACAAAGTGACAGGAAATGCGAGCAGGAGAAAGGCCTTTTTATTTGGAACAGCCACGAAGCCCAGCTCCCCCATCCTATTTCCCCTAAGAGCAGTGATGGCTTCCCAACTAAGCCCGCTTCTGTAGATCGTCCTGGGCTCGTGGCCTCTCTGTGAGAGGAGAATTAAAGACCCGTCACGCGGCCATCCGCTCGGGCCTCAGAGGCTCTTATCGCGCACTGTGGCTGGAATGCAATCAGGGGGATTACCACCATCACGTCTCAGCAAACACGAGTCCTCAAGTGGGAGATGCCAAAATGGGACGCCCCCGCCATCTGGCTGCGTAATCTTTTTCTGAAGAGCCGGCTTCCCTCCTGCTCTGAGTCAGGCTCCTTGTGCATGAGGAGGAGGAGAGGGACACAGGCTGCAGCTGGGAAGATGGGAAGGAAATCGTGGTGCAGCCCTCATCCTGAGTAGCAAGAGAGGCCACACTGCCCCTTGTGCACACACCTTCCACAGCCAAAGCATCCAGAAAACTCACCTCTCTGGACCAAGGGCTTGCTGGAGGCACCACGGCTTCCAGCAATTGGGCCAGAGCGGATCTTGGCCCTCAGCCTAGTGTGACCCACGGTTCTCACAGAGATTGTCCACAGCATCCAGCAGCCGAGCCGGAGTGGACCTCGGCCCTCAGCCTAGCGTGACCCACAGTTCCCACAGAGCTTGTCCACAGCGTCCAGCAGCCGAGCCGGAGTGGACCTCGGCCCTCAGACTAGTGTGACCCACCGTTCTCACAGAGCTTGTCCACAGCGTCCAGCAGTCAAGCCAGAGTGGACTTCGGCCCTCAGCCCAGCATGCCTCATGGTTCTCATAGAGCGGGCAGGCTCTGACTTTGCCTGTCATATTGGGAGGGATGCATTTCGTACGTAATAAAGTAATGACCACTGGCTCGTGGGCTGAAACTCCCCAGAGACCAGGGCCCAGGAATGGGTTCCCACTGGGAGTGGCTGTCACACCAAAGAGCCATGCTCCGTTGTCCTTGGGGCCAGACATAGACCTCAGGAGCCCACATTTTTCAGATTGTCAGAAAGTAGTATGGTGCATAGGTCGGACGTTGTAGACTCTCCCCTCCATGGTATGAGCTGTACCCCATAGTCACGTCAGTATTGATCCTACAAGCGCTTAGGACCAACTCAGACTCTGCGTGCCCTCTGCTAGGTTTGCCACTGAAGGAATGAGTGACCCTTATCCTCAGAGCCTTCTGGGATTCAGGATTGGGGATTAGGGGTTGTGGGTTTAAGTGTAACTTAACCATAAAGAACCAGGTTGGGGAACAGGAGGCCTTTGTGTCCACGTGTTTAACACAGATGTTTATAAAGTCGAGTAAGGTCAGAGGACCCAGACTGGGGGTAGATGTTGGTCTGGTGGTGTTTAGGCTGTGGGCATACAGGCTCTGCTAGGTGGTGGGGTGTGACAGGCTTCCCTCTTGTGAGCCTCACCTGCATTTACCTGAAGGCCAGTATAGACCAGGCAGCTGCCTCTTATTAAGTGGCCAGGCTTTGGTTACCCAGCATGTATGCTACAGAAGCCCCAACAACGTGGGCTGCTGGTCCCCTTCAGCCAGCCCAGGTAACCCGCTGTCACGACCAGCAGCCTTTTCTCTCCAGTGTGTTCCTATCCTTTGGTTCCAGGCACACGTTGGGGCTAACGTAGAAGGATTGACACTACCTGTGGGGGCAGTAGAGGTTAGGGGACATCTAGCCCATTTATGTGTGAGGAGTGATCTGGCTGCTGCTTAATTGTCACACTGCTAAAAGCCAGCTGTAGCTGATGGTTTTTCCTTGTGTTCTGAAATGTTTCAGTGCCATCTTGTGTGACAAGCACACTCCCAGGAGCCTGGCCCCCTGCTCCCCCTACATAGTCCCAGGCTTATCACACCGCGCAAGCAGCATAGCAGACCACCCACTCCAGCCTGATGTGTGCGTGTCTGTATTATCTCCTTCATTTTAATGCTTAACAATTTTCCTAGCAGGCAGATCTTTTCATAAAACAATGGAAAAAAAGGAGGAAGAGTCAAGTATTTGAACAATACGAACAAGCAAGGCATAAATACTGGCTTAGGTGTCGTCACTTCATTTAGAAAGCCGCCCATCGAAAAGGCTGGAACAAAAGTGCATCCTGGAGGCGCGGGCCCCAGGGTCACGTACAGAGGGTGTGCACAGCTCATAGAGAGTGGACACTAGCACAAGGGTAGCTTATTTGCATATCAGGCCCATCACTCTGAGCAACATGGCCTTGGCCTCAGACAGGCCCCTTTTGGGAAAACATAGATCTTCAAGCAAACCTGCCTGTGCCGTTGGCATCAGTGCCTGTCTTTGTGGGGCTGAGGGCAGGAGCCACCCAAGGTGACCCAGTGTGGCGTTCCAATCACAGTCTTAATTTACCTCCATGTCCTAGGACCTCAGGCCAGGAGGGGTGAGGCTTCGGCTTGGTCAGCACCAGCTAGGACTCGGGTGCCGGGCCTAGGCCACCACCTGCTGCACGCCACCCTGCTCCTGGACGCAGTGCTGTGGTCCACACTGTAGCCTCTTGGCCAGCCGGCGGAGCTTGCTGGGGAAGCTCTTGTCCATGTGTCGGAAGAGCAAGGGCATCACCGAGCTGCTGGAGAAGGCCAGGAGCCGGGCAAGGTCCTTGGCGAGGGGCAGGACCCCCATGTAGTGCCCGTCCATGGGCTTCCCCCTCGCAGCCACGAGCACCTGCCCCAGGAGGGTCATGTAGTATGGCGTCCAGAGCCCAAGCTGTGTGCCCACAGCGACCCCCAGCAGCCAGTGCGTGGAGGGGTCCAGCCTGCCTGCATCGCCTTGGCTGAGTGGCGTGTCCTCCTTACGCAGCCGGGCAATGAGCGCTAGCGCATAGAGGGCAGCTAGGGCAGGCACCACGTAGCCAACAAGCACCATGATGGCATCGGCAGCCTCAGTGCTTCGCATCTCGGCACACTCGACGAGCCGTGTGGACACATGGCTGCAGATGTGGAATAGCAGGGAGGAGAAGCTGGTGAGCAGCGCACCACCCCAGATGAAGCCACACACATGCCGCGTGTTATACACGCTGGACATGTAGGTGCGCGGTAGTGCCCGCTCAATGTAGCAGTCGAGGCTAAGCAGCGCAGTGGAGTACATGGTCACCAGGGCGGACACATGGAACAGGGTCAGCAGCGTAACCTGGGCCTCACTGCTCAGCCGCCACAGTGCCCAGCGTGCATGGGTCGGCCCCAGCAGGTAGGCAGGCGCCAGGGCACCGAGGACCAGCCCAGCAACGGCCATGTTGACGAAGTAGACGTCGGGCATGCTCATGCTGCGCCGGCTGTGCAGGTTGGCGAGCACCAGCAATGCATTATAGCCTAGGCCCAGGGGGAGGCCCACCAGCAGGTAGAGCAGCGAGAGTGCCCACAGGGCCAGTGGCAGGTCCCGGCACAGGGGCAGGTCTGTGCCGCCCACCGTCCCATTGAACACATCGCAGCCCCACATGGTGCCGGGTCGAGCAGCTCTTGGTGCAGTGCCCTGTGGGAAGAAGGGGAGAGTCAGCATGTGCTAGGACAGCCGGCCCTCAGACATGCAGAGACCCCAGAACCCCGCTGGCTTCTAGGAGTGCGTTTCTCTGTGAAGAGAAAGCTGGTGATTGCAGACGGCTGCACATCTCACAGTGCTAGAACACTGGTTCTGAATGAGACCTGGGTAGTGGGTCGCTTGCTCCAGAAGCCCACGTAGAAGCCATTATACAGTCATGCCCAGTCAGGCCACCCTGCCTGCTCTGCCCTCAAGGAGGGTCCACCTGGTGGCTGTGCCCTGCCTCACAGGGGGCTCCTGAAGGCCCTGCTGCCCTGGCGAGTCTGAGTCTGAGCCCTGGGACCAGAGGGCTCAGGAGTGCTCTGACCCCTCCCATAGACCCTGCTCTGCCACATCACCCCTCCTCCCTGTCACCTCACCACCCTCATCACTTCCTCACCTCATCATCCTTATCATCTGACCACCCTGTCATCTTACTTCTCGTCACCTCATCACCCTATCACCTCACCTCTCCATCACCTCACCCCCATGACACCTTGCCACCATGCCACTTCATCACTCCTCCACACCGTCACTCCACCTTGTCATTTCGCCTCCCCATCACTCTGCCACCACGTCACCCCACCACTCTGTCACGTCACTCCATTACCTTGCCATCCTTGTCACCTTGCTTCCCTCAACTGCAGCTTCTTTACTGAAAAGTGGGGCCAGAAAGAGAAACCACCTTCCTGGGAGAATCAGGTGCAAGGACAGTGTACAGCCTGGTAGGCTGGGCCCTCAAAAGGGAGACCTGGAACCTCACCACAGCCATGGTGCTGAGTGGAGGGGGATGGGGGACAAGAGTTGTTCCCTGTGGTTGGGCCTCAGCCACCCCAGCAACCTGCCCTTGTCTGAATGTGGCCTGGTGTTCTGCATCCATCTCCATCCACGTGGCTGGTGGTCAGTCACACTACAGGGCTTTTGAGGCTTGGTGTGAAATTCCTTCTGCCCTGCCCTCCACCAGTGTCTGGGGCCCGGATCCTCCTGACTCACAAGCTACCAGGAGACATGGGTGGATTGCAGCTGCTGGTCACAGACCCACTCCTTGGTTCTCCTTCCCTGACCCTCCTCATCCTCCCCTCCCTGCCTCCCTTCAGTGGACACGTTCTGAGTGACCGCCGGGTCCCAGGGGGCTGTGCTAGGGTACACAGCACACCCCGCTCTTGCCCCAGGAGCCTGCAGTCCAGAGAAGACAAAGATGTGAGAAACTGTGCCAGCAGGAGCCAGAGGTGCACGTGGCCCTAGTGGACCCCTGAGCAGCTTCATGGGGCTCTGGTGACCCTGAGCCAGGGTGGGCAGGGGCACCTCTGAGGAGGTGCTGCTGTTCCAAGAGGTTGCAGGGCATGGGGATGGGTTGCAGAGAGCACCAGGGGTCTCTCTGGGTGGCACTCCCCTAACTCCCAGAACCTGGTTTCTGCTGGACTGTGGTAAGGTCAGCTGCCATGGACATTGTGACGGGAGGTGGGGCTTAATGCTGCCATCCCCACCCCCCCGCCCAGCCTGGGGTGTGGCCACTACAGGGTCTGAGTGCTCTGATAGGGGCTGACAGCGTGGTTCAGGGGCTACAGAGAGCCATATGTCAGGCTGGCTTGTGCATCCTCACTGGAGGACCTGCCATGGGGTTTGCATCACCTGCGCCAGGTATCTGTACAAGACATTGGTGAACAGATCTGTGATGTGAAGAAGAGCTAGCTCCCTGCTCTCTCAGACAACCACAGTCTCCACAAATGTCATAGTTCTCTGGGGAAAACCTTACATGCAAAGTGTAGTTTGGCCCAACCAAATCTCCTGCTCTCAGAATGAAAAAAATGACCTCCTTAGCCAAACACAAACGAAGCAGACCTTTCTCTTTCCCGGGGTTTAGAACAAAGTGAGGAAGCCGGCCCTGCTCCCACCCAAGGTCCACCGCCCACCATGGAGCACTGAGGCTCCGCTTCTAGGAACAAAGCAGCCACAGAAAGGCCTGGCTCAAGTGGAAGACCTGTGTGAGCCACGCCCTGCCCTGTTGCCGGCTGTCCTACTGGGCGAGCTCCCCGACCTGTGAAGTGAGGAGCTAAAGCTGACTGAGGGGTACATGCTAATCTTGAGGTCGTGCGGGGCAGGCGGCACAGACTAATAACTTCTGGGCAATGAAGAAAAGCGAAGTGTGTCAGACGCTCCTTTGGCAGAAACAGTGCCTCCCTCCAGTGTGCCTGCAGCCTCTTGTGCACCCCATGGCGGAAGTTGTGTCAGACTCTCACACGTCTGTACACGTGAGACCATGCAGCCCTTGACGACAGGACCTAGTTGGAACCACTTTTGTGTCTCAGGGTCTTGCACGCAAATATCAGATGGACGGATGGATGGACGGACGGAAAGATGAAGGATGGATGGATGGATGTGTGAATTTTTGTTCAGATGCACAGCGAAAGACTAAGAGAAAATGAATTTGTGGGGACATTTTGCAATCCTCGTGAATGCTACCCAACATCCTGATGATGAATGTCAGATGGCAGTGGAGGTACTGAGTCACATCCTCGTGGGCAGCACCAGGACTACCCACACCCACGTGTCAGCCACACCACCTCACGTCCGGTGTGAACACGATTCTTCTGTCTAGACAATGGTCTCTGCTATCTGATCTCCACACATCCCTTCATCAACTGACTGAGAACCTCCAGGCACTCAGCAACACAGGCATGGGGTGAAGGAGCGTGAATATGCGGGGGGCTAAGTCTGTTCAGGGAGATGATGGGAACACACAGAAAATGCCGGAAGAGGCCACATTCACAGACGCATCCCTCTGCAGTAAGCATCATGAGGAAGAGACCACACTGTCACACACGCATCCCCACGGTGAGCATCCTGAGGAGGACGGCGCTCTCTCTCACATGTCCCCACAGTGAGCATCCTGAGGTGAAGGCTGCTTTCTCTCACACATATCCCCGCAGTGAGCATCCTGAGGAGGAGGCCGCTGTCTCTCACACACCTCCCCACAGTGAGCGTCCTGAGGTGAAGGCTGCTTTCTCTTACACGTGTACCCGCAGTGAGCATCCTGAGGAGGCTGCTCTCTCACATGTCCCCACAGTGAGCATCCTGAGGAGGAGGCCACTCTCTCACACATACATCCCTGCAGTGAGCATCGTGGGTCACTGACTGAGGAATGGTTGGTTGTCTCATGAGTTGTAGGAGGTTTCCCTGTCTGTCATTGAGCTTCCTGGTGCTGGTTTTCTCTCTGCATTCTCCCCTTCCCACGTCCCTGCATCTACCCTCCAGGCCCTGTCCTGCTGTCTGCCTAGCAGCTGCTCCTGTCTCAGTGCCTCTTATCCCCTCCTTCAGGAGGCTGAGGACCACTGGGGGTGGGGGTGTGGCCCACTGTCTGCATCCCAGGTACTGCCCCCAAACAGCCTCTGCTGAAAGACCTCCCTCCGGCTGTCCAGGAAACGGCAGGTTCCTGCGGCCACCATGAATGTACTTCAGTAAACGAATGTTTTCATCCCAATATGGCCCTGCTTGTCCCCTGTCACCCTGTTGTAGCTAAGTCACCCCTGGTCTGGCTGCACCAAGCCTGCCTTTCTCTGGAACTCCCCATGGCGCAGCTGGGACGTTCCTGCATATTCTCATTTCAACCCTTGATTCCTGCCTCAGGGAGACAAAGCAAGAGCGGGCACTGCACCCAAGGAGCAAGGGCCCTTCATTAACTGTGAGGCAGAATCTCTCCGCGTGCCTATTTACACGAGGAAAAGCTGCTGGCACCTGCCTCGGGAGTGTTTCCAGGGAGAAGGCACCCATCACCTGACTGACCTCATTATACACCTAACGCTTTCCCAGGTCCTGCCCTCTGCCAGCTTCCCCTTTCATTTCACTGAGCACATTCACATTGGTGCCAGGTGACTCTGCACTCCCTCTGGCCGTGTCTCCTCTCACCCAGCCACCCAGCCTGGCCTCCAGCCACCAACCGCATCGGGGGCCATCTGCTCTTACCGTCACTATGTGCCCCACATTCTCTGTGCCGGCGCTCCCACTCACTCGAGAAGCAAAGGCAGCCACAGAAAGGTCTGTTGTGTGTTTCTCTGGAAACTCCACAGGCGCCTTATCAGCAGTGACCATGCAGCCCGGGTTTCCTGTACATGTGTAAGTGCGCTTGTGCGTGTGCGCGTGTGTGTGCGAGCAGCCACAAGCAAATACAGGGACCACGCTTGTTTTTCTTCTAGTAAATTACTCACAGAGTTTCTGCCTTGCTTGGCAGGCAGCTGCGGCCCCTCCCTCTCTCTGTTTACAGCCAGTTTCAAGAAGTGAGAGGCCTCACTTACAAGAGTGGCCTGAGGGCAGACGTGTGCACACCCTCGCCCTCCCAGATCGCAGGCGCAGGTTCCCAGGGGATGGCACAGCTCTGAGGGCTCTGTGGGGACACAGCCCGCGTGTGATGGCCTGGCTGCTTTGCAAAGCCTGGTGGAGACACACAAGAACCTGCAGCTACTTCCTTGTCCTCCTTGTAGATGGGAAGTTGAGTCAAGAGTTTTTTTCTCCTTGAAAACATCTGTCTGTAGGACCAGAGACAGAATAGTGTCTGCCTTCAAGAGGGTCAGGCCATATCCGCTTAGACCAGCAGGGCCAGGGGTTAAAGTGAGCAGAGAGATGCTTGTGCTCTGCAGGCTCCTAACGAAGGGCTCCGGCATCACTGCGCGTGAGCGTGAGCATGAGCATGAGCATGGCTCTCTGTGAGCAGCAAGGACTTCACGGTAGGCACACAGGAAGGCAGAGCCATGGCCCTACGTGTGTGGGGCTTTGCTGCGCCCGGAGGGCCCCTGTGCCCTGGACTGTAAACGCTCGACCCAGGTGAGGTCAGTGAGGAGTACCTTGACTCTCTGGAAACCCTCACGTGGACTACACCTGCACAGGGCTTTCTTCACACATTTGCGCGCTTGCCTGGCCACCGTCAGCTCTCTGTGCATGTCCTTACACGCTGAGTGAAGGACCGTTTTGACGTCAGACGCAGACTGAGCTCTGTGTCCAGTTTTCAGTCTTGGCACCGACGTGTTCCGCGGCAGTATGGGGTACACAGAAGCCTCAGAGCAGCATGCCGCTGACTTAGTCACTTCACAAATGTGGTGTCTCCATTCCCTATAGTGTGGAACGTTTCTGAAGCTGGAGTGGCTGTGTTGTCCACGTGAGATCAGGGGCATGTGTGAAAGGAGAAGGTGGAGGGTGGTGGGCACATGTGGCCCAGGAAGCCCTGTGGTGGGAGCCACAATTGCTTGTCTGAGTGGACACTGCCCCCCAGCCGGGTCGGTGGTGTACACAGGGGTCCAGGTAAGCACACGGCGGTAAGGTCAGCTTCCTTTACCCCGAGTCCCCCCACCTGCGGGCTATTGATCAGCAGCATGGGGGCAGTAGGCCTGGAACGTTGTGCCCCAAGGACTGGGTAGTGGCTGCCCTCAGGGCCCTTCTGGTCCCTGGCCTCCGTGTGCCCATTGGGCACTTGGGGGCGGCCCTCAACATGGCTTGCCAGTGGCAGCCCTCCTGGTGATGTAACCCCATGGACAGCACGTCAGGTGTTCCTATCCGTTCTAGCTACTGAGCGATTAGGGAAGGCGCTTCCTCCTGTGGAGCAGGGGCCCTCTTGTCCTGACGAAGTGTCCAAGAGTCTCCCGTTCCCAGGTGGGCACTGCTCTGCAGGACCTTCCAGAACCTGTGACCAGGCCCGAGGGCTCCAGTCCCCACTGCTCTTCTCATGCCTCTGTCCTACGTCGGAACCTGGGGCAGAGGCTTTGGAGCCTGTGTTGTCAGGGTAGTGGAAGTAGTGCTCCAAGTTCTGAGACAGTGGCCTCCCTCCCAGAGATGGCTTGCTGTAACCTTCTTGATGACAGAGGTACCTAGCCTGACACAGGGGAAATCCCCAGAACCCTCTCGCCAGAAGCAGGTCTGAAACACAAAGCTTCAAGCTCACCAAGGCAACAGTGGCTCCATGGGGATACGGGAGAGGAGGAGGGGACGGTCCAGAGGCCCAGCCAGCCGCCTTCTCTAGGTCCCTGTGACCCCGGCACACACAGAGCACTCCATGCTCACACCATGTCCTGAGGCGCTACTTCAAGAAGCCTCCATGTTCTGCCTGAGGTCAGGGTTCATGACCCACTTCCCAGGGGGCCTCTCCCCTGCTATGGCCCCTCCCTCACCATTCACAGCCTTGCCTGCCACCTGCACTCCACCCCCAGAGCCACAGTGGCCTGTCTGGCCACTGCTCTCCATTCCTGCCCTGGCCTCTCCCTACCTCCAAAACCTGCCTGTCATTACTCACCCAGCCCTGAGCCGGCACTCATGTGGCCACTCATGTGCACCCCACTCACCAGGCCTAAACACCAAAAGCAGTCATTTCTGAGGTGGCGCCTGTATCAGGCCAAATTTCTCAGCTCTCCACCTCGCTTTCGGACTGGCTCTCGGACCTCTGCCCTCACCGCGCCCCTGGGCCCCAGGCTCAGCCCCTCAGTGCCTCCTCGCCAGCTCCAGCCTCGTACTGCTCTGCTGCTATTCTCCCTCCAGCAGCCAGGCGTCCCTACCGGCCTCAGCCAGTCAGTCGGTGAGCTTGGCGGCCAGGTCAGACTGTCTCACCTTGCAGGGCCCAGTTGTGTTCTCATCTTTTCCTTCTACTTTCCTGACCTCTGTGACCTCTTGAAGCCTCAAGCCTCCAAGACCAGGGACATGGTGGGAGACGGGGGTGGGCACCTCAACTGCTCATCCCCGCTGGGCTCCTCACCTAAGCACAGCTGGCTAGAGTATGTCCCACATCCCATGACAGCAGGAGTGTCAGACGGGAATGTTGTCTGTGACACCTGGCCTGACTGACTCAGACACTCGCAGATGACTACACACACAGGCCCTTTGGAGCTGGTTTGCTTTTGAGTGGTCTGCTCACATCGAAGCCCAGGCCTGCTATCTCAGGGAGCCAAGTCCATAACAGTGAGTGTATAAAATGCATGTGGAAACTCCCCGCACCCCTCAGCTTCCAGGCATCTGCATCCCACAGTGGTCAGGAACTCCAGCCACAGCCAGATAGGTGGAATTCAAGTACCAGATGAACTGTGACAAGCTGATGACACTGGTCAGGAGATTCGCTTCCTCTCCCCACGCCTGGGTTTCCTCAGCTTGAGGGAAATCTCCTGAGGCTGTTAAGAGGATGGAGCGTGTCAGCTCATGTGACATGCTCAGTGTGCAACCCTGGGCCTGGCCATTGGTGTGTGGCATAGCAGATTCATGCCAGGCCTTCAGCCTCCTTCCTCACTCATCACACGCAGGGGCAGCTCCACAAATATCCACGTGGAGTCCTTGATGATGGATGGACACAGAGCAGAGGAAGCTGAAGGGCAGGGGGCTGACACGCTGAGCCCATGTTCTGAAGGCAGCAGGAGTCTGGGCTGTCGTGTTCAGATGGGGTTTGGTAACAGCACAAACGTACTGTTCCTGGTGCTCACCAGCGTTCCACCAGGGTGTCGAGATTGGCTTCTCCAGCATGTTCACTGCTTTCAGAGGGGCGTGGACTGGGAAGGAGAGAATTCTCCAAGGCCTCACCTCCTGTTTCCTCCTGACTTGTGAAAGCTGCTGTGGAGAGGGGCTCTCAGGGTAGAAGTCTTCCCCAGCTGAGTCAGCCACACGCAGCAGGATCCCTTCCCACAGGGGGGCACCTGTCTGTCCCGGGGCCGCAGACCACCAAGGGTGTCTGTCAGGAGCATTTCCTGGGGAGACCCCAGCATCTGCCCTCCTGGCCTCCTACAGTGATGCCTGCGAGCCAGTGGACTTGGTAGTCTCAGTAGGGTGGGGTGCGTGAGGGACTCAGAATCAGCTTGGAGAGAGGTGACTGACGTGATAGGGGCAAGGCTGCTGTCCTGACGAACAGAAGCATGCCACTCAGAACTCCCAGAGAGTTCGTGCACATACTTGTCTGTGTATGTATGAGTACTGGTGTGTATGTGTGTAAGTATGGGAGTGTGCATATGTGTAAGTGCGTGTGAGCGCCTGTGTGTGGGTGCATGTCTGAGTGCATGCGTAAGTGAATGCGTGCATGTGCATTTGAGTATGTGTGAGTGTGTGTGTGTGTGTGTGTGTTCACGCGCAGCGCCAGCAAACATGAAAAACAACAAGTTGTCCTTTTCCAAGGTAGCTGAACTAGTTTCACTAAACCTTAAAATGCTGTTTTCTTGCCTCTGTTAAACAGATTCTACCTGTGGTGCTCCGGCCTCTCAGAGCTGGCACCCAGCATGCCTGCCTTCAGGCCAAGCCCCCTCTGCCCCATGTCAGCCGGCCCCTCCATGAGCCACTCTCTCACTGTCGGCTCTCACACGCTGATCCTGCCTGGAGCTCTCGTTCTGACTGTGTCCCTCCCTGGCCTCATCTCCACACTCTTCCCAGCCAGTCTCACTGAGTGGTAGCTGTCCATCTCTCCATACTTCTTTCCTTCTTGCTCACTGAGTGTTCTGTGGAGGCTGGGAGCGTTCGTCTGCACCCAGCAGCCTGGCCTGGAGCAGACTCATGCACTGAAAACCGAGGAAGGGACACATCAGCGATGCAAAGGGCTTTCCCCAGGTGAGGGACAGAATTTCCCCACCAAGTGGAAAGAACGGCAGACAGAGTGGGGTGTCTCCAGTCCTTCTTGGACAGGTGCTGTGCAGACATGTTTTGGATGTAAATTTGCGTGGGAGTAGAATGGCAAGGCCCTGGGCAGTGCACCCTGAGAAGGAGGGAGAGGAGTGGGCCAATGTTCAGGCCTCCCAGCAGAGGGGCTGTTTGTTCCATTTTACGGAGACTTGGTGAGGCACACAAGACACTCAGCTCCTGGTGAACGTTCTGGAACCATCGACTGCTTTGGAAGTGATCCTGAATGTGCACTTCCTCCCGCAGTAATGGGCAGGGCTTTAGCTACAATTAACATCCAGTCTTTTGAGCTGGGTGCTCCGGAAAGGCTGGTGTTTCCGTTGGTTCTCAGTGTGGAGCGCTGACGCATGCTGATGCTATCGCACACGCTGCGTCTTCATGGGGCGCCATCAGGCAGCACATCGTGTGGCTACCCAGGGGTCCAGCGCCTGTGCAGGGCCTGGCTCAGCTTCTCACTGCCTCGGCTTTTTTGTTCCCTTACTGGCTTGGTTTGCCGCCAGACCCAGGGAAAAACAAAAAACTTGGTAGGGAACTCAGGGCCACACTGAGACCAGCTGGGTCTCCATTCCAGACCCTGGGCCCCATGTCTCTCCCCACTCCCCCCCCCCCGCCCCACCCTACCAGGCGTGGTCCCACCTGAAGAGAAGTCCTCCGCCACAGATATTACCAGGGAGGCCAGGTCCTTTCTGAGCGAAGAGCCAGCAGTGTGGTTTGTACTTTTCACATTGGGTCTGTGGAACAGTGGGGGCCCTTGTTGGGCAGGAGTCCTAATTAAACATGGAAAAGTCTCCCCGTGCCCCTATGGCATGCAGGTCCACGTGAGCCTGGGTGCTGTTGTCCTCACGCAGCTCCTGGGTGGCTGGCTCGGGGGAGCAGCTTCACTCCTGGCAGCACCTTGTTGTGGCATCTCAAGTGAGAGAGAGCTCACCTTTCGCTGTCAGCCTGGTCCCTCTGGGGCTTGTGGAGCTGGCCTGCAAAGAAGGAACAGCTGGAAGCCCTGCTTACAGGAGGGGAAGTGTGGTCTGACCACCACGTCCACTTCCATTGCGAGTCTGACTCTTGGGAGAAAACTTCCGCCAAAGGCGGCATCTCCATCAGGCCCCCACAGTTCTGTTTGGCTCTGTGCTTGGGCTGCCAGTGGCCAGTTGTTCTTCCAGAGGCTGTGGATGAGGGCAGCGCCCAGGAGCTCCTTCTACCCGTCCTGTGCGTAAATCCCACCAGCATATCTCCCTGGCCAGTGGTCTTTGTGGGCATGTTATTATTCACCTTGACGCAGACATACCAGCACTGACATCTGAACTTGGAGCCTCTTGTGTGCCTGCCTCAGGGAGAGAGAGGGGCCTTTCCTCTCTCCATCTGCCTGCAGGGCTGATCTGCAAGGATACCGGGTGACTGAACATTGACAATCTGTCCTGTACCTCTCCTGCCCGTTCTAGCACACCCCACACTCCCTCAGGACGCTAGCAAGCTGGGTCAGGTGGGGGCCCCAAGCCTGGCCCCGGCTGTGAGGTGACCAGGAACCAAGCACCCAGCAAGTGCAGTGGTTCTCTCTGAAGCCGTGGTCCTTGGGGCCTTCTCCATTGAGAAGGTTGTACTATGGCACTGTGCAGTTATCGATGGAGCCTAGTCTCGCTCACAGAGGCCCCCCCGGTTTGGACTATAAGACATCTAGCCATCCCAGTTCTGCAAGAATAGCCAGGGAGCCTGGTTGGAGCCCCTTTCCACTCCCTGCATCGCCAAAGGCTGGCCCAGCAGGCTGTGGTCACTTTGCTGCTGAAGGCCTGCCCCTGCTGCACAGTGCTGATGGGGGACAAGTGGGTAGGCATCAGATCAGCACTGGTGATAAGTCTCCGTAGATAAGGGATCAAAGACACTGCTGCTCTGGTGAGATGAGTGCCCTGCAGAAAGGAGCTGTCCCTCCCAACCCACCACAGGAAGGAGCTCAGGCATTTCAGACTGACGCAACTCTGTGGCTCTTGCTGTTGTGAGGTTTCTGAGCCCAAAGCCCATCACCTTCTTCCCTTTGAGCCCAGGAGCCCCTCTCCACGCCAAGGTAGTTTCTCTTCCAGACACCAACTGCCCAAGAAGAAAATGAACCACAGACTGGATATGCCATTTAGACGTAATTTTGGAACCTACTAAAAATATTTTTCATCCTAAAGTGAATGAAAGCTATAAATAACCCGGTGACCCAGGAGAAGGTCATCAGGCCCGCAGGACACAGATGAGCTGGCTTCAGGGGGTGGAGAGGCTGCCTGCCCATCAACAGGTTAATGACCACAGCCGGCTGGCCGCTCATAGGACCCGCCCTGCCCCCGCTCCGTGACACGCGGGGGCGGACACGCCGGTAGGGGTTCAGGGACACGGACTCGAGCCCAGAGACCCGCAGGCGGGCAGTTTGTCCATGGTCCGAGCCCAGCCCCGAGTCGCCTCCTGGCCCGGCCCGGCTCCGGCCCCAGCCCGGCTCGCCCCCAGCCGGCCCCAGCCCCTCACTCACCGGTCGCCGTCGCCCAGGCGCGGACAGGTCAGGCTCCGCGGCCGCAGCGCTCAGCACTGCTCACGGCACGCCGCCCCGGCCCTGTGTACACACGTGACCGCCCCGCCCCCGTCCCGCCCCGCGGCCGGCGAGCGGCAGTGCCGCAGGCCATTGGCCCCGGAGCGGCGTCCGACCGTGGGCCTGGGTGGTGGCCGGCGGCCCGTTATGTAACCCGACACCCGGCCGAGTGCTGGAGGGGCCGTGCAGCTGCCGGTGCTGCTCCGCGAACCCCAGGACCCGGGAGGCTTCCTGGGAACTCCGGGTGCCCACCCAGTCACTTCTCAGAGATGCGGCACCGGTGCTGCTGAGTCACCGCGCACGCTAATCCGTGGGGTGCAACTGGGTGGTGAGCGGCTCAGAGCAGATGCACCTGCTCCCGTTTCTGCCTGAAGCTTGCTTGCTATTTCCAAATTCACCCTTAGCTTCCTGTTCTAGGAATTTATTTGTAAATTGAACCGACCCCAGGAAAACCATTCAAAGAGACAGTGCAGCCTGACTGGTTGTGTCGCCATTGTGTAAATTACATGTTAGGAAAGTTGAAAGAGGGAGGTCACCGACCACCGCCACCACCCACCCAGCCCCCACCACCGCTGCCGTAACTCTGTGGTTGAGTAGCACCTCGTCAGACAGCATGCCATGGCTCAGGATCTCAGGTCATCTCCTTCTGAAAATCCGAGTGTGAAAGGTTTGAGTAGAATGCAGGTTTGCTGTGTGACCAGGTGGAAGGGACCCGTAAGAGGAGCCCCACAATTGGCCCTGCTCCGCTCATGCTGGGCACCTCGCTGGAAAGGGGCGCTGCCTGCCCACAGGACCAGTGAGCAAAGTTGGTGTCAACTTGGACCAGGTTCCCCACCTAGGCAGAAGGGCAGAGCCTCACCCCCTCTCCAGATCACTGGGGGACCCCTGGGGCCACCCCCACCTCCTTCACCCTCATGCCATCACCCCAACTTGCTTCTGAGTCCTAACACCAAGCTTCTGTAGCAGCGGGGCCCCTGCAGCAGCAGCCACATGGCCTTAACTCCATAGGTGCCAGCCTCACTTACTGTCTTAGTCATTTGGTGCTATCATGGAAATAGCACAGGTGGATGGCTCCAACAAACAGGAACTTATTCTCTTACGGTCCAGTAGGCTAGAAGTCCAAATTTAGGGTGTCAGCTCCAGGGGAAGGCTTTCTGTAGGCTCTAGAGGAAGGTCCTTGTCATCAGTCTTCCCCTGGATTAGTAGTTTCTCAGCACAGGGATCCCTGGTCCAAAAGATGTGCTCTTCTTCTGGCACTACTTTCTTCATGATATGAGGTCCCCCGTCTCTCTGCTTTCTCTCTTTTATATGTCAAGAGATTGATTTAAGACACAACCTAATCTTGGATTTGAGTCCTACCTCATTAACATAACAGCCTCTAATCTCACCTCATTAACATCATAGAGATAGGATTTACAACGCATAGAAAAATCATATCCGATGACAAAATGGTGGACAGTCACACAATGCTGGGAATCATGGCCTAGCCAAGTTGACAGATATTTTGAGGGGACACAGTTCAATCCATGACACAAAAATGGTCCTTGTTAGCCAACACTGGTACCCAACAGCTCCTGAGGACTTACTGTGGCCAGGTTCTGTTTAAATCCCTACAAACAACCCCTTGAGGAAGGCATGCCCATATTCCATCGAATCTAAGACCCAGTAAAGCAAAAGTGTGTGCTGACTAAACCTTGACACCCCAATAGTTATAGGAAGCATCCCAATTTTGTTAGGTGGTATTGAGTCGGTTCTGACTCAGAGCAGTCGTATGTACAATATAAATGGGAAAAACACAAAACAAAACAACGTGTCTCAGTATCAGTTAAATACAATATCATTGTCCTTATTTTAAATCTCATTGAGGCTCAGAAAAGCTGATTGACTTGTCCAGGGCCACACAGCAGGGCCAGGATCTGATCCAGGTGGTCTTTGGATTAACAGACCAACAATTGGGAATTTGGGTCCTTCTGAGAATCTCCTGTGGGGCAGTAGTGGCCCAGGGGTAAAATTCCTTCCATCCACGCGGGAGCCCTGGGTTCGATTCCCAGCCAGTGCTCCTCATGCGCAGCCATCACCCCATCTGTCAATGGAGGCTTGCATGTTGCTGTGATGCTGAACATGTTTCAGCAGAGCTTTCAGACTGACAGACTAGGAAGAAAGGCCTGGTGATTGGCTTCTGAAAATCAGCCAACGAAAACCCTATGGGTCACAATGGCTTGATCCACAACTGCTCATGGGAATGGCATAGGACAGGGCAGTGTTTTGTTCTGTTGTGTATGAGGTCATCATGAATTGGGGTCAAATCAACAGCAGCTAACAACTACAACAATAATCTGTTGCATAAATAAGTGTTGTCGATCATCATTGTATTCATGGCCTATGATGTGAGAATTCCTGACCCGAGTCCACCTGTGCTGGCCTGGTCCCTGGTTTAGGGGATCTCCCCACGAAGTACACCATGGCAGTAGAACTACTGTTTGTAACCTGGGAGAGGGGGGTGCGGGGAGAGGCTGGAGGTCCAGCTCTGTCTACGCGCTTAGCACTTGGGGTCACTGCGGGCTTCGTTATCCACAAAAAGGAGTCTCCCTCCCCACCAGCCACGTAGGCAGACACAGGGAGAATGGCAGAAAGTCTGTGTGTTGTGGAAATCCTTGCAGTGAGCCCACTCTCTGCCAAGCCAAGAGAAGCATCTTATGGCTGGGCTGTAAACACCACTGTGGAGGGCCGCAGCCCTGTGCCTTGCAGCTGAGCTGTCCTTGGACTGTGCCGGACTCCCGGCAAGCAGCCCCCATCCTGGGGAGAGGAGTGGGCTTCTGCAGCTGGCGTGTGGGGGGTGCAGAGCTGGACCTGAATCTTGGGCTTCTGGTTGCCACACAGTCCAGTGCCGATGTTGAACACCCCTGGAGGTGGCCCGCATCCCTGGCGAGGACTCCCGGAGAGCAGGAGGCATGTGTCCCAGGCCCGGCTGTGCCCCCTGCCTGCACACACTGTAGGACGGAAGACCCTAAGTTAGAGAAAACATAGATAGCAGCGTCACAGCTGCCTTCTGCAACCGCATTTCCAAGCCCTGGCGGGTCTTTCTGGTTTCTGGAGAGGCCATCTATAAGCTCGCCCTGTGTCCACACCACGGGCTCAAGCCTGTTGGCCAGGAACCTGAGAGCCTTCCTTGGCCACCCAGGGCCCAGTTGCATTTGGTCTTTCTCGGGGTGGGGGTGGTGATGTGGCTGGTGACAGGTGTCTAGCTGAAAAAGTGAGATGCACCTTTTGGTGACTGTGTGTTCACAGCTGAAGCTTGGAAACATGTTGGTCAGGGTCAGAGGGCGTTTTTAAGTGATGTCTTAGTTCTTATGCCCGTGGTTCAGGACGAGAAGGTTTCTTTGACTGATGTGGCTATACCTAGCATCATGAAGTGTGGCTCAGGCCCCGGGAGACCAAAGTGGGCCTTACTCAGGAGGCATGGAGGCCAATGGGGACATGGGTGGGAGCAAGGCCCTGCTGCCCCTGTTCTGTGGGGCCGTCACAGTCTCCCAGCCTTTGTCCCCGTCCTGTGCCTCTCCTGCCCTCCTTTCCAAATCCATGCTGTGCAGCTTCCACCTGGCACCTGTCTTCTGCAGAAGCAGGTCATCCTGAATTGTAACACGAGAAGTACCCAGGCCGGCTGAGGCCGTATACCAAGCCTGCTGGCCCTGATCACCAAGCCAAGCCGCCTTTTCAGCTGAGCCAGGGGCCACCCTCAGCACCTAGCGCCAGTGGAGTGGCTGCTCAGCCACAGACTTGATACAGGAATCAGGGTCTGCCAACATCACCCTCTGCCTGGTCCCACTCAGAGTCAAGCCTTCTCTTCAAGGCGAGCTGCAGCCACAGGGACCAGGGTCTGTGTGGGGCACCTGCTCTGCCAACCCACCATTAGGGCCTGGCCAGGAAAGGCAGATGTGTGGTGTCACCCTGTAGTTGGCACCAGCGTGGGCTGATGGGACAGAGGAGGCCACCAGTGCCAAGGTCACCAACCCCGATCCCACGCTGTGTTCAGCTGCCCTCAGAGTTGGCACAAAGGTCAGGTCCTCTACTCTCCATGGCCCTGGTTCAGCCTATAGGCAGTTTCTGGGGCCTGGAAACAGCCCCTCCCTAAGCAGGGCCTGGCCCCACCCAGAGATGGGCTGGAACAACCCTGGAGAACACACCTGCCTGTTACCTGCCTGCCCCTCCACTGTCACCAAGGCGGTCCTCCCTCGAGGTCTGTGTGCAGTGGTCCTGGGGGGGAAGGACCTGAAGATCGCAAGGACATGGGATAGGTGTGAGGCTGTAGGGCCAGAGGTGCCCGGGACATGGGTTGAAGAGAGGAGGGACTCTTCTTCTGTCAGGGATCACCCCCAGAGCCCCCTCCAGGTGGCACAGGTGTACCGAGGCCCTGCCTCGATCCTCCATGGCCCCACGCCGATGCTTCTCGGGCACCATCAGCAGGATGGGTGGCTGCCCTGCAACAGAGCCCGGGTCTCAGTGCAGACAACGCTGCACCCCACGCCTCCTGGCCCATGCCTCCTCCCAGGCCCCCATCTTCTCTCCCCACCACCTTCCTGGCTCCTACACCACGCCTTCCAGCAGTAACAGGAAACACTGCAGCCCAGGGTGAGAGGTTGCACAGTGACATCAGAAGTCGTAAGGCAAGCGGGAAGCACATCACTCATTGCATCCACCTGCTGCTGGGAAGCACCCATTAAAAAACTCATTGCCATCGAGTCAAGAAGCACCAGCACACCCAAAAATAGGTTCCTGGGAAGCCCCGCCCCTCACAGCCTGGCTGGGGAGCATTGGGCGGGGACGTGTGCCGCTTCATGGGTCTCCTTCCCCATAAAAATGGTAGGGGTTGTCTTGGTGTGTTGTAGATTAACTGAGAATTTTTTTTTTTAACTTGAAGCTTAACTGCGACACCAGCTATTCACCACTTAGATTACTGTGTCCCCAAGGCCGTGTGACTATTTATGAACCCTGTGCTCAAGCCTTGCCATCAAAGCAGAGAGGAGGCAGAGCCCTGGAGGACCATTGGCCCCTAGCCAGCTCTGCACCTTCCCTGAAGTTCCTTCGTTCCTTCAGGTTTGAACCCCTGCTAAGCATTTGCATTTCTGACAAGTTCCCAGGTGGCACTAATGCTGCTGGTTGGGGATCAGTTCTGAGAACCACCAGTAGAGGAGCAGTTCTCAAAATTTATCATACCTAAGAATCACCTGAAAATCTTGTTAAAATGTAGATTGATTCAGTATATCTGGGGTGGAATGAACTGGTTCGAAGCCCTGCCTGAAGCGCAGCCTGACAGCTTAGGTGCTGTTTCTGTACGTGCTCATCTAGAATGCCCATGCCTGCCAGGTGTGGTCTTGGCAGTTAGGCAGTCGAGAAAGCGGGCTTCCTGGCCAGCACAGACTAACTGGGTAGAGGGGGAGGGACGCTGGGACACAGGGCAGCATCGCAGTACTGTAGCAGCTCTGCTGTTCAGACGGGGACATCCCGAAACCCATCTTACCCCCAAGGTCCTGCAGCTGGCAAGTAGGGGCCTGGGGGTACACTGAGGCTGTGGGGCCAGGGCAGTGGCACCTTCTGGACATGCCCCTGGGTGAGGGGATGGGTGATGGGTGTGAATGCGGGGAGATGTCAAGTATCAGAAAGCAGCCCCAGTTCCCTGTGGGGTCACAGGGGGGCTCCTCCATCTCCCATGCCATTCCCACAGTCATCTGCCTCCCACAGCGGTGGCCACAGAACATGAGACCTGAGCTAGGGGGAGACTTTACTGCAGACCTGTTTTCTGGAAGCTGGATTACCAGTGCTTAGCTGAAAATGTGGCAGGAAGGTTTGATCATGTGAGTACAATGAAATACCAAGTCGTTCTTGGACTTTTGGAGTCCCTGCATAGTGCAAATGGTGAACACACTCAGCTGCTAACCCAAAAATTGGAGGTTTGAGTCCACCCAGAGGCACCTTGGAAGAAAGCCATGGCAATCATACTTCAGAAAAATCAGCCACTGAAAACCCCGTGGAGCACAGTTTTACGCTGACATACATGGGATCGCCATGAGTTGGAGTCACCTTGGTGGCAACCGGGTTGTTCCTTTGACTTTTGGAGGTGGGCTTCCACAGCGCACGTACTCTCCCACACAGCGTACGTACTCTCCCAGGCTCCTCCCCAATCACCTCTCAAGGCAGCGTGCCTCCACGGGTCAGAGGACAGTTCGCCGTTTCGCTGGAGTCGGTTCATCAAACTTTGCTGCCACGTTTTGAGCTAAGAACTCCCGTTCCAGTTGCCAGATGATAAAAACAGATGATACCCCCCCCAAAAAAACAAAACCCGTTGCCATCGAGTCGATGCTGACTCATAGCGACCCTGTAGGACAGAGTAGAACTGCCCCGTAGAGTTTCCAAGGAGTGCCTGATGGATTCGAACTGCCGACCTTTTGGTTAGCAGCCATAGCACTTAAGCACTACGCCAGCAGGGTTTCCAATATACGATTAGAAAAAACGCTCAGTTTCTGGAGTGCCCTTGTTTTCTCTGCAGCCATCTTCAGCACGAGGTCTAGGCTATCTACAGAAGTATTTATGGCGGAAATGATAGGGCATCTGGGGCTTTGCTTCAAAATAATCCAGAGTTGGGGGAGGTGGAGCAAGATGGGCCTTTGCTGTTGAACATGGGGGTTCATTATACTCTTCTACGTTACACGTGCTTGGAATTTTCGTAGTAACAAAAAGAGAAGAAAAGCTAGGGAACAAAAGGAAGAGAAGGAGCCCCACACTTCACAGTGCAGCAGAAAGCCCAGCAGCTGGAGTGTGGCTCCCAGGGCCACCGTTTCACGGCCCTGGGCAGTCAGTCACTCCCCTCCCCAGTCGAGTCTTCCTCCATGAACACAGCCCACACCATGTTCAGAGTGGTTGTGGGGCTGCGAAGCGGAGTGCAGCACCCGCACCCAGTAGGAACTAGACTGCTGAGTTCCACTTCCTGACTCGGACACAGATGGCATCTTCTTCCCTTTCTGACTCACTCACGAGCTGGTGTTCTTTTTTGGCACGGTGTTGGCAGAGTAGCCTTTTTATAAGACGTCAGGGCACATACACTGCCCTCGTCTGGTCCTGAAGCCCCTTCGTCAGTGTCTAGATTTAGCTCCGACATCACCCGTGAAGAGCTTACACCCGTGTGACTCAGTGCAGAGGCTGCAGAGCTTGGTTTAGGAAGAGGAGATGGCACACATCTGCAGAACTAGACTCTGTTCCAGGAGTCTATTTTCTCTCTCCAAACCTCTCATCAAAATAAAAAAGTGTGCATGGAAGTGCTCCCTGCAGGGAGTGGGAGGGGATGGGAGCATAGGGTAGACCCAGGTCTTGGAGCTTGTTTTAAATGCCCAGGCTGGCCGCTGCCCACTCCACAGAAACCCAGGAATGCTGCAGCTGGAAGGCAGCCATCTCCACAAACAGGAGAGGGAGCCAAGGACTCAGGTGAGCAGCCTCAGCCTAGCCCAAGGCAGCCCCTTCTGGCCAGCCCTCAGAGGGGGCAGCATCCTGAGCCACCGCAGGTAGCCAAGAGTTCTGACACCCGGCCGCACGGCAGCGTGGCTGAGGTTGTTGTTTTAATGTGGTACACCATGTCAAGGTGAAGGCAGGAGGGGTCCAGGGGCCTGCACAGAGAGTGAGACTCAGTGCTGGGGTCCCACAGGGGCTCTTACTCCAGACTGGAGCCAGGCAAGCCCCCCCAGTGGTATGGACCCAGAGCTAGTGCAATGTCAATAATAGGACATTGAGATTGGTACAGGGTGTGTGTGTGTGGTTCTGTGTCACTGTATCATGTGTAGATTCCTGTAACCATTCCTGTCGAGATAGAGAACTTCCTTCTCCACAGTGATCCCCTCCTATACCCTTTATAGTTACCTCACCACCCCCAACCCCTGACAAGCACCGATGTTTTCTCCATCTCTGTAGCTGCACCATTCAGGAATGTTATGTAAATGGAGCCACACAGTAAGTGGCCTTTTGTCGCTCAGCATGATGCCCCGAGACCCATCTAAGCTGTCGTGTCAGTAGTTCTTTCCTATTTATGGCTACTGGTATCCCATGGGGTGGATGGACCAGCGTTAGGTTAACAGTTTGCCACTGCAGATCACCCTCATTGCTTCCTGGTTTAGTTCTTACAAAGCTGCTGTGACCATCCGCGTACAGGTTTCTGTGAAGTCATTTCTCTTAGCTAAGTGCCCAAGAGTGGAATTGCTGAGTCCTATGGTAGTCGCATGTTTAAAGAAACTGCCAGACGATCTCCCAGAGTGGCTGCACCATTTTACGTTCCCATCAGCTGTGTGCGAGTGGTCCAGTCCTCTGCGTCCTTGCCAGCATTGGGTGTGCTGTTTATTTTAGCTGTTTTTTGTTTTCATAGGTGTGTGTCGACTAGTGATGTTGGACATCTTTTCGTATGCCATTTGCTGAAATGCCTGTTAATGTCTTTTTCCCATTTCCTAAATATGTTGTGTTTTCTTAATAGTGAGTTTTCAGAGTTCTTTATGGAGTCTACATACAAGTCCTTTGTCAGATATGTGGTTTGCAAATATTTTTCCCAGCCTGTAGCTTATCTTTTTCATTCCCTTAACAGATTCTTTTGCAGACCAAAAGTCTTCGGTTTTAATAAAGTCAAACCTGTTGATTTCTCTCTTGCCCATCAGGGTGTGGAGCATCCTGGGACGCCTGGTGTTCCCAACTCTGTCAGAGGGAAGTGGGTGTAACAGGCCGGGATGAGGAACCTGGACCCTCCTTCCCTCTCCCTTACTCACCCCCGGCCAGCCTCTCCTCCAGGCCTCTTCAGGCCCCTGGGGGTGGGGCAGGCTCCTGGCTGCCCAGGACACTTGCAGTTTCCTGAACCGTGATACTTCAGTCTGGGTCTAAGTGGGGGGTGCAGATGAGATGAAGGAGCTGTGGGATTCCTTCATGTGCTCAACAAGCAGTTACTGAGGACCTGTCTGCTGAGCAATGCCAGGGAGCAGGCAGCTCCTCCCTTGTGAGGCGGATGGGGGGCGGGGTCCTGCACAGGGGTGTCGACTCACCCTGAGGAGTCCTGGGGGCACCCTGGCATTGTGAGGGTACACCCAGGGGACTGAGGTGGAGTACAGCGGCAGAAGCTCCCCTCAAGAGGAGGGTGGCGGTGGGGTCACTGAGGAGCGGGAGTGGGTGGAAAAATGTGCCAGGCGAAGGGAGGAACCTGGGCAGGGGCAAGCAGGGCAGGCTCGGGGAACCCAGGGCCGCTCGCTGTCGGTGGTGGGGACGGTGGGAATGACGGGCAGCGGGCTGGACTGAATCTGGAATCCGGCTATGCCATCCGACTTTGCCATCCGACTTGGGTACCTGTTCCGGGCGGAGCAGTGGGGGAGCTGCTGGGGAGCCTGGGGTTCACTGCCCGTGAGCAGGACTGGAGCAGGGCCTGGGACAGACAGCTGGGCGTGTTTCTGTTGTCGGCCATCTCCCCGCTGAGTGCAGGCCGAGAAGGTGCTTCACTGCCCTGACCCTCGGCTTCCCCTGTAAAATCCCCTCCGCGAGAGCGGCTCGAATGAGAACGCCCGGCACGCCGCAGGCGTCAGTCCGAGATTTACCTGCCCTCCGGCTCCGGGCGCTAAAATCCCGGAGCTGCTCATCCGCCAGAAAGTGCAGGTGGCGGCCTCCGCTGGTCCCTCCTTTCGTCGGCGCCGGTCGGGGCGCTAGCGCATCCCGGGCCCCGCCCACCCCGGGGGCCCCGCCCACCCCGGGAGCACAGGCCGCGCTTCCGTCCCCGCCCAGGCCGGTTGAATCTGGTTCCGCCGCTCGGGGTTGGCTCATGCGCAGTGCGCGGGGTTGGCGGCCTTGGCGCATTGCGTGGGGGCTGCGGGCAGGGTTGGTTCGGGCCGGGTCGCCGGGTGGGTCATTGCTGGGACTTGGTTGACTTTCTTGATGCCGTTCGTGCTCTGAATAGAACTGACAGCCCGAGACGCGGAGGTCAGTGCCCGAGGACGGGAGTGGGGACGGGGCGGTGGGGGAGGGAACCGGAGCTGGTGTGACCCCCTCCAACCTCCCTGCCCAATGAAGTAAGAGTGTCGATGAGGAGCCAGAGGGGGGAACGGGGGGGTGCCGGGGGGGGCCAAGGTCGTCTATGCGCCCTGAACCGGTGGCAGATGCCTCAGCCGCTTCCCCCACCCCATCCCACTCCACCCCACCCCCGCCCAGGACTGGAGAGCACCTTCAAGTCCGGACCCTGAGCTGTGAGCCCAGTCTCCGCAACACGGGTCCGTCGTTAGAGCGGAGGTGACACAGGTGACCAGACATGGCGGTCTCCGGCCCCGCCCTGTGGCCCTGACAGCCCGCCGGGCGCTTCCACGGTGTCCCTCGGTGCCACCCAGCAGCTGGATGGGTTGTGCCCGGATCCTGGTGGGTCTGGGGAGGAGCCTGCAAGGACAGGCTGGTTCTGGGGGAGGTAGGGTCCCGCCTGTCAGCTTCTGAGAGCCCAGACCGCCCTTGGTCTCTCTGGGCATCAGAATTCTCGGCCTGGCCAGAGCATCCCAGCCAGATGGAGGAGCCACCAAGTGCTGCCCAGGAACAACGTCAACAGGACAGCAGCCGGTCAGCTCCTCCTCCTGAGTGTCGAGGTCCTTGTCCAAGCCCAGGACTGCAGCCTCAGTGCAGCCTCAGGTTTGCCGTGGACTGTGTGACTCTGGGCAAAGCCCTTCTCTCTCTAAGACTCCACTTTCTCATTATGAGGTGGGAGCTTGTTTAAACCGGCCCCACCTCCCTAAGCAGAGCGAGTCTGTCATTGCTTTGCTCCTTCCCAGGAGGCCTTTACCCTGTGTCCATCCTGTTGTGCGTGGGGTCACTCCAGTTGACTTGATGGCAGCCAATAGCCACTGTGATCAGTTATCAGGGCCTTTTTTTTTTTTTTTTTTCGTAGCCCCAGGCATTGGGACCTTTGGAAGGCCGAGCCCCTACACGGGCCAGCCTCAGAGTGTCCCATATTTCACGTCATATATAAATGTCTTGCTGCAAAAACCCACAAGGGCATTTTACAGTTTTGCTTTTGAAATTATTTGGCTACAGGTAACTCATTTGAGTGGTGATGTAGTTTTTCTAAATCCGTTGTGTATGTGCAGGAATTCTTGCAAAGTGGGAAAAAAACCTAACCTGTAAATAGTTGCCAAATATGAGAGCGTTTTGGGCTCCGTTTAACAGTCAGTGAAGCCAAGGCAATGATACACTTCGGGGGTATTTACCCAGGTGTTCATTAATTTTGATGTTGCTGTTTTCTTGTTCAGGAGTCAATAGCACGTGTTGTTGTTTTTCCCATAGCTCAGACATTTTGACAGGCCCTCAAGTGGCTTGCCAGCAGGGCCCAGAGGGCAGAAGGACCCCTGCCCAGGTGCCCTGTTAGGGCAGGTATGAAGCCCACGTCAGGGGCCCTGCATGCAAATTTCGTCTGGGAGTTTTCACTCTGCACCCTAGTCAGGACTTGGTTCTCTCCAAGGGAGGCACTGTTGGTTATCTCTTGCCCAGGTCTCGAAGAGCGGGTATTTGCTGGCTCCAGGCCCTGCAGCCAGGCTGCATGCATTGAACTGGGGGGCCGTTCCTTGTACTTTTAGTTTTTCAAACATTAAGGATCTGATTTTCGTAAAAATGGCAAGACCGGCACTGCAAAATGAGGAATGTCTGTCAGCTGACTTCTTGCAAATAGGTGAGAAGCATTTTTTGCGTGTGGGACAGTGATTTCATTCTGGTCCAAATCCATGCTGTGAGTTTCCCTGCATTTTAACGGGATTCCCAGGTGGTTCTTATGTATAACACTCTGAGACCCACTGCCCTACTAGTGGTTCTCAGAATTAGTCCTTAATCAGCAGGATTGGCATCGCCTGGGAACTTGTTAGGACTGCACACAGGTTCAAAGCCCTGTTTGTGACCCACTTGCAGCCCTGAACTTAGTACTCACCCACCTAGTACTCACCCACTGTGACTCTGTGGTGCTGACCATCAGCCACCAGAACTCACTCCCGGTTTAAAAGCAAATGCACCCTTCATCCTGGTCAGCCATGTTCCCACAGATGGGATGGAGGCAGGTTAGAGCGGTATCATTAGGGAGGAATGGGTGTTCACACGCAGGAGCCCTGCTGAGCTGTGACTCTGCCTTCTGACAGTTGTTACTTGTGCTTGGAAGTCATTCCTGTGACGGTCATGCTGGGCTGTGAGCCCGCCCTGGCCCAGTAGGAATGAGAGTTGGGGACATGGAGAACATCAGACAGTGTCCACGTGCCTGGAGGCAAATCAGGGCCCGTGGGGAAGGCCTTGTATGGAAGGCCTCGTGTGGATGAGCAAATCTGCTACACAAAGGGTCTAAAGCAAAGGGGCTGGTCCTATTTGCCCAATACAGAGAGACTCCAGAGGCTCACCTGAGATCCTGGGGAGCAGTTGGGTGGGCAGCAGGGGGCCTTTGAGGCCTGGGGGCTTTGGAGTCAGGATACCTAACTCAGACTCGGCTTCTGCTGAGGGCTGGGCCATTCCATTGAGGTCCTGCCTAGCCTGTGGATGGGGTAGCAGTGTCGACATTCTCTGCGCAGGCTGCGGGCGATACAGGGAGAATTGGATACACAGCCCAGAGAGGAGCCCCTAGCCTGTAGAGTGTCCTGGTGAGTCCTGTGTCCCATGCAAGACCCTTGGGCAGGTGGAAGAAGAGGTCCTGGTGCCCACCTCTGGGCGTCCAGCCCCACAGAGGCGGCAAGAGGCTCTGAGTGAAGGAGTGAGGGTCATGCTGAAGCCCTGCACAGGAGCCCAAGCCCACCCTTCTGTGAACGTGTCATGAGAGGGAACAGTGACTGTGGCTGTGTCGGCAGCAGTGGGGCTGGAGGCCGTTGTAACCATGTAGCCCTGCTGCCAGTTGCTTCTCCAAGGACAGGAGAGTCCTCACTGAACACATTGGGTGCTGGCCCCACCATGTTCTGGGGTCACCTTAGTGGCCCCGAGGGGACGAGGAGACACATGCCCCCAGTGTCTCAGCAGGGATGCATGCCCTGGCCACTTGGTAGACCCTGTCCATGGCACTGCCAGGAATGCTGCATTGACATCTGTCCTCTGTGTCCTTTCACCGAGGGGCCACAGCAGAGCCGCCCTCCCTCCTCCCCTCACGCACCCTCTGCCCCTTGTCCGTCCTCGCAAGGAAGCATGCTATCCAGGGCAGCCCAGGTGTGGGACGGGGCCAACGGCCTGTGGGACTAGGAAATGTGTTGTGTTGAAAATAGAAATGGCAACATGCGATGTCTTAGAGCATTTTGTTTCAGGAGACCACATCTGACCTTTGAAAATGGTGCCCCATCCTAGAGTAGCCCCTGCGGCGTGCCTCTTTGTCCCGGGATGTGGCCCATCGCCTATGGCCCCAACCTCAGCACAACCCTCTGCCCAGACACTGGCATCCAGTGGCCAAGCACCAAGGGTCCATGCTCCCCACCCCTTATCCTGCAGCTGGATCTTCTGCCCATGAGGGAAGACGGGACCCACCCAGCCAGAGTGGGGCTGGGCTCCTGTCAGTCAGCGCTGGCTGGGGGCTGCCCATCTTTGGGGAAGTTGTGCAAACACGTCTGCTGAAGAGTCCCCCCTGTTGAAATGGGATCTGTGTCTCCAGGCCAACTTGGAGAGACCTGCAGTCCTGGGTCCACCTCTGGCCACTGTTCTGAACACTGAGAAGGGATCTCATTTGGGGTCGGCGGGCCCAACCTTGTCCACCCAGCTTCAGTTCCACAATTGGTCCTCAGAACGGCTCCCACCATGGTTTCTGTCCAGATATGTTACTCCGTGTCCTCTGGTTTTCCCCTGTGTATTGGCATTTAACAAACTTTATCTCATGTCACATTTTCATTTCAGTCCTCAGGTTAAGAGCAAAGGCTGGAAAAAGCTAAGTTTCCCGACGTCCTCCTGACGCGGCACCATTGGGGCTCTGCGCTGCCCATGTCTGCGTCCTGGGGCATCTTTCAGCTCCTTCACGGTTTGTCGTACGAGCTGGCCTGCGTGCAGCCTGTAACATGAGGCCATTCTTGGAGCTGGAGCCCTCACTTTGAGTCCTGGCAGAGGGCCTGGAGCTGATTCCAGCATTAGCAGTGGAGCAGAGTTTTCCAGGGACAGGAGGCACTCCCATATCAGCCAGGGCCACCGCAGAGAGGCGTTCTGGAAGCTGTTCTCCCAGACCGCTGGCCTGGGTTGAGGGCCACGCTCACTCCACCTGTGGCCTGAGCCGAGGCCTGTACAGGGGTGCCTCCCCAGTGCAACCCTCGTTTCCTTCTCTCTGGGTGGGAAGCTGGGCTTGGAGTCGGGGTCTTTGCGGAGTTCTTTGGAATTACGAGCATGTGTTTCTGGGGAGAGACCAGCGGTTTGTATTGTGTCCTCATGGGAGAGATGTCGAGGGGCTCGGGGACACTAAACCTTTAAAGACACCTCACAAGCACCCCAGCCCCCCGAGGTCATGTGTGTGTTGTGGGAAGTGAGGGCTTAAGTCGGTCCTGTTCTCACGGCACTCATATCAGGGGTCTGCTCCAGGTCTTTGTTTTCACCAATCCCTGGCTGAAGTGTATCTCCTCGCATTGTGGGTGTCACAGCACCCCCCCCACAGTGGTGGTCATGTGCTGTGCCTCCACCAGCAGCGGGTACAGTGTTGTCACCTCACATCACTGCGGCAGGAACCTTGAGATGCTGCTTGTGTGCCTCGCTCCTTGTGAGTTGCAGGATTGTCAGGCCCGCTCAGCCTGGTCACCTGTGCATTAATGAGGCCGTGCGTGACTGTGTCTCAGGTGGACGTTATGATAATCTCACAACTTCTGTCTGTGGCCTGTACCCCAACTCTGGTTCCTCCCTAAGTCTGTGACTTGTACCCTGAATCTTATACCCTGAGTCTGTGACCTATACCCCAAGTCTGTGGCTTCTACTCTGTGTCTGTGACTTATACCCTGAGTAGTCTGTGACTTGATCCCACGTTTGATTTGTACCCCAAGTCTGTGATCCATAGCCCAAGTCTGTGATCTGTACCCTGAGTCTGTGACTGTACCCAGGTCTGTGACTCATATCCCCAAGTTTGTGATTGTATCCCTGAGTCTATGACTGTACCCCCAGTCAGCCTGTATACTGTGTTTTACCCATGTGAGAGCCTCACTCTGAGAGCGTGTGCAGCTTCACCATGTGCCAGGCTCTGTGGCCCACCAGGAGAGCACCCTGCTCTCGTGGGAGCACCACTAGCAAGGACGCCTCCCGTCTGACCATGTCTACGCCTCTGCCCACCCTGGGGTTCTGGGACCCCGAGACAGCCGCTGTCCCTGTCCTCCAGGAGCTCACGTGTCCGGCTGTGAGCTCCCCGAGGGCAGAGCCCGTGTCTGCCTCCATGCAGCACCCAGCCCCGCGAGGCCGGCTCTCACCTCAGACCTCACCGCCGTGGACAAGCGCAGCTGCCCCCTATAGAGTACCATTTCAGTCCCTGCTCTGAGGTAATCTGCCCAGGGCATGCTGGGGACAAGGGTCCTTGTCCTTGCTCGGGTCTGCCGAGCTAGCAGAGGCTTCTGCAGCACTCAAGCCAGAGACCAGAGCGTCTGGCCAGGGAGATAGTAGCAGCCCTGCACCATTTGGCTGTGTCCATGGCCTCCTCCCAGCTCCTGGGGCTTGGCAGGTTTTATTGTGGGGTTACAAAGCAGCAACTTCCTGAATTGCTGATGTACGTGTGTGAATTTCAATTGGGATTTCTCAAACAGTGGAATGGGGAGGGTCAACTTTGTTATCAGATGTTCATTTGTGTAGTAGGAAGGAGGTAGGTAACTACTAAGTAAAGTATCGCTCATGTGTTTGGTTAACCAAATACCAAATTACAGTTGCCCCTCGGCGTCCGCTGTCTGCGGAGGATTGGTTCCTCAACCCCTGTCCGCAGATGCTCGAGTCCGTTATATAACATGACATAGTGTTCACATATAATCTACACACGTCCTGCTGCATACTTTAGATCATCTCTAGATTAGTTATAATATTTAATACAGTGTAGATGGTGTGTAAATAGTATACAGTAATGTATCGTTTAGGAAATAATGACAACATGGCGAGGTGAACAGTGCTCAAACGAGTGCTGGAGAGAGACTGAGTGCCTGTGAAGTGGCGGAAGGCTGCAGCAGGGGATGCTGCACATCACTTCATTCACGTCACTTAGCCTAGTGCTCAGAGCAGCAAATTTAAGTTTCGCTTTTTGGAACTTCTGCCTCCCCCCCGCCCATATTTTCAGTCTTCAGTTGGTTGAATCCAATACGGAGGGCCAACTGTGCTTTTTTTTTTTCTTCTTTCTGGTTGGAAGAATGAACCTTTAAAGAATTTAACAGTTTATCCTGCATCTTTTGTCTAGCTGACTGTGAGTGCTCCTGCTGAGTACTGTGTATTTCTAGTCATTGAAGACCGGTGGGTCCTGTAGTCATGGGACTGTTAGGGGGAGGGGACGCTGCCCTCAGTTCTGCAAGCCATCACCCACTGGAGGAGGCCAGGTGAAGGACACAGGGGTTTTTCTATGTATTTCTCTCAATGGTATATGAGTCTACAGTGATCTCAAGGTAAAAAAATAATTTAAGAAATTGTGGGGAACACTCTCTTTCTTACTCTTCGTTGTTTTCCAGAAAAAGTCACTTGCTGCATTGATTTACTCTCTTGAATTCTAATAATTGGGGTCATAAGCCTGATTAAAGTTCAGTTTTCAAACCAACTTTCTAAAACTGCCATGTATGTGAGGGCTCAG
This sequence comes from Loxodonta africana, assembly GCF_030014295.1. Lineage (NCBI taxonomy): Eukaryota > Metazoa > Chordata > Mammalia > Proboscidea > Elephantidae > Loxodonta > Loxodonta africana. The sequence goes on along the minus strand of NC_087353.1, from coordinate 91,448,773 downwards.
GCCGTCGGTCGTGTGCTTTCTAGCCTGTGCACCCCTGGGGTTCTGACTGAGGAGTAGCCAGAAGGAACATGTGCTGATCTGGGCCAGCATCCTTAGGGACCCTGTTCCTGCTGTGTGGTCGATGGTGTGACTCATGGGGAAGGGCACCCAGTGGCTGGATCAACCACATACAGGGCCCGAAATCTCCTTGCCTCCTAAAGACGGGCCCCCCTGAGTAGTCTGTTGTGATAGATCAGTGCCATGCACGGAAGGCTACTTTGCCCAGGGGCTTCATGGGCAGACTCCTTCAGGAGGGGTGCCATGGAAGAGGATCTGAGGGCTGGGGTCTGAGTGTCCCTCATGGTCACCTCTAGGATCACCTGGCGCAGCCCTGAGGATTCTGGAGGCGGGGGTACACTAAGTGGGAGTGTAGAGGTGGGCTTGGCATTTAAGAAGCCTGCTTGGTGTCCTGGGGGAGGGACAGAGGTAGAGGTAGGGGCAGGAGAGAGTTGGTTCTGAGAAGGCCAGAAAGTGCAGGTGGGCCAGATGAGCTGGGCTCATCCTTCCTGAAAGCACTGTAGCTTCAGATCCCACAACCCCAGCCCCGAGGCCATTTCCTCTCAGGCTCCTGGCCCCGATCCAGGTAAACACACTGCTGTTCTGGCTTTTACCAGGAAAGACGGTGCGTAGACAGCCGCCAGGTCACAGCGGCCCCTCCCTGACCAGGGTGGCTGCATTGCCACTGTTCATCCTGGTTTTCTGTTAGTTTGAGGTGGGGGTGGAGGTAGCTGTGACAAGACCACAGCATGACCTCACAGGCCACCCAAGAGGACCCAGATTCGTGCTGAAGGTCTCTATCCACCTCAGCCCCCAGCTCCAGCGGGGCCAAGAGGGAATGAGGTACTGGGAATGGGGGTTCAGAAAGCTACACACAGGTGTCCTGGGGTCCACCAAGACTGCTGCCCCACTGACTGCATCCCAGCTGGCACAGGGCTTCCCAACAAGTAGGGATCATGCATGTATAGAAGGCATGGTTAATATTTGCTGGAGGTGAGTGAATACTCCCCAAACCCCCAGGCCCCTATATGAGACAACACCCCTGTGGAGACAAGATCCCCACTGGACAGTCCTGTCCCCAGGCAGCCAGGGGGCTGCAGAACTCAGGGTCTGCTTGTTAGGGAAAGGGGCCCGAGATTACCTTAAGCACAGCTAAGCCAGGCCCTCCCCACAGGACTTGGGGCCTTGTGTCCCCATACTTATCTGACCACTGACCCCCCCCCCGCCAGTGCACAAGGGGGGGGTCACTCATGCCATCAGCAGGGCCTTGTGAGTCCTTGGGGACATCTTCCCAGTGTGGGAGTGGGGGCTGGGGCAGAGAGTAAGGGTCCTGCCCAGAGGCCTGACAGAGCTGGCTGTCCTCTGACTTTCAGAGCAGGGCAGCCAGTAGCAAGGTGCTGGAGGTGAACCCAGCGCCATCCCTGTCCCCGGGGGAGCAGCGAACCCTGGAGCGGAAGCTGAAGAAGGAACGGAAGAAGGAGGAGAAGCAGCGCCTGCGGGAAGCAGGGAGCCAGCCCGCCCCACAGACCCCAGCCACACCCACACCCGTGCCCTCGGGGGCCACGTTGGCCCTGGACTACCTCTGTAGGTAAGGTACCCTGACCTAGTGCTCAGGGGATGGGGCCGTGGGCCTGGTGAGCAAGATGGCACAGAAGTAGAGGCTCCTGCAGGGAGGAATGACAGACCAGTCGAAGGGTGCAGAGAGCAGGCAGGCAGAGGGCAGGATGGGGCAGTCCCAGGGGTGAGGAGTCCGCAGAGGAGCCAGGAGCGCGGGTGGCAGGCTGGGTCCCTCTTAGTGAGGAAAGGAGCCCACACCTGGCTCAGCCCTGGCTTGGGTGGAATGGCAGATAATGAGCCCACCACACATGCAGGAGCTTCCAGAGGCCCAGAAGTGAGGCCAAGGGGGTTAGAAATTTCATTTGCAAAGGTGTTTTCCGGGGAAGTGGAGGCATGCAATCCAGCAGGCTCCCCAAGAAACAGGGACTGTGTGGACTGGCTCAGAGGGCTGTAGTCCGCACACCCCAGCCTGGTTGGGTGGAAGAGCTGGGCTAGGTGGGCCTGGATCAGCTACCATGCTCCTGCCGAGGGCATGTCCAGCACTCCTCCTCCTCCCAGGCGGGCAGTGCCACCACCCTGGGCCAGAATCTGGCTGCTCAAGAAAGGTGACCCATCCCTAGACCCTGACGCTATGAGAGTTGGAGGTGTGACTGCAGACAGGGCTTCTTGGGGACAGAGAGGTCTTGTCTGTCACTGTCCCCATTTTCTAGATGAAGCAGTGGGCCCCGGGTTCAGAGACAGGGAAGGGGCTCAGGTTGGCTCCAGAACACTGAGCCGTCATCTGTGTGCGACTTGGTGTGCTTAGCTGTCGCCCCTCATCTAGGGCTTTCCATCTCCACATTCGTCCATGTGTGCGCCTCCCTGGAGCTGGCAGCCCTGTGAGGCAGGCCAGCCTGATGAGGACACAGCCGAGGTGGTCTGGCTGAGCCCTCATTGGCCATCCTTTGTGTTTGCTCAGAAATGTTTTGCCAGCAGGTAACTGGCCATAGTGCCCACTAAACACGTACCAAATGACAATGACCAAACCCAGAAATCCAGGATATTAACAGAATTATGGAATCACAGGGCTGCCATTGACAGTCCCCAAAGGGGATACAGGCGGCCCGGCCCCACATCCTACTTGGTCTGGCCGGGGTATCTGAGGGTGCGCATAGCCCAGGCATGGGGCCTACCCCCTGAGTGAGGGCCTGAGGTCTCCCCAGCTCCTTCACCCTGAGATGTCCCTGGTTTTCCCCAGTTGGGCCCAGAAGCACCAGGACTGGAAGTTCCAGAAGACACGGCAGACCTGGCTCCTGGTCAACATGTACGACAGCGACAAGGTCTGTATGGTGGTGGTGGGGCTTCGGGCCAGGTCTCTGAGGGGTGTGGGGGCGGGGGGTGTCTCCAGCTGGGTTTCTGAGGTAGGGGCTCAGGCCAAGTCCCTAAGGGGCTGATGGGGAACCCTCAGGCCAGGTCTTTGAGGAGCAGGGAGGGTGGCACCAGCTAGGTCTCTGAGGTGGGGGCTCAGGCCAGGTCCCCAGGGGCCAGGGCCATGTCTACTTGCCCCTCCTTCTAGGGCAAGGAGGGGGCAGCCTCAGCCAGAAAGCTTCTTGTCACCCCCATCCAGCAGCCATGCTGAAACCTTGGGCCAAGAAGCCCCTTGGAGAGATCTGTTCTCATAGAATTTAATGGTGCAACCTCCCCACCCTGAACTCCCCCAGTCTGACCCTTAACTTTACAGAGAGGAAGCAGGCTCCATGGAAGGGACTGGCTCAGGGCAGGGGCATGAGTGGCCAGGTTAACGTCAAATCTGCCTGGTGCTTCTGTGCAAGAGGGACTGTTCCCCAGTGATTGACATGTGTCCTGTCGGGGAGACCTGGAGGCTACAGAAACATGCGCTGTCACCCATGAGTCTCAGCCCTCACTGACCCTATTCTGGTCAGACCGTGCTGTGGCGGCACCATCGTGTCAGCCACATTCCTTAGTTGGTGCCACTGTGAGCAAGAGCTTGCTCTTCTCCCACATGTGTACTGACTGACTCTTTGGGTGACATCCATCAGTACCGCTCTCTCTCTGCTTGGTGGGCTGTGACCTATCACTGTTATCATTTATTCTGACAGTTGTGACTCCCATTGCAGGAGGTTGAGGGTGCCCTGAGTGCACATAGTTGGGGGGGTGCTGTCGGTCTCGGGGTCAAGGAAGCATCGTGAGGGAGGGGCCTTTGAGCTGAGCCCAGAAGTCCGCCCCCGGCATGGAGTCCAGTTGTCACAGCACCATTTATTGAATGGAATCAACACCCTTGTTGGAATTGAGTTGACCACAGATGTCAAGGTTTATTTCTGGACTCATGTCCATCCCATTGGTCTATATGTCTTGTCCTTAAGCCAGAACCACACTGTCCTGATGACTGTAGCTTTGCAGTGAGTTTTGAAATTGGGAAGTGTGAGTCCTTGACTTCTTTTTAAGAGAACTTGCAACCACATTTCGTCCTTACTCCTGTTTCTAGAAACAACTGGGTGATCCAGCTCTGGAGTCCAGGGTAAGGCAGAGGGTTCCACAGTGTCATTGGTTTCGCTCATCTTTCACGCTGCTGGGTGAGCTCCTTGCTCCTCACGTCTGGGAAGTCAGCCATTGTCAGCCGTCTGCTTGCACGCCCCCCGAGTCTTAATACCATTGTCCCCTCTCCCTCAGCCCAGCAGATTATCCCTTTAGAATGTACATCTACTTACTTTCGACTCTGTGGGATTTGGGGGGCGGGGCGGGTCGTGGAAACCCGTGTGGTCTGTGCAGGACTCAGCTGGGGCAGAAGGAGAAACATTCCCGCAGCCTGGGCCTGTCTCCACCTTCCTCTGCTCCTGCCGTCCTTGAGCGATTGCATGGGGTGGGAGCAGGTAAGGCGCAAGGCCCTCGACGATGGGGTGCCCAGGGGCTGGTCCCGGCCCAGCTCTTCACGAGATGGTGCTGCTTGGTCACCCCACGCTCCTGTCTCAGGTCGGAGCACCGTGCTGCAAGCACCTCGCTTCCCCACCGCAGGGTCCACTTCCCAGTCCGTTCTCTTGCCCGACCCTGACTGCTCTCATCTCTGTCCCTATCCAGGTTCCTGACGAGCACTTCCCCACCCTGCTGGCCTACCTGGAGGGGCTGAAGGGCCAGGCCCGTGAGCTGACTGTGCAGAAGGCCGAGGCCCGGATGCAGGCGCTGGACGAGGCAGGGGCTGGCAACCCGGACCCCCTGCTGCTGGGGCAGGTCCAGCGGGTCCGCCAGGTGTTGCAGCTGCTCTCCTAGGAGTGTGACTGTCCATGGGCCCCGTGGATACCGCTTGGCCACCCCTCCCACCCCACTGCAGTGGGGCTGTGGGCCCGGGGGGCACTGGCTGCCAGTGGGCAACACAGCTGCTTCCGGTCTTGCAGACTGCCTCTCCCACCGAGCTGCCTCGGTTAGCGAGAGCCCCACGTCCAGAGCCTTGATTTCCTCTCCGGAGGTGTCTGCCCACTGTTGGAATGGGAGCTGTGCCCTTCTGCATTGTTTAAATCCCTCTAGAGCAGAAAGCGGCGCGGTGGTTACAGCGCTTGGCTGCTAACCGAAAGGTCAGCAGTTTGAACCCACCAGCCGCTCCCAGGAGAAAGATATGGCAGTCTGCTTCCATAAAGATTACAGCCTTGGAAACCCTGTGGGGCAGTTTTACTCTGTCCTGTAGGGTTGCTGTGAGTAAGAATGGACTTAATGGCAGCGGGATGGATGGATGAGATGGCTCTGAGCTATCCAAGTCCCTGGCCCTCGCCTGAGGACGGCCCTCAGCCCCCAAGGAGATTGTTGAGGGAAATGTCTATTTTTCTACGGGGATGTTTTTCAGAAATTGACCCAGAGCCATCACACCACCTTCCCCCTGCTCAGCTGTGGTCAGTGGTGTCGTGGGGTGCCCCGTGTTTGGGTTATTTCCCAGACTGTTCCTGGTCCCCTGCTACATTCCGGGTGGGGCCTGTGGCAGTGGCACCTCCCACCATCCATAAAATAAAACACCTCTCTGGGCCAGCACCGTGTGGTGCTTGTGCAGCTGTTTCCTTTTCTGAGCGCGCCACATCTTTAAAATCTGACACAGCCCCCACCCCAAGGTGGCCGTGTGCTGTTCTCATGGGACACTGGGTGGGCGGGTCAGGACTGGATGGGACAGGCACAAAGGAGCAAACTCGGACCAGCAGGGGTGGGGAGGGGCCAGGACAGCATGGGGGAGAGCTGGGGGGTTGGGGGAAGAGTTGCAGAGTGGGGAGGCGGTGGAGAGGGGTTTGGAGAGCGGGAAGGGGGTGCTCCCTCCTGCTTCTGGGCCTTGCTACCTGCTTTTCTCTGCCAGGATCACCTCTCCCCTTCCTCCCTCTCCCTCTATCCCCACTCCTCTCTGTATGTTTTAATTCCTAAATGTCAGGCATTTCAAATGTACAGATGAGAACAGTCAAGCCTTTGAGTCCCACCACCAACTTTATCACAGCTCAGCATCGGCATCCTGGCCTCAGCCGCACTTTTTCCCCCAGAAACATGGTGATACAGCACAGCTGGCCCCCAAATCTGTGAACCCCACACAGGGCATATCGTGATCTGGGCCAACCAGTCCCAAGAAAGGTTCAGAGACTCCCCCGCAAAATATTGTGGCCACAGCCCTGAGCACAGCAACCCAATTTTCTGGAAGCTCACCCTCCACCAGGCTTGGAGATTCCGCCTGTCCACAGTGCCACCCTGGCCTTCCTGTTCCACCTCTGGGCCAGTTCCCCTGCAGGGTGAGTGCGCACCTTCTATGCACGGGTGCCTGGTCCTGGGGCAGCGGGACCCCTCACCATTTGCAGCTGCATGGGAACCACTTCCCAGGTAGTCTCCTTGTCTTCTGACATCTAGAGCTCACCCCGCCATCCCTGGACTGGGTGCCCTCAAGTGGCATCTCTTTCAGGAGCTGGGTCTCTGCCAGCGGGAGCCAGACTCTCCTGCACAGGGACGCCACAGTGAGGGCCTGCTGTTGGCATAGGACAGCCAGCAATGCGTACATCCTGGCCATGTCTGCCCTTCAGCCCCTGACCCTCCTGCTCACGCAGCTCAGAAAGGAGGCTGCCACAGAGAGAAAAAAGATGCCTTTCTTGGCTTCTGAATTTAAAAGGCCCAGGCCTCAGGCATGGGAAGGGACCAGGGGCAGAGACGAGATTTGGAAGGGAAGAGGGTACAGAACAGGCCATAGAATAGGCCCTTGGAATGACGGTCTAGAAGCTGCCTAGCTCTCAGCCCTGTAGTCCCCACCCACCCCATCCAAGCCTGGGCTGGCACAGCCGCAGGACCCAGCCTTGGGCCAGGCGGCTCCAAGCGGGAGGGCAGCCAATGTGGAAAGGCCAGCTCCCAAGGCTGTCTCCATGCCCCATGCTGGCAGGACAGCTACAATGCCCCCTCCTGTTCCAGCCTGCCCGGAGTGTCCCTGACCCTATGCCAGGCCACCAGTGACTGGGAACGGAGGCCTGCTTCAAGAGACAATGAAGGACACCCAGTTAGATGTGAAAGTCAGACAACGGTTGATTAGTGTAAGCTGGTCCCCACCATGTTTGCAGAACCTGCAGCCTTCATTCAGAGAGGTCAGGGTTGGAGGAGGCCCCCGCTTGGGGAGGTCACTGTGAGCCCCGTATGTGCCCTTGAGCCCTGTTGTCCCCTCATTCTTAAAGGGGATGTTAGCAGTGGTAGACTCAGGGTCATGGGAGATTTAATGACAACGGGCCCGAACTCCCTGACTCAGCCCATGCATGACACCCAGGTATGGCCCCCTAGCTGTGCAGCTGTGCCTGGCGACAACATCCCAGAGCCACCTCTGTCAGTGTGCAGTGTGTCACCCTCTTGGCCTCAGCCCCCCGTCTGTACCAGGGCCCGGTGGGGCTGCAGGGTCACCTGTGAGGAGCCCACGTTCTGCTCCCCTGCAGGGGCTCCCTGATGCCATGTAGATCCTCCTGGAGGTGGCTGCCCTGCTGGTCTGTCTGCTTACCATGTGGGCACTGGGGTGTGGCAATGGCAGGGGCATCCCCAGAACCAGGTGTGAGAACTCCTCTAGTCATCCCCTGCCCTGGGGAGGTCAGCACAGAGGGCCTCCAGGAGTGGGACCACCCCAAAGGTCCCTCCCTTCCACACTCAGGGCCAGGCTGGCCCTCAGCCTACAACTGGTCTCAGCCTGGGGCGCCGCAGCCCTACACCCTCCCAGCAAAGCCTGTCCCACAGTTGGCATCACCTCTGCTGTACGCATTCCAGCAAATTGGGGGCAGCCTAGGGCTGGACCTCATGTCCATGCCCTGTGGAGTGCAGCGGAGTGTAAGCCACCGCCAGGGGGACCTTCACCACAGGAAGACTGCTCCCATGAGGGCCAGGGGCGGCCCCTGATGGGGCAGCTGGGGAATGCAGGCGCGGGGACCTCGAAAAGTGCAGAATGAGGTGAGCTGGGGCTGGGGCCCTTGGGTGGGTGTCTGTCTCCCACTCCTCACCCCCCACAACACCACCATGCAAGCCCAGTCCCCACCATGCTCCATGGGGAAGGCCTCCTGCCCCCTGGATGAGGCTGTGTGGGCCGGTGGTGGGCTCTGGAGACACACTGAACCCCCAGGAGAGGGGGGCCAGAGGGGCCCAATGGAGCATCTGCCCCTCCCTCCATGGGTCTATAGGTAGCAGGGACAGGGTAAAGGAGCCTGCAGTCCCCCGCCAAGCGCCCCACACTGGGAGCAGGGTGGCCGTGGGGCAGCAGAGGTCCCGGGTGCTGTGTGGGGGTGTCCTCAAGCCCACCCCACAGCCACCCCCTGGGTCAGCGCCACCGGGGCACCGCGCACAGGGGCTGGGCCCGAGGCCGCATGGTGAAGGCCGGGGCAGGTGAGGCGTCCAGGGCTGCTGGGTGGGCGCTGGGTAGGGGCTGCAGGCGGAACCTCTGGAGGAGACCGGCAAACAACAGGAACAGCTCGGTCCTGGCCAGACTCTCCCCGACGCAGACACGGCGACCTGCGGAAAACCAAGGCATGCCAGTGGGTGAACGGCGGCCAAGAAGCAGTCCCTTCCCTCCACATGGCACTGGCTTTTCTGCCAGGGCTGACTCCCGACTCTCCTCCCCTTAGTAAGCCAGCGTCAGAGTGGGGCCGGGGCGGGGGGGTGTCAGGAAGGCAAGGCACTCTCCATCAGAGTCACGGAGGTGAACTGGAGTCTCCATTATGCCTAGGGGAGCAGCCCCTGATGCCTCCACACGAGCTCTAAGCCTTGAGAGCAAGCCTGGAGGAGCAGGGACAGGTGGGCTTTGACCTGGGAGGAACCAGTGCTGGATCTGCGGCAGCCCCAGGAGGGAGGTGGGGAAGCCCCTGCCCACTGGGAGCCCCCGTGCTGCCACTGACTAGGGTCCTGGTACCTGCAGAGAAAGGCAGGAAGGCCGCTCGCTTCACAAACCGCCCATCTGCGTCCAGGAAGTGGCCGGGGTTGAACTGCTCAGGGGTCTCCCACTGGGCCTTGTCCAGGAGCACAGAGGTCAGCAGAGGGATCACGGGCGTGCCCTGCAGAGGTGAAGGCTGAGCCTGGGCACCTGGCCCCAAATGGGGCACTGAGAGTGAACGGCCTGGCTGCGTTCAGGCGGGTGCACAGGTAGGCTGAGGCAACCCAGGAAGGAGACAGAGAGGAGGCAGCTTCACCTTCTTGAAGGTTTGCTGGAGACCCCTTACACAGCTCTGCCCATAGCTGTTACAGCCCATTCCACAGGTGATGAACTTGGCATTAGGAGGCCAAGTGACCCCCCCCCCGCTCCAGGTCACACAGGGAGAACCGCCCCCTTCCCCCCAGGTCATACAATGAGAACCCAGGTCACGTGGCTCTGAAGCCCAGTGAGGAGGAGGCTGTGAGACCAAAGGCGCCCCTGCCTGCCCCTGAACCCGCTTCTTGCTTCCAATAAGGGGACCCTGAGACATCAGGCACCAGCCCTGAGGCCAGGCTCGGCCACCTGGCGGTCCCTGAATGGGTACAGGATGTGGGGCCTGGGGGTGGCCAGCGGTGGGGGAGGTCAGAGGCCCCACCTTGGGAAGTAGGGCAAGTCACCCTGGGCCCCACCTTGGGGAGCAGGTAGGCGCCCAGCCGGGTGGGGGCGGCGGCGCAGCGCGGCACGTGTGGCAGGAGCGTGATGTAGCGCTGCACCTCGTGGAGTACCGCGTTGGTGTAGGGCAGCGCAGCCTGGTCGTCCGGCCGGGGCCGCCGGGGGCCCAGCACACGGTCCAACTCCGCCTGCGTGCGGCCTAGGGATGAAGGGCAGGCGTCTGTGGGAGCCCTGTCCCGCACCGCCGGGACCCGCTCGAGGAGCTGCTCGGGGCTGCGCTGGGCTCACCCTGCACGCGCGGGTGCCGGCCCATCAGGAGGGCGGCCCACTGCAGCGTGGCCGAGGTGGTCTCCGTGCCAGCCATGACCATGTCCAGGGTGCAGGCCACCACGTCGGCCTCGGAAAATAGGTCCGGGAGTTCTTCCCCCTGCAGGGGTGGGACGGGCGGGGCTAGGCTACAGGGCCTGGGATCCCAGCCCCGCCCCGCTCACCACTTACACAGCTCTGGGCTCGCGGGAGTGGTGCGAGGCAGACGACAGGCAGAGAGGGCCCTATCCTCCCACCAGCCCTTTGAAGCTGCACAGACAAGGATACTGCGGCTCAGAGAAGGCCCCATGCAGGATGAGGCCGGGTTTGGTGCACGACGGGCATAGACCCCTCCCCCTCCTTTCTGGGGAGGCCTCGGGATGCCCCCAGACCACTTAGGTAAACCCCGGTCAGGTAAGTCTGGGTTGAGGGAGGTCCGGCTATACGCTCACACCTGGCCGTGCTGGATCAGGGCGTCCAAGTAGCCCAGCACAGGGCCCCCGCTGAGCGCGTGGCGCCGCCGGGCCTCCAGGAGCGTCTTCAGGATGGCGCGCACCTCCTTGATCTTGCGCAGGACGGGCCTGTGCAGCTGGAGCAGGGCTCCCAGCCGGGGGAAGATGTTGAACATCTGGGGGCAGAGGCAGCAGTGCTGTGGGTGAGGCACAGGACCCACCCTGGGGGACAGTCTATCGGTCTATCCCACCGCCTGCAGCTGCGCTCAGGACCAGGATCTGCCCAGCTGTGGCCACAAGGGAGTGCCCCCACCCTCAGGACTAGGGACAGAGGGACCTCACCCCCAGGACCAGGGACTGAAGGACCCCACTCCAGGACCGGGGAAAGACAGTTCTCCATCTGCTGGGCAGGAAGGAGCAGTTGGACAGGTAAGACCTGAGCTAGGTATGTGCAAGTCACAACAGCTTCCTGCAGTTTTGCCCCCTCTTTCCATTCACCCAGAGCCCTGGTGGCATAGTGGTTAAGAGCTCAGCTGCTAACCAAAAGGTCAGCAGTTCAAATCCACCAGCTCTTCCTTGGAAACCCTACGGGGCAGTTCTACTTTTTCCTTTAGAATCGCTATCAGTCAGAATCAACTCGACAGCAACGGGTTTGGGTGTTTTGGTTTTCCATCCACCTACGGAGCCCTGGAAGCCCCAGCAGTGTAGTGATTAAGAGCTATGGCTGCTAACAAAAAGGTCAGCAGTTCGAATCCAGCAGGTGCTCCATGGATAACCCTATGGGGCAGTTCCACTCTGTCGTATAGGGTGGCTATGAGAGTCAGAATCAACTCCAGGGCAATGTTTTTTTTGTTTTGTTTTGTTTTTTTTTAAGGAGTCCTGGTGGTGCAGTGGTTAAATCCTCGGCTGCTATCCAAAACGTCAGCAATTCGAATCCACCAGCCACTCCTTGGAAACCCTGTGCAGCAGTTCTACTCTGTCCTGTAGGGTTGATATGAGTCGGAATCAACTTCACGGCAAGGAGTTTTTTTTTTTTTAAAGAAATAAGATGGGGTGGGGTGGTGTTGCTACTGTGGAAATAACTTTGCATCTGTTGCAGTTAATGAAAAAGAGAATTTGCAAACTTCAGAGCCTCAGCAGACCCCACTGTAAAATGGGCTCGAATACAGCCTCCTTCACCAGGTTGTTTGAGGATGAACTAGGAGGATGGGCATGTCTGAGGTGCCTGCACAACATCTGGCATACATACAGTAGGTGCTCCATAAATACCAACTGCTCTCACAACCCTACCTGGTTGTACTTTTCTTCCCCAACATTAACAATTACTAGTAGAAGGTTATATGTGTCACCTCTTCACTGAGGAGGGCTGTAGAACATCTGGCACATTCTTTTGCCCTGGGAGCTGCCCAGTCCTGGCTACTGGCTGCCCCTTTCACTCTACACTGACCCCTCCGGTCTCCATTCTCCAGGGCAGGGACCATGGGTGAACTTGACTGGGGAGTCAGAAGCCCAGGAGAAAGAGTCATCCTAATCCTAGGGGGATGGTGGGTGTTCCTGCGAACCTATTACCCCTCCCCCACACATACTTCACTTGGTAGAATTAGGACCAAGGCACAGGAAGACTCAAGATGCACTTCTCCAGCATTTCATGAATCATGGCTACTGATGTTAACCCTTACCTCACACCATACAACATCACCTTACTTGTGAAGTCAGCATGAAAAAGTGCATGTGAATAAAGTTCAACTCCCATTCCTGATAAAAACTGTCAGGAAAATAGGAATAGATAGAAGAAAAATTCCTCAACATAATAAAGGGAATTTATACAAAACCAACAGCCAACATTAATCATAATGGAGAGAGACTGAAAGCATCCCCCTTGAGAACAGGAACCAGATAAGGGTACCCTATATCACCACTCTTATTCAGCATTGTGGTGAAAGTCCTAGCTAGAGCAATAAGGCAATAAAAAGAAATAAAGAGCATCCAAATTGGTAAGGAAGAAGTAGAACCATCCCTATTTGCAGATGATATGATCCTATACATAGAAAACCCCAAAGATTCCACAAGAAAGTTACTGGAACTAATAGAAAGATTCAGCGAAATACCAGGATACAAGATCAACCTACAAAAATCAGTTGGATTCCTCTATGCCAACAAAGAGAACTTCAAAAAGGAAATCAGGAAAACAATACCATTTACAGTAGCCTCCCCAAAAGATAAAATACTTAGGAATAAATCTAACCAGGGACATAAAAGACCTATACAAGGAAAACTACAACACACTACTACAAGAAACCAAAAGAGATCTACATGGAGAAATATACCATGTTCATGAATAGGAAGACTCAACATTGTGAAAACGTCAATATTACCCAAAACAATCTACAGACATAATGCAACCCCATTCCAAATTCCAACAGTATTCTTTAATGAGATGGAAAAACTAATCACCAACTTTATATGGAAAGGAAAGAGGCCCAGGACAACTAAAGCACTATTGAAGAAGAACAAAGTAGGAGGCCTCATACTACCTGCTCTCAGAACCTACTATATAGCCACAGTAGTCAAAACAGCCTGATACTGTTAAAACGACAGACACATAGACCAATGGAACAGAATTGAGAACTCAGACCTACGGACAACTGATCTTCAACAAAAGATGAAAGTCCATTAAATGGGGAAAAGGCAGCCTCTTTAACAAATGCTGCAGGAAAAATTGGATGTCCATTTGTAAAAAAAATGTAACAGGACCCATACCTCACACTATACACAAAAACTAACTGAAAATGGATCAAAGACCTAAATATAAAACCTAAACTATAAAGATCATGGAAGAAAAAATAGAGACAATGCTAGGGGCCCTAATATGGCATAAATAGATTACCAAACGTAACTAAAAATGTACAAACAGCAGAAGATGAGCTAGATAAATGGGATCTCCTGAAAATTAAACACTTATGCTTATCAAAAGATTTCTCCAAAAGCGTAAAGAGAGAACCTACAGACTGGGAAAATTCTTTTGACAACACATATCTGACAAGGGTCTAATTTCTAAGATTTATAGAAAACTTCAACATCTCAACAACAAAAAGACCAACAATCCAATTAAAAAATGGGCAAAGGATATGAACAGACACTTCACCAAAGAAGACATTCAGATGGCTGACAAATTCATGAAGAAATGCTTGAGATCATTAGCCATTAAAAAACCAAACCAAACCCAGCGCCGTCGAGTCGATTCTGACTTACAGCGACCCTATTAGAGAGATGCAAATCAAAGTTATGATGAGATACCATCTCACTGACACTAATCGAAAATAACAAATGTTGGAGAGGTTGTGGAGAGACTGGAACTCTTATACACTGCTGGTAGGAATGTAAAATGGTACAACCACTATGGAAAATGGTATGGCACTTCCTTAAAAAGCTAGAAATAGAAAAACCATATGACCCATCAGTTCCTCTCCTAGGTATATACCCTAAAGAAACAAGAGCCATGACATGAAGAGACATGTTCGCTCATTGCAATATTCATGATAGCAAAAAGATGGAAACAGCCTAAATGCCCACCAACAGATGAATGTATAAACAACTGTGGTACATATACTCAATGAAATACTGCACAATGATAAAGAATAAAACAAATCTGTGAAACAGCTTACGACATGGATTAGTTTGGAGGACATTATGCTGACTGAAATAAGTCAATCACAAAAGGACAAATATCGTATGAGACCACTATTATTAAAAAAAGAGAAAAGGTTTACACACAGAAAAAGAAAAAAAATTCTTGATGGTTACCAAGGATGGAAGGGGGAGGGAGGGAAAATTACTGACTAGATAGAAGACATGTGTTAATACTGATGAAGGAAAAGGCAATACACAATACGGGGGAAGTCAGCAAAACATGACCAAGGCATGGGAGGACACTGGGAGCAAGGCAAGAACAAAGGGCAACAATGGTAATTACTATAGCATAGACAATCCTGCAACGATCGTATGAAGAAACACTAATTTATGAATGGGTACATAGTTTTTTTTTTTTTTTTTTTACATAGGTAGATAGGTATACCAAGTGGTGTGGGAGGGTGTAAAGGAACACATCCACCCACAGATACAGGTTTGGTGGTAGATATTTCTATGTACGTAACTGTAGGTGCTTTTTGTATATTAATATAGACAATGAACACACAAGGGTCACAGCAAGGGGAACGTTTTAGACATAACCAAACACTTCACAGGACAAAGTTCCTAGGCTCAAAGACCATAGACTCTGGGGACATCTACCATCAACTGGCACAAATTAGTTGTTAAAGACAAAGTTCTTTGGTGAGTAGCATCTGAGGTCTTAAAAGCTTGTAAGCGGCCATCTAAAATTCAACTAATGGTCTCTTGCCCCCTGGAGTAAAGCAGAATGAAGAAAACCGAAAGACTACGTGACCGTGTGGTTAATGGACCACGTGAGCCACACCCTACACGAGACCCTGAGACCAGAGGAACTAGATGGTGCCTGGCTACTACTACCAACCTCTCTGACTGGGATCACAATGGAGGGTCCCGGACAGAACATGATAAAAATTGTAGAACAAAAGATCAAATTCACATAAAAGACCAGACTTACTGTTCTAACGTAGAGTGGCAGAATTCTCGAGACTATGGCCCTAAACACCCTTCTGAACTGGGACTGAAGCCATTCCCAGAGACCACCTTTTGGCCAAATCGAAGGCCCATAAAATAAACAATAACACCTGAGAGGAACGTGCTCCTTAGAACAGTTATAGGAGATCAAAAGGGCAACATTTGTCCAAAAGCAAAGATGAAAGAAAAGGCAAGAAGTGGCAGAAATTCAAGACGAAAGGAAAGGAGGGAACTAGGACAGAAATGGGAAGAGTGCTGACACATTGTGGGGAATGAAACCAAGGTCATTGAACACTGTCTGTACAACCTATCAAATGGGAAGCTGATTGGCTTCGTAAGCTTTCACCTAATGCATAATAAAATATTTATTTAAAAAAAAAAGGTGCACATGAGCTATGATGCCCGTTACAAATAGGGATACATATGAGCTCACGTAAATGTAGAGTTTTAAAGTGGTGTTTTAAAATTTTAAGTTAAATGTTCAAAATATTAAAAATTTGAGAATTCTTAAAAATGAAATGCATTTGCCCCTGGGAGTTCTGAAAGTTGAATGAAGGCAGGATTGGAGCCAGATGAATAATCCCTAGACTACCAGGCTGGGGGTCTTGGGGACACCAAAATCCTGGGAAGACATACCCTACCCTATCCACCCTGTCCCCCGAGCAGGTGCATCCATGACTGCTGGGAGGGGGTGCAGGGAGCTGAGGAGCCCCTGCTCTAGACCCACCCCCTCACTTGCTGCTAGGGGATGAGGTCCAGGGAGCAGAACCACTTATGCCAGAAACAGGATCTAGCTTGGTCTTTGGACCCCAAATCCCAGGCTGAGCTGGGGGACAGTGGTGGGATGCCCCCCAGTGCTGCCCTCACCTGCAGGCCGGGGGAGCCCAGGAGGACCATGACCTCATCAATGAGGCCCAGCAGCGAGACAAACAGAGGGTCTTGGTAGTCAAACCGCTGGCCAAAAAGGAGCGTGAAGGTGATGTTGGAAGGCGCCCAGCCAAGCAGGGGTAGTGGGAAGGGCCGGCCTGGGGGAGAGAGAGGCATCGGGCCAGGTAGGGACTTGGGAAGGGGGGTGCTCAGCCCCCATGAGGACCTGGGAGAGAGGTGTCTGGCCCCTGTGTGGACCTGAGAGAGGGACATGCAGCCCTCACGTGAACCTAGGAAGGGGCGCCAAGTCCCTCTGGGGACCCGGGAGGTGGTGACCGTATCCTGTGTGGATCCAGGAGGAGGGGTGCCCGTGTCTCGCATGGACCTAGGAAGGGGTGCCCAGCCCCACGTGGACCCAGGAAAGGGTGCCCAGCCCCACCCACCTCCATAGCTGTCCAGCTCCGCCACAAGCCACTCCAGCTCCTCCAGGACCTTATGGGCGGCAGGCGCCCGTCCCACGCCCAGGCCATGCAGGACTCGAACAGTGAACTGGCGTGCTGCTTTCCACTGGGGTCCAGATGAGAAGAAGATGCCTGTGCCAGATATGGCCTGGTGAGCCATGCCACACGGTGCTGGCCACAGCCGGGTCAACTGGCCCCTGTTTTCCCACAGGCTGGCCTTGGCTGGGCCCTGGCCTCATGGCTCGTGGATGTAAAGACTCGGTTGGCTGTCCCTGAGCACCTTCTCTCCCCTAGGCTTCACTCCCTCCCCAGCACCAGTCCCAGAGCCCAGGCCCCTCTCCAGCTCCTGCCTGGTGACACTGAAAACACGCTTCTCCTCAGAGCCCCCAGCCCTCCCGGGCCCCAGGAGCCAGGCTGGTAACCCCAGCCTCAAGCTTGCCAGGGGCTCCACCTACCCCTTCCTCCCTGGATGTGTTGGAAGATGGGAATGAGTGGCCGATCAGCCAGCTTCTGCCCAGTGCCCACCAGCGCTGCCCTTACTGCCTCGAAGCCTGTCAGCACCACGGTCTTCTGGCCACCCAGGTGCACCGTGAACACCGGCCCATACCGCTCTGCGAGCTGGGGGCAGGCGAGAGTCAGCATGCAGCCCCCCCGCCACCCCAATCCCTGCTAGGCCACACTGGATGGTGGACTCAGAGCTCGAATGTGGGGGGAACATCAGCAGGGCCAGGGGTGGTCCAGCAGGAGCCACAGAGTGGGAGGGTTGGGAGTGTTAGGTGGTCAGGGCAGTCTGGGGCAGCCTGCTCTTAGCACTAGTTGAGGACTGTCCAGCTCCCCCTACACCCAGCCAGGAGGAGCCAGGCTGGCCGCACCTACTCATCCACCTTCGGATGCCACTGCACACTGACCTCAAGCATGGGTGCTACTTCTAGGACCACCCCCTCCCCTCTGCTGACCCCAAACCTGACTGTCCTGCAGGCTCACAGCAAATGCTGTCTCCCCCAGAACACCCTCCTGGTTCTGCTTCTCCCCATTCTGGGCCAAACTCCTCAGGAGGCCTCTTAACTCAATGTGACTGTTGCCTGGGGTGGGAGGAACATGGGGGGAGGTGGGTTCTCTTCCCAAAGGCCAGCTGGCCCCGGACTCCTGTGTCCCCGCAGGGCCTAGTGTCACACTGGGTGGAAAGGAGAGCAACCCCCCGGGGCTGGCCGGCAGCTGCAGCACCAGGAGGCCGGCACCCTCCTACCTCCATCAGCGAGCGGTCCAGCCGCCGCACGTCCAGCAGATGTAGGTTCCCAATGAGTGGAAGGGGGCATGGCCCGGGGGGCCAGCATGCAGCTGGGGTTGGGGTGGAGGCTGGGGCACGACATAGCCCCCAGAGCCCCAGGAGCCCCAGGAGCAGCCCCAGGAGCAGCAGGGTCACCACAGCAGGCAAGGCCATGAGGACGTGGCCCCACAGGCTGCACCCGGCCTTATAGGCCCCATGGAGGGCGTGCCACTCCCCACCCTGCTGCCGCCCCGAGAATGCGGCGTGAGCAGTTTGCAGGTGGCAGCCCCAGCTTAAAGCGGCAGGCATGGAATGTGGGGGCACGCCTGTCCCGGGGAGGGGGCTGGGGCCCTGTCGGGGGCCGGGCCAAGCTGACTGTGCTTGAGGCCCTCAATCCCCACTCCTGGCTAAAGGACCAGGGACAAGGACATGGCGTAGGGACCAGTCCACCCCCGTTTGCCTGTGGGGCCTGCCCGCCCACCCACTCTGCCTCAGTCTCCCCATAGGAACCAGACTCGTAGGGTTTGGGGCCTGGCCCAAAGACCAGGACCACTACACTACCGTCCCATGCTTCTAGCCTAAGCATCCCTCTGCAGCAACCCTGGGGGGCAGGGAGGTTGGTGGGCCTCTCCCTAAACCTACCACATGAACCTGTGTGAACAACAGGGCCATCCGAGGTCCTCCTGGCAAATGCTCTGACTCTGGCTGAGGGCCCCTCATGGCTGGCATCCCCTGGAAGGCCACATGGGGCAGGAGGCAGGGGCTGGGCTGGACAGAAGGGCGGGTGAGCCACTCAGAGGAGTTTATGAGCTCCCAACCATCTGTGGGACAAACTTCAGTCTCATAAACACTGGTGGCCCAGCCTGCCGGGGGGAGGCTGCTGCTTTGGGAACAGTTTTGGGATGGTGGGGGGCTGGCTGTTGGCACCAGAAGCAGCTGAGCCTGCTCTGCACCACCTGCCCAGACACGAGGCAGCTGGGCCTGCAGCTGGGGCCCTGTCACCGACAGCTGGGGCCTCACCTTGGGCCTGTCTGCTGAGGGCTGCCACCAGATCCGAAAGCACAGGACAAGGCAGCCTGAGGGCCTGGCCTCAACCCCTTCCAGGGCTGGATCCTCTATTGGCCCTGGAAGGAAAGCTCCAGCCTCATTTTGCACACTCCCTGAGACAGGGAGCTCACCCTGTCTCAGTCAGCCCCTTCCTTTTAATAGCCGAACGCGCTGCAGACTCTGGATCCCTTGTGCACAGTGAGGTGAGGGGCTGGACCAGAGGCTGCTTCCTCCAGGTTGGCAAGGCCTGGGTGCAAGACTGAGGCCTTGGCACTGCCTGAGAGGGACAGCCCAGTTCCTTGCTGCAGGACCCAGTGGGTGCCCACCCGGCAAGGCCTGGCAAGGGCAGGGTAGGCAGGTGGGAAGTCAGTTGAGTGGGTGGGTGGTTGGGTGGAGAAGGGGGTGTTCTGGAACCTGGCCAGGGCTCTGGCTGAGCCAGTTTCTCTCATTGCTTCTACCCTCTACGTGCTCACCTGGGCAGGTATCTTACCTGCAGGATCTTTAGATTCTCCGAACAGCCCTGGTAGTGCGATGGTTAAGCACTTGGCTGCCAACAAAAAGGTCAGTGGTTTGAACTCACCAGCAGCTCCACGGTAGAAAGACCTGGTGATCTGCTCCCATAAAGATTACAGCCTAGGAAACCCTGTGGGGAAGTTCTCCTCAGCACATGTGGGGTCACCAGGAGTTGGAGTCTACTACCAACAACAACAGCAGCCTTATGAGGTCACCTGCTACCCCCTCACTTCAAGGAAGAGGGAGCAGGGACTCTGCTGAGGACTGGTTCCCAGAGATGAGAGAGCTGTGAGGCATTAGCTGCCCCCCCCCCCACAGTGCCCTGGGTGGCTTTTGGCCACGTTGGTTGAGCGGCCCCTCCACTACGCATCCCTCCTGGGAGGCAGGGTCTCAGGGTGAAGACACGGCTTAGGAGTGAGAGATACCTAGTCCGATGCCACCTTGGCCTTGCCCACTTTGGCCTTGTGGTCTCGGGCAAGTGACTCCACCTCTGCAAAACTTGGGCATCACAATCCCAGCCATCAAAGGTCTGAATATTCGACTCACAAAGCCATGAGTTACCCAGGGCCTGCAGTGTGTACCTGGGGGGTGCCAACTCAGGAGTCTGGGTCCTGCTGCAGATGCCCAAGAACATGGCAGGGGCTCGAGTGGGTGGGCATGGGCTCATCACCACCAGGGTGACCAGGTGGGACCGGGGTCCCTCGGGAAGGACATGAGGCCCTGCCCGTGGGCCCCATCCAGGTGAGGCCATGTGGGCCCCAGAGTTCCTTAGAGCTGGTCGAGACAGGGCTCAAGTTCAGGGTTGTTGAGTCAAATCTGGCCCAGGAAGGTGGAAAGGGGGATGAAGTTTGTCAATGAATCTCTCAGTGTGACGTGACCATTCAAGGGTTCAAAAAAATGAGTTGCCGTCCAGTTGACTCTGATTCATGGAAACCTCATGGGTGCCAGAGAAGAACTGGGCTCCTTTGATTTTTTTTCTTTAAATTTTCTTTATTTTTTCATTGTTGTTGAGAATATACACAGCAAAATGTGCACCAGTTCAACAATTTCTATATGTACATTTAGTGACATTGCTTCATTAACTACATTCCTCAAGTTGTGCAACTATTCTCACCCTCCTTTTCTGAGTTGTTTCTCCCCCATTAACATAAACTCACTGTCCCCTAAGGGTCCTATCTAAGCTTTCGAGTTGGCGTAGTCAATTTGATCCCGCATAGATAGTTCTTAAAAAGCACGATGCTCAAGGCAGACCTTTTCTACTGGTTAAGCTAAACTATTGTTTGGTTTTGAAAAGACATCAGGGGATATTTCTGGTTCAAGGTTCAAACATTATCTCAGGGCAGTAGTTTCAGGGGCTCATCCAACTTTCATGACCTCAAAAGTCCATGAGGATTTGAAATTCTATTCTGCATTTTCCCCCTTTTGATCGGGATTCTTCTACAGAATCTTTGATCAAAATGTTTAGTCATAGTAGCCGGGCACCATCCGGTTCTTGCAGTCTCATGGCAAAGGAGGCGGTTGCTTGTGGAGGCAGTTAGCCACACTTTCCATACCCTTTTCCTGTTCTTGACTCTCAGTCTTCCTCTCTTGCTCCAGGTGAATAGAGATGAATTGTTATGCCTTGGATGGCCGCTTGCAAGCTTTTAAGCCCCCAGGCACTATGCAATGAACTTGGAGGTAGAATAGAAGCACAAACCACGTTATTAGGCCAATTAACTGGGATGTCACATGAAACCATGACCCTAAACCTCCAAACCCAGGAACCAAATCCCATGAGGTGTTTCATTGTACATAAGAAGGCTCAGCAGCTGCTCTCTCAGTCTCTCTCTCTCTTTTTTTTTTTTTGTCATTTTTGTAAATATATCTATCACACAACTTTTACCAATACAACCTTTTACACATATACAACTTATCGACGATGACCACAATAATTGGCTGTGCAGCCCTACCTTTAATCATTGCGATTTTTCCATCACTGTTAACTTTCCTTTTCCCCTTCCTTCTCACCTCTGGTAACCACTAATAAATTTTGGTCTCCATACATTTGCCTTTTCTTGTCTTTTTATATAAGTGAGGTCATATAATATTTGTGCTTTTGTGATTGGCTTATTTCACTCAGCATAATGTCTTCAAGTTCCATCTATATTGTAGCACGTATCAAGACTTCATTTCTCCTACTGGCTGAGTAGTATTCCATTGACGTATGTACCACATTTTGTTTATCCATTCATCTGTTGACGGGCATTTAGATTGTTTCCACCTTTTGGCTACTGTGAATAGTGCTGCAATGAACAGTGGTGCACAAGTCTCTACCTGAGTTTGTGTTTTCAAGTCTTTTGAGTATATACCTAGGATATATTCCTGGTCATATGGTTGCTATGAGTTGGAATTGACAGCAATGGGGTTTTTGTTTTTGTTTTATAGTAGTTCTATTTTTATTATTTATTTTTGAGGAAACACTACACTGTTTTCCACAGTGGCTGTACAATTTTGTATTCCCACCAGCAGTGAAGACTTCCAATTTCCGCTCATCTTCGTCAACATTTGTTATTTCCTGTTTTTTTGTTTCTTAGCTATCCTAGTGGGAGTGCAATGGTATCTCATTGTGGTTTGGATTTGTATCTCTCTGATGGCTGATGATGTTGAGCACCTTTACATGTGTTTGGTGGCCATTTGAATGTCCTCTGTGGTAAAATGTCTATTCAAGTCCTTAGTCCATTTTACGATTGGGTTCTTTGTCTTTTTGTTGTTCAGTTGTCAAAGTTTTATACCTATTTTGATTAGTAGATTCTTGTCAGATGTATGATTTCTGAAGATACTCTCCCAGTTGGTAGCCTGTTTTTTCACTTTTTTTGTAAAGTCTTTTGATGAATAAAAGTTTTAATTTTTATGAGGTCCCATTTATTTATGTCATCTTTTGCTTTTTGTGCTTTTGTCATCATGTTAGACAATCCACTGTTGAAAGCTAGGCCTTACAGCGTTGCCCCTGCTTGTTCTTCTAAGAATTTTATGGTTTTAGTTTGCACATTTAGGTTCTTAATCCATTTTGAATTTGTTTTTGTGTATGGTGTGAGGCAAGGATCCTATTTCATTTTTCTGCTTGTGGAAATCCAATTTTCCCAGCTCCATTTACTGAAAGAGGCTCTTCTTTCCCATCCAATGGACTTAGCACCCTTGTCAAAAATCATTTGACCACAGATATGTCGGTTTATTTCTGGGCTCTCAGTTCTATTCCACTGGTCTGTGTGTCTATTGTTATACCAGTATCAGACTGTTTTTATTTAAAATCAGGAAGTGTGAGTCCTCCTACTTTGTTCTTCTCTTTCAGCATTGTTTTAGCTATTTGGGGCGTCTTGACTTTCCATATAAAGTTGATCCATAGGGTTTTCAATGGCTGATATTTCTAAAGTAGATGGTCAGGACTTTTTTGTGAGGCACCTCTGGGTGGACTCAAACCTCCAACCTTAAAGCAGCCGAGTACATTCACCATTTGCACCACCTAGGGGCTCTGTATTGGACCCAGAGGAGTCCTAAGTCCAGCCCTATGGAAAGCAAGGAGAACTAGACTTTTCCTGTTGGGGAAGCAGCACAATTCCAGAAGAGCACTTGTAGCAGAGTCCCAAGGGCACTATGTTCAGACATGCAACATCGTGACAGGGTGGCAGGGTAAAGGCTGGGTCCACCAGCCACCCTGGATTCAGCAACATAAGCCAAGGAAGAAGAGTCAGGGGTTTGGAGTCCACCAGACCTTGTTCCAGACTCAGCTGCTCCATTCGTTGGCTGTGGCAGATGGCATTCTCCGAAGAAGCCATAGCAATATCTCCCAATCCACATGTTCCTGTTGGGTGCCGTAGAGTCAGCTCTGACTCATAGTGACCCTATGTATAACAGCAGGAAACACGGCACGGTCCTGTGCCATCCTCACAATCGTTGTTGTAGCCACTGTGTCAATCCACCTCATTGAGGGTCTTCCTCTTTTTTGCTGACCCTCTACTTTACCAAGCATGATGTCTTACAGGGACTGGTCTTTCCTGATGATGTATCCAAAGTAAGTGAGATGAAGTCTTGTCACACTCACTTCTAAGGAACATTCTGGCTCTACTTCCTCCAAGACAGATTTGTTTGTCCAACCTACATGCTCACCCTCCTCCGTTGAGAGGAGGGGTCCATGTTCCTGATCCTTGAATCTGGTGAGCACTCATGACTTCGGTGGAAGTAATGCCACGTGATGTCTGAGGCTAAATCACAAAAAGTAATGCAGCTTCCACTGGTACTCCTGGACACTCACTCTTGGAGCCCAGCCACCATGTTGTGAGGAAGCCCAAGCAGCCCACAAGGTCCTGCCTGAGCTCCCATTGACGGCCAGATTGCCAGCCACTGGGTGTGCCATTTTGGAGTAGATCCCCCAGCCCCCAGCTGATCCGCTGTAGCTGACACCAGGTGGATCTGTCTCCAAGATCTGCCCAAACTTCAAATTCATAAATTATTGCTGTTTTTAAATTTTTCTTTATTTTGTTATTTTTTAGAATATACACAGCAAAACATGTATACACCAATTCAATAGTTTCCACATGTACAATTCAATGACAGTGATTCTTGAAGTTGTACAACCATTCTCACCCTCCTTTTCTGAGTTGTTCCTCCCCCATTAACATAAATTCACTGCCCCCTAAGATTCCTATCTAATCTTCCGAGTTGCTGTTGTCAATTTGATCCCAGATAGACAGTTCTTAAAAGACCATAACCCTCAAGGCAGACATTTTTTTACTAGTTAAGCTAAGCTATTGTTTGGTTTTAAGACTTCAGGGGATATTTTTGGTTCAAGGTTCAAAGATTATCTTGGGGGAATAGTTTTAGGGGTTCATCCAGCCTCCATGGCTCCAGAAATTCTGGATTCCATGAGAATATGAAATTCTTGTCTTCATTTTCCCCCTTTTGATCATGATTCTTCTATAGAAATTGACTGATGTTTTTTGCCACTAAGTTTGGGATACTTTGCTATGCAACCCTAAGCAAGAGACTTGACCCCTTTCAGCTGTAGTTTTCCTATGTGTAAAATGAAAGTAATATTACCGACCTCACTGGATCATTCATTTATTCCAAAAATATTAACTGAGCACCTACTATATGCCAGGCACTGTTCTCCATCCCAGGGAGCCCATGTGAAAATGCCTAGCATATAAGAGGGTTCTACAAATACTCATTTCTCCCCTGCTTTTCGTATCTGAGAACTGCAGATAAAAATTCCTTCCCCTTCTCTCCTAGCAGAGGGTGTTGTACAAAGCAATCATCTTTTGCCAGGTACCAAAAAAAAAAAAAAACCAAACCCGTTGCCATCAAGTCGATTCCAACTCATAGCGACCTTATAAGACCTTAGAGGACAGAGGAGAACTGCCCCATAGGGTTTCCAAGGAGCACCTGGTGGATTCAAACTGCCGACCCTTTGGTTAGCAGTGGTAGTTCTTAACCACTACGCCACCGGGGTTTCCTTGCCAGGTACAGACATGCCAATTAAAAGCTGGCTGTCACCCCACCCCCACCCCTATCATTGGCCTCCCATACTTCCCTTTCCCTCAGGGCAGTCGAATGGCAGTGTCTTGAGCAACCTCTGCAGGAGGGGTGCCTCATTTACTGTTAAGTGGTGTCATCTGGTTCAGCGGAAAAGTGCTGGACCATGAAAGCTCCTTTGTCCACAGCCCTGGAAACATATTAATGAATAACCCTTATGGCCCCTGATTCCAGCAGTGTAGATGGTTGTCTATATGACAAGAGCAAGGTGCAATTTTCCTTTTGTAGTTTCAAGCGGGCCCAGTGCCCCAGCTGATCAAACTCAGGCTCCTGGGACAGGTTTCCTGGCAGCCTTGGGCCCTCCCATGCAGGCCCTGCACGGGCCATCCACACACATTCAATGCCAGCCC
This sequence comes from Loxodonta africana, assembly GCF_030014295.1. Classification (NCBI taxonomy): domain Eukaryota; kingdom Metazoa; phylum Chordata; class Mammalia; order Proboscidea; family Elephantidae; genus Loxodonta; species Loxodonta africana. The sequence continues at coordinate 91,423,661 of NC_087353.1, read as the reverse complement.
TGTGCTAGGCCTGGACATGAAGAGGTGGATCTGACTATGGGGCCCAGAAATCCAACACTACGCACTGCTGGAGGGGCAGGCATGCCTCAAGGAAGCGAGATCTGGGACGGCTTCCTGAAGGAGGGGGCATTCGAGCCAGACCTTGACAGGGACAAGCTTCAGAGGTCTAAATTCTGGAGCTGTAACCTTTTTAGTGGGGCCTCTGTTGATGCAAATGGTGAACACACTCGTCTGCTAACCAAAAGGTAGAGGCTGGAGTCCACCCAGAGGCACCTCAGATGACAGGCCTGATGACCTGCTTCTAAAAAATCAGCTACTGAAAACCCTGTGGAGCACAGTTCTGCTCTGACACACATGGGGGTGCCGTGAGTCAGGGTCAACTCGGTGGCAACTGGTTTGCCCTCCTAAGTGTGATATTTTTCTTGTGGTTCTTTGCTGAGGAACCAGCTGTTTTCCTGTCTTGCATCTGTTCCCCTTGTCTGGGGCAGCAGTTCCTCCATTTTCCTCTGGGGGGATAGACTATACTGTTGCGGATTGAGTTGGGGCGCTCTCAAATATCTCCTCCTTCCTGGGAAGCTCTACGTCCTCTTGGAACTTCTGCCACTGCTCTGTGCTGTGAGGCCGGACTTCCCTAAGACTCTGAGCACCGCGGCCCTGTCTGCCCCAGGCTGGAGTCAAGTGGGGGACACTGGGAAAGTTACTTAACCACCCTGACCCTCAGTCTCCTCATCTGTAAAATGGGAACAATACTCTCTATCTTTCTAACATGTGAGTATGAACTGAGATAATGTACAGATGAAGATGCTGGAGAAAGGGTCACGAATCTGGCTCTCTGCCAGGCAGCCACTGTGGCCACTGCTGCCAAAGGGCTTGCTGGACTCTCTCTCCTGTTCCTGGCACCCAGGAAGCTCCGGGCCAGTTTCAACAAACACGGAACAAGTGTGAGACCTCCTGATCTTGTCTTTTTTTCTGTCTTTTTGCTCTACTTTCTAGATAAATTCTGTTATTTTCAAATCCTTCTATTTAATTTTTTATTTCTGTTATCATATGGAAACCCTGGTGGCGTAGTGCTTAAGTGCTATAGCTGCTAACCAAAAAGTCGGCAGTTCGAAACCACCAGGTGCTCCTTGGAAACTCTGTGGGGCAGTTCTACTCTGTCCTATAGGGTCGCTATGAGTCAGAATCGACTCGACGGCAATGGGTTTGGCTTTTTGGTTTTTTGTTATCATATACTAATTTCCAGGAGCTCTTCTTGGTACTCCAAATATTCCTTCTTCTAACTTTCTGTTCTTGTTTTTCCTTCACCTCCCTGAGGCTATTAATTAAAAATTTAAAATTTTTCTTCTACTTTCTGCATTGTCTCTGTTTCCTCTGAGTGCCTATTTTCCCTGTGGTTTTGCTCTGTCTTTTGTGATGGAGGCTTGTTCCAGTTATCTGGGCCGCTGGGTAACAGACCACCCCACTTTACAGGGATTAAAACCACAAAGCTTCCCCGCCCCCAAAAAAATCAAACCCATTGCCATCGAGTTGATTCCAACTCACAGCGACCCCATGTGCATTAGACTAGTACTGTTCTATGGGGTTTTCTTGGCTGTAATCTTTTATGGAAGCAGATTGCCAGGCCTTTCTTCAGTGGCACTGCTGGGTGGATTTGAATCGCCACCAACCTTTAGGTTAAGTAGCCGAGAACAAACCATTTGTGCCACTCAGGGCCCTTTTAAAACCACAACAATTCCTTTATGATTATCTCTCACTGTTGTGTGAGTTGGCTGGGCTCAGCTGGGTGGTTCTCATCTGAAGTCTCTCATATGTTTGTTGTCCGATGGTGCTGGAATCATCTCACACTCTTCCTTCTTCACACGGCAGCATTTGATGGCTGAGAACTCAGTGGGTATTGTCAACCAGAACACCTTCATGTGGCCTCCGCCCTGTGGCTTGGGCTTCCTCACAGCATGGTAGCTGGGTCCCGAGAGACAGAGTGGAAGCTGCCAGTTTCTTAAAGGCCCGGAAGCTGACCCTGCATCACATCTGCCAAATTATATTGGCTAAGCTGTCACAGAGTCCAGATTCAAGGGGAGGGGACATAGACCCCCCAACTCTTGCTTGGTGGCATGTCAAAGAATTTGGGGCCATGTTTTAAAACTGCAAAATGCTGAGCTCAAATGTATGGTGAACACTTGGTTATATGGTTATATTTAACAGAGGAGGGTCCTCTGGTCTCCTGCTGGGGTAAGTGGGTGTTAAATCAGCCCTCCGCCAGCATCCTGGGAGCCAGGTGGGGGCATGAGCTGGCTCAGGTCAGCTGACCCACCTGACCCCTTTCTGCATTGGGCCTTTCATCCCACTTTGCCATTCGGTGTTCCTGAGTCTGGGGTCTCTCTGACTGACCTCTGCCTGGTGGGGCCAGCAGGAACCTGGGGGTCTAATTGCTACACCAAATCAGGCTGAGGTATAGGGCTCCCCAGAGCCTCCCACTCCAACCTAAGAGAGCTGGTCTGGAGGCGGCTGATATGAGCTCTATGCCAGTGGGGACCTCATCTGCTATTGTCGGGTTGGCAAGGCTGGTGCAGGAAATGCTGAGGATGGGATGGGTGAGTGGAGGAGAGAGGAGCTCACCGCCCATCCACGGAACCTCAGAGGGGCCAGCTGCAAGGGCCAGCGATCCACTTCCTCCATCATTCAGATGAAAACAGAGGCCCAGAGAGGAGAGGGCTTGCCTGGCCTGTCGGTGGTGGTGTTGCCATAACGATAAGAGCCTCTGCAGGGGCTTTACTGCTCACTCTCTTAGTGCATTTCTTACCTCTGTGTAGATGGAGAAACTGGTGGACATGGGCTGGGAGTCGCCCCGCCCTCAGGCTACAGTGGGACCAAGCTGTGTGTCTTTAGGTAGGTCACTGAACCTCTCTGAATTTCCATCTCCTCCTCCACACCTTGGCGACGGTGGCCCAACTTCTGCCCAGCCAAACCCACAAAAAAACTCAGTGCCCGTGGAGTCAATAGAGTAGAACTGCCCATTAGAGTTTCCAAGGAGCGCCTGGTGGATTTAAACTGCCGACCCTTTGGTTAGCAGCTGTAGCACTTAACCACTAGGCCACCAGAGTTTCCTCTGCCCAGCCGCGAGGGTTAAATGGGGAAAGTGTGGGAGGAGCCTGACTGGTCCGGCTGCAGCGGGGGCGGGGCCACCGCTCGATGCGCTCGTTGCTCGCGAGGCACCTGCTCGGCGATCGGCCGGCTGCCCTGCGTGCTGCGTGCTGCGTGCGTTGCGCTCCGAGGTCGGCGTTGTTGTCTTAGCCGCTGCCATCATGTCGACAGCCATGAATTTCGGGACCAAGAGCTTCCAGCCGCGGCCTCCGGACAAAGGCAGCTTCCCGCTGGATCACTTCGGTGAGCGGCGGACGCCTGCGGGAGGGGCCGCCGCTCGCAGCCGATCTCCGAAGTCCAAGCCCTCGTTTGTCGGAGGAGGAAACTGAGGCCGCGGAGGGCCGGCGGACCCAGACTCAGCCCCCAGTCCCAACCCCCAGCCCCAAGTCCTAGCCACGACCCCAAGTCCTAGCCGCGGCCCCCAGGCCCGAGTGCGTGTTCCGGGAGGAGCCCCCCCTTCCCCGCCGATGTTAGGGAATGTCGGTCTCCCAGGGCCCGGCCTGTCCTGAGCGCTTGACACCCTGGCCTCGGTGAACCCCATGATCTCGTAGGGATACTGGCTTCTGCTGAGGTTCAGATGAGAAAACCAGGGCAGCGAGTGTCAGTATGTCGCCCAGGGTCACCAAGCTGCGGCGCCGACCCCGCCCCCCAGCCCCGTAGATGAAGCTGGACAGGGACTGCGGCCCCTCCCGTGACAGGGGGAGGGACCGGGACCCTCCGCTTTGGGATCCCAAATCCTGCGCTTCCTTTGGAACTTCTTGCCCAGGCGACTGCTCTGTCTGTCGCAGGGCAGGTTGGCACTCACGCATTCTGTGGGGTGTACCGAAAAATCAGACACTGAAAATCCTATGGAGCTCAGTTCTACTGTGACATATTGGGGTCACCACGAGTTCTTGGCAACTGTTTTGATTTTTGGGTTATATAACCCAAGAGGCAAAACTGAGTATATTTTGTGGATACTTATGTAACCCGAAGAAGTCCCAGGGGGGCACAGTTAAGCACTCAGCCACTAACTGAAAGGTTGGAGGTTTGAATCCACCCAGAGGCACCTTGGAAGAAAGGCCTGGCAATCTACTTCCCAAAAAGACAGCTATTGAAAACCCTATGGAGCGCAGCTCTACTCTGACACACCTGGGGTCACCGTGAGTCAGAGTTGACTCTGCGCAGCTGTTAGGGAGTAAGAAATGCTTGAGTTCTTTAGAGGAAATGCCATGTAAATAAACACATTTTTGGCAGTTATGAAGTCTACGGTTTGTTAAACTTGAACTTAGTGATTCATCATTGCAAAACTGAAAAATGCTGCTGATGCTGGCATGTTTGGGGCCAGAATCCTGGTTTGGGTAGGCCATTGAGGGGAGCCTTTGTGGAGGGTACGGGTTCAGAAGTAGATTCCTTTTTCTCCAACATTCTATTATGAAATCTTCCAAACAAACGGTAAAGTTGCAAGGATTTTACCTGAACTACCCTATGCCCCGAGGGTCAGTGAAAAAGAGAAAGACCCTCAATGGGATGAATTGACTCAGTGGCTGCAACAATGGGCTCAAGCATAACAGCGATTGTGAGGATGGTGCAGGACCAGGCAGTGTTTCCTTCTGTTGTCCGTAGGTTTGCTATGAGTCAGAACTGACTCTACAGCACATAACGACCATTACAACAACAACAGCAACCCTGTGTCCACTACCTGGGTTCTGCCCTTAATATCTTACCCTCCTTGCATTCCCACAGGATGGATTTGATTTTTTCCAGTGTTGTTTTCAGGATGTTTCTGAAGGAAGCAAATTTTGAAAGGAAAAATGAAGTAGATCTGTAGTTAAAGATACTGTTTTACTTTAAGAAGAAAACATGGTTTTCTCTTTCATTCCAGGTGAATGTAAAAGCTTTAAAGAGAAGTTCATGAAGTGTCTCCGAGACAATAATTTTGAAAATTCCTTGTGCAGAAATGAGTCAAAAGAATATTTAGAATGCAGAATGGACAGGCAAGTACACTCTTAACAGTTAATGACTTCTCCCACCTTCAGGAAGGTTATTCCTCCCTCCCCCCCGCCCCCGCCCCCACCCCCAGAGGTGATTACAGCACGTCTTATCCGGGCCTGATGTTTAACTAGTGTGTTTGAGAGCTGGGGAGTTGTTCACCGTGAATTCGAGGCTTATCAGATTAAATTGTACTAAAGGGTGTTTGGCAATCTTGGGGACCTTTTCTCCAGTGACAGCATTACACACGATTCATTCTTCAGGGTGTTTTCTTTCCAAGTTTGGGTGCTACGGGCCTGTCACAATGGTTTCAGAGTCGTACATCATGAAAGTGCTGACTGAGCCGAAAGGGCTGAGGAGTGTGGGCGCAGTTCTTTCTTCCACGTTGTCAAACCATAAAAAACACACTCTGGTATTTTGTTCCCTCAAACTGGGAATGTGACAGGGAAGACAATGGGCTGTTTAAGAAATGATGAAAGATGAATGGTCCTTCCTGTCCCAACCAGAATTTGCTAGAATTCAGTTTGGAACAAAACAAAACTTTTCTAACCGTGTTCTGTGGAGATTTTACTTAACGTAAGAGCTGTTCTAATCCCTCATGTAACATATAATTATGTAGCTAGATCTTTTGGGTGGGGAATGGTGGGAGCTTTTACTTCTGCCTTTTGAGCCGGTTGTTAGCTCACAAAGGAATTAGGTCTTCAGACAGCCTTGTCTACTGATGACAGGTTGACAGAAACCCACCCAATTTAGGCCTAGTTTTCATTTTCCCATAACAGACTCAGACATGTCCCCCAAGGCAGACTGTTGTGCTTTTCGGGCTGCACACATATGTTTGAGGGTCATCTGGATAGATGTTTGGGACTTTGAGAGTGAAGGGCCTTCTTGGTGTGCACCTCACATCGAACCCTTGTTCTGCCTCTGAGCTGTTACTCGTGGTCTCCTCCAGGGGCTTCACTCTGACAAAAGGCCACACCCATCCAGCCCGTCCCATCTTGAAATAGCATGTTAATTGGGTCCACCTGCTTCCTTAGAGCGCTGGGGCTGAGTGGATTTCTCCTTGATGCCACCTTGCTATGGAGGCAGGCATGGAGCAGGTCTCTGCTGGTGCTTTCTGTGAGAGAAGTCACCCCTGGCGCTGTAAAGGTGGGCATGGAGTGGGTCTGCTGGTGCCCTCTGGGACAGGTCACCCCCCGTGCTATGGAGACAGGCATGGAGTGGTCTGGTGCCCACTGTGGGGCAGGTCACCCCCTGTGCTGTGGAGACAGGTGTGGAGTGGGTCTCTGCCTGTGATTTCTGGAGCAGGTCACCCGCCTTTTGAGCACGGTTTCCTCACCTTTAAAACCTGAGTAACCATGGCTTCCACACAGGGCAGGTGGTGAACTTCAGCAAATAGAGTAGTCGTAGCTGGTGCCAACGACAGCGCCCACACAGGCAGGCAGGTGGGCACCCAGCAGGTCCCTGGCTGTCCTGATGGAGGATCCCAGGGAGGACCAGCGCAGGACCTTCTCTTTTTCCCGATTTTCCAGGGGAGTGGGCTGCAACCGGCTGTCCAGGCCCACCCTGAGGCTGGGCTCTGCTCAACACAGCTTCTGGACACAGTGTGGACGTCTAGCCCTCAGAGGTCTGCGGTGGGGAGGAGGGAGGGTGCAGCTGGCTGCTCCGCGTGGCTGCCATGACCAAGTGGTTCTGTCAGCTGGTGGTGCAGTTCTTAGATGAATGGGCAGGGGGTGCGTGTGTGTGTGAGTGTGTGCACAGGTCTTTGTCTGTATCTGTGAGTGAGCATGCGAGGCAGTGTGTGTGAGTGCACACTTCTGTGTCTGTGTGTTTGAGTATGCGGGTGTGTGGGTGTCTGATTTGGTCAGTTATTTTGACTGTAGAATTTTGGTTTTTTGTTTTTAATTAAAACTTTTCAAACAAAAGTAGAGGATGGTGATCCCTCCAGACACCCACCACCAGTTTGTGATTATCAAGATGCTGACATACCGGCTTCTTTTATCACCCCCTCCTGTTTCTAGCTGTTTCTTTTCTAACTGCCTTTTTTCCTTTTGTGCTGAAATCTCAGACATTATTTTATCCCTATTTTCTTCCATATGCATCTTTGTTTTTAAAAAGACGTTTTCTTACATAACCACAATAGAGTTTTAAAAGTTGCCTCATCGAGGACTCACTCAGCCTGACAGGAAAGTGTAGTACTTTTTTAAATGCGGCTCATGTTTTCTCATGACGGAAAAGGTGGAATTGGGGTGGCTTTGCCGACAGAGACAACAGCAAACGTACTTGTGGTCTAAGATCATAAAGCTCCATAATGATCTGAAAATTCAGGCTGCTCCTCTAGCGTGGGTGTCAGGGTACTGGCCACTCAGCCATCGGGGTGCTGGCCACTCAGCAGTGGCCAAGGGGCTTCACTGCTCACTGCCTGTGTGGCCATGGACACATGTTTTAGTCACGCTAAGCTCAGTGTCTTCACCCATGTAGCAGAACGGTCCTAGTGCCCCCTTCTTGGGTTGTTGGGGAATAAAAGAGACCATCCTTGTAAAGCACTTGGCACAATTCAGGGTCTGCTGGCAACAAATCCTAGTCGTCAGCGTCATTATCGTCGCTGCTGTGGGGAATGTGGAGTGAGTAACTGGCAGGTGAATCACGAGCTAAATGCCTCTGAAATGATGACACTCTGATAAACCGTGAGGAATCATTTTGCTTTCTATGAGGATTCCAGAGTGGTTCTTTCTGAGGTGATCTGAATGGCTCAGACCTTTAGAACCAGCGGGTCAAAAAGGAACTTTTTTCTTAGTAGGTTCCCTTATGCTAAAAAGAGGCTTTAAAAGCATTCTTTTGGCTTTGTTGTTGTTGTGTGCTGTTGACTTGATTCTGACTCATAGCAACTCTATATAACAGAGTTGAACTGCTCCATAGGGTTTCCAAGGCTGTAATCTTTACGGAAGCAGATTGCCAGGTCTTTCTCCCGTGGAGCTGGTGAATGGGTTCAAACAGCGAACCTTTCAGTTAGCAGCTGAACGCCTAACCACTGTGCCACCAGGACTCCTTTCTTTTGGCTTTAGGACATGCTAAGAGCTATAGTTGTTGTTTTTTGGTGATCTTTCTCAGGAGCTGGGCTTCAAGGGTTTGTAGAGGGGAATACCTTAGACCAGGTCTTAGTGGCTGGTGGTGTTTCCTCCTGTTCCTTCCTCCTGCCTCCAGACACCCAGGTGCCCAGTGTCACCAAAGGCAGCACAGAGGGGAGCAGCAGCTATGGCATTGCCCACTGCTGTCAGAGCAAGCTACCACAAACTCAGGGGCTTAAAACAGCACGAATTTATCTTCTTATGGTTGTGGAGGTCACAGGTCTGATGGGGTCTCTCAGGGTGTCCGCAGAGCTGCGTTCCTCCTGGGAGTCCCTGGGGAGAATCCGTTTCTTGCCTGTCCCAGGTCCTAGAGGCACTGTCATCCTCAGCGCGTGGCCCCTCCTGCCCCTCAACACCAGCCACACTGCCTCTCCCAAGCCTGCTTCCTCTGCAGGTTGTTCTCTCCAACCGAAGCTGAAGCTGGAAAGGCGCTCTGCTAAAAAAGGGCTCCTGTGATTGGATCGGGTTCCCCAGAGGACGAGGACAGTCTCCCATCTCAGGCTCCAAAGCCTGAATCACGTAATCACCGTCCTGGGGGTTCAGGCATGGACACCTTTGGGGAGCTCCAGGTTGGTCAGCCCAGCAGCTTGCAGAGGGAGGTCTGAGAGGCCAGTTTCAAGAGCTGTTGGCTGGATACACTCTTCTGGCAACATGTGGCAAGAACTGATTACTGTTTGCCTAATTTGGGTTTAAGGAACAAACCACCACTGTGGCTTATAAATTCCATAGCTGTAGTTCTTTTCATCTATCAATCCTGGGGACATTTTCTTGAATGGCAAGTGGTGGACCCAGGGTGTTGGTGGCTTGGGGCTCTGCCTTCTAGGCCTGGTGTGACAACACGTGGAGTGGGTTAGGGGGCGTGGAGAACTCGGTCAGGCACTCGCTTAGGCTGCAGGCACGTGATTTTATGATTGGTAGTCCTGAGCACTCATTCCCTGTGACATCTGAGCCCTGATCTGGAGTTGGCTGAGTACTAAACCAGCACCCCCATCCCTGGAGCAACATCTTAGGGAAATTCTTTGTAGGGGCAAAAACCCCTTTGCAATCCCCGCAGTCAGTAGAGGGCCAGTGTAGCTGGTGCAGTTCCCACAGTCTGGGGGAGGGACTCTGTAGCTGGTGCAATTCCCACAGTCAGTAGAGGGACTGTGTAGCTGGTGCAATTCCCACAGTCAGTAGAGGGACTGTGTAGCTGGTGCAATTCCCGCAGTCTTTAGAGGGACTGTGTAGCTGGTGCAATTCCCGCAGTCTGGGGAGGGACAGTGTAGCTGGTGCAGTTCCCGCAGTCTGGGGAGGGACAGTGTAGCTGGTGCAATTCCCGCAGTCTGGGGAGGGACAGTGTAGCTGGTGCAGTTCCAGCAGTCAGGGGAGAAACTGTGTAGCTCATTCTCTGACCTCCCTGCCAGGGCTGCATGCATACTAGCCCTGGGGTGTTCCATTTGGCCAAGTCTCAGAGGTCCTGTGGTGAGGGCGGCACTGCCAGGGCAGCACCCCAGCCCCTCATCTGTACTCAGCTGTGTGGTTGCAGAAGAGGGTGGGGCAGTCTGATAGGTGGGGCCAGGAGCATGACCCCGCCCTGTGGCTGTGGGGCTCTGGCCCAGCAGCTTCCTCCGATGGCCACCCATGTCTGTGGGGCCTGGAGCAGGAGCGAGTGGAGCCCTACGCCGTATGCCCAAATATTTATGTTCTAAGTGACACTAACAAGTTCTTAAATAAAATATGTTCCGGCCTCATCAAACCCACTCTTATCCTGACTGGGCAGGCTGGGTACAGAAGCAGAGCCCTGACCTCCCCAGGTCCCTGCTCTGGACCGGGGAGCCATGCAGCCTGCCCTCTCCTCCTGACCTGACCCCCCCTTGTCACCTGTGTGGACCCCCCGACCCCAGACCTATGTGTCCATGCTCTGCCAACCTGCCCAGACAGCTGCCCCTCAGAAGAGAACAGGCCAGGCCCTTGGGTCTCAGAGGGTGGGCTGAAGGGGTTTAGGCTCTGGGTGGGCTCAAGTCTACAATGGCACTGTGCTCTGAGGTTACTCTAGGGCGGTAGAGCAGGATTCAGCAGGACTGAGTGAGCGGTGCTGAAATGTCTGAATGAGGTCACTGAGATGGTCCTCAGGGCTGCTGCTCTCTCTGCCTGCCACCTGACAATGCTCAGTTTCTTTTTTTAGGCAACTGATGGCACAGGAGCCACTGGAAAAACTGGGATTCAGAGATCTGATTGATGGAAAACCAGAAGCAAAAGACAAATGCTGATGGAAGAAGGTCAATGGACTGCACTTTGAGGCATCTATGACGGAGCCTGCACACGATGCCACGCAACCCTGGGGTCTGCTCTGCAATGTCCCTTAAAATGGGGCTTCGGGGGCCTGGGAAGTTCTTGACAAGAAGTCAGGATGGTGAAGCCTTCTTCAAGGATTTGCCTCATAGTTGTGGGGGGAGGGGAGAGGGGGGCGCTTATCCTTAACCTCCCAGAATGGTGTTCAGAAACTGTTATTTCTTTTAGATCCTCACTTTCCCCAAGAGGGTGTTCTGTATTGTCTTTAAATCCGAGTGTGTGGCCAGGTTCAGGGGGGCTTGTGACAGGAGGTAAGAATGCTGGCGTGGTAGTTCAGTTAGCACGGGGATGCCTTGTCCCATATAGCGGTCACTCTACGTCTAAGACTCTTGAGTATCTGTTCAGTGCTACTGTGATAAACGCTCACGGATTTCAGCCGGTTATTAGACAGGTAATGTCAGCAGACAGCCATTCTAGCAAAGTGCTTTCACTTTTTACTCAGAATTGGGTATGCCACTGTATTTCCTCCTTTTACCAAAATAGAGCATAAAACAGGAAGTGAGAATAATTGCAGCTTTTGGTATGTTCGACTTCTTGAGTTTCCTGGTTGTGCCTGAACACCATGGATCTTTCTAATAACAAGATCATTTTCTGGTTTGTGTCAGACTGTATTTGTAGAACTAGAGGCTTAAGTTCAGTAACTCATCTATCGTACCGGAAACTAGGGTGCCAGTACACTTGTAGTTTGATCTGACAAGTTGTCTCTGGATTTTTTACAGGACAAGAGCACCTCTACTTTACACTAACCACACTTGCTTTGGCATCCCCTGACATGTAAGGAAGTGGTGGTGCTGTGCTGCCATGGTTTTCATTAGCAGACACTTAGAGCAGGGGGCTTCTCCACTCAGCTGATCCCGAATCACTGTGGACAATTTAAACGTCCCCGGCTCCTGAGCCCTGAGGCAGAGTTCCTGGGGTGTTTTGAAATGTGGCTAGGTTCACAGCCATGTGCATTGGAGTGCCGTTGGGTCCAGGCCTGTCCCCTCCCCTGCTCGGCTCTTCAGGAAGGCACTGGCCCTGTGACTGCTGGCTCATGTCTGAGTCTGGCCAGTGGAGGACCGTGGCAGAGAATGGCAGTGGGGAGAGGCCCAGCATCGCTGCAACACTGGCTGTGTTCCTGTAGCTCCAGCAGCCAGGGCACAACCCCACCCCAATTCTTGCTGCATCTGGCGACCCCAGGCCTGGACCTCCCTGGGACTGCGAGTAGTGGAAGCTTATCTTCTGCTCTGTGTCCCGTTCTCTGCATTTCTGTCCCTTTGTTTCGGGGCTCACATGGCCATATCTTGGTCAGCCCCTTGCTGATTGGGTGACCCAGCGGAAGGTTCACCATGCCCTCAGCTCTGCTGGCTGGTTCTTACTACCACTTCCATATTTCCCAACAATGCAAGATACGCACAGGACTGATCATGGCAGCCTGGCTTGTCATTGGAAAATATTTGAAGTAACCCAGGTACCCTACATAGGAGAGTGTGACCCGCCCAGGAGCCCCACGCAGCCACGGGAAGGAGAGGAAGACCCCTGACCGCCACAGGTGATGCCTAGGACCTGTTGTCCAGTGAAAACAGCAGAGCGCAAAAGAGTGCCTGTGGTCCGTTAAAAAAAGAGCCCTGGTGGTGCAAAGATTAAGCACTCAGTGGCTGTTAACCAAAAGGTTGGCAGTTCAAACCCACCCACCAGGAAAAAGACCTGGTAATCTGCTTCCATAAAGAAGCCAAGAAGACCCTATGGGGGAGCTCTGCGGTCACATGGGGTCACTATGAGTAGGAATTGACTTGACAGCACCCAGTAACAAGTCTGTTAAAAAGATATAAGAAAATATACAGATATATGTTTATTTGTACAAAAAGGAATTCAGGAAGGATAAATGAGAAGCTAAGGAGAATATTGACCAACAGGAGTGGATGGGCACAGGGTGGGGAGAAAGGAGACAAGGGGAAATTTTTTTTTCTGCAAACCTGATTTTTTTTCTTTTTTTTATTATTGTCTGGAATTGACTCGAGGGCACTGGATTGGGTAGATGAAGGTTTACAGGACAAACTAGCTTCTCATTAAACAATTAGTGTACATATTGTTTTGTGACCTTGGTTACCAACCCTAGTCAGCACTCTGTCTTCTCGACCTTGAGTTCCCAATCACCAGCTTTCCTGTCCCCTCCTGCCTTCTAGTCCTTGCCCCTGGGCTGGTGGGGGCACTCTTTTTGGAGTGTGCTGGTGGTGTAGTTCTGACTTAGGACCTTGTTAGTGTTGTCTGTGCTCAACAGTAAGTAAGCCCAAGGGCCGGAGGAGTGGAGGGGAGTCGGAACGGAACTCACTCCAAAACTACCGAGCTAATTGCGCATAGATGCATCTCGTGGCCACCAGGGGGATCAGGGAAGAAAGGACTTAGACTAAAGCTGGCTACGAGAGCAAGTACTGCACTGCAGTTAATTTGCTCTCCATGTGGACCAGTCATTCTGACTGTGTTCTCACGCTGACAAAACGGGGTATGTTGTAGATAATGAGAGCTAGACTGCTCCCTGTTGGAGAAAGGAGTTGAAAACAAGGAAGGGGAATGGCTGGAGTGCGCCTTGGTGTTGGAATGGAATCAAAGACATCAGGGTTCAACTCATGGTCTTTAACATATGTACAAAAAACAAACCATAACTGTTGCCATTGAGTCGATTTAGACTCACAATGACCCTATAGGACAGAGTAGAACTGCCCCATAGGGTTTCCAAGGAGCAGCTGGTGAATTCAAACCTCCGACCTTCGGTTAGCAGCTGAGCTCTTAACTATGTCACCATGGCTCCTAACATATGTATAGATAGCTGGATATGGAAATGGATATAGGTAGGTGTATGTGTGTGTGCATGTAAATACACCTCTCTGTCCTAGCTCTGTGCACTGAGAGGGCCTAGAAGCAATGACACCCCTGTGAGCACACCCAGCACCCAGATCTTCATGTCTGTGTCCACTCTGCATTAAAAGGAATCAGGGCCAATTCCTGGGGCAGGGCAGGGGAAGTACAAGACAAGCCTGGAGTGTCTCATTGTGTCAGAAAATGAGGAAGTGCTGAAAAAATGACCAGGGCTTATCCAAAGAACACAGGAGGTAATAAGAGGGTGTCCCAATGGCCGGATCTGGGGCGATTTGAGCAGCAAAATAAGGAGTGTAATGGAGTTTAGCCTATAGAATAAAATCAATATCTACAAGTCCATACTGATGTAAGTAAATAACTGAATACTTATATACCAGGGGGAAGGGAGAGTGCTTCCTTATTAATCCTGGTGAATCAATGCAGGAGCAATGGCAGAAGCAGAAAGCCACTGTTTAGCAAGCACCAGGGTGCTGAAGGTCAAGACAATGATCATCAATGGGCACTGAAATGAGTGGGCAAGAGTGACGTGAGACGACATGTGCATGGGCTAGAAGGATCTCCCCATAAGTCACTTGTGACCACACTAAGAAAACCGTAACATCACAGTGGAGAAACATCACCCTAACCAAGTGACCAAGGTCGATAATCTCTAGGAGTGAGACACATCGACATTGCACACCCCTGATGTGATGCTGGACACGGCATCGCTTCTGTGGTCTTCCCACCAGAATGCATGACCTCACTGTAATCATGAGAAAGCACTGGACTCACCCAAACCAAGGGACACTCTGCAGAATAACTGGCCAGGACTTATCCAAAGTGTCAGAGTCACAAGAGAGGAACTGCCCCAGATCAGAGGGGACTAAGGGGATGCCAAGGAGCCCTGGGGGTGCAACAGCTAAGCGTTCAGCTGCTAACTGATGGGTTGGTGGTTTGAACCCATCAGCAGCTCAGCAGGAGAAAGGACCTAGCTGCTCCGGTAAAGATCACAGCCTAGGAAACCCTATGGGGAAGTTCTACCCTGTCACATGGAGTCTCTGAGTTGGAACTGACTCGATGGCACCCAACAACAAGAAGGAGATGTCAACTGAATGAAACATGGGACCCTGGATGGGACCCCAGAATCCAGACATTCATAGGACAATTGGCGGAATTTGAATAAGATCCATGGACCAGTTGTTAATACTGCAGCCACGTTAATCTCCTGATCTGGATCAATGTGGCTATGCAAGATGCTATTTGGGGAAGCTAGGTATATGAACTCTGTACTATTTTTGCAGCTCTTTTGTAAGTCTGAAGTTATTCCAAAATGAAAGGTAGAAAGTTAAAAGAATAGTTTGTATTAAACTCTTTGTAATTGGACTTTCTATATACACAATTGAGTACATTTTCATTTGGAAATATATTCAGTGCATTTCAAACAGTGATAATACGAACAGAAGTGGTTTCAGCAAGCCAGAAGAAGAGAAAGCATCGGAGGAGAAGTCCAAAAATAGTGCCATTGTATCGACACTTTGACTTCTTTAAAAATGAGCAGTGGCTTCTTGAAATTGCCTTTGGTGCTCTAGATCTGGGTTGCTAAGGATGTAACGCTTAGGGATCTAGAGGTCTTGTCGGTACCTGCCAAAGCTTCCTATAATATATTCCTGGTAGGCAATTGTCACGCAAAAACGCGTTTCATTTCTCACAATGCTCTTGTCGTGATAAGAGGATTATTGAGAGGAGCCCAAGGACATTTTTGAAAATGTTTTCCAAGTGTTCTTCATAGCACAGGAGCCTGTGTGGGTGAACCAGGGTGGCCTGGTTGCAGGCTGGGTTCATGACCACGCTCCCAGGAAGATGGAGATCAGCCTTGGGTCTGCAAGTGCCTCCATTCTGGAGCTGGTAGCTTGCTTGGCTGTGCCCATGGCCCCCATTCACATGGCCACTTTCGGCCACCTCCAAGAGAGCACTTGGCACCCGGGCTCCCACGTTGTGCCTCCCCCTTTCTGCTGGAAGTTTCTTCTTCCCTGAAGCTCCCTGTATCAGTTTCTCATGGCTGCTGTAACAAGCTCAGTGGCTTAAAGCAACACAGATTTATTCTGTTACAGTCTTAGAGGTCAGAAGTCTGAAATGTGTCCACAGGGTTGGTTCCTTCTGAAGGTGCCAGGGGAGAATTTATTTCTTTGGCTTTTCTGTCTCCTAGAGGCCACCCACATTCCTTGGACCATGGCTCTTTCCTGTGTTATAGATTGAATTGTGTCCCCCAAAACATGTGTTGTAAATTCTTACGTCTATGCTTGTGGTTATGATCCCATTTGGGAATGGGTTGTCTTTGGCAGGATTTGGGTAGGGTGTGTCTTGAGTCAATTTCTTCTGAGATGTAAAAGAGATTAAACAAGGAAGCAAGAAACAGATGGGGGAAGGCACATGCCAAGCGACAAGAAGATTGCCCAGGAGCAGAAGCTCAAAAGAGACAAGGATCTTCCTCCAGGGCCAACAGAGAGAGAGTGTCTTAGGCTGTGTTCTCTAGAGAAGCGAAACCAGTGAAGCATATAAATATATATAGACAGAGATTTATGTCAATGAAATGGCTCAGATGGTTATAGAGGCTGGAAAGTCCCAAGTCTGTGGGTTAGGCTAGAGGCTTCTCCTGACTCATTTAGCTGCAGGGGCTGGCAAATCCAGTATCAGCAGCTCTCTGGCTCACAGGCTGCGGAGGCTGACACATCCTAAGATTGGCAGGTAAGTTGCTAGCTCAGGTCCCAAGAACTGGAGATTAGATGAACAGGAGCCAACTGCAGGATCCAGAGAGAGCAAAAGCCAGCCAGCTTTGTCAGAAAAAAAAAAAAAGTCAGAAAGTCCACCTATATTGGATGCAGGTCACACCCCCAAGGAAACTTCCTTTCAACTGATGGACTGTTCATACCAGAGCTCATCATAGTGGTGATTACATTATATCAGATCTCGTTATGGAGGTAATTACATCATTACATGACTGCCAGACCACTGAGGGTCATGGCCCAGCCAAGTTAACACACAACCTTAACCATCACAGAGAGAAAGCCTTCCCCTAGAGCTGGCACCCTGAATTCAGACTTCTAGCCTCCTAAACTGTGAGAAGATAAATTGTTTCTGCTTGTTAAATCCACCTGCTTGTGCTCTTCCTGCTGTAGCAGTACCAGACAACGAAGACTCCATCTTCAGAGCCAGCAGCGAAGCTTCCTCAGATCTCTCTCGGTTCCTCTGCTTCCGTCTACACATTGCCTTCTCTGACTCAACTCCTTCTCCTCATTGCGTCAGGCCCACCCAGATACAAGGTCATCTCCCCATTTCAGATCCTTAACTCAATCGCATGTGCCAAGTCCCTTTTGCCATGTGAGGTCACATCCACAGGCCCCAGGGCTTTGGATATGGACATCTTTGGAGGCCGTCACTCGCCAACGACCCTTCTCTGGACTGTGAAGAATTCCCAGGGATTTTTAGCTGTGTTTGGGCAGGCGAGGACCCCACCCAGGGACACTGGGGTGCTTTTCTTAAAAATTGTGGCAGCATTCACATCACAGGTAGAATTTTTTCGGTGCTGAGTTTTAAACCCCATGTAGCCCTGAAATCTTTGAACTTGCTTCACTGCTCCTTACAGACAAATGACAAAAAGGTGGACATGTAGTTAACAAGGACCTTGCATGTGTGGGTGAACCCCATTCTTATGAAGTGTTTATCTGGACACGTCCTAATTTATCTAGATCTATTTTTTTTTTAGAGAGCTGTTTGGAACACTGGACACCAGATGGCAGTGAGGTCAGCATGGTGGAACTGTTTGATGTGTGGCTTTCTTCTGTGTATTTTTCTTTATGATTATATTTTATAACAAGCATGTGTCATTTTTATAGAAACAATGAAATCATTAGTTTAAAAAAACTCACTACTTTTAGTTGTAATTTTATTATCATCTATAAATGCTATGCCTGTGGTCGTAATGTGGTACTGTCTATAAATACAGCGCAGTCAGTTTACTTTTCCTGGTAAACACTGTGCTGGTTTATACGTTGGGATGTGACGTGTTTGTACTTAGCCCAGAGGCTGCGTGAGGACAGGGAGCCCCTCGCTTATCAGTTGGTGTTGTGTTTCTGTCTCTCTAACAACATGGAAACCCTGGTGGCATAGCAGCTAAGTGCTACAGCTGCTAACCGAAAGGTCGGCAGTTCGAATCCACCAGGCGCTCCTTGGAAACTCTATGGGGCAGTTCTACTCTGTCCTGTAGGGTCACTATGAGTCGGAATCGACTCGACGGCAAGGGGTTTGGGACAGCATTATGGGGCAGCCCTGGTGGTGCAGTGGTTAAGTGCTCCGCCCTGCCGAAGAGGCCTTGGAAGAAAGTCATCCACCAGCTTCCACTGGGGCATAGGCACCACGAACCTGGGCCACTATGCTCTATGAGAGCACCCAGGCTTTGAGAAGACTCCATTGCTGCTTTTTTTTAAAAAAAAAAAAGGTTTTAAGGCACTGATGAGGCCAGTGATGCTTAAGTGGTAGAATTCCAACCTTCCATGCGAGAGACCCGGGTCCAATTCCCGTCCAGTGCAACTCCGGCACGGTCACCACCTGTCAGTGGAGGCTTGTGTGTTGCTATGATGCTGAACAGGTTTCAGCAGAGCTTTCAGCCTGAAACAGGCTAGGAAGAAAGGCCTGGTGATCTAATTCTGAAAATCAGCCAAGGAAAACCCTCTGGATCACCACAGTCTGATCCGCAACTGATCATGGGTATGACCCAGAACGGGGCAGCATTTCGTTCTGTTGTGCGTGCGTTGACTCAACCAGGCAGCCAACAACAAGCACTGATAAATGTTAAAGGCCTGGCAGGGTCCCTTGCTCAGATGATGGGAGCTGCGGGTAGTACCTGCCGTTCTTCATCGTGGATCCTGCTCTAGAATGCTGCTCTTCCACCCCACAGGCCAAGGGCACCGTGAAGTCCAGAGTGAAGGCAGGCGGTCCCTGTCTGCGTGTGGCTGTGCCCAGCTGCGGAGCGCACGCAGAGGGTGAAATAAGGAGACTCCCAGAGCAGCAGTCTGCTGCAGGTCCAGCTTTGTCTTGACCTCAGGAAGCCGGTCAGTGTCACCCCTGGTAGGAGGCCCCGGAGCGCCAGACGCACCCAGACACGCAGAGTCGGAACAAACGGACGGCACCGACGACAAGCGCTCAGCCCAAGCAGGGCAGCAGGTCCCCGGGGCATCCACGACGCGGGAAAAACAGACAACAGAGCAAAGTGGGGATTTCGTGTGCCACCGTATTACAAAGGCCCAGTAATTCGGGGCATGGGGTCGGGGGCGGATGCCCACCACTGAGAGAGAACAGAAACGACCTGTCTTCTCACTAACCTGCCAGGACACGGAAATGCGGTGGGCGGCGCCCCCTGCTGGACCGCGACAGCTGCGCCGCAGGGGGTGTGGCCAAGGAGGTTCCCTTCTAGGGCGGTGCCATCTGGGCGCCCCCTAGGACAGTGGTGTCTGCAGAAGGGCTGATTCTCAGGGACAAAAATGAGGCCTCGAGATGAGGACCAGGGCTGCATGTCCCTAAGGTGCCCCAGCTTTTTCTAACAAGATGGCCAGGCTCTGGGGAGCTTGGGGAGCCCCAGCTGATGCCCAGAAATACCCATATGCCTGCGAGTTTCCTGTCTGTCTACCCCAACCCACCCTGTCTGTCCCCCGTGCCAGCCCCCCGTTCATGCTGGTTCCCGTGCTGGGGGCGTAGTCCCAGGCTCCCACTCAGCCCGGGTCAATGGGGGCAAGTGTCACCTAAAAGCTTACCGCCACACGGGTTGGAGAGGTCAGGGTTGTGCCCACAGAGCTTGTCCGCAAAGGGCCGGGTGGGCAAGGGGGTGGGTGATTCTACTGGAGAGGACATACCTTCCAGGGGTCAGCATTTGAGACCCAGCCGATGGGCACCTGACCCCTGGGGGCGTGGGAAGAGCCCCAGGGAGGAGCTGGGCCCTGGACTTGGTCTGGGGTGTGTCTGATCTGGGGAGATGCTCAGATAGAGCAGGGGCCCCAAGATCCGGCAGGGGTGAGGCCGGGTGGGAGCTGAACCCAGTGGGGAGCCCTGAGGTGAAGCCCAGACTCATCTGGGGACCGAGGGTCTTATGGGGAGAGGCTTGTGCAACCCAGGAGGCCGGATGCCACTGGCTGAATCCCTGTAAATTCACAGTGCTCGTCAGCACGGTAAAGAAGCCCGTGGAACTTTTGAAAAATCCTGGGTTTCCCAAGCTTATTGACCAAGAAGCCACTTTAGGGAGGAAACCTATTGGCTCCCCTCAGGACAGGGGCCCCCAGAGCCCAGGGCTGGGAGTCAGTCCAGGAGAACAGAGCCTTGAGGGGTTGAGGGGTTGCCGTGTTCTGCCTGCCCCTGGCAGGGCGGCCTGGGGGGCGCTTGGGATGGATGTGGTGAGAAGCAGGCAGTAGGAGGAGGGTGCCCGTAAGTCCTGGGGCGAGAGCGGAGAGGGGCTGACACCCAGGCTTTTTTGCTTCTGGTGCCATGGGTCCTGAGACAGAGACTCCCCCCTCCCTGCCCCCGTTTGGCTCAGAGGAGCCTCCCCCAAAGGCCCTTTCAGATTTATGGGATGGAGAGGTTGTCTCTCTGTCCTTCCCACTTCTCTGAGCGGTGTGGGGATCCTGAGACCACCCCTGTCAGCCTTCATCTGTGCCACCCCGAGGCTGGGGGGCCGCAGGCGGGGCTCAGTCCTGGGCTGCCTTCTCTGGCTGCTCCTCTCCTGAATACCCCATCCCCTGGCCATAGTTCTGCCATCTGCTGGTGACACCCATCATCTCAAACTCAGTGTGCCCCAAACCTGAGTCACCGCCCACCCGCCGTCCTGCTTTTGAAATCTGGTTCCCTCCCAGCCATTCCCAGTGCCATAAATAACATCCCAAACCTGGGGAGCAATGCTGAGGCCCCCTTTCCACATCTGTGGACAGGGCCTGGTGTCTCTCCTCCGAAGTGACCCTCCATCCCACTCCCTCCTCTCTGCCCTAGACAACTGAGCTCCTTACCTGACTCCTAGCTCCCCCCCCCAAAAAAAAATCCTCCACCCAACAGCCTGAGACTAGATCCTGTCGCCTGTCCTCCCACCCAATCCTGTAGAGGGCCTCCTCCAGTCACACTTAGAATGAAGTCCAGAATGCCTGGCTCATCTCCCCAACTCTCCCTGCCCCTCCCTGTTCCCCCCCACCCTCCCCACCCCCACCCCCACTTCTCCCCCAACTCTTTTTGAGTGCCTGCTTTCAAGTCTTTGGGGTATATACCTAGGATTGCCCCTGGTGGCATAATGGTTAAGAGTTCGGCTGCTAACCATAAAGTTGGCAGCTGGAATCCACCAGCCACTCCTTGGAAACACTGTGGGGCAGCTCTGCTCTGTCACATGGGGTCACATAGTTTGTTGTTTTTAGAGAGTAGATTGTGGTTTGATCTGCATTTCCCTGCTGATGTTGGGCGTCTTTTCCTGTGCTCTTGGCCATCTGTGTATCTTCTTTGGAGAAATGTCTGTTTGGGTCCTTTGTCCATTTTAAAGTTGGATTATTTAGTCTTTTTATCGTTGAGTTGCAATGGTTCTTTGTAAGTACATATTTCTTGAGTTGCACCCATTTGTGACTTTAAAATTCCACTGCTCTGTGACCATTGCTGACAGGAGGCAGGGACCAGGGACAGGGGAGCCAACCCCACAATTCTATCTATAGGCCCCATTCTTCTCCTCCAAACCATGGTGTCCTTGAATGGCTGAAAATGGTGGCTGCCAGGGCTGGGGAGAAAAAGACGACGTTTGTGGTGGTCCTGCTTCAGGCACCAGCCAGGCTCGTTGCCTGGGTCACCCCATTTATCTGAGCAAGTGGCCTTCCAAGCCAGAGAGTTGCAGCCCTGGAGGCTGTGAAGGCCCCCAGCCTACCCACTCCCTTAGCAGAAACCATTGTCTGTGGGAAATGAAGCCGAAACATTTTAAATGCTCCAGAGCCCCCTATGCAAACCTGAGGGCTCCCCCTGCCCCCGCAATGGAGAGGCTCCAGCCCTGTGCATCATTGATGGGTGATCCCTGAGGACTCCAAGCTTGCGGGGTTCCAGGCCGGCACCACTCCCAGAAAATGGTGCTGAAGCCATCTTTAGTCCCTGGGGATGGTTTCCCTCATCTGCCTCCCTGCCTGCCAGCCTACCTTCCTCCCTCCCCGACCTTCCGGCAGGTGTGAATTATTGATGCTTTTGGCTGGGGTTAGTGTCCCCCAGCGCTTTGAGGATATGGCTTCCGGCCCTCAAGGGGTTGCTCTGGCTGCCCTCCTCGCCTGTCCCGTATAAGCCCCCCTAGTGCAAAGCCCCTCAGTGTCACTGCTGTGCTCGGATCAGCTTTCCTTTGGGTTTCTGTTTCTCTTGGTGAGAAAGAGAGCACTATCATTTGAGTTGGGGCAAATTGCACTGGGTGGGGGCTTGTTTTAAAACAGGAACTGTCCCAGCCACACCAGGAAGCCACCATTCAGGGTCAGGCACATCCCAGCCTTGCATTGTGGTGGCCTCGAGCTTGCTTTTGTCCCCTGGGTGGTGGGCTCCTCAGGTCTGGTGCCTTGTTTTCCTCAACCTCCCCTGTCTGTACCTGCCCAGACGCCAGGCCTTGCCCAGCGGGCACTCAACCCCAGATACCAAGTGGGGGGCTGACAGTAACCCCAACCTTGCCCCCAGGATCCCCCACAAGGACCATCTCTAGGGTCTGGCACCAAGCGGCCCCTGAGAAGCCAGGGACCATGGGGGGGGCAGAGGGCTCAGGCGCCTCGCTGGCGGGGGTCCAGGGCAGCTGCCTGGGGAGAGAGGCCCCAGGAAGCCAGGCAGCCATCTGTTCCTGCTCCACTCCCGTCTTGCCCAACCGCTGTGGCCACGTCACCCCCAGGAGCCTCGAAGTTGCTCAAGCCCAGAGCACAAGGCATTGGGGGAGGAGTAGTGTGAGGAGCTTCCCCCCCCAACCTCCACATGGGGTGGAGCTGGTTCCTGGGAGATGTGACTATAGGGGCCACCTCAGAGAGCTGCCTCAGGCTTGGAGGGGGTTGTGACCCCCAAAGCTTGTGGCAGTGGGTAGGTGGGCAGGGGTCAGTCCCCAACACCTGGCCACGTAGTGAGTGGTCAGGACCTTGGGGGTTTCCTACATCCTTCTCTCATAGCAGGAGTCCCAGGACCCTGAGCTGTCACCCCACCTTGGCCATGAACACCAGCCACCTGGAGTTTCCAGTGGGCGCTCATCTAACCAGGTGTCCATCCCAGCTGCAGGTGTCCAGTAGACACTGTGGAAGGGCGTGGTGCCAACCAGCCCTAGGGATGGATGCCCCCCCACCTCTGCCCAGGCTTCCAGTGCCCACTGTCCACGGGTGGGCACTCTGTGCACCCACCAGGGGCTCGGTGCTGCGTTGGACACTTTGTGGGGCAGGAAGTGACCCTCCGGCTGGCCCTTCCCCAGGACATGGTACTGCCCCCTCCACCTACCCAGGCAGGCATACCAACTGGGAGGTGGGCTGAGTAGGCGGCCGGTGCAGAAGGTGAGACCATTTGGTTGGATGGCAGTGGGGCTGGGAAACGGAGTGGGGGAGGTGTAACACTAGAGCGAGATGGCATGGCCCGTGTGGTGGGACCTGGGCGCCATGTGGAGGAACTCACCCAGATGGGCTGTGGGGTCTCCAAGGCGAGGACCCCCATGTGAGCTTCCCGTGGCTGCCACAGCAAAGCTCACACATGAAGGCTTGTCGGTGGGCCCAGACTCTGCTTTGTGAAAACGGCCAAGCAGAGTTAAAGCTAAATGATCAGACACGCTCACCACGGTGATAAGTGCTCCCCGGACCTAGAACCGCTAATTCTGGGTCAATAGACACACCAGTAGGGGCACTGTGACAGCCTTGTCCCCTCTTTGGCCACCAGCTGGCCTCTCTGGCATCACTGCCCCCCTGTCCAGAGCAAACCACACTTCCCTGCTCTGGGGGCATCCTCCCCAGCCGCTCTCCACCTCCACCAGCAGCCTTGGGCTCCCCTCTCCCTTCCCCTCCACCTTCACCCCAGGGCCTGGCCATCTCTCACCAACACAGAACGCTCTGGGACCCCCCCCCAGAAACCCCGAGATCAGCTGTCCATCAGGGACTGACAACGAGGCTCCACATCCAGGCCCAGAGAGCGCTGCCATCCTCCCTGCCCCCACACCTCCAGTCAAGCCCTGCAGAGTAGATGCTGTGACGCTGTCTTCCCGGAGGAGGGGTTGCAGACAGAACTGTTTCCCTCCCTACCTTTTGACAGCCTGGTTAGACACTGGAAACTGAGTCTGTTGAAGAGAAGCCACGTAGCTATCGCGCTAGGGAGCTGTACCCATCCAAAGAGAGCGTCGAGGCAGCCCTTCCTGGACCAGAAACGTCCCTGAGAGGTCACTCCATTTTTTGTATGCTTCGCAGCTCTAGTCTGTGAAGTGCCAGCTTGTCCATAAACGAAGGGAAACTGGGATGAACCCCCAAATTATTGCCTTGAGATAATCTTTAAACCTGAAACCAAAAATATCCCCTGAAGTCTTCTTTAAACCAAACAATAGTTGAGCTGAACGAGTGAGTAAAAGATGTCTGCCTTGAGCATTGTGCTCGTTTAAAGAACTGTCTGTATGGAATGAAATTAACAATAGCAAGACAGGTTAGACAGGGAGCTTGGGGAGCAACGGGTTTATGTTAATGAGGAGAAACAACTCAGAAAAGGACGATGAGAATGGTCGCACGACTCAGGATGGAATCAACGTCACTGAATTGCACGTGTAGAAACGAATTGGTGTCTGTTCTGCTGCGTATATTCTCAACGACAGCAAAAGTTAGATTATTTTAAGAAAGAAAGAGAGAAAGAAAACTGATGAGAGAGCTGTCTTTTGTGTTCTTCTCAGGATGTGTTGGGAATGGGTGCTCTGGGCTCTGCGGGGTGGGATGGGGGGGACAGAATACCTGGAGATAAGTGCTTCTAGACATGGCGGGAGAGTTCCCGAGCACTGCGGGCTGAAGCCCCAGCAAGGGATTGGAAGGCCCCAGGAGGTCTTCACGGAAGAGGTGGGAAAGGGAGCCCTTGAGAGCCTTAGTCCTGGGGGGCCACCACTCTGCCTTCGTGGAGATGCTGCCCTGCTAGGCTGGGGGTGGGTGGCATCTGGAAGAGGCCAACCACCCGCTGTGTGTAGACCCCAGTGCTGAGGGGCCGCTCAAGGGGAAAAGACCCCCATGCTCAAGCAGCTCACATCCCAGAGTCTGGTCAGTGTGGTCTGGGTGGGCCAGGCTTGTCTTCACCCTGGCCTGGTTCTGGAGATGCTTGAGTCATTGGAACTGGGGGACTTCCTGCACCAGCTTTCAGGCCAGGTCGGGCTGGGTGGGGACAGGGGCTCAGGGACCAGCAGGACTTGCTGGCATGGTGGGCTGTGAGTAGATGGCCAAGTAGAGGCCCCCACCCATGCCCACTCTGGCCTGAGTCTGGGCCATCTTGCTGTGAGTCCCTCTCCCCACACCCCAGCCCTGTGGGAACCAGCAGGGACCTCCTGAATTGCTGCACTCTTAAGAAGAAAGTGAAAGAGTTTGCTGAAGGTGTTGCGGCCCCCAAAGGAGGGAACACTCAACTCTGGAGAGAGGTGACATCAGGTGGAAAACCCCTTGTCGCCCCCCGTGTGTATTGGCTCCTCCTCCCCCCACCTGCTGCATCCCGCACTCTGGAGGGGTTTATCCAGCACTGTGGCCAACGTGGTGGGACCACCCAGCACCCAGTCCCGTCCTGAAGGTGGGTGGAAGTGGGGTACAGGCTGAGGGTAGAGGGCTCAGCAGCCCCCCTGGACACCAGGGTTTGTCACCAGCCATCTGCCTCCTCCCAGGGCCAGAAGCCTGTCGCCCAGTCCCTGTTCCTGGCAGAGGGGCGAGGACCACCCCTGCGCCAGTTGTTTCGCCCCTCAGCCCCCTACGCGGTCAGGTGGCGTCGGGCGGGGCAGGTGGGATGCTGCGCGCACAGGGCGGGGCGGGCGAACGAAGGGCCAGGTCCGCGCGGGAGGAGGCGCCCGTCCGCGCGCGCCGCTGGGGGCCGCCCGCGCCGCGCCCGTGCGCCCGGGCCCCGCGCCCGCACACGCTGGCGGCGGCGACACTAGCGGCGGCGGGGCCGTCCGGCACGGCAGGAATGCGGAACCGGCGCCGGGGCTGACTGCGAGGATGGCGGCGGCGCGGCGGCGGCCGGCGGCCTGCGCGGGGCCCTAGTCCCGGCGCGACCCCGCGGCCCCTCCCCGCGGCGGCCATGGCCAAGGAGCGGCGGCGGCCGGTGCTGGAGCTGCTGCAGCGGCCCGGGAACGAGCGCTGTGCCGACTGCGGCGCGCCGGGTAGGCGCGGGCCGTGGGCGCGGGTGGATGGGCGAGGGTCCTGGATGCGCGCGGGTCTCGGGTGGGCGCGGGCCCGGGTGGGTGCAGGTGGGCGCGGGCTCGTGGTGCAGTGTGGGCGCGGGATGGGTGGGTGGATGCCGCCCAGACGGATGCGGGCGCGAATAGGTGCCACCCTGGGTGGGTGAAGGGCCCTGCTCAGTCCTTGTTCGGACGTGCACCTGCGGGGACCGGCCCAAACCCGGCCTGGTGGCAGGCGCCTCCCCGTAGCACCCGGCCCATGTCTCCTCCCGCCCCTCCCCCGGCCCCGTGTCCCGCTGTCCCCGCGGGCGGCTGCCGCGTTGCGAAAGCTCAGGCTCCGCACAGAAAGAGGAAATCGCGGAGCCCGGCTGCAGGGAGAAAAGGAGCAAGCCGCCGAGGGTTGCTGCCGTGGGGGTGGGGGCTCCACCTGGCTCCTTGGCCACCTGGAGGTGACGTCATGCGGCCCTGCCAGGAACCACCCTCTTGCAGTAAAGCCGAGCAGGAGCCGCGGGTGGAAACCCCTGCCGTTTGGGCGTGGACCCCGAGGGAAAGGGCTCCCACTTCCCACTCTCCTGGGTTCTCTGAGTAGAGCTGCTCAAGGGCAGGTGGCCAGGACAGGTGGGGCTGCCAGTGACAGGCAGTCCACGGCCTTGTTCTCCCAGCTGGGCATCTTCTGGACACTGTCCCTGGTCCAGCCAGGGTGCTCTCCTCTTCCTCTGGCTGCCTGCCTTGCAGTGGGGAGTTGGAGAAAAGGTTGGGCCCTGGGACTGGTACCCACCTTGTTCTTGGCAGCTCTGACTGCCGGCCTTGGTTTGGGGGGCAGGAACAAAGCCCCCCTGCTCATACCACCCCGAGTAAAACACCTTGTCCCTGGCATACCAGGAGTTGGGGGGCTCCTAGCCTAAGCCCCTCCTAGCAAACCCAATACCCTATGGGGTGGCCAAGATCCCCTGGGGAGGGCAGGCGGACCCAGCCTTTGCCCCCTGAGACACAGGCTTGAGACACAGAGATCCTGAAGATAGGCCCCAGGCCCAGGCCCCAGCCTTCCCTCCTCCCTACCCTCAAGCATCCACTGGGCTAAGTGGGGCCTCAGACCTGGGGTGCTGGGAGTCTGCTGGCAGTACAGCCAGGAGAGGCCACACCAGCAGCTGGAGTGCCCAGAAAAGCAGCGGGCAAGGTGAGGTGGCCCCTCCAGAAAGGCAGGGAGGGCCCATCCAGGTGTAGTGGGGTAGGTGTTATTCTGGGTTCCCCATCCTGGGCTCCCCACCTACCGCTCCCAGACCTGTATTTCTACTTGTTCAGGACCCTGGCAATACATACCCAGGAGAGGTCCTGCAAGATGGAGCTGTCGGCACTGGGGCTGGGAAGAGCAGTGGCCCTGTTCCCTCCCAGGGTGGCTTCTCCTTGCCTAGGCCCCCTGCTGGGTGGTATCTCTGCTTCTCTGGGTGCAGAGGGGCCTCTGTCCTTGCCCTGGCAAGAGGAAAGAGGAAGGGGGCTTCCTGGGCATGTTAGCAGTCACTTGATTCAGCTCCATGCTGGCCCTCTGCCAAAGGGCAGCTGCCCAGAGCAGCCATACCCAGGGCGCTGTGACTTTCCTGATGCCTAGGACTCCCTGGTCTTGGGCCAAGCCTTGAGTTTTTCAAAACTGGTCCATGACGTCAGCATCTTGCTTCATCTGCTCAGCAGCCCTGCAGAACAGGCAAGCTCCAGGGGATGGCTCCCATTTTATGGCCAGGGAAACGGAGGCCTTGAAAAATTGAGCTGCCTCAGGGGACACAGTGCCTCAGAGTAGATCCCCCATCTGGTGCCACCCACCCCACCCTCTCCTCCTTGAGCTGCCTTGCCTCTACATCGCTCCCAGGTGGTGGCCTGGTGGGTTCTCCCTCTAACAGAACTGAGGCAGGTCTCTACCAAGGGGTGTGGCTGGTAGCCAGGTGAGCCAGGCCAAAGAGCAGGGGTGAGAGGGGCAGAGAGGACCTGCCACCGCCTCCCCCACTGGGACCCCTGTGGCGTGCCCATGGTTCCATCCACTCTCCCAGTGCAGGCAGTGGGCCGCATTTGGAGCATCCAGCCCCTGCAGTACCCAGGCCAGGAGGACCTGCTGTACCTGCCCATACTTTGGTCAGGTGTGGAGGGCAGTGCTGCCTAGTTGGAGCTCAGGGCTGGGAGGAGCTGAAGGCCTTTCGCTCCACCACTCCCTTAGTATCCCTCAGCCCTGACCACCCCCTTCCATCCTGAAGGAGGCTTCATGGCAGATGGGCACCCCGTCTGCTGTTTTGGGGGGATACCTCCCTCCGCTGAGTGGACCCCCGAGGCAGCTGGCCAGCCTGGGTGCAGGCTGGCTTGACCCTGCACACAGGGTACTGTGACCTGGGCGTAGACTCTGGACTCAGCTTGGGCAGGGTACCATTGCCCCAGTTGCCACACCCAGCCTCCAGAGGCTGCTGCTAGTGATAGACTCAGCTCTTGCTCTGCACCAAGCACCACTGGTCCATTTATCCCCTCAGCCTGGGAGGTGGCTGCACTCTCCCCATTTCAAATGAAATGAAAGAACCAAAATGGGGGTCAAAGAAGTGGGCAGGGGAGGGTCTGGTACAGCTGGTGCTGCATAGGCCCTAAGGCCTCCTCGTCCCCCTACCCTGGCTCCACCTTGACCAGGCCCAGGGAGGTGGCTGGGGGAGACACAATTAGTCCAGGCCCTCAGGGACAGTTTGGAGGCCCAGAGGTGGACAGTATTGAGCTGAAAATCAGACTCCAGAGTTGGAGGCAGGCCTGGGCTTCTAACCCTGACCTGTGGGTATCCCTGCTACTCTGCGGAGGTGGTGTGCCAGGAGGTGTTTGCAAAGGTGCCTGGTGGGAGGCAGAGGCCTGTGAACTCCGGCACAGGTCCTGGGATAGGATGTGCCACCCTCCAGTCTCATGCGTGTGTGCTGCATTCCTTATCGTGTGTAGTCACTGGGGTTCAGGGGAGGACTGGCCAGACAAGGTATTTGCTCATGGAGTTTGCATCTGGTGAAGAGAGACAGATGATGAACAAGTGACTGCACACAGAGTCAAGACTATGACAAAGTGATTGTGTGTAGTGTGAATAAGCAGTGCTAGGACCATGGGTGTTGATGGCTGCGATGTTGGTCAGAGAAGATGATATTTGAGCTGAGACCTGGAGGAAGAACATTTCAGGCTGTTGGAATAGCTAGCTAGTCCAAGGGTCCTGGATCTGAGCCTGGCCAGTGTGAGAAACAGGAAGAAGGTGAATTGAATGCAGTGGGAGGTTCCTGAATGACAGGAGAGGAGTGTGGGATCGTATCGTGGGGAGTCTTCTAGGTGTAATGATGAGTCTTTAGAGACTTTGGAGGGGAATGGCCTGGTTTATGGTTTTGAGAAAGCTTTCAGGCTCCAGGGGTGCAGAATGGAACAGGGACAGGTGGGTGAGGGGAGGTGTGGGCACTGAGCCTGAGCCATTCTTGACTGTGAGAAATGGAACCAGCAAAGGAGACAGAAGGAACAGCCAGTGAGGTCAGAGGAGACCCCAAAGAGAGTAGAGTCTTGGACACCAAATGAAGAAAGTATTTTAGGGAAAAAGGGGTGGATTCCTGGATGCTGAGAGGTGGGTGAGAGAGGAAAGCAGACTGTTCATTGACTCCGGCAGCATAGAGGTCACTGGTGGAGTGGAGGCAATGACAGCCAGCCTGAACAGGGTGAAGAGGGACGGTGGGAAGCAGAGCCAGCTCCTGGACACACCTCTTGGAAGTCTTGGCATCAAAAGGAGCAGAGAAATGGGTAGAACTGGAGGGACTGAACTCACCAAGGAGGTTTATGTCTGATTGTAGCCGAGAGAACCCTATGGACACAATGGTCCTATCCAGAACCGATCATGGGATGGTGCAGAACGGGGCAGTGTTTGATTCCGTTGTGCGTTGGGTTGCCATGACTTGGGAGCTGACTCAACAGCACAAAGAACCATGACATAGTATGTTGGAAGGCAGTGATGCTGAAAAAGAGAGGAAAGCGCAGCAGGGAAAGAGAGCCTGGATTTTTGGGGGGAATCCATGTGCCCCGCATGGTTACACCTGTACCCCACCTCATGTGATGGCCTTATTGTGAAGTGTGGTGGGCTCTGGCCCAAGGTTCCTGCCTCCATTGCACTGAGCTGGACTCTTCCCTGCCCCTGTGGGTATAGCTCTTCCGTTGGGATCAGGAGGTGTAGAAACCCTGGTGGTGTAGTGGTTAAGTGCTATGGGTGTTAACCAAGAGGTCGGCAGTTCAAATCCTCCAGGCGTTCCTTGGAAACTCTATGGGGCAGTTCTGCTCTCTCCTATAGGGTCGCTATGAGTTGGAGCCAGGGAGCCTGTCTTGGCTCCACCATTGCCTCCAGGATCTCAGCCTTGTCGTCCCTGCTGCATCAGCAGGTGGGGGCGAAGGTTTCTGCCAGCAGCAGATGTCTTCCTCAGGCAGGATCCATGGTGCCCTCCCCCACCTGTCCCTTGCTGTGGGGGACACGCCTCTAACCTGGCTCAGCCCCAGGCTGTGGTTTACCTGCTAAGGGGCCTCTCCCAGAAATGGTGGGGCTGAGTCACCTGGGGGCAGACAAGGCAGAGGGGTGGGGAGCCTTGGGCAAGGCCTTCCCTCAGTGCTGGCAGCCCTTTACCATGAGGCCTGGGTCAAGAGTCCCTTCTCTCCCCACCCCCTCCCACCCTACCTCCTACCACCAACACCCAGCAGCCCTGGCCCTGGGGCTCAGACTGGCTTTGGGGTCTACCTGGGAGGCTGCTCCAGGCCCTTTGGACCAGGGTCTTGGGTGTCTGGGTGTCCAGAGAGGAGACGGCACATCTGAAGGACAAGTCTGTGTGGTCCTGTGGCTCTCCGCCCCGTGGAGAGGGGCTGTGGCCTTAAGAAGTCCCAAGGCAGCCTCAGGGTGCTGGGATAGTTGGCCACACCTAGAGGTGGGGGCCAGCTCACCCGACCTGTTCCACCCTTCAGGCAGCCCTCTGTATACACACGGTGACTGCCCTGGGGCCCCCTCTTCTTTCTGATAGGTGGGGGTGGGTGGGCTGTGGGCATACCTGACCCTTGAGGCCCCTGCAGCCCGAGAGGACAGGGCCCAGTGCTCTGGCTGTCCAGGTGGCCAGCCTCGGCCACCTGGACAGCCAGAGCACTGGGCCCTGTCCCTGCACCGTTGGAGATGTCTCCATGATGCTCCCGGCCCTGCCGGCCTTCCTTCTTAGTGAAAGTGGGGGCTCCATCCCCTCACAGCCCCCCCCCACACCTGAGGAGCTCCTGAGGTCCTTGGCTGCACCTGTCAGCATTGCTACCAGGTGCCCCGGTGGCCTGGAAGGGGGGGCTGGAGCTGAGCAGTGAGGGGGAACCAAGTGAACCACTGACCAGGGTAGAGCGGGGGAAGAGGAGTAACACAGGAGCAGAAACTTAGGCTCCAGAAGCAGGCAGTCCATGCAAAGTGCTGTCCCCTGCTGTGACCAGGTGTGCTCACACCCCTCCTGCACCCTCAGTTCTGGCCTCTCACTGTCTGTTTTGGGGCCTCCATGGGAGGTTATGGAGGGATTCTGAAAAGGTAGCTCAGAGCCACACACCAGATTGCTCTCCACTTCCAGGCCTGAATCTTTTCTTATAATGGGACTCTCCATTGAAAAGCCTCCAAGCCCCAAGGGCTCAGGCCTAATGGTGGTGTTCCAGGCAGTGTTATCTCTGTACAGGGCCTCTAGGAGGGATGGGTGGTGGGGCCTGAGAGCAGGGGAACGGTCCTTCTCCTTCAGCCTTTAGGGGGTTTGCAGCCCCCTCCAGCTGCTCCAACGTGCCTTGCTCCCCAACCAGAGGGCCTTTGCCCTTGCCAGCCCACTGCCTAGCCAACACTCTCTCCCATCTCTTCCTTTGGGGCAGCTTCCTTGCTTCCTGCTGGGTCACTGCAGGCACCCAGGCCCACCCACCTCTCGTAGTGGCCTTGACTTTGGTGTGATGAAAAACTCTTTTGTGTGATTGGGGGTGAAGCCTGCCTCTTGCCCGGGCTGGGGCTCCCCCAGCAAGGCCTGTTTATTCATTATTGTGTCCTGGTGCCTGGCACCAAGGGAGCTGAGTCCATGTTTGAACAAGGGGAGGGTGCAGTGTAGGGGTTGGGCTTTTGGTCAGAAAACACCTCCCCTTTTAAAAGTCTTTCTGCCTCTTCCCCACCCAGCCCCAGGGATTGGTCTGGGGCTCTGGCCCAAGGCTCCTGCCTCCACTGTGGTGGGCTGGACTCTTCCTTGCCCCTGTGGGTGTAACTCTTCTGTTGGGATCAGGTGGGATGGTAGACATACATGCGTCTTCTTTAAAATCACCTTTATGGAGGTGTGGTTAAGTGCTATGGCTGTTAACCAAGAGGTCAGCAGTTCAAATCCACCAGGCGCTCCTTGGAAACTCTATGGGGGCAGTTCTACTCTGTCTTATAGGTTCACTGTGAGTTGGAATCAACTCGACAGCAGTGGGTTTGGTTTGGGTTTGGTTTATGGAGGTGTAACTTGTTGTTAGGTGCCCTCAAGTCAGTTCCAACTCTTAGTGACCCTATTACAACAGAACAAAGCAGTGCCCTGTCTTGTGCCATCCTCACAATCTTTGCTGTGCTTGAGCCCATTGTTGCAGCCACTGGGTCAATCCATCTCATTGAGGGTCTTCCTCTTTTTTTTCTGGTCCTCTACTAAGCATGATGTCCTTCTCCAGGGACTGGTTCCTCCTTACACCATGTTCAAAGTATGTGAGCCTAAGTCTCACCATCCTTGCTTCTAAGGAGCATTCTGGTTATACTTCTTTCAAGACAGATGTGTTCATTCTTCTGGCAGTCCATGGTGTATTCAGTATTTTTCACCAAGTGTGATTTACATCCCATAAAATGCACCCATTTGTAGTGTACGGTTGGAAGAAGTGACCATGATCTCAGTTAAATGTAGAACATTGCATCCCGAAGTCCTCGTTCCCTACAGTCCCCGTGTCCCTTTATAGCTGGTACTCCATCTTTTCCCTGATGACTAATGATGTTGAACATCTTTTCTGGGTTTATTGGTTGTCCGTATAGCCTCTTGGTGAGGTGTCTGTTCAAATCATTTGTCTGTTTTTTTATTGGGTTGTTTGTTTTCCTATTACTGAGTTATAAGTGTTCTTAGTGTACTGTAGATACAAGTCATTTATCAGATATATGATCTGCAAATATTTTCATTTAAAAAACCTGGTGCTGTCAAGTCAAAGCCAACTCATAGTGACCTTATAGGGCAGCAGAGAACTGCCCCACTGGCTCTCCAAGGCTGTAACCTTTACAGAAGCAGACTGCCACATCTTTCTTCCCAGGAGCGTCTGGTTGGTTCAAACCACAGACCGTTTGCTTAGCAGCTGAGTGCTTAACCACTGTGCCACCAGGGTCGCTTTGATTCAGAAGGGACTTGACAGCAATGGGTTTAAGTGTCTTTTGAAGAAGAGACTCAAAAAATTTGTATGGAGCCTAATTTATTAATTTTTTAAAATGGATTCTGCCCCTGGTATTGTATGTAAAAAATCTTTGCCTAATCCAAGGTCATAAAGATTTTTGTCCTATGTTTTCTTTTGGAAGTTTTATGGTTTTAGGTTTTACAATACAGTTTGAGTGAATTTTTGTACATGGCCAGGGGTGTGGATCAAAGTTTATGGTTTGCAGACGGATCTCCAGTTGTTCCAGCACCATTTGTTGAAAAGACTCTTCCTTCTTCACTTTGCACCTTTGTCTATACTCAGTGTTCACATATGTATTGGTCCATTTCTGGACTCTATACTCTGTTCCATTGACCTGTTTCTCTATTTTATGCCTATACCACATTGTCTTGAACACTGTAACTTTTCAGTAAGTTCTGAAAGTAGATACTGTTAGTTCTCCACCTTTGTTCTTATTTTTCAAAGTTGTTTTGGCTACTCTAGGACCTTTGCATTTCCATGTGAATTTTGGAATCAATTTGTTCATTTCTACAAAAAAATCCTGCTGGAATTCAGATTGGGATTGCATTGACTTTACAGATTAATTTGAAGAGAATTGGCATCGTAACAATATTGAGTCTCCTGACCCATGGAAAGGGTGTATCTGTTCATATGTGTAGATATCCTTTATCTCAGCAGTATTTTATAGTTTTCAGTGTACTGTCTTGCATATCTGCCGTCAGATCTATCCCAAAATATTTCATATTTTTTATGGTATTGTAAATGGTATTTTTAAATTTCAATTGTTTTTTGTGACTACATAGAAATACATTTGATTTTTGTATATTTATCTTGTATCTTACCACCTTACTAAACTCACATATTAGTTTTGGTAGCTTTTTGGTAAAGTTCATCAGATTTTCTACATAGATCATCATGTTGTCTGCAAATAAAAACAGTTTTACCTTTCCTTTCCAATCTGGATGCTTTTTATTTCTTTTTCTTTCCCTGTCTAGAACCTCCAGTTCAATCTTGAACAGAAGTGGGTAGAGCGGACATCCTTGTCTTGCTCCTTATCTTAGAGAGAAAACTCTATTCAGTCTTTCTCCAGTAAGTGTGATGTCAGCTGCAGGTATTTTATAGATGCCCTTTCTTGAGTTGAGGCGGTTTCCTTCTAGTTCTAGTTTTCTGAGAGTTTTTATCAGGATGTTGCATTTTGTAAATGCTTCTTCTCCATCTATTGAGATAATCATGTGTGTGTGTGTGTGTGTGTATAGTAAGGAGCCCTGGTAATAAAGTGGTTAAGAGCTCAACTGCTAACCAAAAGGTTGGCAGTTCAAATCCACCAGCCACTCCTTGGAAACCCTATGGGGTAGTTCCACTCTGTAAGGAAATACTGGTGCTGTAGTGGTTAAGAGCCATTGCTGCTGATCAAGAGGTTGGCCATTTGAATCCACCAGGCACTCCTTGGAAACCGTATGTGGCAGTTCTACCCTGTCCTATAGGGTGGCTATGGGTTGGAATCAATTTGACGGCAATGGGTTTTGGTTTTTGGTTATACGTGTGTGTGTGTGTGTAAATATGGTAAATTACATTGATTGATCTTCAAATGTCAAACCAACCTTGCATTCCTGATATAAACCCCTCTTGGTTATGTTTTTTTTTTTTTTTTATGTATTATTAGGTATATAAATATATTCAAGGACATATATTTTCATTTCTCTTGGGCAAACATCTACAGGTAGAATTGCTAGGTCATAGGGGTGATAATATGTTTAACTGTATAAGAAACTGGAGCCCTGGTGGATCAACGGTAAACAACTCGGCTGGTAACCAAAAGGTTGGCAGTACAAATCCACCAGCCACTCCTTAGAAACCCTATGGGGGCAGTTTTACTCTCTCCTATAACGTTGCTATGAGTTGGAATTGGCTCGATGCCAATGGGTTTGTTTTTTTGGTTTTATATAAGAAACTATCTTCCAAAGTGGGTTGAGCCAATTTATACTCCTACTGTCAATAAATGAGAGTTCCAGTTGCTACACATCCTTGTCAACACTTGGTATTATCAGTCTTTTTATTTTACCCATTCCAGTCAATGTGTAATAATGTCTCAGCGCACAAGCTTTTTGGAAAAGGTGCAAACTTCCTGTTCTTCAAATGACAAATTTGTGTTGGCCCTGCACCCAACATACTTGATTTAATTGGCTCTTGTTTTCTTATTCTTATTTGAAAGGTCTTGGTTCCTCCATTTCTTAAGTGTGAACTGCCTTGAGACGTTTTAGAAGTAGGCTGTTCAAATCGTATGTGTTTTTAAGTATGTACACATGTATGTATATACTTACACAGACAACAGGTAGGCGTGGCAGGCTTGGGTTGGACAGCCCAAAACTTAACCAGTGAGTCTTGTGTCAGCTGCAAAACATCAGGCAAGTTTGTAGCCTCTCCTTGACCTTCAGTATCTTGTTTGTCAAAGAAAGATAATATTAGTAATGGCCACTCGCCACCAGCTCTTAGAGCATACCTTTCTTGGTCTCGCCTTTCTATGTCACGCTTATTTTTTCTCTAAAGCAGGAGTTGTCAAACTTTTTCTTAAAGGGCGAGATAGTAAATATTTTAGCATTTGTGGGCCTAGGGTCTCTTTTGCAACTGCTCATCTCTGCTGTTGTACCTCAAAAGCAGCCATAGACCTTACATAAATGAGTGGGCGTGGCTGTGTTTTGATAAAACTTTATTTACAAAAACAGGTAGCCGGCCCACAGCTATAGATTGCCAATCCCTGCTAACCTCCTCCCTCAAAAAAAAAAAAAACAAAAAAAAACACACCTATAGCCGTGGAGTTGATTCTGACTCATGATGACCCCTTGTGTTACAAGATTTCCTTGACTGTAATCTCTATGGAAGCAGATTGTCAGGCCCTTCTCTGTGGAGCCTCTGGGTGGGTTTGAACTGCCAACCGTTTGGTTAGTGACCAGGTGCAAACCGTTTGTGCCACCCAGGGACACATTAAGCACCCTGTAAACATCTCTTCTGGGCCTCATCCCAGGGCCTCTGTGTGAGCGGTGCAGAGTGGTAGGTGCAGCCCCGTCGCTAGGCAGGAACTTTCTGTACCCGCTGTTTAGCAATCATCAGAGTTCCCAATGTGCAGACTCAGGCTGTGAGAAGTGAAGTGTGGGTCAGCAGGCCATGCTGTCTGAGCAGAACCCACAGGTCACTGCCCTGGGGGCTGCCCTGCCCGCTAGTGGTTTTCACAGGTGGGCTTGCTTAATCCACACGTCCACCTGGCAGGTGAAGTGTCATTGTCCCATGCTACAGATGAGAAAGCTGAGGTCTAGGCAGGGGTTGCCAGTTACCCAAGACCACGTGCCTGCTGGGTGCTCAGTGTGCAACTGTGGGTGGAGCGTCTGTGGGCGTCTCGTGCAGAGGTTCTGGGGAAGATGGAGCCTCGTGGATGAAGCAGGTCTCCTTCCTAACACACTGAGTTACCATTCTCACTATCTCTGCCCATGTTGTTTCACCACTGTTAGCTTGGGCTCTCTGCCCTTTAAAGCTCTTGTCTGTAGTTTAGAGTTACTGTTGCCATTTCAATCACATATGGGTAGTTCTTCAATAGGATGCAGTGCTCAAGACAGGCTGTCTTTATTTGTTGAGCTAAATTGTTGTTTAGTTTGAAGATGACTTCATGGAGTAGTTTTGGCTCAAGGTTCAAAAGTTGTTTTGGGGCAGTAGATTCAGGGGTCTCTCCAGTCTCAATTTGTCCAGGAAGTGTGCTTTCCAATAAGATTTTGAAGTTCTGTTCCTCAATTTTTCTCCTTTTGATCAAGATCCATCTATTGGGTCCCTGATCAAATGTTCAGTAAGGGCAGCCGGGCACCATCCATTTCTTCTGATGAGAGTGTTTAATTATATAAACTGTTTGCCATTCCCTGGAATTCCATTCTCCCCTGAGAAAGCCACTCTGGACTGTATCCCCAAACCTACCATAGGAGTCCCTCGGCACATACTTTTCAAAGTTATTGAATGAGAGAACGACTTTGGCCTCTCCAGGGAAATAGGAACTCTGGACATGCATGGCTGGTGATTCATTCATTCAAAAACTCTGCTGAGGAACCATTCCTGTAGCCAACTCTTCAGACATGGGTTGGACTGGACAATGGGTTGGAGAGGGATGCTGGTGAGGAGTGAGCTTCTTGGATCAGGTGGACACTTGAGACTACGTTGGCATCTTCTGCCTGGAGGGGAGATGAGAGGGTGGAGGGGGTTAGAAGCTGGCGAAAAGGACACGAAAAGAGAGAGTGGAGGAAGAGAGCAGGCTGTCTTATTAGGGGGAGAGTAATTGGGAGTGTGTAGCAAGGTGTATATGGGTTTTTGTGTGAGAGACTGACTTGATTTGTAAACTTTCACTTAAAGCACAATCAAAATTATTAAACAAAACAAAACTCTGCTGAGCACCTGCTTCATGCTGGGCCCTAATGGTGCTGGAAACACAGACTTGATGAGTCAGGATGAGCTGACCGCCTTAACAAGCAGCCCCCACGTCTCAGAGGCCAAGCAGGTGATTCCTTAATGACAGCACAGTCCTGTGAGGTGGTGGTGGTGGTGGCACCTGGCCAGAGCTCTCCTGGGCATCTCTCCTCCAGGGAGTGTCTCAGGGGCCCGTGAACCCCACAGTGGACCCTCCCATCCAGCCAGGTGAGGGGAGGATGTCCTGGGCCAGGCCTGGAGGGACGGACAGATGTCCTGTCTGCCCACATCATGTTGGTCAGAATTCAGTCACGTGTCCACACGTAACTGCAGGGAAGGGTGGCAACGTCTCTGAGCTGTGACCTGGGGAGAAGAGGACACAGGTACCCATGACCCCAGCAGTCTCTGCCTCCAGACCTGTGGTCAGGTGACTGTGGACATTAGAGTGTCTAAACTTTTGAAAGTGAAAGGGGCGGGGGGAGCTGTTAATTATTATCCCAGGACAGGCAGTGTGAACAGGGACTGCCTCAGGCAAACTGAGACATGTGGTTGCGGCAAGATCTAGCGAGCGCTTTCTGTGTGCTGGGAGCTGTTTATGCACCTGGACCCAGTGTCCTCAGTGCAATGTACCCATTTTACAGGTGAGAAAACTGAGGCACATGGGGATTCACCTCAGAACATGCAACTGGGAGGGATGAGAAAGGCTGGATGGAGCCCAGCCCATCTGGCTCCCAGGTGGAAGCCCGGGGAGGCATCCTCACGCAGGTGAGCTGGACAGGGACGAGGCATCTGGGCTGAAGGCATGGTAGGCACAGGCTGCTGCTTCTTCTTTTTTTTTTGCAGTTTTAATCTTTTTTATTTATTTATTTTATTTTGTTGTTGTTGAGAATATACACAGCAGAACGTGCACTAGTTCAACACTTTTGCATATACAATTCAGTGACATTAATTGCATTCTTTGAGTTGTGCCACTATTCTCACCCTCCTTCACTGAATTGTTCCTCTCCCATTAACATAAACTTACTGCCCCCTAAGCTTTCCATTTAACCTTATGAGTTGCTGTTGTCGATTTAATCCCATATAGATCTTAAAAAAGCGCAATACTCAAGGCAGACATTCTTTACTAGCTAAGCTAAACTCGTGTGATTTAAAGAAGACTTCAGGGAATGCTTTTGGTTTAAGGTTTAAAGATTATCTCAGGGCAATAATTTCAGGAGTTCATCCAGCCTCCATGGCTCCAGAAAGTCTGGATTCTGTAGAATTTGAAAGTCTGTTCTGCATTTCCCCCCTTTTGATCTGGACTCTTCTATAGAACCTTTAAAGCTCCAGGTTCCTCTTTTCTTCTGAACGTGAGCAAGGTGAGAGGGCACAGCTTCTCATTTCTGGCTTTCGGAGGAAAGAAAAAACCTTCCCCCATGTGATTTTGTGATTTTCCATTTGAAAACCTGTTGCCCATGGCCCACTCTGTCTGCACTGAGTGCTGGGTGGTCCACCCCAGGCCTCTGCCCCACTGGGAAGGGCTCCTCCGCTCACTGTCCCTGCTCTGCAGCCCCATTGCTGCAAATGCTGACTGGCTGTTCACTGCGTCAGGGTGCCAGCCCTGGGGATGGGAGCGAGTGGCAGCCTGATGCAGTGAGCAGACTGCCATTGGGTGAGCCTGTCTCTGCATGTCTTGGGTGTCTGGGGCCCCCCTTGCTCACCATGGGTGAGCACCCCACACTGTCCCCAGCTGTTGGCTGGTTGGCTGCGTTTGTGACCGGGTGGCTGCCCTCTCTTTTCCTTTGGGGCAACATTTTCCCAAGTGGGGAGTGGACAGGTGAGGCTCCAGGGTCTGGCATGAGCCTGGGCACCCTTGGAGTCCTGTAGCCTGCGAGTGGGGTTGTGGGACAGTAGCTGGTGTGGGATGGAAGCCAACATAAGGGGTGTGTCCTAGAGGGACATGGGGCAGGAGGACCTAGTGAGGCGGGATCATTGGGGTCAGGGCTTCTGTGGGACTCTGGAGGGTCCACTTTCAGTTTGAGGAATGACATACTCTGAGGATATAGGGCAGATGCCTCTGCACATCCAGCTTACCTGGTGAGGGAGGCCCCCAAGAGTCTGGCAGTGTCCCCACACACTGGAGAAAACCTCCTCACACAGGGCCTTCTGGGCCACTGTGTGAGGGCTGGCCTGCTGCTGTCCGACCTCGGTATTTCCATCTGTAAAATGGGAGAGTCACTTCCCAGCCCTCTGTCCTCCCTGGCTATGGAGCAGAGAGCCACATCACCCTCTCCCCCGGAGACTCAGAGCTGAGAGACAGCTCCAGCTAAGCCGTTCACAGCCTCCCAATCCCACGTGCCTAGGCCCCACCCCTGCAAATCCCTTGCCTCCAAAAAGCCTCCCCAGATCAGCGCTCCAGAGTGGGGGTGGCTTGGTCCTTTGAATTCTGTGATCCGTCAAAAAAGAGAGTTCAGGGCAGCGGCAGGTGAGGAAGCAGCTTGGCTGCCTGGGTCTGACCCCAAGAGGATAAACGTCTGCCTCTGCCTGGCTTTGGGCTGTGGGGATGGGGTCACAGCCGACTTGGCCCCTGACCCCTCAGGGTTACACCTAGGGGTCAAGATAGACAGTACATAGGCAGACAGGCACACCCATAAAAACGTCAAGGTGTGGAGCTGGGGATGAGATGGGTGGAGTCCCTCTAGGTAGATGGTCAGGGCGGACCTCCAAGAGGTGACACTTGAGTCGAAGACCCAGGAGTGGGGAGGAAGGGGCCCCAGGGCAAAGGGCTGGGAGGCAGGTGCTGACGCTGGGGGAGAGGAGACACGGTCAGTGGGGTCTGGGGGAGCAGCCAGGAAGGCCTCTCCAGGGCCTGGGACCATGAGAAGGGGGTGAGTGGTTCCTGAGATGTGGTGGGCAGCCCCTGGGATCCAAACAAGGTTGATGCGATTTGTGTCTTAC
Organism: Loxodonta africana; assembly: GCF_030014295.1. Taxonomy (NCBI): domain Eukaryota; kingdom Metazoa; phylum Chordata; class Mammalia; order Proboscidea; family Elephantidae; genus Loxodonta; species Loxodonta africana. The sequence continues at coordinate 91,383,035 of NC_087353.1, read as the reverse complement.
ACAATCACCCAGAGGTGGAGACAGCCCAGTATCCATCACAGTGATGGACAAACACAACGTGGCCCATCCACACAGTGGACTATTACACAGCCATAGAGAATGACGTCCTGCTCCATGCCACGACACGATGAACCGTGACAAGATGCTGAGTAAAATAAGTCACAGGTGAAATACTGTATGATCTCACATCTGTGAGATGTCTCCAACAGGCAAATGCATACAGACCAAAGTAGATTAGAGGTTACCAGGGGCTGGCGGAGGGGAGCTGTTGGTGAAGAGGTGCAGAGTTTCTGTTTGCGGTGATGAAAAAGTGCTGGGAATGGATAGTGGTGGTGGTTGCACCCCATGGTGAATGTAATTGGTGTCACCGAGCTGTACACTTGGGGATGTCGGAATGGCAGGCTTTTTCTTATTCATATTTTACTACAATAAAATTAAAAGATAAGAAGAAGAACAGTACTGCTCTGGTTTTGGGGGGCTGGTGAGTGGATTGGTAGCCAGAGCAGAAAGGCCAGAAGGCAGGAGTCCAACCACCTGTGGCTGAGAGATAAGAGGGGACATTGGACGGGGTCTCGGCTGTGCTGGGAGTGGCAGTTGACCCACCTCCCTCTGTTTACGGCTCTTCTGAGCTGAGGGCGCCACCAGAGCTGTGGCACCCAAAAACGGGGGTTTTTGGCTGCTCCTCACCTCGCTGCCCTGGCTGGGTAGTGCTGATGCCAGCTGCTTCCTCTGGGTTTCGGGAGGAGCCCAAAGGCTGGGTGTGAAGCCTCAAACAGTGACACGGAGTTGTGGTGGCCTCACTGCCAATCCCGAGCTCCTGGGGCCGGGGGCTGCTCCGAGCTGGGATCCCCAAGAGTGTGCCAGGCTGCTCCTCTCTCCCCTGCTCCAGTCCCCCCCCCTTTCCTGGCTCCCCCACCCCAGGAGGCCAGGCTGTTCCCATCCTGCACTGCCACCAGTAAATAGGCCACAAAGACACCCCCACCCTTGCCCATCTGGCAAGTTCAAATTGCAGCGCAAGCCAGCCATTAACTGTGCAGGAGGGACTGGATGCCCGGGCTCAGCCAGCAGCCGACGGCCCCGCTAAGCTTCATCATGTATTGCCGACAGGCGGCGATGTTTCTGCAGCGAGGCACCTGGCTGGGCAGGGCCCGGGGGCCTGAGTGAACATCTCTCTTTAGCCAGCAGTGCCCTGAGAAGTGTGCTTTTGGGTGAGTGGCCTCAGCTTCTCCCTCAGTGGAATGGGTAGCGGTGCCTTCCTCTGGCGTTGCACCCACGCCTGCCCACATCTCTGCTGTCACAGGTTTCTCTGGCATCGAGCACCTTGTTTCCACCCAGCAGCGCGGAGGTGAATAGGGCAACTGGGGCCTGGCGAGTTGGAGCCTGGACATGGGGCTCCTCCTGGGAGGACACTTAGGTCAGGGCCAGGTACAGTTCCCTCTCCTGAGCCCCGTGAAGTCTGACCACCAGGCCCTGTGCTTGGCAGGTTCTTAGCCTGCACTTGTCATCAGGGGAGCCTACCACCCCCCTACCCCCCCACCACATACCGTGTAGAACTGTGCATTATGAGGGTTTGCGGCCCAGCCTCCCAGCCTGGGGGGCTCCCACATGGGGGTCCGGCTTGAGGATCCCAGCCTGCCTGGCCCCAGGGTGGGCTCTCTAGAGGCTCCTGAAGGGACGTGCAAAGCCACGTCCTGGGTAGGGGGTGACCTGAGCTGGCACACGGCCATCGCCAGAGGAAAGTGTCCCTAGACGGGGCAGGAGACCCCAAATGGGGCAGGCACCCCAAGCTTTTGGACTCCTTGCTGGCACTCTCTCCCCTCCCCCCAGACCCCCCTCCTCCAAATGGCCAATGACCACAGGGTGGGTCAGCACTGTGCTCTCAGGCCAGATGGAGGGGTGTCTTTGCTGGCTTGTGCTCTGGGGTGGGAGTGGTGCCTGAGGGAGGTGGTCCTCAGGGGGCCTTCATCCACCAGAGCCACTGAGCATCTTGATTTAAGCCCACCTGACCCAGGAGGAAATCCCTGCTGGCACAATCAGTTTGCACTCGGCTACTAGCTGCAAGATTGGCTGTTCAAACCCACCCAGTGGCACCACGGCAGAAAGGCCTGGCGATCTGCTCCCGTAATGATTACTGTCAAGAAAACCCCATGGAGCACAGTTCTACTCTTTAACACATGGCATTGCCATGAATGTGTTGGAATTGACTCGTTTTGGTTTTGGTTGGATCCAGGAGCTATATTTCAGCACTGGCTCCTGCCTTTCCAGAAAGTACCATCTGCAGGACCCCTTCCCTCAGTCCTGGCTTCTCCTTGGTTATGACGATGGGAGACTCAAAACGGGAAGAAGAGCCATCAGAACTGCATAAGGAGCACCCACACGCCCGCCCCCAACTCAACAAGCTTCCCAGTCTGTGGTGTTTTTACTCTGCCTCATTTCACAGGAGAACTTTCACGCACAGAGAGGCAGACTCAGTCGCCCACCGTTCCGATTCAGCCGTTGCTGACATCTTGCAGTTTTGCTCTGTCTGTATGTGAACGTGTGTCTGTTGAGGAGTCCTTAGTGGTACAAATGGTGAATGTGCCCGGCTGCCAACCAAAGGTTGGAGGTTCGAGTCCAGCCAGAGGCCTCAGAAAAAGGCTTGGCGATCTGTTGTTGTTGTTAGGTGCCGTCGAGTCAGTTCCGACTCGTAGCGACCCTATGCACAACAGAACGAAACACAGCCCGGTCCTGAGCCATCCTTACAGTCGTTGTTACGCTTGAGCTCATTGTTGTAGCCACTGTGTCAATCCACCTCATTGAGGGTCTTCCTCTTTTTCTGCTGACCCTGTACTCTGCCAAGCATGATGTCCTTCTCCAGGGACTGACCCCTCCTGGCAACATGTCCAAAGTATGTAAGACGCAGTCTTGCCATCCTTGCTTCTAAGGCAATCTACTTCCAAAAAATCAGCCATTGAAAACCCTATAGAGCGCAGCTTGCTCTGACACACACGGGGTTGCTATGCGTTGGCATCAACTGGATGGCAATGGTTTTTGTTTTTTACGATTAGAATTGAAATACGCATCTGGGATCTCAGAAAGGTGTTTTTTACAAAGAAAAGCAATTTCTTGTCTGTCTCTCATTTCAAGTGGAGAATAATTGTTTGGTGGCCTTCCTGGGTGTGAACTGGCCCACGGGTCAGCTCTGGCGGGAAGGTTCCCAGAGGGCAGGGCTCTGGGGTGTGCCCCCCTCCAGGTCTCAGCTTCCTGTGTGGACTCACACCAGCTGTGGCATCATCTTACACAAGTGCCCTCAGCGTCCTGGGGACCTAGGATGATGAGGGTGGGACCCTGGCTTATTTCCCAGGGATCTTCTCCCCCAGCCTCCCCTTGCACGGACAGGGACATGGAGTCCGAGAGAGGTGCCTGTAGAATAGGGTCTTCCGGCCGGGGTCCCAGGTCCCCTACCCGCTGCTCCGTCCACCCCTCAGGGTCTCTCGGTTGCCTACCTGACCCCCAGCCTTTGCCTTCCAGACCCTGACTGGGCCTCTCATACCCTCGGAGTGTTCATCTGCCTGAGCTGCTCCGGAATCCACCGGAACATCCCCCAGGTCAGCAAGGTGAAGTCGGTCCGCCTGGATGCCTGGGATGAGGCTCAAGTGGAGGTAGGAGCCTGGCAAGGGGGAACCTGCAGGGGCTCGGGGCAGGGACAGGGGGACGGGGCAGGGGCCAGGGGGACGGGCAACTCGCAGGTGCATCAGGGTGGGAGTGGAGGGGTGGGGAGATGCACAGAGGCAGGGTGACGGGCAGAACCACTGAGGAAACCGCACGCTGTGGGGCCTTGGCCCCGTCCCCGTCTCTCTAGGGACATGGACATCGTCCCAGAGCCTCTCAGCCCTGGGAGCCCAGAGAGCCTGGGTGTGACTTCGGAGGGGCCTGTGCTGCTGGAAGGGCCTACTGGTGTAGCCTAAAGGTCAAAGAGGATGTGACTTTGTGATTTTTGAGAGATGTTACCAAACTTTCTGCCGTAACTACTTACGTGCACCCCAGCGTCATTAGGAGAGGGCTTCCCACATCCCTGCCCACACTCGTAGGAGCCAGCATTTTCCCTTTGCTGTGGGATAGGGGAAAATTGTGTCCCCCAGACAGTCTTAATTGAGAATTTTCCTATCTTGAGCAGCATCGAGCATCTTGTGATATGTTTCAGATTCGTTGTGGCTTTTTTTTTTTTTTCTGTGAACTGTCTGTCCGTACCCTTCCCCAGCTTTCTACTGCATTGTTAGTTCTTTTGATCTACTACAGGTTCTTTGTATCTTAGGGAAGTTAACCCTTTGAGATATTAGTAGAAAACTTTTTTTTTCCCCTAGGCGATTTGTCTCTTAACTTGGCTCATAGTATGGTTTTTGCCATGGAAATTGTTTTCCTTTTATCTAGTCAAATTTATCACTCTTTTCTTGTGTGGTTTTTGGGGTTTATGGCTATCCTAAGATTAGTAGTATCTTTTTTTAAATAATGGCTTTATTGAGCTACAATTCACATACCACGTAATCCATCCTTTTAAAGTGTACAGTTCAGTGGGTTTTACTATGTTTGAAGAATGATGCAACCCCCACCACTATCAAATTTCAGAACCTTTTCATCACCCCCCAAAAGAAACTCTATTTTAATATCTGCTAGAAAGAGTCTTCCTCCTCAATTTTCAGAATTCTCTAGGATATTTTTTGCTTGTTAATTTTTCAAATGAACTTCAGAATCATAGTCTAAAAAATTCTGTTGTTATTTTGGGGGATTGCGTTAAACTTACAGAGCAACAGAGGGAGACGGCAGTTTTTACATCGTCCTATCCAAGATCGTGTTCGGTGTTTCTTTTGTGTGCCTCAGGGGAGTGTAAAAATTTTTCTTTGTAGAGATTTTGAACACTTTTTATTCAATTTTCTTTTCTGTGTTTTCTCATTGCAATTGGTCTCGTGAATAGGGTCTTTCCTTCTATCGTACCTTCTAACTGATTGATGGTTGACACGGGGAAGCCGTTGTTTTTTTTTTTTAATTCTGGTAAATAAGTATGTAAGGAAACATTTGCCATTCCAACCATCTTCCCGTGTACAGTTCAGCGACATGAGTAGTATTCATCATATTGTGAACCCATTACCACCCCCCGTTTCCAAGGAAAAGCCAATTGCTTTGTGAATTTTGTGCCAGCCTCTTGCTGAATTGTCATTGTTTGTCATTTTTCCCAACTGATCCTCTTGCGTCCTCTATGTTTATGACCCTCTGGTCCTCAAAGCTCCATGGCTTTAGGGGGAAGGGAGACCAGGAGGCAGCTCCATGGGAAGGGACATCTGGGGAGAAGGCCTCATGTCAGCTCCCTGCTGCAAACTGAGCAGTGGCTGCCCCGTGCTTGTTACTGTTGTTGTCGTTAGCTGCCTGTGAGTGGACTCCGACTCACAGAGACCTTATGTACAACAGAACAAAACACTGCCCAGTCCTGTGTCATCCTCACAGTCACCAGCATGTTCGAGTCCCTCGTTGTGGCTGTCATGCCAATCCATCTCACCAACGGTCTCCCTCGCCCTCGATGGCCCTCTGGTTTATCAAATGTGATGTCCTCCTCCGGTGATTGAGCCTTCCTGTTTGTCCAAAGCAAGTGGGTTGGACAGTATTCTGTTGTGATTCCTAGAGTTTTCACTGATTTTCGGAAATCGATTGCCAGGTCTTGACTGTGGTGGCTTGTGTGTTCCTGTGATGCTAGAAGCTATGCCACCAGTATTTCAAATACCAGCAGGGTCACCCACGTTGGACGGGTTTCAGCGGAGCTTCCAAACCAAGATGGGCTGGGAAGAAGGCCTGGCCTGTGTGTTTAGTAAATCCAGCCTCCTTCCCTAGCCCTGAGGCATGTGACCTGGCCCCCCTGGCCTCTCCGGCCTCCCTCTTCCCTAGCTACCAATGCTGGCCACCGGCGCCTTCTCCTGCAGGCCAAGCACTCACCAGCCCTGGGGCCTTTGCACATGCTGTTTCCCAGGCCATGAACCCCCCTTTGCGAGACTGTCTCTTGGCCTCTCTCAGACTTCACATGAGTGCTGCCTCCCCTGAGATACTCTCCTGGTCACTTTTATAAACTGGCCTCATGCCTCTGCTGGACCCCCTCACAGCCCCTGTGTCATCAGTATTTAGTGTTTGTTACGGTTTGGAACTCTGCTCTTTATCTTTGTAGTCTGTGTGCTGTCAATAAAAAGCAAATTCAGACTTAGTAAAACCAACCACCAAACCTGTTGCCGTTGGGTCGATTCTGACACATAGTGACCCTGCAGGATGAGAACTGTCCCATAGGGTTTCCAAGAAGCATCTGGTGGATTTCAACTGCTGACCTCTTGGTTAGCAGCCATAGCTCTTAACTACTGTGCCACCAGACTAAGGAACCGTTTATTCAAAAGGGTTAGTGGAAGGTGGGGGCTATTGCAATGGGGGAGGGGTTATTGCAGTGGGAGAGGGGGCTAGTGCAATGGGGGAGGGATCTATTGCAATAGAGGGAGGGGCTACTGCAGTAGGGAGGTCGCTATTACAATAGGGAGAACTCTGACCGTAAGCTCAGCAAGTGTCTCGAGAGTTAGACAAAAAGGGTTTTTTTTTAGACAGGAGAGTGAACGAGCTAGAAAGGACTGAGTGTGGGAAGGGAAGTGGGCTGAGCTGTCTGTGAGACAGGATAGTAAGTCAGAAATTCTGCCCTGAGGGCAGCCTGTTCAGGGGAGCCCTTAAGGAGGGGCTGGGTGCTAGCTCAGGCTGGGGGGCCCTGTTCAGGGGCCTGGGGGAAGGAGAAACCCTGACTCAAGTGGTTAACCAGTATCCTGTTCTGATCGGCCAGTGGGACAAGCAGCTCAGCTGGTCATGTATGAGTCCCGGGTTGGGGATTGGACCGTCTGGTCTGCCTCATCCCAGGTAAACCAGGGGCATCAAGAATCTTGTCTGAGTCATGTGCGGACGGGGCATCTCTGCAGCATGCTGTTTCCTGGGACAACCAGGGGGGTGGCAGTTCTTAGCCTTGGCTGTTTTCAGGGCTCACAGGGCTCGGGTAAAACTCAACACCGTAGCTGCCTCACAGCAGTATCAGCTCCGTCTGGGGCCAGCAGGTTCTGCCTCTCTCCCTCCCTGCATCTGTCTATAGGGCCCTAATAGCGTCTGTACACAGTAGCTGCTTGCTAGTATCTGTTGATAGTGAATCAGCAAGGCCTTGAATGAGGTGGGAGTCCCTGGGTGGTGCAAACAGTTAACACCCTTGGCTGTTAGCCAGAATGTTGGTGGTCCAAGTCCACCCAAAGGTGCCGCAGAAGAATGCCGCAGTGATCTATTTCCAAAAAATCAGCTGTTGAAAATTCTATGGAGCACGGTTCTACTCTGATGCACAGCGGATCACCAAGAGCTGGGGTCAACTGGACGGCAACTTTTTGTTGTTGTTAATGAAGTAGAGCTGGGGTGTCGGGCTGAAGGCACAGGCCCTATAGCTAAAACCTTGGGTGATTCGTGGGACCAAAACTGACTGGACATGGAGGCCCTACCCCACCCTACTCTCCCTGCGCCTGAGGGATGCGGGGCAAAGGGTGGGCCCCGTCCCTCCCCGCGCACTCTGGGACAGAAGGGGGTTGGATTTCAAATATAGCAGTGGCCAACTCCTTGGCTGTGGCCCAGGGGGTCAACCTGTACCCCCACAGCCGGAGCAGGAGTCGGGCTGACCTCCTCTCTCTTGCAGTTCATGGCCTCCCATGGGAACGATGCTGCCAGAGCCACCTACGAGGCCAGGGTGCCCTCCTTCTACTACCGGCCCTCCTTCTCCGACTGCCAGTGAGTGACACTCCTACCCCTACTATCACTGCAAGGGGGAGGGTCTTGGGGAGAGACTGTGGGGGTTGGGGCGGGGGTTCAGGAGGAGGGGATCCCAGGGAAGGGCTGTGCCAGCTGGGCCCCAGGGAGCTATTGGGAAGGGCAGCCTCACTGCGCCCCAGGCCCCTGGAGACTAAAGTGGGCATGGGAGGGGGAAAGTGGAGTCTCCTGCTTTCCTCTCACTGGGTTTGGCCCTTGGGGCGGGGCATGGTGGGCCAGAGAGAGGGCCAGGGAAAATGTTTGCTATTGAGGCTCTTGTGGGTGTCAGGGCCCCGTGGGTGTCGGAGGCCCCGTGGGTGTTAGGGGGTCCTTGTGGCTACTCCCCTTGCAGTCTGGGGGGAGGGCACATCTGGCTCAGCAGCAAGGGAGTGGGTGTGGAGGTCTGGGGACCCCTCTCTGTGTACCATCCCTCTACCCACCGGGTGTTACAGAGAGCAAGACAGAGTAGGAAAGAGAGAGAGAATGAAGGCTGACCTGGGTCCCGCTAAGTGTAACACCAGTGACCTTGGTGACCTCCCTGAGCCTCAGTTGCTCCATCTGCCTGGTGGAAAGAATGAGGTAATGGTAACAGCTCACGGGCCTGGCACACCTGTGCTTACCTGACAGTGCTGCTGGGGCTGGCCTGGGACCGGACTCCCAGCTCTGTTTGAGCATCCCCTTCCTCATACCCATGCTGAGTCGTCCATCCCCACACACGCCCCTTCCACCTCCACCCAGCACAGATGCAGTGCCCAGGAGATTCTGTGAGGACTCCCCTCCTCCTGGGGCTGTGAGGGCCGAGCCCCTTCCTCCTGGGACCCTCTTTGCTGACCTCCCTGGGGGTTGGGGGCATCTCAAGGGTGGGGCGGGGTGGACCTTCCACATGTCTCTCCTCCCAGCCCAGCACAGGGCAGACCCCCTCAGAGGCTGTGGGAGAAAGGGGTGGTGGGGGAGGGGAGCACGTGACCACCAGACTCTGGGGCATCGGGCCCTACTGCCAGAGTCAGAGTCAGATGGTGTGGGTGCTGTTCTTGTGGTCAACTATTGTCCAGCCCACCCTCGAGGCCTCTCCCCAATCTTCCCAATCTTCGAGGCCTGTGGTCAGGCCAGCCCCCACCCCAAAACCTGCCCTTCTCCCCACCTGGGTACCACGCAGCCTCTGGTTTGCTGGGCATTTCCCCTCTATTGTCTCCTGTTTCAAACTTAATTGCCCGTGAGACTTAGGTATGAAGGGCTCGGGAGTCTTGTGTTTTGTAATTGGAGTTAAATGGACAGACATGAAAATGGCTTTCCTTGTTCATCCTCCAGGCAGCTCCCCGGACTCCCTGAGGCTGGGCAGTCCCACTCCCCCAGCGAGGCTGCTGTGGGGGCTGCCGGGACTTAGGGGCTCAGGAGCTGCCTGGCTTTGCACTGGATCTGGCCTCAGGAATAGTGGGTGGGGACTCCGGTCCCCGGAAGTGTTTGCAGGGCTTTCTGACACCCAGGGCTCCTGTTTGGGGCCCGAGCCCCCAAGGCTATGAGCTCCACAAGGCGGGAAGGGAGTCTACATGTTCTCACTAGCTCTAAAAGGGCCTGGCTCTCAGAGGGTGTTTCATGGTGGGAGGGAGTGGGGAGGAAAGAACAAAGGAAGAGTGGATGGATGAATGGATGGAAAGAAAGATGGGTGGGTAGGTGGGTAGGTGGGTGGGTGGATGGAAAGATGGATAGATGGGTAGGTGGATGGATGAATGGGTGGGTGGAAGGAAGGATGGATGGATGAATGGATAGAAGGATAGATGGTTGGGTGGATGAATGGAAGGATGGATGGGTGGATGGATAGGGGATGGATGGAAAGAAGGGAGGGAAAAAGAAAAGGAAGGGGGGAGAGAGGATGTCTTGGCTAAGATCCAGCAAGCTACTCTTGGGCCTTTGGGGTTGGTGCAGGGAGAGGGGCTGGGAGGTATGTCCAGATAATAAGTGATCCACCTCCTCGTTGCTTGTTCAATAGCGCTGATAACACCCCCCCCACCCCCCTACCGGGTGCTGAGTGCTTTACAGGAAAACTGATTAGAGCCTGGGTGACCTCACAGATGGGGAGACTGAGGCCTGGTGGGTGAGCTCACTGGCCATCCCTGCCTGTCACTGTGGGTCAGGGTCTGGACCAGCCACTGAGCTGTCTGCACTCACCCCACCCCTCCTTAGCAGGGATGCGTGGGAGGGGGCGCCTCTGGTGGAAGGGCAGGTTTCACATCCTGAGATGGGAGGTGCAGCCAGAGCCACCCCTTCTCCCTGGGCTGCTGGGGCCCCAGGCCGTCTCGGGATGAGTCAGCAGCGGTGGCGTGCGTGGCACTATTTTTGAGACATGATTTTATCACCCTGACGAAAGGCTGCCTGCGCCTGCACTTCCCGCCTGGCTGAGCTCGGCTGTGCATCCTCCATCCCCGTCCACCTTGCAGGGGCAACTCTGAGGGGAGCTGGATGCCAGGCACTGACCCCACCCTCCTGAACCCTTGTCTGTAGGTGTGGGGGCCACATGGCCCAAAACCTGTGGCCCCCACCCCATCGCAGGGGCTCGGCTCTGCATCGGGCAGTGGCTGTGGGGACGCGGGAGGGTGCGGCGTCCAGGGGCAGAATAGGGTCCTGGGAGAAGCCACCAGTCTTGCTGGGCCACTGGGGAGACCCTCTGTAGGCAATTCACTGGGCAGCCGTGAGACCCAGGGGAGCGGCAGGGTGTGAACACATGGTGTGCACTGCAGAGGGCTGGGAATGGTGGGAGGAATTCTGTGATTCTCTGTGCAAACTGTAGAGTGCTGTGCAGTGATGGCAGGTGAGGTGTGAATCCCTGTGTAAATTGTAGAGAGCTGTGACATGACCGGAGAAGATATGTGAATTTCTGTGTAAACTGTAGTGTGCTGTATACAATTGTAGGAGGTGGCATGTAAACTGTAGAGGGCTGTGGAATGATAGGGGTGGGGTGTTAAACTGTAGGGTACTGTAGAATGGTAGGAGGCAGGGTGGGAATGCACTTTGTAAACTGTAAAGTACAGTGGGCTGCGGAGGTGGGGGTGGGGGTGTACTGTATAAACTGTGGGGTGCTGTGAGCTGTGGCCACCCACCCCCGGATGCCCCTGAAGCCTGTGGCCTCTAGCCAGCCTGGGCGGGCAGACCCAGACTTGCGAGTCCGGTTAGAATGCACGCAGAGCTGAGCCCTGTGCCATGTTCTGGGGGCAGCTTTGGACCACTGAGAGATGGGCTGATCCTGGGGACCTCCAAATTCAAATATCACTGCCCCTCCTGGCTGTGCGGCCCAAGGTGGCTACTTCTGCTTTTTATTCAACAGGCATCTGTGGGCCAGCTGCCCATCAGGGTGAGCGCTGCAGGCACCTCCGCAGATAAGCACCCAGCCTCAGTTTCCCCTGGGGCACTCATGTCTCCCTGCCCCTGAACCCATGCCTGGTAGGCAGTCACCCCAAGCACCTCCCAGACCCATAAGTTCAGTGCTGGGTGTGTGAGGGCCATTGTGATCCTAGGGGTCTGGCACCAGAGGCTCTGGGGGGCGCTGGGGATCGCTGGGGCCTGGCTCTCCCAAGCTCCCGTGGGGAGTGGGTGGGCACAGGATCTGGTAGGGTTACACCCTGGCTCCTTCCTAGGGCTCTGAGAACATTTCCTCACCTTCAGTGGGGGTCCTCGTGCTGCCACCCACCCGCACATACACAAGGCAACAGGAGGGCCAAGGGGCTGGCCTGTGCCAGTGCCCCCAGTGACCTCTGGGGGCCTAATCAGCTCTCCATGGCCATTCCAGCTGGGACCCTGCAATGGCCAACAGGATTGATCCCAGGAAGTACCACCCAGGGGGTGGGTACGCAGCTGCTCACCCACCCCCCCTGCAGCCACTCCCAGAGCTTCCTTCTCCTGCCGCTTCTGGAAACCTCTGTGCTAGGCTCCAGGAGGCCTTGTGTGTGGGGCCCTAAGTGGGGGGCTTAGACGAGGCCACATGAGGGCCGTCTGCTGACGCAGTTCCCTGGCCCCCCTTTCATGTCCACCATCTCACTGACTGCCAGGGACCCTGCCTGCCACACTCACATGGGCCCCCATGGCTCCAAGAGCAGGCGTACTGTACCCTTGTGGCACAGATAAGAAACTGGGCAGGAGGGGATGACTCCCCACAATCATGCCTTCAAGCCGCTGAGCTGGGCCTTCAGGGTCCCCCGAGGCTGAGGCCACGGTAGGAGGGGCAGGCTGAAAACCCCCCGGGCGTGAGCCCCAGCTCTGCAGGTGATCCGCGGGCCGCAAAGCCAGAGTCTTCCTGTTTGTTCTCTTCCGTGTAATTGGCGGGAAGCGGAAAAACCCCAAAGCCTGGGGGACTGGGGTGAGGGGCGCTCTTGGAAAGGCCCAGCCCTGGCTTGTGCTTTGGCCAGCTGGGCAGTGTAGTGCGCAATCTTGGTGGATGGTATCAGCCTGCGTTTATGTGGCTAAAACCAAAGAAGGAGCCACAAGGGCCTGTGCGGGGAGAGGGAGGTCCTGGGCCCTGGAGCTCAGGATGCTTCAGACTGCCCCCAGGCCTCTGGCTCCTTGCGGGGAGGAGATTCTCCTTCTGGGGGCACCTTCAGGGGGGCTTCTCCTGGGGCATGGTCATTTCTGAGTCTCCTAGGGCTGCCGTAAGGAAATACCACAGAGTGGTCAGCTTATAAAAACAGAAATTTACTGTCTCAGAGCCTGGAAACTGGAAGTCCAAATCAAGATGTTGGCAGGGCCACGCCCCCTCCAGAGGCTCATGGGGAGGCCCCTTCCTTGTCTCTCCCAGCTTCTGTAGCCCTGGGAGTTCCTTGGGTTGTAATGCGATAATGGGTTTAATAACCCAAGAAGTATGTATTAAAAGGAAGTATCCAGTGGACTATTGCCCAGCTGTAAAGAGAACTAGGGTTCTGATCCATGCATGGGTGAGCCTTGGGAACATTATCCTGGGTGAAGGACACCAGACACAAAAGGACAGATATTGTATGGGTTCACCTGTATGAAATGCCTACAGTAGAAAAATGCATAGAGACAGAAAGTAGATCAGTGGTTGCGAGGGGCTGACCGTGGGCTTGAGGTTTCTTTTTGGGGTGATGAAAACGTTCTGAAATTAGATTATGGTGATAGGTTCACAAATTCGTGAATATACTAAAACGGTCACTGGATTATATACTTTAAAAGGGTAGATTTTATGGTATGTGAATTATGTCTCAATAAAAAACAAACAAAAAATGAGGAATTAAAAGGTAGAGCTATCTGATGAGCAAAACATTTTAAAAACTCAAAGGCGACTCGATTCCAGGATCTCAGCATTAAATGCCAAGCCTCAGTCTCGGCAGTTCTTTCGGGGTCTCCTGCCCAGAGGGGTCATACCCCAAGCCAGCTGAGGGCGCCAGGAGCCCTGCCCTGCAGATTCCTGTTCTGGAATCTTCCACCAGGTGATAGATTTCTGGGTGGGTTAGTGGCACTGCCCTTGCAGCCGCAGACTCAGTCTCCCCTCTCTCTGCAGACTCCTTCGAGAGCAGTGGATCCGAGCCAAGTACGAAAGGAAGGAGTTTGTCCACCCTGAGAAGCAGGAGCCCTACTCAGCAGGTAGGGTGGGCCTGGGCTGGGGCACTGCCTGGGGGTGCCAGACCGTGGGCTGCAGGACTCAGACCACTAGGGCTGGGTCCTTCTCTCTCCTCTTCCTCTTTCTGTCTCTCTCTGTCTTTGTCCTTCTCTTCTGTCTCTCTCTGTATTTCGGCCTGTCTCCCTGTCTCTCCTCTGCCTCTCTCTGTCTCTGTCCCTTTATCTTTGTCTGTCTCTTTCTCTGTCTCTCTTGTGAGAGCTGGCCCCCTCCCAGTTGCCCTCAGACATATCTCCCTAGACCTTGGCCAGCTCAGTCTTGCTGTCACCCTGTGGGAAGGTGGGCCTAGCCCAGCCCAGGCCAGGCCTCCCCAGCAGGGCAGCCCCTCTCTTTGTATCCTGCGGCTCACTTGAAATTCCCTCTGCATCTGGTTGCTTCCAGATGTTTCTTGCAGTACCCCAGGAGGGCTGCTGGACTCCTTCCTGTACGGGTGGGCGTGCTGGCAAGGTGATGTTGGGGCCTGGCAGTCTGGGTGGGTTGGATGAGATTCTGAGGAAGGTGGGTCCCCAGGGGGCCAGGGGTGTCCTCCAATGCACAGCAGCCGCCCCCACTGGTCTCCACAGGGACATGTGTCTCTGAGCTCCTGCAGTTCCTCACCAACCCCCTCCACCCAAGAGGCTGGGTGTGTGCAGTGGGGAGGCCAGGCCTCTACTGTGTCGTCAAGCTCAAGCTTCACAGATGTGCTTTGCTCAATCACTTTGTCCTTGTTCAACAGATGGGGAAACTGAGGCAGGTGGCATGACTGGGCTCTGAGTGCTGTTGGCACAGTTAGCACAGGGCCGGGCCAGTGCGACTGGCAGAGAAGCAGGGGGCTGCCTATTGGAGGAGGAAGGCAAGCCCAACCTCCCTGGTGGGCCTTTGGGCACATGGGCCGCCGAGCTGGACCTTTAGCCAGTCTTGTGACCTCTGACCCTGAGCCTTCGTATACACCCTTCTGTAAAAGAAAGGCAACCCTCAAAACGTTGAACATAGAATTGCCCTGTGACCCAGCAATCCCACACCTGGATATGTACCCAAAAGACTTGAAAACAGGAATGCAAACAGATACATGTACACCAGTGTTCATTGCAGCACCATTCACGGTAGCCAGCCAATCCCACACCTGGATATGTACCCAAAAGACTTGAAAACAGGAATGCAAACAGATACATGTACACCAGTGTTCATTGCAGCACCCACACGGTAGCCAGTGTGGGCCATCTACACAATGGAATATTACTCAGCCATGAAGAGACGTGAAGTTGTGATCCATGCTATACAACACGGATGAACCCTGAAAATACGATGCTGGGTGAAATAAGCCAGACACAACAGGACAGACATTGTAGGATCTCACTTACCTGAAACACCTAGAATAGGCAAATCCTGAGAGACAGAAAAATGGATTAAGTGGTTACTGGGGCGGCCGGCGGGGTGGGGATGACTGGTTGATGGGTATGGGGTTTCCTTTTGGGGTAGTGAGAATGCCATGGAACTAGACGGAGGCGGTGGTAGCACAACATTGTGAATGTATGTTATGTGAATTTCACCTCAATTTTAAAAAGAGGGGAGGGAGGAGGAGGAGACAGATGGCTCCAGCACTGGCTGGAGAAGGAGGTGGGCAGTGCCACCTCTAATGCCAGCCTCCAGCTGAGGCCCCCCAGAGGCAGCGGCTCGGGCTCCTTGCCCTGAGATCACTCAAGCCCCTTCTTGGGGCTCCTCTGTTGGAGCTCATCCTCCGCATCCCTCCCCGGGGCTCCTCCCTGGGGAGCTTCGTCGACACCGTCGACACCAGGAAGGGCTGATGCCGGTTCTGAGCACAGAGAAGATTAGCTGGTGCAGTCCGACGCCGGCAGCTTCATCGATCTGAGTAATCCCTTTATCCCCGCTTGGGGCGGGCTTAGCAGGAAGTAATTGGTTCCCACGTGCGTGGGCTGGAGGCCTAACTGTGTGCCGTCCAGCAGTTAGGCTGGGGAGGGGGCTCTGGTGCAGCTGGGAGTTGTTCAGGCCCTGCCCATAGCCAGGGCAAGCCGAGGCTCCTGGCTCTCCTCTGCTCCCGAGGCCTGCCCTCCATTCCAAATGTGACCTGTAGGCAGCCTTTGATTCAATTTCCACCCACCCAGCCAGTCATTTCTTCCTCTCCTAGGGATCTCCAATGAGAGAAAGAGAATGGGAGGGTGTGTGTGTGAACACAATGATAGATAGATAGATAGATAAGATAGATAGTTGATAGGTGCTGATAGGGATAGATGATAGATGCTGGTCGATAGAGATGGGTGGGTGGGTGGGTGGGTGGATGGATGGATGGGTGGGTGGGAGGATGGATGGAGGGATGGAGGGATGGAGGGATGGAGAGATGCTAATAGATATAGATGAATAGCCAGATGGCTAGAACAAGAAAAGGTGAGTACACGAGCATCCGTCTGTACCCTTCCGTGCTCCATTCCTACTGAACCCTGGCCTGCTTGCTGTAGAGCCCCTGGAAGACTCACCCTAGAGCTCCTTTGTCTCTCCAGACTTAAACATCTCAGGGATAGATAATAAGATCACGTGTGAACTGATTTTGTAGGCAGGTGGAGGTTAGGCCAGAACAGGCACATCACCAAATCTTGTGTCTATTCTCGTATCAGGACTCTCTGGCTGTAAGTGACAGGAAATCCAGCCCAGTCAGGCTTAAGCAAAACAGGGAATCGACCGGCTCACATAATTGGATGAACTTCAGGCCCAGGTTGATCTAGGGTGCGAGCAGGGCGTCAGGACTTGGATTCAGTGACTACAGCTTTTGATTCTGGTTCTCTGGGTTAGCACTCACTCTCCTGGTGACAGTTTCACTCCCACAGGTCCAGATTTTATACCGCCCTCGTTCACGTTCTTTGAGAAGCGGGCAGGTGTGCCTCTCACACAAGCCTCAGGTCTCTCTGGCTCTGGTTAGTTTGGGTTGGCACCTAAGCATATGACCAGGGGAATGCATCACCCTGGGTCACAGGTCTGTCTCTAGAATGGGGAGGGGTCTGGGTTCCAGAAGTGGGGGGTGCATATGGGTGGCAGAGTCAGCAGATCTTGGCCATTATGGGTGTTTGGAGAATGAACAGAGGAGTGTCTGCAGGTGTGTTTGGGTGTCATCTCCAGGTACTGAGGTCAGCTGAGGGGCCAGGTGTCTCCCTTAGCATCATGCCAACAAGAGCTCAGGTAGCAGCCATGGTGGGCCAGGACACCTCACTGCCTGTGTCTCCCCGTTCACACCTATGGTTCCCCTGTCAGAGCTCCACCCTGTGAGCATGCATGATTCCCTGCTGTCCTCTCAGGAAGTGAAGTTGAGATGGAGCTGAAGACACTTGCTGTCCCTGGACTGTCTGGTCGCAGACAGAGGGCAGGCCCCAGGCTGAGGAAATTTTCCGGCACAGCATCCTAGGGCAGAGCCCTGGGCCTTTGCAGACTGATCATTGAAATCCACACCCAGGTGGACGATCAGACTCAGCCAGACCTGTGGAAGAGCAAAGATTTTGTGTTCAGACCAGCTGGCACACTGTCCCCCTGTGTACAGCAAGTCCCTTCTCTGCCTGCACCCCCATTTTCTCATCTGTACAAGGCGGGCGTGCAGTCAGAATGGGCAGGGAGTGTGCCAGGTGCCGGCCTCTGACCCAATGTTATCTGATCTGGCAGCACTCCTGCCCCACTAAACCAAAACAAACAAACAAAAAAACAAACCAGTTGCCATCTGTCAACTCCCAGGGTTCGAAGTCACCAGCGAAAGACCACACAGTGCTCTATCAGGGCATGGGAAACACTACTTACACAGAGAAGAGACAGAGCGAGGTCAGCCTCACCATTGGGCACTGGCCTTCCACGGCCAGCAGGCTTGTCTCGCATATGCCAGGTGCAGGGAGGATGTCCTACGTTCGACTGTCTTGTGCCGTAGTATAGGAGACCCCATTCCTTCCGCGCCAGGCACAGATGGAGAAGTGGGGCTGGCCAGGTGCTGCATGGTCCTTGTACATGTGCAAGAGTCAGAGAAAGTTACTGTGTGTTCAGAATAAGGGGAAGGCTTCTCTGATAAGGAGAAGACACTGGGAGGGAGGGAGAAACCCAATTCCCAGCCTCCTTATCAGAGAATGTTCTGGACCCAAGGCCTTTACTTAGGCGGCCCGGATGGGAGGCATAGAGGCAGACCATTCCCCCCAAACCATCAAGTCACCTTTGACTCATGGCGGCCCCATCTGTGCGAAAGTAGAACTGTACTCCACAGGGTTTTCAATGGCAGATTTTTTGGAAGTAGATTGCCAAGCCCATCTTCCGAGGGACCTCTGGGTGGCCTCGAACCTCCAACCTTTCAGCTAGCAGCCGAGCACAAACCATTTGTGCCGCCAGGGACCTCCTGCCCTGCTAACTGTCTGCCAAATTAGCTTCCCTTGCTCAGAGTCAGCGGCCACCGAGTTGCCGGGTGATTAGGGTCAGTTAAGGGCATCACCAGGAGGCAGAGGTGCCTGCCACATAGGCCTTACCATTATCATAAACACTAGAGACTGCTTACCTGAGGTGGGGGCCTCCGCTGAGTGCCATCGAGATTAGAAGGGAAAACACTCAGCATTAGATGTGGTGAGGTAGGGCCGGAAGGCAGTGGGTTAGTGGACCTGGGCGCGTCCACATTGTGCGGCCATATAGGTAGGCCTGCGCCCCAGTGCTCCCCTGGGGCCTGGCATGATACTTGGGGCCCCCAGACCCCAGAGCTGGTTAGAGGACAAGGCAGGGAGAAGGCATCCTGCCCTCATGGCTGCCTGCATGTCCTCCAGCAGGTCCCTGCCTCTCTAAGCTGGGTCCCCCCCACTAGGAGGTCTTTGGCATTGAAAATGGGATTCACTTAGGGCTTCTTCCCAAAAGTGAAGTAACTCTCAGGTTGGTTCAGGGAGCCTTCTGGCCCTTTCCGCCCATTTCACCCACCTCTACCTCCCAGGGTGGCACAAATGACCCTAGCGACCCCGGTTCTTCTCCCCAGCAGACCCCTCCAGCGCATCCTAGCTCTGAAATGCTTGTGGCCTTGGGGCCCTGGGTTCCCCTCCAGGAGGGATCCTGGTCTTGTCCCTGCCACTGCTGAGAAGCCCTGAGGGAATTAAGTGCAGGCCCTGCCCGAGACCCCATAAAACATTTATATCCCGTCCCCATTTCTCTAATGTGGTCACATGCGGGTCACATCAGGGTTAAAATGCCACTTCCTCCTTGGGCCTGAATATTCATGATGATGGCCCTTCAAGCTGCCCCGAGTTACCCCCTTCTCTGCAAGCTCTGATACTTGGGGCAACAGAGCCCTGGGGGTACCCGGGACCCCTGGGGGTCATAGGCCTACCCTCTGCCTCCAACTGCCCACCCCAAGGGGGGATGTGCCTGCCCTATGGTCACCTGGTTTTATAATCACCAGTCAGCATGGGGCCCACCAGCCTGAGAACCTCGACAACCGGAAGGGCCCTGCTGGGAGGACCCTCAGGGTCCAGCGAGCTGTGTCCCCCACCCGCCTCACCTACTGAGGTGGAAACCTCACCCCCGCATCCCCAGCACTGGGGAAGGCCTGGATTCCAACCTCATGGGGCAGGCAGGGCCCCCTTGACTTCAGATGTAGAGGGGTTGGCGGGTGGGCCTGGGGGTCCCGCCAGGGTGATAGGGCTCAGTCATGCCTTCTGCTCCTTGTAGAGCAGGTGGGATATAGGACCCACAGGACCCGCTTGTCAGCACCCCAGGAGTGGGGGCAAAGCTGCAGAGTACAGAGGCATGTGGATGGGGGGGTCCAACTCTGTGAGGGGGAGCAGCCTCGCGGACCCCCGGCCCCCACTTCCTCCCAGTGTCGGGGCAGTGGACATGATGTTCTGGCTGGGCTGGGGGCCCTATCTGCCCTGCAGTGGGTTGGCTCCCCAGCCCCTTTGAAGAGGCACAAGGGATCCCCTGCACTTCCTGCCTCCTCCTGGGCTTGCCACAAGAGCACTTTCTCACGGCAAGGATAGCCTGATAATACCTCCCACCCCACCCCGTGGCAAAATGCAGAAGTCCGCCACTGAGCAAGGACCCAGGGAAAGGGGAAATGTAGGATTGGGAAAGGCTCCCTAAAACCGAGGGGTGGTTTGGGCGAGGCAGAGCCTACTGCACATACGAGCTGCCCCGCAATGTCTCAGAACTGGGGGCTGCTCAGAGGGGCTGCTGGGCCCAAGGGGACATGGTGCTGGCGGCTCCAATGAGGTCCGTACAGTGCCCTCAGGGCTGTTGAAAATAGGTGGGTCACAGCACTGGAGAAGCTCTAGGGTTTTTATGGGGTGGGGGGTGGGGGTTGGGATGCCCTACCCTTATCGCCTGCTGGGGCTTCAGACCCTGGAGTTGAACACAGGCTCCTGGGCACTGGATTGCAGAAACCGATGCCCAATGACCTGCCCGGGTGACCTGGTGAGCCAGGGGCAGGGCCTGGCCAAGAGCCCTTCCCAGAAGGAAGAGCTTTGACCAAAGAACAGGGTTTGTCTGAAGCAGGTCCTGATGGCCAGAGCCTCTGGTACAGCGAGCGACAAGGTAACTGATGTTGTGACTGGATTTTAACTTCTTGTTGTTGTGTGCCGTCAAGTCAATTCTGACTCACAGCGACCCCCTGTGATAGAGTGGAACTGCCCCCTAGGGTTTTCTAGGCTATGATCTTCACGGAAGCAGATCGCCAGGTCTTCCTCCCTGGGAGCTGCTGGTGGGTTCAAACTGCAACCTTTCAGTTTGCCAAGGATAACGTAAACATCCATGCATCTATACCTATTAAATAAAGCATTGGATAAACAGGTATGTGTGGAGGGGGGGCACAGCTTTTCCTTACAGAAACATTCCAATCATAAATGCAGAAGGAATGAGCGGTAGAAATCACCCCGTAATAACTGTTGCAGGCAACGTCAGTCAGCAGTGTTGAGGTTAGTGGGCAACAGTTTGAGGAGAAAGAGGATGTGCGCGGTCTCAAGTTACTGTCCTCAAGAGACTTGTTAACTACAAAGGAAAGAGAGCAACTTTCCAGGGGGAAAGCCAACAGACCCTGCCATCCAGGTCAGCCTCACTCATGTGAGCCATCAGAGATGCTGAGATAGGACCCATTGAGAAGAGACATCTCTTGTGTGGTTTTCCTGCGCCAAACACATGGCCCGCTTCCATCATGAGAAAGCATCGGACAAACCAAGTGGAGGGGCATGAAACAAAACAGCTCGTTGGCACGCTTCTAAAGTGCCAAGATAGTGCAACACAAGGAAAAGATGGAGAAACTGAAAGACAGCGGGAGACTAAGAAGTAACAGCTGAGCAAAGTATGGGCCCTGGGTCAGCCCTGGAGCTGAGAAAAGACTCTAGGAGGAACACTGATGACTAAGTTACTGTGGTTTATACCACCCAAGTTATCTCCTGGCTTGATGATTATCCTGTGGTAACCAAGATGATAACGTCAGGGGAAGCTGGGTGAGGGGTATACGGGAACTCTGTACTAGTTTTATAGATCTTAAAAAACAAAAATGAAAACCCAGTTGCCTTTGAGTTGACTCCAACTCATGTTGACACCATGTATGTCAGATAGAGCTATGCTCCATGAGGTTTTCAGTGATTGATTTTTCAGAAGCACATTGCCAGGTCTTTCTTCCGAGGCACTTCTGGGTGGACTCCAACCTCTAACCTTTTGATTAGCAGCCAATCGCGTTCACCATTTGTGCCATATAAGGGCTCTTTATACATCTTTGTGGTGGTGGTGGTTGTTCGGTGCCGTCAAGCTGGTTCTGACTCATAGCGGCCCTGTGTACAACAGAACAAAACACTGCCAGGTCCTGCACCATGCTCACAATCGTTGTTATGTTTGAGCCCATTGTTGCAGCCACTGTGTCGATCCATCTTGTGGAGGGCCTTCCTCTTTTTCGCTGATAATGTATCTTTATTGAGATATGATTCACACACTATACAATTCCCTCAAAGAGCACAAATGATAGATTTTAGTATATTCAGAGTGGTGAACTATCAACCAATTTTAGAACATTCCCTTTGCCCCACACAGAAACCCTGTGGCCATGAGCAGTACACCTCCCTCCCCCATCCTCTGTCTCTATGCATCCGCCTATTCTAGATCTTTCCTGTAAGTGCGATCATATGATATGTGTCCTTTGTGTCTGACTTCTTTCACTCAACATCATACCTTCAAGGTTCACCCCTTCGGTGGCGTATATCAGAACTTCATTGCTCTTAATGGCTGAATAATCCTCTTTGCTATTTCTGCAACTTTTCTTTAAGTCTAAGTTTTCAAATAAAAGGTACAAATAAACAACAGCTGGGCTTGGAAAGAGGGTAGGGAGGTGTGGGCCGTGGGGTCTCTGGTCACCTGGTCCCAGTGGCAGGTGCGTCCCTGTTCCCTGTTCAACCCTTTGTGTTCCTGTCTGATCCCTCCCATTGGCTGGAGCCTCCAGGCTGGACCCTGCACAGTGCCAGAGCCAGAGGGGGCATCTGGGTCCCTGGCTGCCCAACCAACCCAAGTCTGGTGGGGCTCCAAAGGAAGGAGGACGTGGTACGGGACAGATGGGGACATGCCCAGGCATGGGCCCCTGAGCTGGGTTGGGGAGGGATCTTTGGGGGGGCAACTGCTGGGCACTCCGGAGCCCCACACTTCCCTGGGGAATGGAGTCTGGTGGCCGTGCCTGCCTGCCTCACAGAGCGGCCCCAAGGGGGCCAGATCCCTGCCCCCGGCCGCTGGAGGGCCCCCTTCCCTGTTGGGCAGAGGGGGAGACTGTCTGCCATGCCCCCGCTCTCTGCTCTGGGCCAGGGGCCTGTCTCTGGAGCTCTGTGCCTGTTGGGGAGGAGGGCAGAAGACCAGTGGGCCTCTGGCCTGGGCAGTGGCACCAGTGACACTGTGGTCGGGGCCATGACGGGTTCCCAGCTGAGTTGGGAAGGCCCGGTAGGTGCCAGCCTAAGGCTCTGAAGCTCTGGCCCCAGGTGGGTCCCGAGGCCCAGCCTCCCCGAGGATCGTGCTTGCTATGCTCACCCTTCCTGCGACTGCCGGCCTGTGGTGGGCCGTCTTCGTGCCTGCCTGGCCAGGCCTCAGCCCACCTGCCTACCTGCCCACAGGCTCCCCATGACCCCTCACTGGGGCTTGGCTCCCTCCCAGACCGCCCCCTACACCTCCCCCCTCGCCTGAGCCTCAAGGCGGCCTTTCACAGGCCGGACAATGCCCCCTGTTGTCCAGGGCCCGAAGGCCACCGCGCGTCACCGACAGACACTGCAGGCTTGGACCCCTGCCTTCTCCCACGGGGGGCTCACCCCATCGCCTGTTCCTCTCGGGGTTGGAAACAGGCCCTCCCCCCCTTGGATGCCCCATTGTGCAGGGCAGGGCCTGTCCCAGAGCTGCACCCCTTTGTTTTAATGCTGCAGCCCCAGCGGGGCCCCAAGAGGGCAGGTGGGGTCAGGGCTGGTGTGGAGGGCAGAGGGAGCGTGGAGCCCTGTGCCTCGGGCTCCTCATCCCTCCTGGGTGAGTTCTTGGGAGCCGGGCTGCCGGGCCGTCCTATACATGTTTAGGCGCAGCTCTGTGAGAAGTGGCCACTGATTTCAGAGTGCCGACCCTTCGCACCCCAGTCCCGGTGTGTGGGGGTCAGTAGGCTCTGGATCCTTCCGGCACTTGGGATGTCAGTTCTTGTTGTATGTTGTATGATGGGTGTGCAGTGGCATCTCACAGTGACTGATGATGCTGAGAATTTTTTCCTACGCTTGTCCAGGTTGGAGGTTTAAAATGGGGGCTTCTGGGAAGAGGCAGCTGAGTAGGACTTGAGATGTAGACTAGCTCTTCAGGTGGAGGTACAGGCCCGGGCATGAGGTAGGGTCTGACACACAACAGGACCTGGCACACAGTAGGTCTGGCACACAGAAGGTGCAAGCACAAAGTAGAGCCAGGCACACAGTAGGGTCTGACACACAGTAGAACCTGGCATGAAGTAGGGTTCAATACGCAGTAGGACCTGGCACAAAGTAGGGTCTCACACACAGGGGGGCCCAGCTCACAGTAGGAATCGGCGCATAGTAGGTGTTGAATAGATGCTGAGTGAGCCATTCAGCCTCTGCCCCTGAACTCACTGGCCCTACAGAGAAAATGGCCCTTCTGGCCAAAGCAGCTTCTAGGCTGGTGCCTCTGGGCCCCCCACAGTCCTGGAACCACTGACAGCCGGAGCCAGGACGGAGGCTGCACCATGGGTGACCCTGTCCAGCCCCATCCAAGAATGCTGCTACTGTGCCAGGCGTCCGGCGGCGGCTTGCTGTCGGGAAGAGCCCTGGCTCGGAGCCGGGTGGCCTGGGGCAGGCGTCCTCCCCTTGCCCGAAGCCTCAGAGACTCTCTGTGCTCAGGAGATAAAGCCAGGCTTGTGCTCGCCAGAGGTCAGCAAGAAGCATTCTTGTAGTAACTGACCACTGTGAAGTTTCGTGCTTTTTACACCCCAGTGGCAGCTTCATCCCTCTGGGGGCCCGGATGTTCCCAGTCGTGGGGCTACTAAGCCTGTGCCCAGAGAGCCCCCACCCCTACAGCCTGGGTATCCCCGTCTTCTGCAAGGGCGCTTCACCCCTCACTGAGGTGCTGCTGCCATCTGCTGGGCAGTAAGGGCATGCCTGGCAGGGGCGGCGAGGGTGCCAGGTGAGACGTGCACACCTCTTGGCTCCAGGGTGGGGTCGCTTGGCCAGGCTGGCCTGTGAGGAGCCACACAGACGGGGTTCAGCGTGCCCCAGCCCTTGTGAACAGATGACCTTGGATGACCTCTCTGAGCCTCGGTTGGGAGATTTTCTGGTGTTAAGTGAGACTGTGTGTGAAGTGCTTGGCCTGGCCTCCAGGGGACAGCTGAGACACAAAGAGCAAGTTTCGACTCCCAGCTTTGCCCTGGGCCGGAGGCTCGGTCAGTCAGTCAACAGGCTCCTGGGCTGGCCCTGTTTGGTCAAGGGACAGCGTGGTGACCTGCGCCGTGCAGCAGAGGCCAAGGGGCAGCCAGTTCTTCCAAGGCTCTGAGAGATGAAGAAGCCAGAGTTGTAGGGGAGGGGCAGGCGCTGTCCCTGCCTCATCCCGGCGCCAGCCTGCTGCATTTTTATGGCCATGTGTCTCTGGAGAGTGGAGAAAATAGCCCCTTGTCCCTGTGGGCTCAGTGGCCAGGGTGGAGCGGCATGCCCAGCAGAGCCGCCAGGGCTGCCGAGTTAGGGCATGCTGCTGACACCACCACATAGCCAGCGCTTTCCCACCTTGCAGTGTAGATTGCAGGACTCCCTTAGCTGACCTCTCACTCATGGGCCCCCAGACCAGGGCCCACCCTCAGCTGACCCCTAACTCACAGGTCCCCAGCCTAGGTGGTCACTGAGCGCCACCCCCCTCCCCTCTCCGTGCCGTCCATAATCCATACACACACAGAAAGCTGGCTCTGGGCTCTGTGAGGGAGGCAGTGGGTGGTTTCACCAAAGCTCTACAGACACTTCCTGTCGGGCCAGCATTCCATTCCCGGGTGTGGACCGAGGGCAGGAGGTCACGGTCAAGGTGAAGACATCCCACAGCAGAATCATCCCGGATGTCCCCCACAGGAAGCAGCCAGATAGGGAATGGATAAACCGTGGTACATCCAGGCAAAGGAACACCACTCAGCGAAAAGGAGCCTACCACCAACCACCACCACGCGTCTATCAGTGTGTCACTCTGTGGTGGCTTGGGTGCTGCTGTGATGCTGGAAGCTATGCTGCTGATATTTCAAACACTAGCAGGGTCACTCATGGTGGACAGGCTTCCGTTGAGCTTCCAGACTAAGACTAAGAAGACAACAGGCCTGGCAATCTACTTCTGAAAATTAGCCACTGAGAACCCTATGGTTCACAACAGAACACTGTCTGAGATAGCACTGGAAGATGAGCCCCCTGTGTTGGATGGCACTCAAAATACACAGTGGCCACAACAATGGACTCACGTATACCAATGATCATGAAGATGGTGCAGGACCGGGCAATGTTTAGTTCTGTTGTACGTGGGGTTGCCGTGAGTCGGAGCCGGCTTGACGGCCACTAAGAGCAACTACTGTCACACGCAGCAACATGGATGAACCTCAAATATTGAGTTGAGCTGGGCAGCTGGATCCACAAGAGTCCATACTGTATGAGCCTGCCTTTCTGTCCTTCTAGAACAGGCAGAGTGAGTGTGTAGTGATGGAAGTCAGGACAGCGCCGACGGGGAGGCAAGAGGGAACTCTGGCACGGCCAAGTGTTCATCAGAGCGGTGGTGTTAGCTGTCTTTTGTGGCTGCCATAACAGCTCACCAAACTCAGTGGCTTCAAACAACACACATTTATTCTCCCACAACTCTGGAGGCCAGTCATCCAAAATGAGTCTCGAGGGGCTAAAATCAAGGTGTGGGCAGGACTGATTTCCTCAGAGGCTTCAGTGGGGAATCCACTTGTTACCTCTTAGGCTTCTAAAGGCTGCCGGCGTTCCTTGGCCCATGGCTGCATCACTCCAGTCTCTGCCTCCGTGGTCATAGGACTTCCCTTTGTCTGTGGTCACATCTCCCTTATCAGGACCCTGTGGTTGCATTTAGGGCCCACCGGACAATCTAGGACAGTCTCCCATCCCAAGACCCTTAACCACATCTGCAGAGTCCTTTTGGCCTTATAAGATAGCGCTTAGAGTATAGGCACTAGGGTGTGGATATCTCGGGGGTTGTTAGTCTGCTGGCCACGGGTGGTTACATAGGTGCATAAACAAAAAACCAAACCCCTTGCCGTGGAGTCGATTTTGACTCATGGCGACCCCATGCAACAGAGAACTGTGCTCCGTAGGGTTTTCTTGGCAGTAATCTTTAGGGAAGCGGATAACCAGACCTTTTTCCACAATATCCCTGGGTGGGTTTGAACTGCCAACCCTTGTGTTAGCAGTTGAGCATGTATCCTTTGCTCCACCCAGGGACCTATGTAAGTGTTCACGTGTAGTCATTCACTGGCTGTATGTGAAGGTGAGTGTGATTTGTTATACCTCAAAAACACAAAACCAAACACCAAAAAAAAAAAAAACCCCAAGCAAAACCAGAAGCAGTAGATAGAAACAGCAGCCGCAGACGGCCTGGATGGGGGTGGGAGGGACCTGGGACCTAGGCTTCATGGGACCCTGTTGTACCCGTTGCTGCTGGCCTGAGCTCCTGCACACCGCACCCCTGCCTGGCCAAGGCGAGCAGGACTGGAAGCCAGCTTGGCTGCCTCCTGGCCATTCCTGACCTGCCCACCCCTGTGGGTCTGTGGGGCCCAGACAAGGACAGGCTGGCTGGAGACCCCCTGCGCTTTGTGGCCCCTCTCTGACATGACCATCAACCCCGTCTGCTTCCCTCCCCAGGGTACCGAGAAGGGTTCCTCTGGAAGCGAGGCCGAGACAATGGGCAGTTCTTAAGCCGGAAGTTTGTGCTGACGGAACGCGAAGGGGCTCTGAAGTACTTCAACAAGAATGATGTGAGTGGGGGTGACGGAGGGGGCATCCAGGCTGCCCACCTAGGGCCAGGGAGACTGAACACAGGCTCTGGACAACCGGCATCTTGTCCTCAGCTTCCCTCATGTGATCCCAGGAGCCATGCTGCCCCCATGAATGAGAATATCCCATCCCTTAAAGGGACAGGGGAGCAGGGGAAGGAGTGCAGAGGAAAGAGGCGGGGCCCAGACTTAGGTTGTGTCTGCTTGAAGGGTCTGAGAAGGGGGGTCTCCCCAGTGCTGAGCACCCACGTGATGTCACTTTGGTCTTCATTATGCCTGAGGGGGAGATCTTGTGAGGCCCAGAGAGGCCAAGCAGCTTGCCCAGAGTCACACAGCTCAGCAGGGGAGCTGTCAGCACCCATGCTTGGGTGGCTACCCCAGGGCAATCCTGTTGCTCTGAGCTTGGGGACCAGCTCTCGCCCTGGCCTTATCCCCAGGCCAAGGAGCCCAAAGCCATCATGAAGATTGAGCACCTCAATGCCACCTTCCAGCCGGTCAAGATTGGCCACCCCCACGGCCTGCAGGTCACCTACCTGAAGGACAACAGCACTCGAAACATCTTTGTCTACCACGAGGATGGGAAGGTGGGACAAGGCTGGGCAGGGCCGCCAGGAGGCGGGGAGGGGCTAGACTGCTTCCCAGGCTTTCTCCCCAGAGGGACAGATATGCTTCCAAGAGGTCCTGGGGCCACCGGAACAAAGAACCACACAGGAGTGTGTTCTTGATCATACTCTTCTGGCTTTCTTCGAGGCCAGAAGTCCAAAATCAAGATGTCCACAGGGCCACGTTCCCTCCAAAGGCTCTAGGGGAGGACCCTTCTTTGCCTCTTCCCACTTCTGGTGGTTCCTGGCATTCTTTGGCTTCATGATGCATCAACCCCATCTCTGTCTCTGTTGTCACATGGCTGTCTTCCTTCTGTGTCTCCTCTTTCATAAAACACCACCCTACTCCAGTCTGAGCTCATGTTAACCTGATAATATCTTCAAAGACTCTGTTTCATAACAATGTCACGTTCACAGGTACCAAGGTTAGAACTTAACATGTCTTTTTGGGGGGCACAATTCAGCCCATAGCAGCTCAATACAGAATTCTAGGTTGGAACTCATTTTCCCTCATAAAACTGGAGGCATTGCACGGCTACCTGCGTGCTCCCAGCGCTGTTACTGAGAAGCCCAAAGCTTCTCTGACTTTGCTTTTCTATGCAACTTGCCATTATTTAGTTGATTTCCTCCATCTGGAAGTTTGTTCCCGGGGTTTCAGCATCTTCTGATGATGTCCCTTTCTGGGCACACGGTAGGGGTGGGGCCTTCTGGTTTGTCTTAGTCCTCTAGTGCTGCTATAACAGGAATGCCACAAATGGATGGTTTTAACAAACAGAGATTTATTCTCTCACAATCTGGGAGGCTAGAAGTCTGAATTAAGGGTACCAGCTCCAGGGGAAGGCTTTCTCTCTCTGTGGGCTCTGGGAGAAGGTCCTTATCATCAATCTTCCCCTGGTCTAGGTCCCCTCGGTCCCCCCTCCCAGTCTTCACCCAGGCTGCCCTCCCTGCCCAGTGGAAGCCTTCCTGGCCTTCAAGGCCGGCCCATGGGTGCCTCCTCCAGGAAGCCCGCTGTCCTGCCCAGTGGCCATCTCTGCCCGAGCCTCCAGGGCCTGGCCCTGCGCAACTAAGACGCGCTGGTGAGGGATTGCTGGGAACTGCGTCAGCCGGGGCTGGGGTTCCCACCGGGGCTGGGGAAGGGTGAGGGAGAGGTTTCCGAGGTCCTGTGTGCAGACCCCCTTCGTCCCTCAGGAGATCGTGGACTGGTTCAACGCACTGAGGGCTGCCCGCTTCCACTACCTGCAGGTGGCCTTCCCAGGGGCCAGCGATGCTGACGTGAGTGCCTGGGGAGGGACATCGCCACCCAGGACCTGAGTGCGGGCTTGGGGGTGGGGAGGTAGTGGGGTAGGGAGTAATTGACAAAGACTTGAGTGCCTGGGGGGGGAGTGTCAAAGATGTGAGTGACTGGGGG
This sequence comes from Loxodonta africana, assembly GCF_030014295.1. Classification (NCBI taxonomy): domain Eukaryota; kingdom Metazoa; phylum Chordata; class Mammalia; order Proboscidea; family Elephantidae; genus Loxodonta; species Loxodonta africana. Next base: position 91,354,107 of record NC_087353.1, on the reverse strand, counting down.
GGGGGGACAGTGACGCCAACAAGAGCACCTGGGGGGAGATAGTGACCCCCTACATGAATGCCTGGGCTGGGGGTTGGGAATAGGGCTTGGGAAGGACTGGAGGAGCTTCCCCAGGGTGGCTCTAAAGTAAGCCTGGCTCTCCTACTCAGTTCTGGTAAGTTTTAGCTAAGGGCCCTGGAAAGAAGGGACAGACAGACTGATGCTGTGCCATGCCTGGGCAGAGGGTGTGTGGGGGTGGGGGTGCAGTCTGGGGATGGGCCCTCCACCAGGGGCAGGGGTGAGCCAGGACCCAGGGACTCCTGACTGCCCTGACCTTGTACCCCCTCCCCTGCTGCCCCAGCTGGTGCCCAAGCTGTCCCGAAACTACTTGAAGGAGGGCTACATGGAGAAGACAGGGCCCAAGGTGGGTGCCTGACAGCCCTGGGCCCCCCAAGCCCTTGCTCTGAGGTTGATCCGCTCCCTGTCTTGTCCTTGTCACCTCGGGCTGGGCTGTGAAGGGTGGGGGCAGATGCCGGGGGCATCTGGGACAAACACTCCAGGGGAGATGCGGTGGGGACCTGCGTCAGAGGCCCGGTGGCAGGGAGGGCTTCCCTGGGGAGGTGAGGGCTGGGGTCGGGATGAGCTGGGAGCAGGCGAGTGTCCCAGGCTAAGGAATGCTTGTGTAAGGGAGAGAGTGCAGGGGGAGCAGACTCCAGCAGGACCCCCAGGAGGTGGGAATGAGTGAATGAGCAGGCGACCAAATGAGTGAATGAATGGTCGGGTGGCCCGCCCTCCTGGTGGGCACTGTGGAGGACAGACAGCCCCGGCCAGCCAGCCAGTCACCAACCTCTGTCCTGCAGCAAACGGAAGGGTTCCGGAAGCGCTGGTTTACCATGGATGACCGCAGACTCATGTACTTCAAGGACCCCCTGGTGAGTCAGGGTGCCAGGTAGGACCCTCGTGGAGTGCCCTCCCCAGCTCAGGAACAAGCTGGACACAACCACTTGGTGGCCAGTCTGGGGTGGAGCAGGACTCCCAGGCTCTGCGGGTGGGGGCTGCCCCAGGGCTACGGCCAGCCCCCCTCAGCCCTGTCCCACCCCAGGATGCCTTTGCCCGCGGTGAGGTCTTCATCGGCAGCAAGGAGGGCGGCTACTCGGTGCTGGAGGGGCTCCCGCCATCCACCCAGGGCCACCACTGGGCCCATGGTGTCACCATTGTCACCCCCGATCGAAAGTTCTTGTTCGCCTGTGAGACAGAGGCCGACCGCCGGGAGTGGGTGGCTGCCTTCAGGAGTGTTGTGGACCGGCCCATGCTGCCCCAGGAGTATGCAGGTGAGGGCAGCAGATGGGCTCAGGTCCAGGACATCTAGGGAACTGGGGCTCCCACCTTCGTGGAGCCCCCTTGGGGTCTGAATGGAGCCTTCTGGAGTCTGGATGGAGTCCTCTGGGGTCTGGATGGAGCCTTCAGGATATGAATGGAAGTCTTCGGTGTCTGAATGGGGTCCCTTGGTGTCTGAATGGGGTCCCTCGGTGTCTGGATGGAGTCCCCCAGAGTCTGGATGGGGTCCCAGGACAGGCCGTGGGGGCTGGGGCCAAGCGTGTGCCCCTGCTGGCCTGACAAGCCCCTCACCTGCCCTGTTTCAGTGGAGGCCCACTTCAAGCATAAACCTTAGAGGACAGCAGGAGCAAGGACACTGGAGTCGCTGTGCCATGGACTTGGACACGGCTGGACCGGGCAGTCTGCACTGGGGGATTCCCAGGGGCCCGGTGGTCTGGCCTGGCCCTGCTGTAGGGGGAGCAGCTCCAGAGTGGCCAGGTGGGCCTGGGACCCCTGCCTCTTGGCCTGAACCTTGGCCCTAGAACTCATTCTCTGAGGCCTCAATGTGGGCCCCTTGGCTCTGGTCTCACCCTGCCCAGCCATGCTGCTACGGCCGGACCCTCCCCGCCCCACCCCGTCCAGATGTGCCCCCAGCCTGCTGTCCTTCTCCTGAGGCCCGCCTGCTCCCCGCCCCCCAGCCCCTCACTCACTCCCTACCCACCCGGCAGTCCTGTAGAGGGAGTGTGCAGAGTTTCCTGGCTCCTGGGCAGGGCACTGCCAGGCCTGTGAGGCCGCTTGCTGGGGACAGTGGGCAGGCCTGGCCGCACGTGGGAACTCAAGCTGCTCACGCGCCTGCACTCCTCACCTGGTCCACCCCATGCCACCGCCAGCTGTCCCCCAGTCCCTCTGGCCCTTCTGTAACAAGTATTTATTGGGCAACCGTGTGGTCAGTCACTGTGGGGAGAGGGGGACAAATCAGACAGTCCTTGTCCCCAGGAGTTGGCACAGCTGGGGCAGTGTTGCAGGGCAGTTGGGGAAGCCCCACTGACAAGCCCCTGCAATGGCCCTGGAGACCTGACTGGGTTGGGGGGCATGCAGAGGGACTCGAGTGTCTGCCCAGGCCTGGTTGCCGGAGGCCTGCACGGCCGCCCCCATGGTGCTCCCGCTGACCGCTGACCCTGGCTCGGGCTGTGACCCTGCTGATCTGAACCCTGGGGGATGCGGCCTCTGCCCTGGGCCCCCAGCTTGCTGCTGGCCGGCCAGTAGCTGCAGCACCCCTGTATTTATTTCTCACCCTGACCCTTCCTGTGAGTGTCCAGGCGTCCAGGTGGGGCCCCAGAGCCCACCCTGTCTGGACCACATGCAGAGTGGATTGGTCTCCTCAGCGGGGGCATGTGGCCCACTGGTGACCTCGTGGGCCCCTGTGCCCCTCCCAGCCCTGCCTGGCCAAGACGTAGCCCTGGCCCACTGCCCACGGTGCCTGGCAGCCGAGGGGACGGGTTGGGGCTCCCGGCTGGGGTTTGTGGTCACCGTGTCACACCGGAATAAAGTTGTGGCTCCGGAGTAGTCTTGTGTGTGTGTGTGTGTGTTTGCAGGGGGGTCCTGGGACTGGGAGGGGCCCGGCTAAGCTGCCGGCTGGGCACGGGACCAAGGACAGTGGGTCAGCTGTATTGGGGTGTGGTTGGTCAGGAAGAGGGTCTTGCTGCAGTGCTCACCCCCACCCCACTTGGGCCTGGCGAGGTCTACCTCTTGTGGATGTGTAGCTGAGGCCACCCAGAGGCCTTGAGGGTCCTAGACCCCCCTCCCACCACCTGAAGCTCAACTTGGTGCCCAAGACTTGGGAGGTAGTGAGGAGGGTGGGGTGCCTGGGCAGCAGGGCCTGTGTCCTCCCAGACCCTGGAGTTCTGGGCTGGGAGCCACGTGCTGAGCTCCTCAAAAGAGGAAAACGAGACCCGGGGGCCTCCTTACCGCCTCACAGCTCTCTGCCTGGGGTCCCCAAGATGGCCAGGGTGGGGGTGACACTGCAGGATTCGCTCATCAGCAGTGGGGTCACCGCGGCCATCCCCCGAGTCCCAGGACCACTAGTGGGCACCTCAGGGCTGGAGCATTTCACCTAGCCCCCACCACCCCAACCCGCTCATTTCAGGGAGCAGAGGCCCTACCCCTCACCCAAGGAGGCTGCTGGTTCACCCTTGCCTGGTTGAGGGCACAGAGCCCAGGTCTGCACCAAGCCCAGCAAGCAGCCTCACCCCCCTCAAGCCCTACTGTCACTTTTCATACAGGAAACTGAGCCCCCAAGGCGAGAAGCCTTGTCCTGGGTCAGAAACGAGAGCCCGGGGGTCCTCGAGGGGGCCCTCCCACCACGTTTATCCTCCTCAGCCGTCCTCCTGCAGCCTGCGGTGCTGCACACTGCACGTGAGCATACATGCACGCTAGGGCCTGCATGTGTGTGTGTGCATGGGTGTGTGTACAGCACTATTTAAAAAGAAACCGGGGCAGCCAATCACAGGGAAGAATTTCTTCAATAAGGTCAGGTCACAGACACAGGGCCAGGAGCTCCAGTTCTTTAATGCACTTGGCTCCTGGCCGCAGGCAGGAGCTGGTCCGGCCACGAGGGGGCGCTATTACTGAGCCCAGGCTCATCCCCCACCACTGACCAACCAGCTCCAGCTGCCCTACCCAATGGATTTGATTCTTCCAAATCTAAATAAAATCACACACATAGATACACATTTATTTTAACATCACAGCTGGGCGTTAGCCCCTTGCTGCCATGTCTCCACACAGGTCAAGCCCAGGGAAGGGCCCAGTGCCACAGCACAAGCTCTGCGCATGGGGGACTTTGCTCAGACCACCCATGAAGCCCAGGAGGCTTGGGAGTTTCCCCCCGGGTGGGCATGAATCGGAGCTGGAGAACCCCACCCCCCAGAAGAGAGGTCACGGTGTTGCCCCAAGATGCAGCCACCCCACCAACCCCATGAGCGAATTCAGAAAGCAGCAGAGCCCAGTATAAAGTATTTATTTAAACTCAACAATTAACACAAAACCTTCTTTTAAATTCCATTTTTACAGTAAATAAGATTGTATATCTCCCCCTTCCCATGCATGATCACTGCGTATTAATCTACAACTTTTTTAACTGTGAAAAAATAAAGTGTCTCCCCTTTTGTGATTATACTGGTGACGTCTGGTACAGCTCAGTGACAAGGGCGGATTTGCTAACTCCTGGACTGGTTATTTGGTTAAAACCTAAGATGTCAGGTCAAAGGAATCAATCACCCAATAAAAATAAATATTGCATCACGAGAGATGTAGAGTTCTGCAGGATCCCTTTGAAGAAATGGCCTTTTCTGAGCAGTGACTCCATCAGTACAGTGACTGCAGGAGGACAGGGACACAGTGCCTGGCAGTGGCGTGGTGGCCATGGGGGATGAGGGCCCACGGCTCACGGTCGTGACAGGACATGCTACACCATGATCGTATGACGGCCCGACTGCTTCAAAACAACACAAGGTAAGAAAACGGCTCTCCTGGCAAGATGGGGGGCCGCCTCCTTGTGTGCCGTGCCACACTCGGCCCAGGGGTGGGGGAACCAGGTGAGCCATGCAGCCCCGAGTCACCATAAGGACAGGTCCCATGCCATCCCGCGCCCCCCCGCAGGAAGCTGAAACAAAGGACGGGGCAGTGCTGTTGCAGGAAGGCCGGTGCTTTATTATGGAGCAATCTGAGGGGCGGAGACACCACAGGCCACATGACTCGCCCCAAGTCCCATCAGCACAGCGATGGGTAGCCAGGCCGCCTGGCCATCTCACAAACAGGAGACCAAATCCTGGACACAGCCAGCCAGCCTCAGGATGAGGAGCCCTCGCGTAATCCGTGTTGCAGGACTCGCATTCTGAAGCTGCCCAGGCATCACCGTCTCCGTCGAATCTGGGCACGTCAGTCGAGCTCGATGGGACTGCTGTCCTCCTGACTCTCCTCGCCCTCCTCCTGCTCTGAGGAGCCCATGAGGCTGCTCAGAAGGTTCCCTGGAAGGAAACACAGGGGCAGCTGGAGACGGGTGGCTCTTCATGTTCAGCCCCCACCCATTCCTGAGAAACCACCTCTCTGCAGATAAGCACGGCAGGCAGCACACGCTCTGGGAGGCGCCATGGCAAGACGGTGCCCAAACTGTAACAACGCACTTACCCTGTGACCCACGAATCCCATGGCTAAGGTGTTTCTTAAAGGAAGGAGAAACAAAAAATAGGGAGGAAAAAAAAGAACCTGGGCACTGTCCAATAGATGACCAAATGCAGTGAACCTACAGAGCATAAAATAATGCTGTGAAAACTTCACTTCCAAGCACAAGAAACACTACAGTCATGCTACACTTTTGATGACTGTACGTAAATAAATGAACAAAAGATGCTCCCAAGGCTCCGTGAACCCATGAGCCGCTGTCATCACGGAACATGGGTGTTGCCACTGCCTGTTTCCTTTTCACTTTCCTAGTTTTTAGCCAGTGAGAATCTATTGTGTAAATACAAAATCATGGTTTAGGAGGGTCCCCAAACCAGACCATAAGGGAAACAAAAGAACAAATGGAAAGACTTTTCTTGGATACAAAGACATGGTCATAAAAAGGTAAATTCTCCCTCTGTTGGTCTTAACTTCAACTCAGTTCTGACAAACATACTGACAGCATTTCTGGGGCAACTGAAGAGCCGAGCCTAAAGTTCTGGTGGATAAGTGAATTGAAATGTCAGTGTAATTTTACAACGGCACAAGGAGACAGGATCATAAGTCCTGGGAGGGGCCACATGTACGAGGCATTCAGTGTAGGATCAGGTGGTACCTTCACACAGTGGGGAAGGTGGACACCTGCATAGGTGGTGGTGGTGTGACTGGAGAGAGATCGGGGGAAAGGTAAGTCGGTCCCTACCTCACATCTTCCACTGAAAATAAATTCCAGATAGGTAAAATTAACAGGTAAAAAAATACAACTTATATGAGAAAACAACTTAATTGCTAGTGAACTATCTCACAGACACTCCTGTACGGATGGAATGGGACACAAATATGGTTATGCAGTGCAGCACTGACTGCATTCAAGGAATGGTACGTGAATAAGGCTACTGCTGTAGCAATGACTGCACTCAGAATGATGCATGAATAAGGTTATGCAGTGCAGCACTGGCTGCACTCAGAAAATAGTACACAAATAAGGCTATCATTGCAGCACTGGCCACACACAGGGAACAGTACACGAGTAAGGGTATCACTGCGGCACCAACTGCACTCAGAGAACAGTACATGAATAAGGCTATCACTGCAGCGCTGACTGCACCCAGAGAACAGTACACGAGTAAGGGTATCACTGCCACATTGACTACACATAGGGAACAGTACACGAGTAAGGCTATCACTGCAGTGCTGACTGCACCCAGAGAACAGTACACGAGTAAGGGTATCACTGCAGAGCTGACTGCACTCAGAGAACGGTACATGAATAAGCCTGTCACTGCCACACTGACTACACATAGGGAACAGTACACGAGTAAGGCTATCACTGCAGCACTGACTAAACTCAGAGAACAGTACATGAATAAGCCTGTCACTGCCACACTGACTACACAGAGGGAACAGTACACGAATAAGGCTGTCATTGCAGCACTGACTGCACTCAGGGAATGGTGCATGAATAAGGCTATCACTGCAGCGCTGACTGCACTCAGGGAATGGTGCATGAATAAGGCTATCATTGCAGCGCTGACTGCACTCAGGGAATGGTGCATGAATAAGGCTATCACTGCAGCGCTGACTGCGCTCTAGGAACAGTACGCACATTAGGTTACGTGTTGCAGCACTGGCTGCACTCAGCCTCAACGGGCAGCAACAAAGTAAGCCGTGGTGTGTCCTCACAATGGCTACTGTGAGGCTGAGCCCGCAGGCAAGCCACATTCTGAGTCATGGGAAATGGCCCGAAAATCTGTTAAGTTAAAAAATACAAGGTGCATAACACTGTGTACAAGAGGTATTGTTTGTACAGAACAAAGAGAAACAGTGTATCTGCTGGTATATGCAAATCTCTCTGGAAGGAAGCAGAAGAAACATCAACACTGTTTGCCCCAAGAGGAGCACTGTGGAGCAGGGAGACAGGGTCAGAAGGTGAATTTTTTCCAAATTTTGAATTCTGTAAATAATTTACCTACTGAAAAAATAAAATTAAAATAATTAAGAAAATAAAAATTAAAAAAAAGTTTTTAAATAAAGGACTATACTAGTTCCTACCCTCATGGAAGGGGGAAAGTTCATCATCAGGAAGTGGCTCACGTGGCAGAGCCCTGCTCCTGGGAAGGCTCTCCCGAGGGCCGCCCGTTGTGGCAGTCCTGGGTGGGCAGGGAGGCAGGACGGACGCTGGGAGGTGGCTTGGCCTTGAATGGTAGGTTCAGAATCTGACCTTGATTCTGTGGCCTCTAACTGGGGCTATGACAAGAGAAGGACCTAGAGGCAGACCAGACAGGAGACCATGAGGAGACCGCTGCCAGTCAGTGAGGCCATGGTAGTACCATGGGACGGAGCCAGTGGACCGACACCATGGAGCCCCCCAAGCCAGGTCTGGAACACAAGCCACTGCCTGGTTCCCTTCCTCCCCTGTACAGCCCCGGGCAAGTGAACCAAAGTTTAGGCACCCGGGCACTCTTTTCCTGGGCTTACCTAGCAAGCCTCCGTAGGAAGATGTCTGCTTGGGCGGCACGCCAAAGAAGAGCTGTCCTATTCTGTCGAGGTACTGAAAGAGCATAGGCGTTGAGTCACTGGGAAGCAGATCGGTGCTGGGCCAGCTGAGCACAGACCCTGCAGTGTGGCCTGCCTGTGGCCCTCCTTCCCACTTCCCCTACGTCTCGAGGGTCCCACAGATTGGAAGGTTTCCTTCCATCTCTCTCTGACCTCTTGCCCCACAGTCTAAAGATTGGATCCAACCCCACCAAGCCACTCACCTCATTGTACATTGGGTCTCTCCTGAGGGACGGCTGATACTGCTCACACAATACTGTAAATACAGTCAGTTTGCCTCTAAAACAAAAGAAAATGGTGAAGCAAAAATTTGTTTCTAAATAAAAACAAAAGAAAACAAGACAAGAAAAGCACACACCTCGCATGAATGAAGCTTACCCGTCTACAGCCAGGAGCAGAAACCAGATGAAGTTAAGCAGGGGCTGCACAAACGGAGGCCCGTTCTCAATTGACGGATGTTTCTGTGTGTATGTTGTGAACACCACTGATGCACTGCTTTTATTTTTTAAACACAGAAATCTGGAAATAAGAGTTGCCTAGTAAGTTTAGTGGAAACTCTGAAGAGATGGGCTGTCCACCCACATCCACGTGGGCATTGCACACACCCAGCCATACGGGGCAGATAGCCTTAGCTCTCTGCAGCCACCACTGTGTAGGGAAAGGGCCACCAGCCACTCCCAGGTTTCCTGCCTTGGGCTGGGGATTTGTGTGCCAGGCAGCCCCACAATAGAACCGCAGGTCCAACCCATGGAGTGCTCACCAGACACCAGGTCCCTCACTGAACAAAAGCTCTGTGAATTACATTCACGAAGGTCACACAGTGGGTTCAAGGTCAACAATGCTACAAATTGGTGGGGCGAAAACTTGAGCCCATTTCCCCTGATTCACGGAGCTCCACTTCTACTCTCTCCAAACACCTGTTTACCTATTTACTCTGTTAGGCATCTGCCACCTGAGAAGAGAAAGCCCAGAGGCTGAGGGCCAAAGGAAGGTAGCTTAGAGGCTCCAGTGCTATGCTGGGCTGGGGCAGGCTCTGGTTCCTGCTCCACTGAGCACCTTTCCCAGCTGGACTTTACCAAGATGCTACCCACCCCCAGGCAATGCTTTTTTTTTTTCTTCAATTTTTATTGTGCTTTAAGTAAATGTTTACAAACCAAGTCAGTCTCTCATACAAAAACTTATATACACTTTGCTATATACTCCTAGCTGCTCTTCCTCTAACGAGACAGCACACTCCTTCCCTCCACTCTCTATTTTCGTGACCATTCGGCCAGCTCTGATCCCCTGTCCTCTCCTCTCCTCTCCTCTCTAGACAGGGGCTGCCCACATAGTCTCACGTGTCTACTTGATCCAAGAAGCTCACTCTTCACCGGTATCATCTTCTATCCCACAGCCCAGTCCAATCCCTGTCTGAAGAGTTGGCTTTGGGAATGGTTCCTGTCTTGGCCTAACAGAAGGTCTGAGGACCATGACCTCTGGGGTCCTTCCAGTCTCGGTCAGACCATTAATTCTGGTCTTTTTACAAGAATTTGAGGTCTGCATCCCACTGCTCTCCTGTTCCCTCAGGGGCTCTCTGTTGTGTTCCCTGTCAGGGCAGTCATCAGTTGTAGCCGGGCACCATCTAGTTCTTCTGGTCTCAGGCTGACGTAGTCTCTGGTTTATGTGGCCTTTTCCATCTCCTGGGCTCATAATTACCTTGTGTCTTTGGTGTTCTTCATTCTCCTTTGCTCCAGGTGGGTTGAGACCCATTGATGCATCTCAGATGGCCACTTGCTAGCATTTAAGACCCCAGACACCACTCTCCCAAATGGGATGCAGAATGTTTTCTTAACATATTTTATTATGCCAATTGACTTAGATGTCACCTGAAACCATGGTCCCCAAACCCCCGCCCCTGCTATGCTGGCCTTCGAAGCACTCAGTTTATTCAGGAAACTTCTTTGCTCTTGGTTTAGTCCAGTTGTGCTGACCTCTCCTGTACTGTGCATTGTCTCTCCCTTCACCTAAAATAGTTCTTATCTACTATCTAATTAGTGAAAAACCCCTCTCCCTTCCTCCCTCCCTGCTCTCGTAACCATGAAAGAATATTTTCTTGTCCGCTTAAACTATTTTTTGAGTTCCTATAATAGTGGCCTCATATAATATTTGTCCTTTTGCAACTGAAAAATTTCACTCAGCATAGTGCCTTCCAGATTCCTCCATGTTACGAATGTTTTATGGATTCACTATTGTTCTTTATTGATGTGTAGTATTCCATTGTGTGAATATACCATAATTTATTTATCCATTCATCCGTTAATGGGCACCTTGGTTGCTTCCATCTTTTTGCTATTGTAAACAATGCCGCAATGAACATGGGTGTGCATGTATCTGTTCGTGTAAAGGCTATTATTTCTCTAGGATATATTCCAAAGAGTGGGATTGCTAGATGATATGGTACTTCTATTTCTAGCTTTTTAAGGAAACACCAAATCAACTTCCAAAGTGGTTGTACCATTTTACATTCCCACCAACAGTGTATAATTGTTCCAGTCTCTCCAACATTTATTATTTTGTGTTTTTTGGATTAATGCCAGCCTTGTTGGAGTGAGATGGCATCTCACTGTCATTTTGATTTGTATTTCTCTAATGGCTAATGATCATGAGCATTTCCTCATATCTGTTATCGGCACTACCTGAATGTCTTTTTTAGTGAAGTCGGGCAATGTTTTAGGGTATAAGGAGGAACAAGGAAGAAAGGAATTGAGCGATTTTATAAACACTTGAACCACATACCATGAAAGCAGGGCCCGTGAGTGTGGGATATTAAACAATAGTTTTTCCTTTTTAGAGTCACAGAAGTCAGTAATAACCCGTCACGTGGTAGTGCGGCAGCACGGGATGGGGGCAGCAGAATACAGCAAGCACCCTGGCCGAGTCCTGCCCCAGATTCCACGAAAATGTATGATTCCAACACCAGCCAACCAAATCAAGGCTTTCATGGGAAGAAGTAAACTGGACCACATGTGAGCATTTCCATTAGAAAAGGCGCAAAGGCTAAAGTTTGGAAAACCAGAGCTCAGGAGGCCTTCAGGCAGGCTGCCCCTCCCCCATCAGAGGGGCTCCTGCCCTGGGACCCAATGCCCCAGCTCATTCAACAGCCCCACACAGTGAAGTGCTAACAGGAGTTGGGGTGATGTCTACAGATGTCCACTGTGATGGTTAGGATTGTGTGTCAACTTGGCTGAGCCTTGATTCTCTGTGGTTTGGCAGTTATGATGTAGTTTTGCAGCTGTATGATGCTATGATCACTTCCATGATGAGATTTGATAAAATGTGATCACCTCCATGATGGAATCTGCTGTTAGCCAATCAGTTGAAAAGGAGTTCCTTGGGTGTGTGGCCTGCATCAAACACAAGTGGATATTTTGGCAGGGATCATGGGCTTTTGCTCGCTCTAGATCCTGTAGCTGGCTCCTGTTTGTCTGACCTCCGGTTCCTAGGACTTGAGCTAGCAGCTCACCTGCAGTCTTGCCAGCTGATCTTGGATCTGTCAATCTTTGCAGCCTGTGAGCAAGAGCCCTGCTCTCTGACCTGTTGATCTTGGGTTCACCAGTCCCTGTGGCTATGTAAATCAGGAGAAGCCTCTATCCTGACCTATGGACTTAGGACGTTTCAGTCTCTACAACTGCGTGAGTCATTTCCTCGATATAAATCTCTCTGCATATACACTTACACGCTTTACTGATTTTGCCTCTCTAGAGAACCCAGCCTAAGACATTCACGAAAAACTCCTTCAACTTTGGTCTAGGTTTCAAGATTCTTAAGACATAAAGTGTTAGAAAAAAAAGAGGAGGAGGAGTCCTGACTTGACAGTGCGGAGGCTGTGGGCCTGGGGACAGGAAGAGGCTGGTGTAGGTGACACGCAGAGCACAGCCTGTTCATGTGTTAAGATGCTACGAGCACAAAACCACCTGGAGAGACAGGTACACCGGCTGCCCTCAACGGCAAACTCACTCTAGTCCAAGATGCCACTTAGGATTTAATAAGCCCTCGCTTCCTACAAACACACACTGCCCTGACATTAAAACCAAACAAACTGAAAGTGCTAATGGGGGAAAGTAGGCTAGAAATTGGTGGTAAGAAAAGAAAGCAAGCTGACCTAAGATACAGAAATTTGAGCGCACACTCCCCTGCTCAGCGCAGTGTCATAATGCCCTGCGCTCATGGCAATAGTCATACAGAGTGCTGCTGCAACCCCAGGGCCAGTGACCACCCAGGTAAGCTTGGAAATCCCTCCCAGAGCATCTTAACTGGGCGGTTAGAGGTGCCAGAGAAGCCAAGGAGCCAACTCTCAGAGATTTAGCAGAGCAAATGCAGAATACCTACTGGAGCACGGCCTGGGCCACAAACATGTCCACCTCGCTGCGGAAGCCCCGCGACGTTGAGTACTCCACTAGCATGTTGGCACATCCCTCTCCGTCGGCAGAATGCAGGAAGTGGTACCGAGATTCACAATAGTTTTGTTCTGTGGAGAGAAAGAAAAACTCATGCATATGTACACACGAAGACAACGGTCCACAGAACACTGTAAACGAAGACCCGTCTCTCCCAATTGCCCTCTCGCATCGACTCTTCGCACCATCCCTCCATCCTCCTCGTGGCCAACAGTGGGACATGTGGAGACTGTGCTTCCCCTCGAACACACACAGAGGTCCACACGTCTCATCAATCTGCAAGGTTCAAAGCAGCTCAAAAGAGGGAAGGTCACTGTCTTAGTCATCTGGGACTGCTGTAACAGAAATGTGACAAGCCGGTGGTTTTAATAAACAGAAATTTACTTTCTCACAGTTTAGGAGGCTAGATGTCTGAATTCAGGGCTCTGGCTCTAGGGGGAAGGCTTTCTCTGTCAGCTCTGGGGTAAGGTCCTTGTCTCTTCAGCTTGTTTCTTGGTTCCTTGGAGATCTTCAAGTGGCTTGGCATCAACTTTCCCCCATCTCTGCTTCTCTTGTTTAATTCCTTTCTATATCTCAAAAGAGGCTGATTTAAGACCCCTATTTAACACAACAAAGACACAGCTCATTCCCAAACAGGATTAAAACCACAGGCATAGAAGTTGGGATTTACAACACATACTTTGGGGGGACATGGGTTGTTTTTTTTTTTTTTTAATTCAATCCATCACAGTTACTCAGCTACTAAATGCCTTGTTTGTCCCAGCTGTGGGAGGCCACTAGGTCTTCCCAGATTAACATGCAGGCTGAGCCTTAAGAGCCTGCTCGTCTCTGACTCTGCTGACTTACAGGAACAGCCAATTTAAATGGATCAGTCAAGCACAAACCCTGACACCTGAGCATCGCACACAGTTTAAAGCCAGGACCAGCATGCCTTCCTCCTACAGGGGTCTGCCCCGCCACACCCCACACTGTACTCTGTGTCCCTGCCCCCACTGCTGTTCTTTCTTCCTCACATCTGCCATCAGCTCCTCTCCATGATGAGGAAGGTCCCCCGGCTCTCTTGCTGAGGTCCTGAAGCCTGGGATGGTGCCCAGCACACAGCTGGCGCTTGGTGGAGAGACACTCATGAGGGAATGAGACACACTTCCAGAAGCTAGGTCAGTTCCTAGGAGAGGACTGACAGCGTACCCTGAAGTCACCAACAAGCACTGCCTGAGGTGTGGGCCCTCGGCATGTCTGGCGGTGATGGTGACACCTGTTGGCAGCACAATGGACTTCTACCTCGGCTGAGTCTCTTGGCCTCAGAGTCTCATTGGCACCACCTGGAGGCTCGCTAGGGCTGGAGAATCCGCTGTGCAGACCCATTGAAACCAACTCTGCATCCTAACTAGGCCTCCCGGAGGGAAGCCATTTACAAAGAACATTTTACTTGTATTTTGTGCCTGAACCAGAACATTAAAAAGCCTCTCATAAACTGTAGTATCAAGCATGCCAGCTTTATGCTCTCTTAACAACAGACAGGGCTCTAAGTACACGCACTCTGCCTCCCCTGACAAGGGCCAGGCTAGGCTCACACTCACCTTCACTGCCTGGAGCCCTCTGCGGGCCTCACGCAGGCTGGGCAGAAGAGTGCCACCTACTGGCCCAACAGGCTTGTGCAAGCGTCCCCACCTATGGCTGAGAGGTGCCCTGCACTTATTGCCCCATCTTCAGGATGAATGGGTCAGGGGTCAGGGCACAACAGGGGCGGGGGTCACAAGCCCTGAGCTTCTCCAGGAGGGGGGCTTTGAAACAGAGGAAATCAGCCAGATCACTCTAAAGAGAGTTTCCCTAACTTTGTAGCCTTTTAATTCTACTTAGAATTACTCACTTTCATGCACGTCCACCTGGCCTGAGGCAGAGAGAAGTGTGCCAGGACTCCAGTGAGTCCCACATGGTCAGACCATCATGGCAGTGGCACCCCAGATCAAGGACAGAACACAACACACAGTAAACGAAAGACAGCCCTCCTGAGGCCTATCCATCCCACTTCCTGGCTACTGGGCTCACCCCCTAGGGTGCGGGCTAGCCCCTCATCCCGATGAAGTCTGGTTGGCTGCTGCCCCTGGGGTCCCCGTTGCAGCGGCTCTGTTGCTGGGGTCCTGGGGCACCTGGGCTCCCCATCACAGTGGCTCTCTTGCCGGCTGCAGCTGCTGCGCGTCTCTCTCATGAATGGGGAGTCCTGGGCAGCCAGGAGCCTGGTGCGTGAGATGGATGGCAAAGAGAAGGGCAGGAGAGTGGACTCGGGGATGATGACTGGCAGAGGACGCAGCTGCTCCTAGAAGGAGCTCGCCTTCAGGTCCTGTGTGCAACGTTACAGTGCTCTCATTCCCAGGGGAACTTCTGAACGCTCGAAGCTTCACACTGATGAGGCTCAGCCCCTGCTGCACCCCACTGGACACCTCCTGGACCCCTTCACTTGATCCCCACCGCTGAGGGTCCCCACCAGGTTTCCTGGGTGACTGAGAAGAGACGCTCATGTCAGTGCTTCAGGCATCGTCCACATACGTTCCCCAGAACATTCTTGGGGAGGCAGCTTTTCAAAAGCTCATTGGACACTAACAATCCTTCCACGCACCCAATATTTACTGAGTGACCCTTCCTGGAGCTAAAAAGCAGGAGCCAAGGATGCCAATCACACTGAGCAGAATGCCCCGAGCACGCTCTCGAGGACGAAGTAATCACCACAAATCTTTGATTGGAGAGCAAGGTGAGCACTAAGAAGGGACAGGGCATGGGGCCATCGAAGTGCTGGTGTGGGCGGGGACGGGGAACCAGGAAGGAGGAGCTGCACGTGCAAAGGCCTGTGCTGTGAGGGAGCATGACACCTCTGTGAGGCTGTGACGACTTCATGGAGTGAGAAGGCACCAAGGCAGGGGTAGATGAGAGACGGAGCCAGCACGGGGACACCCGTCTTCACATCCACTGTGGGGCTTCTCCTTGAGGCAATGGTGACTGAATTAAGAGGCAGTGTGAGACTCAGATCAGCCAGACAGAGCCTGGCTACACCGTGTCACAGGGACTCCCTGCTCATGTGTGTAGGGGACTGCTTCACTGATCAGAAGAGACATGCTCCCACTTTGAATTGTGGCGCCTGGGGTCCTAAACGCCAACAAGCGGCCATCTAAGATACATCAATTGGTCTCAACCCACCTGGAGCAAAGGCAAAGGAAGAACACCAAGGCCACACGACAACTAAGAACCCAAGAGACAAAAAGGGCCACATGAACCAGAGACCTACATTATCCTGAGACCAGAAGAACTAGTTGGTGCCCGGCCACAATCGATGTCTGCCCTGCTAGGGAGCACAACAGACAACTCCTGAGGGAGCAGGAGGCCAATGGGATACAGACCCCAAATTCTCATAAAAAGACCATACCTAATGATATGAATGCGACTAGAGGAATCCCAGAGACAATGCTCCCCAGAACTTCTGATGGCACAGGACAGGAACCATCCCCGAAGACAACTCATCAGGCATGAAAAGGACTGGTCAGCGAAGGGGAGAGAGATACTGATGAAGAGTGAGCCAATTAAATTAGGTGGACACTGGAGAGAGTGTTGGCAACTCTTGACTGGAGGGGGGATGGGAAGATAGAGAGGGAAGATGGCAAAATTGGCACGAAACGAGAGACTGAAAGGGCTGACTCAATAGGGGGAGAGCAAGTGGGAGAAGGGAGTAAGATGTATGTAAACCTACATGTGACAGACTGATTGGAATGGTAAATGTTCACTTGAAGCTTAATAAAAATTAATTAAAAAAAAAAAAGGCTAATATAAAATGTAAAATAATAAAATAAAAAAAAAAGAAGAGACAATGCGATCGAGAGCCACAGGGTACACACGGCAGCCCAGGGCACATACAGGATGTGACTCACTGGATTGCCCCACCCAGCCACCAAGAACAGCGCTCCATGGTCTGTGTGTCCCCTACAGCCCTCTGTGGAGGAGCCCGGAGCACCAGCTCTGCCCTTGGGACCCCGGCTCCCTGGCCGGGAGATGTCAGCCTACCCCACGGCTTGCCCACACCCTGGCACCCAGGCGGCATGCCTACCTTTCCACAGGGTGAGGGCCAGCAGCTGGTGCAGCCTGGGGTGGCCTAGCTTCCCGGACCCGCCTCCAGACCACTTCAGGGCTCGGGACACAAATGCCACTCGCTCCGGGGAGTTGGGATCCATCAAACTGAACAGCTTGGCCAGGTTTCCTGAAACAACAGACAGAGCCTCACCTGAGGAACACACTCTGTATGTGCATCTAAAGAGCATGAGTTAAAACAGCAAGGCCCGCAGAAAGCTGAGAAGCACTGAGGTGTTGCTGGCGTGCACTCCTTATGTACCCCTCAGTGCTGGTACTGCAAGGGGCGACCTCCCCACAGCAGCCCTAGCAGCTGCATGCTCCCTGACCAACCCCGTTCCCACCTCACTGCCCAGCTGCACCAGGAGCTGGGCAGAAGGGTGGAGTGGTGGTGGGAGCCGGCACCCTGAAGGAACACAGCCCAGAGTGGGGTCAGGAAGTGACGCATCTGGCTGAACCCAAGAGCACAGCCTTCCCCACCTCCTGCTCAGCCTGCCTATGAGCCTTTAAGGAGCGGGGACTCCTCCTGTGTCCTCCTAGCTGTGTGCTCCCTGGTCAGGCTGGCCGACAAGCCATGTCCCTGTGACAGCACACCACACCTCTCGACTTTGGGAGCGTCCATCAGAGCAGCAGGGAGGCCACTCCTATGCTGCCCCTGTGACCACACTATGTTCCACCTAAGACCAAACACCTGGGGAAAGGGCGGTCCGTGCAGAGCTAGGCCAGTGACGGGCATGGTCAGTGAGGTTAGGCAGGTTGATCCCCAGTGAAGAGGCACTGTACCCTCCAGAGCCAGAGCGTCAGAACTCACCCAGCAGCTCGTCAGCCACGTCCACCTCCGCCTTCTCCAGAGACTCCAGGACCAGCATGGACAGGTCTGCGGCGCTGTTCTGCTACAGAACATACCAACAAGCAAGAATCAGTCAGAAACAGAACTCTGATGCATTTCCAGAAAAGACGAGACAGACTGATGCACCCCGACTTTTGAAAGGAGCTCGTGCAGAAGCCGAAGCCACGAGCCACCCTGAACCTAGACGTGCTGGGCCCTGAGAACTGAGAGCCCAGCGAGGGGCAAGGGAAACGACTGGCTGTTGATGCCAAAATGCACATGTACCCCTGCACAGCACGAGGCCACCCGAGGGAGCAGGAAGCAGGCCCCATGAGCAGACATCTCTGCACCCAGGGCTGCAAGGACTGAGAGCGGTCCACCAGGCCCCCCATTACTCCCACTTCAATCCTCCGCCCTGAGCGGACAGGTACAAACAGGGAAAAGCAGCCCTGCTTACCTGACCATGGCTGAAGAACAGCAGTGCCCCTGAGTACATCAGCTCGCGGGCTTCTGTGTGTTTACCCTGTGACATGTACCTGGGGCAGAGAGAGGCCGGTCAGCAGAGCTGACCGCACACACCGTCCTAGGCACATGATCTAGAGGCTAAATGCTACGGCGAAGGTTCTCAATAAATCTAAGAGCCTTATAAAAACAAGCATTCCTACGTACATATAGGACACACAGGTGAATGCAGGTGCACGTCTATACCTTTTGTCAAGAACGGAATCAAAGCTACTCCTGAGCTCCGTGAGCTCCATGGAAGAAAAAGTCCCTGTCCTGGCCATCTTGCTGGGCAGGGGCTCCCTGAGGGATAGGGTCTGTCCTGCTGCCTCCGACTCCATGGCAGGGCCCCAGGCCCTGCCCCCTGACCATGAGGAAGGTGCAGAGTGCCTGTGACAACAGTCACAGTCCCTGCTGCCATGAGCTGGACCCTCAGGGAGATCACCAGACCTGGTACTGCTGGGCACCTGGCCAGTCTGCGGGCTTGGCCAGTGCTTCACGGGCAGGGAGTGAGCCTGGCTATGCCACACAGGAAGGACCAGAGAGCAGCTCCTGCCTCCAGCAGAAGGGACGGGGGAAGCAGCATAACTTTGCTCCTTGAGCGGTGGATCTGTCGGCAGGAGATGTCTGCATGAAGGTCTGGAAGGCTCACCATCATGTGAGGAGAGCCGGGAAGGCACATTTATAGGGCAGGTACCGCGGGTGCACCAGTGTCCCCCCGGGGAGCAAGAACCACTGTGAGTACAGCCCCGCTGAGTCCTCATGCCTCCCCAGCCCCCCTCCCCTTCCCACGGTGGGGCAGACCGGGCAAGCACAAGCACTGCCTCTGACCTGGGCCTTGTTCCCTCTGAGCTCCCGCCAAACAAACTGCGGGACGCTGGGAGCTGGTTTCTCAAGCTGCACAGGGATGGTGCCCAAAGAGGCCACAAGCCTGGCAGGGAACTGCAGACACAGAACACGATGACAAGGACAGATGACGGCAAGGACAGATGTGTGCATGCTCAGGAGTAAGGACGGCCAAGCCGTCTGAGCAGCTCAGAGCCTGGGCCGGGAGGAGAACTTCCCGACACCTACAAAGCCAGCTCTGGGGCCTCCCGGAGTGTGACATTACGTGGAGTCCACATGCTTTATTTCACTGGCTACTTGCTCACCTTAATGATTACCAGAAAACACACCAATCAATCTCGTCTGCACCTTCCAGCCAAAACTCCGTTGGACGAGGGCGAATTTTAAAAAGCCAAATGAGGAAAACACCCAATACACAAAAGTACAGGTGACATAATAGCCCAGCAGGCTATGAGGGGACTTGGCATGATGGTGTTTGGGAAGACAGGGCAAGTGCAGGCAAGGACATGAATGGTTGGCTCTTCCATTAACCTCAAAACGATGCACACAACCAGACAACCAAACGGAACCCCCAGCCACATCCTGGGGACACGAACTACCCCAACAGGGGCCACACGGGGCTGTGTGCAGGGGTGGGGGCCAGGAAGTAAACATCTACACACCAAGACAGACAACCACCTCACTGGCCTGCAGAAGCCACTCTTGAAACTGGTCACTCAGGTCGTTCTCACAAACACACGCACACACACGTACACACACATGCACACATATGCTCCCAGAACTCTGGATGTGGGCCCACGCCTTCACCAGTTTGACACAACAGGACAGTTGCCCTAATTCCCGTCATGGGTCACTTTAAAGCACGGGGCACATATGTGCAGTGGTTACCTTACTCTTCAAGGATCTCAGGGAGAAACCGTACAGGTTACCCCCCAAAGACTCGATGACCTGGGTGCTCGGAAGCATACAATGCCGTGCTGTGTCTGCGTGGATGGAGAGAATTGTAGGTACTTATCCCAAGGGATCACCACACAGCCCCCTCCTGCCGCGCCCGTTCATGACCAGAGTGCACGTCCCGGCCCCAGACACACGCGGCGAGAGAGCTCCATTGTCACAACCTCAGCTGAGTAGCCTGCCACTTAAAAACTAAATTAATAACAAAACGCCCACAACAACAGTCATTAAAGCATTGGTTCAAAACAAGGAGCACGTGCCTATTTTCTGGAAGTTCCAGTTCTGCTGATCAGTCAGTCACGGGGCAGGCATTTACATGCCAACCCCTGAGAGCAGCGGCAGCAAGTCAAATCTTGAGAACTACACAAGCTTGCGTCCTACAGATCGACGATCGCTATTCTGTCTATTCCATCCCCGTCTGTCAGTGTGTTTTACATGATGGCCTGTATGTGGCTGTGATGCTGGAATCTATATGCCTCCGGTATTTCAAATACCAGCAGTGTCACCCATGGTGGACAGGTTTCAGCGGAGATTCCAGACCAAGACGACGAGGCAGAAAGGCCTGCCGATCTACTTCTGAAAATAAGCCAATGAAAACTCTATGGATCACAACAGAACGCTGTCCGACTTGCTTGCTTTAGACACGTCATCAGGTGGACATCATGTCTGGTGCGGTAGAGGGCCAGCAAGGATGAGCGAGACCCTTGGTGAGATGAGCTGGCACAGAGGCTGCAACGACGGGCTTGAACATGCTGGTGATCAGCAGGGTGATGCAGGGCTGGGCTATGTTTCATTCTGTTGTATGTAAGGTCACCCACCAGGGGTCGGAGATGACTCGATGGTGGCAAACGACAACATTCTGCCTATTAGAAGGCTCATTCGTAGATAGTTTCAGGCCTACTTACACATGTGGCTTATTTCTTGGAGAACAATCAGATTTACAGAACATCACAAACCATGCTATGTGCAAAGTGTCAATATTAAACTCAACTAGAATTAAAAATGTGTGTTACCTATAAACACCAAGCATAAGGGCTTGTTTCTACCAAATGTAAAACTGAATACTTTTCAACTAAAAGGAAGAGGGAAAGCAAATAAATGTCTTTTCAAACTAACTAAACAGCTATTTTTCAAAAAAGGAAGGCATTCTGTAACTAGGCTGTTCGTATGTACAGCATGCCAAGGGCCAACGAACATGAACTCTGGAAACAAGTGACCCGTCAGATCACTACGGCTCAGAGCAGTGACTAATGTTTTATTGTAAGACTACAGCCGGGGAACCTAATGACACTTAAACCCATGGTTTCTAATCCAAGCTGCACTGAGGGAATCTATAAAAATAACATTAAAAATCTTATAAATAAACATGCTAGGGCCTCACCCCAGACCAGTCAAATCAGCCAGGATTGAGGACAGCTGATTTAAACATGCATGTCTCTTTTCATAGCACAAATAAAGGTTTTAAGTAAGGATGTGAGACCCCATTTGGGGACTGGTAATTCCAGACACTTCATCTAGATTCCGGATCCTCCCTGCTGTGTTAATCCAGTCACTCACCAACCTGTATGATCACCTACCTGTATGTCTTGGCAAACAGGATCCAGACAAAGAGCCACTACAGACCGTGCTTAACCCAAATACAAATCGGTAAACTACAACCGAGGCAGGAAGTACGTCCAAAATTCTCCAAATATTGACTCCAACTGCCGCTTCAAGGAAACTTTTAAATCTGAGCCTAGATTGTGTGAGGCCAGACACAGCTGCCTTTCAACATTATACCAAAACACTCAGTGATCTGGGGCAGTTCAGAAATACATTAAAAAAAAGACTGCACGGAACATGTTCAATCCGATTAAAGCATCTCTGAACTCCCCCAAGTTCTAGTTGACAATCAAATCCGTAAAGGGTAACAGTTGTGTCAGTTGTTGTAGAGTTCATTCAGCCTCATGGTTACCCCACATGTGCGGGGCAGAACTCTCTCCATAGGGTTTTCAAGGCTCTGACCTTTTAGAAGGAGATCACCAGGCCTTTCTTCCGAGGCATCTCTGGGTGGGTTCAAACTGTCGTCCCTTCGGTTAGTAGTCGAGAACAATCTGTGCCACCCAGGGATTCCAAAGGACAAGAGTGTGGGTAGAATTTACAGTCATGTTTTAAGACAAATAAGAACGAACTGAAACGACAGCAGCAGCTGGATCGAGGCAGAAATGTTAGAATACAGCGCGCCCCGATACAAATACAACGGGAGCCACACGGCGCCTGAACGTTTCCAGCAGCCACCCCGACACGCACATGCGTCACTCAGTCCGGTGTTCCCGGAGCCCCGAGTCAACAGGTAGCCGGAGTCCGAGCGTCACCAGGAGGCGCCCCCGCCCCGTCGCTTCCAGGTTCCACACGTGGTGGCGGTCCCCACCTGGGCCGCGCAAGTGTAACAAGACCCTCGGGTTTTCTAAAACAACCGATTCAGCGGCAGACACCGCGGACGGCGTGCCAGGCGAGGAGGGGGACACACGGGTTTGGGCCCCACGGGAGGACCGTCTGCGGGCGGAGGACACAGGCCGGCGGCCGCACCAGGCCGGGCCAGGGTCAGGGAGGAGGAGACGGGAGAGCGGAAACAGAAGGAGGACCAGGTAGAGAAGGCGAAGGTGGAAAAGGACGCGGAAGGGCAGCAGGGCGCGGGGAGCGCCGAGCCGTAGACCCTCGGCCGGCGACCCGGGCCACTCACCCAGCTCCGGGCCCCAGGACGGGCAGCGGCGCGGGCCAATGGAAGCGCGGGGGTCGCGGGGCGCGGCCAATGGGAGCGCGGGGGCCCCGGGCGCGGCCAATGGGGTCGCGCGGGGCGGGCCCGCGGGCGAGCGGCCGAGGCGGAAAGCCCGGCGGGCCCGGTACCTGAAGAAGAGGGTCCGGTACATCTGGTGGGCCTCGTAGTAGTCGCCCTTCTCGACGCTGGCGCGCAGCTTGCCCTCCACACGCTGAACGCCGCCGCGGTTGCGGGCGCCGTTTCGGGCGCCCTCCTGCTCGGCCATCGCCGCCGCCATAGGGCCGGCGCTCCGAGCAGGCGCTGAGCTGAGGCGGCGCGACCGCGGGCCTTCCCGGCTTCCGTCCGCGCGACGCCGCTACGGTGGCCGGCGGGGAGCGCGGGACCACGTGACCGCGCGGCCCATGTGACCGAGCGGTCTCTCTGCTCGGCAGGCCGCCGGCCGGCGCGGCCAGACGAAGGGCGGGTGTGGGGCGCTCACGCCACAATCGAGGCCCCGGGCGGGTCGGAATCCCCGCTTCCCCGCGGCCAGCCCTCGGCCTCTGGGGCCCCCTGCACACTGGAGGTCGGGGCGCTGGCTCCGGTCTCCCCGAGCTGGCTCTTCCCCCTTTACTGCTCGGACAGAGGCCGTTTGAAAGGCACGTCGTTGGGCGGCTGCGCTTCGCCTCTCCCCAGCGTGCTCTTTGGGACGGCCGCCCGCCTCCTCACCAGCTTTGGAGTGATGACAAAACAAGATCCATACCTGGCCATTGTTTGGGGACAGACAACACCCAGTGTATACACCTGTTTCTCAAAGTGACTGTGCTGTACACCTTCTAGTTAGCTCATCCCTCCCTAGTCCTGAATAGTCACAGTATTTAGCTCTAATGACCCTGGAAAACGGAAATAGTGTCATAAATCACCTGTTAAACAGTTTAACAGATCCAAATAGGAACAGAAATAAGGCTCGGCTTTAGCGGTAGAAGTTTAAAAGGAGTTTGGTTTGAAGGCCTGTTGGGTCTCCAGAGTCTAGCCCCTTTTCAGTTCTGAAGAGGGGCAGGAGAGCCAGACAGTGCAGGGTGGGTGACTCTTTCCAACTATAGTCTGTTCCAGCACCTCCGAAGGCTGCTTTGGGTTTCTCAGGTTCACAGAAAGGAACAAGTCCAAGTCCACAGGGCAAATGTAAAACGTCACACCATTGGCTGAGTGCCAGTTTTCCAATAGCAACACCACATAGAACAGAACATACTATTCCTTATAGTTGAGAAAAGGCAAACCACAGGGAAAAAGCCCATCTAGACGTGTCCCTAAGTCCTCCGTTGTGTGCCTGTCTTCAACATCTCTTCCTGTATTGAATATGGCTTTGAAGGCAGAGACTGTCTTAAATTTCAGCATCTGAGGTGCTTAGAAACTGTAGAAGAAATCACTGTGTATGTCTGGGATCAGCAACCCACAGGCCAAATCTAGCCTACCACCTGTTTTTATAAAGTTTTACTGGAACACAGCTACATCCGTTAGTTCACGTGTTGTCGAAGTGCTTTTGCAGTACAATGTCAGACTAGTGACAGAAACTGCATGGCCCACAAAGTAAAAAATATTTGTTATCTGGCCCTTTATAGAAAAAGTCTGCCAGCCTGTGGTGCTGCTATTCTGGTTTCTAAAGTCAAGGTCTGGTAAGTAAACATTTTAAATTTTGTCAGGTGTCCTTTTTGCCATTCTGGTGTAGTCTCATCTTGATCATTTTCCCCTTTCAAAGGTCAGTATTCACAGATAAAGGGTGGATTTATGTAATATGCAATATATTTTTAAGACTCTTAAAAACTGGTAGGAAAAAGATCATTAACCCAACAGAACAGGAAAATAATAAGCAGTGCACACAAAAGGAAGTAAAGGGCTTTTGAAACTTATGCTCAACCTCATTCGTAATGAGATAAACCCAAACTAAATTGCACTAAGAAACCTCTTTTCACCTACCAGATTCACAAAGTCTGGTCACAAGAATTCAGGGAGCAGTCATTTTCATACATCACTGGTCACACTAGGCATAGCCTCCACTGGGCACAGCTGGCCAGCACCCATCAGTTACAGATGCACACTCTGCCAGGAAAACTCAGCCAGAAGGCACTCAGCCCTCTTGCTCCGTGACCTGCAGTTGTCCACAGGAACTTAACTTACAGATAATACACGTGTGGAGGGTAAAGCATGTACTTAGGCTGATTACACCATTGTTTGTCAAAGGAAAAAATGGAAACCAATATCCACAAATTGGGGACTGGCTAAAATGAGGTGCTAGAGCTACACATGCAATGGAAAACCAGGAAGCTGTTCTAAAGGAAGAGGAGAAAGTTCTTCAATATGAGATCTCCTAGATGATTATTGGAGAAAAGCAAGGTGCACAAAGGGGAGAAAGTATACATTTTTGCTTAATATGCATACATGTTTCCAAAGGGAAAAACATGGCAGCAGTGGCCACTGCTGAAAATTAATAAATTGTGCAGAGGTGGGGGCTCTCCTAAGTTTTGAACCAAATCGATGCGGCAGATGCTGCATGCACACAGTCTTCCCGGCCCCAAGTTGGTACTGAAACCACGTGACCTCTCTCCAGGAGCCCTGTTGTGTCTACGTCTGCTCTTTAAACCTGCCGGGCCATCTGCGCTGGCCTGGGACACTCTCCTGGATCTCCCCAGGTCTCACTCCAGGTTCTGCTCAGATGATACCTCCCAACAAAGGCCTTTCCTGATCCCCTGTCTGCAGTGTACCAACCCTGAACAGCTACTGCTCACTTGCCTCCCTTTCTGGCACGTCTCTGCCTCTCCTCGCCCATCATCCCCAGTGTCAGCTGCAGAAGGGGGCTTTGTCCTTGCCCACCATTTGTTCTCAGCACAGTGCCTTGCACACGGTGGGCATCAATAAACATGGATGGATTGTTAGAGGCACTAGATCATGTAGTAAGATCTGTTCTTTGATTACTTTGTAAGAAGCATCACAACATGGTGAGACTTGGCCCTTGGAGGAATCTTAAGGGAAGGCTTGAAAGTGGGAAGGTGCTGGCACCTGCCATTAGGAACAAACAGCATGATGACAGAAATGCCCCCATTTTCTCCTCTTTCCCTGTTTCCTACCTATCGGGCAGCATCTCACCTATAATGCAGTCACCTCTCCAGGAGGGCACACCTGGCAGGAAAAGGTGCTGAACACAAAGCCCGCAGGCTCTGGAAGGTGTCGCCAGCTAGATTGACACCGCAATCAATGACAGAAAGAGCTGACAAGTTGCCCCCTTACCCCCATGGGCAGAAACAAACAAGTTGAGAAAAGAAATAGACTGTTTATTATTCATTTGAAATATCACATGCACTTTTAAAAATTAAAACTCTTTATTTAAACATCTTAATAGCATCTTATCAGTTTGGTGGCAGCGAAAGAAACACTACCAAAGACAAATATTTTGAAAAGCATTTACAAAAATACATTGCACAAAGTCCTATCTTTAAAAATAAATTAATATTCAAAATAGTTTCACCCCAACCCCCAAATTTAGTTTTATATAGGAAATTTTGTTTTATAGATTTAACCTGTAATATATGAAACATCTGTACACATTCTGTCCAACTTAACTGCATAGGCATGAATTCTAATTCTGAGAAGAGTGAAAAAAATGCTATTTTATGTGATTCTTACATATTTGAGGACTGTTGTGCAATATACATAAAACTGTTCAGAAAACCAGTCAGCACCATCATTTTCGCTTTTTCTGAAAAGACAACATCTACAGTACATCAAAACTGTCTTAACCCAATAAAACTTAAATAACTTTAAAGGTAAAACATCTGAAAAACTTTTAAGTGCCTTGCAGATATCTCATTTATAAAGTCTGTTGAGTAAAGTAGTCTAAATGGTAAATATGAATCATGACCAAAATGGGTTTCAAAAGAACCAGGTAAGAGTGGCCAGCAGCCACAGTGAGAGGCAGATCCCAATGAGAGCCAGTAGAAAATGCTGCTGTAAGAAAAAGGACAGTTATAAACTGAACGGTTTCATGCATTTGCCACAGTGGGCAATACTCTTTTGAAAACCATCAATGGAGTAAAAACTCAGCCTTAAAAACTGTAGAGCACGTTAGTGTTCCCTTTGTAGCAAATTTCAAAACAAACCTGGAAAATATCCAAACGATAAGACTCTTTGTTCCTATCTGTACTTGGAAGTAAAGCTCCACGGTATCCCCAACAGGACCCGAGACCTCGCTTACGCTGTTTGTGTCCATCTAGACCACCCCCTTCACACCAGACTCACCTCACGCTACGGTGAAGATGGAGCTCCCCATGTTCTGGACAGATACTAGTACACCAAGTCCTCACTCTGAAAATCCATCTCAGAAGTAAGCACAAACTAAGCAGAAAAACATTTTAGTCATCCCCCGCCTGGTGGTATAAAAGAACTACAGGTGCTGAATAGTGGAAAAGCCCCACCCGAAGGAAAGGTGCTTAGAGCTCTGAAATTTGGTGACAGTTTTTCCCTGAAAGAAATGTGTGTTGGATTTAACAGATGGAACACAGCTGGCCTCCGAAGTCCTTCAGAAGGTCTAGTGAAAGGCTAAATAACAAAGCTCTGAAAACACTTCAAACCTTGTAACCTCATTTGCTTTGTTCCTGATGTCAAGAAAATACAAATATAAAGAGCTTTACATTCAAAAACAAATCCCCAGAATAAACTAAGTGTCTCTGATACCATACAGTCGGATGAATGTCCACAGAGGCAGCTGTCGCCAGGGGCTCTGTGGACAAAGCATCTCACACACAGGCATCGCAGACACAAAGTGGATGCGACAGCGAGCTGGGCACTAGACCACGACCGGCCTTGTGGGAGGTCTGGAAACGTTTATTTGGGGTGGCTGTGTCCTGTGACCATACATGCCCTCGGCCTCGAGGGCTCCAGTGTTCCAGACAGTCCTGTATCTACAAACGTACAGGAATGTGAGCAGGGCCTCTACTTGATGGGATCTCCGTGAACCCTGAACCGATAGAGACATGTGTATTCCAGATGGCCCCAGTTAGAGAAGATCCGAAGTTCCACAATTTGGAAAGCTTTTTCAGGTCTTTTCTGAAATCAAGGCAGGGGGGAAAAGAAAATCACACTCATTTCATATTAATAACCCAAGCCCAGTTACTTCCTTGACTATGATAGCGCGTAGGAAAGAGTCAAGTTAGAGATTCAATTCTTCAGTATGAACCAGGTCCTCTGTGACAGCACAGGAAGGGAAACAGCCCTATGAGAGCTCATTATCAGCTACAGACTCACTTAATTTCAGCACACAAGACACATTTATATGTGCAGCAAAGTTATATACTAAAACAGCTCTTCAAGAAAAAAAAGCTAGAAAGCTCAGGTTAATTTCTTTTCAAAGGCTGATCCTTACGCTACTTCTGACAAGCTTACTGATGTTGGCTGGGCCCTGCTGACACGAGAGAGACTGGAGGCCCAGGAACCACGGATAAGGATGCACCACTGGGGCCTTACCAGTGTATGGAACATCTGGAGTGACTCCCCGTCTTGATCATATGTAAATTGTCCCAGAAGCTGCCCTTCTTCTTGATATTCACTTTCCAATCCCTGAAATCAAGACCATATACCATGAAATAATGGGAAAATAACAGAGTTAATCAGGACTGTTTCCCTTCAACATTAGTTAAAAAGAGGTTACTGAGCTACTGACGCAGTCATAATTCCTTCTTTGCCAAGACTGCTTCATGCTAAGCATTCTATTACGTGCTTTATATCTGTTATCCATTTAATCCTCACAACAACCCCATGAGGTATTATTACCCCCATTTTGCAGATACAGCAAACAGGCTGGAAGAGGTTAAGCTAATGAGCAGCAGAGAAGAGACTGTCTGACTCCACAGACCAGCTGTTAACACTAGAATGTGCACAGCTCCTCTCCATGCTCCAAATAAAACTGGGGCTGACACACTGCAGACATGAGACCATCGGCCGGGCCTGAGGCACACGCACACCTGAACCTGGGGCCGATGTACCGTGAACATGAGACCATCAGCCGGGCCCGAGGGACACGCACACCTGAACCTGGGGCCGATGTACCGTGAACATGAGACCATCGGCCAGGCCTGAGGGACACGCACACCTGAACCTGGGACCAATGTACCATAAACATGAGACCATCGGCCGGGCCTGAGGGACACGCACACCTGAACAGGTCCCTGAATGAAAGGACTACACACATACACACAAAGTCATATCATTAAAAACACTAGTAGTGAACAGGTGAATACTTGAATGTCTGTTTCATAACGAGCATAGACTCTAAGTATAAAAAAAATGCCACGGAAGAAAACACAGTGAGGAGTAGGCATCGCTAAATGCAGAACTAGCAATGACACTTGGAGACGTGTCTAACAAGGTGACACATGACTAACATTCATATGTTAAAATGCTCCAACAAGGAACCTACTAGATCCTAAAGATAAATGCACAAGGATAGAATCTACAGAAAAGGAAACACACATGCGTGATGCATAAAAATGCAGTCTAAGATACCATCTTTTACCTATCATGTTGGCAGAGACTGAAAAGAGGGGGCTCAGTCTTAAAAAGGGTGAGAATAAGAAAAAAAAAAAATTATGAGATAAATACCGCTTCTCACGCACTGCTGGGAGAAAGTCTCGTTACATACGGTGCAGTGAGTCACAGGTTAAAACATGCCCACATCCCTGGCACAGGAATTCCACTTCTGAGTATCTCGTCTACGGAACTATCTGAAGATTCAGAGAGATCATACTCACCCGGAAAAAAAGATGTGTTCCACAATGGGAGAAGTGGTAAGGGAAATAAGCGCTTAGCTATGCAATGGTCTTCTGTATGTGTATAGAGAGTTTAATTTCCCTGGAAAGATGCTTACGGTAAAAAAATTTTTTTTTTAAAGCAGGAAACAAAATTACATGAACAGTATTGTCTTATCTGTACCTTCTAATGGAGAGAAAAAAAAAGAGAGACCAGAAAAATACACAATATTTATGGGTGTTCTTTTTCCAATTTCTTTTTTTCTTTTCTCTAAGTTCTATAAATCAAAAAACAAAATTTACTTTTTCTTTTGTCATTCAGTTGCTTCAACATCACCCAGTTGTCCAAACACTATTTATAGCTGAACAAACAAGAGTGATAAAGAAGTAAAATTCTCAGTCAGGCAGGTTTAACTGGATCCGTTTAGCCAGACCTACAAATTGTACATGGATTAATACACTACTTGTAAGTTACCCTCTCTGGGAAAAGGACTAAGATGCCTCCCTCAACATTTCATCACCTTAATCGGCGGAGAACAATTTCTCTGTGAAAAGTGCCCGGCAGATGTACCTGAGTCATTCACCTTTACTGTTCACCTTTGTAAAATTCCCAGAAAGGGATAAAAGAAATGTCCCTTAGTCACCTGGCCAAACATACTCACATATACTGCGAAGTCCTTGGGTGCGCTGCTGATGTTGCCTGTTGGCGAGAGCGTCTTTGGTATGTGCTCCAGAGTGAAGGTGGTCGGGTAGATGGCCATCGACAGCCTCACCACCAGGTACCCCTGGGAACCCTTAAACGCCCAGCAGTTACCGGGATAGATGTCAGGCTGGGGAAAAGCAAAGTACTCAAGTCTTAAGAGGTTGAACAGGCTCTTAACTGCTTCAAAGAAAAAAAAAAAAAAAAAAAACAGAAGCAATAAAAGACTGATAATACCGAACAATTAAAAAAAAAAAAATGTTAGCATGGCAAAAATCATCGTAAGCAAAAAAATCAAAAGACATACTGGGGAAAGGCATTTGCAACTTATATGCCAAAGGGTTACTATCTCCAATATGTAAGTAAGTTTTTATAACTGTGAAAGTAGCCAAAACCTTATAGGAAAACGGGCAAAAGATATAAACATGTTTCAGAGAAAAACGAATATAAACATATGGAAAGATGCCCAACATACATAATACTGAGAAAAATACAAATGAAAATGACAGCGTGACCACTTCTCACCCCGTCAGACTGACAACGGTCCCAAAGTCTGACAACATCTGCTGCTGTCAACCACGGGAAGGGGAGGGTGGGACAGAAGCCAGGCCTCTCTCTGAATGGGTCTGTGTATTTGGAACTGGGTAAGTATTTTATATAATTAAGAAAGATTTCTAAGAAAAAAAGGCAATTCCTAAGAATAGAGAATGGAAACAAATGACTTAATAAATACCAAGCTGGTGGCAACATCACAGAGGAGTATCGAGTGGCTTTAAATACAGCATCGGACCATGTAACCTGAGCAACTGGAATTAGTGTTAGTGTCATTTGTTTAAAAAATATAGAGAGAAAAGAAGTTATTGCATGTTAATGTCATTAAGAATCAAAATTTTCAACATATAAGAGATGCAAATATAAAATCAAAGAAATAAAAACCCTGTCATCTTTCATTTGAATTTGAAGTGTCAGTGTGGACTCATGATTTGTTTTCCTCTTTCCAAATACACAGACACACACACACACTCCCTCCTGTCTACTGAAAAGGCTTTTTAGCAGTGAACCCTCTAGTGAAGAGACTAATTTCTAAACATCATTCCTGATACTAAAAGGAACCAGGGCTCCTCGGAGAAGTGATTTATTCAGCTTCGGGAAAGGACACGCACATGATCCTAGTGGGATACCTGTGCCATTCTGCGGTTGTGTCAGAGGACAGCGGCCCATGTGAAAGGGACCCCACTGGCCAGAGATGGGACGATTCAAGCAAAAAAAGAATGTTGGCAAATGAGTTAAAACATGTAACGTATATAAAACTCTGTTAGTTCGCGATACTAAGAAGCAAAAACAAAGACCCTCCACTGGTCCTTCTACAATGGCACAGTTGAGCAGTTGAGACAGAAACCATATGGCCCCCAAAGCCTTTGGAGGCACTTCCTGTCTAGCCTCTCACAGAACCACCACCTTTTCACCACTGGCAGTTTGGGGCTGTTCCAACATCTGTGGACATGGCCCTGGTGCACGTGGGATGCACTTCTGCTGGATTTGCCCACAGTTTGACTGCTGGGTCACAGGGCATGTACAACGTGGGGTATTTACTAAACAGTTTCCAAAGGGGGTGCAACAATTCATCTTTCACTAAGACTGTGAGATTCCAGGTGACCCCATCCTTGCCAGCAGTGATGGTAAGTCACTGTGGTTTTAATTTGTAGTCCTCCAATAGCTAATGAGGTTGAGTGCCACTTTATTTGCTTGTTGGCTGTCTGGCTATCCACCTGTTGTGAAGTGGCTGTTCAAGTATCTGCCCATTTTTCCAGTAAGTCGACTCTCTTTTTCTTACTGATTTGTAGGAATTCTTTGTTGGATATCTTTATTGTGAATCTCATGTCTTCTGATGAACAGATGTTCACAGGTCCTCTTATTAGACTGAGTAACTTCTCTTCCAGACCTCTGGCCAGACAATCAAGTGATAAGGTACCGAATATCAGCTTTACTGATACTCACTCATGCAACAGTCACTTGATCTATGAACTTTTTTTTCTTTTTGCTTTTTTTTTTATTGTACTTCAGATGAAGGTTTACTGAACTAGCTTCTCATTACACATTTAGTACACATATTGTTTTATGACATCGGTTAACAACCCCATGACATGTCAACACTCTCCCTTTCTTGACCTTGGGTTCCTTATTACCAGCTTTCCTGCCCCCTCCTGCCTTCTAGTCCTTGCCCCTGGGCTGGTGTGCTCCTTTAGTCTCATTTTGTTTTATGGGCCTGTCTAATCTTTGGCTGAAAGGTGAACCTCGGGTGACTTCATTACTGAGCTAAAAGGGTGTCTGGGGGCCATACTCTTGGGGTTTCTCCAGTCTCTGTCAGGCCAGTAAGTCTTTTTTTTTTTTTTTTTGTGAGTTAGACTTTCGTTCCACAGTTTTCTCCAGCTCTATCTGGGACCCTCTATTGTGATCCCTGTCAGAGCAGTCAGTGGTGGTAGCCAGGTACCATCTAGTTGTACTGAACTCAGTCTGGTGGAGGCCACGGTAGTTGTGGTCCATTAGTCCTTTGGACTAATCTTTCCCTTGTGTCTTTGGTTTTCTTCATTCTCCCTTGCTCCAGAAGGGGTGAGGCCAGTGGAGTACCATAGATGGCTGCTCACAAGCTTTTAAGACCCCAGATGCTACTCACCAAAGTAGAATGTAGAATATTTTCTTTATAAACTATGCTATGCCAATTGAGCTGGATGTTCCCCGAGACCATGGTCCCCACAGCCCTCAGCCCAGTAATTTGGTCCCTCAGGGAGTCTGGATGTGCCTATGGAGCTTCCATAACCTTGCTTTATTTATACAAGCTATGCTGGCTTCCCCAGTGCTATGCACTGTCTTACCCTTTACCCATCTGTGAATTCTTTAAGATGGGACTTGTTAAGTGAAAGGCAGCTATCATGTGGCTGTTTCACATTATATTAGGCAGCATTTGCTACTGAGGTAAAATAAATGTATCTGACAAGTTAAACTCTTCACCCCCTTCACCCACTCTATCTCCTACACGTGTATGACCAACAATATAAAGCCATGTGAGCAACAGTCACACCCAAAGGAATCGTTACAAGGCACTAGAGAGAACAGAAGCTAACAGCCCCTCCATCCTCTGGGAATCCCACAGGGCATGTGAAAGGAAAGGAGGAGGGGAGCCCCTCATTATGCTACTCATGCCTGTCCCCACCTGTCCTGTCTGTAGCAGGAAGAGAAGGCATGTGACACTCCCACCCGGACCACCTTCAGTTGTACACAACCCAAATCCCTCTGTACCAAGTTCACACATCAGCAGAGTTTATGGTCCCAGGAATCAGTCACCCTTTGAGGCGGAGGGTCACAGCTGGCAAAGGCCAACCGAGATATGGAGAGTGCTGGCCATGCCCCGTCCCCCGGTCTGGGGCTGCGTTCCCCTCTCCGAGCATTCACGGGGAACCTCTCACAGGTATGTCCCCTCTGTGAGGGTTCACGGAGCCACACAGAGGGTCTGCACACTGCCTTGTGTGTTACCCCTTAGTGAGAAGCTAAAGAAAGCGTCGACACCCTGGTCACAGCTGGTACCTTGGTTCCATCTGGGGCCTAAACAGCCATGCGGCAGAAGTATGAGGAACGTCGAAAAGCAGCAATTGAAACCCAGAGGCCACGTACTCACCTGAATCACCACGCGAGGAGACTGAGAGAAGTACCACAGCGGGATCCCGAACAGGCTGATCAGCGCCGTCTTGGTCTCATACGTTTCAGAGCAGCGAGTACTCAAGATGCTGCCGCCTTAAAGCAAAGTTTCGATTTGTTTCACTATCTGTTCTACCATTTTGAAAGCAATATTAATCACTCATCTTAGAGCTTTATCTTGGGGTTTTAAAAATTCTCAAGTTCTTAACTTGTACAAAGAACCTTTTAATTGAAGGCCAACCCTATTCTAACAAATTTTGCGTTTTCAAACCGAAATGTTGATAGTTTGCAATTGCTTTAGGATACACAATTTGTACCAACTGAAACGGAAAAACTCTTAAAATTAGTGGCCTTTCTCCCCGTCCCTTACAAGAACATTGATGATTCTTCATGGCTACAGGGATAGCTGCTTTGATGAGCTTGTGTTCAGTGAGAACCCAGCCAGGTGGCAGCATTACCCGCCAGGGAGGTTCAGAGGGCCTACTTAACAGGCCAAACCACTACCAAGAAAACAGAAAAGGTAAGGGGGGGAACTGGGGTGACTGCTAACAGGTACGGGGGTTCTTTCTGGGGTAGTCGTACAACACTGTGAATGTATTAAATGCTACTGAATTATGCATTTAAAATGGTAAAGTTTATATCTCAATAATAATATAATAAACATTTTTAAAGGTTCCATTTGTCCCTCAATAGGAAATGGGGCAGACAAGATACTGGAGCCACAGCAGGCCCAAGAGATCGAACCTGGCTGCTGCAGTTAAGATGGGGAGCAGTTCCTGCATGGACCTCACGGCCAGCCCTACACTGACCATGCCACCGATTTCCTACGCTACTGGGGAAAGCTGAGTTAATGGTGGTGGGTTTCATAATCTCTGCTGCTTCTGTAGGACTTCCAGGCCCTTTCATATACTAACGATATTAAAGGGTCTTCTTCTCTCCCAAGGGAACATACTGGACCACCAGCCCTCAACTGCACCTCCTAAATCTAAAATTTCTGAAAACCAAGACTTTCTGTAATACATACAGTGAAAAAACCTGACCTGAACTGACCTGAGGTCCTTCAGTCTTTATCTCATGCAGTGTGAACAGGTGTGCGCTTCATCACAGAAAAGGGGGTGCTGCCCCAGACCTCACTGAGGTGTTATGTCATAAATAGTACATGTACCATAGCACTTCCTAAACCACAGTTCTGACCCTTGAATACACCTGGACAAGGGGTTGTGCATGTGCGGTGTACTGCATTCCCTCAACTGGGCTGGTCAGAACTCTCTCTTTCAATTCCTGGAGAAACCAAGGTAGCGCTGCCCTGCTCCCCATTCTGTTCATGTAGCGGCTCTGTGGCAGAGGTGGCACTCATTGCTACCTGGGACTCAGTTGTGGCCTGTCTCTGTCTCTCCCATGGGAACGTAAGCTCCTGGAGGCAGGGCTTGGTCTGGCTCGCCAACATGCCCTGTACCTACCAAGCATGCACCCACAGGCACATAAACTGAAAACGCACGCACACAGCCCCCAGGAGCACCTACACAGCCCATCTCAGAGTGTTCGTGCTCTGTGGGGCAGGCTGAGAACCGCTGCCCTGGTGCTGACCTCGTCACTGGACTTCTGTGTTAAAGCAAATAAACCTTACGACACACACGTCAGAAATAATCCGTCCCCCAGTGTTTGTGGTGGTAATTCCTGACACAGCTAGAAGAGCCCAAGAGGTGCTGAAATTCCCCAAACTGGGCTTTGGAGCAGCTCATAACTGTGCAGCTCACGCCTGCCACCAGCCCTTCTGGGGGACCTGACAGTGCCCAAAAAAGCAACTGATGAGGAAGAAAAGCCATGAGGGACTCATCCAGAATAACATTCTTTTCTCAGACTTTTTAAAAGTAGTAGTAAGTTCCTTACTTCTCAGGTTTACAACTCTGCTAACAAATGACTGTTTTATTTTTAGTGATAAATATGTCCATTCACTTACCGCCAGACTCCAGAGCAAAGTCTACCATGCCGGTTTTATCCTGGGAATACAGCTTCAAAGCGTTGTTCACAATAATGCGTGCTTGCTGGAAGTGGAAGATCAGAATGGAGGAGGAGACAGGTAGGTTTAATGACATGCAAATTCAAGCCAAATAATTAAGTAAAAAATGATTCTGACTCATAGTGACCCTACAGGTCAGAATAGAATTGCCCTATAGGATTTCTCAGGCTGTACTCTTTATGGAAGCAGGCTGCCACATCTTTCTCCCATGGAGTGGCTGGTGGGTTCAAATCACCAACCTCTCGGTTAGCAGCGGAGCATTTAACCACTGTGCCACCAGTACAATTAACTGTACTTTGGGGCTTGAGAGGCACAGGGGCACTGTTCCAGAAATCCCAAACCTCCATCAGCACCCCTGACCATGAGGGCCACCAAACCGAATCAGAAGCAGAGTCCCCAAGCCAGAGAAATCCACCGTGAGTCTTAACACATGACCATTAACAAGGGTCAGGGTGAGGGGCTGTCACAGGGTACTAGATACTGAGAAATTTTTACACAATTCAGAATTGCCACCACACAGGGAGTGGAGGCAGTGAGACAAGAGTCCCAAAGCAGACTCCTCCCAAGAAAAAGTTCAACAGCAGTAGCAGCTATCATTTCCTAGGCAACTGCCTTATTCTGTGGCAGGCACCGTGTTAAGCATCTTTCAGATTATTTGACTTGAGCCTGACCACAACCCTCTGATCATCAATCCCATTGCTGCAGGGATTCTAAGCACCTCTTGGGCCCTACTCACCGCCTCCGTGATCCCGGGAACCCCTGCCTCGTGCATGGCGGACACCACTGCTGCGGAAGTGGGGGCCTGCTTTGTCACAGAAATGTGGTGGGTGATGTTCTTCAGGACCTGCAGCTCCAAATCTCGCAGTAAGATCTGCAGATCACCCTTGCTTACAAACTGAGAGGAAAACTTCTGCAGCAGCCATTCAAGAGAACTGTCTTGCTGGTCTTCGGAAAACATGAGTCTGATCGTCTCTCTGACTTGGGTGTCCACCTGATAAAATCATTAGTCAGCATGACAGAAACTGAGTTCTAGTTCAATCATTTCAGCTCTTCACTTGCTCCACCTCAGATACCTCAGAACTATCACACAGCGTCTCAAATTCCACAGGTAAATGTGACACCATTTTTCCTTCATGTTAAACTTTAAGAACACCTCCAAAAATGCATGGTTTCAAGAGAACAGGAATAGAAATAAATGAAATGCGGGCCTAGGAACTAAAGACAAAAGGAGGTATGTCCACTTGTTCAGCTGAAGTGATTCCGCTCAGCAAACATTTACTCAGCTCCACCAGGGGTGAGAACTGGGAAGAATAAAACAGTCCCTTGTCTTCAACATGTTTGGTCTGGTAAAGGAAACTGCTGTATAAACAAACTTGAAATGTAACTTTATATATGTTAAGTACACCCATGTGTGTTAATGTATGTACACACACACACACACACAGAGTCACATATATAAATTTCTCTCTTGCCTGATAAGGGATGGAGTATGGGAAGGGGCACGAGAAAGGGCGCAGTGCTCTACAGTAACACGTGCATCCAGCGCTGACTCGCTGTCTTAAACAGCGCCACAGCACCCACAGCAGGAGCTACCCCCAATGTGCCACCCCGCCCGACACTTAACTGAGTCCTTCCCTTTTGTCCTGATGCTTCTATATCTGCAGACAGAGCCCCAGAAGTATGACCGCTGGTCTCAAACCACAGGTACATTTTTAGTTGATTAAAATCGCAAGGTTTTGTTCCAAAACGGGTGGAGCCATTCACATCCTGCCAGCCTCGAGAACACCACTTCCCCACCTCACTGGGGTACTGACTGCTGCCCCTCTGAGGGCCGAGACGTGGGCACTCTAACTCACAGATGCTGCTGGTGAGACCGGGCTCCCTGCTCATAGGCTGGGCCCGTGCTTCTGGCGTTCGTCCTCCTGCCAATCTCAGGAGCTCTGTGCACGTTACAGAGAAAAGTTTACCACGTGTACTGCAAATACTTTTCCCCAGTCTACTGTGTGACTGACTTATGCTGACTTTTGCTGTTCATTTTTTTTCC
This sequence comes from Loxodonta africana, assembly GCF_030014295.1. Classification (NCBI taxonomy): domain Eukaryota; kingdom Metazoa; phylum Chordata; class Mammalia; order Proboscidea; family Elephantidae; genus Loxodonta; species Loxodonta africana. The sequence goes on along the minus strand of NC_087353.1, from coordinate 91,316,370 downwards.
TCTCCATTTCTATGCAGCTACAAATATCTGTATTTTCTCTTCTGCGTAAGGACAGATGAGCTTGAAGGAATACCCATGATATGACATGAGTAAAAAAAAAAAAAAGAACAAGCTGCAGAGTGCAATATAATTCCATTTTGATGAAAAAATGCACAAAAACACCCACCCCCAACCCCAAATAAATGTTAGTACATGTTTATGTGCCACGGGGAAGTATGGGAAGACAGACACCTAAGTGTTAACATGTTATGTTACTGGAATGGGAGGCATGTGAGGGGAACCAAGTTTATTATTCTGAGATTAAAAAAAAAAAAAAAAAAAAATCAAATATAATAAATGTTTTTTTTAAATAAAGTGGAAGTTAACTCAATAAACATAAATCAACAGCTCAAGTTCTCTTTCACTCTGTTACAAAAACAAAATGTAAATACTGAGGAAGTTACCTTTTCATGTATTGTATCTACTTTCTCGCAGCTCGTCTTCAGGTTTCGCCAGTCTGCCAATTCCGACTTCAGGTGCTCCAGTTGCAGTTCCAGCTGCCTGACAGTGGACAGGAGGTGCTGCTCCTCAGCAGTCCCGCTGGAAGGTGACAGATAGGTCAGTCGGGGTGCCGCCAGGTCCCCGGGACTGAACCAGCACATTCCATAAAGACGGCAGAAAGGCAGAACCCCTCCCCAGGTAAGTCTACCTTGTGAAGATCGCGATTTGTCCAAACTTCGTGTGGAAATATAATACCAGTTTCAAATCGAAACCTCAAGGGGAGTCTTCTCCACATCAGTTTAGATATGCACACACAGATACACACACCGCACAGGTAGGGTGTCTACCAAAACACTACCCAGAGTGGCTATCTTTTAGTGGTTGGTGAAAGAATGCCCTGAAAACTTTAATATTTAAACTGTATCTGTTGTTTGGTGCTGTCGAGGCAATTCTGACTCACAGCGACCCCCTGTGGCAGAGTACAACTGCCCCACAGGGCTGTGATCTTTATGGACACAGACGGTCAGGTCTTTCTCCTATGGACCCACTGAGTGGGTTCAAACTGCTGAGTGCTTAACCACTGCACCACCAGGGCTTCTCAATTAATATTTAGAAGCTGTATCTATCTCCTTGAAAACATAAATAAGACTTCAGAAATGAGCCCAAATTTATCCACAATCATAAAGATGGGTCTCAACTACCCATGAGGTGGAAGGGACGTTGCCCTGGACATACACGGCCTTAGGGCTAGCTTTAGCAGTTCTATTTTCCAGAGGAACTGTGTACCAGACATTGCAGTAGTGTGTCTATATCTGTTTATAGGCAGGCATGGTGGCCCCCACGGACCTGACTGGGGTGGGAAGGCCCTCCTGGTCATAGCAGGGGCACCATCGTGTGTGGTCATGAGAGGTTTTCTGCTGCACAGAGAGATGGGTGGTGACAAGCTTCTCAGGCTGCCCTCCTCCCCTCTGTGGCTCCACAGGGGCCTCCCAGACAGATAGGCAGCGAGCTGGGACCCAGTTACCCAGGGGACACTGGGGATGAAGGAGGTGTTGGCGCCCTCTTTAATTATAATTATCACTGTGGCGCCAAGCAACCAGAGGGAAGAGAACAGAAGACAAAGACTGAGCATATCTGACGTAATCCTACCTAGTTGTTCTCAACTTGGTCTGCTCTAACTCCTTCTGGATAACCTAAAAAGTGTGAGAAACAATCTGTTTAAACACACAAGTGATAGGTTAACTTTTCACAAATCATACCCTTGATGAAATCATCAACTACACATATTTATCTGGGGCTTGTTTTCTTAATTCACAGTCCAGACCTGCCTGTGGTCCCTGTTGGTCCCCCCGAGGCCACTGCTTAGACAACAACAGGGGGACAGATGTCACATCCCTGGATGCCGGGGTCAGCTGGCTGTCTTCTGGAATACGCACCTGGTTGTGTCTGCACCTGACCCCAGCTCAGGAGGGGGCACCGACCTACCATACCCCACCGCGGAAAAGCGTGCGAGCAATCTAAACCCAGGGAGGGGGGCTGAGAGAAAGGGGAGACAGTGGGCACCGACTGGTCTCACCCCACCCTGAAGCAACGGGCACCAACTGTGGCCAACTGAGCAAGATAAACTTATTAAACATTAAAAGCAATAAAATGGAACCGCCAAGAAAAAAAGGGTCAGAAATTAACTTTTGTCGGTTTCATAAGGGACAACAGCAAATACGCAAAAGGAAGCGCTTTAAAGAGACAGCTAAGGAACCTTAAAACGCTGATTGTAGCTGATTTTATTTAAAAAGTCATTACTTTGTTGGGAGCTACATGGGAAAGGTCAAGAATGAGTACCTCGGATTTATCTGCCAGTTTTCCAATCATGTCTTCCAAGTTTGAGAGACGTAATTCGTGTTCTTGGTGGAAAGTCATGAAGTCAGTCTCCAAGAGAAAAGCAAATGGACACAGGGTTTAAGAAGTTAAACAAACAAAAACCTTGCAGGTGTAGTCAAGTTCTTTCTACAGAATATCAAAAAAGTAGACTATTTGGTCGCAAGCTGACATCACACCCTTGAAGGGGTAATCTGCTAGTAACATCCTTATTTTCACCTTTAACTCTGGAGGTTTCAAATCTGTGCTAGGTCATCAACAGTTTTTCTAGTTACAGAACGTTATTCATAAAGACGTCCTGTCATTACTATAACATACTCTCTGTAGAAAGCAAATCAACTGCCATCCCTTCAGCAAATACTCACTACGTACCCGCTATATTTCATGGTAAAATAACTGTGGATACAGATACACCGCCCACTTATCTCCCCCGCAATCATTTCACACTCATACATAACATGTGACATAAAAACATTTACTAGGAGTAAGCCAACTGGAATATATTTCCAGAACACTTGAAAATATCATTCAAAATTGGATTTTCATCAGATGATGACAGTAACTTATTTAGTAACCACTCAGGCAGTGACTATTCCTCCAGTTACACACGGGCAAGCAGCTTTTCCGGCTGGGTGAGGAAGTATCAATGAAAGCACCAAACTAGAAGAGAACAATTTTTTGCAACATAAGCAGCTAACTGTTCAAAAATAGTGACAATTTGTTAAACATATTTCAACACTCTCTTTAGCACTTTTTAGAAGATAAAACTATAGTAAGATTATCAGACACACTCCTGGGAAGGTCAAGAAAAATCACTGCCAATTCTACTCTAAAAGGGTGACTGCATAGCAGAGAACAGCAACGGCAAGGAAAGGTCTGGTGCACCCCTAAATAAGGAAAATCCAGGCCACAGAGGAGAAATCCAGAGCCAAGACTGTGTGGAGTTTTCTTTGTTAACGTGTACCGTATCTCACTCTAAAATATAACCAAAACAGTTTCTAAAGATTCACATAAAAAAATAAGATTAAAAATACGGTACGCCAGAGCAAAGGGATGAAGGCAGCTGGAAAGGTGAGCCCAGGGGCCCTAAATTAAGGGAAGGTGCGCCCCAAGGCAGGGCAGGTGGTCCCGAAGGGTGAGAGCAGCTCGAAACAGAACACTGCAGAGCACATAGCCGCTGGTCTGCTGTGTGACAAGGCTGCTGGCTTTCTCCACCCTGCCCCGTGGCCTGTCCCTTCCTGTGCTGTGAGGCCAGTATGTGCACGGCACACAGTTTACCAGGTGTCAAGCGCCCTGTGGCAACAGAAAGAAAAAATGAGAAACTCTTCTCAGTGTTACCTCAGCGCCCTGGACACCCTCTGAGGGGGCCTCCTTCGCTTGCTGCGCCACCAGCTGGTGCAGCAGCATTAGCATCCCCTCCCGGTCGCCGTCCGCCTGGTCTGCACGCGTCTGCAGGCTCCGGAGCAGTGAGACAACCCCGTCTCGGTCGCTGTCTGCCTGGTCCGCGTGCACCTGCAGCTTCTGGAGCAGCAGCGTCAGCTCTCTGAGCTTCTCCTCATGCAGCTGACACCTCCTGGACAACGCAGTCACCTGCTGCTCGACCTCACTCAGCCGGTGCCAGTGGAAAGCCTCCTTGCCGTCACCCTAAAATGGTCAGAAGGGGTCCCAGAGGCAGCGCTCAGGAGAAAGGACAAGTGAGCGCGAGCACAAGATGAGTCAGAAACACACGTGCTGTGTCTACTAGCCACCACGGCGTGGTACCCACGGCGCGGTACCCACGGCGCCACATGCAGACCCCTTGAGGGGAGCAAGAATACGCAGATCACTACTGAGCACCCTCACGTGGGAAGGCTGCAGACAGTTTCATTTTCTCCTTTATAGGTTCTACATTTTCCAAGGTAATTGATGCTATTCTGTTTTTTTAATTAAAATTAGCTGAATAATGAGATTACTTGTAGCATGCACTGTCTGAACCATTTCAGAACATGTACGGAGCTGTATGACTTGCTGATTTGACCTTTAAAAGTATTCCCTAGAACGGGGCACCCTCCTGAACCGCCCTGCTCACAAGGACCATGCGCATCTACCACGAAGAGTAAGTATCTGCAGGGCCCTTTAATATCATAGAAGATAGCCTCCCACCCAGTTACCTCCAGTGGCAGGTGCAGGTGGGAAGCATCAGGTGTGAGTATGCTCTTGGGGTCATCTGCCCTCTGTGCTTTGTACACGTTTGTCCAGTTTAACACAGGCAGGAATGAGAGAAAATCGCCCTGGCCCCAGAAAGCAAGACCTGCACCTTGGAGCAGAGGAAAAACTGCGTAAACAGGTACACACACTATCAAAAATATATTTAAACGCTCAATTTTTTTCACTAATCTATTCATGCACACGCATCTAAGCCAAACCTCACTTACCTAGTAAAAGTAACAGTGGGATGAGCAAGACTAAAAACTTGCAAATATTTCGAAGGCACCTAGGAAGAGAAATGAAAACACTGAACTTTGGAAAAGTAAAAGGCAGGGTTTGCCACTGTTTTCTCTCTCTAGATGATTTTATCAAAATATCCCCTGCCCCATTTCAAAATGGAAATCCACAGTATCAGAAACGCAGCTATAGTTTTATCTACAGGATTTGTAGATAACCTATAGGTGACCTCCTAAAAAATGATGTCTCCCAGGTTAACAGTCAAACATGCTAACTGTCGAAAAGCACCAGGCCAGGGCTGCAGGAAAGCCACGAAGGTGACTGGAACTACCCTCCCCCGGATCATCTCTGGCTCACTGGGGTCACCTGGTGCCCTGGAAGCTGCACTGGAGCAGGGGTCAAAGGACCCAGGTGCAGTCCTGACCCCGCCCCTTCCTGGCTGTGTGACCTTATACCCTGGGTTTCTGGACACTTTTGGCTTTCTTCAAGGGTGATACCTGCCTTTCCTAGCTCATAGGGCTGGTTTGGAAAATTAAATAAGAATATGAAAGACCAAAATCAAAACCAAACCCATGGCCGTCAAGTCAATTTTGACTCATAGTGACCCTATATGACAGAGTAGAACTGCCACATAGGGTTTCCAAGGAGCAGCTGGTGGATTCAAACTGCTGACCTTTTGGTTAGCAGCCAAGCTCTTAACCACTGCACCACCAGGGCTCCTCAATATGAAAGAATTTTGTAAAATATAAAGCAATATGTAAATGTCAGGTACTGTTCTCAAACCTCAACAGCACTATATAAATACAAGATAGATAATTATAAAACAATGAACCAACTGACTTCCTACAATCAGCACAAAACCGGCTCTCCAAAAGCACAAAGCTGACATGGCATCAGGGTCCTTACCTTGTAAGAAGGAACACGTTCAGCCAAGACATCAAAGTAACGAACTGGTACCATCCAAACCCCAGCCACCAGAACACTCCAGAGGCTGCCTTCCCTAGAAGAGAAAACACCAACCAGTCCAAGGAAGCGCTCTAGGAAGACGAGCTTTTAAAGGGACCATTTTTGTGAAGGCCAAGCTAGAAGCTCAAAGAGACGTACTAGCAGATGGCGTGAAAGTGTATCAGGATGCAGTGAGGACACTCTCCAGACAGGTGCTGGTCAGCTCAGCCAGGGCAGGAAATTCCCTAACACAGGACCAAAAGCCACACACAACGCCGAGAAATGCATGAGATGAGATGTGGAAGTGGATACCCGCATCCAGGCTTGATAGGTGACAATCAAGCAGCTAGACTTACCAAAAACCGAACACACCAAGAAACAAAGAGCTCTCAAGCAACAAACACATTGTCTGTTAGCATTTCTAAGCGGTAAGGAATGAAATGGGTTACATCAAGAGGCGAAGCATGGGGGCCTAGAAATGAAGGTTTTATTTGGTTAGGTAAATCATTTATTATGGGCACTGGGCACCCCAAGCCTGGGAGAGGATGTGAACACGGAAAGCCGAAATAACCACCTGGAGCAGTAATGGCCAGCCAGAGCGCCGACCACACCGCTGAGGACACGAGCCACCCCACAGCAGCGGTCCTGCGCAGCACCTGCACCAGCGCGTGACCTGTGGCAGACGAGAGGTGTATGAGGGGCACTCAGACACACGCACCAGCACAGACCAGCACGCCTGGCACACAGCAGAACCACACACTCCCACTGTCACCCATTCCACCAAAGCTCTCTCCTAAGTCGAGTCTCTTCTGAAGAAAAAAATCAAACTATTTTAAGCCTGAGAAACATACTCCTTGAAATGAACATGTGGAAAACCCTGCCATAGGTCTAACAGGTTTCATTTACTCTGCCTGCAGATACTCAAAATGTAAAATGCAGATACCCCTTATAAAATCCAAGGGGGTGTACTTGGAAGCTACCCTACAAACGTTTGCAGCCGGTGCTAAGAGAATTTATACGGGAAAGATAAGGCAATGTTTTAAAGCAAACGAAAACTCCAGAGACACCGGAAGTTAGCAGGCTCTAGGTGAGACAATGATTACTCAAAGACCAAATTGAAAGATATTCTAAAAACTAATATTTTCCAGGGAGATAGTACTTTAAAATGACAAATGGTTATACCACTGGATGCCATCAGAGCCACACAATACATAATCTTTTATCGAATATCACATGCTACATAAGGCTGAAAAGCACTTATGAAGTCAGTTTTGTTTCATTTTTTTAAGAGTAATTGCTGGGAGCTGTATTATACTAACTCAACATTTGCGTGTTGACCTCTCAAACTACTTAAAAAAAAAATCCAATACGGCTGACATGCAAAGAAATATGGCTTAAGAGAATTAAAAAAAAAATCGTTTTATGTTTATTAAACAGTTAAGAAACAACATTTGAAGCTCAGCTTTAAAAAAGACACCTTTTAACAAGAGATTTACTGGTATAATCTGGAAACCATCTCATTTTTTTCTGTAAGCCCCCACGTTGTAAACTTCCAGGGTACAGATGCTAATCACTGAAGCAATGACTATTCTCCAGGGCGAGCAGCTTTTTGCAAAACAGCACTCCAACACAGGAAGGTAATTAGTTACTAATTAGCAACCTCAAATAAGTTGTTTCTCATACATTTAATTTGTACTAAATAAATTTACAAAGACTTTTTAAGAGCTAACTTCTTAAATTAAGGCTAATATTGCCCATGTCAGTTTTAATGAGCAGGGCTTTCAAACACCTGAATTCCAAATAGAAACTAGAGCAAGCAGCAATATGCATTTGGGAAGTCACATGATAAACGCAAAACAGTAAAGGTGTGAGAGACAACCTGCATAAGAAACGACGTGCCACACGGCCCCTGTGACCCTTTGTGACTGTGAAAGCTGCATGCGGAGGGAGGCATGTGTTTCAAGATGCTCCTTCTTCCCCTTACAGTCTTCACCTGTTGGTTGCGGTAACAAGCAGTTAATTTGACAACAATCTGAACTGTGCACCATAGCATCCTGAAAAATTAGGGAACCCAATTACGCAGACAAGTCACAGCAGATGCAACACGGAGGTTCCTTGCTCCCATTACTGAGGGTTGAAGCGACGGCTCTGCCAGTCCATCCTAACTCATGGGGCCACTGCATGCATGTGGATAAAACATTTTGTCTCATCAGGGGCCTAGATACAACCTGCGAGGAGCCAAGTCCCAGACTAAGGACGTCACTGTGCTGTGAGGCCGTACTTACACAGTGGCTCCCCATTCACACCAAGGCGCGTGTCCTCTCTGAGCAGCTCGTTCACCTCCGTCCTCCCACCACACCCGGAGTGAGCTGCAACACAGCGACAGAAATTAGAGAGCTCATTGGGACTGGGCACAAATGCTGCTTAAGGGCGGAGGAAGCAGCGTGATGGAGAACCGCTTGGCTGACCACTTGCAGGGTCTCAGATTCTCAAGGCTCCCACAGTGCAGGTGAATGCAAGTGAGCCAAGATGATGACAGGGCTTTGGTCCCGAGAGATAAGCAAGCCCCACCTGCTGAGTAAGGTGCCTAGATAATACCAGATGACCAAAGACAGGCCTCCTTCAAAAGCTCTGAAACAGCAGGACCCTAAACAGCACTCAAGTAAAAGGTTTTTGCTTTAAAAAGGTAACACAGAATAAAAGTTGAGTACATTAACTTAAAAAAATATGACTTAAAGATGTTTAAGCATTGACCATCTTTCAGAAAACAGAACGGCACAGACAGTCAGCCATGAGAGAGACGAGCCGAGAGTCAGCCACGAGAGGCCACGGGAGGAGAGGCACGGAGGGGCGCACGTGAGAGGAAGCAGAGGGTTTTCTCCACCTTGAAAGCACTATTTGGTGGAGAAAGGAGGGAAAAAATGGTTTAAATACCTTCAGATTCATGGCTTTTTGACTTATAGCTTTTTGATTCCCAATCTTTTGATTCATAACTTTTCAATTTGTAATTCTCTGATTCGTAACTGAGCTTCATTAAAACCACTTGGAAAAGTTGAATTAAGAACGATGAGAAAGATGACGAGGTGCATTTGGCCAGCCACAAGATCCTATTCACGTAGAAAGATGCACCGCCTATTAAAAGACCATGAATACATGTTACTTTTTCCTGTAAGGCCGATGATGTTGACTCCCTCTGAAAGTCAGAGAGCCAAGTCGTTAACTTCAGGCAAAATGGAAGCAGCTTTCTGAATGGACTCAGGCGACAATGACGAGTGTGAAGCCGTAACAACCAAGGACACTCTGCTTGAAGTGACACTGGGCAGAAGAACTCACCCTCGTAAATGTCCTGACAGATTTAACACAAACTAGGTGGCACAGTCTTCAACACCGAGTGTCAACATGGGCAATCCTCTATAAACTACTAAATTTCAGATAATTTTGCCCTGATATCACCCATGCATATACTATGGTATTTACAATTTGCCAAACAGCCACTTCCTACATGACCTCTGACCCAGCACTGATTCCTGGCCTGGTGAGGGCTCCAGGGAAAGCACTGCAGCACCTTAGGAGCGGGCGCTGTGGCGCACCTGCGGTGGGGAGCGGAGCCAGCCCAGGCGTTCACGTAAGGGTGGTTAAGTTACAGGTGACACACAGTGATGCCTAGCCAGCCTCTGCTCTTTTTTGGTAGCGCTGCAGCTTCAGAAGTTCCATCGTGATCCCTGATACTGTTTCCCGCTCCCCTAAATGTGTGGTGTGGTATTAGACAAGCCACTGTCGGTAGAGATTTCTATTCTTGAAGAGCGGCGTAGGAAGAAGAGAGGAGGAGCAATGTGACACCACATGAGGAAAACGAGCCACCGACGCTCACGGCCCCATGAGCGCTTCCAGGAGGCAGCTCCTCTGTGGATTTTCCCAGCTCAGCAAAGCCAAACCTTATTAAGTTAGAACATATGGGATGAGGCCAGCCTGAACTGGTGAAATGTGGGTTGGAGTGATTTTAAAGAGGTTTTAGAGCTCTATTCTCAAATATTCTAAGTAGGCTATTTGTGAATTCAGACCCTATACTCAAAAACAACAACAAAAAACTGGGATTATCAGCCCCAGAGCATCAGTGCCAACTTTATTTTACACTTTAATTATCTATAGTATAGGAACCCTGGTGGTGCAGTGGTTAAAGCACTCGGCAGCTTACCAAAAGGGCGGCAATTTGAACCTACCAGCCACTCCACAGGAGAAAGATGTAGCAGTCTGCTTCCATAAAGGTTTACAGCCTTGGAAAGCCTATGGGGCAGTTTTGAAAGGTTGGCAGTTTGAATCCACCAGGCGCTCCTTGGAGACTCTATGGGGCAGCTCTACTCTCTCCTATCAGGTTGCTATGAGTCAGAATCGACTTGACGGCATTGGGTTTTGGTTTATAGGGTCACTATGAGTCAGAATGGCTTAACGGCAGTGGGTTTGGTGTTCACATGTAGTATAAACTTCATAGACAGGCTGCCAAAAATAGCACGAATTTTTTATTAAAAGGTTCACTGCAGCAATATTCACAATTGCCAAAACTAGGACACAACCTAAATGTCCATCAGCGGATGAACGGGTGAGCAAGATGTGGTCTATCCATACAATGGAGTATTACTCAGCCATGAAGAGAAATGAAGTTCTGATGCAGGCCATGGCATGCATGAATCCTGAAGACATCAAGTTGAATGAAAGAAGCCAGACACAAAGAGACAAATACTGTATGATCCCACTTACATGAAATATCTAGAATAGACAAATGCATAGAGACAGAAGTAGATTACAGGTTACCAGGGGATAGGGGAGAAGGAATGGAAAGTTACTGCTTAAGGGACACTGAGATTCTGTTTGGGGTGATGGAAAAGTTTTGTAAACAAATAGTGGTAACTATAACATTGTGAATATTGCTGAAGGGAGGTATCGCTTCCTGCCGTAGGTGCTCAACAACATGGACTAGGCAGCCATGACTGGGCTTGGGGTCCTCACGCCAGTGGTGGCATCACGCCAGGAAAGGAAACCTGGAGAGGGTCCTGTGGCTGTGCCCCCTACCCCGGGCCCAGCAGAGGCCATGCACGCTGCCCCGGGCCCAGCAGAGGCCATGCCCCCTGCCCCGGGCCCAACCCCTGCAGTGAAGATCCTGTCTCCTCTCCTGAGAGGCAGCCCAACCCTGCAATGAAGGCCTTGTCTGGTCTCCCGAGAGATAGCCCAACCCTGTGGTGAAGGCCCTGTAGCCTCTCCCGAGGCAGCCCAGCCCCTGCAGAGACCACAGGCAGCACTGCTGTCCTGTGTTCACCCTCCTAGGACTCTGTGCTCAAAGAGATGGAGCCTGAACTCTGGAGCCAGACTTGGATTCAGCCAGATGGTAGTTACACCTGTGGGGACTCTGCCATGACTGCCATCATCACAAACACAACACCAGTGCTGTCCACCCCCCACCCAGGACCTGTACTCAGAGGCCACTTCTCACCCCTACCAGCACTCTCTTGCTTACTCCCCCGAATCTGCAGGTACCATAGACATTGACTACCACTGTGACACTGGCTCCGAGGCCTCTGCGGTGGAACCGAAAGGAGCAGCTCGAGGCCCTCCCTAAGGAGAGCTGAACTCACACTGTTTGCAGAGACAAGGGGCATCAGGAAGGCCCACAGCTCTGCAAGCCTCCTTCCCACAGAAGGCACCTGCTGCTCACCCCGAGTTGAAATGAGAACAAAAGCGTTCACCACATATGATGTAAGCCCAAATAAAATGAGTAGGAACAAAGCTAACTTCTGGTGAATTTCTTCAATTTTTAAAAGACAACTTGAGTTCAAGTTTGTTATGGATTGAATTGCATCCCCAAAATTGTGTTGTAAATCCTCCCCCTATACCTGTGGGTGTGATCCCATTTGGGAATAGGAATTTCTTCGTCATGTTAAGAAGGCCATGTCAGCGTAGGGTGTGTCCTAAGCCAATCACTTTTGAGACATGAAAAGAGATTAGGCACAGAAGAAAGGACAAACAGGGAAGACAGATGCCGCATGAAGATCACCAAGGAAGTGAGGACCAGAAGCTGAAGAAGACCAAGATCTTCCCCCAGAGCAGGCAGAGAGAACCTTCCCCTAAAGCTGGCACCCTGAATTCAGACTTCTAGTCTCCTAAACTGTTAGAAAACAAATTTCAGTTTGTTAAACCCACCGGCTTGTGGTATTTCTGTTATAGCTGCACTAAGAAACTAAGACAGTCTATGACAAAAACAGTTTATAGGCACTGAGGCCTATAAAACCAAGTTTACAAAAAGAAAAGGAAAAGGAAATATTTGGACGTTAAACCCTTTTCAAACTTTTAAAAGAGGGAGACTTACGCTTCTGACTCCTGTCCCGAGAATAGACTCTCGAGGTGGGCCCACGGGCGGTGGGGTGCGCAGTGAGGACATCCTTGCGCTCTGAGAGCAGGCTACAGTTGCTGCACGTGTAGCCGTTGACAGTGGCGGTGTCTGCCACTGTGGCAAGGTCACCATTTCCCTGAAGAGCAGCTTTACTTCCACCTAAGGGTTCCAAAAAAATAGACAGAATCTATTTATCACAGCCTGCAGATACCTCACGAAAACGCACATTTTGAAGAGTGTGGGGAAGAAAGAGGACAAATGATTACCTTTAAGGTCGCTGTCATCGTCGAGACCTAAAAAACACATGCACATTTTGCTGTTCAGCTCAGTGTATCAAAATGAAACAAAAGCCACCAAAAAAGAAAAAAAAAACAAAGGTTACATGTGTTAATAAGCCAGCATTATGGCACTGGCCGAGACCCATCTCCTAAAATGCCTAGAATTAAGGGGAATTTCTCCAGATACATGCAGACACTTACCTTTTGATTCAAGGTGAATACACATCTTTGAGGAAAATACACATATTTACCTACACCCATGCACACCCACGCACATACCTACACATGAACACACACCCCCACACATGTACACGTGCACGCACACACAATTTGACCTAATCAGGAAGAGTAAAGAGATAAAAGCCTGTTTTCTCACGACTCCCATACAGCAAGGCAGAGACCTCACAATTACAGCATTTACTTCTGGTGCCTGGTAACTACTCTTGTTAACTGGGGGAAACAGTGTGAAAACGAATACTAACGCTTCCCCAAATTAGCACACACAAACTTTTGTGAATCATCTGATCTTCTCAGAAGGGCTGATCAGACACAAACCAGCCACAAAGGCGCAGCTCTGTGCCCCAACCATGTTTCTCGTCCCCTCTGCACAGCCTCCATGATGTCACAGTCTCAGCAGCCAGGAAGCAGGTCCCGCCACTGGTGTGGAAAGTCAAGGTGGTCACCTCACACACTGGCCCAGTGTCATCGCTTCCTAGTGTCGACGCTGCTACACTGTGACACTTTCTAGTGACCCAACACACCTGTCTGCCTCATTGCCTAAAGCTTTCTAGAACTGGAAATCGAACTGATGAATTTTCACACTGACTTTTGTTTAAATGCACTTAGAAAAATAATATCAGATTATTACCTGGTTACTCATCTTTCATATCAAAACAAAATCCAAATAAAGAAATGTACCCAAACTCTTGGATGACTGCACATTAGCATAACCAAAGGAAGTGGCAGGCTTAAGTCCCTGTACCGTTGGAGGCCAGGCCTTGGGCCACAGAAGGAACAACCTGGACGTCATTGCCCTTTTCCCCAGAGTAATCTGAGAAACAGCCCAGCTGGAGACAGAGTGAGTGACATGACAGAGTGAAGACATGGCCACACCCACTTACCCCAGAAGTGGTCCACCTTGGTCTGCTCCCGGATCAGAGACTCATCTAGCACGGGGGGCCGGAGGGCCATGTTGCCCTGCAGGCTGTGACAGCTACTCTGGCTGACAGCTGAAGACGTCGCTTTTCTTGACATGTGATTTATATTAAAAGCTGGTTTGCTTGTACTTCTGTGCTGTTTTACTGTTCTAAAAAGAACGGAACAAGAAACAAATGCATGACCTTTTCTAGTCCATAAACACAAAATAATTAGATTTTCCTAGACACAAAATCTAGGGCTGAGAATAAACAGCATTTTTAAGAGAAAGCATTTTCTTACGTCTTTCCTGTTGTAATGAAACATCTGTTAATCTAAAGGGAATCTGAGGCTGGGATCCAGGAACTCTCCTCAAACTGTACAAAATAGTGCTCAGATTACTTTGGGTCCCATGACCCAAGAGCAGTTAAAAACTGATCTAAAAATGTTTTGAAAATATGATTTGTAAGTTTAACCCCTCCTTTCCCCAAGTAATTGCACACACATACGCATCCAGACCATTTTTCGGTCACGAGTGAGGACGGAGCTGCATTAAGTACAGTGAGGACAGGCTGTAATCCACAGTAAGTCCTGCATTCATATTTAGCGCAAATTATAAAAATAAAGCCCCTAAACACAGTATTCTACAAACATTCGACATGAAGTCAGGCAGTGGGGTGCAAAGGCAAGGAAGGTAAGGTCCTCACTCTTCCAGAAAGTCAGTCGTGGGTGGAGGCAGAGGCGCTGACATAACACAATGTGAAAAAACCCCATGTGAGCACAGGGAAGTGATAGATTTGGCCAGAGCATCACCGGGGACGGGAATCGAGGTTTTGGTATTACCTCATTACCACAGGGCGGTTCTGACACAGCGCAGTACGCTCGAACCAACGGAATCCTCAGCTGCCGCCACAAACCTACTGAATCAGACTCTCCAAGGGGAAGGTCCAAGAACCTCACTTTTAACAACAGACTTCCTGGGTGAAGGTGGTCCTGGCTGGGGGGCACCAGATACAGATTCCAGGGCCACGGCTTCTTTCATGGCAATGATTTCATCGTTTTTCTTCATCGCTACTGAACCCCACCCTCGAGAGAACAACTACAGCTCAGATTTGAGATTTGCCATTCCTAAGCGAACACCAGAAAGTGAAGCTGCTGCTTTCACTCCTGGTGTCTAAACAGCAGAAGGACCCTGCTGCGCTGTCGCTCCTTTCTAGGTACAGAGATCAAACAAACACGAGAATCACAAAGTATGAAAAAGTCTAAATTTTATGTCTGTATCTGTTAGCCAGTCATTGTGGTGGTGGTTAGCTGCCATCACGTCGGCTCCAACTCACCAAGACCTCGCGTGTAAGGGAACCCAGCGTTCCGCGGTCCTGCACATCCTCCTGACCATTGGTACTACGTCTGAATCCACTGCTGTGGCTACTGTGTCAACCCACCTCATTGATGGCTTCCTCATTTTCGCTGACCCCCTACTTTACCAAACATGATGTCACTTTCTAGCGACTGGTCTCTCCTGATGACGTGTCCAGAGTTAAGTGAGCTGAAGTCTTGCCATCTTTGCTTCTAAGGAGCGTTCTGTTTGTATTTCTTCTAAGACTGATTTGTTTGTTCTTCTGGCAGTTCACGGTCTATTCGATATTCTTTGCTAATACCACAGTTCAAACGTATCATTTCTTCTCCTGTCTTCCTTTCTCATTGTCCAGCTTTTGCACACATATGAGGCAACTGGAAAGACCATGGCTTGTGTCAGGCGCACCTTAGTCATTTAAAGACATCTTTGCTTTTGAACACTTTAAAGAGGTCTTTTGCAGCAGAAGTGCCTGGCGCAGTAAGTTGTTTGATTTTTTGGCTGCTGCATCCATGGGTGTTGTTGATCCAAGTACAATGAAATCCTTGACAATTTCAATATTTTCTCCGTTTATCATGATGCTGCTTATTGAGAGGATTTTCATTTTCTTTTGTTCAGGTGTAATCCACATTTAATAAATAGATTTAAAGCGTTAGTAGTGCAGAGACCACCTAAGATACCATGTGATGATTTTGGTTAAGAGTCCTTCCCCTCAAACAACATCTGGTAGGACAGCTGAAGTTTGGCCCCCGCTACGAAGAAGAATAAGGCTTTCTAAACTGTGAATACTGGTTTGTCCAGTGTTGTACCCATGTTACAGGGTGCCAGCTATCTCTCCACAGTTTTAAAAAAGAACTTGAACAAAAAAGAACTTGAAAATCTTAACTTGCGGAACATCAACACCAGACAACCCACACACACTCCAGAGTTAGTTTCAGCCCTTACATATAGTGAAGCTACGACTTCATAAACACATACATAGGCACGCACATAGCCTTACGTGAGAGAGAGAGCACGGTTTTACAAACCAATAGAGGTTTAACCCTGTGGGAAACCCCAGGAAGACAGAGCAGAGATGGGCTCACCTGGACGCCCTGTCCTTCACGGAGGCAGTGTTCCTGGCATAGGCATGGCCCTCAGTGTCCGGACCATCCCCTGCGGTGAACGCTGGGGTAGCCAGGCGCAGACTACGGCGGGACATTCTTGGAGAGTCAAAGACGGGATCCAGTCTGTGTTCAGTCTCAAAATCCAGAGCTTCTGAAGAGTAACTTGAACTAGGAGAAAAGGAAGCTTGTCAGGGAGACAATGCTACAGCACCAGCTCTGAAACAAACTGAACAAGTAATGAACAGAACATGTCATCTGGGGAAAATTTTATTATTATTATTATTATTGTGGGACAATTTTACTACCAAGCAAAAGTAAGCTACCATGTGTATCTCCTTAGGAAAACTTTTCCTTTTTAATTTTTATTGTGCTTTAAGTGAAAGTTTACAAATCAGTCTCTTATACAAAAATTTATATACACCTTGCTATATACTCCTAGCTGCTCTCCCCCTAATGAGACAGCATACTCGTTCTCTCCACCCTGTATTTCCATGTCCATTCAGCCAGCTTCTGTCCCCCTCTGCTTTCTCATCTCCCTTCCGGACAGGAGCTGCCCACATAGTCTTGCTTATGAGAACTTTTGCACTATATTTTACATTATAAAAATATTTTCAGAATTATATTCTTTATAAAGTTATTAGATCTAAGATACTAGGAAAAATGTTCAATCAAACCAACAGTAAACTGATACAAATTACTTCAAGTTGTCATTGGAGCTCCTAACTTTAACTTAGAGCTGGGAGTGGTTAGAAGATATGTCGTACTGGCCCACAAGAAAACTTTGGTAAGAACACTACACAAGACAAAATTTACACATTTTACAAAAAATATGGCTGGTTTTCCTCCAGCAGAGTATTTTATACAACTATGATTTTAAGAGTTATGTTATTTGAAATCAGAATTTCTCATGTAGTTATGGACCAATGTAAGCACTTCTGTAAGTTCTTCTTTGAGTATCTTTGACTTCACCCTTCCCCATCACCACACTTAAGCCTCTGAACTTCAGGACTGGGTTCAAAGGGCGGCCATTTATGAACAACCTACACATTGAGAGAACCCTGAACTCCACGCCTGCCCCACTCCGTCCACACCCCAACCAGGCCTGAATGGGGAACCCTCTGTCAGTCTAGATGCACATTCAAGTATAGGAAAGCAGCCAGGACTCTGTCCCCAACCCCAGGACTCAGGGACATTAAAACAGGGCTGCCGAGTCTCGATGCGGTCCTAGCTCTCCAACCTCAAACCTGGAATGCCTTTCACCATCAGAATGGTGCTCCAAGTACTTGCTAGTTCAGTAAGAGCCCTCCCTGGGAAGAGAGCCATATTCAAGACTGTTTACTGCAGCACTGTTTATAGCGGCAGAAGACTGGGAAGTACCCACCAATAGGAGAATGGTTAAACAGGCTAGGCTAGATCCATACCCTATCGTGCTGTGAGGCCATTAAAAACATAAAAGAGCTATTATATAAACTGGCATGGAAAGACCTCCAAGACATTCTGCTACATGAAAAAAAAAAAAGCCTTCTAGTATCACCCTATTTATGTTAAACTAAAAAATAAAATCCCATATTCTTATACCTACATATGTAAAAGTATACAAAAAATCTGGAAGGTTCTCTGTGAATTGTTAACAAGGGAGGCCTCTGGAACTGAAAGAAGGTGGGGTGACGGGGACTTTCAACTTTAGCTGGACAGTACTGGACTTTTCTATCATGGTAACGTACTAGTGTTTAAAGCAGGGGGAGCGGATGAGAGGATGAAAAGAGGAAGAGACTTGGGACTCTGAGTCCAAGGCTGGAATATCTAGTCCCAGTTACTCCAGAGGTTGTGCACGGCTTAGGGCAGTCACTCTACCCAGGTCTTAGCCGCTTATCTGGTGGAGTGGACAACTTCCAAGGTTTCTTCCAACCGCACACACAGGATTTCCGTAGTCCCACAGCTTAAGGCAGGAGCCTGGGCTGGGAATGCAACTGTCATCTCGGCATGGTTCCCACTGATAAATGCACCGAGTCCCAGGAGGAAGAGTCCCATCTGCTGGGCCTGTCAAGGAGGACCCTGTGGGCACTGTGCCAGGAAGTGACACGCCCATCCATCAGGTTGTGGTATCAAAGCACTTCATCTATAAGATGTTAAGGGAAGGACAGTCCAATCCAGGATTAGAGAGAATTTAGTAACATAATGATGTAGACGAAGACCCTAAAGATATATTAGAGCTCTAACCCTTAGGGGCATGTGATTTTACTTTATTTCTTGTTTGTTACACATTTTTTTTTAATTTGTTCTTTTAAAAAAAAATTGAAAAAAATCGACTGTAATTGAACATCAGAAACGTAGATACAAGGCAGCAATAAATTATGGGAAGTTGTCTGCCAGACAAAAATCACCCAAAAGAAACCTCCTGTTTTTCAGTCTCCCGGGGCCATCAGAGAACTAACTGCCTCGGCCTCTCCATACTGAGTCTGCAGCTGAGCCACACCTCCCTCTGCCCCTTCCCCTCAGGCTGCCACACTGCAGGAGGAGTCCTAAAGCCAGCCCTCCCGCTCTGGATGGCATCTCCCACTTCCCACTCTGGATGGCATCTCCCACTTCCCAGAGACTCAACTCTGACAGCTGCCTCTTCTCTCTCCTACATGCTCCCTGCTATCAGCACCTAGAGAAGCTTGTACCTCTCTTCATGATAAAAAAAAAAAAAAAAAAATCAATAAATGTACAGCTTCATTCAAAGCCATGCCCTTTCCCCTTCCCTTATCAGCCAAACCTGTCTAAGCTCACTGTCTCCACCCTCACCTCACACCCACTCCAGTCCCACTTCTGTCCCATTGCTGTTTTTGCTCCCGCTAGCGGAGCCATGGGTGTCCACGGGGTAACAGTGACGAAGCTCCAGTGCCAAGCTTGCTCGATGCCCCCCAGCAGCCTTTGACCCTGCGATCATCCCCCTCTTCCCCAATCACTCTTATCAGCTTCTATGCAGATGCTGGTATGCACTGACCCAATGCCACTTCTCCACCTTTCCTTCCTGTGGGACACTTCACCTCTCACCAGAGGCTGAAAGACTGATTGATACTACTCTTCCGAATCTAGGGCTCGGGAAGCAACGTCTCCTGGGGTCTCATGGGGCCTTAGGGGAAGCCTGCTGAAGAGCTCCTGGGAATGGCTCTCCTCCCGGATTAGAGAGATGAAGGCTGCGACCATCAACAGCTGTACCTAGGAGGCAACAGGCAGATCGAGACTTTACAATAAATGGGTCCAGCTGACGACGAGGGCCAACCTCAATGCTACCAAAGGAGACAGGCAGCCAGACGTCAGGCACCTCCCTCATGTAACAGAGCAGGGAGGACCATCCGTTATATATTCACGCCGATCAATCAAAATAACCTGAGACTGATCAAACTTCTAAATAACTACCAGTTTTCAGAAACACATCAAGATTTAAGAGACAAATTACCAAAATGTAATGTGAGGAGGAGGCTGTTTGAGTGGATTCAAAATAATTGATTCTAAAAAAAGAGAAAAAAATGAAGATACGGGAAATTGGAACATTGATTAAACTCTGCTTTATTAAGGAGTCATCGTAAACTACCTTTTTGTTAAAGGTGTGACACCGGTATATTGGTTAGTTATTATTTTTAATATCATTAACTTTTAGAGATAGATTCCCAAGTACTGACTGATGAAACAATACATTTCAGGTTTGCTCCAAAATAATGGGTGTGGGGGCGCCACGCATTATAACTGTTGAGGTCTAGTGGTTTCCCCGCTGCCTTTAAAGGCCCAAACTCCCAGTAGAACTTACAAAGCCACACCTCCTCAGTCCTGTCTCCTCTTGTGACACCTCTCCAGCCCTCTGCCCCCAGACCTACCCTCATCTCCCTGAAGAAGGGCTGTGGCTGTCACCAATTTCACAGAGCTCCTTCCCAGTGAAGACTTCAGACATGCATTTCCTAAACTGTATTCAAAATAGGCTATAGAGGCTATCAAGAAGTTACCAAGAATAATGGCTTCTATGCTCATAATACACAACAGAACAGCTTTTATTGAGATGGCCCACTCACTGTACACTAAGCCACAACCATACTATAAACAAAAACAGAGTGTGTTCCTACAGGAAGTCTGGCATTATCTAGAATTAAGAATGAAAACACAATCATCAAATGTTAGATTCGACTTGAATATACTTTCCGGTTTTCTTAAGGTTGAACTATACTTTTGCCTTGTAGAAGACAGGCCATCGGAGAACATACACAGCTCCCCTCAGGTGCCTTAAACAGCCTGCTGGGCGTAAGACGTTTCCAACTGCTAACCAAATCCTAACTGACCTAGCGATAAGATTGTCCTTTGGCACTAACCCATGATTTTATAATACTTAAGTTTCATTTCAATCATCCTTCCTATTTAGTAAGCAAACGCCAAGCTTCAGTATATCAGAATATGAATAAAAACACAACCTAGTACCTGATACTAGCCGTGCTCTGGAAAGCTTGGGCTTCATCAAAATCTCATCTTATCATGACTCTTTCTCAAAAGGCAAATCGTTGCCTAGGTTACCTGTTAACTTTAAGATGCAGAGCCTTTGATATAAATCACAAAACACTAACCACAACCACAGAGATTTGTTCTTGAGATCACTGCCACTTTGGGTGGGGTCTAAAACAGCAATTCATGTGCAATGACTCATCACTGAGTTACCAGGCTATGCTGGTTCAGAGATGTATGGTTTTCAAAATAATTCACGATGCCCAAGTCAGCTTAGTAGTCTAGTTTGGTGAAGCCACGGTGCGGTGCACAGTTCACAGCTCTCTTCACTGTGAGAACATGAGGCTGAGCTATGCAAGCTGTCCACCCACCAGTCCTGCAGGCAGGTGCACACACTCACCTGAGTACATTCATGTAGCCAGTGCTCTCTGGCACACACACACTCACAGACGCTCACCTGAGCGCATTTGTGTAGGCAGTGCTCTTTGGTGCACACATGCTCACACACACTCACCTGAGTGCATATGTGTAGCCAGTGTTCTCTGGCACACACTGAGGAGGGGTGTATATGTGGAGCCGAGAAAAATCCATGTTCACGATCTCAGATCATACTGCAGAAGGTGGAGAGAAAAGGAAGGCAGGGTTTTTAAAAGGGTTAGAAAATATGCAGAGAAGTCAATCTGTGTTACTTGCATAAGACGGCCTAAATGTCACCACCAAAACAACCTTCACAAAACAAAGCCAGTATCGGTAGTTTTGTTCTGATTTTTTTAAAGAAGACTAGCTTTCTCATAGTTATGAGTCCACAAAACATGTCTGTTACAGCCCTCAAAATAATACATCCACAGAAAAGCAACAAGGGGAAATCTAAATTGACCTATTTGTTATTCTGAAAATCCGGGCACTTTCAAAAACAAGTACTGAAAGTAACTCAGAACCCCTTCTCAAAATTTATTCTTAAATTCCTGAAGGGGTTAAAATGTTCTCCTTCCAAAATATGGTCTATCCATACCATGGAATATTACTCAACATAGAGAAAGGAAGTTCTGCTCCACACTATGACATGGACAAAGCCTGAAAACATGATGCTGAGTGAAAGAAGTCAGACACAAAAGGGCAAATACCGTATGATCCTACTTACATGAAATATCTAGAATAGGCAAAGGATAGAGACCAAAGTTTACTAGCGGTTACCAGGGACAAGAGGGTGGGGGACAGAGGGAGTCACTGTCGAGGAAGCAGTGAGTTTAACTTCTGTTTACGGTGCTAGGAAATTTGGCAAGGATTATTGGTGATGGCTGCACAACATGACTGACGTAATGGATATCATTAAATTGTACATGGGGAAATTGTTGACATCGCAAATGTAGTGTTATATATATTTTTACAACAATTAAAAAAAAAGAATATTCTTAATGAGATGTAAAAATAACAACGTCCTCCTTCTTCTGAAATCACTTTTTTGTGTTACTGGCTATAAAGCAGAGCAGCTTCTCACTCTGTCGTAAGCACTGTAATACCTTCCCAGACAGCAGAAGCTTTTTCACAGGCACCTCAGAGTCAGAAAACAAACAAGAAGATGAACGGTATGCTTAAAATGTCATTTATGCTTTTCCTTTTCCCCAGAAGAAAACACTCATTTTTTTTTTTTTTTAATGAAAAAATGTTGAGCATATTGTTTCTCTGGTTGTCATGGAGAGTTCTTTGGAGTGACTCAAACTTTCCTCTGGCTAAAAATACCCACACACACACACCCAAATTAAAAAAAAAAAAACTCTCTCACTAGTAACATGAATCACATAAGCTGCTGTGAAAAAAATCCAAGGAAGATGAAACTAAAAATAAAGGGCATCCCGGATAAAATATTTCTGTACCAATGACTGAGTTCTATAGGCTAAACCTAAAGCACTTCGATTCACACGTCTCTGAAAGAAAGAGCCCCAATTATTCTTTCAAAAGTTAAGTATTCATAGAAATAAAGACCGTTGTTCCTGTATGGGGATTTTACTGTGCTACGAAATTCCACAGACAACACAAAACTCTCAAATTTTTAAAAACATTTCAAAAGTTCTCTGGCCTCTTCAGAGACGCCATGCCCCGCAAGCCTACCCAGGACACACATTCAACAAGTACAATTCATCCTTACTTGGCACGCTATGAATATATACTGGAACCTCCTTTTGCAAATAAAATTAACTTTGATTATTATTTCATTCATGTACATGTTTAAAGTCTGCTTATCAGCCTAGACCCCTTCTGTCTACTTTGAGCAACACTTCACTGAGATTCAGTGACACAAACTGAAGGACAGAGCTCTAGCAGAGAAGAGCATGAGTGCTCTGGGCTCACCTTGTGTGCTCCCCCCTTTCACCTGCACATCCCCACCTCCTGACAGGGCCCTCCCTGGCTCAACTGTCCACGCGGCCCTCGAAGACAGCGTCAGTGGTTTCTGAGGATGCTGGACTGGTGGTGATGTTCACATCTCGTTACTACTCCCATGCTTGAGGGTTGACATCCAACTCATTGTTTTTATCCCCTATAATTTACTCACTGACAAAACCACACTTCCTAACTTCGTTTCTGCACTGAATTTTTTATTGCACTGGCATTATTCACCATTATTAAGCCTTCTGTTTAAATACCTATAGTCTCATCGGTATTCAATACATGCGTAGTGACCCGATCACTTCTTGCATGGACTCATATGCCCCTGAAGTTTATAGACATGAATGCTGTAAAGAAACAAAGGCTAGAAGCCTATAAACCCAGAAGAATCAGGATCCTCTCAGACTCAAGGAAGGTCTAATTTGTGCCCCAAATCTGAACAATATTAAGACAGTAGGTGAGAAATAGGTGAAACGTTTCAGAGGCCTCAGAGAACCTTGGCATTAATCTGTGACCCAGCACTTCGCAAATAAATGTGCTCCTACGAGCTTCACTGCCTCCTGCTATCATGTATCACGTGGGGCAAACCACCCCTGTTTTACTGGGGCCAGTAAAAAAAAAAAAACCCTGTGCAGGTGCAAACTCTGCTTTCAGACTTAGGAATTACGCACACGTGTGAACATCTAAGATAAAACTTCCTGGCAGGGCTTTCAAATTAGATGTTAAGCTTCTTAAGCTACTCCGGGTCCCTCCTTTTATATCACATGTGCCATGTTTACACTACATGATAAAGACAAGAACATACAGCTCCCTTTTTGTTCCTGAATGCTTTGCTTAAAAATGGATTTCCTTCCTACCCTCTCAGAGGATCTCAACCTTTAGTATTTAGAATGTCTCTGCTAATCCACTAATAATCCAGAAAAATGACCTGAAAAATATCAAAAATTACCAGTCACACAGGGTTAAAAATGGAGCTTTAAACACATGGCACAAAGCAAAGGAACAAAACTATAGTGTTCCGAAGTAAAATTAGCACACACTCTTTTCTTAGCCATGCTTGCAGTCCTACAGAAAACCTGAAGGCAGACAAGCCTTCTGCAAGGCCATGCAGCACTCCGTTTCAGCTCTATAAACTACAACTATCATCGCCTAGTAGGTCATTATTTTCTACTAAAACAAATGGAGTTTGCTCCAAAGCACTGTAAGTGTTATAAAGATTATAACATGATGTTAAAAACCAAATGTTCTATTAACTGATGCAGTCACGGACCAAGTGAATTGAGACAAAAGTGAGCCTGACCCAAAACAGGCTAAGGCGGCACTGAGATCTGAAATAATCTGAACTTGCCACAGGCAGACCTCCTCCTGCCTCCAATTAAAGTGGTGCTCAGCCCTGCAGATGCTTATCTCAGGGGTCTAATGCTCAGAGCCTGCATCTCATCCACAAATTCTCCAGGGAGAACACAGATTAGTCTCTCTGCTTCGAGTCCAGGTGACCGTCAGCAGGTGACACCTCTCATGACAAGCCCGGCGAGCCAGGACTTGGAGCGGCGCTGCCATCAGTGCCCCACCTGCGGAGCCTGAGAGCCACACACCTCCAACAAGGGACCTTCTAAGGTGACAGAACAAGGTTCCGGTCCACACTGCAGCCCCAAAATGGCTCCCGGCCTCCACAAAGACAGGCCCAGGAATCCGATCTGCCAGGCGGCACCGTCACAGCGGCTCTGGGGCCGGATTGGACGGGCAGGCTCAACCCCGGCCAGTTAACCTGTTAGCTCCCTAACAAGCTCTCCAAGGAGCCACGGTGCTGGCACTGCTGCTGATAGCCAACAGTAAGTTCACTCACCATTTAACACTTGCCCTGTACGTAAGAACTGCCTCTTTTAAAATTAAATAAATGAAGTCCGCTTTAAAAATTAGTACTAAATCCTAACATAATTTCTTTGATTAGATCTTAAGCCCATTAAAGCTAAATAACACAGAGACTAATAAATGTATTATTTTGCCTATGGAAAAAAAACATACTGGGTTAGAAATGTTTTCCAAAGAGCATACCCAATGTAATAACTTCTACAACATAATAAACACGAATTTGCTTCCACCTTGAATTTCATTTTGAGAAAGCAAAACAATGTTGGTTTATGAAAGAACAATGATTTATACTAAGGGACTGAGAATCTGCAAAAATGAACCGATCATTTAAAACAGCATATCAGAAACAAAGCTATAACCTAAAAATACTGGGAAAAGGCTTTATAGAATGCCACATGTCACACACACACACACACACACACACACACACTGTAAAACCATATATGCACACACACAGACCTGAAGCCACACTTAAAAACCTCCTAGGAAAACATCACACTGAACTTCAAGGTAAATTCTGGGGAATGGAAGACTACTTTTCACTTAACCCTTTATGTACTGTTTGAAAAAAAAAATTTTAAAGAGCAGATATTTGTTTTATACTTTAAAAAAACTAACCCATGAAATATTATTTTCAAAATAAAGGACTACCAGTCTCCGTTTGTATGGCAGTTTGACCCTGCCACCTCTTCAAATACCAGGGGCAGGACACCGAGCTTGGAGGCACAGTACCTGTCCACCATAAGCTGGGAGTAACGGTAGCACCTAGACCTCAGTAGTACCATTACTGCCTGGCACCAGGTAAAACACTAAAGGAAAGCAGCTGTTGTTAGCACCAGTAGCTCTGTGTTATAAGACTGTTCCCAGCCAAGACAATGCAGTGATGCAAGGTTTGGTCGCTTTTTTTGGAAATGACAAAATGACAGGAAGAAGGGTAGGCTAGATGAGCTTGTTTACATCAAGAAAACAGCTCCACATTTGTTATGGCTGTGTGTCAACCTGGGCGGTCCATGATTCTCAGTGGTTTGGCAGTTACGATGCAGTTGGGCAGTTAGGTAATGATGTAATAATCACTTCCTTGATGACATCTGATATAATGTAATCACCTCCATGATGAGATCTATAAGCAGCTCACCAGTTGTAAGGGAGTTTCACTGGGGGTGTGACCTGCACCCAATATAGGTGGACTTTCTGACAAAGCTCACTGGCTTTTGCTCTGCTTCGGGTCCTGCATCCGGCTTGTCACCATCTGGCCTCCGGTTCTTGGGACTTGAGCCAGCAGCCTGCCATGTGACCTACCGATCTTGGGTTCGTCAGCCCCTGCGGCTACGTACGTCAGGAGAAGCCTCTGGCCTGACTTGGGACTTTCCAGCCTCTACGAGTTTGTGAGCCATTTACTTCATACAAATCTCTACATATAATATGTACTCACACACACACAGCCCCAGACAGTGCTTTAAGTAAAACAACGGCTTCTATGTGAAAATAAGAGAAGCCCGGGAGGCACAGTGGTTAAAGTGCTCGGCTGCTAACTGAAAGGTTGGCAGTTCAAATCTACCAGCCACTCAGCAGGAAAGGGATGTGGCAATCTGCTTCCGTAAGGATTTACAGCCTTGGAAACCCTACGGAGGTAGTTCTACTCTGTCCTTACAGGGTCCCTACGAGTCAGAATCTACTCGATGACAACAGGCTGGGTTATGTGAAGATAAGTTATCACAGGGCTACACCTCCCAATGATAAGTCCTCTAGGACTTTTTAAGAAACCCTACTTCTCTGGCTGTGATATTTATCACACTGTTGCAGCCAATGCCCAATGTCAAATTATATTTTTCGTACATGTTAGTATAAAGGATCTTTCTTATTGGAATACAGAAAGCATAAATTATGTTGGGTTACTGTATTTTGTTCAAATCTGGAGTGTGCTAAATTTACTTATAACCAGTGTGATGAGGAGTGCCAACAAGGATGTTTCTAGTCCACAGCACACGGCCTTCAGTAAACAAGCTGGCCGGTAGTTAGTGACAGCTAGTAATGGTCAGTGGGGCGACCACCACGTGCAACAATGCTCCTTCCCAACCCAGGACATGCGGGGCTTTCACTCTTTGACAGTCTGATAGGCACAGATCTGACTGACTTCCTTTGTGTTCCTTTAGTTTATCAATGGCTTAAAATACCTCTTCATGTTTCTCAGACATCTGTATTTCTTATTCTATTGGGGGGTTGTCTTTTTCTTATTGTTTTGCAGGAAACCATAGAAGGACACTGCCCTCTTACATATTATACTGCTGGGTCCCTCCCCTAGTCTAGCTCATGGCCACTCTCTCAAACCTTCCCGAGTGCTGTGTCCTGCTCCGGAAGGCCTGCCCTAGTCCAAGAATATATGCATCGTTTGTATGTATTCCACCACTCTTACTGTTGTAATTTTTACATTTCAAGCCACTTGTGATTTATCTAATCCATCTGTAATTTAGATTTGTATATAGTGAGTCGTTATTGTTCTTGGGTGCCGTCGAGTTGCTTCTGACTCATAGCAACCCTATAAGACAGAGAACGGCCCCATAGGGTTTTCTTGGTTATAAATCTTTATCGACTGGAAGCACCAACATTTAGGTTAGCAGCCGAGCGCTTAATCACTGTGCCACCAGGACTCCTTTTATATAGTGAATAGGTACCAGATTTTATTTCCTGTTGAGTATCTCCACCTCACCACCAACAAGTAACTGAAACTCAACAGGTCCAGATCAGACTGAGTTCAGTCCCAGAGACCTACCCCTCCCAACACCATCTCCTGTCACTTATCCATCACAAAGCCATTCCGCCACCCCTTCCACCTGTCAGCCTGGCCCACTACCTCTTGCTTGGCTTCCTGCACGTGCCCCTGACTACTTGCCCTATCTCCAGTCTTGCCCCCCTCACACCAATCTCTTTAGAAAATGACCAGACTACCTCACTCTCTTTAAAGCCCTCCTGTGACTCCCACCACCTTATGGGCATGACCCAGGCTCTGGAACACATTGGTCCCTTCTCCTCCTCCCTCCTAAACTCCTCCCCCCAACCCACACCTTCACACTCCAGAACACAGAGCTATAGGTATCGTTCCTCCCCATCCCACTTACCTGTCATTCCTCTACCCTTTCCTTGCAATGAGTGTCCTCTTTGTCTGGGATGCACTCCTTACTTCTTTATCCCCTGGTCCGCTTGTACCCCAAGCTCTACCTGACTGACTTTTGCTTACCTTTCACACAGAGCTGAGATACCACCTCCAGGAAGCCCTCTCAGACCCTCCCTTTCCCCCAGCTAAGCTAGGGGCCAATTCTAGTGCCAATCTGGTAACACCACTTAACACAAATTATAATAACTGCTTACTAATAAGTCTTTCTCTCCAGCTAGACCTTGAGCTCTCAAAGAGGGAAGGGACTGCACCTTATTCATCTTTGGATCCAAAACCCACCTGCAGGACAAATAACACTTTGTATATTCCAATGAAAAGAGGAGGACCAATTCTATACACCTTGCTTGCTTTAGCATTAAACTAAAGACTCTTGAATTCCCCTGACCAATGTCTACTCCTTGCCTGAACACACCCTTGGAAAAACTATTCCAAAAGTGATATAAGAAATTATGAGAACCATTTAGGGCCATGCATCCATGGTCCCTCTTGGTTCTTTCTCCTAATGGATTTAAAGTACTTCTTGCATTCTCTTATCCAATGAGAGCAGTCGTGTCAACTCTGCTTCATTTCCTAATTGGGGACAGTAATTACAGAATTTGACTTGTCTGCAAATGTAAACAGTGTATACCATTTTCAGATCATTCTTTTAATGCTTTGTCCACCCAAATATAAGGCAGCAGGCAAAGGTGACTATTTTCAAGTTTGTAAAGTTTTACAACATAAAAAGCAAGTAAAGACCTGCTTTACATATTCTAGAATATACCTCACGCCTTCCAATAATGTTAAATAAAATTCAATATAAAGTAGGCAGAATGACTAAAAACAAAGCAAAGCAGCTCGACAAAGCACTGCTTTGTTTGCAAGTGCACACCCTCGGGAGTCCTCCTGCCCCGCCGGGAATCAGAGAGCCACTCCTGTTATTTTACACCACTGATGTCTCCTACCTGCAGCCTTATTCTGTACAAACGCCAGACAGCACTTGTTACAGAGATCTTACTCTCCTAAACTAAAACCCCCCAATATACTTATGCAATCTGTCTGCTAAGCAAATGATCTGAGAAGCTGGACTACATGAAGAATGTGGTATCAGGGTCGGATATTAACAACCTGTGATATGCGGATGACACAACCTTCCTTGCTGAACGTGAAAAGGACTTGAAGCACTTACTGATGAATAGCAAAGACTACAGCCTTCAAAAATCCTCACAACTGGACCAATAAGCAACACTATGATAAACAAAGAAAAAACTGACCCTGTCAAGGATTTCATTTTACTTGGATCCACAAAAAATGCCTGTGGAAGCAACAGTCAAGAAATAAAACGACATATTATACTGGGCAAATCTGCTGCAAAAGACCTCTTTAAAGTGTGAAAAAGCAAAGATATCACTTTGTGGACTAAGGTGCGCCTGACTCAAGCCATGGTATTTTCAACTGCCTCATATGCATGTGGAAGCGGGACGATGAATTAAAAAGACTGAAGAACTGAAGCATTTGAATTAAGGTGCTGGTGAAGAATATTGAAAATACCACAGACTGCCAGAAGAATGAACAAATCTGTCTTGGAAGTACAGCCAGAATGCTCCTTAGAAGCAAGGATGGTGAAACTTCGTTTCACTTAACTTTGGACATGTTATCAGGAGGGACCGGTCCCTGGAGAAGGACATCATGCTTGGTAAAGCAGAGGATCAGTGAAAAAAAAGAACGACCCTCAACAAGCTGGACTGACATGCTGCAACAATGGGCTCAAACACAGCCACAATTGTGAGGATGGTGCAGGACCAGGCAGCATTTCGGTCTGCTATACACAGGGGTCACTATGAGCCTGAACCAAATCGATGGCACCTAACAATATGACCATTCACACAGCCCCTGGGACACCACATGAAAAACAAAGCATCCAACCTAACAGCCATGCTTATTTACAGACATAATTAAAGCTGTAAAACCAACTAACGAATCGTACAAGGTATTTAATGAAGTAGAGTCAATTATCACATATAATTATAATAATAATTGTAAGCAGCAACATTATATTCTGTATTTTCCATCTGTCAACTGTGAGTTTACTTTGTCCTGATGAAAGTTGACAAATTCAATCGCAGATGTAGCAGGCCTCCTCTCTTCTATCTGAAAATCACTGGGGACAGCATCCAAAATAGCAATGAGTTCCAAATTTAGGAGGAAGGGGAAGGAGAAGAAAATGATTGTTTTCAATTCACTCAATCCTACTGCAGCCCTCCTGCGGGCGGCAACGACACAATTACCTACTGGAATACTCACAGCTGCTGCGGCTTCAGGACCACCGTAAACTCCATCGCACTCTTGCTCTCCAACCTTGATCTCCATTTCCCATTCCGCTCCGTGAACTCCGACGTGGGAAATCCTATTCTGGTGAGCTCAGGACCACCTGGCCTGACTGTCAGTGGGCCTTGTGAAGCTACTGCAGTCCCTACACCCTCGCCTCGCCTTGGAACGTTTAAGGACGTGCAAGAGCTGCAACCTAACGTTCGGTTCCATCCTGTTCCATCACTGCTTTATAGTTGTTTTGTTGGGAGCCACTGAGTCAATTCCGACTCACAGTGAAGTACCAACCTTCCAGTTAGCAGCTGAGCGCTTAACCATTGCACTACCAGGGCTCCTTACCACTGCTTCTACTACTAAAAAATGCTGCCCAGGATGTACTATAAGTAAATTCAAATTGATGTTATGCTCAGAGCTGATGAGGAGCTGACTACGAGACCGTTTAATCACCATACGTTCAGGACCAGGACACACTGATTACGAGCTGAACACACACGCCATTAAATATCAGCATTCATTTAAAACAGGTCACCCAGGAATTTCCGGTTAAAAAGGGTGCACTGAACACAAATGTTAACTTTCACAATCTTCCAGACACCCCTCTGAAAAACGGAGGATTTTTTAAAAAGGCATATATCCACGAGAACAAAAAGGGAGAGAAGACAATAGCAAGAAAACTTTGAAAGCTAGAAAGCAAATGGATGAAGGAACACTGGCTCGGCAGAAAAAGCTGAATTGTAAGTTTGCAGTGGAGAATGCTGGGAAGTAGGCCAGTTTTCACTACGGAACCTCCGAAGGCTCAAGAATCAGTGGCACCTAATTACTTCTGGAGGCGAAAAATCCAGGAGGAATCGACGACTACTGAAAGTCTGCTTAAGAAGCAATTAGCCAAAACCACAGGATCATCTCAATTGATGCACAGAAAGCATTGTCACCAATGGTTAAGTGCTTGACTACTAACCCAGAGGTTGGCGGTTGCAACCCACCCAGTGGCACCACAGAAGAAAGGTCTGGCAATCTGTTTCCATAAAGATTACAGCCAAGGAAACCCTACGGGGCAATTCTACTTTATAACACACGGGGTCACCATGAGTCAGAATTTACTGAAGGCAATTTTTTTTTTTAAATGATAAAAACTCTCAATAAACTAGGAATAGAGGCAAACTTTCTCAACGTGATAAAAAATAGTTATGAAAAACCCACAGCTAACATCATTACCAATGAACAATCTGAAACAGAAATTAAGAAAATGATTCCATTTATAATAGCATCAAGAAGAATAAAATACTTCGGAATAAATTTAACCAAGAAGGTACAAGGCTCACACATCAAAAACTACAAAATATTGCTGAAAGAAATTAATGAAGATCTAAATGAATGGAAAGACATCCCATGTTCATGGACTAGAAAACTTAATATTGTTAAGACGGCAATATTCCCCAAAGTGATCTACTGAGTCCATGCAATTCCTATCAAATCCCAGTGGTCTTTTCTGCAGATATGGAAAGCTGATCCTCAAATTCATGCGGAATTGCAAGGAGCCCTGAAAAGCCAAAACAATCTTGAAAAAGAATAAAGTTGGAGGGCTCAAACTTCCTGACAGTAATCAAAACACTGTGGTACTGGCATAAAGATACAGATATATAGGTCAATGAAACGGAACTGACAGTCCAGAAATAAACCCATACATCTATAACAAATTGATTTCTGACAAGGGTGCCAAGTCCATTCAAAGGGGGAAGGACAGTCTTTTCATCATCAAATGGTGCTGGGACAACTGAACCTCCAAACGCAAAAGGATGAAGTTGGGCCATGACCTCACACCATATACAAAATTTAAGTAAAAATGGATCAAAGACCTGAATTTAAGAACTAAAACTATAAAATACTTACAAGAAAACATAGGGGTATATCTTCAGGACTCTGGGTTTGGCAATGGTTTCTTAGATATGACACCAAAAGCACAAGCGATAAAAGAAAAAATAAAGTGGATTTCATCAAAAGTTAAAAATTTTGTGCATCAAAGGACACTGAAAAGAGCGAAGATACGACCCACAGAATGGAAGAAAATACCTGCAAATCATGTATCTGATAAGGGTCTAGTACCCAGAACATATGAAGAACTCTTACAACTCAACAACAAAAAGACAAACAACCCAATTAAAAAATGGGCAAAGGACTTGAATTGATATTTCTTCAAAGAAAGTTTAAAAGTGGCCAACAAGCACATGAAAAGGTGCTCAAAATCATTAGTCATTAAGGAAATGCAAATTAAAACCACAATGAGATACCACTTCACACCCAATAGGATGGTCTTAAAAAAAAGCGGGTAAGGGCTGAGTGAAACAGACACACAAAGACATATATTGCATGAACCCACTTACATGAAATATCCACAACAGACAAACGTATAGAGACCAAAGGTTATTAGTGGTTAATTGAGGCAGATGGGAAGGAGAGATGGGGTATTGTTTAAGCAATACAATTTTTGTTAAGGGTGATGAAAAAATTTGGAAACAGACAGTGGTGATTATCGCACAATATGGTGAGCGTACTTAATACCACTGAAATGTATATGTAAAAACGGTTGAAAAGTTTTCTTACATATATTTCACCGAAGTAAAAATTTTGAAAAATAATAGAACAAACCAAAAAGGGGGAAGGATATAACAAGTGTTGGGAAGGATATAGAGAAATTGGAACCCTCATACATTGCTGGTGGGAACATTAAATGGTACAGCCACTGTGGAAGGCAGTTTGGTGGGTCCTCAACAAGTTAAACACAGAATGACCACATGCCCCAGCAATTCTCTATGTATACACCCAAAAGAATTGAAAACAGGTATTCAAACAAAAAGCTGTACATGGATCTTCACAGTCACACTATTCACAATAACCAAAAGGTAGACACCATCCAAATGTCCATCAATGGACGAAGAGATCTGACATGCAAGGAGGGCAAATCTTACTTCCCATATGCACTGAGAAATGGGAATAAAGTACAGTAATAATATCCCTGAGTGCTTATTACATGCCAGACACTGTTCTAGGCACTTCACATCTACAACCCAGAGGCCAAGACCGCACACCCGTGAGGTAGGTAAAGAAGATGAATACTTGTTTCTTCCGCTTCAGCAGGCAACTTCAAAGTGCATTTCTGTCAAATTTACAGAAACACCAGTAAATCCAACTGAGGGACCTGAAATTTTACAGCTACCTGCATCGCTGGAATGGCAGCTGTTAAAGTGGGGGCTCCTGGGTCCCCTGTGGGGCCAGGATGCCCCTTCAACTCTAAGCCAAGGGCCCTCATCTGCCAGGAAGCAGAGTCCCTCCTTGGAGTCCTGGATAACTGACCATGACCATCTCAGCTATCATCCCAGCTGTGTGGGTTGGTCCGGGGGCTGCACCTGTAGACCCCGCTCAGGGCACTGCCCCTCCACCTGAAGGATGCCGCAGCTGCAGAACAGGTCAGTAACAGGTTCGCGTCCCGGCACCTAAAGAAGGCCGGCCGCGGGGCACCCCCGAGCCCAAGCTGCCCCCCGTCACGTGGGCACTACAAACCACCGCTGGGGACCCACCCTCCGAGAGATCTGCGCGCCCTGGAACTAGGTGCAAACACCCCGCGAAGACGTTCCGTGCGGGCCGCCAGCCCGCCGTCATGAGGGGCGCGTTCGGGACGGGGGCGTCGCGCGAGGCTGGGGCTCGGCCGGCATACCGCACTCGCCAGCAGGAGGGGTGCAGACGGGGTTAGGGAGGCCAGGGGGTCGAGGGTCAGCGGTCAGGGGCCTGAGGGGCCGCGGACCGCCGCCTGCCTGGAGGGTCTGCAGAGCCGAGCGCGCCTCCGCCCTGCGCGGAAGATTCGCGGGGTCCGGGGACACGAAGGGACTCGAGGCCTGTGCGCCCGGCCTCCCCTCGCAGCGGCCGTTGGCGCCCAGGCAGCCGGCGCCTTCCAGTCGCGGCTCCCCGGGCCCCGCGGCCGGCCTCTCCCCAACGCCCCGTCCCAGGCTGCGTGAGGAAGGCCCCGCCGGCTGCAACGCCGGGCCCGGCGACCCACGCTCGGAGCTCACCTGCCACTCGCCGCTGCTCCCGCTGCTGCCACTGCAGCTGCCGCCGCCGCCGCCGCCCGAACAGACAACACACCGCCCAGGCCAGGACCGCGGAGAAGACGTGACTGCGCTGGCCAATCGCGCGCCGCGCCTGAGGCCGAGGGCGGGAGCAATCCGCGTTTCCGACCACTCCCGAGAGCGCCACCTGAAGGCTCAGGCCAATGGCGAAGCGCCATACCTGCGAGCCCCGCCAATGGGGAGCTGGGACCCCGCCCACGCAGGGCGCGGGGGCGGGGCGAACCTCGCCCCCCCCAGTAGGCGGGGATCGGGCGCGGTTAGGCTGCAGGGGCGGGGTTAGGCCTGAGGGGGCGGAGTCGCCCGAGTCACCGAACCGGGCCGAATGGTCTAGGCCTGTACTTTTCCTTCCAGAATGTTCCCTCCTGAGGCCGCCAGCACCGCACCTGGGGGATGGCCTCCGCGGTGGCCTCCTCACCCCGACCCCCTCACATCGCCAGTCTAGTCAGTCACTGACGCATCACCCCGCTTCGACCCCGCCCGGCGCGCGCTCCTCGGGGGGAGCCCCATCTTTCGTCTGGGTCGCAGCGCTCTGCGCATGCCCTCCCCTCTGCCTGGCCCTCACCCCTATACCTGTTGGGTCTCCTCGGACCGCTCCGCAGCATGTGCCTGCTCCCCGTTCCCGTCCCTACTTGGCTCAGCACCATCGGAAATGGACGCCTTACGTTCGCCTCCACGAGGCCGGCGTTGGGGTTTGCTCGGTGCGGCGTCTCCAGGCCCGGCGCAGCCCGGCTGCATTTCCCCGCTGCTCCAAAGTCTGGCTACCCAGTTTAGGGTGAGCGAGCCTCCTGCCCCTGGGGTTCTAAACGCAAGCTCTTCACTCTTGTGGAATTGGGCTGCAGGATCCTCCACCCCAAGGAATGACATAGATAATAAATAACAGGCCACATTTGTGTAGGGTTTTGCAGTGATAAAGCCCTTTTCTTTTATTAACTCTTTGGAATTTCTTAACTATCTCGTGAGATAGGCAAAACAAAACAAACAAAAAAACCAAACCCGCTGCCGTCAAATCGATGCCGACTCACAGCGACTCTATAGGACATAGAACTGCCCCAAAGAGTTTCCAAGGAGCGCCTTTTGGATTCAAACTGCCGACCTTTTGGTTAGCAGCTATAACACTTAACCACAACACCACTAGGGTTTCCAGAGGAGGCTATTATTATCCTCATTTTACAAAGGAGGAAACTGAGGTTCAAATTGGTTAAAGGTCAGGCGAGAGTCAAAAGA
Organism: Loxodonta africana; assembly: GCF_030014295.1. Classification (NCBI taxonomy): domain Eukaryota; kingdom Metazoa; phylum Chordata; class Mammalia; order Proboscidea; family Elephantidae; genus Loxodonta; species Loxodonta africana. Next base: position 91,280,838 of record NC_087353.1, on the reverse strand, counting down.
TTCAAAAATCAAGCCATTTCTTAATATTGAGTTCACTGTTCACACACCACAGTGATACATGGTTGCTTGTGTCATGAAGAACATATTTATATTTATTTATAATATTAACGTGTTAATGCAATTTTAGCTCAGTTGTCTATATGGGGTCTGTACTTGTCCTTTTTGTTCCTTTTCGTTTATAAAGCTCTGACAGCACAATGGCTGTATCCCAGCCTTAGTATAAATTTTACACATGTCTTTTCATAAGAGGGGATAGGTGTGTAACAGAAGAAGTGGCCAAGAAGGGAACAGGGGAGGTGGTTGTCTTTTTTTCAGTGGCTTGGGGGACCTGCAGAAATGGAGAACACGATTATTTCTAGACCTGCAATGTCCAGTTTGGTAGCTACTGGCCACATGTGGCTATTAAATGCTTGAAATGTGGCCAGTCCAAATTGAGATGTGATGCAAGTTTAAAATACATTCCGAATTCTGAAGACTTAGTATGGGGAAAAAAGGTAATATATCTCATTAATATTTTTAAATACTATTACATGTTAAATTATAATATTTTAGATAAAACCAAAAAACCCAGTGCCGTCGAGTCGATTCCCACTCATAGCGACCCTATAGGACAGAGTAGAACTGCCCCATAGAGTTTCCAAGGAAAGCCTGGTGGAGTCAAACTACCAATCCTTGGTTAGCAGCCGTAGTACTTAACCACTACGCCACCAGGGTTTCCAATATTTTAGATAGAATGGTTAAATAAAATATATTATTAAATTAATTTAATCTTTCCCTTTTTGAGTGTGGCTACTAGATAATTTTAAATTTCCCATGTGGCTCATACAGTTCTGTGGACAGAACTGTAGTAGATGTTAGTGGGAACTTCTGGATAAAGATTGTGCACTGAAGACAGGTCACAGAATCAATCTTCTTCCCCAAATAACTATGAAATGACAGAGAAGTCACAAAAAAAAAAAAAAAAAAAAAAACTCACCAGCAACAAGCAACGAAAAAGGATACAAAACCACATGCCACATGACCAAAGGAAGAAACAGAAGGTTCTTATGGGGCTTAGAGAGACTCCCCAGTAGAAGGCAAATAATAAAAGTTAACAAAAGCCTGAGGATCCTTAATGATAAACTCTGTCCCTGCCACTCTGGAGAGGAACAGCCGAGGGGTGAGTGGGGAGCACTGGGACAAGTCCTTCAGACTAGGAGTCCCAATTTTCTACCTTAGGACTGTGGTAGTGCCACAGAAAGGCCAGAGTCACCCAATATGCATCATCCCTCTCACTGTTGACTCAGTCTTAAATTGATTTAAGACTCCCACCTGCTCCCACCCCTAGCTGGAATTCCAGAAAAGACACTGTTTCTCTCTCCCCGTGAAAATGGGCCAAACTCCGAAGGGCTTACCATTTTGGTCTGTAAGCAGAAGGAAAGTAGAGTGGAGAGGCGAAAATACAACTGGCCAAAGCAAAACAGGGACTTAGAAGAATCAAAGGCAAAGGAGAAAATCATTAAGATACTGTGAGGGAGCAGGAAGCAAAGAGCAAGAAGCAAGTTGAGAGGAGTGATGAAGCTGCCCTCCACCCAGCACACTTCGTGGTGGGGAAGAAGCCCACAGACCCCCTTCTGTCTCTTCTGCTGGGCTGTGTGAACCAGGGAAAGGCAACCACCAGGGCTAACTTAGATGACAGAAGCATCTGGACTGGGGGGCAACTTAGATGGAGCTATTCCCTCATGGGACTCTCGTCCACCTTGATTGGCTTTCATCTCCTTTGTGTTGGCTTTAGCTGGATTAATCAGGTTCGTATTGACATCAACTGGTTTGAACTGGCTTGAACTGGTCTGTACTAGTCAAATTGGTTGTGCCAGTACCAGTAGCTGCTCTAGGCCCTTCAGTACAGCAATCAAACACTAATCCCTAGAAAGCATCTAGTCCAACGCCTCCAGGAGGTAGCCAAGGCCCCGACAATGAAAGTAACTTGCCTGGGACACAGTCAGGAAGTGCCAGAGAGGGCTGCAAAGCTCAGCCTCTTCTACCACACGCCTTGCTGGCTCCTTCCTCCTCAACTTTGCCTCAGAAACTCTCCTTCCCTCTCCCTCTCTATTGGCTCAGTCTTTTTTTATGTGTGGAAGCTACGCCATGAAGCCTTTCCTGTGCAGCCCGCTGACCTTTTGCTCCCCTTATTTCAACTCCAGATGCTTCTTGTCAGGACAACTCATCCATTCCTTCTTACTGGGCTGCACGGATTTAACACATATTTATTGAATGCCCACTATGTGTATCACACAATGGGATACATCACAGAGAAAAACAAGCAAATTCTCTGCTCACATAAACCCTGTGTTCTAGAGGGATGAGATATGTAGTAACAGATACATGGTTCGTGTGTGTCATGTACTTATACAAAGAAAATATGGTTGTGAGAATGTGACAGTGCTTTGGAGAAAAATCAGAGACAGGGTTAGGACATGGGAGAGGGTTGCAAATTTAAGTAAGATGGCCAGGGCAGGCCTTGCAGTGATCATGCTCTGCAGAACATAAAGGGAACCAGCAGATAACTCAGGAAAGAAGATTTTTGGCAGAGGGAACAGCAAGTGCAATGCTCTGGGGCAGGAGTTAAGGAAAAGCAAGGCTTTCACTCACTATTCAAGAAAGTAGAACATGTGTGGTCTCTATTTTCTGGATGGAAAAAAAAAAAAAGAATTCGTCAGGCCTGACAGCTAGTCAGTGTGAGATAACCACAAGAAAGGAACTTGACTAAGAACCTAATGTCTTACTAAGTTAAATTATAGGAGAGACAACCACACAACAAGAATAAAAATGAATACTCTTTGTTGAGAAAGAAAACAGTACCTTACAGCAGGAATGCAGAGACTAGGGTGTGAAATACACTCAGGAAATAAGATATTAAGGGGGAAAAGTGTATGTTGTATGACCCCATGTTTGTATAAACACGTGTGTGTGCACACACACATATATACAAGGCACAGAAAAATGTTGCTAGTGGTTATGTTCAAGTAGGAGAATTATAGATTGTTTTTCTTTTTTTATTTTAACTATCTACATTTTGCATAGCGAACTCAATAGAAAAGTACCATAAATATGCATGTGTAGTCCACTGTCCAGAATTAACAACTAATATGTTGTCATATTTTCTTGTGAAAATTTTCTTTTTAAAGAAATAAAACTAGACTCCAGATGAATGAAACATAAATGGAAAGAAACACTAATGTCACAGAAAAAATAAAGGGGACTCTCTTTGCTTCCTAGTGGTGGGGACGGACTTCTTAAAACCTCAAAAGTGCAAACCATATGTTGAAACACTGATGGGTCTGATTATATTGAAAGGAAAGACGTCTGTTCCATAAAGGTCACCAGGAACAAGTCAATAGATGATAGATCAGGAGAAATATCTGCAATGTTTAAAACTGACAAGGGACTGCTGTTTAAAATATACAAGAAGCTCCTGCAAATGAGCAAGGAAAATACAGGAACACAATAGGAAAATGGGCAAAGGATATGAACAGGCAATGCATTGAAACAGAAGCCTAAATGCACAGTAAGCATATAAAGAGATGGTCAAACTCATTAGTAACTGGAGAAATGCAAATTAAGGTGACTAGATACCAATTTTTACCCATCAGATTGGCAAAAATTAGAAAATGGATAATGCCATGTACTGGCAGGCATGCAGAGGGTACAGGAGCCCCCATGCACTGGTGGTGGGAGTGTTGGCTGGGCAGCCATACTGGAGAATGACCTGCAGGGCTTAATAAGCTGAAACGTACATCAAACCACCAAAACCAAACCCACTGCCATCAAGGTGATTCCGATTCATAGTTACCCTATAGGACAGTAGAACTACCCCTAGAGTTTTCAAGGCTGTAAATCTTTAAGGAAGCAGAATGCCATACCTTTCTCCCATGGAGTGGGTGGTGGGTTCGAACTGCTAACCTTTAACCACTGCACCACCAGGGCTCCTCACCCTGTGTAGTGGGTTGAACTGTGTCCTCTGAAAAGATGCTGAAGTCCTAATGTCAGAATCTGTGAATGTGAGGTTGTTTGGAAATAGGGTCCTTGCAGATCAATCAAATTAACATGAGGTCATACTTGGTTAGGATGGGCCCTAAATCCAATGACTGGTGTCCTTAGAGGGAGATTCAGACACACACACACACACATAGAAGATGGCCATGTGAAGATGGAGGCAGAGATTGAAGTGATGTTATCTACAAGCCAAGGAATGTCAAGGATTGCCATCAATACCCAAAACTAAGAGACAGGCATGGAACACATTCTCCCCTAGAACATTCAGAAAGAGCACTGCCCTGCGACATCTTGATTTCAGACTTCTAGCCTCCAGAACAGTGAGAGAATAAACTTCTGTTGTTGTAGGCCACCCAGTTAGTGGTAATGTGTTACAGAAGCCTCAGGAAATTTATACGTCCTGTGACTTCACAATCCTACTCCTAGATGTATGTCCCAAAGTCCATTTACACACGTCTGAAGAGGACATGAACAGGACCTTCCTCCCAACATTGCCAGGGCTAGTGGCAATTGGAGGCAATGGAGGTGACCACCATCAGGGGCAAACTGGAATAGCTGCACACTGTGGAACCCACTGCAGTGGTCACAAACAGTGGACTAGACACATCCAGCAACAGGATAGAAACAAAAGGTCACATAAGTTATCATGCAAGCCGCATACTCCGAGAGGCAAAAGGGGCCCTGTTAATAATTATGTGGGACAACAGGTGTAAGCTGGATTGACCCAGACAAACCACAATATATGTTTCCATAATATCATTTAGGTCAATGAAAAAACACACCCAAACAATACTACATGGTTTATAAGGAGACTTAAACTAGAAAGATACACACACCAAACATACAATATGGTTGCCTATGGTGGGGGGAGGGGGAGGATCATAGGCTGTCTATGTAGATAGACCTGAAGATCCCCAGGATCCTTCTCAGCCTTCTACCCTAACCCTAACCACTGCCAGGAGGTTAGTGTAGTTTCCCAGCCCATTTCACATATGAGCAGGTATCCATCCATAGACAATGTACAGTCCTGTTTTTGTGTTTTAAATATCCCTAGAGAGTATCACAGTGTATATACCACTCTGTACCATGTTCTTTTCACTCCACATCATGTTTTCAGATCCAGCCCCTTGATATTTTTGGATTTAATCCATTCCTTTTATCAGGTGTAGTGTACTCCAGAATAAGGACAGACTAAATTTTATTTACTCCTTCTCTTCCTGATGAACTTTTAGATTGTTTTCCTGTTCTTCACTATTATAAACAATACTGCAGTGAACGTCTGCATGTCTTCTTGGGCACTGTGCAATAATTTCTCAAGGGCGTTACCCAGAAGTAGAAATTCAGTCACAGAGATGACACATTATCAATTGTAGATAACAAAAGTATTTTTATAATAAATGTTTAATATCTAGATATTAATAATTGCATTATGTTTTAATATTTCTTATTAAAACATAAAAGTATACTGTATGTACAAACAACATACTTATATATCATATGGATATCTTCATATAGCATATAAATAAATCGAGGCCAATTTATTTGTGTATCATTTAAATAAATACGACGGCAGTTTACTTATAACTCCGTAAATTCAAAATAGTTAGTGAAGAATAAAACACCAGATTTAAATCAAGGCGGAGGAGCAACACTCTCAAACTTTACTACTTTCCCATTGTTTTGGAACTAAAAATAATTTCTCAAAATTAATAACTTCTTGTCACTTGAAAAAAAAAAGTGATTCTATTTTACAATGCCTTAGCCCATGGGTGTGGAGTAAAATGATGATAGGGGTTAAGGATGGAACATTACAAATTGAGTTACTTCCCCAAAGGGGACCATATGTGGCTAAGGGAGGAAACAAAGGTGAGAGGGTGAGACAGACCTGGCCTCAAATCCTGCTCAGCAGCTAGAGCTGAGCAAATTCCATAGCTTTCTCCTTAAACCAAATTCCTCAGCTTCTCTAAGCCTCCATGTTGCCTGCTATGAGATAGGAGTAACAATAATCACCTGGCAGGGCCATTGTGAGAACTGGAGATGGTGTATTTGCAGCTCCCGGCACTTGCGGAGGCAGGCACTTGTGGAGGCAGTCGGGAAATAAAGCCTATTGTTTCTAGTAGCGATGGTGATGTGAAATCCTGCTTCAATTACCCCCAAGGAATTTATGAGATTAGTGAGGGCTGTGGGGAGGTAGCTCTAGGAGTAGAGACCAGAGTCTAGGGCAGTGCTGGTCAGGCCTGTACAAGCGCTGGGGCTGGGTAGGGTGGGTCCATCCCTGTCCCTCGCCACTGAGACCTTACAATGCTCCAGGCCCCAATCACAACACACTTGCCAGGTAGCTCAGTCTCACTGCACCTGCACACCAGACCCTGTGATACTCCCAGTGAAGACCAGGGCTCTAGGTTTTACACATCCACCCCAGAGTGGGGCTCATGTGGGCCCACCCCTGAGAGATGGGCCAATTTCCCTGGCAAGGCTGAAGGCCACAACCCAGGCCCTGGACATTGGCCGTAGGTTCAGAATGTCCACCTTACGCAGCTTCTGGAGTTTAGCAGTGGGCCCTCCAGGCCTCACCTGGCTGGCCAATAGCCCCCAAGCAGCAGGAGGGATTGCCTACCTGTCGGCTCCCTCTCTGTCCTGCAGAAAGTCTCTTCTGAGGCAGCTCTGGGGGCCTCATTTGCTGAGTCAGGGAGATCTGTTGAGAGGAGAAACATGGCCTCTTTAAATTCCCTTTTCCGCTGCTGCAGACTGCACTGTGCATTGAAAATGCTGCTTAGGTTCCTTGGAGTTTTTAATTGAACTATAACTTACATACAATAATAGTTAAAGTGCACGGTTCAATGTGTTCTGATCAATACATACGGTCGTATAACTGCCACCACAACCAAACTGAAGAACTTTATGTCACACCACTAATCTCCCCTGTGCCCTTTTCTCTACCCCCAAGCCCAAGTTTGTTTTCAGTCTCTATAGTTTTACCTTTTCCAGGATGCCATATAAATGGAATCATACACCTTGTTGAGACTGGCTTCTTGCACTCAGCACAAGGCTTTTGAGGGTCCTCCATGTCGGTGCACGTAATTGTTCCTTTTTATTGCTGAGTGGGATTCCACTGCAGGCATCTTCCCCAATTTATCAATTCACTAGCTCAAGGGTCAGCAAACTTTTTCTATAAAGAGCCAGTATTATAGGTTGAATTGAGTTAAAAAAAAAAAAAAAAAAAAGATGTGTTGAAGTCCTTCCCCTGTACCTGTGAATGGGATCTTATTTGGGAACCAGGTCTTCGAAGATGTTATCAGTTAACACGAGGTCATACTGGAGTGGGGTGGGTCCTAATCCAATCTGACAGATACCCTTATAAAAGAGAAAAGATACAAGGAAAACACAGAGGGAAGATAGCCATGTAACCATGGAGGCAGAGGCTGTAGTGATGAGGCCATAAGACAAGGAATGCCAAGAGCCTCTAAAAGCTAGGAGAGACAGGGAAGGGTCCTCCTTGTCTCAGTTCTCTAGAGGAACAAAACCAGGGAAGCGTATATACGTAGAGAGAGAGATAGACACTTCAAGGAAATGACTCATGCATTTGTAGGGGTTGGCAAGTCCCAAATCTGCAGGTCATGTGGCAGGCTGGAGACCTCCGCAGGCTTATATCCCAAGCACCAGAGGTCAGGCGAGGAGAAGAGTGCGGGATCGAGAGTGCAAGCTTTGCCAGAACATCCATTTATATACTGGAGGCAGGCTACGCCTCCGAGGAAATTCTCCTTTCACCTGATTGGCTGATCACATCAGACTGTATGATGGAAAGTGATTACTTATATTACATTATGGAACAGCACCCAGTCTGGTGTCTGCCAAACCACTGAGGATCATAGCCTAGCCAAGCTGATACACAACATTAACCATGACACTCTTCTAGAAGATTCAGAGAGAGCATGATCCTGCTGACACCTTAATTTCGCACTTCCAGCCGCCAGAACCGTGAAACAATACATTTTTATTGTTTTACACCACGGAGTTTGTGGTATTTATTACGGCAGCCCCAGAAACTAATACAGCCAGATAGTAAGTGTTTTAGGCTTTGTGAGCCATATTCTCTTTGTCACAAATGCTCAACTCTACTGTTGTGGCTTGAAAGCAGCCGAAAACAATACATAACAGAATGAGCATGGCTGTGTTCCAATACAACTTTATCTACAAAAATGGGCAGCTGGCTGGACCAGCCTGTGGGCCATAGTGTGCTGACTCCGCATTAGTTGATGGACATTTGGGTTATTTCCAGTTAGGGGCTATTATGACTAAAACCTCCATAAACTGTCCCGTACAGGCCCTTGTGTGGCCACTTCTCTTAGGTGTAGTTCTCTGGTTTTATTATTTATTCTCTACTTTTCTCTGAAGAACCGTTTGATACATAAACTTGGTTTTTCATTTCATCTTTTTTTTAAGTAGAGCATTAACTTTGATGCTGTTAAAACCTTGAATTAGATCTGCCGTTTAAACATGGAGGAAGATTCTGCCAGGCGCTTGGGGTAACTCTGTACCAGGGCCCTGCCTGGGTTTCTGAGAGGAGGGACACTCGGGAACTAAGCCCTGCCCCTCAGGAAGTACTGGACTCGATCCCTTCTCTGTCACAGAGACAGTACAGCCGTGCTTCAGGCCTCAGTCTGTGGAGGGACAAGAAGAAGAAGCAGGTGGGAGGGCCTGGGGGCTCCCCCGGGAAGCCCCACCCTGAAAACAGAGCCTGAGCTTGTGATCCCTGGGCAGGGGAATCTGACAACTCCAACAGTCTGGGGTCTCCTCACTTCCAAGGAGGGTGCTGGTAACTACATACTCCCAAAGTGTCTGTCCTGGAGGAACTTCCTCATCTCCCAATGCTCCTGGGCAGTCTGGAGCAGCTGTGGTCATTGTTGTTTCAGTGCTAGGGAAACTGAGGCAGAAGCCACACCAGCAGCCAGGCTGGCAACCCCACAGGCTGATGCAGCAGGCTGTGGCCAGCTCACTGCAGGATCCAGGGCAGCAGACACTTGCTTTACAGAGGTTCCAGGAGGCAGTGGTAGTTTCTCTCCGTGAACTCACACCTCTGATTTGGCAAGCAGAGTCAACCGTTGGGTTGTAAACAGAACCTGACTCCTGAGTGAGGCGTAAAAAAGCCTAAGTAAGAAACCCAAACCGAAGGCTCTGCACATCTCGATTAGGATAGCCATGTGAAGACCAAATGTCAGGGCCAGCAGAACCAGGTGAAGGAAAATTACCCAGACAGAGCACCACCTCCGGGACTCAAGAAATCCATTTCTCTTGAGGACAGAGTTTGGCTTCTCTAAGGACTGGTTCTCCTTCCTGTTTGCTTCCGGTTCCTCCTTTGGGCAGGGGCACCTACAGCGGAAACCCTGGTGCTGCTTCAGCCATTGTATCTGCGGCTGCAAGGGCAGGTCCTGTGTGGTCCCATGGCACGTGAATCCATGTGTGTGGAGCACTATGATAATTCTGTCTGTGGCCAGCTTTCCATGCTTTCGGACCAGATTCCAAGTAATGATCACAATGTCTACCACTTACATGGCGCTTATAGGTGCTAAGTGCTTTCCATGCATTCCCTCATTCAATCCTCACAACTCTGAGAAATCAGTGCTATTCGTGTTCCCATTTTACAGAGGAGGAAACAGAGACATAAAGGGCTGAAATGAACTGTTCAAGGTCTCATGGTAATAAACAGCAGGCCGAACTGGCTCTAGAACCGCGTCTGTAACCATATATCAGATCCCGTCTTTAAGACTTGGAAGCAATCTTTTGCCATGAGACCAGAAGAGCTGGAGGGTGCCCAGAAGAATCCTGATCAAAAGTGGGGAAATGCTGAACAAAATTTTAAATCCTCATGGAATCCAGGTCTTCTGGAGCCATGGAGGTTGATGAACCCCCAAAACTATTGCCCTGAGATAATCTGTAAACCTTACACCTTAAACCAAAAATATCCCCTGAAGTCTTCTTTAAACCAAATAGTTCAGCTAAACTAGTAAAGAATGTCTGCCTCGAGCATTACACTCTTTTAAAATTTATCTATATCGGATCTAACTGACAACAGCAACTCGAAAGGCCAGACAGGAAACTTAGGGGGCAGTGGGTTTATGTTAAGGGGGAGAAACAATTGGAAAAAAGGAGGATGAGAATGGTTGCACGACTCGAAGAATGTAATCAATGTCACTGAATTGTACATATAGAATTGTTGGACTGGTGTATGTTCTGCTGTGTATAGTCTCCACAACAACAAAAATAAAACACGTTAATAAAAAAAAAGGCTTGGAGGCAAACTAGTCACCTGATGTCTCTAGACAGTTGCACATTAGTCCACGCTGATTCTGGAGAATCCAGAAATCCACAGGTAAATGCAGCCACTACCGGCAAGGGCTTCTGTCCGGTTTGCTCCCTCCCTAAAGAGCAGTCAGGCGAGCTGCTGGCAGACACTCTGGAGCACAGACCAGTTCTCACTGTTACGAGGCACGTGAGAACCTGGACTGGCAGCTGCAGAGCAGAGGCTGCCAGCTACTGTGGAGTTATTTCACCCTCTATGGGTTGAGTTGTGTCCCCCAATAAGATATGTTGAAGTCCTAACCCCGGTACCTGTGAATCTGACCTTGTTTGGAAATAGGGTCTTTGAAGGTGTTATCAGTTAGGTTAACATGAGGTCACACTGGAGTAGTTGTTGTCATTGGGTGCTGTCGAGTTGATTTCCACTCACAACAGAATGAAACACTGCTCAGTCCTGTACCAGGGTGGGTCCTAATTCCATCCTGAGTGGTGTCCTCATAAGAGAGAAGAAGACACAGAGACACGCAGGGAAGATGGCCACGTAAAGACAGAGGCAGAGATTGGAGTAATCTACAAGCCAAGGAACCCAAAGGAATACCTGGAGCTACCAGAAGCTGGGAGAGAAGCCCTTAACAGATTCTCCCTCAAGGCCTCAGAAGGGATCCACACAGTTGACACCTTGATTTCGGACTCTGAGCCACTAGAGTGGTGAGAGAATAATTTCCATTCTTAGAAGTTACCTGGAGCCTTTGTGTCACAGTGGTTAAGAGCTACAGCTGCTAACCAAAAGGTCAGCAGTTTGAATCCACCAGCCACTCTTTGGAAACCCTGCGGGGCAGTTCTACTCTGTCCTATAGGGTCACTATGAGTCAGAATCAACTCAATGGCAACAGGTTTTTTTGATTTTATAAGTCCCCCAGGTTGTAGTGCTTTGTTACCCCTAAAAACCAATACAAACACTTTCTCTTTTCTCCTCAAACATCCAGCATCTCTCCCACCCTCACCTATTGACCATGCTTCCTTATTTCACTGAAAAAAAAAAGAAGCATTGGAAAGGGAACTACCACAGACTCCCAGTGCCTCATGTGCCCATTCCAGCATGTGAGCCTGAGACCCTGGCTTCTCTCCCTCACTCTGGACAAACTATCCTACTTCTGAGGCCGCTCTCCGCCACGCTCTAGGCCCACCTCCTCTTACCTACCCACAGGCACGCCTCCAGCAAGTCTACCCTTTTGTTCCTGCATCATCCTCTCCGTGGGTTCATTCCCACATGGTGCTATGTCTCCCAAGGAGCCCTGGTGGCACAATGCTTAAGCACTTGGCTGCTAACCAAAAGGTTGGGAGTTGGAACCCACCCAGCAGCTCCATGGGAGAAAGACCTGGTAAGCTGCTCCTGTGAAGATTACAACCTAAAAACCCTACGGGACAGTTCTGTTCTGTTGCATGGGGTTGCTGTGAGTTGGAATTGACTTGATAATACCTAACAACACGTCTCCCAACTTAAAATACTAAAACCAAAAACCCACTGCTGTTGAGTCGATTCCAATTCATAGCTAAAATACATATACCCAAAAAACCCACTGCCGTCGAGTAAATTCCAACTCATAGCGACCACCAAAAGCCCTCCTTGATGATGTCTGCCACACAGGCAGACACTCCTGTATTTAGAAATTTCTATTTCAGTTCTCTCAACACTGCAAGACCAATCTGTATCATGTACGAAACTGTTTACTGGGGAAAAACAAACCCTCCTTGATTGCATATAGGGTGATGAAAAAGTTCTGGAACTAGATAGAGGTGATGGGTGCACAACATGGTGAACATACCTAATGCCACTGAATCGTACACCTAAATATGGCTAAAATGGCAAATTTTTAAAAAATAATTTTTATTGTGCTTTAAGTGAAAGTTTACAAATCAAGTCAGTCTGTCACATGTAAGCTTATATACACCTTACTACATACTCCCATTTACTCTCCCCCTAATGAGTCAGCCTGCTCCCTTCTTCCAGTCTCTCCTTTCGTGACCGTTTTGCCAGTTTCTAACCCTCTCTACCCTATCTCCCCTCCAGACAGGAGATGCCAATACAGTCTCAAACGTCCACCTGATACAAGTAGCTCACTCTTTATCAGCATCTCTCTCCAACCCATTGTCCAGTCCCTTCCATGTCTGATGAATTGTCTTCGGGAATGGTTCCTGTCCTGGGCCAACAGAAGGTTTGGGGACCATGGCCACCGGGATTCTTCTAGTCTCAGTCAGACCATTAAGTCTGGTCTTTTTATAAGTAAAACGGCAAATTTTGCTATGTGGATTTTACCACAATAAAAAGTGCAAACAACACAGAAAAATATAATGAAGATGAAACGTATCGCGTGATCCCAGCTCCAGTGACGAAGAACGTTAGCAGTGTGGTGAGAGCTGCTTCCCCTACCATCACCCACATAATAAACCAAAACCAAATCTGTTGCTGTGAGTTGGACTCGTGGTGACTCCATGTGTTACACAGTAGGACTTATTCATAGGGTTTTCTTGGCTGTGATCTTTATGGAAGCAGATCGCCAAGCCTTACTTCCGTAGTGTCACTGGCTAGGTTTGAACCACCAACCTTCCGATGGGTAGTCGAGCGCAAACTATTTGCAACACCTAGAGACCTCCCTATATTAACAGGATTACACTTTCAACTGGCTCTTTGCATTTAACGTTATACATGAAACTTCCACCTGTGGCAGTACATACAGATTGCTTCATCCTTTTTAATGGATTGTGTAGCATTTCGTTATATGGTTACACTGTAGGTTGTTTGGCAACCTTGCTGATAGACACCTTGGTCCCCCCAACACTTCAAAAAACAAAAAAACCTCCTTGACCTCAAATCTTCCCCTACATCCTTCCTCACTTGCCTGCTCCTCATGTCAGCAAAACTCTGTGAAAGAAGTCTATACTCCATCTCTACCTAGTCTCCTCTTGTTCTCTTGAACCTACCCTTACCACATCACCAAGACAACCCTGCCAAGGCCCCCCAGCACTCAGTTCTCAGGCCCCTCTTACTTGATCCACCAATGGCTTCTGGCCCACTGAACACACTCCCCCCGACACCCTTTCCATTCGCCTCCTGGGGCACCATCTCTCGTAGTTCTCAGTCCTGTCCTGAGGCTCCTTCTCAGTCTTCCTTCCTGGCTCCTCCCCACCCCTCAACCTTGAGACCTTGAAGAGCCTCATCCTTGGACATCTTCTCTCTGCTGCATGGTCATCACTTCCAATACTATCCACAAGCTGATGACTCCCAAATTCACTTTGCTGATGGGAGCCAACCCTGAACCCCAGATCCAATGTCCCACTGCCACGCACCCTCTCTTCTTGGCAATCTAGTGGACATCTCCAGTTTAACATACCAGAAACAGAATTCCTGGTCTTAGCCCAAGCCTGCTCCTCCCCTAGTTGGCCTTGGGTCAGCAAAAGGCTGCCTGTTCCTTCTAGTTCCTCAGGCCAAACACCTCAGAGAGACTCCTGGCTCCTCCCTCTGTCTCACGGCCACCAGGTATCACTGTGGCTCTGTCTTTAAAATGGATTCAGAATCAGAGTGCTTCTTACCACCTCGTCTGCTGCTGCCCTGCTCCACGCCACCACCAGTTCTTGTTGGGTTTCTATAACTGCCCCAGCTGGCCTCCCTGCCTCCTCTGTGGCCTGGGGCTCTTCTCACCAGGGAACGGGGTGAGCCTTTTACTGTCCAAGGCAGATCACATCAGGCCTTTGCTCAAACCTGTTCAGAGGGCATAGAGCAGGTTTGAACATAGTGGCCGGGAGGTCGAGAATGACCATGTGTTTGGGGCAGGAGCAATGTGGTGCCAGGGAGGCTCTGGGCCCAAGTCCTGGAAGAACTGGGTGAAATTCGTGGTGGGCAGCCTGGGAGCGTGCTGCAGGAACAGCCTCAGACAAGGCTGTGGGGTCCAGGGAGGCCGCATCTCTGGGGCAAAGCTGCTGAGGGCAGGTCATGAGCAGAGCTTTAAACGAAAGAGAGCTGCCCACTGAGGGAATCAAGGGGCTGAAGAGGAAAGTAGATGCCACTGTAGCAACTGCTCGGAAGCTTTTCTGATTTGTCCATTTCACAAGAAATATATATTTATTGTAGAAAAAAATGGGGGAAAAAACCTCAGCATAAAGGGAAAAGCCTAATCAAACTTTAAAACACCACTATAAAAAAAAAATAGCGACCCATAAAAAAGAATCACTGTGCATATTTTGAAGTATTATCTAACAGATGTCTTTAAAAAAGACAAAAAAATGGAAACACAGTATATATTTTGTTTTGTGACCTGTCTTTTTCATTGTCTGAATAAATTTGCCTCATGACTTCTCATCATGTCTACAAAGGTACCTTACGTGAACGCCCTGACGTTATCTGTAGTCCATCTCTGTTAAAAACAGTGCTGGAGAAACATTCTTGAACACTCACCTTTGCCCTCTTGTCCTATTATTTCCTTAGAACAAATTCCCGGAAGTGGAATTGCTGGCTCACAGTGAAGGCGTACTTTTATGGCTTTTGATGCAGGCTGCCCGTATGTCCTCTAGAAAGGCTATTGAGGGGGGAGGAAACCCAAGTCTTCTTGAAAACAAACACTGAACAAGGGCAGAGTTTCTCAAGCTGCCTGAGGGCCTCCCCTGAGGCTGCAAGCTCTCTGTTGGTTGGGACCTTGTTTGTTTTTCGGTGGGATCCTGGTGATGCGATGATTAAAACATTTGTCTGCTAACCAGAGGAAGGTCGGCAGTTCAAATCCACCAGCCACTTCAGCCGCTCCATGGAAGCAGCTGTTCCTATAGGGTCGCTATGAGTCAGAATTGACTTGACGGGAGTGGGTTTTTTTGGGGTCTATTTTTGATACCACAGAAGTGACTCGTACGTGAGCATGACTTGGTGGTTTCAGGGCCTGAGCATTGGCCCAAAATTGGGAACGGTGTGGGAGAACCAAGCCTGTCACAGGAGCCAGCCCCAGGCTCAAGTCGTCAGCAGCCCTTCAGTGCCAACAGGGCAATGGTGTCAGTCTCACCCAAGCAAGAGTGTAGATTTGAATAGTATTTGCTTGCCAGTTTGGTAATATTTATTTTGTAGATGTGACTGGGTTTTATAGCTGCATGTGAGCCAAAAGCACAAGGACTTTATACTTAGTTTTATGATTGTATGTATTTAAGTAGCTTTATAATTATGCTGGGTCCAACACCACAGGTGTCTGTGAAGGTGATCTGTCATATGAAGGTGGTCCCTATATTACTGGAACATGAGAAAGATGGGACCAGGGGAATCCTGGCGAGGTCCACGGGACTTTGACGAGAAATCCTGGAGAGGCATGGATCCCAGTTTTCCATGAGGCTTGCTGCTCTCAGCTTTGTATTTTCAACAGGATCTTTCAGATTCTAACATTCCCGGCCCCTCTGAGGCTGGGCCGGGTCACTCCATTTTACAGTTCAGATGTTCATCAGGGTTGTATCCTTTCACCATACTTATTCAATCTGTATGCTGAGCAAATAATCCGAGAAGCTGGACTATATGAAGAGAACAGGGCATCAGAATTGGAGGAAGACTCAGTAACAACCTGTGATGTGCAGATGACACAACCTGGCTTGCTGAAAGTGGAGAGGACTTGAAGTGCTTACTGATAAAGATCAAAGACTACAGCCTTTAGTATGGATTACACTTCAACATAAAAAAAATAAAAGTCCTCACAACTGGACCAATAAGCAACATCATGATAAACAGAAAAAACACGGAAGTTGTCAAGGATTTCATCTTACTTGGACTGACAATCAACGCCCATAGAAGCAGCAGTCAAAAAAATCAAACGACACATATCTCATTGGGCAAATCTCCTGCAAAAGACCTCTTAAAAGTGTTAAAAAGCAAAGATGTCGCTTTAAGGACTAAGGTGTGCCTGACCTAAGCCAGGGCATTTTCAATCACCTCACATGCATGCGAAAGCTGAACAATGAATAAGGAAGACCTATGGACATCTTTGAATTACCGTGTTTTCGAAGAATATTGAATATACCACGGACTGCCAGACAAACAAACAAATCTGTCTTAGAGGGAGTACAGCCAGAATGCTCCTTTGAAGCGAGGATGGCAAGACTTCCTCTCACATACTTTGGACACGTTATCAGGAGGGACCAGTCCCTGGAGTAGCACATCATGTTTGGTACAGTCTGGTTATCAAAACAGAGGAAGACCTTCAATGAGATGGATTGACACAATGGCTGCAATAATGGGCTCAAACATAGCAATGATGGGGGGATGGCACAGCAGTGTTTCATCCTGTTGTACATAGGGTCACTCTGAGTTAAAACTAACTCAGCGGCACCTAACAACAATCCATTTATGTGTGTGCCTCTAACTGTTGTTAAAATGAGTTATTTTTGGTGATAACTGGACCCTGTTGGCCTTAGTATTGTAATTGTTCTCATTTTCATTATGTGAACTCTTAGAAATCACGGTCACAATACTCACAGTGTTAAAAATCAAACTAGCACTATCTCAACAGAAAGCACAAGAGTGAACCCACAGGCAAAAATCAAAGATGGCTGTTAATGTTCACCATTACAACACACTTGAATTGCAACGCAAGTGATGCAACAATAAATGATCCATTGCCATGAATCCCAAGTCATGGTTACAACATTAGAGATCAGGGAAAAAATCAGCAACAGTGACCACAGGAGGCAGATGATCTATGCCATAGGAACTGGATACTGAAAACTGTGTTGCTTTCAGTCCCTAGTTTTTGAGCCACGATATGGGTTTTGTATTTTTTCTCTAAGCTTCCTCACCCATCGTTGAAAACCAGGACTTTTTGCATCCTGGGATGGTGCAGTGCAATAGGTTTCTCTTTTTATATGGCCTTTCTGGCGATGGCCTTGTAACTCCCACAAAATAATTGGGTGGGACTATGCAAATAAGGTGCCTGTAGCCCACCAAGGGGATGGGTCAGTTTTGACATCCCGTTAGGCTTAAAAAGAGCCAATCCCAAAAGTTGAAGGGGGACCTCAATACCATCAAGAAGAAAAGCCAGGAGTGGAACATGTCCTTTGGACACTAGGTCCCTGCACTAAGGGTCTCCCTCCTAGACCCAGGAGACAGGGAGCTGTAACACAGGAGATGGCACTAGATGGCAGCAGCATGGGACCAGCAGATAGCTGTGAGTTCGCTGACCCAAGGAGCGAAGGAGACAGCTGAGCACCTTCAGGCAGGAGGCTTCCTGGCCTAGTGGGCTGCCTCCAGGCACTTATCTGGGCACTTATCTGTGAGACAAAGAGCTGTAACACTTCCCCAAGCAGGACAGAGGGAGGCCTGGTGGTAGAGACCTACCTTGGGGCATGGCCGAGAGGAAGCTGTCCTGATCAAAGAATCTTATCCTAAGTTATTCCTGTTACTTACAAGTTGGTTCTGATCCTGAATTGTAACCTGTTACTTCCCTAATAAACTGCGTAATTGTGATTTGTGGGTTCTGTGTGGCCACTGCAATGAATTGTCGAGCCCAGCAGAGAGTGCCGTGGGAGTGATGGCTTGGGTTAGAATTGGTAAACAGGTTGGAGAGAGGAGGTGTGTAGGATCTTCACCTCATAGGAATCAGTTCTGGGCTGATGTTGACGGTGATTCTACTCCCCCTCCCTGAAGTTAGAGGACCTCTGATGCCGCCATTTTACAGACGGGTTCCCTGGGAAGCAGGATTTTCAGCCCTGAAGCTGACGTGGTCCCAGGTTGATAGCCCCGCCACACATGTAAAATGCATACCTGATTTCGAAGACTTAGTGTGAAGGAAAGAATGTAAGATATCACATTACTTTTTATACTGATTACATAGTGCAATTATTTTTTGATATACTGGATTAAATAAAACACATTCTTAAAATTAATTCACCTGTTTTGCTATAGCCATTAGAAAATTTCAGTTACCTAGGTGGCTCATATTATATCTCTAGTGGACAGTGCTGCACTCGACTCTAAGTTCCCCAAGGGCAGGGACAGGTCGGTTTAGTCATCACTGTCCTCCCATTGCCCACCACAGAGCCTGGTCCACAGTAGGTATTTCATATACTTTGTAGAAGGAGCGGACTTTAGGCCTATTAGTTTGCAGGGGCACCCAGCCCTCTGAAAATGTTAGGAAAAAAATAAGCTAATAAGAAGTTTTACGTCAGTGTTTGTTAGTTTTTCATTCCACTCTGATGTGAACAGCAAGGGGGCTGCAAGCACAGCTGCTCCACTTTGAGCCGTGTTACGCTCTCTCATCAGTCTTTCATGTCATCTACTGACATTTCTGATAGGACAAGCGTTATGCTATCCAGAGAAAACCTGCATTTTAACCCTCTGCAAGAATTGCGATGGACAGGAATTGGCTCCTGACAGATCAGGTACAGATCTCTGGCTGGGTGGAACATGGTTGTGTTGAGCTCTTCTACTCACGTTTGTAAGTTCCTGAATGATTATATGGGGGCAGTGGTGATTTATGGGTAGAATTCTCACCTTCCATGCAGGAGACCTGGGTTTGATTCCCAGCCAATGCGCCTCACGTGCGGCTACCAATTGTCTATCAGAGGAGGCTTGCATGTGGCTGATACCAAACAGGTTTCAGTGGAGCTTCCAGACTACGATGGACTAGGAAGAAAAGCCTGGTGATCTACTTCCAAAAATCGGCCAATGAAAACTCTGTGGATCATAACTGTCCAGTCTGCAGACAATCATGGGGAAGCCGTGTGACTGGGCAGCATTTTATTTTGTTGTGCATGGGAGTGCCATGAGTCGGGCCCACTCAAAGGCAGCTAAGAAGAGTGATTATATGAACTACCTGAGACACACTGGGTATATGTCCCTAGCATAGAGAACTGATGGGTCATTCTGGAACAGCCTCAACAGGCAATTGGCCCAGGTAGCCAAGCAATGTCAGAATGAAACATTTAATGCTCACAGTTCTCAAATCGAAATCATTATCTTTGGCAGACATTCTCTAGAGCCCGAATGACTCCTCTCACTTTTCTGACAGCAACCTTTTGCAGTTAATTCACCCCGGAAGGTGCCCAGGAAAGTTACTTGCTCCAAGCTTGATGATCTAGAGTGTTTACTGTTTGCTTTTTTTATTTTTAAAAGTAATAGATCAATAGTAGCCAACACTAATCTAGTACTTCCTGTTGTCTGCCTGGCACTCTGCTACGTTTTTGGCGCGTGCAATCTTATTTAATCCTCGCAACAGCTTTTACAGATGAGGGCATCAAAGCTTACAGAGATGACATGCCCCAGTTCACTCTGCTAATAAGTGGCAGGTGTAACACTCAAAAATCCAGAGCTGTCTCCAGAGCCTGGGCTGTGACCCCTACACAATACTGCCACGTTCTTAACACGAGTTTTTAGAAAACACACGAAACTTTTTAAAATTAAAAAAATATAGATCACTTTAATCCCATCATCCAGAGATAATGTCTATAGACATTTTTTGTCTATTCTGTCATTCTGTGTACATGGGCATATATATGTGTATATATATATATTTTATTTGCTCTGGCTAATTTTTTTATTCTTTTAAAATATGGATAACACATGCATACATTTTTCAAAAAGTGGATACTATATATACTGTTCTATAAGATGCTTTTTCTACTTAACGACACATGTGGGCTCCTTCCATGTCCAAAGATCAAAATCAAGATCTCAGTTCAGGAGCAAGAACTGAGCACAGGCAATTTCTATTCTCACTTCCTTAAGCCCTTATTGAAATGACTAGTGGAGAAGAATACAAAAGAAGCTAGGTGGAGAGGGGGAGGAAAAGGGATCAGTAGATGAGAGATGTCAACAAGTCCCAGGAAGTCGGAAAGCAGGAGCATGTGTGTGGGTGGATGGAGTGGAGGAAGTACATCCCAGAATAGGCACTCCAGGGGGCTGAGTGGAGGTGGGAGCTTATGTTTCCAGTGGTCTTTTTTTGAGGCTCAGAGTGGCAGGTCTGGGGGTGGAGATGGCAACAAGGGGATTAACTAAAGCTCTAAGCATGGAACACTGCCCCAGGTGGCACCCTGCTCCCTCCCATACCCAAGCCAAGGAGCAGCTGCCAGATTGCACCCCTTTTTAGTCAAAAAGCCAGACATCCTTTCTCCAAAAGAACTAGGCAAAAACCTCTTTGCAGTTCTTTCAGAGTGGGTATTGGCTTCCCAAGTAATTCCTTCCTCAGCCTGGTACCTGGTAGTGAGCTTCTCCAACAGCTCCTTCCTGTCCATACCCACAAAACAGAACAGACACCTGGTAAATCTGCCCTTGGACAGGAAGTTCCCCACCAACTCTTCTATTTAGGAGAGACGCCTATCAAGGAAACTGAGTTACCTGGAATAATCACACAAGTTCTCTGTTCTTCGAAGGCAGAGCCCAGAAAAACCAGTAATGCCAAAGAGGAAGACCAGGACAAATGGGATGACCACTTGCAGAGAAGCGATTAGGAAACAAAGGAGAACTTTCACAACATTCTAATTAGAATCCTCAGAGAGATTTGAGAAATGTTCTAGGGTAAAATCACCACAAAGTTACAGTAAAGCAAAAAGAAAGGTTTTAGTTGGCATACGTTCAAAGAGGCAAAAGGAGGAAATGGGCAAGCGTGCTGCCAAAGCCATGTCTGCCTGAGTCCAAGGAATTTACAGAATGATCAGTATAAACGTTACAAATGGGAAAAAATCATTGAAAGCTTCACCTTTTCACAGATTGGATAAAAACTGCTAAATCATCATGATTCTACTTTTTAAGTCATCTTTCTTAATAATCATTGGTACAGGTTTCAGGAAGACAGTCAGGAGGGTCTTCACTGGTCCAACAAACCTTACTATTTACTAAATGTAATAGAAAAAGATAAGCGCTCTGTTTGTGATTTGTTTATGTGAAAGTATCCCTAAAAGATGTTTTCCAAGATTGTTGTAGCTATTGTTTTTGTATCTTGGGGTCCAGTTGCTGTGTCTTTGTGAGTCCTTGTGAGTCTAGCTCCAGCTGGGTCACATTCTAGGACTGGGGATAATGGCTCCCATATTATCTCCTAAACCAGAAAACATGATAGCATAAAACAAAAAAAGAAAGCTATGAAAAAGGAACAATCAGATGTTAACAAAGAACTTTTGAAATACAAAACTTTAATAGACACGGACCATGAAAGAAAAAAATTGATAAACTTGACTTCACCAAAATAAAAAAAACTTATTAAGAAAACAAATAGGCAAGAGCACAGCTTGATCAAAGTAAATGATGCCACTGAGAAGTGCACAAGAGAAAAGGATATTTGTGCTAAAGAATATGACATACATAATTTGGCAACAACACCAACCATAACCAAGAGTGTGTGGTCACATACACATATGTCTAGGCATGTAAGTATACAGGTAGGTACAAATGTGTACATATGTGTGCACAGATCAAAGTATCTATATGTACATGTACGTACAGGTATGCATGTACAGGTGACACAGTTACAGATATTTCTCAGACATAACCAAACACCTCGAGAGACTGGTTTTCTGAGTTTGTAGGTTTAGGACCTAGGTCTCGTGGGACAATTCAGTCAATTGGTATAACATAGTTCACAAAGTTCACGTTCTGCATCCTAGTGAGGTGTATAGCATCTGGGGTCTTAAAAGCTTGCAAGCAGCCAGCTGAGATACAACTACTGGTCTCTCCTTGGCAGGAAGAAAAAACAAAGGAAAGAAACTAGTCAACAGGGCTAACAGCCTACACGATTCATAGCTTCATCTGCCCTGAGACCAGAAGAACTAGATGATGCCCGGCTACCGCTACTGACCGTCTGATCAGGGCCACAAGATGGGCCCTGACAGAGTGAGAGAAAAATGCAGAACAGAGCTCAAATTCTTAAAAAGTCCAGACTTACTACACCAGTAGAGACTAAAGGACTCCCTGAGACTATCGCCCTAAGATACTCTTTAAGCCTTGAACTAATACTATCCCAAGGTCAACTTTTAGTTAACAGATTGGCACACACAAAAGAGGATATTTCCTGTGAGTACAGTGCTCCATTAAAAAACCATCAATATGAGACCAAAAGGTCAACAATTACTCTAAAGCAAAAATGAGAAGATAAGGGGACAGGAAAACTACAGCACTGGAAACAGGACAACCAAAACGCAATTAAAGAGAATGTTGACTCACTGTGAAAAAATGTAACTAACGTCACTGAACAATTGTATAGAGATTGTCAAATGGGAAACCTAATTTGTTGTGTGAACTTTCACTTAAAACACTGCTTAAAGAAAATGAATAGGCAAGTCAAAGACTGGTAGGATATATTCTCAATACGCGTATCTCAAATAACTTGTATCCAGAATAAATATAGAACTCTTACAATAATAAGACAACACAATTTAAAAATAGGTAAAAGATCTGAATAGACTTTCACCAAAAATATATGAATAACTAATAAACGCAGAACGGATACTAAACATCATCAGTGAGGAGAGAAATACAAATTAAAGGCATGACGACGTCCCACTGTACACACATTAGAATCCTTAAAAGTGAAAAAGATTGACCATGCTGTGTTGAAGTGGAGGATATTTTGTTGTACATATTTTTTACACCAAAAAAAGAAAGATCACCATCAAAAAAAAAAGAAGACTGAACATATCAAGTTTGAGGAAAGATCCAGGGCGACTGGAACTGGAGCTCTCACAGGTTTCTGGTAAGAACGTCAAATGGCAGTTTATGACGTAGTTAATCATACACTTACCACGTGTAGGGGGTTGCACAGTGTCCCCCCCCAAATTCATGTCCACCTGGAACCTCAGAACGTGACGTTATTTGGCAACAGGGTCTTTGCAGGTAGAATTAGTTAAGATGAGGCCATAGGGGATTAAGATAGACCCTAATCCAATGATTGCTGTCTTTATAAAGGAGAGGACTCACTGAGACACACACAGGGAAGAAAGGCAGGTGAAGATACAGGCAGAAATTGGAGTGAAGCGGCTAGAAATCAAGGAATGCCAAGGATTGCTGGGAGCCAAATGAAGCTAGGAAGAGGCAAGGAAGAATTCTTCCCCAGAGCCTTCAGAGGGAGTACGGCCCTGCAGAACCTTGATTTTGGACTTCTGGCCTCCAGGGCTGTGACAGAATAAGTTTCTATTGTTCCAAGTCGCCAAGTTTGTGGTAATTTATCAACAGCAGCCCTAGGAAACCAATATTCACGCAATCCAGAAATTCCATTCCTACGTATTTGTTCAAGAGAAATGAAAACATATGTCCCCACAAAGATTAGTACAAGAATGTTCATAAAGCTTTATTCATAATTGACCTGGAAAAGCCCAAATGTCCATCAACTGATGAATGGATAAAAAATTGGGGTATATCCATATAATGGATACTACTCGGCCATAAGTGGAATGCATTACTGATATAAACAATTCTGGATTTTGGATAAATCTCAAAAACTGTGTTGAACAAAAGAAGTAAGATACAAAAGGTCACACTGTATGATTCCACTTATATGACACTCTAGGGGAAAAAAATCTCATCTGCAGAGACAAAAAGCAGATTAGTGGTTGCCTGGGGCTAGGGTAGGGAGGTGGGGTTTGATTGGAAAGGGGCCCAGGAAACCTTTTGGGAGTAATGGAAATGTCCTATATCTTGATTGTGTTGGTGATTCCACAACTGTATATTTTGTTAAAACTCATCAAAATGTAAGTTAAATCTCAATAAGGTGGATTTAAAGGAAAAGAGACTTTAAAAAGGTAAATGGCATAAATAATAAAGGTCAATAGAAGGGCTGGAAACTAAAGCCAAATAACTCTCTCAGGACATACAAAAAATGAGAAAGATGAAGGAAAGACGTGAAGAGAGGGATGTGAAGGAGGAAGAGGAGGGGAAGGAGGGAGACAAGGAGGAGGAGGAGAAAAACTGTATATTATTTAATGCTATACAGGTACCCAGGAAGAACCCAGAATAATAAAATGAGAGAGGGAAAAGGAGAAGAGAAGAGGATCAATCCATGATGTTCAACATCAGACACACAGAAGTTCCAGAGAGACCAGAGAAAAACAATAGAAATTCTAGGAAACAAAACAAAAACTACAGGTTGTTACGGATTGAATTATGTTCTCCAAAAATATGTGTTGCAAATCCTAACCTCTATGCCTGCGGTTATAATTCCATTTGGGAATAGGTTGTCTTTGTTATGTTAGTGGGGCAGGACAAGTGTAGGGCATATCTTGAGTCAATCTATTTGAGATATAAAGGGGATTAAACAAGTGAGCAGAGGACAGATGGGGTGAGATAGATGCCAAGACACATGGAGATCTCCAAGGAACCAGAAGCCAAAGAGTAAAGGACCTTCCCCCAGAGCCAACAGAAAAAGCAAGACTTCTCCTCGAACCAGTGCTCTGAGCTTGGACTTCCAGCCTCCTAAACTGAGAAAATAAATTTGTTAAAGCCATCCACTTATGGTATTTCTGTTATAGCAGCACTAGATAACTAAGACAAAGGTGAACGGTCTCATGAAGCACAGGGCAGGGTGAATGGTGAAAGATCCCCATCTAGACTCATTCTTGTGAAATTTCAAAACATCAAGGGTAAGGGAATCTTAAATCAAATGATGTATTTCATTGGGCAAATCTGCCCCAAAAGACCTCTTTAAAGTGTTGAAAAGTAAAGATGTCACTTTAAGGACCAAGGTGCACTTGACCGAAGCCATGGTGTTTTCATTCGCGTGCGAAAGCTGGACGATGAATAGGGAAGACTGAAGACTTGACACCTGTGAATTACGGTGTTGGCAAAGGATACTGAATATACCACGGACTGCCAGAAGAACGAAAAAATCTGTCTTGGAAGAAGTACAGCTAGAATCCTCCTTAGAATCAAGGATGGTGAGAGTTCGTCTCACACACTTTAGACGTATTATCAGGAGGGAGCAGTCCCTGGAGAAGGACATCATGTTTGGTAATGCAGAGGGTCAGTGAAAAGGAGGAAGACCCTCAATGAGATGGATTGATACAGTGGCTGCAACGACAGGCTCAAGCATAACAATGATTAAGAGGATGGCACTGGACCAGGCGGTGTTTCATTCTGTTGTACATGGTGGGGTCGGTATGAGTAGGAACTAACTCGACATCACCTAACACCAACAAAGGTATCTGGAGATAAAACTCGTGACTCCTACAAAGGAATGACCATCAAACTGCCAACAGCAAGACAACAGAACAGATCTGTGCCTTCAAAATTCTGAGGAAAAATTTTGAATCTAGAAATCTATGCCCAGTTATGAGGGTATGCCTGGGTAATCGTCCCCAACTGACTGTTGTCACATGAAGTGCACCCCCATTTCCTGTAAGGCCGGGAACTAGGTTTCTTGGAATCCCCTTCCCTTAGGGTCTAGGTTAGAGTCTGCAAATGAGAGGAAGGAACTCACTTAAGATTTTGAAGGTGGAAGTGAAGTGGAAGCCTAGTTCTTGAGGTCCTGCTGGTCAGAGGCTGTGGTCTCACAGACCCACCCCTGAGGTCGCCCTGATGGCTATGACAAAGGCAGGGTGGCTTTGCGGATTTACCTGAGGGCTTCTCCTCCACCTATTCCAGACTTTTGAATAAAGGCATCGGTGTCCTTTCCCCTGCAGCCCCTCCCTCCATCCCTCCATTAGCCCCTTGCCATCTTGCTAACTTAGCGTTTTAGTATGTTCTCCTGATAGAACGCAGCTTGGTCATGGAGGTAGAAAGGGCACTTAGCAAAGGGGCTCGTAGATCGAGGGGCCCCCAGATGCCGAGGACCCATGGCTAGGAGCATTTCCCAGGCACTCAGAGCGACCATCGCTGCGTGCCATCCATGCCCTCTGGGCTGCAGCAGCCTCTTTAGGGCCCGGACATGGTGGCGTCACCACCCGTCACCTGCCAGAACGGAACGGGCAGCTACGCTTGCGCAGCATGGGCGGAGTCACTGAGGATGGTGTGCTCATTGACCGAGTCTGGGTCACATCCCCTTGCCGTGCTGCAAGGGAGGCTGGGAAAGCGGCTCCTGGACCTTCTATGTTCCCCGACTCCGGATGCCAGGCTCTGGGTGTCAGTGGCCACGTTTGCGTCTGTCCATGGAGGCACCATCCTTCCCGGCACCCAAGAGCATGGTGAGCATGGCCTGTTGCTGCCAGCCAGATTGGACCTGGGCCTCTGAGAGCCCCGAGTTTGTACCCTGGGCTGGAGCAGTGAAGAATGTTCTGGAATGTGGGCACCTGATGAGAGGTGCCTGGCAGGCCAGCCAGCAGCAGGCAGGTGCTCGCTTTCCCCCCACTTGAGGACAATCTCGGGCAAACCCACGTCACAGACCCCTAACAGCTGATCTGTGGCTTTTAAAAGCAGGTGGGTGCCAGTACTGGCAACAGATGGCAGAACCATACCAGCAGGCAGAGGGCTCATGAAGGTCACCAAGTCAATAGCCTGCATTGATACTCAAACTCTTTTGACTTTTGCGGTTGCACTTTTTACTTTTTAATGTGACAGAAGTAGAGCATCTGTTGACACACACAAAGAAGCCAAACACTGGGAAGACTGGGCAAGAAGGGCAGTAGCTGTCTGTCTGGTGTCTACTTGGCAGGGACCAGTGGCCGTGCCCTATGGAGGGCACAGAAATCCCTCAGCTGCCCAGAAACAAACATCACCAAGAGTCTTGTGTGCCTCATTTCATGAGACCAAGTTGCTAAATGATCAGGGAAGGGCCCTTGGGGCATCTGTACTGGGGGAGAGAAGTCCCGTCACCAAGTTATAAGAAGATATCGTATTATCCTGATACTAATACCATATCTTCCTACAACTCAGTGACTTGGAATGACTAGGAATCTTAGTGACTAGGAATTTTATACACCAAAATAGTGACTCCTAATCTTGGTTTTGTCATTAAATGTTATCAAGTGTTTTAAGCTGTATGTGAAACATGCAGAGTGCCTTCCAGAGCAAATTAATTTTGCTTCATTAATTAGGGAAAGAAGCACATACGAAAGGACTTTGATGAGAAGTGTTAGTTGCTAAAGCCGTCACCCTAAGACAAAGGCCAAGGCCACTTATCAAAGGCAAGTGAAGTCCCAGAACAACCATTTCCAATAGGTTGTAGGCATTGTTTACACAGCCTTTGTCACCCACAGTTGCAGGGTCAGCAGGACTCGTGTATTTATATTAAAACTGAAATACCCTGGCATAGACATAGCACTTGAAAGAATTGGACTCAAGGAGGAAAACCTCACTTCTAAAGCCTATCATTTGGAGTATCCAAAAAAGTGCCAACCTTTTGCACAAGGCCTAGTTCCTCTACACTAGTTTAAAAGGCCATTGTCCTGTCCCGCATTTTACATTTTGTCGTCATTATCACCTCTTTACCTTCTATCTTAGCTGAAACTGTCAACTCACTTTCTGAAGAACAGAAATACAAGGAAACTAACACATGGCCCTAAAGGATAAAAGTGCCTGCAATTAGGCCAGGAGGAGAACACCCAGAATTCTAAACAGATTCTTCTGTCTAAAGTTACCATTTGTTGTCAGCCAAGAACCAGCAACTGCCTTGTCTCTTCAAATTACACTTTCTAAGTCATTAAGAAAACCCTTGAGTGGAAGCCTGAGAACAAATGAACAAGTGCGTTTGCCTTGGCCTCCGCGTCCAAGCTGGCTCCTGGCACCATCATTTTCTTACAGGAAAAGTCACAGGAAAGAGTCAGACTCTGGGAGTGCAAGGGCCAAGGACATGCTTAAGTCAAAGGAGACTGACAGGGTACCCTCTGTGGTAACAAGAGCTATCCACAACAGCACTGCCCATGGCCTCTTAAGATGTTTTTAAAATGATCAATGATTCAAAGTCTGGAGGACAACAATGGAAAGCCCGTCACCCTACGTAACATCCAGTGATGTCCTTCTCTTATGTCTGATATCCCACGGGCAGTGCCTCGAAGTCTGGACAACACTAGCTCTTTAGAGAATCCTGGAAAATGGAAAAAGTGAAAAAGAGAAGCTCCCAGGCTGGTTGGGAGGTTAGTGGAAAGACAAGCCTTTGATCAAGGGTACGCCATGCTTCCTGCTCCTATCTGGAGGAGCCAGCCTCCCCGAGTGCTCAATTTTAGCCTCTGCATTCCAAGGTCAGCCAGATGGTGTTTTTTGAACGTTTTTAATACTTCTCATTATGAAACATTTCGCACACACATACACAAAGAGAAAAGCATAATAAGCTTCTATATACCCATCGTTGATTCCATAAGAGAGATGTAGAACGGCTTTGCCTGTTACAGAATACCATTTGAACCATACAGCACGCACTCTCGTCTGTCTGTCTTGATTCAGCATAATGTCTGAGAGCCATCCACGTTGCTGCGTGTATCAGTCAGTTGTTCTTTTTTATTGCAATGTAGTGTTCCGTTGTATGGGTATACTACAGTCTACCCATTTGCAACTTGATAAGCATTTGGATCGCTTCCAGTTTGGGACTAGAATAAGGCTGCTGTGAACACTTGCATACAGATCTCTGTGTTTTCATTTCTCAACAAGACAAACTTTTAAAAAAATTTTTTATTGTGCTTTAAGTGAAAGTTTACAAATCAAGTCAGTCTCTCACATAAAAACTTATATACACCTTGCTACATACTCCCAATTACTCTCCCCCTAATGAGACAGCCCACTGTCTCTCTCCACTCTTTTCGTGTCCATTTCTACAGCTTCTAACCCCCTCCACCCTCTCATCTCCCCTCCAGGCAGGAGATGCCAACATAGTCTCAAGTGTCCACCTGATCCAAGAAGCTCACTCCTCACCAGCATCCCTCTCCAACCCATTGTCCAGTCCAATCCATGTCTGAAGAGTTGGCTTTGGGAATGGTTCCTGTCCTGGGTCAACAGAAGGTCTGGGGGCCATGACCACCAGGGTCCTCCCAGTCTCAGTCAGACCATTAAGTCTGGAGCAAGACAAACTTTTGATAAACCTTTCGCTTTGACATCCTGAACAGGCTTCTCTATGCAGGAGAAACAGGTGTGCTGGCCTTTGAGCCAAGAATATCACCCCGTGTCAATTCGGTTTCTGATTTACAAATCAGAACTCTTTGGGTTGAAGGAAGTGTTCTAAAACTGGATTGCGGTAGTGGTTGCACAACTCTGTAAATTTACTAAAACTCACCCTTAGAACAAGTCAGTTTTGTGGTATGTACATTATACCTCAGGAAAGCGGTAAGCTTCAGGGGCTGCATTTTATTTGTCCTGCTTCCCCACCACCCGCCATGGGATTGCCAGGGGCTCCGTAAATATTTGCTGACTGAGTTGAATGAGGAGTTGACAAGAATCTCAAAGCATTTAGTGAAGTGGAGAGGGATGGACATGGTGCTTCTCAGTTTAGATTAACCCTCTGTAGACTGAAATTGTGTTTTTCTCTGAACATGTGTAACCTGTTAACATTGTGCGAAGTCACACGGATTCACCGTACTGCTGTCTCTGAGTATTTCTCTTTAAAAATGTACAATGCACTGCTAATACGTCTTTACACATTTTCCCACTCGCAGACTATGTCAGCCAGCCTGGTAGCCAGGCTGGACAGCCACACCGTTGGCATACCAACTCACCCCTGTTCTCACAAGGCAGGCCCACTGCTGACCAGGAGTTGAGTGTGTACTTCAGCTCGTGTTGTCCTCTCAGCCAAGCTCTCTGCCATTTAGTTTTGGTTCTTGTGACACCTAATGGCTGACTAAAGACAGAAGAGAGAGCTGGATAGTCCAATGCTTGGTGCTCAGGCAGAGACTCTCACACACCAGAATCACCTGGAGGGCTGAGTGCTGGGGCCTGCCCTAGAGGGACAAGGTAGTCTGGGCTAGGGCCACAGACTCCAGCTCTTAAAGAACCTTCAAGAAAATTGCAGAGAAAGAAGGCAAAGGGAAACTTAGGAATTGGTCGAAGAGCGTATTTAACGGGCATTCTAAACCCCTGTGGCCATCAATTATGGAAACTGGGCTCAGAAACCAGTTTTGAAGAGGACAACTTCAGAGACTTTGATGGGAACAGAAGGGTGATGCCAACATGCAGCACAAGGGATGTATCTCCACGAGGCCTGGGCTGCAAGGACCTGAGTCCATGGTGTAGATTCAGATCCCCTCCTCTCCCCTGGCCTTATTCCCCCCTAGTCCCACTCAAGGTAAGACCTGAGGGCAGCCTTAGGATGCCCTAGTGGAGTCCTGACTGCTTTGGCACTCCTGCCACCTGGTGTCCAGAGAGGACACTACACCAAGTGGAGACTCCGCAGCTCTCCCAGCCCAGGAGCTCAGAACTCTTCAGACTGGATCATGTTGAGGTTACTCTAGGGAAAAAATTAGCTGTTTCTAAAAATGCTGATTAATTACCAAGCCCACAAAAAAAGTATAAATAGTTTTAATTAAAATTTCAAACACCAAAACATAAATGTTAATATTCGATCGTTGGAAAATACACAGCATTTTTTGCCCTTATGTTAAGGTAAATACTGGCTTATAGAAAAAATACTCACTTGAAACTAATCTTTTAGGCACTTGGGTGTAGAAAGTGCTAGAGTTAGATGCAATTTTACTTTACTGCTAGTTAAAAGAGAGCAACCAAAATGATATCTGATTCTATTTTCAACACTATAAGCCAGTATGAGCATTACTGGCTACACCAAAAATATTGTATCCAGGTAACACTTGAAATTCCAGTATATTTAAAATGAGAAATTTCATGGATGACAGTTCTTAAGATTTCAAATTCCTTTTGGTCTGCTCACCTAGATAGTAAGTTTCAGGAGATAGAACCCAAAGAAAAATGAAAAATCTTTGTATTTCTTTGGCTTTTTAAAAATGGTCAAGAATATTCTTACTGGGCATTTCAGCAGGCAGAACCAGGACCCTAGCAGTGCACTTGCGCCTAAAAAAGGAAGTAACAGTAGAGCTGATCTAGCTGCCAGGATGGCTAGTTGCCATTTAGCTCTAACTTCAAATTATCGTAGGTCATCGGCAGACCTCTCAATGAACAGTATGAATAGACAGAAAAATAGAGACCCCGCTGGTGAGCACTGTTTCGGGAAGGGGCGGGCTAGAACACTTGTCCCAGGAGACACATTGCGTGGGGACTACATTCTTCTTGCTGTCATAGTCTCACTTGTGAGAGCCCTCGCTGTTGACGAAGAGATGCCCTGTTTCAGATGTTTGAAGGCTCAAATTCCAGTCCAGATAAGGACGAAGGCTGGCACTGGCTCCCAACGCTGGACTGAGGTGCTCTGAGAACCCGTTAGCACGCGGCTGCCAGGGCCTGCACGTGCTGCAAGAGCTGCTGGCAGAGGGCGGGGGAGCGGTGCTTGTGAAGGACGGCCTCTGTTTCCTGCACCAGGATCTCGGGGAATAGGATGCTACCCTCCTTGAGCACCTCTGGGAAACAGCAAAATACTGTGAGAATGCCAGAAATAAATATCAAACCAGTCTTAACTCTTTGTTTGTGGTTCCCAAATACAATATGCTGATATGCTTCATATTAAAGCTAAAATATCTATAAGAGCATTTTACAATAGTCACAATGTGGACAAAAAGAACTTAAAAACAACCAGAGTCCAACTTCTCGGCATTGTTGGCAGATTATGAAATAGAGGCACCTCTCAAATACCCTCTAGGATGTTTGGATGGCATTTTTTTGCCTAAGAAGTAGGTTTTGCTTCGTTGAAGGGGGCAGTTCCCAGAGTGTGCTGAAACAGGGTCCCAAGACCGTCCAAGGGTCTGTGAGTCCAAATGTTTCCATAACAGCACAAGGGCCTCATGTGCCTTGCACTGGGCTGGTGTTCAAACCGCTGGCGCAAAAGCAACGGTGGGTAAAACCGCTGTCAGCGTGAGCCGTGTGGGGTACCCAGGGGTACAGCAGCCTCACATTCCTCATCACCACAGACTCACTGTTAAAAATTTTAAGTTTCCCCCAAGAGTATGGCCCCTGGGCTCCCTTTTACCTCAGTGTCGAAGTCACTCCCGAGGTTCACCCTTCAGCCAAAGATTAGACAGGCCCACAAAACAAAACGAGACTAAAGGGGCACATCGGCACAGGGGCAAGGATGAGAAGGCAGGAAGGGACAGGAAAGCTGGTAACGGGGAACCCACGGTTGAGAAGGGGAGAGTGTTGACGTGTCGTGGGGTTGGCAACTAGTGCCACAAAACAGTAGGTGTATTTAATAAGAAACTAATTTGCTCTGTAAACCTTCATCTAAAGGACAATAAAAAGAAAAAAAAAAAAGTTTCACTTAAGAACGCCCTCAGTAAAACAGGGGAAGTTAATTCCCTGAAATCTCAGTCCTTGCATGCAGACCTCTGGGACACCCCGTGCGATGGGTATGATACGACGACAGCTCCCAGCACAAGACAAGCACCAGCTCCGGTAGCAGGGCTCAGAGTCCGTGATGCAACAAGCCCTTAGGAAGCCCTCTTGGGTGCGGTTCTGGGGCAGTGGCAAAGGGGAACGCCCACAATTATCTGAGGAGGCCATTGAAAACTCCTCTCTTTTCCAGCCACATACCTGCTTGAGGCCAGATTTTTTCCATTAAAACAAACAAACAAACAAACACTTGCTGTCCAGTCAACTGTGACTCAGGACAACCCCATGTGTGTCAGAGCAGAACTATACTCCACAGGGTGTTCAGGGGCTGATTTTTCAGACCGGTTTGCTAGGCCTTTCTTCCGAGGCACCTCTGGTGGATTCAAACCTCCAGCCTTTCAGTTGGCAGCCAAGCCCTTAACCATTCGCACCACCAGGGACCCCTTTGCCACATACTCTGGTCAGAACAACATTCGCAACCAACTAAGTGGAGAGTAGATAAGAAAATCCAGTTGTCTTCTATTAAGTCAGACGTTAGAAATTTGCAAAACTGTAAAATCACGCCACTCTTCTTGCTAATGATTTTGTTTTGGAAAGTACATTTTTCAAAAACATATGACATTTATGTTAATACATAATGGGCTTATTGTTATTTTAAAGACATGAATTTTCTCAATTTCAATTTTTAATATGGCAAATATCAGTAGACATGACCCACACACGCAAATGCTCTCTGGGATCTCCAATAACAAGAGCAGCAAGGGGTCCCAAGCCAGCTGACTCGGGGTGTCCGCTGTGTCCCAGGGCCGCTGCCCTGAGGTGTGGTTCTAATGCTCTCAGAGACAGCAGAGGGCCAAGAACATCGTTATGAGCTCACCTAAGACTGCGTCCTGGACGGCTGGCTCTGCGTCGTCGAGGTACACGAGCAGCTCCTTGTACAGATACTGGATGTTACTCTGATAGTAGGACTTGCCATCGTCATTGGGGATACACTTCAGCCAGGTGATTAAGGTGGTGGCAGCCGCTATCCTCACTTCGTTGGAAACATCGTTGAGGCGTTTTAAGAGTTCTGGAAGGAGTGGCCAGGACAGATGGTATGAGGTAGAGACGTGTTCTGTCAAACGTAATTCACACAGTGGAGCCCTCACCCTCGGGGCCACAGGGAACCCCAGCCTGTGGGGAGAGTTCTGTACCTGGAGCCCACACACAGGAACTGAGGGGGTGGCTCCCACTGTCCTGTGTGGCCAGAGGGAGGGTGTGGACACCCGGCTCTGGCGTGGCTCCTCTAAGGACTCACTGTGTAGGCCTGGCAGAGCTGGACCTGTCTCACTTGTGAAATGCCACCTCCCCACCTTTGGCCCCTGAGAAGACCCAAAGCCCGTTACCCACAGGCAGTACAACCTGGCCGCCCCACTCCCAAGACCACAGTGCCAGAGAGGCAGGCTGTGGGATGAAGCCTCTACCTGTCCCTGTACAGGATGGAGCCAAGGGCCCAGTGGGACAGCTACCACGAGCTGGGGTGTCTTGTTCCTGACGAACCCCATGACCAGACCTCCCTGCTATTAAAAACAGAATAGTGACGATCTTTCCATTGGGCAGAAACTCTTAAAATGAATAGATACAGTTTTATCAAGTTTATGCTTTTCTTATACATTTTTGTAAGATTTTGGCACATGCTACTGGGTAATTTTTGGAGACTCAGCAGACAATCAAACAGAACATGTATAGTAAGTAGGTTGGGGGCGGGAGATGGCAGCTAAGGAGGAGCTCTCGGCTCAGCAGGAAGGTGTCTCCCCAGCGCTCGAGCTCACAGCTGTGTGTGGACCCCTGGACCCCACACCAGGGGCAGGTTCCATGGCAACACTGTCTTGGTTTACTCAAATAAACAGAAGCACCCATGTTCTAGGAGGCCAACATGGGGACAGATTTCCAGGTGAGGGGGCCAGCGTTGGGCCCTGGCGGGTGGAGGGGAGTTGGTGAAGCTCCCAAGCTTCCAAGTCGTGGACCGAGCAGAGGACAGACAGCCCGCCACACGGCATTCCCTTCTTTATGCTGGAACAACTGACGAGGCAGCGTTGCTCTTGGCGACACCTTCAGGATGAGGGCACTGAGCCAGGGACACAATGTGACTTGTCCACGGTTTGTGGATGACAATGTGTGAGGGACATGGCACTTCTGCTGGCTCAGGCCAACGCTGGATAATTCCCGTATTCTCACATACGTGATGGCGACTCCTCACTCCAGAGGAGTACCCAGTTACTGTAAGGTTGCCTGTACGTTCACTTCTGTGATGGCTTCAGGCCACCTTCATGCACGCCCACTGACTCACGCAGGCAGGACGCATTAGCTTGCGCTCAGTGAGTTTGCACGTATGAACGCTTGCCACGGGAAGGCCTTAGAGGCCTCTATGCATGGCTCAGGAGTCCCGCCCTTTCCAGCCAAGTGGGTGATAGTTCTTCAAGCATACCGCCCAATAAGCACAGAACTGGGACTGCAATAAAAGGGCCCAGGAGGAATCCTTTTATAACAAAAGCAACCAAACGCTAACGTACCGTAAACTGTAAGACAAACGCCCAGATACATATACAGTCTCTTCACCAGTTCAAAGTCTCTAATTTCCTTTGTTTTAAAAAGTGAGCGAAACCCCACCTAATCCTGGTAGTCAAAAAATCACCCTGGTTGAATCTGTTCAGCAACAGCCTCACGAAGACTGCCGGCAGGAAAGCAATGCCTGCTGCTACCTAGACAACAACAAACTTGAAAGGTGTAGGGAGGCCCTGCTCTCAGTACCGGTTACTAGTTCTCCGATTGGCACTCAGTGTGCACTTCCAGTCTGAAAATTCAGGTCCGTCTTCACTTTTGGAAACTTCCGAGTCATTACCGTTTCCAATATTATAACCCTCCACCATTCCTCTGTTTTCTTCTGGAACTCAGAAAAATGCCGGATCTTCTCAGCTTATACTCCATGGCTCAACTTCCCTATTTTCTTTCTCTATACTGTGTTCTGAGTAAATCCCAGATTAACAAAAAAAACCAAACCCAGTGCTGTCGAGTCGGTTCTGACTCATAGCAACCCTACAGGACAGAGTAGAACTGCCCTATAGAGTTTCCAAGGAGCGCCTGGCGGATTTGAACTGCCGACCCTTTGGTTAGCAGCCGTAGCACTTAACCACTACACCACCAGGGTTTCCAATTCCAGATTACTATCTTTGAATTCACTAGTTCTGTCTTCAGTAATGTTCGATCTAGAGTTTATCTAATATAGAGAGTTTTAAATTTCAATGACTGCATTTTTCAATTTCCAAGAATTCTTAAAACTCACCTTTTAAATACTACCAAATATTTCTGACATATAACAACGAAAACCTCCACAGTCACTACACAGCTCAAGAAATAAAATGTAACGAATACACGTGAAGGCTTGGGGTATCCTGCCTCACCTGGCCTTTCCTGAAACCAGGGTGCACCACTCCCATGCATTTTCTAGAATTTCGGGCTGACTGTTCTTCATACCCATCTGTTCTTTATTCCTGTCTGCCTATTTGTTTCTCAACTTATTTTTTAATGGCTGTTATTCTTTTAGTTTTTTGAGGATCCTAAACACACTCTGAAAAGCTAACTCTGAGACGGTTCTATTACGATTTCTTCCCTACCGTTGGGTCTGTTGGCGTCCTCCTTAACCTTTTCTGTGTGTCTTTAGGCACCTTTCTGTGCAGGCTCACCTCGGGTGATGGGACTATTCCTCTGCACTCATTGCTCTTTCCATTGTTCTTTGTTTTGGTGACTTCTATCTGACTACCCTGCCCTCACCCATTCCCCAAACCCAACCCCAGTCCAGGGGTCTGCCTGGCAGCTGGGGCTCCCAACAGGAAGAGGCCCTGGGACGGCAATGTGTCTGGGCCAGGCTACAGTGGCACAGCATGGGCCCCTCTCCATGACTGTCTCTGCCCATCCTGGGATCCTCAGCTTAGCGGTGGTCCATTCTGCAGCCCACCTTCCACAGGTAGGACCTCACCCCATACCTAGTTTTCCTGTGGCCCCCGTAGCCCTGCCCTCCTGGCAGGCTAAGCCCCAGCCCTGCCTCTACAGTGCCCCCACTTCTGACCCACAAGACACTCACTCATCCTTCTCTCTGCATGGCTGTGTCACTCACTCAGTGACATTTTATCTGTCACTGCCATGGTGGACTCAGAAAACCAACCTGAGCAGCAGTCAGAAGGTAGAAAGAGCTGTCAGACTTAAAGACACATACATGCTCTGAGACACAGAGATGCCTACCTGGGTAGGTCTTGAGGAGCTTCTCTGGCTCACGTGTGTCACCAGAGGTCTGTAAAAACAGATTTATGATGCGGCAGGAGATCAGCCGGGTCATCTGGGAGTCCTCCTCCAGGGTGGTCACCATCTGCGGCATCAGCACCCCCTGTACCTCCAGGATCTGCAATGGAAAGCAGAGAGAGGCGGCGCTCACCTGCGGAGTCACGGTTAGACGACCCCCAGGACGGAGACCACCCTCACTCACTGCATGTGCGCTCCTGCCTGCAAAGAAGATGTGGCTTTGGGGGTGGATACAATGGAATTTGGAATGCCATTTTGGAATTTCTACCCAAGAAGTAAACGTGATTTTGACTTAAAGTTTAGATAATTTGAACAATTGCTGTTTAACCTGACCGGCTGATTAAAAAAAATCATTTACAAATCCTTAATGAGGCACAGATCTTACGCGACATACTACTTGTAAGCGCAATTGCGTACCGGGTCCACTTAAATCTCTGGAAGATTTTAACTGAAATAACAATCCTCCAGCACACCAGGAGGTGGTGCTCACACCACATAAGCAGCTTGCAAGGCGGCTGCTGACACACACATCCATGTGATGCCTCAGCCCAAGGCAACGCATGCACGGCAGTGTCTCGGCAACACTGCTGTCCTGTTCTGATTTCGTGTTAACTGGAGAGGTCAGTGAAAATAAGGCAGAGGGCCCAGGCACGCGCCCTCTTCACTGTGAAGCCCAGTGGATAAATTCTTGGTCTTGCGAACAGCAACCTTCAGTGTTGCTGACCAGCCAAGCAGGCCAAACCCCTGCCAAATCCCTGACTGTTGCAGGGTAGGAAATACATTGAAAGCAAATCTGGGAGACCACTGCTCTGCCCAGTGCTGCATCCCCGCTCCCCTCCCCATTCACTGAGTACCCTCAGCTCCCTTCTCTGCCCACTGATGCCCCCAGCTCCCTTCCCTGCCCATTGCTGTGTTCCTCTTCCTGTCCACCATCTGCCTTAGAAAGCATTCTGCCTCGTGAACTGAGTTGTGGGACGAACAGTGAACTGGTCTAGAGCTCAGGACTCAAAGGCTGCAGGTGAGAAGCCAGTGCCTGGTCTGCCCACCGCCCCCCACCAAGCCCCCTGTGAGGAGAATGAACCATGCAGACGTATCAGCTGCCTGAGCCTTCTGAGCAAATCTCCGTGTTCCCGCATTTCCACACTGCAGAGACTTGCTGGGATATCTGTGGAGCCCCTTAGGAGTCACGCTGGCCTGTGGGTAACTGGACACCCCTCCCAGTCCAGCCCCCACTGTGCATGGCCTGGGCATCCCTGTACTGACCTGGCCCCACTGTGCATGGCCTGGGTGCCCCCTCCCAGCCCCACCTCACACAGCATGGGCGCCCCATACCTGGTCGGTGGATGGGGTCCCGGAGCTGATGAGCGCCCAGAGGCAAGACACGGCAGCTGTGCGGACGGCTGCAGCAGTCCTTCCAGCATGCCACTGCAGGTTGGGGACCAGGATGTCTGTCACCAGTGTCTTGAAATGGCTGTGGAAGTGCCTGCAGCCAGAGCACAGGGAGCAGTGAGAAGGCTGCAGCCTCTGACAGAACCTCATCCGGGGTGATCTGTGTGCTGGGATGGTCAGACAAAGAACAAGTGGAAGTAAAGCTGGACACTAGCACCAGAGCCAGAGCCCTCTGCTCCCTGGACGGGGGGCTGTGGATGGAGACCCTGTGCTCCCAGTGAAGGTAAGAGAGCACACTGAGTCAGGGCGATGCACGTGGATCCAGTTGAGTTTCCCAGTGTGCTTTTCTCTTTAAGCAAGGAGCTGTCATTGCCTGCACAGAGATTTAAAAGAAGGATGTCTGGAATGGCCTAAACCCTGCGTCTCTGTCTCCAGGGTGGTCCACCGAAGTGCCCAGAGAGCCCATGGGCTGGCAGCCCCCTGCCTGGGGTACTGGCTAGGAGGGGCCGTCCGAAGGGGCCAGATTAAGCACCTAGTGAACCAGAACCTGCTGACCTGAACCCCTAAAATGTGGGGGGCATAAGAGAAGCATGCTACTTTCAAACACTCGGTTCCCTGTGTGCACCGGTGTACCCCTGTCCAGAGGACCCTGGTTCAAGGAGACCCAAACCAGCTCCTATAAAACTTCCCTTGGCGGGGGGTGGACCCTGCTCCGTCAAAGAGGCCAGACCAAACTGGTGAGCTGTTTATTAAAACTGCTCATATCACCTTTACTGAAGAGTGATTTTTAAATAAAAATTGTTTTGATTTCCCAGTCCTCGAACCAATGCCAACCGCAGGTGACTCTGGCACTCCAGGTCTTCCCAGCCCCTCCAAGGGGGTCTGGCAACAGCAGACGGCTGGTAAGGAGAAAGGCGGGCATGTGGGGGCACCCCTCACTGCATGACCACAGAAAACAGGGCAGCCTTGGCGGGGAGGGAAGCCCACCACTGACGTGGCAGCTTGGCTGGCAGGGCCTGGGATGGAGGCCCAGCAGAGGGACCGGATGCAGGGGGTGGCACGCAAGGCTTCTTACTTATAAAGGGTATAATTACCCACTTAAGGGGGCTCAGGACTCCCTGGGGGGCGCAAACAGTTAACACACCTGGCTGCTTACTGAAAGGCTGTCGGTTCAAGCCTACCCGGAGGTGCCTCAGAACAAAGACCTGGTGATCTACTTCTGAAAAATCTGCCATTGCAAACCCAACGGAGCACAGTTCTACTGTGACACATGTGGGGTTGCCACGAGTCAGGCTGACTCAGCGACAACTGGACCGGGGAGGGCTTAACAGGGCATCGCCTTACGGTGGATACGCCTCAAACTAAGGAGCCCCCACTCTCACGAGCTGTTCCTTGGGAACCTTTCTGACTATCTGTGCATCCAAAATGGTAACCCAGCTCCAAAAGCTGGCCGCTCTGGTACTCCCATTCTCCCTCCTGCCTCCCATAATGTGGCTCCCAAATGCAGCTAAGTGCTCAATAATTGCCCGTTGACAGATGAAAGAATATATTCTGGACAGATGGTGCCAGCAATGGGGCTCTTCCAGTCGTTTCTATCTCAACAGAGTCAATGATCCATTTTATGATTCTACCATTTTGGAATCCTAAAATTCAATACCACATAGATCTTTTTTTTTTTTTTTAATTGTGCTTTAAGTGAAAGTTTACAAATCAAGTCAGTCTCTCAGAAAAACTTATACACATACCTTGCTGTGTACTCCTAGCTGCTCTCCCCCTACGGAGAGAGCACACTCCTCCTCTCCACCCTGTATTCCCTGTGACCATTCAACCAGCTCCTGTCTCCCTCTGCCTTCTTGTCTCCCCTCCAGACAGGAGCCACCCACAGTCTCGTGTGTCTACTTGAGCCAAGAAGCTCACTCCTCACCAGTATCACTTTCTGTCTTATAGTCCAGTCCAATCCCTGTTTGAAGAGTTGGCTTTGGGAATGGTTCCAATACATGGATCCTTTTTTCACCATCTTTCTTGTCTGTGAACGTAGCTAAAAATTTTACTAAAACAGTAGTAATTTGAGCAACTCACTTCTCCTGATACCAATTCCTTTCTATGAGAAACCTTTAGTGCCATTTTCTTTGGAACTTACCCCTAACCTGAAATTGGAATTTCACGGGGCTAACTCTGTTCTCAGGTAGGAGTTCTAATGTTTTACCGTTCCCAGCAGAAGTGCGGCTGAGCGCGGGATAAGGGGCCAGAGAACATGGGTGCTGTCAGCACAGTCTCGGTCCTGAGGACCCTCCTGGCACCAAGGGTGCGTCGCTGACATAAACGCCTGCTTCTGAGAGGTGGCTGCCCAGGTGCCATGCTCGTCTTTCTATGGTTTCTCCTAAGCCCCAAAGCTTTTGCCAACAATCACATTACAGTCAGAGTGAACGTTTGAGTGACCAGACTGTTTCTATTTGAAGCCTTTCAACATGTCACTCACAAAGAAGCGCTCCTTTCTTGATGGGTTGGCTTTCTTGGAGCCCACTCAGCTCACAGCATGCCCTTCTGCTGGGCCACAGAAGAGACTGGTGGTTGTGATGGGACCCAGGGGCTGGGGGGATGGAGGTCAGGCTGGGACCCAGGGGCTAGGAGGTCAGGCTGGGACCCACGAGCTGGGGGGTTGGAGGTCAGGCTGGGACCCACAGGCTGGGGGAATGGAGGTCAGGCTGGGACCCACGGGCTGGGGGGATGGAGGTCAGGATGGGACCCACGGGCTGGGGGGATGGAGGTCAGGATGTGACCCATGGGCTCGGGGGATGGAGGTCAGGATGGGACCCACTGGTGAAGAGAGGTCAGGACAAGGCCAGGGGATGAAGATCAGGAAGGGACCTGAAGGCCAGGGGATGGAGACTTACTCTAAGTGCTTTGCTGATTTAACAGAAAAATACCAGGTCCCTAGAGTGGCCGTGCAGTCAGGACCACCCAGGGCACTGTCTCCACAGTGGCTCCAGATCCTTCTAATATCCTGTTGTGGGATCTGCTCATGTGTCCTGGAGCTGCTGTTGGGGGACTCCCCAGGATGCACAGCCTTGGGGGGCACAGGGCTGCACCCCAGGTCCCTAGACTCGTCAGCACACACACCAGAACTGTTGGCCCCTTCCCCTGGTTCGGTCACTTCAAAGCTATGACGTGGAGGCCCTCAGTGTTCTGTTCTCATGCTACCTACAAACTCTTCTAGACAACAGAAGGGTATTTTTAACACCCCAGCCATTAGTAGCGATTCAATCAATTCTTTGTTAGCTTTGAAAGGTACCAACAGGCTTTGAAAATGGAGCCCAGCTAATATATAAACCATTCATAGTTAATGTCCCCTGAAACTTTTTCACTCAGTGGAATTTTAATGACCCACCAAGATGACTTTGATTTAGTGCCTCTCTGGCCATCTTAACTGCAGTGCAATCACCACAGGGGACAGCACTCACTGTTGGGGCCACTGTTTGCCCAGCTGGCCTCTGAGAAGACCACCAGCCATCCCTCAAAGCCCCACCTCGGCCCTGGAGGACTGGGTGGGGGCTCTCCAGTTGAGTTCGCTGAGTGGTCAAACGAGGCAGAGGCCACACCTACCCTTTCGAGTCCACCGTCTCCCTGGCTCTCAGCAGTACTTTCGACAGGAGGGAGAAAAGCTTCAGGCGCATCTGGGGGTCCCTGGTGGGCTGCAGGCAGCTCCTGAGGGTAGGGATCAGGTACTGAAGGGCCTCTCCCACGGCGGGGCCTGGAAAACAAACACGGGTGGTGGGGGTCCCCTGGGCCGAGTCACAGTGGCTCCTCGCAGGATGTCTACACCTGAAGGGTCTCGGGTGAACGTGTCACCTACAGACAGACCTACAGAGGCAGGAGAGGTATGTTTCCACCACCAACACGTGAGGAGCAATCAGGCCCTGTGAGAGGGGGCCCCGGCAGAGCGTGCACTATCTGTGGCCAGCCTTTCACATCATGATCCCCCTTTCTGGATCACTGAGGAGGCGGTCAAAGAAAAGCAACTGAGAAAACTTGAACCCACCTCCAGGCACTCTTACTGTTCACCACGTGAACGTTCTACTTGCCCACATTCTTAGGAAAATCAAAGTAGAAAAAAAAAGTCAAGCCACATTTCAAATATCGATCAAAACCAATTATTCAAAATATGTAAGTTGTTTAAGCTTTGCCCCTGAGCTTTGAAGCCACCATCCTTTCTCAAGCTTAATGTTAGTCAAAAAATGGATGCGATTTCTCCATGCTGTAACGAGGCTGTAAACGCAGGCCATGGTGGGTCCTCTCTGAAAACTCACTGGAATGAAGTGAGTCTCTGGTGTAAGACCTGAACGTGGTCCACAGGACACTGGCCGCCCAACACCTCCCACTTGCTCCTGGGCAGCAAGCAAGACTTTATATTGTAGAACCAAGGTGGGCCACGCAAACCAGCTTAGTTTGGTGACATGTTTGCCTAATTCTGTATAAGCTAGGGAATAGGCAAAGTGACTTAGACCTTTCCTCCTTAAGACACAGGGTCTCGAGGCACCAGAGTCAGATTCCTGCAGAGAAAAGTGAGGCCCAGGGAGGGAAAGAAAAAACGACAAAAAACAAGAAGAGCCGAACCACAGTAGTGCAACCAGGAGCCACCAGAGCTGACGAGCATGTGAGTGCGAGCGTTGGCTCAGGCCCTTCGTGATGTGTTTTCTTTCAACGTTGCACAAAAGATAAATGTCTATAAACTTCTCAATCGGGGGAAGAGGGTGAGGGCATTCCAGAAAACCAGCCTCCCAGGACTGTTTGAGGAGTTTCATTCACAAAGGAAAACAGAGAAAACACGGGAACAGGCGGAAGGCGCGAGGGTCTGCGGCAGCCAGGGCACCCTGCCGCAAGGACCTGGCTCCACCTGAACGCCTCACCAGCCGTTCTTCACAGACTTGGCGCCAAAAGTCACTGTTCATATTTAAAGTCTGTGTCAAACGAACAGTCCCTAAGAAAAATAAAGAGAATAAAGAATAAAGGATGTAGGGTGTTTATCATTATCTTACGGCATAAAAACGAGTTCCTGTCAAGTCAACTGACTCGTGGCGACCCCACGTATGTCGCGGTAGAACTGTGCCCCACGGGGTTTTCAGTGGCTGGGATTCTGGAATTAGATCACCAGGCCTTTCTTCTGAGGCACTTGGGGGTGGACTTGAACCTCCAACCTTTCTGTAAGGAACCCAAAGCTTAAACCTTTGCACCTCCTCAGAGGGAAGGCAGCCAGCGGAAGACCAGTGACTGCAGGTAAAGGGCTTAAACACTCAGCATCTAAACTGGAGGAAGTAAAAGCCTCTCAGGAAATTAGAGGATACATGCAAGGCTGTGCACCGATACTTCCCAGGGCTGCTTCCTCCCTCACGCGTGGGCTCCCCTCACAGGGCGTGGGGTGAGGGAGGGGGCGGGGACATTACCAACACAACTAGGTTTTGAAGGAAGACCAAAGAAGGGGCTGTTGCCAATATAGTCAGTCTTTTTTTCTTTCTTAATTAATCACTTGAAATATGTTAAACGACACCAAATACCAAGCTGGTTTGGAGCTAACAGAGCACTGGGAAGCAGTCTTTGGCTACCACTGCCTAAGTTGGGTAGAAACCTGACATTCTGAGAATCATGTTTTTGTCTTTCTAGGATCATCTTTCAAACTGAAACATGTACAGTGAAACATTTTCCACAGACAAGTTCAAGTTTAGAATTTTTTGAAGATAAGGGTGAAGACCAGGGGTGGTTAGGTATGCCATGGCCGTGCCCTGCTATGGGATGGACACACAACTGATTCCTGGAGTCCCTGCCGTGAGGACGTGGAGACATCAGCTTGCGTGCTACTCCTGAGCCCACGGAGCCATGCTGCCATCTCAGCTCATGAAAGGGACTGGCCTGGGGGTCAAGAGGAACTGGGCCCCTGCTGCTGAGAGCCTGGGCAGTTCCTTCCATCAGAGACTCAACCAACAGGGTCATCTGTGAAGCTCAGAGAAGCACAAAGACAAAAGACAAGAGGACCAGGAATGGTTTCCACAAATGGTAACACGAGCTCCCCATGGCTCACAAAGC
Organism: Loxodonta africana; assembly: GCF_030014295.1. Taxonomy (NCBI): domain Eukaryota; kingdom Metazoa; phylum Chordata; class Mammalia; order Proboscidea; family Elephantidae; genus Loxodonta; species Loxodonta africana. The sequence goes on along the minus strand of NC_087353.1, from coordinate 91,236,398 downwards.
CCTAGGAGCGGGCCTCCCTGTTTATGGGAGGCAGGCATCGTGCGGGGAGCGCTGGTATTGAAGCAAGTGTGGACAGAGAAGTCGGAGTCTTCCCACCACCCAAAGGCTCCTTCCTGGCTTGCCTTCCCCACGCTGACACAAACCATGTCTCCCTCACAGACACGTCCTGGCGTCTGAGCTTTCTGGAGGCCCGGCATCTTGGGCCCCATCCTGCTAAATGTACCCCACTGAACCCGTTAGGGCTGAATCCCCCTTCCTGCCACCACTGTCAGTGTTGCCAGCTCAGGCGCTCAATGCTGTGGCTTCTGAAGTGGCTACTGGGTGTGAAGGATGTAAAACCCCCCAACCCAAAACTCAACCCCAGGATCCCCACCTTTGTCCCTCCCCAGTACTATCTTTCATACTTGTAACATATGTACAATTCTGCCTTCAGTTTTCTTTTTTTGTTTCGCATTACACCGCGCATTTTCTAGGTTGCTATCAAGGATTAAGATCATTGTTTTTAGTGGTTGCTGGGGCATTACTTGTATGGGAATGTCATTATGTATCTAACTTCCTGTTTGATATTTGGACCACTTCCAAGTTCTGCTACTAAATAATGCCCTGTTGAACAGTTCTGGGCATACAGCTTGCTCCATAATTAGGATTATTTCCTTAGGATACATTCCCATAAATTTAATTGCTGGGTAAAAGGGTAGGAATGCATTAATAATTCCAGAAACATAATGTCAAATTGCTTTCCAAAAGAACTGTGCTCACTTAAAGTGCTGCCAGCAATGTCCAGCTTCTAGCTTGATCACACTGATGACAGACTTATTTTTTGGCTTAATTTGGAGATGAAAAAATCGTACCCACGGTTTTAAATTCTACTTTTTTATTATTAGAAAGGCTGGATATTTCCTATTCTGTTTATTTACTAGTTGTATTTACTCCTGTTTCTACAGGTGAGATTTTTTGTCTATTTGTTGAGGCGCTAAAGCTTTCATCTTCATACGACGAAGATCTCAACACTGCTGTATTTACTTTGAATTTTCCTAAGTCTACTTCCCTTTGGTTTCTAACATCTACAAAACCGAATCTACTTCCTGCCTTTGTAGTTTTCCCCTCTGTCTTTCCAAAGTTTAGGAAGTCATTCCTTTCCGTATGTTGGAAATATTTTATAATCAAATTTAAAAGGTTATCTTGCTGCAGAAATTTTGTAAATAAGGAATTAAAAATTACCTAGTTAAGAAATTATTTTAATACTTTCGTTTTCTCTGCTTATTATAGTACAGCTCATTATAGAAAACTTGGAAAATACAGAAAACCAGAGAATAAATTGGAAGGCAAAAGCCATGCATGCTCCCAGGACACTGTACTGGAAATATCGTGTGTACCTCCCCTTTGAGGTTTTTACACACATGCACCCACATACACACACATGGAAGCGGCTGTGGGAACACACGGCCAGGATCATGAATCAGTTTTATAACCAGCTCTCAAGGCTCAGCATCATGTTGCCAACACCTTCCTGCTTTGTTGAGTGATATGAGACATAGGCCCAAATAAAGGTGTTTCCCAAGTTGCCCATCAAGTTATGCCAACACCACACGAACTACCTTTAATAACTGCAAGTAGGAATCCCGAGTCTTAGGGGAGCTACCTCAGCTGCCGCTCGTCTGTGTGAGGCTGATCTCGAGGGCCTGCTTGCCCAGCTTCCTGGTCTACAGGGTAGAGTCTAGGGTCACGTGGCTTGTGAAACTCTTATGAATATGACGGGCCTTCCTGAGGGGACAAGGGGCAGCTCTGAAGTCGCTGCCTGCTCAGGCTTCAGTCTACCACCTGTGTGACCTCAGTTTTCTCATCTACAAAATGAGGCTGCTGGTTCCTGCCAGATGGGATAGCTACGAGGCTGTGATGCGCTGCTGTTCGTGCCACAGCTCGAACAGTGTCTGGCACTAGATACTTAATAAGCTGGCAATCATTAGTGCTATTCTAATTTGGAAACACAGTTTTGCACACAACTGACAAAGAACAGTTATGGAGTTTTCCCTGGGTTGCCAAGGTGAACCACTCCACAGTCCTCGGTATTGTCCAACGAGGACTGCTCATGTGATACACAGAAAGGACGCAGCAGTGTCCTTCAAACCAAGAGCACAGTGACAGCACTTGGTGCAGCCAGGGAGGGGTAAGCAGGCAGGAGGAAGAAGTCCTGTGAAGTCTGAAGCTTAGAGGACATAGAATTTTTTAAATTCAAATGAAGAAAGAATTAAGGAACGACTTGTCTCAAGTTCCCCAAGTGGCTAGTGGAAAACTTCAAAATAAGAGTTATATTTTTGAAAGTCCCACCTGGGGACTCTTTGTACTTAACAGTTATTGTCCTCCTTGAATAAATAAGTTTAACATTCTCAGCAAGGACTTTTTTTTTTTCCATTGTGCTTTAAGTGAAAGTTTACAATTCAAGTCAGCTTCTCATACAAAAACTTATACACACATCGTTATGTGACCCTAGTTGCTCTCCCTACAATGTGACAGCACACTCCTTCTCTCTACCCTATATTCCTCGTGTCCATTCAACCAGTTCCTGTCCCCCTCTGCCTTCTCATCTCGCTTCCAGACAGGGACTGTCCACATAGTCTCATGTGTCTACTTGAGCTAAGAAGCACACTCCTTGCCAGTATCATTTTATGTCTTACAGTCCAGTCTAATCTTTGTCTGAAGAGCTGGCTTCAGGAATGGTTTCAGTTTTGGGTTAACATAGATTCTGGGGGCCATGACCTCTGGGCTTCCTCCGGTCTCAGACCATTAAGCCTGGTCTTTTTACTAGAATTTGAGGTCTGCATCCCACTTTTCTCCTGCTCCATCAGGGGTTCTCTGTTGTGTTCCCTGTCAGGGCAGTGATTGGTGGTAGCTGGGCACCATCTAGTTCTTCTAGTCTCAGGCTGATGGAGTCTCTGGTTTATGTGGTCCTTTCTTTCTCTTGGGCTCATATTTTCCTTGTGTCTTTGGTGTTCTTCATTCTCCTTTGCTCCAGGGGGGTTGAGACCAATTGATGCATCTTAGATGGCCGCTCATTAGCTTTTTAGACCCCAGACACCACTCACCAAAGTGGGAAGCAGAACATTTTCATAATAAACTTTGTTATGCCAATTGACCAAGAAGTTCCCCTGAAACCATGGTCTCCAAGCCCCCGCCCCTCAGCAAGGATTTTTAATGTTCTCTAGCAACCTTGATTTCTAAGTAGATAAAGTATCTTCATTTATTTACCGAGTTGCTGTATTAACAAGTTGTCTGCCAATGACAAAACTGAAAAAATATTTGAAGGACACGTAGATGTAAGGATGGAGCATGTTCCTTGCGGTGGTGGAGCTGTGTGCACCCCTCATCCAGCTTCACTGTTCTCTACGTCCCAGTCCTCATCTGACAGTGTATTTTCATGTATCTTCTGTCTCCAGGACCTCTGCACAGCAAACTCTGTGAGAGGAGTGACTTTGCTGTGTCTTCTTCGACTCTGTAACCAGGGGTACTGTGAAATTTATGTTTGAAGAGGATTTAAAGAGGCTTGGGATGGAAAGAACAATACATGCCAAGTATCCAAATAACCTGTTACCGGGGTTCAGGCCTCCTTTATTATACCAGAAATATTCTGTATTTCTTTAATTTACATAACTGGCACTGTGGGTCACATAGCGTTCTATATGTAATTTTTTTTCGACATTATTTTTTTGAGATGTGTCCTTTAAGCAAATACATATATATATATATATATATATATGTATATATAGTTTTAATTCAGGTTCTCAGCCAGGTTGATTTTGTCCACGAAGGGACATTCCATAATGTCTGGAGTTATTCTGAGTCAACACCTGGGGGTGGGAGGATACTGGCCATCTAGCAGTCAGAGTCCAGGGATGCTGCTGCAGCGCCATGAATTGTTTAATATGGCCCTTCTAGCCCCGGTCTTTGTGACTCACCCATAATGACTGGGTGGAACCATGCAAATAAGTATATGGAACCCTGGCAAAGGGATTGGTCACTTTTCCCATCTTGCTGGGCTTAAAATGAGCCACCCCAGAGACAGGAGAAGAGGGTCTCACCACCACCAAGAAAGAAGAGTCAGGAATGGTGCATGTCTTTTGGACCTGGGATCCCTGCACTGAGAAGCTCCTGGAACCAGGAGACCGAGAGAAAGACAGAGAGAGAGCAAGCTTTAATAGTGAAGGCGGTGAGATGCAGTGGCAGAGTAATGGTGGCAGCAGAACCAGGAGACCGTTAGAAGACTGCCTGGCCCGCAGAGCAAGAAAGCTGAGCACCTTCAGGCTGAGGCTTACTGGTGGAGTGGGGTGCCTCTGGGCACTTATCAGCAGAGCTAAAAGAGCTTTGTAACACTTGCCGGAGCAGGGCAGAGGCCGAGGGGCCAGAGAGAGGTCTGCCTGCGGGTATCGCTGAAAAGAGGCTGTCCAAATCAAAGAACTGTATCCTGAGTGTACGTGAACTTGAATTGTAACCTGTAACTTCCCTAATAAACCCCATAATCGTGATTATTGTCTGTGAGTTCTGTGTGGCCATTTCAATGAGTTATAGAACCCAGCAGGGAAGCAGAGAGCGCCGTGGGAGGGACGGTTGGTGTCAGAATTGGTAAAGATGGTGGAGAGAGGAGGCATGTCTGACCTCAGCCTCATAGGTTATCAGCCTTGGGCTGGTGATCGTGATTCTCCTCCCCTTTGTGAAGTTAGAGGAGGTCAGTCACCTCTGCTGCACCATTTTTACAGTTACTAAAATCCTACAAGGCACGAGACAGCCTCGAAAAATAAACAATTATCTGGCCCAACACATAAATAATGTCAAGGTTGAGAAAACCTTCTGTAAAAAGTATGATGTGTCTCTGAAAGAAATTGACAATCTCTATGATAATAAAGCTGCCTCTTTAAAGCAACAAAAAAGAATTAACCTGCTTGACAAGTTTATAGCACGCCCTAGAAAGCACAGGGCATATGTAACCAATCACGGTAATTTCTTTCATGAAAACCTCACTAAAGTTTTGAAGCAGGTGCTCTACAGCTGAAGGCAAAGCGTTATAAAGCAGCACATGCACTTCAGGGCCATGCGTGGGTTTGGAGGCTGGTGGAAGATGGGTAAATGCAGCGAAGAGCCAGAGGGCCCGGGTCATAAGAGCACTCCACAGTCACACCTAGCATGGCTGGACACGCTACGTTCCGTAGCAACGTTTAGATGTGTTTGGAGAGTACAGACTACAGAAAAGGCCATGAAAAATCACATCTTCAAGGTTTAATATGAGGATGTGCGCTTGGCCAGACTTCAGAGAGCTGCTTTATATGACGTCATCAATGTGATGGTTCTGACACTTTCTGTTCCTTAAATGCTTGTCACTGCTTTGGCATAGCAAGAGTTACAGTAACTTTTGCTTTTTAAACACACCTCAGTTACGGAGTGTCTGAGTGGTGCAAATGGTTACGTGCTTGGCTGCTAACTGAAACGCTGGAAGTTTGAGTCCATCCAGAGGCACCTCAGGAGAAAGGCCTGGCAATCTACTTCCAAAAGATCAGCCCATGAAAACCCTACGGAGCACATTTATTCTCTGACACACCTAGGGTCTCCATGAGTCAAAGCTGACTCGACGGCAACTGTTTTTTGTTTGTCTCAGGTAGTGACAGCTCAGTATTCCCTATCGATGCCTGTGATGAAGATGCCATGTCCTCCCACACACCAGTACCTGGAGCGCCTGGCCAGCAGGGACAGCACATGCTGGTGACCTGTGGCCGTTGCCAGCCTACCTGCCTGAGTGATGAGCACACCAAACTGCGCGAGCTCCGCGGAGTACACGGTCCAGTCACCATGCGAGGCCGTCACCCACTCCATCAGTGCACCCATGTGCTTCTGGTAGACGTCCTGGGGCCCATGAGAGCCCTCTGCCACGGCCAGCGAGCCCACTGTCTCCTGCACCTTGGGGGAAAGTGGAGGGCTCAGAGTCCCTGACTGCAGACCCATGCATGTCAGTAGGGGCTCAGGACCACCCACTCAATGTGGATGTTAGAGAGGGCACTGCTGTGGGCAGGGGGCACCACTGGGGGCACTCTGAGCACTGACTGCAGAGCCGAAACTCTAATTCACATGTGCCCACGCCCCTCATACAACAAACGACAAAGCAGAAAGACAAGTGTGTGTCCACTTAAAAACTCAGCTGCCAGTCCTCTGGTTTTATGTGAATCCAGACTGCAGTACCTTGTGGAAGAGCACCAAAACTCCTACCAAGGAGCTGCCCCTGAAGCTGCTTCTGTACCCCACTATGCAGACAGAAGAGAACCAGGGTGCTAGCAGGGTCATCCAGGGAAGCAAGAGAGTGACCAGTGCTCTGGAGAGTCAGACTGCACAATTTAACCCCGTTCACAGGCACCCGGAGTCCCCTTGCCTCCCACTGACCTCCAGGGGAAGCCACAAGGAGGCTGTGTGTGAACGGGGAACAAAGGGTCGGATGACTCAGTGCTACAGCGGCCCTTCACTTTCTGCTAGAGGCATCTGTGCCCTTCCCCTCAGGGTCTGACAATATTCAGAAGCACTTGAGAGGCCCTGCGGTGACTTTCCCGGTGGCTGGGGTCAGCCCTGCAGAGTGGTCTGTCATCTGCCGGCCGCTCAGCTTCCTTCTCCACAGCCCCAGGCTCCGCATGTTTCCAGCACTGGCTGTATTTATGGCCCTACCAGTAACGAGCTGTCTCCCAAGACAGATGCCCTTTGGAATGGATATTCTTAAAGAGAGAAGTAAAAAAAAGTTTAAACAGGCTCTGAGAAGGGAGGGAGAAGTGAGATTCCTTCAGGGAAAGTCCCATGGGGGGCACGGCAGACTTCAGACATCTCACAGAAATGCCTCCCCCGTCCCTCTTGACACGGATGGTCAGGTTACAGAGAGGGCTGGTGGGGACTTGACAAGAAAGAGAACCAGAAAGAAGGCCCTGCTCTGAGTTCCAGAAAACAGGTGAGGAAGCCCCAGCTCTGGATGGTCCTAGGAGCCCAGAGGGAACCTCAGGTTAGAAGATGTTGAAGCATAAACAGAGCACCAACGGGACAGAAATAATCTTGTAAAACCAGGCTACAACAATAAAGACAGGGAAATTACGGTAAGATTTCCCCCCAGACTGTCAGCCCCAAGCGCTAGCTCCTGGTAAATTACACTTAAAGGCACAGACTTAAGGCTTACGCTGGTCTTGTTTCTTTGTTTGCTTCTTTTGAAGTAGACTCCAGGATTAAATAGTTGTCTCAACTCTGTGATATAAAACGAATCAGCAGCTGGACGGAGTCTAAGAGTTTGTGCACCCCCCAGGCCACATCAGATTGACTCATCAAACATCTAAACTCTTTCATCCCCGCCCCGTGAGCTTCAGCAGGCGTGCCAGAGGTTGGGAAACCAAGAGTGATGATTTACAGGGATAGGCACGCTACACTCAGAGGCTCAACCGCCTCGCCGTCAGGCCAAGCAGCCAAGGAGACGCACTGCCAACCCGTCTCACCTTCTCATCCAGGTCTGCGGCGCCGGAGGCAGCCAGGATGGCCACCAGCACTTGCATGAGCTGCAGGCTGCATGCAGAGCAGTCCTCCCGACACGCGGTGATCAGGGTTTGCACGCAGAGCAGCAGGTGCTCCAGGTAACGCTTCTGCAGAGGGGACAAGAGGCAGAGTCAGCGCTCTCTGTGGGCCCCCACTTCTGCACGCACAAGGGGTCAGACCACAGACCCCGTGATGCTGTATTTCCACGGCCCACACTGCAGACCAGAAACATAAAGCAACTGAACGCAGGGAGTGCCTGGATGCTGACTCGGACCATCAACCATAAACAGGGAGGCAACAGGGGGAAACTGAGCAGGGATCGGGTGTTAAGGAATTAATGTCACCTTTGTTAAATGCTTACTGGTATTTCAGTTATGTTAAAAAAAAAAAAAAAAAAAAGTCCTACCTTTTAAAGATGGAGACTTCAGTATTTATAAGAGAAATGACATCACTTGGATTTGCTTTAAAGCACCCCAGCTCCCCACCCTGCACACACACGAAGTCAAAAACATGCATAAAAAAAAAGTGGAGCTTAAAAAACCATCTATATGAAACCAAAAGGTCACCAATTACTCTAAAGCAAAGATGAGAAGATAAGGAGGCTGGGAAACTAGAGTACTGGAAATGAAACCACCAGAATGAAAATAACAAAAATGTCGTGAAAAATGTAACTAATGTCACCGAAGAATCTGTATAGAAATTGTCAAATGGGGACCTAATTCACTGTGTAAACCTTCACCAAAAACATAATAAAATGTTATTACCAAAAAAAGAAAAAGTGGAGCAAGATAGATAAAACAAGAGCTCAAAAGCGTTGATCTGAGTTGAAGCTCGTGATGGGTACCCGGGGGTTCACTCTGCTATTCTCTCTACTCTTGTGAATTTTTGAATATTTCTGTGCCATTAAGTTTTAACAAAAATAAATAAAATTCTGCAGTTTAAAACGTGCTTCCTAATTGGTGGGGGGAGGGCAACAATGGGTGCCTGAGCTCTGCCACCAAAATGGTTCTGTTTGTCCAACTGTTGGGAGTGCCTGGGTGGTACAAACAGTGAACATGCTTGGCTGCTAACCAAAAGGCTGGGGGTTTGAGTTCACAGAGGGGTGCCTTAGAAGAAAGACCTGGCAATCTATTTCCAAAAATTCTGCCACTGAAAACCCTATGGAACGCAGTTCTCCTCTGCCACACACGGTGGCATCATGAGCTGGAGCTGAGCAGGGGGCGGCTGGCAGTGGTGGTGTGGTCCGACTGCTCAGCCTTATCAACTACAAAACGGGGCTGACAGCGGGGGCTGCGTGTAGGGCATGGAAGAAAAATTTACTAGAACATTTACTTAAATTTACTTCCTATCACGTCCTCTAACTCACCGATTTTATATGTGCGTTTCCTAAGGTGTAGAACAAGGCGGGAGAGTGGTCATGTATGTGATTTACAAATATGGTAAGTAAACAGACACATTGGAGGCACATGTTTAAATGTCTTTAGTAATGGGGAGGTGAGTTCACAGGACTTTGGCGATTCTTTGGCGAGACAACGAACGGTTCTAAAGCTACAACAAGGAGCCCAGATGATGCAATGGTTAAGCGCTCAGCAGCAACCAAAAAGTCAGTAGTTTGGACCCACCCAGTGGCTCTGTAGGAGAAAGACCTGGTGATCTGCTCCTGTAAAGACTACAGCCTAGGAAACCCTATGGGACAGCTCTACTCTGTCACATGGGGTCACTGTTAGTTGGAATTGACGCACAACAACAACAACAACGAGAAAGTGGCATCAGTCCCAAAATCCCACACCTCATCCACAGAGACGGAAACTACGGAAGTCTGAACTAAACATTCATACTGGGTCACGGAGGAGAAGGCCCCACATTCCCCGACAGGGACCCCAAACCACAAGGACCCTCCCTGGCAGAGCCAGCTGTGAGGACTTGGTGTTCCAACTCCTGGGAGAAGTCATGGGTTTGCGTTTTTATCCAACCCTTAGTTTTCCCGCAGCCCGTTTCTTTTAGATCTGGGTTGACTGATTTTTGAGGACATGATCTCAGCTAATTTCTAGAAAGACCTATAATATATACTGAAGGAGCCATCATTTTTCCAAATTACAATAAAAATAAATTTACTTTTAAAAGGTGCAAGCCACTATGAGCCTCTCCTGTGTTATGTCATTGCACGCCCAAGCACTGGGACTGATGGAGTGGGTGTCCCTTCCAAGTGAGCATCACCCTGTCACTATGCATATGCCAATGTTTCTTTGAGGAAATAACAAGACCTTAACATTTCTAGATTCCTCTACAGGCAAAGAGAAGCTCAATCAGAAATTTTTCAATATCTACCCCTCTTCCCCCGACACACAAAGAAAAAAAGACCCAGCAGAAAATGATACTCAAGACTTTTTGCTTCTGAAACAAACAATCTGTTATCTGAAATTGCAAAAACTTTAATTCACTAGATCAAGTGCTAGAGACTTTTACATTTTAGAAATGGCAAAGACACCCCTGAACCACTGTTTTCCTTTAGTTATACATGAATAGCTGAGTTCGCCTTATGTTATCAAACAATTTCTATATTCCAGTTACCTGTCACTAAGCAAACACATTTCAAAGAAGAGGATCAGGTTCCCCTCGGCTTAGCGCCAGGTGCAACACTCAGCTCAGGACACCTGGGAAAGTAACTTTCATGGACAACAAAGAAGCGTTTCAGTTCGGAGCCTCAGCTGAAGGCACGTCTGCACGAGTTTCCGTGTCTTGCCTAACATCTGATTTTCTCAAATCTCAGTTCGTCCTTGGAAGACATTCTTCACCTTTTCTTACAGCTTAATGAGTTAACAATTGCAGGAATCATAAACTACTTCCTAAATGGCATTACACAAACACACGTGTGTCACCCTAGACAAGAAGACAGGGGCACGTTCACTTCGGAAACAGAAATGCCTTTGACAAAGATCTTAATGTGCCCACCTCTTCTTGCTCAACAAAGGAGTACAAGAGTGTGTTGGGCTTTTACTCTGATGGCTTCTTGGCCTGGTCAGGGGTTAGAAGGCGTTTACACTGGAATGGTGAAGCGCTGGCTTTAAGGAGAGAAGCCCGCGGGGATCTGACGTTGTTGGAAAGGTATTCCTATGTTTAAAAAATCATCGAGTGAATTTATAGCTGATAAAACTGGAAGATGAGGAGCCAGACACAGAACCTGAGCTTGATGGATTAGGTAATTAAATCTATCTATGACCAACATTAAGATATCAAAATATCAAAATTCTGGTTTCCTGGCTCTAAGGTTCGTAAGCTAACTATTAAACACCTCTCCAAAGTTTCAGCTTATACCGCACTAGGAAAAAAAAAAAATGCATTTGACTTGCAAATTTGCATGGTGGAATCAAAATCAGTGTCAAAGCCACTTGTGAGTAAAAATGCAGAACTTCTGTAGACGCGATGATGAAGTTAAAAGTCAGTTTTGAACAAGTTGAAATGGGGTTGAAAACACCAAGGTCGACGGCCTTTCCCCACGCCCTTCTTGAGAGCTCAGTCTAGGTCTCTCTGTCTGTGTTTGAAACAGGCTCCCTAAAACTTGTTACAAACACAATTGCTCGCTGCACCCCATGCTCACAAAGTCAGAGACTGGACAAAGCACCACAAATACACAGGAAAGTGGACTTCCCAGCACCCAGTCTGGGGCCTGCATTCACAGAAAATCCCTTCACTCTGGTCCAGTCTTACAGCCACAATATGGGCCTTAACGTATCAGGCTGGTGTTAAAAAGCTGACCACAGAACTACCAGAACCAAAACCAAATCCAACCCACCTGCTGTGGAGCCAGTTTTGACTCCCCTAGGTGGTGCGAATGATTCACGCTCAACTACTAACTAAAGCTTGGTGCTTGAACCTACTCTGTAGTGCCACGGAAAAAAGGCCTGGCGATCTGCTTCCGTAAAGACTATAACAAAGAAAACCCCTATGGAGCTTAGTTCTACTCTGTAACACACGGAGTCGCCATGAGAGCTACCATGTGACTCAGCAATTCCACCCCTGGGTATGTACTCAAAAGACTTGAAAGCAGGGATGCAAACACATACTGGACACCAATGTTCACTGCAGCACTTTTCACAACTCCCAAAAGGTAGAAACAACCCAAGTGTCCGTCAACGGATGATGGATAAACACAATGTGAAATACACATACAATGGAGTATTAACCATAAAGAGAAACGGAGTCCTGATATATGGCACAACATGGATGAACCCTGAAGACATTATACTGACTGAAATAAGTCAGACATAAAAGGACACATACTGTAGGATCTAATATGAAACGTGGAGAACAGGTGAAAATCACAGAGGCAGGCAGTAGATTAGTGGTTGCCAGGGGCTTGGGGGGAGATGGGGGAACGGGAAGTTATTGTTTAATGGACGCAGAGTTTCTGTTTGGGGGGATGAATAACTTTTGGAAATAGACTGTGGTGACGGTTGGAAACCCTAGTGGCATAATGGTCAAGGACTACCGCTGCTAACCAAAGGGTGGGCAGTTCGAATCCACCAGGCGCTCCTTGGAAACTCTACGGGACAGTTCTACTCTGTCCTACAGGGTTGCTATGAGTCGGAATTGACTCAATGGCAACTGGTTTGGTTTTGGTTTTGGATGGCTGTACAACATGGTGAAAGTAATTAATGTCACTGAATTACATACTTTAAAATGGTTAAAATGGCAGAACTTTCGTTATATATATTTCATCACAATAAAATTAAAAACAAACAAAAATATCAGGCTAGTGCAACAGCAGCGTCTCCTGGCACACTGAGGGCCCACAGTCCATCGAATAAACTTACAGGCTTTAAGCTTATCAAGACCAAAGAAAAACAAAGCAATTATTTTTTTCTTCAACAGAAAACAATTATAAATTATTCCAAGTAGTTAAGTCTCACCACCTAGGCTGTTTCAGCTTTGGGTGTGACGGGTTTATGGCTCAATTTAAAATGAAACAAAGTTTTAATCGCTAACACAGACTGCGACGCTGGTGCCGCATCAGCAGGCTGCTTCTCCGAAGCACACCGTGAGAATGCCAAGTGAAGCAGACAAGGCATGATCTCGTAGCAATGATGTCAAAGGTGCTTTCCGCACTGGAACGCTGAGGGCTGATGTGGGCAGTGGCCAGCCTCACCCGTGGGAGGAGACGGGCCTCCACCACGACCCTGCTGCTGACCTGTGACCCTGCGGACAATGCTGAACTGTTAGGCCTGATCTCGCCTGTAGGGTGCGGCTCGAAAGGCTTCTACAGTGAAGGAATGTTCTAGACCTGCACTCTCATGTGGCTACTGAATAACTGAAATGTGGTTAGTATGATCGCAGAGCTAAATTTTAATTAATTTAAACTTAAATGGCAAACTGGGGCAGGTGGCTCCTACACTGGACAGGACAGAAGGAAGCAGGATACACGTGGCCTCACAGCAGATGGGTGCACCCGGCCCCACCACCATCACTATCTCGTGACAGCTGGCCTAGCAGGGGTGGGTTCTTGTGCCGAGATTCATCGAGAATTATCAATCACTCTACAGCAGGGAGAACCCTCTCTCTATCACATCACTGTTTAACTTCATAGCATTTTTTTTGATCCCCCTCCCCAGTCTTACGTTCTCGGACGCCTGGCAGATGTGGGCCTGGGCCAGCTCTGTGGCAATGGCCTTCAGGTGGGGCTGCAGGGCTTCTCGAGGGCAGCCCCGGAGGACCGAGGCCAGGACCAGCAGGCTGGAGGCAGAGGGTGACTTCTTCAATGGCGACAAGATTAACTTCAGAAACACTTCCGGGTTGACAAAGGTTCCGATGAACTCTGCCGACTTAGTGGACTGTGAAAGGAAAGCGGAGATGGCTGAGGTGCTGTTCTCAGGACTCCGGCGGTCCCCCACGGCCCCCGCCCTGTGGCCCGGTTATGCTTCTTCCTCTCCCCTGTCTACACCCTGCTGCCTACCACCTTCCAGGCCTTTCCACCTGCCAGGAACAGTCTGCACTAAAGGTTTTCTGGTGTGTGCTCAAAACACTTATGAAAAACATACAAGTCCTCACGCTCTCTCAGAACTTCCATGAGAAGAACGTTAACAAGTTGCTGATGTGTACGGCCAAGCAGGTCGAGCTCAAGTGAGGCTGTCCCAGTGGGTTTCTCACCTTGCCCCCTTGTCTGATACCAGAGATCTAACCGTCTATTAATAAATGGTTAGACACTCTGTAGTACTGCCACACCATGGAGAGCTGCTCAGCAATAAAAAGGAGCAAGCTACTGATGCACACAATCTGGATGGATCTCCAGGGCATTGTGCTGAGTGAAAAGACATGATTTTATTGATACGGCATTCTCGCAACGACAGAAGTATAGACATGGAGAAGAGGTTAGTGGTCGCCAGGGTTAGGGATGCTGGCGTAAGGCTCTGGGGGAAGCGTTTACTCAGATTACAGCTGCAGTGGCCGTTGGGAATTACGCTTAGACCCACTGGTGACTGTGAAGTCTCCTGGCATGAAGGTTTTCGTCATTTTTTTAGTGAAATCCTCCGAAAAATCTAACTGAAACTATGGGTTGTTTCCACAAAAAAACTCAAACGCCCACAGTTTGTACATAATTTCAGGAGGTTCAGATCTGCCCTAACACCCAGCTACGGACCCCAGCAAAGCCCTGTGCTCAGGGACCCTGTGTTAGGAATTGTGGTGTTGTCCACAGCGGAGCGAATGTCTTGGGCATTAGAAAGTATCCTCTCTCCAAAAATTAGCCCACGTGGCTAAAAGCTTTTTACATTTCCATTAAACCCAGTCAATTTAACGGAACATTTGTTTGATGCTTATTACCACTTCATCGTCTCATCCTTTGTAAAATCAGACTGGGACCTATCAAATTAAATCACTGTGTAACATGAACTTTTTCAGCGGGGAAAACAGAAGTTCAAAAGTTCCATATGAGATGATAATGACTTATTAAAAAAAAAAAAAAACCTCATAGAAAGAGTGGCTAGTTCAGTTAATGCTGCATTTCCTAAAAAAAAGGGTCGTCCACAACAGTTTTAAGTTAGTGGTGGTTTTCGAAAAGCAGCAGCTCATCACCACTGTAAATAACGGGGTTTAAAGTGACTTGTTTTTGAGATATGGACCTGAACCATTTACTTTAAATCAGTAACGATGACTTAGAAGAGTAAAAAAAATCAATCAATTAGCAAAGTTTCAGTTAAGATTCTGATTAAAGAATATTCTAGCTTCAAATCCCGGTGCTCACTGCCAAGTAAGAGTTTTACAGTTACTTTCCAACCTGGCACCCAGGACATGTTCCAGGTTGGGTGAGTGTGAGTATCACCATTTTTTGTGCATTATCATAATGACTGTGAGGGTGCCCCCTGCACTGTCGTGGTGGGTGAGCGTGCCCCCTGCGCCGTCGTGGTGGGTGAGCGTGCCCCCCGAGCTCTCGTGGTGGGTGAGTGTGCCCCCCTGAGCTGTCGTGGTGGGTGAGCGCGCCCCCATGCTGTCGTGGTGGGTAAGCGTGCCCCCGAGCTGTCGTGGTGGGTGAGCGTGCCCCCCTGAGCCGTTGTGGTGGGTGAGCATGCCCCCCTGAGCCGTTGTGGTGGGTGAGCGTGCCCCCCTGAGCCGTTGTGGTGGGTGAGCGTATCCCCTGCGCCGTCGTGGTGGGTGAGCATGCCCCCCTGCGCCGTCGTGGTGGGTGAGCGTGCCCCCCTGAGCTGTCGTGGTGGGTTAGCGTGCCCCCCCGTGCTGTCGGGGTGGGTGAGCGTGCGCCCGAGCTGTCGTGGTGGGTTAGCGTGCCTTCCTGAGCTGTCGTGGTGGGTGAGCGTGCCCCCCGAACTGTCGTGGTGGGTGAGCGTGCCCCCCTGAGCTGTCGTGGTGGGTGAGCGTGCCCCCCTGTGCTGTCGTGGTGGGTGAGCGTGCCCCCCTGAGCTGTCGTGGTGGGTGAGCGTGCCCCCTGCGCTATCATGGTGAGTATGAGTGTGCCCCTCTGCACTATCATGGTGGGTGAGCATGCCCTATGCACTATCATGGTGGGTGAGTGTGCCCCCTGTGCTATCATGGTGGGTGAGCGTGCCCCCTGTGCTATCATGGCAGGGTGAGTGTGAGCACGCCTCTCTACACTATCATTGTGAGAAGGAGCAGGACACGGTACCTCAGGTCTATGGGGTGGCCATGCCCTGACTCCTGTGGGCCCCCTCACTCTCCTGCAGCCCACTGTGTCCTGCAGGGAATGATGGCGACCGCCATCCAGATGCAGCATGAGTCTGCACAGCAGGGACCGCCTGCCAGCTCGGGGTCTAACTGTTCTAGCTCAGATCAGCCGCTGACCAAAGGAAAGGAACCAGATAAGATGTTCCCCCGCTTCATACATGTGTGTGTGACGGGGGTAGGAAAGGGCATGGAGACAGGGCCAGTCAGGGCCTGGACACTCGGATCTGGGCAGGTGATGCTGTACAAGCACCCTGGGCCACCTCCAGGCCCCTCGTGTGTGGGGTAAGCAAAAGAGTGTCTGGTTCCCCTGCTGAATCTGGGGAGCTGCTGTCACTCTAAGGAGTATGGCCCTAGCGACAAGTCACCGCAACAGCACTGTCTACATAAAAAAGTGACACGTGGATGTGACTAGGACTCCCCAGAGAGGAACCTTGAAAATGCTATCACTATTTATGGGTACAGATAACAGATCAGTGGTTGCCGAGGGTTGAATACAAAAAGACCCAAGGGAAATTTTGGGGGTGAGAGAAATATTCCTGGTCTTAATGGTGGTGCCGATGACGTGACTGCATGTGTGTAGCAATTCACTGCACACCTGAACAAGGTGAATTTACGTGTGAGTCACACCTTAGCAAACATGACTTAAAGCGCAACTCACGCTGCTGACCACGGCGGTCTCCTCGTCAGCACAGGCGTGCTGCAGGGCCCGGAGGACAGGCTCTAGGTGCTGTGTGGCATGGTCCTCTGCATGCAGGAGCAACACAGCCAGCAGCTGTGCGGCCTTGACCCTGGTGCCCACCACCCAGTCAGCCAGGTCCCGGCAGAGGCCTGGCAGGATCTTGGAGAGGTTCCTGAAGACGAGCTCCCGGCAGCCCAGGCCTGGGCGGCTCTCTACAAGTCAAAAAAAATAAGTAAAAAGAAAAAAACCTTAAAATCCAGAAATAAAACTTGATGATTTGTATAGAAAGTAGTTTGTTATGTACGCCTTATCTAAGATACACCTACTGTTTCGATACCTTAAAAATTCAAACCAGCTCTAAAGATAGAAATGAAACCATGAAATATCCGATTTTTTTACAGCTATGCTGAGGTGTAAGGGGCACGCGACAAGCTGCACGTGTTGAAAACTGGATGAGCTCTGACATGTGGACGCACCTGCAAACCCACCCCCACAGCCAAGCCCATGAGGACATGTCTGTCACTCCCAGAGGGTTCATGGTGCCCCTTTGTAACGCCACCTCCCTTCTGCCCTTTCCCACCCTCACCCCCAGGCAACCACTGAGCTGCTTTCTGCCACCAGAGACCACTCTGCATTACCTGGAATTTAGTATGAACGGGGTTGTATAGTTTTTACTCGTCTTTTCGTCTGGCTTCTTTCATGCAGCGTAATTATTCTGAGATTCATCTGTGTTGCATGAATACTTCTTTCCTTTTTATTGCTGAATAATACTCCACTGTACAGAGGCACCAGGGTTTGTTTATCCATTCACCTATTGACGGGTACTTGGGTGGTTTCCAGTTTTTGGCCGCTATAAATAAAGCTGCGAAGAACTTTTGTGTGTAAGTCTTTGTATGGACACGTGCTTGCTTTTCTCTTGGGTAAAAACGTTACAAGTGGGATGGCTGGGTCACATGGTAGGTGTATGTTTAACTTTTAAGACACTGCCAAACCATTTTCCAAAGTGGTTGCATCATTTTACATTTCAGTTCCTCCACGTTCTTGCCAACGCTTGGTAAGGTCAGTCTTTTAAACTGTTCTTAATAGGGTGAAGTGGTATCTCCCTAATGACTCAGGACACTGAACATCTTTTCACGTGCTTGTCTGCAAACCTTCTTTTTTTAATTTTTTAAATTAATTTTTATTGTGCTTTAAGTGAATGTTTACAGATCAGGTCAGTCTCTCATACAAAAATTTACATACAGCTTGCCATACACTCCTGATTGCTCTCGCTCCAATGAGACAGCACAGTCCTTCCCTCCGCTCTCTCGCCTCGTGTCCACTCGGGCAGCTCCTGGCCCCCTCTGCCCTCCCACCCCCCTCCAGACAGGAGATGCCAACACAGTCTCCTGTGTCCACTTGATCCAAGAAGCTCGTTCTTCACCAGTATCATTTTCCATCCCCTAATTCCAGTCCAATCTGTCTGAAGAGTTAGCTTTGGAAATGGTTCCTGTCTTGGGCTAACAGAAGGTCTAGGGACCATGAGCTCCTGGGTCCCTCCAGTCCCAGTCTGCCCATTAGGTCTGGTCTTTTTACGAGAATCTGGCGTCTGCATCCCACTGCTCTCCTGCTCCCTCGGAGTTTCTCTGTTGAGTGCCCTGTCAGGGCAGCCATCGGTTGTGACCGGGCACCATCTAGCTCTTCTGGTCTCAGGCTGATGTAGTCTCTGGTTTATGTGGTCCTTTCTGTCTCTTAGGCTCATGATTACCTTGTGTCTTTAGTGCCCTTCATTCTTCCTTGCTTCAGGTGGGTTGAGGCCAATTGATGCATCTTGGACAGCTGCTTGCTAGCATTTAAGACCCCAGACACCACTCTCCAAAGTGGGATGGAGAACTTTTTCTTAATAGATTTTATTATGCCAATTGACTTACATGTTCCCTGAAACCATGGTCTTCAAACCCTCGCCCCTGCTACTCTGGTCTTTTAAGCATTCAGTTTATTTTAGGAAACTTCTTTGCTTTTGTGCAAACCTTCTTTAGTGAGGTGTTTTTTTCAAATCTTTTTTTGCCTGTTTTAAAATACTGGATTGTTTGTTTCCTTAGTATAAGTTTTGAGAATTCTTTACCCACTTGTTCCAGCACCTTTGCTGAAAATCACTCTCCATACACGAGTGTTGTCAGTTCTCTATTCAGGGGAGCTTCCAGACTAAGGCGGCCTGGAAAGAAAGGCCTGGTGATCTAATTCCAAGAATCAGCCAGTGAAAACCCCACAGATCACGACGGCCTGATCCTCAGCTGATCGTGGGGATGGCTCAGGATCAAGCAGCATTTTGTTCCGTGGTGCATGGGGTCACCGTGAGTCAGGGCCAACTCCACAGCTGCTAACCATTCTGCTCCATGGCCTGGGTGTCCACATTTACACCACACCATGCTGTCTTTATTACTGTTGTTTTATAAGTTTTGAAACCAGGTAGTATTGGTCCTTCAACTCTGTTCTTCATTTTCAAAATTTTGGCTATTCTAGGTCCTATGTGTTGCCATATGGATTTTAGAATAAGCTTGCCCATTTCTACTTAAAAAAAAAAAAAAAAAAACTTCTAGGATTTTGATTAAAAGATTTCAGCCTTAAATTTTGAAAACAATTTTAAAGACAGAAATGAAGCTACGAAGTATCAGAATTTCAAGGGTCTGTTTCAGTTGAAAGAACAGCTTGTACCGTGAAACGCCATTTCTAACTTTCCACTCCTGTCACTTCTCTATTTTTATGCTGTATTACAGAATTAGTTCCAAATGATTGACATTCTGTTGACTGTTCACATAAGCGTGTCGTAATTTTGTAAAAATACCAAATAAACAAACAAAAAAATCAAAACAGTACATTCTGATGAAACTTCCAGTGCAGGAAGTGTGTAAAATGAGAGAAACAGATGAAAATAACAGTCACGGAGAGTCTGCTGATGGCTGGCACAGAACATTTGTGGGCATGTGGGGCTGTTGCTGTTGGTGGGTGCTGTCTTGTCGATTCTGACTCATGGCAACCCCATGTGACACGGCAGCATTTTCTTGGCTGTAGTCTATGGAAGCAGATCGCCAGGTCTTTCTCCCGTGGAGCCACCTTTTGGTTAGCTGCTGAGTGCTTAACCACTGGGCAACCAGGGCTCCTTATGTGGGCTCACAAAGGTCTTTTTAAGAACTGTTGGACCTCACTACTGTATGGCTCTGAACCCTGTGTTTCTGCACTTGGTGTAGCAGCTACTTACTGCCCTTGATGATATTCTTCTAGACCAGGGTCAACCATTCACAGCTCAAAGCCAAATCTGACCCACTGCCGAGAAGTTCCCACAGAAGTTGCTGAAGGAATGAAATCTTCTCTGAGTGTGCGTATCTCAAAGGGGTTACCACAGGAACATACAAACACAGTAAACAGAAGCTGAGGTGTGAAGACATGGAATCTTTAAACAAGAGTCATCCTGAATCCAGCGTGGGCATCTGCAAAGGACTCCTGACAACGACAAAGATGTTGGTGGTTGGGGAGAAAATGAGGTGGAAAGGCAGCCCACAGCAGCAGTGTAACAAAGACAGGTCCCGGAGAAATAGCCTTAGGCCTGACAGACCCCCTCAGACACCTCCTAGCAAGGGCACTTTCCCTTCCTAGTCTGCACTCTGAGGCAGTGGCTGCTGGGTGGCCCGTGGGCTGGTGCAGTGTCCCCAGGTCTGGTTGTCCCGCCACATGGCAGCATCATGGGGGAGGGGGGACCAAAAGCCAGGGGAAAGCACACTCAAGTCTATGAGCAGAAAAGGGGCCCGTTCTTCAAAGGACTGAAATATTTACTGAAAGCATAAGCAGACTGTTAGAATCGATCCCGGCCTCTGTGGGATTTAAAAAAACAGCTTTACGAGGCATAATGTACACATCATAAAACTCACCCATTTTAAGTATGAGTTGATGAGTCTTAGTAAGTTTATTCAGCTGTACGGTCACCACCCACCATAAACCAGCTGTAGAACACTCCCATTCCCTAAGACATTCTCTCACGTCCGTTTGTGGTCGTTCCCCACTCCCATGTCTGACCTCAGACAACCACTGCTCTGCCTCCAGTCCCTACAGCTTTGTCCTTCCTGGACATTTCAAGCACACGGGCTTCCTGCACTTAGCACGACGGAGCAGAATGTCACCCCTTTTTCTCGCTGAGTGGTATTCCATGGTATGGATACATCACAGGCTGCTCCTCCGTCCACCTGCTGACGCACACCCAGGCTGTTTCCACCTTTTGGTTATCACGAATAGCACTGCTGTGATCGTCCACGTACAAGTTCTCCTGTGGACACGTTTTCATTTCTTTTGGGTGTACGCCTAGGAAACTGCTGGGTCACGGGGTAACTCTATGTTTACCTTTTTTAAGAAGCTGCCAGTCTGTTTTTCAGAGCGACCGTACTGTTCCGTCTTCCCATCAGCAAGGGCTCTGATTTCTCCACATCTAAATTCCTGCCCAGATCTGACTATTTATTTTTCAATTTAGGACACAGAACACTAGGTCAGTGTGCTTTGTCTGTTTACCTGCAGTAGTTAAAACAGAAAGGCAATGGATGCAGTTGGCAGCAAAGGTAAGAAGGAAGACATGGCCGAGGTCTACAGCAATTACAACGTCTGAAGGCCAGAGTCCAAAACTGCCAGGCCAGTTGCCCAGGAAGCTCAGCAAGGATCTATTAATCTTTTCTTTGAAAACATAACTGCAGCACTTTGGCAAGCAAAGGACACGAGAAGACAATTTAAGTGGACAGAGGTGGTGAGAGCAGAAAAGAACGGAACTGGCTCAGCTTTTGGGCGGCATGGCAGAGGACCACAGTTAAAAAAGGCTTACTCGATCACAAGCAAAACAGATGCCATGAAATACAAGGCCCATTTGTTTCCATAACTGAGGCAAAACTAAATATGATAGCAATGGATGGCAGGTTGTCCAACTTTGTTAAAAACCAGCAGTGAAGGAGAGGATGACCGGTGTCATGTGAAGAAGGGGGGAGTGGTGTCAAAGTTCACAGACTCTACAAGGCACATGCAGAGAAGAGAGGACTGCTCTCGGAAGCACTGAGAATGGTGACCTCTCACTTCTGAAGGTCGAGGTTCAAGCTCTTGCTCACAGCAGAGGTGAACCCTTGTTTTCTCCTCCATGGTGGCTTGTTCCCGCATAAAGCCCCACGCCAGCTGCATCCGGGATCTTGGGAAGAACTGCGGGCCTCTCCAGGGATGGTCTCAGCATCAGAATGGAGAGCAGGAGACTCCTCCTCACATTTCCACTGGCTGTGGGAACCACAGGCCTGCCCTCTGCTCTGGACGTTAGGAAACCACATCTTTCCTTTCACCATTGACAACCTTGTCTCTTCTCCAGGAGCAAAGACCAGGATATGTTTGTTTTAAAAATAATTAAGATAAAAACCTGGCGTGCAGTTCAGCTCAATGCAGCCCCTGCAGGGAAGCAACCACTCCGGAGGAGTCCTCTCTCGGAACAGGAGTGTAACTTCGGAGACTGGTGACACTTCTGTGTTGTGGGACCATCTTCATCACGAACTCAAAGCACTTGCTGAACCGACCTGCACCATGCATGGCCAACTTGGGGCCGATCAATCAAGGGCTCTGTGGCCAAGGGCTCCTGGGCACCCAAGCTCCTCACTACACACACAGCAGCATGACAGGGCCTGAGACACGCACTCGAAGGCACCATCCGGTTGGCAGTACACGGGACCTCTGCCTCTATCTCCTGAGTGCAGGGACCCAAGGACCCTGCTGATGTTTGGCCACACGATCGCCTGCACTTCCCCCTTGTTTTTTCTGCCACCAAACAATCTCCTTCTAATCCTGATGTGCCTTTCCCAAGGCAGCACTGCGCCATTGTTGCAGGTGGTGCAGCACGTGGTCAGCTGTCCCCAAGCGTTGCAAACACGCCCCTCAGTCTCCGCATGGTTGTGGTCAAGAGCGCAGCTTCAACCTGGGGCTCTCCTGAGGCTCTGGCAGAGCTGGCATGAGCAGCAGGCAGCCTCGGTGAGTGAGTGTGGAGAGGGCCGACTTCTGCAGGGTGAGGCTGGGCCTTGGAGCACAGGTGAATGGACTTCCTGCCCATGGTGCTGTTTTTTCGAACACAACTCTCCCTCTGCATCCAACGTCCAGGAGAAGCCAGTGGTAACAGACGCTGTCAGTTCGGAAGCATGGGAACATCAAGGCACCTTACTTTTGCACAATTAGACTAAGTTCAACTCAACTGCAGGCAGAAAAACAGTCCATCCATTTCTTCATCTGTTTGTCAAACCCGATAGTGGTCTCCCCCTCTCTGTGCATTTACAGACCGTTAAAGGCGGCAGAGGAGAGACCTCAGGAATTCAAGACAGGGTCACAAGGACCCTGTACATGATCAGAACATGAGCCCTGGGTTCATGGAGCTGATACGGACTCCTGACTGTGGATAAGGCAGCTGTCTTTTTAGCCTCATCTGTAAAGAACAGGCAAGGTACGGCTGGCACCCCTAAATGATGGGGGCCCCTGCTCCTTTCCTGGTCCCATGACAAGGAGTCACTACGCTGTAACAGGCACATCTATCACAGAGTGGGTCATGCTCCAAGCAGTCTATACAATGCACATCTTCCTCCAGCCGGTTTGACCCCCCCTCCCCTTTCCTCTGCACATGCGGCACTTCTGACAGCCTCTGTTCAGGCCCGGTCTTCTTGGGTATCCGATGGAGACACCACTGAGCCGAGCTCTCAGGTGGGGAGCAGCGCTGGGAGGGCGTCGCATAGAGAGCAGCTTGAACAGTGATGCCATTTACTTACGGGGAGCTCGGCTCATCCCCAAAACAGGTGAAAGAACAAAACAGAAAAGCTGGCCTGTTCTCCTGTGCAAAGATCTGGCATGTCACAGCCACTCACTACCATGAAGAAGGACCACCTGTCTCACTCAGGCGACATCAAGAAAACTATGTTAATAGAGACATGATTTCACAGCAGAAGGGACCCCAGAGCCTGCTGTCACCAGGTGGGCCTGTGCAGGGGTGCGGGGGACCCATGGGGCGATCATTAGGCCCACATCAAGCATAAACCTGTACTTGTACTTGAGACGTGAACACTGTCCAGCGAGTAACTGACTCAAAGATGCTCCAGGAGACCCCTTCCGGCACGCAGCTGGGTTTGTGGTAGAGTCGTTGTCCAGGGCTAGGGCAGGAAATGCACGTGGTGTCTTTAGAGCCGATGACAAACCATGTATGTGGAGTATGTGTCTGTGCTCTGACACCCTGTTTTCTCTGGAAGGGGGAAACTGGACTCTGCTCTGGTATGGCGTCCACGGTTCCTTCCTTGGCAGGTCATAGAATCTGGGCACAGTGGACGTCAGCAGTGAGTTCTGCTCACTCTCAGATCCCAGGCCTGGATCCTGCCTTCACGTTCAGCAGGAGAAACACACCATCCACTGGTCTGACGCCTGACAGCCAGCTCTGCACCTGGCAGCACCTGTCCCAGGTGGTGTGGCCTGTCTCAGGTGGGGGGACAGAGCAGTAGAGACAACATAATCAGCCCCAACATGAGCTCAGGGTGAGGAGTTACAGGCGGAGGCAGAGCAAGCAGAGGGAGGGAGGTAGCCCTTGAAGGAAGGGAGGAGCCGGCAGGAAGAGCTGGGGGGAGCGTTCCTGGCAGAGGGAGGATGGCGTGCGCCAGACCTTCTGATGGGAACGAGCTTGGGGAGTTGAAAGGCAACCTGGCCAGAGAAAATATTTGCAGAGCACATAATCTGACCCTGGATTTGTATCCAAAACATACGAAGAATCCTCAAAACTCCTTAACAAGAAAATAACCAAATTTAAAACGTGGGCAAAAGACCTCAGTAGACACATAACCTAAGAAGACACACGGACAAACATAAGAAATAAGCCCAAGAAAAGACGCTCAACATCATTAGTCACGAGGGACTTGCAAATTAAAACCCACACACCCGTTAGAATGGCTGAAAACACAGGCCAAACAAAGAACTCCAACACCACCAAGTGCCGACGAGGACGTGGAGCAACAGGAGCCCTCATCCATCGCTGGTGAGAGTGCAGGATGGTGCAGCCACTGCGGAATGGAAGGCAGCCTGGTGGCTTCTTAAGTCAGTTAAATACACGACTACTACGTGACCCAGCACTCCCATTCCTGGGTATTATCCAAACGAATGAAAACATATATTCATGTAAAAACCTGCATGCAAGTGTTTATATCGGCTTTCTGTGTAATCATCAAAAAACCAGAAATGACCCAAATGCTCTCCGATTGGTGAACAGATAAACAGACGGGTACGATGGAATTTTGTCGTTGTTATGTGCCGTTGAGTTGATTCTGACTCATGGCACCTCCACGTGACACAGTAGAGCTGCCCCACAGGATTTTCTTGTCTGTAATCTCTACAGAAGAAGACCATCAGGCCCTTCTTCCGTGGCGCTGCCGGGTGGACCTGAACAGCCAACCTTCTGGTTTGCAGCCGACTGCAAACTGTGTGCGTCACCTAGGGGCCTTAATGGAGTATCACTCATCAGTAAAAACGAGACAACTACTGATGACACACAGCAACATGGGTGTATCTCCAAGGCCTGGTGCTGGGTGAGAAGCCAGGCTGAAAGGCTACCCACTGTATGGACCCGTTCCCATAGCCCTCTAGAAAAGGCAGATCTACAGGGAGAGGGAACAGATCAGTGATAGATGGGGGGGTGGGGGGGAGGGGCTGCCAGCAGAGAGCAGGGGGGAGTTTTGGGGGGATGGGAACCCCCCTGCCCTGACTGTGGTGGAGTCTCAGGTCTATGCGTCTGTCAAAACTTAAAGCACTGTAACCGCACAGGGCAGATTCCGCTGGTATGACCTATATCACAATCAAAGTAGGCAGCCTGCGCTGAGGGACCGGGTGCTATGAATCAGGGGGAAGCGGGGTGTCACAGACCCCAGATGAAGGAAGAGGCACAGGGAGCCGGGGGCAGGATGGCAGATGAGGAGGAGCAGACTGGCATACTCTGACGATTGAAATATGTTTAAAAAAAAACAAACTGAAGATTAGGTTTAAAATTCAAATCTACAGCCTAAAAAAATAATTTTAGGGGAATATGCCAAAAATCTAAGATATACATCTAATGCTTATGACACTAACTTTGATTGTAATTCAATTCCAAATTTATTCCGCTCAAGTTGAAACAAACATTCTGAGCCTAACTGTATCCTCCAAGTCTTGGAATGCATAACTAATTAGCTTTTCATAACTATTGGTTAGAAGAATCCCCTCACCCTTTAACTATTTCTAAATCAGGCTGTACCTGGAAGAAATTTTATTTCCCCAGACCATAAGAAGGCCTTGAAATGGAGCCCCTCAAGCAGCCCCTGCACACAGTAGGCTCTCAGAAAAGGGCAACTCGCACATTAGGTCCTTGGAAAAGGCCGGTCAGCATGCGCAGGGCTCTTTGCTCCCTTGGTGTTTGCCACATTCCAAGAGGCACATCTTTCTAATAAGTTAGCGGGCTCCCACGCCCTGTTTTCACTTCCCATGTGTGGATGGTGCAGGATGGCCTCAGGCCTGTTCACATCCGAAGGATGGTCCTGTGTGCTCATAAATACTTTTCGGTGAACTATGCGTGGGCAGACTGTGGCAAGCACACAAAGAGCTGTATCGGTCTGTAAATCCCCATGCCTGGGGTTTGACCTGGGGGCATTTGTAACCACCTCATCCTTGTCAGTGTGTCTCTATTATATTAATTCTAAAAAAATGCGCTGCAGACAGATTAGAGTGAAGGAAGACACCTCAAACCCTGAGAGCCAACAGTTTCTAAGAAGACCTACAGTGAGCGGCCGGGGCCAGAGGCCGGGGGTGGAGGGTGAGAGGCTCGCAGCCTGGTCTAGGCGCAGTGCTGGGCTGGGTGGCATGCCGTGATATCAGGTTCTGCCTACGGTTCAAGGAAAAGTGAACCAGCAGACACATGAACACGTGCTCAGTTTGGCAGGGGCCAGATAACTGGGGAGGACGGGAGGCATCCACCGGAGACCCTGCCCACGCGTGGACATGACGCTAAAGCTCAAGCATCTTATGTCGTCTGTGACCTATATGTTCAGCTCTCTCTACATGACGAGCACCCTCTTGCTCTCTGGAGTACCCTCACGTGCACACACACAAGCTCAGGAAACCCCATAGCCACAGAGCCCAGGGATTTCAAGGTGAGCGTGGATTTCTCCGAGAGCCCCTGCCACTCCAACGGGAACCAATTGGGAGGGAAGCATGGCCCTCAGGCAATGGCAGGAGGACGGAGGTGCCCCAAGAAGGCATGTTGGGCTACCCGTGGCGCTCCCAACTCCTCAGCTTGTGTGGGTTGCCACACAGCGTGGCTGGACAGGAGATGCCTCATCTGTCCCCTGAGGCCAGGGCACTATGCCCCTCTGGTCCAGGCAGAACCAGGAACCAAAGGCCTTCCTTGCAGCTCAATGGTTTGCTCACTGTCCTGTCCCCTGGGAAAGCAGCACCAATTCTCAGCACCCACCTTGCAGCGGGTAGTGGGGGGGTGGGGGGGTGGCGAAGTCCAGCTTGTCCTTCAGGTCCTCCTCGTTCTCCTTCTGCCACTGCAAGCCAACCTTCTCCCAGAGGCTGGCGGCCAACTCCCTGCAGCACAACAAGGACAGACACCACGCAGGGTTAGTGCACATCCAAGGAGGCAGTGGAGGGTTGGTCGTGGTTCCTACAGCCTTAGGTGACCCCATGTGACCGCTCACTACTGAGCTGGGATGTGGCTTTAGGTAAACACACTCCATCGGTGAGTGAGCGGGACGGTCCAGCACCCCAGTTCTGTGAAGCACTTGAGGACTTCACTGATAGTACTGGAAGAAGCTGACATGCGACCAACCACAACACAGAAAAGATAGAGAAATGTGTTTTCACAGTCAGAGACCCTCCTTACACCACAGTCTTGTAACAGAACAAGGGACTGGGTGTGTTTCCAGAAGATTCTGGAGCAAAGAGACACAGCCATTCCTGTGACTGACAACTTGGGAAAGCAGGTTCCCTGGTGCACAGAAGACAAGAAACCTACTATCTGCAACATTTTGGGGGAATGGGATTCAGCGAGCCCTGCCCCAGCTGCCCTCCACGCCCACGTACTCACCTGCCCCCCGCCCCCTATGCCTTCACCTATGCCTGCCCCACCTGCACCCCGCACCCCCAGGCGTTCCCAACCTGCCCCCGGCTGTTCCCCGCATCCTCCCCCATGTCCTGTCCCCCGCGCCCTCACCTGATCTCGGGGAGCTCGTCGTCCAGGCTGCTCAGCAACAGTGGGATGAGCTTGTGGAAGAAGGAGTACCGGTCCCGCAGCCCCAGCAGCCAGCCTCCCACCACGGAGGTCACCGCCTGCCGCACCTGCACCGGGGAAGTGAGAAGGGCTCACGTGTGAAGAAACACCAGGGCCACGCTGAACTCCCCTATGGGCTCATAACTGAGGGAAACGTGCACCGGGCCCCAGGCTCTACACTCAGCTCCCAGGCCAGGTTCCAGGGCCTCCTGGCTGCCCTGCTGGTCCCTGGGAACACAGTGTCTCCAGCGCAAGCCATGCCCTGTCTCTGGGCTGACCCTGGTGTCCAGAGCAGGAATCCACAGTTGTTGTCCCGCGTGATACAAAGTCTTCCCTGTGACAACTCCTGGTCAGGCATGGACTGTTTCCCTGTGCGTACTGAGACAAGCTGTGGCTGCCTAGTAGGAAATGCCCATATCCAGGCCCACAATGCAAAGGCTGCTGGTCCTAGAGCAATAGGCCCTTCCAGGGGAACCAAAGGGCACCACCGGGTGCTGCTGCTGCTTAAGGAGGGGGCTCCACCTGCCCCCCACAGGACGAAAGTCTGAAAAGGAAGGCCACTACCTGCCCCACTACCAGGAGGGTAATAAGCAGCTTAAAAACACACCCGGGTCTTGGGTTGAGCCCCGCAAGAGCAGAGCCTGAAATGAGACTCAGGTACTACCCCAGCCCCCAGCCCCTCCTCTGTCCTGGCTGCCCAGCCACACCTGCCCTCAGCTGACTGGGAGCACGTGGTCCCACCTCGGCCCGAGGACAGCACTCGGCCAGGCTCTCTCGGCCATGCTCCCTAGAGCTTCCACAGCCACGTGAGCCGGATACCGAGATGCTCAGCCACGGGGCCTTGGCAGAGAAACTCGACGATCTCTCCATCTGTGACACAGGCACCATGCCCCCCAGCCCTTCCTGTCTAATGTTCCCTGAAGGTTTCTCCTGACAAAAACAGATTAGCACCGATGTGCACAACGAGGTGCCTGAAGAGCAGGATACAGCAAGCAGGAGGGTGCTCCTGTCTGATCAGGTGCTTGATGACAGTGACGCTCTCGTGAGTGGTGGCAAGTCGGCAGCCTGGGCAGCACAGGCAGCATGTCTAGCTCCTGCTTCAAACCAGACTCCACCTCCCTTGCTGTCCCTCATGAGAGACTGCCAGCGGGGCCTGAACCCGGGGCTGAGCTGCATCAGCCCCGCAGCACCTGTCTATTCAACAGCCACAGACGCTGAGACACCTAAGACACCACAACTGCTCTCTGGTCCTGGCCACTACTGCACCCAAAGGACACAGCATCTCGCCCTGTGCCCCATCCCACAGAACCCCTGGTGCTGGCCCACTCCCCACTCATCTCGCCCCTTTATCCTATCCCATGGATCCCCTGGTGCAGGACCGCCCCCATCCCAGCCTGCACTGAAGCCATCTCTGCACTCTGCCTCCTTCGCCTTTCTCGGGTGGAGCAGGGAGGGGCAGCTTCGCCATTTCCCAGGCCCTCTCCCCTCCACCTTCTGTGTGACTGGAACCAGCCTCTAGCCTTTCTAGTCTGTGTGCACACGGTAACAGAGCCAGACCGTGTGTGAGTCATGTAGGCTCAATGTCATGGCGTGCAAACTCCAGGAACAGCACTGTGCAGGAGAGAACATTCTAGCAGTTAGCCAGCCCTGTGGCACAGTCACTGGTGTGTGAGGTTTTGGGGAGGAATCAAGGTGATCATGCCAGGAAAGGAAATGAGAGAGAAGTTGGCACCCAAGAGTGGAAGTTCTCTGACTATGCCAATGTAGTGGCCAAGATGCTGGGGCAAGGGCACCTAGTAACCACTCTGGATGACCACTGTGGCCCCTCAGCTGATTGGGGGCATTTGGCCCCACCTTTCTGTCCTGTTTTTTCCCCATGGGAAGAGCGTGCCCCTGGAAGCTTCCCCCCGCTCCTCTGTAATCCCAGTTTTATGACGTTTCAGTAAGCAAGCCAATCTTGGCCTCACATCTAAGACACACCTCCCAGCCATCATTTGCCAGTAAGAAAGCCAGTATTCTGGACTCAATCTGTCTGTCTCTTTATCTCAAACTCCAACAAAACACGTTATCCCCAACAAGCCACCCTGGCCCTGCTCTTCTCCTCCCCAGTCTGGACCACCATCCACGGTGGCTTTTAAATAACATCTGCCTTGGTGGTTGGCATGTTAGAGAGGCTTCTGCAGATAACTGGAGTACAGACATTTCAGAGTTTTCTTCCCTCTAAGATGCAACCATTACAACAACAACCCTTTCCCACAGTCCTCGGAATTAGGCAAACAAACAGGTGGGAATGATTCAGCACCCCAGCCCGATCCCCCAGTTTCTCTAAGATGCCAAACAGAAACATCTTCTGAGGGAGTGGGACGGGAGGATGCTGAGTGCAGCGTGTGACACCCTACAATGACAGGGCCTGTGTTACAGACACGTGCACTGCCTGAGGGACGGACTGACTGTCCGAGAGCGGGTTACAGACGCTCATAGCTGCCTGGTGGCGGGGAACAGATTATCCGTTACCTGTGGGACATCATCAAACAGCCGCTGAGCCAGATGAGAGAGCACGTCGTCTACGGACTTCCCGTTGCCAAACTGGATGACTGTGCCAGTGGCCTCAATGACAGCCACACGGACCTTCCAGTGCTGGTGGGCGACGGTCTGCATCAGTGGGCCCACCAGGGACTCAGACTGCATGTGGAAATGCTCTGCGGGGGAGGGCAGGGGGGCTGGTTTCAGGGCTTCTCCCAGCACCCAGCCCCAGCCCCAGCCTTCAGCACCCAGGCCCGACTCCCACTACACGTGGAAGTGGTTGAGGGTGGGCGAGCAGCTAGGGGTGGGGGGCAGTTTCAGGGCTTCTTCCTATGCCTGGCCCTGGCCCTGTTCCTTGGCACCCAGGCTGGGCAGGCGACGCAGCTCCAGGCTGTGCACGGCAGGGCCCCAAACTCCTTCCCCTCCCCCACCCAAGGCCCAGGCTGCAGGAATGGGCACGTAACTGAGGCCTGCCAACTAGAGCTTCGCATCCCAACCAGGGAGAGGCTCATGCATGGGCATGCAACCCCGATGGCACCTGGACCACCCAGAGGCTTCTGGGGACCACTGGGGAAAGCTGGGAGCTCCACTCCACTTAACCTGAAAACGGAGGTGTGAGGGAGAGCATGCAGGGGCTGACAGCTTGTGTGGGGCACCCGACTGGGGCAGTGACAAAAGGAAGGACACTGAGAGCCCAGAGGACACCGTGCAAGTGCCCAAATCCAGCTGTGCCTGAAGCTGATCAACCCAGAACGCCTTCGGGCAGCTGAACCAGCCCCACTTTAGACAAAGTCACACCACTTCACATCTATGAGGTCCTAACAGAAAGTCAGAAATTCACGCTGGTTTCAGAAGAGGGCGTGGAACCAGGGATATCATTGCTGATGTCAGATGGATCCTGGCTGAAAGCAGAGAATACCAGAAGGATGTTTACCTGTGTTTTTTTGACTATACAAAGGCATTCGACTGCGTGGATCATAACAAACTATGGATAACACTGCCATGAATGGGAATTCCAGAACACTTGATTGTGCTCATGAGGAACCTTTACATAGACTAAGAGGCAGTTGTTTGGACAGAACAAGGCGATACTGATTTGTTTAAAGTCAGGAAAAGGGTGCATCAGGATTGTATTTTTTCACCATACCTATTTAATCTGTATGCTGACCAAATAATCCGAGAAGCTGAACTATATGAAGACGAACAGGGCATCAGGATTGGAGAAAGACTCATTAACAACCTGCGTTATGCAGATAACACAACCTTGCTTGGTCAAAGTGAAGAGGACTTGAAGCACTTACTAATGAGGATCAAAGACCACAGCCTTCAGTATGGATTACACCTCAACATAAAGAAAACAAAAATCCTCACAACTGGACCAATGAGCAACATCGTGATAAACAGAGAAAAGACTGAAGTTGTCAAGGATTTCATTTTACTTGGATCCACATTCAACAGCCACGGAAGCAGCAGTCAAGAAATCAAAAGACACATTGCATTGGGCAAATCTGCTGCAAAGGACCTCTTCAAAGTGTTGAAGAGCAAAGGTGTCACCCTGAAAACTAAGGTGCGCCTGACCCAAGCCATGGTATTTTCAATCACATCATATGCATGTGAAAGCTGGACAATGAATAAGGAAGACCGAAGAAGAGTTGACACCTTTGAATTGTGGCGTTGGCAAA
Source organism: Loxodonta africana (assembly GCF_030014295.1). NCBI lineage: Eukaryota > Metazoa > Chordata > Mammalia > Proboscidea > Elephantidae > Loxodonta > Loxodonta africana. The sequence continues at coordinate 91,204,480 of NC_087353.1, read as the reverse complement.
GAATATTGAATAAACCATGGACTGCCAAAAGAACGAACAAATCTGTCTTAGGAGAAGTACAACCAGAATGCTCCTTAGAAGCAAGGATGGCGAGACTGCATCTTACATACTTTGGACATGTTGTCAGGAAGAATCAGTCCCTGGAGAAGGACATCATGCTTGGCAGAATACAGGGTAAGTGGAAAAGAGGAAGACCCTCAACAAGGTGGATTGACACACTGGCTGCAACAACAAGCTCAAGCATAACGATTGTAAGGATGGCACAGGACCGGGCAGTGTTTCATTCTGTTGTGCATAGGGTCGCTATGAGTCAGAACCAACCCAACGGCACCTAACAACAACAACAACAGAAAGTCGGCGCCAGAAGAGACTTGAGGATAGCCAGGCTAAGCCTGCTGTTTTGATTCTCACCCTCAGTTCTGCCACTGACTGGGACTGTCAGTAATGTGGCTATTTCAAAAATTCTTCGGGCAAGTTATTTGAGCTCTCGGACCCTCAGATAGTAAGTAGTTACTACCCAGTGTGACAAGAACTGTGATGGGAATCCACTTCAAAAGGAAGGGAAGGGCGGAAGGGATGTGCTGGAAATGCTTCAGGCAGAGGTAAAGCCCTTCACACAGGAAGTATTAGTGTGGACAGCCTAAGCACCTACTGGGTGGCAGGAATGGCCTCGCCCTTCTGGAGCTCACAACCTAGAGGGAACGATTCAGGCTCACACTCACCCAAAGGCTGGGAGGCCCTGGAAGATGGAGAAGCAGCTGATGCACAGACAGCAGGGACTGGTGGCTGAGCGTCGATGAGAAAAGCATTAAATGTTTATCATTTCCAGTGGTGGCTGCCAGCTCAAACCTTTCCCCCAGGCACTACTAGAATTTAGACTGTAAATTTGAAAATTCAAACTTTACGTGACCAAACTGGAAGCCCTGAGATTCCCCTAAATCCAGCTCATTCTTTGTCCACCCACCCAAAACCTCCTTCTTCTTCCTCATCCTTCATTCAACTCAACAGGAAATCCTGTCAGTTCTGCCTTCACAATATTCCTAACCTGTCCACCTTCCTTCATTTCTATTAGCAGGCAGACCTCCCACTCCAAAAGCCCACGACAACATCATCTAAAACACCGACTGATAATGGATTCCAAATGGCTTCACCATTTTCTCTTTGTCATCCCTATAATCTACTCATCACACAACTGCCAGTGATCTTTTAAAAACACAGTCCAAGCCTCTTGGAACCCTTCCATGGGTCCCCACTGAACTAGACATTAATCCAAATCCTTACCACACCCTCTGTGTACCATCCGGCCCCAGCCCACCTGTCCCTCGTGCCTTCCACTCTAGGTACCTGGACCTCCTTTTTCTTCCTCAAACCTGCCAAACGTTTTTATCAAGGCTAGTTCCCTCCCATCCACCAATTTTCAGCTTGAAAGTTACCTTCTTGGGGAAACTTTCCCCAGACACCACTAAATGGGATCCTCCTATCACTTCACATCCTGGCCTGAGACAGCCCAGGGAGGGAGTAAGATCCTGCAGGACCTTTCTAATCACTCCAGGGACTTCACCGTGGGGAAATGGACACTTAGGAAAAGGGAGTGTCTTGATCACAGTTGACGACTCTAGCTATCACTTGGAGAATGGATTAAAGCAAACCCCAACTAGAACAGTGGTGCAAGCAAGAAAAGAAGACAGGTAGGCTCCAGCAGAAAAGAGAATGAAAAGAGAAACAACTGTGTTTCCCAAAGGAGGTTCCCTTAACCGCCTGCATTAAAATCGCCCGGGGAGGGGGGCAACTATTAGAAAGCACCCATCCCAGACCCTCTTAGAAAAACCTTCTGGGACGAATCTCAGAAATTTGCGTTTTAAACACGCACTCCATGGGATTTTTATTTTTTAGAAGAGCAGGATGAAAAAGAGCGGAGGCTGCGGCGATCCTGGAGTGGACCACCCGTTCAGGGCCACAGCTGAGGCCTTCGCAGGCAGGCGTGCAGGAAGGTGTTAAGCCCCCAAGCACCGCGCACCCCCCTCACCCCAGGCTGCCCTGGACGATCTGCAAGCGCATTACCTGGCGTGGCGCGCGCCAGTGCGGCGGCGCACGCGCAGCTCTCGCGGCGCACGGCGGCGAAGGGGTCGAGCAGCGTGCAGCGTAGCACGCGCACCGCGTCGTCGAGGTAGGGAGCGAGCGCGGCGCCTCCCAGGCTCACAGCCAGGCCGAGCAGCTGCACGAGCGCCAGGCGCAGCTCCTCGCACGGCTCGGGCGGCGCCCGGCGCGTGGCCTCGGGGCCGACCAGGCGAGCCGCGAGCGCAGGCAGTAGGCGCGGTAGGGCGTCCTGGGGCCGTGCTGCTCGCCGCAGGCCCAGGTCCAACAGGTGCGCGGCCAGCGCGCGGCAGCCCTCGGCCGGGTCGGCCAGGCAGCGCAGCAGGCGCGGCAGCAGCAGGCGCGCCCAGGGGCCCTGGAAGGCGGCGGCGTCGTCCGCGGTGTCGGGCGACCCGGGCCGCGCCGCCTCCAGCTCGCGCTGCAGGGCCTCCAGCGCGCGCCGCCGCCCCAGCTTGCTCTCTGCCTCCAGCCCCGGCAGCAGGCGGCTCAGGGCGCGGCTCAGTTCCGCTGCCTCCGCCGTCTCGGCCGGGCCCGGGGGCGCCGGGGCATCCGCTGCCACCAGCGCCGCCATCTTCCCCGCGTTGCCTGTAACTAAGGGAAACCGGCGCTTTTACGACTGTTGCGGTGTGGATTGCGGTGCTGCTTCCGGCCTGGTTCCAAATAGAACTTTATTGGTAGCTTTTGACACGGACAGCAAATGGCCTTGACAGTGGAGCGGCGATCTTTAGCGGCATCACTGCAGGGCACCTTAGTCAGCTTTGCTTTTCTATATTAAACCAGAATAATATCGATATTATGTAGCGTTTACCGTGTGCCAGGCACTGTCCAATTGAGGCAGTTGCTAGCATTCAGTTTACCAAACCCACTGCTGCAGAGTCCATTCCGATTCATAGCGACCGTATAGGACAGAGTAGAACTGCTCCATGGGGTTCCCAAGGCTGTAATCTTTACGGAAGCTGACTGCCATATCTTTCTCCCGCAGACTGGTGCGTTCCAATCATCCCTTCGGTTAACAGCTGAGCGCTTTAACCACTGCACCACCAGAGCTGCTACTCACACTTTACAGATGGGAAAACCATTTGTATGGAGAAGTAGCTGGCCCAACATTAAAAAAAATAAACAACAACAAACCAAACCTGTTGCTGTGGAATGTGGATTCCGACTCATGGCGATTCTATGTATTACAGAGTAGAACTGAGCTCCAGAGAGTTTTTTTGGCTGTAATTTTTTTTTTTAATTAACTTTTATTGAGCTTCAAGTGAACATTTACATATCAAGTCAGACTGTCATATATAAGTTTATATACACCTTACTCCGTTCTCCCACTTGCTCTCCGCCTAATGAGTCAGCCCTTCCAGTCTCTCCTTTCATGACAATTTTGCCAGCTTCCAACTCTCTCTATCCTCCCATCCCCCCTCCAGACAGGAGATGCCAACACAGTCTCAAGTGTCCACCTGATATCATTAGCTCATTCTTCATCAGCATCTCTCTCCTACTCACTGTCCAGTTCCTTTCATGTCTACTGAGTTGTCTTCGGGAATGGTTCCTGTCCTGGGCCAACAGAAGGTTTGGGGACCATGACCACCGGGATTCCTCTAGTCTCAGTCAGACCGTTAAGTATGGTCTTTTTGTGAGAATTTGGGGTCTGCATCCCACTGATCTCCTGCTCCCTCAGGGGTTCTCTGTGGGGCTCCCTGCCAGGGCAGTCATCGGTTGTAACTGGGCACCATCTAGTTCTTCTGGTCTCAGGATGATGTAAGTCTCTAGTTCATGTGGCCCTTTCTGTCTGGCTGTAATTTTTAAAAATTTTTATTGTGCTCTAAGTGAAAGTTTACAAATCAAATCAGTCTCTCATGCAAAGACTTAAATGCATCTTACTATATACTATTTGCTCTCCCCCTAACGAGACAGCACACTCCTTCCCTCTACTCTCTCTTTTAATGTCCATTATGCCAGCTTTTGAACCCCTCGGCCCTCTTATCTCCCCCTCCAGACAGGATCTGCCCACATAGTCTCATTTGTCTACTTGATCCAAGAAACTCACTCTACACCAGTATTTTCTATCCCATAGTCCAGGCCAATCCCTGTCTGAAGAGTTGGCTTTGGGAATGGTTCCTGTCTTGGGCTAACAGAAGGTCTGGGGACCATGACCCCCAGGGTCCTTCTGGTCTCAGTCAGACCATTAAGTCTGGTCTTTTTACCAAAATTTGAAGTCTGCGTCCCACTGCTCTTCTGCTCCCTCAGGGGTTTTGGCAGTAATCTTTATGGAAGCAGTTTGCCAGGTCTTCTGCAGCATTGCTGGGTGGATTCCAACCACTAACTTTCAGTTAGCAGTTGATCTCAAACCACTTGAGCCACCCAGGGGTCCTTGGGCTCAAAGTCACACCCCTCAAAAGTGGAAGATCCTGGATTCAGAGGAGTTGGGTAGAGCACCAGTGCCTGGGGCTTTCCTCCTAATGAAATCCTGCCTCACACAACTGAAAGAACATTGAAAAAGGAGTCAGTCATCACTCTAGGATACCCAGTGAACCCCTCTCCTGTACTGCTTAAAACTCCCCAAGCTTTGGGAAATACCATCCCGTAGTCATTGGATCCAGTTGTGTGGCTTAAGTTCCTGTGCTGTCTCCTGTGCATACAATGGTCTCTGAAGGCTGTCTGCTTAGGATATGGCAGGATTAATAATACCAGCTCTCAGGCACCTGATGCTGTTATCTTGAGGGGAGCTCAGGTGTTGGCAGAAGTCATATACTAGTAAGTTGGGTAGATAGGAGCAGGATTGAGTCTGACAGAGCCCACTGTAACCAAGTTTCCCAAAAGTCAATCAGCCAAGCAGCTCCTGCCTGTAACAATGCACTTAATGAGTTTTCAAGAAGAAAAATGTCCTTAATTTTATGGACTGGCCTCTATTTTGAATCTGATCTTTTTTTTTTTTTTGCTGTTAACATTGGTTTTATAAACTGGCGGTGGTATTAGATGGTCCAGTTAAAATCATCCAAATGTCCTTTATCAGGTGAATGGTTAAACAACTGTGGTACATCCATACCATGGACTATTAAACCGGATGCCATTAAGTAGATTGTGACTTGTAGCAACCCTACAGGGCAGAGTAGAACCACCCCAGAGGGTTTCCAAGGAGTGGCTGGTGGATTCGAACTGCCAACCTTTTGGTTAGCAGCAGAGCTCTTAACTACTGCACCACCAGGGCCCCATTTAATCAGAGAAGCTAGACAAATGGTTATTCATGTGTAAAAGATGAAATTGGATCCCTCCCTCACACCATATATAAAATATCAACCTCAGAAGAATTAAGTAGTTAATTTGGATTTCTTCACACAAGATGGTCTCAGGGTAGTCTGTCTTATTAACTGGTGGCTGGCTGCCAAAAGAGTAAGCAAAAGCTGCCTTTCCTTTTAAAGTCTGGCCTAGAACTGGCACAGAGTCACTTCTGCCACATTTTCATGGCCAAAACAAGTCCCAAGACCAGGCTAGATTCAAGGGGAGGGGGAATAGATCCCACCTCTTAATGTGGGGAGAGACACGCATGGACAGGGAGGGAGGAATTGATGGTGGCCATCTTTGAAGACTATGTATCCCAGAAGCTGAGAGAGACTGTGGTAGCCAGCCTCCAAGATGGCCCTAATGATCCCTGCCTGTTGAGGCTCATATCTTTTTGCAGCTCGCTCCTGCATTAGATGGGGTTGACCTGTGTAATCAATAGGATATTGCAGGAATGATACAGTGTGACTTCTTTGGCTAGATTTTTTTTAAGCTAGGTTTTTCAAGTGGTTTCTCTCTTGCATTCTGGCTAACGCCTGCTGCCATGTTGTTAGGGCACTCAAACAACCCTACGGAGAGCTCCACCTGGTGAGGAATTGAGGCCCCTGCCAACCGCCACGGGAGGAAGCCATCTTGAAAAATGATTGTCCAGCCCTAGCCAAGCCTGAATCATCCAAGCACAGGCTGATGTCGTGACTGCAACATCATGAAGACCCTGAGCCAGACCACCACCCAGCTAAACTGCTCTCAAATTCTTAACACCCAGAAACCAGGAGATAATAACTCAGGATAATTTGTTACAAAGCAAAAGATATTTAATATATGGACACGAAGAGGGGATTTACAGGGAGGATATTTTTTGGGAAAACTGTGTTACTCTCTGTTCTTTCCCACCCCCAGGAATGGAAGGTGCTTTTCCTCCTTACCTCCAGGAGTGAATGCTTTCTCCTTCCCCTAAAGCCAAAAGCAAGGGGCTCCATTTGGACTACTTAGACCCTGTTGGACCCTGACGTGGATTGATACAGTAGCCTAGGGTTTGACCCTCTTCTGGAAATTCTAGTTGCCAGAGGCTGCTCCAATGGTGGGATGGGTGAAGCCCTGGCTAGCAACTTTGGAGAGGGTGGATATAAGAAAAGGGAAAAGCAAAAAGGATCTCTCTATCTCTCTTTTCCCAGGTTGCCCCCAGCAGAAGGGCCTAGTCAGAAGAGGGAAAATGTTTTAACTCTCTAAATCAGGTTTGGAGTTTTAATTATTTGGTAGTACTAGACACTAAGAATTACTGAATTAATATTGGGTTTATGTCTCATTGTAGCTGTAGATCTTTTTAATTATCCAAGTTCAGGCCAAAATGTCATGGTTGTTATCATGTGCCATTGAGTCGATTCCAACTCATAGTGACACTATAGGACAGAGTATAACTGCCTCATAGTGTTTCCAACACTATAACCTTTACGGAAGCAACTGCCACATCTTTCTTCCACGGAGCGGCTCGTGGGTTCGAACTGCGGACCTTTGGGTTAGCAGTCAAACGTTTGTGCCACCAGGATTTGGAGCTGACCAAGTTTACACCCAGGGGCAGAGAAAGAACTTCCTCCACTGAATATATTTTTCAAAGCCAGTGAGAGGTAATGAAACATTGATTTCTGAGTCTATTTCAGATGTCTTGCTTATTCAGCATCCTGGTTACATATATAAAGAGCCCTCATGGCACAATGACATAAACGCTCTGCTGCTTACCAAAAGGTTGATAATTCGAACCTACCAGTGGTTCCATAGGAGAAAAGACCTGGCAATCTGCTCCCATAAAGATTACAGCCTGGGAAACCCTATGGGATAGTTCTACTCTGTCCTATAGGGTCAGTGGGAGTCAGAATCAACTCGATGGCAAACGTCAACAACAAGGAGCCCTGGTGGGACAATGGTTAAGTGCTTGACTGCTAACCAAAAGGTTGGTGGTTCAAACCCACAGCCGCTTTGGGGGGACAGATGTGGCAATCAGCCAGTGTCCATAGAGATGATAGCTTAGGAAACCCTATGGGGCAGTTCTGCTCTGTTCTTATGGTCACTGAGTCAGAATCGACTCAACAGCAATGGGTTTGGTTTCATGTGGTTACGTGTATATTAAAGTGTATCATTTGAGCAAATATAATAAATTGATTTTAGCAAATTGCACTCGGTTGGTTCACTCATTATTTCATTCATCAAATATTTATCGGGTGCGTGATACTCCCGGGCATTTTGTTAGATGCGGAATCCAGTGGTGAGTAAAAGCCAGTGCAGTTCCTCTTTCCCTTGGAATTTATAGTCACATGAGGAGATAGTGGTGCAGTGGTTAAGAGCTTGGCTGCTAACCAAAAGGTCGGCAGTTCGAATCCACCAGCCACTCCTTGGAAACCCTATAGGGCAGTTCTACTCTGTCCTATAGGGTCGCTATGAGTCGGAATCAACTCGACAGCAATGGGCTTGGGTTTTGGTTTGGGGAAATAGTACATCAGATGAAAATGCAATAAATGCAGGTGTGTGTGAGCAATGCCATCAGGTGTGGAGTGCTCCAAGGGTCTGTAAGGAATTGGACTGGGCTTCTCAAGAAAGCAGCACTTTGGGTGGGAATTGTGTCCAACTAAAAAGACATTTTGAAGTCCTAACCCCAGTACCTGTGAACATGGCCTTGTTTGGAAATAGGGTCTTTGAAGAGGTTATCAGTTAACATAAGGTCATGCTGGAACAAAGGAGCCCTGCTGGTGCAGTGGGTAAGTGCTCGACTGCCAACTGAAAGGGTTGGAGGTTCAAACTCCCCTCGTGGCTCTAAGGGAGAAAGACCTGGTGATCTGCTCCCATAAAGATTACAGCCAAGAAAACCCTGTGGAGCAGTTCTACTCTGTCACATGGGGTCCCTATGAGTCGGAGTCGGCTCAATGGCACCTAACAACAACGTAGTGGAGTAGCCCATTGCCATGAAGTCAGTTCCAACTCATAGCAACCCTACAGGACAGTAGAATTGCACCATAGGGTTTCCAAGGCCACAGATCTTTATAGAAGCAGACTGCCACATCTTTTTCCCATGGAGTGGCTGGTGGCTTTGAACCGATAACCTTTTGGTTACTCAGTGATGTCCTTATAAAACAGGAGAAGAGACACACAGGGGGACAATGGCTGTGTGAAGATGAGGCAGAGATTGACGTGATTGCCAGTCATCACCAGAGACTAGGAGAGAGGCATGAAAAAGATTCTCCCTCAGAACCCTCAGAAGGATTTAGCATGACTGACACTTTGATTTTGGACTCCCAGCCTCCAGAACTGTGAGATAATAAATTTCTGTCATGTAAAGCCACCCAGCTTGTACTTTGCTCTGGCGGGCTCAGGACACTCACACAGGTGGTCTGGGCAGCTGTGTGGAAAAGAAGAGAATGTGGACAGATTGGAGAGTCATTTTCTAGGTAACATTGACAGAACTTGGCAGTGGATTAGGGCTGAGGGAGAAGATGTTGAGGCGAACTCCCAGGTTTCTGGCTTGAAAAACCGGACAGATGGTGGTATCTTTCACAGAGAGAGAAAACACTGGAAGATGACCAGGTTTGCAGGGGGACAGCATGTGTTGTATTTTGGACACGTTGATCTTGAGATATGTTCCAGTTGTCTAATGCTGCCTAACAAATCACCCCAAAACATAATGGCTTGAACAAGGGCATCTATTAAACTCATAGTTTCTGTGGGTCAGCATGTGCACAGAGCACAGTGGGGACAGGTTGTCCCTGCTCTATGATATCTGGGCCCTCAACCTGAAGGCTGGGAGCTGGAAACATCTGACGGCTTCTCACTCACTTGTCTGGCTATCGGCTAGGAGCCTCAGCTCCTTTCCAAGCGGGCTAATTGGGCTTTCTCACAACATGGCTGCTGGGTTCTCAAGGTGACTGTCCCAAGAGTAAGAGAGCCAGGTGAAAGTTGTATTCCAGCAGGCGGGGATCATGTGTCCCACCCTAGAGTCTGTCCCCAGGCCCCTCAAGACCATACCAGGGAGTAGTGTATGGGGGCAGACTTCGTCTAGATTCCGTGGTGATGGGGAATTTGCCTCCCAGACCCGCACAGTGAACAAATTGAACATTCGAGGATGCTGTTCTTATAAAGAAAACCCTGGTGGCTTAGTGGTTAAGTGCTATGGCTGCTAAGCAAAAGGTCGGCAGTTCGAATCCACCAGATGCTCCTTGGAAACTCTAGGGGGGTAGTTCTACTCTGTCCTATAGGGTCACTATGAGTCACAATCCACTCAAGGGCAACAGGTTATGGGTTCTTATAAAGTCCTCCTGCTTCCTCCACCAGGGGGAGTTTCTCACGGTTGAAGTTTCTTCAAGAGTCCCCTGCCTGCCGCCATGTTGTCAGGAACATCTTTCCCTCCAACCCCCTTCCATCGCCTCTAACCTCCATCCTCAGCTTCCTCCTCTCCTGTGGTCTCATCACTTGCACCCCTGTGGAGCCCGAGAAGGTGCCTTCTTTGGAGAGAAATTATCTAACTCTCTGGGGAGTGGACTCGGCTGTAAAAATCATAATTATTTTTGCCCCAGCTCTGGATTCTCGCTTGGCGTTGGCCTCTTAGCCTCAATCTTGGCCTTGCTTCACCTCAGTTCCTCACCTGCAATCTCAGCTCAAGAGTCATTATCTACTTTGATTTTAGGGTTTAATGACCATGCCCAGATAAAGTTCTTCGTCCTGTCACTGTCCCCCAGTGAGCCTGTCATGGATTGAATTGTGTCCCCCCCCAAATATGTGTCAACTTGGTTAGACCATAATTCCCAGTATTGTGTGGTTGTCCTCCATTTTGTGATTCTAATTTTATGTTAAAAAGGATTAAGGTGGGATTGTAACACCCTTACTAAGGTCACATCCCTGATCCAATGTAAAGGGAGTTTCCCTGGAGTGTGGCCTGCACCACCTTTTTACCTTACAAGAGATATAAGGGAAGCAAGCAGAGAGTAGGGACCTCATGCCACCAGGAAGCAGCCCCGGGAGCAGAGCTCATCCTTAGGACCTGAGGTTCCTGTGCTGAGATGCTCCCAGACCAAGGGAAGACTGATGACAAGGACCTTCCTCCAGAGCTGACAGAGAGAGAGAGAGCCCTCCCCTGGAGCCAGGGCCCTGAATTTGGACTTATAGCCTAAAACCCTATGCGGCAGTTATACTCTGTCATATAGGGTCACTGTGAGTCAGAACCATCTAGAAGAATACCCACATTTAATCTAAAAAGACTACTTAAATATTCCTGCCTTTTCCAACTATTATGTGTGAAGCTGAGTTTTCTTCACGTTAGCCAAAACAACATATTCCAACAGATTGAATGCAGAAGCAAATTTTGAGAGACTGTGAGAAAATAAATTTCTCTATGTTAAAGCCATCCACTTGTGGTATTTCTGTTATAGCAGCACTAGATGACTAAGACAGAGCCCTTGGTAAATACCACTGTTTTCATGTGCGTTATCTCGTCCATCCTCAGGTTGAGAAAGCTTATATAAACTGTCCAAGGAACTACAGGTGGTTAGTGGTAGCAGGACCCAGCCTCAGGAAATCTACCTAGAAAGCCTCTATGAGTGTCCTGGGGCTGCTGTAACAAAATACTACAAACTGTGGGCTTATAAGAACAAAAACTTACTGTCTCACAGCTCTGGAGGCTGGGAGTCTGAGATCAAGGTGTTGGCAGTGTTGATTCCTTCGGAGGCTCAGAGAAGCGCTGTTCTATGCCTCCCTTCCATCTTCTGGTGACTCCAGGCATTCCTTGATGTTCCTTGGCTTGCAGCTATGTCGGCTGTCATCACATGATGTCCATCTCTCTCCCTGTCTCTTCTTTAATAAGGACACCACTCAGATTGGATTAGGGCCCACCCTACTCCATATTAACTGAACCCTGGTGGCATAGTTCTTAAGTGCTACAGCTGCTAACTAAGGGTCGGCAGTTCGAGCCCACCGGGTGCTCCTTGGAAACTCTGTGGGACAGTTCTACTCTGTTCGGTAAGATTGCTATGAGTTGAAATCGACTCAAGGGCAATGGGTTTGGTTTTTGATAATATCTTCAAAGACCCTATTTCCAAACAAGTCTCATTCACAGGTAGTGGAGTTAGGACTTCATCACATCTTTTTTTAGGGAACAAAATTCAACCCACCACACAGCTCATCTCAACCACAGTGCTCTGCAGCCTCTCCACTGTGGCTTAATGAATGCTCCTGGGTTTGTCTTTTTTTTTTTTTGTACCCCAGAAAATATGGATTAAATTTGTCTCCTTGCCACACGCAGTGGGTAAAGAACCAGGCAGCCACCCGCTCTGCCTGCTTGGTGCCTTCAGCATAGCAGGGAGATGGAAATGAAACAACCAACCTTTTGCAGTTATTATGTGATGAGTGCTATGAAGGAAAGGCACAGGAACCTTGGGTGAGGACTTCAGAGAAGCTGAACCATGTCGAGGTGCGAGGAATTTCCTGCAGAAGTAACACTTAACTTGAACCTTGAAGGGAGGAAAGAATTTGGGGGTGGGTTGCGGTTATGGAAGGAGCCCTGGTGGTGCAATGGTTAAAGCGATCGACTGCTAACCAAAAGGTCTGTGGTTGGAAACCACCAGCGGGCTCCATGGGAGAAAGATGTGGCAGTCTGCTTCTGTAGAGATTTATAGCCTTGGAAATCCTATGGGGTCGCTCTGAGTCAGAATTGACTCCACAGCGGTGGGTTTTTGGGTGGGGATTGTAGGTAGGGTTGGCTCTTTGCAAGCCTCGGTCACTGTGAGCTTGGTCACTTGATGAACTCTAGAATCAGGTTCTGGGGTGAAGGAAGGATCCTCAGAGCTGGGGAATGTGAATGCCTTTGGCTAAAGGTCCCTGGGTGGTGCAGAGCAGCTTGTGTTGGGCTGATAACTGGAAGGGTGGCACCCAGAGGCACCGTGGAAGAAAAGGCCTGGCGCTCTGTTTCTGTGAAGATTACAGCCAAGAAAACCCTATGGAGCAGTCCTACATTGTGGACAGTCAGAATAGGCCGCACGGCACAAGACAACAGTAACAGGCAAGATAACAGATGAGCTGAGGAGAACTTACTGCGATTTACTGGGACATTTGAATTGACAACCCATCACGAAAGCCAGAATGGGTCAAGGTGCAGCAGGTGCCCACCTACCTGTTGACACCAGCGTTGTGGTCCACTGGGTTTGCTCTCCCAGCTCATGGGGGACCTTCTGGCTTTCCTCATGTTGGCCCCTGAGATCCTCCAGTTAGGTTCCCTGGCTGACCTGTGCTCACACACCACCCCCTCTCCATTATCATGGGCCGTTCAGTGGTGTTGGGTGGGGACCCTGGCAGTGGGGGCAAAACAGGAGGTTGAGTCATAGGGACAGTGGTGTTTCCTGAGGCCTGGGCTGTAGGTTAGGTTCCCACCGCCAGTATGTCCCCGAGGGGCTCCTCCCAGGCCCCAGAGATGGCCTGGACTCCGTGGATGGCGGGGAGAAAATCTGAGGACTACCCTGCCTTGCCCACTGGGGCATCTGGGTGAAACGGGCACCCTTAACCAAGAAAGGAAATCAGCTCACTTCACCCGGGGGCGTCCTCGGCACTGGCCACCCCTCTGGCCCCCAGTGACAGACCCTGGAGGGTGGGCACACTGGCCTGCACCTATAGACAACGCCAGGGGAGCCGCTGTCGGAATGCCGGGAGCGCAGAGGGTGGGGTGGCGATCGCAAGGTTCTGGGAGGTGGCGGGAAAGCGGCAGGAGGAGTTGTAGTAAAGGTGGTGGGCTGCTCGTGAGTGGCGCCTCAGTGACTCTGTCTGTTCAGTGAGAGGCCTGTCCAGGCTGTGCGTCCGCGAGCCCCGGGGGCCAGGTCCCCAGCGGAGCACCTCAGCGGCGCACGGACGGTGGAGGGCGACCAGGGGCAGGGAGAGGAGGCCGGGGTGGAGGGTATGGAGACAAGGGGGAGAGAAGCGGGGGAGGGGAGAGAGGGGACGGGAGGCCCACTGGGGAGGGGGGCTCGGCGGGGGCGGGGCAGGGGGTCCGCAGGACGGGGGAGGCCGGGCCGGGGTGGGGGGAGGCCCGCGGGGCGGGAAAGCGGGAGTGGAGGGAGGTCCGCGGGGACGCGAGGCGGAGGGGGGTCCGGGGCCCCGAGGCCAGAGCAGGGGGATGTCCGCGGGGGCGGTGCCGGCGCGGAGGGGGCGGCCCCTGGCGGCGCGGGACCAATCGCAGCCGCCCGGCCTCCACCCACTCGGCTCCAGCCGGCCGCCCCGCCCGCCGTCCCCGCGCCGCAGCCGCCTCCGGCCTCCGTGCATCCAGGTACGCCCGGGGCTGGGGGGCCGGGGTCTGCGGCGGGACCCCTGGCCTCGGTGGGAGGCTGGACCCCTGGGCCAGGCCCCAGGGAGGCCCCCCGCAAGACGCGGAGGAAATGACAGAAAAACGTCTCCCGCCCCCTGTGGGGACGCGGGGTCTGAGGTGGAAGCCAGCCCGGGGAGGGACCGGCGGCTGCGGCCCCATCGAGCCCCAGCGGGGGCGTCCCGGCCCCGGTGCCCCCTTCCTGGTCCTTGGGGGGTGACCTGACTCTGGTGTCACCCCTGCTGGTAGCCCCGGGGAGGGCCCAGCGCCCCATCCTGGTCCTTGGGGGGGCGTCCGACCCTGGCGCCACCCCTGGGAGGGCCAGGAGCCCCCATCCTGATCCCTGGGGGTGTGCTGGACTAGTGGCCCCCACCCCCGCCGCGTCGCCTCCTCTCCCGGTCCCTCCGGCTTGAGCCCCCTGCCGGTGCAGAGGCCAGGGGCGAAGCGTCATGTCCCTGAGTGAGTGAGTGAGTGAGTGAGTGGGTGGGTGGGTAGGTGGGTGGGGCGGGCCGCGGTCGAGGGAACTCGCGGAGTCGCCCTTCCTGTAGCCTCGGCGGTCGGGGTGGGGGTGGGGGGCTCGGTCCTGCCCCGGCGGGGGCACATTCTGTGACCCGGCTCATTGTGATTTAACGCCTGCGTTGGGGACGCAGACAGCGTCGCTTAGAGCTCGGCCCAGCTCCTGCCATTGTTCTCGGTTTTCCACCCTTCAAGAAGGCCCCTCAGCTGGTTTTTAGTTTTTGTCCCATTTTCTTTTTGACTGTACAACAGGTCAGCACGAACCTGTGACAGCATCTCTCTGACCTCCTCCCCCCGCTGATATCTCCTGGATAATTCCTACGGGTGGGTCCGCGGGTCGTGCCTGTATTCCTCTTCAGCATTGTCCTGGGCTCCCCATTCCTTGCACTCCCTAATTTCTTTCCTCCTTCTCAGAGAAACAGAAGGGGTTTTCTAAATCACCTGCAAATACTGTTTGAACCGCTTACATTTCTACACAGATAAGGCTTTCGTAGTGATTGTTATATATTAGGAGTACCTAACCAAAGGGTTGGCAGTTCAAACCCACCCAGAGGCCCTCAACCATTGAAAACCCCATGGAGCACAGTTCTATTCTGACACAGGTGGAGTTGCCATAAGTCAGAATTGACTCCGCAGCAGCTGGTTTGGTTTTTGATTTCATACTTAACTAGTCCAGGGCTTTGAACTGGTTCATTCCAGTTCCAACCCCTGCTGAGAATTTGCATTTCTACCCAAGATATACTGAATCAGAATCTACATTTTAACAAGATCCCCAGGTGATTCTTAGGTGTAATAAATTTTGAGAACCACTGCTCTACCAGTGGTTCTCAAAATTGTCCTTTACCAGCAGTATTAGCATCTTCTGGAAACTTGTTCGAAATGCAAATTCTCAGCAAGGGCTGGAACTGAAATGAACCGGTTCGAAGGCCTGTTAACCACTCATTTAGGCCTACGAAATGTAAGATTTTTGACAGGTACAAAACAGAATATTTTCTTCCATGTCACGCCGTTCCTTTGACAGGACCACGAACAATAACCTTTGCAATATATACATTTATAAAACCTGGGAGTGCTGCCCAGGCCTCCCCTGGGTTAGCTCATTCTCAGGCCTTACCATCTGTGTTTTCCTCTCCTGCCGTTTTCTTAAACAGGAAGAAAGAAGATTTTCTGATGATGGCTTCTCCGTCCCCTTGGCTCTCCGAGGAGGATGAGAGTCTCAAAGGCTGTGAACTGTATGTTCATAAGCACAGCATCCAGCAGGTGCTCAAAGAATGTATCGTGCACCTCTGCGTCGCCAAGCCGGACCGTCCCATGAAATTCCTGCGGGAATACTTTGAAAAGTTGGAGAAGGTCAGTGGCTTCGACCACCTGGTTTTTCTGTTTGCAGGGGACCTGGATGGGGGGCACATAGTAAAACCCGGTTCCCATCTGTCATTCCATAAGCCAATGTCAAATGCCTCCTTCTCCCTCCAAATGTAGTCCTTGTGAAACTCCCCAGGAGCGCGGGGAGAGAAGCCATTTTGGGGCTGACCCTGCCTTGTTTGGTCTCATGGGGTTCATTCTGGGGTGAGGTCTTCCCAGCCACAGAAATTCCACCTTCTTTTTCTAGATGGCTCAGGGTTTCCAGCCATCTTCAGAGGTCTCATTGGAGGCAGCACAGGGTTTTAGGTCCAGCTGACTGTTACGGAACTCACTCAGGGGGTGGAGGTGGAGATCAGGTCTAGTTATAGATGCCATTGACTTTTGGGATAAAGCAAAATAGCTCTAATTGCTAAGATTGAAGGTTGGCGTCCACGTCAAGCTGTGTCTGAAACTTTGCAGACACTAGGAGAAGAAATTCTGCCCCTCTGAAATTTTTTACGTGTGTGTATGTGGGGACAAGCACATGCCTATTCTATCCCTTCTCTTCTAAGGAGAGAGAGCCCTCCTCCCCCCTGCACAATTCATTTCTCTGTGAATGAGATCTGTCACTCTCCTTCCTGGCCTCCTGCTTCCGGGTTCTTCTTGTGGCTGGAAAACCGATTTTGGAACATCAGCTCTGCTGAGGACCTTGTCAGGGTCCCCACTCTTGCTCCCTACCCCTGACTCTCCTTGGGTATCATCTAAGGTTCATTCCTTCTCTTGGTCCTTTTACCACAACTTATTTTTTACGTATCCCTTGTCCCTGTCTCATGGGGACGGAATGGGAATCTGGTAAACCAATTCATGCTAAGGTCTGTTTTTAAGCACCTATGAGATCCAAGGTCTCCAGACAGTGATGTTTATTATACTTTTGGCAGGGGCCTTCCATAGTCACATAGCCCTAATCTAAAGAACTGAATTTTTTTCTTCCATTAAAAAACATTTTAAGGTAATGCATGCTTAGTAAAGAAAATTTGAAAAGTTCAGAAGTAGAAAGAAGAAATAAAAATCATCTGTTGTCCTTTTTGCCTATTTTCCTCCTCGTGCATCGTGTGTGTGTTTTAAAACATGTTGTAATCATGTTGTAGATGCAGTTTTACGTTTTGTACTTTTCATTTACTATATACTCTTCATAGATCTCACTTTAAGTAGCTGCATAATGTTTCAATGAGACAATATACTAAGGTTTTCTCAACCTTTTCCTCATCGATTAGACCGTTGAGTTGTTTCCACTTTAATATTAAAAATGATGTCATACTAACATATTTGTATGTAGATTTTTTTTTTTCTGTATGTGGTATTCCTTGTTTAGGAGAGTCTTTCGAAAGTGGACTTACTGGGTCAAATCTACAGACATTTTTATAAATCTTGTTGGCATTGCCAGAGAGCTTTCCAAAATGGCGGCATCAATTTACGTCCCCACCAGCAGAGTGTGATTGTTGGTTTATTCAGCCTAGCCAGCTCTGGCTGTTTCATTTAAAAAAGTTTTTTTCAGTAGATAGGTGAAAATGGTCATGTGGCCTTGATTCATCTTTCTTTGGTTAATTATGAGGTCAGTTATTTAGGAGGAATGTTCCATTGGGGGAATTCCAGTTACCAAGAACATGTGCTTCTGTTTTCTGCACCTTTGAAAGAGGAGAATCAGGCTGGTGACAATGCATCCTTTTCCATATCAAAGCATAACTTCATTAAAAATGGAGTTACTTAAATTGGTTTGTTAACAAATGAGTTCTAGCCAGGTAATGAATGAGCAGAAATTGACTTGATGTCACCTAACAACAGCAATGACACTGAGTCTCACAGGATGTGAGCTGTAGGCACGACTGGAGTCAGGGGACCTTTTAGGGGGCCTGAGGCCAGGTGAAGGCAAGACCAATGAGAACACAGTAATGGTTCTCAACTGGGTACATTTTGCCTCCTGGGGACGTTTGGCAATAGCTGGAGACATTTTTGATTGTTACAATTGGGAGAGGGTACTATTATCATTTGGTGGGTGCAGGCCAGGGATGCTGCTAAAGACACTGCAATGTACAAGGCAGTCCCCCACAACCAAGAATTGTCTGGTCCCCAAATCTCTATCGTGCCAAGGTTGAGAAATCCTACAACAGAGAGAAGGCAATGAGCCTAAGATCACCAGGGCATAGAATGGGCAGGATGTAGTAACAGCAAGGATTTGAAGAGACAGGGGTTGGAAGTTGGGGTGATGCCTGGGAGATAAGGAGGACCCAGGAGGAAGCAGTTTGGACGGCCTGACGCATATGAGCTCTGGGCTCTCTGGGCCACCTAGGTAGAGACACACAGTAGGAGGTTGCTGGAGACCAGGCGCAGAGGTGTCCCAGCCAGAGAACAGAAGAGGGAGACAGATGAAGGCTGTACAGGTGTCTAAGCCAGAGATGATGGGGCTGTTCCAGGATGGAGCGTGGAGATGGGGCAACGTGGTCAGGCTGGGCCAGTGGGGCCATTTGTCTTGTGACCACAAATGGTGGAGCCGTTTGTCTTGGACATGGGGTAAGAACAGCAGGGTGGAGTGTGACTCCTGGGGCCTGAGGCTCTGAGTGAGTGGAGGGGCCACTTACCCAGAAGGGAACGGTGGGGAGGGGCAAGGCTGGGTGGGAAATGAAGACTTCTATTCGGACTTGACAGGTTCGAGTTGTCAGGGGGACAGCCCGATATGAGCTTGGAGTGGAGGAGAGGCTGGGCAAGGATATGGGTCTGAGAAGATGAATGGTTCGTGCATTTCCTGGGAGGTGGTTTATTACCTGCCTTTTACAGGTGAGAACTGAAGCTCAAAGAGGTAGGGCGACCTGCCCACACTCCGGTAGTGAGGTAGGCCTCAATTTCAGTCTCGGTTCTAAGTCAAGACTTTTTCTATTATTTTGCAAGAAGAGCACTGCATGGGCCCGTATGTCCTCAGTCACCATCCGCCTTGGCTGCCTTCTCAGGCTGGGGCAGGACGGTCTCACCTATACCCACACTGAAGGAGCAAGCATTGTTAAGTGAAAATAGCCTGGTGCCATTGAGTTGACCCTGATGCATGACAACCCCATGTATTATAGAGTAAAACTGTGCTCCAGAGGCTATAATCTTTATGGAAGCAGATTGCCAGGCCTTTCTTCTGTGGCACCACTGTGTGGGTTTGAACCACTAAACATAGGTTAGCAATCCAGTGCAAACTGTTTGCACCAACCAGGGACCTTAAACTGAAACTAAAAAAAAAAAAACCACTGCTGTCGAGTCGATTCCGACTCATAGTGCCCCTATAGGACAGTAGAACTGCCCGATAGAGTTTCCGAGGAGCACCTGGTAGATTTGAACCACTGATCTTTTGATTAGCACCCATAGCTCTTAACCACTACACCACCAGGGTTTTCTAGGTGAAACTAGCAGGTTACAGAATACTGTCTTTGGTACAATCCTGTTTTTGTCAAAGGTCACGCCAACAATAATGTATCTGTGTGCAAAGAAAGAAATCTGAGGGAGACCCACAAAGTGTCGGCAGTGGTAGTGTCTCGGGAACAAGGCTACAGGTTGTTTCTGCTCCTTTTTTTTTTGGGTAATAGTTGATATGTACAGGCCTGTGGGGAATTTTGTGAAGTCTCTGTAGTTGTATGCGTATTTTTAAAAATTCCTTGTGGTGAAATATATATTAAAAAAAGTTTGCCGCTTTTAAATGTATGACTCAGTGGCATTAATTACATTCACCACGTTGTATAACCATCGCCACTATCTGTTTCCGTAAGTCATAAAAAACCAGGTGCTGTTGAGTGGACTCCAACTCACGGCGACCCCATCTGTATCAGAGTTGACCGGTGCTCCGTAGGGTTTTCAATGGCTGATGTTTTTGGAAGCAGGTTGCCAGGTCATCCTTCCTTGTCTGTCTTAGTCTGGAAGTGCCTCTGAAGCCTGCTCAGCATTATAGCAGCATGCAAGCCACCAGTGACAGACAGGTGGTGGCTACGCATGAGGTGCGTTGGCTAAGAATTGAACCCAGGTCTCCTGAATGGAAGATGGGAATCCTACCGCTGCCGCCACACCAGTTGCCCTGGGGTTGAGTCTGATTCATGGCGACCCCATGTGTGCCAGAGTAGAAACGTGCTCCGTGGGGTTTTCAGTGGCCGATGTT
The DNA here is from genome assembly GCF_030014295.1 of Loxodonta africana. Classification (NCBI taxonomy): domain Eukaryota; kingdom Metazoa; phylum Chordata; class Mammalia; order Proboscidea; family Elephantidae; genus Loxodonta; species Loxodonta africana. The sequence continues at coordinate 91,184,744 of NC_087353.1, read as the reverse complement.
TTGGAAGTAGATCACCAGACCTTTCATGTAGCTCGCCTCCTTTCATTTAGCAGCGAGTACATTAGCTTGTCACACCACCCAGGGATTCTTCCAAAAGTCTTACATCACTTCAAACAGAAGCTCCGTGTCCCTTCAGAAATACCCCCTATTCCCTCTCCTCCCAGCCCCTGGTAACCTCTAATCTACTTTTTGTTTCTATGCATTTTCCTGTTATAGATATTTCATATGACTGAGATCATACAGGAAACCCTGGTGGCGTAGTGGTTATGTGCCAAGGTTGCTAAACAAAAGGTCGGCAGTTTGAATCCACCAGGCGCTCCTTGCAAACTCTATGGGGCAGTTCTACTCTGTCTTATAGGGTCACTATGAGTCAGAGTTGACTCGATGGCAACAGGTATGGGGATCATACAGTATTTGCCCTTTCGTGTTTGGCTTATTTCACTCACCATCAAGTCTTCAAGGTTCATCCATGTCCTAGCATGGATCAAAACTTCATTTTTCTTTATGGCTGAGTAATACTCTGTCTTAGTTAAGTAGCAGTCCCTGAACAGAAATACCACAAGCGAGTGGCTTTAATGAACAGAAATTTATTTTCTCACAGTTTAGGAGGCTGGGAGTCCAAATTCAGGGCACTGGCGTTAGGGGAAGGCTCTTTTTTTGCTCTGGGGGAAGGTCCTTATCTCTTTTCAGCTTCAGTTCCTGGGTTCCTTGGTGATCATGTGGCATGTATCTTCCCCTCTGTGCTTGCTTGCTTAATCTGCTCTTTTATATCTCAAAAGGGTTGATTTAAGACACACCCTATACTAATACTGTCCATTAATATAACAAAGAAAATCCATTCCTAAATGGGATTATAACCAGAGGTTTAGGGGTTAGGAGTTACAATACAAATTTGGGGCAGAGGGGCACAATTCAATCCATAACATACTCCGTTGTATGGATGGACCACATGATACTTATCCAGACATCTGTTGATGGACACGTGGGTTGTTTTCACCTTTTGGCTGTTGTGAATGGTGCTGCTATGAACATTTTGTCCTGCATGCATAATTTTTTATGTGGGTGCATTTTTCTGGGGAGAGTGTCCCTCAGCTTGCATGGGATTCTCAGATGATTCTGAGATCCTCAAATATAAAGTACGTAAGAGAGTCCGAGGACCCCCGGTGGCACAGTGGTTAAGAGCTTGGTTGCTAATCAAAAGGGCAGTAGTTTGAATCCACCAGCTGCTCCTTAGAAACCCTACGCGGGGCAGTTCTACTATGTCCTATAGGGTCACTATGAGTTGGAATCTACTCAAAGGCCACAGGTTTTTTTTTTTTAAGAGAGTCAGAAAATCCCTTGAGGGTCTCATTTCCTGCTGTGTTCTTTTGACCCAGGTGATGTCATAAGGGGTGTGTGGAACCAGGAGACACTGTTGAGTGCACTGGGGCACTGGGTCTTCTGGGACCCAGGGGGGCTGCTTGCCAGGGGAGGGGAGCAGTGGTTGAGGCAGCCCCTTCTCATGGGGCCCGGTCAGGGCGGGGCCAGCCTGGGAAGGAGGGCTTTCCTCAGCCTGGTCACAGCAGGGTGTATATTTGTGAAGCCTTGATAAAGCGCCCTCTGCCTTCCTTACTGGCCAGCAGGAATGTTCCAGTCCTCAGCACCCAGTGGACAGGCCCCGGTGAGTGAGTTCTTTGCCTTGGGCCATTTAAAAGGGTTGGGTTACTCTACGGTGGAGACTCAGGGCAAAAAATTTCCTCATCCACTAGGCAAACACAGCACTGGAGCTTCCCCACCAAGACATGATCTTTCAAAAGATTGTGTAATTACAGTATCATCAATCCTGTCAATAATGAGCTTTGTTATTGAAAAAGATCACCCTACAAAAAATACACCCATTACACTTCGCCTATGTGATAAACTTCCATTTTTCTGAGAACTTTTCTTGCTTTACAGTACACGTACACACAGGTACTTGTAGCATATATGCAGTTTTTGTTTGTTTTTTCTTCCTAGTAACATTTTTATGGCATCTCATGACCATGAAATATTCCATCCCATGGGTGGTGTAATTATTAACTTCTTTCCATTTTGCATATTTAATGGCTTTCTGTTTTTTTTTTCCTTCATAAAATACTTTCATGATAATTGTTTTCGCTGTTAAACAAGTTGGCTCTGACTCATGGTGACCTTGTGTAGAACAGAATGAAACGTTGCCAGGTCCTGTGCTATCTTCATGATCATTAATGAAATGATTTAAAAGAGAAAAGTACATATGCAAATATCTCAGGAAATGAGTTGGAGTATCTGAGTATTTTTATGGTTCTTGAATCATATTATTATTTTGTCCCCTAAAGGGTCTAATGAACTTATGGTTCCCTTAATGTGGGTGACAAAGGAACCCTGGTAGTGCAGTCTTAAAGTGCTTGGCTGCTGACCGAAAGGTGGGCAGTTGGAACCCACTAGCCGCTCTGTGGGAGAAAGATGTGGCAGTCCGCTCCGTATCGATTACAGCCTCGGAAACCCTATGGGGCAGTTCTGCTCAGTTATATGGGGTTGCTATGCGTTGGAGTCATCTCGACAGCAACAGGTAATCTGGGTGATTATTGCTGCTTTCCCAGGTCCCTGCCAGCACTGGCTCTTATGGTGGTGGTTTATTGTGCTTGTTTGATGGGCGTGTGGTTGTTGAAGCTGGCCTTGCTCGTCTTCCTGGTGGCATGGTGCTGTGTTTGCTTTCCTGTAGTCCGTTGGTCAAACAAGATGAGGATCCAGCCTAACACTTGGGCTGTTCATAAACAAGTTTCACGGAAGAAAAAGACCTTGCATTTCACTTTGCAATGGGCACACACTTAGCTATGAAATGGGGAAAACCTAGGCCGACTCTTCCAGGAGACATTTATGGAAGCAAATACTGGGCCATTCAGATAACCAGGCAGGCCATTCCTGAGGGCTGTGGTTGAAACTGGGCTAGCAGATTAGTGTGGTCACTATGTTTTGAGGTTCGGCATGAATTTCCTGGTGACCAGCACTGTATATACCGTTATGTTAGCAGACAGAGGCATACTTATTTATTTATTTTTGTTAGGTGTGTATTCTTTTAGTTTTCGTTTTTGTTCTAAGTATACGTAATAACATTTGAAAAATAAAAATAATCGTCAAAAAGTATCTCTAAAACCACAAAGATAATACATCTGATGTTCCTTTTGGAGCGTTCAGAATATAAATCATTTAAAAATATATATCCTTACTAAGAAAGCCTTCCATAAGCTCTGTCTAGGTCAGGCCAATCCAAACAGTGAGAACAAAGGGTTAAAGAGGAACAATTTTAGTTATGTTAATATATTTTTTTAATAATATTGTGCTTTTGGTGAAAGTTTACACAGTAGATTAGGTTCCCACTCAGCAATTTCTACACAGATTGTTCAGAGACATAGATTACCTTCTTCACAATGTGTGAACATTCTCATTATTTCCTTTCTGGTTGTTCCGTTTCCAGTAATCTAGTTTCCCTGTCCCCTTACCGTCTCATCTCTTGTTTTAAAGTAATTGTTGACCACTTGGTGTCATATAGATGATTTTTTAAAAGGAGCACAATATTCATGGTTGATGTCCATTATTTTGTAAGCCAGTCTGTTATTTACCTAAAAGGTGACTTCAGGTGCTAGCTTTGGTTCAAGGTTTAAAGAACATCTAAGGACAGTAGTCTTGGGAAGTCCTCTGGCCTCAACCAGTTGAGTAAGTCTGGATTTTTTAAGAAGTTGAAGTTCTTTTCCACATTCTTCTCCCGTCCTATCAGGATCCATCTATTGTAGCCCTGATAAGAACAATCAGTAATAGTAGCCGGGCACCATCTAGTTCTCCTGGTCTCAGGGTGAATGAGGCTGTGGCTCGTGTATGCCCTGTAGACTAGTTTATTCTCTGAGTCTTTGGCTTCCTTCTTTCTCTTTTGCTCCAGATGAGACCGATAGGTGTATCTTAGATGGCTGCCCAGAAATTGCTCACTAAACTAGAACGTAGAGCGTAACTTTATGAACTGTATTATGTCAATTGACCAAGTTGTTCCACAAGACTATGGTCCTAAGTCTTCAAACCCAGAAAACGAATCCTGCAACGTGTTTAACTTTGTCTAAAAAGTATCCATAACTGTGCTTCCTATGTGTTTTATTGTGTACATGAGTATACATGTATGCACACATATTCATGCATATACATATACCTGTTACCTGTTGCTGTCGAGTCAATTCTGACTCCTAGTGACTGTATAAGATAGAGTAGAGCTGCCCCATAGAGTTTCCAAGGAGTGGCTGGTGGACTTGAACTGCTGATCTTTTGGTTATCAGCTGAGCTCTTAACCACTGCACCACCAGGGTTCTGTATACATATACATACACCTATATATACTCCTATATATATTCTCAAGAATAGGTTTGACTCATTGAACACTAATGACCAAAGACCAGATGAGTGGTGGGATGACATCAAGGACATCATACATGAACAAAGTAAAAGGTCATTAAAGAGACAGGAAAGAAAGAAGACCAAAAGGGATGTCAGAAGAGACTCTGAAACTTGCTCTTGAATGTAGAGTAGCTAAAGTGAGCGGAAGAAATGATGAAGTAAAAACTGAACAGAAGATTTCAAAGGGGGCCTTGAAAAGACAGTGTAAAGCATTGTAATGAAACGTGCAAAGACCTGGAGTTAGAAAACCAAAAGGGAAGAACATGCTCGACATTTCTCAAATTGAAAGAATTGAAGAAAAAATTCAAGCCTCAGGTAGTAATACTGAAGGATTCTATGGGCAAAATATTGAACAATGCAGGAAACTTCAAAAGAAGATGGAAGGAGTACACCGAGCCATGGTACCAAAAAGAATTGGTTGACGTTCAGCCATTTCAGGAGGTGGCATATGATCAAGAACTGATGGTATTGAAGGAAGAAGTCCAAGCTGCACTGAAGGCATTGGCGAAAAACAAGGCTCCAGGAACTGACGAATACCAATTGAGATGTTTCAGCAAATGGATGCAGCACTGGAAGTGCTCACTTGTCTATGCCAATAAATTTGGAAGACAGCTACCTGACCAACTGACTGAAAGAGATGCATATTTATGTCTATTTCAAAGAAAGGTGATCCAACTGAATGTGGAAATTATCGAACAACATCATATGCAAGTAAAATTTTGCTGAAGATAATTCAAAAACGGTTGAAACAGCACATTGACAGGGAACTGCCAGAAATTCAAACTGGACTCAGAATAGGAAATGGAATGAAGAATATCATTGCTGACATCAGATGGATCTTGGCTGAAAGCAGAGAATGCCAGAAAGATGTTTACCTGTCTTCTATTGACTATGCAAAGGCATTCGACTGTGTGAATCATACCAAATTATGGATAACATTGCAAAGAATGGAAATTGCAGGACACTTACTTGTGCTCATGCAGAACCTGTACAGAGACCAAGAAGCATTCATTTGAACAGAACAAGGGAATGCTGGGTGGTTTAAAATCTGGAAAGGCATGTGTCTGGGTTGTATCCTTTCACCATACTTATTTAATCTGTAGGATGAGCAATTAATCTGAGAAGCTGGACTATGTGAAGAAGAACATGGCATCAGAACTGAAGGAAGACTTATTAACCTGCAGTATGCAGATGACAAAATTGCTTGCTCAAAGTGAAGAGGACTTGAAGCACTTACTGATGAAGATCAAAGACCACAGCCTTCAGTGTGGCTTACACCTCAACATAAAGAAAACAAAAAGCCTCACGACCAGACCAGTAAACAACATCATGATAAATGGAGAAAATATTAAAGTTGTCAGAGATTTCATTTTTCTTGGAAGCAGCAGTCAAGAAGTTAAATGACATATTGTTTTGGGCAAATCTACAGCAAAAGATGTCTTTAAAGTATTAAAAGCAAAGATGTCACCTTGAGGACTAAGGTGTGCCTGATCCAAGCCATGGTGTTTTCAATCGCCTCATATGCATGTGAAAGGTGGACAGTGAATAAGGAAGACCAAAGAAGAATTGATGCATTTGAATTATGGTGTTGGTGAAGTATATTGAGTATACATACCGTGGACTACCGGAAGAACAAACAAATCTGTCTTGGAAGAAGTATAGCCAGAATGCTCCTTAGAAGCAAGGATGGCAAAACTTCATCCCAGGTACTTTGGACATGTTATCAGGAGGGACCAGTCCATGGAGAAGGACATCATGCTTGGTAAAGTAGCGGGTCAGAGAAAAAGGGGAAGACCCTCAATGAGATAGATTGACACATTGGCTGCAACAACGTGCCTAAACAAAGCAGTGATTGTTAGGATGGTACAGGATTGGACAGTGTTTAGTTCTGTTGTACACAGGGCCATACATAGGGCTACTATCAGTTGGAACCAATTCTACGGCACCACCAACAACATATACACACCTATACGCATGTATATAAGGTTGCTATGAGTTGGAATCCACTCAGTGGTGATGGGTTTGGTTGGTTGGTATACACCTTCATATATATCTGCACATATATATTTTCGTTGTTGTTGCTGTTAATTGCAAAATTATATATGCCATAACCAAAATCAAGCCAAACCCATTGCCGTCGAGTCATTTCCTATTTGTAATGACTCTATCAAAAACCAAAAAAACCAAACCCAGTGCCGTTGAGTCGATTCCGACTCATATAGGACACAGTAAAACTGCCCCATAGGGTTTCCAAGGAGTGGCTGATGGATTCCAACTGCCAACCTTTTGGTTAGCACCCTGAGCTCTTAACCACTTCGCCACCATGGCTCCATATTGTTGTTGTTGTTGTTAGGTGCCGTCGAGTTGGCTCCGAGTCATAGCGACCCTATGCACAACAGAATAAAACACTGCCCGGTCCTGCGCCATCCTTACAATCGTTGTTACGCTTGAGCTCATTGTTGCAGCCACTGTGTCAGTCCACCTCGTTGAGGGTCTTCCTCTTTTCCGCTGACCGTGTACTCTGCCAAGCATGACATCCTTCTCCAGGGACTGATTCCTCCTGACAACATGTCCATATATGCCATAGCAATTACAAGAAGGTCCTTTTCTTGTGTACGTCTTAGTGACATCATTTACCCTGGTCAAGCTATTCATACTTCCCCTGCATTCGGTGTTAGATTTGGAATTGGCTCATCCTACCACCATTTACAAAATGCCCGTCTCCCAAGATGAAAATGATGTAGTCCCAGCATTTGAGGGGCTCATCAGCCAATACACGGACAGATTTGTTGTTAGCTCATGGCAACTTCATGCATGCTGGGACAAAACGCTTCCTGGTCCCGTACCATCCCCGTGATTGGTTGTGGATCTGGCCATTGTGATCCACAGGGTTTTCACTGGCTGATTTCCAGAAGTAGACCACCAAGCCTTTTTCCCTTATCCATCTTAGTAGGGAAGCTATACGGAAACCTGTTCGGCATCGTAGCAACACGCCAGCCTCCCCTGACAGACGGGTGGTGGCTGCACATGAGGTGCATTGGCCAGGAATCGAACCTGGGTCTCCTGCATGTAGGTGAGAATTCCACCACTGAACCACCACTGCCTCACATGGACAGAGAGTAGGCTGTTATTGTACATGATGATGAAAGCAACCCTAAAAATACACATATGGTAAATCGTCGGGGGTGGGGTATGATTAGGTTTGCCTTGGGAATGATGGGGGAGCGGCAGGGAATTTCACAGAGGAAGAGGGGGCCTGAGTGAACATGGAAGACTACTTAGATGTTGGCCAGGCAGACATGGGGTTGGGGAAGAGGGCAAAGTCTCTGGACTCTACCGTCAGGTTGTTGTAGGAGGTAGGCGGGGCACGGAGGACTTTGTACTCTGAGCCAAGCAGTTTGGCTTTCATCCTGGAGCAGTGGGAGCCATTGAGGATTTCAGAGTTCGACAGCCCTGCAGTGACAAGCACTGGGGAGCGGATAGGAGGGGGCTATTCTGGAAACTGGGTGCCTGATATTTTAGGCCCTAATTACCTCCTTGCTGGTCTTTTGCAGTGTGGCAGTGGGGGAAGAGCGGGGAGAGAGACAGACTCAAGAGGCCTTTAGAAGGTTAAGTAAGGCCTGTCAGAAGCAAGGGAGAAGGAAAGGTCTGGGAGTTTCCAAGTATCTGAGTGGGAGCTGGGTGCATCTTGGGTGATGTCAGCAGCAGAAAGGAGTTCACGAGGAGGAGCAAGCTTGGGCGGAGGGTGGTGGAGACAGGAGGGAAATATTGTAGGGGCAGGTGAGTGTGAGTCGGCAGCTTTGGGAAGAGGCTGAGGCTGGAGATAAAGGAGTGGTTAAAACCACAGTTGGTGGTTAAAAACTCAGGAGTGGATGGTACCCCCAGACTGAGGTCGGGCTCTGCAGAGCATCAGCCTTATAGGTGGCCAGCGGGGGGACACCCAATCAGGTCTGAGACTAGAGGGCTCAGAGAAGCCAGCACGGAGTCGGCAGCAGTGCTAACAACCGGAATCCAGCAACCTGTGGGCTCAGCGAGGAAGGAGCTGCATTTCTTTTTCTTATTTTTGAATGGAAAAAAAGAAACAAATAGAACACTAGGTTTTTATTTTTATTTTTTTAACTGAAAAAGTGATACGTGCATAGGGCAAAAAAAAAAAAAAAAAAAAAACTTAAAGGGCCCGCCAGCCAACCACCAGAGTGAAAATTAAGCCTCCTTTTTTACCCACCCTTCCGTCCTCTTCCTCAGAGGCAACCTTTGTGGCTTTTGTCCTTTGATGATTTGCAGAGGAATTTTATGCGTATAAAATAGGGGCGATGTGTCGATCACACACTATTTGCCCTGGTCTGCATCTTGCTATTTCTTTTTCCTCTGACTAAATTGGAAACCATCAGGGAGGTATAGCTTCATGTCAGCATATGTAAAACCACACCCCCCTTTTAAAAAAATTATATTTTAATTTAAATACAGTAAAATTCACTCTTTTTGGTGTACAACTCTAAGAATTTTGACAAATGTGTAGAGCCGTGTAACTATCACCACAATATAGACAGAAGATAGAGAACAGTTCCAACTCCCCTCTTCCTCTGGTCCCCCCAAATTCCCTCCTGCCCTTTCTGGTCAAACCTTTCCTCCACCTTCAACCCCTGGCAACCATTGATGTATTTTCTATCACTATAGTTTTGCATTTTCTAGAATGTTCCATAAATGGAGTTATATGCCTTTTGAGTCTGGCTTCTTTCTCTTAAAATGATGCCTTTGAATTTTTGTGTGCATCAAGTTCCTAAATTTGTATTGCTGGGTGGTATTCCGTTGTCTAGATATATCACAGTTTACCATTTCACCTGTCGAGGGGCATTTGGATTGTTTCCAGTTTTTTGGCAATTACAAATAAAGCTGCTATAAATATTCATCTCTGTGTGAACGTAGGTTTTTATTTCACTCATGTAAATACCTAGGAGTGGGATTGCTGGGTTGTATGATCAGTGTATGTTTAACTTCATGAAAAACTGCCAAATTCTTTTCCAAAGTGTCTATACCATCCTGCCTTCCAACCAACAATGGTTTCTGTTGCTCCTTAATCTTGCCAGCACTGAAAAACTTGTCAGGTTTTAAAAATTTTAGCCATTCGGATTGGTATATGGTGGTACCTCAATGCGATTTTATTTTGCATTTCCCTAATGACTAATGATGTTGAGGTTTATTTACCACTCATATTTCTTCTTTGGCAAAGTGTCGTGTTCATTTTTCTTATTTGGCCATTTGTTTTCTTACTATTGAGTTTGAAAATTATGTATTCTGGATACAAGTTGTTTGTCGGATATGTGATTTGCAAATATTTCCTTCTAGTCTGTAGCTTGTCTTTTTATACTACTAGTATTTTTCATGGAGCAAAAGTTTATAATTTTGATGAAGCCCAATTTATCACTTTTTGTGTGGATTGTGCTTTTGGTGTTGTGCCTCAGAAGCCCCCACTGTGTCACCTTTACACCTTTATCATAAATTGATTAATGTGGGTCTATTTCTGGACTTGGAGTCCTAAAGTGGGGCAAGTGGTTACATGCTTGACTACTAACTGAAGAGTTGGCAGTTCAAGACCACCCAGAGGTGCCTCAGAAGAAAGGCCTGCCATTTACTTCTGAAAAATCAGCCACTGAAAACACTGTGGGGCACAGTTCTAGTCTGACACATATGGGGTCACCATAAATTGGAGATGACTCAACAGCAGCTGGAAAAAAAATTTACTCGACTCGCTATTGTGTTTCATTCATCTATGTATTTGTCCTTTTGACAATACCACACTGCCTTGATTACTGTGCTAGTCTATGGAATAATTGATTTTGATATATTGACTTGTTATCCGGCAACCTTGTTAAACTCACTTAGTAATTATAGGAGCTTTTTCATAGGTTTTTGGGATTTTCTACATAGACAACATGTCTGTGAATAGAGAGTTTTGTTTTTTCCATTCTAATTCATATGCCCTTATCTATCTATCCATCTATCATCTGTCTATCCTGGTCTTATTACACTGAGTAGCTCACCCAGCACAGTGTTGGGTAGGATTGGTGTAAGAAGATGTCCTTGTCTTATACCTGATCTTAAGGGGAATGCATTGTCTTTCTGTATTAAGTATGATGCTAGTTTTTGTAGATGCCTTATATCAGGTTAAGTAAGTTTTCTTCTATTCCTTGTTGACCGAGGGTGTTTTTTTTTAAACATGAATGGATGTTGAATTTTTTCAAACGCTTATTTTTTGCTTGTGTTGAGAATAGGGAGAATTACGTTGATAGCTTTTTTTTTTAAGTAATATTTTATTGTTTTTGGTGAACATTTACACAGCAAATTAGGTTCCCATTTAATAATTACTACACCATTGTTCAGTGACATTGGTTACGTTCTTCACAATATGTTAGCATGCTCATTAATTTCCTTCTGGATATTTCACTTCCAGTAATCTGGTTTCCTGGCCCCCTTACCCTGTCATCTCTGCTTTAGAGTAATTGTTGACCATTTGGTCTCATATAGATGATTTTTTTTTTTAAAGGTTTGCAGTACTCACTGGTAATATTCTTTATTTTATGAGCCAGTCTGTTACCTAGCTAAACGGTGACCCCAGGGGTAGTTTCGGTTCAAGGTTTATGGAGTATGTCTGGGTGATAGTCTCGGGGGGTCCTCTAGTCTCAAACAGTCCAGTAAGTCTGGACTTTTTAAGAATTTGAATTCTGTTCAACATTTTTCTCCCATTCTAGCAGGATCCAGCTATTGTGTCCCTGATCAGAATGGTTGTTAGTGGTAGCCAGGCATCATCTAGTTTTGGTCTCGTGGTGGGTGAGGGTGTAGTTCGTGTAGACTCTTAGTCCTGTAGTTTCTTCTCTGAGACTATGGTTTCCTTCTTTCTTTTCTTCTCGGAATGAGAAGAGACTGATAATTGTACCTTAGATGGCTGCTCACAGCTTTTAAGATCACAGGTGCTACTCACCAGCCTAGGGTGTGGAACATCAACTTTGTGAACCATATTATGCCAGTTGACCAAAATGTCCCATGCGATGATGGCCCTAAGGCTTCAAACCTAGAAAACCAATCCCACGAGGTGTTTGGTTATGTGCAAGAAGTGTCTGAACTGTACTCCCTATGTATTATATTATGTATATGAATATACATACATGCGTACACACACATGCATATACATATACACATGTCATTGTTAGGTGCTGTCGAGTTGGTTTCGACTCATAGCGACCCTGTGTACAACAGAACAAAACACTGCCCTGTCCTTAACTGTGTTTATGTGGGTCTATTTCTGAACTTGGAGTCCTAAAATGGCACAAGTGGTCACATGCTTGACTAGTAACTGAAAGGTTGGCAGTTCAAGTCCACTCAGAGATGCCTCAGAAGATAAGGCCTGTGATTTACTTCCAAAAATCAGCTACTGAAAACTCTGTGGAGCACAGTTCTACTCTGACACATATGGGGTCACCGTGAGTCAGAGCTGACTCAACAGCAGCTGGAAAAAAAAAAATTTGCCATCCTCACAATGGATGCTTTGTTTAAGCCCATTGTTGCAGCCACTGTGTCAATCCATCTCATTGAAGGTCTTCCTCTTTTAATCTGACCCTCTACTTTACTAAGTATGATGTCCTTTTCCAGGGACTGGTCCCTTCTGTCTTCCTTATTCATTGTCCAGCTTTCCCATGAATATAAGGCAATTGAAAATACCATGGCTTGGGTCAGGCATATCTTAGTCCTCAAAGTGACATCTTTGCTTTTAACACTTTAAAGAGGTCTTTTGCAGCAGGTTCGCTCAATGCAATACATTGTTTGATTTCTTGACTGCTGCTTCCAAGGGCGTTGATTGTGAATTCAAGTAAAATGAAATCTTTGACAACTTCAATATTTTCTCTGTTCATCGTGATGTTGCTTGTTGGTCCAGTTGTGAGGCTTTTTGTTTTCTTTATGTTGAGGTGTAATTCATACTGAAGGCTGTAGTCTCTGATTTTCGTCAGTAAATGCTTGAAGTCCTCTTCACTTTCAGCAAGCACGGTTGTGTCTTCTGCATATTGCAGGTTGGTAATGAGTCTTTCTCCAAACCCGATGCCACATTCTCCTTCATATAGTCCAGCTTCTTGGATTATTTGCTCAGCAAACAGATTGAGTAGGTATGGTGAAAGGATACAACCTTGACACACACCTTTCCTGACTTGAAACCACCCAGTATTTTCTTCTTCTGTTTGAATGACTGCCTCTTGGTCTATGTACAGGCTCTGCATGAGCACAATGAAGTGTTCTGGAATTCCCGTTCTTCACAATGTTATCCATAGTCAATAAAACACAGGTAAACATCCTTCTGGTATTCTCTGCTTTTAGCCAGAATCTATCTGACATCTGACATCAGCAATGATATCCTTCATTCCACATCCTCTTCTGAGTCTAGCTTGAATTCCTGGCTGTTCCCTGTCAATATACTGCTGCAACTGTTTTTGAATTATTTTCAGCAAAATTTTACTTGTGTGTGATATTAATGATATTGGCCGATGATTTCCACATTCTATTGGATCACCTTTCTTTTTAACGGGCACAAATATGGATCTCTTCCAGTCAGTTGGTCAGGTAGCTGTCTTCCAAATTTCTGGGCATAGGTGAGTGAGCACTTCTAGTGTTACTCCGTTTATTGAAACATCTCAATTGGTATTCCATCAATTCCTGGAGCCTTGTTTTTCACCCATGCCTTCAGCGCAGCTTGGACTTCTTCCTTCAATATCGTTGGTTGTCGATTATATAAAAAAACAAAGAAAAGGAAACTCACTGCCATCGAGTTGATTTTGACTCATAGTAACCCTACAGGACAGAGAAGACTGCCCCATAAAGTTTCCAAAGAGCATCTGGTAGATTCGAATTGCCAACCTTTTGGTTAGCAGCCTTTTTCTGACTGATGATGTTGAGCTTCTCCATCATCTCTTTACATAGATATAGTCGATTTGATTCCCGTGTATACCATCTGGTTAGGTCCACGTGTATAGTCACCATTTATGTCGTTGGTCTTGCAAAATTTTATCATGCGATCTCCGGTGTTGTTTCTATCACCAAGGCTGTATTTTCCAACTACTGATCCTTCTTTGTTTCCAACTTTTGCATCCTAATTACCAGTGATTATCAATCATCTTGATTGCATGTTTGATCACTTTCAGACATATACACATAGCTACATGTATATTTGTGCACATATATACACACGTACGTGCCTATGCACATATATGCATACATACATACGTATGTAACTATACATATTTTTGTCGCTGTTTACAGTGATTGCTCTTTCAATGTTGAACCAGCCTTTCATTCCTGGGGCAAAGTCTATTTGCTGCAGTTAGATTATCCTTTTTATATGTTGCTGGATTTTATTTGCTAGTATTTTGTTGAGGATTTTTAACTACCTGCTCATAAGGAATATTGGTCTGCAGTTTACTTTTTAATGTCTTTATATTGTGTTGGTATCAGGATAATACTAGTCTCATAAAATGAGTTGGGAATTATTACCTCCTCCTCTGTTTCCTGGAACACATGTAGAATTGGCATTATTTCTTCTGGGCCTAGAGTTTTCTTTGAAGATTTTAAACTACAAATTAAATTTCTTAAATAGATATAGAAATGTTCAGGTTATCCGTTTCTTCTTAGGTGAGTTTTGGTAGTTTGTGTTTTTCAAGGAACTGCTCCAATTCATCTAAGTTGTTTTATTTATGAATATGGAGTCTTTTTGTTGTATTCCCTTATTATCTTTTTAATGTCTGTGGTGTCTGTACTGATGTCCCCTGTTTCATTCCTGATGTTGGTAATTTACGTCTTCTTTCTCTTTTGCTTGATCAGTGGCTAGAGGTTTATCAATTTTATTGATCTTTTCAAAGAACCAGATTTTGCTTTCATTGATTTTCTGGTATTATTTTTTGTTTTTAATTATGTTGATTTCTGCTTTTATTTTTCTTTTACTCTTTCTGCTGTCTTTGATTTTTATTTGCGCCTTTCTAACTTAAGGTAAAATTTTAGATTATTGATTTGATACTGTTCTTTTCTTATAGAAGCATTTAATGCTGTAAATTTTCCTCTAAGAACTGCTGTAGCTGCATTCCACAATTTTTTTTTTTAATTTTATTTTTGATGAAAATATATACAGCAAAGTCTACTCTCACTCCACAGTTTCTAGACATAATGATCAGTGACACTGGTTACATTCTTCGCATTGTGCCAACATTCTCATTATTTGTTTTAGCTGTTTCACTTCCATTTACTTAAACTCCCTGCCCCCCAACCTTCTCATCTATACTTTACTATAGCTGTTAACCCTTTGGTCTTATATAGATTTTTGTTTTTTAAAAGTAGTACGAAAGTCAAGGGTGACAATCTTTACTCTTTGCTCTTTGGACTAAACTGTTGCATAGTTTAAAGGTGACTTCAGAGGACAGTTTCAATTCAAGGTTTGAAGAGCAACTCAGGGCCATAGTACTGGGGACTCCTCTAGACTCAACAGATCTCGTAAATCTTGCATCTCACAAATTTTTATATGCTACATTTTTATTTGGTTCAAATTATTTTCTAATTTTCCTGAAACTTCCTCTTTGTGTCGTTAGTTATTTAAAAGTGTGCTGTTTAATTTCCAAATAGTTGGGGATTTTCCAGATATTTTCCTGGGTTTTTAAATTTCTAGTTTAATTTCATTATAATCAGAGAACATACTTTGTGTGATTTCAGTTCTTTTAAATTTGTTAAGGTGTGTATTATGGCTAACGATATGATTTATCTTGGTAAGTGTTCCAATTGCACTCGAAAAGAATGTAGATTCTTCTCTTGTTGGGTAGAGGGTTCTATAAATGTCAGTTAGATCTAGTTGCTTTGTAGTATTATTTAGGTAATAGTCATTTTGTGTCCTTACTGATTTTCTGTACCCTGTTCTATCTATTACTGAGAGAGGAGTGTTGAAATCTCTAATTAAAATTGCGTATGTGTCTATTTCTCTTTTCAGTTCTATCAGCTTTTGCTTTGTGTGTTTTGGAATTCTGTTACTAGTCGCATATATATTTAGGGTTGTTATGTCTTCTTGGTGACTAGATCCTTTTATCATTATTCAGTTTCCTTCTTTATCCCTAGTAATTTTCCTGTACTGAAGTCTAATTTGTTTGATATTAATATAGCCACATCAGCTTTCTTTTGATTAGGGTTCGGGTGAAATGAGTTCCTTTATGTGGCCTTTTGCCTTGGTTCTTTGGAAAAACAGTTTGAGAGATTTTTCCCCTAAGCCCTGAGGCATTACCTTCGCCCTAGTTTTCTACCTGAGAGGGTTTGTTACATTCCTTGGGTAAGCTGTAAACAATTCGATTTGATACTTTTTGTCTGGCCCTAGGCTGCAGCCTGCCCTGTGATTGGTAGGCACCTTGCAGGGACTGGTCAATGGACTATGCAAATGAAGTGTCTGTAGCCTACTGAGAGGGGATTGCTCAGTTCGTGGCCCTGGTGGGAGGGCTATGCCTTGAAATTGATGAGGATTTTGTGTATTTAAGCAGCCAGCCCACAGAGGTTTTTCAGACAGAAAGAAGCAGGAAGAAGCAGAAGGAAGAGAGAAAAGAGAAGCAGAGAGAAAGAAGAGGCAAGGAACCTCCTAAAAGAGCTGTAACACAGGTCAAGGGCTGTAACGCCGAAGACAGTGGAAGGCCCAGAGGGGCCCAGCAGCAGAGCCGGCGGTGACAGGCCCAGAAGGAGATCCAGCGGCAGAGCCCACAGTGATAGGCCTGAAAGGGGCCCTCTGGCAGTCAGATTGCAAGGCCAAAAGGAGCCTCTCCTGAGGGAGTTGAGGAGTCTGCCCTCAGGGGCCAAGCGAATCCTGACCTGTGGGGGCCAAGAGGAGGCCTGCATGGTTGAGAGGGGCTGAGAGAGCTGTCCTGCACTGAAGAAGTGAGTCTTTGCCTACATGCTCCCTGATCCTAATTCTGAGTTATAGCCTGTTGATCCCGATCCTGAGTTGTACTGTTACTTCCTTAATAAACCACTTAACTGTAAGTATGGTCTGTGAGTTCTGTGTGGCCATTGCAATGGATTATCGAACCCGGAAGAGAAGTAAAGAGTGCCATGGGAGGGACGGCTGGTGTCAGAATTGGTAAAAAGGTTGGAGGGTAGAGGTATATTTGACCTCTACCTCCTGAGAATCAGCTTTGGGCTGAGCCTGGTCATTACCCCTCCATGAAGTTAGACAGGTTCTGACACTACTACTACCTCCATCTTACAGGTTTGTATGGTATATAATTTTCCATTCTTTTACTTTATATCATAATATTTAAAGTAGGATTCTTAAAGGCAGCATACAGTTTGGGTTTCTTTTTTTTTATTTAATCTGACAATCTTTGTCTTTTAATTGGTATGTTTAGATCATTTGCATTAAAAAAAATACTGAATATCTAATATGCCAGTCAATTTTGCATGTATAACTTCACTTATGGGCCATTTACATTTGATGTAATTATTAATATATTTGGATTTAGGCCTACCATTTTATTGCTTTTCTATTTGCCTCCTCTGGTTTTTGTTCCTTTGTTCCTCCTTTCCTGCTTTCTTTTAGTTTACTTATTTTTTAATATTTCATTTTGATTGATTAATTAAGAGCTACAGCTGCTAACCAAAAGGGTGGCAGTTCAAATCTACCAGCTGCTCCTTGGAAACCCTACGGTGCAGTTCTACACTGTCCTATAGGGTTGCTATGAGTCAGAATTGACTTGAAGGCAGTGGGTTTGGTTTTGGTATTTTCTTTTTGTCTATGCCTTTTTAAAAGTATTCTAGGTTTTACACTGTACATACATAACTTTAGTCTTTTTAGAGTCAATATTTTACCATTTCAGGTGAAACGTACAAGCTTTGCATCATATAGACTCATTTACCTTTACCTTTTTATTTATAGTTGAGGTAAATATACATCTATATACATTGAAACCTTCCCCTTGACAATTATAATTTTTACCTTTAACACTCCCAATATTTTAAATAACTTACTAGGGGAAATAGTCTAGCGTCTGTACCTAGATATTTATCATTTCTGTTGTTCTTCCTTCATTCCCTAAGTTCTCCATTTTCCTTTGGGATCATTTTTCTTTGGCCTGAAGAACTCCCTTTAGCTTTTCTTTCAGACTACTTCTACACATGACAAATTCTTATTTTTCCTTCATCTGAGAATCTCTCTCTTTTGCTTTCATTCCTGAAGGAAATTTTTGCTCACATACACACACCCACTCACACACTGTCATATACATACAATCACATTTGCACATACTCTCTTACTCGCACACATGTAAAAAGTATAAAGCCTACTATATAAATGTATGTGTGTACAAATATATGTGTATATACAATATACATGTGTATACATGTATGTGTGTATCTATGTATATATAAATAATTTTAAATCCTTTTTATTTTTTTAAACCAAACTTTACACAATCATTTCTTCATGTCACTCAATGTTATTAAAACCATACTTTAATGATGCAGGTTACTCCTTCAAAATTGATTTAAGCAATTTCTTATTGTTGCTATTTGGCTTTTCTTGTTATTGCTTGAAATGCTGCAAAAAACATACTGGTGCAGATATCCTTGTGACATCTTTCATTGTTTCCTTAGGATATGTTGTAGGAAATAGAGTTCCAGGGCTGAGAAATTTCTGTTGGTATGTGCCAATTGCTCTCCAAAAAGGTCTTATTTATTCATTCATGCATTCATTCATATAAGATTTTATTGACCACCTACTATGTGCTGGGCTCTGTTCTAGGGTCTGGGGACAAGTGACGAACACCTTCAGAAGCGTGGGGTTTCCAGTTGCACCACCAGGGTGAGATGACACCCACACATCCACATTGGAGGGCCTGGGTCTGTGCACACAGCTGGGAGGGGCTATTTCATGCTGGGAAGTCTGCATTTTTTCCCCTTGTGTGGGATGAACCGGTCGGAAGAAGATTGTGGACATCCTTTCCGGTTATCCGGCCCCAGGGGCAGGACTGGGACACCCCCTTGGGGCTATCTTCCAGTTTCAGGGTAAATTCTGCCTGCTGAGTCTCCTGGAAGCCCATTCCCACACAGAGGTTATGAAGATTCCCTTGGCCCAGAAGGCCTGTCATGATCCATGACCTTTCCCATCCTGCCACTTCAGACAATGCATCAGCATGCAAACAGGGTGGAGAAGGGGCTTCTGAGAATGAGAGGCTTTCCTGGAACTCCACAGGGGAGGGAAGGGAATGCTATCCAGAAATAAAGGTCCAGGAGGTCAGCCCAGCACGGGAGGGGGCCTGGCTCTCCTCGGAGAGCTTTTCCTCTGAGGCCTCCCGAGGTGGAGCTTCATTGTTTGGACACCTGTATCCTGCCAGACTAGATCCCCTGCCAGCCAGAGAGGGAAAACCCTTCTTGCCTCAGGGCGGGCAGTTCTGTTTGTCTAAGAAAGCAAGGCTCCTTCTCCAGTGTCCACAGCAGCGTTATTGCTGAAGGTTGGAAATGGCCCAAGTCCCCATCAAGAGATGATGGATAAACACAATGTGGACCATCCACACAATGGAATATTACTCAGCCACAAAGAGAGATGCAGCTCTGGTACATGCTAACACATGGATGAGTCTTGAAAACATCATGCTGAGTGAAATAAGTCAGAAACAAAAGGACGAATATTGTGTGATCCCACTTATATGAAATGTCTAGAATAGGCAAATGCATAGAGACTAAGTAGATGAGTGGTTAGAGAGGGAGGGGGCTTGGAATGAGGAGTGACTGGCAGTGGGCACAGGGTCTTCTCTGGCAGGTGATGAAAATGCTCTGAAACTTGATAAAGGTGGTGTACTACACTGTAGTTGTACTAAATGCCACTGAGTTTTGTACTTTAAAATGGTTAACAATTAATTTCATATTCTGTGAATTTTATCTTAAAAAAAAGAGAACAACAAACCCAACTCATTTGCTCAAATGAGCTCCTCTTCCCAGTTTCTTCATTTTTATAGGAATCTGGGATTATGTGTGAGATATTCCTCCTGTCAGATCAAGAAACTAACTTCAGCCTCCAATTCTCTTCCTTGTTGCCATTATTGTAACCAGGCCCTCAACACCTCCCTGTACCAGCCTCTGGCTATAGTTCCTGCCCCTAAACACTCCATGATGAAATATAGACTTCCTAAAAACTATCCACCAGCTGCCTATCAGTATCCTCTACTATGGTGGCTTGTGTGTTGCTGTGATGCTGGAAGCTATGCCACTGGTATTTCAAATACCAGCAAGGTCACCCATGGTGGACAGGTTTCAGCAAAGCTTCCAACTAAGACAAAGGCCTGGAGATCTACTTTGGAAAATTAGCCAACGAAAACCTTATGGAACCCAACAGAATATTGTCTGATACAGTGCTGGAAGATGAGCCCCTAGGTTGGAAGGGACTCAAAATATACAGTGGCCACAACAATGGACAGACATACTGACGATTATAAAGATAACACAGGACCAGGTAGTGTATCATTCTGTTGTACATGGGTTTGCCATGAGTTGGAGCCAACTCAACAGCAGCTGACAACGACAACAACGACTATAGGTTCCAAAAGCAACTTTGCCTACTGTTTTTAATACTTGAGGTGCTTAAGTATTAGTATAAATAACTTATACAACAGTTTGAGGGCTGTTCTCCCTCAACTTATTTCTTGCAAATCCCAAGTTTCAAGTTCCCACTGACTCATTTATATCTATATTATTATTATTATTTATAATTTCTAAATCCAAAGGCCCAGGGTCTCTCACATGAGGCACATCTGACATTTCTAGTCAGAATTCCTGTTTTGTATAGAAACAGTCTACGTGTATATGTGAGAATTTCCGCAGAAGTGGTCTCTTATGGACAGATCCCTAATGCTGAATAAAATAACATATCAGTGTACGATAACATATTTCCATCATGTCATCATTTATCTCTCTTTCCCAGCAATTTGAAATGCGTAGGAATACAAAAAGGTGACTCCTGGTGCAAGGGAAATGTTTGCCGTTTCTCAGAGATTATGAGATGGCTGGTTGTCATGGCAACAAGAGAGTGGTGAGGTGTTTACTTGGAAATGGATTCTGTAGGAGCACTCTTAGCACGAGAGGCTGGGAATCGCTGGTGTTTGCAGAGCTGATCTTCAGAGAGACCCCCTCTGCCCGTCCATGTGGCACCTGAGAAGTCCCACCTTGGGCTTTATTGATGACACAGGGACCCTGGTTGATGGATGCATTGAGTTTCTGATAGCCCGTCCAGGGCCCACATGAAAAGCATATGTCTTTTAGCCTGGGATGAAGCTTCTCTTCTACTTTTATCTGTTCATCAAGATCACATGCAGGTTGAAGAACTTGTTTTAGAAATGAATTAACTGGTAACGCTCAGTTTAAACCTTCATTTAATTTTCCTGGACAGGTGGGGGTGAACAGGGTATCAGCTGAGGTTGGGCCTTGTCGTGGGGTTGGGCAGCCCTGGCCTTGAGTCTTCATCCCAGCCACCCACATGGGTAAAGTAGGGGATTGGGAGTCTAAGTATTTTCTAGAGGAAGAATGTCTATTGCTGAGAGTTCTTGGTCTTTGCCTGAATGTGTTTTGCCTTCATTTGCATTTGCATTTCACCAGTTGAAATCCACTTGGGTTTATCAATTTAGGGTGGGACCAAAGACTCCTTATGTTGGATTTCCAATGGAGATGGTCAGATCCTGGGAAACAGTCCCCAAAGTAAAGCTTGCAGGAAGCTTGCTATGGCTGGACACTGGCTCAAACGCCCATAGTGATAAGTAAAGATGTGCCATCCTGTGAGTGGTGCTCTCGGTTTAACGTGGCTTGAAGACAACTCTTTCGGACATTGTATTGGGGTAAGTTTTGAGCATGTGCATCCTACCATTGGAGTTCTTGATAAATGGTAGTCTTTTCCCAAGGAGCCCACAGGTACAGTAAGGGGAAGGTCATCACTTTTGGGGTTCGCTATTTATGTAGATGGTTTTTGGTAGAATTCTCATCTTCCCTGTGGGAAACCTGGGTTTGATTCCAGGCTAACGCAGCCACCACCCATCTGTCACTGGAGGCTTGTGTGTTGCTAGGATGCTGAACAGGTTTCAGTGGAGCTTCCAGAGTAAGATAGACCAGGAAGAAAGGCCTGGTTGATTGACTTCCAAAAATCAACCCATGAAAACCATAGGGACTTCTCTTAATCAGTAGACCCAGCAGAAGTTAACTATGAGGGGAATGCTTTCAACTCTTTTTAAGGAAGGGACGAGTCCCTGGGTGGTGCAAATGGTCAAGAGCTTGGCTGCTAACCAAAAGCTTGGCAGTTTGAACCCATCCAGAGGCACCTTGGAAGAAAGTCCTGGCAACCTGTTTCCAAAAAATCAGCCTTTGAAAACTGCATGGAACACAGTTCTACTCTGCAGCACATGGAGTCACCAGGAGTCAGAATCAGCTCCATGACAACTGGTTTTAGGAAATGGGAATGCTATTTCTCCAGCCCATTGAACTGTGAGTCAGAGGTAGAATTTTGAGAGCATTTGGAATGAGGAGACTTGGTGGGAAGATGGTCCAGGCGATTTGTGGACAGAAGGCACAGTGCATGGTAGAGGGAGCACGGAAGGAGGAGGCTGGGGTGTCCTGGGAACTAGAAAGCAACCTGTGGGTGGAGGAAGGGGCAAGTTGGGGGTCTTGGAGGTCAGGCTAGGTCCACTCCTGGATTTGGTGTGGTGTCTGCTCTGGGATGGGTTGCCGCCTCCCACCGACCTGACTCAATGCCTCCCTCTGCTCAGGTCAAGGGTCAGAATGAGCCAGCTCCTTTCTCTCAGCCCTTCCTGGTGATGAGGGGGAGGGCTGGTTTCATGTAACACAATTGGGTAGAAATTGCTGTGTGGTCTTGGGCAAGGAACTCAGCCCCTCTGGGCTGCACTGCCCTCATCTAGAGAAGGGAGAACTTTCCTCCCAGGGGGCAGTGGTTCCAACTTCAGACATGGCTGTTCAGTGGCTATTCCTGACCCTGACCCACTGACTGAGTGTCCTGGGGCCGCTGTAACAAACGACCACATGCTGGGGGGCTTATAAGAACAGAAATTTACTCTCAGTTCTGGAGGCTGAGAGTTTGAGATCAAGGTGTTAGCAGAGCTGTATTTCTTCCAAAGGCTCTAGGAAAGAATCTTTCCTTCTGGTGGCCCCCAAACTTCCCTGGCTTGTGGCTGCATCCCTCTCATCTCTGCCTCCATCTTCACATGGCCTTCTTTCCTGTGTCTGTCTTCTCTTCTGTCTCTCATGAGAACACTTGCCATTGGATTTAGGGCCCACCTAAATCTAGGTGAGGCTCTAGGGAAGAACCCTTCCTTGTCTCTCTCAGCTTTGGTGGCCCCAGGCATTCCTTGGCTTGTGGCTACATCGCTCCAATCTTTGTCTCCTCTTTCTGCATCTTCTCTTCTTGCCATTTGATTTAGGGACCACCTGAATCTAGGCAAGGCTCTTGGGAAGAATCCTTCCTTGTCTCTTCCAGCTTCTGGTGACTCCTGGTGATCCTTGGCATTCCCTGGCTTGTGGCCGCATCCCTCCCATCTCTGCCTCTGTCTCCACATGGCCATCTTCTCTGTGTCTTATAATGACACTCTCATTGGATTTAGGGCCCACCCTAATCCAGGATGATCTCATCTTGATCCTGACCTTGATTGCATCTGCAAGGACCCTGTTTCCAAATAAGGTCACATTCTAAGGTCCCAGGTGGACATGGGTTTTGGGAGGAGACACTATTCAACCATTATAGTGGGGCACTGCAGTCTTAAGTAGGTGGTTGAAGGCATCATTGAGAAGGTGACATCTGAGCAGAGACTTAAAGGAGGTGAGTGGGGAGCCATGTGGATTTCTCGGGAAAGGGCAGAGGGGACAACCAGTGCAAAGGCCCTGAGGCAGGGGACAACCAGTGCAAAGGCCCTGAGGCAGGATCCTACTCATTGGAGGGCCAGCAAAGAGGCTGGGTGGCTGGAGGGGAAGGGAGCAAGAATAGAGGTCGAGAGGCCCATGGAGGAGCTGATTGGGTAGGGCCTTGTAGACCACTGGGGGAGTCCCTGGGTGGTATGAACCATTAACATACTCGCTGTTAACTGAAAGGTTGGTGGTTCGAGTCCATCTGTAGGCACCTTGGAAGAAAGTTCTGGTAATCTAATTCTAGAAATCAGCCAATGAAAGCCCTGTGGAGTGCAGTTCTACTCTGGCACACACGAGCTTGTCAGGAATCGGAGTCAACTTGACGACATCTATTTGTTTTTTAGACCACTGACAGGATTGGGCTTTGTTCCGTTAACGCCCTTTTCCCTTCCCTTGCCTCCGAGTTCAGGTTCTGTATGATGGGAATAATGCCCACCCCCTTCATGGGCTTTGTGAGGAGCCGGTGGCCTGTGCGATGCTCACGGACGGAGCCAGTACCAGCTCTGTGTAGCACTTAGTGTTTGTGTCCACAGTTTGAAATTGCTTCCTACCACACTCCCAGGAGGCAGGCGTCTCCATTCCTGTTTGCAGATGATGAATGAGGCCGAGAAAGGTGAAGTAGTTTACTCAGGGTCACGCAGGACATCGGGAAGGTGCGTGCCTGAAGCTCATGGCCCTTACTGCACCTCAGCAGCCTGCTTCGCTGGAGGACTAGGCTGGAGGACCATCACCACTCCCGGGCTCCTCAGACTGCCCGGCATTCTGCCACCTCCTCCTCTCTCTTTTTCCCCCTCCTCCCCTCCTTCTCTCTCTTTTTTTTTCCCTTCTCTTCCTCCTCACCTCTTCTCTCCCTCCTTTTCTTCACCCCTTTCCCAAAGGGGGAGGATTACACCTTGGGAAAGGAGCTTCAGCCCAGGGCGGGTGTGGCCCCAGAGTGCTTCCCAGTCTAGTCTCACGACCTGCATTCAGGATTGAGGTCAGAAGTGTGGGCTACAGGATGTGCAAACCGAAGTCTTCAGGCAGATGTGTGAGAAACAGCCCAGCCTCGGACAGGAGGGAGCTGTAGGGCCCTCAGGAACTGAAATTCCTGCCTGCCTAAAGCCTTTTAAATTCACTCAAAGAAAAAGAATCTCCTTTGTGGACCAAACTAAATAAAAAGGATTAGAGCAGCCGAAGAGCTGTGAACAGTGGTCTGTCAGCTCAGTAGGTAGGCAAAGACAGTGGTTAGAAGGCAGGGTGCATTCTGCAGACACAGCTCAGGGCAGGATGGGGCCTCTGTCTGACTTTACCCACCGCCCCCCAGGATAAAACCAGGGTAGTGGTGTGGGATATAGAGTTCCTCAGATGGAGAACAAGCTTTGGGTCCTCTTCCCTCACCGGACCTCTGAAGACTTGCAGCCTCGGCCTTTATAAACCCCATACCTGCAGTCTCTCACCCACATTTTTTTAAATTAAGCTTTTAGAGACAACTGTTGATTCACATGCAGTTGTAAGAAATTACACAGTCTTACCCATTTGTTTAATGTCTCACAGATTTGACATAGAGTGTTAGACTCTCAGTTAGCTTTACATTCCTTGGTCTTTTTGTTTTAAAGCTTAGAAATATATTTTTTATGAGAAAACGTAAAATGTCAACAACAGGGCCTCAAACATGATTGTTGTTAGGTGCTGTGGAATCAGCCCTGACTCATGGCGACCCCATGCACAATGGACCAAAACACTGCCTGGTCCCGTGCCATCCCCATGATCAGTTGCAGATCATACCATTGTGATCTATATATGGGGTTGTCAGTGGCTGATTTTTGGACGTTGATTGCCAAGCCCCTCTTCCTAGTCTGTTTTAGTCTGTAAGCTCCACTGAGACCTGCCCAGCCACATAGCAACATGCAAGCTTCCTCCACTGACAGATGGGTGGTTGGCTGTGCATGAGGTACATTGGCTGGGAATCGAACCCAGGTCTCCTGCATGGAAGGTGAGAATTCTACCACCGAGCCACAACACTCCCTTATTCCTCTCCCAGGAGACCCCGAAAGTCCTCCCCTCCGAGCCCAAGTGACAACCCCTTTCTCACCCACTTCCCCGGTCCTCTCTCCTTGCAGGAGGAGAACAAACAGATCCTGGCTTGGCAGAAGTCCAGCTCCCAGTCGGACTCACACGAGGAGGAGATCTCCCCGATGCCCCCGAACCCCGTGGTGAAGGCCCGCCGCCGCCGCGGGGGCGTGAGCGCCGAGGTGTACACAGAGGAGGATGCTGTTTCCTACGTCCGAAAGGTGAGGGCCACGCCAGGCTCCCCTGGGCTCCTTGCAGGGCACGCTCAGGCTCTGGGGGGTTCAGTCTCCCTTCTGATTTGAGGTACTTGGGTGGTGCAGGAGGGACCCGGGATGGGAGAGACAAAACCGTGCTCAGGCTGGCACTATATGGGAAGGAGAGGCTAAGGAATGGAATTAATTTTTTTGGGTGATAGTAGCTCCCTCTGTTTTCTTTTTCCTATAGGTATTTTGGGGGAAAATGCCCCAGTCCCCACTAGAATCGCAAAGCCCCCTCTGGACCATTCTTTAAATTCTTCCTTATCAAGTAGAAGCCCTTATGGGCAGTACTGAGTGAAGTCAGGGGACCAAGGGTGGCCTGTGAGTCTCCCATGTGTTATCACCATGGTGGGCCCTGGGAGGGAAGGGTCTGGCCAGCCACAGGGTGTTGGTGCAGGAGTCAGGCTGGCTGCACTGTGACCCTGTTTCTCCTTGGCTTCATACCCCTCAAGGCCAGAGCCCCTTAATGGCTGCCCTCAACTCCATTACCCCTCTCTGTCCTCCGGGGACAGTTACTTTGCACTGCCGCCTGCCCCACCCACATGGGACATGGCCTTCCTGACCTGCACAGGCACAGCTAGCTATCAGTGTGTGGGCAGCCCACCCGCACCCATCCCAATCTCAGCCTCAGAAATGGGCCTTTCCAACCTAGGCATTCCTACAAGTTTCTTGATGTTTTTGAGAATATACACAGCAAAACATACACCAATTCAACAGTTTCTACATGTCCCATTTAGTGACGTTGATTACATTCTTCAAGTTGTGCAACTATTCTCACCCTCCTCCCCCATTAACATAAATTCACTACCCCCTAAGGTTCCTATCTAATCTTTCAAGTTGCTGTTGTCACTTTGATCTCATAGAGATAATTCTTAAAAAAGCACAATACTCAAGGCAGACCTTTTTTCGTACTAGTTAAGCTAAATTATTGTTGGGTTTTAAGAAGACTTCAGGGGATATTTTTGGTTTACGTTTTAAAGATGATCTCAGGGCAGTAGTTTCAGGTATTTATCTAGCCCTCTTGTCTCCAGAAAGTCTGGCATCCTTGAGAATTTGAAATTCTGTGTGGCGTTTTCCCCTATTTGATCAAGATTTTGCTATAGAATCTTTGGTCAAAATGTTCGGTAATGGTAGCCAGACACCATCCAGTTTTTCTGGTCTTACGGCAAAGGAGGCAGTTGTTCATGGAGGCAGTTAGCCACACATTCCATACCCTCCTCCTATTCCTGACTCTCCTTCTTCCTCTGTTGCTCCTGGCAAATAGAGACCAATTGTCCTGCCTTGGGTGGCCGCTTGCAAGCTTTTAAGCCTCCAGTCATTATGCAAGGAACTACAAGGTAGAAGCACTAAACATGTTATTAGGCAAATTAACTAGGATGTCCCATGAAACCATGACCCTAAACCTCCAAAGCAAGGGACCAAATCCCATGAGGTTTTCGTTTGTACATAAGCAGCCTCAGGAGCTACTTTTTTTTTTTTTTTTTGTCATTGTAAATATATCTATCATGCAGCTTTTGCTAGTTCAACTTTTCACAGGTGTACAACTTATTGACAACAATTATAGTAATTGGCTGTGCAACTCTACCCTTAATAGTGAGATTTTCCCATTACATTAAGCCTGCTTTTTCCCCTCCTTCGCACCCCTGGTAACCACTAATAAACCTTGGTCTCTACAGATTTGCCTTTTCTTGTCTTTTTATATAAGTGAGGTCATACTATATTTGTCCTTTTGTGATTGACTTATTTCACTCAGCATAATGTCTTCCAGCTCCATCCATACTGTAGCATGTATCAAGACTTTGTTTCTTCTACTGGCTGAGTAGTATTCCATTGATGTATGTACCACATTTTGTTTATCCATTCATTTTGCTGTTGGGCATTTAGGTTGTTTCCACCTTTTGACTGTTGTGAATAATGCTTCAATGAACGTTGGTGTACAAGTCTCTGTTCGACTTTCTGCTTTTGAGTCTTCTGGATGTATACCTAGGAATGGAATTGCTGGGTCATAGGACAGCTGTTTGTAGCTTTTTGAGGAGCCGCCACACACTGTTTTCCACAGCAGCTCTACCATCTTGCATTCCCACCAGCAATGGATAAGGGTTCCAATTTCCCCACATCCTCGCCAACATTTGTTATTTTATTTATTATTAATATTTTTTAATCTTAGTCATTCTAGTGGGAGTGAAAGGGTATCTCATTGTAGTTTTGGTTTGCATCTCTCTGATGGCTAATGACATGAAGCATCTTTTCATGTGTTTGGTGGCTGTTTAAATGTTCTCTGTGGTGAAATGTCTATTTAAGTCTTTTGCCCATTTTATGGTTGGGTTGTCTTTTTGTTGTTAAGTTGTTGAGGTTTTATATATATTTTGGTTATTAGATTCTTATTGAAAAAATGTTTTCTGAACCTATTCTCCCAGTCGGTAGCTTATTTTTTTACTTTTTGGTACAGTCTTTTGAAGAACAAATGTTTTAAATTTTTATGAGGTCCCATTTATTTACGTTGTCTTTTGCTTTTTGTGCTTTTATCTTACATTATAATCCATTGTTAAAAGCTAGGACTGACAGCATTTCCCTTGCGTTTTCTTCTAAGAATTTTATGGTTTTAGTTTGCACGTTTAGGTCATTTATCCATTTTGAATTTGTTTTTGTTTATGGTATGAGGCATGGACCCTGTTTCATTTTTTTGCATGTGGAAATCCAGTTCTCCCAACACCATTTATTGAAGAGACTCTTCTTTTCCCATCGAATGAACTTACCACATTGTCGAAAATTAGTGTACCATAGATGTGTGGGTTTATTTTTGGATTCTGAATTCTTTTCCCTTGGTAAAAAAAAAAAAAAAAAATTTTTTTTATATGTCTATTGTTATACCACTACCAGGCTGTTTTGATTATGGTAGCTGTATAATATGTTTTAAAATCAGGAAGTGTGAGTTCTCCTACTTTGTTCTTCTATTTCAACATTGCTTTTGCCATTTGGGCCTCTTGCCATTCCACATAAAGTTGAGGATTGGTTTTTCCATTTCTGTAAAGAAGGCTGTTGGAATTTTGGTTGGGATTGCATTGAATCTATAGATCGCTTTGGGTAGATTGACATCTTAACAATATTAAGTCTTCCACTCCATGAACACGGAACATCTTTCCATTTATTTAAGTATCTTTAATCTCTTTCAGTGGTGTTTTATAATTTTCACTGAGTAAGTCCTTCATGTTCCTGGTTAAATGTATTCTTAGGTATTTTATTTTCTTAGATACTATTGTAAATAGAATTGTTTTCCTAATTTCCCTTTCACATTTCTCATTGTTGGTGTATAGAAACCCAACAGATTTTTGTTTGTTGACTTTGTATGTTGTAAGTTTGCTAAATTCCTCTATTAGCTCTAAAAGTTTTTTTTTTTTTTTTGTAGAGTCTGTGAGATTTTCTATATATAAGGTCATATATTATAGAGATAATTTTACTTCTTACTTTCCAAACTGGATACCTTTTATTTCTTTTTCTTGCCTATGGCAAGTTGTAAATGTGTGTTATTGTGTGCCATTGAGCCAATTCCAACTCATAGTGATCACTCATGTGGCAGCATACAACTGCCCCATAGGGTTTCCTAGGCTGTAATCTTTATGGGAGCAGCTTGCCAGGTCTTTCTCCTGTGGAGCCTCTGGGTGGACTTGAACTTCTAACCTTTCAGTGAGCAGCCAAGCGCGTTAATTGTTTGTACCACTCATGGACTCCAATTTAGTGGACCAAAAAAAAAGCAAACCAAACCCATTGCTGTTGACTCAATTCTGACTCATAGCAACCCTATAGGATTGAGTAGAACTGCCCCATAAAGTTTCCAAGGCTGTAATCCCTATGGAAGGAGACTTCCAGGTCTTTTTTCCTGCGGAGTGGCTGGTTCGAACCACCAGCCTTTTGGTAGCGCTTAACCACTGTGCCACCAGGGCTCCTTACTTGGTGAATAGAGGAGTCCAAATCCCTATCCCAGCTCCCACTCCGTCTCTTCCCTGGCCCCTTGTCCACCCATACCCTAAAGAGAAGGTCAGCCTAGGTGTCTGTTCTCACCTGACATTACCTGACAACAAGAAGGATGATGATGATAAGAATGAGTTGGAAGCTGAATGGTTTAACTCTTAGCCACATCAAGCCATCTCAAGGTCAAGCCTGAACTTTCTGCCCCTGCACCAGGCTCCCGCCCACCCTCCACAGGGCTCCAGAAGTCTGATTTTCATTGCCTCCCTCTAGGTGATCCCCAAGGACTACAAGACAATGACAGCCTTGGCCAAGGCCATTTCCAAGAACGTGCTCTTTGCTCACCTCGATGACAATGAGAGAAGGTAGGTAATATGGGAGCTGCGTGCGCCCTTTGCCCGGCCCTACCCACTGATAGCCCCCCAGGCTCCCCTCTGGAAGGTTGGTGCTGCTTCACTGAGTCACCTAGTCATGGCCATGATTCATGGTGACACTCGGCTCTGGGCTGCATTCCTCAGGTACTGGCTTTGCATCCAAGACTCCCACACTACACTTTGTCCTAGAAAGACACATGTGGGGCCCCTCTGCCCAGGTCACTGTGGGCTTAATTCTTCTGGCATCTTCTACACTCAAGGACTTGCACTGGTTGAAATCACTGCCTGGTGGAGGGTGGCAGGTGGGGGGCAGGGGGTAATATGCTACTCTGACCACTTCTACCTGCCCCTGGGAGCTTGGGGTCCTGAGTGGGGGATGGGTGAGTCAGAGGGGCATTCCACATGCTCTGAAAGATTTCAAAGCATGGATATAAGGAGATGAAGATTATTCCAGGGAGGAGGAGCAGCTTGCCAAAGCTGGGGCGTGCGGCAGTTTGTGGCACCCCCAGGGGACCAGCGAGCTGTGAAGGTGTCTGAACTCCATCCTATCAATCTTTAGAAAAATGGGAATGTTTTAATACAATAAAAAGCAAAAATGTTCCTGTAATCTGACTCCCAGAGATCATCACTGGTAATGTTTCAGGGCAACCCGTAAGGATATATTTTGTGCATACGTAATAACTCTGTGACTGTGTTCACAGAGCAGACTATACCGTGCGTATTGCTTTATGATATCTGAGCCATGCAGAGCATCCTCCTTTGTCAGTAAAAATTTTTAGTGGTTCATGGTATCAATTTGCGCAGACTTGCTGTAACTTAACAACTTTCCTACTGTGGTTATTGGAATTATTTCCCTTTTATTTTATTGCGGTAAAAAATATACAACATAAGATTTGCCATTGTAAACATTTTCAAGTGTACAATCCAGTGGCATTAATCACACGTACCGTGTTGTACAACGATCGCCCCTATTTGTTCCCAGAACTTTATTACCCCAAGCAGAAGCTCTGTACCCAGGAAGTAATGACTCTCCCATTCCCCTCTTCCCCCAGCTCCTGGCAACCATGAATCTACTTTCTGTCTCTATGCAATTACCTATTCTAGCTATTTCATGTAAGTGGGATCATACACTATTTGTCTTTTTGTGTCTGGCTAATTTCACTCAGCATCATGTCTTCAAGGTTCACCCATGTCATAGCATGGATCAGGATTTCATTTCTCTTTATGGCTGAGTAACAGTCCATTGTATGGATGGACCGCACTGTGGTTATTCATCATCTGTTGATGGACACTTGGGTTGTGTCCACCTTTTGGCCATTGTGAACAATGCTGCAATGAACTTTGGTGCACCACTCAGGTGCTGAATTCCCGCTTTCTCGTCTCTCGGGCATATACCTAGCAGTGGCATTGCTGAGTCATATGGTAGTTCTATGTTTAAGCTTTTGATATATTTGGATTTTTATATCATAAACAACATTTTGATGACTGTGACTGTCATAGTATATTTGTCTTTGAGTACTCATTTGTTTCTTTTTTTAAGATAAATTCCTTAATGTGGAGCAAAGAGTAATAATATTAAAAAAAATTATTCTTTCTCTTTTTAAAAAACTTTTGACAAATTCTAAATTTTATTAGGTAGCTCAATACACCTTGATGACAGTCCTGTATTAAATCCAAATGATATAAAATAAAAGAGACAGCCTCCTTTCACCCCTCTCCCCAATCCTACTCTCCTCCCCAGAGACAGCTACCAGCATGGTTTGGTGTGATCCTTCCAGGACATTCTGTAGGTGGTTATGTACATGTCTGTACATAACCACATGTAGAGACTTTTTAAACGTACGTGGAGTTGCTGGGTCAGAGAGATTGCACGGAGGGATCATGATAGATGTGGTGTGCACATTTTAAAAAGGCTTTGGATCAGTGGTGTCTCTAGGGCTGGCGTCACCCAGTGCACTAACTCATGGTGTCACCCTCCGCATGGATGTCCTCCCATACCAGACAATACAGAATCTTTACTAACGTTTTTTGTGCTAATGTTACTTGTAAATCGTTAATTCCTGTATGTCAGCCCTTCTTTTCTTTTAATTACTACTTCCTTCTCAAAAAAGTTATAGATGTAGGTTCACAAATACTAATTACCACAGCATTGTAGCTAAAACACTAGAAAATTTGACAAAACCTGAGCAAAACAAAAAACCAAATCCATTCCTGTCAAGTTGATCCCAACTCACAGCTACCCTATAGGACAGGGTAGAACTGCCCTGTAGGGTTGCCAAGGAGCGCCTGGTGGATTTGAACTGCCAGCCTTTTCCTTAGCAGCCCTAGCTCTTATCCACTAGGGGTTTCCTTGACGAAATCAGCAGCTATAAAAACAGTGGCAGCAACGAAAACAACAGCACATGCTTCTAGTGCATGCGGACGAAACCACGGGATGGGAAGCAGCATTGTAATTGGGTAATAATGACAGCTCTGAGTGGAGCACATTAAAAGGTTCAGGAAGTAAATTAGCATAGACTTTTAGCCTTCTAGATATACTGATACATGTAAGCTGGGCTTATAAAAAATGTTTTTGTTGTTATAACTAACTACAGGGAATTTTTTGTAAAAAATAATACATCTCTGCTGAAACCCTGTGTGAAAATTTTATAGACATTTTGGTGTCACCTCCTCTGACAGTGCGGCCTACACCTCCTGCACCTCCCTAGTGACACCACTGCTTTTGATACGTTTTGCTGAGCTGTCCCCAGAAAGGCTGGCAGGAGGGTGGAGAGAATCTGTGTATAGGTGGGGTGTGTTCCTGCCACCTCTGTCATTCCTGCTGAACTCCTGCTCTGCCACGCGAACCATCTTCTGCTGACCGTCCATCTGAGTCCAGGATGATGATGACTGTTGTTCTGTGGCTGAGCGCATGCTGAAGTAGGTGTGTTCTGGAGCTCGGCTTTGGAAAGACTCCTCGGTGCTTCTGTGCATTCCAGAATCACACTGTTGTGGGTGAATTGTGTCCCCCCATTTATGTTGATACCCCAACCCCAGTACCTGTGAATGTGACTTTGATTGGAAACGGGGCCTTTAAAGATGTCATCAGGTACCATGAGGTCATACTGGAGTAGGGTGGGTTCTAATCCCATCTGAGTGGTGTCCTCGTAACAGAGAAGAGACACAGAGACAGGGAGACGAAGGACACCAGAGATTGGAGTGATGCATCTACAAGCCAGGGGACATCAAGGAACACCTGGAGCCACCTGAAGCTGGGAGAGAGGCGAGGAACAGATTCTTCCTCAAAGCCTCCAGAAGGAATCAACACCACCGACACCCTGATCTCGGACTTCTAACCTCCAGAACTGTGAGAGAAAAAGTTTCGGTTGTCATTTAAGTCATCCCAGTTTGTGGTATTTGTAATGACCAAAAAAACCTAAACATGTTGCCATTGATTCCAACCCCTAGTGACCCTATAGGACAGAGTAGAACTGCCCCATGGGGTTTCCAAGGAGCAGCTGGGGGATTCGAACTGCTGACCTTTTGGTTAGCAGCTGAGCTCTTAACCACTGCACCACCTTTGTTATGACAGCCTCCCCCAAAAATAGAAAAACCCAAACCCTTGCTGTCAAGTCGATTTTGACTCAAGGCAACCCCAAGTGTTGCAGAGTAGAACTACCCCATAGGGTTTTCTTGGCTGGCACCTTTACAGAAGCAGATTGCCAGGCCTTTATTTTGTGGAGCCTCTGGGTGGGTTCAAACCACCAACCTTTAGGTTAGCAGCTGATTACAAACTGCTTGCACTACCCAGGCTCCTACAGCAGCCACAGGACACTCATACACAAGGTCACGTTGTTGTTGTTGGGTGCCATCGAGTAATTCCGACTCATAGCGACTCCATGTGACAGAGTAGAACTGCCCCATAGGGTTCCTAGGCTGTAATCTCTGTGGGAGCAGATCACTAGAACTTTTCTCCCACTGAGCAGCTGATGGGTTTGAACCACCGATCTTTTGGTTGGTAGCCAAGCGCTTAACCTTTGTGCCACTGGTGCTTCTTTAGCAGTGTTATAAAAACCTGTTTCTGTTGAGTTGATTCCAACTCATAGCAACCCTATAGAACAGAAAGACAGAGTAGAAATGCCCCATAGGGTTTCTGTAAAAATGATGTGTTAGGCATTCTCTGACCCTGTCTTCACAAGGGGAAAGGAGAATCAAGATCAATAGTGCAAGGCTGATTCCTATGAGGCAGTGGTCAGACATGCCTCCTCTCTCCACCATCTGTACCAATTCTGACACCAACGGTCCCTCCCACAGCACTCTCTCCTGGGTTCGATAATTTATTGCAGTGGCCACACAGAACTCACGGGCGATACAGTTATGGGGTTCATTAGGGAAGTAACAGGTTACAGCTCAGGTTTAGGAATGCTCAGGATACAGTTCTCCAATCAGGATGGCCTCTTCTCAGCTGTGCCCACAGGCATGCCTTTCTCTGGCCCCTCCGTCTCTACGCTGCTTGGGAAAGTGTTACAAAGCTCTTTTAGCTCTGCCAGTAAGTGCCCAGAGGCACCCTACTCTGCCAGCAAGCCTTCTGCCCAAAGGCACTCAGCTTTCTTGCCCTGTGGCCTGGGAAGCCCACTGCGCCATCTCCTGCCAGTCTCTACTGCTGCCATGTCTCTGCCACGACTTCTCACCACCTTCACTCAGTGTTACAGCTCGCTCTCTTCCTCCCTTTCTCTCTCTGTCTTTCTCTCTCGGTCTCCTGGTTCTAGGAGCGTCTCAGTGCAGGGATCCTGGGTCCAAAAGGCACACTCCTGGCTCTTCTTTTTGGTGGTGGTGACATCCTCCCTTTCCGCCTCTGGACTGGCTCATTGTAAGCCTAGAAGAATGGCAAAACCAGTCAATCCCTTCGTTAGGGTTCCATATATCTTATTTGCAGAGTCTCACTCAGTCACTGTGTGTGAGTCATAAAGACCACGGCTAGAAGGGCTATATTAAGCAATTCATTGCGCCACAGTTTCCAAGGCTGTAAATCTTTATGGAAGCAGATTGCTACATCTCTCTCTTGTGGAGCAACTGGTGGGTTTAAACCACCAACCGTTCGGTTAGTAGCCAAGCACTTATCCACTGTGCCACCGGTGCCGATAGCAGTGGCGCAGTGGCCATCCTAGTGAGGGCAATTATCAACCACCAGGTGGAACTAGATGACTTAAATGTTGTTTAACTTAAATTTAAACATTAATTAAAAGTATGATTTAGATTTAAATTACACTTAAGTTTTTTAAAAGTTCCATTCATGTGGTTCAAAATTCAAAAGGTACAAAAGGGGTCCAGAGTGAAGAGCGAGCCATCTGGAGAGCTGCCCCAGGACCTTTGCTTGTCCCTGGCTGTGCCTCCCTGGGGGCCCCCTGGCTCCATTCCTACAGACAAACTCTCTCTGCCTTCCGGGCTTGAGGTCAGCTGTTTCGCGGTGGGTAGCCACGCAGACTGGCTGTCCCTTTTTTCTTTATTGTGGTAAAGTACACATAACATTTACCATTTTAACCATTTTGCAGTGCACAGTTTAGTGGCATTTAGTACACTCGCAATGTTGTACAACCGTCACCTCTGTCTAGTTCTAGAACATTTACATCACCCCAAAAGGAGACCCTGTACCCATTAGCCATAACTCTGCATTCCCCAGCCCCTAGCAACCACTAATCTACTTTCTGTCTCTATGCATTTGCCTGTTCTGGGCATTTCCTATAAGAGGGGTCATACCATGTTTGGCCTTTTGTGCCTGGCTTCTTTGACTCAGCATCATGTCTTCAAGGTTCATCTATGTTGACTGTCCATTGTTAAACCCAATCTCAAATCCTCAGGGAAGAAGTGATAACTGACCAGGCTTATGTCCAGTTGGTCCTCTGCCAACTCATACTTTTATTTGTTTTTGTTGTGAGCTGTCGTCGAGTTGGCCCCAACTCATGGTGATCCCATGTACCACGGAACAAAGAGCTGCCTGGTCCTGCACCATCCCCATCATCAGTTGTGTCTGATTTTTGGAAGTAGATTGCCAGGCCTTTCTTCCTAGCCTGTCTTAGTCTAGAAGCACTGCTGAAACCTGTTATGTAACCTAGAAAATGGCGCCCTCTGGGGGACAAGGCCCTGTAGGCACATGGTCGGCCAGGCGGCTCAGGGTGTGCTCCTCAGCTGGTCCTGGCCACCTTATTTCTTACCAAGATGGGGCATCCATCAATGACAGGCCCAGGCCTGGACTGTGGGGAGTGAGTTCCTGAGGCAGAAGGGTATCGTGGTTTGGGCAGTCACCTCGAAATTCATCTACTTTACTTGGGAGATGTCCTTCTGTTTTCTGGGCCTCAGTTTCCTTATCTGTACCAGAAGGTGATCAGTCTACATTAAGCCCTTGCAGGAGTGGGTGGCAGGACCAGAATTCTGTGTACAAGTGTGTGTTTGAATCCCTGCTTTAAATTCTTTTGGGTATATACCTAGGAGTGGAATTGCTAGTTCATATGATAGTTATACGTTTAACTCCTGGAGTTACTGCCAAACTGTTTTCCATGGTGGCTGCTCCATTTTTCAATCCCACTAGCAGTGGATGAGGGATCCAATTTCTCCACACCTTCACCCACCGAACCTTCCTTTTTCGTTGTTGCATTCCTTCCAGGTATCCCATCTGTGGCAGCTGTGTGTAAGTTAAACCTCTCAGACCCTCTCTGCCCCAGCCCGGTTCCTGGGCATGGGCTGGGTCAATGGCGCTCATAGTAGGGTCTTATTCGGCCCTGAGTGTAGGTTGTAGGCAGAGGTTGTGGTCAAGGTGGTATTTCTGGGCCCTCTTGGCTGTGTGTGCTCAGGAAGCGCCAGTGCTGTGCTCTTGTGCCCTTGGCCCTGAGTTTCCAGAACCACGTTGGCTGCCTTGGACTTGTCTGCATCCAAGAGCCAGGTGGAAGAGAAGCAGAGGAAGCAGATGGTTGGATTAAAAATTCCTCTTTGAGAGGCTGGCTTGAAAAGAAAGCTTTCACGTGGGGCATGTGTGTCTGTGTTTCGGGTCTTTTGTTTTGCACGCAGGAAAACTCACTTTCCATATTGAAACCCCATAAGCTCCTCTTTCTGGCCAGGGTCCGAGAGAAGCAGGCGATGGTGAGGGGAACAATTGCAGAGGGAGTGGGCAGGGAAGCCCTGCCCCTTGACCTTTCACGTGATATCTCCCCTGTGCAGCATCCAAAATATTTTGCTTTTTCCAGTTTACTAGAAGCTGGGCTTAGTAGCTTTGTCTCAGCTCGGCTGTGGTTTGGCGAGGTCTGGGAAATTCCTTCCAAGTTTGCAGGGCGTCTGGCAACCCTTGACTCCGAGGCTGCCGGCTGCTCCCTCCGTTCCTTCCCCACGTGGGCAGAATAAAACAGAGTATTCCTTTGCAAACAGGTCGTTTGTGGGCTGAGCACACCCTCATGCTCAGTGACTTCTTCTAGATGCAGGTTTATGACACATGAGCCAGCTGTCGTGGGCTGGGTGAGTTTGCTCTTGTGCTTTTGTGACAGTGTCTTTCTGTCAGAGCCTTTGTAGCTTGTGTTGGAGATACTCAAGCTTGGAAAGGAGGTACAGATTAGGTGTAAGCCCTTTTAGTTAAAAAATGATAATACAAAGTAGTTCTGAGAAGAGGCTGCTAACTCCCCAAAGCTGTGTGCCTTCTTCTCTGGGAGAATAGTTGTTCTCACTGGCATCTATTGGAGCTTCCCCAGTACCTTCTCACAGCACCCTGTGGGGTGTGTAGCACTAACCTCTCAGAGCCTCAGGTTTTCCCCGCCCCCCCATAAATGGGGCTGTCTCTTGCCCAAGGCCAGGTGATGTCTAAGTGGCACAGCCTGGTTCCAGCCCAGGTCTTTTGGGCCCCTCAGCCTGTGTTCTTCCCCACAGGACCACAGGTCAGTGGTTAGCTAGGTACCTGCCAGTAAGAGGGGTGGTCCTGGCGGTTTTGGTGCACACAGGCACAGGATTTAAGGTGTGTTAAAACATCCTTTGGAAGGAGAGAGTTGTGTGAATAATTTATAAGCTGTGTAATGACATTCTCTAGGCCTTGGTTTCCTCAAGTGTCAAAAGAGAATTATAAACCCACTTTGTGGGTTGCTGTGAGGATGTAATGAGGTAATGCCCGTGATCCTTATCACCATCATTACCGTCGTCACCGCCATTGTCGTCACCATCACCATCATCGCCACCATCATCTCCACCCTCATCACCACCATCATCATCATCACCATCATGGTCACCATCATCATCCTCACCATCATCCCCCCATCATCATCACTATCACCATCATCATCATCACCACCACCGTCATCATCACTATCATCACCACCATCACCACCATCATCACCATCACCACCGTCATAGTCATCCTCACCATCTTCCCAGGGGGCCTTTGACTGTATGGACAGTGGTATTGGCTAGGACCTCCTCTGTGGGTGCTGTTCTGCCTCTGGGATGCTGACCTAGTCATCCTGACAGACCCTGCAGCCAGGCTCTGATACCCTCCTGACTTCTCCGCTTACACCAACACTCAGTCTGAAGAGGGGCTGGTATGACCTGAGATCACTCCTCCAGACATCATTCCCTGGTCCACCTGGGCCTGAGGCAGGTGGGCAGGCTCCTGTGGGCCTCAGGGCACCACTGTCTTGTCCCCCTGCCTAGTGTCCAGAAGAAGGTTCGGGTCTAGAGAGGCAAGGACCCTTGTTTCTTGAACTAGGCCAAGCAACAAGTGTCCGGGCTGGGGCTGGAGTGGGGTCTCCACAACCCCTAGGCTGGAGCCTTGTGCCTCCTTTGCTGCAGGTGAGCCGAGGCGGTGGCAGTGGGTGGGCTTTCCTTCCCCTTTGGTGTCAGCAAAAGGCAACATCCTGAGTCCTTCAAGGCTTGACAATTTGGAAGGCTCCGAGCCCTGGGGTGTGCTGGGACAATTAGGGCCTGGCCATAGAGGCCATCCCAGGTCGTGGGGGAGGTGGAAGCCCGGAGGTTCACTCTGGTCCCCTCCTGGAGGGCCATGAGCAAGCAGTGCCTGGAAACAGAGCTTGAAGTGCTCCGGAACTGAGGACGCAGTAATTAGGAGGCACCATATGTGTGCAAGGTGCAGGCAGGGCAGGGGCCTCGCTGGGGCTTCATTACGGAGCTGCCAGACGGGCGGGCGAGGGCACCTCACCCCGGAGCAGCCTGGGCTGGCAGCAGCCTCGCTTTCTGCAGCTCTAGTTAAAGTGGGCTCTGGCCGATGAACCGCCGCTGGCCCCTGCAGCTGTCTCTTGCTATCTGTTGCTGGCTCTCCTCCTCCCACCCGCGTATCTTTGCAGTCTGTTTTTCCACAGATTGGCTCGGGGCCTCAGGTGATGGGAAAAACACGCCAGTCTGTAATCGGCAGGGAGCCCCGGAGGGAGCTTGCCTCCCGTTCTCTGAGCCTTTCCGCCCTCTCTCCTCCCTGGCTCAGGCTCTTAGTCGTTCGGCTTCTCTTTCAGGCAAAATTAAAAAACAAAATTAGCATTTTGGAAAATGCAGGGCCTCATCGGAGTAGATGCTTAATAGCTTGGACGTGCAGGGAATGTGATTTCCATTTTGCACAAAGCCAGACTCGTCTGGGCAGGGTAAACCTTAAACTTAAAAAAAAAAAAACTTTGGAGCTGGCAAATGACCATTCCCAGGGGCCCAGCAGGGTTTGGAAACCTATGTTCAGTGGGAGGCTGGAATCTGGGTGCTGTGGATTGAACTGTGTCCTCCAAGAGTATATGCTGAAGTCCTAACAACCCCAGTGCCTGTGAACATAACCTTGTTTGGAAATAAAGTCTTTGAAGATGTTATCAGTTAACATGAGATCATACTAGAGTAGGGTGGGTCCTAACCCCATCTGAGCTGTGTCCTTTTGAAAGAGGAGAAGAAACTCAAACAGACAAATATAAGGGAAGATAGCCATATGAAGATGAGTCTACAGGCCAAGGAGCTACAGAAACTGAAGGAGCCCTGGTGGCGCAATGGTTAAGTGCTCGGTGGTGAAAGGTTGGCAGTTTGAACCCACCAGCATCTCCGCGGGAAAAAAGGCCTGAAGATCTGCTCACGTAAAGGTTACAACCTAGGAAACCTTCTGGGGCAGTTCTACTCTGTCCTATAGGGTCACTGTGAGTTGGACCCAATTTGATGGTACACAATAACCAGAAGCTGAGAGAGACAAGGAAGGATTCTTCCCTAGAGCCTTCGGAGTGAGCGTGGCCCTGCTGACCTTGATTTCAGATCTCTGGTTTTCAGAACTGTGAAACTCATGGGGGCAGTTTTGGCTCAGTGGTAGAATTCTCACCTTCCATGTGGGAGACCCAGGTTCGATTCTCTGTCAGTGTATTTCATATGTAGCCACTACCTGTCTGTCAGTGGAGGCTTGCCTGTTGCCGTGATGCTGAACAGGTTTCAAAGGAGCTTCCAGATTGAGACGGACTAGGAAGAAGGGCCTGGTGATTGACTTCTGAAAATCAGCCAATGGAAACCCTGTAGTTCACAATGGTCTAATCCCCACTCATGGGGATGGTGCGGGACTGGGCAATGTCTCGTCCCATGGTGCGTAGGGTCACCGTGAGTAGGAGCTGACTTGATAGCAGCTGACAGCAACAACAACAGTAGGACTTTCATACCCAGGGACTCTGAAGTTTGCATAAGTAATAAGCGTTGTGTACTGACTTTTATAATTGCCAGGCCCTGGACCACAGGCCTGAGTGCCTCATCTCTGTATGTGGTTGGATCCTGACAGCCCCTGGGGCTGGTGCTGTTATCAGCTCCCTTTGTTAGATCAGGTGCTCAGGCACAGAGAGGTTAGTAAACTGCCCAAAGGCACACAGGAATGGGAGACACTGGGATTTGAACCTGGGCTGGGACATGGCTGCGTGAGGCCTCCCCACCATGAACCCACCTTGAAGCTCATTAACCTTCAAGGGAAAGGTGATAGCCTCTTTACTAAACAATCATTCCTTACACACCCAGAATTTTCCAGTTATCAAGACATCCTGTCATTCTGGAGGGAGAACTGTGGTGTGATTTTGTATCTCCAGGGAGCCTTTGTTTGGACAGGTAGCCAGGGCTGGCTGTATCTAGGAGCACAGAAAATGATTACAACGTGGCCTCATGTGGCATCAGATTCATGGGGCTTTGGAGGAGAAGAGAACGTGGCGGGGGTGGGGGGGAAGCTGTTATCCAGGTGTGAGCACCTGGTGGCCTGCAGCAAATTTGTCTTTGGTCTCAGTTTTTTGATGCATTAATGGTTTGAAATTTCTAGACTTTGATGGCTACGGTCTCCACTAAAGGAGCCCTGGTGGTGCAGTAGTTAAGTGCTCACTGCTAACCGAAAGGTTGGAGGTTGAAGTCCACCCAGAGGCACCTTGGAAGAAAGGCCTGGTGATCTACTTTTGAAATCTCAGCCATTGAAAACCCCGTGGAGCACAGTTCTACTCTGACACACATGAGGTCTCCACGAGTTGGAGTCGACTCGATGGTAGCTGGTAACCCAGTCCACATGTTTGTTATCTGCCAAGCCCTGTAGACATGT
Source organism: Loxodonta africana (assembly GCF_030014295.1). Classification (NCBI taxonomy): domain Eukaryota; kingdom Metazoa; phylum Chordata; class Mammalia; order Proboscidea; family Elephantidae; genus Loxodonta; species Loxodonta africana. The sequence continues at coordinate 91,143,174 of NC_087353.1, read as the reverse complement.
GAGTTTGGGTGCCTGAAGGCTTTGTACTTCCAGCACCCATTTTATAGATGGGGACACTGAGGGCCACAGAAGGTGTGGGGCTGCCTATTTCTTCAGAAGGGCAGAGGCTCAGTCTGGGCAGGGGAGCAGAGTCCCAGAGGACACTGTGTGGGTGCCCCCTGGTGATGGACTGCCTGCAGCCTTCCCAGGTCACAGGGGTGACATGGCCCTGGACAGAGAGATGTGTTGGCTTTCAGACCCCGGCAGGCCCAGAGGTGCCTAGCTTGGCTCCATTCTGGAGTCCCAAGTCACTAAAGACAGCCTGGTTGCCAGTCAGCTGGGGTATAAGGAATTCACCAGCTGTTAGGGGCTGTATAAAGAGGTCAGGGCTGCGGGGGGGCTCTGGGGAGCCCAAGGATCAGGATGGGTGACAGGCCCTGTGGTCATCTGAACTTGTCCCCATCTCCATAGGAACTCCAGGTATCCAGCGCAGCTCATTCAGGCCCATCAGAACCCCCAACACTCCTGGGAAGGGAGTAGCCCCATTTCCATTTGTCAAATGGGGAGACAGGCCCAGAGAAAGGAAGTGAATTGCCCAAGGTCACTGGTGTTCTTGGGGCAGAGATGGGTGCTCCTGCGCTCCTCACTGCTCATCACAGAGTGAGGAATCCAGTGATACCAGAGATATGAGCTCCACTTAGGAGCTGGGCCCTCAGCCAAGAGTTATATGTGTGTAATCTCACCTATGGGCATATCACCCCATTTACCAGATGGGGTCTGGAGTCCCACAGCTGAGACCGGACCAGGACGTGACCCCTGGCACAATCATGGTGTTATTTGTGCTTGTTTAGCACTTGGTCCTGGGGTGGTTGAGGACCCAGGGACCCAGACGTTCCCTCCGCTCCTGACTGAGAGCCTTTCAGCAGGGACCAAGGATTAACAAGTCAGTCATCCTACCTGGGACATGGGTGTCCAAAATCACAACCCAAGCCCCTTGCTGTCTGGCTCATGGTGACCCCATGTGTATCAGGGTAGAACTGTGTTCCGTAGGGTTTTCAGTGGCTGATTTTTCAGAAGCAGACTGCCAGATCTTTCTTCCGAGGTGCCTCTGGGTGGGTTCGAACCACCATTTGTACCACGTAGGGACTTTCCATGGGGTGTCACACGGATGGATAGCAGATGCTGTAGGACCACAGGGAAGAAATGACAGTCTTACCCGGGGAGCCCACCGCCCATCTGTCAGTCTGTCATACTGTGGTGACTGGCATGTTGCTGCGATGCTGGAAGCATTTCAGATACCTGTGGAGGTACCCCTGGTGGACAGGTTTCAGAGAAGCTTCTAAACTAAGGTGGACTAGGAATAAAAGCCTGGTGATCTACTTCTGAAGGTCAGTCATTGAAAACCCCATGGAACACAACAGAACATTGTCCAAGATAGTGCTGAAGCTGAGCCCTTAGGTTGGAAGGCACTCAAAATACACAGTAGCCTCAACGATGGACTCAAGCATACCAACGATTGTGAAGATGACACAGGACCAAGCAGTGCATTGTTTTCTTGTACATGGGGTTGCCGTGAGTCACAGCCAACTTGACAGCAACTAACAACAACTTTGGGGGTGGTAGGTGTGATACTGGTTTACCAGGATAAGCGAGCTTTGAGCCAGGTCTTGGAGGACGGGTAGTTTTCCAGGCAAAGAAGGGAAGAGCTTTCTACGCAGAGGAAACAGCCGGCATCAAGGACAGAGGTCTTCAAAAGAATGTTGAAGTCTGTGGACAGACAGAGAAGTTCAGGGGACTTGAAGAGTTAAAAATCCTTGAACAGGGAACCCCGCATTGTCATTTCCTACCAGCCCCCCACACCCCGTAGCTGGCCCTGCTCAAGGTTGTTTCAAGGGCTTTTCTTAGTGCAAATGAGATTGACCTTCTTGCCAAGTATTATTTGGCCTTTTGCATTTCTTCAGTGAATTGCCAGATTTATCCTTTGCCCATTTTCTTTTTTTCAATTGGCTTTCCGTCTTCTTTCTTATCGATTTGCAGAAGTTCTTTGTAAATTAACAAAACCAGGCCACTGAAGAGTGAATGTATAGCACACACGTTTTCCCAATCCGTCACTGGTCTTTCGGCTTTGTCATGGGATTTTTTGTGATAGGGATGGGATGTTTCGATCAGTCTTTTCCTTTATGGCTTCCAGTGCCCTTCTTAGGAAAGGCTTCTACACTCCAAGACGATAAATGAATGCAACAAATAATTTTTTTTTCCTTTTAAAGAAGTTTATTAGGATCAAACATATATAACATCAAACAAATTGGCCATTTAACCATTTTTAAGTGTACAATTCAGCAGCATTCATTACATTCACCATGTCATGCAACCATGACCACTATCCATTTCCAAAATTTTCATCACCCCAAACAGAAACTTTGTGCCTCTTAGGCAATAACTCCCCATGGTTCCCTGCCCCCAGCCCCTGGTAGCCACAGATAAACTTCTGTCTCTGTGCATTTGCCTAGTTTTTTCTCTTTTCAAATGATTAAATCCCTTTGCAATGGGAGAGAAAAATGAACCATGACGAGGGAGTTGCTTGGGCACGTTCATCCAGCACCGAATCCTCCCCCACCCCACCCCGGGCAGCCAGCAGCTCAGGACTGGGGGCTCACAGCTCAGAGCCTCTCTCGTTCCCAAGGGGAGGGGGTCGTTTGCTCAGGGGCCCCTCATGATCTCAAGAGGCTGAAACCTTCCCAGACTGCTCTGCTCATCTGTGAGATCTGTGTGATTTGGGGCACTGATTGTTCTCCTTCTTTCTCCTTCTCTGGCTTTTTCCTTCTCTTCCTCCTCCTCCTTTTCTTCCTCCTTCCTTCTCCATTCTTCTGCCCCTCCTCCTTTCTTCTTCCTCCTTTTTTCCTCTTCTTCCTTTCTTCCCCTCCTTCTCCTCTTCCTCCATCCTCCTTCCCCTCCTTCTCTGCCTCCATCTCTATTTTTTTTTTTACTACAATAAAAATGCGTGAATTCGAAGGTGCAGATAAGTAGAGGGGATTGAAATCTCCCATAGTCCAGCAAGTCCAGCTTGAGTCTTGGTGGTCCCTCTCTATCTCTCCATGTGGACTTCTGTGACACTGCTGCCATACTACAGTACTAACATCGCTGACCTCCCATGGCATGTGTGACTGCCATGCTGGCTCCTTGGCCATTCCCTCATGACCACACGTTTATTTCAGCACCAATGACCTCCTGGGAAGACCACCCATGTTATTTATTATTATTTGAGTAATAATTATTAGAATGATCATTCCAATAATTTTTGAATAATTGTATAAAGATTCCCTGGAGTAATTGTGGGATGTGTGTGTGTTTCTTACTACCAGGGAACTTTTCAATATCCTGGCATCATGAAAAGCATTCTGGTGATTTCCTGTTAGGTTAGAAATGACTGCAAGATACTATGATTTTTACAAAATATGTTTTTCATGGAAAATTTTAAAAGTGGAGAGACTAGTGGTGATGAACCCCCAGCGTCAACAGTTTCCAACCGACCTGGTTTTATCTTCATTCCCATCCATGTGACCACTGCCCTGAACTATTTCGAAGCCATCCCCAGCCATCAGAAAATCTCGTTTGTGCATATTTCAGTATCAGATGCTAATTTTTAGTCCAGCCTCTTGACCTTATAATCACACCACGTGGGCTATGTAAGTCCGGAGAAGAGCATGTGGGAGGGCATTTCTCACTTGCACAGCTCCACGTGGAGCTGGTGCCCACGGTTTTATATTACCAAAATGGGCCCCACTGATCAGGTTTGCATTCCTTTCTGCTTTTACTGAGAAGCTGTTTTAGAATTCGGGGTCCCCCTTCTGCTGGGCTCGCTCTGCTGCTTTGGGCCCCGTGGGAGTTACTCTGTAATTTCTTGGAGTATGAGGATGCAGAAATTGTAAAAAGAAATAAAAGACCCTCCCAATCTAGACAACGGCTTTCTTTTTGTTTTACAAGTTGGTTACCAAAGATTCACCGTGCTTTGCGTTACATCTTGTGAGGTAACAGCTGGTCCATCCTTGTCCTTCAAAAAAAGCAACAGTTGCTAAGAGCCAGGAAACAAAGACTTGCTTTGACTCCCGGGAACAGCTGTAAGGGAGGGACACTGTGTACTGTCAGCTGCTAACTCCGACCTTCAGACGCCTGAAATGCATGTCTTTAACCCTTTGGCGCCACTGGATTCTTTCTCCCCTCCCTGCCCACCCCGACCCCGTTACTTTTTATTTTCTAACAGAAAGAAAATGCTCTCTTGCTTTTTGACTACAGACACAAAATTTTCGGATTTAATTGAGGCCAGGTCTGGTTATTGAAGGATAAGAGGTCTGCTTGAGTCATTCATTCACCCTTCCATTCCCATTCATCCACCCGCCCATCCATCTACCCATCCATCTCCATCCATCCATCCGTCTATCCATCTATCCATCATCCATTTATACATCCATTTATTCATCCAGCCACTCATCTGTACTCTTCCATCTATCCATCTACTCATCCATTCATCCACCCACCCACCCACCTGTGCATCCATCCATCCATCCATCCATCCATCCATCCATCCATCCATCCAACCATCTGTCCATCCGTCCATCCGTCCATCCACCCACCCACCCACTCATCCAACCATCCACCTACAATTCACCTACATCGTCCATCTGTCAGTCCGTCCATCCATCCATCCAGCCATCCATCCAGCCATCTAGCCATCCATCCAGCCACCCAGCTAGCCAGCCACCACTCACCTATGTCATCCTTCCATCCATCCATTCATTCATCCACCCACTCATCCATCCTCATCCATCCACTCATATACCCACCCATGCACCCATCCATCCACCTACCCATTCATCCATCCACTCATTCATCCATTCACCCACCCAGCCACCCATCCTTCTATCCATCCACCATTTACCTATGTCACCTTTTCGTTCCTCCATCCACCCACCTACCACCCATCCATCCATCTGCCATTCATCCATCCATCCATCCACCCACCCTCCCATCCATCCACCCCATCCATCCGTCCATCATCCATCTACCCACCTGTCTTTCTATCCATCCACCCACCATCCACCTATATCACCCTTACATTCATCCATCTGCCCACTCATCCATTCATTCACTCATCATTCATCCACTCACCCTTCCATCCATGCATACACCCACTCATCCATCCTTCCATCCAGTAAATACTGGGGCAAGTCTTCTATGTTCTAGGCACTAGTGAAATGGATGCATAGATGTCAGCATGAGTGGCAGAGGATCATGTGGACTGTTGCACTTTTTTCCAAGGAGAAAATGATGGGTGGTTGCTGCCTTTGGTGAGGCTTTGGAGGTGGGTTCAGAAAGTGTTGCCTGGATTGAATTGGATTCTTGCCTTTTGAAGGCATATAAACCAATGGCCTGAGTCAGCAAGCATTCCCAGCCACTCACGTGGCATAGAGCTTTCATCCCAGCCAGGATCTCTATGTACTGTTTTTCATTTAATACACTGTATGGATTGAATGTGTTCCTCAGGCAAGAAGGCGATCATCCCTGAGTCAGGAGCTCACTCATTCATTCATACACTCATTCATTCAGCACATGCGGCAGCACCAGGGCAGTCAACAGGACCCTTGTAAGAGGTGGAAGAAGCTGTGATGGATATGCACCAGAGGAAGGGCAGAGAACATAGGTGAGGGTCTCTGTTAAATGAAGGAGCTAGAGAAAGCCCCTCCAAGAGGGGGTTCAACCTGAGACCCTGGAAGGGTGAGGGGCAGGGGGAGATATGTCTTTGGCGTGGGGACCAATGAGTCCAAAGGCCCAAAAAGGGCTTAATGTGGTTGGAATTGACCAGGCGGGGAGGCCAGGGAGTGAGGGAGTATGGCTGAGGTGGCGGGGAGGAGGGTCCAGTGGGCGCACAGACCCCTGTGTGCACATAGACTCTCCCAAGGTGCTCCAGCCAGCAAGTTTGAAACAATCAGGGTCCCAGTTCTCACCGTCCACATATGTGCTGTCTCGGTCTGATCCATCTGAGCTGAGGCCAGCTTTCCCTAGCTCTTTCCAAAATCACCCTTCTCCCACTCCAGAAAAGGAAGGCACACCTCTAACCCACCTGAAGCTTGCAGGTGAATTACCTGAAGGTGTAAAACCTCCAAGTCTCCAAACCAAGGGACAACCATGCAGTTCTTTTAAACTAAGGTATTGTGGATCAATATACCAGTTTTTTAGCAGCTGCTGTCGAGTCAACTCCTACTCATGGTGACCCCACGTGTGTCAGCATAGAACTGTGCTCTATAAGGTTTTCAGTGGCTGATTTTTTTTGACAGTGGATTGCCAGGCCTTTTTTCCGAGGTGCCTCTGAGTGGACTTGGATCACCAACCTTTCAGTTGCAGCAGAGCTATTAACTGTTTGTACTACCTGGGGAAAATATAAATATCCTCCCCTCCCATTTCGCTCATTAAAAGGTAAATTCCCAAAACAATTTTACTTTTTCAATTTAGTTAATGATTTATCAAAAAGGCTAATCAATTGATGCTTTGACCAATTATGTACTAGTAATAAAAAAAAAAAAAAAAACTTGATCTCAAAAGAAAAACTTCAGAGTCATATGTTCACAGGAAAAAGTTTTAAAAATTTAATATACCTTACACAGAAGCTAGGTAGGGTGATCAATAAAAACTTCCAAGCATAAACATTTTTACGTTAGAATAAATTCTATAGGAAAATGGTGTAGAAATACCAGTTCAAGGAGAAAAGGAACAATGTAAAATTTCCAACTGTTAACTCAGAGATCCTTATCCACCTTCCCCGCCACCCCAATAATATCTTGTTTTAACTAGCTGGTAGGTATCCAGTCACAGATTTCTGTTTGTGTGGCTATATTTGAAAGAGTGATAGAGCGGTTAAAATGGCAACATTTACAATGTGCCAAAAATTACTCCCTTTGCAACTATATAAACTCATAATGGAGCATTTTAGATGTTAACTTAAATCATGAAGGGGGGTGTGCTACATAGTTAAAAAAAAAAAAAACTTTTAGGTACTGGTGGTGTTGTCCTCAAGTGGGCTCAGATTCATGGCAACCTTATGTACAACAGAACAAAACGTTTTGGGGTCCTGTGCCATCTGCATGATCATTGGTAGTCAGATAATGTTCTGTTATGATCCTTAAGGTTTTCTTTGGCTAATTTTTGAATGTAGATTGCCAGGCCTTTCTTCCTAGTCTGTCTTAGTCTGGAAGCTCTGCTGAAACCAATCCAGCATGGGTGACCCTGCTGATATTTGAAATACCGGTGGCATAGCTTCCAGCATCGTAGCAACACGCAAACCACCACGGTAGGACAAACTGACAGATGGGTGATGACTTTTAGCTACTACACAGGCAGTGTTGGTAGACCGTGATATTCGATCACAGATTCAAATCTGAGGATTGTAGACTCACTGTAAGTACAATGGGAAGAGCCATTGGGGGTTTTCAGATCATCGCCAATGGTAGAGGGCAGAGGGGAGAGAGCAGATGAGGCCAGGGCAGTAGTCCTGGCTGGGAGTCCACATTCAGGGTGTTGACAGGGCCATGCTCTCTCCAAAGGCTCTGGGGGAGGAGATTTCCTTGCCTTTCCTGGCTTCCGTAGCCCCAGGTGTTCTTTGGCTTATAGGTGCTTCTTTGCATGGCGTCCTTCCTTGGTCCCCCATCTCTGTGTCTCTCCTTCTCTGTTATAAGGACACCACTCAGATTGGATTAGGACCCAGCCTACTCCAGTATGACCTCATGTTAACTAATAGCATCTTCAAAGACCCTATTTCCAACCAAGGTCACGTGCACAGGTACAGGGGTGTAGGACTTCAACACGTCAAACCACACGGGCTTGTTTGTTTTTTACTGTCGTAAAAATATTTGTAAGAAACTGTTTGCTTTTTCAGCATTCAGGGGAGGTGCCAGGTGTGTGCCTGTGGAAGGGTCACTTCACCTCTGGACTCCGTCTTTTCCCCTCGTCCTGGGCCTCTTTGATTGTTCACCCTCCGCGAGACCCAGCAGCCCAGCCCTGGCCTCTACCGGCCACCCTGCTCCCCTCCCAGGAGTGCCGGTCGCCCTGCTGCCTCACTCAGCCCTGGACTTCCCTCCCTTGGCTCCTGTGTGGCAGTTGAGCTCAGTTAATGGGCTTTTTGGATTTGAACCCTCTTCCTGTGATGATTGGGATGATGGCCAATTAAAGCGTTTAAATCTTGTTTTTAATTTAGTTTGCTTAACATGGCTTATTCTTAATTACCTATGCTTTAATGGCCCCACACTCTGAAGCCAGAATCTCTTGGAGCAATTTCCCAGTAATGCACTTTTATATGGAGCGTTGAGAGTTCAGGAGGTCCGGCCACGAGCAGTGAAGCCGTTTCCAAGCGATGCTTCCATGCAAACAAGGTTTAATTGCGTGGAAATAACGATGATGCTGTAAGCAGCTCTCTTAGGGAAAGTGTTTTTTCTCTTCTTTTCAGTAATTTTATAGCCATCCTTCGTGAGAGCCCAAGAAAGAGGAAGACATCAAGTTTTTTCGTGTGCTGCTCCCCCTGCCCCCCGCATCCTGCCAGGGTTGGCACTTGGAGTTGCAGAGCTGGAAAAGTTCATGAACTTGGACTTTCCCAGCATTGGGATTTAGGCCCCATCAGCCCCGAAGTTAGGAGCCCTGGTGGCAAAAAGCTTGGCTGCTAACCGGAAGGTTGGAGGTTTGAACCCACTGGTGGCTCAGTGAGAGAAAAGACCTGGCAATCTGCTCCTTACAATTGCAGCCAAGGAAATCCTATTGGGGAGTTGTACTTTGTCATATAGGGTTACTGTGAGTTGGAGTCGACTCAACAGCCTGTAACAACAATAGTCCAGAAATGCTGAGATGGTTCTCTTAAAAAAAGAACCTGAGGTTGAGATGGCAAGGGCTGTTTATACTTGGTAGTCAGGCTCTTGAGCTGTTTTTCTTGTTGTGTCTTGTCAGAGTGTAGGCGCTGCCGTCCTGCTCTGCCCTGTCCCAGGTGGGTGACTTGGAGCAGATCACCTCCCTGAACCTCTCTCTGTCTCCTCATCTGCCACAACAGGGCCCTAAAAGTGACCTCATAGGGATCTCATTCATTGCGTGAATGAGGCCACGCATGTAAAAGCACATAGCTCAGTGTTTGTTCGTTAGCTCACTTATTCACACCAGTGGTATCATTAATTCGTAGATGGGTAGCTCCCATTGTCTTGGCTCTAATTCATGTGACCCTGTATACAACAGAACGAAATGTTGCCCAGTTGTGTGCCATCTTCATGATCGTTGGTCTGCTAGAGTCCATTGTTACCAACACTGTGTATTTTGAGTGCCTCCCAACCTCAGGGACTCATCTTCCAGCACTGTATTGGATAGGGCTGTCATTGGCTAATTTTCAGAAGTAGATGGCCAGGCCTTTCTTCCTGATCTTAGTCTGGAACCTCTGCTGGAACCTGTACAGCATGGGTGAACCTGCTGGTATTTGAAATATTGGTGGCATAGCTTCTAGCATCATAGCAACACACAAGCCACCACAGTAGGACATACTGACAGATGGTGACAGATGTGTGATGCCCAGGGGGTGGTCATTAATATATGTTTTCATTAATATAAATATTCTATTAAAATCATTATAAATATGACCAGCTCTTCCAGTTGTTAATTTGTTTATGCTTCTGATGTGGCCTCTCCTCACGCATTTCTGTGTTTAGTTATCAATCTGCTGCCCGCATTCCATGTCTGGGAAGGCAGACACAAAAGGGTTGGTCCTCACCTATTGGAAATAATACCACTGCATTTTGTAAGGTGGATTAGAGAATTTTAACATAAGAGGAAATTAGATTGCTTTTTCTCCCAAGAAACTTGCTATTATAGATTGAATTGTTGTTGGGTGCCATCTAGTTGATTCTGACTCATAGCAACCCCATGTGACAGAGTAGAACTGCCCCTTATGGTTTTCTAGGCTATAATCTTTATGGGGTCGTAGCCCTGGTGGCACAGTGGTTAAGAACTTGGCTGCTAATCAAAAGGTTGGCAGTTCGAATCCACCAGCCTGACCTTGGACACCCTATGAGGAAGTTCTACTCTCTTATAGGGTCACTATGAATTGGAATTGACTCGACAGCAGTGGGTTTGGTTTTGGTTTTTTGCGGATACCTGTGGGTGTGATGCCATTTTGAAATAGAGCTTTTTCATTTTTATGTTAATGAGGCCACGTCAGTGTAGGGAGTGTCTTAAACCAATCACTTTTAAGATAGAAAAGAGCAGATTAGATGCAGAAGAGTGGAAGCTGCACACCACATGGAGATCACCAAGGAACCAGGGAACAGGAGCTGAAAAGAGACAAGATCTTTCCCCAGAGGTGACAGAGAGAGAGCCTTTCCCTAAAGTCAGTGCCCTGAATTTGGACTTCCAGCCTCCTAACTGTGAGAAAATAAATTTCTGTTCATTAAAGCCACCCACTTATGGTATTTCTGTTACAGCGGCTCTAGGTAACTAAGTGAGACCCTGAACTGGTAAGTGGGCTACAGTCTGCTTTAAAAACAACCACCTGGACGTCACCTGCAGTTTCCTTCCGCAGCCCCTTTACCTGACCCTCTCCTGTGAGGGTTGCTGTTTTTCTGTGTTCTCCCTGGGGCAGGGGAGAGACGTAGGGTTGGGGGTCTGCAGGCCTAGGTTTCCTGCCAGTTTCCCCCTTTTTTTGTGGTGTGATGTTGGGTAAGCCCTGCTCCTTCTCTGGGCCTCCAGCAAGGATATGGGGTGTTATGGATTGAATGGTGTCCCCCCAAAAGATGTGTTGAGGTCCTAGCCCTCCCCATACCTGTGAGTGTGACCCTGTTTGGAAATTAGGTTTCTCTTATGTTAATGTTAATGAGGCCATACCAAGCAGGGTGTGTCCTAAACATAATCCCTTCTAAGTGGCGTCTTCTAAGAAGGAAAAGCAGACAGAGACACATACAGCGGGAAGAGACCATGTGAAGAAGTGGTTTATAAGCCAAGGAACGCCCGGGGCTGATGCCCTGAGTCAGATTTCTAGCCTCCAAAACTGTAAGACGGTAAATACCTGTCCTTTAAAGCCACGCACTTGTGGGGCTTTTGTTACCGCAGCCCCAGGACACTAAGACACAGGGAAAGGGTGAAGGAAGAGTCTCCCTTTTTTGGGTGAGGTTGCCTGCTGAGTTTCTCATCTGCATTTCTAGGTTAAGTGATTCATCTTCCGTGAATGATTAATCACAGGACCTTTAGCGTCTGTAGTCCAAACTCTGCTGCTTGTAGAGGCTGAATCGAGGGCCCCAGGAAGGAGGGACACTGTCCTCAGTCACCCCTACAGCCCCAGCTCCTGTACGTCTGAGAGAGAGTGCCTGGGACCCCCACGCAGGCTCAGGGCCTCAGCTCTGCAGCACATCGCTCCTGCCATCCTGGCCTCTTGGGTCAGCACCCACGAAAAGCGGCTGGACGGTCTGGGAGAGTGGCCTGTCCTAGAGGCTGGTTCGGTCCTGAACAAGGCTGGGAGTGGGCCCCCAGCTGGGTTCCTGAGCTGCTGCACTGCCCCAGGGGATGAAGATCTACCCCCGCCCCCCCACAGCGAGTGAGCCTGGGAGCAGCCCCAGCTCCTGGGGCTGAGAATAGAGCTCTGAACTCCTCACCTCTGATGGTCCCATGTAGGGGGGACCTCCCTGGCCACAGAAGTGGTGGGCTTCCAGGGGAGAGACCTGGGCCCAAGTGGTGCAAATGGGGCTTCCCCGTGCCCAAATTATAAAAGTGGAGCAAATGGTTAAAAAACACTTAGCTGCTCACCAAAAGGTTGGAGGTTCGAGTCCTCCCAAAGGTGCCTCAGAAGAAATCAGCTGTTGACAGCTCTGTGAAGGACAGCTCATCTCTGACACATGTGGGGTCGCCCTGAGTCGAGTCAACTCGACAGCAACTGGTTTAATTCTGGTTTTTGCCAACAGAGAAGGCCTCCTGTGTAGACCCGCTTGGCAGGAGGGAGGAGGGGTGTGCGTGCCAGAGGGGGTCAAACCCCACTTTGGATTTGTGCACGTCGATTTCAACCACCCTCTGTGTGCTCCACCATCTCACAGGAGCTGGGCTGGGGGTGACTGAAGCAGAATTTTAATAGCCTCATTGGCACCCAGGGGTGCTCAGAACAGTGGAGTTGTTTTGTGAGCTGAGGGGCCCCTCTCAGTCCAGGTTAGAAATCTGTCTGTGTATCAGTCACTTTCCTGCCCAAGCAAGCAAAGGGAGTGCTAGCAGCTGTGTGTTAACCCCTCACCTGTCCACAGGTGAACCACTGGCCTATGGCTTGCTTGTATTTTCATTTTGTGACAGAAATACCGCAGGTGGGTGGCTTTAACGAATAAAAATGTATTTTCTCACAGTTTAGGAGGCCAGAAGTCCGAATTCAGGGCGCTGGCTCTAGGGGAAGACTCTCTCTGTCAGCTCTCTGGGGAATCCTCATCTCCGCTTCCCTAGCCAGCCATCATCCATGGAGTTTCTGGCCTTGTAGACTGGTGGACCTCCATAGTCTTCACATAGTATTGGTCTTCCCCTTGTGTCTGTTTTCTCTTGTACCTAATCTACTCTTATATCTCAAAAGTGAATGATTTAACATACACCGTACACTGATACGGCCTCATTAACATAACAAAGGAAACTCTATTCCTGAATGGGATTACATCCACAGGTATACCAAAAACAAAACCTGTTGCCATCGAGTCGATTCTGACTCAGCGACCCTATAGCACAGAGTAGAACTGCCCCACAGGGTTAGGTTAGCAACTGAGCCCTTAACCACTGCACCACCAGGGTTCCTCCACAGGTACAGGGGTTAGGATTTACAACCCATATTTTAGGGGGACACAATTCAATCCGTAACAAGTTTTAAATTTTTGAGAAGTCTATCAGTTTTTTTTTCTTCTATGGTTCATGCTCTTGGTGTTCTATCTTATTACTGACCCAGGGTCATGAAAATGTTCTCCTGTTTTCTTCTAGGAAGTTTATAGCTTTAGCTCTATGGTTAGGTCTATGATCTATTTTGAGTTCACTTTTTTTTCAGTGTGATGTGAGGTAGGGATCTAAGTTCCTTTTTTTTTTTTTTTTTTTTAATGTTGATGTTCATTTGTCCCAGTACCATTTGTTGCAAAGGTCATCCTTCCCCCATTGAACTGAAAATCACTTGACCGTAAGTATAAGGGTTCGTTTCTAGATTCTCAGTTCTCTTCCATTGCTCTATATGCCTGTCCTTGCACCAGTACCTCCCCATCTTGATTACTGTGGCTTTGTAGTAAGTTTTGAAATCAGGTAGTATAAGTACTCTCACTTTGTTCTACTTTTTCAAGATTATTTTGGCTCTTCTAGCTTCTTTGCATTACCGTGTAAATTTTATGATTAGCTTGTCAATTTCCATAGGAAAAAAAAGAAAAGCCTACCTTGAATCTATAGATCAGCTTGGGAGAACTGCCATCTTGACCATACACTGTCTTTTAAATCATAAACACGAAATATCTCTGCATTTATTTATCACTTTAGTTTCTCACAGCAATATTTTGTAGCTTTCAATGGCAAGTCTTCAACATCTTTTGTTTAACTTCTTCACTGGCATTGTATTCTTTTCCACACAGTTGTGAAGAAGGCAGCTTTCTTAACAGGAATGGGGCTGGCTTTGACTTTGAGGTGGGCGTGGTTGAGGGGGCCACACAGTTCTTTAGGGGGCAAGTGTGTAGCCCGTTGCCGTGGCTGTGGGAGTGGTTGGGCTGTTGATGGACACTTGGGTTGTGTCTACCTTTTGGCTATTGTGAATAATCCTGCGGTGAACATTGGCATGTACAAGTACTGAGTCCTTGCTTTCAAATCTTCAATTCTCTTGGACACATAATTCGGCAAGGAGGAGCCGGCAGCCTGGATTTGGAGGGGGCCTGTCCCCACGTGCTGGAGACTCCACGTTGGGGAGGTGGATGGGCCGTGTGCACAGTGGGATCTGGGCTTTTGTTGTGGGCTCCACCTGTCCTGAGCCCCTCTTGAGGACAATCCTTCAGTCACAACTAAGGGTGTTATCTTCAGCTGGGGAGCTGGGCGCAATCTGCTTTAATGATGTGAGGTGTGTTAACTGGCTTCAGCAAGACGCCTCTGGGCCCGGTGTGTGGTAAAGCTGTTCTGCTGAGCATCAGCCGCCCTACTCATCTGGGGCTGAAATTGAAATTAAAATGTTCCAAGCTGAGGGACTCATAGGGGTTTCCAAAGCTATTTTGGGCTTTTGTTCGCAGGTTCATTCCAAGGCGTTTACTAAGTGCCCGCTGTGTGCCCTGGATGGCCAGGCCCCTCAGCACATGGACACACTGCCGGGGTTGGCAAGCTTGGTGGTTGTGGCATCCCCTACCCCAGCCCTTTTTGAGAAGATGAACCATATGGAGCAGGGGACCTTGATATAAAACAGGGTGGACTCTTCTTTTTCTTGAGCTCAAAGGATTTTGCAAAAGACAAGTCCCAGGTGTCCGAGTTAAACTCTCACCGCTTGGTTTTGCATCATCGAGTGTAACGTTTGTGTTTCCTGGTTAGGATTTCCCTGCCCGACCACTTGTTCTTTATCCTTCTAAAGGGACATTTCAGATTTGTCAACAGCAGGAAGAATGAGCTTTTTTTTTTTGCCTTATTTTTGGAGAGAGTGTAAAGCATCTTAATAAAATAATAATTGTAATGAAGTGAACTGAGAAACCATCGCCAAGTTACGAGCCAGAGCTTTGGTAACACTTGGTAACAACAGTGCTGTCAGTGGGCTTTGGTTAATTACTGTTTGCAAGGCGCTGATGTGGGCTCTGTGGTCACTGACTCCGCAGATACTCACTTGGGCTTGCTGCGTGCTGGTGCAGGGCTGGGGTTACAGCGACAGACAGAGCAACTATGGCCCTGCCCCGTGGAGCTCTAGCTCCTGGGGAGGAGCTGCACCCAGGAGGGATTGGGCCACCCTGCCTGACCTGCCCCCCGGGGTTGCTCTTTTGAAAGCCCCTTTGAGGCGGAGGCCTCAGGAGACAACCATGGGTCCCCATCCACAGCCAGGGAAAGGAAGTCTTTGTCTCTTGCTCAGCAGCTGGCCCAGGGCTGGGGGTCCTTGTGGCCCCTGCGGTGGTAGGCTGGGGAGGTCAGGATCTCCCAACAAGGGTTGGGGCTGGAGCAGAAGGCTGGAGCAGGGCTGGGGAGGCACCGCCACCTGGGGTCACTGTGCTCACACTGCTGAGTTGAGCCTGGAGGGAGGTGGCCTGAAGGAGGGACCAGTCTGGGTGGGGCCTGATGCAGGCTAGAGGGACAGGAATCTGCCTCCTCTGCCTGGGCTGGGAGCAGATCCCACCTGAGGAGGGGCCTGTGTATGGGTGGAGAGGGTAAATGGGGAGTGTACCCCTGTTGCAGGGAACATCTTCACCCTCGTGACATGTGCTGGGCAGAGCTCAGTACTTTGTGGAACCCTTACATCCCTCTGCACCTTTGCACTTGCTTCTGTCAACAGCCCATCTCACAGATGAGTAAAGTGAGGCCTGGAGGTTAAGTCACTCGGCATACAGGTGAAAGAGCTGGGATTTGGGCTTGGCTTTCTGTCTCCAAAGCCCGTGAACCACCAGGCCCTGCTGCATCACCCTGCAGAAAACTCAGGACCTCTGGTCTCTGTCCCTGTCCCTTCTCTCTGCCTGCTCAAAAGCCCTGTCTTCTGCCCACTGTGAAGGAGAGGGCGTTTCCTGAAGCCGTCCATGGGATAAAATCCCACTGGGTCTTGGAGGACAGACGTGTCCCAAGTCTTCCTGGCACTGGGCCTGTGTCCAGTGCCTGGGGACCTTGGCCTGGGGCTTCCCAAGAGGCCGGGGCTCCCACGTGCGTCTACCAGCAGGGGACTGGGGGTCAGTGTGGGGGCATGGTGGTGTCCACTCCTGGTTAATTCCTTGCTGAGACTCTGTGACCCAGCCCCTGTCTTACGGCGAAGCAAGGGCTGGCCTGGGCGTTAACTTGACATTAGCCTAGATTCTGGAACGCTCCGGGGCCTGCTGGGGCCAGGCGGCCCTGAGATGGGGGAGCTGGCTAGGTGAGGGCTGGGCCTTCCCATGAGCAGTGACCACAGCTCTGCCACTTGCGTCATGGAAAGTGTGGGCCCAGTGTGGCCAGATCTCTGGAACTTTCCAGAGGTGCTAAAAACCCAGGCTTTATATAAAACGTCCAGATTTTTTTTAGTTTTTAAAAACTTTTTATTCTAGAAAGATTTCACACAGAAAAGTTGCAGGAAGAGCGCAGTGAAGCCCCTATCCCCTTCACCTAGAGTCACCAATAAGCTTTTGGGGATGTCATTTTGCTACATTTGCTGAATCACTCCTGTCTCGGCCTACACACGTATATTATCGTCACACTTAGTATTATTTGAATCATTCAGGAGTAAGCTTTCCTCTTAAATCCTTCAGCGCATATCTAAGAACAAGGACCTCATGGTACAATTATCACACCCACTGGGATGACGATTATCAGAAAAACAGAAAACAAGTGTTTAAGACGTGGATAAATCAGAACCCTTGTGCGTTGCTGGTGGGAATGTAAAATGGTGTGGCTGCTGTGGAAAACAGTTTGGCAGTTCCTCAATAAGATGAACCTAGAATTACCTGGTCTTTGTTGAGTGCCGTTGAATTGATTTCGACTCATGGAGACTCCAAGTGACATAGTAGAACCACCCCATAGGGTTTTCTAGGCTGTAATCTTTACAGGAGCAGATTGCCAGGTCTTTCTCCCCTGGAGCCATTGGGTGGGTTCAAACCGCCAACCCTTCAGGTAGCAGCGAAGCACTTAACTGTTGCACCACCAGGGCTTCAAGAATTACCTTAAGACCCAGGAATTCCACATCTCGGTATATACCCCAAAGATGGAAAGTAGGAATTCAGACAGGTGCGTGTATACCAATGTTCATTGCAACATTATTCACAATAGCCAAAAGCTGAATACAACCCTAGTACCCATCAACTGAGGAATGAATAAATGCAACGTGCTCCATCCGTACAGTGGAATATTACTCAGCCATGAAGAGAAATGAAGTTCTGGAACACGCTACAACACAGCTGAACCTTGAACACATTATGTCGAGTGAAAGGAGCAGACACAAAAGGACAAATATGCTCCCACTTATGTTGTTGTCGTTAGGTGCCGTCGAGTCAGTTCCGACTCATAGCGACCCTACACACAACGGAACGAAACACTGCCCAGTCCTGAGCCATCCTTACAGTCGTTGTTATGCTTGAGCTCATTGTTGTAGTCACTGTGTCAATCCACCTCGTTGAGGGTCTTCCTCTTTTCTGCTGACCCTGTACTCTGCCAAGCATGATGTCCTTCTCCAGGGACTGATCCCTCCTGACAACATGTCCAAAATATGTAAGATCCCAACTTATAGGAAATGGAAACCCTGGTGGTGTAGTGGTTAAGTGCTATAGCTGCTAACCAAAAGGTTGGCTGTTCAAATCGATCAGGTGCCCCTTGGAAACTCTATAGGCTGGTTCTACTCTGTCCTGTAGGGTCGCTATTAGTTGGAATTGACTCGATGGCAACAGGTTTTTTTTTTTCCTAAATACAAAATGTCTAGAAGGAGGGAAATTGAGGTGGGACTGCAACCCACATACTCAGTATCATTGTGGATTCATAAATTTAAATGTAGTTAATGTGTTTCTGGAGCCCTGGTGGCACAGTGGTTAAGAGCTATGGCTGCTAACCAAAGGTCAGTAGTTCGAATCCACCAGCTGCTCCTTGGAAACCCTGTGGGGCAGTTCTACTCTGTCCTATAGCGTCACGATGAGTCAGGATTGACTCGACGGCGACGGGTTTTTTATTTTTTTTAATGTGCTACCATCCATTGCAGTCATAGTCCTGAACGATGGTCCAGCGATGCCATCCCTGGTGCTGGCTGCCTCCTCAGGTTGACGGGGTGGCTTCTGAGTCCTTTGACATGAGCCTCATCATCCTTGTCATCCTCGCTTTCTGCTGCATCAAGATGTTGCAGGCACATCTTGTGTTTTTTCTGCCCCATACCTGGAATCAGTTTTTTTTTTTCCTCCAAAGAGCCTAGTTCCTCTTCAGGGAAATAGTATGTAGAGACCACAGTCTTGGTGCTCATTGCTACTGGGTTTGTCATTGTGTTTAGACTTTTTCTGTGAATAGAATTTTTTTTTTCTTTATATATCGTGAGTTCGTATTCATGCCTTCAGTTCAAATTCAGAGCTGCAGAGTTTTTACACAGCTTTTACTCCCAGGCTAAAAATCCCAATTCTAAATGACATGGACAAAAGAATTCATGTGCTTTGTCTCACAATACGCACATGCCCCATCTCAGAATAATAATGCCAGTACTCCCAGCAGCAATATGATCACCGAAAACAGAAGCAGCCTGGGATCTTGGTCCTGAGTTTACCTTGGCCTTAGGTATCACTGTGCTTTAAAGCCACTTGGCTGAGTTGTCTCTGTGTGGTTGGCAACTGGACACACGTTTAAATTCCTTCATTGCTTTCTGCTTTTGATTTGTGTTACTTCTTAAATCTTGTTTTTGTAATCACATAAAATATAAACGTGGTTCCAAAACCGCGAATATATAAAACAAGGCATGTTCAAAGGGGTCTTGCTTTGTCCCTGTATTCCCTTGCACCCCCCTACACACCCTATTCCTTCCTTTCACCTCTAAACCAAAAAAGCAAACCCGTTGCCGTGGAGTCAACCCCAATGCATGGCGACCCCATGTGTGTCAGGGTAGAACTGAGCTGCGCAGGATTTTCAATGACCAATTTTTCGAAAGCAGACCCACAGCCCTTTCTTCTGCGGCACCTCTGGGTAGACTCGAACCTCAAGCCTTTCGGTTAGCAGCCGTGTGTGTTCACCATCTGCGCCACCCAGGGACTCCCCTTTTGCCTCTCGGTAACCATTGTTTTGTTTTATGATTTGCCGGTCTGTAGATTTAAAGCAGCAGCTGTGCGTATAGACTGCATAGCTTCTTGCTCTTTTCATTTAACATGATGTCCTGGAGAACACTCCTTAGCAGGATGCAGGAAAGATGGTTGGAGGAGGACTGTTGACAGCATGATAGTTTTAAACATATTCCAGGGTGGGGAGTGGTTGGAAAGGCGGTGGCAGGATTAAATGATAAATCTGCTCCCTTTGATGCAACATGACTTGATCTAGTTGATGCCCCCCACAACTTGGCAAGCAGGGCTACCTGATGCCCATTTTACAGAGGAGGAAACTGAGGCCCAGGAAGGCGAATGTCAGAGCTAGGACTGGAGCCCAGGTGTCGGCTCCCCAGTGGGGGGCTGCACCCACCACTCCTGCCTCAGGTGGACCTGTCCATGCCCTCCACACATGACCAGTGGGTGCAGGGCCATGGGGGACTTCCATTGGCTCCTGCCTGTGGCTGGACTCCGAGGCGGGAGACCCCGTGAAACGCTAGACCTGTTGCAGGTGTGGCGCAGAATCTGCCTAATTACCTTATTGTTGGCGGCAGATGTGTTTCAAGTGTATCAGAGCGTGTCTGGCTGTGCTCGGGTGTCCGTGGAAACCAGGTAAGGAATTTAGCCCCGGCATTTTTGTGTGCAAGTGAGGAGGTATGAACCCAACTGTGCCTTGGCCTTGCCTCAAAAGGTGGCATCACGCAGGTCTGACCACAGAGGGCTCGGACGTGGCCCTGAGCATGGAGTCATCCGCATACGAGGCAGCTGTACTCCACATGCTCTGTGCACTAGGGGGTCCCCCAGCCCTGCAGAAAAGGCTCCCTCCTCGAGAGCCAGCACCACAGTGGAGTGAAGTGAGGGCTGGTGGCTCCAGTGGCGACACAGATACAGGTATCCGTGCTGGGAGATGAGCCTGGGCCATGACAACACTTTCTCCCCAGGTGGAGCCTGGGGCCATTCCGTACAGCTGTGTGGGGAAGGGGGGCAACTCAGGGGCCCCATGGCTCGGAGAAGGGTTTGTCCCAAAGTTGGGGCCTTGGCATGAAGTTGGTGGTGCTCGCCACGGTTACATGGGTGGTCCCCCAAATAGCCCCTTGAAGTTAAGAAGAGAAATGCCTTCTTCCAAATATAGTGTTACACGGGTGCCTGGCAGAACTTAAAATTGTTTAAAAAAGAATGGTTTTTAATTAGGTAATAAATATACATGGTATATGTTGAAATGATATAAAAGGATAAACAAATGCCTGCCCCCACACCTGTTTCCCTCCCCAGTGGCCCTCACCATTAACTGTGTGTGTGCAAGCCTGTGAGTGTGTGTGCACATGTGCACCTGTGCGTGTATATGTGTATGCATGTGTGTGTGTGTATATGTGTGTGAGAGCATGTGTGTGTGAGTGTGATTGTATGCATGTGTATATGTGTGTACAAGTGAGTGTGCAAGTGTGCACACAGATCATTCCAGAGATAGTCCATTATACGAACAGATGCATATTCCTGGTTGACTGCAACATCTGTCCCACAAACTGCTTTACTTCATGACTTATCTTGGAGATCGTTCTGAGTCACTATGTAAAGAGCTGCCTCATTCTTTTTTTTTTTTTTTTTAATTCATTTTAAAAACTTGTAGTATGGTAAAGTATGTATAACAAAAAATTGCCATTTTAACCGTTTGTACATGTACAATTCAGTGACATTGATACTTTCAACATATTGTGCGACCATCACCACTATTCGTTTACAAAAGGTTTGTATCCCCCTAAACAGAACTCGGTGCCCCGTCAGTAGTAACACCCTCTCCCCCAGCCCCTGATGACCTCTAACCTCTAACCTGTCTCTAATTCTCACTCTTTAACGACCCCACAGGACCCCTAGCATGCGACATCACCCTTTGCTCAGCCGGCCCCACCCATAGGTCTGGCATCTCCAGTGTTCACACTCAGGGCTGTGGTGGGTCCCAGGGCTGCCTTTTTCTGGCCGAGCTTCCTTCTTCTTCAGGGGCTTCAAGTAGGGCTGGGGGTGTGAACACCTCCCAGTGTCCCAGGCCGGCTTCAGTTCAAGCTCCTGATGACCCTGGAACCAGCCTGCCCAGAGCGATGGGATCAGCACATCTTCCTTCTCAGAGCCTGTATGGGTGCCTGCTCTGCCCTGGGCTGGGCGGTGGGGGCCTGGGGCTCCTGACCTTAAAGAAGTACCTGCCCTGGGCACCTAGCCATGATCGCGCTTTGTCCTACCAAGTGCTATTTTTAGATAATATTTTATTGTGTTTTTGGTAAAAGTTTACAGTTTCTACACAGGTTGTTCAGTGACATTGGTTACATCCTTCATAAAGTGTGAACGCTTTCATTTCTGCTCTGGTTGTTCCATTTCCATTACTAATCTAGTTTCTCTGCTTCCTTATCGTCTCATCTTTGTTTTAAAGTAATTGTTGACCGTTTGGAACAAGTGCTTTTCAAACGTGGAATTACCCATTTATTACCAGCATTGGAAAACCAGGAGACAGCCCAGAAACTTGTGGAATTCCATCTTATTTTGAAAAACGGAATGTTATGCTGTTGCGCGTGGGTCCTCCTTCCACCCTGGCATTGCTGCGCTGTAGAGTCTGAGGTGTCCTAGGCCCCCCGACCCACCTGGTCCCAGGGGCAGCTGAGTTTTCCAGTTTGCAAGCCTGTTCTCCATGATCCCTGCGGCCCCTGGGGTGGCTGCCTGTGCTCAGTGTTGAGCTCGTACAGGGTGAGTGTGTGACAAGTCATCGCCCAGACCCTTAGATAAGGTCATGGTCGTGGAAGGTCACAGAGCAACACCTCTGACCCCCAGGGCCAGCCTCACACAGCCTGCCTTTTAAAAAACTATGTGTGTTCCCTTGGGATGAAGGGCCAGACCAAATTTAACAGTCATAATAATAATGAGGGCAACGGTGGTTCAGTGGTAGAATTCTCTCCTTCCATGTGGGAGACCCAGGTTTGATTCCCGGCCAGTGCACCTCATGTCTGTTGGTGGAGGCTTTCATGTTGCTGTGATGCTGAACAGGTTTCCCTGGAGCTTCCAGACTATGATAAGACTAGGAAGAAAGGCCTGGTGATCGACTTAAGAAAATGAGCCAGTGGAAACCTCATGAATCACAACGGCCCAGTCCAAAACTGATCTTGGGGAAGGTGCAGGACTGGGTTTTGTTTCGTTGTTTGTGGGGTTGCTATGAGTGGAGGCTGACTCAATGGCAGCTAACAAAAACAACAACAACAATAAAATCAACTGGAGTCTGCCTGTTTCCCCCACAGGGAGCCACAGGCCCCCCCGCCATGGCAGTACAGGGACCTCCTACACAGACTGATGGTCTCCTCCTGGCACCTCATTCAGCCCAGCCCCTCCCCAGCCAGGCTCTCTGTAGGAGGTCCCTCAGGCCAGGTTTTTTCTGACTGGGCTCCCGAGCCTGCCCGCCTGCTCAGCGTCTGCCCTGTTGAGTGCCATGACCACCCTCACCTGCCCCCCTTGGAGGGGCTCTGGACGGAGCAGGGGCCTCTGCTGGCTCTGGCCACCCCCCACCCCTCCCCGTCTCTCCACCCAGGCGGGAATCCGGCCCTTTGAAGCTGTGCTGGGAGCTGCTGATGGGTTTTGCAGTCCTGGAAAGAGGACACTCTCCCACCGCGCAAGGAGCCCAAGATGAGACATTCCAGAGATCCCACAGGCAGACCTGCTTGTGGCTGCATTCTCCTGCCCACACGTTTGGAGTAGCTGCCGACGGCTGTAACAGCACCAGCGTTCAGAACTTGGTGATGGCACCGAGACTCCATTGGGTTTGGAATTAGGAAGGTGCCTGAGATCCCAGAGAGCATTTTCTTCCCGGGGGGAATGGCTAAAGAGAAGGAAGGCAGAGAGGACTGGGGGCTTCCTAGTCTCTCGGTCCCCCCTTGGAGGTGGCGGCACTGAGATGGGGAGGGCAGGGTCTTCTCCGTGGTTTGTGGCATCCTGTGTTTGCAGACCAGGTTGGCCTTTTCAGCGCATTCCTTCATCCTTCAATTAGCAAGGATTGGCCTCCCGTGGGCTGGTTGCTGGGGTATAGAGAGGAGCCTGAGATTCTGCCCCGAGGGCTTTGAAATTGAGGGGCTGGGGGAGCACCCCCCATTATACAAACTACCAGACCAGTTGCCGTCAGTCAGTTCCGACCCATGGCAACCCCACTTGCGTCAGAGTTGAACTGAGATCCATACAGTTTTCAATGGCTGATTTTTCTGTAGTAGATCACCAGGCCTTTTTTCCATGGTGCCTCTGGGTGGACTCAAACTTCCAACCTTTCATAGCCAATCGTGTTACCTATTTGTACCACCTGGGGTCTCCTATCCAAAGTACTGTGGAACCCAAAGAGCAGGAGCCCTTGAGCCTGATTGGGGGGTGAGGAATCCTGGAGGACTTCCTGAAGGAGGTGAGGTCGGTAGGGCTCGGATGAACATTTGTCGGTGATGCAGTGGACATGGATCTCTAATTCTCACCCAGGCCTTTTGGTGAGAATGGGCCAGAACCTCCCATTGCCCAGCTGTCTCGGACCCAGCGGAGAGCAGGGTTTCTGACCTGTACCCAACCTGCGCTCGCCTCCCTCCAGCCCTGGCTTCCAGATGCCCCAGTGCCTGTGTAACAGTAGACAGTGGGGCCTCGTTCTTCCTCCAGAAATGAAACCCTTGACAAAAGACCCAAAACCCGAGTCTCGGGACGTCAGCCTCTGGA
This sequence comes from Loxodonta africana, assembly GCF_030014295.1. Taxonomy (NCBI): domain Eukaryota; kingdom Metazoa; phylum Chordata; class Mammalia; order Proboscidea; family Elephantidae; genus Loxodonta; species Loxodonta africana. The sequence goes on along the minus strand of NC_087353.1, from coordinate 91,119,517 downwards.
GAATAGTCCTGGGACCTTGGCCTCTGCTACTCTGGCCCTGCCACAGAAGTCTGGTTTCCTGGCCTCAACCCCCCGGCTCCACACCTGCTGGTGTCAAGGACTCTGATGAGGTTCCCAGCTCAGAGTTTGGTTATGGCGTGTGGGATATAAGGTCTCAATTAACTGATCTTACCATATGTAATACAATAATAATAAATAAAAAATTATGAAACCTCAATACTTGCTAATTATAAGAAAAACTGGGCAGTACACTATGTATTCAGTCTACCTCATTGTCCACATGGAACACGGATACCCCATCTCTTGCATCTGTTTAGAAGAATCTGATGATACCACGTATACGGGCTTACTATGGACATGTCATCAGGAAAGACCGGTCTGTAGAGAAGGACACCCTGTTTGGTAAGGTGGAGGGTCAGTGAAAGCGAGGGAGACCCTCAATGAAATGGATTGACACGATAGCCACAGCAGTAGACTCACACGTGCTGCTGATGATGAGAACGGTGCAGGACCCGGCGACATCTCGCTGTTTTACGTGGGATTGCCATGAGTTGGAGCCAACTTGATGACAGCTAGTAACAACAACAACTGCTTTGGAACCCATTTCTTCCTTGCTAGTCATAGAACGACCACCACCCATCTCTACCAGTGCCTTTCTGTGGCACATTGAGCGTTACCGCCATGTGCTCCGTTCTGTAATTTAATCCACTGGGCCCCAGCTGTTGGACAGTCTCCGGTGACTGCAGACAACACGTGATAAACAGGCTTGCGGCCAGATTTCAGGTATGTTTACTTCTGTTTCCGTAGTGAAAATGCACGGGAACTAAAAGCTCCTCCCAAATATGTCACCCACCCAAACCTACAAGCACCAATGTCCTCACAGGTGGATTCTGATTCTGCAGGTCTGGCTTGGCTCCAGTATCTGGGGACCCTGGGGACCGTGGCCAGTGGTTGGAAGTTTCCAGTCCTACACCTAGATGTACAGGGTGGGGTGGAGACTCAGCGTGGACCTCCCTCAGATCTGCTGTCCACCTTGAACCCTGGGCGTTCGTGTGCTTTTCTTGGTGATGCTGGCATCCACAGACAAGGGTGACACTGGGCCCTGTGGGGTGAGGCTTCCCAAGGAGGGGGTCTCTTAGTAAATCTCGAGGTGTTGTCTCCAGCCAGCGGTGAACAGCCAGCGCTGAGTTACTGCTGTTTGGAGAGAATTATTTGGAAACTGAGAGTAGACAGAGGAGTGTTGTGAGCGTTTCTCCAAACGGCAGAGGAGCCTAAACACAAGCTGGGGTGCCATGTCTGGGCGCCGGGCGAGCGGCAGATGGAAGCCCCTCTGTCACATGGGCTCGGAGAGCAGATAAACCAGACAGCTTTCAGAGCGCCTGGCGCACAGGAGGTTTGTCCCAGAGTCCAGGCCTTGCCTTCTCTCGACAGCGCCAACCCAGACGTCCAAACCAGCCATGGAGAAAAATTTCATCGGGACAAGGGTGGCAGGCAAGTTCTTTGAAAACAATTTTTGAAGAAGACTTGAGACTCTGTGCTAGTTGCACCCCTGCCTCCCCCCCCCCCCGACCCTGTATGGCATCATTTGAGGTCAGAAAAACACACGAGTGTGCACTTGGGCAGTTCTCTGCCCCCAGCGGGGTCTTTTTCTAACCTTCTCTTTGCATCATCTACCGTCAAACCTGCTTCTTGTCCATGTGCACACATGCAAACCGTGGTCGGTGCCTCTGTGCTGTGTTGTGCTCGGAGGTTTGGTGACACCAGCCAGAGTGTCAGCACACTCCTAAGCATTTACAATTTTTCAAAATATGTCGTTGTTAGCTGCCGTTGAGTCCATCCCATCCACAACGAACGAAACTCTGATCCTGTACCACTTTTATGGTCATCAGTATGCCGGGGTCCATTGTTGTGGCCACTGGGTATTTTGAGTGCCTTCCAACCTAGGGGGCTCATCTTCCAGCAGTATGTCGGACAATATCCTGTTGTGATCCACAGGGTTTTCATTGGCTGATTCTCAGAAGTAGGTTGCCAGGCCTTTCTTTCTAGTGCTTCTTAGTCTGGAAGCTGTTCACCATCACCAAAAAAAAAAAAAACAAAAACCCTGTTGCCATTGAGTTGATTCCGACTCATAGTGACCCTATAGGACAGAGTAGAACTGCCCCATAGAGTTTCCAAGGAGAGCCTGGCAGATTCGAACTGTCGACCCTTTGGTTAGCAGCTGTAGCACTTAACCACTATGCCACCAGGGTTTCCAACCATCATAGCAACACAAAACCCTCCACTGACTGACAGACGAGTGATGGCTGCCTGTGAGGTGAATTGGCCGGAATCAAACCCAGGTCTCCTGCATGGAAGGTGAGAATTCTACCACCAAATCACCACTGATCCCTTTCAAATATATAGTTTAAAAATATAAAAAATATATAGTTTAAAAATACATATGTGTATATATGGAAACTCTGGTGGCATAGTGGTTAAGTGCTACAGCTGCCAGCCAAAAAATTAGCAGTTCCAATCCGCCAGGCTCTCCTTGAAAACTCTCTGGAGCAGCTCTACTCTGTCCTATAGGGTTGCTATGAGTCGGAATCAACTCGATGGCAACGGGTTTGGTTTTTATATATATATATATATATACATGCATATTTATGTATATATATGTTTTATATATGTATTTTAAAATATAATATAAAAATACATAAATTTTTCAAAATATGAAGTTAAAAAGAATAAAGATATGTTGAAAGAGCAATGCGATTTGTTTTATTGCTGGAGAAGTCCTGGCTTACTATTTTTCGCTGCTGTAACAGTCATGGTGTTTTTGCTTAAAATTCTTTTATTTTTTGGCCCCAAGGAGTTATTCTAAAGTGCAGAGATGTGGATTATTGGAGGGAGGGAGGGGGGGTTATATATGGTGGAAGGGTCTAACTCCCCACCTTGCATCTCTGGTCCCAGGAGGGGTTGGGTGGACTTGGGAGGGGCTGATGGCTTCAGGAGGGGTTAGGTGGCCTTGGGAGGGGCTGGGTGGACTTGGGAGGGGCTGGGTGGACTAGGGAGGGATTGGGTGGCCTAGGGAGGGGCTGACGGCCTCAGGATGGGTTAGGTGGACTTGGGAGGGGCTGGGTGGATTTGGGAGGGATCGGGTGGCCTCAGGAGGGGTTGAGTGCTCGGTGGGCTGCAGATGCAGCTTTCATTGGCTGCTGGGGGCCCTCTCTCCGTGTCCTCTGCCCCCACCCAGGTGGCCAGGGCTCGCTCCGAGAACTGGCCCAACCTGTTTGCTTCAGCAGGTTTCTTTGGGGTGTTTACCTGGCAGGCCACCTGTGGGCTGCAGTTCCACAATATACTAGAAATGTAAACCAATAAAAAAAAGAAAGGAAAGCCATAGCCTTGTTTGAGGCTGGCTGAGATTTGGGCATGGAGTGTACCTATGGCATCCCTCCCAAGGGCCCCTGAGGTGTTTGTGAGCATTTTAGGAGGCTGGGGAAGGGGCTCTGAGCTGCCCTGCCAGTGGGGTTTGGAAGCAGCAGGAACAATTCCAAGTGCTCGTTGCTTCCTAAGCACTTCACAAGTCTCGCTGGGTTTAATCTTTCCAGCAGTGCCGTGGGGTGGGCACATTGTCATGCCCCTTTACAGATGGGCAAACTCCTTTGAGACTCAGTCCCCTGGGCTCCCCCAGGCAACACATTGGGGTGCTGTCATTTGTCACAGAGCTGACCTCATGCCCTTGTGTTGAAATCCCTACCTGTCACTCCCACTGGGCAGCGAGCCCCTCAGGCAAACTCAGAAGCTGTGGGGACCAGGAATTCCATTAGTGAGGTGGGGTCAGTGGGGGGAGCATGGTGAACCTGTGCCACCACCAGGTGGAGAGTGGGCAGTGAAGATGGACTTCCTTCTTTGAGAGAGTGTAGGTCCCATGTTGCCAGATCTTCTTCTTCTTCTCCTCCCCCTCCTCCTCATCCTCCTTACTGTTCCTCCTCCTCCCCCACCCCCTCCTCTTCTTCTTTTTAAAGAAAAGCTAGAGATTTGGATTTTTAGGAACCTCTCAATTTTTAAATGTTGGGCACTGACTTCAAAATGGTGCCAGTGTTGGCACATGAAGACATAGAGATCTTCAAGAGATCAGTAAGTGTTAAGTCAATTGAAATGGTAACCTTCCCTTTCAAGGGGCCCCAGGCCCCAACAGGTTTACAGGTGAGTTCTGCCAAACTTCGACCAATGGTCCAGTCTTACGTTTACAAGTTGCTCTAGAAAATAGAAAACAGGAGGAAGCTGCCCAGCTTGTTATATTCTGCCAGTGTAATCTTGATTATAAAACTTAATAAGGACAATACAAGAAAAGGAAACTGTAGGCACACTTCATTATAACTGTAGATGCCTAAGTTCTAAATAGCCAAACAGAGCCAAAAGAGTATTTAAAAAACTGTACAATATAACCAAGTAGGGTTTACCTAGAATGCAGGGATGTTTCAGCAGCAGAGAGCTCTGTACCCTATTAGTAAATCACAGGAGGAAGTATTATGGTATGTCTCATAGGCGATATAGTAGTTTCCCACAATGGCTATGACATACTACCACAAACAGGGCTTATAAGAACAGAAAGGTATTCTCTCACAGTTCTGGAGGCTGGGAGTCCAAGATCATGGTGTCAGCAGGGTGCTGCTCTCTCTGAAGGCTTTAGGGGAAGATCCTTCCTTGTCTGTTCCAGCTTCTTGTAGCCCTGGGCGATCCTTGGCTTGTAGATGCATCTTTACATGATTGTCCTCCTCCTGTGTGTCTCTCTTCCACTTTGATAAGGACACCACTAAGATTGGATTGTGGTGGGCAGTGTCGCCTTCCATGTGGGAGACCCAGGTTCAATCCCTGGCCAATGTCCCTCATGCATAGCCCTCACCCATCTGTCAGTGGAGGCTTGCATGTTGTTAGAGTGCTGAACAGGTTTCAGTGGAGCTTCCAGACTAGGAAGAAAGGCCTGGCCACCTACTTCTGAAAATCAGCCAATGAAAACCCTATGGATCACGACAAGCCCTATGCAACCCCCAACCTATTATGGGGATGGCACAGGACCAGGCAGCATTTTATTCCATTGTGCATAGGGGTATCCATGAGTTTGGGCTGAGTTGACATCAGCAACAACAATAACAACAACAAAATTTTCATAGAGGTGAGAGACCATTCAGTGCAGTGGTTAGGGGCAAAAACTGCAGCTAGATTACCTGGTCTCAAATCCCAGCTCTGCCACTTACCAGCTGTGTGACTTTGGGCAAGTTACTTAACCTCTCTGTGCCTCAGTCCCCTCTCCCCTTCCCCCATAAGTGAGGATAATGGGAATACGATAGTAAATATTACAAGGTTGTTTTGAGAATTAAATCAGCTAATATATGTTAAAAAAAAAAAAAAAAACCACTGAGCGCAGTGGCTAAGCACTCAGCTGCTAAGTGAAAGCTTGGCAGTTCAAACTCACCAGCAGCTCTGCAGGAGAAAGACGTGGCAGTCTGCTTCCATAAAGATTTACAGCCTTGGAAGCCCTATGGGGCACTTCTCTGTTTTAATAGGGTTGTTATAAGTTGGAATCGACTCAACAGCAATAGGCTTTTTAATACATGTAAAACACCTAGAACACTAAAAAAAAAAAAAAAAAAAAATTATTTATTTATTTATTTTTTACTGGTACATCCAAAATCAAACCCACTGCGATTGAGTCAATTCCGACCGATTGCGACCCTATAAGACAGAGTAGAACTGCCCCCACAGGGCTTCCAAGGCTGTAATCTTTACAGAAGCAGACTGCCACATCTTTCTCCAGCAGAGCAGCTGGTGGGTTCGAACCACCAACCTTCTGGTTAGCAGCCAAGCACTTAACCTCTGTGCCAGCAGGGCTCCTTTACTGGCACATTGTACGTGCTATATATGTCTAACATATGGATGGACTGATTAGTTGATGCTGTTGGGAAAATTGACTGACTATATGGGAAAACCACTAGCTGTCTGTTGATTTGTTGTACTTTGGTGGCTTGCATGTTGCTGTGATGCTGGAAGCTATGCCACTGGTATTTTAAATATAGCAGGGTCAGTGGAACGTCCATACTAAGACTAGGAAGAAAGGCCTGGTGATCTACATCTGAAAATCAGCCAGCGAAAACCCTACAGTTCACAACAGGACATTGCCCAACTCACTTGCTTTGAACACATCATCAATCGCTGGAGGAGGACATCATGTTTGGTGAAGTAGAGGGCCAGCAAGGGAGAGGGAGACTTCAGTGAGATGAACTGGCAAAATAGCCGCAATGATGAACTTAAACGTGTTAGCAATTGTGAGGATGACACAGGACCGGGTAACGTTTCATTCTATTGTACGCGGGGGTTGTCAGGAGTCAGAGCTGAGTCAACGGCAGCTATCTATGTGGGGACCCCCTACCTGGTGGACAAAAGACCTAAATATGAAAGTTAAAATGACGTATTTAGTAGATAGTAATGTAGGAGACTAGTTTTTGTTACCTGGGTTTGGCGCCGGGTTGGAGTGAGGCAGTGTAAGGTGGAGGCAGCAGGCTTTGGAAACATTCTCAGGCCTCCTTCCTCCAGAGGAATCCAGTACCAGTCGAAGCCTGTGCGCGTTGGGGCCCCGGGGCCGGGCCGTCAGGGTGTAGAGGAAATGTGGGTATTTCCTCCGAAGACAGATGGCATTTTCCAGATGGACTTGATAGGGCTGTTTTACCCTTCACGTGCCACACCCGCACCCAGAAAAAGATAACATCTAGGCTTTAAAAAGCTAAAACATTTTAGCGCAGTGAAACTATTCTGCAGGGCGCTGTAATGGTGGATGCCTGACATGATGCATTTGTCAAAACCCAGAGGACTGTACACCACCAAGGGTGAACCTCAGTGTAAACTCTGGACTTTAGGTAATAATCACGTGTCAGTATTGGTTCATCAATTTTAAGAAATGCGGGAAGGCTGCTAATAATAGGGGCAACGTGCGCAGCAGGAGAGGGCATATGGAAACTCCTGTACTTTCTGAGCCAGGTGAGGCTGGGCGGCATCTGAACACCTTCTGAAATGTATTTAACCTTCTAAAGGTGGAAACGTTGTGCCAAATTGTTACCTTTGATTCTTTTGATAACAGGTAACAATGTCTGGCAGATGTAACTTTTGGAGGTGCAGTTTGGCTCTCCTGGTTTACTTGCACTTTTGCAAGTGGGTTTGGCTGTGAAAAATGTTGCTTTATCTCTCAGGCATGTTTCTTGTTCTGTACTAGCCCAGGAGAAGCAGGATTTAACCTTTATCTTCCTTTGTAATATAGGCTTTATTTTTTAGACCAGTTTTAGATTTACAGAAAACAGAGAGCTCTCATATACCCCCCTTCTTATATCCCCCCTCCTCCTGCACACCGTTTCTCCTATTTTCTATTATAATTAACTTTAATATCTAGGTATTAGGAGCCCTGGCGGTGCGGTGGTTAAAGCAATTGACTGCTAACCAAAAGGCTGGCGGTTCAAAACCACGAGAGGCTCCGCAGGAGAAAGATGAGGCAGTCTGCTTCCATAGAGATTTACAGCCTTGGAAATCCTATGGAGTCGCTATGAGTTGGAATTGACTGGACGGCAATGGGAAGATCTGGATATTTAAAAAAAAAAAAAAAAGCAAAGCTGTGTATCAGTGCCTTGAGAGAAGGCCACACCTACTTTTTTTTAATTGTAAAAATATACAGTTCAACAATTTCTACATGTAAAATTCAGTGACATTGATTACAGTCTTCATATTGTACAATCATTATCACTATCTTTTTCTGAGTTATTCCACCACCATTAACATAAACTGAGTGCTTCCTATGCAAAAACTCCTCCTCTCCCCTTCTGTCCTACCCCTGGTAACCACTCGTAATCTTTGTTTCCTACATATTTGCTTATCTCGTATAAGTGAGGCCATACGGTATTTGTACTTCGCGACTGGCTTATTTCACTCAATGTTACTTGTACAAATAAGTACAAGTAATCAGGAAAAGAAACAAAAATCACTTTAAAACGACTTAACCCCCATGCCCTCTCCACCCCAAGATAATCACTGTTAGCACTGTGGTATAGCACCTCTAGAGTGTTTACTTTGTTACATTTTCCTAAGTATACTGCTTTGTAAACTACCTTTTTTCTTTTTACTGGCAGCGTTGTGAACATCTTCCTTCCTTTACGTTTATAGCACTGTTTTTAATGGCCACACAACGTTACATTATATAGAAGTACCGTGATTTACTTAAAAATCCTCTGCTCTTGCCCATTTTGGGTTTTTGGTCCAATGTAAGTTAAACGATGCTTCAGCGAGTATCACTACACTTACGTGTGTTGAATTTGTCTAGTTATTTCCTGAGGGTAAATTCCTAGATGTGGAACTGATAGTTCTAGGGTAGGCTCCCCAAAGCCTTTTGTTACTTGCTGTAAATTACTCCATAAAAAGATTATACTAGTCCCTCCTCCCAGAGAAAGGAGGTCTGCTGCTGGGCCCTGCCCTAGCCAACACTGGGTGTCGCCATTATTTCTGACTTCACCACCCCATGGATGAAAATAGAATCTGGTTGTGGTTTGCATTTCTTTGCATGCCAGTGAGGGCTGAAGGCTTTTATATGATAATCTGACATTTGTGGTTTTCATTTTTTAAATTGCCCCTTGGTGTCCTTTGCCCATTTTTCTATCAGAATGTTTGCCTTTTTTGTACTTGTTGTTGAAAGAATTCCTTACAGTTTAAATCTATTTCTCAGTTTTATATGTTGCAGATTTTTAAAAATGTGTTTTAATTTTATTGTAGTAAAATATATCATAGCGCCCTGGTGGCGCAGTGGTTAAGAGCTCAGCTGCTAACAAAAATTTGCCATTTTCACAATTTTTAAGTGTGCAGTTCAGTGGCAGGCATTAATCACACTCACGATGTTGTGTAACCGTCATCACTATCCATTTCCAAAACTCTCATCGCCCCAAACAGAAACTCTGTATTCATCAGCAATGACTCCCATTCCCCCTTCCCACCCTCCCCTGATAACCACTAATAAACTTTGGTCTGTATGCATTTGCCTGTTCTAGAGATTTCATATAAGTAGGATCATACAGTATTTGCAGTTTTGTGAATGGCTTATGTCACTCAGCATGGTGTTTTCCAAGTTCATCCACGTCGTAGCATGTATCAGGACTTCCTTTCTCTTTATGGCTGTATAGTATTCCATTGTACGGGTGGACCACATTTTGTTTATCCATTCACCCGTCGATGGACATTTAGGCTGTTTATGTCTTTGATGACTGAATAGTGCTGCCGTAAACACTGATGCCTATGTATCTGTTTGAGTCCCTGTGTTCAGTTCTTGTGGGTTTATACCTGGGAGTAGAATTGCTGGATCATATAGGAATTCTATGTTTTAGAGAAACTTCCAAGTATGCTTGCTTTTTATTACTGATCTAGCAAACTTTTAAAATTTTCAGGTAGTCAAGTCTCTGACACTTTTACCTTATTTCTGCCTTTACTCTTGTGCTTAGAAAAAAACTTCCCTACACTGGTATTTACTTGCTATATTTTCTTCTATTGTTCTGTGATTCCATGGAGGAGGGGCAGGGGCAGAGTGTTGGGGGGTTCTAGATGGTGGGGGTAGGGACCCAGTAGACAGAGAGTTGTCACAGGGATGACCCATGCCTGTGTGTTAGTAGTGGCTGAAGACTATCTGCTCATCAGAGGGGAAGCGCATTAGTAAATGTGCTTAAGTAGTAAGCCCCTTAATAGGTTAAACAGGCTAAGTGGTATATTTCATGGTTCCCGCAACCCAATATTTATGGAGTATCTACTGTGTTAATTGTGTATTATTTCAATAAACAAATTAGTATTTGTTTTAGTTAAAAAATTGGTGAGTGTACAATATACTCAGTCATTGGTTTACTCCAGCTATTTATCCACCCAAGCCCAGGTGGCACAGTGGTTAAAGCGCTAAGCTGCTAACCAAAAGGTCATTGGTTCAAACCCACCAGCCGCTCTGTGGAAGGAAGATGTGGTAGTCTGCTTCTGTAAAGGTTACAGCCTTGGAAACCCTATGAGCAGTTCTGCTCTGTTGTATAGGGTCACTATGGGTTGGAATCAACTTGATGGCAATGGACTCAGTTCGATTTTTCCACCCGTCTGCTGATCCCCCCTCTTCCATCCATTCTTCTATCCCCATCCTTCCATCCATCCATCCACCCACCCATCCATCTATCCACCCATCCTTCTTTCCACTCATCCTTACATTCATCCACCCACCCACCCATCCACTCACTCACCCATCCACTCAGCCCCATCCTTCCATTCACCCATCCACCCATCCACCCATCCCCATCCTTCCATCCATCCATTCATCCACCCACCCATCTATCCACCCATCACCATTTTTCCGTCCATCATCTACCCATCCGCCCATCCATCCAACCACCCATCCAGCGAGCCACCCATCCATCCATCCATCTGTCCATCCATCCATCCATCTTCCCATCCCCATCCTTCTGTCATCCACTCATCCATCCATCTATTTACCATCCTTACATCCATGCATCCATCCATCCATCCATCCAGTCAGCTGGGTGAGGCAGGCAAGTCAGGGAACAGTCACCTGCAGGGTGAGGGGCATAAGAACCAAGGTGCCACTGGAGGGAGCAGCACCAGTGTGATTTGAATGGTGACTCCCAAGGGGCCTGTGATCCCTAAGCCACAAGCCAGGGCTAGCTGAGACCCAGCATAGGCTCTCCATGTGCCTTTGAGACTCCCCAGGTCCTGAGCATCACATGACTCCATTGGGCACAGTGCAGGGAGTGCCTGGGGACAGTTTGGAAAGCCTGGGCCAGCGATTGTCAGTTCACTGGTCACCATCCTGAGCCCCATCATCACCCACTGGAGAGAGCTGTGTGATGAGCAAAAGTGAAATTTCAAGATCTCAGAAACAACTAAGACATCGGGTACCCAACCCCAAGGTAAGAGACTGGCTTAGGGCACAGAGAGAGGGGAGGGAGATAGAGAGACAGAGGAGAGACAGACAAGAGGGTAAGCAGAAAAAGAGAGAGACAGAGACGGGAGAGAGAGAGAGAGAAATGGAGAGACAGGTGAAAAGAGAGAGAGAGAGTGAAGGGAAGAGAGACAGAGACAGACAGACAGATAAGCTATACTCTGTTCAGAGGAGATATAACTTTCAGGCTCAACACAGTCCGGGGACAGAATTCAGGGAGACCATGAACTGGGATGGGAAAAACTTGCCATCCTTATCTGCGAGAGCCTCTTGGTAAAATTGGCATTTCCTTCCCTCAGAACATGGACGGTAGACCTCAGCAGTATCAGCAGCACCTGTAACTGTGCCCCTAGGAGGAAGCACAGATATTTTCATAACCCATTTTGGTTGTTGCCAAGATCTCGAAATATCACTTTTGCGCATCAGTTTTTTTAAACTAGAAGTTGTTGGGCCTGCCTGTGAACCCACCGTGTAATCCAATAATAAAGAAGCAAATTAATTTTTTTTTTTTTTTAATATTTTGGTGGTAGGTGTCTTAGGCTGGGTTCTCTAGAGAAGCAAAACTAGTACAGTGTGTAAATATATAGAGAGATTTATATCAAGGAAATGGCTCACATGGTTGTAGAGGCTGGAACGTCCCAAGCCTGTGGGTTGGGTTGAAGGTTTCTCCTGATTCACGTAGCTGCAGGGGCTGGCAAACCCAAGATTGGAAGATCAGACAGCAGGTCTCTGTCTGACCAGCGGGAAGACGTCAGGTAAGCTGCTAGCTCAAGTCCCAAGAACCAGAGGTCCGATGAACGGAGCCAGCTGCAGGATCCAGAGCGAGCAAAAGCCAGAAAGCTTTGCCAGGAAGTACACCTATATTGGATGCAGGCCACACTCCCAAGGAAAATCCCTTTCAACAGATTGGCTGCTCATAACAGATCTCATCATGGAGGTGATTACATTATATCAGATTTCATTATGGAGGTGATTACATCATTACATAGCTGCTAAATTACATCATAACTGCCAAACCACTGAGAATCATGGCCAAGCCAAGTCGATACACAACCGTTCCATCACAGAAGAGCTTCAATATAGTTGATTTTCATGAACAAATGCCTCCTTTGCCATGAGAACAGAAGAACTGGATGGTGCCTGGGTACCATCCCTGAACATTTTAATCAAAGATGCTGTAGAAGAACCCTTATCAGAATGGGGAAAATGTGAAACAGAATTCCAAATTCTCATGGAATCCAGACTTTCCGGAGCCATTGATGCAGGATGAACTACTGAAACTGTTGCCTTGAGATAATCTTTAAACCTTAAACCAAAAGTATCCCCTGAAGTCTTCTTAAAACCAAACAGTATACCCGTTGCCATTGAGTCTATTCCAACTCATAGCAACCCTATAGGACAGAGTAGAGCTGCCCCATATGGTTCCCGAGGAGTGGCTGTCGGATTTGAATGGCCAGCCTTTTGGTTAGCAGCGCAATACTTAACCACTGTGCCACCAGGGCTCCAAATAGTAGTTAAGCTTAATTGGTAAAGAATGTCTGCCTTGAGTATTACGCTCTTTTAAGAACTGTCTATGTGGGATTAAATTGACAACAGCAACTCAAAAGGTTAGATAGGAAGCTTAGGGGGACAGTGAATTTATGTTAATGGGGGAGGAACAATTTGGAAAAGGGAGGTGAGAATGATTGCACAACTTGAAGAATGTAATTAATGTCACTGAATCGTACATGTAGAAATTGTTGAATTGGTGTATTTTTTGCTGCGTGTATTTCTGACAAGAATAAAAAATATATAAAAACATACATATTTCATCTTATACATTATCAAGATAATATCCAGTGAGAGGGAGGTGAAAGGGAGTTTTCGCTTATGGGGCATTGAGTTCATGTTAATGGTGGTTGGATCATTTGGAAAAGGATAGCGAGAATGGTTACAAAACTTTAAAGAATGTAATCAATGTCACTGAATCGTAGGCGTAGAAATTGTTGAGATGGTGTATGCTTTGTTATGTATATTTTCATCACAATAAAATAAAATATAAAAATAGAAATAAAAAGATAATATCCATGTTGGGAAGAAGGATGACTGCTCAATGGGTACAGGGTATCCTTTTGGGGGTGATGGAAATGCCTTGAAACTAGTTAGAGGTGGTGGTTGCACAGCATCGTGGATGTACTAAACACCACTGAACTGTACCCTTTAAAATGGTTAACTTTGTGTTATGTGAATCACACTCACCAAAAAGAAAAAAGATGGCATCCAGTTTGATTGGACTGACTGTAGGGGAGTCCTTGTGAGATGTGCTCACAGGGGTCCCACGGAGACACTGGGATGGGGCACGGCACCCCCTCATCATCAGGGATCTCGGACCATGCAGGGGACTGAAGACCTGCCTTCAAGCCCAGATCTGAAGACGGGGTTGATGACATCAGGCCCTTGTCTGGATGTTGTTATTTGTTAAAGACCGAAGGGCCTGGCAAGGAGCCATGGTGGCACAATGGTTAAGTGCTTGGCTGCCAACCGAAAGGCTGGCGGTTTGAACCCCCCACCAGCTCTGCAGGAGAAAGACCTGGCAACCTGCTCCCGTAAAGATCACAGCCTAGAAACCCTGTGGGGCAGTTCTACTCTGTCACATGAGGTCTCTATGAGTCAGAATTGACAACACACAACAACAAAGGACCCAGGAACCCTTGGACTGGCCTGCCTCTTGGGCCTTGGAAGTTTCTGCTGCATGATGATGGAAAGAATCTGAGTTAAGTCTGGCCAGGGGTGGGGGCGTCCCCAAGTTTGGCATCCAGACCCTCCATGACCTATTCCTGAGATCCCTCCCTGGGGCCTCCCGCCTGTACCATATGCCTCCCCCTCTTCACCCCCAAGCCTTTGCTCAGCTGTGCCCTGCCCAGAATGCCTGTCCTCGCTCAGGGAGGCCCCCTCCTCTTCTGCCCCTCCACGCTCCATTGAGCCTCTTGAACCCAGAGAGTGAGGGGGAGGCCGGCTTTAGGGCTGACAGCTGATAGGGGTTCTGCAGCCTGGCCACCCCTCACAGCTGCCTGGCCTTGGGCACAGCTACGTTGTGTCTCCAGTTTCCTTATCTGGGCAGTGGGGTGACTGCAGTCCTGACCTCACGGTGCTGGGTAAGGACAGAGTGAGATAAGAAGTGTGAGGTCCTCAGAGCTGTGTGGCCCTGGCCACCTGCTGTGAGTGGCATCTGCACTCTCTTCATGCTTTTGTGTCTCTCCCAGACTTGAGCTCTGGGGAATGTTGTATGTCCCCAGAGGCACCGTGGCCCCCTACCTGTAAGTGCTAAGCCAGTGTCCCTTGAATAGGAAGGCACCCCCAAGATCCATGCCGGCAGCATCGGTCAAGCCTTCCAGAGGTGATTTCAGGATTGGGACAGAAAAATGTTTTTCTTTTTACAGGATGGGGGAGGCTGATGCCTTGAAATGCCATTAGACACCAGGAGAGAGGATGGCGTTGAGTTCGTGTAAAAGGACAGAGAGCAGGGGGAGGGCTGGCCGAAGCATGGCCTCACTGCCTCGTGACCGGCTGTGCACAAGCCTTCCTGGCACTTTTCCTCATGGTTATGAGCTGGAGGCATCTAGGGCATTCAAGTGTCTCCTGCAGGAAGATGGGGCTGCCAGACCTCGCAGTAACCCCGGCAAGGGTCCCCAGGTATAGCTGAGGCTGGGGTCTCTGGGCATAACCAAGGTCAGGGTCCCCATAGCTCAGGCGAGCAGAAGCAGCACGCACATGGAATGTGACCCAAATCGTGTGTGTGTGTGGGTGGGTGAAATGTGACCCCCAGATTCACTGTTCACAGAGAGCGGGGGATTCTTTGTTGTTTCTCCACCTCCCCTGCCACGTCTCTGCAGGTACCTGGAAAGCTGAAGAAGCACCTGTGTGGTCAGTGTTGAAGTCTGCTCTTGTTATTTGCCAGTCAACTCCGACTCATGGCAATCTTACGTAAAACAGAACGAAACGCTGCCTGGTCCTGTGTTGGCCTCACGATTGCCAACATCGTTGCAGCCACTGTGCCAACCCATCTCACAGAGGGTCTCCTGCACCCTCACTAGGCCCTCTCTTTCACCAAACACGATGTCCTTCTCCAGCAATTGATCCCTCCTGATGACGAGTCCAAAGCAAGGGAGTCGGACAATGTTGTTTCCATTGGCTAATTTTTGCAAGTAGAGCCATAGGGTTTTCATTGGCTAATTTTTGGATGTAGATCGCCAGGCCTTCTTCCTAGTCTCTCTCAGTATGGAAGCTTCGCTGATATCTGTCTACCGTGGGTGACCCTGGTGGTATTTGAAATACTGGTGGCAAAGCTTCCAGCATGACAGCAACACACAAGCCACCACAGCATGACATACTGACAGACGGAGGATGGGAAGCCTGCGGAGGGCCATTAAAGGTGTTCCACAGAGCGCCAGGGCCCTGGCTGGCAGACACCCCTAGGCAAGTGGAGGCCGCTGTGCTTGATGCTAAGGCTAAGCCACCATGCTTGGAGTCTTCAGTCTTCCAGGCAGAGGTTTCCGCCACGTGGTCACCATAGCTCAAGCGAGCAGAAGCAGCACGTGCGTGGAATGTGACCCAGATCGTGTGTGTGGGGGACGGCGGGGGGTGAAACGTGACCCCCAGATTATGGCAGAGAGGAAGCACTCGTATTTATCCTCCTCCCTCGTCTTGGGGAGCTCTGGGTTGCTTGCTGAGGCCCAGTTTGTGACCTATCTCAGTGTCCTCCAGAAGAGGATGAGGGGAGGAACTCAGGTCTGTTCATGCAGAGAACACCAGTCAGCAGCGGAAGGAACGCCCCTGATTTGAGTGTATTCATGTAGACGCACTTCAGGAAACAGACTTTAGAAAACAGACATTGAAAGGGAAAGAAAAAATGACAGAAGGACTTACTCAAGTAAATAATTTTTTGCAACTTTTTTTTTTTTTCACATAACCCTTTTTATTCTGACTCATGGTGACCCATGCAATACAGAGTAGAACTGCTCCATAGAGTTTTCTAGGCTAGAATCTTTACGGAAGCAGACTGCCAGGCCTTTCTTCTGTGGCACTGCTGGGTGGATTCCAACTGCCAACCTTTAGGTTAGTAGTTCAGTACAAACTGTTTGTACCACCCAGGGACCTTATTTATGTAAAAGGATTTTTTTTATGATTTATCTATGCCAAAAGCACAGAACAATAATGGATGCTTTTCATGGACTTCTTCCCATGAAGTAAAAATACAGAGCTACTTCCCATGACACCTCCCTGGGGCTGGGGAGGAGCTGGGCCCTGTCTCAGATGCTGAGTGCCTTCCAGAAGAGAGCTATTGGAAGCAAATATGGTAAAATGTTAACACCTGTCAATTCGGGGCGGTGGAGGGCACATGGGAGCCTGTTTAATCGTTTTCGGCATTTTGGGGGAAATATTTTACCATTATAAGCTAAAAAAAATTTTTTTTAATGGGGGAGGAATGGTTAAATCATTTCTTAAAGATCTGTTCATTTTAAGAGCCCTTATTTTGTGGTTTTGAAGAAATCCAGTTTAAAAAACAGTGACTGGACTGTGCCTGCAGATGTTTGACCTGGGACACTTTGCCAAGAAATACATCCTGGAGCCCGAGAGGCCAGGTGCCCCGGGGCAGCTGGTCCGGGCCCCTTGCTGTCCAGGTGAGGACAGCAGGGGATGGGGGCTCCTGCCAACCTGCCCAGAGCCCCTGCCACCGCTGCCCCCCAGCCTCCAAGAGAGAATGCCGGAAACAGGAAACCAAATTGTCAGCGAAGTTGGGAATTGGAACAGAAAAGAAACATTTCTTAAATAGAGAGAAAACAGCTACTATTTTAAGAATTCTTTATTTATATTTTCCAGACCCTGGAAATGGGAGGGTGCAGGGCTGTTTGTTGGATCTTTGCTTTTGCTTACCAGGTGCCCTGCCTTCCCGGCATCAGCACCCTTGAGCTCCTCTGAGGCTCCCCTTAACTTCACAGTGCACAAATGTGCCCAGGAATCTACCTTTTAAATGGATGGGGCTATTAACCGTAGAACTCACAGCATGTAGTTCCTTCCTGCATCAGGGTTGCTAACACCTCCGTAATTTACTTGAACTCTGCGTCAGCTCCGCTGCTTCACTTTTTGGGGAGCCAAGCGCCCGCGGTGTGGGTAAAGGGTTCAAAGGTAGCTGCTGCGTTTCAGAAGTGAGACGCCGACACCTTCGACTCCAGGCTCTGTTTGTTGTCCTGGCAGATAAAGGTTCCAGGGAGAGGTGAACTTTGCTTCCGTGGTTCAGCACCTATTTTCCCTTTTTCCCGTGCCCTCTGCCAGCTCGGGGACACATGTGATCCTCTCCACACTACCATCTGCATCCCATGAGTGTATCCCTTTCACAGACAAATGTAGAAGATTAAATGGCCTGGCTTCCCAGTTGGCGTGTGTTTCCATTGGCACTCCCTGGGTGTCAGCTGCACCTGCATCCGTGGTTTGTCTGGTCAGCATGTCGAAGAGTCTGTTTTTAAACTTTTCGTCTTTGTACCAGGGGTACTGAACTCTCCCGAGCTCTCTTCTCAGTACTGCTTCAGGAGTCCCTTTGACTGAAAGTGATTTCCCTGAAGAAGAAAAAAAAAGTGCAGAAACAAACGTTAAGATCAATTAGCATGTTTTGTTGTTGTTAATTGTATATGGTGACCTTATATACAGAAGAACAAAACATTGCCCTGTCTTGCACCATCCTCACAATTGTTGGTATGTTTGAGCCCATTGTTGCACCTATTGTGTCAGGCCATCTCATGGGTTTCCCTTGTTTTTTGCTGACTCACCATGTTCTAGTAGAATATTTACTGGTGTGAAGAAATGTTCACTATCTATTGTTACTTTTTTTTTTTTCTGTATAGTAATTCTGTGTTTAATAATTTGAGGAACTGCCAAAATGTTTTCCACAGTGGGGGCAACATTTTACATTCCCACCAGCAATGGCTGAGAGTTCCAGTTTCTCTACATCCTTGTCAACACTTGGTATTGTCTGGTTTTTTTTTTTTTTCATTGTAGCTGTCCTAGTAGGTGTGAAGTGATATCTCATATGGTTCTCTTGAGGTTTGACACAGGACTCTTCAGACTATATTTCTTCTCACATGAGTGCTGATAGTTTGTGTACCTCAAAGAATTGTTTAATTTCATCTAAGTTGATGTCCTGTTTAATGGATACTGAGTTTCTGTTTGGGGTGATGAAAAACTTTTAGAATTAGATAGTGGCAATGGTTGCACAACATGCTGAATGTAATTAATGTGACTGAACTGTACACTTAAAAATGGTATATGAGTATGAACTTGTTTAGGATGTTTCCTTATTATCCATTGATATCTTTAGGGTCTGTAGTGATGCCTCCTCTTTCATTCCTGGTATTGTCTTTTTTGTTTTTTCCTTAGTCAGTGTGGCTAGAGAGTTACCAATCTTATTGAACATTTTAATGAAATTGATTTCTGGATTGTTTTTCTTTTTCAATCTAACTAATTCCTGCTCTTATTTTTATTTCCTTCCTTCTGCTTGCTTTGGGTTTAATTTATCTTTTTTAAATTTCTTGAGGTGGTAAATTAAATCATTGATTTGAGATCTTTCTCCTTTTTATAGTTTTATGGTGGTAAAATATATATAACAAAAAAGTTGCCATTTTAACCATTTTTAAGTATGCAATTCAGTGACATCATTTATATTTACCATGTTGTGCAACCATCACCACTATCCATTTCCAAAAGTTTTTTATCATCCCAGACAGAAGCTCTGTACCCCTTAAGTAGGACATTAAGATTGATTACCATTCTGTCTGACAGTTTGTCCTACTATGGTGGCTCACATGTTACTATCATGCTGGAAGCCACACCACCAATATTTCAAATAACAGCAGGGTCACCCATGGTGGACAGGTTTCAGCAGATTATCCAGACTGAGACAGACTAGGAATAAAGGCCTGGTGACCTACTTCCGAAAATCAGCCCATGAAAACCCTTTGTATCACAACAGAATATTGTCCAATATAGTGCTGGACGATGGGCCCCCTAGGTTGGAAGGCACTCAGAATACAAAGTGGCCTCAACAGTGGGCTGAAGCATACCAATGATTGTGAAGATGGTGCAGGATTGGGCAATGTTTTGCTGTGTTGTACGTGGGGTTGCCATGAGTTAGAGCTGATTCAATGACAACTAAAGAGCAACAATGAGTAGAATGATATTTACTAACATGGAAAAATGCTCATAATCGATCTTTGGTTCCTTTTTTTAAGTGAAATACAAACGACATCTATAGTGTGGTACTATTGCTGTAGAAACCCGATCAGCACATCGTCTACGTGCACAGATGGGGGGCTCACAGCGGTTATCTCTGGGCAGTGGGATTAGGAAGGATTTTTATTTTCTTCCTTTAATTCTTGTGGATTTTCTCATTTTCCTGAATGAATGTGAATTACTTTTAAAAAGAGTATGAGTCAACGAGCTGTACTGCTCGACTTTTTAAATGTAAAGTTATGGGAGGAGGGAGTGTTTAAACTGCCCTGTGTCCCCGGCACCTCCCACATGCTGTGTTTTGTTTTTCAGTGACATTTTTGATGCCATGTTCCCTGTCACCCACATTGCTGGGGAGATCGTCATCCAGCAAGGTATGTCTGCTTTCTTCGCGCCAAAGCTGATGGGGGCGGGGGGGGGGTGAACCTTTTTTTATTCACTTAAAGTATTTATTAATATAATGCCCTCATTATCTATCCTTGAGAAAATTCATTAATGAAACTTAAAAACTGTCCGTTTAACACATTAATCCAATATGTTTCAGTAGTCTTCTCCTTCTCCTTCTTGTCATTAAAAAGAATTGATGAAACCCAAAGTACTGCTTGACAATGGTTATAGAGCAATGTCGTGAACATTGTTCACAAGAAAAACAAAAATGCTAGAGCTTATTTAAATGTCTTGATATTTTCTTCATTGTGTATGTGTGTTTCTTTTTGTTGTTACAGGGGATGAAGGAGATAATTTCTATGTCATTGATCAAGGAGAAGTAGATGTAAGTAGCTTTTACCTGTTTTTGGTGAATAGCACCTCTTTCTACACACAGTTTTATCGGACTTTGTACCACACCAGGTCACCAACAGCCTCAGGTTTAGGAAAACCTTCTCTCTGGGTAATATCTTCGTAATGTTTTAATCCAGAACAGCAATAAACAAATCTCTTAAAAAGGACGATATAAAAGTAGCAGAGCACAGCCTGAATTAAGAGCTTTTGCCAGCAGATACTGGCAGCGCTTTATTTCTGTTCATCATCTTCCATGCATACCGACTTCTCTGGGATTCAAGTGCACACACATTTTTGTTGCTGCTCTATTTTACTTACACTGTCCTCACATCAGCGGCACATGACTATGCCCCTCTTACTCAACCACATGGATGTTAACTTTTTAAGAAAATTTTATTTATTTTGTTGTTGCGTGGAGACTGTACACAGCAGAACATATACCAATTCAACACTTTCTATATGTACGGTTCAGTGCCATTGATTACATTCTTCGAGTTGGGCAACTGTTCTCACCCTCCTTTTCTGAGTTGTTCCTCCCCATTAACAGAAATTCACTGCCCCCCAAGGTTCCTATTTAATCTTTTGAGTTGCCGTTGTCAATTTGATCCCATATAGATAGTTCTTAAAAGAGCATAATGGTCAAGGCAGACATTTTTTCCTAGCTAGGATGTTAATGTTTTTTTTTTTTTTTAAATGGGCGGAAGGAACTAAATGTTCATAGACCCCAAAGCCCTGATTTTATCGTCAAACCGACAGTGGATTTCCATGCTCAGCTTTCTGCTCCATTCTCACAACTCCCCCTAAGCTGTTGAACTCCCGTCTTGTGGACTATCATTTTCTTTTCTTCTTCTTTTTTTTTTTAGTCTTACTCTATTTGGTTTTCTCCTCCCACCCCATCTCAAAAGCTGGGGGATGGGCCACTGTTTTATCACATTTTTCTAGATCACACGAGCCCCTGGGCAGTGCAAACTGCTAACGTGCTCAGTTGCTAACCAAAAGGTTGGAGGTTTGAGTCCTCCCAGAGGTGCCTCAGAAGAAAGACCTGGTGATCTGCTTTCAAAAAATCAGCCACTGAAAACCCTGTGGAGCACAGATCTACTCTCACACACATGAGGTCACCACGAGTCGAGGCTGACTCGACAGCAAACAACCATGACAAGTAGATTTCGCAGCATGCACTGTTTCAGAAGGAGAGGCAACTCCATCAGCCACCTTCTCAGGGACTCCGCCTTGGGTCACATGGCCAGGTGGAAACCAGGGTGGGATCCCTGCCCCCTCCCCTTAGCTGGATCACTACTGATCCTTGTAGTCCCTCAAGTGTGTGCAGCTCCGTCCGCCTCGTTGGCCAGCTGGCCGGGCCCCCGGCTTCCGGGGTCAGTGGCTCAGAGCCTCCCTGGACTCCTCGTTCTGCTCCTGTTCGCACGGCCTGCTCTCCACCCAGCAGCTGGATTCGAGGCAGAACAGATCTGAACGTGCCAGTCTCTCGCCTCAGACCCTCCTCCAGGATTCTTTTCGAGCCAGACCCAAGCCCCCTGACCTCCAAGGCAACATGATCGTCTCTCAGTTCCTAGAACCCAGCAGGTGCTCAGCTGCCCCAGGAGCTTTGCCTGTGCTGTCGCCGCTGCCTGGAACACCTTCATCCCCCTCCCA
Organism: Loxodonta africana; assembly: GCF_030014295.1. Classification (NCBI taxonomy): domain Eukaryota; kingdom Metazoa; phylum Chordata; class Mammalia; order Proboscidea; family Elephantidae; genus Loxodonta; species Loxodonta africana. The sequence continues at coordinate 91,097,832 of NC_087353.1, read as the reverse complement.
CCCACTTCCCTCAGCATCTTCACTCTGCCAGCTCTTCCTTCTCCTTTGGGCTCAGCTTACACATCACCCCTCAGATTGGGGGTGTCACCCCTTTGAATCGGGGGTTCAGCAAATGCATCTCATCTCTCGCCGTTTTCTCTCATGGCGCTGCGCAGTTTTCCTCCACAGGATTTAGTTCTGTTGCTGATGATGCATTTAGGGCGCCACCATTTGTTGAAGGCTGGCCTCCACGACAGGCTGAACACTCAGAGGGAGGGACCTAGCTCGTCCTGGGCACCGGTGCTCCATGGGCCTGGCACATGGGCCGAGCACATCAGGGAGGCCCAGTGGGAGGGTTCCAGGGCTGCCGTAACCAAGTGCCACACACCAAACCAAAAACCAAACCAGTTGCCATGGAGTAGATGCCAACTCATAGCAACCCCATGTATGTCAGAGTAGAAGTGTGCTCCACAGGGTTTTCAACGACTGATTGTTCAGAAGTAGATCCCCAGGCCTTTCTTCCGAGGTGCCTCTGGGTGGGTCCGAACCTCTAACCTTTCAGTTAGCAGCTGAGTGCATTAACTGTTTATATAACCCCAGGAGTACAGGTGGCTTGTAAGAACAGAAATTTACTGTCTCACAGTTCTGGGGGCCAGAAGTCCAAAATCAAGGTGTCAGCAAAGCCCTTCAAAGGCTGTACGTAGGGCTCTTCACTTGTCTTTCTCAGCTTCTGTAGCCCCAGATGCCTCATCACATGGCCATCCTACCTCTGTGTGTCTCTATGTCTCTTCACCTCTTTCATAACAACACCACTCAGATGGGATTAGAGCCTCCCCTACTCCAGTGTAACCTCGTGTTAATGTAACCGATAACATCTTCAAAGACCCTATTTCCAAACAAGGTCATGTTCAAGGGTACCAAGGTTAGAACTTCCACATGTCATTTTTGGGGACACAATTCACCCCACAACAGGCCCTCAACACCATGTCCTCAGCTGACCTCCTGTGCCCCCTCTGGGCCTCTGCACACCAGCACCCAGGATGGCTCATTTGTGGCCACCAAGTCTCCCTCCTTCACCCCAAATCTTGCCCACACCTGCTCTGTAAGGGGCCTCCCACCACCTTGGCCCGCAGCTACAGGGTGACACCCCTCTGGCTGCCTGGGCTCGGCTATTTCGAGGCTTGGCCTCCGTCCCTTGTGTCTCTGTATGTGCCTCCGAGCTATTTTGGGGAGGGCACTTATTTATTTATTTATTTCTCTGGCAGCTGGCCTGTGTCAACTCGCCGTTGCTGCTGTGTTTCTGGGAACTGGAGTGGGCTCAGGCCCGGCTTCCGGAGCTGGTGGCACAGGAAGTCGCTGACTCACGCCGTGTCACCGGCAAGGGCCACATGGGGTCCGCTCAGACTAGGAAGGGCTGGGCCTCCTGGTTGCCGAGGCACTCTAATCCTGGCCCAGGGACATGCCGCTAGGGCATGGCCTTGTATCTGGGGCTTCCTGTCCCCACCAAAGAAGGAAACTGAGGCAGGGGCTAGCAGCTCCCTGGGATGCCTAGAGTCAAAGAGGATGTCTGTGGAGGAGGGAGGGCTTGAAGGCAGGGCCAGTGGTTTCCAGCCCCAGGCTTAGATTGCTAGCCTAGTGTCATCTGCCAATGGCTTCGATTTGGATTTAAAAAAACACAAAAAGCCAACCAACCAGTTGCTGTGGAGTACATTCCGATTCATGGTGACCTCACACGTGTCAGAACAGAACTGTGCCCCACAGGGTTTTCAGTGGCTGATTTTTGGAAGTGTATTTTTTATCACCAGGCCTTTCTTCCAAGGCACCTCTGAGTGGACTCGAACCACCAACCTTTTTGTTAGCAGCTCAGTATTTAACTGTTTGCACCACTCGGGGACTCCTCCTATTCTTTAAAGTCACCCATTTGTGGTATTTCTGTGACAGCCATGCTAGGACGCTAATTCCCACCACTGCAAAGTGATCAGTGTTCTTGAACCTCCTCCACTTTCCTCCCCTCCCTTTCTTTTTCTTGCTCAAGTGTTTATTGAGCACTTGCTAGTTACTGGCACTTGCTAGGCCCTGAGTGTATACTTGTGAGTAGAAAAACGTGGCCATGTCCAGGGAGAAGGTTGTGTTGTGGGGAGATGCCCACCCGCAGGAAATAGCAAATATAGGCTTGTCCTGAATCTTTGAGCCTCCTGCCCCTCTGTCCTTATTCCTGCTCAGCCTTGCAAACTCCTACTTATCCTTCAAGGCCCAGCCTGAGCCAGCTCCTCCCTTTCCAGGCGGACATCTCCCAGCTGGCCTCTCCTGCTGCTGCTTTTTATAAGTACTGGATGGTGGGCTGACCCGAGTCCTTCCCCCTGGAATGTTCTTCCCTCTTCTATGCCTACATTGATCTTCCAGTTCAGTGCACAGACATTTTCGCAGAGACGATTGTCATCACTGGAGTGGGAAGCAGAGATGGGGAGTTGAAGTGACCCCAGGGAGTCCCAAAGCCTACATTCCTCAGTTCTCCTAGATGGACAGACGTGGGAAACGGCAAACCCTTTGCCCTGAATTCTTCGCCTCTCCTTTCACGAAGCCAGCAAGGCTCAACAGTGTAGTCCCACAGGACTTGCCTTCTTAACAAACGCGTCATCCAAAGACAGCGGAAGGGTCAAAATACCGCAGGCTTTGGGGGCAGGGTGCATGAGAAAGCAGGAGGGTAAAAATGGGAGACAGAAGAAGAATAGATGCATTCCACTTGTGGCATTGCTGAAGAATATTGACTACACCATGGATTGCCAGAAGAATAAATAGATCAGTCTTAGAAGAAACACAACCAGAATATTCCTTAGAAGGTAGGATGGTGATATTTTGGCGTGCTTACCTTGGACAGGTCATCAGGAAAGACCAATTGCTAGAAAAGGACATCATGTACGGTAAAGTAGAGGGTCAGTGAAAACGAAGGAAACCCTCAATGAGATGGATTGACATAATAGTTGCAACAATGGACTCAGACATGGCTATGAGCATGAAGAAGATGCAGGACTGGGCGACGTTTCGTTCTGTTGTACATAAGGTCGCCGTGAGCCAGAGTCAACTCAATGGCAGCTAACAACAATGGGGGCAGAGAAATCCAGACTTAAGTCATTCACTAGCTGGGCCACCCTGGCCAAGGTACTTATGTTTGTCAGCCACATGATTTACTTATCACTCATGGGCAATCTCTGGTGAGCTCACAGACTGCCCGAAGGCTAAATGAGGGGACCCTATGATGCACTGCATCAGTTCCAGGTGTCAAGGAGGTGGAAACAATGTCTTCTCTCTCCCTTCCTCCCTTGCTAAGTCTGCGCATATAGTGTGTCTCTCACATAACGATGCCTGCCTCCAGCGCCCTGGGGGAAGCCCTCTGTCCATTCCCTGACCTGTCATCATTCTAGGATGCTTCAGCCACCATCCCCTCCTCGGCTATCCACCAGGTGCCTGTATCCTCCTGACAGCAGCTCGGAGGGGCTAGAGGAGGCAGTGGGAGGCAACACCATCCTTACTGCTCTTGGCCTCCAGTGACAGCATCTCAGGGGACTGTTTCCACAAGTGGGCCCTGAGCACGTGCACGCAGAGGCTCCAGGCAGCCCTGCTTGTCCAGAGGTGCACAGAAGAGGGGTGGTATAGGCCAAGCTGGTGCTCTGGGGCTGCTCCTCTGAAGTCACGCCCTTCCCTGACATGGCCCCACTCAAGTGACCTGTACCCCATCCTTGCAGGCTTCAAGACCACTCACACCCCTCCTCCCATCAGTCCAACAGAGTGATGGTCAAGGCCCAGGTCACTCTGCAATGTGCCACCTCACCTTGCTGTCCCTCACCCCAGGCCCTCTGCCTGGACCCCCTGCACCAGTAGCAGGAGGTGGAGCAGGACTCTCTGACCTACATGAGCCCCTGAGAGCAGGGGCTGGCCTCCCGGAGCACCCCTGCCCCTACCAGACCCAGCTCATCCAGCCAGGATGCCCTCCACCTCCCTCACCCCCAGGGCAGCCCACCACCCAGGCGCCTCTGCCTTCCACCCCCAGGAGGCCCAGGCCCAAGCTCTGGGACGTGTCTCTACGGTCCAACCAATCTGGAGTTGAGGAGCTGCTTCCCGGCCAGCCTCTCAGCCAAAACCCGTCTCCATGGCCTTGGATGCGTGCAGAGCAGTGCCTGGCCTCCCTCCAGGCCTGGGGACATGTGAAGGCAATTTTGTGAAGGGAAAGAGTGAGGTCACCTTCTCATAACTGGAGTTCCCCAAATACATTGTCTTGGCCAACCCAGATGCCCCTTGCCTCCTCCCCAGCCTCAGCTTGGCAGGTACAAGGGCTCCTTAAGGCCCTGCCTGACGCCAGCTCGCCAGGCTGGGATGCCTGGGCACCATGGGCAGGCAGGCGAGTAACACCTCCTGGCTACAGTTTCAGGTCTGGGATAGCCAGACCACCCCCCTCCCAGGGGTCAGCCTGTGACTTATGGCCCGCAGTCAGCCTCACCGGGACCAGCCCCGATCCCATCCCCAATCCCCGGCGGTGCCAGGCCCCTCCATCAATCTAATCAGATTTTCCACGGCGGCAAGGAGTGCCCAGCTGCGGATGTGGCTGCTGAAGGAGCTGTATTCAGGGAGGCCTCCCTTGATGTGGGGGACTTGGCCGGCAGGGGTGCGGAGCGGAGGGGACATGTGGCCAAGGCCACATTTAAAGGCACCAAAAGATGCTCGGTGAGGGGCCTGGGGTGAAAAAGGGCATATTGAGCAGTGGGTGAGTTATGGGATGTAGGTTATAACTGTCATTACTGCTCCCGGCGCGATCGGATGGCTGCAGCCCGGCAGCTGACCCTGATCCTCTTCTCAGCCTGAGAGGCCTTTCCGGAATGCACTCACCCAGCAGCACAGGGGCCGGCAAGGACCCGTCAGGACTAGAACTTTCTGCCACTCTGTATGGGGTTTCTAGAGCTGAACTGGATTTATTGGGGGTGAGTGGGAATGGAGAGGGGAGGAGCTCATTACCATCCGCATACTTACACCCAATAAAACGTCCCGCCTAGCAGGGGTGTCTCCACTCCCCAGGACCCCAGCCCAGCCTCCTAAGTGGGTGGGGGCACCCCTGCATCTCCTCTGCTGCTGGCCAGAGCCACCCTCGGGGTACAGCCAGGTGACTCGTCGCCAAAAGCACCAGGTTTGGTCTAAATTACGGTTTTCCAGAGAGACGCTGGAAGTGCGGCTGCCCTGTGTGTGTTGCCAAGAGCTGTAATCCACTTTGCTAAGTATAAAAATATCTCCTGACTTATTTTATCCGTGGAACATAGCATTTCTACTTAAAAGGACAGCCGACTGCCGATTTTACCGCTAGGGAGCATCAGCCCAGTTTCTCCCTTAGTTGTCCTCAGGCCTTTGTTATGTTAGAACGGGCTCTTCTGTGGCCTGTGGCTGACACCCGCCTCCTGCAGCTCCCCCTGGAGGGGTGTGAGCTGCAGCCTCTGAGGCCTTTGCTTTGCCCTGTCCCCTGCTCGGGGACTCCTGGGCTTCCCTCCTGTTTCACATGAGATTTCTGGGGGGAGAAGAGGCATTTCCAGCTTCAGAGGTGCCTGTGAAGCCCCCATTCTCTGGGCAGCTCGGTGTCCACCCAAGAATGGGTGCCTTGGGCACCAGTTGTCTGGCTTTTTAAGTTGACTGTTATTTAGCGTTTGCCTGTTCTTCTGTGTCTTTCTCTTAATTTTATTGGACTCCCCGGGCTGTGCAAATGGTTAAGCGCGTGACTACTAGCCAAAAGGTTGGGGATCAGAACCCATCCAGATCTACCTCAGAAGGCCTAGCAATCTGCTTCCTAAAAACCAACCATAGAAAACCCTATAGAGTGCAGTTCTATGGTGCATATATGGGATTATTTTGAATCACAATCGACCCAACAGCAACTAACAACAACAAAATATAACGTGAAATTTGCCATATTAATCATTTTTAAGGATACAACTCAGTGACATTAATTACGTTCTCCATGTCGTGTGACCGTCACCACTATCCATTTCCAAAACTTTTTCATCACCCCAGACAGAAACTCTGTACCCATTAAGCAACAAACCCCCCATTCCTCCCGCCCTGGGCCCAGGTAACCCGTAATCTACTTTCTGTCTCTATGCATTTGTCTATTCCAGAGATTTCGTAAGGAGCCCTGGTGGCGCAATGGTTAAGCATTTGGCTGCTAACCAAAGGGTTGGCAGTTCAAACCCACCCAGCAGCTCTGCAGGAGAAAAAAACCTGGCAACCTGCTCCTGTAAAGATAACAGCTTAGAAAACACTATGGGGCAGTTCTGCTCTGTCTCGTTGGGTTGTATGAGTTGGAATTGACTCGACAGCACCTAACAACAACATTTTTGTCCTTTTGTGACTAACTTCTTTCAGCATGAGGTTTGTAAGGTTCATCCATGCGGTAGCATGTATCAGAAGTTATTTCTCTTAGAGTTGAGTAATAGTCCATGGTGTGGGTAGATCACATCTCGTTTATCTGTTCATGGACACTTCAGTTGTTTCCACCTTTTGGCCACTGTGAGTAGTGCTGCATTTGTCTATTCTAGACATTTCTGACAAGTGGTTTGCTTTTTTTTTTTGCTCCTTGTGCAGTCCCTAAAAAATAAACAAATCAAACCTCCTCAGGGTCTTTGCACATCTGTCCCTCTGCCTCCAGGCCTTTGTGTGGCTGGTTCCTTGGCATTCAGGGCTCAGCTCATGCTCCCCTCTGAGTCCCTCCTCCAGTGTAGCCCTTTCTCCTGAATGGTCTATTCCTTCATGGCTGTTATACATTCTATAATGAGGACATGTCTGCACGACTGCCTGTCTTTTGAAGTCGGTGAGTTCCATGTATTCAGGAGTCTGTCTGTCTTGCCCACTACTTAGTCTCCAGTAGCTAGAACCATGCAGGAAACTGGGTATATGAAAGAACAAATGAATTAATGAGCGAACTAATGAAGAGTGGGTCATGGGGGTTCTGTGGCTCCCAGAGAAGCCACACTAATGGCGGAGGCATAAATGTAGCTCAGTGAGACCTCCCACCATCTTTCTTTAAAAAAAGAAGAAGAAAAACAAGACGAAACAAGACAAAAAGTAGCCCCTTTGCTTATCAGCTGGGGTGGAGCCAGCGCTGGGCTGGGGAGAGAGAGAGGCCAGTGTCCGCAGAAGGATGGCCCTTTGTCCTCGGGGCGACCCAGTGCTGTGTGGCCCTGGGCCCCGTCACACAATGGGGTTCTCTGACTCCACACAGGGAGCTCGTGGAGTCCCTGAGCTTCTTCCCGGGCAGAGGGTTCCGGCCCCTCCTGGAGACTGCTCTGTCCCAGGTCCTCTCAGTCTCACCTGCAGCAGGAGCCCCTGCCCTGCTTTGGGGTGTGTCCCGGGCAAGATGGGGGGGATACTCCCTCCTCTACATCCTGGCCTGTGGTGCTCCCTGGTGGGTGAAGTGGGATGTCTTGGGTAGCCATGTGAGGGGTGGTTTCCTCGCCCCTCTAAGGGGCAAAGGGGAGAAGACCCGGACACACAGGAGAAGCCATCGCCCCAGTTGGGGCTCAAATGCCACTTGCCTCCCTACACAAACTCGTCCCAAACCTCAGGTTCACTCTTTTCTGAGCCCACAGGGCACCCACAACTCAGCAGGGGGCCTCTACTCCAAGTATGTGCAGTGGGTGCAGGAGGAGGTAATTCAGTACAATTATCGGAAAGCTGTGTTTGAAAGAAGGAGCCCTGGTAGCACAGTGGTTAAGTGCTCAGTGGCTGCTAACCAAAAGGTTGCAGTTTGAATGCACCAGCTGCTCTGCGGAAGAAAGAGGTAGCAGTCTGCTTCTATAAAGACTGCAGCCTGGGAAACCTATGGGGCTGCTCTACTCTGTCCTATAGGGTTGCTACGAGTCGGTACTGACTTGATGACAGGTTTTTACTGGTAATGACAAGAACTACCAAAGGCAAGCTGGTAAGTATACCCCATGACCCAGCACACACCATCCAGGTAGACACCAAGAGAAATGAGGGCATCTGGCCCCTCTCGGGAAACCCTGGTGGCGTAGTGGTTAAGTGCTGCGGCTGCTAACCAAAGGGTCGACAGTTCAAATCCGCCAGACGCTCCTTGGAAACTCTGTGGGGCAGTTCTACTCTGTCCTATAGGGTCTCCATGAGTCGGAATCGACTCGACAGCACTGGGTTTGGTTTTTGGTTTTTTGGCTCCTCTCAGTGTCCCAGGCTGCTGTAACAAAATACCACAACATGGTAGCTTTAAAGAACAGAAATGTATTGTCTCAGTTCTGGGGGCTAGAAGTCCAAATGCAGGGCTTTGGCCATTCTTCCTTCTGAGGGCTTTAAGAGAAGAGCTGTCCCATGCCTCTCCTCTAGCTTTTGGTGGCTCCTGGCAATCCTCATGTTCCTTTGCCACTAGTATATGCATCTTCCCTCTGTGGGAAGTGACCCTGTCTTTGTCTGTTCTCCCATTTTATAAGACACCACTCTGAAGGGATTAGGACTCACTCTATTCTGGTATGACCTTGTTTAACTTAACTGATAAGACTTTCAAAGATCTTAATTCCAAACAAGGTCACATTCACATGTACCAGGATTAGGGCTTCAGTGTATCTTTTTGGGAGACATCATTCAATCCATAACAGCCACCGAAGTCGTACACAAGAATGTTCATAGCGGCATTACATGTTACAGCCTAGAACTAGAAACCATGGCAAATGCCAGTCAACCTCAGAAGGATTAACACTTTGTAGCCATGAAAATGCGTGAAATCAACCACAGATAAATCTCACAGACATGATGTTGAGGGGAAGGAGCCCAGCACAAAATAGCAAGAGCAGTGGTACCTTTGGGGTGGCGTCACCTGGGAGGGGACATGAGGAGTTTTTAGGGGGAGAGAAATGTTCAGTATCTTGGTGGGAGTGTATACTCCATTGAGCAGTACACTTAAGATTCGTGCACTGTAATGTTTGTAAGTTATAGCTCAATAAAAAGTGTTTTTGTTTTTGTTTTTTAATGTAAGCATCATGGGAGGAGGAGTAGCTGCAAGACAGGAAATGGGGTGCCAACATTACCTTTGCACCAGGTAACTGTGTGACTGTTGATAAGTCAGCACCACCACCTCCGCAAGAGGCAGAGGTGCCAGAGAACGTTTTCTGAGTTCCTTTAAAAAAAAAAAATACATCCCCAAAATTCTGTGATCGCTGTCATTCCTCCATCAGTGCACTCACCAGGTGGCGCACTCCCTTGGTTGGAGGGTAATTGTTTTCTGGTTGCTTTAGTAGCTTGTTTAGTGGAAGCTGGTGTTTCTTCTCCCACCTGAGCCTCGCTGCTCCAAGTCCCCTTTAAGAATGTGTTGAGTGCCATTTGGCAGCTGAGGCTGTGAGGCTCCCTGTTCAGCTTGGGAGGTGGAACTCTTCAGTCTCACTAGGTAGATGGAAGACTTTCAAGAATAGACATGCAGACTCCTCCAGGTAGGTCTTTGTCCTTAGACAATCATCATCTTTCTTTTGCTTGAAACTTTACAGTTGACCAGTTCCCCCACCCTCCCCCTTGCCTGCACTTAATTGTGGAGTTATCACCTGCGTGGCATTTTCTTTCAAAGAGGCAATTCTGTGCATCCGTTATTATCAAGATAATGAGTCATTGATTTCAATAATAATTGCTTCCATGATTCATCACAATCCATTCTTTCCCGATGTGCACCCATTTTGCCAATGGGAACTATTCTTCAAGCTCATTGACACGCTGCAGGCATGAAGAGTAGGTATTGTGTCAATTTATAGTAACTGGATCTGCATAATCACTACATAATACACAATCTGTACTATTCTTGCAGGATGCAGGGTGTGCACAGTCAATGCATAGTAGGACACTGTGCTGTAGCCCACGCCGGTGAAAGGGAATCTTGTCCCGGCCCCTTCCAGCCATAGGGCCCCCATTCACACTCCAGGCCCAGGGAGCTTGGGTGCTACCCATAAAGAGAAAAGGCAGGCCCCTGGGAGTGTGTTTTCCAAGTAGGACATGGTCGACATGGCTCCTTCTGGGGTTGGGAGTGAAGTTGGCTGATAGAGGTGGGTGGGAAGGTGGACTTCCTGGGAGGAGGAAGCATTGTGTGGCAGGGAAGGGCAGGGGAATTTATGAATGAAAAGACAAGAGGGAGAGGTGTCCTCCACAGCCACGCCCGTCTTTCAGCGGATGCTTGTGTGTTGCTATGATGCTGAACAGGTTTCAGCAGAGTTCCCAGACTAAGAAAGGCCTAGTGATCTACTTTGGAAAATCAGCCAGTGAAAACCCTATGGGTCATAGCAGCCCTATCTATAACAGATCTTGGAGGTGGTGAAGGACCAAGCAGTATTTCATTCCATTGTGCATGGGGCCGCCATGAGTTGGGGCAACTCGATAGCAACTAACAACAGCAGAGCATCAGAGTGGGATGGTCCGTGGGAGACACTAGGTTTAACTCTTTTGTGTGCAGTTGGGGAAACCAAGGCCCAGAGACGCCGAGCCTGAAGCTGATGAGGAGTTGTGTAGAAAGCCTCTCCTTGGAGGCAGCTGAATATGCTTTGCTGGAGACTAGGGGCCGCAGGGGGTGCCTGCTTCAGCTTCAGCCCAGGGTAGGCTCACCAGCATTAACACCTGAGGGCCTCCTGCCTTTGGGGTCTGACGCCAGGACTCAAAAGCCACAGGGTGGCCATCAGCTGTGGCTTCGGAGGTCCGGGGTTGATGCTAGTCTGGTGTCACCCATCCACACTTGGGCAGGGGTGTGGAGTCTGCCCAGACCGGGTAGCTGCAGTGGGCTCTGTGCCCTCCCTTTAGAGGCCCCTCCTGGTGCAAACAAGGACAGCCCCAATGCAGGGTGCAGCCCACTGGACTCCCACATGTGCCCCACTGTGTCCTCTTTTTGTGTCCCTGCAGGTGTATGTGAATGGTGAGTGGGTGACCAGCATCAGCGAGGGTGGCAGCTTTGGGGAGCTTGCACTCATCTATGGCACCCCCAGGGCAGCCACAGTGAAGGCCAAGACAGACCTCAAGCTCTGGGGCATTGACCGTGACAGCTACCGTCGCATCCTCATGGTGAGTGGTGCTGTGGGCTCGGGGGCTTCTCTGGGGCTGGGAGAGCAGGTGACCAAGCTGAACACCCACCCATGGCCAAGCATTAAAACCCTGGTTTTATTCAAGGCAGAGATGTACCGGGACAAAAAGCCATTTCTGCTCTCTGACAGATATGGTTGGTGAAGTAGGTGCAAACTGTTGGGAGGGACGCTGGCAAGATTCTTAAAAGTCTGGCAGACAACTGAGAAGGCCCTCTTTGCTTTCCTCCCCGTCCCCTTTCAACTGTCTGGAATGTGGTCATGATAGCTGGTGCTCCAGCTGCCCCCTTGGGCCTTAAGGTGACTTTGAGGCTGAAACCCATTCACCAAAATGGTGGAGCAAAGAGATGAAGGAGCCTGGGTCCCTGATGATGCTGTGGGGCCACTCTGTCTGCTGCACAGTTAGCCTCCAGACTTCCATTAATACGGGGTAGGCCCTTATGTTTTTAAGCCGCTGTCGTTTTAGGTTTTCTCTTCTATGGAGCCAACTGATAGAGTGTGAGTGTGTGTGCTCACACATGTGTGCATTGTACTGGCCCACCATGGGGCCTCTCGAGGGCAATGGAGCTTATTTGGCCACCTGGGCAGGTGTTCACAGGAGCTTCTGGAGATGAGCTTGTGAACCAAGAAGACCCTTCTGGGCAGAGGAGGCAGGCTCTTTTTTTTTTTTCACTTAACTTTTTTTTTTTAATTGTGCTTTAAGTGAAAGTTTACAGCTCAAGTTAGTTTCTCACGCAAAAATTTATATACACATTGTTATGTGACCTTAGTTGCTATCCCTATAGTATGTCAGCACACTCCTCCTTTCCACCCTGGATTTCCCGTGTCCATTCATCCAGCTCCTGTCCCTTTCAGGAGGCAGGTTCTTCCTGCACCTATTCAGCATTCACTTCACACACATCCTGCTCGCCAGGCACCGTCCTCAGCACTGGAGTACAGCAGTGCATGACAGACACAGTCCCTGCCCTTGTGAAGCTGACCTTCTTGTGGAGGAAACAGACCATGAACAAACACATACCTCATCTGGTGATGGTTTCTGTGGGTGAAAATAGAGCAGGGGAGGGAGTGAAGGTGGATCAAGAGATGAGAGGGGGCTGCTCTTTTATAAAAAGGCATCCAAGAGAGTCTCCCTTTGATCAGGTGATGTTTGAGCAGTGGCCTTGCCCTGCAATCCAAAAGGCTATCTAGGAGGAGAGCATTGGGCAGAGAAAACAGCAAGTGCAAAGGTCCTGGGGTAGGAGCTCACTGGGCGTGTTCATGGGACACTCGTGGATGGGAGAATGGTGGGGGCCACTCCAGAGAGGGAGGGGGGCCACATCTCGGGGGCCTTGTAGCCTCTACAGCAGCCTTCATTCTGACCCTGAGTGCAGTCGAGAGCCACAGCAGGAGCTTAAGCAGAGGAGGGACTGAGCTGACTTGAACCCAGTTGTTTCTTGGCCAGTTCAGGGGCCATCGGTGAGGGTGGAGAGCATTCCGCAAGATGGATCACTCTGGGAGATAGATGGATGGAGCCCGGAAGGCTCCAGGCGTGAGCATGCTGGTCTGGGAGGATTCCATTTTGACTGCAGGGCTTGTTTCCAACTGTTGGGCAGAGGCCGCTAGGCGCCAAGTCCCCCATTCTTCGGGATCTCATGCTCCTTGACCATCTATGTTTGTCCCCATGGTGACCAGTGGACTGGGGACTCTCAGAATTAGTTACTGAGCTGGCTGGAGGTGGTCCAGGAGAACCTGGACAGCGTGGCCTCTGGGATTCTGCTGGCGCATCCCTCAGCGTGCTCCGGGTATGGCTGTGCTCAGAGCTTGCATCTGCAGGGCCTTTGGTCTGGGGGCGTGTCTCAGCAGAGACAGGAGGTGACCAAGGTGAGCTCGTTGCTGGGGAATCCATGGCTGCTCCTGAATCCCCCCTAACTAGAGACCATCCCTGTCATAGCGCCTGCCCTCAGCTTCATGCCCAGGACCAGCTGGAGCCGCCACAGGGATAGAGCTGAGGTCCGGGGAGATGCTAGAGGAAGGTGGAAAATCCCTATAGGGTGATTTGGGAGAGGGTCTGGTAAGCTCGGTCATGGCAAGGGTGTGGAGGATGCATCTGACCCAGGAGTTGCCCCTCTTGCAGTTTTGTACCCAAGTGAGAACCAAGGGTTTGATGGGTGGAGGGCAGAAGGGGGAAGGTTTCCGCTGGACAGCAGGTCTGCCCTGGTACTGCTGAAATGACCAGCTCTTTCATAACTCCAGGTAGGATCAATACAATCTTCTGAACAATTCTTTCGTTAGACTTCATGCTTGATGAACTCCTTGTTCATGCACTTAACAGATATTGATTGAGTGCTCATTACAAACATTGACTGGATGCCCACCACACACCTACCGAACATTGACTGGATGCCCACCACCATGTGCCTAACAGACATTCACTGGATGCCCACCATGATGCACCTAACAGAAATTGGCAGAGGGCCGACAAGACACATAACACATGTTGACTGATGCCCACCGTGATGCACCCAACAGACATTGAAGGTCCACCATGAGGCACCTAACAGACATTGACTGAGTGCCCACCATGCACCTAACAGACATTGACTGGGCACCCACCAAGCACTTAACATGCATTGACTGGGCTCCCACCACTTGCGTAACACATGTTGATTGAGCACCCACCAGGCGCCTAATAGACATTGATTGGGCACCCACCATGCACTTAACACACATTGACTTAGTGCCCATAACACGTACACATGGAGTGTCCACCATGTGCCTAAGAGACATTGACTGGGCACCAACCATGCACCTAACACACATTGATTGAGCACCTACCGGGCACCTGACACACGTTGACTGGGCAGCCACCATGCGCCTAATAGACATTAATGAGTGCCCACCACATGCCAGAGGCTCTTCGAGTGCTGTGAACAGACCAGGGAATGAAATAGACCAGCAGCCCAGCCTCTCGGAAAATGACTTCTAGGGAATGCATGTTCTTTCTCTTTGTCTCCTTTCCTTGCTGGGTAACCTGCCCCGTGGGAGGGTGCTCGAGACATCCGTACTCAGTTTTGGGAGTGGGAAGAGGATACACCACTTCCTCTTCTCTTGGTGCACCTGGCCCAGATGTTGCATAAGCTGCCATTCCTCTGCCGTCTCCAGCTCCGTGCCTTTCTTGGCTATGGGACTTTTGTGGCTGGAACCTTCTATTCAGTGAAGCTCCCAAACCACTGAGGCAGCCAACACTTCCTCTGTTTTAATTTTGGAACCCTGTATACTAAGAATAGCCATGGCTGTGTTGGACAGGCCACAGGACTCTGTGTGTCTTGGGAGAGGGTGTGACAATGCCTTGTGGGATAGTGTCATGGTTCCATCAGTCCTTGATCTGGGGGCACTTGGACACACCTGTCACATGATACATGTGCACGCTGTGGGGGACACAAGAGTCGGGCAAAACCCTGGGTTCTCCAGGAAGAGGGCTGCTTCTTGAAACCTTAGCTCAGGACTCTGCAATTCCAGAGTGTCTGATCCAGAATGTTCCCTAGAGTGGCCAGTCTCTTCCCTCCCTTCTTTGTACATGTTCTAGAGGAAGAAGGGAGTTCAGCAAGATCTGGCCACGGACAGCCCCTTGGCAGGACGGGCCTCTACCTCATCTCCAGCTTCACAGGCCATGGCCTAGCACTGGGCCCATGGTCTCCAAATTCTTTTTTTTTTTTTCTTCCTTTTAAACTTCAGGGCCCTTTGTTCATCTTGAATCTTAGCGGAACCCCAGTGTATAACTCCCTTCCCTTCACCTTTTCCTTGGGACCATGCCTGAGTCAGCAGTTATAACCTCGGACCCACAGCCATGAGCATTCCCACTGGGAGCCACAGCCCCTGTCCCTGGGGTCACCCTGCTGCTGGCCCCTGGACAGAGTGTCAGGCCTCCTTTACCCTTGGTCCTGGTATGGGGACCCTCTCCACTCTCCTTTTAGGAGTGGGTGAGGAGCATCTTATGGGGGAGTGGCTGGAGAGGGGAGAGAAGAGCAGCAGAAGCTCTGAGGACAGCAAGGAGGAGGGTATGTGTGGCCTAGGCTGGAGGCCTGCCAGTCCATTACAGAGATGTGGAAACTGAGGCTCGTACTGGTGCCCGGGGAGGCAGGCCGAGCTGAGGCTGGGACCAGGTCTCCCCTGTGGCCTTGGGCAAGCCCACACCTGTACCTGTGAAACAGGAGTTCTTGCACCTGCTTCACGTGGCACAGAGCCACCCCAGGAGGCACTGCAGACAGGCCACAAAGCTCCCAAAGCAGGGTCCCCAGCAACCGCTCTGTGGTGCGAGGACAGATACCGAATTTGCAGGCCCGACTCACCCATGTCTCGGCTGCAGAGGAGGGCAGCACTTCCAGCCTCAGAGCCACGTCCCCTTCTGAGGATCTCCCCAGCCACTCCAGCCCCACTCTGCAGCAACAGATGACTGGCCCGCCACACCAGCTTTCAAGTCTCAGGCTCCTGGGGCAGCTCACACTTGCATCCACCCCAGGCATCATTGCGGAGGTCACTGTGGATTGTAAATTATTCTTCAGGAGAGATTCCCTTTACAGTGGCGAGCCGCTGTGCAGTCTCCCCGGCCAGACCTGAGGCCTTCAGAATGGCTGCAGCAATGACCAGCAGCCACTTTCTGCCACCAGGGGCCTGGACACTGCATTCAAATAGCCCCTTGTTGTCGTCGTGAAAACTGGTCTGTTGAGTCTGGCGGCGGTGGGTGCAGATGCACTTCTGCGTGGTCTCGGGGAGATGAGCTCAGGCCGCGCTGACGGTGTCTCCCTGATGCCCTGGGCTGGCATCTCCAGCGCCGCTGGGTTCTGTGCTGGAAGGAGGGGCCTGGAGGGGTCTCCGGGTTCTGTATGGGAGATGGGATACCTCTATAATTCTAGAACTGGGACTTGCAGCCTGTAAGATGCTGGTCTGTCCCTGAGCCACAGAGAACTGGTGGGGAGGCTGAGGCCTGGGGCCTGGGGAGGGCTGGGGTCCCATCACCATAAGAGCAGCCATGCATCCTGTGCCGGGCACTTAACCAGTGTTGGCTCACACAGCCTTTATGGGATCCCTCAGGGCAGGTATTAAGAGATTCCCATTGTCCAGATAAGGAAACTGAGGCTCAGAGAGGCAAAGTGCTAGCACAGGGCCACGTACACCATGAGTGGTGGAGTGGGATTTGAACACAGGGCTGTCAGACAAAAAGTTCGTGCTCCAAATGACTCTGCAGCCTTCTACACTGGTCACAGGCTAGGCAGTCTGGGAATCCAGGCCTCCTGGCTCCCAGGTCCCGTGTGCCTCAGCATGCGCCCCTAAATTGAATGTGGACCATTGATTACTAGTCCCAAGTGCCTCTAAGCTTTGGGAAACCTGTGTGTACTTGGCTTTGGTTTGCTCCTCCCACATCTCTATTGTGGGGCTGGGGCTGGGGGCCGCCCTGCTCTCTAAGCCCTGCCCTCCACCCACTATCCCAGCCACCTCTAAGCCCTGCCCTCCACCCACTATCCCAGCCACCAGGCTCACAGCCTTCCCCCACTTCCTCCTCCCTGTACTTCCTGCTTCTGTGCTGACTTGCTACAGAAGGGGCGTTTTCCCTCCAGAGACCTGGCTGCTTGACTCTGAGTGCCTGTTTCTTGGCGGCACCCCTAGAAGGCCACTTCTTCCCACCGCCGTCTCTGTGGTTCCTGGGATTCGGCACCAGTGGGATCGTCACATCAAAGTGCTGGCCGGTGCCACCAGCAGGGATCAAAGCGGCCACACAGGGCCAGCCGTGGCTGACCAGTGGCAGAGCCACAGCAACCCAGAAATGCTTTTAAGTTCGCGTCTTTAACCCTCAGCTCTCCCCACGCGAGCTTTGGTAATAGACACAGTCCTGTAAAGCTTTAGGGATATGTGTTTTGGGGGTGAGTCAAGCCCCATTTCCAGTGCCCCTAGTCAGTTCATTGTTTTCTAACTGGGCTGTGGTACCCGCATTCCGGGTCTGGGGGCATGGGAACTCTATCACTCAGAGGGTTCTAATCGATGCCCTGAGCAGGCTCTGCCTCTGGCTGCCAGGAGTCTAAGAAGACAGGGTCTAGGGTAGCTGGGCCCCGGAACTTCCCAGCTCTCTGTGCATGGCACTCAGCCCCCTCGGCCTGCCTCAAAGGGATCCTATGCATTTCACAGTCCCCGAGCTTCAGGGTGGTGTGGTGGAGAAAGCATGGACTTGGTGCCTGAAGGACATGGGCTCTGACCCCAGCTCCACTCCGCACCAGCTGGGCAAACCAAAAAATAAAAAGGACAGTTGTCACACAGTCAACTTTGACTCTCGATGACCCCACTGTGCTCCACAGGGTTTTCAGTGGCTGATTTTTCAGAAGTAGATCTCCAGGGCTTTCTTCCAAGGTGCCTCTGGGTGGACTTGAACCGCCAACCTTCTGGTTAGCAGCCAAGTGTGTTCACCATTTGCACCACCCAGGGACTCTAGCCTTGGGCAAATGGTGTAGACTCTTGGGGCCTCCCAGTGTGACGGGAAGTACAGTGACAACTGGCACAGGGCTTAACACACAGCAGGTGCTCAGTGGAGTCCGCTGCTCTTCTCTCCAAGGTTAGAGACATGGAGAATGTGGTTCCCAACTCTGTCACTCTTCTGATGGGGGAACTGAGGCCCAGAGGGGCAAGACTGACCTAAGAGTGTGCTGACTCTCCCCATTCAGGCCTCTTCTGTTGTACTCAGTAAGGACCACCACCATTACCGTCATCATCACCATCATCGCCGTTACCGCCTCCATCTCCATCACCGTGATTATCACCGCTACCATCACCACCGGCACCATAATTATCACCACCATTATTACCACCACAATCACCACCATCACCATAATTATCACCACCTCCGTCATCGCCACCATCACCACTATCATCACCACCACCATTACCATCATCATCACCATCATCACCGTTACCACCTCCATCTCCATCAACATGATTATCACCACTACCATCACCACCATTACCACCACAATCACCACCATCATCATAATTATCACCACCCTCTCATCACCACCTCCATGATCACCATCACCACTACCATTATCTCCATCACCACCATCACCACCTCCGTCATCACCACCATCACCACTATCATCACCACCATCATTACCATCATCGTCACCATCACCACCTCCGTCATCACCACCAGCACCAACACCACCACCACCATCATCATCATCCCCATCACCACCTCTATCCCCATCTCCACCTCCATCACCGCCATCACCACAGCCATTCACCATCATCGTCACCACCACCACCACCCCACCATCAATACCACCACCACTATCATCACCACCTCCATCACCACCATCATCACCGCCCCTATCATCATCATCATCATCACCACCACCTTCACCAAAAGCAGCAGCAGCATAACTAGCTCTCGTTGAGACTCAGTCCTCACAACGGAAAGCCCCAGTGAGGAAGGTGTTCTTATTATCTCCATTTTCCTGAGGCTCAGAAAGTGGTGGCAGACTTGCCCTGAGCCCACACATGTTGACTACACGTGGGATGTCCTTTTCCGTCTTCAGGCATTCAGCCAAATTGGGTCTCCTCTGTGTATGAGGTCCCGGGATGAGAAGCGTGCAGAGGCGTCCTCATGGCCTTCACTTCAGCATGGGGTGTGGGGGTGAATGGCATCCTGGCTGGGCTCAGCCATCCCTTATGGGGATGAGGACTCAGCTCTGCTCCAGGAGCCTGTGTCCTGGACTTCAGTGGTCACACGATGACCAGCTCTTGGGAGATGAGCCGAGAGGGATATGGTACCGGAAACAGCATGTGCCCGGGCGGGTATGATGCGTGGGAAAGGTCAGCCCCGCCACTCGGAATTCCAGAACAAACAACTGTGGAAAAACCCTTGCTTTGGCCCCGTGGCAGCCGCCGCTGCTTCCGGGACTTCAGAGCCATTCCTTCCCCCTCTCCATCACCATGCACATTTTTGTCATAGTTTTCTGGGGACAGGCATGTGGCGCCACTCGCTTTTTGCCCAGCCCTTCCTCCTCGAGCCCTTTCTCCTTTCCCAGAAGATCTCTCTCTCTTCCTTCCTTTATCTCCTTCCCGTCCCCAAGCAAGGGTCTCCCACCTCAGGAAACAGTCTGTCTCCTCCATTCCAGCACTGAGCGGGCAGGAAGGGCAGTGGGTCTGTGCCTGCACACAGCTCCCCAGCTATATGTGCTGTTTCCATGGGCTGCTTCCCTCCCACTTGGGGGTCCTCCCACCCCCCTACACTGCAGGAGGGTCTCCTGTTGTGGCCCCTCATTGCTCCACACGATAAAGCCACCTTGTCATCGTTAGCTGCCACCAAGTCAGTGCCAACTCATGGTGACCCCGTGCACAACAGAACAAAACGCTGCCTGGTCCTCCACCATTCCCATGATCAGTTGGGGATTGGACTGTTCTGATCCATAGGGTTTTCACTGGCTGATTTTTGGAAGTAGATTGCCAGGCCTTTCTTCTTAGTCCATCTTAGTCTGGAAGCTCTGCTGAAACCTGTTCAGCATCACAGCAACACACAAGCCTCCAAGGGCGGACGGGCGGTGACTGTGCATGAGGTGCATTGGCCAGGAATCTCGAATCCAGGTCTCCCACAGGGAGGCGAGCATTCTTCCTTTGAACCATCACTGTCCTCAGACATGCCGAAAGGGACCCTTTTTAGAGAAGACACAGCAGGCTCTGACCAGATGTGTCAGCTTCCGGAGTTTAGAGCTAGGAAGATCTGATTGAAGTATCTGACTGTGGGTGACGTCAAGAGGTGGAGCCAAGCGCTAGCTGAGTGGTGGGTGGATTGGGGCTTGGGCCGGTTGACCCAGACAGACCTGATTCAGATCCCACTTTACCCCTCCGAGGGGAGAACGCCAGACAAGCTCCCCAGAAGCTCTCCCTTCTCCATTTTCTCGACACCTGCTTTTTGGGGTCATTGTGGGGACAGGGATGGCATCCACATGCACCAAGTGCAGGGCCAGCTGCCCGGGGTGCTGGTCTGGTTTCTCCCCTCTCTGGCAATGCTATTGATTGGAGTGAAGGGGGAGACGCTTTGAACAGCTTCCCTCAAGAGAGGAAATGTCCAGGTGGATCCCAGCAGCGTCAGCATCAACTGGTTCTTTCATGTGTGTAGGGAGTCCCTGGGTGGTGTACAAAGTGAGTGCACTTGGCTGTTAACCAAGAGTTGGAGGTTTGAGTCCACCCAGAGGCACCTCAGAAGAAAGGCCGGGTGATCTGCTTCCGAAAAGTCACAGCTTTGAAAACCCTACGGAGCACAGTTCTACACTGACGCGCGTGGGGTTGCTGTGAGTTGGAGCCAACTCAGTGGCAAAGGCCTGTATGTAAGGAATCTTGCTTCTCGTGACTCATTCGTCTCTCTTTTCCTGACATCTCCTGCACCCGTCGCTCAGGAAACCCACAGTCCTCCAGGGGCTCTTAGTGCCTGACATCTGGTTTTGCTCACAGACCTGGGACAGTGCTCGACCTTCATGAGGGCAGAGGCCAAGGAGGAGCCATGGGGCCCTCCATGCTGTCATGCTTATTGCCTGGGCGGGATTCATGGCTCTCCTTCACCCCTGCAGTAGGGAGGGCAACTGTTCTGCCAACCTGCCTCCAAGCCTTCGCGGAGTTCCTCATTCCCTTGGCTGGAATTAGGTTCCGCTGGGTATATGAGTCAGCTTTTGCTGATTAACAAGTTCCCCCAAAGCTTAGTGGCTGGTCCCAACGATGACATTTATTAGACAGCTTCTGCGGTCAGGCATGAACCACGTAGCTGGGTAGTCCTGGCTGAGGGCCTCTCCTGAGGTTGCAGCCACAGGACTGCGATCCTCAGACAATCTCTCAGGGGCTGAGTGTCCATTTCTGTGAGGCTCACTCACGTGGTGCTGGCTGGTGGCAGGAGGCTTCCTCCAAAGACCCCCCTGGCTGAGCCATCTGAGAAGGCGTGGAGAAAGACACAGTGTCTTTTATAGTCTAGTTTTGGAAGCTACAGACTGTCACTTCCTTGACATCCTCTTGGTGCCATGAGTCAGCTCTATTCCATGTGGAAGGGACAGTATCGGGATGGGAATAGCAGGAGGTGGGGGTCATTGGGGGCTGTTCTGGGGGGCTGGTTACCACACTAGGTGTAACAGAAATCCTCAAAACAACAGTGGCTTTAACCAGGTGGTTATCTTCCATCTTCAGGAACTCTGGAAGTAGTCAGTGCAGGGGGAGTATGTTCTTTGTTCTATGCACCAGGGAACCAGAATCCTTCATATCTTTTTGCTGCTCCATGTCTCCCTTCCATCCACAAGGGCCCAAGATGGCTCCTGGAGCTCTAGCCATTACCTCCATATCTCAGCCAGCAGGAAGAAAGGGGGGAGGGGAGCTGAAATCTAGACTGCTTTCCCCTTCCCAGGCTGTTGCTGAGTGCTCCACTTTGAGGAGGTGCCTCTTTCCAACTCACTCGAGGCCCCATCAACTTGCTGAGATGTGTGCCTTATTCTAATTTACATAAAGGCTGACAGGATCCTGTATTGGTATTGTATTATTCAGCACTCTTTGGGTTGAGAAAGAAAAAAAAAAAGTAATTTATGGCTGTTTTACCTGGGAATGATGTAGGAGGATCCAGCACAGTTGGATCCAGGTGCTTAACCTGTGTCTGTTGAACACTCTGTTCTGTATTACACACTTGATTTTGTATGTTGGCCTCAATTTCTTTCCAAATGTGTGTGTGTGTGTGGCGGGGGGTGGTGGCTATGGGACATTGGGGAGGTGAACTTGGCAGCAGACAGCTCCCAGCTTTCCTTGTCCCTGCTTGCCAACACCCCCTCCCCTTCCAGGAAGCCCCTTCAGAGACCCCTGAGAGAGAAGTTTCCATGAGGCAAAGGGGAAGAGGTAGTCACCAGACAGAGGGAAGGGGTGTGGGGGGCACAAAATGCAGCAGTAGCTCACACGGCGTGTTCGTCATTTGAGGGGTTTTGGGACTTGGAATGTTTAAACGATCTCCATTTGAGTGTTTGGAGATTTGGGAAAATCACTGAAAATGCATACAAGATACCAACGCGAAGACCCGCCTTCTTCTCTGTGTTTTTCTTCCTCCTGAACAGGGCAGCACCCTCAGGAAGCGCAAGATGTATGACGAGTTCCTCAGCAAGGTCTCCATCCTCGGTCAGTGGTTCCTCCACCTGCGTGGGGTCTGTCTGTCTGCGTGGCTTCTTCCCGGTCCCCACCAGCCAGCCCCAGCTGCCCCCACCCTCTGCCTGGCTCGTGAGGGGAGCGCTCTTGGTAGTCTACAGCTTGGGGGACACACACAGCACACACATATACACATACGCACACACTCACTGTGCATACACACACCACATGCACACACCACGCCACACACACACACCACACATCCATATAACGTATTGCACACACACCCCAAACACACACACACGATACATGCCACACGTATACACACATGGATACAACACCACACAGAGACACCCCCACACATATCCCATACACATATACACATACATCACACACACACTCACCACACAAACATACACATGCCCCATGCACATACACACACACCACACACACCACACATCACACACACACCCCATCTCACACACACAGATACACACACTCACTGTACACACACGTGCCACAAACACCACACACATGCACGTACACACTATACACACCACACACAGACACACATGCACACGCTACCACACATAGACGCCCCCACATACCTCATACACATGTCCACATACATCACACACACTCAGCCCATACACACTACACACATACATACACACGTACTCACCACACACACATGCACACAACATACCACACACAGACAGCTGCACACACCCCATATATACACACACCTCACACAGACACACATCCCTACACATATACACATAAACACAAACACATGCACACAACGGAACACAGACACACACCCCCACACATCCCATACACATACGCATTCATCACACACACACTCGCCATACACACCACAGGCACACATATGTACATATACCCCATACGTGTACACATGCCACACACAGACACGTACACACACACCCGATGCACATACACGCTCCACACATGCATACAACACCACACACACAGACACACAAACCCACGCACATATACACATGCTTCACACACACACCACACACACAATAGGCACACATACCACACACATATGCATACCACGCACACACATACATACAGACACATACATCCACACATCACATACACACACACCCCACATGTGACACATGCACACACAGCGCACGTACACACACATACACACACCACACATATCACATCTACATACACTTGCACACAACATGCCACACACAGACACACAGCTCACACACACCCCGTGCACACATACATCCACACACACACCCATACACACCCCATATGTGTATACCACACACAAACACACACACTCACCACACATGCATACATACACACAGCACACAGGCACATACATGAACACACACTCACACACACTTGTTTGTTGGCCAAACCAAAGAGCCCTTGCGTCCTCTTCTCTAGCACTGCGATTATCCTCACATTAGGGTGTTTGCCTCCATCTCCTTTCATAGTCAGCCTGTCCACCTGCCCTCACCTTCCTTCTCTCCTACATTTCTTCTATGTCAGCGTTGAGCCAAAAGTCAATTTTGCTTTCCAATGAATGTGGCAAGCGATTTTGAGCTTCCCTGAACCTGTTTAGGTTTTATCCCAAGCATGATTTCTCCTGGCAACCATCCCTGCCCTTTCAGTTGTCTTCTAGTCCTTGGGTCTGGTGAACACAGTAGCTGCCTTTCCATTCATTCCCAGGAGTGTCAACAAAGTTCTGTCCCACACAATTTTGCAAATGTTTTCATGTTACTTTCACTGAAATGACAAGTAGATACTGTTCCTAGGCAGCCTTGGCTAGTGGAACTTTCTGCAGGGATGGAAATGCTTTATGTCCATGTTCTTGAACACTTGTAATGTGGCTAGCTGGGCTAAGAAACTGAATTTTCACTTGATTTTAGTTAATTTAAACATGAAGAGCTACGTGTGACTAGTGGCTACTGTTTTGGACAGCACAATTCTGGACAGACTTAGTCGAGAGTGTTGACAATTGAGTGTCAAGGCCCTGGGCATGATTTGAAATAACCATTCAGCAGGAATTCTTACAGTCATGTCCACAGCATTAAAATACCTAAGCCAGCCTTCTGGGCAGAGATGGTGCAGTAAGCATATTCTCCTTTTCTGAGAGCCTAATGGAGTGAAAAGGAAAAGAAAAACAAAAACTAACAAAAATTTATTGAGGTATGAGGAGTGTCAGCAGCTGAGACGCTCCCCGGGATTGGGACGTTTGTCCAACTCCAAGTCATCTCCCCATGGAAACAGGGCAGACCTCCTCACTCAGTGGAGGGGACCGTAGTATGGGACAATTGCCTAAACTCAGAACTAGAACAGACCCTGGTTTCCAGCTAAACTCTCTCTCTACCACCCCCTACACCCTCAGGCTGTAGCAAAATGGAAAGAATGCACTGATGCCCTTCAACCTAAAGATTAGATTAGGGAAGACAAAGTAGTTGCCTCAAGGGAATCCAGAAGGAAACTTCCCCACAAATTGGCCCCTGTCAAGCTTGAACAAGCTGGAGAGAAATGGCATGGCAGCTATACAAACCAGCTACATGTGCAAGAACAATAGAGAGAAAGACTCAGAGCAAGTGATAAACGGAAAGAACTCAGCCAGGAAGAAAACATACCCAAAGAAACAGAAAACAAGTTCCCCTTGAAAGCTTTGGGTAGAGAATTTAATAAAAACACAAATTCAAGAAAACAAAGGCCAGAAGATAAAACAGCAGAATGAAATTAAAATGGAAATGGAAGAGCTAAGGAAACAAATGAGGACCCAAATTGAACTATTACAAAACTTGGAAATAAATCAGGAATCATAAGAACAGAATAAACATGGCTGATGCTGCAAACCTGCTTCTAGATCTACACTTTTGAAAATATTTCTCACAAGAACATAGGAAGACATGGAAAAGGATGTTCATTTTAGTAATTTTTATACTAACAAAAAATTGGAAACGATCTAAAGATCTGTTACTAGAGGAAGGGATAAATACCCATGTATATTTTTATGATAGAATTTTATATAGCAGTTCAAATGAATGAACTAAATTTCCATGTATCGATACAGACAGATCTCAAAAACATAAAACAGCACCTATGTTTGCTTGCTCATCTATGTCAAAAAATTTGGAAGACAGCTCCTGGCCAGCTGACTGGAGGAGATACATATTTGTGCCTATTCCAAAGAAAAGCAATCAAATGGAATGCAGAGATTATCAAACGATATCATTAATATCACGTTAGCAAAAATTTGCTGGAGATAATTAAAAAACGACAGCAACCGTACATCAGCAGGGAACTGCCCGAAGTTCCAGCCAGATTCAGAAGAGGATGTGGAATGAGGGATATCATTGCTGATGTCAGATGGATCTTGGCCAAAAGAGAATACCAGAAGGATGTTTACCTATGTTTTATTGACTAAGCATTTGACTGTGTGAATCATAACAAACGCGGGTAACATTGCAAAGAATTGGAATTCCAGAACATGTAATTTTACTCATGAGGAACCTGTACATAGACCAAGAGGCAGTTGTTCAAGCAGAGCAAGGAGATAATGTATGGTTTAAAACCAGGAAAGGTGTGTATCAGGGTTGTATCCTTTCACCATACTGTGAAGGATCTGTGTGCTGAGCAAATAATCAGAGAAGCTGGACTATGTGAAGAAGAACGTGGCATCAGGATTGGAGGAAGGCTCATTAACAACCTGCCATATGCAGCTGACACAACCTTGCTTGCTGAAAGTGAAGACAGCTTGAAGTACTTGATGAAAGTTAAACACTGCGGGCTTCATTATGGATTACACCTGAATGTGAAGAAAATGAAAATCCTTACAACTGGACTGGTAAACAACATCACGAGAAATGATGAAGAAATCAAAGTTGTCGAGGAGTTCGTTCTGTTTGAATCAACAGTCAAAGTCCATGGAAGCAACAGTCAAGAAATCAAGCTATGTATTCCCTTGGGCAAATCCGCTGCAAAATCTCTCTTTTAAAAATCCTGAAAAGCAAAGATTTCATTTTGAGGACTACGGTACAGCTGCCCCAACCCATGGTCTTTTCAGTCACCTCATATTCACGTGAAAGCTGGACAATGAAAAAAGAAGACAGAAGAAGAATTGATGCATTCGAACTGTGATGTTGGAGAAGAATATTGAATATACCACGGACTGCCAGAAGAATGGAGCCCTGGTGGTGCAGTGGTTAAGAGCTTGGCTGCTAAACAAAAGGTCGGCAGTTCGAGCCCATCAGCTGCTTGCTGGAAATCCTATGGGACAGTTCTACTCTGTCCTATAGAGTCACTATGAGTCAAAATCGACTCGATGGCAGTGGGTTTTTGTTTGCCAGAAGAACAGACAAATCAGTCTTAGAAGAAATAAAATAGGAGCATTCCTTAGAATGGAGAATGGAGATTGGAGAGACTTTGACTTGCTTACTTTGGGCATGTCGTCAGGAAAGATCAACCACTAGAGAAGGACATCATGTTTGGTAAAGTAGAGGGTCAATGAAAAAAAGGAAACCCTCCACCAGACGGATTGACACAACGGCCACAGCTGTGGACGTGACCATACCAACGGTCATGACAGCGGGGCAGGACTGGGCAACGTTTCATTCTGCTGTACATAAGGTCACCATGAGTCAGAGCCATCTTGACAGCAGCCAACAACAACAAAACAGCTTCTCCCCCAGTGAAAGGTGGCACCCTTCCTTGGCACTCAGGAGGCGACAGCTTGTGAGGAGATCAACCATCGCACACTTCACCTCGGAACAGGCAGGGTGCTGGCTGGGAGGTTTTTTTCCCCTTATCTTTAATGATTTAGGAGGAATCCCTGGGTGGTGTAAATGGTTAAATGCTCCAGTACTAACTGCAAGGTTAGTGATTCGAACCCACCCAGAGGTGCCTAAGAAGACAGGCCTGGCGATCTGCTTCCAAAAGGTCGCAGCCTTGAAAACCCTATGGAGCAGTTCTACTCTGCACACCTGGGGTCACTATGACTTGGAATCAACTCTGTGGCAACTAGCAACATTAACAGTGTCTGGGAATTTTACAGGCCTGTCTGACACTGAAAACATCTGTTTGGCCTTGAGTCTTTGCTTTTTGTTTTCCTTCAATTAATGTGGTCGCCACCGAGCGTGTCTGCCTTCTCTGTGGCCGTGTGAGGAAGAACAGCAGGCCTCTAACCCCTGTGCCCATCCACATCAGCTGCACAAAGTCCACAAAGAGGGGCCGAGGTGGGCAAGGCTGCCTGCCTTCCCAGCAGAGGCTGCAGCGAGAGACTGGGATATCTTTTCCCCTGCACTTGGAACTTGGAAATTGTAATTGTGCCATTCGATGCCCATGAGGTCCACTTTCTTCTCATAAATATATGAGAACCACTCTCATTACTGCAGAGAGAGTGTTGGGGACATCACTGAGCTTGGCACAGCCCCTGGCGACATTGATAATACCCCCCAGTAGGAATGTGCAGGATTCCATCTCCGGGTCTTAATCTCCACAGCCTCTCCTCCCAGGCAGGTGCACCCCATCCTCCCTTGGTTCGTTCCCACTCCCTCTCCGCCCCATCCTGCCTCTGCAGCTGCCTCTTGGGAGGGGCTTTCTGGGACACTGACCTGCATTTATGATGAAATATTGAAATCACCTTTAAACAGAAAAGCGGATATTAAAAGAGGGATTCCCTGCAGCCCCGGGTTTCAGGGGTGGTTCTGTTCCCTGCACGGGGCAGACTGTTAGCTCCGGTACCCTGTAGTCGCAGGGATTCTGAATTTCAACAAAAAATGCCCCCAAATACTTTTGCGCTTCATGAATTGATTGCCTCAGGGTACATGTAAAATGTTGGGGCAAAATAATTGCCCTTCCCCTCACAGCGTCTTTTAAGAGTTCTCACCAAAGATGTATGTGATCGAGGAGTAAAGCTGTTGTTAACCTTGATTTGCAGAATAACAGGTTTCCCATATAATAGACCATGACCCATCAGTTTGTTTGTCATACTATGGTGGCCTATGTGTTGCCGTGATGCAGAAGCCATGGCTCTGGTATTTCAAATACCAGCAGGGTCACCCATGTGGACAGGTTTCAGCGGAGCTTCCAGACTAAGACAGACTAGGAAGAAAGGCTTGGCGATCCACTTCCAAGAATCAGCTGATGAAAACCCTATGGATCACAGCAGAACATTGTCCAGCTTGTTTGCTTTGGACACGTCATCAGGAGGAATCAATCGCTGGAGGAAGACATCACGTTCGGTGAAGTAGAGGGCCAGTGAGGGCGAGGGAGACCTTCAGTGAGATGGACGGGCGCAGTAGCTGCAACAATGGACTTGAACATGCCAGCTATTGTGAGAATGATGCAGGAACGGGGAATGTTTCATTCTGTTGTACATGGGGTCACCATGAGTCAGAGCCAACTCGCCTGCAACTAACAATAACATAATAGAAAAAAAATCCGCTAATCAAATATGTGGGAATAAGCGTCCTAACTACAACATGACTTCTAAAATCAGGCAGCTCTTACTGTCCTTGTAAGGACACCCCGAGAAACAGCCCAAGTTCACAGATCTGTCTGCTACATACGGATTTCCTTTCAGCAGAAACCACGATTTCACTCAAAAGTTATTCAAATCACCGTGGCCGGCCCTGCCTGGGAACATCGCTGGCTCCTAGTGACCCACCAGCTTCTGTCTAGAACAGACCTTATTTTTAGAAGCTGTTCACACCAGCATCACAGGAGCTGCTGTACTCCCTTTCCCGACACCCACACCAGCATCACAGGAGCTGCTGTACTCCCTTTCACGACACCCACAGACTCTCCCAGTCCTGGGGTTGGCCAAAAGCATTGTTCTTTGCAATGCGTCGTAACACGTTCAGGAGTTTCCCAGAAGAGAAGCCCCCTCCTAACCTAGATCTCAGATGCCTTGCTTTTTATTTTTAGCACCTGGCCTATATAAGCAGCATCTGATAAGTGTAGGCCAGAGAAGACAGGGTTAATCAAGGCAACCATTACTTTCTTCTAAAAGGATCCGTTATTGTTTTTTTCCTTCCCCAGGGTCAGGGAAGGGAAGGCATGAAAAGGGATGGGGAAAGATACATTGGATTTGCAAGCTTTTAAAGATAAACTTGGCACTGGAATTAAGTATTCTGACCTGAAATAATGGGAGGTGTACCGTGTCTCAGTATTGTACCATCGATGCCATTCCGTGTTCTTTGAAGAGCGTGCTGGTGCATGGTGCTTTTTCCGGGACCGGGTAATTGCTTCAACCACTCTGAATTATTCTAAACCCCTTAGTAGTCAGGGCACTGGGCTGTGACTCCCTTGTTTGCAAAAATATGTGCAGCTGTATTCTTTTCAAGGTAACAAAAGTGTTTTCATACTAAGTTAACTTAGACTCCATTTTCAGTACCTATTTTTTTTTATTATTTAAGCCAATTTGAATTGTTAGAATAGCTCCCAGTCTTAATGCCTTGAAGATGGAGTGAGGATGAAGTGTGAGCTGTGAGCATCGTGGGTCCAACTTAGTTTAAAAAGCATCCAGACCCTCCCAGCACAGAGATGTGTTTGGGAAGTGGACTTTTCCGACCTTCGCAGCTTTATGTTTTATTCGTTCTTCCATCTTAGCAAAGTTCGTCTTTGGGTGTTTTCTGTGGGAGCACCTGGCTCTGTCCCTGATTGTTGCAGGTAAAGTTTTCACCTTGGGTGATGTTCTCCTTGTCCTGCCCACCTTAGAGTCCCTGGAGAAGTGGGAGCGGTTGACAGTGGCCGACGCCCTAGAGCCCGTGCAGTTTGAAGATGGAGAAAAGATTGTGGTCCAGGGGGCGCCTGGGGACGACTTCTACATCATCACAGAGGTGAGTCCTGCCCACAGTGCATGCCTAAAAGGCTGCTTTGTGCACGAGCGATTTGTGATGGTGAATTTTATGTGTCCACTTGGTGAGGCTACGGTGCCCGGTTGTTTGGTCCAACACTAATCCAGATGCTGTTACGAAGTAGTTGTTGCTGTTAGCTGCCATCCATTCGGCCTCCAACTCATGGCATCCCCATGCACAATGGAACAAAAATGCTGCCCAGTCCTGCACCATCCCCATGATCGCTTGAGAATTAAACTGTTGTGATCCGTAGGGTTTGCATTGGCTGATTTTTGGAAGTAGAGCATCAGGCCTTTCTTCCCAGTCCATCCTAGTCTGGAAGCTTTGCTGAAACCTGTTCAGCATCATAACAACATTCAAGCTTCCACTGACAGATGGGTGGTGGCTGCACATAAGGTGTATTGGCCGGGAATCGAACCCAGGTCTCCTGCATGGAAGGTAAGAATTCTACCACTGAACACCACTGCCTCATTATAAAGTTATTATATCAGTTGACTTTAAGTAAAGCAGATCACCCTCCACAATGTCGGTGGGTCTCATCCTATCAGTTGAATGCCTGAAGAGCAACCAAAAGGTTGGAGTTTGGAATCTACCCAAGGACAACTTGGAAGAAAGGCCTGGCAATCTACTTCCAAGAAATCAGCCACTGAAAACCCTATGGAGTACAGTTCTACTCTGAAACACATAGGGCCGCCATGAGTCAGAGTCAACTTCATGGCAGTTGGTACTGGTAGCAGACACAGGCACGCGTGGGCGTAAGTACAAGTAAAACTGGGATGATACGCTTAAGATCGGTGGACTGTATTGATGGTGATATCCTGGTTGTGATGTTGACTATGGTTTCGCAAGCTGTTACCATAAGGGAAACTGGGTGAAGGGTACTTGGGATCTCTCTGTGTTATTCCTCTCAACTGCTTGGGAATCTACCATGATCTCTAGATAAGAAGTTTAAAAAAGCTGGTGGGTCTCAACTTTAGCCGAGCAAGTCCTTCTGCTCTCCTCTCTCACCCCCTCCGTGAGGGCAGGGTGGCACTTGGCTTTGTGACACCCTGGAACCTGCAGGGACCATACACCCCTTGGTGACCACAGATGAGAGCATCCTAGGTCTTAGTGCGCAGCTGTCATGAGATGGGGGACAGGGAAGAAATCTGGGAGTGATGGTTGAGGGATCCACGGTCTGTATTGGGAGGTGTCTTTCCCTTTGTGGGTGGGTACACCCTCTTCCTACTGGTTAGTGTGGGTGTGAGCATGGGCCTGGAACCTCAGAGCTGTCAACGTGTCACCTCAGAGACCTCGGCCATGAGCCGCACTTTGGGATAAAACGAGCCCTACGCCCCAGTCCAGGAATGAATTCTCTGTGTGGACACCTTCTCTGATTCCATAGAGCCAAAAATATGTGCCTACGTGTTTGGCTTATGTCCTGCTTTTCTTGTCCTTAAGGGTGAGAAGAGTCCTGTGTCTGTGTGCCCTTTCTAGAATGTTCTCTCACTTTGTATTTTGCCACTGAAGAGAGGGGACACTTGAGTGTCGCAGAGTTTGCCTGGCCAAGCAAACTGTCACCCCAGATGAAACTCACGTCCTGGCCCATGCTGTCTGCAGCCTAGATGGCAGCGGTCTCCAGCCTGAACTTACCAGCAGCTGCACACATGTTTCTAAAGGAACCCCTAGTCAGGGAAGAATTCTCAGGCAGTGTTACTTGTTGTTAGGGTAGGAGGCTCATTCAACAACAATTTATCAAAAAAAAGGGAAGAAAAAACAAACCCATAGGCAGAGCAAACTATGGTTCTGGTCAGAGTTGCCTGAGCTTTCCAGGTGATGAACCCAAGAGGAGGGTCCATCCAGCACTTTGAGCTCCTCTCAGCCCCCAGCTGTGATCTCTGAGACACCTCCCAAAGACCATGCACACCTTGTCCGGGTCCAGAGGCAGAGGCAAAGCCTTTGTAATTGGTACTTGAGGCCAAAGTGCTGGTTTAACTGAGGAGGCTTCTGAGGTTTGTATTTCAGAACGTCAAGGGGTTGGCTGTACCACAAGACTTGCATTTTTATCTCCTTAAGTTCTCCAGTGACTCTGGAAAGGGAGCCCTGAAGCTTATATGGTTATCAGAAGGACATTTCAGCAGGAAGTTATTTGCACTCCACTCATCCAGCCAAAGCTGTCACTGGAAGAAGAAGGTGGGCAGAGCTGTCCACCCTTGGAAGAGGGCTATGGGGAGGCTCTACTGAAAATAATCCTGCATGAGCTGATCCAGGACCTTCAGCACAAAGGGTTTCTACTTTCTCTGCTGGCTACTCCCTCGTGCCCAGCAATTATGCCCTCTTGTCGTGGTTAGCTGCCATTGAGTCGGTCCTCACTCCTGGCGACCCCACGCACAATGGAACAAAACATTGCCTTGTCCTACACCAGCCCCATGACCGGTTTCAGGTCAGACCGTTGTGATCCACAGGGTTTTCACTGGCAGATTTTCAAAAGCAGTCCACCAGGCCTTTCTTCCCAGTCCGCCTCAGTCTAGAAGCTCCCCTGAAACCTGTCACCATCAGGCCATCACACAAGCCTCCACTGACGGATGGGTGGTGCCTGTGCATCAGGTACGTCGGCCAGGAACTGAACCCTGGTCTCCTGCATGGAAGAGGAGAATTCTACCACCAAACCACCAATGTCTGCGTGACTGACAGAAAAAAACAGTTGCTACTGAGTGGACTCTGACTCATGGGAACCCCGTGTGTGTCAGCATAGAACTGTGTTCCGCGGGATTTTCAATGGCTGATGTTTGGAAGTAGGTCACCAGGCCCATCTTCCTAGTCCATCTTAAGCTGGAAGCTCTGCTGAAACCTGTTCAGTATCTTAGCAACACACTGACAGATGGGTGGTGGCTGCACGTGAGGTGCATTGGCCGGGAATTGAACCCGGGTCTCCTGCATGGGAGGCGAGAATCCTACCACTGAATCACCAGTGTCCTCTTATGCTCTCCTATGGCCCGTAAAGATCTCCGTTTTCACTTAAGCTCCTGTTCTCTGACATTTCCCTCCTCTGGGCCTCTACCTGGGCCTGACATTTCCTAGTTACAAAAATGAAGACGTAGAACTAATGTAACCTCACCTTGCTCGTGTGGAGAAAGATTCCTTCAGCCATCAATTTGTTAGGCCCCGATGTGGTATATTAAAGATGGCGGTAAATTCTTTGCTGCATTCCCCAAGGAGCAGTGGTATCTAACTCCTGTCCCCTGGGATGTCCCTCCCCTAGTCCCTAAGTAAGATCCCTGGTGGTGCAGTGGTTAAGCTCTTGACTGTTAACCAGAAGGTTGTCAGTGTGAACCCAGCAACTGCTCTGCAGGAGAAAGACATAGCAGTCTGCTTCCGTAAAGATTACAGCCTCGGAAATCCAGTAGGGGAGTTCAACTCTGTCCTACGGGGTTGCTATGAGTTGGAATCAGCTAAACTATTTGGGTTTGGTTTGGGTTTTAGTCCTTGAGTGTTGCAAACAGTTAAGCATTTGAGTGCTAACCAAAAGTCTAGAGGTTCAAATCTACCCAGAGATGCCTCAGAAGAAAGGCCTGGCAATCTACTTCAGAAAAATCAGCCATTGAAAACCCCATAGAGCACAGTTTTACCCTGACACACATTGGGGTTACCACAAGTCAGGGTCAACTTGACAGCAGCTTTTTTGGGGGGTGGTGGAGCTGGCCTTAGAGACTTGCCTGGCTGAGAGAATGTGACAGAAATGGCATTGTGGGACTCCCAAGGCTAGGTCACAAGGAGTCTTGCAGCTGTTACCATTCCCTCTTGGAACCTGGTTGTTGGGAGGCTCCTTCTTGTAACCCACATGACCTGGCAGAGTGTTCAGCTAACAACAACAGTGAGGTC
Organism: Loxodonta africana; assembly: GCF_030014295.1. Taxonomy (NCBI): domain Eukaryota; kingdom Metazoa; phylum Chordata; class Mammalia; order Proboscidea; family Elephantidae; genus Loxodonta; species Loxodonta africana. The sequence goes on along the minus strand of NC_087353.1, from coordinate 91,063,910 downwards.
CCAGTGTTACCCGCTGGCCATGTGAGTGTGCCATCTTGGATATCCAGCCCAGCTGAGTCTTCAGATGACAGCAGCTCCAGCTGCCATCTGTCTGTAACTGCATGAGAGATCCTAAGTGAGAACCGCCCAGCTGAGCCCAGCCAATTCCCAGAGCAGCAAACCACCCAGCTGAGTCTCCAGCCAACCCCCAGAGCTGTGAGATAATGGCACATTGTTTTTTGAACTCACTAATGTTTGGAGTGGGACACCCCTGTCATCAGTTATCACCACCAGTGGATGATTAAATATCGCCTCCTCGTGGCCTAGAAAAGAAAACAGTTAAAGGTAGCTCTGCTAACCGCTCTACCACCCGTATGAATAGTGTAATGCAGGTGGTCACCGACTTATGACAGGGTTCCTTTCCGACGACTCCATCGTAAGTCAGTTCTGATGTAAGTTGAATGCCTCATTATTTTTTTTTTTTTTAGTTTTCATTATTATTGCCTTTTATTATCAGTATCTTTATAAAGGAGCCCTGGTGACACAGTGGTTAAGAACTTGGCTGCTAACCAAAAGGTCAGCAGTTCGAATCCACCAGCCACTCCTTGGAAACCCTATGGGGCAGTTCTGCTCTGTGGTATAGGGTCGCTATGAGTCGGAATCGACTTGACGGCAACTAGTTTGGTTTTTGGTTTTTATCTTTATGAATCCAATCTTTATTTGTCTTTGGGGCTGGCAGGAGATGATAACATCAGCAAATAACATGCTGCAACATTGTATGTAGTACATGTTACTAACGATAAGATGTACAAAAAACCCAGATGGTTGCAAGTGCAGTTTGTAAGCATAGGAATGGAAATATCTTTTGTTGCTATGGATTTTACATTCAGTCTGGGAAACTGGTGTTTTGGGGGAAATTCAGTTCGGAGAAGAGTTTGTATTAGCCTGTGTAGTGTCTTTTAAACACTTGAATTTGTTGTCAACATTTAAAAATCAGATCTCACATGAAAAATCTAGATCTTTTCCTTCTCTGTGAAAGTCTCATCAGCTGGCCACAGTGGCCCAGCCTTCCTGCCTGGCCACAACCAGCTGGAGCTAAGAGGCAGCTGCCCCTTGGGGTATGAGAGTACTCCCCAGTTAGCCACAGACCCCACCCAGCCCTCTTACTTGGTATGGTCTCTGCAGGCACTTATAGGCATTGAGTTTGCAGCCTGAGTTTCCATGATCTTGAAGCTGAGGAAATGAGTAACTCTGGCTAATGCAGACAATTGTCTATTATTCCCTAGGGACCAAGGTCCCCTCCCAGATGGGCTCGAGGCCATTTGTAGAAAAACCATAAAAACGCACATGAAAACATAGGTTAGTGCACAGAAAAAGGCAGCTCACCCGTCACGGTTGCTCCCAGGAGTAGGGGGGAGAGCGTCACAGGGATCATCTGCCTAGTTAATCGTGATAACAGGAGTGAGAGCTTGTCTTGTGGCATGTGCTGTGGGGGCCCCTACTCCCGATCTTGGCTTATCTGGCCACACGCCTGCGAGGGAGGCTCTGTTCTCATTCCTCTCGACAGCGGGAGTGGATGCAGAGAAGCCTGGCCATCTGCCCAAGGACACGCACAGCTGGGGGCGGGTGAGGAGCTGCCCTCCACGCCCCGCCCCCTGCTGGCAGCAGTCCAGTGGGCGTTCTGTGTGTGTGTGTGCATGGAACTCGGGGCCTCTCAGACTTCACACGCAGAGCAGCGTCGGGAATGTAAGCATTGCTTCTTACATTTTAAACCTTTCACCTCTCTGTTCCTCTCCCTCTGGGTGACCGTGGAGATTTGACCCCATTGTGGTTTTGTTGGTCATGGGGACCTGGACATTTCTGTGGCTCAGCTGTTAAAGGTCATATAAACAGTTCAGCGTGATCATCTTCGAGAGCTTACCTAGTGTAACCACAAAACGTTCTCGTTCTCCCCCCACAGAAGGGTCACCTAGAGGCAGTATGCAGGGCGCCAGTCCCACCCCCAACCCCAGTGTTCCCAACGCCCCCTGCCCCAAGAGATGACCAAGGAAGGCTCTTCAGAGAGCAGTCCCATCATGGTCAGCATCACCAGCTTGTTGGGAGATTTCAGCCCTGTGGTAGGAACGTCCTCTCACCATTGACGACGTGTATGTGGGGGCGGGGGTCAGGGTGGAGGTGACAGATGAGAGAGAGGGTCTGGGCAAACTCACATAGACAGCTATTGTGTATGCCTCTGGGGTGTAACCGAACCCTCCGGGAAAGTATAGTTTTCACAATGTTGTAAAATGCATTTGAAGTGGTCTCCCTGGCAACTTGGGTTATTTCTCTTTTCCTCTGTGATCAGTCAAATTTGTAAGTCGCAGTGGGACCCCTGGTTCACGAGACTCAGAGCCTCAGAATGAAATCCGACTAAGAGACTTTCGCAGTTTGGAGCTGGTTTTCCAGCACGGCCAGAGCAACTGCTGACCACAGCTACAGCAGACACGTAGTGTCCAGCCAGTCTGTCGGCCAGTGAGTCTCTCATGGCCAGCAAGTCCTGGCAGGTGCCGAGCTGGAACTCCCGCACAATACACACTCAGGTTCGTGGGACCAGCTACGTTTGAAGTTGCTGATGTCTCCCAGGCTCTTCCCTTTGGCTCGGGAATCTGACTGATGGTGGATGGTGGGCCTGGCTTCTGGGGAGAGCATCCAAGCAGAGAAGCCAGGCCCGCAGTTAACCTGGAGTCACATGTCAGCTGGAGAAGTCAGCCCAGAGTGCCTAGACTCCACTGGAGAGTCAGAGCTGGCTCTGCTCTTTCTAAGGCCAGTGGTCCTCCCCTTGCCCAGGGACACGTGGTCGGTTAAATGTTGTAGAGGGGACATCCCAGAGACACTTTGGGTGGTTTGTGTTTTCATAAGAGAGGACCAGAGCAGTGTCTCTGTGGCAGGGGAATGAAGTGCAGCAATGGCCTTAAAAGAAAACAAAAAAAAGGACTTTGCAAAACCTATTGGAACAGCAGACGCAACAGACAGACACTGTATGATCCCATTTACTTGCGATACCTAGAACAGGCAAACGTAGAGACAGACAGCAGATTAGAGGTTACCAGGGGCTGGGGAGAGGGGAGAGAAGGGGAGGTTAGTGCTTAAGGGGCACTGAGTTTCTGTTTGAGCTGATGGAAAAGTTTTGGAAATGGACAGTAGTGATGGTCGTACCCCGCGGTGAACGTAATTAATGCCACTGAGTTGTACACTTAAAACTGGTTATAATGGAAAAATTTTTGTTATATATTTTGCCACAGTAAAAAATTATATATATATATACAATATATATACACATGCACGTGTGTGTGTGTACATATATGTGTCCCTGGGTGGTGAAATGGTTATTGTGTTCAGGTGCTGATGGAAAAGTTGGAGGTTCAGGTCCACCCAAAGGAGCCTCAGAAGAAAGGCCTGGCGATCTGCTTTAGAAAAATCAGCCATTGAAAACGCTGTGGAGTGCAGTCCTGCTCAGGCACACGTGGGGGCGCTGTGACTCAGAGTCAGCTGGAGGACAACTGGTTTACATATACATATTTAGAAAACACTGGGGCCTGATGACAACTCAAGCAATTGCTGTTCGTATTTCTCAAGGCCTTCTTTACTCCAAATGGCTTCTACTGGGAAGTCAAGTGCCTTTGCTCTCTCCTGGAGGCGACGCGAAGCTCCTCCACCCCATTAAAAAAGAAAAAAAAACTGTTGCCGTCAAGTCGATTCTGACTTATAGCAACCCTATAGGACAGGGTAGAACTGCCTGCATAGAGTTTCCAAGGAGCAGCTGGTGGATTTGAACTGCTGACCTTTTGGTTAGCAGTTCTTAACCACTACGCCACCAGGGCTCCATAGTTGCCAGCTTTCTGGCTTTCCCCAAACGGGCAGGCCCTGTGCAGGTGGACTGTTGGGCGCACACCTCTTGGAACCGGGCCGTTGGGCACGTCTCAGTCAGCTTGCTGTCAGGTCTGAGGCAAGGGTCTGGGGATCAGGCAGGGGGTGGCTGCACAGTCCTCACTGTTCTCTGGCCTGCATGATACATGGGACAGGGACAGCCCTTCATGCCTAGTGGATTCTCAGCCTTCACGTGGCTGCCATTTTTTATTTGCCCTTAAGTAAAGGTGGAGGGGATGTGCCTGGCCTCCTGTATCAAGCCCCTGTCCTTTCCCCTGTCCACTCCTGCCCTTGGTACAGCCGGTGCCGCTTGGTGCAGCTGCGCTGATCATGTTTACTTAGTTGTAACCGTGCTTCCTCAGGGTGATTTATAAGCCAAATCCTTTGGGAAGCTGCACCCAGGCTGGTCACAGACATGCTCCCCCTTGAGACCCCATTCCCTGGGAGCCAGAAGCAGAGTCCCCCACCCCTCCCATCAACCCATCCCCCACCCCCACCATCCTGGGTAGATACCACCTTTCGGCTCAGATGACACTCTGCAAGCCTGGTTCAGACCTTGCTCCTCCCTGTGGGGCTGGCTTGGTCTCCTCAGGTGTGAAGCCTGGCAGGGCCCCCACACAGGTGTGGGGAACAGGCCTGAGGACACTCAGTGAGTCATTCGCACCTGCTGGCCTCTGGAGGCCAAACTCCACTGCTCCACTAGCCGTCCTTGAAGGCAGAGCCAGGCTCCAGGACCCCCGCCAACCTCAGTGGAGGCGCTTTTCCTCGTCTCTCCAGTTCTGGGTGCTCATGCCAGCCATCCCTGGAATTGCTGTGAGCTGCCAACGCCTAGTCCCGAGAGCTCTTGGGAAATCCCTTCCACAGACCAGAGCAGACAGCTCTTCTTGCCAGCGTGCTGATTTGTAAAGTTGGGTGCTGGCAGAAGACGGATGACATTAGTGGTTGATGGGGTCTGGGTACCTGCATGGCCTGAGCTGCTGCTTCTGGGGGCTTCCACCTATCCCACAGCCTGGGGGTCTTGCTCTTGGGGCTGCTACAAAAGGCCTGGGCTCCAGCCCTCTGATTGAGTAGCTCTTGAGTTGGAACACAATCCTAGGGAGCCAGGAAGAAGATGGGCAGGAGTTGGCAACCACAGCTGGCAGAACAGATGCTGGGCTTCCCACTTGTGGGGTGAGGCAGGATTTGGGGCCTGGCAAAGCAAGGACAGAATGTCCAAGGACCCACCAGTCCACGAGGCACAGGCTGCCCAGCTGTTATACAACCTCATCAGCATAGACCTCTGCAGGAAAACCCACAGAGGGGGATTTGGGCAGTGACTGGGGTCCCAGCGGCAGCTCGGGTTCCTCTGGCTGCATTCCTCCATGAGGGCCTCCTGGAGGGCCCCCCCCCAACCCCGCCTAGCCCCTGCCTTCCAGGCCACTTGAATTTCCTCCTCCCTGGGAACCTCCACCACGGGCTGGGGGCAGCTGGAGCCCTGAGAGCTAGCTACCCATAAAATTGAGGCAGGTTCCCATAATCCAGAGGGTAAAATTCCCCAGCCTGTTCCCACACTGCTGCCTCTCACAAGGCCGGACTGTGTTGCCTTGGAAACGCTGGATCAGGTTTATCTCCTCTCTTCGCAAATTAGTGTCGTGAAAGTCCACAACGTTGAAGTAACTGCAAAACAACGTGTTTCTGAGCCGCTGTTTTGCCTGGGAACTGTTCCCTGCCCACGATGGTGCCTGCTGCTCCTCAACCTGCCCCGAGGCTTGTTAACTGGGGGGGTGGTAGGATGTTCAAAAGTTACATGTCACTTTTGGAAACTTCTAGGAAGGATAAGAGTGAAGAACAAGGCTGAGAAGACACCAGTGCATACACCTACTGTGGGCCTGGCACTGTGCTGGACACTGGGGCTGGGTATAAAAATACTGCTGGGGTGGGAATAGAATTTCAAATTCTCATGGAAACCAGACTTTCTGGAGCCATTAGGCTGAGTGAACCCCCAAAACTATTGCCCTGAGATAAACTTTAAACCTTAAATTAAAAATACCCCCTGAAGTGTTCTTTCAACCAAACAACAGTTTAGCTTCATTACTAAAGAATGTTTGCCTTGAGCTTTGTGCTCGTTTAAAGAACCATCCATTTGGGATCAACCTGACAATAGCAATTTGAAAGGTTAGCTAGGAAACATAGAGGGCAGTGAGCTTATGTTAATGGAAGAGAAACAAGTCATAGAAGGAAGGTGAGAATGGTTGCACAACTTGAAGAATATAATCAATGTCACTGAACTGTACATGTAGGGTTTGATGAGTTGGTGTATATTCTGCTGTGTATATTCTCAACAACAACAAAAAATAAAATTAAAAGAACATACTGCTGGGGTGGAAGGGGTTCCTCATGTTATATTTATGTCTTTGAAATATTTTTTATTTCTTTCTTCTGCTCCTTTTTCTACTTTTATTGTCACTCTTTTCCTACGTTTCATTCTTTTTGGGTCACAGCTCCTCCTTCCTGGAGGTTCAGTTGTGTTTCCTTCTGTCCTGGGACACTTTGGCTCCCATTAGTCTTCCTAGACCTGAAGTGGGAGAGCCCTGCAGGGTGCCCAGTGCTAGGCTGCACAGTACCTGTTGGGAAGCACTGTGGTTGGTCAGTGTGTTTGAATAGAGCCAGGAAGTCATACCAAGTCAAGGTCTTCATCCCCACTGCAATATTTATTGTAATTTCTCCATAGCTGGTGCAAATACCTACTCATGACTAAGGGTAAGTCTAAGTCCAGTACTGACTGATAGAGGAGTAGTATCTGGAAGAGAGCAGTGTTGGTCTAGTGGTCCTAGCAGATCCCGAAGCCTAACCCTAACTGTGCTTTTACCATGACCCTAACCAAACACTAAGAGTAAGACTAATCTTAACCCTAAGAATAAGCCTAAAACTAAGCCTAACACTACCCTTACCATGACCCGAAATGTAACCTAACCCTAAGCCTAACAATAAGCCTAACCCTAACCATAACGCAACACTAACCCTACCCTAACCCTATTCTAATTTGACTCTAACACTATCTCTAATCCTAATCCTACCCTAACCATAGCTCTAACCCTAATCCAAGCCCCAGCCCCAGCCTCAACCCTACCCTGACCCCAGCCCCAAACCCAACCTCAACTTTACCCTAATCCCAGTTCCAATCCCAGCCCCAACCCTACCCTAACTCCAGCCCCAGTTCCAGTCCCAACCCTACTCTAATCCTAATCCTAATCCCAGCCCCAACCCTATGCTGACCCTAGCCACAATTCCAGTCCCAACCCTACCCTAACCCTAAACCTAACCCCAGCACCAGTCCCAGCCCCAACCCTATCCTAACCATAACCCTAACCCCAGCCCCAGCCCTCCCCAACCCTAACCTCAACCCCAACCCCAGCTCTAATCCCAGCCCCAACCCTACTCTAACCCTAACCCCAGCCCCAGCCCCAGCCCCAGCCCCAGCCCCAGCCCTACTCCCAGCCCTTCTGGACTAAACTGGAATCACTGTGCTAGGAGCAGCACTCTGCATTCAGCCGTCAGCACTCAGGGTGATTTTTACAGGCTGGGGACCTCCCCCGGTCTCCTCTCTGGGCTGGGCTGTGGTTTTGGTGGGTGTCCTCAGTGTGCAGCACCGTGGCTGATCCACGTTGGCGAGGGTTTACTGGCTTGTTGGCCTGAGTTTCTCTTGAAGAGCCATGTCAGGGTTCCCGGAACCTTTGAGTTTACCCAAGTCCATCCGCCCACTTGGTGCTTGAATGCCTCCTCAACACTTTGCTAGTGGGTCCCCTTCTCCCACCTGGGGCTCCCCCCAGGGTGGGCACTCATGTCCAGACCTTCCCAGCCTGGACCTGGTGACTTGGATGGATTCGATCCACTGAGACTGACTCAGATTGGCCTGGCTCTCTGTGTCCGCCCTAAGCCCACCTCCTTCCCCAGCAGGTGGAACTTGGCCAGCCTCAGAGATAACTCTGGGAGCAGCAGGCAGGTTTGGGAGCAGGAGGGAGTCTCCCAGCACCTCCCAGCCAAGCTTGGCATCTGATCACCCAAAAGAGAGACACTTTTTTTTTTTAAGCCAATTTCCCAAGTGAGCACGGTGCCTCCTGCTTTGCCTTTAAATGAAGCACACTTCCGTACGAGTCAGGTTATGCTCACAAGTGTCCTGAAGTAGCTCTTGAGAACATCAGCTGCAGAAGTCAGCTTGCTGGGGGCCTGAGCAGGCCTGGACGCCAGGGCCTCTGCATTTCAAGACAAGGCCTTTAAAAAAAAAATTATAAATTAAAAACAACTATACGATTAAACAGGAGCCCTGGTGGCGCAGTGGTTAAAGCGATCGACTGCTAACCAAAAGGTTGGCGGTTCGAAACCAACAACAGCAACTCGGGGGAAAGATGTGGCAGTCTGCTTCCATAGAGTTTTACAGCCTTGGAAACCCTATGGGGTTGCTGTGAGTCGGAATCAACTCGACAGCAGTGGGCTTGGTTTGGTTTATACTATTAAAACCTTGCTGGTTGTTGCCGAGACTGGTGGCACAGAGATGTCTCAAGAGAAGGTGAATAACACTCCCCACTCGTGAAGATTACAGCCTAGGAAACCCTATGGGCACGTCTACCCTGTCACACGGAGTCACCATGAGTCGGAACCAACTGAACAGCACCTAACGATAGTTTGCGTGTGTTCCTTTGACAAGTGCCTTTGCCTTGATATTTTCTTTATGATTTTCTCTTTTGTTAATGTAAGAAGCATTATAAAAAATTACCTTGCCCCCCAAAAAGTGTTAGAAAGCATTGTCTCTTCAACCCCCCTGAGCTCCCCCTCCCCAAAGAAGCCAAACAAAACAGCCTTGCTGTGCGTCCTGTCTCCAGACGTTCCCGGATCTTGTTTCCCCCTCAGACCTTCTCACAGCCCATGGGCAGGCGTTCCCAGACGGACAGATGTGGAATGTGGCCGTAGACTCCAAGGCCGTGGATTATCCCAATTGAGAGTCCTGGCACCGGCATGAGCAGCGTTAAGCACTGCGCGGAGACAGTGGCCCTTGGGACGGATGTTTTGGCCCCGAAAATCCTGACAGATGTGCCAGTCTGAACAAATCAATCTTTGGTGGTGCCAAACCACCCCACTGGCCATCCACCAACCAGGACTGGGCTGTCCCAAGGAAGGCAGGAGGGCTTGGTCACCAGTGGTGACAGATGGCTTGTGTATTTCCCGTGGCTTGGGGAGGAGAGCCCCTCCTTTCTCCCCTCCCCTCCCAGGCGTGTGATGCGAGTATGATGGGTCCTGGGCTCTCTGGAAAAGCCTCCTTCTGGAAGGCGTACCCCCTGTCAGCTGGGCTCCAGGTATTAAACAATGGGCCCAGGCAGGAAGTTGACCTCCTGCGTTCTAAATTTGGCGGCATGTGGCTCTCTGATTCAGTCTCACAGCTGTGGCTGCCCCTCTCTGGCTTGACGGATTGACTCCCGATATGGAAGGCTTCCCGAGGAGTCACTATCCTTGCGAGTGGGGCATGAGGTCACCAGAACCTTGAGTCCCCTGGTCCTTAGCTGGGTGATTCAGCCACACTACCCAGGACAAGGGCAGGAGAGAGCTGAGCACAAGGAGGCCTGGCTGAGGGACACTGGAAAACTCAGGGGGTCTGTGGCCCTCTTATGAGGGTCCTGGGCAGAGACTGTTTGGATCTAAGGATCATGTGGGGGGCCCAGCAGGGTACCTCCTGATGAGTACCTGCTTTGTAAGACACGCAGAGCATTGGGAGGCAAGGCAGAGGGCTGCCGTTTGGGATTTCAGGTGGTCAAGCTTTTGTCTTATTCTGCTAATGAATATGGTGGTTATGATGATGATGATGGTGGTGATAGTGGTGAGAGTGATGGTGATGGTGATGATGACAATGGTGGTGATGGTGATAATGAGGATTGTGGTGATGATGATGGTGGTAACGGAAACGATGCTAATGATGAGAATGATGGTGATGATGGTAATGGTGACGCTGATGGTGATGATGGCTATGGTGGTGATGATGGTGATAATGGTTACGATGCTAATGATGAGAATGATGGTGATGATGGTAATGATGACGGATGATGATAATGGTGGTGACAGATGATGATGTTGGTGACAGTAATGATGATGATAGTGATGGTGGTGATGGTGGTGATGGCGGTGATGATGATGATGGTAATGATGGTGCTGATGGTGATGGTGGTGATGTGTGCTGCAGAGTCAGTTCTGACTCACAGTGACCCTATGGGCCAGAGTAGAACTGCCCCATAGGGTTTCCAAGGCTGTAATCTTCACAGAAGCAGATCGCCGTATCTCTCTCCCTCGGAGCCACTGGTGAATTCGAACCACCAACCTTTTGGTTAGCAGCCCAGCACTTAACCACTGCGCCACCAGGGCTCCCGATGATGGTGGTAGCTCAGTTACTGAGGTCTGCCTGTGTGCCTAGCATTTACATCTTTAACTCATTTAGTCTTTCCAAATCTCTGAGGTACTGACTGTTACTATCCCAGTTTTACAGATGAGCAAACAGGCACTGAGAGGGAAATACCAGGAGTCCAGACCATGCCACCCCTGTAATAATCACAAGTGTTATGTAGTTTTAGAGCCCTCGCCAGTGAGTCTCCATAGGGCGTGATGAAACCAGGATAATTATTTTACTTTACAGTGGGGAAACAGACTCAGAAAGGTAACTCATCCAGGACCACAGTGGAGCCAGGGTTAAATCCCAGCCTCCCAACTCAGGTAGAAACTCCAGGTCCTGCGGTGGCCTCACTGCCCAAATGAACGTGGGGATTATTCCACAGGCTCCCAGGGAATGGCCCATTCACCTTATTGCCCTGCTCAAGTCCTTCAGAAACTCCCCACGATGACTAGACTACTTGTAAATAGCGATCCAGGTGAAATAAAAAGCAATTAATTTGCTGGCCACGAGAGGCTCCTGTAACCTCTGTTTGGCCTCTCTGGCCAGAGGCGGCTGCTCGTGGCCGTCTTCAATGTATTTATGTTCTTCTCCAGACACAGGCAGAAGGAGGGTAACATCAGAGAAGCTGAATGGCCCAACATGGCCTCGGGGACCTGGGGGCTGGGAATAGCATACCCCAACCCTGAAGGGGAATGGGGGCAATATACCCCAACTCTGAAGGAGGATGAGGATGTGTACCCCAAATCTGAAGGGGAGGCGGGTAGTGAACCTCAACTCTGAAGGGGAATAGGGGCAGTATACCCCAACTCTGAAGGGAAACAAGCACAGTGTACCCCAACTTAAAGGGGAATGGGGCAGTGTACCCCAAATCTGGAGGGAAATGGGAGGAGTTCACCCCAACTCTCAAGAGCACGGGTGCAGTGTTTTTTTGGTGGAACCATTACTTCTGTTTCCAAAAAGTTCTTGTTACCCCAAACAGAAGCCGTTAAGCAACAACTCCCCATTCCCCGTCCCCAGCCCGGGGTAACCTCTGATAGACTTTCTGTCTCTATGCATCCGCCTGGTCTAGAGATTGCATATAAGTGGCAGCAGACAGCATCTGCCCTTTTGTGTCTGGCGTCTTTCACTCAGCATGATGTTTTCAAGGTTCATCCATGTTGTAGCATGGATCAAGACTTCATTTCTCTTTATAGCTAAGGGACGTTCCGTTGCGTGGGTGGACCACATTGTGTGGATCCATCACCTGCTGATGGACGCTTGGGTTGTGTCCACCTTTTGGCTGTTGTCAATAATGGGCAGCAGCATTTTGAACCAGGCCACGTTGCCTTGGGTTGCTTTGTGGGAGGCTCTGTTTGACTTTTATTTTTAGTTTTGTAACAGCTGTATTGAGGTAGAGTTGATATATGATAATCTGCACATATTTAAAATGTATAACTGTATACGTTTCGACAAATGTGTACACCTGTGAAAATAGTACCATAACGAATCTCTATTTGTAACTAAGCACGTTTATGGCGGTGGGACCATTATGAAGTAATAGACGCTCATTGTGAAACGTGCAGAAATGCACAAAGAATAAACAGAGGGCACCGTCATTCCACCATCCAGAGAGCCGCTGGTTCCTGCAGGCACTTCTGAGGGCAGATGGCAGCAGGAGCGGGCCTACCTGACACCCCTCTTCCGAGACTCGGCTGTGCCCGCTTGCCCCTGTGTTTGGTAGGTCATCCATTTCCCGTCCACTTTCATGTCGAGTGACAGACATTTCCTGGCTTCAGAGAACACGGAGATAATAACTAGGTTTGCAGAAAGGAAGAATTCTGAAAATGCAGGCTTTTTGTTAGGTTTTTTTTTTTTTTTTCCTTCCTGATTTTTATTGCCCTGTGCTGGTGTGCAGGCAGGAGGGGCCATCCCGGCGCTGACCCTTGCCCCAGGCTGGTGCAGACAGGCCCACCTGAAGCTGGGCACCGGACCCACGTTAGCGCTGCTGTTTTCCCACAGAAGCTACGGAGTCGTGCCTCAGCCGAGGCCCCAGCTGGGTGGATGATTCACTAGAAGTTGGCACGAAAACCAGCCTGTGCCCGGTCACCGACCGAGTGTGTTTTTGCAGTTGTTACAGGACAGTTTGTAGCCTGGGAGTGTGTGACTTTTACGTGCACACTACTCCCGGCTGCTGTGAGCAGGGAGGCAGAGCGGAGAAATGTTTCCGGATAAATGGCTCGGATACCTTAAAACAAACAAGCGAAAATGCACCGGTCCCCGAAGCATTGGCACACACGCTTAGCTGAGGAGCTCACAGATAAATCACCTGTGGTAGGGAGTGGAACATCAACTTGGACGGAGGGAAGTTCAGTGAAGGTCTTGAAATTGTTTCCACTGGGAGAAAGCAGTTTTTATGGCAATGATGGTTTTCATAAAATTTTTTTTTATTGTGGTAAAACATCCATAACACGAGATATGGCATTTTGTCCACTTTTAAGCACACAGTTCTTCACCATGTCACGCAACCATCGCCACTGTTTCCAGTTTTTTCATGACCCCAAACAGAAAGTCTGTACCCCCTAAGCGGTACTTCCCCTTTCCCCCTCCCTCCCCCAGCCCCTGGTAACCTCTAATAAACTTTCTGTCTGTATGCATTGGCCTATTCTAGATGTTTCCTATAAGTGGGATCATACAATGTTTGTCCTTTTGGGTCTGTTTCACGCAGCATGTTGTTTCCAAGGTTCATCTGTGTCATAGCATACATCAGAATTTCATTGCTCTTTATGGCTGAATAGAACTCTCTTGAGCAGTTGAACCACACTGTGTTTATCCATTATCTGTTGATGGACGCTTGGGTTGTGTCCACCTTTTGGCTATTGTGAATAGCGCTGCTCTGAACACTGGTGAACACGAATCTGTTTGAGCCTCTGCTTTCAGTTCTTTTGAGCGTATGCCTAGGAGTGGAATTGCTGGGGCAATGACTTTTGTTTAGTTTTGTTTTGTTTTAACTTTTCAAAATGTATCCATGAGGCTCAATTTTTCAGAAGAGATCAACTTTTCAATTTTTTATTTGATTTTGTAGAAACTAAAAAAAAAAAAATTATGTAAGGAAATCAGGTCATTTTTAACCCTACCTTGCTAGAAACAGCTTCTGCTCACATCTTGTTTTGTGTCCTTCCAGGCTGTCATCTATGGTCTGTGACCTGATTTATTTTTAGAGATGAGTTGGAAATCAATAAGTGAGAAATTTGGGGGATATGATCTAGAGTTTTGGAAACTGTTTTTCAGCCTGAAACTCCAGACTCATAAACTTCCTGAGAATGTCTGCGCAGCTGCCAGGGTAGTCTGGGAGCTCTACGTGCATGAGAGAATGATTTCCAGGCCATGTCAGTGGTCAGAGGGATGTTGGTGGACTTGGAGTTGGCATGGCCCTGGGAAGCCAAGAGTACATGGTGGTCATGCCCGTTGTCCATATGGCATGGACACTTTGCTCTGCTAGTGTGGAGTCTGTCTGTCCCTCTGTTGTTGCCCTTTTCTCCCACTGCCCTCTTGTTCCCATCTGCAGACGGACAATTTGTGGATGTATGAGAGACAGAGCTGCCACTGCACAGGGACTGTCACTGCCCTGCCTTGCTGTCCACTCTGGGTGGTACGTTAGTTGGGTTAAGAGATCAAGCTGCTGTAACAAGCATCCCCCAGCCCTGAGGCCTAGAGAACAAAGAATTTTCCTCTAGAAATGATGTCAGAGGGGCGTCTTAGTGTCCTGGCATTGCTGTAACAAAATACCACAAAGTGGTGGCTTTAAAGAACAGAAATTTATGGTCTCACAGTTTTGGAGGGTGGGAGTCCAAGTCAGGGCGTCAGTTGTGTTGATTCCTTCTGAGACTCTGGGGGAGAATCTGCTCCATGCCTCTCTCCCAGCTTCTTGTGGCTTCCGGCAATCCTTGGCATTCCTCTGTTGCTTGTCAATGCATCTTCACACGGCGTCTTCCCCCTGTGTAACCCTGTTTGCCTGTCTGGTCTCCCCTTTTATAAGGCACCACTCAGAAGGGATTATGACCCACCTTGCTCTGTTATGACCTTGTTAAATTGAAAGAAAAACCCTATTTCCAAACAAGTTCATGTTCACAGGTACAGAGGTTAGGATTTCAACATTATCTTTTTAGGGACACAATTCGGCCCCCAAGAGTGAGTATTCTGGGTTGGTGGGTGGCTCTGTTCCACGTGACCCTTTCATCTTGTGGCTCTACCATACCTCAGGGTCTTGTAGACTGTCAAGTGGCTGGGCTGGGCTGGGCTGGCACCACTTGGGTGGGGTGGGGAAGGGAGCAGGGCCCATTGGGGAAGGCTTGGTCACATGACCACACCTGTCCACAAGGGAGGCCTGGGTATGTGTCACACGTTGAATAATGAAAAAAGAGGACAGAAGAAGTATTGATGTGTTTGAACTGTGGTGTTAAAGAATGTTGGCTGTAGTGTGGAGTGCCAGAAGAACAGACAAACCAGTCTTAGAAGAAATACAGCTAGACTGCTCCTTAGAAGAGAGGATGATGGGACTTCAGCTTGTTTACTTTGGACACATCATCAGGAAAGACCGATCACTAAAAAAAACAGCATTGTGGTTGGTAAAATGGAAGGTCAGCAAAAATGAGGGAAACCCTCAATGAGATGAATTGACACAGTAGCCACAACAGTGGATTTAAACATACCAAAGATCATGAAGATGGTGCAGGACCGGGCAACATTTTGTTCTGTGCAATTCCATCTCACCAAGCGTCTCCCTTGCCCCCGATGGCCCTCTACTTCACCAAACATGTTGTACTCCTCCAGCAATTGATCCCTCCTGATGACGTGTCCAAAGTAAGCAAGTTGGACAATGTTCTGTTTTGATCCATAGGGTTTTCATTGGCTAATTTTCAGAACTACATCACCAGGCCTTTCTTCCTAGTCTCAGTCTGGAAGCTCTGCTGAAACCTGTCCACCATGGGTGACTCTGCTGGTATTTGAAATACTGGTGGCCAAGCTTCCAGCATCACAGCAACACTAAGCCACCACAGTATGAGAAACTGATAGGTGGGGGCTGGGACTGTGAAGAAGAGACTTTTAGTTTCCTGCCTGGGGTGATAAAAGGGTAGACTGACCAGATTGGAAAAGGGAAGTCGTTACATGTGGGAATGAAAGGCATGCATGTTATATACTTGACAAGTAAGAAGGTGCAAGTGTAAGGGCCATTAGGTCCATGCAGTCGGGCCTCAAAACAAATCATAACCCCGTAGGAGCACTTGTGTACCGAAGGCTGGCTCGGCTCCTGACCCCGTGGTGAACCCCCGGGGACTTTTTTGTTTAGATTCTCATAACAGCAGCAATTTAAAGGAGAGGAAAGTATCCCTAGGCTCAGTGGCTTTGGGGCCTGAGGCTGCAGGCTCCTGGCAGGCTAAGGCTCCTTGTCCTACCCCTGTGCAGCGGTGGTGGCACTTGGATCGGAGAGACAGCTTCTGCTGCACGGCCAAGCCATCCATCAGCGCAGGTTCATAAACACGTACAGGCCCAGAGCCAGCAGCCCAGCGGGGCCAGGACAGGTCCAGTTCCCCAGGGCTGCCTGGGGGACCCAGTGCAGTGGGCACGGAGAGTCTTCTGATAGTCGGGGGAGTTACATATTAACCCAGTGCTGGCTAGTCGGGTGAGCTGGGCGAACCAAGCCCACCCTGGAATTAAGTGTTGGTGTGCCCTGTGAGTGGCTCTGAAGGGGAGTGGGGGTGTGTGTGCAGGGGGAGGCTCGGCGGCTGTCCTGGCATGGCTGTCTCAGGGGCAGCCCTGGGCACAGGGTACCAGGCCCCCATTCGTAGATGGGGGTTCAGAGCATGACACCCCACAGCCCCCCACCCCACTCTCCATGACATCCCATGGCCCTCTGACACCTGTGACCCCCCACTCTCTCCATGACACCCCACAGCCCCCGACACCCAGGGCCCCCTTGTGGGACAAGTAGAGTATGGGGGACATTTCTACCGCCCCAACAGGAGAGAGGATGTGTCCCTGGCTGACTCTTTAATGTGTAATGTATTCCACAGGCAGCGGGGGCTCCCAGCCTTGGTGTTAGTGTGTTAATCATTGAGCCAGGCTGTCCGCTTCTGCCCCTTCCCAGGGTCCCTGTTTGGAGGGGGGAGCTGTGACTCTGAGCACATGTCCTCGAAGCCCTGAGCCCCTGGGTGGCTGGGCGCCGTCCAGTCCTTGAGAGGGAATTCAAGGTCAGCACGAAGCTGCACCACCCAGGGGTACATGCAGACCCCAGGGAGGGGCACGTCCAGGGCACCTGGGAAAGGGGTGCAGGTAAATGCCCCGAGTGGGCATGCATGTGGACCCTGGGAAGGGGCGTAGGTGAACCCCTAGGAAAGGGCATAGGTGAACCACTGGGAAGGGGCATAGGTGAACCCCAGGGAAGGGGTATAGGTGAACCCCAGGAAAGGGGTGTAGGGGGACCCCTGGGAAGGGATGCATCCAGGGCACCCCAGGCATCTCCCTGCCCTGGGGCTGCACGCTGGGTTCCTCCGCACCTCTTGTGACCAGCATCCACATCTCTGCAACGATGGGGACAGGGCCACCTCTACCCCAGGACCCCACAGGTGTGTCCAAGGAGAATTCGATCCTGTGGCGTGGTGGGTAGAGTTACTGCAGATGAAGGGCCAGCTGGTGGAGGAGCCGTGTGACCCCTTGAGGGTCCCTCCACTCTGCCTGGTGGATTCTCACCTTCCCCTCTCATCTCCACAGGGCACAGCGTCCGTTCTCCAGCGCCGGTCCCCCAACGAGGAGTATGTGGAGGTGGGGCGGCTTGGGCCCTCTGACTACTTTGGTGAGTGGGCGTATTTCTGGAAGACGCACCTGAATCTGAGATCTGATTCTGTGCACCCCTTCCCCATGCACTTCTTGGCCCCGGGGGCTGTCCTGAGATGGAAGCCCCAGGGACAAGGCCTCCAGGGTCCAGGGCCATGCAGAAGGAGAGGCCAAGCCCTAATGAGGCTGCCACAGAGGCCTCAGCCACTTGGAGATTTCGCCCCTCCACATGTTTAGATTGCTGCGATGCACCTGGCCTGGGCACCCCACAATGACCGGTCACCAGAGACAGGGTGTAATCTGGAGTGCAGCAGCTTCCTGCTGCGGAGGGCAGGTCCCTGGGGGAGAAACGCCACCACCCCATTCTCATGGCATGAGGATCAGGGTAGAACCCCGAAGTGTCCACTGCAGTCAGGGTACTGGACAGAGCCCAGGGCCCCAGTCAAATCTAAATGTCAGATAAACAATGAAGTTTAAGTATATCCCAAATAGTGCATGGGCTATACTTACACTAAAAAAAAGGATCCATTGTTTATCTGGATTCGAATTTGACTGGGCATCATTCTGGGGTTGTCTTTTCTCCTTCCATAAATCTGGCCACCCCACCTACATGGACCCTTGAAGGGGAATAACATCCAGAGCACCCACGTTATGTATTTGCCTGGCCCTGTGCTTGGCCAGGCCGCTGACCGCCGCTTCTCCCCTCAGGCGAGATTGCGCTGCTGCTGAACCGGCCACGTGCGGCCACCGTGGTGGCCCGGGGGCCCCTCAAGTGCGTGAAGCTGGACCGGCCACGCTTCGAGCGCGTGCTGGGGCCCTGCTCCGAGATCCTCAAGAGGAACATCCAGCGTTACAACAGCTTCATCTCCCTCACTGTCTGAGCCCGACGTGGCCAGCCCGCTCCCCAGCTGTCGTGTGGTGGCCGTGACGTGTCTGCTGTGTCCGCGAGGGAGGGCGTGGTGGGCCGGGGGCATGGTGGGCCGGGGGACTGGCCTCCTGGTGGCAGGGGTTGTGCCCTCCCCCGGACTCACCTTTTGGAATAAAGTAATCTGCCTTGTGCAATTCAGAGACGCAAGGTGGGCAGACCAGGTTTGCCCAGGGCCCCAGCAAGTGGTGGCCTTTCTTCCCCACCCACCCTGCTCCTCATCATCATTGCTTCTCTGTCTCATCTCAGAGATCCCCAGTCCCCTCGGTCTCCTAGTGGGGCCCTCTCAGAGGAGGAGGATGGCCGAATTGGCACTGACCCTTGTCTGATTGGGTTTGCCAGCCCCCTGGCTGTCTCGAGGAAGATGAGGGTGGCCACGGCTGCTCTTGGAGTTCCTCTCTCCAGAGCTGGTTAGCACAGTGTCCCTCTGCCCCTGGCCTGCTTCTAAGGCTCCGTGATGCCCATATATCCCAAGCCACATGTCCAACATGGCACAGAGTATGTCCGGGGGAGGGGGTGCTGTCTGCAATGAGAAGCTCAGGCTCAGAGCAAAGAATTGAGGTTGAAGGCAGGGGGTTCAAGGATCCCCTCCCAAATACACACCCTGCTCCTTGATCCTACCCGTCAAAGGGAGACCCTCTGGGTTGTTTAGTTCAATGTCCTCTCTGACTGGCTAGGGAGGGGGTGAGCCTCCAGAATCAGGGTGCTGATGGAGGGGCCTGGCTGTTCCCGTTGCAGCAATACCCCCACAGATAGCTCGCCTGCACAGAGCATTGAAAGGTGTTCGCACGATTTCGAGGGGCTTGCCCTCACCTTTCACCTATCTTAAGGCAGGTTGGGACCACTGACCAGCTGGCCCATGGCCCCCTCACTGGGTCGAGATGCTTCAAGGGTGATGGAAGCGTGTCTGAGCTTGGGACTCTCCAAGCCCAGTAGACCCTGTTCTAGATCGGCCTTCCCTTGGAGTCAGAGGGAGGTTTGGGTCCACTTATCCCCAAAGGAGCTTCTTGGGGGATCTTACGAGGGTGAGGAGGGGTTTCCAAAGTAGATCCTGGGTTAGGTTGTAAGAACCAGAGCCCCCTCTCCCGCATTCCCTGCAGATACGCCCACGCTGGGGTATCAGCCCTGCTCCTTAGGGGCCACATGCAGCTGTTACGCAAGCGCCCATCCTCATTGTCAAACCAGCCTGGACCCCAGACATGAAACTGTTGACCAAGTGAATTCTCTCAATCTATCTACAATCCAATAATAGTGCAAGGTAGATGGGCCTGGAGGGGCTCAGGCAAGTGCAGGGAGCTTCATAGAAGCTTCAGGAAGCCCAAAATCCAAACAAGATTATGCGATTGGCCCAATTTCACTGCTGCCTCTTCAGAGGTGGCTGTCTTCGTCTGAGGGTTTGTCCTTGTCCGAGGGAGGGCTGTCTTCATCTGAGGGGGCTGTCCTCACCAGAGAGGGGTGTGCCTTTGTCCGAGGATCTGTCTTCGTCCGGGGGTGTGTTGCAAACACCTTCACTGGCCGTCACAAATCACATGTCACTCTGGCCTGTGCCCTGGACCTGTCGCCCTCCCCAGCCCTGGCACCGTAGGTGGCCTGCCTCTGTGGGTGTTGCCGTGCAGTGTAAGTGCCGCCCTGTCCCGCGTGCTCCCCGGATGCTGCATGTCCCATTAAATGTGCAATGAACAAGCGTCTCCGACTGGGCAGCTTTTGTCTGAACTCTGATCCGAGAGGGTGGTGTGTTCTTGTTTACACTTGGCCTCCCCAGCCCCCACAACCCCATCATTGTGTCGTTGCCAAGTGCACTGAGGGTCCCAGGTCCTGGGTGGCTTTGGGTCTGTGAAGCGTTGGGGCCGCCTGGAAGGGAAATAACACTCTTGCCCACTCAGTGACCAGGCCTCGATGGCACTGGGGGGCGGGAAGGGGGAGGTAAAGGTGGGAATGCACATGGGTTTCCTAGCTTTTGTTGGTGTTCCTGGGGAAGGGCCTCTACCTGATGTCCAGGCCCCTCCACGCATCTCCCAGGAGGCTGCCTTCCCCAAGTCGAGGCCTATGGGCTGATGTGACCAGCCAACGGTGGCCTCCGAGTCATCTAGAGGAGACTCTGTGCCTGATATCCGGGATCCCAAAACAGAGGATGTCCCTGACCCTGGCCTCCAGGGCAGGCAGTAGGTCTCAGACAAACGCCCCAGCCAGCGTGGCCGCCGGGGCTGGGCCTTGCAGTGGGGCTGGGAGAGACCCCAGAGACAGAGGCAGCCGACCAGCCCATCCCAGGCAGAGCCAGGCTTCTTCAGAATGCTGAGGCTACCCCAGGAGATGGGAATACCAACTCCTGGGAGGACAGTCTGCCCCTACTCCGGCCCAGGTGGAGCCACAGACAGGTTTCAGCAGAGCTTCCAGACTAAGATGGAAGAAAGGCCTAGCAATTGACTTCCAAAAATCAGCCAATGAAAACCGTGCGGGTCACGATGGTCAGATCCGCAAACTGTCATGGGGACCGAGCGGGACTAGGCAGCGTTTCGTTCTGTTGTGCTTGGGGTCACCACGAGTTGGGGGCGATTCCACAGTAAGCAACACCACAGAGAGGGTGTAGAGGCAGGGAGACCGGTAAGGAAGCTCCTACAGTCTCCCCAGCATGAGATGGCGCCTCAGTCAAGGGTGGGGCAGAGAGTGGGGTGGGGTAGAGGGTGGGGATGGGATCCCTGGCCTTAAGGATCTTCGTTCCCACCTGGGCCTAAGCACTGCCCCTTCCCTGCCCAGGCCCCTCCTCTCCAGGCCCTGTGGGCACCCTTCAGCCCTGCTCCCCCTCACACACACACACACCCAGAGAGGAGTCCTGAATGCCGGGTTCAAGTTTCCTCACCGCTTGCTGTGTGGACTCAGGCAAACTCTTCGATGTCTCTGGGCCCCCCTCCCTCTCTACAATACCCGTCCAGAAATATATCTGGAGGGTACAAAGCCCCCTCTCTTACCTGGGGTGGGGTCGGGTGGGGCTGATGAGGGCAGGCTGGGGGAGGTACGGGGGAGCACGTTGCAGCTCCTCCTAACCCTGGACACACCTGAATGCAGCTGCCCTCTGACCAGGTATGGGGGCACATTGCAGCCCCACACAGCAGCAGGTGAGGAAACTGAGGCTCGAGGGTGATGAAGTTGGCCCAGGGCCACCAGACAGTGGGCTCAACGTGCCTGGGCCCAGGCTCCCATGCTGGGCTGAGACTACTGGGTCACCTGCACCCTTGAGCAGAACTTCTGACCAGCACAGCAGATGCTGGGTTCTGGGTGGGTTACAGGACTTAGCCAGGGGTCCTGGGCCATCCAGGTGGTGGGGCCTGAATCTCCCTGGGGCCTCGGGGACCATTGGTCTCTATGGGCAGCTTGCTTGCCTGGCGGGGCAAAGAGCGGTGAGGATACTGGGACCAGAGTCACTCTCGCACACACCCACCCCTTTGTACCTGGCAAAGCATTTGCTCATGCATTCATTCATTCATTCTTGTATTTGTTCATTAGTTTGTTAATTTGTTCATTCATTTACTCATTCATTCATTTGCTCCTTTATTCATTTCTTCATTCATTTGCTCATTCATCACTAGCTTTCATTCATTCCTTTATTCATTTGTTCGTTTATTTACTCATTCATTCATTCACTCCTTTGTTCATTAACTTGCTCATTTGTTCACTCATTCGTTCAGTTGTTCATTCTTTTGTACTCATTCATTCATTCACTCATTCATTCCTTTTTCCAGTTACTGAGCTCCTTTCCTAGTTGGGAGGTGGCTCAGATCCCCCAGAGAGAAGTTTCCTTCAGGTTGGAACTCTGGCCAAGGGACTCAGAGGAGGACAGACCCTCTGTTGGGTCCCCTCTTGCTGTTGGCCATCCTAGGCACAGTGGTGTTGCCTGGTGCTGCCCTGTTTCCATATCTGGCTCTGCGCAACATAGGGCCTCTCTGAGTCTCAACTTCCCCATCTGCACAGTGGGCTAATAACCAACAGAACTGTGTGGGTGAAATGAAGTCATTATTAGTAGGAAGAAGATCAGCCAGGCCCTGGGCCACACACCCTGCTGGGATGAGCCAGGCAGACTCTGGGCCATTGACCTTGGCCTGGCCCCTCAGGGCCGTGGCCAGTCCTGGTGGCTGAATCAGAAAGCCATGGTGACTCACTTCCCTCCCCGACTCCCACCTCATGCTGCCACGCAGGGGAGACAAGGCAGGCCCAAGGCGTGGCCTGTGGGGCTGGTTTCATGTCTGGGGGCGAGGAGGCTTTGGGTGTAGGGTCAGTCCAGGCTGACCTCGGTGATCCTGGGCCCCGCTGTTTGAAACCATTTCATGGTTGCTGCAGTGGGAGCTCTGGTCTCTGGGCTCTAGGTGCAGGCAGGACCCCTGGTGAGAGGGGGCTGCACAGTGCCTTCTCAGAGTATAACTCACCCTCCTTCCAGGAAGCTTCTGATGTCACCAACCACACTGACCTCTCTCCCCTTTCAGGCCTCTCCTGCCTCTTGGGATGTGACCGAATTCAGAAAGAGGGGACCAACTCTTTTGTCCTGGCTCCACTTCCACTTGGACAAAGCCATTTCCCCTCTTCAGGGGGGTCATCTAATCTAACTTTTGCCCGCAAGGGCAAAGATGCTTTCAGGGCCTAGAGACCTGGAATGCTTGTGGGCCACTAAGGCCACAGAACCTTCTCATGTGAACTCCTTGACCAAGTCCGTTCTTGCATGAACACAGTGTAGGACTCTTATTTAGGCCAATAGAAGACCATTCGGTTGGTTTCTGATCATTTCATGCTGTGGCTTGGCTGTTGCTGCTGTACCCAACAGTGGGCTGGTTCTAGCTAGATACCAAGTCTTCCTCCAAGTCCAGATAAAGATGGTGGCCAGGACAGAGCCCAGTGCCCTTCCACCAGGGGCCACTCACCAGTCTCCCTGGTCAGACATTCTTCATGCCTTTGCCATGGGGGAAATCAGGAATGCACTCACCCATTAGCCTGACAACCCCTGATCTACAAACCCCATGACCCTACCAGTGCCCTAGCATGTGACATTCTAATTAATCTCATTAACAAATCCATCTACTGGCCTTCATGTCCTGGCTCTGTTTCTTATTAGCTGTGTGGCATCACACAAGTTCCTTAACTTCTCTGGGCCAGAATTTTCTCATCTCTAAAGTGGGGATAATACTTCCTTCTGAGGATTAGCTATGCCCACAATATGAGATTATATACATAAAGCATTGAGTCTGGTGCAGATGAAACACTCAAAACCTTGTAACTATTAGTATGTATAATACCTAAGGATATCCCACCCCTGCCCCATCTGTCTGTCGTGCTGTGGTGGCTTAAGATACTGGAAACTATGCCACCAGTACTGCAAACACCATCAAGGGTCACCTGTGATGGACAGGTTTTAGCAGAGATTCCAGACTAAGACAGACTAGGAAGAAAGGCCTGCTGGCTTACTTCAGAAAACTAAAAAAACCAAACCCATTGCCACCGAGTCAATTCTGACTCATAGCAATCCTATAGGACAGAGTAGAACTATCCCATAGGGTTTCCAAGGAGTGGCTGGTAGATTTGAACTGCCGACCTTTTGGTTAGCAGCCAAGCTCTTAACCACTGTGCCATTAGGCCTCACAACAGAACACTGCCCAACTTGCTTGCTTTGGACATATCGACAGGAGGGATCAATTGCTGGAGGAGGACATCATGTTTGGTGAATCCGAGGGCCAGCGAGGGCGAGAGGGATTGGCACAATAGCTGCAAGGTTGGCCTTGAACATGCCAGTGATCATGAGAATGATGCAGAGCCAGGCAATGTTTTGTTCTGTCGAATATGGGGTTGCTGTGAGTCACAGCTGACTCAATCACAGCTATCTGTCTGTCTGTCTGTCTATCTATCTCTCTATCTACCTACCTACCTATCTAATCTACCTATCTCTCTTAGTTATCTCTTATCTCTCTCTATCTATCAGTCATCTCTAATCTATCTGGGGTTGGGGGCCCTTTAGCCACAGCAGCCAGGGAAGGCCAGGGTCTGAGGCAGGATGGCTGAGAGGACCCCTCAGCAGAGTGTCTGGGGAGGGGCCCAGCAGAGGGATGGAGGATCCAGGCCAGCCATCGTGTTACCAGTGATAGGAGGCTCCTGGGCAGGTGAGCTGTAAAGGGATCTCCTCTGGAAGGCTCCCTCCTTCTGACTCGCAGCTGTCCATCCAGCCCAGCCTAGCCCCTCCCACGTTTGCCCTGCTGAGGCCAACAGTGCAGGCTCCAAAGAAGGCCCCCCAGGAGTGGACCTCCATCCCATCTGACTGTGAACCCTCCCCAAGTCTGGCCTTCCTGGGCCTCGGAGCTGCCCCAGACTCCTTCCTCAGAACCTGGGGTTGGCTGAGGTGGGATGGGAGGGCTTTCCTTGCCTCTGTGGGCTGGGGTGGGCTGGGGTGGGCAGAGGGTCTCCAGGAAACCCCCTCTGGTTAAGAAGGGACCTCTTCTAGGCCGGGTGAGTCAGGAAGTGATGGGCCAGCATCCAAAGCAGAGGAGGAGGAGGGAGAGGAGGAAGAGGAGGGGGAGGGGAGAAGGAAAAGAGGGAGAGGAGGAGGAGGAGAAGGGGAGAGAGGAGAGGGGCAGGAGGGGGAGGGGAGAAGAGGAGGAGGAGGAGAGAGGGAAGGACAGAAGGGGAAGGAGGAGGAGGAAGATGAGGAGAGGAAGGAGGAGAAGGGGGAGGGAAGGAAAGGGAGGGGGAGAAAAATACGAGAGAGGGAGGAGGGAAGAACAGAGGGAAAGAGAAGAGAGGAGGAGGAGAAGGGGGAGGAGAGGAGAAGGGAGGGGGGAGGGGAAAGAGGAGAGGGAGGGGAGGAGGGGAATTGCAAGTGCATTCCAGACTGATGACACAGCCTGCAGGGCAGAGGAGGACCAGCCCTTCTCCGGAAGCTTCCTGGGACCCAGCTCCCCTGAGAGTAAGAGAAGGTGGGTGGGGCTGGGTAGAAAAAAAAAAAAATTTTTTTTTTTTTGAAGGGGAGAGAAAATTCCAGCCTGACAAGAACTATCCCTCCATCCTCCCTAGCTCAGCTCAGAGGTCACCCCCTCCTGGAAGCTGCCTCCTACTCCTTGGTATCCAGTACGGAGGAGCTGGGGCATGGGGCTCATCCAGGGAGGCCTGGCTTGGTCCCACCTCCTGTAGGTTGTGGGTTGGACACCCCAAGGCAGCAGGGCTATCTCTGGCCCTGGTCCGTCCAGCTCAGTATGCACCTGCTGGATTGTCCACACTTGCTAACTGGCCTTTGGGAGGCCCTCAGGCTGCCTGGACAGTGAGTCCCTTTGACCTGGGCTGGGGGAGTGGCAGAGGTGGGGAAGCTCCCAGCACCCACCAGGGGCTGTCTCGAGTGGAGGGAGACAGCCACCTTGGGCCTGGGGTCTCGCAGGGCTTTGCTACACCTAGCAAGCCCTTTTTTTCTGGCACAAATGGTTTGCACTCGACTGCTAACCTAAAGCTTGGCCACTCAAGTTCACCCAGCTGTGCCACAGAAGAAAGGCCTGGCAATCTGTTCCAGTACTACCCTGTAACACATGGGGTTTGCCATGAGTCGGAATCAATTTGACGGCAATGGGCTTGGGTTCCTTTTTTTTTTTTTTTGGTGCTGCGTGCCTTCCATGAATTAACTCATTTAGTCCTAAGAATCCCTCTCTGAAGTAAGAACTTGCATCCTCATTCTACAGCTGTGGAAACTGAGGCTCAGGGGAGTGAAGGACCTCGCCCAAGGTCATGTATATAACATGGTAAGTCAGGACCCAAAGCCAGCCCCAAAATCCTTTGTGGTAGACTCAGAGCTCCCACCCTACTCCCCCATGGGCTGGGCTGGGGGGTGTGTGACACATAAGTGCTCCCTTCTCAACACCTGGAAGAGGCTTCAGAGAGTCTGGAGGGGATTCTGGGAACACAGTCGGTGGGTGCTTGTTGGGGAAACACTTGTTAGTTGCCGTCAAGTCAACCCTGACTTCTGGAGACCCCATGCACAACAGAAGGAAACAAACACTGCCCAGTCTTGCGCCATCCCCATGACTGGTTACAGATAGAACCGTTATGATCCATAGGGTTTTCACTGGTTGATTTTTGGAAGTTGGTTGCCAGGCCTTTCTTCCTAGTCCATCTTAGTCTGGAAGCTCTGCTGAAACTTGTTCAGCATCCTAGCAACAAGCAAGCCTCCATTGACAGATGGGTGGCAGTTCTGCATGAGGTGCATTGGCCAGGAATTGAACCCAGGTCTCCAGCATAGAAAGGGAAAATTCTACCACTGAGCCACCACTTAGGAGAGTGATCATCCAGGCCCACCTCTCGGGCTCCCTGCACCTTCCCTGTGAGGCACCCTCCCTGGGGTGCTCCCACCACTCAGAAGGATCAACCCCTTTGCCCGACAAAGCCCCTCACCTCCTGCCTGCCACGCCCATGCCCCTTAGTCACCGCTTCCCCAGCCTGGGAGACTCAGTGGAGTCCACTTCTTGGAAACCACAACTGGTTTCGGAAAATTCTTCTGGGGAGTGGAAAAGGCTGCAGGGTGCCTGGTAGTCAAGGTCCCACGTGTCAGCACTGGGGGGACCTTCTATGCACCAGCTCATTTAATTCTCACAACGACACTTCCAGCCACGCGAGGCAACTAGCCTCCAAGATAGCCCCCTGCTTCCAGTTCTTCATGCTGTCTATCTCCCTCCCACATTGAATAGGGCTGGTCAGAGCAACCAATAAGAGGCTATTATGGAAATGATGGGGAGGGACTTCCGAGGTAAGGTCATAAAAGGCATGGTAGCTCCTGCCTTGCTCACCAGCCCTGGAAAAACGGCCGCCATGCTGTAAGAACTGAGGCCACCAGCCAAAAGCCACATAAGGGAGTCACCTCAGAATGGATCCTCCAGTTCCAGTCAAGGCTGCAGCAGCCTCAGTAGTCAGAACCGTCCAGCTAAGCTGAATTCCTGCCCTACAGCCACTGTGAATTAAAAAAAAAAAAAAAAACACTGCCATTGAGTCAATTGCGACTCATAACGACCCCACGGGACAGAGTAGAACTGGCCTGTAGAGTTTCCAAGAAGCAACTGGTGGGTTCAAATTGCCAACCTTTTGGTTAGCAGCCAAGCTCTTAACCACTGCACCACCAGGGCTCCAAGAAGATATACAAATGACAAATTAGCACATGAAATGATGCTCAATATCATTAGTGAGGGAATAATACATCTTTATTGTAGTTTAGAAGAAGCCCTAGTGGCAAAGTGGTTAAGTGTTCGGCTGGTAACCGAAATACTAGGGGTTCCAGCCCACCCAGCGGCTCCTCAAGAGAAAGATGTGGCAGTCTGCTTCCATAAACATTACAGCCTTAAAAACCCTATGGGGAAGTTCTGCTCTGTCATATGGGGTCACCATGAGTTGGAACAGACTCAGCGGCAACAAGTTTATTATAATTTAAGCCTCTACATTCTGGGGTAGTTTGTTACGCCGCAATAGTGAATGTAATCGTTCCTGGTAAACCGAGGTCTACGGTGGTTAACTGACTTATCCGTGAGGCATGCTAGGAGACTGAGCCAGATCTGGGCCCAGGTGTCTGGGTGCTGAGCTGCCCTCAGCCCAGGACCCTAGTGCCTTTCTGGAATCTGGGGTCTTTGTTGGACATTCATCCTGGCCCAGATGAGGCCTGAACAGCCTAGTTTCCTACACCCGATGAGGCTGCTCTTCTCCCTGAAGGCTCAGCAGGAGCCATCCCTACAAAGAGCCAAAAGAGCTTGATGGTCTTGAGGAGCTGGAGCCGGCAACCCTGCCTCCCAGGAACTCCTGGGCCTGGGCCAGGGCTGGACTGAAGTCTGCTAATGGAAAGCATCCTCCGGGCTCTGATGATACTCCTTGCTTGGGAGCGCACAGGCTTTTCTGCCCACATCAGCTCTGCCAGCCAGCGCCTGGGTGGGGAGGACAGAATTATTTATAAACCATTTGTTGTCTGCAGTTGCAGGAGGGCCCAGGCCTTGGGGAGGGAGGGTGCCATCAGGAGCTGGGCCCATCACCTTCCCACCCAACTGCAGCACTGTGGGCCCCTTAGGTAGGGTCACCCCAGAACTCGGCCACACTGTTCATCTTCAAAGTAAGAGATCCTGAAGACGAGGAGTGGCCAGCAGGAGGATACCAAGAGGGGGCCCTGGGCTCAGGTGAGAAAGCAGGTCTGAAGGACGGAGTGATTGCCAGCATCCCGTGTCACTGATAATGCCTGAGGATGGCCTGTGGTGTCAGTATCACCAGGCTCTCAGGACCTTGACAATGGCACTCTGGGTGGGGAGAAGGGCTGGATGCAGCTCAGCTCAGAGATGGACATTGAGTCCTCTGTGGCTGGGGAGAGGGCCTTAGGGAGCCTCCCTCAAGGAGAAAGCAATGGGGGAGCATTCCCTCTCTGTCTTATTAAATGTGGACAAGGGCGCCCCAGCCTGAGCTGGCAGCCCTCTTGTGACCATGAGGGAGCCGGAGGAGAGGAGGAGCCTATGTATTACAATGAGATGAGCACTTCACAGTGCTAACTTGGGCAGGAAGAGCTGTCCCAACTCTGCACCTCTCAGGGTGGCCGCAGGGGAGAGAAAAACATGCAGCACCCGAGGGGGCAAGGCTGGGCAGGGGGCTGGAGGCTGCTTTGTTTTTTGATGCCCCCATCTTTCTCTGCTTCTTTCCATCATCACTCTTTCTCCCTCCTTTCATCTGCCTCCCTCCCCACCTTCCAGTCTCACTTTTCCTCCCATCCTTTTTTCTTTCTCTCAGATGCTTTCTCTCTCCTGTGTATCTCTTCTCCTTCCTTTCCTCCCCCTGCCCACTTCCTGGCCTTGATACAAAGATTCTCTTGGACCTCCCCTCCCTCCCCACCCTAAGCCATGGCTTCCTGGCCCTAGGTAAGCTGTGCTCCATTGCTCCATCACAGGAACCACGTACACCCTCCCCAGGCATGGCCCCTGAAGACAGAGGTGGGCTGACCCAACTGCTCCCAGGCAGGAGGGCACACCT
Organism: Loxodonta africana; assembly: GCF_030014295.1. Lineage (NCBI taxonomy): Eukaryota > Metazoa > Chordata > Mammalia > Proboscidea > Elephantidae > Loxodonta > Loxodonta africana. The sequence continues at coordinate 91,034,877 of NC_087353.1, read as the reverse complement.
GCCTACCAGGAGAGTCCCCAAGACACGCATATTAGCCCAGACTACCTGGTCACCTCCCAAAGGCCGGACCCCCAGGCTTGACTGCTGTGTCTTACCCAGCTTGGCTCCAGGCGATGGCCAGGCTGCTCCAGGCTGCGGCACAGTGCCCATGTGCTCTGTGCATCCCTTTGTCTTCCTTTATGATGACCCTGGGATGCAGGTGTCACCATTCCTGTGTCCTCACATGGGGAAACTGAGGCTTGGAGCAGCACTGTGAGCTACCCAAGGTCACGGAGTCACAAAAGTCTGTGTTGGAGGCTGAGCTTGTCCACCTGGAGATGGCCGCGGGCTGGTGACCCCGGCTTTTGCAAGTCATGCAAGGATGCCCCTCAGAGCCAGGGAGGGTGAGTGGGGCTGCACTGCTGGCCTCACCCCAGGAGCGGATGGGGGGAGCTGATCATGGAGAGCTTTGGGACCCAGCATCCACATTATGGGACATCTGGACACAGGTGATAAAAGGACCAGACAGCAGCCAAGGGGAGCGCTGCAGTGCTGCAGACGCCTAAAAACGGGAGCACTCTTAGCAGCTGGGGGGACAGCCGGATGTGAAAGTGGGTGCCACCATGGGAACTTCCACAGGTTGTTAGACCCTCTTTGTGGCCACCCCTCGGGTGGAGGCAGCAGTTCCCAGCAATGGGAGAAGGGTCAGAAAAATGCTCACATCACACCTGGGGGTTTAGGTGACTTTCAATTTTTTCCATTTTGGATTGTGGTGCTGTAAACCCTTGGGTGGCTGCTGCTGTTCCAAGGTCATTTTCTCAGTGACTAGGAGCGGGGGTCCAGGGTCGGGGCAGAGACCAATTTCATGGCCAAATCGCTGGCAGCGAAACCCACTGATAAAGGCTCTGGGAAGCTACGGCATGCGTCTCTAGAAACTTCCTCTCCTCAGAGCTCATGGGGGTGCTTTCCCCTCCACAGAACATTGTACCACCCTCCCACTCTTTGAATTTGCAGTTGACTGGGAGCCATGTGCCTGTCCCTGGCTGTGATTCTCCTGTCGTGAATGGATGTCAGTGGTTTTCTGATGGGACAGCACAAGCAACGATCCCAGTAGATAAAATGCATCTTACTGATTTGCCTAACGAGTTTTCAAGACAGTCTGATAGCTTCTCACAAAGCTCAACATAGGCTTCCCATTAGATCGCACTCCTAGGTATTTATCCATGTGACATGAAAACAGATGTCCACGTAAAACCTGCACGCGGATGTTTCCAGCAGCTTTATTTATCATTGTCACAAACTCGAAGCAACCAAGACGTCCTTCAAAATGTGAATAAGTAAACACACGGTGGTACGTCCATACGATGGAGTACTATTTAGGAATACAAAAGAAATGAGCTGACAAGCCGTGGACAGACTTGGAGAGACCTTAAAAGCATGTTGCTAAGTGAAAGAAGCGAATTTGAAAAGGTTAGATGCAGTATGATTGTAACTATATGACATTCTACAAAAGGCAAAACCATAGAGACAGTGAAAGGGTGAGGGGTTCAGGGGTTGGGGAGGGATGAATAAGTGGAGCCCAGGATATTTTTTAGGGCAGTGAAGCTATTCTGCGTGACGCTGTAATGGTGGACAAAACCCACGGGACTGCACTACACAAAGAGTGAACCCTCAGGTGTACTAAGGGCTTTGGTTAATAATAATGTATCCATATAGACTCATTGGAAACCCTGGTGGAGTAGCAGTTAAGAGCTATGGCTGCTAACCAAAAGGTCAGCAGTTCAAATCCACCAGGCACTCCTTGGAAACCCTATGGGGGCAGTTCCACTCTGTCCTATAGGGTCACTAGGAGTTGGAATTGACTCAATGGCCATGGGTTTGGTTTGGTTTTATAGACTCATCAATTGTAACAAATGTATCCCACCAGTACAAGATGTTAATAGGAGAAACCATGTGTGTCGGGGGCGGGGAGGGGGTATATGGGAACTCCACTTTCTGAACAATTTTTCTGTAAACTTACACTGCTCTGAAAAAAAAAATCTAAAAATAAAATCTATTTTAAAAACCTAGCTAATATGCAAAGAGTGCAGGTGGATACCGGCAACATAATTACAACACATAACTGAAAGATTCCATTTGTTAAGGTTTTTCAAATTCTACTCTATGTTTCAGATTTTTATGAGAGGCCGTGTGGTGCAATGGTTAAACACCCGGCTGCGAACGGAAAGGTCAGCAGTTCGAACCCACCAACTGCTCCTCAGGAGAAAGATGTGGCAGTCTGCTTCTGTAAGGGTTTCAGCCTGGGAAACCCTATGGGGCAGTTCTACTCTGTCCTATGGCGTCATTAGGAGTCAGAATCGACTTGACAGCAGTGGACTTGGTTTTTGGTCTTTAGATTTATATACTCTCAAGTCTGACATATTCATGTAGTTGCCTTGTTGCCTGCTCAGCCCTGGTCTGAACAGAACACTTTCCTATTCCTTTCTCTACCCACTTTTGTTTTGACACCACAAAACTCGGGCTGATTTGTGCTCAAGATAGGTGCTGCCTCTTAGATGTATGAGGCCGTCTCATCCAGATGGAAACTGCTTCTCTGGAGTACAGCCTGTAGGATACAGTCTCTCTTTCCCTAGCCTGGTGTGTCCTCACCCATCCCCATGAGCCCAGAGGGCCGATCGGGGCTCCCTCTCCTCTCCCTGTCCTCTGATGTGCCCCTTTTCCTGTGAGAGAAGCCCTGGCAGATCCTAATGGCTACAAACATAAAGTTACCCTGTGACCCACCAATTCCATGCCTAGGTATATACCCCAGAAACTTGAAAGCAGGGACTCAGCTACTTGAATACCAATGTTCATTGCAGCACTATTCACAATAGCCAAACGGTGGACACAATCCAAGTGTCCATCAGCAGATGATGCATAAACACAGTGTGGTCCATCCATACAATGGAATATTGCTTCAGCCATAAAGAGAAATGAAGTCCTGATACATGCTAGGACGTGGATGGACATTGAAAACATCAAGCTGAGTGAAATGAGCCAGACACAAAAGGACAAATATTGTATGACCTCACTTAAAGGCGATATCTGGAATAGACAAATGCATACAGCCAGAAAGTTTGGCTTAGATTAGAGGTTACCAGGGGCTGGGGGAGGGAGAATCGGGAGTTAGAGCTTAAGAAACACTGAGTTTGGGATGAGAAAAACATTTGCAAATAAATGGATCTTGGTGGTGGTCATACAACCTGGTGGCTGTAATCAATGTCACTGAGTTGTGCATTTTAAAATGGCAAACGTTTTGTTATATATATATTTTACCACGGTAAAGTTAAAGAAAATTATATTCTCTAAAACTTCTACTTGCAAGGGGGAAAAAAAACCTGATGGAGATAAAGGGACTGCACCCCCCACACACACAGTGTCCCAGATGAGGGCAGGAGAGGTGGGGCAGCACCCAAGGGTGGGGGTGGGTGGGCTTGGCTTTGGGTTGCATGGGAGAAAAGACCTGATGACCTGCTCCCCTAAAGATTGTTGTTATTAAGTGCCATTGAACCAATTTTTGACTTATATTGACCCTCAGGTGACAGAGTAGAACCTCCCCATGCAGTTGTACCACAAGGGTTCCTCCCCTAAAGATTCCTAAACCAAAACCAAACCTGTTGGAACCCACCAGCTGCTCTGCAGGAGACCCACACAGATATGCCAGAGGGTTTTGATAAAGGTGCAAACATAGTTCAAAGGGGAAAGGACTGTCTTTTCGACCAACGGTGCTGAAGCAATTAGACATCCGTGGGCAAAAAATGAAATTGGACCCAAACTCACACCTTATACAAAAATCAACCCAATGGAAATGGCCCAGGGACGACTCACAACCAGGCCAGCCTGTGGAGGGACCAGCAGACAGATGTGGATGGGCCCCTGCCCCTTCCCTGCGCGAAGAAGAACTGGAAACCAGGTGGGCTGGGCTCCCATCCTGGTCCTGCCCCTTATCACTAAGAGCCACCTTCTCCCTCATATTCCTGCCTATAAACAAAACCTAAGTACTACTTCTGAGTGTCCTGGGGCTGCTGAAACCAAAGACCACAAACTGGGGGGTTTATAAGAACAGAAATTCGTTGTCTCACAGCTCTGGAGGCTGGCAGTCCAAGATCGGGGTGTCCGCTGTGCGGATTCCTTCTGAGGCTTTTAGGGAAAATCTGTTCCATGCCCTTCTCCTAGTTTCTGGTGGTCCCAGGAATTCTTCGGCTTGCAGCGGCAGCGTCACAGAGCATCCTTCCTCTTGTGTCTCCTCTCTCTTTTATAAACCCTCTCAGATGAGATTAGGACCCACTCTGCTTTCCATGACCATGTTAACCTAACTGGTAACATCTCGAAGACCTTATTTCCAAACAGGGTTAGGACTTCAGCATGCCTTTTTTTTTTTTTTTTTTTTTCCATCCATAACAACCATCCTGAGTAATTCAATGTTAATGTATTTATCGAGACTGCACAGAGAAGCCCAAGAAATCAGGAGCCTGACAACATAGGGCTCTGGCACTCTGGCCAATGGACAAATCACTTAACCTTCAGACCATCTAATGTCCTCATCTGTAAGGTGGGAAATAGAAGTCCCTACCCTCTTAGGGTTGTTGCCAGAGTATGAGATGAAATTTTGTGGGGAAAGCGTTTAGCACTGCACCTGGCATAATTTAAAAATTGAAAACCAACAACAACGAAAAACGAAAAACCAGAACCAAACCCTTTGGCATCAAGTCAATTACAACTCACAATGACCCTATAGGATAGGGTAGAACTTCCCCATAGTGTGTCCAAGGCTGTAATCCTCACAGAAGCAGACTGCCACATCTTTCTCCCATGGAGCAGCTGGCGGGTTGGAAGGGTAGGTACCACCAGGGCTCCCAGTACAACTTAGGTGCCGGGTAAAATGTTACTCATTCCTACTATCAATGAATAATAATGACGACAGCAATTACTGAGCCCCTACTGGTGGTTCCAGGCCCCTGTCTGGCTCTGTCGCAGCCAACTCAGTGCGGGGGTGGGTTTTAAGGTGCAATGCTGGCAGCACACAACTCTGAGCAGGTGAGGATACCACAATAAAGGTTGGTCTTTTTTTTTTTTTTTTCTCCTTCCTGCCCTTTACCTGGCCCTGAGGATCAGCCAGGGCTCTCCCCACCCCCGTGCCAAGAAGGGACAGACGCCTGGCCAGTCATCCGGCCTCCACTCGGCCTATTTCGAGCACCTGACTCACCTTAATTATGGGCCCATGGACACTTTAGGACACGCAGGGGGCGCCCGAGATGTCCGAGGCGCTCCCAAGATATCCGGAAGCCCCAGCTCCGGGGGCGGCCGGACATCCCAGAACCGCCAGGTGCACAGTCTTCTCCCCGCCCACCCCATCCCCTTGGCTCCCCGCAGCGTCCACTTTCCCGTCTGGAGCCCCCGGCTGGTGTCCAAGCATCCGCTTCCTCCTCTGCTTGAGTTGGAATTGTCACCCGCCACCCCGCCCCCCCCCCGTCCCCTGCACGCACAGAGCCAGAGTCCACCCCACGGCCGCGCCTTGGTTTCCAGGTCTGGGCGGGGATGCCCCAGCGGGGTCTGGAACCCCGCGCCCACGCACTGGCTGGTGCGGGATCCCGGCCTGCCCACGCCTCCTCCGACTCGAATGTATATTTAGCCTTATTATCAAGTGTTTGCAGTGAACCGTATGAACTGCCTAATAGCGGCTGGAAGTGAAACTCGACTCGGTGCAGGAAAAAGCACGTGACCGCGCCTATTACCGGGGATTACCCGACGGGGAGGGCTGGGCCGGCGCTGTGCCCCCACGTGCAGTCCCGCGCAAAATCGCGCCGCCTGGCCTTGCATCGCACCGTCCCCTCTCTGTGCGCAGCAGGACGCATGACACCTTGCGCACCCGAAACCCATCTCCTCCCTCAGCCACCCCAGCCTGCCTTCTCTAGAGGGGCGCTGACATCCCATGGTTGGAGTTGGAAGGGCTGGGGGTTGAGGAGAGGACCCCAGGGTCCAGAGAGGGGACTGGGTGGGGCCGACTCGAGCGTGCGTCCTCATCCAAATTGGTGATCTCGGGGTCAAGCTAGTTCTATGTCTCGAATTCCAATTCTGGGAAAAGGGGCTTCTAGGGATCCTTCCTTCAGAGGTTCAGGCGGACAGTGGGGCGTGGCCGGGCGAGGGTCCTTGCCTCACACTAGAGCGGCCCCAGGGGCTCGAACGCGCGTAGTGCCCGAATTGTCCCTGGACCCAGTCGTCGCACGGCTGCAGAAGTTTTTGCCACCCTCGCGCGGCCGCTGTTGTCGTGGTCGCCATGGCGACAGACCGCGGTTTTATTTTTAATAGCGGCCGGCGAATCTAGAGCTGCCGGCGCCGCTTTCCCCAGCAGCCCTCGCGTCTCGGGGTGATGCGCCCCTGCTACTCATCCTCAACCTGGCCAGATCTGTCCAGACTCCCGGGGAAGGCTTTCCCCCTCTGAGTCCCCAGGTCGCCTTCTTGTCCCCAAAGTCAAGCCGGACATCCCCGAAGCGCCAGGCCGGGAGGGGGCCCAGAGCCAAGCACTCACCTGGGCTCTCTAGGAGGCCGCGGGAACCCCCAGGACTCCGCAAGCCTCTGTGCCGAGGTTAGGACTCGGAGGACTCCCTGCCCTGCTCCGCAATCCACCTTTCTCCACACCCACTGCCAGGGACGGGTTACCCAACCAGCAAGGTACACAAGGGGTTACCTGTGCTTATTTCCTAATCTGTAGTGCACACTTTCACATAGGTTTCACCACATCTTTGATGTAGTGAAAAACAGGTGGAATTGTGCACTACAGGTTAGTAAGTAAGCACGATTAAACCCAGGCGTACCGAGCTTACTGTAAGACTGTGCGTATCTTGCTTACTGGCTAATCCGCCCCTGCCGTTGTCACACCCCAAAGAGGTGTCCTTGGGCCAAGAGAAACCCGAGGCTCTGCAGGATGTGAGTGCTTAACTTCGGGGATTCATCAGCTGATATGGGGCCATCGCGGCCCTCCACAAACCGTCCAGGGGGCCTTCCTCTCCAACGCAGGTTTCACCTGGATAGACTAGGCCAGGCTTCAAGTGCTTTTATAACGTCTCCACGTTTTCCCGAGCTCTCCTCCTTCCCACCCCCCACCCCCGCACTCCTTTTCCTGACCTCTAGGAGCGCGTATTTGACCGCAGGAGCCCAGCGGGGGGCTGCGACCTGGCAAGGCAGACGGGTTGGGGGCCGCAGGTTTGTGGACGTGTAGACTTGGGCCCTACTTGGAGCAGCATGCGAGGCCCCGCCCCGCAGGTATGGGGGGCAGGCGAGCGCCCCCGAGAGCTCTCCAGACCCGGCCTTTGAAATGCCAGAGCCTGCCGAGCCAGGGATGAAAGACCGCCCGCGGGGCTGCGCCTTTACTGCCTTTGTCTGGCAGGAGGGCGGCCGCGGCGGGGCGCGGGCCTATTCCACAGGATGGGGGCAGGGAGGGCTAGGGGGTGGAATTCTTCTGGAACGCCCACCCACCCATCGGTAAGTCGCCTAGTCTCTAGAGGCCTCGGTCGTCTAGCTTTGGGCTCCGACGGTCGGCCAACCCCCGAGTCCTGGTACCAGGGATCGTCTGCCCCCTCGAGGGATGGACAGAGTGAGGACGTCCGGGGCCGCCACCAGGCTCGCTCCCAACTGGTTTAGGCAGGCGCAACCCGTCCCGTCCAGGCGCCCCAGCCAGTTTGCGCCCAGCGGTCGGTCAGCATTCGGACCTCGGCCTCCGAGCGCATCGCGTTCTCGCAGAGCGCTCGGTGCCGCGCCCTGGCCTGAGGTGGCGCTCTGCGCGCCCCATGGTTCCCCAGGCTGGAGACCCAGACTCCGGGGCTTTTTTTTGGAGCATTCTCTTTCCTCCCTTCCCTTCCACCCCCTCGGTTCCGCTCAGGGCGCGGCCCGGCTTTCCGCGCGGGAGTGGGGGCTTAGGGGCGTGGGGTCCCAGGGTGGGCCTGAGGCACCCTGCAGCCCCCTCCCCCGGCCTGGGCGCGCTCCCATCTGGAATGTGGGTGGAGGCTCCTTATTCCGGGGCCCCAGGCGTCGGCTACTGGGCGGGGGCGCGTGGCAGCCGCCAGGTGAGTGCCCTAGACGCGCCCCCAGGCCCACCCCACCTAGCCCCAGCTACTCGGCGCCCTCCTTTTATGGAGAGGGGAGGCAGGGGCTCCTGGGTCCTAACCGCGGTCAGAGAACGAGGGCCCAGGGGGAGGGGGCTGTTCCTCTTCTGCCCTTTTTGGCGCAGCAGCTCTGGGCGCTGTCCTTTCGCCGCCGCTGGGGCCAGGAGAACGAGACAGCGCCGGAGTCTTTTCTGCGGCGGCCTCCTCCCTTCCCCGCTGCCGCCGGGTGCCGCAGGATCGCAGCTGACACCGGCGGGTGGGAAGCCCGAGGGCGCGTGGGGAGCCCGGCCGGGCAGCGGGCTCGGAGCTGGGCGCGCAGTCTCGCTGGATTATGAGCCCGGGGGAGCAAGACTGTGTGGGCACTGCGGCTGCGGCGGCCCCCACGCGCTTCCGAGGTGCGGGTCCGGCCGGGATCCGGGGGCGGGGCGGGGGAGGGGCAGCGGCGCTATAACCCCCTCCCCGCCGCCGCCTGCCCCACACGCCCGCCGCGCGGAGCCCGCACAACTCCCGGAGCGCCGAGAGCGGCTCCTCCTCCTGCCCGGCTCCTGGCTTCTCGGCTCCGGGCGGAGGCGGCGGCGGAGGCGAGGCCCGAAAGGAGCCGCGACCAGGCGGCGGAGCGCGGCACCGGGACTGGGCCGAGGGTGCGCCGTGCTGGGCCGCGCCGGGCCCGGGCGACGGCGGGAGCGGCGCACAGGGCCGCCCGCAGCCGCAGGGAGAGCGCGGCGGCGGCCCGGGCCGGTCAGGCGCCCGGGCAGGTGACGGGCGGGGCGGCAGCGGCGGCTCCAGCCTGGCCCCGGGCCCTGGTGGCGCTGATGCCCGCGAGGCCGCGGACGTCCCGGCCGGCCGGCTCCTGAGCCCGCGCGGGGGAGCGAGCGCGGCGGCGGCGGCGGCCCCGGGGACGCTCCAAGGAGCAGGCCCGGCCCCGCCCCCGCCCTTCCGTCCCCACCCCCTCCCGGCGGCTCGCGGCTCCCGGCGGCGGCGGCGGCAGCGGCGGGCGCGCACTCCGCCTCCCCGCGCGGGCGCGCCGGCCTCTCAGCCCGCCGGCCCGGCCCGGCCCCGCCCGCCCGTGCCCTGAGGGATGGTCCTGCCTCTCGCCGCCACAGGAGCCCGGCTGCAGCGCCCGCCCCGCGGCCTCGCCTCCCCGCCGAGCCCCCCGCGCCTCGGGCCGCGATGAGGACCTGGGCTTGCCTACTGCTGCTCGGCTGCGGATACCTCGCCCATGCCCTGGCCGAGGTGGGTGCCACCCGCGCCGCGTCCCCGCGCGGCGCCCCCGGCGCACGCCCCCCGCCGGTCGGGCGCTCGGAGCTCTGCAGCGCGCATTTTGCTCGCTGCTGGGGAGGTCGATTTTTTAATTTTCCCAACTGGGTTCTATTTCTGCCATGCCTAAGTGTGTCTGGTGAGTTCCGAACGCGTTGCGTCGCTCGTCCGTGCAGGGACGGGGGGCGCGCGGGGCGGAGGAGCAAGGAGAAACTTCGGGGGGCGCGGGCTTCTTTCCGGGAGGGGTGACTGGGGCGCGGAGGCCGTGAGGCCCCGGGCTGCGGTGACCCGGGAAGGGGGTGTGAACCCGCGGAGCCCGGGAGGGGTGGCGGCGGCCGGCGAACAGGTAGGGGCGTCGGCGGCGGCAGGAGCCCCCGGCGGGGCAGGGTGTGGGCACTGCGGAGCTGCAGCCCAGGCTCGGGCGGGCCGGCGCTGTCTCCCGCCCCGGGCCTGCTTACAGGTGGCTGAGCGAGGCTAACCGGGCTGGGCCAGGCGCCCGCGCCCTCCCACCTCCCGCGTCCCCACCCCCCTGAATCCGACTCCCCTGGAGCTCGGGCGTGATGAATGGCTTTCTCCAGCTCCCGTGGTGGGACCTTGGTGCTCCAGCCCCCGCGACCCCCGGCTCCTTTTAAGAATAGGGAAGGAATGAGGAGGGCCAGGTGGTGGGGGCCGTCTGGGCAGGGACCCGGGAGCTGCAAGAGGTAGACATTTAACCCCCAAGTTCCCGGGCAGCGTTGCCCAGCGCCAGCTGAATTTGGGGAGTCTCAGTCGGCACTAGGGCCGCTGCCGGGTTGGAGCCGGGGTGGGGCTAATGGGATGTGAGAGAGGAGACCCTCTCCTCCGCGCTCGGCCGGGATTCCGGGGCGTGAAATTTAAGCCCCCGGCTAGATTAAAGTGTTAGGGCTGCCTTGACTTTCGTTGCCGATCCGTGACGCATTTCAACTTGATCTTTCTAGATGCTGATTTTGCTATTAAATCAGAAACTCCCGGGGCCTCTTGCTGCCCCCAGACCTCCTGTAACTGACACCAAGGGCAGAGGGACTGGAGAGCGGGGGCTTCTGTTTGAAAATCTAAGGAGGGAACTTCCCCCTCCCCAAAGAGCAGACCTGGGAGGGGAGAACCCGGGGTCGTGCCCGGCCCCACCCTCACCCTCCTTCTCCAATGCTTGGGCAGGGGGTCCGAAGACCTGGCCGCGGGGTGCCGGCTTGGGCGACCGCCGCTGGGTTTAGGCTGGGTCGCGCGGGAGCTGTGGCCGGTTCTCTCCCGGGCCCAGGACCCACGCCGACTCTCGGCCCGGGCGCGCAACGCTGACCGTGTCGTCTCCGCTTGCAGGAAGCGGAGATCCCCCGCGAGGTGATCGAGCGACTGGCGCACAGTCAGATCCACAGCATCCGGGACCTGCAGCGACTCCTGGAGATAGACTCCGTAGGTAAATCGCGCTCCCTGCCCCGGGCACCCGGGAGGGCTGGGCGGGCGCGGGCCGCGCCAGGGCCAGGGCCAGGGCCGGGGGTGAATACGGCCTCCCCGCGCTTCGGGCCGGGCCCGGAGCCGCGCGCAGGAGCGGACCGAAAGGTCAGAATCCAATCCCTGGCCATAAAATCCTGAGCGCATGAGTCAGGAGTTTCTCTTCCAATCACCACTTTCTCTCCCGGCGTCGGCCGAAGGCTGCCTGCTTGCCCAGGGATTGTTTTTGCGTTTAAGGAAAATACAGTGTGTGTCACGGAAAGTTCAGCGCATAGAGGGCGCCGGAGCCGAGGCCCGCGGGCGGCGCCCCCGCCAGGTGTGCCGACCCGCGCGGGCAGGCCGCAGGAGCGGGCAGAGCCGAGCCGAGCCGGGCCTGGCCAGAGCCCGAAGCGCGCAGGGAGTCCACGTGGTGGAGGCCTGAGGAGGGGAGGCACCTAGTCCGAGGCCAGAGCAGCCGGGACCCGTTAGGGGCCCTTTGTGATCGCCACGAGCTGGTGCCTAGCCATGCCCGAGGGTTGGGCCTTTGTGGTTTGTGGAGGCCAGTGTCTGTCTTTTCATGACCCAATAAAAAAGGCCCGCCTTCTACACATCTGCTGTTTGGGGGCTATTTTTGGGTTCACCCTCAGGGCCTGGAGCCCAGCCACTTTAGAAAACAGTTTATTTGTAAAGCGGAGTTTTGAAGCTCTGGAGTGTTGCTTCAAGAGTTGAGCTAGACCCCGGTTGGCTGAGGTTAAAGGGGTCCCTTACCACTTTCTCCAGGTTAATAACCGTGGAGGGGTGGACTGGGCTGTCGCATTAGGTGGCTCGTCTTTTGTGAGGACAGGGCAAGGTCTGTCCCTCTACCATCTTTGGGACATCCTTTTAAAATTCACTTTAGGCATGGGAATTCAAACCAGGGCAATACTCATATCCAAAAAAAGGAATTGATTGGCTTAAAAAAAAAAATGCCCATCAGGAGTTTGTCAACAGGAGTCTGTAAAAGCTGCTGATGTTGGTTGGAGGAATTTTAGTGAGTTGAAGATTATTCTCCCTGCTAACTGCTGGGCGGGGGGGGGAGGAGGAATTAAGTAAAATCACATGGCCTAGTCATTTGGAAATTTGTACCTAATTATGGTGGTGGAGAGGCCTGAACTATTTTCGTTTCATGCCAAAACTATTTTCTAGCGAGGCACACGGTTTCTGTAGTTTCTTGACCCAGGAAATCCTCGGCTGATCCTTATCGCGAAGGGTTAGAATTTCACTTGGAGATCAGAGTTGGGCCAAGGAGGTGGTTTTGAGCTGGGTCCTTGATGTTTAACCCTGGGGAGAAGAGGATTTGGCTCTGGTTGGCTGGGGAAAACACTCGCCTGCACTTTGCTGGTCCCTGAAGGATTTGGATAAGTGAGGAGACGCATCCCAGAGAAGGTTCTTGGCTTTTTTTCTGGCCTGCAGAAGGGAGGCCCAGGGAGGGCCAGGGACACAGCAGGGAAATGGGCCATTGACTTTCTGCCTGCACCTTTCTTATTCTGGTCTCCGCCGCTCCACCTCCCCCACCCGTTAAAGCTTTTAGCATTTTGGCTCTGCAGGTTTATGCTGATGGCATTCCTGACCTGGGCTCCCGCCCCCCTCCCCGGGCCCAGGGCCTCTTTTGGAAGGGCTAGAAGGAAAGGCCTGGTGCACCAGCCAGGCCCAGGCCAGTGGGTTTCCAATGAACCTTCACACAGACGTTCCGGAGACATCTCCCCCACTTGCCCCCCGCCCCCTGCCCCCCCCCACCCCGCCCCGGGAGTGGAGCTGTGTGTCTGCTGTCAGACTTTCTGGGGTCTGCATACTATTTTTGGGGTGGGGCTTTGAGTGTGACAACAAGGGGGCCTCTAGGACCTTCCTTACCCCACCTGTCCTATTCCAGTGGGAAATCTTGTGACACACCCCACTGTAAGTCTCCATCCTCCTGGTCCAGCACAGATTGGAACCCAGGCCCATAGGAGCTGCAGTCTCTTGAGAATAAGAGTTGAGCTAGTTGCTTCTAGAACTTATAATGGGGGAGGGGTCTTCCGCCAACTCCTGTCCCCACCCATGCAAAGTCCTAAGCAGCTGTGGGGGTAATTCTTTCATCCTTTGAACCCCCTTTATGGCCAGTCACTGGCTACTCTGCTGGGGGTACCCTGCTCTTCTGGGAGACTTTGAGGGTACAGGGGGTCAGTGAGAAAGGGGCTGGAGTGTGGAGGGAGACCCAGCTCACGGCGCCCACCTGCTTTCCTTAACCCACCTTGGTAACTCTCGGGCCCGCATTCTTAGCGTTGAGTCCCCTTAAGTAACAGATTCACACATGAGTGGGAAGTGGCGAAGGAGGGGGTCTTACACACTGACCTGGGGGACTCCCGACCCCCAAGGGGTGGAGCGTGATTTGCAGGCATGAGCCTGGACTCCCCGCAATGGGCCCTGATGCTGCGGAGTCCCCATTTTATCAGTACCAGTCGCTGTGTACGGCGACTGCAACTCATGGCGACCGCAACTCATGGCGACCTAGTGTGTGTCAGAGTAGAACTGTGCTCCACAGGGCTTTCACTGATTTTCCAGAAGTAGATTGTGAGACCTTTCTTCCTAGTCCAACTTAGCGTGGAAGCTCCGCTGACACCTGTTCAGCATCCTAGCAACTTGGAAGCATCCGCTTACAGATACTTGCCGGCCGTGCGTGAGGTGCGTTGGCCAGGAATCGAACCTGGGTCTCCTGCATAGATGAGGAATGTACCAGCGCCTCAGAAACCAGTCTCTGTTGAGTTGACTCCGACTCATGGAGACCCCACGTGTGTCAGAGGAGGACTGCGTTCCGTAGGGTTTTCATGGCTAATTTTTGGGAAGTAGATCACGAGACCTTTCTTCCGAGACACCTACAGGTGGACTTGAATGCCAACCTTTTGGTTAGCAGCCGAGCCTGTTAACAGTTTGCAGCTCCTTGGTGTGGAATGTGGAGGCCCGAGGCGGTGGAACTCCATCCTGCACCAGTGTGTCCCACCGAGCAGTCAGCAGGTGTGTGCAGGAGAGATGAACGTGGGTTTGATTTCTCCCTTATGGCTCATAGGTCCAGAGATCTGCTTGTGGCCTTTTAATTATCAGTAGCCACGGGGCTTGGGGCCTATTTGTCGTGTGTGATGAGAACAGACCATTCAGCGCTGGGGCCCGCGGGAGAGCTTTGTTCTGGCAGGCGCCTGGCCGGGTGCCTGTGGGTCATTGAGTAACTGATCATAAATATCTCCATCCCGGGCCATTAACGCTCCAACCAGCGCTGATGGCGACCCATCCTCCGAGTTGTCATCGGACATCTGTGCATGAAAGACAAAAGGCAAGAGCCCTTGATTAACTGTCCTGAGAGTAGTTTTAGGGCATGATTCATGCTACGACTGCCTAGGCCTGGGCTGACTTGTAAGTTGCTGCTAGGGCGAGTTCCTTCCTTCTCTGCTCGCATAAATCAGAAATGGTGGCTTCTCCCCTTAGTGCGCTTAGCTCTTGGCTCTTGACCACCCATCTTGCATTTGGGGGCAAGGACTGGGCTTGTTTCTGCACTGTCTCTTGTCTCCGTTTCAGGTTTCAACCAGGTTGGTGCAATGGGAAGGCTATTGTCTTCTCTGTTTATTAAGCTGGGGGCAGGAGATCTGGGGTGGGAGGGGCTCCCTGAGCTAGGTGGACACAGCTAGTTCTGGAGGCTTAAATATGGGCCCCTGCCACCAGCAGATGGGCCTCACTTTCCCCATATGTAAAAAGGTGATAACACCTGCTGTATACATATGTAAGGACTACTAAGTCAATTCACACAAGCCTGGCTTGAGTAAAGCCTAGAAAAAAGACAGCCAGCAAAGTTATTGTTCAGTTTTCTCTTGCAAGTGGGAGTGGGCCAGTCAGTCCCCAGTTTGGAGATGGCAAGATGGCTGCCCCCAGAGGTGACTCATAAATATTGCCTTTTTCTCAAAAAATCCTTCTTCAAACAGTTGGCTGATGGGAAATTCTTAATGCATGAGTAGTTCTGTTCTGATCTTATTTTGGGTCAAAAAAAAAATTAGTGGCATTGGAATATTGAGTCATTTTAAGTAAAAAGTTGGGCTCACAATCCGGTCTTTTAAAAGATGGCATCTTTTGCTATGTACACCTTCTGCATGGTTTTGGCCTTCGTTTTGAAGGAGCGTGGGTTTCAGGCTCGACAGGGTTGGGAGGAAGCTAGGTTTTTCCTGTTGGTTTGTGGACTGTTATTGATGCTCATGTGGTCTGGGCAGCAAGGGAATCCATCTGCTTGTCCTGCACCAACGAGGAGACGGCCTCTGGTATGGAGCAGTAGCCGTGACGTCACACGGACCTCTCAGGGAGAGGAGGCCCCAAGACGGGGTCATTACGTGGGCAAAGTCTTTGGATAGCAGCGGGAGGTACTGGCTACTGGGGTGCATTATTGGGGGACAGTAGTGGTTCACTGGTGGAATTCTTACCTTCCCTTCAGGAGACCTGGGTTCGATTCTTGGCCAGTGCACTTCATGTGCGGCCCCCACCCATCTTGTCATTGGAGGCTTGTGTACTACTTTGACACTGAGCAGGTTTCAGCAGACTAAGATGAACTAGAAAGAAAGGCCTGGTAACCTACGTCCAAATATCAGCCAAGGAAAACTCTACAGTCCAATCTGCAACCGATCATGAGAATGGTGAAGGAAGGGGCAGCCTTTTCTTCCGTTGTGCATGGGTTCGCCATGAGTCAGGCCAATGCCACGGTGGCTAACTACAAACTCTCGGCCTGGTTGCCCTCTGGGTATATACTAGGGAGACAGGATGGAAGGAGGTGGGAAGGGACAGGACCCCCAACTGGGTCCAGAGGGCTCAGGGAGCTGAGGCCAGGTGCTACCCCCCCACATCAAGGTGGGTGGCCAACTGTATGTTCCTCTACACCCCACCCCCCCCAATTTTCTCTGCTGGAATCTGAAACCAGAGACTCTTGAGCCTGTCTAAGGGGACAGGGAGGGGGAGAGGATGAGAAGGCAGCATTAGAAGGGGGGGAGGTACTGGGCCGCAGTTGGCCTCCGGGGCTGGGGTTCTAGGTACGGATCTTAGCTCTGGGGCCAGTTGCTCCGGAGTCTGAGAAGCGTCCCTTCTCTGCACCTAGCCTCCCTTGGCAACACCAGGCTCTCTAACCCAGGGGCTTACCACTTTCCTGTTTGCAAGCTGTCTCCCCTCCTGCCTGCTGAGTACAGGACCTGTTTCCCTGGGACTCCTGTCTCCATCAGCAGAGGCTGGCTGGTTTTGCGTTCGGCGAAAGGCCAGGCTCACCCTCGTGCTCTTTCTCATGGCCTCTCGCCCTCATAGTAGACTTATTTCAGGAACAAGTGGGATCTGGCCGAGGGCCCAGAGTCTGGCGTTGCTTCCGATGCCCCTCAAAGGTTAGGATGCTTCAAGGAGGGTTTGTTTAGTGAGGGGGGGGGAAAGGGAGCCACAAACACACACACACACACACACACACTCACAGATTCAACCCGAGAAATCCCAGCAAGATTATTCCTGGATTTCAGCCTTCTGAGTTGGGAGCTTTGGGTCCTTGGAGGGTGGGATGGGTGGCCCCAGGGCCTCCTTTGAGGAGGTACAATGGGGGACCAACCGCAGCTCTTTCCATCTGAGTCCTCAGCATTGCTGAGTGGTCCAGCAGGGGCCGCTACATTTTGGGGGCCTCAGCATAGCCTTTGCTGAGGTTGATGGGGACATTTTGGGGAGTTGCAAACCATTCTCACTCAGGGGACCCCAACCACCTTGTGGGGGGCCAGGCCTGCTCTTTGTACCCAGCTGGCCTCCAAAGTTGACTTAGAAGGAGAGCTGCTGAGCAGACGGTGGCATCTGGGTGTGTGTGAGCTGGTCCCCCATCCAGGTGTGTGCAAGCTTGTCCCTGCTCAGGTGCATGTGACTGGTTCCCCCCCTCCAGGTGTGTGCGAGCCGGTCTCTATCCAGCTGTGTATGAGCTGGTCCCCTCACTCACGTGGGCAAGCGGGTCCCCACTTAGGTGTGTGCAAACTGGTCCCCATTTCACTTTTTACCTGCAGGGACTGAGGATGCTTTGGAGCCAAGCCTGAGAGCCCGGGGGGCCCACGCCTCCAGGCATGCCCCCGAGAGGCGGCCAGTGCCTGTTCGGAGGAAGAGGAGTATTGGTAAGAGGGTGCTGGGGGAGATGGGCTGAGGCCGAGGGTGCTACAGGGGCTGGGCAGCACTCCCTGACTCTGGCCCCTGGGGAGCTGCTTGGTGTTCGCCTCTGGGTCTGCCGGCCTCTGTATTTGTGGCCATCGGCTGGTCACTTGGCCCTGTTAGCTCAACAGCTCTGAAGGGCTGCCTGTCTGTGGGGTCTCATTGCCCCACCAGTCCTACCCCGCTATAGTCTTGGCCTCGTGCGGACACTTCCAGGGGGAAGAGACTGTGTGAATTCCTGAAGTGCCCGTTCCTGTTGCAGCACGCTTGCCGGAGCCCTGAGCTGGAAAATGTGGCTGCGTTTAATTTCCAATTCATAAGCAGGAGCTCAGTGCTCCCGGCTATCAGCTTAAAAACAGACAGTGGGGGCTGGGGGACTGGGAGAGGCATGGGGTGGGGGGCTGGGAGAGGTGGGAATGGAGTGAATGAGACATGCGTGCTCCCCCCAACACATGGCTCCCAGGATAACTGGTTTAGGGGTCATCTTGCAGACTGTACCTCACGTCTGTCTGGTCGCTTGGAGAGAAGACTGGCTGATTCAGAAAGTTGGTGGGGCCTCATGGGCCCTCTGGTGCTCAGCTGGGACGGGGAGCCCTTCTCAGCCAGGACAGGGTAGGGGGTGGCCCCACAACCCTGTTCTGGCTGCCTGGGTTGGACCTCACCCCTCGCTGTGTGACCTTGAGCAAGCCCCCATACCGTTGAGCCTTAGTTTCCTTCAAGCAGATCGTTTTTTATTTTCTACCTCTAGTGGGGAATGGGGGTGAGTAATCATACCTTATGCCCGCAGGCCCCCCATAACGTTCTCACCACTACTGAACCTTTTATACTACCCCACCCCTACCCCAAACCCATCTCAAAGGCCAGGACCCTCCCCCAGTACCACAGAGCCCCTTTCTCCAGGCCTGTCCTGATAGGTTAGGGAAACTGAGTTCTGACGGGAGGGCATAGCTATAGGGAATAAGGGATCGCATTGAGGGGCTTGGCCATGTTGACCCCCATGCTTTCCTGGCAGGCCTGGGGCTGGCAGGTGGCCTGGCCCTTCCTACAGCCCAGAGCAGTGCACTGTGGGGCCCTGGGTGCTTGGCTTGTTCTGGGGGGACCCAATGCCCTCTTCCTGACACTGTCCACTGGTACACCTCCTGGCGTTCCAAGAAGAGGGACCCCAGGGAAGTGTGGCAGGCCTGCCTTGTGCTTCTTGCGCTGGGCTGAGTGTTCGGGGTGGCTGTGTGTGGACCTTAGAAAGGGTGGGGCCATCTTCTGCCAGGCCATCCCGGATCTCCCCCAACTCTGGGGCTGGGACTTCGTGACTGCCTCTGTAGGCTGGCTGGGCCCCGGTGTGTGGCGTCCCGTTGGCCCACGTAGATGTCACCAGCAGCTGTGATGGGTCGAACAGCTGGGTGTTGCGGCCTTACCTAGTAAGGCAGTGGGGCGGCATCAGCCCCAGCGAGGCTCCCTCGGCTCGCTGATCACGCCTGGTGTCCAGACAAGGTTGTGGGCTGTACAGAGCGGCCTGTGCCCTGAGTGAGTGTTCACAGAGAGCAAAGCAGAAAATAGAGCCATCACTATCCCTGGTGAGGGGCCCGGAATCAGGGCATTTGTGTCCTCATGTTTCCACCCTCTCCTGACTCCCATCCTGCAGGAATGTATTTTTACTTTAAAATTTCATTAAGGTGAAATATAAATAGCAAAATGTTTACCACTTTAACCATTTTTAAGTGGCATTTGTCACATTCGCTATGTTGTGCAACTGTCACCCCTATCTGTTTTATCTGTTTCCGAAGGTTTTCCATCACCCCCAACAGAAACTCAGCACCCCTTCAGCAACAGCTCTTTCTTGCCCCCTCCCAGCCCCTGGAAACCTCTAATCTACTTTCTGTCTCTCTGCATTGCCTGTTCTGGATATTTTGCTTAAGTGGAATTATGCAGTATTTGCTCTTTTGTGGCCAGCCTGCTTTGGACATGATGGTCTCAGAGCCCCACCACATACCCTTCCCAGGACCCTCTGGGTCATCTGATCACTGTTTTTTACGGCTGAGCCACAGTTGACCTTCCCCGATGCCCCACCCGGGTGTGGCCATGGGAACCTTGGTGCATGTGGGGTCTAGAGAGCCCTGGAAGGGAGTGACTGTCTGTGTGGGCTTCGTCCCTTCCAGGACCAGGGTTTGGCTGGGGGCTACCATTGGCTATGGGCTGGCCCCTTTCTCGTGGAATAGGGCCCTGGCTTCCGTTTCATTTGCACTGCACCCTGCACCCAGGAGGAGCTTCCTAGCACTCAGAATTGAAGGGGTAAATGGGCTGCCTGAGGCTTCAAGGTCACAGCCTCCCAGCCCTGCCATTACCAGACCGACCAGGCTCCCCGAGCTCTACACCCTGCCCCACAGTCATGTGGCCTCTAGTATCATTGCCCCTAGTGTCATGGGCTCCTTTTTGCCTGGACCACCGCTCCTTCATACTCACCCTTGGCCAGCTCTGCAGCACCTCAGGGCACCTTGGGAGGGGGCTCTGTCTGCCTTTGCGGGCCATTCTGCCACTCCCCCCCAGTGCTGTGGATACCCGCTGCCTGGGCTGGGACCCCTGCAGCCTGGGGGGAGAGGCTGACGGGGGACAGGGCCGGCATTCACCGCAGCCCTGCCTCTGCAGAGGAAGCCATCCCTGCTATCTGCAAGACCAGGACGGTCATCTATGAGATACCTCGGAGCCAGATCGACCCCACCTCCGCCAACTTCCTGATCTGGCCACAGTGCGTGGAGGTGAAGCGCTGCACTGGCTGCTGTAATACCAGCAGCATCAAGTGCCAGCCCTCGCGTGTGCACCACCGCAATGTGAAGGTGAGCCCGCCCCTGGGCCCTGGACCCAGGGACCCCACCCCATGGACCTCATGACCCCCAGACCCATCCCCATGTACCCTGTCTCCATGGACCCCATGACTCAAAGACCCTATGGACCCCAGAACCTGCCCCACGGCCCCCAGACCCGTGGACCCCATGGACCCCAGACTATGGTTCATGGACTTCACAATTCAAGGACCCCATGGACCCCAGAACCTGCCCTACAGATCCCATGATCCATGATCCACGAGCCCTGGACCCTATGATCCATGGATCCCATGACTCACAATCCACAGGCCCCACGGCCCCTGCCTGCTCCTGCCCCAAGGTCCCCTGCTCCACAGCCTCCACTGAACTATGCCCTCCCAAGCCTTTACAATGTGCTGTCAGCCAGGCGATGTGGTGGGTGGACACATGTGTTCCCATTTCCATGGCAGGCACACTGAGACCCTGGGAGACAGTGAGCAGTGGTAGGGTCAGAACTTGAACTTCAGTTGTGGGTGTGGGGGCTGGCTTCTGAGAGGGTTGGAGGGCAAGGAGGCCTTACCGCTTTGGCCAGTTCTGAGCTGCTTTGGCCTCTTGGATGGGTCTTTTGAGGGCCTCACCTGACTTGGGAGCTGCCTGGCGTGTGGCAATCCCGTCTTATGGAAGGACTTGGGCGTGCTGGGCCGGGTTGCAGCACATGGGCCTGAGGACTCCCGCTGTCTAGCGTGACACCCAGACTCTGGTTTGTGGGAGGACCTGCTCCCTAAGCACAGGGAGGAAAGTTAGTTGCTGGGGGATCAGACAGAGCTGATTTCTCCTCCCACCAGCTTTGGGACCCTGGGCATGTCCCTTACTATGATGGGGCTCTGTCCCCTCACCTGTAATGGGGTAGTGCCCCTAACCCATGGGAACTCTCTGAGGTTGGGTGCTACCAGATATGCCGTTGACTGAGGTCTTTTGGAGTGGGGTCCTCGGTCCAACCATCTCCTTCTTTCAGCTTCTGGTGTGATGGGAGGTACTCAGGAACGCAGTGGCTTAGGGGGGCCATCTCTGGGGTTACTGGGAGCTGCACACACCTGGCCACCTGCCACAAAGCCCCTCTCGGGGTAGGGCCTAGCTGTGTGACCTCCAAAGGTAGCACTGGGGGATTTAGGTAGGCTACCCTCAAGTTACATGTGGAGGTTCTTTGTTCTCCCTGCTTTATTCCCTGGGGACAATTCTACTTCTCCAGGCCCCTCTGGGCATCCATGTTTCTGAGGTACCTCCGGCTTTGGTGAGGCACAGCTGAGGCTGGGACCTCCCCTAGGCTTTCCTACTGGGGGAGGTAGCCCTTTCAGGGTTCCTCTTGCTGGGGACTGGATTTGGCTGGGCTAAGGCATGTCATGATATCCCATGTGACCCTCGGCAGTGAGGGTGAATCAGGGCAGTGGAGACAGGTGGGTCTTGCCCCATAGGTCTGGGGGCCACAGGGTGTGGTTTTGGATCCCCATCTGGTTGGAACCCACCTCATAAGGAGCAGGAGCAGGTGAACCCTCGATGGGGTCAGGGTTCATTGTCTTTGCAATGTGTTGCTGTTGAAGTTTTCTTTGAGAAAAACCAAACCCGTTGGCACTGGCGTTGATTCTAACTCATGATAACCCTATGTGTGTCAGAGTAGTACTGTGCTCCATGGGATTGTCAACGGCTGTGATCTTTGGGAAGCAGGTTGCCGGGCCTTTCTTCCAAGGTACCTCTGAATGGACTTGAATCTCCAAACTTTAGGTTAGTTATTATTATGATTAGCTACCATTGAGTCAGTTCCAACTCATGGCAACCCCACATGTGTGAGAGTAGAACTGTGCTCCTAGGGTTTTCAATAGCTGATTTTTTTGATCACCAGGATTTTCTTCCGAGTGCCTCTGGGTGAGTTTGGCCTGTCACTCTTTTGGTTAGTAGTTGAGTGCAAACTGTTTGCACCAAGTCTATTCCTTGAATACAAATGATTTTAGCCCCTCACCCCACTCAAAACCTACTCTGGAATCAGCCTTGGTCGCTGAACAAGATGCCAGGAAAATTTTCATAATTAGGTTTTTTTGGGGCTCTTAATTGTCAGACAGCCCAGAACATTGGCCCCAAGGTGTCTATGGCAGTGCTCCTGACCTCAGGGACTGCCCCGGTGCTCTGGGCACTGAGCAAGCAGGTCCCACATCTTCCTGTCCTGGGATCTCTCCAGGGCTGATCACCCCCTTAAACACCCCTAAGTGCTTGTCTGGGGTCTCCTTCCTGCCTTCAGAGCCTGCTTTGTTTGGGTGGGAGAGAGCGGGCATTGCTCAGGCCCAAGTTGCTTAACTGGCATCTCCATACTTGACAAGTGGTGGGGATTCTCCTCGGCTGCACCCAGCATTGACCTCCCCACACACCTGCCCCATGTTCATTTGTTAAGGGGGGAAACTGAGGCCTGAGGGGGTTGGCCCTGTACCCCTCTTCAATACTGTTCTGCCCATGGGTCTCCCCTGCTGCCTCCCCACCCCACCACCACCACTGTGTGATCCTGCATCCTCTGTCTTCTGGCCCCCAGGGGGGTGGCAGTGGGAGGTGGGCATATGAGTGTCTTGGGGCTGCTGTACCAAGTACCACAAACCATGTCTCAAAACATCAGGAATTTACCATCTCACAGTTCTGGAGGCTGGGAGTCTGAGATCAGGGTGTCAGCCATGTCGATTCCTTCTGAGGCTCTGAGGGAGGATCTATTCCATGCTTTTCTCCCAGCTTCTGGTAGCTCCAGGCATTCTTTAGCTTGTAGCTTCAAAGGCCCAATTTTCAAACAAGGTCAAGTTCATAGGTACTGGATCTAGGACTTCAGCATATCTTCTTGGGGGACACCATTCACCCCATACCTGGGTTCCATGAGCTCCAAGGGTCTGGGATAGCTGAGGTCTTTCTTGGTCACTGGAGAGCAGGATGTCTAAATCAGATCTCCCCATTATGGGTGCAGAGGGGCTGTCCTCAGGCATCCAGGCAGGAGTTTTGGGGTGCAGGGTATGGAAATGAAATGGGTCGACTCATTCGAGGAGCTTGGCCTGTGGGCTCTGGCTCTGGGGACCCTCATGCCCCGATCCTTGCTTCCCATAGAGGAAGAACAGGAGCCCTCATTCTGGGGTGGGGGGTTTCCAAAGCCCCATGTCCGGGGATCCAGCAGGGGGTCCAGCAATTGCCTGTATAGCATAGTATGTGTGGGGGGTTCTTCCTAGGAAAGGCACCATCTCTACCCTGGGCCCAGGTCCAATGGCCGTGGCAGGTGGTGGGGCTGGGGTTCAAGGTACAGACCACCTACATCAGGCCGGCAGCACCCTTCGTACCAAGGCTGTGAGTGGCGCCTGCCCGAGGTCACAGAGGGCCTGGTTCAGGGCTGGGCCCTCAAACCCAGGCCCCTTCCTGTTCTCCCCCATTGGAACATTGGGAGGAAAACATCCGGGCTGGACACTGGGGGCCTGGAAGAGTGGATAGCACCAGGGGACAGAGAGGAACAGGAGGCCCATTGTAGAGACGGACTGGCCTGCTCCATATGGGGCCAGGGCGGACGTTGACCTGGGGGCTCGGGCATTGGCCCCGAGAAGCCCCAGATTTGGACTGAGCGCCTTTGTGGTGGGTGCTAGACATGGAGAGGACATGGAGGGTGGTGGGAGGCAGCCTTGCCTGTCTCCCTGGGTGGTGGGGGTGGGGGCTATATTTCCTGGTTTAAGTTTCTCTGCTCCTGGCCTTTGGCCTTTGATTCAAGTTTAAAATTCTCTTTATTAGAAGGTCAAGCTTACTGAGGCCAGGGTCACCCCTGCTGTCCCAGTGGGGAGCTGTCCAGTGTAGGGTCTGCTAAAGGCCGCCCTGGGCCTTGTGGTCTGAGGAGTGTGACCTAGGCCCCTGTAAGCCCTGTGGAGGCAACTGAGGCCCCAGACTTCACCACCTACACCCTGCACAAGGCTGGGTCTCTGGTGGCTGCCCTGACTTCAGGGGCCTGTGCTGGGCTCTGCTCTTTTCTGGGACCAGCCTCCAAGGGCAGCAGCTGGACAGAGAGCCTTTGGAGGAACCAGCCTCTTCTGGCCCACCCCCACCCAGGGATCACCAGGGCTAGGGGAAGGTGGTGGGGGTCCAGGCTGGCTCTGCTGCATGCTTGCCCCACCAACTGTTCCTGGGTGCTGAGCATGGCTCTGTAATTGGACATGTGGTCATCCTCTGTCCCCAGGGCTGGGGCTGACACTGGGTCCCTCCCTGATCCCCCCATGAGTCGGGTGCGTGGAGTGGAGGGACATGAGATGTGTGGCCTGCACAAAGCAGGGAGGACTGAGTTCTATGGTCACAGCCTGATGTCTGCTTGGCCCCTGCCCTGCCCAGACCTGGGTTGCTGCTGTAGTAGTCACAGTGAAGGAGCTGGTGAGTCTAAATAGCCCACCTCTCACCATCTGGAGGGCTCATTCTATTTTACTCCTCAAGAACATGGACAGCTGGGAAGTCAAACGGTCGCCATTTTGAGTTGACATAGCCCTTGCGGGATGACCGGAGTTTTATCAGCAAATGGCCTCGACCCCCAGCTCTCTAGAACTGATGACAAGCCCCTCAGCTGCACAGAGCTGTTGTTGTGGCTCCTCCTTACCTGGACCCCGCCCTCTGGGAGGTGGAGGTTGGGGTGTGTCCATCTGTGGTGCCGACACAGGGCCTGGTGCTGAGCTGGGAAGGGTGTTTGGGAAGAGGTTGTTTGGGGCCTGGTCCAGGGTCTTTTAGAAACACAGTGGCTTTGGCAGCACTGAACTCATGTGGGGGTTTCAGAGTTCCTAGTGGTCCTTGGGGTGAGGAAGGGTTTGGGGGTGGGGTACACCCTCTGTCAGCTGGGTGAGGGCCCCTAGTCAGGTTAGTGGGCCTCGGGTAGCCAGAACCTGGGGTCCTTTTGTTCTCAGGGGTGCTCTGGGCCCTCTGATTGGGGGAGGGACCCTACCACTTCAATGTATTTAGCCAGTTTGGTGAAGAATATTGAATATCCTGGGGACTGCCGGAAGAACAAATAGATCGGCCTTAAAAGAAATAGAATCAAAATGCACCTTAGAAGTGAGGATGGCGAGATTTCGGCGTGCTTACTTTGGATGCATTATCAGGAAAGAACGGTGGCTAGAAAAAAGGGTGTCATGTTGGGCAAAGTAGAGGGCCACCGAAAATGGCCGAAACCCTCAGTGAGATGGGTTGACACAATAGTCGTAACAACGGGTCCAAATGTATCAAAGATGATGGAGATGGCGCAGGACGGGGCAGCATGTCATTCTGTTGTGCAGATGGTCACCATGAGTTGGAGCCCACTAAACAGCAACTGACAAGTGAAGCCTCTGGAAATCCATCCCATTCACAGTGGATGAGAAATTGAGAGGGGGAGGCTGTGGAGGCTCGTGGGAATATCACATCTGAAGCAGAGGGGCTCAACTGCCAATCGTAACCCATCAGGAAGATTTCTCTGACTCAGAAAGGGCCTCTGAGGGCATTAAGCCCAGTTCCTTCAGCTTGTAGAGCTAAGAGAGAGGGGCATATTCAAGGTCTCTTGAAGACTGGGGAGACAGTGAGAGAAGGGCGAAGGGGCCTGGTCTAGCATTGAGGGTTTAGAGCTGCCTCAGTTTCCTCATCTGTGAAACGGGCAGCATTGTGTCCCAATGTTAGCTGTGTGGGTTACGTGTGACTGGTAGGTGCGATTGGTAAATGGTTGTTTTTATTATTGATCGATTCTGCCTTGAGGCTCTAAAGATAGTCTGGAGTGCAGTGGGGTGTCCCTTGCAGGCTGGGGGCTAGGGACACGATGTCCAGCAGGAATTTGGGGCTTGTTGGCCTTGTGTGTCTTCCTAGAAGAGGGGCAGCCATCACAGAATGGATTGGCTCTGAGGAGCATTCAGGTGTCATAATTGTGGTTCAGGTGTGCTTTATAGTGGGGAGACGAGTGTCTGGGCTGTTAAGGTGAGAGACACACCCAAGGGAGAAGAAAGGGAGGGGCGTGGGGACTCCCCACTTGGAAGGTTCCGGAATGGCGTCTAGGGGCCGAGGTGAAGCGAATGAGAGTCCTGAGGACGCTGTCACCTCAGCTCTCTGTGCATGGGTTGTGTGCAGGAGGCATTGGAGAATTTAATATTCTCTGTGCATTCTTGGGGAAAAATGTGGCCATTTCCTGGCCAGACAGAGGTGGCGGAACAGCCTGGAATCCTCACATACCCAGGGGCAGGTGCAATCATAAACCGCTGTTTGTTTTTTCTGATAAAATGGGCTGTCTGGGGAGAGAGTGGGTTCCTAGACCGGGAGGCCCTTGTGCACTCCCCTCCCTGTGGGGCCTGGGGAGGGGCCAGGAGGTGTCTGCTGTCTGTGTGGGGAGAGGGACCAGCCTGAACTCTGCTGCAAGGTGGGCGAGCAGCTTTCCTGAACCTCATATTTGCCCTGAAGAGGGATCTAGGCGAGGCTGCTTATTGAACAAAGGGGCCGGGTTGTCCCAGGGCCAGAGCAGGCAGCCGCCCTGCCCAGTTCAGCCCTGGACCGAGAACCCAGGCCAGCTGCCTGTGGCCCTGCCTTCTACCCTCCCAGCAGAGGCCAGGGTGGTGGGCAACTCAGGCCTTGGGAAGGATGTGAGATCAGGGCCCCTCTGTCCCACCTGCTGGGGGCTGGGTGGGCAAGGGTTGCGAGGTCCTGTATGGGTGGAACTGGTCCCGTTTGTACCCCCTGAGGTCCCAGTCTGGGCAGATTCCAGGTCTGGGCTGGTTGGCTGTGGTGCTGGGTAGTCAAGTCCAGGCCTGCCCACCCCAGTGTCTTTGAGGGAGGGGACCCCTCACCTGCCCACCGTGTGGCACAGAAACTTGAGCTATATGGGCAGAGCAGACCACCCTGTGGTCCCCAGGCTCACCCCAGCCACGTCCTCTGACCCAGGTTGGTGGTGCCAGGGCTGATCTCGGGAGGGCGGGTGCCGAGTTAAAACATCGCTGGCAGCAGCGGCTCCTCTGGGAAGGCAGCGCTGTCCCGCTTTCTGGGCCTCGATTCACCCTCACCACACCCCTAGAGGTGGGGTGGTCGCCATCCCCATTTTATAGATGGGAAGGTTGAGGCTCTGACAGGCCTGATGTGACTGCACCCACGTGCTCCTCTGGGCCTGATGTCCTGGTATGAGTCTAGGGGATCACAGGATGACCTGCCCTGCCCACATAGCTCAAGTTTCTACTCCCCCCCGGCAGGCAAGGGGTCCCAGGTATGAGCAGGGGAGACCCTGTCCCAAAAGTGAAGTGGGCTGGGATCGCAGCTCCCTCCCTGCACCCTGAATGCGAGTTTCTCCTGGAACTCCCTGACTGACGTAGTGAAACCTCTCGCCACAGCCCCTTTTCTGGCCGGGCTCCTGACCCTGCTGAGTTCGTGCCGCACCCCACATCTGTGAGCGCATGCCTGGTGCAGGGCGTTCACACCCGGGCAGCACATACCACTTCACACGTTGGACGGGCACCTTTGCACCCCGGGTTGATGATTAACACAGCCGCTTTTCGAGGCCACAGTGAGCCGTGCAACCCTGTCCATTGCCGAGAGCAGCTTATCTGGTGGGTAGGCTGGGCGCAGGGTTGACTATACTGCCTGGGTCCTCACGACCCTCTGCATGGAGCCTGGACAGCCCCTTCCCAGACTGCCTGGGGTCGGGGGGAGGCAGAGGCCTCTGAGAGGGGGCATCTAGCCTGGATCTGGGGTCTCCTCACCTGTTCACTGCAGCTCTGCTCATGCCAGAACTAGGGCGGGCTCTGTCTCCTCCTGGCCCCCTTTTCCCCAGTGGATGTTGAGGGGCCGCTCTGGATATGGCTCAGTCGGCACCAAGCTCCACACCAGCCAGATACGGGCTGGAGGTGACAGAGCCTCTTATGGGCCTGGAGAAAGGGACTGCAGGAGAGTCTGAGGGCAGGTGGGCAGAGGTGCTATGCCAGTGCCCTGGGGAGGCCGTGACAAGGACCACAAGCTGAGAGGCTGATAAGAACAGAAATTTACACTGTCTTTCGGTTCTGGAGGCTAGGAGTCTGAATTCAGAGCATCAGAGCTATGCTCCCTCGGAGGGCTCTAGGGACTTCTGGTGGCCCCAGGGGTCCCTTGGTTTGTAAATGCTATGTCTCTCCTCTTTTATAAGACAGCACTCAAATGAAATTAGGGACGTTGGTGGTTCAGTGGTAGAATTTTTGCCTCTCATTCAGGAGACCTGGGTTCAATTCCTGGCCGACGTGACTCATGCGAAGCCACCATCCATCTGCCCGTGGAGGCTTACGTGTTGCCGTGACGCTGAACAGGTTTTAGCGAAGCTTCTAGACTAAGATGGACTAGTAAGAAAGACCTGACAATCTACTTTTGAAAATCAGCTGATGAAAATTCTGTGGACCACAATGGTCTGATATGCAACCAATCATAGGGATGGCACAGGACTGGGCAGCGTTTTGTTCTGTTGTTTGTGTGGTCACCATGAGGTAGGTGATAGGATTACGATCCCTCCCACTCCAGTATGAACTCAAGTTAACGGACAACGCCTTCAAAGACGCTGTTTCCAAACAAGGCCACGTTCACAGGTACAGGGGTCGGGACTTGAACGTATCTTTGGGGGACACTGTTCCACTCCCAGTAAATGGTCATTGTTCCCAATTATGGGCCTGGTAAATGAGCTGTCTGGGGCTCTGGGCAAGGGAAGTAAGTACGTTGTGGGGCGTGGAGAATGAATGGGGCAGGCTTTGTGGAAGAGGTGGCTGAGGAGTCGGGGCTTCCCAGCAGGGGCAGACAGGACCTGGTGGGCACTGGTTGGGGGATTTGTATGAGACTTGGACAGAAGCTGGGGGCGGGGGGAGCACTATGGTCTGACCATGGACAGTACTGTGAGGTGGTTTGGAACACCAGCTCCAGAGCTGGCCGCCCATGTCACATTCTAACGCTGCCACTTAGAGCCTGTGTGTCATCCCTGGAAAGGGGGCAGCCCTGTGCTTCAGTTTCCCTTCTATAATATGGAAGTTGTTAGGAAGGTAAATGAGTTAGAGAGCTGATGTTTGGATTGTCCCTCACAAGGAAGATGACGAAGAGAAAGCCTTCTCTGACTTGTCCGTAAGTGGGAGAAATGAGGGAGGGGCGGAAGTACTTCGGCGCAGTAGCAATGCTGAGTGCTCAATAGCCAGTTGTTGTCAAGTTGCCTGACACATGGTGACCCCAAGTTTGTCAGAGTGGAACTCTGCTTCATAGGATTGTCAATGGCTGTGACCTTTCAGAATTAGATTGCCAGGCCTTTCTTCCAAGGCACCTCTGGGTAGACACGACCCTCCAACCCTTTGGTTAGCAGTTGAGCATGTTACTGTTTGTACCATCCAGGGACTCCTTGAGTGCTCACTAGGATGGTTTATTGAATGCTGTGTGCACGCTACGTGTGCATGTGTGTGTGTTTGGGAGTGGAGTTGAGTTCCCATACCAGGATGCACTGGTCCCCAGGGCCCAATGTGGGGGCACAGGAAGGGCCAGGGTTCCTGCTCTGCGGGTCGAGGGGGGATTCCATCTCTCCCCCTCCACTCTTGAGCCCTGGGGACTGCACCTCTGGGACCTGTGCCCTGGACTGGTGAGTGGTGTGGAGATAGGCCTGCCTCGAGGTAACCCTGCACCCAGGGAGGTGAGGCCGGCTTGGCCCCTAGATGGTTGGCGATGCCCTTTGGCTGGCTCAGGTCTGGAGCAGGTGCCCCTGGCCACATTCCTACTTTCTGGTCCTCCCTGCTGCCCTTTGCCAGAAAGCCACAGCCTGCCCTTGGCTGCTCCTCCAGGAGTCTGCCTGGCTGGCTTCTGAGACTGTGCTGGGATTCCCAACCTGTGTTGCCCCGAAATGGCTGGGCTTCCATGGGGTAGGAGGAGACCCTCCGTGTGGGCAGTAGCTGGGCCAGCAGCACCCGGAGACTCCTGGCCTCTTGAGCACTGAGTCTAGCTCTGTGCGGGGTCACCCAGCAGCCACCTTCAGGGGCTTCATGAGCTGTGTTTGTCCTTGAGCTGGATGTGGAGGGCCAGGCAGGGGAGGGCTTCCTGAGTGAGGGTCTGCATTGAGCTAAGTTCGGCACGCTTCCTAGTCTGTGTTGTTGTTGGGTTTTTTATGTATGTCTTTGTTAATAAAAGTACGTTTGAAAGAATTCCCCACAGCCCAGCTGTATAGAAAATACTTGAACGAACTCCTCCCTCCCCCATTCCACTGAGGGACCCTACATTTAGAGCTCATCCTTCAAGCCTCTTCTCAGGCACGTGGGAGCCTTTTGGATGGGTTTCTTTTAAACAGAAAGGAGATCAACTCACAAATACTGTGCTACAGCTTGTAGGCCCCCCTACTCCGCCTAGACCTGCCCTCCACACCATCAGGTAGGTGCCCTGCGGGCCTCCTGCTCCAGAGGGTCTCGACATTGCTGCTCATGGCGGCTCTGTTCTCTTGGCAGGTGGCCAAAGTGGAGTATGTCAGGAAGAAGCCAAAATTAAAAGAAGTCCAGGTGAGGCTGGAGGAGCACCTGGAGTGCACGTGTACGACCTCGAACCTGAACCCAGATTATCGGGAAGAGGAGACCGGTGAGTGGTGCTACCATTACTGTTGTTATTATGTTATTCTTTTTTTCATTTAAGGAAGGTTCCTCAAACCTTGCTGCAGGGGTTTTTGGGAGTGGTTTCTTTGAAGAGGAGCCTCCGGGTGGTGCAAACAATGAACACGCTTGGCTGCTAACCAAAAGGTTGGAGGTTCGAGCCCATCCAGAGGCACCTCAGAAGAAAGGCCTGGCGATCTATTTCCAAAAAAATCAGCCACTGAAAACTCTGTGGAGCACAGTTCCACTCTGACACACTTCGGGTTGCCATGAGTCAGGGTTGGCTTGCTGGGCTGTAGGATTTGAGGTTGCGCTGTCTTCTTAACCTCGGGGAGTACACCCGTGGGGAACCTGCTACAGGCCCAAACGTCCTACCCGAGGGCCGTGCAGGGCAAAACCATGGGCAGAGCTGTGGTTCTGGGGGAGAGGCCGTCAGAACCATGTGAGCAACAGCTGGTGGCGAATTTTGAGTCCAGCACACTGGACCAGCCAACTGGGGTACGGTGTAGACATGGCTATGGTGTAGACGGAGGACATGTGGACAGGCTGCCCCAAGCCTTGACCTTCACCCTTCAGGGCGGACTTTGCCCAGAGGCAGCGGGGCGTGGGGACCCACTGCTGTGGCCGCCCTGAAGGGGGGGTGGGGGGACCAGGAAGTGCCGAGTTTTCTGCAGAAAGATAAACACCACAGGTATTTATTGCTTCAGTTTTCTACCCAACAGCCTTCCCCTAGGCCCTCTCACCCTCCCTGCCCTTTTGTTAACAGGAAGGCCTAGGGAATCAGGTAAAAAACGGAAGCGAAAAAGGTTAAAGCCCACCTAGAGCGGCTAACCAGGTAGGACCTGTCTGTTGGAACCCCACCGGGGAGGGAGACGCAATCAATTCTGATCACACTGGCCAATCACACTGCCATCTGGAGAGGAGAGGACGCTGATTGGCCTTGATCGCTCTGCCGCTTCCGGTGTTGCTGGCTGTGGGTCTCCTGTCTCCTGATCCCCGGCCGACGGCCCTTTCCCTGCTCTGGAGCCACCTCCTTAGCTTGGCCTTTCTTTTTTCTTGATTGGGGAGGCAGAAACAGTCACACATACGTGAATTTGCTGGCGGGTGATAAGAGTTGGCGTGTTTGGGTTTCCTGAGCAGCTGAGGGGCAACCCTGACATTGCCTAACTGGTATCACTTTGGGTAAGTCCCTCATCCCATTTGACACATGGAAAAACTGAGGCTTATAGAGTTGACAGACAAGGATTGTTGAAGGCTAGATTGATCCTGTCTGCAATTGCTTAATCACTGGTGTCCCGGGGTGGTACAAATGGTTAAGTACTTGGCTACTAACCGAAAGGTTGGTGATTCAAATTCACCCAGAGGCACCTCAGAAGAAAGGCCTGGTGACCTCCTTCCAAAAGATCACAGCCATTGAAAACCATCTAGAACACAGTTCTACTCTGACATACAAGGGGTCACCATGAGTTAGAGTCGACTTGACAACAACTGGCTTTTATCAGTGTACAGGGCTATTGGTTACTGTATAACAAATGGTAGTGGGCTGCTAATAAGATCCCAGAAGTAACAGGTTCAGATGAGGTAGAAGTTCTTGATGGGACCAGAGCAGATACTCAATCACAAGGTATCTGTTTTCTTTCTGTTGGTGGTGTTTCCATCCTCTGGGCTGCCTCATGCTCCAGAGTAGCTGCCAGAGCTCCAGAAATCACACCCATGTTCTAAGCTGGAAGAAAGAAGAAGACGAGGGGAAGAGCAAAGAACCTTGTAGAGAGCTTTCCCAGAACTCCTGCCTGGTGGCTTTGCTTTTATCTCAGTGGCCATCCCTCCATGCAAGGAACCAAGGAAATAGTCTTTTTAGGGAGATACCTTGGTCCTCAGGAGACAGTGGGGTTGGGGCAACCACAGGCATCCCAAAGAGGCTGTTTGAGGGCTTCTCGCTCCTTAATGTTGGCCTGTCTGGCCCGACCTTAGCCTCCTGACCCATGAAAATCCGTGGCATCTAAAACAAACAGTTATAAGAGGCAGCTCTTCAGAGGCAGTGTGTCTGAGAGCCTGGCTCTTCTGGGCAGCGTGGGCCTGGAGGGGTCTGTAGGGTCAGGGAGCATTTGAGGTCGGAGGGTCAGGTCCATTCATGGGGATCCACGTGGGAGGGAAGTGTCTACTTGGAAGGGCTCTGAAGCAGCGAAAACAATCCCCAGCCTTTGCTTTAGCTAGCCCGAAGGTGTGGCGTGGTGGGTGGTCTTGTGCCTGCCGGTGGATGCGGCCTCTGGAGCATTATGTTCAGGTCTCCACCATATGGCTGATGACATGAATCCTGCAGTCAAAGACAAGTGGGTGTGCTCCGTGTACCTGGCTAACCTGCAGGCTCTGGCAGGTGGGTGGCACATGTGTAAGAATGAGACATAGAATGGGGAGAAGCCTTAAAGCTGCTCTTCGCTCAAAGTAGGTGCCCAACTTTGCCTGGCCACAGAGACCCCTTCCAGCTGGTGGCACCATCCTCAGGGCTGCCTCAAAGCCTAAAATGGCTGCTGGAGCTCCAGAAATCGCACCCATGCTCTAGACTCTAGGCTTCTAAGAGGAAGGTGGGAAAGAAAGGAAGAAAAGAATCTTTTGGGCCTCAGTTTCTTTCATCTGTACAACGGGAAGATGGGGCTTGCTTTCAACTTATGTTCTGTGAGATGCTATGAGCCTAGTCCCGACCCTGGCCAGGGTGTTGGCAGCAAAGGTAGCAAGGCAAATTGGATTTAAACAGTGTCCTGGAAACTTTATATCCTAAGGCTTGCTGCATTCGCCGTTGACGCTGTGCTGTGTGTGCACAGCGGCCCTACTCATTCTCAGTGTCTGTCTCTCCCTCTCCTTGCAGACGTGAGGTGAGGACCAGCCGGCAGCCCTTCCCCAGGACACGGATGTCCATGGCGTGTTACATTCCTGAACCTACTATGTACGGTGCTTTACTGCCAGCGTGCGATCTTTGTTCTCCTCCGTGAAAACTGTCTCCAAGAACACTCCGGAGAACAAAGAGACAGTGTACATTTGTCTAATGTGACATCAAAGCAAGTATTGTAGCACTCAGTGAAGAATAAGAGGCTTCCTTGTCAAAAAAAAAAAAAAAAAAGGAGCGAGAGAGAGAGAAATTAAAAACAGAACCACAAAACATGACGCAAACAAAAATGACCCACCAGAAAACATCCACACGGTTGGCTGAGAGGAGGACGCCCAGTGTGATGGGGGTGATGGACATCGCAGCAGCAGACTGGATTTCTGTCACAGGTGCTTTTGGCCAAGGATGTGGAGCTGGCTTTCTGGATGAGGGCCACGCAGGAGCCAGGAATGTTCCAGAAACCGCCACGCTGATGTTCGGAGCCACACCTCCTCGCTCACACGTAGTGTTTAAGTCTATACAGAAACCTTGGGAGCCTTAAGTGGATTTTTTTTTTTTTTTTTACACCATAAAGTGATTATTAAGCTTTCCTTTTTACTCTTCGCCTAGCTTTTTTTTTTTTTTTTAATTATCTCTTGGATGACGACATTTACACCGATAACGCCCGAGGCTGCTGTGACTGTTGAAGAGTGGGACGGTATTTTTCCTAGCAGGATGCAGACTAATGAAATGAGATGTATTAAAATAAACATGGTATACCTACCTATGCATCATTTTCTAAATGTTTCCGGCTCTGTGTCCCCACTCACCCTTGTTTTATCTTATTTGTTTAATTTCTGCTATTTCAAAAGAACTATGTGTAGACCAGTGGCAGTTCCGTGGTAGAATTCTTGCCTTCCATGTGGGAGACCCAGGTCCTATTTCCGGCCTGTGCACCTCACGTGGCAGCCACTGCCCCCTCCATCGGTGGAGGCTTGCATACTGCTATGATGCCGAACAGGTTTCAGCGGAGCTTCTAGGCTAAGATGGACTAGGAAGAAAGACTTGGCGATCTATTAAAAATCAGCCACTGAAAACCCTGTGGCTCACAAGGGTCCGAACTGCAACCTATCATGGGGACAGCGTAGGACCAGGCAGCGTTTTGCTCTATTGTGCGTGGCTTC
Source organism: Loxodonta africana (assembly GCF_030014295.1). Classification (NCBI taxonomy): domain Eukaryota; kingdom Metazoa; phylum Chordata; class Mammalia; order Proboscidea; family Elephantidae; genus Loxodonta; species Loxodonta africana. The sequence goes on along the minus strand of NC_087353.1, from coordinate 91,000,407 downwards.
GCTATGAGTTGGGGGTTGACTCAAGGGCAACTAAAAATAACATGTGGAGACCAGTTGTACATGTCCTGTTTACGGAGTGATGCAGGGTTCCCCCCACAGACCATGTGGCAGAGGGTTGATGTCCTGCTTCCGGCTAGGGAAATGTGTTATTGCCTGTTCCCGGATTGTTTCTGGGGCAGGGTTGCAGGAGTCAGTCCCCTGCTGCCAGTGTTTGGACAGAACCTAAATTCTTTCCCTTTTTGTGAGATGCTGTGCTTTATGTGTACTTGACAGAAATGTGTGTGTGTGGTTTTTTTCTTTGTAAAGGTGCCGCTTGTATTTTTATCAAATATTAACACTTTTATGTACCTGAGAGCCTGCTATATATATTTTTTGGAACCAAAAGACAGGACATAATCCAGAAGTAAACTATTGCAATGAAAAGGGTTCTGCGATCGAGTTTTTCCAGCTGCATCGCCGAATCTAGACCCCCATCCCCTCCTCACGTGGGTGATTATTAGAAGACTCATGGGCGATAGCTGGGGGTTACTTTCTAGGCTGGGGCCTCTGGGCCTGCCCCCACAACTGAGGAATGCCGGGCCTGCCCAAGGGATTCCAGAACCTTCTGGGAGGAGGCCAGAGGACTCCTTCCCACAGGCTGCGTGTTGCCTTGTAGAGAGGAGACACCCCCACCAAGCCAACGGGAAGATGGAGAGGTTTAGTCCAGAAGTGAGCTGGCTGGGTGGGAGTGGCCAGGCCAATGCCCACTTGTGGGGCCGGTCAGTGTAGACCGCTGGGAGCCTTGCCTTGCAGCTTCTTTGGTACCCAGCTCCTCCTGGATCTTGGCATTGTTTTGCCTCCAGGGAGGTGGCTAACTTCTGTGCCGTCCACACGTTTCTGGGAGTTTTAAAAGGAATTTCTGCAGAGTGTGGCATCTTGGTCGTTTCCAACCAGGTTTATGTTATGGCACGCTGTCAGTGTGAACAACCTTGGTGTCAGGGGGTGCAGGGGGTGAGGGTGGCTGCGCCTGGTGCGGCACGGACAGACGGCCCAGTTGCCGCCTAAGGACCTCTGTCTGATGTCTCTGCCTTGTACCGTTCACGCACTGTTCCTGCAGACCCAGGTCTGATCTTGGATGCACAGACGTGGTTTATGCGTGGAAGCTGTGCTCCCATGAGATGCCAGTAAGGCTGCTTGCTTAGTCTCTCCATGCAAAGTTCTCTGGAATGACATCTCCATGAGCAGTGGAGCCGGAAAGCCTGGTGTACTTTTGGGGACAGAGAAGCATCGCTGGGAAAGTTCCGGTGGGAACGTGGCCCATCGGTGCCCTCTCTTCCTTCCACCATTCCTTCACTCACTCATTGTCTTGCAGGTAAGAGCCTGCTCTGGGCCGGGCAGTGGTGGCCAACAGTGCTGACCAGCCCAGCACCCCCATCCCCTGCGTGGGCAGGAAGGACAGTGGCCGCGCCCGGCCGGGAAGGGGCTGTGGCTGGCGGAGGCTGTGGTCTGTGGCCGGCCCTGGCGGCGGTGCTCAGCCTTTGAGGTGGCTGCAGCGTTTTCAGCTGCGCCGCCTACGCGGGGCTGCAGCCTTTGCTGCGGCTCAGCCTGACATTCCAAGCATTTCTGCTCCTGCCCACCCCCCACCCTGCTGTAACCCCGGGCTGCACCCGGCGTGCCCCCAGGAACTGGCGTCTGCACGGACTCCGTGGCCACGGCGAGGGGCTTCCCCAGACCTCAGCGGACATAGCTGCAGAATGGATGGTGGCCAGGGGCTGGTGCGACAGTGTGTAATGTCGGGTCAGACCGAGGGCTGGGGCTGGGGTTGGGGGTACTGGTGTCATTGCTTCCTTAGCTGTGACCTTGAAGCCTGCCACATAGGCACCCTAGCACTGCTCCTCTTTCTAGTGCTTCTGGGCTCTGAGGTTCCAGGAGAGTGAAGCCTTTAGGGTCTGGGTCCTCTGAGCAGTGGCAGTGCCTCTGGCCGAGGTGAGATTTTTGTGCTGGCCCAAGACCTGCGGGACTTCTGCTCAGCTAAACCCATTGTTGTTGGCTTGACCCTGACTCATGGCAATCCCCTGTGTGCCAGAGTGGAACTGGGCTCTGCAGGGTTTCAGTGTGATTTTTTGGATGTAGATTTCCAGACGTTTCTTCCGTGGCACCTCTGAGTGGATTTGACTCACCAACCTTTTGGTTAGTAGCTGAGCTCTTAAATGGGGACTGGTGTTCCCCTCATCCCTGCCTTACTGTCCCTGTTTTCACGTCAGGGGTCACGAGACCCAGTCTCCAGGGCTCGCTGGGCTCTTCCTTTCACTGGGCCACTCTCAGGGACACTGGGCCACTCTTGGGGGACACTGGGCTGCTCTTGGGGGACACTGGGCTGCTCTCGTGGGCAGGGAGCTGACTGAATTGTGCTGGCAGGCCATTCTGCCTTCCTGGGCCTTCGTTTTCCCTAGAGTTGGGAGTCAGGCTGGGGGGACAGCCCTGCAATGGCCTGGCTTTGCTTCTCAATGGTGGGAGCCGGCAGGGCTGGGCCGTTCCTGTGGGTTTGGGTCTTAGGCTGGTGCCAGAAGCTGATCCCAGGCTGATGGGGCCCTTCTTCCCATGGACCACATACCCAACGGGTTCGGTTCAAAAAGAGACACTCATGCCCACAACCTCATCTCTGAAATGGGGTTGAGAACTGGGAGTGAGCCACCCCAGGTCACGGGAGGAGGAAGCAAGGTTGGAAATTTTTCGGTTTACAGAGTTTCCCCCCTCCCACCACCCATTCCCTGGAATGGAGAACTTGTCCCACACTCCTTCCCTGATGATCCTGGTCACAGTAGCAGTGTTCTTTGGATATTTGCATTATACCAGGCCCTGAGCCAGCGTGTTACGTGTTTTAACTCACATGGAGTCGCCATGAGCTGGAATTGACTCAATGGCAAGAGGTTTAGTTTGGTTTCATTATTGAGATGGAGCCCCTGGGTGGTAGAGTTAATGAACTCAGCTACTAACTGAAAGGCTCTCTGTCGGAGCCCACGGAAGAAAGACCTGGTGATCAATTTCTGACCTTTTACTGGCAGTGGGGCCCCACCTGGACAGGTGACTCTTCTGCAGTCTCGCCTCATGCCCCTCTCACTTGCCTCACTCCCCTAGCTGCACTGCTCCATCGCTTTCCAGAGAGCCCTCTTTCTGTGCACATGGAACTCACCTGTGATGTTGGCTCGGCCCAGCTGCTTCACCTACTCAACTCTTTTCTGTCCCTACGGGGTCTGCACTCACAGCAACCCCTCCAACCGTGAGTGTGCGGAGGCCGAAGCTGGACCAGTCTTGCTGCCACTTACCCGGGTGCCTGGCCTAGACCAGAGGGGCGTTGTGTGTGTGAATGGCGGAGGGATCTCAGTGTCCGTCGCTTCTGAATGGAAGGAGCTTTGTGCAGCAGCCTGGTGTGCTTTTTTGTCATGATCACATCTGCTATGGCCCTTGGCCGACTCCAAGGGGCTCAGGGAGTGGGTGCCAAACCTTCTTGCACTTTGCTTCTCAATGTTGTGGAGATGGGTTGGGGGTCTGTGCCGTTAAATGGATCCCTTCACTCCTCGGAGCCCCAGAACCCTCCTGTGGACCCTCCTCATGCCCGTGGGGGGCCCCATGAGGTTGTATGTGAGAGCAGCTGGCACTGCGCTGGTGCAGAGTGGGGCCCTTGCCCGGCTGCCCCCCTTCCTTGGACCCCGCCTAGAACCAGTCCCCTACAGTGGGTGAGACCGGGGTTTGGAAGGGTCAGCAGGCAGATGGGCCCAGGATCTCTGTGGCCTAGCTCAATGGTTCGGCATTGTCTGATGGGGCCTGTGGCCTGGAAAACACACCGCGTGCCCTGAACCTGCCCCGGCTGGCAGCTATTTATAAAGTCCCTAGTCTGCAGGCCTTCATGGCCACAAACAGTGGCTTGTTCTAGCTGCCCCACCTCCCAAGTCTCCTTCCGATGACATCGTGGGGGGGGGGTGACATCGCGGGGCGTGCACGGCCTATGGATTCTGGCGGCCTGGTCAGGAACACGGGTGGGAGTTCCAGCCCCAGAGTCTTCATTGTGGTTAGGGATGCCAAGTGCACAGGAAACGCAGGGCCTCATCTCCCGGGATGCAGCCTTGGGGGACACAGCCAGAGGTAGGAGGAGGGGGGAGAGAAAATGCAGCCCAAGAGGACACGGGGAGGGTGCAGCCAGAGGGAACATAGCCCAGGGAGGATGTACTTGGGGGGAACTTGGGGAGGGGGTGGACGCAGCCTGGGGGCGATGCAGCCCAGGGGTTCTGGGAATGTGGGCTCTTCCGGGCTTGCCTCCCTGCTCTGCCCCTCACTGGGACCTGCCGCTGGTCAGTGGGGGTGTTTATGAGGACTTGGGAGTCACCCTGGAGGGCACACCCTGGGATTCTCACCTCAACTCGGAGGAGGAGTTAGGGAGTGAGCTGACCCAGCAGCCACGGCCTGTGGAGGTGATGTTTTCGGGATTGCAGCCTGGACCCCAGGTCTGTTGAACCCTACCTCACCCCATGAGCCCTTCATCACACATGCAAGGGGAAGGTCACCATTCAACTTTGATTTTTGCCCGTTGCCTCACACGGGTCTGTCTGCTGACTGCAGCTGGGACAAAGGGGTTGGAGCAGGTGGTCTCGAGACTTGGGGAACGAGAAGCTTCGCTGCCCTCCCCTCTCTGAGGAGCTAAGCCCCCTCCCCCCAGGACTGAATGTGCTGGGGTGCTGTCCTGGACCCTGTTTCCCTCTTTGCCCAATCTGGGGCCCCTTCAGTCTTTTTGGGGTCACCCGCATCACCCAGAAGCAGCAGGCCCAGGGTGGGCCCAGGACGGAGGCCTAAGACCACATGCCTGAGGGGTGAGCTCAGTGCTCAGGAGCCTGGGGGCTTCGAGACATCAGGGTTCCTTGCCCCCGGCCCAGGGCCCCCACCGCAGTGGCCTTGGCTGCACCAGTGGAGGAATCCCCGAGTTCTTCCTGGGCTGTGGGCCAGCACCCACTTGCCTCAAGGTGATGGCCCACCCGTGGGCCAGCCCCCCGCTGTCCCAGAGGGGACAGTAAGCCAGAATCCACCCCCGCTCCCTGTGGGCTCTCAGACACTGGCTGTGTGGTATCTGCAGAATAAAACGGCGACTGTTTCCAACCAGGCCCTCGAGCAGCCAAAAAATGTGGAGTATTCATCATCTGGCCCAGGGCCTGCCAATTAGTGGGCAGTCACTCATAGGGCTGCCCTGCCACGCACCAGTGTCTGGCCCTCCCGGGATGGGGGCCCCAGGCCTAAGGTCCCTACCCAGCCCAACCAGGCATGGAAGCCACCCTGTGCCCCTTGCAGCCCCAGGGCTGGTCCCAGGTGACCCCAGCGCTGGGCACCGGGCTGTTAGCTACCACGCTCCGGCTGGCATCGGGCCAGTCTCCACCAAGCCCTCTGTGGCTCTGTCATTCTGGTGTACAGGACAGACAGATGGAAGAACACTTCTATCCTCTCTGAGTCCCTCCTAGGCAGAGCGGGGGACCCATTCCAGGTTCCAGGCTCGGGCCTGGGGGAGCCACCTGCTGAGGTAAACCCCACCCCCGGGGGGACCAGCCTGGCCCTTGGCCCTCACTCTGGCCTGAGGGAACTCTGCCACCCACGAGACCACTCCCCAGACCCCATCTTGTGGCATCCTAACTCAGGACACCCGGCACACAACAGGTGGGCCAGCCTTGGACCTGCCTGGGAACCAGCTTCTGTCACCACGCCTGGGGAGGAGGTGGGAGCATCTCGAAAGCTGGCCCAGCAATCCTGGGCTACAGCAAGTGTTTCTGAAGCCCTTGGGGGAGAGTTGGGGATCAATCCAGGAGACATGGGGCATACTGGCTAGGCTCAGGAGACATACCGGCTCTTTCTGCCACACCTCCAAGATGTTGGCTCTGGGTTGGTGTCCATCCCATGCAGGGAGGGGAAGTGGTGGGTCAGTGGGGCGTGGGGGGCATCTTCTCCAGGTGCTAAGGGGCAAAGAGACTGAGGTGGACCTGGTTGGCTGTTGACATCTTCTCACTGGCAAGGCCTCTCGTGGGCAGACGCTGGGGACTCCAGTTTCCTGTTCCGATGCCCCAGGGGAGGCATCCTAGCCTTGGCTCAGCCCTCCAGGTCCCCGGAGGCTGCTGGAGGAGGGGCACAGCTCCCCTGGTGAGTAGGAGGCAAGGCCTCCCATGCCCAGCTCAGGTGCCCAGTTCTCCTTATCTGCCCCAGCCTCGCTGGGTCCCAAGGAAGGAAGCTTTCCCTAAAGCTTTGTTTCCTAAGAGAAAGAGGCCAATGTGGACTTGCTGAAACTTGTCCCCAGGAGGCAGGGAGGCAGCAGCCACCTGGGTGGAGAAGGCTCAGAGACACATCATTCAGCGCTGCAGGGGTCCAGGAGCCTACCTGACCCCTGAGCCATGTCTGTCCTCTGCCATCTTAGGGCCCTGTCCCCTGCCTCCTGTCCCCCAGGCCTGATGGACAGAAAAGCTGAACTCCAAGTTCTAGACTGCTGGAAGGGCTGGAGTCCCCAGTTGGCAGTCCCAAGATGTTCATTCATTCTTGGCTAAGTGCCAAGATTGCTGCATTAGGTCAGCCTGTGTCAGAGGGAGGGGCATGGGCTGGAGGTCCCAAAGGCCTCTCTGGGACTCAGTTACCTCATCTGTAAGGAAAAAAGTTTGGCAGTTCAAACCCACCAGCTGCTCCTTGGGACAAAGACCTGGTGACTTGCTCCCGTAAGATTTACAGCCTAGAAAACCCCTCAGGGCCATTCTACTGTGTCACATGGGGTCGCTATGAGTTGGAATCAACTCAACAGCATCTAACATCAACGACAAGGTGATGAAACTGTTGGATTCAACCAGAGTTGGCCAAAATTTTGTGCAGGCGTGGGTCTCCCACTGATCTTGATGTCTGTCATTAGGCCAGCAGCCCTGTGTATTGATTACTAGCTTTGTACTAAGTCTTCAAATCGGGAAGAGTGAGCCCTCCAGCTTTGTTCTTCATAGTCAGGGATTGTTTGGGATATTTTGGGTCCCTTGTATTTCCATTTGTATTCTAGCAGCTTGTCAATGTTTGCAAGAATGGCAGCTGGGATTTTGATAGGGATTGCATTGAACTTGTAGATCAATTTGTGGAGCGATGCCATTTTAACAATATTACGTCTTCCAATCCATGATCGGGCTGTCTTTCCATTTACTTCAGTTTTTAAAAATTTATTTGGATAGTGTTTTGTAGTTTTCAATGTACAAGTCTTGCACTTCTTTTGTCAGATTTGTTCCTAAGTGTTTTACTTGTTTGATGCTATTGCAAATGGAATTACTTTCTTAACTGCATGTTTGGATTGTTCCTTGCGAGTGTATATTGATCTAGTGTATATTGATCAATATTCAATAGATTGTTGTATGTTGACTTTGTAGCCTGCAAGCTTGCTGAACTCATTTATTAGTGCTAATAGTTTGTGTGTGTGTAGATTGCTGGAGATTTTCTTTATGCAAGATCATGTCATCTGCATATAGGGGTATTTTTACTTCTCCCTTTCCAACCTGGATGCCATTTATTTCTTTTTCATGCCTAATTGCTTTGGCTAGAAGCTCTAGTATCATGTTGAATAAAAGTGGCAAGAACAAACACCTTTGTCTTGCTTCTGATCTTCAGGGAAAAGTATCCAGTCTTTCACCATGAGCTCTGAGTTTTATGTAGATGTTCTTTACGGGGTTGAGGAAGTTCCTTTCTATTCCTGTCTATTGAATGGTTTTTTTTTTTATGAAAGGGTGTTGGATTTTGTCAAGTGCTTTTTCTGCAGCTATTGAAAAGATCACCTGTTGGGTTTTTTCTGTTAATATGGCGTATCCATTGATGGAGTCCCTCAGTGTTGCAAATGGTTAAGCACTCAGCTGCTTCACGAAAGGTTGGCTGCTTGAGTCAACCTAGAGGTGCCTTGGAAGAAAGCCCTGGTGATGTTCTTCCAAAATATCAGCCATTGAAAACTCTATGGTTGCATTCCAGAGATAAGCCCCACATGGTCATGATGCAGTATCCTTTTTAAGTATTGTTGGAGTCTATTTGCTGGCGCTTTGTTAAAGGTTTGTGTCTGTGTTCAGGAGGGATATTGGTGTGTAGTCTTCTTTTCTTGTGGTGTTTTTGGTTTTTGGAGGGACACAGATGCAGAGAGACATAGAGAGAGACACCCAAAGAAATGGATGCACACAGACACAGATACAGACACAAAGATGAACACAGAGACACACACCCATGCAATGACGCGCAGACACATATGCCCTCAGAACCCTCAGGGTGGGGGGAGGGCTGTGAGCCCTCAAGGGTAGGGGTGGGCTGCAGGCCCTCAGGGTGGGGGTCTTGGGCTGCAGGCCCTCAGGTTTGTCGGTGGGCTGTGGGTTGTCACCATGGGGGCGGGCGTGGGCCCTCTGAAAACCCCCTGTGGAGGAAGGACATGCCAGGCCCTGCAGCTGCTTTGATGAGGCTGTAGACAGAAGGCGGCCTCCAGCACCCTCCCCTTCTGAGGGCAGCCCTGTCAGAGCCTGGATATGGGGGCACCCCCTGACAGCTCCACGCGGCATTTCAGGTCCCAGCCTGCCCCAGCTGGCTTTGCTGCTCAGCTAGGATTTCTAGCAAATAGTGTCAGGATTCATTCAGGCTAGAGGCAGGATGGGGGGGTGGGGGAGGGGGCAGGCCAGGATGAGGGTGCTCTCGTCTATTCTCTGGGTTGTGTAACTCTGGCCCTTAGCCCTCCAGGGTCTGAGGTGGCCTCCCTGATCTTTGAAGCTGCAGGGCATTTGCAGGCTAAGGAGGGCGCTCTTGGGGTCCTTTCACCTGACATTGCTAGGGGTCTTCTAGCTGGGCATGATGAGAAGGGGCCAGGAGCCCTGGTGCAGGCCAACGGCCCCCCAGATGGAAGAGAGGGGATGTGGCACCCCTGGGAAGTGGGACAGTGACTGCAGCCTCGGGGCCAAGTTTCAAAGGCAGCGTCACTAGAGCAGACCTCCTTCTTCCTCTCCCTCTTCTGTCTCCTCTTTCCCTCCCCAGCACTTATATGAAGCCCATTCCCTGCCCTCTCCAGCCACCTTGGGCAGGACAAGCCCTCAGAGGGGCCACGGTTCTGAGACCCAGCTCTTCTCTGACTTCCTTCTGATACCCTCCTGCAGGCCTAGTCCTGTGCTCTCCTCCACCATGCCACCCTCCCTGTTCCCCTCACACCAAGCCGTGGCCTCAGTGGGGTCGGGGGGCCCAGAGGATAGGTGGCACAGTCTCAGCCCCGGGTCTTCAGGCCTCTTTGTGGGATGGAGGGCGGCTGGAGCCCGGGGCTGTGCAAGGTGATGGCTGTGTGTTTACCTAACACGGGATGTGTGTGTGTGTGGTGGTGGTGGGTGGGGGAAGTTGGCAAACAGCCCCTCTCACCTGGGTGGCGTCCGGGGCCCCTCGGCCTTGCATACCTTCCTCTCCAGGGCTGCTCCTACCACCTCCTAAAACACTGACCTGATGACCCTGAACAATAGGAAACCCCGAAAGCTCACTTCTCCCGCAGTTGGCGGGTGGTAGGATGGGGGCCAGGAGCCTCAGGAGCCCCTCCTGGGGCTAGTGAGTCCCCCCTCCCTGCTCCCAGCTCAAAGGAAACACCTGGCTGGTAAGAGCTGTTCGAAGCGTGCCAGTGCTGGGTGAGAGAGTGGAGCCCTTTCCAGGTGAGGGTCTGGACTGAGAAGAAGGGGCCTGAAGACACAGCAAAGCCACATGGGAAGCCGAGCCCCTCCTGGGGCCCCTGGAACTCCCAGACCCAACCCATCTTCGGGGTCAACCAGATCTTGCCCAGCAGTATCACCAGAATTCCAAACTCAAGGTCTCCAGGGCTCTGGGATCTGGCCAGGGCAGGAGAGGGGAGGGTGTGAGGTGGACAGAGCCTGGCCTGGCTGAGGGGACAACAGTGGTCTGCCCACTGTGAGGGCTGGGCAACCTGCAGTACCAAATTCAAAACAGCCTGAAAAACACCTTCTGGAAAACGCAGCCCAAGCCATCTTCCGGCACATTTCAGAAATCCTGGCATTTTCCCCCTCAAAATCTGTCCTAGTTATGCTTGAGATCTCCTGACCCCAGAATACTTTTATTTATGACAGAAAATTCATTTCCATGGCAACGCCTCAGGAAGTGGCAGCCGTGAGATTATAGCGTCCCGAGAAATGCAGACAATAAATGGTTTTTTCACAAAACAGCAAAGAGAGGCTCCGGCGGGCACTGGCTCCTCCAGCATCCGTGGAGGGAGATTAGCCATTTGAGGGGCAAAGGAGTGGGGAGGGAATCCCCCAAGGGTGGGACACAGCCCACCAAAGTGGTAGGTCGGAGGGAGGAGGCCTTGCATGGATTTCAGCTCTGGCTTTTAAAGAGTAGCAGCATTTAACCCTTGTCCTGATCAAACATGACCCTAGGCAGCCCCGAGCCCTGAGCCCTGAGCAAACACCCCGTAAGTCATCGGACAGGGCTTCCACTGTGGCATGAAGCCCCTCTATGCTGGGCTGCGGAGCTGCTTCCCAGGCTCAGGCTGAATTCCATGATGAGACGGCAATTGCTGGTCAGTCCTAGCTGAGAGAAAGATACTTTTGTTGGAAATGGGCTGGGTGCTCCTCGCAGGATCCTCAGGTGGAAATCACAATGGAGCTGCCCCTCTGGTCCTTCCCATCCACCCACCCACCCACTGACGCATCCATCTTTCCATCCATCCCCAATCTTTCCATACATCCATCCATCCCCATCCATCTGTCCACACTTCCATCCATTCGTTCATCCACCCACTCATTCATCTTTCTATTTATCCATCCACCCATCCATCCATCCATCCATCCCTACCCTTCCATCCATCCTTTCATCCACCCACCCACCCATCCTTTCATACATCTGCCCACCCACCCATCCTTTCATCCATTCATCCACCCACCCACCCGCCCATCCTTTCATCCATTCCCATATCCATCCATCCATCCATCCTTCCACCCATCCTTCCATCCATCCTTCCATCCATTTATCCATTCATCAGCCCATCCATCCACTCTTCCATCCATTTATCCATCCATCCATTCACCCACCCACCCACATCAATCCATCCATCCTTCCCTCCCTCCCTCCTTCCATCCATTCATTGGCCCATCCATCCACCCTTCCATCCATCCACCCTTCCACTCACCCACCCACCCATCCGCCCGTCCGTCCATCCATCCATCCAGTCAGCCAGCCATCCTTCCTTCCACCCATCCACTCTTCCATCCATTCATCCATCCACCCACTCACCCATCATCCATCTTTTTATCTATCCACCTACCCATCAATCCTTCCATCCACCCACCCATCCACCCACCCACCTATCCATCATCCATCCATCCATTCATCCATCCACCCACCTACCCATCCACCCACCCATTCATCCATCCATCCGCATCCATCCCCATCCATCCGTCCACCCACCGATTCACACCCATGTGAGTCAGAGTAAAGCTCTGCTCCATGGGGTTTTCAATGGCTGGTTTTTCGGAAGTAGGTCACCAGACCTTTCTTTCAAGGTGTCTCTGGATGGACTTGAACTGCCAATCTTTCACTTGGTAGCTGAGTGCTTAATCATTTTTGCCACCTGGGGACTCCTTGAAACTTCTAGTGACTTGTAAACTATTTCAAAGTAAAACGTTATGTAAAAAATAATACAACAGTTCCAGGAGGCAAATTTGAGATTGAATGATAGGTTACCTCTTTCCTTTCTCCTTCCCACCCTTCTTTCCTCCTTTCTTCCCTCCCTCCCTTCCTTCCTTTCCTCCCTTCCCCCTGCTTCCTACTTTCCAAAGAAGAGCTAGCCCTTGTAAAAAGCTCTTGGATAACCTTGTCCTTCCCACACCCCTAAAGGGTGGACCCAGCTGTGATTCCTGTGTGCAATAGAAGGACCCCAAGGCCAGCGAAGACCTCCCGCCTTGAGTGAGATTTATGAGTTGAGAAATCCAGACTTTGAATTCCAAATGAATTTTGGGGAAGCTAGGTTCGCTATGAGTCGGAATTGACTCGACCACAACGGGAATGGGTACCAACAACCTGCTTGATTTAGGGCCACAGAATGTTGATGCTGAGCTCTCAAGCCCTTGAGTCATCACCTGGGAATTGGGGTGCAGAGGGGTGGACGAGCTGCTCGAGGCCACACAGTTGGTGCCTGGTGGGGTCCTGGCTCCCAGCCTTGCCGTGTTCTCTTGTTCCCTGGGCCACTCCTTTCTCCCAGGGGCAGCTATGCAGGGGTGTAATGCCTCTTGGTCTGGAGTGATCAGTGGCGAGCCACCCTGAGTGTCGTGAGCTGTAGAAGGGACCGGGCTATGAAACCTCACTCCTCAAACTCGCAGCCCCTCCTGCGTACCAGCCCCACTCTGGGAGGAACACCTGATTTATTTCCACACATGTTTGGAAAGCTGGTTTCCTAAGACATGAACAATTCATCTCTCTACTCGCTCAACTCTGCAGACATTTTGGGGTCAGTAGGAGTGCCTGAATTGATTTTGTGTTTTCATGTGGTCGAAACAAAACTGTGATCTTGTCTTTTTTCCTCCAATCATGGAAAACACTTGATAATAAGACAAGAATTTGAGAAGAGACAAAGATTTGCTTAGCCACAAGAGCAGAGGGTCACAGTGGGGGCCAGTGGTTTTGAGGGAGATGCTGGAGGCCTTCGACCCAGCAAGGCTGCACCTGGGCCCGTCCCCGGGGATAACTGAGGCTGGCTGGTACGCACCACAGTCCACGAAGACAGCTCCACGGAGACCTTGGTTTCTTACAGACCCACAGTGGCTGTTGCTGTGCCCATCTTGTCCTTGTTCATCTCCTTTGAGAACCATTGGGAGAGCTGAGATGGTTCCTGCCCCATTGGAGAGCCCTGAGATTCTTGCTGTCCTACCCACCAAGGTTCCATCGAGAACAGCACTGCTGAGTGGCATGGAATTGTGAATTTGTTGTAAGGACTCAACTCTGTGTAGACATGAGGGTGGGCTCAGCAGTCTGGGGACCCAATCGCATCTGCCCTGGGACTGGGCCTGAGGGGAAGGTGAGTGTGAGTGGGGGGCAGCAAAGTCAAGCTGGAGCCCACTCTGAAACCACCACTTCTCTCTTTTGCCTTCTCCAAGCTCCATAAGGGGCCACCTGTGCCTCCCCCAGGGTGCACACACATTGGGTGGGATTTAGGAAAGGTGAAGGGTGAGACCTGGCAGGAGCTGGAGGAGCTGCTGAGCTGGCTGCAATCTCACACCCACCAGGTGTACAGGCAGACGCACCAGGTATGCCAGCAGACCTGTCAGGTGTGTGGGCAAACCCTCCAGGTGTGTCAGTAGACCCTTCAGGTATACTGGCAGAAGCTCCAGGTTCTCCAGCAGGCCTGCCAGATATTCAGGTAGACACTTCAGGTATGCAGGCAGACCCTTCAGGGTCTGTAGACTGCAGAGTGTTTCTGGGAACGTGTTGGCTCTTAAAAAGGGCACAAGGAAGAGGTGCCTTTAGAGGTCATTGGGTGAGGATGTGATGCTTGGCACTGTGGCAGTCATATTGCAGCCATGAGGAAACTGTTCTGAGGATCAAAGCCAAGCAGACCTGAGGTGGGAACCTGGGTCCTATGGTATCACAGGATCATGGAATGTGCTAACCTATGCACCTGGTCATGTGAGATTACACACTGCCTTAGTTTGAAGCCATGTTGAGTCAGTTCCCCTGTACTTGCAGCCCAAAGCATCCTAAGTGGGTTATATAAAGTATGCACTTAAATTGTTCCATTTTCCGCTTTTGGGGCCCGAGAATTGCTCCAGAGGAGGAGAGACTGGAAAAGACAATTTTGGAGGAGGAGGAGAAGTCAGAAAGTGGGAGTTAGAGAACTTGTGACCGGTTCCTGAACCCCCAGCCCTACCCAGCTACGTGGAGTAGGTGCCCAGAGGGGCCAGGACAGGAGCCAGCCCTGTGGCTGCCCACCCATTGAGGGACTATCCATGCCTGAAATAGCTTCCGCGCTTTCTCCATGAGCCGTGTGAGCCCTGGATGAGCATGTGGCCCGTGGGTCAGCCCTCTGCCTGCAGGCCCTTTCCCACAGAACTTTGAGGAGGGACTGAGTCAGCGGGGCTATTTTTAATGCCTTCAGTCGCGGGAGTCACTATCTTAATTTGTAAGACAGTTTACACTCCTTGGAAACTTGAGCCGGCCCCGGGGAGGCCTGGGGAGCTGCCAGGACAGAGTTTGCCACCAGCCCGCTGGCCTTCCGCTCCCTCTTGGAGGGAGGACGGTGGTGTCCTGGCCTGCCCATGTGGAAGCTCCAGGCACTCGCGCCGGTGTGGCCACCTTCCAGAAGCTTCCTGGGCAGTTGCTACCTCTACCACTGGGCTCCCACCCACCACAATCCCACAGTGAGCTCCAAGAGGAGCAGGCAGGAGAAGCTGAAAAAATAAAAAAGATGCTGTCGAATTGATTCCAATTCATAGAGACCCCGTGTGTGTCAGAGTAGAACTGTGGAGTACTATGGCTGATTTATTTATTTATTTTTATTGTGCTTTAGGTGAAAGTTTACAGCTCAAGTTAATTTCTCATACAAAAATTTATACACATATTGTTATGTGCCACTAGTTGCTATCCCTATAATGTGACAGCACACTCCCCCTTTCCACCTGGGTTTCCCGTGTCCATCTAACCAACCAGCTCCTGTCCCTTTCTACCTCTCATCCTGCCTCTGGACTCAATGGCTGATTTTTAGGAAGTAGACTGCCAGGCCTTTCTTCCAAGGCACCTCTGGGAGGTCTTGAACCTCTGACCTTTTGGTTAACCCTGAGTTAACCTCCTCCAGGAGCAGCCGAGACCCCCTGAATTCAGTGCTGGGCTGGGCTTGCTGGCCATGGATCTGGTTTTGTGTACTGGCCCTGGGATTTTTGGTGTTGTGCCCTGGGCCACCAACATCAGGGGACTGGGCCAAGACAGGAGGCCAGAGTACCTCTGTCCCCCTTCTTTGATACCCACCTGCACTAGGGACCCAGGGCTGCCATAACAAAGGACCACAAACTGGGGGGCTTAGACCAACAGAAGCGTCATCTCTTATAGTTCTAGAGCCTGGGAGTTGGAATTCAGGGTGTCCGCAGCGCTACACTCCCTCTGAAGGTTCCTGGGGGAGATCCTTCCTTGTCTCTTTTTGTTCTGGTGGCATTCAAACCTGCCATTCCTTGAAGGGTAGATGTAACTTCACCTGGCGTCTTCCCTCTGATTCTGCGTCTCTTCTCTTTTATAGGTCCCCACTCAGATGTCCTCTGCCGAGGGATGGGTGGTGGCTGCCCATTAGGTGCCTAGGCTAGAAGAATTTATTTTAATTTTAATTAATGTAAAGTAATCAGCCACGTGTTGCTGGTGGCTGCCGTATTGGGACTGGCCTCTTCAATGCCCAGATCTCGGGGAGAGAAAAGTGGCTGTCAGACATGTCTGTCCAGAAGGTTCTACCCCAGGACTTTGCGGGGGTACCCTGCGAGAAATAGGAGTCCCTGGGTAGTACAAATGGCTAAGTGCTGGGCTCCTAACCGAAAGTTTGGAGGTTCAAATTCCCTCAGAAGTGCCTTGGAAATAAGACCTGGCGATCTGCTTCTGAAAGGCCGTAGCCTTTAAAACACTGTGGAGCACAGTTCTATTCTGCACACCTGGGGTCGCCATGAGTCAAAAATCAACTCCATGGCACCTAACAACAATATCCTGTGAGACATTTCAGAGGTGGGCTCAACGGAAGAAGCAACTGGGGTTTCCCATTTCTGATGGAGTCCCTGGGTGGTGTAAATGGCTAATGTGCTTAGCTACTAACCAATACCTTGGAGGGTCAAGTCCACCAGAGATGCCTCAGAAGAAAAGCCTGGCCATCTACTTCTAAAAAATCAGCCATCGAAAACCCTATGGAGCACAGTTCTACTCGGACACACATGGGGTCACTATGAGGTGAGGTCAACTCAACGGCAGCTGGTTTTTGAGGCAGTGTGGCTCAGTGGTAGACTTCTTGCTCTCCATGCAGGAGACCTGGCTGGTTTGATTCCCACTCAATGCACGTCATGTGCAGCCATCACCCGTCTGTCAGTGGGGGCTTGCGTGTAACCACAATGTTGAACAGGTTTCAGTGGAGCTTCCAGACTAAGACAGACTAGGAAGAAAGGCCTGGCAGTCTCCTTCTGAAAAATCAGCCACTGAGCACAGTTCTACTCGGACACACATGTGGTCACTATGAGTCAGAATTCCCTCAACGGCAACAGGTTTAGTTTTTTGGTTTTCTAACTTTCTGTAACGCTTGATGCTGTGTGTGGTCCCACTTGCTTGTCTTCTCCCTTCTATACCAGGAGCTCCCCAAAGACTGACTTCTCCCTGTGTCCAGAACAGAACTAGTCCTGGCTGAGCTTTGCTGAAGTGCCCACCTTTCTGGACTCCAGTTTCCTCTCTCCGTTTAGGACACCCCAGGGCTCCGCTGCAGTCCCCGTCTTTACCGTGAAAGTCTGCCCCTGAGCCTATGTGGCATTTACTTCCCAGGGATTAATAGATTGCTTTAAATATGTGCTCTTCCACCAGACCCATAAAAAGTTTTATGGGGGGTAGTCATTCTTTAGCTGGGCCGCTCGCTGCATCGGACTTCCTCCTGGGGTTGCGCAAGCTGCGGCTTGGGTTCTGGGAGTGGGGGTGCCGCTGGGTTAGCTCCGAAGGCAGCCGGGGTGCTTTGCACAAGTCCCGTAATTACTATAAAGTTAACACCTCCAGGGCCATTAGGAAAATCAAGAAGGTTCCAGGCACATGTGGTTTATGTGGAGGTTTGTAAATAGGGTTTCGCAAGCGAGTTTTAGCTGGGATTTCAGCGGCCATGTCTCAGCAGCTGGGACGGAGCCTTTGGCCAGGGTCCTGGTGGAGCTGTGGGACCTGAGCAAAGGGGAACAAACACTACAGTTGGAGCCTGAAGACCTGGCTTGAGTTCAGGGGCCACCACTTTCTTGGGGTCCCCAGATACTAGAACACTGGCCTCTATCTTATTAATAAAGGAAATAGGCCCGGGGCACATGATAATGGTGATGAAGGTGGTTTGGTGGTGGTAGGACAGTTGTAGGGATAGTAGAGATGGTGCTCCTGGTGGTAATGGTGGTGGTGTTGGTGATGATGGTGGTTATGATGGTGATGGAGGTGGTGATGTTGGTGGTGGTGATGGAGGTAATACGATAGTGATGGTGGTGGTGGTGGCAGTGATGGTGATGATGGTGGTGACGGTGTTGATGGAGGTGGCGATGGTGGTGCTGATGGAAGCAGTGATGGAGGTGGTGGTCGTGGTGATAGTGATGGTGATGGTGTTGATGGAGGTGGTGATGATGGTGGTGGTGATGGAAGTAGTGATGGAGGTGGTGGTTGTGATGGAGGTGGTATGATGGTGGTGGTGGTGGTGATGGAGGTGGTATGATAGCGATGGTGGTGGTGGTGGCAATGATGGTGATGATGGTTGTGATGGGGTTGATGGAGGTGGTATGATAGTGATGGCGGTGGTGGTGGTGATGATGGTGGTGGTGATGGAGGTGGTATGATGGTGGTGGTGGTGATGGAGGTGGTATGATGGTGGTGGTGGTGGTGATGGAGGTGGTATGATGGTGGTGGTGGTGGTGATGGAGGTGGTATGATGGTGGTGGTGGTGATGGAGGTGGTATGATAGCGATGGTGGTGGTGGTGGCAATGATGGTGATGATGGTTGTGATGGGGTTGATGGAGGTGGTATGATGGTGGTGGTGGTGATGGAGGTGGTATGATGGTGGTGGTGGTGATGGAGGTGGTATGATGGTGGTGGTGGTGATGGAGGTGGTATGATGGTGGTGGTGGTGGTGATGGAGGTGGTATGATGGTGGTGGTGGTGGTGATGGAGGTGGTATGATGGTGGTGGTGGTGATGGAGGTGGTATGATGGTGGTGGTGGTGATGGAGGTGGTATGATGGTGGTGGTGGTGATGGAGGTGGTATGATGGTGGTGGTGGTGATGGAGGTGGTATGATGGTGGTGGTGGTGATGGAGGTGGTATGATGGTGGTGGTGGTGGTGGTGATGATGGTGGTGGTGATGGAGGTGGTATGATGGTGGTGGTGGTGGTGATGGAGGTGGTATGATGGTGGTGGTGGTGATGGAGGTGGTATGATGGTGGTGGTGGTGGTGGTGATGATGGTGGTGGTGATGGAGGTGGTATGATGGTGGTGGTGGTGGTGATGCAGGTCATATGATGGTGGTGGTGGTGATGGAGGTGGTATGATGGTGGTGGTGGTGGCGATGATGGTGGTGGTGATGGAGGTGGTATGGTGGTGGTGGTGGTGATGGAGGTGGTATGATGGTGATGGTGGTGGTGGTGGTGATGGAGGTGGTATGATAGTGATGGTGGTGGTGGTGATGATGGTGGTGGTGATGGAGGTGGTATGGTGGTGGTGGTGGTGATGGAGGTGGTATGATGGTGGTGGTGGTGGTGATGGAGGTGGTATGATGGTGGTGGTGGTGATGGAGGTGGTATGATGGTGGTGGTGGTGGTGATGGAGGTGGTATGATGGTGGTGGTGGTGGTGATGGAGGTGGTATGATGGTGGTGGTGGTGGTGATGGAGGTGGTATGATGGTGGTGGTGGTGATGGAGGTGGTATGATGGTGGTGGTGGTGATGGAGGTGGTATGATGGTGGTGGTGGTGGTGATGGAGGTGGTATGATGGTGGTGGTGGTGATGGAGGTGGTATGATGGTGGTGGTGGTGATGGAGGTGGTATGATGGTGGTGGTGGTGGTGATGGAGGTGGTATGATGGTGGTGGCGGTGATGGAGGTGGTATGATAGTGATGGTGGTGGTGGTGGTGGTGATGGTGGTGGTGATGGAAGTAGTGATGGAGGTGGTGGTGGTGATGGTGGTGATGGAGGTAGTATGATGGTGATGGTGGTGGTAGTGGTGGCAATGACGGTGATGATGGTGGTGGTAGTGTTGATGGAGGTGGTAGTGATGGTGGTGATGGTCATGGGGGTGGTAGTGATGGAGGTAGTAATGGAGGTGGAAGTCATGGTGATGGTGGTGATGGTTAGAGCAATGGTGGAGGTGATGCTGGAAACAGTGGTGGTGGTGTTGGTGGCAGCGGCAATGGTAATGAGGAGGCAGGGATTGGCGACGCTCCTTCCAGACTTTGTTATTCTTTTCAGCATCTGTAAGAGCCTGTTTTTTAAGAGCCTGAGGGGAGCCTGTCTTGTTCGATGGGGCATCACATGGGCAGAGAGACCTGGGGTCAGATCTTGATGCTTCTCTGCCTTTAAAGACCCACAATAACACTGATCCTGGGGCTCAAAATAGCACATTTATTTCTACCTGAGCTGAGGTGACTCCTGTCCCTGTCCCTCTCCCTCTCTGCTGCCACAGGCAGGTGACCGCAGTGTGTTCTCCCCAGATCTGCCTCTGCCCCCTGCTCTTCTTGATGATTTAAAGCTGAACTGAAGGAGGGGTGAGGGTGAGGGGAATAGTGTTATTCCTCAAGCCTTTTTTTCCAGTATTTTATTGAGATATGATTTATGCGTAAGTCTGATGTGTGTAGCTCTGTGACTTCTTACATATGTGTACACCTGTGTAACCACCAGCCAGGACAATATTTAGGGCATCTCTAAAGCCCCAGAATATTTCCTCAGGCCCCCTTACAGTCCATTCCCCCCAACCCAAGGGAAGCCACTGTTCTGATTTCTATTACAATTGAGTAATATTGCCTGTTCTGGAACTTCTGTGAATGGAATCACACAATACGCATCAGACAATATGCCTTCTTCACTCATCAATGGTTTATTCCTTTTCATTGCAGTGCAATGTCCCACTGTATACAACTGTTAAATAAATGGCCATTCACCTGTGGGTGGGCATTGGATGTTTCCAGGTCTGACCCTTATTAATAGGGCTGATGTGAATTTGTGTAGGTGAGTTTTTGCACGTTTTCCAGGTTTGGAGCATTAAAGATAGAGCAGATATGGATATTCTCAAATACGTCTTTGTGGACATAGGATGTTGACCTTGGGCCTTTTTGGTGTCTGAGGCTGAGAGGGCATTTGTGGGGATTGACTCATGGTTCTGCACCCCGCGCAGTCTCTGATACATAGTAGGGCTCTGTGTGTGTGTATTTCTGTGTGTGTGAGTAGGGCTCTGTGTGTGTATTTCTGTGTGTGTGCGTGACAGTGTGCATGTGTTCCTGGGCCTCCATGCTACCCCCGGGGCACTCTTCATCCTCTCTTCATCCTCGGGGCACTCTGCTCTCAGACAATGACCTGCAATCTGAGCTTCACGGGAGCGGGAGCTAGAGCTGGGAGCTGGATGTGGAGACACGTGTTCGCGGCCAGCAGCACACAGCTGTTTCCTCTTGTGGCTTCCCCAGCCTCAGATGGTTTGTTTTATTAAAATGAATCGTGTTTGCTACCGACTGGCAGCCTTGCATATGCCCCACGACGGACGCTCAGGGCCTTGCTGGCTGATTCCTGCTGTGCACATGGACAGCTGGAGGCCCTGGGCTGCTGTTGCCATGTGGCTGGGCTCAGGAAGGGCTGGCTTGGTCTGGTCTGTGGGGCTCGGATGGGCTGCTTTGGTGCTGGGGCTTGGAGCATTTCTGCAGCAGGCAGGCCTGGGGACCAGAAGCCTCCTGGGAGGGGCTCATCCTGGGAAGACTGCGCAGGCCCTTAGCGGGTGGGAGTGGGCATCTCTGCGGTGGGCCTTTCCCCCTCTGGCAGCTGCTATGACCAACAGCTGGTCCAACTCAAGTTGGGGGGGGAATGAATGCCTGCTATTGAGCACCTATTGGTGCAGGTGTGCTGCACAGAGCAGCCCATCCAGCCATCGCACTCACCCAAGAGGCAGGAGTGACTGTGCCCCAGGCCAGGAGGGCTGGGGCAGGTGGGGCATGAGAACTGGGGGGTTCTGTGGCTTGCTCCAGGTCCCCAGCTTCCCCAGGACCCATGGCCCACTTCTGGGCCCTGCCTACCCTGGGCTGGGCTGCAGGGCTAGTGTAGGTTATGGCCCTGGGGCCGGGCAGGAGGGCAGGTTTCAGTAGATGCGTCGGTGTGGCCCAAATGTGCTGGAGGAGACAGGGCTGTGACCAGCTCAGCCACCTGCCATTGGGGGCACCTGGGCTGTCTCTGAGCCTCAGTTTCCTTATCTATGATCCCAGATAGCAAAGCCCAACCCCTGGGTGTTGTCAGGGTGATGAAAAGCCAGTACAAAAGCACTTCGCAAATGGCGAGCCGCTGCTCTTGCCTGGGAGTCTGGGAGTTTCTCAAAACTCTAAGGAGCCAGGTGCCTGCTGCCAGCTCTATTGACCCCACATTTGGGGTCTGAGCCCAGTCCCCCCAGTGCTCAGTTCATGGCAGGGGGAAACTTCTGATCTGTCTCCAGGACTGATTCCAACTCAGACATGTCCTGTTTGCATATTGGAAGAGGATGTCTCCTTTTGCCCCCAACCCCCTCACCATCCAGCAACCCCAAACCAAGTACCAAGGCCCCTGGTTTATTTTCTAGGCAGATTGGGGTGAAGGTGAGCCGTGTGAGGCCCATCAGATTAGCATGGTTCCCTTGACTTTGGGGCCTAACTCAGAGTGGATTTTACAAAGTTTTGAGCCAAGTCTGTGCTTTAATTTTTCAATCTCTCCGGGTGGGTGAACGTGGTTCAGTGGAGGACGGGACCCAGACTTGCTCCGGTTTGAATTCGGCCTTCTTTCTGGGAGGACCCTATCCCAGAGCAGGTGGCGGGCACAAGGTCCCAGGCCCTCAGTTTTCTCAGTCCCCCGGGCCCACGTGATAATGGCACACCTACCCAACCCTCCCTCTCCTACCAGCGGGCGGCGGGTGGGCGCTGCGAGGCCGGTGCTCGGAATCGCGCCCTCCACGCATGCCACAGCTGTTCTGCACCTGGCTTTATGGGAAACTGTGAAATGAGATTTTCTCAGCATTCTTTTTGGGGGGTGGGGTGGGTGGGGAGGAACCTCCGAGGATGTAGGAGGCCCGCAGTGGGAAGATTTATGGCATGAATGCTGCACAGAGGCCTTGCCGTTCAGTCATGAGGCCAGAGTGTCCGTGGAGGGCTGCCTCCTGTCCGAGGAGCTGGCCAGGTGGTGGGGATGGGGGCTGGCACGAACCCCCCCACCCCCCCGGCGTAGGGCTCTCAGCTCCTGCTGAGGGCCCCCGAGCCCCACTGAGAGGAAGACCTCCTGGGTGTGCGTCCTACCCTGCACGCTCCCAACATGGGCCTTTGTGTCTCCTGGCTCCCTACCTCGGAGCCCGGCCTCTGGGGTTATGGGCGCTTTCTGCCCTTACTGAGCCCCCACTTTGCGGAGGCAGGGCTGTGAGCTTGGACTGGTAGCCGTCATTTGGTGTTACGGAAAGAGCCACCGATGGGGCTTGTTTTAGGCTGTGGGACGCCTTTGCTCTCTGAGGCTCAATTTTTAAAAATACCGGTTGCCTTGGAGTCCTGTGTGACCTCACGTGTGTCAGAGTAGAACTGTGCTCCGTGGGGTTTTCAGTGGCTCATTTTTCAGAAGTAGATTGCCAGGCCTTTCTTCTGAGGTGCCTCTGGATGGACTTAAACCTCTAACCTTTTGGTTAGCATCCAAGTGTGTTGACCGTTTTGCACCACCCAGGGACTCAATGTAGCTCAGGCCTTATGCCCATCTTCTTCCAGAATCTTCCTCACCCAAGCTCGAGAGTGTCTTAGTGTCCCAAAGTGGGTGGGGTGGGAGGAACTGCAAACCACAGCTTCTGAGACCTGAAGAGCCATGATGGAGGTGCTTTTGGACCCTAGGCCAAAGCCAGAATTCTTTCCAGCCTCATTGAATACCTCCAGTGATGGGGGGATCACCACCTACCCACCTTGGGCAGCCTCTCCAGGGCTGGGCAGCCTCCACATGAGCTCTGGAAGTTGTGTCTGCTTGAGTGTGAAGAGGGACAAAACTTGGGACCCCCAGAGAGGGTGGGAAATGCCCTATGACCCGAGCAACACCAGTGGCCACCTTGTGATATAGACGGGAGCAGAGGAGGCGTCTCACTGTGAGCGCCATCGAATGCAGTGGGAGTCAACTAGGAGATGCAGTGTGGTGGGGTGTGTTCCTTGACCCCTCTGGGCCTCAATTTCCTCGTTCGTACATTTCACAGGTATGTGAAGTGCTGGGACAGGGCTGGGCATAGGATAACACTCAGGGCTAGAGGAGGGCCCAAGGAGGTGGGGTTGTGGTGAGAGGGTGACCACAGAGCGAGCTCTCTGTCAGAAGAAGGCGTGGGGGCCCCTTCTCTCCCCCTCCATATGTTGGCTGAGTTGCTGTAACAAGGGCCCAAGTACAGTGTCATACAGGGCTCCAGTCCCCTCTGCACCCCCGGCCTCCCCTCCACTCTGGCTCAGCTGCCTTCTAGCAGAGGCCTGTTGGCAGGGTGCTGAGCTGAGAACAGGGCTGGCTCCAACTCTGAGCTGGCAGGTCCGGGGACAGGCCACTGTCCCCGCCAGGGTCAGGGCAGGGCCAGGCAGCAGCCGGAGGTGGCCCTGAAGGAAATGGTTGAAATTTGCAGCCAGGGCAGGAAACGGACAAATTGTCGAGGAGGAGTTGGAATGCCAGCTGGAATGCCGCCCCCTCCGTGCCGCCTCTAGCTCTGAGCCGGAGTCAGGAAGTGTCTGGTGTCTTGGCCCAAGGGAGCTCTGTGCCCTGCCGGGTGGGTGCCTGCCCAGGGCCACCTCCGTTCCCGGCTGGAGGCTCTGCAGGGGAAGTGTGGAAATAGACTGAGGGGGCCACAGCATGGGGAGGAACTGGGGGCTGGGACTGGCACATGGTCCTGATGCTGGGACTCACTCAGTGTCCCCTGCTGTGCATGAGGCTCCTGCCAATCTCTCCAGCGCCAGTGCTCTTAGGATTTAGTATGTACTTGCAGAACGCCATGCTTCTGCACACGCTGTCTTCTCCTCAATGGAAATCTCCTATTCAGCCTTCAAAACCCAGCTCTGGCAGCAGCTCCTTGATCAAGCTGTCCCTGAAGCAGCCCACCCCTACAAATGCTACGTCCACTCCCCCACTCCCTCCCATTTTGCAGCCCAGATCTGTTGCACTGGAGACGACCACCCCATCCCTCCATCTTCCCCACTAGACTGGGAGCTCCTGACGGTTCCCAGCAAGCACACCCCAGCACTCAGCCAGGCACACAGGTGGTACCCAATGTTTGCTGGGCTTGGATATACCGTGCTCTCAGTTTTAGCCAACTTCCCCCAGCTGCCCCAGAGACGACCCTTGAAATCCAGAGACATTCTTCTTTCGGGGGACACAGCGAGCGGGGGTGGGGGGGTGGTGTCTACCTGGACCATTTTCACCTGATTCTGCTGCTATTCTAGACATTAAAAACGCAGCCTCGGAAATCGGAAGGCCTGAGCCTGCACCCCAGCCCTGCTGCCTACTCTTCCTGTATTTCAGGTCCCAGCCTTGGTTTTCTCCTCTGTAAAATGGGCATAATAGCATACCACCCTGTGAGGGGTGTGGGAGGGCTTAGTGATGAAAAGCTCTCAGTAGGCACTCTGTAATTTGAGCTATTATTATTGTTATTATTACCCACCCCCTCGTAGGTGCAATTGGCTCACTGAGGAGAGCAGTGGAAGGCAGAGAGATGGCAGTGTCTGGGCAGAGATACCTCCTCTCCAGATTCCTTTGCCCCAGCAGGGGAGGCAATTAGCATTCCAACCCTCAGAGAGAGGCAAGCTCCTGAGAGACACCCTGTGACTGAGAAGATGCCCGCAGCTTCCTTAGGGCAGACCCCACGCCTGCCACCTCCCTGCCTGTTGCAAACCCCCGTCTCCACGTGAATGACTGAGTGGGGCTTGGCCAGAGTTTCTGCCAACCTCCATGCCCCTCCTGAGAGCAAGGGCTGCCTTCAGGGTGGCTTAAGGAGTTGGACTCACCCTCGGAGCCTGGCGAGGCCCATTGGGTGTCATTCAGATCACCATGTGAGGGGCCTGGAGGATCTGGCCAGGAGCCACTGGGCAGCAGTCCCCCTCAGCTGGACTCAGTGGGACTACTTCAGCCAGCTTGTAGGGTGCGTACTGGGGCCGTACGTGCCTTGGGTGTCACATTTGTATTCCCAAAATGGGTACGGCCCTAGGCTGTTCCTGGGTCCATAAACAGGCAGGCTGACAGCTCAGGTGTCAGGCCCAAACCTGGGAGAGGGGCTTGGGCTAGGAAGGTGCCGGAAAGCATCTTGGCGTTTTCTGATGCGAGCCCCACTACCGGATCGATAAACTGAGGCTCAGATCAGGGAGTAAGGATCACATCCGTGTTTACAGTGGCGTGTTCCTGCCCTGAGGGCAGGGAGCCCCCACAACCCAGAGCCCTGGAAGAGAGAAACCCTCTGTGTGAGACGGTGGAATAGCAGCCCTCTGGGCTAATATTAACATAATCCCCACTTTCTTGATATGGAAACTAAGGCCAGAAAAGTTTGATCACAGGAAGTGGCAGGTGGGGGAAGGAGGGTTCTGGCCCTCTACTCCTGACCCAGGCTTAGAGTGTGGGTCCTGCTGAATGCCCAGGTTCCAGTGGTGACAGCGGTGGTCACAATAGGGCCCTTTCCCTGCCTGTCTGCCCTGGCCGGGATCTACCAGTACCAGTCAATTTCGACTTGCAGTGACCCCACATGTGTCAGAGTAGAATGGTGCTCTGTAGGGTTTTTTCCAGTGGCTGATTTTTGGAAGAAGGTTGCCAGGCCTTTCTTCCGAGGCAACTTTGGGTAGACTCGAACCTCCAACCTTTCCGTTAGGAACTGAGTGCATTCACCATCTGCACCAGCTAGGGACTCCTTCTGGAGGTTACCAAAAAAAAAAAAAAAAAAAACCCACTGCCAATGGATATCTTTTGGGGGGCCACTTTTCAGAGGACCACGATGACAGTGAAGACACCCAAGACCTCTCTTGATTCTCTGAGGTCAAAGGAGATGTGTCCTTTGACCTTTGATGAAGAGGAGTTCTGGCTCAGAAGCCCCTCCTTCGGCCATGGTCTCCCTCCCCCATCACTGGTTTGGGCCCCCTATTCCTGGCTGGGAAGGACGCAGCTAGCCTGTGGGAGGACAAGGCCCGTGTTGTGGGTGTGACAGGCAGCAGAGCTCAGGCTCCATGGTGTTTGCTTTGGGGCAAACACTGGGGATCCAGAGTGGCATAGCAGGGAGAGCCTGCCAGACCTCAGTCCAAACCCTGCTGTGTTGCTTTGGCACTGTCTTTCCCTCTCTAGACCTCTGTCTCCTCAGTTGGACAATGGGGCTGGGTCTGTTGCTGGGGGAAGGGGTGGTCAATGAAATAACGAAGCTGCGGGTCCAGCTCAGACCAGGCGCCTAGAGGGCACCAGGGCTTGGGTGGCTGTGGATACAACTCAGGCAGCCATGTGAGTTTTGGGAAGAAGGTGGCGTAGTGGGGCTGGGCATGGGCCCTCAGGTGCCCCAGGGTTGGTTCCAGTGCTGGGCAGGATGGGTGTTCCCTCCCTTCCTTTCCTGCCATCCCAGCCCTACCCAAGACCACCAGCACCCACCCATTCTTTCCTCAGGGGGCCTAGACGTGAGTGACATTTCCATGTCTTGTTGGTGCCCCAGCTCCTGGGGAAGTGTCCACCTCTGCCCATCTCTGCATCATTCACCGCCCCCCCACCCCTGTACTCTTCATGGTAAGTCCAGGTGCCCCCCAAACCGTGCTGGGGTGCAGACAGCATTGGGCGTCCCAGGGGAGCCCAGACCTTGATGTTGCACATGACAGTTCACCAAAACCTTCGATGAGCCTGTGAGCAGAGCTGTGGTCATGATCCCATTTTACAGGTGAGGACACTGAGGTTCAGGGAGGACCAATGATTTGTCCAAGTCCCCTCAGCCAGGGGATGGTGTTCTGGGATGCTAGGGCCACTTAGAGCACACCCAGCACTGGGCAGCTTCTACCTGTGGCTGGAGACTTGGAGCTGGTCTTCACAAGTCCACCCGGCCAGGCTGCTACTAGCCAGCTTGTTCATTCATTCACTCACTCATTCATTTGTTCATTCTTCATCAGATGCTCCTCATGGCTCCTGTGGACCAGGCCAGGTGGTGCTGTGACACCAGAGACTTCCCCAAGTCCCCCTGGAGCATCAAATGCTTCAAGTAGCAGCCACTATCCTGGGGCAGGCGTGGCATCCAGCATTCCTGGGGTGGCAGACAGCTCTCTGGGCTATTTTGGGATCACCACAAACTTCACCCTACCGCCAGGAGTTTGGACTTTTCATTAAACACTCTGAGGAGGGGGTGATGTCACTCCAAATTACAGAGCTCTGTTGTGGGGGTGGGTAGTGTGACCCCAAGAGCCCCAGCCATGGTAGCAGCTCTGTGCTTAGCCTGAGGCCCCCAGCAGGCATGGAGCCCCCAGGGAACTTTGTTGTCACTGTGAGTACAATGCCGCCAGGAAAGTACACGGAGCAGTGTGTGAAGGTCCAGTCTAGGAGTGAACTTCAGCATCCCCCTTTGTTCCTGGGGGCCCAGGCTGAGCCCAGGGAGGGAGGGGTTAAGCTGTGGGGGGAGGAAGCCGGGCAGGGCGACAGGTCCCACCTGGCTCCTGAGCCTATGTAATCCAAGCTCTTAATGAGCCTGGGACAAAGCAGGAGGAGAGGCCCCGCTACCCCTGTGGAGTGATGCTGTAAATGGTACCTCCTAGCCCCCAAATCCTGGTTCTTCCCCCACCACCAGAGGCAGAACAAAGCGGCAGCTTGGATCTCATTCAGCTGTTGTCAGAGCCCCAAACCCCAGTGGGATGAGATGAAGTGTTCCCCCTTCTCCCCCCGCCTTTTCCACAAGATGGGAGTGGGAGTGTGGGGGGAGATATGGAGGGAGAGAGAGTCAGAGACAGGAACAGAGAGAGAAAGACAGAGTGAGTGAGTAGAGAAAGAGTGAGAGAGACAGAAAGACAATGAGAGAGAGAGGGATGGAGAGACAGGAACAGAGAGAGAGACAGGGAGAGAGAAAGAGAGACAAATGGGTAAGAATGGTTGCGTGACTGGAAGAACGTAATCAGTGTTGCTGAAGGTACACGTAGATATTGTTGAATTGGTGTATATTCTGTGTATATTGTCAACAATAACAACAAAAATAAAATAAATTATATATTAGATAAAGACAGAAGGAGACAGACGGAGACAGAGACAGTGAGAGAGAGTCAGAGAGAGACAGGGAAAAGGGAGAGAGGAAAAGATTGAGAGAGGCAGACAAGAGAAGGACAGAAGTGGGGGCAGGAAGCAGAGACCCCCTCCTGGGGAAACTGAGCCCTCAGCAGAGGGAAGGTCTCATGGTCTTGGGACCTTCCAAAGCGTGGGGTCCGGGCATCTGACTCAAACCATGAAGAAGGAGCCCATGACCAAAGAAGACCCACATCTAGTCCCATTCTGGGCAGGAAAGGGTTTCGTTCATTCAATCATCCATTCACTCATTTACTCAACAAACCCCTGAGCGTCTACTCAGGGCCGGGCCTTTAGTCTCTCCCTTCCTCCTCACTAAATGGACTTCAGGATCTGAGTGACTTTGGGAGAAGGGCCTCGCCAGGTTGGGCCTCAGTTTCCCCCTCTGTACAATGAAGACATTTGCCTAATTTAGGGGTTCCTGAATCTCAGCCGTTTGCTTTACCAATCACCACCCCCTCCCACATGTTAATCCCATGCTTCGCTTTGCTTCAAATCTTTTTAGGTCTCTTTTTTCTACTGTAGTAAAATAAACACAACATAAAATTGACCATTTTAACTATTTTAAAGTGTACAATTCAGTGACATTAATACATTCAAATATCATCACCACCATCTTGTTCTAGGAGGTTTCCATCACCCCATATGGAGACCTGTGCCCATTAGCAGCCACTCCCTATTCTCCCCACCCCCAGCCCCTGGCAACCACTGACCCACTTCCTGTCTCTATGGACTTACCTATTCTGGACGTTTCATGTGAATGGAATCCTACAGCATTAGTGTCCTTCTTTCATGTAAAGGCTAAACGTTAATGTTTTTCCCCTCTGAGTATAAAACCAGCTTGCTTGTTATAAACTTAAATAATTAAAAAGAAAGATTACATCTCCAAGTAAAAAATAAATATCACTTGCCATCAACTAAGGTTACTCCAAACAATATAGACAAACAAAATGAAACAATGTTATTAATTTCTAGATACTCCCACCAGGCAACTCGGAGAGTCTGGAGCCTGCCGTCTCTGTTAGTAAGAGACATTAGGAAGTACATGTTAAAGAGAAATTAAAGCCACCATGAAGAGAGAATTAAAAGCAGAACGGCTTTCTTACTATCACTCTGTCCTTGTACCAACTAAAATCACCTCTTGCCACCAAGAGCTTGCCTCCCCAGATGTTGAGAAGCACTGGGGCATCCAAGAGAATGCATTGGCTGCCCGTAACCAAGAGCCCTGGCTCCAATGGACACAAAATCAGGAAGATGGTTTAGTGACAAAGCAGTGAGTCCAAGGAGGGGCAAGCCCTATGGAGCCAGTAGCTCAACAGTATCATCCATGACTCACGACGGACCCTCAGCTCTGCTGTCCTCAGTGAGTGAGCCTTGTCTTCAGGCTATTTCTGCTGTGATCACATATGGCAGCTCTGGCAATCCTGGTCCATGACTCCATGTTTAAGTTCAGCAGGAGAGAGAGAGAGGGGGCTTCTCCCCAAGCATGAGGGGCCAGTCTCACGCCTCTGGCTGATTGGGCCTAGATCAATAGCAGGCTGATTCCTTTCTTCCACTCACCCATCTACTCCCCGCATTCACCCCCCTATCCATCCATGCGTTCGTCATCCACCAATCCATCCATCCATCATCTATCCATCCTCCATTCTTGTATCCATCATCCATCTACCATTCACCCATCCATCCCTGCATTCATCATCCATCCTTCCACCCACACACCCATGCATCGAACCGTCATCTATCCATTCATTCATCCGTTCACCATCCACCCACTATTCATTCGTCTATCCATCCACCCATCCATCTGTCCATCATCTATCCATCCACCCAATCATCCATCCATCATCTATCCATTCTCCATCTATGCATCCATCCATCTAGCATTTACTCACCCATCCATGCATTCATCTTCCACCCATCCATCTACCTACCTATCACTCATCTACCATCAATCATCTCCCCATCCATCTATCCATCCCTCCATCCATCCACCCACCCACCCATCCATCCATCCATCATCTATCCATTCTCCATCCATCCAACCACCATCTAGGCATCCTCCATCCATGCATGCATCCATCATCCATCCACCCAACAAATAGCTACCATTTACCTTCTAGGTGTCAGGCATCTTTCTAGGTGATGGGGATGCAGCAGCAAACAAAGTAGACACATTCCTGCCCTCACGGAGCCGATGGTTCACAGAGGGAAAGGAAGCCAGGGTCTCAGTAGTGTCTTTTGCCCCTGGGAGTCCCCTCTGGGGCAGAGCTGAGTTCTGGGGTAGGGGTGGGGCCCCTAGCATGGAGCCCCCAGGGAGTGTGGGGCCTATCAACAAGGCATGGGGAAGTGAGGAGCCCCCAGCTCACATGCTCCAGCTTTGAAAGCCTGGTTCTTCCAACTGGGTATCCTAGGAAGGCGAGGTCCCTCCCAGGGAGGGCTCCAAGGCTCCGACGGGAGTTTATGAGAGCTGGATTATCCACAGACCAGTGAGGTTCTATGAACCTGCAGCAGCACCAGGTTGGAAACTGCACCTATGGAGCACCTACTGTATGCCCAGAATGCTTTTAGCACTTTACACTATGACTAACTCATGTAGACTCCATGTAAGTCCTGGAGGGTAGAAGTGGTTGTGAGGACCGGAGACACAGCTTGAGGAAGTACTGGGCAGACGCTGGTCTGGGGTTGAGCCCAGGAGGTCTGTGTCTTCGTGCTTGACCCTGCGGGACTGCCGCCTGGGACTGGGCCGTGGCTGGTGCCCCAGCTCAGATGTTGAGAGCCTCCCTGAGCTGTGATTTCTTTCAGATGCTGGCTCAGGACAACATGAGGCCAGGGCTGTCACCCGTAACATGACCTTTCATCCCCACTGCCCCACCCCCAGCCCTGCCAGAGGTGGGTCTCAGGTTCTTTCTGGGCTCAGCCAGGATTACTTAGTGGATAAAAAATAAACACTCCCAGGTCTCAGGTGTCAGCCATGGGAACAGCCAACTGTGGCAGCCAGGGGCTAGCTCCTCCCCCACCCTCACTGATGGGGTGAGGAGAGAGGGCTGTGGGAAGGAGCACTCGACCTGGAGCCTGAAAGCCCTAGGTTCAAATCAGACCCCCACTGTATGTGTGTCCTAGTGCTGCTGTAACAAAATACTAAAACCTGGGGGCTTATAAGAACTGACATGTACTGTCTTACAGCTCTGGGAGCTGGGAATCAGATCAGGTTGTCAGCCTTATTGGTCCCTTCTGAGGATCTGAGGGAGGATCTGCTCTAAGCCTCTCTCCCATCTTCTGGTGTCTCCAGACACTCCTTGGCTGGTAGAAGCAGTGTCGCATGGCATCCTTCCTCTGTCTCCGTGTCTCTGCATCTCTTCTTTTATAAGGACGCTTGACACTTTGCATAGGAATAAGACCCATTCATTTAGGATTAGGGCCTACCTTTTTTTTTTTTTTACTCCAGTATGACCTTGTGATAACTTGATAACATCTGCAAAGACCGTATTTCCAAACAAACTTACAGGTACAGGATTTAGGACATGAACATGTCCTCATAACATCCACCCCGGAGCAAGCCAACCTAACTGGGCCTAAACCACCTTTTGGGCCCACCTGAAACAAGGGCTGCTGTGGGGTTTGAAGAGGTGATGTAGCGAGGACAGGGCTCCACTTTGGTGGTGCTCACTTGAGGACCCTCCCACCTTCCCATGTCTTCCCCCTCAATGCAGAGTCCTAGTAGTCTTTCTTCTCACAACGACATAATCTATCTCATCCTGGGGCCCAAGGGAGGCATGGGGCACTGGGGTCAGGCCCTGTGGACCATGTTCTCAGGTCCCATGTCTTAGGAATGGTGCCCAAGGTGGACAGGCAGCTCCTGCTCTCCTCCCCTCAGTTATGAACCGACACTCATGAGCCCCTTAATGAGCCAGTTCCATCCACGTTTTCTCTCTGAGGGCCAGGGTGACGTGAGTTCCATCTCACCTTACCATGAAGAAATAGAGTAATGAAAAGGAGAGCAGGCAAAAGTTAAACATACAGTTACCATATAACCCAGCAATTCCATTCCTGGATATCTACCCAAAAGAGCTGAAAGCAGGGAGTCAAACAGATGCTTACATATCACAATAGCCAAAAGGTGGATATAACTCAAGCATCCATCAACAGTTGATGGATAAACACAATGTGTCCATTCATATAATGGGATATTACTCAGCCATAAAGAGAAATGAGATTCTGATACATGAGACAACATGGATGAGCCTTGAAAACATTATGCTGATGAAAGAAGCCAGATACAAAAGAACGAATATTGTATGATCCCACTTATATGAAATGTCTAGAATAGAGACAGAAATGCATAGATACAGACAGTAGATTATTGGTTACCAGGGGGTGGGGGAGGAGGGAATGGGGAGTTATTTCTTAAGAGGTACTGAGTTTCTGTTTGGGGGAGGGTGAAATGTTTTACAAACAATCCCACTTTGCAGAGTGGTGTCTGGAGACTTAAACGCTAGCAAGCAGCCGTCTAAGATGTATCAATTGGTCTCAAGCCACCTGGATCAAAGGAGAATGAAGAACACCAAGGACGCAAGGCAATTACGAGCTCAAGAGACAGAGAGGGCCACATGAACCAGAGACTACATCTTCCTGAGACCAGAAGAGCTAGATGGTGTCCGGCTACAACTGATGACTGCCCTGACAGGGAACACAACAGACAACCCCTGAGGGAGCAGGAGAGCAGTGGGGTGCAGACCCCAAATTCTCATAAGACCAGACTTAATGGTCTGACTGAGACTGGAAGGAGGCCAGTGGTCATGGCCCCCAGATCTTCTGTTGGCCCAGGACAGGAACCATTCCTGAAGCCAACTCTTCGGACATGGATTGGACTGGACGATGGATTGAAGAGGGATGCTGGTGAGGAGCGAGCTTCTTGGATCAGGTGGACACTTGAGACTATGTTGGCATCTCCTGCCCGGAGGGGAGATGAGAGGGTGGAGGGGGTTAGAAGCTGGCAAAATGGTCACGAAAAGAGAGAGTGGAGGGAGAGAGCAGGCTGTCTCATTATGGGGAGAGTAATTGGGAGTGTGTAGCAAGGTGTATATGGGTTTTTGTGTGAGAGACTGACTTGATTTGTAAACTTTCACTTAAAGCACAATAAAAATTATTTTTAAAAAAAGTTTTGCAAACAAATAGAGGTGATGGTTGCACAACACTGTAATTCTGATTAATGCCACCGAATTGGACACGTGAAAATGGTTAAAACAGCAAATTTTTTGTTATGTATATTTTACAATAATTTTTTTAAAGCTGGCTGTTGAGTGTCCTGGTCTGGGAATGCTTGGCCACCTGGGCCCTTGGCTGGCTGTGTGCCTTTAAACAAGTCCCTTTCACTTTCTGGGCCTCAGTTTCCCTACCCATATGAGGGGTGCATTGGACTAAATGACCTGCATAGGCTCTTCCATGCCTGCTGTTTGCTGCTTTCTCTGGTCTGGGCCACAGCGAGAGGACTTGGTCTTGAACAGGGCAGCAGTATGCTCTCAGGGCATGCAATGTAGGTGTGGAAGGACTCACACCCTCCTTTCTCCAGCTACCATTGTGAACGCCTAGGGCTCCATTCCATCCTAGAGCTTGGGGTCCCACCGGGACCCATAGAGGACACCCAATTTGCTCCAGTGAGGGTTGTCCTGGGAGTGGCTGCCGTCACTCAAGTGGTTGCCCCAGTTAGGTACAGAGTGACCCATAATCTGCTCCTTTCTACCCTTCACAGTCACCTCTGCCTGGGTACGGAGACCTCTCCTCTTCATTTTGAGGACACGTGACCCTGCCCACAGGGAGCCCCACAATTCCGAGTTCCTCTCAGCTTCTGTTTTGGTCAATAATTGGTGGTGGCGGAGGGAGAGCGCCCCCTTGGGCCTCATTTCTCCATCCGTAAAGGAAGCAGTTGGATAGGACCTGCAGGGCCCTGTAGTCTCGCTCCCTGGGGGTCTCAGGCTTCTCTGTAGGGAGTTCTCTGTCAGCATCCACAGACATCCTTATGTTCCATTGGCTTAGATATTTTGAAGACTTCCCCGTGCCAGCATTCCTGGCACCACAGGGGCAGCACAAAGAGGAACACAGTCTCCTACTGCTGAGCCCCAGTCCTGGGGAGGGTGCGGCTGTGGGAACATTACATTGAGAGGAGGATGTGGGGCTGAGCTGTGGGAGCCAGGGTCGGGGGCTGCAGAGCTGGGCCGAGACTCTAGAAAGGCAAGCTTTTGGGGTGTAGGGGATAGAACTGGAAGTCCTTGCATGGTACAAATGGTGAATGCGCTTGACTGCTAACCAAAAGGTTGGAGGTTCAAGTCCACCCAGAGGTGCCTCGGAAGAAAGGCCTGGAGATCTACTTCTGAAAAATCAGCCATTGAAAACCCTATGGAACTTAGTTCTACTCTTGACATTCATAGGTGGTATACCCGATGGCAACTGGGGGGCTGGAGCAAGGCCCTGGCAGCAAACACCATGGGGGCCTCCACCCTCCTTGGCCTGACTATTGGATGTGTGAGCTGGCTAATTTCAGCACTCAGTGGCTGTAAATCTTGTCCGAGGCTCATTCTGGAAAACTGACGCCCAAGGAGCAGCCTTAAGCCAGTGCCAGGGAGAGCTGGTGTGTCCTAACCCGGGCCACCTGCCTGTGGGGAGTACCTCCAAAGGCGCCCCACACCTCCAGGGTTTCCCGGCAGGATGGCGCTCCAGTTTCCCACAAGGTAAAGGCTCATAAAGAGGTTCTTATTGGTTGCCTTCCTTCCCTGCCTCATGCCACATCTTCTAGTAGCGATTCTGGGATTGTCTCCCCAGTAAATGTCCTGCCTCAGGGTCTGATTCTGGGGGAATACCCTAAGGAGGAAGGGGTCTGGAGAAGGATGGGGAGGAGAAGGAACTCCTTGGGGTGGGGATGGGCTGTTCCTTGGTCCCACCCAGCCTCACATCCTCCTGTGGACACCTCGGCACATGGAGGGGGGCATGACAAGCCCACCAGGTGGGCACCGCACCCCTGCCCCTCTGGCCTCTGAGC
This sequence comes from Loxodonta africana, assembly GCF_030014295.1. Taxonomy (NCBI): domain Eukaryota; kingdom Metazoa; phylum Chordata; class Mammalia; order Proboscidea; family Elephantidae; genus Loxodonta; species Loxodonta africana. The sequence goes on along the minus strand of NC_087353.1, from coordinate 90,965,168 downwards.
ACAGGGCTCTGTGTGCTCAGGGAGCTGGACCCCAGGTAGTCAGATGGAGCAGGACAGCATGGACTCCAGCCAGGACACCCACTGTGTGCCAGGTCCCCAACGGAGGCTGGAAGCTGGAGTGCGACCCAGCCCCTGGTGAGCTCTGGCCTTTGTAGGTGCTCAGGAGATGGGCTGCACTGTAGATTGGATGGTGTTCCCAAAAGGGACATTCGAGTCCTAACCCTGGTGCCGGCAAACTCGGCCTTGTTTGGAAATAGGGTCTTTTGCAGATGTTATCAGTTAGGTTAACGTGAGGTCACGCTAGAGAAGGGTGGGCCCTGATCCCATCTGAGTGGCGTCCTTATAAAAGAGAAGAGACACACAGAGAGAAGAAGGCCATGTGAAGATACAGCTACAAGACCAGGGACGCCTGTAGCCGCTGGAAGCTGGGAGAGACAAGAAAGTATCTTTCCCTAGAAACTTCAGTACAGAGCCCTGCCGATGCCCTGAATTTGGACTCCCAGCCTCCAGAACTGTGAGGCAATGAATTTTGGTTCTTTTCAGCCCCCCAGTTTGTGCTCCTTATTACAGCTGCCCCAGGGTATTCATGTAGGTTGTTGGTTAGACACTCAGAAAATGTCCACCTCTCTGTCCTTTCTGGAGACAAGGCTTTCAAAAGAAGTTGGCACCAATGCCAGGCCCTTCAGGGCCTTGTCTGATCTCTGGCTGAGCGGTGCAGAGGAGAGACCTTTTTCGAGCAAGCCCCGGTCTACTGCTTGACCCCCAGGAGGCAGTGGGGTCTCAGGCCGGAGTGGGCAGTGTCTGCCTGGCAGAGGCCCTTCTGTCCAACCTGGCAGCCCTGCCCGCGCGGCCCCGGGTGGACTGGCTCCCCCCTTATGTGGGCGGAAGCAGCCACAGCCAGGCGGGTTTCAGAACGGAGCCGGCTCGGGGCCAGACAGTGATGGATGAGCTGGAGCCGGGGGACTGCGTGTAGCAGGGGGGTTGGACTCGGCCCCCGGCCTGGAGAGTGAGACCCAGAGCAGTGTGAGCAGGTGGACGTGTCTCTGCCGACCCGGTGTTTCTGCGGTTATTCTGACCTGGTCACGTGTCTCGACCTCAAAGCGGGTCCTGCTGCTAAGGGAACAAAGCTCAGGTGTTGCCAGGTGTGTCTGCACCCCAGTCCATTTCTACTTCTTTTCCAGCCTGAGGGAGGAGGGGGAGGTGTCGTGGAATGATCAGGGCTGGCTTGGTGAGGTGTTGTTGCCAGTTCTGTGGTTTAAATGTTCCTCTTGTTGTCAGCTGTCATCAAGTCAGCTCTGACTCACTTTGACTCCGTGTACAACAGAATGGAAAGCTGCCTGGTCCTGTGCCAGCCCCATGATTAGGTCCAGATCACACCACTGTGGTGCACTGGGCTTTCCCTGACAGATTTTTGGAAGTAGATCACCAGGCCTTTATTCCTACTCTGTCTTAGTCTAAACTGACAGATTGGTGGTGGCTTCGCTTGAGGTGCATTGACCAGGAATCAAACCCAGGTCCCCAGCAGGGAAGGTGAGAACTCTATCACTGCCCTCTGTGGCTTAAATACAAACCCCCCACATAAATCCCTACCCCTTGGATACTTGTAACCTGCCCCAGGTCTCCTGCTTTCTTAGTTCTGTTCTCCCTCTGCGGGGTTCATGAGTCCATCCTTTCATTTAGCACCTTCACCGCCTGGCATCCTCACCAGTAAATGCAGAGGCCGTTGCTGTTCCAGACCAGTACCTTCCAGAAAAAATGCACCAGAAGCCATATTTGTAGTTTTAAATATTCTAGTATCTAGTATTTCCTTCTTGACATTATTAAAAATGTAAAAAGAGACAGACATTCATTGTAATTGTAGATTTTAATCCACTGATCCAAAACAGTGCCACTTCCACATGTGACCTGTGGGAAAAGTAAACCAAACCCATTGCCGTCCAGTCATTTCCGATTCATAGCAACCTGATAGGACAGAGCAGAACTGGCCCATAGGGTTTCCAAGAAGCAGCCGGTGGATTTGAACTACCGACCTTTTAGTTAGCAGCGGAGCTCCTAACCATAGAGCCACCAGGGCTCTTGGGAAAAGAAGAATGTTTATGCTCCTTTGAAGAACTTTCTGGAGTGTTGTAGTCCACACTCAGTGCTGCTCATCTTGGTTAGGACACGAAGTCCTGGTCCTCACTGTCCAAGTGTGGCCCCCAGACTAGACCCTGCTCTAGGCTCTTCTGAGTCTTTGTGCCTCTAGATTAGTCTGAGCAAGTGGACGGGGGTCTTTCTGGACAGTTAGTAGCCAGCCCAGGTGTGTGGTTCTGAGCCAGGTCAGAGTGGGGCCACCTGGAGGTGGGGACTGGAGATCAGAAGGGGCCTGGAAGGGTGAGAAGTGTGGGTGAGTGTGTGGTGTGAGGGGGTAGGGGCATGATGGGTGTGGGCACAGCAGGGCTCACCTAGGATGGCGGTGCACACCCCTACTTGTGTGCTCAGGGCTCCCCAAGGCCTAGAGGCTGAGAGGAATCCGGTTCTAATCCTGCCCCGTCCCCCAGCTCTGCTTCTGCTGCTCGCTGTGGCCTCCTTCACCAGCTTCCAGAGCAAAGCAGGTGATGATTGATTGCCCAGGAGGTGCCCACGCCCTCTGCCCAGGAGGCACAGATGCCCTGGCTGAGGGCTTATTTTGTGAATGAGGCACTGAGGCCCGGAGGGGAGGGAAATGCATGAATTGCTCCTGGCTTCCTCCAGGAGGGCTCCCTCACAGACCTGGTCCCACGTGGACTGCAGCCCCACAGGCGTGGCGCTCTCACGATCATCACCTTTAATGGGGCAGCCACCCCGCCCCCCACTCCACCCAGCCACTTTCATCTGCTTGCAGAGTGTTTTTAAAAACACGGCTTCATTAAGCTCCATGGCCTCCGGGAGGAAGCTCGGTCCAGTTTGTGGGAGGAAACTGAACCAGTCTCCTCTTGTTCGAGATTGACTGCTGGGCCACCCAGCAAGCCACCATTCCTCAGTTCCCCTTCGGATCCCAGATGCAGGGATGCGGCTCAGAGGAGCAGGGCCAAGGCCCTCCCTGCAGAGGGCCAGAACCCAGCTGCAGGGTCAGGGGTAGGGGTAGCGGGGAGTGAGGCCTCTGAGCTACCACGGTACAGGGAAGGCCCTTCCGCACACAGCTTCGTCTGTGCCAGGTGCTCACTGTGACTGTCCTTAGTGTGTGTTGAATGAATTCCCTCATTTAATTCCCACAGTGCCTTGCAAATAGGTTCAATTATCCTCCATTTTTGAGGCGAGGAAACGGCTTCAGAGAAATTCGTTGTTTTTTTTTTTTTTTGCCAAGGCAGCACAGCCACTAAAGCCACAGAGCTCCTGAGCGCAAGCCCACCTGACCCCCAAGTTCATGCTTTCCCCGGTGTACGCCGCAATCAGGAGGGGCCATCTTTTTACGGCAGCATCTTGTTTATGAGTTGCCAAACGTGAAGTTAGTGTGTTTGAGATCGATGGCCAAAAGGGCATAGCGATTGGGTGAAATAAAATCATAAAAAGAGGAAAGTAATTCCAATTGATAAAAAATATGATCGTTCCTTTAATTTTCCATCTCAACTAAACCGTAATCAAACTTTTGTTTTGGATTTAGAAAGTGTTTAAAGGGAAACACACTGGGCCAATGAGCACTGTGCTTATTAATTCGTACTTTTGGGCCCCCTGAGAGGTGCGCCTGGAATCGGCTGTTTGGAGGCGGCGGCGACAGCCCTCAGCCTTCCTAGAACGTGCCCGTTCTCGCCTGCCCACCTGGGCCCTGCTTTGATAACCCGAACGTTAGCCCGACTTCCATTGTCCTCACATGTCAGTCAAGCCCACTCGGAGAAATTACTTTCATTTAGGGCTGCTCCTCAGCCACGACTCCAGGTGAAAGCTTGTCTTCTGTTTGACAGGGAGGGAGGTGAAAATTACTAGGTGAATAGAAAACTGCAGGGTACACAAATAACATGTCACTGGAGATCAGGAGCCCCAAATCCATTCATTAGGCAGCCAGTGCCTTTGTGGCCCTCCCTGCCGGCCTGAGCCAGGGCGCTCACTGCAGTAGGCCTCACCTCCCCGCCCCTCTGCCCTGGCAATGCCACTGTCCGAGGTTGTTTTTCGGAGCTGGTGACATCCTTTCCCTTCAATTTCCAGCACATCTTTTGTCCCAGGCCTTTCTTCCAGAAGATGGAGGCCGGCCTGGCCGGGAAGGCAGTGCAGCGGAGCCCAGAAGACCTGCTCTCTGTTCAGCAGCTTGCCTGAAACGCCAACGCTGAATTTACTCTAGACAGTGACAGTTTGCCCTGACTCCGAAAGATCAGCGCCTTCTCTATTTGCAGCCAGCGAAGACATTTCAGGATTTGAAGGCCTGGAAGAGGGGCCCGGAGCTCAGAAGAGGGAGAGTGGGCTTGAGATTTCTTTTGTTAGATGACATCAATAATAATAATTATAAGAATAACAATAGCAGATGATGCTTACTGAGTGAGGCCCCTGGGCTCTGTGCTTTATGAGTTTATTTAATTCTTATAGCCCCAAGAAGTATTATTGTCCCAAGGAACAATTTGTATAAGGAGAGCAAGTCTCCTAGTGGCAGAGGGAGGGTTTGAACCAAGATCGTTAGACCACAGAGCCAGGCCCTTCACCCTGCACCCAGGGGCCCCCAGGTAACTGGGACTTGGAATTTTCCATTCTGGAAATTGGCCACCTCAGCCACAGAAGGAGCGGGGAGAGAATGTGAGCACGATTATTTTGGAAGGAGGTGGGATGGGGAGGTAGAGATTTGGAAATCTATTTAAATGAAAACACAATGGCCAAAAAGTGGACTCAGCCTATCAGCTGATGGTAGAGAAACATGATGTTGTCCATCCACGCAATGGAATATTACTCAGCCACGAAGAGGATGAAGTCCTGATACATGCCATGACTTGGATGAACCTTGAACACCTTATGTTGAAAGAGAGAAGCCAGACATGAAAGGACACATACTGTATGATTCTATTTATACGAAAAAACCTAGAATAGATACATGCAGGGAGATGGAAGTAGATTAGTGGTTACCAGGGCCTAGGCGGAGGGAGAATTGGGAGTGACTGCTAGAGAGCGGAAACACTGGTGGTGTAGTGGTTAAGAGCTACAGCTGCTAACCAAAAGGTCGGCAGTTCAAATCTACCAGGAGCTCCTTGGAAACTCTATGGGGCAGTTCTACTCTGTCCTATAGGGTCACTGTGAGTTGGAATTGACTCGACGGCAATGGGTTTTTTTTGGTGCTAAGGAGCACTGGGTTTCTTTTTTGGGTGACGAAAAACTTCAGGAAACAGCGGTGATGGTAGCGCAGCCTGGTGAATGTGATTGATGTTACTGAATTACGTACTTAAAAATGGTTAAAATGGCAAATACTTTATCACGTAATATTTTACCACATTAAAATTAAAAGCCAAAAAGACAATGGGGGGGATACTGGAAATCGGGGCCGTTTGGGGGCTTCTGAGATGAGAGTACCTTTTCTGCGGGTCTCTGTGGGGCACCCCGGGGGCATCGGGGGTCACCCCCACAAACACTGGTGAGGGGCCTCTAGGTGTCAGGGCCAGTGCAGGAGGAGTGCACGCACCAGCAGGGAGAGGATGTCTCAGATCTGTGTCCTGGAGGCTGGGGCCATGCCCTCCTTCTGCTGCCTCGGGGTGCATAGCCCTGTGAGCAACAGAACCCCATGAGGGGGCCTCTCCAGGGGCACTCGCTTCTTCGTGTAGGGGCAGAGGATGGTCTTGGCTGCAAGGACCAGCATCTGCCCAGGGGGGCCTCAGGCATCCAGGGAGCCTGACCCTCAGCAGCAGCGGAGGGTTAGCTCCTTCTACAGAGCAGCCAGAGTCAGACGCTCTCTGTCCCCCACCTCAGCCCCTCAGCTGGAAGGAGTGGGCGGGCCTGGGCGGACCTGGGCATCGGGGGCCTCCCACCCCAAGGAGCGTGAGCAGCAGGGAGGGAGGCCTGGCTGCTCAAGCCTGTGCGGGCCTGTGTGACCACATCTGCCACCCAAAAATATGTGACCCAGCAACCAAGACTTAAGGCCCTGTGCTGGGGGTGGGGGGCACCCTCCCTTAGGGGCAGAGTCAGCTCTGTTCCTAGGTGGAGGACAAGGGGGCTCCACCTGCGGGGTCTGACAAGTGAGACTGGCACCTTTCAGCCCTTCTCTGTGACCAGGAGCTGGTCTATTACTGGGCCAGATGTGGAGTCAAAGGGGCCCCTGGCCTGCAGCCAGGTTTCTGGGCATCACAGGGGCCATGTGAGTCCACCCCTGCTCGGGCTCCACCCTCCTCACCCTGTTGCTCCATCCGAACACGGCATGCTGACACGCTGAGAAGAGGCCCCCCAGGTACCCAGGTGCTCTCCAGCATACCTGGCCTCTGCAGAGGAGCTGTGCCTCCCCTCCCCACCCCAGCCAGGTGCCCACCCAGAGGGGACCAAGCTTGCTGCAGACCACAGCTTCTAACTGCAGGCTGACCCAGGGTGGCAGGGCATTGACTGCCTGATGGAACAAGTGACCGTGGTTGACGCGCCCAGGACAGGGTGACCCAAGCGAGGAAGAAGCGCCTCAGATTTCACCCACAGAGGGGGACTGGGATCCGGCCATCCCCAGTGGGCCAGAACCATGTCCTCTCCCTGTCCCCTATGGGGTATCTCCCTCCCTTCCCTCCTTCCTTCCTTTCTTCATTTTCTGCCCCCTTCCTCCCTCCCTACCTCCTTCCTTTCCTCCTTTCCTTCCTCTCTCTCCTTTCCTTCCTTCCCTCCTCTCTCCTTCACTCCCTTCCTTGCCGCCTGGATTGAGCTCAGCAGAGCCTGGGTAACTATCCAACAGTCAGGGGAAGGTGTCCACACACGGCTGTTCCTAGTGGGTTTTAGAGTCATTTAGGACAGAGGCCATCGGCTGGTTGCTCCCTGATCCCAAGAACACAGGGTGGATTATGGGACACAGCTGGGCAGACCGGTGAGAGGAACCCTGGCCCATATAGCCTCTGGGGTCCTGCCAACCTGCCCCTGCCCAAGCCAGGCAGTGAAGGGGACTCGTGTGTCTGACGTGCTAGGCACACCATCCTGGTACAATGGGCCCCATGCTGATCGCTGAGACTTAGAGGGGTTAAGTGACTCACCCAGGCCACACAGCTAGATGATGAGTGTGCTCTGATCCCAGGTCTGTGTGTGACTGTTTCTCTCCCTGTCTCCCTCTGCGTTGACAGGACAGGGGAGAGGAAGGGAAACCCCTTTGTGTTGGAGAGAGATTCTGCATCTTAGAGATCCCTTCCTCTGGGCTAACTATGTGGGTATTGGGTTTGTTCCCTCAGTAACCACAACAGGGTGATGTGGCCTTGGGAGAGGGCACCAGAGGACAGCCAAAGGGGCATCAGCAAGGACTCTTTAACCCTACTCAGATGGACTTAGGTCCAAAGGGCCATTTACTAACTCATACTAAAAAGTGCAGGTGATGGCTTCAGACACAGCTGGATCCAGGCACTCCTGTAATGCCATCAGGACCTAGTCTCTTGAACCTCTTTTCTAGGCTCCTTTCTTAGGGGGGCTCTCCCCACATATGACCAAGGTGGCCCCAGCACTTCATGGCTCCCCTCAATAGCCTGACTAACTGCAGAACAGCCTTTTTCCTAGCATGCCAACCATTCTGAACTTAGCGTAGGTCATGTGTTCACCTCTGGCCCAACACTGTGGTCCGGGGCCAACCCTGGTCAGGGGTCACTGGAAGCCAAAGGGTGGGGGTTGCTCCTGCGAACCCCGTTGACTTAGAGTGGACGGGGGGCCCCCCAAAGGAAAATCAGAGCATGTTAGCAGAGGGGGAGTTGGAAGCATGGTCAGCAAACAATGCAGTTGTCCTTGTAGAAGGTTGACCAGCCTCTGTTTGCTCACTTCCAGTGATGGGGAGCTCATTACCTGTGAGGCGACATCTCATCACTGGCCACTTCTTACTAGACAGGGGGCTGGTTGTCCCATTTTGCAGACAAGGACCCTGTCTGTGATCCCTGGTCAAATGCCAGCTCCCCGTTTTCCTGAAGGACCAGGCAGCTTGGTGTCCTCAGAGCCTGTTCACGCCCACCGTCAGCTGGCTTGATGGACAACCCTGCTCTTCACCGCTGTGGACACAGTGTTCTTTCCTTGACCACCTGCAGGCAGGGCTTGTGCTCGCCAGTATACAGCACCCCCCTACCATGTGACCCCATCCTGGGTTCAGCGGTTCAGATCCCACTGGAGGCAGCCTTGAGAAACTCATGAAGAGGATGATGGCCCAGCTTTTCCTGGGCTCAGCTCATCCTGCACACCTGTCCCCGAGCCCTTTGACACCCACTCTGGCATTGGGGTCTCACAGACTGCGTGTGGCTTTGTGGGGCCTGAGACCTGGCCGATCACAGCCTCCTCCACACTTAGGTGAGCAGCCTACCCTTCTGTAGCCCTAAGAAGCCAGACCAGGCCTAGTGCCCCATCCCTAGCCCTATGGAGGCCCCAGCCCCTTACCCCAAGTGTCCTGACCACAGGCTGGTGGCTCAGGACTGCAAACCCTAAGCTTTCAGGCCTCCTGGGCCCCAACACCCTATCTTCCCAATCCACTGGCTCCTTGCCCCTCAGCCCCCTGCCTACCAGCCCCCAAATCTTAGCTCTCTGACTCAGAGTCCCCAGCCTGCTAGTCCTCAGGCCCCTGACCCTTGCATCTCCAGCCCACTCTAACCTCCTAAGTCTCCAATCCCTAGTCCTGGCATCCCAGCTTCCCCAGCTCCCAGGGCCCAGCCCTAAGGTCCTTGAGCCCTACCCCCTACTCCCAGCCCTCTGGCCCCTGCCCCTTTGCTCTCTAGGCCACTCTAACCCCCTATATCCACAGCCCGCAGTTCCAGGGTCCCTGGGTCCTGCCCTCCACCCTCACCCCCGCCTCCCAGCTCATTGGCCCTTGCGCCAGCCTTTCAGCCTGCCAGCCCTGCGCAGCTCTCAGTCCCCAGATGCCTCCCCCCTACCCCTGCAGCTGTTCCAAAGAGCCTATGCCTGTTTTCAATTCTGCAGCCACTCTGGGCCCTAGCTGAGCCTTTCTTCCTGGGACCACGGGACCAGGCAAGGCTGCCCAGCCTGGGGTGGCAGGCGCCGGCCTCCCTCGACGGCCACACAACGCTCACAAGCGGGGCCAGGGACGCTTCTGGAGGCCAGCAGAGAGATGACCAAAGCTGCCCGGCCCCACTGGTCCCTTTGTTTGAGGCCCTCTGCCCCCAGCGGCAGGGGGCCGGCCATTTCAGTCAAGCCAAGCTTTGGGCAGAGCCATTCGGGCCATAGGGCCATGTCCCTGCAGCAGCCCCTGCTCAGCTCCTTTGGTGAAGCACTGCTGACCGCTGCCACTGTGTCTGGGCTGATGGTCTCAGGGACCAGGATGTGGGGTGCATTGCAAGGCCAGAACCAAAGGATGGTGGAGGCCAACATGCCAATCTTCTCCTGCTTCAGATACGACTTTTACAAGTAAACCGTTCTGTGGAAAGGAAGCTCCACTCTTAACTCTCTGTTAGCACGGAATGTCTCTTAGGAGCTAATTCTCCTATATTCAAGCGCTGCTTTTCAATAAGGCTGCACGGTAGGCATCAGAACAACATCTGGTGGGTCTGGAAAGGCAGTGTGTAGCTTGAGGGTGTGATTTCGGCTCTGCAGGTAGTGCTTGAGGCTGGTCGGCCTAGTGCTGTGCTGGAAACTGCCTGCAAAGGGCTTTTTGGGCAAAAAAGTGCTGATTTGCACTGTTGGTAGTCGCTGTTGAGTCAGCTGAGACTGAGGGTGACCTTATGTATAACAGAACGAAACACTGCCCAGTCCTGCGTCATCTTAAGGAGCTTAGCATGTTTGAGTCCATTGTCGTGGATATTGTTTTAATCCATCTCCTTGAATATTTCCCTCGTTTTCACTGACTGTCTTAGTTATCTAGTGCTGCCGTAACAGAAATACCACCAGTGGATGGCTTTAACAAAGAGAAATTAATTTTCTCCCAGTCTAGCAGATTACAAGTCCCAATTCAAGAGATCAGCTCCAGGGGAAGGATTTCTCTCTCTGTTGGCTCTGTCCTCAATCTTCCCCTGGTCAAGGAGCTTCTCAGGCACAGAGATCCGGGGTCCAAATGATGCACTCTGCTCCTGGTGCTGCTTTCTTGGTGGTATGAGGTCCCCCTGTCTCTCTGCTTGCTTCTGTCTTTTATATCTCAAGAGACTGCCTCAAAACACAATGCAATCCTGTAGGTTGAGTTTTGCTCACTAATACAACTGTCGCCCATCCTCCCTCGTTAACATCATAGAGGAAGGATTTACAACGTAGAGGAAAATCACACAATACCAGAAATCAGGGCCCAGCCCAACTGATACACACATTTTTTGGGGGACATAATTCAATCCATGACACTGACCCTCTGCTTTACAAAGGGAGCCCTGGTAGTGCAGTGGTTAAAACATTTGGGTGCTAACCAAAAGGTTGGTGGTTCCAATCCACCAGCCGCTCTGTGGGAGAAAGATGTGGCAATCTGCTTCAATAAAGATTTACAGCCTTGGAAACCCTATGGGGCAGTTTTACCCTGTCGTGTGGTCTCTACCAGTAAGAATCGATTCCATGGCAATGGATTTTACTTTATCAAATGTGGTGTCCTTTTCCCCTGATTTGTCTTTCCTGATGGAGTGTCTAAAATAAATGAGCTGAAGTTGTTCCACCCTTGCCTCTAAGGAACATCCCGGTTGTATTTCTTCTAAGACTGATTGGTTTACTCATTCTTTTTTCTGGCAGTCCACAGTATATTCAATATTCTTCTTAAATATCAGAGTTCAAATGCATCAATTCTTCTGTCTTCCTTTTTCATTGTCCAGCTTTCACGTGCAAGCTGATTTGTAGTGTTTGCCAATTTCTGTTGTGTGAATACTCCCACCATTGCCGACTTCCGGTTGCCAAGGTGAGGGCTCTGTGTGCAGAGCTGGGAAGGGTGTGAAGGAGGCTGCACTCTGCCCTTGGTGGGGGGGGCGGCAAATGGGCAGCACCGCTCCTCCCTGTGACCCAGAGACGTGTGCTCAGAGAGGTCAGGTGCTCAGCTGAGGCCACACAGCACGCACACGACATGACAGACTGGGTAGCAGGCACCATTGCGCTTGAGGACCGAAGCCAGGGTCCTCCACTCTTCCCAGCAGCAGCCTTGTTTCCACAGGAACACAGTTCTCTTGTGCTGCCTTCAGTGCTCAGTGCTCCGCTCACGTCTGTGCCCCATAATTTATTAATACTGTGTTGAAGTACTTCAGTGGTTTAGAGGCTGCTGTGTCAGGAGTGGGCCCTGTACAGAAAAATGAATGCTCACGGAACCATTTACCTCCCATGAAAAATGCATAACAGTGCCCGGAAACATCCAGAGGTCTGCACAGAGCCTTGGATGAGACCACAGGGGTTCAGTGCCCCAGCCTCGGACCGGGTTTAGCATCCAGCCCTGGCTCCCACTTTGCTTACGCAGAGACTGACCCTTGTTTGGGTGAAGCGCCCTAGTGAGCTTACAGCAGGCCTAAGCCCAGCCATTGGGGAATAGGAGGCTGGGGTCTCATCTTCTGCTGGTGTTTGCAGGGATAGTGAGGTACCACTCAGCTCCCTGTTCGATTCTAGGCAGAGGGAAGAGCCCTGGCTCAGAGAACCCAGCCGTGGGCCTTTTAGAAAGGCTTTGGGCAAAATGGATGAAGAAAATCCAGTTTGTTTATTTCTGGTCATACAGTGGAATTTTATATAGGAGTGAAATAAATGCATGAATTACACCTACAAGCAACAACATACATGAATCTTAGAAACATACTCTTGGATTAAAAAAAAAAATCCAGTTGCAGAAGACTACAGTACATATAATAACATTTTTATAAAACACAAAACATGGAAAGCAAAACAGTATAAAGAAAACCTAGTTTTTTTTTTAACACAAATGTGGCAGAAGGGAACTTTCTAGGGCAGTGTCGCGCAGTACAAGCTTTTGTGATGATGGAAATGCCCTATATCTGCACTCTCCAATATGGTAGCCACCAACCTCATGTTGTGACTGAGCACTTGAAATGTGGGTTGAGGAGCTGAAGAAGCGACTTTGAAATTTTATTGAGTTTTAATTAATTTCCTTTTAAGTAGCCATGTGTGGCTACTGTTGTTGGGTGCCATCAAGTCAATTTTCGACTCATAGGGACCCCATGTGACAGAGTAGAACTGCCCCATAGGGTTTTCTAGGCTCTAATTTCTATAGCAAGGAGCCCCAGCGATGCAGTGGTTAAGTGGTCTGCTGCGAACCTAAAGGTCAGTGGTTCAAACCCACCAGCTGCTCCATGGGAGAAAGATGTGGCAGTCTGCTTCTGTAAAGACTACAGCCTTGGAAACCCTATGGGGCAGTTCTACTCTGTCCTAACAGGGTTGCAACGAGTTGGAATCAACGACGGAGCAACTTTTTTTTTGGTCTCCGTTATGCCACAGGCCTCACCATTCTCTACTTTCCTATGCCTAACCCAATTCACGGAATCCTTGGGTAGTGTTGATGGTTAACGTGATCGGCTGTTGACTGAAAAGTTGGAGGTTCAAGTCCACCCAGAGGTGCCTTAGAAGAAAGGCCTGGAGATCTATTTCTGAAAAACCAGCCCCTGAAACCCCTGTGGAGCGCAGTTCTACTCTGACGCACACGGGGTCTCCGTGAATTGGACCAACGGGCTTTTATAGGCAGTGGGTTTTTATAGGTTAATCTTTACAGGAGCAGATTGCTGCTGGATGGGTTCAAACCAATAACCTTTTGGTGAGTAGCTGAGTGCTTAACTGTTGCGCCACCAGGGCTGCTTCATGTGTGGCTAGAGGCTACCGTAATGGATGGTGCAATTCTAGGGTGATGAGGGCTTGGGTTTCCCAGGTGTGTGCAGTGGCCAAAACGCATCAAATGGTACCTTTAAGGTTTGCACGTTTTACTGTGAGTGAATTTGACCTAAAAAAAAGAGAACCGTAGACAATCTAGTTAACAAGGCACACGCTGAAGTACTTGGATTGAAGTACAGTGTTGTCTGCCACTGACTTTAAAATAAGATGGATGACGGATGGACAGATAGGTAGATACGTGATAAAGAAAATACAGCCAATATTGGTTGTAGAATCTCAGTGGTGGATATAGAGCTTCATAATACAATGTTGGAAAAAATCCAAATGTGGCCAGAGAGCAGTGGTTTCTCATTTCCCTCATTAGGAGATTCCGGAAAGAGATGTGAGAGCAGTGAGGTGGAGCTGCTTATTCTAGTTCACCAGAGCTGATCGGGCTCCTCTTCTCCCAACTCTGCACTCAGTAACCTCACACCGGCAGCTTGAAATCAGCTGGGTGGGAATATTTACACCAGGGAAATTGGCCAACACTATAAATCAGGGTTTTCCCCCTCCTAGGTGGCTAGTGGGAGCCCCTGGGTGGCACAAATGCTTGATGCTGCTAACTGAAAGGTTGGCGGTTCGAGTCCCCCCAGAGGTACCTCAGAAGGAAGGCCTGGTGATCTATTTGAAAAAATTAGGTATCGAAAACCCTGTGGAGCACGGTTCTACACTAACACACATGAAGTCCCCATGAGTTGGAGTAGACTCAACGGCAGTTGGTGTTTGGGGAGGCTGGGTGTTAAACGTTCTCCAGCACACGACTGTCCAGTCATAGGGGAGGCTCTGAGGATAGGGACAGTGCTGGCTCATCCATGGTGCCTGGTTCAGAGTGGAGACGTTATGTGGGGACAGGATGGGTCCAAGATGCCATGCATTTGTGAGGGGCAGAGGAGGGAAGAGTTGGGATAGAGCAGTGTAGGGTCAAGGCAGCTGGGGGCTGGTGAGGTTTCCACACTGGGAGGGCAGTCAGGGGCCCTTGTGGTGTTAGGGGGAGGGGTGGGTTCCTGACACTCATATTTACCAAGCACCACCCTCAGGGACAGCCCAGAACTGGGGGAGTTCCTTCTCGTCCTGTCCCTCTACCACCTGCAAAAGGGTGGCCTCAGAAGGGCCAGTCACTCACTACACGGCTCAGGGGTGTCATTCACAATGGCCTCAGCTCTGCCGTTGCCCACACTGCTTTGTAGCAATGGCCATTCGCAAAGCAGGTCACTGCCCTCTACAGCGTGTCTCCTCTCCAGCAGGCCCAACAGGGCCATTTCCTGGGCTTCCCATGTGCGGAGGCCCAAACTCCAGACCTGCCCTAGCTGGTCTGACTGACTCGTTTCTTCCTGCGTTTTCCAAGTGAGAAGAGGTGGATGGTTCCCGATTCCAGGGGCCACGGTCCAGCTAGGCCACGTCTCGGCAGCATCAAGGACAAATCCTGGTGGAGAGAAAAGCCCCCTGGAGTCCACTTCGACTCTGACTGCTGGGCTCCCTTCACTCGATGCTGCAGCTGCCAGGACTCCCGTGGGTGCTGCCTTGCCCGGCACCCCCCACTGCCATGTTGAGGCACCTTCCTTTGGCCCCAGGAGGTACGCCTGTGAGTGGAGGCGGGAGCAGAGCCTGAGTGGACAGGTGTCCAGGGCTGGACCCCCCTCCCCACAACCTGCCCTCTGAGAGTCCTCTGTGCACCCCTCCCCCATCAGCTCCTGGGAGGATCTGCTACCACGACAAATAAGAGAGCTTCCTCCCAGCATCCCCTGAATGCTCTTGAAGCTCGGCTGATCTCTTGGGTGACAGTGAAACCCCTGTGTGAGTTTCTCAGCAAGGAGAGGACATGGCACCATCTTGGTTTTTGGACTGTGGTAGGTTTTTCTTTTTCTATTGTGGTGGTGTGGTAGTGTATATTTGAGCGTCTCTGATCACTGGTGAGGCTGCCCATCTCCTCATACACTTACTGGACTCTCTGCCTCCTTTTCTGTGAATTGCCTGCTCTCCTCACCCTCTGAGGGAACCGTGACTCACACTTTTAAAGAATGTCCCCTGCCCCTCCACTGCCCTCCAGGCACGGCGGATACAGGCCCGGCTGAATGAGCCCTTGTTGGTGAAGCCGGGAGGAGAAGAAAGCAGGCGGCCGCCTCCCGGTGGCCAGGGGACCAGGGCGAGGGCATCTGTGCCAGGGGACACTGAGTCATGGCAGGATGGCACACTGGCCCTACTCCAGCCCAGTGTGGCCCTGACCGCTCTGTGCCCTGGGAGGCTCAACGTCCCCACAGGCAGATCCCCTTCCTGTACCCTGGAGTCCCAGGCGGGCTCAAGTGCACCCTTCAGGATGTCACAGGCCTTGTGAAGTTTTTGGGGTTCGCCTTTGCCAACCAACAGCACCCACCTTGGAACATTCTCCCAATTCCACAGGGGGTGCCCTGCCTCCCCCTCAGCAGGGGACCACTCCCACTTCACTGGGTTGCAAAGAAGGGCTCTTGCTTTTTGCCCTTCCTACCCCTTCCTCAAATGCCAGCCAGCATCAACCCCTAACGTGTGGTCCCAGATAAGGAGTCAGCCTATGCCTGCTGTTGGGACAGAGCTGTCAGAGCAAACTGGTGTTGCATTGACAAAGGGACTGAGAAGCTTCCCAGGTTCTGGGGCACCAGCTGGCAGGGAAGCTGGGAACACAAGGGGCAGGATGCCATGTAGCCCCTTCTTTCCTCACTGCAGCCCCTCATCCCCCATTGCTTTGGGAGGGTGGTGAAGCAGGCACAAGAAAGGGTCCATGGTGGAGACCCAAGCCCTAGAAAAGCTGGAGTGAGGGGGACCCCTGGTTGGAGGGAGAGGAGAAGAGAAAGTTCTGGAGCAGGAAGTGCTGGTTCTGGCTTCCTGGAGCCCTCCGTGGAGGAGACAAGCCCCCAGGGCAGAGGTGCCCAAGGTATAGACACCTGGATTCCGGTCCCCAGCCCCAACAGCACAGATAACAGTCCCCTTAAGCTGGACCCAGGACTGATGATGGGCACCTGGCTTTCCCTGAGGCCTTGGCTTTGCAGAAACTCTGGAACCCTGACCAGGCCCAGGGCAAGACCCAGCCACCTTTCCCACTGGTGCTGCAGGGAAGAGAGTGGGGTTTGGCGTAGAGGAAGTGGCATTCCCGATGTACCCCAGTCTGCAGCCTGAGGGTTGAACTTCTAGGCCAAGAACAAATCTCTCTTGTCTCAAGCTCATCTGAATGCCTTTCTGCTCCTTGAGCCTACTGGGCTGGGCCCACCCAGAGGAGAAGACCTGCTGCCTGACTCCCAGGAGTTCCTGGGCTCATACTTCCAGAGGGGAGCATTCCCACACAAGCCCTGGGTATGGTGGGGACGGAGAGTTAAGCAGGAGATGTTTTGCAGTCCCATTCTGAGATATTGCCTCTCAGACATTCAGATTCTTTTGGTTGCAAGCGACAGAAACTCAACTCAAACTCAAATGCAACGTAATGGTCCACATGACTGTGAAGTCCAGGGGGATGTTTGGCTTCAGGTACAGCTTGATTCAGGGACTCAAACAGCGCCCCCTGGATGCAGTCCCTATCCATTTCTCTACTGTGCTGTGCTCCATGATGGTTTTAGCTACAGGAAGGCCCTCGCAATGTGGTCACTGCTGACTGGCTTCTCCAGGCTCCCGTCCTGCTGACTTCATTGAGGAGTGAGAAGCTCCACCTGATTCCTGGTATGTGGCCACATGTCCATTCCCAACCTGTCACTGGAGATGTCTGAGAGGGGTCAGCCCTCTTGAAACATACGGATGGTGCAGGTGAAGTGAGGAAGGCTCCCAAAGAGAAGTTGGAAGGCTGTTGCCTGAGGAGGGGAGTACTGGGCCAGTAGCTCCACACCCCATGGTGATCATCACCTCATCACCTGTCCCTAGGGGACTCAAGACCGCTTGATGGGTGGTCTGCTGGACTTTCTCACCTGCGTGATGGAACTGCAACCCCCAAGTCCCAGCCATTTCAGAGCAGAGACTTCGCGGACAGACACAAGAACCTGGAAGTTGGCCTTTGGTTGTTGTGGGATTATTAGTCTTTGAGATGTAGAGGCTCAGCCTTCGCTCAGAAACAGTTTCAGAGACAAAGGCCCTACGTGCCGGCCCCACAGGGACTCAGATGCATACCTGCCATGTCTGGGAGCTGGTGGGATGGGTAGATGCCCAGATGGGGCAATCACAGCCAGCCTACAGTGTGAGGGTAGCCAGCTTCTGACATCCATGAGCCTGGCTCTTCTGTTTATAGGTTGGGGTAGGGGGAGTCCCAACCTGATCAATGAGGATGCTGGCCCTCGGGCAGGAGGGGACCATGCATGGGCAGGGGGGCTGCTGAAACTAGGGTCCTGCCTTCAAAACCTGTAGCCAGAGTCACCCCTGGGCCACCTGGAGTGACCAGGCAAGAAACGGTGTTGGGCGCCGGCCAGCCTCGTCCTGGGCTCAAACACACCAGCCTCAGCCAGCTGGCTTTCCCAGGGCCCAGAATGCCTTTGATGGTCTGACTAAGGTTGTAAAAAATGGCGTGGTGGGGTGGACAGTGGTGGGCAGGGGCTCGGCTGGGGCACCTGCATGATGAAGAGCGAGCCCTCGGCCTCTGGCTTCCAGAAGCTCCTGGAGGCTTCCAATTGCTGGGAGATGGGCTCCCTCTGCCCCTCCCAGGCCACGTGCCTGGCGGGGCGCCCTTCTGCTTACTCCTGGCTGCCCCCCCAGGGCTGGACTTGACTCTGGAGAGGCAGGATTCCAGGCGGAGCGAGCCAAGGTTTCCCTGGACAAGCTAAGGGTGTCTCTGCCAGCTGGGATGGCATTCCAGAAAAACATCCCTGCTTTCCAGGCACCTCATCCGACTGCCGGCCTGGCCTCCTGCAGACCCGGGGATGGGGGGTGGGGGAAGAGCTTTCCTGGCCTGGGATCCTGGGGTCCGGCCTACAGCCGAAGCCCAAGTTTGATTTACTTGCTTCTAAGCTGGGGATAAAAACCCGACATTAGCTGTCTGTGGGGCTTTGAAGGGAAACAAGGTGGAGGGTCAGAAGAACCCAGCACCCAGCACAGCCCACGAGGGGAAGGTAACTCCCCACTATGCCTCTGAAACCCAAGAAGAAGGTCTCTGAGCCCAGAAGCTAACTGTCCCCTAGACTGTGAGTCCTGAGAGTGAGACCACACTTGAACCATCTGTCTGTCCCCAGGGCCTGCCAGGGCCACATACAAAGGGGCTCAGTGTGTGTCTGAGAATGAAGGGTTGGGGGCAGGGATGGATTACCCAATAGATAACATAAGCACGTGCTTAAGGCATCAACCAAACAGGAGCACCAGTTGTCTAAAGCAAAGATCCACAGAAGCCAAGCAGACAGGACACAAGGAAAAGCGAGCGCTACAGTGGAAGGGACCTGGCAGGGCGCTAAATGAAATTGATAGCAGCCCCAGTATGTGAGAATGTGTGGCTGGAAATAAAGTTTACACTGGGTCACGAGGGTGCCCACGTGCAAGGTTATTTAAGCTATGAGGTCCCTACCACTTCAGCACCTTCCTTGACACTTGTCTCCTACGGTTCCTTCCCATGTGATTGAAGCTCCTTAACTTGGCGGTTCTCTTGGGAGTATATTATTTCTTTTTAATAAGCAAGAGTTGGGGGTGGGCTGTAGAGTCTAACTCTTGCTACATTCACCCAATATGCAAATGGATCCAACAGGAGTGGTTACCTGGCAAGGACAGATTGTATTAAGAGATAACAGGTCTCTGATCCGTTTTGAGAGAATCATCTTGGACATTCACACCTGCTGATCCAGCAAGTCCAGCCAGGAGGGCCAGCAATGCTCTTTGCCACGATACAAACACAAGGGTATACTCCCGTGCACACCCTGGTAAACAAACAATGAGAACTCCAGTCCCAGATGACTCGCAAAAGCCAGGGAACTCCAATAAGTCAACCATTGCAATGAATTCAATAAAGTTACTTTTTAAGTGTATAGCATTTACGTACAGAGTTACGTCCTAAATTTTGAAAACAATAATATTTATAACTTTAAAATGCGTTTGGCATACAAGTGGATGCAATCTAGCATACATTTAATATAACACTAACATGGGTAATAGTTTAATGTAAAACTAACAGAGCAGTTTCCAAAAAATACCGGAAATAGTAATATTTTTCTAATACGAAAAGTTTTAATTTATGTATCAAGAGAGTTTCATTTTTTATTGTCTGCTGCAAAGGACAAAGTGCTTGGTATTACTCTCTATATGCTAATAAATGAGGTATTAGGCACATTAAGAGGACGTAAAATTCAATATTTGTCATGCAAAATATGTTTTTGTTTTGCAACGGTGTGTTTCTAAATCCGCCTTCCAAAAAAGCAAGAAAGGGTGTTTCTCAGAGCACTATGTTTATATTTTATCAGAATATTTACATATCTCCATGTAAGGATTGAACAATTCCTTGAGGAAATAAATTAAATGAACACTTGTATAATAAAAGTTATGTAAATGTATATTTTCGATTCCCTTTCAGACTGACTTTCTTTTAAGAAATTGACTGCTATTGTTATGACTTGCAAAACTTGCTTCAGAAGTGGTGCTATTGTTACATCAATCATGTAAGTATCTCTCAATATGGAAGTTGAACAATCCCACAAAGAAATAAAACATACATTTTATAAATTTTGTGCACAATAACAATGATATTTTCCTTTTCATTTCAGACTGATTGGGTATAACTTCATATCCAATTCTCTTTCGTCTACCACATAAGAGCTCACCCACTAAAAAAAAAACTTTGCCAACTCATAGTGACCCTACAGGACAGACTAGAACTGCCCCATAGGGTTTCCAGGGAGGGGCTGGTGGCTTCGAACTGCTGAGCTTTTGATTAGCAGCCGACCTCTTAACCATTGCGCCACCAGGGTTCCACAAGAATGCACCAGGGGTGTTGTAATCACATGACTCGTGTAGTATCTGGCCCTGTCCTGTGCAAAGTGAACCAAAACACATCTTCGGATTGAGGATATTCTTATATTTGTCTCACGCTCTTTGAGATCACTCTTGCCAATGTCAGGTATCAGCAGTAGTCCAATGAACTGTGAAGGTGCAGCATCGAAACGCGGAACGTGAGTGATCAAGTTTTTAAATGTTATTTCAAGACAAAAAACACTCGTGGGGATTTGCAAAGGGCCTGCCGACAAGTGTCGTGTAAAATGAATGAAACTATTTCTGTCCGCCTTGTACGTACTACTTCTTTTGACTATCTCAGACCCGAAGAACAAAATTACGTGGTCCAAATCAATTTTTTTACTTACTAATTTTCAAATATAAATTTTTTGTATGAATGTCCAAATTCAAATGTAAATTTTGTTTTATAAATTTCACTTATTTTCCATTATTCAAATTTATTTGCTACCATAGGAGCAGATTGAAAAAAATGACATAATTTTATATACTGGTAAAATGAAATGGCAACAACTAAGTAGAGTGCAAAAACAAAAGCTCGTAGAAAATAAGAAGAATTTGGGAATCCCTAAAGACAATTCTAAAATTAACTTTCTTTTTAAAATATAATGAATCAGAAGAGACTTCTTCCACTGAACACTCAAATTTAACGGGTACAAATTGTTGTACTAGTACCGCCAGCGCTGAAATTACTGTTAGCAATATGAATATAGCAGAATTTGTTCCAACTTCTGCATCCATTCCTTGCTGTTGTTGTTAGGTACCATCGAGTTGGTTCCGACTTATAGCAGCCCTATGTACAACAGAACAAAACACTGCCCTGTCCTTCCCCATCCTCACAATCTTTGTTATGCTTGAGCCCATTGTTGCAGCCACTGTGTCATCCGTCTCTTTGGGGGTCTTCTTCTTTTTCGCTGACCCTCTATTTTACCAAGCAAGACATCCTTCTTCAGGGACTGATCGCTCCGGATAACATATCCAAAGTATGTGAGATGCAGTCTCGCCATCCTTGCCTCTAAGGAACATTCTGGCTGTACTTGTTCCAAGACAGATTTGTTTGCTCTTATGGCAGTTCACGGTATATTCAATATTCTTCACCAACATCAAAATTAATAATGATGTAGAAAGTAAAGCTACTGTAAAATCTGAAATGATCAATCTGCAGAGCCTATAGATAACAGAAATACAGATCCTGCTTTGTGGAATAATTTTTCTTCTAATGATGTAAATTGGATCAAAAGAGAGCCAAGTAATTGTCAACATCAGAGTGGACCATTTGAAAATTCATGTTGAAAATTTCTGGATGGTAAACAACAAGGTTCTGTAGCCTTAAGGTATTTCAAAGTGCAAAGCTAATCGTGAAAATTATAAGAGGGGGTGGCACTGCACTCTCCATCAGTCAGCTCTGTGTATCGTTTTGTTTGTGTTCTATTCAGTCCTAAATCATTTAATTCTCAATTTGCTATGGATGAATGGCGCAGCTCAAACATGATTGATAAACATGAAAACAGTTCATTTTACAGAGATTGCATGTTGTCACATTTAAGCTGAAGACATGGTTTGGAAACCGAAGACACGAACTAGAAACACAAATTAGTGAAGAACGTCAGTATTGGAAAGACATTTTGCAGCACATTGTTGCTGTCATTATAACAATCACTGAATGTGAACTATCTTTTAGAGGAAGATATGAAGTGTTTAGGTCCTCACAAAATGGAAATTTGGGGGGTTTACTTGAATTTTTGCTCAGTTTGATCCATTTTTAGCAGGTCAGATCTCAAAATAAGGTGACATACAAAAGGGCAACCCATTGTATATGTTGAAAACAACTTGTGAAGAATTAATAAACTTAATAGGTGATAAAGGCCAATCAATTTCATTTTCAGTGAAATAACTATAGCTCCATATTTTAGTTTGTCTGTGAGTTCTACTCCTGATCTTTCCCATACAGATCAGTTAAGTATTGTTTTACGATACGTTATCTCCAACAGATGGAAAACCTGCCCAGTGATTTATCACATTTACTAGCTTAAAAAGTCATACCTGTGAATAAATTGCAGATCGAGTACTTCACTATTTATGTGAAGTTTGCAAAACTGATTTTCCTAAGTGCAGAGGCCAGTCCTATGACACTGCTCCCAATATATCAGGGTATTATAAAGGCCTGCAACAGGAAATTTTAGAATGTAATGAATATGCCATTTTCACACCATGTGCTGTCCATTCACTTAATTTTGTAGGACGTAGTGAGGTAGATTTTCATCCGGAAGCAGTTTATTTTTTTTCTACTGCTTAGTTTCTCTACACAATTTTTTGCTGCCTCTACTCATTGATGGGCAGTTCTTAAAACATATTTAGGCAACATGTCTTTCTAATACATGTTGGGAAGTGCATGCTGTAGCAACGAGTACAATCCCGAAATTGTACACTCAGATTCTAAATGCCTTAAAAATATGGCTGAAGACCAGACACAAAAAGGAGACAGCAAAGGAGAAGCCGAAAACACAACCAACAAAATGCAAACACTAGACTATGTATTTACGTTGGTTACGTGGAAAAATATATTACAGCATTTTCATTGGGTGTGTCAAGCTCTCCAAGATTCAGAAGTAAATTTAAAGACATGCACCAGTCATTAACAGGGTATTTACATATTTTAAGAGAAAATTTTGAAAACACAACAAAACAAATACTTCCAAATACCGATTACCAAGCAGTTTGCCGTCGCAGAAGCATTAAGAACAAGTCAAAGACAGAAGGGCTCCAGAAGTATTGTTGAGTGCCAGAAATCAATTTCACATAACCACATACTACACCAACATTGACACACTTGAACCTTGCATAAAAAGAAGGGCAAAAGTGTGTGAAGTTCTTTCAAATAGATTTTCCTTGTTAAACAATGTGGATACACCTAATGAAGATGCATGAAGGCACCCAGGAAATTTGTGCAGCCTTACCTTGATGACTTAAAATACAAACCTTTACAGAGATGTGGGACAATTTCATTCTTATATGAGCACTAAGTTTACAGATTCAGGAAAGACAAATTTCGCTCATGTAGGCGTGTATGATCCCATAATAGAATATAAAATACAATGCATATTTCCCAATGTTGACATGACTTTATGCATATTCTGAGCTTTGATGATCACAGACTGCAAAACAGAACACTCATTTTCGTCTCTAAAGAGACTCAGAAATTCTCAGTGTACAACAGTGATTCAAGAAAGACTCAATTCATTACCCTTATTATGTATGGAAGTAGATGGTTTTTGGCAGCTTAATTGTGATGAAATCTTTGAAGAAATTGTAAGAGCAAAGAACAGAAAGAAATGTTTTTAATTATAACATGTTAAAGACGAAAGATCTAAAAATAAAATGTAGTAATTTATTGTAATATTTGTTTTCTGATCATTAAATTTTCTTTTATGATATCTTTCCATTTGTTTATTTATAATTATAGCATTTATTATGAAACAAACATCAAAATTGAAGTATGAGGTGTTTAAAGCAAAATTGCTGAAAGTCAATTTTTCGTTGTAGGGGAAATCAACAGAATTTTACATTGATCGCTGAAACAGCTAAGTTCACTGACTCATTGTCTTTGTTGTAGAATATGTGGAATATTCTTTTTGCAGAAAATGTGGTACTCAGTAAAAATCTTAGTACCCTGCATCCAATAAAAATTTTATGACCCAGTTCGTCTCATTCTGCCTAAAATGGCATACTCCGCTTTTACGTTCAATCACTAAAATTATAACCCAAACCAAACCCATTGCTGTTGAGTTGATTCCTACTCATAGTGACCCTATAGGACAGAATAAAACTGCCCATAGGGTTTCCAAGAAGCAGCTGGTAGAGTCAAACTGGCGACCTTCAGGTTAGCAGCCAAGCTCTTAGCAACTGTACCATCAGGGCTTCGCTAATGTTATAGCTGAATTTAAAAAGAAGTTACATCATGGATAGCTAAGATGGGACACACACACCCATATATATGTATAATTTGCATATCCCATTTGAGAGTGTGAGTAAGCAGAGGTGGGGGCACCACAGACTATCAGTGTTAAGGGCCCTCACTTGCATCCTGATGGTGTTGGCCCAATGGAAGCCTGGGGCCTGGCGTCCCCTCCCTCCAAGGGCCTAGTCCCTGAGAAGCTGAAGCCCAAAGATGCTGTGACTCTTGATGACATCAGAGCACGAGAAGAGCCTGCTGGTCTCAGGTGGGAGTCAAAGGGGTGTGGAGAGGACCCTAGTTCAGGAGAGGGGAGGAGCTTGCAGGGTCCAGCTAGAACGTCCCATCTTCCCATTTTGTAGATGGAGAAACTGAGCCCGGTGGTGAGGGCTGAGAGTCTGAGAAGTGGGGTAGGCTGGGCAGTGATACTTCATCCTTGTTTCTGGTGTCTGCTGGCAATCCTTGGAGTTCCTTTGCTTGTAGGTGGGTCCTCATGTGACCTCTGTCTTCCTCCTGTGTGTCTGTCTCTCCATGTCTGTTTTTCCTTTTAATAAGACACCACTCAGAAGGGATTGGAACCCCGATAGCGCAGTGCTTAAGAACTTGGCTATTAACCAAAAAGCTGGCAGTTTGAATCCACCAGCCACGCCTTGGAAACCTGGCGGGGGCAGTTCTGCTCAGTTCTATAGTGTCGCTATGAGTTGGAACGACTCAGCAGCAATGGTTCAGAAGCGAATAGGTTTAAGACTCACCTTACTCTGGCGTGAGCTCATTAACATAACAGACAACCCCATTTCCAAACAGGGCCACATTCACAGGTATGGGGTCAGGACTTCCACATTTCCTTTAGGAGGCACAGTTCATCCCTAATATCTGGCTCCCCAGGTTTCCCTGTAAGCTCTGAGTGCCACCTGTGCCAGCCGGGACAGCTGGTTTGTGTCTGTCCCAGGCCTCCAACTCCCAGTCTTGGGTCTTTTCCTCCCCTCTCCTCCCACAATCCTGTCACAGATCCCTGACTGACACCATAGGCCCCTCCCACCTGGTACCACTCAATCTTGGTCAATCTGCACTACTGCCCTGTGCCCAAATTTTCTCATCTATAGACTAGGGATAACAACAGACCCTACCACCAGGTCACGTAACACATGTAAAGTGTTTGGGCAGTTGCTGGCTCAGAGTAAGCTCTCAAGACCTGTGAGCCTGTGTTCCTGTTCTAGGAAGGGAGTGACATCGGCTATGCGACCATTTCCCTAGTCCCACATGAGTCTTTGGACTCCCAGATATCTCTGCAACGTCTATGTGGTCAAGATTGCAAAAGCTTGTTGGGTTCCGCCCTCCTGGTTATAAAGTGTTGAAATGACTTTGGATCACCTGTGTCTGTGGAAAGTGTCTGATCAGCTCCTTTCCCGCCAGCAGAGTTGTCTATAGGGCCTGCGCTTGGGGTGGTGGTGGTGGAGGGGTGTATCTCTTTGTTTCTGTAGCGGGAAGGCTCCGGAGTCACAGGCAGAGGCGTCAGGCTGCTCTTGCCAGGTATTGGGCCAGACACACATGAGGACTAGAATGGCGTGCTTCTATCAAATGCCGACTCTACGCCAGGTGGCACGTTGGCTCCTCTAGACTCCGGGGCAGCAGCTACTACCACCTGCACTTTGTCATCGTTGTTAGTTGTCGTTGAGTTGGCTCCAATTCATGAAGACTCCGTGCACAACAGAACAAAACGTTACCCAGACCTGTGCTGTCCTCATGATCATTGCTACGCTCAAGTCCATTGCTGTGGCCACTGTGTATACTGAGTGCCTTCCAATCTAGGGGGGTCATCCTCCAGCACTGTAGCAGGCAATGTTTTGTGTGATCCATAGGGTTTCATTGACTGATTTTTGGAAGTAGATCAACAAGCCTTTCTTTCTAGTCTGTCTTAGTCCCGAAACTCCACCGAAACTTGTCACCAGGGGTGACCCTGCTGGTATCTGAAATATCAGTGGCATAGCTTTCACTGCCACAGCAACGTGCAACCTACCACAGCACGACAAACTGACAGACAGGCAGTGGATCTCAGCTCTACAGATGGAGAAATGGAGATCCAGAGGGTTTAAATAACGTAGTTACCTGCAGCCACTCTGGAAGTAAAGGGCTGAAACGAGACTCAAACCAGGTTCACCTGACCCCGAAGCCAAGACTTCTACCTTCTGCACCACAAACTGCCTTGACCCTTTGCACTGATTTTGTGGAGCAATCAGGACAGCAGCCTCCGTGGTCTCAGGGAGTGGGGATGGCAGGCTGGGACTGACGCTAACCAGAGTTGAAGAGCCTGGACCCATCCTCTTAGACACTCCTGCAGGCAGTAAACAGCCAGGTCTTGGTCATTTTACAGTGCCTTGCCCAGCTCTCAGAATACAGCATTTGATCAATAGTGCTTGGGGGTTTGAGTTGAGGGAGCAGGCAGTGCTCAGACATCCAAGAGAAACAGGAAGATTGGAATGGAAACACTGGGGCTGGTAAGTGTAGGGCTCGTGGGCTCCATTGAAGTGAGTGTGGGTTAGGTTCTGACCAGACCTTGGTGAGGTGGATTCCGGCCTGCCCGCCTTGGCCTGGTGTGAGAAAGGAATCATGGCACAGTCAGTCAGGTGTGACTTGGAGAAGAGGAGTCAGAGTGGTACAAATGGCTTGTTAACCAAAAGGTTGGCAGTTCAAACCCACCCAGTAGTGCCCCAGAGGAAAGGCCTGGCGATCTGCCTCTGTAAAACTAACAGCCAAAGGAAACTCTATGGAGCTCAGCTCTACTCTGTAACACATGGGGTCACCATGAGTGGGAGTCCACCCAATGGCAATGGGCTTGGTTACTGGTATAGTGGCCCAGGAGTATGAGAGCCCCATAAGGGGGTGGTTGGAAAGTGGACTCAGTCAGTTGCTCAAAACCGGGAACAAAGCAGCCTCTAGCCAGGGCCTCAAAGTGGGTCACCATGGCATTTAAGAAAACAGCTCTGCACCAGGGTGCTCCCACCAGCCTTCAAGTTAAGAGGAGTGCTCCACGACGGATAAAATGGAGATTCCTGGCCTCCGAGAGATTCCGATGCAAGTGGGTTAGGGGAACACAGCTGGAGAAGCCTGCCTCCAGCCCCTCTGCAGACAGCCTCAGTGTGAACTGTGCCCCTTGCCCCTGTTAGAGGGGCTGAGTTGCAGAGTTCAAGGTGGGAGAAATAGGTGTGGTAGTTCCTGCCTGTCCCTGGGCTCCATGCCAGGACACTGCCCTGGCCTCTGCTTGCCTGGAAGAGACTTTATCAAGCAGCACAGTGGTCCACATCTCTACCCAGCCCTTCTTCCCCCTCCCCATGCACAGGTGTCAGACCAGTACCGTGCAGGCTCCTGTACCCCCAATTGCCTTGATAGGCCTTCTCCCCAGTAATCTTTTGCATGCCTAACCCTACCTTGGCCCTTGCCTTTTGGAGGATCTGAATAGACACTCTGCTTCCAGATACCATGTTGTTTTTGTAGTTAACGTGCCATCGAGTTGATTCTGACTCATAGTGACTCCAAGTGACAGAGTAGAATAGTCCCATAGGGTTTTCTTGGCTGTGATCTTTATGGGAGCAGATGGCTAGGTCTTTCTCCTGGGGAATATCTGGGTGAATTTGAACCACCAACTTTTCAGCTGAGCGCTTAACCATTGTGTCACCAGAACTCCTAGATAACACGTACCCTTGTAAAAACAAAACAAAAAACAAAGAGACCAAGCTTGCCACCACAGAACAGTACTGATGGTGAAATTTCAGGCAGGCAGTTGAAGTCCTGGGGCTGAGGCCTTTGGTATCTTTCTCTCCACACTCCTCAGCCTCCCTGCTATTCAAGTTGCCCTCAGTGGGCCGTGAGAGGAGGTGAGGCGCCAGGTGGAGAGGTGTTCCCGGGGCTCCTGAGGACCGGTTCTGCAGACGCCTCCAGGGAGGCAGGGCTCTGCAGGGCGGGCCTTGCACAAAGCCCCCTCTCCCCTGCTGGTGACTACAGGCCTGTGGGGAGCTATCCCCTGGGCCTCTGCTGGCCTCCAGGTGCTGCGGAGGGTGCTGTTGGGCCTGGGAGACACCTCTGGAAGCTGGACAACCTGTCAGCCCCTTCTCTGAGCTGGAGCAGCTCCAGCACCGAAATGGTGGGACCACCGCTGCCTCTTGCTAACCTTTGGCATTCCCTGGGTATGTGTCTTAGTTTCTTAGTGCTGCTGTAACAGAAATGCCACAGGTGGGCGTCTTAAAGAACAGAATTTTGTTTCCTCAGGGTTTAGGGGGCTAGAAGTCCAAATTCAGGGTGCCAGCTTGAGGAGAAGACTCTCTGTCAGTCCTAGATGAAGTTTTCTTGTCTCAGCTTCTTGAGAGTTCTTAGCTTTCGTTGGAGATCTCCGTGGGGCATATATTTTTTCCCCCTTGCTTCTGTACCTAATCTGCTGTTTCATATTGCAAAAGAGATTGGCTTAAAACACTCCCTGCACTGACAATGGTCTTATTAACATGACAAAGGACACTATTCCCAGGTGGGATCACATCCACAAGCATAGGGTTAGGATTTACAACACGCGTATTTTGGGGGCGACACAATTCAATCCACAACAGCTTGACTCTTCCCGGCGGGTTCCTGACCTCAAGGGGGTTTGGACAGAGCTCACAGGGAGGAGGAAACTCTATCTCATGGTTAACTAAGTGCAGTTTAAAACTAACCCTCTCCCCCGCACCCTTAACCCAATGGACAGGTGGGACAACACCTAGTCCTTGAGCAATTATCCTAAAAATATGCCCCAGGTGTTCCTGAAACCCCGATGGCTAAACTCATCCAGGGCCTGAGGTGAGAGTGGATGGGCGGGCTTGCCATAACACTCCGGGAAGCAGGGGGAGGGTCAGGGGAGGTGTCTTCAATTAAAAATTTCTTTATTATGGTAAAAATATATAACAAAACAATGGCCATTTCAACAGTGTGCACGTGTACAATTCAGTGGTACTGATTACATTTATCCCATTGTGGAGCCATCACCCCATCCAGTCTCAGTGGTGTTGAAAAAGCAAAAAATGAAACACAACTCCTGGTACGTAGCTCCCCTTGTGGTCCTGAGAGTGCTGAGGGGTCCCCAGCTATGAGGGCAGAAGCAGTGAAGATTCCTGGAGCAACTTCGGGGTAGGCAGTGTTAGCCCCTTTTCATAACTGTGGAAAATGAGGCATGGAGAAGCACAATAACTTGTCCATGTTTAAGTCGCTAAAAGTGGTCAGAGCTAGGATCCCATTCTGGGCAGACGACTCCAGAATGGGCAAATACAACAGTCCTCCAGCAAATCCAACAAGCATCCCTGTGTTCAACACAAGAACGCGTTACCAACACAAGAAAGTGCTTCATGGAGGTTGCCTTTCAGGTGAGGCCCACTGACCGATCTAAATCTGGAGTTGCTCCGCTGTGAGTGGGGTTACAGGAGCCTGTGTGTCCCTGTGGATCATTCTTGAGGGTTTGGGGCTCTGTTTGCTCTTGGAGATGTTGCTGATTAACAAAAAATGGGGAAATGGATTGGCTACTGGCGAACCAGCTCAATTTGCTTGGTAGATAAGATCTTTCAAAACAAGGGGTGGAGGGGGAGTCATCAAAGGATGAGGGAGCTGGAGGCTCCTGGCTGCCCCTTCTTCCAAATCCCCCTCCCCTCCCTAAGCTCCTTGGGGACCCTGCCCCTCCAGAGATCCCCTCCCAGCAGACTTCAGACCTTAGTGTCTGTTTAATGTTTAAATACTTACCTGTGGACGCTGGGCTAATTCAGGACAAGAAGGGTCAGTGGAATGACCTAGGATGCATGCTGTAGGGAAGATTAGAGAGAAAAGGCAAGAACTGCCTGCTAGGAAGTAGCTCAAATTTCCAGGAAAATGACTTAACAAAAACCTGTTCTTCCAAATATCTCTCTCACTACAAGATACAGCAAGAGATATACTGAGCCTGGAATGGGGAGTTGGGAGTACTGTTGGCCCCCACTCCATCACCAGCCTCCATTTTGTAAACTGAAGGACTTGTTCAAAGGCCCTGTAAGGAATTCTTCCATTCTGGACCTCTCTAGGCAGCAGTATTGACAATTTAAAATGCTTGCACAAGGACAGGCCTCTCAAATTTGCAGGAACAGCTCCACCAGAGGGTCATTCCTCCTGGAAGCACAGACGTGATGTCAACCACCTGGGTAGCATCACTCTGGGGCTGCACTGTGGGTGGAAGTGGCTCGTGAGTGGGTTCATAGCCTCCAGAGCTCCCTCTGTCTCTGTCCCAGAGCCTCCATCACACAGGGAGAGGGGGGCTTCAAACACTGCTTTGTCTGTTCTCTACCCCATGTCAAGCCCCCTCCAGGACCTAAGCTGTGCCCCCCATGCCTGTAGCAGACCCTCTCAAATATCACTGAGGGGAAGAAGTTATAGCCGCACGAGATGCTCAGCCCCCATTCCTCACGCTCTAAGGACTAAAGAGACACACAGTACAGGGCTGGATTTCCTCTGGGCATTTGCAAGTCCTCTCAATGGGCCTTTGCAAAACATGGCCCTGAGCTATGGCAGCTTGTTGGTGATGATGGTGATAATGGTGATGGTGATGCAGATGATGATGGTGATAGCGATGATGATGGTGGTGATGATGATGGTGATGGCGATGGTGATGATGATGGTGATGGTTATGGAGATGATGATGGTGGTGATGATAGTGATGATGATGGTAATGATGATAGTGATGACAGTAATGATGATGGTGGTGATGATGGTGACGACAGCCCCAAAGCAGAACTTCGGGTTCTCCCTAGTGGCTTCTCCCTGTGGAGGGGCTGCTGTGAGCCAGGCCTTACCCCAGATGTGTTTTTAAGGGCCTGTGTGGATGTACCTCAACTGGTCCGCACACCGAATGGACTCTTTCCTTTGAAGCTGTGGGTGTCTCTGCAGCAGAACATGCCATCTCGGGTCCAGGCTCTGCCTGGCCCCCACTCACTCTCCAATGCCACGTGGAGAATGTGGCTACATGCGGCATCCTTCCTGCCTGTCACTGTTACATTGTCCCCACCCAGCGGTGGGTGGCTGCTTATGGATTTATACCCTCTGTTGACAGACGGACAGACAGACAGGCTGCAGTGCCTTCTAAGACTGGCTTATCCTTTTTCTTGAGGAGCTGGGATCCTGTTGAATGAATGGCTATGTGCGCCTGCCCTTTGCACAAACTTGCCCAGAGATGGATCTGCTAAGGGCACAGAGGTGGGCGGCGCTTCAAGGTGTGTCCCAGGGTGAACCCACTGGTCTGCTCAGAGCCACCCCCAAAGAACTTATAATCATATCTCTTAGCAAGACATGAGCATTCTCCCGGTCTCATGCTAAGTCTGAATATCATCTGGAAAATGAGGCCATTTTTATTGATTAGTGACACACTGGATTCAAGACAAGTCCTCTGGCTTGCTTTCTTCCAACCAAGTTTCCACCAGACCCTCCAGTTCACAACCCTGGAGCTGCCCAGGCTATAACTCTTGGCATTTGTCTTCTTCATTCCCAGTGATGTTACCTACACCCCAACCAGCTATCTACACCACCACCCACCGGGCCTGGCTAAACCCCAAACCAGAGTCCTTGATCTCTGGATTGCATAAGTCCAGAGATGCCGGCCTACCCCGTCGGCCAGGATAGTGTGTCATAAAGGAGCTCTGAAGTGGGCACTGGGGTCTGGGCCATCTGTCCCGTGATGGGTAGAGATGAAAGCGGATGATGTGGTCGCTGCCTCCTGGGCAAGATGTGAGGGACTCAGCCTGGTTTTCCTCCCTATTTTTCATGGCAGGTTGGCAGTGACCTCCAGCCATGTGGCCCCTGAGTCAGCGAGTGAAGGCAGCCCTCCCAGATGTCCTGGCCAGCGGCACCCGAGCAACCCCAGGTGCTGTGGATGAGAGCCAGTGCTGCCTTCAGCTTGGACGGTGCTGCCCCCTGTTCCTAGCAGGTGGGTGCAGTTCCCCTGACTGGCTAGTCGCACACACATAGGAACACACATTCAGAAACACACACACAGAGACACACTCATACTCTCTCATGCAGGTACACATACACACTCACACACCCACCTACATCCACTTGAACTCACATAAATACACCCTTCTGGGACAGGCTTTTCTCACCCTCCAGGCAGGAGCCTTGGAAACCCCAAACCAGAGTCAGTCGAGCATTAAACCAGACCCTGCAAGGTGAAAGAGAAGATTGCTCTCCTCTCATCTAATCTGCAGCCAAAGAGGGTATTGCTTGGTGTGTTTAAAAACAGTGCGTGTGGCTTCTATGTGGGCATTTGGGAGGGGAGTTCATTCATCTGAGACAAGGCTCCCTCAGGTGAGGGGGACCGAGGGGCCCAGGGGACACCCTTCCCCAGCTAGAGGGCCCAAGGAGCTAGGCAGGGCAAGGAGCTGCCCCCAGCCCTCCCCTGGGTGCAGTAGGCTAGGATGAGAGCCAGCTGGCCAATTGTCCAGGATGCTATGGCTAATCCTAGTTAATTGCCCACTTGGGGACATCTAGGGTTGGGGAGCCAGCTCCTTCTCTTTGTACTTAATATGGCTGGGACAACTCTGAAAGCACCTTTGTGGTGCGATGGATTACTTTCACATGGTCTTTCTAGCCATGGTCTTGTAACTCCCACCAGATGATCAGAATTATGCAAATAAGGTGCTCGTGGCCCACCAAGAGGATTGGACAGCTTGCTGCTAATGCAAATAAAGTGCGTGGAACTCTTGTTGGGCGAGGATCATGCAAATAAGATATATGAAACCTTAACGAGAGGACTGGTCAGTTTTGCCACCCCACTAGGCTTAAAATGAGCCATCCCAAGGGTGGAAAAGGGGGCCCTCACTACCAAGAAAGATGAGCTGGGAGTGGAGTGCGTCCTTTGGACCTGGGGTCCCTGCTCTGAAAACCTCCTAGACCTAGGAGACAGAAAGCTGTAATACCTTAGACGGTACAAGACGGCGAGAAGTGGCAACAAGTTCAGCAGAGAACTGGCAGCACCAGAACCAGGAGACTGGCTGCCAGCGTGGTAGGCTTCCCAGCCCAAGGAGCAAGAAAGCTGAGCACCTTCAGGCAGGAGGCTTACTGGCGGAGTGGGATACCTCTGGGCACTTATTCTTAGAGCTAAAGAGCTTTGTAACTCTTGCTTGAAAGGGCACAGGCCGGGCTGGCCCAAGAGGCCTGAGGGACCAAGAGCAGAGAGACTGAAGACCAGAGAGAGGCCTGCCTGTGGGGACAGCAGAGAAGCTGTCCTGACTGAGGAACTATATCCTGATACTGAATTGTAAACGGTTACTTCCCTAATAAACCCCATCATCGTGAGTATTGTCTGTGAGTTCCGTGTGGCTTTCCCTCCAGGAATACCTTTCAGGGCTGGTGCCCTCTGGGCCTGGATTTGTCTTGGGGCCTCAGGCCACCTGCCTCCATTCTCCAGTGCCCAGGGAGGACCAGGGCAGGTGGGCAGACCCCAGACAGGCAAAGGGGGAGCCCGACATGGCAGGCCCCCGAGGACAGGAAGTCCTACCCTTGAACTATGGAACCCAGCAGAGAAGTAGAGAGTGCTGTGGGAGGGACGGCTGGTGTTAGAATTGGTAAAAGGGTTGGCAATAGGAGGTATGTCTGACCTCCACCTCATAGGAATCAGCTTTGGGCTGATGGTGCTTCTCCCCCTCGTGAAGTTAGAGGAGGTCAGACACCCCCACCATGCCATTTTTTACAACCTCAGTCAGACTACCAAAGGCTCCAAGTATTCCAGGTCCTGGGAAAGCCATCTGGGTGGTCAGAAACCTGAGCAGGGCCCCTAATTGCCTGGTGGGGATTAGCCCCCTCCTCCAGGCGAGCCTCTCCTGCATCCCCTCCAGGAATACCTTTCAGGGCTGGGGCCCTCAGGGCCTGGATTTGTCTTGGGGCCTCAGGCCACCTGCCTCCATTCTCCAGTGCCCAGGGAGGACCAGGGCAGATGGACAGGCCCCAGACAGGCACATGGGGAGCCCGACATGGCAGGCCCCCGAGGACAGGAAGTCCTGCCCTTGAGCTAGCAGCTGAGTAGCATCATAGATAAAAGGGCGTTTCCTTCTCTCGCTCCCACACGTAACCCTGAGTAGGGCCTAGGTGCTTCCTCCCCATCCAGTCCCTGTCTGGCCTCCCAGCCACTGGCTGTCCCCATCCAGCCCATCCTGCATGATGGCACAATGATCACCACGCCACAGGCCCTGACTTAAAACTGCAGGGTCAAACTCAGACCCCTTTGATGGTTTTCTGAGTCCTGCACCACCCAGGATGCTGCTTTTTCTCCCTCTCTGCCTCCCTTCTCCTGCCCCTGCCCATCTGTTGCAGCACACTGGCCTTCTCCGTGCTCCTCCTGCTCAGCTCCCCAGCTGCCCAGCATCACCTGCAGCTTCCTCCAGCTTGTCCCCTCCTCCTTCACCACCCTCATCCCACTGCCCCAGGTGCTTACTCTTCATGTTAAGAAGCTCCAGCAACCCCTCCCAGAGAGGCCTTCCCAGACCACACACTCCACTAAGGCCTTCATGTCAGTCTCCAGGAAGCAGGGTCTGGTTGGCACCATTCTAGGCTTGGCTCCCAGCGCCCAGGATGGTGTCTAGCACAGAAGCATTTGATGACTATTGGTTGGATGAATGGATGGATGGACAGATGAACAAGTGGATGGAAGGATGGATGGAAGGAAGGATGGATGGATGGAAGGATGGATGGATGGATGGATGGAAGGATGGGTGGGTGGGTGGGTGGGTGGGTGGGTGGGTGGATGGATGGATGTATAAATGGATGATGGATGGATGGATGGATGGATGGATGGATGGATGGATGGATGGATGGATGGTTGGATGGATGGTTGGATGGATGAGTGGGTGGGTGGGTGGATGGATAGATGTATAAATGGATGATGGATGGATGGATGGATGGAGATGGATGGATGGATGGATGGATGGATGGATGGATGGATGGATGGATGGATGGATGGATGGATGGATGGGTGGGTGGGTGGGTGGATGGGTGGGTGGGTGGGTGGATGGATGGATGGATGGGTGGATGGGTGGATGGGTGGAAGGGTAGGTAGGTGGGTGGATGGGTGGGTGGGTAGATGGGTGGATGGGTGGATGGGTGGGTGGGTGGGTGGATGGGTGGATGGATGTATAAATGGATGATGGATAGATGGATAGACAGATGGATGGATGGAGATGGAGGGATGGATGGACGGACGGACGGACGGATGGATGGATTAGTGGATGGGTGGATGAATGGATGGAAGGGTAGATGGGTAGATGAATAGAAGGATGGGTGGATGAATGCATGAACTTTCCCAAGACTGTGAGTAGCAGAGTGAGCCCTGAATCCTAGCTGTGGTTTTTCAATTATGAGCACTGAGTCATTCGGATCAGGATATTTCTTTGTTCTGACTACACAGAGAGCCCTTCCCAGAGCGTCTCACTGAGCCTCCCCCACCCAGAGATAGGGATGGGGTAGTTGTCCTCCTTTTAGGGGAGGGAAGCTGGAGCCCCAGAGAGGGATAGACACTGGTCCAGCAGTCCTGAGCGAGCCATCCCTCCACCCACGTGTCACCCAAGTCAGTGGGCAGCAATGTGAGAGCTACATCCATGTGACCTTATTCTTGTGGCAGCTGGGGTCCCTGGTGGGGGTTCTGGTTTTAGGACAAGAGAAGAAGAAACTTTTATTGCGATGACCAAAGGTCTTGGCTCATCCCCTGTCTTTGGTGAGTTTTGGTCTTGCTAATAATCAGAAACTTAATTAGCTGGCACATTAGATGTTTCCAAAATACCTTTCTCTTTCCTTTTTCTCTTTTGATCTTTGGTAAACTTTGATATTCAAAGCAGCCTTTACCACACTGCTCTCTTTGAGGCTGTTGGGGGGACTTTTGAGCCATACCATGGGGGCCTTGGGTGCTGATTCTTCTTGAAGGAGAGGGGGCCATTCATGGGGAAGGGGCCCCCCGCCCCAGCTGTCAGGCAAAAGTAGGCTGGGTGAATGCCGGGGTGGTCTGGAGGTGGGAGAGAGCCAAGGAAGGCGGTGCTGACCAAGGGGTTCCTGGCGAGGGGGCGGGTGGTTGGCTATCAGCCTAGCCAGGCCCTCCCCCGGGAGCAGCCGGTCTTGTCTTTTGAAAAACACCAGCTGGTAGTCCAGCTTCGTTCTTCCCCCACCCCGCTGGGTCCCTGAGACTCCGACAGCTGGCTCTTGCCCTGTCTTGAGTCCTGTCCTCCCCAGGCATGAGCAAGGGGGGCACTGGGGACTTAAGGTGTTTGTGCTTGACCTTCATGGAGGAATGGGCACGGACAGGGGGACCGATGTTCTGAGCTGGTGTAGGTGCAGCTTCAAGGGGTATGGCCAGCTTGGGTGGTAGGCTCAGGCCAAGGAGACACGGCTAACAGGGCGTTTTGACCACCACAGCCCCTAGGCGGCTGGCCTCACCCCTTGCTTCTTTTGGAAGGCCCGAGTAGATAGCAAGGCTGCGTCATTGGTCTTGGGTGGTGTCAAGAGTGGGACTTCGGGGCTGCCGATGGCACGTCCAGGGAGCCTTGTGGGCCAGGTGGCAGGAACGACCTCTACTCTGGACCCACATGACTCCCAGCTCATAGAGGATGAGCCTGTTTATCTTTATTTTAAAAACTTTTTAATAGACTTTATTTTTTAGAACAGTTTTAGGCTTACAGAGAAATTAAACAGAAGGTACAGAGTGCCCATTTTATCCCCTTCTCCCCGCCCCACCGTACAGTTTCTCCTGTTAACATCTTGGGTTCCTGTGGTACATTTGTTACAATGGGTGCACCAATATTGATACATTGTTACTAACTAAACAGGTCTCTGGGCAGAGCAAGTGGTTTGCACTCTGCTGCTAACCTAAAGGCTGGCAGTTCTGACCCACCCATAGGTGTCTCAGAAGAAAGGCCTGGCAATCTGCTTCCCTAAAGATTAGAGCCAAGAAAACCCAATGGAGCAGTTCTCCTCTGTAACACACGGGGTCACCATGAGTTAGAATCAACTAGACGGCAATGGGTTTGTTTGTTTGTTTAATTAACTTAAGTTCACCGTTCACATTAGGCTTTACAATTTGTGTTGTACAGTCCTATGGGTTTTGACAAATGCATCATGTCAGGAGTCCACCATGACAGTGTCATACAGAATGGTTTCACTGCCCTAAAAATCCTCCGTGCTCCACCTAGTCATCCCATGCCCCTCCCACTGAGCCCCTGACAACCACTGATCTTTGTACTGTCTCTGTAGTTTTGCCTTTTCCAGGATGTCCTGCAGTTGGAATCTTAAGTACCCTTTTCAGACTGGCTGCTTCCGTTCAAGGTGTTATTCAAGTGTTCCATACACACAAAGTGCACGTATCGTGAGCTCAATGCTTCTTGACAAAGTCTGCCTCCTTGTGTGTCCAGCACCAGACCGAGAAGCAGAAGGAGACCAACCCCTCTGTCCCCCTCTTGCCCCTCCCAGAGGGTAACCTCTATCCTGACTCCCAACCCTCCTGATTAATTTTGAGGCCTGATTTTCTTATTTGCTTGGAAGTCTCTCATGGAAGTGTAATTCAGATGTAGTGAGATGTTCAGATCTTAAGCGTACCGTTCAATTAGTCTTGACAAACGCGTGTCAAGGCAACAATTACATCACCCCCGAAGGTTCCCTCGTGACCCTTCCCAGACACCACCCGCTCTCGAAGCAACCGCTCATCTGATTTCTAAGCTAGTTAATTTATTAGTTCTGCTTATTCTAGAATTTCATGTAAACTCATCTGGCCCCTTTCACTCAGTATCACGTTTTTGAGATTCACCCACGCTGTTGTTTGTTTCTTTTCATTGCTGCATGGTATTCCAATGTAGGAACATACCACAGTTGTTTGGTTTGTTCTCCTGTTGTTGCATATTTGTGTTCTTTCCAAGTTTGTTGTTCTTGTTGGGTGCTGTTGAGTCAATTTCAACTCATGATGACCACATGTTGACAGAGTAGAATTGCCCCTTAGGGTTTTCTAGGCTGTAATCTTTAAGGGAGTAGACTGCCAGGTCTTTATCCCATGGAGTGGCTGGGTGGGTTTGGGTTCGAGTCACCAACCTTTCAGTTAGCAGTCGATCGCTTAACTGTTTGTGTCACTAAAAAAAAAGGGGTTTCTTATAAATAACACTGCCATGAACATCCTTGTAGGAGACTTTTTTTTTTTTTTTGCTTATGTAGATGATCTGTGTTTGTTTTAAATTGAAGGGTAACTCTGTAACTCAGGAAATGGACAGAGGATGACATGAGAAGCTCTTTCATCATTCTGCCTACCTCCTAAAGAGGAGAGGACGCTAAATTATTTAGTCAGAGTTCGAAGCATGATGGAACCACAGCTACGGTTTAGCGGTCAGGTTACTGGGTTTAAAAAGGAGTGAATCTACCCTCTGCTAAGTTTATTCTGCTTCTTTTCTTCCACGAGGCCAGGTGACTCAGTGGCCTCCGGGTGGCTGTTTTACGTGCTGTCTCTCTAGATACCTAGAGAGACCTTTGTTCATTTCTGCCTCCATCTCTTTTCTTTCTCTCTCTTTCCACTTGTCTGAGTGTGCTGGACATTTCAGCATGGGTCGTTATCGTTATGAGTTGCAATTGTGTGAGGTTTTCTGGGGCCACATGTTTCCATTTCCCTTGAGTGGATAGATTCCCAGGAGTGGAATTGCTGGTAATAGGGGAGATGCTGGAACCCTGGTGGCGCAGTGGTTAAGAGCTTGGTAGCTAACCGAAAGGGCAGTAGTTTGAATCCACCAGTGCTCCTTTGAAACCCTATGGGGCAGTTGTATTCTGTTCTTTAGGGTCACTATGAGTTGGCAATGGGGAGGAGGAAGGGAGGTGTCTGTTTAAAGTCCTTTTAAGAAGCACCAAACTGTTTTCCAATGGCAGGACTGTGCACTCTCCGTAGGCCTGATTTTTCACATAAAATAACTATGAGCCTTCACAACTCAGCAAGGACTCACTGGGCAGAGGGTCTCGGGTGTTGTTCAGATGCCAGCCCACTGGAGGCCACAGCCCAGGATCTGCGCCCCTGAAAGTCAGCGCTGTCACTGTCCCCCTCTTCAGGCCCGAGGTACCTGCTTCTTCCTGTTGGACTGCGATTTCCTGAAAGTTGGGTTCTCCTTGCCCCAGTCCTTACTTCCCCAGTAGCCCCAGTCCTTACTTCCCCAGTATCCCCAGTTCTCTTAAATGGCTCAGATGTCTCTCAGTCAACATCTCCAAGTCTATGTTGGCGGGGAGGGGCATGGATGAGGCCCAGAGGTCAGCATTGGTGGCTTTAGAGAGCAAGGCCTCCCAGGCTGCACTGTGCACCCCCACATCTGTTGTTTCCTCTGGGGGTATCCGGGGCTAGTCTGGGGATGGCTGACCAACATGGCCTCCCAAAGTGGCTGCTTGGGCGGTGCCTCTGTGCATGTCTGCAGACCGTGGCCACTTATCAGGCAGGAAGACCCCATGCCTAGGGCGTTTCTGAGAAAAACTCATTCAGTCTCAGGCCCTTGGCAGCTGGGGTCCAGAGGGCAGGTGAGGTCTGTGGCCTGGCTCCTGCCTGCTTCTCCGGTGTCATCACGCAGGAACCCTCCTGTGACCCTTTTCATTCATTCACTCATTCATCCATTCAGCAAACACTTATCAGGCACCTACTATGTTCCAGGCTCTGTGCACAAAGGATACAAACAGGAAAAGACAGAGATTACCCTTGTCCTTAGGAAAATTACTAGTTGGTGGGTGGGAGACATGAAGCAAACAACAACAATCAAACCAACAAAAACTCACTCAAACATTTATATATTACTCACCAGACCATGGATGAGCCTGATAAACACAGTGTGGAAGGAAAGAAGCTGGCAGAAGAGAGAATACCCTGATTCCACTGATAGGAAATTCAAAGGCAGGTGGGAAGTATCAATGGTGATGGACTCCAGCATAGCGGGTACCTCTGGGGTGGGGGGTACTGACTGGGAGGGACTCAGGGGACTGGGGGGTGCTGGCCATGAAACAAAACCGGTTGCCGTCGAGTCAATTCCAACTCATAGAGACCCTATAGGACAGAGTAGAACTGCCCCACAGGGTTTCCAAGGAGCGCCTGGTCATTTGAACTGCCAACCTTTTGGTTAGCAGCTGTAGCTCTAACCACTGTGCCACCAGGGTTTCCATGAAGAGAACTAGACATGATAATTTAGAAAATTAACGTATATTTTAAAACTTCTATAGAGGTTGCCGTGAGTCAGAATCAACTGGACAGCAACTTTTTTTTTTTTAAATAAATGTATTTATACTCTCATTTATCCCCTTAGCTTGTTTAAAAGGTATAAGATCTTAAGTGTATTGTTCAATTAGTACAATAATTATTACAGTGTTTTGTTGGGCTTGTAACATAAATAGGCTTAATATCTATAACAATAATAGTACAGAGGTGGGGAGGAGACGGAGTTACATAGCAGTGATAAACTAGTTCTGGTATCCTCGTATGGTAGAATACTCTCAACAATAAAAAAGAATAAGTATCAATCTATACAATAACAGGAATGAATCTCAAAATAATTATGTTGAGTGAAAGAAGCCAGACAAAAATATTTCATACTGTATGATTCCATTTGTATAAAATTCTAGGAAATGAAAACTAATGTCACATTGGAGGTGATAGATATAGTCATTATTTTATTGGGGTGACAATTTCACAGCTATATATATATATACATATATATGTTTATATATAAACCCGTTCCCATTGAGTCTATTCTGACTCATAGCAACCCTATAGGACAGAGTAGAACTGAACAGCCCATAGAGTTCCCAAGGAGCCCCTGGAGGATTCTAACTGCTGACCTGTTGGTTAGCAGCTATAGCACTTAACCACTACACTACCAGGGTAGTTAATGTATAATCATACCTCAATAAAGTTGTTTTAAGATAAGGCAACAAATTCTTAAAACTCATCACTTCCTAGTTATTTTACTATTTATACATGTCAGTGGAGTCCCTGGGTGGTACGAATGGTTAACACACTGGGCTGCTAACAGAAAGGTCAGAGGCTTGAGTCCACCCAGAAGTGGTGCCTTGGAAGAAAGGCCTGGCAATGTACTTCTGAAAATCAGCCACTGAAAACCCTGTGGAGCATGGTCTGGTTGTGGGTGCTTCCTTCTCCTCTTCCCTGTTGTGTAACCTGGAGCAGATCCTAATCGCCTGAGAGCCTCCATTCCCTCCCTTGTTGGCTGTCAGTTCTGAGAACTGAGATAGTATGTGGGGCATTAGGGCTCTGTGAGAATGTTAATACCTCAAGATAAGGATGGTTCCTAATGGGGGCTTTAGCAGCTTTTAGGCTCATTAGGAGGGTCTCCGCCTAGTGCCTGTGATCATGGAGGTCAATGGACCCCTGCGCACCACCCACCACCTCCTCACACCCAGAATGAGGGAGGGGCCCTGGAGGGGAAGCCCTTTTGCCAAACTGATGTGCTATAGGAAGGGAGAGCCCCGAGGCAAACAGGTGGCGACAAGTAAGGGCCCCCCTCCCTGCTGTCACCCAGCTCACCTCTCCCAGGGCCCAGGGCCTCCAGATGCACCAATACACGGGAGCTTTGCAGGGAGAAGCACCCTGGGGAGGTGCGTTAGAGCCCCCCACCCAGGTGCAGCCCTGCGGGTGGCCCCCCAGGCGCAGGACAGTGGGCAGTACAGTCCCCGGTGGCTGCACCCTCCATAGGGGCCCTGGCGGAAATGTGGAGATCCGCTGTCAGACAAGCACGCACATTCCACAGCAGTGACACACGGCCTGGCTCCCCGAGGACCCAACCTGTCCTTTCTTGCAGTAGCAGCGATTGTCGATTGTCGTGCTGGCAGCAGTTGGCCTCTGTAGGGATGGTGAGGCCTGGCTTCTCCTGCAGGCCCTGCCTGAGTGTTCCTGTGGCCCAGCTTCTGGAACCCGGCCCCACTGTGTAAGGCATAGGGTAGTGCCCCCTGGGCTGGGGCTCCCCTCTGCTGGGCTGGTGTGTCCCCCACCCATGGATAGACAAGAGCCTGCCTTCAGGAGCTCCACAAAATGGGGCCAGGTGGGGCCCAGGGCTGATTAGCTGCTTCTCAGCCACTTCTATCAAGAGCCACCCCCAGACTGCACCCTGAGCCTCCCCCCCCACAATTTCCACCCCAAGTCCTCGCCCCCAGGCTACAACCCTAGTCTCCACCCCAAATCTCCTCTCCCAAGTTCCCGCCCCCAGTCTCCATCCCATCTTCACTCCAAGTCTCCACCTTCCACACCCTCCACCTCAAGTCTCCACTCTGTCTTTACCCCCCAGCTCCACCCTGAGACTCCACCCCAAATCTCCACTTCCAAACTCCAACCCAAATTTCTACCTCCAGCTCCACCCTGAGACTCCACTCTCAGTCTCCACCCCCAGTCTGCACCCTAAATCTCCACCCCAAATCTTGGCTCCAAGTCTCCATCCCTGACACCCCTTCACCGCAAGTCTCCACCCTGTCTTCACCTCAAATCTGGACCCCCTGTCTCCTCCCCAAATCTCTACCTCTAATTCCCACCCCCAGTCTCCAGCCCCGGTCCCCCACTCAGGACAAGGACTCCCAGTGTAGATGCTCCGGGTGT
This sequence comes from Loxodonta africana, assembly GCF_030014295.1. Classification (NCBI taxonomy): domain Eukaryota; kingdom Metazoa; phylum Chordata; class Mammalia; order Proboscidea; family Elephantidae; genus Loxodonta; species Loxodonta africana. The sequence continues at coordinate 90,922,755 of NC_087353.1, read as the reverse complement.
ACCCCATCCTGTTCCAGGACATTCAGTGGCTCCTCGTTCCCTGAGCTGGCATCCCAGGCTGCCTGGTCCGGCCTGTTCTGCCTGTCCACCTGCCCTTCAGGCCCTTGGAGCTCCATACCGAGCCGTGGTATCACCTGCTCACCGTGTACCTACGCTCTGGCGCCTGTGTCCCTGCGTCTTCTCCGCCAAGTTCCCCAAGGCTCCACAGAGCCCTCCATGGCTCCTCAGTGGGGTGACCAGTCCCTCTTCTTTGAGTCCCCTTGAGGCTCTTGGCCCTTTCTCCCTGCAGGATTGTGGGGACGTCCCTGGCTTCACTGCCCAGGGCTCAAGGGTTGTGGCGTCTGCTTCCACCTGGGCACCAGCCTGCAGGGAGGGTCTGGGCAATGGCTTGGTAGGCGTGGGGGCCACGAGACCCCTGAGCATCAACAGTCCTCTCAGCCCCCAGCAGAGCAGGGTCAGGCCCTCCACACCCATCTCCTCAGCAGGCCTGGACAGATGCCAGACCTCAGCCTTGCCACAGGATTCTATCTTTAACTCCTGGCCAGCCAATTCTCTCTATTTTAAGAGGGGAAAAAAAAAAAAAATTCCACTCTGATGTTTGGTTCAAAAAGCCCTCGCCCAGTTAGGGCCTTTGCCAAGCTTCTGAGACAGGCTTAGAGGGGAGGGGGGGGAGGGGTAGGAAGAGGGGAAGGGGGTTCAGGGTCCATGTGGGAGCTGGAGCTTCAGAACACGGAGAGTGTAACCAGAAGGCTGAGATTCAGCCGTAATTCACCTGCCGTGCTCTGCGACGTGCAAGGCTGAGATGTGCTCTGTCCTGGAGTTGCTCCCACCTGCTGCTGACCCTTCTCCCCTCTGGCTCTCTCTGGAGAGCCCTGGTAGAGCTGCTGTGGCATCTTTGCCTCATGCCACTGGCCACACCAGCCACTCCAAGGTTCAGGCAGGCTCAAGTCCTGACTCGGGTACCTGTGCATGTGGAAATGGGGTCTTCGAAGATGTTATTAGGTAATGTGAAGTCATACTAGAGTAGGGTGGGCCCTAACCCTCTATGAGTGGTGTCTTTACAAGAGAGGAGAAAAGACACAGGGACAGGGAGGCAGAGGGCGGACACCACATGACGCTGCAGCTGCAAGCCAAGGAACGCCCGGGGCTCCCAGAAGCCAGGAGAGATAAGGAATGACCCTGCCCTGGAGCCTTTGGAGAGAGCACTGCCCTGTGGACACCTGAATTCAGACCAGCCTTCAGAACTAGGAGAGAATCAATTTCTGTTTTTTAAGCTCCCCCCAGGGTGCGGGCCTTTGTTACAGCGGCCCCGGGACACAAACGTAGGCCCAGTTGCTCGTAGCTCCAGCTCCGTAGAAGCACTGCAGCCCCAGCACTGGCTCTGAGCCAGCAGGACCAACAGACACTCTGCCGTCGCCCAGAGAGGCTGAGTACCCAACCTGGAGGTGTACAGAGTTAACACCCGACGGGATCGCTGTCAACCGGTGGGAGACGGGTGGACTCCTGCCTGCGCCTCACCCCAAGATGCAAGGGTTCCAAACAGCCTGCTGGGAGATGTGCTTTGTGGCTGGCTGTGCTTTCCGGGGACGCAGTGTCCAGCTCAGTAACTGTCCCCCCACCACCTGCCTCATGTCCTTGTCCCCTCGTTCTTGTCACCCTGGGACTGCACCCCATGGTAAAGCCGTAGCATGTGGGCTCTGCTTCAGGGTCTGCTTTCTAGGGAATCCAGACTAAGACCCCGTCTCTGCCTGCTGGCAGTTGTCCTAAGGATCTAGGGTCTGGGGGAAGAGCAGCTGCTTTCCCTGTTCACCCTGCAAGCCAGTGTCTCATACTGCCTTGTTTGAGTGGAGTCCCGGGGTCAGGTGCAGCCTGGATGTGCTCTGACCTTGGGTCTGGAGCACTGGTGCCCAGATGCAGAGCCAAAGGTATTGCTGGGAGCACTGGGGGGTGGGGAGGTCCTGAGCTGGGGGGAACAGGAGCTAAGTGTCCTGGCTGACCCAGGCCGGGAAGAGGCTGTCTGGGTGGGGCTGCCTGCTGAGGCCAGTGCTGGAAGTACTTGCTCAGAAACTGGCACCCATAGGGACCCCTCCTTTCCCCAACACTTCCCTTTCAAATTCACGGAAGTTCCTGTGACTATCACCTTCCTGAGTGAGCTGCACTTCCGTTGGCACTGGCCTTGGTCCGGCCATCCCTGAGAGCTCACGGGGCCAGCGAGGCTGCCAGTCGGCAGGGGGTGTGCTTCAGTGGATGGAGCCCACAGAGGGTCAGGGGGATGGAGCCACCCCAGCAGAGGTACATGGAGCTGGACAGATATGGCAAGGGAAGGAGCCCCCCCAGCCAAAGGCTTGGGAAACCCAGCTATGGGGAGGTTGGGTGTTTCTCTTGGAGAAGAAAACATTCTGGCACCCCAAGCTGGGGGAATTCCCACCTGCTGGGTCATCGGGGGGAGGGGTGGGGGAATGTGCGGGTGATGGGCACACTGCATAGGGCAGGGTCTGCCTGGAGTCCGTGACGGCACCATCGAGGCAGCCGGAGAATCAATGTCTTGGTCTGGCTCCAAGTCTGGGTCTGATGTCCATGTGGAGACACGGGGCTGTGGACTGGGCCTCTGATCTTGGCTCTTGCCACAGCCTGGCTGACGGGGGGGCCTTGACAGAAGCCTCTTCCTCCCCAGCCTCAGTTTGGTTATCCACACAGTGGGCATCCTCCACCCTGTCTGCAGAACTGATGGGGGATCTGGCGAGATCCCAGAGGTGGGGCGTGCAGTGACCCGTGAGGGGGATGTGGGTGGCAGCCTCCCTATCCCTCAGCTGTGGGGCTGCTGCGCACATGGGCGCGTGGCCTGGGCAGCGGCACATCCAAGTTGGGTGTCACTGTTGACATGAAAGGGCGGGAGTCAGCGGATCACTGACTTAAAATAATACAGCTAGGGTGATTTGTGGTCATGTCATAATACTGTCCTCTGGTCTGTCTTACTCAGCTGCGTTCTTCGGACTCTCTCTAATGAAAAATAATAACAACAATGATGCTGATGAAAACCAGTTGCTGTGGCGTCGATTCCGCCACATGGCAACCCCACGTGTATCAGAGCAGAGCTGTACTCCATAACGGTTTGCAATGGTTAGTGTTAAGGAAGTAGATTGCCAGGCCTTTCTTCTGAGGCACCCTGGGTGGACTCAAACCACCAAACTTTTCAGTTATTGGTCTAGCATGTTAACCGTTTATACCACCCAGGGACTCCGATGATGATGACAATTGTTGCTGTTTATTGTTTTCTATGTCCAGGGCCGTGTGAGTCCCTTGTTTTCTTTTCCCAGCGAACTTATAAGGTGGATATTGGCATCATCTCCATTTTACAGATGAGGAAACTGAGGCCCAGAGAAGGTGAGAAACTTGCCCAAGGTCACATAGCAAATGAATGGGGGAGTCTGGCCCCAGCACTCAACTATGAACTGCTCTACTGCTTCGAAGGCCGCTTTGCATCCACCCCTGGGGCGGTGGCTGGCCGGTGGCTACCTATGTGTCAGGGGAGGAAAGGGGGCCTGCACTCAAAGACAGGGTTTGGGGACCTTCCTTTGGCTCCTATCAGCTGCAGTAGGGTGGGACTGGGGGCAGGTGGAGGACGAGAATGCCCCAGGGTCTCTGGGGCCTCATCCAGGCAGACCAGGCATCCGGGGTCTGGCTGGGTCACAAAAGGCCCCTCCTGCGATGGGAGGGGGCCCACTGGGTCGATCCTGCTTCCAGCCCACACCCCCTCACCTCCGTAGGGCACAAAGCTCCCCCCTTCTCTTGGCCGGTAGCTGCTCCCAGGAGAGACCATCCCGGCTGGCCATCTGTTTCCTGCTCCTTCAGAAGGCCGCCCTGCCCAGGCCCTGTGAGCAGAAGCCCCTGATCTTCCAACCCCACTACCCCTCGGTACCAAGCCCAACTCTGGCCCACAGCTGGCTGGGTGGAGGCTTGTTCTCATGGCAGAGTCCCACCCTGTTCCCTTTCATCTGCCTGCTCCCTGACCCCTGTCTTCAGTGTCTTCCCTGGAGCAGGGCCTGGCAAATGCTGGAGTCTGGGGCCATTAGTGCTGATTCTTTTTCCTGATAGTGGAGTTGTGGCAATGATAGCCCTTCCCACTGGTACAGGGGATAATGTTGTCCTGATCCATGATCCCACCCCCCGGGGTCCTCCTACTGCCCCCAAGAATGGAGGCAGGGACTAGTGCCCTATGTTACAGAGGGGGACACTGAGGCACAGAGGGTCGAGTGACTTGTCCAAGGTCACAGAGTTGGTGGCAGGGCCTGAGCTCAGACCCAGGCCTCCTGACTCTAAGCCAGACTCTCTCCTCTCTCTGGCACATGGAACAGCATTTCAGAAGGACTTTCAGCTCAAGTATTAAAAGCCACCAATTTGGCCAAGCTCTGAATGAAGAGCCTCATAAGAGAGAAAGCAAGGGGCTCTTACCTGAAATAGACATTTTTCCAAAGAATATACACAAATGCCCAACCAACACACAACAAAATTCTCAAAGTCATCAGTCATTAGGGAAATACAAAGAAAAACCACAATGAGATACTACTTCACATCCACTGGGATGGCTATTATCAGAGAAAAGGAAAACGACAAGTGTTGGCAGGGATTTGGAGAAACTGGAATGCTCAGCAATTGCTGGTAGAAATGGAAAATGGTGCAGCTGCTGTGGAAAACAGTTTAGTGGGGCCTCAGAAAGTTAAACATAGAATTACCGTATGACCTAGCAATTCCACTCCTAGGTGTATACCCAGAAGACTTGAAAGCAGAGACTCAGATGCATGTACACCAATGTCCACTGCACACTTTTCACAAAAACCAAAAGGTAGAAACGACCCAAGTACCCATCAACAGATGAATGATAAACAAAATGTGGTCCATCCATGCAATGAAATATTACCTAGGCTCAAGGAGAAAGGAAGTCCTGATAGATACATGCTATGGCATGGATAAACTTTGAAACCATCATGTTAAGTGAAACGTCAGACACAAAAGAATGACTATTGTATAATTGATCCCATTTATATGAAATACCTAGAAATAGACAAATGCATAGAGACAGGAAGTAGATTAGTGGTCACCAGGGCTGATAACATCTGTGCTGTCCAATATAGTGTAGCTGGAGAGAATGAGAATGTGCTTTTCAATTGGATTGGATCGTAATTAATTTAAATATGGCTCTTGGACAGAGGGGCCATCATGTGGGTGGAGGGCACACAGCATGTTTGAGGAACTGGAGGGAGATGGTTGGAAAGTACAGGGTGGTGACGTGATGCCAGATAAGGCTGGTGGCTTCTTTGTGATTCCTGGTGACGTGTTTCTGGTATTTTCAGCTCTTGGAGGTGTGGCTCAGTTGTAGTTTGTCATCCTGAGTGAATTGGAGAGGTGCCCAAGTTGACCCTAAATCCAGGAAGCCCCACCTCACTCCCCTTTAAGAGGAGGAAGTCATGATTAGAAGTTATGGAATAAAGCCAGCTACTTCTGACATTCCAGAAAGGTACGTACCTAGTTCAGCCTTAAACAGGGCTTTCTGTCCATCCAACCTTTCATCCTTCCCTCCTACCACCCATCCATCCTTCTGTCTATTCATTCATCTGTCTACCCACCCAACCACCCATTCATCCATCTATCCATCTGTCTGTCCATCCATCCACCTGTCCATTCCCATCCATCAGTCTGTGCCCAGCATCTCTGAGGAACTGAGCCTGGTGGCAGGTGTAAACACCTGCAGTTATTGGCCCCTTGCTCAGACAAGGATGCTGAGGGTCAGTGAGGGGCGTACTTGCCCAAGGTTTCATGGGACAGTTCCTGGGATGGTGGGCCTGTGCTCCACTCCTACCACATCTGGCTGTTTCCTGAAGACTGAGTCTCATCTCTGGGCCCTCCAAGCTGCAGAAGCACCCCCTGCCCTACACCCCAAGCCTGGATTGGCCCCAAGGCAGACTTGAGCTCCTAAACCCCAGTGCCCAGCTCACAAACCATCTCCCCGCAGGGCCATCATCCCACTTGTGGTCTGGAGATGGAGCAGGGAAAGGGGACGTGAGGCAGGAACCCCTGGGGCCTGTCAGGAGGGGCAGCTGGGCCTAGGCAGAGGGCTGAGGGCTGCGGTGAGGAGGAAGCCTGGCGTGTCCCAACTTGAGCCACCGCAGGCTGGCCAGGCAGCCACCCTCTAACTCCAACAAGCCTCCGCCTGTCTGTAGCCCTTCCTCCCCTCCACAAATTCAGCCCCAAGCACTGCTGCCGTGTGCTGGTACAGGGAGGCCTTCACCCCGTCCTACTGCTACCATCCCTCACCCTCCCCTCCTTCCACTTCCACCTGGAAAAAAACACCGTCCTGTGAAACATCAGCCACCAGCCAGGAGAGCCTGCCTCCCCTGGATTGTGCTAGACCCCCACAGAGCTCCCCGCTCCTGGGGGCTTTCCAGGACTGTGAAATTCCCTTTCTGGAAGGGGGCCAGCATTGCCTGCCCCCCCCCCCCACACACACTTTGAGGCCTCTCCGGGCCTCTGTGTCTCCTCACCGTGTTCACCCTCCCTCTCCTGTTGTTTCCAGCCACACACACCCACTCCCCTGCTCCCCAGCCCTGGCCATCCTCCCTCCTGTCCGCCTGAGGTTTCTTCTCCATCCTGCAAGCCCTGTTTAAGTGCCATTTCCTCTGAAAGCACATTTGGACTTGAGCTTGCAGGCACTGGGAGCCATCGAAGGCTCTTGAGGAGGGGAGAGACAACGGAGGTAGACAGTGTCAGGTCCGGAGAGGAAGGGTGATGGGTTTGGGAGCTCCATGTCACCTTCAACCTCCTGGCCCCCTTCACTAACGGCAAGCTCTTGGGGAGCAGCTGCCTTGCCCTACCCCTTGCTGGCCCCCACCTTAAAGAGCACCAGGGCCTCTCTCATGCTGCCTGGTGTGTCCCTGCCCAGAGCTCGCAGGGATGGGAGAGGCTCTGCACTGCGTGTCCTGTTTGGTTCCCAGTTTTCCCACGGCTGGGGAGGCGATGCCCACAGGACCAGCGCTGGAATAGTCATGAACTTCGAGTGAACTCCAACGTCTGAACTCGAGACATTCCACTGTCTTCACAGGATGACGCTTCAGGCTCTAAATATTCCTCTTTTCAGTGAGGACCCGCTGCGGGGGGATGGAGTTGTACGACTCTGGTGCTTCTCGAAGGTTTCCAGCACCTTCCATCTATGAAATGGGCATGCTGTGCTTGTTGCTGCTGCCTAAGCACATGTGAGCAGCTAACGTTTCCTGTGGGCTTTGGAACGGCCACTCCTGTGTGCTCACCCTCGCCCTGGGCCCACGTCTGACACTCAGGGTCCTGACCTTCTGAGCCATTGACCTTCAAATCCAAGAGGGTCCCACCTTTAGCACCTTTAAACTGAAGTGAACCTTTGCTTTCTGGAAACGGAGCATCAGACCCATCAAAGTCACCCAGCTGCTGGTACCAGCTGGAGCAGATGAGACAGACCTGGCCTGCAGAGGCTCATCTCAGCAGGGCTTATTTCCCAAGGCCATCTTGATCAGGGGAGGGAGGACTGGGTCATCTCCAATTCTGTCCCCAAGCTTGGGGATCTTCTATCCTGGGTCGTCATGCCCTGGCCTGCCTGCCTGTCTCCCACCAAACTTTTTGGGAGGCCAGCGCCCTGGCTGGTTTTCACCTAGACACAGGGTCCTACCACCCACCTGATCCTCTCTGCGGATTTCCTGTCCCTGTGAGCCTCCCTACAAATTCCAGATCTCTCAGCGGGCTCAGAAGTGTGTCTGGGGAGGCTCCTGGTGTCTCCTCCGACTGGAGGGAGGCTGGGAGGGAGTCAGCTGGCAGGGCCCACACCACCCTCCACCACCTCCCTGCATTTACTCATTCATTTATCCCTCACCATAGGGAAGAACAGACACAGTCCTGGTCTTCCTAAATTAGAAACTTCTGGTGGAGATGTTGAATCCAGTGACGAGTCCAAATGCCCCGAGAGTGATTTAGCTGTAATGGGAGCAGGCGTGCTAATCTGCCTGTCCAGCCTGCTTCCCCCCACAGTCCCTGTTCCCCCCTTTCCCACCCTGCATGCCCTGTGTCTGGTCATACCACGCAACAGGCCATTTATCTCCAGACTGAGGCCTTTGCACAAGCTGTTCCCTCTGCCTCAATGCCCTTCCATGCATCCTCCAAGGCCGCCCCTGTGGAAGCCTTCCTGGAAGTGGTGGCCATCGTCCCTCTGGGCTCCCCAGAACTTTGGGGTCAGGGCTAGAATGATCACAGAATCGGAACAGCTTGTTTTTGCTATTTGCATCTTTCTCCAGCACCAGACCGGAGTTCCTGGCAGGCGAGAACTAGGTCCCCATTTCAATCTCTGGGTCCCCAGCGCCTGGCCAAGGTCTGTCACCAGGAGGAGCTCCGTGAAGGTGTGACAAGTGTGACAGTACAACTGTATTCCATGGGGTTTGCAATGGAAGCAGATGGCCAGGCCTTTCTCCTGAAGTGCCGCCGGGTGGGTTTAAACCGCCAACCTTTAGGTTAGTTGGCAAGAACTTAATGGGTTGCGATGCCTGGGGACCTCCCAGATGAGTGGAAGCAGGAACGAACTAAGGAATTGGCACACGCACATGGGGTCTCAGTTGGTCAAGCTCGGCTCTCCGCAGTGCCGCCTCCCCATGAGATAAAAGCAGGTGGGAAATTGACAAAACACTGGGTGGAAATGCATGTGGGTGTGGGATGCAGCTGAAGCAAGACTCTGGACAACTTCCTCATTGCTCTAAGACAAAAGGGCTTGTTGGCCGGCACCTGGGGCCCCTCCATTCCAGAGAGGCAGGGTCTGAATGGATGAGCCTTCTCTATGACAGTGATCCTGGAGCGAATGGTTCCCAGGAACCAGGCCTTTAAAGGTAAAAGAAGGCGCTCCGAGGCTTTCCCGAACCCCTGGCAGGGGGCCGTCCCCTTGGTTCGCAGGAGAGGAGGATGCCGTTCATTCATCCACTCGTGCAATCATTCACCACCCACGTCATCGCAGAACAGTAGGCCAGGCCTTTCAAACTTCAAAAAGCACCCATCGGAACTATGTCTCTGGAATTTGGCTTTTTGTGTAAAACATGTTCACCGCTCTCAGACTTGTTAGCGTGACCGGAAGGTGGATTCTCTTGAAAACTGGAGATAAAATACACCCTGGCTGGCGTCGACCAGATTCAGGGTACCGTGTATACAGAGCAGGGCACCCCACACTAAGGGCTTCTTGGAGTTTGCAATTTGCTTAAATCTTCTCCTGGGGTCCCCTTGCTGCCAGCCTCGGGGGCCGGTGCCTGGTTCTGCTGCCTCGAATTCAGTGCCCGGTTTTAGGCACAGTTATTTGGAAGAGGGTCTGGGGGAGCTCAGTGGCGGGGGAGTGAGGCCGCAGGAACCCTACTCCAGGTGGTGGGTGGGCTGTGCTCATGATGCCAAATTCAGATCAAAGGCAGAAAGGGGGGGACAACTCTGTGCTCCAGTCCCCACAATAAATCCCATAGGCCATGGCCAGTGAGGCTGATGTTTGATTCAAAGGCCTTGGCCCGCAGTGTTTGTTGGGTTTGGGAGCTGGCGTGGCCTCTGATAAAGGAGCTGAGGGCATTCTTCCCTGCTGTCTTGCCACAGAGCGACTCATCACACACCAAACAGCAGATTAAGAATTTCTGACTCTATTTTTACTGAAAAATTTGCACTGGCACAGGCCGCTTAGTTTGGAAACTCTTTCTCCCTTTTGAGCTGCTTGGCTGCAGATGAAAGGGTGGTCGGGCTGTGGTCAGGCCTGAGAGGGGCAATTTGCACTGCCAGCCGATAAGGGATCAAAACCCACTATCGCCTGTTGTTATTATCCTGTTAACCGTTACAAAAAGGCTGGAGAGCTGAAGAGGGGCTGTCAGAAGGGCTGAAAGCAGGATCGGCTTGGGGAATCCTTGCCACAGCTTATGGTAAAAAGGCAGCCGGGAGCCGGTTTAAAACCCAGAGTACTGTGAGCTTCTCCAGACAGGGGAATTGGTTCTGCCCAGGCGGTGCCAGACATACATGCACAAACATGCATGCACACATATGCTTAAGTACATGCACAGAGCACGTACGAACATACAGACACATGGACACTCTCCCCAGCTCCAAAGTCCTCCCAGGTGAGCACTGAGCTCCGAGGCCCCCATTCTGAATGAGCTCATTTCTCCCCCAAAGCCTCCAGCCTCCTTTACACTTGAAACACATGCTTAGGGTCCCAGGGTGACAACACCCACCTGGGTGGGCTCTTCTCTCTTGTTTGTTTTGGGAAAAGGCCTCGTGCCAGCCCTGGGCTGGTGGGACCAGCCCAGGAGAAACTGACACTTGTCAGCATGGAAGTGTATACAGGGCGGGAGGCCAGTCTCCGGCAGTCTGGGGGCTCCCGAAGGGGGTGCTTTTGCCTGCGGGGTTAGTGGGGGCTGTGGAGGTGCCCAGGTGGGACTGCGGGCCTGTGCTGGGGAACAGAGGCAATGGGGTCCTGCCTTGGCAACAAATTGGGAGGGGAGGAGAGGGTCATGCCTGCTATGACGGGGACCATCGATTCCCAAGCAGGAGAGTTGCTTAGGTTTCTTTGAACAGGATATCTAAAGGACAGGACCTATTGTTTTTAAAAGGATTCACACTAAAATTTGTTATAGGAGCTATTTTTCCCGCCCCTCCCTTCTCTCTTTCGATGTTAAATTTGCAAGCACTGCTACGATCAATGGAGTGTTTTCAAAAGCAGAACCTGGAGCAGTTGGTGTCTCCAGGCAAAAACAACAACAAAAAAGAAACAAACAAAAATGCCTGCTTTCTCAATGCAGAGACTTTCAGTCTCATGGGAGAAGCTCACGGGCCATTCTGTCCACCAGCCTCTGAGCTTCCTTTCCCAGCCAAGTGAGTCAGCTGAGAAAACAGTATTGAGTAAGTTGCCTGTCAGGACTGTGCTAGAGGGGCCTGGATGAGCTGAATGAATGGGCTTACCACACACACATGCTCACTCACATGTACCTGTATACATACATGTGAACGTACATCAGAATGGGTACATTATTGGAGGAAGACATCATGTGTGGTGAAGTAGAGGGCCAATGAGGTGTAAGAGACCCTTGATGAGATGGATTGGCACAATAGCTTCAATGATGGACTCAAACATGCTGGTGATCATGAGGATGACACAGGACTGGGCAAAGTTTTGTCCCATTGTACATGGGGTTGTCATAAGTTGGAGTTGACTGGACAGTAGCTATCTATCTAGCCACTTAAATAAATATGGCAGTCTATACAAAGGAATACTATATACCAATTAAAAGAATGAGATACAACTGAATGTATTGGCAAGGAGTTTAGTCAATGATATATTCTTGAATAAAAAACGTTGCAGAACAGTACCTTTGTAATATTATCTCGTTTGTAAAAATATGCATCTGTGTGTGTTTGCATAAAAGTGATCTGGAAAAATACACACCTTCCAGATACATGGCTGGAATTTTCTTTATTCTACATCACAGATGATGGATAGCTTGGCTGGGTATAGAATTCTAGTTGGAAATCATTTTCCTTCAAAAATTTGAAGGTATTGGTAGATTCTTTGACTTCTAGCTTCCAGTATTGTTGTCTAGATGTTCAAAACCATTTACAGTGAAACCTGTGAGAGCTGGAACTTGACAGGACTGCCTTGTTTTTCCATGTTTCAAAAGTTTTCTGCCTTTGATGGGGTGCAGTCTTACCACTTTTTTATCATTCGTTTTAGTGGAAAATCTTTGAGCTCTCCTTCTCTGATAGGTTTCCACCTTACACAGTCTCCAGCTTTCACAGGTTTTAACGGAGTTATTCATCCTTTGTACGAGGCCTAGTTTTTCCTCCTCTTGAACATGTTTAAGGTTGTCTTTTTGTTCCCAATGTTCTGAAATTTCAAAACCATGTGTGTTAGCTACAGCTGGTACTGTATGGTGTCTTTCAGTCTAGAAACGTGTCCTTCAGCCTTGGAAATTTTCTTATATTATTTCTTTAATGACTTCCTCACCTCCATTTTCTCAAATTATTTCTTTAATGACTTTCTCACCTCCATTTTCTCTGTTCTCTTTTTCTAAACTCCTCTTTGGATATTGAGCCTCCTAACCTGGTTGTCCATATTTTTAAAAACTTTTTTCCCAATTCTATATCATTTTCTCCTTTGGCTCCATTTTCTGAAAGATGTCTTCAACTTTAACATCTAGACCTTCTCATTTTCTAGAACTTTTCTGAGTTTTTCCTTTTTAGTATCTTATTTTTTATATCCAAGAGGTCTTCTTTGTGTTTGAAATGATCCTTTTATATAGTATGCAGCTGCCATTTCATGATTGCAAAACTTTCTTCATATCTGAAGTTATTCATGCCAGTTTCTTTTTTTTGAAAAAAATTTCCCCGCCTGGTCTCTGTTGCCTGTAAGCATCTGCTTTCCATCTATTTGATTTGGTGTCTGTGCTTCATGTTGTGTGTCTTCTGCCACTGGCTGGTAATCCTTTGGTTGTAGGGTGATTAGGCTAGGCCATTTCACCCAGGGAATGCCTAAGTCCACAACTTTAGGTCTTTTCTCATGGGTTGGTCTGGTTTTCCAGGGAGAACCTTCTGGTCTCCTGCCAGAAGATGAGGCATGAGGGCTGTGCTCTGGGAGCTGGGCAGATGGCTGCTGACTCAGCATATTGCTCATGCGTCCACAGACTCCCTCATTTTCCTGTGGTCATTCCCCCTGTCAACTACATCTGACATCCCAGAGCCCAGGAACTTCTGAACCAACCTCCAGATCCTGCTGAGTTATGTGTGGCGGTATGTTACCTAGGGGTGCAGAGTGGGAGAGAGGAGCTGAGCTCTAACTGCTGCTTCGACACACTACCTGCCAATCATTTTTATTTAAGCCCCTTTCCATTCCCCTTAGGTCCCTGGGTGGTGAAAATGGTTTGTGCTCAACTGTGAACCTAAAAGTTGACAGACTCAACCCAGTGGTACGTCCGCTTCTGTAAAGATTACAGCTAAGAAAATTCAACAAAGTAGTTCTTTTTTTTTTTTAAAACATCATTTTAATCTCATTCTTTTTTTTCCTCCTCGTGTCTTAGTTCTCTAGTGCTGCTCTAACAGAAATATCACAAGTGGATGGCTTTGACAAACAGAAATTTATTTTCGCAGAGTTTAGGAGGCTAGAAGTCTGGATTCAGAGCGCTGGCTCTAGGGGAATGTTTTCTTTCTTTGTTGGCTCTGGAGGGAAGTCCTTGACTCTTCAGCTTCTGCTTCCTGGTTCCTTAGAAATCTCCACTTGGCTTGGCATCTATCTTACCCCATCTCTACTTCTTTTGCTTACTTGTTTAATCTCTTTTATATCTCAAAAGAGATGGATTTAAGACACACTCTTCACCAATCCTATTTCATTAACATAACAAAGACAATCTGTTCCCGAATGGGATTATAACCACAGGCATAAGGGTTAGAATTTACAGCATATACTTTTGGGGGACATAATTCAGTTCACATCATTCCACCCTTTGGTCCCGGAAAAGTTATGTCCCTGCCACATGCAAAACACATTCACCCTACCACATCATTCCAAAAGTCTTAAATCAGTTCCAAGTCCAAAATCTCATCTTCTGAATCATCGAAATCAAATATGGATGAGACATTAAGCTTATTCCATCCAGGGGCAAAATTCCTCTTCATCTGCCAAACCAAAAACCAAACCCATTGCCGTCAAGTTGATTCTGAACTTGTGAAATCTAGAGTACAGGTTATCTGCTTCCAAAATGCAATGGTGGAATAGGCACAAGGTATATATTCCCAATACAAACTGGAGAAATTGGAGGGAAAGAAGGGATAACGGGCACCAAGCAAGTCCAAAATCCAGCAGACCAATTTACATTAGCCCTCAAGGCTTGAAAACAACTTGTGTTCTCTGAGACTATCTAGAGAATGGGTCTGCCCTCCAGCTTCTGAGTGTTGGCCATGCCCTCTGGATTCTGGTTGGAGGCCCCTTCCAGGCCCACTGGGATGGCAACTTGTTCCCTTGGGTTTGGTTGGCCCTATTTTCTTAGTCCATCTGCGTGGCAACCCCACCCCCTTGGCCCTGGCAGGTCCCATTCTTCTGCCCCTTGGGCATGGCAGCCTTGCCCCCTCAGCTTAGGGCAGCCGCCCCATCCTCTTGGCCAAACCGAATGCTAGGCCCACACTCTGGAGTCCAGTTGGTGAAGATCTGACTATTTGAAACCTAGGAGGCTCTGGCCCCACCCTTGAGATCCAGGAGACTGTAATCCCACCCTTTGAAACCGAGAAGGCCCTGCTTCTAGTGCTCCTTCCAACAGTTCTGCTGATCTCTGAGCTACTCCAGGGATGGTCCTTTTCTTGGAACTCCTTTGGCCTATTTCCTGCCTGTAGAATTCCAAGAGGCAGACAGTGTTCTTTCCTTTTGTTCTTTCTCTGTCCCCTTCAGTCTAAGCTGATGGATTTTCTGTTGTGGTAGTTTGTTAGATCAGTCAGATAGGCTTAATCTCTGTAACAAAATATTGTGTAGCCATATCCGTGGTGAACAATCTAGGACACGTGTCCTTAGTTTATACAATTGAATTTTCCAAATCTTTAAGTTTTGTTTTCATTTCACAGAGTTCATTTTTAAGTCCATCTCTTTCCTCTTGCATTTTACTGTAAGTGGCAAGGAGAAACCACATGGCCCCTTTAAGATCTTACTTAGAAATCTTATCAGCCAGATATCCAAGTTCATCACTTACAAGTTCTATTGCTGTCATTAGATGCTATGGAGTCGGTTCCTACACAAGGTGACCCTATGTACAACAGAACAAAACACTGACCAGTCCAGTGCCATCCTCACAATCATTGAGCCCATTGTTGCAGTCCACTGTTTGAGCCCATTATTGCAGCCACTGTATCAATCCATCTCATTGAGGATTTTCCTCTTTCTTGCTCACCCTCTACTTTACCAAGCATGATGTCCTTTTCCAGGGAATGGTCCCTCTTAATAACACATCCAAAGTATGTAAGACGAAGCCTTACCAACCTCATTTTGAAGGAGCATTCTGGCTATACTTCTTTCAAGACAGATTTGTTGGTTCTTCTGGCAGTCCATGGTATATTCAATATTCTTCATCAACATCATAATTCAAAAGTGTCAATTCTTCTTCAGTCTTCCTTATTCATTGTCCAGCTTTCACGTGTGTGACCTAGTAACCAAAACCTAGTGCCATTGAGTCAGAGGCAATTGAAAATACCATAGCTTGAATCAGGTACACCTTAGTCCTCAAAGTGACATCTTTGTTTTATTAACACTTCAAAGAGGTCTTTTGCAGCAGATTTGCCCAATGCAATGAATCATTTGATTTCTTGACTGCTGCTTCCATGTGTGTTGATTGTGGATCCAAGTAAAACGAAAGGTTCTACCTTCCACCAAACATTTACGTAATTCAAGAAGTTCTTTGCCACTGCATAAAAAGCATCGCCCTTCCTCCATTGTCCAATCACATGCTCGTCATTTTCTTTTAAAGCATCACCGGAAGCACATTTAACGTCCACATTTCTAGCAACATTTTGTTGCTGGTGTCATGTGTATTCTCTAAGAAGATAGAGAGTTTCTCTATAGCTCTCCTCACTTCTTTCTGAGCCTTCACCAAAATTGCCTTTGAAGTCCATAACTCTACCAACAGTCTCTTTAAGGCAATCTAGGCTTTTATTATTAGGTGCCTTAAAACTCCTCCAGTCTTTATCCATTACCCAATCCCAAAACCACTTCCACATTGTATGTATTTGTTAGAGCATCACCCCACTCCAGGTACTAAATTCTGTCTTAGTTATCTAGTGCAGCTATAACAGAAATACTGCAAGTGGATGGCTTTAACAACAGAAATTAATTTTCTCACAGTTTAGGAGGCCAGAAGTCTGAATTCAGAGCACTGGCTCTAGGAGAATGCTTTCTTTCTCTGTTGGCTCTGGAGGAAGGTCCTATCTCTTCAGTTTCTGCTTCCTGGTTTCTAGAGATATCCCTGGGGCTTGGCATCTATTTTACCTCATTTCTTCTTCTTTGGCTTGCTTGGTTAATCTCTTTTATCTCAAAAGAGATTGACTCAAGACACACCCTACACTAATCCTGTCTTGTTAACATAACAAAGACAACCCATTCCCAGATGAAATTATAACCACAGGCATAGAGGTTAGGATTTACAACACATAATTTTTGGGGACACAATTCAATCCATAACACCTGGGTTGATATTGTTTATTTTATGAGCCAATCTGTTATTCAGCTGAAATGTGACCTTGGGAGTAGTTTCAGTTAAAAGCTTAAAGTGTATCTCAGGGCAATAGTCTTGAGGTTTCCTCCAGTCTAGAGCAGTTCTACTCTGTAACACATGGTGTTGCCATGAGTTGGAAATGACTTGACGGCACATAACAACAGCATCCCCACTGCTGGAGGCACCTGACGCCACCACTTCTTAAGCCTCTCGTGGACTCAAGGTGTGAATCAGGCCTTGTCTCAGCTTTTCCCAAGGCTGCCTCCAGTCTGTGAGCTGCTCCAATGTCCTGGCTTCTGTCTTAATGCACACTCCTTCACTGTCTGTGTCACTGTCTGGGGGTGGCTGTAACAGAGTATCACAGAGTGTGGAGTTGATGAGAATGGAAAATCTCTGCTTCACAGTTCTGGAGTCCAGGAATCCTGCTGACCCTGTTGATTCCTTCTGAAATTCTGAGGGAGAATCTGTTCCAGGCCCCTCTCCCAGCTTCTGGTCACAGCCTTGATCCTTGGCATTTCTTAGCTTGTAGATGCCTCACCCCAAACTCTGCCATGGCCACCTTTCCTCTGTATTCCAATTTCCCTCTTAGAAGGACACCACTCAGATGGGATTACTGACCAGTATGATCTCATGTCGGCCCTGGTGGCACAGTGGTTAAGAGCTTGGCTGCTAACCAAAAAGCCAGCAGTTCGAATCCACCAGCCACTCCTTGGAAACCCTATGACAGAGTCCTATTCTGTCCTATAGTATCGATATGAGTCAGAATCTACTCAACAGCAATGGATTTGCTTTTATGACCTCGATTTAACCTAACTCATGACATCTTCAAGCCAAAACAGTTGTCATGGAATCAGTTTTGACTCACAGTGACCCCATGTGTGTCAGAGCAGAACTGTGCTCCATAGGGTTTTCAATCTCTGATTTATTGGAAGTAGCTTGCCAGGCCTTTCTTCGGAGGTACATCTGGGTAGACTTGAACCTACAACCTTTCTGTTACGAGCTGAGCGCATTAACTGTTTGCATCACCCAGGACAGATAACATCTTCAAAGACCCTATTTCCAAACAGAGTCACATTTACAGGGTCAAGGGTCAGGACTTCAACATGTCTTTTGGGGGGATACAAGTCAACTCATAACACCCCCCATCTTAGTGGGGTGTTAGGAAGGCGTGCGTTCTACCCATGCTTTTTTCTTGGAAGCAGCACTGCTTTTCGGAACTTCTTTAACACCAGGAGTCTGTTATTTTATTTCTCTAAAGGGGTGCCTGGAGCTGCAGCAAGTGGGCTTTGTTTTCAGCAGGCCGGTGTCGGGTCCAGACACCTCCATTTCATGACCTGCACCCCTCAGGCCACCCCTTGCCCCTCTGAACCCTGTTTCCTTATCTGTTCAATGGGAGTGAAAATCCCGCCTGGCAAGGCTGTTATGGGGCAGGTCAGGCGAGATAAGGAGCCATAAAGTGCTGTAGTCACAGGACTCAGCACGCAGCTGGTGCGGCTCCGAGCAGCCTTTGTCTCACTGTTTGTGCAGGCACCTTATCTCCCCTCACCTGTGAGTGAGGCAGCCCACACGGCTCGTCTTTGTGACCAGCCTGGGCCCCAGGGCTGGGCCTTGAGCGGGGGATGCTTGCTGCATGTCTGTGGGGGACGATGTCTCGAGTGACAACTGGTGGAGTTTAAGGGCCTGGATTCTTTTTCTCTCTTCTGGGGCGGCATGCAGGGGGCAAGGGCGGGCCCAGGAATGTGATAAATCTCCCAGCCCCCGGGGACTGATCTTCCGCCCCTGATAGGCCACCTGCACCCGGAGAGGCTGCCACCGGAGCGGCTGTCAGCTCCGGGAGGGGGCCGCCTGTCCTCACAAGACCAGGCCTGTGCCGGGAGCTGCATCCGGAATCTGACAGGAGAGGCCTCCTCTGCGGCGGGGTCCGTGTTTCCTCTTGTCCAGGAATGTCCTGCTGTTTCTCCTCCTGAAGGCGTTTGTTCCCCAGGTTCCATTCCGCTCCCGCCTTCCCAATTTAGTGAAAATGGGCCTGGCCTATGAGCTATGTAACTGTGCAGTTCCCTGGCACGCATGACTCCTGCAAGGACAGAGTCCCCACCAGCAGAGAAACACTGTTGCCAAAGGAATATAAACCCAAAACCAAACCACTGCCGTCATCAATTCCAACACATAGCGACCCTGAAGGACAGAGTAGAACTGCCCCATAGGGTTTCCAAGGCAGTAATCTCTACAGAAGCAGACTGCCACATCTTTCACCTGCGGAATGGCTGGACCTTTCGATTAGCAGCTGATTGCGTTAGCCACTTCGCCACCAGGGCTCCTTTAAAGGAATATGGGAAAAGGAATCCAAGGACTCTCAGCTGGGTTCCTTACTGGGTATGGCATGTGACTTACAGGTGATGGCCCCATGGAATAAACAGAGCCATGCCTCTGAGCAGAGTTCCCGGGTAACATAAATGGTGAACACGCTCAGCTGCTAACTGAAAGGTTAGAGGTTCAAGTCCACTGAAAGGCACCTTGGAAGAAAGCCCTGGAGATCTACCCCCAAAAATTCAGCTATTGAAAACCCTACAGAGCACAGTTCTACTCTGACACACATAGGGTTGAAGCTGGCTTGATGGTAACTGATTTTTTTACTAGCGTTAGGTTATGCCACTGAGCAGCTAATAAAAACATAAGACCTGTTGGCCTTGGACCAAAATAGGTATTGCAGAAGAATGCCTACTCCAAACCACAGGCTTGGGAGACTCCCACGGGTACCCCAACATGTGTGGGGACACCTGGGAGACGCTGCTGGCTGTGATGATCTTGTTGGTCATCAAATGTGCTGGCCAAGGTAGGAGTCTGTGCTGGGCTCCAGGGAAGGCTTGCCAACTGCCCTAAGATGCTGCTAGGGTCAGATATGTTCTCCCCTTCTCTCTACCTCCAACCTAGCTGCTGGGCAGACATCGCCATACCTAGATAGCCAGTCGGTGGATCAGACAAGGACTGGAAACACGAGAGGCTGGGATGACCTGGGACAGCTGTTCTCAAACTTTAGTGTCCATAACAGCCCCCCATGGAGACTGTTAATGTGGGCTCTCGGGGTACCCCCAGAGATTCTGATTCACAGGCCCAGAGTGGTGGACCTTGGACTATGCTCTGAGTGATATGGGGGACTCATTCTTCTGGCCCCTCACCAACTGGGGGGTGACCTCCGCCATGAACTTCCCTCCACGGCAACTGGAAGGAAAGCTGAGCTATGACTTCCAGCCTGGCTCTGATTTGTGGCAACTTACACAGTGCCATGAGCTAGCCCCTTTCTTCTCTGAGCCTCAGTTTTCCCATCTAGTTAATGATATGATCTCTGTTATATCTCCCCTCCCCTCCCCCCAAAAATATGTATTGAATTCCTGGCCCTTGTACCTGTGTATATGATCCTGTTTGGAAATAGGATTTTTCTTTTGTTATGTTAATGAGGTCACACCAGTGTAGGGTGGATCCTAAACCTAATCACTTCTGAGTTATAAAAAGAGCAGAATTGACACAGAGACACACACAGGGGGAAGACAGACACCAAGGAAAGTCAAGGGCCTCACTGGGCTATCAACAAATACTCACCTCTCCAGGCTTCAGGACCTGCCCTGAGAACCCCCTGTAAATAGCATCCCATCAACATTATATCACCTGATTGATATTCTCCAGCATTTTATTATCTATCCCCTGCCCCCTCCAAGAATGTAGGAGCCCCGGGGGCTCATCTGTGTTGTTCCTGCTGGCATTGGAGTCCATTAACAGCAACCAAAACAAAAAAAACCAAACCCATTGCTGTCCAGTCGATTCCGACTCTTTGCGACCCTATAGCAACAGAAGGAGTAAATAAATGAATGAATCTGTGGCAGGCTCTGTGGACTCCTCCAGGGAAGGTCCGACCCTGGAGAAGGGGTCTGGAGCTCAGGGAAGGCTTCTCAGAGGAGGCAACAGCCATATAAAATTCCAGGCAAGCCATTGGCCTGCTCTCCTCTGTGAAGAGAGGAAACTGAAGCATGGTGGGGGGCAACTTGTCAAAATAGACACACCCTGATACCCCGCCCCTGGGTGTGCCCAGGAGATGGGTCAGGCCTCCTCTGAGGGGTGGCAGGCTGTGCACCCAGCCCGGTTGGAGTAGGAGAACAGGGCTGGCCACCTGGAGGGTCCCCTACACTGGAGGCCATTGACTGGAAGTGCCTCCTTGCTCATTCTGAGTCAGGCTTTGACCCCAGTCCCGAGAGCCACTAGGCAGGGCCAGGGCTTGAAAGGAGCCATCGTTCTCAGGGCGCTTCCCATTTGGGGAAGAGGGTACTTTCTATTCAGGGATCAGGGCACTTCCTGTTTGGGAGTCAGGGTACTTCCTGTTTGGGGGATCAGGGCACTTTCTGTTTGGGGATAGGGAGTATCAGATTAGGCTTTGTTGGAGGCAGAGGTGGGGGCATGTTCATCTCTTTGTCCACCCACTGTCCTACCGCTCAGACCCCTTGGCCAACTGGGTTACCAGGTATTCCCTAGCCCTTACAGCCTCATGGGCGCAGTGACCAAGGATGCTCCCTGAGGTCCCCTCCCACACCTTGTTTCTACATTGTTGGAGCTGGGGTTTCTGGCTGGGAGGAATCGGGGGTCTTCAGCTCCAGATCCTTCTCCCCATGTGTGAGTGGTGGTGGACTGTACCATCCGCCCAGGTCACAAGGCCTGGACTCCACTGTACACCCAGTGTGGCCTGGCTGGGCCTTCAGAGGGCTCCCACTGGCCTCCCGTGCCTATCTCCAGTCCGTTTGCTTTGGTCCAACAGTGTGCTGTCTTCAAACACACACAGACACAGCCTCTGTTCCCCACTCATACCGGTCCCCAACAGTAGGGCCCTCGCCTGCCTTCCTGGCCTCACTTAAATGCCACCTTGTCATGTTCCTTCCACACCCAGCCCAAAGGCTTCTCTCCCTCAGCAGAGTCCCAAGGAGAGTTTGCCTGTGGCGGAATCTTGGGTGGGGCTTTGCAAGGCCTGATTTGGCCTCATCTCTGGAGGAGGCCATATTGCCAAAGCACAGCCCCAGGCCAGCAGGTGCAGCATCACTTGGGAACTTATTAGAAATACAGACTCTTGGGTTGGGACACGCCCTCCAGGTGATTCCGATGCCCTCAAGGTGAGAACCACTGCTTCCCAAAGGCTCTCTGCGGGAGTCTGCACAAGGCCCAGTAATTAAAAAGAATGTCAGCGTAGCTCTGATGTGGCTAGACCAACTTGTTGGGGGACCAGCACCCAGGAAGCTTTACATGCCTGACCTTGACAATCCTAAAAACCACCCTCAAGGCAGAGGAGTTGAGGCCCATTTTACAGATTAGAGGACTGAGACTCATAGAGATTACCGATTCATATAGGGCCCCAGAGCTAGTACGTGGCACAGCTGGAATTTGGACACAAGTCTGTTTAGACTCAAACCATCGAATAGCTAGGAAACATAAGAATTACATAGAAATGAAAATGAATCTTACTTCTTTAGGGGTGTGTGTGTGTTTTAAGCTTAATAGTTTCAAATAAGCTTATTTTTCATTCTTTTTTTTTTATTGTGGTAAAAGATACACAACACAGTAATTGCCATTTTAACCATTTTCAAGTGCACGACCCAGTGGCATTAATCACACCATGTCGGGCAATCCCCACCACTATTTCTGAAACTTTCCTGTCACCCCAAACAGAAACTCTATGCCCGTTCAGCAATAACTAGATCCACATAACCATTTATCTCAATAGAAATTCCAAGCTTTGGTGTGTCAAAAATTCGCAGCCAAGATAAAAGGGCAATGGAATAGACACAAAATAGGCCACATTGATGACAAAAAATACATTAATTACATGAAGAGATTTGCAAGTCAATGATTTAAAAACTCCCAAAACACTGAGATCCCAAGAGATAAAGAGGTGAAGGACAACAATAGACACTTTACAAAAGAAAAAAGTACCAGAAGGAGACAGGCGAAGGGAAAAGGTAGCCAACCTCACTCACATCCAACGAGGTGAAGTTTTCCAAGGAAGAGTGGTGTGAGAGTGGTAAGCATGAGCTGGTTGAATGAGGTGCTGATGTTTCTCTTCTCAGCTTGGGCAAGTGGCTTAGCTTTCTAAAGCCTCAGTTGCCTGGTCTATAGAATGGGTGTACAGTGCCTGAAAGGATCATTGAGGAGTGGGATAAGGTAGTGTATGCCAAACTTTGGGTTCAGTGTTGGACGTGTGGTAACAGCTCATTAAAAAGGCCCCAGATGAATGAATCAATATTGGCTCATTTTAGTATTATCATAACCCTACGTACATCAGAAAAATGCCTGCGATGTGTTGAGTCAGAAACCAAAACCAAACCAAATTTGTTGTGATCGAGTTGATTCTGACTCATAGCAACCCTATAGGACAGAATAGAACGGCTTCATAGGTTTCCAAGGACAGAAGAGGATACAAAACCGTTGTAGCCATTTTGCACAGAGACGTGCAAAGAAAAGAAATCTAGGAAGCACAGCCAAAATGTCAACAGTGGTTGTAATCGGGGGCGAAAATCTTTTCTTCTTCGTTGCCCACACTCTAGAAACATAATACTGAGACATCACTAATTATGTATTATTACTTATATATCTATAGCGTTTTTATCAAATGAACATTAAATATTGTAAAGATATTTATAATAATATTGATGTCAATTATTTGTGTCTTTTTTGTTGACATGTAACACCCAGATGGGGAGTTATGTGAAGCACACTAATTTTAAGTGTAGACATCAATGAATCTTTACGAGCTATAGAACATTTCCAAAAAAACCCCTAAACCCAGTTGCCATCGAGTTGACCCTGATTCATGGCGACTCACGTGTGTCAGAACAGAACTGTGCTCCACAGGAGCTTTCCATGAGTGATTTTTGGAAGCAGATTGCCAGGCTTTCTCCTGAGGCGTCTTTGGGTGGACTCTTGCAGCCAAGCGTGTTGACCGTTACACCATCCGGGTACTTCAGAATATTTCTAGAGCCCCATAAAGTTGCCTCCTGCACAGTGGTGTCACTAGGGTTGGTGTCACCCAGTGCGGTAACTCATGGTGTTCCCCCCTTCCCTATGGACTTCCTCCTGTAACGGATCATACAGAATCCTTCATTATCAATTTTAATCATAGAATAATAGGTGATGAATGTAGTTGTAAATTGCTTAAATGTGATATTTCTTAGATTGTATGAATACTAACAACAAAATTGCTTTGCAAAATCTTTCTGCACTGAATTATGACATTATTAGTTATGTTATTAGTGACTGAGCAGAAGACTTCCTTGATTTTTCTCCTTTTCCTTTAATTACTACTTCATTCTCAAAAAAATTATTGATATAGGTTCACAAATACTAATTACCACAATATTGTAGTTGAAACACCAGAAAATTTGACAAAATTGGCAACTAAGAAAACACTGGCAGCAAGGAAAACCACAGCTTGTGCTCTTGGCGGTTGCAGACAAAACCACGTGACTGGAAGCGTCAACATAATTGGGTAACAGTGACAGCTCTGACCGGAGGGTATTAGAAGGTTCAAAGAGTAAATTAGCATAGAGTTTTAGTCTTGTAGGTATATTGATACATGTAACCCAGGCTTACAAAAAAAAAAAGTTTTTGTTGTTATAACTAACTACAGGGATTTTTTTATAAAGAATAATAAATTTCTGCTGAAACACTGCACGAAAAATTTGTAGACAGTCATTTTGGTGTCACCCCCTCTGACAGTATCACCTGGTGTGGTCTGCACCCCTGTACCCCTCTAGTGACCACTGCTCCTGCACCTTTCTAGTAGGTACCCTACCTCTGAGTAACGGATACTCCAACTTCCAGGACCGGGACTGGGTAAGGCAAAATGGGTTCCTGGCCAGAGCTTGAGAGTGAACATCTCCTTAGAGTTTTCCCCAGCACCTCCATAGACTCACCCTACTCCTGGCCCTGCTGACCTCTTTCTTCACCATTTAGTTTTGCCTATTCTTAAGTTCCATATAATGGAATCATACGGTGTTCCCTCTTGTGTCTGGCTTTTTTCATTCAAATAACCTTAGTCTGCAAGAGTCATCCATGTTGTGAGGCTCAGTGGTTGGTTCTTTTCTATTGATGTCTATAATTCCATTGTATGAAAATGCTATAGCTATGGATCCATTCCCCTGTAAGTGGACATTGAGTTGTTTCCATCTTTTGATTATTATGAATAAATCAGACATATACAGATAGTTCCCAACTTACGACAGGATTCCATTCCGATGACACAGTTGTTAAGTTCTGACATAAGTCAAATATCTCATTTGTTAAAATTTTCGTTATTATTGCCTTTTATTATCAGTATCTTTATAAATTCGATCTTTTTTTTTTGTCTTTGGGGGTTGGAAACATTACATATAAACTTCCAGAGATATTTTAATACATACATATATACGTACACACACAAAAAAATACACACGTACACGAAAAAAGCTGCAATGTTGGCATTTAGTCAGTTGTGGTAATGAGTCCACTTTTGGAAGGTTCTGAGTCATCTGGTTTATCCCTGGGAATGGGAATGAATGTCACTTCTAGACAGAAAATCAGTGAGAATTATCTGTATGGCCCTTTTACATGCTGCAACGTTGTATGTAGTACATATTACTAACTATAACATACAAAAAAAAAAAAAGCCGGTGGTTATAAGTGTGGTTCATTGTAACTTGAATACGCAGTAAATCAGGTACGACCTGTATTACTTTTATACATTTAAAGTTAAGAGTCTTTCTATTAAGAAAATTCCAAGCTAAAATTCCTTCACTGGTGATTTTTACCAATATAGTCAAGAAAAAAATAATTCCACCCTTAACTTGTCCAAAAACTAGAAAAGGAGGCAACCCTCTCCACTCATTTTCAATACCTATTAGTCTCTGATAACAACACTGATCAAGAACAGTAAACGACAGGAAAATATCAGGCCCCTAAAAAAAAATTAGCAAAGTCCAACAATGTATAATATGTTATGACCTAAGTTGTTTTTATTCCAGAAAAAAAGAGTTGTTTAATATTCCAAAATCTATTAATCATGTTAACAGATTAAAGGGGAAAATCATATATGGTCATACAGCGCAGTGAATTCCTATTACATAGTCCTTCTAGCCATGGTCTCGTAACTTTCATGAAATGATTGGGTGAGACTATGCAAATAAGGTGCTTATTGCCACCAAGGGGATTGGACAGTTTTCTGATGCAAATAAGGTACACGGAACCCTTGTAGGGGATCGGTCAGTTTCACCATCTCACTAGGCTTAAAGGGAGCTTATCCTAGAGGTTGGAGGGGGGCCTCACTAACTTCAAGAAGAGAACCAGGAGCAAAGTGTGTCCTTTGAACCCAGTGTCCCGTCCCTGTACTGAGAACCTCCTAGACCCGGGAGCCAGAGATAGCTGAATACTGTAAGCGGCAGCTGCGAGATATGACAGGAACCAGGAGATTGGTGTGAGATAACATGGTGAACGAAGTAACTATAGCGGGCATCGTGGCCCGTGGATTGAGAGAGCTCAGAGTCTTCTGGCAAGAGGCTGGCTGGTGGAGTGGGGTGCCTACAGGCATTCACTGGCAGAGCTAGGCTTGCCGACCCACAGAGCAAGAGAGCTGAATGCTTTCAGGCCGGAGGCTTCTTGGCTGTGTGGGGTGCCCCCACTTATCAGCAGAGCTAGAGAGCTTTGTGACACTCGCCTGAGCAAGGCAGAGGCCAGGCCCGAGCTGGGGCCAGGCCAAAGGCTGAGGGTCAAGGGCTGCAAGAGAAGCCTGCTTGCGGGCATGGCTGAAAGGCAGTTGTCCTGGTTGAAGAACTGTATCTTGAGTTGTTCCTCTTACTTCCAAGTTGATCCTAATCCTAAATTGTAACCTTTTACTTCCCTAATAAACCCTATAATCTTGAGTATGGTCTGTGAGTTCTGTGTGGCCATTGCATTGAATTATCAAACTCAGCAGAGAAGTAGAGAGTGCTGTGGGAGGGACAGCTGATTTCAGAATTGGTAAAAAGTTGGGAGAGAGGAGATACATTTGACCTCCAGTTCATAGGACTCAGCTTTGGGCTGATGACGATCGTAATTCTCCTCCCCTGTCCTGATGTTTGATAAGGACGTCATGCCAAGTCATTTTTACAGGTCATTTAAGCAGATAAGAAAAGGTGTTTGATAAAATTCAATATCCATTCACGAAAAAGATACTTGAACTAGAAATAAATCAAGTTTCTTAACTTAATAAATGGTATGTACAAGAACCCTATGTTGTTGTTGTTAGGTGCCGTTGAGTCGGTTCTGACTCATAGCGACCCTATGCACAACAGAACGAAACACCGCCTGGTCCTGCGCCATCCTTACAATTGTTGTTATGTTTGAGCTCATTGTTGCAGCCACTGAGTCAATCCACCTCATTGAGGGTCTTCCTCTTTTCCACTGACCCTGTACTGTGCAAAGCATGATGTCCTTCTCCAGGGACTGATCCCTCCTGACAACATGTCCAAAGTATGTAAGACACAGTCTCGCCATCCTTGCTTCTAAGGAGCATTCCGGTTGTACTTCTTCTAAGACAGATTTGTTCGTTCTTTTGGCAGTCCATGGGATATTCAATATTCTCTGCCAACACCACAATTCAAAGGCGTCGATTCTTCTTCGGTCTTCCTTATTCATTGTCCAGCTGAACCCTATAGCAAGCATCAAATGCGAAGACTTTCACTTTGAGACTGGGAACATGGTAGGGATGCCCTCTATCACCATTTTCATTCAGCATTGTTCAGGAGATCCTAGACAAAGCTGTAAGACAAGGGGGAAAAAAAAAAGAAGTAAGGATAGGAAAGGAAGAAATAAAACCTTCAGCCTTCACAGAGGGAATGGTTGTGTGTATAGAAAGAACGGAATAATATGGAGATAAATTATCTGAGTTAGTAAGAGAGTGAGGAAGTTTGTTGGATACCAAATCAATACATAAAAATCAGTTGCTTTTCTATATGTCAGCAACAAGTGGAAATTTAGAAAAGATGTCATTTACAAAAACATGAAATATGAAATTCATTGGAAAACCAAAAGACATGCAAGACTTCTAGAGAGAAAAATGATTTAAAAATATTATTAAGCGACATCAAAGAAGATCTGGATGAATAGAGCAATATACTGTAAAAGATTCAATGTTGTCAAGAGTGAGTCAATGTATAGGTCTTATATAACCTCAATCTAAATGTCTACAAATATCTTCGGTGGAGCACGGCAAGCTGCTTCTAAAACCTATGTTGAAGGGCAAAGAGCTGAGAATAGCTAAGCTACTCTTGAAGAACGAAAACAAGGTGGGGAGCCAGCTTTCTCTGCTATCAAGTCTTCTTATGAAGTTATGCTATTCGCCATAAGGTGTTCTTGGTGCAGGAAGAGACCAGACCAGTGGAACAGACTGTGAGCTCAGGAGCAAACCCACAACGTAGGACATTTGATGCACGACAAAGGGACATCTGTGGGAAAGGAAGTTTATCAGGCAATCGTTCTGGGACAACTGGTATCCATATTCAAAAAGTGAAAATTGTAACTCTGCTCCATACTTCAAGAAAATAAAAAAAAAAACCTGGTAGATTAAATTCCTAAATGTAAAACAGTTATGGGTGTTATTGAGCGCCATCAAGTTGATCCTCAACTCATAGAGACCCCATGTGACAGAGTAGAACTGCCCCATAAGGTTTTCTAGGTTGTGATCTTTACAGAACTCACAGCTGTTGAATGGGTTCGAACTGCCAATCTTTTGGTTAGCAGCAGGGCTCCTTATGTGAAACAATACTATAGTGATTTTAGAAGAAAATATAAAAGAATATCTTCATAACTTTGGGTCAGAAATGGGTTTCTTGCACAATCTACAAAATCAATGGTCATAAAGGAAAAGACGGGTAAATTCCAATACACTAAAATGAAGAAATTCTGTTACATTAAAAGGCACCATAAAAGGAGTGAAAAGACAAACCACAGAGCAGGAGATTTGCCATGCACACAACCAAAAAAGGAAGGCCCAGGATGTAAGAAGGCTTAATATGAACTAAGACAAAGCAGCTAATGAAAAAAGTAAAGAAAACGCAAATGATTTCACCAAAGAGGAAACCCAAACATGAAAAAATGCTCAACCTCATTAGTAATCAGGAAAAAAAAGCAAGTTAAAATCACAATGAGAGAGCATTACTCATCCCTCATTTGACCAAAGTTTATGTGGTCTGACCGTTCCAAGGGCTGGTGTGAAAGGAGGAAGGGGGACCCTCACACCCCCCTGGGGGCGTATAACTTGGCTCCACTCCAAGTCTTACCCTCTCGCCAGCACCTATTTTACAGAAAACTTCCACTGTGAACCTGGAGGCTTGTGTAAGATGTTCACGGCAGTGTTGTTTATAAAGCAAAAGACTGGAAATCTCCCAAATGTATACCGGCAGCAGAATGAATCAATGGTAGTATGTTTATGCACTAGAACACTCTTGTTGTTGTTAGTTCCTGTCACATTGGCTCTGACTCATGGCGACTCCAAGGGTTCCCTTTTTTTTTGATAACATTTTACTTTACCAAATACAATATCCTTTTCTAGAGATTGGTCTTTCCTGGGCTTTCTCTGGCCCCAAGTTGGCTTGGTCCAAGCTCAGCCCAGAAGTGGTAGGTGCTTTGAATTCCCTGGCAGCCCTCTATCAATGGCTGAGGGACTGATGGGCCAGAAATTCCCAGGGACCCACAGCAGGGCCCCTTTCCTCGGCTGTGGAGCTTCTGGGATCGGAGCACTCCTCCCTGGGATTGCAGCACTCCTCCCCAAGGTTATAAAACTCCTGATGGGATAGGAGCTCCCTTCTCTGGGATGTGAGCACTCCTCCCTGGAATCGGGGCATTCTTCCCTAGGATCAGAGCACTCCTCCCCTGGATTGGCACATCCCCACCTGTCCATCAAGGCCAGCTTACAACAGGTGAGGGGCTCAGGCTCAGGGGCCTTCAGAGGAAATCTCTGCAGAGGAGAGGGAAGGAAGATTTCCCCTCAGCCCAGACCCCTCCCTTGCTATCTTTCCACAGCAGTCACAGGTGGACGAGGTGGCCAGCTCGGAGCAAACAGTGCGTGCCTCACTCCTTCTCTGAGCAAGGCCACCTCTCCTCTGGAGCCCCCCAAGGGTACCTGTGCTTCAAGCTGGGAGGCGCTAAAGTAGGACAGGGCCGTTTAGGGTCAAACAGGAAAACAGGGGCTGTACCGGGGACTTTCCCCTCATTTCTGCCCCAGACTTTGGCCTCCAAGGGCTCAGGATGACCCCTGTTGGTGGGTGCAGGTGGTGGCTGTGCTATGCAGAGCAGGGTCCTCCCAAAGGGCCTGGCATGGGG
The DNA here is from genome assembly GCF_030014295.1 of Loxodonta africana. Lineage (NCBI taxonomy): Eukaryota > Metazoa > Chordata > Mammalia > Proboscidea > Elephantidae > Loxodonta > Loxodonta africana. The sequence goes on along the minus strand of NC_087353.1, from coordinate 90,893,122 downwards.
GCAGTGGTGACACCCCTCCGCCGGCCAAGAGCAGGAGGCCTAGGAGAGCCGGCTTGTTTCTGAGTTCCTGAGGGACTCTCCTATAGACCCTTGTCAAAGGGGAAGTGGGGGAGGGCGCTCTGGGTACAGGGTGTTTAGACATTAAAGAAACCCATTGACATTGAATGGATTCCGACTCATAGCGACCCTACAGGACAGAGTAGAACTGTCCTATAGGGTTTCCAAGGAGAGGCTGGTGGATTTGAACTGCTGACCTTTTGGTTAGCAGCCATAGCTCTTAAGCACTGTGCCACCAATGTGAAACATTCCTTTCCACAGGGATAATGGATACTGTCTTAGTCATCTAGTGCTGCTATAACAAAAATACCACAAGTGGATGGCTTTAACAAAGAGAAATTTATTTTCTCACAGCCTAGTAGGCTAGAAGTCCAAATTCAGGGTGTTAGCTCCAGGGAAAGGCTTTCTGTCTCTGTCAGCTCTGGAGGAAGGTCTTTCTTATCAATCCTCCTCTGGACTAGGAGCTTCTCTGCACAGGAACCCCGGGTCTAAGGGATGTGCTCTGCTCCATGTGCTTCTTTCTTGGTGGCATGAGGTCCCCAACTCTCTGCTTGCTTCTCTTTCCTTTTATCTCTTGTAACATAAAAGGTACAGTTTCCCCAGGGAAACTCCCTTTACGTTGGTTCAGGGATGTGACCTTGTAAGGGTGTTACAATCCCACCCTGATCCTCTTTAACATAAAATTACAATCATTAAATAGAGGACAATGACAGAATACTGGAAATCAGGGCCTGACCAAGTTGATACACACATTTTTGGGGGGACACAATTCAATCCATGACAGATACCCTCCCTCCAGTAAACTCGTGGCTACATCTAAGGTGCTAAAGATTTGCTTGTTGATTAGGCCACAGAAGGCCCAGGGTTTCTGTTCTGGGCATGGATCCCTGCAGCCCCTGAAGGGTCTTCTCTATGGAGCAGCAGTGCCCACCTGAGGTGCCGCTGGAGACCCCAGAATTTGGCTTACCTCTAGGGTGAGCGGAGGTCTCAAGATCCCCTGGCTGGGATTTACCTACCTTGTCCCCTGGCAATATGGGATCACACTTCTAAGGACAGAAGTCCAAATCCAGACTACCATTTGCTAAGCACCTACTGTGTGTCCCTGGGTGGTGCAAACAATCTGTGTTAGACCGCTAATCTGAAGTTTGGCAGTTCGAACCCACCCAAAGGTGCCATGGAAGAAGACAGGCCTGGTGATCTGCTTCTGTCAAGATCACAGCCAAAAAAAAAAAACCCCTATGGAGCACAGTTCTACTCGGTGACACATGGGTTGCCATGAGCTAGGATCTACTCGAAGGCAGTGGGTCTGGTTGTTTTTGGTTTGCAGACCTTGGCATAACTGTGTTATCTACCATCTTGTATCTCCCACAGTCTCTGAGGTGGATGCTGGCTGGCCTCCATCCTTCAGAGGAGGCGACTGAGACTCTGCCAGGTCAGTGCACCGGCCCAAAACCATCCTGCTAGGGAGTGAGGGAATGGCGACCCAGTCCCAGACCTCTGTCTCCAATGCCCAGGCTGCTCTGTGCATCAACCACCCCTGTCGTTCTTCCTCTGGGGCCCACAGGGTCTGATAAACCCAGAGGCTTGTAGCAAGCACCAGGCGCAGGCGTGTTGGAAACTCAAGTCCTTGGTGCCTGAATGCGGTGATTATTCTTCCTTTGGCATCCTGCTCCCTGGCAACACGCACCAGGACTGGAAAGAATGTTCCGGAGCATGTCAGGCGTCTGGTGCTTGTCCTGAGGGCTTTCCGTCATGGGCCCTGTGCCCGATCCCCCCAGGGCAGAGCCAGAATCGTTCCCAGCTGGGACCATCGGACAAACACCCCTGCTCCCTGCTCCCTGCTCCCTCCCGGTGCCCTCGTGCAATTCAGAATCTCCCTACTTCCTCAGAAACTAGGGCCCATGACCAAACTCAGGGCTGAAAAAGAATGGGAAAGCTGTGACAGTTTCAGAGCCCTTCCGTCCTTCCTCCTTCAGGAACCAGGTTGGGGGTGACTGTGGAGCCCCACTCAGTATGTCTCAAGGCCTTCGGGACTCTTGCTATCATTCTTCCAAGAGCTTTAGAATCATGTACAGGACCTGGGGCCTTAGGGCAGTGACCATCTCTACTGAATCAGGGTATCATGTTGGAAAACGTGTCCATCGACAGGAAGTCAATTGGTAGTGAATGTAACCTTTGGGGCAGGCTCCTTATGATTTCAGAGCCTCAGTTCCTCATCTGTGAACTGGAGGCAGAAGTCCCAACTTGATGCGGTGATGGTGAGGAAGAAGGAGGTGGCATGCCATCAGGTAGCACTTTGTCATCGGAGGGCCTCCCATTACCATTGGGGCTGAAGGGTTGATAGGAGTCTGGTTGTTTTCAAAAATGTTGAATGCACTTAGGTGTGACCTAGAAGAGAGCCCAGATTCAGGGAGAGGTCCAGGGATTCCTGAGAAAGATGAGGACCCAAGGAGAAGGGTGGGGGTTGACAGTGCAGGGCCAACAGGGACCCTAGAACGGGCCTCCCCGGCATCATTTTGGTTTTTCCTTGGAGGGCACTTTGCAGAGGAAAAGAGAATGAATGGGGACAGCAGGGACCAGAGCCAGAGAGAGGAGCCGGGAGACAGGGAGGCGCCGGCCCACAGAATTATGGCCCAGACGTGCCTGGGAGACAGCTGAACCGTGGTGGAGAGGCAGGCAGGCTCCAGGAACAGAAAGGTATCCAAGCAGGGGAGATGGTCAGGGGACGTTCTGATTTTTGAGAAGAAACGGCACAGTCTAGGCTGGTCATTTAGAGAGGGTGTCGTGGATTGAGTTGTGTCCCCCAAAAATATCTGTATCAGTTTGGCTAGGCCATGATTCCCAGTGTTGTGTGATTGTCCGCCATTTTGTCATCTGACTTGATTTTCCTGTGTGTTGTAAATCCTATCTCTATGATGTGATGAGATGGGATTAGCGGTGGTTATATTAATGAGCCAGGACTCAATCTACAAGATTGGATTGTGTTTTGAGCCAATCTCTTTTGCGATATAAAAGAGAGAAGCAAGCAGTGAAACATGGGAACCTCATACCATTAAGAAAGCAGTACCAGGAGACAGCTCGTCCTTTGGACCTGGGGTCCCTGCGCCTAAGAATGTCCTCAACCAGGGGAAATTGATGACAAGGACTTTGCCCCAGAGCAGTGGAAAGAGAAAGCCTTCCCCTGAAGCTGGCACCCGGAATTTGGACTTCTAGCCTCCTAGACTGTGAGAGAATAAACATCTGTTTGTCGAAGCCATCCACTTGTGGTATTTCTGTCATAGCAGCATTAGATAACTAAGACAGAGGGGCAAGAACGACAGAGTCTTTATCCCAGCACCTGGATGGGTCTGCAGAGACCATCACTCATTCAATCAGTCATTGCTTTGTGCAGAAAGTAGTGTTTTGAGCACCTAACAGGCCTGTTAGAGACTGAGAGGATACTGGTACCCTAGAGGCAGACAGCCCTCCACGAAACCAGCCAGTGCCAGGCACTCCATTCCAGGGGAGTAAATGGAGCTGTCCCCTAAGGTGACACAGAGCTTGGGTGACCCGGAGACCATTTGACCAGCCTAGCTCCACAACAGCCACGGGGAGGGGAGGGTCTGTGATGGCTACCTCTGTCCTCCTTCCATCCCACCTCCCTAGACCCCAGCCTGTCCTGGCAGGCACTAGGTGCTCCTAGAGTCTTGGGTAACGGAGTCTATGCTCCCAGGGCTCCCGGGGTGCAGGCGTGGCAGAACCCCAGGCAGCTCACTTACACTCCAAGCACCTGGCATCAGGTATCTGTGTACCATGGAGGCCCTCCCAGGAGCAGTTCCCAAACCTCCTCTCCTGCTGTCCTCCGGCCCCATGAACCCTCCCTCTCCATGGTCTGGAGGGGCCGGCCTAGCTGACTGGTGGGTCAGCACACAGGAGTATCAGCCAGGGGCCTCCCCTCCCCCTTCCTGGTCATGCCCTGCAGAGGGCTTCCTGACGCTGAGCCCCGCAAGGAATTCCTTTGAGTTTTCCAGGTCTTAGGACCACCCATGGAGGAGAGGGTAAGTGTGGGGTGGTGGGGGGAGGGCAGAGGGAAGGTTGAGGGGCAGTTTTGGGAGGGAATGCAGCCTGGACTGTGGATCGGCTGAAAGACAGTATTTGGGGGGCAGGAGGCCTGGTGAGTCTTGTCTATGGCACCACCTGGCCTCCCTGGAGCCCCATCTCTCCAATTCTGAGTGAAGTGAGGCCAACCAAAAGCTCCAATATCCCGCCCTTGGGCCTGGGTCCTGTTTGCAGGCTGGGTGTGTCAGAAATGGAAATGCCCCCACCCTGGGTAGGGCTGTCCTTGGGCTGCGGGCTCTGGTTTCATCTCAGTGGCTGCTAACTGGCCTTCCCGGGCCAGCTCTCCAGGTCCCAGAGGTCGCAGAGGTCCCAAAGGTCCCCAAAGCCCGCCACTCCCTCACTCAGCATGGTGCAGCCACACTGAGGGTCGACTGGGGACTGCACCAGGGCCGGGCCTGCTCTGTTGTCCTCTTGATTTAGAGTATGAACGCTACTGCTGCCCTCAGGGAGGGCCAAGAAGCTGGTCGAAGTGGAGGCAGAGCACCAGGAAGCCGTGTTCCAGGACCCCAAGGGCAGCAGAGCTTTTTAGCAGGGCCAGGCAGTGCAAGTCTGAGGCGCTGAGCGCTCTGTCTCCAGAGCCTTCTCCCAGCAGGTGGTTTGCAGGCAGACAGGGGAGAGAGTTTGAAGAGGCCGAGAGAGACAGAGAGAGGGAGAGAGACAGAGAGAGAGAGTCCCTCTGTCTGCTTTTGTAATTGACCCAGGCTAAATTTAAAAAAAAAAAAAAATTTTTTTTTCCCGGAGTTTCTCCAGAAGCAGCAAACAGCGGGGAAAGGAAATTGCTTTCTCCAGCCCAGCGAGAGCAGTGTTGATGCAGGGGCTTCTGTCCCTCCAGTTGCCGACACCATCCTGGCACTCGGGGGCTGAGTGGGGGCATGTGGGGCCTGATAGCAGTCTCCCCCTGGTGGGGCTTGCCCAGACCTCCTGGGGGACCTGTGGCCCCAATGGCTGCCCACCGGTCCTGAGAAGCTGCCCTTTCTAGAAGCCGTGGATACAGGGTCAGGGCAGGGACTCTGGTGTCTGTCCCCACAGTGTGGGGTGATGATTCCTGGTCTTAAGACCATCAGGGAGGCTAGGAGGGGCATCAGGACCCCTCCCCTGGCTTGGCAGCTGCTCAGTGGGTGAGGCCCACTAGGGATGATGGCACCCCTTTTGCATGCGTGCGGCACCTCTCTGAGCCTGGCACCCCCTGAGGATGTGGATGTGATGTCTAACCCCTCCTTGCAAGGTCCCCGTGATCATCCTTAGAGGACGGAGGCAGAGGGAGACTTGATCAAAGAAGGAGAAGGCAGCCTGGCGCTGAAGTGAGATGCTGCCTGCTGGCGTTGAGGATGAAGGAGGCCCACAGGCCAAGGAGAGCCAGGAGTACAGCGCTGGAAGGTGGGAGAGGCAAGGAAACAGCCTCTCCGGAGCCTTGGACGACACCATGAAATGGATCTCGATGTCTATAGATGAGCTGTGAGAGGAGAAATGTGCTCTCCCCCCACTGGTTCATGGCTCTCCCATGTCCTACAGAGCAGAAGCACCCCATAGGGTTTTCTTGGCTGCGATGTTTAAAAAAGCAGATGGCCAGGCCTTTTTTCTACCCTACTGATAGGTAGGTTTGAACTGCAACCATTTAGGTTAACAGCATCACCATGAGTCAGGGTTTCAACTCAATGACAGCAACAACAACAATAAGCCCCATGTTGGCATTAAGTTGTTACAGCAGCCCCAGGAAGTGGAGCTCGGTGGGCCCTGAAGCCAGGCTCCCCGCTGTGACTGTGGTGCATTTCTGCTTAGCCTGTGGCCCCTCAGTGACCTTGCTCGGATATCAGCAGAGCCAACCGCACATGGTGCTGTGAGGGTTGATGGGGGAAGAGGTGTCTGTCTACTCCACAAAATCCAGGCACCTCCCCAGCCCAGAGGGGAGACCCTGTCCTCAGCCCCTGTTGGCTTTCCCCAGCTCTCAGCTCTGTCCCTGCCTTGGGGCCTAGGGGGTCCCCAGCTGTCCAGGTGGGTCACCTGCCCTTGAAGTTTCAGGACAGGGCTCAAATTCTCTGGCCCCTACTCTGCTTCTGGACATCTTCAGGCCCTGGGAGCTCTCACTAATCTGGGGTCCGTTTCTCCCACTATCCTGGGGCCAAACATATGGCAGCCCTTCCCTGACCTTGGCTCTCACATGCTGGCACTGAGCCAGCCTGAACAGGGGCTGGGTCAGGGCAGCAGTGGGCCTGCTCCCCCAGTTCTGCCTTAGCCCACTGTACAGCCTTGGGCAAAGACTCTGCTCCAAACCCAAGCTGGTCTGCCCCTCCACTGGGGGCTGTGAGTATAGGTTCCCCTGGGGATTTTGAAAGACCCTGTCATGGATTGAATTGTGTTCCCCCCAAAAAGTTGTGTCAACTTGGTTAGGCCATGATTCCCAGTATTGTGTGGTTGTCCTCCATTTTGTGATTTTCCTGTGTTATAAATCATAATCTCTGCCTGTGGTTAAACAGGATTAGGGTGCGATGTAACACCCTTGCTCGGGTCACACCCCTGATCCAATGTAAACAGAGTTCCCCTGGGGTGTGGCCTGTACCACCTTTTATCTTACAAGAGATAAAAGGAAAGGAAAGTGAGCAGAGAGTTGGGGACCTCGTGCCACCAAAAAAACAGTGCTGGGAGCAGAGCACATACTTTGGATGTGGGGTTCCTGTGCAGAGAAGCTCCCAGTCCAGGGGAAGATCGATGAGAAGACCCTTCCTCCAGAGCTGACAGAGAGACAAAGCCTTCTCCTGGAGCTGACGCCCGGAATTTCAACTTCTAGCCTACTAGACTGTAAGAAAATAAACTTTTCTTTGTTAAAGTCACCCATTTGTGGTATTTCTGTTACAGCAGCACTGGGTGACTAAGACAGACCCCCTCCTTTCCACAAGTTCTCCCTCTCTGCTCAGATGGGCCATCTACCCTCTCTTATCCATAAGTTCTCCTCTCTCTGCTCAGATGCTTATCTATCCTCTCTGCTCAGATGGGCCATCTCTTCTGAGGCTGGGGTCCTGGAGGACAACTCCCCCATGAGTAACAGCAATGCCTTCTACGGGGAGCGGGCTCTGGGTTGCAGGGTCCTTTGAGACAAGCCCTGGGTTGCAGGGTCCTTTGTGACAAGCCCTGGCCCCAACACGTGTTCTCCCTCACGTGTTGGGGCCCAGGGCTCTGCCACCATCCAGTCGAAGACTAGTGCAGCAGGCCTGGAGTGCAGATGATAGGTGTGATAGCTTGGAAAGCGTGTGTCTCCCACTGGACTGTATGCACCTGGAGGGCACAGACAGGTATGTGTGCCCACCGCAGGGTCCCCAGGGCTGCACACTCACCACATGGTCGTGGAAGGAAGGCAGCACCTGCCACCCTGATGCTTGGCAGGCTTACCTGTCTGCTGGGCAAGCCCGGGATGCCCTCGAGATGAAGGGTTTCAGCCTCCTGTCCTGGCCCTGAGTAACAATGACTGTGCCCAACTCTGATCCTGCATGTTCCCGGGCCTGGGGGGCGTGCCTTGCCCACCTCCCCCCCTAGCCTGAGATGAGCTTATCTCTCCCAGGACTCTCCCATCTCACCTCCTGTGTGTTCTGACAGTACGGCCTTTACCTCCCATTCTGGGCGTGTCAACAAGACCCCAGACAACTACCCTGCAAGTTCCCAAGGTCCTGGGGCCCTCTGGGGGGTGGTGAGAGGGACACAGACCACAGAGGAAATTCCTCCTTCCCCACCTGAACCCCTGGGCAGGGGTCAGAGTTCCTGGGGCCCCAGACAACCACTGACCTGAGGTTCTGCTGACGCACCCCCCACGCTATGTGTCCTCTTGTTTTTGTTTGTTTTTAGGGAGCAGTTACCTAAAGCAGAGCAGGTAAGTCTTCATCCAGGTAGTTTTAGAAAGTGCTGGAAACAGCACAGTCCAGGTCGATGAGCTTATGGTCAACCCCTCTCCCCCTGGTAGCACCTCAGGAGCTCACCTGGGGCAAAGCCTGACATTACTGCTATACTCAATATCTGGTGGCTTGGCTGCTAAGTCACTATTTTTCCAAAGTCCCTGAGTGGTGCAAACAGTTAACAGGCTCAACTGCTGACCAAAAGGTTGGAGGTTCGAATCCATCCAGAAACACCTTGGAAGAAAGGCCTGGCAACCTACTTCTGAAAAATCAGCCATTAAAAACCTTATGGAGGCAATTCAACTCTAACACCCATTGGGTCACCATGAATCAGACTCCACGGCAACTGGTTTGGTATTTTTCCAAAAAGAATGTTCTGAACCGAGCTTCCCTGCCCCTTTATTTCCCAGGCGCCTCTGGCTGCAGGTTAGACTCTAGCTGATTTGGGGCCTGCCTATAGAGTCGCTATGAGTCGGAGTTGACTCAATGGCAACTAGTTTGGTTTTTTTTTTTTGCTGTGCATTACCTCATCATGTGAATGATGAAGTATGGAGAATACAGAGAAAGTCCCAGGGCTCAGGCCGAGAGGGCACTCTGCTCTCTACCCAGGCTTGAGGCCTGAAGATTTTAACCCTCTGTGCCTGGGGCACAGGTGATGGCCACCCCTGCCTGCTGAGCACCACTTCCCTGAATCTCCGGCTCTGGTCCCACCATCTGGCCAATGGGAGGCCCTACCCATTAGCTGACTGGTCTGGAAACCCTGAACTCACCTGAGACTGGAGCTTAGCCTCCAGCCAGGAGCCAACTGGGCCCAAAACATGGTGGCGTTTGACTTTAGAACTCTGATTAGATTCTCTGTGTGGCTGGAAATGTAAATATTGATGGATTTCGGGAGACCACAGTGATCTCTGCCATGAGATATGACGTCACCTGCACACCTGTTTCTGGACAGTGCTGTAGAAACACAGGGCCTGTCCCTACACATTGGCACTGCCCAGTACAGCCGATAGGTGCACCTGCCCGAGGGGGCTCCTGTGAGGCCCGCAGGTGTTTGCTGAGCTGGGTCCTGGCCTGCAGGACTTGCCAAGTCCAGCTGGCTGGGCTGATGGGGCTGGCAGACACTGGGCTAAACAGTGAGCTGTTCTCCGGCCTCCTTCCCAGAACTTATCTTGAGTCAATAGAAGGGCCGGGCAGTTGTGGAGGCTATTGAGAAGGGCCCGAGACAAGGGCTGCATTCAGGCCACAGCCTGGTTTCCAGTGAGCTCAGCTGCTCCACAGCTGGGGCCAGAGACCGCCTCGCACCCCACCTGCGAGGCCTGTGGGGGACAGGGAGCAGACGTGCAGAGAAGCCCCCACGCAGAGAAACCACGGATGCAGGCCCTTGGGAAGGGGAGCAGATGGAGTGCACGGGAGCCACCCACTGCCGTGGAGATGGACTCAGGTGGTACGATGGCCACACCTTTCCTTCGTGGGAATGCACAGGGACATGGCTGAGACACTTGCCCTTGCACCAGGCTGGTTCTATCAGGGAACAACAGGTTTCTAGAAAAAGCAGTCTGATGGTCAAAGAAGATTGTTCAGCAACAGATACACAAAATGTGTTCCATCCACACAATGGAGTATTGTTGTCCTATTGTTGGGTGCCGTGGAGTTGATTCCAACTCATGGCGACTCCATGTGACAGAGAAGAACTGCCCCATAGGGTTTTCTTTTTTAGATTTCTTTTTGTCGTTGTTGAGAATCTACACAGCAGAGCATACACCAATTCAACAATCTCTACATGTACAATTTAGCGACATTGACTCCATTCTCCAAGCTGTATAGCCATCCTCACCCTCCTTTTCAAATTGTTTGACTCCCAATAGCGTAAACTCACTGCCCCCTAAGTTTCCTATCTACATTTTCAAGTTGCTGTTGTCCCATAGGAGTTTTTTTTGACTGTCATCTTTACAGAAGCAGGTCACCAGGTCTTTCTCTCACGGAACTGCTGGGTGGGTTTGAATCACCAACTTTTCGGTTAGCAGCCAAGCGCTCAACTGTTGCACCACCAGGATTTCCAGTGGGGTATTATCCAGCCATAAAAAGGAATGAAGTTCTGATACGTGCTATGACATGGGTGAGCCTTGCGAACATTATGCTGAAAGAAGCCAGACACAAAAGGACAAACACGGTATGACCCCACTTACATGAAATGTCTAGAAGAGGCAAATGCATAGAGACAGAAAGTAGATTACGGGTCACAGGCGGCTGGGGAAGGGAGAATGAGGCGTTATTGCTGAAGGGGTGCAGAGTTCTGTTTGGGGGGATGCAAAACTTTTGGAAATGGACAGTGGTGATGTCTGTACAACATTTGTTGCTTCAGTGTTGCTGTCCTGGCCCTCCACCCACCTCTGAGTCCACCTGCGCCTCGGTGGGTAGGCCCAGTGCACACCGACGGCTCCCCCTCCCGAGTACTTTCACCTCTTGCTTCTGTACAGAGGGGCTTTCCTGGCACCATGGAAGCTTGCTCAACCCTCACTCAGGGCTTTACACAAGGACGGGGGGAGTCAAGGATAAATACCCCACCTTCTCCTCCCCTCAGGGAGGCAGCTTTGAGGTGTCCTTCGTGTTGCTCCCCAGGGGTCACCAGCAAGACGGAGCCCCAGCACCCACAGCGATCCTCTGCTCATTAACGGAATACCAGCCAGATCTTTCAACAAACACATGCTACGCTGGAAGCACTCACTCATCTATGCCATCAAATTTGGAAGATAGCTACTTGGCCAACAGACTGGAAGAGATCCATATTTGTGCCCATTCCAAAGAAAGGTGATCCAACAGAACACAGAAATTATCGAACACTATCATTAATATCACACACCAGTAAAATTTTGCTGAAGTTAATTCAAAAATGATTGTAGTAGTACCTCAACAGGGAACTGCCAAAAATTCAAGCTGGATTCAAAGAGAATGTGGAATGAGGGATATCATTGCTGATGTCAGATGGATCTTGGCTGAAAGCAGAGAATACCAGAAAGATGTTTACCTGTGTTTTATTGACTAGGAAAAGGCTTTCGACTGTGTGGATCATAACAAATTATGGACAACACTGTGAAGAATGGGAATCCCAGAACACTTAATTGTGCTCATGAGGAACCTGTACATAGATCAAGAGGTAGTTGAACAGAACAAAGGGATAGATATTGAGTGGCTTAAAGTCAGGAAAGGTGTGTGTCAGGGTTGTATCCTTTCACCATACCTATTCAATCTGTATGGTGAGTGAATAATCTGAGAAGCTGGACTATATGAAGAATGGGGCATCAGGATTGGAGGAAGACTCATTAACAACCTGCAATATGCGGACTATACAACCTTACTTGCTGGAAGTGAAGAGGACTTGAAGCAGTTACTGATGAAGATCAAAGACCACAGCCTTCACTATGGATTACACCTCAACATAAAGAAAACAAAAATCCTCACAACTGGACTGATAAACAACATCTTGATGATCTTCTCTCCCCTCCTCCTCTCCCTCTCTCCCCCCTCTTGTCTCTCTCTCTTTCTCCCTCCTGCCCCTCCCACTTCTTCCCCTGTCTTACTCCCCCAACTCACTCATTGTGCTTCCCAAGTTCACCTTCCAATTCAACTCCAGTTCAGAACCTGATTTTGAGTAAATCCAAATGAAGGCAGTTGCCGGGCCCACTGGCCAGACCCTACGGGATGTGACACAGGGGTCAGCCAGAGGCACCCGAGGCTCCATGGGAAGACGCTGGGCCTCAGTGGCAGCAAACTCCAGATGGAAGGTCCCAGCCCTGCCTCCTGATGGATGGCGAGGGAAGCAGAGAGCACGGTCTACCTTATAGGTCCCTGAGAGCCACCAGGGGACAGAGGGGCCCCATCAGGGACTGAGGAGCACGGTGATGGAAGGAAGCAGCCTTGGTCATTCCATCAAACAAGAAACACTTTAAAAACAATAATTTTATTTATTTTTTTGGTTGTGGAAAATACCCACGGCAGAATATACATCGATTCAGCAATTCCTACGTGTACAGTTCAGTGACACTGATCACGTTCTGCAAGCTGGGCAACCATCCTCCCCCATTAACATAAGTCACCGTCCCCTAAGCATCCTATCAAATCTTTAGAGTTGCTATTGTCAATTTGATGTCATACAGACAGATCGTAAAAGATGATCGTGCTTGAGGCAGACATTCTTTCCTAATTAGCCAAGAAACATGTTTGAGCACCTGCTGTATGCTAGGTACTGCTCTTGGTGCGGGGGAGCATTACACTGAACAAGTCAGAGAACATCTTTGCCTTCCAGGAACTTAGAATGACAAGGTGAACAGTGAGAGGGCTCAGAGGTTTGTGGTCCCGGCGATGCTGATGGGTGGGCGTTATTGAGCACCTCCTGTGTGCCTGGCTGGCTGTTTCTTTTCTCACAGGACATGGCTCACATTTAAACCCCACAACAGCCCAACAACCCTCTTTTGTGTGGGGGGATCTGAGGCAAGGGAGGGGCCAGGTGGCATGCAGTGTTAGGACTGCGGTCTGCCTGGCCCACACTGTATAGGAGAGACAAGGGGACCCCAGGCAGCTGTCGTCACCTCCGAGAGTCAAGTCATTCAGCCCCGTCCACCCCTCTGCTGCCCTCTCTGCTCAGACAGAGGTCCTTCCGAGGCCTGTGGAGGGCTGGAGATGAGTGAGAAAGATCCAGCTCCCCTACCCTGCAGCTCTGGGTCCTGAGAAGCTCAGGTGATCTTCCTGAGCCTCAGTTTCCCCATCTTTAACAGGGCTGCCATGAAGGCCAAGGTCACCAGGTTCACTCCCCCACCAAGCCAGAACCTTTGGGAGCCCGTGTAGCCCACTTCACAGTTTGATGCATTCTGCCCATTCCTAAGAGAAGGGGCTGTTGGGGGCTGCAAGCCTGGGGGGCATCTCCTGGCCCTGAGAATTGGCCTGGCAGTGGAGGTCTGCCCCAGATTGCCCGACTCTGTGCGAGACACACCCCTCAGGCCCATGAGGCTACTCTGGGTCTGGTTGTGGTATCTCCAGCTGGACTGTCTACTTCTGGGGCCAGAGGGCAGTACAGTCCAAGAATGCACCAGTTGTCCCTGAACCCACGCCCCTTGGCACCCTCACCCCAAGCCCTCAGGGGCCTGAGTGGAGACAGCACATTCCCTCTTCTGTTGTTGAACCGGGAGTGGGGGCACAGAAATCCCGGATCTGCGTGGACTCACACCCGTCAGTCCTAGCCACCACCAGCCTTTGCCTTAATTACTTAATTTGCACTGATTCCCATGCCATTCATATAAAAAAAAAAAATTCATATGCGTTGCCTAAAATAACATTGCCTAGAAAACAAACATGTCTGACACTATTTTTATAATTTTTCAAGAAAAAAAAAAGAGAGAATCACATGGTCAGCATTTCCAGCTGTTCCCCCTTCCTTTCCTCCTATTTGCACTGTGTTTGCTGCTAAAGCTGGAGGCGAGGATGCAGGACTTTAAAGGGATAGCATGTCTCTTTATGTGTTAGACGCATGGGTGGGTTATGCCTTTGGCAAGTCCTCCTCCAGTTAACACCCGTCTGCCTCCCTGGGAGACAAGGATGGGAGACTCACTGCCGAACAGGGGCTCAGGGTGGTCAGGACACACATGCTCATATACGGTACCCAGCGTGGTGAAAGGTGAGCACATCCACTTGGCACTGTGGGCCTGTGCACCTCAGAGCTGCCTGCGCTCAGCTCCACCAAGGCTCTCAGCCAGGATGTACAATGGTTTGGGAGGGCACTCAGCCCAGAGGCAGGGCCAGAAGGGCTGGGGCATGAATGCATCTGGGCGACCCTCACAGATGAGGAAAGGATTGGCAAAGAACACTCCAGGTCCTCGTCACTCAGGGACCAGAGCAGCAACAATCCCCTCATCTACACTTTTCCTCGGCCTCCCTCCTTCCCACCCTCACGCCTCTCCCCTTCTGCTTCCTGAGACCTCTTCCCAAATGAATCATTTGCACCAAATCCTTGTCTCAGGCTCTGCTTTCTCCGAACGCAGACGAAGACAGCACGTCTGTTTGCGTGCACACACATGAACATTGTGTTTACATGTGCACAGGCCTATATATGTCCATGGGTCTGTGCACACACAGGCATGGGCATTATGTTTACAAGTGGGCAGATAGCGGGCTAATAACGACTCCTCCCCAAAAGATTTCCATGTCCCAACCCCTGGACCTATGAACGTTACTGTTGTAGGTTGAACCGTGTCTCCCAAAACTGTATGCTGAAGGTATAATTAGTTAACGTGAAGCACACCGGAATAGGGTAGCCCATAATCCCATCTGAGTGACGTCCTTATAAGAAGAGGGAAAGAGACACAGAGATGGACAAACAGAGGGAAGATGCCTTGTGACAACAGAGGCAGAGACTAGGGTGAAGCACCTACAAGCCAAGGAATACCAGGAACCACCAGAAGCTGGAAGAGGCAAGGAAGGGTCCTCCCCTAGAGGCTCCGGAGGAAGCAGAGCTCGGCCTTGGCCCTGAGAGAACAACCTGGACAGTTAACAGTAAAGACAACCATAGTGATCACTAACACGTGGGGCTGACCTGGGCCAGGCAGCGCTTTAAGGGTTTACATGGTGCTGATGCTCACAGCAAGCCCGTGAGGTTGGTGCTGTGCTGTCTCCATTTCACAGATGAAAACACAAAGGGGCATGAGTTTAGGCCAATGTCCCCTAGCCCTACAGCTCTCAGTGCTGTGGGAGAATGTAATGAGGGCAACTGGCCCAAGCTGGGTGTTCAGGAAGTATCGACAAGAGGGTGCTGCTCATGCACAGAGGGGAACGGTGAGCAGCAGCAAGTCCAGGGAGAAGGGTGGGGGGACATAGCAACAGCAGAGTCAGGAGGTCAGTGGTCAGCAAGGCCAGGCTGCCCTGAGCCTGTGGGGGATGCTCCTCAGCTGGGCACCCCCATTGAGTGGGCAGGGAAGGTCTAGCCTGTAACCTTTAAAGGTTGATTTCTACTTCGTAGTAAGTGGGAAGGGTTAAGGGACCAATGGCTCCATCCTCCACTGAAGAGAAAAGACAGCTCAAACTACTGTCAGTCATGTAGGGAACTTGTAGGCTCTTAGCCACCACCTGTCTGTTGGCTTGTTGTACTGCAGTGGCTTGCATGTTGCTGTGATGCTAGAAGCTATGTCACCAGTATGTCAAATTCTAGCAGGGTCACCCATGGTGGATGGGTTTCAGTGGAGCTTCCAGACTAAGAAAGACTAGGAAGAAAGGCCAGGCGATTGACTTCTGAAAATCAGCCAGTGAAAACCCTATGAATCATAATGGTCTGATCTGCAACTGATCATGGGGAAGGTACAGGACTGGGCAGTTTTTTGTTCCATTGTGCATGCTGTAGCCATGAGTTGGTGGTACCTAACAGCAACGACAGCAACTACAACAACATGGGCTCTTGAGCCTAGATGGCTGGGAGCTATGTGGCCTTCAGGATGGATTTGATCCAACATCTCATGAAGTTATCAAAGGCCCAGTGTCTGGTCCTCTTCAGTGTTGGCATGGCCTCAGGCCAGCACCCCCACCCCCATCATCATAAAGGCCACTGACATCCCCATGTCACACTGCTTAGGAGGACTAGGCTTCCATTTCTTACAAGAAAACCAAAAAAAAAAAAAAAAAAACCGAACCCGTTGCCGTCGAGTTGATTCCGACTCATAGCAACCCTATAGGACAGAGTAGAACCGCTCCATAAATTTTCAAGGAGTGGCTGGTGGATTTGAACTGCCAATCTTTTGGTTAGCAGCCTGAGCTGTTAACCACTGCACCACCAGGGCCCGGCAAATGCCTTGCCATCTCATTGGCTGAGACATGGGTCACAGGCCCATGGATGAGCCAATCCCTGTAGCCCAGTGGGTGGAATTATGACGATTAGCTCAGACCTGAGCCAGGTGCCCACCAACAATGCTGACGGTGGGGACACATTGGCCTGGACTTGCGGGTGGTCACAGGAGAAGGGGGCATGGGTGTGGGAGGCAACTTCACCCTTCCTGTTTGCCTCTGGGAGGGTCTTGGGCAGAGCACAGGGTACTCCCTTGCCCTTCTTAGGGTTTCCCGGTCCCCTGAGTGCCCACCCACAGAACCAGGCGTGTGAGACATGGAGGACACGAGGAGAGAGACACTGGTAGTGCTTACAGCCAGGACAGCAGAAGTGACAGGTACTTGACACTGTGGCAAGGAGCTTCCTCCTGCAGGACCCACCTCCCCTAGGTGTGTGTGGTGTGTGGGGTGCAGTGGGGGTTTCTGAGACCTTCTAGAGTGGACAAGACAGGGAAGAAGTGATGTTCCTGCTCTGTGGTTTGGCCACGTCTTCAGGAGGGTGATAGCCTGGGTCTGGGTGTGGGTCTGCAGAGTGGCATGCTCTCTGGGGCAGGCTGTAATGTTTCCCTCTGGCTGGGAGACCAGTTTCAGGGCAACCTCAAGACCTGGCTCCTGGGTAAGAGCCAAGAGCCAGGCTTCCTGATGCCTCCCCTGTTGGTGCTTGAGCCTTTGTGTGTGTGTGCATGCACACATATGTGTCCATGTGATCTGCATGTGTGTGTGTGCAGACATGCATGTGCCTCTGGTCAGACCGTGCCTGTGTGCACACACATATGGTCAGGTGTGTGTTCTGTGTGGGCACCAGGTCCCGTGTGTGGATGCCCTCATACACACAAGCCCTTGTGGGCAGATGTGTGTGGTTACAGGTCGGTGGACACCTGTGTGTATGTGTGTGCATCTGCATGTGTGTGCCTGCATGTGAACGTGTGTCTGAGTTTATGTGCTTGTGTGTCACATGCATGTGTGTGTATGTGTGTGTGCTCATGTATCTGTGTGCGTGTGTGTGTGTGTGTGTGTGTGTGCAGGGGAAGACGGGATGAGAGTTTTCCTGGAGACCTGTCCTTGGTACAAGGCCAAGCTGTCTCCATTGTCATGTCAACCAAATATTTCCAGCTTCCACGCCCAAAAGCCTCCGGAACACACGGTATCCTCGCTGGCTTGGGAAATCATGCCAGACTCCCAAACTGCTCGGCAGATCTCAAGCCCCTTTTTTAGCTGCTGAACGAAAAAATAAGCAAACCCAAACCTGCTGATCCCAGGCGGCCCCCTCTTTGGGGGAATTTCATTTCTGGGCTTTGATCTGGTACCAGGACCCGGAGGACTTGTTATTTCTAAACAGAGAGCTGAATGTCTGTGCTCTGGGCCTGAACTTTTCTGGTTTGGGGAAAATATAACTTTCCATGGGAACCCTTTGATGAGCAGCTCTGCAGCCTGTGGTGTTGTCCACACCGGATGAAAAGAACTTTCGTTGTTGGGAGGGTCCGCTCAGCACCCCCGTAAGTGGCCCACCCTTGGGTGTGGTGTGGTGCCGGGAGGGGGCTGTGGCTGACTGTCCCTCACTCCCTGGGGACCTTGCTGCAGGGCCTCCCCCTCTGAACGTGCAGGATGGGTCCCTGCTGGCCTCCTTCTCAGTGGCCTTGTGAGGGTCAGTAAGCTTCCCCCAAATGTGGAAGGACAGAGCATTCCAGACAAACACAACGCAGGCATGGTGCCCTGACGGGACGGGCTAACACAGGCAACCCCATGCTGGGGAGTCTGTGGTCACCTCTCCCGTGGGCCTTCATTGCAGAGGCAAAGGTCCTCCTCCAGACCTAACACCTCAAACCAGGGCTGGGGGTGTCGAGGATAACAGCAGGCAGCTGCTCACAGGCTGCGAGAAACTGTTGCTATCAAGACAACTCTGACTCATGGTGACCCCATGTGTCAGAGTAGAGCTGTGCTCTACGGGGTTTTCATTGGCTGATTTTCAAAAGTAGAGCACCAGGCCTTTCTTTCCAGTCTGTATTAGTCTGGAAGCGCCACAGAAAACTGGTTCGGCATCATAGCAACACGCAAGCCTCCACCGACAGGTGGGTGGTGGATGAGCACGAGGTGCATCGGCTGGGAATCGAATCTGGTCTCCTTCATAGGAGACGAGAATTCTACCACTGAACAACCACTACCCCCTAAAACCAACTGTCATCAAGTCGATTCCCACTCATGGCGACCCCCCATGTTTCAGGGTAGAACTGTGCTCTGTAGGGTTTTCAATGGCGGATTTTCTGGAAGTAGATAGCCAGATTTTTCTTCCAAGGTGCCTTGGGTGGACTTGAACCATTAACCTTTCGGTTAACAGCTAAGCATTTAACTCTTTGCATCACCCAAGGACTCTGGCAACACGCTGCCTGGTGTTATGGCAGCCTTGGAGAACTAGAGAGAAGCACTTCCTTCTGGAGGATTTGGACCCTCAGGGCATAGCTTGGACAGACTGACAGGGCCTTTGTGCAGAAACACAGGTGCAGCTTCCTCTGGGGATTGTGAGCCTGCCCCAGGGTGCGAGGCCAGGTGGAGGAGCGTGCTCCAGGTTTCAGCTTGGTGCTCTCGTGGTGCAGCCTGCTGCCTTTATCTGTGGTGGCCCTGCCTAGACTCCTGGGGCTAAGGAAGGGTGTGTGGACGGGAGATCCCTCGCTCTCCTGTGTGAAGAAGAGGGTGGAGGCACGGGCCCGCCCCTTTTCCTAGGGAAATGGCCCCTCCAGGTGCAGCGGGTCCTTCGGCCCAGCGGTGACCTCATGCCCAGGAATGGCAGATTTCACACTTGAGACAGCATTTCCCCGGAAAGCAGCCGTACATGCTGGGACAGGCGGCGTCGCTGAAGGTCAAGAGGCCAAGGCCGTCAGTCATCTGCCCCGATAATTAGCTCCTCAGGCAGCCTGGAAAAACCATGCAACCCAATGTTTTCGAGCTCTGTCCACGAGCTCTAGCTGAGCCAGGGAGGGCGCTCTGAAGGCTGGGCTCCCTCCGCCCTCCTCTTACACTATGGAACATCCACAGGGGTGGACACTGAGGGCTGCCCACAACCCCGGGGCACACCCGCACAGCACAACTGGCCTTAGAACGTCTCCAGGAACCCAGCCCAGGTGGGAGCCACAGGTCCTGGAGCCTGGGAGCCACAGGTCTGCGTGTACTCCTTGGCCATGTGGGGTTGGGGCATGCTTAAAAAAGAAATTAAATAACTTAATTAGCACGCCACCTCCTCCCCACCTCCCCCGTCTGTCAGTTTGTCTTACTGTGGTGCCTTGAATGTTGCTATGATGCTGGAAGCTATGCCACCGGTATTTCAAATACCAGCAGGGTCACCCATGGTGGACAGGTTTTAGCAGAACTTCCAGACTAAGACAAACTTTATGAAGAAAAGCCTGGAGATCTACTTCTGAAAGTTAGCCAGTGAAAACCCTGTGGATCACAACAGAACATTGCCCGACTCACTTGCTTTGGACACAGCATCAGGAGGGATCAATCGCTGGAGAAGGACATCGTGTTTGGTGAAGTAGAGAGTCCGCGAGGATAAGGAGACCCTTGGTGAGATGGACCGGCACAGAGCCGAAATCATGGCCTTGAACGTGCTGGCAATCACGAGGTTGACGAGGACTGGCAGCGTTTCATTCAGTTGTGCATAAGGTCACCATGAGTCAGAGTCGACTAGACGGTAGCTATTTATCTCTCTCTCTCTATAAAATAGTATCGTGTGTATATATATATATGGATGGATGTGGCATAGTGGTTAAGAGCTTGGCTGCTAACCAAAAGGTCAGCAGTTCAAATTCACCAGCTGCTCCTTGGAAACTCTATGTCCCATAGGGTTGCTGTGAATCAGAACCGACTTGACGGCACCTAACAACAACATTATATACGTACACATCGTGTAATGAGAAATAGAACAATAAAAGCTATTTCACAGAGAGAATTATCTCTCATTCCCTCCAAAGGCCATGTGACAACATGCAGTAGCCAGTGCTGTGCTAAACGCTCACGTGATAACCCATCAAGGCAAGTGCTATCATCTCATTCTACAGACGATGAAACTGAGTCAGACTCTGGCCACCAGCTGAGGGATTAAAGAGATGGAACAGAAGCTGGGTCAACCGGGGCTCTGAGCTTCATTCCTGCCTCCCCAAAGCTGGACAGGAGCCCACCCAGGATGCTGAGCTCCTCCTGGGTAGTGACATCCCTCACCTTGCTCACGGCTCCCTCTGCCCTCAGGGGCCAGGCCTTGGGGTCAGCAGGATGGTACCTGGTGTTGGTAACCTGTGGTTTGGTCTGTGTTGGCCTGGACCTCCCTTGCTTTGCCCCACTCTGGGCAAAGTGTGAGCCTCACAATCGCCAGCCGACCCAGATTTTTGTTTGTTTTGTTGGGATTGTTCAAGGGGCAGGCTGAGCTTCATCGTCCTTCCCTGCTCCCAGTCTGGTTTCCTCCCCTTCCTTTCACAGGTAGTGATCCCAAGTCAATACCTTGCAGCTCAAGTCCCATATTGGAATGTGCTCATGGGGAGCCCAGGCTGTGATGTCTTCCTGCTCCTATTAGGACTTATTGCCCCTTGTGTCTGCATCTGCCTCTTCCACTGGACTAGTGCCCTTGTGTCTACCTCCCCCACTAGACTAGCACCCTCTTGCCCACCTCTTCTTCAGACAGGCGGGAGAAAGCTGCAGGTGGGGTTGTCCCATCTTGTTACTGTGGAGTGGCCCTGAGGATGAAGCCAGAACTGGGTGGCTGAGTTGAGAGACCCAAAGAAACCAGGTTCGTGAAGACTTTGTTGAGAAGCTGAGAGACCAACCTGGACTCTGCCCACCTGTGGACACTCCTGTCATGAGCACTAACAGAAGCCAGTGTACAGTGGGTTTACTGCTACCTTCAAACAAAAGCAGTCTACTTCCAAAAATGTCTTTCTTTATATAAGACAGAAGGCATTATGGAGGTCAATTTGCTGGCTCTGAGCCAAGTTGCCTGGATTCAATCCTGGTTCTGACCCTTACTAGCCACAGGGGCTTTGGCCAGTTACATAGCTTCTCTGTGCCTCAATTTCTTCAGCTTTAAAAGAGGGTCAGTGCTGGCGCCCACCTCAGAGTTGTCATGAGATTAAATGAGCTAATTCATGTCGGGAGGGACCAGTCCCTGGAGAAGAACATCATGCTTGGTAAAGTAGTAGAGGATCAGTAAAAAAAATGAAGACCCTCAACTAGATGGACTGACACAGGGGCTGTAACAATGGGCTTAAGCACAACAACAATTGTGAGGATGGCGCAGGACAGGGTAGTTTCATCCTGCAGTACATAGGCTAGCTATGAGTCAGAACTGACTCGACAGCACCTAACAACAACAACAATCGATGTCAAGGGCTTGGAACAGTGCCTGACATAATATGTGCTCAATTCGTCTTCACCTTTTGTCCTCTTTTCCCACAAGGCTATTCTTCCTTCAGGGGAGGGCATGGACCTGGGCACTGGGTGTCCTTGGACTTGACTGGTCAGTCTCGGAGCCTGGAGAGATTCCAGCCTCCCCAGGGACCCATTTTAGCACCTCTGTATAGTTCCTGGTGTGACCAGATCCATCTTCCCTTGGCCCTTACAGCAGTGGCCCCTCTACTCAACTGAGTCTCCCTAGAATCCTACAGCCCATTTCCTGTCTCCTTGAGATTCTTGCCATGGCCCCATATTCCCCATGTCTGTTGGGCACATGAGCCACTGTTGGACCTGCTTCCTTTTTGTCTTCTATGGAGATAGAGGAAAATGGCCATCCATCCATCTATTCATCCATCTTCCCTTCCTCCCTCCCATCTATCCATCCTTACTTCCATCCATCCATTCTCTTTCCTTCCTCCCATCCATCCTCCCTTCCTCCCTCCCTCCCATCCGTCTGTCCATCCATTCATCCATTTATCCATCCACCCTCTCTCCCTTCCTCGTATCTAACCTTCAGACAGTCAATCAGTTGATCAAAGCCTCAAGCCCACACCATATGCCAGGAACGATATTAAGCACTGAGCATTTACTGGTGAACCAACAGGCATGGTCCTGCCCTTGCGGTGCCTACGGTCTGGCTGGGGAAGCAGACAATATGCAAGTGAGCAAATAGAGACAGAAGTATGGATTACGATTAATGCCACGGAAAGGGGTTAGGTGCCAAAGGAAGCTAAAGGGGTGGGTATATCCTTCAGAGAGGGTGTTGGGGGCTCCTTTCTGGGGAGGTGATGGCTAAGCCAAGCAGCAAAGAATGCAAAGGAGCAGCCATGTGAAGAGTGAGAGGAACAGCATTTCAGGCAGAGGGAATAGAATGAACTAAGACTCTGAGCAGGAAAGAACTTGGGGTTTTCCATGGATGGAGGAAAGACTGCAGTTCCTGTTCACTTTTGTTGTGTAAAAAAGTACTTCAGACTTCACAGCTTAAGACAACAAGGACAATTTTGTTATCTCTTGCAGTCTCCGTCCATCATGAATTCAGGAACTCAGCTGGCGGTTCCGATTGCTGGTCGCAGTCAGACTTGCAGAGACAGCAGCAGTTAGGGGCAGATGGGGCATCTCTCTCTTCCTGTAGTCGCAGGGCTTCTTCACTAGGGCTTTCTGTGTAGGCCAGGCTGGGCTTCCTCACAGCACGGTGGCCTCCACGTAGTCGCACTGCTGATATGGCAGCTGGGGCTGCTAACCACTATCCCAGGAGGACCAGGTAGAAGCTGAGCCGCCTTCTATGACCTAGCCTCAGAAGCCACATAACATCAC
Organism: Loxodonta africana; assembly: GCF_030014295.1. Classification (NCBI taxonomy): domain Eukaryota; kingdom Metazoa; phylum Chordata; class Mammalia; order Proboscidea; family Elephantidae; genus Loxodonta; species Loxodonta africana. The sequence continues at coordinate 90,870,476 of NC_087353.1, read as the reverse complement.
TCCTGCCAGAGTGATCTGAGGGCAGGGGACGTAGGCCCCACTTTCTTACAGGTCTTTGTGTGTTGGGAGATAAGTGGGGAGCACGGTGGTGAGAGATGAGGCTGTAGACACCAGCAGGGACTCGATTTTGCAGGCCTTTATAGACAGGACAAGGCAGAGTGCGGTGAGAATCCATAAAAGGAAAACAAAAGCAAATGAGGAGCGTCAATGCAGTTTTACAAAGATTCATTCTGGTTGCTGTGAGAACGGTGTGTGAAGAGGAGGGTGGAGACACAAGACCAATCAGGACACTATTGCAACTGGCCAAGCAAATGAGAGTAGACAGATACCCTGTGGCTCCTGGTCATTCTCCCCGTTCACACTTACTTCCCTTTAACAACAACAACAAGAACAGTTGTGTTGAGGCAGTTCTGACTCATGATGACCTCATGTGTGTCAGAGTAAAACCGTGCTCCGCAGGGCTTTCAAAGGCTGATCTTTTGGAAGTAGATTGCCAGGCCTTTCTTCTGAGGTGCCTCTGGGTAGACCTGAAGCTCCAACCTTTCGGTTAGCAGCTGAGCACATTCACCATTTGCAGCCCCTAGTTCCCTCTAACAAAAAAAAAACCCCAGATAAAATCTCACATTCCTAACCAGAACAAGATGGCCACCTCCATGGCGTGCACACCTTTGGAGACATCGGCCTGGCCAATTGGAAATACATGCAGCAAAACAATACCTGAATGCAATCCAACCAAAGGCAAACATCTCATGTAAAGCTCATGACATACAGATAAATAGGAGAATTCCTGAGGTCTGATACATTGGCCAATCAGATAAGATTGCTCCTGAGTTACTGTATGTTGGGAAATGACCTAATAACATTACAGCTTGTTACTGATTAATTTTGTTTGATGTGGGAGGCTGCATGGATTTTTAATAAGGGCTACTTGTAATTGCAGACCAACAGAACCTTCCAGAATCATGGAGATCATCTCAGTGAATTTAAAAAACACATACGTGGCCAGCAGGCCCGGCACTAGATGCTGGTAATTAGACCTGAGCTGCTGTGTAAGGAAATCCTGGGGGCTCTTGTTAACTAATAACATGGAATTAGGGAGCTATTAGGGCCTGCTTGTGGGGCCTGGCTGTTTTCTCCATAAATCTCCAGCCTGCCCATTTTCTCACCTCCCACCAAGAGGAGGAGATATTAGCCTGTATATCCATAGGCATTGAAGAGAGGATACAGAGAAAACTCCAAAGTCTCCAAATCTAGGGGAGACCCAGTGGCCCTTGCCATCTGTGATTTTGCCCTTTCCTTTGTAAGGACGCCATGATATCAGCCACCCTAGCCATATCGGGATGGTGGGTGCCGAGCATGGGGGCAGTAGTTACAACAGCTGTTTCCACAGCTTCACGTGGGCTGAGCGCAAGCCTCTGTCTTAATTGCCCTGTGAGCAAGCCTTGTTTCTGAGAAGTGGCCGTTCTGGAAGTCTTTGGGGTCTTGCCACAAGAGTCAGCCAGCTGGCAGGCAGGGCAGGGGCTAGCTGGACAGGAGGAGCAGGGCATCAGACAGATGAACACTCAATGGTTGGAGCATCTAGGAAAATGGGTGCAAAGTGGAAACCGCTGGAGCTGCAGACAAGGAGGTGTGTATCAGCTGGGAAGTGTTGAGCTGCAAGTAACAGAAAAGCTAAACCAAGACAAGAAAAGCTTAACTAAGACAGGGATTCACTGGCTCACGGCACTGGAAGTCCCTGAGGCAGGGCAGGTTTCAGAGTTGGCTTGACCCAGTAGCTCAACGATGCTGTCAAGGACTCAATTTCTTCCCACCTGTGTCTTCTGCGGAGTCGGCCTCATTCCAAAGCCAGCTCTCCCTCATGCTCACAAAATGGCTATTGTACTTCCAGCCTTCACATCCAAACACTGCCCCAGATGGGCTTGCAAATGCAGCTGCCCCTGCTCTGTCAGGCATCTCCCACCTGACAGTGCTCCCACACATGAGTTCGCCCCCAACAGGTACACACACCTGAGGCTGGTGTGGTCACTGCACTTATAACCCTGCACCCCCCACCCTGCTTACACAGACACCACTTCACTGGGCAGCAGAGGCCGGTCCTTCCGGATAACTCCTGGTAACTCATTCTTACTATGGTTTTAGTGGTTGATGGTATTATAACTGGGAGTTTCTCAAACATTTCTGTAAAATCAGGATACTAAATGCATGCCCCCCACCAGGATCTGGGGGCACAACCCAAACAGCCCACCCAGGTTCAAAATGTCTTCCACATTCTGGTTTGTGAAACGGAATCTTGTACAAATTTTTCATCAGTGCCAGAGGCCACCTGTGCTTCTTATAGTACAAAACAATGTTTTCCACTGACTGATAGGGACCCGGCAGGGAGAAAGGACAGGTTCACCCGCGGTTTTTCAACTCCATGACTCCAAGGGTGCCCTGGGGGTAGTGGTGTCCCAGTTCGAGAAGCACGTGCTGCTAGGTTCTCTCTCTGGGGTTCCCAGGATTCCTCCCTGCCCTACCCGTCCTGGCCTGGGGTCTGTGGGCGAGACGCCTGCACAGCCAGACTGGGAATGAATCTGGAGACCCCTCTGATCTTCACATTTAGCTCAGAGACCCTAAAAGGGTGTTTGGGGGATGGACAGGATGAGGGGGACATGTGGGCAAACCTGGGAGCCAGACACCTGGCTCTCAATCCTGTGCAATTGTGCCTCAGGTTTCAGTGTCCTCCTGAATCCCAGGGGACAGCTGCCCTAGGTTCACAGCCTCCAGGGTCACAGTATGTGTGTGTGGGGGGGGATCATAGTGGGGGTGGAGGGGAGGGGCCCAAGGAGGAGAGCAGAACTCGGTGGGGTGTTTGGGGGTGACAGGAAGTGTGAATCTCCATCAGGATAAGCCCACAAAGGGTGGGCTCGGTTTCTCTGCTGTGCCCCCAAACATTCAGTGATATGTCCGCATCTAATTCCCAGGTCACCTCCTCTGAAAGGGGCTGTGACATTAAGGTTAGATAAAAGAGTGTCAGGTGCTCAGCCTCCCCATGACCCCTCCAGGGCCCAGCTACCTTATCCATCAACTTGTGCTTTCAGGAGGCTAGTGTGGAAGGCTCTGGACTAAAGCCGGGGCTCCTCTCAGTCTGCAGGGCTGGGGGTGGGGCCTGAGTTACAAGTCGGGGGCCAGAATGGACCCTGGGCGAAGGGGGGACGAAGGGAGAGGCCTGGGCATGGCGGGGCTAGGTCAGGGCAAGGGTGGGTCTTGGGCCGTGGGGCGGGGCCTGGGCTGTCTGGGGCGGGGCCTGTGTGGCTCAGTCCCCGCGGTCGGTGCATCCTGAATTTCGGGGGGCCGCAGACTATATATCCCCGGGGCTCTGCTGCCACCTGGTGGCGGTACGCGGCCGTGAGCCCTGCCGGACTCCGCCCTGGCGGAGCGGGGGCGTCAGCTTTAGCGCATCCTGAGGCCGCCACAGGGGTCGGTGGGGAGACGCTGGAGGTGAAGGGGAGCCGATCCGTCCGGAAAGCCCTGCGAGGCTCCGGCTTCCGCTCTGAAAGGCGGTGGGAAGAGGGAGCGGCTGCACTTTGAGCGCCAGGAAGGGCTTGTGCGTCCTGAGCCCACTCCCCTCCTTTAAGGTGAGGAAACTGAGGCTGGGGCGGTGGCAGCATTTCCATTCGCCGTCCTCTCGTGCAGTGCACTCCTTCAAGGATGAGTGTGCGCCACTAACTGTTCCAGGGACGGGGAGTTCACAGCTAACAACTGTGGGTGGGGCCAATGTTCTTATAGAGCAGATGCGTGAAAAAGCCAACAAGGGCAAAAACTTAATCAGTGCACCCTAACATCATAAAGCATAATACAGCAGATCTCCCCATAGCCCTAAGTGGGATTAAAAACAAAGTGAAAGCGAAATCGAAATCGGAGGGCAGTTGCTGTGATGCTGCTGGTTTAGGCTGGGTAGCCCAGGGAGGCTTCCTGGAGGGTGCAGCATTTGAGCGGAGCTGGGCATGAGGATGAGGGGCCAGTCAGCTGGCATCTGGCCCAGGACTGCTCTAAGTGGGGGAGGGAACAGCTGGTATGAAGGCTTTAGGGTGTGGCTGGGACCAAGTGAAGATGGTGAGCAAGGTGATAAAGAGGGAGGAAAAGCTGGGGGTGGGTAGAGAGAAGGACCTCAAGCTCAGGGGAGACCAGGGTAGGGCCTAAGGACTTTATTCTAAGTGGCAGGAGAAACCACAGGCAGGTGGGGGCAGAGAAGGGGCGTGGCTCAATACCATGCTGTGATTTCAAAAGTCTCCCTTTGGCTACAGGTTGAACAGCTGGGATCCAATTTCTGTAACAGGGAAACTGCACAGAACCATAGGATTGTATCTGACCTGCATTTTATTGTTGTTTAAGCCACTGAGTATTGGGGTGGTTTGTTTCTCAGCATTATCATGACAAGAGCTGACTGATACAAATGGAGAAGAAATAGGGGATTTTCACCTCTTCATTTCCCCTCCCGACTTCATGGTGTGTTGTTCAAAGGGGCAGTTGCACATTGTTCTTTTCAGTGGTTTGCTCCTGGTTGAGACTGGCCTGGGGCAGGTTTAGGAGGGTCAATAGATAGAATATCTGAGACCTGAATGTTTGAGTCCACCAATGTCCGAAATGCAACTCAGGTGTAATGAAGCCTGTACAGAGGTGAATTCAGGATTTTCTCATTTGAGTGGGCTTCTTTGGGCAAATAATCCTTGGTTTCTAACTAGTTACAGTTTTTGAAGTTACTGAGGCTCCTTGGTTTCATCTTGGTGCAAATGGTTGAAGGGTGAGCTCTTGGTGTTTGACTTCTCTCTTCCCCCTCTCTAGTGAGATGTTTCTGCTTTCTCCACGTGAGTAAATCTTACCTGAAATCCAAGTCCCAGATCAAAGGCTTTGTTGTTTCCTACTCTGTGTCATCAGGCAACTTCCAGGATTGATGAAAGTCACAAAAGCCCAGATTCAAAAGCAGGTTAAATAAGATGGATCCTCACACAGACACTTTGTAACAAGATAGCAGACAATTAAGACAGAGACGATTTTTTAAAAACAGCTGGAGACTTTCACTTCTGGACAACATGGAGTAACAGAGACCAGATTTAGCCCCTGCCTGCCTGAAATAACCAAAAAACAGACAGACTATATAAAACAAGCTTTCAAGAAACGTGACAAAGCACAATAATCCCTGAAAGATGGGAAAATAAGCCACTGAACACTACAGCAAGGTGGGGGCTGGAGACTAGCTGCATGTTTTCAAATGGTGTTCAGCTCCACCACCCTGTGGGTCTGTATATAACACTTTTTTTTTTTTAATTCTAAAAGTATAACGCATTACATATGGAGGAACAAAGATCAGCATGATAGCTGATTTATCATCATAAACAATGCAAGTGGGAAGACAATGGAACAACATCTTTAAAGTACTGAAGAGGGGGGAACACCTGTCAATTTAGAATTCTGTATCCAGTAAAATGATCTTTCCAAGATAAAAACGAAACACAAAAGCTGAAAGAATTGACCACCACAAGAAATGGTAAAAAAAAAAAAAAAAAAAGTCCTTCATGCAGAAGGAAAAGGATAACAGATAGAAATATGAATCTACTCACAGGAAATAAAGAGCCCAAGAAATGGTAAATAGATAAGATTTCTTATTATTTAAATCTCATCAAAAGATACTCTAAACAAAAATAATAGTACTATATTGTGGATCATAACATATGCAAAAGTAAAATGTATGGCAACAAAAACACAAAGGTCGGGAGGGAATAAATTGCAGTCTGCTATTGTTAAATTATTACGCTGAAAGAGAAGGGGCGTAATATCACTTGGAAGTAGATTGTGATAAGATAAAGGTACATACAATCAACTCTAAAGTAATCCCTAAAATAACAAAGAATTATAGCTAATGAGCCAACAAAGGCAATAAAACAGAATCATAAAAAAATACTCAATTCAAAAGAAGGAAGAAAAGTAGGAAAAGGGGATGAAGGACAGAGGGAACAGATAGGGAACAAATAGCAAGAAAACAGACTCAGACCTAACTAAATCAATGAGCATATTAAATGTTAATTGTGTTCCCCCAAAATATGTACTGTAAATCCTAACTCCTGTATCTGTGGTTATAACCCCACTTAGGAATGGGTTTTCTTATGTTAATAAGACAGGATTAGTGTAGGGTGTGTCTTAAATTAATCTCTTTTGAGATATGAGATCAAATAAGCAAGCGAGAGAAGGAGGTTGGGGGAGTGGTGAGCGATAAATGCCAAGCCACATGGAGATCTCCAAGGAACTGGGATACAGGGAGCTGAAGAGAGAAGGATCTTCCCCCAGAACCGACAGAGAGAGGAAAGCCTTCCCCTAGGACCAGCGCCCTGAATTTAGACTTCTAGCCTCCTAAACTGTGAGAAAATAAATTTCTGTTTATTAAAGCCATCCACTTGTGGTATTTCTGTTATAGCAGCACTAGGTAACTAAGACAGTTAGTAGTCTAAATACCCCAATTAAAAGGCAGAGACTGTCAGAGTAGATTAAAAAAAAAAAAAAGGCAAGATCTGATATATGCTGCCTAGAAGAAGTGTGAAAAAAAAAACAGACTTTAAATATAAAGAAACAAATGGATTAAAACTAAAAGAATGGGGAAAAACACACCATGCTCACACTAATCAAGAGAAAGCTAGAGTGGCTATGGTAATGTCAGAAAAAGTAGGTTTCAGAGTAAAGACTATTGCCAAGGTAAAGAAGGTTACTTCATAATGGTAAATGAGCCAATTGGTCAAGAATACTTAATCTTAAATGATTATGCACCTCATAACAAGCCTTGACAATACACGAAGTGAACACTGATAGAACGGTAAGAAGACATAGAGAAACGTGCACTTATAGCTGGAGATTTCATTATCTCTCTTTCAATAATACAGCAAGTAGACAGAAAATCAATAAACATATAGAAGAGGTGAACCACACTGTTGACTAACTTGACTTTGTTGACATTTATACAATGATCCACCCAATAACAGCAGAATGCACGCTTTTTCAGGTGCATATTTATGACGCATTGAGGAAGGAAATGTGTTAGCCACTGTAATGGTTAAGGTTGTGTGTCGACCTGGCTGGGCCATGATTCCAAGTGGTTTGGCAGTTATGATGTAGTTTGGCAGTCGTATAATGACATAATCACCTCCGTGATGAGATCTGGTATACTGTGATCACCTCCATGATGGGATCTGCTGTAAGGAGCCAATCAGTTGAAAGGGAGTTTCCTTGGGGCTCTGGCCTGCATCCAATACTTTCTGGCAGGGCTCGCTGGCTTTTGCTTGCTCTGGATCCTGCAACTGGCTCCTGCTTGTCTGACCTCCAGTTCTTGGGACTTGAGCTAACAGCGTACCTGCTGGTCTTGGGATTTGACAGCCTCCACGGTCTGGATCTTGGGTTCGCCAGCCACTGCAGCTACCTGAGTCAGGAGAAGACTTCGGCCTGACCCATGGATTTGGGACTTGCCAGCCTCTACAACCACCTGAGCCATTTCCTTGATATATATTGTCATGGATTGAATTGGGTCTCTCAAAAATATCTGTCAACTTGGCTATATCATGATTCCCTTGTATGATCGTATGATTGTCTACCATTTTATCTTCTGATGTGATTTCCCTATATGTTGTAAATACTGTCACAATGATGTAATAAAATGGATTAGTGGCAATTATACTGAAGAGGTCTACAAGATTAGGTAGTGTCTTAAGCCAATCTCTTGGGAGATATAAAAGAGAGAAGTGAACAGAGAGACATGGGGACCTCATACCACCAAGAAAGCAGCCCCAGGAGTGGAGTGCGTCCTTTGGACCTGAGGTTCCTGCACTGAGATGCTCCCAGACCAAGAGAAGACTTATGACAAGGACCTTCCTCCAGAGCCGACAGAGAGAGAAAGCCTTCCCTTGGAGCTGATGCCCTGAATTTGGACTTGTAGCCTACTCGACTGTGAGAGAATAAACTTCTCTTTGTTAAAGTTGTCCACTTGTGGTATTTCTGTTATAGCAGTACTAGATGGCTACCAAAACCAAAAACCAAACCCAAGTGCCATGGAGTTGATTCCAACTCATAGTGACCCTATTGGACAGAGTAGAACTGCCCCGTAGAGTTTCCAAGGAGAGCCTGGATCTAGACGACTAAGACATATGTATATAAATATTTCTCTCTTTCTCCCTATCTATCTATCTATATAGACTCTTCACTGGTTTTGCTTCTTTAGAGAACCCAGCCTATGACAAGCATGATAGTCCCCCTTTTTTTTTTGGTCATGAGATATAATCCATAGTATCCATGTTATATTTCCTTTATCCTCAGTGGTTTTGGCTCTTTTCTTGGCAGCATGACCCAAACTTAATTCCTGGGGAGTCTGAATTCTTGGTGATCTTATAGCATGGGTTTACACTTTTACCTTTGAACACGGCAGTATCGAGAAGGCCCGGGGGGAACTTTGGCTTCATCTGTGTTCCTCGGAGCTCAGCTGGTTGGCAACTATACTTCCCTTCATCAACAGGGCCCACAGTCAATATCTTTTCTGCTGTCTGCATTTTCATCCGGTAGCGTAGCCATCTGGATGCCTAAACTTTCAACTCCACGGACCGCTGTTCTGTACCCTGGTAGCAGAATTTCTCCTTGGGGACTGCATTAGATAGGATATATGCCAGAGACATCCAGAGTTACAGTGGCTTAAACTAGATAGACGTTTATTTTTATCACACATAAAAGGCCAGGAAGACGCTCCAGGGCTAACACGCAGCTTTCAAATCACCATACTCCTTCTGTCTGGTTGGTCTGCCATCCCCAACAAATGGTTCCCATCTCATGATCCAAGACAGATGCTCCGGTTTCTTCAGTGAGGTCAGCATAAAGGCGAGAAGGGGGCAGGGGAAGGCATGTGCCTTCCACTTTAGAACAGGACTTGGTAGTTGTACACACAACATCTGCTCAGTTTCTTTTAGCCAGAACGGAGTCAAAGATCCCCCAAGTTCAGAGAAATCTCTCTCTCTAGTTCAGTGGTACGCCTCTGAGAGCTTTCCTGCTCCTTGGTTAGATTTCAGTTACAACCTGAATGTGCTCCTTTTTCTAGCAGCTTCTTTGAGAGCCATTGGTTCCTGATACTTTTCCTTTCTTCTTTTAGGTTGGTCTAGCATGGCCTTATAGACTCTGGGTGCCTCGGAAGAAAACCCTGCTAATCTGCTTCTGAAAAAGCCGTCTTTGAAAACCCTGTGAATCACAGTCCTACTCTGACACTCGTAAGGTTGCCATAAGTCGGAATTGACTTGCAGGAACAACTGGGCAGCGTGGCCTCAGCATCTCATTTTCCCCTTCGGTTCTGCCAAGGCTGGCTTTAGGCCTTGACACCCTCTGAAGCAAAGCCTATGCCTCTTCTCCAGCCTCATTCAGCTCTTCTTCCTTTAGCTTTTCAGTCCCTCTTGGCAACTATCCTGATAGTTGTTTGGTGCCGTCGATTCCGACTCATAGCGACCCTATGTGACAGAGTAGAACTGTGCCATTAGGGTTTCCTAGGCTGTAATCTTTACAGGAACAGATGGCCAGATCTTTTCTCCCAAGGAGCTGTTGAGTGGGTTTGAACTGCAAACCTTTCAGTTAGCAGCCAAGAGCTTAACCTGTGCGTCACCAAGGGTCCTAGCTGCCAAGTGTTCCAGGCACAGACCTTTGCTGTTTTTAAACTTTTAAAATGAAGTATGGTAATGCACATTCTTAAAAGTGCACACTTCTAAGTGGACGAATTTTCACAAACTTGAAATCACCTGCATAATCAGAACTTAGATCATGAAAGAGAACAGGACCAGTGTCCTGGAAGTCCCCCCTCACACCCTTCTTCAGCATGACGCCCCAAGTCCAGCTACCGTCTTGACTTCCAACAGCCCGGAATAAACTGGCTTGTAAATATGTATAACAGTACATTTGCCATTCCAGCCATTTTTTCCGGTCCAATTCAGTGACAACAATTACATTCACCACGTTGTGCGAACATCACCACAGTCCTTTTCCAAATTTTTGCATCACCCTTAACAGAAACGTTGTACCACTTAGGAGTTTTTTTTTTTACATTGTACTTTCTGTTTATTGATTAAATTTTTCAACTTGCGCATTTAACATGCAGCGCACCTTCCGTATTGAAATATTTCCAATATTGTACCTTAGAATTAACGTTTTCTGCTAGTTATCACAATAGGCATTATCTGAGAATATAGAAGTACTTTTTTCACTTAATGATGCAACATACCAATGTTGACAGTATATGTTCACATATAGCTTTATTTTCTCATTGACAATCAAAAGATGGGTGAATCCAAAGAACTGCTGTAATCACTATACGGAGCATACTGTGTTGGTATTTCAATAGTTTATTCCAACCCATTTCTTCTTTTGTAGTCTAGAACATCTTCGTTGTGTTGTTTGATGAGATAGACCCAAAGGAAGGCTGTGGTGCCCAAGGTCAGTCCAATTTTCAGCCAGTCAAGCTTGTTATTCGATGGCTCTCGAACACAGAACTTTGGCCGAGCTGAAAGGCTGCTCCGGAGCTGGGCTAAGGCCAGCAGCTGGGAGAAGGGACACAGCAATGCCCCCATCCCCGCCCCACTGGCTGAGCGCCCCCAGCCTTAAGAGTATTTTTAATGTTTAGTCACGTACACACACCACTAGGCACTATCTCACTGAGAGATAAAAGTTCTGTATCCACAGCCCTTTGTGAACGTGAGGTCTGAGCCCCTAAATCCTGATGCCTGAGGCCCTGGGTTCAGATTCTGGCATAGGACGACAGAATGAACACGGGTGGCTCTGGGGAGGGTCCTAGCATTGTTTGGAGGTCCCTGTCTGAGGCTGGGAACTCAGGCAACCAGAAAGGGCAGAGGTCCTGGATGGAGGGACAGAGACCTGGGGAGGCACAGGGCATGGGGAACCCAGGCTGCAAGGGGAGGTGTTGGCCAAGGAATGGCCTGGGCAGTCCTTCCGCTCCTGGGGCTGGTCTGTGTAGAGCTGGACTTTCTGTCCTGAAAGCCGGCTCCAGCTTTAGCCCCCTCTCTCTGAAGATCCACCCTTGCTCCCAGATATCCCCTTTGAGGTCTAATGCCTCGAGGTGCTTAGCGAGCTCTTATGGGCCCAGACAACCTGTCCCTACGGCCGCCCTGGATGGGAGCCCACCACCATGAATATTCACATCCTTGGAGGGCGCAGGGAGGCCTCTGTGCAGAGGAGGGCGGTCAATCTTGATGTGATTTTAGACAATAAACAAGCCCAGCAACATAACTCCTCTGCAGCCTGACTGGCTCCCTGAGCGCTAGTGACCAGTGCGGTGCCCACACCCAATTATACCTCAATCAACGTTAGAGGCACTTGACATTTCCCTTTGATTTATGTATTAACCTTTCCATCAGCACAGTGGTGCTGATTGCTCCGTCGCTGTGGTGGGAGTGCTCTGAGGGGCCAACTCCTCTGATGGCTCTTCCTTCAGCCGTCCCCAGTCCTTGGGGGGCATCTAGGGGACAAGAACTCACACAGAGACACCATCCTGACCGCACCTTCCTCACACACCATGGAGAGGATATTTTTTCATAAGTGCCGTTGTTTCTCACACTCAGTCCTTGGCACTAAAAGGATTGGAAAAATGCCAACCATTTGCCACCAAGTGTGGTGTGTGTGAGCTGCATTTGGAGGGCAGCCATGTTACAGAGGCCTGTGCGATTGTGCAGCTGGACACGAGTGGGGGTACGGAAATGCTACAGAGACCCCCACACTTGTGCATGCCACCTACCATGGCCACACAGAGGGGAGCACACATGGTCATGGCCACATGTGCGTGTGCATAGAAACCCACACATGCCTACAGACACCCACATGTATGCACACGCAGAAACCCATACTCTGCACACACATGTATGCACGTGTAGAAAACCATACTCTACATGCACACGCATGCACACACATATGCACATATAGGAACCCATTTGCCACACACACATGCGTACACACACAGAAACTCATGCTGCGTACACGCACATGTGCATGCGTAGAAGCCTATGCTACACACATGCACAGGCACACACAAGTACGCGTGCATACGAATCCACGCTCCGCACATGCACATGCCCATCCAGAGACCCAGACGTGTACATAGGTACCTACACTCCACGCAACATGACACACATATGCGCTGCAGCCAGAGTGTCACTATTGCCAAGGACAGCAGGTGTTTGCACAGGAGGCCCAGCAGTGTCTGGCCCGTGGTTGTTCTAGACCAGGTCACCCTCTCTGAGCTTGTTCCAAACAGTCCAGAAGCTCACAAGGAGGTGAAGGGCACACTGGGGACACATGCATATGGTCGGTGTCATCCTACTAGTGCTCCTCATCTCCTGGCTGCGCCCCACACACCCAACTAGCTGGTCAGTGTGGCCCAGAAGGTCTTGGTCTTGGTCAGGGTCATGTCTGGTGGGCCCACCATCTCCCTGCCTTGAAGGGGAGGCAGGGTTGTCTCTGCCCCCTCCTCCTGAGGGGCTGGAGGGAGCTGTGAGCGGTTGACCAAACCCCTTCACACAGTAGCGGTCAGCACCTACATCTCAGTTACCTGGAGGCTGTGCCCCCCACAACCACCCCAACAACAGAGGGGCCAGGACCATGGCTCCCAAACTCTACTGTGTGTCAGAGCTGGCTAAAACTCAGAATCCAGGGCCTTGGCTGTATTGATTCAGAACCTGTGGGAGAATCTGCAATCCTCTCAATTTCCCAGGTGGCATGCAGGCCCCACTTCCACACGGGACTGGTTCCAGTGCTTTGACCCTAAGGCCCTCAAGCAGACACAGCGTGTCTGTCTCATCACTCAGATTCCACCATTAGGGATATACTTCTTGGACTAAATTATTTATCTCCTGTTATTAAACAAATATCGAAACACTTTTGTGTAAATCTGGACGCCTTAGTTAGCAGTGTCAGAATCTCAAGTCACACTGCCTTGAGCCCAAAGAAGTATCTGTGGCACAGATAACTAGAAAAGGTGGCTTTAGGCATGGTTGGATCTGGGTGCTCCAATCATGACATTGAGAATCTCTCTCTCCTTGCCTCTTGGCTCTGCTTTCTTCTGTGTTGTTCCCTGGCAGGCTTTCCCTGGATGGTGGTAAGAGGACCACCCATGGTCCCAGGCTCACATGTCACCAAACAGAAAGTGCCCCTTCCCCACAGTTCTAGGAGAAGCTCCCAGGGTGGGTATTATTTGGATGCATTTGGGTTATGTGGCCGTCCTCGAACCAATCTCCATGGCCAAGGAGAAGGGGACAATCCAATTGGTGAGGTCCGGGCCATGTGCCGGCTCAAGGACAAAGGGTAGAGTAAGCCCCCCAAACCAGGTAGCCTGAGGTGGGGAGGGGCTGCTCCCCAAAGGAAAACAGGGGCTAGTCAGGCAAAGCCAATGGATTTCTCTCTATAACGCTTGGGTGAAATAGACAGTCTCGGAGAGGCGGCTCCAGATGGCTCGTGATAGGAGGGGCAGCCTCCAGTGCCAGCTCCAGCCTGGACCCTCTCTGCCATCCTCGCTCTGGGAAGAGGCCCCTGTGGCCAGGTGACAGAAAATGCCCTGGGTGTGGAAAGGGGAGCTCAGAGACAAGGAAAAGCGACAAAGGAGATGGGCAGAGACAAGTCATAACTGGTTGAGTGCAGGAAGTTTGGCTCCTGCCCCAGGATGACCCATGAAGAACTTCCTAGGCCCAGGAGCACTCGCTCAGCTGCCCTGTGCCCAAGGGACATTTCCCAGATGCTGCTCCCTCGGTCTGCCACTTCAGTCGTAGCCCCCCCCCCTTCCCTGTCTCATGTCCTCATCTGTGAGGTGGCAATCCAACCTACCAGCCCAACCTGGTCTACAGAGCTCGTAAGCTGGCTGAAAGTCCTTTGAAAGTTCTTCAGCCACTGCGGGCAGAGCCTGGGAGGGCTGGTGACTCTGGAAGCCGAATAGGCCCTTGGTTCCTGGAGGGGGTGGTGGGCCCCCATGGGAGAACAGGGGTAGATAATGGGTCTCCAGGCCACCCAGCTCACCACCGGGCGGCTGATGTCCTCCAGGGCCAGGGGCTCCTCAGCCTGGCCCACTCCACCCCGCCCAGCCCAGCCCAGACCACCCCCTCTGGCGCAGAGCTGCCCCTTTCTTTGCCAACCACTGGGCTTAAGGTCCCTCCAGCTGCCCCATCTGCCTCTTCCATGCAGACAGCAGATGCTGAGCCAGAGGTTTCTGGCCCACATCTGGCCAAGCCAGTCACTCTAAACAGAAACAGTGGAAGAAATCATTCCCAGCTTTTCCAGAAGCTGCAGCCACATGTGGCATCCTTTGTCTCCCAGTCTGGGGCGGCCAGACTCACAGACGTGCCTGCTCCAGTGCCCAAGGCTTTTCAGGGTCAAACACATGTCCAGGCAGCACACTCTGGCCCCTTTGTGTGTAGGGTCTGCTCCAGGCTGGAAGCGCGGGGTCTCTGTGAGACAGGGCTGGTGGTGGCGTGTGTGGGCGAACTCACGTCCGTCTGTGGCCATCCATTTCCCTCGGGGTGGGCTGTGGGCCAGAGGGACTTGTGAAAACCCTGACTGCCCCCTCCAGCCAGTGTCCGTGTTGCTTTGAGCCTCAATTTCCTCCCCTGTCACCCGAGGAAAAGATGAGGGCTCTCAGTGAGTTGCTTTTTTACCTCCATTTCTGGAGCATTCGCCCAAGCAGCTGTGTTCTCCCTGGACTACTGGGAGGGCTCAGCCCAGAAGGACGTTCTGCACCATGGCTTGGAAACCAAACAGACTTTCATGAGGCTGAGGAGATGCAAAAGGCGACACAGAAAGGGGGAGCCTCATGCGCATAGACGTGGCTCCCGACAACTGCAGATCAGACCGGCCAGCAGAGCTGTGGAGCCTTTGTGTGCTCAGCAAGACACCGTCTCCCGTCTGTGCCCGTATGTGGACCAGGGGACGTTCTCACTTAGTAATGTGCGTTCATGTCGTGTGCCATGTGTCCTGTGTGTGTGTATGCGTGTGAGTGTGCACGCGTGAGTGTGTGTGCAAGTGGGCATGTACATGTTTGAGTGTGTGCACAGGTGTGAGTGTATATATGTGGGTATGTGAACATGTATGTGTCTGCACAGGTGTGAGTGTGTGTACATGGGAGTGTGCATGTGTGTGTGGACAGGTATGAGTGTGCACACATGTGGGCATGTGCATGTGTGAGCGTGTGAGCATGTACATGTGAGTGTGTGCATGTATAAGTGAGTATATGTGAGTGTGCACATGTGAGTGACGCACAGGTGTGAGTGTGCATACATGTGTCAGAGTGTGTGTGCACACGTGTGTGTATGAATGTATATGTGTGAGTGTATGTAAGTGCACGTGTGTGAAAAAAAGCGAGGGGCTTATAAGAAGGGAAATTCGTTGTCACACAGCCCTGGAGGCCGGGAGTCTGAATTCGGGGTGTCAGCCATATTGATTTCTTCTGAGGCTCTGAGGGAACCAAAATGGGGATCCTGGACATCAATAGCTTAAACAAACAGCTTTCTTTGCTCCTGTTCCTAGTGTCCTGGGGCTGCCAGAAGCCACTGTTTGTGAGACGGGGGACAGACAGGGCCTGGGCAGGCACTCATTCCTCCGTTAAGTCAGTTGGTGCTGGGCCCCAGACAGGTAGGGCGTGGACAGACACGCTCAGTGGCTGCCCTGAGTCCACATGGATGCACACAGCTAACCCTGCCTCACTGTCCAGAACCACATTGACTTGGTAGCAGTTTGAAGAGAGAGCTGGTTCGAACTCCCTGTTCGTCTTAGCCCAAACTCAGGAACAAAGAACACGGTTGTCTCGGTCATCTAGTGCTGCTATAACAGAAATACCACAAATGGATGGCTTTAACAAAGAGAAATTTATTTTCTCACAGTCTAGTAGGTTACAAGTCCAAATTCAGGGAGTCGGCTCCAGGGGAAGGCTTTTCCTCTCTGTCGGCCTTCTCATCAGTATTCCTCTGGTCAACGAGCTTCTTCACACAGGGACCCCGGGTCTAAAGGATGCGCTCTGCTCCTGGTGCTGCTTTCTTGGTGGTATGAGGTCCCCAACTCTCTGCTTGCTTCCCTTTCCTTTCATCTCTTGAGAGATAAAAGGTGGTGCAGGCCACACCCCAGGGAGACTTCCTTTACCTTGGATCAGGGAGGTGACCTGGGTATGGGTGGTTTTACAATCCCACCCTAATCCTCGCAACAGAAAATTACAATCACAAAATGGAGGACAAGCATACAATACTGGGAATCATGGCCTAACCAAGTTGATACACACATTTTGGGGAGGACATAACTCAATCCTTGACAACGGTAGTGTCTCTGGGAAACTGACCTGACTTTTGGAACTCTCAGCATTCAAGTGAGGAGCTGAACAGATTCAGGGAGTGGAAGGGACAGGTCCCTGGCCATAAAGGGTGACATGGTGTTAGCATGGAGGGCTGGGAGTGTATTAAAAACAGTCGCCATAAACAGATAACAGATAACACGTGCTCAGCTCCCAGGACGGGGGTGAGTTCTCACCTCCCAGGCAAGGTTTCGGGAAGAGTAGGGAGACCGTGTGTGCGTGGCTGACCCCTGGTCGAGTCTGCATTTAGTGCACAGCAAGGAAAGAAGTTGAATGAAGTTCAAATGTTCCCACCGCATTTCCTTCCCTTTCTGCAAATGGCATCTCAGAGTCACCTCTTTGTTATAAATCTAATACTGCGGGTCTCAGTTGAGTGAGTTCCCATTTTACTTGGAATCTCGGCCTGAAGTCGCCTAAAGCTGGTGGAAATGTAATTGTACAAAAGCACCGAGGACTGTTAATTTGTAACCGGCGACAGCTTGTCCTGGTCCCCAGGAGCCAGTTTCTCGGGGAAAAGCAAAGTGCATCAGGAGGGGCATTTACATAAGAGGCACTTGGCATTTTTAATGGGGTGAAAACATGTAATTTTGCAAATCTTTCTGGATTGCTAATTTGGCTGAATAGCAGAATCAAATTACAGGTGATAGAGAATTCACCCGCTTTCTGCCCGAGGTCCCCTGAAGTCATTACTTCAGGGTACCTGGGAGCTCACCTAGGGAGCCTGGGGCCTGGCGGGCGGGTGGGGGGCATTTACCAACAACTCAAAGGCACCCACTTTACAACAGTGCATACAAAGCTGGGGGCCATGTCTGCCTCTCACTCTCCCCAACTCAGGACCCCAGGATGAAAATATTCTTGCTATCCCAGATGCACGCTGGAGGGTCAGCTTGTGGCCCTATCTCCTGGACAGAGAAGATGCTAAGCGTGGCATGTACTTTGACCTCCAGGTCAGAGAATGCTACCTGCCATCAGCTCCGGCACCTCTGCCCAGTGACCACCAGAAGTCGTTTCCATCAGGGTCCGTGCAGGAGGCCCTATGACTATGCGGGTGTCCTGGGGTGCCCCCCAGTCACCATCAAGCCTACCTTGGCCACATTTTCTCTGTAACTCTCTTATTGCGGGCAGACCAACGCCCTCAGCAGTAAATACTCATCAATAAATCCTAGAAGCCTTTTTGCCCCAGGTACTATCTTCAGCTGTGTTTTGTCAGATGAGACTCTGGTTTCCCCAATATCTTCCTGAAATCTCAGGTGCCCCCAATGTCACCCCAAAACCTCTAGTCTCCCCAGTATCACCCCACAGGAGCTGCATTTGGACACCTGCCATTACTTAGGTCCCTATGAGAAGCATCATTCCCCACCTAGGATCCCCTTTCCACCCAGCAGCCCCCAGGCTTACAGCTGAGAGAGGAGAGGGAGGCGGGGGCTGTGGTGGGGAAGGGGACACTGGCCCCGGCTGCTCTGGCTCTACCTGTGGCAGGTGGCCTCCTCATTGCCAGGCCCTCCCAAGATGAAATTCTTGGGGAGTATCTGGGAGGTCCTCCTTCTCTGGCGGGGGCAAACCCTCAGCCCCTTCCCACAGGTCTCTGGGCCCTCTTGGCTCTCATGGGTGTGTCCTGCTCCTTCCTTCCCCCCTAGATCCTCCCCGTGCACCCACAGGCTGGGAGACACCCCAAAGTCTGCACAAAACAAGGTGGAATTTCCAACTGGGCTGGGTTAGCCACCTGGTCTGGAAACGAGTAGAAAGCTCAGGTGTCTGCCATGGAGCCTAGAGAGGGAGTCTCTCAGAGCTTGGTGGGCAAGGAGGCAGCAGGGGCAGCGGACGCTTTGGTTGAAACACCCTGCAAGGTGGTGAAGGTGAAGGCCATCAACGGGAGGGGCCTCCAGGTCTCAGACAGGGAGACAGGGAGGAGTAGACAGAGGGGCCAGGTTCAGCCAGGGGCAGACATGTGGGACCAGGTGGAGTCACGTGGGGCCAGGTGGGAGTGGCAGAGGGGCAAAGGTGACCTGGTACCTCCTGTGCAGGCCAACCCCAGTGGGGTGCCTGAGTCAAGGTTTGCTTCCTCTCAGTTTGCCTCTGGGTCCCATCTCCCCAGGAGGAACCCAAGTTCATTTTGGGGTGAGGAGTTGGGAGGTGTATTTGGTAGGTGAGGGCCAGGAGTTGGCTCTGTGTTTTCAGCGTGTGGAGCCATCTATGATTTTCGGGGGAGAGGGAGTGGGAACTGGCTGTGAATTTGGGGAGTGGAGGGAGTGGAAATGGCTGTGTATTTGAGGGTTGGGGTGTGGAGCCAGCTGTGTATTTGGGGGGACCTGGCTGTATATTTGGGGGAGGGAGCCACTGTTTTTGAGGGGAGCTGGCTGTGTATTTGGGGATGGGGTGTGAAGCTGACTGTGTATTTGGGGGGAAACTGGCTGTGTGTTTGCAGGGGACCCAGCTATATATTTGGGGGGAGCAGATTGTGTATTTGGGAGGGAGCCAGCTGTGTATTTAGGGGAGGGAGCTCGTTGTGTATAACGGGGGTTGGATCTGGCTGTGCCATGCCGGCTGCTCTGGCCCCTACCCCCAGGTGGGCCCCCAATGCTTATTTTCTGTTCGTCCGTCTGGTTGAGAAGCAGGTATCTCTGATTCCTAATTTAGAATGTTTACACAGCGAAATTCGAGGGTCCTCCATGTCCAGATAAACCCCTCTTGTTGGGTCCTGGCCCTGGAGGGGAGGTTGGAGCTGAAGGAATTTCAGGGGGTGCCCAGCCAAACCCTTCCCTAGATCCACAGTCCTGGGGGGTAGGCATGACTGAGGCCTCTGGCCCCAGTGCAACCCCCAAGGGTCCCCCAAGACGAAAGACCCCTGTGAGTGTGGTTGGCAGGGGGAGCCCCAGTGTGGGCTCCTAGAGAAGAACCCAGAAGTGAAATAGATAGAAATAGGGAAGGCAAACCCAGGCCCAGGTGCCCCTGCCCTTCACCACCCTAGGGCCACCTGGAGGCGTTCCTTGTCCTCCCAGCCTGCCTGCCGGTGCCGAGGTGGCTTTGAGAAAACCAGCAGTGCCCAAGGACAGACTTTGAGACTCCCAGGACAGACTCCCAGAGGGAGGTGCCCAGAGGAGCTGCCCAGGGCCTGGACAGCTGGAGCTGGTTTTCACTGCCGCCCTGCTCAGTTCTTCTGCCCCAGGAACCAGTCCACTTCCTCCTTGCAGGGTCCTGGGGCAAAGTGAGAGGCAGGGCTAGGGTGAGGGGACGGGAGCCAGTCCCAGCCCCTGAGCACATGGGCCCAGCTGAGGCTGCCCACAGCTGACAAGGTGGGTATCTGTGTGTCCTGGGGTGGCTGAGCAAAGGACCACTCACTGGGGTGCTTACAAGAACAGAAATCTATTCTCTCATAGTTCTGTCTGCAGGGCGGGGCTCTCTTCGAAGTTTCTAGGAGAGGATCCTTCCTTGTCTCTCTCAGCTTCTGGTGGCCCACCTCTGAGAGACACTGCTCATCGTGGCTGAGCCAACTCAAAGTGTGGACAGTCCTGAGGAGGCCTGGTAGACCTCCTGAAGACCCCTTCTTACCCATATCACCTACCCAGGCCAGCACCCAATGTCTATCCCTGAATCTGGGGGCAAGAGCAGGAGTAGCATGTTTGCTCCAGCAAGCCAGCTGGCACAGAGGTCATATCAACCAAGGCCAAGTGCCCAGAACATGGGAGGTGATTGTCCTGCTAGCCCTGCTTTGACTCCTTCTCCAGGAGCTCCACAGGTTAAAAGGGACAAATGAACAGAAATTTGGGGAGTACATCCCAAAGGCTAAAGAAACAGCAGGTTTGGCCTGGGCTCAGAGGCTGGTGAGAGAGAGAGTTGTTGGAATCTTCTTACGCACACACCTCCTGGTCTCTTCTGCAAGCACCCCCAACTGTTTCCCACCACAGGCACTTGGCTCAGGCCATCCCCATTGCTTGCAATGTTCTTTGCTTGTAGACTCGCTGCTCCTGATCATCCTTAAGGCCCCAGCTTGAAGGAGGCCTCTGAGGGAGCCCCACCCAGCAGTATTGCCTAAGCTTGCCTTCTACGCCCCCAGAGTGGTGTTCTGTCTTCACGCATAGTCTGCTCCCTGGCATGTGGAGTTTCACATGCATGAAGTGGATGCTCCCGTGTTTTCTGTGCTCACCACCGGACCACCATCTGTGGCTGTTTTGCTCACAGCTGCATGCCCTGTACCTGGCCCAGGGCTCAAAATGTCTGCTGAATGATGAACACACAGCCCCAGAATTGCTCAGTGGAGGAAGGAAGGGATGTGGAGAGTAGTGGGAAAAGATGGAAGCATCTGGGAGTCAGAGGTCAGCTCAATACTAACGGGAAGCGCCCAGTGGTCAGCTGCCTACTGAGGGAACATCTTTGGAAGAGTGCAAGCGAACACTGGACCACACTTGTCAGAGGTGGGGGAGGAAGCTACCTGAGGCCAGGTATGCATTAATAGGAGCAGAAGCTGGACGACTCTCAGAGGTGGGAGAGGAGGTGCTACCTGAGGCCAGGTGTGCACTAACAGGAGCAGGCGCTGAACCCCCCTTCTCAGAGGTGGGGGCGGAGGCGCTACTGAGGCCAGGTGTGCACTATCAGACCTGGCCGTTCTTCTCAATTCTCCTTCTCTCCCCTCCACGAGATACCTGGGGCCATCCCTCACTGTTGCAGGGCTAGGCAATGGTGGAGCCCCTGGGCCTGGCTGCTGTGGGAAAGAATACCCTAAAACCTCACAGTGGCTTGGAAATCCGAAGGCAGCCCAGCCGGAACTTTGCTGCGCTCTATGGAGATCTGGCCACATCTCCCCAACTGGCGCACAGTGGCTCCTCCCCACTCTGCTAATGGAAACCTGGTGATCCATAACCACGTGTGCAGACATCTGCTCCGGGGTAATGCGGAGGTAATGTACATATCAATGATCAATCAGCGGATTTGCAAGAGAGGCATAAGGTATTTAATTA
This sequence comes from Loxodonta africana, assembly GCF_030014295.1. Lineage (NCBI taxonomy): Eukaryota > Metazoa > Chordata > Mammalia > Proboscidea > Elephantidae > Loxodonta > Loxodonta africana. The sequence goes on along the minus strand of NC_087353.1, from coordinate 90,849,143 downwards.
TAATTGTGTCGGGCTCCCTGTGTAATGGCAACGACATTTGAATAGGTCACAGCCAATCCGCACCCTGTTATGTCACTGGTATTAAATGCCACTCATTCTTAGAGCTGGGAGCCGTCCCAGGGTCTCAGGGGCTGCACACACTGGGCAAATTGAAAATGTCCCTTTGCTTTTAAAAATATGATTGATATCCTTTCCAAAACAAGTGTTACACCTCAGCGTACACAGATCTTGCCTGGTATGGCCCCTCTCTCCTCACCAAGTAGCCTGAGCCCGTGGTTTGGCCACGAGTGTGTGCTCAGCGGGGCCAAGTTGCAAGGCCTCTAAGGCTGAGTCTCCACAGGGTGTCCTATTTAGAGCAAAGGGTCTTTCTGTCCTGAGTCAGGCTTTGCTGACCAGAACAAAATACAAGAATAAAGCAGGGCCCCCAAAGATAAAACGCACATTTTATTTGCTTGGTTGGTAGCAGAAAAAAGATCTCTGCAAACTCTATAGACCATAGCTTGTGCATAGCGCCATCTGCTCTGTCTTACCCTCTAAATCAGGCTTAGTGTCACTTGAAACAGTATTTTTAGCAAGAATGACCAGGGATATAAACACAGGAGTGCAGACATGGGACAACAGACAGACACATGGATGGACACATGGGCCGTGATACACAGACACATAGCAAACACATGTATGTGGCACTTCTGATGGCCTGGAAGAGTCACAGTGGAGGGGGGAGGTTATGGGCCGGCTGGAGCCACACGCCTGGGCTCTGAGTGGGGCCCGCCTGCACTGGGCCCCCAACACGTAAAGTGGGCACAAAATGAACACCACCCATCTCTCAGGGCTGGTGTCATAGAAGGTACACGTGGTGGCTGTGTCCCCAGCAGAAAGTTCTGGAATGCCAAAAGCTGACCTTTGCAAAGGAAAGGTGTTGTCCGCGCATTACAGGTCTTTTTCAGAAAACGGTATTTGAGGCTGGACCCTCCCCTCTGGCTGCCCCGAAGGTCACAGTCTGCAGGACTTGACCAGGCAGCCAGGGCCCTAGAGGCAGCGAAGTGGGCCACCAGGAGAACTTCTCCAACATATGGAAGGGATAGGATCCTCCCTCTTTTAAAAACAATTAAAGAACACATGGAGTTTCTCTTTCCAGGGCAGGTGAACAAAGGAAATGCCAACCCTTGCGAATCAGAGACAAGGCCAGGTCTACCTGAAGCTTTGCATGGCTGGGGTCTACCTCCTCGGCCTCCCCACCTGCTCCTCCTTCCAGCCCCTGTTTTTAAAAGACTCTGGTAAAGCGCGACAATGTAATTTCCAATCGAGACAGCCAGCTCCTTGGGTGTGTTTTTGCCGTTTACAAAATTAGCCAATTGTCATCACCTAGTGGTTCAGATTAGGCGTAATCCATACTAATGTTCAAATTAAGTCACAGAAAGCAATTAACTCTGCAAAAATGGGCTGGTGAAAAATGATAAGATTGGTCAAATAGTTTCACTGTGCAAAATTGTGTTTTTTAAAATGCCCATCTCTACACCGTAATTAAATCATTTACATTTCAAATGGAGGGTACAGTTCCACCTCGACGTTTGCAGTGGTGAACACCCCTAACTGTACACCTCACACCGTACCGGAAATTTTATCAGCCGCCTGCCATCAGGGGCTGCTTTCGAGGGAAACCAGCTGAACAGAACTTGAGCGAATGGGGGGTTACACCTGCTCAGAACAATCAGGAAGAGTGGAGGGTGCCCCTCAGATGCTCCCAAATCTGGCCCCTCCCTCCCTCTCTCCTTCCTTCCCTTCCCCTATCTTTCTTCCTTTTCTCCTGTATATACAAAAAAAAAAAAAAAAAAAAAGAGTGCAAGGAATCTCTTCAACCAACATCCAAATATTCTGGCAACAACACGATATATTTGTCACTTCTGTTCACATCATCCATAACACAGACCACAATCAAAGAAAAAAAAAAAAAAAAACCCGGACTAAGATTGGAGCAATCCACTGAAGTCCGTTCTTCACTTTGTTTTCATTTTTTTGACAGTAGAGAAGATGTCCACCAACCTCACTAGCTGTGTGTAGATTTTCAAAGGATCAAGGGATGAAACACCGGCTTGACTCTGAGCAGACCCCGTTCTGAACACCCCACAGATGTTGGAGCAGGATTACTGGGTCAACCTAGAGCAGGCCCTTAAATAAAACTCCAGTCCAGTTGGGTTTTTCCTGCTCTGAACTTTTTTTTTTTCTGAGTGGAGAAAGCCACAATAGCACAATGAGTATCTTTCATCCACTTCTGCCTCCAGCCCAGAGCCCTCTGAGAAAGCAGTTTGTAGGATCTGGCAGTACCTTGGCTTCTTGGTTCAAGGTTGGCAAAACTACTCTTCCTGGGAGGTAGCAGTAGGAAGACCGGTTCCAGGCCAACCAGAACCGGCCTCAAGCCCCACTTCACATTGTCCAAAAATGGAAGTTCATTTGCTGAGACTCCAGCTGAGGGTGTTTGCCCTCCTGCCTGGGATGGGGAGACCTGGGCCCAGGGGAGGACAGGATGTAGTCGATGCTGAACTTGATGGCGCGGTGGTCTTCCTTCCCCAGCTTGGTGGGGCTGGTGGGGGTCAGGGGCGCAGCAGGGAGGGCTGGGGCCGGGGACCTGAGCGCACCGGAGGGCTGGGGGGAACCGCGGGATTCCCCTGCGCCGCCCGCGCCAGTATCCCCGACCCCCTCGTCCAGCAAGCCGCGCTTGGGGCCACGCCGCCTGCGCCGACGCCGGTAGTTCCCGTTCTCGAAGAGGTCGAGCATCGACTCGCAGCCGCCGGCGAACGTCCAGTAGTTGCCCTTGCCCTTCTCATGGCCCTCGGCCCGGGGCACCTGGGGGCGCGCGGCGCGGAGCTCAGCGCGGGCGGGTTCCCCAAAGCGCCCCGCCGCCCGCCCCTCCGCCTGCGTGCGCACCTGGGTTCACTGGGCACCCGGTGGGTGCCAAACCCGGGAAGTCCCTGACACCACGCTCTTCCGCCTCTTGGGGTGCGGGGCCTGGGCGGGCGGCTTAGTTTCTTAGGATGAAGTTTCCAGCAGCCGCGGAGGCGACAGTCCCTCCCCACACGCTGTCATCGGGGATGATTTGGCCGCGTGGGCCCGACGCGGGGCGGGCGACACGGGGTCTCACCTTGACAAAGCAGCTGTTGAGGGACAGGTTGTGGCGGATGGAGTTCTGCCAGGCGCGCTGGTTGGCGCGGTAGTAGGGAAACTTGTGGATGATGAAGTCGTAGATGCCCGACAGGGTCACGCGGCCCGCCGGGCTCTGCTGGATGGCCATGGCGATCAGCGCGATGTAGCTGCGAACGGGGGGCCCGGCCCCCAACTGTTTGGAGTCTCCAACAGGCCAGCCCTTCCGGGGAGCCCGGTCCCCTTCCAAGGCCGACCCTGCTGCCCTTCCCTCCCCCAGGATGCCGTTGGGGGTGTTGGAGGTGGAGGGCGTGAGGTGACCCCTGGAACTCTGTCCAGCTTCTACCCAGACCCCAGAACTGTCTTCCCCCGCATTTGAGCGTCCCCTCAGGGAGGTCGGGAGAACCCTCCCAGCTGCCCTCGAACATGTAATGCGCCCCGCTGAGCCCCCCTACCACTCCCCCTCACCCGAGAGAAGAAAGCGCCTCCCCCTTCCTCTGTCCTGGGCAGGTCCTGCTACTCGGCCCCCTGTGGAGCAGGGTCGCAGCCTGCAGCCCCCGCCACCGACCCCCGCAGTCACCTGTACGCTGGCCGCGAGAGCTGCTTTTCCTCGTTGGAGCTGCCTGCCGGGAAGTCGTCGGCGTCGTAGTTGAAACAGTTGTAGGGGTACTGTGAGCTGTCAAACATCTTCGTGGCCTGGAACCTCGGGCCCCTCCTCAGCTGCAGCCGCCTCCTCCGCGCCGCCCGCCGGTCCTGAGAAAGCTATCTTCTCCAGCTGTGGACTCGCAGCGTCTGCACTGCGGGCTGCTCTGCGCTGGAGCCGGGAACCGGGGCTTCTGGGGTCCCCCGCCGGCCCCACCCCGCTCTCCTGCATCCAATCCCGGCGCAGGGAGGCCCCAGCCATCGGTGACAGCGGCGCGGGGGGAGCGGAGCCAGGCGCGGTTCTCAGTGACCCTCTCACCGGCTGCAGCAGGAGGCAGCAGCGCGCTGGGTGGTCCGACCGGCGGGGCGGCCCTTGCAGGCCTCCACTCCCTGCTCCCGGCACCTCGTTGTGCTTCCTGAGCTGGACCCAGAGCTCCCAGCTGGCTGCGTCCACCGAGCGGGGATCGGGACTCCCCATAGACTCGCTTCAGGCGGAGGCCTCTTCCGAGCCCACTGGTGCTGCGTGCCCTGGGCGCACCTTAAGCCACTGGGCTTTCCTGGCGCCTGGGTCCTTGGGTGGACACGGGCTCTCAGCAGCCACTGCCAGAGCAGAGCCTGTAGCTGAGCCACCAAGATGGCCAGAGCCTCTTTTCTTCCTAGACTGGCAGGACCCAGCCCCTGGGTCTTTAGGGCCCAGGGATTGCCTCCCTGCCTGGGGCGGGAAAGGCACCGCCAATGGTCCTGGATCAAAACTAGGCCTGAGATACTATGTCCAACTTTTCTTGGGCAGGCACACTTGTGATCCCACCCCCTTGTCCCATACTGCCCAGAACTGTGCCTCCTCCAGGGACCCCAGCTCTGGGTATCAACCAGAGCCAGTGATCCCAGCCTGCCTGTAACCCAGCCCTGCGCCCAGGGGCAGAGCTCCAGTCCTGGCCAGTAGACTTCCCATAAGAAAGTAGCTACCTTACCACTCCCTTCTAGACAAAGTCCCATTCAACGCATGGGTCAGTGGGTATAGAAGTGAAAAGAAGGGAAGGGGAGGTAAGGAAGGGAAGTGATCTAAGCTAGGACAGTCCAGAAGGAAAAGCAGTAAGGTGGTGTCGTGGATTGAATTGTGTTCCCCAAAATATCTGTCAGCTTGGCTAGGTCATGATTCCCTTGCATGATTGTATGATTGTCTACCATTTTGTCATCTGATGTGATTTCCCTATGTGTTGTAAATCCTATCACTGTGATGTAATAAGATGGATTAACAGCAGTTATACTGATGAGGTCTACAAGATTAGGTAGTATCTTAAGCCAATCTCTTTTGACACATAAGACAGAAACAAACAGAGTGACAGGGGGACGTCATACCACCAAGAAAGCAGTGCCAGGAGCAGAGCTTGTCCTTTGGACCTGAGGTTCCTGTGCTGAGATGCTCCTAGACCAAGGGAAGACAGATGAGAAAGACCTTCCTCCAGAGCTGACAGAGAGAGAAAGCCTTCCCCTGGAGCTGACACCCTGAATTTGGACTTCTAGCTTACTAGACTGTGAGAAAATAAATTTCTCTTTGTTAAAGCCATCCACTTGTGGTATTTCTGTTAATAGCAGCACTAGATAACCATGACAGGTGGGATCTTAGGGGAGGCCCTTTGCTTTACAGTGGACATTCTGCCAGAAGGTGTTTCCATGAATAATCTGTGGAATTCTTACTGGGATCCGGTGCTGTGTCTCCCTGTGCCTAGGAAGCCTGGGACAAGGTGTTTCTTCCAGAAAGCTCCCCTTTGAAGAGAGCCCTCAGCTCTGAGATGATCCAGCCCCAGACCAATAGGGTGGCCCCAGGAGACGGATGGCCCCAGGAAACCCAGTACTGCCCCCCGCCCTTGGTAAGAAAGGCCTGCAGCCCACACAGAGCCAGCAGAGGGTCTCCTTGGAGAAGAGGGCCCAGCACTCCCAGGTCTTCCAGGGGAGCTACCTGGGTGCGAAGTGCCAAGGCCCCTGCTTTGGGCATTGCAGCTGCCTGGCTCAGATGCAGAGTCCTGAATCAGAGCCAAGTGCACCCAATAGCTCCATCCTGTCCTCACCATCAGGTGTCAAAATAAAAAGCACTGTAATACAGAAAGGGAGAACAGTTTGGTGGTTTCTTAAAAAACTAAACATTCAACTGCCATAGCACTTCACAAAGAGTTTCTTTATGTGGCCTTTTGCCTTGGTTCTGTGAAAAAGAAAACAGTTTGGGAGATTTTTGCTCCTGGGCCCTGAGGAGTTGTTATAGTACCGTTGTTACAGTTACCCAGGGAAGAAGCCATCCCTGCTGGTAGAAAATGTCAGTTATTATGCAAATAGATGGAGCCACTTGAGAAGAGGTTGGTCAGTTTAGTCCATCACAGCATCACAGCAACACACAAGTTCCCACAGTACATCAAACTGACGCATGCGTGGCGGATTCTGCAAATAAAGTGTATAAAATCCATCCAATAGGATTGAGCCACTTGTCTATATAAATACCCATCCCACAGAGGTTGAGGGGTGGCCTCACTATTACCAAGAAGAATAGCTTGGAGCGGAGTGTGTCCTTTGGACCCAAGGTCCCTGTGCTGAGACCTTCTAGACCCAAGAGGCAGAGAGAGCTGTAACACTGGACTGGTAGCAGCGGAACCAGGAGACAGATATAAGACGGTATGGTGGGCTTTCTGGCCCGTGGAGTGAGGTGGCTACAGTGGGCTTGCTGACCATGGAGCAAGAGAGCTGAGCACCCTTGGACAGGAGGCTTGCTGGCGGAGTGGGGTGCCTCTGGGCACTTGTTGGTGGAGCTAAAAAGCCCAAGTAGGGAGGAAGAGCCCAGCCCGAGCAGCAGCCAAGGCTAGGCTCAAAAGGTGGCTGAGAGAAGGCCTGTCCTGAGGAGGCTGAGAGGAGATATCTTAGTTATCTGGTGCTGCTATAACAGAAACACCACAAATGGATGGCTTTAACAAAGGGAAATTTATTTCCTTGCAGTCTAGTAGGCTACAAGTCCAAATTCAGGGTGTCAGCTCCAGGGGGAAGGCTTTCTCTCTCTGTTGGCTCTGGAGGAAGGTCCTTGTGATGCATCAGTCTTCCCTTAGTCTGGGAACATCTCGGCACAGGAACCTTAGGTCCAAAGGATGTGCTCTGCTCCTGGCACTGCTTTCTTGGTGGCATGAAGTCCCCACGTCCCTCTGCTTGCTTCTCTCTTTTATATCTCAAAAGATACTGGCTTAAGACACTACCTATTCTTGTCGATCCCATCAACATAACTGCCGCAAATCTGTCTTATTACATCTTAGTGATAGGAATTACAATGTATAGGAAAATCACATAAAATGGTGAACAATCACACAATACTGAGAATCATGGCCCAGCTAAGTTAACAGATATATTTGGGGCACACAATTCAATCCATGACAGAAGGTCTGTCCCGAGGGGACCTAGAGGAGGCCTGTCCTGAGGAGGTCTGCACTGCCGAGACAGGGAGAGAGAGAGATGTCCTACACTCAACAGGGGAGGAATGTGATTTTCACTTTGGGGGAACCTCCTAGACCTTGCCTGTGTACTTCCTGACATTGAGCCTGTTCCTGTTACTTCCAAGCTAATCCTGATCCCACTGATCCCACATTAGTTCCCTAATAAACCATATAACTGTGAGTATGGTCTGTGAGTTGTGTGAGGCCATGACAACAAATTATCGAACCCAGCAGAGGAGTAGAGAGTGCCGTGGGGAGGACGGCTGGTGTCAGAACTAGTAAAAGGGTTGGAGAATGGAGGTATGTCTGACCTCCACCCCATAGGAATCAGCTTTGGACCAATGCTGGTGCTGATTCTCATTCCCCCTGAAGTTAGAGGAGGCCCAATGCTACCACTACCCCATTGCAGCCCTCCTGGGCACTTACCCCAGAGAAGTGAAAATTTATGTCCACACAGAAACCTGTACACAGATGTTCACAGTAGCTTTATTTGTAGTGGCCCAAGACTGGAAGCCACCCAGATGTCTTTCAACAGGGGAGTGATTAAACTGGGCCCATCCACACCTTGGAATACAACTGAGCAATAATGAAGGAGCAGTTGATAGACGGAACAGCATGGGCAATGCTCCAGGGAAGGCGTGATTGATACACGCAAGAACGTGGGTGATTCTCCAGAGAGCTAAGCTCAGTGAAAAAAGCCAATCTCAAAAGGTTACATACCATGTGATTCCATTTATGCAACATTCTTGAGATGACAAATTATGAGATGGAGAATAGGTTAGTGGTTGCCAGGGTTAGGGGATGTGAGGGGGGTGAGCTGGGAGGGAGCTATAAAAATGCAACATGGGGGGATCCTTGCAGTGCTGGGATGCTCTGAGTTTTGACTGTATCCATGTCAAGATCCTGGCTGTGATGTTGACCACAGTTTTGCAAGATACACCATTGCAGGAAACTGGGTAAAGGGTACATGGGATCTCTCTGTGTTATTTATTACAACTGCTTGTGGAGTCTGCAATGATCTCAAGAAAATGAGGTCAGTTACAAAAGTGCTGAGTGGTCTTCAACATGTGGTTCAGGACCCTGAAGCTCAGAGGGGCTGGGCTGTATGAATACAATTAGATGGAGCAGCGTGGCCTTGGTCCCCAATGGGTTCATGCCAAAGGAGGGATGGAACCTCGCTTGCCTGCCTCTGCATTTGGGGTTCTCCACTGATCCTGATGCCCACCGTTCTTGCCTCCCTCCTCTCTCTACTTCCTCCCACAAAGCTTCGGATGAGCTTTCAGGGTTCTGCAGACCTGAGAGCAGGGGTCCTGGGGCTTGTCCTCCCGGGATCCCAAGGTCAGCCATCAGTTGAGGGAGATCTGGGGAGAGCTGGCAGAGTGACAGTCATGGCTTCTGACTGACAGGTGGGCCGGCCCATCAGTGTGCTTGAGCTGCCGCTGACTGGACCAAACTTGGCTTTGACTTCACCGCAGGCTTCCTTATCCCAACCAATGTCTCTGTGGCCAGCCCTAACCTGGGACTTCACCAACAAGGGGGGTCTGGGGACGAGGTTCCAGCTTAGCTGGGTTGGCACTGCACAGAACCCCGCGTGCCCCGTCTCTGCCTCGCCACTCCAAGGAGAGTCAGCTCCATGCAGCCAGCACACTCGGCCCTTCCACATCACATGGGCGCTGACCGGCCCTCCGGAAGTATCCTTTCTTTGTGAAGATTGTGCACCAAAGCCACAGAGAAGCAGGTAAGTGTAAACCTGGCAATAGTGGTGCCTTGGTTCACGCCACGCTCTGTGAAGGGTGTTACCTCCTTTTCAGAGCAGCCCCCCAAAGTAGACACAATGGCTGAGCTCCCTCGCATTTTATGAGAAGGAAGCGGAGAGTTGGGGGCTGGGGGGAGGTTTGGTAACGTACCCAGCATCCCACAGCTGGTGAAGATCAGAGCCCATCCTTGAAACCAGCTCTGTCTCACCTAAGAGGTCTGCCTATTAAAACCACGCTCCGCGAGGGTCACTTTCAGGAGATAATGAGGAAGGCATGAGGTCGAGGGAGGGGCTACAGAAAGGCGGTGCCTCAGTAGCAATCCGGGCTCTTTTGTTTGGGATGAGACTCTGGCCTCAAATCCTGTGCACTAATGAGCTTTGTAATTCCCTGGTGGGATTCTGTGGCGTATGTACAAAAGCCAGGAGTCGCTTTAGACAAGAGGGTTGGCTCTGCTGGGCCTGGATTTCTGGGTGCAAACCAAGCCCGTCCTCCAACTTCCGCAGGTATGGGACTCAGGCTCCGTGGGCCTGGCATCTGGCAGACGTGTGGGAGCCTCTTCCCCTCTGTGGCCCAGGGTTGGGATGGGGGGAGGCTCTGAGTCACCTCTCAGCTGATTTCAAACCAACTGAAGAGGAAGAGCAATTTCTATGAGCTTGACGAGAGACAGACAAAACCACAGAAGAACACGATGCCCTCAAAAGCAACCAGCTGAACTTATCTACAGTCTCCCGTCACTCATATAAGAACAAAACCAAACATCAGCTCGTAAAAGCCCATAAAAATATGCAAATGCTTAGCAGTTACAGTGAACATAATAGTGTACATTTTCTGAGCAATTATTGTGTGCCAGGCACTACTCTGTGTACTTTACAGATAATAACTCATTTAATCCATCAACAACTCAAGGGGAGCAAATTGCCCAAAGTTACACAGCTAGCAAATGGCAGCAGTCCTGGGTGGTCCAAACAGTTTGCACTTGACTACTAACCCAAAGGTTGGTGGTTTGAACCCACCCAGCAGAGTGGTGGAAGAAAGTCCTGGCAATCTATGCCCATAAAAAGATAACAGCCAAGAAAACCCTATGGACCAGCTCTACTCTGGAACACGTGGTGCCGCCTCCTGCCGGAATGGACTTGATGGCAGTGGCTTTGGTTTATCTTCCTGAGTGGCAAAGTCAGGATATTCACCATGCCTTTAGGTGAGACACCAACCTGCCTCTGTTAAAAAAATACTTGGAAAGATATGCCCTAAATCAATAATAGTGGTTACCTCTGGGGAGGGAACCAAGCAAACTGTAGCCAGAGTGTTTTAATTTTTTATGAGAACAGTGTATTTGTGTATTTCTTGTGCAATAAAAATAATTTAATTTGCATTGATTACTGTGTTAGTTTTCTATTGCTGTGAAACACTTTGCCACAAATTTAGAGGTTTAAGCTAATGCCCATTTGTTAGCTCATAGTTCTGTAGGTCAGAAGTCAGGTACGTATGGCACGGGTGCTTTTCTGCTCAGGGTGTCACAAGGCTATAATTAAGGTGTCACCTGGGCCACATTCTCATCCAGAAACTCGGGAGAATCTGCTTCCAGGTACATTCTTGTAGTCGGCAAAATTTAGTTCCTTGTGGTTGTAAGACTGAGGTCCTGCTTTCTTGCTGACTGTCAGCCAGGGGCTGCTCTCAGCTCCTGAAGGCTGCCCACATTCCTTGCCACAAGGTCGCCTCCATCTTCACACCTGCGATGCCTCTCTGAGCCCTTCTTATGCTTCAGACCTCTGGCTTCCTCCTCCGTGATCAGTCAGAAAGCACCCTCATGCAATTACAGCAGGATTGATGGGGTAATCCCCCTAATTTACGGCCAAGTGTGTCATGTAACATGACCTAATCACAAGGGTAAAATTCATCATATTTGCAGCCCCGGTATTATACAGGGTGTGTACACTGGGGGACAGAAAATCTTGGGGGGGGGGCCATCTTAAAATTCTGTCTGTCATAAAAACCAAAAAAATTAGGAGACATCCTAGAGCTGATGGTGGAGTGACACTGGCTGGATTGTGGGACATAAACTTTGTTGGACTGAAATATTTTGCCATGAATTTCAGGGTAAGTGGAAAGAGAGAGGCCACAAGATCGAGAAGATGCATTGGGTGACCTGGGAAGATTTAAGGCAGGGCCAGCTTCATTGCGTGTGACCAGTGCAGTGGTTCAGAGTCCCATGCCTCATGCTTGGATTTTAATGCTTTGTCTTTGCCATCTGGAAGATGATAATAATCTTTTCCTTAAATTTATGTTTTGTAACTGAAGTCTGATGGGACAACGTAGCATGCCCTGGGGCTTGAAACCTTAGCTCACAGGCAGTCCACCTTCTGCCACCTTCCTGGCTCCTGGAGACAGGTTCAGGGACTGGTTCTAGGGCACCTTCTCCTTGGAACCTGGTGCCCTAGGGATTGCATGTCCTCCATGGGTTGGGGTGGCAGGCCTGTGGGAAGGGGAGGTTGACTTCCTTCCTGCCACTGACGCTGTATTTTCACTTCGCACTGTTATTTACTGTTGTTTGCTGTCGAGTCCGCCATGGTTCATGGCGACCCTATGCACAACAGAACGGAACAGAACATTGCCCGGTTCTGCTCAGTTGTGGATTGGACCATTGTGATCTTTGCTTTTCACTGGCTGGTTTTTGGAAGTAGATCACCAGGTCCTTCTTCATAGCTGGTCTTAGTCTGGAAGCTCCGCTGAAAGTGTTTGGCATCATAGCAACACAGGAGCCTCCACTAAGGGACGTGTACTGGCTGTGCAAGAGTTGCACTGGCTGGGAATTGAACCTGGGTGTCCTGCATGGAAGGCAAGAATTTACCCTGAGCCACCACTGCCCCCTTTCATTTTGCACTGGGCTGCACAATTTCTATAGCCAGCCCTGGGCTGAGGGAAGACGTGATCAGGACACTGTAGTGAATAACTTTTGGTGGATGATTAGAAAAAGCAAACCAAACCCGTGGCCGTTGAGTTGATTCTGACTCATAGCAACCCTGTAAGAAAAAGTAGAACTTCCCAATAGCATTTCCAAGGAGCGGCTGGTAGATTTGAACTGCCAGCTTTCTGGTTAGCAGCCTGAGCTCTTAACCACTGCGCCCTCAGGGCTGCATGTCTATCATGCTCCATAAAAATGAAAAATAAGGTGTAGTACTAACCAAAGGGTCGGCAGTTCAAATCCACCAGGTGCTCCTTGGAAACTCAATGGGGAAGTTCTACTCTGTCCTATGGGGTCACTATGAGTCAGGATCGACTCGACGGTAAGGGTTTTTTTTTTTTTTTGTAAACTTATATGAGTTTCCTGTCGACAGCAGTGGTTTTTTTTTTTTGTTGTTGTTGTTATTATAACAATAGCAGCTTGCCACAAACTGGGCGGCCTAAAACAACAGAAACGCATTACCTCACAGTTCTGGAGGTCAGACGTTTGAAATCAAGGCATTGGCGAGACCGTGGTTTCTCTGGAGGTTCTGGGGGGCATCCTTCCTTGTCTCTTCCAGCTTCTTTCTGTTGGCCCCTGGTGCATCTTGGCTTGTGGCTGCCATCGCTCCAATCTCTGCCTCCCTGTCCATGTGGCTGTCTTCCCCCTGTCTCCATGTCTCTTCTCTTTTACAAGGCACCACTCAGTTGGAATTAGGCCCCCTGTTCCACCCTGTTAATCTCAGGTTAACCTAACTAATAACATCTTCCAAACAAGGTCGTGTTCACAGGTACTGGACGTTAGGAATTCAGCATAAATTTGGGGAGACACAATTCAACTCACAACACTTGTCTAGGACAGAAGCAATCACCCAGCTGCACTGAAACCAACCCGTAGTCTGCGTGGTGGGATTTGATGGGCTCCAGCAGAGACAGTGACCTGCTAAGAGTCACACAGCCTGGTAGTGTGGGCTCCACACCTACGCTTAGGGGTGCCCAACTTGCCTCTCAGTGCTAACACATACAAAATAAGAAATAATAAGGGCAAAGTAACTGCAGATGCAGAGAGAAAACTACCTTTTCCTTACCTTTTCTCTTTACTTGCCTGCCAAGGGTATGCAAGTATTTGAAGACTGTGAGAGGCCAGAGCAGTAGTGCTCAAACTTTCGATCTTAAGATCCTTTACAATCTTAAAAATATTGAGATCCTTAAAGGACCTTGATAGAGTATCATGGCAACTAGCTGTTAATGGGTGGAAACTAGCTGTTAAACGAATTAATCTTATAGCTCTCACAAACATACCAAGTGGTATAACTAAGTCTCAGAATAACACGCACAATATGATACCATTTATGATGGTGGAAATGGTTAAGCACTCAACTACTAGCTGAAAGGTTGGTGGTTCGAACTCACCCAGAGGCACCTCGGAGGCAGACCTGGAAATCTCCTTTAGAAAGGTCGTAGCTTTGAAAACTCTACAGAGCGCAGTTTACTCTGCAACACCTGGGGCTGTCATGAGTTAGAGTCTACTCGACGGCAAATAGCGACAACAAAATGAATATTAAAAACAAAACAATGACTTGTGTTGTTTACAGACACATATACATGTGGCAAAAATATGAAGTTATGTCTCAATAAACACCAAGTTATACTTGTATTTGGCCTTGAGGCAGGAGAGAGGAAATGCGTGTGGTGGGGGGGGAGGGAGTGGAGGAGAGACTTTCCTCTATAATATCTTGTTATATCTTGCTTGTATACTTTCGTATTTCTATTAGAAATTAAGTTTATTATGGAAAATGTATAGAGAAAGGTATGAAAGAAAAATCACCTATGATTCTATCATTCAGAGATAACCACTTGTCTTCGTCATTTAGTGCTGCTAAAACAGAAATACCCAAAGTCGATGGCTTTAACAAAGAGAAGTTTATTCTCTCACAGTCCAACAGGCTAGAAGTCCGAATTCAGGGCGCTGGCTCCAGGGGAAGGCTTTCTCTGTGGGCTCTGGAGAAAGCTCCTTGAGACGCATTGGTCTTCCCTTGGTCTTGGAGAATCTCAGCCCAGGAACCTCACGTCCAGAGGACGCACTCTGCTCCTGGAGCTGCTTTCTTGGTGATATGAGGTCCCCAACTCTCTGCTTGCTTCCGTTTCCTTTTATCTCATGATCCTTTTACATCCTGAGAGAGAAAATGTGGTACAGTCCATACCCCAGGGAAACTCCCTTTACATGGATCAGGGATCAGGGATGTGACCTGGTAAGGGTGTTATTACAATCCCACCCTAATCCTCTTTAACATAAAATTACCATCACAAAATGGAATCAAGGCCTAACCAAGTTAATACACACATTTTGGGGGGGACATAATCCAGTCCCTAACACCACTGTTCACAGTCTGGTATACACTCTTCTAATTTTGGAGGATGGGCGCCATTTGCAAAACTGTTATCATACAAAATTCTTCAAAAACTTGATTTTTAATGGCTACAGAATATCGAATGTGTCAGAATTCATCTATAAATCATATCTGAAATGTTTCTAGGGAGGATATTTATAATAGGAATAATCACCTAATTTGTAACTATAGGTTTATTAATGATGAGTTTCCTTAAAAATCAGACACGAACTTTTTTTTTTTTTTTTTAAAGAAGAAAAGCCTTACGAGGCTTGCTCATTCATTCAACCGTACTTGTTGGCCGTCTACCATTTTCCAGATCACACAAACAGCTCTTTTGGCCTGGGAATCACAGCAGCTCAGACAAAAGGAATATCCCACTCTCTTCTGAGTGATTGTGCTGGAAAGCTCTAAGGGTTGAGGAGAGGAAATTTGGCTGTTCTGTTCCCCAGCACTCAGTGAATGGTGCATGAAGATTCTAAAGAAGAAGTACAAAAATTACATTCGTGTCACTTTTCCAAACCCACATAGCAAGCATTTGAATAATTTCCCAAATCACTGAGGTTCAGCCTGAGAGTTTGCCAGGCAGCAGAAATGAAGGCAATTAGCATCTTGCGACTCTTTCTTGACAAGCAATCATCACTGCTTTCATTCCAGAAGAAAAATGTCGCATTCGAGAAGTAGAACATTTTAACAATTCTTTACAAAGCTCTACGCTTCAGTGAGATGAACAGCCAAGGAAAGAACAAAGCAAACAACATAAACTCTGCCTTGAAAATGCACTTATGAGGTTAGTAGACCGCCCCCTTTTATATTTCATCAGAATATCACATTCACTCCTTCTCCTGAGTGCCAAGAGCCTGGGACGCAGAGTCAGGCAGAACAGGGGTGAAATCCCCCCCCACCACTCGTCAGCTGTGCAACATTTGGCAAATTGCTCAAAATGTTGAACATTCAGTTCCCTACTCTGTAAATCCAGGACATTAATAGATTATTGCTCATTGGATTGTTGTTGTTGTTGTTGTTAGGTGCCAACTCATAGTGACCCTACGCACAACAGAATGAAACACTACGTGGTCCTGCACCATCCTCATAATCCTTGTTATGCTTGAGCCCATTGTTTCAGCCATTGTCAATCCATTTCATTGAGGGTCTTCCTCTTTTTCGCTGACCCTCTACCAAGCATGATGTACTTCTCCAGGGACTGATTCCTCCTGATAACATGTTCAAAGTATGTGAGACGAAGTCTCACCATCCTTGCTTCTAAGGAGCGTCCTGTCTGTACTTCTTCCGGAACAGATTTGCTCATTCCTTTGGCAGGCCACGGTATATTCAATATTCTTCACCAACAACATCATTCAAAGGTGTCAATTCTTCTTTGGTTTTCCTTACTCATTACTCAGCTTTCGAATGCATATGAGGCAATTGAAACCACCTCGGCCTGGGTTAGGCACACCTTAGTCTTCGAGGTGACATCTTTGCTTTGTAACACTTTAAAGAGGTCCTTTGCAACAGATTTGCCCGATGCAATGCGTGTGATTTCTTGACTGCTGCTTCCATGGGTGTTGATTGCGAATCCAAGTAAAATGAAGTCCTTGACAACTTCAATCTTTTCTCTGTTTATCATGATGTTGCTTATTGGTCCAGTTGTGAGGATTTTTGTTTTCTTTATGTTGAGATGTAATCCATAATGAAGGCTGTGGTCTTTGATCTTCATCAGTAAGTGCTTCAAGTCTTCTTCACTTTCAGCAAGCAAAGTTGTGTCATCTGCATATTGCAGGTTGTTAATGAGCCTTCCTTCAATCCTGATGCCCTGTTCTTCTTCACGTAGTTCGCTTCTCAGATTACTTGCTCAGCATACAGACTGAATAAGTATGGTGAAAGAATACAACCCTGACACACACCGTTCCTGACTTTAATCCGTGCACTTGTTCTGTCCAAATGACTGCCTCTTGATCTATGTACAGGTTCCTCATGAGCACAATTAGGTGTTCTGGAATTCTCATTCTTCATAGTGTTACCCATAATTTCTTATGATCCACACAGTCGAATGCCTTTGCATAGTCAATAAAACAGAGGTAAACATCTTTCTGGTTTTCTCTGTTTTCAGCCAGGATCCATCTGACATCAGCAATGATATCCTTGGTTCCTTGTCCTCTTCTGAGTCCAGCTTGAATTTCTGGCAGTTCTTTGTCAAGATACTGCTGCAGCCGCTTTTGAATGATCTTCAGAAAAATTTTCCTTGCGTGTGATATTAATGATATTATTCTATAATCTCTGCATTCAGTTGGATCACCTTTCTTTGGAATAGTCATGTCCTGGGTTGAATTGTGTCAACTTGGTTAGGCCATGATTCCCAGTATTGTGTGGTTGTCCTTTATTTTGCGATTGTAATTTTTTGTTAAAGAGGGTTAGGGTGGGATTATAACACCCTTACTAAGGTCACATCCCTGATCCAAAGTAAAGCAAGTTTCCCTGGGGTGTGACCTGCACCACCATTTATCTTACAAGAGATAAAAGGAAAGGGAAGTGAGGGAGTGGGGATGACTCATACCACCAAAAAAGCAGTGCCAGGAGCAAAGTGTATCCTTTGGACCTGGGGTTCCTGTGTGGAGAAGCTCCTAGACCAGGAGAAGATTGATGACTAGGACCTTCCTCCAGAGCTGACAAAGAAGCCTTCCCCTGGAGCTAAAACCCAGAATTTGGACTTCTAGCCCACTAGACTGTGAGAGAATAAGCTTTTGTTTGTTAAAGCCATCCACTGGTGGTATTCCTGTTATAGCAGCACTAGATGACTAAGACAAGTCATTAATATGGATTTCTTCCAGTCAGTTGACCAGGTAGCTGTCTTCCAAATAATGGATTGTTGCTCACTGGATTGTTAGGTATAGTAAATAAAATAGGCAGTAGAAAAATATTAGAGGTTCTTAGTGTTTTTATTGTGGTGCATAGAGAGAGACAGAGAGGGAGGAAAAGAGAAAGAAAGAGAGAGATAGAGACAAATAGAAAGACAGAGACAGAGAGGGGGAGAGAGAAGGTAGGAGAGAGAGAGGAAGATAGAAGCAGACAGAAAGACAGAAACAGAAAGAGAGATAGACAGAGACGGAAAAGGAGGCCAGAAGGAAGGAGAGAAAGAGAAAGAGAGGCTAGGATTTGAAAATCAGCAGACTGGAGTTTGAATGTGACCTTGGAGAAACAACTCGTGCTGTCTGAATCCGTTTTCTTGTCTGAAATTACTCACAACTCTCATCTGTATTACTCATAAATGTTTTGGATGCAAGTGATGCAAACCAGATTCCAAACAACTTAAAGAAATTATAGGAATGATTTTTCTCCTATCTGGACGTGGAAATTATATTTTCCATAGCTATCCTGATTTAGGAAACCCTGGTAGCGTAGTGGTTAAGTGCTACAGCTGCTAACCAGAGGGTCGGCAGTTTGAATCCGCCAGGCGCCCCTTGGAAACTCTATGGGGCAGTTCTACGCTGTCCTATAGGGTCGCTATGAGTCGGAATTGACTCAACGGCACTGGGTTTGGGTTTTTTTGGTTTTATCTTGGTTTAAGGAGCCATGGTGGTAAAATGGTCGTGCTTTGGGCTGCTAACTGAAAGGTCGGAGGTTTGAACTACCATTTTTCAGGAGAAAGATGTGGTAGTCTGCTTCCATAAAGCTTACTGTCTTGGAAACCCCATGGGGCAGTTCTACTCTGTCCTAGAGGGTGGCTATGAATCAGAATTGACTCAACAACAACAGGTTTGTTTTTTTCATTTGTTTGTTTTATCCTGGTTTAGAAAGTGTCTCTGCTCAAGTCCTTTTGTTGCTAATCTGCCTGCCCCTCAGTGATGCTCTCAGGGGAATAGCCTTTGTCCCTTTGTCCTTTGTGCCCATTTTTGGGAAAGGCACTGGGGAAGTTTCCCTTCAGGGGATTTCTTCAGTGGTGAGCTTCTTTGGGTCTCCAAAGATGAGGCAGCAGTTGACACAAGCCAGGACTGCCCAGGAGGGAGGGCTTGGGAGGGTTATGAACAGTGCCATGGTGGGTGGGCACCCAGGGACTCCCTATTATAATAAGAAGGTATTAAATTGAATGAACTAAACATCAAACTTAAGAATTCGTATATAGCAAATATACATATACACACAATTTTTATTTATAATTGAAATATCAACACTTAAAAAAATAAAAATGAGAAAAAAAGACTAAGGCAATAATTGAAGTCCCTGGGTGGTATAGTTACTGCACTGAGTTGCTAACTGAAAAGTTTCAGGTTTGAGTCCACCCAGAGGTGCCTTGGAAGAAAGGCCTGGTGATTTACTTTCAAAAACTCAGCCATTGAAAACCTTACGGAACACAGTTCTACTCTGACACACGTGTGCAGTGGGCACCATCAGTCAGAGCTGACTTGACAGCAACTGGAGAGAAAGCAGAAATGAACAATTTTAAAAATTCAGGGACCCAATAAATAAACAGATAATAGGGGGAGGGGTTTCAACATACAAAATAAAATAGGTAGAAATGCCAAATTTAATCTTTAAAAGACAGAAATACAAATTAAAATTTTAAAATAAATATAAACGTGTCACAGAAGCAGGAGACTTTAAAACACATTAGGAAAATACTGTGCATAATTATATTTTGATACCTTGAAAAATTCTGGAGGAAATTAATCCTCTTTTAGGAAATTATGAACGAACAAAATTGAAAATTCTAACAGATCAATAACTAGGAAAGAATTGTAGGTACCATATTGACGAGCGGGGACTTCATATAAGTAGCAAAAAGCTTAATTTTTTCATACAACGGTCCCTTCATTTTCACTCTTTTGAATCTCCCTTCCCCATCTCTGAAGGATATCTCAGGCCGATTCTGAAATTTCTGATCACTTTCAGATATTGGAGTACTTTTTTATCCTTGGGTATTAGAAGGTCCACCCTGGACCCAAACAAGTGAAAAAATATACCTCGATCATGAGTCCGAACTCAATATTGTTAAGATGAAGCGTCAATGTAATCCCAATGAAAATACCAGGAGGGTCGTTTGTTCCTTTTAAAGAAATGGATACACTGATTCTAAAAATCATCTGGAAATGGAAAGGATCAGAATAGCCAAAACAACTTTGAAAAAGATCGAAGTTGGAGGACTAATCCTATCTGATTTCAATAATCATTTAGAAATCATAGTAATTTAAATAGTGTGGTATGGGCACAAAGACAGACAAATAGATCAATGGGGCAGAACAGAGGGTCCAGACATTGACCCACACACATATGGACAATGGCTTTTCAACAAAGATGCAAAGACAGCAGCAGAGAAAGGAGAGACCTCTCAACAAAGGATGACGAAACAATTGGATATTCGTATCTTAAGAAATGATAATTTAGATCCATATCTCACACAATATACAAAAATTAACTCAAGTGAACCGTAGACCTAAGTGTAAAATCTAAAACTATACAACCTCTAGAAGATAACATAGAAGAGAACCTTGGTGATCTTGTATTAGGCAAAGACTTCTTAGTTAAAACAAGAAAAGCTCAATCCGTAAGAGAAAAAATTAATAAACTGGACTTTATCACACTTAAAAACTTCTGCTCTTTAAAAGATATTTTAAAGAAAAAGAAAAGGAAAGACAAGCCACAGACGGGGAGGAAATATTCGATAAAGGACTTGCATCTAGATTTTATAAATTCTCAAAACTCAAAAAGAACTTACAAAACTCAACAAAATGGCAGAGCAGGAAACTCCAAGAGCCTATCCCTTCCCCAAAAGAACAAATAAAGTACAAACGCTGTCATGATCAACTTTCTTGGAACTCTGGGTGTTAATCAAAAGCTTGCAGCTTAATCAAGAGCAAGCAGCTGAATCTCAGAAAGAGCTTTGTGGCACACAAATATTTTCAAAAATTGTGGTCATTCTTTTGACCTACCTGGTGGCTCCCCGGAAGACCAAAGCTCTTCCAGGGCTGAGGTGATACCCAAGCAGGAGGCATTTGTGAAAAACAATTAAAGGCAAATGTATTAGGCAAGGGACAACAGATGGGGCAAGCAATTGTCAGCCCCTGACTCATGACAACCTCATGCAGAAAGGAACGAAATACGCCTAGTCCTGTACCGTCCGCATGGTCAGTGGTGGACTGGACACTTGTGATCCATAGGGTTTCCACTGGCTGATTTTCGGAAGTAGATCACCAGGCCTTACTTTCTAGTCTTAATCTGGACAAACAGTAGAGTAGCCAAAAAGCTTGAGAGGAAAGACTGGGAAATAAGATGTTCTGGGGAATAAGGACTTTGAAAAGTCCCCACGTATTTCTGGGAATCTAGAAACACCGCTCACAACCCAGACTGGGTTAGCACCCAGCTCTGGGTTCTTGTCACCTGGAGCTTCCTGTATGCTGACTTGAACTCGCCTTGTTTCTTTGTCCGGGTGCCCTCCTAAGGACAGAGCCCATTTGTTCATCATCCCACCCCAGCCTCAAGGCCAGTCCCATTCTATCACAGATGCTCAATGCGTGTGCGTTTAGGGCAGGAAAAGCGTATCTGCCACTCACGGTGGGTACTAGCAGGTGGCAGATAAAAACAGAGGAATACAGTGAGGCAAAAATGGTAAAGGACAGAAGGACACACAGATCTGTGCTGTGACATTCACCCCAGATATAGGGAGCGAGCTCTGGTTGGGATATTATATTTTTATATGCTTTATATCCATGGCTGGTAGGGAAGTTGGGTTCATTTTCACAGAACTGGATTTGCAGCCACCTTGGTTGGTACGTGACTTTTCCTCAGCGATAAGGACCCTGGTGCCACAGTGGACACCAATTCTTACCTTCTACTGCCCTGAAATCTGGAAGTCACCATAGCTATTATTGTTGTTGTTCGGTGCCGTCAAGTCGATTCCAACTCATGGTGACCCCATGTGACAGAGTAGGACTACCCCATAGGGTTTTCTAAGCTGTGATCTTTATGGGAGCAGATTGCTAGGTCTTTCTTCCACAGAGTCACTGGGTGAGTTCGAACCACCGACCTAGGAGCCCTGGTGGCATAAAGAGTTAAGGGCTTAGCTGCTAACCATAACTTTTAAACCAAAACCAAACCTGTTGCCACTGAGCTGATTACAACTCATAGTGACCCTACAGGACAGAGTAGAACTGCCCCCATAGGGGTTTCCAAGGAGCAGCTGATGGATTCGAACTGCTGACCGTTTGATTAGCAGCAGAGATCTTAACCACTGCGCTATCAGGGCTCCAACCATAGCCATTAGCTACTAAGAATTTTGAGGGGACGGGCAGGAAACTTCTCTTCAGGAAATCGATATTGAATGACGGTTGCGATTCACACAGCTAATTTGTGTTTATGCAGATTTTGCATCCAAATGCCTCAGAGTTTTTTATACCTAATGCACAGTGTCTCATGAATGAAATCACGATTTTTGCGATGAATGGAAAGTGGCAGCTACTGTTCTAATTAAGACTTCCCAGCACACCTAAGAAGAAAACTGGCTGAGACATAAAAAAGAGATAAAATTAATCTGGATTAGAAGACCTTGAAAAGTCCCAGAATTCAGGGCAGTAGAAGGTAAGGATTGGTGTCCCCTGTGGCACCAGGATTCTTATCTCTGAGGAAAAGCAACCTTGAGCAAACCAGCAGCACACGAAGTATCCTTCAGCAAAGGACCTTCTTGTCTTGGAATGTAGGAGGGCTGCTCTCAAGGTGAGCTGGTGGCAGCAGGCGCTTTGCAGAGGACAAAGTTTCCTACATGTTGGCCATTGCACAGACACGTGCAGTAGCTCAGTAGAAAGGCGGATCACTAGAGCACAGTTTCCAAGAGTCAGGCATCGGGGAGCGGCTTAGCTGGGTGATTCTGGCTCAGGGTCTCTCATGAGATTGCAGTGAAGATGTTGGTCAGGGCCGCATTTATCTGAAGACTTGACTGGGGCTGGAGGGTCTGCTTCTTAGAGGGCTCCCTCACATACCTGTCATGTTAGTGACAGCCGTTGGCTGGGGGCCTCAGCCCCTCACCAGCTATCGGCTGGAGGTCTCAGCTACTTACTGGCTGTTGGCTGGAGCCCTCAGTTCCTCATCACATTGGCCTCTCCATGGAGTTGCTCACAACATGGTGGCTGGCTTCCACTACAGCAAGCAATCCAAGAGAGGGAGAAGTGGAACTCACAAGATGTTCTATCTCCCAGCTTTGGAAGGGATATACCATCACTTACGCTGTGTTCCATTGATCTCATAGACCAGTCTGGATCCAGTGCGGCGGGGAGAGTGATGGCTCGCGAGGGCGTGAGCACTAGGAGGCCCAGGCCGTCAGGGGCCACCTCAGGAGATGTTCACCATGCACAGGGAATAGAAACCCTCCCAGAGCAAACCGTAGGGAACCGCATGGGATAAGGAAGAAGATCAGCTAAAGTGGAGTGGCAGGTTCAAGACATTTGACACCCTCTTGCCCATTAAGCAGAGTCCTCGCCTACCCACATCAGAGGCCTGAGGACTGGTGACGCCACCCACTCCACCTAGCCGCCCTCAACAGGTGTTCGAGAATAGGTGGTGCCTCCAAGTCCTTACAGCCAGCAGCACTGGGTGCCCAAGGTCCAGCTGCAAAACCTACCCATCTACATGCTCTAGGTAACAGGGACACGTCTTCCACCCAGGCACTCAGGGGCAGCTATCAGCCCCCTACCTTGCTCAACAAATGACCCCCTACTGCAGCCAGTCGCCCCTACATAGCCTTGCCTGTCTAGGACTGTAGGTGAGAGCCTGCACCACACCCTCAGTGACCGACGACCTGGACACCTGAGCTGAATCCACACAATAAAAGTAAACTGACTCCGGGGCTCACGTACCTAGTAACAGGTCTAACCACCTGGTGACAGGACATGAGGCCTTCAAAGATGCCGATAATCAAAGTAGCTCACACGACCAGCCTATTTGGGCATACCAAAACAAAACAAGGAGCTAGGATGCAGTAAGCAAACATAAAATAAATAAATACCTTATTGATGGCTCGAAGAATTCATAAATTGAGGATGACTAATGGATTGACAGTGGCTGCAACAGTGGGCTCAAATGTAGCAAAGGTTGGGAGGATGGCATAGAACCGGGCAGAGTTTCATCCTGTGGTACACAGGGTGGCTACCACTTGAACGCACTCAACAAGAAGCTTATTGAATAAGCCCAGCTCTTGCTGTTCTCGGTTTGGCCACTAGATGGCGAGAGGGGCTCAGCCATGAGCAAATGTCTGCCCCACCTGGGGCCCCTCCCCAGCAAGTGACCCAGGACACACCTCCTGTGCTCAGACTCCCTAAGGGAAGGTGTTAAGGAGGATCTGTCCTTGTCCTTGAGCCCCGAAAACCCACGGAGACAGGGTGGAAGAGGGGCTCTGGGGGCTGGCTGATCTGTGCCTCCCATTGCAAACTTACTGGGCTGTCCCCCAACCTGGGCCCTCGTGGGTGCTGTACCCTGTGACCACCCCTCAGTTCCCAGGGGGTCATGACTCCCTTCAGGCAGTTCCCAGGACAACCTACAGACCCTTTCTTCTGACTACAGCTGGAATCCCCATGCAGGTCCCCCTTGGGGACTGTGACTTGGGAGAGGGAGTTCTCCACGGTAATGGAGCAATGTGAGGACAGCTGAGGCGGGTGACCTGTGCACCCCTGAAGGAGGTGCGGGCCCTGGACAGTAGTGGGAGCTCTGGAGCCTGGAGCCCAGGGGGTGGCCTGGGAAACCCCCATCCGGCCCCCTGGAACCTGTCCCTTCAACCTTTTCGATACATACAATCCAGCCGCATGAATTACATTCACGGTATTGTGTAGCTGTTTCCAAAATTTTAAGTTTCCGTAACAAGAACTTAGTGCTCCCTAAGCAATGCTCCCTTTTCCCTCCCTCCCCCATCCCCCCCATCCCCTGGTGACCTCTGTTCCACTGTCTCTGTCCTTTGCCTCTTCTAGATATTTCATATAAGTGGGATCATACAATATGTGTCCTTTTGTGTCTGGTTTATTTCACTCAGCATCATGTCTTCAAGGTCCATCGTATCACAGCACGTATCATTTCTCTTTATGCCTGAGTGATACTCCATTGCATAGATGGACCACATTGTGCTTCTCCATCATCTCTTGGTGGACTTCTGAGTGTTTCCACATCATTTCACAAATTTTGTCTCCTGTGCCACCATAGAGTCAGGGATCACACACGAGTTCTTAATCATTCATTCACACATTCATTCATTCATGCATTCGTTCATTCAGTCTAATTCAGGATTAGGTACTTTCTGTCCATCCCTCCATCCACAGAGCTACTCTGGGCCTTCTGCCCCCTGGGTGTGGAGGGTGGGGCCTGCCTCCAGGGAAGCCACCCCAACTGTTCACCTCTGATTCTCCAAAACGAAATCCAGGCCAACTGCAGGAGGGCACTTACTTTGTTTTGTTTCCCGTTAAACAGCCTTTTTTTTTTTTTTTAACCGCATTCAAATTCTTCTCCAGACTTTCCCAGAGGCTCCTCTGGCAAAATCCTGCCCTACTTATGGGCAACGCGAGAAGCTTGACTCTTCCTGGGAAAAGTGGACCTCACCAATGGGGATTTAATTGAAAGCCTTTCTCTTCATCTTGTTCTGGAAACGTTCCCTTCCTCAAGCCTCAGGTTCACTCCGGGTTTTGGGGGCAGCTTTGGTGTGCAGGTGGGCCCTGGGGGAGACGGGGGCTGTGGCTTTGGGTTCCTGCCCCAAACGCCACTAACTCCCTGTGTTGAGTTCAAGAAAGTCACTTTGCCAGCCTAAGCCTCAGTTTATATAGCTGTGAAATGGGCACAACAGGATAGTGGTTCCTGACTATCCCCAGAGTAATTGTGGGGTAGAATTATAATGGTAATTATAGCAAATAGAGTAAAAGGCATGATGTGCCATGAGAGCCATAGGCTGGCTGTGGGCTTGGGGACAGTGCTGATGACATGACTTGGCTGATCCCAAACCTTCAAGGAGCTTGGGCTCTGTCCTGGTCTCACCTCCCATTCAAATCCATATCAGCATAATAGATAAACAGAGTTTTGAAAGTCTAAAGTCGTACCATGGACCAAACCAGGAAAAACAACAGACTTCCCTCCTCGCCCCCATCCCTATACCTGGGACCTAGCAGGAACCACTCACAGCAGGATTTGTCGGGTCTTTTCTGCTTTACCTCATTTTTATATGCATGTTTACCTCCATATTTCTACATAACATGCCTATGTTAAAACTTTGTTTATTTTTAAGCTTTAGGTATTATCTATTGGCTTTCTGCCTCAAAAGAGAGGCTACAGCTCTCTTAGGACACTCTCCTCCAAAAGAGAGGCTATAGCTCTCGTACAACACTCTCCCTCACCACAAATACATCCCCTTCCCCATCCCTCCCAATACAGCTATAGTGCCGTCATTCCTTTGGGAAAATCATATGACTGCTTATATTATTATGGAAACCCTGGTGGCGTAGTGGTTAAGAGTCCAGCTGCTAAACAGAAAGGTCGGCAGTTCGAATCCACCAGGCACTCCTTTGGAAACCCTATGGGGCAGTTCTACTCTATGAGTCAGAATCCACTCGATGGGCAATGGGTTTTTTGCTTTGTTTTGGTTTTTTTTATTATTATGTCTCTGAATGTCTGAGCCATGAGTGTACCACACTATTTCCTTTCTTGTATAACTCTTTTGGAGTCGGGGCTTGTCTGTCTGCCCAGTAGCTCCTTGTTGAGTGGATGGGTGAACTGATGGAAGGTGGTTGATGCTGCAGTGATTGCCCCTCTGAACCTCAGATTCCTGAGACCCCCTGGGCCCTTGTGTGGTCCTAGGCAGGTGGTAGTGCCCCACGGCAGGGGGCAGCCTGCACCTGTGGCTCCACACTCCAGCCCCCTGGGCAGCCTCAGGGAATCTCGGATGCTCCTTTGGGGGCGTGAATCTGGCCTGGCCCCAGCAGGCAGTTCTCCCGTGCCCATACCAGGCCATCAATGCTGGCAAGTGGATCCCGGGTCCTGCCTCTTGGAGGAGACACAGCTAACCTGCCATGCCTGTCTACCCTGAGGCTTGCTCCTGGCCTGGCCTCCCCCTTATCACCCCTTGGGACTGAGATGGCCACAGGGGGCTGAGGGAGAAATGGGGACCAGTGCGGGGCTCATGAAGAAAAAAACGGCACAAGAGAGCAGATCAGGTATAATACAGGGAGGGAGCTGGTTGTGGGCGTGTTGGGGAGCCTGAGGTAACAGAACTAGATGAGGAATGTGGAAAAGGCAAGTTGAGGCCGTTGTCCTGGGCCAAGGGTGGAAGTTGGGGTGAATGCTAAGGTACGTAAACAGGGTGGCAACTCTTTGGGGGTCATTTTATCAATCCAGCTGTGACAAGATATGGAAGTTCCAGCTGTGGCCTGCCTGCAGCTTGCTGGGGCCGGGGGCGCTTGGGGCCCAGGGAGGGATTCTTCTCCCTTCTGAGAGCACAGTACTGGCCTGGCTGCTCCAGGGACTTAAACCCACTTAGGGCCAAGGAACTGCCCTTCACTGAGCCTCAGTCTCCCCATTTGTAACAGAAGAAAAATAAAAACTACTGTGCTTTTCATTTTACAGACATTAATGACCTCCGTCAAGCCCTGGCACCCACAATGGTCACTGGACGACAGATTACTGTCACTGCAGCAGTAGAGGGTGGACAAACGGCAACACGAAAGAAACACCCAGAAAAGGTGGGGTCCTGCCAAGCCTGTGAGCTATGGCTGCCCAGTACTCTCCACATCCCACAGGGGGACTGTCTTACTCAAAGTCCTGAAGTGTGGGGAGCCCCTCAGGCACCCTTGTTCCCCTGCAAGGGGACCAGCATGGCACCAGCACACCATAGGTGTTTTTACAGGCTTGGGAGGGTGTCTGGGAGCCCCTGATGCAGGGCCCCTGGTGGGGGTGCAGGCCCTGTGCTCAGTGTTGGAGAAGAGCATTGTGGGTGGGGTCTTGGCAGCTCCCAAACCACCGCTTCCAGCGGCCCTGAGCTAGCAGCCCCTAAGCCTGGCCCAGTCTCTGAAGTCCCGGCCCCCATTGGGTAAACATCAGAGGGCACGCGATACCAGGTCGCACAGGATGCCAGCCTCTGGGCCTGGGTGTGGCCACAGGGTCTCCGCCCAGTCTTCACAGAGCGCCACATCCGGAGCAGCCGATGGGCTGCCCTCCATCCCCCACACCCACTCCCAGCTCTGGAGAGCTCAGAACTGACTCCAAACTGCTTCCCGCCTCCTGAGCCCTGTTTACCCAGAGGCTCCCGGCTCCCGGCCACATCTTCGTCCAAGACTGGATTTTTGGAAATCATGTTGCGGGGTGGCAGGCAAGTGCCCAGACCCTGAAGTCGGCCCACGGATTTGTCGTACCTTTATTGCACATTTACCACATTGCAAAACACCCCACAGGATGCTGCAAAGGCCACCCTACTGCTGTGGTTCACAGCAGCCCCACGCGTGGGCCTGTTTACACTGAAATGCCTAAGCAGAGTCAGAGAGTTGGAGGTGAGGCCACGGCGCGGGGGGCGCTCCCAGGCACTGCTGGGCATCGGTGAAAGAGCTGGTGGTTGGCGTCACTCTGAGAAACTGTACTGAGTGTCTACCTGCCTGCACCCAGTCCGTGGCATCCTCCTGAGGCCTCTCCAGCCATCAGACGAGCCTTGTGGCACTCCGAGTGCTGAGGCCGGGAAGGCAGGAGGAAAGGAGTCTTTATCTTTAACCAGGCCCAGCACCCAGGGGTGCTCTTCATGTGGAAGTCCCCGGAGCCAGCGGAGGGAGTGACTCCTGGGTAAATAGTGGGCAATCCATGGCCTGTGTGTCTCTTATATACAGATAACCACTTATAAATACAAAATAGTAAATAAAAGGGTGGGTGCCGCGGCCACCTCCACCTTTGTCCGTGAGCACAGACATCAGCCTGTCCTTCCTGCTGGACCCCTTGGAGTAGGTTGCCTCTGACTCCAGAATGATCCACACGCCTCTGAATTCACTGAATTCACCAAGCGGCTCGCAGCCTCTGCAGGAAGACCCTCCTGCTCAGTCCCCGGCGGCCGGCGCGGCGGGCGGGTCACTACCTCGTGGCAGTGGTGGTGGCCGCCACGTGGTCGGAGCCCAGGTCATCCTCCACCACACTGCGGAGCCCGTCCTTCTCCACGCAGTCCCCCACGGCCCGCAGCACCAGGCGCAGCCTCCGGTCTAATGCGTCCAGGTGCAGAGGGTAGAGCACTGGCGCCACCCGGTCGTTCTGCATAGACTCGGCCATCAGGAGGCTCAGCTTGTACTCCTCCTTGGCAAGGAGCTGCAGCCGCAGGTAGGTGGATCTCCTGATTCTGGGGGGCGGGGGGCGGGAGGGAGGTCAGGCCTCTGCAAGGGGGTTGAGGACGGGGCGGGGGGTGGTCCCGGCTGCTGGAAGCTGGGCTTAGGACCAGATGCTCATCAGCGCTTAGCTCTGGGCCCCTGCTCCCGAGTGGGAGTGGAGGAGGGTCAGCTGTGCTGGGCAGCAGGGGGAATACAGGCAAAGTTGGTGCCCAGGAACTGTCCTTCTCAGCCCAGCACGTCTGCCTGGGCAGGTGGAAGCTCTGACATGTGCCCTCAGAGAAGGACAAATGCCTGCTCCCCGACTCTGAGAGCTAGGGGGAGCAGGGTCTTTGTACCCACCCACCCCTGACCTGCTCTAAGCTAGCAACTCACCCTGGGCCTCAGTATCAGCATCTGTGAAGTGGGGACAAGGCTTTGTTTCCAGGGTGGTAGGTCATGGAATGTGGTGAGAAAGGGCCCTGAGCCCCCCTGGTGGTGACGGGCACAGGCACACGTGGGTCATAGTGCTTGTCGGGTTCAGGGCTGGGGACCCTGTCACCTCTGCATTTTGGTCTGGCAGGGCGGGCCTGTGGGGAGGGGCCGGGCTGTGTGGTCTGTACCTGCAGCACTGCTGTAAAGGCACCAGGATGGACAGCTCATCATGGGAGTGCTTCCCAAACCTGCAGAGAAGGCAGGCGGTCAGGGCACACACAGAGGACACGTGTGCAAGGGACACACAGAGGACATGTGTGCCAGGGACACGCAGAGGACATGTGTGCCAGGGACATGTGGAGGACACCTGTGTGAGGGACACACACAGAGGATACGTGTGTGAGAGACATGCAGAGGACATGTGTGCGAGGGACATGCAGAGAACACATGTGTGAGGGACACACAGAAGACGTGTGAGGGACACAAGCAGAGGACATATGTGTGAGGGACACAGAAGACACATGTGTGAGGGACACAAGCAGGAGACATGTGTGCCAAGGACACATACAGAGGACATGAGTACGAGAGGCACAGAGAGGACATGCATGTGAGGGGTACATGCAGAGGACATATGTGTGAGGGGCACATGCAGAGGACATGTACGTGAGGGACACACATGTGAGAGGAACATGCATGTGAGGGACACACAGAGGACAAACATGTGAAGGGAACATGCAGAGGACGTGTGTGAGGGACACACCTGTGAGGGGAACATGCAGAGGACATGCATGCGAGGGACACATGCAGAGGACACCTAGGTGAGGGGAACATGCAGAGGACAAGTGTGTGAAGGACACACATGTGAGGGGAACATGCAGAGGACACGCATGTGAGGGACACACAGAGGACACACGTAAGAGGAACATGCAGAGGACATGCATGTGAGGGACACATAGAGGACACCTAGATGAGGGGAACATGCAGAGGACATGTGTGTGAAGGACCACAGAGGGCACACATGTGAGGGGAACATGGAGAGGACATGCATGCACGTGTGTGAGGGACATACAGAGGACATGTGTGCAAGGGACATGCAGAGGACATGTGCATGAGGGACACACAGAAGATGTGTGAGAGACACAAGCAGAGGACATGTGTGCCAAGGACACATACAGAGGACATGAGTGTGAGAGGCACAGAGAGGACACGCATGTGAGGGGCACATGCAGAGGACATATGTGTGAGGAGCACATGCAGAGAACATGTATGTGAGGGACACACATGTGAGAAGAACATGGAGAGGACATGCATGTGAGGGACACACAGAGTTTATACATGTGAAGGGAACATGCAGAGGACATGTGTGTGAGGGACACAGGCAGAGGACACCTGTGTGAAGGGCATGCAGAGAACACACATGCAAGGGGCACATGCAGAGGGCACACATTTAAGGGTGCACACAGATGACAGGCATGTGAGGGGCACACACAGAGGACACACGTGTGAGGGGAACACACAGGACAGACATGTGAGGGGCACATGCAGAGGACATGCATGTGAGGGCCACATGCAGAGGACACTCATGAGGGGCACACACAGGATGCGTGTGTGCAGGACACACACAGAGGGCACATATGTATAGATATGTCACGAGTGGGACAGAGGCTCAGTGAGCAGCATGCAGCGTGGGCCCGGGTGACAGGTAGGAGTATTTGTCAAAAGTCAACTGGGGCAGGGGGTGGGTGTGGCCAGCCTCTCCAGGGGTCAGGAAATCAGTGTGGCCAGGCTCTCTGGGGTCGGGAAATCAGTGTGGCTCACCCTCTACCATTGTCCAAGTGGATGATGAATGTCTCGTTCCCAAACTTCTCAAAGGTCTCATAGTGGTGGCGGTCCATGTTTCCTGGGGAGGGAACAAACCAGGGAGTTGTGGCGTGTCCAAAACCTGGCTGTGCCATTTGGACATCCTGCCCCTGCACAGAGCAGGACGCCTTCCCCTCCACCTCAGTTGCCACAATAAGAGAAGATGGCTCCGAGGCCCCTGCGTAGCCCCCTGCCTGCTGCCTGGGAATGCTGGAGGGCAGAACCCTCCCTCCCGGGGTTCCCAAATCCCCCACTGGCAGTCAGAGGCACTGGGCGGCCAAGCCCCAGCCCACACCCAGACGTACCCATGAGGAAGTCAAAGATGGTCATGTCCATGAGGTCTAGGATGCGGTGGGGGCTGTCATAGGGTGGTGTCTGCTTCACCTCCTCACAGTAGTCAGGGTCCACCTCCCACCTGTGGGGGGCCAGCGTAAGCAAGGGCTTCCAGCTCCTCCTCTGTGCAGGCGGGGGCTCAGGCCAAATTCTGGGGGCGCCTGGCCACATGGGGCCCAGAGCCAGTAGATTCACGCTGCAGCTGAAGGACTCAGTCCCCAGATAAACATGCATTAACAGCGGTACAAGGCCACATTAACAAGAGCACAGGGTGGGGAGATGATGGGGCTACCCCATTCTGCCCTAGGCTGGCCACACCTGGAGGCACCCATCTGCTCTGGGCCTGCTAGGAAACAGGCCTGGGGCCATGCTCATGGTGCCTACTGTCCTGTGGCTGAAGGAACAGAAGACGTTTCTGCCGCTTGAGGGATGAGCAAGCAGGGAGTGTTTGGTGTCATGGGACTCTGAGGAGCATGAGTTCAAGTCTCAGAGAGGGAGGAAGCTCTTCCTAGGGGGCTAATCAGGAAACGGTGTCTCACACATGCTGGTGTTGGAGGGAATTGTTTGCGCCTCTTCTCTGCCCCTTTCCACCCATGTAGCCACTGAGGAGGCTGGCACTCCGAAGCCTGGTTCCCAAAGGAGCCCGCTCTCACTCGCATCCACCTCCTCGCCACATCCCCACCCTTCCCCCATCCCTCCCTCCTCTCACTCCCTCTCATCCTCCTTCCCCTCCCCCCGACAGCTGGGGTCCACCCAGCACCCCGCACTCACTCGGCCTTCTTGCGCTTGTGGTAGGAGCGCCGCCAGGGGTTCCTCCATGTCTTCCTCTTGGCCAGCGACAGGTCGGGCAGGAAGGCGGCCAGTGAGCCCTCGATCTGGTCGGGCTTCCCGCACAGGGCGTGCTCGGTGGAGCAGTAGTAGGAGCATTCACCATAGAAGCAGATGTTGTTGGCTGGGCACAGGACAGGGTCCGTTAGAGGGGCCCGCTCGGGGACAGGGCTGTGGGCCCACCCAGAGTGCCCCACCCAGGCCGGGCTCTCCTCTGGCACATCCCATGGGCAGGCCCCTGACCTCTGACCCTTGAACAGAAATGGAGCCTCAGAGGGGTGGCAAATTGGCTGAGGTCATCTGGCTACTAGGAGATAGAGCTGGACTGGACCCCAGGTTCTTTCTACTCATCCTCAAAATTATGGGACCAGAGTTGCATGCCACCCTGAGCCCCTCTAGAGTCAAGGTTCAGTAGCTTAAAAAAACCCATTCCCCCTCCTGCCCCAGCCGTGCTGTCGTGGTAGGGGGCTCTGGCTGGGAGACAGACCCCTGGGCCTGGCTGGTTATCTCCTGATGACCGGGGCCCTGAGGCAGTTCAACTCATGTCATATTCACCAAAGGAGTTCGCAGTCTCACTTTTTTATTTGCTTGATGGGCAAACCCTTAAAGCCTAATATCTAAAAGCCAATTGCCATCAAGTCAATCCCAACTCATGATGACGCCATGCATGTCAGAGTAGAACTGTGCTCCATAGGGTTTTCAGTGGCTGATTTTTTGGAAATAGATCACCAGGCCTTTCTTCCAAGCTGCCTCTGGGTGGACATGAACCTCCAATCTTTAACGTAGCAGCAGACATGACTCACAAAACCTCCCACTGACCCCAACGACAGCCTCCCAAACAAAGGGCTTCCTCCCCTCATCTGCACACCACCCTGAGCCCCTCTGGGTGCTCCTCAGCCTCCAGGGCCCGGACTTGTCAGACTCTCCATGAAATCAAAAGTAAGCTCTGTGGGGCCTGGGCTCCTAAACCATCCAGAGTTTCAGCTTCTGGAATGAGGAGAGGCCAGGGGGCAGCCAGGCCAGGTGCCCCTTTCACAGAGGAGCAAGCTAAGGCCAGGAGTGAGGAGGGGGCTGGCCCTGGCCAGGCCTGAGCATCGGAGCTAGGCTGGACCCCGGGCCCAGCCCCCACCACCGGCACAGGAACCCAGCCATCCTAACAGGCTTCGAATGATCCACTCTTCCCCCTCCCCACTTCACTGTGCCATCCCAAAGCTGAGGCTGCACGGGGACTGTCAGCAAGATCACAGGAAGATGCGTCGCTGTCGTCTGCAAGGGACGCAGTGTGATCAAGGACAACGTGGCCCTGACCAAGGCACCGGCTCCATTTTCAGGAGGAAAATCTTTATCTGATCACTCATTGGCTTGAGCCACGAAATCCGTCAGCTACAATAGCCATGCTGTCCCTGCAGAAGCTGGCTCTAGATGGTATCATGTTAAAAGGGAAAAAACACAGGGGCCCATGCCTTTCCCCATCAGAGACCCAAATCCAGTTTTTAATGAACATCCAAGGTAAGCTAAAGGGGCTCGTAAGGCAACCTGTCTCCCCCTTACCAGCTGTGTGACCTTCCCCTCTCTAAGCCTCAGTGCCCTTGTCTGTAAAATGGGGCTAACAGCAGTGCCTGCTTTGTGGGTTGAGTATCAAACACTGTGATCCATATGGAGACAGAAACATGACTGTGCCAAGGAGGTAGCCGGTCAAGGTCAATGTGGAGAGGAGTGGGCTTTGGGGAAGAGAGGGGTCACTGTCCTTTTCACTTTAATAATAATAATAGTAAAGAGAGCCAGGAGAAAGCCAGGGCAAGGGTCACACCCAGGAGAGAACCTACCCTTCCAGCCCTCATCCGGGAACTTGGGGTGAAACTAAAATAAAGGACTGGCCAGCTCTGCCTGAGCTGTGGGAGCCTGGTCACCACACGGAGCCGGTAAACGTGCAGTTTTCTGTGAGGACCAAAGAGGCCGCCTCCGCAGTGTGGCTCTACAGCCTGCGATAATTCTTTTCCCTGAGAACTTCAGGGGGTGACCCAACTGGCAGGTGACTCCTACAATGAAGACATTTGCAAGACTCTGCCAACCTGAGTGCCTCAAAAATGTGGGCAGAAAAACTGGATGCAAACAAGACATCCTTCAGTGGGTGAATGGGTAAACAAACTGCGGTCCGTTCATACAATGGACTGTTATTCAGTCATAAGAAGAAATGAATTCTCAAGCCAGGAAAAGACATGGAGGAAGCTTAAATGCAAATTACTAAGTGAAAGAAGCCAGTGTGAAAAAGCCAATACCGTGTGATACCAACTCTGTGACATTCTGGAAAATGCAAAACTATAGAGACAGTGAAAAGATCAGTGGTTGCCAGGGGTTCAGGGGGAGGAGGGAGGGATGAATAAGTGGAGTACAGGGCATTTTTAGGGCAGTGAAACTATCGTGCATGATGCTGTGATGGTGGGCACGTGACATTCTACATTTGTCAAAAGCTATAGAACTATACTAAACAAAGAGTGAACCCTAATGTAAACGATGAGCTTTAGTCAATAACGTGTCAATATCTGTTCATCAGCTCCAACAAATGGACCACAGGAATGCAAGATGTTAATAATAGGGGAAACGATGTCCAGGGGGTGAGGGAGTATATGGGAACTCTCTGCACAATTTTTCTGTAAAATCTAAAAAATAAAGTCTATATACTAAAAACTGCTTTAAAAAATGTTAATGGGAAGAAGCTAAGCATCTAAGTTCAGCTCTTTCTCAGCTGCACAAGAGAAGGGTAAACAAAGAGGAGTAAAAAGTGTGGCTGAAGCATTCTTATAAGTGCAAGACTGGACAATCAGATGGGTATCCTCATGTGGGTGTCCACGCCTGGTGTGGTCCCAGTGACCTGGGCCAGGTCATTTCATTCCACTCTACCAGGCATCACTGGACCACTCAAGCATCTCCCAAGAATGGAATGTAAATGACAAAAGTCCTGGAGAGGAATAAAGAGCTTCCCTACAATTCAGACAAAGTGAGCAAGGAGTGCTACACAGTAGCTCTACCCAGTGCCTGGTACAAAGAAGGTGCTCCCTAGCATTTGCCCAGCAAGTGAATGAAGAAAGGAGAGACAGACGTATAAGTGGAGCCTCCAAATGCTAGTTCTGAAACAACCTGGGGCAGATAATGAAACAGAATATGACTTATAGTTATGGATACATTTAAGACCTTTAATATAAAGTCAGAAAAGTTTTTCTTTTTTTATATAAATTTCAGAACCTCATGTATACATTGTACATCTAAAACGGGGGAAGAAGCCCTGGTGGCACACTGGTTAAGTGCTTGGCTGCTAACCAAAAGGTTGGTGGTTCAAACTCACCAGTCTCTCTGCAGGAGAAAGATGCAGCAGTCTGCTTCCAAAAAGATTTACAGCCTTGGAAACCCTATGGGGTAGTTCTAGTATGCCCTGTAGTGCTGCTATGAGTTGGGGAACTGACTCTATGACAACAGGTTTTGGTTTAGTACGTGGGGTGTCCTGTGCTAACTCTCAACAGGAACAGCGGAACCTGCTGCTCCTATCAAGTCACTCAGCACTTAGTTGAGGAAGGGAAGGCTGCATGGACCCTACAACTGTGTAAGGGTCTTATGGGGGTATTTTTAAACCCAAGGAGAAGTTCAGAGAATAGAGGTCTCCCCAGGCTGGGCAACCTGAAGAAGACTCCCTGGAAAGACTGGGAGTTTCCAAAAATGAATTCATTTGGCCTTTTAAAATTAAGAAATGGTAGAAATAACCTCTGTGCCCAACGATAGGGGATTGGTTAAATGATAACAGTATAACCATTTTGGCATGATGTAGATTTACATACACTGATGTGCAAGGAGGCACGCTGTGTATTGGTAAGTGAAAACATCAGTTTGAAGAACAGTAGTGTTATGGATTAAATTGTGCCCCCCCAAAAAAGATATGTGGAAGTTCTAACCCCTGTACCTGCGCACGTGATCCTGTTTGGAAATAGTAGGCTTTGTTATGTTACTGAGGTTATACTGGAGCGGGGTGGGCCCTAAACCTAACCCTTTCTGGAGGTGTCTTATAAAGAGGGAGAACAGACTCACACACGCACACACAGGGGAGGACAGATACCTTGTGAAGATACAAGCAGCCAAGGACTGCTGGGTGCTACTGACAAAAAAGGGCCCTTCCTCTTCAGAGCTGAAACCCTGAATTCGTACTTCCAGCATCCAGAGCTGTGAGAAATTAAAAGTCTGTTCCTTAAAGCCACCCACTTGTGGTGATTTTTGTTATGGCAGCCCCAGGTAACTAAGACAAGCATAGAATGATTTTTGTTGTTGTTGTTGTTGTTGTTGTTGTTGTTAAAAAACAGTAACTAAAGCTCATGGCTATTGTGTGTTTGGAAAGCTACCTGACAGTGGGGCTGCCCCCCACCAGGTACATGCTTACCTGGTGAGATGAAGAAGGTTCTCCAC
Source organism: Loxodonta africana (assembly GCF_030014295.1). Lineage (NCBI taxonomy): Eukaryota > Metazoa > Chordata > Mammalia > Proboscidea > Elephantidae > Loxodonta > Loxodonta africana. The sequence goes on along the minus strand of NC_087353.1, from coordinate 90,812,619 downwards.
AATTTCTTGTCTCGCGTGATGTCCCTGATTTCCTTGGTCATGTTGATCAACCTGCCCGCCACAGGAGGGACGCGTCGAAAATCCAGGATCCTGGCCAGAAAGCAATGGGGAAATGAGTCTGTGGTGTGTGTGGATCTGCTTCACACCTCAAGCAACCGCTCCACAGATCTGAGGAGCTCTGAGAGCCAGAACTCTGCCTCCATTTAAATCCGATCTTAAGGAGGCCCCAGCTCTGCCATGCTGCGAGGACAGGAGGGGACAGCTCCGGAGGGACTGACGTCAGCAGCACTTGTGACTGCCTGAAGAACTGAAACACGCCCTCATTTCTGTGCTAAGTTTAAAATGAAATGAAATGAAATAATCTGCTTTTAACAGAAGACTTTCTAAACGGCGCTGTACACATTGCTGCGTGCTTAATTAAATGGTACGTGCTGAAAACGGGGTCTTTTCTTGCTGATACTGGTCTGTGAGACACCTCGCCCGCCTCCTCTGTGACAAGACGACCAGGCTCCGAAGATCTTGGCTGCCCACCCCCCCTCCCCATGCTAAAATATAGACCACTAAAGCCCCTTCCTTCCTTTCTTCCTCCCTTCCTCCCTCCCTCCCTCCCTTCCCTTCTGCTTCCCTTCCTTCTCTTTCACCTTCCTTCATTCTTTCTTTTTTCCTTTGTTCACACCTACCCATCAGCCTGTCAATAGCTATACATGAATATGTCCTGACTGTTGGGCCCAGTCCAGGGTCTGGGTGTACGTCACGGACCCTCTCTTCATTAGAAAATAATAAGTAAGACAAAGGGATTCTGGGCAAATCAGTTACTCATGGTGCCTCAGTTTCCTCATCTGTAAAATAGGACAATGGTAGTACCTACCTGTTGTGGATTGAATTGTGTCCCCCCAAAATGTGTGTCAACTTGGCCAGGCCACAATTCCCAGTATTGTATGGTTGTCCTCCATTTTGTGATCTGATGTGATTATCCGATGTGTTGTAAATCCTAACCTCTACGATGTTAATGAGGCAGGATTAGAGGCAGTTATGTTAATGAGGCAGAACACAATCTACAGGGTTAGATTGTATCTTGAGTCAATCTCTTTTGAGATATAAAACAGAGAAGCCAGCAGAGAGGAGAAGGACTTCATGCCACCAAGAAAGAAGTACCAGAAGTGGAGAACATCCTTTGGACCTGGGGTCCCTGCACTGAGAAGCTCCTAGATCAGGGGAAGATTGATGACAAGGACCTTCCCCCAGAGCTGACAGAGAGAGAAAGCCTTTCCCTGGAGCTAATGCCCTGAATTCGGACTTCTAGCCTCCGGAACTGGGAGAGAATACATTTCTGTTTGTTAAAACCATCCACTTGTGGTATTTCTGTTACAGCAGCAACTGGATAACTAAGACACTTCCTACAGGGTGTTATGAGGGCAAAATGAATATATATATACGCATATATACATATATGTGTATATATATGGCTCAGAACAGGGAAGTCACTGGATACAGAGTAGAGTCATTGCTGTTGTTATTGTCATTGTTACAATGTGCAACTGTATTCCAGTGCCTGGCAAGTCGCAGGTGCTCAGTAACAAACCCTGAACAACCTGGAGTCTGTGGGGCTCCTCTGAGCAGATGCACAAAGAGGGAGGGCTCACCTGTCCAGGTGGAAGGCAGCAATCTCTGCATTGTGTCTCTCGTAGTCGGAGAAATAAAAAAAGTCGGGAGGTGTCTCCTGCTCCCTGGTTTGCCTGGAGAAATGGGATAAAACAGAAAGCATGTATTACTGAGAAGGCCTTCTGAGCAGAAGGACAGGCAGGGTAAGCTGGGTCCTGGGAGCCCACTAAGATTCCCAGGGACTTTGCGAGCTGGTTGCTAAACAGAGTTGGAGTTAAAAATCAAACGAGAAACACAATGAAACAAAGTTTTAAACAAACGACTTCCTGATTATTTTATGACCCTGTACTGCTTCCCTGCTCTCTATGTTGTGTATGTTTTTCGTGGTTGTGGAAATGTGACATAATGGGGTACCACCATGCATCTCCACCCCACCCTACCCCTGCGCTCCCCTCCCCCGTGCCCCCAGCCCCGGGCTCCTGACCTCATGGTGGAAGCTTTGCTGGCTTGTTAAACTATTACCAGCCCACCACTGGGCCAACAGCCAAACAAGGGCAAGGGGGGGGGCCCTGGGTGGCAGCAGGGATTGAGGAGAGGACAGGTTCTGGTTGTCAAGGAATCACCCCAAAAGTGAACAAGACACAGACTTCTCCAGGGTTAAACTCGGGGGCCAGGGCCAGGTTCCCAGCAGCTCCCTAGAAAGAAAGCTTCTCCTCGGAGGGGGTGCCTATGGGTCCCCCATTCTGAAGTCCACAGAATCAATCCATTTTTCAGTGCCTACTCCCTTCCCACCCCACCGAGGGGCACCTGGACCTTCACCCCAGCAATTAGGATCTTCCCGCCCTCTCCTCCTCTCCCCTGCCTTGGTCCCCATCTCTCCTTCTCATCCCCTGGGCTCCATTCAAGACTCTCTGCTCTGTCCCGGCGCTTCTCTCATCTCTCTGCTTACACTGTTCCATCTTTCTGGAATGACTTTCCCTTCACATCCCCAGGTAGCTAAGTCAGCCTTTTCTAGAGTGTATCCACCGCTAAACACCAGGCTGGAGCTTTCTAGTGCACACGCGCACGCACGCGCACACACACACACAAAGCAAAAAACGAAACCCATTCCCCTTAAATTGATTCCGACTCATAGTGACCCCATGTGTTACAGAGTGGAATTGTTCCATAAGGTTTTCTAGGCTGTAATCTTTACAGAAGCAGATAGCCTGGTCTTTCTCCCATGAAGTGGCTGGTGGGTTTGAACCGCCGACCTCTCAGTTAGCAGCCAAGAGCTTTAACTACTGAGCCACTAGGACTCCTTTTCTAGCACAAAAGACATTTGAAGTTCATGTAAAGGGTGCCAATCAGGGTCCCCTCTTGGGTCTTGGCTGTGCACATTAGCATCCAAAGGCTCTGACAAGGCTTGCGGCCAACGTGTTTAACCCATTGTTTCCCAGGCTGGGCTTGGCCAGGCTGAGCCAGGAGCTGGGGGTCCCTGAGCACACATTCCTTCTTTGAGACTCCAGAAGGCATAGCCAGCAGGTGGAGAGGGGGTGTGGCTGTCCCAGGAGGGGTCAGCATGGATATGGCTTCACAGCCAGGGTGAAGGAAACCTGCTTTAACCAGGAGAAAAGAGCTCAGTAGGCATTTTGTCTCTCCAAGACTATCTGGCACGTAAATACGTAGACCGACTTTGGTCAGATCTTCTCAGGCTGACTCTCACATTCATAGGCTGCACTCCAGTCTTCCTTTGGGGCTTGACGGTCCACACATTTCCCCTGCAGCGGTGCAATCTCTTGTCTGTTGAGAAGCTTCCTCAGCTGCCAAGTGGGGTTACGGGTGGCCTGTGGGAGGCAGCACGCCCCACCTCTGCTTTGATGCTCCTCTCTGAGGGTCACCCTGGCCCTGCGGGGACAGGGGCCAGCAATAGATAGCGGGGCACAGTGACACTGGCCTGACTCAGACCCAGGGTAGGTGCCAGGTCCTAGTTGCTCCTTCTCAGCCAAGTGGGCTCAATGCCACTCTTGGACTGACCGGGGACTCCCATCTGTCCATTGTTACCGGGATCCACAGCCACATAGGGAGTGTGGCTGAGCCTGGGGGGCTGGAGAACCTTCCACATGGGTCTAGTCCCATCTCTGCACTGGCTCACTGGGTATGGGGTCGTGGACCATCCCATGCCTGAGGACCTGGAAGACCCCTTGGCTCCGATTCTGCACCACTCACAGAGAGCCGCAAACAATAGGAAGGAACAAGCTTGCACCTCCCTCTCCCTCTGTCCCAGCCAAGGCAAGACTTTTCCTGAAAGGTCAGCCTTGTTCTGCGAACATAAAGGTCTCTGATATCTCTGACCCAGGAATGTCTAACAAACTGTCCAGGAAGCAGGCACAAGGCACAGCTACTTTTTCAGGTTCCTGTAAATGCAAGTGTTTGACCTTAAGATTTGGAAACATCAGCAGACAGTTGTCCCTCACAAGTCCAAGAGCAAAACTCCTTCCTGCACAAAAATGGAAGTCTGTTTTCTGTTTCTGCCTCCACTTTGGAGCAGGGCTTCCAACCGGTTCCCTGGTTCGAACCCCTGCTGAGAATTTCCATTTCTAACAAGTTCCCTGCTGAGAATTTGTATTTTTAACAATTTCCTAGGAAGTTATACGTAAGAATCACCTGGAGATCTTGTTAAATTGTAGATTTTGATTCAGTATATCTGGGAAGGAAATACAAATTCTCAGCAGGAGTTCGAACCAGAAGGAATCAGTTTGAAGCCCCTGCTTTGGAGGGGGTATTTTACTCCAGAGGGTTCCTTCAGGCCAGACCCAGAGTGGGAACTCAGCCCTCAACCTTTTCAGAATTTACCAGAACAAAAATGGCTGTGGCCTGCCCAAGTGCTGACAACACGAAGTAATGAGAATCTAGGGTCCCACGTGTGATTCAGCCCAAACCTTCTGCACCAAGGTGGAGGGCATTCTGGTCTGAGATTGAATGCTCCTAGTGATAGGAGACTCACTACCTTTCCCCAGGTCAACTATAGCCAGCTTGTGGATCCCTCTAGCCTAGAACCTTTCTTCCAGAGCCCCTCTGAATATAGCCCCCCCCCCCCACCGGCTTTTATACCTTTCAACCACTGAGTGACCTACAGACATAGAACAATTGAAATCCATCTTCAGGGAGGTGAATGGCCCAAGGGGCAGGATGGAGTCCTGGCCTCAGGCTCCCTTGCCTCCTGTGTGTTCTCAGAAAGCCACAGGCCGGAAGATTCCAGCAATCCCTCATGCTTCCGGAAAGTCTATCTCCTGAGTGAGGGATTTCTTTGTCAGCCCTTCTAAGAACTTGTTTGTGACACGCAGCCCTCAGCCCTCTGGGAACAGACTGTTTCTCATGACCCCAATGCTGTGATGCTTGACCTGACGGGCATCTGGTGAGGTGTGGGCCGGCCTCACACTGAGGACCTTGGTGGGGCCAGATGTCTGCTCCAGGAGCCCCAGACGGTCCAGCCGTGTCCACTGGGCCTTGTATATATACACCTACATGTAGCTATTTAAAAATACAATATGCGTCACCCACTCCCTCAGCCCTTTCTCATTTTGTTTTGTTTTAGTCTGTGCTGCAATTAGGAATTATTCTCTTCGGAGAATACTGGCCTTGACCGGTCGTTGCCTGGGCAGCCAGCAGTCACTGCCCAAGGCATTCCTAGAACCTTCCCAGGACTGCTGACCCGTGAGGAAGCCCACTCAGAGGGTGGGCACCAGGCCTTGCTCAGAGGTAGAGACCCCCGTAGACATGTTCTCACCCACCCAGGCCACCTGGGAAATAGTGCCCCAGGTTGCCCTCTTGAGTGACCGCCTAGTGTACCCTCTTGTGCGGCCTAGGCTTCAGGTCAGACTCCCCGCCCACAAGCCCCGTGCTGACCACAGGACTTTCTCCAATGATGGACACATCCTAGCCTGCATTGTCCAGTACACAGCTGCTGGCCACGTGTGGCTGCTGAGTACGTGGAACGCAACTAGCGTGGCCAAGGAACCGACTTTCGCATTTTATTTTATCAAGTTAACTGTAAATAGGCACATGTGGCTAGTGGCCACCCTGTTGGGCAGTGCGGCCCTAGTGGACAGGGCCTTTCTAGGCCTCTCAGATCTCAGACCTGTCCCTCTGTCTGTCTACCTCTGCCTGGTGGAACCATGTGAGGCTGGTCCACCTCTGTCGTCCACACGGCCAGAGGACCCGCTGAATTCAGCCGGCTGCCTGGCCTCTGCCGCCCTTCCTGCCCCACCTGCACAGCCTCTCCCCCATTTTCTCACTTGGACCCACCCATGGCCACTGCCTCCAGGAAGCCCTTCCAGGATTCCTCAGCCCTCTGGGGGCCTCTTGCCTACCTGCCCCCAGGTGGCACTCACCGGTACGACCTGCAGAGGGACAGTATGCCTGGGCTTCACCTGTGTGTGCCATGGAGGGCTCATACCCTGTTCCTGGATCCCTCCACACTCACACTCACAGCACCCTGGGCCCTGCACACAGAGGCAGCCATGGAGTGTTGGAGCAGGAGAACCCAGGTCTGTGTCCCCTCAGAGGACAGACATCACCCACAGGCGCACTCCCGTCTCAGCTCTACCACCGACAAACAAGCCGCGAGCCCCTGGAGCCCCGCTCCAAGCCACAGACCCACCTCTCTAAAGAAGAGGAGCAGCTGGCACCCAGGGCTGCTGTGGGGACAAGGTATGCATGGGCCGGGTACACTGTTGGTGCTCAATGCGTGCTGGACCGATATCTGCATGCAGCTGGATGTGAAGCAGAGCAGTCGGGACCCCTAGAGCACCGAGGCCTCACCTTGTAGGTAGGAAACTGAGGCCCTGGGAGGGATATACACTCAAACACATACTCATACACACATACACACACGAATGCACACATGTACATGCGCACAGGCATTCACACACAGTTACACACGCATACTCATTCACACACACATATAGTTGCACACACCAGTACTCACACAGTCACACACATGCACAAACACACATATGCACACACTCAGTCACTCACATGCACACACATTCATGCACTCACACTCACACACACCCCCCCTTGGGACTGAGCCATCGGAGGGATTCCGAGAGAGGAGGGCACGAAGACTGACTCCGCGGATTTCCCAGCCCAGCCTTTGGAGGGGCTGGGCAGGGGCACTCAGGGCCTGAACAGGCACCGTGTGATTCCTGGTGGCCCAGCAGAGGGAACAACTTGCTGATTCCAGCAAGTGGCACCAATCCCGTCATGAATCCCACTGCTCTGGTGGCACCTGAGCCCAGCAAGTGGCACCAATCCCGTCATGAATCCCACTGCTCTGGTGGCACCTGCCAGCAGAAAACCTGGGGGGTGGCCTTGACCTGGGGAGGGCCAGACAGATATCAGCCTCCGACCCCAGCTCAAGCCCTGCTTGTCAGTCCCAGCACATGGAGGGGGAGGGTGCAGAGCCCTGGGCAGGGCAGCCCAACACTGGGCCATATTCAGGCGCCCCAGGCAGGCAGGCAGGGAGGGAGGAAGCCATGCTGGGAGTAGATGTAGTAAGCGGCTAAAATTACCAGCCTTTTAGAGCCCCGGGGTGCTGGGCAATCTCCCGATCTCACCCCTCTCCACACTGGCCCTCCCCACAACCCTGAGGACATGTCCAGGCAGGCAGAAGCCTCCACGAACTCCCTTGGCAGTGGATGACTCTCCAGCCCCTACCCTTTCCATTGCTTCAGCCCTGTGCTGTGTCCTCCAGTGTGGCTGGACCCCAGACCTCTCGACCTCAGGCCCCTTGGTGTGGGTGCCCTCTGTCTAGACACCCCTGCCACCCTCTCCGCCACCTGTTCCAGTCCCAGAAGCCTCTCTGACATTCTGAGACAGACCCGGCTCTTTCTCTGCAGAGCTTGGCACAGCCACATTGGGCACCATTGTTTGCTAGACTAGGGAGGAAATGCCTGGAGGCAGGGGTGTCCTCTGGACTCGTGAGCCTGGCCAAGTCCTTGGTTTATGACAGGTGCTTAATAAACAAATGAGTGAATGAGGAATTCATGGAAGAAGTGCAGAGAGAGGAGATGGGGAGGGGATACAGCTATATGCAGACTGCAGCTCCTCCCAACCTCGCTTCTTCAATTTCCATCTTCATCATCAACACCTTCACTAACATCACCACCACTAACATCATTGCCAACATCACTGTCATGGATTGAATTGTGTCCCCCCCAAATATTCTGTCAACATGGTTAGGCCATGATTCCCAGTATTGTGTGGTTGTCCTCCATTTTGTGATTGTAATTTTATGTTAAAGAGGATCAGGGTGGGATTGTTAACACCCTTACCCAGGTCACATCCCTGATCCAATGTAAAGGGAGATTCCCTGGGGTGTGGCCTGCACCACCTTTTATCCCTCAAGAGATAAAAAGGAAAGGGAAGCGAGCAAAGAGGGGGGGACCTCATACCACCAAGAAAGCAGTGCTGGGAGCAGAAAGCATCCTTTGGACCCGGGGTCCCTGTGCAGAGAAGCTCCTAGTCCAGGGGAAGATTGATGGGTAGACCACCCGAAAGAGAAAGCCCTCCCCTGGAGCTGACGCTCTGAATTTGGGCATCTAGCCTACCAGACTGTGAGCAAATAAATTTCTCTCTGTTAAAGCCATCCACTTGCGGCACTTCTGTTACAGCAGCACTGGATGACTAAGACAATCCCCAACACCACCATCACCTCCACCACCACTATGACCACCATCATCTCCACCATCACCACCATGACCAGCATCACCATCATCATCCCCACCACCACCATTACCATCATTTCCATTATCACCATTCCACCGTCATCACCATCACACCACCGTCATCATCACCATCATCATCACTATCACCACCACCACCATCATCTCTACTGCCTCCACCTCTACCACCACCGTCACTCACATATACTGAACTCTCACTGCCTGACCTGCAGTGCCCATACCTGTGACGCTTTTAACAAGTGGGCATTTCTCTTTGCCAGTGATGTGGCCTTTGTTCCTCTCTCCTTCACCCCTGCCTACCCTCTGAGCTGGTCTCACACCTGGAGTCCAGGTGGCTCTGAGCCCTGCTGCTCCCAGAACTCCATTGCTATTCCTCAAGGCCTGCTCTGGCCAGGTTCCAGAACAGCTCCTGGTTCCCTCAGGGCCCAACTTGGCCACATCTCACACCTTGGGGCTTTCCACTGACCTACCTCCCTGGGCTATTCACAGAAAGAGGCAGCTCTGTCCAGCCCAGCCCGAGGTGGCCTGCCCCTGGGGCGCCTCACAGCCTGTGGGCTGCATTCATCTTCCCTGTATGTAGGCCTGCCAAGTTCTCTTTCCTGGAATGTTCCAGAAAGCTTAGACAAGTGGCAATGGAATATGCTTTTATCCATGTTCCCAATGACTCCTCGTTCCCCAAAGGGCCTCCAGGACTCTCCCGGGGCTTCTGTGTCTCTTGGGCAGGCCTACCAGATGTACCCACAGCCTACCATGACCCCAGACATCAGTCATACCCTCCTTCATCTCACACATGAGCCCCACTGCCAGCTCCTTAACCACTGTGGGTTGTAAGATGTATCCCAGCTGGCAGTGAGGGTGGAGCAGAGTGCTGGACTGGTGTCAGGAGAGCTGGTAGTCCTGGGCCTTGGTTTCCCCTCTGGACAATAAAAAGTGGGAACAACGAGCCCTAAGGGAGTCCCTAAGGGCATGAAGGTCCAAGGGGTCTCTGCCACACTGGGAAGGTAAGAGGCCAGGTGGGAGGGGGTGAGCCCCTGGTGAACCCCCCATGTCACTCAGAGCAGACAATTTTCACGGTGCCTTTTCCAGCCCCCACAAGCTGCCCCCCAGCTGGCTCCCACCAGAGGCCCCCTTAAGGGGGGCCCTGGCCATGCTGGAACCCCACCCACTGCCCTGGCACCCCACCAGCCCCATACCAGGAGGTCCTGCCTCTGAGCAGAGAGCAGCCGCACCTTGTAAATCAGCATCTAGAATCACACTTCTCCTCCCCCTCAGGAGCTCCTTTCAAAGTTCAAATGAGAGACGCAAAAATACTGGGAAGTTGCTATTCTAAGTGAGAAGTCCCTGTGTGTCGTAAATGGTTAAGCGCTCGACTACTAGCCGAAAGTTGGCAGTTCGAACCCACCCAGAAGCACCTTGACAGGCCTGGCAATCTGCTTCCAAAGGGTCACAGCCTTGAAAATCCTATGGGGCAGTTCTACTCTGTCACATGGGGTCACCATAGATTGGAAATGGCTGCTCGACAGCAACTAAGAACAATTCTAAGTGACAGGGACTCACCTCCCACGTTGGGCAATGAATAAGGAAAACTGAAGAATTGATACCTTCGAATTACAGTGTTGGCAAAGAATACTGAATATACCGTGGATTGCCAAAAGAACGAACAAATCTGTCTTGGAAGAAGTACAGCCAGAACGCTCCTTAGAAGTAAGGATGGTGAGATTTCATCTCACTTACTTTGGACATGTTATCAGGAGGAACCAGTCCCCGGAGAAAGACATCATGCTTGGTAGAGGGTCATCAAAAAAGAGGATGACCCTCCACAAGACAGACTGACACAGTGGCTGCAACACTGGGTGCAAGCAGAACAGTGATTACGAGGATGGCGCAGGACCGGACAGTGCTTCGTTCTACCGGAGATAGGATTGCTATGAGTCAGGATCGACTCAACAGCGCCTAACAACAACATGCAGGAGACCTGGGCTTGATTTTGGCCAATGTACCTCATGTGCAGCCATCACCCCGTTGTTACATGTTGCCGTGATGCTGAACAGGTTTCAGTGGAACTTACAGACTAAAAATGGGTAAGAGGAAAGGCCTGGCAATCTGCTTCCAAAAATCAGCCAATGAAAAGCTTATGGATCACAACAACCCAATCTGAAACTGATCATGGGGATGGTGCAGGACCAGGCATGTTCCTTTCATTACGCACGGGGTCACCATGAGTCAGGCCGACTCCATGGCAGCCAACAACGACTATAGTCTGTGAGCCCCTTGGGGGCAGGGACCCAATGTTATCTGTCTAAATATGACCCTCTGGGCAGAGCTGGGCTCTCTGGGAAGTCTGAAGACGAGGAATGTGCACAGAGTGGGGTCAGCCTGATCATGGGTGGGAGCAACAGAGTGGACCGGTAGGAGGCAGACCAGGAGGCTGGGGTGAGTGGGCTAAACCTTCTGACCCTCAGTCTCCCCAGCTGCAAAATGGGGATAATTCTCCACACCTCCATCCATCAAACAAAGCTTTGGGGGGAAGCACTGTGCCTCCTGTGGGGCGTGGCCAGCCGAGACCCCCCGCTCCACCTCACCCACTCACTCAGCGCTCACAGAGTGGACCACAGCAATGGGTCAGCAACAGGAAAGACCCCGTGGTGAATTCATCAGAATGAGCGAGATGGACAAGCCTTGGTTCCCTCTGGGTTTTGCTGTTTAAGACTTGCACTGAAATAACCAGGGTTGTGAAAATGGCTCCTGTCACTGCTGGGGAGGAAGCAGAATGTGAGGGTCCTAGGGGTGGCACCTTCACTGGCTGCCGCCACCTGTTGACCCACCCTGCCTATCTCCTGGTGAGTGTCCTTGCCCAGTGCCAGAACACCTCAGGACTCCAGGGGCTCAGAGTCCCTGCAGCAAGAAAGCCTCACCCTGGGCCTGAGTGCTGCTCCTGCTTGGCTGGCTGTTCAGGGGACAGCTCCTTAGGGGGACACCTGGGGGCATTTCTGGGGCCGCCCAGTACCCACTCAGGCTGGCATTTCCCCTGGACTGGCAGGGCCACAGCGGAAGCAGGGGAGGCAGGAGGAGACAGGTTGAGCCCATGCAGGCCGGCGCTCACCTCTGAGGTGAGGTCTGAGGCCACATCCATGTTTCCTGGGCCACCCTGGACAGAATGCTCCCAGCTGACTCAGGGGCCTTCAGAAAACACTTAGGAAAATTACTGAACTCACTGTACCTGCAGGAGTCTGAGCCCATCCAAACTGGCCCAGGTTCTCCCAGGCGCCCAGGCCCAGGTGTGCAAGATGTGACCCACCCAGGACAGAGGGGCAGAGCTGGCTTCCTTTTGCCTCAGAGGGAGAGGACGCAGAAGTGTGGATGGGAGATGTTCTCTGATGATTAGTGAAGGAAGCACCCGCCTGCCATGAGGGGGCAGGTAGGTCGGGCACAGAGTGTGTCCTGGCACAGGAAGATACTGCCACTACAAACACTGGGACTGTGCAGCCATGAAGGTGACCATCCCCAGGCACTGTGGTCAGTGCCACAGCGAGGTTGAGAGGCCTGGGAACCACAGTCCCCCCACCAATGTCTGCTCGGCCGTTCCGTTTCACTTCGGCCCAGACAGGGTACCCCCTTATCCGAACCTACAACTTTGCCTCCAAATCAGCAATGGGACCCCCCTCCCAAGCGGGGAAGGGGTACTCAGAGCAGGGACTCACCCCAGAGCCTTTCGAGGGAGGACTTGTGGGAGGGGGGTTCTGGTTTCTGCCGGGGGTGGGGGGCGGGCAGTGGAGAGGAAATAAAAAAAGCTTAAGGAAGGAAATTCATAAAAAAAAGAAAAAAATGAATATGCACAGATGGAATAAATGCACCCCCCCCCCCACCCAGGCCCATCATGGGAGACATCTGTCCAACCCCTACACTCCCCCATGTGTGGTCATGGGACTGCAGGTCCAGCCACACCATTCAATGCATCATCGGGAGTCCCCACGAGGAAACTGGGGCCCCGGCTTCCTTTGGAGGGTCTTTTGAGAAAGGGTCTGGGCTCCATGACCCCACAGTGTGGACAAGACTCCCATGATGCAGAGGGGAGGTGTCACTCGAGGCTTCGTGGGGTCTAGGCTGTCCCATGCTCTGCTGGAAGGAGGTCCTGGGGCACAGCGACTCCTGCCACGGTCGGTAAGGCCCCAGGACAGATCTTTCCAACGCCCACCTCTTTATAAGCTGCTGACTCAACCACTCACAAAGGGGCCACGTGTTAGGAGACCTGGGTGGACTCCAGGCTTGGAAGGGCCCAGGACCGTCCTGGCCACAGAGCCTGTGCCGGTGGCTCCTCCCCAGCCAAGCCTGGGCCTCCTGCACTGGACACACTGAGCTGCTCACACTGTTGCCTGGCTCCCTGAAGGAACTCTTTTCTGGGAACCAGGAGTCGCCCCTGGGCCCCCACCCCCATGCAGGGAGCGGTCAGCCCTGGAATCGCTCCTGGCCATAGCCCCTGAGGCTGGAGCCAGCCACACCTGGCCTGTGTCCTGAGCAGGCAGAAAATATGAAGATTTAAAGGCTGACTTCAACCCCACCCAGCATCTCTCCCTCCCATAAAAAGCCAGTTGAGGGATCCAGGCAAACACTCGGCTCCGAGGCAACCACACCAGGGAAAGGCCCATCCTGGCAGCTCAGTGATGAATGGGGAGGGAAGAGAAGGCCGTGTTCTCAAGGCTCAGAGGGCTGGGAGCCCGAGAAACATTCCGGTACTTTCTTACTCCCAGCCTGGCTTAGATGGCCCCAAGGTCACTAGAAAGGCATACCCTGGAGGGCAGCCCCTCAGGGGGCCTCTGCCCCCAGGACAATGTAAATGGCAGATCTCCGAAGCCCTCTGGGCAGGGGCTGCTCAGAACCGGTTTTCTGGATCGTCGGCACTTCCAATTCTCTCTCTCCCTCTTCCCTAGTGCTGACCACATCCAAGTCTCTTCCATTAGAGGGGCTTCCCTTAGCTCTGAAGAAGCACGGTAAGAGCTGATGGTGATTATTCATGCTAAAGTGAGAATGGCTACTGGGTTGGCCTCTCCCAGGGAATGCTGATAGTAGTTATTCACACTAAAGTGAGAATGGCTACTAAAGTGAGGTTGGTCTCTTCCAGGGAATCTGTGGCGGCCTGAATAACAGCTTGTCAAAGATGACTGAATTCCCAGAACCCGTGAATATGTTACCGCACATGGCAAAAGGGACTTTACAGATATGAGTAAATTAAAGAGGTAGAGAGACTATCCTGGAACATCCAGGTGGGCTTGATGTAATCACAAGGGTTCTTGTGAGAGGGAGGTAGGAGTGTCAGCGTCAGAGAGGAGAAGACGCTACACTGCTGGTTCTGAAGGTGGAGGAGGGGGCCATGAGCAAAGGAGTGTGGGCGGCTTCTAGACACTGGGACAGGCCAGGAACAGAATTTCCCCCAGAGCCTCCAGAGACGGCGTGGCCCTGCCAATACCCGACGTAGGCTTCTGACCTCCACGAGAACTGTGAGAAGAACTCTGTGTTGTTTTAAGCCACTGAGTTCGTGGTGAATCGTCACAGCAGCTGTAGGACATGAACTCCTTCCTGCGCAACACCAATGCAGACGAGGTGGAAAAGGCTGTGAGATTTGGTCCATTTCCACCAGACCTGGTCTTGTATCAGTGCTAAATTCATCGTACTTTTAAGAAGTGGTGCAGAGCATTCTGAGGGGGGCTTCTCTTCTTTCAGAGAAGCCACAGGGAGACAGAACTGAGGACCATCCAGTGTCCCCCATACTCACAGCCATCCTCCATGGCTCCCATACTGTCTCCATTTTAGAGACAAAGAAATCTGAGGTCCCAAAAAGTGAAAAGGTAGGTGCAAAGTCACACAGCTGGGAAACAGCAGAGCCTGGACTGGAACCAGGTGGCTGTGACCCCCTGTCCAGTGCTCTTTCCATGACGTTGTCGTTGCTGCTACGGAGTTGGCCTTGACTTTGATTTAGGCTACTCCCTGCATGACGGAATGCAATGCTGCCTGGTCCTGCTCCATCCCCATGATTGGTTGCTGATCAGGCCACTGTAATCCACAGGGTTTTCATTGACTCATTTGCAGAAGTAGAGCACCAGGCCTTTCTTCCTAGTCTTAGTCTGGAAGCTCTGCTGAAACCTGTTCAATATCACAGCAATACACAAGCCTCCACTGACAGATGAGTGGTGCATCGGCTGGGAATTGAACCTGGATCTCCCACGTGGAGGGCGAGAATTCTACCACTGAGCCAGAAACCCAAAATCAGGGTGTTGGCAGGGCTGCACTCCCTCTGGGGATCCTTTCTTATCTCTTCCACCTTCTGGTGGCCATGGATGTTCCTTGGCTTGTGACTGTATCACTCCAGCCTCTGCCTCCGTGGTCCGTTAGAGGGACTTCCCTTAGGTCTGACGGAAGCACAGTAAGAGCTGATGGTGATTAGACCTCGTCGGTGGTCACATCTCCCTCTACCTCCCTCTTACAAGGACCCTTGTCCTTACATTTAGGTCCCACCAGATAATTGAGGATAATTTCCTACTCAAGATCCTGAACCACACCTGCAAACACCTTCACAGGTTCTGGGGATTGGGATCTGCCATTTCAGGAGGGGGAAGGGGCAGGGGGCATTTCTCAGGCCTGTTCACTGCCCCTATAAAAGTGACCATCCACGACCCCCATTTCTCATATCCAGCTCAGACCCCATCCCCGGGGGGCCAGCCTCAGGGAGGCCAAGAACCAGCTCAGGCGACGCTTCCCTTTCTTCCCTGACTCACCATGGGTCCTGAATCACCCGAGGAACCTTTCTGTCTTGGGTAATCTTCCTGTCACTCACCCAGCAGAAAGCAGCCCCCTTGTCATTAGAGAGATATATTAAGCTGTTTAATACCAGGCTTTCAGTTGTAGATGTTCTGGGAGTAGGGAGGGGAGCCCTCTCCCCAGCAATTGTTTCAGCGAGGCAGTGTCTCACACTAATTTTGGCCATCACCTGTCCTGGCCCCGTGGAAGGGGGGGCTCCTGTTTGTTTGTCTTACTTAAAACCCTGGGTCCTTGCCGATTTACCCCATCTTTCCTGAGATTAAAATATTAGATCTAGGTTTACACCTTCGTGTTTGGACAAAACACTGAGTTCCTCCAGGACCAGGGGCGGGGGACAGTCCAGGCTGGGGTCCGCCAGCCCTGGGTTCACAGCCAAGCCGTCGCTGTCCATCCCAGGAGCACTTTCTCTCCTGCTGCTGTGCAAAGCCAGAGGGACCTTGCAAATGAGGAGGGCGGAAACCCCAGGAAAAGCAAGGAGGGCAGCAATGAGCTTTGAATATTGATCCAAGAGGCCCGGCACCTCTGCCAGCTTGAATACATCATTGTCAAGTCCCTAGGAAGCAAACATATCCGTGACAAGGAGGGAGATGCTGCCCAGCACACATGTGAGAAGAAAATCGGAAGGTGTGCCTTTGGGAGTTCTGAGCATGAGGATGAGACGCTGAGAGGTAGCCGTGAAGGCAGCCCTGCGCAGGCAGACAAGCCCATCAGTGATGGGTCCATAGGATTAGCCTCCTATAGGCATCGGAGGTAGATGTTCTAGTGGTAGAAGGCCCAGTGGGGGCATCAGGAGGCTGGCTTGGACCTTGAAGGGTGTCCCTGAGCCCCTCACGTGACTTTCAGTTTCGACTTCTGGCTGTAAATGTGAAGGTTGGAAGGATAGTCTCAGAAATAGCCAGTTCTGGGTCAAGGTTCTGGGCTGAGGCCCCTTGGACCTCACCCCAGTGTGGGACCCAGGCAGCCACGCATGCTTATATCTCTAAGTTGGGACAGGAGTCCCTGGATGATACAAACTGTGAACGTGCTTGACTGCTAATCAAAAGGCTGGTGGTTGGCGTCCACCCAGAGGCACCTTGGAAGAAAGGCCTGGATATCTACTTCTGAAAAATCAAAAACCTGAAAACCCTAGGTAGCACAGTTCTACCTACAGGGTTGTCATGGATGGAATTATGTCCCCCCAAAAATGTATGTATCAACTTGGTTAGGCCATGATTCCCAGTATTGTATGGTTGTCCTCTGTTTTGTGATTGTAATTTTATGTTGAGAGGGTTAGGGCGGGATTGTAACACCACCCTCACTTAGGTCACCTCCCTGATCCAAGGTAAAGAGTTTCCCTGGGGTGTGGCCTGCAAGCAGAGAGTTGGGGGCCTCATACCACCAAAAAAGCAGTGCCCGGAGCAGAGTGTGTCCTTTAGACCTGGGGTCCCTGTGCTGAGAAGCTCCTAGTCTCGGGGAAGACTGATTAGAAGGCCGACAGAGAGAGAAAGCCTTCCCCTGGAGCTGACACCCTGAACTTGGACTTCTAGCCTACTTTACTGTGAGAAAATAAACTTCTCTTTGTTAAAGCCATCCACTTGTGGTATTTCTGTTATAGCAGCACTAGATGACTACGACAGGGGTGAATTGGGGTTGATTCCACAGCAAAATTTTTTTTTTTTTTAATATATATCCTGGATTCTAGTCTTGTGTGAATTAATATGAAATGAAAATATTTTCTTCCAATTTGAATGTTTAAAAAAAAAAAAAAAGTCGGCAAGATTTCTCAGCCACGGTGTTGAGCCAGAGTCTGGGTCATTTTAACGACCAAGCCAGGTGGGCAGCTTTTCTCCCGGCATTTTTGTTACATGGTCACAGACTTTCACATCCTGACTTGGGGTGGTTCCCCTGGGCCAGCTTTGCCAGGCAGGTTGGCCACGTCCGGCAGCCAGAGTTCCCGACCTGACCCGTGACCTGCCACCCTCCAATGACCACCTGACCCTGTGGGATGGCCGGCTCCCTCACTCCCCAGAGATCTCAGGAAACCACTGCAACAGCTCTTCAAAGCAGGAGGCAGAAGAAGAAGAAAACGGCTCGGCTAGTTTCTTTTGATGAGTGGGAAGTTAACCAGAGGAGACTTGTGAATCTCACAGCATCAACTTGATGGGCATAAATTAAAAAATTATTCAAAGGAGAGTTGTAATGGAAAAAGTCTGAAGTCATTTCCATCTGAAAGTAATTGCAATGGTTTAGACTCAATTTCAAAAGCAAAAGAGGAGAAAAGATTTGCATGAATGTTAAGACCTGCTGGATTTTTAAATAGCTCCCTCAGCTCAGCCAGCATTCACGGATATGACTAAGTGGAAATGAATCCACTTCCCCACAAGTCCAAGGTGCTCCTGTCTGTGCTCAAGTCCCCATGGTTTATCATTTTATTTAAAGGTAATAAAAAGACAAGCACGCTACTCATCTACCAAACCATGGCTTAAATATTTATCACCAAGACTACCGCTATAACGTTGGTTTTTCCCCCAAGGAGTCCTCGATGTTTGGAAAATATCGATAGGAAAAATTAACTGAATCCAGAGATCATGGGCTCGCACTCCGGCCCCTCCAATAGCCTTGTTTAAGGAGGCATAAGTCTGCAAAATGTCCTTCCAGGACACAGAAAACTAGACCCGATCGAGACACTTTTGAATCAAAACCCCTGACTTTCATTTTCTTCCCCAGGAGAAGGAAAATGAAGGCCAGCCTTCTCTCCCCTCCTTTTAATCTCTGTTCCCTTTCAGGACAATAGGAACTAGGGCCCACACCATAGCCGGCTGGCACCCTGCTGTGTGTAATAACCAGAGAGCCGCTCTTGATGCTGCTTTTCAGGGGGATGTCGTGGGGAAGACGACTTGCTTGCTTTCATTTTAAACAAAGGGAATAATCTTTTCCAGAAGCCCCGGATGGAAGGTTACTCCAGGCTGAAGAGGACAGATGGCCTGAGAAGGGTTGGGGGTCTCATCAGAGAAGCCACACACGAAGTGAGGGTGCTCGGCTGGGGGAGCCTGGGCTCAGTCCTTGCTGCCCGGACAGTTCTCGACGCAGTCCTCAGCTTCTCCGTCTGTGAAATGGGGGCACGGCAACATCAGGCCTGAGCGGTGCTCTCTGGGGACAGTTTTCCTTAGATTTTATCAGTTGTTCATTGCCAAGTTGTACAGTTGTTAATCACTTCCTTTCCTTTGATGTTATTAGGCAGAGAAATGTCTAGCTGCCAAGTGGGAGCAGGAGTAGACGGCTGACTTCTGTGGACAGACCGAGTCAGGGCAACTATGGCTGAAAGTGAATCAATGCGTATATGGGCCACCAGGGTGACCCTGGCTACTGAGTAACCTGTCCTGGCAGATGCTGGCCCAGCACATGTTGTGGTGCAGGTCCTCAGAACCACAAAAGGTGGGGAGGGGTCTCTGCTGGTGCGCCGTGCCAGGGCCGTGCAAGGTCACACAGGGCCATGCAGGGTCATATGGGGCCATGCAGTGTCACACAGGGTAACACAGGTCACGACGGTTCACATGGGACCGTGTGGGGTCACACAGGATATGGGGTCACGTGGGGTCACACAGGGCCACGTGGGGCCACAGAGGGCCACGTGGGGTCACAGGGGCCATGTGGGTTCACGTAGGATCACACAGGGTCATGTGGGGATCACAAGGGACCACATGGGGTCACACAGGGTAACCCAGGGTCATACAGGGTCACACGGACCATGCAGGGTCATTCGGGGGTCACACAGACTTGGGTGAGACCCAGACCGCAGCTTGAGGCCCTGGCTCCTGGCAGTGAGGACACCTGCTTCTCCAAAGCCCCTCCACCTGCCTGCCACTCAATCTCTCACGGAGCGCTAAGTGTGTCCTGGCGTGGGGTGTATGGTGCCGAGCAACATCAGGGCAGACAATGCCCAAACCACCAGCCCTGTTCCCACTGTGGGCACAGAACGCAGATGTGCTCTCAGTGTGGTGGGTGGGAGGGGTCGACAAGTCACCGGGAAGGGTCCCTGCGAGGACTGAATGCTCAGAGAGCCCCCTGACACACGGACATCCGTCAGAGAGGCACGACAGGGGCTTCCGCTGTGGGAGCAAGGGCAGCTCAGCCAGGAGCCAACGCTGGCAGACCTGGGAGCCCACCGCCTGCACAGGGCCAGAGACGGGCCCCCAGGCTGGATGGGCGACAAGCCTGTTCCCAGCACCCCGTTGCGCACACACACACATCCCATGCGCACACTTGCACACCCTAGCACGCTGAAGCCCTGGTCAGAGGAGGAGGGCTCAGGTTTCTGCCTTTGGAACACGGTCGCGCCTGCAAATTTCTCTGCAGCTGCTTGTTTATGCATCTTGGCTGGGAGGGATTCCTGGCCTCAGAGCAGCTGTTCCCAGATGGTTTGTCTGGAAAGTATATATATGTACACATACACATATATACACGTATACATATATACACACATGCACATGTACACACACGAACACGTGTGTGCACAAACGCACACGCACACACACACGCTTCTATTCTTTGCAGGGGGAAGCAGAGCAATGAGCAGTGGGAAGGTCCTGCATGTCCCTGAGGAAACACAACGGCACTCTAGCTCCACAGAAGTCGGGCCGAGGCATGGGTCCAGGAGGGCGCAGACAGAATCAAGGGAGACAGCACAGTAGGCCGGGCCTGCTGCCCTCCTCGCCTAAAACCCAGCTAAGCAGGAAACACGAAGCAAGCTGAGTGTTTAAGGCCCTGTAACCCTAGGTGGGGCCTGAAGGGACTCGTCAGGTGGTCAGGAACAGGGGTTGGGGCGCCTCTTCCAGCCCTGCCATGCACACAGGCCAACAGCTCCAGGGTCACTGAGGGGCCTGTCACCCAAGTCAGGAACCCTGGACTCATGCTTCGGCTGTGCTCCCTCGCTGTTGATGTTTACATCGTTTGAGCCTCGATTTTCTCCTCTGGAAGGGAGACTTGAGAATGAAAATAATACCCACCCCAGAGCAGTTGTAAAGGTCAAGTGCCATACGATGGGCTCAGAGCTTCACAAAGTACACACAGGCATCTGCCACTGTTACCAGCCAGAGCCAGGTGGTAAAATGAAAACAAGCTCGGAGAGATGGGCTCTGGCAACGGACCAGGCTGCCCACCTTGAACATCCAAATGTTAAAGGAAAGGAGGTAAAAGGAGCATGTTGTGGGGCACTCGGGCGTTGTCAGCTGCAGGACACTCTACCCAACAGAGCTGAGGTATGTGGGCATAGGTGACTCCAAAGGCCACCACCTTGAGGGTCTTCCAGACCTAGGAGGCAGGGCAGGACAGCAGGTAGCCTTCAAGACCCTATCTTAAGGGAAATGTTACCCAAGGGCCCAGACCGGGGTGAGGGCAGCCTGGCCCAGGCAGAGGGATCAGGGTGCTCGCTGCGGTGAGCTCTTCAGGGCTGTGACGTCCGCAGACTCTGCAAGATCCCTCAGGCTTCTGTGTGGTGACACTCAGGCCTGCCTGCGAGGTTCCCAAGACCCCATGCTGCTTGCCCCGCATCACAGACACAGGGTACTCTGGCCCAACAGGCACTGTCCGGACTTCCACTCTCTGAGCGGAAGAGCAACCGGTGCAAATCTGGACAACTTTGGCTGTAACTACTGAAGGCCACACCTACTCTATGACCCAAAATTCACTCCTAGGCATGAATGGATGGATGGGTAGGATGGATAGGTAGGTAGGTAGGTAGATGAACACACAGACAGATAAGACAGATACCTGCTGTCTAGCCAACTCCAACTCATGGTGACCCCAGGTAGAACAGAACAAAACCTTGCCTTCTTCTGCACCATCCCTATGATTGCCGGCATATTCAAGTCCATCCTTTTGGCTATCATGCCAAACCATCTCACCAAAAGTCTCCTCATCCTCAATGGCCCTCTACTTCACCAAATACAATGTCCTCCTCCAGCGATCGATCCCTCCAGATGACGTGTCCAAAGTAAGGGAGTCATACAGTATTCTATTATGACCCATAAGGGTTTCATTGGCTAATTTTCTAAAGTAGATTGCCAGGCCTTTCTTTCTAGTCTGTCTTAGTCTGGAAGTTCCACTGAAACCTGTCCACCATGGGTGACCCTGCTGGTATTTAAAATACAGGTGGCATAGCTTCCAGAATCACAGCAACATGCAAGCCACCACCATGTGACAAAGGGACAAACAGGTGGTGGCCTAGGCACACAGCTCCCCACCAAAATGGGTGCTTCTGTCCAATGAAGGTACACGAATGTCCACAACAGATTTATTCTTAATAGCCCCAGACTGAAAACAACCTCAAGGTCGATCAACTGGATAGAAATGGTGGTGTATTCATAGTAGGGGAAGCCGTTCATTCAGGAGACTGAAGAAACCACAGCTACACACAACAACACAGGCAAATCTCAGACACAGTGCTGAGCAAAAGGACCATCTAATTCCATTTATATAAAGCACAAGAGCAACAGAGGGACGCTGTCTACGGAAGCCCGTTGAGGCTGTCCTCGGGAGGTAGCACCCCAAGGGCAGGAGGGGCCTCTGGGGGCTTGGCAGGTTCTGTTACTTGATCTTCTCCTGGTTATACGTAGGCGTTCCATTTGTGAATATTCACTGAGCTGTTCACTTATGATTTGTGTATATTTCTATACGACTGTTATAACTCAATAAAAGTGTAAATTTTTAAGAGGCAAGAGAAGAGGGAGGAGATGGGAAATTATTATAAGTGTTGGTAAAATTAAAACTTTATTGAATTTTGCCAACACATATAATATTTGCTCTTGATCTAATCTAATCTCTCCTGGATCAACATAATGAAAAAAGGCCCCAAGAGGGGCAGTGAATTGATAAACAGTGAAGATTGAAACTATTCACCACCTTTGTCAACCCAGGCCTTGAAATAAAGGGCTGATATATATAGAACATCCCCACATCTGTCAATTTGTTGTGCTGTGGTGGCTTGCATGTTGCCGTGATGCTGGAAGCTATGCCACCAGTATTTCAAATACCAGCTGGGTCACCCATGGTGGAAAGATTTCAGCTGAGCTTCCAGACTAATACAGACTAGGAGGGACCTGGTGGTCTACTTCTGGAAAAAAGTAGCCAGTAAAAAAATAGCGGTGGAACACTGTCTGATACAGTGTTGAAGATGAGCCCCTCAGATTAGAAGGCACTCAAAATATGACTGAGGAAGAGCTGCCTACTCAAAGTAGCGTGGATGGAGTCAAGCTTTTGGGACCTTCATCTGCTGATACGGCATGACTCAAAACGAGAAGAAACAGCTCCAAACATCCACTGATAACAGTAACGTGGAATGTATGAAGTATGAATCTAGGAAAATTAGAAGTAGTGAAAATGAAATGGAATGCATAAACATCAATATCCTAGCACTAGTGAGCTGAAATGGACTGGTATTGGCCATTCTGAATCAGACAATCGTATGGTCTACTATGCTGGGAATGACAAATCAAAGAGGAACGGTGTTGCATTCATCATAAAAAAGAACATCTCAAGATCTATCCTGAGGTACAATGCTGTCAGTGATAGGATAATATCCATACGCCTACAAGGACAACCAGTTAATAAGAGGACTATTAAAACTGACGCACCAACCACTAAGGCCAAGGAAGAAGAAATTGAAAATTTTTACCAACTTCTGCAGTCTGAAATTGATCAAACGTGCAATCAAGATGCATTGATAATTACTGGCGATTGGAATGCAAAAGTTAGAAATAAAGAAGGAACAATGGTTGGGAAATATGGCCTTGGTGATAGAAACGCATGACAGAATTTTGCAAGACCAATGACTTCTGCACTACGAATACCTTTTTTCAGCAACATAAACAGTGACTATACATGTGGGGTAAACTCTGGTGGTGTAGTGGTTAAGCGCTATGGCTGCTAACCAAAAAGTCAGCAGTTCAAATCCACCAGGCGCTCCTTGGAAACCCTATGGGACAGTTCTATTCTCAGAATTCACTTGACAGCAACGGGTTTCGTCTGGTGTTTTTTTTAATACATGTGGACCTCGCCAGATGGAATACACAGGAATTGAATCAACTACATCTGTGGAGACAATGGAAAAGCTCAATATCATCAGTCAGAAGGCCAGGAGCTGACTGCAAAACAGATCATCAATTGTTCATCCGCAAGTTCAAGTTGAAGCTGAAGAAAATTAGAACAAGTCCACGAGAGCCAAAGTAAGACCTTGAGTATATACCACCTGAATTTAGAGACCATCTCAAGAATAGATTTGACACATTGAACACTAGTGATCGAAGACCAGACGAGTTGTGGGATGACATCAAGGACATCATACATGAAGAAAGCAAGAGGTTATTGAAAAGACAGGAAAGAAAGAAAAGACCAAAATGGATGTCAGAGGAGACTCTGAAACTTGCTATTGAACACAGAATAGCTAAAGCAAAAGGAAGAAATGATGAAGTAAGAGCTGAACAGAAAATTTCAAAGAGCAGCTCGAGAAGACAAAGTATCATAGTGAAATGTGCACAGACCTGGAGCTGGAAAACCAAACGGGAAGAACACGCTCAGCATTTCTCAAGCTGAAAGAACTAAAGAAAAAAATTGAGCCTCGAGTTGCAACACTGCAGGATTCCATGGGGAAAATGTAAAACAATGCAGGAATTATCAAAAGAAGATGGTAAGAATACACAGAATCACTGTACCAAAAAGAATTGGTGGATGTTCAACCATTTCAGGAGGTAGCATATGATCAAAAACTGATGGTACTGAAGGAGAAGTCCAAGCTGCACTGAAGGCACTGGCAAAAAACAAGGCTCCAGGAATTGACAGAATATGAATTGAGATGTTTCAACAAATGGATGCAGCACTGGAAGTGCTCACTCGTCTATGCCAAGAAATTTGGAAGACAGTTACCTGGCCAACCAACTAAAGAGATCCATATTTGTGCCCATTCCAAAGAAGGGTGATCCAATAGAATGCGAAAATTATCGAACAATATCATTAATATCACACACAAGTAAAATTTTGCTGAAGATCAGTCAAAAGCGGTTGCAACAGTACATCAACAGAAAACTGCCAGAAATTCAAGATGGATTCAGAAGAGGACATGGAATGAAGGCTATGTCAGATGGATTTTGTCTGAAAGCAGAGAATACCAGAGAGATATTTACTTGTGTTTTATTGACTATGCCAAGGCATTGAACTGTAGATCATAACAAATTATGGATAACACCGAGAGGAATGGGAATTCCAGAACACTTAACTGTGCTCCTGAGACACCTGTACATAGACCAAGAGGCAACTGTTCAAACAGAGCAAGGGGATACTGAGTGGTTCAAAATTAGGGAAGGTGTGTGTCAGGGTTGTATCTTTTCACCATACTTATGCCACCTGTATATTTAGCGAATCATCTAAGAAGATGGACTATATGAAGAAGAATGGAGCATCAGAACTGAAGGCAGACTCACTAACAACCTGCCATATGCAGATGATACAACCTTGCTTGCTGAAAGCGAAGAGGACTTGAAGCACTTACTGATGAAGATCCAAGACCATAGCCTTCAGTATGGATTACACCTCAACATAAAGAAAATAAAAACTCTCACAACTGGACAAATAAGCAACAACATGATAAACAGAGAAAAGACTGAAGTTGTCAAGGACTTCATTTTACTTGGATCCACAATCAACACCCGTGGAAGCAGCAGCCAAGAAATGAGACACATTTGCAGCTATAAATTTCCCTCTGGGATCTGCTTTGGCTGCATCCCATGAGTTTTGGTATGCTGTGTTTGCACTTCCATTTGTCTCTAAGTATTTTCCGATTGCCCTTGTAATTTTTTCTTTGACCCATTGGTTGTTTATGAGTGTATTGTTTAATTTTCACAGAATTGTTAAGTTTCCAGTTTTTCTTCTGTTATGGCCCTACCTTCATTATATTATGGTCAGAGAAGATACTTTGCATGACTCCAATCCTTTTATGTTTATTGAGAGTTCTTTTGTGAACTAACACGTGTTCTATCCTGGAGAATCATCTATGTGCACTGGAGAAGACTGTATATTCTGCTATTGTTGGGTTGAGTGTGCTATATACATATTTGTTAGGTTCAGTTGGTTTATGGTGTTGTTTAAGTCCTCTACCGATGTGCTGAAAACAAAAAACCAAACCTTTGCCTTTGAGTCGATTCCAACTCATAGCGACCCTATAAGACAGAGTAGAACTGCCCCATAGGATTTCCAAGGAGTGCCTGGTGGATTTGAACTGCTGACTTTTGGTTAGCAGCCATAGCACTTAACCACTATGCCACCAGGGTTTCCACTGATGTGCTATGCATTATTAAAAGTGACATATTGAAGTCTCCACCTATTATTGTAAAGCTGCCTATTTCTCCCTTCAATTCTGTCAGTGTTTGCTTTACATATTTTGAAGCTCTGTTGTTAGGTGCATATATATTTATAACTGTTATAGCTTCTTGATGCATTGACCCATTTATCAATATATAATGTCCTTCTTTGTGTCTTGTGATAGTTTTTAACTTAAAGTCTATTTTGTCTGATATTAGAACAGCTTGTTCTGGGTTACTGTTTGCATAGAATATTTTTTTCCATTCTTTCATTTTCAACCCATATGTGTCTTTGGATCTAAAGTGATAAGGAACTTCTGCCATATTGCTATTTGTTTTCTGTGTATCTTATGCCTTTTATGTCCACCATTTCCACCATTACATCCTTCTGTTTTATTTAGTTGACTTTTTTTGTAGTGCACCATTTTTATTCCTTTCTCATTTCCTTCTGTGTGTATATTATAGATGTTTTCTTTGTGGTTACCATGGGGATTACATTTAACATCCTAAATTTATAACAATCTAGTTTGAATTGATATCTACTTAACTTGTATAACATACAAAAATTCTGCCCCTATATAGCTCTGACCCTCCCCTCTTGTTGTTGTCACAAACCACATCTTTCTACATTGTGACTATTTCCCAGAGTTCTGACAAAGTTGGTTCTGACTGTTTCCGCTTATTTTTCTATGTTTCTGTGGGGGCACCGGAGCTTGGAGCTACAAGTTCTGCCATTTTGCTCTGTAGACTCTATTTTTATAACTTTGATTTCAATTCCTCTCTGCCTTTGGAGTACAGCTTCGTGTAGGGAACTTTCCACAATCACACCAGCTTTCAGCAAGCCCCTTCTCAAATTTCCTACAACAGCTACCAAGCCTCAGTATCACAGGTGTTCGTTAAGCCAGGCTTGAAATTACCCATTTCACACTTTTTCGAATCTGATCTGGGGATTTTTTTTTCTTTTCTTGCAAGCAGAAGCCAAATCTGTAGAACAGCAGTATTGTTGATTTCCAATGTTGATGTGGCTGTTGAAGTTGTTTTTCCTCCATCCTCAGGGAGGGGTATACCTTTTCTTTCTTTAATGTCTTTAAAGACACTTTAAATCCCAAACTATGCACAAGCAGAGAAGGAGTTTTAGCTCTTGGTAGCCACTTAAAAATGTGGCTCTAATGCTGAGAAGGTTCAAACAGGTTACATTAGAGACCTTTAAAAACAGCCTCTCCAGACACCAGGGGAGTGACACGAATCTGTCACTGGTGAAGAGGCCAAAGGCCAAAGTGATTCTGCCCCCACAGAGCACCCAGTCTTTCGGTTCCATTTCTAGCTGCTTATAGCAAGCAACCTCTACAGTAGCCACCTCTCAAATGCACCAAATATTTGTCTTCTGTCTAGTGCTTGGAGATGAAGACTTAAACACTGAGAGTACTCAGAAATAATCAACGGCTCAATGATTAGCTCTAGGGGGAGATTTTCGGGCTGCTTGCTTAGAGCTCCCACAAGTCTATGCTTACCATCATAACCGGGGCTCCATTACCTTCTCTCCCCCGAGACGGTAAGGCGCAGAAGGGCAAGGTTCCTTGGTGCCCTCTAACACAGCCTTGTACAATGTAAGTAAGCAAGGCCCAGGTGGACACAGCAAGGACATGCAGCCTGGGATGTGGCCAGCACTCCTCTTGGTGGCTCATCCTCTACGCTTCAGGCTGCCATATGCAGGGTGGGGACCTACTGTAAATGGTATCAGACCCCAACTACGGACACGGGCCAAGCTTCACAGGTTAAGGGCACAGTCCTCCAGAGTGCCACGTCTGCCCAAGACTTCAGACACTTCAGGAGTTTGTAAAACACCCTCACATCTGACCAGCTGGCTCCAAATACATCTGACCAGCTGGCTCCAAATTCAGGGGTTGCCACTACCTCCTCAGGTTTGATAACTCTCTAGAACAACTCACAGAGCTCACTGAAAGTGCTATACCTACAATTACAGTTTTATTAGAGCAAAAGGAGACAAATCAGAACTAGACTAAGGGAAAGATGCATAGGGTGAGGTCTGGAAGGGTCCCAAATGCAGAGCTTCCTGTCCCCAAGGACATGTCACTCTCCTGGCACATCAATGCACATAGAATATTGCCAACCAGGAAGCTCATGTGAGCTTCGATGTCCAGTTTTCATTGTGGCTTAGTTTCATAGACATGCATGACTGAATCACCGACCACACGCTTGAACTCAATCTCCACCCCGTCCCTCTCCCCAGAAGTTGAGCTGACAACATGTGGCTCAAAGCTCCAACCCTCTAACAACATGGTGCATCTTTCTGACATGGATAATCCTCACCCTGAGTCACCTCATTAGCATAACATAGAAGGGGTGTGGCCCAGCCCATCATGAATAATAAGAGCATTCCTACCAGCTATCTGTCAGTTTGTCCTACTATGGTGGCTTGTGTGTTGCTATGATGCTGAAAGCTACTCCACTAGTATTTCAAATACCAGCAGGGTCCCCTATGGCAGACAGGTTTCAGCAGAGCTTTCAGACTAAGAGTAGGAAGAAAAGTCTGGAGATCTATTTCCAAAAATCAGCCAATGAAAATTTTATGGATCGCAACAAAATTTTGTCCAATATAGTGCTGGAAGATGAACCCCCTAGGCTGGAAGGCACTCAAAATACACAGTGGCCTCAACAATGGACTCAAGGATGGGCAACATTTCATTCTGTTGTACATGGGATCACCATGAGCCAGGGCAGACTCAATGGCAACTAACAACGACAGAGGCGACCTCCCAGAAACCAGGGACAAGGCCATCCCAAGTCTCTGTTTCGTGCCTACTCACCTCTCTGCCTTTGCTCCCCAGCCCTCACCATCCGCAGCCCATCACCACGCCCAGAGGGTTTGCTTCTCCTAAATATCTCCTAAGTCCATTCTCATTCTCCGCCCAGTCCAGGCCACATCACCTCTCACCTGCCACCTGCCACAACCTTCTCACAGGTCTCCCCATTCTGACACACCAGCAAGAGCAGCCTGTCTAAGATGGCTGCCTGGTACTCCCAGAAAAAATCCAAACTCCAATTGTCCTTTTAGAGCTGGCCTCTGCCACCCCGTGAGCTCGATTTGCCTCACCTTCCCCCCATTCTTGCTCTAACCGGGACTGTTCAATGGAACCTTCTGCAAGGATGGGCAGGTACTGTGTCTGTACTTTCCAATGGGGTAACCACTAGCTATGTGCAGCCACGGAGCACTCAAAGTGTGGCTGGTGCAGCCGAGGAGCTGAAGATTTAATCTGATTCCACTTAAATCAATTTCCATTTAAATTACCATATGTGGCCAGCAGCTGTACTGGGTAGTACAATGATCAGCCCCTGTGAAACCTTCCAGTTCCAGGATGTGCCAACTCTGTGTCCTCAGGGCCTTTGCAGACGCTGTTCTCCTGGCCTGGAATGACCTGACCTCCCCCTGGCCAGTTCACACTCACCTCAGGCCCCAGCTAGATGTCATTGCTGACAAAGCTTCAGCTGCCCACCAAGTATGACCCTGGCCCCTGTGCTTCTTTCTCCTAACTCGGCTCTGATCCTACTAAACGACTGAAAGGCTCGCTCACATGCCTACATCCTGCACCTTTCACTCATTCTCTCACCATTCTACGTGCATCTATTGAGCACTGACTGTGAGCCAAACCCTGCTTTCCTGGGGGGACCCTGGCGGATAACGCAGGCATTGCTCCTTGTCCCCACGGTACAGCAACAAAGCAGTATGTTAAGGATGTCAGGGAACCTGGATGCTCCTCTTGAGAGGTCTAGGGAAGCTGTGGCTTCTCAGGAGGGCACACTGGGTCTGGTCATGTCTGTATTCCCAGTCTGGTTCCAGGCCAGGCCCAGGGGCTTCGTGAGTGTCTGCAGAAAGGTGACATGAATCAGGGTCAAGGGCTTGGTCCGCCTGTAAGGCTTCTTTCCAAGAAGCAAGTTAAAATCTGTAGCAAAGAGCCTGCACTATTTGGTGTGTCCACCCAGAGACACCCCCACCCAAGTCCATTTCCACCTAGCTAACCCACCCCAGCTTCTCTTAGCTTACCTTTCAGATACCTTGCATCCAGTACAGTTTACATCTGGAGGGGGCCCTAGAGACCTCTTCATACAACGGGTAAACCGAAGCACAGGAAGGGGAAGGAACTTGCTGGGGTCCTACACTAAGAGTGACCATGCCAGATCTGTGGGCTCTTGGGGTAGACCAGTGTATCAAACCTCAGCCAGCGCCTGTTGTGCAAACTCTGCCAAGCCCATGAATCACCTGCACCACTATTTACTTAAAACATATATTTTTCAGTATGAAAAACTTAAACCCTACACCAAAAACAAAAGCAATAAAAAAGAAAGGCTTCAATTGGTCTCAACCCACCAGGATCAAACGAGAATGAAGAACACCAAGGTCACACAACAACTACGAGCCCAAGAGACAGAAAGGGCCACATGAACCAGAGACTTACATCATCCAGAGACCAGAAGAACTAGATGGTGCCCGGCCACAACCGATGACTGCCCTGACAGGGAGCACAACAGAGAACCCCTGAGGGAGCAGGAGATCAGTGGGATGCAGACCCCAAATTCTCATAAAAAGACCAGACTTAATGGTCTGACTGAGACTAGAGGCATCCCAGAGGTCACGATCCCCAAACCTTCTGTTGGCCCAGGACAGGAACCATTCCCGAAGACAACTCATCAGACATGGAAGGGACTGGACAATGGGTTGGAGAGAGATGCTGACGAAGAGTGAGCTACTTGTATCAGATGGACACTTGAGACTGTGTTGGCATCTCCTGTCTGGAGGGGAGATAGGAGGGTAGAGAGGGTTAGAAACTGGCAAAATTGTCACGGAAGGAGAGACTGGAAGGGCTGACTCATTAGGGGGAGAGTAAGTGGGAGTATGGAGTAAGGTGTATATAAGCTTATATGTGACAGACTGACTTGATTTGTAAACGTTCACTTAAAGCTCAATAAAAATTATTAAAAAAAAAAGAAAGGCTTGACATTCTCAAAATTAAAAACTTTTGTGCTTCAAAGGATACCATTTAAAATGTGAAAGACAACCAAAGAATGAGAGAAGACTTGCAAATCATATATCTGATAAGGGTCTTGTATCTAGAATATACAAAGAACTGTTACAACTCAATAATAAAAAGATAAACAACCCAATTAAAAAAAGGAAAAGGACTCAAATATCCAAAGAATATGTACAAATGGCCAATAAGCACATGAAAAGATGTTCAACATCATTAACCAGCAGGGAAATGCAAATCAAAACCACAATGAGATACCACTTCACATCCACTATTGTTACTGTTGTTGGGTGTAGTCTAGTTGACTTTGACTCATAGTGATTCCCTGTGACAGAGTAGAACTGCCCCATAGTGTTTTCTAGGCTGTAATCTTTATGGGAGCAGATGGCCAGGTCTTTCTAAGATGGCTATAGTAAAAAAAAAGTCAGATAATAGCAAAGATGTGGAGCAACTGGAACCCTCAGACACTGCTGGTAGGAATGTAAAATGGTGCAGCCACTGTGGAAAACAAGCTGGCGGTCCCTCAAATGATTAAACATAGAGTTTCCTTCCAAAAAAAAAAACAAACCTGTTACCAATGAGCTGATTCTGACTCATAGTGACCCTATACGACAGAGTAGAACTGCCTCACAGAGTTTCCGAAGAGCACCTGGTAGATTCAAACTACTGACCTTTTGGTTAGCAACAGTAAGCTCTTACCCAGTATGCTACCAAGGCTTCCCAGAGTTTCCTTATGATCGAGCAATTCTACTCCTAGGTATCCGCCCAAAATGAAAACCTACGCTCAAATAAAAACTTGTACGTGAATGTTCGTAGCAGCACTATTCACAATAGTCAAAAGGTGGAAACAACCCAAGTGTTCACCAGCAGATGACTCGATAAACAAAACGTGGTCCATCTATGCAATGGACTATCACTCAGCCATAAACAGAAATGAAGTCCTGATGCATGCTATGACATGGGTGACCTTGGAAACTCATTATGCTGAGCGCGAGAAGCCAGACACAAAAGACCACATATTATATGATCCCATGTACATGCAACTTGAGAGTAGGCTAATTCGTAGAGACAGAAAGTAGATTAGTGGTTGCCAGGGGCTGGGGAGAGGTAGGGGATTGAGGGGGAACAGCTAAGGGGTGCAGGGTTTCTTTCTGTGGGGATAAAAATGTTTTAAAATCGACTGTGGCAAAGGTTGTATCTATCCATGGATATACTAAAAGCCACTGAATTATACACTCTGAATGAATGACTTGTATGGTATGTGAATTACATCTTGACAAAAACCAAAAAAAACCAAACCTGCTGCCGTCAAGTCAATTCCGACTCATAGAGACCCTATAGGGTAGGGTAGAACTGCCCCATGGAGATTCCAAGTGGTGCCTGGCAGATTCGAACTGCTGACCTTTTGGTTAGCAGCCGTAGCACTTAACCACTACGCCATCATACCTTGACAAAGCTGTTAAAACAAAAACTTAAATATTATAATCTAACCATAAAGCCATACAATCCAGGAACTCTGGGGCTTAATATGCTGGTTCCATATGTTTTTCGACGTCTATTAAAAATACATAACCATTACCATTTTGAACCGCCTCTCTCTCTCTCTCTCACACACACACACACACACACGCACACACGCTCACACTTACGATCTGCAGGAACCCCTCCGGCCCTGGCCTGCCTTGTTGCTGCGTCCCTCTCCTAGACCCTGCATCCACCTACACCCTCCAAGAGCTCAGAAGGAAAAACACTCTGTCCATCTAATTAATTCATAACATTCCACTGACCACATACAACACTATTGCCAGCTCACAGACCAAAGTCCTTGCTTAAAGAGAACGATTAATCGTGGGTTTTAATTTTTTCATGTGGTGGTCACAGACCACAGCCATGTGAATGAGCCCCTCCTGGGGCCCTGGGTTCCAGCCCTGCATGATCACCCAGAGGCAAGGGGGCTGCAGGCCACAAGACCACAGTCAATGAGACTCCAGGGCTCTGAGATCCTTTCTTCCACAGATTGTCAGGCCTTTCTTCCATGGCAGCACCGGCTGGGTTTGAACTGCCAACTTTTTAGTTAGTAGATGAACGCAACCATTGGTGGTGCCCTGAGACCTTTCACATAATAAGGGCCTTTAAAGTAGCCACTTTTAAGGAAGCTCAGGTTTCTGGGACGCTGAGGTCTACCCTGGAAAGGACCTGAGGGGCAGAGAGCACCAAGACCCAGGGAGGCAGGAGTTGTTCCACGAGTGTTAGGGGGTGAACTGTGCCCACCCAAAAAAAGAAATACGGAAGTCTTGACCCCTTACTTGTTTGGCAGTAGGCATTTTTCTTTTGCTATGTTAATGAGGGCATGCGGGGGAATAGGGTGGGTCCTAAACCTAATCCCTTCTGAGTTATAAAAAGAGCAGAACAGAGACAGACACACATACGGGAGGAAGACAGACACCATGTAAGGATCCATCTACGAGCCAAGAAACATCCAGGGCTACCAGAAGGTGAAAGAGACAAGGGAGGATCTTCCCCTAGAGCCTGCACAGTCCTGCTGACACCCCAAATTCAGACTCAGCTTCCAGAACCTCGAGACAGTAAATTTCTGTTCTTTAAAGCCCCAGGACACTAAGACAGGTAGGAGCCCACACTTGCGCACCCAACTCCACCAGCCATGATCCCCGGCTCCCTAAAATTGTCCCTCATGACGCCGAGGGTTTCGGTTTCATAAACGCCCAGCAGTTCACTTCCTGAGCCACCGGACCCACCACAGCAGCTCACTTCCACTCAGCAGGAACAGGGAGGGAAATGAGTGTGATTTCACGAACTCCCCAGACACAGACACTGGAAGTCTTCATTAAAGGCCTTTGGCCGCTGCAGCCTCAGGACGGGCGCTCAGCATCTCACCTCCAGCCCTCACCGAGGCAAGGAGTTCTGCTGTAGCCTTTCCTGACTTCCTTTTCATCTCCATCAACAGATTGTCCTCAATGGAAGTGGGTAGCGTCCCCAGCCCTGGGCTCCCGCAGCCCTGGATCAGACGCAGGTCAGGCAGACCCTCGGGGGAAGCCCCAGGAAGGGCCCCCCCCGCCCCGTGGAGTCCACCCAGGACATCCGTTCAGAGGAAGGGGGGCAAGAGGCTAGGGCTGAGCACTGACTAAAAGGACGCCTTCAACCACACATTGCAAATTAACAGCTATGTATTATTTTTCTTTTTTTTTTTGACCTGCAAAGTATTTTAAATGCTTCTAAATTAGTTGCCACCACTTTAAATCTGGAGAGGAAACAAAAAAATAAAAAATCTGTCTTCCTAGCTTATCTTGAAAATTGGAAATCAGGCCTGCATTCCCCGATGGTCATGACTTGATGAACCACGAGATGGGACCTATGCTCTGCAGTTTGCCACAGTCCCCACCCAGCCCAGCGGCCTCGCTCAAAGGACTGGAATGGCCTCATGGGCCTTTGGGTGTGCAACCCATGCTCTAAACACAATGAAATCTCTCTTGCCAGTGCAGAAATGGCCTTGTTTGGGACGAACGACAGATGGAGGAACAACCTCAGATCACTCGGGATACCCAAGCCCATGATCTTTAGAGTGAATAGTCACAAACCACAAATACACATCCTATATTTCCTGCCATGATCTGGCTTTCAAATATTCCTACCCCGTCATTCCCATAAATTTTCGTGTGCTGTCACATAGCTCAAAATCTATTTTGGTAACAGTTTCTATTTCTGTAACACAGTAACATGTAGGCCAAACAATGGCTGGGAGTCAAATCCAGCCACCGTCTAATTTTATAAATAAAGTTTTATTGGAACACAGCCATGCTCACTCACTTACGTACTGTCTGCGTCTACTTTCAGGCTAAGATGACAGAGTTGAAGAGTTGAGACAGAGACCAAATGGTGTGCAGAGCCTAAAATATCTACTGCTGGCCCTTCACAGAGAAAGTTTGCTGACCCTGAGGTTGAGCGGTGGATGATGGAAATGGCACCTCCTTGTAGAGGCATTCTTTGGGTCCATTTCCCGGGTTCCTTGTTTAAAATATGAATATTCTCATTGGGGTAATAATGATCCACCAGTGGATTTTCAGCTGTACTAAGGGGTGAGGTTGGGGAGAGTGGAGGTTGGGGGACAGGAGGGGTGGGAAGTGCAGAGCCACCAGCTTGGCCATTATCATGAGAAAGAGCTACGAGCTCCATCACAGCGCACCCTCAAACTCTGCCCACCCGCAGACCCTTAGCGTGGTCCCTCCTGTTCCAGCGCCCTCTCTGCCCTCCCACCCCACCCAGAAAACGCCTGCACTTACTTCATGGGCTTGAACAGCGCCTGCCCGTAATTCTGGAACGTCATTATGAGCTTGAGCTGCGTGCCCCCTGACTTCATAGCTGCAAGAGGGAGGGAAAGAGAAACTGAGTCACTCACTGCCTCCAGGGGGATGAGGGCCAGCCCAAAGAGGACCAACTAGGTCCCCCAGGCGTGGCAGAGAGACCCTCATCTGCCTGGGAGGTTTGGGTCCTCTGCCGCCATGCTCCTTCCCTGCTGATTCATGCCCCTCCTGCCACTCTGGTGTCAGAGCTCAGAGTCTGTCAAAGGCTCTGAACCAGACAGAAGGCACCAAATTCTAGAGTGTTTGCTCACCAACAGCATCTCTCGCCCCTGTGCACGTACTTATGCACACATTCACACATACACACACGCACTCCCACACATACATACACACATGCACTCATACATACACATACCACATGCGTGCACCATACTTGCATGTGGATGCACTCACACACATGCAAGCACACACACCACACATGCACACACATACACTCACACGTACACATGTGCACACATACACATGTGCACACACGTGCATAAACCATACATGTGCATACCACAATGCACACACACATATGTGCACACACAGACATGTGCACACACAGACACATGCATATTCCCCATTGCTGGCCTAGAAGAAGGGGAAAAGGGCCCCCCCAGTCTAAGTCTCTGGGTTCTGAAGGAAGCCCAGCAGGGTTTGTTTAGAAGACCCCAGGACCTCTTGGGTTGGAGGTACCCTCCTCGTCAAAAGCAGCTTTGGGGCCCACAGGTCATGATCAGGGAGTTCAGAAGCCTCCAGAAGCTTTGTTCTGTGGCTTCTGGCTGCTTCACCAGCTCAGGAGGCTAAAGAATTCCCAGCCTCCCTCAGCTGTGGGTTTTCTTTCTGCTGATAGGACAGAAAGGAGACGACTGGGGATTTCCAACACTGGAGACAGAGCTGGTCCCAGCCATGGCAGCTGGTGAGCAAGGCCCGAGTGAGGAACGACCCCCACCCCCACGATCGCTGCATGGGGACCCCATTATTTTCACAGGAATACCGACCATCCCCATGTGCAAACCCCTGACCATCGCTGTGTGGGGACCCCTGACCATCGTCGTGTGGGGTCCCCAATGCCAAGACAGCGACAGGGACACTGGATATCCCAGGGCTGACTGTCCACAGGCAGTCCTCGTGGGAGCTTGTCCGGCATTGTGGGGCCCTTATGTGTGGGAGCCAAGCACTGAATGATGCACTAACAGAAATGAACAAGGTGAGGGCCCCTCAAGTTTGCATTCGGTGGGGCGGGGTAGACCGTTCATTAATAACCCGAGGATAAATTCAGGTTTCGAAGGTCCGATGGTGAAGCAGGCAGACAGGGTCTGGGGACGGGGGGTCCTGCCCAAGAACAGTCACAGTCCTGGGGGCAGAGACCCTGAGACGGGCTGCACCAAGGTCTGTTTCCTCTTTCCATGGGTTTCTTTATGTGAAGAGAGCGAGGAGTTGGGCAGCAGCTGGGCAGCAGTGTGTGTCAGACATGTGGGACACTGAATGAGTTGATGAGAACATGGGAGAGAGGAGATGAAGGTAGAGAGAGATCAGGGCCCTGCAGGTGGAGGTGCAGAGCACAGGGAGGGTGGGCAGCGGGCGGGCAGGGAGTGGGAGAGGGGAGAAAGAAAGAGGGACTCCCGGTGACCAAGGACTGGAGACAGTGATGAGAGGTACCAGGTGAGAATACCTTCCGAATTCTGGAAGCCAGGGGTCGTGGGGGAGGGGGCTGGGTGCTAGAACTGAGGAGGCCTGGGTGTTCCAGGGCAGGCTGAGCCTAACTCAGGTTCTGGATGCAGACATGACCTGCCTGAAGATGGCCAACCATTCTCAAGAATGGCAACCGCCAAGGCGCTGTGGGTGCCATATTGAGGGCTACGCTTTGGCAGGAGTCTTCAGTCATCTCCCATCTCAGTTTCTCCTTCTGTGAAAGGGCTCAGGGTACCTGCTCAGCCTCCTTCTTGGGGTCGTGGTGAGGATCAAAGTCAGAGTGTATACAAAGCTATGAAATTGGACAACTTCACCAGGGAGTGGGTGTACACACAAGCCTGGGCAGTGGGTACAGACATGAACCTGGGAAGCCAAGCACTAAGAGGTCATGGAATTAGGAGAAACGTGCACAAGTCTGAGGACAAGCCACTATAGAAGAAGGAGGAGAAACAGAGACCGTGGTGTCCTCAAAGTCAAATGAACAGAGATTTCATGGCGAAGTGTCTTGTTGAAATCATATCAGTGTAAGTTCCAGTGACGACACTACGGGGGTAGAGGGGATACGGACCACACTGGCTGCCACTATCAGAGGAAGCGACACCAAAATGACTGTCTATAAAATTTTTGTGCAGTGTTTCAGCAGAAATTTATTATTCCTTATAAAAATATCCCAACAGTTATAACAAAAACATTTTTTGTAAGCCTGGCTTCCAAAAAATGTCTCAAGGTATCAATATACCTACAAGGCTAAAAGTCTATCTTAATTTACTTTTTGAACCTTCTAGTGCCCTCTGGTCAGAGCTGTCATTACTACCTAATTTTAATGACGCTTCAAATCACGTGGTTTCATCTGCAAGCGTTACAAGCAAGAATCGTTGGGGTTTTTTGCTGCTGGTGTTTTCACAGTCCCTGATATTGTCAAATCTTCTGGTGTTTTAGCTACAATACTGTGGTAATTAGTATTTGTGAGCCTATATCAATAATTTTTTTTGAGGATGAAGTAATAATTACAGGAAAAGAAGGAGCGATGTATGGGAATTACGATTTACGAATAACATTAGTACAAGAACATTAGGATTCTGTATGGTCTGGCACAGGAGGAGGTCCATGGCAGTGAGTGACATCATGAGTTACTGCACTAGGTGACATCAACCCTAGTGACACTACTGGTAAGTTATTAATTATACCTCCTTTTTTTTTTTTTTACAAAGAATCCTTAAAATTTAAGCTTTACAGTCATATTGTAAATTATCACTTAGACATAATAAAAGTTTTCTTTTGTTCTTTCTAAATCAAACTAGGGTGAGGATTTCTTTGACCTGTCACTGCCTCCACTGCTCACCTGTAAGATGGGAAAGATAATCACACCTGTGTCCTCGGGCCACCGTGAGGACTGGGGGAGGACAACACTTGTGAGGAGGCAGTGGTGGTTCCATGGTAGAATTCTCCCCTTCCATGCGGGAGACCAGGATTGGGTTCCCAGCCAGAGTACCCCATATCCACACAGCCACCACCTGTCTGTTGTGCAGACTGTGTGTTTCTATGATGCTAAAC
The DNA here is from genome assembly GCF_030014295.1 of Loxodonta africana. NCBI lineage: Eukaryota > Metazoa > Chordata > Mammalia > Proboscidea > Elephantidae > Loxodonta > Loxodonta africana. Next base: position 90,774,493 of record NC_087353.1, on the reverse strand, counting down.
GGGTTTCAGTGGACTAACACAGACTAGGAAGAAAGGCCTGGTGATCGACATTCAAAAACCAGCCAATGAAAACCCTTTGGATCGCAACAGTCCAATCCATAACTAATCATGGGGACCGGCAGCATTTTGTTCCATCGTGCATGGAGTCACCATGAGTTGGGGCCAACTCAACGGCAGCTAAAGGCAACAACAATTCCTGACAGTGGAGAACTCCACAGCCACCCCAACCCAGACAACTGACCTTTTAACAACACAGCACACTGTTTATGATTTTACTATTAACCAAGCCAAAAACCAAACCGTCACGTCGATTCCGACTCATAGTGACCCTATGGGACAGAGTAGAACTGCCCCATAGGATTTTCAAGGAGCGGCAGGTGGATTTCAACTTTAACAACAGCTTATAAAACACTTCCCCTCCACAGGCCTCCTCTTTTTGAGAAGCGTGTGTATATGTGTGTTCACAGGAGTCTGATGCTGCGGCAGCCCCAGCCCTCAGGGGTGGGGCTCTCTCAAGAGCAGAATTGTTGGTGGCTTTAATTTTCTCTTTCTCCTTATCTGCACTTCCTGAAATTCTACAATGCACATTTATTGTGTTTTTAATAAGTTGAAAACAGAAGTGATTGTATAAAATCATCAGCCCAATGAAAGCTCATTGAATGTTCCCATTTGCATGTAATAACCAGGGTCCCTGGGTTAATTATTCCTTCCTAGGCCTTTCAGAGTTTGTAATCCTGTTTTTTTTTTTTTTTTAATAACCAAATATTATGCAAATCTGGTCAGTCTAATCATTCTTGTTCTGGAAGCAACTCCCATCTGCCCTGCTGTACCCTGACCCCATGCCCACGCTGTTACCAACTCTCCCCATGGACCAAATACATAATTAGAATTAGAAGGCATTAACACCTCACAGTGACTAGGAATGCCAGGAACACCCGGCTCTTGCTAACTATGCTGGGCACCAGCTGTGCTCTTGATGGGGGACCTTACCTTTCCAGCCCAGTTCTACCATCAATCTACCACATCGAGAGGCAACAGGTATTAAGAGTCCTCTTTTTTTTTTTTGTTCTAGGATAAGATAAGACCACTCTGCCAAAACCCACAAAGGAACCGCCAAAGGCTCAAGATAATCATCTGGGGTGGGTGAGAAATGGGGACCCCCACCTAGCACATGGCCAGTGGGTTAGCCACCCTACTCTGCAGCTGCAGAAATGGGCTTGGAAACGCAATCAAGGTCCAGGCTGCAGGGGGCAGAGTCAAGGCACAAACTGGGTCTTGAAAAGCTGGGCAGAAGTTTGGGGGTTCTTTTGGAGCAAGACTGAGGTTCTGGCCCATTGCTATGGTCGTGGGGCAGAAGCAAACCCAGAGAAGGGGTCCAGCGTGAAGAGCTGGCATGGACGCTCACATTGGGGGGCCTCCCATGTTCCCAAGGATATTAAATTGTGATGTAAAAGAAGAAAAATGGTGCAGTTATTGAAATATGAATGGACTTCAAACTGGCCCCTCTCTGTGGCAGGTAAGTTTGGGAAAGTCACTGAGCCACAAGCAGCTCCAGCACCCTCTGGAAGTTCCTGGAGAAGGGGCAGGGCTGACCCAGAGCCCAGGAGGAGAGCTGGGACCGAGCATGCCCCCTAAGGGAGAACCCTGAGTTCTACCAGAATTGCTGTGCACCCCAAGCAAATACAGGGCCCGGCCTCAGGGCTGCCAGGACAGGATGAGTGAGGGATCCCGGAAGCACTGAGGGCAGCTTCCCACTCTGCCCCACACGGCCATTCTCCCCGTTTCTAGAGAACCTGGTCTGTGCACTGATTTGCCACCTTCTGACTTTTAAAGACAGAACTAGTCCAGGTCTTCGCCATCCCTGCCTGCCTGTCACACCGTGGGAGCTGGGGTGTTGCTGTGATACTGGAAGCTATGCCACCAGTATTTCAAATACCGGTAGGGTCACCCATGGTGGACGGGTTTCAGCAGAGCTTCCAGACTAAGACAGACTAGGAAGAAAGGCCTGGTGACCTACTTCTAAAAATCACCCAGTGAAAACCCTATGGATCTCCACAGAACACTGTCCGATATGACGCTAGAAGATGAGCCCCCTAGGCTGGAAGGCACTGAAAATACACGGTGGCCTCAACAATGGCCTCAAGCATATCATCAACTGAGAAGACGGCACAGGACCAGGCAGCATCTCATTCTGTTGTGTGTGGCGTGGCCGTGAGTCGGAGTTGACTCAATGGCAACTAACAGCAATACTACCATGTAGGTGGCCAGCATGGGGCTGGTGACACAGATGCTCCTGGCCTCAGTCACCTCATCTGTGAAGCAGGCCTCGTATCTGTCTTTGCAGCCTCAGCAGGGGGAGGGGGGGGTCTGTCAGGGCAGGAGGTCTGAGCGTTTTTAGGGTCGTGACTTTGCTTTAGAGGTCAGAGTGAGGCACCGCTGTTCTGGAAAACTCACAGGACCAGATAGCTCAGACCTTCCTTGTAACTCACAGAACGCGGCCCCTGCGGGGGCTCAGGCCACCCTCTCTTCCCCAGCCCACCCCACGCACCCTCCCACTCTGGACAAGTGTTTCAGACCCCAGACACACGGAGCCCCTCTGCCTCCTCACATACATAGAGAGGGTCAACATGGCTCACAGTCTGGGGCACTCCTGTGGGCTGAACTGTGTCCCCCAAAGACACAGTTCAAGTCCTAACCCTGTGAACTCAACCTTGTTTGGAAACAGGGTCTTTGAAGATGTTATCAGTTACCATGAGGTCACGCTAGAGCAGAGTGGATCCTAAACCCACCTAAGAGGTGTCCTTATAAAGGGGGGAAAGAGACACACAGAGGGAAGACCCCGTGTGAAGATGCACCTGCAAACCAAAGAATGCCTGGGGCCAGCAGAAGCTGAGAGAGCCTTCAGAGTGAGCTCAGTCCTGCTAACACCTTGACTTTGGACTTCTGGCCTCTAGAACCGACAGAGAATCGGTTTCTGTTGTTTTAGGCCACCAGTTTGCGGTCCTATTGTTATGGCTGCCCCAGGACACCCAGACAGGCACCCAGGAGCCCCGGCCGGAGGGGAGGGTGTGGCAGCACCCAGGAGCTGGCCTGGGGGTCTCAGAATGCCAGATCACGGCCCTCTCCAGTACTCTGGAAGCCTCCAGCCCTGGACCTGCCACCCCGCCTTGTGAGCCCTCGAAGGCCTGATCCCAGCTGCCCAGACTCCAGCCAGCTATACACAGAACCTTCTGGAATTTTGCCATGACAGCCTCTAGCCTGCCTGTTTGTTTTTCCACCCCTTTCTTTACAGCTGCTTTCTTTGATTTTAAAAGTTACATTCACTTAAAGAGAGCTGCAGCTCAGCCACAATGGAAACCAGCAGCCCTCCTGAGAAATCAACTCTCAGAACAAGATCCTGTCGGTAGTGGGGCTGACCACGGCTGTAGCCTGCTGTCCAGGCTCGAGGGGCGGAACTGGGTTGGCAGCAGCCTGGGTGACCGTTCTCATCAGACATTGCAGCGGAGCTGAGAAAGGGTGATATCGAAAACATAGCTCTCGGCATCCTTAGTGGCGTCCATCCTTCCGTCCAACGACTTTCAGTAGTTCCTCCGGCATCCAGTCCTCCTTCTCTGGGTCACCCAGCCAGGCCCTGGGGACTGTGGCCTTGGCAGCAGATGCCACCCTGGTGAGAGATGCTGTGGCCTTTCTGGGGCTGGAAATACCTCCTGGGGGATCTCGCTCCTGACTAATTAACCGGGGCAGCCGGTGCCCGGCCCCAACCCAAGCCCCCAGGGCAGCTCCTCACGTGGGCAGCTGCAGCTGAAGGCCCCTTTGTTCCTTGAGGCTGCAAGCCAATTAGTGCTGGATTCGGCTCAATGCTCCCCCACTCCCCCCACCCCCAGCAGATCCATTAGTGTCGGGACTTCTGTCCTGCGAGCTGGTTCCTTTTGTTCACCCTCAAGCTCCAGACCACGCTCTGTGCTGGTCCCTAGGATGTGATTCAGGCCAGAGGCTGCCCCACACACCTTCACAGGCAGTGACTGCTTTTCCCTCTTCTTCTTAAGAGATCCTGAGAACAGAGTCCTGCATCATGCTGGCTCCTCTTTGCACCCACAATTGTGCATGACAGTGGCTAGGGGATTGCTGGCCTGGCCGAGGCGCCGCACATGTGAGCTCAGGCGGGATAGAAAGGATAATATCCTGGCCGTTACCAGGCAGCCAAGCCCAGTTATAAATAAACCACCGCTGCCCAGACCAGCTGTGCCGTGTGCCATGCGGCGCTTCGGGAATTTGATCAAGTGGCTCTGAATGGGGAGACTCAATGGGGCCGTTCCAGGAGGAGGGCCGGAGAACCTTGCCGGAATCCTTCTCCATTAGGGCAATATTTCTGGGCTCACGTTTAATGGCGAGATGAGTAACTGGGAGGGTAAAGTGGCCCCCACAGGCTGAGAAGACAGAACTTAAGAGCCATACGATACCCTGCCCAGGGTGCCCCTCTAGGAAGCCTCTTGTCCCTGTGGTCAACAGGGAGCTGTAAGGCCAGGCTGGCTTTTGGATGTGTCTCCAGCTCCAAATATTTGAGATCTTCTTTTGAATGCTACTGCCCTGGGTCATCATGACTTCAGGTCTTTCTTTTTGTCTGTCTCATGCCCAAAAAGGGGGAGCTGCCGGCAGGCACAGCTGGATCTTCCACCCTTGGAGATGTTCGGGGCTCCTTACAGGGGGCTGTCTGTCCAGGGCTCCCATGTGCCCCTCAGAAAGTGTCCCCGCTTCCACTCTGCTCCAGATCACAGCAGAGACAGGGACAGGGCCACCAGGCAGCAGACCCCTCAAATCTAGGACCAGCTGGGCCTCCACCCCAAACCGCCAGCCAGGTGTCCACACCCAGAAGGTCCTGAGAGCAGCCATGGCCTTGGGTAGGAGTAGGGGCCAGTGAAGGGGTACCCTACCCACAGACACCTTTGGGAGAGGGCTCAGCAGTCCCCCCATGCACCCTCTCAGACAAGGGGAACTGGGCCCAAACCCCTGGGCCCATGCTGGCTGCTCTGGTGAGATGGTGTCCTGCTCTCTGAGGAAGGGGGCATCCCAGACACATGACTCAACAAGAGCACTCACTGGCCTTGGTCCCCAGGCCTGGGCCCACAGCACTGCTCAGCACTGGCCGGGCACAGAGCCTCCCCTCCCTCACCTGCCCAGACGCTATTTCACACCCACTGTTACTTATACCTGGAAGCCACACAAGGACCCTGTGAAGTCAGCTAAGGGCCCAAGACCCTTCCTCAGATCCTGAGGGGGGATATATTTGGGGCTTTAGAGTATCCCAGATAATACTGAGCACACGTGGGGCACATACCCCGTGTTGATGGGCACCCTGAGCAGGGTGCGGGCCCAACCCTCAGCCACCCACCCGTGTCTGCAGAGAATCTGTGAGCACCCACTCCAGTGAGGAAACGAATACTGTCTGCAACCTCGCCAGTCAGCCCCGCCCCCCAGGAGTCGGGTCTCGTTGAACCCGCTGCCCATGAGTTGTGTCTGGATTCCAGGTTTGCAGTCAGGTTGTGGGATCCTGATCATGGTGTCCCCATGGCCTCGGGAGGAGCCCAGGGCTCTGAGAGGGTCACAGACCTGCTCAAAGTCACCAGGAAGAGCCGTGGACCTGGAATTCACACCCAGGAGAGGGCACAGCATTAGGCACTTGGACCCCACTGTCCTGTCTTGGCGAGGGGATGGAGCAAATGGCCAGCTCAGTGCTCTGATGACCACACAGCTCAGGAGCAGGTAAGTACTAAGCCCCAAGGCCAGCACAGGCCAAAAGAGGAGTGAGGCCCTCCCCTTCACCCCCTCACCAGACGGTGGGCGCAGAGCAAACGTTCATATTTTACAAGCTGCTCACTTCCACCATTTTACTCCATCTTTGCAATCCTCCCCAGCTGATGTGACCCCCACCTGGCAGACAGGGAAACCGAGGCAGAGAGCAGCCCACACCAGTGGCCAAAAAGGAAGGGGTTCTGTAAACATAAGCTTCCTGCCTCCCTGCCCCCATCCTGTGTGACGGAAGTCTGCATTTAAGGCCCAGGTTGGATGCCAGCTCTTCTAGAAGATCCTCCTGGAACCTCCCTTCCCTCTAATGGAGGTCAACTCCTCTCTAGAAGCTCCACACCAGTCAAGATCACCCACCCACGCACTGCAGCTGTGGAGTGAAGCCCCAGGGAGCAACTTTCAGGACCAGAGCCTCCCAGCCCCATCTCTGGGGACTAAGGAGACCCTTGCAGACAACCACCCACAGACCAAGCCCCGATCCTGGAGCTGCTGAAATCAGTCATCCAACTCAGCTGGTAACTAACCTTCAAACTTCATTCACCCCAGCCCCAAAGACAGCCCAGCTTCTCCTGCTAGGAGGGGCCACACGACACCCATGTTGAAGCAGGGGACCTAGCTCAGAGCACAGAACCAGCCCCCTCTATGAGGGAAGAGGACTGCAGCCATTGGGGTGGTAGGCAGGCATGCGGGCACCTTCTTATTCTTTTACCTGTGGCCTAGTCAGTGCCCTCTTGGGGGCCAGCTGAGGTGGAGGGAGTCCCACAACACAGCAAGGGGGTGGCGGGGCGGGGGGTGGTGCAGCCTCTCTATATCTCTTTCTCTATCTCTCCATCTCTGTGTTTGTCTCTCACTCCTGTCTCTCTTTTCTTCTCTCTCACGCTGTTTCTCTTCTCTTCTCTCTGGCTGTCTTTCTCACTCTGTCTCTCTTCTTTCTCTGTCTCTTTTTCTCTCTACAGTACCAGGAACAGCGGCGGAGCAGCCCAGCCAGTGCCAACAGCAATTCTGGTACCTTTCTTTCCTCTTCTCGGCCCGGCAGGCTCCTTGCCCTCGAGGCTACAGTGCAAGCCGCCCGGAGGGGACACTCTGGCAGCCCCCAGCCCGGACACCCCCGCAGCTGCAGACAAAGGCCAGGGCATGCACAGGAAAGCACCTACCAACACTGGTTATCTTCTGGGAGCTGAGGTCCTGCAGCAGTGCCTCGATGGCGGGGTTGTGTCGTGAGTACAGCTCATAGCGGTTGATACCGATGTGGAATTTCAACCAGTTGGGGTAGGCGTCCATGGCCGTGCCCCCGGTGGGGAGAAATTCTTCACCTTCGTTACCTTCATGTGGCCTGTAGGAAGCAAAGACAAAGGAAAACACACTTGCATATGCTTGCGAATTGATCCAAAAGTCCACAAAAAAGAACAGAGTGTGGGGTCCTGAAGGCCCTGGTGAAGGATGAACGGTCTGGTGGCAACGCTGAGACTTTAACTTTGGGTTCAGATGCTCGTAGATCAAAGAGGGGCCGGTGTGTTTGCACTTTCTTTCCTGGCTCTTGTTCTACCCGCTAATAACACACCCGGAGGCCATGACTCCTAGTTATCCTCCGCAGACGCCCCAGACAAGCTACAACTAAGGCCAGACTAACCAGGAGCGTCCGTGCCAGCCTGGCCCATTCAGTCCGGGATTGCTGGGCCCTGAAGCCACCTGACTGCAGGCCACTGGCTGCTCTGGGAGCAGGAGCAGAGATGTCTCTGACCATAGACATGTCCAGGCCTTCAGGAACCTTCCCTAAGCCTTTGTTCCAGTGACCAGGGGTCGGAATGGTGCAAGAGGCTGAATTTGATTCTAATTAGAGCAGCCTTGGGTGGGGAGAGAGGACGAAGCAGGCCCTCTTGCTGGCCAGGCCCCAAGGCGCCACCTCCTTGCCTGTCCACACATCCCTGGGGTCAAGGGTCAGTCTGGGGGAGGACACACCCTCTAATCTGTCTGCTGGCTGGAGGAAGAATGGAATTGTCTTAGCTTTAATTCACCTGGAAGCTCTGTCCTGCAACAGACTTGAGGGGTGTCCAGGCACCTCCCAGAGGCTGCAGTTGCTGACCCCTGGGAGGGCCGAAGGCCAGGCTACCGCTGTGCTTCTTGAGTTTCTGAGCATTTCCTGGGCCTGGGCCTGGGCAGCAGACAAAGCTCAAGCCACCCAACACGACCGTGAGTGAGACAGAAAACTAGGGCCTGGGCACATTTTGGGAAGAGGGGATTGGCACCAGTTGTTTTGGAAACCTGGACCTCCCTGCTCCATACTCAGCCCCGTTGCTTGGGTAACCTTTTGCAGGTTGTTATTTATTCTGGCCTCGGTAGTAGTTAATATTTCACTACTCAGGTTGCTGCATCTGCTTATTTTGAACCGTGTGGCTGAAAGGAGGGCCTTGGGAGAAGGGCTTAAGCCAGGATGGCTTAAAAAGATGTCCTGGGGGCAGCTCTTCTCCACCCTGCCTGCAGCCTTCCTTGCACGAAGCTTCCACCCCCTTAGCAGCAGGCACTGCTCCCAGCTTGCTTGAGAGGGAGACCCCTTTGTCCCGCTCACTCATTTCTGACTCATTCATTCATTGCCTAACCCACTTTCCAGGCCAGTGACCAAAGCCTGCAGGGCAGGGGCGTTTCCTGGAAAATTGGGCTCTGGAATTCCTCCCCATCACACCTCCCTGGCTCTGGAGTGCCCAGCCTGCCTGTCACACCAGCACCTAGCAAAGCTCCCAACTGCCTGGCAGCCCCCTGAGTGAAGGGCACTGGAGACAAAGGCTGGAACCAGAGACCTCCTGTGCCCCAGCCTGCAGCCCCACGCCACAAAGCTCCTTTTGCACAGGGTCTCTTCCACGGGTTCAACTCCCTCTGGGGGGGTCCCTGAACCCCTGGGCCTGTTTGCATAACTGGGGTGCAAGGACATTACTGGGGAGCAGGCGGACAGATTTATCTTTCTTCTCAAAGGGTGCCTGGCTCCCTTAAGGGCAGGTCTGCCGGCACCCACCCAACCTGCGCCCACCCGAGGACACGGAGAGTCCCCCACTCACCAGTCCGAGTTCTCCGCTGCCTTGGGGTTGAACCTGATGTCGCTATTGACATTAAACAGAACGTCATCCTCTGTTAACGGTGGAACGGCCACCCGGTAGAGTGGATGTTCAAACAGCCTGGCCAGGAGGGAGCCGTCCCCGCTGGGGCTCGGAGGCGGCGCTGACCTCTGCGGACCGTGGGCGCGGAGCAGCGGCCGGTGCGCTGGGTCGCGGGACTGCGGGGCGCCAGGGTCCCGCCCTCGCCAAGCTCCCTCGGCCGGCTCAGCCGCGGGCGGCAGCTTCTCCAGCGAGTGGGACGTCAGGTTGGAGGAAGGGTCGGAGCTGAAGTCCTGGAGGATGCGCAGAGTGTGCTTGTTGGGCCAGCCGGGCTCCGCAGCAGCTGCCGGGGGCTCCCCGGGGCGGCCCCGCGCCTGGGCCCAGCCCGGCGCCCCCGCCTCGGCCGCGGGCTGCGCGCACGAGCAGCCGGGCTCTCCCGGGGGCCGCACGGCGCGCCGCTCCAGCTTGGGCAGCAGGTCCAGCACGATGTGCAGTGCGCAGGCCACCAGGAACACCATCAAGATGAGCACGCGGAACCTGCGCACCAGGATCATCTTCATGGCCACGGGCGAGCGGCTTGGGTCGGGTGCCCTCCGGCGTGCCGCCAGCCCCTCTAGCCTCGGCTCCACTCGGACGCGGCGCCGCCTCGCGGGTCAAGGTCCATCCAGCGTTGGGACAGCTACCAGCCGCGGAACGGCAGCCGGGCCTGGACCCCGCGGAAGGAGCCCGCCGCCGGAGCCCCCGCCCGCCGGGCCATCCCGGGGACCGACCCCTCCCGGCTTCTCCCGAGCGGCCGCGCCCTCAGCGGCCAGGCCCCGCGTCCCTGATCCGTGAAGCTCCGGGTGTGGGGGGCGGCGCAGAGCGCGGCGGGCCGGGGGCCTGGGGACGCAGCCGGGGGATGCCCGGGCGCACGCAGTGGCCGGCGCGGTGCTCCGGTGCCGCGGCCCCGCTCATCAGGCGCGCGGGGGCCCGACGCGGCTGCCCATCCCCCAAAGGGGCGCGGCGGGCCTGGGTGGTGGCTGAAGCTAGAAGCGATCCGATCCCGGCGCGGTCCCCTCGGTGGGCTGCGGACGGGCGGAGCAACGCGGCTCCTCGGGGCAGCTCTCTGGCAGGGCTCGGCGCTGTCACGCTAGGCCGAAAGGCGGGGACCGACAGGAGGGACGAGGGTGCAGGGCCGCGTGGACAGAGGACTAGGGACGGAGGACTGAGGCGGGAGCGGCGGGGCGGGCAGGTGCAGCTGCCGCGTCCCGGAGCAAGAGCTCCAGCACGCCCTAGCCCCTCGGTGCGCCCCCCGCGAGCAGGGCGGGCAGATATTCCGACCACCGGAGCCGCCCCTCGCGTCAGAGCGCACGGATTGGCGGAGCCGCGACCCTGGCGAGAGTCACGGCCAAACCCGGCCCAGCTCACTCGCTCCTTTCTCCTCCCCTTGGCCGCGCCCGAGAGGCCTCTGCAGACCGGAGCCGGCGTGGAAAGGGCGCCTCTGCCCGCGATTCCCAGGGAGAAGGCGGAGAACGAGACCAGAGAGGGGTAGGCGGGGAGCCGGTGTCGCTACCGACACTGGCGAGATGGGCGCCCCGCCTGGCTTTTTTTTCAAAACCCCCGCCCGGGCTCGGCCTGCGGCCTCCCGGCTCGTCCCCAGAAGGGGCCTCGGCCCCGAACCGAGGCCAAGTCCCTCCCCGAAGCAGCGGGGCGTCTGCACCCCCGGATACGCTCTCTGCGGGGCGGCCACCTTGCGCCCAGCGGTGAGCCAGGAGGGAGAGGAAGGGGCGCTGGGGCCACCACCGCGGGAGAGGACTCGGAATCGGACTAGAAGAGCGCGGTATTTGGCCCAAATTCGGAGAGAAAGCCAGGACAGCGGCCAGGCTCCCTCCACCCGGCGGGTCTCCACCCCACCCCAAGGGGATACGCCCACGCCTTAACCCCGGCGGCGCCGGCGCCCGGAGCTAGCACTCGCTTGGCACTGAGAGGTACCCGGTGCGCCCGGCCGCGGCCCCTCCCTCGCAGTGGGAGGGTCTGTGTGTGTGCGCGCCTGTCGGCGCCAGTGCTGCTTCTTTGCCTCACCCAGTGCGCAAAGCCGACAGTCCACCCCAAGAGCTGTACTTGCTCACCGTGGCCTCGTCTGTGACTGTGTGGCTTCTGGTCCCCCGACTACCAATAATAGGAAATATTAACTAATGTGAATGTCAGTCCTAGAAAACCCAGTTAGGGAAGTTAGGGTGCAGGAGGGGCAGGCAGCCATAAGCACATCCTCCACCAAGTGGAGGGCCCCTCTGACCCCGGCCCTCTTAAAAGTGGCTGCAAGTTTCCAAAGCAGGTGGATGGTGAATCCTCCCAGCCCACACCCTCTGTTAGCTGGACTGAGGGGAGGCGGCCTTCGGCAGGGACTAGGGTCTGGAGCCCCCACACCCCCATTCACTCACTTGCTGTGTTGCCTGGGCATCTCACCACTCTCTCTGGACGCCGTTTTCTGCTCTGTGAAGTAAATGCATTGGGGACATTATTTCTGAGCATTCATCGCGAATCCTGGTGCCCTGCCCAGCATCTGGCATTCAATAGTGCCCACTAGATACTTGTCACACAGAGGAGGGTGGTCCCAGCCCAACTGGCCAGGGAAATTAATGTCTCTTAGGCTGTTTGAAATAAGTGAAAGGACCAGAGGATGTGTGGGGGCGGGGAGGGGGGATCAGTGCAGCAGGGAACAGAGGGGACAATAGATTTGAGTTGAGACAGGCCCTGGATTGAGAGCTTCTTGAAAGTGGTGTTCATTCACTCTCTTGTCCCACCATTAATTCATTCAATGAGCTCCATCTCTGTGCCATAACTGGTCTGGGGGCGGGCAAAAGACAGCACTGACGAGCCCCCTGCTCCCATGACAGTCTAGCTGGGGAAACAGACAGTGAACAAGGAAAGAAAGAAAGGAAATTCGAGCTACAGCGGGGTGATATGTTGATGAGCATGTGTGTGCACCCAGGTGTGTGTGTCTATGTGCGTGTACATGTGTACATGTGTGTGCATGGGTGTGTTCGGGAGAAGAGGCAGCTTTGGTTGGTGTTACCCAGAGGGGCCCAGGAGGCAATCTGTATGCTAATACCCCACAGCTGAGAAGAAAGCTCCCCTCCACCAAGGTGACATTGGGGGGGAGAGTCCTGGGGGTGGTAGGAAGGAGCTGGGTCTAGGTCTGTGGCTCACCCCCACCCAGCAAGCGTCTCCCTTGGAGCTCCGTAGCCGCCACAAACCTGTCTCCATCATCTGCAGCCCCTGGACAGCAAAGCCGTGGTCCAGTGTTCTCAGGGCAGACATGTGGGTGGACTGATCCCATCGACACCCAACTGTGGGGCTTCACAGGCCCCATCCCACCCCCCCCACCCGGGAGCAATACTATCTGGGTTGGACCCCTCTGCTGGGTGTCTGTCTTCCATTGTCCTGGTCGTCCACACTCCCCTTTGAGGAGCCTTCTCTAACTAACCGGGTCATTCTGAAGGGCCACCACTCCTGTTTATCTTCTGGTTAACACCGATCACTCTCTGGATCTGTCGTCTCATTTCTTTGGGTCCCCTAAATGCACACATTCCGCCAAGACAGGGGCCTGCAACACCCTCTGCACAGCCCTGCCCTGGAAGCCAGTGAGGGACAGGGGCTCCAAGAGGCATCTTGAGCCAGGACCCAGTTCAGGCTGGTGTCTCAGGTTCAGGGACAAATGTGAAACAGAACACACGGCACCAGAGGCAGGGCATGATAAACTGCCTGGCTGGCTGCCTTTGGCTCCGAGAGGTGCGGGCTTGGCCAGCAAAGCTTTGGAGGCAGGGGGCCTACAGATGGACATTCCCCAGCATAGACCAGGGGGTGGTCTGCGGGCTTTTGCCTGCCAGTGGAAAATATGTCCAGTGGAGATGGGAATCACACAGAAAAATAAAGCTAGGTACAGAAGAAAGGGAAATAAGAAACGCTGGAGTGGGGGATTGCTGGTTTGTGTAGGGGGGTTGGGGAGTTCCCTGAGAAGGGGGCATTTGGATGGAAAGTGGATGTCTGTGGGCATGGTGATTTAGGCCGGGGGGACAGAAAACATGGAGGCCCTAAGGTTCAGCCCAGAGGCAGCAAGGAGGCCTGGTGGTGGCTGGTGGCATGGGGGGCCAGGAGATACCAGGCAGGGCCAGGTTGGGAGACCAGTTTGGGGGTCGATAGGAACTCAGGGCCACAGTCCAGCTGAGGGGAACAATGACTCTGACTCGAGCAGGAAGGAGGGAGTGGGGAGTGCCGGGATCCCAAATGATAGATCCAGCAGTGGGGTCAGGAGAAGAGTGGGGCCCAGAGTGCTTCTGAGCCATAGGGAGCCCCCTGGAGACAGGTAAGCCTGTGTGTGTGCTGGGAATTGAGAGTTTGACCCTGGACTGTAATGTTTGAAATGCCTGCAGGACCCCCAATGGGCTGCCTGGTGTGGAGATTGGTCCAGGGAAAAGCAGGTGGTGGAGGCAGAGTAGATGCATCTTACGGGGAGTTTTTCTAGAAAGGGGAGTAGGCGTCAAGGGTCCTGGACTGGATGAGAGAACCTGGACACGGAACCTGGACCTGTCCCGAGCTCTGAGCATGCTCGCAGGGCTGAGGGCTGCCCTGTGGGGGTTGATCCCAAGCAAACCCCAGGGCTGACTGAGGCTGTGGTGAGTGCAGGGACCTGTAGGGGAGGAGGTTGCTGGCCCAGGAGCACAATGGACCCAGGAGGGGGGCAGGGGAAGCTGCTGGCACAGGTACAGAGGTCAGGGTCTCAGGGTAGTTGTGGTTAGGGCACTGGACAATACAGCAGGCAAGAGCCACCTGCTTCTCATAATTTTGTACGTTGTCTGCTCGCCCCCGTCTGTTCTCTGGAATCCTGGTCCAGCTCAGTTCTCCTGGGGGGAAGGAGCCTAAGGCCCAAAACCCCTGGGGTGTGCGGAGGAGCCAGCTGGCCTGACCGAGGACCCCCGTTAACCTTCGCAAGACAAAGCCTGCTTATAAGTGGACAGACCGAACGGTGAAGACAGGAAGTGTGAATGGGGTGTTTAGCAAGAGCCTTTGGGCAAGAAAGGGAAAGAAAACACGTATATACAGGTAGTTGCATAAGGGAATATGGGACAGGATTTAGGAAAGCAACGAAACAGTTGTCTCTGAGACGGGCACACAGAGGGTGAGGACGGAGGGACTGAGAGTGGGACGTGGAGTTTGGGGTGTTGGGACGGGTCGGGTAGATGGGCCTGGAGGTGGCTCACAGACTTGAGGAGCTGCAGTCCGGGAGCAGAGAGGGAATACAGGGGCTTGACTTCCCCCATCCTTCCCCCCAGATGCACCATGTCTAGCTCAGGTCCTGTGAGCTTTGGAGTGACAGGTTTTGAGAACATTCCAGGAGGGCCCAGAACTCCTTGCAGGGTGGGAGGCAGGAGGCAGCAGAGCCTGAGAGCTGGCCTGCCTCCTTCTTCAGGGCTCCCTGTGCCCCTGCCTGACCCGAGTCTGCCCCCTACCCACCCTGAGGGTCAGGGGTGGTGTGAAGGACAGAGCCGCCCACGGTGTGGCACGGTGTGGAACACCACGATGTTTTCATAAGGATTACTCACTCATCCCAGACCACCAGGGAAGCTCTGGCTCTGGCCACAGACTGTTCTGGAAGCTGGCTGAGGAGTTGGAAGGAGGATCATTCACAGTGCCAGGGGCTGGCCAAGCACCTAATGGTGTGTAGGCAGCTCCATCCTTGTCAACTGAACCAGAGGACGATAACATACCCTTCCGTCTACCTCCTCACTCTGCTATGGGCCCCGGTATGGCCTGAAGGAGCTAGGCTGACATGGGGAGGGAACTCGGGCACCTGCTGGAGAAAAGGCCTTCACAGGAATTGGGAGACTACACCCATGTCCTCTGTGCTGGGTTGAAGGGACTTTTGGGGACCAGGTCCTCCTGACACCGCGACACTAATCGGTCCAGCCGTCCTCTCCCTCTGAGCTCCCCCTCCTGGGCTCCTCCTCACCACCCCCCCCACCACTCACTGTCATCCCCAGCCAGAAGGTCTTTGGAAAACAGCTCCATTGTTCTAATTAAAGCAACAGATCCAGATGCCCCCAAAAGTGCAAATAAAAGAATTTAAAAGTTCGACCTTATCTTGTCCACTTTGTATCGCTCACGTGTATGATCTGTATTCTTACCCATCACACGCAGACCATTCATAACTGACCGCCTGCTGACCGTGAGGAAATGCCAAGAAATGCCCAAATCCAGTCTGTTCACAGAATCTACATATATACACATATACGCATATACACAAATACACATAATTTGTGTCACATGCACATATAACCCTCAGTTTTTTCACCAACTCTACATATATGTATATGCAAATATACACATATGCATATATAACCTGTAGAATTTTCACCGAATCTACATATACACACAGATGTTGTTGTCGTTGTTAGGTGCTGTGGAGTAGATTCCAACTCATGGCGACCCAGGTGACAGAGTAGCACCTAGGCTATAATCTTTACAGAAGCAGATCGCCAGGTCTTTCTCCCTCCAAGCCACTGGGTGGGTTCAAACCACCAACCTTTTGGTTAGCAGCCAAGCACTTAACCATGGTGCGGCCAGGGACCCTTACAGACACATACACACGTGGGCATATAAAATCGGCAGTCTTGTCGCCAAGTCTACATATACACATATACGTATAGTATCCACAGTCTGTTTGCTGAACACAATGCCATACAAAAAAAACAAAAGCTTGGCTTCAGAGATATTTTAATCTGGAAATTAATCCCACAAATAAAAACACTCTTATATACAGTTTTGGGGGGTTCTGAAGGAAACCAAAAGGGAAATTACAGACTATTTTAGCAATGAACACAAATGAGAACAGCACCCATTAGAATCTGTAGGATGCCTCCCAAGTCCTGCTCTGAGGAATCGTAGAGTGATAACCACGCTTATTAGAAAATGCTAATGAGTAAGAATAAATGAGCCAGATTTTCAGTTCAAGAAGTTAGGAAAAGAACAATAAAATAAGTCCAAGTAAAGAGGGAAAGAAATCATACAGAACAATCCGAAAGCAGATGCAATAGAAAAAACAACTGTGGCGTTGGTTAATATGAGGACAAAGTGCTCTGAAAAGGCCAGGAAGGGAGTCCCCACTTTAGGAAGCCTAATTAAGAAAAGAAAAAAAGGATACAAAAGAAGAGCCTTTAGGGATGATAAAGGAGGTTTAACGAGAAACGGGGAAGGCGTTAAGACATTTCCAGAAAGACTGGACCACAGGATACCATTATATTTGGTGATGTGGATGGCCCAGGCATCTTTAAAGAAAAATTACAAGATCCAAACTGACTCATGAAGTCCTGGAAAATGGAATCCTAGCAGGAGAAATTGAAAATTGGTCAAATATTTATTCCTAAAAAGGGAAACGGGGCCAGACGGTTTTGCTACACATTTGAGGAATGGGTATTCCATGTGTTGTGTAAATTGCTCCAAAATAGGGGGAAAGATTGAAAGTCATCATTGTGTCAAGAGATGTGCTAACACTGGTGTCCACCAGATGAATGGTGAGCACCCCTCTCCCTTCCTTCCTGCTTGCTGGGCGGATGGGCCCCTGCCTCAGGGCCTTTGCACCTGCCATTCCCTCCCCTAGAGGCCATAGATCCTTCACATCATTCACTTCTCAGGCAAAAGGAAACCCTCTATTATCTCAATAGGTGCAAAAACCCATCTCGTCAAATTCAACATTTATTCCTGTTTAAAAGCTTTAAACCCAAAAAACCAAACCTGTTCCTGTCAAGTCAATTCCGACTCATAGTGACCCCGTAGGACGGTGTAGAACTTACCCTGTAGAGTTTCCCAGGAGTATCTGGTGGATTCAAACTGCCAACCTTTTGGTTAGCAGCTGTAGCTCTTAACTAGTACTTCACCAGGGTTTCCAACATTGATATGGTATCCAAAATATCTTTATCTCCAACTTACCAGGGATACCATTTTATCTTTTCTTGGGTCTGGGGGAATAATTTTGGAAGGAGGCATTTTATAAAATGAAACTGCATTCACCAGACATTACTTTGTACGTGAGTGCAATCTGCAGGTGATCAGAGATGAAAATGCAAATTGTGGGCTCATAAGATTCGATTTTTAGAAGAAGCAAAGGCAGGATTCAAGGCAGAGAATAAATTACAGAGAAACTTCTGATCCACAGCCTCAAATTTCTGGGTCTGGAGCAAAAATCTAATCTGGTCAGGCCTGTGGGGTGATTGCCTCAATATCAGGTCCCTACTCACCGGGAAATGGCCGTAAGAGGCTGCATGATCCCTGCACCTGAAGCTTTGGGCCACAGCAGTCACGGCACAGTGACTGGTTCCGGTCTGGGAAGTACTCATTTTCCTCTTCTGTTGACTGTGAAAATCTAACCATCCAGAGTCAGGTCCCAAACCTGTGGCCTGATGATCCCCATCTGTGGTCCCTGCAGGTTCCCCTCCCCTGCCCTTGCAGTCTCTGCCCTCTGCTCAGACCAGGGGATGTGGGCAGAGGTCCCTGAGAGCATTCCCAGGGAGGACACCTGACTAGGGAAACCCGCTTTCTCAGTGTCAGCCCTGGACACACACAGGTGAGCACCCAGCAGGTCTGGGCCTCCTCCTGGGAGCAGATGAGATGCAGTGTGTCCCCAGATGCCCGCATGGACCCAGGTCCAGTGCATCTGCCCATCAGCACTGCTGGCCCATCACCAGAGTCAGGCTTGTGTCCCCAAGTCACTTGATAGGTTGGAGACCCTTTAGCCCCAGTGGGAGAGTCTGAGGTGGCCGAAGAATGCAAGAAGTAAACCTGGAAACAGCTGCCAGATGTCTGCTGTGAGGTCGTTATTCGAGATTTTATTGGCCATTTCTCAGCTCAGCCCCAGGGTGGCTCATGGCTCTGCAGAGAGGTGCGTTGCTTTGATGGATGACAGATGGTTCTGTCTCACCTTTGCGTCATCATTTATAGTAATGGGACCGCGTGATGTCCTGCAGACACAGGCCTGAGTGAGTGCAGGGGAAAGGGTGCTGCTCCAGCCTGGCCTGGGGAAGGGGCTCCATGTGATGCTTAGGGATCTCATCCTCACTCCAAAATCCTGCCGGTCAAGTCACTGTGGCAAGAACCACTGATGGCACCCCAGAACCAGCCTTGGGGGAGGCCCCTCACTGGGTGGGCTGGTCCCGCAAGGCATCAGGGGCTGTGGCGTCTGTTACAGGCTCCAGGACAGAACAGGGGCTCTGAGGGAGGGAGGGTATTTGTCCTTCCCTCTCCCACCTTTTCCTTTGAAATCTTCCAGGCATTTCCTCGGCCAGGTTCTGCTCACTGTCAGAAGACAAATGCAATCGATCCTGTCTGAGTCTAAGCCCCACAACTCCGGCCTCTCCAGAGGGAAGGCCATATGCCCTGTTCTGCCCTAGCTGGTCACTGGTCACGCCAGTTGGGGCTCCCACTGCCCCCAGCCCCATAGGCCTTAGCAGAGTTCTAAGTGAGGGTGGATTTCTCAGTCAGGGAAACCACTGCATTTGGCTTCACTAGCGTGCACGGCTGGCTCAACCGTTGGTCCCTGCTTGAGGAAAAGCTGAGCATGGACAGACCGACACAGAGCTGTGGAGAGAGGCCAGCAGCTGGGCTGCTCAGAGGGCTAGCTCCCAAGGTGTCTGCAGTCGATTGACCAGGACCAAGGGTCCAGAGGTGTGTCAGCTGAGGCGAGTGAGGCCTCTGCTCTGTGGGGTGAATGGGGGAGGCCGTCTGGAACTGGAACAGGCCACATGAGGGACCCGAAATCTCTCGCCCTGCTCTGGACAGGGCCCAGGGCAGCATAGAGCTGAAACTACAGGGCACAGAGGCCAGATGCAGTCTGGGGCCGTGGGGAGTGCCCCCACCCCACCTCTATAGAACCACACAGCCTGCAAAGTCGTGCACTGGGGAATTGGGGCTGACACCATGCCATGACCAGAGACACAGCCCAGATCCCAGGAGCTACACTCCAGGAGACGCCAGAGAGGAAGGAGACCGCAGCAGATGAGGCTGGCCCTAGGTAGTCCTCCTGCTGCTGAGACAGACACAGGGGTCTCTGGGCTATGGCGGGGGTTATTTTAAATATCTGTGAGCCACTGGACCTAAAACCAGAATCTGCTTTCTGAAATCATCACCATGGAAGAAGCAGAATGCTCAGACAGCCTCCAGGGACAGGCCCATCTGCCTCCACCCTGGGCTCAACTGTGCCTCCCTCTGCAGTCTCTGCTCATAAATGGGATGTCTTTCCACCCTGCGGGGGTTTTCTCCACAGAGTGGACGTCCCTGGGCCCTACTCAGTCTCTGTCCAGCCGGCCTGAGCTCCTGCTTCCGGCAAATGCGTGGAGGTGGCACAGGAAACACACTGGGGTCTCCTCTCACCCCAGGGCCCCAAACACCCTCTGGGGAAATACACAAACTGTCTGTCCTTGTGTTGGAAACAGGCCTCGTTGCTTAGATGTTTCCTCCTTTCCGTGCTCCCTCCGCTGGGTCAACAGCCTCTTATGGTGGGGGGGGGGACACAGAGACCCCCCCCCTCAGAGGGATGGCAAGGGAAGGACATACACAGAGCAAGCAAGACGGGCAGCAAGAAGCTGTATCAGGGATGACCCTCCCTGTGAACTCCAGCCTTCAGCTCTGACCGGCTGCACTGGGCCCGGCCAGGATCAGGAGAACAAGCCAGGGTAGGGCAGTCCAGACCTCGAGGGGTATCTGGCTAGTGGGGGGAAGGTTGCGCTGCTAGGCCTTGCCCAGCTGGAATGGGGCTGCCATGGAGAAGGCAGAAACAAATTCTCTCAAGGATGGTGTCCCAGGCGGTAAAACCTGAAAAGATTCCTGAAGGATGAATAGAATTCCTCCAAGCAGGGAGAGAAGCTATGGAAGCAGCTTCCCTCTTTGATAAGACTCGATGAGGGGGTTCCTTAGGAAGAGCTAGGGTCTTATGCCTACTAGGGAGCTGTGAGGGTACGAAGGAGGCCTGGGAAGGTCATTCTGGGTGGGTCTGGGGGCTCCTATCAGCATTTCTCTGAGAGGAGCCAGCAGTGGCTAAAATGGCAATTTCTGTAATGCTCTAATGGGGGTAGTTTTTGCCCAGTTTTCACCCCTGGAAGCTTTGTCAGTCATCATCCCCCAACAACCTTGCTGGCTGTGTTCACCATGGGAGTACAGAATCTTACCTATGAGATGTCGGTGCCTCAGATCACAGCTGTGGAACCAAGGTGTAATGCGAGCCCTCACTGTTGGCTCCTAATAACAGAACTCAGAGAACCCATGGCAGCAGCCCGTGCAGTGTTTTCCACGTGGCGTTGTCCTGAGGGTCAGGCCCCTGACCAGCAGAGCCAGTGCCCTGGCATGGGGGACTATAACTTCGCTTACCCCTCGAAGACTCCTGCCTCTGTCCATCTATCCTTCGGGCTCTGGTTGGCTGGGGGAGGGGGGCAGTGTACTCTAGCACAGGCAGGCGGAGGCAGTGTATAGAGGGTGAGGGGGGAGAAAACAGAGACATAGGGGTCCCTGCCTCCCCTCAGGTGGGAGAAGTGGCCGTGAAAAGATGCCGACAGCCACTCCTAATGCAAAACTCCCCTTGCATCTTAAGTGCCTGTTCCTTGGAGACTTGGGGCTCGAAGCAGCCAGATGCAGGGACCTGGCTGGCCCCCAGGCAAGCATAGACTTTCTGTGGAATGGCAGGGACTCATCCTCCCAGGGGACTGAGGGCCCAGCATCCTCCACTCCTTAGCAGAGCGTGGGTGCGGCTCAAGGAGATGGGGTGGGGGGTGCCTACAGCATATACCCAGGTGCTTGGTCAGGCCTCGAGTCCACACTGCCCCAGCCAGCATTGGCAGTGGGAGGCCCCGGAGCTCCAGGAATAGACTCCATACCCTCACCAGGCAGAACGCCCTGAAGAGGACCAGCAAAGCTGCTAGGACTGAGGCACCTTTCAGCTTCCTTAAAAAAAAAAAGAAGAAGAAGAAGAAGGTGGCAGGAGTGTCTCTCCAGGCCAAGGATGAATTCATGAAGGACGAATGCAGCTCGGTGATCATCCATCATCCCAGCCCAGGGTGCCGAGCCCCATCCTGGCCTTGGACTCAAGGTCAGAAACTCTGCTTTCCCTCATTATTTCTATTTTTAACAATTTCACTCAGGCTTCCTGCTAAAATAGCACGAGGTGAGACCATCTCAAGCACCAGCCTGCTCCTGTTCGCTGGGAAACAGCAGGATCCAGGGAAAAGCAGCTGGGATCAAGCACCTAGGTCTTGGGTCTGCACACCAGAACTGAAATGCCCCCTAGAAGAGGCACCCAGCTTTATCACTCACAGGAGATAAACTGAGGCCCAGAAGGGCAGGCACTTGCCCAAGGCTTTTCAAAGGGAACAGGAACAGTGGCCCCTCCAAATGCAGGCAGGGTGGCCCAGAAACAGAGAACTCATCGTGTGGAGACACCAGTTTAGAACCCAGTGGTCCAAGGGAACTGCAGATGAGATCACCATCTGCCACCCTCAGACCCTTCTGCCGGGGTCAGGTCACTGCCCCCTCCCCCAGCAAGCCTGGAGTGGTCCAGCCCAAGAACATTGGGACTTGTCCCCGTGGGGAGGCAGAGGGTGCAGTTCACATCTGGGGGTCTCCTTTGCAGCTCCCTTGAGGTCCAGAAGTACTAGCTTCTCTATAAAGGACTGTGACTCCAGCCTGGCCTGCTCTTCCCCTCCCTCTCCCAGAAGGTGGGGCCTCGGCCCCCAGCTCCTGAGAGGCTGTGCTGAGACCCAGTCAACCTGGCACGTCCCTGAGCCACCACACTTAGTCAAGTCCCCCGGGGCTCTGGAGTCCGGAGAGGGCTCCCCTTTCCCTGCCTCCAGCCCCCACCCTATTTCCTCTGTCCCTGTCTCCATCTGAAATGCATCTTCTGGCTCCAGGCCAGAGACAGATTGATGGGCCCTGGAGACAGACCAGGAGGAGGTGCCATGAGTGGGAGGCCTGTGTCCCTCTTGGGCAGGCCCCCCCCCATGTCCGGCTCCCCCAATGCCCCATATGCCCCCTACCCCCATGCTTCCCACACTCCCGGTGCCCCCCACCACCAACACCCCCCCATCCATTGACATCTCTCACCCATCAGACAGCCCCATCCCCAACACCTCCCACCCCCTGGATGCCTCCCACCACCTCCGCTGCCCATCCCTGATCAGTCTCAGAAAGGACCCCCCCCATCTCCACTCTGTGGCCACAGCTGACCTTGGTCCCCGATGCCTCCCTAGGCATCCTCTGGGTGGCTAAAGCCATACCCCATGCAGCGGCCACCAATTAACTCATTCAACCCTTCACCCCCTTATTAGCTTAACCCCCACCCCCACCGCCGTGTGCCAGGCTCTGTTGTTCCCTGGGAATGTGACTTAGACCTCATGTCTAAAGTGTCATCCTCACAAGGAGGTGCAGGCAGGGGACATGGCTGGTGGCAGCATTTACAGAGCACATAGAATGTGCCGCTTTCCTAAGTAGTGTTTATTCAGTACCTACTGTGTGCTCTCCTAGGCTGGCTCACCGATGAGTTCAATGACCAGGTGGGGGCATGATTTCACGGCTGCATTTTGCGGACTGAGGCTTATGAAAAGACACCAGGGCCAGAGGGTCCCCAAGAGAGGGTGGGAGAGTCAAGACTGTGACCTTACTCTACACCTCCAGACCTGTCCCACCTTGGGACTGCCCACCCACCAGGTGACCTGACCCCACCTATTTCCCCAACTGGTCTCTGACCTGCTTCTCTTGTTGTTAGGTTCTGTTGACATGATTCCGATTCACAGTGACCCTATGTACAACAGAACGAAACACTGCCTGGTCCTGTACCATCCTCACAATCGTTGCTACATTTGAGCCCATTGTTGCAGCCACTGTGTTAATCCATCTCATTGAGAGTCTTCTTCCTCTTTTTTGCCGACCTTATGCTTTACCAAGCATGATGTCCTTCTCCAGGGACTCGTCCCTCCTGATAACATGTCCTAAGAATGTGAGACGAAGTCTCACCATCCTTGCTTCTAACAAACATTCTGGCTACACTTCTTCCAAGGAAAATTTGCTAGTTCTTCTGGCAGTCCAGGGTATATTCAGTACTCTTCACCAACACCATAATTTCAATAGCCTCATACGCATATGAAAGCTGGACAATGAATAAGGAAGACCAGTTGATGATCTGCTTCTGGTCAGTTGATACTTTTCAAACTTTTCATAATTTTCTAATTCCCTACATCCTTCTCTTTACTTCTGAGGAAGCAGGCAGGAAACTGGCTTGAGGAGGGGCTACAAACACCTGCCCTCTCCCCTTCTCTCCCTCCTCCCCCACATTTCCCCTCTCCCTCCCTCTAAGTCCCCCACTTGCTTCAGGTTTGCTCCAGAGCCTGCAGAGTGGTGACAGGTGTGCACAAGACCGTGTCCACACACCTTTCTGATGTGGTGACACATGGTGGGAAGGCTTGGGGATGGGGGGAGCACCGGGTGATGGGAGCATCTTGTGCTTCTTCTATCAGACAGCCCCAACATCCACCAGGAGCCTGGAGGGTACACAGTCCTGGTCTACTCACTCAAGGGACACTGACTAGCCATGAATCTCGATCATCATGTTTAGACGAAAAATACTGCATGACGCCATTTACATGAAATTCTAGAACTGGCAGAACTAATATAATCTAAGACGTTAAAAATAAGAATAGTGGTTACCTGGGAGAGGGACATTAAAATGAAGGAATTAAAACATGGTGGGGGGGGGGCGGTCCTTTCTGACTCCAGAGCCCAAGCTTGTCTCCCGAGTTCTACAGCTTCTTTCTGTCCTTGTCTCCTTCCTGAGGAAGCCCACAGTCTACGCCCAGCGCCGGTGTGTCCTTGCAAACCTAAACAGCCCATCAGAAATCTAGGTCCTAAAGCTATCTGTTCCAATCAACCCAAAAGGAAAGTCATTTGACTGAAGAAAAAACCCCACAAAACTAACAACGAAAAGACACATGTCCATTCCTAAAGCCTTATGTGGCATCATTACCTATAAAAGCACCCATTCTTGAAGAAAAACAGATGTCCTAGCACTTGATGGTTGGGAAGGTAAACTAAGGCTTATGAAATTATGGGAATAGGATGCAACTATGGTGACTCAGTGTTTAAGAACTCAGGCTGCTAACCAAAAGGTCGGCAGTGCAAATCCACCAGCCACCACTTGGAAACCCTACGGGGCAATTCTATCCTGTCCTATAAAGTCGTTATGAGTCAGAATCCACTTGACAACAATGGGTTTGATTGAGTTTGGTATTTACAAGGATAGTTCTCAAAGTGACTTAGTTCTTGAGAAAAGAGTGCTGTCTATAAAGTGAGTCAATGCTACATGTCCACACTAGTGCTAAAAGTGGTCAAAGAGGCAAACAAGTGTAAAAATGAGTTGGTCAAAGTAACAGAAATACAAAAGTGTGTTTCCCTCGCATTTCTCTTTAATGAAAACGTAGTTTCGTTGCCTTAAAAACCAAACCAGCTGCTGTCCAGTTGACTCCTTAATGGCTGAATTTTCAGAAGTAGACTGCCAGGCCTTTCTTCCGAGGTGCCTCTGGGTAGACTCGAACCTCCAACATTTCAGTTAGCAGTTGAGTGTATTAACTGTTTGCACCACCCAGGGACTCCTTTAGGAGAGGTGAAAGGCTGGGGGTCAGGGCAGGGGTCCTGGCCGAGCCACAAGGACCCTTGGGGAGTAGGGCACCTGGTGGGTGGGATGCAGGCTGGGAAGTTGAGGTACAGGTGAGGGCGGGGCAGAGGGCCAGGTCTGAGGAGGGGGCAGGAGTGGGAAGGAGAACCCCAGGAATAAATAAGGGGGAGAAAGCAGATCACGGGTGAGGAGGCCCGCACGCACCTTTGCTTAAGCTCCCCATTTGAGTTTATCTTCACTACAGAAACAAAGATCAATGGCCTTGACATTCTCCCAAAATGATGATGGAGAAGCTAATTACCGAGAAAAATTCTTGAGAGATAATGGGAAATGAGGCTGTGCGAATAAATATTTCTACCTTTTAATCAATCGTGACCAGGAAAGCCTGTGCCTAGGGCTGTTGTCTGGGTGACAGGAGGCGCTGACCACCCCACCCCTAGGGCATGGCTCATTACGCAAGCCGCAGACACCCACCACCACCGCCTCTTGGCATTAAGGGGGTTTTGAAACGCAGGCCTTGCTAATGACGCTGGAATTAGCAAAGGTCAGAGCCAACATTAATGGAATTCTTATCCGCACTGAGTAACAGGAATCCATTTCCTCCTGGTAATGGGTGTGGGTGCTGTTAAAAGCGATGCTGGAACCCACACAATGAGGAAATCGCAGCCCCAGGCAGGAGGCATCCGGGGCCAGGGACTGCCTAATGCACTGTCCCCACCCCCGGTACGGCACTCCTCTGCTCAGGAGTCCCCTTCTCAGAGTCCCTGAGGATGGGTGGGACAGGCAAGCCTGTGACTCAGGCCACGAGGACAGAGCAGACGGGCTTACGATTTTTTTTTTCTACAAAGGTTCGTTTAGAGATTTCCTGGGAGCAGTTTTCCCCTGAGGCAGCTCAAGTTCATCGTCCCTTTGAAAAAATCCTCTGGAGTTTTAACACAGAAGTGCTTTAGATCCAATGGTTTATACACTATTTCTTCTAAATCTGAGGACATGTAAGTAAAATTGGATGAGCCACAAGGAGCAGGGGACAGGGACCCCACCTGCTAGCCTCCCCTCAGCTCTCCACCATGGTGGTCCCAGAGACCCACAGGGTCACCATTGCCCATTTGATCAGCTCTCCCAGCTCAAGGCCACCACCCCACTGGTCTGTTCCCTCCACGAGGACAATCTGGGAAGCAGGACTTGGCCACCCAGGATCTCCTCCCATCACAAAAGGCCGTGGGCGCTGAGAGACTGAAGGTACAGAGGATGATACTGAAGGGACTGATGGTGGTCAGACCATGTGTGACAACAGATCTCTGACCCACAGCTGCAGCAGACAGCTCAGAACCAAACCACAACCTCTGGGGCATTGGCCCAGACAGCCAGGACACAGTGACCACCAGCTTCCCTGTATTTTCACCCTGGCCTTCAACTCAGGACCAATAGGAGAAAGCCAAATATACTCCCCAAAACAATCACATGGGATGCCCACCCCCAGTTCCCCCAATCAGAACACACCTGAATTCTTTCCCATTTAACCATAAAGCTCATCCCCCCATCTGCCTTTGAGTCTCCCCCAAACACAAGTGATGGTGGCTGGCCCCTTGCTGGAGCAGCTCTGAGTGAATGGCCTCTGTTTGTTCCCATAAGGAGGTCTTTATGCCCACATACTCCATACGCCAGACCATAAATCATGAAGGATATCTACATTAGGCATGAGAATAGTCTCCAGACACCGGATAGGAAGAAGATAAATCCTCTCTCTCCATTGCCTTACTTTATCCTTTGGATGTCCCAGAGTTCCCCTGTTGGAAAGTGACTACAATAAAACGAGAAATCTGGGACTATAGTTCCATTGTAGGAGAGCTGTAATAATATTTGGCTACTGACTAGATGAAAAGTGTGAGCCTGGCAGGGAAGATTTTCATCACTGCAGGAAACTCATTTTTAAAGTTCAACTTTAAAATTTTTAAACTTTAACTTTTTAAAGTTCATTTTTAAAATAAGATATTGTTATGAGCCACCAAACAAAAACAGGGCCTGTTCCCACGCAGGTACTTACCAGGAACTGCAATTCAGTGTCGGCACTGACACAATACCTCCCGCCAAGCTCACCCAAACAAACATTCGTCCTACTTGACCCACTGGCCAGCCACTCGTCCTGAGGGAGATGACACCAGAGCCCACCTTCCTTCTTTCTGAAGGGACTGGCTCCTCCCTTGGCCTCTCTGGGCTTTGAGCTGCGTGTCTGTCCTGGGGATGCTTTGTGGGGATCCAGAAGCGGTGTCCACGGGCTCTGTCTTGAGTGGTCTGACAAGAATGGGAAGGAGGAAGGGGGACAAAGCAACTTAAAGAAAAGTCAGAGGGGACACCCCAGGGAAGGTCCCAGGAACTGAGACAAAGGCCAGATTCTTTGGGTGAAGTTAATTCTTCACCCTACACTAATTGACCACCTCCCTGGGTGGTGCAAATGGTTAATTTGATTGGCTGCTAACCCAAACTTTGGAGGTTGTATTGCCAGCACCTCTACGCCTTTAACTGAAGAAGGTCCTTACCTCTCACTGGTCAAGAATGAACAGGTAAGGCACAGAGAATGTTCCACACGAGCAAAGCTTTACTGAAGAGGCTTGCAAGTGGAGATGAGGAAGGCCTAGGCAATGCTTACCCCCATCTCTCTGAACAAAGCGTTTGCATGGGTTTTTAAAGGTTTTTGAAGGGGGGAGAAGATTTATGTTTATTTGTAGGTATAGGCGGGGTCCCCCCCCGCAAGTGGCCCATCTGGGCGGGGATATGTTAACTACAGCGAGTGCACAGCAGCTTTCTAAAATGGCTTGAAGATGGCTCCTGTCCTGGAGGCTTCTGGGATTCGTAGCAGGACTTATTACGGGGTGTCGTGCCTGTGCAGTCCCTCCTGTGGTGCAGGTTCGATTTCTGTCTTGGGTACTTGCATCAGGCAGAAGTCATCCGTCAGTCACTTTGGTCACCTTGCTGATGTCTCCACATGCTTCAGGGACCAGCCATGCTTCAGGGACCAGATTAGGCCGGTCCTTTTGAAAAACATCTTACAAAAAAGAACACTGTTCCTTCCTTATCGCACATTCCAGGATGCGGGTTTTATGTCATTAGCCAAACACATAGTATTGTTGCCTAAGGGCTCAGTCCCTGTTTCTCCCCTATCTCAGTTGGAGTCCACCCAGAGATGCCTCAAAAGAAAGTTCTAGAGATCTACTTCCAAAAGACCAAAGCCATTGAAAACCCTATGGAGTGCACTTCTGCTCTGATACACACAGGGTCATCCAGAGCTGGGGTCAATTCCACACAAATGGAGAGAGGAGACACTGGTTGACTCTTTGGGGTTGCCTATCTGTTTCACTAGACAGAAACGGCCACGTCTCTACCAGACTGGAATCTGCACATTAACAGGCACCAACCCTCAGGCTTGGGACTGAATCACCAGTGTCAAAGAGCAAACTGGAACCTCTGTTAAAATTAAAGCAAAGAATTTTATTGAAGGAACAGAGTGATTGGATTGGGCAGCACTTCATGAGGAGTCACAAAAGTACTCCAGCAAAAAGGGTTTTTGCCAGAGTTTAAGTACAGAAAATTCAGGAATGTACAAGGAACATATTCTGATTGGTTGATATCTACGAAACCATGCTTTAACAGACACAAGACAATTACAAGATCCCTTAAACGTTGTTTTGTTAATCACAAAGTTTGAGTCAGTTAACGTCTTGGTAATCTATGGGTATTTGGAGGCCAGCCTGAGGAAGTGTCTTTCCTGGGAGCATGGAAGGGAGGGGAAGGAAACCCACAGGCTTCCTGAAACATTCTGGCTAGCTGATTTTAGAGAGGAGAGTCAGCTCGGAACGTGCAGTAAATAGCAAAAATGGAGTCCGACCTACATCTTGGGCAGAAGCCTCTCCTTACGCCAAGCACTTAGATTTTGGGTGCTCCTTTGCACTGGGAAACAATGGGATGAATTAAGTACCTCCCTCTAGACAACTCCTGGGTGATTTCCCCCCATGGTTTTGCTGTTATGTGCCGTTGAGTTGATTCTGACTCATAGTGACCCCATGTGATGGAATAGAACTGCCCCCATAGAGTTTTCTAGGCTGAAATCTTTACAAGAGCAGGTCACTAGCTCTTTCTCCCTCGGAGCCACTAGGTAGGCTCAAACCGCCAACCTTTCAGTTAGCAGCCAAGCTCTTAACCATTGTGCCACCAGGGCTCCTTTTACCCCTCACCCCATACTGCCCACCTTTTTCTCCTATTTCCACATTTCAGATTATTTTTCCAACATTAGTCAAGTGTGAATTTTTAGTGTGTGCTAGGAAAATGTTACTAAAACACCAAAGCCATGTTTGAAGGTTTCCTGCGTAAATACATTTATCTCAGTATAATTCTGTTATTTATGTCACACGTACCTTACCTGGTGCAGGTGCGTGGGGAAGCAGCCAGGTCGCCCTGCCTTGCATGGGGCCATTAGGAACTCTCACTGCTTCTTGGCATGCTCCCAGGAAGGAGAGTCAGGGTCCAGCGGACCTTGAGTGCCTTTGCCTCCCCTTTTTCCTCTTCTTGCTACATCAGCTTGGCACCTGAGCCCAGGTATCAAGACTTTTTTTTCAGGCTTCCTTTTAATTTGCAGGGCAGGATATAATTTGGAGACAGGTCTGAACAATGGGTGCTCTATTAGGCAAATAGCAGTTAATGGGTATATTTATTGCTCTCTGTTGGAAAATGTCACCCAGCATCTCTCCCTGTTGTAATTAAGGGTTTGATAACTCAGAGGGGTACTGCTGCTTTCTAATAACAGCCCCCCCCAACACACACACAACTTATGCTTGGAGGAGTGGTCCATGCCTTCCACCAACCCGTTTTGGGCCTCCCATTTTACTCTCTGGATGAGCAGGGGC
Source organism: Loxodonta africana (assembly GCF_030014295.1). Taxonomy (NCBI): domain Eukaryota; kingdom Metazoa; phylum Chordata; class Mammalia; order Proboscidea; family Elephantidae; genus Loxodonta; species Loxodonta africana. Next base: position 90,745,025 of record NC_087353.1, on the reverse strand, counting down.
TTCCAGGAGCTCCCTGGGTCCTGTACCTCCTCCCAGACCTAATGGAGCCACCAGGTTTAGGTCATTTACTCGGCAGCTTTGTTGCCTCAGTGGCCTGCCAAGGGGGAAATGGTGTAGCCCAAGTTAGACCAGAGGCTGGGGCACTGCCTTCATCCCCTCCCCACCCATACCCCCAACCACTCATCCTTCCACCCATCAGCCATCCATTTGCTGACTCTCTCATGGCAATCCCATGTATGCAGAGTAGAACTGTGCTCCACAGAGTTTTCAACTGCTGATTTTTCTGAAGTAGCTTGTCAGGACTTTCTTCCAAGCGAGGTGCCTCTGGGTGGCCTTGAACCTCCAACCCTTCAGTTAGCAGTGGAGCACGTTAACCGTCTGCATCACCAGGGAGTTCTTACCCTTCAAGCCTCAGTTTTAAGTATGACCTCCTCAGGCCACCACTCCCTGCCTCCAAACAAGTCCTCCCTTTCGAAGTCTGCTTCCTGGGCTCCTGGGTCCCTCCTTATCAGCATTGTCCCACGTTGGCCTCCCTGGCTAGCACCTCGGGACTTGCCACAGGCAGGCGCTGCACCCAGCACCCCCAATGCTCAACACACCTTTGTGGATAGGAGGTATGGATGAGTGATTCTGATGCACTGACCACGCAGGCAAACACCCAAAACTGCTCTGCAGGGCATCTAGATCTGGGCTGGTGCTTGGTGGCCCCTTTCTCTGTGACCTCTGATGCTCCGTCCTTCTGGGCACAGAGGCTTAGTGAGGCCTGAGGCATCTCTACCCACCCACCCTAGTCCAGCAAGAGGGTGCTGTCACAGAGACCACCACTGACCTGACCCCACACAGCTATTGGGACGCTGGACCTGTCCAAACCCAGCTGTTGTCCACAGCACAGCTGGGAGAAGTGATCACCGATCTATTAGGAAATACAGAACTCCACGATTGGGTGCGGTCATCAGTGCAGACTGTTGTCATGGGAGAGGAGCGTCCTGGAGACCACGGCAGAGGTCTGCTGACCAAATGGATACCCCAGTCCCTGGCTGGCTGTTCAGAGTCCTGGATTATCTTGTCTAAGAGTCAGCCCATAAGAGCGTGGCCTCTCAGGTGGCAAAACCAGGCATAGTTCCACTCTGACTGCAGTGCAGTCAGTGACTTACTTAATGTGACCCTTCTGGCCAGTGTCTTTGTGACTCCCATACAATGACTGGGGGGGACCATACAACTAAGGTGTATGGAACCCTAACAAGGTGTGGCGGTTTGTGTTGCGTGTTGGCTTGGCTAGGCCATGATTTCCAGTATTGTGTGGCTGTCCTTCATTTTGTGATCTAATTATCCTCCATTTTATGTGTTGTAAATCTAACCTCTACATGTTAATGAGGCAGGATTAGTGTGGGATGTATCTTGAGTCACAGCCTTGGAGGAGGGCATGACTCAAGTCCCACCCTTACTCAAGTCATGCCCCTCCCTGGAGTGTGGCCTACATCCAATGTATATACGTGGGTGCTCTGGTGGGGCTCTCTCTCTCTCTTTCGCATCTGGATCCTGTTTCTGGCTCATCACTGTCTGACCACCAGCTCTTGGAACTTGAGCCAGTGGCCTGCTGTCTGACCTGCCGATTCTGGGATTTGCCAGCTTCCACAGCCCTGTGGGGCAGCAGCCTATCTATCATCTGACCTGATCCACCAGCTTCCACAGCCTTGTGAGCCAGCAGCCTGTCGTCTGGCCTACCGATTTGGGTTCTTCGGCTCCTGCGGCCACATGAGTCAGGAGAAGACTACATGTAACCTACAGATTTGGGACTTGCCAGCCTCCACAACTGTGTGAGCTATTTTTTTGATATGGTTCGTGAGTTCCATGAAACATTGCAGCAAATTATGGGACACAAAGACAGGAGGTAGAGTACTGGGGCGGGGGGGGTAGTTGATATTAGAGATGATAGAGTGGAACAGCAGTTTGGAAAACTGGACATTTGGGACATCCTTAACCTCCGCTTTGTGCTGATCCTTATAAAAGAAATTTCATTTACTGACACATTTGGGGTCACCATGAATCAGAATGGACTTGACAGCAACTGGTTATACCATGCTTGAATGACAACTATGAAACTGGTTTTTTGAGCCCCCAAGAAATTTGCCTTTCCAAAAACTGAGGTAGGTGCTAATGAAGCCAAGGTGAAGGGTGGGCCTGGGCTGGGCCCCTGTGGTGGCAGCCCATCCCCTAACTGGGCAGGGGAGGGAGCTCTGCCCAATCCTCCTAAACCCAGGCTGCGAGCAGCTAAGACAGGGAAACTGCAGCTCTGAGGATCCAGGTGATTTCCAGAGGGCTCTGGAAGGTGCAGATGTCCCTATGCGGATGCTACTTCCTTCGGCACTCGCTGTGGACGGCATCCTCTTGACCTTTCTCCAAGGTAAATTTTAGGTTCTTGTGCAACCAGCCAACAAAAACAGCAGCTGAGCTAAATGCCCTTGAAAACGCTTCCATCAGGAGACACCCAGACACTTTAAATATACTGTGTGTCTAGTTTAATGAGCACGTTGCTGCCTCCGGCAACAACGGTTGTGCACCCACCCAGGCAATGACCAGGGCTCTTTATTTCTACCGCAGAATAAAATGTTGCTAAAGGGTCTTCCGCAGGGCTCCTGGCATAGCCTCACCCCGTGGGCTCTGGGTGGGGGGCAATGCCTCTCTACAGCCCACCCTGACCCCCAAATCCAGCAGGGACAGCACCACAACCCGAACACCAGTTAAAGTGGGTAGTAACTGTGGACCCCAAGAGGGAATGTTTCGTCATTTGCTCTCGGCCTCACGTGCTCAGGCTTCTGAGTCCCAGGAGTAGCCAGCGTGACCCCAGACACAATTACTAAGTGCCGGAGCCCTCCCAGGGTCAGAGGGCCCAGAGGGAGTCTGCCCAGAGAAGCACCTTGTTCTCCAAAATGTAGGCTGTGTGCTTTGCCTGGAGTCATGCACTCACCTGCTAACTGCTAACAGGAAGCTTGAAGTTTCAAGCCCACCCAGAGATGCCTCAGAAGAAAACCCCAGCCATCTGCTTCTGAAAAACCAGCCACCGAGATCCTTACGGAACACAGTTCTGCTCTGACGCACACGGGGTCACCGTGAATTGGGGTCTGGCTACTGATTCTGAAGGCAAGTGAGACAGATATTTTAGTTAATTGTCTCCAAATCCGCTGAGCGATGCAACAACACCTGTGCTCCCATAAAGGGGCGGTGCTGTGTCACAGCCAAGGGGCAGGATGGTGGAAGTCCAGGAAAGCAGAGTTATGGTAAGGAATTTCAAACAGCCCTCTGTTTAAAATAATTTTTTTTTTTAACGCACAGATGGGTCTGGTGTAAGGCTCTGAAGTGGTACAGGGCTGATGTGTCACTCACAGAGCCTCACAGCACCCACCGCCTCCTTCCAGCCTGCCCTGGCCAGAAGTCTGTCACCTGCCCACCTGTTCTGTCCCCTATTCCACCCCATCAGCTGACCTTGCCACAACCCACCCAGCTCCCACGCTTGAAATACTTCCTCCTGGCATCCGGATCACCACACTTTCCTGTTTGTTTTGTTTTTATTTTTATCTGACCTCACTGGCATTTCTTCTCCATTTCCTCTGTTAGTTTTTCTTGTTCTTCCCAAAGCCTCTCAGCGTTACTGTTCCCCAGGGCTCGTCCTGGGACTACCCCCTTCTTCAGCAACCCGTTCCCTCGCTGACTGCATACACCTCTTGGCTTTGTCATTGTTGGTTGCCATTGAGTCAGCTCCGAATCATGGTGACCCCATGTACAACAGAACAAAATGCTACCCAGTCCTGTGCCATCTTCAGCATTGTGGGTATGCTCGAGTCCATTGTTGTGGCCACTGCGTATTCTGAGTGCCTTCCAACCTAGGGGCTCATCTTCCAGCACTATACCGGACAACGGTCTGTTGTGATCCATAATGTTTTCATTGGCTGATATTCAGAAGTAGATCACTAGGCCCTTCTTCCTAGTCCCAGCTGAAACCTGTCCACCATGGGTGGCCCTGCTGGCCTTTGAAATACCAGTGACATAGCTTTCAGCATCACATGAAAGCCAGCACGGCACGAAAGACTGGCTCTAGGTGCCATCTAAGCTGGCATGAGTTCTACCTGTACGTATCCAGCCCACACCTTAGGAGCTCCAGATTCCAATATTCTATTGCCTTCATGACAGTGCCACTTGGTTATATAATATGCTGAAAATGTCCTCCTACACTTGGCCCTTGAGTCTCTCCCCTTTGCAGTAAACACTGCCTCCATCCTGACTGCTGCCTTCCTGCCTTCTCTCCTTGTTTCACCCCCACGTCCAACCGGACAACAAATCCTACCCCATCTTCAGCATATGTCCACATCTGCCCCCTCTCCTTGCTCCCCGCTTTTCTACCCTGGTCAGAACCACCATCTTCTGAGAGGATGACTGGGTTAACCCAACCTTCTCCTCCTCCTGCTCTTCCCCTGTAGCTACTTCTCCATTCACACCACAGTGACCAGCCAGGCCACTCCTCCGCTCAACCCCCCATGATTCTCCAGTCCTTCAGAGTAAAAGCCAAAAAAGAAACGATAAAAAGGTGGAAGACTTGCGCCAAAGACTGTTAGCTGCCAAGCCCAACATCTATGGCTCCTTCTTCAATGACTGGGGTAGGGATGATGGTCCGTCAGCAGGAATGTCACCTGAGAGCTTGAAGGAAACCTTCTTACAGACAGTGAACAAGCAGACGTAAAGCCTGGAGGCCCAGCAGCTGTTCTGGAAGGAAGAACCGGACCCTTGAGCCAGGATACGGAAGCAGGGGAATAGAGGTATTCCTGGTCCCCACCCCACTGCAAGGAATGCCAACCTCCATACTTCCTCTACGTGTAAGGAAAATACATGTCTGCCTTGTTTCAGCCACTGTTATTTTGGGTTATTTGCAGCTGAACCTAATCATAGTGAATACAAAACAGCACTGACCGAGACTGCAATTATTACAAGGTGATTTCTCTGCCTGTATAACATCCTACGTCAGCTGTGTCCTGACTTCCATGAAGGCCATGGGTCCCCAGGCTACCAACTGCTTGACCTCACTTGCCTATGTATCCAGGAGGCAGCCGTCACGTGTCCCAGTGGGTCCACAGCATCTGCCCTTGGTTCTGGCCTGAGACTCTGTGACTTTGTGCACCTTTCGCTCACAACTGCCCCTCAACCCTGCTAACTTAGTGCCCACCTGCCTGGCCATATCAGTTGTAGGAAGACCAGTTGGATAGCATGGTTTAACATCGCTCACCTGCTCGTGGCCTGCTGGTCATAGGTAGGAGTTCCTATGACCAGGAGGGGTGGGAAGGGAAGCAAGGGAGGTGGTCCGTACTTGGGACAGCAGCCCTGCCAGGCTCTCGCCATGCTGAGATGTGCACTGCATCAGAGCTGGCGGGCAGGAGCCCCCAGGAGTCTGAAACAGGGACATCAGGTGTAGCTGCCCTTCACAGAGCACCTGCTCACAGCCTGGTTTGCAGGAGGCTTAGCACACTCAGACCTCAGAGAAAGGGAGGGACTTGCCTAGGGTCACATACCTGCAGCAGCAGAGTGGGATCCACCCCAGGTCTGCCTGACCTAAGCCTGTCTGAGTGACATGCTTTCACTTCAAGCCTCACAGACCACGCGGGTGGGGCTGCAAAGCTGCCAGGGTAAAACTCCTACCCTCTGAGGGAATGTCCTTCCCCCTCAAGGCCATGACCCTTGTGGAATGGCGAGTCTGGAGGGTGGGGGAGGCACTGGCTCAGCCTGGTAACTGCAGCCGCCCCCAAGACAGGCCCGTGTCAGGGGTGGGTGTAGAAGGATATGCACGCCCTCCACAGGAGTTCACAGGATGTGAGGAAAGAGGTCAAGAAGCTGTGATGACATTCCTGTTCTCAGGCCACCTCTCCAGACCTTTCTGGAGGGACAATGAGACCGCTGGTTATGATGGTCAGCTGGCCACCTCGCTGGGGTGGTGCAGGCTTTGTTGAAGTTCAAAGGCTGATCCATCTTCATAACCCAACAGTAAGTCATCCTTCAAGTCTGCAGTTCTGCAAAGCGGGAGTGAGTGTCGCTGTCCTGGCTACGTCTGCAGGGACTGTTGTTTTCTCTTTAATGACACTTGAATGCAGTGCAGCCCATGTGGAGGGCAAGGGCCGGTTGTGGCGGTTCCAGTAGGTGGGCTGGTCTGGTGGATGGAGGGCCTGGTGGGAGGTCAGTGGGTGGGTAGGTGGTGGGCCATGGTATAGGTGGGCAGGAGAGGAAAGGAACAGCGGCGGGGGGTAGGGGGAAGGTCTGGTACAGCCACTGGTGGGGGTTGAATAAGGACCACAGAGCTTGTTCCTTTATTCCGAAAACACCGACCAGAAAGGCCCTCTGTCCCTTCTTCCCTTCAGGCCCAGCTGGCACCCCACTGCAGAGCTGCGTTCCCCACCTGGGGCAGTCCTGAGAGGAAGGTGGCCCTACAGCCCTGTGGGGGCCTTCCCTGGCTACATCCGCCTCATTTGATGTCTCTGAGATGGTCCTGGGTTTTGTGAGTTCAGCCCTTGTCATAAACACAGACTTGTATTACTGGGGGTCCTCCATTCAGAAGCAGCTGCGCAAGTCCCCCTCCAGTCTGGCCAGCCCAGACCCCGGCCCCCATCCACACTGTGCCCCAGGTAGGTGACACTCTTGCAGTCCACAGGGCCACCTCTGCCCACTTCATGAATGCCCAGAACGGGCACACCCCAGACTACCCAAAAAGTCTCCAGGAAGTGGTCAATCCGTTAAAACACAAGCATAAGCTGCCAGCCTACCCCCGAAGCTCCCTTCTAGGCACAGGTGTGGAGGGGGCAAAGACAGAGAGCAGAGAGCCAGAGGAGGGGTGCATTGGCTCCCTGATGTGTCCACGGGTAGCGTCCTGGAGAATTATCAGGAGGGGCAGAGAAGAGACAAGAGAGAGACTCGGTGGGGACCCAGTCACTGGGGAGGACTCACCTCCCAGAGACAGACGAGGAGATAGAAACCCAGCGGCATTGGCCCTAACTTCCACAATCACAGTAACTGAAGTTTCAGAAGTTGGAAGCATGTCGATCTTTCAGCCACCACCAAAACCACCCCCATGGGAGAGACACGGCCCAGGTAGGAAGGTTAAAGGAGAGGGCCTGAGGACGCCAGCAGAGACGTGGCCACCTTCCCAGTGTTGTTCCCTGTAGCGCCATGATTTTGATCCACAGGGAGACACTCTCACCATTTGGTCCTGAAAGCAAAAATGGGTGAGACGGGGAGCCAGGGAGGTGGAGAGAAGGGCCGGGTTCACAGGGTGGATAGATGGCCTCCTTTCCCATTTTGGAGGTGGGTGCTTCCAGGGTATGGGGCTCTGGACCCTCAAACTCACTCATCAGAGGGGAGAGTGCCCTTGTTAGACCCTCTTTGTGAATGAGGTTTCCCAAAGAAACTTCCGGTGGTCCCAGCTTCAGACTCAAGGGGCAAAGAAGGGCTTAGTCCTTGGTTATGGGCTCTAATCTGAGAAAGCTTAAACGCACTACACTGTCTTACCTCAGCCTCACACTGTCGGCTCCTGGCTTCTTCCCATTCCCACGGCCTTGTTAATCGGTTAAATCCCAGGTCAAGGCAACTAACTAACAAGGCACGTGGCTAGAAGAGCTGGGCCCCCTCTGTCCCCAGTTTGCCTTCTCAGGATGGATTGGTGGTTCTGGATTTACTCTCTGAAATGACTGCGAGGAAGAAAATGAACTGAATTATGAAAAGGTCAGTGGCTGTTATTGACTGTTCAGAGCAGGAAGACATTTTTAGCACAAAAGCACTCAATCACTGAGAATTATTGACTCCCAACCCCAGAAAATGCCAGTGCGTATGTCCGAAAAAGGCCTCTGTTAGAGCGAAGATGAAGAAAACAACAGTGCGGGTGATGGTTATCAGCAGTGGGTCCTGGCACTCCTGGGAACTGCTAACATGGGCACTCTTGCTGGCAGGAACTCCTGTCACCTGCAGGAGAACACTGACCTAAGGCTTAGAAAACAAAACTGTTATATAAAGGGGCTTTAGGTTAACTGCACATTTTTAAAATGAAAATGTTGTTGTTGTTGTTGCTGTTAGGTGCCATCGAGTCAGTTCCAACTCATAGCTACCCTATGTACAACAGAATGAAACACTGCCTGGTCCTGTGCCATCCTCACAATCCTTGCTATCTTTGAGCCCATTGTTGCAGACACTGTGTCAGTCCATCTCGTTGAAGGTCTTTCTCTTTTTTGATGACCCTCCACTTTACAAGTATGATGCCCTTCTCCAGGGACTGGTCCCTGCTGATAACATGTCCAAAGTACATGAGACAAAGTCTCGCCATCCTCGCTTCTAAGTAGCGTTCTGGCTGTACTTCTTCCAAAACAGATTTGTTCATTCTTCTGGCAGTCCGCGGTATATTCAATATTCTTTGCCAACACCATAATTCAAAGGCATCATTTCTTCTTTGGTCTTCCTTATTCATTGTCCAGCTTTTGCATATATGAGGCAATTGAAAATACCACGGCTTGGGTCAGGTACACCTTAGTCCTCAAAGCGACATCTTTGGTTTTTAACACTTTTAAGAGGTCTTTTGCAGCAAATTTGCCCAATGTGATACGTTGTTTGATTTCTTGACTGCTGCTTCCATGGGCGTTGACTGTGGATCCAAGTAAAAAGAAATCTTTGACAACTTCAATTTCTCCATTTCTCATGATGTTGCGTGTTGGTCCATTGTGAGGATTTTTGTTTTCTTTTTGTTGAGGTGTAATCCAAACTGAAGACTGTGGTCTTTGATCTTCACCAGTAAGTGCTTCAAGTCCTCTTCACTTTCAGCAAGCAAGGTTGTGTCATAGGCATATCACAAGTTGGTAATGAATTCTCCTTCAATCCTAACTCCAAGTTCTTTTTCATACAGTCCAGTTTGAGATTATTTGTTCAGCATACAGACTGAATAAGTATGATGAAAGTATACAACCTTGACGCAAATCATTCCTGATTTTAAACCACGAAGTTTCCCCTTGTTCTGTTAGAACGACTGCCTCTAGGTCTACAAACAGCTACCTGGCCAACTGACTGGAAGATAGCTATGTGGCCAACCAACTGGAAGAGATCCATATGTGTGCCTATTCCAGAGAATGTGGAAATTATCTAACAATATCATTAACATCAAATGCAAGTAAAATTTTGCTGACAATAACTTCAAAAACCGTTGCAGCAGTACATCAGCAGGGAATTGCCAGAAATTCAAGCTGGATTCAGAAGGGGAAGTGCAACAAGGGAAATCATTGCTGATGTCACATGGATCTTAGCTGAAAGCAGAGAATACCAGAAAGATGTTTACCTGTGTTTTATTGACTACGCAAAGGCATTCGACTGTATGAGTCATAACAAATTATGGATAACATTGCAAAGAATGGGAATTTCAGAAGACTCCATTGTGCTCATGCCAAACCTTTACAAAATAAAATTACTTTTACTAAATTAATGAAGAGATATGGTTTTATCAATCTCTTTTACATTGGTTTTATATATCTCTTTTACATTGGTTTTATATATCTCTTTTACATTGGTTTTATATATCTCTTTTACATTGGTTTTATATATCTCTTTTACATTGGTTTTATATATCTCTTTTACATTGGTTTTATATATCTCTTTTACATTGGTTTTATATATTTGAACTAGTGGCAGTGCTGTTTATGCCTTGGTCAAGCTTCCTTGGTCTGGAACATCATTTTTAGCAACTCTGGCTTTTCTGAAGATACTGAGGAATCCTGACATGATCCTCACATTATTTCTACCACCTTCTAATTTTCCAAGGAAAAGGACGATGTGCTCAGGAGAGACCACTCTGGGCATCTGTTGAATAACTGAATCTTCTGCCATAATCAGAATAAAATAAGAGTTAAATACAATTACTGAAAATCTCCAAAGATCTATCCAAATCTGGGTGCAAAATGGAGTAAGTAAATCTCCTTAGGAACCAGTAGAACATAATCATTAATATCTGAACTTAGTATAACTGCAGATACAAAAAACTGCAAGAATTCAATGTAATGAGAAATGAAAATTGGCCAATACAAGAAAGCAGTTGTCCCAGGGCAGATCCCCATGGAGTAAAAGTGGCCCCAGGTGTGATATGCCAGTTCGACAACCAGCTCTCTGGGATAAAAACATGTGCATGGATATATGTTCATGAGTTTATTACAAATTTTACTGAAAAAAACTATCTGTAGCACATTGTTGTTGTTAGTTGCCATCACATCGATTCCAACTCATGGTGACCCCAGGTGTACAGAGTAGAACTGCTCCATTGGGTTTTCAAGGCTGTGACCTTTTGAAAACAGATCACCAAGCCTTTCTTCCAAGGTGCTTCTGGTGGGTTTGAATCACCAACCTTTTGGCTAGTAGTTGAGCGCTTAACCATTCGCACCACCCAGGGACTTCCTGTATTACATAGTTTAAAATAATAATAAAATACAGAATGTTCTTTACTGTAAATTCCATACAACCAATCGATTCCCCCAGAATGCTTTGATTTTTTTGTTTTTTTTGCAAACTCTTATGGGAAATCTATGGTTGCAATTAACCAACGAGTAGTTTCCACACAAACGCTAGTCGGTATTTTTGTTTGCATTAATGTACAAGATGAAAATGAAACAATGAAGACTAAGTCTGGCCTTCATTTGCTTGTCAAAGACTTGTTGGCTAAACTGGATAATAGTTTTTCAATGCTGGAAGACTATTTCCTCAATTATTTGTGTTACTCACAATGTAGCAGGTATGACACACCTTTAAATTTAATCTGCATTATTAACATATTCTTCATCACTTTCTTAAGTCTAGACAATCCACAGAATAAGCCAAGCCCTAATTTGCAGCGTTTGCCGCTATCTGTGGTGTAAATGCTCCCAGTAGGACGTTTCTCAAGCCACTGACTTGACATGACTGAGCACGGAGTTGGGAGAGATGCACAGGTGCAAATCGTGAACGGACACTGAGAACTGGAAGACACAGTATGTGGGGTGTCCGATGCCAAATGACCCTCCACTTGCTCTCTGCCCAGAGGCTGGCCCACAGGGACTGCACCAGTGAGCTTCCTTGGCTCTGGTGTCCAGTTATGTTTTACCAGTGGGGACCTCTGGCAGCAGACTGGCAAGAGACAGGAGGGTGAGGTCAAGGTTTTTATTCTCCTGCAGGGTCATCTTAGTCTCTCTGTCTCTCCTGAAGGTCACAGCCTCTTTGAAGGACTTTCCATGCAGCTCCTTCTTCCAGAATCCACTCACTACCCCCTTCCTTCACCTATTTGGACCAGGGTGGGCACAGCTCTGCTATGACTCGGTCCGGGGCAGCACACTTTCCCTTGCACTTTGCCTGCATTCTGTCCACATCTTTGGAATGATGTTAATGGGCCATGTATTTCCTGCTGGGAAAAAACAGGGAATCCACAGAACAGCAAAACTCATCTGGGGTGGAATGAAAAGAGTCTCTGAGTGACAGCCACGTGACAGGTGTAGTGAATGGCTAGGATGCGCGAGAGTCTGGAAGGGCACCTGATGGAGGTCTCCAGGAGAAAATAAGGTAACTCCATGTAACTGCTGACATGAGAGAGAGGCTGGGTGAATTTGATCATGTGGGAAAGGGACTTCACATTTCTATCAAAAAAGAATAAAAGAGCAGCAATTATAAACTTCAAGAAATAAAAGGTATTCATACAAATGTAAAGAAACTTAAACGTGGCACAGTTTTAAGGAAATAATGGAATGTGAGGGAAAAATGTATTTGACCTTGATGCTTGGACTTTCGTCTTTCCAATGGTCCGGGGATCATGGTGTTGGGCTAATAGGGAAGGAATGCTATCCCAACAGACGGCATGGCCCTTGGTGCACACTAGTCATATAGACACGGTCCCAGGGAGATGTCACTCTGGTTACAGAATAAAATGCATATTTTATCAGCTTTTCGACATAAAAATAATTAACTGATAGAAGTTGGGGCATGAAAAAGGCAGAGGAGAGGTAGACGGGAGGGAGGGTACTAACCTCCTCACATTATATGGTGGGATTACTAGACACTGTCCAAAATTCATGGGATAAGAAACAGGCTCGAGTATATTCATTTAAAGTTATAAAGGCAACTAATCAAGGAACTACTACTACAACAACTAAGGAGAAGAATTTGGGAGGTGCAGAGTTGCTACCGTAGCTGGGTCTCTTCTCTTTGGAAGTGTCAGTATTGTTTTGTTGTTGCTGTTTTCCTGTTTTGTCTTCAGTTGCTCCTTCATTGACATTTGCCAGCCCTATCCCTGTGTTGCTTGGTCTCTTGTCCATCGACTTTCTTTTGCCAAGACCCTCTTAAAATGCAGCACTCTAAAGTACCTTTTCTTTATTAAAATTCATTTTGCTCCAAAGCTCTTAGGCAGGGTTATAAATATTGGTTTAAAACATTAGCCAGAGGATTATTGATAAAATAGAAAGTGTTTCCCAAAGAAATTTCATCTAAAAATATACCAGTTCACACTCTCCCCTTACTTCGGCAAGAACTTTGGGACCGGTCAAGGTGAAGGTCGTTTCTGTGTGCCTCTTCTGCATCATTCCCAGGAATTACCAAGAATAGGCTGGGGAAGAAAAAAAAAAATCTGTGACAAGGGAGGGGGAGCTACCTGAAAAAAAAATTAAAAAAAAAATTTTTTTTTTAAAGAGATGTTATTTAAACAGGTCTTCCTAGCCAGGGAAACATGATTTTCTGCCTAAATAATTCATATAAATCAAGTCAAAAGGTGTACTGATGACAAGCGAACACAGGACCAAGCCACCTGAGGTGGACGTTATTGCTGATGGATCTTGAGAAGACCGCGCTGAAGGATTCTGTGAGGTGTTTCATCTCCGTCTGTCACTATTCTCCCTTGATCTTTGAAAGGCTTTCAAATCCCCAGCACCAAGTCCGGGGCCTCTGGGCAGAAGCTGAGAAGGCAGTTCAGATGACTGGGTCTACCCGCCCAGGGCTACTTTATCCCATAATTCCATTAAAGTTACAGATGAAACACAGACCGAGGTAGCTTCATGCACTCTTGACCTCATTTTCCACTTGCCACAGTGAAAACTGTATAACGACAAGGTTTAATATCCCAGAATTAAAATTAATTTTAGTCAATAAAATCTTAGTGCACTAAAATCATAACAAGAACTGAAAACAGCTAGAATTGCCAGGCTTATATTCCATTTTTAAGAGACAGGTATCATAAAAGCAGAAATATGACCTAAAAAATACAAAAGTACAAATTCCAGGCATGTTCCGGAATTGGTACGTATTTACCTTGGTCTGGCATCACCCACACCTGTAATGAAGGACACATTCCAGTTTGCCTACAGTGGTCCTGTTCTGTCTGGCTGCCTTCCCACCCCCTATTCTGCCAGGCCCCAAGATCCATCCCCCACCCCATCCTGGGAATGCCTGGGTCCTCCTCTCTTCCTCCTGGAGGCACTCTCTCCCCACCTGTACCTCCACCTGGGCCCAGTGTGTTCACTTTCATTTCAAACCCTGGGTTGTTGGCCTGGCCAAGATTCCTTGACCTGTAGTTTTCTGGTCTTTCCTGAATATCTCGCTCCTGTCTAGTGAGATTACCTGGACCAGGACCCACACTTGCCCCTCAGCCCCAGCCCCTAAATCTCAAGAAACACAACTGTGTGACAGGCTCGGGAGTCTCCTGGAGGAAGACAACGGGTGGGTGGAAGCCAAAGGACACTGGGCAGATGAGTAAAGCTTGAACAGGGGGTCTCTCTAACCCCATCCAGCCTACCTCCCACCCAGAGAGGAAAGGTCAGGCACACCGACCTCTCGATTCTGAAGCAGAGAAAACACATTTTCTCTAGTGTTTTAATATTAAAGTAGAGGGAATATATTTTCTAGTTTGTTTTAGCATAGCTGTATAAAAACCAAACCAAACCCACTGCTGTCGAGTCAATTCCAACTCATAGTGACCCTATAGGACAGGGTAGAACTGCCCCATAGACTTTCTAAGGAGCGCCTGGTGGATTTCAACTGCTGACATTTTGGTAAGCAGCCGTAGCTTTTAACCACTACACCACCAGGGCTTCCATAGCTGTATAAGCTGTGATTACTCTCTAGTCTTGGAAAAAATGGCGCAGGTTCTGTTCAAGATACGGCCAAGCAGCCTGGTCCACTCTTAACGTAACAAGCATGACTGAGCTTTGCTTTGCAAATGGCCTTCTGCCTACAAGACAACAGCTAAGAAGGCTGCCTGGCACTTTTGATCTACAACTTTCTTTCTTGCTCCTTATCTCAGTCAGAGTGGACTTGGAGGAACAGTACCACTAGCCGAGAGATTCTTACGTAAGTTTTTTTTTCCAGCCTGTTACAAACATACAGATTAGAGTCCAGATTCCTGACATAAATATCTTTAGTTTAATGAAGAGTTTCTTGTAGTTGTTTTGTGATATATAAGACCATCTGTGGGCTCCGTGCTTTAAAACATTAGATAACACTGACCTTCCCCCTATAAAACCCTCCCACTAGCTCTTTAGAATTAGAATTTGGGAGAAATTTAACCTCCTCTGTCTCTTGAATACTGATGTTCAACAAAGCTCTCTTGCTGCTTACCTCCTCCTGTCTCAGTATTGGCTTTGCACCAGGCAGCTCTAATCCACAATTTGCAGTAACAAGTCCTCAGCATCCTAACAGGGCTGAAGTTGTAGAGTTCGTCTTGTTTTTGCCTTCTTTCTCCATTATCATCTAGGTTACTTAACATCCTCTGGGTTCATAACTGGGCCTCTCCTGCTCCCTCCTCTACCATTTCCTCTCACTTCTCAGGTCCTGCCTCTCCCTGCCCACCCTCTTGACTATGGATCCCCAAAGATTCCATGGGCCATGAAAGGCTCCCTTTTAGGGGAAAAGTGACAGGTCTCAGGCTGGGGAAGATTCCGAGGGAACAGGAATTCACACACACAAGCACAGCTTACCCTTTCCATGACCACCTTGCAACCCTCCTCTATTGGCCCAGACAGGAGAGTCAAACCCCCTAGGATTTGTTTCTCCATCTGAAAGTGCAAGGAACTGACTGACCCCCAAGGTCCCTTCGAGTGTGAACTGCCTCCCAGCTGGGTGCATCCTCTCCTGCCCAAGTCCCCAGCTCCTTTTCCCCCAAATTCTTTTCCCTGACCCCACACTCTCCTTTGACCTCCCCCTCCACCCCAACCCCCCCCCCCCCCGCCCGCACTCTGCCCACAGCTCAGTACATCTCAGCAGAGTCCTGGTTCAGCACAGCGGAGGTGAGGGCAGAGGGCAGGCGTCATTCTACTCCGGAGGACCAAGACCTTCCCTTCCCAGAAGTCAGCCCTCCCCCGAAGAAAACAACGTAGGATCTTCGTTTGCCTCGGACCTTTAGTAGCAAAATAAACTTAGAACGACCAGTGGTACCGAGGATACTAGGAGGAAACCGAGATGATTAAAGTTCTTAGGACATGCAGCCCTGATGGCGCAGTAGTTAAGAGCTCAGCTGCTAACCAAATGGTTGGCAGTTCAAATGCACCAGCTGCTCCTTGGAAACCCTACGAGGCAGTTCCACCTTATCCTATAGGGTCGCTATGAGTTAGAACCCACTGGACGGTAACAGGTTTGGTATGTTGAAAGCAGCACATCTGAAAAACAATCTTATGACTTCCTCGCTGAAGAGCAAAAACTTACGCTAAAAGGTAATTACAAGCATCTTGAGTCTCCGAGTGTATAAAACATATGCGTTGGGTAAAGCAGAAACAAGCGAAAACCCTACCCCAGGGCCGGCCACGTGGCCCTCGGAGACGGGGCGCGCGCAGGCGGCTCCTGCGCACGCGCACAAGACATGCGGAAGCGCGGTGCAACATGGCCGCCGGGGGGCCGAGACAGGGCGCAACGGGCCAAGATGGCGGGCGGACGAGTGACCTTCGCCAGAGGAAAACCCTAGCAGAGCGTCCGCCTCCAGACTAGACGGCACAGGGAGGCCACTCCGTGAGCCGTCAGGAGCAGTGGTTGTTCAGAGAGCGGCTCTCGCACGAGCACGAGCACAGACGGAGCGCTGGTGGGGCCACCCGTGATGGTGGCGCTGCGCAAGCGCGGTGTGGACGTGAGCCTGGCGCAGGCGCGGTGTGGAGGTCCGTGGGCTAGGCCGGCGGACCCGCGGCCGTAGGGTGGCTGCGTCCCTGTCCTCCCGGGGCGTCTTTCTCTCCGTTGGCGGGTCTTGAGGCCCCTGGCCTGGCCTGGTGAGGGCCCGCGTGCGCTCCCCGAGGAGCCGGGCAGCGCCTGTTGGAGTCCGACGCCTCCATTTCCCGACGGTGAGGGTCGCGGCACGTGACCGCACCTTCGCGGATCTGGTTTCCGCATCTGGAAAGCAGAGTGACCTGCTGTGTCTTCTGTCCGTTGCGCAGATGAGGATGCGAGCGCTGCTGTCCGGGGTAGCGGTGGTCGGCGGCGCACCTGGCAGGAGAGACCTTGCCAGTTTGCACCCGTGTAGCCCTCCCGACGCATCCTATCACCGCTGCTTGCTCTTTGCCAACCTGAGCCAGAAAATGGGAGCTCCTCGTTGTTCACGACGAGGCAGAGCAGTTTCTTTGAGCGCTGCTTGTCCATATTTTTGGCCATTTATTGGATCACCTTGTTTTGTCTTGTGTTTCGGTTACAGCGCGGTGGTCAGTTAAGAAAATTAGACTTTTGTCTGTTCCACTGATGACATGATTTTTGCCAACTCGGTTTTCACTCTTTTGACCTTGTGAGGCAGTTCTCCTTTGTCACATGGGATTGCCGTGAGTGGAAATCCACTCGTGGTACCAAACAACCACAGCAACAATGCTTTTTGCTACAGAGACATTTTAAATTTTTCATACTGAGGGATATGTATTTTTTTCTCAGTAGGTTGTGCGTTTTATGTCACATTTGCATATTAAGATTAATTTTTAAATCATCCATGTGTTGAGTTTATTGCTTTTTTTATGGCTTGATTTCCTTACAATGGCATTTCCAGGCATACTGCACAAGGTGAGGGCTAGCCAGCATCTCCCAACTCAATGCTTAGGGTTTGCCCTGAAGCACTTTTCCTGCTCCCTCCCCCCCAGTCACTGCACAGCTATATTTGTGTCACATGCAGGACATTTCTTCAACTTGCAACTTCTCCCACATACTGAGAATTAGCCCATTGTATGAATATGCCACAAGTTTGTACCCATTCTCCTGCCGATGGACATTTAATTCCAAGTTTGGGATGTTACAAGTAAGGCTGAAGACATTTTCTTACAAGCTTTTTTGCACACATGATTTTCATTTCTATTGGATAAATAGCTAAGGAGTGGGCTGGCTGGTCGTTGTTTTCTACAGCATCAGGACCATTTTATACTCCCAGCAGCAGTGAATCAGTTCTGGTTGCCCCATGTCCTAGCCACCTTGGAAGTCATCAGTCTCTTTTTCTAAAGGCTTTCTAAACCCATTGCTGTCTAGTTGATTCCAACTCATGACAACCCTACAGGGCAGAGTAAAACCGCCCCACAGCGTTTCCAAGGAAAGAGTGGTGGATTCGAACTGCCGACCTTTTGGTTAGTAGTCAAGCTCTTAACCACTGTGCCACCGGGGCTCAAATGCATTCTAGTGGGTGAGAAATACAGCCAATTCCTTTAAAAAAAAATTATTTTTTATCTTTTTGTGCTCAGTCTTCCTGAACTGGGCTTTGTCGCCTGAAATGTAAATGGCATTGAACACTCAACCAAATGATAAACTCCAGTGGGAGAGTTTCAAGCTATGAAACTGAACTTGGAGATAAGTGCTTGGGGTTAGGCACATGCTGCATACGTCAGAAGGGCTGGTACAACTTGTCTGTCTGCATTGTTTTGACTTCTAGCTTAGAATGTCCATTTTTTAAAAATACATTATCTGAGGGAGAATGAAGAACACCAAGGTCACACGGCAACTAAGAGCCCAAGAGACAGAAAGGGCCACATGAACCAGAGACCTACATCATCCTCAGACCAGAAGAACTAGTTGGTGCCCAGCCACAATCGATGACTGCCCTGACAGGGAGCACAGCAGAGGACCCCTGAGGGAGCAGGAGATCAGTGGGATGCAGACCCCAAATTCTCATAAAAAGACCAGATTTAATGGTCTGACTTAGACTAGAGGAATCCCGGCAGCCATGGTTCCCAGACCTTCTCTTGGCACAGGACAGGAACCATCCCCGAAGACAACTCATCAGACATGAAAGGAACTGGACAGTGGGTGGGAGAGAGATGCTGATGAAGAGTGAGCTAATTATATCAGGTGGACACTTGAGATTGCGTTGGCATCTCCTGTCTGGAGAGGGGATGGGAGGATAGAGAGAGTGGGAGGCTGGCAAAATTGTCACGAAAGGAGAGACTGGAAGGGCTGACTCATTAGGGGGAGAGCAAGTGGGAGTACGGAGTAAGATGTATGTAAACTTATATGTGACAGACTGACTTGATTTGTAAACGTTCACTTGAAGCTCAATAAAAGTTAATAAAAAAAACATTAAAAAAATACATTATCTGCAACACGTACAGTTGGCCATGCTATGCCTTTGCTTAAGCTTTTCTGTAATTCTCATTCCTGGTGTGTGGACATCAACCTACCCCACCTTCTGGCTGAGTCCTTGCTTTGGATTCTGCCCCCCAGGTAGGGAGCAGCTGAGCCCGCCCCACCCAGCCTGCTGCTTGCCTGGGAACCATAGCTAAGCCTTGCCACACATTGCATGCACAGACACACTTGACTGGTGAATGACTCGACTTTCTCTTTAATCACAGAGAAAACCTCTAATTCAAATTTAGGAACATGTGGCTCCACTCTGCTTTTCCACGTCCACAGCAGACCTCACTAACTGATCACAGATGGCTTTGCTGTTGAGCGTGTAGGCAAGCTCGTGTTTCTCAATAGATAGCTCCGGGAATCCACGTCCAATTTATAAGAGTTGCCACACCACATAAACACATTACCCGTTTGTAGACTAATGGAGATGGAGAGACAAAAATGCATTAGAGGACCTACTCATTCATTCTCTCTTTGGGGGATGAGGAGTGATGTTCTTTAGTAGCCAAGCTCAGTGCTGCCCTGAGCAGTCAGGCATGTCTGAGTCATGGCCAATATCAGGCCACACGTGTCCTTCCACTCAGCCATAACCAACTTGCAGTCCATATACTTTAACTCATTCATTGCATCACAACTTCTCTGCACCATATGAGCTACATCAAATCTTGAGTACATATTCTAAATCTTTCCTTCAAGAGATTGCCTTTTGATACAAAGGAATCACCAGGGATTTGAAAAATCAGAGTTGATTTGAAAACAAGACAATGGCAGCCTCTGGAAAGACTCAAGCCCTGGCATCACTGAATGCCTCCACTTGTTGAGAGATGCCACACGTCAAAGAAATCTGCTGAGGATGGAGCAGCTTCCGTCCTCAAATGCCTACTGTGTGCTATCTCCTCTTGTTGTATGAATGTAATACAGCACATCTGGCTGTAATAAGGATTAAAGAGGCCTCTGCCGTGTCCCCAGTGGCCCCTAGAAGTTTGATAATTGCAAAAATAACAGTGAGAAGGGGAGGGATTTGCCCCAAGATGGAGGCACATCTGGTAGTTTCTCTCTTGGGATAGCCACATAGGCAGGAAAATCTGGCCTGAGATGATCTGGGGGCTTTGCCAAACCACCTCCCACAACACATTAGCTTGAGAAAAATACTCTTAGTCTGCAAAATCCCCGAGACTGTGTCTATATTTTACCTTTCCAGAACCCAGTGCCCTGGGGGTCTGTATTTCCCCACCCACCCCCACCATGGGAAACAAACTTGCCAGCACCCTCTGATCTGAAGCTCCGTGATGCTAAGCTCCTGCAGTGCAGCTTCTGGGGTCACCTTCCTTGTGACCTTACTCTTGGTAACAGAGGGCTTGCCATTTGTAGGCCTCTTTGTGCAAAACTGGTCACATTCACATTCTCGCTTTCCCTGGTTCCTGGCTCCTGGGGATTGTGGATATGCAGCAGATGAACGTGGTCCAACTCCAGGAGGCAGAGCAGAATGCAAAGGGACAAGGGCTGACATTGGGCCTGAGAGTTGGAATCAAGAGGAGGTACAGCTAAGCTTGGACACTTGTGAACCTGACTCAGAGGTGGGGGAGAGGAGGGTTCTACACCAGCACATGGGCCCCTGCACCCAAAACCTCCCAACAATGTCTTCCTTCGTTCCTCCAATCATTATTAAAACTGTCCACATGCCAAGCACTGTGCTTCCAGAAAAACGCAAACCCGTTGCTGTTGAGTTGACCCTGACTCATAGTGACCGTGTAGGACAGAGTAGAAGTGCCCCATAGGGTTTCCAGGGCTGTAAATCTTCACGGAAGCAGACTGCCACATCTTTCTCCTGCAGAGCAGCTGGTGGCCTTGAACCACGTCCTTCTGGTTATAAAGATATATATTTGAGCCCTGGCGGCTCAGTGGTTAAGAACTTGGCTGCTAATCAAAAGGTTGACAATTCATATACAAATATATAATATATATGTATAAACATACACACTTAGGCACCATGCTTAACACAAGGATTTACTAGAAGCCCGGTGTCTTAGGCTGGGTTCTGTAGAGAAGGAAAAGCAGTAAACAAATAAATATATATATATAGGGAGAGATTTATATCAAGGAAATGGCCCATGCGATTGTAGAGGCTGGAATGTCCTAAGTTTGTGGGTCAGGATAGAGGCTTCTCCTGATTGACGTAGCCACAGGGGCTGGTGAATCCAAGATCAGCAGGTCAGAGAGCAGGACTCTTGCTCACAGGCTGTGAAGATTGATGAATCTCAAGATTGGCAGCCAAGACCCCAGGTAAGCTGCTAGCTCAAGTCCCAAGAGCTGGAGGTCAGATGAACAGGAGCCAGCTGCAGGATCCAGGACTAGCAAAAGTCCCCAAGCCTTGACAGAATGTCCGCTTATATTCGGATGCAGGCCACATGCCCAAGGAAGCTCCTTTTCAAATGATTGGCTACTCACAGCACATCCCATCATGAGGGTGATCACATATCAAATCTCAACAGGGAAGTGATCAGAACAGTATACAACTGCCAAAAACCTGAGAATTGTGGCCCAGCCAAGTTGACGCACAGTCTTAACCACCACATCCAGGTTTACTAGAGCTGTGTTCTCTGTGGGCCACAGTCTGAGTCCCTGGGGCAGGGCAGCAGGGGTAATGCCAGTGCCTTCTGATACCAGTTATCTGGAGTTGTCCCAAGCTTCACAGGTTAAAGGCACAGTCCTCCACAGGACTGTTCCCAAACCAGCCACAAGGTCAGGGGTTCCTAGGGCCACTCTGACCAGCTGGCTTCAAAGTCTCACTGTTCCCACAGGTTCAATAATTGCCTAGAATGACACAGAACTCACTGGAAGTGCTGTACTTCATGTCTTAGGCTGGGTTCTCTAGAGAAACAAAACCCAGTGAACCAAGTGTGTATGTTTATATATATGTTATATATGAATTGTCAACCTTTTGATTAGCAGCCAAGTTCTTAACCACTGAGCCACCAGGGCTCAAATATATATCTTTATATATATATATATTTTTAAATTTTATATATATATATAAACAGATTCATCTAAAGGAAATGGCTCAGGCAGTTGTGGAGGCTGGCAAGTCCCATGCCATGGGTCAGGTGTCAGTCTGGAAGCTTCCCCTGACTCATGTAGTTGCAGGAGCTGACAACCCAAATCAGCAGGTCAGACAGTAGGCTGCTGGCCCACAGGGCTGCAGAAGGTGGTGAATTAGGTCAGATGGCAGGCTGTTGGCTCATAGGGCTGTGGAAGCTGGCAAATCCCAGAATCAGCAGGTCAGACGGCAGGCTGCTGGCTCAAGTCCCAAGAACCGAAGGTCAGGTGATGAGCTGAATACAGGATCCAGAGCAAGCAAGCAAGCAAGCTTTGCCAAAACATCCGTATGTATTGGGTGCAGCCCACACCCCCGAGGAAACTCCTCTTACAACTGATTGATCACATCATGGAAGTGATTATATTACTTATGGGAGATCACAAAATGGAGGATAATTACATCAGATCACAAAAACAGAGGATAATTACATAATACTGAGATTCATAGTTAGCCAAGTTGACACATAGCATTAACCGTCGCACTTAGGATTACAGTTTTGTTATAGCAAAACAGAGACAAATTAGAAGCAGGGGTGAAGTCTGGGGGTGTCCCAAAAGTGGTGCCTCCTGTCGCCAGGGATACGTTACCCGCCCAGCACATTGGCGTACACCGAATATTATCAATCAGGGAAGCTCACGCAAGCTTTAGTGTCTAGAGTTTTTACTGGGGATTCATTATGTTGGCATGATTGGTGGAATCCTTGGCCATGTGATTGAACTTAACCTCTTGCCCCCTCCTTCCCCTCCTGGTGGGTCTTTCTGACCTGAGTCATCTTGTTAGCATAAACCACCCAGGTGTGGTCCAGGGCCACTGTGAGTTACAAAGACACTCTAGTCACTCAGAAAATTCCTAGCGTTTAGAGGTTACCTCTCAGGAACTAGGGACAAAGGCCAGACAAGTTTTCGAGTAAGGCAAATTCTTCACAGCAGGCTCCTAGGCCAAGTTAGGAGCTCAGTCTCTCTCTCTCTCTTAGAGAGTCTCCTTCAGGGGTCCCTCAGGACCCCAACACCCCCCACCACATCTAAACCCCGGTGGTGGGCAGAGCCTCACACACTCTGGGAATGAGTGGGAAGAGACCTCTGGGACAGAGCCAGCCCAGCTGCCCAGAACCCTGACCTGGGTGGGGGCTCCATTCTCTGCTCCCTGCTGAGTCGGAAGTGGTGGGTGGCTTGTAATTCAGTCCACCTCTGGGTCAGCCTGGGCCACGAGGGCTGCAGCCTGTCATCCTGACCTGAGATGAAACAGACCCCAGACATACCTTCCCTGATTATGCCACCTCCGGAGCAGCCATCTGGCCCTTGCCTCATTCACAAATAGGCTTCACCTCACGCATCATATTTGGGGCAAGAGGGGAAGGAAATGACTGTCTCCTCTGTGTGCACATGACTCCTTCCAGAATCTCAACACCAGGCACACTCTAACTTGAGCGTGCTCCAGGGAAACTCAGAGAAGCCCAGTGAGCGTCCGGCTGTCTTAAGCCATCCTGACTTTTCCCACCGGTGTCGGTGAGAAGGGTGCAGACACTCATCAGGGGAGGAATTGCAGGTGGGTCTCCCTAGCCACTGCTCCTGCGGAGGGGGGATGAGAAAGTCACTAGGTATTGATGGAAAGGGGAACAAAGAGAAATCTCGGGTCTACGATTCCTGAGGACGCTGCAATCAAGGAAAAGTCTGGCAGGGTAGGCAGTTTTAGTCACACTTTCCCACTTACATTTAGCTCTTTCGTTGCTACCGCTCACAGAAGTGGTCTCTTTTCTCAGACCAAGCTGCCCAGCAAGGGTGACTCCCTGGAAATAACCACCTTCCCAGAGCACAGCCCAGGCTTCGGGGAAGGAGGAAGTGGAGAGGATGGGTCCCTGCAGAAATCTAAAGATGGGGCATTTTCTCTATTTTAGGAAACTCTCCAGAATATTTATGTAACTTTTGTCACGTTTCTAGTCAGGTAAGTTCTTTGTCCAAGGTGAATGGTATTTTCTTTCATAGAGGATCCTGGGACCCCCAGAGAAAAAATGAAAACATCAAATTTAAATTTTATTTAAAATACTTCTCTTTTTTCATTATTAAAGTAGTAGGTAGAAGAAACAGTTTTCCAAAGCCA
Source organism: Loxodonta africana (assembly GCF_030014295.1). Lineage (NCBI taxonomy): Eukaryota > Metazoa > Chordata > Mammalia > Proboscidea > Elephantidae > Loxodonta > Loxodonta africana. The sequence continues at coordinate 90,721,246 of NC_087353.1, read as the reverse complement.
TCATGGTTTGTCAGTTAATTTTAAAAACTGGTGAAGAGAACAGGTAATTAAAAAATAAGGACATCGACATACTTTACATACAATTTTAACTGAGGATTTATAAATAGCCATTCATTAATCTTTTTTTACCCATACATGTATTAAGATATAATTTTCATACAATGACACGTCCACATTTTAACTGTGCATGTTGCTAAGTTTTGACAAATGTGTCCTGTGTAGCCACTACCTTAATCAAGATGGGTGACATTTTCGGGCTGATTCTTAGTCTTTTTTAGTATAAACCACATCCTTAGTTCTTCTTCCTAAGATCATCGGTTCCAGTATTTTTTTTTTTTAAGTGGACTGAGGAATTTAATTCATTTGTGAGGCAATTGGAGGCCAGAATTTCCAATAGTTACCAATTCCCATTTTTTAAGAGTTACCATGTCTATACCTAATTCAAAAGCAATTTTTTAAACAACTTCAGCTGGACTTGATCTTGATTTCCCAAAGCATTGATCTTGGTTTTTATAGAAACAACTCTTTGTTTTTATGCTGATACGTAGTTGGTTTACATAACATTTAATTAAGTTATGTACTAAGAATAACAAGAACTAGTGGCATAAACAAGTTTGGGAAGACACATAGCTCCCTCTTGGTTGGCTACATTTCAACTAAAGGGAGTTCACAGACAACTAGAAAGTAGCCTAGTAGCCTACACTTGCTTTACTGAGGTACTGAAACCATCTGTTAATCTTGTGAATTGGTAGAGCAGAGGTTGGTAAAAAGAGCTTCCACTCTACGTATGTTATAGTTTCTAACATACAAATAAACAAAATAACATCACACACACACAATCCCACAACCCAGAGGTATCTACTTGCAACACTTTGCCGTATAGTTTTCCAGTCTTTAAAAAAATATGTGTATAAAGTCACGCATAATTTTTTTCCCAAGATGGGCTCGTACTGTACTTTGTTTTGCAATCTACTTTTTTTTTTTTTTAAACTGAGTCTGTTTTCATGGTCCATGGAGATATTCTCTGCATTGTCTGTTGATGGTGTGATGGTGTACGATGCATCATCCAGGTCGCTTAGGCCTTCTGCAATGTTCCCTCATTGCTATCTGCTTCTTACCTTGTTCACCCATAGGCAACTTGTTGGGACTGGAACCAGGACTGCGGCTGCAGGTTGGTGTCTCAGTCTGAGTCCCTGAAGCCAACCCTAAGATGAGAAATTGTGTGAAAGTGACAGAAAGCCCTTGTTCCCAGGAAAACTGGTGTGAAAGTGAGGAGGTGGCAGGGAAGGAAGGAATCCAAGCACAGATCTAGGGAGAGTAGCTTTGACTCCAACTCGTGGAGAAGCTCTGGAGAATGTGTAGGTCACACCTTGTCAGGGGTCAAGGGGCTCTAGCATTCATACACTTGCCTGTCAGTCACTGGTTAAGGGATGCCCCATGGGCTGTAAATTCCCAGACATCCAGGCCTCCAGGAGCTTGGGGAGAGTAGGCTCCTACAGCCAGAGGGCAGCCCCCGTCAAATACTCAGAAGTTGCATTTGGGGAGTGAAACATAAAGCTCACGTGCGTAAAAATGGTAAATGGGTACAAAGAGATATGGGCAGAGCACAGGCAGCATCTGCTGTGATTGGGATCCCAAGAAACACAGCATTCAGAAGGGCCATGCATGGTATCCTTCTGAAATGAGTGGAGGGTCTTGGTGGGATTCCTCGACTTCATATCCCAGAGGGGTCAGCTGATGAGACCCACCACATCCCTCCCCCACTGAGCGCTCTTTGGCCTCGGGTCCCAGCAGCTGGGCAAGGATAGTTGGAGCGCTCTTTGAATTAAATGCCACGTAAGCCTTAGACTTTTCCCAGACATCAATGACAGATAAACAGAACCAGGAGATGGGAATAATCCTTTTGGAAGCCCAGTCGCCTGGCATCGAGCCATGGCACCTAGGGATCCCAGGGCTCCTCCCAACCCTTCCCACCAAAGATGCCTCCACTCTGCCCCATGTCCCCGTGGAGCTCAGTGTGAGACCCTGCCAGGGCGAGTCTTCAGGGGCAGCCCCTCCCTGAGGAAGAAGGGCACTGTTTCCCCCAGACCCCAGGGGCTGGGGGTGCAGGGCTGGGCAGAAAGGCCCATTTGTCTGGGTGTGTTCTGTGCTCCGGGGGATACATGGGGCCCTGATGCTTTTGCTGCTATAGACGTGCTCACGTTGTCTAACAGAGCTGAAACGACAGCTGCGGTTTGCAAACCTGTTTGTTTTCTGGGAGTCCTGACCCTCCAGGAAAGAGTGGGAAGAGGGGCTGGGTAGGCTGCTGAGGCACCAGGAGTGTAGAGAGGGCTCCGGACCCCAGATCAATGGAGGCAGGGGTGTGGGCAGTCACCAGAGGTGATGTGGTTAAATGATGAATAACAAAAATGCTCAGGAATGCTAGAGAAGGGCTGACTTTTGGCTGGGAAAGAAGACAGTGTTCAGCAGTTTAGAAACTAAGGGAGCCTCTCTTCCCTCCTTCTCCCCGATTCTCCCTTCCCTGCTTTGCCTTCTTTCCCCTTCCCAGGGTGCTGACCCTCCACCCTACCTCCTTCCCCAGGGTGCTGACAGCAGTTCAGCTAATCAAGGCCCTTCCCTCCCTCAGAGACACTTACTTTCAGCTCACCACCCTTGGGAGCCTTCCTGCCATCTAGGATCAACGACCCCATCATCTCGGCATCTCCTCTGTGGTCACACGGTGGCAAGGCAAATCAATGTGCCCCTTTGTTGGTTCTATTGCTATTTCTTCATGCATGAAGGGGATCAAGGTGCACAGGAAGATGAGCACTAATGCTAACAATAACGGTGGTAATAACCACCATTTATTGAGTGCACCGGGCAGTGTGCTAAGTACTTAAACACATTTTCTTATTAAATGCTCATCACAAGCCTGAGGTCTTAGCATCACTACCCTGACTTTACACATGAGGATGCTGAGCCTGGGAGATGAACTGAGTCAGCGGAATCCATTGGCTCAAGAGCGGAGGAGTCCAGGTGCGGTCCAATCTCTATTCACTGCCGGCCTCTACACTAGCTTAAATGCATACTCTGAAGTGGCACTCTATTCTTGGGGGACTTGAGTGGCTGACAAAAAAAAGGACCTTCTGTGTGTACCTTGGCACACGCCACCACACAATTCCCAGTGGTGCTCCAGGAGATAAAAATAACCATGAATTTTCTGTTTTATACAGGAAAGGGGAAGTGTGTGCTCTATTTTGTAACATTTCCCATTTTTGAAAACCCGTATTTCTCCCACGTGTATTTTAAAGTGTCTTTGGTGGCGTCCTTGGGGGAAAAGACGTTTCATTCAGGTTTATACCAAGGGCCTGCCATTTTGTCACTCGCTCCATTTCCCAATGGGCAGATTCAGATCTTTTGAAAAACAACTGCTGGATATCAGACATGGGGTAAGAGGGGAAAGAAATGTTTCGACTGATGCACAGGGCCAAGGGATGGATTCGCCAAGAAGCTGCCAAATGCAAATCATGGGGTTCCACGGTTGAGGGTCAAAGAGCCAACGCCAGAGTCAGGGCTGGAAACTGCGCAGCCTATAACCTCCCTTCAAGGGTGAGGAGCTATGGCCAGTGGGCAGGAGGGGCCTGCCCATGGTCCTCATGTCCTGGCCCTCATCCCACACCACAGACTCCTCCAGAGTGAGTATCAGAGCCAAGCCTGTGCTCCTCAGAGAAGACAGGAGACAGCAACTCAGGGCTCTCCCTATGCCTGCACAGAAAAACACCACGCTTTCAATGTGTCTCCTGACTGTAAGCATGGCTACCTCAGAGAATGAGGGTGGTGTCCGTGCTGGCCTTTCATTTAGGTAATGTTTATTTGCTCCTTTTTTAAGAGAGCAAGGCCACAGAGACACAGCTCAGGAGGGTATCAACTACTTTTCAGACTCTTCTTCAAGAGCCAACCAGGCTAAGATGGAAGCTTTCGAGGGGTGCTCAATGCTGCTCCTTCCCTCCCTCTCACTGAGACATTTGGAAATTTCTAAAAACATATAAAGAACAAATAAACAGAGTAAAAAGAAAGAGACACAAAACTGCCTGCAGCACAGGAACTGGGAAGTTTGGTGAGTAATCGCTGAGACCACAGAAGTATTTCCAGTAAACCCAGAGCAGATGGGGTGTGGGGGGTAAGGACTGAGCAGGAGGACAAGAGGATCCTGCCCACTTGGTACTGGGCTGGAAGAGGTAGCAGAGTGGGTCCTTTCTCATCAGGAACTATCTTGCTTGTGTCCACCCTGGACCAAGATTCCCAGATGGACACCTTGGCTGGTGTTTGAAGGGCGGAGTCAAGGTATCAGGATATAGAGCCAGGAACCAAAGAGTGGTGGGATGGCGCCCTGTGGCCAGAAAAGACTCACTGCCAGCCTCCAGCCGGGCTACACAATCAAGAGATAGCCAGAGAGGCAGGGAAGCACCACGGCCCCAGTAGAATCTTCCTGGGTAAAAGCCTGCTTGAAACTAGAAATAGTGTTGGTGCTGTGCCCATGAGGGAAACCCTGATGGCATAGTGGTTAAGTGCTATGGCTGCTAACCAAGAGGTCAGCAGTTCGAATCCACCAAGCACTCCTTGGAAACTCTACGGGGCAGTTCTACTGTTTTATAGGGTCGCTATGAGTTGGAATCGACTCGACAGCAGTGGGTTTGGTTTTTGGTTTGGTGCCCGTGAGCAAACCTTCTCTTTTAGAAATGAGAGGAGATTCTGACACGCCATGCCTCCATTTAAACAAGGAGAAGCCACTTACCTCGTTGTTGGCTGACAGTAAGGCTGGGTTACCCTCATCTCATTCAATGATGAATGTACCCAACACACCCAACCTGTGGCCATTGCAATAAGATATGAAAAAAAAAAAAGTGGTATAAATAAGTAAGAAAAAAAAACAAATGTGTGAAATGAATACATTTCCTATAGAAATTTAGTGATAATTTGGAAATGTGATAGGGACAATAAGCCCCTGGTCTTAATACTGACAACCAAGGAATAAACTTAACTAGAAAGGCAGAGGCACAATGTGAAGAAAGCTCACAATCTCACTGAGGATTATAAAAAATGGTCTGAGTCACGGAGAGATATACCCTCACCCTGGATGCAAAGACTGAATAACAAATATATTAACTTTTCCCAGATTATAAAGATTTGCTATAAGTCAAAGCAAATGTATCTCAGGGTTTTTTTTTTTTTTTAATCTGCCAATGTGATTCAAAACTCATTGGGAAGAGCAACCGAACATGAAGAACGTGAGCAATTTTAAGAGAAGGATATCAAGGACAGATTTCTTTTGCGTTATTAAACCATAGTACAAAGCTACAATCACTGAACAAATGTGGTACAGCTTCAAGAATCATCAACTTTCTCACTGGAAAAACACGGATCACTCCAGAAGGAATCTAACAGTGGTTCAGTGGTAGAATTCTTGCCTGCCACGCAGGAGACGCGGGTTCAATTCCCAGATAATGCACCGCATGCGCGGCCACCACGCTTCTGTCAATGGAGGCTAATGTGTTGCTATGATGCTGAACAGGTTTCAACAGAGCTTTCTGACTAACACGGACTAGGAAGAAAGACCTGGAAATCTGCTTCCGAAAGTCAGCCATTGAAAACCCTTTGTATGACAACAGTCCAATCTACAACCCATCATGCGGATGGTGCAGGACCAGGCAGCGTTTCATTCCATTGTGTATGGCGTCGTCATGCATTGCATCCAACTCAACAGCAGCTAACAACAACAATGACAAATAATGAGGAAACATCAGACAAGCCCAGGTGGAGGGGTGGTCTACAAAATAAAAAAAAAAAAAAACTCACCTGTAATGTTTAAATGTACCAAGATCACAAAAATCAAGAAAAGACTAACAACTACTCTCACTAAAGAGCAGAAGCCTAAAGAGACCTGGCAACTAAAATGCAACACATGATTCCACCAGGATCCTTTTGCTGTAAAGGACAACACTGGGAGAAATGGCAGAACTTGGATGGAGTTGGGGATTAGATTAATGGAATGGAGTGCAATGAGATTAGTGATATATCAATGACAGTTTCCTGATTTGATTGTGATAGTTGCCCTGTCCTTATAGAGCAGAGTGTCCTTGTTTGTAGGGAATACTAGAGTGTTTGGGGGTGATGGGACTTCTCCTCAGCAACTCATTTTCGAAGGAATCAGAGAAAAATCCTTGTATTGTACTTCAAGTTCTCTATAGGTTTGAGATTGTTTTTCTCACACACACACTCAATCAAATACACATACTAAATACATACACACACAACATGCTCAGTCACACATGGTCAATATACACATCTATGTACACACAGACCTTGACATAAACACCAAGGCCACACAAGTGTACCTTAGGAGTCTGTCCTAGGGAAATAATCAGAGCCCCTGCCCAAGCTTTATGCAGAAGAATGCTTAGTTTGTTATTATAAAGCATTGGAAACAACGTAAGTACCCAACAATGAGGCAATAAACCACAACGCGCTCATAGGGAGCATTATCATTTTGACCTTAACGGTCATGTTTGGGAAGACTATTTTAATGGCAGTGGAATATGCCCAAGGTGTCAAGTTCATGGAGACATGTTTAAGGAATAGTATATGCAAAAACATACTGACTGCCAGACAGTGTGAATAGGGGGAGCTGCCTGGAATAGGGGATGACCTAGGCTGCAAGGAACGCTCAGGGCCAGTTCACCAGGCTGGACCTTGACCTCTATGCGTCCTCCACACCGGAACCTTCCTCAGGCAGCCACCTGCTACAGGCCAAGGGGGGTGCAGCTGCCGCCCCCAGCTCGTTGTTGCTCCTGCCGTTAGTGGGCTGGTCGCCATGGGACTGGGTGCTCTGCAGCACAAAGCCTCAGCCCAGGAACGACATTTCAGGCCAGCTGTCTTCTGGCCGAATTACAAACAATGCTGACAGGTGCTCTGGACATGTCCCCGGGATGTTGGCGAGGCCTGCATCCACTCAGATTACTGTCCCTGTCATCAGCCCTCTGCGCCTACCCGTCATCTGCCGGGAGCTGGAGAAGTCGCCATTCTATAATGAGGAGGCCATGTCTGGCCCCATTATGCTCCGACACCTGTGCTCTTGATGAAGGTTGCAACCTAAGCCAATTCGACAGAAGTCAGCCTACCCTATAGGGTCTGCGTTGCTGCATCTCCAGGCTTCGGGGGCAGAGGACAACCCCACCAAGAGTGTGGGCCCCCACTCCTGCTCTGCACTGGGGCCTCCGCACAAGCACCAGGGGCAGCACCGTGGGCAGAATCCCTGAGGCTTAGAATCTGACTCACCTAGCTCCGTGCCTCAGTTTCTTCATCTCTAAAATGGGTGTAATACCAGCGCCAGCCTCATAGATTTGTGTCTAGAATGATGACCAGTATGTGGGAAACACTAAAAAATGCCAGATTTGTACAGATGCAGCTTTCGTCTGACCTGATGAAACAGGCAGGCATCAGGAAGTCCAGGAAACACCCCTGCCCAGGGGCCTCTTCCTCACTCCCTAGTCCCCTCGATGTCCATTCCCAGGAGTGGGGAGGGCAGGGGCAACCAAACTCAGGAGGACGTAGCTGCTGTGGCATGGTCAGGCTGGGTCGGGCCATCAGCACCCAGGAAAGAGGGTGTGGAATCAACACCCTTTGTCTGGTTTGGGGACACAGGGGTTCCTGGGCACTCCTCACTCAACAGGCTGCATGCCCATGCCCTGGACTCGGTGGTGGGTCGGCACCCGGGGCCTCAGGAAGAGTTGTATGAGGGCAAGGGTTGCCCCCTTCTCTCCCCCACCCAGAACTCCTGGACTGATCTTCCCCTGGAGAGTTGGCTGGTCTGTCCCATCCCCCAATGCATCCTGTTGGGGCAGACAGCCAGGGTAGCACCCATGTGTGGCTCACAGGTGCTTTTATGCAGCCAAAAGCAGTGATAAGCTTTTTAAATTTATCTTTTGCCTTCAGAACTCACCGCACTTGGAAGCTACCGTGTGGACATTGAACTACCCAGGACCCCAGACTGTCACCCATGACCTGTTATGAAATGTGGCTGGAAGGAGCTTCCTCTTTGAGCTCCTTCCTGCTGACACCACAGTCCTGCCTCACAGGGTCTCTGAGGCCAGAGAATAAACCCAGACACACCGCAAAAGCAGCAACCTCAGCAAGTGTGAGGAGAGAGGGAGGTGGACACAGCTCCTCGTGGCCATGGGCGTGATCCTCACATGCATGACCTCAGGACCACAGGCTCAGAGTCAGAGACCATCCAGTGACTCATAATCCAACAAGTGGAAATCCTTAGGCCAGGCTCCTCAAGGCCTCCATTTTCCACTTCTGTCAGCTTGCCCGGACCCCACAGGGGGTCTCCTGGGGCTTGTTCACTTTTTCCATTTGAGGGAGGCATAGTGGGCCTGTGCAAAAATGGCATGGGGGCAGCGTCTGACCTCCTCTAACTTCACCAGGGAGAAGGAGAATCAACATCAACAGCCCAAGGCTGATTCCTATAAGGCAGCGGTCAGACATCCCTCCTCTCTCCGCCATCTTTACCAACTCTGACACCAACCCACCCTCCCACAGCACTCTCTATTTCTCTGCTGAGTTCGATAATTCATTGCAATGGCCACACAGAACTCATAGACCATACTCTCGGTTATGGGCTTTATTAGCGAAGTAACAGGTTATAATTCAGGTTGAGGAACACTCAGCATACAGTTCTCCCATCAGGACAGCCACTTCTCAGCCATGCCTGTGGGCATGCCTCCCTCTGGCCCTCGGCCTCTGCTCTGTTCAGGCAAGTGTTACAAAGCTCTTTTAGCTCTGCTGATAAGTGCCCCGAGCTACCCGACTCCACCAATAAGCCTTGGCCTGAGGGCACTCAGCTCTAGTTCCCTGGGTCAGCAAACCTAGCGCCACCAAGTACCCAGAGGCACTTTACTCTACCAGCAAGCCTCCTGCTCAAAGGCACTCAGCTTTCTTGCTCTGTGGGCTGGGAAGCCCACTGTGCCATCTCCTCAGTCTCTCCTGCTGCTGTTTCTCTGCCATGGCTTCTCGCACCTTCAGTGTTATAGCTCTCTCTCTCTCTCCTGGTACCAGGAGATTCTCAGCACAGGGATCCTGGGTCCAAAAGACAAACTCCAGTCCTGGCTCTTCTTTCTTGGTGGTGGTGAGATCCCCTCTTCCCACCTCTGGGATGGCTCATTTTAAGCCTAGCGAGATGGCAAAACTGACCAATCACCTTGGTGAGCCACAGTTACCCAATTTGCACAGTCCTTTTTACCCAATCACTTGGGTAGGAGTTACAAGGCCATGGTGAGAAAGTGATCCATTGTACAACAGCCTGTGTCTCTCTGGCCTGTGGGAGGCCATAAGAGACTGGTTGGGGTGAGGCACTACTAGCCCCTCTGCTGCCCTTCCTGCCCCTACCACATGCAGGCTCAGGGACATTGTGCCCACGGCCCCATTTTCCCTCCTCATTGAACCCCCAACCGGCCTCTCTGGGACGTGGTGGATCCCAGGGCTGGAAGGAGAGGTGCCCTGTGTCTGGGCTTAGATGAGATGGGGAGAGGATCACGGTCCCAGGAGCCTCAGGGAGGGTCTCTGAGCTGGAGAGGATAGGAGGACTAGGAGCTTAGGGTCCAGGGTGGAAAGTCTCCCCAAGGTGGTTTGCCCAGAGCACTGCAAGGAAGGGTTCCCTGGGGGGCAGGCAGGGGTCTACAGAACTGGCCTCAAAAGGATGAGATCCCACAGCAGTTTAGGGTTACAGAGCTAACCCTAGGGGGAGGCTGGAGCCAGCCCTTGGGGTCTCAGAGGGTTCCCTCACCCAACCATGAGGCCAGGGAAGGCGAATGACTAGTTCTAGTCTCACAACTAGAGAGGAGGGAGGGGTGGAGGGAGGAAAGAATGGAGATGAATGGATGATGGGTGGATGGAAGAGAGCGGGGAGTGAGGAAGGATGTCCTGGATGCTTATAGTGCCCTCAGCAGACCAGCTTGGCCATTTCTGGCACCTGAGGTGACTGAGGCCAATGTCAACCCACTTGTGCCACCCATCAACATTGCCCTGAGACTCAGTCCCTGGGCCTTTGGTTTTCTGGGAGTACAATGGGTCTGGAATAGAGCCAGATGACCTTGGGAAGCACACTTAACCTTGTTGAGCATTCAGCTGCCTCCCTACTAATAAACAATGGCTCCTTCTGTCTCCAGAGGTGTTGGGTACAGCACCTGTGACCAGCCCCATCTGTAGTTCCTGCAGCCTTCCCTCTGAAGTCCTCTGTTCTCTGCTCAGACCACGGGATGTGGGCAGGCATCCCTGACAGCCTTCCCAGGAAGGATGCCTGATCTCCAGGCCCCCTTCGTGTCAGGGTCACCATCCACCAGGGAAACCCACTTTCTCAGTGTCAGCCGTGGACACACACAGGTGAGCACCAGCAGGTCTGGTCCTCCTCCTGGGAGGAGATGAGATGCAGTGTGTCCCCAGATGCCCGTGTGGATTAAAGTATAATGCTGCCTCCACCCATCAGCACCGCCCACCCATTGCCAGAGTCAGACCTGTGTCCCTGAGTCACTTAGCAGGTCAGAGACCCTTTAGTGCTGGTGGATGAGCTACTCCGGGCATCAGACTGCAGAGACATTAAAGTCTTGGGTGCTCCAAAAGTGCACATAAATAAACCTGGAAACAGCTGCTAGAGTCTTTTTCATGTTGGGACGTCTGCTGTGAGGTCGTTATTCAGGGTTTTATTGGCCATTTCTCAGCTCGCCCCCAGGGTGGCTCATGGCTCTGCAGAGAGGTGCATTGCTTTGATGTGTGACAGATGGCTCTGCCTCACCTTTGCATTATCATTTATGGTAATAGGGCTGCATGGTGCTCCACAGACATGAGGTTGAGCGAGTGCTGGGGAAGGGCGCTGCTCGGACCTGGGGTGAGGACCAGGACCTGGGTTGGGGCCTGGGGCCTGGGATATAGACCAGGGCCCTGTTGAGCCAGGAAGCCACAGGGATGATGGATGGGGTCAGCAATTGGAAGATGGTGGATGCTGTGTCTGTGTGGGGGTCCTAGACTTCAGGGATGGCCCAGTGTCCTCTTTACCCAGCTGAAGAAGGACAAAGAGTCGTATTCATGTTAGTGCCTAAGTTCCCGTGTCAGCCCCTTCTCAGTGACGCCCACCCCTCTCATGCTCATGGAGACATAGCTCCTCCACTGACCACCTGGCGCCAAGACTCATAGGGCTGTGAATGAGGCCATCCTGCTCCCAGGTGGCACAGCCCCTAAGCAACAGCGGAAGCCCTGGTATCCTCAGAGCACAGCTCCCACCCGTTCAGGGAGATCCAGGTGCCTGTAGGGCCAGCTAAGAAGTGTACATCAAGCCCCTGGGACAGAGGAGCCACCCTTGACTCATGCCGGTGTGGGGACGAAGGCAGGACGGGGGCGGAATCACAGGGCAAGGAAGGATCCAGACAGGAGGAGGGCAAGTCTCCTTTTATGTGGGCTTTTCCCCGTTCTTTCCAACCAATAGACTCCCGGCGCCCAAGCCCAACACTAGGCTCCAAATGCCCATCTCTGTCTCTGAAATCATGAGGCCCAGTGTCCTCCCCAGCCCGGGGCCTGGTACTCAGAGCTGCCCTACTGATGCAGTCCCCTGGAGAAATCTCCATCTCTTCTCCCAAGTCCTAGACACCTCACGTCTCCACCTCTTGACAGTCAGATGGGGTCATTTAGGAGCAAGCCAGCAGTATTGGCTTCTCACTCACTCTGGCCCTGTGGAGTGTGCTGCATGGGGTGGGGTGCGTGCACACTGGTGTGCATGTGTGTATGTGTGCATATATGGGCGTGTGTAAATGAACAGGCATGTGTGAATACCTACTGATGAACAAATGTGAGCAGAGAGATTGTGGGAGCCTGGGCCAGAAAGCAGCCATGAGGATGGAGAGGATGAGTCAGGAATTATTGGACAGAGACTCTTCAGAGGGAGTGAGAGCGGGTGAGGGAGGAAAAACAGAATTCTACTTTTTTTCTTGAGGATGTTGAAAGAAGGAAGGGAGATGGCTTACGGTAAAAGGCAGCCTGTTGAGCTAAGAACAGGAATCTGAAAATGGAATAGGCTCACCAGGTTTCCTCTTTATCTCTCTATTAATCTTTCTCTCTCTTTCTTCTTCTCCTCTCTCTTCTCCTCCTCCTCTTCCTTCTTTTCCTCCTTTCTCTCTCTCTTCCCTTGGAGTGAAGCCATCATGACCTTTGTAACTGATGAAATGTATAGTTTTTCCAAGTGTGACTCAAAGGATGTGAGGTTCATGCACAAGGCAGTTCTAAAAGTGGATGGGTAATTGCAGGGTCTACTTCCTGTGATGATTGTAAGATCACACCACTCTCACTCCCCCACAGAAAACAACAGTGAAATCTGTACATAATACTAAATGGAGCCGCTTGGAGGCATCGAAGAGTGAGCAGCAGCAGAGATCCTGGCGTGGGGGTGGGGTAACACACACTTGGAGAAAGGGAGCTGTGTGACATGAACTCTCATTGTTGTGCCTTTTAGCCTGGGGCCATGTGCTGTTGGCCATGAGCAGTGCAGGAGGAGGCAGGGAGCTGTTAGAAAACCACAGTCTTTATGGGCTGGAGAACAAGAAAAACGAAACTGAGGGAGCTGTGGCCACTGAAGAATGTGGAGTCCCAAGAGGGAAAGAAATATGAAAAGAAACTTTAAACCCTGTCCACCCTCATCTCTGACATCTGAACCACATGTACACAAGGCAGACACAAAACAACCCCACTAAGGTCGGAAGGTCTGAACAGAGACTGGAGCTGCTGCCCCGGAAACAGTTTGCACTTAGAACAAAACAAAGACAACTAATTGCTGAAACAAAAGAAATACGAGTCATTGGTGGAAAATAACAGAATCCAGAATCTCCACAAAATACAATTGAAAATTACCCAGCATATGAACAACCAAGTAAATGGACAATATTCTCAAGAGAAAAGCATATCAAGATAGACCCCAAAATGATTCAGATATTGCAACTAGCAGATAAGGACTTTACTTCAAGTGTCTTGAAGCTCTGTTACCAGGTGCATAAACATTTAATACGTCCTCTTGACTAATTGACCCCTTTAGAATTACAAAATGACTTTTTATCCTGGATAATATTCATTGTTCTGAAATCTACCTTATCTAATATTACATATGGTTACTCCAGCTTTCTTTTGGCTTATGTTAGCGTGGCATGTATTTTTCTATCTGTCCAATTTTAATTTATTTGTATCTTTATATTTAAAGTGGGTTTTGGGTAGGCAGCATGTGCCGTCTGTTTTACTTTGGATTTTCTTTTTTCTTTCAGTCTGACTTCTTTTGGATTATTTGAGTACTTTTTATGATTCCATTTAATCACCTTTACTGGCTTTTTACCTATAACTCATTGTGTGTGCATGTGTGTGTGAACACGTGCATGGGTTTTAGCATTTATAGCATTGCCACTTTAACTTATCGTTGGTCTATCTTCAAATAATATTACACCATTTAATTGTCTTTGTTATCATCACGTATTTTACCTCTAATACGTTAATAAACTCACAGAACATTACTATTATTTTCGCTGTAAATAGATAATTATCTTTTAAAGAGATTAAACGTAAGAAAAATAGTGTTTTGTATTTGCCCACATGTTTATCATTTCTAATGCTCCCGCTCCATTGTTTAGATCGGGTTTCCATATTGTATCGTTTTCCTTCTGTCTGAAGAATTTCCTTCAACATCCCTTGTAGTGCTGGTCTGCCAGTGATGAATTCTTTTAGCTTTTGCTTGTCTGATAAAGTCTTTATTTTGCCTTTGTTTCTGAACGATATTTTTGCTGTGTATAAGATCATGAATCAACAGGGCTTTTTTCTCTTAACTCTTTAAAGATGTCCCATTGTCTCCTGGCTTACCTTGTTTCCAACAAGAAATCTGCTGTCATCCTTATCTTTGTTCCTCACTAGACTACAACATAACATGTTTTTTTTTTCTCCTGTTCATTTTCGAGATTATTTTGTTATCACCTAATATAAGCAACTTAATTATAATATGTCTTCTTTATATTTCTTGAGCTTGCGTTCATTGAGATTCTTGAGTCTGTGGGTTTATAATTTTTATAAATCAAATTTGGAAATCTTTCAGTCATTATTTCTTCAAATATTTTTTTCCATTTCTTTCTGTCTATTCTCTCTTTTTGGGACTCGAATTACATGTATTTTAGGCCACTCGAAGTTGTCCCACAGTTAACTCTCTCTCTTTTTTTTTTTGGCCTATTTTCAAAATCCTCCAAGTAATAGATGATTTTTTAATACCCTGTATTTTCCTGCTAATCCTAATAATATGTTATTACTGAATTTAGATAATTTTAATGGTGGAAATTCTTTCTTTCATAAAAATGCCAGGTGGGAGGTTCATTTAAAAAATGTATCATAGTAACTCCAAGGGTTTAAATGAACAATGGAGCTATTAGCTGGGGTGGCCAAGCATTCATGTGTTCCAGATACTCACTGAAATCTCATCCCAGGAGCCAAGGGCCCTGTAAGGGAGGGTAGCCATTGGCCTTCCTTTGGCCGGACGGGCCTTCTCAATGCTTTCCCACAGTAGAGTGCACTTCACCACGCCAGGAATCCTGTACTGGCCAATGGCATGCAGTGGGCTAGGGACCAGTCGGAATTGCTCACCCAGACTGGGGCAAGTGCTGGACCTGCCCTTGTGAGCATGGTGCAACCCCACAACCCAGCTATGGACAACCTTCACCATGAGGTCGCTTCATTTAGGGGTAGCAGGAAATCATGAATTAAAAGGAGGAGGTAGTGGCAAAGGGAAGCATTATGCTGGGAACAGCTTCTGCTCCTATGCCTGTGTGGACCTGGTGCTTGGCCTTCAACAAGACTCTCCCCAGTCTCAGCCTTGGTTTTCTCACCTATAAAGAAATGTGTTGGATGCAGGCTTATTGGGTTCCCTCCTGTTTTTATGAGGTCCCTCAGGTTCCAGAGGAGCTCGTTTCTTTACCCTGCCCACAGCAGGTCAGTGAGACCCCCCAGCATGGGGCCCTGCACCCCACTCAAACACCTAGTGGTTTGGGGTCCTTGGCTGATGCAACGTTAATGGGTTTGCGTCATTTCCTGAGTGGGAGCTTAGGCCCAGGTCATATCAGGCTGCACCTGGAAAGGCCAGGAAAATTTGTTTCCATTTTGTGTCCTCTGCTAATCTTCTACTTCTTGCCATCATCAGTGAGTGAATGAGCCTGGCTTGTTCTTTCCAATCATGGTGCAAAATGTATGATTTCTCCCAATGAAATTTGATTTTAATGAGAGACTAGATCATCAGAGAGCATAATTATTTAGATAGTATGCATGTGTCAGGTTAATTTAAAATCAACTTTTAGGTCGATTTATTTTAATTATCCCATTTACTGTTTTTGACTAGCAATTTCAATAATTGTATTATCATAATACTTGGCAATGTAATTGCTTTTTAGACTCTGCTCATTTGAAGTCGAATAGAGAGAGAGGGCCTGTAATCACAGTGCTGACATGTACCAAGGCAAAGCTTAGAATGTGCCAGGCACTCGTCTCATGCTTTATACACACTGCTATCATCCCTGCCTTGTAAGTAAGGAAACTGAGGCACAGAAGGGTTAAGAAAATTGCCCAAGAACATCAAACTGGTATAGAACTGGATTCTAACCCAGTGCATCTGGCTCCAGAATACAGCTTAGCACCACAAGTCTAGATTCCCTCTAGAGGATACCAGAGAGCCTCCATGCCAGGAGAAAGGATTATCAGAAGGAAGACTCGCTCCTACACTAATATGTCAGGGATTCCACTCAACTGAAATGCAATTATCAGCACATGTAAAAAAAGAAGTCCACACCATCAGCGAGAAAAGAGTTTCAGTAGAGGCAACATTTATCTGTAGACTAGAGAATTAAACAGATTTAGGAAGATGGAAGTCAGTGAGGTGTGTTCATGCAAAAACAGAGTGATGAGCCCTCCCCCCAAATATGCTTTCAGGGTGTTGCTTCTTTCTGGGAGAGACGGCTATGCTGGGACCCTGGGGCTCACTTTCAAACATGGGAGGTGTTCTTGTGGGACCTGATGGTAAGTCCATCATAAAGACATCCTCCCTTCAGGGTCAAGAAAAAGGCCCGTGTCACAGAACACCGAGTCTAAAAAAATCCTCAGGATTCCTGTGTTTTCAACAAAAGCATTTGTACGTACCTGGGTCTGTGCAGGCTGCGCACTGAGCTTTACGGTGAGCACGCCAGTCTTGAGACTAGGTTATTTCAGATTCCCAGAATCCAGGCTGGTCTTCTTACTGACCTGGCAGGGGTGACGAGGACCCATGACTGCCCAGCCAGCTACCTCTCAGACCTCATGGGCACAGCTCAACCACCAGACAGTCCTGCTGGGTGCCCTGAGCCCACTGGGTGTTATTGTTGTTAGCTCCTGTTGAGTCAGTCTCCACTCAAGGTGAATCCACGCACAGTAGGCAAAAAGCTACCTGGTCCTGTGCCATCCCTATGATCGGTTGTGGATCAGACCATTGTGATCCATTGGGTTTTCGTTGGCTGATTTCTGGAAGTAGATTGCCAGGCCTTTCTTCTTAGTCTGTCTTGGTCTGGAAGCTCCACTGAAACCTATTTGGCATCACAGCAACATGCAAGCCTCCAGATAGACTGGTGGTGGCTGTGCACGAAGTGCATTGGCCGGGAATCAAACCTGGGTCTACTGTATGGAGGGCAAGAATTGTACCACTCAACCACCACTGCCCTCACTCGTTAAAGAGGATTGTAAATAAAACGAATTTCCCTTTGAACAGGCTAATCTCTTCAGCCCAGCACTTTCCTTCTGCATTAATGGACCATCCAGCACTAAAGACACTCATTTCCAACACCTTGCCATTTTGCACCCATTTTGGTCCCAGCTCTGTGGGTTTTGTCATCATTTGGTAAAATACCGGCCTCTGGGCTGTGCAGATAAACTCACTCCTTCATCCAGCAGTAAGGGAATTAAAATGCACAACTTAATTGGATTTCCATCGTGTCCTGCTGGGTGACAGAGTCCCTGCTTCATTACTGTGTTCAGATGGCAGTTTAATCCAAGAGGGTGGCTTGGGAGGTGCAGGGCCTCTGTAGCCAGTCCCTCATTAGGAACACCTCTGCAGAGCGGGGAGGCCAGAGAGACCATCTCAGGAAGGACCACAGAATGACCAGGATTGGTGCTTCGGGTGCCACAAGGGGCTCGGACACACCTTCTCTGGCTGTTAGCATGGGGCGAGCAGTGCAGGTCCCTCCCAGGATGAGGGTATTGTCACTGTCCCACTTTAGGGATGAGCCATCTGAGGCCTGGAGCTTCCGGAATGGGCCAAGATCCCCAGCTTGGAGCCAGGGAGCTAACATCCAAGTCCTGCTTACAAGACCACAGTCCGCCTCCCTTCCCTCCTGGTCTCATTTGGGTAGGTGGGGGGCTTGTTCCAACCCCTCTCTGCAAGGTGCAGACAGGGTCACGCTCACAGGTATTGAGATTAGGACACATCTTTTCGGGGACACTATTCAACCCACAAGAAGCAGGGTCTCCAGAGTGGGTGTGAGATGGGGTCACACTCAGCCTGCCCTCAGCCCACCCCAGACTCCATGGCCCCCATGTGTCTCTAGTCATTGGCTGGCACATTTGTCACTTCAGGGCCAGCCCTTCGCTGGTGCTCACCTGAGCAGGTAAGTGTCACCCAAATGCTGGGGGACGCTGAGAGTTGGTTTGTGGTTTCAGTGGCGCCCGTGCCCTTCACGCTAACCTGAGGAGAAGAACACGCAGACAAGAGTGAGGAGGCGGCTGCTGTCCCAGTGCCTGTGGTCTGAGGCCTGGGGCCTGAGGGGCAGCTGGGCCCCTGCCTACCCAGAGTTGCCTTCTCAGGGCAGCAAATGCCCAGGGGCTTTAGAGGGACTTTTGACAAGTGCCTCCACAGCAGTTCTGTGGGGCAGCAGTCAGGAACAGGTGTCCCTGACCCAGCACCTCCAAGGTTCACACAGGAAGAATGGGAAGGGCAAGGTTCTGAGAGCCCTTCTGGCCAGTCTCGTAGTGCCAGCTGAAAGGGTTTCAGGGATCCCTACCCAGGGCAGGCCTGGTGAGGAAAGGGCCACCCATACTCCAGTAGGCGGATGCCTAGAACCCTGAGGTGCTGCCTCTGTGCACGCCCCCTTCCAAGAAATGGCTGTCCTTCCGGAAAACGGCTGCAGACGGGCAGGCAGTGAGCAAACTGCAGGCACAGCAGGAGCAAGCGGGGTGTGAGTCAGAGGTTCCAGCACACTGACCTCCCCGTGGCCCCAGCGAGGCCACACAAGGAAGGGAGTAGGGCTGTGGATACCAGCCACCCTCCTCGCTGGACATGCTTGAGCATGCAGACACACGTTCATGCACACAGACATGAACATACACACATGAACACACGTGCATTCAGACACAGACACACATGTGCACTCATGAATATGCATATATGTGTACACATGCACACACTAACGTGCACAGGGAAACATACATACAACATACACATGCAATGCAACACTCGTGTGCACAAATGCACACGTGCACACTCACATGTGCAACATACACAGTCGCACACAAGTATGCACAAACACGCATATGCACACACATGCACAAACTCATACATGTGCACATTCACGCCTTATGCACACCCACACGTGTTCACTCATGTGTGTACACACACGTGCACACACATACACAGTGTCACAGGTGCACACTCATGCACATGTACATACACTCACACACGTACACACGCACGCATAGAGTCACACACCTGTGCATACTCATCCACACACACACACGTGGACACTCACACACGCACACACTCACACCTCTCAGTGTTCAAACTGAGAACCCCAGTTGCTACCACGGTGGGGTCGTCGACTGAAGGAATAGAGCTGCTGGTGCCACTCAGCTGTGGGTACGGGGACCTAGCCCCAGGGAGGTGCTTGGCTTTGCTCGGACCCCCACAAACATGCCATCCCGGGCCTGTGCCCCACAAGAGCTCGTTAACTTGTTTTCCACTTGTTTCTGTGCCCCCTGGACAGCCAGGCCTGGGGCTGGACGCTGCCCAGGATGAAAGTGCCATATTAATGAGACTGAGGGGGTCCCTAGCATAGGGGCAGTGCTTGAGCTTACCATCCCCTGTTACCTCTGATCCCCACAGGGCGGCTCCAGGTGCAGCTCCAGGTGCAATGTGTCCTGGCCAGTCTTGGACCAGGCACCTCCCAACTCCAGGCCACTGGGAGAGCAGTAGGCTTGGAGCTGGAGGCTGGACAAGCCCCTGAGAGCCGCCTCCTTCCGAGACCCTGGGGGGAGGCCAGCCTCACCCACCAACAACAGCATCACCCCCCGACCGCTTATTGGTTGTCTCCAAGAACAAGCTGCTTGTTATTGAGCTGGTTGCTTTTTTATGTTTATGAGAAAGTCCCATAAAGTGGAGCAAACTGGAGCTGACTTGCAGGTTTGACTTCTTTCTGCAGAGGTCCTGTTGTTAGCATGAGTCAATGTGTTTCCAGACAGGACCCTGCCGGTCCTTGCAGGTCCTGGAGGGGCCTTGTTGCCCTCCCCCCCCCCCCCCCCGCCACACACAGCGTGTGAGTGAACCTCTGAGGCTGTGCTCATGGTGCACAAAGCTCTCAAGAATCAAGCTCCCACCAACCTGACAACGCTGATCCCTGACAGGGTCAGAGAAATGGGCATGGAGGGAAGGACTATTTCTATCTGTGTTTGTCCAACATGGTTTTCCAGGGCGAGGTGCAGGTGGGGTTGGGGTTCTCCACCCGCATGTTCTCCTTGGATGTGTATCTATGCTCGTCCAGTCACTCAGTATCACTTGACGAGCCCCCTTTGTCATGAATTGAATTATGTCCCCCAAAATTATGTGTATCAATTCAACTGGGCCATGATTTCCAGTATTGTGCGGTTGTCATTCGTTTCGTGTTTGTAATTTTATGTTGAAGAGAGTTAGGGTGGGACTGTAACAGCCTTACTCAGGTCACATCCCTGATCCAATGTAAAGGGAGTTTCCCTGGGGCATGGCTTGCACCATCTTTTATCTCTCAGGAAATAAAAATGAAAGGGAAACGAGCAGACGGGGACCTCATACCACCGAGAAAGCAGTGCCTGGAGCAGAACGTGTCCTTTGGACCCGAGGTTCCTGCGCTGAGATGCCCCCAGACCAAGGGAAGACTGACACATCACAAGGACCTTCCTCCAGAGCCAACGGAGAGAGAAAGCCTTTCCCTGGAGCTGCTACCCTGAATTCAGACTTCTAGCCTACTGGACTGTGAGAAAATTAATTTCTCTTTGTTAAAACCATCCACTTGTGGTATTTCTGTTACAGCGGCTCTTGATAACCAAGACACCCCTACTTGTAAGAAGCTGAGCTGGAGATTGCCCTTCTATGAGCTGTCTGCAGGACAAGATCCTGTTTTACTGTTGACAGTAACTGGGATGTCTTTTAGGCTGTGACAAGGTGCCAGGCCAGTCTCCTCGAGGGAACCTGAAGCCAGCAAGAGTGTAGTGAAACTTCTCAAAAGGGAGCAGGGGAAGGGCTTGAAGGCTGGCCCCCCAATACACTACCACATGGAGGACATTTCTTCAGCAACATTGCAGAGACACTCAGAGCCCCCGCTCTCACCCCCACCCCCACCCACACTCCCCACCCCCCCTCCATCCACATTCCCCACCCCCACCTCCACCATGGGCACTGTTTCTGCCCCTCCTGTCGAAATTGAACATGTAAATCTTCCCCGTTGACTTTCTTGATAGAAGCCAAAATCATAAGCATAAATTAGCACAGAGGTAGAAAAGACACTCTCAGGAGAGACAGAAGGGGGGCCATGTCGTGAATAATGCAGCCGATCAGGGCGTTGGGGCTGGTGGGAGGAAATGGGCTCTTGGAAGGCCCTAGTGTCCCCCAGAATCTCCCATCAACTTCCCCCTCCCAACCTTCCCTCTGCCAGGCAAGTTCCTGAGCCACAGGTGCCTGGACATCAGAAGCGTCCCTTCCTGTACTTGATGTTTAAATAAAAAGTGGCCTTTGTGCCCTGCGCTATGACGCGCCCCTCTTCTCGGCCTTTCCAAGTCCCTCCTCTCCCCTCTAGGCCATCTCTGCCTGGCACAAGCTTTTGGCACAAGAACCCCAGACCTGAGGGAAGAAGGATTGGAAAGTGAATTCAGCCCTTTCTTGAGCCAGTCGGTGCAGAACTGCCTCAAAAACCTCTGAGGTTTTGGTGGAAGGGCCAGCGGCCCACATCAGGGTGGACACTCTCCGGGACAGTACGTAAGGGCTGTCGGGGACAGTCTGACAGGACAGTCTATACGTGTCTACAAATGTCAGAGTCCAGCCTGAGGACCACCTCCGAGTTCTCTGCAAACAGGTCAGCAGGGCCTGCACGCGTGCTCAGAGCTGCGGGCTATGTAGCCCACTTGAGACTTCCCTGGGTGAAAGCAGCCTCTTGCCTTGAGTGGACAAGCTGTGTGTGATGTGCAGGGAACGTAGCCTGTGGGAGAGACCAGAGGAGAACTTCAGTGCCCAGGGCTGAGGGAGCGGCCTTGCTCTGCTGGCAGGATCCTGCCACGAGTCAGACCACAGGGAGGCCGCGTGCCCAAAGAGTACCCCCTCACACCTGGGACGTCTTCTAGAACAGTCTTTAGAATTCGGGGAGCCGCAGATAGTGGCTGTAACAGATGCAATGATATAATTGAAACATTAATTTTGTAATTCCTGTTACCCAAATGGTCCTTAATGGACCAATGAATGAATACTTAGATATCTAAGGTTAATGAAGACTCCAGGGGGGACATTGTGACTTGGGAGGCTTGGCAGAGAAGTTCCCCAGGCGTATGTTCACAGCCCCTTCCCACAAGCCGGGCACCACTGTGCTTACCTAGTCCAGTTTACACTTCAAAATGGGCCTCTCATTTCAGCCTCCGCTCTCTGAAAAGAGCCAACTCAGCATTCTGTGATAGGAAGCTGGACTTCAAAGTCTTGCCTACAAACGTTACAACGCTGAGATGGAGCTCTCACTGGTGGACCTGACTCATCATCAAACGGAACAGGCCCTCAGCCTGACGCAGGCTGCAGGGCGATGAAGGGGCAGCATCGTTTATACAGAACGAGATATCACCCTTGCAGATATTCTGTTATCTACGTCGCTTAATCTCATGTTAGCAACCCAGGCCAGTGCTTTGAACAGGAGACCTAATGAGAGCCTTTTGATTCTTGGTGAAAAGGGTTGTCATAGAGAATTTCAACGGGAGAGTCATTTTTCGACTGTCCATACCAAGCAGGAGTCTCCAGGGCTTGGTTCATATCCTGCTTTTAACTCCTCGGTGTCCTTAGCAACCAGGGCAGCTTGAAGGCCCTGGGAGAAAGAGGAGGCTAGACTAGGCATGAAGGGCAGGATCCAGGGCTAGCTCTGCTGCCCCCAAACAGCTGTCCTTTTAGACCTCCGTCTCCTATGAGACAGGCAGAGACCCAAGGACCTGCAGCACCCTGTTCCTGAGGGGAGGTGCTCTTATTTTCCCAGCTACCTTTGCTAGTGTCCAGAAACACAGCGGATTTAAGAAATGCCCAACTGTTCCTTACGTGGTTGCAACACTTGACACTCTTGTGACCAGATAAGAGGCTTCCAGAAGCACATGTTGTCTCCCAGTCTTGTGTCACTGTCCTTTGAGTCTCTGCCATTTGGTGGTGAGGGCTGAGGCGTTCCTCTGCATTTTCCCTGATGATTGATGAGGCCCAGCCCTTGTCCTCTTGCTTACTGACCATTTGTACATCTTCTGTTGCAATGTGTTTGTTCAAGTCTTTTGATTATTTTTAAAAACTGAGTTATTGCCCTTTTATTATTGAGCTTCAGAGTTGTTTATATGTTCTGGTTACAGGTCCCCCGTCAGACATCTGCATTGTGTATATTTTCACTCAGGCTGCAGCATGCCTTTTTACTTTCTTGAGGGTGTTTTTTGGTGATGATCTTTGATAAAGTCCAATTTATCAATTTTACATCCTGAGGCTTTTTCTTTTAAATAAAAAAAATTTTTTTAACAAAAAAATTTTTTTTTAATTTTAGAACAGTTCCAGATTTGCAGAATTATTGCATAACCCACACCAAGCTTCCGTATTATTAACATCTTACATGAGTAGGGCCCATTTGTCAGAATGAATGAACCAATAGTGATAATTATTATTAACTAAAGTCCATACTTTATTCTGGTTTCCTTAGTTTTTCCCAAATGTCATTTTTCCATCCCAAAATTCTATCCAGGATCCCATATTACATTTAGTTGTCACATCTCCTTAGGCTCCTGCTGACTATGACAGTTTTTCAAACATTCCTTGGTTTTTGATGATCTTGGCAGCTTGGAGGAGTTCTGGTCAGGTATTGTGTAGACTATCCCTTATTTGGGATTTGTTTAATATTTTCCTCTGATTAGGCTGGGGTATGGGTTTGGGGAAACCACAGAGGCGCCATGGATGGCTTTTTCTAGCCATGGTTTTGTAACTTCCACCCGAGTGATTGGGCTGGACTGTGTGATACGGTAATAGTGGCCCACCAAGGGGATTGGTTAGTTTTGCCATCCCACTAGGCTTGAAATGAGCCACCCCAGAGGTAGGAAACAGAGGACCCACCACCACCAAGGAGGAAGAGCCAGCACATCCTTTGGACCTGGGATTCCTGCACTGAGAAGCTCCTAGAACCAAGAGACTGAGAGAGAGAGAACTGTAACCCTCAAGATGATGAAAAGAAGTGGCAAGAGAGACCCAGCAGCAGAGATCCGGAAGCAGGAGACGGCATGATGGGCTTCCCAGCCCACAGTGAGAGAAAGCTGAGTGCCTTTCAGCAGAAGCCTAGCACCAGAGAGAGGTGTACCTGTGAGCACAGCTGGGAAGAGGCTGTCCTGATGGAAGAACTGTATCCTGCGTGTTCCTGAGCCTAAATTATAATCTGTTACTTCCCTAATAAACCCCATAATAGTGAGTATGTCTGTGAGTTCCGTGTGGCCATTTCAATGAATTATCGAGCCCAGCAGAAACTACTGTAGGAGGGACGGATGGTGTCAGAATTTGTAAAGATGGCGGAGAGAGGAGGCATGTCTGACCACCGCCTCATAGGAATCAGCCTTGGGCTGTTGATCTTGATTCTTCTTCCCTCTTGTGAAGTTAGAGGAGGTCAGACACTACCCCCACGCTATTTTTACCTGCTGTTACCATGACTTGTCACTGTTGATGTTGACCGTGATCACCTGGCTGAGGTAGAGCTTGTCAGGTTTCTCCACTGTAAAGTTACTCCTTTTTCCCCTGTTCCACTCTGCATTTCAAGTTACCAACCTCTTACTTTATGTTTCGTGCTTCCTCGTCTTCTCTGTGAAATCTTTGCTTATCCTTCAGTTGTGAAGATTGTCACGTGTGAGCCACGAGCTGTTCTAGACCCTGGAAACACTTTTGATCCGGAGATGGGCAATAAACATCTGAATAATTAAAGCATGGAGTGCGTGAGGCAAAGATAAGTGTTTTGAGGAAAAATGAGCGGAATAGGGGATTCAGAGTGTAGAAGACAGGATGCAACTTTTAACAGTGTGGGTAGGGTGGTGACATCTCACACAGGTGGGAGAGAAGGGAAGGGCCATCCCAGAAGGACAGGACAAGGGATCAGGCAGGATCAAGGATCATTCCAGAACATGAGAGAGGCCTCAGCTGTGTGAGAGCAGGCAGATTAGGTAGAGGGCAAAACCTCCCAGGAGCCAGCTCGAGGTGATTAAACAGGTTTGAGCCAAGGCCGGCTTCCTCCAGCATTTGAACAGGATATTTTGGCGAATTTATTGGCCAGAGGTCAGAGTTCTGGGTCTGGGAGCAGAAGTCCCAGGAATCACCACGGTAGAGTCTCTAGTCCCTCTGTCCCAGATCAACACCCCTGGAAGGAAAGCCTGCCATATGGCCAGGTATGTGCCGGTCGAGACAACGGACGCTGCTCTGAACCAGCATGGACACCACAAGACCCAAATGCCTCCAGGGTCCATCCCAGCCTCCTCCATCAATACAGGACAAACGCACTGCCCACCTCTGCTGCTAGGATCAGGCCCACACCAGGCCCTGACCCCAGGTGAAGGACAAGCCTGCCCCCTTGTGGAGAGTTTGGGAGGATCTGGGAGTTCCCTGGTGCTGCCTAACAGGGCTGACGCCTTCCTGAGGCCCCGAAAACATGATTCATCCCCACAAAAGCTGTTTTCTTGCAAAGCCTGGTACATAGTTCTCCCAGTGGCTTTGAGGGAGAGAAAGCCTCACCTCAGCACATCAGCACCCAGGCTCCCTCCCTGACTGACGCTCTGCACGCACACTGGGGCGGGGGAGGGCATCATTTAAAAGGAAGTTCCCAGAATTTTTTTTTTTCCCCAGAATACCCCTCCCCCTGGACGGTCCACTGAAGCCCCTTTCTGGACCCGCGCAGCCTTGAAGACACATTGGGGGCCCCACCGCCTATCCCCTCCCCATCTCAGAGGAGCTTGCTGTGTCACCCAGACAGAGCCGGCTCCCAGGAGCCCAACCTGCAGTGCCACGCAGTCACTCTTAGAAAAAACGTCCCCAGACCTGTCTCCTGGGCCGCCTACCAACCACATAACATCCAGTGCCGCCTTCATTCTGACAGGAACAAATCTGCTCCCACCGTCCTAGATGTAGCTGGGAGATGCGCGGGAATCCTGTCATCACACCTTCCCACCCCCCAATCGATGGTAACCAGAGTCCTGGACACTGCAGGCAGAGGACAGAGACCCCAGAAAGCCCTCAGTGCTGTCCGCATGAGCACACATTTGGGTCGGCCACACCCTGGACCACCTTTCAGCGATGACACAGCTGTCACTGGAAGATCATAGCCCCAGCTCCCACAGCCCTTCTGGGGACTCAGTGGCTCACTGCTCACTGGCCCCCAGGGTGGTCTAGGCCCTGAGGAGTGGGGTCCCTGCCCCAGGTGGAGGGGGCACAGCCTGGCAGGGAGGAGGACACACAAATCTGCAGGTGGGGAAGGTGACCCCTGAGGGGAGGCCCAGGCCCGTGGAGCTGAGTGGCTCCCTCTTACCACTGACACCCCCCACCCCGGGAGGCTCTGTGGGTGGTGGGCCTGGGGAGCTAGATACAGTCTCACCCCTGTTCTGTAAGAGGAGAGGGAGGGTCTCCCCAAAGACCCCAGCCCTGTGTCAGGGAATGCCCCCCACCCATCCCACAGCAAGTTGGGCTCCTGTGGGAGGGTGAGGGAGGGCACACTGGGTCTGTGGGTCCCCAGGCTACGGTGAACACCGTGCCTTGTAAGGGCTGCATTGGCCTGAGGAAGGGAGGGTGGTGGGCTGCCTGTCCTGGAGGGGCAAGTGTTGGCCTCCTGCAGGGCATCGGTGGGGGGCAGGGGGAGAGGGGAGAGTCTGACCCTGCCTGAGTTTTGCTCAGCTGGCCACTGGGGACTCTGACAACTGAGTCACCAGAGCCTATGCCCCTTAGGGGGCCGGCCAACCCCTGGGCCCCTCAGTCTCCAACCCCAGGGACTCAGCCCCTCATTCACAAAGCAGAGGGGAGGCCCCCACGCACCAAGGACCTTCTAATCACAGGGCTCCTCCAGCCCAGACAGCCCAGAGATTACACCCCATGCCAAGCCCTGGTCATTTAAAAACTCCATTCTGTAATTAGAGCTTTAAAAACGGCACGGAAGCATACAGGCACCATTCTGGGAGAAAAGGAGCTACCTTCCTGGGAGAAGGACGAGCCCCCAAGTTCAGAAGTGGCAGTCAGCACAGCCCCTGTGCAGAAGGGCCTGGCAGGCTAGTGGCCATGCTGGGTGTTGCTGGGACAAGGCCAGCCAGCTTTAGGGTCACGCAAGGAACCTGCTGTGAGAATTTCAGGATCACATTGGACCTTTTCTGGGGTCCAAACACATTTTGCATTTCCAGAAGAAGGTGCCTAGATCCGTGCTGACCTCCACACATTAGCTGCACCTGCGGGTGAGGACAGGTTTGCTTAACTCAATCTTTACATTGTATTCACATAATATCCTCATTAAAATAATGAGAAAAGGAGCCATGAATATGAAAGACAGCTGTGATGTGGCCACTGAGCCTGGACCAGAGCTGCTCCCACAAGACCCCGCTTCTTGTTGTTTTCTGGGGAGATGCATAGTCCACTGCCGGCTGCACGCCTGGAGGGGTGGGGATAGCCCCAGAAGGAGGTGGGACCAGACTGAGAGTGTCCCACCAACCAAGGAGGAAGGGATGGAAACAGATGGCCTTTTTGGGCACACTGAGGTGGGTGTGTGGGGAGGCACACCTCTGGTGTTGCTAAGGATGGAGGGGGCCATGTGCAGCCACCTGAGCCCAGAGTGTGGGGTGCTCAAGGCTTGGTTCTGGGGTGGGCCATGTGGGTTAAAAGTGCTGGCCCTGCAGTGCTTACTAACGGCCTCGAGCAGGTAACCCCATGGCCCCTCATGTTGAAAAGGACAAGATAATCCCATGAGTTTTCAGGGCTGTGCTTATTTTGAGTCCCGCTAAATCCAGAGCAGAGAGGAGTGGGAGAAGGGGAAACTGGAGGTAGAGGAATTGGGAGGGAGGAGGGGGAGGAGGGGGAGGAGGGGGTACAGAAGGAGGGGAGAAGCAGGAGAAGAAGGGGGAATGGGGGAAAGGGGAAACAGGAGGAGAAGGGAGTGGGAGGAGGGAGAAGAAAGAGGGAGAAATGGGAGTTGGGGAGCAGGAGAAGGAGGGAAGCATGAGGTGGAAGAAGCAGGAGGAAAAGGAGGGAGCGGGAGGAGGAGGGGGAGTGGGAGGAGCCCATCTAGGGAAGGTCACCAAGACTGCATGGAGGGGACAGCAGCAGCCCCGTGTCCAGCAGACCCTGTTGGCCAGCACTCATGGTGAGGCTCAGTCCGGGGACACACTTCCACAACTGTCCATCTGTTGAGTGGACATTTACTGAGGAGGCACTGATTTACCCAGGGCCGGACTCTGCTCTCTCACGGAGGTCCTCACTTCTTCCTTCATGCTTCCAACCAGGTGATGCAAGGGCAGCTGAAACACAGCCGTGACCCACTTCTGACTCCTGCCAGTGGCCTGGTTCAGACTGCAGGGGCCTGCCCCATAACCAGCACACTGCTCAAGCTCACCCAGCACAAGCGGCCCCAGCGTCCTCCAGGGAAGGGGCTGTCCTGGCACAGAGCTGGCGGTGCCCGGTGAAGGCACACAGAGAGCAGCCGTTGCCCATGTGCCTCATTCATCCCCCTGTCCTTTCATTCGTTTGTCCACTCATTCACTCATGTATTCATTCACTTAACTATTTATAAAGTCATCCACTCATTCACTCACATATTCATTTGTTCATTCATGCCTTAACTATTCATAAAGTCATCTACTCATTCACCCACACATTCATTCATTCATTCACATGCCTTCCTCCATGGCCAATCACAAGTCATGAATCTGCCCCCAAAACTTTTTAGACCAAGCTCATCTCTGCGAGAGGCAGAAAAGGGGCAAATGTAGAAGTCCAAACCGCATATTACCCAGAAACTGAAGTGTCTTCCAGCAGAGAGAAGGTTCTGTTTTTATGTTTGTTTTCTAAGGTAGAAAAAAGGAGGAAATGGAAAAGAAAAAGGAAAGGGTGGTATGGTGAAAACCAAACCCATTGCTATCAAGTCAGTTCCAACTCATTGTGACCTTATAAGACAGAGTAGAACTGCCCTGCAGGGTTTCCAAGCCCGTCATCTTCGTGGAAGGAGACTGCCATATCTTTCTCCCATGGAGCTGCTGGCGTGTTCGAACTGCTGACCTTTCAGTTAGCAGCCCGGAGCTTTAACCAGTGTGTCACCAGGGCTCCTTGGTGTGGTGAAATGAGTTCCTTTATGTGGCCTTTTGCCTTGGTTCTTTGGAAAAACTGTTTGAGAGATTTTCCCCTTAAACCGTGAGGAGTTATCCTTGCCCTAGTTTTCTACCCCAGAGGGTTTGCTACATTTCCTGGGTAAGCTGTAAACAACTCCGCCTGAAACTTTTTGTCTAGCCCTGGGGTGCAGCCTGCCCTGTGATTGGTGTGTACCTTGAAGGGATAGGTCAATATGCTATGCAAATGAAGTGACTATGGACTATGCAATTGGGGTGACTATAGCCTACTATGCAAATGAAGTATCTGTGGCATACCAAGAGGCGATTGGTCAGTTTGTAGCCCTGCTGGGAGGGGCCATGTGTTGAAATTGACAAGAAGTTGTGTATATATGTCTCCAGCCCCACATAAATTTCTGAGACAGAAAGAAGCAGGAAGAAAAGCAGCAGAAAGAAACAAAAGAAGAGAGAGAGAAGGCAAGAAACCTCATAAAAGAGCTGTAACACAGGCCAAGGGCTATAACACTGAAGACAGTGAGTGGTCTAGAAGGGGCCCAGCAGCAGAGCCGGCTTCGACAGCCCTGGAAGAGGCCTTGTGGCTGAGTAGGTGGTGACAGACAGCATGTCCTCGTGGGGCTGAGGGGAGGCCTGTAGGCTGAGAGGGGCTGAGAGAACTGTCCTCCACTGAAGACGGGAGGTTTTGCCTACATGCTTCCTGATCCTGACCCTGAGTTGTGGCCTGTTGATCCTGATCCTAAGTTGTATCTTGTTACTTCTTAATAAACCACGAAACAATAAATATGGTCTGTGAATTCTGTGTGGCCATTGCAACAGATGATTAAACCCAGAAGAGAGGCAGAGAGTGCTGTGGGAGGGGCGGCTGGCGTAATAATTGGTTAAAAAAAAAAAAAAGGTTGGAGAATGGCGGTATGTCTGACCTCCATCTCACAGGGATCAGCTTTGGGAATAAAATAAACCCTAAAAACTCACTGGAGACAAGTCTAGTCTGGCTTCTGCTAAATGTCTCTTCAGATGTTTCATTGAAGCTTAATGTACTTGTAGGAAAAGCCTGATGGATGTTCACCAACTATGCATGCCATGTGGCCAGGGCCCAGGTCCCGGGACAGACGAGACCTGCTCCCCAAGCCCGGCCCCTCATCTCACTGCCACCCCTGGGGGACCCCACTCCAGCAGCACAGAGCAGCCTCCTGTGGAGATTCTTCTTCCCAAGGACCCAAAGGAAGCATGGAGGCCAGGACCCTGGTTGGAAAGGAGCTTGGATGCATAGGTGGTCCTTGGAGGGCTTCTGGGAACAAGCTGGCCCCCCACAAGCCCAGGCTCCACCACACACTCCAAAGCAAACCAGTCTTCTACTACTTCTGTACATTCTTTTGAGAAAAAAAATACAATAAGCTTGCTTTATTTTTCCTATATTGATCTTTAAACACACCGGCGTTCACAGGAATTGCAGATAGATTCAATTCGGTCTTGAATACATTCGATACAATGAGTTAATGAGTGCTAAGTAACACACGAAGTCCCTCAGCAGTGCCAATGGTTAAGTGCTCAACTACTAGCTAAAAGGTTGGTATTGGTGGTTCGAACCCACCTAGAGGCACCTCACAAGACAGGACTGGCAATCTGCTTCCAAAAAGTCACTACCATTGATGACCCTGTGGAGCAGTTCTATTCTGAACACATGGGGTCACCATGAGTCAGAACCGACTCGACAGCAACTAACAACAAGTAACCCACTCTCCACTGAGCCAGGGAACAGTGCTGAGGCTATTCTACTTGTATTCTTATTGTAACTTTTCTCGAGATTTCTCCAAGTAGCAAGGGCAGAGTGTGCTTCCATCCAGACATGCAGAGTGGAGCCCCATCGAGGCGGCCATGATTTGGTGACCGTCACAATCTGGCTGCCTTTGTTCCCTCCGCCTGACAAGTCAACACCGGCCAAAAACAGTGGCTTCTTTTTGGTGCCTGACACTCTTTCTCTTCATTATCTCTTTGTGGAGGGAGCAAATGCCTTCTTCATGGGAGAACAGAAAGAAAGATCAGGTAAACTCCCTCCTGAGCAGCTACCTGGGGTGATGGGGTCACCCCAGTGATGTTCCAAGGAAGATGGAGATACCTCCCTAACCATGGAAGGAATGGGGGTCTCTGGGGCAACAGGTGGCTGGAGGCTTCCCTGTGTGCCAGTGGGAGCCACCTTCTCTGAGTAAACAGAGGAGCGCTGAGCGTGAGCCTCCTGGTGCAGTCTGGACATGACCTTGAGGAGAAGTCCACACCCAAGGAGGTAGCATGAGCTCATGTCTGTCCTGGGTGCCTTTCCCAGCAGCAGAGAAACATGTGGTTGCTGGCACATGTCTATCCCCATCCCTGGCAAGAGCCAGAACCCAGAATGCCTCTCCCTACCTTTGGGTGGGGGAAGGGAGAAAGGGATTAAGGACTGGGGAAGCTCCTATCCCAAGTTGCTGTCTTTAAAGGGTCTCCCTGGAGCTGCTGGAAATGACAAGTTGAAAGAAACAAGGAAATTATAATGCATTTTACCCTGGTGTGTTCTTAGAAATTATTTCTGTGAATGACAGAGACATGCCCCAACTGACACAGGACCAGTCCATTGAGTCGTATTTTAGAGTGTATACATACCTGTACAGGTGGGTGGATGTGTGCATGTCTGTGTCATGTCCAGTGTGTACACCGCCTGTACCTGCTGGGTACATGTGCGTGTCTGTGTCATAAAACAGTGTGCATATGTGCCTGTATACCTTGGGTGTGTGTGCAGATCTGTGTCATGTTGTACTGTGTGTACACACCTGTTTGTGCATGGGTGTGTGTGTATATTTGCAGGTGAACGGAACTGTACTTGTGCAAAGGCTGGCCTCTATGCACACGCATGTACGCTTGTGCACCCTGTGTGTGTGATGTCAGTAAACCAGGGGAGGCAGGGGATCGGGTGAGAGAAGCTGGGAATCAAAACAACAAACCAGGGCCATAAAGGGAGGGAACCCAAGCTCCTGGGAGCCGGATGGCCTCAAAATACGAGCCCCAGTGCAGACCTGCCACCCAAAGCCCCCTGGGCTGCCTCCAGATGGCAGCAGCCACCCTTCAGCCCAACCCCCAACCTGTTTCATTTTTTTTCTTTTTTGATGTGTAAGATTATTAGTTTCCTTTGTGGTTACCTTAATATTTACCTCTATTTTTCTAAGTTTAAACCAGTCATTTATTTCTTGATATCACCTTGACTTCCTCTCCATATGAAAGTTCTACGACTACGTTATTTAGTCCCTCTTAATGTTGTCATCTTTTACATACTGACGTCTCTATTTCCCTATTTTCAGTGGTTTAGCTTTGATTTATTTTCATGACTTCTCTATCTGGGTTGATATCTGGCTATTCTGTCCTGTGTTCTAGTCTTGGGTTGTTATCTGATGTTATTGATTTTCTAACTGGAGGACTCCCTCTAGTTCCCTAAACTTCTGTTTATCTGGAAATGCCCTAATTTCACCGTCATATCTGAGAGACAATTTTGCTGGATATATAATTCTTGACTGGCAATTTTTTTCCTTCAAGGCTTTATGTGTCATCCCATTGCCTTCTTGCCTGGATGATTTCCTCTGAGTAGTCAGAGCTTAGGTCTTATTGACTCTCCTTTGCAGATGACTTTTTGTTTATCCCAGCCACTCTTAAAATTCTCTCTTTTATCTTTGGTTTTGGCAAATTTGATTAAAATATGTCTTGGTGACTTTCTTTAGGGATCTACCTTGTGTGGGGTTCAATGAGCTTCTTGGATAGATATCTTCTCATCTTTTACAGTATCGGAAGTTTTCTGCCAGCAAATCTTCAACAATTCTCTCTGTATTTTCTCTTATCCTCCCCCATTCTGGTACTCCTATCACTCGTAGCTTATGCCTCTTGATAGAGTCCCACATAGTCCTTAGGGTTTCTTCTTCTTCTTCTTTTAATTCTTTTATCTGATTTTTCCTCAAATAAATTGGAGTCAAGTGCTTTATCTTCGATCTCACAAATTCTGACTTCCACTGCCTCAGTTCTGCTCCTAATTCTAAAATTTTATTGTTAATCATTGGATTTCAGTTTGCTGTCTCTCTATGGATTCCTGCAGCCTGTTACATTTGTCATTGTGCTCTTGTATAACCTTCTTAAGTTCCTCTGTTGCTTTGTCTGTGTGTTCCTTGGCTTGGTCTGCATTTTGCCTGATCTCTTTCCTGATCTCTTGAAGAGCTCTGTACACCATTCTTTTGAGTTCTACCTCTGGTAATTCCAAGACTTTATCTTCCTCCGGGAGGTTTCTTGATTCTTTGTTTTGGTTGCTTGCTGAAGCCGTCATGTTCTGCCTCTTTATGTGATTTGATATAGACACTTGTCTCCAAGCCATCAATAAGTTATTATACTTATTTATGTTTGCTTACTGTGTCCTAGCTTCTTGTTTTGTTTTGATATGCCCAAATAGGCTGGTTATGTGAGCTACTTTGGTTATTGGTGTCTTTGAAGCTCTCAAGTCCTGTCACCAGGTGGTTAGAGCTGTTACTAGGTATGTGGGCCCAGGAGTTCGTTTACTTTTATTGTGTGGATTCAGGTAGTCAGTCACTGAGTGTGTGGCGTGGGCTCTCACCTACAGTCCTAGACAGGCAGGGCTATGTAGGACTGATGGGAGTAGGCACAGGTATCTGGCTGCAGTAGGGGGTTATGTGTCAAGCAAGATAGGGGCCTGATGGCTGCCCCTGAGTACCCAGGTGGAAGGCACATCCCTGTTCCCTAGAGCATGTAGAAGGCGGGTTTTGCAACAGGACTTTGGGCACCCAATACTGTTGCCTGTGAGGACTGGGAGGCACCACTTATTCTCAGACCCCTGTCACGGGTGGCTAGGTGGAGTGGGTGGAGCCACCAGTCCTCAGACCCCTGATGTGAGTAGGTGAGGACCCTGCTTAACGGGCAGGGCAGTGTCAAATGTCACATATCTGCCATGCCCCCTTAGCTGTTGCAGTTGAAAATAGGCTTCAGGTATATACACTGTTGTACTGTGCTAATAAAGGTCTGTGCTGTTGAAATGGGCCCACACAGATCTAGGGAGGGGTGAAAGGCATTCAATGTCCATGGACCCCTTATGCCTGTGCCTAGACAAAGGGGCTATGCCTACCCTGAACTACTGGCTTAGGGGAGCTGGCAGATTATTTTTACCTGTTTGTTGATTTCTTCCCTCTCCAAAGCTGGGAGAATGGCTCGGGGCACATGACAGGTCCCACTTACAGCCCAGGGGGCACAGTAATTGCTAAACCCAGACCAGGGCCAGAGCAGAATGGGGAGGAGGTTGGGTAAATGGGAGAGAGGTACTTCCCTGAGGGGGGAAGGGTTTTTTTTTCCTAGAGTCAGTGCAGTAGGTTAGACACTTGCACTTAACTTTAGCAGATTCAGCACCACTTCACCTTGTTCTGGAGGCTCAAGCAGACTCTCCACCTCTCAGTTTCTCCCAGTGTGGAAAACGTGTCCCAAGCACTACCGCTTGTCTCAGCCTGAGCGCTCCAGCTAATCCAGCCTGCAGGGTGCCATCCAGGTCAGGTCTGGCAAATCCTCACTGCTTCTGAACAGTCTCTCCCTCCCCCTGCTGCTCAGTCCAATTACTCAACTTTGTCTTTGATGTTTTGGGCTCCTAGATTGTCATATATAATCAATTCACTGGTTTGTTTTGGGTCTTTGTTGTAAGAGGGACCACAGGAAGTGTCTTACTACTCCGCCATCTTGGCCCTGCCTGATCCAACCTACTTCATTCTGAGTGTCCTGAGCTGTGGATGCAGGGAGAAGGGGTTTATTGTGAGCACTTCTATGGCAGGAAGTTTTCTTCTCAGGAAGGAAGTGAAGCATGAAGTGGACTTGGGAGGAGCCCATGTGTTGGAGTGGTCTTGCACCATGGCTGGGGGCTGTTTACCCAGGACCTGCCCTGAAACTTTGAGTCACCCTGCTGTCCCCATATGCGGTTTCTGAACAAGAGACTGGGTGAGGAGTCAGATAAACAGAAATGACCATGTAGGCTTCAGAGACCAGCACCTGGGTGTCCTTCCCCTGTGGGTGGGGGGCTCAGCCCCATGGGTTGGCCCTGTATATTTCCCAGCCCCTCCTCAAACCCCTATTCACACCCAAGTCCTGATTCTGGGCAGGGAAGGTACATTTTCTGGGGACTCCGCATCTCCTCTTCACTGACCTGACACATCCCCAAGCACAGTGCCCTAGCCTTGTCCCTGTGACACCATGGGTCCCTCCCTGCCTGCCAGACCCTCTGAACAGGGACTGCAGTGACCACTACTTCTGAACTTCCAGGGACTTGTCATTCTTCCAGGATGACAGCTCCCACTCCAGGCAGAATGGCTACTGTATACTTTTGTGCCATATTCTTGTGCTCCCATTATGGAACGGAGTTTTAAGATGACCAGGGCTGGGCATAGGGTATAATCTCCCAGCAGACTGGGCTGATGGCACCTTGTAATTAGAAGTGTTTGTGACTCAGGGGAGCTCTGTCTCTGCAGCTCTTCCATTAATATTTTTTACACCTTTATTGAGATATAATTGAAAATTCACCCATTGTAAGTGTACAAACCAATGATTTTTAGTAAATTTATAGAATCGTACAACTATTACCACAATCTCATTTGGGAACATTTTCACCCCCTCACCCACAAAAGGTCTCTTGTCCAATGACTGGCCAAGGCAATGGCTGGTCTGCTTTCTACCTGTACGTTGTACTTTTCTGGAACTTTTTCTATAAATGTAATCATACAACTTGATTCTCTTCGATTGACCCTATCCAGCCATGTGTCAGTGGTGTCTTCATTTTGTGTCTTGGAAGCATCGGTTAAATGGATGCACCTTGCCAATTTATCTGCTCACCAGGTGGGTGGTTTATAAAGTGTTGAAAAGCAAAGATATCACCTTGAAGACTAAGGTGTGCCTGACTCAAGCCATGGCGTTCTCAATTGCCTCATATGCATGCGAAAGCTGGATGATAAATAAGGAAGACCGAAGAAGAATCGACACCTTTGAATTGTGGTGTTTGCGAAGAATATTGAATATATCCTGGACTGCTAAAAGAACGAACAAATCTGTCTTGGAAGAAGTACAACCAGAATGCTTCTTAGAAGCAAGGATGGCAAGACTAGGTGTCACATGCTTTGGACATGTTATCAGGAGGGATCAGTGCCTGGAGAAGGACATCATGCTTGGTAGAGAGACAACAAAAAGGAGGAAGACCCTCAAGGAAATGGATTGACACAGTGGCTGCAACAATGTGTAACAAAGACTGTGAGGATGATGGAGGACTGGGCAGTGTTTTTTACTGTTGTACATAGGGTTGCTATGTGTCGGACCAACTCGATGGCACCTAACAACAAAAACAAGTACTGGCTGTTAGGAATGATACCCTGGGAGCCCTGCAATGGGGATAATTACCTCCGACCCTGCCCACCCTTCACCAACTCAAGATCTCTGACTTTGCAGACCCAGCGCTTGGGGCCCATGGATCCGACCGCACCCTCCCCTCCACACAGGCTCCCTGTGCAGATGTGCTTGGGTGACCCACGGGCAGAGCTCAACCCCTGGGCATGCGGCCAGAGGGCGAATGTCTGCCCTTCTCCTGGGAGGGGCTGCAGAAGGCCGTTCTGTGAGGCCTCCCATGACGCCCCAGTGTGCCACGGGGGACCCCAAGCTCAGGGGCGGCCACAGTCGGGTCCACTCCCTGAGAACCTGGGTGACAACACACGAGCCAGAACCGCCGCAGGAACAGCCTGTCTCCACCATTAAGCCCAGGCGAGAGTGCGTCGCCCAGTGTCACCAGCCCTCGGTGCCCAGCCAGGCCCAGCGGACGGAGGAGAGAAGGGTCTGAGGTTTCATGATTGTACC
Source organism: Loxodonta africana (assembly GCF_030014295.1). Taxonomy (NCBI): domain Eukaryota; kingdom Metazoa; phylum Chordata; class Mammalia; order Proboscidea; family Elephantidae; genus Loxodonta; species Loxodonta africana. The sequence continues at coordinate 90,684,436 of NC_087353.1, read as the reverse complement.
CACAACTGCCAGTGGATCTCAAGGTGTGTGAACACAAATGGGATCCTCCTTCCCCCTCCCCCACCCTTGACGACGACGACGAGAGGATCTTCCTCCTGGGCCGTGACCCCAGGTGGATGCTGTGACCCCAGATGGCTGCTGCGCACAGGCGCGCCGGGTCCGGTGGAGGAGGGCCTGGCAGGTGGGGGCAGCCTCCCATCCAGGACAGTGAGTGGTCCCTGGTGAGTCAGCACTCATGGCTGGAGGGGCCCAGGACAGAGAGACGGAGGCATCAGCACTGAGGGCCGTTGGAAGCCTCCGGCCAGTGCTTCCTGTCCACCCCTCCCACCACCTGCCCTGTTCACTGGTGTCTGAGACACGACCTGAGTTTCATTCACCATATGCATACGCAAGTAAAATTTTGCTGAAAAGTTCACTCAAAAGGGCTTGCAGCAGTACATTGATAGGGAACTGCCAGAAGTTCAAGCCAGATTCAAAAGAGGACATGGAATGAGGGATATTATTGGTGATGTCAGGTGGATCTTGGCTGAATACCAGCAAGATGTTTACCTGTGCATTACTGACTATGCAAAGGCATTTGACTTTGTGGGTTATAACAGAGTATGGACAACATTGCAAAGAATGGGAATTCCAGAACACTTAACTTTGCTCCTGAAGAACCTGTACATAAAGACCTGTACATAACACAGTCGTTCGAACAAAAAAGGGGATAATCTGTGGTTTAAAATCAGGGAGAGTTTGTGTCAGAGTTGTATCCTTTGACCATAATTATTCAATCTGTATGTGAGGAAATAATCTGAGAAGCTGGACTCCATGAAGAAAAATGTGACGTCAGGATTGGAGGAAGACTTATTAACAACCTGTGATATGCAAATAACCCGACCCTCCAATTCTCTATCAAACCATTACTCTAAGGGTGATACGCAACTTGGCATGCCTATTTAATATGTTTCTCTGTCCATTCCTGCACATTGTGGACTGTAAAGTGTGCTCCTTGGTCTGATGAAATATCTCTCGGTGGCCCACGTTGGCACAATATATTTTATTCCAATACCTTAACAGTGTGGTTGGCATTTGCACCTATCACTGGATATGCAAAGTCTAGTCCAGAGTAAGTGTCTGGTTCTGTCAGGACCTATTTGTAGCCCCCTGGAGCCACTGGTGTCATTGGTCCAATATAAACAACTTGCCAGTTATGTGCAGGGCTTTCCCCTGGGAACCTGCCCCATAGCCATCTACAATCTCTGTCTTTCTTGCTGGCAGGCAGAGAAATCTGTGTTGACATTTTGTGCCTCAAAGGGTGCAAGAGGGCTATGTTTAGGTTCAGCCCATCACTGCATTGCTACAGAACCCCCATGTCTGCTTATTTCAGGTGGACACTCAAGCGAGCGTACCAACAGGTCCACCTGCTGATTCCAATCGCCCTCTAACCTGGGAAGGGGGTTCTTCTGATGGGCATCAACATGTCCTACCTTAATATGCACCCTCTAACTTCCCAGAGTGCTTTCCACAGGACCATGCCTCACACAGGCATCCCCTTAATAGTCCGATTTTCCGTTGCTTATTTGCCTGACCATATAGTAAGGCTCTATGGATCAGTAAAAATTCAAACATATGGGCTGTCACCATTGTTCAGGTCTTCAGTCATAGCAAGGAAGACAGCATGCAGTTCAGCCCATTGAAGTGACCTGTTCTTGCCTTCTTCAATCAGAGTATTTTCACCTGCTGGTCTTAATGCATCAGCTTTTCACATCAAATATCATCCACGTACCCTTTAACTGCCATTTATGAACCAAGCAATTGCCTGCTGGTCAATAGAAAGCTGTTCACAGGGCACTGTCTATGTGGCAATAGGCTCTGGCAAGTTCTCAGGTTGTTCCATTTAGGACCTATGGGAGAAGAGGCTCGCTGCTTGTGGATACGGTGGCTGCCTCCCTGCATTCTCCAGGTAGCTTGTTCCTGTATAAATCATTTTCTTTTTCTTATGGAACTATTTTGGGTACCTTCCTTATTAGAGTGTTTACATCACCCCAGACATTATGGGTATTTCAGGTCTCATGATAATTTTATATCCTGTCCTGGAGGCAGTCTCCAACAGTGCCCAATAACAGGTGAGTAATTGCCTTTCAAATGGTGTGTAGTGTCCTGAAGCAGCTGGAAACTTTCTAGGCCAGAATCCCAGCAGTCGCCCTAGGGAGACATTCACAGATTTTTTGCTGTAAGCTCCAGTCTGCGTAAGTAGTGTGGCAGACACCTCCAAAATCATGTCTGAATGTGGGATCATAACGGCCTAAAGGCAGGCAGAGTGAGACCACTTTCTGTAATTCAGACATACCCTGATCCTGCTCTGGCCCCCATTTAAACGTGGTTTACTTATGAGTTATAGATTGGAGCCAGCAATATTCCCAAATATGGAATGTGCGTTCTCCAAAATCCAAGTAGACCAACCAAGTGTTGGGCCTCCTGCTTAGTCTTGTGAGTAGGTAGTGACAGCACCTTATTCTCGGGTGTCAGCAGAATGTCACAAGTGCCCTCCCCCAAGTTATTCCCCAAAATTTCATCATTTGAACAGGGCCCTAGATTTTTGCTGGGTTTCTTAACCAGCCTCTGTTGGTCGTATGGGCCACTGCTCTATTCAAATCAGCTGTAGCCTGTTCTTCGGTGTTTGATAATAACATGATATCATCAATATATCATTACACTCGAGGTCAACACCAAGTTCTAGTCTCTTCTAACCAAACTATGACAGTAAGCTGATGAACTCAAATAGCGCTATATAGAGAAAGTAAATTGGGATCCTTCCCACATGAAAGCAAATTGTGACTGACTCTTTTCCAAGATTGGGACTGAGAAAAAGCCATTTGCAAGATCAGTCACTGACTACCAGTCCCGTTTAGCCTACTGTATTTTCTGTATCATTGATACCATGTTTGGAACAGCTGAGGCCACTGATGGCATGACTTTATTTAGGCCTTAATAGTCTACTGTCTGCCTCCATGAACCACCTGCCTTTTCATGGGCCATACAAGGCTATTATACAGAGAATTTGTTGGCACCAACACTCCAGCCTCTAGTATGTGTTTAAGCAAAGCAGTAATCTCCTTCTGTCCACTGGGTATCCTAAACTGTCTCAAATTAACAAGCTGAGTGGGTTCAGGCAATCCGAGTGGTATCCACTGAGCATGTCCAATCAAGACTAGCCTAAGGGCAGACTTACAAGCCCTTACATTCACAGTATCAGGTAGGTGGAGTCTTCCTCAAACATAATATCCCTTCTGATAATACATTCAGGTTGGGGAGACACAACTACTTCATATAAGCCTGTTTAAATCTTTCAGTTCCAGTCTTCCAGGGTCCCTGAAAAGCCACACTCTTTTACACTTGTCACCCACCCCGCCCTGCTGGGCCAAGTGCGCCAGCCTGGGCTTGGACTGTGGTGACTCTCGGGCAGTGGCCTGGGTTTGGTCGTGTACCTACCTGTGGAGTAGGGAGCCCCCCTTCCTTGGGGGGAAGCTCCTGTGTCTCCTGGGCCTTGCTTAGGGGCCTGGACTCCCAGCGCCGTGGCGATGCCTCCATACTTGGTCACACTGTGGATCCTGAGTGTATCTTTGACCCCTGGGCTGCTGGGCTGAGCGTTCGCTGAGGCCAGGGTCTGGGTCTGTCTGATTACTGGGTGGCTGGCTAGGGACCTGGCACATAGGTAAAGAAAGGAACAAATGATGACTGAAGGCACCTGCCACTTACCAGGGTAGTTCTGACCGGCTGTAGAGTCCCCAGCAGGGAGTCCTCCCTTCTTGTAACATATTTTATTTAACATCTGCCTTGGCCAGGCCCCTGCAGGCCCTGGAGACTCGGCCCTGAACACTAAGCCCCTTGGTGCTCACAGACGGGTCTATGAGAATTTAATCCAGTATCGCACAGCGATTGTGGAATCACCCATGGGGACTGGATGGAGGGTAAGACACTAAGAAGGGAAATGTCCTTCTAGGAGCCTGAACACCAGGGTGCCCTGGAGTGGGACCAAGTCAGGAATATAGATAGAGCTGAGACCAGAAGGATGAGTTAATCACAAATTTGGGGGCAGACAGTAGTGGACATGCAAAGGCCCTGGCGTATGCTTGTGAAGTTTACTGGAAGAACAGAAAGGTGTGAGTGATGGGGAGGAGTGGGAGATTTGGAGTGGGGGCTGGCCAGTGGGCCTTGAGGAGAATTTGGCATTTATCCGGTAGCCATGATGGGGTGCTGATGGAAGGGAGTGGCCTCTCATTTACCAGGAGAAATGTTCCTCCCGGCTGTCACAGGGAGTGGGAGTGGGGAGCCCAGGAGGGAGGCAAGGCAGGTCTTGTGGACCTGTGGCTGGGGAAGAACTGGGAGGCTACCCAGTGTCTCTCTCCCCCTACCCCACCACTCAGCCTCTTTGTCCTTTGCCATTCTTACACTGGTGAACACTCCATACAAGTGAGGGTTTTACTGCAGCAACGACTCCATCAGGTACCCCTACCGCCCAGACACCATAACCCATGGGTTCATAGCTGAGGTCACCACCACAGCCCTCATCAACCTTGTAAGGTAGGAGAGGCTGTGAGGGGCACAGCCCTGCCCTGAGGGTCTGAGAAGAAAGACACGCCCCGACTGGGTCTGAAGGAGGAGGCGCTGCCTTGCCCTGGGGATCTGGAGGGTCTGAGGGAGGAGGCACACCCCTACCCTGGGATCTGAGGGGGGAGACATTACCTTGCTGTGGGGGGTACTTACGGAAATAGGGCACACCTGGGAGTCCCCTGCTTCCCAGCAGCCTCATGGGGGTCAGGAACCCTAAAGGCCATCATGTTGGTGAACTTTTCTCCTCTTCAATCTCCAGCACAAGGTCCAGTGCGAGTTCTCAAACCACTCGAGATGTAGCCCCACCTCTGGAACCAGCTGTGGTGCCACCTCCTGAGGTAGAGCTGGCTCTGGCATCAACTCTGGAGCCTGCTCCCATTCTAGATCCACAGTGAGCACCACCTCCTGAGGTAGAGCTGGCTCTGGCATCAACTCTAGAGCCTGCTCCCATTCTAGATCCACAGTGAGCACCACCTCCTGAGGTAGAGCTGGCTCTGGCATCAACTCTAGAGCCTGCTCCCATTCTAGATCCACAGTGAGCACCACCTCCAGAACTTGCTCCGGGTCCGCATCAAGTGTCACCTACAGCGTTTGGGGGGACGCTTTCCTCACTGTATCCTAAGGATCCCCCTTTTCTTTTTTAGAGGTAGGGGAAGCGGACCAAGAGATCAGAATGGATGCAGTTTTTGTAAAACCATGTGTCGCAGTGAATTACTTAATATGGCCCTTCTAGCCATAGTCTTTGTGACTCCTGCACAATGACTGAGTGGGACTATGCAAATAAGGCACTTGTGGTCCACCAAGGGGATTGGACAGCCTGCTAATAATGCAAATAAGGTGCATGGACCCCTTGAGGGGGTGGGACAGAGCAAATAAGATGTATGGAACTTTAACAAAGGGATCGGTCAGTTTTGCCCTCTGCTAGGCTTAAAATGAGCCAATCACAGAAGCAAAGGGACTATTTCACTACCACGAAGAAGAAGAAATGGGAGTGGAGCACATTCTTAGGGGTCCCTGCACTGAAAACGTCCTAGACCCAGGGGACGGAAAGAGCTGTGATACTGGAGACAGAGAGAAGTGGCAGCAGAGAAATGGCAGCAGCAGAACCAGCAGACTGGTGCAAGATGACGCATTGGGCTTCCAGGCCCGTGGAGTGAGGTGGCTACAGTGGGCATGCTGACCCACATAACAAGAGAACTGAGTACCTTTGGGCAGGAGGCTTGCTGATGGAGTGGGGTGCCTCCAGGCACTTATTGTCAGAGCTAAAGAGCTTTGTAACACTTGTCCAAGCAGGGCAGAAGCCAGGTCAAGGGGTCAAGGGAGAGACCTGCCTGCAGGCAAGTCTGAGAAGAAGCTGTCCTGATTGAAGAACTGTATCTTGAGCTGTTCCTGATCCTGAATTGTAACCTGTTACTTCCATAATAAACCACATAACTGTGAGTATAGTCCGTGAGTTCCGTGTGGCCAATGCAATGAATTATCGAACCCAGTATAGATATAGAGAGTGCCGTGGGAGGGAGAGCTGGTGTCAGAATTGGTAAAAAAGTTGGAGAGAGGAGGTGTGTCTGACTTCTACTTCATAGGAATCAGCTTTGGGCTGATGCTGATGATCTTAATTCTCTCTCCTCCCCCTTGTGAACTTAGAGGAGGTCTAACACCATGCCGCCATTTTTGCAAAGAGAATGAAAATATGGCTTTTTAGTAAAATAGGTTGTTCATTTGTTCAACGAACACTTCTTAGCACCTGCTCTGTTCCTCATGGCCCTTTCTGAGGACTGAATTCCTTCCTGCAGAGGCGGAAACCACCTTCCTGAGTCCTGCTCTCTGTCCTCCCCACCTCCAGACACCACCACAGGGTGGGCTCGGGGAGCCACACCCACCCTCCCGAGGCCTCAGAGCTCCTCTGCTAGAACACATCACACACGTGTCAGACGAGAAAAGCAGAGATGTGGTGTCTCAGTTTCCGTCATCCTCACAGATCCCAAAGACTAATGATCGGTCAAATTTTCACCTTAGAACATATTTCCCCTCCCACACAGAGCTGCTGGAAGCTCTCCCATGGATATTTTCACGGTTATACTGCCCACTCTTTAACGGTTTTATGGAAAAAAATAGTATTTTCTCTTTTCTACCTCAGTGCACAAGGGAGATATTTCTTTTGTTGTTTCTCAAAGGAAACTCATAGCTCATTAGTGGTGAAAATATCATTTCTCATGGTCATGTTCTTGATGGCAGCATTCCTCCACATTCTGAGGTCAGCTAGTTTTGAAAAAGCCCTGCTAACTAAGTATTTGCATGCAGGAATTTGTGTTGGATTTCTTGGTGTTACACAACATTGTGGTTTTGTGGGAATCCATGCTTTATTTTTTTAGACGTGCATACTGAAATATTTAGGAATGAATTTTATGATGTCTGTAACCTAAAATATTTCACAATACAGAAATATGAAGCAAGTATGGCAAAATATTAGATAGCTTGCCAGCTGCCATCAAATCGACTCCAAATCATGGCAACCTCACGTACAACAGACCAAAATGCTGCCCAGTCCCAGGTCATCCTCACGATCACCATGATGTTCAAGTCCATATTGTGGTTATCATGCCAGTCCACCTTGGTGAAGGTTTCCTTTGCCTCGTTGGCCCTCAACTTAACCAAACATGGTGTTCCCTTCCAGCAATTGATCCTTCCCGATGACATGTTCAAAGCAAGTGAGTCAAACAATGTTCTGTGGTGATCCATAGGGCTTTCACTGGTTAATTTTGGAATTAGATTGCCAGGCCTTTCTTCCTAGTCTGTCTTAGTCTGGAAGCTCCACTGAAACCTGTCCACCATGGGTGACCTTGTTCATATTTGAAATACCTGTGGCATAGCTTCCAGGTGGGTGGTAGGGCAAAATATTATTAATTGTTAAGTCTAGGTCTTTTTGGGTATTCATTATACCATTCTGTTTACTATGTTTTGAAATGTTCATATTAAATCAAAAAAGAAGGAAAAGAAAACTGCCTACAAAAGTTTTCGTAAGTTAAAACTATTTCCTTTCAATGAGACAATATTCATTTCTTATTCCCCAGACAAATCCTATTTGAGGTGAAGCAACACCAAATCCTAGTAAAAACAAGATTATTTTCATTGCTATTGTTAGTTACAACCTGACATAAAAAGGCAGTTTCTCTTCACTCATTGCCAGGAGGGGTGGAGATGAGGAACTTTTTTCGTACTTGTTTGAGCAATGCCGTTGGTGAGGGTTTTGTGGTGGCATCGACCTGTACTTTGAAGTTCAGATCTGCAGTGGTTTAAGCATTGCTCCTGAAAGCTCTTTAAGCCTCCAGTCTGTTTGAACAGCCCCTCCCAAGATGTTCCAAGAAGCCTAGAATCTCTTGTAAAGGAGAGACACATCGTTCTGCAATTTTAAAAGCTGTGGCAATGCTAAGTCTTTCAACATGCGTTTTCAGCCGCTGGACAGTTCCCAGCCAGTTGACCTTCCCATTTGTGAGATATAACTTTATGACATATTAATTATACAGTGGAATTTATTAAGTTCAGGCTAAGGCCAGGATCTGTCTCAGGGTCAGAGTTATTTATATTTATTTTATTTTTTAAATTAACATTTTATTTCATGTTATTGAATTTAACGTTTTAAATTTTATTAAATTTTATTTAATATTTAATGTAAATTTATTTTAATTTACTTGATATTTAATTTCATTAAGACTTTATCTTATATTTAATTTAATTTTTGTTTCATTTAATATTTTATTTAATTTAGTTTAGTTTTATTTTATATTTAGTTTAATTTTATCAATTAGGTTTTCTTTTTTACTTTTTGAAAAACATGTTTTATTTTTTACAGCAGTAGTTTTGCCTTTTCCAGAATGTCATATAGTTGAAATTATAACAGTATGTAGCTTTTTCAGACTGGCTTCTTTCACTTAACAATATCCTTTTATGGTTCCTCCACGTCTTTTTGTGGCTGGATAGCTCTTTTATTTTTATCCAAGAGTAATACTCCATTGTATGGATGTACCGCTGTTTATTTCTCCATTCCCCTATTGACGGCATCTTGGTTGGTTCAAATTATTGGCAATTATGATTACAGCTGCTATAAACATTTGTGTCCAGGCTTTTGTGTGGACATGCTTTCAATTCATTTGAGTAATAGGAGTTCAGTTACTGGATAGTATGGAAAGCCTATGTTTAGCTTTGTAAGAAACAGCCAGACTGTCTTCCAACATGGCTGTACCAATGTGGCTTCCAATGTGGCTATACCAATGTGGCTGTACCATTTTGCAATGAATGAGAGTTCCTGTTGCTCCACACCCTTGCCAACATTTGGTGTTGTCAGAATTTTCAATTTTATCCATTCGAATTGGTGTGTGGTAGTATCTCATTGTTGTGTTATTTTGCCTAATTACATGCGATGTTGAGTAGCTTCATACGCTTATTTGCCATTGTATATCTTCTTTAGGAGCCCCGGTGGAGCAGTGGTTAAAGCGCTTGGCTACTAAATGAAGGGTCAGTGATTTGAACCCACCAGCTCCTCTGTGGGAGAAAGATGTGGCAGTCTGCTTGCATAAAGACTACAGCCTTGGAAACCCTATGGGGCAGTTCTATGCTGCCCTATAGGGTCACTATGAGTCAGAATCAATGGCAATGGACTTTTTTTTTTCTTTTTATCTCTTCTTTGGTGAGGCATACATATCTTTTGCCCAATTGTAAAAATTAATTTTATTTTTTGTTGTTGAGAATATGCACTGCAGAACATATACCAGTTCAACTCTTTCTGCCTGTACATTCATGTAGATTACATTCTTCAGACTGCAGCCACTCTTACCCTCATTTTCCAAATTGTTCCTCTTCATTAACGTAAACTCACTGCCCCCTAAAGTTTATATCCAATCTTTCAAGCTGCTGGTTTGAGTTGAACGGTTGTATGTGAGCAGGTGAAAATGCGTCTGTGTGTTGAAAGTATGTGTGTCTGTGTGTGAGTGTGTGACTGTGTCTGAGAGAGAGACTGAGCCAGGCTTCCCGCTGCTGCCCTCCGTGACCCCAGGGCCCACACACTCTGTGACCCTGTTGGCATGCAGATGGCTGCATGGCGTGGACATTTGATATCCCTGATCCGCACTGACACTGCCCAACCTGGTCCCCTCAGCCACAGGCATAGTCTTGTCTCCGGCCATGCGGCGATGTCCTGTGTCCAGCAAGGGTGCCCCTCACCCAGGCAAAGGCTCTGGCCAGACCACAGAGGCCCCCTGGGGAGCTCAAGTGGGCCAGAGCAGTGTCAGGGGCAGGCTCTGTGGAGATGCCGGCTATTCCTGAGATTGCACACAAGCTCCCTGGTCTGCACCCTGGCCTGGCATGGGCCAGAGCTGACCAGCTTCAAAAAACTCACTAAGCTCCTCTCCTGCTGGTCCAGCAAGCATGAGAGCCACAGGCCTACAGTCTTGCCAAGCCTTGCAGAGCTGCATATCAGAGCGCCAGAGCTGACCCTCAGGTGTGCCCCACTGCATCACCCCACCCCACCCTACCTTCCCTGCATTCTCAACACCAATGCCTTCATGACTAGCTGTGGGCTCATGGAAGACTTCGACCCACCTAGGACTCTGGAGGGAGAAGGGACTCAAGAGGAGGTCCCTGCTCTTCTCCTTCCCCATCAGTCACCTCTGCCTTCCCCTCTCCATGGCCCTGGGGCCTGTTTCTGCTCCAGTGTTCACTGGGTGGGGGTGGAGGTGTTTTTCATGCACAGCCAGCCTGTAGGTCAGCCTGGTCCCCACTGCAGGCCCACCCTGCTCCCCACTGCAGGCCCACCCTGCTCCCTCACTGCTGACTGGGCCACTGTGACCTGCTAAAGTTGCCCCAGTTTGAGCAAGCTGATGGGGAAGCTGAGACAAGACGGCCAGGACCAGGAGGTGGCCTGCAGCACCCTGCAGAAGAGCCAGAAGGAGGCCAGCCAGGAGGTAGCCAAGATGCGGGTACCAATAAACTAATCAGTCAATCGAACTAATCGATCAAGTCAATCAACTAATTAAGTTAACCCACCAATCAATTAACCAATCAAGCCAATAAAACCATCAATCAACTAATCAAACACAGATACAATAAATAGAAATAAGAATAAATAATAACTACAGATAAAAACAAAAAATAGATAAATAATAATTAATTAATAAATAAAACCAATAAAAATAGTAATTCATAACTATATTCCCAAATAAATTTAAAAATAAAAAATCATTTAATTTCATTTAATATTGTATTTAATTTTATATTATATTTGATAAATTTTATATTATATAACAATTTTATTTTAAATCAATTTTAATTTTGTGTTTTATTTAATATTTATTTTATATTTTACATCATTTTTGATATTTTGTTTAATTCTATTACTAATTTTCTATAACTTACTTTATTTTATTGTACACTAAGCAATATTTTATTTAATACTTCAGTGAATTTAAAGTAATATGTACCATAATTTAATCCATTTAATTTTGGTTATTTAATTTTAATATATTATTTATTGTATTTTATATACTATTTGATATACAAATCAATTTAATTTAATTTTTATTATTTATTTTAATTTGATTAGATATCTAGGTTAATTTAGTGTTTCATTTTGTTTTGTTTTACTTTCTGTATTTAATTTAGTATCTAGTTTAATTTAATTTAATACTTAAAATAATTTACTAATTTTATTTAATATTTAATTTGCTCAATATTACTTTATTTTATATAATCTTTTATTTAATAGGAAACCCTGGTGGAGTAGTGGTTAAGTGCTACAGCTGTTAACCTATAATGGTTGGCAGTTCGAATCCGCCAGGCGCTCCTTGGAAACTCTATGGGGCAGTTCTACTCTGTCCTATAGGGTCGCTATGAGTCGGAATCCACTCGACGGCACTGGGTTTGGTTTTTTTGGATTTGTTTAATACATAATTTTATTTTTAATTTAATTTTAATATTTATTTTAATTTAATATATTTTATTTCCTGTTTTGTTTAATTTTATTTAATTCATTTTATTTAGCTTTGTTTTATTTTATTTTACATAATATTTTATTTAATCTTTAATTTAATTCATTTCAGTTTATTTTATTTTATATATTAATTTTAATTCACATTTAATTTAATCAAAAAAAAATCCAAGAGTTATTTTTATTTTATGTATTATTTTTTTATATGTTATTTTAGGTTTTATTTCATTTAATTTAATGTTTAATTTATTTCAGTTTAAGTTTGTTTTGTTTTATTATATTTATTATACTTATTATTTAGTCATTTATTCATTCATTCACTCGCTCACTTACCCCAGTCACCGTCGCTCCTTGCAAAAGACATTTCCATGAACTGAATTAAAATTATCGTTTTAATATTTAAAATTATTATTTTAATTTAATTTAAATAAAGTAAATGTTATTTAAGATCGTAATCCGGTCATAGGAAAATGCCAAACATGGCAATACTCTCATTTGAAAATGAGCTAAGAAGTATATTTATAAAAGTTATTGAAATTAACTTCCTTTACAGTCAGGGAAGTCAAATTATAGTGAATTCTAATTTGGGAATAAAAATTTTAACGTAAAATAATGTGAACAGTAAATGCATGGTTCTGTGTTCGCTATTGAAGAAAGCCCTCTAGGAGAAGCAGGACGGAGCTCCCTCGTCTGCAGTCTGGGCCATGAGGACCGATCCTTGTCCTCGGTGGTCCCGAAGCAGTCCGCGGGTCCCTCCCTGAGGAGGTGGGTCCCACGGGAAGGAACACTCCTGCTCTCGCCCTGACACCTGCGCCCAGGTCCCTCCCGACCCAGCACCGGGGGGTTCCCACGCTCGCAGGGTAGGGTGGGCGGAACCGGCTGTTCGCGCGCCCTCTCGCGGCCGGCCTCGGAATTGCTGAAATTGAGTCTCAGGTGATTCCAAGCCACGGTTTTGGAAGCTGAAACCCATGCGGGCCACGAGATCGTGTGCCTTGTTGGGAACATGGAGACAAAAAGAGGTAAAACACGAGCTCAGTATCCAAAAGTCCACTGAGTGTTAGGACGATCTGGAGGGAGGAAACAGGCGGAGAGCAGAGGGGCCCAGAGATGGAGATGGTGGTGTAACTCCAACTTTCTGCCGCAAGATTGTCCGAGCGTTGTATGTTTTAAAATCAGCTGTCAGTTTCCACAAGAAGAGTTTTTTTTTTTGTTTTTATTGTGATTGTATTGAATCCATGGAGCCCTGGTGGCACAATGGTTAGGAGCTCAGCTGCTAACCAAAAAGTCAGCGGTTCAAATCCACCAGCCGCTCCTGGGGAGCCCTACGGGGTAATTCTACCGTCCTATACGGTCGCTATGAGTCGGAATCGACTCGTTGAAAAAAAGGATTTTTTTTTTTTTGATTAGCACAGGAAAATATGGTGGTGGGGGGCAGTGGGCACAGAACTTAGAGCAGCTGGGAGGGAAACGTGGGACCTGACGCTTAACCTGAGCGGTTGGTGTGTGGTGCGAGGCGCATGCGTCTGGCAAGGTGGGGCTGACGTGCGTGTGCTGCCCTCAGCCCCACACAGTCCCTGGTGAGTGTGCGTGGCCGTGGATACAGACCTGGCTTCCTGAGTGGTGCCCACCCACCTCTGCCTGCTCGAGGGAAGCCAGGGGCCAGTGCGTCCTCCTGAACCAAGCCCCACGACCACACCCACCCCATCCTCCGGGAGGGCCTGGCCCTGCGTCCTAGCTGAGCCCGCGCTTAGCCAGTTCCGTGTCCAATCACTCACTGCGCAGTTGGGAAACTGAGGCTTGGAGAGGGGCAGGGACCAACACGGAACACACAGTGGTGGGCAGAGTCCAGAGGAAAAGGAAGGGGTCTGTGTCCTGGTCCAGGATTCAACACCCTCTCCTGGCCTTTGCTTTGGGAATGAGAGCCCCTAAGATGCAGGGACTTCCATGTTTCCCCTCCACACAAGGGGCTGTTTTCCTCTCGGCACCCCCACAAGCACACATGCACCAGCACACACACATCAAAGGTGGGGACCCTGAGGGGGGGTCAGAGAAGGAGAGGGCTCCAAGGAGGTGACAAGGTGGAAAGAAGACAGGGGGTGAAGGCAGCTCAGCCATGAGACATCCAGTCTCCTAGCCACATGCCCACAGCCCACAGCATGGGGAGGAGAAGATGCCAGGGTGAACAGCAGGGGATCTGCAAGGTTCCCAGGGGTCTGGCTGGGCCCCGCCATACCCAGGGCAACCCAGAGAGGGCGGGCCTGGTCCTGCAGTCAGTGCTATGGACCCCTGGAGCTAGCTAAGAGGAGGGCCCCAGAGAGAAGATGGCTGTAAGAGAGAAGGACTTGGTTTTCACCTCTGTAAATTGGGGTGCTTCAGTTGGTGACCCCAAGTTTCCCACAGGCTCAGAGAAGAGTCTGCAGGCCTTGGTTCTCTGTCGATGACCTCCTGTGCTCATGGCCTTTAGAAATGCTTTCTACTCCCTGGAATAGAATATTCCCCCAGAAAGAGGACTGGAGTCTGTGAGTCTGGAGACTTGGGGTCAGGCAGAGCAGGGCAGAGCACTGGGCCACAAGTCCAGGTCCAGGGTCAGGACCAGTCCCAGTTAGAACCTCCTGGTCCTCCTGTGGCTGTGAGGCCAGAGTCTTTGCCCTGATGTGAGGAGAATGTCTTGAGAGTGAGCTGTACACCCCAGGGCCAGTGGAGGTAAAGAAGAGGCAAGGGAGGCTTTTGGGGCGCCCAAACTGTGTGGTGAGGTGAGTTTTCCTAGCTGGGGCTGCAGTGCTATGAATGGCCACTAGGGGGCAGCAGCCTCTTCTTCCAGTGGTGGCCTCTGGGCTTTGCTGGAAAAACTGGACCCAGGAAATTGTCACCCAGAGGCCATTCTAGCCATCACCCTACCTTGGACTTGCACCTCCTGTTATCAGGACTAATCTCTAAAATCTGAGCTGCTCAGGATGGGAAGGAAAGTCACTTTGCAAAGATCACACTGCCAGAACCTAGCTCTGTTTTGAGTTGTACTCCATGCTACTTCCCAACCTGTCTTGAAAGTCTTCCACTGCTAAGTTGGTGCTTAAGCTACATTGTCACAGTCCCATGAGTTTTATCCGTATTATCTTACATACACCTGATGAACTTCCTAGGCAGTAGATCCTAGAATAATCCCCATAGTGCAGGTGGGGAGACTCCGGAAGACCTGGGAGGCACAGTGACTTGTCCAGCGTCACAAACTGGCTAAGAGGGAGAAGGTAGGTGTGACCTCAGCTCATTTTTCTCAGAGATGGGGCCGAGGATACAACCAGGCCTTCCCTGGGTTCTGTTGGGGGAGGGGACTGTGTTGGTGTCACTGTGTACAGTTATGGAGATGGCCTGTGGGAGAGGTCAGTACTCAGAAGCCCAGAGGGGCTCTTAGGGAGATCTCATCTGAGGAGGGGGCCTAGGTAAGGGGACCCAGGATGTGATCTCACTTCCTTGGCAATCCAGCCAAACAGAACTCGGAACCCTGATAACCAGGCCCCACATTCTAGACAAGACCCCTATCCAGCTCACTTGGGTGGAGACACTCGGAACACCAACATGTTTTCGTGCTGTCTCGGAAAACCCAGGAGTTCGACCCTTTTTCAAAGGTCCAGACAATGGTTCAGTTCTCACCTCCAGAGGCTCTGGCTGCCATTTGTGAAAAAAAAGAACCCGAAGGTAACACAGGGTGGCCCAGGACAGGTCGAATCAAACCAGGCCAACACTGTGATCCCACCTGAACAGCCCCACAACCTCCTCAGGCCATACTAGTCCCCAGGCCATACCAGCCAGCTCTTGTCCTCATGGGGCAGGGTGGAAAGGAGGACAAACTGATGAGGCTGAATGTTGCTGGGATGGACAGGGTTTGTTTGGGGGAGAGAGGTGGGTGGGGGTCTAGGAAGGAAGGGTCATCTGATGTGGAAAGACTTGGGAGGGTAGAGGTGATAATGAAGATGATGATGATGGTGCTGGTTCACTGGTCTCTGTGAGTCTGATTTGACTCGACAGCAACAGGTTTTCCAGGCAGCTCTTATTTAGGGCTCTCCCAGGCTCCATTCCCACATTTCACATCACTGGGTTCCACAAGGGTCTGAGCAAGAGTTTGGGTGTCACTGGGCCTAGTTCATCAGGTTGGGTACCTTGGGGACTGGAGGGCAGTGGTGGCACAGGTAGGGACCTGGTTCAAGCCCCTGCCCCAACCTCCCTGATCACATAGGATGCTAGGACATAAGTCTCTACCTAGAGGTTCCAGTTTAGATCCAGAGCTTTAGAGAAGGGACTCTCAGAAAGTCACAGGCCAAGTGGCACTGTCAGCTGGGCCTTCTCTGAGCTGCATGCTTACCCTGTGTAGAGTAGTCACCCTGTGGTCCCAGCAGCGTCATTGACAGGGCCACTGATGACCCTGTGCGGCTGTAGCTCCTTCCAGATCCTCCTGCGTGGCTCAGAGGTCGCTCTCTGTACCCCTGCTCCCAAGCCCCCTCCTCTCCGCTGCAAGCTCTCCTCTTCCCCAGACAGTGTGGGGGAGGGGGGTGCTATACAGCCTGGGTGGCCATGGCTAGTGGACTTGTCCAGGACTTGGTGGTTCAGCCCTCAGGCAGGATGCCCAGAGGAAGATTTACTGCCTCTTCAACAAGGGCCTTTCCTTTCTACCCATGAATTGGGGAGCAGCCAGAAGAGCCCCCATTTCTATCCTAGCCAAGGCGACCTGATTTTAAGTTCTGTAGACCCCCAGCCATCAGCCCACACCCCAGGACTGTCATGTTCACACCCTCCCCCACCACGTGGTGACAGACAGGATACTGGGAGCTCCTCTGATGCCCAGGCCGGCCCCAGGACCTGAAGGGGCGGAGAGGGAAGGAAGCAGCCTTGGAGGCCGGCCCTTGACACCTCCTGGGCCCGCTGCCAGGCACTGTCTTTGCAGAGATCCCTACAGGAGATCAGCCAGGAGCAGGGAGATGGCACCATGTACTCTTTCTCCCCTGAGAAAGGGACCAGGAAGGGCCGGGGCAGGATCAGGGTGAGTGCAGATGGGATAGGGTCTCCACACCCAGGTTCTGGAAGTGACCAGAGAGGGTTCTGGAAGTAACATTCTCCTGGAGACTCCCCCTAGCTCCCTCCAGGGCTTTTCCCCTTGAGGGCCCCCTGTGTTCCCTCTCAAAGGATCTGGCCACCACCCGTTTCTCTCTCCAGCACCCCACTGAAAACCTTAGCCTTGGCCCAGTGCAATGTCACTTTTCCCATATGCATAGGAACATAAGAAACCAGCCTTTTATAGTGCTTTCTCTTCATGTTAGCATGTGACTACTTTCACATTTTGCTACTGTTTTTAGTGTTTCACTCCCGAGCCCAGATGTCCAATGGAACAGTAACCTCGACTGTCCTTCCACACCTCCCAGCGTCACACATCCCCATGCTTAGTAGGCTTCTTTTTACCCAAAAAGGCAGGGTTCACACTATGATATACTGTTATCTACAACTTGCAGTCTCACAGAACACAACACCATGACCCCTACAGGTCAGGAGCTGTGTGTCCTGACTCCACTGCCAATTATTCCAGAAGTGAGACAGGTTACCACAGTGATTTCGCCTCCACTGCTGGTGGACCTGGACAGGATCCATTTCTGCCACTCTCTCAGCAGGCCTGCAGGGAGCACCTTCCGTGGGTCCTTATCTACAGATCCCCCACCCAGGAAAGACTCCGAGTAACAGGACCGCTGTGTTGAAAGAAACGCACATTTAAAGTTCTGACTGCTAAGGACAGACTCCTTTTTACAACAGCTGTGTCAGTTATGTGCCCACCAAACAGTCTATGACGATGCTTGTGTCCCTTCGTCTACCTGGCCCTGGGTGTAATTTTTCTCCCTAATTCCTGCCAATCTGGTGTCAGGGTGGCCAATGGAATCACTGTGTTACTTTGATTTACAACCACCCTGGGAGAAGCTGAGCCCCCTTTCAATTGGTTTTGGCCATTTTGGACTTGTTTTCGCTGAGTCATCTGTTCAGATCCTTCAGCCTGTGGGGTAGTTCTCCCTCCCACCCCATGGTCTCCAGGCGTTCACCTGAGACTGGACCTGGGGCCACCGCACCATCAGGTTTAATGCAAAGAAGAAAAAAAAAAAAAACACATCTTGCTTTGCCATCACAGGGGATGTCATGGGGGTGTGTCTGCACCGTGCACTGTCTCCAAACCAGACCCTTCCTCTCCATGGCAGGAGCAGACCGGGCCTCACACAGCACAGAGGGAACATCACGCAGCCCTAGAGGTGGAGGGTTCTGGGCTCTGACCATGTGACTTTGAGCAGCCACTTGACATAGCTAAGCCTCTGTTTTCTCACGTCTAGATTGGGGGTGTCTTGTGAGGACCCACTGGAAGGATTATGCTGTTAACACAGGGCGATACCACGATTACTTGGTTAACAAAATAACTTGAGATCCCTGATATTTTTAATCATACTCCACCTCAAATTCTGCTTTGAAAGCCAAGAATCACTTTCTACTGAGGGCATTGGCGTCTCACTTCTTGCAACTAGTCACTGAGGGGCTAGGTCTTCCCCGTCTGATCTCCAGCCCCAACCCGCCTGAGGCTGCGTACTTTCATGGTGCTGGCTCTGACTATGTGTCCCTCCTTTTTCCCACCTCCAGTGTGACCGTGACTCTATTCTGGGCCACGAGACCTGCGCAGTGCGGACAGTCAAGGCAGGAACGCTGGAGAAGCTGGTGGGTCACCTGGTGCCCGCCTTCTTGGGGCACGACCTCTCCTACATCTGTACCCTCCTGGCCACCTATAGAGCATTCGCCACTGCCCAGCAGGTCCTGGACCTGTTCTTCCTCAGGTGAGCGCCCCGCCCCTCCACAGCCCAGTGGCCACATGACCATCAATAGCTGTGTGTCTTGGGAATAGAACTTCACCTCTCTGAGCTTCTGTTTGCTTCTCTGAAAAGTGGAGTGGCAAGAGGATCACCTCCTAGGGGTATTGTGAGAACTCCCTGAGATAAGCCATGGACAGTGCTAACCTGGAGCTGGGCTCTGCAGAGAAGTCTGCTGAAGGGTCTGGGGATTGTAACATTGGCGGGTGGGTTCATGCCACTAACCTCATCAGGGCTCCTTATCAAATAGATAGGAAACGCCTAATCAGGGCAGATACTTTTCCAGGCACTCGGTATCATTCGTTTAAGAAAACAGACAAACGTCCCCACCCTCTGGGCCTCCATTCTTGTCAGAGAGTCAGACAGGAACACCTCCCATGCTAAGCCGCTAGTGTCCACAGTGCATTAGATGTGACAGCTCATGCCTCCTCTAGGTACGGATGCATGCTTCCCTACTGTGACAGGGACAGCGGACCCCAGGACCGGCTGAAAGAGTGAATGGACTTTGGGTTGAGAAGGAGGGGCTCCTGCTTCCACAGGAGGGTGGGGAGCTGTTGGGGGGGGCTGTGGTTGGGGAGAAGCTGGGCAGAACCCTGGGTTCCACACATTTAGATCCCCCTCTAAGAACGAATTCAGGGCTTTCCGCTGCAGGAGGAAAGAAGACAGAGAGAGCTGGGATGGAGCCTGGGTGTCCTGGGGAACAGAGGGGAGGCTGGGGGCTCAGATCCGCCACTGAGAGAACACATCCCCACCACAGTTCCCTCCCGGCTCTGCTTGACACCCTCACCTATCCACCATCCCGAATCTCGTGAACCCCAGTCCTGGGGGCTCACCTGTATGTGTGGCTGGGGTGGCTGAAAAGTGGGGTGGTAAGAGGATCACCTCCTAGGGGTATAGTGAGGCCTCCCTGAGAGAAGCCATGGACAGCGCTAACCTGGAGCCTGGCTCTGCAGAGAAGGCTGCTGGAGGCTCTGGGGCTATTCACATTGATCATTACCCCTCCCTTCAGCTGCACGAGCCCTGCCCTTCAGAACACTGTCAGGGGGAAGGAGAGACCCACATGCACACAGAAGGCACCAGGGTGGGACACAAGCTCCAGGCTGAGCCACAAGGGCCCCGGGCAGACAGGGGCAGGGGGACAGACTCCATTACTCCATTTCTCCCTCAGCCATCATATATTCATGGAGAACCTATTGTGTGCCAGGCACTGCAGTAAATACACACATAACCCCTCCCTGCCCTCAGGGGTTTTCTTTCCATTGTGGAGGGGGCAGGGGAGACAGAGAAGTTTGTCAGCCTTCCTGTTAATGGAGACAGTTGGTCAGGCCACTGAAGGAGACTTCCTGGGATCAAGGCTCTTTGCTACCCCTTGCTGGATGACCCATGCTGCCACTGCCTGGACAGCCAGAGTGGGGTACGGTACCAGAGTGGGGTTGGCCTCCAGAAGATCAGGGGCTCAAGTAGAGGTCCTGCCCCTTCAGGGGTGCTCTTGGGGAGCAGTGTGGAAGGAAGGGCAGACCCCTAACCCTGCTGTTCTCCCACCCACCCTCAGCACCATTTCCTTCATCTTGGGCACGTGGATGGAAGAGTTCTCTGAGGATTTCAGCAGCCTCCGGACTTCCTCCCCCTGAAAGTGCTGACAGCCTATGCTCAGCTGAACATGGCGGGCATGGACCTGGAGTGCCATGCCCGCCAGCTCATTGCCCAGCTACAGCACCCAGAGCCCACTGAGACAGGGCCACCGGGTAAGGAGGATGGGGGGAGGGACAGCGCATGTGAGCATGTGTGGAAAGGCGGGGTGCTGGGCTACACAGGGAGGAGTCTCCTGAGGTTGGTTTTGGGCCAGAGCTCAGAGGAGGCTCAGACCACACACACCTGGTGGAGCGCAGTCTGGGAAAACTTCCTGGAGAGGAGCTCTGGGGTTTGGGCTTCTCTTAATGGCAATGAAAAGGTTATCATCTTTGAAAAGGCCGATGAAAGGCCGTCATGTAGGTGAACTTTTTTCCTCTTGCTTCTCCAGCACGAGCTTCATCTCCAGAACCCACTCCAGATCCGCCTCAAGTGTCCCCTTCGGAACCTCCTGCAGATTCAGGTCAAGCGTCGACTCCGGAACGTGCTCCAGGTCCATGATGAGATTCGCCTCCAGGACCAGGTCCAGATCCGCGTCCAGCCTCACCTCCAGAAGCCTCCCCAGGTCCACGTGGACGGTCGCCTCTAGAACCTGCAGTAGATTCACCTGCAGTGTTTCCTCCAGGATCCACTCAAGATCCACAACTAGAGTCACCTCTGGGGCCTGCTCCAGATTCACCCTGAGCTTTGCCTCAGGCTCCCCCTCTAGAGCCAGAGCCAGTCTCGGCACCTCATGCAGCATCAAGTCTGGAGCCAAAGCTGGCATTTAAGCCCACAGCCCTCCTGCCCCTTACCTGAGAGGGCATGCATCTCTTTTATTTTTGGGCAGTTTTTTTTTCCTTGTTCAATATTTTCTTTGTCATTTATTTAATTTCAGGTTTTCGGTTTCACCAAGAATAAAGTTTCACATTTTGATCATTTTACAGTGTATAATTCAGTGGCTTTCTGTGCTTTTCACAATGTTCTTCAGCCATCACCGCTCTCTGGTTCCACAGCATTGTCATCACCTCAAACAGAAACCCTGTAACCCTGAAGCAGTCTCTGTCCACTACCTTCTCCCCCTAGCCCATGGCATTCACAAATTTGCTTTCTATGTCTCTGGACTTACCTGCTCTGGGTTTTTCATCTAAATGAAATCATGCAATACGTGGCCACTATACTGTCTCCTGCCGGTCTCCTGGTTCTGCTACTTCTGCTGCCACAGTTTCTCTGCTGCTGCTTCTCGCTGTCTCCAGTGTTACAGCTCTCCCTCTCTGTCTTGGTTCTGCTGTCTCTGACGCCTCTCTCTGTCTTCCATGTTACAGGTTCTCCATCTCTCTCTCTCCATGTCTCCATTTAAGCCTAGTGGGATGGCAAAACTGACCACTCCCCTTGTTAGGGTTCCTTATACCTTATTTGCATGTTCCTACCCCCACAAGGGTGCCATGCTTCTTATTTGCATTCTTACCAAGCTATCCAATACCCTTGTTGGGCCACAAGCACCTAATCTGCATAGTCCTGCTCAGTAATTTGGTGGAAGTTACAAAGACTATGGGTGCCAAAAAAAAAAAAAAAATGGGTAGAAGGGCCATATTAAGTCATTCACTGCACTCACCCCACTGGGAAACATGTGTTTGGTTTTTGGATGTCATTTCCATTGCTCTCCTGACACTACAGTGTCACAGCTGGAAGGACTAACCAGCTAGAGATCACCTGGTTAGTCCACCTCCCATACATACAGATGGGCAGAAGGATGAGACAGGGAATGGGGGAAGGAAAGCCACACCTTTGGACTCTTTCTCCTGCACCTCAGCAGCATCTCTGGTCTTTCCTCTTTACCCCTCACTTGAAAATATCTCTTGATTCGATCCTCATCCTTCTTCTCCCTCTGCCACAGGCCATTGACTCTTCTCTCCCTAGCCCATAGAATGAGAACAGTAAGAACAGCCATGAGAACTATGGCTTATTGAGTTCTTGCTGTGTGCTGGCAAGGATTTCATCCTCTCAGTAACCATGAGAGAGGGGACATAATTAACCCTATTTTACAGATGAAGAAACTGAAGCTGAGAGACTTGATATCTTGGTCAAGATGTCTGAGATAGGAGTTAACTAGATCCAGGATTTGAATCTAGACCCTGTAATTCCAGAGTCCTTTAAGTTCTACTCCATCCTATAGGGTCGCTATGAGTCGGAATCGACTCAAGGGCACTGGGTTTTTTATATAACTTTATAATCAACTAATTGGTTTTGTGTACGGCAGCACAGCACACATGCATAAAAGTGTAACAATGGTAAGTGTACAGCTAGATGAGTTATCCAAGGGAACACAGCTGGTAACCAGTACCCACAGGAAAAAGAACGTTACCAACCCTCCCAGAGCACCCGGAGAGTACGACCAGGGCCAGATTTAGGGCCAGAATCAGGGTCTGGACCATGACCACGGTCAGGTGAAGGTCCAGAGACATATTCAGAGACATTCAGGGTCAGGGTCAGGGAATTACCAGGTGGAGAAATGCTTGGGGGTTATAATACGGAGGGGTTTTCCCTTTTGATCCTTCCCAGAAGTTGATTAAATGGAATCAAGGTACTGAATTAGCAACTCTTGTTGCAAAATTGTTCAGGAGTGTGCAGACTGTACGTGATGACACTGTCATGGGGATGACACCAAAATTACTGTCTATAAAATGTTCGTGCAGTGTTTCAGCAGAAATTTATTATTTTTTATAAAAACGTCCCTGAGTTAGTTGTAACAACAAAGACATTTTTTGTAAGCCCAGCTTACATGTATCAATGTATCAACAAGGCTCAAGGAACTCTGGTGGTGTAGTTGTTCAGAGTTACGGCTACTAACCAAAGGGTCAGCAGTTCAAATCCACCAGCTCCTAGGCAACCCTATGGGGCAGTTCTACTCTGTCATACAGGGTTGCTATGAGCGAAAACCTCCCCGACGGTACCCAACTAAAACAAGGCTAAGACTCTACGCTAATTTACTTTGTTGAAGCCTCTAATGCCCTCTGGTCAGAGCTGTCGTTATTACCCAATTACAGTGACACTTCAAATCACCTGGTTTCATTAGCACCCGCTTTACGTTGTTTTCATTGCTGTACGGGATTTTATAGTGACTAATTTTGTAATATTTTCTGGTGTTTTAGCTACAATATTGTGATAATTAGTATTTGTGGGCCCATATCAGAAGGAAGTAGTAATTAAAGGAAAAGAAGGAGCGATATATGGGAATTACGATTTTATAAGTAACATCAATACAAAAAACAGTGCTAACACATGAGACTATGTGGGCAGCTCCTGTCTGGAGGGGAGAGGAGAGGGCAGAGGGGGTCAGAAGCTGGCCAGACGGACACGAAAATAGAGAGCGGAGGGAAGCAGTGAGCTGTCTCATTAGAGGGAGAGCAATTAGGAGTACATAGCAAGGTGTATATAAATTTGTGTATGAGAGACTGACTTGATTTGTAAACTTTCACTTAAAGCACAATAAAAATGAAAAATACTAAGAACTCTATGGTTTGGTACCACAGGAGGTCCATGGAGGGGGGAGGGTGATATCATGAGTTACACTACTGGGTGACACCAACCCTGGTGGCACCACTGAATAGGCTACCAATTTTTATGTAATTTATCACTGTGGAACGATATTTTAAACCAAATGGGAATAATTAATGAAGCTGTCCAAGGAAAAATCCCGAACATAAATAAAGCTGCGTGCTTATTAGAAGGTCTACCCCTTTCTTACAACAAGTGAAAGTGTTTTGAAAATACGTTAGATAAATATAAAACTTTAAGAAGACAAATGAATATACTTTCTTAATTTAAAAAGAATCAGAAAAGTAAAGACATGTAAAATATTTGAATTGCCGCTCAAAGGATCAATTATCAATGACGTGTATATTGGGAGGGAGGCATATAACATGCCAAGCAAAGGATACTAGAAATGTCCTAAGTTCACCTTTGAAATGGAGATATATAAAACTAAATACTTTCAGAATCTGAAGTTTTAACAGGAGAAAAATTATTTTCAATTAGTACATCTGATTTACACAAGTAACCGCTGTCTTGGCTCTTAGCTCTTAAATGTTCTGACAGTTTAAATCCTGTAGATACTTCACCCGGAATGGTTTTAAGCAGTGTGCAACAGACAGCGCTCAAAAAATCACCATGATGATGACTGAGAAATTCTTCCCAGTACAATCTTATAAAATGTTTGGAAGTACCATTGATTTATTTATTTTCTTATTAATGTAAAAGACATTTCAGTAAGCTGAAATTATTGAAACATTATTTAAGACCATCACTGGACTGATGATGAGAAAATGTCAAACATGGCAATACTCTTACTTGAAAATGAGCTAAGCTAAGAAGTGCATTTATAAAAATTATTGATGAATTAACTTCCCTTTAAAGCCAAGGAA
Organism: Loxodonta africana; assembly: GCF_030014295.1. Classification (NCBI taxonomy): domain Eukaryota; kingdom Metazoa; phylum Chordata; class Mammalia; order Proboscidea; family Elephantidae; genus Loxodonta; species Loxodonta africana. The sequence goes on along the minus strand of NC_087353.1, from coordinate 90,659,945 downwards.
GTCCAATTATAATGAATTCTGATTTGCGGATAAAATTTAATTGTAAAATAACGTGGCGGTGAATGCAGGGTTCTGGGCTCCCTATCAAAGCCAACCTTGGAGAAGTAGGGTCGAGCTTCCTTTTCTGCAGTCTGGGCCGGGAAGAGGGAGCGTTGTCCTCACTGCTGACTCGGCGCCGGTTTGGTCCTGAAGCTGCCGCAGTTCCCTCCCTAGAGAGGTGGATCCTGCGAGAAGGAAAGCTCCTGGTCTCTACCTGGGAGCTGCGCCCAGGTCCCTCCGGGCCCAGCACCAGGAGGTTCCCACACTAGTGGGCAGAGTGGACAGAACCGGCTATTCGCGCGCCCTCTCGCGGCCGGCCTCCGAATCGCTGAAATTCAGTAGCAGGTGATTCTCAGCCATGGTTTTGAAAGTTGATACTGAAGTGGGGCGCACATTTCCCCTGCCTTGATGGGAACTGTGGAGAGAAGAAGTAAAGCACGGGCCCAATATTCAACAGTCCACTGCGTGTTAGAACCATCTGGAGCAAGGAAACAGGCGGAGAGCTGAGGGGCCCAGAGATGGAGAAGGCTGGGCCTCCTCTGGCCTTGACTGTGAACTGCGGGCTCCACTCACCCTCTTCCCAACCAGGGCTGGGTTAGGGTTAATGAGGAAGTATTTATGGGCCGCCAAGAAACTCGGTGGAGTTCTGTTGGCCCAGTGGTTGAGAGCTTGGCTGCTAACCAAAGGTCTGTGGTTCAAACCCACCTACCATCCATGGGAGAAACATGTGGCAGTCTGTTTCTGTAAAGATTACAGCCTTGGATACCCTATGGGGCAGTTCTACTCTGTCCTATAGGGTCACTATACATCAGAATTGACTCCACGGCAATAGGTTTGGTTTTTTAAAAGAAACTTGGAGGTCAGGATTAATGGCACTTTAATGAAACATATTTTAAAAATTAAAAATTAAAATTGTTGAACACAATCCATGATGATCAAAATATAAAAATTTTAGAGATGTCTGGGACAGGAGGGCCACGTGGATGGACTGGGAGGGTAGGCCATGTGAACTGGCCGGGAAGAGGCAGAACTGGAGAGTGGGTGGGAGTGCGGCTGCTCATCCAGGTGAGTGGGTGGTCCCTGAGGAGTCAGCTCCCTTGTCTGGAGGGGTCTCAGGACATGGAGACGGGGGCTGGGCACTGAGGGCTGCCGGAAGCATTAGGCTGTCGCCTCTTGTCCGGTTTTCCTCTGGCCCACCCTGTCCACTGGAGTCTTTGAAGGGCAGCCTGAGCTCACTTGCCACACTGGGACTCCCCAGGGCCATCCCCAATACATCATCCGCTGCTGGAGCTTCATCCTGGCACCTCAGTTTGCACCCCAGTTCTGTGTCTCAGCTCCTGTCCCTGCTCTTGGTCCTGTTTGCCCTCAGCTCGCCATTTGCATGAACAAGCTTCCCTGCAACCCCACATCTGGCTCAGTTCACACCTCCTCCCTGCCAGGGCCAGATTAAGGCATGTGAGTGTCCTAAACACTGATAATCTGTGGTGCCCCCTCCTCTGTTTACTCACGCATTCTATCGGGATATGTGAGATATATTTATATATGTGCCTGTGTCCGTGATACAACTTCTTTTTAAATGCAACTATAGTATCAGCGATTGAATGCAAATATTATATGCCACTTTGGTGGAATGAGATGAACTGGATTATAAAATTTTTAGTAGATGCAGGGGTACTTGTCCATTTCTATTCTTCTAAAGGCTGATTACTTTCGATATTCCTGAAGCACCGTGGTTTTTCAATTACCCTTGGTTTCTCAAATGCCCCATCCATAAATGTGATCAAGAGAACAGAAAGCAGCTCTTTTGAAAATAATCAAAACTCAAGGAAACTTGAACATAAGGTTTATTCTGAGCGATTATTATATATGCATATAGGAAGACGATTTTGATTCCAGAGAAAGCAAATGGCTCAAAGAAGCTAGGTACAATGAGGCTTATAAAGAGAAAAGGAGGGAGAAATTTAGAAGATCAACCACTGGCTAATCTTAACATGATTGATTGAACCCTGCCCTCACCCTCACCCTTTTACTGAGATCCATGGATATCTGGCCCTTCGCTCAGCCAAATCTTTCGAAATTTGAATTTAATGAGCTTGACTACATTTCAACAGAAAGAGAGGATTTGCAACTTCGAATGAAAGAAAAGCCACCAGCAGATCAATTTTGGTTAGGGATTTCTTTAAAGTGAATATTTGGTTTCAAGGGTAAGAAAACCCCAAAGTAAAAGCAAGATATCTGCTATCAGTTTCTCTGACAGTGGCAAGTCAGAATTAAAACTCAAGTTCTCCCTCTATGGCCTAGAATTGGTCAAGAGTACAGGCGGGACTCTGAGGTGAACGGGTGGTGAAAATGATAAAGTGCTTGGCTGCTACCTGAAAGTTTGGTAGTTTGAACCCACCCAGCAGCTCCATGGGAGAAAAACCTGATAATCTGCTTCTGTAAAGATTACAGCCAAGAAACCCTCGATAAAATCCAAAATATCGAAATGATACAAAGTGCTCCCTCTGATCACAATGCTGTAAAAGTAGATACCAATAATGCGAACGGCAAAGGAAAAAATAAATCAAACACATGGAAACTGAGTAACACTTTGCTTAAAAACAACTGGGTAACAGAAGTAGTCAAAGACGGAACAAAAAAGTTCCTAGAATCAAATGATAAAGAAAACACATCATACCAAAACCTTTGGGATGCAGCAAATGCAGTGCTCAGAGGTCAATTTATAGCAACAAACGCACATATCAGAATAGAAGGACTGGCCAAAATCAAAACACTAGCCCTATAACTCAAACAAATAAAAAAGGCAACAGCAAAAGAAGCCCACAGGCAAAAGAAGAAAGGAAATAATAAAGATTAGAGCAGAAATAAATGAAATAAAATGAAATAGAGAACCAAAAAACAATAGAAAGAATCAACAAGACTAAAAGTTGTTTCTTTGAAAAGAAGATCAACAAAATCGACAAACCCTTGGCCAAACTGACAAAGAACAGTAGAGGAAGCAGACAGCCCAAAGAAGAAATGTGGTGGGGGGGATCCCAGGGACCTCCCTAGACCTGCTTCCTTATTGGTAAAGTGGGGAACCACTGATAATGGCTGTGTGGAAGTGCAAGACACAAAACACTAGGTATCTAAAGCAGAGCCCCACCACATTTCCGTCTGCAGCTGCCCCAGCCTGAGGGCCACTGACCAATTTCCCAGCCTTCTGTGCGCGTCAGGGAAAAGCTGGTCGCGCAACCGGATTGGGCTGCTAGGTGTGGGGCGGGGCTTCTAGAGATGAGGCTTCCGGCCGGCTCCTCCTCTGTTGCCAGGGGAGACAAGCCGCTGGGCGACGGAAAGAGCCGAGGGCCAGTCGGTGCCGAGGCGGAACGCGGGAACGATGGCGGCGTTGGCGGCCTCGGGGCCCAGGTGTCGGAGCTGGTGTTTGTGCCCCGAGGTGCCATCCGCCACCTTCTTTACCGCGCTGCTCTCGCTGCTGGTGTCCGGACCCCGCCTGTTCCTGCTGCAGCCGCCCCTGGCGCCCTCGGGCCTCTCGCTGCGGTCGGAGGCCCTGCGCAGCTGGCAAGGTGAGCCGGGGCGGGGCCGGGATCCGGTGCGAGCCTGTTTGCTCCGGTGTCGTCCATTCGGCCCCGGCCTCCCAGAACTCGCCCCGTTCGGTCTAGCGCCATCAGCCCTTACCCGCAGCCTACCTGTCTCCGCCCGCATCACCGTTCTCTAGTCCCACCCGGAGGACAGCTCCCAGCGCCGTGTCTCGTTCCCCATATTCCACGCCTTTGTCCCTGCAGAGCCCCATCCTTGTCATCACTGTAATCCCTTGTAGCTCGAGTTTTCCCCTTTCGCTGTCGCCACCAGACCCAAGCACATCCGCTAGCTACCCGGTTTCATTCATCCATGCTCGCTCTTCTAGGATAAGGATTTTTCTTTGCTCCCTCCTTTTTCGCATAAGCATCTACTTCGTTTTAGGCCTGAACCCCACTCAAAATTTTTTTCTCCCACCTTCGTCAAAACACTGGAGCTTGTCTGTTGCTCCCCTTTAAGGAGCCTGTGCTCTTGGAGTTTGGAATTTCTTCTGCTGCGTCTTTGTATCTGAATCCTAATTATTTAGATGAGGAGATTGAGGCTTAATGCAGAGACCTATTAAGTCATGCAGCTGAGACAGAAACTCACATTTTTCTTTTGATTGTGCGATGTTTGAGAACTGGAGCTTTGGAATATATAATCCTCGAATCATATGGAATTGCTTCTGGAATATTTTTACATTGATATTTAGAGTTTCTGTTTTAGAAGTACTCAAATAATGAAGCACTTTTCAGATAATGAAGCCTTACCACAATGACCTGACTGAAGTGTATGGTGCAGAGTCTGCCCTTCTGCTCAAATCTAAAACCTAGATCTGCCCACCCTAGCAGGACACAGATGCAAAATGCCAGCCTAAACTGAGCTGCCATTTTTCTTTGGTTCACAGCTTCCCTTCGCTTGGGGTTCTCAGGCATGTGAGTAATAGATGCGTAAAGGACTTTTGAAGACCTCAAGTCTAACTTCGTATATTACAATGAGAAAACGGAAACTGAGAGGGCCTGTATCTTGCCTGAGCTCAGCTAGCCAGGTATGGTAGAGCCAAGACTGCCCTCCAAGTTTTAGACTCCCAAGTCCAATATTACTGCCACTCTACCAGTCTGTCTCCTCCAGCTTAGTGTTTTGGCCTGCAGGGGCATAAAAGTGCATAAGCGATAACAGCTTTTAGAGCAATAAAAGTAGGCTTCTTTATCATTTTATTGCATATCAAGCTTTGCTCTACCTGTAAGATTGGATAAACAGTTTTGAAGGAAGACTTATGATTTCTATATATTATTAATGATAGTTTTATAATCCTTATAGCTGCAAAATAATTCATGGTCCCTTTTTTCTTCTTCTGAACAGCCACTATGGAAGGAGAGGTCAGAATTACAGCGAGGAGACTGGCACACAGAGTGTTAAGTGACTCACCCACTCAGTCCACCCTGAAGCTGTTACAATTAATTAACCCTCAAACTGCCCTGTGAGGTAGGTCAGTATTAAAACCTACAAAAGGATTATAAAGCACTTTACAAACTCAAAGACCACTCCATGCTAAAAAGTGTTATGTTTTCCCCACATGGAAGTCAGTCACGGACAAGACTTGCTCCAGGTCCGGGAAAGAGCAAGGATTAGACATTCATGCCTCTGCTTTGAGTCTTGGGTTCTTTCTTATTGCCTTCCACTGCCTATCTTGGCTCCTGACTGATTTTCAGTGGCTTTCAGTGCTCTACCACATGGGTTCCTTCCCCGTTCCTGGATGGGTTATGGCCCGGCTTTCCCTCCTTGGAGCAACCCACCATCGGGCCTCTAACTCAGCTCCCTCTTCAGTTTACAGGCTGGTGACCTACATCTTTGTGTATGAGAACCCAGTCTCCCTGCTCTGCGGTGCTGTCATCATCTGGCGCTTTGCTGGCAGTTTTGAGAGAAGCGTGGGCACCGTCCGCCACTGCTTCTTCACCTTGGTCTTCACCGTCATCTCCGCTATCATCTACCTGTCGTTTGAGGCCGTGTCATCGCTGACAAAGTTGGGGGAGGTGGAGGATGCCAGAGGTTTCACCCCGGTGGCTTTTGCCATGTTGGGAGTCAGCTCTGTCCGTTCTCGCATGAGACGGGCCCTGGTGTTTGGGGTGGTTGTGCCCTCAGTCCTGGTACCATGGCTTCTGCTGGGCATCTCGTGGCTCATTCCCCAGACCTCTTTCCTCAGTAATGTCTGTGGACTTGTAATTGGGCTAACATGTATCCTTCCTAGAAGAGAACTGTGGAATGATGATATGCCGAAGGGTTCGCCAGCTTGGAGGGTCTGGGGTATGGGATTGACAGAGCCCTGAGGTTAGAGGTAGGCACCCTGGGTTCTAGCTTCAGCTTTAAAAACCACGTGCCCTTAAGCGGTTCACCTCTCCCCTCTGGTTAGAATGTCCTCGTCTGGAAAATATCAGTGTAGCTATCCCTCCATGCTGACCTAGCAGTGCCAGTTAATGAAATATTCTGATGATGTGAAATTTTTTTCCTTGTAAACTGAGTTATAAACCCACTGTTGACTAATTATGGTAGTTTTCATTGGAAGAGGCTGATGTTATTGTTTGGTTTGTTTTGCTTTGGGGTTTTTTTTTTTTTTTTTTCCCTTAGGAAAAAAATGAAGCAAAGACAGGCTTTTGCCATACAGGTAGTTAAAAACTTAGGATAAGCCTTAGAGTGTTTGTAGAAATATTCTAGCAATTAGGGAAAATAAACTTGTAAAATACAAAGTGGGTTACTTTTTCAAACATCAGAATTGGTAATGATGGGGGTTAGAAAATACAGTCCTAAAATCCAATTTGTGATCCTGTGAGCTAATGAGGGTAGATTGTGTATAAGTATAGGTGGTACCAAAAAAAACAAACCTGTTGCTGTCGAGTCGATTTCAACCTCCAGCGTCCCTGTGGCACAGAGTAGAACTGCCCCATAGAGTTTCCACAGAGCGCCTGAGGGATTCAAACTCCGGACTTTTTGGATAGCAGCCATAGCTCTTAACCACTGTGCCACCGGGGTTTCCACAGGTGGTGTTTAGCATAGCTTTTCTTTTCATTTCACTTCATTGATTTTAAACCTTTATTTTCTCATAGAAACATGTGCAGCTATAAACTCCCCTGCAGGCACTTCTTTAGCAGCATCCCACAAATTTTGATATGTTGTGTTTTCATTATCAGTTGGTTCAAAATATTTTCTAATCTTCCTTGTAATTTTTTTCTTTGACCCAAGGGTTATTTCTAAGTGAATTGCTTAATTTCCAAGTATTCAGCGATTTTTCCAGATTGGCTTTTGTTCTTGGTGTTTCATTTCATTTCATGTGGTCAGAGAACATTCTTTGTAAGATGGCAGATCTTTTAAATTGTTTCTGGCCCAGCATTTGGTATATCTTAGCGAATGTTCTGTTTTGGGCTTGAAAACAATATGCATTCTGTAGTTGGTGAATATACTGTTTTATATATGTCAAACACGGTCCCTGGGTGGCACAAAGGGTTTGCGTTTGACTACTGACCTAAAGGTTGGCAGTTCAAACCCACACAGTAGCACCACCAAAGAAGGGCCTGGTGACCTACTTTTGTAAAGATTACAGCCAAGAAAACCCTATGGAGCAGCTCTCCTCTATAACGCATAGGGTCCCCGTGAGTCAGAATCAACTCCACGGCGGTGAGCTGGTTTTTGGTTTGGATCTGTGAGTTAGGCACCGGTGTTGATGTTCAAGTTGTCTGTGTCCTTATATTTGTTCTGTCAATTACTGAGAGAGGATTATTGAAATATCCAACTCAAATTGTAGATTTGTCTGTTTTTCCCTTCAGTTCTGTCAGTTTTTTGCTTCTTGTGTTTTGAAGCTCAGTTGGATGCATACACATTCAGGCAATTCATCTTGATGAACTGACCCTTTTATTAATACACATTGACCCTTTTTTTCTCACAATATTCTTTGCCCTCAAGTCTGTGTCGTCTGATATTAATATAGTTATTCCAGCTCCCTTGTGGTTAGTGTTTACAGTGTATCTTTTTTCCATGCTTATATTTTCAACATACTATGTAATGTCCTTCTTTACCTCTTATAATAGGTTTTGATTTAAAGTTACTAGTTGCATGGAATATTCTTTTCCATCCTTTTACTTTCAGCCTGTATGCTGTGTCTAAGGTGGGTCTCTTGCAGGCAGGATAAGGATGAATCATGTTTTTTTAAAAAACGTTCTGTTACTCTCTGCCTTTTGAATGGGTAGTTTAGACCATTTACATTTAAGGTAATTACTGAAAACAAAGTACCTACTTCATTTTGCTGATTTTTTTGTGTGTGTCTTATATCTTCTTTCTTCCATTATTCCCATATTTCTGCTATTTTTTGTGTTGAACCTTTTCGATTTCTTCCTTTTTCCCTTCTGTGTATTTTTGCTAGTATTTTCTTAGTGGTTACCATAAATATTACATTGAACAACGTAAACGCAGCAACTTATTTCAGCTTGCTGCCAACATTGAATATACAAACAACAAGTAACACACAACAAGGTGCTAAAATGCCATTCCTGTTTTGCTCCTCCCTTCCCCCTTTTTTGTTGTTGAGTCTCCAGTCAGATTGTTAGACATCTTGTAGGTTTAATTTATACTTATTTCTTACACGCCTGATGTTGACGTATCTGATAACCTGTAATCGCTTTGCTATGAGTGCTGTGTTGTTGAGTGCTGGAGTTTATTCTCTTTGAAAAAGCATTGAGTTTTGTCAATTTACTTGCAGATCAGCTTGATACTTTTGAAATTTGTTTTTAAGCTCTGTTAGGAATAGTACAGAGTTGCCTTTATTCAGTGACTAGATTAGTCTTACTTTTAGAGCGTGGCCTTTTGGAACGTCTCTGCTAAATGCCCTTTGTGTTCAGTGAGGTCTCTCCACTCTGGCTGGTAGGAACTAGAGCATGTCGCTGTCCTGGCTGAGCTCCAGTGGTTGTTAAGCTCACGGTTCCCTGATCACTATTGTTTCCCCCAGTAGCATTTTTGCCTGGCTTGAGGAACTTCAGCCTACGTGTGTGCCCTTAGTATTCAGCTAAAGACTCAGGGAACCCCAGTCCGTATTTCTGGAGCTCCTTCTCTGAGCAGCCCCGTCCCCTCCATTACTCTGCCCTGTAGAACCCAGCAGCTGCATCCTCTCTGAACTCTGGTATCTGTCTGTCCAGCTCAGCAAGAGATGTTACACTCTGCTTGGGTTCCCATTTTCTGTGCTGTAGTTTGGAAAGTGCCTCTAAGCCGAAAGCCTGTGTGATTTTGGGGCTCACTTCATTGGTTTCCCTTTTCTTAGGGATCACAGTCCTATAGTGCTTGTTGTCCACAGTCGGAAAACAATTGTTTTGTATATTTCGTCATGGCTTACAGTTGGTTATAGTAGGAGGACTAAAAAGCAAGCCACCAAACCCATTATTGTTAAGTCGATTCCAACTCACAGTAACCCCGTGTAACAGAGTAGCCCGGCCCCACAGGGTCCCCAAGGCTGTAATCTTTATGAGAGCAGCCTGCCACATCTTTCTCCTGTGGAGTGGCTGGTGGGTTCGAACCGCTGACCTTTTGGTTAGTAGTCAAGTGCTTAACCACTGCGCCACCAGGGCTCCCTAGTAAGAGGCCCAGCCGGGTGTTATTACTTCATCAGAGGCAGCCACAAAACAAATTCTTGAGATCATTCTGAAGTCATCAGCCATGCCCACTTTTGACTTCCTTCTAGCATCGGTCCTCACCTGGAATCAGTATTTGGACATACTTTCTCTCCAGAAAGAGTTTAGAATTAGGCTGGATTCTAAACAGTGACTGGATGCTACTGCTATTAGTGCGCAGTGGCCAGGGATGCTAAACATCCTATGTTGAGTGAGACGGCCAAGCTCAGCAAAGAATTATCTTGCTAAAAATACCAGTAGCATTCCAGTTAAGAACACTACCTCAAGGAACAACTTTCCCTTTCCACCATCTCTCTTCTCCTAGCCATTGCTACTCCCTGTTTAGGGTTCATCATCTACGTCATTTCCTTTTTGAATCTCCCCAGACTAGGTTAGGGCCCCCAGCATGGCCTTCTATAGCACACTGCCTTTGCCTATTACCAGTTATTCTACTCCACTCGCTTTTTGCTGTCTGGCACCTATTATTCCTTTGTTTCTGACATATTATAAATATTTGTTGAAAGGATGGATGAAGGCTGGATCTTTGTGGCTACCTAGGCAGTGGTGGCTGACAAAGATCAGGTGACTAGAATGCCATCAAGTCACTGGGGATGGTGACTGGGTGTGGGAAGTGCTGCCAAAAGGGCCCACCTAAAGCTCACTTGGCTAGTTCAAGGCAGGGTGCCTTCTGTTGAGGGCGAAAGTACAAGAAAGTGCTAGTGCTCTGGAGGGTATGGGGAAAGCCTGCCTCAGCCCACTCCACATCATGGGCTACAGGACAGTGGTTTTGCCTGTGTGTGTTGGCTTATGCCTGTGATTGCGGGGGTTAGAAGGGCTGAAGAGATGGGATGGGTTGGCATAGGGGAAGGTGAAGTGTTAGCACCCATCTGCCCTCCCCTGTTGGTAGGCCATGTTCCCAGAGCCCTTCTCTGAGGTACATTAGATAGACACTTTTGACTCTTAGTTTCTCCTGAGCTTGAAACTCAGCCACAGTGTGTGGTGGAATTAGCATTAATGCGTCTCTGGAATAAGTGTGGGAACCTGTGTTTTCCAATGCGGAGTGTTCAGTCCTCCTTTCTTTGGATGCCTCCAGTTTTGCTTAATATGCCGACCTCAGATGGCGTCACTTACTGCTATTCCATCGACCTCTCGGAGCAGGTAGCACTGAAGCTCGATCAGAAGTTCCCCTTCAGCCTGATGAGGAGGATATCGATGTTCAAGTACATCTCAGGGTCTTCAGCTGAAAGAAGGGCAGCCCAGAGCCGGAAGTAAGTACAGGACTCTTAAATCTTGTTCTTAGAGCAAGTCTATGGCCCGCAGAGGGTTGGCTGGTTCAGTACTGTGGGGAATGAAGGAATGGGGTGTAGGCAGACCTGGGCCCAGAGTCTTTGGAATCTATAAACAAATGTCTTCTGAACCCTCTGGATTCTGCCCAGTTGCATCTGAAGTAGAGACCGACAAGGAATGGAAAAGGTAAGGCATTTGAGGACATTTGAGCGTAATCCTGAGTGACTTGTGCATAGACTGTGGGAGGGAGTGACTCTGCAGGTCGGGGTGGTCTTTGGCCAGTAGCACTGGCCAGAAGCACAGATAGTCCATGCAGCTAACTGGGTTGCTTAAGAAGTGCCACACCCCCCCAGAACCTGAGAGGCAGGGTTTTCTTGGCCTCCCAGCTAGGTGAAGTGAGATTTATTGTTGCCCAGTCCTGGCTTATTAGCACACAGGTGGAAAGTGCTAGGCACTGCCAGAGCTCAGGTAGCCTCACTCCTTCCTTTTATAGAGAAGGCCCAGAGAAGACAGTTGTCTTTCTCCAGGTGACCAGAGTCATAAGAAGAGTCCAGTCTAGAGCTAGAGGCTCCTGCTTCCAAGTCCTCCTCACACACTTTCCACTGGGCCACACTGCCTGCCTTTTGCGTTCCTCGTCGGTTTTGTCCACGTGGAGATTTCACAGCTGAGGAGTTTTTCTTTCCTTCAGCAGTCCCTCCCAAAGAAAGAATCCACTGTGAAGTAAGGAAGCTTTGTCCGTGGCCCTTTTCTACCCTCACGTGCCCAGGGAGTAGATGCTTCTTTGCACACTAGCCAGGATGGAGGGTCTTGGCTACGCTGGAAGCGCTCCTTATAGCTTGCCCCAGGAGGTGTACGCTCCCAGCCTTGGCCAGCTCAGGGCCCTCTGACCATTACACTCTCTAAGGACAGGGAAAGTGGAAAAAAACCGAAATGCAGACTCACCCATCTTACCTATGGCAAGTAATTCCTGGGATCTAAATATATATACATATATGCTTGTGTACTTAAGCAGCTAATTTACAAAATCAGGTTTTAACTGAAATATATGCAGATTCATTCCAGTCACCTAGTACAAACATCAGTGGTATTAACATTTGGTCTCCAAAAGTTCAGAGGACAAAAACCTTGAGGATGTCTCCATTCATAGTTCCAGCCACGTGTGTTTGTGGTGGGGTTTTTAACCTCAGCACAGACAGTTTGTCACATCTGGCTTGTTGGTTCCTGCCAGCTAGGAGTTTAACTTGGAAGCCTTCATTCCTGAGTATTTGCTGTGCCTCCCAGCTTTGCATTAACTGTGCCCTTCAAGTATCTATCCAAGCCACAGGTCAAGAAAATCTCACACCAGACAAAGCCTGGGACCAAGCCCTGTGTCGTTCCATTAGTGCCCTCACGCCACAGAGGTGGGCCCACTCTGAGCTGGCCACACATGCACTGCCTGCTGTGATCTGGCCCGTGTCTCCTTCTGGTTTATAAGCTGCTCGCTTGTAGGTTACACCTCAAGTGGACTCAGTCATAGGCCCAGTACCCCCGTCACACTACTGACTTGATATGTGACCATGAGTGAGCCCGTCTCTGGGCATCTGTTTTCTGTGTGGGTAAGATTAACCTTTCTCCCCACTTGGTACTTAGAGCTAGTCACAGAAAAGATCAAAGGCATAGTGTAATGTAAAGCAGTACAGCAGACCCAAGATGGCGTGACGGTGTGGCATGATACCCGGGGGTGCTGTGTGCCTCAGCATTACCAGCTGAATGTTTTCTCGTTTGCTCTATTCCAGGCTGAATCCTGTGCCCGGCTCCTACCCTACTCAGAGCTGCCACCCTCACCTCTCCCCAGGCTACCCTGTCACCCAGATGCAGGACACCAATGGCCAGAAGCTTTCCCCCTGGCCAACCTGCTCTCCTGGGCACATGCCCACCCTGCCTCCGTACCAGCCTGCCTCTGGCCTGTGTTACGTGCAGAACCATTTTGGCCCAACCCCCAACTCCTCTGGCGTCTACCCGGCTTCAGCGGGTGCCTCTCTGGGGGTCCAGCACCCCACCCCCCTCAGCTGCCCTGGCACGGCGTATTCTGGGTCCCTGAGCACTCCGGTGTCCGCTGGCACCAAGGAATGCTCAAGGGTCCCAATTCCCTGATTGAGGGAATTTCTGTGGAAGTTACTTCACACCTTAGCATTCTGAAGAAGGTCTTCTCTAAGATTCTTCTGATTTAAAAAAAAAAAAAATTATTTATTGAACACGTCTACGTGCAGACTGTGCTGAGTACTTTGATAATGTCACCCTATTTTAGTCTCATCCTGTGACAACTTTGTGAAGTACAGTTTCTTGCCCCCAGTTTACAGATGAAGACAGTGAGGCATTATGTGATTACATAAAGTCACGTAGCTCATTAGTGGCAGGGCCGGGTTCTTGGCCCAGAGTCTAGAACTCTTCTGCACACTCTCTCCCCCTGGGGGTCAGTGACTGCCAGTGGCTCTTTCCAGCTTGACTTTTCTTCCTGTCATTGTATGCAGTGTTTGGTTATATAATGTCCTTGTGCCTGTGCCTGCCCTTCAGGAGCTGCCAGCTGGTATGCCTGGTGATCCCCAAGCCTGTGTAGTGTACTGTCAGGATTCCCCCTTGCAGCTATCCCTACCCTGATTCTTCTGTCCCAGAAGCAGTGAGATGGGCCAATGTGACTCCAACGTGCTAATAGATCCATGGTGTTGATTATCTTTGTATAAAGAAATTGCTACATACCTGCCTGTGGTGTTTGGTTCATTTGTGGCCTGCCTGGGAAATACAGAGAACATGGGGATTTGGACAGATGCCTGGGGTGGTATGAAGAGGAGAGTTGTGTCTGTCGGATCCAGTCAGGAAAACTAGCACATGCAGTGGGTCATTCATGGGGCTCTAATATGGGGAATGAGTGGCAGAGGGGCTGGGAGAGCCCACAGGGCAAACGGGAAGGCTAGGCAACCCAGAGATTGGCAGCAGCAGGTAGCTACTACTGTCCTTGGAAAGCTGTTATCAGAGCTCAGGACCTGGGACCACAAGAGGGGCTGCCTGGCAGGACCTTACACCAAGAAAGGACATTGGCGCTGGCAGAGGTGATGTCTGAAGCAAGAGGGAGAAAAGAAGAACCCAGGCTTCTCTGCCTGTCTGCTGCAGGCCCAGCATCTTGAGCTCTAGTGTTAGGGGATTGAAGGTGCAGCGTATATGGAGTAAAGGCGTGCCATTATTCCCTGCGTGCTGGAAACCTCTCCTCCCACCCCCAAGGCAGGACCTGCTGCAGTCAAACTGAGAAGCGTCCAGGTTTTATTCCATTTACCCACTTTCTCAGCAGGGGGCAGCAGAGGGAGAATTGCGCCACTGCCACCTCTGCAGACCTTCCCCTGGGTAGGCTGTGTTCCCCGGTGCTGGGGTGCAGAAGGAAAGGGGCTCACCCTTGTTCCAAGGAACTCACAGCACAATGAGGGACTCATTTATGCAGATACCTGCAACACAAGGGCTGTGAGAGATGTGTGCACTCAATCCGTGCTCATTTCCTTCCATTAGTTAGCAATAACTGAGTTTAAGCCCTGTGCTAGGCTCTGGGGAAATGAAAATGAAAAAGAACCAGCGTGGGCTTTGATGCACTCACTTCATTAAGGAAGACACGGTATATGGAATGAGAGAGGGAGGAGGATGGAAGTACAAAGGTGCAGTGGGAGCCCAGCCTAGGGGTGTCAGAAGAGGGACTTCCCAGAGGAATAGAGGTAACCAGCAAGGGCTGGGGCCAGGAAGACGGGAAGAGCATGAGCAAAGAGGCAGATGGGAAACCGAAGGTGGGGGGGAGAATGCGTGTGTGGGGCTTGGGAGGTCAGGTAGGAAAAAGTGCCATAGCCCACTCTTGGTGTGAGGAGATCTGGACTAAGGCAGTGGGATTGGGCAGGCAGCAGTGAAAGCTTAAAGGGAAGAGTGACTTTCCTGGGGTCACACAGAGTCTGTGGCAGAGCTAAGAGTTTGGGCACAAGTTGTCAATGTTTCAGCTCCAGAGGTTAGGAAAGGATCTAATAGTTTATTTGGTTGGGTCACTGAAGCATAGATTATGTGGTGACCTACACTAAATCAAGTTGAAGCACCAGACCTGTCTTGGTATACTGGAGAAGAAGATATCCAAAGGCTTAGGAGAATTGGCATATTAGAGTAGATTTATCAGGTTAGACCCACAGACCCACACATGGAGTGCCCAGAGGACACAACATTTTACAACACTGAGGGAACAAATTTGTGAAGGGAGCCCCAGCATCCTTGAAGACTGCTGTGACTGCTATTTTACGTAAATCACATTTGACAGTGGGAACTTCCCTTACTGAATTAAGATACCTAACTACAATGGGGCTGATTTGACCCCGTGGTAGTAGGGGCCAAGTTGTGCCACTCAATCAACAAAGACAAGGTGGGTGTGGTTTCTGTAATGAACAGCTTAGTCAAAGCAGTAATCAGAACAGTCTGACTCATATGGACTTACGGCGCTGGCTACTTAGTCATGGTGTCCCTAAAAGTGAAATAGATAGGAAATCCACTAAATATTTACTTGATCTGTAGAAGTGGAAGAATTCTAGGTCAAGTGATCAGTAGTCTAACTTGAACTGCCAGAGTAGAGAGTCATGGTCCCTCCATCAATTCCCAGACTTGAGCAAGTTTATAGACTCACAACCCCTTGAATAAAGGAGAGACCAAGTCCTTGGATTGTTAATCTTTCTCCCAGCCTTCTCCAAAGGGATCTACCACCTTTTATGAGAGTGACTGTTCATTAGGGAAAAGGAAATAATCTGACTTTTTGGATTACTGGATACTGTCTCCAAATGACACTAATTCCAGGAGACCCAAAACATCACTGTGGCCCACCAGTCAGAGTGGGGGCTTATGGAGGTCAGGTTATTAATAGAGACGTAGCACATGTCTGTCTCACAGGAGATCGAGTGGGTCCCCAAACCTATCTTGTAGTGATTTCCCCAGTTCCAGAAAGCATTATGGGAATAGGTGTATGCAGGAACTGGCAGAATCCCCACATTCAATCCCTGACAAGTGGAGAAAGGGCTATCATGGCACCAAAAGCCAGGTGGAAGCCATTAGAGCTGCCCCTACCTAAGCAAATAGTAAACCCAAAGCAGTACCGCATTCCTAGAGGAATGCGGAGATTGCTGCCACCATCAAGGACTTGGAGGATGCAGGCGTGGTGATTCCCACCACATCCCCATTCAACTCGCCTATTTGGCCTTTGCAAAAAACAGATGGATCTTGGAGAATGACAGTGGATTATTGAAAATTGAACCAGTGGCGATTTCAATTGCAGCTGCTGTTCCAGATGTGATTTCATTGCTTGAGCTAATTAATATATTTCCTGGTGCCTGGTACGCAGCTGTTGATCTGGGTAATGCCTTTTTCTCCATACCTGTTTCAAAGGACCACCAGAAGCAGTTTGCCTTCAGCTGGCAAGGCCAGCAATATCCCTCTAGTGTCCTACATCAGGGCCGTATCAACGCTCTAGCCTTGTGTCATAATTTACTCTGCAGGGACCTTGATCACCTTTCCCTTCCACAAGACATCACACTGGTCCCTTACATGGATGACATTATGCTGATTGGACCCAGTAAGGAAGAAGTGTCAATGACTCTGGACTTAATTGGTAAAATGTTTTCATGCTAGAGGGTGGGAAATTAATCCAGTAAAAATTCAGGCACCTTCCACCTCAGTGAAATTTCTAGGGGTCCAGTGGTTTGGGGCATGTCAAGATATTCCTTCTAAAGTGAAGGAGAAGTTATTGCATCTGGCCCCGCCCACAACTAAAAAGGAGGCACAATGCCTAGTGGGCCACTTTTGATTTCGGAGCCGATGTATCCCTCATTTGGGTGTGCTACTCAAAAGGAGATGTATACAGGCGCTAAGTTGACAAGGGGTGGATTGTGATCATTAAGGTTGTGTGTTAACTTGGTTAAGCCATCATTCTTAGTGGCTTGGCAGTTATGATATAGTCTGACATTTGTATAATGATGTAATCACTTCCATGATGAGATCGGGTATAATGTGATTACCTCCATGATGGGATCTGCTGTGGGCGGCCAATCAGTTAAAGGGATTTTTCTTGGGGTGTGGTCTGCATCCAATATAGGTGGACTTTCTAGCAAGACTCATGGGATTTTTCTTGCTCTGGATCCTGCAGCTGGCTCATGTTCTTCTGACTTCCAGTTCTTGGGACTTAAGCTAGCAGCTGACTTCCAGTCTTACCTGCCGACCTTGGGATTCATCGGTCTCCACGGACTGTGAGCCAGAGTGTTCAGTTTGCCAGCCCCTGCAGCTACGTGAGTCAGGAGAAGCCTCCAGCCTGACCCACAGACTTAGAACTTTCCAGCTTCAACAACCCTATGAGCCATTTTCTTGACATAAATCTCTCTGTGCATTTATACGCTTTACTGTTTTTGCTTCTCTAGAGAACCCAGCCTAAGACAAATGGAAATCCCAGAATGCTTAATTGTGCTCATGAGGAACCTGTACATAGACCAAGAGGCAGTCATTCAAATAGAACAAGGGGGTATTTCCTGGTTGAAAATCAGGAAAGGTGTTGTATCCTTTCACCATACTTATCCAATCTCTATGCTGAGTAAATAATACAAGAAGCTGGACTATATGAAGAAGAATGGGGCATCAGGATTGGAGCAAGAGTCATTAACAACCTCCAATATGCAGTTGACACAACCCTGCTTGCTGAAAGTGAAGAGGACTTGAAGCACTTACTGATGAAGATCAAAGACTACACCCTTCAGTATGAATTACACCTCAAAAGAAAGAAAACAAAAATCTTCACAACTGGACCAATAAGCAACACCATGATAAACAGAGAAAAGATTGAGGTTGTCAAGGATTTCATTTTACTTGGATCCACAATCAATGTTCATGGAAGCAGCAGTCAAGAAGTCAAATGACGTATTGCATTGGGCAAATCTGGTGCATAAAAGCTATTTAAAGTGTTAAAAAGCAAAGATGTCACCTTGAGGACTAAGGTGCACCTGACCCAAGCCATGTATTTTCATTTGCTTCATATGCATTTGAAAGGTGGATAATGAATAAGGAAGACAGAAAAGAACTGATGCCTTTGAATTATTGGATTGGCAAAGAATATTGAATACACCATGAGCTGCAAGAGGAATGAAACAAATCTGTCTTGGAGGAAGTACAGCCAGAATGCTCCTTTGAAAGGAGGATGGTGACACTTTGTCTCTCGTGCTTTGGACATATTATCGGGGGGAGTTTCATGCCACCAAGAAAGAAGCACTGGGAGCAGAGCATGTCCTTTGGACCCAGGGCCCCTGGGCTGAGAAGTTCCTAGACCAGGGAAAGATAGATGACAGGGACATTCTCCCAGAGCTGAAAGAGAGAGAAAGCCTTCCTCTGGAGCTGGCACCCTGAATTTGGACTTCTAGCTCCCATACTGTGAGAGAATAAATTTCTGTTTGTTAAGGTAGCTTTAGTATTCCTGTTATAGCAGCACTAGTTAACTAAGACAGGCATCAAACATGCAATCACCTAGACCCTCGCCTTTCACCAGTGCCTGATCTATTGGTGCTGATATTTTGCATATTTCTATTGCCACTGCATGCCACGGATTAGCAGTGCCCTCTTTACTACCGGAAGCAGAGTCATCAACATCTTTAACCATACTTGAGAACCAGTTTAGAAAACTCATCCTTATAATTTTGTTTCTCTAGAACCACTCTCAGTACCAAATGTCTTAGGCTTAGTTCTCTAGAGAAGTAAACCCAGTAAAGCATATAAATATACATGTAAAGAGATTTATATCAAAGAAATGACTCACATGGTTGTAGAGGCTGGAAAGCCCCAAGTCTGTGAGTCAGGCTGGAGGATTCTCCTGACTCATGTAGCTGCAGGGGCTGGTGAACCCCAGATCTGCAGGTGAGACAGCAGTGCTCTGATTCACAGTCTGCAGAGACTGATGAATCCCAAGATTGGCAGGCAAGATTGCAGATAAACTGCTAGCTCAAGTTCCAAGAACCAGAGGTCAGAAGAACAAGAGCCAGATGCAGGATCCAGAGCAAGCAAAAGGCCACAAGCCTTGCCAGAAATTCCATCTATATTGGATGCAGGCCATACCCAAGAGGGAACTCCCTTTTGTCTGATTGGTTACTCATAGCAGATCCCATCATAGAGGTGATCACATTATATCAAATCTTATCATGGAAGTGATTACATCATTATACAACTGCCAAACTACATCATAACTGCAAACCACTGAGAATCATGACCCAGCCAAGTTGACACACAACCTTAACTATGACACAAGTTTTCCCACCTCAAGTCCAGTACTCTCCCCTGAAGGGGACTTCTCTTGCTCCCAGGTGAGTGGGATAGGGGAGTGGCCAGAGTAGGGCTGGAGGTAGGATGAGGTTATTGCCAGCATGGAATGGGGAAAGGGCTGTAGGGGAGGGCTGGCCTTGGAGTTGGGTGCTGGACCATTGACTCCTGAGGCCTACAGGGGGGCCTCCCTGGCCTCCATCCCAGGATGCTTACTGAGCTCTGATGTGTTGTTGTACACCTGGGCAACACTGAGCTGCAAGAGCCCTATCCCAACCTGGACCCGAAGCTTGGCTCCTGGGTGACCTCCACACCATCTCCAGATCACAGGCCACCTAGGATCTCGCTCATCAGTCCTGTTTTGAGCTTTGAGCCCCACCTTGCCCAAGAGCCCCAAGAAAGGCCTCCAAAGGATTTCCTACCCAACTATGCCCTTGTGCCACAGGCAAGTCACATCCCAAGGCTACCTCTTGTGTGGAACTCCTTCTGGCAGCCTAGCTACAACCCCTCAGTGGCCAACAGGCAGGTGGGCCTTGGTCTCCTAAGATGGGAAAAGCAGACCTTACTGCCCACAGAGTGGCTCTGGGGCAGCTCTAGCCTTTCCAGTGCCCAGGGCAGTTGGAACCACACAGGACGTGTGTGCGTGGGCATACACACACACACATACATGCACACTCTTCGCAGGTACATGTAAATACACACATAAAACTCGTGAATTCACAATGCTGGGTTCTCACCCACACATCAACTCAAATTCAAACAGGTAGATAAAACCTACCCACAAAAATTTGCACATATACATGGTTAAGTCACACAGCTACCATGTATTCATACCTGTACCTGTACGCGTACTACATACATGCACATATAAATGTTACTTCACAGAGAAGAATACTCAGATGAGAACCTCCTAACTCCCTTCTCTCTCCCTCCAAGTTTGCCTCAATCTGTCCCTAGCCTACTTCCCCAATCCTATGTCCCCAAACCTCCTGCCTTTCCCCAGCACACTGCTGATTGTGTGTGAGATGACCAGACAGCTGGCGGTGAGCTTCCTGGAGGTGAGCAAAATCTTCAGGAGTAAACGTGACCATTTGTGACATGTCAGGAGCAGGGCAACAGGGCAGTTCTCTGTTCCATCTTCCAATGCCTGGAATGCTACCATTAGAAGGTCACTCCTATGAATTAGGCTTCTCAAAGATTAACAGGACACTGGAAAAGATCCTCAGTCCAGCCTCCTCATACCTCACATGGGAATCTGAGGCCCAGAGAGGGGAAGTTACTTGGCTAAGGTCACATATCAAACCAGAGACAGAGCCAGCACAGAACCCGGGACTCCTGGCTCTTCTTGTCTTTGCACCACCATCTGACGGAGGAGTCATCTGATTGGCCGCTGGGATCCCAAGAAAGCCCAGGCAGGAGCTCTCGTCCCTTCCAGGTGAGCTGACAACAGGATCCTGGGCACAGATAGAGGCTGGGGCCTCAGTGCTCATCAGGCCCTCTCTGAGCCACATCGGCGGGGCCATCCTGCCGCCTTCTTCCATCAGACTCTACTGCGGAGAGAAGTGGCATTGGTGTGCGGAAGCACTTCAAACCCTTCCAGGATGGTTGGAAACTCTGCAGAGAGACCAGGAGCTGGGTAAGAACAGATCAGACCTCTTCTCCCATCAGGCTGGGCCAGGCCCTGGAGGCAGGACACACAGGGCCTGGCCCTATCTTCACCTGAGACCTCCCTGGGAGAGGAAAGTAGACGGCCCCACACAAGCAGGATGGAACCCAATCCTCCATCCTTCCAGGGCCTTACCCCACCTCCAGCTCCCATTGCAGGGACTGGCCCTACCCCTTCCACTCACCCACCTGAAGGGAGATTTCAGTGGAAGCTTTCAGGACAGGGAAGAAATGCTCTTCCCCCTCCCCCCCACCCCCAACCTTTTCCCTTGCCCTAGCAGGGACACCACCTGTATCCTCGCCCGAGCCCAGACCTCACCCAGGAAGAAGCGGATCAGGGTAACCACGAAAGCGACCAGCAGCAGTAAGGTGGCCCCACTCAGCACCTCCACACAGCGGCCACAGCAGTGGATCCACCATTTGGGCTGCAACACAGAGCACAGCTCAGATAGTGACAGTCCACCTCCCCGGGGCCCACACTTCAGCCTCCCATCTTGTCGTTGCAGCAGCCTCCAGGCTCAGATCCCTATCACTTGTCATCTACGGGACCCCTCCAAGCCCCCCTGCACCTTTTGGTCAAGTTCATTGCTGCAAATTGCTGCCCTTGGTACACCATGGTCTTGCTCAGACCTCCAGGAGCTCCTTATCCAGCTACACAGAGCCAACCACAGCCTCCACTTCCACACTCAAGGCCCTGCATGTGGGACCCCCCTCCCACCTTCCTCCCAGTTACCTCTACGTTGGCAGTCTGAGCATCCCCCGGCATCCCGTTCTCATTCCTGCCTTGACTCCCTTCCACCCACCTCCACACACCAAGGCATCCTGGGCTTGGGAGGCCACTTCCAAGCCTACATCCAAGACTTGCTTCTCTGAGCCCAGTCCACAAGGGAACTGACGGGTAAGGACTAGAGAGCTGGAGAACCCGAGCCCTGGCAATGTCCTCCCTCACCCTTCACTCATTCACCCACTCCTTCACTTATTTCCTCCCTCAGCAAATAATTACTGAGCACCTGGTACATCCTGGGCCTTATCCCAGGGGCTAGGCACACAGAGGTGACCAAGGCCTGGCCCAGCCCACAGCCTGGTAAGGAAACCAGAAACCCCCAGATAACCCTGGAGGCAGCCACTCTAGGAGAGGCATCTGAACACACCCTGTGGACCACATAAGAGGGAGCAGCCAGTGCTGTGAAGACTCAGGAGTCCCGGAGGTGAAACCCTGACCCTGACCCTGACCTTAAAAAATGACCGGGTTGTGAAGAACACCAAGGACACAAGGTAATTATGGGTGCAAGAGACGGAAAGGGCCACATAAACCAGAGACTACATCAGCCTGAGACCAGAAGAACTAGATGGTGCCTGGCTACAACCGATGACTACCTTGACAGGGAACATAACAGAGAGCTCCTGAGGGAGCAGGAGAGCAGTGGGATACAGACCCCAATTTCTCATAAAAAGACCATACTTAATGGTCTGATTGAAACTAGAAGGACCCCAGTGGTTATGGCCCCCAGGCCTTCTGTTGGCCCGGGACAGGAACCATTCCCAAAGCCAACTCTTCAGACAGGGATTGGACTGAATAATGGGATGGAGAGGGATGCTGGTGAGGAGTGAACTTGGATCAGGTGGACACTTGACACTATGTTGGCTTCTCCTGTCTGGAGAGGAGATAAGAGGGTAGAGGGGGTTAGAAGCTGGTGGACTGGATACAAAAAGAGAGAGCAGAGGGAGGGAACGAGCTGTCTCATTAGGGGGAGAGCAATTGGGAGTATATAGAAAGGTGTATGTAAGTTTTTGTGTGAGAGACTGACTTAAAGCACACACACACACACACACACACACACAAAATGACCAGGGCAGCATGTGAAGAAGGGCTTCCAGGGAAGAGAACAGCGTGGGCAAAGGATTGCTATGTTCAGCCTGGCTAGACTGGGAACTGGGGTGTGGAAGATTAAAGTGGAGGGGTCTCAAAGGGCCAGGCTATGAGAGCCTTGAAGGCCAGTCCAAGGAGTTTGGACTTGATTCTGTCCACTGAAAGGTGTCCCTGCTCGCTCATTTTACTGTGCATAGAACTGGCAGCCAGGGAGTCAAAGGGGAGTGACAAAATTTACCCAGGGACAGGGCTTCCCTGATACTATCTTGTGCATCCAGGGTTCACGTAGGAGGCTGAAGGAGGTATTGATGGCAGGAAGCCTACCATCATGTGCCTGAAATCTCTGCCCAGGGGAAGCTGGGCTTTCTCTAGGTCTCAGGCCTACCCTGTGATGGGCCTGCTCCACCTGGCTGGGAGCATTCCTGGGGTTGGCAGAGATGGGAACCTAAAACCTGTGAGCCTCATGTGTATTGTTCTCCCTTGCCAGGTGTGGTCCTCTTTGGTTAACTCTCAGGGCTCCCGGTGCACAGAAAGGATACCTGGCAGTAGAGGTAGGGGTAGGGAGCAACCCCAAGCTCTCTCCTTCTCTGCACCTCCAAGGAAGTTGCTGACAGAGCCAGGAAGGCCTTGTCTGCAGCCCTGACTTGCTTAAGACTCCGCCAGGGAGAAGAAATCTCTTTGCCACCTTGGCTGTGGGTGCTGCCCCTCTCCCTGTCCTGTAAGGGAAGACAGCTGGCCTGAACTGCAGGTGTCAAATCCGGCTAAGCTGGTAACCTTCTCCTTACTTGGTGGCTGAGATGTAAAGAGGGAGGAAAGGAGGGAACAGAACCGCTCCCTAGGTCCCACTAACAGTACCCCAGCCCCCATAAGTCTTCCTTCCCTGGGAGAACACAGGGATGGGTGGAGAATGAATGAATGTGTACAAGTGGGGCAGCTTGGGGATGCTGGGGGTGGGCACATCACTAGATGTGTGTTCAGTGTGGGAGCAGGTAGATGAGTTGGAAGGTATGGGCCATAGAGCGCAGGCACCTGACTATTGGGAGTTATTTCTCCAGTGGAAAAGGTCCTTCCGCAGGCTGCCTTGGCCTAGGGGCACCAACGGCTGTGCCAGAAGGACCCTTTCAGCACCTCTGGTTCCAAGAAAGAAGCCTTTCCTGTGGCTGCCCAGGGAGTCGAAGCAAAGTCCACACACCAGCTTCTCATTCCCCTGAGAAGCTGTTTTCCATGCGGGAGGACTACCCTGGTCCCACACTGGCCCTGTGTTGGCCTCCACCCAGGCCTCTGCAGCCAGTATGGTTCAGCACCTCTTGGTGTCCAGCCAGCCCGTCCGGATGCTGGGGTAGAACTGTTGCCAGTTTAGCCTCAAGCCTTCATGATGCAATTCAGTCCCAACTGAAGAAACTCAAGTCTTCCTTGTAGGGCCTCATCCCCTCCCCTCCCAAGAGCCCTCCTAGTGGCCCCTGCACCTGGGAGAGTTTCAGGTTTCCTGAGAACCAAGTCCTGGCTGGGTGTCAGGTTGCAGGGAGAGCAGGGAGAGGGGGTGCTGGAGCTCAGGTTGCGGCTCACCCTGGAAGACTCTGGGGATACCATGGTTAGGTAACAGTTCTAGCTCTGCCCAGCCTTAGGGAGTCTGGTCCCACCCCATTCATTAGCCCAGAAAGGCAAAGTTCTGAGCTAGGTCAGGAGCAACAAAGGTGAAGAGGTGAGATCTGCCTCGTTCTCCCTAGGGGTTCTACAGGGGTCCTACAGAGCTTGTCACCAACCATAGACGAAAGGACTCTCATCCCCATTTTACAGACGAGCATATGGAGGCCCGGGGAGGGAAGTGACTTGGCCAGTAAAGGCAGAGTCTGATGAGCACCCAGGCCTCCAGCCCACTGATCTGCTCTACCCTGCTCTTCCCATTGCCCCAGACTGCTCTGCACGCACGTAAGGGGCCTGAAGAAGCAGAGGGTTAAAATGCCTCTGCCCACCTGTGGCTTAACTGCCCTGAGTATTCTCAGAGCCCTGTGTGTGTGTATGCATGCGTGGGTGCGTATGTGCATGTGTGCGTTGGGGGTAACCGGATTCTTGAGTCCAGGTATTGAGTGTCTTCATCTTTATCACCAAGCCCCTCCTCCTTGCTGACTCCTCTCCTTGCATGGACCCCTCTCCATTGCCCTCCCCCTTCCTCTCAGGGGTGTCCCCTTCCCCCCTTATGGAGTCACTCACAAACCGTGTCCCCTCACTGAGCTCCCTCCCTATCATATGTAAGGCTGCCATTTTAACTCTGGAGTGTTCACTCTGAAATCCCTGCCTTGGGCTTCTCCCCCCACCCAAGGCTGTCCTGGGGGGATACGGCAGGGACACCTCAGTTACCTCCTTAGAGGACAGCTCCTCAGTTCTGCTGGCTTCCAGGTCTTGGGGAGGAGCCATCTGGCCTCTGGCTTGGGAAAGAGAAAGACTGAGGTTAACCGGAGATGGATGAGGACACCAAGTTGCTGTCCCCACCCACCACCCCATTCCAAGCCCAGGTCTCTTTCTTTATTTGTTAGGTGAGGGAGTGGTAGGGACCCAGGCCCCTGGCAGGCCACCCAGGGCTGGCTCCTGGCCTGCACCCCTGGCTACAGAAGAGGCCTGTTCCTCTCCACTGAGCACTTGAATCCAGAGCCCAGAGAAAGGGCCTGAGTGCCAAGCACACTCCCCTTCTCAGGACCTTTGCACCTGCTATTCCCTCTGCCTGGTAGGCCTCTGCCCAGGAATCTGCATGGCTTCTTCCCTCACTTCCTTCAGGTCTCAGCTTAATTGTCACCTCATCAGAGATGCCTTCCTGGGCCACCATGTCTAACACAACATCCTGAAACCCCTCGCCCTTTACCCTTCTTTATTCTTCATAGTACCTCTGGCCCCCTGACTTCTTATGTAGTAATTCTTCCCACAGTAGAATGGGAGTTCCATGAGATCAGAGTCTTTATTTCATTCACAACTTTATCCCCGGTACCCAGACAGTGGTGGTACATGGTAGTCATTTGAGAAATATTTGCTAGATACACGTAGTTACTCATTTAGTCATTGCAACAATCTTAGGAGGTAGGTATTACTATCATACCCAATTTCATATAGCAAAACTGAGGCACAGAGAGACCAAGTAAATCATCTAAGGCCACACAGTTAAGAAGTGAGGATGCCAGAATTGAACCTGGATCGCAGGACACCAAGGCCCCAGTTCCTGTCCACTATGCCAGCCTGCTGTGGCGTAACCAGCATTAATCTCACTGTACTGTGGGGCTCCAGGGGTGCCCTGTTCAGCTGAAAACACAATTCCTGGCCCACAGGCAGGGCTGGTACAGCCAGTACCCAGCCTTCCCAGCACACCCTCTGGGGATCTGCGGGCCCCTCCTGACCTCATCCCCTCTCCACAAAGAGAGCCCAGCCCTGTTCTCTCCCAGTGCGGACACAGGCTGACCCAGATGGGGACACAGATAGACAAAGAGAAAGGTTCCCAAGGCTGCTGGGACAACTGTAGAAGACCAGCTGTCCAAGACAGGACATGGAAAACCAGAAAGGCAAGCCAGGGTGTTGGGAAGCTGAAGCTCCTTCCCAGACAAACCTGGGTGCAAGAAGTGTGTGCGTGTTCATGCCTTGTACAACCAGGTGCTAGATCTGAGAGAGAGGGGCCTCTGCACTTTGGAGGGCACAGCTGTGCCCCTCACCGCAGGGGAAGGTGTCCACAGGGGAAGGCCAAGGGAATGTGGCTCTCCAGAACCCGCACTCCACACTCCTAGAACATGTGCTGGGACCCTGGAAGTCCCAGCCCACAGGGCCCCAGCCTGGTTGCAGGGGCTGTGTGAACCTCTTCCCCAGGTCCACCCTCCTGAGGGTGACCATGCTGCCTGAGTTCCCACCATCAGGCCACAGGTCTGTGGATGGAAGCCAGCTGTCCCTACTCCACCATGTTCAATCATGGAACCCTGAGAACTCTGAATGTGCACTTGGCCTTCCTGTTTGTTAGGAAAGCATAGGTGCCTATTTAACAATGTGTTGGCTTAATTTATAGCTTTTAGACATTTAGTCATATGGTGTGAGGGACTCTATTAAAGTTCTTGCCCTGGACACTGCAAACAGCAGGCATGGGTCTGCCCTATGTGGGAGCCCCTCTTTGAACCCCTATCAGCCTGGGTTCCAGACTCCCTGTGGAGTCTAGTCTAGGCTGCTCCTCAAAGTATGGTCTCTGCACCAGCAGCATTAGCACCATCTGGGAGAAATAGATACCCTGGAGCCCACCCCAGACCTGGAAAACAGAATCCACATGTTAACAAGATCCCAGGTGATTGGTGTACTTGGTAAAAGTTTGAGAAGTGCTGTGCTAGAGTCTAGAAGACCGTTAATTTTCTGAGAATTTGGGCAGAATTTGGCCTGAATCACTCCCTGGAATCAGCTTCTCTCCTCTGCTTCTCCCTTACCACCCTCCACCCCTTCCCCAGAGTCCTATTCTTTGAGGGATGGTCTTCTCCGAGGGTTCTAGAAGGGTGGGGAGAGGGATGGAGGCAGTGGGTGTTAGCAGACCTTACCTCTCCAGGGATTGCTGCTTGGGAGCAAGCACAGCTCCAATATGCCACTTTTCTCTGGTCACTGGTCCCTCATTCAGTGCTTTCTGGGAATTATTGGGTCTCGGAGGATCTTCCTGCCAATGGTTAGAGAGTGGGCCCCGCCCTGGGCCGCCAGGTGCAGTGAGTGAACTGTGTACACAGGAAGGGGGCCTACTCGAAAATAATGCATTCATTCTCTCTGCCGCTTCTGTCTGCACTGGGCCAGGAAGGGGACAGCTGAGCTTTAGCACCCTTTTCTTGTGCTGAGGAAGCCAGAGACCCAGAAAGCAGAAACAGAACTAGCTGGGAATTGATCTCCAGAGGTTTAGGACTAGGGTTGCCAGATAAAACATAGGATGCCCAGTTAAACCAAATTTTAGATAAATAATGAATAATTTTTTAGCATAAGTATGTCCCATGCAGTATTTGAAATATATTGATACTAAATGTTATTTGTCGTTTATCTGAAATTCACATTTAAGATATGATTCCTTACTTGTTAAATCTACTTAGGGCTGCTTTCCACAAGGGGACCTCGTCTGAACACTCAGCCTGCGTTCTGGTCTGGAGCTCTGCAGTGGGATTGACTGGTGGGGTCTCATCCACAGGGGCAGGGGCTATTGCTGGGACCAAAGCTTGGGCAACGTCGGGTGGGATGACTCTGGAGGCCTTGTCAGCGTTCTGGCCTCAGAGTAAGGGTGAGGCTGGTGGCAAGCCTCACTGGTCGTGGCAACCAAGTCCAGGAGAGCTGGTGGGCTGGGTGGAAGTGTTGGGAGCAATGGGCTGGGGTTTCAGGAATGACAGTGCTGAGGCCAGGCCCCTCATGTCCACTGGCAGAGGGAAGTAAAGAGACCATCCCCCAATGGCATGTTGGTTGGACGAAGTGATGGGTTGGTGCCTTCTCCACTTTGCAACCCCACAACCCATGCCCCTCACACACAGCCACAGCACCTCCTAGCCTCAGCAGGCTGTCCATCGGGTATCTGTCTGTCTCCCTCACTGGCCCATGAGTTCTCTGAGGCCTTTTTTTCACAGGTCACAGCCTGGCGCAGTGTGATGGGCTCTGCAAATGAGAACATGGGAGCTTGAGGCCAAGTCAAGGAGGTTCCTGGACCACCTTCCTGTAGCACTTCTAAAGGTAGCCCCTGGGTGTTCTCCTTCCTTCATTTCACACACTGCTTTGTTTTGTTTTTTTTTCCTGTTCTTTTTTTTTTTTTTAATTGTTGTCGAGAGTATACACAGCAAAACATACACCAATTCAACAATTTCTACGTGTACAATTCGGCTGCATTGATTACATACTTTAAGTTGTGCGATCTTTCTCACCTTTCTTTTCTGAATTGTTCCTCCCTCATTAACATGAATTCACTGCTCCCTAAGTTTCCTTTCTGACCTTTCGAGTTGCGCTGTCAATAGATAGTTCTTTAAAAGAACAGGATGTTCAAGGCAAACGGTTTTTACTAAACAAACTACTGTTTCGTTTGAAGAAGACTTCCAGGGATATTTTTGATTTAAGGTTAGAGATTATCTCAGGGCAACAGGTTCAGGGGTTCATACAGCCTCAATGACTCCAAAAAGTCTGGATTCCATGAGATTTTTTAATTCTTTTCCACATTTCTCCCCCCTATTGATCAGGATTCTTCTGTAGAATCTTTGATCAAAATGTTCAGTAGTGGTAGCTGGACACCATCCAGTTCTTTTGATCTCATGGCAAAGGAGACAGTAGTTCATGGAAGCAATTACCCACACATTCCATTTCCTCCTCCTATTCCTGACTCTCCTTCTTCCTCTGTTGCTCCAGGCAAATAGAGGCCAATCTTTGTAACTTGGATGGCTGCTTGCAAGATGTTAAGACCTCAGGCTGTATGTAACAAGGTAGGAGGTAGAAGAGAGGCACTAAAAACTATATTAGGCCAATTACCTAAGAGGTCCTATGAAACCATGACCCTAAACCTCCAAACCAAGGAACCAAATCTTGTGAGGTGTTTGGTTGTACATAAGCAGCCTCAGCAGTTGCTCTTTTTTTTTGGTTCTTGTTGTAAACATATCTTTCATACAACATTTGCCAACTCAACTTTTTACAGGTTGTCGTAGGCTGGGTTCTCTAGAGAAGAAAAACCAGCAAAGTCTCTCTATATATACATATACATTCGCCTTGGAAACACTGGTTGCATAGTGGTTAAGTGCTACAGCTGCTAACCAAAAGGCCATCAGTTCAAATCTACCAGGCTCTCCTTGAAAACTCTATGATGCTACTGTGTCAATCCATCTCATTGAGGGTCTTCTTCTTTTCCGCTGACCCTGCACTTTACCAAGCATGATATCCTTCTCCAGGGACTGACCCCTCCTGGCAACATGTCCAAAGTATGTAAGACACAGTCTTTCCATCCTTGCTTCTAAGGAGCATTTTGGTTTTACTTCTTCCAAGACAGATTTGTTCATTCTTTTGGCAGTCCATGGTATATTCAATATTTGCCAATACTACAATACAAAGGCGTCAATTCTTCAGTCTTCCTTATTTGCTGTCCAGCTTTCACGTATGAGGCAAATGAAAATACTAAGGCTTGGGTCAGGTGTACCTTAGTCTTCAAAGTGACATCGTTGCCTTCCAACACTTTATAAAGAGGCCCCTTGCAGTAGATTTGCCCAATGCAATGTGTCTTTTGGTTTCTTGACTGCTGCTTCCATGGATGTTGATTGTGGATCCAAGTAAAATGAAATTGTTGACAACTTCAATCTTTTCTCCATTTATCATGATGTTGTTTATTGGTCCAATTGTGAGGATTTTTGTTTTCTTTATGTTGAGGTATAATCCATACTGAAGGCTGTGGTCTTTGGTCTTCATCAGTAACTGCTTCAAGTCCTTTTCACTTTCAGCAAGCAAGGTTGTGTCTTCCACTTAACATAGGTTGTTAATGAGTCTTCCTCCAATCCTGATGCCTCATTCTTCTTCATATAGCCCAGCTTCTCAGATTATTTGCTCAGCATACAGATTGAGTAGGTATGGTGAAAGAATACAACCTTGACGCACACCTGTCCTGACTTTAAACCAATCAGTATCCCCTTGTTCTGTCCAAACAACTGCCTCTAGATCTATGTACAGGTTCCTCATGAGTACAATTAAGTGTTCTGGAATTCCCATTCTTCACAACGTTATCTATAATTTGTTATGATCCACACTGTCAAATGCCTTTGCATAGTCAATAAAACACAGGCAAACATCCTTCTGGTTTTCTCTGCTTTCAGCCAGGATCCATCTGACATCAGCAATGATATCCCTGGTTCCACATCATCTGAACCTGACCTGAATCTCTGGCAGTTTCTTGTCAATACACTGCTGCAACCACTTTTGAATGATCTTCAGCAACATTTTACTTGCGTGTGATATTAATAATATTATTCAATAATTTCTGCATTAGGTTGCATTGCCTTTCTTGGGAATAGGCATAAATATGGATGTTTTCCAGTCAGTTGGCCAGGTAGCTGTCTTTCAAATTTCTCAGCATAGACAAGTGAGCACCTCCAGCGCAGCATCTATTTGTTGAAACATCTCAATTGATATTCCATCAATTCCTGGAGCCTTGTTTTTCCCCAATGCCTTCAGTACAGCTTGGAGTTCTTCCTTCAGTACCGTTGGTTCCCGATCGTATGCTACCTCTTCAAAAGTTTGAACGTCAACCAATTCTTTTTGGTATAATGACTCTGTGTATTCCTTTTATCTTCTTTTGATACTTCTTGCATTGTTTAATATTTTCTCCATAGAATCCTTCACTATTGCAGCTCAAGACTTGAATTTTTTCTTCGGTTCTTTCAGCTTTAGAAATGCCGAGAGTGTTCTTTCCTTTTGGTTTTCTATCTTCAGCTCTTTGCACATGTCATTATAATGCTTTACTTTGTCTTCTCGAGCAGGCTCCATTGAAATCTTTTGTTCAGTTCTCTGGAAATCCTCGTGGCTTAGTGGTTAAGAGCTACAGCTGCTAACCAAAAGGTTAGAAGTTCAAATCCACCAGGTGCTCCTTGGAAACTTTATTGGGGAGTTCTACTATGTCCCACAGGGTGGCTATGAGTCAGAATCGACTCAACAGCAATGCGTTTTTTGTTGTGGTTGTTTGGTTTAGTTCTTTTACTTCATCATTTCTTCCTTTTGCTTTAGTTGCTCAATATTCAAGAGCAAGTTTCGGAGTCTCCTCTCACATCCATTTTGGCCTTTTCTTTCTCTCTTGTCTTTTTAATGACCTCTTGCTTTCTTGATGTATAATGTCCTTGATACCATTCTACAACTCATCTGGTCTTCAGTCGTTAGTGTTCAATGCATCAAATCTATTCTTGAAATGGTCTCTAAATTCAGGTGTGATATTGGTCGTATTTTGGCTCTCGTCTACTTGTTCTAATACTCTTCGGTTTCAGTTTGAGCTTGCATATGAGCGATTGATGGTCTGTTCTGCAGTCGGCTCCTGGCCTTATTCTGACTGATGATATTGAGCTTTTCCATCATTTCTTTCTATAGATGTAGTCTATTTGATTCCTGTGTATTCCATCTGACGAGGTCCACGTGTATAGTTGTCATTTGTGTTGGTGAGAAACAGTATTTGCAATGAAGAAGTCGTCGGTCTTGCAAAATTCTATCATCCCATCTCTGGCATCGTTTCTATCACTAACGCCATATTTTCCAACTACTGATCCTTCTTTGTTTCCAACTTTCGAATTCCAATCACCAGTAATTATCAGTGCATCCTGATTGCGTGTTTGATCGATCTCAGACTGCAGAAACTGTTAAAAAATCTTCAACTTCTTCATCTTTGGCCATAGTGTTTGGTGCATAAATTTGAATAATAGCCAGTAGTAACTGGAATTCCTTGTAGGTGTATAGATATTATTTTTATCACTGACAGCATTGTACTTCAGGATAGATCTTGAAATGTTCTTTTTGATGATGAATGCAATGCCATTCCTCTTCAAGTTGTCATTCCCAGTATAGTAGACTATGATTGTCTGATTGGACAATACTAATCCATTTCAGCTCACTAATGCCTAGGATATCAATGCTCATGCGTTCCATTTCATTTTTTGATGATTTCCAATTTTCCTAGATTCATATTTCATACATTCCACATTCCAGTTATTAATGGATGTTTGCAGCTGTTTCTTCTCATTTTGAGTCATGCCATATCAGCAAATGAAGGTCCTGAAAGCTTGACTCCATCCACGTCATTAAGGTGTACTCTGCTTTGAGGAAGCAGCTCTTCCTCAATTGTCTTTTGAGTGCCATCCAACCTGGGGGGCTCATCTTCTGTAACTATATCAGACAATGTTCCACTACTATTCATAAGGTATTCACTGGCTAATTCTTTTCAGAAGTAGACTGCTGGGTCCTTCTTCCTAGTCTGTCTTATCCTGGAAACTCACGTGAAACCTGTCCGCCATGGGAGACCCTGCTGGTATCAGAATACTGGCAGCATAGTTTCCAGGATCACAGCAACATGCAAGCCCCCACAGTAAGACAAACTGACAGACACATGGGGGTCCTTTTTTACTGTTAAATATTATTTAGTTTTAACAAGACTTCAGGAGAATTTTTGGTTTAAAATTTAAAGATTATCTCAGGGTAATAATTTCAGTGGTTCATCTACCCTCCATGGCTCCAGGAAGTCTGAAGTCCATGAGAATTTGAAATTCTGTTCTGCATTTTCCCCCTTTTAATCAGGATTTTTCTATGGAAACTTTGATTAAAATGTTCAGTAATGGTGGCCAGGTACCATCCACTTCTGGTCTCATGGCAAAGGAAGCAGTTGTTCATGAAGGAAATTAGCCATACATTCTATATCCTCCTTCTATTCCTGACTCTCCTTCTTTTGTTGCTGGAGGTGAATACAGATCAATTGTTCCGCCTTGGATGGCCACTCGCAGGATTTTAAGACCCTAGGCATTATGCAACAAACTAGGGGGTAGAACCCTCGTTTCATTTCTTGACTGCTGCTTCCAAGAGTGTTTATTGTGGACCCAAGTAAAATGAAATCCTTGACTACTTTAATATTTTCTCCATTTATCATAATGTTGCATAATGGTCCAATTGTAAGGATTTTTGTTTTCTTTATGTTGAGTTGTAATCCATGCTGCAGGCTGTAGTCTTTGATCTTAATCAGTAACTGCTTCAAGTCCTCTTCACTTCTGGCAAGCAATGTTGTGTCATCTGTATATTGCAGGTTGTTAATGAGTCTTCCTCCAATCTTGATGTCACATTGTTCTTACTATAGTCCGACTTCTCAGGTTATTCGCTCAGTATACAGATTGAATAAACATGGTGGAAGGATACAACCTTCATGCACATCTTTTCTGATTTTAAACCACACTGTAAGCTCTTGTTCTCTCCAAAGGACTGTCTCATGGTTTATGTAGACATTCCACATGAGCGCAATAAAGTGCTTGAAAATTCCCGTTCTTTGCAATGTTATCCATTATTTGTTATGATCTACATAGTTGAATGCCTTTGCTTGGTCAATAAAACACAGGTAAACATCTTTTCGTTTTCTCTCTCTTCAGCCAAGATCCATCTGACATCAGCAGTAATATCCCTCTCTGATAAAGTTGTGTGTCAATTTGGCTGGGCCACGATTCTTAGTGGTTTGGCAGCTTTGATATAGTTTGGCAGTCATATAATGATGTGATCACTTCCGTATGAGATTTGATGTAATGTGATCACCTCCATGATGGGATCTGCTATGAGTAGCCCATCAATTGAAAGGGAGTTTCCTTGAGGGTGTGTCCTGCATCCAATATAGGTGGGCTCTCTGGCAAGGCTTGTGGGTTATTGCTTGCTCTGGATCCTGCAACTGGCTCTTATTCATCGGACCTCCAGTTTTTGGAACCTGAGTTAGCAACTTACCTGCTGTCTTGTCTGCCCATCTTGGGATTCATTGGTCTTTTCAGCCTGTGAGCAAGAGCCCAGCTGTCTGACCTGTCAATTTTGGGTTTGCCAGCCCCTGTGACTACATGAATTAGAAGAAGCCTCCAACTTGACCCACAGATTTGGGGCATTCCAGCCTCTACAAGGGGGTGAGCCATTTCCTTGATATAATCTTTCTATATAGAAATTTATGCACTACTGGTTTTGCTTCTCTAGAGATCCCAGCCTAAGATATTTGGTTCCAAGAGTGGTTCTAGAGAAACTAAATTGTAAGAATTAGTTTTCTAAATTGGTTCTCAAGTCTGGTTAGTCTTAAAGATGTTGATGACTCTGCTTCCAGCAGTAAAGAGGGCACTGCTAATCCATGATGTGTTAGGTGGCATTAGAAATACGCAAAATATCACCACCCATAAAGCAGGAATTGGTGAGAGGTGAGGCTCTTGGTGAATGCATGTTTGATACCTTTCCACGATTTTGCTAGAATGAGAAGTATAAGGAACCTGGTTGGTTGGTCCTACTCTCAATAGACAAAGTTATGAAAGAAAGAGATGAGCTCAGGGCTCCAGAGTCAAAGCTCAAGAACCACATAAACAACCTCAAAGCTTCCACTTGTGCCTTGAAAGTCT
Organism: Loxodonta africana; assembly: GCF_030014295.1. Classification (NCBI taxonomy): domain Eukaryota; kingdom Metazoa; phylum Chordata; class Mammalia; order Proboscidea; family Elephantidae; genus Loxodonta; species Loxodonta africana. Next base: position 90,625,452 of record NC_087353.1, on the reverse strand, counting down.
TATTTCTTGTCATAACAGAGCCAATATTGCTGAAAGTCAAACAAGAGTCTTATGGTAAGAGTGGCCGAATTACAATGCCAACTGAATTCCCAACCTCGAGTGGTGTCTAAAGCTAAAGGGAGGGCATTGATTGTGTAGAAATGGGATCCTGAAACTTGGGATGGGGACATAGGGGCAGACAATCAGAAAGCTGGGGACTCAGAGCCCCTAAATTCCATCGAATCACTCCTGCCAACAGAATCAGCCCTCTCACTCCCATCTGAAGGTATTACTCCATCTTTGTCTGCTAAGCCACCGTCCCCAGGAAAACTGTTAGCCCCTCCACTCCAACTGATGAGTTGACCCAGCTGGGTCTGAAGAGACTTAGTCTGAGTCATTCCCTGGGGCATTGCCTGTGGCAGATGCCTTACAAGACAATGCTGAATGTTCTCAAAACTCCTCCCACCACCCATTTTGGCTTCTAGACCTATAACTAGACTTAAGCCCTAATGAGCCTCAAAAGGTGAAGTACAAAGTGTGACCCAGGAGGAGGTATGCTACACTCCAAAAGCACAGGTTGACTTTTCTAATATGCACAAACAGAAACCTGGGGAATGTGTGTGGGAATGGCTATTCAGGGCCTGGAATAATGATGCAAGGAACACAGAGATAGATCAGTCTGAGTTCATTTACATGGGCCCACTAAGCACAGATTCTTCATTCAATGTTTCAGCTCGAGAGGTTAGGAAAGAATTTAATAGTTTATTTGGATGGGTCACTGAGGCGTGGATTATGTGGTAGCCTACACTAAATCAAGTTGAAGTACTAGACCTGCCTTGATGTATGTAGAAGAAAGTATCCAAAGGCTTAGGGAAAGTGGCATGCTAGACTGGATTTATCAGGTTAGACCCACAGACCCACACATGGAGTGCCCAGAGGACACATCTTTTAATACAACTGTGAGGAACAAATTTATGAAAGGAGTTCCAGCATCCTTTAAGACTACCGTGAATGCTACTTTATGTAAATCAGATCTGGCAGTGGAAACTGCCCTAACTGAATTAAGACACCTAACTACAATGGGGCTGATTGGACCCTGTGGTAATAGAGGGTCAAGTGGCGGCACTCAATTGACACAAACAAGGTGGGCGTGATTACTTTAATGAACAGCAGAATCAGAGCAGTAATCAGAATAGTCTGACTTATATGGATTTACGGCTTTGGCTACTTAGTCATGGTGGCTCTAGAAGTGAAATAGGTAGGAAATCTATTAAATATTTACTTGATCTGTACTAATGGAAGAATTCTAGGTCAAGTGAACAGCAGTCTAACCTGAACCACCAAAATAGAGAGTCACAGTTCCTCAACCAATTCCCAGATTGAGTGAATTTACAGACTCATAAGTACTTGAATGAAGGGGAGACTGGGTCCCCTTGAAGAAGGACTCCCATACACTGCCAAAAACTTATGCTGTTAATCTTTCTCCCAGCCTTTCACAAAGGAATCTATGGCCTTTTACTACAGTGATGGTTTGCTGGGGAAAAGGAAATGATCAGGCTTTTGGGGAATTATTGGATACTGGCTCTGAACTGACACTAATTCCAGGAGACCCAAAATGTTACTGTGGCCTACCAGTCAGAGTGGGGGCTTACAGAGGTCAGGTTATTAATGGAGTCTTAGCTCATGTCCCTCTCACAGTAGGCCCAGTGTGTCCCTGAACCCATCCTGTAGTGATTTCTAGTTTCAGAATGCATAATTGGAATAGATATTCCCCAGCAACTGGTGGAACTCTCACATTGAATCCTTGACAAATGGAGTAAGGGCGATTATGATAAGAAAAGCCAAGTGGAAGCCATTAGAACTGGCCCTACCTAGGAAAATAGTAAACCAAAAGCAACACTGCATTCCTGGAGGGATTGCAGAAATTAATGAAGGATGCAGAGATGGTGATTTCCACTATATCCCTATTCAACTTGCATATTTGTCCTTTGCAAAAAAAGATGGATCTTGGAGAATGACAGTGGATTATTGAAAATTAACCAGATGATGACTCCAATTGCAGCTGCTGTTCCGGATGTGGTTTCATTGCATGAGCTAATTAACACATTTCCTGGTACCTGGTATGCAGCTATTGATCTGGCTAACGCCTTTTTCTCCACACCTGTTTCGAAGGACCACCAGGCTTTAGCTGGCAAGGCCAGCAATACACCTTCACTGTCTTACCTCAGAGATATATCAACTTTCCAGCCCTATGTCATAATTTAGTCCTCAGGGATCTTGATCACCTTTCCCTTCCATAAGACATCACACTGGTTGACTACATTGATGACTTTATGCTGATTGGACCTAGTAAGGAAAAGTGTCAATGACTCTGGATTTATTGATAAAATATTTGGGTACCAGAGCGTGGGAAATTAATCCAACAAAAATCAGGCACTTCCCACCTCAGTAAAATTTCTAGTGGTCCAGCAGTGTGGGGCATATTGAGATACTCCTTCTAAAGTGAAGGGTAAGTTATTGTATCTGGCCTCTCCCACAAATAAAAAGGAGGCACAATACCTAGTGGGCCTCTTTGGATTTTGGAGGCAACATATTCTTCATTTAGGTGTGCTACTCCAGCCTATTTATCAAGCGACTCAAAAAACTGCTAGTTTTGAGTGGGGGCCCACAACAAAAGAAGACTCTGCAACCGGTTCAGGCTGCCATGCATGCAGCTTTGCCACTTGGGCCATGGGCTGATCCCATGGTGCATGAAGTGTCAGAGTCCAATAGAGATGCTGTTTGGAGTCTTTGGCAGGCCCATATTGGTGAATCACAGCACAGATCCTGAGGATTTTGGAGCAAAGCCCTGCCATCCTCTGCAGATAACTACTCTTCTTTTGAGAAACAGCTTTTGGCTTGTAACTGGGCCTTAGTAGAGTCTGAAAGCTTAACCATGGGACACCAAATCACCATGCAGCCTGAGCTGAGTGAATTGGATGAAGTCTGACCCACAGAGCCATAAAGTCAGACTGCACAGCAGCACTTTATCATTAAATGGAAGTGGTATATATGAGATAGGGCCCAAGCAGGACCTGAAGGTACTAATAAGTTGCATAAAGAAGTGTACCAAATGCCCATGGTCTCCATTCCTGTCACATTACCTTCCATCTCCCCATCTGTACCTATGGCCTCATGGGGAGTTTCTTATGATCAGTCAACTGAGGAAGAGAAAACCTGTGCCTGGTTTACAGATGGTTCTGCATGATATGCAGGCACCACCAGAAAGTGGATAGTGGCAGCACTACAGCCCCTTTCTGGGACCTCTCTGAAGGATAGTGGGTGAAGGTAAATCCTCTCAACCAGCAGAACTTCAAGCGGTGCACCTGGTTGTTCACTTTGTTTGTAAGGAGAAATGGCCAGATGTGTGATTGTATACTGATTCATAAGCTATGGCCAATGATTCAGCTGGATGGTCAAGCACTTGGAAGGGACACCATTGGAAAATTGGAGATAAGGAGGTATGGGGAAGAGGTATGTGGATAGATCTCTCTGAATGGCCAAAGAAGTGAAGATATTTGTGTCTCATGTGAATGCTCACCAAAGGGTGGCCTCAGCAGAGGAGGACTTTAACTATCAAATTAATGGGACGATGCGTCCTGTGGAAACCAGTCATCTCTTTCCCAAGCTACGCCCATCATTGCCCAATGTGCTTATGAACAAAGTGGCCATGGTGGCAGGGATGGAGGTTATGCATGGGTTCAGCAACGTGGACTTCCATTCACCAAGGCTTACTTGGCTACAGCCACTGCTGAGTGCCCAGTCTGCCTGCAGCAGACACCAATACTAAGTCCCTGATATGGCACCATCCCCTGGAGGTGATCAGCCAGGAGCCTCCTGGCAGGTTGATTACATTGGACCACTTCCATCATGGAATGGGCAGTGTTTTGTTTTTACTGGAAAAGAGACTTACCTTGGACATGGATTTGCCTTCCCTGCATGTAATACTTCTGCCAGAATTACCACTGTGGACTTACAGAATGCCTTATCTGCCATCATGGTATCCCACACAGCTTTGCCTCCTATCCAGGGACTCACTACACAGAAAATGAAGTGTGGCAGTGTGCCCATGCTCACGGAATTCACAAGTCTTACCATGTTCCCCATCTTCCTGAAGCAGCAGGCTTGATAGAACAATGAAATGGCCTTCTAAAGACACAATTATGGTGCCATTTAGGTGGCAATACCTTGCAGGGTTAGGGCAAAGTTCTCCAGGAGGCTGTATGTGCTCTAAACCAGCATCCAGTATTTCTCCCACAGCCAGGATTCATGGGTCCAGGAATCAAGGGATGGAAATGGGAGTGGCACCATTCACTATTACCCATAGCGATCCACATGCAAAAGTTTTGCTTCCTGTCCCTGCGACCTTATGATCTGAGGGTCTAAAGGTCTTAGTTCCTAAGGGAAGAATGCTCCCACCTGAAGACACATCACTGATTGCTTTGAACTGGAAATTAAGATGCCACCTGGCCACTTTGGGCTCCTTATTCTTCAGGATCAACAGGCAAAGAAGGGAGTTACTATACTGGCTGGTGTAAGTGATCCTGATTCATATCAAGAAGAAATCAGATTGATATTACATAATGGAGGTAAAGAAGAGTATATCCGGAAGGCAGGAGATCCCTTAGGGTGTCTACTAATACTACCATGCCCTGTGATTGAAGTCAATGCAAAACTACAGCAATCCAATTCCAACATGACTACTAATGGCCCGGAATCTTCAGGAATGAAGATTTGGATCACCCCACCAGGCAAAGAACCATGACCAGCTGAGGTGCTTGCTGAGGGCAAAGGGAATAAGGAGTGGATGGTGGAAGAAGGAAGTTCTAAATATCAGTTACAACAATGTGACCAGTTGCAGAAACAAGGACTGTAATTGTTACGAGTATTTCTGCCTTCTGTGTGTGTTCTTTGTATCACGCTAGCACAAGTCTAACTTTATAACTGTATTTATTCTGGTATTATGTATGGTTTAAGGAGATGTGTACAGATGCCAAATTGACAAGGGCTGGACTGTAATTGTTAAGGTTATGTGTTAACTTGGCTGGACTATGATTCTCAGTGATTTGACAGTTATGATGTAGTTTGGCAGTCATACAATGATGTGATCACTTCCATGATGAGATTTGGTATAATGTGATCACCTCCATAATGGGATCTTCTGTGAGTAGCCCATCAGCTGAAGGTTTCCTTGGGGTGTGGCTGGCATCCAATATAGGTGAACTCTCTGGCAAGGCTCATGGGGTTTTGCTCGTTCTGGATCCTGCAGCTGCCTCCTGTTCATCGGACTTCCAGTTCTTGGGATTTGAGCTAGCAGCTTGCCTGCTATCTTGCCTGCCGTGTGGGATTCGTTCATCTCTGCAGCCTGTGAGACGGAATCCTGCTGTCTGACCTGCAAATCTTGGGTTTTCCAGCCCCTGTGGCTATGTGAATTAGGAGAAGTCTCCAGCCTGACCCATGGATTTGGGGCATTGCAGTCTCTACAAGCACATGAGCCAGTTCCTTGACATAAATCTTTCTATGTAGATATTTATATGCTTTATTGGTTTTGCTTCTCTAGAGGACACAGCCTAAGACACCCTCATTCCACGTTCTCTTCTGAATCTGGCTTGAATTTCTGGCAGTTCCTTGTTGATGTACTGCTGCAGTTTTGAATTATCTTCAGCAAAATTTTACTTGCAAGTGATATTAACAATATTGTTCAGTAATTTCTGCATTCTGTTGGATCACCTTTCTTTAGAATGGGCACAAATATGGATCTCTTCCAGCTGGATGCCCAGAAAGCTGTCTTCCAAATTTCTTGGCATATACGAGTGAGCGCTCACAACACTGCATTTGTTTGTTGAAGCATCTCAGTTGGTGTTCCATCAATTTCTGGAACCTTGTTTTTTGCCAGTGCCTTCAGTGCAGCTTGGACTTCTTCCTTCAGTACCAACAGCTCCTGATCGTACTCTACCCCCTGAAATAGTTAAATGTCAACAAATTGTTTTTGGTCAGAGACTGCGTATTCCTTCCATCTTCTTTTGATGCTCCCTGCATCATTCAATATTTTAACCATAGAATCCTTCATTTTTGCAACTCGAGGCTTGAATTTTTTCTTCAGTTCTTTCAGCTTGAGAAATGCTGAGAATGTTCTTCCCTTTTGATTTTCTAACTCCAGCTCTTTGGACATGTCATTACAATACTTTGTCTTCTCAAACCACCTTTTGAAATCTGTTCAGTTCTTTTACACGATCATTTCTTCCATTTGCTTTAGCTACTCTACATTCAGGAGCAACATCTGACAAGCCTTTGTCAGTGTCTCTTCTGACATCCATTTGAGTCTTTTCTTTCTTTCCTGTCTTTTTAATGACCTCTTGCTCTCTTCATGTATGATGTCCTTGATGTCATCTCACAACTCATCTGTTCTCTGGTCATTAGTGTTCAAATCTATTCTTGAGATGGCCTCTACATTCAGGTGGAATATACTTGATTGTATTTTGGCTCTCATGGACTTGCTCTAATTTTCTTCAGGTCCAACTTGACCTTGCACATGAGCAATTGATAGTGTGTTCCGCAGTCGGCCCCTGGTCTTTTTCTGACCGATGGTATTGAGCTTCTCTATCGTCTCTTTCCACAAAGGTAGTCGATTTGATTTCTGTATATTTTATCCCTCAAGGTCCATGTGTATAGTCACTGTTTATGTCATTGAAAAAAGGTATTTGCAATGAATAAGTCGTTGGTCTTGCAAAATTCTGTCATGCAGTCTCTGGCATCGTTGCTATCACAAAGGCCATATTTTAAATCTACTGGTCCTTATGCTTTGTTTCCAACTTTTGCATTCCAATCACCAGTAGTTATCAATGCATCTTGATTGCATGTTTGATCAATTTCAAGCTGCAGAAGGTGGTAAAAACTTCAATTTCTTCATCTTTGGCATTAGTGGTTCATGCATAAATATGAATAATTGTCATATTAGCCGGTCTTCCTTGTAGGTGTATGAGTATTATCCTATCACTGACAGTGTTGTACCCCAGGATAGATTTTCAAACGTTCTTTTTGACCATGAATGTGACAGTATTCTTCAATTTGTCATTCCCGGCATAGCAGTCCATATGATTGTCTGGTTCAAAATGGCCAATACCAGTCCATTTCAGCTCACTAATGCCTAGGATATCGATCTTCAAGCATTCCATTTCATTTTTGATGTCTTCCAATTTTCCTTAACTCATACTTCATATATTCCAAGTTACGATTACTAACGAATTTTTGCAGCTGTTTCTTCTTATTTTGAGGTGTGCCTCATCAGCAAAAGAAGGCCCCTAATGCTTTTCTCTATCCACATCATTAAAGTAGACTCTACATTGAGCAGGCAGCTTTTCCCCAGTCACATTTTGAGTGCCTTCGAACCTGAGGGGCTCATCTTCCAGCCCTATATCAGACAATGTCCCTCTGCTAATCCTAAGGTTTTCACTGGCTAATTTTTTCAGAAGTAGGCCACCAGGTCCTTCTTCTTAGGCTGTTTTAGTCTGAAAGCTCCTCTGAAACCTGCCCATCATGGGTGACCCTACTGGTATGTGAGATACTGGTAACGTATCTTCCAGCATCACAGCAACATGCAAGCTACCATAGTACAACAAACAGCAAGTGGTGAGGTGATCAGGTAGATCATTTAGAGCTGTGCTCAGGAGCCTTCTGTTCTATAGCCCTCAGCATTGGCTTCATTCTCAGGTCTGTTCCCCTTATGGCCACAGGATGACTACTCAAGTTCCAGGTATCACAACTGAACATGACAATATCCAGAGGCAGAAAGGTCCATCTCTTCTAGATTTTTTTTCTTATGAGCCACGAACTCTTTCCCTGCAGCCTCCCAGCAGACCTCCCCTCCTGTCTCATTGGTCAGATCTGGGTCGCATGCACCCACTCAGCCAATCACCATCAAGGAAAATGGGACTATGTCATCTTGGTGCAGTGGCTGTTGGGAGTCAACCAACGGGACTAAGAGAGAGTCACAGCCTGACAAACAGTGAATATGCAAAGATGGAGGAAGATAGGGAAAGACACTAGGTATGTCTGGATTAGGGAAAGTAAAAAGTCGAGGAGAAGGAAATAAGGTTCTAAGGTATATTTGGACTGATTTCAGACCCCTCGCCATCCTGGTCACCTTTCTGTTCATTTATTGATTTATTCCTTCATACAGTTAGTTATTGAGGGCCTACTTCATACCAGGTCCTGTGTCAGTGCTATGAAATGAGTATTATTATTATTTCTATATTAAGATGAAGAAATTGAGGCTTACAGGTAGCATAACTTGTTTAAGGTTCCAGAGTGGGTAAGATCTTAAAATTGTAAAGTCTGTCTGGCTCCAGAGGTCCCTGCTCCTGACACAGGGGTCTGAGCCCCCCTATGCCGAGAGGACTGAAGGGAGCTGTGAAAGGTCATTTGTCCCACATGGGCCTCACTCCCCTGGGCCCTGCCCATCTCCACAGAGTTTGGCTAGATGAGGCTTTGGTGTTTTTTGTGAGGAGTCAGGGCCTCAGCCAAGGCAGAGGCTATTCTGGAACCAGCTTCAGCCCAGCTGCTGCCTTCAATGCCTGGCACGGGAACTCAGAGTGAGGGCACTCCTCAGGTGCAAATACCATGGGCCGCACCCTTAATCCATCACACCACACCTCTCTGCCCCATAAAGGGCTGCTGTGGGACTCAAACACTGGGAAACCAGGACACCTCTTAGTACAGGACCTGCCGCAGCTGGTTGGCCCTGCCTGGGGCAACCCACAGCCCCAGCTTCCCAGGTGGGTGTCTCCTTACTTTGTCACCTCAAGGGAAGCCTGGTTCAGGGAAAAGAGGGCAAAGGGCAGGCTTCTGTACTTGGCAGGTAACTGGAACTGGAACTTGAGGTGCAGCTGGGAATGGGATGGTGGCAGCCCTGGGCCTTGGCCATGACCTCTCTCCTGTCCCAGTCTAGGGGCGGTAGGAGTAGCAGTGGGAGGGGAAGGAACCAGTGCACCTCCCCACCCCATGCGCAGACCTGGATGGTATAGTAGGAAAAGCCTGGATGGGGATGCTAAACCAAGGGTTCTAGTTCCATCTCTGCCGTTGGTTTACTGTGTGACCTCAGGCAAGTGCTTCACCCTCTCTAGACAGATTTTCTCATCTGTAAAAGCAGAGGATTGGTTGTACTCTGTGAGATTCTTCCCATGCTGATGCTATCTCCTGTAAGTTTATGGTGGGACTGGATACTGGTGTCGCTCTGTCTTCCATCCTCCACCCCACCTGCTCTCACTCTAGTCCCATCCTGCAGCCTGAGCCCCTAAACCAAAGTCTGGTGACTTTGAGTAATTTTCCAAAACATTGTGTGGTAGAGGCAGTAGGGAGGGGCACAACACCCTCATGGTCATCTTCCCTCTTCCCTGGAGGCAGGCCAGGAGAGCATTATCAGTTGAGGAACGTGGAGTGGGGAGTCCAAGGCCACATAACTAGGGAAGGGCAGAGATTGGCCTGTCAAGGGCAGTGCTAACGCACAAGTCCAGCATACCTCAGTAGGCAATGGGGCTGAGAGCATGAGGCCAACCGCAGCATGCAGGGCTGAGTCCCTCAAGAACCACCCCTCATTTCTTTAGTATGGTGCTTCCAGGACCATCACAGGGGCACTGCCAGTGGTGCTTGTGAAAATGTGTGAGTGGGGCTCTCTGGCATGGAGGCCTGGGAATTCTGCCACCGAATGAAGTTTAGAAGCCCATACTCTGGAAGGGGTTGAGGGGAGCGAGATTGAGTCTCCTCTATGAGCACGCCCGGGAGAGATGAATGGGGTGGGCACTAGCAGCCAGCTGGGACTGGAGACCCCAAGATAGCCAGCTCAGGCCCCAAGTCATGGCGTCCTCTGGGGACCCTTTTAAAAAGGGAGGAGGATGACTTCCACAAAGGAGACACTCTCTTAGAACTGAGTGTGTGGGCAGGGAGGGAGTTTATTTGGCTCTTTTTTTCTCAAGTACAACACTAATCCCTTTTTAAAAAAACGTGTTCTGTAAAATGAAGCTGGAGTAGTTTTTTCTTTCAGGAGCTTAAGTGTCATCTTTTTTTCTTGGCAGACATGTTGCCAAATTAATTAAAATAATCCTGTAATCTTCCCTGAGGACCTGCTTGAGGGGCCTGTTCAGGTTTCCCTTCCTTGTGAGACATCTACCTCCCAGAAACAAAGGGTTTCTTTTAGGCCCTTGAGAGCTGCTTCCGGGGTGAAGAGTCTCTCTGAACCCAAAAGTAGGCAAAACCCCTCCCCCAGAAATCCACTGAGGGCCACTTTGGAAAAAGTCTTGCGAAAAATAATTCTGAAAACCAAAGAAAGTGATTGCCAACAAGGGGTTGTTTTGTTATCTTTTAGTGGCTCTGGAGGTCACTGGTTCTCCCAACCAAGGTTTTGCTTAGACCTTCCACATGCAAAATGTTAAACGAGGATGCCCTTCCCCCTCCCCACCATCACCTTAAAAAACCAAAACCCACTGCCAAGCGAGTCAATTACCGACTCATAGTGACCCCATAGGACAGAGTAGAACTGCCCCTATAGAGTTTTCAAGGAGCACCTGGTGGATTTGAACCGCTGACCTTTTAATTAGCAACCGTAGCTGTTAACCACTACGCTACCAGAGTTTCCACCATCACATTAGGAACAATCAACTGGCCTATTCTTCCCTCGTACCCAGACTCCAAGACTCCAGAACTTGTTTCATTTTGTTGAATAAAGTCGTGAGTAGATGGCTTTTAGTTGACAGAAAAATTAAATTCACTCATAGTTTTTTGGGTTATAATGGGTCCCTCCCTTGGACGAAGCCCCAGCAAATGGAGATCCTGGAATTTAAGCAACTTCAGCTTCATGGAAATCTGACTCTGACTCTGGCCAAGTCAATCTCCTTTCTAAGCCTCAGCGTCCTTATCCGTTGGTTTGAGGATTAAATCAAAACAAACAAACACGTTGCTGTTGAGTCAATTCCAATTCATAGAGACCCTATAGGACAGAGTAGAGCTGCTCCCTCTGTTAAAGGGAGATTATCTAGAGAAAAAAAATACCAACCATTGCCATTGAGTCGATTCTGACTCATAGTTACCCTACAGCACAGAGTAGAACTGCCTCATAGGGTTTCCAAGGAGTGGCTGGTGGATTTGAACTGCTGACCTTTTGGTTAGCACCCGAGTTCTTTAACCACTGCGCCACCAGCGCTCCAAAGGGAGATGAGGCTAACTCATAAAAGGGATGTGTTTCAGCTCATTCAAAGGGAAACTTTCCAACAGTCCGAGATTTCATAGATGGATGGACTGTCTGAAAAGGTAGTGAGGGCCCAGTTATGGGATGTGAGCAAAAAGAGGCCGGAAGCCATCAGTTGCTGAAGAGGCGATTCCAAATTTGGGGAGAGGAGTTCAGGCAGCCGTTGTATCAGATGGGTCCCTTTGAGTCTGTGGAGGCAGGAGCATTGAAAGACACCATCCTACCATGTAGGTGAGTGAACAAAAGAGAGACTGGGCAGGAAGGGACTTGGAAGCCTGGGATGGCCTTGGCTGGTAGAGTATTATGTGGCTTAGCACCCACATTTAGCCTGGCCTATGCCCCTCCCCAGGGGCAGTGGTTGTCTCCAGAGATATTTCTCCTGACTCTACTCCTGGGTCTGCTCTGCTCTGCACTCAGGGGCAGATTACCCAATAAGCAAGGTAACCACAGTTTTACTTGTGTATACTTGCTAATCTGTAGTGAACTATTTCACATGGGTGGTGCAGTGGTCAAGAGCTTGGCTGCTAACCAAAAGATCGGCAGTTCAAATCCACCAGCCACTCCTTGGAAACCCTGTGGGACAGTTGTACTTTGTACTATAAGGTGGCTATGAGTCAGAATCGATTCGACAGCAATGAGTGTTTTTTGGTCACCACATCTCTAATGTGCTGAAAAACATGTATAACTGTTCACATTTTTTTTTTTTTTTTTATAGCTATGAGTCGGAATCGACTTGACAGCATTGGGTCTGGGTTTTTTATAGATTACTAAATACGCACAGGTCAGCCCCTGCTTACCTTGTTACTGGGTAATCTGTCCCTGTCAGGGACTGTAAATTTGAAAAGAGGCTTTGATTCTGTAGGAAGGTGCTGTGGGGTTGGGAGAGAGACAGATGCCAGCCATACCTAGAAGCGGAATCTTTGATGTGGTGAAAAATGTGAAATTGTCCACTATAGATGATCTGGTAATTCACTGTCTGTGATGTTGGGAGGCTCACATTTCTCCCTGCCTGTGCTGCTATGCTGAGGTGCTGGATGAGCTGGGAAAGCCTTGGTTCAGTCCCATCTTTGCTCTTGAACCTGCTGGATGCAGTGCAAGATACCTAGGTTTCTCCAGCTGGAACCCAGGAAGGGTAATATGTGCTCATCACCTCATTACAGGTGCTACAAAGGTAGATGCTGGGAGACTTGAGAGGCCAACTAGCCTGGACACTGCAGCATGGGTAGAGAGGGAGTTCAGGAAGATCCTTTCAGTCTTTCTGAGCCTCAGTTTCTTCATCTGTAAAATGGGAACAATAGTGTTACTGGGTGGAAACCCCAGGTTCTTGATCAGCCTGACTCGTATTGGCCAATAAGTGACAGATTGAGGTGGGAGAACAGGAAAGTCACCTTTATTTCATTGTACAAAGAAATAGAGTCAGTCAGAGTTGCTGCTGCCAAGAATGCTCGCCAAGGGTGGGCAGGCAAAAAAAACACAAGTTACCCTTAAAAGGGTTTACAGGTAGAGAGTTCATACAAGTTACATCAGCAATATTCATACTATGAAGGAGCAGTGGGGTTTACCTATAACCTCCAAGAAAAGCAGTATTCAAATGCAAACCTGGGGTGGATGGAGGGGGACAGGAGGAGTCCAGCAAAGGAAACAATTTTTCAACACAACACTGTGGGGGTCGAAGCCTGGTGAAGAATACAGCACTGTGGGGGCTCTGTCTCAGTACCCAGCTTTTGGAATTCTTTGACGTTTTAATCAGATCTGCGGTCCTCCAAGTTTAGCCTGCATCAACGTTACCTGGAGGGCTTGTTAAGACCCAGGTTTCTGGCCCCCACCCCCAGAGTTTCAGATTCACTAGGCTTGGGGTAGGGCCTGAAATTTGGAATTTTCTAACAAATTCCCAGATGACGCTGATGTCGCTGGTCTGGGGACCACACTTTGAGAATAACCGAACTAGACCAGTAGTTGGTCTAATGTGAGTTTGCCAGGTGACCACAAGCTCCTCAAGGCCAGAGACCAGCTAGGATCCACTTCTGTGTCTGCTAAGTGACTACTCAGTGTGAGGCACATAGTAGGTTCTCCTAGTAAACATGGTTTGAACTGAGCGGTCCACGGAAGCCAAGCAGGCTGCTCTGAGGCTCTTTGACAAGGGTTGGCAGTGTACAGTGTTCTGGTTGCCATGGCAACCGTTGGCTGTCAGGGATTTGGGGAAGGTAATTATGGGCTCTGCAATACTGGGGAGACAGAGCGAAGGTCCTGGCCAGGCAGTACGTGGACAAGAACGTGGAGGGAGGAGGAAAGGGAGGGTGGCTTTCAAAACCTCCCTTGCCTCAAGCCCTCCCATTTCCTCTTAAGCTTGCAAATTTAAACTTCAGTTGCATAACTGGGAGAGAAACAAAGGAAAGAAGGGGGCGGGATGGAGGAAGGAGGAAAAAAGAAGGGATCCACATTCCTGGGAACCTTTATATGTCAGCCACACACATTCACCCATTTAATCCTAGCTTTACCTCTTCCCTCCACCCACCCACCCACCCCCCATGCCCTGCCTCCGTTAGCCTGTCGGCCTTGCAAAGCTCTGAGAGTCCACAAGACCTTTCCGAGGTCACCCAACTTGCCGTGCCTCCTGTTGCAGGTTTTGGAAACCCGATTTGCTGTCGCCAAGGGCTTTGTTTGCGCCTTTGCACCAGGGCTGCCTCTTAGAAATTGTTGAACTTTTGGACAAGGTTAGAAGGACCTATGGGTGTGGAGTGGGGCAGGGAGGGAGGTCTGGAGATATTTTTTTTAAATATCTTGGGGAGCCTGGCTTGGCCATCTCGGCTTCCTCTATATCTGCTCTGGTGTTTGGATCTGTCCTGACTTTGGGTGCCCCACCCCCGCCCCCCAGTTCTGGCCAAGTTAACCCACTAAGGCAGTGGTTTTCAAATTTCAGTGTGAATCTTATTTAAATTTTTATGTTAAAATGAATTTGTTTATTGGTACATTCATTTGAAATGAAGCTTATTTAAGACTTCAATTTCTGTCTTACCTTGACTACTAACATGCAGTCAAAGTGGAACTTAGCCTTGGTTCCAAGGCCACTGGAGATTCTGGTCCAGGGGCTGGGGCTAGGAGGGCCTTAGGAATTGGCAGTTTTAAAAATCCCTGTGGTGATTCTGATGCAGGTGGTCCAAAGACCACCCTTTTCTTACTGGGTGGAAACCCCAGGTTCTTACTTGGCATGGTTCGTAAAAAAAAATACTGGCCAATAAACGAGAGACCAAGGTGGGAGAACAAAAAAAGCACCTTTCTTTTGTTGTACAAGAAAATGGAGTCATTTGAAGCTTACTGCTTACCAAGGGCTGGCAGGTTACTTTTAAAAGGATTTATGAGTAGGGACTTCATACCAGTTATGCCCACAACATCGTTAATCAATGGACTTTACATATAACCTTCAAGCAAAAGTAGGATTCAAATGCAATGCTGAGTGGGCGGGGTGGGGGGGATGCTATAGGACAGAGGAGCTCTACCCCCATTTTGCTAATAAGGAAACTGATTTCTGATCCAGGGAGGGAAACAAAGAGACTTGTCCAAGGCTAACCTATTGCCTTTGAGACCATTCCAACACACAATGACCTTACAGGACAGAGCAGAATTGCTCCACAGGATTTTTAAGAAGCAGCTGCTGGATTCGAATTGCCGACCTTTTGGTTAGCAACCAAGCTCTTAACCACTGCACCATCAGGGCTCTCATCTGGTTAGCTATTGTTTTGTTGTTAGGTGCCACCGAGTGGATTCCGACTCATAGGGACCATCTGGTTAGTAGTCAAGTGGAATTTGACCCTTATCTCCAGAGCCAGCTCCCAAGTTTTGGTAACTGCTTAGTCTTTGGTCCTGGAAACAGTGGGGTCATCACAGCCTTGTGGTTTCAGGAAATCTATTAAACTCATTTACCTTCAGCCCTCATGGCAAGCTCCCAAGGGAAACATCCAGGGCAATGCTTAGCTCAAACGGATTGGAGTGCTAGCGGTGGCATTTCGGGCACTGTGTCAGATAATTCATAGTTGTAGAAAAATGGAGGGGAGGGAGACTTCACATTAGTTTATCAACCCAACTTTTCTTGTAACAAGCTGATCTGGAATCTTTTTTTTTTTCTTATAAGTGAGCTCCTGCTCAAGGCAGTACAACCTTGGAGATTCTTCAAGCCCCTCTGTGCCTGTGAAGTAGAGGAATGCTGAGTCAGAAGGGAGCAGGGAGGAGTCAGGCAGACAGGAATAGGGGGCTGCCCTGGGTAGGAGTGTGGGGAATGGCACCACTCCAAAGTAACAGCTGAACAGAGGCTGCCTGGGGTTTGAGTGGGTGCCCCAGGGAGCCCAGACCCAGCCACTGGGGAAGGTTGGCTCCCCAGGGGTGGGGTGGGGTGGGAAGGGTTTGGACGTGCTTGACGAGAATTAACCGAGCACTTGATGGGGGTAGGCCCTCTCACACAGTTTAAAGACTGTACACTCAACCCCAACGTTCTAGTTGGGAG
This sequence comes from Loxodonta africana, assembly GCF_030014295.1. Classification (NCBI taxonomy): domain Eukaryota; kingdom Metazoa; phylum Chordata; class Mammalia; order Proboscidea; family Elephantidae; genus Loxodonta; species Loxodonta africana. Next base: position 90,609,697 of record NC_087353.1, on the reverse strand, counting down.
CCCTGAAGCTGGCTCTCCCAATCCACACTTATTCCACTATTGGGGGTCCCCTACTTGCTGGAAAGAGAGGCTTCTTTGGGGGTAGGCCACTTACACCTGGGTTTAGATCTTGACTTTCCACCTACTAGTTGTGGGGCCTTGGGACAAATGTCTTCACCTCTCTGAGCCTGCATTTACTCCTCTGTCAAATGGGGACAATAGTGTATACTTTTGAGAAAAGATTTGCAGTAACATGGAGGAAGATCAGCATGGTGCTTGAGATCTAGTTGGTGCTCAATAAATGTAGTCAGTTCCTCCCCACCCTCCTATGGCAAGTGAAAGCAACAGCAAGTGCTCAGTAAACTTCGCTCTATAGAAGAACAAAGGAAGGCTTTGAGGGATCACAGAGGTCAAAAGGTACTAATACAGGATGAGCTTGGCTTTGTGGAATGTTACATCTTAAAAGTGTCTTCCTGGGAGAAGAAGCATTGCTTTAAGGCCAGCTTCTGATCTCCAAGTCCCTGTTGTAGGTATCCCCAGTTCTTGGGTTGTTTATCTTCCTAGGAAACCCTTTGTGGGAGGGCTTGGGGCTGGGCTGCTCGTAGTAGGGAAAAGCCCGCTATCCTGGTGGCCCTCATCTCTCCCTTAGCAATTCAACGTCTCCTGAGTAGTCCTTAATGTAGCCACGCCTGCACCTACACCTGGACAAACCTCTTCTTCTGTTACTGTTCAATGGAGGTGGCCTGAAAAATACAAAACAGCAGGGCCCTGGACAGGCTGCCAAGTCTTTGCCCTGACATGACCAGGGCTAGCCATAGTCCAGTTCCCTAGCTCTTTTGAAGCCTAAGTTCTGTAACCCCAGCCCATCCTGCCTAGGGGACATTTCCTTATGACCCCTACTGCTTTTCACCCTAGTCCACGCTGCGTAACTCAAGCCCTTTCTTCCTGAATCCTCTGTGGTTTCATCCAGCAAATACCTCCTGCCGCCTGCATTTGTTAGGACATTGGGTGGGGATGCAGGGAGACCTGCTCTGGATGGATTATAGGCCAGTGGGGCTGCCAGTACTCCAGAGATATGATTTAAGATAGACTTTAATACCCTAGGCTTTAGAGGTCTGGACAGTACTGTGGAGCCATCACTTCCAGCTGAGGCATCAGGGCGGCTTTCTGGAAATGGGAGCATTGGTAGGATATAAACATGGAGAAGAACAACATTCCTGGTGGCTCAGAGGAATAAAAGTGCACAGCCTATATAAGGATTCATCCAGTTTCACTGGAGTGTATAGTTTGTGGAGGAGACTAACGACAATCAAGCTGAAAAGATAGGTTGGGGCCAGGTTTTGAATGGCCTTGCATTCTAGTCTTAGGAGATCCAATTTTCTGATTACATACCTGCTACAGGAACACAGATGTGAATTTAGCCCCTGCCCTTGACAGCAGTTATTCTGAAGTGGGTAGGGCCTTTGTCTAAGAGCCCTAGAGGAGGTCTCTGGAAAAAGCTTGAGAGCACCAGATCCTTGGAGAGGTTGAGATCTGTTTTTTGCAAATCGTTCCAGAAAAAAACGGACAATTTGAACTTTCAAGAGAAGGACAAGTTGCTCAGGAAGATCCGTACAATCACAGAGATTGTTATCACTGCCCTATCTGCCCCGTACACTCTGTCCAGTGTCACAACTATGTCAACACCACTTGTTGATTTGACTTGGGGGACCCTTCTACAGGCAAAGCAAACAAAATGCATGTAGAATGTAAGGGTTATCAAGCTCATTAATGAAAACATAGAGAGGCTCAGATGATAGAACTTGGGAGGCAGAAGTGTGGGAAGAGAGCAGAAGGGAAGGGCAAGAATGCTGAGAGCCTCACCTTACAACCTCAAGAGATTCTGCCTACAGTTGACAGATCAAAAAATAAAGCTCAAGGATGTTACTTAAATTATAAAGCTTATCCACAGAGGAACTAAAAAAAAAAGTAGGGATAAAAAATAATTATGTTGGAAAGACGGGGACAAGGGAGGCAGGCTGTGGTGTGAGCTAACATTACTAGCACTAACTCAGTAGATAATGTCTAAACAACAGGCATAGGACAACCAAACCCATTGCCATCAAGTCAATTCTGACTTGAAGTGACTGCATAGGACAGAGTAGAACTGCCCCACAGAGTTTCCAAGGCTGTAATCTTTACAGAAGCAGACTGCCACATCTTTCTCCCATGGAGCAGCTGGTGGGTTCGAACCGGTAACCTTTTGGTTAGCAGCTGAGTGCCTAACCACTGCATTACCAGGGAGGTCTCCTTCATAGGAAGACAGGAAGCCACAAAAGTATTTAATTACCAGTTTGGAGATAATGACCAGAAGAAAGTGCTAACCAGGGTAAGAAGTTATTCTTTCTGGGCCTCAAAGGTGAGGACAAATGGAGGGGGCTTGGCAGGAAACTGGTGTAACCCTGTGCATGTAACAATTTTGATTCTTAAAAAATGAAGTTTATAGAAACTGTTGAATTGATGTATGTTTTGCTGTACATATTCTCAACAACAACAAATAAAATTTTAAAAATGACCTTTATAGTCACTGCTCTTTAGGCACTGGGAGTCAGTAAAGGAGTTCATTCTTGGGGCAGTGTAATGGCTGTTTGGGTATTTAAAAAGTATCTACGTATTCAACATAGAATGGATAGAAATAACATTCACAAAGTACAAAGAGACAACCAGTGCTACCACTGTTTTTCTTTCTGGAAGTATTTTATGCACATATAAGCAAATGTGTATACGCAGTGCTAGCGTGATGCATCACCTTCGCGTGGCCTTTCTTGTCATGGTCCTGTAACTCCCACTCCAGTGGTGGGGTGTGACTGTGCACGTAAGGTAATTGTGGCCCACCAAGGGGATTGGTCAGTTTTGCCATCCCACTAAGCTTAAAAGAGAGCCAATTCCAGAACAAAAAGAGGATCTCACCACCACCAAAGAAGAAGGGCCAGGGCCAAGAGCAGAGCACGTCCTTTGGACCTGGGATCTCTGTGTTGAGAAGCTCCTGGAACCAGGAGACAGAGAGAGAGAGAGAGCTGTAATACTAAAGATGGTGAGAAGCGGTGGCAGAGAAATGGCAACAGGAGATAGCTTGGTAAGCTTCCTGACCTACAGAGCAAGAAAGCTCTGAGTGCCTTTGGGCAGGAGGCTTGCTGGTGGAGTAGGGTGCCTCTGGGCATTTGATGGAGCTAGGTTTGCCTACCCATAGAACTAGAGTTGAGTGTCTTATGCTCGAGGCTTACTGGTGGAGTGGGGTACTTACCGGCAGAGCTAAAAGAACTTTGTAACACTTGCCTGAGTGGGGCAGAGGCTGAGGGGCCAGAAAGAGTGTGCCCGTGGGTACAGCTAAAAAGAGGCTGTCCTGATGTAAGAACAACTGTATTCTGAGTGTTCCTGAACCTGGTTTATAACCTGTTACTTCCCTAATAAACCCCATAATTGTGAGTATTGTCTGTGAGTTGTGTGGCCATTGCAATGAATTATTGAACCCAGCAGAGAAGTAGAGTGCCATGGGAGGGACGGTTGGTGTCAGAACTGGTGAAGATGGTGGAGAGAGGAAGTATGCCTGACCTCTGCCTCATGAGAATCAGTCTTGGGCTGTTGATCTTGATTCTCCTTCCTCCCATGCAGTTAGAGGTCAGATGTCACCCCCATGCCATCTTTACACACAGTATGTATGTTCTTCTCCAATTATTTTAAAACACGTGGTAGCATTCTATACCTACTGTTCTGTCCCTTGCATTTTTCTCTTACCAATTTATCACAGATTGTTTAGTGTCAGCAATGAGCTTCATTTGTCTTTTTTGTAGCTGGATGGTATCCATGTGTCATGGATTGAATTATGTCCCCCCAAAAATGTGTGTATCAACTTGGTCAGGCCATGTGTGGTTATCTTCCATTTTGTGATGGTAATTTTATGTTGAGAGGATTAGGGTGGGATTGTAACACTACCCTTACTCAGGTTACCTCCCTGATCCAAGGTAAAGGGAGTTTCCCTGGGGTGTGGCCTGTACCACCTTTTATCTCTTAAGAGATAAAAGGAAAGGGAAGCCAGCAGAAAGTTGGGAACCCATATTGCCAAGAAAGTAGCACGAGGAGCACTGTGCTTCTTTGGACACGGGGCCCCTGTGCCTGAGAAGCTCTTGACCAGGGGAAACCTTCCTCCAGGGCCCACAGAGAGAGAAAGCCTTTTCCTGGAGCTGATACCCTGAATTTGGCCTTGTAACCTACTAGGCTGTGAGAAAATAAATTTCTCTTCGTTAAAGCCACACGCTTGTGGTATTTCTGTTATGGCAGCACTAGATGACTAAGATGCCATGTTTGGACACAGGAACAATAAAGGACAACACCTGTTTATCCACAGCTCCAAGTGTTACCAAACTTGGATTTATGACTAGGTGAAAAATGCTATCTCAGTGACATTTTAATTTGCTTTTCTTTTATGTGTAAGACTGAGAAACTTTCATATGGTTAAGAGCCATTTGTATTTTTTTTTCTGTAAACTGATTATTTCTATCTTTCGCTTCCCCTCCCCCAAAAAAACCCATTGCCGTCAAGCCAATTCCAACTCATAGCGACCCTGTAGGACAGAGTAGAACTGCCGCATACGGTTTCCAAGGAGTGGCTGCTGGACTCGAACTGCCGACTTTTTGGTTAAGAGCCAAATGCTTAATCACTGCACCATCAGGGCCCCATCTTTTGCCCATTTTTATATTAAACTATTAGTCTTTTTCAATTAGTTATTAGGGGCTCTTAACCTATTAGGGAAATTGGTTGTCTATGATGAGTTGCAAATATCTTCTACTTTGTCACTGTCTTTTGACTTTGCTTTTAAGTATTTGTCATACTACAAATTTTGATTTTTTATGGAGGCAGGTTTCTCAGTCTTTTCATTTATGGCTTCTGGGGATTGTGTCATACTCAGAAAAGCCTCTTGGAGATTATTAGTACCAATCCATGGTTTCTTCTAGGATTTAGGTGGTTTTTTTTTTTTATCATTTAAATCTTTTAAAACTTATATTAGTGTAAGGTATGTATCCAACTTACTTTTTTTTTCTGGCTGGCTAGTGAGAGTGTTTGGGAGAGCGGAGTAACAAAAGGACAGGAAAGTCGGCCAGTGATTACGGCAGTCCATGAGGAAAAAAATGCCTCCCTGGGCAATGGGTACAGGAGAAAACAGATGTGGCCTACACAATCAGGAAGCTGCTGAGATCATTCAGGTGAAAAGTGAACCCAGGTGGGCCTGAACCAGGAGACGGGCAGCAGGAAAGTTGAGAAGGGGAGGTTCTGGAGGCAGAATCCATATGACTCAGTTACTAGTTCAATGGGAGAGAGCCAAGAAAGTAAGTGTCCATTTCCTATTCTGGTGATGCCACTATGGGCAGAGACAGAGAGCCCAGTACTCTCATGAGTGCTCCCTCCTCTGAAGCAGGAGGTTAAGAATGCAAAGTAGAAGTTTGAAGGTTCAGTGGGACTTCCAGGGGAGATGTCCAACAAGATGTTGAAAAGGTGGGACTGAGAATCCAAAATCCAGGTAGTGAAATTCCCTATACTTTCTTGAAGGCCTAGTGTAGGAGTTACATGTCCAGTCCCCTAGTGGACACAGTGTGTCCCTCCCTGAGAGCGACTGCATTTATCAAACCTGCTGGAGGGGCTGGTTCAATGACATGAATGACTGGATGCAGGACCCAAGAAACCTAACACTGACGCCCTGGTTAAGAATCCCCTTTTTATAAGACTTTACTATTTCAACGTGTTTTGGCTAGTGTTTGGTTGGTCCTGTTTTCACAGATGAAGAACAGGTTCTGATAGAAGTAAACTGCCCATTGTTCCAAAAGGAACTGGCAGCAGAGTCTGTAGTAAAAACAATATCCAAAAACACCAAACGACCCTATAGAACAGAGAATTGCTCCATAGTCTCCAAGGAGCACCTGGTGGATTCGAACTGCCAACCTTTTGGTTAGCAGCCTTAGCTCTTAAACCTCTACGCCACCAAGGTTTCCAATAATAGTAAAGACTTATATTTCTAGAGCACTCACTATCGCACTGTGCTAAGTGCCTCACTTAAACCTCATAACCCTGTAACGTAGGAAGCACAGTAAGGGTCGGAGGTGGGACTCACCCCCACCAAGGAAACCAGACTTTTCAAATTTGAGGCGCCCTTCTCCCGACCTCCCCCCCTTCCCGCCTCCTTGGCCCAGCGCTCATCCCTGGCTGGTCACTCCCTGCCCCGTCCCCGCCTCCAGCAGGTCCGCATTCAAGTCTAAGGTCAAGCTGTTCCGCCCTCAGACGACCCAGCCTCGCCACTCTCAGGTGAGGAAACAAGGCCGTCCAGGGGAAGATGCCGCGAGCACCCGTGGTGCCCCAGCCCGCGGAGACCCACGACCTGGTGGGCAGCCAGCCAGGGAAACCGCAGGGTCACGGGAGGAAGGAGCCACCCCTCGCCCTCTCGCTCGACCCAGGATGACGCGCCAAGGGCGGGCGCCGGCAGCCGCGCAGGACGCAGAGGGGGCGGAGCCAGTGCGGGCCGTACCAAGAGCACGGATTCGCAGGGGGGAAGGAAGGCCGGGCCCCGGGAGCCTGTGCGCGCGGCCCCTGACGGCCACGCCCTCCTCCCTGCGGCCGGCGCGGAAGGTGGTAGCGCCTCTGTGGTGCGGCCCTGGGTCCTGCTCCGGTGCCCAAGTGAACATCCCTGGCCACCGGCGGTGAGTGGGCGCGATCGCGGGAGCGGGTTGGTGAGGTATAGGGGCGCAGCACAGACGCGGGGACTCCATGGACCGGGCACCTTTTGTCCACCTCGGCCGCCCGGCTACTGGGCGCCGGGGGCGGGCTCACGAGACGGTTGTGGCGCGCCTCACTGGATGCTCGCGGGGAGATCGCGACTCCCACCCCGGCCCCTTCCCTGGCGGCCCTTCCCCTCAAGCCGGCTTCTCGGAGTCGGCTTGAGGGTCGTCGTTTCCACAGCCGAGGCCGAGGGCACCCCGCAGGCCCTTCGACCGAGAGTCGAATCTCGGCGTCAAAGGGCTCGGGCTCCAGTCTCTGCACCACCACGCTCGGGCTAAGCCCCTTGTTTCTCCGAGCCTCAGTTTTCCCGTCTATACGATGGGCCTTATGAGGCAGCAGATCATTGGGGTAACTCACGGAGGAGGCGCTCACGAATGCGAATGGGAAGCGAATCTGACCCTGCAGCGTCAGGCGGGCTAAGATCCAGGGCTCGGAGAAGCCCAGCCACCCGGCCTTTCCAGGGAATTGCCCTGTGTGGCATGCGTGGGGGCAGTACCCCCAAGGTTCTCGCAGGTACCTTGATGGTCGTAGCGACGTTCCTTGGCCCAGCTCTGCAGGGCAGTCGTGGCACCCGTAGGAGCAATTGGGTAATACATAGGTCGGGGTCTACTGGGTGGTGGGGCTTCAGGGAACCTGGCCTTGACTTTTTGGTTTTCAGCTCATGGTGTAAATTGATGACCAGTACTGGGAAGCCTGGAGCCATTTCAGTGAGAGTGGCTGCCTCCTCTCTTAGACCCATAAAGGTGTGGCCTTCCTCCTGAGCTAGGGAATAGTGCGCACAGGAGTAGTGGGCTGGAGTGGGTGGTCCTGGGTTTGAATCTTGGCTCCTTGGCAGGGTACTTAACTTCTTTGAGGCTCCGAATCCTCATCAGTAGCACCAGTAGTAAGTAGAGCCCACCCTTGCCACCCCTACAGGATTGATGTTCTGAGGATCAAAAGAAAGTGTGTTCAAGAGTGACACTGAGAACTGTGATGTTCCTTATAAGCTAAGTGGTTTTCTAACCTCTCTGGGATTCAGTGCCCTCAGTGTATAATGCTGGAATTCCTTGGGCCCTCCTCTTCATGCAAGAGGCATTGTCTCATTAACTGCTCACATGGCCTACCTGCTCAGGCCCCTTTGAGTGGTTGTGGGCTTGGCTTGACCAGGAAAACAGTCCAAAAAGGCCCATTTAGTAAACAGTGAACTCAGAAGGCATCCACTCTCCTTTATTTGTGTACCTTTAAGGAATTCTTATTTTCCTTTTGAGAGTGTGTGGTCAACTCTTGAACTTCTCATGACATTCATTCTCTCTGATGTAGGAAATTTTCATTGGCGCAGAGTATCTAAAATGGGTCTGCATTTCAGAGAATCGAATGTTAGCTTTCACTTGTGTGGGGTGTTTGTTGAAAACTTTGGAGTAACAGCTCTCCAAAATTATTCAGGTTTAGCACTTGGAAAAATAATGGGTGGGTTTGAAATGAAACTAACCAAGGGCTGAATTTCTGCGCCGGTCAACAACAGCAGCGACTGCAGCGAAGGAGTAAGACAGGTGAACACTCCTGGCTCCTATGAGTTTTTAAATAGTCACAGGGGATATCTGTTGCCTGACAAACTTGAGACGGTAGGACCTGCCATTGACCCTGGGCTGATCCCCTTGAAAACCAGAATCTCTATTTATACGTTAGAGACAGAATCTTTGAAATCAGTGCTTGGAATATCCAAAACATTGACTTGTTAGGTCCATGGAGCATTTAAAGTTAATAAGGAAGTTGCTTTTAAGCAACTTTTTTTTTTTTTTTCCTAACGAAAGCTTATGTAATTATAGGACCTTCCATGGTTCCAAAGAGGCCTGCCGCCTCCTCTTCAGTACTCCCAGCTCTCTTGTGCTTTCAGAAGGAGCAGAGCACCGGGTTGGGAGTCAGTGTACCAGAGTTCAGGCTCTGCCTGTAGCACTGTTTCTTTTAGCTAGCAAGCCACCCCAGCCCAGTGGGCTTCAGTTAAGGACTTTGGGCTTTAACTTTTCATTATATGTCAGATTCATAGGCTCCAAAATTCCCATTAGTAGGGTCGCTATGAGTTGAAATTGACTCGATGGCAACGGGTTTGGGGTTTTTTGGTTTTATGTATTTGCTGGAGCCCCAGTGGCACAGTGGTTAAGAGCTTGGGCTGCTAACCGAAAAGTCGGCAGTTCAGATCCACCAGCCAGCCGCTCCTTGGAAACCCTATGGGGCAATTTTACTCTTGTCCTATTTTTTTTTTTTTTTTTTTCCTATAGGGTCACTGAGTCGGAATCAACTTGGCAGCAGCAGGTTTGGCTTTTTTGGCTTATATATTTTCCAGATATTTTTCTTCACACAGAACCTTTATTATTAAAAATTTTAACACAAAACTAAAGTGATAGTAGTTGTCCTGTTCTGAGGTTTGCTTTTTATTACTTCATGGGGATGTCTTATGTCTTTCTATTTTACTTTGTAAAGATCTACCTCATTCTTTTTTAAAATTGCAGAGTATTTCAGCAACCAGTATCGATGAAGAAAGTTTGTGTTGACTGCAAAGCATTTTGCTTTGTGAACTCTGCCGCCCTGAGTGGTCCTGTGCTTTATCTCAGGCAGATATATTTGCATAATGAAGTCATAGAAGTAAAGAGATGGCTCAGTGCATATGAACATTTTCATTGTATGCATTTGCAGATATGATTACCTATAGCAGTGAACCATACAGACAAATCCTATCCCTCATGGATCTGACCTTTTAGTGGGGGTGGGGGGGGGCATGGGCAACATATAGGATTTGTCAGAGGGTAAATTCTGTGAAGAAAAAATAATACAGGAGTGTGTGTGTATAGATGTTGTGACTTTAAATGTCAATAAAAACCCAGCACCCAGTGCCGTCGAGTCGATTCCGACTCATAGCGACCCTATAGGACAGAGTAGAACTGCCCCGTAGAGTTTCCATATTGTCAAATTCCCCTCCAAAAAGGTGGTACCCTATTATTTTTCTACTAACAGAGCCTTGTCTTTTTTTAATTCAGAAATTCCAAGGCCAGTTGCAAAGACTAACAGCTAATGGCAGAGATACTTTTATTTCAGGGAAGATTATGATAGATTCTGTGCTAAGTGTATACATATACACAAATAATATATGTATTATTCATATACATATATAAAGTTCTTCTAACAACTCCCCCAAAATTGGTATTCCCATGCCCACTTTATAGCTGGGGAGGCCAGCTCAGAGGCGGAATCGCTTGCTCAAGGTCACGTGGCTGTGAGGGTGAAGCTGAGGCCCTCACCCAGGGCCATTTGCTTCCAAAGCCCTCACTTCTCCTTTTGTGCTGCAGTATCTCATTTTCTGACTCTAGAGGATTTTTGTTTTGTGAAAGAGAATCTCCTAATGCATGTAATTGCTTAATAATACCATTGCTTGTTGCTCCCAGTACCACAAAGCACAAGTAAATTAATTTGTCTTGTGTGTCTCACTGTATATCTTCTTTGAGTGTAAAAAACATAGATTCCTGGATGGTGCAAGCAGTTTGCCATCGGCTGCTGTCCTAAAGGTTGGCAGTTGGAACTCACTCAGCGGTGCTACAAAAGAAAGGCCTGGCATATTGAAGTGGATGTCTCCTATAGACACAGAGGATGCCAGTTCTTTGTTACTGTTTTTAGACAGGCTACAGAATAAAACTTGTTTTCCCATGCAGTGCTTGTTACCTGGCACTTAATAGAAAGTCAGACTCACTGGGCAGATGGGGAGAAGCACCCAAGTCAGAGGTGGCTTACCTGCTTATATAGGCCATTGGCCCACAGCAGGCCTTAGTTTCTTTATCTATAAAGGAGGGGAAAGAATCTACCTGCCTCCTGAAGTGGCTCCGGAGGTTGTTACTTTTACAGTTTATTCTCCGTATACTTCATCTTGGAGCCCTGGTGGCACAATGTTTAAGCGCTTGGCTGCTAACTAAAAGGTCAGCAGTTTGAATCTACCAGCTGCTCCTTGGAAACCTTGTGGGGCAGTTCTACCCTGTCCTGTAGGGTTGGTATGAGTTGGAATTGACTTGAAGAGGTTTTTTTTTTTGGTTATACTTCATATTGGCAGTGTTTAGATCCCTGTGGAATGACACTTGGCCCTCAGGGTATAAGCTTTTATATTCAAGGTCTGGTTCAGGCACTTGAGAACTCTGATGGTGAGGGAAGCAAACAAAAACACACCAGGATGGCAGAGTGTGATGAATTCATTCTTGAGATAATGACTGTGTGGCACTTCTTAGTGCCCAGCCTGGCATATGCCACCATAACAGTGGGTGTTGGGGAGCATTCAAGAGGAGCTGTCTTTATGTGGGGGAGTCATGCAAGGCTCCACAGAAGAGGTGACATTTGAGTTGGGTCTTGGAGGACCCCAAAGCATACCAACTCTGGGGTGTATAGGGTGTAGGGTGCGTGAGGCTGAGCAGCAGATGGGGGCTTGTGAGCCATGCTAAGTGATGGGGAGGATTGTAAATTGGTCGGTGATGCAGCTAGCTGAGAACAGTGTTTTCTTGTATTGGATATTTAGACTTTCTTACTATCTCATGTCCTTCTGTGTGAATGAATTAGCAATCATTTGGGAATCTTTCCGTGCCTAAATTTCTAGTTACATGTTTTAGAGCTCTACATTTTGCAAGTGTTTTTCTCCACCAGTTGCTCCCCAGGTGAGATGTTGACATAAATTGTGTACCTGCTGGGTTTAGTGTGTGTGAAGGTGGCAGGAGAGTCCCATGGGGCAAGGCATGGTTCTTTGCAGGCTGATGTTCCTTTTGGTTGGGTACAGTGCAACCAAACTCATCAGTCACTGTCATACCTAATGCTGGTTGGTGTGGCAACTTGGGTAATGCTTGGTTATGTTGTGGGCAGAGCATGGCAGGTGGAGGGGAGCCTGGACCTTTCTCTGGGCGGTTTATGGAGAAAACTGCTCATGTGGTAGGCTTCTTTCACCTATATAGAGGTGACATGGTTGGGGAGAAATCTAGGATGTGAACTAAGAACTGTCCTTTAATTGGAGGGCTGGAGGTTGAGTCATTCTGACCTCCTTTGTACAGCCGTTTGTACATAGCTGCAAGAATTATACACATGCTTCCTAGAAAATAATCAGTTTGGAGGCTAAGCTAGAATATAATGGTGGGCCAAACTGTGCTGCTATCAGCTGTGGACTGTTCTCAGAGAATTGAATTCTTTAGGAGCTCTTCTATGGTAGAGAAAATAGAATGGAAAAAGTTGACATTTGTCCACATGGTTATAGTACCAAGGAGGAAGGTAGATGCTGTGGGTGTGTGCCCTCAGGTGTGGAACTTATGTAATTTACTTTCAGGTGAAATTTATGAAATATGCTTAGTCATTTTTTTTTATCTCCCTGGTTTTATCTGCAGTGCTTGTTCCTCTGATCCTCCCTTCCTCCCCGCCCTGTTTGTGGAACTCTGTCTCCTGCCTCACCTCTTACTTTGGTGTTTACGTAAATGTAGACTTCTGTGATTTTGTGATACTTCGACCCTTACGGTCATGCCTTCTCATTGCGTTGAGTAGGCCAGTTCTGTCCAGAGATTTGCGGGGCTGTGTAGAGACACATTAACTCGTGGTCGTCTTTGGACTCAGTTGTGACGATTCCAGCTGTAGGTCACTCAGGTTAGGCTTTCAACACCGCAAACAGGGCTGGTGGTTCCCGAATACACAGGAGAATGTATTAGCCAATTGTACCTAGGTTCTTCCAGGGGTGGTGTTTAGGTTGGCACACACACCATTCATCACAATGTTTTCCATCAGATTTGAGGTCTTGTGAAGAAAAGCGTTTATTGGTTTTGGTTAAGGGTTTCAGAACCCTTGTGGTTGTTTGTGAAACTATATAGTAATATGTAGAAAGGTTGGACACAGTCCCTCATGTAATGTGATTTGCAAACTCTAGAAGGTCATTTAGCAGCACAATAGCAACAAAAAAGTCCCACCCCACTGACCTGAACCCTCCCCCAAAGGAGGCCTTTCTCCTTGTTAGTAAGTAGCCCCACCATCTCTCTTGTCACTGAAGCTCCAGGTACAAAAGACCCCTTTTCCCTCTTCTTCATCCTAGGTCTCCTACCACCACCTAGACTGTCAGTTTTTAGCCTTCGAATCTTTTTCTACTCCCTTGGTCTTATAGTACCCCTTGTGGTTTCCTGCTGCACTAGCCCCCCTAATTGGCCTTCCTGAGTCCATACTTCTTCCTCCCTGCTACTCCTCACGTCCCAAGATCTGTCCATGGTACCATTGCTAAATTGATCTTGAAGTGCTGCTTTTATCACCCCTCCTTTGTTCAACAATTTACAATGGGTCTCCTGGTCTTATTGTTTTGTTTTTATTTCTACTCCATATACTTCCATAAAGGATATGAAGTGACTTATATTACAAGGGGTCTAATTCGCTCTCTTTCTAATGGCAATACGGTTGGAATAGAACGTGAATTCAGTGAGAACAGTGAGCTTTCCTGTTATTTACATGAGTGTAAGCCCAACACAGAACAGTGCCAGCCATAAGATAAAACTAAAAAAAAACCCAAACCCATTGATGTCGATTTGGTTTTGACTCATAGTGACCCTATAGGACAGAGTAGAACTGCAGCATAGAATTTCCAAAGAGTGGTTGGAGGATTTGAACTGCTGACCTTTTGGTTAGTAGCCAAGTTCTTAACCACTGCACCACCAGAGCACCAGGCATGAGGTGGGCACTCAAAAAATATTAAGTGTATGAAATGGATGAATAAATGAATGTGATTCTTCTCTGCCAACTTTACTGCCAAGCTTTTCCCAGATGTCAAATCAGGTCTGATCTGAGCTTTTAAAGATTATTCTAAGGTACGATATGATAATTACTGGTGATTGGAACGTGAAAGTTGGAAACAAAGAAGGATCAGTACTTGGAAAATATTCCATGGTAATAGAAATTATGCCAGAGATTGCATAATAGAATTTTGCAAGACCAATGATCTATTCATTGTAAATACCTTTTTTTAAATTGTACTTTAGATGAAGGTTTATGGAGCAAACTAGTTTCTTATTAAACAATTAATACACATATTGTTTAGTGACATCGGTTGGCAACCCCACGACATGTCAACACTCTCCGCTTCTCGACCTTGGGTTCCTCTTACTAGCTTTCCTGTCCCCTCCTGCCTTCTTATCCTTGTCCCTGGGCTGGTGTGCCCATTTAGTCTTGTTTTGCTTTATGGGCTTGGCTAATCTTTGGCTGAAGGGTGAACCTCAGTACTGACTTCATTACTGAGCTATAAGGGTGTCCAGGGGCCATACTCTTGGGGTTTCTCTGATCTCTGTCAGACCAGTAAGTCTGGTCTTTTTTTGTGTGTGTGTGTGAGTTAGAATTTTGTTCTACATTTTTCTCCAGCTCTATCTGGGACCCTCTGTTGTGATCCCTGTCAGAGCAGTTGGTGATGAGAGCTGGGCACCATTTAGTTGTGCTGGACTCAGCCTGGTGGAGGTTATGGTAGCTGTGGTCCATTAGTCCTTTGGACTGATCTTTCCCTTGTGTCTTTGATTTTCTTCATTCTCCCTCATTCCAGATGAGGTGAGACCAGTGAAATATCTTAGATGGCCGCTGACAAGCTTTTAAGACCCCAGATGCTACTCACCAAAGTAGAATGTAGAACATTTTCTTTATAAACTATGCTATGCCAACTGAGCTAAATGTTTCCCGAAACCATGGCCCCCACAGCCTTCGGCCCAGCAGTTTGGTCCCTCAGGGAGTTTGGATGTGTCTGTGGAGCTTCTGTGACCTTGACTTGGTCAAGTTGTGCTGGCCTCCCCAGTGTAAATACCTTTTCAACAACATAAATGGCAACTATACACCTGGACCTCACCAGATGGAATACGCAGGAATCAGATTCAGTACATCTGTGGAAAGAGTCGGTGAAGAAGCTCAATATCATCAGTCAGAACAAGGCCGGGGGCTGGCCGTGAAACAGACTATCAGTTGCTCATATGCAATTCCGAGTTGAAGCTGAAGAAAATTAAAACAAGTCCACAGGAGCCAAAGTATGACCTTAAATATATCCCACCTGAATTTAGAGGCCATCTCGAGAATAGATTCGATGCACTGAATGCCAATTATTGAAGACCAGATGAATTGTGGGATGACATCAAGGACATCATACATGAAGACAACAAAAGTTCGTTCAAAAGAAAGAAAAGACCAAAATGGATGTCAGAAGAGACTCTGAAACTTGCTCTTGTATATAGAGCAGCTTAAGAGAATGAAAGAAATGATTAAATAAAAGAGCTGAACAGAAGATTTCAAAGGGTGCCTTGAGAAGACAGAGTGAAGTGTTAAAATGAAACATGGCAAAGACCTGGAGTTAGAAAATCAAAAGGGAAGAACATTCTTGGCATTTCTCAAGCTGAAAGAACTGAAGGAAAAATTCAAGCCTTGAGTTGCAATATCAAAGGATTCTATGGGCAAACTATTGAATGATGCAGGAAGCATCAAGAGAAGATGGAAAGAATACACAGAGTCACTCTACCAAAAAGAATTGTTCGACATTCAGCCATTCCAGGAGATATCTTAGAAACAAGAACCAGTGGTATTGAAGGGAAGAAGTCCAAGGTGCAGTGAAGGCATTGGCGAAAAACAAGGCTCATGGAATTGACAGAATACCAATTGAAATGTTTCAATAAATGGATGCAGCTCTGGAAGTTCTTATTCATCTATGCCAGGGAACTTGGAAGATAGCTACTTGGCCAGCTGACTAGAAGAGATCCATATTTGTGCTCATTCCAAAGAAAGGTAATCCAGCAGAATGTAGAAATTATCCAAAAATATCATTAATATCACACACAAGTAAAATTTTGCTGAAGATAATTCAGAAACGGTTACAGCAGTATATCAACAGGGAACTGCCAGAAATTCAAGCTGGATTTAGGAGAGGACATGGAATGAGAGATGTCATTGCTGATGTCATATGGAGCTTGGTTGAAAGCAGAGAGTACCAGAGAGATGTTTACCTGTGTTTTATTGGCTACGCATAGGCATTCGACTGTGTGGATCTTAGGAAATTGTGGATAACATTGCAAAGAATAGGAATTCCAGAGCACTCAATTGTGCTCACGAGGAATGTGCACATAGACCAAGAGGCAGCTGTTCGAACAGAACAAGGTGATACTGCATGGTTTAAAATCAGGAATGTTGTGTGTCTGGGTCGTATCCTTTCACCTTAACATAGTCAGTCTGTATGCTGCGTGAATAATCTGAGAAGCTGGACTATATAGAAGAATGGGGCATCAGGATTGGAGGAAGACTCCTTAACAACCTGCAACATGCAGATGACACAACCTTGCTTGCTGAAAGTGAAGAGGACTTGAAGCAGTTACTGATGAAGGTCAGAGGCTACAGTGTTCAGCATGGATTACACCTCAACATAAAGAAAACAAAAATCTTCTCAGTTGGGCCAATAAGCAAGATCATGGTCAATGGAGAAAAGATTGAAGTTGTCAAGGACTTCGTTTTACTTGGATCCACAATCGATACCTATGGAAGCAGCAGTCAGGCAATCTAAAGAAGCATTGCATTGGGTGAATCTGCTGTAAAAGACCTCTTTAAAGTGTTAAAAAGCAAAGATGTCACTTTGAGGACCAAGGGACACCTGACCCAAGTCATGGTGTTTTCAGTTGCCTCATATGCATTCGAAAGCTGGACAGTGAATAAGGAAGACCAAAGAAGAACTGATGCCTCTGAATTATGGTATTGGTGAAGACTATTGAATATACCACAGACTGCCAGAGGAACAAACAAATCTGTCTTGGAAAAAGTATGGCCAGAATGCTCCTTAGAAGCGAGGATGGTGAGACTTTGCCTCACATAGTTGGAACATGTTACTAGGAGGAACCAGTCCACAGAGAAGGACAACATGCTTGGTAAAGTAGAGGGTTACCGAAAAAGAGGAAGACCCTCAAGGAGAAGGATTGACATAGTCAATTATGGACTCAAACATAACGATTGTGAGGATCGTAAAGATGGTGCAGGATCAGGTAGTCATTCTCTTGTACATAGGGTCACTAGGAGTCGGAATCGACTCGACGGCACCTAACAACAACACAATGATGTGAACTTTTGTAGAGCGTTGGTTTTCCATGTAGGTATAAAATTTACAGAGTTACAAGTTCCTTCTGTAATTGATTATTCAATAATCAATTAAGTAATCTTTTTATAATCGATGGGAGAGAAAGAACTTCAGTACTCCCACCAGTATTCTAAGTTTTTCTAGATCACTTACATAGATGCCAAAAACACAAATAAATTTATTTTAAAAATTCTAGTAGAGAAATGAGGGTCTAACATTGAGTATCTGTTTTGTGTCAGATCCTTGCAGGATGTTTTATATTTCATGTAATCTTAACACTGAGGGCACTGGCGAGAGGACCACTTGGGTTAAGGTGTGGAGCTTCAGGTTCAGTTGTAATACTGTCAGGGCAGATATTTGGGGGAACGGGAGCAAGAGAATAGAATCAGAGTGATGTGTTTATTCAGGCAGGGATGGAGTTTGAGAATCTGGGAAGGCGAGTGGAGAGAGACCCTTCGCAAGAGGTGGATGTCAGGTAGTCCAATGTGGAGGTCCTGAGGTTCCTGGTATATCACAAGCGTGGAGTTTTGTCATTTTGCTATGAAAATTGAAAAGTCTTAATTTCTTGCCTCATAAAGTGTGACAAGAGTACATTTAGGCAGAGCCACGAACTCTCAGAAAGCAGCGCTTGCTCTTTTGAAATGTTGGTGCAAGTATTTGGCTAAAGGACCAGAGTGTTGCACCATAAAGTGTGGAGACTTTGTTCATTCTGTCACTCAGCAAACATATTGAGCACCCATGTCCTGCCAGGCCCAGTGAGCACTAGAAGTACAGAAATGAAAGATAGCCCCAGCTAGACGCCAGATGAAGACCTTGCCCATCTCGAGGGATTATTTAGTTTTGAGCAGTATTGTTACCTGATGGTGCAACCAGAATGTTAACTGTCAAAATGAGCCACAGGTCATTGAATGAAGTAGACTCTACCTATAACTTTGTCTTGTTCTAGAAAGGTTTTGAAGGGCCAGTTAGTCTAGGTTGAATCCTGATTCTACCACTTACCAATTCCTTTACTTTGGACATGGTATTTTAACCTCTGGTAATCACAGCTCTTATACCTCAGAGTGGAGCCCTGGTGGCACAGTGGTTAAGAGCTTGGCTGCTAACCAAAAGGTTGGCAGTTTGAATCCACCAGCTGCTCCATGGAAACTCTACGGGGCAGTTCAACTCTGTCCTTTAGGGTCGCTATGAGTCGGAATTGACTTGACGGCAACAGGTGTTTTTGTTTTTATATCTCAGAGTGGGAGAAAG
The DNA here is from genome assembly GCF_030014295.1 of Loxodonta africana. Taxonomy (NCBI): domain Eukaryota; kingdom Metazoa; phylum Chordata; class Mammalia; order Proboscidea; family Elephantidae; genus Loxodonta; species Loxodonta africana. The sequence continues at coordinate 90,591,561 of NC_087353.1, read as the reverse complement.
ATGGGGCAGTCTGCTTCCGTAAAGATTTATAGCCTTGGAAACCCTATGGGGTTTGACTCGACAGCAGTGGATTTTTGTGGTTTATACCTTAGAGGGTTGTTGTAGGATTAAATGAAATATTAGAATGTCATATTTTTACTGCTAAATGCATGTTAATTATTGTTACAATTAGTATTTATCTAGAAAAAATAAGTAAATGAGACAGTGAGTACCAGTAATAAATGACAGAGGGGAAAACTTAGGGATAAGGATAGTGAAAGGCTGTTAGAGGCTCTGCATATTTGATTTGGAGTTTCCTGATGTCCACAGCAAAGACGGGAAGACGTCTCTTAGCCAGTTTACTCTGTCCGTTAGTTAAAAACAAATCAAGACTGAGGAGTGATTGCTAATGGGTACAGGGCTTCTTTTGGGGGTGATAAAAATGTTCTAGAATTAGCTAGTGGTGATGGTTGTACAACTGAGTTGATATAATAAAAACCATTGAATCGTACACTTTAAAATGGTGAATTTTATGGTATGTGGATTATATCTCAACTAAAAAAAAAAATCAGGTTTATAGGTCAAAAGTTCTTGAGCACCCAGACTCCCACCAACTCTGCCACCGACTCCCTTTCATCTTGAGCAAGTCCTGCACACCTGTGGCAGACACAGTTACTGCTCACTGAGTATTTATGTGCTTCCTTGCCTTTCTCAACCCTCTAGGAATTAGTTGCAGCCAGTGGGCTATGAAAGAAAGTAATGTGCATCATCGCTTTTGGTCTGAAGCATTCAAGAGCTAGGGCTGGGCCCTCCGACAATCTTTCCTCCATTTCAGCAATCCTAGAAGTCATGGTGGAGTCACATGAAAACAGCTGCCTGAACAACTGAGTCATCTCATGGAGGCCAAGAATCTAGGAGAGTCACTCTGCCTACAATGGACTTTGCATACTGCCACGCATTAAGCCCCTTGAGGGTGTGGATCAGATGCTCAGAGGACAGCTTTTCCCAGTACTGTGGCCTGGATATATTTCCTCACAGCCCCTTGTCAAGGTGTACCGTGTGATGTGGGTGTCTTTGTAACAGAAAGCCACAGCAGATGCAGTGGAACAGTGGTTCGCACAACCCAAGTGTGTCCCCACAGCTTGCGGTAACCAAGTGTACAGATCTCTGGGCAGTGTGTGTCAGATAGTACATTAAGCTGAGTATCTTGTGTGACCGAGTATACTTATCCCAAGTAACAGGCTAGCATCAAAGGATTTTGTCTGCCTATCTCATAAAAAGTGATTGGGGCAGTGAAAACTCTATTTGGAAAATGGTTTAGTGCAGATCTTGTAAACGGTCTAATAGTTGTGGTGCTATTAGCCACCACAAGACATTCTCTATCATAACAGTGACGGTAGTCTAATTATTACTGACTTGCTTATGTTGTTGTGAGCTTTTAATAACCCTACTCCTTTTTTTTTACTCCCCAGATTCTGGAATTTAAAAGCATGGTTTGAATACATAGACGCAGATCACTAGATGACATAGAGTGGGTGCTCAATACACAGTTGATTGATGACCAACATTTTTTTTTTTTCATTTAATCTCAATTTTATTAAATATCTATACAGACGTATAAAATATGTGCAGTGCATAGTAGAATCATTTTTCAGGGGTTGCGTTGGCAAGCCACACTGACTTGCTTTGTTTTGACCAAAACTTTGGTACATGAGATTCATTAGGGTCACAAACGTTTGACTTTTAAAAGAAGGATTTGAAGTTATTCTTTCTTTCTCTAGTCAAGATAAACCCCCTTACATTTTTACTTGGTGGTTGGTCATTAATGCTCCTTAGACCCTGTTCCAGTATTGTGTTTTGAGTTTTGATTCTGTAAGCCCTTTGAATCTCTTCCATCAAGATCACAATAAATTGTTACTATACATTTGGTTGTGAAGCTGCTCACACTTGCAGGATGACCCAGGATAGATAAGTATAAAATGTTTATGGAAAAACAAAAATGACAGAATTTTATCAGGCCAATGAAACACAAGTTGCAGTGCAACCTCTGAATTATTTTGCTAAGTCTTCTCCTGTGGTCTTTTACTCCATCTTTCTCATTGTGCTGACTTGTCCGTCCTCTTTCTGTTCAGCAGTGGAAGACATTTAGCGAACGCTCTTCAAGCTCCCAGACTCTGACCCGGTTTGATTCTGACATTGTACCAGCTGATCCTGTAAGTCAATCACTTAGCTTGCTTGTTTGAAATTAATTTTATTAACTCAGATTTCCTTTCGTTATAGTTTTTAGCTGATACACATGATTCAGTGGAATGCTTAGAGGGAAATGGTGGCAGGCTTTTCAGTTTTTGTGTGCTTAATGGTAGAAAGAACTTCTTTGTCATTCTTTCTATTTTCTAGTTATTTTGATGAGAGAAAACTGTTATGGTTTTAGTTGACCAACTTTTAATATGGCAATGACCTAATGTCAAAGTGGAAGGCAAGCAAAGTTGTTGGTCAAAACAACGCCATTTGATGCCTCAGATGGCAGGCAGTGTGGCCTGGTTCCTTGATAAAATCTGGACTATCAATGGAAGTGGATGGGCTGCGTCTCTGTCTTCCATCAGTATTATTGCTTCCTGTCAGCTTGTGGGAAGAGCTGGCCTAAAGCCACTTGCTAGACAAAAGGAAGGTGCAGTTGAGATCTGCTCTGTTGTGGAGCTGCTGCCCAGAGCAGCCTGATAGGCCTACCTGGCCCTCACTGCCCTAGTAGAAACTCAGTTTTTACTGAATGGCAGAGCCTACTGCTGAACCTGGGGTGACTAAAGCCAGCATGAGAACCAGGTTGGACCATTCTGATTCAGGAGTTGTGCCACCCCCTTTCTTATCAGTGGCTGTAACAAGAAATGGCCAGAGAGGGTAGTCCAAGGTCTTTAAATCCCTCTCTGTGAGTTGCTGCAAGACCATTGGTAGTTTGCTTGGCCCTTAGGTCTGTGAATCAGGGTCTATAAAAGGGGTGAAATAATATTTACCTAAATAGGCTTATCATAAGAATAAAATGAAAGAACTTGTACAAAGGGCCTAGCCTAGTGTCTGTCACATAGTAGGTGCTGAAAAAATGTTAGCTCTCTTGGCTTGGTTCCTGTTTAGTAAGCAGGCAATAAGCACAGTGCTGTATATGACTAGGCAGGCCTTCCTCTCTTCTGTAATTCTGAATGCTTGTTTTTTGAGAGCCAAAGGTACTAACCCTTGTTTGTTGGAATTTGCGAGGAATCCGGGTCATCAGACATTTGTTCAACATGTACTAGAGAGGTACAAAGATGAATAAGTCATAGCTCATACTCTCAAGAAGCTCATAATCAAGTGAGAGAAGTAGATGTGGATAAAACTAACTATAATGCAAGGCAAATGCTACTAAATGCCATAATGGTGAGGATGAAGTAAGAGGGGAAGATTTCATGGAGGAAGCAGCACTTGGGTTAACCCTTAAAGATCTTAGACTTACAGAAAAGTTGCAAAGATGGCACAAAAGAGTTCCCATTTATCTCTTACCTGGCTTCCCCTAATGTTAATTGTCTTACATAATCATATTACAGTTATTAAGAACAGGAAATTAACATTGCTGCAATAGCAAAGGGTAGGCACATTTTTTCTATGGGCCATATGGTCTCTGTTGCAGCTACTCAGCTAACCCTATCATTTTACCAGGATATCAGCCACGGACAATATGTAAATGATTGTTATTGTATTTCAATAATACTATTTACAAAAATAATGAGCAGATTGGGCTTGGCCTGCAAGCCATAGTTTGCCAATCCCTGAACTAAAAATTACATACCTTATAGGATTTCACTAGTTTTCCATTAGTGTCCTCCTTCTGTTCCAGTGTCCTATCCTGAATCCCACATTTCGTTTAGTTGTCTTATTTCTTTAGTCTTCTCTATTCTGTGACAGCTCCTAGCCTTTTGTGACCTTAATGTTTTTGAAGAGTACTGGTTAGTTGTAGGTTGTCTGTCAATTTGGGTTTCTCTGATTGGGGTGAGGTTATGCACTGGGGCAAGAAAAGCACAAAAATGGTACTGTGTTCTCAGTGCATGGTATCAAGGGGCTCATGATGTCAATATAACTTACTAGTGGTGTTTACCTTGATTTTTTGGTTCGGTTGGTGTCTCCTGAGTTTCTCCACTGTAAAGGAACTATTTTTACCTTTGTAGTTAATAAATGTCTTGGGGAAGATACTTTCAAACTGTGAAATCCTGTTTCTCATTGAACTTTTGCCCACTAATTTTAGTACATTCATTGTGGGTCTCGTCTGCAACAATTATTATTGTGGTATTTGTCTAATTCTGTGTTTCTTTCATTCCTTTTATATTTCTTAATTGGAATTTTGCTGTAAGGAAGAGCCATTTCTTCTTTCCCATTAATTTACATTTGTGTGGTTTCATAAATATTTATTCTATGGTTTAAATCCAGTAAGGATTCCTGGTGGCACAATGGTTAAGCACTCAACTGCTAACCTAGAGGTTGGTAGTTTGAACCCACCAGCCACTCTGCAGGAGAAAGACATGGCAGTCGGCTTCCATAAAGATTTACAGCCTTGAAAATCCTATCCAATAGGGTTGTTATAAGTTGGAATCGACTTCACGGTGGTAGGTAATATAAAATACTCCATTAGAAATGAACAATCCAAAGGGGGAATTAAGAAAACAATCCCATTTACAGTAGTATGAAAAAGAAATACTTAGCAATAAATTTAACCAAGAAAGTGCAGGACTTGTACACTGAAAACTACAAAACATTTGCTGAAAGAAAATAAAGAAAACCTAACAAAATGGAAATACATTCTGTGTTCGTAGATTGGAAGACTTAATGTTTTTAAGATAGCAATATTTCCTAAAGTGTTGGGTAGATTAAATGCAGTCTCTCTCAAAATTCCAACTGATTTTTTTTTGCATAAATGGAAAAGCTGATCTTAAACTCTATATGGAATTGCAGGGGACCCTAAATAGCCAAAACAGTCTTGGAAAAAAATAAAAAGAACAAGTTGGAGGACTTATACTCCCCATTTCAAAACTTAGTACAAAGATACAGTAATCAAAGCAATGTGTTAGTGTCATAAGGATAGACATATTAATCAATGGAATAGAATAGAGTCCAGGAATAAACTCTACATTTGTGGGCAGTTGATTTTCGACAAGGGTGCCCAGACCATTCAATAGGGAAAGAATACTCTCTTCAACAAATAGTGCTAGGGCAAATGGATATCCACATGCAAAAGAACGATACTGGATCCCTACCTCACACCATATAAAAAAAATCAGCTGAAGATGAATCAAAGACCTAAATAAAACCATAAAACTATTAGGAAAAAAACATAGTTGTAAATCTTCATGACTTTGGATTTGGCAGTGGTGTCTTAGTTAGGTATGCCATCAGAAGGTCAGACAATAAAAGAAAGAAAAAATAAATTGAATTTCATCAAAATCAAAACTTTTGTGCCTCAAAGGACACTATCAAGAGAGTGAAAAAACAACCTACAGAATGGGAAGGAATTTTTGCAAGTCTGTCTAGAATACATAAAGAACTCTTACAACTCAATAACAAAAAGACAACCAGCTTAAAAAAGGACAAAAGACTTGAATGGACATTTCTTCGAAGAAGATATATAAGTGGCAAAAAGCGCATGAAAAGATGCTCAGTGTTACTAGCCATTAGGTAAATGCAAATCAAAACCATGAGATACTACTCACACCTGCTAGAATGGGTATAATGAAAAAAAGAAAATAACAAGTGTGGATGTGGATGTGAAGAAATTAGAATCCTCATACATTGGTGGTGGGAATGTAGAATGGTGCACACATTATAGAAAACAATTTGGTGTTTCCTCAATAAGTTAAACACAGAATTTCTGTGTGACTCAGCAATTCTACTCCTGGGTATATACCTAAAAGAAATGAAAACAGGTTCTCAAACAAATACTTGTACACAAATGTTCATCGCTGCATTATTCATAATAGCCAAAGTGAAAACAACCCAAATGTTCATCAGTTGATAAATGGATAAACAAAATGTAGTATATGGCCATAGAAAGAAATGACGAATGCTACAACATGTATGAACTTTGAAGACATTATACAAAGTGAAAGAAATCAGTCACAAAGGCCCACATATTGCATGATTCCGTTTATATGAAATGTCCAGAATATGCAAATCTATAGAGACAGAAAGCAGGTTAGTGGTTGCCAGGGGCTGTGCTAGGGGAGAATGGGGAATGGGTGCTTAATGGGTATGGAGTTTCTTTTTGGGGTGATGAAAAAGCTCTGGAACGAAATAGCGGTGATGGTTGCACAACATTTTGGATGTACTTAATGCCCTTCATTACATACTTTACAGTGGTTAAAATGGTAATATTTTATGTGTTTTTTACCACATCAAAAAAAAAAACAAAACCTTAGAGATGAATAACCCACCCCACCCTACCCCCCAAAAAATCCAATACTATCATTTATTTAGTTGCTCAAATTGTTGTCACATTAGCCTTTATAAATTCCTCGAGTTGATCCCTGGCTCTTTTGATAAGCCCCATCTTATTTTGAGCGTTTCCTTAATTTATATCACCGCAAGACATTCCAGTCACATCTTTTGTCTTCCACTCCTCCCTGGAAGCAGCCGTTTCTCCTCAGAGCCTTGGTACCTTTTATCGGAAATGCCCTAAGTTCACCATTGTATTTGAGAGACAGTTTTGCTGGATATATAATTCTTGGCTGGCAGTTCTTTCTTCAAGGCTTTATGTATGTCATCCCATTGCCTTCTTGCTTGCATGGTTTCTGCTGAGTAGTACGAGCTTATTTGTAGATGACTTTTTGTTTATCCCTAGCAGCTCTTAAAATTCTCTCTTTATATTTGGTTTTGGCACGTTTGATTATGTCTTTGTGACTTTCTTTTGGGATCTGTGTGGGGTTCAGTGAGCTTCATGGATAAATATCTTCTTTCACAGCATCAGTGACGTTTTCTGCTGACAAATCTTCCACAATTCTCTCTGTATTTTCTGTTATCTCCCCTGTTCTGGTACTCCAATCACTCGTAGGTTGTTCCTCTTGATAGAGTCCCACATAATTCTTAGGGTTTCTCCATTTTTCAAAAATTCTTTTATCTGATTTTCCTCAAATAAGTTGGTGTCAAGTGCTTTATCTTCAGTCTCACTAATTCTGACTTCCATTGCCTCAATTCTGCTCCTGTGACTTTCTATTGAGTTGTCTAATTCTGAAATTTTATTGTTAATCTTTTGGATTCTTATTTGCTGTCTCTTTGTGGATTCTTGCAGCCTATTTGTCATTATGCTTTTGTATAATCGTCTTAAGTTCCTCTGTTGCTTTATGTGTTCCTTGACAAGTTTAGCGTTTTGCCTGATCTCCTGAAAAGCTCTGTATGTTAATCTTTTGAATTCTGTCTCCAGTAATTCCAAGAAGTTATCTTCCTCTGGAAGGTTTCTTGATTATTTGTTTTGGGCACTTGCTGAAGCCATCACGGTCTGCCTTTGTATGTGATTTGATGTTGACTGTTGTCTCTGAGCCATCAATAAGTTATATTTATTTATTTTATGTTTGCTTACTGTGTCCTAACTTCCTGTTTTGTTTTGATGTGCCTGTTTTGTTTTGATAGGCTGGCCATGTGAGCTGGTTTGATTAATGCCTTTGAAGATCTCATGTCCTGTCACCAGGTGGTTAGAGCCGTTACTAGGTATGTTAGCCCAGAACTCCATTTACTTTTCTTGTATGGATTCAGCTCAGGTGTCCAGGTAGTTGGTCACCAAATGTGTAGTGCAGGCTCTCGCCTACAGTCCTAGACAGGCAGGGATGATTGGAGTAGGCACAGGTATCTGGCTGCAGTAGGGGGTCATGCGCTGAACAAAGCACAGAGCTGATGGCTGCCCTTGAGTGTATGGGAGGAAAGCATGTCCCTGTTTCCTAGAGTGTGTAGGTGGGTGGGTTTTGCAGCTGGACTGTGGGCACCCAGTGCTGTTGGCTGTAAGGACTGGGAGGCACCACTTATTCTTGGACCCCTGTTGTGGGTGGGTAGAAGGTGTGGGTGGAGCCACCACTCCTCAGGCCCCTGATGTAGGTAGGTGAGGGCCCTGCTTAATGGGCATAAAACCAAACCAAACCCAGTGCCCTCGAGTTGATTCCGACTCATAGTGACCCTATAGGACAGAGTAGAACTGCCCCATAGAGTTTCCAAGGAGCACCTGGGGGATTCGAACTGCCGACCCTTTGGTTAGCAGCCGTAGCACTTAACCACTACGCCACCACTGTATCAGCTATAAGGTGGAGTGGCAGATTTGTGGCATTTGACACCGCTTAATGGGCATAGCAGTGTCAAATGTCACGAATCTGCCACTCCACCTTACAACTGATATAGTTGAAAATAGGCTTCAGGTGTACACCCTGTTGTACTGTGCTAATGAGGGCCTGTGCTGTTGAAATGGGCCCATACAGGTCTATGCAAAGTCCGTGGACCTCTCATGCCTATGCCTAGGCAAACGGGCTATGTCTGCCCCGATTTCCCTGCACAGGGGAGCTGGCAGATTATTTTTTCCTGTTTGTTAATTCGTTCCCTTTCCAAAGCCAAGAGAACAGCTCAGGATATGCGATGGGTCCTACCTCTGGCCCAGTGGATGTGGCAGTCGCTGAAGCTGGCCCAGGACTGGTGCAGAGTAGGGAGGGGGCAGGTAAATAAGAGAGAGGTTCTTCCCAGAGGGGGTGTTTTTTGATCTGCCCGGTACGTTAGATGAGGGTACTTATTTTTGCTGATTGAGCACCGCTTTTCCCTGGTTCTGGAGGCTTGAGTAGACTTTCCACAGCTTGGTCTCTCCTAATGTGTAAAATGCATCCTCGAGGATCACTGCTTGCCTCACCACACATGCAGGGTGCCGGTTCCTGCCAGGTCAGGTCTGGCAACTACTCTCTACTTCTAAACTGTCTCTCCTTCCCCCTGCTGCTCAGTCTGATTCCTCCAACTTTGCTTTGGATGTTCAGGGCTCCCAGATTGACATATATGATAAGTTTACTTGTTTTTTCGGGTCTTTGTTGTAAGAGGAACCACAGGAAATGTCTGACTACTCTGCCATCTTGGCCTCACCTCAGTGGATTGATGATATCTTTTGTTGGAGAATGGTGTTTAAAAATCAGAATCTGGGTATTAGATGACTCTGCTTATTTTTAATCTCCTTCTTTCCCTAAGAATACGGGTGAGAGGGAGAAGTAATCCAGTGTTCTTTGAGCATTTTCCATGTGTCACGTGCAGTTTTACACATATTACCCTTCCAGGAACCTTTTTATAATTTTTGATGATAATGATACTCCATTTTAGGTAGGAAAGTGGCTGAGAGAAATTGAGATTTGCCCAAAGTCATAACTGACAATATTTAAACTAGTTTTTCTTTTTAAAGCTGTGACCTTATTTTCTTTTCAGATCTTTGTGTATACTCTTCCCCACCTCTCTATCACTTGGCATTTGTGTCCTCTTCCATTAGGAATCCCTCCCTAACCACTTTGGCTCATGCCAGACTCACCTAACGATGAACTGGTACTCACCATCTTCTGTACTGTTCACTTATGTATGTCTTGCTCTTTCCGCCAGAGGGGCAAAGGACATTCCCTGATTTAGTTTGTCTATCTGTTTTGACTTGCTGGCATAGTGCTGGGCACACTGGATACTCTTGATATGAGTAGAGGGTACCTTCTCAAGGCAGTTCTACTTGTGACAGTTGTCTTCACCATCACCGGTATTTCTATGATACTTCGCAGAACGTTTCCACAAGCATCATTTGTACAAAAGGCAAACAAAGATTAACAGCCCTTCGTCTTGACCAAGCCTTGGTGAGGAAAAGTAATTTGCCAAGGTGGTGGTAAAGCCAATACTCAGATTTGGTTCTTGATCTTCCACCAAGTCCTACACACTTTTCACTATGCTTTTGTATCCTAGTTTTTATACTAATGCTGTTTTGCAATCCAGTGAACTAGAGAGGAATCAAAGAGAGATGGGGTAATTTTGTTCCCAGTGCCGTGGTTCCTTTTCTGTGAAACCACTTGTAGTCATGGTTTTAGTAGGAGTTCAAACATTTTTGGAAAGTAACCTTGGTTTCCTCTGATATGGCTGAAAGGTAGGAATTCCAGAGTGAACAGATGATGAGGAAGTGGCTACTCCCTTTCTTTAGTGGATACTAGAATGGGAGCATTTGAAAATTTGGTATGATACTACCATTGTGAAGCAATAAAGAGTAGCTAGGTTTTTTTGTTTTTGTTTTCCTACTAAAATGATTTTAAACAAGTGCAGGTTGTTCTTCATACCTGTCCAAACAGGTGAGTTTGGATAAAGGTACCATAGTTCTTCCCATTCTGCCTTGTGGAAGTTTACAAAGACTGAAAAATTGGGGCAGAGGGGTTTGTGGGTTTTGGTGGAAGCTTAAAATTCTAACCTATGTGTTCTTAAAGACTGGGAGAGCTGTGGCTGTGGATTTTTTAGGGTCACTTCTGACCTACCGAGCACCTCGTCTGTGCCTGCCCGTTTCATGCTTCATCTTTAGCCCTCAGTAGCTTCTGGGGACTTTGTCGCCCCAGCCCACTCCACTCCTTTAATTGGGGGACTTGTGTTGCCTCAGCTATAAAGTGACCTGATCTGGACATAGATTGCACCTTTCCCAATGGAAGCCTAGGTGAGCTGGTCAGGAATGGTTGAGAGATGATGAATTAAACCTTAACATACTTCCTGCTGGCCAAGGGGAAGTGATTGAGGGAAGGATGATGGTGTCTCTAGTTCCATCTCAGTCGGAGGCAAATCTCTGCAAAACCTGGTGGTTCAGGTGGCCTAAAAGGCAGGACTGGACAGACTTTGGGGGTTCTGGACCTGAGAACTCAGGCTTTTTCTCTAGAGCCTTACAAGAATCCTATTTCTCTAAGTTCTTAAGGAAATCCAGCAACGTTTTGGGGTCATCTAGACTGGCCTCTAGGAGGCAGAGCTGAAGTTTTCTGCCATTGACCCTCATTCCCCTAGTTTGAGCACACATAATACACTAGACACAAAACAACAGTTAACTGTCCTTTGTTTATGCAGCTGACACGTATCAGGCACATATGAGGTAGGTAACTTTACCCCATTTTATAGATGAAGAAACTGAGGCTCAGAGATTTCAAGATTTGTGTGTGTGTACTTATATAAAACTGTGTGTGTTTATGTAAAACTCAAGGACACTTTCCTACCTAACCATAGTGCAATGATCAACATCAGGAAATTAACATTGATACACTATAGTGTTTAATCATGGAGTGTCTTACTTATCTAGTGCTATTGTAACAAGAAGACCACAAATGGGTGCCTTCAAAAAACAGAAATTTATTTTCTCACAGTTTAGGAGGCTAGAAGTCTGAATTCAGGGTGCTGGCTCTAGGGGAAGGCTTTCTGTTTTTGTCAGCTCTGGAGGAAGGTCCTTCTCTTTTTTGAGCTTCAGCTCATGGGCGGTCTTCATGTGGCTCGGCATCTCTCTTTGCCCATCTCTGCTCACTTGCTTGCTTGTTTAATCTCTTTTATATTTCCAAAGACTCAAGATATACCCTGCACTAATCCTGCTTCATTAATATAACAAAGAAAACCCATTCCCAAATGGGATTGTAGCCACAGACATAGAGGTTAGGATTTATAACATTATTTTTGGGGAACACAATTCAGTCTGTAACATGAGTTCATTCGCATTTTTCCACTAAGGTCTTTTACAGTGAAAGAAAACACATTTATTATTCCTGGTTCTGGGTCACATGTTGCATTTACGTAACCACTCTTTAGTTCCCTTTGATCTGGAGCGGTTCCTCAGTCTTTGTCTTTCATAACCTTGATATTTTTCAAAAAGTCAGGCCATTTATTTTGCACAACATCCCTCAATTTGGGTTCATCTGCTGTTTTCTCATGATGAGGTTCAGATTATGCATTTTCGGCAGGAATGCTGCAGAAACAATATTATGCGTCCTTAGTGCACCCCATCAGGTGGCACATGGTGTCATTTTATCCCACTATTGAAGCTTTTAACTTTGATAACTTGATTATAGTGGTGTCAACCTGGTTTTCCATTGTAAAGTTACTTGCTTTCCATTATTAATAAGTATCTTGTGGGATGATAGTTTGAGACCCTGTAAATACCCTGTTTCTCATCAAACTGTCACCCACTAGTTCTAGCATGCATCGATGATTCCTGCCTGAAACAATTTTTTCTATGGTGATTGCCATTTCTTCATGTTCTCTATATTTATTAGTTGCCATTATGCTGTGTGGAAGAACTTTCTCTTCTCACCTATGTATTATTTGTTTTATTTATATGAGTGTGGACTCCTGGATTCTTACCTTATTCTATGGGTTATAACCCATTACTAATGCTATTTATTTTGGTGCTCAAATTGTTCCAGATTTGGCTAGTGGGGGCCTCTTTAGGCTTTCTGTGTCCTATTCACATTTCCACATCATTCTTCAAGTACTTCCTTACTTTTTGACCCAGGAAGATGATCCTTGTATGTAATATGTAATATGTAAAGACTTGTTTGAATCCATGAGGGATAAGAATCAGGATCAGCCCAAAGCTGGATCCCACGAGGCGGAGGTCAGACACAGCTTCGCTGTGCAATTTCTTTATCATTTCTGACACCAGCTGCTCCTTCCCCCTCCTCCCCCCGTGGCACTCAGATAATTCATTGCAATGGCCACACAGGATTCACAAACCATACTCTCAGTTATGTGGTTTACTAGGGAAGTAACAGGCTACAGCTCGGGATCAGGATCAACTTGGGAGTAACAGGAAACAACTTGGGGTCAGGATCAGGGAGCACACAGACAAGGTCTGGAAGGCTCTGCTGAAGTGGAAAGCACATCCTTCCCTTCATCAGTGCAGGACAGCTTTCAACCAAGACAGCTCTCTCAGCTGCTCTCTGCCATCAGCCTTTCTGCCATTTAATTGGCCTAGCTCACAGCCAGTGTAGCAGCTTCAGGACTGCTTGGCTCCCACACGACTCTGCTGCTCTGCCAGCCTAGCTCTCAGCCAACAGCTCTTTCAGCTGCAGCCTTTTCAGCTAACCAACCCAGCTCTTAGCCTGCAGCTTTCTCAGCTGTACCTTTTTTTTTTTTTTAACCAGGCCTGGGAGGGGCCTCATGTCCTAAAGGACACACCTCCTGGCTCCTGTTAACCAGGAGGTCTCTAAAACCTCTGCATTCCAGTTCTTTATGTATCTCAGCCCTTATCAGTTACGAGGTGGGGCCTCTGTCACCAGCAAAGAGTTCTGCCAATCCTCTATTACTCATGAGATGTAATCAACTCAGATCTTGTACAAAAGTCAACACTCTCTGCCAGCAGACACGCTCGCTCTTCCCCTGGGCAAAAGTAACCAGCCTCTGGGGTAGAAAGCAACCTTGGAGGTCCCCGAAGTTGTCTCTCCAGAAAACTATGGCAAAGGTAACAACTCCTCAAGGCTTAAGGGAAAAATCTCCCAAGCTGTTTTTCCAAAGAACAAAGGCAAAACACCATATAAAGAAACTCATTGGTACCCACAATATGTATCTACTGCTTTTCCTGTTCCAGCTCCAGAGTCAGCCAGTTCTCCACAGAGCCCTGCTTGTTTCGATGGGGAATGGTGTTTAGAAACCAAGATCCGGGTAAACGGATTTAAAAAGAAGCCAAGATTTCGGTGCTAGATGATGCTCATTGGTACTGGGGTATCATTGCTTCTAGGCCCTCTTAGCAGACAAAACTAGAAAATACCCAAACACACTTACACATTACTCTGTCTTTAATATTAAACACCATTCTCTACACTGGTACATTCAATTTCACTCCCTTCTCCAACAATAAGAAGTCCAGCTCCCATGTATTAATTTTTTAATTTCGGAAGTAATACATGAATACATATCCTCCTGGATCATTTTCCTAGATAAATATCTAATTTTTTTTATATCACTGATGGTTTTGTAATGAAAATATGACTTTGACTTAATAAGTTTGGCAGTCTTTCCATGGTAGTACTAAACTTGCATGTCATTATTTTTAACTGCTACATAGAATTCTGTTATTTAGAATTAAAAATAATTCTGGTGTGGGGGTGTTAAAAGCATTGTCGCAGTGAACATGTTTCTGGGCCCAGTGAGAGACACATTCCAAGAAGAGAAGCACTGAATCCATGAGCCTGGACATTTTTTCCAAAAACAATAAAAGCTTTAAAAAGTATTTTTCTGATTAGGTAAATAACATGTACTCTTTCTCTGTGGAAACCCTGGTGGCGTAGTGGTGAAGTGCTACAGCTGCTAACCAAGAGGTCAGCACTTCGAATCCGCCAAGTGTTCCTTGGAAACTCTGTGGGGCAGTTCTACTCTGTTCTGTAGGGTTGCTGTGAGTCGGAATTGACTCGACAGCAGTGGGCTGGTCTCTCTCTCTCTCTCTTTTTTTTTTTTAAGGCAAATAATACATAAAAAATAATGAGGAAGTAGGGAAAGAAAACCTAAAATCTCACTCCTGATACAATATTTTTGTGATGAGCCTTTTACATAATCTTCTTATGCACACACGTACACAGATTCACATCACTGGGACCATATTCCATATGCTTGTTGTGTTACGGACACATTTGTTTCTTTTATTTTTTGGTGTATGTACAATAAAGTACACACATCTTAAATGTAAGCTTGATAATTTTACATATATAAACTTCCTTGTAACTACCACCCCAGATCAAGATATTAAGCATTCAGTGTGCCATAAGCTTTCTTTCTGCTTCCTTCCAGTCAATACCTTTGCCCCAAAGGTAACTACTGTTCTGACCTCCATCACCGTAGATTACTTTTGGCTGTTCTTAACTCACACAGTAGATAACTATCTTATGTTTGGCTTCTCTCATTCAGTACAATGTCTGTGAGGTTCATCCATGTTGCTGCATGTAGCAGTAATTCATTCTTTTTCATAGCTGTAGGTTCTTTTGTGCTACAGCTGCTCACCAAGAGGTCGGCAGTTCAAATCTGCCAGGCACTCCTTGGAAACTCTGTGGGGCACCTCTACTCTGTCCCATAGGGTCGCTATGAGTCGGAATCGACTCGACGGCACTGGGTTTTTTGGGGGCGAGTTAGGTTCTTTTGTGTTGTTGTTTTACTTCTTGCCATTAAGAATTTTTAGCAATAGTATTAGCTACATTTAAAACAGCACATACTTTGTACTAGACACTGTTTTAAGTCCTTTACATATTTAGCTTATTTAACCTTCAAACCAATCTAACGAAGTAAGTGCTGTTATTACTGTCATAGTCATGCCCTTGATTTTGTCAAATTGACAGAATTCCTTTTTATTCCTAAGTTATTGAATGTTTTTATTTTGAATGGATGTTGAATTTTGTCAGATGCTTTTTCTGTATCTGCTGAGATAATCCTATGAACTTTTTTAGACTGCCAATACGGTAAATTGCATTGATTTTTGAATTTTGAACCAACTTTGCATTCCTGGGATAAACTCCATTTGATCGCGATGCAGTATCTTCTTTACATATTGCTGAATCTGTTTTGTTAATATTTTCAAAGATTTTTACATCTATGTTCATATCTATAGTTTTCTTGTACTTTGTCTGGTTTTGGTATAAGGATAATACAAACATCATAAAATAAATTGGGAAGTGTCTCCTTCTATTTTCTGAAAGTGTTTGTGTGGAATTGGTATTGTATCTTTCTTAAATGTTCGGTAGAATTCCCCAGCAAAGCCAACTGATCCTGGAATTTTAGGGAAGGTTTTAACTATTAATTCAAATTCTTTAGTAGATAGAGGACTACTCAGATTATCTGTTTTTCTTGGGTGAACTCTGGTAGTTTGTGTCTTTTAAGAAATTTGTCCATTTCATCTAAGTTGTCAAATGTTGGCATGAAGTTGCTCATAATTTCCCATGTTATACTTTTATTGTCTGTTGACTCTGTAGTGATGTCCCCTTTTTCATTTCTGCTATTGGTAATTTGTGTCTTATTTCTTTTGTCCTGATCAGTCTGACTAGAGATTAATCCTTTTTGAAAACAATTGTCTTTTGCTGGATTCTCTAGAGACACAAAACCAGGGAGGTGTCTTTATATGTATATAAATGTGTATATATGTATATATTGTTGTTAGGTGCCATTGGGTCAGTTCCAAGACATAGTGACCCTACGTACAGCAGAATGAAACACTGCCCTGTCTTGCGCCATCCTCACAATCTTGTTATGCTTAAGCCCATTGTTGCAGCCACTGCATCAATCCATCTCACTAGGGTCTTCCTCTTTTTGCTGACCCTCTACTTTATCAAGCATGATATCCTTCTCCAGGGATCTGATCCCTCCTGACAACGTGTCCAAGGTATATGAGATGTTGTTTCACCATTTTTGCTTCTAAGGAATATTCTGGTTGTACTTCTGTACATATACAATGTATGTATACACATATAAAAGACAGAGATTTATATCAAGGAAATGGCTCACGTGGTTGTAGAGGCTGGAAAGCTCCAAGTCCGTGGGTCAGGCTAGAGCCATCTCTTGACTAGTTTAGCTTCAGGGGCTGGCAAACCCAAGATCAGCAGATTAGACAACAGGCCTCTGGCTCACAGGCTGTGGAGGCTGACATATCCCAAGACTGGCAGGTAAGCTGTTAGCTCAAGTCCCAAGAACTGGAGGTCAGATGAACAGGAGCCAGCTGCAGGATCCAGAGCAATCAAAAAGCCCTTAAGCCTTGCCAGAAAGTCCGCCTATATTGGATGCAGGCCACACCCCCAAGAAAACTCCCTTCCTACTGATTGACTACTCACGACAGATTCCATCATGGAGGTGATCACATTATACGACTCCCAGACTACATCATAACTGCCAAACCACTGAGGATCATGGCCCAGCCAAGTTGACATGTAACCTTAACGATCACAAAATTGATATGTCAAGAGCTATAAAAATTCAAATCTAGTTGAGAATTTAAGGCTTTAATTGTTGTTTTTTTGTTTTGTTTTTAAGAGAAAATTTTTTTTGTTATTGTTTTGATGCTCCTCTTAATGTTCTCTAGGGAAAAAGTCAGAATGGGTTTCAAGACAGACACACATTTTAATTCATGCTCCCGCACTTACCAGCTATGTGACCTGGGCAAACCATTTAAACTGATCTGGGCTTTGATTTTATCATTTTGAAGGAGGTGGTAGTAACTTCAGTATAGGGCATAAACCCAAAAAGTGCCAGGCTCAGTGCCTGCTTAGATTGGGCACTCACTAAATAAGAGCTGCTACTGCTATTTAGCAGAGTGAAAAATTGGAATCCAGCTTGCTAAAATAGCTCGTTTGTGGAGTATTCCCCCATTTCCCTGGCTCAAGTTACCCACTTCATCTTCTCTTTCCCCAAAGCACTTTGTACACATTATTTTATAGCATTTCTCTCATTTGACTGGAGTGTTTTCTTTGTTTCCTTGACTAGACTGAGCTTCTAGACAGCAGGGCCCTGTTTTTCTCATCTTTTCTTCCTAGTGCACAGGCCAAGGCCTGGCCTATATTTAAGTGATCAAAAACATTTTAATAAATGAAGAAATGGGGAATAATTAAGTAAATAATAGTACATCAAATCAATGAACTATTGTGCAGCCAAAGAAACAATCATTATAAATGATTGTCTAGCAACATGGAAAAATGTTTTAAGAAGTAGAATACATTTTATCTTTGCTTTTTTATGTGGGCATCTATATATGTGTATGCATTTGATATTTGTGTATGGAAAAAAAGAAGGAAAACTCGAGAGAGGAAGTAGCTATGTGAGTGGTCAGATTCTGGCCTGGCTTTTCTTTTTTTTTTTTTTTTAAATTACATCTTCATTTTATTTGTGAATATCCTTCTCTGTACAGCACAGAAATGATTAAATATGAGTTATAATGAGATCAATAAACCATTTAGGGCTTATGTTTTTTATTTAAAAAAAAATTATACATTTGCATGCCTGTGAGATCTGCCTTTTCTTTCTCTGACACACAACTTTTGAACAGGGTGAGACTGTGATAGGAGGTGGTGAGTTCCCTGTCACTGGAAGCAGACAGGCAGAGGTGAGGCTTGAATATCATTTAGCAGGAATGATTGTTGAGGCACCTGGGCCAGAAGGCCCACAAGCCTGTGATTCTTTTTCTCTGATTCTGAAAGCCGTGAAAGTCCTATAAGAGTATCTTTTGTCTGTGTGGGCTGAGTTAGGTTTGAAAAGACATAATGAAGACATGATAATGGTGCACTTTTAAGAGCTGGGAGGCAGACCATATTCATTTATCTCTGAAGAATCTCCTTGTTAAAGCTAAGAGCCCAGATCTGTGTGAAGTACAGACTGTTCTTCGGACAGTTTTTACCTTCCTACCTACCTGTCTGTCGCAGGGAACTGTTTGTCTATTTCTTTCGTGAGTCCTTGGAGTATGTCATGGGGTCATGTGTCACAGCGTCCATTGTCTGCCTCCCTTTCCCTAAAGCAAAAACCAGACCCACTGCCCTCGAGTCGATTCCGAGTCATAGCGACCCTAAAGGACAGGGTAGAACTACCCCTTTGAGTGTCCAAGGAGCACCTGGCAGATTTGAATTGCTGACCTTTTGGTTCGCAGCTGTAGCACTTAACCACTATGCCATGAGGATTTTTCTCTTTCCCTAGCTCTTGTTTAATGTGAACTAGAGGGTGTGTGTGTGTGTGTGTGTGTGTGTGTGTGTGTGTGAAGAAGGGTGTGTGTGTGTGTGTGTGTGTGTGTGTGTGTGAGAAAGAAGGTATGGGATTCAGTATTTAAGTATTAGCTCTGGTCAGAGACTTGGGCTTTCTTCCTTGGCGTTGTCACTGATTAACCTGTTCAGTTTAATGAACATTAATTGGGTTAGTCTGTGTCCCAGTCCCTCGAGATGACAAGCACTTTGTCTATCATCATGCACAGATTACTCAGTTTGACCCTTCTACTCTTGCTGCCTGTGATGGGGGGTCATGACCCACAACAGCTCATTCTGGTTTAGGACAACTGTTTCAGAAAGCTCTTACTTAGAGAGTACATAAATCTCTGTCCTCCATTACCAGGCCCTGCTTCTGGACCCTGGGGCCTCGTCCTCCTCTCAGTTTTTCTGACTGCCCAAAGAAAGAATCAGCTGCCTCTGAATCTTCTTTTCTTTAGGGCTAACCCCTCCAGTTCCTTTACTGTTTCTCATGTGACGTGTTTTGGGAGCTGCTCTGTCCTTGGTACTCTTTCTGGTTCGGTTCCAGTTTATCTTTGATGCTAAATGTGGAGCCCATTTGTAATTCTATTAATGAACTCTCAGTAACCTTAGGTTTTTGACAGGCCATGTTGACCTTGGCACATTCTGTGCCTATTTCTGTAAAAGGGAGTAACACTGGCCGTGCTGCAGGTGTGCTGTGACTGCTAAGTGCGTGAAAGTGCAATGGGAATTGTGACACGTCCCGCTCGTGTGGGCGTTCTAGTGTTCTCTGGGTATTCCTGCCAGATGATCACCCTCATTTGTGTGGTGCATCAGAGGCAGAAGCCGCCTTCACAACTGGTTTGCCCAGAATTTCAGTAAATTAAGGCAATCCTCTGGCCTTTCCCTTCCTCTTTTCCGTATTTTTTATCCAGAGCTAATTGAGGCAAAGGACATGGCCAAAAGGGTGAATGTATGAACTCCTGTGAAGTATGTTGTGCCTGTAGATGTCCTATGGTGACTTAATAGTGTTACTAATTATACCTATGAGGCGCCCTGGGACACATCACAAAGGGCTCAGGGAGGTCGCAGGTTTGCCTCACTTGGAGTTCAGGCCCAGTAGCTGAGGCACCAGAAATGCTGATAGAAACAAGCACATGTGGCTCTCCATGAAACCAGCTCTACCTCCAGTGGTCAGCCCCTGTGGGGCTTTGTCAGCTGGATTTGTGCTGAGTAACGATAGCTCATCTCCTGCCTGCTTCCTGCCAAGTCATGCTTTCACAGATCCAGCTCCCAGCTTTAGTGGGTGCCTTCCTCTTTCACCTCATTGTATCAGACCTAGTGCAAGTCATGTGCCTCTAAATCATACCCATAAGCTCTGTTATGTGGGGGAAAGGGCACCAGCTTAGGGACATTTGGGCATCTGCTGTGGAACACTGACTCTGAATATGTTCTCTAGGAGACCTTGGTCAAGGCTTCATGATTGTATGGATATTGTGGGTACGGGTACCATCGTATCTGAGTTTCTTATCTTTCTTATCTATATCTTAGGGTTATGTCCCTAAGATATAGTTCTAATCATGCCACACCCTTGCCCAGTCATTGTCAGCTGCCAAAGGCCCAAAGATCTTAGACAGGCGTACAGGGCTCCTTGACCCTTCTCATACTGATCTCAGTCTCTTTTAAAAGGCTTATCTCTTACTCACTGCCCTTATACCCACACATACAAACACATCCCATTGTACCACGCTTGAGCCCCACCAGATTCTGTAGACTCTGTTCTTTCATGTTTTAGGTCTTGGTACATGCTGCCTCCAGAACTTCTCTTATCCCCCTTATCTGATTGATGGACCCTGAGCATTCTTCATGATCCAACTCAGAGTTGACCCACAGGCACCCTTTCCTTGACTGCTTCAGACCATCTAGCTTTCTTCTTCCTCAGGGTTTTATTCTCCCTCACACTCAGCCTCCCCATGGTGTTATAACTATTGGGCTATGTCTGCCCTTCCTAAGAGATGGAGAGCTCCTTGAGGCAAGAGTTGGAGCGTTGCTCCTATCTGAACCTGCCCTAGCACCGTGTGCAGTTGTCCTGGCGTGAAGCAGGTGCTCCTGAGCTGTTTGCTGAATGCCTGACTAGAAGGGTAATTGGAGATGTGCACTTCAACATGACCATTTGGTACCTGAAAATTTTCTAGAGTCCACTTCAGACTAAACGGTATAAGGACAAGGCGCCATGCCTGCCTTGCTCTCTCAGTATCTTCAGTGCTTTGGGTGTCATGGGCAAGCAACAAAATGGCTGGTAGGAGTTCCAGCATCTTTAGGTCCACAGAGAAGTAGCTTCATGCTGTCAGCGCTCGTCTCTAGCACTGAGTTCAAACGGATCACAGTAAACTTTACCACTGCCAAGCCATTGAACGGCAAGTTAGGGTATTCAGCTTCTGTTTTTGACAAAAGTTCACAGACTTGACAATGGTTAAGTCCGTGAAAGTGAGTGAAGGTTACTGTTGACACTACAGGTTCGATAACACGTAATAGATTCAAACGTTTTCCACACAGACCTGCTGATGAATAATACAGTAAATAACCGTAGGTTTTAAACACCTTATATTTTCTTAAGCTTTGCAAATTTGTCCAACTAAGCCTTTTTCTGCTCCACACGTATTTTACTACTGTCAGTTATAATGCATCTTAGCAGATTCCGTTTCAGGTTGTACTGAAGTAGTGTCTTCTCAACTTCTTTGAAAATGTTTTTGCTTGTAGTTGTTCCATGCAGATTCCTCAAGGAAGCTACTTCTTTAGGCACTTCAAACCCGGCACTGATTCTTTAAATCAACAACTGAGCAGTATTGGTAACATCTGTAGACTCATCATGTGCCAAAGAAAACCACTGGAAATCATTCACCTTGTTTTTTTAATTGACTATTAATGTTGTTCCCTATGTCCTCAGCTCTTCAACTCTTCTCACCGTAACGTTAATGATCTTAAGTTTCTTTTCTCTGGACACATTTCTTCGCCACTGCAGTCAGGTGCGATATACTCAATTCACCATCGGTAAACAGCTTTCATTGCTTGACTAACAAATAAGCCACTCGGAAACTCATTTTGCTTGCAGCCTCATTTGCATTTTTTATTTTTGTGAAGAAATTCTGCTGTTATAAGATATTCTATTTTAAGTTTTCTGACCTTTGCCTTCCTGTAAATTGGCAATATCATGATAATTACTTAGGTTTGTAATGTCAGCATGTATTGTTTCTTTTAACACAGCCATAGTGTCATTTTATAATAGTCATAATGCTTGGCTGTCTGACTTCAGCCCCCACCAAATCAAACCCACTGCCATCAAGTCGATTCCGACTCATAGCGACTTAGTGACAAAATAATGCACACTCCACTGTACCTTAAAATGGGACATTTGTCGAGGGTGTATGGCCTGAAGAACTGGGAGGACCTCCCCAGAAGTGGGGGCTTTTCGGGGAACTATGCTCCTCCTCAGGTTATCCCCCCCTCACTTCTCCTCTCTTCTGCACCTATGACCAGACACAAGTCCCAGTAGACCCCAGAGGAAATGGTACAAAGAGGGGCCTGCGAAAAGATGCAGTGCATACCTAAAGGATATCGTGATTTTTGTCAATCTATATCAATGGAAATCTGGGGAACACGTATGGGAGGGAACTCTAGGGGTGTAGAGTGAGGGGAAAAATACAGTGTTGGCTTGGGTTTAATTTGGTGGTAAGTGTGCTGTAGCAGACTCAGGACTCAGCTTCTTAGCTCTGCTTGTTCGCTTGGTTGGCTGCCGACTAGACTCAGAAGCAGTCTGTGCTGAATAAACGTATATTTATACTGAGGAGTGTATCCAAAGGCTTAGGGAGATTGGAATGCTAGACTGGATTTGCCATGTAAGACCTGCTCACCCACCTCGAAATATGTCCCATAAGGGGTCCAGAGGATACCCCCTCACTAAGGCTGTCAGAGGCGCACCTCTAAGTCTCCTCTGTCGTGCCGTTCACTGAGGGCCAACATTAGGGTGGTGACTGCCGACACCACAGGGGAGCCCCGAACTCAATGGGTCTTTTGTAAACCTGGGTGTCCGGACCACCTAGTCAACAGGCTCTGTGTTACTTTAATAAAAACGTATTATATAAAAAAGAGCAGTGGGATGCAGACCCCAAATTCTCATAAGACCAGACTTAATGATCTGACTGAGACTAGAAGGACCCTGGTGGTCATGGCCCCCAGACCTTCTGTTGGCCCAGCTCTTCAGACATGGATTGGGCTGGACAATGGGTTGGAGAGGGATGCTGGTGAGGAGTGAGCTTCTTGGATCAGGTGGACACCTGAGACTATGTTGGCATCTCCTGCCTGGAGGGGAGATGAGAGGGTGGAGGGGGTTAGAAGCTGGTGATATGGACACGAAAAGAGGGAGTGGAGGGAGAGAGCAGGCTGTCTCATTAGGGGGAGAGTAATTGGGAGTGTATAGCAAGGTGTTTTTTTTCTTAGCAAGGTGTATATGGGTTTTTGTGAGAGAGACTGACTTGATTTGTAAACTTTCACTTAAAGCACAATAAAAATTATTTAAAAAAAAATCAAATGGCATATTGCATTGGGCAAATCTGCTGCAAAAGACCTCTTTAAAGAAGGACAACACTCAATACATGGAAGGTCAGCTCAATTGGACTGGACCAAAAGCAAAGAAGTTTCCGGGATAAAATGAATGCTTCAAAGGTCAGCGGAGCAAGGGCGGGGGTTTGGGAACCATGCTCTAAGGGGACTTCTAAGTCAATTGGCAAAATAATTCTGTTATGAAAACATTCTGCACCCCACTTTGAAAAGTGGCGTGTGGGGTCTTAAATGCTAACAAGCGGCCATCTAAGATGCATCAATTGGTCTCAACCCACCTGGAGCAAGGGAGAATGAAGAACGCCAAGGTCACACGACAACTAAGAGCTCAAGAGACAGAAAGGGCCGCATGAACCAGAGATCTACATCATCCTGAGACCAGAAGAACTAGCTGGTGCCCGGCCACAATCGATGACTGCCCTGACAGAGAGCACAACAGAGAACCCCTGAGGGAGCAGGAGATCAGTGGGATGCAGACCCCAAATTCTCATAAAAATACCATACTTAATGGTCTGACTGTGACTAGAGGAATCCCGGCGGGCATGGTCCCCAAACCTTCTGTTGGCACAGGACGGGAACCATTCCCAAGACAACTCATCAGACATGAAAGGGACTGGACGTTGGGTAGGAGAGAGATGCTGAAGAAGAGTGAGCTAATTATATCAGATGGACACTTGAGACTGTGTTGGCATCTCCTGTCTGGAGGGGGGATGGGAGGATAGAGAGAGTTGGAAGCTGGCAAAATTGTCACGAAAGGAGAGACTGGAAGGGCTGACTCATTAGGGGGAGAGCAAGTGGGATTAAGGAGTAAGATGTGTATAAACGTATATGTGACAGACTGACTTGATTTGTAAACGATCACTTGAAGCTCAATACAAGTTAATAATAAAAAAAAAAAAGACCCCTTTAAAATGTTAAAAAGCAAAGATGTCACCTTGAGGACTAAGGTGCGCCTGACCCAAGCTATGGTATTTTTAATTGCCTCATATGCATGTGAAAACTGGACAATGAATAAAGAAGATTGAAGAAGAATCAATGCCTTTTAATTTTGGTGTTGGAGAAAAATATTGACTATACCGTGGGCCGTCAGAAGAATGAACAAATCTCTCTTGGAAGAAGTACAGCCAGAATGCTCCCAAAAAGCGAGAATGGCGAGACTCTCTCACACATGTTATCAGGAGGGACCAGTCCCTGGAGAAGGACATCATGCTTGATAGAGTAGAGGGTCAGTAAAAGACAGGAAGACCCTCAATGAAATGGTTTGACACAGGGGCTGCAATAATGGGCTCAAACATAGCAATGACTGTGAGGATGGCGCAGGACCAGGCAGTGTTTTTTTATGTTGCATATGGGGTTGCTGTGAGTCAGAATTACTCAACAGCACTTATAACAACAACAACAATGGAAGAAATAGTTTAACGCATTTGAATAATATGGGTTTTCCTGCAAAATAGTGTCTGCTGCTCTTTGGCTGTTTGGAGTTGATAATGTAATGTTGCCTGGATTTGATTTTCTACCAATGTAAAGCTTCAAAAAAGCAACCTATGGGCATTTGAGGAGTGGAGGGGAAACAAGTCGAGTGTGCTTGTTACCTTGGGGAGGATAAAGATTTCCCATGTCAGACCCAGTTTGGGGACCTAAATCAGTACCAGTCAGGGCCAACCACACACATAATTTTGCCTCTCAGTTATTAGTCCAGGTCACTGACATTTTTCAGGTGCTCATAAAATTTTGATGATGACTGTTTTTTACAGTTCAGCATGCCATAGTGAGAAACTATGAGTTTTAGAGACAGAAAGACCTTGGTTTATTATTAGTGCTGGTAACATTTAGCACTCTCTCTCTCAGCCTCAGTTTCCTCATCTGTAAAATGGAAATATGTACCTTATGTTGAGGCAGAAGTCTGAGCTGGCTCCCATGATCCCTCATTCCTTGGTGTACTTGCCCTGTATACACCCCAAGGCTGACATGTTGCTGCTGGACTAAAGATGGACGGGAACACATTGCAAGGGATATGGGAAGCCTGTAACAGCTGAGAACAGCCCTTGGTTAACAGCCAGCAAGGAAATAGGGACCAGGATCCTACAATCATAAGGAACTGAATTCTTCCAACAACAAATAGCTAGAAGTGGATTTTCCTCCGCCAGATGAGGACTCACCTTGGCCAGCACCTTGATTGCAGCCATGTAATACCCTGAGCAGGGAGCCCAGCCACGCCATGCCCAGGCTTCTGACCTACAGAGCCATGAGCTAATAAAGAGGTGGTGTTTTAAGCCAAAAAAAAAAAAAAGTAACAATTCTTGAGTATTGCCCTTTTAAAAAAAAAAAATTATTTTTGACACCAAAGGGACAATAGTAACTCAAAAGCATAGATGAGGAAAGTTTAGAGGGCAATGAGTCTAAATTAATGAGGGTGAAACAGCTAGAGCAGCAATGATGAGAATGATGACAACGTGAAGAACGTAACCAATGTCACTGAACAACATGTGTAGAAATTGTTAAATGGGAGCATGTTTTGATGTGTGTATTTTCACCAAAAATAATAATAGAGAACGTGACATTCAAAGTCCACTTTTTTTTTTTCTTGTTTTGACATGATGGGTATGCTCTGATAATAAAAAACTAAATATATAAAACATAGCAGTAGGGTGGTATGCATCACACTTGAAACACTGCTGACCTATAGCTGCCTCACTGAGATTTGCTCCAAGCCTATGCCATGCCTAATAACATGTAGCCGAATCCTAATCTCTTCCCTCAATAAATTTGTAATACATTTTGGGCTTGGTGTGTGGGGTAGACAAGAACAGGTATATAAGTTAGTAATTTTAACACTAGTACATATGTCGTGTAACCTTACATCCTAGTTTGCTCAGATAGCCCATTTTATGCCTGTTGTCATGGTGTAATTATTAATGCTACCTCTTGCTCTCAAAAATGCCCTTAAGTTTTACTGTCTGCTTCCAGGATAATATGGAGTAGATACACTTCTCCCTATTTCTCCCATTAACTACAACTAAAAATTCTGAACATTATATATAAAACAAATGTAAGATTCTGAAAGGTGAAGAGAACAAGGTAGACTGGCTAGGGACCTCAGGATCTGAGCAAAAACATAGCAGTGAGTTCCCTGGGTTCTCTTTTTGCCTCATGTTCTGGACTGGGTGCTAGAAAAAAAGCAACCCAGAAGTACCAGTAGATGCAGACAAAAAAAATGCGCTCTAAAAAGCCTGCCCCTTTTAATCATAGGACTTGGAAAGGGGCAACCTAGCAATACAGAAAACTTTTAGACAATGACTGCCTTCTTCCAGCCAAACATCCTAGAAGAGCAGTGGCCAATGTGGTGATGTCAGAGAAAGTTGAGTGGGGATCCAGGACTTTCATTCCTGTGCAGTGGTGACAAGCCCCCCCCCACCACCTCACGGTATCTACTGGAGCCTGGACTTCTGCCTGGCAGTTAATGAGACACCCCCTCTGGGGTTTGTGTCAAAAGAGGCCTGGCAGAAGCTGGAACTTTTATCACCATGCAGCAGTAATAAGGCCCTCTCCACCCCAGTGTGGGAAGCAGTAATGGGGCAGCCTTTCCTCTCCCAGCAGGAGTGTGTCAGCAAAGTCCTAATGGGGAGTCCTGCCCAGCAATAACAAGGCACTCCCACACCAGGGTGTCAACAGAGGCCAAATACGGAACCCAGACTTTTACTTTCACTTGACTGCAGTGAGGTGGCGCCCTCTTTCCCTGCCAGCATGGTGGCAGAGGAAGCCTGCTAAAACAGAAGCGTTAAATAAGATCCAGAATCTCATAACATATAATGACCAAAATGCCCGGGATACAATAAAAAATTACTTTTCACACTAAAAACCAGGAAAACCTCAACTTGAATGAGAAAAGACAATCAAAAGTCGCCAACATTGAGTTAACACAAATGTTAGAATTATAGAAGATAAAAAGGCCTAAATGAGAATTTTTTTAAATAGTATTTTGTTATATTTATAGGTTCCCATTCTACCATTTCGATACACATTATTTAGTAACATTAATGACATTCTTTTTTTTTTTCCTATTATTGCACAGGGTTTATTTGTTTGTATTTACAAAAGTGGAATAACTGTAACAACACTAATCTACTATGGCTGACTTGGTCAAGGGTCCATTCATATTTATTGGGGTCTTGGTATCATTATTTTATTTTATTGCTGTTGAGAATATATATAGCAAAAAAATACACCAGTTCAACCGGTTCTACATGTACAGTTAGTGACATTCATTACATTCTTCCCTCGTGCAACCGTTCTCACCCTCCTTTTCTGAATTGCTCCTCCACCATTAACGTAAACTCACAGCCCCCTAAGGTTCCTATCTAATCTTTGGAGTTACTGTTGTCAGTTTGATCCCATATAAACCAAACAAAAAAAAACCCAAACTCGTTGCCGTCAAGTCAATTCCTACTCATAGTGATCCTAAAGGACAGAATAGAACTGCCCCGTAGTGTTTCCAAGGAGTACCTGGTGGATTTGAACTGCCAGCCTTTTGGTTAGCAGCCATAGCTCTAAACCACTACGTCACCAGAGTTTCCTGATAGATAGTTCTAAAAAGAATGTAATGCTTAAGGCAGACATTTTCTTTACTAGTTAAGCTAAACTATTATTGTTTGTTTTTAAGAAGATTTCAAGGGGTATTTTTGGTATAAGTTTTAAAGATTATCTTGGGACAGTAGTTTCAGGGGTTTATCCAGTCCCCATGGCTCCAGGAAGTCTAGAGTCCATGAGAATTTGAGATATGTTTTGTATTTTCCCCCTTTTGGCCAGGATTCATCTATAGAATCTATGATCAAAATGTTTAGTAATGATAGCCGGGCACCATCCAGTTCTTCTGGTCTCATGGCAAATGAGGCAGCATTGCCCCTGCATTTTCTTCTAAGAATTTTATGGTTTTAGTTTGCGTATTTAGATCCTTTATCTATTTTTAATTTGTTTTTGTGTATGGTGTGAGGCATGGATCCTGTTTCATTTTTCTACATGTGGAAATCCAGTTTTCCCAACACCATTTATTGAAGAGACTCTTCTTTTCCCATCGAGTGGATTTAGCACCCTCATCAAAAGTCAGTTGACCCTAAATACGTGGATTTATTTCTGAATTCTGTTCCATTGGCCTACGTGTCTTCTGTTATACCCATACCAGGCTGCTTGGATTAATGTAGCTTTATAATATGTTTTAAAATCAGGAAACGTGAGTCCTCCTATTTTGTTCTTCTCTTTAAGATTGTTTTAGCTATTCAGGGCCTTTTGCCCTTCCACATAAAGTTGAGGATTGGTTTTTCTATTTCTGTAAAGAAGACTATTGGAATTTTGATTGGGATTGTGTTGAATCTGTAGATCGCTTTGGGTAGTATTGACTGACATCTTAACAACATTAAGTCTTCCAGCCCAAGAACATGGAACATCTTTTCATTTATTTAAGTCATCTTTAATCTCTTTCAGCAGTGTTTTATAATTTTCATTGTATAAGTCCTTCACATCCCTGGTTAGGTTTATTCCTAGGTATTTTATTCTCTTAGATGCTATTGTGAATGGAATTGTTTCCCTGTTTGCCTGACAGATTTCTCATTGCTGGTGTATAAAAACCCAACAGATTTTTGTTTGTTGACCTTGTACCCTGCAACTTTGCTAAATCCTTTGATTACCTCTAGAAGTTTTCTTGTGGATTCTTTGGCATTTTCTGTATATAGGATCATATCATTTGCAAATGGAAATAATTTTACTTCTTTTCTAATCTGAATATCCTTTATTTGTTTTTTCTTGTCTTATTGATATGGCTAGGCCTTCTAATACAGTATTTAGTAAAAGTGGTGAGAGCGAGCACCCTTGTCTTGTTCTTGATCTCAAGAGGAAAGCTCTCAGTCTTTCTCTATGAAGCATAATGTTGGTTGTTGGCTTTTCATATATGCCCTAAATCCTAATGAGGAATTTACCTTCTATTCCAATGTTTTTTAGGGTTTTCATCAAGAAAATGTTAGATTTTATCAAATGCTTTTTCTGCATTCATAGAGATGATCATGTGATTCTTTTCCTTTGTTCTGTTGATGTGGTATATTACATTGGTTGATTTTCTAATGTTGAACCATCCCTGCTTTCCTGGAATAAATCCCACTTGATCATGATGTTTGCCTCTTATAATATGTTGTTGGATTCTGTTCGCTAGTATTTTGTTGAGGATTTTTGCAACTGTTTTCATAAGGATATTGGCCTGTAGTTTTCTTTTCTTGTGATGTCTTTGGTTTAGGTGTCAGGATTATGTTTGCTTCATATAATGGATTAGGGAGTAGTCTTCCCTTCTCTATCTTTTGAAAGAGTTTAAACAGTATTGGTGTCAGTTCTTCTCTAAATGTTTGATGGAATTCTTCAGTGAAGCCGTCTGGTCTAGGACTTTCTGTTTTGTTGGGAGGTTTTTGATGACTGATTTGACCTCTTCACTTCTTATGGCTCTGTTGAGACTTTCTGTTTCCTTTTGAGTCACCAAATGGCAATTTTAGAAGTAAAAAATACAATATCCAAAAAAAAGAAAACCTCAATGCAGAATGGAGAGGACATAGCAATGAATCAGTGAATTTGAAGATAGAACAATAGAAATTACCCAGTCTGAGCAACAGAGAGAAAAGAGACTGAAAAATATAAACAGAATCTCAGGGGCTTATGGGACTATAAGAAAAGAAAAAAAAGATCTAACATTTATGTCATCAGAGTCCCAAAAGGAGAAAAGACCTCAGTATTTGGGGGGAAAAAAAAATTTCTCAAATTTAGCAAAAGACATAAACCTACCGATTCACAAAGCTGAGCAAACCCCCAAAAGGATAAGCCCAATGAAATCCATACCAAAAATGCCCGGTTGGATACTCCACATTATGGATCCTCTGGCTGTGGAGTTGTACTCCTGGGCACTGCTTCTAGGAGACTGCCTTAGGGAGTACATCCCCTCCGCCCCCACCCAGCATCTCTTACCGTGGAGGCTGAGCTGTTAGGCAGGAGTAGGGTTTGTTTCCTTGAGGGTTTTTCCTTGTCTTGAAGCCTCCAAGTCTTGGCAGAGGTTTGTGAACCTGAGCAGACCCTGTTTCCACTGCAGCGGGACCGGGGCCGGGGTGGGGGGGGGGGGGAGGGGGTTGGGACAAAAAGCCAGGTTCTTGTTTTAGTTGCTGTGAATTGACAGTGACTGCCTGCCACTGGGTGATTTGCATACTGAAGGGGCTGGCTAAATTGCTTGCTTTCTCATTCTTTGCTTCCTTCCTTTCTCCCTTCCTTCCTGTGATGGCATGTCAGTGCTTGGGGTTGCTTCATCTTGTTTACTGACTGAAAGTTGTGTAGAGTAAATAAAAAAGGCAACTGCAAATAATTCCTGGAGAATGACCTTACGCTCCAGTGTTGCAAGCAGTCAGTGGAGAAAGGACCCTTCCGTTCTGGCCGCATCTCCCGTTTCAGAAGCTGGTTAAGTTCTTCGTGGCTCTGAGTGGCAGTGATTTGTCACCTCTGCTCTGCGGGTGTGCTGGGCTGCTTACTGACTCAGAAACCTCCCTAAGCCCCGCTACATCAGCGGGGACTGACCAGCTGTTGCAATTCAGGAAAAATAGTTGCCAAAATATACACACATAGTTTTTGCCCTGTTCTATATGTAGTGTGGAAACCCTGGTGGTGTAGTGGTTAAGTGCTAAGACTGCTAACCAAAAGGTCAGCAGTTCGAATCCACCAGGCGCTCCTTGAAAACCCTGTGGGGCAGTTCTGCTCCGTCCTGTAGGGTCACTATGAGTCAGAATTGACTCAACACCAATGGGTTTGGTTTGATATGTAGTATTTTGTAAAAATGAAAACTCTTATGTGGAGACTTGTAATAACAGGAAAAATCAGATCTCTATTTAGAGCAAGAAAGTGGGGTGGACGGACTTGGGGGTCTTTTGGCATACCTATTTTTCTGTACCTAATTTTATAGATGAAATCAGAGCCTACTGATGGTAAGAGTTTTGCCCAAGGTCCCAGCCAGCTGGTTGCAGGGCTGTGGCAAGAGCCTGCTCTAGTCAAGAAGTTACTGTTTTTGTATTTCCTTTTTTTTCCCCTGTTGCTGGTAAATGTTGCATTTGGCCCCTTGAACTCTGCATTATCAGATGTTCTTCCTCTCCACTGAAGGTGGGAAGAATAAATGACTCAGATTAAAGACCCTTCCAGGAACAGAAAGATTGCTCACGGCTCCCAAAGTGTCCTTGGAGCGCCTTGCAGGGTCCCCAGACACACTGACCTGTGGTCAACCTTGTCACCGCCTGAAATGGAGGAGAGGAGCTTCCAGCCATCAGGAAGGATGTCCACAATTTTTTTTTTTTTTTTTTTAAATCAAAGTGTTTCAAACAGCAGAGGAGAGTGATATTATATTGTGGGTCTTGGTTCCCATACCATGCTTGGGTGCCTCAGGGCACTGCAGCAAACTCATAGTCAAAGGCAGGGAAAGTTGAAAATCACAGTGTGTTGAACTCCATGTGAATTTCTAGCTTGAGGTGGCTCGCAGTTTCAACGCTGGGTCATGCTACATGCCTTTTGATGACTTTGTTTCTTTGCAAAGCTGGGCTTCCAGTGGACATTTCGGCCTAATGACTTCATAAATAAACTGTTAGGTATTTCTTTTGACCTAAGGATACCATAGACAATTAGTGAGATACCAAGGGCTCTGTGAACCAAGAAAGCTTGGGAACTTCTGTCCTAGAGGACTGCCAAATATACATATTATGAACACAAAATTTCTTCTGCATCTTCATGTCTTCTTTTATTGATCATGGAAATTTTACTTTCTCGGTATCATAATATATTTATTTCATTCACTCCATAAATAGTTATTGAGAGCTAGAGTAAGTGCCAAGCCAGGAAAGTATGATGCATAAAAGTGACAGTTGAGCTGAGGTCTGAAGAATGAGTAGGAAGTAACTAGCACGGGGCATTCCAGGCACATGTGAAGGCTCTGAGGCAGGAATATAGAGATGCAAACTGGGGGGTAGCTAAGGATGAGGCCGAAGACATGAGTGGGTATTTATGTTTGCTTCAGTGTGAGAATTATGACTTAAATGACTCAACAGCCTGTTCGTGGCTTCAGCCCTCAGGCACACTGCTGCATATCCTCACGTTAATGAGTTTAACAAGGTTGGCTTGCTTCTTGCCAGCCTGCCAGCCCTACCTTCCCCACCATGTGCCAGATACAGAGGTGGATGAGTGTGGTGAAATGAGTTCCTTTACGTGGCCCTTTGCCTTGGTTCTTTGGGAAAAAACAAGAGATTTTCCCCCTAAGCCCTGAGGAGTTACCTTGGCCCTAGTTATTTGAAGAAGCAACTTGGAACGGAGGGCCCCCAGGCTGTTTTCTACCACAGAGGGTTTGTTACTTTTGTCCAGGTTGGTTGACATGTCCTAGGTAAGCTGTAAACAACTTTTTGTCTGGCCCTGTGCTGCAGTCAGCCCTGTGCTTGGTCTCTTTTACGTACCTTGCAGGGATTGGTTGATTTACTATGCAAACTGAGTGACTTGCAGTCCACCAAGAGAATTGATCGGTTGTGGTTCTCCTGGGAGGTCCATGCCTTGAAATTGACAAGGAGTTAGCTCGTAGAAGCAGTTAACCCCATAGAGGTTTTTAGATGCAAGGAGAGAAGGAAGAAGTAGAGAGAAGAGGTGAGGAACTTCCTAAAAGAGTTGTAAAATGGGTCAAGGACTGTAACATTGAAGACAGCGAAAGGCCTGGAAGGGGCCCTGCATCAGAGCTGGTGGTGATGGCAGAAAGCCGCTGCTAGGAAAACAGCTAAGAGAGTTGAGCAAGCTCTTACACCGGCTGTGAGCGGAGCCACTTAGCTGTAGAGAGGCCTATACAGCCGAATGGGGGCATGCACAGTTGCGAGGGGCTCTGCACGGCTGAGAGGGGGTGTGCAGTATGCACAGAGAGAGGAGGTTAGCACGGCTGAGAGAAGGGCCTGCCAGCACAGTGGAGAGGAAGCCTGCATGGCCTAGAGGGGGCGTGCACGGCTGAGAGAAGGGCCTGCTTGCCTACATGGCTGAGAGAGCTGTCCTGCACTGAAGAAGGGAGGCGTGTGCTTTCCGTTTTGGGGGGAGCCTTCCAGACCTTGCCTACGGGCTTCCTGACCCTGATCCCGAGCTGCAGCCTGTTACTCCCGAGGGGACCCTGATTCAGAGTTACACTCTGTTAGTACCTTAATAGACCGCTTAGCTGTAAGGGCGGTTGGTGAGTCTGTGAGGCGCTGCAGTGAATTGCCAGACTCAAATGGCAAAGGGAAGAGTGCTGATGGGAGGGGGAGTGGCCAGCGTCGGAGGTGGATTGGCACAACAGCAGTTTGGAGAAATTGTAAATCTGGAATATAGTTGACCTCTCCTTCAGCTTTGCTGATTCATATTTATGAAATTATTCAATTAATCAGAGATTGTTCTTCCCCTCATGGAGCTCACAGCAGAGCACGGGAGAGAGACACTTGTACAACTAACTCTTCCTACTTAGATGGGTGGTGAACACGGCCCTGCCATGGGAAGCTGGGCCTCGAGGAGACCTGGGGTCCCTTTCTGGTTTTGCCAGTCATTAACTGTTACCTTGGGTGAGCTCTTTTTGCCCTTGGGGCCTTAGCTTTTCTATCTGTAGGTCCCAACTTAGATAAATTACCTCCAGGGTCCTTTCCACTGTACTTTTGCAATCCCTGTCTGTCAGAAATTGTTTTATGCTTCAGAGCCAAAGCTACTGGAACATTCTCAGTTCTACTGAGACCCCAGGTCTGATGGCCGGGCAGCGTCTAATGTGTTGGTAGGGGCCTGGGGCCTGAGCCCCAACCCTACTCTGCTGCAGGGGGTCAGTCATATTCCCATTGGGGAGCTTCTGCTAATTTCCTCAGTGTCGCCAGTTAGTTCCTCAGTGGTGTAAGAATTTGTGGTGTCCCGACTTTAAACTCAAGGTGACAGGCCTAAGGTGCTGAAAGAAGCAGTGAAGTCCAGGTATTGGAGACAGAGAGCAAGAACAAAGAAGTGTGCACATAAGCCATCCTCACAAACTGGGTGGTAAGGATGTATCTGTATTGTGCTTTTTAGATTATAAAACCATCTGTAATCTGTATGCCATGTATTGCCAACCCTGCTACTCTAGAATCAGAGAGTTTCTAGTCTTTTGTTCTTGTGTTCATTTATTCAACAGATTGATGTTAGGTGCTCATTATATGCAAGGCTACATTAGGGATACAGCTTTGAACAAAGTAAAGTCCCTGCCCTCTTGGGGCTGACCCTCTAGTCAGGAAGATAGCCAATGGGGAGGAAATGAATAATGGAATATCATATATAATATTATGAAAGGGGAAGGGGGAGACTGAAAGTGACCGGGTGTACTATTTTAGATGCAATGCTTAGGAAAAGTCTCTCTGAGGTGGTGACATTTGAGCAGAGACGTGAATGAAGTAAGGGAGCAGACCTCACAGGTAACTAGAGGAAGAGAGTTCCATTAGCACATGCAAAGGCCCTGAGGCAGGAGAGGACCAGGCAGGCTTGAGGAGTAGCAAGGAGACCCATGTGACTGGTGAGGTGTGAGAAAGGGAAGTGTAGTAAGAAGTGTGACTGGAGAAGTGTCCAGGGGCCAGATCATATAGGCCATGTAAGGACTTTAGTTTTTGTCCTAAGTATGATGTGAAGCCATTTAAGGGTTTTGATTAGGAGAGTAACAGTGATCAAGTTGAGGATCTCTGGCTCCTGTGTGGAGACTGGCCAGTTAGGAATCTATTATAGTGGTCTAGGTGGCTTGAATCAAAGGTTACTAGAGAGAATATGCATGTGTGTACGTAGATGTGACCATTTTTCTTGGCGTCCACCACACCATCACTTTAGAAATCATGGGCAGAGAATAAGCTTTCTTTTCTGAGTTATGCAGTCAACTTGCCTGTGTGTCAAGAAACAGTCATTTAGCTTTGTGGGTACTAGTTTCCCCTCCTGTGAAATAAGGGGCCTGGGCAGGGAGGAAGGGGTAGCAGGACAGGGAGCTGACATCTATTGCCTGCTTGTTCTCTGATGGACACCAGGCCGGAGGCGTTCCTTGTCAGCACGTTAGACAAGAACACCCAGCTGGTCCAGGCAGGCCCAGAGTGCCTGTCGTGTCATGATTCTGTGGGACAGGTCCTTCCAGAAGTCATCAAAGCAGGTCCTAAATGCCTCTCTGTCCATGGTTTCGTGTGAGCTTGACAGAGACTTAAGAGCTTGACAGACAAGTCTGATAGGGCTAGTCAGAAAGGCATGACCAATGCAGAATAAATGCTAAATGTGTTTATAAGCTAATACTTAAATATGAATAGCATTCTGTGTAGACACTGGAGTTAAATTTGCTTTTTAATGTTGGATATCAAGAAGAATAAACTGAGATTATCTTAGGATGTCACCCATTAGAACACGTCTAAGTAACAAGAAAGCAAGTCCCAGAACCAAACTTGAGGGCCTGTTCTGAGTGGCCCATTGCCAATAGGTTTCAGGAATGGTAGGATGATACCCAGAGCCCTCAGATGCTAGGGTGCTCTCTTTGGTCAGGGTCAGCCCAGCGGCTTCCTGAAAGCAGTGACAGCTAACAGAAGTCACATGAAGCAATTTAACATTGTGTAAGTTGCTGAGAAATGACTAAGGCATCCCTCACTGAGTGAGCCATGATTGTGGTAAAAGTGGCCCACTTGGTTGTAGCACTTATTGCAAAATGGGATGATTCAGATTCCGGAGCTGAGCCCAGCTGTGCTGGTAAGTGGTGGAAGGAAACTGCTAGGTTTCAGGTACTTTCACTCTGGCCTTTGTTCACTCATATCAGATCTACCTACCTGCCAGGTTTCAGTAGTGGAAGGATCAGTTGAACATCCTTCAGGGGAACTAGGTTGACATGTTGGAGATCCCCAAAACCATCCTCAAGTTCAGTGATTCACTAGAAGGACTCACAGAACTCAGAAAAGCTGTTATACTCACAGTTACGGTTTATTACAGTGAAAGGATACAGATTAAAACCAGCAAAGGATAATGGTGTGTAGGTGGAATCTGGGAGAAACTAGGCATGAGCTTCCATTTGTCCTCTCCCAGTAGAGGTGTAAACAGCGCTTAATTTTCCCAGCAATGATGAGTGACAACACATATGGAGTATTGCCAACCAGGGAAACTCACCCAAGCTTTGGTGTCCAGGGTTTTTACTGAGGGGTCAGTGACATGGCATGGAGCACCCATGTGACTGACCGTAGCTACTCAGTGTCCAGCCCCCAGAGGTCGAACTGGTGCAGTGAGGCCCAGGACCCCAGACAAACAAAAACAGGCATTTCACCGTAAATCACATTGTTAGCATAAATTACCTGGCATTACCCAAGATCTCAAGTATACAAAGGTACTCTTCAGGGTATTCCAGGGGCCAGTCCTGAAGACCTCTGGGATGTGCAGGGTTTAGGGCAACCCAGGCCTGTTGAGTTAACCTTTCACTGCACAGTTAGGGAAAGGGTTTGCTGCAAAGTAGCCCCCTCTCTCCTGTGGAACCAACCCTTCCGCCAGGTCTGTGTGGGGTTGGAGGATGTTTGATGGTGCCAGAAGTCTCAGGCTTCCATTTGCTCAGTTGCACTGGATCCATTCCTAGCTCCAGCCTTAGCCTGTATCCAAGGTATCCCCTGGGCTGGAGCTGACACCACCGGGATACCATTTGCTGTTTTAGCTCCCATCCAAGGCTGCCACTGACTCTTGGCTGGACCTCGCTGAACACTCCCACACCTCCTGCCCACAGAGCTTGGTCTATTTTCCGCAGCACTTGGGCAAGAGACCAGGCTGAAGCTTTCTGGTGGGTTCCCCAGCAGGCCTCACGGGCTGATGGGATGGACCCTACTCCTACCTAATGATGTTGTTTCTCTCTCCTGACAGTTTCACGATCAACATGGGGGACTCCAACGTAGATACCAGCGCTACTATGTCTGAGGCAGTGACTGAAGAAATGTCTCTTTTCAGCATGACGGACATGATTCTATTTTCACTGATTGTGGGTCTCCTAACTTACTGGTTCCTGTTTAGAAAGAAAAAAGATGAAATCCCTGCATTCACCAAAATCCAGCCAACGTAAGTTCAACTGCTCAGTAGCCCCTTTGTCACTCCTCTTTACCCATATTCTAGAGCACTTGTCACATCATTCCAAAGTAGCCTTCCTATACCTGGTTCTCAGAAAGGAGTGAGCTCGGTGAGAGAGCAGCAAGGTTCCTTGCAGCATTTTGGGTTGAGTCTTGGGTTTTACCTTATTGGTGGACTATGCTTCAAATCTACCTTAATAATCTCGTAGGTTTACACAACATTTTAGAATTTGCAAGATACTTTTCTGTTTTGTTATTTGATCTTCACAGCAACCATTGAAAGTAGAAGATACTGTTTTACAGATAAAGAACCCGAGGCTCAGAGGCGTTACCGGCGCTGGCCACGGTCATCAGCCAGGAAATGGACGAGCTAGATAGAGCTGGAGCCATTTTTATTTCATTTCTGAGCCCAGTGATCTTTCCATTTTGTGAACAAAGCAGATCATAGGTGCGCTTTTTGCATAGAATCACATAGTAAGACAGTTAAAGAAAAATACCAAGAATATAATAATACAGATGGTATGTAGATATGAAAAATTTATTGTGAAGGTGCGACAAAGTTTGGGAAGCATTGCCCTACACCACTGGCTCCCCAAGATTGAATTCCATAAGCTGCATGTGAAAATCATTCTCAAGACTTCAGACTTCTGCAACCAGAGTCATCTTCTTGCATTTACTATTGGCTGTGTTTTACCCCAATATCAGACTCCAGAAGCCTTAGTCAGGTGTGAGTGGGGATCTGCTAGGCCAGGTCCTGTGCTGAGAGCTCTGGGGTATAGCCCTGCTCTGGGGGGCTCCCTGGGCTTGGCAAGGGGCAGGTCTCGGGTGCAGAGCTTGGGTGCCCTGCTCATGCCAAGACTCCCCAGACCGGGCAGAGTGAAGCATTCAAATTGACATCAAGTCACTTTCATTCCCTAGTCTAATTTGGATAACAATTTTCTCTCCTAGAAAAATTAACATCCTTTAAATGAAAGCAGATATCCACAAAATAATCTTCTTTGCCATTGAAAGGGCACTAAGTTAAATTTTTTGTAAACCTGGGTTTGATCTTCTCTTCATCACCCATATAAGCAGCAGAATGTTAACTGAAGCCCTACTATTTCCTGGACTTTTTTCTCAGGTGTGTGGATACAACAGTGAATAAAATAGATGAAGTCCTTGTACTCCTCAGGCATGTACTGTCCGTCTGTCCCATTGCCGTCAAGTCTGTTCAGACTCAGAGCAACCATATAGGACAGAGTGCAACTGCCCCGTAGAGCTTCCAAGGAGTGCCTGGTGGATTTGAACTCCCGACCTTTTGGTTAGCAGCCATAGCACTTAACCACTGCGCCACCAGGGTTTCCAAAAACCACCACATTGCCATCGAGTCAATTGTGACTCATAGTGACCCTATGTTCTAGTGCTGTGCAAATCCTGGGCAAGACCTTTAACTTCACTCTCCCTCAGCTTCTTCATCCGCTAAATGGAAGTAAGAATTCCTATCTTACGGGGCTTTTGTGAGTATGAAGTGAAGTAATGTTTATGAAATCATCTAGTACAACTCATGGCCTGTAGTACCTGCTTAATGTCGGTATCAGAGTGTATTTTGTGCCAGGCACTGTGCTAGGCACTATAATAGATGGTGTTTACATTGGAGAAGCTGAAAATAGAGGGTGTTGAAAGGTAATTTTTAAAAATGGTTTATGAAATGCTTTAATACACATTATCTAATCAGGGCCCCTTTGCAATAGTGTTGTACACTAGGCAGGATGGGCAGTCTCATCTCTCTCATTACAGAGAGACTGTGCCATGTACCCGAAGTTGCCGGGCCAGGTCGGACCTCTAAGAAAGAAGGAATTCCTGCTGGTGGAGGGTATGGGGATGTTTCCTGTAGGATGTGGTGCTGAGCTTCCCTTACATACCGGGTCAGTGGAGAGTGATAGGGCTTAGTGTAGGGAATGTATATGGCCCAGGGCTACATCAGAAACTGAGGACCTACTCTGCTTTCTGATAGATTCTAGAATTGAGGTTTTAAGATCTTTTACAGCCTTAGTCACACACATGTGTATATGTATGTGTGTGCGCATGTGCTAATGAGCATGAAACCTTTGGGCATGGATTTTTTTTAAAAAAAACCAAACCGGTGGGGCCAACTATTGTCTGACCAGCAGGCACTTTGAACAGCAGAGAAGCACAGAAAGCCTGTCTGTGCTGTCTTATCCTTAGACTGGTAGGTACAGTGGACCCAAGAGGAGTTCCCGAGTGCAAAGTAGATTTGGCATTCAGAACCTCAGGAGCCAGGGTGCTCTCTTGGCTGCCAGTGACTGTGTGACTAATCAAGATGCCACCTGTGCAGCATCCTGGAGCACTTACCCTCTGACCCAGATCAGCATCAGTCGGGGAGAGCACTGGGACAGGTCTTGCCCTTGAGGGTGGGAGTGAGAGAGGGTTTAATACACCAATCAAAGTCAATTTTGCCTTCAACACTCTGTCCAGGCAGAACGGGAATGTTGACAAAAAAAGCAGATGAAACATGCACTGGGTCTCTCCCCAGCCTGTCTAGTAAAAAGGGGCGGGGCATGGGGGGTGATGTTCCAAATCCAGGTTAAAATAACATTTGGGAACCATCAGATTAGACAAAGATTTATGTACTTTGTGCCAGACCGTTGTGATAAATCAGTAAAATGGAACTCCTGCCTTCGTGTCTCGTGGGAAGGACAGCCAAGTGAATAGATTCATCCGGTGCCATGTTGGAATAGAAATGTGTGAACAGAGTCAGGGAAGCACAGGAGAAAGTGATGGATTCTGACTTGGGGTTGAGGAAGGCTTCAGGGAGGAGGTGACATTTGTGTTGAGCCTTGAAAGTTAAGTAGGATTTTGACAGGCTGAGATCGTGTATTTTAGGTGCAGAGGCGATAAAGACCTTGGGGTGTGTTGGGAGCTGCAGGGCTCAGTTTGGTAAGGTTGTAAAGGTATGTGTTTGGGATGGGGTGGAGGGTCGGAGATACGGAAAATGTGGATGGAACCTGATTGGAAGGGGCCCTGAATGCATCCTTAGGGGTGTGGATAGTGTTTTCTAGAGCAGTGATGTGATCAGACCCCAGTATTAAAATGGTGCCGTACAGACTCTGCAGGAGAAGGACTGCAGAGAAGTCACAGGTTGAGGGGCTGTTCTGGGAAACGGCCTAATGAGAGCTGATGAGGCCTAAGAAGAGGATACTGAG
The DNA here is from genome assembly GCF_030014295.1 of Loxodonta africana. Lineage (NCBI taxonomy): Eukaryota > Metazoa > Chordata > Mammalia > Proboscidea > Elephantidae > Loxodonta > Loxodonta africana. The sequence continues at coordinate 90,550,959 of NC_087353.1, read as the reverse complement.
GGGGGAAGTGCAATGAAGGCACAATTGATGGGACCTGGAGGCCTGGCTGGGGGTGGAGAAGCAGGGTGGGACAGTTGCAGGGGCAGGTGTGGGAAGGAGAAGGATAGTCTGGGATGTGGAGTTTGTCGGTGTCTCTGAGGCATGTGGGAACAGTGAAGTCGGAATTTTTTTAAGGGTGAGCTGTAGTTAGTCTACTTAGTAGTCCTTCCTCTGGTCCTCAGGGAGGACTTGGAGAGATGAGAAGCAAGAGACTGGGAAGGGCTTAGCAGAGAACGTCATTTCCTGGAAGGTTGCATTTGTGTTCCTTTGTAAACTTTGTATTTAAGTATGTAACATATACACATAAAAGTACACAAAGCCTAGGTGCACAGCTTAATTATTTTTCACAAAATATACATATGCATATAACCAGCACCCAGGTCCAGAAATAGATCATTACGAGTACATCAGAAACCCCCTTCCATTGACACCACCCGCCTGAAGGTTAGCCACTCTCCTAATCTGATAACATAGATTAATCTGTTTTTTAACTTCATTACTTTTAACAAATGAAATAATAAAAAGTGTATTGTTTTGTATTTGGCTTCTTTCTCAATGAAGTTTATGAAATTTATCTGTATTGTCTGTAGTTGTAGGTCTTTCATTCTCATGCTTCAGTATTCCATTGTGTGAGTAAACCACAATTTGTTCATTTTAATGATGATGGACCTTTAGACTGTTTCCAGTCTGGGGCTATTACATATAGTGCTGCTGGGAACATCCTAGTATATATCGTTTGGTTCAGATACGGACATATGTCTGTTAGGTGTGTACTTTGAAGTGGGATTGGCAGTTAATACCCATCACTGATGCTGTCAAGTTGATTCCGACTCATAACAACCCTATAGGACAGAGTTGAATTGCCCCATAGGGTTTCCAAGGAGCAGCTGGTGGACTCAAATTGCCGACCTTTTGGATAGCAGCCAAGCTCTCAACCACTGCGTTACCAGGGCTCCAGTGGTTAATAAGGAAGGTTTGTAGTCAGCTTTATTAAGCACTACTCAACAGTTTTCCAAAGTGGTTGTACCAATCACAATCCCACCAGTAGTGCATGAGTTTCAGTTGCTTCACATCCGCAGGAACACCTATTGTGAACTTTTTATTTTGCCATTCCAATGGACATGTAGTGGTATCTTGTTTTAATTTGCATGTCTGTGATGACTGATGAAGTAGTACAGCTTTTCATCTGTTTATTGGCCGTTTAAATACCTAACTTTGTGAAAGTTCTTGTTCAAGTCTTTTGCCCATTTTTCTATTGGGTTATCTTTCTTCTTATTTGCCAGAATTCTTTATATTCTAGATACAAGTCTTTTGTCAGATAAATATATTGCAAATATCTTCTCCCCTCTGTAGCTTGCTTTTTTATTCTCTTCATGGTGTCTTTTGGTGATGAGAAGTTCTTGATTTAAATTAAGTCCAGTTTGTCAGCCTTTTCTCTATGGTTAATGCTTTTGTGACTGGTTTAAAAAAATACATTAATCTCAAGGTCATGAAGATGTTCTTTTGTGTTGTATTCTAAAAGTTTCATAGTTTTTTAACTTTCATACTTAAATCTACAGTTGTAAAAATAGCTTGGAGGCAGTGTCTGACCTCCTCTTACTTCACAAAGGGAAAGGAGAATCAAGAGCAACAGCCCAAGGCTGATTTCCATGAGGCAGAAGAAAGATATGCCTCCTCTCTCTGTCGACTTTACTAATTCTGACACCAAACCATCCCTCCCACTGCACTCTCTACTGGGTTCGATAATTCATTGCAATGGCCACACAGAACTCACAGACCATACTCACAATTACGGGGTTTATTAGGGAAGTAACAGTTACAGTTCAGGCTCAAGAACACTTAGAATACAGTTCTTCCATCAGGGTAGGCTCTCCCCAGCCGTGCTCGCAGGCACACCTCTCCCTGGCCCTCAGTCTCTGCCCAAAGGCACTCAGCTTTCTCTCTTCTTGGGCTGGGAAGCCCACCACCCTGGTCTCCTGCTGCTTGGCGGTGGTGGGCTCCTCTTCTCTGTTCTAGAATTGGCTCTCTGACCAATCCCCTTGGTAGGCCACAATTACCATATCACACAGTCACCTGGATGGGAGTTACAGGACCATGGCTAGAAAGGCCACACACAAAAGTAATTAATCCACTGTAGCAATCTACCTACCCTACTTCAGAGGATATGGCATATTGTGTGAAGTAGGGTTCAAGATTCATTTTTTTTTCTCGTGGCTATCCCTGTTGACCCAGCACCACTTATTGATAAAGGTCATTCTGTTCTCACTGCACTTCATTGTCGCTGTTGATATAAATTAGGTGACTAAATATGTACAGGCCTATTGATCTATTTTCCTTCCTTTTACCAATACCACACTATTTTCTATTTTTATAGTAGCTCTTGATATCTGGTAGTCTAAGTCCAGCTCTGTTCTTCTCTTTTAAGATTTCCTTATCTTTTTTTGGCTCTTGACATTTTCATATAAATTTTAGAATTAGCTTGTCAATACTCCTCCTGCCCCCCCCCCCAAATAAAACCCTACCAGGATTTTAGTTGGGATTGGATTGAATTTATAAATTAATTTGGAGAAAGTTGACATTTTTACAATGTACAGCTTTCCAGTCCACAAACATGGTTTTATCCCCCTGGGAGAGGTCTTTTGAACTCTTTTTAGTAGCAATTAAAGACTTGTTAGAGAGGAGCAGTTATAAGCAGCACAAGGTCTCATAATTTTAAAAAGTAAATAAATAAAATGCCTCTTTCCTGTCCACTCCCACTCATTCAGCCACATTCACTCAGCTTGTACCTCTGGACAGCTCCTCCCACAGCAGGGCAGCTCCTCATCTAAGAGAGCGCGAAGTCATGGTTCCCACGGGAGGCTGCAGCCCTGGGCTCCTCTGTGTCTCCACAGCACTTCGCTCACGTATGTAATACAGCACTCTGCATGTAGCACGCCTCTTGTTGAACTGGAATTTGTTTACCTTTCTGCCTCCCATGGTGCAGAAATGGCATCCCGTTCCTGTCAGAGTGAAGATACTCAGAATGGCTGTTGGATTAATAAATTAATAAGTGCTACTATTAGAGTTAGAAAACCAAAAGGGAAGGACACAGTTGGTGTTTCTTAAGCTGAAAGAACTGAAGAGAAAATTCAAGCCTTGAGTTGCGATATTGAAGGATTCCATGGGGAAAATATTAAATAATGCAGGAAGCATCAAAAGAAGATGGAAGGAATACACAGTCAGTGTACCAAAAAGCATTGGTTGACCTTCAGCCATTTCAGGAGGTAGCGTATGATCAAAAACAGATGGTACTGAAGAAAGAAGTCCAAAGTCCACTGAAGGCGTTGGCAAGAAACAAGCTCCAGGAATTGATGGAATACCAATTGAGATGTTTCAACAAATGGGCATAGCGCTAGAAGCGCTCACTCGTCTCTACCAAGAAATTTGGAAAACAGCTGCCTGGCCAACTGACTGGAAGAAATCCGTATTTGTGCCCATTCCAAAGAAAGGTGATCCAACAGGATGCGGAAATTATTGAACAGTATCGTTAAGATCACACACAAATAAAATTTTGCTGAAGATAATTCAAAAACGGTTGCAGCAGCTCATTGATAGGGAACTACCAGAAATTCAAGCCAGATTCAGAAGAGGCCGTGGAACCAGGAATATCATTGCTTATATGAGATGGATCCTGGCTGAAAGCAGAGAATACCAGAAAGAGGTTTACCTGTATTTTATTGACTATGCAAGAGCATTTGACTATGTGGATCATAACAAATCGTGGATACCATTATGAAGAATGGGGATTCCAGAGCACTTACTTGTGCGCGTGAGGAACCTGTACAGAGATCAAGAAGCAGTCATTCGGACAGAACAAGGGGATACTGTGTGGTTTAAAATAAGGAAAGGTATGTACCGGAGTTGTATCCTTTCACCATAATTAGTCTGTATGCTGAGCAAATAATCAGAGAAGCTGGACTGATGAAGAAGAACACGGCACCCGGACTGGAGGAAGATTCATTAACAACCCGCGATATACAAATGACACAACCTTGCTTGCTGAAAGTGAAGAGGACTTGAAGCACTTATTGATGAAGATCAAAGACTGCAGCCTTCAGTATGGATTACGGTCTTCACAGCTGGACCAGTAAACAACATCATGAACAACAAAGAAAAGATCGAAGTTGTCAAGGATTTCATTTTACTTGGATCCACAATCAAGGCGTATGAAAGCAGCAGTCAAGAAATCAGACGACACATTGCATCGCACAAAACTGGTACAAAAGACCTCTTTAAAGTGTTAAAAAGCAAAGATGTTACTTTGAGGACTATGGTGCACCTGACCCAAGTCATGGTATTTTCAGTTACCTCATATGCATGCGAAAGCTGGACAATGAATAGAAGACAAAAGAAGAATTGATGCCTTTGAATTATGTTGTTGGCAAAGAACATTGAATGGACTACCAGAAGAATGAACAAATCTGTCTTGGAAGACATACAGCCAGAGAGAGTGCTCTTTAGAAGCAAAGATGGCAAGACTTCATCTCACATACTTTGGACGTGTTTTCAGCAGGGACCAGTCCCCGGGGAAGGGGACAGCATGCTTGGTAAAGCAGAGGGTCAGCAAAAAAGATGAAGACCCTCAACCACGTGGATTGATACAGTGGCTGCAACAATGGCCTCAAGCATAACAACGATTATGAGGATGGTGCAGGAATAGGCAGTATTTCATTCTGTTGTACGTAGGGTCTCAGTGAGTTGGAACTGACTCACTAGCACATAACAACATTAGTAATAAATTGATAAATGCTAGATCTGTATGGGAAACCCTGGTGGCGTAGTGGTTAAGTGCTATGGCTGCTAACCAAAGGGTCGGCAGTTCGAATCCCCCAGGCGCTCCTTGGAAACTCTATGGGGCAGTTCTATTCTGTCCTATAGGGTCGCTCTGAGTCGGAATCTACTCGACGGCAGTGGGTTGGTAATGGGTAGATCTGTATGTATGACTGCCTCTAGGGAAAACCGTGGCCCACTGGCTATGCTTGGCTTACACAGGTTTTTATTTAAAAAAAAAAAAAAAAAAAATTTTTTTAATTAAAACATTGAAAGTCTGGCAATTTCATATACACAGATTTATAGCTTCTTTTAAAAAAAATGAGAGGATTTGGCCCACGTTTCTTAAGTGGCCTCTATTTAGGGGGCTCACTCTCAACATGAAAGCCAGGAGTCAAGGCTGCAGGTCATCATTAATGTCTATTTTTATCTCTGACTGCCAACAGATGGACAGTGAGCTATGGCTCTTGCCACATCCAATTCAAGGTCACTTCCTCTATAGAGAGGTCCTTGGCTCCACCAAACATGAAGATAGAAACACAAATGAATTTTACAAAGAGGAAAACACTTGAGAAGGCCTCTGTGGATATGGAGAGAGAACAGTGCCTAAAGCCCCCTACCACCCAGCCGCGAACATTGGCTCAGGATACTTATGCGCTCTGCAAGCACAGGACTGGGCTTTCTGCTGCCACCTGACTCCTGAGTGAAATGCCACCTGCCTCTTCTTCCTTCCCTGTTTCTTGTTTAGATTGGGATTGTTTTTGCCATTCTGGCCAGTGCCTGAAACGTCAAACATGGCCCATCTAGGAAAAGCAGTGCAGAGCTGAGCATTAGTCCCCCTCTTGACCTCGTTGGGCTCCCATGCAATTGGGGGAAATGAGCTTGGTACAATGTGAAGAGTGCTCCCACAGCCCGGGGGTGGTGGAAATGAAGAGGAGGGGAACTCCCCCAAAGGGTATGTCAGGGATAAGGTGTCCCTGAACTGAGTCTGGGAGACTGAATAGGAATTTGGGGAAGGGCTTCCAGTGGAAGGAGCTGCTATGTGTGCAAAAGCTCAGAGGTAAGGGAAAGCAAGCCCTGCTCTGGGAAAGATGTTTCTTGGGAGAGCCAGGTTATAGGTCAGCAGGCAGTCAGGGAAGGACAGGAGCTGAGACAGCAGAGAGGAGGCCAGGGGATGGACCTTGGAGCACCTCAGTGGCCTTCCTCTGGGTGGAGATTTTTTTTTTTAACAGGGAGCTAGTGAAGGACTGTGTACCAGGGCAGGGTCCTGAGAGTGGTCCTTGAAGAACAGTATGAGGGTTGAATTGGAGGGAGCTGGTCTGGGCGCAAGAAAATCGGCCAGAAGCCCGTTGCCATTGACTTGGCAGGAGTCGACATTGAGTTACAGCAGGAGGATGAAATGATGGGAGCAGGGCACCAGTAAAACAGGTTAAAAAGTTTGGAGGAAGAATTCTGTGCTAACACTTCGTTTACATAATTCTTTGGTCCTCAACAGCCCATTGAATGGGATGGTCTTATTCCATTTGACAAATGGCAAAGCTAATTCAAGGAGAGGTTGAGCAGCTTGCCCAAGATTGCATAGCTAGTAAGTGCTAGAACTAGGATTTCAACCCAGGGATTGTCTTCTCCAAACATCTACTCTTACTCTCGTCAAACACCCCGCCTTGCTTCTTGTCATTATCCTCACTTGCCCGCTTTTCCTTTTCCCTTTGGATTTCACATGATAGCAGGGCAATTGTGTCCATGTTGTTTTTTATATAGCCTCCAGTGAATCACTGTGTTTTCCCCAAGGGCAGTTCTTTAAGACCATTCACCTTCTGCCAAAGGCTCTGTGACTGAAAGTGTGAAAAGTGGGTGCTCAGCTGAATGGGAGGCATCTTCCTTTTGTAGAGGCCCTAGAGCAGTCTCCATCCTGCTGCAGGCCGTCCCTCCCCCCGCCCCCGCATCTCTGCCTGCCGTCGCATAGCTGTGTCTCTGCTCTTATCCTCTCTCTGTGACCTTGATGCCCTGTTACCCTGAGGAATGGGGAACTTGGCCGCCAGATGCAAGGCTCTGGAAGGCGCTGTTCAAAAGCAACTTCCCCATATATTGCCAATGGCAGGGGCAAGTCCCAGAAGAAATTAGTTCCACTTTGCAGAAAGCTTGATATGAGTTTCCAGAAATCCTTCTCAGTGTTGCTTGGTTCTAGAAACCAAATGAATCACTTCCGGGGCATTTTGGTTCATCTTTGTCCAAATGACTCAGTACTTTTGCACATCCCACTTTCGTTTTCCCCACATGGTGGACTGAGATTGACTTCCAAAGCCTGAACCAGAGAGACTCCTGCTCCCAGTTTAGAAGTGTAGAGCCCTAATTGGAACCTTTTGTGCTCCATTCCAGGCCATGTGGTCTCTGAACTCCAGGCCTGGGCCAGCTGCTTCTCTGCACGGATACTTAGGCTTTCTGATAATTTTTTGTGCTTGAGAGTCTTTGAACAGATGCCTCTGAAGGCAGAACATCTCAGCAGCAAATGGAACTTTGGGAGCACTCCCCTTGTGTGTGATGAGAGCGCAAGATGCCTTTGTTTGATGGCACACAGTGAGCTTACAGTGGACCGGGCTAGACAGGGCTGCTGTGCTGCACCCAGTGTCTCTGGCCCTGTTGGACCACAGTGTCTTTGTGTGGAGGAAGACGGGAACCAGATCTAATTTAATGTGATCCTGAGGCGCTCTGGTGGCAGGATCAATGCGGGCTTTCTTTATGCAGAAATAGCCCTGCCATAGCAACCTGCACAACTGCATTTCAGTATCCAGAAGAGCTGTATTCAGCCGACGTGACTTCCTTTTTTTTTTTGAATGGGAAAGGGGGAGGGTATGGGAAGAAGGGCTCTGATATAAACAGTTACCAAGGAGACCCGTGTCAGAGTTGGAAAGGTTTTCTCCTTCCCTCAGTCCATACAGAAGGAGGAGGGGCGGGGGCCCAAACTGCAGGGGATCATGGGAGGTTTCCCTCTTGAGTCTTGATTCTTCCCTGCTGGAACTGCCAGATGTTGCAGTGTTCTCAGGCTTGTGGGGACAGATGTAGCCAGGGGCTTGGAGGAGAGTCCGAGAGGACTTGAGGTTGTCCAGGAGCACTTTCTGAGTTCAGAAGCCTAGTCTGCCTCTGCCCCACAAGAACTGAGTGAAGGGTGATGGAGCAGGACTTTCTACGCACAGGCTCCCTGCTGGTTTCCAGGAGAGAGCTTTAGCCTTTTTTTCCTATAAGTCCGGGAGTTGGGAGTGAGAAACCATGGGGTGTACATACTCATCTCCGCAGGAGGAGCCCACCCTGAGAAGGTCAGTCCCAGAAAACGTCTCTAGCGGCAGATTGTGTTGATGGCCTTCGGGCAAGGGGACACCTGGCACACATTCTTGAGTGTGGATGGAACTTCTTCCTGGGCAGGGACACGCTCTGGAGATGTGGAAGAGAGTGCTGTGTAGAGTTGGCCAGCAGAGTTGGGGATGTTCCTCGGGGGTTAGTTCCCCAAAGCATCTCCAGTGGGGGAGCAGGCATGGCTGAGTGTGGGTGCTGGGGTCCCCTTTGGTCATGAGTTTGCAGCCTGCAGAGGAACGGCCAACGTGGATTCTGAAAGAAGGGATTTTGGACTGGAAACTAGGGAAGCCCCAGTCACTGACTCCTTCACCTGTGAAAGATCAGGTCTGAAGTTCTCAGGTGGGGTGAAGCCAGTCAGAGCACTTGGGAGGTATGAACTTATTCTGGCTGACCAGGTGAGCTCTGCTTCTCTGAGCTTGGCAGCAGGGCTTTGGGGATGGGGAGGAAGTATCTTAGCTGCTCCCCAGGTCTAACCATAAAGAAACTTTACTGTGTTGGGGCAGTGACCTGGAGGCACAGAATCCTCCTCAGTCTTCTTGGGTTTCCCTTCCTCTCATGGACTGCTGCCTGCCCAGGCCCTTGGACATTATCTCTGGAGCCGAGGGGATAGGGTGGGAGAGTTTTTCCTTTCCCTCTTGGGCCGAAGCTAAAGAAGAGACCAAAGCTGGGCCTTCAGAAGTGCTCATGCTTCTGAGAGAAGCCTTTGCACACTGTGTCCATCTTGTAGTGTTTCAGCTGGACCTGCCTGAGGTCTCCCCTCCTCTCCCAGAGCCAGCCAGCGTGGTGTTCCTGCTCTGTGCAGATGTGGCAGGAGGCCAGACCAAGGCCCTCCAGCCCACCCACCCACCCATCTGGGCTGCCAAAGCTGAGCTCACCATCAGCATAGTCTTCATCCAGAAGGCCCTAGGCAGCCTGGGTTCTGTGGCTTTCTCTCTTGGGAGCCATTTTCAGCCTCTGAGAAGCGAGAAGCCTTTCCTGGTTTCTTCTGCTATAAGCACCTGCTCCCTTTGAGCTCCTGTGTCATATACCATCTGATTCATTCCTTTGGTTTTATCATGTGCCACCTGGGGTGTCTTTGAAATCACAGAGTAATGAAAACAGCTTCGTTCTTTCAGAGAACACTTTCTTTTCTGGAATGTTAGCAAAGTTCCAAGTGCCACGGAAGGCACTGAGAGAGGCTGTAGAGTTCGAGATGTGGAGTTTTAAATAAAAGAGATCTGAGGAGGCGGGGCGAGATGGCCTAGTAGTCAGACGCTTCCGGTGGTCCCTCTTACAACAGAGACCTGAAAAAACAAGTGAATCAATTGTATATGACAGTCTAGGAGCCCTGAACATCAAAGGCAAAGTTGAGGAATCAAACTGAGCAGCATGGGGAGGGAGAGATGGTTCAGAAGCAGCAAGGAGTTGCCAGACCTGACTCAGTGGGAACTGGCACCCTGCAGGCTGGATCCTCTGGCGTGAGTGCCATGAGGCAGGTATTGGCATTCGGGGTGCATTTGCCACATTGGGAGAGACTGAGCGGTGAAGAGTCCACTCATGCCTTCAGAATCAGTGAAAACTGGCCTCCTCGGCATAAGATAATCACTTGTGTCTAACCTATCATGCAGACCAAAAAACACCCCTTAGGAAAAAACTGTCTCCCATTTAATTGATCCCTCCCCTCTCTGCACTGGTCCTGAGCCAGCTTCAGTGATAGCTCCTTTCCCTGGGCTGGAAGTAAGACCTGTTGCGTACTCTGAGCCATTCTTCTGGCCTTGGAGAAGAAATAAATTAACAAACGGGGAAAAAATAATCTGCCAGCTCCCCTGAGTTGGGAACTCAGGGCAGAAACAGCTCCTTTGCCTAGGCACAGGCATAAGTGGTCCATGGACTTTGAATGCCTCTTACCCCTGCATAGACCTGTGTGGGCCCATTTCAGCAGCGTAGGCCCTTATTAGCACAGTATTGTAGGGTATATACCTGAAGCCTAACTTTAACTGTTTCAGCTATATGGTGGAGAGGCAAGTTTGTAACATTTGACACCACTCTGCCTATTAAGCCAGGGTCCTCACCTACTTACATCAGGGGCCTGAGGACTGGTGGCTTCACCCACTCCACCTAGACACCCTCGACAGGGGTCCAAGGATAAGTGGTGCCTCTCAGTCCTTACAGCCAACAGCATTGGTTACACATAGCCCGGCTGCAAAACCCACCCACTAGGGAACAGGGACACACTTTCCTCACAGACACTCGGGTGGTTGTCAGTCCCCTGCCTTGCTTAGTGTGTGACCCCCTACTGTAGCCAGATACCTGTGCCTGCACCACACACTTGGTGACCAACTATCTGGACACCTCAGCTAAATCCATACAAGAAAAGTAAATGGGCTCCTGGGCTCGTATACCTAGTATCAGCCCTAACCACTTGCTGACAAGACATGAGAGCATCAAAGGCACCAGTAATCAAACTAGCTCACTCAAGCAGCCTATTTGGGCATACCGAAACAAAACAAGAAGCTAGGACACAGTAAGGAAACATAAAACAAATACAATAACTTATTGATGGCTCGGAGACGACGGTCAGTATCAAATCACATAAACAGGCAGACCATGTTGGCTTCAGCAAGCTCCCACAACAAAGAATCAAGAAATCTTCCTGATGAAGAGAGCTTTCTGGAACTATCAGAGGAAGAATACAAAAGAATATACAGAGCCCTTCAAGAGATCAGGAAAGAGATCAGGCAAAATGCTGAACAAGCCAAGGAACGCACAGACATAGCATTTAGAGGAACTTAAGAAGGTTAGAGAACAGCATAATGACAAATTTAATAGTCTGCAAGAATCCATAGAGAGACAGCAAACAGAAATTCAGAAGATTAACAATAAAATTTCAGAATTAGATAACTCAATAGAAAGTCATAGGAGCAGAATTGAGGCAACGGAAGTCAGAATTAGGGAAATTGAAGGTAAAGCACTTGACACCAACATATTTGAGGAAAAATCAGATAAAAGAATTTTAAAAAATGAAGAAACTATAAGAATTATATGGGACTCTATCAAGAGAAATAACCTACGAGTGATTGGAGTACCAGAACAGGGGTAGATAACAGAAAATACAGAAAGAATTGTTGAAATTTGTTGGCAGAAAACTTCCCTGATGTTATGAAAGATGAGAATAGTCTATCCAAGATGCCCATCAAACCCCACACAAGGTAGATCCCAAAAGAAAGTAACCAAGACATAATCAAACTTGCCAAAACCAAAGATAAAGAGAATTTTAAGAGCAGCTAGGGATAAATGAAAAGTCACCTACAGAGGAGAGTCAATAAGACTAAGCTTGGACTACTCAGCAGAAACCATGCAGGCAAGAAGGCAATGGGATGATATATATAAAGCCTTAAAGGAAAAAAAATTGCCAACCAAGAATTGTATATCCAGCAAAACTGTCTCCCAGGCGAAATTAGGACATTTCCAGATAAAAAAGAGATCTAACATTTGACAGAGGGGCATGGCTTGTCCAGTCACAGGCCTATTTGGTGGCAGGGTCAGGATTTCAACCCAAGTCTCTCCTCCTAATTCATGGCTCCTCCTGTCCCCTGGTAATTTTCCACAGAGCCTGACCTTCCCAAACCTGATGTTAACCCCTTTGAAGGCACAGGTTGCCTCTTTGAAAGCTCACTCCCTCAGTGCCTGGCACAATGCCTGCCCCACACAAGCTGGCATGCATTGTCTGCGTAAGGGAGAGCAGCCTGGCACTCACAGGGCAGCAGAGTTTACCTCTTGTCTCATCCTTCAGCAAGTCTTCAAATCCACCTTCTTCAAGATGTAGCTTCTATGGAAACATTTGTTGGCTCTTTAGCTGATGTCAGGCCCTCTCAAAGGTAGGCATGGGAGCCCCTCCAAGGCCTTCTTAGTCTAACTCTGCCTGTCTCGTGCTGGGGACTTGGGACTGACTGCCCAAGAGTCTGACAAAGCACCGCAGATTGAGTGCCAGGCATCATCACGTAACCAACGTAAATACATACTCTAGTGTTTGAATTTTGGTGGCAGTGTTTTCAGCTTCTCTTTGTCTTCAGCAATATTTTCTAAGGAACCTAGAATCTGAGGGTTTGCACTCGTTGCTATAGCGTGCACTTCCCAACATGTATTAGAATGACATTTTAATACTTGATCATTGCCTAAATATGTTTTAAGAACTGCCCATCAGTGAATAGAGGCAGCAAAAAATGTGTAATAACTGAACAGTAGGAAAAAAAAAATCATCTGCTTCTGGACAAAGAATCTACTACGCTACGTTCTACAAGCTTAAGTGAATGTGTAGCACGTGGTGTGAAGACGGCATATTCATTACGCTCTAGTTTTCTGTTGCATACCTTTATAACACCCTGATATGTTGGCAGCATTGTCACGGGACTGGCCTCAGCACTTAGGAAAATCAGTTTTGCAAACTTCACATAAATAGCAGAGTACTTGATCTGCGATTTCTTCACCAGTGACTTTAAAGTGGTAAATGTGATAAATCGTTCGACAGGTTTTCCATCTGTTGGAGATACGTATCTTAAAACAATACTTAGCTAATCTGTATGAGAAAGAGCAGGAGTGGAATCTACAGACTGAAACATCAAGCTATACTTATTTCACTGAAAATACTTGATCCAACTTTTTCACTTAGTAAATTTATTAATTCTTCACACATTGTTTTAGACATATACGATGGGACACCCTTTCCTGTGTTACCATACTTGGAGTTGTGACCTAAATATGGATCAAACTGAGCATCAAGTTCAAGTAAACCCCCCAAATTTCCATTTTATGAGGACCCAGAACACTTCATTTCTTCTTCTAAAGGATAGTCTGCATTCTGTGATTGTTACAACGACAGCAACAATGTACTGCAAAACAGCTTTTCATTAGTGACGTTCTTCACTCATTTGTGTTTCTAGTTCATGAGTTAAGCCAAGACCATGTCTTTGGTTTAAGTATGACAACATACAATCTCTGTGAATTGAACTGTTTTCATGTTTATCGATCATACTGGAGTTGCGCCAATTGCGAAATCCATCTGTAGCAGATCAAGAATTAAATGATTTAGGACTGAATAGTTAGCAAACAAAACAATATACAGAGCTAACTGATGGAGACTACAGTAGCCACTCCCTCTTATAATTTTCACCATTAGCTTTGTACCCTAGAAATATATTCTGACTACAGAACCTTGTTTGTTTACCATCCAGAAGTTCTCAACACAAATTTCCAAATGGTTGGCTGTGATGTTGACAGTCACTTGGCCCTCTTTCAAAGCAGGATCTGTATTTCTGTTATTTGTGGTATCTGTAGATGTGACAATTTCAGATTCTAAAATAGTTCCACTTTCTACACTATTGTTAATTTTTTTACTACAGCAAGGAATGAGTGCAGAATTTGGGACAAATTCTGTTATATTCATATTGCTATTAGTAATTTCAGTCCTAGTGGTACTAGTACAACGATTTACACCTGTTAAACTTGAGCCTTCAAAGGAAGAAGTCTCTTTGATTCATTGAGTTTTAAAAAGGAAGTTAATTTTGGAATTGTCTTCAGGAATTCCCATATCCTTTTCTTTTTATCTTCTGCGAGCTTTCGTTTTTCAACTCCACTTAGTTGTTAATGTTTCATTTTACCTGGATATAAAATTATGTCACTTTTTAAATTTGGGTCTACTGTAGCAAATAAGGAAGCCCTGGTGGTGTAGTGGTTAAGAGCTACAGCTGCTAACCAAAAGGTCGGCAGTTCGAATCCACCAGGTGCTCCTTGGAAACCCTATGGGGCAGTTCTACTCTGTCCTGTAGGGCCGCTATGAGTTGGAATTGACTCAATGGCAGTAGGTTTGGTTTGATTTGGTAGCAAATAAATTTGAATAATTTAAAATAAGTGAAACTTATAAAATAAAATTTACATTCAAATTTGGACATTAACACAAAAATTTATATTTGAGAATTAATAAGTAAAAAAATTGATTTGGAGCCTGTCATTTTCTACAGGTCTGAGACAGTCAAAAGAGATAGTACTTACAAGGCAGCTGGAAATAATTTCATTTCTTTGTTGTATAATGTTTGTTGGCAGGCCCTTCACAGATCTGCACAAATGTTTTTCGACTTGAAATAATACTTTAAAAACTTGCACTCTGACTTTCCGTCCTTTGATGCTGCATCTTCACAGTTCACTGGACTTCTGCTAATACCCAGTAGGGGCAAGAGCAATGGCAAAGAGCGTAATACAAATACAAGGGTATGCTCAATCTGAAGACACGTTTTAGTTCGCTTTGTGCAGGACCAGATACGTCATGAGTCACATGATCATAGCACTGCTGGTGCATTCTTATGTTGTAGACGAGAGAGAATGGAATGTGAGGTTATGCTGGTCTGTCTGAATGAAAAGGAAAATACAGATGTTATCGTATACAAAATTTATAAAATGGTATCAATTTCATTTTAGTGCCCTGCAGTTCTCTTCCCCTGCAGCACTCACTTTTCCTTGTGTCTTATCTGCTTGGCATCTGTGGGTCTTTGCTTTGGACAACTGGTACCCCTGCTTTGTTGATGCCCTAAGAATGTGCTTGCCTTGCTTATTGGATAATCCTTCCCTGGTATGTGTGTGTTGTGAGTGTATGGCCTAGGGGACATACAGACTCAGGGTATGTTGTTGTTAGGTGCCATCTAGTCGGTTCCAGCTCATAGTGACCCTATGCACAACAGAACAAAAAAACTGTCCAGTCCTGTGCCATCCTCACAATCATTGCTATGTTTGAACCCATTGTTGCACCCACTTTGTCAATCCATCTCGTTGAGGGTCTTCTTTTTCACTGACCCTCCACCAAGCATGATGTCCTTGTCCAGGGACTGGTCCCTCCTGATAACATGTCTAAAGTATGTAAGATGAAGTCTCACCATCCTCACTTCCAAGGAGCACTCTGGCTGTACTTCTTCCAAGGCAGACTTGTTCATTCCTCTAGCAGTCCATGGTATATTCAATATCCTTCACGAACACCATAATTCAAAAATATCAATCTTTCTTTGGTCTTCTTTATTCATTGTCCAGCTTTCACATGCATATAAGGCAATTGAAAACACCATGGCTTGGGACTGGCACACCTTAGTTCTCACAGTGACATCTTTGGTTTTGAACACTTGAAAGAGGTCTTTTGCAGCAGATTTGCCCAATGCAATGCATCATTTGATTTCTCGGCTGTTGCTTCCATGGGCATTGATCGTGGATCCAAGTAAAATAAAATCCTTGACAACTTCAGTCCTTTCTCTGTTTATCATTGATGTTGCTTATTGTTCCAGTTGTGAAGATTTTTGTTTTCTTTGTGTTGAGGTGTAATCCATACTGAAGGCTGCAGTCTTTGATCTTCATCAGTAAGTGCTTCAAGTCCTCTTCACTTTCAGCAAGCAAGGTTGTATCATCTGCATATAACAGGTTGTTAATGAGTCTTCCACCAATCCTGATGCCACATTCTTCTTCATATAGTCCTGCTTCTCACATTATTTGCTCAGCATAGATTGAATAAGTGTGGTGAAAGGATATAACCCTGACACGCACCCTTCCTGATTTTAAACCACACAGTATGCTCTTGTTCTGTTCAAACAACTGCCCCTTGGTCTATGTACAGGTTCTTCTTGAGCACGATTAGTGTTCTGGAATTCTCGTTCTTCAAAATGTTATTTATAATTTGTTTTGATACACATAGTCAATTGCCTTTGCATAGTCAATAAAACACAGGCACACATCTTGCTGATGTTCTCTGCTTTCAGCCAAGATCCATCTGATACCAGTAATAATATCCCTCATTCCACATCCTGTTCTGAATCCGGCTTGCATTTCTGGCAGTTTCCTGAAGAGGTATTCCTGCAGCCATTTTTGAATTATCTTCAGCAACATTTTACTTGGCTAGTCCATTGTATAATTGTATACCATTTTGTCATCTGATGTGATTTTCCTATGTGTTGTAAATCTTCCCTCTATGATGTTAATGAGGTGGCATTAGGGGCAGTTATGTTAATAAGGTGGGGCTCAATCTACAAGATTATGTTGTCTTAAGCCAATCTCTTTTGCGATATACAAGAGAGAAGCGAGCAGATTTACATGGGGACCTCATACCACCAAGAAACAAGAACCAGGAGAATAATGCGTCTTTTGGACCTGGTGTCCCTGCACTGAGAAGCTCCTCAACCAGGCAAGATGGATGACAAGGACTTTCCCCTAAAGCTGGCACCCTAAATTTGGACTTCTAGCCTCCTAAGTCATAAGAGAATAAATTTCTTTTTGTTAAAGCCATCCACTTGCTGCATTTCTGTTATAGCAGCACTAGATAACTAAGACAGTGGTCTTCCTTTAGGTGTATAAATACTATCCTATCACTGAACGCTGTACTTCAGGATAGATCTTGAAATGTTCTCTTTTTGACGGTGAATGTGACACCATTCCTCTTCAGTTTGTCATTCCCATCATAGTAGACCATATGATTGCCTGATTCAGAATGGCCAATAGGAATCCAGTTTCAGCTTACTAATGCCTAGGATATTGATTTCCAGGCATTCCATTTCATTTTTGACAACTTCCTATTTTCCTTGATTCATACTCATACATTCCATAGTTCAATTATTAATGGATGTTTGCAGCTGTTCCGTTTCATTTTGTGTCATGCCACATCAGCACATGAAGGTCCCGAAAGCTTTACTCCTTCCACTTCATTAAAGTTGACTCTACTTTGAGGCAGCTCCTCCTCTTCTAGACCATGAACCTGGGTACCAGGGGCCCCAGAATTCCCTGCCCCAGAAGTCTTGAGCTTGCCGCGAGGGCCTGTGCAAGCCTCCTCCCTCGTCTGTGCTCACAGGGCTAGTGCCACCCGTGTGCAACTCTTCTGGGCCCAGTGGTAGTGAAGATGGGGTTGTTTGTGGTGGGCGTGGACAGAATGAGGACATGTGGGCCAAGATATCCAGAGACAAGACACCGTGCAGTGCAGGTTGGAGCTAGGAGAGGGAAGAGAGAGGGGGCAGGCCTGAGAGCTCTGCTAATGTTGGAGGCGGGCCTGCCTGGGAAATGCTGGAATAATGGGGTCAGTATGCCCTGTGTTCCTGGGAGGTTCTCGGGTGGAAATACCTGAGCAGTTAGGCCCTAGCTGCCTCCCCCTGACCCTTTTGGAGCTGCTGCACTGTCTGGTGCTGAGATTGGAAGCCCCTGGGGCCCTCTAGGCTGGAGGAGAGGAGAAGCTGTGGTGGCTGAGCAGGCACCAGGCCTTGTCTCCCAGGGGACCCTTTGTAATAGCTTTGGTCCTGGAACTACTAATCTAATAAAAACCTAAAACCCAACCCAGTGCCTAGTGGGCCCTTAAATATGAAACTTCTGATACATTTATCTTTATTAAAATTACATGTTTAAACAGCTCCGCAAAGGCATCCACCCTTAAAAGAAGTCTTCACCTGCATCAGTTTTCCCTCAGACTCCAGACCTTTAGCCCTGACAGATATCACTTTTAGGTAGTTATGATGATTATGCAAGTGTATTTTGGTGCTCCCTTTTCTTATTTCCTCATTTTATTACACTTTTTTATGCATGGGAGGCCATAGGATGTAGTGGAAAGAACAAAAAAACCTGGAGTCAGACTCTGATTGAGTCCTTGGCCTTTGTGACCCTGCACAAGTAATACAAACAGGCCTCCGTTAACTCATCTGTAAAATGGGCATTCAGAGTCACGCCTTTGGGGAGGGGCTGCTTTGTGCCAGGGATTTCATCTCTGTGACCTCATGTAACATTTTACACCCCCAGCCATGGATTTGCCTATCTCCAAGAGCCCTCCTGGCTGTTGATGTGGTTGCAGGCTGCCACCATGAGCACGTGGCCCCTAGGCTGGCGGACTGAAGAAGGCAGGGAGGCCGGTGAGCTCCAGAGGGCCCCTAGAGCCCAGATGGGGAAGGGGATAGATAGAGGCCAGCCCCAGCCCAGCCCAGCCCAGCCCTCTCTGGGCTCCCTCACACCTCCTTGAGACCTCATTGAATCCTGTTTTGCCCTGCTTTGATCCCATTCATGGCCCATCCATGTTCCTTGAAAAACACATCTCCTGGTCGGGCTTGTTTAATTGGAAATTGAAATCACCTTGACTGCTCTGTGAAAAGAAACCCTAATAAATGACATAAGTGTAGAGGAGGTCAGTCATCAGCTGACTTCTGAAAAAAATTGGGAATACTTAGCAGTTAATGTGCACATAGCCACCATCGTTCCCCTGTACCACAACTCTTGTTTGCGGACTCTGTGGCATCCCTCTGACCACCCAGAGCCCCTGGATCCTGTGATATGGCTGTGGTATGGCAGTGAGGTGGCCAAGTAAGGGACTGTAGCTCTTCTCAGCACAATAGCAACAGCCACCAGTTGCGAAGGACACGCTCTACTGGGTCCTTGATATCTTTTTACTTTGACCCTTGCAAAAGCCTCCGAAGTGGAGTTTGTTATTTTCATTTTCTAGTTGAGGAACAGCTGGTTGTGAACTCACACGTGGGTCTGCCTGACTCCAAAGCTTGGCTTGGTGCCTGGTGCCTCCCAGACCTAGCTGAGAGTCTTGGAAGTGAGAAAAAGTGGCTTTTGAGATACATATATATATAGTTTAAGTGTAAAGTTTGTATTGATACAAAATATCTACACAAAAGTGCGTATGTGCCTCACAAGTATGAACAGATATGTGTAATCACCATCCAGATCAAAAAGCAGATCATGCCAGAAGTCCCCTTCCTGTCCCCTCTCTCCTAACCCTAAAAGGTAACCACTATCCTGAATTCTGTCCCCGTAGGTTAGCTTTGCCCGTGTTTGAACTTTATGTAATGGAATCTTGTAGTATGGACTCTTGTCTATCTGGCTTCTTTCACTCAGCCTCATGTTTACGAGATTTATTCACATGTAGTAACAGTTTATTCTTTTCCATTGCTGCAGTAGAGAACATTTCACCGTAGGAATATACCGCAGGTTACTAATTCATTCTACTGCCGATGGACATTCAGATTATTTACTGTTTCACCTGTTACGACTAACGCAACTATGAACATTTGGTCTTTTGATGCACGTGTATGTATGTGTTCTGTTAGATATGTAGCCAAGGAGTCAAGCTGTGTTATAGCCCACCTAGAGCAAAGGAGAATGAACGCCAAAGACACAAGGAAAATATGAGCCCAAGAGAATAAAAGGGCCACATAAACCAGAGACTCCATCAGCCTGAGACCAGAAGAACTGCATGGTGCCTGGCTACCACTAATGACTGCCCTGACAGGGAACACAACAGAGAATCACTGATGTTGCAGGAGAAAAGTGGGATGCCGACCTCAAATTCTAGTAAAAATACCAGACTTAATAGTCTGACTGAGACTGGAGGGACCCCAGAGGTCATGGCCCCCATACTCTCCGTTAGCCCAAAACTAAAACCAGTTCCCGAAGCCAACTCTTCAGTCAAAGATTAGACTGGACTATAAGACATAAAATGATACTGGTGAGGCATGTGCTTCTTAGCTCAAGTAGACACATGAGACTATGTGGGCAGCTTCTGTCTGGAGGCGAGATGAGAAGTCAGAGGGGGACAGGAGCTGGTTGAATGGACACGGGGAATACAGGGTGGAGAGAAGGAGTGTGCTTTCACATTGTAGGGAGAGCAACTAGGGTCATATAACGATGTGTATGTAAGTTTTTGTATGAGAGACTGACTTGAATTGTAAACTTAGAGCATGATAAAAAAAAAAAAAAAAAAGCTTGGTTATAGGGTAAGTTCAAGTTCTGTTTTAGAAGATGCTGCCAAACAGTTTTCCAGAGTCGTCGTGTCCTATCACATTACCACCACCAGCATATGGGATTCTAGTTGCTGCATGTCTTCACTGTTGATGTGATGCTGTCAGTCTTTCTCGTTTTAGCTATTTTAATATTCTAATAATACAGCTGTTTGTGGTTTTAATTTAACTAATAATGTCTAATACCTCTCCATATGTGTATTGGCTGTTAAGATACCATCTTTAGAAAGTGTCTGTCATGGATTGAATTGTGTCCCACAAAAATGTATGTCAGCTTGGTTAGGCCATGATTCCCAGTAGAACTGCCCTATACTATTTCCAAGGCTGTAATCTTTACGGAAGCAAACTGCCACATCTTTCTCCCATAGAACGGATGGCGGGCTTGGACCGCTGACCTTTCAATTCACAGCTGAGTGCTTTAACCACTGCACCACCAGGGCTCCTTGGTTGTCATTTAGGGAGTGGGATGTAAGTCAGTGCATCTGAGTATGGTTTGCGGAGGGGTGGAGCGGGAGAGGCAGGGGACAGACTCTGAAGGGTCGTGGGAACCATTGAACGTTTTAGAGTGGCGCCAGATGGCGGCATGGTCGGTTTGTATTTAGGAGACTCCTGGTTGCTGTATGAAGCAGGGACTGGAGGTTAAAGGCAGAGGTGAGACGAGGCTGTGGTCCCTCATTAGCTGTGGATGGTGTGGGAAGGAGTAGTGAACACTTTGAGTCTTCTTTGAGGCAAACAGGTTTGTATCTGTTGGGGGGGGCAGGCAGGTGTTGGTGTTGCAAGAGGCCCAGAAGCTGCTGGCAGGAGGCCTAGGAGCCCTGGTCCTGCCTCTTCCAGCCCCGATACTGGACCAGAGGCCAGCTGCTGGCTTAGTCACTGGGGAGGGACACGGGGCAGAGCTGGAATGTCCCTCCGTGTGCTGCCACGACACCTGCATCTCACACCCATCGAACACTTGTGTTTTTCAGGACCTCCTCGGCCAAAGAGAGCAGCTTTGTGGAAAAGATGAAGAAGACGGTGAGCGTGCTCTGTGTTTTTGCCCTTCACAGTGTGTCTTGGCCCTGGTGGTTGTGCAGGGGAGTCCATCAGAAGGCCAGCTTTGCTGGACAGGAGGAGTCCCCTGGTAAGGAGAGGGCGGTGAGAACTGAGCGGGGCTGGCACCCTGTGTGTGCAGCCTTGGCTAACCAAAGCCCAAAGCTGCTTTGCTGTTGCTGAGAAGGTTTGCTTTGTTTTTTGAATGTTTCCTTCTCGAACAAACCACATTATACAATAGACCCTCCCTCTAACTCATGATGTCGTCCCTTCTTTTCCCTTCCATTCCGGGCCCTGTCCCCCAGCAGAGTAAATCTCACATAGCTGTGGTCATTGCGCAGCTGCAATTGTATCTCTGTTTGTTTTTAATTATTCAGTTTTCTGAGCGGGTACTACATTCACATGGTTAAAAGCCAAAGCAAACTATTCCGTAAAAAGCCTTCCCCGTATCCTTGTCACCCATAACCCAGTTCCCACGTAGAGTAATTGCTCTTGGTGTTCTGTGTAGCCTTCTAGAGCTTCTTTACACACATGGAAATGGAAACAAGGAAGATTCCTATTTTATACTTTTTTTAAAAGACACCAAAGGTGGCGTATTATATAGACTGTTAAATGTTCCTTGCTTTTTTTTTTCTTGATACTTTAGAGACATTTCCATATCAATACAAAGATACCGTCCTCATTCTTTATTACAGCTTCATAAATCTCACGGTATGGATATATGGATGGAGTGTCATTTATTTTAACACTGCTCTGTTAATGGGCACATGGGACATTTCTGCTCTTTTGCTCTTACAAATAATGTTGCCATGAATATTGAGATCAATTTGCATATTTGCAAATCTGTCTATATATATATATATATAAAAAAAAATCTCAGAAGGCAATTGTTAGATTAAAAGATACTTGCATTTGTAATTGTGATAGAGGCTGCCAAGTTGCCCTTCTCAGGAGTTACGCCATGGTACGCTCTCGTTAGCAATGTGCGAGAAACCCTGTTTCCCCACAGCCTTGCCAATTGTTTATCAAATGTTTGGATTTTTGCCATTTTTCTAGGTTAAAAAATTATTTTCTCAGTGTAGATTTAATTTGCCTTTTTCTTATAAATGATGTTAAGCAGATTTTCTTATGTTAGATGGCATTTATTTTTTTCCTTTTTTGTAAATTCTGTATTCAAATATTTTGCCCTTTTTTCCGTTGGGATTGATCTTTCTCAAAGAACACTTTAAATTCATTAGGGAGATTAATCCCTTGTCTGTGATATGAGCTGAAAACATTTTCCCAGTTAATGGTTTGTCTTTTGACTTGGCTCATGGTGTTTTTGTGCATGTAAAAGTTACATAGTTAACTTTCTTTTTATGGCTTCTGGACTTTGAGCCATAGTTTCAAAGACCTTTCAAAAGACCACCCGAAAGATATAAAGGAATTCTTCTATATTTTCTTCTAGTGCTTTTATGGTTTCGTTTTTGGTATTTAAAATTTGATCTATTGGGAAATTATCCTGGTGTTAAGGTTTGAGATACAGATCCAACTCTATTTTTTTACACAGCTGTCTAAATACCCTGTAATAGAGTCCATCTTTTCCTTACTAGTCAGAAATGCCATCTTTATCCTGCAGAGTACATCCATGTATATTTGAGTCTATTTCCATATCCTATTTTAGTTCTATGATCTAGCTGTCTGCTTATATGCACTATCATACTACTTTAATTATTGAAATTGTATATAATTCACTTACCCTACAATTCACCCATTTAAAGTATACAGTTGAGCAGTTTTTTAGCAGTCAACTCACAAGCATGGTCATGTGCAGCCATCACCACACCTCTAGAACATATCACCCCAAAAGAAACCTGTGTACCCCCTTAGCAGTCAACTCACACACCACCACACCTCCCCCAGTTCTAAAACCAAAAAAACCAAACCCATTGCTGTCAAGTTGGTTCCAACTCATAGCAACCCTATAGGACAGAGTAGAACTGCCCCATAGGGTTTCCAAGGCTGTACATCTTCGGGATGCAGACTGCCACCTTTTTCTCCCCCGGAGGGGCTGGTGTGTTTCATCCACTGACCATTCGGTTAGCAGCGGAATACTTTAACCGCCACGCCACCAGGGCTTCTTCCCCCAGTCCTGGGTAACCATTAATCTACTTTTTGTCTCTTCAGAACAGGGCTTCGAGCCTGCTTTAGAGTTGCTTATTATTGGTGTTTCGGGCAACTGGAGTCATACAACATGTGATCCTTTGAGGCTGGCCTCTTTCACTTAGCGTAATATGTTCAAGGGTCAGCCGTGTTGTAGCATGTATCAGCACTTCATTCCTTTTAATGGCCAAACAATATTCCATTGTGTGGATTTAGATTTATTTATATCATAAATTAGGGCTCCTAGCATTGTCTGTATGTTTTCTTTCATGATCTTTATAGTTTTAGGCTTTGCATTTAGGTCTTTGATCCATTTTGAGTTAGTTTTTGTGTATGGGGTGAGGTATGGATCCTGTTTCATTTTTCAGCAAATGGATATCCAATTTTGCAAGCACCATTTGTTGAAGAGACTAACTCTTCCCCATTTAATAGACTTCGACCCTTTGTTGAAGATCAGGTGTCCATTGTTGTTAGGTGCCGTTGAGTCGGAAACCCTGTCCCATAGGGTTTCCAAAGAGCGGCTGGTAGATTTGAACTGCCGACCTTTTGCAGAGCTCTTAACCACTGTGCCACCAGGGCTCCATGGGTGAATGGATTTATTTCTGGGTTCTCAATTTTGCTCCATTCATCTGTGTGTATGCCATTGTACCAGCACCAGGCTCTTTTGACTACTCTAGCTATATAGTAGTTTCTGAGATCAGGTAGTTTGAGGCCTCCTATATTTTGTTCTTTTTTCAGTAATGTTTTACTTATCCAAGGGCTCTTTCTTTCCCATATAAAGTTGGTGATTGGTTTTTCCATCTCATTAATGCTATTGGAATTTGAATCAGAATTGTAGTGTATCTGTAGATTGCTTTGGGTAGTGTTGACATTTTCATGAGCATGGTATATTTTTCCACTTACAAAGGTCTCTTGGTTTCTTGCAGTAGTATTTTGTAGTTTTCTTCGTATAAGTCTTTTATGTTTATGTCCCTAGTTAGTTTATTCTTAAGTATTTTATCTTTTGAGAGGCTATTGTAAATGGTACTGTTTTCCCGATTTCCTTTTTGGAGTTCTCTTTGTTAGTATAGAGGAATCCAACTGATTTTTGCATGTTGATCTTGTACCCTGTCACTTTGCTGAATCCTTCTATTAGTTCCAGTAGCTTTCTTATGGATCCTATGGAGTTTTCTGTGTATAGGATCATATCATCTGCAAACACGGATGGTTTTACTTCTTCCTTACCAGTTTGGATGCCTTTATTTCCCTTTCTTGTCTTATCGCTTTAGCTAGGACTTGCAGGACAATGTTGAATAAGGGCGATGATAAAGGGCATCCTTGTCTCATTCCCATTCTCAGAAGGAATGCTTTCTGTCTTTCTTCATGGTCAGTAACGTTGGTTGCTGGTTTTGTGTATGTGCCCTTAATTATGTTGAGGAATTTTGCTTCTGTTCCAATTTTGGTGAGAGTTTTTATCAGGAATGCATGTTGGACTTTATCAAACGCTTTTTCTGCATTGACTGAGATGATCATCTGATTCTTTTCCTTTATTTATTTGGTGGATTATGTTGATTGATTTTCTAATGTTGAACCATCCTTGCGTTCCTGGTATGAATCCCACTTGGTCATGATGTATTATTTTTTCGATATGCTGTGGGTTTCTCTTGGCAAGAATTTTGTTGAGAATTTTTACATCAATATTCATGAGGGATATTAGTTTATAATTTTCTTTTTTAGTGGTATCTGTGCCTGGCTTTGGTATCAGGGCTATGCTGGCTTTGTAGAATGAATTCAGGAGTATTCCTTCTTTTCTGTCTCTGAAATAGTTTGAGTAGTATTAATGTGAGCTCTTTGAATGTGCGGTAGAATTCTCGAGTGAAGCCCTCTGAACCAGAACTTTTTTTGTTGGGAGTTTTTTTTAATTACCTATTCAGTATCTGCTTTTGCTATGGGTGCAGTCAGATTTTCTACCTCTGTTTGTGTTAGTTTAGGTAGTTAGTGTGTTACTAGGAATTTGTCCACTTCCTCTAGGTTTTCGAATTTGTTGGAGTATAATTTTTCATAGTATTCTGTTATGATCCATTTTATTTCAGTTGATCCTGTTGTGATGTCACCTGATTTCTTATTTAGGTTTATTTGCATCTTCTCCTTTTTTTCTTTGCCATTTTGGCCAGTGGTTGTCAATTTTATTGATCCTTTCAAAGAATCAGCTTCTAGTCTTGTTGTTTCAGCTGTTTTTGTTAATTATTTTCTTCCTTCTGGTGGCTCTGGGCTTCTTGTTCCTCTTTTTCTATTTGTTTGAGTTGTAAGGTTTAGGTATTGTTTTTGGCCCTTTATTCTTTTTTGATGTGTGCATTTATTTCTATCAGTTGGCCTCTGAGCACTGCTTTTTGCTGTGTCCCAAAGGTTTTAGTGTGTTTTATTTTCATTCTTACTTGAGTCTAGGAATTTTTTAAATTTCATTTTTAATTTCTTCTATTACCCAGTGGTTTTTAAGCATGGCATTGTTTAGTTTCCATATATTTTATTTTTTTCTTTGTTCTTCCTGTTACTGATTTCTAATTTTATAGTGTTTTGATTTGAGAGATGCTTTGTATTATTTTAATATTTTTTAATTTATTGAGGCCTGCTTTGTGGCCTAGGATATGCTCTATTCTGAAGAATGACCCATGTTTGCTAGAAAAGAATGTGTGCTGTGCTGTTGTTAGGTGGAGTGCTCTGTGTATGTCTGTGAGATCAGTTTGGTTGATTGTGCAGTTTAGATCTCGTGTGTCTTTGTTGAGTCTTTTGAGTTATTCCGTCCTCATTGAAAGTGGAGTGTTAAGACCTCCTGCTGTTATTGTAGAACAGTCTGTTTCTCTTCATTTCTGCTAGCATTTGTTTTATGTATTTTGGTGAGCTGTCATTGCATACATAGGTATTTGCTATGGTTATGTCCTCTTGGTGGCTTGATCCTGTCATCATTACATAATGTCCTTCCTTGTCTCTTATGATGAAGTTTGATTTAAAGTCTATTTTATCAGAGATTGATATTACCACTCCTGCTCTTTTTTTTGGTTACTGTGCGCTTGATAAATTTTTTTCCATCCTTTGATTTTTTTTTATGACTTTGTGTCTAAGGTATGTCTCCTGTAGGGAACCTATTGATGGGTCATGTTTTTTTTATCCATTCTTCCATTTTCTGTCTCCTGAGTAGTACATTTAACCCATTTACATTCAGTGTGATCATTGATAGATATGAATTTACTGCTGTCATTTTGTTATGCTTTTTCCCCCCTGTGGTATTGAGAGTTTCTTAGTTCT
The DNA here is from genome assembly GCF_030014295.1 of Loxodonta africana. Lineage (NCBI taxonomy): Eukaryota > Metazoa > Chordata > Mammalia > Proboscidea > Elephantidae > Loxodonta > Loxodonta africana. Next base: position 90,524,527 of record NC_087353.1, on the reverse strand, counting down.
GCATAATTTTCTGTGCTGAGTTCTATTTGTTTGTGGATTTTCTTTTCTTCGTGTTTGTCGATTTTGTGTTTACTCAGTCTTTTTGATTTTCTCTATTTTTGGTGGATAGATTTGTTCATTTTTTTTGTGGTTACTGTGAGGTTAACCTTTATCATCCTATGTTTAAAACAGTCTGTTATTTTTAGATATTGCTTTGACTTCCTCTCCATGTGGAAGTTCTGCAACTACACCATTCATTCCCCCTTTTTTGTTTTGAATTTGTCGTCAATTTCAGATTGACATCTCTGGTTCCTTGTTTTCAGTTCTGTAGCTTTATTTTATTTTGAGGTTTCTCTTTCTCGGTTGGCATCTTGGTGATGCTGTCGTGTGGCTTACTCTTGGGTTGTCTGCTGTTGTTGGTTCTCTATCCAAAGGACTCTCTTTAATATTTATTGTAAGGATGGTCTAGTTTTTTTTCAAATTCCCTTAATTTTTGTTTATCTGGGAATGTCGTAATTTTGCCATCATATTTGAGAGACAGTTTTGCTGGGTATATGATTCTTGGTTGGCAATTCTTTTCTTTCAGAGTTTTATAGATGTCATCCTGTTACCTTATTGCCTGCTTTATTGGAGTCCCTTTGTAGGTAATATTTTGTTTTTCCTGAACTGCTCTCAGAAGTTTTTCTTTGTCTTTGGACTTGGAAAGTTTGATTATGATATTTCTTGGTGACTTTCTTTTGGGGTCTATCCTGTACAGGGTTGAGCTTCTTGAATGGAAATCTTCTCATCTTTCATGATATTAGGGAAGTATTCTTCAAGAAAATCTTCAAAAATTCTCTCTGCTTTTTTTGTTTCCTCCTGTTCTGGGATTCCTGTCATGCGTAAATTATTCCTCTTCATAGCATCCCACATAACTCTTAGGCTTGCTTCATTTTTTTCCGTTCTTTTTTCTGATCCTCAAACAAATTGGTATCAAGGGATTTGTTCTGTAATTCACTAATTCCTTCTTCCATTGTTTCAGTTTTCTTTTCTGTATCCTTCCATTGAGTTATATATTTGATATTTCATTGTTAATCTTCTGGATTTCTATTTGCTGTTTTTGTATGATTTCTAATAGTCTATTTAATTTGTCATTTTGTTCTTATATTGTTTGCTGAATCTTCTAGGGTTTTGTCTGTGCTTTCTTTGATCTCTTTGAGGGCTTTATATATAAGCTGTTGAATTCTTTACCAGGTAGTTCCATTACCATCTCTTCGTCAGGAAGGTTTTCAGCCCCTTTATTTTGGTCATTTGGTTGAACGTCTTGTTTTGTATCTTTATATAATTTGATATTGTGTGCTGTCTCAGTCATTAAGGTGTTGTTTTATTTATTTATGATTTTTGTTTTGATTTGATTTATCAGTGTGGGTTGGTTGGGTGTGCTTCAGTGATCGTCTGGCAACAAAGGGGCATTCACTTTTGGCCCCCAGTTGGACAGGGCAATCAATGGGCAGCCGAAGAGTAGGTGAGAGAAAGAAAAAAAAACGGAGGGTTCATCTAATGCTCCATGCTTGCCACCCACCCTGCTAGTCAGGTACTGCTGTTGGAAAGTCACCCTATCTCTGTTCCTGGCTCCCTCCCTACTCTGTGTTTGCAAGGATGCCTGAAGCTGTCATCCTCCTTCCTGTACTTTTCCTCCTTAACTCCAGTTCATGTCCTTCTCACCTTGCTTCACCCTGGGTATGTCAGTACAGTTTCTCAGTCTTCTGTTGGGAGTTCTGTAATGTTTTCATCCTGTGCTCTTCACTCAGGGTTGCTGCTGGCTTTGTCTCCAAATGGCCCCGCTGTGCTGGGCTGTCTCTCCGTATCTTTCCCTGTTTACTACTGTTGTTCAGTTTCTCTTTCCAGTCGGTGTTTGTTCCAATTCTGTATCCTTTCATTTGATGCTCAGGGTTCCAGGATTGCAATCTGTATCTGTTTCACTTTGTTTCTTGGGTCTTTGCTGTAGAGGGACGGCCTGGTGCATCTGACTAGACCGCCATCTTGAATCTGGTTCCTGCATCCATCTCTTAACATCTTATAAGCTGGAAACTAGGCCTGGGAACTCGGAGTCTGGCTGCCAAAACCACCAGAAATACCCAGGAAGCTGAAGCTTGGGCGCTAGAATGCTACTGCAGAGAAACCTTATGTCTACATAAAGGGACAGGAAGGTAGCTTTTGCCTCACTTCTTCCAAATCCTGCAAAATACATCCAGTTGGTAGGACTTCATTTACATTCAGAACCCTAGCTGCAAGGGAACCTGGGATATAGAGTTTGGGGCTTTTTAGTAGCTGCTATAGAAGGCACAGTAGAAGGAGGGCAGAATGCAGATCATGTGAGCCAATGCATAATACCTTTCCCTGTTGCCATAATCTTTTATAGTGAACATGTATTACGTTTATAATCAACCAAAAACTGATTTTGAAAAAACTCACCCATAATTTCCCATTTAGAGACTCTTGGTATATTTCTTGCCATTTTTTCTTTGTTCATGTGTATTTGTAAACAAAATATATATATAACTGGATTATAGTATACAGTATACATACTGTTTGGTTACTTTCTTTTTACTTAACGTTATGTGTTTTTTCCCGTTATTAAAAAACATGTCAAAAGTGTTACCTTGAACAGCTGCATGTATAAGATTACCTTGAGGACTCCAGCTGGCTGTGCAGTAAGATGCTAGCCCCAGCAATGCTTTAGAAAGAACTTTAAGCCTGGAAGAAAAGAGGACGCTCTTGGGAGGGCCCTGTCCACCTGACCCAGCCCAGTGGTGTCCGTTGGAGCCTCTGGTGAAGCCCGTGGTTCCTTGGGCTCCTCACAAGCTTGCGTCTGGCCTTTCATAGGGGAGGAACATCATCGTGTTCTATGGCTCCCAGACGGGGACCGCCGAGGAATTTGCCAACCGCCTATCCAAAGACGCCCACCGCTATGGGATGCGAGGCATGGCAGCAGACCCTGAGGAGTATGACCTGGTAAGCTACCCCAGACACTCTGGCCCCCTCCTCATACCTCTTCCAGTCAGAGTTAAAGCATTAAGCTATTCATCTCTGGATCATAGGAGGGGCTTAAAGGGCTTAAGTTAGCCAAAGGAGTAAACAGGAATGGGTGTCTCTTTTCATTTGTTCTAACAGACAAGTGGTATCAAGTTTAAGGGCATTAAGAACTTCTCGTCCAGGTCCAGCAAGCCTGGAGATGAGCCCACATGTGTCTGCCTCCAGTACTGCTCACACCCAGCCTTGGTGTTCTCCACGCTGTGGACTTTACCAGGTTCTGGGCAGTTGTAGGATTGAGTGAGGCTTGAAAAATTAAAGAGTCTTAGAAGGTCGGAGAGGATCTATGCTCCCCACACCCCCACCCCCAAAATGCAGTGGAAAGGGAACCAGATTGGGAGTCAGGGGATCTAGGGCCTAAGCCCACTCTGCCCTGACTGCCTACATGACCCTGGGCAAATTCCCGCCGCATGTGTGCCTCCTTCCTCGCCTACAAATAAGGCATTGGACTGGATGGCCTCTGAGAATTCTTCAGTTTTGCTTGAAATGAGGCAGCTGCTCTCCCCTTCGGGCCCTACAGGACTGTCTACAGAACCAAGCCCTTGTGTCCTGGTCCCTGCTTCACCTGGCCTCCATCACCCCCTTAGCCTTGATCTGAGGGCTGTGGGGGCAGGCTTGCTCCTTACAACCCCCAGGCGCACCCTGCCCATTCTCCATCCTGGCATTGGTGCCCTCTGCCCTTCCCCTCATGTGGATGTGGCTATCCAAAGTGAAGGAAACTTAAGGCAGGCCACCTGCCTGCTTCTGGCTCAGGAGGACGAAGGGAGTGGCAGCCAGGCTGGTGGTTCCAGATGGCAGCAGTGGTCAGGAAAGAGGGAGCTGACCCTTAGGTGCCCAGGAGGAGAAGGGGTGGCAGGGAGCAGGTGGTGTGGAAAGAAGCCCCAGGGTTTGCCTTCCCACTCTGCTCTGATGGAGGTCATTGCCAGTCATTGCCTGGGGTAACTGAAGGACACGCCAGACATCCTGTCCTCAAACCAGCTCTCTGCTGAGCCAGCTGCCTCCTGCACATGCCACTCCATCTCCCATACCAAGCCTGTCGTCCCCGCCTGCTCACCTCCCCTGCCCTGGGGGTCTTGGTGGCAGACACCACCACCCACCCAGCTCTAGACATGGGTTTTTAAATTGGATGAACAATTGGTTAGGCTCTAGTAGGATCTACAGCCATGCTGTGCCTCAGGGACTTTGTGGAATGAAGGTTTTCTCAGGGCCTGAGTGCCAGCAAGCGGCAGAACCTAGCCTGTTCTCTGCCTTTGCCCTGCCCACACGCCGAGCTCTCACCATTGCTATCCCTGCCTGCTCTTGAAATGCACCCACCGCCCCTTGATCCTTACAAACTTCTAATTGTCCATCTAACCTGGCTCAAACATCATCCTCCTCTCTGAAGCCCTCCCGGACCCATTGTTGCACCTTCCAAAAAGATGGAATGGTTCCCTCGTTCCAACCCCGCCCCGTGCCCAGAACATCCCTGGTCATGAGCTGCCAGAGGGCAGGCCTGGGCTCACGCAACTGCACCCCATGGCTGGGGTAGACCTGAGCAGGGCAGGCGCCATCATGGTCAGCGGCCGGTCCCTGCCTCTGTCTCTCCAGGCCGACCTGAGCAGCCTGGCCGAGATAGACAACTCCCTGGCAGTTTTCTGCATGGCGACCTATGGTGAGGGGGACCCCACCGACAATGCCCAGGACTTCTATGACTGGCTGCAGGAGGCTGATGTGGACCTCTCTGGGGTCAAGTATGCGGTGAGTCACCCCTGTCTTTCCTCCACTGGCTTCCTGTAGGCCCATGGCATGTGCTGCACCTCCCCTGGGAGTCCTCCAGCTCTTCACCTGTTCTGATCAGCTAGGGCAGGCAGAGGTGTCAGGACAGGAGGCGGCAAGCTGAGAGCCTGACAGGGAGCTCATGAGTGGGCGCCCCAGGCTGCTCGTGGCCACACTCCTGTATCTGGGGGTCCTCTTCTGCCCTGGACCCCAGCAACTAAGAGAGCTTCTCCTCTGGTGTCACAGCCCCAGTTTGTTCCAGGGGGTATTTGTGGCTAGAGACCAAAGGCAGAAAAGGTGTGTCAGGGTGACCAAGAGATATGGCTGGACAAGGAGAGCTGAAGTGACCAGCTGGCCGAGCTAGGCTGAGCTACCCCGCTGCTGACCATGTACAGTTGAGGCTTAGAGGAGACCCCTAGATACTACAACCTGTGGGCTGCAGGTCACCTAAACAAAGCCACTTCTAGGGACCAAAGATGGCCCAGCTGCTGTCATAGTACAAGGTGCCTGGCAGGTTCTGAGGCCCATGGGTACCACCTGGCAGCTTGGCCAGCACTACGGAGAAGGCAATCTCCTTCTCAGACTCAGCCGGTCAGGCTAGAGGCCTGGTCTCAGACTGCCCCCCACCACCCCATCCCCACAGGTGTTTGGCCTCGGAAACAAGACCTACGAGCACTTTAATGCCATGGGCAAGTACGTGGACAAGCGGCTGGAGCAGCTGGGAGCAAGGCGCATCTTTGAGCTGGGGTTGGGAGATGATGACGGGAAGTGAGTGCCCTCGACCCTAGCCCCGTGCATTCTCCCCTTTGTCCTTGCCCCATCCATCCCCCCAGCCTCTCAGGTCCTAGAAGGGAGTTGGCTATAGGACATGACAGGGTGTATAAAGGCATCACTGTCAACTTGCTGAAACCCAGTGACACAATCAACAAGAAGGAGCATACGGCCTGCCCACAGCCTTTGCCAAGTGACCCATTTTGCTTTCTGGTGTCTTCTCCCAGCCTGCCCGGCCCACACAGAAACCTTCCATGGTTGGCATAGACACTCTTCTAGATCCCTCCAGATGCCTTGGTTTCTCACCACTGGGCAGACCAGAGTGCAATGAGCCCTAGGGCTCTGGTGGAGGGCGAGGGAGAGGGGCCAAGCAGGCTGGAAGGCCATCCCGGTGCCCCGGCTGTGGGCATACGAAGCCAGTCCCTCACCGGCTCCTGCTGCTGTAGCCTGGCTCACCCAGGCCCGGCTCACTCTCTCCTCTCCCCAGCTTGGAGGAGGATTTCATCACATGGCGAGAGCAGTTCTGGCCGGCCGTGTGCGAGCACTTTGGGGTGGAAGCCACTGGAGAGGAGTCTAGGTGAGCGTGTGCCCTGCACTCTGGGTGGGAGGCCTGTGGGTGAGCGAGTGTCTGAGGGAAGCCAGCCCAGGGGGCAGCCTGGCTGGTGGGGTGGGGATGTGATGAGGAAAGACAGTGGCAAAAGCTGTCACAGAATTGACAGGGGCACGGACGGGTGTCAGGTCCCAGGCTAAGGAGCTTGGGCTTTACCTGAAAATGACAAGGAGAGAAGAATCGCCTTGAAGCATGCTTCCTAACCCGAATCCCCAGGCCTGCCCAACTTTCTTCTGGGCTCTTACTCCAGACTGCCCTAAGCTCGTTCCATCTCCTGGCTCTCTCCCACCTCCCTGATCGTCGTGTGTCTGCTGTGGGTCCTCTCCTGCCTCGGTTTTCATGTCTGGATTCTGGGGTCTCACCCCTCCAGCCTGCATCGTCTTCTCTACACCCTAACTCCCTGAGGGCAGCCTTCCTCCTCTCTTGGGAAGAAAAAAACCTTTCTACAGCCTCCTAGCCCTACCCAGCACCCGGCCTCACCTTTGGTCTCCCCTTTCCAGCATTCGCCAGTATGAGCTTGTGGTCCACACAGACATGGACATAGCCAAGGTGTACATGGGAGAGATAGGCCGCCTGAAGAGCTATGAGAACCAGAAACCGTAAGTAGAGTGAGCCTGCTGGAGGCCAGCCCTTGGTGTGCCTGTGTCTCAGGCAGCTGGGGCTGGCAAGCAGCTGGCAGTCCCCTGTGTATACCCCCGGGATCTTTCCTCCCAGACCCCAATGCATGGAGCCTCCTTATCGCCACCTTTGCCCAGGGATGGGTGGGAGGGGCCCCTATATCGCCATCTCTGTGCACAGGAGGGCACGGGGCCCAGGGCAGAGGGAGTTCCTAGGAGAGAGCAGGGTCCTCAGGGCCCCACCCTTTGTCCAGGTGTTACTCTCCAGCCAAAGGCACAGCCTTTGGGAGACTGGCATTTGCTCAGTTTGTTCATTTGCCTTGATGCTTTGCTTTGTACGTATCCTGGGCAGAGACTGCATACCTGTTCCTGCACGTGGACATGACTTAGGCTTTGGGACTAGGTTGATCTTTGGCAAAAGATTCCCTTAAAATCTACTGCAGTATTTGGAGTTTTTGTCCAAAAATATTGTGTTCCTCTCCTGCCTTGCTACCTGCTGGGCATTGCCCAGACTGGCCTGTGGGTGCCAACCCCAGGACAGTCCTGGCACCAGCACCACTGAGACTCGCAGCTACCAGCCCTGCTGCAGTCAGCCTTGCTGTAGCCCTGGCACAGCAGAAAACGCCAGCATTTCTGTGATTTACAGAGCAAAGGTTCTTTCTTGTTCCTGTTATAGCCTAGTGCCTGTGGGGTGGCAGTGGAGGCTATGCTCCACAAAGTCATTCAGGGACTCAGGCACCTTCCATCTTGTGGCTCCATCCTCTGGGGCCTGGTCCTTCGCATCCAGCGCAGCAGTGGGGAGAGAGGATGGAGGAGCTTATAGATATTTTAGGGGCCAGCTTCCGGCTCCATATCTGTAGTAGAGACCTCGCTCTGCCCACTTTGTAGGGTTGAGAGCCCTTCTGTAATTGTGATGTTTCTGTGTGGCCCTTGGAGGCCCAGAGGACCCCAGGCCAACCTCTCAGATATCCTGTGTTTTGTGGAGGCCGAAGTGTCCCTTGAGGATAGGGAGATTCAGACAAAGACCCAGCCGGTCACTGAGCTTCTCTTCTCCCCACCCAGTCCCTTTGATGCCAAGAATCCATTCTTGGCTACAGTTACTACCAACCGGAAGCTGAACCAGGGGACTGAGCGGCACCTCATGCACTTGGAATTAGACATCTCAGATTCCAAAATCAGGTACCTGCTGCCATCACCACCTCCTCCAGCCTTCTCTCTGGGCCTCCTGATCCGGTCAGAGCTGGCCAGCCCCTCAACCCCCTGCTCCTGAGCCTCAGTTCTCTTTCTAGGTATGAGTCCGGGGACCACGTTGCTGTTTACCCAGCCAATGACTCCACCCTCGTCAACCAGCTTGGTGAGATCCTGGGTGCCGACCTGAATGTCATTATGTCCCTGAACAATCTCGATGGTGAGTCCGGGTATCAAGGTCACCCACCTCTCCCCTCTGGGCCTGAGATGGCTGCCAGCCTCCGCCTCTTGCTGTGAGCTCCTCTGCACTTCCACTGGCCACCACCTGGGGCCCAGCTCCTGTCCCTGCTCACTTCTGTCCTTCGCGACCTCAGCTTGCCTGTTTCTTCTCAACAGTTCCAGAACCAGCCCGAGAGGCACAGCAGAAAAGGGGGCAGGTTCATATCAGAACCTGTCGTGCCAGGAGTGGGTGCCCCGTGGGTGTGGATGGGAGTGCACGTGCGTTGTGTGCATGTGTGTGCACCCATGTGGGTCTGGTTCACTCTGTAAGGGGCATGGCCTTTGTGCCAGCAGAGGCAGGATCTTGCTGGGGAAGGCCATGGCACTCACTCACCCACCCAGGAGAGTCAGAGCCCCTCTGGGCGGCCTTATGCCTGCCCGAGAGCTCTTCAGAGTGAGGGTTGCAGGCAGCAGTCTCCCCCAGGCAGTGTAGCTTCAAATAAGATTCCCACACCCCTGTCCTGGTGGTACAAGGCCAGAGCCTCGTTTCTGGGCTGGCACAAGAGGGCTCCGGGGTGTTAGGAACACCCTGCTTCTTGATCTGAGTGCTGGGTACAAGGCGTCTGTTTGCGAAACGCCATCATCCGCTGTCTACATATAATGTCGTATATTTATTTATATAGAGAAAATAGACTCCAAAAACTAAACCAACCCCTTAGCACTGAGCCTCGTCTTGGGCCAGGCCCTCCATGCATTCTCAGCAGCCCTCAACAGTTCTGCAGCAGGTTGCTTGTCATCAGAACAAACGGACCCCCGGGGGAGTGCCTTGTCCACAGTCACCCACCTGTGTGGAGCTCGTTCTTGGCCCTGCTCCCCGCCATGCTCTGTGCTTTACTCCCTGTCCCGCCTCCGCTCTGCTCCCTGCTGTAGTCTGATTGGGGTGGAGGTGGGGTGTCAGTAAGGCCCTCTTGTTGACTGTTAGGAGTGGGAGCACCCGAGCACTTGTGTGGCTGAACCATGTAAAGAGGAGGACAGTGGGGTTGGGCTGGTGAGGGCTGGGCTGACAGGGAGCCCCCACAGTGGTTAGGCCCGCCCACAGGCCGGCAGGCAGGACACAGACTAGGTCCAGCCTAAAGCTTAAGGCCTGGCCAAAGCCTGATGCCTGGTCCCAGGGCCAAGGAAGCGCCAGCCCTGCTTCCAGTGCCGGCAGGGCCTGCCTTCCTGTAGAGCACCCCCACACCCCTGGGTGGTCGCCACATACCCCAAATCTTGCCTTTCACCCCCACCCCGCAGAGGAGTCCAACAAGAAACACCCCTTCCCCTGCCCCACCTCCTACCGCACGGCCCTCACCTACTACCTGGATATCACCAACCCGCCCCGCACCAACGTCCTCTATGAGCTGGCCCAGTACGCCTCAGAGCCCAGTGAGCAGGAACAACTGCGCAAGATGGCCTCCTCCTCGGGCGAGGGCAAGGTATACCTGCCGCCCCCGTCCCACCTCCAGACTGTCATCATCCCCCACCCAGAATCTCCTAGGTCGGTGTGGGAATTTCTGGTGCACAACCTGCAGGGTGATGAAGAAATTGCCAAGGAAGAGAAAGGGGGAAGCCAGCACATGAGCACCTGGGGGCGGGGGGAGGAGCGGTTAGGACTGGGGCCCGGCCTGGCTTCCTGCTTGCTTTCCCAGAACCCCCTGCTCACCTTCCACCCAGCCATTCTCCAAGCTCCTTAGGCCCCAGCTTCAGCCTGTCCCATTGCAAACGTCCCCTCCCTTCCTTCACCCTCCCATTTCTCACAGGCATGTGTTGTTTCTTCCCAGGAGCTGTACCTGAGCTGGGTGGTGGAGGCCCGGAGGCATATTCTGGCGATCCTGCAGGACTACCCATCCCTGCGGCCCCCCATCGACCACCTGTGTGAGCTGCTGCCTCGGCTCCAGGCCCGCTACTACTCCATTGCCTCATCCTCCAAGGTGGGGGCGGTTGCCAGCTCTGCCCAGGAGGCCCAGTCTGACTCCCAGGACTAGAGGCCTGTGTCTTCATCAGGGCTGGACTGGGAGACTGCTAACTCCTCTCCAGCCCTGGTGCTGACAGCCAATCAGGAAAGCTGTTTGGAGAGGGGCCTTTGAGGTTAGGCACCGGGAACAGTGTGGAGACGCCTGAGGGACCAGCTATGTGACTAGGCTGGGTGTGACAGGCTGGACTGCCTGGGAGTGGGAAGGGGCCTATGCATGCTGAGGAAGGGAGGCTGCTCTTCACTCACGCCTGTCGCCCCCCAGGTCCACCCCAACTCCGTGCACATCTGTGCCGTGGCTGTGGAGTACGAGACCAAGTCTGGCCGAGTCAACAAGGGCGTGGCCACCAGCTGGCTGAGGGCCAAGGAGCCTGTTGAGGAGAACGGCCACCGGCCTCTGGTGCCCATGTTCGTGCGCAAGTCCCAGTTCCGCCTGCCCTTCAAGGCCACCACGCCTGTTATCATGGTGGGCCCTGGCACTGGCATTGCCCCCTTCATAGGCTTCATCCAGGAGCGGGCCTGGCTGAAGCAGCAGGGTGAGTGCATGGCCCAGGCAGGAGGGGCGCGGGGACAGAGCGTGGGTCCCACACTCATCTGGCCACTGCTGCCCCAGGTAAGGATGTCGGGGAGACGCTGCTCTACTACGGCTGCCGCCGGTCTGATGAAGACTACCTGTACCGCGAGGAGCTGGCCCAGTTCCACAAGGATGGCGCCCTCACCCAGCTCAATGTGGCCTTCTCCCGGGAGCAGGCCCACAAGGTGAGGCGGTGGGCAGGCCTTGCTGGGGCAGGAGGGTGGGGCCAGGCCCCTCCCTCACTAGCCTGGCCCCTTGCCTGCAGGTCTATGTGCAGCACTTACTGAAGAGAGACAAGGAACACCTGTGGAAGCTGATCCACAAAGGCGGTGCCCACATCTACGTCTGTGGGTGAGTGAGGGGGGAGAGTGTGAAGGAGGCTAGGCCCTGCCTCCTCCCAGGGGTGGCCCCTTTCCCAGCCCCCAGTGTCACCTCCTTCCTGCCCCCAGGGATGCTCGGAACATGGCGAGGGACGTGCAGAACACCTTCTATGACATTGTGGCCGAGCTTGGGGACATGGAGCACGCCCAGGCTGTGGACTACATCAAGAAGCTGATGACCAAAGGCCGCTACTCCCTGGACGTGTGGAGCTAGGGGCTGGTAGCCCCCTTCTGGCCCTGTCCCCAGACCCCCGTAGACTTTCCCTAGTGTAATCACTTCCACTACTTCCCACCAGTCTCCTGGTGGTTTCCACTTGGCCCTGGAGGCAGGCTCAGTGACAAAAGACTCCTCCTAGACCAAGATGTGCCCTCCTCAGCCCTCCAGGCTGGGCCAGTCAGCCTTCACCAGCGGCCCACCTTCACCAGGCAACTCCCCCCATGGTGCGTGACCAAGGGTGGGCAGCCCCGTACCTTGTGAACGCCTCAGGCCCTCAGTGGCTGAGACAGAAGGGGCCCTTCTCTCGGCTGAGCTGGGGCCTGGCCCCTCACATGATTTTCGGTGAGTGTAAATAATTTTAAATAATCTCTGACCCTTGGAATAAAGTTCTGTTTTCTGTATTTGCCTGAGACTGTTTGAGCGGGGTGGCGGGGGCCTCCATCTGGATCTACTTAACTCAGATCACAAAGACCAGGAGTTTCACCTGTGCCGCGGTGGCACAGAGAGCTGGCCAAGCCCCGCTTACTCTCAGAACAAGCACCTCAAGCCACCTCTGTGCCACCTTCCTTTATTGATACCTCTGGCCTTCAGCTCCCTGTGAGGGCTGGGGCACAAACCCAGGTCTTCCTCTCCAGGGTAGCCTTCAGGGCCCACAGAGCCCACAAAACCCAGGGGAGAGCGAATGAGACCCTCCTACACGAGGGGCACCTCCCACCCCTTAGACAACCCGTAATGAAGCAACCCCTTAGGGCCAGGAGCTGCTGCAGGAGACATGCTGGCTGCAGGGGAAGGCCCAGCCTCATTCTTTCTTGCTCCCATGCCACTGACTGTGGAACTTCTGGTGCACGACCCGCAGGGTGGTGAAGAAATTGCCGAGGAAGAGGAGGAGGAAGGGGAGGCCGCACATGAGCACCTGGGGAGAGGGGAGGAGTGGGTTAGGACTGGGGCCTGGTCTGGCCTGGCCTCCCCGCTTGCTTTCTCAGAAGTCCCTGCTCACCTGCCACTCCTTGCACTGAGGGTCCCGGGCCAGGTTAAACAGGGTCAGTGCGTTAAAAAGCTGCCAGAACTGGGGGGAGGAGGGGCGTTAGTCTGTAGAACCCAGTCCGTGCACCAGCTGAATGCCAGCTCAGGGGATGGACAGGCACATGGGCGGGGACACACAGATGCCACTTACATGTCCAAAGAAAAGAAAGGGCAGCAGGAAGGTGAGGCCCCGCCACATCCAGGATTGGAAGCCCTCTGGGGGGAGAAAGCGTCAGGGCCCAAAACCACCGAGAAGTAAGGACGATGAGATGCCACGTGGGAGCAAAGGGAAGTTCCTACCTTCCCAGCTCCCCGCCACGGTTCCAGGCCAACTCACCAACAGTGAGGTCCATGGTATGCCTCTCGCCCAGGGCCCGCAGGCGGTACAGGCAGCCACTCTGGTAGTAATACTGCAGGAACTGCACGAAGCCTGCACGGCGCGAGGCGTTAGGAACCACCTGGAACCTGAAGTTCTGCCCCTGCCCCTGCCCCTGCCCCTGCCCCTGCCCGCAGGCGAGTCCAGAGCTGAGCTGGGACTCTGCAACACTCACTCTGGTACATGGAGAAGGACAGGAATTGGTTCCGGAACCTCTGGTACATGAGGCCATCGGGCCTGAGGCAGAACATAGAGACGTGTGTGAGGAGCTCGGGAGCCGCTCTCTCCCCGCCCCGCTCCTGCCTTGCCTGCTAGCGGCCGCTCACTCACCATGTCAGCATGACTCCCGACAGGAACGTAGACACGTAGTGATGGAAAACCCACCAGCCTTTGATCCTGGATCAGGAAGCTACTGTCACTCCTTGGGGACGGGGAGTGGGGCTGAAGGGGGAAGGACACACTGCCCCGCCTAGTTCCTGCCTCACAGAGGGCCTCTGGCACTCCCTCCCCCTGCATTTTCTAGGGTAGCTCCAGGGACGCCCCCCGTACCCCAGAAGGAGCTGGCGGGTCTGGCTCTGCCCTCGCTCACCGGGAGCCGTTGTTGATCAGAATGCTCTCTCTGATGGTCAGGGTGCAGTAATACCAGACCAGCAGGAAGTTGAAGGCAGCATCTGTCACCCTGGGGACAGGGTACAGAGGGTTGGCACCAGAGAGCCTCGAGAAGGCACAGGGTGTAGCCCCGAGCTGGGACACCCACCTGGAGTTGAGGAGGAAGCGGCAGGTGAAGGAGATGAGGATAAGGATGATGGTGAGGTAGAGCTTAAACTTCTCGTACTCGTCCTTGTAGGCAAACCTGAGGGTGGGCAGACTCGTGGGACAGGCTGGATGCCGGGGGCCTGCCCTCCCATCCACTTGAGGAGGGACATTCCTGCTCCAGGCACGCTTTGGTGGTTGCCATGGAGGCAGCATGGAAGGCAGCCCCTGGACCCCACAGCTCAGCCCCCAGAAAGCAGAGTGTAATGGACTCAGGCGGGGTGGGGAGTGGAAACGAGACCCAGCCCATGATAACAAATTACTTAGCCTGCTTGCTAAGGAGTGTCACGTTGACGTTACCCAGGACCAGACTCAGGTACAACCTAGGGGAGAAGGAGATTGGGTGAGGTGAGGCCCAGACTGGCAGAGAAGCCTAAGCTAGAGCCCCCTGATGGGCCCAGCCAGATCTGAGTCATCTCTCCCATGGTCTTGGCTTAGGGCCCTGACCTTGGTGGGAGCGGAAGACCAACTCCTTGGAAAAAACATGTCCAGCCTTTCTCCCTGCCTGCTCCAAATTGTGATCCAGGGTGAACCAAGCTCCCTCTCTCCTTCCTCTTCCCTGGAGCTCCCCCACCTCAGGGCCTAGCTCTCCCAACCCCTGGAAGCTGTTCCCATACCCCGATGGCCCCAGTGGGCCCAGGCAGTGGGCTCCTCATCTGTGGGAGACCACCATCTACCACCTGCCCCACAGCTCCTTGCCACCTCCACTCCAGGAACCTTCAGCCCTGAGTCCACTTCAGTGAGCCACACCCATGGTCATGCCCCGAGCCTCCTCCCAACCCAGAACGCAGCCCCTCGGAATCTGGGAGCTCTGCTGGCATTCTGACCCCGAATACCCAGCTGCCCAGCCCACTTCCTCCCCACATGGACCCTTCCCCTCACTGAGGCATCCTGATTCTGATCTCCTTTCCCAAGCCAGCTGAGTCCCCAAAGCCCTCTTTCGCTTCAACTATTTTCTCAATGATTCCCTCACTCCCAGCCTCCTTGCACGTTTGTCACGTACTGCCCAGCCAGAGAAACCTCTGATGAGAGGAAAGCCACAGTAACACTTATTACCCAATACATGGGCTCTTGCTCACTCAAGCCACAGAGAACTAAGGTTCAGACGGCTGGAAGACTTGCTCAAGGCTGTGGAGATTATGGGGCAGGGCTGGGACTCAAACCTTGACCAGCAAGGGGCCAAAGCCTGTGCCACCCCCACACACAGTGCCAGCCTCCAGCCTCTACTGCCAAGCCACCCAGCCCCCTGGCTCACTCCCTGTAGTGGCCTCTTCAAAGCTGTTCCATTCTCTCTCCCAAACCTTCCATCCTGTCTGCAACTGCCAGCCTCACCTGCAATGTCACAGAGAAAGTAGAGCCTGGTGACAGGCATCTTCCTCTGCCTGCCACCTCTCCCTCTATGCAACTCTGTACCACCTCCTGCCTCAGGTGTGCCCATGCCCGGCCCTCCCCACACCCCCAGAGATTTCCCTCCATCACCCAAAAGACTTTTCTGAGACGCTCCCCTCTTCTGGCCCTTTCCTCTCCACAAGAAGTATGCTCAAGTCTTTCCTATCTAAAAACAGAGTGACACATACACCCTCATGCTTCCAAGAGAGCTGCCTTGACTTGGCTGCCTCCACCTCCTCAGCTCCTTGGTTCTCCCCAGTATCAACTCCCACCTGCACCCACGGAATGGTTCTCTCCAAGGTCGCCGATGACCTCCGGAAACACTTCCATCCCTTATTAGATGTAACCTCCCTGGGCCATCTGACATGAGGCTACGGACCACTCTTCCCTGCTTTCTGGAACATGCTGTCTCCCAGTGGTCTTGCTGCCTGCATAGGGCAGCTTCTGAGTCTCCTCTGCTGGATTTTTTTTGCTCAGCCCAGGGCTCTGCTGTCCCTTTGTCCATCCTCCTCAGTGACTGCAGCTCATCTTTGTAAAGGCACCTCACCACTCCCCCTTGCCTCCTGGGCAAATGCGTGCTCTGCAGCCCCCCACCCCCTACCTCCCACCTGAGCTCTGGCCACTTTGAGTCACTTCTGGTTTTGCTCCCTGCCTTCGTTCCCTTCCTTCCCGGGTCTTCCTGGCTAACTCTTCAGTATCCTTCAAGGTCAGCTCAGGCACCACCTACTGCAGGAAACATTCTCTGGCCTCCCAGGCTGGGTAGATGCTCCCACCATTCCCTATACCTGCCCACAAAGCACCTGTCTCTGTGCACTGTCTCTCCTGAGGTGGGACTGGGCCTGACTATTCAGCCCAGATTGGTCCGGGGAGCAACTGCTGACTAAATGGCCTAGAAGAGGACACACCCAGCATTAGGCCTCTCCCAGCGTGGCTGTGAACTGAGCTGGGGGGCACCCTTACCCGTTCTTCTTGGGCAGATAGGCTTCCATGTCAAAGAAGAGCCCTTGGCGCTCTTTGATCTGGTTCTCGAGCTCCTGCACAGCCTCCTCGGCCCCTGACGGGAGGGAGGGTTTGCATCTGCAGGTGGAGCCACAGAAGTCACTTTGGGTCAGAGCAGGCAGGTCCCAGGTATTGAGCCAAATGCCTGCTAGGTGGAGGGGCAAACGAGGCCCCGAGAGGGAAGAAGCCTTGCCCAGGGACAGTCCATGAGTCAGAGCCAGCTTTCCCACCCCACCAGGTCAGCCACCCCATCCCCAGCCCGAGGTGTCGTGTCAGGAGAGGTCCTAACTTCCTCAGGACAAGGGCCAGCTCCTGGAGCCGCTTCTTCTGCCGACTGATGGAGCTGGTACAATTGTTCTGCAGCTTGATCAACTCCTCCAGCTTCAGGCGGTACAGCCGGTGGGCCTCCTGGGGGCCAGAAGAAGGGAAGGCTCAGGCTCACTGAGGGCTGCTGAGCCAGAGCCGGCTGGGCAGGGGCGGGGCACAAGCTCTCCCAGGCTCCTTGGGACAGTCTCCATAGAAAGGAGGTGGGACTTGTTGTGCCTCCCCCACATCTCCCTGAGGTTGCTGTCTCCCCAAGGCAGGCAGGGAGCTGGGGTCTCTTCCTGTAAGCCCAGAGGCCCCACAGCATCCCTCCTCAGCAACCACTAGCAAATGCTAGTTCCTTGAAGGTTTTCTTCATCTCGGCCCATCTACTAGTTGTTCTGACCCCTATTCAAGGGCTGTCTGCCCTGGGTCTGGACTCTAGGCCCACAGATACCCCCATCTACCCGACCTGCAAGTACAGGAGAAGTTAGCGTTACCCAAGATGACTTCTGCTCAGACATTTCCAACACCTTCCTCCCAAGTCAAAGGTCATCAGGTTTCTGCCCTGGGACCTCCTAATAGGCCAGTCCCCTCTACCCCTCCCCATCACCTTTGGCCCAAGGCTTCCCAGAGCACTTTGCCCTTGTTGGTGAGTCTTGGAAGGAGCAACCTGGAGGCTGGGCAAGGGCAGTATGAGGAAAGCCTGGCAGGGGCTGAGGGCCAGGCTGGGGATGTCTGTTCAGGACTTGGAGATGAGCGCTGCAGAGACAGACCTGGCTGGGCCCAGGGGCAATTAGGCTTCATCGAAGACAGGAAGTTTAATGCAATCCAGGAGGGGCAAATGCCTAACCAAGTCACCTGCTGGCCTCAGCTCTACCCTCTCTGGGCCTGGGCCTTGTTTCCCCTGCTCAGGAGGGGCCACCACAGCCATTTAGACCTGAATCTGCTCCAACCCCTTATGCCCCTGCGCAGTCTACTATCTCCACCTCTGCGGACCCTGGGCCACCAGCCTCTCCTGCCTGGACAAGGCCAGCAGCCTCGTCCTCCTAGCCTCCCTACTCAACAGCCACAGTGGCTCATACAAGCCAGACCTGGATGAGTCCTCCCGTGGCTGCCCGCTGATCTCGGGCCCAGAGCCCCCTGGATGGCCTGGCCCGCCCACTTCTCCCCTCTCTTAAAGGGACGCACGTGGGACTGTCGGGTCTCCTCCATCCCTTCTCAAGGCCTTCCTGGGCGCTGTTCCCTATACCTAGGAAACTTCCATTCGTGTCAGGGCCCGGGCCGGGAGGCTGCCGAGGACGGGGACCGCGCTGTCGCCGCTGCGGTCCGCCCCGAGTGGGCGCCGGAGGCACGCCTGCTAAGTGACTGAACCAAGGCTGGGCCAGCCGGCTCTGACTCAGGCGGCCGCTCTCCTGGGAGGGGACGGGGTGGCGGGGCCCTCGGGCCGCCCGGCACAGCCCGGTCCCGCCCGACCCGGCCGCATCGCCAGTGGTGCCGCCGCCAAGCACTCAGCTGAGGCCGTCAGGAGGGTCCGGCCAGGGACACGGGGTCCCGAGGCTCCCCCGGGGTCCCCGGGGCGAGACGCCGGGGCCCCTGACCTCTGGCCCCACGTTCCCCGATGCCTGACCCCGGTGCCCGACCCCTGACCTCGAGCCAGAGAGACGTGGCTTGAAGCCAACGGGCTCCCGCGGCGGCGCCCACCTGGATGCTCTGGAAGTCCTGCTGCAGAGTCTCCCAGTCCTGCAGGCAGCTGTCCAGCGGGCCTGGGGGCGGAGGCTGCATGGCTGCCGGGCCGCGGGCCCCACGAGCCGCGCGTAGAGGACAGCGCCGCAACCCCGGCGGGACCGAGGCGCCTCCGCCACCTCAGCCGCCGCCCCCGTCCGCTTCCGGGCTCGCGCCGCCGCGGCCACCAATGGGAAACGGGCCTGGGGCGGCGAGGCTCTGGCCCCGCCCCTCGCGCTCGCCAATCCGGGCCGTGGGCGGGGCCGGGGCGGGGCCACGTGCGCCTGGGCCGCTCAGCCCGCGCGGGGTCCCGGATGGCGGTCTCCCTGGGCTGGACGCCTCAGGCGGTGCCAGGCGCGTGGAGCAGCCTGCAGGGCCCCGGCCATTGTGCTGGGGAGTGACCAGAGCCCAGAGAGGTGACACCTGCCTCGGACACTTTCGTCCTTGGCCTCGTCTCTCAGCCTGGATTTTTATAGCGGCCTCCTTGTGCGGCTCCCTGCGCCAGGCGCACCTCCTCCTGTCCCTTCCCACAGCCACCAGACTGTCCTCCCTAAATCACACAGCTAATCCCCATCATGTCCAGTGGCTCTCCCCTGCCTAAAAGCGGTCCCTAACCTGACAGGGCCTCTGCTTTGCAGCACCTCGGGCGCTTCTCCACCTCAGACCCCGATTAAAGTCCTTGCTATCCCAGAAGCCCCCTCCCCTTCTTGCAAGACCCCTACCTCTCCTTGAACGCTTGCCCTTCCTTTTGGAGAAGACCCCCGCCTACCTCCTTCCCCCTGCCCCAGCCCTCTGCAGCCCTCTGCCATGGCTTTCACCTCTACATGGCCAGCCTGTCCAGGTGGCAGGGACTGTTGGCTGAATGAACTTCAGGACAGCCCTTCATGAATCGATATCCTAAATTCCCCACCGCTTCCCTTATCTGTGCCTCCCCTGGATCCCCGGTTGTTGTGGGCCCTGGCAGCGCTAGGGAAGTCCTTTCATAAAACAACTCCCTGGAATCCTGAGGAATTTCTAGGAACCTGAGTGTGGGAGATGGGAAGGGTAGGAATCTCTTCTTGGCAAACACAGTTGGGCAGAATTGAGTGGGAGCAAGGAAATGGAATCTGTATCAAGTGATCAAGGGATAGTGGGAAAGGCCAGACTCAGAAACAGCAGCGGCCTGGAGCTAACTCCTTAGGGATGGGAATGAGGCAAGCATGTGTCCTCCTGCCCAAAGGCCCACAGCCAGCACTCTGCTTGGCATCTCTGGGGCTGGAGGATCTCGGCTCATGGGCAAGCATGGTGTGAGCCCCTGTGGACCAACACAAGGGCAGGGGGAGCCCCTGAAGCTCCCCTCCAGGCAGGCCTTTGAAGGTCCAAGTCATGGGGCAGGGATGGGGCAGCGCTCCAGCAGCAGACGTTCTTCCCGAGGAGGCCTCAACAGTACAGTGGAGGGTGGTCCTGGATGTCCTGGGGTTGGGGCCCTGGGGGCTGAGCAGAAGCACCTGCTGTGTGGAGTGAACAGGAGCCTGGGAAGAACCACTGCAGAAGGCTGACAGAGGCTTCCAGCAGCAAAGGCCTTCTTCCAGACCAACCCCTATACATAGCCTGGCCCACTCTCCACAAGAAGCCCCCAACTGAAGTCCTCAGGACCCACTGCTGGCCTTGGAGAATATCAGTAGAGGAGATCCGAGGTGTCTGTGACAAAGTCTCCAACGATGATCTTCTCCCAAAGCCGCAGCTGGTCCACAAAGGCCCGGTTTGGAGACATGTTGCCTTTGCACTTCTTGACGTAGTTCCAGGACCTCTGTGAACACAGGAAGAGGGTAGATATCAAGACCGGTCCTGGCCCTTCCTACTGCGGTCAGGGCCAGTGCAGGAGGGCAGACAGACACAGCAGCAGTCTGGGGCTAACTCCTTAGGGCCAGGAGTCCTGGCTCTGCACCTGCTTTTGAATGTGGGCACAGAAATGATTCCTTCTTCAGAGGCCTCCTGTTTCCACAGCTGAGGCAACAGCTGTGAACCCGTGAACCTCCCCTCAACAAAGAAGTATGAATTAATGGAAAGGGAAAGAGATTGTGGTCAAGTTCTCCGCAGAAGGAAAAACTAAAGATTACTGCCTTTAGGTGTCCATCCTGAGGCACAGGGAGGGTTATTACATGGAGGAGGTAACCAGCTGGTCTCCATCTGGACCAAGGACAGAGGAAAAAGGAAAAGCCAAAACTGGTGTCAGGGGGCACAGCTGTGCAGAAGTAAGGTTTAGTTAGGTCTTAGAAATCCCCCCTTCTTCCCCACCTCCCCACACACACGTCCTTCCAACCCACAAAGTGTCTGCTACAACTTTCGCAGCACTTCCGGCAGGCAGAAAGAACAGATGCTCCCCAAGAGCATGGCCCCTGGCCACTCTTTTAACTCTGTACTGAAGTCACTCCAGAGCTTCACCCTTCAGCCAAAGATTAGACGGGCCCATACGACAAACAATGATACGCGTCCTCAACTGTGTATACCAGACTAAAAGGGCACACCAGTCCAGGGGCAAAGAGGAGAAGGCAGGAGGGGACAGAAAAGCTGGATGAATGGAAATGGGGAACCCAAGGTTGAGAAGGGGAGGGCGTTGACACGTCACGGGGTTGGCAACCAATGTCACAAAACAATATGTGTATTATTGTTTAGTGAGAAACTAATTTGCTCTGTAAATTTTTATCTAAAGCATAATTTAAAAAAACGAACAAACAGAAACCTCCAGCCTCATTTATTTGCCTGGGACATGCCCCAGGTCACACTTGGTAAGGAGCAGCACCCACCCGGCCATGGCCCATCCTTCAGATGGCCAGGCCAGCACTGTCTCTGCCATGTCAGTGCCTTGTTCAAAGTCCAGACTCTCGAGCAGTGGCGTCTGAATCCCAGCTCCACCACTTACAGCTGTGGGGCCTCTGGAGCGTTCCATGGCCTCTATTCCTCCCCTAACATGGGGACAATAATAGTACCTAATGTTGCAGGGCTATTGAATGTTTTTATTACACCTGAAGTAGTAGGTGTAGCACTCCCAACTCTGGCTATTACAGTGCCTCAGGAATTTGTTTCTCTGAAGACCTCTCAGGGTGAAAGTAACCCCCCAGGCAGTTTAAAGGCACTGAAACTGATTTCTCCTGGGCTTGAGGGCTCTGATCCCATATAGTCGTGGAAGCAAGATTTTTAACTTTCCGCACCAAAGCTTTGAAAGCCCAGGTCAGGGGTAATGAGAGGCTCTGGGTGCTAGCCACTTCTTGGTTCCAGCTTCTCCCCAGCTCACTCCTTGACCCCCACCCTCCCAGAGGTGGGCGAGGGACAGGAAGGAGACAACTCCAAGAGCTGGCCTTGTGCCTCAAGAGCGCTGGGGCCACAAGCCCTGAAAGCTGTGTGTTGGGCTGGTGAGTGGCACACAGCCTTCCTTGCCAGACCTTTAGGCTCTGATCACCACAGCTAAGCCGATGACAGCCAGCAGAGCACGGCTGTCCCCAGGGCACTGAGGGAGCCAAAATCAACAGACGGGAAGTGAGGAACATCTGCCTGGGGCCCAGGAGCACCATAGCTGAGCCAGGTCAGCGGGCTCCGTGACCCTGGATACTGCGTGGCGGCAGGGAAAGCTAACCCTGCTACAGGACTTGCTCAGTCCAGAAAGGACCCAACATGACAACAGCACAGCCCCCCTGCCCCACAGCTCCGTGGTAACACAGCAGTGCCCAGCAACAGGACTTTTCTTCAGTAAAGCGGGGAGACTGCTGCCCCGGGAAGGGAACACCATGCTGCTCCTGAGAGAACTGCCTAGGCCCCAGGCACCCAAGCTCCTGGCCACCCAGAGTGCAAAGCGCTGTCAATCTCCCTGCAGAGGCGCTGGGGCCTGTCTGTCCCCATCTCTGTAACAGCTGCGCCCTTGCAGAACCCAGAGGAGCCACGTGGGAGGAGCCTTCTCACTCTGCTCTTTGTTAGCCGACTCTGGCAAGTGACCTCTGCCCTGGATATGGCCACAGACGAGACTGCAATTGGCTTGGAAGGTTTAGGACAGTGGCCACTGTCCACATCTAGTGGGTGACCATCACTAAACGTCAGAGGAGGGAGCATGCTGAAGGCCTCTGTGCCCAACTCTCCCTGTGAGAAATGAGGAACCCAAGGACCACAGCAGGAAAAGCTCCAGGGGGCTCAAGCTGTGGAGCTCTCAGGTCCCTGCCAGGGGGTAAGCTCTGCCTCTACCCAAGCTGGAGAAGAGGCCTTCTGCCAGCTCCCACCTTCTCTGCATACCAGCCAAGGCCCCGAAGAGGCCTTTCCCAGGACAACCGATTCTGGGGGAGGTGACTGGGGAGGCATCTCTACAGGAGCAACAGCACAGCCTTCCACCCAAGATGCATCAGCAACGTCACCCCCACGCACCAGTGGGCGCCACAACAGCCCTCAAGCAGGCAGTGACGCCAGAGTGAGGCTCCAGAAAGTTCACCTTGGATGGGGTGTGAGGACAGGGCCTTGGGCCTCACATCCTCTGACTCCTCGTTCTCTGAGTTTCCATCCAAGACTCTTTCTAGCAACTTCACTCCAGAGAGCATGCTGGGTTGACATCCAAAACCACTGCCCAACGGTATCCCTCCCACTCAATCAAAACACACCTCTGGGCAAATGTTTTTCTCAGTCCTACCCAAGCCCAAGACTCCCCACTCCCCGAGCACTGCAGTGGGAGTCAGGAGCCCAGAGTTCCCACTGAGTTTGCTGTGATGGCTCCCGACCTCCCTGCCCTCGCTGGGCTCCTCATGGGTAAAAGAAGATGGTTGGAGTAGTGCCTACTGAGAGCCCTTCTGCACTTAAATCCTGGGACCCCAAGCTGCATCCAGGTGCTGCCTCCCTTGCTGAGTGCTAGACAAATACAGTAGACAGACTAATGCCTGGGCCTGCCTTGTGTGCCCAGCTCCTGGATAATGGGGCAGGGTCAGAGCCCAGGCCTCGAGGCTTTGGGGGTGGTATTCTGGGCAAAGCCCTAGACCTGGAGCTGCCCTCCTGACCCCTGCCCTGACCACCCAACAATAGGACCCCACGGCACTGCCACTGCCTTGTTCCTCCCAGGTCCAGCTCTGAGCCCACCTCCTGGGTGGCCATGGGCCAAGCCTGGACTGAGATATTTGTACCTTCAAGGTCTGCCCGTGCCGGTGCATGAGGTAGGCGATGATGGCCACACAGCTGCGGCTGATGCCCAATTTGGAAAACACCAGGATGACAGAGTCAAGCTCGAAGTGAATGTCTGCAAGAGGAGGAAGGGTGGGTGGGTCATGCATGGCCCCTTCACTATGAGCCAGGTTTGCTGTAAGACAACTGGCCTCAGTGGGCCCATGAGAGAGTGAGTCCAGAACTTGCACATGTCCTGGGCAAGTCACGTGACTCTCCAGGCCACTGCTTCATCATCCAACAAATAAGGGTCCTCATATCTAGCTGGAAGTTCAAGAGAATCACGTCTGGGCATTCAGGCCTATCACGCAAAGTCCTCTTCTTTGGCTCTCCAGGCTTTAACCCAGGAAGCTCTGCTACCACTTGGCCTTCCAGAGAGGGATGAGTGGATTTTCCCCCAAGGGCACCTGGATGCTTACAGAGGCAGTGTAGCATACAGTGAAAAGCCATGGTCTCTGAAGCCACATGGCCTGGGTATAAATCCTAGCTCTGCCACTCACTGGTTGTGGGACCTGGGCAAATTACTCTAAGCCACAGTTTTCTCATCTGGAAAATGGGATAACAATAGATCTACCTCATAGGGTTTTTGCTCTATGCTCAGAACCGTGCCTGGCATAGAAATGTTAGCTATAATCACACTTGACAGTGCCCCCAAGGCTATAAGGCTCACCCAGTAAGCCTTATAAGCTGGCATCCTCAGGCTGGTCTGAAACCCCCAAGAACAGAAGGTAACATACCAAGCCAAAGTTACAGACTGTCAGGGTTGAAGGACTCAGATGACTAGGGCCACCTATCCCATCCTATGAGTAAGGAAACTGAGGCACAAAGCTTCACAATGAGGTCTGCTGAAGAAGGGACCTCTTTGTGCCATGTGGCTCTGCCACCCCATGGTGGGACACGTGGCAAGTCTCAGTCTCTGGTCCTAGGAAAGGTTCAACCAGTTATGTGATAGTTGACACCTACTGGGCAAATAAAGCCCAATCAAACACTGGACATTTGGACCAAAACGCTATTCTCCAGCCCTCCTGCAGCGCCTTAGGCTGGAGATGTGTTGGTGCCAGGCAGGCAGTCATGGGTGGGGCCTCTGAACTGATTCCCCCTCACTTTCTCCAGGGACCTTGCTTTCCGAGGGCAGACCTGTACCCTGGGAATGACTCAAAAATTCACCCTCGATGAGCTAAGCTACTGGTGGACACCACTCGTACATGGTGAGAGGGCAGAAGGGAGCCGGGTACACACATTTAGAATCCTGAATTCAGAGCTGGAGGGGCTTTGGAGTCTTCCTTTGACTGCTCACCCCCACCTCACTGACAGACATGAGAGCAGGGATGCAGTGTGATTCACCTTGAGGTCCCCAAAGCCCAGTGCAGAGCAGGCCTCCATGAACGTGTGTACCCATCAGGTTGTGTCAGCACCCTCACTTCACATCGGCCAAACAGGAACCATTAGATGGTCCAGCCAGGACCAGAACCCAGGGCTCTGGATCCACAGTTTGGTGTTCTTGTTTGATTCCACTGCCCTGAGGCAAACACCATGGCTGCCCATATTGCTGAAGGCTCCTGAGAGGCTGGGCTTGGCCTGGGGTCCACACCTGTCCAGCCACACCTGAGCTCTGGGAGACCTATCAGAAATAGGCAGTGGAGGAGGTACCACAGACCTTCCACCCCCAGGCCCAGGTCAGTTGCTACCCGGTTAGAGAATGCTCCTTACCGATGAAGTGACAGAGATGGCGTAAAAACGGAGAAATTTTGGCTTCCAGCGAATCTTCCACCTGGATGTGAAGAAGCCTGTCAGGGTCACCTATGAAACTAAAAAGAAGAAAAGCACAGGGCGTCGGACAGACTGACACAGCCCCATCTTGGCACCCCTCAACCAAACCAACGGACCAGAGGGGGAGGACAATGGACTAGCACCAGGGAGATGTTGGCAAGTAACTGAACCTGTCTCAGAAAAAAGCCCCGACCTCATAGGAGTGCTGTGTGGATCAAGTAAAGCACTCAGCAATCTGCTTGGCACACAGTGTGTGCTCAATCAATGTGCCATTATACTAACAAAACATGGTACTTCCCTAGAGTAAGATGCAGATAATAAAATGAGGAAGGAAAAGGATATTTAACAATGTTGAAGACCGAGCATGCTATGTTACCCAGAGATGGCAAGATAAGAGGGTAGGAGAACGCTGTTTTAGCTGGGGAGGTCAAGCAATGCTCTCTTGAGGGGGTGACCTTTGAGCAAAAGCCTAAAGGAAGTGAGGAAACATCATGCAAGTGTTCGAGGCAAACGGAAAGCAAGTATTGAGGGCAATGTGTTTAGCATATTTGAAGAACAAGGAGATCAAAGTGGCTGAAGCTTTATGAACAAGGAAAGGAGAGGTGGGAGACGAGGAGCAAAGCATGGTTAATGAGAAGACGCATGCGAAGAGCTTGGCCCAACGCCTACCATGCACTGAAGACTATGGTCTCCTAGTGACATTCAGCAGTATGCAGACCTCTGTGGCATGCAGCAAGCTGCAGTAGATTTAGAAACAAAAACCGATCGGTTCAGTCCCTGCTTGAACACTTGTGACAAATACAGGCACAATTCACCATCCATCCATCCATCCATTCACCCATCCATCCATCCTTCCCTTGGACATTCAATGCCTATTACGTGCCAGACCTTGGACTGGGCCCTAGTGGACATGAGATGAATCAAGCCAAGTCCCTCCCAGCTTGAAGGAGCTCCCAATCTGATTGGGGAGGCAGACACATAAACAGAGGTTGAAGGATACAAGGCCAATATATAAAAAATCAATTGTATGTCTATATACTAGCAACAAACAACTGGAAATGGAAATTTTGTAAAAACCATTTATAATAGCAAGAAAATAGGCCTCCTCTTAGGGGTAATGGAAATGTTCTCAAACTGTGGTGATGGTTGCACGACTCTGTAAATATGCTTTTTAAAACCATTGAATTGTACACTTTAAATGGCTGAATTGTATGAAATGTGAACGATATCTCAAGATACCACTACACGCCCATCTGAATGGCTAAAGTTTAAAATCATAATAAAAAAAACCCAGTGCCGTTGAGTCGATTCCGACTCATAACATAATACAAACCATATAAAGAGCTGGTGAGAATGTGAAATAGCCCAACCCCTTTGGAACAGCAGTTTCTTTAAAACTGAAACGTACACCTACCATATGACCAGTGAGGCGCTGGAGCCAGCTTGTCCTGGCTCACAAGAGCCAATTGTTAAATGGCCAAAAAAATGGCACGCCCATTATTAAACCATTGGTAGCTTGAAATCAATTACAGAGGAAATATTTACACCAGGGAAATCAGCAAGTGATACAAATCAGGACTTTTATCCGAGAGTCGGTTTACTAGCACATCGTAAGACCCAGCCATTTCATTCCTAGGAATCTACCCGTAAGAAATAAAAGCACACGTTCACACAAAGACTCACACACAAATGTTCATCACAGCTTTAGTTGTAACAGCCCAAAACTGGAAAGAACCCAAATGTCCATCTACAGATTAATAGATAAACAAATCGTGGTCTATACATATACTCCACTATAAAAAGGGACACGGATACACGCCACCCATAAAAAATACCACTGCAGTTGAGTCGATTCCAACTCAGTGACCTTATAGGCCCGTATGCTGAGTGTAAGAAGTCATGCATAAAAGGGTACACACTGTACAATTCCATTTATATAAAGTTCTAGAAAAGGCAAACCAACCTATAGCAACAAAAAGTAGATCAGTGTTTGCCTGGAGACGGGTAGGAAGTAACATAAGGATACTTTGGGGGCAGATGGCTATGTTCATTTTCTCGACTGGGGTGATGGTTTTGTAGATGTGTATTATTTGTCAAAATTCACCAAATTGTACCCTTTAAATATGCACAATTTATTGTACACCAATTATATACTTCATTAAGGTGTAAAAAGGAGCCCTGGTCATGCAACAGTTAAGCAAGCGCTCGGCTGCTAACCAAAAAGGCTGTTTGTACCAACCTACCCAGCAGTGCCACAGCAGAAAGGCCTGGCAATCTGCTCCTATAGAGATTAAAGCCTAGAAAACCCTAGGGAGCAGTTCTACTCTGTCACGTGGGGCTGCTGTGAGTAGAAGTTGGCCTGAGAGAACCCAACAACAACAAACCTGTAAAAAAAAAAAAATTTTGTTGGATTAAAAAAAAAGAGATGAGGTGCGACATTGGGACAGGCTGGAAAGACGGGGAGAGAAAATGAATTTGTTTTTTGATTTTAGTTTATTTTTTTATGTTGCAAAAGAGTGGAATATAGAGGTAAAAACCGGGGGGGAGGTCAAGAGCCTGAGGTCAGCCAGTGCAAGAGATCTGCCGTCTCGTTTGCTTGTTTTTTTGTTGGTCTGGGTTAAATTTTTACCAAAGTAAAACATACATTCAGAAACATGCATTCATCTCATGTGAAGAATTCAATTTTTCAAAATCTTTTATTGTGGTAGAATAGATACAGCAAAACATTTGCCATTGCAATCGTTTTTAAGTTTACAACTCAGTGACATTAATCTCATTCGCCATGTTGTACAACCATCATCACCGTCCATTTCCAAAACTTCCATCATTGGGGATAATAGAAATTTAGCATCCCTGAAGCAGCAACTCCCCATTTCCACTCCTCTCAATCCTGAATACCACTGATAAAGTCTGCTCTCTATGCATTTGGCTGTTCTAGATATTTCAGGTACGTGGGATCATACAATACTTGTCCTTTTGTGTCTGACTTCTTTCACTCAACATAATGTAATAATGTCTTCAAGATTCATCCATCTTGTAGCACGTATCAGAACTTCATTTTTCTTTATAGCTGAATAATATTCCATTATATGGCTATACTGCATTTTGTTTATCTATTCATCCATTGGTGGACATCTGGGTTGTTTCCACCTTTTGGCTACTATGAATAGTGCTGCAATGAACGTTGGTGTATCATTTGCTTGTTTTTGTCGTTGTTGTTTATGCTTTTCATTATGAAATATGACACATGTACAGAATAAGTACATAAAACATTACAGTTTGACCGGTTAATATAAAGTGAACACCCATGTAACCATATAACATTGCCAGGCTCCAAAAGTTTGTCAACTACCCCTTACCACTGACAGTCCCCTCCCTTTCTCCACAGAAAAACACTATGTTGACCTTGGTGGTAATCACTTCTTCACTGTTATGGATTGAATTGTGTCCCTCAAAAAACGTGTGTCAACTTAGCTAATCCATGGTTCCCAGTACTGTGTGAACTGTCCAGCGTTTTGTCAATGTGTTGTAAATCCTACCTCTATGATGTTAATGAAGTGGGATCAGAAGCAGTTACGTTAATGAGGCAGGACTTAATCTACAAAATTAGGTTGTGTCTTAAATCAATCTGTTTTGAGATATAAAAGACAGAAGCAAGCAAAGACACATGGGGACCTCGTAACACAAAGAGACAAGAGCCAGGAGAATAGTGCATTCTTTTTTTTGGACCCAGGGTCCTTGTGCTCGAGAAGCTCCTAGGCCAGGGGAAGACTGATGACAAGAAGCTTTCCCTGAACCAACAGAGAGAGAGCACTTTCCCCTGGAGCTGGCACCCTGAATTCAGACTTCTAGCCTCCTAGGTTGTGAGAGAATAAATTTCTCTTTGTTAAAGCCATCTACTTGTGGTATTTCTGGTATAGCTGCACGAGATAACTTAAAACATTTGCCTTTCTTTATACGTAGTTTTCATCAACATGTGTAACTCCAAAGCTAGGGAATGTACTGTTTTTTTATCTGGGTTCTTCTACGCGATATTATATTAATATAAATATTAAGATGTGTCCATATTGTTTAACTTTGATTTATTCACTTTACTGCTGTATAGTATTTCAGTACATGAATATGCTAAATATTTATTTAACATCTTAATAAACTCTCAAACTGTTTCCCAAAATGACTGTATCATTTTACATTCCCACAGTATATACGAGTTCCAGTTGCTCCAATCCTTGCCAACACTTGGTATGGTCAGGCTTCTTAACTTTAGCCATACTACCTGTTGCCATAGAGTCAATTTCAACTCACGGCTACCCCAAATTGTTACAGAGTAGAACTGCTCCATAGGCTTTTCTTGGCCGTAATCTTTACAGAAGCAGATCGCCAGGCCTTTTGTGCTGCCACTTGGGTGGGTTAGAATCGCTACCCTTTAGGTGCTTAGTCCAACACAAACCATTTGTATCACCCAAGGATCTTCAGTCATTCTGGTGGGTGTGCAATGGTGTCTCATTGTAGTCTTAATCTGCATGATGATGCATGTTAACTAATGCATGTTGAGTATCATTTCATATACTTATTTGTCACCTGTATATCTTTTTTGGTAAAGTGTCTGCTCATCTTTTGCCCATTTTTAAAATGGGATTGGTTGTCTTATTGAGTTATAAGAGTTCTTTATATATTCTAGATACAAGTATTTTCTTAGATATAATGTCTCACAGATATTTTTCCTTGTCTGTGCCTTGCCTTTTCATTTTCTTAACTGTCTTTTGAATAGCAGCAGGTTTTAATGCTGATGAAGTACAACCTTTTTTTCTTTTAGAGTTCATACTTTTTGTGTCCCAATTTAAACAATCTTTGCCAAATCCAACTCACAGAGATTTTTTTTCCTTTGTTGTCTTCTAGACATTTTATAGTTTTAGCTTTTATACTTAGGTCTGTGAGTCATTTTTAAATTTTAGTTTCTAAGTGTTCATTGCTGGTATATAGAAATAAAATTGAATTTTATGTACTGACCTTATATCCTGTAACCTTGCTAAACTCACTTATTAGTTCTGGTAGATTTCTGTAAATTCCATTGGATTTTATATATAGCCCATCAGGCCATCTGCAAATAAAGGCAGTTTTACTTCTTCCTTTCCAATCTGTATGCCTTTTCTTTTCTCCTTGCCTTCCTACCACTGGCAGAACGCCCACCACAATGCTAAACAGAAGTGATGAGAACAGACATACCTGTCTTATTCTCATTCTAGGAGAGAAATATGCAGCATTTCACCATTAAGTATGTTGTTCATCAAAACCAAACCAAACCTGTTGCTGTCAAGTCGATTCCAACTAGTAGAGACCCTACACAACGCAGCAGAACTGCCCCACTGAATGTTTTTTTTTTTTTTTTTTTAAATCTTTACAGAAGCAGACTGCCACATCTTTCTCCTACGGAGCACCTGGTGGGTTTGAACCGCCAACCTTTTGGCTAGCAGCGGAGCGTTTACCATTAAATTCCTTAGTGCATTTCACCATTAAGTATGTTGTTAGCTGTACGTTTTTCATGGATGCCTTTTAGGACGTTCTCTTCTACATCTAGCTTGCTGACAGTTTTTTTAAAATCATGAATGGATGTTAGATTTTGTCAAATGCTTTTTCTGTATCTACTGAGAAGATAACTTAAGTTTTCTTTTTAAATATGTTAATATGGTGAATTACATTGATTTTTCTAATGTTAAACCAAGCAAGCATTCCTAGAATAAGTGTACATAGCCATGCTTTTTTAGTATTTAGCATTATTTAGTATTATCCTTTTTATATATTTTTGTTTTCAATTTGCTAAAATCATGTTAAGAATGTCTGGACCTATGTTTATGCGGATACCGTTCTGTAGTTTTCCTTTCTTGTGACGTGTTTGTCAGGTTTGGGTACCAGAATAATGCTGGCCTCATTCATTGAATTGGGAAAGTGTCCCTCCTCTTATTTTATGGAATAGTATGGTAAAATTGGTGTTATTTCTTCCTTAAATATTTGGCACAATTCACCAATGACGCCACATGAGGAAAAAGTTGGTTTTTTTTTAAATTTTATTGTGGTAAAATATATATAACATAAAACTTGCCACTTTAACCATTTTTAAGTGTGCAATTCAGTGACGTTAACTACATTCACAGTGTCGTACAACCATCACCATTATTTATTACGAAACTGTTCTTCACCTCAAACAGAAATTCTGTATCCATTGAGCAATAACTCTCCCTTCCCCTCTCTCTCCAGCCCGTGGTGACCTTTAATCTACTTTCTGTCTCTGTGAATTTGCCAATTCTGCACATTTCACCTAAGTGGAATCATGGAATGTTTGTCCTTTTCTGTCTGGCTTAGTTCACTTAGCATAATGTTTTCAAGGTTCATCCACGCTGTTCCAAGTATCCGACCTTCATTCCCTTTCATGGCTGAGTAATATTCCACTGCAGCCATAAAGTGCTATGGATTGAATTGTGTTTCCCAAAAATGTGTATCAACCTGGTGAAGCCATGATACCCAGTATTGTGTGCTTGTCTACCATTTTATGATCTGATGTGATTATCCTATGTGTTGTGAATCCTAACCACCACACATCTGTCAGTTTGTCATACTGTGGTGGCTTATGTGGTGCTATGATCCTGGAAGCTTTGCCACCAGTATTTCAGATACCAGCAGGGTTACCCATGGTGGACAAGTTTCAGTGGAGCTTCCAGGCTAAGACAGACTAGGAAGAAGGACCTGGAAGTCTACTTCTGAAAAAAACTGGCCAGTGAAAACTTTGTGAATAGCAGCAGAACACTGTCTGGTTATAGTGCTGGAAGATGAGCTCCTTCAGGTTAGAAGGCACTCAAAATATGACTGGGGAAAAGGTACCTTCACAAAGTAGAGTCAACCTTAATGATGTGGGTGGAGTCAAGCTTTTGGGACCTTCATTTGCTGATATGGCTTGACTCAAAATGAGAAGAAACAGCTGCAGATATCCATTAATAATCGGAACATGAAATGTATGAAGTATGGATCTAGGAAAATTGGAAGTCATCAAAAATGAAATGGAACACATAAAGATCAACATCCTAGGCATTCATGAGATGAAACAGACTGGTATTGGTCATTTTGAATCAGACAATCATATGGTCTACTATGCCAGGAATGACAAATTGAAAGGAAATGGCAACATATTCATAAACAAAAAGAACATTTCAAGATCTGTTCTGAAATACAATACTGTCAGCTATAGGATAATATCCATACACCTACAAGGAAGACCAGTTAATACGACTATTACACAAATTTACGCACCACCCACTAATGCCAAACATGAGAAAATTGAAGATTGTTCCCAACTTCTGCAGTCTGAAATTGATCAAACATGCAATCAATATACATTGATAATTACTGGTGATTGAAATGTGAAAGTTAGAAACAAAGAAGAAGGATCAGTAGCTGAAAAATATGGTCTTGGTGACAGAAATGATGCCAGAGATCACACGACAGGATTTTGCAAAACCAATGATTTATTCATTGCAAATACCTTTTCTCAACAACATAAATAGTGACTATACACGTGGACCTCACCAGATGGAAAACACAGGTATGAAATTGACTATACCTGTGGAAAGAGACTGTGGAAAAGCTCAGTATCATCAGTCAGAACAAGGGCAGGGACTGGCTGTGGAACAGACCATCAATTGCTCACATGCAAGTTCAAGCTGAAGCTGAAGAAAATTAAAACAAGTCCACAAGAGCCGAAGTACAACCTTGAGTATATCTCACCTAAATTTAGAGACCATCTCAAGAATAGATTTACTCATTGAACACTAATGACTGAAGAACAGATGAGTAAAGGAATGACACTAAGGACATCAAACATGAAAAAAGCAAGAGATGAAGAAAAAGACGGGAAAGAAAGAAAAGACCAAAATGGATGTCCCCGGAGAGACTCTGAAACTTCCTCTTGAATGCACAGTAGCTAAAGTGAATGGAAGAAATTATGAAGTAAAAGAGCAGAAAAGAAGATTTCAAAGGGCAGCTCGAGAAGACAAAATATTATAATGAAATATGCAAAGACCTGGAGTTACAAAACCAAAAGGGAAAAACACACTCTGCATTTTCAAGCTGAAAGAACTGAAAAAAAAAAAATTCAAACCTCGAGTTGCAATACTGAAGGACTCTAAGGGCAAAATACTGAACACCGCAGGAAGACTCAAAAGAAGATGGAAGGAATACACTGAAACACTGTACCAAAAAGAATTGGTTGACATTCAACTGTTTCAAGAACCAATGGTATTTAAGGAAGAAGTCCAAGCTGCACTGAAGGCATTGGCAAAAAACACGTCTCCAGGAATTGACAGAATACCAACTGAGATGTTTCAACAAATGGATGCAATGATGGAGGCACTCACTAGTCTATGTTCAGAAATACGGAAGACAGCTTACTGGTCAACTGGCTGGAGGAGATCTGTATTTGTACCCATTCCAAAGACAGGTGATGCAACAGAAAGTGGAAATTATTAAACAATATCATTAAGACCACATGCAAGTAAAACTTTACTGAAGATCATTCAAAAATGGCTGCAGCAATACACTGACAGGAAACTGCCGGAAATTCAAGCCAAATTCAGAAGAGGACGTGGAATGAGGGGTATCACTGGTGATGACAGATGGATCTTGGCTGAAAGCAGAGAATGCCAGAAAGATGTTTACCTGTGTTTTATTGACTATGGAAAGGCATTTGACTGTGTCGATCCTAACAAATTATGGATAACATACCAAAGAATGGAAATTTCAGAACACCTAATTGTGCTCATGAGGAGCCTGTATATTGATCAAGAGGCAGT
Source organism: Loxodonta africana (assembly GCF_030014295.1). Classification (NCBI taxonomy): domain Eukaryota; kingdom Metazoa; phylum Chordata; class Mammalia; order Proboscidea; family Elephantidae; genus Loxodonta; species Loxodonta africana. The sequence continues at coordinate 90,490,727 of NC_087353.1, read as the reverse complement.
CATTCAAACAGAACAAGGAGATACTGGGTGGTTTAAAATCAGGAAAGGTGTGTGTCAGGGTTCTATTCTTTCACCATACTTATTCAACCTGTATGCTGAGCAAATAATCTGAAAAGCTGGACTATATGAAGAAGAAAGTGGCATCAAGATTGGAGGAAGACTCATTAACAACCTGTGATATGCAGATGACACAACCCTGCTTGCTGAAAGCAAAGAGGACTTGGAGCACTTACTGATGAAGATCAAAGACGCCAGCCTTCATTATGGATTACGCCTCAACATAAAGAAAACAAAAATCCTCACAACTGGACTGATAAGCACCATTATGATAAATGGAGAAAAGACTGAAATAGTCAACAACTTCACTTTACTTGGATACACAATCAAGGCCCAGGGAAGCAGCCATCAAGAAATGAAACAACGCATTGCATTGGGCGAATCTGCTGCAAAAGGCCTCTTTAAAGTGTTGAAAAGCAAAGATGTCCCTTTGAGGACTAAGGTACGCCTGGCCCAAGCCCTGGTATTTTCAATTGCCTCATATGCATGCAAAAGATGGACACTGAATAAGGAAGACCAAAGAAGAATTGATGCCTTTGAATTATGGTGTTGGCAAAGAATATTGAGTATACCATGGACTCCCAGGAGAACAAACAAATCTGTCTTGGAAGAAGTACAGCCAGAGTGCTCCTTGGAAGCAAGCAGTCTTGGGTACTTTGGACATGTTATCAGGAGGGACCAGTACCCAGAAAAGGACATCATGCTTGGTAAGGTAGAGGGTCAGCAAAAAAGAGGAAGATCTTCAACAAGATGGAGTGACTCAGTGGCTGCAAAAATGGACTCATACATAGCAACCATTGTGAGGATGGTGCAGGACCAGGCAGCGTTTTGTTCTGTTGTCCATAGGGTCACTATGAGTTGGAACCTACTCAACGGCACCTAACAACAATAGTAAGAGCCTAGATTGCCTTGAAGAGACTGTTGGTAGAATTACTGGACATCGAAGGCAATTCTGGTGAGGGGTCAGAAGGAAGTGAGGAGAACAACAGAGAAAGTCTCTATCGTCTTAGAGAACACATACGGCTCCAGCAAGAGAATGTTGCTAGAAATATGGACATTAAATGTGCTCCTGGTGAGGTGTTACAAGAAAATGATGAACATGTGACTGGACAACGGAGAAGGGTGATGCTTTTTATGCAGTGGGAAGGAACTTGTCTGAATTATGTTCAAATGTCTGGCAGAAAGTAGAACTTGTAACTGATGAACTTGGGTATCCGTCTGAGGAGATTTCTAAGCAAGATCTTAAAAGGGTCATGTGGTTTCTCCTTGCCACTTACATTAAAATGTGAGAGGAAAGAGATGGGCTTAAAAATGAACTCTGCAAAATGAAAACCGAACTTAAAGATGTGGAAAATTCTGTTGTACAAACTAAAGACACATGTCCTAGAATGTTCACCAAGGACATGGCTATACAGCGTTTTGTTAAAGAGATTAAGCCTGTGACTAATAGATCTAACCAACCACCACAGCAGAAAACCTATCAGCTTAGACTGAAGGGGACAGAGAAAGAACAAAAGGAAAGAATTCTGTCTGCCTCTTGGAATTCTACAGGCAGGAAACAGGCCAAAGTAGCTACATCTGTTGTCCTCCAAGAAAAGAAAAGGACCATCCCTGGGGCAGCTCAGAGATCAGCAGAACTGCTGGAAGGAACACAGGAAGCAGGGCCTTCTTGGTTTCAAAGGGTGGGGCCATAGTTTCCTGGATCTCAAAGAGTGCGGCTGCAACCTCCTAAGTTTCAAGGAGTCAGATGTTCACCAACTCGGTTTCGGAGTGTGGGGCTGCCATTAAGGTGTGCCAGGCATATGGGGCTACCACCCAATGCTGAGGGGGTGGGGCTGCCATGTCCAAGGGGCAGAAGAACAGGGCCCGCTGGGGCCAAGGGGGTTGGGTTGCCACTCAGATGGACTAGGAGAATGGGGAGCAGAGTTGCCATTCCAGTGGGCCTAGAAGGCAGAGTTAAAGCCCAGGGTCGAGGGGCCTCCACCCTGAATCCAGAGAACCTGGTCAACACTCAGAATCTGGAAATTGGGTCATTGCCCAGATGGTCCCAAAGAGCAGAGGATTATTTTCAAGACTTGAGAGCTAATGTGAATTTTTATGCTGGTTTTAGACTTACTTGATGCCCATTATTCCTTCTTTCCCCTCCAATTTCTCTCATTTGTAATGGAAATGTCTACCTTGTGCCTGTTCTACCATTGCACTTTGGAAGCAGATACCTTATAGATTGCACAGATAGAGATGAAGAGGAATTTTGCCCCAGGATGGAATATGCCTCCAGTCTCACCCATATTGGATTTAGATGATTCTGAAGATGAGATTTTGGAGTTGGAGTGGATTGAAGACTTTGGGGATGATGTGATGGGGTGAATGTGTTTTGCATGTAGCAAGGACAAAATTTAGGGGGACCAAAGGGTAGAATATTATGGATTAAATTGTGCCTCCAAAAATATAGGTTATAAATCCTAGCCTCTATGCCTGTGGTTATAATCCCGTTTAGGAATGGGTTTTGTTATGTTAATAAGACAGGATTTGTGTAGGGTGTGTCTTAAGTCAATCTATTTTGAGACATAAAAGAGGTTAAACAAGCAAGGGAGAGAAGCAGAGATGGGGGCAGACAGATGCCACACCACATGATGATCACCATGGAGACAAAAATTAGAAGTTGAAGAGACAAGGACCTTCCTCCAGAGCAGACAGAGAGAAGAACCCTTCCCCTAGAGCTAGCACCCTGAATTCGGACTTACTAGCCTTCTAAACTGTGAGAAAACTAATTTCTGTTTGTTAAAGACACCCACTTGTCATACTTCTGTTATAGCCAAACAAAAACCCAAACTCGTTGCCATCAACTTGATTCTGACTCACAGCAACCCTATACTACAGAGTAGAGCCGCCCTATAGAGTTTCCAAGGAGCGCCTGGTGGATTTGAACTGCCAGACCTTTTGGTTAGCAGCTGCAGCACTTAACCACTGCACCACCAGGGTTTCCTCTGTTACAGCAGCACTAGATAACTAAGACATTAGCTTTATCTGGAGCTTCTAGGGGACAGATTTATGGTGCTGGGCCTTCAGTGACCCTAACTGACCACAGCTGGGAAGTCAAAGTCTGACAAGCAAGGCTGTGCAAGTTTTCCCGCTTCTGAACCATGATGAGTGTGAGTGTATGTGTGTGTCTCCCTGGTACCAGGACAAATCTTAGGCATAGGGAGGCATTTCTTGGAGCCCCTGAGACAGGCAAAACAAAGAAAAAAGAAAGCGTTACTGCTGGTCAGACTTAAAGGGCAAGTATGGGGTCTCACTGGGAGGCAGAGGAGGCCAGGTCAGGCCAGGAAACAGACTGCAGACCAGGAATAGATGAAGATACGCGCTGGCCGTATTCCAGTATGTGCTGACTTCTAAGAGCGCTTTTAACTCTAAGCTTCCATAATTTTATCACTAGGAATTTGTACAAATAACACAGATATAATCTGAATATAATAATCTAGAAAAATTCCATAGTATCTCCTTTACTTACAATGGGCCTATCTCCATGGAGACGTTGACATGTGCTTTGATTTTCAAATCCTTCTGAATTTTAGGGTCACAGGCTTGGCTGAAATTGCCCAGGTAGATTCTGCCTGGCATTATTTCAACAGGGTATGGCTGAAACGCATCTAGTTCCTGAGGCAGGGAAGGAGAAAGGCTGCTGTCAGTACATTCACCAGGGAAGAGCTTATGTCTCCTGAAATGTGGCTCAGCAAACACGTTTACAGAGACAATCCCACGGTGATTTAGACTGAGATGTGTGCTTCCAATGAGACTGGCCAATAATAACTTGCACAAGGAGGTACAGGGCTGATAGTAACAGGATTGAACCGCAGCATCAGGGTACAGAGTGCTGTGTCTCAGCCCTGACGTTCCACTCTCCTCCATAGCACCTATTTGCACCCAGTCAGGTATGCAAAGACTGGCACCAAGTAGCCAGTGGCCCAGAACCATGTACACCCAGGGAGCATACAGTTGGGGGCGGGGTGGGGAGGGATAGCCCTTTTCTCACACTTGGAGGCCACCATAGCTTAAACACTTTTTTTTTAAACCAATGAAACTGTTCACACAGACCCCGTCTGCCATTAGAAAATGAGTTCTGATGATGGGATTGAATGTGAAAAGAGGGGGGAGAACAGGACACCCACTTAAATCGAAGCTTACAGAATTTTAGGTCCGAAATTATTGTAATTACTTAATTTCTTTGAAAAACAAAGAAACGAAGAGGACTATTTCTACTTTTCCCAAAGAACAGTAGAAATAAGGGACCAGTGAAATAAGCAACACTGGACCCTCCCAATGCTGGGTGGAAAAGGGTCCAGAGGACCGAGTACCTGTGGGAAAGAGTACGTACGGTCACCTTGTCCCAGAAACTCAGTGCGCCTTAAGCAATGAAAGGTGCTAAGAAATCCTGCAGTAAAGAAGTCTGTTAGCTTTGAACACCTGATATTTTCCAAGATGATGTGACTGCAGACCATTTTTCTCCATCAATACCCCGTGGGAAGTACTTTGAGAAACGCTGACCTGTGTCGTTTCAAAGGTTAAATCCAGTTCCCAAAATCCTCTGGCTCCAAGTCTGACTCAGTAATAACATTGTAAATACCTCAGGCTACTTCACTGTCCACTTCGGTCCTTCAGAGCCTTCTGGGCTCAGCACCCCACCCCCCACATACACACAAACACGCAGTGAACCTGCTGTCAGCCCATATTCTTGCCAAGCTGTCAGCCTCGAAAGCACTCAAAGGCTCCAAGAGCAGACAGCCATGCTAAGGCCAGTCCTCCTCAAGTTTACAGAGACACACAACACCCCTCAATGCAGGCAAGCCTACTGCTGGCAGATCCAGCCCCAAGCTTACTGCAGAGCTCAGGCTGAGCCCACCCAGGATGGTTCCAGAGAGCCCAGGGACCCGGCCACGAGGCCACACAGCTTGCTGGTCGCCCAGTGAACTTCCCCTAATTCCACTAAGAAAATCTCACTAAAACCCCATACAAATCTGTCCACTCTCTTCCTGCTGCCTTCAAACCAGCTTCCTTTTCTGTGTGGGGGGTGGGGGGAGGGGGAGGGGGAGGGGGAGAGGCGACAGGGTGTGGCATGGATAAAAACATGATCTACAGTAAAGAGCAAGATGACATGGTTTTGACCATCACATCTTGACAAGTGTAAAAGAAATAAAATTTAAAAGCCTGCTGTCAAGTTGTTCCTGACTCATGGTAACCCCATGCATGCAAGTCAGAGTGGAACTGTGTTCCACAGGGCTTTCAGTGGTTAATTTTTTTTCGGAAGTAGATTACCAGACCTTTCTTCCGAGCCACCTCTGGGTGGACTAGAACCTCCAACCTCTCAGTTAGCAGCTAGCAGCTGAATGTGTTAACCCTTTGCATCACCCAGGGACACTGTAAGAGAAACAAGCATTTCAAATTAACATGTCCAAACTGTGTCCATCATCTTCCCTGCAAACCACCTCCTCCTCCCGTGCTCCCCACCTCGATGAACTACGCCACTGCCACCCACACCTAAACCAGGGTGTTATTCTAGACTCCTTCCCCCGCCCATGTCCAATCAATGCCACTTCCTATATATCTCTTAACTCCATCTGACTCAGTAATAACATCATACATACCTCATGGGTTCACAAAGACCCTGTGTGCCATTAGAAGATGAATTCTGAAGAAGGGATTGAATGTACAGGGAGGTGGGAGAACAGGACACCTGTCCCTCTCTCTCAGTCCCTTCTCAACTGCCCCTAGTTCAAGGCCTCCTCCCCTCCTGTTTGGGAAACAGCAGGGTCCTCCTGGCTGGTCTCCCTGATTCCAGTCTGCCCCACTGATCTGTCATCAGAGTCCGTCTTTCTAACATGCAACCTGACCAGCCACCCTCGGATTAGAACCACCCAGTGGCTCTCCACCATCTATCTTTAGCAGCGGTCTCACTGGGAAGTATTTACCTTAATTTTTTTTTTTAATAATTGTACTTTAGATAAAGGTTTATAGAACAAAGTAGTTTCTCATTAAACAATACACATATTGTTTTACAACACTGGTTAACAACCCCATAACATGTCAACACTCCCTTCTCAACCTTGGGGTCCGTCAATTTTTTTTTTTTTTTTAAATCACAGAACCCCTTGGTTCAAAGTGAAATCTTATTCAAAGGATGCCATTATGCAAAAGAGCAGAAGTTACGGCTGCTCTGCCTAAAGTAGAGGGGGTAAACTTAGGGCCCAGATGCTGGCACTCCACAGGGAGCTCCTTAGGCAGCAGTAGGGACACCTCTGCTATACAATATATCAGAACTCATAACAGGCAAGGAGCGGGGCTTTCATTCTCACACCTTAACTGGTGGCAAAGGTTCCCAAAGCAGGAAGAGACAAATATGAGGTACCTACATTCTAAAGACAGCTACAAACAACTAGGGCGAGAACTCACCCCCGTCCCCCAGCTCTGACAGTTACCATCAGCCATGACCCTGAGCTCCTTCTTTCCAATCTACATAAAAAGACTGAGGGCAAGGGTAAGGGGAGCCATAGATAAACCATACATTTTAAATACGCACGGTTCATTGTACGTCAATTAGACCTTACTAAAGCTTTAAATGGAGAGACAGGGTAAGTCATCAACAGTGTAACATCTGCAGAGAAGAAATCACCCCTCCCTACACTGCAAAGCCAGTGAGCTTGCTCCTAGAGAACCCTCGTAGCCGGGAGGGTGCTCAGCAGGATGGGGAGGCTGGCTGTGCACTTGGTAAGCTGGTGAATCGCAGTGCTATTATCTGAGTGGATGGAAGGAAGAAGTCCTTTGGAGAGCCTGGCATGTATACTCTGGGTTTGGGGGCATGTATACTCTGGGTTTGGGGGCATGTACGACGCCAGACACTCCTACTTGCCTTTCACCTGATACTGGCTGAAGCAGCTGAGCTAGCAGGGCCAGGAGGGGCTGAGTGAGGTAGGCCTAGGCCTCTGTACCCACCACCACACTCCCCTGTGGTCATTCCCAGAATTCCAGGGAAGGAGTGTGGGCAGTGGGGGAGCAGGAGGCATGGGGACCAAATGGATGGGGGAAGCTGGGCAGGGGTTGGAAGGAATCACAATAACAGACAGGGCCAGGGGAAAGCTGAACAGGGCCCCCAGAAATCCCAACAGCAGAGGCCACTAGCAGCACACAGAGCGAGACTGGGCCTGCGTGAGAACAGGAGACCCTCCCCACCAGGACAGCAGCCCGTGCTCAGCACACTGCCTTGCCTGGGGCATCCAGATGACCTTCTGAGTCCTGAAGAAATGATACCTGGCCGAGAAGAGCTCATAGCCGCCTCTCAGGATGGAGACGGGGCGGTGGGTGAGGTGGGTCAGGACTCTGCCACACTCAATGGCAGCTCCAAGCACTGGTCCTAAGAATGGAGACCAAAGAGATAAATGTCCCCTGGGTGCTCACCATCTGTCTAAAGCTGGGCATGGGCAGCCCCCTTATTCTGAAAAACAATTTCTTTAGGAAGCGGAAGCAAATATATACAGGGATGAGTGTTACCATTAAAATTTAAAAAGCAACTTAGCACCAAGTTAATCTTTCTTTTTTTTTAGTGTAAACTCTTTTGGTCTGTTAGATACTATATATATATGAATACGTATATGTATACCAAAAAACTAAAAAAAAAAACTCAGTGCTGTCAATTCCATCACACACTATATTTATTTGTATTTATATATATATTTTTTATATATAATCAGTTCTATTGAGATAAATTTCACATACCATACAATTCACCCATTTAAAGTGTATAATTCAGTATTTTTCAGTATATTCGCAGATATACAACCATCACCACTAATTTCAGAACATTTCCATCACCTCAAAAAAGAAACTCCCAGTCGCTTCCCACTCCCTTCTCCCCTCTCCCCTGACCCATTAAAAAAAAAAAAAAAACCAAATCAGTTGCCATCTGGTGGATTCTGACTCATAGCGACTTCCACCCACAGGCAACCATTAATCTACTTTGTCTCTGTGGACTTGCCAATTCTGGACATTTCCTATCAATGGAATCATGTAATATGTGGTCCTTGTACCTGGCTTTCACTTAGCATAATATCTTCACGGTTCATCCATGTTATAGCATGTATCAGGACCGTGTTCCTTTTTATGGCTGAGTAGTACTCTATAGTATGGGTATACCACTTGTTCTTTATCCATTCATTCATCAGTTGATAGACATTTCGGTTATTTCTCCCTTTTGGCTATTACGAACATGCTGCTGTAAACGTTGGTGTACACGTTTCTACCTGGGCGTAAGTTTTCAATTCTCTTGAGGGTGTGCCTAGGAGGGAAATTGCTCGGTTACATAGTAACTCTGTGGTTAATCTTTTGGGGAACTACCAGACTGTTTTCCAAAGTGGCTGCACCATTTCACATTCCCACCAGCCATGTATGAGGGTTTCAATTTTTCTGCATCCCTGCCAACACTTTCTACTCTCTGTCTTTTGACTACAGCCATCCTAGCGGATCTCAGGAGTCCTCAGGCAGCGCAAAAGGTTAACGTGCCTGGCTGCCAACTGAAAGGCTGGTGATTCGAACCCACCCAGGGACGCCTCAGAAGGAGAGGCCTAGCACCCTACTTCAAAAAATCAGCCACTGAAAACCCTGTGAAGCATAGTTCTACTCTGATACACACGGGGTCACCATGAGTCAAAACTCAACTTGGTGGCAACTGGTACTGGCAGATGTGAAGTGGTACCTGATTGTGGTTTTGACATCAATTTAATCTTAAACACCTTAATTGATCACTACTGGGCTGCAGCAAATTAGATATATATGACAGGAAGTTTGCGTAATTAGGGCTAAACCAAGATATCCTGCGGGCAAGATCTGACCCAGTAAGAGAAATATTGTGTAGCAAACTCAGGAGAGCCAGCTAGAGGAAGACAGGGCCGGGCATAGACTCTGACTTTGACACTGAACCTTTGTTCTGAGAGAAAGCCAATTCCAGAAGAGGTTGCTCAGGACACAAGTGGCCTGGGACCTATCTAAAGAGACTGCATTTGAAGGAAGAGTTTCTAGAGTCTGCAGCCAGGCTGGAAGAGAGCCTGAAGCTGGCAAGGCAGGAGCTTGAGCTCAAGCCCATCCCAGAGGGCTGGTCACAAGCCAGAGTTCAGCCTGGGACTCACAGCACCTGTCTCTCTCTTGAGCAAGAGTCTGGATAACGACTGGTAGGTCACCGGGCCCAGGGGGAGTTGGGGAGGCAGTCCAGCTGCCTTTAAGCCAGACAGCTGCTCCCCTATCGATGTCACAGGACCCACTGGAGCTTTACTCACACTCAGGGATGAGGCGGTCAGTGCTGGAGGAAGGACAATTTCCAGGGGAAAATTAGAGATTCTGGTGGAAAGAGAAAAGCACATCTCCAGTGCCCAGGCTACCCTGACAAACAGATTCAAGCAAGGCCAGGCTCTTAGAACGGAATGAACCTCGACAATGGTAACCATCCACTGTCAGGAAGTCGAGGTTTTCCAACGGAAGAATGTAACAGGGTTGTTATTATTTTTGAAACATTAAGTTCATTAATTTTTATTCCTATTAATCCTGAATTCTTCATTGACATGAGGTTTCCCACACTTTGAATTGAGGTGCCCATTGATTCAGGGGGAAGTTGACACCACCCGGAACAAGGGGGTCACTGCTCAACTGGGAGCCTTCTTTAAGTTAAATTATTTTGGATCCTTAGCCAGACAATAGTCTTCAAAATCAGGCTTTGCTGAGTAAGAAAAAAGGAATTCCAGAATTCCCAAAGCTTTCCTCACAAATCAAGAGCCCAGTTTAGGGGTCAAGAGCCCAGCTCAGGGGTCTGTAATCTACATTGTTGTGAGGAAGGATGACTTCACATAAGGGAAATCTCTCTCTCATGCAAGAAGGGGAATGCCCTTTGTATGCTAAAAGGAATTTCGGAGACAGAGTCTCAGAGACCAAGACAAGTGAAGAGACCCTGCACTGACAACCCCCTAAATTTCAGCTTAAGTGGACACTGAGGAGGTGGAAATCCAACAGCTGAAGGGAAGCTGGAAACAGCTTGCACCCGTTTCAGGAGCTCTGAGCCCCCGGCAGAGATGGTGAAGTAGTTAGCCTAAACTGGAGACTGAAGGAAGACGCCGCATGGCACAGGGAATCAGCAACACCTGTGGAAGCCAGGTGGGCAACCTGGGCAGGAGGGCACATGGCTGTGGCTGAAGTTCCTCATGAGCAATCGCGGTGCACTGCCAGGATGGAGAGAACCACTCACCAATTACACTAACCGTGGACATCGTGACCACAGAGACAGCAAGGATAGAGGTCCGCAGCCAAGTCCACACAACCTGAGCTACACGTCATTTGGAGGCCAGCAGAAAAGGATGACAGGTGGACAACACTTCATATCTGCTTCTAGAAAGTGGTGAAGGTTTTCCCCATGCCCAGATTTCCTTGAGGGTAAGGGAAGTGGGTGCTAACAGTGGAAAGGAGAAAGGGGTTGGGGAAAAGAACCTTGAAACGGTCCTTTGCCCAAGGACACTGCATTTACCTGAAAGGTACCATTTTAAACAAGCAAAGTAAGTTGGCTTGAGTGGCAAGTTGTGTGGATGTGTGGTTTTGGGGATTTTTTGTTGTGTTGTTTTGTGGTGGTTTCCTACTCATACCTACCTTAGGCGCGAGAACGAGGTCGGTACAGAACATTAAAGGGTCATCTTTATTGGCCACCACTTCCTGCAGACCCAGAATTGCAGCCTGAGCCGATGACGTGGGTCTAAGAAGAGACAACTTCCTGACCAAAGGCCCCCGAAAGGAGAGTCAAGATTGGCTTTATTAAACATGGAAGAACACAATTAAAGAAAATGGTGACACATGGTGATAAATGTAACTAATGTCACTGAACGATTTGTGTGGAAAGTGTCAAATGGGAGCCTAACTTGCTGTATAAATTTTCACCAAAAACGCAATAAAAGATTTTTTTTAAAAAAGGAGGAAGCCTAGCGCCACCTAGTGACAATAGACGTGAACGCCCTCAGCCACCTGCCAGTGAAATTGCTATTAGCTACTCAATCAACAGAAGCAGAGCCCCACCCTGCCGATGACAACGGGTGGTAAACCCAAAACTAGGGCCTGAACAGAGAACGCAGCAGAGCCTTAGAGGATCAGTCATGCCAGGAAGAGCCCAGAACTCGAACTGGCCACGTTTTCACACTTCTGCCTTGGCGCTGGAGAGACTTTGCACTGCTCTCAACCACCACTACACAGGCCTTGGGAGACACCACAGAGCCAAACTGTCTGGGTTTGGATCCTGGCCCCACCGCTTACTATGCGTGGTAGATTAGAAATATGTCCTATCAAAAGTTGGAGTCTAATTCTCCTCCCCTCAAGGGTGAGCTGGACTTCGTGACTTGCTTCTAGTGAATAGACGTGGCAGAAGTGACAGCGTGTAAGTTTCGAGACTAGGTCAAAAGACACTGTGGTGTTCCCTTGTTCTTGCTCTCTGTCTCTCTTGGATCTCTCGTTTTGGGGGAAACCAGCTGCCTCGTCATGAAGCCATTTAAGCAGCCCTATGGAAAGTTCTTTTTTGGGTTTTTATGGAAAGGTCTGTGTGGCAAGGAACTGAGGCCTCCTGACAATAGTCAGGTGAGTGAGCTGTGGTGGAAGGAGATCATCACAGCCCAGTCAAACCTTCACATGACTGGAACCCCATCTGGCATCTTGACTACAACCTCATGAGAGACCCTGTGCCACAACCTCCCAGCTAAGTTGCTCCTGAATCCCAGGCCCACAGAAACTATAAGATGATAAATGTTTGCTGTTTTAAGCTGCATTAGGTAACTAATTCACTAGGTGTGGGGCCTTGGGTGAGTCATTTCACCTCTCCAGGCAGCTGTTTCCCCATCTATAAAAAGGGGTAATGCTAATTGTTAGGAGACAATTCTTCTGGGTCTCTCCTGTTTCCACACGTCCTGTTAAAAGAGGTGTTGACTGCCTTTATTGCAAAGAAAATACTTTTCTAGGACATTTGACAACAAATAGCCTTGGAAGATAGAGATAGTATCTTCCTCCAGAGCCAAACGCAGGCAGACTTTCTGCCTATTATAAAAGATTCAGGTTTCCTAAGCTCAGGGTTCTCCTCCCTGAGAAGAGAAGTGAGGCTTGGGGAACTAGTGCAGGGAAATGCTGACAACGTGCTGGGCAATAAAGTCCTTTGTCTCTGACCCAAGAGCCTCATGTCTCTGCCAGCATCCATGAAACTGTGGCAGATTAATTTATAAGCTTACACAAAACCAAACCAAACCAATTCTGGCTCAGAGCGACCCCACAGGACAGAGTAGAGCTGCCCCATATGGTTTCCAAGGAGCGCCTGGTGGATTCAAACTGCTGATGTTTTGGCTAGCAGCCATAGCTCTTACCACTACGCCACCAGGTTTCCATAAGCTCACAAGGAGGGTAAAATCTCCATTCCTTCATAATCCTTGATATTACCATCCTCCGGATTGTTCTGTAGACATCATGAATTGACCCAGGGAGAGTCCTGGGCATGGTGCTGGGCACATAATAAATGTTCAATAGCTCTTAGCTATTATTCTTACCGGAGCCCTTGGGTGGTGAAAATGATTAATGTACTCAACTATTAACCTAAAGGATGGAGGTTCGAGTCCACCCAGAGGTGCCTTGGAAGAAAGGCCTGGCAACCTACTTCTGAAAAATCAGCCATTGAAAACCCTAGGGTACGCTATTGTCCTGAGATCATCTTTAAACCGTAAACCAAAAATATCCCCTGAAATCTTCTTAAAACCAAACAATAGTTTAGCTTAACTAGTAAAAAGTGTCTACCTTGAGGACTGGACTGGATAGAAAATGATACTGGTGATGAGTGAGCACCCTGGATCAAGTAGACACATGAGACTATGTGGGCAGCTCCTGTCTGCAGGGGAGATGAGAGGGCGGAGGGAGTCAGAAGCTGGCCGAATGGACAGGAAAATAGACAGTGGAGGGAAGGAGTGTGCTATCTCATTAGGGGGAGAGCAACTAAGACTATACAGCAAGGTATATATAAATTTTTGTAGGAGGGATTGACTTGATTTGTAAACTTTCACTTAAAGCACAATAAAAAAATGTCTACCTTGGGCATTATACTTTTTTAAGATCTATCTGTGGAAACCCTGGTGGCACAGTGGGTAACTGCTATGGCTAACCGAAAGGTCGGCAGTTCAAATCCACCAGGCGCTCCTTGGAAACTCTATGGGGCAGTTCTACTCTGTTGTCCTATAAGGTCGCTACGAGACGGAATCGACTCGACAGCAACGGATTTGGTTTTTGGTTTAAGATCTATCTATATGGGATCAAACTGACAACAACAACTGGAAAAATTAGATAGGAACCTTAGGGGGCAGTGAATTTATGTTAATGGGGGAGGAACAACGCAGAAAAGGAGGGTGAGAATGGTTTCACAACTCGAAGAATGTGATCAATGTCACCAGATTGTACATGTAGAAACTGGTGAATTGCTGTATGCTTTGCTGTGTATACTCTCAACAACAACAAATAAAATAAATTATTTTTAAAAAGAAAACCCTCTGGAACACAGTTCTACTCTGACACAGATGGGGTTACCGTGAGTCACAATCAATTCAACAGTAATTGGTTCTTTTTGGTGGGGGGGTGTTTGTTTGTTTTGCAGCTATTGTAAAAACCCACCTTGATTATGATTGTCAGAATTTTCATCGTCATTGTCTTCTAAGATTCTCTCCAGGGAGCTGGTGTTGCTATCATACACCACACAGTATTTCACACACTCCAGGTCCACAGACTCTGGGATAAGATATTCCTTTCCCTTCTAAGGAAACCACAAGAGAGGTCTGTTGGTGGATGGGTCCCATTCAGCAAACATTCCCTGCACACCAACCCTGGGAAGAGCTTGGAGCTGGGATTATGCTCTTTCCCCTGACTATACACACAAGGCATGGAAGCACTAAGAGAACAGACTGGAGAACCTATTGAACTTCAAAGATCTTCCCCACCTATATCCCCTTCTAAGAAAAGCTGACCACAGCTGATTGGACCAGAGATATGTGCCTGATCAAGGAATAGCTGGCCTAGGGGCTGGTCTGCATGAGAGCATTATCAGAGCAACAGTGGTCAACCGATCTAATGATATCCTCTCTCTTGGGAAAAGTGGTTGGCAGTAGGGGTCACATCCAAAAACAGCCATAAAGAGAGCAGTAAGCAGAAGGCTTGATTATGCAGAAGCCATGAGCAAGCAGATGTGACGAGATAGACTGTAAGCTAAAATGTAAGCTCTATAAGAGCAGGGATTTTTGTCCTTTTTGTTCACTGATAGCGCCTGGTACGTTGTAGGCATGTGATAAATATGGTTAATAATGAATGAGCAAACAGAAGCCATGAGGTAGAGAGGAATTAGTGAGTAGTAGCATCAAGCAGTGGCTGAGTCACCATAACGGTGGATTACAAGGGTAGGAACAACGGAGACCTAGTGCAAAGGAGGTGACGAGATCTCACAGTGCTAGCCTGCACAGGATCATAAAGGGTGGTCCAGAACTCTAGGGGAGGCCTGGCTGGGTGACAGCCACTTCTTCACTTCTTCACAATGGCTTCCCATAAGCTCCCACGACTCAGGGGAACCTGAGCCTGACCCCATCCCTTGTAACATCATCTATCTGACGTAGAGGGACCTGCAGATGGGATATATGACAAGTGTTAACCTACTCTACTACAGGGCAGAGTAAGATAAGAACCACAGGGGTACAGACCAAGGAAGTTCTCCGGGATTCAAAGAGGAGAAATTATATTTGTCTGAAGCAATTGGGAGAGGCTTCAAGAAGATGCCGTTTATCCACTCCTAGCTATATACTCAACAGAACTGAAAGCAGAGACTCAAATAGATACCTATACACCAATGCTCACTGCAGCATTATTCACAAGAGCCAAAAGGTGGAAACAACCCAAGTATCCATCAAGAGATGAATGGACCAACAACATGTGGTACACACACACAGTGGGTTATTACTCAGCCATAAAGAGAAATGAAGCTCTGATCCGTGCCACCACATGGAAGACCCTTGAAAACATCATGCTGAAATAAGCCAGGCACAAAAAGATAGATATTGTATGATCCCACTTGTCTGAAATATCTAGAGGAGGCAAATGCATAGCAGACACAAAGTTTGCCATTTTAATGGCAAATTTTATGTTATATATATTTTGCCACAATAAAATCTTTTTTAAGAGATGCCAATTAGAGGGCACCTGAAGGACGAGCAGGGTTTAGACAGGTGACCATGAGGAAAGGAGGAGCTCTGGGTATGGAGAGAAGAGCGTGGGCAAAGGGTAAAGATGTGAATAGCCCACGGAGGCTGAAGCAGGTGGGAGGGCAGTGGGACAGGTGCCTGGACATTCAGCCACTTACTCAGTAAACATTCACTGAGTACCTGCTTTGGACCTGCATTCAGGTTCTGGAATCCAGAGATTCAAAACAAGAAAAGAGAAATACCCAGTCAGCCCGGAAGACCCTGACAGGCTGCACGGAGCAGGCGCATTTGAAATGAGACTTGAAGGACAAGTGGAAATTTGCCAGATGGACAAGGTTTAGGAGAAACGTTCCGGGCAGAAGGAACAGCTTCCATTGGTTTGACTCAGTCAACAAATATGTACTGAGCATCTGCTGGATGCAAGGGACTATACTAAGCACCTGGGATATGACGACAAGCAAAAAGGGGATACGTAAAAAAAAAAAAAATTTTTTTTTTTTTTTTAACAGCACAGCAGCAGCAGGGAGGAGGGGAATTTTGTAAGCGATATTTTAGAAGTAAAACTGACCGCACAGCTAATTGGATGTGGACAGGTGAAGCTGTAAGCCTGGGGGAAATCTCTGAGGAAAGTGTGCTGACAGACAGGACGGGGGCCAAGGACACAGCAGTGGCCTCCCTTAGGCAGCAGAGGGAAGAAATGGAGCTGGACCAAAGAGATGGAGAAGAAACCAGGGCAGAAGAGAGAACCTCAAAGGCAGAGAATGGGATCAGGACTGCAGAGGTTAGAGCTGGAGCCTGAGCAAAGGCTATGGAGACAGGAGCCCTACTGCAGGAGGCAGAGGCACCCCGTGGTGACTGCGTGCAGAGCTTGGTTTTTTTTTTTTAAGCTGTTGGAATGGGGAAAGGGAGATGGGAAGGAAAGAATACAGAAAGGAAAGGGAAAGAAGGGGAGGAGGGAAGGAAGAGGATGGGAAGACTGGGTTTTCATCTTTGGGTGATAGGAAATACCTCTATCGTCTAATGTCTTTCCCTGACTAGAACAGAAGTTCTGTGAGGGCAGGGACCATGAACTAAGGACATCTTGTATTCCATTGTATCCCTAGGGCCTGGAACAGTGCCTGGCACATTGAGGAATTAAACTGACATTTGTTGAATGAAGCTATTGACCATGACAGGAGTACGTGAGAAGTGTGGGAGCTAGTCGTGGTGGATACACAGGGAGCAGTCCTGCCTCTGCTGCCCACAGGGCCTGACAGTGAATGCTGCCTCCTAGATCTGTGATAAAATCCCCCGTTTTTCCCCATGCTCCTATGTGGTATCCAGCCTGCCCCTAATCCTGACCCTACCGGTGTACCTGCTTCACTCGACGGGCCGTAATCACATGGCTTTCATCATACTCCCGTTTGGTACGAACATCTGAAAAGGAAAAGCATTTCATTCATAACTGCATTTGCAAAGGAGCACGTAACAAAACTACTTAGAATACTTAGATCATTATCAACACGTATGTTCCTGGCAATTAAGTGATAGTTATTGTCTGTGTAAATAAAACTTAAGATGTGTACCGTACACAAAGGAAAAATTCCAGATGGGTGAAGGACCTCATTCTTAGTCTTTAGTGCAAACTAAAACCACAAAATCCTTAGAAGAAAATGCAGGGGCCTAGCTTTTAACAATACATTATCTAATATACACACCTAGGTTCATTGCAGCATTATTCACAATTGCATAAAGATGGAAACAACCTAAGTGCCCTGTCATGGATTGAATTATGTCCCCCCAAAATGTGTGTGTATTAACTTGGTTAGGCCATGATTCCCAGTATTGTATGGTTGTCCTCCATTTTGTGATTATAATTTTATTTTAAGAGGATTAGGGTGAGATTGTAACACCACCCTTACTCAGGTCACCTCCCTGATCCAATGTAAAGGGGGTTTCCCTGGGTGTGGCCTGCACCACCTTTTATCTCTCAAGAGATAAAAGGAAAGAAAAGCAAGCAGAGAGTTGGGGACCTCATACCACCAAGAAAGCAGCACCAGGAGCAGAGTGTGTCCTTTGGATACACGGCCTGTTCCTGAGAAGCTACTCGACCAGGGGAAGATTAAGGACAAGGACCTTCCTCCAGAGCTAACAGAGAGAGAAAGCCTTCCCCTGAAGCCAACGCCCTGAATTTGGACTTGTATCCTACTGACTGTGAGAGAATAATTTTCTCTTTATTAAAGGCACCCACTTATGGTATTTCTGTTACAGCAGCACTAGATGACTAAGACAGGTGGGGACATGGGTGTTCACGAAAATTTCTGTTTGTTAAAATATTTCACTGTAAACAATCATAAGAGGACGCAGAACACAAGTTTTCCAGGAATCTCCCTTCTAGATTTAATCTGGGATGTTTTCCAAATCACATTACGGTCAGCATTTTGAGTTATGCTGAATGAGTCTAACGGTTTTCTAAAGTTATTCATTTCCCCAAATAAGTTTGTTAATAAGTCAGAAATAATGCTTGGAGGACCCTGTCCACAGCAAACACATTATTGGAAAAACAAAAAGAAAACAGCACTTACCCAATAAGCAGAGATAGTTGGGTTCGGTTAACCTGGATAGTTTTGTGACCTGATTCAAGATGTTGTAAAGCTCCATTGGTTCACACAAAACCAATCCATCCATCCTACGGGGAAGAATGTGCGGGCTTAATATACTTCTTTCTATTTTCAATGAATGCTACAAAGTAAGATATGAAATTAAACTCAGTCTTAACATAACTTCAAACAACGATGAAAATAATAGAGTGATCAAAAGAGAGAGCTTCAAAATGGAACAACCAGATCAGAGATAATGAGAATGTTCACGCATTGTGAAGAATGTAACCAATGTCACTGAACAGCTTTTGTAGAAAATGTTGAATGGGAACCTAAACTGCTGTGGAAACCTCCACCGGAAACACAATATTATTTTAAAAAAGAGAGAGAGGGGATCAAAAATTTGTACTGAAATGTATGCAAAGAAGGGGAAAAAAATATCAAACACAACATATCAACCATACAAATACTAAGTAGGCAGTAAAAGACACCAATTCATTTGGTCATTTAGCAAACACTTACTAAGCACCTACTATGTGCCCGGCACTGGAAATAACTGTGGTAAATAAGACCTACCATCATGAAGCTTAAGGTCTAGCATGGAATGCAGACATAGGACAGAAAAATTACAAGTACAGAGAGTACTATAAATGAGTAGGCCTCTATCCTCATGGCAGTAGTTAACAGGAGGTCCTCATGCAATTGGGGAAATCTCTGAGGATGTGACTGCTAAGCTGAGACAGGACACCAGGAAAGATTTAGTCAGGTGAAAGAGCGAGAGAAGATGAAGAAGGCAAGAAGATTCTTTCCAGGCACAGAGGCCTGGAGGCAGGAGAAAGCTCAGTACCTAACAGAGTTAGGATGAGCCTGGAATGGCTGCAGTTGGGAGAGCCAAAATGAGAATGAGTGAAGACACTGGAGGGCCAATACAGGTCCCCTTGTAAAGGGCCTTGTAGACTGTTAAGGGCTGTGACAGTCAACAAAGGGTCAAGAATTGCTGCTAGGGGTATTGACAGGTCTGCTGCTCTTGTACTCTTCGGACAGTAGTTCTAGGGCACCCAATCTCTGGCACCCTATGGACACATACTGATGGGTAAGGATTGGGCCCGTGCTGCAGCTTCCCACAAGGATGCTCCCTTTTCTCAGGGGTCTACAAGGAGCAGCAGATCAGGCCCTCAAGAGGCCAGCAAAGGGTGAGGGTGAGGGAAAGAAGTTGAGTCCACAGGTAATCCTGCTCAAAAGGGTTAGGTTCCCGTTCAAAGTTACCAGTACGGGCTCCCAGGAAAGGCTTGGGCCCTAGGTCTCTCGCACCTTCTCCAGGACTTCACTGCCGCAATTCTCAGCCTCCTCTCCAACATCACTGATTTCCCCTGTCAGCACACAAACATCCTCTTGTACTCATCTCTGTTCTCCTTTACAGCAGAACTTCTCAAAAGAGTGCTGTTCAGTCACTGCCTCCACTTCCTCACCTTTAATAAAGTGGTGAAGAATGCTGACTCTGGAGTCAAACTCTCTAGGCTGGAATCCTAGCCCTGCCACTTATTATCAGCTGCCTGACCTTGGGGAGGAATTAGCCGCTTTGTGCCTGTTTCCACGGAGATAATAATAGTAATGCCACTTCTACAAACTCATGATGATAGTACCTACCTGTTGCGTGTGATTAATGAAATTACACAGGTAAGGCATTTTGATCAGGGGACCACAGGAAGACAACGTTCAGTAGGTGCTGGGTATTGACACAATCTTCTCCCCCAGAGCTTCCACCCCCCGCAAACCACAGAAACTGCTCTTATCAAAGTCTTCAACAAGGTGATCTTGCCTAATCCATTAGTCACTTCTCTTTGTGCTCAAACAATCCAGGATCTTAGCAGCATTTAACACAGCTGAGTATTTCTCTTCCGGAGCCCTCTTCACTTCCAGGTTACACTCTCCAGGTTTCTCTCCTACTTCTCCGACTTCTCCTGCCCAGCCCTCTTTGCTAGAGGCTCTACCTGTTAATATAAGAACGCCCCTGGGCCAAGTCCTCTATCTGCACTCTCACTCAAGGACAGGGTTTTTCAACCTCAGCAATATTGTCATTTGGGGCCAGATGATTCTTCGTTGTACGAAGCTGACCTGTGCACTCTAGGATGTTTAGCAGCTTCTCTGCCCTCTACCCAGTAGATGCCAGTAGCACCCCCCACAACACACAGATTGTAACAACCGAAAATGTCTCCAGACATGGCCAAATGTCCCTGAGGGTGCAAAATCACCCCTGAATAAGAACCACCACTCTAGAACCTAGAGCCTACATGATTCATCTAGTCCCTTGAATACCACTTATATACCGATAACTCCCAAGTTTTATCCTGTCTTGACCTCTCCACTGAGCTCAGACTCCACTTGGATGTCGGATGGGCATCTCAGCTGTAACATGGCCCAAAAGAGAGCTCTTAATTCCCACATGCCCACACCTCCAATACCTGTCTTTTAGTCTTGTATTTCAAAAAACACCACCATTATCTACCCAGTTACTCAAGCCAAAATCCTGATTCCTCTTTCCCTCAACCCCCACATTCATTCTATTAATGCTGTACCACCTAAATATATTCCAAATCCATCCATTTCTCCCCATCTCCAGGGCAACCATCCTAGCCCAAGATACTGTCTCTCTCCTGATGATGCCATACTTTCCAATGGGACTTCTTGCTTCCTTGCCTCCCTACAGTTTGATCTTCACAAGGCAGCCAAAGTGATCTTTTTAAAAGATGAGTAAGAGCATCTCTACTCATGGCTTTATGGCCTCCAAGGGCTTCCCACTGTACTTAGGATAAAATCCAGACTCCTCTACAGGGCACATGAGGCCCTGCCTTCCTCTCTGGCCTCCTCGTACACTATAGCTGCCGTCAGACCCCACTCATCTTCCTCCCGCTGCTCTAGCACAGCAAGCTCGTTCCTGTTTTCGGGCCTTTGTTCTTGCCCTCCCCTTTGCCTGGCACACTGTTCTCCCAGATCTGGGTATGGTTGCCTCCCTTGAGTCATTCTAAATCAGCTCAAATGTCACTTTCCTCAGAGAGCCTCCCTGACCACCCAACCTAAAACAGACCTCCCAACCCCAGGTACCTATCTTATCAACCTGTTTCTCTGTCTTCACACTTACCGTTATCTGAAATCGTCTTGGTCATCTGTTCACTTGTCTATTGTCAGTCTCCTCACACTGGAGTGTATGGTCATCAGGGCAGGGATCCTGCCTGTCTTACTCACTGCTGTGCCCCTACCCAGTACCCAGGGTTTACCTGGTGCAAAGTAACGCCCAATAAACACTTACTGAATGAATGCCTTACTGCTACCATCCCTGCCTTCACCAATGGAGGCCATCTTGGCTGGGTGCCATACTTCTTCAAAGTATAGATTCCTCTTAAGCACCTCTCCAACCCCAGCCCAGTCAGGGCCTGGGCCCTTTGTCTCTGAAAGTCCCATCCCCAAGACATTTGGAAGCAGTGAGTATAAGGAAGAAAAGTTGGGCTTTGTATCCGGTCCCACAACCTTTTTAAGCCAACCTAAAAGCTGGCTCCTACTCCATTTGGCCCATGGCTGGAGGCTGTCCTCACTCTCCTTCTCCTTTCCCCATTACAACCTCTATCTTCTCATTGACTTATAGCCCAGCCCGAGGTATCTCCTCCTTCAGACCCCTCTCTTTCCCTAAGTGGGCACTCTGCCTGGTCACGCAAGAATTGCACCTCACCTGCTAGCCAAGTGATGGAGGGGTAGGAGTGGTCCCTGAACCTAACAGCATGATTCTGAGAGAGGACATACCTCCATGAGCTGGGGCCAGGGGCATGGCTAGCCTAGATGGATGGAGGACTGAATACTAGTAACCACCCCTCTCACTGCTACTCTGAACTCTGAAGAGTTTAAGATGTTCTTGACTCCATCATTTTGGCCTTAAGAATATTCTGACAACGTGCTTATATTAAAAAAAAAAAAAAATTAAAATCAGAATTAAACTAATATGGTAAGTTTTTGCCAAAAGCATTTTCCCTAGTGAATTCCACTAAGCCAGTTTAATCCCTTAATTGATTTTCATATTTCACAGTTAACCAATTCCAATATTTTCGCTTTCAATTTTAACCAAAATTGTTTCTCCCAAGATCAAGTCTTTCCTGTGTGCTTTTTACTATACAGGTTTCGTTCTTGAATCAGATTGTTATCATATCAATTTTTTAGAGTATAGTTTCCGGTGCTAAGTTTTATTTGTATTGATTATTTTTAGCAAGTCTCATTTTTCTGTTGACCTGTTCAAAACGGTGGTGTCAAAATGGCTGGGTTACACATCCTGCTTAGGAATCTTTCTGTACAGCATAGCTTCTGAACTTAAGAGACTAAGCTGCTCCAGGGCATTTAGGGTGACAGCCATTGGTGGAGGGCTGGGAAGGGTGATTAGAGTAAGCACTCCTTGGGGATTCAGCTTGATGGGGGTGAGAGAAAGGTGGATCTTCCTATAAACTGACCCATCGCAGAAACTGACACAGTGAAAAGCAAAGCCATTTACCCTCTGTCATGAGAGGATGATGTCAGCACAGACTTTGTCCCTGCCCACTGCTGCTCTGGACACCCACCACCAGGGGGCTTGTGTGTGGCTCTCTCTCAGTCAGCCTAGATCAGTCTCGAAGAAGCTGGGTTGGCAAACTCACCTCCACTGAGAGTACATGTCTATGTCTGGGAAAAAGCCATCTGGGAAGGGATGTTTCATCAGGGCTTGTCACAGCCTGAGACTAAGGAGGAACTGGCCAGGCCCAGCCCTTCTTCCTGCCTCCCTGTGCCTGACCAACACCTGGGGCCTTCCATTCTGACTGTTGGCAGAGCTGTCAGAGGCTGGGGCTGGCCTGACCATTGGCCTTCTTATAGGAGTTCTAGGACTATGCGGCCTTGGTCCAGGGCTCAGCTACCAAGCCTCTCCAAGCCACCAGACAACCCAGGTGGGCACCTGCTTCTCGTGGAGAAGAGGCATTATTCACATTGGTCCTACAGAACACAGACCATAAGCACCTCTCTGGGCTCAGGCTGAACAGGGATCAGAGGACCGCCCAGATACAAGTCTGGGAGTGGAGGTGTCATAGTGCCCACAGCCAACTCCACTAGTGCCATGGCTCTCTGTGGGAAACTCAGGCTGTGCCAAGATGAGCAAGGCTTAAACACAGTGACAGGTATTAGGCCCTCATCTGTAAATTGAGACAAAAAAACATCCTGGAAAAGACTGTCTTAATGTTTAATTGAGATAAAACCAGTTGCCACTGAGTCAGCTCCGACTCATGGCGACTCCACGTGTGCCGGAGCAGAACTATACTCCATAGGGTTTTCAGGGGCTGATTTTTCAGAAGCAGATCACCTGGCCTTTCTCCTGGGGTGCCTCTGGGTAGATCAAATCTCCAACCTTTCAGTTAGCAGCCAAGCACATTAATCATTTACACCATCCAAGGACTCCCTTAATTGAGATAACCAACGTGAATTGCCTAGCACTCAGGCTCGCAAATAGCAGGTGTTTGGGAAATAGAAGTTCTTCACTCCCACCCTATCTCTCCCTTTTCAACTTCATCTAGGGTCCTCAGAAAGCTACAAGCCAAGGAGACAGAAGGCACCATTCAGAAAATCTGGGCCAGTAGGACCTTTATGGCCCTCTGAACTGAGAGACAGATACCAGGAATACTGCTACAGCCTCCGCAGCTCTGGAAGACAGCAGCCTGGGACTGTGCCATCAGCTTTGTCAAAGTTCGGGCCACAAAGGCTGGGATCAAGGAAAGACTGACCAAATCCCTTAAGATCCTTACCCTGAGGCAACACCAGCTAGTCTCAGGTCTTAAAGATTTTGCCAGCTCCTGCTCTGGTCTTTCGCCACAACTCCAAATCCAAAACCCAAAAATTCTTCCTCATCTGTGAAATCTAAGACACAAGTTATCTGCTTCCAAAGGTACAATGGTAGAACAGGCACAAGCTAGACATTTCCATTAAAAATGGGAGAAATTAGAGGGAAAGAAGGCATAACAGGTACCAAACAAGTCAGGAAAACACATTACATTAGCCCTCAAGGGTTTGAAAATAAGCCTCTGTTCTCTGAGACAATTTACACAATAGCCCTAGCCTTCAGACTCTAGGTATTGGCCACATTCTCCAAACTCTGAGTGGAGGCCCCTCGGCCCTGGGCTTCAGCTCTGCCTTCTAGGCCCACTGGGATGGCAATTCTGCCCCCTCAGCTTTAGGCACACCATTCTCCTAATGTATCTGAGTGGCAACTCCATCCTTAGAAACACCAGAGGCCATGGCTCCACTCTTTGAAATCCCAGAGGTCCAGGCCATGCCTTTTGAGACTGAGGCACCTGGGCTTCCTGTGTTGCTTGTCTCTTCAGCTTCTGCTTCCTGGTTTCTTGGCTTTTCAGCAACTTGGGCCTCACGCCCACATCTGCCCTGCTGGGGCAAGTGTTCCAAAGCTCTGTAGCTCCACCAATAAGTGACTGGAGGTACACCACTCCACCAGAAGGCACTCAGCTCTCTCGTTCTGTGGATCGGTAAGCCTAGCTCCACCGATAAGTGCTGGGAGGCACCCTACTCCACCAGGAAGCCTCCTGGGCACATGCACGCAGTCTCTTGCTCCATGGGTCGGCTCCAGCACTGTCTGGCACTGGTCTCCTAGTTCTGCTGCTGCTGGTTCTCTTCTGCTGCCACTTCTCTGCTGCTTCCAGTTCTCTGCTGCTGCCACTTCTCTGCTGTTGCCATACCTCTAACCATTCAGTTCCAAAACCACTTCCACATTTTAGGTATCTGTTTGAGCAGCACCCCACTCCTGGTACCAAATTGTGTCTTGGTTGTTTAGTGCTGCCATAACAGAAATACCACAAATGGATGGCTTTAACAAAGAGAAATTTATTCTCACAGTCAAGTAAGCTACACTCCAAATTCAGGGTGCCAGCTCCAGGGGAAGGCTTTCTTCTCTCCGTCGACTCTGGAGGATGGTGCTTGTCCTCAATCTTCCCATGGTCTAGGAGCTTGTCTGCACAGGAATCTTGGGTCCAAAGGACTCACTCTGCTCCCAGTGCTCCTTTCTTGGTAGTTTGAAGTCCCCATGTCTCTCTGCTCACTTCTCTCTTTTATATCTCAAAAAAGACTGGCTTAAGACACTATCTAATCTTGTAGATCTCATCAATATAACTGCTGTTAATCCATCTTATTACGTCATAGTGATAGGATTTACAATACATAGGGAAATCACATCAGATGATAAAATGGTAGACAATCATACAATACGGGGAATCATGACCTAGCCAAGTTGACAGATATTTTAGGGGAAACAATTTAATCTGTGACAGGTGTAAATTGTTAAAAACCATCAAATCAAAGTGAATACTTAAGATTTGTATACTGTATAGTACGTAAATTATTTATCAACACAAAATAAAAATAAATCCTCACATACACTAGTATAGATCCATGTGTTTATGTGTTCAAGGACGTGAATTTGTAGACATGGGCAGGTGTGAGTCCTTTATATCCATGACCTGGGTCTGGGCTGCAAGGACTTAATCATGTAGACTTCAGCATATAGTAGATACGTTCTTCAGAACTTCAGTTTGACTCTTACAGCCACGAGCTAATCCCATTCTCATTTTCCCACTGGCCACACTGTTATCCAAACCTTCTTGACCCTCCTCGGACCACCAAGGAACAATTCCTCTCATTTTCTACTTCTTGCACGGGAAGGGTAAGGGCAATTAGGTGTGAATCCTCCTCCTCCACCAACTGCCCCCTTGGTATCCTTCTGGGATGACCATTTGGGCTTTCTTTCAGTCTCAGAGGGATAAGCCATCCTCAGATCTCATCCTCGCCCACCTAATCCTTCTATCTCTCTCTGTCTCTCTCTCTCTCCTTTTAGGATCTCCCCTTCCAGTCGCTCTTCCCTTCCATTAGTTCATTTCCTCCTAATTTCAAAAATTCTCAGGACTGTGCTTTCTTGAAACAATTTACGAAACCAGAAGAAAACCCCTAGAAGAGCTTGGCCTAAGCCTCTGAAGTATATACAGGCAAAGAGGCTGGTGCTGCACCTAGGCCTAGAAAGTCTGAGGCTGGCAAGCTGTTAGCAAAACACGAGAGCCAGCTGCATTTGAAATAGCCTACACCTCCACATTTGTTGGGCAAAAGTATGTAAGTGTTCTCTGGTAGACAGATACGGGCCAGGCAGGAAAGAGGGTCATCTAGAAGACATCTTAAAGGAACTTTGCCCAAGAGGACCACCTGGAGGAACAATGGACCAATTGCAGGGCTGGGGGAGGGGGAAGTCCAGAAATCAGGGGCTGAGGAAGGAGTTGAAAGCAGCAAGACTAGGAGTAATCCCTAGGTCATGGGAGAGGTAAGAGAGACTCAGTGAAGAACCCACAAAATCACTGCATGGGAGAGACCAAAACCAAACCAAACCCAGTGCTGTCGAGTCGACTCCAACTCATAGCGACCCTATAGGACAGAGTAGAACTGCCCCATAGCATTTCCAAGGAGCGAGCGCCTGTCGGATTTGAACTGCTGACCCTTTGGTTAGCAGCCGTAGCACTTAACCACACTTAGCTATGAATCCATCAAGCTCAGTGAGTAGATGACAAAACACAATCAGGTCAGACTTTTCCTGCCCCTTACCTCTACTCTTTTACAACCCCCTCCACCAATACCAGGTGGATCAGAAGCCACAGCTCGCACAGCATGGGAATAGGGAAGCTCCTCCTCAAATGTATGAGCCTAAAGCATACCTTTCCCACTCACATGCAAAACCTGGATAATGAAAAAGGAAGACAGACAAAGAATCAATGCATTCAAACTATGGTGCTGGCAAAGAATATTGAATATACTGTGGACTGCCAAAAAAAATGAACAAATCAGTCTTAGAAGAAACACAACCAGAAAGTTCCTTAGAGGAGAGGATGGCAAAACTTCAGCTCACTTACTTTGGACATGTCATCAGAAGGGCCAATCTCTAGAAAATGACAACATGTTTGGTAGAGGGCCAACAAAAACAAGAGAAACCCTCAATGAGATGTATTGCCACAACAATGGACTCAAACCATCATGAAAATGATGTAGGACTGGGCAACGGACGATTCATTCTGTTACATGTAAGGCTGCCAGGAGTCAGAGTCAACTCGATGGCAGCTAACGACAACAAAGCCAGCCTAAAACTCTCCTGAGTTTCAATTCTAAATCTCCCCTTGGAGTAACCTGCCATCTGTCCACTGGTATTTCCTCACGAACAGTTCACCATCATTTCCGATTCAGCCCATCTAAAATAAAGCTCTTTATTTTTTCTCCAGCCAGATCTCCTCCTATCCAAGCCCTGGCTTCCCTTTTTCTGTACACCTATCCCTCTCAGATTGATTTTCCACATCCTCATTCGTTCATCCACGCTAGTCCAAATGGATATGAACTTTTATTCATTCTTCCCTTGAGATCTCTCCCTCACTGGCCCTAACCTCCCCATTTCTGTGACCAACACCATAATTCAGACCTTTATCATCTCATACAATAATCTCTGAAACCTTCTCCCTGCCCTCCACCTCGTTCCCTTGGAATCCTTAGCAGCCTAATTTTCCTCAAAAATAGTTCTGGTGGTATCGTAATAGCCACCTGCTTCCCAAGGAATAAAATATAACAAACTTCTTAACAAATATTCAAGAGCCTTTGCACAATCTGGTTTTCCAACCTGCTTTTTCCAGGCTCATCTAAAACCATTCAACTCTTCCAAAATTCACTGAGGTCCACTGTCAGCCAATCACATGCTGGACAATGAAGTCACAGATATGAAAAACATAGTACTGGCCCCAAGTGGCTCTCAGTTCTAGTGGCGAGATAAAGGGGTAAACAACTACCAAAGAACACAGTCAGTGATAAGATGAAGGATACTGTCTGTCCTCATGCCCCTCCCCACCCCCGACTCTTTAACAGAAATCATCTATTCACTGTCCCCTGAATTCAGGCCTATGCTTCCCTACCCCCAGGTTTTTCTTTGGGCTGTTTCCCCATCTCTTCACCTAACTAAGTACTTCTCACTGTTAAAGATCCACCGCCTAGTGCCCCTCCTCTGAGAACTCTTCTCTGATTCCCAGGCAAGGGATCTCTCCTGCCTCTGGAGTTGGATGGTCCCCACTGAGTATCTCCTACACTTCCTACATGTCTCAGTTTACATAGTTTACCCTCTGGGAGGTCCTCTCTCACACAGTCCCCACTCCCACCCCAATTCTGAGTCCAGTGCACCTCATAACTAACTCTCTTATTGTTGCCCTTATCACACTGCTTAGAATTATGGCTGTCTCCCCCACTAGACTCTGAGCTCCTTGAAGGCAGGAAATATGTGGGTCTTGTTCTGAGTTGAATACTCAGCTTCAAGACTGGGCTGGCACATGCTAGTGGCTCAATAAACAAATGGAAGGGTGGGAGGAAAGAGTGAGCCAGGCATCATGAGCTTCCTTGTCTGTCTTTTAGTGCTGGTGCTAAATGTGATTTTTACTCCTGCTTCCCCAACCACTGTCCAACTCAGTCGTTGATCCCCCACTGGCTTTGCACATTCCTCTATCAAGGCATCAACCTGTGATACATCCATCTGCCCACTTGACTTGGCACTTCTTGAGGGCAAGGACTGTGTCTGAGATATGTATGCCTAGAAAACAGTACGAAAAAGTGAAGCTGATAATTTAATGTATAAATTTAAATGATAAATTCCTTGGGAGCAGGAACCGTATCTTTACTTTCTCTTTGAGTGAACTCTGAACAAATTCACTTAATCTCGGCCACAGTTTCTTCACTGGGCCGTCCTGAAGAGGTAAGGACTGGATGACTGTGCAAGTTATCCCTACAGCCATTTCGTCGCCTGTAACATAAGACTGTTGTCCTGTGAAGTTCCGAGGACCGCCTAGTGCTACGTCAGTGCTCAGTGTTAGTACCGGTGACTCTGGTGCTTTGTAAACTGTTACTTAAGGACCTGTGCATTTATGGGATGAAAGCAGTGGTGGGTGGGCGGTGTGTGTGCGTGTGAGCAGGTGGGTGCATCAGAGTGAACTGATGACAGAGGGCCCCACCCCACCCCACCCCACCGCACTGCACCCCCGGTACTTCTAAGACACGCCCCCCCCCCCGACCTCACCCCTTTTCCTCTCCAGAGCTCAGAATCCCTCTCCCGTTTTCAGGGGCAGGAGGCGTGGGTTTGGCTGAGGTCCGGACTCGGATCCGCGCACCCACTCCGCCTAACCTGCTGCACGACCTTGGTGGGTCTCCCGGTCAGAGCCTCCGTCTGTCTGGGGCCCCACGGGAAAAACTGCCTCTCCAGAGTTTTTCAAGCCTAAATCCAGTCCTCTTTCACCGCTCAGCACGGGCTCCTCCTTCTTCCGGTCTCCCACGGGCCGCTAGGAACCCAACGCGCGCTAGGACCCAGCTCCAGTCTGCGTGCCCACCTTGCGGGAAGTCCCGATAACTTCCTCCCGGATACTCGAGTAGCTGTTGTGATACCGCGAGATCTGGGGGATGGGGCGGGACCGGAAGCCAGGACAATCTCGCGAGGCCAGGAGGAGCGGAGCCAGGAGGCCCTGCACCGTGTGGAGGTCGTTTGAGTGACCTGCTGGCCGCCTGTTCCTTCTGCCGTCCCGAGCCCTGCCCGCCTGGCCATGCTCTCCGCCCTCGCCCGGCCTGCCGGCGCCGCTCTCCGCCGCAGCTTCAGCACCTCGGCCCAGGTAGGCTCGACGAGGGGCGGGCTGCGAACGGAGGGCCCGGGCCACGTACGTGCCGGGCTCGCGAGCAGCCCTGGTCCCGGGACCAGCCTGGACCGCAGGAGCGCCCGGCGCTGACCGGAGGCTGTGGCTCCGGTGGCCGGCCCTGGCACCGTGCAGGAAGAGCCGGGGAGAAAGCCCGGGAGGCGGGGCAATAGCCCAGCTCCAGGACTGGTGCGCTTCGCTGCGCCCGCCAGCAGTCCTCCCGGGCTCCCCTCTTCGCCTGCACTCCTTCAAGGTTGGGAAACCAGGGCTTTAGGACCGAAAGGAATGTACAGTTTTCTGCAGCTTCCGCAGTACTTTGGTATGGCTAATCTCATTCTCCTTGCAGCACCTATATGAGCTGTGTGCGAATAAAAGTAATATTGTGTGTCGTTAACTTCGCAATACAGACGCACCGACCTTCGTGGGTAGATGACTTGCCCAAGGTTATACAACAGTTTGGCCAGAGGATTAGAATTCAGCTCTCCTGACCGTTGTCAGTGGCTTTTGGATCGCCAGGCCTTGACTGTATGAAGACTGTGCTGCCTCTTAAAGGGCAACAGGACCTTTCTGGAGACTCTTTCCTGCTGGGGGCCGACTGGGCCCTATCCCTAGGTGTGGTGACAGTGCATGACTTGGCCTAGGACCATTTAAGTGTAAGCTATTTTTAGCCATCTTCTTCTAGGATAGTGCTTCTCAAACTTTGGTGTAGGTCTGAATCTCTTGAAAGCTAATAAAGAACAGGGCAAGAATCAGTGATGTAGGGTAGGACCTGGGTCTTTGTATTTTTACCAAGTGATTAGTTCTAATACAGTCACAGTTTGAGAACCAAGAAGATACAGGCATTGGCTCTTAAGTACTGCATCCAAAAGGGAGGTGATTATTGAAAGGGATTCCAAATTTATTTAGTTTCTGCCCATCAGTTCAGTTTCCTCTATTTGGTTTGTTTAAAAAGTAAATACGTATGTAAGTACGCTGGTTATCCCTGTTTGCCAAGAACTGTGCTAGGTGCTTCAGATATAGCGAGATGAATGAGAAGTGGCCCTTGAGATGGGCCAGAAATGAGTGAACTTAGGACAGGTGGAGGTGATAACGGATGCTGAGGGGTGGGGAAAGGTCAGCCGACCAAAGGTTAAGAGGGGGAAGGGTGGAAAAGGAGTGTATTTGACATACTTATTGTTCTAAGCACTAGAAATACAGTTACAAACAAAACTCCCTCTTCTCATGGAATTTACTATATATTTGGGTTTTACTTATTGTTTGTCTTCCCATTAAAACATCTTAGATAAAGAACGATGATGAATCCATGAAACATTTCATAACATGGAGGAATTGGGAAGGCATTATGCCCAGTGAAATTCGTTGCAAAAGGAAAATATTTTATGAGACCCCTATTATAAGAACTCAAGAAGTAGTTTAAACACAGAAGACAATATTCTTTGATGGTTATGAGGGTGGGGAAGGAGGGAGGGAGAGGGGTGTTCACTAATTAGATAATAGACAAGAACTGTTTAAGGTAAAGGGAAGGACAACACACAATACAGGAGAGGTCAGCACAGCTGGACCAAACCAAAAGCAAAGTTGCCTGAATAAACAGAACGCTTCAAAGGCCAGAGTAGTAGGGGCAGGGGTCTGGGTACCATGGTTTCAGGGGACATCTAGGCCAATTGACATAATAAAATCTATTAATAAAACATTCTGCATCCCACTTTGGAGAGTGGCATCTGGGGTCTCAAACACTAGCAAGCGGCCATCTAAGATGCATAAATTAGTCTCAGGCTACCTGGAGCAAAGAAGAATGAAGAACACCAAAGACACGAGGTAATTATGAACCCAAGAGACAGAAAGGGCCACATAAATCAGAGACTACATCAGCCTGAGACCAGAAGAACTAGGTAGTGCCTAGCTACAACCGATGACTACCCTGACAGGGAACACAACAGAGAATCTCTGATGGAGCAGGAGAGCAGTGGGATGCAGACCTCAGATTCTCATAAAAAGACCAGACTTAATGGTCTGAGACTAGAGGGACCCCAGAGATCATGGTCCCCAGACCTTCTTTTGGCCCAAGACTGGAACCATTCCCAAAGCAAACTCTTCAGATGGGTTGGACTGGACTATGGGAGAGAAAATGATAGTGGCGGAGTGAGCTTCTTGGCTTGAGTAGATACATGAGACTATGTGGGCAGCTCCTGTCTGGAGGGGAGATAGGAAGGCAGGAAGGCAAAGGGGGACAGAAGCTGGCTGAATGGATAGAGATAGAGTGTGCTTTCTCATTAGGGGTCGAGCAACTAGGAGTACATAGCAAGGTGTATGCAAATTTTTGTACGAGAGACTGACTTGTAAACTTGGATTTAAAGCACAATAAAAATAAAAGGAAAAAAGTATCTTAGTGATAAGAACCAAAGATAAAAATAAAGCAGGAAAGGGGGTTGGGTTTGGGGAAGAGGGTTGCAATTTTAAGTCAGTCGAGGGAGGCCACCCGAGGGAGGCCTCACCGAGAAGGTGACATTTGAGTAAACCCCTGAAGGAAACAGGTCAAATCATACAGAACGAGTATTCCCAGCTAGAGGACGGCAACGATGAGCATGCCTGAAGGACATGGGAACAGTGAGGAGCCTGGTGTGGCTCCAAAGAGGACAATGGGGTAAACAGTAGGAGCAGGCCTTGTAAGGACTGTGGCTTTTTCTTGGAGATTGGAAGCCGTTGGAAGCTATTTTCAGCACAAGAATGACTTGATCTTAACTCCTATTTTAACAAAATCTTGGGGGTAGGGGAGAAAGACAGGGTCAGAGCTCGTTGCAATAGTCTAGGGTGACACCTGTGGAGGTGGTAAGAAGTAGTTGAGTTTTTTGAAGGTTAGAGCCAATAAGATTTGCTGATGGATGTTTGGATGAGCAAGAGAGGAGTCTTGGATGGCACTGAGGACTCAGGCCTTGGAGTTGCCATTTGCTGAGCTGGGAAAAATTGCTGGAATAGAACAAGTTTGGAAGGGGTGGATGTCAGGAGCTTGGCTTTGGATATGTTTCATTTCAAACGCTTGTTAGACATTCAAGCAGAAATGTTGAGAAGGCAGTTGAATAAGCCAGAAACAGGGACTGAGCCAAGTGATACATTGGTCTCCAGACTTTTGATCCTGTGTTCTTAACGGTAAAAATGTTTAAGCACGTATTCCCAATATGTTTATTTCTGCATATTTGTGCTGTCATAGAAGTTATACCACAAAAATCGAAATTTTAAAGCCAAATATTATAAAGCATTATATTTGACATTATGAAGCGGAGTTGTAGATGCAGTCAATGTTGCCCTGTGTCCATTTTTTAAACAGTTGCTAAGCAAGCAGTGTGCTGCCAGCAGCACTCCTCAGCCCAGAAAAGGGCAGCAAGTGTGGAAGACAGCTCTTGTACGGCGACATCACGAGCTAACCTCTGTAATACAAAAACTTTCCATCCCACTACAAGGTATTGGAAAGATCCCCCTACTTAAGGATTGGGTTTTTATAAAGATTAACTACATTAATGATGTCTTACAACGTACAAACAGTAACATCACCTCAGCTCGCTGAGAGCAAAGAAATGAGTGAGGCGGCCGTCCCTCCCTCCGCCTCCCCCCGCCGTGATGTGTTCATCTTATGAACCATACTGGACTGATTCACACTGGGACCAGAGTGAGGGCACCACGGTCAGTCCGTTTATTGATAGGGTTTAATTCCTTACTACATAGAAATAAAAGCACAAGCTTTAACATTTCCATCCTCTACCCAGTGGGGTTGTTGTGTGCTCCCCACTTTGGAATCAGCGCCCTGGTTGGCCTTAGAGGCCAGGCTGAGTCATCTGGAGATGAGGAGCTTCAGAAGGTTCTCGAGCCAGGGATTGAAATGATTAAAACTTGGATTTGGGGGAGGATGATTTGGAGGTGGGGCCTAAGTTAGATCATGCAATGGGGATGGAGCACGGGGAGACGTTTGAGATGCCAGGTCCTTCTGGTCTAACTGGTTTCTGGAGTAAGGGAGAAGAAAGAAGCAGAAGATGGCTCTGAAGGTTTGAATTTGGGAGAACACAGGTACCATTGGGGACAGGGGTGGGATTGGTGAAGAGGATAAATTTAAACAGTTGGGTTTGTGGGACCAGTGGACTGCATAACAGAACTGGAAATGCAGAACTGGAATTTGAGAGTCCCTAGGATTAGGGACAAGGTATGGGAGTGATTGGCCTGGAGGTGGGTGAGACTGCAAGAACCTTCAGGAAATGGGTTGTTCTGGCTACTTTTCTGGGAAATCAAGTTTCCTCCTTTAAAGCACCAACTTAAAAATAATAACTGCTTCAATTGAAATTTTAGTTGTAACGTATACTTTCAGAGCTTAACTTTCTAAAAGATGAAGTTTCTGAGCAGATCACGCTGGGGGGTTGCTGGTTTTTTAATAGCTGAAGCCCGGTATTGCTGGCTTCAGTTACTGTAGAATATAACGCAGCGATAGTGTCGGGACCTGGAGGTGACCGCAGCCCTCGGTGGCCACACGCAGAACTTTTTCTTCTATCTGCTCTTTTCTCTGTTAGCCCTCTCCCTGGCAGCTGCCTGGCTCTATACCTCCCAAGGAGAGTTTAGGTTAGAAACGAGCTCACAGAGGTTGGTTGGAAATTTGCTTAGGCCTTGAGTGAGACCTAGAGGTGAAAGGTGTCTTCATAATGGCGTGAACCGTGTTCAGTTTGTATCGCGCCTTCGTCACTTGCTGCCTTTGTGAGTCTGAGCAGATTACAGCTTCTCTGTGCTTCAGTTCCTCATCTGCAGAGTGGACCTGTTAACGTTACTTAATAGGATTATTGTGAAAATTAAATGAAGAAAGTCTTAGCTCAGGACCTGGCACAGCAAACACCAATAAATTAGCTTGCTGAATGACTTGAGGTTCAGACCAAGGTAACCCTGAATTATAAACACTGGTGCTCATAGGAAAGGTCCCCAAGAAGCAGTCATGGAATTAGCTAAGAAAGGCTGGGGCAGGGGTGGCCTTACATCCAGTTTGTCATCATCCTTCGTAGACACCTCTTCCTTCATCTTACCCCTTAAGTGTTACAGGGTTTTTCCCTAATCTCCTTGTCATTCTGTGATCCCTGGAAGCCTTGTCCATGCCTGTGGTTTCCATTAATCCCAGTGATGCTAGACCTCCAGCCCGAGCCCTTTTCCTGAGGAATCTCCCCTTTACCCTGGGGCCTACTGGATAAGTGTGAGAGAGACAGAGAAGTGCCTCAAGCTCAACATGCAAAACTGAACTCATCTTCTCTCCCAAGGCCTTTACCCTCTGCAGTTCCTTCTGTTACTTAACGGCAATGTTGTTACTCCAGACACTTGAGTCATCCCAGATCTCCTTCCTCTGCTCTTCGTTTGGATGGTTGAAGGGGGGGGAGGTGACTTAAATCTATGGATTCTCTTCTTCAGATCACTCATAATGACTCATCCTTTCTGCTGCTATTGCCTTTGTCCCACCCCTGAGTCGTGCTGGGACCATTTCAGGCAGTAACCTCCCTGCCTCCGTTCTTGCATGTTTCCATTCCGTCTTCTGATCTGCCTCACCTCTTTCTAAAATACAGATTTGGTCATATTCTTCCCAGCTTAAAGCCCTTCAGTGGTTTCCCATTGCCCACGGGGACCAGACGTAGTACTCTAGGCCCTCAGCTCTGGCCCTATCTTTTTCTTTACTCCACATGCATCTAATAGTGCCCGTGCCACAGAGAACTGTTGGAACTGCTTCCCCTCAGCGGGCATACTACTTCACATCTCTTTCTCCTCCCTGCAGCATCCATACGGCAAACTCCTACTCATCCTTCAAAACCCTCTCTTGCAGTCTGTTTTCTCCTCTGTGTTGGTGCTGCTGCTCTTCCCAGTATCTGCCTTTGTTGCACTTAGCACATTACCAGTGCTAGTTGCCATCAAGTCAGTTCCAGCTCACAGCGACCCCATGTGTTGCAGACTAGAACTGCGCTCCATAGGGTTTTCATGACCTTTCAGAAACAGATGCCAGGCCTCTATTCTGAGGTACCTCTGAGTGGGTTCAAACCACCAGCCTTTCAGTTTGCATGACTCTCAGATTGCAGATCTCCTTGGTGCTAGCGAGTCAGTCTGGGACGTGGTAGGTCAGAAGTCATTGCCTGTTGAATTGCAGCTGGGCCCTAAAGGATGATTAGGCAGTTGCTTTGGAAAAGTCTTGACAGTTTCTCAAAAGGTTAAACATGGAGTTACTCCATCACCCAGCAGTTCCACGCCTAATATATACCCTAGAAAATTGAAAACATGTCCACACAAAAACTTGTACACCAGCGTTCATAGCAGTGTAAGCCATAATAGCCAGAAAGTGGAAACAACCCAAATGTCCATCAGCTGATGGCCAGACAGACAAAACGTGGTATATCCGGCAGTGGAGCATCATTCAGCCATAAAAAAGGAATAAAGAACTGTTAACGTGCCACAACCTGCATGAACCTCGAAGACATTATGCTACATGAAAGAAGTCAGACACAAAATGCACGAATTGTGTGATTCTGTTGATATGAAATGTGCACAGTGGGCAATTCTGTAGAGACCAAAGGTAGGTTGGTGCTGCCAGAGGCTGTGGGGAATGGGGAAATGACTGCTAATGAGCATGGGCTTCTTTGGGGGAGATGGGAAATGTTCCAGGTTGATCGTGGTGACGGTCGTGCAACTCTGTGGATATACTAAAACCATTGAACTGTACACTTTAGAGGTGTGAACGGCATGGTCTGTGAATTACATCTCAGTAAAGCGAGAATGTATAGGATTAGGTGATGACCAGTTGTTGGATACACTTAGCCGTGGTTGTTGAAAGTCAAGTCGTTTGAATGAAGTTGACTAGTAAGTTGATATGAATTTTTTAGCTCTTGTCTTTTGGATGTTGATGACGCAGTCTGGATTCTTTGGACACCCACTCGGGGGCCAGTGACTTCACTGAACTGTATCACCACCTGCTACTTGTTCTTTCTCTTGCTTAGCTGGGTGTAAAACAGTGATTCTAGTATCAGAATCCCCTGGGCAACTTGGGTAATGTACTCAGGCCCAGACCCTATCCTGCTTCAAGGAGCCTGGGCCTCTGTGGTCTTTATTAGCTTACCAGATAATTCTGCTACACGGCAAAGTTCGAGAACTGACATAGGATACAGGAGCCTGAGACCACAGATCTGTGTCACTTGATATGACATGGAGTTACTCTGTGACCCAGCAATTAGTAGGTAGGGTTGGGAAGGAGCCTTTGAAAAATGTACATTCCTTCTTCCCCATCTTGTGTTCCTAACCCTGCCTCAGGCTCCAGCCAAGATGTTGCTGCCTCAGTGGAATCTTCCCTGATTCCCCCTTTTGGCAGACAGTGGATTGTCCCCCTCAGCTCTCTTGCACATGGTATTTCTATTGTAGCTCTTTTCCCTTGGTCACCTCTCAGTGCACCTGACCACTTGTCCCCTCCACAGCCAGTAGGGGCCTTAGTCATTCCTACAGCCCCAGTTACAGCGGCTGGCCCACTAAATGTTTGCTTATGGTTTTTAAAACTACAGTTTGAAGGTAAGGCTGAAGTTGCCAGCCCAGCTGCCTGACTGAGTAAGGCTCATTCTTTATCTTTCAGAGGGGTTTTGGAGTATGACCCTAACTATCATAAAAATCTGTAGACCCAAGATTTCCCAAGGCAAACATCTGAACTCTCGGATGAAACCTGACCTTTGGACTGGTAGAAAGAAAGCGATTGTATCCTCCTTTGGCGGCACTGCAGTCAGAGAGGCCCAGGGCTGTATTTTGCATGATACCATGAGAATCCTTCTGATGCTGTCTTCTAAGAGTCCTTTTCCTTGCCTCTTTTTAGAGCAATGCTAAAGTAGCCGTGCTAGGGGCTTCCGGAGGAATCGGGCAGCCCCTTTCGCTCCTCCTGAAGAACAGCCCCTTGGTGAGCCGCCTGACCCTCTATGACATCGCTCATACACCTGGAGTAGCCGCTGATCTGAGCCACGTCGAGACCAGAGCAGATGTGAAAGGTACGAGGCGTGCGCTGACCCTGGAGAGCTTTCATTGCTCCTTTCCAGGAGACCAGGGTCCGAGCTTTAGACGAAGATTCTTAAATGAAACTGGATGTTTAGAGATTTGGGGCTTCCATGTAAATTGTAGAATTAAATTTTACAATTGATTACACCTTTTTGGACTTGGGTCAATAAAATTTAGTTAAACAACAGTGTTTAGGAGAAAATAGTGGTCTGATCTTCCAGTTATTTTTTCTAATTTGAAAAGTATTGTGAGCATGGGGAGGGGAACTATCAGGAACCTTCTGCAAGGATTTGGGGGCAATAGAAACACTACTCCCTGGTGTACTGCAGGCTGCTTTTCCGTCCCGTGTGCCAGCCCTCCTCCCCAGCGTTACCTTTGCCAGCTTCTCCAAAGCACGACCTTCTTGGGGAAAGTATGCCTTCCACAGCAGGGCAGTGTCTGTGCTGCTGGGTAAATACAGGTATTCTAGAAGTAATTTATAAGTATTGTCCCTGCTTATTTTGCCTTCACATTTATATCACCATTTTCGCATGTCGCCAAAATTCTTGGTGAAATCACTTTTGAAGTTGTACTATAATTTGTTACTTATTATTTATTATATCCATGCTGTTTCCTGGTTTGCTCTACTACAAATATAAATATAAGTTGTGATAAACAAAAATATCAATTGTGATAAACAAAGTCATCTTGTTTCTCAGGGTGGAGTCCTAGAAGTAGAATTAGTAGGTGTGAATATTTTAAAGCTTTTACTAGAAAATACCAAATTGCTGTCGGAAAGATTGTATTAATTCCTTCCTCTACCAGCAGTGTCTGAGGATGCCCTGTCTGATAGGTGAGACATAGTACCGTATTGCTAACTGAAGACTCAGGAGGTGACTCTCAGTCGTGTGTTTGTATGTTCCCCTATACCTCCTCTGAATTTGTCTGTTTTCTCTTGGACTTTAAGGGCACGTTTCTGAAAGCTCCTGCAGCGAGGAAGAAGTTAGTCCAAATCAAAGCAGATTTTGGACATTGGAGCAAATGTCCTTGAAATCTTAGAAAATAGACTTTTTTTTTTCCTAAGATGGTGGGAGTAAACAGGATAGAGACTGTTATTTAGAGTCTCATTTATCAGCACAGGGCCTTCTATGGCCTTAGCATGCCTTCTGATCTGATGCCTTAGGCAGACTTCTTGTTAGGATGACGGTGAAGTGGAATAAACAGCTCTCCTAACTGGAGGCTGAGAGTGACCTACAGGTGCTAGCCCATAGGACGGAGACAAGCACATGACTTGGTTTGGCTTTGCGGAAGCAGAATCTAGCTCAGGATTCATAGGTACTTGTCGTCATTCTGAAGCAGGGGCCTGAGCAAGGAGAGGACAGAGGAAAGTGGGGTGACAGGGGAGCACTCCTGCCATCCAGAATTTGTCAGACTCGCAGGGCAGTGGTTGTCCACAAAGGCAACCACTTCACAGCTGAGGCCTTCTAGCCTTTCTTGAGGCTTTCGGTTGGCATTGAACCCAGGTGGGACGGTCCTTCCCAGACCTTGTCCTCATAAATGTGGCAGCATCTCTAGCTCAGAGAAGGTGAAGTTACTCTAATAGGATGCTTTTTTCTTAGGCTACCTGGGACCTGAACAGCTGCCAGACTGCTTGAAAGGTTGCGATGTGGTGGTTATCCCGGCGGGAGTCCCCAGAAAACCAGGTATGTGTTTAAAAGCCTTCTCTAGCATCTCTCTATCAATCAGGTGAGAGAAGTAGCTTTCCTTTTAAAAAAGGATTTAATCAGGTCTCTGCTGCAGAAAAAATCCCACAGGCTCCACATTGCCTGTGGGATTAAAAACCCAAAATTCTTCATTGATCTGGCATTTAAAGCCCTTCATGCTTCGGTGTATTTCTCCCTGCCCGGTCTCACCGTTCCACAGACACACTCACTGCTGTGCCCCTGTGCACACATTTTTCTGTATGGATCGCCCTTTCCTCCACCTTCTCCTTAGGAATTCTTACTTATCCTTGATGATCTTTCTCAGAAGTCACTGTCCCTGATTCCCCTACCCCCTACCCCCAACCCTACAAATCTCTATTTTGGCCCTTGTCACAATGGATTGTTTTTCCTACAAGATAGACTTACCTGAAAACAGAGGTACTGTCTTGCTTGTGTTTGAATTTCCTATAACAACTAACATACAGCACTTGGCTCCCATTTGGAAGTTCGTCATGCACTTTGTGAACATTTCGAATTGGATTGTTCCCAGGCATGACGCGGGATGACCTGTTCAACACCAATGCCACGATTGTGGCCACCCTGACTGCTGCCTGTGCCCAGCATTGTCCTGAAGCCATGATCTGCATCATTGCAAATCCGGTAAGTGCTGCTGGGCTTAGCTCTTCCAGGTGGGCTGCTAAGACTGTGCTAGAAGCTCACCGTTACCAGCTAAAGTATGCTAGCGTGCTCACAGTGACAACACTCGGATTAATGTGCTGAAATGGCCAACTTCGACGAACTAACGAGGGCACGGTGATTGCTTCTGGCATGATCTAAATGTCTGCGAGTTTTGACCTAGTTCTTCCACCTCTAACTGTGTGCCTTTGGGCAGATCACTTCCCCTCTTTGTATCTTAGTTTCCCCACCTAGAAAATAGTCCATTCTTGAGGGTCCTTTCAGCCACGACAGTAGTAATCTAGTGACTGCTTTGACAGTGTTCTGCTCGAAGTTTGCAGTTCCTCGTTCTCCATCATCCCCTTTCCCCTCACTTATGGTCTCATGTACACGCAGCTACGCCAGGCCCTGCTCACTGGTTTTTGCAGAGAACTCATTTTTCAACTCAGAAACCCCAAGTGCTGTGTCTGTACTGAGCAAGAGGACAGCTGTGATTCCCAAGTCTGACTTAGCAGGGCCTCGTGTCACATTTAACAGCAGCACGCTCTATCCCTCCCTCCCGGCTGGATCTGGGCTCTGGGTATGATAAGGATCTGGGTGAAAGGACAGTGACAGTGATGCTGACTAAGGGAGGTAACGACTGATAGATGCCCGGAGCCTGTGCTCGTGTCCTCTGAGAAGAGGATCCTGCTTTCCCAAACCAGCTTGCCTGTCCTCGGGGGTGGTTGGTTAAAAGCAGATAGCAGCTGTTTTTTGGTCAGGGAGGAAACTAGTGCCCAATATAAAAATGGCTTTTTGCTTTTTACTCTTTCTGTGTACCAAGTACCATAGTAAGCACTTGCCACTTATGAAGTCATTTAATCTCGATGACAGGAGGGCCTGGGTGGTGCACATGGTTAAGTGCTGGACTAGTCACCAAAAGGCTGGTGGTTCAGACCCACCCCGAGACTCCTCGGAAGTAAGGCCTGCCCATCTGCTTCCAAAAGGCCAGCCTTGACAGCCCTGTGGAGCAGTTCCACTCAGCACACTTGGGGTCACCATAAGTCCGAATGGACTCGACAGCAGCTAACAACCGTCTTCACAACCTCATTTGGTAATCGATGTTACCCCCATGTTGCAGATAAAGAAACCAGCTCCTAGGGAGTTCAGGAAACATGGCCAGAGTTGCCACACAGGTGGAGCTGGGATTTTGACCCTAGATTATCTGAGCTTTTAACCTCTGTTCTTTGCTGTCTTTTATCAGGAATAGCCATTCAGGGTGTGAGCCCCAGCCAGAGCTGAAGGTCGATAACTATGACGTGCATCTTTGAAGTATGAGTCCAGAGGCCACCAAGGGAATAAGCACCCACTGCAGTTAAGGGTTTCTTCATGAGAGGAGAAAAGAGGCACCTTTTAGGGAAGAAAGTGTCCCCGCAGTGACCCGCCCTGTCACGCAGTTTGACCTGCCTATAAACAGCATTATTAGGGCAATTTAATTTGGCAGCTTCAGACCTGTTAGTGATCTGACAAGACGATTTTTCCTCTCATTGGTTGTCTCTGCTCTCAGAATGCAGTGCAAATCGTGCTGTCTCTTGAATTTACTAGGTTAACTCCACCATCCCGATCACAGCAGAAGTTTTCAAGAAACACGGAGTATACAATCCCAATAAAATCTTCGGTGTGACAACCCTGGACATTGTCAGGGCCAATACTTTTGTTGCAGAACTGAAGGTAAGGGCTTTATCGGGTCTCTCTTGAATTACCTGTCTGAACTTCTCTGGCCACCCTTGTTTATTGACAGACGTAGAAGACACTAGGGCACTTCCAGGTTACTTGTAACTTGGTGGTTTTAAATGTTTTTCTAGCTTGCTTCTTGGTGGAAAGCAGCTCCCAGGTTCGCGTGGGGAATCCGTACAACAGGGCCCTATGGAATTAAGCTCTAGCCAGTGTCTCTCTGAACTCAGCTCACTCTGTGCCTCGTCCTTGTCCCTGGCAGCATCAGGGACTTAGGCTGCCACTGTCTGCACTCTGCTTTCCCTGACTTTCTCTAGCTCGACGTGGATTGTGCTCCCCAAGCCTTCCCCTTTTTCATTGCCCCTGAAAACGAGTACTAGCAGGATTCACCTGCTAATCGTTAGGCAAAGGATGATAAAATTAGCAAGCATAAAGAACAGAAAGTTCCAGAGATCATAAGATATCAGCATCGTCGTCCCTGGTCTATAGTTGGTGATTCCCTTTCTTGGGTTACCTGTAGTAACTTACTTTAGATGGTTCTGATCTTGCCGGTTGTCTGATTTCTGGGGTGCTAGGCTTAGCTTCCGGCCTGCATCCTGAGGTAGATTTGGATCGGCCCTTTGGCTGGGTCTGGAGTCCTCTGTGCCTTTCACACCTGCCCTTTTTTTTTTTTTTTTCATGGATCCAGCAGAGCGAATTCCTCCACCCCCGAGAGATGTCTTTCTTGTGCTTCAGATCGTTTCGTTCTGACTTTGCAGATGAGGATGGCCTCCCAAATGTAGGGAACATGCATTGATTAAGGGTAGGGTTACACAGCCAGTTATGGTGATTGCTGGCAATAAGTTCTACACCTGTAAAAAGTTGAACTGGGAAAAGTTGTGTGATAAATATATTTACAACAGTGAGAAAAATCAGTAGCTGCTGAGGCCCTTATGTACAACCAAACACCTCAGGGGACCTCGTTCCTTGGTTTGGAGGTTTAGGGTCATGGTTGCATATGACATTGCAGTTAATTGGCCTAATAATGTGTTTAGTGCATCTGTTCTGCCTCCTAGTTCATTGCATAGTTCCTGGGGTCTTAAAAGCTTGCAAGTGGCCATCCAAGGCATAACAATTGGTTTCTATTCACCTGGAGCAAGAGAGGAAGGGGGAGAGTCAGGATAGGAGGAGGATACAGAATGTATGGCTAATTGGCCCCGTAAACTGCCTCCTTTACTGTGAGACCAGAAGAACTGGGTGATGCCCGGCTACTCTTACTGAACAGTTTGATCAAAGATTCCATGGAAGAATCCAGATTGAAAAGGGGAAGTGCAGAACAGAATGTCAAATTCTCATGGACTCAAGAGTTTC
The DNA here is from genome assembly GCF_030014295.1 of Loxodonta africana. Taxonomy (NCBI): domain Eukaryota; kingdom Metazoa; phylum Chordata; class Mammalia; order Proboscidea; family Elephantidae; genus Loxodonta; species Loxodonta africana. Next base: position 90,447,609 of record NC_087353.1, on the reverse strand, counting down.
TGGAGTCATGGAAGCCGTGTGATCTCTCCTGAAACTGTTGTCCTGAGATAATCTTTAAGCCTTAAACCGAAAGTTAAAACCAAACAGTATTTTAGCTTAAGTAGTAGAAAATGTCTGCCTTGAGCATTATGCTCTTTTAAGAACTATATGGGATCAAATTGACAACAGCAACTTGAAAGATCAGACAGGAAGCTTAGGGGACAGTGAGTTTATGTCAATGAGGGAGGAACAATTCAGAAAAAAGGTGAGAATGGTTGCACAACTGGAAGAATGTAATTAATGTCATTAAATTGTACACGTGGAAACTGTTGAATTGGTGTGTGTTTTGCTGTGTATATTCGCAACAATAACAGCGAAAGAAAATGTTAGAAAAAAGTCAGGAACAAATTGTTGTGTACACAGGTTAATGATAGGATCATGCACTGGACCATCAGCCTTCATTTTACTGCCCTGGGAACCAGAGAGCTCTGCTGCCGAAGCCCCACTTTAACTCATACCGCAGCACAATCTGAGGGCCTGTGACATCAGGCTGTAACTGTTGGGGGCCCCAGAGATCCGTAAGACATGGCGCCAGGCATTGGAGGCTCCATGGAATGGCGAGACAGATGCTAAACCGTGTAATTCATTAGCCAGGGCGGGTGTGTACAGAGTGCACTGGGACCTGGAGGTAAGGAACGCGTGCATGCATCTGTCTTAAAGTCAAGAAAGGCTTTTCAGAGGAGATCGCATTTAGGCTGTGTCTGAAAGTGGACAAAGCAGGGAGGGCAGGGGTTCCAGTCTTCTCATGTTTGTATCCAGTTTCCTTCATGAGTGCAACTTGGAAACAGTCATGCACATTCTTGGTAGTGCTGAGAACTGGTGGCCAGAGCACGCCGTTCCCACTAGGCCCCTGGTCCTGTGCCGCAATCCAGTAGCTACTAGTCATGTATGGCTACCATATTAGATAGTGCCTTCGTGTTAGATGTGGGTGTAAGGGAGCTCCTGGCCCCTACCAGAGATACTGGTGCATGACAGGCTTCAGTTAAGTGAACTGCCCATTATCTCAGGATACCCAGCATTCTGGAAAATTCTTGAACTGTATGGAGAATGAAAGTCAGTCCATAAACTTGGCATGTCTGGTTCCTCCCTCAGCTCTCTGGGCCATCTAGAGTCAGGCCCTGGAATGGAAGCTCCTTTCTCGCCTTTCAGCCACCTTCCATTTCGCCTTGGGCACACAGAAGTTTTCTGCCGTTTGTGTTTCATGCTCTGCTTATACAGTGCGTGCTATTTTCATACCCCCATACTTTTACTCTTTTTTAAATAATTTTTATTGTGCTTTAAGTGAAAGTTTACAAATCAAGTCAGTCTCTCACACAAAAACCCATATACACCTTGCTACATACTCCCAATTACTCTCCCCCTAATGAGACAGCCCGCTCTGTCCCTCCACTCTCTCTTTTTGTGTCCTTTTCGCCAGCTTCTAACCCCCTCCACCCTCTCATCTCCCCTCCAGGCAGGAGATGCCAACATAGTCTCAGGTGTCCACCTGATCCAAGAAGCTCACTCCTCACCAGCATCCCTCTCCAGCCCATTGTCCAGTCCAATCCATGTCTGAAGAGTTGGCTTTGGGAATGGTTCCTGTCCTGGGCCAACAGAAGGTCTGGGGGCCATGACCACCGGGGTCCTTCCAGTCTCAGTCAGACCATTAAGTCTGGTCTTATGAGAATTTGGGGCGTGCTTCCCACTGCTCTCCTGCTCCCTCAGGGGTTCTCTGTTGTGTTCCCTGTCAGGGCAGTCATCGGTTGTAGCCAGGCACCATCTAGTTCTTCTGGTCTCAGAATGATGTAGTCACTGGTTCACGTGGCCCCTTCTGTCTCTTGGGCTCCTAATCACCTTGGGTCGTTGGTGTTCTTCATTCTCCTTTGCTCCAGGTGGGTTGAGACCAACTGATGCATCTTAGATGACTGCTTTCTAGCGTTTAAGACCCCAGACGCCACTCTTCAAAGTGGGATGCAGAATGTTTTCTTAATAGATTTTATTATGCCAGTTGACTTAGATGACCCCTGAAACCATGATCCCCGGACCCCTGCCTCTGCTACACTGGCCTTTGAAGCATTCAGTTTATTCAGGAAACTTCTTTGCTTTTGGTTTAGTCCAATTGTGCTGACCTCCGCTATATTGCGTGCTGTCTTTCCCTTCACCTAAAATAGTTCTTATCTATCTAATTAGTGAATACCCCTCTTCTACCCTCCCTCCCTCTCTCCCCCCTCTCTTAACCACAAAAGAATGTTTTCTTCTCAGTTTAAACTCTTTCTCAAGTTTTTACAATAGTGGTCTTATACAATATTTGTCCTTTTGCAGCCAATTTCACTCAGCATAATGCCTTCCAGGTTCCCCCCCATTATGAAATGTTTCGCAGATTCTTATATCGATGTGTAGTATTCCATTGTGTGAATATACCATACTTTATTTATCCATTCATCTGTTGATGGGCACCTTGGTTGCTTCCATGTTTGCGCTATTGTAAACAATGGTGCAGTAAACTTGGGTGTACATGTATCTGTTTGTGTAAAGGCTCTTATTTCTCTAGGATATATTCCAAGGAGTGGGATTGCTGGATCGTATGGTAATTCTATTTCTAACTTTTTAAGGAAGCACCAAATCAATTTCCAAAGTGGTTCTACCATTTGACATTCCCACCAGCAGTGTAGAAGTGTTCCAATCTCTCCACAGTCTCTACAACATTTATTATTTTGTGTTTTTTGAATTAATGCAGCCTTGTTGGAGTGAGATGAAATCTCATTATAGTTTTGATCTGCCTTTCTCTAATGGCTGATGATCATGAACATTTCCTCATATATCTGTTAGCTGCCTGAATGTCTTCTTTAGTGAAGTGTCTATTCATTTCTTTTGCCCATTTTTTAATTGGGTTATTTGTCTTTTTGCAGTTGAGTTTTTGCAGTATCATGCAGATTTTAGAGATCAGGCGCTGATCAGAAATGTCATAGCTAAAAACTTTTTCCCAGTCTGTACGTAGTCTTTTTACTCTTTTGGTGAAGTCTTTGGATGAGCGTAAGTGTTTGATTTTTAGGAGCTCCCAGTTATCTAGTTTTTCTCCTACGTGCTTTATAGTGTTTTCTATACTGTTCATGCCATGTATTAGGGCTCCTAACGTCCCTATTTTTTTCTTCCATGATCTTTATCGTTTTAGATTTTATATTTAGGTCTTTGATCCATTTGGAGTTAGTTTTTGTGCATGGAGTGAGGTATGGGTCTTGTTTCATTTTTTTGCAGATGGATATCCAATTATGCCAGCACCGTTTGTTAAAAAGACTGTCTTTTCCCCATTTAACTGTTTTGGGGCCTTTGTCAAATATCGACTGCTCATATGTGGATGGATTTATGTTTGGATTCTTAATTCTGTTCCATTGGTCCATGTATCTGTCGTTATACCAGTACCAGGCTGTTCTGACTACTGTGTTGGTATAACAGGTTCTAAAATCAGGTAAAGTAGGGCCTCCTACTTTGTTCTTCTTTTTCAGTAAGTAATGCCTTATTTATCCGGGGCCTCTTTCCCTTCCATGTGAAATTGGTGATTTGTTTCTCCATCTCATTAAAGAATGTCCTTGGGATTTGGATCGGAATTGCATTAAATATATAGATCACTTTTGGTGGAATAGACATTTTTATAATGTTAAGTCTTCCTATCCACGAGCAAGGTATGTTCTTCCACTTATATAAGTCTCTTTTGGTTTCTTGCAGAAGTGTACTGTAGTTGTCTTTGTATAAGTCTTTTACATCTCTGGTAAGATTTATTCCTAAGTATTTTATCATCTTGGGGGCTACTGTAAATGGCATTGGTTTGGTGATTTCCTCTTCGATGTTCTCTTTGTTGGTGTAGAGAAATCCAAGTGATTTTTGTATGTTTATCTTGTATCCCAACACTCTGCTGAACTCTTCTATTAGTTTCAGTAGTTTTCTGGAGGATTCCTTAGGGTTTTCTGTGTATAAGATCATGTCATCTGCAAATAGAGATATTTTTACTTCTTCCTTGCCAATCTGGATGCCCTTTATTTCTTTATCTAGCCTAATTGCTCTGGCTAGGACTTCCACCACAATTTTGAATAAGAGTGGTGATAAAGGGCATCCTTGTCTGGTTTCCGATCTCAGTGGGAATGTTTTCAGGCTCTCTCCATTTAGGGTGATGTTGGCTGTTGGCTTTGACCATACCTCTACTCTTAACTGTCCTTCTGCACAGCACATTCTTTCCTTAGCTTATTCCTCCTGTTCTTTCCCAGATGGGGTTAAATTTTTCCCGGGAAGCCTTCTCCCCAGCTGGTTAAATGTTCCCCTTTGCTCCCAAAGCCACCCCTTGTGCAGCTGTTGTAGCTCTTAGTACGTGACATTAAAACATCAGTTTGTATCTGTCTTTCATATTTGACAATGAATTTCTCAAAAACAGGAAGTATGTTCATTTATCCCAGGTGGCCAGCACAGTGCCTTGGCTTGTAAGCACTGTTAAAGTTAGTTGGTCAGAGATTTCTTAGCTCTTTGGCTCCCTGCTCCATTAAATTGATCCTGTGTGGTTTGCCCACTCGTGAGGCTGATCCTACCTTTACTGGGCAGTGCTTGGTTTCCTGCATTATGGCTGGTCTCTTTAGCAGCCGTGGGGCTTGGAGAAGGTAGCATCGTCTGGGGAGCTGCTCACTTCCCTGCTGTAATTCCTGCTAGATTCTTTGTGTCTGTTTTAAGAAACACCTGGTTCACAGCTTCTGGGAACAAGAATGAGTCAGCCTCTTCTACAGGCCCTACTAACTTGAGTCATGGTGTTTTGACCCCTTACAACTCAGATTTGTTCATTCTGTCCCACTCACTGTTCCAGTTGCCAGACTTCTCGCCGGTGGGTTTCCTGGAATAGCTTTCGTGCTCAGAAATAAGGGAAGGGAATGTGACCTGTTCTCCATGACGGTGTGGGAGACCTGCGTCTACGTTTGTGTGTCAGGAATGACATTCGCACTGTGAACAGGACTGTCATCCTCCAACTCTGAGAGGATGTCAGACCAATGGGGACCACCAAGGGGCCCACACAGAGGCAGTACTGCACGTGTTCAGACTGAGCAAGACCATTGGCTGGGTTGTGGACGGAGATCTGAGCAATGGCCGGGGTTGGGCAGTGTCTCTTCTCTAATTATTTTCTTCTGAGCTCTGTGGATTTTTCTGGTATTGGTGGGATAGGTGGATATAACTTGTTGATACTCAAAGAGCTTGTTAAAAATTAATCAAGTTCACACTTTATGGACCAGGGTTTGGATCCGGCCCGAGTTAACGTTCCTGTCATTGGTGGCCATGCCGGGAAGACCATCATCCCCCTGATCTCTCAGGTACGTGTGTGCCATTGCAGGAAGCCTTGAAACCTGGAGCACCTTGAAGAGGTTCTCCTTGCAGACCCTCCAGACATACTGAGAAATGTTTAACTGTCCACTGTATTTTGAAAGGACTTCGGGTGTGGCCTCTGGGGCTGTGGTCATGCTCCAACATTTCAGGGGTCTACATCCTGTTGGAGTGAATGTGGCCAGAAGGTGCTCAAAGTGGTCAGCTCCCATACACACCTTCAGGTCAGCTCCAACCCACAGTGGAAACTGCTGTTAGAACGTAATTACTGGTTCCTCGGTAGGCCAGAGTGGACTAAGAAGCAGGGCTTAAAAAGGAGTAGAGACAAGGGTAGACATCCCCGGGAGTAAGGCACATCAAATCAGCATCACAGAGTGAGGTTTGTATTCGTGGTTTCCAGGGGCTGGAGGGAGGGAGAAAAGGGGAGTCACTGTTTAGGAAGCGTTAAGCTTCTCTTAGTGGTGATAGAAATTTGGCAGAAGATAACTGGTAATGGTTGCATAACATGATTAATGTAATCGATCTCACTAAATTGTACATGTGAAGAAAAAGTCAAAAATGTGAAATATATGTAAATGTTGTTATATAAATTTTTACAACAATAAAAAAATCAGTATCATGGCCCCTTAGTATAAGGCACTGAGAGGGACTCAATATTTGTGCATTGTTCTTGCCAAAATGAATGGCCTTTAGGAGAAAAATCTTACAGCTCCAAATTGATGGCCATCCTACAAAAGAGGTGATCAGTGCTTTTGAAGAGTGTTCTGGAAGACAGGGAAAGACTGAGGCACTGTCACAGGCTGGGAGAGCCTGAGGAGAAAGAACCCAGTGAAGTGTGGGATCTTGGATGGTATCCCACAACAGAAGAAAAGACGGGGAATTTAGTGAACTTTGAGTAAAGTCTACGGCTAATGATGTGTGTATATTTCCATTTTGTCATAATTGTCCTATGGTTATCTAAGTTCTTAGCATTGGAGTAAACCAACAGAGTGGTGAGGTTGGGAGCACCAGGACTTGGGGGTGGCAAGTGGGAGGTTTTAAATCAATAGACAAGCCAGAATCTGCTCATAGGATTACCTCTCCCTTTGACTTCCAGTGTACCCCCAAAGTGGACTTTCCCCAGGACCAGCTGACAGCCCTCATTGGGCGCATCCAGGAGGCAGGCACGGAGGTGGTCAAGGCTAAAGCCGGAGCAGGTAGATTCTTGGAGGTGACTCGGTGTGGGCAACGATGCTGGAGACCCTGATAGAGTTCAGAGTTGAAGAAGAAAGATAATCCTGTCCTTAAGGCCCTTGGTAAAAAAAAAAAAAAAAGGCGGATAATTTTCTGTATTTCACTTACATTCCATTGATAAGAAAGCAGCCCAGCTTGCTCTGTGGAGGAGGGGGTGGTTTTTGAGGTTGGCAAAGCTCAGTGTTGTCCATGAGTATGTAAAAAAAGAGATACTGACCCAAATTCTGGACTATTAAGCAGGATCATTAGCAAATACTTTAGATGGCAGGGCAGGCTAACTTGGATTTCACGGTCGCAGTACTAGCGTGGCTGACTGCTGCGTTCTCCTAGGTTCGGCCACCTTGTCCATGGCATACTCTGGTGCACGGTTCGTCTTCTCCCTCTTGGATGCCATGAATGGAAAGGAAGGAGTTGTTGAATGCTCCTTTGTGAAGTCAAAGGAAACGGAGTGTACCTATTTCTCCACACCATTAGTGCTGGGGGTAGGTATCCTGGAGGTTGGTTCTTCGGGCTGGAAAAAGGGAAAGTATCTATATTTAAGACTCCCTGTCCATCTGCTCCAGAATTCAGATTTCCTTTGGGCAATAGCTACAGATCCCTGCCTGGCGTGTGCTTGGATTATCAAGGATGAACATGCATCCCGGAATTAAGAGCTGGGAGGAAACTCGGGTCTGAACCTCCCATCACGTGACTCTTCTTGCCCAGGGATTTGACAGCTGGTCATCACGTCTGCCTGAGTGTTTCCTGATGAAGCGCTCACTCCACCTCGAGGCAGTCCATGGACAGCCCTGAAAAAAGAGGCCTTCCAACATTCTTTCCAGCGTATACGCGTTAGTTCTTGTTCTGGCCTCAGGGGCTGGAAAGTCTTACTCCTCATGTAAGGAGGACCTGAGGTGTTGGCTAGCTGTCAGCCTCTCCAGTTCAGACATTTCTCACCGCACTGGTTTTCCTTCTTGGAATGAATGCTGTTTATGGTTGTCCCATTTAAACTGTGGCATCCAGGACTGAGCCCATCCGGTCATATTGCTGGGCTCAGCCTGATTTTGAGGGGCTGCTGTCCAGCATGGTTGACTCCTGCAGAAACCCCAGGGTCTCAGTGACACAAGCTGAACCACGTTTCTGTTCCTTATGTGTGGGGCAGCTGTTGAAATCTGGCAAACACATGGTTGTCTTCACCTCATGCCCAGAAGGAAACAGTTTTGCCAGGCCACCCAGAGACCCTTCCCATGGGCACCCATATGCTCAAAGATTCATAAGGAATGACCCTAGGCTTTGGGGGCTCCATGTAGTGGAGAGACAGACACTAAACCAGGCCATCCAGTAACCAGTGCAGGGCAGGCGTGCGCAGAGTGCAGTGGGACCTATAGGTAAAGAATACATGCATGCGGTTGTCTTGAGTCAGGAAAGGCTTCACAGAGGAGATCACGTTTAAGCCAAGCGTGAGCCTGAGCTGCGGCAGAAACGGTTCTCAGTTTTGCTTTAGATGGCAGGGCAGCCTCACCTGGATTTCACAGTTGCAGTACCAGCTTGGCTGGCCTGCCTGTGTCCTCCTAGGCTCAAACTGAAGTGGGAGGTAAAAACAGTGCAAAGACAGCTGTTCCGGTTCTTTGTTTTGTTTTAGTGGCAGGCATTTCCCTACTTAATTATATTGGATTAAGATGAATCTTAAAATTTTTTTCTTCAGTCCTTTACACACTCAGGGAAGAGACTAGGACCTAAAACTATGGACTATGTCAGGGAGAACAATAGAAAATGCTACTGACTATGAAGTACTTCACGTGCCAAGTACAATGCTAAGTCCTCTACCTTTGCTCTCACAGCCTCTGAGATAGCTAGTACGCCCTTCCAAAAGCACACAGGTACTAAGTCACAGGGCCGGGATCCCAACCTACGTCTGTCTGGCCCTGAAGCCTGAGCACCTGACCTGCCCAGGCATGTCCTGGTAATTGTGGCTCTCTGTTCCGTCTGGGACCCACAGGTATGGAGAGTCCAGGCAGAGCCACAGGTCGGGTTTTCTGTTAACAGATTTATTCGTGGAGACTTCGCTGTAAAATTGTACTGCCTCCCAAGCAGATTAGTGGTTGCCAGGGGCTGGCGGAGAGCAGAATGGGGAGTGGCTGCTTAATGGGTGTGGAGTTGCCTTTTGGGGTGACGCAGATGTTCTGGAATGAATAGTGATGGTGGCTGTACAGCATGAATGTACTAACCTGTTGCCGCCAAGTCGATTCTGACTCACAACGACCCTATAGGACAGAGTAGAACTGCTTCAGAGTTTCCAAGGCTGTAATCTCTATGGAAGCAAACTGCCCCATCTCTCCTGCAGAGCGGCTGGTGGGTTCCAACCATCAGTCTTTTGGTTAGCAGCCACACGCCCTAACCAGTGTGCCACTGAATTGTATAAAATGTTTAAATGGTGAATTGTATGTTAATGTGTGTTTTACCATCATAAAATTTTTGTGGTCTTCTCTCTCCAGAAAAATGGCATTGAGAAGAACCTGGGCATTGGCAAAATCTCCTCTTTTGAAGAGAAGATGATAGCTGAGGCAGTTCCTGAGCTGAAAGCCTCAATCAAGAAAGGAGAAGAGTTTGTAAAGAACATGAAATAAGCAAGTCATTAATGAGTACTCAGTTTCCTTAATTTATTAAGGCATCATGTCACTGTAAAGCCATTTCAGATACCTTTGTATTTTAATTTGCTCTGACATTATCATCCCTTCCAAGTTGTTGGTTGGGCTATTGGCACATCAATAAAAGCCATCTTCGATTTTCTTTTTTCAAGGTCGTCTCTGTAAACATTGTGCTTTCTTCCCCGTTAGAGCCGACTTCAAAGCGTCTGTCACCTGTGTGCATTAAAAATCAGAACTAGATGCTATTTAAATACTGGACCGAGCGTGGTGGTTCCATCAGTAGCTTCAAGAAAGTCTAAAATGCCTACTTCTGAAACAGAATGCACTCAGAGTGTCCCAGGAGGTGGCCCCTCCAGCCCTCCGTTGTGCACCACTGCATCCCTCAGTCACGTAAACCGAAGAAGGGTGAGCTCAGGCCTCTCCGCCCTGATGCCTTACAGTGTCTTTCACCCTCGTAGCGGCAGTTCCTCAGCGACCAGTGCCAGGCAGCCATTTTTTGTCCTTATGTCTTTGTTGAATTTTCTGGCTAAGCAAGCAGCACTGCCATCGACATTGGAGCTGTCTTGGCTGACCTTGATTCTCCTCTAAATTTCATCTTTTGACCGAGTTCTGAGGCTCAGTGACAACCCTTTAGGAAGAAGCGTTGTGAGGAAAGTTCCAGAAGGAGGACAGGATGCCAGCTACCAGGGCAGTGCTATCCTTATAAAAAGATGGTTTCATGTTTACGTCAGCAGCCTAAAGAAAGGACCTCATTATATTAGTTGGGCTTAGGATAAAAACGGGGGAAGAAAAGGGAAATCGATTCTCTTTATAATTGGGGTAGTGTTCTCCGGAATCTGTGGCCTCTGAAGTAGAAACTCAGCTCCATATCTGAGTTTCTACTTCAGAGGCCACGGAACCTTCTGGGAGCAAGTAACAGACAACCTGCCACTGTAGGGTGAAAGGGCGGGCAGGGTGGAGGTATGCCCAGTGAATGGATGCTCATTTATCCGCTTTTTTAAAAAGTACTAAAAATGAAATCATGAAATACGACATTGTACATGTTCCTTATATAAAACCTAAGCAGCTGAAAAAATAAAGCGAGGGGGAAAAAATTAACCAGTAATAGTATTTGTCCTCTTTAATTTCACACTTGAGATTTGGTTGCCTCTTCTGGTTACCACTGTGTAATAAGCCACCCCCCAACTTAGTTGCTTAAGACCACAGGCATTTTATGCCTCAGGATTCTGTGGGCTGCCTAGGCTGGGTGCGTCTGCTTTGCTACGGGAGGGATGTCAGCTAAAGCTGCAGTCGCTAGAGGCTTGACCCGGCTGGAGCGTCCATAATGGCTGCCTCCCGTGGCTGGTGGTTGGCGAATGCCATCGCGGCTGGGCTTCTCTTCACAGGGCCTCTACGGCAGCGTGGCCAGATTCCTTACACGATGGCTCAGGGTTCCCAAAAGCGTAGAAGCAGAAGCTGCCAGGATCTTTCAAGGCTTCGGCTCAGCTGGCACAGAATCACTTCTGCCACAATCCCAGGCAAGCCCAGATGCATTGTGGGTGGGGACTACACAAAGGCGAAAGTACAGGAGGCATGGTTGCTGAAGGCCATCTTTGGAAATTAGCTACCACACCTAATTATATGAGCATTTTCTCATGGCACTTTTAATGGCTGGCTAATCTTCAGGGTGGAGGTACTATGTAATTGATTCCACTTTGCTGGGTAATTGTTTTTCACTACTAGAGAGAACGCAACTCTGAACATCACAGGGAGTCCCCGACTTAGGTTCTGATGACTCCGTCGTAAGTTGGTTTGGATGTAAGTCGAATACTTAACTTTTTTTAGTTTTCATTATTATTGCCTTTTCTTATCAGTATTTTTATTGAACATCTTCATATGAACATCTAAGAATGATGACATGAGCAAATTATACCCTAAAACTGTATGTAGTAACATTACTAATGATAAGATGTACAGAAGAAAAAAAAAAAACACTGTCGTAAGTGCAGTTCGTTGTAACAAATCTGTAGTAAATCGGGGACTACCTGTGTTTCCTCATGATGGTTCTATATGCAGAGCACTATGCTAGCTCTGTTCGGGGTGTATTTGTATCCGTGAGATCCTGGCAGCCACTCTGACAGGCAGGAACCACTACAGATGTGTCACATTAGGCTGGTCTTGGCTTAAGGTGGGGTGATTGCTCAACTCCACATCCCAGTGGTTCCCACCCAAGAACCTCCTAAGGAGCTTGTTTAAGATGTAGGTTCCTGGCCCCACGCCTCAGAGATTCTGATCTAGTAGTCCAAGGGCGAGGGCCCAGAATCCGAAATGGTAATAGGTTCTTGCCAGTTGTGCTGAGGGGTCGGGGTGGAACACGGTATTTAGAAACACTGACGATCCCATAGCGCAGTGGGACCAGCTCTGTGAGAATCAGAAGAATGCAAATACAGTACTGTGGGGTGCCATAAGATGAGCTTACTGCCTGATATTTTGGCAGAGGCAAGATCAGGGGAGATGTCAAGAAGGAGGGAGGAGGAGGAGCTGGCTTTGAGTAGGCCCTGCAGGCTGGGTAGGATTCTGGCTGGCGGGGAGGGCCGGGTGGGCACTGCAGGCAGAAGCCGGAGCAGGCTGGACTTAAGATGTGTTTGCAGAACACTTCAGTGGTTGACTCACAGCATAAGATTCACAACAAGGGATAAAGGCCAGTGTGAGAGTCTCGAAGGCCAGGCTGAAGAGCTTGGACCTTGTTCTGTGTACTGTCAGAATGGTTAGGACGCCATAGATGCTGAGGAGGTTGGGGACATGGACCTAGGATAGGGCTTCACAAGCCTTAACTTGGGGTGTCTTGCTAACACGCAGATTCTGACTCAGGAGCCTGGAGTGGGGCTCAGATACTACATTTCTAACCTGCTCCCAGGTGGTACCCTTGGGCAGGTCTGCAGACTACCCTGGGATAGGAAAGATGTGGAGCAGGGGACCCTCAGAATGCTTAGCGGCAGAAGGGGTGAGGGGGAGAGGAGGGACATGGAGAAAAAACATCAGCCTCTCCTAGCCCCACTTCCACCACCCAGAAGTCCATCAGCCAACTTTGCCCCTGCTTTCAAGCTCCAATTATATACCTCTGCTAGGGACTGACCTGCCATCCCTGCCTTCCATCAGCCCCCAACACAATGGCTCCTGCCCCCTTAGTGAGGCTCAAAAACCATAGAGTCAGTATATGACGTTAACGACCATAATGAGGAGGCTGAGCCCTTTGCTGCGGGAAGCCAGAAACCAGTCTTTAATGAGCAGAGGGGAGGCTGGTGTGGAAGCGGTGGGGAACTCGCAGTGAAGGTAATTAGATGGTAAAACAGTTGGTCCTGCAAAGAAGCTACCGCTTATGTCCTGGGTAGGCATTGCCAAGTTGGATAATTATAAGGAAAGCGTAGTCTTGCATCCTCCATGCTAGGGCAGAGGGAATGAACAGCTTAGCCTAGAAGGACCATGACCCACCTCCATTAGGAGGGACGGAACTTGGGACTTGTCTCGCTGCAGGTCAAATGGCCTTTGCAGTTCTCTAAAACTGCCTGGAGAGGGAGCTAGAGGCTGACGCTGCACAACAGCGGCATGGGTCTAGCTAATTCCAGAAAGGTAGAATAAGAATTAGCATTCTGGAGCCAAATTGGCTCCTGCCCTAGCCTTCAGACTGGGAGAATAGAGACGTAAGTGAATTCAGGGAGGGTCATGGCCACCAGCCCCCAGTTTGGAAGCAGGGCCTGGATACAATTTCAGGGTAGGAGGTTGTGGGGAAAGGACTCTGCAGAGAACCCCCTTTGCCAGCCTGGCACAAGAGAAGCAAGGCAGTGTTCCACAAGATGAGTTGGCAAAGCAGCACTTCCTTTAACCAGGTACTTTGGGCTCCCCGTCTCCAGGGCCCCCATGTGCCCAGCAAGGGCAGGCCACTCCTGCGCAACACCGGGGTGGGGGGGGGGGGGAAGGGAGAATTAACGAGTGCAGACCCAGAGTGGTCATTTGCAGCAGCTCCTAGCTCTGGAGGCAGCACTGGGCTGGACCTTCGACCTCCCGCAACAGGCCCCCCAAACCTGGGGCCTCTGGGTGCTTCCTCTCTGGCTTCCAGAGCAGTATATTCAAGACATCCCGGTGTCTAATCACCCAGGACTTGAGATGGATCTCCTCAATTAACCCACTTTCAGTGGCTGCCCGTATCCGTGTCTGCATCCTGGGCCTGTGGGGCTCTCTGTTGGGGCAACGTCGTCTCCCCCCACCCCCCTGCCCCCACACACACAGCAGCCTGAGCACACCAGCCAGAAACGCACCCTTTCTCACTCCTATCCTCTTCATTCTCTAGACGCTTAACTTTCCTCGCAGTCACCTGGGGCAGGTAGACCAGATGCTGAACGGCTGAGCCGGGTGGGTTGATCTTTGCTGCTTTGCACTGACCAGTCTAGCTGATCTGGTTGTTAAAACGGGGAAATATCTGAACCAGCTAATAAACAGCTGCTGTCCCAGCCTGTCTGGCCCCTCCCTGGACTCCCCTGGACCTCCTCATGGTAAAAATAGGTAATGGCTGGTAGCATGAGGTCTGCAACACTGACAGGCCAATGCCCACGGGCTTCTGGAGGTTAAATATTTTAATACCCCCTTGGAGCCAGGGCCCCTTCTAGAACCAGCTACTCACCACCCAGCACAACGCTAGCAGAGCTGACCCCTTTGCCACACTTCAGCCAGAGGGGAGGTCCTGCTGTGAGCTTCATGCTGGGCTTCCTATGTGGCTTCACAGGGGTTTCAGCCACCCCTATCTCTCTCCCTAAGGCCAAAGCTAGTAAATGAAGTACTGATCTGACTCACAGGGTTATCCACAACCTATTCAACGAAAAAAAAAAAAAGTATATTTTATACTTCCATGTATGGTAAAAATAAAATAACTTCCTGAAAACATATTTGCATTTTAAGGTAAGTGCATAGAAAAAGGCCTTGGAGAAATACACACCAGTTAGCATGGTGTTAGATACCTGGTGGCACCAATGGTTTGTGCTTGACTACTAATCTAAAGGTCGTTGGTTTGAACCTACCCAGAGCAAGGCAGAAGAAATGCCTGGTGATCTGCTTCCATAAATAAAGGTTGTTGCGTGCCGTTGAGCCAGTTCTGATTCATAGCAACCCCAAATGACGGAGTAGAATAGTCCACGGGGTTTCCTAGGCAGTAATCTTTATGGAAGCAGATAGCAAGATCTTTTCTCCTGCGGAGCTGCTGGTGGGTTCAAACCACCAATGTTTCAGTTAGCAGCCGAGCGCTTAACCGTCGCACCACCAGGACTCCTTCCATAAAGATTACAGCCAAGAAAAACCTATGGAGCAGTTCTACTCTGTAACTCCTGGGGTTGCCATGAGTGAGAATTGACTCAGTGGCAACAGGTTTGGTTTTTTTTTTTTAAAGCCTAGTATTAATTTCTAGAATGGGGAAGGAAATTGCCTTTGGAGTGGGTGCTGTGTGCAGGGTCCCTCAGCTGTTTACTCTATAGACCTTGTGTAGTTAAATATTACACAATGAGAGTGGATTCATGTCTCACTTGTGGAATTAAAGTTCAAATATATGTTTTTTTTTTTGCAACCATCACCATTATTGCCAAAACTTTTTCATCATCTCTCTGTTCACATTAAGCAATAACTCACCATTTCTCCTTTCCCCCAGTCCCTGGTGATCTCTAATCTACTCTATCCTTATAAATTTGTCTATTCTAGATATTTTATAGGGAGCCTTGGTGACACAGTGGTTAAGCACTCGGCAGCTAACCAAAAGGTCAGTGGTTCAAACCCACCAGCTGCTCCAGGGGAAAAAGGTATAGCAGTCTGCTCCCGTAAAGATTTACAGCCTTGGAAACCCTACGGGGCAGTTCTACTCTGTCCTGTATAGTCGCTGTGAGTCGGAATCGACTCAAGACAGCAATGAATTTGATTTTTTGCTGTTGTTGGTTAGGTATTTCATATAAGTGGAAATACAATATTTGCCCTTTTGTGTCTGGCTTATTTCGCTTAGTATAATACTTTCAAGGTTCATCCAAGTCGTAGCATGTATCAGAATTTCGTTCCTCTTTATGGCTGAGAAATCGTCTATTGTATGGATGTACCACATTTTGTTTATCCATTCATCTGACACTCGGGTTGCTTCCACCTTTTGGCTATTGTGAATAATCAAATATACATTTTTAAAAGCATGTTATTGAACTAACCCCACACACTAGCACTATTCCAGATGAATGAGTCTTATTGTATAATGGAGTCCCTGGGCAGCTGGTTTGCCGTTTGAATCCAGTCAGAGGCATTTTGGAAGAAAGGCCTGGGGATCTACTTCCATCACCAGAAAATGAAACCCATTGCCATCCAGTCAATTCTGGCTCCTGGTGACCCTATAGCACAGATTGGAACTGCCCCATAGGGTTTCCAAAGAGCAGTTGGTGGATTCCAACTGCTGACCTTTTGGTTCCCAGTCGAGCTCTTAACGGCTGCGCCACCGGGGCTCCCCAAAAGATCACAGCCATTGAAAACTCTATGGAGTACAGTTCTATTCTGATACATATGGCATTACCACGAGTCAGAATCAACTTGAAGGCAACTGGCTTTTTTGTCGTTTAGTGCAGCGATCACCCGTTATTGCCCCATTTTATGAGTGAGGGTGACTTTGGGCGTGACTCACCCAAGCTCACAAATGACAGAGCAAGACCGAAGCCTAGGCTGCTGGACTCCAAGGCCAGTGCCTTTTACACTTCTGGGGGAGCTGAGCCCCACTCCCAGCTTCCTGACCTCTCACCCCTCATGCCTTTACCAGCTATTGTGGGCACACAGGCATTGTGTGTAGTGGGATCACCCCAGACTGGAAGTCAAACAGTGCTGGATTCAAATCCTGGCTCTGCCATGTAGATCTGCATGGCCTTGTGGCAAGCCTCATCCACCTGAGCCTCAGTGTCCTTGTCTATGAAATCATGAAAAGCCCTTTGCTAACTCTAAAGGGCTGTATACCCACTGCCGTCGAGTCAATTCTGACTCATAGCGACCCTATAGGACAGAGTAGAGCTGCCCCATAGAGTTTCCAAGGAGCACCTGGTGGATTCGAACTGCCGACTCTTTGATTAGCAGCCGTAGCACCTAACCACTACGCCACCAGGGGCTGTATACCCGGTAGTTATCGTGATGTCTCTGGTACTTTATCTTGACGTCACTTTTTGCCTAAAACAGGATCAGCCTCTTCTGGCAGCACCTGAAATCCCCTGTTGACTAAAACACGTTCCAGATGAGTAAGCTGTATCCCCCTGCCCAGGCATTGAGCACTATTTTCCATCTCGCGTTTGCTGAGCACTCC
This sequence comes from Loxodonta africana, assembly GCF_030014295.1. Taxonomy (NCBI): domain Eukaryota; kingdom Metazoa; phylum Chordata; class Mammalia; order Proboscidea; family Elephantidae; genus Loxodonta; species Loxodonta africana. The sequence goes on along the minus strand of NC_087353.1, from coordinate 90,431,043 downwards.
TTACCTACCAAATCCACTTGTGGTAGACACAACAATGGCCCTGGTGTAGTGGCTAAGAGCTCTGCTGCTAACACCAGCCACTCTGTAGGAGAAAGATGTGGCAATCTGCTTGCGTAAAGTCTGCACCCTTGGAAACCCTATGGGGGCAGTTCTACTCTGTCTTATAGAGTTGCTATGAGTCGGAATCAACTCCAGCAATGGGTTTGGTTTATTTGGTTATGGATTGCATTGTGTCCCCTGAAATATACTTTGTAAATCTTAACCCCTATAGTGGTTATACGAGTTAGAATGCCCTTGACGACAACAGGTTTGGTATTTGGGTTTGTTTTTTTTTTAAGAGTGATTATAATCCCATTTGGGAAAGGATTTTCTTTGTTGTGTTAATGAGGTTTTATTAGTGTAGATGTGTTTTAAGTCAATATGTTTTGAGATAGAAAAGAGCAGATGAAGCAAACAAGTGAAGTTGGGGAAGATAGATGCCACGCCACATGAGATCTCCAAAGAACCAAGAAACAGAAGTTGAAAAGAGACAAGGATCTTCCCCTGGAACCAACAAAGAGAGAAAGTCTTCCCTTAGAGCCGCACCCTGAATTCAGACTTCAAGCCTCCTGTTATGAGTTGAATTGTGTCCCCCCCAAAATATGTGTTGTAAATCCTAACCTCTATGCCTGTGGTTATAATCCCATTAGGGAATGAGTTTTTTTGTCATGTTAGTAAAGCAGGATTAGTGTAGGGTGTATCTTGAGTCGATCTCTTTTGACATATAAAAGGGATTAACAAGTGAACACTGCAGAGATTGGAGAAAGAGAGATGCCAAACCACATGAAGACTGTCCAGGAGCAAAAGCTCAAAAGAAACAAGGACCTTCTTCCAGAGCCAACAGAGAGAAAAAGCCTTCCCCTAGAGCCACCACCGTGAATTCCAACTTCTAGCCTCTTAAACTGTGAGAAAATGAATTTGTTTTTTAAAGCTACCTATTTGTGGTATTTCTGTTATAGTAGCATTAGATAACTAAGGCAGAGGCCTAGGGCCAAAGAGAGGCATGTCTGCAAGTACAGCTGAAAAGAGGCTGTCCTGATGGAAGAACTGTATCTTGAGTGTTCCAAAGCCTGAACTGTAACCTGTTACGTGCCTAATAAAGCCCATAATTGTGAGTATTGTCTATGAGTTCTGTGTGGCCACTGCAATGAATTATCGAACCCAGCAGAGAAGCAGAGAGTGCCATGGGAGGGACAGTTGGTGTCAGAATTGGTAAAGATGGCAGAGGGAGGAGGCATGTCTGACCTCTGCCTCATAGGAATCAGCCTTGGGCTGTCCATCTTGATTCTCCTTCCCCCTTGGAAGTTAGAGGAGGTCAAACACTGCCCCCACACTGTTTTTGCAATTTCAAAGAGTCAAATCTTTACCAACTTAGTTCCAGAGTGTGGGTCTGCCATTTTGGAGTGCCAGGGGAATGGGGCCGTCACCCAAAGCTGACAGAGCAGGTCTCCCATGCGCAAGGGGCGGAAGAACAGGGCCTGCCGGGGCTGAGGAGGTGGCGTTGCCACTCAGATGGACTAGGAGAATGGGGCTACCCAAAGCTCGGGGAGCAGAGTTGTCATCCTAGAGGGCCTGGGAGACACAGCTGAAGCCCAGGGCCAAGGGGCCTCCACCCAGAATCCAGAAAGTGTGGCCAATACCCAGAGTGTAGAGGGCAGGGCTATTGCCCAGGTGATCTCAGAGAACAGAGGATTATTTTCAAGCCTTGAGAGCTCATGTAAATTGTTCTGCTGGGTTTTGGACTTGCTGGATGCCTGTTATCCCTTCTTTCCCTCCAATTTCTCCCATTTGCAATGGAAATGTCTACCTTATGCCTGTTTCACCATTGTATTCTGGAAACAGATAATTTGTAATCTAGATTTCACAGATGAAGGGGAATTTTACCCCAGGATGGAATATGCCTAAAGTCTCACCCATATTGGATTTAGATGATTCAGAAGACGAGATTTATACTTGGACTGGACTGAAGACTTCTGGAATGAAGTGTTTTCCATGTGGCAAGGACAAGAATTTTGGGGGGCCAAAGGGTAGAATGTTATGGGCTAAACTGTGTCCCCCAAAAATATGTGCTGTAAATCCTAACCTCTATGCCTATGGTTATAATCCCATTTGGGAATGGGTTTTCTTTGTTATGGTAATGAGGCAGGATTAGTGTAGGTCAATCTCTTGAGATATAAAAGAGATTAAACGAGTGAACAGAGCAGAGAAGGGGGAAAGAGATGCCAAGCCACATAAAGATCCACCAGGAACAGAAGCTCAAAAGAAACAAGAACCTTCCTCCAAGCAGACAGAGAAGAAAAGCCTTCCCCTAGAGCCAGCACCCTGGATTCGGACTTCTGGCTTCTTACACTGTGAGAAAATTAATTTCTGTTTATTGAAGCCACCCACTTGCGGTATTTCTGTTATAGCAGCACTAGGTAACTAAGACTTTCCCCAGAGATGCCCATGCCTGTCCATGCATGTGAGGCGACTGAAAACACCATGGCTTGGGTCAGGCATAGTTTAGTCCTCAAGGTAAAGTAAGTTCTTTTGAACACTTTAAAGAGGTCTTTTGCAGAAGATTTGCCCAATGCAATGTATCAGTTGATTTCTTGACTGTTCCTTCCATGGACATTGATTGTAGATCCAAGTAAAATGAAATCCTTGACAACTTCAATATTTTCTCCGTTTTTCATAATGTTGTTTATTGGTCCAATTGTGAGGATTTTTGTTTTCTTTATGTTGAGCTGCAATCCATACTGAAGGCTATAGTCTTTGATCTTCATCAGTAAGTGCTTCAATCCCTGGAGAAGGACACAAAGCTTGGTAGAGGGTCAGGGAAAAAGAGGAAGACCCTCAACGAGGTGGATTGACACAGTGGCTGCAACAATGGGCTCAAACATAGCCAGGACTTTGAGGATGGTACAGCACCAGGCAACGTTTCGTTCTATTATACATAGAATCGCTGTGAGTTGCAATCAACTTGATAGCACCTAACAACCACAGTCCCTTTAATCCTCATCACAACCCTGGGAGGTGGGTACAATTAGCATGTCCTTTTTACAGTGGAGAGAACTCAAGCCCAGAGAGGTTTAGTGATTTACCCAAGGTCACAAAGCAGGGAAGGGGGGCTGGGATTTGAACCTAGGCAGCCTGGCTCCAGAGCTTTCACCCTCAAGCATGGAACCGTGCAGCTTCGGGGAGGGCAGGGCTGTGTCTCCCCAGCAGCAGCCCTACACTGGGTGGGCCCACCCTGCATGGGGCTTGGTTCTGCCTCTTGAAACCAGAATCTGTGGATTTCCTGGGTCCCTGGTTCATGGTACTCTATGTCTCATGTGCTTATGATCCCTGGACTTGGCCTCCTGGGATGGGGTAGGGTGAGGGGTGTGTTCATGCTGCGTCCCCTGCTGGGTGGCACTCTATACAGCCCTTGCTCAGCTGCTCTCAGACCCTTGACAGAAAAGCTCTTCCCTGTTTCTGGCTCCCACCCTGCATAAATGTATATGTGTGTCTGTCTGTCTGTCTGTGGTGTTGGGGGTGTGTGTCAGACCTCCACAGAGCTAGGGAATACATTTCAGAGCCAGTGGGGACAGCTCTGGTAGGAACCCGTGGCAAGTCCCTCTTTCCTGCTCCCCTCTTGGTTCCTCCCCGCCTTCCTGGGAGACCACTCTGCTGACCTGGTCCCTCTTAGGAGAAGCTGCACCCAGGCTGCCTGTCCACCTGACCCGAGCCCCTATCATTCTCCGAAGCCCCCTCCTCCTGCACCCGCCAGCTCCACTGCAAAATCTACTTCACTGCCTAAAAATAACTCCTCTCCACCCTGCTCTCTCCCTCTCAGGCTCCTGCTGGTTTAAATATTCTCCCAGCCAGGCGGCAAGCCTCGTGCTAGGCAGACTGCTAGGCAAACGCAGGCCTGTAATTAGGTTAACTTCCCTCCAACAGGGAAGGGGGGCCTGGTTGGGGCCAGGGTAGGGGGATTGGAAATGCTCTTCTCACTGGCTAGGGGGTGATTCTGGGGTGTACATGTGTGTGCATGTGTGCTTGGGCGTGGGTGTTGGGTCAGGGCATTGTGAGCACTGTGGGCCTTTGAATGCAGTCGCTCACTCCATGCCTGATGTACCTGGGGTGATCTGGGGCCTGAGGAAAGGAAGCCGGCTCAGGAAAGCAGGGTGCCTGTGTGCCCCCTGAAGCCCTGGCTACTGCCCATCCAGTGCACATGTTAGAAAGCCTGTGTTTTCATCTCAGAGCTCTTGTCCTTGACCAGAGCCCTGCATCTGCCATCTCACAGCCCTGCCCCAGGGGCCTCAGACCCGTGTCATAGATGGGAAAGCAAAGGGAGCCATAAAGCCCAGTGCACCATCAGCTGTTTTATGAGATGCCTACTCTATGCCAGGCACCTACAGGGCACGTGCATGAGATGAGGACAATTAGCAAAAACTCAGAGTCCACCATTTTTTCTATCAGTTTATCGAACTGTCATGGCTTGGATGTTGCTGTGATGCTGGAAGCTATGCCACCAGTATTTCAAAGGCCAGCAAAATCACCTGTGGTGGACAGATTTCAGCAGAGCCTCTAGATTAAGATAGACTAGGAAGAAAGGCCTGGCAACATATTTCTGAAAACTAGCCAATGAAAACCTTATGGACCACACAGAATATTATTCAATATGGTGTTAGAAGGTGAGCCCCCTAGGTTCGAAGACACTCAAAGTATACAGTGACCACAACAATGGACTCAAGCATAACAAAGATGGTGAAGACGGCACAGGACCAGGCAACGTTTTGTTCTGTTGTACACGGGGTCACCATGAGTCGAAGCCGACTCAGTGGCAACTAACAACAACAGCAGAGTCGAAGAGGACCTTGCCAGAGGTCCCCCAGCAAATAATGAGCGGGTGGGACCTGAATCACCCCTGAGACCTGAGCAGGCCTCGCCCCAGGGCGCTTCCCATTAGGGAAGGGAGCAGGGTTGAAACCAGGTTCTTGGAAGGACTGGGACCATCCCAGCAGCTATGGGAGAGGCCACGGGAGGAGACTGGGGCAGGGGGTACACCCACAGCATGCTGGAGAGCCCTGGCACTAGGTAGAGGCCGAGGCCAGGGTCCCGGGGGCCAGGCCAAGCCTCCCCCAGGGGTGTCAACCCGATTTCAGCACATCGATTATAATGTTTGTCAGACATGTTAGCAGCCAGCACACCAAGCCCACTGTGTCCTGTTCTGAACAGCACTGCTTAGAACCAGTACAGATATGAGCAGATACAAACAAAGAGTTAAAGGAAATAGCAGCACAGGAGATACTCCATGTAGCAAAAACATGGAGCTTGAACATGAATTGCTGATGCCGCCGAGACACTGTGCTACAGTATAAATTTGACTTTAAGTTTCCTAGTGCAACAAAACCTTCCAGAAGAGTCCAGATGGAGCTGGGGACGTCTTTCAGAAAGACGTCCTGAAAGATGAGGCAACTCAAGCCCAGTGAGAGGTCACCTGGCTCCAGACCCCACCGCCCCACCCCACCCCGCCCCACCACTCTCTTGCTATGCAGCCTTGAGCAAATTACCTGAATTCTCTGAGCCCCAGTAAAATGGGGATGATACTGCCCACTCACAGGCTTGCTGAGAGGATTAAATATATGAACTATCGACCCTATAGGCCAGAGTAGAACTGCCTCACAGGGCTTCCAAGGAGCAGCTGGTGGATTCGAACTGCCAGTCTTCTGGTTAGCAGCCAAGCCCTTAACCACTTCGCCACCACGGCTCCACACAACACATAGAAGGCATATCATAAATGGTGCCTGCCCTTGTGATTTTCCTTACGTGGAGATCAAGGCCCTCCTGGAGCTCAGGGAGAGAATTCTAGGTCTGAGAGTAGGGGATTCTGGGAAGAAGGCACAGCTGGCCAGGGAGGGGAGGGCAGCAGGCCACCAAGGATTGGACCTCCCACACAGGGATCTGTGGGGCCAGCACAGGCAGAGCCAACAGGCAAGGCTGGGCCAGCAGGGCTTTGTCTGCCCTGGCTTCTGGTTCGGGAGCAAATTCAGCCTCTGGGGCCTCTGGGAGAGTAGTGGAAGAAGGGGCCCTGCTGTGTCAGGGCATCAGGAGGCTTTTGGGGCACATGCAATTTGACACATCGTATTTATAGCAGGTGCCATGTGTACACACATGCTCGTGCAGGCCTAGCCCAGGTATCCCATGCTCTCTCTGTTCCACCCTCGCAGCCTGTCCCAAGCCATCTGCCCTCAGACCAGACCCAGGGTCTAGTCCCAGGACCTGGAGCTGCCCAGCGCTGACACCAGCCTCTGCCTCCCAGCCCTGCCCTCAGTTCACCCAGTTCCTGGGGCTCCAGCAGATCCCTGCACCCTATACACACCACGAGGACAGGCGCTGTCTATTTCCACAGGAGAGGGGATCTCTGCAGCTCAGGGAGGCCTCCTCTTGGGTCACTGGACTGTCAGGGAAGGCCTCACTGAAAAGAGAGGGCCCTCAGTGAATGGGCTTCTGCCTCAGTGTGCCTGGGGCTCTGGGTCAGAGCAGGTTTGCTCCCCCCACAGGCACGCCCTCTCCTGCCATCCCTGTCCCAGGGTCTGAGGTGTCGGGTACATATTTGGGCATGTATGCTCATGTGTGTGTGCCCATGTTTATGCATGTGTGTGTGCTGTGTACGTGAGCTGTGTGACTGTACTTGGATGTGCGTGCACAGATGATTCAGCAATGTGTGTATGGGACGTGTGTAAGTGGCATGTGTGTGGGGTGTGTGTATGTGGCAGGTATATGAAACATGTATGGGACATACGTATATGCGTCATGTGTATGCAGTGTTTGTATGGGACATGGCCATGGGCTCGTATATGGGGTACGTGTCTGGGGTGTGGGTATATATATAAAGCACATATGGGGCACGTGTATGGGGTGTATGTATACGGGGTGCGTGTATGCAGCATATGGGGTTTGTGTATGCGGTGTGCGTGTGAGGTATGCTTTGTGTGTGTCTGTGTGCAGGTGACTGGAATTTATTCTGTTGGCAGATGGATTCTAGAGGTGAAACTGGGTCACATCCTCCAAGGCAGCCTCAGCTGCCATCTCTGCTGCCTGCACTATCCCCAGGTAGGAACATGTGGACCCAGCTGTGGTGCTCTAGGCCTTCAAGGAGAGATCACCACACACCCTTGAAGTGAGGGTCCCTGGGCTAGGGTAGCTGTCCAACAGATGCTTCCTGGGCCTGGTGCACAATGGGTGCCTGGCGTGGAATAAAGAGATCATTGGCAACAGGTTGTAGCCTATGGTGACCTGCCAAGGAAAGGGGAGGTGTGTGCCCCAGGCCACTGCAATGGGGAAGGGGCAGGGGCAAGGCTGCCTTCTGCCCTCTGCCCCACCCTCACCCCTTCTTTGTCCTTTCTGCCCCACATTCTCCCCTTGTTTCCATCCTGTCTTCTCCTACCCATTTTCTCTCCCTCTCCCAGGCATTTTAAAAAAATGATTGAAGTCCAATATACATACATGAAGTATACAGATCGTACACATACAGCTCGATGAGTTTTCATAAGTTGAACATAGTCATGGAACCAGCACCCAACATTTCAGCCCCCTCGTTCCCCTTCTAGTCACTACCACCCAAGGATAACCCTGACCTTGACTTCTAACACCACAGATGAATTCTTAACCCCAACACTTGAGTCCTTCCCCAACCCAGGAGCAATATTATCTCTTCCCTGAATCCTGACCCATGAGGAAAGGGCCATGAGAGGTACCTGTCTCTGACCAGAGAGGGTCTCCACAGCCCCTGCCTGAGTGGTTGCTGGCCTGAGTCCCTTGGCTCCAGCCTATTGTGTGCCCTGCCTGGACATAGCTGGAAGACAAAGAACTAGCTTCTGTGGATGTATGAGTTAGGATAACACTGCTATAACAAATAAATAATAAGTGACATACTGCTACTTACGATTTCACATTATTGGCACAGTCCCATGCGATGTTTCTGGTTGGCAGATAGCTCTCCTCTATGGGAGAATTTAGGTACCCAGGCTCCTTCCATTTTCTGGCCTTCCTGGCAGCAGATGGGGGAAGAAAGGTAGAGAGGGCGCACCTGCTTCTTAAGTGCCTCTCCAGAAAAATGTCCTTTCTGCCTACATTCTATCGGTGAGAATTAGTCACAGGGTCCCATCTACATACAAAGGGGGCTGGGAGGTGTCACCCCTGGCTAGGCATTCTAATCCCAGGACCACGCTCCACTCATGAACAGTTTTTGGACACCTCTATCATGATGGGCCCCATGAGTAGGGAAAGGCCACAAAAAACACAATGTCTTTGTTCCAGGCTCTGCCTTGACTGGCTGGCAGAGTTCACTGACTCAGTGCCTCATTCACTTCTTCATCTGAGTGAATTCTCATCCATTCATTCATTTACAGGTTAACTCACTAACTTATTCATTCATTCTCTTTTCCCACACTTATTTCTTGAGCACCAGTTGAGATCTAAGGACTTAGGCAGAGGATCTGGGCCAACCAAGGCCACAAACCCACCATGTGGACCACTCAGGGCCCTGGGATCCCTACAGTTTCAGGGGAAGAGGGGAACCCACTGAGGACCCAAGCAAAGGGTGACCTGGTCCTGGGAGTTCTGTCCATTCAACAGGGCTCATATTTGAAGGCCAGCGTGGATTCCAGCCTCAAGGATGAGCAGGGCTGTGTCTCTCCCAGACCCAGGGAGACAAGAGAAGACCGTACACAACTCCAGGGCCAGTGGTTGGAGGACATGCTTGACTTTAGGTCAGACAGATCCTGGCTCAAGTCATTGCCCAGGTCTTTTACAAACTGGGTGACTGAGGGCAAGCTGTAAACCTCTCTGATCCTCAATGTCCCCATCTGTAAGATGGAGCAATGATCCTTGCAGGTTCACTGTGAGAATTAGAAGTCGTGAGGATGAAGTATGACCACCAGGATGCAGGAGTCCTCAAAGGTGGATAGAGACCACTCAGTCCTGGGCCCAGACTGGTCCTGGGTCTGCAGGAGACTTGCTTCCAACTCCTCACAGTGGGGGAGGCCTAGGCTACAGACGATAGCCTTCCTCCACCCAAACCCAGGATGGTCTCAGGCTGGGGGTGGGGCTGAATCACCGGCACAGTTAGAGGGCCAGCTCCTGTATAAAGCAGGTAGGCCCAGAGCCTCAGAGTGTAGCCCCCTCCCCTCCTACCCCAACTGTTTGACACCAACAAAGCATCCCCCCCTCACACCCCCACAGCCCAGGGGTTGGCACCTTCACAAGGACCCTGAAGAGTGCAGTGTTTACCCAGGGCAATGTCTCCTTACAATGGATTTACAAGCAGAGAAGATGGAAGTGGGAGGCTGGCCAGGAGAAGGGAGAGCAGGGAAGGCAGACGGGGAGGCTACCGCCTCTGCTCATTTTTTATTAAAGATCTGCTTCAAGGTCAGCCCTGCCCACCTGCCACAAGGGACTCCTCAATTTCCCAGCTGCAGAGGGGAAGTGATGTGCAGGGAGGCGGGGTGGAAATGGAGATGGAGGGCCCTGGGGTGGGCTGGGCAGAGAGGCACAGAGAGCGAGAGGAAGTGCAGTCCACAGCTGTCCTGAGCACGTCTGCACCTGGCACAGTGCTGGCCACTGCAGTGATGCCAGGGAGACAGGGAGGGGAGAAAGGACAGAGAGGAGAAGACAATAACAGCGGAAATGCTGATAGGTTGGCCGGGGCAAAAAGTGAACAATTACAGTATCAAGACCGGAAGAAGCCAGCAGGGGCCGGAAGGCTCAGGTTTTGTCCTTCTCCAGATAAAAGTCACCGGAGCCTCACTGGCCTTTCACCTGCATCTCCAGTTCTCTCCAGGCTATGCCCATGAGATCTATAGTGCTTAGAAAAAGGGCCCTCAGAGACAGGCATTCTTAGTCCCATTTACAGATGAGGAAACTGAGGCCCAGGGAGGCTTAAATCACATTCCCAAGTCCGCATGGCAAGTAAACAGCAAATCTGAGCTTAAGACCTGGGTCTGACGGCAGACCCCACTCCTCCCACTGAGTTAGCCACATCCTACCCACCCTTTGGAGCCCAATTCAAAATTGTCCCTCCAGGGACACCACCCAGATTGTTCAAGTAGCCTCCTGAGGGCCTGTTTGAGGGTCTTGGGGCTGCCTCCAAACTAGGTGGCTTAAGGCTAAGAGTCCAGATTCAAGGTTTGGCAAGGCATCCTTTCTCTGCGGGTTCTAGGGGGAGATCCTTTCCTGTCTTTCCCAGTTTCTGATAGCCCCAGGAATTCCTTGGCTATGGCGGTATAATTCCCATTTCTGCCTCTGTCTTCAGAGCCCTGGTGGTGGAGTGGTTAAGAGCTTGGCTGCTAACTAAAAAGAGGGATTGGCTGTTCAAATCCACCAGCCGCTTCTTGGAAACCTTATGGGGCAGTTCTACCCTGAACTATAGGGTCACTATAAGCTGGAATCAACCCAATGGCAACAGATATTTTCTTTTTGCCTCTGTCTTCCCGTGGTCATCTTTCCTGTGTGTCTCTCCTCCTCCTTTCCTAAGGACACCACTCAGATGGGTCACCCACCCCGTTCCAACATGACCTCACGTTAACTGATAACATCTTCAAAGACTGTATTTGCAAACAATGTCATATTTACAGGTACTGGGTGTTAAGATTTCAACATATCTTTTTGGGGGACACAGTTTAACCCATAACAAGGTCTAAGTCCAGCCAGTCATGGAAGACTTTTAGGTATCTTGACCTATCCCCCATCTCACTTGCCTAGAGAGGGCAGTGGCAGTGCCTTCAGAGTTCCCAGGCCCACAGCCTGCCAGGAATGCACTGGCTACTCACTCAGTTTTGCTTGTTGGAGCGTCAACGAGCCTATGTGGCTTCAGACTGTCATCTCTTGTCTATGAGCCCTGGATGGCTCTGCATGAAGTCCCCTGGAGTTGAACTTCAAGGGCTATCTTTGTCTTCCATTTCTGCATTTTTCTTTCCAGTGAAAACAAAATGAAGCAATAATTAAATATATACTCTGTGCCTGGTGCAATATCTTTGGCAAATGCCTGCTGGTCACTCATGTTTGAATCTACCATGCTTCAGTGACATACCTATGTGTCCCCACATAAGAGTCTGTGTGTGGCTACAGGGAGGTAGCTGAAGGAAGGGGGATGGTGAGTGATGGTGGAGTGAGGACAAGGTCAGCAGCATCTGAGCCTATGGTGGCTGGGCCATGAAGCATGCTGAGCAAAGGAGCAGCCCAGGGAGGAGGAGCATAAGCTCACTAGGACAGAGAAGACCACAACACTGGCTCTTCAACTTTAGGAGCATGTCAACATGCACAAGTCCTCGGTCTAACCCCAAAGAGTATGACTCAGCAAGTACGGCAGATTAAAGATGGCCATTATTAATTCTTTGATCTCTTCTCATCAAGAGGTGAGATCTATGTGCCCTGCCTTTGAATATAAATGGAGATGTGCCACTTTAAATGGGATGAACTTTGTGACTACTTGACCATGGGCTCAGATGCTGCTGACCTTGTCCTCACCCCACCATCAGTCACCATCCCTCTTCCTTCACCTACCTCCCTGCAGCCACACGCTGACAGTTATGTGGGGACACATAGGTATGTCACAGAAGCATGGCAGGTTCAAACATGAGTGACAAGCAGGCATTTGCCAAAGATGTTGAACCAGAAAGCGAGGCCTTGTCAGTTTTTGAGCCTCGGACTTAAGAGATTGGCAGCTTATACTTTTTTTCTCTTGGAACACTTGCTCTTAGAGTCCAAGCTACCCTGTTGGAGAGTCAACAAGTCCATGTGGCTTCAGACTGTCACCTCTTGCCTATGTGCCTTGGGTGGCTTTGCACGAAGTCCCCGGAAATGGAGCTTTAAGGATTATCTTTGTTTTCCAGCTCTGGGCCTTCCTCTCCAGTGAGAACAGGACCCAGTGAAAACAGTCTTACTACCCGGCTAGAGACACCACATGGGGAGGCCTGAGACTACCTGGGGAGGGAGAGATCTGGCTGAGCCCAGCCATCCAGCCATCCCCACCAAAGTCCCAGACACATAAGGGAAGACATCCTGGACCTTGCAGTTTAGCCCAACTCATTCAGCAGCTGAATATCACCGAGTGACCCTATTTGGTGTCACGTGGAACAGAAGAATCACCTAGCCAAGCCCTGCCCAAATTTCTGATCCACAAAATTGTGAGATTTTATAAAATGGTTGTTGTTCTAAGCAATTAAGTTTTGGAGTATTCATTACACAGCAGTAGATCTGCATTAGAGTAGGTCTGGGCTGAGGCTCAGACACCAACACGCTTAAGAAACACCTGAAATGGCTCTGGTGCAGGAAGTCAAGGAAGTACTTTGAGAAACATCAGAACAAAGGAACTGACTCCAAGGCAGGTGCCCCCAAGGTGTGTGTCTCCATTCCATCAATCAGAAAGAGAAATGGAAAAAGGCAAGGCAGAGGCAGAGAAAAAGAGGGCAGGGTAGACTGATGGCTAGAGAGGCAAAAAAAGAGGGAGGGGGAGGATAGAGGCAGGAAACCGGATAATTCAATTCAACAAGCAATTATTTCTCACCTCCTCCCAGCCAGGTTCTGCACTGGTACTGGAGATGTAAACATAGGCACAACCCAGCCCCCGCTTGGTGGAGCTCACATGCTAGACACAGAATGGCACCGAAAGAGTGACAAAACCAGGGCAAAATAGAGAGGAGTAGGGCCATTTCTCAGGCCACATTCCAGGTCTGAGAGTTCTGGCCAGTGAAGGGCGCTGGCCCGGCCCAACCCTGCCTCTCATCACAGGCCCCACCTCTCTTGCTCTTGTTTCTGGGCATAAAGCCCCTGGAGGGGAGTTCACCCTAGAGCTAAGTGTTGAAGGACAAAGGGAAGTGGGAAAGAGGTGCTACAGGTGTAGGAACAGCAAGTTTAAAATTCAGGTGGGGGAGGCAGGGTTTGATAAGGAAGGAGACCGGAGGTGGACAGAACCAAATTTAGTGAGAGGTTGAAGGCAAGTGAGTCTGGATATAGGGGAATGGGAGAGCATGAATCTGCTCCACGTGCAGGGCTATGAATCAGACTCTGGGTCCCACGTCTACTCTGGAAAGGCTTATTCATGACACGACTGGTGTCATAATATAAATGACAGAATGTGAACCAAACACAATTTAGCTGGAGAGGTTAGGCAGAAGACAAACTGAGCAAGCACTGAGGGAAATATTTAGACATTCAAACAATAAAAAATATTTATTGAGCACCTGCTATGTGCTGGGAAACCCTGGTGGCCTGGTGGTTAAGTGCTATGGCCGCTAACCAAAAGGTCAGCAGTTGGAATCCACCAGGAGCTCCTTGGAAACTCTATGGAGCAGTTCTACTTGGTCCTATAGGGTCGCTATGAGTTGGAATACACTCAAAGGCAATGGTTTTGTTTTTTTTTTTCCCTTTGGTTTACTATGTGCTGAGGAGTCTCTGGGTGACACAACAGTTAAGCACTCAACTACTAACCAAAAGTTTGGTGATTTGAATCCACCCAGAGGCACCTCGGAAAAAAGCCTTGGCAATCTACTTCCAAAGGTCACAGCCATTAAGATCCCTATGGAGTAAAATTCTACTCTGATATACATGGGGTCGCCATGAGTTGGAATCAACTCCACAGCAACTGGGTTTTTTTTTTCGTTTACTATATGCTGTTGATGTTGATGTTAGGTGCCGTCATGTTGGTTCCGACTCATAGCAACCCTGTGTGCAATAGAACAAAACACTGCCCAGTCCTGTGACTTCCTCATGATCGTTGTCATGCTTGAGCCCATTGTTGCAGCCACTGTGTCAATCCATCTCCTTGAGGGTCTTCTTTTTCACTGACCCTCCAATTTACCAAGCATGATGTCCTTCTCCAGGGACTGATCCCTCCTAATAACTTGCCCAAAGTATGTGAGATGAAGTCTTGCCATCTTCGCTTCTAAGGAGCATTCTGGCTATACTTCTTCCAAGACATATTTGTTCATTCTTTTGGCAGTCCATGGTATATTCAATATTCTTCACCAACACCATAATTCAAAGGCGTCAGTTCTTCTTTGGTCTTCCTTATTCATTGTTCAGCTTTCACATGCATATGAGGTGATTGAAAACACCATGGATTGGGTCATGCACACCTTAGTCCCTAAAGTGACATCTTTGTTTTTTAACACTTTAAAGAGGTCTTTTGCAGCAGATTTGCCCAATGGGGTGTGTCATTTGATTTCTTGATTGCTGCTTCCATTGGTGTTGATTGTGGATCCAAGTAAAATGAAATCCTTGACAGCTTCAATCTTTTCTCTGTTTATCATGATGTTGCTTATTGGTCCAGTTGTGAGGATTTTTGTTTTCTTCATGTTGAGGTGTAATCCATACTGAAGGCTGTGGTCTTTGATCTTCATCAGTAAGTGCTGATGCCACATTCTTCTTCATATAGTCCAGCTTCTTGGATACAGCTCAGCATACAGATTGAATAAGCATGGTGAAAGGATACAACCCTGACGCACACTTTTCCTGACTTGAAACCACGTAGTATCCCCTCGTTCTGTTCAAACGACTGCCTCTTGATCTATGTAAAGGTTCCTCAAGGCAAATTAAGTGTTCTGGGATTCCCATCCTTCGAAATGTTATCTATAATTTGTTATGATCCACACAGTCTAATGCTTTTGCATAGTCAATAAAACACAGGTAAACATCCTTCCGGTATTCTCTGCTTTCAGCCAGGATTCCTCTCCTGAATCCAGCTTGAATTTCTGGCAGTTCCCTGTTGACGTACTGCTGCAACTGCTTTTGAATGATCTTCAGTAAAATTGTGCTTGTGTGTGATCTTAATGATACTGTTTGATAATTTCCTCGTTCGGTTGGATCACCTTTCTTTGGAACAGGCATAAATATGAATCTTTTCTAGTCGGCTGGCCAGGTAGCTGTCTTCCAAATTTCTTGGCGTAGACAAATAAGGCACCTTCAGCGCTGCATCTATTTATTGAAACATCTCAATTGGTATTCCACTGATTGCTGGAGCCTTCTTTTTCGCCAGTGTCTTCAGTGCAGCTGGGACTTCTTCCTTCAGTACCATCAGTTCTCGATCATATGCTACCTCCTGAAATGACTGAATGTCAACCAATTCTTTTTGGTACAGTGACTGTGTATTCCTTCCATCTTCTTTTGATGCTTCCTGCATCGTTCAGTGTTTTGCCCACAGAATCCTTCACTACTGCAACTTGAGTCTTGAATTTCTCTTTCAGTTCTTTCAGCTTGAGAAATGCCAAGCATGTTCTTCCTTTTTGGTTTTCTAACGTTGCACATGTCATTATAATACATGTCTTCCAAGCTGCCCTTTAAAATCTTCTGTTCAGCTCTTTGACTTCATTTTTAACTTCCACTTTAGCTACTTGACATTCAAGGGTAAGTTTCAGAGTCTCTTCTGACATCCATTTTGGTCTTTTCTTTCTTTTCTGTCTTTTTAATGACCTCTTGCTTCCTTCATGTATGATGTCCTTGATGTCATTTCACAATTCGTCTGGTCTTTGGTCATTAGTATTCAATGCGTCGAATCTATTCTTGAGATGGTCTCTAAATTCAGATGGGATATACTCAAGATCATACTCTGGCTCTTGTGGACCTGTTCTAATTTCCTTCAGCTTCAACTTGAACTTGCATGTGAGCAATTGATGATCTGTTCTGCAGTCTGGCCTTGTTCTGACTGATGATACAGAGCTTCACCGTTGTCTCTTTCCACAGGTATAGTCCATCTGATTCCTGTGTATTCCATCTGGCGAGGTCCACATGTATAGTCGATGTTTATGTTGTTGAAAAAAGGTTATATGCAATGAAGAAGTCGTTGGTCTTGCAAAATTCTATCATGCAATCTCCAGCATTGTTTCTATCAACAAGGCCATGTTTTCCAACTACCGATCCTTCTTTGTTCCCAACTTTTGCATTCCAATCACCAGTAACTATCAGTGCATCCTGATTGCACGTCTGATCAATTTCAGACTGCAGAAGTTGGTAAAAATCTTCAATTTCTTCATCTTCGGCTTAGTAGTTGGTGCGTAAATTTGAATGATAGCTGTATTAACTGGTCTTCCTTGTAGGCGTATGACTATTATTCTATAACAACAGCATGTACTTCAGCATAGATCTTGAAATGTTCTTTTTGACGATGAATGCAATGCCATTTTTCTTCAATTTGTCATTCCCAGCATAGTAGAACATATGATTGTCCAATTCAAAATGGCCAATACCAGTCCATTTCACCTCACTAATGCATGCATGTTTATGCATTCCATTTCATTTTTAATGATCTCCAATTTTCCTAGATCCATGCCTCATACATTCCACATTCCTGTTATTAATGGATGTTTGCAGCCATTTCTTCTCATTTTGAGTCGTGCCACATCAGCAAATGAATGTTCTGAAAGCTTGATTCCATCCACATCATTAAGGTCGACTCCACTTTGAGGAGGCAGCTCTTCCTCAACCGTCTTTTGAGTGCCTTCCAACCTGATGGACTCATCTTCTGGCACATATCAGACAATGTTCCGCTGCTATTCATAAGGTTTTCACTGGCTAGTTTTTTTCAAAAGCAGACTGCCAGGTCCTTCTTCCTAGTCTGTCTTAGTCTGGAAGCTCAGCTGAACCTGTACATTATGGGTGACCCTGCTGGTATTTGAATACTAGTGCATAGGTCAGCAGTTCAAATCTACCAGGTGCTCCTTGGAAACCCTATGGGGCAGTTCTACTCTGTCCTACAGGGTCGCTATGAGTCAGAATTGACTCAAGGGCAATGGGTTTTGTTTTGTTTTTTTGTTTTTGTTTTCGCATAGCTTCCAGCATCACAGCAACACACAAGCCCCACAGTATGACAAGCTGACAGACATGTGTGCTAGAACTGGGAATACAGCAGTAAGCAAAGTCCTTGCCCTCATAGAACTCAAGTATCAAGACAGAGTTAATCGAAGTGGTGATGGTGATAAGATAAAAATAAGGGAGGGTAAACAGGAAAATAGCGCTGGGTGCAGCAGCTCTATTTTATATGGGGAGCTCTTAGAAGGGTTCATGGGCCAAGTGCCATCATTCAAGCAGACATGTGTTCCAAGTGAGAGTGAATGGGGAGGCGAGAGCACCAGGCAGGCACCAGGCAGAGGGCCTGGGATTGAAGGAGATGGGGCAGTTCCAGGAGATGGAAAGTCTTCAGGGAAAGGGGAGAATTGGAAGGCCTAAGGACTCACAGAGCTCTGACTTAGTGACTGGCCTTTGGAGAGGGAGGGTTTATGGGTCAGAGACTTGGAATGAAGTAGAAAGCACCCTCCAAAGGTTTAACTGAAGAGAGTTTGATGAAGGGACTCTGCACAGAGGTGTGGGTAGAGATGTGAAAATGGACCAGCAAGAGACTGAGAAGTACCCAGAGACTTGTAACTGTGGGGAGCTATTACCACATAGGCCTGAATGACCACAGGGAGCTTGACAAGAAGGGGCCACTGGACAAGAGCTGTAGAAGAACTCAGCAGGGGAATAATCTCTCTCCTCCCACACTCTATCTCCCCTGTGATGCCTCCCACTGGATGAATATATGTGAAGCAGGTATAGTGTTAACAATATTGACTTTGTAGGACTGTTGAAAGGAACAATTGAAATAATGGATGGGAAACTACTTTTAAAATACAAGACGCTGGGTGATTGTTAGTAAATTGAATACAACTAGAAGCCAAGAGCAAGGGAGCCTGGGTAATCAGTCTATAGAGGTCAGCATCCCAAGGCCCAGAGTAGGGCAGAGAAGGGCGGAGGAATGGACCAGAGGAGCAAACAGAGAAAAACCAGCACAGATGGTGATACCATTTGCTGAAATGAATAACACAACGGAAGGGGCACTTTTTGGAAAATTAGTAGGTTGGGTAAGGAAACCAAGGCAGAAATCTATTCCAATGAACCAGGGCAAGGGAGTGCAAGGGAAAGAGGAAAGACTGCCCAGGCTCCAAGGGCTCCCCATCCTAAAAAAACCTGGTGAAATAAGGGTCCCAAGGCTACTGGGGAAGGCTGCTTGCAGACAACTTGCAGGATTCCCTCCCCTTCTCCTCTGCAGCAGCTCCCACTGTGAAGCCAGGAAGGCAGGGGCCACAGAGACAGATGATGGGACAGCAGGCAGAAGTGTACCCAGTTGGTACAAAGTGTTCCCAGACACTAGTACCACAGTTGAGGTGAGGGCTGGTCTGGAACCAGACCAATGTGGTAAAGTTTCAAAAAGCAAACGTGACTTAAAGCAATGGGCTTCTCTCTGAGACGATGTCATGTCCCTCCACATCTTAGGCCTTCTCACAGCTCCTCCACACACCCAGCCATGGCTCTCCAAACAAGGAAAGGCCTGCAGGCCCTCTGGGGTATCCTAGCACTTGACCTGCCTACCCCCTTTTGTGCCTTAGAAGGCCCAGACAGGAAGGGGAGCAAGCAGACTGGTGCTAGTCCAGCCCAAGGCCCCCAGCAGATTAAATATTCATGCAGCCAGAAGGCAGGAGACCAGCCAAGGACTTGCCCCTGGGGCTCTTGAGCTGTGGTAATGGCAGCAGCAGCTGTAGCCCACCCCTCTCCCCCACCCCCAACCTTTGTTCTGCAAACTGTATAGGCCTGCAGTGGGAGGATCCCAACCACCAACCCCACCCGCAACACACACACTCCAAATGCACTAGCCGGTGAGGAAACCAAGGGGAAGGGAGAGGGGAGGGGAGGAAGGCACACACAGATACAGACTACAAAAACAGACCCACAAATCACACAGACATACATATATATACAGATGGGCTCCTACCACGTAAACCCACACAGACTCACAATGAACATACACTCCTGTCATGCTGGTGCCTTCTTAAAACCTGCATCCCAGAAGCCTCACTTGCCTCACCCTAGGCCCTCCCCCACCCGCAGCCCTACCCCGACTCTGCTCGCGCCTGCTTTGGCGGGCACGAAGAAGAGGCCTAGAATCTTCCTGCCTTTCACTAGGGAAAGGTTTCTGGGCTTCCAATGCCCCTTCCAGAGCACCTTCCTCCATCCCTGAATTTCCTTCACGCAGCCCCCTCACTGTTAGTTAAGAAGAGGGGGGCGGGAGCAGGTCGTAGAGACTCCCCGAAGTAGCTGAAGAGAGTGACTTGAACTCGGGACTCCAGAGGCCCAACCTAGCATTACCGACCACCCAGCGATTACATTCTCAAAATCCCCTCCCGGTTGGAATGTCCCCACCATCCCCAGCTCGGCCTCGGTCTAGCCACCAGGAAGCACGATGATTAGATTCATTGCCCCGCCGAGGACTCAGGAAACTGAGTTCCACTTCTAGTTCCAAATTAATTATGTCTCTTGCCGCAGGCGCCTCCCGGGGCTGGCGTGACCCCACCCTCAAGGGGTGAAACAGACTTCCTCGAGGAGGAGGCTCCCTCCCCGACGCCCCTAATTCCCTGCCTCCACTGCGGGCGGCCCTCCAGGCCTGGGGAGGGCGCTGTCGGCTCCGGGAGCCGGGCCCTCTGGCCGGCGGACAGACAGGGAAGCCGCCTCCATGGTGGTGCTCTGTCCAGCATTTCAGCAATCGGCGGCGGCAGCGGCGACGGCGCCCGCGGGGAAACGGAGGGCGCAGGGCCACCGGGGCCGCGGAGCTGCCCTGCCGAACCCAGCCGAGGAGGCAGCCTGGAGGCAGCCCGGACAAGCGGGGCAGGAGGACTTGGCTTCAGCGCCCCGCGAAGCGCGGCGGTAAGCTGGGAGGTGAGAGCCCCTGATGGGGCGGCGGCATTCCCTAGAGGGGCTGGGGCTAGGTGGAACCTCTGGCCTCCCTAGCAGGGCCGGGACCTGGGATCCACAGGCCCCGGAGCAGAGGGCAGGTGTTGGAGGACTGCTGGAGTGTCAGTCCAAGGGTGTGAGGCACCTGGGGGACAGAGGTGAGGAATGTTTTTCATTTCATTGAGAGGGATGGAGAGAGCCAGAACCCCGTGGGGTCACAGGCAGGAATCTCCTGGACATAAATGACCATGGTCAGGTCGCTGAGGAAGCTAGAAAGGCCCCCAACCGCAGTCCAGTTGACCTCCCCCAGCTGAGGAGAAGGACCCACTCCCCAAGGAAAGGAAAGGCCAATGCAGGGACCCTGTGGAGGTTCTGGTCACTGGGGGTGGAGGAGAAAACCCCACTTGAATGCTGGGCCCCTGTCCAGCATGGGGTGCCAGCAGAGAGGACAGTATGGCCCCTTTCCCAGCTGCCCAAATGCCCCTGGGGAGGCAGGAGCTGGCAGTGAGAACTGGGTCTCACACAAGATGGCATTTACTCTCACACTGGGAGTAGGACAGAGGACACAAAAGAGAAAATAGCTACTAGGAGTTTAGGAGGGATCCTTTATGGCTCTCTAGAGTCCACGGGAGAGTTTCTGGGACTCAGAATGTGCCCAGCCCTGGAGCAAATTCCTGGTAGAGAGGAGGGATGAGAGAAGAGATGCAGACTCTGCCTCACATCCTCCTCCCCCTCCTTCCCAGGGCTCCTGCCTGGACAGTGTTGAAGCCTCCTGCAGTTCCTGCTCCTGACAGCAGGTCCATTGTGGGGATGGATCTGTGGGGGGAACAGGAGAAAAGCACTCAGGCCTGACACCTGTGCTCTGTCCCAGCCATAGCTGCTCACCCCCTAAGATCTCATTCACTCACCCATTTCTGGCACTGGGATCTGGGCTGGTCTTTTGTCCTATATCTAGATAAGAGACAGGTACTTTGATGGAGAGAGAGCAGGGCAGGAGCTGGAGAGTCTCTCTGTGCAGGGAACATCTTAAGATCATGACCCCAACATGTGCCAAGTTCTTCATCAGCCAGAAATAGGACCAAGTTGGCTAGGAACTTGCTCCCACACAACACCAGCTTTTTGGTTCCTTAACTTTATGCCCCATCCCACTCTCCTGTGAAGGGTAGAGGAGGTATTCTTGAAGAGTGAAGAAAGAGTTGATTGGTTTTTAAGAGGTGGAGGTGGGTGGGTATGGAGTCATGGACTCTGAAGTCAGAGAAACATGGGTTTAAATCTAGCTGTGTGACCTTGGGTAAACCACTTAACATTTCTGAATCTACTTCTCAGTCTGTAAAGCAGGTATCGTGTTAACAGTACCTACTTCGTAGAGCTGTTGAAAAGAATAACCAAATAATGGATGAGAAACTACTTTTTTTTTTAAGTGTAAGGTGCTGAGTGTTAGTAAATTGAATACAAGCAAGAATTTCTTATGGGGGACCTGGAAAAAAGTGGGAAAGTTTTCAGCATTGTTGAAGGCATGTCTTTCTCTTCCCAGAGGAGATAGACCTTGGCTGAGGGTCTCATGCCAGGCTCCATCCTAGGGACAATGCTAAGTTGACTCGGTTAATCCTCACCAAAGCTTCACAAGGAAGGCATCATTGCCCCTATTTCACAGCCAAGAAAAGAGGCTGAGTGACTTTCCCAAGGTCATGAATCTACCCAAGCTATCTTCCCTGGGGCAGGAGTGAAGCTGATGAGCTTTCCCAGCCCCTTGATAGCAAGACCCAGTTAAGTGTCAGTTTCTTGATTCATGATGCCAGTTTTACAGGTGGGGAGCCTGAGGCATATAAGTGGGATGTGCAGTGCCGTGAGGAGGTGACTCTCCCAAGGTCACTGGAATATTTGAAGGTGGGATGTGCTCTGAATTGGCCAGCTGGGGGCTCCCTCCCCAGCCCACTCCCACCATTGTCACGCCTGCCATGGGGGGAGTCTTGGTCTGTCTGGCAGGCCCATTTGCTTACTGCCACAACTTCTCCTCACTTCTTTTGCCTGCCAGCCTCTTGCTGACCTTGACAAGCTGGTGACTGTTCCTTCCCGAGGGGTTAGCCCGCACCCCCCTGCAGTGGGACAATGGTCGCAAGCAGCTGCCAGCACTGCTGGGGTCAGCCTCCCCTACTGACTTTTCTCCTCTACTGCCTACTTCTCACTTGCCCCAGGAACAATATCATAGCCTTCCTGTCCGAACAGCTTGCCAGGGGTGCCAGTGAGGAGATGGGAGAGCCCAGCCTCTTCCTTAACTCCCCTACGCATTTAAGCCCCTGCCACTTCACATACATGATCTCATTTCGTCCTCACACAACCTGGTGCCAAAGGTGCCACTGTCTCCATTTCACAGAGGAGCAAACCAAGGCCTGAAAGTGTGACATGACTTTCTCAAGGTTACAGAGCAAGACCTTGGTGCAACCCAAGTCCACTGCCTCAGGGCCAGTGTGGTTTCCACAGTGCCACTCTGTCTTCAATTCTCTAGGCTCTCCTGGCTGAGGGGTCAACCAGGGCATGGTGGGTTTGGGGAGCATGTGGTAAAGATAAATGAGGGCCCAGGGACAGGAGTTCAAGGACCTTCTTTCTGGGCCCAGCTCTGACCCTAGCTCACTTTGTGACCTTTAGCAGGTTCCTTCTTGTCTCTAGGTCTCAGTGTTCCCAACCATAAAACGATGGGGTTTGACTAGATGACCCTGAGGGCCCTGCCAGCACGAGGAGCTTGAGATCTTTCTGCTCTATAAATTTGTATGTCAGGAAGCCTTGTGGTTCTGTTGGTGAAAGTAGAAGTCAACTCCAGTGTTCCATGGTTGGACTTAGTAGCTGCAGCTGAGATTCAACATTCATTCCTCCCTACTACCTGTGGACTCGGAGGTCTTAACTAAAGGGGTTGAGCCAGGATTAGACCCCTAGGTGTGAGGTGACCTGCAGGGACCCTGAAGATGCCTTCACCACCTCTCAGAGTATCCACCAGGGCCAGGAAGGCCCCCAGGACCCATATGCACAGGTCAGACATCCAGGGATGCAGCAGGGGGATGGTGGGGCAGGCTTCTTTATGGGGTCTCAGGGAAGAGGAGGGATTTTGCAGCTGGTACTATAAAGAAAGAATGTGGAGCCTTGCAGAGGGATGGTCGGTATAGCTACTGGTCCAGGTTGAGGTGGGAAGGCCGGCCAGGTTAGAAATGGGGGAGAGACTCCTTCTCAATGCCAAGACTTGGCTCAGTGAAGTGTTGAGAGCTCAGCAAGGAGGAGGGGCTTAGTGAGGAAAGATGGGATAAGTGAGGGAGGGTTCATGAAGTGCAGGCGGCTCAGTGGGGGGGAGGGGCTCAGGAAAGGAAAGGGGCATTCAACGAGTGGGCAGAGGAGTCTGATGAAAGGAAGGGGAGTTCGGTGAGGGGGCTGAGAAAGGGGAAGTGGTTCAGTGATGAGGAAGGGGTCAAAGTGAGAGTGTGCTCAGTGAGGGGACAGAGAGGTGAGCAAGAAGGCTGGAGGCCCAGAGCAGCAGAGGGGCTTTTTGGCCAAGAATTACAGACCCCCAGCCTAGGTCCTCCTTGTGGCTTAGTTAGTGCCTACTGACACCTCTGAGTTCCTGCCTTTTCACACACTTCTGGGTCACAAGCACAGGAAGGAAACAGCTCCATCCCCAGAGGTCAGACCTGTTGGACCCAAGCCTCTGTCATCCAGAACTGAGCTCTCAGGGGACAGGAGCAGGTGAGCCAGGTCCGGGTAGGCCAGGCTGCCTATTGGCTTGGGAGAATGCCCTCAGCGGTCATGTGCTCCTGGGCTCCAGAGCAGCCCCCAACTCCCAAGGACTCCCCCAGTAGCCAAAAGCCACCAGCCCACTGCTTCCTCGCTAGTCAGCCTGGCCTCATCCTCCCGCCGCCCCCGCCCTGGCCTCCTGCCCACTGCAGAGGCTGCTGTGCCAGCTGGAGCCAGCGGACACTGTCTCAGCTCCCTCAGCATCCTGCTGGGCCTTTGAGGCCTATGAAGAGACCTGGGCCCAGTAAACCAGACCCTGGGGTATGGGAAGCTTACTTAGCCTAGGAGTTCTTGGCCTGCCTATTTCTGGCCTTGCATTTGGCCTGTGGCAGGGAGACCTCTCCCAGAC
Source organism: Loxodonta africana (assembly GCF_030014295.1). Taxonomy (NCBI): domain Eukaryota; kingdom Metazoa; phylum Chordata; class Mammalia; order Proboscidea; family Elephantidae; genus Loxodonta; species Loxodonta africana. The sequence continues at coordinate 90,407,156 of NC_087353.1, read as the reverse complement.
CTGAGCCTCATCCCCACCATCCATTCTAGTCTCACTCCCAGAACTCTCCAGGATGGAAACAGGTAAAAATAAGTTTTATTGAATTCTTTTGATTTTAAGAATGGCACGTCTTCATTGTACAAGATTTGGGAAATACAGAAACCAAAGAGAATATGAAAATCATCTATAATCCCACTATCCAGGGTAACCACTATTAGCATGGCGGGATATTTCCTTCCAGGCTTTTTTCTCTGCATTCATAGACACACAGAATTAAGTAACTGGGATCACACTGTTGGAGGAAAACAGTATTTTTCGCTCTATTGTGAACATTCTCTGATGTCTATAAAGATTCTTCAGAAAAATACTTTAAATGGCCATACAAAGGCTGGACGTGAGTGGAGTTGCTTCCCAGGAAGCCGGTGGGGAGAGCCCCACTGTATCCTTCCCCTGTTGGGGCACACCTTTGGAGTCTGCTGGCTGTGGGTTTTCCATGGACAGGATGGCTTTGGAGTCTGTGATAGGGTCAGCCAGAGGGTGGAGTTGGCTTGCTCCTTCAGGACCCCTCTCTCCTCAGGGACTGAGAGGGGGAGTGGCCAAAGCTGCTAGGGGTGGGGCAGGGGAGGGTTGCACTGGGGGGAGGTTGAGAACCTGGATGCCACAGGCCTCAGAAGAAAGATCTCAGAACTGGGAATCAGGAGACCTGGGCTCCAGTCTTAGCTGTGCCCAGCCTCCACTCTCAGGTCTGTTTTCTGTCCTATAAAATGGGCCTATTACTACCTGCCTGCAGGTGTGATATGAGAAGGAACTCAGGTAACGAGTATGAAAGCACCTTAAAAAACTTGCTATTAAGTGGATTCCAACTCATGATGACCCCATGTGTGTCAGAGTAGAACTGTGCTCCATAGGGTTTTCAGTGGCTTTTTCAGAAATAGATTGCCAGGCCTTTCTTCTGAGGTGCCTCTGGGTGGATTCGAACCTCCAGCCTTTCAGTTAGCAGCCAAGTGCCTTAGCCATTTGTACCACCCAGGGACTCCAAGGGTGGGTAAAATCCAGTGTGCTCCTGAGAGATGGTAGTCACCATTTACCCAACATTCATTGACTGTCTACGAATTTTTGGGCATAGTATGAGCACTGAAGATACAAAGGTGAATCAGGCACTGTCCTTGACCTTGAAGAGCTCTCAGTTTAATGGGAAAGCAAGGCATTTGGGGCAACTGCCAGTGATGACCCAATGAGGTCCTGCTAGAACTAAGAGGTGTCCACAGTGATGTGGGCAGTCAGAGAACGATTCTTGGAGAAGTGACATTTAAGTTGGGCCTTGAAGATTGACAGGGAAGGTGCCAGACAAAGAAGGCAGAGGAGCGATGTTGCAAAGAACAGCATGGGCAGAGGCCCACAGGTATGGAAAGTCCTGGCTGAATTAAGAGGGTAATGGATCATCTAGTGTAGCCATAGCACAAAGGCCATGCAGGGGAATAGAGGCGGCCCAGCAGGAATGGTAGGCTGGTTGGGTCATGAAGGACGTTGAAAAGGGCTTTAAGATCTGGGAATTTGTTTGGAAAGCCATGAGGACCCTGGAAGGCTGTGAAGCAGGAGAGTGAAATGGTCAGGCTTGCCCTTTAGGAAGCCTACTCTGGCTGCAGTCGGATAGGCGATGGAGAGAAGGAGGCCAAGGGCAGAGAGGCCAGGGAGCAGCTGCTGTGTTCATCCAGGCGGGGGATGATGGGGCAGTCTCAGAGGCTCACCTCTGGGAGGTTTGACGGGTGTACGTGCATGTGCTCCTAGGAAGAAAGAAGACCTGTGGGGCAGGGGCAGGGTGAGAGGTGGGGAAACTGCCCTGCATGCCCTTCCCCAGCAGATGGCACAGCCACAGTATCAGACACGGAGCCCCACGTTTGGGGAGTGGGGTGCAGAGCTGGCATAGGGGGCCTCAAGGGAGGGAGGAAGCTGAGACTCCTCCCTGTCTGCCCCTGCCCAGCCTATGCATCTACGTTCTTGTTCCACACACCACCACCAGCTGCTGTTGAATTTATTCTGACTTGTGCCCCCTCCCCCGCCATGTGTGTCAGATTGGAACTGTGCTCCAATGTCTGATTTTTCAGAAATTGATCACCAGGCCTTTCTTCCGAGGCACCTCTAGGTGGACTTGAACCTCCAGCCTTTGGTTAGCAGCAGAGCCCACTGACTGTTTATGCCACCCGTGGACTCCTTGGTTCTTGCGACCCATCCATTATTCTCCTGGGTATAGCTCTCTTCCCTGCCTCCCACATTCTCTTTTCCTCTATCTCCTGCTCTTTAGATATCAAAAAGCAGCCGATGGTCATTCATTCATTCTTTCGTGCATCAAACACTTGCTCAGCAGCTCCTCTGAGCTAAAAGCTTACTTGTCATTGTCATCCCCAAGCGCTGAGCTAGGCACTGCTGCGGGAAGGGAGGAGCAAGCCAGTCCTTATGCTTGAGCAGCCCTCAGTCTCGCGGGGGGCGGGAGCAAAGCTCCTAAGGCGTGAATGTCTTTGGATGGAAAATGCATGATGTGGGGAGCACCCCAGGGGCTGCCAGGGCCCTGGCATGGGGCTTGGCTACCTGGATGACTTTGGGGCAGGCATCACAGATGGGCCTCACAGGATGAGTTCAAGTTCGCAAAGGAAACAGCACGAGCAGAGAGATGGAGGAGGAAAGAGCCCCAGGCACTCAGGGAATAGTGTGGCTGGAGGGTTGGGGCCTGGGCTGAGGCGCAGAGGACCAGACTGGGGAGGCAGTACCCAGGGTGGGAATTGAGTGCCAGGCCCAGACACTGAGGACAGCAGAGAACCCAAGGACTGTTTCCAGCAGGTCAGTGCACAGCCAGAGCCATTTCAGGAAGGTCACCCTCACAGGCCGAGCAGATTTGGGCAGATGGAGAGAATAGGGGAACTTGCAGTGTGTTTTCAGGCCACGGGTCACATGGCTCAGGGCGTCTCCTACTGCACCTTGGCTCTGCCCAACCTGGGGCACCCAGGGCCACTGCAGCCATAGTCTCTAGGTGTAGAGTACCTGCCTCGGTATTTCCAGAAAAGCCTGTGAAAAGCAGATTCCTGGAACTTACTCAAAATGACTGATTCAGAATCTGAGTATGGAGCCTGGGAGTCTGCATTTTCGCAAGCCCCCAAGTGACCGTATGCACTAGAGTTGAGACAGCCCTGCCTTATTGGCTTTGCCTGGGGTTTTCTTTCTTCTGCTGCTGCTGTTAGTCTTCAAGGCTCAGCTCAAATGTCATCTCTGTGATACCTTGTTCCAAGCTCTCTCCTCCTTTCACGTGTCCAAGTGCCTGGTGCTGCTGCTTCCTCAGCCCCTTGTGTATGCTCTGTTCTGGCTGGTTGCTTCTCCACCTCCTTCAGTTATCACTGAGAGCTCTCGCATAGCATTAACCACGCACTGTTTGCAGCACTTCACCATGATCCTATGATGTAGCCAAGTTACAGTTAAGGAAATAGACACAGAGAAGTTAATAACTTCACCAAGGCCACCCAGCTAAGAAGTAGTGGAACCACAGAGCCCGTAGTGTCCTGTGCTGCCCCAGACAGGAGCTCTTTGAGAGCAGGAGCCCTGTGTTATTCACTGTCGTGGATCCCCAGAGCGAGCAAGGGGCCTGGCATATAGGAGGTGCTCGGTTTCCTCATCTGTAAAATGGGCTTAAAGATAATAATTCCCTCCCAGGGATGCTCTGGATCTTGGAGAAGTCTGTGGCACTAATGGGGGTTGTCAGCTGCAAGGTGCTTGGTCTGGGATGGGGGCAGGGCCAGCGGAGACAGGGACTCCTCTCTGGGGTTTTAGAGTGGGACAGCTTTCCAGACAGGAGTCCTTTTCCCGTCATCTACTGTGTTAAGGTTCAGCCTCTCCACAGAAATCGGACCCTCTAAACCTAGGGTCTAGAGGCGTGGAGGAGGAGCTATGATTGGGGTAGGGTCAGAGGCCCTGAGGAAGGGCTGGTTGGGCAGCAGGGTGGGGACTCAAAGAGGCCATTGCTATTGAGCAGCCCCCATGCCCTGTGTGATTTTAAGGCATCCCCAAGAGCACGCAGGGCCCCACCTCCATCATTCCCACCTCCCACCCACAGTCCCTCAGGAGCCATAGGTTATTGTCAATGATGTTAATTAACTGCTTAATTAGCCATTTAGGCTAATCAGACTAATTGAAATTAATTGGCTACTATTTGTCAAGGACCCTGAAAAGCTGTGCCTCTCCAAGTTGAACTGTGTGACTGGGCTCGGAGTCAGGGAGAAGCTGAGAATGCTCTGCAGACAGGGTGTGACTGGGCTGGGAGTCGGGGAGAAGCTGAGGATACTCTGCAGACAGTGTGTGACTGTGCTGAGAGTCAGGGAGAAGCTGAGGGTACTCTGCAGACAGGGTGTGACTGAGCTGGGAGTCAGGGAGAAGCTGAGGATGCCCTGCAGACAGGGTGTGACTGGGCTGGGAGTCGGGGAGAAGCTGAGGATACTCTGCAGACAGGGTGTGACTGGGCTGGGAGTCGGGGGGAAGCTGAGGGTACTCTGCAGACAGGGTGTGACTGGGCTGGGAGTCAGGGAGAAGCTGAGGATACTCTGCAGACAGTGTGTGACTGTGCTGAGAGTCAGGGAGAAGCTGAGGTACTCTGCAGACAGGGTGTGACTGGGCTGGGAGTCGGGGAGAAGCTGAGGATGCTCTGCAGACAGGGTGTGACTGGGCTGGGAGTCGGGGGGAAGCTGAGGGTACTCTGCAGACAGGGTGTGACTGGGCTGGGAGTCAGGGAGAAGCTGAGGATACTCTGCAGACAGTGTGTGACTGTGCTGAGAGTCAGGGAGAAGCTGAGGTACTCTGCAGACAGGATGTGACTGGGCTGGGAGTCGGGGAGAAGCTGAGGATGCTCTGCAGACAGGGTGTGACTGGGCTGGGAGTCGGGGAGAAGCTGAGGGTACTCTGCAGACAGGGTGTGACTGGGCTGAGAGTCAGGGAGAAGCTGAGGATGCCCTGCAGACAGGGTGTGACTGGGCTGGGAGTCGGGGAGAAGCTGAGGATACTCTGCAGACAGTGTGTGACTGTGCTGAGAGTCAGGGAGAAGCTGAGGTACTCTGCAGACAGGGTGTGACTGGGCTGGGAGTCGGGGAGAAGCTGAGGATGCTCTGCAGACAGGGTGTGACTGGGCTGGGAGTCGGGGAGAAGCTGAGGGTACTCTGCAGACAGGGTGTGACTGGGCTGAGAGTCAGGGAGAAGCTGAGGATACTCTGCAGTGTGTGACTGGGCTGGGAGTCGGGGAGAAGCTGAGGGTACTCTGCAGACAGTGTGTGACTGGGCTGGGAGTCAGGGAGAAGCTAAGGATGCTCTGCAGACAGGGTGTGACTGGGCTGGGAGTCGGGGAGAAGCTGAAGATGCTCTGCAGACAGTGTGTGACTGGGCTGGGAGTCAGGGAGAAGCTGAGGGTACTCTGCAGACAGGGTGTGACTGGGCTGAGAGTCAGGGAGAAGCTGAGGATACTCTGCAGTGTGTGACTGGGCTGGGAGTCGGGGAGAAGCTGAGGGTACTCTGCAGACAGTGTGTGACTGGGCTGGGAGTCAGGGAGAAGCTAAGGATGCTCTGCAGACAGGGTGTGACTGGGCTAGGAGTCGGGGAGAAGCTGAAGATGCTCTGCAGACAGTGTGTGACTGGGCTGGGAGTCAGGGAGAAGCTGAGGGTACTCTGCAGACAGGGTGTGACTGGGCTGGGAGTCAGGGAGAAGCTGAGGATGCTCTGCAGACAGGGTGTGACTGGGCTGGGAGTCGGGGAGAAGCTGAGGGTACTCTGCAGACAGTGTGTGACTGGGCTGGGAGTCAGGGAGAAGCTGAGAATGCTCTGCAGACAGGGTGTGACTGGGCTGGGAGTCGGGGAGAAGCTGAAGATTCTCTGCAGACAGTGTGTGACTGGGCTGGGAGTCAGGGAGAAGCTGAGGGTACTCTGCAGACAGGGTGTGACTGGGCTGGGAGTCGGCGAGAAGCTGAGGATACTCTGCAGACAGTGTGTGACTGTGCTGAGAGTCAGGGAGAAGCTGAGGGTACTCTGCAGACAGTGTGTGGGCTGGGAGTTGGGGAGAAGCTGAGGATGCTCTGCAGACAGGGAGCGGCTGGTAGCCAGTGACAGCACTGAGGGCACCAGGGCTGCTGCCCATGGACAATGTGCCTCCCAGCAGCTTGCAGGACTGGGCCCTCACATCTTACTTAAAAAAAAAAAAGTTTGAAGAGGACCAGGAGGAAGAATGGGATACTTTACTTCCTCCATCTCCAAGGGCTGTAAAGACCTTGGTGGAGGAGAGACATGAAAATCCTAAATAAGCCATGATATAAGTAGGTCACCACATAACAACTTCTGGGAGGAAGCATACATACTCAATAAAAAAAAAAAAAGGATAAGCAGCATAGGGTAGACAAAATATGCAAAATATTAAACTGATAAAAAGGATCAGATTTACATTATTTAGTCAAATACGGCCCCCAAAACCCACAGTACATTTTTATGGCTGTTTTAAAACACAACTTACAGTTTGAAATTATAGCACTTGAAACAAAAAAAACTACTATGAAATGCATCCTACGTTTTCGGGGAAAAAAAGCCAACCCACTCAAAAATGGGAGTGTGAATTTGTCTTCAGAGCTATTCTCTCAAGATTAAATGGCTCCTCCATCTAGTCCACCCTGGCCTGGGAGCTGGGAGCCTAGAGCCTTGTCTTGACTTCTTTACTGACTCCCTGAGGGTCCCTTTCCCTCTCTGGGCCTCAGTTTCCTCAAAAGTGAAGAGCTGGCCCATCTTCCTGAGAGAGTTCATACACAGGGCAGAGAAGGTGTGGGTTTAGAGTGTTCTGGAGATGAATACATATGTGAGGGGAGAAAGGGGGTCCATCTTTGACGGAGGGTCAAGCTCCTAGCAAGAGGGACACTTCTGGGGAAGGAGGAGGGCTTGGTGACAGAGACCTCAGCTTGGTAAGGGAAGACATGGAGAACAAACATGGGGTCTCTCTCTCCCCCTTTACTGCCCAATCCTGCAGCCCCTGGAGGAGGCAGGACGGGGAGAGACTGGAAAGTGTTGCCTAGCAACCAGAGGCACATCTGGATGGATGGGAATGGCAGGCGATGCTCCAGCCCCCAGCCTCGGCTCTCTTTTTGATCTCACCCAGCCCAGCAGAAACCTGGGGGAGGGGGGGATGCCCAGGGCAGCCTGCCTGATTAGAGCTGAGTCAACAGAGGGAATTTTCCATAATAAGATTGTGTGGGCAGTGGAGGCAGCTGCCCCTGGCCTCTCCTGTCACCATCCCCAGGGGAAGGAAGAGCCCTGTTTGTCCAGTATACACCGCTCCTGCTAATAGATTTTGGGGGCACATCACCCTCCAATTTTGATTTTTCCCAGTCTTGGAGATCCAGAGGCTCAGAACCCAGCTCTACCCAGACCCCACCAGTATCCAGGCCCCTGACCCCTAGTCCAGATGGGGAAACTGAGGCCCAAAGAGGCAAAGAGACCTGATCATTTGCTTCTAGCCCATCCTGCCCTTCCTCAGCCCAACTCCCAGGTGTGGGCAGGGGAGCATCTGATCCCGGGGAGAGGAGAAGGAAACAATGGAAGCTGGTGAGTGTCTGGCTCTGATTTCACTCCAGGGTCAGCCCCAGAGGCCAGCTTGGAAGGGTCTGCAGGGAGCATGGAGTCCTGGCACGCAGGTGACTCTGCCTAGGACATCTTCCCAAAGCCATGTGGCTTGCACTCCCCATCCCAGGACGCGAGGATCACCACCTCTCTTGCAGCCCATCCCATCAGCAACAGCTCAGCCCCAGGAAGGTTCTTTCCCAGGCTCAGCTGAAGCTGTTCCTCTGGAACGCCACCCGCTTCTCCAGCCCAGCATCTGCAGCCCCAGAGATGCCTTCTGCTCCCTGGCTGGAAGGCTTCCGCCTCCCTGAAGATGCTGAGGGCCCTGAAAGGCAGTAGAGTGGGCTGGGTGGGGGTGGAGATTCCTTTGTTCCACTAGAGCACAGGGGAGGGAGACTAAAACACTACTTGCTTTATTTGGTATCTGCACTGGTCTATACTGTAGGGTCTCTATGAATCAGAATCAACTTGACAGCAGTGGGTTCCTGGTCTGTACAGGTCTATCTACTGGGTTGAACTAGTTCTGTAGTATTGTCAATGACCGGTATGGCATATTCTGAACCAGGCCACTGGTCTATAATACTGGTCCACATTGGTCTGTCCTCTCCTTATATGGCCAGTCTGACCCCGTGGCTTGGCTGGGTCTGTCACATTTTCAAGGCTCTGTGTGGCCTGTCTTCGGCTACATTTGTCTGTACTGGTCTCACCCTGGGCTGCATGACCCGTACTGTGGGCCCCTAGGTAAGAAAGAGGCAGCTGAGGCCACCTTGTCCCTGAAGACCTACCACTCAGGCTTTCTGCTCTGGGGACCCACATCAGAGGCAGCAGGAACAGGAGAAGGGGCCTTGAGCTCATGGGGGGCGGCGGAGCCTAAGTGCCAAGTAAGTGCTTCTCACATACGTTCAAAGACAGAGCTGGACTCCAGGGCTTAGAAAGTATATGACAATGTGACCCATGCAAATGTCAACATACACATGGCCTGGGCATATTGAGAGAGAGCCAAGACCTTTCTGTCTGAGGTCCCTGGAGATGGTGGTGGTATAAAACAAGTAGTGAGCTCCCCGTCAGTACAAACACAGGCTGGATTTCAACAAACATTCACAGGCAGCTGCTCTGTGCCAAGCCCTGTGCTGAGCACTCAGGACACAAAGATGGATGCAGCACAGCCACTGCCTGTGGGAGCCCTCAGTCCGGCCAAGGAGCAAACAGTCATGATAGGACAAGGTTAGTGCTGAGCATGATGATTGGAGGGCGAGGCTCCAGGACCACAACAGAGGCACGTCTGCCAGGGGAGGTCAGGGAAGGCTCCACAGAGGAGGTGATGCTTGAGCTGGGTCTTGTAGCATGGTTGGAAGGGAAGAACATTCCAGGCACAGGGAACAGTGTAGGGCACAGTGTAGGTGGGGCAGAGATCAGACTGGGGCTGGACAGGTCATCCAGAACCCGTGTGCCTGGCTAAACTGCAGGGCTTTCTCCTCTGGGCAGGGGGCTTGCTGTCTCTGCCTTGCCTGCCCTGGACACCCGATTCTGGCTCCGGGAACATCGCCAGTCCAGCTGCCCCATTCCACAGCACAGGTTGAGACTGCGGGGAAGGGGACAACCCCGAGTCCTACCCAGGCACAGCCGGCCCATGCTGGGCTGGATGGGGAGGGCAGAGAAAGGGCCACGAGGACTCTCGCTGAGGCACAACACTGTATGGCCAGCACCCCGCAGGCCAGGCTGCCAGCCCCTCCAGGAACCAGCCTTCCCACCCCCATCCCCTCTAGACCCTATCTGGGGCTCTGGCCAAGGCCTTCTCCTGGCTCCAACAGGGGCAGCAGGAAGCTCGGCTGCTGAATAATTGAAAGGAAGGCTTTCAGCATCTCTCCCTCCCCACTGCAGTGTCTTCTCGAGGGTTGGATAACAAACAGCAGCACCAGTGAGCCTCCAGAGCCTCCCAAGAGAGACTCTAAGGAAGCTGGGAGGAAGCTCACTCTGCTAACCCTCTCACTGCTGGCCTGCCTGAGGTGCCTTCCTCTCACCAGTGTGTACTGGTCTGTACCGGTCCGTGTGCGTTGATCTTTGTCGAAAGGACCTTATTGGTCTACTAGTCTTTGCAAGTTTGTACTGATTTAGAACGGCACATCGTCTACCTGATCTGTTCTGATTTATACTGGTCTGTATTTCCTAGGGTTTCACTCACTGCCTAGAGTGGTTTAGACTGGTCAATATTCTTTATGGGTAATAACAATACCTGACAGTTATATGCGAAATTTAAACATAATACAGGCATTGCACTGCACACTTGTTTGTTTACTCCTCACAATCACCCTGAGAGGCAGTTACTAATATTAACCCCATTTTACAGATGAGAAAACTGAGCACAGAGGTTCAGCCACTTGCTTTAGGGCACAGAGAAACGATTTGAGCCCAGATAGGTAGGGCTGTCTACCACTTGGCCTTTCTGCCACTTCCTGACCAGCACAAGTCTGTCTAGGTTAATGTGGACCAGGCAGTCCTTTAGAGCCAGACCTCTCTTCAAAGATGAGGGGCCACCATTATAGAGCTGGGGATATTGACTGGTGTAGTAGGGGTACCAGGCAGCAAGACGAACCTTTCTGAACATGTCCTCTTCAGCTCAACACCCTTTACTCACTCCCTCTTGCCTACAGGGTACAATCCTAGTTCTTCAGCCTGGTCCTGAAGGCCTGGCCTTTGCTCCCTTCCTGGCCCACTGTGCTCAGCCCTACACAAGTTCATACTCTTCCCTCTGTCCCTTCCAAGCCTTCTTCCCACATGCCCCACACCCTCTGCCCAGGACATCCTTTCTCCCCTTTTTTGTCCCACCAACACCTAGTTAATGCTTCAAGATCTCTCCTCCAGGAACTCCTCCTGGCTAATCTCCTCCCCTCATACCCCAGCTCATTAGAGGCTCTGCCACATGTCCCCCATCACAGCATTTATCTTGTTGCATTATAACCATCAGTCTGTGCTCCACTCCCTGCGTTTCTCTGTTGTCATCTGATGGGATTCAGAGTGGCCATTAACTCAATAGTTGTAATGTGAATGAGGGACTCACTCCTGCCTAGAGGCTGAGAGACTACCTCCTGATCACGTGGCCCTTACTCACCTGGCCTGCCCTTGGGCACAAAGGAGGGTTTCTGGTTTGTCCTAGCCACCGCCTTATTACCTTTGGGCCACCCACCTCGTGATCCGACTCACTGGCTGGAGATGTAGAGAAGGGTCCCCACAGGGAAGGGGGAGGCTGACAGGAGAGAGGTTGGCCCCTCCCTCCAGTCCTCTAGGGAATGTGTTAGTGCCATGGGTGCCGCCTGGCCTCAATGCTAGGGCATTGTGGGGGCCACACCTAGATTCCTTGAACACCACGGAGATGGCTTTTCTTTTCTAGCCTGATAAAATACCTTAATAAATCTTTACAAAGACCTGGACTTAGTTTTACAACCTAAGTGCCCAGTCTCATGCATATTTGTCAGTTCTGTCACGTTTCTGAGAGTTACAAAGAATTATTTCTTCCAGGAAATTTGGGAGGAGGCATGCCCCTCCCTACTCCCTCCCCTCACACTGGGCTTTTTCTCTGGAAGGTCTGATCCTGTGTTCGCAGCCTTCAGGGAATGCAGCTTTCTACATCACGCATCCCAGTCCACCCTAGCCCTCTTATCCCAGGTCCCTGGGCCCTGCCATGCCCCTGCCCCTTAGTCTATGCTTCCCCCCCGCCTGGATTCCCCTTTCCTTACGAGAAGAAGAGACAACATTCAAACAGCCATTTCAAACATCATTCCCTTTGTGAAGCCTTCCCTGACCACCCCAGGCAAAGGTAGACACCTCCGCAGCACTTGGGAGGGAGGGTCAGAATCTATCTTCATGACAAGCTTGTCACTGAAAGAATCAAAGAATGAATGATCTCACCACACTAAGAGGTAGAGAGTATGGTCTCCATTTTACAGATGAGAAAACTGAGGCTCAGAAGACTTAACAACTTGCCCTGATCACCTAGGCAGAAGTGGTAGAGCCAGAATTCAAGCTCCAGTTTTCTGATTCCACATACAGTGTGCCTTGTCCACCACCGCCCCCTTTTCTGAGACCAGTGGGGGACAGTAGAAAGACATTTGTGCAAGAAGGTTGTTCCATTGTGTGTGACCACAGATGAGCATATCTGAAGTCGTGGGAACGTGTAACTTTGAGGGGTGTGGAGGCCCTGAGTATCACCATTATAGTTGGGGAGGTAGGTCTCTGGCAGAAGCAGGAAAAGGACACCCCAGGAGAATGGGAGCAGAGGCGGCCCAGAGCTAGGGAAGTGGGTGCTGTCCACGGTGCTGGAGGCCCAAGGTGCTGCTAGTGAGATAGAGGGGAAGGTAAAGGGGGAGGAGGTAGGGGAGGAAGAAGGAGTTTGCTGAGGCCAGCAGGAGTAAAGGAAAAAGTGGCCCAGGTCATCCCAGCGAGGTCCTCCAAAAGATGCCCACTTACTACCCCCCAGCCCCTGCCCTGGGCGCCGACCTCTGCCCTCTCCTCTTCCTCCATGCCACCCCAGACAACCAACAATCTTGTTCACTCTCCAGTTGCAGTCTCCAGCTATATAAGGATGACTCCCAAACCAGGGCACAGATTTCACCCTCCTGAGCCCTAGACTTATGATCTGAGGCCTCCTTGACATCTTCACCTGGATGTCTAGGGACCTCTCACACACACTACGTTCAAATCAAGATGGTCATCGCAGACAAATAATGACCATCAGTATCAGTTCTGAAATGCTCATTGCATGCCGGGCACTATGCTAACATTTCACATGCCTTCGTCTTTTACAATAAACCTATGAGGAGGGTGCTTTTGTTAGTCCCATGTTACAGGTAAGGAAACTGAGGCACAGAGAGTTTAAGTCCCATGCCCAGAGTCACTCAGCTCATAAGTTCGCAAAGAATACAGCCCTGTCTCCCCCTCAAACCAGGGCTCCCCAGGGTAGGGCAGGGTGTTCCCTCAGACCCATATGTGGTCCCCTGCTCACTACATCCTGGTCCCTCCTCCCCAGACCCACCCCAGGCCACCACTGATCTGAGCAGCCTCCTCTGAGCAGGGCTGAATGATGACCTCATTAGCTGAGAGGCCTCTATGCCTGTCAGCAGCAGAGTTTCTGGAGTAGACTGGACCCAGCAGTACAGATGGGCTGTTTCACCTTCAATTAGTCTCCACCAGCACAGCTGGACTGGCAGGCACCAGCAGCCAGTGTGTGGTCTACCCTACCTATGGCCAGGCCTGCTCAAGAACCCAGGTTTCAGCCTGAGGATGGGGAGGCTAGCCCAGGGGCCCAGCCATGAGCCTTGGATATCAGGGCTCTAACCCTTCAACTGTTTTCTAGCTGTCAAAAGAGGGGGTGCTCCCCTATCAGCAGGCATTAAATTAGAGCTACATGACTTAATCTGCACTGTGTTTGGCTGGCTCCAGCATCTGGGCTTGCCCTTGGGACCTGACCCAGTGATGGGGACAGCAGTGAGGCTGAGCCCTGGTGTAGCTCTAGACACTGGCTATACCAGCAGGCAGTGGGTAGGTAGAAGTTTCCTTTCCAGAGGAGAAAATGACCTGTGGGTTCTTTGAATACAGCTCCCTCATTGTCCAGTGGAAAAATCAGGCCCCAGAGAGGAGGAGGGATTTGTTCAGGGTTGCGCAGCCAATCAACAGTAGGGGAAAGACTTGCAGTGTCAAAGTCCGCAAGGACCAAGACAGGCTAGCGTTAGGATTAGGGGTAGGGTTAAGGTTATGACCCTGTCTGCCTTCTTGATCCCCACAGGCCCTTCACCCTCAACACATCCTCAATTCACCCTCTGTCTTAGTTATCTAGTGTTGTTATAACAGAAATACCACAAGAGGTGGCTTTAACAAATGGAAATTTATTTTCTCACAATTTAGCAGGCTAGAAGTCTGAATTCAGGGTTCTGGCTCTAGGGGAAGGCTTTTTCTCCCTGTTGGCTGTGGAGGAAAGTCCTTGTCTTTTCTGTTCCACAGCAATCTTCATGTGGCTTGGCATCTGTCTTCCCCATCTCTGCTTCTCGTTGCTTGTTTAATGTCTTCTATATCTCAAAAGAAATTGACTTAAGATACACCCTACATTAATACTGCCTCATTAACCTAACAAAGAAAACCCCTTCCATATGGGATTCTAACCACAGGTATAAACCAAAACAGCAAACCCACTGCCATCGAATGGATGCGGACTCATAGCAACCCTATAGGACAGAGTAGAACTGCTCCATAAAGTTTCTAAGGAGTGGCTGGTGGATTCACACTGCAGACCTTTTGGTTAGCATCCAAATGCTTAACCACTGTGCCACCAAGGATCCAACTACAAGTATAGGGGTTAGGATTTATGACACATTTTTGGGAGGATACAATCCATAACACCTTCCATGTTCCCCATCAAACAGTAGATGGCCCTATAGTTACAGGTCCTGCCAAATCTAACCATTTAGCTCTTGAATCTTGGTCTAGGCCTCACATGCTCTGGTCTCCCTGTCTCCTAACCACCCCACCCCATTGCTGGGAAGCCTGCCCCAACCAACCAGGCAGTGCTACAGACATTTTTGGGCTTCCATTGCTTCTCAAGTTCTCTCCCTCTCTCTTTTTTAAAATTTTCTTGTGGTATAATATATATAACATAAAATTTGTCATTTTGACCATTTTTAAGTGTGTTATTCAATGACATGAATTATATTCACAAAATTGGGCAACCATCACCTCTATCTAGCTTCGAAACTTTTTTATCACCTCAAACACAACCTCCGTACCCACTGAGCTCAACAAGTTCTCTTTCATCTCACTACACTGCTTTTTACCTGCTGAGCTCCCAGAGGGCCAGGATGGGATCTTGTTCATCTCTAAATCCCCAGCCTTTCATAGGACTCTCCCAGGGTAGACGCTAGGGCAGTGTTTGTTGAGTGAATATAATGCCTATCTCTTGTTTGTCTAGCTCCTGTAATGGGGAGCTCACTCATCCTGGGACGGACTGCTGGTTTTTTACTTTCTAAAGTTTTGATTGTTTAAAAATAATTACTTTCTTAAGCTGAGCTGAAGTTGCCTCTAGATGGCTTCCCTGCAGGAGTCCTGGCTTTGTCTTCTGGAGCCACCCAGGTTGGCTAGGCCCTTGCTCTCCAAGTGTGGTCCATGGACCAGCCGCATCAGCATCACTTGGGAATTGTTAGAAATTCAAACTTACAGGCCCCACCCCCGATGTCCTGAATCAGGAATTCGGGGGAGGGAGGGGACCCAGGCATCTGCCTTTAAGCAATCCATGTTTCACTGTCAGGTAATTCTGATGTCCAATAAAATTTGAGCCCACCAGCTCCCAATTCCTGGTCTACAGATGAGTTGTATCAAAAACACCTGGGGAATGTGACCAACCTCAGCCCCAGAGATTTTGAATCAGTCGGTCTGGGGTGGGTCCCAGCTAGGATTGACATATAAAAGACTGGATGCCCTACCACTTCCCCAGTTAAATTTGAATTTCAGATAAACAGCCAATAAAACTTTAGTATAAGTATGTCCCAAATAGTGCATAAAATTCTAATTTAACCAGGCATCCTGTATTTTTATTTGCTAAATCTGGCAAGCCTAGCTAAAGGTCTCCGCTTTTAACACACTTCCCAGCAGGTTCAACCCCGTTTGGTCTAAATCCTCCACAATCCTTCAGTATTTGAAGATAGGGATTCCGACAGCCTGTATAAACTTATCATCTCCTCATTATGACATCATATTTTTGGTGATACAGCCTAAGATGACATGCACTTGTTTTGTATTTCTTATTGTGGTAAATAGATATATAACAAAACATTTTCAACATTTTTTTACTGTCCAATTCAGTGACATCAATTATATTCACTATGTTATAGGGTTTTTTTGCATGTTTTATTGTGGTAAATACACATATAACAAAACGTTTGCCATTTCAAACTTTTTTACATGCACAGTTCAGTGACATCAATTACATTCATCGTGTTGTCCATTTTTAGACTTCTCCACCATCACCCTTGACAGAAGATCAGTGTCCCCTAAGCCAAGACTCTCCCTTTCTTCCTCCCTCTTGCCCACCCCTGGTAACCACTAACAAATTTAGGTATCTATACATTTGCCTAGTCTAGATATTTCCTAGAAGTGGGATCATGTAATATTTGTCCTTTTTGTGATTAACCTATTTTAGTCAGTATCATGTTTTCAAGGTTCATCCTTGTTGTAGCATGTATCAGGACTTCATTTCTCTTTATGGCTGAATAATAGTCTGTTGGCTGTATATACTACATTCTGTTTATCCGTCTGTTGGTGGACATTTAGGCTGTCTCCATCTTTTGTCTGTTGTGAATAGTGGTGCCGTGCACACTGATATACAAGTACCTATTTGTGTTCCTGCTTTCAGCTCTTTCGGGTGACATGTACTTTTTGACAGCCACACCATGGTATGACTCAAATTGAGTCTGTGATTATTTAAAACTCCTGAAAAATTTCCCTAAATATGCTGCTGGTAAACTATGTCTACCCTGTTCCAATTTTAGAAAGTTAGTTTGGACTGAGCTTCAGAATGTGGCATTTCTCACTATACTGTTTTTACCTTCTTCGTTTCCTTCCAACTTCCAGCCTGTTGAGTCCTTTGGGTCCTGCATCTATATTTCTGAACCCTTCTAGGTTGTGTCCTTGGTGAATCTCATCATCAGGCTCCCAATGTCCCTATTTGGTCCATGGTGAACACACTGGACCAGACATGGCTGAGGATAGAGCCATGCGGTCCTCCACTGAATACCTCCATCTACTATGACATTGACCCATTAATCAGCTCCCTTTGAGCATAGATCAATCAATCAACCAATTACACCAGTAGAATATCAGTAGCCACCAGTACAATGTCTCCTTCTCCTTCTGAAATCTCACAAGGATTGTGTAAAAGATAATGTCAGATACCTTATTAAGAGACCTTGGGCCTGCAGCAGCCCCTGGTCTGCTAGCCCTGCAACCGTGACTTGGAAGGAAGTGGGGTAGTAGGCACAGGCTCGCTCCTAGGGGAGCAGCACCAGTGCCTTGTGGTTACTGCTCCCTCCTCTAGGGGCTCAGAGGGCATCCTTTTAATAACCTGCCTCAGAGTCCTGCCTGGCTCCCTTTCTACTCGTCAGGTGATAGCGGTACAATCCACCATCTGTCTTAGTGAAAATCCAGGCTGCATCTGCTCCCTCCTATCTTATACCCTTCTCCTTTCCTCCTCAGTCATTTCTGCAAAGAATGCCCCCAGCAGTCTAACAGTCTTACCCAGGAATTCCTCCAGTGCTGGGGGTAGAATTTCTTGGGAGCCTGGAGATCTGAGTTCATTCAGAGCTGCTCCTGCCAGCTCCCCCTCCCCTGCCCTCAAGGAACTCTGGCCCAGGTCAGAAAGAAGGCTTGCAGAGCAGCATTGCTCAGCATCTGGCTGCAGGGGCTCTGGCTGGGGCCTTAGCATTTTGTCCCCAACCCTCTGTCTGCCTCCAGTGCCAGAGAGGAAGGGGTGGTCTCTTCCCCTTAAAGGGCTCGTAGTCTCAAAGGGAAGGCAGACAATCTGAATGTCATATTAACGAAATCTGGACAAAAGGTGCAGAAGGGCAAGGAGGGAATGACTCATCCTTCCCCAGAAGAGGGGAAGGCTTCTCAGGGGAGGCAGCATTTGGGCCCTAAAGGATGAGTCAAGGTTTTAGGGAGAACTTCTGAATACACTAGGTGGGGAAGGGAAACTGAATTCCAGCAAAGGGGAACAGCATGGACGAGGGCACAGAGGCATGAGGGGGCATGTTTGGAGAACAGTGACTGTCTTTGTTTCCTCGGGCTTCTGGAGCAAATTACCACAAAGTGGGTGGCTTAAAACAGAAATTTATTTTCTCACAATTCTAGAGGCTAGACGTCTAAATTTAGGGTGTCATTAGAGCCATGGTCTCTCTGAAATCTCTAAGGGAGGATCCTTCCTTGTCCCTTCTTGCTGCTGGTAGCCCCAGGTGTTCCTTGGCTTGTGGCAACATCACACCAATCCCTGCTTTCGTCTTCAGATGGCTGTCATCCACGTGTGTCTCTCTTCCTCTTTTTTATAAGGACACAGTCATAAAGAGATTAGAACCCACTCTAATAACCTCATCTTAACTAATTACATCTGTAGTGACCTGTTTCCAGATAAGGTCACGTTCACCATACTGGGGGTTAGGACTTCAACATATCCTTTGGGGGGACACAGGTCAACCCAGAACAATGACCAAGGCTGAGGAGCTGGATGTTGTTACAGGATGGGGTGTGGCAAGGGATAAAGTTACAGGAGAGCATAAGGCAGAATGTGAAGGGTCTCGCAAACTACATTTAGGACCGTGTCATATTTTCCTTCATCCCACCTCCTCTTTAGTTGTCTTTCATTAGTTCAACCAGTGCATTGAACTTCACAGGGATTAGGCACTTTGTTGGCACTAGAGGTCAAACACTAATCTGCCCTCAGCCAAAGGGGGAGCCAGATTGCAAACCCCCAATGACAAACAGTGAGTAGCAAGAGCATTGGGAGGGTAGCACCAGCCAGAGCGGTGAGGGAAGGCTTCTGGAAGGTGGTGATGCCTATGAGCAGGGACTTTGAAGACAAGTAGGAATCAGGTGAAGAATATCCCAGGGAAAGGGAGCAGCCAGTAGAAAGGCCTGGAGGCAAGACAGATGAATGTGTGTAGGGTGGCAAGTGGTAGGGGATGAGGCTAGACTGGGAGGCAGAGTCATATCACCACTTCAAGGCAAGGTGACAGAAAGCCACTGGAAACTGTTAATCAGGGTATGACACAGTCTGGTTTGCTCCTGGACCAATCTTCCAGATTGCTAACGGAGGATGGACAGAAAGAGGCCTGAGGGGAGGGAGGAGACCAGAGTGAGAGGACGGGGCTTAGATTAAAGTGGTAACAAGTGAGAGAATATGAACAGATGTCAGTGATGTTGAGAAGAGGGATAAGAGACCAAACTTCATGACAAGTGACCTTCTGTGGGTGAGGGCAAAGAGAGTCTCCCATATCCCATACATGTCTCTGGTTCTAGTGACCTGCAGATGCAGGGATCACCCCTGAGCCAGGCACGTGACCAAGGTAGGTGTTTGGGGCATGGTGAGTGGGTGATGGTTGTGAAGCATCCCAGGAGGAACGCTGCTGGAGCTGGGGGTGCTGGGCTGGCTAGGGACAGAGGTAGGAAGCCAGCAGGGTTTGGAGGTGGAGAGGGTCCTGAGAGAGGGATTAGAAGGGCAGCTTTTGTCTATAGACCCCCAGGAGCTGCTGCTCCCTCTCCTGAAGAACATGGATGATGCTCCAGAGGCTCAGAGAGGGGCAGTGACTTCCTCAGGGTCACACAGCAAGCACTGGAAAAGCCTGGCCTAGATCCCAGGGACTCGGGGCTCTTGGGGATGGTCATGTGAAAGGAACTTATATTCTCATCACCACTGTCATCCCATCACTCGTGTCTCTCCTGGTCCCTTTCTCTCTATGCCTTTCAGTTTGTGGGGCTCTGAACAGCCCTACCCCATCACTCTGAGGCCAGCAGGGGAGTGTGTGCTAAGGGAACGGTTGTAGGGAGGAACTCATCCAGGGTGCCCAGACATATCTGATCCCTCTTCTCTTTCCATCTCCATCCACCCCTTCCCTCCTTCCCATCCCACTCCCTGGGAAGGAGGCCTCCCTGTTGCTTAGCAACTAGCAGAGCCTTGGAGAAAGGAAATGGAAATAGCTCAGGAGGTGCCTCCTTCCTGTGAAGACGGAGATCCTTGGTATGTGTGTGTGTGTTCTGGTCCTCTACTTTGTGCCTAGTATGGGGCCAGGACTTCTTACCTACCAAGCCGTGTGGACCGCCCACCCCACTCCAAACCTGCAGAAGGATGTGACTACCTGCAAAGTTAATGTCAATACTACCTTTGGCCATATCATCAGAACAAAGTGTTTCCAGAACAAGGATGGGGATAGTCTCGTGGGCTTCAGTCTGGGTTAGATCCTCACCTGGAAAGTTGGCTTTGGAGAAACTGGCCAGATCAAAGTAGAAACTGGAACCTGCACCTGGGGTGAAAATGGAATTGCACCTAGTGAAGGCCCCATCTTCCCATCTCTGCAGGGCAGCCCTGGGGACAGACAGGAAGGTGGGGCACATGTGGTCTGTGAGCCATAGGCCAGAGCCAGGACAATGGAGGGGGAATGAGGGAGGCTGACACATGTGGTCTGTGAGCCATAGGCCAGAGCCAGGACAATGGAAGGGGAATGAGGGAGGCTGACACATGTGGTCTGTGACCCCACAGACCAGAGCCAGGACAATGGACGGGGAATGAGGGAGGCTGACACACGTGGTCTGTGAGCCATAGGCCAGAGCCAGGACAATGGAAGGGGAATGAGGGAGGCTGACACATGTGGTCTGTGAGCCATAGGCCAGAGCCAGGACAATGGAGGGGGAATGAGGGAGGCCGACACATGTGGTCTGTGAGCCCACAGGCCAGAGCCAGGACAATGGAGGGGGAATGAGGGAGGCTGACACATGTGGTCTGTGAGCAATAGGCCAGAGCCAGGACAATGGAGGGGGAATGAGGGAGGCTGACATATGTGGTCTGTGAGCCATAGGCCAGAGCCAGGACAATGGAGGGGGAATGAGGGAGGCTGAAACATGTGGTCTGTGAGCCATAGGCCAGAGCCAGGACAATGGAAGGGGAATGAGGGAGGCTGACACATGTGGTCTGTGAGCCCACAGGCCAGAGCCAGGACAATGGAAGGGGAATGAGGGAGGCTGACACATGTGGTCTGTGACCCCGCAGGCCAGAGCCAGGACGATGGTGGTGGGGCCTGTGAGGGGAGGCAGGTTTAAGCCCAGCTTGAAGGAAAAACAAGAATAAACTAGCAATCCCAGAGACCAGTTTGGTTGACTAGGAGTTAGTGAGGCGTGCTAACTGCGGCTGGGCGGTCTTCCGGCATTCCCGCAAGGCAGAGAAGGCCGTCCTAGGTCATTGCCACGGTCCCTTGAGGTGCCAAGATTCCAAGCCAAGGGCCCTAGAAGCCACTAGTCCAGCTGGCACCCACCCACGTTACAAATGGAGAAAACCTAGTACCTGATCCCTCCTCATACCCTGAGGTGTGACCCAAAGGTGCAAACCCTCCCTCAGCCCGCCCCCCTCTCCAGAGTGAGGAGAAGCGGATTAGCGCCGCCGTGGGTGGACCCTTAAATCTCCAGGATTAACCCGCGCGCACGGACGAGGTTAGCAGGTGGCAGAGAAGTAACCATCCCGCCCCCGGTTTGTGTCTGTCCCGCAGAGCCGGCGGCCGAGACCAGCGGCTCCGGAGCCAGCGCCATGTCCTCCACTGTGAACAACGGGGCAGCCAGCATGCCATCCCCGCCCGATGCCTCGAATGGTTTCCCGCAGCCGGGAGCTTCCTCCGGGGCCTGGCCGCGGGCCGAGGAGGAGCTGCGCGCCGCCGAGCCGGGCCTGGTGAAGCGCGCGCACCGCGAGATCCTGGACCATGAGCGCAAGCGGCGCGTGGAGCTCAAATGCATGGAGCTGCAGGAGATGATGGAGGAGCAGGGGTGAGCCGCGGCCGGCAGGGGCGAGGAGTGGAATGGGACCGCGAGTCCAGCCCGCATAGGAGGCAGAGTGTAGCGCTCGGGAGGGAGGGGGAGAGTCAGGATAGAGGGGTAGGTCCAAAGGAGCCAGAAGGGGCTGGGCAGGTGAGACCTGAGGGCCAAGCTGGGACACGGGGCGGAGCCCAGGAGCAGAGTCCGGACCAGGGACCAGAGTCTGAACCAGGTGGGATGAAACCGTGCAAACCAAGCTCACCTTTCATTCATTTATTACTTCATTCATTCAATAATCTGTCTTTGAATGCCTGCTCTATGTCACACTCTGAACTGGGCTGGGATTCACAGAGGCCAAAACAGACACAGTCCCTGCCCTCCAGAGTCATCCAGTCTAGACGAGGAGAGAGACATGTAACCATCAGTGACAATAAACCAAACCCAACCCATTGTCATCCAGTCGATTCCGACTCATAGTGACCCTATAGGACAGAGTAGAACTGCCCTGTAGGATTTCCAAGGAGCAGCTGGTGGATTTGAACTGCCGACTTTTTGGTCAGTAGCGGAGCTCTTAACCACTGTACCACTAAGGCTTCTCAGTGACAATACAAGGCCTAAATTCCCCCTTCTATAACACGGGTGGATCAAACTGTCCAGATTCTCCCAACCTGGTGCTGGACTCAGTGCAGCAAAGCACAATGGGCCTTTCCTATATGTAAGGTCAGCCTGCTCAGCAAAGGAATCCTGGGTGCCACACCCAGAACCTAGCTCAGGTTTCACCCTGTCTAGTTCAAGAGTCTCTATGAGTCGGAATCCACTGGATGGGGCAACAGGTTTTTTTTAGTTCAAGGTCTCCATGAGTTGGAGCCAACTCAGAGGCAACTTATAGGAACTCTGGTGGTACAGTGGTTTAGCACTTGGCTGCTAACTGAAAAGTCAGCTGTTCAAACCCACCGGCCACTCCACAGGAGAAAGATGTGGCAGTCTGCTTCTATAAAGATTTACAGCCTTGGAAACCCCATAGGGCAATTCTGCTCTGTCCCATAGGGTTGTTGTGAGTTGGAATCGACTCAGCGGCAATGGGTTTTGGGTCAATGGCAACTAACAACAAGTTCAGAACTAGTCTCAGGAGCACACAAGCGTGTTGGAGCTGTGTTAGGCAATGCTGGGCCCCAGGGCCAGATTGGAGTCACTTCCTGTCCTCACAGACACCCCCACCCCTGCATCTATCTAAGAAGGGAAATGAATGTGTTCATAATCAATTCCACCACGAGGCAGATTAAAATCAGTGGTAGAGGACCCACAGGGCCAACTGCTTCAGGAGCTCAGAGGAGAAGACATTTGAATGGACCTTAAAGGATGAGTAGCAGTTTGTCAGGCTGAGAAGAAGGGCGTGTGAGAGATCCCCAACCTCTCGGTCCACCCATCAGTCAGTAAGGGTTTAGGAAGCCCTCTCATCCAAGTCTAGCAGAGACAGGACAGCCTTTACACACAGAGCTAGAGGCAAAGACAGAGAACAAGGGTCGCTATTGTGCAGCTCCAAGGAGAGCTGATGGTCCCAGGAGATCCCTTTTGCATCTGCCCTGAATACTTTGAACCTAGTGGGCTGACTGCTGAGGGAGGGAAAGTGGAGAGCTGGGCCTGCCCATCAGACCGCCCATCAGACCTGCGCCATCAGTGAGCTGAGAAACTGGAAACTCCCTGTACATGCAGTTGGGCCTAGAGCCACAGCTGGGCCAGACACTGCCCAGGCTGGAAGTCCCTGTTCTGTGCACAGCAGCCCCTCCAAACCACACCCTTATCTGTCCTGGGCTCCCCTGGAGGCAGCCAAGACCTGGGCCATCCTCCAGGGGTGCCCAGAGGAAACTGAGGCGCAAACAGAGACAACCACTCACTTAAGGCTACCAGGAAGGCAGGGCGAAGCTGAGCCTGGGATCAGGCACCAGGCTGGCTGCCAGGCAGAGCCGCTTGTGAGAAGAAGAAAGGGGCCAGGGACTTGAGGCTCCCCTCCAGCTGGGGACTAGGTGGCGGTGGGGAGAGTCTTGCCAGAGTGGGGTGGATGGATGGGAGGATGCTGAAGAAAGATAGCAAGGAGGCATCCAGCTGTCGAGGAGATCAGTTCTGAGGAGCTGTGGGTGTGAGAAAAGGAAATGAGATCCCAAGGGGCAGGACTGGGCAGGGGTGGAGAGTGGCGTATCATCCCACAGAAAGAACCCCAGGACTTTCATTAAACCTGTGAACCCTGTTGGTTTGGGAGACCCAAGGAGTGAGGGGAACGTGGACAGGTGGGTGTGATGAGAGAACAGGAGGGACGACAAGGACAGACAAGGGCCAGCCTTCTGCGCTTTATTCTTAGAAACCACCCCTCGCCCTTACAGAGCCCCGCTTTTCATTGAACCGAGCCGTTTCCAAACCAGTCTCCTCACTAAGCCCGTTCTTCACTGAATCTCTCCATCCTGACAGCCTACCTCGTTTCACTCAACTCCCATGGCCCCTCCCTCACTGAGCCCCTCCCTCTGCCCCCAGCCCCTCACTGCACAGGTGAGGGTCACTATCAGGTAAAGGCAACCTCAGCAGAAGATGATGGCATTTGGCCATGTCCTTGATGTCAACCCCATTCTCTCTACCAGCCCTGCATCAAGGCCCCTGGGCATCAAGGATCTCCATCTCTCTGGGAAGAACTCACTAGGTCTCCAAATATTCAGTCAGGGCCCTCAAGGTGGTCCTCAGACAGTCCCAAAGCTAGCTCCTGAGCTACCATCCCCCACCTGCTTCCCACCTCTTAGCCACTGTCTGGTCAGTGGAAGGCACAGTCACTTTGATGTCCCCTGTAATCTAGGGACAATGGCACCTACCTTTTGGTATTGTTCTGAGCATCCCATGAACCTAGGCACATATGGGGCTGCCCAGCCCCCAGCCAGGCCCCAGGAAGTGCTCAATAACCAGGGGGACCCTTGCTCTGTTGTAAAATCCAGTCATTAATATCCATTTCTAGAAAGACTGGTTCATTTGCATTTATTGACCATGTTTTCCAGCATTTGACAAATATTCACACCAGTCATAGGAACAGACATCCTTCTGGGCCTATTGAATAGCAATCCCTCTCCTTAACATTGTTGGACGGCCGGCTAATTCATTGAGGATTGACACTGCACTTGGAGTCACCTTCCCAGGGAGCCTCTGCACACACTCTGCAGTCATGGAGGGTGGGGCTGCGGCAGAGCCCACAATTTACATGACACGATGCCCCACCTCAGCTCCAGACATCCCCACGCACCCTGTCTTTCCACGCCACTTTCTGTGGGGACACAGGCCAGATAGACAGAGCATGGCTTGGGGCTGTGAGCCCTTCTCTCCTTGTTGTGTTTCCCCATCTGTAAAATGGGAATAAGAATCCCACTCAGCCCTCACAGAGCTGGGGTGAGGATCAGATTAATGACCAAGGAAGCGGTTATCAAGGAAGCCTTGGGCCCTGGGCAAAAACAGAGTTAAACATTTTCTACTCCAGGAGTCTCTTTTAAAATGGTCTACCCTCTCAATCCACCTCTCCCTCCCCAGAGGGAGACAAGCCTTAGCACCACCCCCTCGCCTCCCCCTCGCACATGTGCATCTTCAGATCTTCATGAAACCCTGGGCTTCTGCCCACCTCCAGCCTTTATAGCCTCCTACAGACCCCCCAGGCATGGGAGCTTGGCTGCCTCCTCCCTGACTCAGCCTGGTCCAGGGCCCCATGCCCTTGGCTTAGCCAGCCTCTGCCCCCCTTCCAGGGGTCTGCCAGGTGGGGGGCTGTGCTGTGCTGTGCTGCGTGGAGTTTATCTCTGTGCAGGTGACAGCGGCAGACTGGTCTCCTGAGGGAGAGATGAGATGGGGAGCAGTTTCTTTGTGCTTCCACTGCTCAGAGAGGACACACGCCTTCTTACTGGACCCAGGCCTGTCCAGCCAGCAGAGGGCTAGGCACACACAATGGGCAAGTCAGGCCAAGGGACCTCCAGGCAGGATGCCCAAGCCTGAAGCTAAACAGGGACTGAGGCAGACAGTGGTGATCCAGGGCCCAGGACTTGGTGAAGCTGGGTTAGAGGCATCAGCACAGTGTGGCCTGAGCCACACCCACTGCCCTGGGGTGGAGATGGGGATTGGAGGAGATGGGAGGAGAACCCAGCCATCCCCAAGGTGGGCTACAAGGGAGCCTAAATTTGCAGAGTCAGAGCCTTAGATGGGGGTCAGGGGTAGCCATGGGGACATGCAGGTAAGAAGTGAGTGCGGTGATGCTCCCCTCAAACGTCCCAACATATTCAGTAGGTATCAGCCATTCTCCCTCCTGGATGCTTTTTAGTCAGTTCCTTCGTGCCCATATTTAGGGCTACTGTCTAGTTCTGACTGTATCCTTTCCTACCAGAACCTTTGCTGTAACCTAATGCAGGCCTCCCTGCCTCCAGCCCCTCTCCTCCAGCCACACAACCACAAGAGTCATCTTTCCAAAACGAAAATCCAACCTTCAAACTCTTCGTGACTTTCCATCACCAGTTACTCAGTCACTCGCAATGTGGCCGGCACAGTGCCAGGTGCTGAGGAGGCAGCAGTACACCAGAACAATTCCCTCGGGGATTCCCAGACCAGCACAGGATCCAGACAAGTCAACACATAATCACTAAAGCATGAACTACCTGTCAGGATCTGGGAGGTACAGGTTGCTATGGAAACACAAACGCTGGCACCTAACCTGGTCGGAGGGTATCAGGCCTGCTGTAAACATCCAATGAGTCAAAGCTTTGTGCTCAGGCATGATTATTTTCATAGGGTAAACCTAGAAGTTCATTTGTGAGTCAAAAGAGCTATTCATTTTTTTTAAGACTTTTGAAAGGAATTGGCAAATTGCACTCCAAAAAGGGTGGGTCAGTCTGTGAATGCTTGTTGAAGGAAGGGAGGGAAGGTGGGAGGGAGAAAACAGATAGGATCCCATTTTCACACACAGGCAGGGTGGGGAGGTTGAGCCTGCAGTGGGGACAGAGAGAGTGAGCAAATGACAAAGGCAAGATAGGACCCTGTCCCTAATTTGCCACCATGCCTTCTGTCAAGGACAATGACCTGCAGCCCAGGAAAGGGAGACAGAAGAGTCTAGGGAGTCATTCAGCAACAGCCACTGGACACCAGCTTTGTGCTAGGCGCAGGGCAAGGGGCTGAGCAAATGTCTTTAAAGTCAGGCTGGTGGGGAAGTTGCCAGGGGGTTTGGGAGGCTGAGGCAGGAGTTGTCACAGTGATGCAGTGAAAGAAGACAAGACTTGACTCTGGAGTGTAGGAGCAAGGACGAGGAGTAGATAATGCCAGATCTGTGGTCCCCAGCCTGAGACTCAGGAAAGGAGGGCAAGGAGGAGTAGAAGGTCTAGAGCTTCCATTCAAGGCCCAGACTTCATCTACCCCCCACCCCACACCCTAAGTCAATGCAGAGGTAAGCAATGGATCAACCAATGAGACCCCAGACAAGTCACTTGGCGCTTTGACCTTGCAGAGGTAAGGATGCTTTGATTACTTCCTGTCCTAGTTTCCCGGGGCTGCCATAACAAAAGACCACGGGTGGGTGGCTTTTAAGAACAGAAATATATTTCTCATTGTTCAGGAGGCTGCAAGTCCAAATTCAGAACATTGGCTCTAAGGGAGAGTCCTTCTTTGTCTCTTATCTCCTGTAGCCCTGGCATTTCTTGGTGTTTCTTGGCTGCTTATAGATGTATTTTCACATGGTGTCTGTCTCCCCTCTGTGTGTGTCTGTGTCTATTCTGCTCTTTTTATAAGACCCCCCTCAGAAGGGATGAGGTTTAGAACCCACCCTACTCTTCATTAACATAAAAAAAGAAAACACCTATTTCCAAACAGGGTCATTTTTACAGGTACAGTGGTTAGGACTTCAACATAACTTTTTGGGGGACCAATTCAACCATAACACCTCCCAAGGCCGTTGTGAGGATCAAATGTCAACGAGGCCAGGGCAGCAGAAAAGGTCATGTATGAGTCAAGGCCAGGCTTCTCACTTGAATGTCACAGAGAGTGACTCCAGCCTCCAAGTCAAAGGGAGGCCTGCCCTGGGAGTGGGGAAGGGGCAAGAGGGGGAGCTCAGCGCCACCTGGGTATCCTCCCACCTCTGGGAATAGTTCTTCCTTTTTGATTGTTTGTTTATTTGTTCATTTGGTTAGTTGGTTGGGTTGGGTTGGGTAGGTTGGGTTGGGTTGGGTGGGTGGGTTGGTTGGTTGGTTTGGCTTGGTGCAAAACAGGTAGGCCTAGAGCTTCCTCAGTGCTAAGAGCCTTGCTTGGGTCTCTGACCTTAGACAACCTGGAAGGTGCACTTGTGACCACAGGCTGAGAGGTGGATGGGGTAGAGAGCAGGCAGGGAGAGAACTAAAGCCAGGGCAGCAGCCCTTAACCTCTCTGTGCCATCATAGGTACTCGGAGGAGGAGATCCGGCAGAAGGTTGGGACTTTCCGGCAGATGCTGATGGAGAAGGAGGGAGTGCTCACCAGGGAGGATCGGCCTGGGGGCCACATGTGAGTGCTCACCTGAGCAGGTGTTGGGGGGAAAGCGGGGGAGGCTGGTGCAGGGTCAGGTATCAGCTGGGTGCCAGAGGAGCCTTTATGAGTGCTCCCTCAGGTGATTGAGAGAGGGGGTGAGGAAGAGGAGGAGGGGGGAGTGGGCATAGGTCCTACTCACTGGGAGCTCTGGGTCTGCTAAGGTGCCTGGGCATCACCAAGGGCCTCCCCCTGCTGCCCTTGGTTCTGTCTATGGCCCAGCAGGGGGAGGAGTATGGGAGGCAGCCCAGCTCTCAGCTCCGGAATCCTGGGCTGCACATCAGGAGGCTTTGGAAATGTTCTGACCCCAGCGTTATCACTAGCTCCTTTGTATGGCAGTTATTATGACCTGTAAAATGAGCTCCAGGCT
Source organism: Loxodonta africana (assembly GCF_030014295.1). NCBI lineage: Eukaryota > Metazoa > Chordata > Mammalia > Proboscidea > Elephantidae > Loxodonta > Loxodonta africana. The sequence goes on along the minus strand of NC_087353.1, from coordinate 90,379,085 downwards.
AAATGTGCTCTGGAAAGTGAGAACCAGCAGACCAAAAGCCATTGCCAAGTGGCCAAAGTCTTGGGAGATAAAGAGCACGTGGGCTTTGCTGGGGTCATGTCTTTGTGGCCTATCACAGGACAGCAGCATCACCTGTGTGCTGTGGGCCTCCAGGTGGGCTTGGGATCAAAAAGGGAAGTTATAGGGAGGTAGATTTCATCTCAGATTAGAGGGGAACTATAGGTCACTCAAATAGAGTCCCTGATGGGGTGCAAATGGTTTGTGCTCAGCTACTAACTGAAAGGTTGGCAGTTCGAACCCACCCAGCAGTGCCACAGAAAAAAGAAGTAGCCATCTACTTCCATAAGATTACAGCCATTGAAAACCCCCTGGAACACAGTTCTACTCCAAAAGAAGTGGGGTCGCCATAAGTCAGAGTTGACTCAATGGCGATGGGATAGACCACTCAAAACTACACAATTAATGGAGCCTGCCGTTGCAGCAAGGCGGGCACAGCCTGTCCTTGCACGTGTTGAACGAGCTGATGGCAAGTCAAGCACCATGTTTGGCAGGTCGTATGCATGCAGAGAGCATGGTTGTGTCCACATTGATGGGCCTCCCCCTGGCCAAGCCTGAGTTCCCCATCCGGCACTGACACACTGGGCTTCTCCAGCTGGACGCAAAGCTGAGGCTGGGTGAGGGGCTAGGGTAAAAGCTGCGGGTCATTTCCTCAGGAGTGGGACTGGTTTTGGGGACCTATCTTGCTGAGGCCCTAGATCCCTGTCCGCCTTTATTCACACAAAAATAAACTGATGGCAGTGCCTTGCGAGTGATTTCCCTGTTGCAATCATCATACAGGCAAGCACATGTGGGAACAGATGAGTCCTCGATGGAAAGCCCTTCTCCTCAGGCCTCTGTACTGCTGGGAGTACCAAGGATGGGGATCCCCCACTCTCCCCAGTTAATCCTCATCTTTCTGGCCAAAAGCAGGGTCAGAAGCAGCCTCAGGCTTGTAAGAGAGGCTCATGGGTGATCTTGGGGAGCCAAGCTTAACCTGCCTACTATCTACTCCCCTCTAGAGCTACCACCAACTCCTCTTTAGCCTTCCAGAAGTCACAGCACCATTCCCCCTCACTGATGTCCTGGCTAGTTCCCCCCAAGAGCAGGGCTAGCCCTTCTCCTCCCTTCTCAAACTTCCTGACAACCAGAAGGTTGCTCCCAGCTGCTGCCCACACCACCTACCAAATTAATCTGTGCTCCTCAAATAACCTCAGAGCTTCTCTGGAAAACCACTCACTTGTTCCTTCTCCATCCAGTGTGAGAGCAAGGGGCCATCTCTGGATTCTACCTTCTCTGAACCTTTTTTGATGATAACCGCCCCCTCCATCTCAAGCCTGCATATCTTCCCTTTCCCTGGCTCCTTCTTATTAACCCAGTTCCTATCCTAAAAAATAAACCCCTCCCTTAACTCTGTTTTCTCCTCCAGCTACCACCCCACATTGTTTCCTTCCTTTCTCAATCAAATTTCTTTGAAGAGTGAGCCTTACCCATTGTCTTCATTTCCTCAAACCATGGACATCTGGCTTCTGCCCCCACAACTCCTGTGATTTGCTTGTGCCATGGCCACCAGAGTCCTACTTACCGTGGTCTGTGGCTTCTCTTCATGGCTTGGCCTCTGTCTTAGTTACCTAGTGCTGCTATATCAGAAACACCATAAGTCAATGGCTTTAACAAACAGAAATTGATTCTCTCACAGTTCAGGAGGCTAGAAGTCCAGATTCAGGGCACCAGCTCCAGGGGAAGGCTTTCTTTCTTTGTCAGCTATGGGGAAAGATCTTTGTCATCAATCTTCCCCTAGGTCTAGGAATTTCTCAGCACAGGGACCCCAGGTCCAAAAGATGCACTCGGCTCACAGCTCTTCTTTCTTGGTGATAGGAGGTCCCTCTCCTCTCTGCTTGTTTCTCTCCTTTATATCTCAAAAGAGGCTGACTCAAAATACAACCTAATCCTGTAGATTGTGTTCTGTCTCATTAAGATAATGGACAACCCACTCCCAAATAGGATCATAACCACAGGCATAGAAGCTAGGATTTACAACACATAGGACAATTACCTCAGATCACAAAATGGAGGACAACTACACAATACTGGGAATCATGGCCTAGACAAGTTGACACATATTTTGGGGGGACAAAATTCAATCCATGACAGCCTCTTTCTGGAATTTGCCACCATTGCTCCTTTCCTTCTGAAACCTACTTTTCCCCTGGCTTCCAAGATGCAGCTTCTGCTGTTTCCTACTCTCCTGCCTACTTCCCAGATGTTGGTTTTCCCCTAAGGTTTTATCATGTCCTTAGGTCTCTTCCCTGCATCTGCCTTCTCCCTTCTCCCTGGGAGAGCTCATCATTCCCCAGCTTGAGCTCTTTTCTTTAGTGGGTGATGCTCAAATCTTTTTCATTAGTTCTTATCTTCTTTTTCCTTGAGTGAATGAATGATGAATTTAAGAACCAAGACACATTGGAAAATAGGCCATAGAGAGGTTGCAGAGTCTTGGTCATCAGAAAAAAATTGTCTTCAGTGTCTGGGCCACATGCCAGGCCCTGTGCTAGTGCTATGAGGTGGGGGTAGAGAAGAAGATGGGATCCCTGCTCCCTGGGTAGAAAGACGAACCTCCAACCTGAAACCAGGAATTACTGACAACTCCTGACAAGAAGAAACAACACGTCTGCTCGAACTGTTCAGTGTGTGTTCAGTGGGAAGAGAGACTGGGACAGACTAGGGTTGTCAGTCAGGAAGGATTCCTTGGAGGAGGTAGACCTGACAGCCTTGATGGTCAGGGAGACCTCCAGCTCTGGAAACTTGATGAGATGTTGTGGAGACAGGAGATAGAATAGACTGCACTAGAATGTCCAGGACATGGACCTTGACTGGTTTTGTTTACTGCTATATCCCTGGTGCCTAGAATAGGGCATCTTGCTCAGTTTTCCCCAAAGCCTCAGTTTCCTCCTTTACATGGTGAGGGGATTGGACCAGAAGGCTTCTTCTAGCCCAAACAGCCTCAAATGGTATAAAAATAGTACTACGCGATCAGTGACTGCGGCAAAGTAAAGAGGCTGACGGCAGCCTGGATTACTCCAAGTCTGGGGGAGCTGTTTGTGGTGCTGAACCCAAGGCTGCCTTGGCCTGAGGCAGAGAGGTGAGGGATAGAGGTGATGGGGGACTGGAGACAGATCGATCGTGGGCCTTCCTGTGGACCTGGCATCTGACCAGGTCTTGGCTTCTTAGCTCAGAATGTGGGTGGTGGAGAGAGAGTGTGAGCTATGGCACCAAGCACTCCACTTGTCCAAACCTCTAAGTTCAACATTAACTCCCTGGGCCCTGAGTCCCAGCTCCACTACATTCCAGCTGTGTGATCTGGACCCTGGGTTACAGCTCTACTACATCTCATCTGTGTGACCCAGGCAGGTTCTTGACTTTTCTGGGCCTCGGTTTCTTTCTGTATAAAATGGGGATATTAATACCTACCTCATAGAATTACTGAGGAAATGAAAGGACGATGAATGCAAGTGTGAGGAATAGTGCCTGGCTCACAGCAGACACACATCGCTGGCCACTGACCATCACCACCATTCTCATGCTCACAGGGAGGCCTGGCAGTGGGCAAGTACTGAATTGACCTTAACTTCTTCCCCTCAGCCTGGCTTGTCCCCATCCTCTCTGCCAACTGTGGGGTTCACTCAGGAATCCCTGTGGCTCATGCCTTTGGTTTCCTGGCTCTGATCCCCCCACATAGACTGGTGCTTTAAGACATGGAGAAACTCAATCCCCTCTTAGAGTTATAAGACAAAGCCAGACCCAGACTAAAGGGTTTCCACATGGGAGGGGAGTCCTTATTAATTTCAACCCTCCATGAACTGTGAGAGTCCATGCTGCCTCCCACTCAGGAAAGGGTCACAACAGGGACAGAGCCACTCCCAGGGCTTTTTGTCCCAGGGATCCTCCTTGTTCCTTAAGATAATTGACTGCTTTGGGTGACAGTCTTTTGTGACAGTCTCCACCCCTACTTTCCATGTGGTCATAAGAGTGTCATAGTGCTGCAGCGTCTGGTGGTGGGAGCCAGTAAAAGGTTTCTGAGAGAAGGTGTAATGTGATCAGGCAGGTGTTTGAGGACTTTCCCTTTTGGAAGATGGGTCAGATAGGTCAAACTGCAGGGAGAACATGGAGAGGGGCTACGGAGAGGAGGAGTGAGGCTCCAGAGACACTGAGGAAGGACAAGCCTTCATCTCTGGAAATGGATTGGTTGTGGAGAGTCCTATTTTGCCACAGAAACCTGTGACTCCCCACCATCCATGAGATAAGGTCCAGACTCCTTTGCCTGGCATTCAGGGCTCCCCACACTCTAGACCTAGCCTGGTTTTCCTCTCTCAGCATCATGCTGCAGCCAGCCTGACCTGCTCGAAGTTCCCAGCTATGTCCTGCACATTCCCACTCCCCCGCTTTGCTCATACTAGACCCTCAGGCTGAAACACCCTAGTCCCTTCTACACAGTTTCAAATAAACCCCCATCATTCAAGGCTGCCTCTAAAAACCACCTGGCTGATCTTCCTGTAAAAAAGTAAACTCTTCTCTTTGGAAGACATACAATGTTTTCTCTAGTTCTCACGGCTGCTATCAGTTCTTTTTTGTTTTTCACTCCAATACACACTTTTAAGAATCATTGTTATGTAATATAACAAAATATTTGGAAGAGAAAGTTTATGGAAAGCAACACCCATAAACCACAGTAGTTCCCCCTTATCCAGAGGGACCACGATCCAAGACCCATCCCCTCATGGATGCCTGAAACCTTAGGTAGTACCAAACTCTGTATATACTCTGTTTTGTCCTATATTTACATACCTATGATAAAGTTTAATTTATAAATTAGGCACGGTAAGAGATTAACAACAATAACTAATAATAAAATAGAACAATTATAACAATATGCTGTAATAAAAGTTACACGAATGACGGAGCGAACAATGTGAGGTTTCATCATTTCATTTAACATTTTCCAACCGTGGTTGCCCAAGGGTAACTGAAACCTCAGAAAGTGAAACCACGGACTATTTGTACTTCCTAACACAAACACAGTTAGCCATTTGGTGTATTTCCAGCCTTTTTCTTTCTTTCTTTTTCTATCCATCCAATGTTATACATAGTGGCCTTAGGCAAGTCACTTGACCTCTCTTTGTCTCATTATTTTATCTGTAAAATGGGAGTATTCAAGTTAGTACTCATGTCATAGGCTTGTTCTGAACATTAAATGAGCATGTGAAGTGCTTCGAATAGTACCTAATACCTGAGTTAGTTATTTGTTAGGTGCTGTCGAGTTGGCTCCTGAGTTAGTGCTTAGTATAACATGTACCTGTGTCATATTTGTTCTCTGCACTGAGAAGCTAGACCAGAGGCTCCAGGCCAGACTCATCCCTGTTTCCTGCACACTCCCAACCCCTAGGCTTCTGGCAGGCATGCTTGATGGCTGAGTGAATGAGCAGAGACGGCCAGCCCTTTGCCTGGAATCCTTCCCCTCCTCTGTCTGGATTCATTCGGCTGTCAATTGGCCATTATGCCCTTGGTTAATGGGAAACAGAACCAGTTAATTAGCTGAACTGCTGGCATGAAGAAAAGCATGTGATGGACAGTCTTTACCGATGGAAGCATTGCCCATGGCTCCTGGCCCAACCCTTGTGTCCAGTGTGGTGCTTTGTGTTCAGCCTTGACTCTCTCATGGTCCCTCTGGAGAAGACTTTGGCCCAACTTTGGCCAGCTCTGTGGTCCTCGGTTTCCTATCTTCCACAAGGGAATAACCCCTCTCCTGCCTACTTCACAGACACATGGTGAGTAGTAAACTAGAGCATAAACATGGACTTACAAGCATAAAACTTTAAGCATATCTAGAACTCGGCAGGCACACCCACAACGGTATCTATAAAGTTGGGAGGAGTTAACTGAGCCAGAAGATTAAACTTAGCTGACATCTACAGCAGGGAAGGTCAGCCAGCACGCTCAATGGCTGTCCTGTTTACACTCCAATTCTCAATTCTCAAAGCCAATTGAGAAGGTGAACTTATATGTTTTACTCAAAGGTCCCAGCACTGTAGGGGATGTCTCTTTCCTTTTCTGGGTCTCAGCTTTCTCATCTATAAAATGGAAGGAGGAAAAAAAAAAAAAAACCAAACCCATTGCTGTCAAGTTGATTCCAACTCTTAGTGACCCTGCAGGATAGACTAGTACTGCCCCATAGAGTTTGCAAGGAGCAGCTGGTGGATTCAAACTACTGACCTTTTGGTTAGCAACCAAGCTCTTAACCACTGCACCACCAGGGCTCCAGAAAATGGAAAACCCATTGCCATCAATTCCAACCCATAGCAACCCTATAGGACAGAACAGAGCTGCCCCATAGGGTTTCCAAGGAGCCGCTAGTGGATTCCAACTGCCGACCTCTTGATAAGCAGCTGAGCTCATAACCACTGCACCACCAAAGCTCCATACAATGGAAGGTAGGGGGTGAGTTCTCTAAATCAGGAAATGGCTCTGAATGGGATCTGTGAACAGTGCAGCACTATTTAAACACTGGTGAACATTATTGTTAGTGATGCTATCATCCAGAAGAGGGAGAATAGGGACCTGAGATTCTAGCCCTAGGAGATCCTGCCATACAAATATAATGGTGGCAGCAGCATAAAGCCAGCAAAAGCAGCTCCAGCCTAGGCCCATTTGTATCCCTGGAGCTCCCAGGACAAGTCTTACGCGGAGGTTCGGAGACCTTGCACCTCTCCCTAAGCCTGGTACTCTCACCCTATGCCTGCCTGTCTTTCAGTGCTCCCAGCAGACAACATCCCAAGGAAACCTCCCTCCTGGCAGGACAAGAGACAGAGAGGTCACATGATAAGACTCTAGAATGAGGGGGTGGGTGGGGTGAGGAGAGCAGCTAACGGAGTGGAAACAGAGGAAGAAAGGAAAGATGTCCCTAGGGGTGCAGCCAGCTGAGTAAGGAGGGCACAGTGAGGGGAAAGGCGAAGCAGTAAGGGGATGGGTCAGTGAGGGAAGGAGCCTTGAGGCGGGCTTGGGCTCAGGGGCTAACCTAGCTGGCAAGTTAGAAAGCAAGAAGGGATTCCTGCAGAAGGCAAAGCCCGAGCTGAGATGTTTTCTTTTGTAAAGAATAAACAGAAGCTCCCTCTTCCCACTGGCTCACCCACTGGTGCCCTTAAGTTTTGCTAAAGACTCTTTCATGTATCAGACATTTCTGTGGCTGCGTAGGGGGGTGATGGGCTGAGGGAGGTGGAGATTTCGGGGACAGGAGGTAGGAGGCCACCGGCTTCAGGAAGGGGAGCCTAGGGAAGAACAGAGAGGTTTGGATGAAAGGATGTGGGAGCCATTTGGCTCTGGGGGGTGGAGACTGAGGGATGACGTAACCATCTCCTCCATCCCCCCAGAAAAATCTCCCATACAACCTATGTGACTTCAAGGCTTCCAGGGCCAGAGAGGTGTTCAGGAATTGAATGACATTCTTAAGACTGGCCTCAAGGCCAGCTCACCCTGTCAAATTTGGGTTACATTCTTTTTTTTTCTTTACAAAATCAGTCTTCAAAGATTCAATTAGTAGGTTCCCTGCTAGAGATTTGTCCCCGAAAATCCTTTTTTTCTCCTTGTAGCTGTGGTCTCCCTCCCTTCACTCTGTCTTTTTCACATATGGCAGCCTCTCTTCTTCCTGGAAGAGAAGGTGTTGGTGCTTAAGTGCCTGACAGAGACCCCCCAAGTCTAATAATGGTTACCACTTGTGGGACAACAGTCGGAAGCCAGGCCTAGTGCCAGGGGCTTCACAAACAGAATCTTATTTAATTCTCTCCTCAAAGCTGGGATTTTTTTTTGCTTGTTGTATAGATAAGGAAGCTCAGTGAGCATGGCCATGCCTGGATTCAGGCCTGACCGTGTGAACCCAGAGCTCCTGAGCCAGGGGAACAGCAGATGGGGGTGAGGGTGGTTCTGCTGAAGCCAGGGCCGAGCCTCCATCTGGGAGGGGCGCTGTCTGAGCCAGCATGAAATGAAGACTAGAAGGCGTAGGGGCCACCACCCTGGAATCCATATCCCTGAGGCTGGGACTTTGCAGGGTCACTTCTGGGGTTGTTCAGTTAAAAACAGAAAGAAGCGCCAGCACCCATTGTTGTTGACAGCCACCGTGGAGTTGGCCCCTGGCTCATGGCCGTCCCATGCACAATGCAATCAAATGCTGCCCAGGCCTGTGCCGTCCCCACGATCAGTTGTGCTTTGAACCACTGTGCTCAGGTTTTCACTGGCTAATTTTTGGAAGTAGATCACCAGGCCCTTCTTCCTAGTCCATCTTAGTCTGGAAGCGCTGCTGAAACCTGTTCAGCATCATAGCAACACGAAAGCCTCCACTTTCAGATGGGTCGCGGCTGTGCGTGAGGTCCATCGGCCAAGAAGTGAAACTGGGTCTCCCACATGGAAGGCAACCCCATTTGTGCCAGAGCAGAACGGTGCTCCATAGGGTTTTCAGTGGCTGGTTTTTCAGAAGTAGATCGCCAGACCTTTCTTCTGAGGCATCTCTAGGTGGACTCGAACCTCTAACCTTTTGGTTAGCAGCTGAACACATTCACTGTTTGCACCACCCAGGGACTCCCAGCACCCATTGCCTATCGGGAGTTCTTCCAACAGCCCTGTAAGATGGTTATCATCCTCCTCTTGGAGAAGAGGCTCAGAGAGGGGGCATAACAGGCTGAAAGTCACACAGCAACTCAGGGATACTAAGTGACAAGGGCAGGTCAGCCTGATGGCTTCAAAGCTCATGATCTCGCTTCAAGCCCAGCTGCCTTTAGGAAAAAAGAATCACTGTGGGAGCCAACATCTGTGGCAGAGGTTGGCCGGGCTCCTGAGCCAGGAGCAGGGACAGGAGGTGGCCGTCCCCCTGAGTGGAGAAAGCGCTCAGCAAGATGGATGGGCACATGGAAGGCAGGCGGAGCGCCAAGGTGCCAGGGCGGTGATTGATGAGGACATCCAGGCGGCAACTAGACGCAGCGAGGCCTCCGGAGGCTGCAAGGGGAGGGAGAGAAGGGGCTATGAATAGTTCAGAGACTGCACCAGGGCTGGAGGAAGGGAGGGGTGTGGGGTAAGGGAGGACCCCAGCCAGGAGGAGGGGCCTGGGGGGAGACAGCGGATTAAGTAAGGAAGGACAGAGGTGGGGGGGGACTCAGTAAGGAGGAGCTAAGTGATGGGGAAGGGGCTCTGTAAGGGAGGGGGCTCAGTGAGGGGGAGTGGGGCTTGGCGAGGGGGAAGGGCTGGGGAATAGTAGGGCAGTGGGGTAGGGGGGACGACAGAGATCAATGAGGGGGCTCAGTGAATGGGACTGAAGGATGAAGGTTCAGCGACGGAAGGGGCCCCGTGAGAGGAAGGGCCTCATTAAGCAGAAGGTGAGAACTTCGAGAGGGGGGCTTAGGCGGGAGTGGGGTGGGGGGCCGGGCTGAGGGTCTTCCATCTCTTTGGCTAATTATTGCACGGTCAAGGCGGGGACCTATAACGGAACCTTCCAGGCTGACACCCCTGCCTCCGCCTGGCCCTGCGGGGGTGGGCCACAGAACCACGGGTCCAGCCCGGGGGTTTGGGGACGGAGAGGGGCAGCCAGGGCCCGCCCGGCGGAAGGCGGGTGGTGAGCGTCCCTGTCGCCGGCAGCGTGGCGGAGACCCCGCGGCTGATCGAGGGCGCCGAGCCGGGCCTAGAGTACGCGCCCTTCGACGAGGACGACGGCCCGGTGGACTGCGACTGCCCGGCCGCCTGCTACCGCGGGCAGCGGGGGTACAGGTCAGCGGCGGCCGGGCGCGGGGCGGGGGCGTGGGCCCGCGGACGCCCCTCACCACCCCTCCCGGCCCTTCTCGCCCAGGACCAAGCACTGGTCCAGCAGCTCAGCATCGCCCCCTCCCAAGAAGAAGAAGAAAAAGAAAGGCGGCCACCGGAGGAGCCGGTGAGAGGCCCGCGGGCCCACAGGGGGCTGGAGGGGCGGCGGGGCCCCTTCTGGGGGACACCCATCCCTCTACCACAGGGGACAGCCACGCTGCATCTGTGAGCCCCGCCCCTCGCTGAACCCCTCCCCCAGTCAACCCTCTTCCCTTACCTGGGCCCCTCCCACCTCGCTAAGCCCCTCCCCTTCACCAACCCCCCTCCCCTCATTGAGTCATCCCCCCCTTCGCACTCACCTGCCCCCAGAACTGGACACACAGACCCGACCGTCCCCTGTGTTACCATCCACCTGCTCTCAGCTCCCCCCACCTTGGGGGTCTTGAGCCCACCACCACAACGTGAGTGGCCTGAGGAGGAGAGGCTTGGCTGGGCCTCATCTGTGATTCCACAGATATATGCCCTCCTCCTCTGTCCTGAGCTGAGACCCTGGCAGGGGTCAGCTGCCCAACTAACCCTCTCCATCTGTCTGTCCTTTCTCCCTGGGCAACCACCCTCAGCAAAAAGAGGAGACTAGACTCCGAGTGCAGGTCAGTGTGATGAGGAGGGTAGGATGGGGACGGCCAGGGTGGGTGACATCTGTGAGTGGGAGAGACTCCAAGTCCATCCCCCAGAGGCAGGAGGCCTGGCCCCTCAGAGCCTGGCACCACCAAAGTGCCAACCTTCCCCCCACAGATGCCAAGAAATCCCACCAGTGGAGTCTCTAACCTTGGGGTTTGAAACAGTGCTGTTACAATGCCAAGCAGGCTGGAAGGGTGACTGGGGGACACGCGGGCAAGCTCCATTAACTACCCTCAGGGTCCCTCCCTGCCCTTGGGGCCTCAGGTCCCTTCTATACAAGGGACAGTTGAGCTTTCCAACTTCAATACGCCAAGCCCCCGGGCTTCCATGCCCTTCCCAGCTGCCCCCTCCAGGGCCCTAGCCTCACGAGAGCCCACCCTCTCTGTGCTCGCAGCTGTGGGAGCTCCTCACCCCTGCGCAAGAAGAAGAAGACTGGGAAGAAGCACCGCCGAGACAGGTACCCTCACTCCTCCCTCTCCCTCACCTGGAGCTTCCTCTCTCTTGGGTGGAACTAAGTGAGCTAAGCATTGCACAGGATTGGTGCTCACCAACCACCCCAGGTGGGCTCAAGACAACCTCTTTATCACCCTGCAGGTCTGATTCTGGGTCCCGGAGGAAGAGAAGGCACAGGTGAGTGGTGCCCTGAAGAGGGGCAACAAGGGAGGTTGTGGACAGAAGCTGGTGCTCCCCTTCAGGACAGAAGCAGTGATGGGAGAGAGTTGTGGGAAGGGGAGAAGGGACAGGGTCCTGCCGCTGTTGCATCCTCCCACTCCAGGTATGGACTCTTCCCCAGAGCCAGGCCTGGGATTGGGGGTGGGAGGATGATGAAGGCCAATCATTTGCAACTCCTGCCTGCCCCATGAGTCAGCTTGGAGCTGACTCAAGCCCTGCGCTGACTTGTGGCCTCAAGAATTTCCAGACAACACCGCATGTGTCCAAAGGGTGTATCTGTGGAGATGCCATTTGGGAAGCCAGAAGCATCAGGACCCTGAATTTGCACAGGAAGGACATGCCAGGCAGGAGGACCTCAGTGAGCTAGGAAGGCTCAGTGGGTAGGAGACCAGGTGGGCGAGCTGTGGCTAGAGGTAGGGTTTCTGGGGGCCAGTGCCAGCCCCCAGCAGGCCTGAATGCCAGGTTATGGAGCTCGCCTTCATTCAGCTGGGGCTGGGAGCCAGCTTGGGGCTCTGAGCAGGACAGCGACTTATTCAGGATGGGTTAGGGCAGGGGAGGACCACGGATGGGAGGCAGGAGTCCAAACAGAGGTGGGGTGGCCAAGGAGGACAGAGATGAGGGATGCCGAGAAGGTAGAAAACTCAGCATGGAGGGAAGGAGGCTCTGGGGTAGTCACATCCCAGCCAGACCCCCTCCCTGGCAGCCCTGAGGAGGGGTAGAGCCCCCAGTTCCATCCCTGTAGTGGGGATTTGCCCAAGGCCATTTGCTAGGTAGAGGAAGAACCTAAAAAAACACCTAATCTTGTGCCTCCCTATTCCCCCATGTCCTCCTCCCCAGTGTGAACCCCTACTGCCCCCCAGTGGTCGCCTTTACACAGACCCTGGCCCTCGGACTCAGTCCTAGAAGGGACCTAGAGATTGGCTAGGACAGCTTTAGATAGGGAGACTGAGGCCCAAAGGAAGCAAAGTGGGTTCCAGAGCCCAAACCTCTGCCCTTCAGGCCTGCCCCCCGCCCACTCTGCTCCTGTGGGAAACACATATCCTCAGCCCTGGAGGGACTGAGCTGGAATCTGGTGGCTCAGAGAGAAGGGCTGACAAACCCACAGGGACTGAGGGTGGGGTGAGACCTTAGAGGCCTAGTCAGAACCTTCTCAATCCTTTTGTCAAAGGCAGAAGGAGCTGTGCTGTGGAGCCTGCCCCAGAGAGCAGCTTGGGGTGGGATGTAAGCTTTGGAACAGCACTCCAGAGGAGTTCCTCAGAAGCAGAGAGACTGTTCACAAAGGAAAGCATTTCTTTCCCAAACTCCTGGTGAGCTGGCCCAGGACTGGGACACAGTCTAAGAGGCCCCATCTGAGGGGGCCAGAGACACCAGAGGGCATAAATCAGGCATGAAGGTGCCACCCCCACCCCTGTTGCTCTTTGGAGGGCCTGTCCCAAGGCCGATACCAGAAGGCAAGGGAGCTACCCTTTATACCTGACCTAGAGGAGGCCTGAGACTGCCAGACCTGCCAGCAACATCCCCCTCCTTCTGGAGCCATGGCCACCCCACATATGGCACTCCCAGAGGGAGCAGTAGCAGGTGCCTGGGCAGGAGGTGATCATGGGGGCAGGACTTACAGGAGAAGGAAGGGCCTAGCCTTGGCCCAGTGAAAGGGACCAGAGTGGAGGAGGTGGGAAGCTGTGGCCCTGCCCACTGAGAGAAACAAATCTCAGATCTGCAGCCTGGGTATAGCCCAGCTCCAAGCTCAAAGACCACACCCTCCCCTGTCCTGCTCAGACTTTGGGGTCAATGTGGTCTCTGCTATCTGCAGATCTCGAAGCCCCAAGAGCAAAAGAAAAGAGAAGAACAAAGAGAGGAAGAGGTGAGCACCCTCTCCAGTCAGCCCCCCACCCCCTTCAAACACGCACAGCAAATGTGGACTTGTAGAAGCACAGAATCAGGCCTTAAAGATAGTTCATGCTGTCCCCCTTGCCCAGATGGAAAAACCGAGACCCAGAGAGGAAGCCAAGAGTCCCCAGTGGGTCAGTGGCAGAGCTGGAACTGGAACCAGGCCTCCTGTCTCCCAGCCCTGGGTTCTTTTAAGGTCATTTGGCTGAAGAGCCCAGCTTGGTCCTGTGACTTCCCCCAGGCAGGGCCACTACATATGGCTAGCAGGTCCTTCACAAAAGCACCGTCTGAGGGCCAAGGGAGGTCAGTGAGCCTCAGCGTGGGGCTGGAGCAGTCTAAAGAAAAGAGCACCTTTTCCTAATTCTCACAGATGGCCCAGATGGACTAGCTGGCTCTGTGCCCAGCACCTCCTTATGTGCCTGGGGTAGGAAGCCTGTAGTGTTGGGGGAGCAGGACCCTCCTGCCAGCCTTCGCTGGGGTTCCCGTGGGGAGATCCAGCAACTTGGGGCCCAGGGTGGGCAGAACTTGGGTACAGGCTGACTTCTCTCCCCTGTGTCAGGCTGCACTGGGAGTCCCCAGGCCGGAGGTCCCATCGCCACAGCAGCGGCAGCTCCCACAGCCCCTCCCTCTCCTCCCACTACAGTGATTCCCGGTCACCCAGCAGGTAGGCGCTGTGCCACTGGGGCTGGGGGGGGGGGGCGTGGGGGAGTCTAAGTAGTTCCAGCTTGGCTTTCGGCTGAGGTGGGGATGGAGGCGGGGGCAAGGCCAGTGGACAGGACATCAATTAATCAGTGCATGCGAGTTTACCACGCGACTGCTGGTCCCCACCGGGAGCTGGGTGCTAGGGTGGGGAAGGAAGGTTCCCAGACCCTGAATCGGAAATCAAGGCACGTAAGGGCTGGCTCCATCCAGGTGGTTTCCTTGCTGCGCCGGGCCTGGCTCTCTAAATGGGTGAAGGGCGGGAGCAGGTGCTTGCAGGGTGGGCTTCCCACGCCGGCTCCCCGTGTACCCCATCCCCTCAGGCTGAGCCCTAGGCACCGAGACGACGGGCGGAGGACGGGCAGTCAGCGGTCCAGCGGGAGCAGGTCGCCTTCCCCGTCCGGCGGCAGCGGTTGGGGGTCGCCCCAGCAGAACGGCAGCAGCGGGCGGCGGAGCGGAGCGCACGGGGGCCGCCCGGGCTCGGCGCACACCCCGCCCGATGTACGTACGCTTCGCTGTCCGTAGCATTGCCGCGCCGTGGGCGGCCGCCGGAGGGCAGGGCCGGGAGCGGGGAGGGGGGGGCGCGCACGCCTCTTTCGGGCCCGCCGCTTCCCCTCCCGCCCCCACCCTCTTCGCCCCGCGCGGGGCGTCCTGGCCGGGGAGCCGCGCCCAGTGCTCGGCCCGCGCGCCCGCCTGGTGCTAGTGTCCGGGCGAGGGGGCCTGCCGGCTCGGACCCCCTTGAGCTTGGCAAGCGGATGACCAGAGAGGAGTTGATTACTGTTCAGCCAGTTGGGCACAAAGCGTGGGAGGAACCCAGGTCTCCTGCCTGCCCCAAGGCACATTGGTGTGGGAGGGGGCTTCTGTGGACATTGGTAGGGGTCACAGTCCGGAGCAGAATTCAAGGGACAAGATCTCCCCAGGGTTGCACTTGGGCCCTGAACTGCCCCCTCCTCACCGTGCGTTTTTCCCACTCTGAGCCTTCCTCCTCCCCCTCTTTTGGACCCCTCCCCCATCTCAGTCCCCTTGCTGCCACTGAGCTGCGCCGAGGAGAATCTGTCCTTCCTACGCTATGCTAGCACGGAAGTCTCAAAACTTCCCGTGGACCCACCCCTACTAAGGCACCTCCCTGAGCCCGTTGCTCCCTCAGAGACTCCACACCGACGTCGCCACTAAAAGCTGTTGCAAACTGTCCTTCAGGAGGGGCACAGACACCTGGAGACCCACAGCTGGGTGCTGGCAGAGGGGCAGGCACTCAGCCTTCCCCAGGTGCAGGTGGGCTGACTGGGCCAGGTGGTGGGGGTCTCCCAGGCACCAGGGGAGGTCCACATTGTCTTTTGTCTCTTGGTCACGAGTACAGAGTTGAGGCCCCTCAGAGAGTGGGGGTGCAATACTGGCAGGGGAACTGGGTGGCCACAGGGGCCTTGGGGTGGAGTGGCCTGCAGGTTTCTCTCCAGACCCGCAGACTGCCCCAGACGCCCCAGCAGGGACTGGGGAGTTGCTCCTCCCCAGACCTCAGGTCTCAGCAGCAAACATGTACGTGTCGGTCAGTTTCATTTTGATTTTTGGCTGTTTCCTTTCACTTCCTTTCTTTTCTCAAACACCCTTCCTCCCATGGCCTCAGAGAGGAAAGCCAAGGGCAGCTGGCAAAGACTGTCTCACAGTTAACTTATCTGAAGACATTTGTCTCTACACCGTCCCTTTTGGACAGGGTGCCAGGCTCCTGGGCTCTGCAGGGCCTGGCTGGGTCATGTGGGGAAGATCACATGGTTGCCCTGGATCTGTCTTGGGACAGCAGAGGGCACACAGGTAGCTGAGGGCAGCCATGGTCAAGACTGGTGCTGGGCTGAATCACGGGCTCAGTGATGGCCCTACCTGGGCAAACCTAGAAGAGAGTGCACCCACCCCCACCCCAGGGACACAGAGCCCTAATGGTACAGTGCCTCCCAAAGACCTCACCAGAGCTTCATATCCTCCTGTGGCCTCCTGAGAGGCACAGAACCCAGGGTTCTCGTCAAGCCAGGACTGAAAGGAGGCCACTTCCTAGTCGTGGACCTCTCCCTGGTGGTGGAGAGCTGAGCAAATGCGCCCTTCCACCCCACCTGGGGCCCTAGACACATGCAGGCAAAATGGCCACAGCAACTAGCTAGACCCCCAGAGGACAGCAGCCAGGGAAAAGAACCTAGCCTTCGGCCTCCAGGAGGAGGGCTTGGTAGCACCCAAATCTGTCTCCCTCCCAAAATGGGACTCAATTTTCCATTTCCCTGGGGAGTGTTAGAGGAGACAGCACTTTGTTATACCTTTCACAAAACATAGTCCCCAAATCCTACCCCAAAGCTTTGGGCCCTGGGAGATCTGGGACCTGAGGGTATCCCAGGTCTCTCACTTGCACTCAGTCTCCCCTACTTGCCTCTGCTCTGCTCCTGGAAAGCCTTTCTGTGGAATTAATGAGGCGAGTTCTCCCCTCAGATCCGGGGAGGTGAGATGGGGGCGGGGGTGTCATAGCCTTTGCCAAGTAACAAGAAATGTCTTTGGGAACAAATACTGGGGGTGATATTCTTGGACGCTACCTTTTAAAAAAAAAAAAAGAGAGAGAGAAACGAATGGAAAAAAAAAAGCTCAACATTTTTTAACCCAGTCTATGTTTTTGTTTGTTTTTTAGCCTCCCATTTGAAACGTGGTAATATTGTGATTCCGTTTCTTGTTTAGCAGGCAAGGGAAGAGGGTGGGGAAGTTTACGTAATGTTTCCTGTTATTTTGTTTTTGTTTGTATTTCCTTTTTATTTTTGTTTTTCTTTTGTAATGTACAGAAATGCAAGCTATCTCTCTGTATTTTTCTATCTTCTATGTTGTTCTAGAATGTTGCTTTCGTGCGTGTTACTGTGGGGACCTTTCCTCGTAAATGCAGAGATGGTTTCTGAATTTCAAATGAACATTAATCATATACATTCCTCTCCCGATACTTATTTTTTTTCCTTTGTAATCAGAATTTAAAAGGGAAGATAACTCTAAAAAGACAGAACTCCCACATCGGCAGCTCCTGCCAAATCAGCAGCAGCAGCCAGCCTCTCAGTCCCAGGGCCGCGCTGGAACTGCCTCAGCTCTCAAATTAGCAAAAGTGGTGTCGCCTGTACTTCTGTGTCCTCACTTATAATGAACCTTGGAGAGAAGCCGAGAGACCCAGGGAGGGGAAGAGACTTGTCCTGCCCGGGTCGCCCAGGGAGCTTCCTAGGTCAGTGAACTTCGTGTGTTCCCTCAGTTCAGTCTAGTATAACATGGCTGAGAAGGATCCAGGAATCTGGGCATGGTGGGGACAGGGAAGGGGAAGCTGGTCAGTACCTTCAGTGTCAGGCCTGAGAGCCTGACGAGACCCTGCAGGACAGGGCTGAAGGCAGCTGAGAGTGTTCAGCTCAGGTGAGGGAAGGCCTCCAAGCCATAGGCTCCAGGCAACAGAAAAGGTCCAGACAGCAGATGTCTAGGGCATGCTCCCAGCTCTCTCAAGTCCCTGGCACTGGGCCTGTCCACACTGAGAGACCAGAACACAGGTGGGCCTCATGTTATACAAGCCCACTCTGTACGATTGCTGACCCTAAGCCCTCACGGTTTATATGTACATCGGGAAATGATGAGGTACAGAGAGGGAAGGAACTTGCTCAGGGTCACAGGACATGGGGTGGAATGGTAAGATGTGAAGCAGGAGACCTCATGGGACAAGCCCTCCCATCCAGTCTCCCCTGGTACCTTCAATGACCTCCCTCCAGCCCCCAAGAGCACAGACTCGTGCTAGCCCTGCTCTCCCCCAGGCCCAGCACATTGGCCAGAAAGGATGTGCAGAGTTGGCAGTCTTAGAAACAGGGTCATCTGCCTTGCTCCACCTGTCCCTGGGATTAAAAGTGTCAGGGAAGCCTCAGAGGCGACACCACTGGGCAAGAGTGACAGAGAAGTCTTGTGAGCAAGGTCCAGGGAAGCTTTCTGGCCCAAATTTCACCACATAATGGGCATCCTAGGGTGACCCCAAAAAGAGATGTCCATGGCACTCCCTAACCTGCCTCATCACAGGCCTCCCCGCCCATTCCTAGGAAAGGGCAGTGATCTCAGCTGGAGTCAGGGAGTCAGAAGAGGGGAACACCTTTGCATTTCTGCTAGGATGCTCCCCTTGTTTCCCAATGCAAAACCAAAGACAAGAGAAAGGGATTTTACTAAAATGACGCTGAAGCCAGGGATGAGGCTGAGTTGAGGCAGGATCAGCCCTCCAAATTGAGTCTGTGGCTGCCTTCCCTTTTAAAATCTCAGTTCCCCTTCCACCGCATCTGTCCTCTTGGATTGGCCTTGTAAACAGCTTTCTTCTGTCTGTCGGAATCCACCTTTCTCACTCTCTTCCTGTCTCTGTCTCTTGGTCTCTGTTTCCTTCTGTCTTTGTATCTGTCTTTCCCTCTTTCCCCCTCTCTCCCTGTCTCTCCATTTCTTCCTGTGTCTCCGTCTCTTTCTTCCTCTCCATCTCTCTCTGCTAACATGGACCTCTATCCTCACACTGCCAGCTCCTTGTTCAGCCCACCGTGGTTCTGCTTCCATCAACTGCTTCCTGCATGCCCTCTGGAGGTTTTCTGTGGTTTAAAGAATTAAGGAAAGCTTTGCTATTGCTATTGGAGCCCGTGGTTTTAAAAAATATATATATATATATATAGAAATGGCTGCACAAAAGCCCCTTCCCATCCCTAGGGCGACCGGAAAGCCACACTGGCTGCCGGCTCAGAGGGGGCGCACAGTTTCGAGTCACTGTCTTTCTCCCATTCTGCATTCCCATTGCGGAGACCTTCTTTTCTTTTTTATTATTGCATTCCTGTCCCTGACCACTGAGAAGGTAGGTATCCCCAGCTCAGCTGCGCGCTGCTTCCTCCCATCTCCAGATAAGCCCCGCCACTCTGCTTGGTTTGAATGTGGTTTTCTTTCTCTCTCTTTCTCTCAGTCTCACTCTGGTTGGTTTTATTCATCTCCCCCCCCCCACCCCTTTCTTTCTTTCTTTTCCTGACTTCTCATTTGTAACTTGCATTTTCTCCAAATGAGCTACAAAGCTGTGTTTCCTGGTTTGTCCTTTGGTTTCCTTGACTTTCCCCCAACGACGTTTCTGGTTCATTCTTCCCTCCTTTCCACTTTCCTGCCCCTCCTCCTCTTTCTCTCTACCCTTCCCCCGTTCCCCTTCAAGCCCTCTCTTTCTCTCATTTTGTTGTCCGAGTGCATTTCTGTGTGGTTTAGCGGTCCAAGGTCGTGTTCCCTTCCTGAACGGTATGCTACGGTTGAGCCGATTTCATTTCTGTTTCCTGAGCCCCTCACACCTGCCAGCCCCTGGGCTTTGGTTACCCCGCTGGCCTTCGGAGGGCCCACTTGGGCAATCTCAATGGCAGATGGGCCTCTAGGCCTCCAGAGCCTGGAGGAAGTCTGGCTGAGGTTGGGCATGAGGAAGGAGCCCCGTCCCACCCCCTTGGGCTGACTGGGCCAAGCCGAGCTTTGAGCTTCCATGGGTCCTTCCCTGGCAGGAGGATAGAGCTTAGGATCCCCTCAGCGGGGCTCTGGGACAGCAGCTGGCATCAGGCCAAACGTGTGAATCTTTTGGAAGTAATGATAGTTTAACTGAAGGAAGTGGGCTGGCCAGGAGCAAGTGCTGCACTTAGCAAAGTCTGAGGGACAATGTGGGGGGTGAAAAGGACTCTCAGCTCACCCACCACTGCCTGGGGCTCAGGCCTCTGAACTCTCCCCTATGACCCAACCCAGGCAGGGGCTCCCTCAATCCCTGGGTAGACCT
The DNA here is from genome assembly GCF_030014295.1 of Loxodonta africana. Taxonomy (NCBI): domain Eukaryota; kingdom Metazoa; phylum Chordata; class Mammalia; order Proboscidea; family Elephantidae; genus Loxodonta; species Loxodonta africana. The sequence goes on along the minus strand of NC_087353.1, from coordinate 90,359,479 downwards.
TCCTATCTTCTGGATTTGAGCAGCTTAATGTGGTCCCTCAGTACAAAATGAGCAAGAAGGGACAGTCAGCTGGGGCCAGGCCTCCCAGGGTATTGTGGCAGAGCCAGGCCCAAGTCCTGAGATGTGTGACGCCCAGCCCAGTGCTCATTCGGCCACATTGAGGGTATCAGAGTCAGGAGTAGACCCTCAGGGACCCCATTTTCCCACCCCTGCCCCTTTAAACTGCTTTCTGTCCTGTCTGAAGTTTGGCAGACCAATCCTCCCGAGGCTCAGTGGGCCAGCTATACTGCCTCCCCTGCCCCAGTGTTGACCCCAGAGGCAGGTCCTGGGGCGTTCACCTACTCAGAACATTCTCCTCAGCCTAGGTGGTGCTGGGAGGGCAGGCAAGGAAGTCGTTCCTCAGGGAGGGAGATAGTGCTGTTGGTCTGACAGGGGAGACTATCCCAGCCTGAGGTCAGAGTTGAGGCCCCGCCCTTAAGGAGTGCCTGAGACATTCAGGGAACCAGAAGTGAGAGGCTTGAATGCTGAGCTGGAGGGAGCTAGTGGTCTGAGCCCTGACAAATGCTTACTTGTTTTTGTCCTTCAGAGTATTGGGATCTGGTGAGCACACCACTTGCCACTCTCTTCTGCTGTCTTTACCCCTTGACCCTCAAAAATGTTTTACAAGAGTGAAAGGAAAAGATCAGGTAGCAAGTGGCACCCAGGAGCGTAGGGGCTCCTGGGAGCAGGGCTGAGGCAGGCGAGGTTCTCCTTCACTTATTCACTCCCTCATTCATGCACAGGCTAACAAGCGCTTGCTGAGCACCGCCTCTGTGCCAGGCTACCTGGGTGTCCCTGCCAGGAGAGAGGCAGGCAGGCCTGGGTCCACGGCCCTCACATCCCAGGCTGGAGGACCAACCAAGATCACTCAGCATGATGAGAGGGGAAAGCTCAGGCGTAGAAGATGGGCACCCCTGCTTGTCGCAGTAGCTCCAGCCCTAGCATAGGTCTTGGCCCAGAGTCCATATTGAATGAAGGAATGCAGAGTTCTGTGGGATCACAGAGGAGCACACCTGACTCGGCCTGGGGGTCAGGAGAGGCTTTCTGGAGGCGGCAACCTCTGAGCCGAGGGTAAAGACACAACAGGCATCAGCCAGGCAGTGAGTTGGGATTTGCTTCCAGGTCCTGGTTCCCAGTTTTAGCACTCTGCCCACTTGCCTTGCTGCTTCCCCTAACCAAAGGCTTCTTGGAGGAGGGATGCAGTGACTCCTTGGGTTATGGGTTACTATGCATAGCCTCCTGAGGCACCCACTTATTAACCTAGTTCTCTTTACAATCTTTGACCACCCAGGGCTAAGGCAACCCAGGCAAGAGGAGTGGGAGTCACAAAGAAAGAGCATGTTTCCTGGAGGAGGTGTTTGGAGGTCTCTGGCCACCACAGTCCTGTCCAGCTGTGAAATCTCATGGTTTCTAGGTTTGGCTCTTCCCTTAATTCCTGGGACGAATGAGACCCAGCCAAGCTGAGGACAAGGCTTGCCCTCTGGCAGGCTCATGGTGATCCCTTCTTGAGAGCTCCTGTATGGATGGGTGGAGAGGGACGTGAAACTGGCTCTAGGAGCCTCCCTCCTTGTCCCTCAGGGAAGGCTCTATCTGCCACCCTACCCAGAAGCACCTTCCTTCCATCCTCTGCCATCCTGACACTTGGGGGATACTCCATAGGGCCTTCCTGCATTGCTTTGACCCTGTTGGACTGTGAAGGGACCGCAAGTCAGTTGTACTCTGAAAAGAACTTCCAACCCCGACACAGGCCTATCCAGCAAAGACCCAATGTATTCCCATTTTACCAATGGGGAAACTGAGGCCCCCAGAGTTAGATCACCTTGATAAGGTCCCACAGCAAACTGGCAGCAGGACTGATTCCAGGGTGTTCCATTTTGCCCATCACTATCATCTTGGGCTGTGGTAGGCCAGTTGGCTTGGCAAGGAGGTGAGAGGGAAGTGAGGAAGTGCTTGGACATCAAGACATGCCAGGCAGGGAGTGTCCAGGCCAGCACAGGGGATCTGGGCCCAGGGCTTGGACCTGAATGGTTAGAGGTAGCAATATAGTGGGAATGAGTATCCTTTTTGTTGAACTGACCCTTTTTCTTCCTAACACTCCCACCCTACTTCCAGCCCAAGACCGTAGGAAATAGAGACAGTTCTGTAGGGCCAATGGGAAGGAACCTCATTGACCCTGGTCTTCCTCTTCCATTACCAGGCCCTTCTCTGAATCAGAAGTGGCTGACTCAGATCCAGATTCTGGCTTGGAGCCAAGATTTGCATCCAGGTCCTTGTTCCCAACTTTAGTACTCTGCTCACTTGCCTGACTGCCTCCCCTGACCAAAGGAGCAGGCAGAGTCTTCTTGGAGGAGGGACGTAGCAACTCCTTGGGTTATGGGTTACTATGTGTTAGGTCCTGAGGCGCCCACTCACCCACCTAGTTCCCTGCACACTCTTTGACAACCGAGGAATAAGGCAGAAACTGGACATTTGAAGAGCCTGGTGACTTCTTTCTCATTTGCCTCTTCTGAAGGAAAAAGGGTGCCAGCTAGTTTTGCCCTCTCATCCAAAAAGCGTTCCAAAGGCTGGGGTCTGGACGCAGGCCCTTTTCTGGGACTCCTGGGTTTGGCCCTGGTCCTCGTAACAGTGTTTCTTCCTCCCACAGCAAACGGTATTGAGACCCTAGTAGGTGGCAAATTCTGTGATAAAAACTGAGGTTAGAGCTGAATCCGAACCAGATCTGCACTGGAGGAGGTCAAAGTCAAGTTGGATGGGGGAGATGACAAGTGCAATCAACTGTTACCAGATAGAGACCCACAGACAGGAGGGGCCAGTCTGTGGAGGGAGGGGGATGGGAGAGGGTGCTGGGGGCGGGAGGATGCAGAGAATTCTGGCATATTTGACCCGGAGGAGACATTGGGAAGCAAAGCCCCACCCTCTCATTTTGTGAATGGGGAAACTGAGGCCCAGAACGAAGATGTGACTTGGTCAGCATCATTCGGTGAGGTAGTGGCAGGCTCAGACTCCTGGTTCCCGACCAGGGCCCTTCTGACGGTACCTGGTGCCCTTTCTGGTTTTCTATATCCCAATCCTTGTGTCCTAACTCTGCTTTTGGAAAAACACTTGATATCACTATCCCATGGTCACCCAAGAGGTGCCCGCTCAGGCCCAAGGAGCCGGGCGCTGCCAGTCCTTCCTCCAGAGGCGGCGTGGCCTCCTCTCAGGCCTAGAATGGGGTGGTTGCGTTTTTCTCTCTCTCTCTCTATCTCTCTTGCATTTTTGTGAATCTAATGATGAACTTATGCTACCACACTTTTCCCTTCTTTTACACACCTTACCTACTAAAGGAGGAAGTGCCACTTTATTGGTAAGTGGACGTTAACCAAGAGGGAATTAAAAATCAGAACTTTAAAAAAAAAAAGAAAAAAAGAAAAAGAAAAGAGAGAAACAGAAAGACAGTCGGGTGCTACTGACAGCTCCACAGCTCTCTGCAGGGCCGGAAAACAAAGAAAAATGTTAACAGAAAAATGTCAGTTCCCCAGGAGATCAGACATTGTTTTTTGATTTCGGTATCTAATGACATTTGTGGATTTTGTTTTTGATTTCTGTTTTTCCTCCCTTTCTTCGGTTCAGTTTTGAGTTCAGTTTGTCCCACCCCGCCCCACCCCCATCTGTGTGCCGTGTGCCCCTCCATCCCCTCGACCACCCCATGCGCTGGGGGGCCAGGCCTGGCGGGCTGGCCCTGGCCCGACCTCCCGGCGCCCGCCCCTCTTTTCTCTGTGCCGGGAATCGTTCGTCCCATCGGGGATGACGCAGCCCCGGTGCCCATCCTGGTGCCCCCTCCCTTCTAACCACCCCCCCTCCCCCCACCGCTCCGTCCCTCTTGTGTTTTGCATGCTGAGAAACTTGCATGAAGCTGCACTGTTGAGGCCAGAAGGTGGACACTCAGGAGAGGCAGAGGCAGGGCAGGCGGGAACGTGTGTGCGATGCTCCGGGACTGGCAGCCTCCGCCGGGGCCCGGTGAAAGCCCCTTCTCCTTCTCTCCCCCCACCCCACCCGCCCGTTCTGTCACCCTCAATCTCTGTTCCTATTCTTGCTCTTGTCTGTCCTCTCTCTGCCTCTCTTTTTTTCCTCTATCTCCCTGTCTCCTTCTTTCTGCCTAACGTCTCCCTGGCTCCACTGGCGTCTCTCTCCTCTCCCTGCCTCTCTCTCTCTCTGTGTGTCTCTGCGCACCTTTCTCTTCTCTCGGATTCCCAATCTCCTCTGGTCTCTGGATCTCTATTTCCACCTCTCTCGGCTTCTGTCTGTCCAACTCTCCCTGTCTCTCCGTCATTCTCTTCGTCGCCCTCTCCACTCCCTCCGTGCCCTCTCTGCCTCTCTCCCCGTCAGAAGCCCAGCTCGCCCTCGCTCAGGGCCCGCGACAAGGCGGAGGCCGCGGCACCCACGCCGCCCGCGGGGGGGAAAGAGAGCCCGAGCCCGCGCTCGGCGCAGTCGTCGCAGGGCAGAGGAGGCCGCGCCGCGGGCGGGCCAGCCAAGCGACGGCGGCGGCGGAGGCGGCGGCGGCGGCGGCGGCGGCGCTCCCGCTCCTCGGGGTCAGCGCCCCGCCGCAGGGGCCGCCGGCGTGCCCGGCCCGCGCCCGCCCGGGGCTCGTCGCGCTCGCTCAGCAGGGCCCGCTCCAGCAGCGACTCGGGCGGCGGGGGCGGCGGCGGCGCCCCGGGCCCTGGGCCCGAACCCAGCTCGGAGCGAGGCCACGGCGGACATGGGAAACGGTGAGCGCGCTCAAACCGGCGAACCGGCCTGCAGCCCTCACAGAGCCCCCCGACCCCTCTGCCCCCACTCAGCCCCTCCCCTCCCTGACCCCGCTGCCCCCCGAACCCCTCCCCTCCCTGACTCCTCTGCCCCCCCGAGCCCCTCCCCTCCCTGACTCCGCTGCCTCCACTGAACCCCTACCGTACCTGATCCCTCTGCCCCCATTGAGCCCTTCTCTTCCCTGACCCCTCTGCCCCCACTGAGCCCCTCCCCTCCCTGACCCCTCTGCCCCTCTGAGCCCCTCCCCTCCCTGACCCCTCTGCCCCCACTGAGCCCCTCCCCTCCCTGACCCCTCTGCCCCCACTGAGCCCCTCCCCTCCCTGACCCCTCTGCCCCCACCAAATCTCCTCCCCTCAGCGGTCCCTCTCCCTCCAACCCACTCCCCTCACTGAACCCCCATCCTGCCACTGATCCCAAGTCTCTCCGCCGAACCCCCTCCCCTCCTCACAGATCCCTCCTCCCCCCACTTAGTTCTCTCCTCCCCCGCACATAGCCCTCTCTCCCCACAGAACCTTCCCTTTCCCTCACTGATCCCTCTCCTCCCACCCCACAGTCTCCTTCTCCTCACAGAGCCCCTCTCGCTCTCTCTCTCTGCTCCCTCGGGGTTCCGGCCCCATAGAAGCCCTCCCTTCACCGCCCCCCCTCACTGAGCCCTTTCTCTCACCCCACTTCCCCCTCCTCAGCGTACCCCCTTTCCTGTCCCCCACGGGGCCTCCCTCCTACGCCCCGCGCCCTCACCACGACCCTCCCTCCAGGGCGAAGGAGCGGCCAGCGCGCGCCCGGCCTGCCAGCCCCTCGCCGTCCCCAGGCGCGCACGGCAGGCACGGCGGCCCCGACGGGAAGAGCTCGTCACGCAGCCCCGACGCCCACCCCCGCTCGTGGAGCTCCAGCCGCTCGCCCTCCAAGTCCCGCTCGCGCTCGGCGGAGAAGCGGGCCCGCAGCCCCAGCCGCTCGCCGTCGCCCAAGAAGGCCCTGGGCCGGTAAGTGCTTCCTCCCCCGGGACACCGCCACGCCGAGGCCCGGGAGAGCGGGCGGAGGCCGCACGGGCCCGGCGAGCGCTGACCTCTGCCGGCCCGCAGGGACAAGGACGCCGAGGGCCGCGCGAGGCACGCGGAGGCCGAGGCCGCCCGCGCCCGGCGCCGCTCCCGCAGCTACTCGCCAATCCGCAAGCGGCGCCGGGACTCGCCCAGCTTCATGGAGCCGCGGCGCATCACCAGGTACGGGGCGCCCCGCGGGGTTGGGGTCCCTGGGGCCAGGGCCGTGACCTGGGTCAGTGACCAAGAGACCTCAAGGGGAGGGCTTCGGTGCGCCTCCAGGACCTCCTTGGAGGACCAACTGAGCCTGGCGTAGGAAGGGAGGGAGCTTTGGTGAATGGAGCGGGGATAAGGGAGATGAGGCGGGGTTCAGGGAAGGGAGGAGAGCCCAGTATGGCTTGAGGGCTCATTGAGGAGGCGCTCAGAACTGGAGATGTCCAGAGAGAGGTAAGGGTACTCCGAAGTGGGAGGGGGCTAAGTGAAGGGGAGGGGGCTCAGAAAGACGGAGGGGAGGAGCCCTCATGAAGGGAAGGGTCCCCACTGAGGGCCTGAAGCCTCCTGGAGGGGAAAGGGCTCTGTACTTGGGTTTGGGTCTGGATGGGCGTTCGCAGACATGGTGAGTTCAGCTCTGGAAGATTCCAGCTCTCCCCTCCCGAGCCCCTCCTTCCCTCACCACTTTCAGCTCCCAGCAATGATGTCTCCTTTTCTTCTTCATCTCAAGGTCCAGCCTGCTGAGTGGCCTGTGGCCAGCCTGGGGGCCAGGTGGACCCCCTCTCCACAGGCCTCCGGGAGATGCCCATGTGAGCTGACCTGGCTCTGTTCAGCTTTCTGTCTGTCTGCCTCTCCTTTTCTCACTAACCTCACTGTTCTTCTCCCAGCCTCCTGGGGAGCTCTGGAGGAGGGGGTACAGCAGTCTGGTCTCTGGGGCTGCTGTCAGAGAAACTATCCCTCCCACTTTCCCCACACAGTTGAGTGGGGCTGTGCTCAGGGTGTGGCTGGGGTGGCAGAAGCAGTGATCAGAGCTTCTCTGCCAGGACTGAAGGGGTCTGGGCCCGGGCCTCCAGGTGAGCTTATGGTCTGAAGCCCTAGACCTCTGGGGGTAGAGGGCCATAGGCAGCAATTTGGAGCTCAGCTCTCCCACAGCCTTGCTGGGCAGCCTTGAGAGTCGCACCACTCTGGACCTCAGTTGTTGTACCTGTACAATAAGCAGGGGTCTCTGAGTATCTTTTCGGCTCTAACATGGCATCAGAGTTATCCTTCTTAGTCCTTGGTGATAGAGATGACCAAAGGAGAGGATATTACCTTCCCTCCGCTGACCCCAGACAGGTCACACCCCCTACCCCTAGCTTGGAGGTCCTAAGATGGCCAGACCCCCACACCTTCCACCTGGCAGCCACCTCAGCCTCTCTCAGGCTGCCTCCTCTTCCCACTAACCTTTGTATCTTTTCTTCTTCAGAATTAACTCCGTGCAATGGGGCATGGCTGCCCCCTAACCACTGTCTTTTCTCTTCTCTGATCACAGCCTCCTGGCTTCAAACTAACTCTGGGCTGGGGGAGGTAGCCAGTGAGGAGTGAGGGCCAGCGGGGCTGAGCTGGGCCTTGGGCTTGGGCAGCAGAGGCCAGGTGTCTCCTCCTTGTTCCCTTCGAGTGACCTGGAAATCCAAAAGCCTTGATTCCATTGGAAACAGAAAAACTTTTACAATAACCACAAGCAGGGCTGGGTCGTAGTCACAAACGCCTCCGTGCAAAGAAACCACTGCTTAGCTTGGTTGATGGTTTCATTCATTCAGCAGGTATTTATTGAGTACCTTCTCTGTGCCACGCACGGACTTGGTCCCCTTTCCCTGCAGACAGGTGAGAAAAAACTTAAAATGATCAACATGGATTTGGCAAGTAGCCACTGACTGTTGCATCCTGTTGGGGGGCTGTCGAAGTCCAGGGTTCAGGGGAAACTGAGGCAGGGGAGCCCTGGCCACTGCTGCAATGGGGCTCCGGGCCTGTGTGGCCCCAGGATGAGCAGAGCTCGGGGTCCTGAATGCCCTGTAAATCTGCTTTTTCTTCTTGGCAGTGCACGCAAGCGCCCTATCCCCTACTACCGGCCCAGCCCCTCCTCCTCCTCCAGCTGCTTGAGCAGCGACTACTCAAGCCGGAGCCACAGCCACGGAAGCTACAGCAGCCGGAGCCGAGGGACACGAAGCCACACGCGCAGCCCATCCCGGACCCCCAGTCCCAGCTACCACAGCCGGAGCAGCTCAGAGAGTGGGGGGTTCTGAGCCCAGCTAGACCCAGCTTGGTGCCCCCTGGCCAAGGGAGAGGCAGCAGGCTAGGCCCCAAGACCCTGAAGGGGCTACACCCCCAGTGCTACAAAAGGGGCCCTGGCCCAGCATGTCTGCAGAAGGGGCCAAGGAAGGCCTTGAGGGTGGATGCCCTGCAGACATGAATGAGCTGGATTCCACTCCTTCTAGAGGGTGCCCACTCCCACCTCCTGCCCAGCCACCGGGCCAGGGAACAAAGAGCCGTTTTGAACACAGGGGTCACCCTGCCCCTCTTCCTGCTTGATGTCAGCTCACCAGGCTGGGCATTGTGGCAGTGAATGGCACAACTGTCCAAGGTCTGCTGTGTCACTTCCCCTCAGCTCAGTGCACTGAGGACCACCTCTGGAGGCACAGGCTTGGGAGCCTCCTCTCACACCCCTCAGGGCCCTTAGCTCCTCTTGTCACTGGGCAGACCAGGAGGTGTTACAGAAGGAGGAATGGCCTGCCCCTTGGTACACCACCATCCAGGCTGGGGAGCTGCTTCATCCAGGGACCCCTGCCAGGCTGAGGGCTGGAGGCTGGTCCTGCAGCCTCCCCAACCACCACCCTCACCCCCAGTCAGGGAGTGCCCAGACTGGGTAGCACACTAAGACCCAGCCTGAGGGACAGAGTGCTCAGTCTGGTCCCACTTCCCCAGGCCAAACTTTCCCTTAAGCTCTCACCCCATGCCCTGGGCCAAGGCCACACCAGCCAGGCCTTCTGCATGACAAGGGGTGAGAGATATAGACCACAGCTGCACCTGACCTTGAGGTCCAAAGGCGTTCAGGTTAGGAGGTGGAAGAGGGGAGAGGCAGATGGAGGAGGAACCCCCAAGGAAGGCTGGGGGAGAAGCAAGGCAGCATGCTGGCCTCACAGGCCAAGGGGAGGTGGGAGGGAAGGGAGAGGCTGGCCAGCACGCCCGAGAGGAGGATGGCATGTCTGGGACCTGTGCCAAGGTGGCCCCAAAGTCACAGGCAAGGATAACAGGCACCGCAGGGTCTGCCTCAGAGTTTGGTGGATACGTGATCAGCGAGGGCTCCCCGGAGAAGGGGCGGTACGGCCCCTCGAAGGAAGGGTCAGATCTGGACTGAGGGCCTCCACCTTGGGCATCGACTGGGAAGCAGTGGCCCCCGGTCCTCTTCTGCTGCCCCCCGCCCCCTCCTCCTGGGGCCCTCAGGGATCTTACGACGTCTTCCTTGGCCCAATGGGGCAGATGCCCTGGGCTCCAGTTGGGGGAGGAGCTGGGGTCTCTTCTGGGTTCTGTTCTATTTCCCTCTCCTTCTGTCTCCGCGGTGCGGATAAAAATGGGACTGTAATAAAATGCGGTGCCCGGACGGCAGGTGGTGAGAACAGGCCTCTGTGGATTTGGTGGGGAGGGACCTGGGGAGTGTGGGGAGGGCAGCCTGGGGTCCTTTTCTTCTGTGGAATGAGAGGGACTCAGACTCCTTAGGACCCCAGAGAGAAGGGCTGGGTCCAAGGAACCAGGGCCCAGCATGTCCATCCCCCTGCCTCCAAGTATGAATCTGTAAAGGCTCCCTGCAGCGCAGGTGGAGAGGAATATAAGGGCTCAAGAAGACCTTTTCTCTCGGCCTGGAGGCCCTGTGGGCTCTGAATACCCCACACCTGCCTGACCCCCCCCCCACCCCCCGCACCCAGCCTAGCTTCAGCAGTGTATGGGGGATGGGGCAGAAGGGGCTGACACACAGAGGACCCTCAGGAGATGTGGAGTCTTCAAAGTGGTTAGAACCCAGCACTTGAGTGAATCCCGGCCCTATGCATGCCATCATGTGACCCACAGGGTTGACAGGACATTTAACTACGTTATTATCTTGACGGTGCTCAGCACAGTGACTACACATAATGAACAGCCATTTAAGGCGAACACTATGTGCCTGGCCCTGGGTAGGCACCAGCCAGTGTGGGGACTGGAAAGATGGGTTGGAGTGGTGGATTTTAACCTTGCTTTGAGTCAAGTGAAAAAAAAAAGTTTTTTTACTTTTTTGAGTCAAGTACCCTTTAAGGAGCCGGTGAAGGCTGAGGACCCGTTCCTCAGAAGAATGCCCATGCACCCACAATTTGGCATGTGATCTCAGATCTCACAAACACTCTGAAGCCCTTGAGGGACTCACGAGTTAGGAGCCCTGGTCCACCTCTGCTGAAGGTGTGGCTGATGTGGCCACGGCTCTGGTCTCTGCATGAGCCATGACACAGGAGATGTCCTTGGCCCTGTTCAAGGACAGCAGAGAGCCGCTGTTCCTGAAGTCTGGGGCTGTGTCAGCACAGAACCCACTTCCCAGTCTCTCTTCCCTCAAACTGGAAGGGGTACATGAGGTGGCCTTTGGCCATTGGCTCTCTTTCTGATCTGAGGAAGCTGTTCAAAGAAGCCCTGGTAATCTCTTTAAAGCTTTATTCAAGTTCAGCAAAACTGAGCCTCAGGAAAGGGTTGGGGCGACAGGAAAAGCAGGCTTGTTCTACTCTGGACACGCCACCTTCTAGGGGTGGGGGACATGAAACACACCCAAAAGTTGTCATAAAAATTCAACTTGTCCCACACGGAGCCAGTCCTAGGCCTAGAAGCCCTGATGCCATGTCTACTCCTTCCCCACCCCCCACTCCATTCCCTCACTGCCCACCCAGCCTGACTGCTTTCCCCACAGCCAGGCTGCCCAGGAAATGTAACTTCCTTTCCCCCCACAACTTGGTTTTTGGCCCAACAAGCCTCCCACCCCTCACCAGGATCCCTGCAACACCAGCTTCCTCACTGGCCTGCCTAGCTCCGTCTTATTCTCTCCACTCCATCCTGCTGTCTGTAAAATGCAAACTGACCATTTATTCACTCATTCCACAAGTATTTATTGAGCACCTACTATGTGCCAGGCACAGTTCCCGGCTCTGAGGACCCAGTATTGAATTGACAAAACAGAACTCCCTGCCTTCTGGATCCTGCATCCTGTGAGCACGTCCACCAGCTCAGAGGCCTTCCAAATGACTTTACTTGGAATGTGATATCCTCTGCTCCTGCTCGTCCTCCAACCTCATCTCCCATGGTTGCCCTTGACTCCCAAAGCCTTCAGTCCAGCTGACCCTCTGCCCTGAGGATCCCCACTCATGCCCTCTCCAGCTACATGAGTTCAGGCAGTTCATCGTTCAAGGCCCAGCTCAGCTGCCTCCTCCTCCAGGGAGACTTCCTTGAGTGGCCACTCCCTCCCCAGGATTCCTTCAGCTCTGGGTCTGCTTCTGTTTTTAGGGCTCCAAGTTCTTGCTTCAGTTATGTATTTGTTGGAATACCTATCTCCCCCCAAAGCTGTGAGCCCTAGAGACCAGGCCATATCTTCTTGGTCTCTACATCACCAAAATAGGCACGCTTGAAATGTTTGTTGAATGAGTAAATGAGAGAAGGAGGGGGCCAGAGAGTGAGCAGTTTCAGAATCCTGAAGGTGGGGCTGGAACCAAAGGCGAGGCGTAATGGCGGCAGGAAGACACTAGAGGGAGACAGAGAGGGAAAAGAAGCCATTGGTAGCTTGCCAGGAGGGGCACAAACAGGCCTGGACTGAGGAGAGAAGGGGGAGGGCCCACCCCAGCCTGGAAGGCTGAACTCCCTGTCCTCAGCGCCCTTCCCAGCTATCTGGGGGAGAGGCACCCCTCCCCCAGGGAGGAAGGAGAAGGGTGCAAGACTCCCATCCCTCCCACAGACCAGGGGCTCAGCCTGAATTCTGCTCTCTACCTTGGGAAGGGGAAAAATACTGCCAGGAAGGCAGGCAGGAAAACAGGAAGCTCTCGTTGCCTCCTGTGGAAGGGGGAGGGGGATAGGGAACGGAGAGACAGGGTGGAGGTGGGGCGGGCTGGGCCACCTTCCCTGGGATGTGTCCTGAGCCTGGAACAAGTTCTCTGGTTTTAGGGTGTAGCAGGTTCTATCCTGGTCTCTCTCTCCTCAGATGGGGGCCAGTGGGGACCCCCTACCCTCCTCCTTACCCACACAGCAGCTGGGAGGCTGGACAGGCTTTCCTATTTCCCGTTTCCCTGGAAGTATTTTTCCATTTCTTCTAACGGTTTCTAACCGTTCACCTGCGACCCCAGACCCAGGACAACAAGACACAAGTGCATATGCCCAATTTGGGTGTCCCAGCCCTGAGCCAGTACCCCCATCCCTTCCCTCTCCGATATGCTTCTGGAAGCCCCCTGGCCTCCTGTCTGCCCCTCTCTCTCAGCTGCGGGAGTATTTAGCAAACCACTCCTATCACCAGACCCCCTCCACCTGTGGAGGGCTCTCAGGAAACCCAAGGCGTGGGGGTGCCCTGTCTCATGGCCCCATCTCCACAGCCTCTTGCTCACTTTCCAGGGCCTCTCTCCCTTAGGCTGGAAGCCCAAATCCACCTCAGCACAGGAATCCCTTTCTCCTTCCAATCTTTCCAGTCTAGGGGGAATTCCTGGGCCCCCACCCCTGTTTCTTACCTTACTTTGGTTTAAAGGGACAGCAGCCCCAAGTCACGCCTGGCCTAGGCTCAGCTGGTCAACAGGGACGGGACATCCACATCTCAGGCCTGGTGAGTGTCTCACCTCCTCCCCTTACCCCTCAATCTCTGCCTCCATTTACCATGTACACCCCCCCTACTGCTGCAGCATTAGACTGCAGAGCAGGTAGGCAGGGCACTGGGGTAGGGAGGACCCTGGAGGAGCAACTGTTGCTTCCTGGCCCTGAAAGGAGTCTTACAGAACAGCCAGTCCAATGGTCTCATTGTGCAGATGAAGAAAATGAGTCACAGCAGCCGGCCCCTGGCCAAGGTCACAGAGTCAAAGACATCCCAGGTTCCCAGACTCCCATTTTTTCTGCTCCATGGAGAGGGGGTGGAAGGTGCTGGAAGATGGATCCCCAGCCCTCCCACCTGCTCCCTCCTAGTCCCCTTCAGCAGTGCTTGGGGAGGGATGACCCCTGGACAATTCAGAAGCCAGAGGCCTAGGAAGCAAGGCAGGCCAGAGATGGGTTTTTGCCCCAGAGGGGCAGTGTATAGAAGCTTCCAGAAAGACCCCGTGCCTGCCACCCCCATGCACTCTAATTACGGCTGCCTACATTTTCAGTTTCTGGCAGGCCCTGTGGCTGGTGCAATCGTCAGCTGTCAGGCCTCTCCAGGGAGCTCAGGCAGCTGCCTGAACACTCTGGAGCTTTCTTTGACCCTGAGCCAAAGAGGGAGGGGCCAGTTCAGCCGCAGTTAACAAAGGCCTGCCAAGGGCATGGCTACTGTGGCCAGGGCCTCAGACATGGTGCAAAGGAGGCTGCTCAGGAGCACCCCAGACTTCAGGGCTAGGGAGGAGAGAAGGGGCTGTCTCGGATGCAGGAATGCCCAGACCATACAATAGGTAATGAAGCGGGGTAGGGCTAGCACCTGCCCTGTGGCTTCTGGAAAACCTCTGGGGGTGAGCACTGAAAAACTACCCTTGGCAGCTCAGCGCCCCAGGATGCCAGAGTCGGAGTCTCAAATTGTCAAAGAACAATCGGCCAGTCAGGGCTGACTTCCACCCCTTGCTCTGCTAACCAAGCCCTGTGGCAGGTGTCCGGTATCACCTCCTGAAGGAAGGATGCCTGGTCAGGGCTGGAAGGGACCCAGAGTGCCTGGCCCCACAAGGAACCCTTAGCTGCACACCCCACTCTGCACTCTGGGAGCCTACAACCCACAGCCCTTCCTGGGCTGCCTGGGAAGTCTCTTGACTGATGGGCAGGGAATCAAGAGGCCTGAGTTCCAATCCCTCCCCACCCTTCCCAGCTTTGTCACCTTGGGGCAATTCTGACCCTCAGTTTTCTCATCTGAATAACGGAACTCTGATAAGATACTTTGAAGTAGTAAAGCACATACATACAACTTCGTTGAAGCTGCAATGTCCAAAATTAAAGGCCAGGAGCACTTACTGAGCCCCAGGCCTGTAACAGGCTTTATTGCATTTGAGACTCACCACAACCCTGCAGGGTGGGCGCATTTATTATTTACCCCATTTGACAGATGGGACATGTGGGCCCAGAAAGACCACCAGTACCCAGATTCACTCCCAATCCCGTCTAACCCCCAAATGCAGTTTCCTACCCCCACCCCCATCTCGCCCAGCGCGGTGCTGCCCGGAGCCATCCATGTCCCTCCCTTGTGATTGACTGGATGATATGAAAGTTGTCCCTCAAGAACTGACCCACTGAAGATGGATATGCATTCTCAGCCCCCAGATCGGGGTGCTGTGGGGCCCCCTGGGTTGCACAACTTCCTCCTCCGGCTGGGCCAGCGGGGATGGACTCTCCACACCCTGGTTTCAGGTGAGATGAAGGGAGCGATGAACGGAGCTGTGTTCAAAGGGCTGGCAGCCAGCAGACGGCCCCCACCCAAAGGGCGTCTGGGCCTGGCAAGGCTGCACTTGAAAGCATCCTGACCACACCTGACAGCTCCCTCTAGGGTGGGGTGCCCTGGGCTCCAGTCTGGGCCAAGGTGGACAGGCAGGGGCAGATGAGGCCCTCCCTAGTTCCTGATCTCATCTCTGTTTTATAGAGCTAGGGATAGGTGGGGCTGGACATGCTAGGGAGCAAAGGCCTGGGCTTCCTGAAGCTGAGACCCTTGGGGGGCGGCCAGTAGCTCCCAGCAGAAACCCACTGGGCTTATGACATGATCCAGCCAGAGAAATGGGGCAGAAGTCAGGAGTCCTGCCTGCCTCCCACCCTGGGCTCTCCAGACCCCAGGAGCTCAGAGGCCTTTCCAGAGGTGGCCTTGGCTTCGGGGCCCAGTCCTGGCTTTTCCCCGATGAGCAGCAGGGAGGTAAGAAAGAGAGGTGTCTGTGTGCTCTCTTTCAAAGAGGAAACCGAGGCTCAGAGAGGACATGAGACTTGTGGCCACCCCCAGCCCATCAAGATGAGCAACCTCGAGTCCTGGCTCCCATTCTCTCAGGTATGCCTGGAGTCTGGGCCTGGCCAGGGCAAGGCCTTAGTGGCCTTGGTATAGGTCCCCTATAGACCTGGCAAGAGGAGGGCCTCAGCCCCAGCATAAGGGTAGCAAGTAGAATGGGCTGGGAAAAGAGGGACCAGAGGACCCCAGGGCAGGAGCCCCACAAGGGTAAGAGCCCTGGATACTAGGAGGCAAGAGGTCTGGCTCTGTTAGTGTTTCAAGTGGACTCCAACTCATGGAGACTCCATGTATGTCAGAGTAGAACTCTGTTTCATAGGGTTTTCCAATGGCTGATTTTTTTGGAAAGTAGGTTGCCAGGCCTTTCTTCTGAGGCTCTTCTGGGTAGACTCGAACCTCTAATCTTTAGGCTGGCTGTCAAGTGTGTTAACCATTTGTACCACCCAGGGACTCCATCTATCACCTAGAATCCCTCTTTCCCTTTGTGCTGTGGGAATCAGATACAAAAGGGGGTTTGAAATCATAAGATGCAAAAGGACAAACTGAGGCTACAGAAAGGAGGTGCTTTGCCCCAAATTACACAGTAAGTCAACGACAAAGCCCAGACTAGATTCCAGATTGCTGCACTTCAGGTTCCCTGTCCAGTGCTCCTTGAGAAACAGATATAACAGGAGACTTGGCAATAAGCTTCCCCCACCACCACCCTCTCAGGACTAGACCTGGGGGTTTCTGAGCTGGGCCAGCCCAGTTTACTAGGGGCAGGGAAGAATGTCAAACCCACACATGCCATCTCCTCTGCCACAGGGCTGGGGTGTGGAGGGAACAGACTTGTACACACTATCCTTCCTCTGGGTTTTTTTTTTCATCCTTCCTCTTCCCTCTTGTGCATTTCAAGTAGATAATAATATTAACAATCATTAGGTACCAGGCCCTAAGGCCTGGCACTAAGCCACAGAAGCCTTCATTATTATAAGCATTATTATTACATCATCTCCATTTTCCAAATGGGGACACTGAGGCACAAAGAATCTCATTTGCCCAAACTAATACAATTAGGGGCAGAACCAAGATGTGCATTCAGGCAGAACCAGAGTCTGGTTCCTAACGACCACACCAGATTGTTTCTTAAGGCATTGTATCACAGACACAGTGTGGTTCAAATCCTGCCTCCGCTGCTTACTAGTTGTGTGGCCTGGGACAAGTAACTCAAACTCTCTCGGCTTGTCCTCCTTAACAAAAGAGTGGGACTGTCCACTGACCGCAGCTCAGAGCTTTAGCGCCCAGGCCTGCAAGTGTCCGGCCAACACTAGTACGTGCGCTCCAGCCCTTTTTTTTTTTTTTTTTTTTTTTAACAACAGAAGGTTCCCGATGTGGGCAGGGCCTTCCTCGCCTCACCCCCGCCCCCGCTCCCGCCCCCGTTGGAGGAATGCAGGAGGAGGGACAGACCCCAGCCAGTCATTGCCATTAATAGAGACCTGAAACACCGCCTGCTAAAAATATCCGGTTGGAGACCCATAAAAGCCCTAGCGGGGCCAGCCGCCCCACATTCTCCGAACTTCAGCCAGACGCATCCAACCGAGCTGAACCAGCATGACTGAGCGCCGCGTGCCCTTCTCGCTCCTGCGGAGCCCCAGCTGGGACCCTTTCCGCGACTGGTACCCGCTCCACAGCCGCCTCTTCGACCAGGCCTTCGGGCTCCCCCGGCTGCCCGAGGAGTGGTCGCAGTGGTTCGGCCACAGCGGCTGGCCGGGCTACGTGCGGCCGCTCCCTGCAGCCGCGATCGAGGGCGCCGGGCCCGTGGCCGTGGCCGCGCCTGCCTACAGCCGCGCGCTCAGCCGGCAACTCAGCAGCGGCGTCTCGGAGATCCGGCAGACGTCCGACCGCTGGCGGGTGTCCCTGGACGTCAACCACTTCGCCCCCGAGGAGCTGACGGTCAAGACCAAGGACGGCGTGGTGGAGATCACCGGTAAGGCCCCGCTCCCCTGCAGGCGGACGAAGTTAGTATGGCGAGAGCGGGCCTCCTGACTTAGCCAGCCTGGGGTGAAGAACTAGGCCGGGCTGGGGGGGGGGCGGTTGAAAGAGTGGGCGCGGGGCCTGTGGGTTCGAAGTTAGAAGTAGCCAAGGACCAGGAGCTGAGCCGCCTGCCATGGCCACTCCTCCCGTCTGTTTCGCCTTCTATATTAGGGGGTAGTTCCTCAGGGCCCTTTCAGCTCTAAAAACGGCCTATTTAGGGAAGAAACACCCCTTCCATCGTCAACTCCCAGCCCCACTCCCCAAATAATCAGGCTTTCCTGCGCCCCACCGTGCTGCGCCGCACCCGGCGTGTTGTTGGCATGTAGCGGCGGGGACGGTCCCGGCGCTGCCCCTGCCCGAGTCTCTGCTGGGGGCGTGCAAGTGCTCAAGCGCCTGCAAGGCCCCGCGAGCTGGCGCAGTGCCCCCACGGTCCAAAAGACCGGAACGAATTTTCCAGGACTTTCTGAGAGAGGGCCCGGGAGAGGCGGGTCCCCCAAACCCCTAAGTCCATCAGCGTCTGCCTTGCGCCCCAGCCACGCCAGGGCAGGTGGCGGGGCCCCTGGTTCATGACCACCCCCTCCCCACAGGCAAGCACGAAGAGCGACAGGACGAGCACGGCTACATCTCCCGCTGCTTCACCCGGAAATACACGTGAGTCCTGGCCCCAGATCGTCCGGGAGATGGGGTGAGGGGGCTCACGGGAGGGAAGGGGCTGGGTGGAAGGCCGCGGTGCCTACCCTGTGTAACTCTTGGCCTCTCTCTTTGCATGCCCAGGCTGCCCCAGGGTGTGGACCCCACCCTGGTCTCCTCCTCCCTGTCCCCTGAGGGCACACTCACTGTGGAGGCCCCGATGCCCAAGCCAGCCACCCAGTCTGCCGAGATCACCATTCCTGTCACCTTTGAGGCACGTGCCCAGCTTGGGAGTCCAGAAGCTGGGAAGTCCGAGCAGCCTGCTGCCAAGTAAAAGTCTCGACCTTGCTGCCCAAACACCCCCACACCCCAGTAGCCATCGCTGGCCATCCCCACTCACCAATCTGTATGCTCTTTTGATACGTTTACCTTCAGTTTTTCTCAAATAAAGTTCGAAGCAACCGCCAGGTGCAGCCTCAGACTCTGGTGTTTGTGGAGGGCTGTTGGGGGGGGGGTTAGTACCCTGCACACTCACACACACACACTCGCACATTCATCAGAATTGCTGAGGGGCTACCGGGAGCCAAGCCCTGGGGATATAGTGTATATGTGACAGGACACAGCCCTGTCTTTAAGCCCCATGACCATTAAGAGAGAGGTAATGTTTTTTTTAATGGCTGTAACTAGACAAAACCTCAAGGGCCAGGTGCGGGACAGGGAAAACCAGGAGGGGCAATTGACTCTGGCTTTCAAACTCTGGAACATAAAGACAACTAGCCTGGGGTCAGGTGAAGGGGGACAGAGAAGGGCTGGGGGAGGGGAGCGACCTGGGAGCTCAAAGTTCTTTCCTGACGTCATTATCCTCCAGAGAGGGGCAGGACCATGCAGAAAGTGTGGCAACTCCAAAGTGGCTTTCTGAGGGGGGTGGGGTGGTGGCCTCAACAAAGCACCTAATCCTCTGGCCCCCATGCCCAGAAATGCAGGCTGGGGCCTGCAGAGAGTGAAGTGAATGTGGTCTCCATTTGGCTGAGGAGGGGCAGGAGAGCCTGACGGAGGATGCTGCCCAGGAGGCCCGCCTTGTCCGGCCCAGGCAGGAACCTACCTCAGTCCTCTCTCCTGTCTGCCTGACCCTACTGGCCACCAGGTAACATGGCCCAAGAGGGATTCTGAGAGGCCTGAGGGAGACAGAAAGCAGGTTGAGGCTTTTGGAGCCAGGTTCTCAAGCTCCTAAGAATCTGAGAGACCCAACACTGCCTCCACTCACAAAGGTCCCAGAGCCTGAGACTGTGGCAAGACACTCCCACATTCTCTTCTAAGCCAAAGCCCTACTTTCCCAGGGTCCCAGAGAGGAGCAGCACTGTGCAGGGAGGGGCCTGGAGCAACACACCCACACACTCCTGCCCAGCTTATCCCTTTACTGCCTGTCCCTGGTGCAGCCTGCTGTGATGCCCACCTCTGGAGCAGGCATGCATTAGCCAGAGCAGATCCAAGCCCTCAGAGGCCTTGCTGGACCTGGAGGGCAGCCAACAAACAGGGAAATAAACACACAGAACAAGAATTGTGCTGGCCCAACCAGGAGCATGGGTCTGGGCCTGTCAGCCAGGGCGCTGCCCAGTCTACCCACCCTTCTACCCACCAGCGCCTGAGACTGTGCAGACCCATTTCTCGAGCTTCAGACCCCTAAGTTGGCTACCCCTCTTCCGCAACACTCACATGCAGACACACATAAAGACACAGAGACACAAACATAGGCACACAGAGACACAGACACAGACACACACATCTCAGGAGTTTCCTGGACGCCTCCACACTCCTGTGGCCAGCACCCAGAGAGTCAGCCTGTCCAGTCCTCACCCTCACTCTGCTTGCCAGTTCCCAGAGTCCTACCTCTTCCCCCATACCTGGCAGCAGGGCCACCCTGGCCTGTCTGAGAGAGCTTCCCTGCCTGTGCCCTCAGAGTGTCCTAAGCCAGTGCCAAGATTCTGACAAGTTAATCTTCACATCAACCCTGTGAAGAAGTATTATTACCCCTGCTTAACAACTAGGAACAGTGAGTCTCAGAGTGAAGGGACTTGCTCAGGTCCCCACAGCAAGTCCTGGAGGGGGCAGGGGAGACAAGATGAGCTGGGGGACAGGGAGCTGGGCTCCTTAGCTTCCGGTGCCACCTGGTGAAGCCTTTTGGGCCCTCAGGAGGGGCTAGTGCTGGTCAGGGTGGCCAGGCTGCAAAATGCAAACAGCTGCCAAGGGCCTCAGGGCTGTGCACCCGGAGCCCACTCTGCAAATGAAGCCTATGGGCAAAATTCCAGAGGCAGCAGCTTTGAGTCCTGGGGGCCTTTCAGGCCATCAGCTGGAACCCGACTGGGGCACAGGGTAGGTGGGAGGGGAGAAATTCAGTCCCCACAAAGGAAACAGGCCCTAATCTCCATAGGAAACTAAAGTCGGGAAACTGAGGCAGGTGCTTGGGCCACCCCAGGAGCAGGAGAGAGAAGGGATGTTTGAGGCTGGCCTGGCCCTATGCCAGAGCTCAGCTTACATGTGGGGTCTGGGGCAGCACCTCTGGTTGGAATGGGATCTGGCTGGCAGGGCGGGGCAGGTCAGCCCATGTCTGGGGGTCTGCGCTGGGAGGGGTTCGCACCGGGCGCTTAGAGACATGGTGAGCCTCTGCATGATTACTGTTGTGCAGGAGCGGTTCCAGACCCTCCAGGCCTTGCCCCGTCTTTTCAATGGGTCCATCTCTAAAGGCCTCTGATGTCTTTCAGGTCTGAGGACTTAGACATTGGACTTGATTCAATGAATGTTAGCATCTAGGCCCCTCTGCTCAGGCTGAGGGTGCCTGGGAGACAATGCCCCATCTCTCAGGCTTATGGTGAAGGCTGGCAAGTCAGCTCTTTTGAGGACCTCAAGTCCCTGAGGCTGTTGCTCACCCCTTGCTCACTGGCTCCCTCAGGGATCCCTGGAGGGCACAAGCCACCCTTGGTTCCAGGTTGATTCCTGGGTCTCTCCATAGCCCTCCTCCCTCCCAGTTGTGAAACCTGCCCTCCTTGTGGGCACCTCCTCTGGGCCCAGCACCCAGCCAGTCAGTCCAAGTCTTCCTTTCAGGGGGCAGGAGGAGAAAGCAGCTCAGTGACCAGCAGCATTGTGCCCTTAGAGAGGCCCAGGACATCCTGGGGTCTTACCAGAGGGGTGGGAAAGAGGGATTTACAGAAGTGAACCTTGGGTGGTAGCCCACTAGGGGAATGGCATGAGTAAGCAGGGTTGTGAGAGAGGTGAGGAGTCCCTTCTTGGAGGGCACTGAAGGCCAAACTCAGTGCAGGCTACAGGAGGCATCGCTGGGGCTCGGCGGGGGAGGGACCAGGCATGGTCCTGGCCCTTGGAGAAGAACGGACAAGAGGGTGCGTCAAGAGGCCGGGCAGTGTGCTGCAGAGGGTGTGGGCAAATTAGAAAAAGGCGTCCCCTCCATGCCGGGGCCCAGAGCTTGGTGAGCCCCACTTACCCAGTGGATGTGTTTCCCAGAGATGGTCCAGCCCCACCTCTCACCACACAGAGGGGAGCCCGAGGCCCCACAGGAACTGTGCTTGCCTAGGTCACGCTGCAGGTTGGGGACAGAGCAGGACCCAATTGCTCCCTGGGGTAGAGGAGGCTCAGCATGGGCCCAGTCCCCAAGGGTATACTGGTCAGTCCCTCGGCTGATGCCCCTGTGTGCCAGCCCTGAGGAGCACAGAATTTTGTGGGGAGACACACACTTGAGCAGGATATCACTCTATCCCTGGCTGGAACCCTCTTAGGAGCTCTGGGGCCTCGCCCCCTTCTTCCCCATCTCCCTGGGTGACTTTGTACCTCACTGCGTAAATCTAACTGTGCCTCCAAGGATGGGCCATATTCTTGTGGACTTCTTATGAGACAGTTCTACCAACCTGCAGTTGGTCTTGGGAGAGCTGGCAGCATGAAACATGTCCGGAGTCCTAGGCTTAGCTAAGGGACAGCTCTGTTCTGCATCAATCACAGAATTGCTGGATGCTTCAGGTAGGAGCATGGAGGGGGGACGAGCCCACCAACCAGACGGCCCACCTCCTCCTCCACCAAGTGGCAGAAGGAGAGTAAGAGAAAGTCAAACGCAAGTCTAGGGCTCCCAATTCCCAGCCCAGAGAGAAAGGTCATGTCTGGGGACCTTGAGGAAAACTGGCCAGCCCTGGGGAGGGTCCCTGTAGAATAAGGGCTCTTCCTACCCTTCTCCCTGCCTGGAATGGACTCTGCCCAGTCTATGGAGCAGATTGGATCAAGATACAGCACTGGTGGTCCAGGGGCTGCTGCTGCGGAAGGAAGGCTGTCCCACCCCCACTCCAGAGCAGCACTGCCTGGCAGAGAATGGAGAAAGATGACAGGAGTGGCTCCGTGTTCAGAAAAAGTGCTGGACTGAGGCCAGATCTGGGTGTGGGCCAGCTCTGCTCCTGTTGGAGGCCAGGATCAGCCCCACTCTGGGCTCAGTTTTCATTCTGAGAGATCTGGGTGGCCTCTCAGGCACTCCTTGCCAATTGTCTGGAGGTCAGTGTCGTCAGTTCTGTGCAGGATGGGAATCAAGGGGAAATCAAGACTGGAGGCTACCCAGGACCCCCCCAACAATAGTAGGAAGCCCAGAATCCCAGGGGTGCCCAAGAATGTGAAGACAGCTTTATGCAGGACCCTGAGCAGGGCCTTCAGGCTTGATCCTGACCCCAGGGCTCAGGGCAGGCTCTGGGTAACCGTTTTCTCCCCACATGCCTCCCCTCTCGGCAATCCAGTGCAATGGCTAAGGTCATGTGTCAACTTGGCTGGACCATGATTCTCAATGGTTTGGTGGTTATGATGTAGTTTGGCATTTACGTAATGATAATCAGGTCCATGATGAGATCTGCTATGAGCAGCCGATCAGTTGAAAGGGAGTTTCTTTGAGGATGTGGCCTCCCCCCAGTGTATAGATGGATGTTCCAGCAAGGCTCTTGCTCTGGATCCTCTGATATTTGGAACTTGAGCTAGCAGATTACCTGCTGATCTTGGGATTTGTCAGCCCCTGCAGCTATGTGAGTCAGGAGAAGCTGCCAACCTGACACCTGACCTGTGAACTTGGGACTTGCCAGCCCCTACAATTGCAGCAGTCAAGAAATCAAAAGATGCATTGCATTGGGCAAATCTGCTGCAAAGGACCTCTTCAAAGTGTTGAAGAGCAAAGATGTCACCCTGAAGACTAAGGTGCGCCTGACCCAAGCCATGGTATTTTCAATTGCATCATACACATGTGAAAGCTGGACAATGAATAAGGAAGACTGGAGAAGAGTTAACGCCTTTGAATTGCGGTGTTGGCGAAGAATATTGAATATACCATGGACTGCCAAAAGAACAAACAAATCTGTCTTGGAAGAAGTGCAGCCAGAATGCTCCTTAGAGGCAAGGATGGCGAGACTGCGTCTTACATACTTTGGACGTGTTGCCAGGAGGGATCAGTCCCTGGAGAAGGACATCATGCTTGGCAGAGTACAGGGTCAGCGGAAAAGAGGAAGACCCTCAACGAGGTGGATTGACACAGTGGCTGCAACAATGAGCTCAAGCATAATGATTGTAAGGATGGCACAGGACCGGGCAGTGTTTCATTCTATTGTGCATAGGGTCGCTATGAGTAGGAAGCGACTCGACGGCACCTAACGACAACACAATGGTGTGAGCCATTTCCTTGAGATAAATCTCTCTCACTATATATATATGGTTCATTGGTTTTGCTTTTCTAGAAAAGCCAGCCTAAGACAGCTGGGTTCACGAATGTCCTCTGAGGGATGGCTGGGGGGACTGTGAGAATTGATAACTTAAATAGGTGAATAGATGTACTGACCAAAGAGGCCATTGAGCCCTCTCCCCACCAAGCCTCCTCCCTTCTCTGATTCCTATTTGAACTCTCATCCCCCTCACTGAGTGTCCCCTCCCTCCCTGATCCTCTATCTCCTTTACTTAGTTAGCCCCCCTCCCAACACCAAGCCCCCTCCACCACACTGAAATACCCCCTCCTTCCTCTGAGTTCTCCCATCTTTTCTGAATTCCCACCCCCTCCCTGCACCTCACTTGATCAAGCCCCCTCCCTTACCTGAGATTCCTCTTTGAGCCTGTTCCCATCTTGGAGTGTCTGTACCCTCTATGAGTCTTACCCCACCCCTCTCTGAGCCCTGGTGCCCAAACTATTCCTTTACAAAGCTTTCAGTGGCTCCAGTGAGGATCCCAAAGACCTTCCTCTCATTGTCTGAACAGCCTGAAAGCCCTGAACCCTTGGAGTGGCCTCACAGGGCAAGCCCTCAGCAGGGGCCTCAAGGCAATGGCATCTGGGTGGGAGGAGCTTAGAGTCATCAATCCCAACAGTCGGTGGCAGGTGGCTCAGAGGTCAAGCAGTGCTGGTCCACTCTGTAGGAAGGCCCAGCTCACCTTGGAGGGCAGCTGACTCCAGTGCTGGAAGCGCTGGAGCAGTGCCAACACAGACCCCTAGACTGACTGCCTCCCTGCAGGGTCCCCTCAGCTGTGCACCCCCATCCTCCCTGGTCCAGATTGGACAGTAAGTGACCGACCCCTGGTGCTCTCCTAGGAGCCCCACAGGCACCTGATGCCGGCCCACCCCAGAACATTCAGGAGTCTCTACTCAGAGTGCTGGGTAGAAAGGGAGGCAAGAGACTCAATCTTAGAAAACACTTGACACCCGTCCCAACCACATGCCTACTGTGTCTTTGGCCAAGTTCTTCTCTGCTAAGTTTCCGAGGGCCCTCAGGCCTCCTGGGAAAGGCCTCCTGGGAGTTCCCTCCTGGGGGATCCAGCTCACTTTCTGGCTGCCAGACCCTGATTCTGCCTTTGCAGGGTCTGGCAACCAAGGCCTGGATCTGGGGACCCTGCCCCACCTTGTTGCAGTTTTGATGGTGTTCACCACTGTTTCTGTTTCTAATGAGAACTGCCGTGTACTGAGCACCTGCTAGCTGCCAATCACTGGCCTGAATATGCCTCACAAGTCAGCTTATTAAATCCTCACAGCAACCCGTGGCCGCTGAGAGACAGCCGAGGATCACGGTTATGCTTGTGGGCACTGGTACCAAACTGCCTGGGTTCAAATTCCCCTCAGCCACTTATCAGCTATGGAATCTTGGGCAAGTTACTAAATCTGTTTCTTCACCAGTAAAATGAAGCTGATTGTATGAAGTAATATACATGAGGTCTTTAGAACAGTGCCTGGCACACACACGAAAGCTCCCAGTCAGTGCTGAGCATTTTTACGAAGTAGATTGTATCATTCCCATTTTAAAGATCTAGAAACTGACACTCTGAAAGATGAAGGAATTTGAGAGTTTTGTCTCATAACAAGCACATGGTGGAATAAGAAATCAAATCCTGAGCTCTTAAACTTTCTGCCACCAGACAGTCCTTTATTTAGAAATTAACAGACATTGCTGAGTGACAGAAATTCCGTCTTTCTAAATAGTCAGCTACAGTGAAGTGGATCTTCAATTCCTAAATCCACATTTGGTTGGTGACTTGGGCAACTCCCCTACCCTCCCTGGGTCTCAGGTTATGCAGCTGTATGTTGGGAGATGGGAAGAGACTGGGGAGTCTGCACCCCTGACATATGTCGAGACTGATGGTGGCAAAGATCACCAGCCCTGACTGGCCACTGTTCAATTCAAAGTTAAGACTGTCAGTGGGGTCTGGGGAAGGAAGGACATTCAGGCAGAGGCACAACTGCAACGAAGACTAGAAGGATGGGGCTGCAACACATGGGGCACGTGGGCAGCTGAGGCTGGACAGACATGTTGCAATCTGGACTTCAATGACAGAGAGAGGCAGGGGCTGGCCTCCGTGTCCTCAGGACACCAGGTCTGGCCCCTGCCTCAATGATCCACTGCCCCTACCCCTTTGATACTGGTGAACTGGGGCAAGGTGTGTAAGGAGGCCTGGTTCCCGACTCTGCAATATGGGAATAACTAGAGCTTCCCAGGGTATACACAAGTAACAAATGGCAAACCTGTACTGGACATTAGCAATCATGTCATTGTTCAGATGGGGAAACCGAGGGGCAGACAAGGGCCCAAAAGTCCAGCAGGAGTCTGAGGGTGCAACTAGCTGGGGGTCTGACCTCGGACCCCCCAAACCAGTTCCTTCTACTGATCTCGGTAGTGGACAACACCCATAAATGTCACTAACGTCCTATATAAAGCGTTACAATGCCCTTCACAGCCCGTACCGGGTTACTCCGGGTAACAAAAAAAAAATGTGTTTTTTTTTTTTTGGTAACAAAGATGTACGTAAAGACAAACCCACTGCTGTGAGTCGATTCCGACTCATAGCGACCCTAAAGGACAGAGCAGAATCCCCGCGAAGAGTTTCCAAAGAGCGCCTGGTGGATTTAGGTAAAGACAAGACAAAGGCTCCCGGAAGGAGGAGGGCCGGGTCTGGACGAATCTGTCCCGGGGCTGCGAGCAGTCAGATCCTGGAGCAGAAACCCAAGCCCTAGCAACAGGCCGACCATTGGAGGAGTGGGGACAGATTGGCTCTTGATTGGCTCTCATCACTGCTCTGCGATTGGAAGGCGGGTCACCTCGCGTTGCAAGCCTACGGAACCGCGTCCCCCCCCCGCGCCTCGCTCACATCCGGGTCTCTGGACAGTCCTGGCGCCTTGGCGACAGCGGACTGTCAGGGTCCGTAGTTCTGAAATCTAAGAACCTGAGCACGAGAAAGGCTCTCGCGGGGCAGTGGGAGCCGAGCACCCGCAGGGCGCGCGTACGCCCGCCTCGCCTTTGTGTTGTACGACCATGCAGAGTTCGCGCACGTGGACTCGCCCGTGTAGAGGCGCACGCACGTGTGCAAATGCTCGCCAGTGCAATACTGAGGTCTGCAGCCCACGCGGGGATACGCACACGGATTCTTCCCTTGGGGTCCAGGTCTTTGGGGATGGGATGTGACAGAGAGAGGCCAGGGGACCCCAGGTGGGCTGGAGCTGGGGAACAAACCTGGGCTTGAGGGCTAAACGTGGGTAGCCAGAAGGCTGGAAGGAGAACCCGGCGGAGACCTTGAAACCCCGACCCCCGGCGAGGGGGCGAGGATCCTTCGTTGGGGGCCAGCTGCAGAGACCGGGAGTGCCCGCTGGGGGGCAGCAGAGGAAGCAACGCTGTAGCCCCTAAGTAGGGCTGGGGTCGGTGGCCAGACCCGGACCAGGACGGATGCCTGCAAAACCAGCATCATTGCAGTATTTTGTAGGCCAGGTAATGGGAAGGGGGGGGGGGGGGCAGACCGGTTGCCGCTGATGCATTCTTGGGTGCTGAAGCCCTGAGGATTGCCCAAGGCTGTTTGTTCCCCTACCCAGGTTCATTTTGTGCTGATATACCAAGGGGCGCCAATTACTCCTTTTGTTTTGAGCCAGCAATGGGATACAGGCTGTTTGATTTTGGGAATCCGGACAGTGGTTTAGGGAGAGAAACGGACTCACTCAAAATGTCTGCAGTCAGCCACGAGTGGCTCATCTATTTTGAATGTAATCTTTAGGGCAAGAGCCCACTACTCAACCCTCTCCAACCTAAATCACTGAGGGGCCTCAACATTCCCAACAAGGAATGTTTTAAAGTTTTCAAATTTAGCAGGCAAAAATGACTGTAAACCTTAACACCAGAAAGTATCATGTAATTTGGAGGCGAAGGGCTTTTGGAAGGCAGTTTGGTTTGCTAGGAAACCCTGGTGGTGTAGTGGATAAGGGCTACAGCTGCTAACCAAAAGGTCAGCAGTTCAAATCCACCAAGCGCTCCTTGGAAACTCTACAGGGCAGTTCTACCCTGTCCTACAGGGTTGCTATGAGTCGGGATCGACTCCATGGCAATGGGTTTGGGTTGCTTTTTGCTTTGATAACAAACCTAATGGAATCAAACATGAGCTTTTCCATCTGGCTTTTAAAGATCTGATCATCAAAATCCCATCCCTAAAATCTGACTTGAGGCTAAGAGCCGAACAGCAGGGCACAGGAGATCCAAGTGGCTAAGAGTGAACAGGTAGAAGCTTTGATGTCTCTTCTCGGCCCTATAAAAGAGCCAATAAGTAGTAATTTGTCTATCTTGGTGGAAAGAACCAACTTAACACCAAGATTGTGTAAAAACGAGTCTGGATTCATTCTCCTAATGTAGGTTCCACCGAAGGCCACCTCTCAGACCCACTTGCCTGTTCTGACTCCTTTGAACACAGAGGTGCAGTTTTCACCACGTCCCCCAGGCACAGGGGCAGAACAGCCACAGACCATTCACTTCAACCCAAGTGAGTGCATGTGGGGACAGCTTGCTCAATCAAAGCAAGTGCTTATGGAACACCTCGTAATTTCCCCATCCAGGCAAAGCAGGAGGCAGGAGAGGGTTGTGAAGAGGCAGAAGACCCTAGCCTAGAGAAGGTGGTTCCCATGGGTCACAGTAAATTCCACTAGCCTTTTTATCACTGAGGCACTGAGAGGTCCAAATTTGAATTTGTCAGCTTAGGTAGCAGGTTCTGGTGCTGACTGCTGCTTAATACCACATCGACCACTGAAAAGGGCTGGATGGAAGGACAAAGCCAAATCCTTGTGCAAGACAAAAAAGTGCCCCAACAGGGATGGGAAACAAGTTCTAAGACACAGGAGGCAACAACTGGACAAACCCTGAACGTGGGATTCAGTAAGATTGCTAGTGTCTGGCATCCTGAAAAATGTAGTGTCATAAAAGAGGTGGGAGGAATACGCTAGATAAGAGACTAAACCCACTGTCCTTCAGTTGATTCTGACTCATGGCGACCCTATGGGACAGAGCAGAACTGCCCAATAGGGTTTCCTAGGCTGTAATCTTTACGGAAGCAAACTGCCACATTTTTCTCCCATGGAGTGGCTGGTGGTTTTGAACTGCTGACCTTTCTGTTAGCAGCCAAGTGCTTTAACCACTGCACCACTGGGACTCCTAGATAGAGACTAAGGAAGCCTAATAAAACAATGCAATTAATTTTAATTAGATACTAGTTGTGGGGGGGAGAGGAAGCAAGAGCTGTCAAAGGCATTGTTGTGGGGACAGTTTCGGGAAATATGAATATGGGCTGGATATTAGGGAATTATGGAAACCCTGGTGGTATAGTGGTTAAGTGCTACGGCTGCTAACCAAAAGGTCAGCAGTTCAAGTCTGCCAGGCGCTCCTTGGAAACTGTATGGGGCAGTTCTACTCTGACCTACAGGGTCGCTATGAATTGGAATTGTGGGCAACGGGTTTGATTTTTTTGTTTCGTTAGGCAATTACTGTTGATCTCTTTAGGTGTGATAGTAATACTGTGGGGTTATGCAACAGAATGTCCTTATTTTTAGAAATATGAACTCTGGAGTGAGATGTCATACTTCAATTTAAAGATCCCACAACATATAGAATTGTAAATCAAATATGACAAACCCTCAACTGCTGTGTGCTGTGTCAGGGTGGTGGGCATAGGTTATCACTGTTACCACGGGGGCCAGCACCAGGGCCTGTTACTAAGCTGGCAAGTCCAGATTTGCAGCTCTCAAATTTGTATCACTGTATTTTAACTTCTGTGCTTGACATTTTTCTAAATTTGGGAGCAAGATGCCCCCAAAACACATCGCTACCCTTAAATCTAATTCAAGAGGTACTTATTGGGACCACCAAATTTCAATGATCCGTATTTAAAATCACAAGGTAAAACCTCTTAAGATCCAAGAGTCACTTAATACTTTAAAAAGCAGCAAAAACTCTTCGTCTCAAAGGTAGAGACGAAAAGCCTTCTGTCTCAGGCTGAGTCAGATTAGGAAGCATGAGTTGTTAATAGTGGTGAGTTACCTCTAGGAAAGGGTAGTAAGTGGCTGGGCAACAGACAGGGGAGGGAACATTCCTGATAAACCAGAGGTCGGCAAGCTATTGGCCAGTGTTTTAGGCTTTGTGGGCCACATACTGTCTCTTTTGCAATTTTTTTTCTTTACAATCCTTTAAAAAGGTAAACTATCTTTAGCTCAAAGGCAATGCAAAAAAGTTTTTGATTATACCTTTTTGTACTTTGACTTTTATACTGTGTATGCACCACCTACTCAAAAACTGAAACTCAAAAAGCTGTGTTCCCCAAAGTAATTTGTGTTTACTCTTCTCTCCAGTACTGTGCATATTGAGTGCTATATGGGTGCACTACCGAAGCTGGGAAATCTTGAGTATTTGTCTTGCCAGGTGCGGATGTTTTAAGCCCGAAGGTAAGAAACCAACAAACCTACTACCTGGTGTGATACAGCCACTCTCATCCTAACTCCTCACTGACCACAGCTACCTGTGGTTAATTAGAGGTCAGGTTCTGGACATTCAGATTTAATCACTTTTATCCATACTTAATCACTTTTTTTCGGGGGGGGGGGGGTTATCCATACCAAAATGGAAAAATTCAAGCCACCAGTTTCATTAGCAAGCTGGTATGCCATTTTAATGTTCTGAATCGGCGGGTGACCACCTAATGCCAACTCCTAGAAATCAGTTACTCACCAAGTTTCAGAACATGGTTTCTCCAAGTTTGCTTTGAGAACTGCGCACCCGGGAGTGGCAGCTGCCACCCTGGCCACTGGGCTCACCCGGTGCGTGGACAGGCAGTTCCGGCTGACCAGTGCAGGGGCCAGCGCATGTGGTAATTACACCGAGATAGCGTGAAGGGAACCTGCATTTGCACCGAACAGCAGACTGCTACGCTAAAAGGTCCTCCGCACTAACTCACCTTGTGTGGTGACTCCTCCGACCCACACCCAAAGCTCTTAGAATGGAGACCTCTGCTCTGTGGATGCCCCGAGCAGAAGGGGTTATTCAGTCCTTTATAATCACTGCCGTAACCTTTATTTGCTTCACATGATCACATTATTTTTAAAATTCTAGAGTGCACGGAAGGAGCTCTGGTGGTGCAATGCGTAAGTGCTCAGCTGCTAACCCAAAGGTCGGTGGTTTGAACCCACCCAAAAGCTCCACAGAAGACCTGGCAATTTGCTCCCGTAGAGATTACAGCCTATGAAACCCCTAAGGGGCAGCTCTACCCTGTCATAGAGGGTCGCTGTGAGTCAGAACACAATGACAAAGAGTGTACTGAGGAAAAAGACCTCTATCATTAGTGCCTGATCCAGAGCACTCACTCCCTTCTTGACTTATGATAACTACCTTAGACTTTATTGTACTCCTGCCACCCAACCCCTAATCTTTTGGGCTATTCTTTACCGATTACTTTTCTGTGTGATGCCAGATTTCCTTCAGATACTTCAACCCAATTTACATATTGCCACACACTGAATGCAGAAGCAGCTATGGGGATCCAGTTGACTTCTACTAAGCGAGACATTAAAAGAGAGCTGGCCAAATTGTAAAAGTATACTACTCTTCTATTTTTCATTTTGGAAAAGTTACTTTTCTTAAAAAAAAAAAAAAAAGGTATCTTAACATGTAATGGGTTTTTTATTGTTATTTCAAGTAAATGAGGGCTTTCTAGTTTTTGGCAGCTAAACCC
Organism: Loxodonta africana; assembly: GCF_030014295.1. Lineage (NCBI taxonomy): Eukaryota > Metazoa > Chordata > Mammalia > Proboscidea > Elephantidae > Loxodonta > Loxodonta africana. Next base: position 90,328,285 of record NC_087353.1, on the reverse strand, counting down.
CACATAAATAAAAGCTCTTAAGAGTTATGCAAAGAGGACTTGAGATGAAAAAAGCTTGCATTAAGGAAATCTTAACTGGAGAGACTTCCAGCAACATTTTATCTCAAGAGAAATTAAAGTGTCTGTGGACCTCCTAAAGGCAGGTCTTAAAATCAGATTCTAGGCACTCACAATGGGAAGTTACAAGGGTGTAAGAGCCCCAACTTTCAGGAGCTCTCTCTTCTTTCTGAAGAACCTTGATGACCCGGTATCAACATTTGACTGTTCTGACCTTGCTCATATTTATATTTCCTTATTGGTAAGACAATGTCCAATTCAGTTCTCTACCCCAAGTACCTAGCGCACTAAAAGGACTCAGTCAACGTAAGCTGGTTAGTCTCTGAGCTGCACAGCAGCAGCCTGGTGTTAAGCAGACAAAGCTTAGGAAGTTAGAAGACGGGGGTTCCATTTGGGTTTTCAGTGAGCTGTGTGACCTCAGGCACATCAGTTACTTCTATTTCCACATTTCTACTTGCCATGCCAGTGGCACTCCCAGAGTGGCTGAGTGGTAAATGAGCTAACTTAGGGGATTTCATTTAGTACAAAGCAAAAAAACTACTCACACTAGGGTTTTTATTCCTGGTTTGTCCATTAAAAAAACCCCAAAAGCTATCTTCTTGCACTTGGTGAACCAAGGCTCCCTCCCCTTTTCCAGCAGCATGCAAGAGTGGATGGAGTAGAACCTTCCCCTCCCTCACCTTTCCTTAGACAAATCCCTCTTTACAGTGAGGGCAGCACACCCCCCACACCCTGGGATGTGAGTCACTCTGTGGTTCACATTCTGAAAACTGCCTTCAACAAGAGCAGGCCTTCTGAAGGCCGGGGGACCACTTTAGGACTAAAAATCTCAAGACAGTTTTTATGGGTTTTTCAATCACAAAGAACCATCTCATTCAAGACTTGATGAAATTACCAATACTGGACACCTAATAAAATATGGAGCCCTGATGGCACAGTGGTTAAAGGTCAGCAGTTTGAATCCACGAGTCACTCCTTAGAAACCCTCTGCGGCAGTTCTACTGTCCTACAGGCTCCCTATGAATTGGAATTGACTCGACAGCAACGGGTTTAGTTTTTTTGGTTAATAAACATATACTGAAGCAGGCACATGGTCCAGTTCTCATTTAAACCCACACCTCCAGGGCACAGAAGTCCAGCAATCTGTCGAAGGAGTTGTGACTCAAACTCAGGTCTGTGCTTCTCACAAATCAGAAAGGCTCTCAGAGACGTAGTTGAATATGCTCATCTTATAAGAGAAAAACAAAGGCCTAAAAGGTGCAATGATTTTTTAAGATCAGTAAACCCAGGTCTGATTCCCAGATACAGGTGCTTTTCAATAGATACTGTCTTGCCCCCTTTTCCTCAATTCGACCTCATTCCTTGGGTGATGGAGAACGATAGAAGGCCCATGTCTAAGCAAACCTTCAAAAGCAAAGAAAAAACTCATTAAATAAAACTAAGTAGCACTGACATCAGATCTGTAAGTTTATTTGCTCAATGTATGACAGCTACATAATGACTCACATTCATGGTATTCCATCACTGAGGAAAACTGCTAAGAATGGTCCGTGTGTGAAATAATTCCTTAGAGAAACACGGAGCTGGAAAAATAATCACTGATTAGACCTTGAAAATAGTTCACTGCGTAACATGACAAAAGCACAACGGCTCATTCAGAGAACATACTCGTTGTTCTCCTACACTGTAATAGTTAGAATTTCACCAGGACAAACACCAGACATTAAGATTAAGCTAACACTGGTGTTTCTTTTGCTTCCCCCCCCCACCCTTTTAAAAACAAAATATATAACTGCATGTCACTATAGCAACATCCAAAACAGATCAATTTGTTACGATCACTATTTGGTAGAGCAAACTTTACCCCCAAAAAGGAAAAATTAAATTAAAAAAAAAAAAAAGAACTTTAAAAAATTTGAAGACTTAATTTTTTGTCATAGGAATACATAACACCTACAGTATAAGTTAATGAATTTCAAGCTACTGTATAGAAATACAACACTAGCATGCACAATATTGTATCAATAGAGTAATGGAGGAGTAATCATTTCACTGGAGAGGAGAGACAGTATCATAGGCAAGTGCATTTCTTTAAGACTAAAGAAAAGAAAAACCATTCAAGCTGCTTAAATATCAAGTTGCCCGTCCCCTCTTCTTTTTAAGCCCTCAGATATAATTTTATCTTGCGTAATTCTAAAAAGCAGCCAGAGCCAAAGCTGAAATTTAAGGAAAAAAAAAAAAAAATAGGTTTTGTAATTCCAGTAAATCATTTCCAAATGCTATGAGGAAGGACACAACACTGCTCACTGGACACGGAGAATAGATGAGAGCAAGCCCTCCCTGCCCGCCCCGTCCCGCCCCCCCCACGCCATCTTTTCCCAGCCATGGCATTCACTGTAGGCTTCTGTAAGGGCACAGAGGCGGCAAAGCCGCCTTCTACTAGCTCTTCTGGTAGGGTTCAGTTAAGTGGGACTTTGGCTCTAGCATATGGAGGGACCTTCTAAGGAAAGTCATGCTAGGTAAACTGTGCAATGTTACAGAGTATATTTATTCCACGGTCATCTTCATTCTTCTATCTTTACTGTCACCTGGATCCTGTTAAACATACTCATTTCCTAACTGTAAGCTCAATTTTGGTATTAGCAAAAGCCTGTCAGTTTTTCCTCAATTATTATCAAACCTCTCCCTTGCCTAAATAAACACACAAAGCAAGTCTGTGTTATTACCCATCTCGGTAGAGTTCACACTGTTAACTTGTTTTATAGAAAACAAAAACTGAGCACATGCAACAGGTCATGTTTACTGAGAGATAAACAGATTTATCCAAAATGAGAACAAGGGACCTATGGCCAATTGAAAACAAATCTGTGGAAATACCAAGGTAGCTTCAATTCCAAATATGCACTGACCGCACAAGAGAAGTCAATCTCCAACTTCTATGCTTTCCTTAAAAGAAAAAATATAGAAAAATTTTTGGTCAAATAGGAGTATGTATTTATTACCTGGTAATTTTAATTTATCCTCCTACAACAATTACTTGGGGAAAGAGTGTTTTCAAGGGAGGAAAAACTGACACACTTACAAGGCTCCCTAAAATTGACAGAATGTTTATGAATACAGCTCTTCCTTTTGGGTTTTTCTACCAGTAAGCTTCTAGCACCTGAATTTTCACACACTGCACCACGAACGTTCTCCAAATGACCACCCAGCTTCTACAACCCGACAGCTTCAACACCCCCTCCATCAGGTACAGCGGGAAAGAATCAAGTGAAAAGTGAAATGGCAGGGCAATCCCTGAGGAAGGAGCTGTACGGCATCTGAAAAATCAGAATAGTCTCTGAAAATACCAACACAATAAATGACATACAGACCTGAATTTTCTCTATTTTTGTGGTGTTTAACATTTCTATTAAAGTGATTAATAATTTTCATGGTGGATTTAAGTTAAGAGGAAAGGACAAAAATCCCACAGCCACCTGCCAAGCACCTGTTAGCCAAAACCTAAAGTAGCTTTGATTCTCCTCAGGCAAGCCTTTTGGCCTAGGAGACAGATAACAGCAAAATCAACCTGGATGAGGCCGATAAAGATGTAAAGCCAAAATAACTAGCAAAGAAAAATACACCATTGATGGCTTGATGTTACATATGGCTGTAATGTAGAAATACTGTAAACTGCAATTTAGTGTTAATACTGTCAACTAATCGGACTTCAGAAAAATGGCAAGGCCTAAATCACAAGGATAGATACACCTTATGTTCTAAGTCTGTCAGCTTGGGATTTAAACTATTATGTGTTTGGTAGAGTATACCCTGAAAAAAATGCACAGCTAAACAGATGAGATAAAAAGTACCCAAAACTTACGACAAGAGCATATGTACATAAAAATCCTTACTGGAACCACAGAACTTATTGAATGAGGGCCATTCCATTTAAGTTTTCTTTTCATCTTAAAACCCTATTATCTAGCAATAAGTTAAATTAAAGACAGACAGCTCCACTTGCATTAATCTACACAACAGTCCGTATGCCAGTGTGAGGCTGCTATTCCAATACGAGCACAGCTAGCCTGACTTTCCACTAGTGGTATTTTGGCAAAAATGTCAAAGAGGCGATCAAAGACAGGACAGGTCGTGGGTTTCCTCCCTAGGAAGGTCATTCCTCCCTTTCCCTCCCCTACCCGACCCCCAACTCATGGGAAAAAAATAAAGACTGCAGTAGTAGCATCAGCGTGCGCTGCCAGTCCACCTGGGGGCCTTAATTGTTGCCTTCTCCACCATCGTCGTCTTGCTGATCGCTTGTCCAGAGCGTGAGGTTGTCACGGAGGAGCTGCATGATGAGAGTGGAGTCCTTGTAGGAGTCCTCGTTCAGAGTGTCGAGCTCAGCAATGGCGTCATCAAATGCCGTCTTGGCCAAGTGGCAAGCTTGCTCGGGGGCATTCTGGATCTCATAGTAGAAAACGGAGTAATTAAGAGCCAGGCCTAATCTAATGGGGTGAGTAGGCTGCATGTGCTCCTTGCTGATTTCATGGGCTTCACTATAGGCCTTCTCAGATGACTCCACGACAGTCGCCCTTTTCTCTCCTGTGGCTACTTCCGCCAGGTAGCGATAATAGTCCCCTTTCATCTTCAGGTAAAACACTTTACTCTCATACTGGGTCTCACTGCAATTCTTGATCAGGTAGTTATCCAGCAGGCTCAGCACATCCTGACACACCGCTTCCAACTCCTTCTCTATTTTTTCACGGTAAGCACGAACCATCTCTATCTTCTTCTCATTACCATCTGCAGATGTCTTCTGCTCAATGCTACTAATGACCCTCCAGGAAGAACGGCGTGCCCCAACTACATTCTTGTAAGCCACAGAGAGGAGGTTTCTTTCTTCATTGGACAGTGGCTCATTCAGCTCTGTCACCTGTTAGGAGGAAAGAACAGAGCGTGGTTATGGTATAGATGACGTCAACTGGGCCAAGAATATCTGTAACACCGATAAAACACAAACGGATCTACCGGTCAATGAAAGGGATTAACGGATAGAGAAGTTAAGCTGTGTGGGTGTATGGGAAGGGGGCAAAGGTGGAATGAGCAACACAGAAGGAAAAAAATGCTGGTGGATCTCTGCTTCCCCAGAAAAGGACACGTGCTTATCGCATACTGTTCCATGAAAGAAGTATCAAGTCTATGTCTTAGATGACAAATCAAATTTGAATCTGATTTGCAAAAAGTCAATAGTTCTCTCAGGTAACATTGTATACCATATCAATCCCACAGGCTTTTAGTATAACTGGCAGTATTTTAGGAAGATAGATTACCTTCTTCCTAGTCTTGCTCTGTCTATTAAATTCCAGTCCCATCCCTTTTGGGTAAGAATATATTACCCAATCTTCAAGGACTTCTGAGAAACAAGGAGGTTTTTCTGCTCTTGTGTTAAAACCTTATGAATTATAACCCTCAGAGAGGTAAAAAAAATTGGAGCACGAGTCTGACCACTGAGATATTTTAGCAACTTGAGGACATGTATTTGTTCCAGTGTCTGAGTAAACACAATTAGCAATATCAAAGAATGGAGAGAGAAGCAAAGTACTTCTGGAATTGAGGTGACCCAGAGCAATTAGTGCTTCTTTCCATTTGGGCATTTCTAAAAGGTTTGTCTCCATTATCCCAAAGACTAATCCCCCTTGACAAAATGAAAGCAACAAAACACCAATGTTCATTATTCTTATGACTATCAAACAACTGACTATAATAAAGAAATTAAGTCACCAAGACTCCCTTTATTTAAATTTTATCACCTAATTTCTTTGATATCAGAGCTATATACCATTAAGTGTCTTACAACATTAAGAAATAGAATATTTTACATGAAGGACTGAGCTTGTACTTTTTATTCCTATTCTAAGGCCACACAGCCAAAATACTACTTCCCTTCACACCCATACTGACCTTCTACAACACAATTAAAAATACCCACAAGTCCAGTTTAATAACAAAAATTTTATCCTACTTTATGGTTCACAATCACAAAATTAACCCATCTGCTCTTCGCAATAGAGCAACTGTCCAATTGGCATGCTACTCCAAACAAGCAAAGTTTAGACCATGACTTGTCTGGTTAACTGCAGCTATCTTATCTAACTGGTATATGTCAGTAGCTAAGTCACAACATCGCAAATCCCAGGACACTCACTACTTTATAGGTCTTACAGAAAACTAGCTACTTCCCCAGCTTCATCCTCTTATCATGTACCTCTGGCTTCAAGCTAACTGCAAAACACTAGGCTGTTCCATACTTCGGTTTATGCATTTGCCTCTATCTAGAATATCTCCCACCTTGCATCTGACTTGGCAAATGCTTGCACAACTTTTAATAGCCAAGTTAATGTCCTCTATGAAAAATCTCTTCCCCCACACTCTTTCCTCCACCCCCCAGTTAAACTGGTTATCCTCCTTTAAGTCTTCACTGTTCCCTGTGTAGACTTACCACATCTACATAAAGTTATTTATAGATGTGGAGGGTAGGGGGGTATAACCTGAAAAGAGATACCAAACTTTTTTTTTTGGTGGGGGGACAGGGGTTGCAATAGCAAGGGACTTTTTCTATGTTTGAATCATTTACCTTCAGTACGTATGCCACTTTTGTAAATAAGAGGGAAAATATGCTCAGTGAAAACTGGCTGTGCTAATTAATTTAAATATTACCTACTCAGAGATAATAAAAACTTAAGCCAAATCATACTTATTAGAGTTTATTGTAAATAATTATTCTTTGAGTAGATCATGCTTGGGCTTACTAATTATCATAATATCCAGCAAATGATATACATTCACAAAAACGTTTCATTAACTGATTAGAAGTTTTTAAAGACATGTTAACATTTTACTATACATTACTGATTCTCTATTATAATGCTAGAGAACACAGCGGTATTTTCACCAGACATCGCCTAAGTGAAACGGACTGCAGAGTGGAAAAAAGGGTTTTAGTAATATTGGAATTCAGAGAGGGAAACCAACAGAGAGGCTCTTTGCTCCACAACCCCTTTCTCGGCCCCTCAACCCTCCTGTGGAAACATCACTTCTCCTGAGTAAGGCAGCTTATCACCATCATATCCAATTCTTTTTACAGTTTAGACCTTGGAGCTACTATTGGTTGCCCCTCAGACTACTGTCACTTCTGCTGAGCCGTGATGTACAAATAACCTAGATCTGGGCTTAAGAGTCCAGTTCTACATTTGCTAGCTAAGTGACCCTGGGCAAACCATTTCATTTCTCTGGATCTCTTCTCATCTATAACACAGGAACTTCTACCTCCTTCCTGAGGTTATTATAAAGGTGTATCGGACGGATGAGAAAGTGCTCTTGGCACAGTAAAGCGCTACAGGAATGTGAGCAGTTACTTTCAGGAGTATCTTGAATAATTTTTTATTTTTTTTCATTTAATTCTCACCAGAGGAGGCCTTTACATTTTTTACATAACAATCTCCTCTACCATTCCTCTGTCTGTCAGTTTGTCATCCTTTGGTGGCTTGTGTGTCGTGATGCTACAAGCTCTACCACTGGTATTTCAAATACCAGCAGGCTCACCCATGGTGGACCAAGTTTAGCTGAGCTTCCAGACTAAGACTAAGGAGGAGGACCTGGCAATCTGCTTCTAACAAAACTGGCCACTGGAAGCCTTATGAATAGCAGCAGAACATCACAGGTAACAATCTCCTAGCCTATCTTCCTGTATGGAGTATTTCTTCTCCGTTTCCTCCTGTTCTCTAGTCTAAGCTGAACTGTCCTCACCTACCTCATTTCACTGCCTTTTTGTAAGTTAGTATTACGTAGCTCAAAAAAGCCTGCCAGACTGGCTTTCAAAGACAGGTAAGGCCTTCGTAGTCCTTAGGTAGATGTGCTCTAGGACTCTAGCCTATATTCATGGCATGCGCCCTTACCAAAGACTAGCCTGCAGGCCTTAGTGCAACCTGAGAAACCAGAGTGCCTAAGGCCATGGAGATCAAGTTTTGGCCTTTCCCCTAAATCATGCTGGGCTTATTTCAAGAGCCAGGAACTATTTAAAGCTTGAATTACCTCACCAGTATACTATACTGCTAGGTCTCCTTCTGCAAACGAAGCTCAGCTGGACAACCAAAGGTAGCAATCTGTGCTTATGTAAAGTTTGTCTAGTTGCCTCAGACAAACTGGAGCATGAGATTAGGAAATGCCAGTATCACCTTTAGATACAGTAACTCAACCACATCTGGAACATATCCAGATGTTCTCTGCCAATGTGCTGCAACTAAGTTACAGGGAAAAACCTTTAGTTCTATAAAGTCTGCTGAAAGGAAAGGTTTCTCTAAAAACCTTAAACAAGAATTTAAAAAAAAATCCTTTAGATCAAGATGACTTGTATGAGAATGAATCTGATTTACCTCAAAATGAAATAGATTTAATCTAGACAGAACTGAATGTGGGAAGATGTGAGATACGTAGTGTTTGAGAAGGGGGGGGTCATATTTTTCAAAACGGTCACTGAATTGTTTCTAAGAACACAACACTTGTAAATGTGGCTTCCAAAATTTACTGTTGGTTAAATGTATAAGATTCAAGTTCTGCTTAAAAAGAGAATTAAGGTTTCTCACTTTTTCTTAACTCCCACCATACTAGCTTAAGTTCAAATGTCTTTTAATAAATTAAAGATGTTATAGAGCTATGAGAGAAGAGCTTAGAAAATCTGTTATCAAGAATTCTCCAAATTCCAGCTGCTAGTAAACCCATAAAACCCACTGCCGTTGAGTCGATTCCGACTCATAGCAACCCTATAGGACAGAGTAGAACTGCCCCATATGGTTTCCAAAGAGCGCCTTAAATCAGGTACTAATTACTGTCTGCTCTTCCCCTGTAAGAGCTGATGGGGAGCAACCCTTGAGATTCTTGGAAAGCTACTTAGATGGCTTTCTGACCTGAAGTCTTAGAGCACTAGGTCATTCACAATTTTCTCAATCAAGAACCTTAAATTGTAATGACTGCAACTTCTCAAATAAAACTTTAACTAATCTTAATTTAAAAGTTATTCCTACCTTGCATATCTTGTGTAAATGTTCCAAAACAGTAGTTATGGCGGTAGACGTACGTAAGACCCACTGATTGCTACATATGAATGAACACCCTACACTAAAGACAGAGGATGAAGAGGTATGAAACATAGATAAATCAGTGTCTGTGTAGTGTGCGCCCAGTATCTAATACCATGCAGGGAACGGAATAAACCACTGCAAATGAACGTGACGCGGTTCTGCCTGATATGAGCAATCGTATTCTGAAAATGTCCTTTTTTCCTCCTGAATAATTAAAAAATGTGACAATCATCTGAAGTTGTATCTTGCATATCTGAGAAAAATGCCTTAAACTCTAATCATATTCTATGCAGAAAAGAGTTAACAAAGCCTAAGACTGCCATCCTTGGAAAGGCCTCCTTGCAAGGGGGCCCTTTGCTAGCATCTGTGAATTTGGATCTGAAAAGGTTTCCCACCATTCTCTGATATAAATGGCTAGCTGTGCCTAAACTGTGCAGTGTGGTTTATGTTTAAACACTGCTAACCTTCTGGGAGTCTGAAATTTTGGTTATGTGCTAGATTGAGAGTGCATGGATGACCAGCCCTCGACAAAAACCCTGGGCACTGAGTCTCTAATGGGCTTTCCTGGTAGACAAAATTCCACACACAACATGTGAGAACACTGTCACATCTTGTTGCTGGTAGAGTAAATACATCCTGTGTGTGCCTGCTGGAAGAGGGCTCTAGAAGAAGCATTCAAGAAGCATCCACTGAATACATACCACAATGTGAAGACAAAAATTAATGAGATCTCCCCAAGACGCTTAGTCTATGGGGAGGACAAACTCATCTGCATTGGAATATCATTCACAGATGTCTTAAGGCAGCAAAACTCTGCCTAGAAAGCTTTGAGGGAGTTTTAATTAGAATAACAAATTCAGCTGGTTTAAAAAAAACCTACAGCTAATGAAGTACTAATACATGCTACAACAGGGATGGAGCTTAAACATTACGCTAAAGTGAAAGAAACCACACACAGAAGGACACATATTGTGTGATTCCATTGATATAAAATATCCAGAAGTAAACCCAGAGACAGAACGCAGACCAGTTTATTTGCCAAGGGCTGGGGGAGGGGGTAATGGAGAACAACTGTTCAGTGGGTACAGGGTTTCATTTTGGGGTCATGAAAACATTCTGGAGCTAGGAAAGACGTGCTGGTTGCACAACACAGTGAATGTACTAAATGCCACTGAATTGTACACTTTGAAATCATGCACTTCACCTCAATTAAAAAAAAAAAGCAAGCCAGCAAACCCAGCAGTAATCACTTGTATAAAAACTGTGCAGTAAGAGAAACATTCCAGGAAGAGGAACATTCTATAAAGAACATTCTCATGAAACATCCACGGCACATTCAGGGCCAAGCTCTGAGTCTCGGAGATGATGAGAGGAGAACTGGGTGATCACCTGGTTTTGCCTGAGAGCAACGAAGTCCTATGGTCTTTTCACAACTACCCCAACCAGGTAGATATTATACTCCCTCTACAGGCATGACTCAGATCAATAAGATGCCTTTTCCCAAAGTCATACCATTAACACACAGCAGAGCAGGACAATAAACTTGAGTCTTCCGGCTTCAAATCCTATGCTCTTTGCCCAATGCTGAGTCTCTGATGATGTAGAAATATCAACATTCAGATACTCAAATGCTGTTTTCCTTTTCAGTTCATGATCAATTATAAGACAAGAGAAAGCATTCTTCCCTTATCTAATCTAGTCATCTTTTCAAATCTTCCTTTGGGGAACAATAAGATGACTAAAAGCCCACAGCAAATAAACAGAAAACTCAGCTGGTACAATAAAGCTATACATAATGGAAAGAGGCTTGAGTCTGATAATGTGTGAAGAGGAGCAGACAGATCTCCAAAGTATTCTGACAAAATATATTGAGACCCTTAAAGATGTTCACATTCTTTGACGCTTCATTCTACTTCCATAAAAGTATTCTATGAAAATAACCACAAACAAGTTCTGAGAATTATGTAAAGACATTCACTTAAAAGTATAATGCTGAAAATTCAGAAACAACCTCACATGACTTAAAAAAAAAAACAAAACTATGGAACATCTATAAACAGTATCTTATGTAACCATTATTTATGAAGAATTTTTATAATATGGTAAAATCTTCACACTAAATTTGATTAGCTATGTCAAAAATGGTATTAATAGTAATGAACAAGGGATGAGGGATCTCACTGCAGATGTCAGATGAATCTTGGCTGAAAGCAGAGAATACCAGAAAGATGTTTACCTGTGTTTTACTGACTATGCAAAGGCATTTGACTGTGTGGATCACAACAAATTATGGGTGTTTTACGAAGAATGGGAATACCAGAATACTTAACTGTGCTCATGGGGAACCTGCGTACACAGACCAAGAGGCAGCTGTTTGAACAGAAGAGGATACTGCAAGGTTTAAAACCTGGAAAGGTGTTTATTAGGGTTGTATCCTTTAATCACACTAATTCAATCTGTACGCCGAGCAAATAATCCGAGAAGGTGGACTATATGAAGAAGAATGCAGTATCAGGATCGGCAGAAGTCCCATTAACCACCTGCGTTATGCAGATGACACAACCTTGCCTGCTAAAAACAAAGAGGACGTGAAGCACTTACTGATGATCAAAGACTACAACCTTCAGTATGGATTTCACCTCAACAGAAAGGAAAAAGAAGTCCTCACAACTGGACCAATAAGAAACATCTTGATAAACGGACAGAAAACTGAAGTTATCAAGGGCTTCATTTTACTTGGATCGACAATCAATGCTCATGGAAGCAGCAGTCAAGAAATCAAAAGAAACATTTCGTTGGGCAAATCTGCTGCGAAAGACCTCTTTAAAGTGTTAAAAAGCAAAGGTGTGCCTTGAGGACTAAGGTGTGCTTGACCCAAGCCATGGTAATTTCAATAGCCTCATCTACACATGAAAGCTGGACAATGAATAGGGAAGACTGGAGAAAAAACTAAGGCCTTTGAATTGAGTCGGGGAAGAATGTCGAATATACCATAGGCTGCCAGAAGAGCGAAAAAAGTCTGTCTTGGAAGAAGTATAGCCAGACTGATTCTCAGAAGTGAGGATGTAAGACTTTGCGTTTTCCCTATGTACTTGAAGAACGTGACTTTAACAAATGGATAATACTCCATCATACAGCTGTACTGTAAAAAGCTGCCTGCTGCTGATCATTTTTCAAGTTTCCAAGTTTTTATTTGAAATAACAGTTATAAAAACTTAACATTGAGTGCATACATCTTTGCATCCCTGAAAGAAATCAACCTAAGGAATTTTTTTAAATCTCATTTTGAGATCACAAACGATTTTAGTTTTTTTCTCTTTGTATTTCCCTGTTCCCTATTTCCTACAAAGAATACAAGTTATTTTAATCAAGGCTAAATCCCAAAAGCTGTACTTTGTTACATCGGTGGAATCTTACAATTCAGACATAGTAGTGTACTTCTAAAAGAGCCCCAGTGGCGCAGTGGTTAAAAGCGCTCAGCTGCTGACAGACAGGTTGACTTTTCAAACCGACGAGCTGCTCTATGGGAGGAAAGGGTCACTATGACTCCATGGCACACAGCAACAGCAACTGTATCTCTCTAAAAACCTTGGAATTTAAGTGTCTTAAAGAATAACTTCGGACCACACCTAACAGGTTAAGTCAGTGAGGTGATGAGGTGACTATGGGGTGGAGGCTGGCCAGGCCAGAAAGCCCCACTTGTTACCTTGTGATGGCCTCCCGGTTATGCACCCACCTCAGGGGTGGGGCTGGAGTTTACAATACATAAGGAGATCCCCAGTAAGAGCTCTGGACGCTGAAGCTCCATGAACTTCCTTGGCTGGCAAACATATCTGCTCCCAGGAAGGCGATGTGCTCTCCTTGGGACAAGGCGGCCCCATGGCGGGAATGCTCCCAGACCTCGCCCTAAGCACCTCTTTTTTATGCTGGTCCTGTTTTGTATCCTTTATAATAAAGCCGTATTCATAAGTACAGCACTTTCCATGAATTGTTCCAGCGTATCGAACCTGAGAGAGTGGTGAAAGCCAGCAGGTCAGAGGGGAGACCTGGGAACCCCTCAGCTACAGCTAGTCTCCTGAAGGGGTAGAGGGAACCCCCAAATTCACAGCCAGCAGGTCAGAAGTGAGGGTGTTGTGCAGACTCCCAAACTTGCAGCTGGCATTTGAAATCTTGGGCCAAGCTGGCAGTCTGACCTAGCTCCGGGTGGCTGGGGTCAGCAGGCAGCTGGTCAGAAGTGAAGTGAAAAAGTCAGGATTTATGTTTACTGTTCTGTGGTAAAGAGGCACTCTCATACATTGCTGCAAAGTCCAAAGCGGTGCAAACTTTATTGAAAGCAATTTAGAAACTATGAAAATTACAAATGCTCAAAAACCCTTTGTCCCTGCAGTTCCATTTCTGGGAACTGATTCACTGTGTTATTTTTAACAGCTGAAGTCTGCAACAACCTAAATGACAATTGACGGGGGATTAGTTAGATTATGACACATCCATACAATGGAATTCTGGAAAGCCAATTAAAAAAAAATGATTTGTGTATTCAAGGATTCCTGATGGCACAAGGTTAAGTGCTTGGCCGCTAACCAAATGGCTGGCAGTTCAAACCCATCCAGCAGCTCTACAGAAGAAAGACCTGCCAACCTCAACCTGCTCCCCTAAAGATTACTGTCTAGAAAACCCTATGGGGCAGTTCTATCACACGAGGTTGCTGTGAGTCCAGATCGATTTGACAGCACCTGACAATAACAACAAAATATTTGTATATTCACAGTATTTCTAGAAGGGTCTAACAAGACAGTGGCTGAGAGGCAGTCAAGGTTGAGAAAGTTGAATTTTGTACCTGTAACAGGCAGCAGCACCTACTCAAGCAACGAAACCCTCCCCATAATTTACCGTTAATCAAACCTACAATTAAAGTTTAAAAGCCAATTTTGAAAACCAAGCTTATTCTGATGAGTCCAAAGCCTGCAGTTTTATATAAATAAGTTTATTGATGTCTACAACCAGCTCAAACCCATTCGTGCTGGTTTGTGCTCATCATCTCACCTCCACCAAGAACACCTTATTTTTAACTTGATTTCAGTTGTGTAAAAACTTTTCACATCTGTATACAGATTATGGCTTCCTATATAATGTGAAAGCTATAGTTTCAACCCTGTTTCAGTGAACTCATTATTAACCCCAGTATTTCTCCAGTTTCTTCTCTATACAGATAATCTTACGTTTTTCAAAGATCACTTGGGCCCTTCGGTAGTTATACCTTTTACACTTGTATCTCATCTTTACCGCATGACCAGGACAATATTGATAATACTGACAATGAGCATCTCTGTCTTCCTTTTAATTTAATGAAAATATTTCCAGTATTTCTTAGATATCAACTCTTGGTTTAAAACATATTTTTCTTTATCATGTTAAGAAAATATCCATCTACTCCATATTTTTTAAAGATAACCTTTGTAGTATCAGAAACAGGCTCTTCACAAAAATTACAATTCCTTTTTTGGCCTTCAAGAGAATTCTTTATGGTTAAGTTCTGTTATTCCTATTTTAAAGATAAGAAAACTAAGGCTCAGAGCCAAAAAAGGGAAGCCAGATCTCTTGGTTCCAAATCCCAGATACTTCTCACAATATCTCTAGTTCTTACACAAGCCAGGGGAAGTTTTTTACACAAAAATACTCTCCTGAGCAGCTCCACCCCTTGAAGACTGCATGGTATCCGTATTTATCTATTTCTCTAGGTTAAAAACTGTTGCACCGGTCCTCAAAATGTTGAGTTATCAAGCTAACAGGTATAGGTTTCCTTTTAGGGTGATGAAAATATTCTAAAATTCACTGTGGTGATGGCTGTGTAACTCTCAACATATTACACAATCTGAACCATACACTTCCAATGGACGCACTGTATAATTTATCTCATGACTTGGCTTTATAAAACGCTGCATTGTAGTTTATGTTGCACTTTCATATACACCGATGCGTTTATTTTTCGACAGAGAATGTCTCCTCCACCCAAAGAGAACAGACCTATGACAAAACTAGTAATTGAATATTGGCTCATTTGTTCAAGGCGTTCAGAATCCCAAATACTTCACATTTCCTAATACGTGGCCTTACACAAAGAACTTACTACAGAGCTCTTATACGTAATCCTCTTTCTGTGACTTCAAATCAAACACTTTATGCAGCCTGATGTAGGTTAAAATTTCTCAATGTCCTCTCCAAAAATGTTGACAAAAGGGTTTGTTTGTTTGTTCACTGCATGGGCGTGGTAAAGATAAAAAGGGATTAAGAAATTTTACAATGGTATTTTTCACTGTGAAGCATTCAATCCCACTACTTTGAGGGAAAAGTCAAGGAGAAAAACATACTAACAAAACTTACGTCCTCTGAATGGCAAATAATCTACACATGTACCAAACCAGGGTTCCTTTCCCTCTTCGAAATCCCGCTAAGTGAAGATCTTCCTTCATGCTTTACTGGTACACCTTCTGTGAGAACTCAGCCTAATTCCATCTTTAGAGATTATTAATGCTTCTTCATGTTAAGGTAAAGTTTATCTTCAAACAGGTGAAGACAGTTCTCATATCCCTGGGTCATCTTCACTAATGTTTCTATGACCTGGTTCAACTCCTTCACCATCCTGGCTCCTTTCCTCCTCAGGACATGCTTCGTAAGACTTCAGACCTCACATATTGGCCTTCAGTGTGGTTTGCCAATCTTTTCATTATCCCATCCTCCACAGCAAATGCTTCAAATCTTTTCTGTTCTTCAAGTGTCAAGCCCAAATCCATGTTCCTGAGAGGATGACCAGATCTAATATTTCCCTAGACTTACTCCTGAACAAAAATCAGACCAAACCCCCCTAACTTTCAACTCTTTTCACCTCAAAAATACTCCCCCTACCTTCGTCCATCTCCTCCTTGCCCCCTTTCAGAGGAAGTGTTCCTGCTCCTTATTAAGGTTAATTCCACTACCTATAATAGTCGATGCCACCCTTTACAAAGACATTCTTATGTCATTGCTCAAAATCCTACACGAAGTTCTGATTATCTGAAAAAAAGTCGAAAATCTTCTACGCAACATCTGGAAAATTTAGTTCCAATCTACATAATCTCACTAAGTCTCAATGCGAAGTGATTCTGCCTCCTCCCCCAAGAGAACACCTGACAAAGTTTTAACACATTTTTTCGACTGTCATGACTGGGGAGGTACTCCTGACATCTAGTCGGTAGAGGCCAAGGATGCTGCTGAACATCCTACAAAGCACTGGACAGCCTTCCCCTCCTGCTACTCCACTCCCTACAATAAACTGGTTCAAAATGTCAATAATGCCAAAGTAGAGAAACCCCGCTCCAAGTTATCAATACCCAGGTCGTGATACTCATACCCTTCCTCATATTATACACCTCTCTGCTTTCACCCACGCTATTCCCACTACCTAAAATGCACCTCTAGAGCCCATGAAGTACGTACCCTTCAAGACTCAATTCAAATACTACGCCTACCTCCTCCTTAAGCCTGCTGAAAAATTCTCAGACAGAATTAATAACTGTTTACTCTCAGTATTAATAACTTATAACTCATACCTTTTATATCACTTATTTTCGACCTTTCTTTCTTCCAAAAAGACTAAAGTCCTTAAAAGCAGGTACCACATTTTACTCACCAGTGAATCACAATGGTACCTTAACAGTCACTTCTGAATACCTATAGAGTGACATGAACCTATACATGATATATCCAGCCCAAATTGTTTACAAAAGTAGCCCTGTATACATTCCCTCTCTTTTTAATATGATTTTGCAGCTTCTATTTTTTTTTTTTTATCAAGTGATAGAATGTATTTTTCAATCCTATAAGCTGAGCCTGGTCATATGACTTGTTTTGGCTAATGGAACATTATCAAGTATGAAGCAAGCAAAGGTCTGAAAACTGCTTGTGCCCTGGGGCTTACCCTCTTTCGTTGCTGGGAACCGTCTACTGCCATATGAAGCCTGGTTTAACCTCCTAGACATGAGAGACTATGTAGAGAGAGGCTACAGTCCAACATGTGAATAGGCCAATGCAGCTCATTCAGCCCCACTGGAGCTGGCCTAGACCAGAACTACTCAGTCAACCTACATAATTACTAGAAATAGTAAATATTTGTTTTGGGTGGTGTGATTCTAGCAAGAACCTAATTAATGTTATGGATTGAATTGTGCCCACCAAAAATGTGAGTCAAAATGGCTAGGCCATGATGCCTAGTATTGTGTGGCTGTTCACCATTTTGTGATCTGATGTGATTATTTTCTGTGTTATAAATCCTACCCCCATTACATTAACGAGGCAGGACTCAATCTATAAAATTAGGTGTTGTCTTAAATCAATCTATTTTGAGATATAAAGAGAGAACCAAGCAGAGGCATGGGGATCTCACACCACCAAGAAACAAGAGCCAGGAGAACAGAGCATCCTCTGGACCCGGGGGCCCTTTCCCCAGAGCTGACAGAAAGAAAGCCTTCCCCTGGAGCTCACCTCCTTAATTTGGACCTCTAGCCTACTAGGCTATGAAACAATAAACTTCTGTTTGCTGAAGCCATCCACTTGCAGTATTTCTGCTATAGCAGCACTAGACCACTAAGACAACTAATATACTCGTTTTAACACTGTATTTTTCAGCTTCTGAAAATCAATTTCTAGTCAATTCCTATTGAGATCTGTTAAGATCCTATGTATTTTCCCCCACAAGTACTACTGTCAAGCTCCACCTGCACCAAATGTAATCAACTGTGTAGCTGAATTTTGGTGCCAAAGTACAGAACTTCAAGCAAAATTAAGGACATTCCATTTGCTTAGATTCCATTATTGCCCCAGTCTGATCTCACTTTTAACAATTAGGACATAATGTCAAAGCTGTGCAGCTTGCCTAGCCCCTCAAAGCAGCAAAAGTCTTCATCAAATGTCTTGAAAAAATAGCCAGATACACTACATTTCTAGCACTCCTTGGCTGTTAGGCCAATAACCCTATTCTAAAAATCCATTAAATCTGCATTATATATAGATTCTTACACAAACCATATGGACTCCTTCAGAATGATCTCTTTCAGGTCTTTAATTCTACAATTTCTCCTGGAACCAATGTCAAGTTTACTTTCTATGGAATTATCTACCTGGTTCCACTTCAATTATCCAAGACTTTTCCTGAAAATTAATTATAAATAGCTGAGGTAATCGCATCGAAATTTTACTTGCTGCAAACCACAACTTTGACCTTATCCAGAGCCATTCTCCTCTAACTCCAAATGTTATAAATGCCAGTAACTCCAGTCTTCATTACCCAGTAGATCTGCAGTTAAACCCTAACCTTTCCCTTTAGGCTTTATGCCTTCCTCCCAAGGTCCATCAATTACTTTTTCTGCGTTAATGTCAAATTTTCTTGTGTCTGTCCTTCTGCCACACCATCTCTAAAACACCCAAATGTTCAATCAATTCAACAGAGAGACGACAAGCTAACAAAAACTATAAAGTCACTACAAATAAGGTTTTACTAACCTCAGCTAGGCCCTTAGCATTCACTGCCTGGCAATCCTCGTAATATTGTTAACTCTTTACTTTGCCCCAAGCCACCTACCACCCCACCTCCACCAGCCTGCCCATTCCCACATCCCACCTATACCCACATTGCTTACTACTGCCTCTTCAGAGGAAACAGGGCCACTAGGTAAGCCCATTTCATGCCCTTCACTTAATAAACACCTACACCTACCACTGTCTCCTCCCTGAAGTCAAAAAGGAGCCCTGGTGGCGCAGTGGTTAAGAGCTTGGCTGCTAACCAAAAGGTCAGTAGTTTGAATCTACCAGCTGCTCCTTGGAAACCCCATGGGGCAGTTCTACTCTGTCCTGTAGGGTCGCTATGAGTCATAATCGACTCAATGGCAATGGGTGTAGTTTTTTTGGTTTTTGTAGTCTAACAAAGTGTTTCTCCCTCTCCACATATTCCCATCAATCATTCTCTATCCTGTATTTTCTCTGCTCCTGCTCATCATTAATGCAGAATCCAAGTTCAGGTTTAAAATAAACAATGGCTTTTAATCCCATGCCTGCCTTCTTGTTCTCTTCAAAATCAAGATTCGTTTAAGTCTACTCTTGTTACCATTTCTTCACTTTTCATTCTCTCCTCAATCCACTACCACTGTAACCATTCTACAAAGGTCATCAAACGTCTTCCTACTTCATACATCCACCATTCTCTTCTCTTCATCTTAAACCTTAATTCATAAAGGACTCCAACTCTGCTGACTGCCCCTTTCTTGACAAGCTCCTCCCTTTTTCTTCATGTATCACCATCTACTCTTAGTCTTTTCTTCCTTATTGCAGTTACTACTTAAGTGCTGACTATTCCCTGGGTTTCACATTTTGACTTCAAGTTCACATTTTCCCTCTGTGATCTTATTATGTATGGTTTCAATTATCAGACTCCCACTAGAACGTCAGTTCTATGAGGTCAGGGAACTTTATATCTCCAGCTTAGACCAGAGCCTAGACCTTAAAAAAACCTTAGAGGACCCCAAATAAATACTTGTTGAATTATTTAATGTATTAATAATAGGTAGCACTTTGAGTGCTTACATCATGCCAGACGCTGTTCTATGCACTTTTCATGTATTTAACTTAGAGCCATGGCTTTTCTATTTACAATTTCCACTTAAACTCAACATTACCATGACTGAATTCATCTTTTCCATCATTTTCTTTCAGTTTCTATCTCCAGCCATCAAATTCTCTCTCAAAAGCTACCCCTTCTTCCATGATAAACATAATTAGGCCACTAAATTGTAATGTGAAGAATGCTGAAATGGCAAATGTTTTGTTACATATATATTTACCACAATTAAAAAAAAAACTACTCTTCTTTCTCTGCCCTCGCTGTCTCGTCTAGGTCCTCATCCCTTTAAGACTAGAGCCCTACAATATTCTACTAACGGATCTTTTTCTCCCTCTCCCTCACTGTCCTCCTATTTCATCTCCACATTGCTGCCAATGATTTTTCCAGATCAAAAATGGGATTCTGACCCTCTTCTGCTTAAAATTCTTCAATGACTCAACAGCTTAAGAAAAAGGCCAAACGACACAGCATCCTTCATCAACTGGTCCCTATTTATTGCTCTAAACTCATTTCCTTGCTCTTCCCTCAAATGCACACTACTGCAGCACCCACTAATGAATGAACCAATCGCGTCACAGATTGTGCTCCTTCCACATTCTGAAACTAAACATGCTATTCCTCCTGCCTGGATATTCCTTCCTCCAACCTTTCCTCTCCCCTCAAGGCACCCCAAAAGATACTGCTCAGGAATCACTTCCTCTAGGAAATCTTCTCTGATGCCCAGTGTGAATTAGTCTTCCTGATCCCACAGCACTCTGGGCTTACCTCAATCTTTTGTCATTTATCACAACATTCTCTAGTTGTTTTGCGTATCTGCAGCTTTCCCGCCCCCTAAAACCCTGTGTTCCTTAAGCCTACTTTTTTTCCCTTGTAACCAGGTGCCTAATACAGCAGCTGGCACATAAGAGGTGCTGAGTATTTTTGTGTGGAATGAATGTTCCTACAAATGTTGATTAATTAATACCCCATCCCTACTATATTTTCCCTATGTGATTTCTCGGCCAGAATCAAGAACACATCATTTACTTCTCCACCTGCCTAGGTTTACGAAACGCTCAAATTAGCATGTCTTTTTTTTCCCTTTGTATCTTTACCCAAATCCTCCCCAAAACATGTTTCCACACTCCTGTTTGTGAGTTCCACACAAGATCATATTTTTGACATACAAAAAGATAATACCTTCCTCCCAGGTTCTTTCTTTCTAGTGAGGTACATACCTCCATTCAGTCTGAGGCATCCTTTCACCTCTTAGCAACACCTATAAAACTCCAAATGCAAAACTAGAACTTACCTTCTCATATTAAAAATCGCAAGTTCTGTTTTGTTGAAATACTTAAAATACACCCCAATCATGGAATCAAATGATGTTCGCTAAAAGAAATCACATTACACTTGCATTGAGTCATGTAACTTAGGACTGCCCTAAAGGAAACCTGTTCCATACTTAAACCTAGACTATATACCGCCCTCTCAAAAGCAACCAAACGGAGAGGATTGAGTATGTGACAGCCTAAGGCATTTCCCATGCTTCTGCAAACAAGGGGACATATACGGAAATCAGTGAAAACACACCGATCAGTGCCTGAGACAACAGCTGGAACATCAGCCGTACCCACTTTTCTCAGGGTTCCTTTTTGAAAACTAAAAACCCCTTTAAGAGGAGAGCTTTAGATTTAGAGTAAAAACACATTTAGTTCAGTGAAGAGTGAGCTTCTTGGATCAAGCAGACACATGAGACTATGCGGGCAGCTCCTGTCTGGAGGGGAGATGAGAGGGCGGAGGGGGCCAGGAGCTGGCCGAATGACACAAAAGTAGTGGAGGGAAGGAGTGTGCTGTCTCACGGGGGGAGAGCAAGGTATACATACACTTTTGCATGACAGACTGACTTGATTTGTAAACTTTCGGTTAAAGCACAATAAAAATTAAAAAAAAAAAACAAACCTTTTAGTTCAAGCCTTAAGCAAATTACTAAACATTTCCACCTGTAATATAGGAAGACTGTTACTTCATAAAAACAATTTCGAAACTGCGATGTTGAATGGGAAAAATATATTAAAAAATGCTTCCTGAATGATAAAATGTTAAATAAATGTCAAAATACATTGCAATGTTTTATCTAAGAATGTGTAACTTAAAATCCCTGTCTTCCCCAAAAGATTTCAGTCAGTGCAAATATCTGCATAACAGATGTAAAAAAATTCATACCTAGAAAGTACACTAAATTTTCCATCGTTGGCCAGATGCTTCATTTAACTCATTAACATTTCAGAGTCAGGCTACGCTGCACTAGAGCTCAGAAAGCAGAGCTCAGAAAACGATGGTACTGAGTTAATTTTTACAACAGATCAACTGCTACACTAACATAGTTGTGCTAATTACCAAATCTGTTCTTAAGTGTAAATACACTAAAAACAGTCTTTAGTCATAATGTATTTTTAAAAAAGAAAAAAAAGTTAACCAGCCAGATAAGAACATAGAAAACATGATGAAACCACAATAAAAAAAGAAAAAAAAAACTACCATAAATCCAAAACAGGAACTGGTTATAATTCATTCAGCAAGTGTTTTTGAGAATTTATGTGCCAGACACAGTTCTAAATATTCACAGAAATATATTTTATGCCAAGTTCAAAAAAATTCATTATCATTATTATTGAATAACTTCATTATTATTGAAGTTTACCATATTTTTTTACCTTCCCCAATAATGGACCTAGGTCCAAAAATCTGAAGGACCTTCAAGTAGTAGAAAATAAATGGCAGCAGACCCCCCTAAATTACTGATAACTTCACATGTCAAAGCTTAAGTCTCTTAAATGGTATTTACAACATGCTGCTGAAAATCAGTAGCACTCAATTTAAATCAGCAAATATATCGCACCTATGTATAAACCACCAAAAACCCCTGGTGGCACAGTCTTTAAGCACTCAGCTGCTACTCAATGTCAACAGTCCGAACCCACCAGCAGCTCTGCTGCAGAAAGATGTGGCAATCCGCTTCTGTAAAGATTACAACCTTGGAAACCCTGTCAGGCAGTTCTGATCTGTCTCATAGGTTCGCTGTGAGTCGGGATCTACTCGAGGGCAACAGGCTTGGTTGTTGATTTTACAAACCATCACTGACGGAGTTAAATTCTTATCTAGACATATTTTATTGTGATAATCACATCTATTATTTTTGGTTGTTGAGAACATACACAGCAAGACATACATACATCAATTTCACAGTTTCTACGTGTACCAATTCAGCAAAACTGCTTGCATTCTATGAGTTGTGTAACCATTATCATCCCCCTTTTTAGCTGTTCCCCCATCATTATAAACTCACTGCCCTCTTCGATTCCTATCTTCTGGGTTGCTGTTATCAATCTGACCCCACATAGTTCTTTTAAGAGTGTAATAAAAATTCCAGTCTATAATTACGTTGCCTTGCTAGGTTGTAAAGGCTACCATTACCTTACAGCCTTTCCTCTCAATCATTTTTCTATTACCTTTCCCAAATTCCATTTTAGGTATCGAATGTCCTTTTTTATTAATTGCCAAACTTATTTCATCTTACAAGAGAACTCTCTGAAATTTTGATTTTATTAATTTATAAGTTTGAGGTAGAAAAATAGTTAAATGAAAAGTAACCAACAGAAATTCCCAAAAGGATTAATTTTCAGATAAATGGCTCGATAATCAGTTTGGTCCCTTGATCTTCTAGAAACAATTAAAATTTTAAATCTTAAAAGACCATTTCCATGAGTATTTTTTGTCTTTTTAAACTGATGAAGCCTGAGCCAAAGTTGCCAGCAGCGTTTCACTTTTAAGGGTGTGTCCCACAGAAGGCGATTTTTTTTTTTTTTTTAAACCTGAGTTGAATACTGTTAATATGCCATATGGCATTAATTTTGGCTGGGAATAGGTAAAACAGAAATGGGAGTGTTCTTACATACACAGATTTTTAACATGACATTTAAAAAATAGATTTTCAAATATAACCATTGGTCTTACTCTCCAGAGATCCAAATCCAAACCTGGTGAACAGGACCCAGAGGTAGGGTCAGCTTTTTCTCTCTCAGTAATTGTTATAGAACAGGGTTGTCAGAGCTAGGAGATGACAGTGACAGCAATGGGCAGCTGAATATGCAATGACAGTAGCTCAAGAAGAGTCCCTTACCCACCCTCCCCCATAAACTGAGTGTGCAGTACAGCTGCAGTGGTATTAAAAAAAGACCAAACCCGCTGCCATGGAGTCGATGCCGACTCACAGCAACCCTATAGGACAAGTAGAACTGCCCTGGTAGAGTTTCCAAGGAGCGCCTGGTGAATTCGAACTGCTGACCTTTTGGTTAGCAGCCACAGCACTCAACCACTACCCTGCCAGGGTT
Organism: Loxodonta africana; assembly: GCF_030014295.1. Classification (NCBI taxonomy): domain Eukaryota; kingdom Metazoa; phylum Chordata; class Mammalia; order Proboscidea; family Elephantidae; genus Loxodonta; species Loxodonta africana. Next base: position 90,304,091 of record NC_087353.1, on the reverse strand, counting down.
TCCACTGCAGTGGTATAAAGAAGTGAGAAATGCCTAAGAGGCAAGAGGAAGGCTTTAAACATGCAGGTCTGCTTTGAAGAACAGAGATCATTTACATTTCTTTACCTTTCTAAAAGGAATTACATGACACATAAGCTGACAGCACTGGGTTGGACGGGTTTTAAGCTGCCATTACTGTATTGAAATAACCTACACCTAGGAAACAAAGTTACTTACGGTACCAATAGCTACAAACTTGTTTACATACTGAAAGATAATTTTCTACTGGGTTGAAAATGACCCTACCTGGAACGGCAAGAAAAAATTACCAGGGTAGGTAAGAACTGTGGAAAGGGACATTCTGAGGCAAGAAAGCCAGTGCGGACAAATGAATAGGGAAGGAATGTTCTAGAGTATTTTGAATTTGGGAATGCTGTGCTTTTTTAAGGGGGCTGACCTATGCTTTTGGAAGGCTATCATCAATGGGACTAACTCCTGATGACAAATATGTCTGTGGATTTTAGGACATGAAAAAATTTGAGAAAAATGACAGAATCACCACACTCCTTCCCCACGCAGGGGTGGTTTCATCATGCTTTTTCTACAGGGTTTAGGTTTACTTTCGTTCCTTGCCTTTTTCACTTGACATTAATTCAAGGACATTTCCTTATCCCATTAGTATGCCTCTGTGAGTGTGTCATGATTGTTTTCCTATGTAGCATTTAGGCTGTTTCAAACTTTACATTTATAAATATTGTCATGAACATCTTTGTGACTAGAGCTTCTCATACTGTTACCTTAGGACAAAGACATAAAAATAGAACTGATAGAAGAATAGGTAAAGAATTTTTTTTTTTTTAGGATCTTGAGACCATCCCTAGTACTAGAAATTATCTCCTAAAATTTCTTAAAAATTTAATTGTTTGAATAAGTATTATATACACATGGTTCGAAATTAAAAAGGACCTACTGCTCGTTTAATATCAACCTACATGAAATCAGATAAATAACTTAAAAGATTAGAAAAGAACCTTAGGGGGTAGTGAGTTTGTTAATGGGGGACAAACAACTCAGAAAAGGAGGGGTTTTTTTTGGTCTGTTCTGCTGTATATACTCTCAACAACAAAAAATTATTTTCAAAATTATTTTTCCCTTTGACTATTAAACATATAAACTGGTTCCTGCTTCTTTTCTTCCTGGTCCCATGGAATTGGCAGGTATACAGAAATAAACATATATCCTGTCAGATAAGAAGTTAGGATTGGTGATATTGAAGGTAGAAGGTGGTGAGGTAATTCTTACTCTTATTCACCTCCTGCCAGCCTCAGCACTCTGGTAACCAAAATAATGTGTTTATCACTGAACACTGGAGTCCCATTAGTTTAGAATGCCACGCTTGAGTAGCTCACCACTGCCAGTACTGCACAGTGTTCACTAGGGGCCTACTACCACACAGCAAGGAAATAATTTACAACAAAGTCTTGGAGTTGAAAATGGGTCGTAATAAGAGCACCAGCAAATTTCCATAATCTCCAAATTGTGGTTTGCTCCAATTTCAGGTAAATTGTTCTTATTTATTTGGGCTAGCATCATATGGTTTATAAGCTAACTTTTTAAATAAAAACACAATGTGAACCTAGCTAAGTCCCTTTTTTTCAATTCATGCTGGGAAGGTTCAGACATTAGAAAACAAAGGGAAGAGGTAACCAACCAATCACTATTGGTGTGAGCTGTTGTGGGCACTTCATTACTGGCACATTCCTGAATCGATAATGATGTTTTGTGATACAGCCAGCTATAGTCCAGACCACTGGCACTTTAAAAATATCATTTTCTCATGTTTTGGAATTAGGTAGAGGTGATGGTTGCCCAACACTGTACTAAATGCCACGAAACTGTACACTTTAAAATTTTATGTTATGTGCATTTTACCTCAATTTAAAAAAATGCATTCTTTTCTCCACTCTTCAATAATTTAGAGCTTGGCTTAATAAATAAATGAGGTTTCCCAAGTACTAGGGATGAAATCTTATCCAAGGTCTGTAGCTACACATTTAGTGACATCTTTTGTCTCAACATAATTCAAAAGATAAAGATACATGAGTTTTAAAAATTAGAGAAGCACAATATTAATTTCAGTTATTGTGAACGATGTAACACATAAAAAGCAAACTATTATCTCTATTCTTTCCACCCCAAAGGAGAGAACAAGTCAAACCATGTGACTTAGAATAATGGTTGGCAAAACTCCACCTCTGAAGAGTCTACAGAGGTGTTATTACTTCATTAGTGATAACGGCTATTGATCTAGCCTCCTAGAAGAACAAATACAAAAAACAGAATATTTAAGATAGGCAGAATTTTGACCACCTGTACCCCCACCCCACAAAATTAGTAGCCCCTTTTCTCCCCTGAAGGCAAGTACCAATAGCCTACTTAGCATATTAACTTCTCAAGAGGCTGTTATTAAGAGCCAAAGCACAATATTGTTTAACACGTAGAGAATCTCCAGGTGTTCACTCCCCTTAAATATAAGAGACTATACATCTATCTTAAAAACTGACTTCCCTCTTTCCTCCTTTTCAAAGTACTGCTCATTACACCTATTCTGGTCATCCACATACAATTATCACACTCTACAAAGATCCCAACACTGTTATTACTGGGATAATTTCATAAAGACAAATAAATTTGAATCCCTCTAGCGTCAGGAAAATTTCCACCTTCAAAGAGAGCTCACTTGAGTGACAGCACTGAGTATTTTCCTCATACCTTCCTGGATTATCTAAATTCTCCATAATGAAATCATTTTTATAAACAAGAAACAAAGTTTCATAAATAGTTACCGCTTTTGAGCACCTACATTTTCTTATTTAACCACAACTTTTTCAAGTAGGTATTGCCCCACTTTACAGATGAGGAAAATGAGGGCCAGAGGTCAGCCTACTTCCTCAAAGTCACAGTAAACAGGTTTGAAAATAGGTCTGTTTTATTTTACAAACTGTCTTTCCTCCACATTGTCAAGTAGCAGAAGCACAAATACAACAAGACAATTTTCCCAAAGCCCAACCTCAAATGAATTTAATAACTGGTTTGTAATGGGTTCTTATCCTCTAAGAGCTACTAAAAATGACCCAGTAGGAAGTCTTTTTTTTTTTTTTAGGTTTTTCATCAAAATCTGCCAAGCTATTAATTTGCAATAAAACCCCAGTACAAAGCTCCTCCCCCACACTACGATCATAAAACATATTCCTTTGTTAAATTCATACTTTTATTCCATCGTTGCCCAATTTTTTTAAATTAAGTGAGATGAGTGTTTAAAATAGGATGGATGTGATAAACTCGTCTGAAAAAAAAAAGAGAGAGAAATAAAGTGAACAAAGCATATCTAGAGGTCACTGATTTGCATGTCTAAGGGTAAATGAAATACTTATTTTTTGGACCAATAGGACCATTCCGTTGCAAATCAATTTTTATTTAGTGGAAGGTGAAGTGCTCAATCCCACCAGGTTTATCAACTAACGTCTGCATTACCTTGGACAAATGCCATTTGCATACTCCCTACCAGCCCTTAGGTGCATTGCAGCCTCTGTGTCATTGTGTGTGACATCACTGGGTTGCTATGGATATAGGTGCGAGGTCACTCGCTTTCCTGTGAAACTAGAAATATGGAAAAATTAAAAGAGCCTAAATAACCAAAGATATTTTCAACATTGGCATCCATTAAAAATGCAACTTATATCATCTGATCTTTAAAATGTTGTAAAATAATAACTGTGGCAATACATTAAGCAACACAATACTCCCAATTCCCAGAATCAAATCCCTTCCTTAATGATAACATTTTTTGTTAATGTAACTGGTTTAAATATAAAGGCATCACCAATTGTCATCTTTTGTGAACTAGTTTAGCTACTCGAGAATTAATCTACTATACTTACACTGCTTCATTAAAAAGATTTAACATGCAAGGTGCATCCATTTCAAACTGGAGATGCATTTTAATTATCTTTGTTACATAATGTAGGAAGTTAAATATTAAGATAGTGTAAGACCTAAATGATTAGATCATTTTTTCCATATTGAATAATGTTCAATGCTTTCCCCCCTCCTCTCATCTCAAGCAGGTTGACAGCCCGTTAAATAAATGTGGTGTTACTGACAAAATGGTGCAATACAGGCAGAAATCTGCATCTCAAACAAAACGCGACAACTGGAGATCACTATTCTCTTTTCATCAGCGTGAGGGTGCACTAGCTTAAAAAAAAAAAAAAAAAAGCCTCAGATATAGCTAAAAAAATTTTTTTTTAAAAAAAAAAACACTTTTTCCCCCTTTAAACAACCCCTCCCAGCCTCCACCCAGTCTAGGCTCTCTGCAATATGACAAACGCAGAATCTTCTGGAATGACTTGATACTGCCTCCCACCACCGCTTTGTTTGCAATATCAGATCAGAATTTTTTTTTTCCAACTTACAGGAATTTCAATACGCGTGCCTATATTTTAAAAAAAAAAAAAAAAAAAAGCATATGTCACAAATTAACCAGGCTGCTACATCCACCACTTTTATTTTAAAAACAATACCTACCCTTTTCATTACAAAACATTAGGGGAAATGCAGATGACATGTTGAGAACAATTAATGAAGAAGCTAGTGAGACAAATGTCCCCCCCCCCCCAGAGGGAGGACTTGCTTTGAGGAATGAACAAACAGGAGCCTTTTGTTAAGAAAAACGTGATCAAGAAGGTTTCGATTTTGCACCATTGACCCCAGGTTTTCAGGAGAGCCTAAAATTTTTCCTGGGGGAGATTGTAAAGGATCTGTCAGGAGGGGCAGAGGGGAAGGAGATGGGGGGCGAGGGGGGTCTAAAAAGAGTAAACCTGCTGAGTGAATGGGAAAGGCGCCGCCCAAACACCAGGGAGAGAAAGAGGAACCGCATCCATGCGGTCCCCCGCCCCCACGCCCCAGGCTGGGAGGAGGGGAAGTGGGGCACAAAGGATGCGCACGGCCCCGCTCGGGTCCCCAGCACACCCGGAGCACGCGGGGGCCAGAGACCCCGCGCCCGCGAACGGCCCCGGAAGACCCCGCCCCGGTCTGAGCCCCGAAGTCCGAGGAGGCAGCGCCGCCAGCTCCCAGGGACGGGGATGAGAGACAGCGTCACAACCCGGGTGCTTTTCACGATCAGGACCCTCCACGGCCCCCTAAGCGAGGAGGGGCGACCCACCTTGCAGTCGCGACAGGCGACTAGTCCCTGGGCCTCTAAGGCGAATGAAGGCGTCTCAGAAAGGGCAGGGAGTGGCGGGGCGAGGGGAGGGGAAACTCACGTTCTTCATGGCCGCGGCCATGTCGTCGTAGCGCTCCGCCTGCTCGGCCAGCCGGGCTTTCTGCACCAGTTGCTCGCGGTCCACCATCTTCGCGGGCTGGGTCGGGCCGGATGAGGAGACCGGGGCGGCCTGAAAGGCTTGGAGGGCGGCTGCGGCGCGGCGGGAGCCCGTGTGCCGGAGGGACCGACCCACGAAAAGAGCAGCTGAGGCGGCAGAGGCTGCGGCTCGAGCTGCGACCGCGGGACCGGCGCGAGGCGGCTGCGGCTGCTGTGCGTGCGGCGAGAGGACAACCCCCAGCGGCCCCGCCCACGCCGCGTGACGCGCCGGGTCCCGCCCGCCGCGCGCACCCCGCCCAGGCCCCTCCCTGGCGCCGTCAGCTTCTCCTGCTTCAGCTCCGCGGCTCTACTAGCCACGGTCTTCCGACCGTCCGCCCGTTCCCCGTTGCTCCGCAACGCTCCCCTTTCTCCTCCCCACGCCTGTTCCTTCGCCCCAGCACCTCCAGACTCCCCCCTCCCCCTTCAGACCCTCGCCCCGCCGGGCCCGCGGCGCAACGGCCCCTGGGAGTTGTAGTTCATGCTCCTGCGGGGGCGAAACACTGGGCAGACCAAGGACAAAGGGGCGGTCAAGACTACATCTCCCAGAGGACGTAGCGCGCGGGCGGTAGAGGATTGGGGAGGTTTCTAATCTGCCAGTCACTGGGGACCCCTGGCGGGGATGAGGACTGCATCAATCGTAGGGAGTGCTGATTCATGGCCCGACGGGTATTCTTCGGGAAATTATGAGGGGAGGGGTCAAGGGTCTCTGTTTCCGAAATAAAGCAACAGGCCTTTGGGGGGGAAAAGAGAGGGGAGTGGAGAAAGGGATAGAGCGCATCCGCTGTAGATCCACACTGTCGGGGTGGTGCCAGCCCGCAGGATGGTCGAGTTAAGGGGCCAAACCCTGGACTATCAGCCACCCCGCCAAGGTTCCAGCTCCCTATGCCCACCTTGAAGTTCTTGGTTACGACTAGGTGAAAATAAGGAAGGACAAATATCAGCCCAGCCTACTGGTTAATTTAAGAAAAGATGCAACTGTGTGGAGGCTGACCCTTGGAAAGCTCCTTCTTCCTCTCCAGGGCCCAGTACTCAAGATTCAATTCACAGTTATGCTGTGCCTAACACTGGGCTATGATCTGAGTTTGCCCAGTCCTTCTCCCTTCCTGGGACATACACACCGAGATTAGGCTGACAGATTCTTTCCCATATGGTTCTCTTCAGTGAGATTCCATATAGGTCTCACAGACACCCATAGTTTTGACTGCACATTTTACTTACCTAATTTATTCAACAAATACCTATTCAGCACCTACTATGCGTCAACCACTATTCTAAACAATGGTCTTCAACAGTGAACAAAACAGACAAAAATCTCTGCCCATGTGTAACCTAACATTCTAGACATAGAAACAGAAAAGACAAGATAAATAATAAATACGTAAAGTATGTTAGAAAATGATTAATAGATGATGTGAAATGTTGTGTTACGAGAACCTAGAATGAAAGAGTTTGTGTGAGGGAATATTCCAGGCCCTAGGATGCTGGAGGAAGAGGGCACGTTCGTGCAATGAATTACTTAATGTGGCCCTTCTAGCCATAGTCTACAGGGTCGCTATGAGTCGGAATGACTCCATGGCACCGGGTTTTTTTTTAGCCATAGTCTTTGTGACTCCCACACAATGATTGGGTGGAACTATGCACATAAAGTGCTTGTAGACCACTAAAAGGATTGGACGGCTTGCTGCCAATGCAAGTAAGGTGCATGGAACCCTTGCAGAAGTGGGACCATGCAAATAAGGTGTATGGAGCCCTAATGAGGGGATTGGTCAATTTTGCCATTCTGCTAAGCTTAAAGGGAGACATGGAGAGAGATAGGGAGGAGCTCTAACATGGAAGACAGTGAAATACAGCAGCACAGCAGCAGCGAGAGTGGTAGCGGCACAAGACAGCAGGAACCAGGTGATCAGATGACGCAGTGGGCTTCCTGGCCCACGGAGTAAGGTTGTTACAGTGGGTGTGCTGAGTGCCTTCTGGCCAGAGGCTTCCCTGCAGAGTAGGGTGGCCCTGGGCATTTATTGGCAGAGCAAAACAGCTTTGTAACACTTGCCCGAGCAGGACAAAGGCCAGACTGAGGGGCCAAGGGACTGTTCTGATCTGAGAAGAGACCGTCCTGACCAAAGAACTGTATCCCGAGTTGTTCTTGATCCTGAATTGTAACCTGTTGCTTCACTATACCAAGATGCAGTGATTTGAACAGAACAAGGGGACACTGTGTGGTTTAAAATCAGGAAAAGTGTGCCTCAGGATTGTAGCCTTTCACCATACTTATTAAATTATTTGCTGAGCAAATAACCTGAGAAGCTGGGCTATATGAAGAAGAATGCGGCATCAGGATTGGAGGAAGACTACCAAACTTTTGACATCCAGACGATACAGCCTTGCTTGCTGAAAACAAAGAGGACTTGAAGCACTTACTGATGAAAATCAGAGACTACAGCCTTCAGTATAGAGCACACCTCCATATAAAGAAACAAAAATCCTCACGACTGGACCGATAAGTAACATCGTGATAAACAGAGAAAAGATTGAAGTTGTCAAGGGTTTCGTTTTACTTGGATCCACAATCAGTGCCCATGAAGCAGCGGTCAAGAAATCAAATGACATGTTGCATTGAGCAAATCTGCTGCAAAAGACCTCTCTGAACTGTTCAAAAGTAAAGATGTCCCTTTGAGGAGTAAGGTGCGCCTGACCCAAGCCATAATATTTTCAGTCGCCTCATATGCATTCAAAAGCTGGACAAAAAATAAGGAAAACCGAAGAAGAATTGATTCCTTTGAATTATGGTGTTGGCGAAGAATATTGAATAAACCAGGGACTGCCAAAAGAATGAACAAATGTGTCTTGGAAGTGGTACAGCCAGAAAGTTCCTTAGAAGCAAAAATGGCAAGACTTCGTCTTACGTAGTTTGGACATGTTATCAGTAGGGACCAATCCCTGGAGAAGGACATCATACTTGAAAATCGAAAAAGAGGAAGACCCTCAAAGAGATGGATTGACACAGTGGCTGCAACAATGAGCTCAAATATAGCAACAATTGTGAGGATGGCAATACTGTGCAGTATTTTGTTCTGTTGTACATAGGGTTGCTGTGAGTCAGAACTGACTGGACGGCACCCAGCAACAACAAAACTTTCCTAATAAACCCCATAACTGTGTGTACGATCTGTGAGTTCTGTGTGGCCGTTGCAACGAATCATTGAACCCAACGGAGAGGTAGAGAGTGCCATGGGAGGGACGGCTGGTGTCAGAATTGGTAAAAAGATTGGACAAGGAGATATGTCTGACCTCCACCTCATAGCAATCAGCCTTGGCTGTTGGTGCTGATACTGATTCTCCTCTCCCCTTGTGAAGTTAGATGAGGCGGTTGGATGACACCCCCACTACGCCATTGCCACACCATGGTATCACTTAAGGGATTTAGAATGTGTTAAGTTCTATAATTTTTTTTTTTTAATTCTTTCAGGCTAGGCAGGAAAAGATTCTAAAAAGGTTCTCCAGGGAGGAGGTGACATTTCCCACTGACCCTTAATGGATATGTAGGATTTGACAAGAAAGAGCAGGCAGAGGGCACAAATAGCAAGGCTTAGAGGCAGGTTCTCAGGTTCCTCCCTGGCATATTTATTGGTAGGCAAAGAATCTGATGTGTCTGGTACCCTCAGGTGATAGGTAATGGGGCTGGGATGGTAATCACGAACACGAGAAGCCCTGAATGCCAGGCTAAGAAGTTAAGTCTTTATTCCAAAATAAATAGGAAGCCGATGAGTGAGTTTAACAAGCGCAAACGATGATCAGATTTGCATTTTTGTCTTCTTCAGCACCATTGAATCCTTGGTACTTAACACAGTTCCTGGCACAGAGTAAGTACATAGAACATGTGAAATGAATGAATGAATGCACTCTGGGGAGACTGCACTAGCAGAAGTGTAGGAGATGGACTGAGTGGGGAGAGAGCCTAGAAATAGCTCTCTTCTCCCCATCTTCCAACGTTGGATCTAGCCTGGCCCCACTTCTCTTACCACACCACCCAGCAAACTGCAATCCTGCTGGTGAATAAACCCTCCTACTTCCTTCTGCTCTTGCATGACTGTTCACCAAGTTATTCCTCTTCCTTTCTCTTCCTCCCTGCAGGCCAGGCATGAACCACTCTGCCGTGGGCATCCGAGGCCAGTGGGAGTGAACCCTTATATCCAACCCTGGCTGTCAGTTTGTGAATTAAACATGTCACTGATCTTGGCTCTAGATGCTAAATCTCAGAACTCCGTGGCACATTTTGGGCTACATCTCTGACTTCTTCCACCTAGTTCCTTTCCCAACCAGTCCAACGCACTTAAAAAACAACCCAGGCCAAACCTACTTGGGAAAAAAATAAAACAGATGCAAAGAAAATGATGCTGCAAAGCCAAATAGGAATGACATCTACAGTGTCCATATCGAGGCTTCCCTCTAATTGTGCAGGAGAAAGCTGGCCCTGCCCTCCTTTCCTTTTTAATTTTTTAAGACTCTAGACTTAAAGCTACAGCTGCCCAGCAGCCCCTGGCTGTTTAGAGGGCTGCCTCAGAGGCATGGCGACATTACACAGAGCAAATGGCTTAACATCCTGGTTTCCTCCTCTACTGCCTAGTTCTGCTAAAAGAAATCTAGAGAAGTGAGGTGGAGAACTAGCATCTGGCTTCTGCCTGCTCCCAGCTCTGTGGGCAAGGCTTGTCCCCTCTGAGGGTCTTAATTTCCCTACTGAAATTAAACTAAATGTGATGAGTCATAGTTCTAGATTCGGCATATTCCTCTTCTAAAATGGAAGGCTATTGGAATTCTTCAGCTGTGGAAACAGGGGTCTGTGCTTGCAGACCTAGGAGATGGTCGAGTTCTAAGGGCTGAGAGACTCAGGATCAACCACGTTTTTTAGTCAAGGAAGCAGAGACTCAGAGAGGTTGTGTGACCAGCCAAAGTTCACACAGCCAGTGACTGACAGAGCCTGAATTCCAACCCAGGCAGAGCTTCGGGACTCCCGCTAATAAGGGTGTCCTTCCCTGCCCAGGCTACGAGGATCTGCCCTTGGCACCTTCTCAGGAAAGAAGAGGCCTTGCCTTCTGGTGACTGACCTGCCACAAGGGCACAGGGCAGGTCACTTACATGGCTAGCCCCCCCTCCCAGTCTCCTGGTGCCAGAGAATATGACCTTTAGATGCATCTTCTCTGGCTGAGTTGGCAGATGAGCAGGCCAGCCAGGTACATTAATGTCCTGCTGTTTCTGTGAGGTCATAGATCACCGCAGCCCCAGCCCCTGGCTCCTGGCTTCCTCTTGCGGCTGGAAAGCACCCTGATTGGTGCGGAGGCAACAGCAGCAGGAGCAGCAACATCTTCTGAAGCAGCCGGGCGATGCTCTCCACCCTGTCCTCTGGGAACACTTCCTCATCACTGCCCGAGCAGGCTGGCCCATGGTAGGGCCTCTGTTGGGAGACAGGACTCAAGGGTCAAGGCCCTGACCTTGCCATTGATGTTGCTGGGTAACCTTGGGCAGGTTATTTGACCTCTCCGGGTCTGAAATTGTGCATCTGGAAAATAAAAAAGTTGGACAGATGCTTCTTGAGATTTCCCAGGCTATCGCAACAGCCTTTCAATTGCTGGGTAAATGAATAATTTATAAGGATCAGCACAAAGCTGTTTCCTATGAGGCAGAGGTTAAAGATGTCCCAGGTGTCCAACTTTTTCAAACTGCTTACCACTCCATCATCTCTAACATCAACTATCACCCCCCCTTCACTATTCTCCCTCCCGTCTTTGGGTTCCATAATTTGCTCCAACATTTCACAGAACTCACAAACCATGTCAAGGAAATCGTTCACACAATTGTTTGGCAAATCCCAAATGTGTAGGTCAGGGGTAGGCTTCTCCTGACTCACATGGCTGCTGGGGTCAACGAACCCAAATCAGCAGGCCAAACGACAGACTGCTGGTTCGCAAGGCTGCGGATGCTGGCGAATCACATCAGAAAATAGACTGCTGGCCCATGGGGCTTTGAAAGTTGTGAATCCCAGAATTGGCAGGTCAAATGGCAGGCTACTGGCTCAAGTCCCAAGAACCGAAGGTCAGGCTGTGACAAACCAGATGCAGAGAGAGAGAGCACCCTACCAGAGCTCCCACATATATACCTTGGATGCAGCCATACCCCAGGGAAGGGTATAACTGGAACAAGCGTGAAACTTGAGTCATGCCCTCCTACCTGGACTCAAGATATACCCCATACTAATCCTGCCTCATTAACCTATAGAGGATAGGATTTAAAACACATAAAATGGAGGATAATTATATCAGACCATAAAACGGAAGACAAACATACAATACTGGGAATCATGGCCTAGCCAAGTTGACACGTAACCCCAAACATCACAGGTTCCATATACCTTATTTGTATAGTCCCACTCAGTCATTGTGTATGAGTCACAAAGATCATGAGTAGAAGTGTTATATTAAGTAATTCATTACACTGCACTGGGCCTCAGTGTCTTCACATCCTTCCCAGTGGCTGCCTGAAAGATCTTTCTAAATGTGCATCCAATCTTCCTCCTTCCCTTGCCTTGGGTCTACCATGGATGCTGCTCCCATCGCATATGGGTCAAAGTCCCTACCCCTCAGCCTGGAGCACAAGGCCTCCCTCTACAGCTGTATTTCTCACACATGATACTCAACTTGCATTTCCTGATCACACAGTGCTCTCTTCTAACTCTGGGTCTTTTCAAAAGCTGTTCCTTCTGCTGGGCACTCCTTCTACCCCCACCCTCCATTCGACACCTACCTCCTCATCTTTTGGACTCAGACATCGAGTTGAACGGACCACTCCTCAGTGCCCCACTGGATCTCATACTACATGTTTCCACCAGTGTCTGAACCACTTCACTGCCTTGTATGCATGGGTCTGTCTTCCCCTGGGGTCATGAACAGATTCCTCAAAGGCAGAGATTCCATCTGAGTCTCCTCTGATCACTGAGCCTATCATGGAGCAGATGCTCAGAGAAGTTTTGTTCAATGAAAGAGGCTCTCTGCTTCGAGAAGAGATTGGAGCTAGTGGTGGCCCTATCTCATGAGGAAGATTTGAAATTTCTGCCCTAAAACAAACAACCATGGCCAACGTGTGGTGAAAACTCATGAAGGCAAAACTGTAGACAATCCGAGGAGCAAATATGACTACAGCCAGCCAAGATGGTCTGGGAGAAGGTCCAGAGAAAAGATTTTGAACTTCGAAGGTCAGCGGAGCAAGGGCAGGGGTTTGGGGACTATGGCTTAAGGGGACATCTAAGTCAATTGGAAAAATAAATTCTATTAAAACATTCTGCATCCCACTTTGAAGTGTGGCATCTGGGGTCTTAAATGCTAACAAGCGGCCATCTAAGATGCCTCAGTTGGTCTCAACCCACCTGGATCAAAGGAGAATGAAGAACACCGAGGTCACAAGGTGATTATGAGCCCAAGAGACAGAAAGGGCCACATGAACTAGAAACTACATCATCCTGAGACCAGAAGAACTAGATGATGCACAGCCACAACTGATGACTGCCCTGACAGGGAGCACAACAGAGAACCCCTGAGGGAGCAGAATAGTGGGATGCAGACCCCAAATTCTCATAAAAAGACCAGACTTAATGGTCTGACTGAGACTAGAGGAATCCCGGCAGCCATAGTCCCCAAACCTTCTGTTGGCCCAGGACAGGAACCATTCCCGAAGCCAACTCATCAGACATGGATTGGACTCGACAATGGGTTGGAGAGAGATGCTGATGAAGAGTGAGCTACTTGCATCAGGTGGACACTTGAGACCATGTTGGCATCTCCTGTCTGGAAGGGAGATGGGAGGTTAGGGGGGTTAGAAACTGACAAAATGGTCATGAAAGGAGAGACTGGAAGGAGGGAGCGGGCTGGCTCATTAGGGGGAGAGTAAGTGGGAGTATGAGAGTAAGTGGGAGTATGTAGTAAGGTGTATATAAGTTTATATGTGAGAGACTGACTTGATTTGTAAACTTTCACTTAAAGCACAATAAAAATTATTTAAAAAAAAAAAAAAGATTTCAAAGAAGGTCTTGATATGGAGATGAAGGGCCTGGAGAAAATCTCTGCTCCGAGCCAAACCAGCTTCCCTAACTAGAGCCTAACTTTAAGATCCCCTAACTGATTGGGCTAGAGAGAGGGATAGATTAAAAATTCTAATACATTTTTACATTTTAAGTTTTGCATTCCACTAAAAAGAGTGAACTTCAAAATTTACCTCAAAAAGTTGCCATAAAAAATTGGCTACTGCTTCAAAGAGACAAACTATTTTCAAGAGATGGAGGTTCCAGGGCAAAGGACCCTGCACTAGAATCTTCTCCCTAAACCCAGCTGTGTGAATTTGGGCCAAGTGCTTCACCAATCTAGACCTTGGCTTCCCCCACTGAATCCTAAAGAGAAATCTACCCCCTGCCCTCTGAAGGGTACTATGAAATGAATGGCAGAATCCTTTGACTTGGTAGAGACTCTAAAAAGAGCATTTTGGTACCTGGAACTCCAACAGAGGGTAAATGACTCATGGAAGGTGCATGGTGATGGCGATGGTGGTAGCCTGCTGATCGTACAGAGCGAGGAGGATGTTTTATGTTTTTAGAGGACGCCAAGATTTTAGAGAGGCCACCAATTTCAGCTCAGTTCAAGGAAGCAATTTCTCCGTCCTTTGGAGCTGTCCAGTGATGGTATGGGCTGAGCCTGGAGGGGGTAGGACCTGGGATCACGGGTCAAGGAGCAGTGGATCAGCAGGATCAGAAGACCAACCACTCAAGGATGATGCTGAATGAGGTTTTCAACCTGGCTTCCCCAACTTGGCATCACAGTGCCCCAATACCTGGGGAAAGCCTATCTAGAATACAGAGTCCCATACTCAATCTAGAAATACTGTCTCAGACTCTCCAGGGGTGGGGTCTGGGAATCTGTATGTTTTCAATGCCCTCTCATAAATTTTTCCACCACCAGTGGTCTGACCAGAGTAATCTCCAAAGGTCCTAGCACATCTGAAGGAGGCTGGGCTGAGTTGCCCGCAGAGGAAGTAGTGTGGTCATGAGGCCTTCCTGGGGCCAGCTGGAAGGGGTAGAGATCTGGCATTCCCTCTTGTTTGCCATTCTGCTGAGTTAGCTTCAGCACTAATGCTTTCAGAGTACAAATCCCACTTGGTCATGTAATAGGAACGCTGGTGCTGACACAGCAGGCAGACAGGAGCTCAGGCTGCACCAGGGTACAGGAGGTAGGAGCAGACACTAGCACCAATCTTTGCTCTGAGTTTGGGGACAGGTAGGGACAAAAAACACCCTCTCCATGGTGAGCCTTGAGTATATCAAGATGACTCAGGAGATGGGGCCTGCACTGACTTCTAGGTTTCAGAGCCAGCCAGATATCCAACTTGCCTTCCTGAAGTTTGGGGTCAGTAAATTGGAAGGGACTGCAGAGGGACTCTTGTTCACTCAGTATAGGAATTCCTTATACAGCAACCTCATTCCTTGGTTGTCAGCTCTTTCGAGCACACCTGTAGCTACAGGTAATTTACCACCTGCTGAGGTTCCCCTTCCACTGTGGAACAGTTCTGATGTCCTCATTCCATTCTGCCCATCATTCCTCATTCTATCATCTGATATTATAAGAAAAAAGGATAACCTTTCTTCCCTCCAATAGCTTTTAAATTTGAGGCCAGAACATGCAAAGCCCTTTTGTCTCCACAATGGGCAATTTCTCCAGGAATGAAGAGTGGGCTTTTAGCACGTGCTTTTACATCCACAATTCCTGATGCCTGATGGGAAAGGAGGGATGGTCAGAGATGGAAGGCTAGGACATGGGACAATGTGTGTCCAGAGAGTTGTGCAAAGCCTAAGAATGCTTTATGACTACTTATGGTTTGGCCTTCAACTCTAGGGCAGTCACCCCCAACCTAGGCTGGGCCAGGTGTCTACCTAAAAGGTGGCCTCAGGGCCTACAATCAATGCTCTGTCCAACTCCCTCTAAGTCCTCCCTTCAGTCTCTAACAGTCAGATGATGAGGAAAGACCAGTAATTGAAAAGAAATGAAAGAGCAGATCCAGAGAAAATGCATTTGCACCCCTGCCCCAGTAAACAGTAGGGAAGCCACACCATAGATGAAGAATCCAAAGCACAGAGAGGTTAAGTAACCCGACCAGGTCACACAGCTAGTAAGTGGAGGGCTGGGTTGTAAACCAGGTCTGTGTGTCTCCTCTTCCTCATCTCATCATCTAGAAGCACTACCTCGGTGGAGGAAATTTCTTTATTTTTGGCTTCTTTTCATAGCCAGTGAAGGCAGGCCTGGCACCTTGTGCTCACTCATAGGAGTAAGAAGGAGTGTGGTCTCTAGGAGAGTGAGTCAGAGGTGAGGCCCTGTGGGAAAGTTGGGAGGCAGAGCATTTTCCAAGTGCACTGACCAAGGCTGCAGGCATCCAAGCTGGATTCAGGAGCCTGGTGCAGCTGACAGAAAGAACACCGGACACCTGGTTCTACCAACGACTTGCTGAGTACCGAACGAATGACTTCCTTTTTCTGGATCTCTATCTCTCCTTTGCAAATGTCCCTCCTTTGATCCGTTAACTAAAAACAATCCACTTGGGTTAACACTAAAACCTTTACATTTTCTTGCCTTGGCTGAAACCATCTGGACCCCAGTTATCCTGAGCAGACCAGAAGCTCTCAGTGACATCACAGGGATTTTCCGGCTTTCGATGACATCATGGGGATTTCCTGGGCTGGAGCTCTGGTGGCGCAGTGGTTAAGAGCTCAGCTGTTAACCAAAAGGTCAGCAGTTCGAATTCACCAGCTGCTTCTTGGAAACCCTATGGGGCAGTTCTACTCTGTCCTATAGGGTCACTATGAGTTGGAATCAACTGGATGGCAACAGGTTTGGTTTTTGGTTAGGGGGAAGGATAAACAAAAATGGTCCTGAGAGGCACCAAAATTGGGGACCTCGGGACTGACCAGACGCTCTTTGAGGGCCCTACAGATTCATCTGCCTAGAGGGATTTTAAGTTAGGGAGAGATGGGGTCAGGATCGCATTTTAGAAAGGTCACTCTGGCAGCTGGGTTAGAGGGAGGGAGACCATTTGGGAGATTCCTGTAATAGCCCTGGTGAGAAGTGGTGGGGGCTGGGTGAAGGTAATGGCTATGGGAGGAGGAAGATGTCCTGCTTGACTCCTAGGATAAAAAAAAAAAAAAAGGATAAAGTGGGTGTGAAATGGCCAGAGTAGAATCTGCCTAACAGCAGGGATAATGACCAGGAGCAAGATCAGCCCAAGACTGATTGTATGAGGTAGAGGTCAGATACATACCTCTACTCTCCAACCTTTTTACAAATTCTGACACCGGCCGTCCCTCCCATGACACTCTCTACTTCTCTTCTGGGTTCAATAATTTGTTGCAATGGCCACACAGACTCACAGACCACACTTGCAGTTAAGTGGATTATTAAGGAAGTAACAGGGTACAACCTGAGCTCAGGAAGTGTGAAGGACAAGTCTCCATTCTTCAGTGCAGGCAGGGGTGGATTACCCAATAAGCAAGGTAAGCACAGGCTTACTTGTGTTTCCTTACTAATCTGCAGTGAACAATTTCACATGTGAAATTGTAAGCCCATGCTTACCTTGCTCACTGGGTAATCTGTCCCCGTTAAATTTGAAAAGAGGCTTTGATTCTGTAGAAAGGTGCTACGGGGTTGGGCAGGACAGATGCCAAGGACACCTACAAGGAGATTCTCTGATGTGATGAAAAAATGTGCTTACCTTGCCTAGTGATAACCTGCCCTCAAGTGCCCGATAGCTTTCTCAGCGCCTCTCAGTTATTCAGCCCACCTCTCAGCCCGCTGGGAACAAGCTCTCTTAGCCCCCCTCAGGACAGGCTCCTCTTGGCCCCACCACCTGTCACCGCCCCTTCCAGGTCTGTTGCCCTCCTCAGTGTTGCGGGTTACAGCCTCTCTGATCCGTTTAAGAGGTTCCTTGCCTTCTCTCTCTCTCCCTCCCTTCCTCTTTCTCTCTTCCCCTCTCTCATTCCCACTCCCTCTTCCTCTGCTGCTTCCTCCTGTTCTCTTCCTGCTTCTTTCTGTCTCTAAAATCTCTGTGGTACTGGCTTCTTAAATGCCCAACTTCTTGTCAATATCAAGGCATGGTCCTTCCACAGGGCCACAAATTGATGAGTTTCTTTTTTGGTAGGCCACAGACATTTCATTTGGATAGTAGGCCACACCTCACCTTATTTGCATAGTCTATTGACCAATTCCCTGCAAGGTATACACCAGTCACAGGGCAGGCTACAGCCCAGGACCAGACAAAAAGTATCAGAAAGAAGTTGATTATAGTTTACACAGGAAATGTCAATCAACCCAGACAAAAGTAACAAACCCTTTGGAGTAGAAAACTAGGGCAAAGGTAACTCCTCAGGGCTTAGCGGGAAAATCTCCCAAGCTATTTTTCCAAAGAACCAAGGCAAAAGGCTAGATAAAGGAACTCATTTCAACACAGTGGCTGATGGGGATGGTCTCATTCTCCCAGACAGGGCAGGTTTGAGGGAAAGATGGTGGGTTCACTTTGGGAAGTGCCGAGTGCGACAGGATATCCAGGTGGGATACCCAGGATGTTCAACTGGGATGCCCAGTTTGGGGCTGGAAATAGAAATTCTGGTTCTCAGTGGAAGGTGGCATTCTGGGCCCCAGAAGAGTATAAATGAGAAGGGGGCAAGGCCAGCAACGATGGAGGGACCACTTGGGAGAGCAGGGGAAGACAAGAACCAGGAGTCCATGTGTCACAGAGGTCAAAGGAGGATGGGGCCCATGGTGCCCTACAGTGCGAAATGCCCCAGAAAAGTCATATAAGGAGAGAAAGAAGGCCTTTTCCCGAGTTAGGGCATCTTGGTTAACCTTGGCAAGTTCAATTCTGGTGGAGCCCAATTATAGTGAGTTCAGGATGGCAGCAGGGAGAGAGGTAAGAAATTAAGATTTGGAGACAAGTGTTTTTGAGTAATTTAATGGTCAGCTGAAGGAGAGAGAAATTAATACTTGCTGGTGGCTCAAGGAAGGGGGGTAGGTTGATGAGGCTGGAAGAGGCCTGGGATTGTTTAAATGCTCAGGGGAAGGCACCTGGAGAGAGAGAGGTTGGAGGGATAGAGGGTGGGGGTAAAGGGATGGTGGATGAATTGAGGCAGGGGAAGTCAGGAGCACTGCAGAAGGGGTCAGCTGAGATGGAAGGTGGGTGGAATGGGCCTTGGGGTGAAGAGCAGGGAGGTTCCTGGGAATCTCCTTCTCTGAGAAGTGGAAGCTGAAGTCATCTGCTGAGTCATGGGGAGGAGGAGGGGAAGAGGCTGGAGAAAAGCACTGAAGGTTTGAGGAGACTCTGAAGAGGGTGGGGAGTGAGCCAGGGAAGGACTGGCCATGCCAGGACCAGCTGGGTCTTGACACCATGTGGAGAGGCCCCATCTGCACAGCCCTGTGGTTTTCTCCAGTAGCCCTCAGCAGCATGGGCCAGGAGCTGAGAAAGTCGAGGTCAGACCACACAGAGCAGGCCGTGGTCAGCTGTGGCCAAGAGACCATGGGTTAGGGAGCACAATATAGCGCAATATAGTACAGGGATTAGCCAAGGACCAGGCCAGGTGGGGAAGGAAGAGAGGCCAGGAGAGGGTAGAGGGCTGGAGGCCCCCGGGACACTGAAGAACAGGTGAGGGGAGAGGAATGGAGTCGGGATGCCAGAGGATCAGGGGAATGGGGTGTTGTAGTCTGGGTAGTCCAAGACCCACAGAAAGCCCTGGGGAATGGGTGGCTGACAGATTGGGATTGAGACCCAGGGTTGAAGATGTTACCCTGAGAGGCTCTGGTGAAGGATGCTGTGTCCTGTGGATGCTGAATTCCCCCAGGATAAGGCTGGGCCTGGGGAAAGAGAAAAACTGCAACAGGGGCCAACTCCCCCCAGAATGCAGGACCAGGCCTTTTGGACAAAGAGACAGTTCACAGAACTGCAAGGCATTTGCCCAAGGCATTTGGAAGGAGTGGCATGGCAGGCAGTAGCATGGAGACCTCCATGCCTTTCAGTTCTGCCGGGCACAGAGGCCCTGCCACCCTGGTATCTTGCCCCATAACTCTGATCTCTGGGCCAGCACTTCCATCTCTGTAAAATGGGGATAATTTGGGCCTCTTGGGCTTCATAATGAGTGAATAGGAAGCCAAGGGCTTGAACAAATTGGAGCATGACTATGGTATTCTCTGTAATTTTTGTATCCACTGAGTCATAGAGGTGGCTGAGAAGGGGCACATGGCAGAGTGGAGATAACTGTGATTCCTAGGGGCCGGATGTCCTGGGGTTACTCCTGGGACAGGGAAAAGGCCAAGGACGAAGCCCTGAGGTGGACAAAAAGATAGAGATGAGAAAACAGTAATGGCAGAGAGACAGACACATAGTAATGGAGACACAGATCCAGAGAGAGAGAAACAGACAAGGATCCTGACAGAGAGACAGACAGGAAGAAAGACTGTATGAGACAGAGACAGGGAGAGAAGGTGCTGAGCAAACTGGCCAGGCTCCCAAGACTCATCCCAGACGCCGCTGGGCTGGACCCAATCAGGGCAAGATGGATGGCTCCTCTGGGAAGGCAGAGGCTGCCAGGACAGTCAGCTGGGCCATCTCTTCCATTTCTACAACCTGCTGCAGAAAGCCCAGCCCAGTGGCCCTGTTTCCCCATAGGCAAACCGAGGAGTGTCCATTGAGGACTTCCTCAAGGGCATGAGGTAGTTGAAGGGGACTGCTTTGGAGGCATAGACCCCACTTCTGCTTCTCACTAGCTGTGAGACTCAGGCAACCATTGAGCTTTTCATAGTCTTTATTCTCATTTGTAAAATGGGAACAACTACCCCAATCCTCAGTGATTCTGACATGTTTTCACCTGCCCCATATAGATATGGACCTGGGTAAGACTAGGAATGGGGGGGTAAGTGCATCCTTCAGGTCCAACAAGAACGTGGAGTGAACGAATACCTCCTGTACCCAGAACTCTTTGGGAATAGTTTCAAAAGTCTGGCTGAGCAGTTTGAGCTGAGAGTGGGAGTCAGGAAGTAGATTTTGATCCCAGCTCTCAGGGTTGCACACTGATAAAGAGCCTACTAATTAAGTGTACTTATCTCCACTGTCTCAAATCCCAGCACTGAGCCCTTACGCTGGGTGTCAAGCCCACCCAAACAAGGAGGGGTGGGTGTGTTTTATTGCTGTCGTCTGACCATTCAAGGGGTAGGCTGAGGGCTAAATACTCTCCATTGCCAGGCTGGAAGAGACCCTCCTCATCACCAAGTCCACCCAAAACCTGGCCTCATTCTGCCTCTCCTTAGTTCGTTAGCCCAGTCATTCATTCAAATGTTGAGTGAGGTGAGACAAATAATGACATATGACGAGAGGGTGAGACTAGGGTGCTGGGATAGGACGTAGAGGACAACTCCTCATCACCACTTACTGAAATTCATGGCCTTCAACCACAGCTTAAATGATTCATCCTCCAGAAGGCTTCCCAGAACTTCCACATTTGAGGCCCACAACACTTCTCCAGAGGAATATATATGCATTTTAATCCTTATATACTGTCTCCTCTTTGGGGGCAGCCGAGCCCAGATCCCATTCATCTCTGTATCCCACAGAGCCCAGCACGGTAGCAGGTGATCAGAGTTCAGTGAATATGTATTAGTTGTGTATCACTGAACCTCAATGGAGTTCAATGCGTACATAATAGTTTCCATGTTTGAGCCTCAGTTTCCTCATTTGTAAAGTAGGTGTGATGGTTAAGGTTGTGTGTCAACTTGGCTGGGCCATGATTCTCAGTGGTTTGGCAGTTATGTAATGATGTAGCTTGGCAGTTATGTAATGATGTAATTATCCTCCATTTTGTGATATAATGTAATCACTTCCATGATGTGATGTGATGTGATGTGATGTGATGTGATGTGATGTGATGTGATGTGATGTGATGTGATGTGATGTGATGTGATGTGATGTGATGTGATGTGATGTGATGTGATGTGATCAGCCAATCGGTTGTAAGGGGAGTTTCCTCGGGGGCTGTGGCCTGCATCCAATATATATGGATGTTCTGGCAAAGCTCGCTGGCTTTTGCTTGCTCTGGATCCTGCATTAGCTCATCATCTGACCTCTGGTTCTTGAGACTTGAGCCAACAGCCTGTTGTATTGCCTGCCAATTTTAAGATTTGTCGGCCTCTGCAGCCTGTAAGCCAGCAGCCTGCTGTCTTACCTGAAGATCTTGGGTTCCTCAGCCCCTGTAGCTATGTGAGTCAGGAGAAGCCTCCAACCTGATGCCTGACTCACAGACTTGGGACTTGCCAGCCTCTACAACCACGTGAGCCATTTCCTTGAGATAAATCTCTCTCTCTCTTCGTATATATATATAAAATCCAAACCCATTGCTATCAAGTCAATTCCAACTCATAGTGACCCTATAGGACAGAGTAGAACTGCCCCATTGGGTTTCCAAGGAGTGGCTGGTGGATTTGAACTGCCAACCTTTTGGTTAGCAGCCAAGCTGTTAACTACCACTCCACTAGGGTTCCATAGATATATGAGCTTCGCTGGTTTTACTTCTCTAGAGAACCCAGCCTAAGACAGCAGGGATAATGATTTTTACTTCCCAGCATGGCCAGGTGGATCAAATGGGACACTGCATGTGAAGTCCCCTGGCAAGCTGGAGGCTGCAAAGCTCTGTACAGACTTTGGCTGTTACTAATAATAGAGGAATCTTGAGGCCAGACCTGGACTCAGGCAGGCCAAGAGCATGTGTCCCTCATACTGAGACTTCTCCTGTGTGAGAGTGATGGAGGGGACTCTTTGAGTGTGACACAATCCCAATGTGGACAGCCAGACTGCAGCAAGAGGGAAAGCCAGTGGGAGCCTGGATACCTGGGTTCCAAATCTGCCTCTAGCTCAGGGTGGCTGACCTTGGGCAGGCCAGTCCCTATTCTGAGCATCACTTCCTCTACCTACCAACTGGGAATAGTAATCTCTGCTGGCTGGAAGCAAAGTGATGAGGCAAGTCCTGGGGAGAGAAGAATGTGTAGGAACCCCCATGTCAGTGTCCAAATACTGAGCAGTTGTGGGGTCACAGGAAGCTTTGCACCAACCCCTCTGCAGACATCACCCTTCCCTTTCTATCCCCTGACTGGGAGACTGGTACATAATTTCTGATCTGGAATGGTGCTCAAATCTTTGTTGAATGAATGAGTGAATAAATGAACAAATAAATAAATGGGGCCCTAGCGAGGGATCTCCAATCCAAGACTCCTGCAGCATTAGAGCCCTCTTTGGACAGGTCAACAGTTCATCCTCTGCTCACCATCTCTACCAGTACCACCAACACTGTCGAAACCATCATCATCTAGACCCTGCATTACTGCAACAGTCTACAAACTGCTTCCCCTGCTTCCTATCTTACTGCCCTACTGCCTCTTCTCCAGGAAACCCCGGTGGTGCAGTGGTTAAGAGCTATGGCTGCTAACCAAAAGGTGGGCAGTTCAGTCTACCAGGCGCTCCTTGGAAACCCTATGGGGCAGTTCAACTGTGTCCTTTAGGGTCACTATGAGTTAAAATCAACTTGACAGCAACAGGTTTGGTTTTTTGTTTTTAATCTCTTCTCCGCAGACTACCCAGAGTGATTTTCTAAAAAATACAAATCTCTCCTCTCCTTAAAACCCTCTGGTTAGCTTCCTAGGTACCAGTACCAGTTGTCATTGAGTTGACTCCATGTGTGTCAAAATAGAACTGTGCTCCGTAGGGTTTTCAGTGCCTGATTTTACAGAAGTAGATTGCCAGGCCTTTCTTCTGAGGTGCTTCTGGGTGGACCTGAACCTCCAACCTTAAGTACCCTCAGGATGAATTCTATAAACCTTAACGAGGCCTGTAAGGCTCTCCTCCAGTCTCAATCCACAATCCCTTGAACCTCAGTTCCAGCCACGTGATTCTTATTCCATTCCTCCAAGAAAGCCAGGTTCTCTTTCACCTCATTAAAAGTTGCTTTCTTTCCAAAGCTTTCTCTGGACCCTCTCTAAAGACTAAGTTAGAGGCCTCTGCAACCTGCTCCTGATTTAGTACTTTGCTCTTTCACCTAACTGTCATCAGGCTTTGGCATACCACTGGTCTGTCTATAAAAGCAAGGACCTGCTTTGCCCTGTGATTTGCCTTTCTACCCCCGCCTGGCACAAGGTAGGGGCTCAAATACTCATTGAGTAGCTGAGTGAGTAGAAGGAGAAGGGCTGCAATGAGTCTTTGAGAATAAGATATAAGCGCAAACCAACCAAGAAACATGAGGAGCAGGGGCTGGGTGCGTGGGTAGAGAGAAAGGCAGGGCCAGGGTGGAAGACAAGGTTCAGGCCTTGTCCATGAGCTGTAGAAGCAACACCCAGAAGAGCACCCGGCGTGGCTGGCTCAGAGTGCTGAGATCCAGAGGCCACCCTCCCCGCCTTGCCAACATTTCAGAGATCCTCAGGCTCAGATACTCAGTGTGACCCCGAACAGTGGCATCACTAGGAGAGTTCGGGGAATGCAGACTGCACTGGGTGACAACGTCAGAGGGGGTGACACCAAAATGACTGTAAAATTTTTGTGGAGTGTTTCAGCAGAAATTTATTATTTTTTTATAAAAATATCCCTGTAATTATAACAACGAAAACATTTTTTTGTAAGCCCAGCTTACATGTGTCAATATACCTACAAGGCTACAACTCTATGCTAATTTATTTTTTGAACCTCCTAATGTCCTCCTGTCAGAGCTGTCATTATTACCCACTTACAATGATGCTTGGAATCACATGGGTTCATCTGCACTGGCTACTACCACAGGCTGCTGTTTTCATTGCTGCCACTGTTTTTATATTAGCTGATTTTATCAAATTTGCTGGTGTTTTAGCTACAATATTGTGGTAATTAGTATTTGCGAACCTTTTTTTTATCAATAACTTGTTTGAGAATGAAGTAGTAAAGGAAAAAACCCTTTGCCATCAAGTTGATTCTGACTCATAGGGACCCTATATACGGGACAAAGTAGAACTGTCCTGTGGAGTTTCCAAAGACCTTTCCTTAGCAGCCGAGCTCTTAACCACTGCACCACCAAGGCTCCAATTAAAGGAAAAAAACCAAAGAGCAAACCCTTTGCCGTGGAGTTGATTCCAACACATACCGACCCTATAGGACAGACTAGAACCGCCACATAGCGTTTCCAGGGAGTGGCTGGTGCATTCAAACCGCTGACCTTTCCGTTAGCAGCCTGAGCTCTTAGCCACTTCGCCACCACGGCTCCAATTAAATGAAAGAGAGTGATATACAGGATTTACAATCTAGGAATAACATTAATACAAATAACATTACTAAGGATTCTGGGTGGTCTGGTGCAGGAGTTCCATGGGGGGGAGGGGCGGGTGTCACTAACCCTAAAGACCACTGACTCCAACCCCCATGCCTTTGCTTGGGTGACTTCTTCCACCTGGATGAGGGTAAACTCAGTCCAGTGCGCACGTCTGCGAGTGCCCGGGCCTGCCTCTAATTCCAGTTTTATCGAAAACTGGCTTTTCAATTTTAACGGGCCTTTCTGGGGTAAAGACCTCTCTGAAGACAAAAGTAAAGATCCCAGCCCAGGCAAGGGTGTCAGGCGGTGGTGGCGTCAAACTGCGAGTGGTCGCACAGACTACAAAGGGTTGGCCTTTGGTCCGGGCTCTTGGGGGCCTTTCCCGACTCTTCCTTCTTGTCCCCGCATAGGCCACACCAGGGCTACGCGCCCAAGGGACCGTCCAGCAGTCCAGCCAGCCCCGCCCTGGACGCTCCCAGAGGCTCCGAGGGGCGCGGCGGGAATGGGGTGATTGGAGCGGAGGCGGGGCCGCCTTCCTATGCCCTCGGGCCCGCCCACCCGCGCTCTGAAGCCCGCTGTGATGGGCTGTGGCTGTCCCAGCCCCTCCAATCAGGAGGCGGCCGTGGGGCCAGGGGCGGAGACTCAGTTTTCACACGGGGAGGGCTATTACTCCCCTTCTCCCATCGCCGCAGCAGCGTGGAGAGGCAGTGACTCAGCAGGAAGGCGCGCCCGGGCTGTAAGGGCCGAGCCACACCTCCCGCCCTCCCCACCCGCGCCACTGAGCTGGGGGTGGGGTGGGCGAGGGGCGGTTTCAGAGCTGAGATGGGAGTACTTAGTTGCTTACCCTGATCTTTTTGGGTGACCCAGGAAAGCCCCCGACCCTTCTCTGGCCCTTAGATTCTGTTCTGTCCTGTAGATAAGGATAAACACTTCGCGGGGCGCTAATGAGGCAAGATAGTACGAGTTAGCAGAAAGAGCGCGGGGCTTTGGAGCCTGTCTGACAGTCCCAGGTGCGAATCCCCGATTTACTAGCTGGGTGACCCTGGCTGGTCCCTCAACCTCTCAGGCGCTTTATCATTGAGATGGAAAGAATGATTTAACTTCAATCTGTCAGGTTTGTAGTGACAGTGAAATGAGAGGGGAAACCAAACGACTTAGTTTCATACGTGGCTGCAGAATGCCAATTAGGAGAGACAGCTTTGATTAGCCAAACAAAAGGACAATTTTGGGAAGCCTCAAGGCTAGACTGTAGACCTGACAGCTAGACAGTTACGCATAAGAAATAGGCAGGAACCCAATTTAAAAATGGACAAAGAATTTGAATAGACATTTCTCCAAAAAAGATATACGAATGGCCAATAAGCACATGAAAAGATGTTCAATATCGTTAGTAATTAGAGATAAAACAAAAATTCAAACCCATGGCCATTGAGTCGATTCCGACTCATAGACTCATAGCAACCCTATAGGATGGAGTAGAACTGCCCCATAGTTTCCAAAGAGCAGCTGGTGGATTCGAACTGCCAACCTTTTGGTTAGCAGCCAAGGTCTTATCCACTGTGCTGCTAGGGCTCCACAATTAGGGATTAGGGAAATGCAAACCAAAACCACTGAGATAGGATTTTGCCCATACTGTTTTTGGATGGAAAATCCTGGCGGCATAGTGGTTAATGCTATGGCTGCTAACCAAAAGGTCAGCAGTCTGAATCCACCAGGCGCTCCTTGGAAACCCTATGGGGCAATTCTACTCTGTCTTGTAGGGTCACAATGAGCCAGAATCAACTTGATGACAACGAGTTTGGTTTTTGCTGTTGGATCCTGTGGAGTTGATTTTTGAGTCATGGTGACCTCATGGGACAGAGTAGAACTGCCCCATAGGGTTTTTTTGGCTGTAATATTTAAGGGAGCAAATCGCCTGGTCTTTCCCCTGTGGGGCCCCTGGGTGGGTTCAAACCACCAACTTTTCGGTTGGCAGCCGAGTGCTTAACTGTTGCACCACCAGGGATTCTTTCACCCCCCACTGTAATCAGAAAGACAGATATTAACAATTATTGGTGAGGACGTGGAGAAATGTTTTGGGACTTTCATACATTGCTGATGAGAATGTAGAATGGTGCAGCCATTGTGGAAATATTTGACGAAAAGTTAAACATAGAGTTACCATGTTGTTGTTGTTAGTTGCATATGACCTAGCAGTTTCACTCCTAGGTATATACCCAAGAGAACTGAAGACATGTTCACACAGAATCTGGTATAGGAATATTCACAGCAGTATTATTCATAATAGCCCAAAAGTGAAAACAACCCAAGTGCCCATCAGCTGATGAATGGATAGACAAAATGTGGTATATCCATACAGTGGAATATTATTTAGCCATAAAAAGGAATGAAATGCTGATACATGCTAAGACATTGTTTCAGTTATCTACTGCTGCTATAACATAAATACCACAAGTGGGTGGCTTTAACAAACAAATTTATTTTCTCACAGTCAGGAGGCTAGAAGTCCAAATTCAGGGCACTAGCTCTAGGGGAAGGCTTTCTCTCTCTGTTGGCTCTGGGGGAAGGTCCTTGTCCCTTTTCAGCTTCTGTTTCTTGGTTCCTTGGAGATCTCATGTGGCATGGCATCTGTCTTCCCCGATCTGTGCTTTTTTCGCTGCTTGCTTTATCTGCTCTTTTATATCTCAAAAGAGACTAATGTAAAACATGCCCTACATTAGTACTGCCTCATTAACACAATTAAGAAAACCGTATTCCCAAATGAGATTGTAACCACAGAAATAGTAAGATTTACAACACATATTTTGGGGGGACACAATTACATCCATAACAACATGAACTTTGAAAACATTAGGTTAAGTAAAAGAAGCCAGACACAAAAGGCCACATATTGTATGATTCCATTTCTATGAAATGTCCAGAATAGGCAAATTCATAGAGACAGAAAGTAAATTAGTGGTTGCCAGGGGCTGGGGGGAGAAGTGAATGGGGAGTGCGTGCTAATGAATATGGGATTTTGGGGGGGAGGGTGTTGAAATGTTCTGGTATTAGATAATGGCGATGGTTGTACAACTCCGTGAATATACTAAAAACAATGAGTTGTATACTTTATGGTATGTTGAACTTCATGGTATGTGAATTATAGCTCAATAGAACAACTATTTTTAAAAAAAGGGAGAGAAAGAAATGAGCAAGAATGTGGGAGGTCAGAGAGCTTTTCAAGCTAGGGAGAAGAAGGAAGGGGGTTGTAGGACAGATGGAAAGTCCTGGCACTGGGGTAAGCTGTTAGGACTAAACCAAACAAAACCAGCTGCCATGGAGTTGATAGCAACCCTATAGGACGAAGTAGAACTGTCCCACAGGGTTTCCAAGGAGCACCTGGTAGATTCAAACTGCTGACCTTTTGGTTTGCAGCTGAGCTCTTAACCAGTGCACCACCAGGGCTCCCTGTTAGGGCTAGAGCAGAGAAAATCAGTGCAAATTCTCTGGGAATGTGTATGTGGGTGTGTGGTGAAGGTGGTGGTGTAGGGACATGTGTGGAAATACACTAAAACAAAAACCAAACCCATTGCCACTGAGTCAATTCCAACTCATAATGACCTTTTAAAAACAGGGATATCTAGTTTTCAATTTTCAGTCGTTTGTTGGGCACTTGCTTCAAACTATCAGCCACATGTGCTACATGCCCAGCCTGGAATTGGTGGTTCCTTGGGAACGAAGGGCTTAGTGAGCAGGAAAGAAGAGGATCATGCAGGAGACAAAAGCAGATGGGAGATCTAGAAATCACCAGAAGTCAGGGGGGGTTAGCAGAATCAAAGCTCCCTAAGAAATCCTGAGGATGCTGGGTACCCTACCTTAAAGGGAGGTACCTGGCTAGGGTTTTTTAATTAAAACTTAAAGGTGCACTCAGCGAGTTGAAGATGGAGGAGATCTTCAGGAGGCTGACATTTGGAATACCTGTATCACTCAATCACCAATGAATTCCCATCGCCTTTAAGACTAAAACTCCTCCCTGTGCCCTAGGCCCTGCATAGTCTGGCCCTTACCAGCTTTTCTGACCTCCACTCAGCAAGCTCCTCTTTGCTCCAATCACAATGCTCCCCTCTGGTCTTTCTGCAGATCTGGGCTCAGTCCCCACCAAAGGACCTGGAACAGTCCTCCCCAAACTTTCTCTTGGCCAGCTTCCTTTCAGAAACCATGGTGGCATAGTGGTTAAGTGCTATAGCTGTTAACCAAAAGGTCAGCAGTTCAAATCCACCAGGCAGTCCTTGGAAACTCTATGGTGCAGTTCTACTCTGTCCTATAGGGTTGCTATGAGTTGGAATCGACTCGACAGCTATGGGCTTGGCTAGCTCCCTTTCACCTGCTCAGGCTCGGCTCAAGCCCCACTTCCTGAGAGGCCTCCCCTTGCCACCTACTCCCTACCATATCACCCTGCTTTTTTTCTTTACAGCACTAATTACTAGCTCAAACTATCTTGTCTATTTATTTGTTCAATGGCTTATCATCTTTTTTTTTTATCATCAGTCTGCTCCTCTTGAAGGTAATCTCCATGTCATGCACACAGGAACCTGGTCAAGATCACTTGCTCTGTGGCTCCAGAGCCCAGCACGGTGTTCAGCTGAGTATGTAGGCACTCAAGAAATATTTGCTCATGTCCTCCATTCACTCAGCAAATATTATTTGAGCACCTACTATGTGAGAGGCCCTGTGCACAAAGTTGGGCACAATAGATACAGCCCCAATCCTCAAAGTCCTTCTGGGCTAGTGGCAGATACAGCCAACCAGCAGTCTGATGACATGCAGGGGCTATATGCTGTCACTGTGGAGGTGTAGGGTGCAATGGGGGCCGCTAGTCCAGACCTGGAGAGGGGTGTTTATGAAGGCCTTCTGGAGAAAATGAAAGCTGAGACTTGAGGCTAAAGAAGAGTTGGCTAAAGGGAAGGAGGGAAGAGGGTGACGAATGAATATTCCAGGCAGAGAGAACAGAGTGTGCAGAGGCCCCATGGGAAGAAAGCCCAGACATTAGAGAAATTGCAAGTGGTTTCAGCCTGGCTAGATCCTGGCAGCAAATGTCCTGGGATGATGCTGAAAACATAGGCAGAGCCAGCCTGTGCAGGATCTTGTAAACTGAGCTAAGGAGCTGAGGAAGAGCACTGGAGAGCCGTGGGTGGAAGGAGTTTAAGTGGAGATGCAGCCTTATCAGACTTGTAAACATAAGAAAGCTCACCGTAGGTATTGTGTAGGGAGTGGGTCAGAGTCAGGGAGACAGTGAAGAGACTATGGTGAGAAATGGGGGGATGGAGAGAATGGGCAGATTCAAGAAGGGTTTGGGAGATAGAACCAATAGGATTTAGTAATTGAGTAGTTGTTGGGGGTGGGGGTTGTTGAGGACAACACCCAGGTTTCTGGCTTAGCCAGTGGTTGGTAGTGCTACTTACCAAACAGGGAAACTCAGGTTCGGGGTTAAGGAACAAAGTTTTGAGTGGAACAGGCTGATTTCAGGAGAGAGTAGGGCACTCAAGTCAGTATTGAGTTTCTTAAGGGCAAAAGCCCTGTCTCATCTATCTGTGTGTTCTCAGTCCCAGCTGGATCTGCCACATAGAGGGGTAGCCAAAGTTTGCTGAATCAAACAGTGAAGAGAAGCAGCCTTAATAACTGGCTAGAAGGCAGGTTTCAGGTAAGCTTCACAAGACAGAGAAGAATTTGGGAGTCTGGGTGTCTCAGCTGGGTGGGCTAGGTATTACTGCTCTAATAACCACCCCAAATCGCAATGGTTTACAACAACGAAGGTTGCCTCCTCACTCACGCTCTACGCCCATCTTAAGTCAGCGGAGGCTTTGCCCCAGGTGATCCTCCCTCAGGAACACAGGCTGATGGAGCCGCTAGCATCTGGAACATTATTGGTCACCTTGACAGGGGAAGGGAACTTGGTGAGTCACGCACCAGTCTTTGAAGACTTCTGCCTGGGAGGATACTCCCACTCACATTTCAACAGCCAAAGCATATCATATGGCCATGCCACATGTTATGGATTGAACTGTGTCTCCTGAAAAGATATGTTGAAGTCCTAACCCCTGTATCTGTGAATAGAACCTTATCTGGAAATAGGGTCTTAGAAAATGTTATCAGTTAGGGCGAGTCCTAATCCAATATGAGTGGTGTCCTTATAAATGAGAAGAGACACAGACACAGAGATACAGAGGGAAGATGACCATGTCATCTGCTGAGGCAGAGATTAATCTACAAGTCAAGTAATGCTAACCATTACCAAGGATCGCTGGCCATTGCCACAAGCTAGGAGAGGCATGGAACAGATTCTCCTTCAGACTCCTAACCTCCAGAATTGTGAGGCAATACATTTCTGTTCTTATAAGCCACCCAATTTGTGGTACTTCCTTACAGCACCAGGAACGAGGAGACCTGGAAATGTTGGTGAACAGTATTAATGGGCATCAAGGATCTTAGAGATTTTAGTGCCAGTTCAATTAGGCAAACTTGGACAAATCATTTCCCTTCTCCGAGCCTCAGTTTTCCTTGTCCGTAAAAAAGGAAAACAATATTTCCCTCACACAGCTGCTGTGAGGATCAATTGAGAGAATGTTGACGAAAATACTTTCTTTAGATCGAGAAAGAGGAGTCCAGAGTTTCGGAAACTGTGATATTGCTGAGAAAAGGGAGGGCCACACTGAAACGTGTGTGTGGTGGGGTGGCTGTGACCATGCGCCGAGCTGAATCTGTGAGTGTGCTGGGGCTGCAGGGTGGCTAGAACACCCCTGTTCCTCTAACTCCCTGTATCCTTAGGCCTTGTCACACCTTTTATTTCTGCAGCCCTAATCTCTCTAGTGACACAGTGGGTATCAGAGAATTCCCTGACAGATGGAGATAGGGTCCACCTCAGTCCCTGGCAGGGAGCTAGGACTCAGATTTGGATCCTGTGGTAGGTAGAAATATGGCCCCCTAAAGATGTCCACGTCCTAATCCCTGGAACCTGTGAATATGTTACCCTACGTGGCTAAAGTGATACTGCATTTTTGCTTAAATTAAGGACCTTAAGACGGGAGATTATCCTAGATTACCCAGGTGGGCCTAGTGTGCCAGGTAATCACAAACCAAAAAATAAATAAATAAAAAGCCATTGCCATTGAGTCTATCCTGACTCACAGCGACCTTATAGGACAGAATAGAATTGTCCCATAGGGTTTCCAAGGAGTGGCTGGTGGATTTGAACTGCCAACATTTGGTTCGCAGCCAAAAACTCTTAACCACTGCGCCACCAGGGCTCCAGGTAATCACAAGGGTCCTTACAAGATTGAAAGGGGAGGCAGAAGAGTCAGAGGAGATGTGATGACAGATTTAGAGGTGGGAGTGATGCTACTGGTGACTGGAAGGAGGCCAGGAGCCAAAGAATGAGCCTCTAAAAGCTGGAAAAAGCAAGGAGAGAGATTCTCCCCTGTCTCCATGGGGAACCATCTCTGCTGACATTGTGAACTTAGCCCAGTGAGACCCACTGTAGACTTCTGACCTCAAGAAATGAAAGATAATACATCTGTGTTGTTTTAAGCCACTAAGTCTTTGGCAATTTCTTACAAGAGCCATAGACATAGCCTGTGGTCTTGACACTGGACAGTTGAAACTAGCAAGTCACCTATCCTGGGGCTGAAAGAGATGTTTTTGGAAAGATCGCTTACTTCTCTCTGGCTGGAGCGGAGCGGAGCGGAGCAGAGCAGAGCAGAGCAGATCTGTTTGATACCTAAGGCCAGTCCTTGGGGAAGCCCCTATTAGCTCTTCCTTATCTAATTTTCTGCCTCCAGAATTTTTTCTCCTCTAGTGACTTCATCACCTCACTATGTGACTTTGAGCCAGCCCCTTCCTTTGGCTGGGCCTTGGTGTCTGTCTACATAAAATGAAAGAGGGAATGAGCTACAGGCCACTCTAGGGGCCTCCCAGGCCTGACACTGTGAGTCAGCAATTCCAGGATGTGCTAGGCCTGCTGAGATCACCCTGGTGATGCTCTTGAACTACCTTCCATCCCTAAGCCAGTTTCCTCCAGGGAATGCCCGATGCCACATATAATGCCCAAACACTGACTTCAGTTTAAAGACAGGGAGGACAATGCTTTATTGACCTTGGCACTGAGGAATGGGTGGCTACAGGCCCCCAGAGTTCTTTGCTACTGCAAAGTGGAGGCTCTCTGGTGGGGGCAGCATAAGTGGATCTAGCTGCAGGAAGGGGCCACTGTCCCTGCTTTGGCCCCCTTAGTCCCCTTGTCCAGCCAAGCACCATCTGAGCCCAGGCCCTCATGGAACGGGGCAGGGCAAAGAGCTGCGGGCTTCTCTGCCTTCCCTATTTTTGGGGGTCCCAAGATGGGGGAGGGATATAGAGATTCCCCCTTTACAGACAGCCCCTGAGCCTCCTGGGCCTGGGTCCAGGAAGAAAGGGTCAAGGGTGCCCCACCAGAGAGAAGGAGTTAGGAGTCATTTCCTTTGCCCCATTTTCCATTCGGGTTGAGCAGAATCTGGGAGCTTTCATTGAATTGGGCCCACAATAGCTGATGACAGGCTGAGGTCACACAAGTTGATGGGGATAGAACCAGGCTCCCCCACACATCAGCACAGTCTGGGCAGGCTCTCTCCCCAGCAGGGAGAGAGGGGCAGAGTGCAGGAGGAGGGCTTCCTGGGAGAGGAGGGGCAGGCCACAGCAGAGTCCCAGAAGAGGTGGTCTGCAGAGCCGCTGGGTCACGACAGCCGGCACAGGACACTGGCATCCTCGCTGTGGTCACAGTTGTGGGCATCCCAGCGGATGTGAGAGCAGAGTAGCAGGATGCTCTCATCCCCGCGGCACTTGACATTGTCCAGGAGGATAGGCCCTCGGCCTGGGCCAAAGTGGGCCTCGCCAGGGGCCGCCAGGGCCTCGCCACAGCCCAGCTGGCGGCACAGGACACCGGCTGCCCGAAGGTCCCAGGCATCATCGCAGACAGTGCCCCACCGCTGCCCTAGGAAAAGCTCCACACGTCCCTCACATCTGTGGGCGCCGCTGGACAGACGCAGATGCCCTGTGTGGGAGAAGGTGTAGGGCTGGAAGGGGCTGGGCCAGGCCAGGCCACTCCTAGGCTAGATCAAGTAATGGTAGGTAGAGTAGGCAAAGGGCAGTGGTCTGAGACACAGAACTGCCCTCAAAGCTGCTGTGAGGGCAGACCAATGAGACTAAAGAAGGATAGCATCAGCCCAGACTCAAACTCCAATGACTGGAAGGGTACAATGATTGTACCCAGTATGTGTGGGGTACTTCATGTTTGCTCTGTCCTTAGTTCTCTGTTTGAAATTACAACACCTCAACCCCAGGCCAGCTCATTGGAGACTGTCATTATGTCTCATTGTGTCCCCTGAAGGTCATCACCTCCCACTCCTACACACACACACACACCATAGACTGAATTCTTTCACTGATCTCAGGACAAGATCTCCAACCCCTCATTTTGATCCTACCTCTAGAGACTCTCTAGAAAGCTCTAGCTTAAAGCCCACCTCTCTTTTTCTGGACACCATACCCCTGATAATGAGGCCTGAGACCAGTACAAAAGGACAAGGATTCAGGACCCGGTGCAAATCTGCAGAGCTGTAAACCCCCAGGCTGTGACCTCCCTCAATCCAAGCCCTTCCTATCCCAATCGATGCCCCCACCTCACTCCTGGGGCCTCTAGGCACCTACCGTCCCTGGGCCGAGGAGTGGGCACCTGGGTGGTCTCAGAGCCATCCTGCTGGACCTGCAGTCCCAGCTCCTCTGGGCCTGGCTCAGCCAAGGGCAGAGAGAAAGAAGTGGTAGTCACATTGGGTACCATGTTCCTTGGGGCCAGGTAATCTACCCTCCCGAAGGAAGCTTGTTCTGGGGACAGAAAGGACTTCATAGGATTCTGCACTGCTCCCCACCTCTTGAATCCGAAACGGGGGTTTTGCTTCTTTAGCCCTGGAGCTCAAAGCAGAACCTTTGAAGCCTAGCCCTTTGTGGCCAAGGCTATGGAGGGGCGCACGGAATGAGTGTGAAGATCTCAATTCCAACACCAATCAGTGAACAGAAACATTTTAAAAACTCGTGTCACCCCTTTCCATTGACTTGTCCCAAAAGTCAGGCGCTCCCTGAAGTCTGACTAACTTTGCCAACTAGAGCTTGACCGGTCCTTGACTCAGCAAACAGCAACAACACTCCGACCCAACCCCCCACAAACTCTTACAGACGTTACACTGTTATCTCACCAGGCCTGGCTTTAGGCCTCACTCCCCGGCTGCCTCCGAGCCCAGCGCCCCACCCAGGTCCCACCCGACTCCGGCACTGCAGAGGGAGGCCCTTTCCGACCCCGCCCGGCCCCGCCCGGCGCCGCCCGGCGCCACCCGGCCCCCCCCGTTCGCGCAGCCGCAGAGCGCGCCGCCGGTAGGACTCCGCCTTTCCCTGCGGAGTGTGCGTCCTCACGTCCTCACGTCCACACGTCCTCACGCGCGGCCCCGCCCATCCCTCGGCTCCTGCCCTGCCCCGCCCGCGCCGCAGTGCACGCCTGCGCGTGCCTCACCTACGCAGAGCGCGCCCGCATCCTCATGGTGGCCGCAGTTGTGCTGGCCCCAGCCCAGGTGGAAGCAGTCGTTCAGGTGGGCTTCGGTGCCGGCGCAGCCCACGTTGTCCAGCAGCACCGGGCCGCGGCCGTAGCCGAAGTGGCCGAGGCCCGTGGCGCCGAGCGCGGGCCCGCAACCCGCCTCACGACAGGCCACACGCGCGTCCGCGAAGTCCCAGTCATCGTCACACACGGTGCCCCAGCCCCCGGCGTAGAGCACCTCCACGCGGCCGCGGCACGGGCCCGGGCCGCCCACCAGCCGCAGCCGCCCGCCTGCGGGGCGCAGAGACCCGCGGCCAGAGGGGCTGCTGGCTCCCAAAGCCCCGGCCCCCCTTTTACCCCCCCTCCCCGGTGGCACCCCGACTCCGCCACTTACTTTTCTTCCCCGCGGCCCAGGCACTTGTGAGCAGTGCGGTCTCCCTGGAAGGCTGGGCCCCAGCTCCGGTAGCTGCGGAGACAAGGCGTCTAGAACGTTTGAAGGGGACAAGGAGGCCAACTTGCCTGAAGCAGAACACAGGGGCCTTTCTTGTACCAGACGCACCCCACACTCAACCTCAACCCCAGAGTCACCATGTTGTCCTGCCTGGAGTGGGGTCGTCAGGAAACTTAACTGGAATGAATTGAATCCTAATTCCGGGCATTAATTTCAATCCCAGTTATTATTCCAGTCCTATTGCCAAACGCAGGTCTCCCCTTGATTCAGCCCTTTTTCTCAAACCCCATCACAAGGCCTCTCAATTTTCAGTCTCAGCACCAACTCAAATTTTAATTCAAAGCTTTAAAGAAATGTCTGAATACCCACCCAACTTTCTAGAGCTCTGTGGATTTCATCCTTGCTCTGTCTGTTGATCTGTTCTTTTGCCCACCTCTTTACCATCTGGCTAAAACCCTGGCCTGGTACATTAGGGCCCCCTGACCTTGGTCTGCATTTCCAAGTTCTGGAGCAGCTGACTCAATTCCCAGCCCCACCCATCTTGCCCTCACCACTCTACCCCTGGAGGGCTGCACTTCCTTACCCAATGGCTCTGTGTGCCCAGCCCAGTCCTCTCTTGTGGCTGAGGGCAGCGGTACTGCCAGAGTGGGGGGACCCAGCACTAGAGCAGGAGAGGAGGGAAGGATCAGAGGCCAGTCTGGTTCCCCCTCAGCCATTGGGCTTTTGGGGAGGATGGGAGGGCCTCCTTGGAAAAGACAACAGATTTCACTTCCAGGGAGGGGCCCAGCCCCAGCTGGGGTCCAAGGAGATCTGCCTAGCTTTGAATTTACTTGTGCTGCACAAATGTACAATGCTTCACAGTTTAAGAAGGCTTTCACAGACATGCTTTCATTTCTCTTCAGTGTTTTCATTCGGCATTGTGTCATGGGACACATTGTTCTCAGCATGTGTCCCATTCTGAAACCCAGGACATGGAGATACAGAAGGCCTTACCTGCCAGGGAGGGACATCTGCAGTCTTGAGAAGTTTGCAGGACAAGCCTCATTATCAAGAGTCTTGTTCATGAACAAGACATTGTTATTATATGTATATATTTTTAAATAGTGCTAGAAAGGGCAAGGGGTATGCCCAATGCCATGCAGTGAGGTTAGCCAAGGCACCACCCTGTGACGATGGATAAGCCTGTGCCTTTCTGGGCCTCAGCTTTCCCACCTGTAAACTGGGAATAATGAGCTAGGAGGAATCATGGGCAAGCCCTTAATATCTTCTAGAGTGAAGTCCACCTGAGAACTGACATTATTGGCCCTATTATTCCTACTTGTTGAAAAAATTTCCCACAAATGGAGAGGGGCCAGGTGGGGAGGAAATAATAGCGCATCAGGGTTACAGAGGACTGTGTTCCTGTTTTGGAGACATACCTGGCTTACATGTCACAGACTTATTAAGTATTTCTAAGCCAATACTATTGTTATTTTAATCTGAAGTAGTATTCAATGAAGAGTACTGGGAGATTGCTAGGTACTTCTGGAGTTTTGGTAGGGCAAAATTGCAGTATTGTCACAGTTGTAGAGTGTACCACAAGAAGTAGTGGGATATTGTGGGGAGTACTGTAATAATTGGAAACCCTGGTGGCGTCGTGGTTTAGTGCTACCGGTGCTAACCAAAAGGTCGGCAGTTCAAATCCACCAGGTGCTCCTTGGAAACTATGGGGCAGTTCAAATCTGCCCTATAAGGTAGCTATGAGCTGAACTCCATGGCAACGGTTTTTTTTTTTTTTTTTTGGTATTGTAATATTCTGAGGCACTTCTAGAGCAGCATTGAGATATTAAAAGTAAATTTTGGGTTTTCCTAGGAAGCAGCAAACCCGTTGCCATGGAGTCGATTCCATCTCACAGAGATCCTACAGACAGGGTAGAACTGCCCCATACGGTTTCCAAGGAGTGGGTGGTGGCGAACTGCCGACCTTTCGGTTAGCAACAGCAGCTCTCAACCACTGCGCCACCAGGGCACCCAAAAGCCCCCCAACCCCCGTCCTGACACCTCTTCACCTCCTCTAGCTGTCAGGGCTAGCCCCAAGGGCCGCGGCCCCGCCCCGCCCCGAGGCCCCGCCCCGCCCCCAAATCCGCACCTGCGCAGAGCGCGCCGGCGTCCTCGTGATGCCCGCAGTTGTGCACTCCCCAGCCCAGACTCTGGCAGGCTGCTAGGCGGGGCTCGCTTCCTTCGCAGTGCACGTTGTCCAGCATGATGTGCCCAGTGCCGTAGCCGAAGAAGGCGTTGGTGGTGGCGGCCAGAGCCGTCCCGCAGCCCAGCTGACGGCACACCACC
Organism: Loxodonta africana; assembly: GCF_030014295.1. Classification (NCBI taxonomy): domain Eukaryota; kingdom Metazoa; phylum Chordata; class Mammalia; order Proboscidea; family Elephantidae; genus Loxodonta; species Loxodonta africana. Next base: position 90,265,951 of record NC_087353.1, on the reverse strand, counting down.
GCGGCGTCCGGCAGCCCCCAGTCGTCGTCGCACACGGTGCCCCACAGGCCGCCATGCAGGATCTCCACTCGGCCCTGACATGGGCCTGTGCCCCCGACCAGGCGCACACTGCCCTCACCTGGTGAGGGAGGGCAGGGGGCATCTCCCACAGAGCTCGGCCTCCCTCCAGAAGTGCGTCTGAACAGCCACTCACCCAGGGTGCTCCAAGCCCTCCGCATATCCACAGTTCCCGGTGCCCCAGGACCTAAAACTCAGGGGGATCTGCTCCCCCTCTTAGCCCTAGTGCCCTGCCTCCTCGCAGTCCAGATTGGGGGTGGTTTGTGGGATCACAGGACAGGTCAGTTGATTGTGTCACTCCCTGCCTAAAGCCAACCCTCCCTCGTCCAGCGTGTGCCGCTTTATCGTTTACCACTGCCTGGTGGAAACCCTGGTGGCGTAGTGGTTAGGTGCTTGCTATGGCTGCTAAGGAAAGGGTCGGCAGTTCGAATCCGCCAGGCACTAATTGGAAACTCTATGGGGCAGTTCTACTCTGTCCTGTAGGGTCGCTATGAGTATCGACTCGACGGTGGGTTTGGTTTTTTTTTTTTTGGATGTAAGCTCCGTCACTGCTCAAGGTCCAGCTCCAACAGTCCTTCCTCCATGAAGCTCCCTAATCTCCTCCTAATAGATGGGACCCTCTTCCTTCTCCAGGTTTTCTTGCCTCTTTATCTGTCCCTCTTGTGGGGCACTTTTCATTTTCTTCTACATCATCATTTTTGGACCCAATTTACCCATTGGAAACCCTGGTGGCGTAGTTGGTTAAGTGCTATGGTTGCTAACCAAAAGGTCGGCAGTTCAAATCCCCCAGGTGCTCCTTGGAAACCCTATGGGGCAGTTCTACCCATTGCTGTCAGGTTGATTCCGGCCCTATCTGACTCTCCATTAGACTAAGCTCCAGCCCCCACACCTACCTCTCCAACGTTTTGCTGACTTTATTTTTAATCCTCCCACAGAGTGATTGTATCCTTATTTCTCTATCCAGACTGTGAGCTGCCCGAGGGGCTACAGAGGGTCAGGGTAGGGTGGGGGAATGACCAAGTTTGCCCATTTGTAATTCCTCTCTTTCCACTGCCTAAGGTTGGACCCTCCCTGGATCTATCTCCAAAGACCCAGGCAGTCCCCCTCATTACTCTTATCTCCAAAGACCCAGGTAGTCCCCCGCATTACTCTTACTTACCTTTCCCATTCTGGGAGGCTGTGGGGACAGCTCTGCTGGTTAACATTTTCCTTATTGGGGGCTGCGTGGGCAAGAACTCTGAGAAGGAAGCAGGGCGGAAGGGAGGAAGATCCATGGATCTTTCTGGTCTCCATCCTCACACCTATAGGGTGTGTGAGGGGCAGGGACACGGACCCCTAAGGCTCTGGCCACACAAAGGGTCAAAGCCAGGAACTCTGAGTCCTGAGCACTTCTAACGCAGTAGTTCTTAAAACAGCATCAGCATCACTTGGGGGACTTGTTAAATGTGCACATTCCCAGGTGCCACCCCAGACTTAGTAAATCAGAAACTCTAGGGATGGGGCTGTAATCTGTGTTTTTGCAAGCCTTTCGGGTGGTTCTCTTGAAATCTAGAACCATTGCTCTCAAGGTCAAAACCTCTCAAGTTTTCCCTGCAGAGCTTAAGGCCAGTGTGGCCCCAATCACCTGGTTTTAAAAATGGGAAAGGGGGTCTACTGGGCAATCGAAGCCATGCATGGAAGCGGTGATGCTGGTTTTCTTTCAGCATAAGGTCACGCTGACACCCGTGCAGCCCCTGGCCCGGTCTTCTGCATGAAACAGGATTACCACTGGGAAGTCCCTTCATTTATCTAGCCTGCAGCCCTGCTGCCTCCCACAGTCTGCCCTCCCAAGACTCAGGCCTCTGCTCACCATCACACAGAACAGCCACGTCCTCGTAGTGAAAACAATTGTGGACGCCCCAGCCCCGGCTGCCGCATTCACTCAGCGCAGCTTCCTGCCCGTGGCACTCCACGTTGTCCAGCAGGATGGGACCCCAGCCCTGGCCAAAGGCTAAGGGCCGGGGCACCGGCAGCGCCAGGCCGCAGCCCAGCTGGCGACACACCACATTGGCGTCCACCACGTCCCAGTCGTCGTCGCAGACACTGCCCCAGGAGCCACTATGCAGGACCTCCAGGCGCCCCCGGCAGCGACTCGGGCCCCCCACCAGCCTCAGCTCTGTGGAGAGGGTAGAGCTGGCAGTAGGGGGATCACTGGGCCCAACCTAGGGGTTGCCCACCTTGCTGTGAAGCTGTGGGAGACTTGGGATCAGTCCTTCTTGGCCTGATTTCTCCCTTGTGTAAAAAGGGAAGGCCGGAGCAATCCCTTTGAGGTGGGGGCCTCTAGAGTAATGCAGGGCTTGTTAGTCTCTCCTTGACATCTTCTGAGAGTCTGAGTGAGGGGGTCAGGGAGGGAGGGCAGGGGCACCTACCTGGAAAGGGCAGTGGAGTGGGCTGTAGGGCGCTAGCTGAAACAGAGTGAGGAAGACCATTGGTGCCTCTGCCGTCTACGAGAAAGGGCTGCCAGCCTCAGGAACACAGCACTGCCCCCGCACAATGGTCCTCACCATCATCCCCCTCCTTTTTGACTCTACTACCCCTGCTTCTCAGAAGCTCCATCATCTCTTTCCTTGCCTGTCCCCATCAGCCTCGCTGCCTCACATCTTTTCCATTGGTCCACCGGCAGCCCCAGAAAGGTGTGTCTCAAACACAGATCTGCTTATCTTACCCCACTTCTAAATCGTTAATGCTGCCGGTGCCTGCAGGATAAAGTCCTGGCCCTGGAGTCTTCTCCACAAAGCATCCTAGTGTCTTCTGACCAGCTTCCCCTTACTTAACCTCCCATCAGTCTACCGCACCTTATCTCCTCTGCTTGGACTGCCCTGCTGGCTAACCTGGCTCATTCCAGCCCTGCCCACCCTTCAAGACCTGGCTCAGAACCCCTTCTTCTAGCCCTCAGCTGGAAGTGCTTTCTACTTGGGAGAGTTGCCTGGGCACCATGTATGTGCCCCTTTCAGGGCCTCTGCCTGGTGAGGTGGGCATACCTATCTCACCTGTGTCCCGCAGGGCCCCCTGCTCACAGCTGATTACTCAGCAGGTGCTCGGGTACCCAAAAAACCCAAACCCACTGCCATCGAGTCGATCCTGACTCATAGTGACCCTACAGGACAGGGTAGAACTGCCCCGTAGAGTTTCCAAGAAGTGCCTGGTGGATTTGAACTGCCGACCTTTTGTTTAGCAGCCATAGCACTTAACCACTACGCCACCTCCACCAGGGTTTCTGGATGCTCAGTAGCTCCACCTTAAAGCTTTGTGCTTCACTGTGATTTCCTCCCAAAGAGTCCTTCTGCATGAGCTATCACATAGATGCATGCCAGGCACTGTGCTTATTGCTTTATGTGCTTTGCCTCACTTAATCAGTGGGACAATTTATAAGGATGGGGAAACTTCAGGTATAGTGAGGTTCTCCAACTTGCTCAAGGCGACAGAGCAGATAAAGGCTACAGCTGGGATTCCAACCCAGACAGTCACGGTCTTATTCACACACAATTCTGAGCACTTGGCCTGAGAGGGGAGGTGGGGAAGAAAAATGGGGACTCTGGCCTAGCACACAAAAATTTAAAGCTGGGTAACTGCCCCTTATTGTGCATAGGGTATTAGAGTTCTCAGACACTTTCACACATATTACCTCATTGACTCCTTACAACTACCCTCTGAGGCACATACTAGTGTACCCATTTCATAGGTGAAGAAACTGAGACACTGTTTCTTCTTTCTCAAGGTCAGGTAGTCTAGGTCATTTGATTCCATCTATCTTCCCAGCTGCCTCTCAAACAGCCACTGGTGAGCCCATTCTCTTTCTCTCTTTCCAGTGGTCCCTAACTACCCACACTCTGTATATTTAGCCCTCGCCTGTAGCACTGAGTCCCCCAACCTCAGACCCTCAGCTTTCATCAACCCTGGGCAGAGATCAGAGCTGGAAAGAACATTGCAAACCAGCTCATCCACAACCCACCTCCCACCATAATTTTATAGCTGGGAAAACTGAGAGCCAGAAAAGGGGAGAGTCAAAGATTGGGGTGAAAGCACTCACCCAGTGGCAGGAGGAGGAAGAAGGACAGGGCTGGGGGAAGGGGTGAAGGGGCAGTGCTTCCATCTCCTGGCCTCCACCCCCTGCTCTTCTCAACTGGCTGGGGACCAATTCTCATCTCTGTTTCCTTGTGTGTCCAGCCAGTAGATGGCCTTTCAGATGGTCCCATCAAGGGGCCGTGGAGAAGACACAGATGGAACATCTGGAATTAAAGATCCCCAAGACATTACTTCGGGCTGGAGGGGGGCAGTGAAAGCTTCAGGGGGAAGTGACATTTCCACTTGAGTTTGGTGTTCTGAGTACAGACCACAGCATGGGCAACAGCTTGGAGCTGAGAAAGACAGGAGCATGTATGGAAACTAATGGGGAGTTGGATTTGGCTGGAGCAACAACCAAAAACCAGTTGCTGTTGTGTTAATTCTGACTCATGATGACCCTGTGCGTGTCACAGTAGAACTCTACCGATAGAGTTTTCAATGGCTGATTTTTCGGAAGTAGATCACCAGGTGCCTCTGGGTGGACTTGAACCTCCAACCTTTTGGTTAGCAGCTGAAAGTGTAAACTATATGCACCACCCAGGGACCCCTGGAAAGAGTATGTGAAATCAAGAAGCAGAAACGAGGTTGGGGAGTTGACTGGGCCCAAACGATGACAGACCCGTGCAGCTGTGCTGAGGGCTCAGCGTTCATCCTCCAGGGTGGCATATGCCAAAGCTTGGCAACCCATATAATTTTAGGGGGAAACATAGATCTGTTTATGTTACCCCACTGCTAACTTCCTTAGCCGTACCCACAGGTACTATCCCAGAGTCGTAGCTGCAGAGCCTTCTCTTCAAAGCCCTCTAGTATCTTCTGATCAGCCTCACCTTACATTTTAATCTCCCATGTGGTGGCAACCCAGATAATTTTAGGGGAATATAGATAATATTGATGGCACTGGGGTTTGGGGTATAGACAATATAGTTATTGCTTTAATTTCATTGGTTTTCTTTTTTTTTAATGCATAAAAAACCCCAGTGCCGTCGAGTTGATTTCGACTCATAGCGACCCTATAGAACAGAGTAGAACTATCCCATAGAGTTTCCAAGGAGCGCCTGGCAGATTCGAACTGCTGACCCTTTGGTTGGCAGTTGTAGCACTTAACCACTACGCCACCAGGGTTTCCTTTTTATGTATAGTGGCTTCTGTTTATAGCAAGGCAGCATTTTGTTCTGTTGTGTGTGGGGTTGCCATGAGTCGGAGCCAATTTGATGGCAACTAACAACAACAATTTACAGGAAAAGATTCTGGTTTTCCGTTTCTTGGAACAGTATAAAGTTTCCCTTTAAAATTAAAGTCAAAAGACATGAGTCAGTTTAAAGAAAAATATTAAGAAAATTGTAGTTCACGTGGCTGGAAAATAGTAAAGGGCTGGGGGATTAATGCTATTTGAAATATTCTCCCCTTTTGGTGTGGGAAGCCCTTGAAGAGTCTCTGGGTAGCACAGATAGCTAAGCACTCGACTATTAACCAAAAGGTTACTGGTTTGAACCCACCCAGAGGCGCCCCAGAAGACAGACTTGGTGATCTGTTTCCAAAAGGTCACAGCTCTGAAATCCCTATGGAACAGCTCTACTCTGGGATCGCCGTGAGTTGGAATCAACTCAGTGACAACAAACAGCAACAACACTGAAGTATACATACGGAAAAGCATATACATCTGAAGTGTAGAGCTCAGTGAACATTCACACTGTGTACCCAGCACCCTAGAAGCCCCCCATGTTCTCTTTTCTTGAAGACTTTTAGCAAGAGTATGACATTAAGTGTATGAGTGATGGATCGAATGGGAGAGAGATAGGAGGCTGGTTTAGAGGCTGAGGCAATCATCCAGATCCCAGATAATGAGGGGTAGAGAGGAAGGACAGATGGAAAAGCTATCTGGGAGACTGAATTGGCAGGACTGGGCTTCTGTTGGTTGTGGGAGCTAGGGACAGGGAAGCGTCAGTTGACTCCTAGCCTTGGGGTCCGTCACCTTGATGGGGACTGTAGGAGGAGGTGGTGGGGAAGATGGTTCTGTTTGGGATATATTGGGGTACCAGGGGATATGGGGTACTCCTCCCAGCAGGAACTCCACCATCCACCCCATCACTCCCTGGCTTTGCCTCCACCCTGGCATACAGACAGCCTGGCTGGTGAAAGGATGAAAACCTATCTGGATGTGGGCGCAGTGTTCTCAATACCCCATTCATGGGGCCCCATACAGCCCCCAGTGGAATAATCAGCTTTTGTCCTCCCTCTGCCTGGCCTGGGGACAGCTGGGAGATGGAGCTGAGAGCTGTGGGGAGGGGGGACCTCTAGGTATCTGGGCCATCCACCATCTCCTGGGGTTCAGGGCTAACCACGTCTCAGGCTGCTGGGACACTGGCCCCCCCAGGCCACATCAGCCCCCACCCTATGAGTGTTGGGACAGCTTCCAAGAAAGTGGCCAGGAATCCTCAAGTGCCCCCACTCTATACCCTACCACCCTGGCCGGGAATGAGAGAGAAGGATCCCTGATCCAGATCCCACTGACCTCAAATCCCAGCTGACTCAAGAGCTCCCAGTGGCCTCCCAATGCCTGCCTCTCCCTCTAGCTCCAAGCTTGGCCCCCTCGAGTCTGCTTCTGCCCCACACCCTGGAAACTTTGGTCAAGATATGGCTTAACCCTTCCCTGCCTTCAGTGAATGTGGCTCTCGAAAACTCTCACACTCCCTCTCCATCCTTCACTAGTGTCCCTCCTGCCTTGAATTGTCTCTTTACAGTGCAGGGAGGCCATACAACATGGTGGTTAGAATCATCAGCTCCGCCAGCTGCTTGCTGTGTGACCTCATCTTGATACGCCTTGCTGTCCTCATCTGTAAAGTGGGCTTAGTAATACACTTTCCTCTCACAGCTTTTGCTAGATTAAGTAAACTAACATTGATAAAAGGATTAGCCCAGTGCCTGGTCTACCATAAATGTGCTAACTATTGCTATTATTACCATCTCCTCATCTAGACTGTGAACTCCTTGAGGGCTGGGCAGATCTTTTTTAGCAGTAGTACCTGGCACAGGGTAGGCACTCAGGAAATGTTTTTCGAATGACTGAATGTACTTTAGGGCAGCAGAATCATAGAATGAAGGAGTCAGAAGGGTCCTTGGAAATCATCAGGAACAACTCCCCATCTGACCAGTGGGCAAAGGCACACACACCACCACCACCTCCCAACTCCCCAGCAAAAGTGAAGGATTCCTACCTGGGGGAATGTCTTGGGCTCTTTCTGTCCTTTCTTCCACAGTCAGTCCAAGGTTGAGTGTCTCTTTCTCAGCCCCTGAAAGTTTAGCAGGGGGAAGAAGCCCCCCAGTGCAAATCAACACAGACCCTTCTTTTCTTCTCAAAGCTGGAAGGTGAGCAGAGGCAAAGACCCTGTCCATGGAGCTGCCTGGTGGCCCCAGCCTGTTCACCCAAACTTAGGGGCAGAGGGAGGCAAAGGGAGAAAGCAGGTGGTCTGCACCTGTCCGGAGCAGCCCCAGAGAAGGTGCACCCAGGCAGAGGAGGAGCTAGGGAGGGGAGACATGGACTCTCAGGGCCTCCTCCGGCTCTCCCCTACCCCACGGATCAGGTTTCAGAAAGGCCTGGATAGATCTCCACCCCTTTGCAGGGCGGCCAAGCATCCCTGATCTTCTGAGACCGCTGTGATCCAATTCCTAGTCCTTCTGCCCCCAGGGAGTCCCCCTGACCATATCCTGAGCCGTGTCCCAACTGGGAGTTTAGAAACATGGTCACGTGTTTCCACGGGGGCAGGACTTCACTGAAATGCTGGTGACTTTGCCTTACTGTTTTGTTCCTCTTGGACCTTTGGTGCCTTTTGGACCTTTGGGTCTCTGAAGGGGACAGGAAGTGACATGTGACTTATTGTGTAGCTTGTAGTTATAATTAAGTGCTGTGCTGGGGTTCTGCACCTTCTTGTTGGAATCACAAACTCTTAGAGCTGGAGGGGCTTTTAGAGTCACTGCAGGGCTGTTCCCAAGCTTGGCTGCATGTTCAAGTTCTCCCTAGCCTCCCTTCAGGGGACTTTAAAAAGATGTACAGATTCCTGCCATCACCACCCATGCTCCAGAGAGTCTGATCCAGCGGTTCAGGGAGATGACCCTCCAAAAGTGCAGTTTTGAAAATCTCCTTGGGATTAGACAAGTTCGGGGACCAGCGATCTAGTCCAGGCTTTTTATTGTGCAGCTGGGAAGACTGAGGCCAGGAAAGGACAACTGTGACACAGCCCATGTGTCTCACTGGGCCTGGTTTTCTGACTGTCGGCCCAGATCTTTCTTCCCACTGATAGGAGAGAGAAAAGCCCTGCCACTCTGCTGCTTCCAGGCCTACACACCAAGTGTGCCTGCACCCATCCCCCCCATTTTCTGCCACAAGAGAGCTGCCCCTCCTTCAGCCTGAGGATACCCACCACCCCCTGCAGTCCAGACCCCATCTACTTCTGCCTTCTTAGGGACCTCCCTCTCTCCACCTGCACATCTCGTCTTTTTTATTTATTTATTTTTTGTTGTACTTTAGATGAAAGTTGACAGAACAAACTAGTTTCTCATTAAATAGTATACATATTGTTTTATGACATTGGTTAACAACCCCACGACATGTCAACACTCTCCCTTCTAGACCTTGGGTCCCCTATGACCAGCTTTCCTGTCCCCTCCTGCCTTCTAGTCCTTGCCCCTGGGCTGGTGTGCCCCTTTAGTCTCATTTTGTTTTATGGGCCTGTCCAATCTTTGGCCGAAGGGTGAACCTCAGGAGTGACTTCATTATTGAGCTGAAAGAATGTCCAGGGCTTCACCAGCCTCTGTCAGGCCAACAAGTCTGGTATTTCTCTTTGATGCACATCTTTTCCCTTCCACACTCAGTTGCTCTTTCTCAACTGGATTTGTCAGTTTCAGGCTTTTAAGCATGCTCTGGTCTCTCTCATTAAAAGCAAACAAAGAAACCTTTGCAACCTCACTTCCTACTTCTCCCTCTCTCATTCTTTCTGCTCCAGCCCCTCTGGCCTCCTTGCCATTCTTTGAAGAAAATATTTCCCCTTGGAGTCATTGAAGCTTTGTTCTTTAACCTTTCCACAGACAACTGTCATGCCTTCTCCCTGGGCCTCTTTACAGTTGGCTTCTCAGGGTAGAAATGGCCAGGCTCTACTATCCTCACCATGCTCAGTCACTTGGGAGATGCCCAGGGAGAATGTGCAGTAGATCCCAAAGGTACCACAATTGGAGGCCTTCAGCTGCATGCACTCCTCACAGCTGATCAGCAAGTTCTTTCTTGAAGGGAGATCTGAGCAGAGCATGTCCATGGCTACCACAAGACTTCCTCCTCCAGCTACTGCCCCACGTTTCTCCCCAGCACAGAGCTGTCTGGACAGGCATCTCCATTTCCTCCCTCTCACTCACTACTCAGCCCCCTCCAATCTGTCTTCACTCCTTACCACTTCACAGAGGTAACTCTTGGTAAGGTCACCAGTGACGTCCATGTCATGAGATTCAAGGGATATTCTTTACTCCTTGTTTTAGTTAGGATATAGGCTCTGACACTACAACAGAGAGAACCTGTTTTGGTCAGTTTTTGCTGTGATAATGTGCATAACAAACTACTCTAAAATATTTTTCTCCCATAGGTCTCCCAAAGATGGCTCTCCTTTAGGCTGTGGGTGGGTTTAGGTCTGCTCCATGTGTCTCTCATTCCAGGACCCAGGCTAAAGAAGCAGTGGTTACCTGGGGCATGCTCCTCCCATGGTGGAGGGCAGGAACCCAAAAGACCAAGCCTAACCATGCAAGCACATTTTAAGCCTCTGTTTGGGCATGGCATACAACCCCATCTGCCTATGTCCCATTTTCTAAAGCAAGTCACATGGCTAAGTCTGTTATCAATGGGCAGAGAAAGCATATCCCTCCCAGATAAGGGAGGAGGAGAGTGTATTTGCTGAAAAATAAGTATAATCTACTAGAAAATAACAAATATCCAAATTTATTTTTCCTTCTCACCAGCAAGTCTAGATAGGAGGTCTAGAACTGGCATGACAACTCACAGGCATTAAGGGCCCAGATTCCTTTTCCCTTGTTGCTCTGCCATCCTCAACACAGGGTTTCCTTCTCTTGCTGTAAGATGGCTCCTCCAACTTCTACCATCATTCCCGAGGCTCGGTCCTCTCTAGGAGATCTTGAACAATCCCAAGGCCTTAAGTGTCATCTATGTGCAGAGAGATGACTATGACAATGAAAAGGAAAGGAAGGGAGAAGGGAAGGACCTGCTCCTGCCCTTAAAGGACACAATCGTATCACTTCTGCTCAGACTCCATGACTGGAACTTATTCTCAGGGCCATAGCCCAGCTAAAAATTCTATAATTGTGTAAGAAGATACTAGGGGACAGCTACAATTTCTGCCATAGTCATTACATTACTTGATGTCTCAGCAGCATTTGATAGTCTATTAATTATGATGCTTTTGGCTGCAAGTAACAAAAACCCCAGTCAAAGTGGCTCAAAAAAGGGGAATTTTTATCTCACTTAACAAGAAGTCCGGAGGTAAGGTCATTACAGGATTGGTTAATTCAGTGCTGTGATAACGTCATCAGGGACCCAGGTCCTTCTTGTGGGCTTACTCTGCCATCCTCAGCAAGCTGACATCTCTTCTTAGGTGGTTTTCCTCAAGGACTCAAGATGGCTGCCTCAATTCTGAGTATCTCATGTGTATGACAATATTCAGGGCCAGAAAGTAGGGAATATCCTCATTTTATGTCCCTTTTAAAAGCTAGGAAGACTCTCCCAGAAACCTCCCCACACCAACAGACTTCTACTGAAGTCTCATTGGCCAGAATTCATTCACTTGCCCACTGCAAAAGATCATTGGTAAGCAGAGGGGAGCCCGAGGCTCAGTCCTCTCTAAAAGATCTTGAACAATCTCAAGGCTTTAATGCTGTCTGTGTATAGAGAGGTGACTATCACATTTATATCTTCCTCCTGTCAGATTTTATATATCTATATCTATATCTATTTTTTTTTACTATATATGGAGCCCTGGTGGTGCATTGGTTAGGTGCTCAGCTGCTAACCAAAATGTCGTTAGCTCAAACCCACCAGCCTCTCTGGGAAAAAAGTGTGGCAGCCTGCTTCTGTAAAGATTACAGCCTTGGAAACCCTATGGGGCAGTTCTACTCTGTCCTACAGGGTCTGTAGGAGTAGGAATCAACTCCATGGCGATGGGTTTTATATCTATATATAATTGAGATATAATTTACATACCACAAAATTCACCATTTTAAAGTGTACAACTTGCTGGATTTTAGTATTTTGACAGTCGTGTAATCATCACTAGTATCTAATTCCAGATTGTGTCATTACCCCAAATAGAAATCACATACTCATTAGCAGTGACTCCCTACTTCCCTCATCCCCAGGCTCTGGCAATTGCTACTCTATTTTCTGCTTCTATGGGCTTGACTATTCTGGACATTCCATACAAATGGAATCGTACAATATGTGGCCTTTTGTGCTTGGCTTTTTTCACTTAGTATAATGTTTTCACGGTTCATCCGTGTTGTAGCATCTATCAGTATTTCATTCCTCTTTACAGTCAAATAATATTACATTGTGTAGATATACCACATTTTGTTCATCCATTCATCAGTTGATGGACATTTGGGTTGTTTCATAATGAAAGTATGAGTAATATTGCAATGCATATTCATGTACAAGTTTTTGTGTGAATACATGTTTTCAATTTGGGGGGGTATGGCACTAGTATGCCTAGGAGTGCAATTGCTGGGTCTTGTAGTAATTCTATGTTTAACTTTTTGAGAAACTGCCAAACATTGAGGGAAACTGGGTGAAGGATACAGAGGACCTTCATCATCTCTTTGCAACTTCTTGTGAATCTATAATATTTTGAAATAAAAATTTTTAAAAAATCTAATCCAATGTTACAAGAACAAAACAGACTAATGTTTATAAATAGAAACAAACATTTTTAGCACTTCTCTAAATCATCACCTCGAAATATGAAAAGCAGATTCCCACAAGTGTTTTTTTCTTCTTTTTTTTAATTTCTGCTATGAGAAGCTGCAGGTGCCCAGGGATGATTCACTCATTTATTTACCTTCTCAAAGATCCTTTACAAAGAGCTGGGCTTGGTTCGGTTGGCTGGAGCAGGAGAACCTGGTGTACAGGCTGTAAGTGTATTCTCCCTGGGCCTCACATTCTGGAATGCCTTTCCCAAGCCTCTTCTGCCCTTTGTCTCCTTGGGAGGTCAGCGACACTCAAATACTTGATGACTTCATTTGGGTCAGTTATGAAGAGACCTCCTAATACAAGACCAGGAACTTCTAGTAGTGCTTCACGTTGTTTTTGTTAGGTGCCATTGAATCAGTTCCGACTCACAGCAACCCTGTGTATAATAGAATGAAACACTGCCTGGCCCTACGCCATCTTCACAATTGATGCTATGTTTGAGCCCATTGTTGCAGCCACTGTGTCAATCCGTCTTGTTGAGGGTCTTTCTCTTTTTCACTGGCCCTCTGCTTTACCAAGCGTGATGTCCTTCTCCAGGGACTGGTCCTTCCTGGTAACATGTCCAAAGTAAGTGAGACAAAGTCTCACCATCTTTGCTTCTAAGCAGCATTCTGGCTGAACATCTTAGTCTTCCATACTGCCAGGAAATTTGTTCCATTAAATCTGACAAGAGTGTCTGCGGTGGTTAAGGTTATGTGTCAACCTAGTTAGGCCATGATTATCAGTGGTTTTTGCAGATATTATGTAATCATCCTCCATTTTGTGATCTGATGTGAGTAGCCAATCAGTTGAAAATCAATAGATTGAAAGCCAATCGAGTGAAAGCCAGTTTCATTGGGGGTGTGGCATGCATTCAATAAGTATGGATGTTCAGGCAAAGCTCTCTCTGAATCCTTCATCCAATTTGTCATCCTCTGACCTCTGATTCTTGGGACGTGAGACAGCAGCCTGCTGCCTGACCTGCAGATTTTGGGTTTGTCAGCCCTTGTAATCACATGAGTTAGGAGAAGCCTCCAGCCTGATGCCTGACCCATGGATTTGGGACTTGTCAGCCTCCACAACTGTGTAAGCAATTTCCTTGAAATAAATCTCTCTATGTTTATGTATATACATTTCACTGGTTTTGCTCCTCTAGAGAGCCCACCCTAACACAGTGCCCAAACTACTTTCTTGGTGTATTTATCTAGGCAAAATGGTGGAAGTGGGAATCCCCTGAAACCCATTTAACTGCTTCACATTCACATTGTGAAATTCATTTGTGCTGATATGAAACACAACAATTTCCGTAGGACATGCAAGCGTGAATTCCAGAGGATAGGAGAAAAGTGTCAAATATTTCCCTGTGGAGTCACTGAAGCCTCATTCTTTGACTTTTCCACAGACAACTCTCATACCTTAAAGCAGGGAGCAGGCACTGGTGCCGAAGGAGAGTGTTGTATGACCAGAATCAGGGGTGTTACGTTTGTCTAGCGCTTTCCTTCAGAAGCAGCAGGCCTAAGGACTGACAAGACAGAAAAACCCCAAGGGAAAGTGCTCATTTATTGGGCAACCGAATGGCCCAGAGGAGCCTTCTGACAAAAGCTGTGACATTCTGTGAATCAGGCACACCCTGTTGCGCAGACAACTGAAGTCGTTCTCGATTCTTCTTTTTCTTGCATCCCATCATCAGCATCCATTCCATCAGCAAATTTTCCCAGCCTACCTTCAAAATATGTCTCCAGCCTTGTCTTGCTTCCTCTGTGATATCGCTCTAATACCGCAGTTCTCAGAGAAGGATAATTTCAACCCCAGGGGACATTTGGCAACATGTGAAGCCATTTTTGGTTGTCTTAACTGAGGTGAGGAGAGTGCTGCTGACATCTAGTGGGTAGAGGCCAGGTGTCTTAGTCACCTAGTGCTGCTATAACAGAGTTACCGCAAGTGGATGGCTTTAACAAAGAGAAATTTATTCTCTCACAGTCTAGTAGGTTAAAGCCCAAATTCAGGGTGTCAGCTCCAGGTGAAGGCTTTCTCTCTCTGTTGGCCTTCTCATCAATCTTCCCCCAGATTAGGAGCTCCTCTGTGCAGGAACCCCAGGTCCAAAGGATGTGCTCCGCTCCTGGCACTGCTTCCTTGGTAGTATGAAGTCCCCAGTCTCTCTGCTTGCTTCTGTCTTTTTATCTCTGAAGAGATTGCCTCAAGACACAAACTAATCCTGTAGGCTGAGTCCTGCCTCACTAACACAACTGCCGCCCATCCGCCCTCATTAACATCCTAGAGGCAGGATTTACAACATATAGCAAAATCACACAATACCAGGAATCGTGGCCCAGCCCAATTGATACACACATTTTTGGGGAGACATAATTCAATCTATGACACCAGGTGTGCTGTTAAATATCCTACAATGCACAGGACATCCTCCCACAACATAAACTCATCCAATCCAACATGTTGATAGTACTGAGGTTGAGAAACCCGCTCTAATACAAACCACCATCATCTTTTACCTGGATCTCTTCAGTAGCCTTCTGATTGGTCTCCTTGCGTCCATCCATGCCCCACTAAGTACATCCTCCACACAGTGACCAGGGTATCATTTTAAAAGGTAAATCATGGCCTGTTACTTTCCTGCTCTCACGCTCAAGTGGCTTCCCAGTAGAATAAAATTTTAAAGCCCACAGGCCCTCTAGAAATCAGCCGCTGGGTACTTCTCTGAGCTTGCTTCCTACCTTCCCCCTCTCATTTATTTTGCTCCAGCCACTTGAGCCTCCTTGCTATTCATTGAACAAGGAGCCAAGCCTGCTCGTGCCTCAGGGCCTTTGCACTTACAGCTCTCTTCTCCCAGATATTTGCATAACTCATTCTACCACCTCATTCAAGTCTCTGCTTAAGTGTCATCTTCTTAGAATGTTCTTTCTGGGCTACGCTCCCTAAGACAGCAGACCCAGTTACTCTCTACTCCCACAGTCCTGTTCAAAAAGGTCCATGCTCCAGAAACCTCAGTACCACACCCTTAACCACAGAAGGTGGCCAGCCAGTCAAGGACACCCAGTCTTCTGGAAAATGTTCAACATCTCTTTGCTTCTAGTTCAAGTAATATAGACTGCAGCTCGACCCTGAGAAAGGCACACAGGCAGAGGGCCTTTGCCCTAGATCTTGATGTGTTCAACATGGCAAACCCATAGCTGCCAGAGAATGTGGCCATTCCCTCTCCCTTGAGCTCTCCTTCCCCCACTCCCTCACTGTCTTTTTACTCCTCTGCATTTCTGCACACCTCCACCAGGTTATTCCTCCTCTTGTGTGAACTTTATAGATGGCAAGTTGGTTATCAAGGCCTCAGATCCTGAAGCTGGAGGAGAGAAGGGAGAACCTTAGGCTGGAAGAGCTAAGCAGGATCACATCCTTCACTGCAGGAAGATGGACCTTTTATGCTCAAAGGGTGTCATCAGCTTCCCAGCCTTGGGTTACCTTGTCAAAGTTCCCCTTCTATTGTCAGGAGGGAAGACTCCATCCACCAGGCTGCCGTTGCCCAAGGCTGATCAAGTTCAATCCTTAGTAGTTCTTATTTGTCACCCTCAGGATAAATACAAACTCTGGCCTGACGTTTCAGGTCCTGCACAACCTCACCAACTTGGTCAGTCTTGTCTCCATCTCTGAATCTTGCCTGCTTTCTGTTCCAGCCATATTAACCACCTACTTGGAGTTTCCTCAGTGTGCCAGACTCTCTCACCCACATCCTCCCATGCTGATCCTTTTGCTTGGAAGGATCACCCAGCTGTCCACAAGGCCTGCTTCCACCTCTCCTCCAGGCCTCTGCTCTTCGGACTCCCTCCAGTAGCCCAGCCGCTCTGTCCTTTATGCACCACCTGGCTCTGGTCCAGACCTGCCTCCATTGAGAACGTACTGGATTTGCTTGATGTTTGTGTCTCCCATGAGACTGTGTGCTCTTCCGGCCAGCTCATGCCTGGTGTAGTGAACCAGGCAGGCCTGGCTGTGAATCCTGCCTCCATCAGGTGCTAGTCTTGCGACTCCCCAAGACTCACAGAGTGATTGCACATCTACTCTATCCTAAGTCATGCTAGGTGTTTGTTATGGGTTAAATTGTGTCCCCTCCAAAGATTTATGCTGAAGTCTTAACCCCTGATACCTGCGAATATGGCCTTGTTGGGAAATAGGGTCTTCGAATATGTTTTCAGTTAGACCAGGGAAGGGTGGACCCAAATCTAATATGACTGGTGTCCTATAAAAGAGAAGAGACACAGACAGACAGACAGAGGGCAGATGCCCATGTGACAACAGAGTTATGCTGCAGCTGCAAGCCAAACAACACCTGGGATATCATAAGCCAGGAGAAACGAGACCGAATCTTCCTCTAGAGCCTTAGGAGAGAGCATGGCCCCGTCGACACCTTGAATTGAGTCTACTAGGCTTGAGAACTGTGTGAGACAATAAATTTCTGTTCTTAGAAACCACCCAATTCATGGTACTTTGTTACAGCAGCTCTAGAAAATGAATAGTATTCAGCTCATATATTTACCTTCTTGGAGCTATAGTGTTCTGACATGCAAATAGAGATACTCAACCATTACTCGTAGGTTTGTTTTGAGGATTGGCAATAATGTAGATAAGGTCTCATTTGACCATAAAGTTCATGAGTTAGGAGCCGTGACCGCTTTGTTCACCACTGTTCACTTGATGCCCGGCAGCTAGTAGTGTATGCAAGAGCAACATTTGGGAGGAATGTGAGTGTCTAATTGTGTAGACAGGAATGGTTCTTCCAAGCACGGTAATATTCTGTAGCTGTTAAAAATGACAGCTCTAGGCACATGAGTGCGGTCCCTGGGTGGAGCAAACGGTTTACTCTTAGGTACTAACCAAGAGGTTGGAGTTCTATCCCACCCAACAGCACCATGGAAGAAAGACCTGGTGATCTGCTTCGGTAAAGATTACAGCCAAGAAAACCCTACCTATGGAGATCAGTTCTACTCTGTAACACATTGAAACAGAGCCCCCACAGCCTGTATTCTTTACCTGGCTTCCTCCCCTACAGTGTTATATTGCAAAATTGTTTCCTTTGCTGGGCTTCCCCCTGCCCTCCCCCCCGCCCCAGCTTTGTATTTGAATCCTGCTTTTGCTTACAGGTTATATGGAAACCCCACTGCGCCTGCGTAGCATGATCAAGAATGTTGCTGACGTAACTTGTATGAACTGTCTACTTGTAAACCCCTTTAAAAGTAATCTGCCTGCCTGTCCTTAGCAAGCAGTCTTGGCATCAGTAAGCACCGACTGACTGCATTTCCTTGTACAACCAGTACGAGCCATGCTGAGAGAGAACCTGGGGCTTCCACCTAGTAACAACATTGGTGTGCCTCAATCAGACCAGCCACGTGACCCCACCATACTGCAAAGGAAGCTGGGAAATATATGGGGGACACATGGAATATGTGGGTGAGCTTTAAATGCTGTGCCTAGGAAGGGACTCATATTTTAATCTTATACTCTTTTACCATTTAAACTTTTACCATGTACATATATTATTATTTTGTCTCTTTAAACAGCTTTATTGAGGTAAAACTGACATATAATGAACTGTACATATTTAAAATTTTAAATTTGATAAGGTTTGACATATGGCTATACCCATGAAACCAAGATAATGAACATGCCCATCACTCCCAAAGGTTTTCTCCTGCCCCTCCTTAAAACATAACCTCCCTTCCAAACCTTTCTCCACTCCTAGGCAACCACTGATCTGTTGTTACTGTAGGTTAGTTTGTATTTTCTAGAATTTTATATAAATGAAAGGAGCCTTGTTGGCACATTAGTTAAAGTGATTGACTGCTAACCAAAAGGTCAGTGGTTCAAAACCACCAGCAGCTCCATAGGAGAAAGATGTAGAAGTCTGCTTCCACAGAGATTTACAGCCTTGGAAACCCTATGGGGTTACTATGAGCCTGAATCAACTCGACAGCAGTGGGTTTGGTTTTATATAAATAGTGTCATGGAGTAATTATTATTGTTTGACCTGGCTTCTTTCACTTATCGTAATTATTTTGAGATCCATCTATGTATCAATAGTTCATTCCTTTTTCTGGCTGAATAATATTCCATTGTATGGATATACCACAGTTTGCATATATTATTTTTATACCTTTATGCTTTTAAATCATGGTTCTAGAAACTATGTAGAAACCTGGAAAAACAAATGATATAAGAAAGTGTATCTTAAACTTGGATCTCTGATAAAATTGTAATGTTACAGGGGACAACTCAATCAATTGGCGTAACATAGCTCACAATGATAATGTTCTACACCTTAGTTTGGTGAGTAGTGTCCAGTGTCTTAAAAGCTTGTGAGCGGCCACCTAAGATACAACTATTGGTTTCTACTCACATGGAGCAAAAGAGAATGAAGGAAATCAAAGGCTCAAAGAAGAAACTAGTCCATGGGACTAATAGCCCACTCGCTCCACAGCTTCTTCTAACCTGAGACTTGAAGAATTAAATGGTGCCTGGCTACCACTACCAGCTGTTCTGACCAGGGATATAATAGATGCTTCTGGATAGAATGGGAGAAAAATGTAGGACAAAACTCAAATTCCTAAAAAAGGCCAGATCTACTGGACTGATGGAGACTAGAGGAACCCCTGAGACTATTGCCCTAAGATAATCTTTGAACTTGGAATCGAAGCTATTTCTGCAGGTCATCTTTCAGCCAAATAATAGATTGGCTTATAAAATAAACAGTACCACCTGTGAGTAATATGCTCCCTTAAGCAATTAACTATATAAGACCAAATGGTCAGCCTTTACCCAAAAACAAAGATGAGAGGGCGAGGGGGGGAAAGGAAGCTAGGTGAATGGAAACAGAACAAACAGGATGGAAATAATGAGAATGCTGACACATTGTAAATATTATAACCAATGGCACAGAATAATTTGTAAAAAATTGTTGAAGGGGAACCTAACTTGCTCTGTAAACTTTCACCTAAAACACAACAGAAGAGGAGGCAGGGCAAAGATGGCGGAGTAGTCTCGCGCTTGCTGTGGTCCCTCTTACAACAAAGATCCGAAAAAACAACAGAATAGATTTATGTGACAGTCTAGAAGCCCTGAACATCAAAGGCAAAGTTGAGGAATCAGGCTGAGTGGCAGGGGAAGAGGTACATGGTACCTGACCCGGCAGGAACCAGCATCCCACAGACTGGATCTGCTGGCACGCGTGCAGTGAGGAAAGTAGTGGCTTCGGGATGTGTTTTCTACATAAGGAGAGGCGAAGGTGCGAAGAGTTCACTCATGCCTCTAAAATCAGTGAAACGTGTCACTCAAGCGGCAAAAGGTAAGTACACGCATCTAACCTACTGTGTGGACCAAAAAACACCCCTTTGGGAAAAACCTCTCTCCCATTTACCTGCCCCCTTCTTGCTCTGCACTAGGTCTGAGCCAGCTTCAGAGATTGCTGTGTCCCCTGGGACAGAAGTAGGATCTGCGACACATCCTGAGCCATTCTCCCGGCCTTGGAGAGGGAACAAATTAACAAACAGGAAAAAATAATCTGCCGCCTCCCCTAAGCTAGGAACTCAGGGCAGAAACAGCTCCTTGCCTAGGCACAGGCATAAGCGGTCCATGGACTTTAAATGCCTTTCACCTCTGCATAGACCTGTGTAGGCCCATTATAATACATAAAGCTGTAAAGGTAGAAATCAGTAACAGAAAAAGCAAGAAAAAAAAAAAAAATCAAACACATGGGAACTGAACAACACCTTGCTCAAAATCTAGTGGATTATAGAAGAAATTAAGAACAGAATAAAGAAATTCAGAGAATCAAATGAGAATGAAAACACATCCTACCCAAACCTTTGGGGCACAGCAAAAGCAGTGCTCAGAGGTCAATTTATAGCAGTAAATGCACACATACAAAGAGAAGAAAGGACCAAAATCAAAGCATTAACTCTACAACTCGAACAAATAGAAAGAGAGTAGCTAGTGAAGCCCTCGGGCAACAGAAGAGAGCAAATAATAAAAATTAGAGCAGAATTACAGGAAATAGAGAATAGGAAAACAATTGAAAGAGTTAAGACCAAAATCTTTTCCTTTGAAAAGATCAACAAAATCAATAAACCACTGGCCAAACTGACAAAAGAAAAACACGAGAGGAAGCAAATACCATGAATAAGAAATGAGGTGGGCGATATCACAACATACTCAATCGAAATTAAAATAATCATAACAGAATGCTATGAAAAATTGTACTCTAGCAAATTTGAAAACCTAGAGGATATGGACAAATTTCTAGAAACATATTACCTACCTAAACTAACACAAACAGAGGTAGAACAACTAAATAAACCGATAACAAAAGAGATTGAAAAAGTAATTAAAAAACTCCCAACAAAAAAAAGCCTTGGCCCTGATGGCTTCACTGGAAAATTCTACCAAACTTTCAAAGAAGGGTTAACACCACTACTACTAAAGGTATTTCAGAGCGTAGAAAAGGTTGGAATGCTCCCAAACTCATTCTATGAAGCCAGCATAACCCTGATACCAAAACCAGGTAAAGACACCACAAAAAAAGGAAATTACAGACCAATATCCCTCATGAACTTAGACGCAAAAATCCTCAGCAAAATTCTAGCCAATAGAATTCAACAACATATCAAAAAAATAGTTCACCATGACCAAGTGGGATTCATACCAGGTATGCAGGGATGGTTCAACATTAGAAAAACAATTAATTTAATCAACTGCATAAATAAAACAAGACAAGAATCACATGATCTTATCAATTGATACAGAAAAGGCATTTGGCAAAGTCCAACACCCATTCATGATAAAAACTCTCAGCAAAATGGGAATAGAAGGGAAATTCCTCAACATAATAAAGGGCATTTATACAAAACCAACAGCTAACATCATCCTAAATGGAGAGAGTCTGAAAGCATTGCCCCTTGGGAATGGGAACCAGACAAGGACGCCCTTTATCACCACTCTTATTCAACACTGTGCTGGAGGTCCTAGCCAGAGCAATTAGATTAGAAAAAGAAATAAATGACATCTAAATTGGTAAGGAAGAAGTAAAAGTATCTCTCTTTGCAGATGATATGATCTTATACATAGAAAACCCTAAAGAATCCACAAGAAAACTAACGGAACAGTTCAGCAAAGGATCAGGATACAGGATAAACGTGCAAAAATCAGTTGGATTCCTCTACACCAACAAAGATAACATCAAAGAGGAAATCACCAGATCAATACCATTTACAATAGCCCCCAAGAAGATAAAATACTTAGGAATAAATTTAACCAGAGATGTAAAAGATCTATACAGAGAAAACTACGAGACACTACTGTAAGAAACCAAAAGAGACTTATATAAGTGGGAAGACATACCTTGCTCATGGATAGAAAGACTCAACATTGTGAAAATGTTTATTCTACCCAAAGCGATCTATAGATACAATGCAATACTGATCCAAATCCCAATGGCATTTTTTAATGAGATGGAGAAACAAATCACCAACTTCATATGGAAAGGGAAGAGGCCTCGGATAAGTAAAGCATTACTGAAGAAGAAGAACAAAGTGGGAGGCCTCACTCTACCTGATTTTAGAACCTATTATACCACCACAGTAGTCAAAACAGCCTGGTACTGGTACAACAACAGATACATAGACCAGTGGAACAGAATTCAGAATCCAGACATAAACCCGTCCACGTATGAGCAGCTGATATTTGACAAAGGCCCAAAGTCAGTTACAAGGGGAAAAGATAGTCTCTTTAACAAACGGTGCTGGCATAAACTGGATATCCATCTGCAAAAAAATGAAAGATGCATACCTCACACCATGCACAAAAACTAACTCCAAATGGATCAAAGACCTAAATATAAAATCTAAAACGATAAAGATTGTGGAAGGAAAAATAGGGACAAAGCTAGGAGCCCTAATACATGGCATAAACAGAATACAAAACATTACTAACAATGTACAGACAGCAGAAGAGAAACTAGATAACGGGGGAGCTCCTAAAAGGCAAACACTTAATGCTCATCCAAAAACTTCACCAAAAGAGTAAAAAGGCAACCTACAGACTGGGAAAAAATTTTTGGCTACAGCAAATCTGATCTGCATTTAATCTCTAAAATCTACAAGATACTGCAAAAACTCAACAACAAAAATTCAAATAACCCAGTTAAAAAATGGGCAAAGGATATGAACAGGCACTTCAGCAGAGAAGACATTCAGGTGGCTAACAGGTACATGAGGAAACGCTCAAGACCATTAGCCATTAGAGAAATGCAAATCAAAACTACAATGAGATACCATCTCACCCCAACAAGGCTAGCATTAATCCAAAAAACACAAAATAATAAATGTCAGAGAGGTTGTGGAGAGACTGGAACACTTATACACTGCTGGTGGGAATGTCAAATGGTACAAGCACCTTGGAAATCGATTTGGCGCTTCCTTAAAAAGCTAGAAATGGAATTACCATACAATCCAGCAATCCCACTCCTTGAAATGTATCCTAGAGAAGTAAGAACCCTTACACGAATAGATACATGCACAACCATGTTCATCGCAGCACTGTTCACAAAAACAAAAAGATGGAAACAACCTAGGTGCCCACCAATGAATGAATGGATAAACAAATTATGGTATATTCATACAATGGAATACAACACAAAGGTAAAGAGCAATGATGAATCCGTGAAACATCTCATAACATGGAGGAATCTGGAAGGCATTATGCTGAGTGAAATTAGTCAGTTGCAGGTGGACAAATATTGTATGAGACCACTATTATAGGAACTCAAGAAAAGGTTTAAACACAGAAGAAAACATTCTTTGATGGTTGCAAGGGTGGGGAGGGGGGAAAGGGGTATTCACTAACTAGTAGACAAGAATTATTTTAGGTGCAAGGAAGGGCAACACACAATACAGGGGAAATCAGCACAACTGGACTAAACCAAAAGGTAAGAAGTTTCCTGAATACAACCAAACACTTCGAGGGCCAGAGTAGTAGGGGTCTGGGGACTACGGTTTCAGGGGACTTTTAGGTCAGTTGGCATAACAAAGTTTCTTAAGAAAGCGTTCTGCATTCCGTTTTGGTGAGTGGCATCTGGTGTCTTAAAAGCTGGTAAGGGACCATCTAAGATGCATCAATTGGTCCCAACCCACTTGGAGCAAAGGAGAATAAAGAATACAAAAAAACATAAGGAAAACATGAGCTCAAGAGAGAGAAAGAGCCACATAAATCAGAGATGCCATTAGCCTGAGGCTGGAAGAACTAAATGGTGCCAGGCTACCACCAATGACTGCCCTGATAGGGAACACAACAGAGAGTCCCTGATGGAGCCAGAGGAAAGTGGGGTGCAGAACTCATATTTTAGTAAAAAGACCAGGCTTGATGGTCTGAGTGAGACTGGAGGGACCCCAGAAGACATGGCCCCCTGACTCTCTGTTAGCCCAGAACTAAAACCATTCCTGAAGCCAACACTTCAGAAAAGATTAGACTGGACTACAAGATGTAAAATGATACTGGTGAAAAGTGTGGGTCTTGGCTCAAGTAGATATATGAGACGAAATGTGCAGCTCCTGTCTGGAGGCGAGATGAGAAGGTAAAAGGGGACAGGAGCTGGTTGAATGGACACAAGAAATACACGGTGGAGAGGAGGAGTATACTGCCACATTGTAGGGAGAGTAACTAGGGTCACATAACAATGTGTGTACAAGTTTTTGTATGAGAAACGGACTTGAATTATAAACTTTCACTTAAAGCACAATTAAAAAGAAAGAAAAAACACAATAAAATATTATTAAAAAAAGATTTTAATGTTTTCAGGGGAATAAGGATGAAGTAAAAAAGGATGAAAACTAACAATGACTTAGTGCTGCCATGCATCTGGTATTTTCCAAACATCATCTAACTTAATCCTCACAATAACACATCCCTCCCTTTTTTTCTGTCTGGTAAGGAATATAAGATGGATAATAGCTCCCCACTTGCTGGATTAGTGTGAACCTTAGGGACAAGGAGTATAAAGGCCAGGTATGGGTGAGACAGAAATTATCATATGATGGGAACAAATATGGATTTAATCATTGTGGAGCAAAAATGTGGCTGTATCCATGAAAATTTTAAACACGTATAGCTTTGACCCACAAATTCACTTCTAAGAACTAACCCTACAGAAATATTCATGCAGACGTGCAAAGATACATGTACAAGGAAGTTATTGAGGTGAAATTCGCATAACGGCTCAGTGGGATTTAGTTACATTCACGGCATTGTGCAATTTGTGCCTCAGCAGAATGTTTTTGAGGTTCATCCACGTTGTAACATCTATCAGAACTTTGCTCCTTTGTATGGCTGAATCATATTCCATGGTATGGATATACCACCTTTTCTATATCCATTCGTCTGCTGATGGACAGTTGGGTTGTATCCACCTTTTGGCTATTACGGATAGTGTTGCTATGAACATCCACGTACATGCATTTGTTTGATACCTGTTTTAACTAGCAGGAGAGTTGCTGGACCATATGGTAGTTCTAAAGGAGCCCTGGTGGTGCAGTGGTTAAGTGTTTGGCTGCTAACCAAAAGGTTGGAGGTTCAAACCCACCAGCCGCTCCACAGGAGAAAGATGTGGCAGTCTGCCAAGATTACAGCCTTGGAAACCCTACGGGGCAGTTCTACACTGTCCTACAGGGTCCCAATAGGGTTGCTGTGAGTTGGAATCAACTCTGTGGCCAAAGGTTTTGGATGCGGTTATGGTAGTTCAATGTTTAACTTTTTGAAGAACCACCAAACTGTTTTCCACAGTGGCTGATCCATTTTGCTTTTCCATCAGCAACGTAATGAGGATTCTAATTTCTCCACATCGTAAGTGTATTTTCTAAAGAAACTTCTTAAATTTATAGAAAAGTTGCACAAACAGTACAGAGAGTTCCTATACATCCTTCATTCAGTTTCCCATTCTGTTACCATCTTAAACAACCATGGCACATTTGTCAAAAGTAAGAAATTAACACTAGTACATTAATATCAACCAAACTTCAGATTTTATTTGGATACTACCAGTCTTCCCTTTAGTGTTCTTTTTATGTTCCAGGATCCAATCCAGTTTACCATATTGCATTTAGTGTCATGGATTGAATTGTGTACCCCTCCCAAAATATGTGTCAACTTGGTTAGGCCATGATTCCCAGTATTGTGTGGTTGTCCTCCATTTTGTGATTGTAATTTTATGTTGAGAGGATTAGGGTGGGATTACCCAGGTCACCTCCCTGATCCAAAGTAAAGGGAGTTTCCCTGGGGTGTGGTCTGCACCACCTTTTATCTCTCAAGAGGTAAAAGGAAAGGGAAGCAAGCAGAGAGTTGGGTACCTCATACCACCAAGAAACCAGCACCAGGAGCAGAGTGCATCCTTTGGACCTGGGCTCCCTGTACCTGAGAAGTTCCTTGACCAGGGGAAGATTGAGAACAAGGACCTTCTTCCAGAGCCGACAGAGAGAGAAAGCCTTCCCCCAGAGCTGACACACTGAATTTGGACTTGTAACCTACGAGACGGTGAGAAAAAAAAATTTCTCTTTGTTAAAGCCATCCACTTGTGGTATTTCTATTATAGCAGCACTAGATGACTAAGACAGTGTCTTTTTAAATGGCTATAAAAAAAAAAATTTTTTTTTTTTTTTATACATGCATAGAAGAAAGAGCCTGGAAGGATTCCCCACAAACTGTTAACAGTGACAATGGTTACCAATGGTTAGGGGAGGGAGGGAGTGGATTGTATTTCTCCTTTAGACACTTCTGTATTTTTGAAGATAATTTTAAATAAAAAGCCAAAACATTGTACAAAATATTTATTTTCCTTGGCAGCAATCAAGGTCACAAAGGAGGTATATTTTATATACCATTTGACATTTAATAATGAGATAGTGAAAAGTTTCTCAAGCCTCTAAAGCCCCTTTCCTTTTATACCATTACATGTCTTTTCACCTCACCCACTGCACAAAAAAATGTGCCCAGTCTCAAACCATTGGGATCCCTCCAGCAGAAGCTCGGTTCTGGAATTAATGAAATGGCAGTAGGATTATCTGTGTGTGCATATGTGTCTGGCACTTTCCAGCTGCCTCACAATTTGTGGCTATTCCTATTCTTTATCACATGCCAGCCATTCTCAGGGTGACAGGCAGAAAAGAAAGCACTATTTTTTAAGCACCAACTGAATACCCAATATGAGCTAGTCGAGGAGACAGCCATGTAAACTTTGAACACTTCTTTGTGTTGGAGTTGTGTGTCTGGATGTATTTATTCCACCCCCACACCCACATTGTTGTTATTGTTGTTGTTAGGTGCGTTTGAGTCAGTTCCAACTCATAGCGACCCCATATATGACAGAACGAAACACTGCCTGGTCCTGCGCCATCCTCATGAACAATGTTATGCTTGAGCCCATCGTCGCTGCCACTGTGTCAATCCATCTTGTTGAGAGTCTTCCTTTTTTTAGCTGACCTTCTACTTTACCAAGCATGATGTCCTTCTGCAGGGACTGATCCCTTCTGACAACATGTCTGCAGTATGTGAGATGAAGTCTCGCCATCCTCGCTTCTAAGAAGCATTCTGGCTGTACTTCTTCTGAGGCAGATTTGTTCATTCTTTTGGCAGTTCATGGTATATTCAATATTCTTCCCCAACACCATAATTGAAAGGCATCAATTCTTCTTCGGTCATCTTTATTCATTGCTCAGCTTTCGCATGCATATGAGGTGGTTGAAAACACCATGGCCTGAGTCAAGATCACCTTAGTCCTTAAAGTGACATCTTTGGTTTTTAACACTTTAAAGAGGGCTTTTGCAGCCGATTTGCCCAATGCAATGCATCTTTTGATTTCTTGACTGCTGCTTCCATGGCTGTTGATTGTGGAACCAGGTAAAAGGAAATCCTTAACAACTTCAGTATTTTCTGTTTATCATGATGTTGCTTATTAGTCCACTTGTGAGGATTTTTGTTTTGTTTATGATGAGGTGTAAGCCATACTGAAGGCCGTAGTCTTTGATCTTCCCCAGCAAGTGCTTTAAGCCCTCTTCACTTTCAGCTAGCAAGGTTGTGTCATTTGCATGTCACATGTTGTTAACGAGTCTTCCTCCAATTCTGATGTCCCGTTCTTCTTCATATAGTCTGGCTTCTGAGTTTATTTGCTCAGCACACAGATCGGATAAGTATGGTGAAAGGATACCACCCTGGCACACACCTTTCCTGACTTTAAACTATACAGTATCCCCTTGTTCTCTTTGAACAACTGCCTCATGGTCTATGCACTGGTTCCTCAGGAGCACAATTAAGTGTTCTGCGATTCCTATTCTTCACAATGTTATTTGTAATTTGCTGGGATCCACACAGTCAAATGCCTTGGTATAGCCAATAAAACGCAGGTAAACATCTTTGTGGTAATTCTCTGCTTTCAGCCAGGATCCATCTGACATTGGCAATGATATCCCTCGTTCCACATCCTCTTTTGAATCCGGCTTGAATTTCTGCCAGTTCCCAGTTGGTGTACTGCTGCAACCACTTGTGAATGATCTTCAGCAAAATTTTATTTGGGTGTGATATTAATGATATCATTAGATAATTTCCACCTTCCGTTGGATCACCTTTCTTTGGAGTAGGCAAAAATATGGATTGCTTCCAGTCTGCTGGGTGTTATGAACTCTAATGTAAAGTATCAGAGGGATAGTAAGGTGTAGAGGTAGAAGAACAGGAACTGGGGTCCCCTAGATCTGGGCTGAATCTTGGTTTGGGTCCTTGCTGGCTGTGTGGCCTTGGGCAAGTTCCTTAACCTGTCTAAGTGCTTGCCCCCTCAGCCGTAAAATGAGGCTAATAATGTTTTCCTATATGAGTGTAGGAAACCCTGGTGGCATAGTGGTTAAGTGCTACAGCTGCGAACCAAAGGGTAGGCAGTTCGAATCCGCCAGGCGCTCCTTGGAAACTCTATGGGGCGGTTCTACTCTGTCCTATAGGGTCGCTATGAGTCGGAATGGACTCGATGGCACCGGGTGTGGTTTTGGTTATATGAGTGTAAGGATTAAGGCACTTAATCTGGTCTTTGATATATCGTGAATAATCAAACGGAAATTATTGTGGCAAGTATTTTGTCATATTATGAAAGTGCCCTCAGAAGTCATTTTTCTTTTTTGATTTGTGCCGTGTTTTTTGCGGGGGGTGGGGTGGGGGGAGGGTCTTATTTAGGAAATAACCCCATCAGCACCTACCACTTTATCCTAGTGGTAAAAATTTTAAAGATTTGCTCTTTCGCTTTCAGGTTAACTTTTATGCGTAGTGTGAAGAGGAAATCCAATTTTTTTCCCCATATGGAAAATAATTTTCACAGTTCCTTTCATTGAAAAGTCCATCTGTTCTCTGTGTTCTGTTTCTACATATGCAAGTGGCTGTTTTGACGCTCTCTCATTCATCCCAGTTTTTCTGTTCTAACCTTGTGCTAATACCATGCTTTTGTAATTATCATAACTCCACAAAAAAAAAAACAAACCCACTGCCGTCAAGTCAATTTCGACTCACAGCGACCCTGTAGGACAGAGTCGAACTGCCCGGTAGAGCTTCCGAGGAGCGCCTGGTGGATTCCAACTGCCGACCTCTGGTTAACAGCTGTAGCACTTAACCACTACTCCACTAGGGTTTCCAAACTCTATAATATGTCTTAATATCAGTGAAAGATGTGTCCCCCCATATTTGTTTGTTTTCTTTCAAAGTCTTGGCTTCTTTGCCCCTTAGCTCTTCCACATAAATTTTAGAATCAGTTTGTCAAGTTCCACACACGTACTCATATGTGTGTGGGTTTTGACAGAAATTATAATTTGGGAGAAGTGATATCTTTCTGATATTGAATTTTTCCCTATGGACATGAAATATCTGTTCACGTAGTTAGGCATTCTTTGATGACATTCAATAAAGTTTTGTAATCTTTTCCTCAAAGATTCCATACATCTTTGTTTGGTTTTATTTTGAGGAACCTCTTGTTTGGTTTCAGCAGTTGGTTTGTGAACTTGGTTAACAACCTTCTTCTGAAAATGGGTCCCATTGTCTTTTTTCTCACTTCTTCTTTTTTTTTTTTTTTTAACTTTTTATGTTTAAATAGTTTTAAACTGACAGGAGAGTTGCACAAATCATACCCAGAATTCCCATTTACCCTTTTCCCGGATTCAGCACTCAGCAAATATCAACATTTTACTACATAGGTTTTCCCTCTCTTTATCTGTGTGTGTGTGTGTGTGTATGTGCAGTGAAACCTGTGAGAGCCAGAACTTGACAGGACTGCCTTGTTTTTCCAAGTCTCGCAAGTTTTTCACTTCTGACAGGGTGTAGTAGTATCCCTCTTGTATTGCTTGTTTTAGTGGAATACATTTGAGTATTCCTTCTCCAACAGGCTCCCTGCCTTACTGCCTTACACAGGTTCTGGGTTTAGCAGGTTTTACTGTATATATACACCATGTATACATATATACCATATAGACATACACACCACATATATCTATATGGATACAGAAGAATTGATGCATTAGAATTGTAGTGCTGGCAAGGAATATTGAATACACCATGGACTGCCAGAAGAATGAACAAATCAGTATTAGAACTACAGTAAGACTCTTCCTTAGAAGCAAGGATGGTGAGACTTCACCTGGCTTACTTTGAAAACATTATCAGGAAGGACCAACCACTAGAAAAGGGCATTGTAATTGGCAGAGGGTCAGCAAAATCGAGGGAAACCTTCAGTGAGATGGACTAACACAGTAGGCACAGACAATGGACTCTAACATACCAGTGATCATGAAGATGGCACGGGACTCGGCAACATTTCGTTCTATTGTACATGGGGCTGCCACGAGTTGAAGCCAACTCAACAGCAACTAACAACAAATGTATACATATATGTATATACACACACACACTTATATATATACTTACATATGCACATATATAGCCTCATTTTTTTCTAGACCACTGGCTTCATGTCCCTTTACCCCTTTAGCATGTATTCCCTAAGAACACAGAAGTTTTCTTACCAAAAAAAAAAACCCATTGTGGTCGCGTCAATTCTGACTCATAGCAACTCTGTATGACAGAGTAGAACTGCCCCATAGGGCTTTCAAGGAGCAACTGGTGGATTCGAACCGCTGACCTTTTGGTTGGCAGCTGTAGCTCTTAACCACTGGGATACCAGGGCTTCTGGTATAATTTCCAAATTCGGGAAATTAAAGTTGATGTGATATTACTATCTAACATATAGTCCATATTCAAATCTCACAATTGTCCCCGTGATGTCCTTTATGCCAGCCCCCCTTCCCATTCCAGGAGCCCATCCAAGATCCAGCCTTGCATTTAGTTGTCGTGTGACTCATGTCCCTTCCAAAAAAACAAACCACTTGCCATCAAGTTGGAATCAACTCATGTCAGAGTAGAGCTGTGCTTCATAGCGTTTTCAGTGGGTGAGTTTTTAGAAGTAGATCACCAGACTTTTCTTCTGAGGTGCCTCTGGATGGACCCAAACCACCAACCTTTCAGTTAGCAGCCAAGTACTTTGACTGTTTGGATCACCCAGGGACTCCTATGTCACTTCCAAACCCAAAACCAAACCCATTGCTGTAGAATTGATCCCGATTCATATTGACTCTATAGGGCAGAGTAGAACTGCGCCCAAGAGGTTCCAAGGAGCAGCCCGTGGATTTGAACTGCCAACCTTTTGGTTAGCAGCCGTAGCACTTAAGCACTACGTCGCCAGAGTTTCCCATGTCACTTCAGTCTCCTTTAACCTGGGGTTTTCCAGCCTTTCTCTTTCTTTCATTACACTGAAGCTTTTACAGAGTAGAGGTCAGATGTTTTGTAGAAGGTCTCTTAACAGGTTTGACTGATGTTTCCTCATGATTAGATTCAGGTTTGTGAATTTTTGGCAGGAATCCCACAGAGGTGATTTGGGCTCCTCCCCGCTGCTTCCCATCAAGAGGCTAAAGATGTCAGCTTATTCCACTAATGGTTACGTTAACTTTGTCAACTTGGCTAAAGTGATACCTGCCAGATATAGCCACTGTAAAGTAAGAATTGATTCCTTTGTAATTAATAAGTAATCTGTGAGGAGACTCTTTGAGACTGTGTAAATGTCCTGTTCTTATTCAAACCTTCATCAAGTAATTTTTAACATCCACTCATAATTCTTGCCTAAATCTCTTACACTGCCATGATGGTTGAAAAAAAAATTTTTTTTTTCTCCCCTAAATCCAACATTCCTTCTATGATTATTAGCCAGCATTCTACTGTACAGGAGAGTTTCCCTTTTTTTCCGTTTAGGTGCGTGTATGTATGTATGTATGTATGTATGCTCAGCATGGATGCTCACGGATTCTTATTCAATCAATGTGTAGTCCTGTCATCATTCATTTTGATGCACAAATGTGCCCAATTTGGCCACTAGGATCTCCCCTCCCTTCAAGCTGGTTCTTGCATTATTTTGAGATGTCCTCATCACTTTTTGAGCATTTTTTGGCATAACAAGATGTTCCGGGCTCCCTTTGTACTTTCCTGGTCCTGGAACTAGCCATTTCTCTAAGGAACCCTAGATCCTGTTCTTAGAGGAGAATGATGTTTAGAAACCAGTATCTGGCCTCTGAAGAATTTTAAGGAAAATGTTCGGGACCGGCAGCCACGTGTTTGTGGTTGGTACATTCTGGCACCAAGGGGACAGTGTTTCCCCCCAAAATGCAAAAGACTCTAGAATCTGGGCTGGGGTTGGGATGAGGTTGGGTGATAGGGGGTCTCTAGGAGGCACATCCGCTTTCCTGAAAAGGGGCATACAGGCCTCCCTCCACATGACCACCTCCACTCCATGTGCTACGGCCTCTCTCTCATCTTTACCCAGACTTTCCTCATCATACATGCTCACCCCTTAGAATCACACACCTACCTCCACTGATTTCTCCATATCTTTTTTTTTTTTTTTGAACCCTCTAAGGGGTATTAGCTCCATGGCAGGGAGGAAGAGGGGACAGATATGAGACTTCAGGGAGGCTCTGCTCTCTGGTCCCCAGCTGGCCCAACCCTAATCCCAGTACAACCAGCAGACACAGCTAAAGGTAACAAGCATGCAGATGAGCCTCTCCCAGCAGGGTCCTCTCTTAGGACACAGTGTCCCCAGCTAGCTGTCCCAGTGCCACAGCTTCAGCTGGTACCCTCCTTCTGGGCCTGTCAGGCAGGAAACCCAGAGGGAGGTGTTTCCCCAGGAACAGACCATTGGGGTGGGCTTTCACCTGGCTCTCTCTGCTGATCAGGTCAAAGACAAGGAGCTGAAGGAGCTTCGCCCAGGCCCGCCACACAGTAGGCCATTGGTAGACTCTGAGTCTGTCAGTCCTTCACCACCCTCCGTGAGGACAAGGGCAGCAGCCTCCTGACTCTTGTCACCAGTCCTGCCCCTTCCTAGCCACAGCTGACCAGATCATTCACCTGCTTCAACATCTTCCCATGACCTCCCTAGCCCAAAAGGCAAAGTCTAACATTTCAGCCCGGAACCTTCCTGATCCTCCCTGCCCACCTCCCCAGCCTCCTAAACTGCCACCTGACCTCCCACCCCCAGGGCCTGATGCTTCAGCAACTCTGAGCTCCTAGGTACCCCCCGACCTAAGCCTGACCAGTGATTTCCCCTTTCTACACCTCTGTTCACATAGCTGCCTCTGTCTGAACCCTCTACTCATAAAACTCCTCTTGTCTCTTAATTGATGCCCCTCCTGTTCTCCCCTTGGACTGTGCTTCCTGGCATTTCTGATCAAATTCTCCCCACCCTTCAATCAAGGCCTTACTCCTGTTCCCTCCCATCAACCTAGTGACAGCTCTTGGCTCCCTACTGGGCTGTGAGCTTCCTGAAAGCAGGGCCAGCAAAGGGCTGGATGTGTAGGGTGGCATAGAGAAGGGGTCAGAAGTCACGGCTGACCAGGCTGCCAGCTCAGCGCTTCTCCAACTTCCGTGTAAATACAAATCACTTGGAGATAGCTAAAACCCAGATTCTGATGCAGTAGGCTGGGTGGGGGCTGAGATGCTGCATTTCTAACAAGCTCCCAGGTGAACCCCATTCTGCTGGACCAGGGACCGCTTTGAGTGGCAAGTGCCTAGCCCAGTGGATTGGCTGGGGAAGGGAGGCACGTGGGAGCCCAGGTGTGAGTGGGCCATCATCCTGGGAGTATAAGATGGCTAGGTGGTACTGCTGTGGACCGTGCTGGCGTGGCTCTGCAGGTATCATGGGGCTGAGCTACAGGCTCTTCATTTGCCTTCTGCTCTGGGGAGGGACGGAGCTGTGCTACCCCCACCCCCTCTGGCTCCTTCAGGGTGGAGCCCATGGCCCTGTGTCATCCCCACAACCTGTGCTGGTGGAATGCCTGGAGGCTCAGCTGGTGGTCACTGTCAGCAGAAACTTCTTTGGCACTGGGAAGCTCGTCAGACCTTCAGACCTCACCCTGGGCCCTGAGCACTGTGAGCCCCTGGTCTCTGAGGACACTGGCGACGTGGTCAGGTTTGAGGTTGGGCTGCATGAGTGTGGCAACCGTGTGCAGGTGAGGCTTGGGTGGGAGTCGTGGGAGGCGGAGGGGGAGATGGAACGAGAGCAGTTCCCTCTTACTCATGGGTGGAGGAGGTGGAGCAGCTGAGGCCTGAAGCTGGGGATGGGGCAGGAGACCTCTAGCTGCCTGAATCAGGGAGGTGGGGTAGGGTCCAGAGGCAGCAGTGAACTCTGGGCCAGAAGGGGCACCCTACCCCAATTCCTCCTAAGGATTTATGAACCCCTTGGAGGGAATCCAGGAGATATAGGCCTACAGGACAGTGTGCGTGGGTATGTGTGTGGGATAGGGCATCAGGCACTTGGTTGGGGGCACTAGACACTTGTATGGAAGAGAGATTTTGACACTTCAGAAAGCCCAGAAATAATCATTGTGGAAGACCAGATTTTGACCTGCCTCCTCACTCGTGTCTAATGGCTTGGCCACCCTGAATTAAAAGTGGGTAAAAGGAGGAGGAAGGCAATACTGTCACCTCTGTGTTCAAGAACCTGAGACAGACCTTAATCCAATCTTTGGAGGTAGTTCAAGTGGGAGAGGTAGCTCAAGTGGGAGAGGCAGGTGCTTGAAAAAAATTAAAAAATAAGGGACCTCATATAAAGAGAATCACAGACAGATCCCTCCCCCAAAGCAGTGGGGAAACAGAAGCTCAGATTACAAGGAAGGGGTCTTTCAGCAAGGCAGGGCCAGAACCCAGGGCCCTAGCTGTGTTTCCCCAGGGGAATTCCTAGCCCTGTGGAAGGCCTGTCCTCCCTCCAACTGTGAGGCCCCAGCCTTCTGGACTCCAAGTGGGTGTGGCCAAGCCTAGTCCTCTAGCCAGAGCTCCGGTGTTAGGTATAGTCCCCAGACTTGCCTTGAGGACTCACGGCCCCTGTTTCCGGGGTCGGGGCGTGTTGGCAGAGAGCTGCAGGAGTTATTTGTAATTCCCAAACTTTACATATTAGAATCACTGAGGGAAACATCTAAAAACCTGTTGTCCAGGCTGCACCCTGTACCAATTAAATCAGAAGGGGAGTAAGAGGCAGATATCAGTATTCAGACCCCAGGTGATTCCAGTGAGGAGCAAACCTTGGCAATTCCTTTCCCTAGTACAGTAAGAATCACCTGGGGCCAGGGTCAGTCACAGGTGTTGGAGCTGTGTCTCAGGCTTGGTTTAACGCTCTGCTGCCACTGTGAAACTAATTCTTGAACGAGGGGCTTCACATCTTCACTTTGCACTGGGTTCCACAAACCAGGCAGCCAGTTCTGCCTGGGACATTTGCTAGGAGAGAACTGGGACGCCCTACTCTGAGGACTGAGCCAGTCAGGGCAGGAAGCTAACTGGGCCTCTGGTGCAGCACAATTGGAGGGTACAAACTGCCCTGATAGCACCTGCCTGCGCGCTTCCTGGGATGCCCTGGTGGTGTAGTGGTTAAGTACTACTAACGCTGTTAACCAAAAAAGGCCAGTTCGAATCCACCAGGCGCTCTGAAACTCTATGGGGCAGTTCTACTCTGTCCTATAGGGTTGCTATGAGTCGGAACCGACTCGATAGCAATGGATCTGGTTTTTGTTTTGGTGTTCTTCCTGCCTTGGGCCACAGCTACACCAGCTGCCCTCCCTGTGAAATGGACTTTCTTGGCCCTAGGCCTCCTCTGAAAAAGGAACCTGTGTACGGTGAGGTGGGGGAGGCAGCAGGAGGAGGAGAGAGCATATCCCAATTTGTCTAGTCATCAGGCACCGCTTGGTGTCTGGCACTTAGTTGACAGAGACTCTAGAGGTTGTGTCACCATTCAGAGGTGAAGAATCTGAGGTGCAAAATGGTGCCCTTATCCAGGCTCTCATTCAGGTCGGTAAAGCCAGGTTTTATTACAGATCCTGTATTTCCCCTCTCCAGCCCCCGGCAGGCTGCCCTTGCCATCCTTGCCTGGGGCAGGTGCACCTTGGGTACCTGATCCTGGAAGCGTTAACACCTTGTTTTTCCTTCAGGTGACTGATGATGCTCTAGTGTACAGCACCTTCCTGCTCCACAGCCCCCGCCCTGTGGGAAACCTGTCCATCCTGAGGACTAACCATGCTGAGGTCCCCATAGAGTGCCACTATCCCAGGTCAGTGAAGACCGAACCTGCCACAGCCCTGAGTCAAAGGCCCCTCACCCTCATACCTGACTATCAGCCTACCTGTAACACCTGCAGGCCCAGCTGGGAGACACCACATATTTGAGGCTGTGGTTACTGTCCTTAGCCCTAGGTGGGAGTAGGACTTGCTGGGTCTAGTTTGATCCTCCTAAATGCATCCAAAATTAGGCTACCTCTTAGTAGCAGCCACAGAATCCTGGGGGGTGCAGAGAAGGCACTGCTGGCCTCAGACCCTGACCCCCACCCCCTCAAGCCTCTAGAGTTAGTCAACAAGGAGAGCAGATCTGGGTCTAGAAATCAGGGCTTACATTTTGACCCCAGATATGCTGACTCAACCTACATCTTAAGATCCCAGGTGATTCTTATGTATAATTTTGAGAACCACTGCTATACAGTGGTTCTCAGAAAAGTCCCCAACCAGCAGCAACAGCATCACCTGGGAACCTGCTAGAAATGCAAATTCTCAGTGGGAGTTCAAACCAGAACTGGCTTGAAGCCCTGCTAGAAACCAAGCTTCTAGCTTCGGATGTAGTGGTCTTCATGCCGCAGTCCAGATGCTGTCACGGGCGGGCTGGATGGACCCAAGGATGGAGTCCCAGTATAGAGGAGGTGGGAGCTCTAGAAGGTCAAGGGGCAGGCTTAGACTGTTCAGCTTGGTTGCAGCTGAGGATTCTTGCAGTGGGGTAGAAATGAGATACCCCCTCCATGGGGGCCCAGCTGGGGTGAGCCCTGGGGAAGGTGGGCAGCAACTGTTGCTCTTCTCCCAGGCAGGGCAATGTAAGCAGCCATGCGGTCTTGCCCACTTGGGTGCCCTTCAGGACCACGGTGCTCTCAGAGGAGAAGTTGGCATTCTCTCTGCGCCTGATGGAGGGTAAGCAAGGAGGGCTGGAGGGGTCTGGCAGGGAAAGTTCTTGGCATCTTTAAACCTGGACTGCTTTTCAGAGGACTGGAGCACTGAGAAGAGGACTCCTACCTTCCGCCTGGGAGACACAGCCCATCTTCAGGCAGAGGTCCACATGGGCAGCCATGTGCCACTGCGACTGTTTGTGGACCACTGTGTGGCTACGCCAACGCCAGCCAGGACCACCTCCCCTCATCACACCATTGTGGACTTCCACGGGTGAGGGCTGGGCTATGTTTAGGGAAACTTTACAACAAGGGGCTCCTGACAACCCAACAGCCACCTTACATAGGCTCTAATGTCATTTTTGTCTTCGTCACAGTTGTCTTGTGGACGGTCTCTCCGATGCCTCCTCTGTATTCAGAGCCCCCAGACCGGGTCCAGATACTCTCCAGTTCACAGTGGATGTGTTCCACTTCGCTAATGACTCCAGAAACACGGTAATAGCTTTTCTTCTACTCTGCGATAAGGCTGAACTCTGACCAAGCTTAAAATCCTGTCATTCACTAGCTCTCCGTGTAAGCAACCAACTTGATTGCTTTGTTCCTGTTCTAACTTTCCAAGCAGAAACAGCCATGAGCTTGAGGGAGATAGGGTTTCCAAGGAACAGCTGGTGGGTTTGAGCTGTGGACCTTTTTGGTTAGCAGCCGAGCTCATAACCAGTGTGTCACCAATGCTCCCAGAGAAGGCATAAGCAACATAAGCTTTTAAAGAAATAGGTTTAAAACACCCCACAAAGGATGGGGAAGGAGCCAGGGGCTGTAGGAATAAAACAAATGAGAACGGGAGCCCCAGGAGGCTCAGCTGACAGCTCAAATAAGATGAGGACCAACAACCATACAACCATGGACCTTGACCTTGCCTAGGTCAGCAGGGCAGGAACCCAGTTGAGCAAGAGTTGAGTGAAAGACTTGACAAAAAGTAGTTGTCGGCCTTCCTGGAGGTATCCTTGAAGGGCAAGATTTTCTTTCTTTTTTTAATGGGATGGCTTCTTGGGCTTGATCATAGTCTAGATCAGTGTTTCTGAAACCTGAATGTGCATAAGCCCCACCTTAAGGGCTTATTGAACACGTTGTTGGCCCTACCCTCAGGGTTTCTGATTTAGTTTGTCTGCAGTGGGCTGAGAATTTACAAGTCAAGGCTGACTTCAGAGGTGGTCCAGCGGGTAAAAGGTTGGGTGGGGGCGGGGGGAGGAATCTTAGCACAGGTGGTGGCCATCAGCATGGGTTAAAACTAAGCTAGTATCTGCATCTCCAGAAACTGGAGCGGGGGAATGGGGGTAACTACAACTAGAGAACAGTGCTGATCAACGGGAGGTAGCCTGAGCTCTAGGAAAGTTCTCCAACAGTGGGGAAGGATGACTCGGCAGAGCCATAGCACATAAAGAGAAGGAACAACTTTATTCAATAGCTAGAGCAAAGCCACCAAGATAGCATATGCTCCAGATAGCACCGGAAGAATGTACTGGAAGGAAGCTAAAGATAAAAGTAGTTCCTTTCCTGGACTAGGGATGCTAAAGGATCAGGAAGCTCCTCTCTAATGGGGTAGCTAGAAGCACAGAGCAAGGCAGGTTTACAGAAGACAGATAATCAGAAGTGTACCCTGGCTTGTTAAAAGACACAAAGAACTTAAGTGGTGTCATATTTTTTGAGATAGTTTTCCTGCTGATACACTTAGCCACTAGGTGGTGGCCAAGGCTTGTAGCTCTGCAGAAGTTCTTCAGCTAGGAGGCTCCATGTCCGTGCAGAGTAGGGCAGGCAGGTATTGAAGACCTACCTAGAATATGAAGGGAAACTCTGACCTGGGGATGACTCTGACAAGTGGATCAGCGCCTACTTGAGGTAGTAGGATTGGGTACCAGCTCTACTGGGATAAGGAGATCATGATCTTGCAGGGGAGTTGATAGCTCAATTGGGTTTTGGAGCCCTTGGCTCCAGGCAGGCTACTTATGCGCCTTCTCGAGCATTTGTTAGACAAGGACGGTCAAGTACCATTTCTGAGAAGTTATAGTTCTGCCAGGTCTAGGCCAGGGTACTAGTCTAGTGTCACCTTCTGGTTCACATGTCATGGACAGATTGATAATAGATTCCTATAGGGCAGCTAGGGAACACTGGTGGTCTCGGGTAGAATTCTCACCTTCCATGCAGGAGACCTGGGTTCGATTCCCAGTCAGTGTACCTTATGCATAGCTACCACTCCTGTCAGTGGAGATTCGTATGTTGCTATGATACTAAACACGGTTCAGCAGAGCTTTCAGAATAAGACTAGGAAGAAAGGCCTGGTGACCTGCTTCTGGAAATCAGCCAGTATAAACCAATGGATCCCAATGGTCTGATCTACAACTGATCATGGATGATATAGGACTGGGAAGTGTTTTGTTCCTGTTGTGTATGGAGTCAGAGTTGGGCTGACCTGATGGCAGGTTAACAACATATAGGAGGCATATACCTGAGAAAGAATAGCAGATCAGGGAAGCTTGCCTAAGGAAATAGCCAGAAAGCTGACTCCAGGTATGAAATGAGAACTCCAAAGAAGCTAGTTGAAGAGATCTCTAGTACCTAAGGACTTCAAGTCACAGAAGTAACTTGCCCCATTCAATTCTACATTGAAAAATGGATCAATGCTCACAATCACATCTCCTGAAAAAGAAGAAAAATAGCATGTCATCTAGTCAGGTGGCAGCCTTAAGAGCCCTGCTAAGTATTTAAGTGTCCTATTTCCCCAGCACCATCCCTGAGGTTCTCACTTTATGGGCCCAGGGTTCGGCATGCTAAGTAGACAAGTTCACTGAAAGGTTGGGGAGGTAAAGATCATGAGTCTCTACCTAGGATCAGATTTGCTGCTTGCTCTGCAATCTTAGGTGAGTTAACCTTTGGAACTCTAGTTCTGCATCTCCAAAATGGGGCTCTTCATCCTCACAGGGTTAAAGATTATATTAAGAACTGGCTTGCCTAATAATAGCTATTACTTCCAGGTCTATATCACCTGCCATTTGAAGGTCACTCCAGCCAACCAAGCCCCAGACCAACTAAACAAAGCCTGTTCCTTCAGCAAGTCTTCCAATAGGTAAGATCAGATCTTATGACTAGAGTAGAACCCAGCTAGTCACCCCTCATGTCTATTCCTCCAGTATACACGTTAATCAGCGGACTTTCCTGCAGGCAGCAAAACCCTGATAAATCTCTTCTTTCCTTTTTAGCTGGTCCCCAGTAGAAGGCACCGATGACATCTGTGGATGCTGTAACAAGGGTGACTGTGGCAGGCCAGGCGTTTCTAGGAAGCTGTCCCCCACAGAGCAGCTGTTAACGAGCCAGCAGCAGAAGTCTGCTTCCCGCAAACGCAGGCATGGTATGTCTTAGGGCAGCCACAGGGCTATTGCCCACCCTACTATCTAGGGTACCTGCTGCCACTTCATGGGAGAACAGTGTTGCAAACTTGTCCCCATTCAGGCTGTTCCCCCCTAGGGGGTTGGGGCTTAAGGCCTTCTGCCACAAAGCTTAGGGATAAGTAGGAGGGGCTCCAAGCCCCCATCCCAGCTTCAGCCAGGGCAGCACTGCTATTATCCTGGGATTCTACTGAAACATAACTCGGGGTGTAGGGAAGAGAATACAACTGTTAGGGCAAAACCCCCCAGCTCAGCAGCTAAGAACAGGAACAACTGAGCTGATTCCTGGAGCAGGAAGCAGGGGCAGGGAACTAAGGTAAACTTGGGTATCATTTACAGTGGCAGAAGAAGCAGACGTCACTGTGGGGCCTCTGATCTTCCTGGGGAAGGCTGGTGACCATGGAATGGAGGAATGGACCTCTGCTGCTCACAGCT
Organism: Loxodonta africana; assembly: GCF_030014295.1. Classification (NCBI taxonomy): domain Eukaryota; kingdom Metazoa; phylum Chordata; class Mammalia; order Proboscidea; family Elephantidae; genus Loxodonta; species Loxodonta africana. Next base: position 90,225,342 of record NC_087353.1, on the reverse strand, counting down.
CCATGGCACTGGGTTTAGGCCTGGTGGTGGTGGTGACCTTGACTCTGGCTGCTGTTGTCCTGGGTCTTGCCACCAGGTGGCGTGCTGTTTCCTACCCTGTGATGTGTCCTGTGTCTGCTTCCCAATAAAAAAGCAACCTCAAGTGTGTAGTGTGGTGACTGTTTATGGGTGTAGGGGTTGGAAATATCTGCCGTGGGCTGAAATGTACAATCCAACAAATACTACCATACCTCCAGTGTTTGTCTGTACAATGGGAGGCAAACTGTACTCTCCCTGGTTCTAGGCAACGTAGCCTTCCTGGGGACAGGGCTGCTTTTCCCAGGGGCAAATGTAATCTGGGACCTGATGTCTCCAAGGAGACTAGTCATCTAGTGCTGCTATAACAGAAATACCACAAGTGGGTGGCTTTAACAAAAACTTAGTCTAGGAGGCTAGAAGTCTCAATTCAGGGCACCAGCTCCAGGGAAAGGCTTTCTGTCAGCTTTGGGAGAAGGCCCTTGTCATCACTCTCCCCCTAGTCTAAGGAACTTCACAACAGAGGCACCCTGGGTCCAAAGGGCATGTTCCCCTCCTGGTTCTTAATTCTTGGTGGCATGAGGTCCCTTCTTTCTGCTCCTTTTATCTCAAGAGACTGACTAGAGATATCTTAATCCTGTAGTTTGTCCTGCCTCATTTAACATCATAGAGGTTAGAATTTACAACACAAAATATCAGATGACAAAATGGACAGTCACACAATACTGGGAATCATGGCCTAACCAAGCTGACACATTTTGGGGAGACACAGTTCCTAATATGGGGCAAAAGTGAAGTGAGCCTGGCCAGTCTGGCTTCTAGGCTAGCAAAGGGGTTTTGTATCTCTTCTGGACACGACTGATCTGACTCTAGGTTGGAGGGCAGGGAGGAAAGAGGACTTCTAGCCCTGAAATCCCCAATCAACACCCCTTCCCCTCCTTTCCCTGTCTTGCTAACCACGAATTTGTTTTGAGCAAGATTTTCCAGGAAGTCGCAGCAGATAGTGGCTCTGTCCACTAAGCTGGCCTAAGCTAGACCTTGGAGCATGTGCAGATAGAGATCGAGTCCTTCACCAGACCCTGGACCAGACTGTCACCAGAAAATATTTCCCAGCCCATGGTTCCACCTGATTCCATTTGAGAAGCGAGGGGTCCCGCCACACGGACATCTGACAGAAGATCCGGATCTCCAAATGTGGATGTGGGAGGGCAAGGGCAGAGAGTTCCAGGTGCCAAACCTAACCCCTGGACGCCATTGGAAATAAAAAGTTCCCCAACCCCTCAGATGGGGAGCACGTGGTCTTATGGTCCCTAGACCCCTCACTGCTCCTTATTTGAGAAGACAATAAACTTGGCACTTTGTTTCCCTTGCAATTTAGTGTCCGTCTTATCTCAAGCGACGAATAGGACAGGAAAAGAACCTGAGCAGTGTTCGGTTACAGCCCCCTTTCCCTGGAGGAGCAGGCAGAAAGCTAGTGTGTTCAGATGATTGGGTTGCGATGACAGGATGGTCCTTAGTTCTGCTTCCCCTCTGGTCTTGGACAATAGTCACCTTGAGCCTAGAGCTGCCTTGAGGAGCACATCTGGGGCTGTGAACTTCTTTTTGACCAAGTCCCCAGCCCTGGGATGAGAGCCTTTGCTTTGTATGGTGGGTAGGAGGCCTCTGGAGGGCCGGGACCTGTCCTGTGTTGTCATTGAAGGGAAGCCCCTTTACATTACACCCCAATGAAGTGGCCTTCCTTCCCCAGATCCTGTGAGCTTCTAGCAAGGGAGTGGTGCCCCAGGGATGCCCAGGGAGCTTGGGACCCTATCTCTAAGCTGCCTTCCAGGGGCTCATAACATGTGTTGGGAAAAAGTTACTAAAACCGAAATCTACTCTCAACCCAGAAAGCCCCTCCGCAAAAACAGAAGAGAAAGAAAATTTTATTATTGAATAAGCATTAAACCAGAATGTGACGCACCACAGGCAAAAAGAAATCTTACCCAATATAAAAAAATCCAATACAAAAAGAAATCTTATCCTTAATTATACAGCTGAGTGGATACAGCTCATTACATTCATAATTAAAACAAAATTGCCAACTTTCTAGCATCTTTTTTTTTTTTTTTATGGCAGGATACCTGAAGTGAGGCTAATCTTCCAGGAAACAGGAAGGTAGGGGAGGCTCACCTGGAGTTACATTTCAAAGAGGTGAAAGCTGTCAGGTCTTTCAGGAGACCTCTTAGAGTTACATACTTTTCAAAAAAAAAAAAACCCATTGCCCTTGAGTCAATTCCGACTCATAGGGACCCTAGAGGACAGAGTAGAATTCCCCCATAGAGTTTCCAAGGAGCGCCTGGTGAATTTGAACTGCCAACCTTTCTGTTAGCAGCCGTAGCACTTAACCACTACACCACCAGGGTTTCCCATGCTTCTCAAAGAGACAAGGAATTTATAAGTTACCTAAAAAGAATTCTGAAGGAACCCGGAAGGAAGGGAACCTCTTCCCTTATCCTGAACAGGTGATTTAGAAAATAATATTGGAATCATTATTCCCTGTCTTTGAGCATAGAGAATGTGACCCAGCTGGAGCTGGGCCCACAAAGACTCACAAGGACACATCAACTGGGCCCTAAGATAAAGACAATAGATGCGACAATCTTGAAAATTATCTGTTAGGAAAGAAAAATATCTTTTAGGGAACTTCTCATAGAAAGCCAATCAAACAGACACAAAAGGCTTCCTACTCTTACCTTTTTCTATTGACATTTAGTGAACAGAAATTTGTTGGACCAATGAAGGCCTTCCTGACTGTCCTTACTGAAACCTGTACCATTGACTGTTAAGAAAGATGATTCAAAATGTAGGATCACAGTTTCTGGCCAATTGGTGAAAAGGTAAAGCTTTCAATGGTTTCGTCCATTTGTAACATTAATATATACCGATGACTCTATAACTTGCCTTGGACTCTGGCAGACATGGCTGTGGCAGCATGCTTGTCTGTTTTCCCATTCTTGCCTGTTCTGCAACATTCTCTGAACTGGGGCAGACACAGCTGTTGTGGTAGCATGCTTGTCCCTTTTTCCCACCTTTGTTCTGTAATAGTTCCTTGGATTTGGGTAGACATTAGCTCCGGCAGCATGCTTATCCACTTGCTACTTTTGCTTTTGAATATATGCCAAATAACCCTTTCTTTTTGCTTTGCTAAACTTTGTGATGTTTTTTATCCTACAACACAGGGAGAATCAAAACCTCTTATTTTCATTTGTACCTTTCCTTACAAACGGAATGGGAGGTCATGCTCTCTAGGCTGTGCAGTGTGAGGCCCTTCATAGTGGGCTGGCCAACCTTGCCCCAGACCCAAGTCGTTCCCAATATCACTGGGTGATGGTTGCCTTCACTCTGTAGAACCCAGGTTTGCTAGTGCCAAAGAGAGAAATTGAGAACAGATATCTTGCTTTGATTTTGGTGTTTTCTTACTCACGAAACCAAATATTCACTTTAAAGAAATTGCTGGCCAAAATTAATCTACCAATAACTTTTCTTTCACCCTAAATTGCAAATCTTTTCTTTCCTGCTTGAAGCCAGGCTTACTAAATTTGAATATCCAAAGATATGGTTGGATCAAGGTTTGAGACTATACTGTAAACTGATAGCCCGAGATCTCAGTAAAAGAGGGAGGGCAGGATTCAATCAACCAGGTTAAGATTAGCCAATGGTTGATCTATATTTCTCTATTCTCTTTAATGGAGCCTTGGTGGTGCAGCAGTTAAGAGCTCTGCTGATAACCAAAAGGTCAGCAGTTTGAATCTGAATCCACCAGCTAGCTGGTCCTTGGAAACCCTATGGGGCAGTTCTACTCTGTCCCATAGGCTCACTCTGAGTCCACTCAACAGCAATGGATCATCTCTTTATATAAGCCCCATTGTACCTATCTTCTTTGAGCCATTTGCTTTTTCTGGAATCAAAATGATCTCCCTGTATGCATATAGAATAACCTCTCAGAATAAGGTACGTTCAAAATTCGGCATCTTCGTCATCTAGTGCTGCTATAACAAAAATACCACAAGTGGGTGGCTTTAACAAAGAGAATTTTATTCCCTCACAGTCGAATAGGCTACAAGTCCAAATTCAGGGCGTCGGCTCCAGGGGAAGTCTTTCTCTTTCTGTTAGCTCTGGAGGAAGGTCCTTGTCGTCAATCATCCCTTGGTCTGGGAGCATTTCAGCACAGAAACTTCAGGTTCAAAGGGCATGCTCTGCTCCCAGCACTGCTTTCTCGCGGTATGAGGTCCCCCTGTCTTGCTGCTCACTTCTCTCTTTTATATCTCAAAAGAGATTGGCTTAAGACACCATCTAATCTTGTAGATCTCATCAATATAACTGCCGATAAACCATTTTATTACATCATAGTTATGGGATTTCCAACACACAGGGAAATCACCTCAGATGACAAAATGGTAGACAATCATACAAGGGAATTGTGACCTAGCCAAGCTGACAGATATTTTGGGGGACACAATTCAATCCATGACAGTGAGTTTTGATTTTTTTTTTTTTGCATATTTTAAAAATAATTTTTATTGTGCTTTAAGCGAAAGTTTACAAATCAAGTCAGCCTCTCACATATAAACTTATATACACCTTACTACATACTCCAGTTTACTCTCCGCCTAATGAGTCAGCCCGCTCCCTCCTTCCAGTCTCCTTTCGTGACCGTTTTGCCAGTTGCTAACCCTCTCTACCCTTCCATCTCCCCTCCAGACAGGAGTTGCCAACACAGTCTCAAGTGTCCACGTGATACAAGTAGCTCACTCTTTATCAGCAGCTCTCTCTAACCCATTGTCCAGTCCATTCCATGTCTGACGAGTTGGCTTCGGGAATGGTTCCTATCCTGGGCCAACAGAAGGTTTGGGGACCCTGACCACTGGGATTCTTCTAGTCTCAGTCACACCATTAAGTCTGGTCTTTTTGTGAGAATTTGGGGTCTGCATCCCACTGTTCTCCTGCTCCCTCAGGGGTTCTCTGTTGTGCTCCCTGTCAGGGCAGTCATTGGTTGTGGCTGGGCACTATCTAGTTCTTCTGGTCTCAGGATGATGTAAGTCTCTAGTTCATGTGGCCCTTTCTGTCTCTTGGGGAGTTCTGATTATTTTTAACACCAGTTACACACTGAGAGCCTGAGGGCCCTGGTGGCTGAAATGGGGCTAGTCCCTGATGGGTAGGGTTGTTAGGCATAAACTGACCAGAGCCAGAAGGTGCTTAGATGTGTCTGAAATGGCTCTTGGTCTCTGTGGCCTAGGTTCTGGGTGCAGGGGTTCAGGTGCATTGACTTTGGCAGAGGCAGATGTCTAAAGAGTGAGGTTTTCTGCAGGTCAGGGGCTATTGAGAAAAAAGGACCCTTGATCTCAATCTTTGGCAGTTTGGGTGTGGTCCTCCAACCACTGTTGCCACTACTTGGGAATTTGTTGGAAATGCAGTTTCAGGTCTCATCCCAACCTAAGAATATTCATATTAAAATCCTCAGGTGATTCAGGTGCATATTAAAATGTATTCTGCTAGAGGATTCAGCTGCAACAATGGGCTCAAGCATAACAACGACTGTGAGGATGGTGCAGGACCTGGCAGTGTTTCATTCTGTGGTACACAGGGTCTCTATGAGTTAACAGCACCTAACGACAACAACAGAGTCTTTGAATCAGAATTGTGCCCACCTATTAAGCAGGTTATGGAAACCCTGGTGATGTAGTGGTTAAGACCTATGGCTGCTAGCCAAAAGATTGGCAGTTGAAATCCACCAGGCGCTCCTTGGAAACCCAATGGGGGAGTTCTACTCTGTCCTGTAGGGTCGCTGTGAGTCAGAATCGACTCGATGGCCACAGGTTTGGTTTTGGTTTTTTAGTAAGCAGGTTATAGGAGCCTGGTGACACAGTGGTTAAGAGCTATGGCTGCTAACAAAAAGGTTGGCAGTTTGAATTCACCAGCCGCACCTTGGAAACCCTATGGGGCGGTTCTACTCTGTCCTGTAGGGTCACTATGAGTCAGAATTGACTTGATGGCAAAGGGTTTTTTGTTTGTTTGTTTAAGCACATTTTGGAATTCTGTGCCAGAGAGTAAAAGGCTGGGGTTCTAGGGGTAGGGGTAGGGGGCATGTCTTAGTGCTGCTATAACAGAAATACAACAAGTAGATGGCTTTAACAGAGAGAAATTTATTCTCTCACAGTCTGGGAAGCTAAAAGTCTAAATTCAGGGTGCCAGCTTCAGAGGAAGCTTTCTGTCTTCATGAGCTCTGGGGGAAGGTTCTTGTCATCCATCCTTCCCTGGTCTAGGAGCTTCTCAGCATGGGGATCCTGGGTCCAAAGGACAAGCCCCACTCCTGGTAATTCTTGCTTGGTGGTAAGGAGGTCCCTCTTCTCTCTGCTCGATTCTTTCATTTGTATCTCAGGAGACTGACTCAAGATCCAAACTGATCCTATAGATTGAGTCCTTCCTCATTAACATAATTGCCTCTAATCCTGCCTCATTACCATCACTGCTGTTGTTAGGGGCCATCAAGTCTGTTCCAACTTATAGTGACCCTACATATAACAGAAGGAAACACCGCCTGGTCCTGCGCCATCCTCATGACCATTGTTATGCTTGAGCCCATTGTTGCAGCCACTGTATCAATCCATCTCTTTGAGGGTCTTTTTCTTTTTCACTGACCCTCTACTTTACCAAACATGATGTCCTTCTCCAGGGACTGATCCCTCCTGATAACATGTCCAAAGTATGTGAGACATAGTCTTGCCATCTCTGCTTCTAAAGAGCATTCTGGTTGTACTTCTTCCAAGACAGATTTGTTCGTTCTTTCGGCAGTCCATGGTATATTCACTATTTTTCACCAATTCCATGATTCAAAGGCATCAATTCTTCTTTGGTCTTCTTTATTCATTATCCAGGTTTCGTACTTATATGAGGAGACTGAAAACACCATGGCTTGGGTCAGGTGCACCTTAGTCTTCAAGGTGTCATCTTTACTCTTCAACACTTTAAAGAGGTCCTTTGCAGCAGATTTGGCCAATGCAACACGCCTTTTGATTTTTTGACTGCTGCTTCCATGGGTGTTGATTGTGGATCCAAGAAAAATGAAATCCTTGAAAACTTCAGTATTTTTTTCATTTATCATGATGTTGCCTGTTGGTCCAGTTGTGAGGATTTTTGTTTTCCTTATGTTGAGGCGTAATCCATACTGAAGGCTGTGGTCTTTGATCTTCTTCAGTAAGGGCTTCAAGTCCTCTTCACTTGCAGCAAGCTAGATTATGGCACCTGCATATCACAGGTTGTTAATGAGTCTTCCTCCAATCTTGATGCCCCATTCTTCTTCATACAGTCCAGCTTCTGGGATTATTTGTTAAGCATACAGATTGAATAGGTATGGTGAAGGGATACAACCCTGACACCAACTTTTCCTGACTTTAAACCACACGTATCCCCTTGTTCTGTTTGAAAGACTGCCTCTTGATCTGTGCACAGGTTCCTCGTGAGCACAATTAAGTGTTCTGGAATTCCCATTATTCACAGTGTTATCCATAATTTGTTATGATCCACAGGGTTGAATGCCTTTGCCTAGTCAATAAAGAACAGGTAAACATCTTTCTGGTATTCTCTGCTTTTAGCCAGGATCCATCTGACATCAGTGATGATATCCCTTGTTCCACCTCCTCTTCTGAATCCGGCTTGATTTCTTACAGCTCCCTGTTAGTGTACTGCTGCAACTGCCTTTGAATGATCTTCAGCAAAATTTTACTTAGTGTGTGATATTAGTGATATTGTCTGATAATTTCCACTTTCTGTTGGATCACCTTTCTTGGAAATAAGTATAAATATGGATCTCTTCCAATGGGATGAGTAGATAGTTGTCTTCCAAATTTCTTGGCATAGACAAACGAGCACTTCCAGAGCTGCATTCATTTGTTGAAACATCTCAACTGGTATTTTGTCAATTCCTGGAGCCTTGTTTTTCACCAATGTCTTCAGTGCAGCTTGGACTTCTTTCTTCAGTATTGTTGGTTCTTGGTCATATTCTGCCTCCTGAAATGATTGAACATCAACCAATTCTTTTTGGTACAGTGACTGTGTATTCCTTCCATCTTCTTTTGATGCTTCCTGCATTGTTCAGTATTTTGCCCATAGAATCCTCCACTTTTGCAACTTAAGGCTTGAATTTTTTCAGCTTGAGAAATGCTGAGCTCCCTCTCCTCTTTTGGTTTTCTAACTCCAGGTCTTTGTACATGTCATTATAATACTTTGTCTTCTTGAGCTGCCCTTTGAAATTTTCTGTTTAGATATTATGTTCAGTTAACATCATAAAGATTAGGATTTACAACACATAGGATAATCACATCAGATCACAAAATGGTGGACAACCACACAATACTGGGAATCATGGCCTAGCCTTGTTGACACACATTTTTGGGGGATGCAATTCAATCCATAACAGGGGCCTTCCTGAAAGTGGTGATCCTGGAGCAAAACTTCAAAGGACTAGTAGATCCTAGCTGGGGGAACAGAAGTCTTCATTTCCAGTAAGGGGTAGGAGTTGGGCTGGAAAGGGAGGACTTTGAAGGGCAGAAGATGGCATAAGAACTCCTGGCAGAGGGTAATGGAGCCACCAAAGGGGCTCAGAGCAGGTGAGTGACATGAACACAACTTCTGGGTCAGGAAGATCAACTGGAACAGCAGAGGGTGTGTCTTGGAGGCTGGGAAAAAGGGGGTCCCTTGGTCCCTGCTCCCTAATCCCTGTCACTTTTAGTGATGGGAGCTTGGGCAGGTCACTTCTTATGTAAGATGGTAATAACAGAACAGTTCAGGGGTTAATGAGTAACCATGAGTAGAATCATGGTTTGTGCAGCAGGCCACTGTTAAAAGGCTCTAGGCCTGGGGCCTGACTGTCTGTTTCAAATTCCACCTAGCTCTATACTGAGTGAGGCTGTTTCCTACAGAAATACCTCTAGTTAGCATTGGCTTCATTTCAGATGGAGTTATTTACTTCAGGGTTATGTTGTTTTTGTTAGTTGCCATCAAGTCAGGTCCAACTCATGACAACCTTAGGTATAACAGAATAAAATGTTGCCCACTCCTGCACCATGTCCATGATCTTTGATATGTTTGACCCCATTGTTGAGGTTATCATGTCAATCAATCTCATTGAGAGTTTTCCTGCTTTTTGCTGTCCTACAAGGAACCCTGGTGGCGCAGTCGTTAAGTGCTTGGCTGCTAACCGATAGGTTGGTGGATTGAACCCACCAAATGCTCCAAGGGAGAAAGATGTGGCAATCTGCTTCCGTTAAGATTTATAGCCTTAGAAACCCCATGAGGCAGTTCTACTGTGTTCTACAGGGTCACTATGAGTTGAAATCAACTTGACGGCAGTGACTTTGGTTCGTTTTGTTTTCTACTTTCCCAAACGTGATATCCTCTTCTAGCGATTGGTCTTTCCTAATGATGCATCATCCAAAGTAAGCAAAATGAAGTCTCGCCGTCCTCGCTTCTATGGAGCATTTGGGGCTATAAAAAAACTGTCGCTGTCAAGTTGATTCTGACTCATAGTGACCCTATAGGACAGAGTAGAACTGCCCCATAGGGTTTTCAAGGAGCAGCTGGTGGATGCGAACTGCCCACCTTTTAGTTAGCAGCCAAGCTCTTAACCACGGAACCATCAGGGCTCTATTTGGGGCTATAGCAAAGATTAAATGAGAATTCGTCTTAACATGATACTTGGTGTATAGCATGTGTTCATCTGCAGCTATTCTACAAGCTAATGCTACCCCTAGGATACCCTGGGGGGATGCTCCCTACACCAAACACCCATGTGTTACTTGCCCACAAATTTCTGGTATTGCAACATCCTGGGAATTCTTCTTTCATTCAACTTCTGCTGTCCAGCAGAAAGAGGAAGTGGCTGTGCCTGGTGTGGGGAAGAAGTGTGACAAGGACATGACCCTGAAGATCATATTCCATCAGTTCCAAATGGATCTGAGCTCAGCTGGGCAGCTGGTCGCCAGTGTGTACCTTCCTGCCTCCTAACAGGGATTGAGTGGTAAAGGAAATGAGTTGTTGTTGTTAGGTGCCGTCAAGTTGGTTCCGGCTCAGAGCGACCCTATGAACCACAGAACAAAACACTGCCTGGTCCTGCACCATGCTCACAATTCTTGTTATGCTTGAGCCCATTGTTGCAGCACTGTGTCAATCCACCTCCTTGAGGGTCTTCCTCTTTTCCGCTGACCCTCTACTTTACCAAGCACAATGTCTTTCTCTAGGGACTGATCCCTCCTGACAACATGTCCAAAGTATGTGAGAAGCAGTCTTACCATCCTTGCTTCTAAGGAGCACTCTGGTTGTACTTCTCCCAAGACGGATTTATTTGTCCTTTTGGTAGTCCATGTTATATTCAATATTCTTCACCAACACCACAATTCAAAGGCGTCGGTCAGTTCTTCTTCTGTCTTCTTTAGTCATTGTTCAGCTTTCACATACATATGATGCAATTGAAAATACCATGGCTTGGGTCAGGCACACCTTAGCCTTCAAGGTGACATCTTTGCTTTTCAACACTTTAAAGAGGTTTTTTGCAGCAGATTCACCCAATGCAATGAGCCTTTTGATTTCTTGACCGCTGCTTCCATGGGTGTGGATTGTGGATCCAAGTAAAATGAAATCCTTGACAACTTCCATCTTTTCCCTGTCTATCATGATGTTGCTCATTGGTCCAGTTGTGAGGATTTTTGTTTTCTTTATGTTGAGGTACAATCCATACTGAAGGCTGTGGTCTTTGATCTTCATTAGTACCTCAAGTCCCTTTCACTTTCAGCAAGCAACGTTGTGTCATCTGCATAAGGCAGATTGTTAGTGAGTCTTCCTCCAATCCTGATGCCCCATTCTTCTTCATATAGTCCAGCTTCCGGGATTATTTGCTCAGCATACAGATTGAATAGATATGGTGAAAGGATACAACCCTGACACACACCTTTCCTGACTTTAAACCACACACTATCCCTTGTTCTGTTTGAAAGAGTGCCTCTTGGTCTATGTAAAGGTTCCTCATGAGCACAATTAAGTGTTCTGGAATTCCCATCCTTTGAATGTTATCCATAATTTGTTACGATCCACACAGTCGAATGCCTTTGCATAGTCAACAAAATACACATAAAATATTTTTCTAGTATTCTCTGCTTTCAGCCAGAATCTATCTGACATCAGCAATGATATCCCTTATTCCATGTCCTCTTCTGAATCTGTCCTGAATTTCTCTGTCCATTTTTGCACTGCTGCAGCCACTTTTGAATCATCTTCGGCAAAATTTTACTTGCGTGTGATATTAATGATACTGTTCAACAATTTCCACATTGAGTTGGATCTTGGGAATAGGCATAAATATGGATCTCTTCTGGTCCAGTTGGCCAGGTAGCTGTCTTCCAAATTTCTTGGCATAGACGAGTGAGCATTTCCAGCACTGCATCCATTTGTTGAAACATCTCAATTGATATTCTGTCAATTCCTGGAGCCTTGCTTTTCCCCAATGCCTTCAGTACAGCTTAGATTTCTTCCTTCAGTACCTTTGGTTCCTGATCATATGCTACCTCTTGAAATGCTTGAACATTGACCAATTCTTTTTGATATAATGACTGTGTGTATTCCTTCCATCTTCTTTTGATGCTTCCTGCATGGTTTAATATTTTCCCCATAGAATCCTTCACTACTGCAACTCGAGGCTTGATTTTCTTCTTCAGGTATTCAGCTTGAGAAATACTGAGAGTGTTCTTACCTTTGGTTTTCTATCTCCAGGTCTTTGCACATGTCATTATAACACTTTGTCTTCTCAAGCTGTTGTTTGAACTCTTCTGTTCAATTCTTTTACTTCATCATTTCTTCCTTTTGCTTTAGCTGTTCAATGTTCAAGAGCAAGTTTTACAGTCTCTTCTGACACCCATTTTGGTCTTTTCTTTCTTTTCTGTCTTTTTAACGACCTCTTGCTTTCTTCATGTATGATGTCCTTGATGTCATTCCGTAACACGTCTGGTCTTCGGTCATTAGTGTTCAAAGCATCAAATCTATTCTTGAGATAGTGTCTAAATTCAGGTGGGATACACTCAAGATTGTATTTGGGCTCTCATGGACTTGCTCTGATTGTCTTCAGTCTCAGCTTGAACTTGCATATGAGCAGTTGATGGTCTATTCTATAGTTGGCCTCTGGCTTTGTTCTGACTGAGATATTGAGCTTTTCCATCACCTCTTTCCATAGATGTAGTTGGTTTGACTCCTGTGTATTCTATTTGGCAAGGTCCATGTGTATAGTTGCTGTTTATGTTGGTGAAAAAAGGTATTTGCAATGAAGAAATAATTGGTCTTGCAAAATTCTATCATGAGCTCTCTGGCATTATTTCTCTCATCAAGTCCATGTTTTCCAACTACCGATCCTTCTTTGTTTCAAACTTTCACATTCCAATCTCCAGTAATTATCAGTGCATCCCGATTGCATGTTTGATCAATTTTAGACTGCAGAAACTGGTAAAAATCATCAATTTCTTCATCTTTGGCCTTAGTGGTTGGTGCGTAAATTTGAATAATAGTCGCATTAACTGGTCTTCCTAGTAGGTGTATGGATATTATCCTATCACGGACAGTGTTGTACCTCAGGATAAATCTTGAAATGTTCTTTTTGACAATGAATGCAATGCCTTTCCTCTTCAAGTTGTCATTCCTGGCATAGTAGACAATGTGGTTGTCCAATTCAAAACAGCCAATAGCAGTCCATTTCAGTTCACTAATGCCTAGGATATCAATGTTTATACATTCCATTTCCTTTTGATGATTTCCAATTTTCCTAGATTCATACTTTGTACATTCCACGTTCTGATTATTAGTGGATGTTTGCAACTGTTTCTTCTCATTTTGAGTTGTGCCACATCAGCAAATGAAGGTCCTGAAAGCTTGACTCCATCCACGTCATTAAGGTCGACTAAACTTTGAGGAGGCAGCTCTTCCCCAGTTGTCTTTTGAGTGCCTTCCAACCTGGGGGGATCATCTTCCCACACTATATCAGACAATGTTCAGCTGGCAACCTGTCCACCACAGGTGACCCTGCTGGTATCCGAATACTGGTGGCGTAGCTTCCAGTATCACGGTAACATGCAAGCCCCCACAGTACAACACACTGACAGACACGTTGGAAGGGAGATGAGAATTGTCTCAGTTTATTCATTGACAGCCCCCTCTTTCCACAGTTGTGAGTTTCTTAAGGCTGCTATAACAAAGTACCACAAACCAGGTGGCTTACAAGAATAGAAATTCTGGAGGTTAGGAGTCCAAAATCAGGGAGAACCTGTTTCGTGCCTCTCTCCTAGCTTTTGATGATGGCTGGTGCTTTTTGGCATTCTAATCTCTTCTTCAGCCTTTCCATGGCCATATTCCTCCTGCACCGTGTCTGTGTGTCTTCTGTGTCTGTTCTTTTATAAGGAAACCAGTCATAGCAGATTAGGATCTTAGGACCTCATGTTAAGTGATAACATCTTCAAAGTCCCTAATTCCAAACAAGGTCATATTCACAGGTTAGGGGGGTTAGGACTTAGACATATCTTTTTGGGGGACACAATTACACAATCCAATCCATAACTACAGTATTGGCACAGCCTCCTATTATATAATGTGAAACTCTTGGTGAATTGACACTTTGTGTAGGGGTTTAGAATTTTGCCTCTGTGCTTCCGGTAGCCAGGGTAAAAGGGAGATGAGGTGTGTTAAAGGACAATTAAAAAGTAAAATCATGACTCACAAATATGAAAATATGTAAAAGATTTTGCTTAATTCATTAACTGAAGGACTCCTTAAGATGTAAAAACTGGTTCAAAGGAGAATTGAAGAACAGACAATACAGTGAGAAACCATTTCTCCTGGAATTCTGGGTCCATAGAGTTGGGGTGACCCACTCAAGCCATCTCCCCTTAGGTGCCCTTTTGAACCTTGAACCTTTAAGGAACTGTTTTTCTAAAGTCGTTTTCAAGTCAAATAATAGCCTAGTGAGCAGCTTAGCAGAGATCCTTTTGCCTTAGGTGTTGGGCTCTTTTGGAGACTAACGATGGCCTTCAGGAGACTACCCTGCCTGGACCCTGCCTATGTAGCCTGTTTTCACTGTCTCCTCTTTGGAGCACCTTCCTGATACCTTCCATATTTCCAGTTGACGCTGCCTGATTCGAATCATATCTAGTCAAAATAAACATATTCCGTTATACTAATTTTTGGGGTTTTTCTGCACATTTAGGTTTTTGACAATAGGCATTCAGGAATGCTGAAATGAATTTGCTGATAGATGCAAAAATGGCTTCTTTCACATGGCACAAATCAATTGCATCTCAGTGGACAAGAATTTTTTGCATTAGTATCCAAAACAAACCAAATCTGCTGCTGTCCAGTAGCTTCCAACTCATGGCAACTGCATGTGCCACAGAGTAGAACAAAGATCAGAGCTATGATCTTTGCAGATTATAGCCGAGTGAACCCTGTTGTTGTTATTAGTGCTGTCAAGTTGGTTCCGATTCATAGCCACCCTATGCACAACAGATGGAAACACTGCCCGGTCTTGCACCATCCCCACAATCGTTGTTATGCTCGAGCCTACTGTTGCAGCCACTGCGTCAATCCATCTGGTCGATGGTCTTTCTCTTTTCCGCTGACTCTGTACTTTACCAAGCATGATTTCCTTCTCCAGGGACTGATTCCTCCTGACAACATGTCCAATGTATGTAAGACGCAGTCTCACCATCCTTGCTTCTAAGGAGCATCCTGGTTGTACTTCTCCCAAGACAGATTTGTTCATTCTTTTGGCAAAACCCAAAACCCACTGCCGTCGAGTCGATTCCGACTCATAGCGACCCTATAGGACAGAGCAGAACTGCCCCATAGAGTTTCCAAGGAGCGCCTGGGGGATTCGAACTGCTGACCTCTTCGTTAAGAGCCGTAGCACTTAACCACTACGCCACCAGGGTTTCCTTCTTTTGGCAGTCCATGGTATTCAATATTCTTCGCCAACACCACAATTCAAAGGCATCAATTCTTCTTCGGTCTTCTTTATTCATTGTCCAGCTTTCACATGCATATGATGTGATTGAAAATACCATGGCTTGGGTCAGGCACACCTTAGTCTTCAAGGTGACATCTTTGCTTTTCAACACTTTAAAGAGGTCTTTTGCAGCAGATTTGCCCAATGCAATGTCTTTTGATTTCTTGACTGCTGCTTCCATGGGTGTGGATTGTGGATCCAAGTAAAATGAAATCTTTGACAACTTCCATCTTTTCTCCGTTTATCATGATGTGGCTTACTGGTCCAGTTGTGCGGATTTTTGTTTTCTTTATGTTGAGGTGTAATCCCTACTGAAGGCTGTAGTCTTTGATCTTCATCAGTAAGTGCTTCAAGTCCTCTCCACTTTCAGCAAGCAAGGTTGTGTCATCTGCATAACGCAGATTGTTAGTGAGTCTTCCTCCAATCCTGATGCTCCATTCTTCTTCATATAGTCCAGCTTCTGGGATTATTTGTTTAGCGTACAGATTGAATCCCCCACAGCAGGTAAGGAGAAAACCCTAGCTAAGAAAATCCTTTGCAGCAGTTCAGTCACATGGGGTCAGTATGAGTCAAAATCTCGACTTGAGGGCACTTAACAACAACAAAGTATCTTTACAGAAGCAGATAGCTAGGCCTTTCTTCAGTGGCACTGCTGGGTGAGTTTCAACCACCGACCTTTAGGTTAGTAGTTGAATGTAAAAGGTTTGCCCCACCTAGGGATCTGCGTGACCATCAGTTTCTTACAATTCACAGGGTTGTGAAATAGCTTAGTCAAAGACCATGGAAGGTACCCACCCGGTGTTGCCAAGTCGATCCCAACTCATAGTGACCCTCTAGGGCAGAGCAGAACTGCCCCATAGAGTTCACAGACTCACAGATAACCTGTGTGGAATGAAATTTGTATTAAAAATATTTTACTTTCATTTCAAGAGGCTTTTTCTTATCTAAGAACTCAGAAATTCCTGTCTCAAATTCAATCCTCCAGTGGGTTTTTTTTTCCTCTCTCTCACCCAAGGTTGCTAATCAACCTTTCTTTCCTGTTCCAGGAACAGACAATAACAAAACCATCAACTTGTGATTTAATGAAAGAGATTCCAGGGCTCTTTAGTTTAAATTTCTAGAGGTCTCTGGACTGTAGGTGGGTGGAGAGCCAAATCTTCCAGGAAGTTGCCTTTTTAATGTTAACTCAGTACCCTTAAGTACTTTATCACCATGGAAACCTGTATTCTTTAAGCAAAAGTTATTTCTCTGTGAATTCCCCATTGCTGATTAAATTATCACAAAAACAAACCCAGTGCTGTCGAGTCATCAAATATTGTGTTATTCTTTTGAATTAAGACGTGATTATATTTTTTAACACCTGGAAAGGCGTTTTTGCCCATTTCAAAATCTTTCACAATATTTCCTGACAGGTGTTAGATTTATCAGGTTTTTTTTTTATTTTTAGCAATAGAGTCTAAGCGTCTCCAGTGGGCTAATGGAAGTTTTCAGGGCAAGTTGGAGACCATCAGAAAGATAAAGCTGTGTCTCCCAAGGGTCCTCTTGCCCTCAACCTTTAAGCTCAGAAGCCTGACTTGCTCACATCCCACAACTGACCCCTTCTCTTGGGCAATTCATAGATCCCAAGCCAAGATGCTGGAGTATTAATTTACAATGAGAATACTAACTGAGCGGTGCGGGGCATGGCTTCAGTGTGGTTGCTTAGTGTTAAAACAAACTTCTCAGATGGATTAACTATGACCACAACTTGCAGCTAATTTCAGCCTTGCAGCAAGAGAACCAGCAAAAAGGGACGAGCCAGTTCTGAATGTATTCCGAGGGCTGGGACCTACATAATTCAATGCTTTTAAGGAAGACGGCTTCACTCCTTAGGACTGTTCAGCCATCGTGTCTTTGTCACCTGTGTAGGCCATACCTGGGTCTTGGGCAGGCGTCTTTGCCTTCACCCAGAGTGGCCAGGTGCTGTCCATTAATCAGGAATAATGAGCAAAGCAGCCGTGGCTTTTAATCAGCCCCAATCCCTCCAGAGTGTCAGATGGACACCAATTAGCTGAGGTGCTAAGCAACAAAATTCTGCCTTTCCAAACAGAACATCAGAAAGCTCTCAGTCCATTATCAGCAGTGCTGGCCCCAGCGTCCTGCCCTTTCTCAGGTGTGTGTTGATCTTTTCTTGCTCCCAGGTGAGCCTGGGGCTGCTTCCGGGATTGGAACCCTTGGAGGCTGTAACTCTGCCACCTAGAGAGGATTTAAAAGTTCATTTTTTTAATCTAAACTTCCTTGGCCACAACCACTCCCCATTCCATGGCTAACAGCCACATTCTTTCTTGAGTCATCCATGCATAGGTGACTCAAACCTAAGCCTTTGAGACAGAAGAAAAGACCCCTCCCCACCCCTGGCAGACAATTGAGGACAAAGTACCCCAGCCAGGAACATTTCTGCTCCCATTCACACCTATGCTGAGCACTTCCAGGCAAAGTATGCTTAACCTGCCCTGCTGTGTGCTGTGGCACTCAAAATTTTCTTTTAGAAAAAAATAGCATGGAAAAAAAAATCCAGACCCATTGCTGAGTCAATTCCAACTCATAGCGACCCTATAGGACAAGGTTTCCAGCATGAGGGCATTGTAAATTAGAAACCCTGGTGGTGTAGCGGTTACGTGCTATGGCTACTGACCAAAAGGTTGGCAGTTCGAATCCACCAGGCGCTCCTTGAAAAGTCCATGGGGCAGTTCTACTCTGTCCTGTAGGGTCACTCTGAGTCAGAATGGAATCGATGGCAGTGGGTTCGGTTCGGTTACATAGTAAATTAAAAAAAAAAAGAGTCCTCAGGCCATCCCCTGACTTCTCCTAGGGTCTTGAGTTTCCTACCAGAAACTTTCAATGCCTCCAAGTCTATGTGCATTTTTTCTTTTAAACACAAATATGTGTACCTTCTAATCTACCCTCTGTTATGAAAGTTCTTTTTTCACTTAACAAAAGACCTTGGCAGTCTGTTCCTGATCAGCACCTGGGAGTCTTCCTTGTTCTTTGTAAGGGCTACCTAGTGTTCCAGGATTATTTAACCAACCCCCTTCTGTGAGGCATTTAAGTTGTTTCTGGGCCTTTGCTGTGTATGTTGGGTTAAAGTTTAGTTCTCAAGTGGCCAATCTTGTTCCCTCATTTCCAGGTTCCCAAGAACATCCTACAGCAGCCTCAGAACATGCTCAGTTCCCTCTGGCCTGAAAAATCAAAGTCCATGCCCCTCAACCTCCCTCTTGCTGCTGCCCTATTTTGCTTCTTTTTATAACCAGAGCTCTTTATTTTTCTCAAATAAAGCTAGTCCTTTTCCAGTTATAAAAATGGAAACCATTCATTGGGACACACTCAAATGATATAGAAAAAGTACAAAGAAAGTAAAAATCACCTGCCATCGCCCCTTTTTGGCTAGTGTGCTTCCAGGCACCATCTGCACATGAACAGCCATAGGCAATGTTATGTAAATTGTATCACTCCACCCACATGTGTCTGTCATCTGCCCCCCCCCCCCCCCCCCCCCCGCCAAATACATCAGGAAACACAAAGATTTTTGTTAGAAGAGCTGGCTACGCTTCCAGACTCCATTCCTAAACTTCACAACCCAGAGACATGTGCTTGAGCCTCTACTGTACAACAGAAACCGTTCTATGCTAACCTTCCTGTAGCTAAGCCTGAGGTTTGGGACCTTTCTTGAAGTCATCTGGCCAACTAAAAGATGAGAGAACCCCTGACCAGAGGTAGGAGCTCTATGTTGTGGCCTAGGCTCCCCTTCCAGGGGACCAGCTTGTTGGGCCTCTCAGGTGTATGTGACAGCACTGACCACCTCCTTCATGAGACATTCCCTTTAGTTTCTCTGATATTGTGCACACCCAGTGTCCACTAGTTCAGCCACTCTCCAGCTTCCTTCTCAGGCTACTCTACCTCTCATTTGTTCTTCAAAAGCTAGTGTTCCTCAGCCTTGTCCTAGACTCAGCTTTTCTTGTCCTCTGTGGTCTCTCTGGGTGATCTCCATCTCACTGCCTGTGACTCCAAATTCCCTATCTCCAGTCCACATCTTTCTAGAGACTCATACCTAGTTATCTCCCACCCCTCCTGTACCTCACACTCTTTAACTTGTCAACTCCCTGGAGCTGGTCCTTTTCTTCTGTTCTCTGCCTCATGGGAGGGTATTCTCATCCACCCAATCTACCAGGTCGTGTCCTACTTCCTGCCTCTATGGGAGCTGTGGGACTTCTCTACCTGGGCCTTATCTTGGACTCTCACATTGGTCTCCAGTCTTGGCCTCTCCAGCCACAACTAGAGGACCTCATCAAGCCTCCAGCTCTGAACCTGAAGTTCCCTCCCCTCCCCAGGAATCCCTGGGGATGCGAACAGTTAAGAGCTTGACTTCTAACTGAAAGGCTGGCAGTTCAAAAACCACTTAGAGGTGCCTCAGGAGAAAGGTCTGGAAATCTGCTTCCAAAAGGTCACAGTCTTGAAAACCTGATGAAGTGCGGTCCTAGTCCGCACACATGGGATCATCTCAGTGGCAGCAGGGTTCTTCCCCCATGAGCCTAGGTTCCAGAAACTTTCCAACCCAACCTCCTGCCATTGCTCTGCCTATTTGAGAGTGTAGGTGTGTGTGTGTGCAGCGGGGTTCTTGGGCAATAACCATTGCTCCAGCATTTTACTGAGGAAAAACGAAATCGTCAGAAAATAGCTTTTCAGTGTAGAAAGGCTTTTCTAATGATTCAGACCATTTCATCTGCGCTACCCCTGCTCACCACGAGGCCAACCATATTGGGGTGCTCAGGTCTGGAGTTAGATACTACCTGGATTTAAAGAACTGCTCTGCTAGTTGCCAACTGTATGATCTTAGAGACACTACTTAAGCCCTGTGCCTCGGTACTGTAGTCTTTATAATGGACGATAATGATAGTACCTACTTCATTGAGAGGATTCAATGAGGTGATGCATGCCACGTACATACTAAGTACTTTAGAAATGTTATAGATGGTTACAGTTGAGAGAACTGAGGCTCTCCAAGGGGAAGTGAGAAGTTTTCGTCCTAATATAGACACTGCAGGTACCTAGTATAAATCACAGGTAGAGTGCCACCCTCCATTTTTCCATGAATTATGCTCTGAGAGTAATTGTGTAAATCTGACATTGGGGCCTCCCCAGACCCAAGGTCTGTGTCCTCTAAGGCAGCTCTCAGGCTGTAAAAGGTCCTGGCCTAGGAACCAGAGACTGGGGCTGCTGCAGATTCTTTCTTCACTAACCTTGGGCAGGCTACTCCCCCCTTCTGGGCTTCAGTTTCCTCTTTTATAAAATGAAGCTTTTAAGCTGAATGAGAGGCAAGGTTTCTTCCTCCTTCTCCAGCAGTCTGAATCTGTGTTAAATTCCTGATAAGGTATGAGTACATTAGGTCATGTAAGGATACTTAACTGCATGCAGCCCAAGATTCCAAAGACCCTGCGTTTCCTGAAAGGGCTTGCGAAATGGTCTATGGATGTAAACATTCACATTTGAGCTTTTTTCTGAGAGTCGCTTTCTTTAGTTTTTCAAAGGAGGTGTGTGATCTCAAGAGATTAAGCCACCAGCCTGGTTTCAGGCCTTATTATCTTCTGTCAGGACTATGGCAATAGCCTCTGGTCTCCCCACCTCCTTTCTCCTCCTCTCCAATAGATCCTCCACTTACCACACAGGGCATCTTTCTAAACTGCACTGCTGACCCTTTCATTCCCGATTAAATATTTCCATTGGCTCCAGTTGCCCAAATTCCTTGCGTGACTTTTAAAGTCCATCATGATCTTACTCAGCCCTCTCTCCATATTCATAGCCTGCCACACTTAACCCATTGTCTCCTTCCTCCCCCTCCTCTCCAGCCCTCTGCTTTTACCTTAGGGCCACAGGGAACTTTGAAACTTTTCACTGGTTCCTGAATGTGTCAAGAACTTTCATATCTCTCTTCCTTTGCACATCAAAATCCACCTACTTCAAAATCCACCTCAGAGGTCATCTCCTTTGTGAATCTTCGTGACTACCAACCCCCACCCAAAGTTAGGCACACCTCTTTCTGGCTTCCACTCCTTTATCACAGCATTTATCGCCCTAGATTGTAGTTGTGTGTTTAAGTGTCTGTCTCTCCAACAAGATAGGAAGTTCTCCCAGGAGAGAAACGAACTTTGACCATTTAACCTCCAATATTTTTTTTTTAGTCAGCACAGGGCCTGGCATCATATAGTACTGGTAAAAAACAAAACAAATTCTTTCGAACGAGTCAGTGAATTAAAGAAGTCACAAGCGAATAGGTGAAGAGTGAGTTTAGACCTGCACAGGTGCGAATTGCTTTCATCCCTGTGCCCGCTGTCCCGCCGGAACTACATTTCCCAGAAGACCGCGCGTCGTGGGCATGCGTACAGAGCGCTCGGAAGCTGCGACGCCGAGTTTCACTCTAGCTGTCTCCTCAGAGTCGGATCCTTAACTGGAGTGCTGCCCAGGTGAAGCCGGAGTCCCAGCGCGAGCGCCAGCGTTCCCCTCAACCTGTCCTCCTCTCCCGCCTCAGCTTTGGTGAGAGGGACGGGCAGGTCGTCTGCCCGTCGCCTGGGTTGGGGTCCCAGGGGCGGGGGGAGACTGAGCCGAGCTGGGACCGGAAGGGGGAGGCGTGGGAGTGAGGAAGGGCTGTGCTGGGGTCCCGGAGCCCTGGGGGTGAGGGTCTGGGGCTGGAAGGACTGGCCTCCGGGCTGGGGGTCCCAGAGGCGGAAGTTGGGGGAACTGGGAGGCGCTAGGGGCTTAGGACAGGACTGGGTGCCGGGGAGGAGGGTGAACGCTTAGTTAGAAGCTGAAAGGCTGCAGGGGGAGGGGCACAGACCCTAAGAGTTGGAGTCCGTCGGGAGACGTGCGCCCTTTTCCGCTAGGACCTGGAGGAGGTGGTGGCATTGCCACCGGACTACCTGATTAGGGTATGGGGTCTGCCGCCAGGTGAAGGACTAACTGGGACCCGGGGTTGTGCTTTGGAAGACTTTACTTCGCAACTCAGTTTCCCTCCTCTCAAGTGGGGTTCTCTTTCCCGGAAGCTGTTTCCTGGTCGCTTTTGGGTGATCTGTAAACTATGCTGAAGAGGATTTAAAAGACTCTTCCTTTTTCTGGAGCTATTCTTTTTCATCCTTCCTTTCTCTGTCTGCTGCTGCCTTCCACACAGGTTCCACTTCCCTTAGCGCCCACAGCTGTAGACATAGGGTGTGTACAGACTCTTGGACCATGAATTAAAAGAAAACTCAAAATATTTCTGCATGCTATCCTAGCCCCTCTAGAATTCTGGAAAGTAGAATTTCTGGTAGCCAAAATCAGGCCTTACTTGAGCCATCAGGTTAAGTAAGCCTCTTATTCATTTGCTTTGTGACCTTGGCCAAACTTTTACCATCTGGTGTGTTGACTTCCTGGATGTCTGCACTGTAGACGGGGTTATGAAATCCTTTTAGGCCTTCTAAGCAAGGGCTGGAAACCCTGGTGGCGTAGTGGTTAAAAGCTACGCCTGCTAACCAAAAGGTCTGCAGTTTGAATCTACCAGGTGCTCCTTGGAAACTCTGTAAGGCAGTTCTACTCTGTCCTGTAGGTAGGGTCGCTATGAATCGGAATCAACTCGACGGCAGTGGGTTTGGTCCTGGTTTATTCAAGGGCTCAGAAACCCTGGTGGTGTAGTGGTTAAGAGCTACGGCTGCTAACCAAAAAGTCATCAGTTTGAGTTCACCAGGCACTCCTTGGAAACTATGGGGCAGTTCTCCTCTGTTGTGTAGGGTCGCTATGAGTTGGAATCGACTCGATGGCAACAGTTTTTTTTTTTTTGGTTGGATGCAAGCAGGTATAAAAGTGTGTGTGTGTGTGTATTGAACTATGCCCTTGACTGTTGAGTGGGTGGAGGGAAACTACTGTACCTTCTTGCTCTGCCCAGGCTGAGTTGGGAAATCTGATGGTTTGTCCTTTTCCCGAGCTGCAGCACACGGATCCAGCATCTGTGCGTTCGTTTTCACTAACTGCTGTTTCTCAATTTAAAACCTGATCTCTCCTTTCTTACCGGCAAAGGTGCCTTGGAATGTGTGTCGCAGAGTCAGCAAGCCTTTCACATTTGCCTGTTTTTTGTTGTTTGCTTTTTATATCAAGATGGGAACTCAAACAAGTTATTCCTGCTAACGATCTGGTGTCTCCATCAAGAAGGGAGTTTGTGCCAGCTCTCCTTAGAGAAAAGGTGAGAGCCATGGCGACTTCATTTTGCTGCCTTCACAATTTCATTTTCAACAGAGAAGGTAGGGACTGAGGAGGGTGGAATTTGAGGGCTCCAGGATGAAAAGTGAGCCTTGGGAAGTTGATTGTTGATTGCCAGCTGACTCAGATAAATTAAAGTGGCTTCTTGCTAATTGCTTCTCCGGTTTAGCCAGTCTTAGAGGATGCTTTCCACATGATTTCCACTTTAAGACATACTTAATGGGATGAAGGACAGAATCACGATTTCTGTATTTGAACTGGAAAATTTTCTTTGTCACATAACCTTTAGTGGGTGCCTCCTTTCTATCAAGCCATGTTCTCAGTGCTGGGGGTACAATGATGAGAAACAAGATCTCTGCCCTGTGGGAGCTCATTGTTGGGTGGAAGAGATAGACAAACGACAGCCACAACAGTGTTGTCAGTGTGATACCTGTTGAGGTGCAGGGGAAGCACCAGGCAGAGGCCTCAGATTGATCCAGGAAGGGAAGAGGGAGAAGAGAGAGCCAGGAAGACTTACTGTAGGGGCTGATAGCTGAGGTGGGTTGGGAAGGGGCAGTAGGATTTTGGAAGTGTGGAGAAACAGCGTGGCTGGGCTTCGGGGTAGACGAAGTCGTGAAACTGTTAGACCCAGGCACTGTAAGAAGTGCAGTGTGGCTGGAACAACAAAGGGTGGGTGCAGGGCACAGGAAGCTGGAAAGGGAGGCAGGGGGCTGAATATGGAGGGTTTTGTAAGCCATGCCATTGCTCTGGGGAGCGAAAGGATTTTGAGCAGAACACGATGGGCGTTTTAAAAGAGCACCCTGGCTGGAAAGTGTGGCATACATTGGATTAGATTAATCTCTTTGCTTTTAAGCCTTGTGATTCCTTTTGCCATTCTTTCACCTATCTTCTTGACTATCTCCTTATACCATGCCAGCTTCTGGTAGTGGGAGGTAGACGTGAGGTTTTACCCTCAGGTTGCTCATAGGCTAGTTGAAGAGATAAAATGGAGAAATGTAGAGGAAAGACAGTGCTGTGCAAGTTTTAAGGGGGTAGCTACTTTCTGTTGCACTCATCAAGGTGCTGTTTAAATTGGGTTTTGAAAGTATAGGTAAGTTGAGGCTGGGTTGTTAAGTAGATGGGATTCTGGGTAAAGCAGAGACGTGGAGGTGGGGAAATGCTGGAAGTGTATGGGGGAGAAAGTTATCACTTAAATGCTTTTGGAGGGATTGGGGAAGGGAGGTGTAGATGAGAGAGGTTATTGAAGGGAAGTAACTCTGGCAAATATAGGTGGACCAGGTTATTATGGGCTTTGAATGTCAACCTAAGTAGTTTGAATTTTATTCTGGAGGTCCAGAGGGAGGTGTGGAAGAGGCAGGGCCAGTCATGGCCTGATACCTGAGATGGACTAAAGGAGAGACAGGAGATGGAGAAGCCAGTGGGGATGAAGTATTTATCAAGGTGAAAGACATGAAGATCCCAACCAAATGTTAGCAGTGAGGGCCGGGGGAGCTGCTGAAGGGAGGAGTGAGCAGGCCTTGGTAGCTGATGGGCTATAGTGGAGAATGTTGAAGACGAAAAAGAATCCCAGATTTTTCTCCTAGCTGCATGAGGCAGAGTGGAGCCTGGGAATCCAGGAGGAGAAGGCGAATTAAAAAAGGAAGATGAATTTGGCTTCAGACATGTCAAAGGTTCCTAAGGGTCCAACAAGAAATGGAGCCCTGGGCTGGGGAGAAAAGTCATTCATTTGTTCCACAAACGCTTATGAAATTCTTTGTGCCGGGCTTGTGCTTGGTGCTTGGAGTCAGTCTCTCTTGTGTTTGTTTTAATTTTTACCTGAGGTACTTAGAATCAGGTTAATAAACTCATCAGTGTCCATGTTTGGCCTGCTTTCACTTATTTAGCTTTTATTTTTGTTGTTGCTATTGATGTAAAAATATGTATAACATAACATTCGCTGATTCATTTCATATGTTATTTTTAATAATGTACTAAGCTCCCGGGATCCAGCTACTAACAAAAGTTAGGATCTTGAAACAGAAGTAACCATCTAATCATTTGGTTTTTCTTCCCTTTCTAGTCCTGAGGTAGCAAGCATCCCTTCATTTTCTATATAGTTTTGTCATAGCTGTGTGTATTACATTACTAAGATTTACCCATATTATCGCATATCATCGTGTCATGTGGCTCATTTGTTTTGACCACCTAGTAGTATCCATCAGTGTGAATTCACCCGAGGTTATTCATCTGATCGGCCATTGATAGGCAGTTAGTTGTTCCCAGGTTTTTGCTGTTGAGAGCATACTGCTCTGAACATATTTGTACAGGTCTCCTGTATTACAAGTGTAAGAGTTAATATTGAATATTAACTTAGCGATGGCATTGCTGGGTCATAAGGTAAATAGATGTCCAACATTAGTAGATATTGCCAAACTGTTTTCTGAAGTGGTTGTACCAGTTTATACTCCCACCAACAGCAGCGTGCGGGCCTTCCAGTTGCTCCACATCCTTGGCAACACTTGGTATTGATAGACTTATTTTTTGGAATGGGTATAAATGGAGTCTTTGGGATCTTGATTTCTTTGTCCCTTAACACTGATGTTGAACATTTCTTTATGTGTTTATTAGCCATTGTGTTTTCTGGGAAAATATTTGTTCATGTTTTTGCCACTTTTTCTGTGAACTTGTGTTTTTTAACTAAGTTGATTTGTAGGAATTCTTTATGTGTTCTTGATTTTAATCCTTCATATGTGTTGTGAATATGTTCTCCCTACTTGTGACTTGTCTTTTCACACTTTTAAAAGGAGTCTTGATCATCAAGCATTCTTAATTTTGACGTAGTAAAATTAATTTTTTTTCATTCGTAGTTGGCGTTTTGTGTCTTGTTTAAAAAAGTCTTTTCCTGGACATAATTTTTGCCTTGAAGGCGCTTACACTCTAGTGTAAGGGACAGACACATACTTACACTCAGATAGCACCTGGGCATTGATTGTTAGAAGTGACCATTTCTTTTCTAACAATGTAGGAAAGATTTTACAGGCAGAGTCCCAAGACAGGAATTAAGAGATGAGTAAGTAGACAAGTGAGGATAAACGTTCTGAGTGTGTTACGAAGGGCGTGAAACAGCCTGGCCAATTCTAGGCACTGCATGGAGGTCTGTATGGCTGGAGTGGAGGGTTTGAGGAGCTCAGGCATGAAGAAGGTTTTAGGATTGGCAAGCAGGAAGTTATTGAAGCCATGGGAAGAGATGAGAGGATTCAGGGGGAGAAGGAGGAGAGGTAGACCAGGGCCTGACTTGCTGATGCAGAGAAGGATATCAGCACCTGGTGTGGTTCTGAGAAGCAGTTAGAACCCCAGGAGGTAGGCCCTGACAACACTTTACCTGCTGTGCTATTGGATGCGTCATCGTCAGGTATTGGGCAAAGACTGACATGTCTGCAGAGGGCAGGGCATGTCATTGGTGAGGCTGGCCAGAGGCATAAGCTCTCTCTTGCTTATTGGTAGGCAAATTCAGGGAAGTATTTCTCAACTAAGTGGAAGAACAGTGATAGATGTTGGGGCGGCAGGAGGGCTGGGGTCAGCAAACTGGTCCACTGGCCAAATCCAGCCCACTGTTTTTGTTAACAAAGTTTTATTGGAACACAGTCATGCCCATTAGTTTATACATTGTTAGTGGCTGCTTTCTTGCTACAGTGGCAGAGCTGAGTAGTTGTGACAGGAACTGCATGGTCAGCAAAGCCTGAAATACTTACTTTCAGGCTCTTAACATGAAAAATTTGCCAACCTCAGCAGTTGAGAGTAGTGGTGACTGGCGACCTGAAGAGAACAGATCAGCCATTGCTCTGGTCTTGCCCAGATTTTGCTGGGTGGATAATAGATCTAATCTAGGCCAGACCTATAAATGTTGCCATGTTTTTCTTCAAGAGAAGGTGGAAATCTTTTTTTTTTTTTTTTGATGGTGAATGTATCAATTTTTAAACGTTGACTCAGTTAAAACCAAGCAAATCAAAAAAGATTCGTGTAGGCCAAGCAGAACACATCTACGGGCTGATTTGTTTAGCACTGTTTTACCCCTTTTGTGTTGGTGGTAAACACAAGGATGTTAGAAACAAATTTGGGTTTACTTAGTCCCTGTGCATTCTCAACCAAGTCGCTTACCTTCTTTTGCCTCATTTGTACACTCGTGTGGAAAATGAGTTTAATATCTACCTCCCAGGACTGGGAGGATTCACTGAGAACGCTTATGAAGGACTCGGTGTAATGGTGGCGCCTAGTAAGCTCTCAGATGGTAGCCATCACTGTTATTACTACATCTGTCACAGCTTCACTAGCCCCCCATTTTGGCCCCTGGGTGGACCTGTGGACCAGGGCTCAGCCCTCTGACTAGCTGTGGGTCATCAGGTCGCTTTTCCTGAAGAAGGAGCAGCCGGTTCTTGATGCTGGTGATGGAGGGTGCCCACAAGGAACTCTCACGTTGCTGAGGCCTGCACTTGGCTGCCCTGTGGCTTTCTGAGAGCCATTTGGAGGCCTGCCCCTGGAGGGCTCAAGTCAGGCACCAAACAGAAGAGGCATTGCGCCTCCCTTCCAGCTGTCTGGTGTGCAAGGAATAAATGGTGTGTTGGTTTCCTTTCATCTCTTAGAGACCTAGTAACAGCTGGGTGGCACTGGCTTGAATGATCTCTTATAAAGACAAAAGCCCCATCTTGCAGTTCTCACAGGACTATTGCTATTTAAAAAATTTAGGCACCTGGATAGTCTGTTCTAGGCATTTTCTTGAAACTCGGAGGGGGTTATGTGTCGGCAAGGCGGTGCCATGATACTTTGACAAAGCCTGTTACTAAGTGAAATCCCACCAGGGTAGTAGCAGCCATTTAAAGTAATGATAGTAAGGCACAGTGGTGGTGGTTTGGCTTATATTTATGATCTTCTAAAAATGTTTGGCATTTGAAAGAAATTTTTCTGATAACAAAAGTAATGCTTTCTTACTTTAGAAAATGTGAAGAGTTCAGATATATAGGGAAGTAGAACAAAAGATCTCTATAGTTTCTCCAATCAAAGGCTGCTATTGTTAATATTTCATTTGAGTTTTCTCTATGCATTTCTTTTACATAGCTGAGATAAAGCCGTGGCAAATATTTTTATGTAGAATTTTTTTTTTACTTTTATGTATTTTTTTATTTATGTAATCACTTTTTTTTATTTCCCAGAATTCTGTATTCTTTTTTTTAATTGTACTTTGGATGAAGGTTTACAGAACAAACGTTTCTTATTAAATAGTGCACGTTTTATGACATTGGTTAACAGCCCCACGACGTGTCAACACTGTCTCTTCTTGATCTTGGGTTCCCTATTATCAGCTTTCCTGTCTCTCCTGCCTTCTAATCCTTGCCCCTGAGCTTTTGTGCACCTTTAGTCTTTTTGTTTTATGGGCCTGTCTAATCTTTGGCTGAAGGGTGAACCTCAGGAGTGACTTTGTTACTGATCTAAAGGAGTGTCCAGGGGCCATACTCTTGGGGTTTCTCAGAAGTTTTTCTTAAGAACCTGTCTTACTAAGATAGGTTCTTGATTACTGGATGAAAGTGAACATTTTTAAACCTCTTGATACTCATTTGATATATATAACCAAATGGTTTTCTGAAAAGATTTTAACCTTCCCAGCAGTATGAAGTCTCCGTATAATTTTTTTTTTACTGATTTGTTAAGCAAAAAATAGTATTCATTGCTTTTAACTAAAAAAAAAAAAAATAAAATTTTTTTTTTTTCCTAGCAAGTAGAACTTTTTTTGATATGCTTGTGCACAGGATTTCACTTTCTGACTGTACTGTAAGAAGTCTTTGAAGGTCATGTTCTAGTTATAGGTCTTGCTCATAGTGTCAGCTGGATGGGGTGTGGCATTTCAGGCCCATCCATCTTGGAAAGGGTCAGTAAGAGAGGCAGCTTAGGAAGTGGGACTTAAAGAGTGAGGTGAGTTGAGTGAGTTTGGGAGATTCAGCCCACAGAGAGGTCCGAAGGGAACTGAGCAATGATGCCAGACGTATTTGTGGAGCTGGAGCTGGAAGAGGCTTTAGAAGTCACTTGGTCTCCCTGGTCTCCAATCCAGGCTCCCCAGAACTCTCCTGTTACGCACAGCAGCTCCATGGGCCTCTTGAGAGGTAGGAATGGAGGCCCACTTCTGTGTCAGGAAGAGCATCCCACTATTCTGTGTTTTGCATATTGATGGGCAGCAGATGTCAAATTTGGAAAAGCTTTCTGCTCCTTATAAAAAGTTAGAAAACCAATGCAGCCGCCTGAGAAGTAGTCTAGAGAAGGGAAAATGACTGTCCCCAGGTCACCAAGCACGTGGGAGACTGAGTGGAGGTGTCCCTCGCAGAGCCAGTATGCCCTCCTTGCTACAGCATTCAGGTGTGAGCAGAAGGAGGCGTCCACCGGGCAGGCTCCTGCTCCACTCAGGCCAGGGGAGAGGGAGGCCCCAGTGTTAAACATTTTGGTAGGCTTTGGAGGGATGAAACGGATTTCTCACAACGCTGGCAGTTGTAAGTGATTTGCCACCGTAGCCCTGGCTGCGTACTAATTTCAAATCAGACGCTTCTTCCCAGAGGCTGCCAGCTGTAGTGGGAGCCATTCGTGTGGGCTTGCCCACTTGGAAGCTCGCAGTTAGGCAGGATGAATTTCACTCAGCTTCTTCTGCCAGCTCATACCTTGTTTAAAGCTTATCTAAATCCTCTGAGGATAGAAAGATTCGTAGGTACATGCAATTTTTTTTTGTTTCAGTGAAAGTGCCTTGCAGATAAAATAACAGCATTTTCCCTTGTGCCTCAGCAGTGCAGTGCTTGGACAGGGGTTTCCAGCCAAAGCTGCTAGGAGGATACACAGGAAAGCTGGTCAAGGTCATTGATTAAAAAAAAACGAAAACTTGGCCTGATCATAAAAAGTAATACAAACATTGTAGAGCTTTTCAAAGTATAGAGTTACCCATAATTCCACCACCCCAATTAACATTTTAGTGTTGTCCCTTCCTGCCTTATAAACTGGCTTATGTAAGATAGAACGTGGGCCTTATATTTTGACAGACGGGTTGCCTGATCTTGGGTAAATGCTTAATGTTTTTGGACTTAGTTCCCTCGTCTGTAAGACTAGGAATAGTCCCTGTCTTTCGGGGTTGTCATGAAGGTTTGAGAGAGGTGGCTGGCAAAATCACCAAGCAGAGTGCGTGCCACGTGGTAAAGGGCGCTCGGTAAATGGCACACACAGCCGCATGAGAGCAGAATGTTTGTGCAATTCTGTATCTGTATTTTTAATTTTTCATGAGCGTTATCGTAGGTCCTTAATCCCTTTGTGAACATTTTTATTCTGTCATTAGGATGTCCATAGTTTATTTAGCATTTCCTTGTTTAAGTTGCTTCCAGGTTGAGACTTTTATCCCTAGCCGATAGTGATGATAAAAATTTATCGTGATAAAATAAAACATTTGCCATTGTAACTATTTTTTACCCTTTAAAAATTTTATTGTGGTGAAAATATATAACAAAGTATTTGCTATTTTAACCTTTTTTTTTTTTAAGCAAAGTTTTTATTTCAAAAATTTTAAAGCTATCGTGGTAAATACTTTAAAGAATGATTTTGGAGATTCAGAACATGTAGATTTAGTATTACCTTTTTTTTAAAAAAAAATTTATTGTGCTTTAAGTGAAAGTTTACAAATCAAGTCAGGCTCATACAAATTTATAAACACCTTGATATATACGCCTAATTACTCTCCCCATAATGAGACAGCACACTTCTTCCTTCCACTCTCTCTTTTTGGGTCCATTCAGCCAGCTTCTGACCCCTTCTACCTTCTCATGCCCCTGTAGACAGGAGATGCCAACATAGTCTTGTACTGACTTGATCCAAGAAGCTCATTCTTCACCAGTACCCATTGTCTTTTCCATAGGCCAGTCCAACCCCTGTCTGAAGAGCTGGCTTTGGGAATGGTTCCTGTCTTGGGCTAAAGGAAGGTCTGGGGACCATGACCTCCAGGGTCATTCTAGTCTCAGTCAGACCATTAAGTCTGGACTTTTTATGAGAATTTGGGGTGTGCATGCCACTGTTCTGCTCCCTCAGGGGTTCTCTGTTGTGTTTCCTGTCAGGGTAGTCATTGGTATTTTAACCATTTTTAAGTGTACAATTTAGCTACATCAGTTATATCATTCACCATGTTGTACAACCATCGCCACTGTCCGTTTTCAAAAGTTTTTCATCACCCCGAACAGAAACTCCGTTCCTCTTAAGCAATAGCTCCCCATTACCTTCCCCCTAGCCCCTGGTAACCACTAATAAATTTTGGTCTCTATGCATTTGCCTATTCTAGATACTCCAGGATCCTACAATATTTGTTCTTTTGTGCCTGACTTATTTCACTCAGCATAATGTTTTCAGGGTTCATCTGTGTTGTAGCATGTATCAGAACTTCACTTCTCTTTATGACTGAATAATATTCCATTGTGTCCATCTGTTGATGGACACTTACTTGGGTTGTTTCAACCTTTTGGCTATTGTCAGTAGTGGTACAGTGAACATTGGTGTACAAGTTTCTGTTTGAGCCCCTGTTTTCAAGTTTTGGGTATATCCAGGGGAGTGGAATTCCTGGGTCATATGGTAGTTCTTTGTTTAACTTTTTGAGAACCACCACACTGTTCCCCACAGCAGGTCTGCACCTTTTTACATCCTTACTAGTAGGGCACATGTGTTCCAATTTCTCCAAATCCTCACCAGCACTCGTTATTTTCTGTTTTCTGATAATAGCCATCCCAGTGGGTGTGAAGTGGTGTCTTATTGTGGTTTTGATATGCATTTCCTTAAGACTACTGACAAGGAGCCCTGGTGTCACAGTGGTTAAGCACTCGATTGCTAACGCAAAGATCGGCAGTTTGAACCCACCCATCACTCTGTGGGAGGGAAAGACCTGGCGATCTGCTCCTGTAAAGATCACAGCCTAGGAAGCACCATGGCGTAGTTCAGCTCTGTCCTGTAGGGTCACTATGACTCAGAATCAGCTGGATAGCTCACAGCAACAAGAAGACTAATGACGAGCATTTTTATCATAATTTTTTAAAATAAAAAATACCCTAAGTAGCCCCATAATTAGGAGCTGAAACAAATTAGGTTTGTGAACTGCTGTTGAATGATGGCTGAGGTTGTTGCTGAGAAGGGCTACGTCGACACGGCCACCTGATTGCCCATAATTGCTGTGTTCAAGTAGACTGCCAGTGGGAGTTTCTGGGCATTGCCTCAGATTTGCTCCCATACCTCTGGAGCAGAAAGTTCTCCTTTCCTTGTCCTCTGCTGTTGTAGACCCTCTGGGATAGTAGGCGTTTGCGGAACTGTAGCTCTGACCTCAGAGAGTTCCTGTTGCTCTGGGGAGACAGACATGGAAGCCAATACATGCAGTCATGTTGAGATAGATGTAGTATGTGGTAAAGACACACAGGAGGGGAGTCAACCCTTTCCGGTGAGGGGTTGGGTCAGAGGGCTCAGAAGAGGGGGTGCTGTGGTTGAATCTGGAAAGGTGGCCATGTTTGCTTGGTGGCCTGGGTGGAGAGCAGGATGGGCATCTGGACATATGCACCAGCAGGATCAGTGGCTGGGAAGTGGGAAATGGCTCAGAATGTTTGGAGACTTGCTAAGATTTGATGGAATCCTTGGGTGGTACAATTATGTGCTTGGCTGCTAACCAGAAGATTGGTGGCTCAAGTCCCCTCAGAGGTGCCTCAGAAGAAAGGTTTGGTGACCTGTGTCTGAAAAATCAGACCTTGAAAGGCCTATGGACACAGTTCTACTCTAAACATACATGGGGTTGCCGTGAGTCGGAGCCCACTAGGTGGCACCTGGTTTAGTGTTTTTTTTTTTGAGAATTTGATGTTGCTGGCCATAAGATACAAAGAGTGTAGGGCTTGGTATGAGTGGGGACAGCGGCCAGTCATGGAGGGGCTGTGTGCCGTGTCTTCCTCATTTCTGGGTCCCTAGCACCCTGACAGGGCCTGGACCGTGGGGAGCCCTCGGTCCGTGAAGGTTGAATGCTTTCATGTAAAGCTTTAGCTGAAGTTCTTGACTGTATTTTTCAGGTTGTTGTCAGAGTTCTGTGAGTTTGTTCATCTAGGGATGTGTCGACATGCTGGAACATAGCACAGGTGCGGGTGATGTGGGAAGCCCCGACTGCCTGAGAGATGAGTGACACCTGGCAGAAGGCTTGTCAGGACTCAGGAGTAATTGGTTTTGAAACCAGTCCTGTGATTTGTACCTGCATATGGTTATAAAAAAAAAAAAAAATGGTTATAGAGGCTTCTAATTGCTGGTACTGAGCTACACCAGCCATCCATCCCAAGGGCATCCCAGATCTAATCCTCTAGGCCCTTGAAAGAGGAATTAGCAGCTCAGGGCAGGCCTGGCACCCATGGTGTGCCCAGCCTTACTGCAGACCTGACTCATCTCCTAGATTCTCATGCTGGGTGCAGTTGAGTACCACCCTTTGCCACCACTCCTCCGTGATGAGGGGTGAGGTATGGGTAGGTTCTTGGGTTGAGGGAAAAAAAGGGGACCAAGATTTGTTGAAGATGTGCTGTATGCCTGGTGCTGTGCTGGGTGCTTTATATATACCTGTCTCTTAATTCCAGTGAAAAGAACTTAGGAAAGCTGTTGCTATCTCCATTTTTAAAATGGAAGAAAGTAAGCTTGGAGAGCTAAGTAACTTTACCAGATGTTACAGCAAATGTTTCAGGAGCGTTAGTGCCTATTCCATTTTTGTGTGCCACTTCAGGAGTCCCCGGATGGTGTAAACAGTTAAGCGTTCAACTACTACCCGAAAGGCTGGCAGTTCAAAACCTCCCAGAGGCGCCTCGGAAGGCAAGCCTGGCGGTCTGCTTCTGAAAGGTCACAGCCTTGAAAACCCTATGGAGCAGTTCTACTCTGCACACCTGGAGTAGCCATGAGTCAGAATGGACTCGAAGGCCACTAACAAGAACCACAGTCCCAGCTCTGCCTTCCTTCTGGGGCATGTGGTCTTGGCTTTCTCGCTGAAACCATGGTGGTGCAGCACAGGGGAAGGGGCAGCAGAGCCTGGAGTCCCAGCCTTTTTATTAGCCGTGTGACCATAGCGAGTCACTCCAGCTGCCTGAATCTGTTTCTACATCTGCAAAATGGGGGTAAAATTTGATGTGTGGGATTCAGAAGAGATGATGAGTGGGAACCCTGTCAGCACCAGGGTTGTGCGTGGACATGCTGGAACAACTGCAGGTGCTTAGAGCTTGGGGTGCAGAGTCTTCTCTCCCTTCCTCTTTCCCTTGGTTTAAGAGGATCCTGAAAGTAGAGCCCAAAGTAGAGTTCAGGGTAAGCCTTCCTCTCTAAGAAAATAGGTGTTAGAACCAGATTGATCTGGGTTTGCTGCCACTTAAGATACGTGTGACCTTGAATAAGTCAGTGGACCTCCTTGAACCTTGTCAGTCCATTAGCTTTAGTGAGATAAGTACGTTTGGTTTTTGTCTCTAACGTTAGTCCCTTCTCAGCTAGTGTTCTGGGGGTGCTGCCATGGTAAAACCTCTTTCCCCATTCCCACTGCTGCAGGCTCATAGCAGAATCCTCTTCCACGTTCATTCAGCCATGTTTTGAACTCATATGTATAGAACATTTACTACGTGTCAGGTCCTCACTGGGTGCTGGAGGTGCAGCCGTGAGACAGACTCCTAGGTTGCTGCCCTCATGGTGCTTCCAGTCTGGTGGGGCAGAAAGACATGGAACAGTCATCATACTCAGACGTGTATGTGGTCATGACAGATCTGATCAGTGCAGTGGAGGAGAGGTGAAGAGTACTGTGAGGTCATGTGACAGGTGGCCAGGGAAGGCCTCCCTGGATGACACAGGCTTGACCCGAAGGATGAGGAGAATTTACTAAGGGAAGAGGAGTAGGGCTGGAGTGGATGGAAGAAAGCCCCAGAAGGTGAGTGGGATGCCCGGATGTGGCGGAGTTCTCTGGGCCTGACAGCCGCTCAGCACGGCCCAGGCGCAGGGGTGGGGCGAAGAGAGGCTTGAGAAGGCCGGGGAGTGGGGGCTTCAGCACTCTGGGGATTTTAATGTTTATGTGGGGCTCTCTTCATGTCTAGTGATGCTTCTGGGGGGAGCCTGGAGACACGGAAAGAGCCAGAATCTGTAGTTGGAGTCCCGGTTTTGCCATTGATGCCCCTGTATGTCATTTAGTCCCTGGACCTTTCTGAGACACATTTTTGTCATCTGTAACATGAAAACCAATTGTCGTCAAGTTGATTTTGACTCAGGGCGACCCCATGAGCATCAGAGTAGA
The DNA here is from genome assembly GCF_030014295.1 of Loxodonta africana. Taxonomy (NCBI): domain Eukaryota; kingdom Metazoa; phylum Chordata; class Mammalia; order Proboscidea; family Elephantidae; genus Loxodonta; species Loxodonta africana. The sequence goes on along the minus strand of NC_087353.1, from coordinate 90,189,688 downwards.
ACCGTGCTCCACAGGGTTTTTAACGTCTGATTATTTTGGAAGTAGATCGTCAGGCCTACCTTCTAAGGTGCCTCTGGGTGGACTTGAACCATCAACCTTTTGGTTAGCAGCCAAGTTTGCATTAACTGTTTCCACCACCTAGGGACTCCATCGGTAACACAGGGAGGGATAACATATATCTCACAAACAAACGTTGTTTGAAAAGTCCTTATACAGGTATAAAGGATCATGAAAGCCTTATTCCACGGAAGATTTGGGGGGCACTCGCGAAAATACGTATAGTATAAATGCATATACTAAATAGTTGGTTCAAAGGGAAATCTCTGGAAAAAGATTGTCATTGGGTGCCTTGGAGTCAGTTCCAACTCATAGCAACCCTGTGTACAATGGAAGGAAAAATTGCCTAGTCCTGCGCCATCCTCACAGTTGTTGTTATGCTTGAGCTCATTGTTGTAAGCACCGTGTCAGTCCATCTTGTTGACGGTCTTCCTGTTTTTTGCTCACCTCCTACGTTACCAAGCATGATGTCCTTCTCCAGGGACTGGTCTCTTCTGATAAGAAGTACAAAGGACGTAAGATGAAGTTTCGCCATCCTTGCTTCTAAGGAACATTCTGGCTGTACTTCTTCCAAGACAGACTTACTTGTTCATTCTTCTGTCAGTCCATGGTATATTCAGTATTCTTTGCCGACACCATAACTCAGAGGCATCAATTCTTCAGTCTTCTTTATTGATTGTCCAGCTTTGGTATGCACATGAGGCGATAGAAAATACCATGGCTTGGGTCAGGTGCACCTTAGTCCTCAAAGTGGTGTTTTTGCTTTTTACCACTTTAAGGGTCTTTTGTAGCAGATGTACCCAATTCAATGCATTGTTTGGTTTCTTGACTACTGCTTCTGTGGCAGTTGATGGTAGATCCAGGTGAAATGAAATCCTTGGCAACTTCAGCCTTTTCTGTTTATCGTGGTGGTGCTTATTGGCCCAGTTGTGAGGATTTTCGTTTTCTTTACGTTAAGGTTTAATTCATACTGAAGGCTGTGGTCTTTGGTCTTCATCAGTAAGTCCTTCAAGTCCTCTTCACTTTGAGCAAGCAAGGTTGTGTCATCTGCATAACACAGGTTGTTAATGGATCTTGCTCCAATCCTGGTTTGTAACATAGGGAGTGTTAATATAAATGTTATAAACAAACTGTCTTTAAAAAGTCCTTAACACAGTACAAGGAATTGTGATAGCCTCCTCCTTCCACAGATTTGGGGTGACTCATGAAAATACATACAGTATAAATGCAGTATATGCTAAGTAGTTGGGTCAAAGGGAAATTATTGGAAACAGGTAGAACTGGGCTAATGAGGAGCACCTAAACTCTACTACGTCTTCCTGAACATCAGAGAGGAGGCAGTGCTGTGCCTGGGCACTTGGAGCCAGATGGGACAGAATGGAAATGATTGGTTTGCCTCAGTTGGTGTCGGAGTGAGGAGTGGAAGAGGTTGCATCGATTTGCCATTGACTGATCTAAACACTGGCTCTGGCAGGGGTGTTGATGTGCCCTTGTGTCTGTCCTGTTTACAGGTCTGCGGGAGACGCTGGGCAATGAACCTCAGGCTCCAGCCCAGAGTGGTCTGAAGCTGTGTGGGAAAGCAGAGGGAGTCTTGGAGAAAGATGGCCATGGCCCCAAGCCCTTCCCTGGCTCAGGTGTACACCAGCCCCATGGCAGTGGCTGTGTGGGAATGGCAGGACGAGCTGAGTACCTGGCACCCCTATAGCGCCACTGTCTGTAGCTACATTGAGCAGCAGTTTGTCCAGCAGAAGGGGCAGCGCTTCGGGCTGGGGAGCTTGGCCCACAGCATTCCCTTAGGCCAGGCTGACCCCTCACTGGCCCCTTATATCATCGACCTCCCCAGCTGGACGCAGTTTCGCCAAGACACTGGTAAGACCCTTTAGCATATATCTGAGCTCCTGCTTTGGGCGGGCTGCTGTGCTAGGTGTTGGGGGTACAGGGCTACAGAAGTAAATCACAGCTCTGTCCCTGCCCTGAAACACGCAGGATCGGGAGGCGGGCGCTGGTAGATACACCTCTTAGTAGTAGAGTAGTAGAGGGTGCTGTGGGAGCACGTCATGGAAGCCACCTCAGCCCCTGCCCTCTTGTCTCCCATTTTGCTGACGTCATGCGTGAGGACTTGAGTCTGGTGGCTGGGCAGTCTGTCGTGAAGGCAGTGCTCTGCTGTAGTCACGAGGGCCTGGTGGTGAATTCAGGCTTCACTGCTAAGTAGCTGTGTGACCTGGGCAGAGGCCTTCACTTCTCTGCGCAGTCATGTTTGTTTTTGCTTTTGTTTTTTTTAATCCATAATGAGTATTACAGAGAATGGGGCCATCAGTGTCCTCCCAGAGCTGTGCCTGGCCCGCTAATCCAGCGGTACTTTTACTCTGGGTGGTTTTACTCCCTTCCTCCCACCAGGGGACATTTGGCAATGTTTGGAGTCATTTTTATTGTCATGACTTGGTGGGAGGGGTGCTCTTGGCATCTAGTGGATAGAGGCCAGGGATGCTGCTAAACATCCTACGGTGCACAGGACAGCCCCCACAACACCGACCCAAAATGTCGATAGTGCCAAGGTTGAGAAACCTGCTCTGTTCCCTGTCAGCCCTATGGCTCCTAACCAGTCTGACGCAGACACAAGTCTTGCTGTCACAGCGTTGGCTGTCAGCGTAGAAAGCCAGCAGATGAGATACAGAGGACATAAAACGTGCGCTGTGTGGGATAACAATAGATGCTAAGGAGGAAACAGCAGCCGGGGCGGGAGGAGGGTGTAAACTGTTGGGAGAGTTTGCTTGAGTGGCTCGGGTGCTGAGAAGAGACTGAAGACAGCCCTGAAGGAGGGTGGGCGGGGGCGGGTCCTGCAGAGCTTTTCAGTCTCGAGAAGGAACTACTGTTCTGAAAGGGGGAGCCATTGGCAGGTTTTGGGCAGAGGAGTGACCTGATCTGATTTGGGGTTTCAGAATATTCCTCTGGCTACTATGGATGAAAGGGGTGGGGAGGAGGCCAGGGCTGAAGTTCAGAGACCAAGCTAGAAGGTAATAGCAAGAACCCCTCTTTGGGCAAGTGATAACAGAAGCGTGGCCCAAATGTTCTTTTCTCTTTCATCTTCAGGCTTGCTTTATTAAAACAGTAAGCTGGCTGCAGGGCGTTGCCCAACAGTTATGACTTGAGAAGTCTAAGGGATGGTATGAGTTTTACACACGTAGGTAAAGCTTATGGCATAGTATGTGATAATAGCAGGAGATGTTTTCAGTATGGTGATTTCAACTACTTAAGTGTGTGTGCCTAGAAGACTAGATGGGAAGAAATTTAATATAAATTGTGTGCTTTTCTCTTGGTGGTTGGATGATGGGTGGTTTAATTTTCTTTATACTTTTTTGTTTCCAGTTTTTTTTTTTTTTTAAATTAGGATGCAGAAGTTTCATTATTAGATTTTTAAAAGCCTCGTTCAGTCTGAGCCGCAGGGGTCCTTTGACCTAAGCTTCCAACATACCCCTCTTCTGCCCAAGAGTGCTGATAACCCTCTGCCTCTTGACTCCTTTGGGCCATGGTTCTTGACCTTTGGAGAGTTCTCTGCTCATTACCCCAAAATTTGGAAAGAATACTGATGCCAGCTTCTGGATCAAGTAACAGCACAGTGGTATATACACAGTGATCAAAGTTGTTTATTTTGGTTATAGAAAAAAGAATGTTGAAATGCCCTTTGTTTTGGGGTGCTGGAAGATTACTGGTTTACCCGTAACTTTCCTTTTAAACAGGCACCATGCGGGCCGTGCGGAGGCATCTGTTTCCCCAGCATTCAGCTGCGGGCCGCGGTATTGTCTGGGAGTGGCTGAGTGACGATGGCTCCTGGATAGCCTATGAAGCCAGCGTCTGTGACTATGTGGAGCAGCAGGTGGCCAGGGGCAACCAGCTCGTGGACTTGGCTCCCCTGGGGTACAACTACACTGTCAACTCTGCCACCCACACGCAGACCAACAAGACTTCGAGCTTCTGCCGTAGCGTGCGGCGCCAAGCAGGGCTCCCATACCCGGTGACCACCGTCATTGCCCCACTGGGCCACACGGGAGTCTGCTCTTGCCACCAGTGCCTCAGTGGCAGCGGAACTGGCCCTGTGTCAGGCCGCTATCGCCACTCCATGACCAACCTCCCCTCATACCCTGTCTCTCAGACCCCCCACAGGACCACCATTGTCTTTGGAGCCCATCAGGCCTTTGCCCCCTACAGCAAGCCCTCACTGTCTGGGGCTAGGTCTGCACCCAGGCTGAACACTACCAACCCCTGGAGTGGGGCACCTTCCACTCTGGGGAACCAACCCCTCTACCGCTCCAGCCTCTCTCACCTACAGCACCTGCCCCCAGGATCTTCCACTTCCAGTGGAGCCAGGTATCTTGTGTGATTGCTAGTCATTTGGTCCACCATATGGGCCTTGTCAGCAGGCTTGGGTTTCTGCTTTTACCTAGCCGGAAAAACCCATCCAAATACCTGTGGACTCGGCTCCTGCTCACTTTCCTCCCTCGGTTGTTCCTGTTAAGTAGTCTCATTTGCATATGTCACGTTGGTACAGATGTGCCACAGCTGTCCATGGTCTTGCATCGCACAGAGCTTGCTTGACGTCTGGTTACTTGAGTTCTGTTAGTTGCTGCACTGGGGTTGAAATCAGTAATCTTTTCATTCACTCACGAGAATAGGGCTGTGTAGAGCCAAATTTAAGCATCTTTCTTGTGCTGGTGTGCCACATAGCTATGCTTGTGTACTTGACACCATTTCAGTACTGTGCACTCGGTGGCTCCTCTTGTGTGCCAGTCACTATAGATGCAAAGCTGGAAGGTACAGTTCTTGTCCCCAAGCTCACAGTCCAGTACAGGGAGGGCCGCCATCCCGATGTATTGAGATGACCAAATGTTGCGGGTGGGATGGTGACATGGCAGCAGGTAACAGATAGCCCAGCCCTAAGTGTCTCAGTTTTTGAGAGCCCTCTGGACTTGGAGAATGACGATGAAATAACGGGCCCAGTCCAGACCAGGTGGTCCTTTAAAGCGAGAAAACCCCCAGGGTTTGGCCAGTAGGTGTGTGCTCTTAGGTCGGTCTGTGACTGAGCTGGCTGAAGCTAGAGGCTTCGCTGTTAATCAGTCATTATTGGGAGTGTTGGGCATGGAGAACACTGTGAGAAGTCAAGTGTTAGCCACCACGGGGGCTGCTTTCTGAGAGAATGATTCAGTGGGTAGTGGCTGATCGTGTGGGCCTGGGGCTACCCTGTTTCCCAGATAGGTGAACATCTTGTTGATTTGGATTGACGTTGGCCACTCAGCATCTTGGTACTACGTGGCTCACCTGACCCCATCCCTGCCTACTTTATCCTGTTGAGGGCTCAGGCTTCACAAAGTGGCTGAGACTGCTGTGGCAGTTCTTGAGCCTCCAATATTTTTTCAAGCTGGGTTTCAGAGGACCCTGCCAGTTTCTACAGGATATGGTGACAGAAGCTACCGTTTGTTGAGCAGACATTAGGTGCAGGTCCTGTTGAACAGGCAGCATGAGTGATTTTAACAATCCTCTTAATGGCCTTACGGTAGGTAGTGTCCTCAACTTACAGATTGACACTTTGAGGCCACTGAGGTTGCAACTCAGTTAGCAGGTGCTGGAACTCGGACTAAAACCCAGGCCTGCAGAGCTGACTCTGTGGTACATGTGGGGAGTTCTTGAAGCTCTTTTAAAAGTAGAGGAATGTGGAAGGCTGAAGGCATCTTGAGCGATGAGTGAGGAGGAGTATTGTAGACACAGAGGGGAGTGAGGAGCTTGGATGGGTCAAGGTTTTCCTGGGCAGCTTCTCTTGGGAGTTGGGCTTGTGGATCCGAGATCTTTCTGGGAATTGCGAGTACAGAGAGATTTCATTTAGGCCCTGTCTGTGAACTTTCATTTAGACGTAAGCAAGCAGGACTGTGGTATCCCAGCCCCACCCTGGGCTCAGCGAGGTTCTCCCCGTACCTCCCACCCTCAATATGCGGGTCAGTTTGTTTTAGAGAAGAGTGTAATAGAGCTGTCAGCTCAGAATGGTTGTCAGCAATGCTGGACCTTCTGCTAGATCTCCTGCACCAAGTCTCTTGGGGCTTCTTAGGTTCTTAACAGATTACTTTGAGGCAAATTTCTAAATAGTTCTAGATTGTGGGATTGAGAAAGCTGACTGGTTTAGCCCTTCGGGTGCAGGCCAGGCAAGTTCCAGGAAGGAAGGTGGTTGGGCCAGACTGTCTTACCTTCACCTTCTGTGCTGGGACAAGCGTGTTGCAGCTTGCCCAGCACTGTAAGCCGGGGTGGGGCGGGGAAGCTGGCCAGCAGGCTCGGTTAATTGAAACTGCCTCAGAGGGGTCTGCCTTCTGGGTATGTGTACGTCTTTATTTCCTCCAGCTCTTCAGGAGCTGGGAGGGTCATGTAACTCTCTTGCACAGGCCTACCCGTGTTTTGAAAAATGGGTTACTCACATCTAATTTATAGCGTGGGCCTCCTCAGTTAATCCTTCCCTGATGGGTGTTGTAGAGCCAGCAGGGGCCTGCTGAGAATTGGAAAAATTTGGCACCCTGTTCTCCCTAAGGGCTGTGGTAAAGTTCTCAACTCCAAGTGAGTGTCAGCAGGATGATGTGAAACTTACACGTGTATGGTGGCAGGGCAGGGGGCAGGTCTAAAGGCAGGGATGGCTAAGGAATCTTGTCTTTACTGGTAGCTGTTGGAAATATCATTTTCATGGGTAAAGTTGAAATTTGTGGAACCCATGTGGTTTTAAATTGCTTCTTGCTCAACCTGGTAACACACTGGCTGATAGATATCCTTGTGCCCCCACCACCGCCACTCCTGCCCCGGGGGGTGCGTCATTGGTGACTGAGCTGCTGGGTTTAAGTAAAATTTCCTGGTATCTGAAGTTTATCCCTTGTGTTTAATCATGTTGGATGGAAAACTTTCCGAAATGTGTCATGCACACTCTTGCCTTTTTTAATAGAGGGCGTGACTTCTTGTTTAGTATTTTGATGACTTGGGGGTAGTAATTATGACCAGCAGTCATATGCAGCTCAGTGATGTGGTTAAGCCTATGGGCGGTTTGCGCCTGTACTAAATGGCCTTAGAAAATGGCTCTCCTGGTTTGCTTTCATCTGCTGCTGTTCTTCCTGCTTCTAATAGCTCCCCATGCCCTCTTGCTGACAGCCAGCCTGTTTTGGTTGCTGGCAGTCTTGGCTTGTTCGAGTAGAGTCCTGGGTTGCTGGCGGGGCCTTGCTCCTGGCTCACTGTAGGTCCTTGGGTCAGCTCTGTTCCCTTTCCATGTTTCGTTTTTCCTCTGTTTAGATTAGGGAGTTGGACTGCTCAGTTTCTGATGTTTCCTTTGGCTCTAATATTGCTATGGTTTTCCGGATTTAGTGAGGGCCCTGCGGGAAGGTGTCTGGTGGCCCTGAGAGCTTTGCCTTAGATTTCTCTGCTCCTTTGGGTCCTGGACAACAATGGACATTTGTATTGGGCTTTAGATTGGGCCTCACAACCACCCTGGGAGCCTTTTGTTATTATCCTCATCTTACAGCTGAAGAAACTGAAGCTCAGGAAGGAGACATGATATGCCTGGGCCCCACAGTTTTAAGGGGGAGCTGGCACCAGAGTCTGGGTCTCCAGGCTCCACATCTCGTGCTTGTTGTCCTGCATCATGTGGTTAGAGATTCCTAGGTTGGTGCTGGCTTACCAGTCAGAATTGGAGATCTTGGGGAGCTGGAGAGAAGCTTTGGATTTCCTTACTCTACAGCCTCTTAGCATTGCCCCTTGCTTAAACAAAAAAACCAAACCCATCACCGTTGATTTGATTCTGACTCATAGCGACCCTATAGGACAGAGTAGAACTGCTCCATAGGGTTTCCAAAGAGTGGCTGGTAGGTTCGAACTGCCAACTTTTGGTTAGCAGCCAAGCTCTTAACCACTCTGCCACCAGGGCTCTGCCATTTGCTTGGGACTATAAAATTAGAAGGCTAGAAGTCCTCATTTCTTATGTTCTACCTATGTTTGACAGCATTTTGAGATGGTCCTGGAGAGGAAAGCCAGGTGGGGCACTTAGTAGGTAGGCCTGGGAACATTAACAACAACAAAAGTGAACCAGTCATTGTGGAGTTGATTCTGACTCGCGGCAACCAGAGCATTTTCAGGTGCTCCATTGGTTTTTCAATAGCTGATTTTTTCCAAAAGTAGATTGCCAAGACCTTCCTTCCGAGGTACTTCTGGGTGGACTCAAATCTCCAACCTTTCACTTAGTAAGCCAATCACTTAACTGTTTGGACCACCCAGGGACTCCAAGCCCAGAAACAAAGGAGGGTTTTATTTTATTTTTGTTGGTGGGAAGAAGGGGAGTACCTGAGATGGTGACTAGAGATAATTCCCAGAGAAGGGCGCTTCATGGGGCAAATGGCACCCCACACTGGGGAACATCCTGTCATCAAGTCTGAGCCCTTTGAGGACGGAAGGAGTAAAGTTCAGGATCAGGGACCTCTGAGGTTCTATCCAGCTCTGAGAGTCCCCATCTTGAAACTGCTGGATCCTTTTGACCGTTCAGTTCCTGCTGCTCAGGGCAGGAAAATATATGGGAGAGGAACTAGGATAAGCAATATGGGGAAGTGGCAGCATATTGAGGACATTATATAGAACTTAGTCTTGATTCCTGGTCTCTGGTTTCAGGGTGAGATATCCATTAGAAGCCTCACTGCATGTCTGCTTTCTGCTCGAGCTCTTGGTGGTGGAGCTAGGCTAGTGCTCTCAAATATGCACCTTTCCCTGGTGGAGGAAGACCCCACTTACTGATGTTTTTTTGTGGAGTGGGGCAGTCAGGGACCCCCATCCTCTGAGTAGCCCACTGATTTTGTGGGGTTGTAGAGCTGAGCTTAGATTTTCTGGCTTCCAGTGACAAGGGCCTCCTAGCACAGGACTCATGCTCAGTGCTCCGTGTAAAGTTGGTTTGGGAGACCTGAGCTGGGGAGGAATGGGAACTGGGCCCATAGAGAAGGTGAAGGTGCCTGGGAGGCTGTGTCTCTTTAAATTCCTTCACTTACAGAACCGGAGAATTGCAAAGGTTGCCAGAGATTACCCACCTTCCTTTAAAAAAAGAAAAATGGGAGGAACAGGCTCGGGAAGGGAGAAACTTGGCCGAAGTTAAACAGGAGCTCAAAATGTCTTGCGCTCGCTAGCTTCATCAAAATGGAGGCTTTAATAGCAACTTAAAGAAAATTAAGACCAGTTGCTGTCAAGTTGATTCAGATTTATGGCAATTCCTTTAAAAAACCAAACCAAACCAAACTTTTATTTTGAAATAATTTTAGACTTACGGAAAAGTTACACAGAGAGTATAGACGGTTTCCATATGTCCTTCACCGGACTTTTCCTAATGTAACCGTATTTCATAACCACAGGTGCTAAATTGATGGAGTCAGAAAATTATCTTTGGTTCAACACTATTAACTAAAGCCAGAGACTTTTTTTTTTTTTTTTAACTTTCACCAGTTTTTCCGGTAATCTCTCTTACTTTCTCTGTCCCAGGATCTTATCTAGGATCTCACATTGCATCCAGTTGCATGTCTTCTTAGTTTCTTGCAGTCTGTGACAGCTCCTCAGTCTTTCTTGATCTTTCATAACCTTGACACTTTTGAAAACTTACTTTGTCAAGTCTCTATGTGGGCTCGTCTGATGCTTTCTCATGATTGGACTGAGGTTACGCACTATTTTTGACAGGAATACCACAAAAATTGTGTTGTGTCCTTCTTGGTGCATCCTGTCATAGAGTATGTGATGTCGATTTGTTGTATTGATGGTGATCTTGATCACTTGTCAAAGTGGTTTCTGCTGGATTTCTCCATCGTAAAGCTAACTATTGAGAGTCCTGAGTGGTGCAAATAGTTAACGAGCTCAGCTGATAACCCAAAGGTTGGAGGTTCCAGTGCACATAGGGGTGCATCAGAAGAAAGACTCAGCCATTGAAAACTATGGAACACAGTTCTACTCTGACACCCGTAGGGTCACCATGAGTCTGAACTGACTGAACGACAGCTGGTTTTAATTTTTTTAAGTTGCAGTTAAAGCCCCGGGAAACCCTGGTAGTGTGGTGGTTAAGTGCTACAGCCGCTAACCAAGAGGTTGGCAGTTGGAATCCACCAGGCAGTCCTTGGAAACCCTATGGGGTAGTTCTTCTCTGTCCTCCAGGGCCACTGTGAGTCAGAATCGACTCGACAGCAGCGGGTTTGGTTTGGCTTTGGATTAAAGCCCCCATTTTGCTGAAGCTGGCGAGCTCAAAACATTTTGAGCTCTTCTTTTAGGATTGTCTTCAGAGACTCTTCGAATTGCTTAGTAAAATATTTTTTTGACGGCTTCAAGCTTTATTCTTGAAATCCTGTAAAAAGATGGAAGTCCTACCCACAGCAGTGTTCTTTCCTATCACTGTGGTAAAACTGGTAGGGCTACCCTGTCTCCTTGGCTGCGGTTCCTTTCCCCCTCCCTAAAGCCTGGCTTCTAGTTTTACTTAGCCACCCTTAAGAACCCTCAAACTTGACTTCCACCCAGTACGTGATGTTCTGTCAAGCTTCACATAGGTGTCTTCCTTGTCACATAGGTGTCTTCCTTATAAATGATTTCAGCTGTGGGCTTAATTTCTTAAGTGCTCAGACTCTCTGGGTTCGTTTGTGTCTGAGAGTGGTGAAATGTGGATTTCTTCGCTCCTCATTCCAGATACCCTTCACTCCTCATTCACAAAGCAGAAGCCGTGAAAAGTGAAACCTTGAAGGAGCCTGGGCCCAAAACCTGGCAGCACCAGTTAGTTCATAACCAGTGAATTCTTGTTTCTGGTAAGTCAGCTCCACATGTTAAGCTTTGTTCTCTTTTCCCCCAGTGCCTCCCTTCCCAGCGGTCCCGCCAGCAGCCCTGGGAGCGTCCCCGCCAGTGTGCCCGTGCAGATGCCAAAGCCCAGCAGGATCCAGCAGGCCCTTGCAGGTAGGCTCCCACTCTCATGTTTGGGAATAAACTGCCCAGTGGGACTTGGTTTGGCAGAGGGGAGAGTGTGTGTGGGGTGAGGGGGAGAGGAAGAAATGGGTCAGGGACCGTGTTACCCTCAGTTCCCACGGAAATCTGTAGGACTCCTTGGGGAGCAGGGCCTCTGTCTGGTGATGGTGCAGCCCCGGTGAATGGGCCGGGCACCCCCTCCCTGGGCTCTCTGGGGCCAGGTTCAATGACAGTGGGTGCCGGGGTGTGGACCTTTCCCTACCTTTTTAATTTTTTTGTCACATTGAATTATCGTTGAAGAGTCACTTTTCTGTCCTGAAAGGCTTTAGACATTTACTTAAAGGGGCCGTCTGGGGAGCTCCTAGAACCGTATTGGCTGCAGTTACATCTTGAATAAGTTGCCTTCGTGTCCAGTTAGATCTTTTGTTAGCCATACATCTTGGAACTGTGTTTAAAATTTGACAGGCATGAGGGAGCCGTTGAAGGTTTTTTTTTTAACTAATGGGAAATTAAAAAAATTATGCAAAGGAAAACAGAATAGTTTAGTGAACCTCCATCATTTAAAGGCTGTAAAGGGACTAAGAAAATCAGAGTTTGTGTTTTAGGGAGTCACTGTAGTGACATAGGGTGGATTAGAGGGAACAAGACTGGAGGCAGGGAGGCCAGTGTGGAGCCAGTGAAGGCCTGTGCCAGGGCAGTCGGGGTGGGAGGTTGGGAGGTTAGGTAAAAAATTCAGAAAATCCTTCTGACTCAGTGATTGGGATTAGCTGTGAGAGAGGAGGAGGAGTAGGATGAGGCCTGCTGGTGCACAGCTGTGGATAGCAGTCCATAGTAATGATGACAGTGAAGAAGAACCAGGGCTTTGCACGTGTGTTAATTTATTTCATCCTTATAACAACTTTGTGAGGTAGGTACATTACTCCCATTTTACATTTGAGGAAACCGAAGGCACAGCAAATTTAAGTAACTTAACCCAAGGCCAGATAACTAGCGCTTGGCAGAGCTGAGATTCCACTGCCTGCGGTCTGGCCCCCGGCTCTGGGCTCTTCCCCATTACATTCTGCTGTGGCCCAGATGCTGTGGCAGGAGCAGTTGAAGGGAGGTTGGTGACTATGGTTATAGACGGTGGAGCTGTAGGTGGTGCCGTCCAGGAGGTGGTGGAGTTTAGGTGTGGTGCTCAAAAGAGTGGTCTGGCCTTTGCCTATGGAGTGTGATGGACGCCAGAGAGTGTGTGAGCTCCCCATGGAGACGGTGGGTGGGGAAGGGACAATGGGAGGAGTGCAGGTTAACAGCACAACTAAGGAGGTGGTGACAGAAGAGGCACCCACAGAGAAAACAGAAGAGTCACAGAAACGGTCAAGACTGGGGAGAGTGGGGCTGGATAAGCCACAGTGAAGACAATGCCCAGCAGGACTTATTCCAGCTGCTGACCCATTAACCTCTGCTGGGGCAACGAGAAGAGAGCCAGCAAAGATGTGATAACTAGAAAGCTGCTGCCCAGCTTAGGTTGCCTTGTGGTGTCAGATGCTGTAGGTGAATCGGGCAATACCAGGCATGTGTGTGTTGTTTTTGGTGGTGGAGGAGGAGTTGGGGCCAAGGTTATGAGTAACAATCTTGGTCCCCATATTCGTGTCTGGGCTCTGAGAGTGGCGGAGGAGAATCCGGTCTTCAGGACCTCCGCCTGGCTATACTGAGCTTTTGTGGCTAGGCCTGACGTGTATAACCTCTAGGGCTTTAATACAGTTGTTAAATAACCTCTATAAATGGATCTCAGAAATGGTCTGGTTAAGCCTCACCCTACCCCACAAGCTAGGGATATTGAGTAGCACTTGCTCTCTTTTCTCTGCCTTTGTAATTATTTTTTTAAAATAATACTTTACTGTGTTTTCCGTGAAGGTTTACACAGCAGTTTAGGTTCCCATTCAATAATTTCTACACAAGTTGCTCAGTGACGTTGGTTACATTCTTCATTATCAGTGAACGTTCTCATTTTTTCTGTTCTGGTGGTTCTGTTTCCATTAATCTTGTTTCCTTGCCCCGCTTACATTCTCATCTTTGATTTAAAGACATTGCTGACCATTTGGTCTCATATAGGTGAATTTTTAAAGAAGCACAGCACTTACGGGTGATATTCATGATTTTGTGAACCAGTCGGTTGTATAGCTACAGGGTGACCTCGGGTTAGTTTCCGTACCAGGTTTGGAGAGTATCTCAGGGCAATAGTCTCTGGGAATCCTCCAGTCTCAACCCAGCTCAGTAGGTCTGGTTTGTTTTTTTGTTTTGTTTTGTTTTTAGGAATTTGAGGTTGTGTTCTACATTTTTCTCCTATTCTATCAGGGTCCATCTATTCTGGCCCTGATTAGAGTGGTTGATAGTAATAGCCCGACACCATCTAGTTCTGCTCTCAAGGTAGATGAGGCTATGGCTCATATAGACTGTTAGTCCTATAGACTAGTTTCTTCTTTGAGTCTTTGATTTCCTTCTTTCTCTTTTGCTCCAGACAATGGAGACCAGTAGTTGTATCTTAGAGACCACTTGCAAGCTTTTTAGACCCCAGACACTACTTGCCAAATTAGGATGTAGAATATAACTTTATGAACTGGATTATGCCCGTTGACTGAAATGTCCTATGAGACTATGATCCTAATCCTTCAAACCCAGAAATCCGATCCTTGTCCTTTGTGTTACTGGGCCAAGGCAGATGGCCCACCCTGACCCACCCCACCTACTCACCTGCCCTGGAGGAAGGAAGTAGTGTATGCGCTTTGCACGGATGCCCAGGGACAGTAAGCAACCTGCCCGAGACCACTGGGCCAGTAATCAGCTGCGCTGGGCTCTGAATCCAGTTGTTGGGGTCGGGAAGAAGGATAGTCTCAGACCCTAAACCTTGGCCCCTGGATGAAAGATCTATCCTTGCTGTTAGAAAGGGGGTGTTTGAAAGTTGAGATGTGAGAGCCTGGCTGTATATTGGGCTTCACTCTCCAGGGGCTCTCACAGGTAAAGTGGGAATCCTTTCAGATGGGTGTGGAAAAGCTGTGGCTGTCTAAGGTATTGACGTTATTCGCGGCTGTTAGGAGTTTCAGGGGCTATTCCTGAGACCTTACAGCTGAGGAAGACATGCTGGCTCACTCTTGGTGTGCCTCCCCTCCACCCTGCACACTGATGCTGTTTTGGCGAAGTGTTGGGTGTGGGTAATTTTCAAATGTTTTCAAAAGATGGTAGACCCACAGAGCAGACTGTTCTCTCATGAGGCTTCCAGCGTGCTGCATTATTGCTCTGCCAACCTGTGACTTGGATTCAAGCTCCAGCATTGAAAAGGGCCAGAGTGCTGTTCAGGCTGGCCCTTTGGTGGTGGCCTTAGGATGGAGGGACACCCAGTGACGGTCAAGGGTGTATTTGTTCCTTAGTCTGTATATACCATGGACCTCATATGGCTCAGGCACTGCCCTTGATGCTGGCGATGCAGCTGTGAGCAAAACTCTGGCCCTTGTGGAGCTAGTGGTGGGGAAAGACAGCCAAAGGAACAGATATAAGTAGTTGCAGGAGGTGAGAAGTGTTAGAAGGTAAAGGAGATAAAGAGCTGGAGGGTGTAAAGGGTGTCTCTCTGTCTCTGCCTGTCCTGAGGCCAGCTCCAACTCTGAATAAGCTCTCTGACAGCAACTGCAAATGTAGCATTCTTTCTCTGGCCCTAACCACCTGGAGCTCGGTCAGATCTCACAAGCTAAAGGACACAGTCCACCAGGCCGCCATGTCTGCCCAAGACTTCAGACGCCAGGCACAAGCTTGGAGATCCCCACGCCTTGCTTACTGCTGACCTGCTGGCTACAGATCGGGGTTTTTTTCCACTACCCCCTCAATTCCCCACTATACCCTCCGTTCTGCCGTGCTGGCTACGGATTTGCTGGCTATCCACTCAGGATACCAGCTGTATGCTCAGGGGTTCCCATCCCTGTTTCTTCCGGCCTACTGATTCCCACTACTCCCTTAGATTTGATACTTGACTAGAAGGATTCATAGAACTCAGGAAAGTACTGTGCTTACGATTATAGTTTTATTACAGCAAAAAGGGTACAAATGAAGAGACTCAGGGAGTAAGGTCTGAGAGACCCCACTGTAGAGCTTCCATATCCCAAAAAGGGACGCGTTACCCTCCTAAGCATTGATAATCTTGCACCGACCAGGGAGCTCACCAAGCTTCTGTGTTGAGTTTTGGTCAGGTCTTCATTTATATAGGTGTGGTTGATGAATCATTGCCCGCGAGTGAACTCATTTTCTAGCCCCCACCCAAGGGTTACCTCACTGGCGTAACCTGGCAGGTACATGTGGTCCGGAGCCCCTCCGCAAATAACAAAGACCCAAAACCAAGAGACCTTTTGCCATAGAGTTGATTCCGACTCATAGCGACCACATAGGACAGAGTAGAACTGCCCCATGAGGCTTCCAAGGCTGTAAATCTTGCTGGAAGCAGACTGCCATGTCTTTCTCACGCAGAGTAGCTGGTGGGTTCGAACTGCTGACCTTTCAGTTAGCAGCTGTGCGCCTAACCATTATTCTACCAGGGCTCCTTACAAAGATCCCAGTCAAGGGAAATTACCTACGGAGCCTGGTGGTACAGTGGTTAAGCTCTCGGCTGCTAACCAAAAGTCAACAGTTCGAACTCACCAGCCGCTCTGGGAGAAAGATGTGGCAGTCTGCTTCTGTAAAGATTTACGTATATACAGCCTTGGAAACTGCATGGGACAGTTCTACTCTGTCCTATAGGGTCACTATGAGTCAGAATTAGCTCAGTGGCAATGAGTTTGGTTAGAAATTACTTCCCAGGAACCAGGGACAAAGACCAAATTCTTTTAGTACATACCATTTTGGGTAGGTGGCCGGGGAAGGTGGATACTTCAGGAGTGCGGGGGCTTATAGGTATTGGGGAAGGCGATCCAGCCAGAGGATATAAAAGCCCTGGGTTCTCTTAAGGAAAACCACACCTGGTCCCATTCTCTCTGCCACCTGTGCCTGCTTGTCATTCTGTTCACCTAACACCCAGGTCCTGAGAGATCGGTGTCTGTGCTCAGGAACACCCTTGTGGTGGCAGTGGTGTTGCGTTAACTAAGCGGGAACACAGCCAGAGTGCAGGTCAGCATGGATCCTGGCCTGAACCTAGTTGTCTGGTGTCCCCTTTGCCTCCTGCTGAGCGGCCACAATTGTGGCCAGGCACACACCTACCTGGTCTTGGCTGTGCTGCCCAGGCTTATTGGCTGGCTTCTGCTTCCTTCCCTGAGCTGGGGTATTTGCCAGGTTGGGAGCTTTCATTCTTCTGTGGCTGGCCCTGGTGGATCCCCGAGTCCCCTCACCCCCCTGCATCACCTGGTGGGGGCAGCACTGCCTCTTCAAGGGGCGGAGGGTGGAGGGGGAAAAGGGGGCCCTGTGGGATTGCTGCTTTCTACCCCAGGCCCCCTGCTGCACCCAGACCCTGACCAGATTCTGAATATCCTGAAAGCCAACCTCAGGGAAGCCCCTGGAGGAGAAGCACCTAGATTCTTCGTGGGTCCTGATGGCCTTTCACTGCACTGCCTCCCTGGACTCAGCTGGGTTTGTTGATGTCATGTGCTGAATGACTCCTTTTAATGTTTCTTCCCCTCTCTGCATGTTTGATCTCGCACCCCGTGTAGGCATGACGAGTATTCTGATGTCAGCCATTGGACTCCCTGTGTGTCTTAGCCGCGAGCCTCAGCCCGCCAGCCCTCCCGCCTCCTGTCTGGCCTCTAAAAGTCACAGCTCAGTTAAGAGATTGAGGAAAATGTCAATGAAAGGTAGTTCCTTTTCACAAACACTCTCTGGCCTTTGCTGCCTCTGACTCTCCTGCACTGGTTGCTGTTCTTTTAGCTCCATGGCCCTTCTCTCTTTCCTTGGCCTCTCGAGGCAGTGGGCTTCTTGGCCCCTTCTTCCTGCCTTCTGCTGCAGGGGTGGCCCCTGGGGAATCCTTATTTTCCACTTAAGACCCGGAGTTCACGTCTTCTCTTCTTGGCACAATTTGAATGCGGGGCTTGTTCTCGAGGATCCTGTGAAGCTTTGTAGACATGAAGGTGTGGGGTAAGGCCTTGCACCGGCCACTGGGTCAGGATAAAGGGACAATTCTGTTCCCTTCCACTGGGGGTAGTATGTGCCTCAGAAAAGACACCAGACAGAATCTAGTCCTGCTGCCCTTACCCCAGCCCCGTCTGGCCCCCCTCTGTGGGGCTATTTCAGGGGTGCTCACTGATGACTGCTGTCCTGCCTCCCACATGGCTGAAGGAGGGATTTCAGGACCATGGAAGGTACCGCTGAGTGCTCCAGAGAATCTCTCTAAAGCTGACTGTGGCTTAGCCGCCATCATTTGGCCACAGACTTGTAGACACTAAAAGCCAAAATGGCCCTTGAGAGGGTGTGGCATCGTGGAAGGAGCAGGCCTTCAGGTCTGCCAGTCTGGGCCTCAGTCATGGCTGCATCACATACTCACTTTGTGATCTTCCGCAGATTTCTCCGTTATGAGCTGGGTGCCACCGCCTTAGCAGGTTGGTTGTGTAAGGAGTAGGAAATCCGCACCTGTAGTTCCTGGTGGCTGCTCTCACCATGTGCATCGTCTGCTCTGACACCCACCCCAACTCCATGGTGGAGGAGGGAGGCCCAGGGACCAGCACGGTTTTACTTACCCAGCAGTCGGGGTCTGACTTGGTGCTCTGGACCCCAGTCCAGGGCTCCGCACACTCCTTTTTTACTCTGCCTTGGAGGTGGAGATGGGCTCTGAGGGCAGGGCGGGCAGGCAGCTTCCTGAGGTACTCAGGTTTGCCCAGGAAGAACACGGGCCATCTGTCACTTTCGTGGAGCAGATAGTCACCTGGATGGCCCCCTTTGAGAAATGGGGCTAGTAGAAAGCTACCGTTAGTGCTGAAGGTCTGCTGGGGCCAGGGGTCGGGGATGGGATGCTGAGTGGGATCTCACCACAGGTGGGCCAGGAGCCAGTCTGGGTAGACAGGGTCATGGGGTTCATCTGGACACTGGCCTGTAGCCACCAGGCTTTTCTAAAATGCTCCTCCTCAATCCAAGCAAAGCGTCCCAGTTACCAAATGGCCACCGTGTGCCAGTGGTCATTGTGTTTTGGTCTGGCTTTCTTAGCACAGTGACCAGAGTCACAGTCCTGGAAGTGTATGGGCACGTGGAATTCCTCAGTGGCTGCCTGTCAGGGAGTAGCAGCGTTGCCTTTACAACAATTGCGGCCTTGGTATAGGTATCGTGTTTGTTTCCACTTTTTAGATAAAGGAATTGATACTCAGAAGTGATGGGATTCGTTCACACAGGAGAGCCAGAGTTAAACCCCAGGTCCCCTCATTCCAGCTTCACCCCCTCAGCTGCACCAGGTCCCCTCCCCTCATAACTGTCACCTGGGAGTGCAGCTGTGGCTCCCTCAGGCTTCTGAGTCTTTGCAGCCCCAGGCTAGTGACCATGAGCCTGTGTTCAGACTGAAGTCCCTCTGGTCTTGAAGGCTGGGATGAGCAGCTCCATGGTGATCTTCGGTGAAATGAGGAGCTGCTGTTGGAGTCGCTTTCTCAAGGGCTGTGTTGGGCTCCCTGGTGCCCTCCTCTGCTCCTGGGCTCCCTGGTGCCTTCCTCTGCTCCCGGGTGCCCTCATCTGCTCCCGGGCTCCCTGGTGCTTTCCTCTGCTCCTGGGTACCCTCCTCTGCTCCCGGGCTCCCTGGGCCCCTCCTCTGCTCCCTCGGGAGCGCTGCTTCATTTCTCATGGTTCTGCTGCTGCCACTGCCACCTTGAAAACCCCAGGCTGTGCTGATTTTCTCTCACTAATTGCGGGGCAGGGCGGGGGGTTCTGGCGTAGGACTTCTCCGCCCTCCCAGCTTCATGCGCATGTGTGCACAGAGGAGGCGTGGGGGTAGCCTGGGGACCCCCAGCCACACATGGGGCCGTCGGGATGCACTTCTTGCTGCATCTTGGCCTCTTGTTGGAATCCCTCACTTGGGAACCTAGTGGCATAGGACTGAGATCTCATAGTCCGTAGAGATAAGTGTCAGGAGGCTTTCGGGTGTATCTCCACCCAACTGCCGGAGTTTATTTTGCCCCAGTTAAACTAAAAGTGAAGATAGGACCTAGATTTGAGAGGCAGGTACCTTGGCCTTCAGAATGAGTGTAGACTTTTTGCTTGGAATTCAAGACCATTGAGGAGCTGCCCCCGCTGGACCTCTCTGCTTACATTCCCAGCATCCTCTAGTTACCAGCCCTCGCCCTCAGCCAACCTGTCTGGGGTGGGGAGGGGGGGCTGTTGGGGCGGTCGACATGCACGTAGTACTCACACACACAGGAACCCAGTACACGTGTGACTCTTCAGACTGACTTCTGGCTGGGGTTTTCCTGCAAGAATAATGAAAGTTAAGTAGATAATGCTGCCAGGACGTGCTTCTGTTCAGTTTGTCTTAGCAGTTGCTTTTCATTCTTTTGGACACCCTCTGGGAGAGCCTGGGTCTGGTTTCCTGACTGACTGGGCACAGGCGTGTGGTGTGGCTGCGGCACAGTTGTGGCTCCTGCAAGCTGTGACAGGGCTCTCAGCCTGCCCCTGGTCTGCCCCGCTAGGGCTCCTGGGTAGGACTGGGCCACAAAGGGTGGGCTTGGCTGAGGCTGGCTGGGCAGAGCTCTGGGGCATTTGCCGCTGGCCAAGGCCTCTCTTCCTTTGCAGCTAACTTTCCTCATCTTGAACTCTCCTAACATTTTCTCCTGGCAGCTTGGACCTGTCCCTTGTCTTCTTCCCTCTCTGGCATCACCATCTCCAGTTTGTACTCCTGGGACACCGCCTCTCTTCTTCTCTCTCCTAGGAGGGGCTCCAAAGCCAGAGCCAGAGCAGGTGGTAAAAAGCTACACCGAAGAGCTGAAAGCTCCCCCAGATGAGGTACGTGTCATGGAAAGAAGGGCCCTCTCTGTAGCTACAGAGGACACCAGCCTCTTTTCTGACTGAGGGTTCTTCTCAAGGTCCCCCTGGGGGCTGGGGGCCACACACCAGCACTTCGCTTACTCTCCCTGCACCCCAGAGGTAGACTACTGAGTCGGGCAGGCATGGCTCCTGAGACCTGTATTCCAGCCGTAGCTTTGCCACTGGCAAGCTGTGGTCCTGAGCAAAGCCCTTCCCCTTGGTGTGGGGCTTGTATAACCCCCTCCTGGTGCCATCCTGGGGACCTAGGGCCTGAAGACAAGAGAAAGGGGATTCTCCCCACCCCCTGCAGGGGGACACTTCTGTACAAGCACATGGGTATGTCCAGAGCACCAGTCCTACCCCCTTGGGCTGTTGGGAAGAGCCGGTCAAGGTTCCTGTAATCAATAAAAAAAATAGTGCCTGCCAAACCAGTTACAGCTTCAGTAGAACCCCAGCCTCTCTCTACCGAGCCCCACTTTGAGCTACAGCAGCACTGGTACCCAGTTGGAATGGAGAGTCCTGGAGAGTTGGTAGGACCATGGGTTCAAGGTCATTCAGGCCAGTAGAGAACCTAGGACTCTTATGCTGGCCTCTTTCCCCTGCAAGCCAAGTAAATGAGAGAAGTCAAGCCTGGTTAGTAAAGGTTTGAACAGAAACCTGTAACCTTCCTCGAATGTCCTGCCCCCCACCCCCCAGTCCTATCTGTCCTTCCGCTGCACAGCTCTCGTCTGTCCTCTTCCTCCCCTGCCTTTGCCCCTGTGCTCATGAGGCACAACTGAGCTGTTATGCCTCCAGCCCCTCGACACAGCCAACACAAGATATGGTCATGGTACTTCTCTCTGCCTCAGACCCTCAGCGGGGCCTGTGGCTTACAAGATAAAGCCCAACTCCTGAGCATGGCAGCCAGAAGAACCTTCCAGGATCTTGTTCTCTCTTACCTCTTGTCTCATTTCTTATACCTCAGTGCACCTGCCACGTTTAGGTGCCACCCCCACCCACTGTTTGCTCTTCCAGCTACTGAACTTCCAAATACTCTGTTCCCTCTGCCTAGAATGCCTGACTCGGTGCTTGTCTACCTACAGGTTTACCTTCTTCCCCTGTAAAAGGGCCTCTGTCTTGTGGAGCCTGCTCTGCTCTTTTCTCCGTGTTTGCCTATTCCCACTGCTGTTCCAGCCCTGCTTTTTTATTGTACCACCCACCCAGCAGGCTGTGCCAGCTGTTGTCTGTTCTGCTGTGGTGAACCTTTTGAGGGCACAGATCCTGGGGGACTCATCAGTGTTGCCAGCCCCTGGAACCAGCGACTGTTCACTGTAATTCAGGCATTTTAGCACACGGAGGCCTCTTCCTATGAAGTAGGCCATTGGCAAGCATGCCCTGTGTTGGTCTCCCTTTAGGACTGCATCATCTGTATGGAGAAACTGTCTGCCGTGTCTGGGTACAGCGATGTGACTGACAGCAAAACCATTGGGCCTGTGGCTGTGGGCCGCCTCGACAAGTGCAGCCATGCCTTCCACCTGCTCTGCCTGCTGGCCATGTACTGCAATGGGAACAAGGTGCCCAAACGGCCGGCCGGGGCGGGGGACAGGGAGGAGGGGAACCTACTCATAGCCCCTGCCTTCAGGCACGGGCACCTCCTAGAGGGCCCCGGGCATGCCGGGAGGCAGTCCTGTGATGTCTGTGTGGCCTTGCCCTGCAAGAGAGGGTGTGTCAGCCACTGGGAGGGCTGTGGGTGGGTAAGGGTGGGATCACCAAGGCAGTCATGGGCAAAGAGCTGGCTTGAAAACCCTTTACTAGGCCCAGCTGTCTTTCCTCAGCCTGTCCCAGTTGTCAGGAACAGGGACCAGCTGGGCTGCTTACTCCCACCCTCTAGATTCCAGGCCACTCTAAGCAGCAAAGCACCATCCTGGCCTCTGCCACCTACTGATTACCTGCAACAGGTGTTTCCTATACATAGTCTCACACGAGCCTGACAGCTTCCCTCTGAAGCAGACACTGGCCTGATGAGGAAACCAGCTCTGAAAGGGGAACGTGCCCAGGGGGAGCCGGGATGTCCCATACAGTGAACTCAGCCCCACGCTGTTCCACACGGATGGAGTCCATTCAAGCCCTCAGTAGCTGGCACCTGCCTGCTTTTCCTTTAGTGGAATTGAGCCGGAATGGACAGAGGTTGGGGAGACAAGGAGAACCAAGTCATGCGACAGTGCTCCTGGCCAGGTGTAGCCCCTCTGCAGTGTCCCAGTGCTGTCCTGTACCAGCCAGGGTGCCTCATTGACAAGAGATCCATCACAGGGTTTTCTGTTTGATTTTAAACTCATTAGACTGTGGAGGCATTTGCTCAAACCTAATTTTCCTACCTGATACCTTACCCTTTTACTGAGAATTGCATAGTGAGTTTTTGGTGAAAAGCCTATCTTTACAAGGAAGCTGTGGAAAGTGGCATTTCTGTGAGGGGAGGCCTGCCAGGAAGTTGCTGATGGACTCTGGCCGACCTGTTCCCTGGTTGGCGTCGTACCCCCAACGAGAGTGTGACTACCCAGTACTCTCAGAGCCCGGCAGCTCAGTCTGTTGCCATCTGCCTTGTTTATTCAGGACGGAAGCTTGCAATGTCCTTCCTGCAAAACCATCTATGGAGAGAAAACTGGGACCCAACCCCGGGGGAAGATGGAGGTGTTCAAGTTCCAGGCATCCCTCCCTGGCCATGAGGACTGCGGGACGATCCTTATAGTTTACAACATTCCTCACGGCATCCAGGTAAGGGCAACGCCAACACAAGAGGAGCCTCCTTGGGCCCCTCTAGAATTGGTCCCTCCCAGTTCCTCCTCCTCCCATGCCCTCACCCAGCAGTCTACCCCCTGGATTTGCTGTGAGGAGCCCCATGTGCCCAGGCTCAGGCTCCCAGTTCCCTGTCAGCCTGGGCAAGGAGGTGATAGTACTTGGGATAGGGGCAAGCTCGTAGGGAGTGTGGAAGCAGAGGTGGCACTAGTCCTTTCCTGAGCCAGGGAAGGCTTCCTGGAGGAGGAGACTTGTATTGGGCAGAAGCCCAAGCAGATGAGCAGTAAGAATGCTGCGTTGAGTGGCTGGGTAACTGGGGAGCCCATGGGCGTGGTGGGCATTGAGGGATCCTCCCAGATGGCAGCGCATGGGATAAGGATATGCCAGCAGCAGGGGCTGGCAGGACCTCTGGTTACTTTGTTTTTACCCCCTTGAATTTTAATTATTTTGTTATCGTTGTTGAGAATATACACAGCAAAGCACACACCACTTCAACAATTTCCGCGTGTATAATTCTGTATCATTGATTGTGTTCTTCAAGCCGTGCAGCCATTCTCCCCTGCCTTTCCTGAGTTGTTCCTCCCTCATTAACATGAACTCACTGCCCCCTAAGGTTCCTGTCTAACCTTTCCAGTTGCTGTTGTCAGTTTGATTCCATATAGATAGTTCTTAAAGGAGCATAATGCTTAAGGCAAACATTTTTTTTTTTACTAGTTAAGCTAAACTATTGGTTGGTTTTAAGATTACTTCAGGGGATATCTTCAGTTTAAGATTTAAAGATTATCTCAGGGCAGTCGTTTCAGGGTTTCATCCACCCTCCATGGCTCCGTAAAGTTTAGAGTCCATGAGAATTTGAAACTCTGTTCTGCATTTCCCCCTTTTGATCAGAATTCTACTATCATATAGAAACCCAATTGATTTTTATTTGTCAACCTTGTACCCTGTAACTTTGCTAATTTCCTGTATTAGCTCTAGAAGTTTTCTAATGGACTGTTCGGGATTTTCTATATATAGGATCCTGTCATCTGCAAATAGAGGTAATCTTCTTTTCCAATCTGGGTACCTTTTCTTTCCTTTCCTTGTCTTATTGCTCTGGCTAGGACTTCAAATACAATATTGAATGGAAGTGGTGAGAGTGGGCACCCTTGTCTTGTACCCAGTTTCAAGGGGAAAGCTCTGTCTTTTTCCATTAAGTGTAACGTTGGCTGTTGGCTTTTCATATATGACCTGAATCTCATTGAGGAGTCACCCTTCTGTTTCAGTCTTCTTCAGGATTTTCATCAAGAAAGGGTGTTGGATTTTATCAAATGATTTTTCTGCATCCATAGAGATGGTCAGGTGATTCTTTTTCTTTGTTCTATTGATGTGGTGTATTGATTGATTTTCTAATGTTGAACCATCCTAGCATTCCTGAAATCAATACCACTTGGTCATAGCTTATGATTCCATTAATATACTGTTGGATCCTGTTTGCTCGTATTTTATTGAGGATTTTCCATCTATATTCATAAGAGATATTGGCCTGTGGATTTCTTGTGGTGTCTTTGTTTGGTTTGAGTATCATGGTTATGTTTGCTTCACAGAATGAATTAGGGGAGTGTTCCTTCTCTGTTTTTTGGAAGAGTTTAAACAGTATTGGTGCCAGTTGTCTAAATGATTGGTAGAATTCCCCAGTGAAGCCATCTAGTCCAGGACTTTCTTTGGTTGGGAGGTTTTTGATCACTGATTCAATCTCTTCACTCGTTATGGGTCTGTGGAGACTTTCTGTTTCCTCTTGAGTCACTTTGGGTAGATTGTGTGCTTCTAAGAATTTGTCCACTATGTCTAGGTTAACCAGTTTGATGCCATAACGTTGTTCATAATATTCTGTCATAATTCTCTATTTCTCTCGAGTCCGTTGTAATGTCTCCTGTTTCATTTTTTATTTTGGTTACTTGTGTCAATTCTCTTATCTTTCTAGCTAAAGGTTTGTCAATTTTATTAATCTTTTCAAAGAACAAACTTCTGGTTTTATCGATTTGCTCTATTGTTTTTCTGTTTTCTGTTTTATTTATTTCTGCTCTGATCTTTATTTCATTTCTTCTGGTAGGTTTAGGCTTAGTTGGCTCTTCTCTTTCTAGTTCCTGGAGTTGCTGAGTTAGGCTGTTAACTTGAGATCTTTTTTTTCATGTAGGCATTTATTGCTGTAAGTTTCCCTCCGAGCACTGCTTCTGCTGCATCCCATTAAGTTTTGATATGTTGTACTTTGATTTTCATTTGACTCTGAGAAATTTGTGCTTTCTTCCTTGATCCATTAGTGTGTTTAGTTTCCATATTTGTGTCTTTTTTATTTTCTTTTATTGATTTCTAGCTTCACTCTGTTTTCAGAGAAGATACTTTGTATGATTTCAATCTTTTTAAATTTATCAGGACTTGCTCTGTGACCTAAAATGTGATATATCCTAGAGAATGAGCCATGTGCACTGAAGTAAGAATGTGTATCATGCTGTTTTTGAGTGGAGTGCTCTATATATGTCTATTAAGTCTAGTTGGTTTGTAGTGTCATTGAAGTCCTCCATTTCCTTGTGGATCTTCTCTCAGCGAGTTCTGTCCAGTACTGAAAGTGGTTTATTGAAGTCTCCAGCTATTATTGTTGTAGTATCCATCTCTCCCTTCAATTCTCTCAGTGTTTACTTTATATATTTGAGTGCCCCAATGTTGGGTGCATATATGTTTATGAGTATTAAATTTTCTTGATTAATTGACCCTTTTATCACTATATAATGTCCCTGTTTCTCTTTTGACAGATTTTGTCTTAAAGGCCACTTTGTCTGATACTAAGATTGCCACCCCAGCTCTCTTGTGGTTATTTACATGGAATATTTTTTTCCATCCTTTCAACCTATTTGTGCCCTTGGGTTTGTTTCTTGTAAACAGTATGTTGTTGGATCATGTTTTTTTAATCCGTTCTGCCACTCTCTGCCTTTTGATTGGAGCATATAGTCCGTTTATATTCACTGTAACTGTTGATAAGTGACTTACTTCTGCCATTTTGTTATTTGTGTGCCTTAAGCCTTCTCTGTGTTTTTTCTTTTAGTACTGCTTGCTTTTGTGTTTTGTTGATTTATTGTAGTGAGCCTTTTTGGTTCCTTCTTTCCTTTTATGTATTTTTTTTAAAAATACAGTTTTCTTAGTGGTTACCAAAGTATTGCATTTATAACATTCTAGGGTAAGTTGGCACCAACTTAACCTCAGTAACATCCAAAAAGCTCTATATACCATTTCTTCCTCTGCCCCTTTTCTTTTTGCTATCACTAATTATATCTTTATGTTTCACGTAACATAATTCTATCCTTGCCTTTTATATATTTGTTACTAAGAAATCATGAAGGACAAAACATTTAGAATTATCAAGCATGAATTCCTTATTACTACCACTTGTCCATGCATTTCCATTTATTAGGGATCATCCTTTTTATGTATAGCTTTGAATTATTTTCTAGTGTCTTTTCTTTTCCATCTGCAGAACTCTTATTAGTATTTTTTGTAGGGCTGTTCTGGTGGATATGAACCTTCTCAGCTTCTGTTTGGGAATGTTTTAATTTCACCTTCATTCTTGAAGGATAGTTTCACTGGGTATAGTATTCTTAGTTGATAGTTTTTTCTTTCAGTGTTTTAAATATGTTATTCCATTGCCTTCTGGCCTCCAGCATTTCTGAGGAAAAATTGGCATTTAATCTTAATGGGAGTCTTTTGTATGTGACTGTTTGCTTTTCTTTCACTGCTTTCAGAATTTTCTTTTTATCTTTAATTTTTGAGAGCCTAGCTGTGATGTGTCTTGGTAGCTATGATGTATCTTGGTGTAGATCTCTTTGGGTTTATCCTGCTTGGGGTTCCTTGAGCTTCTTGGATTTATAGATTCATTTTCTTTGTTAGATTGGGGAAATTTTCTGTCATTATTTATTCAAATATTCTTTCTGTCCCGTTCTCTCATCTCCTAGAAATTCCCGTGATGTGTATATTAGGTCTTTTGTTTTTGTCTCTTAATTCCATTGAACTGTGTGCTCAGCCTTCTTAGCCTCCATTCTTGTTGCTGTTCAGCGTCTGTAATTTTAACTGTCTTATCCTCTAATTTGCTGATTCATTCTTCTGCCCATTTAAATCTGTTGGCAAGTCCTTCTGTTGTGTTTCTCATTTCAGTTATTGCTCCTTCCAGTTGCAGTATCTCCTTTTTTTAGATCCTCGTTTTGTTCTTGAGTTGTTTTTGTTATCTTAGCTCTTTCTCTGTTTTTCTTTAGTTATTTAGTTATGTTTAATGTTGTATGATATTCGTTATTTGGTCATTCTTAGATGCACTTTCACTCTTTGTCTTGTTCATTTGAATGGGCCATTGTTTCTTTGTTCTCTGTGTGTCTTGTGATTTTTTTTGTTGCGGCATTGGGATTTTCGAGGGTATTAATTTTCTCAGTTTTCCCCAGTGTTTGGTGTTTTCTTTCCAACACTGCTTTATCTCCAAGAAACTCTTAGGTGGGTAGAGCCTTTGGCTTTTGCTTATTGTTTCCTCTCCCTATCTGTGATAGCTCCTTCTCCCTCCCTGGTTTAACTGGGATTTGAAAGTTCCAGATCTCGTTTTTCAACTTGCAGTGTTTCCCAAACACACCAGACAATACACTGTGGTCAGTCTGTTCACCAGGAGGCGCAGTTCCAACTTTCTGGTTATTACTTTCTTCCGTTCTCTGTTTCTGCAGTGATGTTTTTAGTCAGAAAACCCACACCCAATGATCCCAGTTTGGGCCTGGGTGTTGCCTTCCAGTTTTGCTCCAGGTTTCCTTCCCTGCACTGTGGGTGCTGCTTATAACTGAGCTGGCATTCAGAGGAAGCATAGGCAGACTTTCCTTTCCTTCATTTCAGGAGAAGAAGGGGCTGGCACTCCCCAGAAGGACCTCCGTGAGATCTGTCTTGTTGATTTCAGAGCCCCAGTGGCCCTGTGGTGGTTGGGGGGAGCGTTCTCCACTTAGGCGACCCACCTCCTGACTCTCCACTGTAGGGAACCTTCTGTAGGAGTTTGCATCAGTCCAGCAGCCAACAGTTACTGGTTGGGGGAGGGGTAGTCACTCTTAGTGGACCTCTGGGGAGGTCTGCCTTGTTGGTATTAGAGCCCCCCTCCCCCTCACTGGAGTATGTTGGCTGTGGGTATAGCTTTACTCAGATGTCTGCTTCTTAGCACACAGCAGCCTCAGTGAGCAGTCCTCAGTGCTGACTGTCAGGAGGAGCAGACAGACCTGAACTGATCCCCAGGGAGGGCTGACCTGTTGGTTTTAGAGGCCTGAGTTATAGGGTGCTCAGGGAGGCCAATAGAGTGTTCATTATGGGAGCAGACTCCACTTTATGGGCTTTCTGTAGCAGTTCACAGTAGGCTTGCAGCCAACAGTGTCTGAGTGGGGGAGGTGCTGGTACACTCCAAATGGACTCTCAAGAAGGTCTGCCTTGTTCCTATCAGACCCCTCCGCTGGAGTGTGTTGGCTGAGGGTATAGCCGCCACTGAAGATGCCTGCTTCTTAGCATACAGCAGCCTCAGTCAGCAGTTCTCAGCACTGTCTTGAAAGAGGCAGCAGACAGACCAGAACTGACTCCCCGGGAGGTCTGTCCCGTTGGTTTCAGATGTCAGAGCTATGGGGTGCACAGGGAGGCAGGTAGCGTGTTGACTATGAGACTCCACGGAATGGGCCTCCTGTAGCAGTTTGCAGTAGGCTTACAAAGGATAGTGCCTGGGTTGGGGAGGTGCTGGCAAGCTCCAAACGGACCCCTGGGGAGGTCTGCCTTGTTCATTTTAGGGCAGAAGCTTGTGGTTCTGTCTCTCTACAAGCAGGGGCTATGGTCGTTAGGGAAGCAGGCTCTTTTTCTGGGGCCGCTACTTCAGTTCACAGCGGCTGGCAGCCCGCAGGGCTGGGGAAGGGGCAGGGATGGGAGAAATGATTTTCCTACTGTATGCAACTGGTTGCTTTGTTGACTCTTGCCTATATGCAGTTCCCTACTGCTTTCCTCTGCTCCCTGATTCAGAGTTCCTCAAAACTGAGCATGACTTTTTTCTTGTATTTGTGAGGTAGGGTCAGAATGATGGTTTTTTTATATCGCCATCTTCCCCAGGATCAGGACCTCTGTTCTTGACAGACAGGCCCAGACCCAGGCCTGTGTTAGGAGTGGTAAGGCGGGATCTTGGATGTCAGGAACAAGACAGAAGCCCAAACGCCCAACCCCAGTGGAGACCCAGACAGGAGCATTGGCCCTGTAGATGCCCTGCATTAGGCCAGGGTTGATCTGAGACTCTGGGACAGGGTGGGAAGACATGGGGCTATGGGGACTTGGAGCCAAGTGGGGCCAGTCTACAGCAGGTGGGGTTTTTGTTTACCTGGTCTGTTTAATCAACATGCTTTCCCCCTTTTCCTCCACTTCTCTCCAAGGCTCCAGGTGATATTTAACACATTCAAGACAGGGCTAGAGCCCAGAGCAGAGACGGAGGTGTTTGGGTTGCATGAGGGCGTATCACCGGTGTGGCAGAGGACAGGGAGCATGATTTGTCTGCTGCTCCAGCCCCTTGCCCTTCGGGTTGCTGCTGCTGTCTCCAGCTCCCCTGCTCCAGCTCCCCTGCCCCAGCCAGTGCTTAGACCTAGGAGCAGCCTGACAGGGAGGAGGGTGTTCTGTGTGCTGATGTGTGGGCATCATCAGTGAAGTTCCTCCATTCAGTCCAGAGAGCTCAGTGCCCAGGGGTGTGCTAAGGATTAGGAGAGAGTTGTCCCAGCCCCTGAAGGGCTCTCAGTCTCACCAGGGAGGGTAGTTGTGGGTTGTTGCGACTTGTTGATTTGTTGACTCTTGCCTGTATGCAGTTCCCCACTGCTTTCCTCCGCTCCCTGATTCAGAATCCCTCAAAGCTGAGGTGAGGTTTATGTGGGGTGTTTGAAGGGCTGGGATTTAAGATGGGGATTTTTTGGTCCCTTCAGTGCAAGAAAAGGCCCCAGCCAGAAAGGCGAGGGCTGGGGCTGGGCTTCTGTGTCCTGCAGACCCCGCAGCTGGGCAGCAGTTGGAGGAGGCTCTCTTTGGTCCCTCCCATTTCTGGTTTTGTGCTTCTCCTGCAGGGCCCTGAACATCCCAACCCTGGAAAGCCATTCACCGCCAGAGGGTTTCCCCGCCACTGCTACCTTCCGGACAATGCACTGGGCCGTAAGGTAAGGCCCTGCCACCTGCCCATGGCAAGCGGGAGC
The DNA here is from genome assembly GCF_030014295.1 of Loxodonta africana. Taxonomy (NCBI): domain Eukaryota; kingdom Metazoa; phylum Chordata; class Mammalia; order Proboscidea; family Elephantidae; genus Loxodonta; species Loxodonta africana. The sequence goes on along the minus strand of NC_087353.1, from coordinate 90,159,698 downwards.
TCACCTCTGGTTAGTGGGCCAGAGTGGACTCCCGTCTCCTGGAAGCTGGCCTGTGCCAGCTGCTTGTACAAAGTGCAGAGTAGGCTGGGGTGCAGGAAGGGTTTTGGCCTGGCTGCCATACCCAGCTCTGCCTCTGGGTCACCTTCTTTGTTACAATGTGAGGATGAGCCCCGGGGGCTGGGCTGGGACATTTGCCACCCTGCCAGTGTTCCTTCCCAGCTGCTGTGTGTTAGGCATCCCTATAACCAATAGGAATTTATTATCTTACTTCTGGAGGCTGTGAGTCCAAACTCAGGGCATCTGCAGGGCTCTCTCTCTCTTCCACTCTAGGGGAAGGTCCTTCTTTGTCTTTTCCAGCTTCTTGGTGTTTCTTGGCTCTCACATGGCCCTCGTCCCTTTCTGTCTGTGTTTCTTCTCCACCTTTAATAGGGAGTTGCTCAGATTAGATTAGGGCTCACGCTACTCTAGTATGACCTCATGTTAACTGATACCATCTTCAAAGACCTTATTTCCAAACAAGGTCACAGGTACCAGGGCTTAGAACTTTAACATTGTTTTGGGGGACACAATTCAATCCATAACAGAGATACCTGAACTTTACAAGGGGCTCTAGTGAGAAGGAGAATCTTCCAGCAACCTGTTGGATGGGGTTACATGTTCTTCAGCGAGTCAGTATAGCATGACATGATAGGGAAGGAGGGTGATCAGGCATGCCTGAGGAGTGAGGGCTGTGCCTGAACCTGAATGGGGAGTTTCTAGCTAGGAGAAGTCCAGAGAAGAACATCTCAGGCAGAGAAAATAACTGATGTGGAGTCTTTGAGTTGGGAGTGGGGCTGGGGTGTATGAAGAGTCAGACAAAGAGCCGGGGTTAAACTAGTGGGTATGGGAGAGTGAAGGCAGGGCTGGCAGCCCCCAAGTGCCAAGAAATAGACACTTGGGTTTTATTCTAAGTGCTATGTGAAGCCATGGGTGGGGGGCAGTAGAGGAGTAGGAGCCTCTACTTTTAGGTTTAAAACCTGACACTGGCTGCTGTGGAGGGTGGACAGGTGGCCAGGAGTGCAGGCAGAGCAAGCAGTGAGAATGGGACAGGCCAAGGAGGCTGGGATTTGAATGAGGATGTAGAGGAGGGAGCTCCTCTTAGGTGGATTTTGGAAGCAGGGTTGGAGCATCTGAGCTGACGGTGCCGTTTTCTGAAGAAGGGAGGAGTAGGGGTAGGGGCAGTGCCGGTGGAACCAAGAGTTGTATCGTGAGCAGGTTGCGCGTGAGGTGCCGTTGGGATTTCTGTTAGGCAGTTCCAGTTCCAGGGGGTTTGGGGCTGGAGCTAGAGACTGGGGGACCCCCCCCAATGGTGTTGAATGCCCAGGGGCTGTGATGATATCACTGGGGTTGAGCCTCTTGGAGAGGAGAAAGGCCCCACTCCAGCACTGTGCCTACACACAGCTGGCGTTTGGTGGGTGGGTACTGCTGTGTCCTTATCACTGGGGAAACTTGAACCAGTTTTAGGAGGAGGGGTGGCTGCAGACGGGTTGGAGGGGTGGTGGGATGCTCCTGCCCTGCTGCCTCTCATCTCCTGTCCCCAGGGTGAGGACATGAAGGCTCAGGCTGGGTACTTGTTCACCTGGCCCTCCCCACCTTCTCCTCCTCCTCCTTGGGCAGGTTCTGGAGCTCCTGAAGGTGGCCTGGAAGAGGCGACTTATCTTCACAGTAGGGACGTCCAGTACCACAGGCGAGACTGACACAGTAGTATGGAATGAGATCCACCACAAGACAGAGATGGACCGCAATGTGACAGGCCACGGCTACCCCGACCCTAACTACCTGCAGAACGTGCTGGCTGAGCTGGCTGCCCAGGGGGTGACTGAGGACTGCCTGGAGCAGCAGTGACCCACCAGCCTGGCCGGCCCCACCCCACCCCGCCATGCCTCCTCTGGCAGCTGCCCATTCCCCCACTGTTGGCTGGGTTGGGCAGGCAGGAAGGTGCCTTTCCCAAGAGGCTAGAATGTTTGCTCAGGCACTGGGTGTGCTCCCCTGATGCCAGGCTACACCTACCTGCCTGTCTCCCTTCTTCTTCCCCCTGGGCATGTGGGGAATTAGGCAACCCTGGGGAGTTGTACTTGAAGGGGAGGTGTAAGATGCAGCTACCTCAGTGCATGGGGCCGCTCTGTCATCTGGAGGGCTGCTTTGGGCCCACAGTGCCCAGGCCTGGTGCAGGGTGAGTGGAGATTGCCCCATCCCTAGCGAGGGGTGGGCATAGGTTCTGGGTCAGCTTCTCATACCTCATATTTTCTGTTCGCAATAAATGCCCAGTAGCCAAAGTCAGCAGGCCCTCTTGTGTTTGTCAGTGGGAAGACTGTGTGTGTGTGTATGATTGGACCCCATGTGAGGAGGCCAGCACACAGCTGTCCCACAGTGCTCACTGCAGACAGAACATCAAGAGCAGGAAGAGTACCCCCAGGCTGCTTGTTCAACCCCCATTTGATAAATGAAGCTGAGGTCAGAGTGAGGGGCAGCCCCTGGCACTGACCTATACTGCTGCTGCAGTTCCTCCTATTGTCTGATTCTCCTTCCAGGGTTCAGGGCAACAACTCTGCCACATCCTACCATTCCAGAACGCCCCCCATGCTTACTCCCCAGGGTTCTGGTTTACAGAATGCTGTTCGCACAGGGCAGGTGCTGCTGTCTCTGTTTTACAGGTGAGGAAAATGAGGTTGAAGGGCACAGTGGTTGATTCCAGGTCATAGACTAGTCACGTGGTAGGCCTGGGGCTGGAAGATAGATCCTGGCTCCATCCTCAAAGTTCTTATTCTGCTGGACCCTCTTAAAAGGAGGACCAGTCACTAATATTCCCAGTCACCAACAGTGCAGGGCTGAGACCTGGCTCTGCCTGAGAAGAAGGGTTCAGACCTGGGGCTGGATGGACAAACAGGGCCACATTATGACTGTTATGGGCCAGAGGTACTTTTGCCTTGGGGAGCCCTCTTATCCCTTAAAAAAAAAAAATCTGTTTTATAACATGTTGGTATAAAGATGAATGTATTAATTTTATATAACATTATAATATTAGGGGGAACATTTTCGTGGGCCGTAGGCATTGTGGCCTAGTGGGTAAGTTGGTCCTGTGGTAAAGGGCAGGGTAGGTCTTGGTAGAGAACCCCAGCACCTCAGCTCAGCCTTACCCCAAACCTGTTTCCAAATTTGAGACCCACTGCTGCTCAGAGCACGGGGGTGGAGGACTCGAAGGCTGGGACCCATTAAAATATAGTGAAAATTTGGATGGGAGAAAAGATTTGCAAGTTGTATATCTCATAAAGGTCTGAAACACATAACCTGTAACCCATTGCCGTCAAGTAAATTCTAACTTGACGACGCTATAGGACAGACTAGATCTGCCCCATAGGGTTTCCGAGGAGCGGCTGGTGGATTCGAACTGCCCGCCTTTGGATTAGCAGCCATAGCTCTTAACCCCTGTGCCACCAGGTCTCTAGTATCCAGAATATACAAAAAACTCTTGGAATTCAGGCAAGACACCTGATTAAAAAATAGGGGAAAACATGGGCAAAGGATCTGAATAGACATTTCTCCAAAGAAGATATGCAAATGACCAAGAAGCACATGAAAAAATGCTCAACAACATTAATCATTAGGGAAATGCAGATCAAAACCGCAACAAGATAAGATACCCCCTCATACCCACTAGGATGGTGTGGATTGAATTGTGTCCCCCCAAAATATGTGTCAACTTGGCTAGGGCATGATTCCCAGTAGTGTGTGATTGTCCACCGTTTTGTCATCTGATGTGATTTTCCTATGTGTTACAAACCCTACCTCTTCATGATGTTAATGAGGCAGGACTCAATCTACAACATTGGGTTTTACTTAAGTGGATCTCTTGAGATATAAAAGAAGTGTGCAGAGAGACATCATGGGGACCTCATAGCACCAAGAAACAAGAACCAGGAGAATGGTGCATCCTTTTAGGCCCAGGGTCCCTGCGCTGAGAAGCTCCTCATCTGGGGAAGATTGATGACAAGGACCTTTCCCCAGAGCTGACAGAGAAAGCCTTCCCCTGGAGCTGGCACCTTGAATTTGGATTACTAGCCTCCAAGACCGTGAGAGAATAAATTTCTCTTTGTTAAAGCCGTCCACTTGTGGTATTTCTGTGACAGCCGTATTAGACAACTAAGGCAGATGGCTATAATAAAAAAGATGGACAATAAAATGTGTCGGTGAGTATGTGGAGAAATGGAACCCACATACACTACTGGTGGAAATACAAAATGCAGCGACTTTGGGAACCAGTTTGGCAGTTCCTCAAAAAGTGGAGTTACCATAAAAAAAAATTTTTAAAAGCCGTTGCTGGTCAAGTCGATTCTGACTCATAGTGACCCTGTAGGACAGAGTAGAATTGCCCCATAAGGTTTCCAAGGAGCAGCTGGCGGATCGAAACTGCTGACCTTTTGAGTAACAGCTGAGCTCTTAACCACTGCACCAGCTGGGCTCCAAGAATTACCATATGACCCAGCAATTCCGCTCCTCGGTGTAGACCTGAGAGAACTTAAAATACGCCTACACAAAAGCCACGTGAATATTCCTAGCAGCGTTATTCATAATAGCCAAAAAGTGGCTGACGACGACTAAACGCGTTGAATGAACGTATCCATCGACTGAGGAGTGAACAAAATGTGGTCTATCTGTACAATGGAGTGCTAGTCAGCCATAAAAAGGAATGAAGTTCTGATATGTGCTACGACATGGATGAACCTTGAAAACAATGCTGAGTGAAAGAAGCCAGGCACACAAGGCCACAGATTATGGGATTCCATGTACGTGAAATGCCCGGAAGAGGCAAATCCATAGAGACAGGAAGTAGGTTAGAGAGTGAGTATCGGGTTTCTGCGGGTGATGAAAATGTTTGGGAATTTTATAGTAATGACAATTGCATAACCTTGTCATACACTAATAACCACTGGTTTGCTCACTTTAAAAGGGTATTTTATGATACGTGAATTCTATCTCAATAAAATACATACATAGAACCAAAAGGAGTAACGTAAGTGGCCACCTGTTAGCTGTTGAGGACTCCACCAACGTTTCTCTGAGTCCAGCTTTGGACAAAGGAGCTGAGGCTGGCCAAGAAGGAGTGGTATGGCCTCTGATGGGGCTGGAGCTGGGCAGATTGGGGTGCTCCCTGCTCCCTACCCCCTCCGCACACCCTGCTCCCTGCTCCCCACTTCCTGGGTGGGGATAGGAGGCCTGAGGGAGGCTCCTGGCACCTGGGGCACAGGAATCTGAGGCACGCAGCCCAGAGCAATGTTGCCAGAGGCTGGCCCCCCCTCCCCAGGACTGGGAGGCCTGGTGGGGTCCAGGTCCACATATTTACTCTGGGGTGCTGGGGTGGCTGGGCTGGCATCTGGATATCCAGTGGCCCTTCTCCCTCAGCCTGGGCGGTGGGGCCTGGCACTGGCTTGCCCCACATGAGAGTGCTGGCCACGCCTGCTACCCGTGGTGGGCGGGCTGGTTGGGGGCGGGCATTTGCAGTTACAAGTCTTTCCAGCCCTGGGGCCAACCTGGCAGCCTGACTAGCTCTTCTGGGATGGGAGTGGGTAGCCCCTGAGAATCACTGCGCAGCCCCTCCCAGGCTGTGGATGTGCAAGAAGGCCAGGCGGTGGCTGGCCAGCACGGGGCTCCCCTAGACGCAGCCTCACTTATGGCTGCTGATCCTGGTGCTGAGCTGGCTCAGGGCCACCGGGAGCCTGGGTGAGTAGGGTCCTGGGATGGGTGGGCCTGCTGGAGTGTTCAGACCCTGGGAGCCCATCCCTCAATTGGGAGAGGCAGCTCCCAGAGGCAGTGGTCCTTCACTCTTATCTCTGTGGCCACCAGTACTCAACCTTGTCCCCCATGGCCACAGAGCTGATCCCCTCCACGCCACAGATAACGGCCTGGGAGGGAAGGTCACAGCCACCACGTTCTCCCTGGAGCAGCCGCGCTGCGTGCTCGACGGACATGCCAGGGCTACAGACACCGTCTGGCTGGTGGTAGCCTTCAGCAACGGTGTGTGGTGCAGGTCTGGGGCCTGGGGTGAGGGTTGGAGGCCAAGAAGGGGGCAGGAGGCCTGGAAGCCCAGGCCAACATATCCCCTCGCGTTCAAAGACTTGAGTGCCTTACAGGGCTGTGTGAATATGCAGGTGGCTCGGACACAGCCCCTACCCGAAATGTCTGACTGTGTAGTGGCAGCAGGAGGGAGAGGTGAGGGAAACATTCCTTGGGAAGGTGACATTTGAGCTGCGGTTTGAAGCGTGAGCAGTTTTCCAGGCAAGGGCAGCCAGTCTGCGCCAGGCCAAGGGGAATGCAGAGGCTGAGGGAGAGGAGCTCGTTTAGGGGTCGGGTGCAGGCAGGGTTGGGCTCCACCCTGACAGGGTTCTTACAGGATGACAAAGCCTGATTTGTGTCCGGATGGTCCTTCTGGGCTCTAAGGTGGCAGGCATAGAGGCCCAAGACCCAGCAAGGGGCTATGGTCAGGTAGGCTGCAGGGCAGGTAAAGACAGGACCCTGGTCAGTATGACCTGGCCTTGCCTCTTCCCCCACACCCTGATCTGTCTCTCCATCCTGCAGCCTCCAAGGACTTCCAAAAGCCAAAGACACAGGCTGAGATCCCCACCTTTGCCCAGCTGCTGACCGATGGGCACTGTATGACACTGCCCCCGTCCCCAGTCCAGCTGCCCTGCACAGACTCCGTGGGGGGCAGTGGGAGCGCCCTCCTGCTGCGGGTGGGCAATGATGCCCGTTGCCTGGCTGACCTCCAACAGTCACCCTACTGCAATGCCCCCCTACCCAGCCCTGGGCCTTACAGGTGGGCGGCCCCACCTAGCACCTGGGTTTGGGGCTGAGCTTGGGGCCAAGGGCTGCCCTCCCCAGCCTCTCACCTAGTGGTCAGCCCCATGTCCTGGGCCTGCCCCTACGCAGGCCTTGCTTGGTCTCTTCCTTCTTGTAGTGGGGCAACAGTCCTTATCCCAGCAGTGGGGGCGGGGTGGGGTGGGGTGGGGCAGGATACAGCCTTCCCTGGAGCCTGGAGAAGAGGAGACAAGGGCACCAAAGCCAGGGAGCTGCAGAGCCAGAGTTGCACCCCGCTTGTTCCTACCGCTGGCAGACCTGTTAGGAAACAGGCTGGGGGCTTGGTTCAGGCATAACCAGGTGGGTCTAAGGGGTGCGGGAAGCAGGAGAGTTGGCTACCATTCCATTTTACAGATGATAAAACTGAGGTACAAAGTGTCAAGTGGCCTGTCAAGGTCAAAGGCAGCGCTGAGATGGGAATGCAGGTGTCAGGACCAAGGCTGCCCCAGCCCCTGGAGGCCAAGTGGGAGCAGGGGAAGGGGGGACTGCAGGGTGGGTCACGGGGCTGGAAGCCCTCTGCCATCCACTCTGTCAGCAGAGCGAAGCCCAGGATCGTCTCCCTCTGCCCTCTCACTCACCTTTGCCAGTTCTACCATCCCACCTCCCCTGTGGCCACACCTGGGCTCAGCTTCCATCTCCCCACCCTGCCCCCAACCCCAGCAGCCATCAGAGCTGGCTTCCCTCAAAGCCAACCTCCCTGGATCCCTCAATGCTCAAAAAGTTTCCAGAACTCCCCATTCTGCACAAAAATAAGATGGGAGCTCCTCTGCTAGGCTCTTGGTGCCCTTGGCTCTCCCTGGCCCTCTCCCTGGCCACACCTTCCCTCCGGCCTCCACCCTCACTGACTCCACCCAACCAGCCCCACTAGCCCTCCCTCCTTCTCTGCCTTTTGGTGACTGTGTGACATTTAGTATCTGGGGTACCCTAAACCAGCATAAAAAAAAAAAAAAATTAAAAAACCCCCAGCATATCCAGCCTAAATCGGGTGGCAGCTATCAGGAAAGCCACAGCTCAGATAAATTGGGGTGGCTGGCAGAGGTCACTGTGGCCGGAGAGGCAGTAACAGGACCAGGCCATGGCTGGTAGCAATGCCCCAGGGAGAGCCACCCCGCCCACGAACCACAGACAAGGCCAGAGGCCTGGCCCAGAAGAGGTCTGGGGCCTGGCCAAGGAGGCACCCTGCCCAGGCAGTTGAGGCATCTGAGGAGTCCCTCCTCTTCCTCCCCCAGCGTGAAGTTCCTCCTGATGGACACTGAGGGCTCACCCAAGGCGGAGACGAGGTGGTCAGACTCCATTGCTCTCCACCAAGGTAGCCTGGGGGAGCCTGCCTGCCCCAGAGGACTCACTGGCCTCTCTGGGTCAACTTGACACCTTCTGCAAAATGGTTGAGCTCAGTTGACTCCATGTGCTGCTCCCATGGGGCTGGGGGCTTGCAGGCAGTGCCCAAGTCTGGCCCACCCAACAGCACCTTGGAGGGGAGGGTGGGACCATGGGTCAGTCCCATCCCCAAGCGTGGCCAACCTTTGGGTGCCAGGCCCCAGCCCAGTGTGGCCAGAAACAGCTTCGCCTCCTGCAGGGAGCCAGCCCCATGCCAAGTGGTGCTGTGGTGGGAGAAGGGCAGCCCACGAAGGAGGCAGAGTCAGAAAGAACGGGGAGGCTTCCCTGAGCAGGGCCCCACAGGGGCCAGAGCTGGGGGATAGGGAGGGCTGCAGAGGTGGGGGTGGTAGGAGGGAGAGACCTGCAGTGGCAGGGGAAGGTGAGGTTGTTATCTGAAGGTCTGGAAGCCAAGATCAGTCCTGAGGTCTGCAGCCACTCTGCTGCCATAGGCAGGCCAGGGGTGGGGGGATTCACGGGGACAGCCTGGGCTGTGATACCAGGTACAGGCTGGGGTAGGGGGTGATCAGACTAGCTGACCACTGATGCCTGCCCAAACTGGACAGATGGGTAGAGTCAGGAATCTGGGGAGGTGAGGTGGCCAGGCCTTGGGGTGTGAGCATGGGTGGGAGGGAGGGAGGCGACAGTCTCTGAGCGGCGCTGTGTGTACAGGGAGGGCCCCAGGCTCCATCGACACGTGGCCAGGGCGGCGAAGTGGGGGTATGATTGTCATCACCGCTGTCCTGTCTTCTTTGGCTGGCCTCCTGCTCCTGGCCTTCCTGGCTGCCTCCACCGTGCACTTGTGAGTGGCCCACACCCCGTACCCTGGCAGACCCATCCCTCACCCACCCGAACCTCTTCAGCCACAGACTAGAGGCCTCCATTCGCTGCAGTTTTGATGAGGCAGGGCCCCTCCAGGGAGTGTGCAGGGAATTTCTACACTGCACATCTCACCTCAGGGGTGAGGGAGGTGGTCCAGCACCTCCTCGGGATGGGCCTCAGGGAAGGGCCTCAGTTGGCCCTGGCCTCCAGTGTGTCCTTGGCCACACCCTTCTCCTCCTGGGCGTTGTTTTTTACTCTGTGGTTGCAGTGAACGGACGCCAGGGTAGTCAGGCAAGCCTGCAGTGGGTTCTCGAAGGGAGAAAAGGTGAGGCTAGAAGGATGAGGGATCTGCAGGAGAAGCCAGGTTGGTAGCCCGACCCCACCCTGCTGCAGGGACTCAGCGCGTCCTCCTTTCCCTGCCAGCTCCAGCCTCTGGTTGCCCAAAGAGGCCCAATCTCCTGAGCAGCTGCGGATCGGCTTCTTCATGGGGAAGCGCTACACAACCCACCACATCCCGCCCCTGGGCTTCGAGCCTGGCCTGGCCCCTCTCCCCAGCCTCAGCCGCTAGCCAGGCCTGCATGGCTGGACCCTGAAGCAGGGGGGTGGGGGGCAGGCAGAGGGGGAGGGGAGCAGGGTGTGCAGTGCTCAACTCCAGCCCCTGGGCCCACACCCCCAGCTGCCTGAAACCCCCCACCATTAGCATCCTGCTGGCCCTCCCCAGGCATCTATATATTATAGTTAGCAGAGTTGGGGGGTGGCGTGGTCAGGCTGAGATCTAGTGCCCGCCTCAGCCCCTCCCTCTGTTCTGCTGGACCCCGGCGAGGGAAGGTGAAGTTCATGTGGAGGGGCAGCCCTGACAGGAAGCTTCCAGGCCTCAGGAGGAGGCCATAGAGGGTCTTGCTTGGCCCTGTTCAGGGAGCTGGACTGGGCACATCTCAGTCATATGAGGCTTGAGCCTCCCTCTGTCCCAGCCACTAGAGGCTGGGGCTGGAGTGAGGCCTGGGGCGGGGGCACCTCCATCATCTCTGGGTAGGGCTCTGACTGAGAGAGGGACTTTCTGGGCCAAGTGTAGACACACATACGATCACCCATTTGGGCCATCAATTCCAACCATACGGCACACACAGACGGCTCACACACTTGTCCACCCACTCCACATTTACTGAGAGTCTGCCATGTGCCACGCACAGTGTCAGACATGGGGCAGCAGGCAGAGCAGGTCCTGACCTTGGGGAGCTCACTCACTGCTCTGGACCTGATGACCACGTGTCCAGATGTCACCCATTATAGTTGGGGGCTTATGGCTCAGATAGTCACAAGCCCTCAGGCTTATAATCCCTCAGTCACCCCAAAGGGTTCTCTGGGGCCTACGAGGCCCCTTAGCGTCTTGAACCCAGTGGATCACCTGGAAGGAAACGCTTCAGGATCAAAGCCCCCAAGCATCCCTCTATCCTCAAGGCCGGTGCTTCCCACCATCGCCACACGGGGGCGCCAGTACGCCGCTGCAGCTGCACGGCTCACGCGCATGCGCAACCTATTCACGAACCTGTTGACTGGCGTGCTGACCAGGCTGCATGGTGGCCTCGTGTGGGATAGTGGATGCAGTTCAGCGGGTTCTGGGAAGGTCGGGGTTCGAGGCCTCACCTTGGCCAAGCCAGAGGGCTGAGCAATCAAGCCCCTGCTAATAGGCCTGTTGTGAGCCATCCAAACTCACAGCCCCAACCTTTTCTAGATGAAGAAACCGAGGCCCAGTGATTTGCACACCTCCTCCCTCTGTCCACTGCCACCCCGACCCCGTGCCCCTGGGCCTTGCTCCCAGCCCTCTAGTCTGACCACGGCTCCCACTGTGTAGGCCGCACCCATGAAGGGCGCCCGGCCAGTGACCAGCAGGCTGCCCCAGTCTTTAAAACAAACAAAAAAAAACAAAACCCAGTGCCGTGGAGTCGATTCCGACTTATAGCGACCGTATAGGACAGAGTAGAACTGCCCCATAGAATTTCCAAAGAGACCCTGGCGGATTTGAACTGCCGACCTTTTGGTTAAAAAAAAAGAGAGAGAGAATAAATACAGCCTGGCTCCTCCCACGACCCTCCTGAGTGCTGGTTCCCAGAGGGGAGCTTTCCCACGGGGAAGACCAGAGTGGGTTCATCTTGTCCAGCCTGGCCCTGCTCAGCCACTGCCACCAGCCTTTCCCCTTGATTACTATCCCTACTTATACTTTAGGAGCCCTGGAAGCACAATGGTTAAGCACTGGGCTGCTAACCTAAAGGTCCATGATTCGAACTCACCCAGCAGCTCCACCATGATAAAAGACCTGGTGATCTGCTCCTGTAAATATTACAGCCTAGGAAACCCTATGGGGCAGTTCTACCCCGTCCTATAGGGCTGCTGTGAGTCAGAATTGACTCAATAACACACAACAAGAACAACTTGTGCTTGGGAGGCCCCCCCCAACAGCTGCAGAGAAACCCACTCACCTGTTCCAGTGCTGAGAAGCCTGCCATTCACCCAGATTGTGAGGCTTCAGCAGTGATCTCTCCCAGAAGGATCTGCTCCAGGGGAGAATCTTTGCTTTCAAAGCTCATGGTGAAAACTCCATGGTGGCCTCAGCCCCCAATCCTGCCTGCCCGACAGCCACAATCCTACCCTCCAGGTGTAGACAGAAGCAGACTCAGTCCAAAGCAGTCAGGAGTCAAATGCTCCGGTGCCTGGGTGACATCTAATCATGGGAGGCAGCCCCTTTGAACAGCTGGTGTTGAAGCCCAGGTCCCTGTAGACTCCTGGAATTGTGGGTGTCTTAGTTATCTAGTGCTGCTGTAACAGAAATACTAGAAGTGGATGGCTTTGACAAACGGAAATTTATTCTCTCACATTCTAGGAGGCTAGAAGTCAAAATTCAGGGCGCCAGCTCCAGAGGAAGGCTGTCGGTTCTGGGGGAAGGTCCTGGTCATCAGTCTTCCCCTGGTCTAGGAGCTTCTTAGCACAGGGACTCCACCGCTCTTTCTTGGTGGTATGAGGTCCCTTTCCTCTCTGCTTGATTCTCTCTTTTATATCTCATAAGAGATTGGCTCAAAAGAACAAATATTGTGTGAGACCACTATTATAAGAACTCAAGAAAAGGTTTAAACACAGAAGAAAACATTCTTTGATGGTTATGAGGGTGGGGAGGGAGGAAGAGGGGTATTCACTAACTAGATATAAACCAAAACCAAGCCCAGTGCCGTCGAGTCGATTCCGACTCATACGACCCTGTATAGTAGACAAGGATTATCTTAGGTGAAGGGAAGGACAACACACAATACAGGGGAAATGAGCACAACTGGACTAGACCAAAAGCTAAGAAGTTTCCTGAATACAGCCAAACACTGCGAGGGACAGAGTAGCAGGGGTAGGGATCTCAGGACCATGGTTTCAGGGGACATCTAGGTCAACTGGCATAACAAAGCTTATTAAGAAAATGTTCTGCATCCCACTTTGGTGAGTGGTGTCTGGGGTCTTAAAAGCTAGCAAGTGGCCATCTAAGATGCATCAATTGGTCCCAACCCACCTGGAGCAAAGGAGAATGAAGAACACCAAAGACACAAGGAAAATATGAGCCCAAGAGACAGAAAGGACTGCATAAAGCAGATTCCATCAGCCTGAGACCAGAAGAACTAGATGGTGCCTGGCTACCACCAATGTCTTGCCCTGACAGGAACACAACAGAGAATCTCTAATGGAGCAGGAGAAAAGTGGGGTGCAGAACTCAAATTCCAGTAGTAGAGCAGACTTAATGGTCTGACTGAGACTGGAGGGACCCCAGAGGACATGGCCCCCTGACCCTCTGTTAGCCCAAAACTAAAACCATTCCCAAAGCCAACTCTTCAGACAAAGATTAGACTGGACTACAAAACATGAAATGATACTGGTGAAGAGTGTGCATCTTGGCTTAAGTAGATACATGAGACTAAATGGGCAGCTCCTGTCCAGAGGCGAGATGAGAAGGCGAAAGTGGACAGGAGCTGGTTAAGTGGACACGGGAAATAGAGGGTGGAGAGGAGGAGGGTTCTGCACATTGTGGGGAGAGCAAGCAGGGTCACATAACAATGTGTGTATAAATTTTGTATGAGAAACTAACTTGAACTGTAAACTTTCACTTAAAGCACAATTAAAAAAAAAAAGAGAAATTGACCCAAAATACAACCTAATCATGCAGATTGAGTCCTGCCTCATTAACATAACTGCCTCATTAACATCATACAGGTTAAGATTTACCCCAATAGGGTAACTACATTCCCTCACAAAATACTGGGAATCATGGCCTAGCCAAGTTGACACACATTTTGAGGTGACACAATTCAATCCATAATAGGGGAGGAGGTTAAAAATCCGCCCCCCCCCACCTGCTGCCCCAGCACAGCCTGTCTCATACCACTGTCCAGGCCCATCTCCAACACAAAATGGGGAGGCTCTCAAGGCCTGGGATACCCAGCAGGGGGCCTGGCACAGGAGACGCAGAAGAGATGGCTCAAGGAACCCTCCAGGGCCTGGTGATGAGATAGCAGAAGGAATGGCCACAGGCTTTTTCGTGTCCTGGGGGCCCCCTCTCTGTGGCTTGTTCTCAGTGCCAGAATCTGTGGCTCCCTGACGTTCCCCAGCCTCAGCTCGTTTTGAGTTTTGAAGCACCTCCTTGCACCCATGAGGAACTGTTCTCACCTTGGCCCTCTGGTCTTCTCTGGTGGAAGGACTGCTCTCTCAGCATCACATCTAACAGGTGGAATGAAGACTGAAGCAAAGCCCAGGGGGCACGGGAACCCGGGGAAGCACCTGATCCCGCCCAGGGCCCAGGGGAACTCCTCAGGATGATGTATGAGCTGAGGTGAGTGAAGTTAGTCAAATACTGTAGAGGGGGAAAGAAAGAGGGAGCAAGAGAGAGCTAGGCTCAGGTCTTCCTGAGCCTAGCTCTCTCTTGCTCCAGTGGCATGGAGGGTGACTGGGAGGCCAGTGAGGGAGAGGTTGGCCTGGTCTTCCAGGCAGATGGAACCAGGGCAGACATGGATGGATGGAGAGGATAGGATGGATTCCAGAAATATTACCGAGGAGAAAAGAGGAATTGGGACTTCTCAGCTATGGAATGGTTTCTGAGGTAGGGATGAACGTGAATGCATGTGGAAGCACTTTGCTGGGGTGGGGTCCCCAAGGCCCGCGGCAGGATAGCCAGGACTGCGTATTACTGCAGAACACTGCACAAGTGGTCACACCACCCCAGCTTCTCAGAAAAAGGGGTTCAGGGGACGCCATCTTAATAGCCGGTGAATTCCACAAGAACATTAATAAACTGTTAATATTTTACAAAGAAAAAAAACATACCCCGAGTGACCTGGAGGCCACCCTGTGGCCTGCTGTAGGGTGTGCTGACCCAGGTGTGCTGGCAACCAGGTCAAGGTTTTATGGATCACACGGAGAAGGGGGCAGCAGAACCAGGTTAGCGCTGCTAGGGCAGACCCCACGGTGGGCCGCAGAGTTGTGCTGAATTCTGCCCGAGTCATGCTCAAGAGGGCTGACAGATGGACCTCAGCCCTGCAGTGTCAGCTCGTGACAGCTCAGAGCAGGCTGAAGAGTGGTAACCAGGTTGTGGAGAGTCTTTCATTAAATGGCCTTTTAAAATTTTCTCCAGGAGCATCCTTGGGGAAAAGCCTTGAAACCCACTGGCCTGGAACATAATGGCTCAGTAGTTAAAAACAAGTTTATTGTCAAAAATGAAAAACAGCTATGACGGTGGGGTGATGAGTCGAAGATGATTCATCAGGCTGAATATCAAAGGAATCAAGGTGGAAACCAGGCAACGGAGCCAACACCCTCCCCACTCTCACTCTCTGTGTTCTCCCCCCCCCCGCCCCCGCCCCCCAGGTATCTCAGAACCATCTATTTCTCTCCATCATTGCCACAATCCCCAGGCAAGCCACCTTTGTCTCTCACTAGGGCATCAGCACCTGCCCCCTCACTGGTCTCACTACGTTCCATTCCTGATCCCCACACCCATTTTCCTCAGAACATCCAGAGGGACAGCATTCTCAACCTGATTGTGTTCCATCCCTGCTCACAACCTTCAAGGACTACACCATCCATCCCTTGCTTCCTGTACTCCAGCCACACAGGTCTTTCTTTAGCCCCTCCTGCCACGGGGCCTTTGTACTTGCTTTTCCTTCTACATACAACACTCTTCTGCTTCTCTCCCTTCCCTCTAGTCAGTATCTCAGCTCAAATGTCATGTCCTCAGGGACACCCTTCCTGGCCCCTCAGCTCTCCTAAAGGAGAGTTCTTTTCCTTTACAGCATGTTTTTCATTTTGTAATTAGACATTTAAAAGTGTGAGTCCTTGATGTTTGAATCTTCCCTGCTAGACTGTAAACTCCAGGAGTGTCTAGCCTCCAGAAGATGTTCAGTAAATATTTCTAGGATGAATGAATCTTATAAAATACAAATGCATGGTCACATTCTCTTTCTTCTAAATAATGGCTTTATTGAGATGCATTTAGCACTTTCAATGGTTTTTAGTATATTTGTAAAGTTGTGTAATTATCGCCACAATCAATTTTGAATATTTTTGTCATTACCCCGAAAGAAACCTTGTACCTGTTAGCAGTCAGTCATGTCTCCCCCTAGCCTCTGGCAACCACTAATCTACTTTCTGTTTCTATATATTAAAAAAAAAAAAAAATTGTTGTCGCTTCCAACTCATAGCGCCCCTATAGGACAGAGTAGAACTGCCCCACAGGGTTTCCAAGGAGCATCTGGTGGATTCGAACTGCCGATATTTTGGTTCACAGCCATAGCTCCTAACTACTGCGCCACCAAGGTTTCCATAAATTTGCCTGTTCTGGATATTTCATATAAATAGAACAATACAATATGTGGTCTTTTGTGTCTGGCTTCTTTGACTTAGCATAATGTTTTCAAGATTCACCCATGGTGTAGAGTGTATCAGCACTTCATTCCTTTTTAATGCCAAATAACATTCCATTGTTGTCAACTGACTACCTTTTGTTTCCGCTTTTGGGCTGTCATGACTAATGCTACATCTTTACACTCTTAAACCCAATATAGGTGTGTTTGTTTGTTTCAGCAAAGCATTAAATTAATTTTAATTTTAATGTTACTGCTGAAGTATCTATTCCTCTGATCAACACCATTCTAGGACTATATTTTTGGGGAAAAGGAAATGGAAGCGCTGCCTCTGTCTCTCACCTCCCCTCCTCGCGCTCTGCTGATTCATTTCTAACAGGGTAGAATGGTATTTCAATGTTAAGTCTCACCTGGAATCCCCATGCATTCCCTGGGTATTGCATTCTTTGACTTCCTCTGTGGGAGCTTCTGGGCCTGTCAGCTCTGGAATCTGGGTGTGTTGGCCAGGATGGACTGGCCATGGCATCTGCTTCTTGGCCTGGCATAGGTGTCTTTGCTGGTGGACCACCCTGGCTGCAAGGGTTGCTGGGAAACACAGATTCCCAATGGGAGACAGGGACTCAGGCCTCTGCCTAGATCGGCACTGCACTAGGGTGCCAGGGTGCCAGGGTGCGCAGTGAGGGAGCTGACCCCACCTGGAGAAGGGATGCCTTCTTGTGATTCTCATAAAGGTTTCATTTGGCTAGTGCTCCATCTGGAAACGCTTCAGGCAGGAAAGTCATTTCCCAGGCAGAGGAAGGCTGGGAAGAATTTGGGCAATGGGAGAGAATGGCAACAATCTACCACCTTGAGGAGGGCAGCCTGTCACCAGGCCCTGGGGAGAATGAGGAATTTATGCTTGATTTATGGTCATTGTGTGTAATGACCACCATAATAAAAGTATTTAATTCAATGCTGGACGTTTCTCAGAACATTTCTTGGATTTATGACTATATGTCCCTCCTGCTCCTATTTTAGCCCTGGCCTTTCTAGAGATGGTGGGGCCTGCCTCGCCCTCTACCACAGGTTGGGCTTCAATCAGTCCAGGGAGGCAGTGGGCTCGGTGGGCCCTGGGCTAGTGAGGGAGAGAGCCAGGGCTTCTCTAGAGATAGTCCTTGGGCATGTCATCCCCTCTGTGAGCCCCAGTGTTCCTTTCTGTACAATGGGAACAGTAATTTCCACTACAAAGGGCTGCTATGGGGGGCAATGAGATGTGGTGGTTGAAAGGGTCCATAATCATCCCCTGGGGCTGTCATAACAAATTACCACAAACCAGGTGACTCAAAACAATAAGAAGTTATTGTCTCTCAGCTCTGGAGGCCAGAAATCTGTAATCAAGGTGTAGTCAGGCCATGCTCTCTCTGAAGGTCTAGGGGAAGATCCTTCCTTGCTTCTTCCAGCTTCTGGTGGTTGCCAGCAATCTTTGGCGTTCCTTGGCTTGTAGACACATCACTCCAATCTCTGTCTCCTTTGTCACGTGGTGGTCTCTTCCTCTGTCTTTTTGCCTCTTCCTGTCTTATAAGGACTCCAGTCATGTCAGATTAGGGCTCACCCTGTTGTAGTATGGCCTTAGCTTACATCTGCAAAGACGATATCCAAGCAAGGTCACAGGTTTCAGGGGTTAGCACTTCAGCGTATATTTTGGGGTATACAATTCAACCCATGACAGAGTCTAACATGGAGAAGCTCAATTAATGAGCTTTTGTTTTTTCCTTTGTTATTTCAGAAGAGGACCAAACTGTCATTTCAACTGTTCATTGCTGGCACATCAGGGTCCCCCACCACTTCCCCAGGCTTGGAACATAGGCCCTTCTGAACAGCTCATCTCTCCCATGGTCCAAAGGGAGAAGCTGGAGCATAGAGTGGGCACAGCCAGCTCTTGGTCACACGGCTGGGCAATGGAATCCCTGACGGCTGAGCCCACTGCCTCTCTGGACTCACTGAAACCCTCTCCTGTCCTGCCCTAACCGAAGGCCCAGCCACAGCAGCCCAGGGGAAGCTGCCCAGCCTGCGGTGGAGGGTGAGGCAGGCCCCACCATCTCCAGAGGGGCCAGACCTGAAACAGGAGCAGAAGGGACATACCTGCACCTGCTGCTCACTCTGCCGCCTGCCCCACACCCACAAGGGCAGCGGCCCCATCCAGGCTTCTGCGCAGGGTTGGGGTAGTTGGGGAGGTTTTCTGCACCTACCACTGGGCAGGACGCCAGGCCCCGGGACCCAGGCCTGAGACCTCCCTGGCCAGCCAGACAAGTGAGGGTTCAGACCTGGCCCCCACCCTGAGACTGTCCGTCTTATAGGGGAGGTACAGCTGTGAACACCCATGAGGTGCTAATGGGGGTGGTGCGCCCAGAGGCCCAGGCTTGCCAAGGGCAGGGTCACAAAGTGGGTGTCTGTGGTGATGTTTACCAACAGCCATAGGCAAAGGACTGGGAGGGGCTTTCAGGCAGAATGAACATGGAATGCAGAGGCCTGGAGGTAGGAAGGGGTCGGGCAGTGTGCAGAGGAGGCTGGGCCTTCTGAGAAACAGACTGGGTTCTCCTGAACTTCATGGCCTTCGCCCTTATCCCTTACACACTGGCCATTTCACCAGCTTTCTGGGCTGCCTTCCTCCATCCCCTGCACCTAGTGAAGCTGGAAGCTCCTGCAGACTCATCCTGGCCTTCGCCTTCAGGTTCCAGCCTGAATGTCCCTGACTTCTGGGGACAGAGCCCAGGGAGTGAGGCAGGAACCTGGGGTTTCATCCCCATTGACCCTCATCAACTGTGTGAGCCTCCCCAGGCAGCCCTGCCCTCCTCCCCGGCTTCAGTTTCCCCTCTGTGAAACGAGTCCTCAACCTGGAAGATCTCTAAGTTCCTTTCTGCTCAGTTACTTCAGTCCTAGCCTCCCTGAAACCCCACACCCCGTGGATGACGCAGGCCTGAATTATCCACGGGAAGAATGCGTTGCCCTTGACAACCATTTTTCTTGCTGGCTTCTCCCCCTAGGGACAGAGAATGTCCCATTAATCATCCTGGCCTCTCCCTGCTCTTCTCCAGACCCCTCCTCTCCTCCCTCCTTCCCTCCTGTTGAGGCTGCCCAAAGCCCCATATTTCATGGAAGCTCTGGGTTCATCTTTGCCCTCCCAACCTCTGGGCCTGGAGACCTGTCCATGTCTCAGGCCCAACTGCACGGCTCCCAGGGCAGGGGGTTGGGGACAGAGAGGAGCGAGGGAGAAGGAGAAGTAGTGCCAGTGGGCCAGGCAGGAGAGGTGAAGGGCTGAAAGTGTGCTTGGGTCATCAGACATCTCAGGGTGCCCCTTCCGTGTGAGGTCCTTTGCGGGGCAGAGCTGGGGGCCCAGGAACCACAAAGTACGGGTACAGCAGGGTAGAAGCCATGACGGTGGCAACGCAGACATCTGTGGGGCCCGGGGGAGGCAGAGGCGTAGCCTGGGGGAGAGGGACTAAGGTGACTTCCTGAAGGAGGTGGTGTCTGAGCTGGGGCCTTTGCAGAGGCTGGAGAGTAAGGCAGGAAACTGGGTACCACAGTGGGTTTCTTGAGGGCTTGGCTGGCCAGGATGAGGAGTGCATGGAGTTGGGGTGGCAGAAGGGTGAAGTAGGAGATGTGGCCTGTGGCAATGTGGAAGGAGCTGGGCACTGCAGAGGACATCCAAACAAGGGGGCAGGCTGGGTTTCAGAAGACCCTTCAAGGACTGAGATGGAGTGAGAGGCAGGGAGAAGCGCGTCTAGGGCAGAACAAGGCAGGGGCCTGAGAACACCCTACCCAGCCACTCCCAGGGTTGGGATGGGGGCGAGAGTACCTGGTAGGAGTCAGGCTCCCCTCCTCCTGCCCCCAGACAGCCCGGCTGCAGCCAGTGCACAGAGAGCAGAGGTCCAGCCATGTAGGCTACAGTGCAGAGGGCTTTGGAACCACGTAGAAAAACTCATATCCACGGAGCCCTTCTTTCACATGAGGCCATCTGCAGAACACTGGGCCACCTATCTCTCACCTGGACAACTGCAGTAGCCTCCCTGCTGGGTGCCCGAAGGCCCCATCTAGTTAAATCCTTAGTCAGCTATGCCCTTCCTCTGCTCTAACCCTGCAGTGACCCCCTGCTCCCTCATGGTAAAAGCCAAAGTCCTGATAATGACCTGCTCAGCCCTACACCATCTGTGTTAACCCTTGACCTCACCTCCTACCATTTCTCACACTCCCATCAAACACATCAACAAGACGCTCCCTACTCAGGGCCTATGCTAGATCGTTCCAAAGCTGGCTTCTGGCAATTCCACCCATCCTGGTGTGCATGCTGCACCTCCCATCAAGAGGTGGTGTCCCCCTTCCCTCCTCTTGAATCTGAGATGGCCTGTGGCTTGCTCTGGCTGTGGTATCTGGCAGCAGTGATGCGGTAAGACTTTCAGGCTTACTCTTAAGAGCCCTGGCAGCTTCCATTGTTGTCCTCTTGGGGTTCTTGCTGCCATGTAAAGAAGTTCAAGCTGGACCACAGAATAATGAGAGTCCCTGTGGAGAGGGAGTGTTCCAGCCACCCCAGACGTGTTGAGCTCCCAGTTGAATGTAGCTGCATGAACAACCCCAGCTGAGGCCATATGGAGCAGAAGAACTGCCCAGCTGAGCCCAGGCCAGTCCCAGAATCATAAGAGATGATAAAAGGGCTGTTGTTTTAAGCCTTAACATTTGGCAGCACTTGTTACATAACAAAAGGCAACTGAACCAGGGCCTTTGCACTCAGAGAACCGCATGGTTCTCCCTCTCCCCTTTCATTCAGGCTTGGTTTGTATGTCATTTTGTCAGCGTTCCATGATCTTCTTGCCTGAAATAGGCACACTTTCCATAACTTTCACTTCCTAGTCCTGCTTTTGTTCTTTGGAGCCTGTATCATCACCTGACATTCTGTTATACTTGTATTCATTGGTTTAATGTCTGTTCTTCCCAACAAGAATGTCAGCTCCATCAGAGCAGGGACCCCAAAGCTTAAGGCTGTGCCTGGTGTAGAGTGACTCTATGACTACCTATTCAAGGAGGAATGGATAAATTTTCCGCCCTCTTCCCAACACCTTCTCGAGCTGTCTGCCTATAGCCCGTGACCAGCATGGGCATGGCATGTGGTAGGCCCTCAATGGACAATGTGTCAACTGCACTGAATGAAACTAAAAAGATCCGTGTGCTCTGACCTCCACCTGCCCACTGTCCCAGGGGGCAGACAGAGGCCCAGGCAGGAAGGGACTTGGCCACAAGTTCAGGGGGATCAGGGCTGAGCCACAGTCTCCTGCCCCTCAGCCTGAAAATGTGAAATTTCGTTCAAAGAAACCACTCTCATACTAAAAGAAAACTTTCTGGCTTCTGATTCTGGGTGTGTGATGCTTTAACTTGATTGGAGAGGTGGGAAGCTGACTGATGTGAGAGATATGCAAACAGAGCGGGATGGGGCCGGGCTACCATGTACCAGGTCAGGGCTGATGAACTTCGGGCCTTTTCCCTTTGATATCAGCACAGACGAGCATCTGACAGTAGCCAAGCTGGGGGCTGGGGTGAAGCTGGGGGCTCAGGCACTTTCCCTCCCTACCCAGACAAAGTTCAGAGCTCCAGATCTGAGGGCTTTCTGTGCTGGGAAGGTTGGGAAAGAGCTTTGCTCCCCTTGGAGGTATCCAGTTCTCCCTGTGGGCCTCCTCTGAGAAAGAGTGTAATGGTTGCTATGGAGCTGGGGCCTTGTTTGGTGACAAGGGACTGGGTGGGCTTTTGTGAGCCTTCCCTGTGTCAGGAGGTGGGTGGGAACCCCATCCCACCCAGTGAGTCACCCTAGAGATTCCACAGCAAGGTAGGTCCTAGGGTATAGACTATTCCCCAGGGCTGGGTGTGTCTACCACTCCTGCCCCCTGGACACCTAGGACCTGGTGCCCTCACACTGGGACTCAGCAGGACTGGGAAAGTCTGGACCAAGAAAAGAGGACACTACAGGGAAGCTGGCCTCTGCTTTTGAGAGGACACACAATCCGTAGAACTCTGGGTGTCAGCCTGATGCTGTAAACAAGATGGCACCCATGGGCCACTTGGCCAGATACACCAGAGCAGAGACGTGCCCATATCATCAGTCAAAATACTATTGAGCACAACTATTGTGCCAGACCCTGGGCTAAGCACTAGGGAAGAACAGGGAGCAAAACAGACCCAATCCCTACCCTCAGGGTGTTAGAGTTTAATGGAGTCTAATGGAGACAAGAGACATTCATCAAATAATGACATGATTGGTGAGTTAATTTTGGTTGTGAGGGATCATTCCTACTGTGATAGAGCAAGACGTATTGTAAAGTTATAATAATTAAAATAATCTGATACTGCATCACCTGGAAATTTGAAATGAAAATTCTCGGCCCCCATCGCAGACCCACTGAATGAATCAGAAGCCCTGGGGAGGGGCCCAGCAATCTGTGTTTGAATAAGGCTTCTGGGTAACTCTGATGCCTGCTAAGGCTGAGAACCCCTGATTTATGCTACACATTTCTCCATCATAGCATTGATTATATGCTCTTTTCGAAAAAAAAATTATTGTAAAAAGAAAATACAACATTTGCCAATTCAATATTTTTTAAGTGTATAATTTAGTGATGGAGCCCTGGTGGCATGGTGGTTAAGAGCTCGGCTGCTAACCAAAAAGTCGGCAGTTTGAATCCACCAGGCGCTCCTTGGAAACCCTATGGGGCAGCTCTACTCTGTCCTACGGGGTTGCTATGAGTCAGAATCGACTCGATGGCACCGAGTTTGGTTTATGGCTTTTTAATTTAGTGATATCCATTACATCAGTCAGGTCGTACAATCGCCACCCGTAATGGTTGCCAGATTTCCCATCACCTTAAGACCATACACTCTTGTAATTAACTATTTACTTATCTGTCTCCTGGAAACCCTGGTAGAGTAGTGGTTAAGAGCTACGGCTGCTAACCCAAAAAGATTGGCAGTTAGAACCCACCAGGTGCTCCTTGGAAACCCTGTGGGGCACTTCTACTCTGTCCTATAGGGTCTCTATGAGGCACAATCGACTCGATGGCAGCAGGTTTTTTTTTTTTTTTAGATCTGTCTCTTCCATTGGACGGTCAGTTCCGTAAGAGCAGGACCACATCAGCCTTTCACACTGTTACATTCCCATTGCCTAACACAGTGCCTGGAACATAATGAGTCCTCATTAATATTCATTGAATAAGTCAATAAGTGAAAAAAATAGCCTGATACTGATGCCTGAACCAATGGCATAAATGTCTCCATGACTCTTGAGGTGTCAGATGCATAGAACCCTTTATTTTTCTAAGTCACATCAAATCTGGCTCCCCGTGTCACTCCCTTAGGACAGTGGGTTCAGGTTCGGTCACTTTGTATGGTTTTTCTCCCCTCCTGAGCTTGTGCCAGGGCCTTAGGGTTGACCTAAACTAGAAACATGGCTTGGGGTGGAGGAGGGGGTCTCTGGTCCACCCTTTTTCCTTGTCACGATTGTCATTTCCAACACATAGTGCCATTGCTGAGAGGTGCTTATTCTGCGCCGGGTGAGCTGCTGGTTGGCCCCATAGGCTGGAGTGGGGGTGGAGGAGAGGAGTGTCACCTGCAGTAGCCTCAGGACGAGTACAGGACCAGAGGGGACTCCTGGACCCCTCTAGGACTGTGAAGGCCCCTGATTCCTGCACTTGGTGGTTGGGGCAACCTGAGCAAGCTTGTGACCCGAGCAGAACAGTGGGTGTAGACCCCCTTTCAGTTCTTGTCCCAGATCAAGCTGACAGTTGACAGTGGGGACTCTGTAAGTCTGTAGTGTATGACAAAAGTGGTATTTCAAAGCAACAGGGAAAGGGTGGCTTATTCAGTACTTTGGTGTTTGAATAACTGGCTAACTTTCCAGAAAAAAAAAAAAAATAATTCGAATCTCATATCACCAAAAATAAATTCTAGGAGGATTTTTTCATTCGGTCCACAAAGCTGTATTTAGAGCTACTCCGCTGCAGGCACAGAGCTGGGTTTTGGGGGCTGAGTCTTCTGCCTTCATGAGAGCCACATCCAGGAGGTAGGCAGAAAGGGTGATGGGGTGAGGGCTGTGCCCACATGCAGGCTGGAAGCTGGGTCTGTGAGTTTCCCTTACTTGTTCACTTCCTCTTGGCCATTCAGGGTTCTTGGAGAAAGTTCCCTAGGGAAAGGCCAGCTTGGGGCTAAGTCTGGTGAGGCAGTCAGGGCCCCAGAAGAAGAAGGGAAGACTCCCACTACGCTGGTAAATTAGGTCTCTGGAAAAAAAGGAAAAAAGGTCTAATTTGTTGAGCTTGCTCATTTCCGTTGTGAAATACTTGTACTGTGGCCGAGTTCCAGCTTGACCTTACTGAGTGAGGAGTTGGGAAGAGACGGCACAATCAGCTCTTGTGAGGAGTCCTAGAGGGCCCAGTTATGCCTCTGCTTTTGACCCCTAACTGCACCTTAACCCTACCCCGAGGTGTTCTTAAAGGGGCAGACACCTGCTTAGCCTTGGGGGATGTTGTCTTTTACTGTATCAAGGAGCTGTTGTCTTACAAACTTGAGGATGGAGAAGGGGTGAGAGAAAGGGGCTGTCTCCTCAGCTGACTCCTCCCTTGGGTCTGCCTGAAGTACCTACTTATTCTGGGGGTGGACACAGTGACCCCCAGTTCCATTGCCGAGGGCTTAGCATGCTGAGTGGCTGTGGGGTGTAGAAAAAGTGTTTAGAAAATTTCTCCACCAGCAATGCCAGTTAGCAAATTGAACAACAACAACAAAAGATATTTACTCTAGCAAAAAAAATTACATAGTGTCATGAATTGAATTAGATCCCCCCAAAAATGTATGCCAACTTGGCTAGGCCATGATTCTCAGTATTGTGTGGTTGTCCACCATTTTGTGATCTGATGTGATTATCCTATGTGTTGTAAATCCTAACCTCTATATTGTTAATGAGGCAGAATTACAAGCAGTTATGTTAATGAGACAGAACTCAGTCTACAGGATTAGATTGTATCTTGAACCAATCTCTTTTGAGATATAAAAGGGAGAAGCAAGGAGAGAGAGGGAGGACTTCATACCACCAAGAAAGAAGAGCTAGGAGCAAAGTGCATCCTTTGGACCTGGGGTCCCTGCACTGAGAAGCTCCTAGACCAGGGAAAGATTGATGACAAGGACCTTCTCCCAGAACTGACAAAGAAAGGCTTCCACTGGAGCTGGCTCCCTGAATTCTGACTTCTAGCTTCCTAGGCTGAGAGAATGAATTTCTGTTTGTTAAAGCCACCCACTCGTGGTATATCTGTTATAGAAGCACTAGCTAACTAAGACACGTAGTACCTAGGATTAATCTAACAAAGAATGCATTTATACTACAGACAAAGGTAGACTCCAGGTGGATTAAAGACCTAAGTGTGAAAAGCAAATGCAGGAGTACACATATGTGATTTAGAAGTGGGGCTAGAACGCTGAAACAAAAGCCCCAAAGCACAAACTATTAAGGTAAAAAATTGGTGGATTGGACAAACTCAAACAACAAAGAATGCCACAGATAATATTAACAGACAGAATAAGGGAAAACATATATGTTATGTATATTAATAAGTGAGGCATTGGTGGTGCAGTGGTAGAAGTCTCGCCTTCCAGCAGGAGACCTGAGTTCGATTCCCAGCCGATCCATCTCATACACAGCTGTCACCCTCCATCGGTGGTGGCTTGTGTGTTGCTATGATGCTGTTATGGATTGAATTGTGTCACCCAAAAGTATGTGTTGTAAATCCTAACCCCTATAGTGGTTATGGAAGCCCTGGTGGTGTAGTGGTTAAGATTTATGGCTGCTAACCAAAAGGTCAGCAGTTCAAATCCACCAGGTGCTCCTTGGAAACTCTATGGGGCAGTTGTACTCTGTCCTATAGGGTCGCTATGTGTAAGAATCGACTTGACAGCAAAGGGATTTTTATAGCGGTTATGGAGCCCTCGTGGCATAGTGGTTAAGAGCTTGGCTGCTAACCAAAAGGTCAGCAGTTTGAATCCACCAGCCATGTCTTAGAAACCCTATGGGGCAGTTCTACTCTGTCAGAATTGACTCGAGGGCAAGCAGTTTTGTTTTTTTTTTTTGGATAGTGGTTATAATCCCATTTGGGAGTGGGTTTTCTTTTTTATGTTCATGAGGTGGTATCAGTGTAGGGTGTGTCTTAAATCAATCTCTTTTGTGATATGAAAGAGCAGCTTAAGCAAACAGCAAGCAAGCAGAGACGGAGGAAGGCAGATGCCACGCCACATGACATTGCCGAGTAACAGACGCTGAAAAAAGACAAGGACCTTCCTCCAGCAGACAGAGAGAAAGCCTTCCACTAGAGCCAGCAACCTGAATTTGGACTTCTAGTATCCTAAATGTGAGCAAATAAATTTCTGTTTGTTAAAGCCACTCGCATGTGGTATCTGTGTTGTAGCAACACTAGATAACTAAGACAGGTGCCAAACAAACTTCAGTGAAAGTGTCTAAGATGGACTAGAAAGAAAAGCCTGGAGATCTACTTCTGCAAATCAGCCAATGAAAACCCTGTGGATCACAATGGTCCAATTTGTAAAGGATCATGGGAATGGAGCAGGACTGGGCAGCATTTTATTCCATTGTGCATGGGGTTGCCGTAAGTTGGAGGTCAGCTCAACGGCAGCTAACAACAATACATTAATTTTACACACTCACACACACGCACACGCACGCGCGTGCACGCGCGCACACACACACACACACACACCCCTAGCTTCCAGCGACAGATCTAGGTTTTGTGGGACCTGAAACTTATACAATGTGGGCAGCCCTCTTTAAGAAAACCAATGTGTATAAAGATTACGAGGGCTCTTCCAGGTGTAAGGTACAGATCCCACTTTATACTTTCTGCTAAACAATCTGTTTTCCTCCCGTTGCTTTGCTGGGCTGCCTTTATCAGTGGCGTCACATGGAGGGGGGTGCCGACCGTACCCCTTCACACCGTCAGGGGGGTGACACCAAAATGACCCCAGGGTTACAGGCAGCAGTGGCAGTGGCAGTAGTGGTAGGTGAGCTGGTGCTGCTTCAGGAGGGGCCACCAAGGCAGTGGTAGCTTGTCACAACCCTCCCCAAGTTCCCCCACCTACTAGTTAGGGTGCTGGTCGTTGGGCAGGGGTGCCAGGACGCATGTCACTGGGCCTTGGGGTGGGGCAAGATGCTTGCCACGGGGGTTGGTTCCGCTACCAGCCCCACCCACCCCGAGGGGTGGGGAAGGAATGACATCGTGAGTTACTGCACTGAGTGACACCGACCCTAGTGACGCCACTGTGTCAGGTACCAAGTTCTCACATACAAACGGTCTCCTTCTAACCTTTCTCTGTTCAATTGGTCTGTTCCTGCACATATTAGTGAGGAAATTTGAGGCTTAAGCTTGATTAGCATCTCAGTAAATCTGTGCCTGGAAACGCCAGTAAATCAAAAGACAAAAAAAGTCCCGTTTTAAAATGGTTATGAACAGACAAGTCACAGAAGTGGAAACTCAAATAACTAGTACGTAGTTGTTTAAACCCATTAGTAGGCTGAGAAACACCAATTAAAAATAAAATCGCCCTTTATTTCCAATAGATCGACAAACATTAGAAAGTTGGATAATAACAAGTGTCTGTGAGGATATGGAGAAACAAGAACCCTCATGTGCTGTTGTGGGGCTGTAACTTCATACTGCCCTGCCAGAGACCAGCAGGGCAGCACCTGGTACGATGGTGTGTGTGTATTTCCTGTCACTTAGCTGTTGTACTCCTGCATAAGAGTTCCAGAGAAATCTTCGCACAGGTCCATAAGGAGACACGCCTAAGGATGTTCATGCAGGAAGACTGTCTGCAGCATTGAAGACCATCACTCGGGGGCTGGACAAGTAATAGGTGGGGGTCGTTCACTACAGAATTTTATGCAGGCGAGAGAAGCAACTGAATCGATGTACACACGGATGGAGCTTAATGGTGTTGGGTGGAAAAAGCAAGAAATAGAACGAAGCCTGTAGCAGAAAATCATTTAAATTAAAAACGCTTAACCCAAACAACCCTACATAGTCTATAAAGCTACACACATATTCCACCAGCCCCCCAGATGATCTCTTGGCATCTGCACCCTGTATAGAGCCCTTCCTCCCAGGTGCTGTGGTCTGTGTGGCCAATAGAACTTGGCAGAAAGGATGGGATGTCACTTCTGAGGCTTGGTCACAAAGGACAGTGTGGCTTCTGCTTTTCTCTCTCTTGTATCACTCGCTCTGAGGGAAGCCAGCTGCTGTGTCATGAGGACCCACTCGGACAGCCCTGTGGGGAGGCCAAAATGGCAAAGGGACTTAGTCCTTCTGTCAACGGCCATTGAGAAACTGAGGCCTCATGCCAAGAGCCATATGGGTGAGACACCCTAGAAATGGATCCTCCAGCCCCAGTTGAGCCTTCGGACAACTGAAGCCCCAGCCAACAATTGGACTGTAACTTCCTGAGAAACCTTGATTCAGAACCACCCAGTCAATGGCTCCTGGATTCCAGACCCTCCAAAGCTTTGAGACAATAAATGTTAATTGTTTTAAGCTGTCTGTCTTGGGGGAATTTGTTGTGTGGCCATGGATAATTGACATACACCAAAATGACTAGAGTGGCTGCCTGGGGAGGAAACAGGAGTGGGATGCAGATGAGGATGAAGTGAAAAAATAAAACAAATAAAGCAGGTCCTTGTGCAGAGCGGTAATGAAGGGTGCCATGGACCAAGAAATAAAATTAACTCAGTCATCTGCTCCTGGAGCCCCCAGATTCAACACAGATAAAAAAGGGAAAATGATAGAGGTCTGCCCTGTCATCAGAAGACTTGGGGTAGATTTCCAGCTCCACTGCTGACCCACTTCGGGGCTGCAGGAAGCTCCTCTTACTTTCAGGGCCCAGTTTTCTCATCTGTGTAATCAGGTTAATAATACTGTCTGCCATGCCCACTTCTGGGGATCTGATGAGTCAAAGAGCAAAAATATATTTTTAAAAAGATGAAGCAAGATCAACCCATGTCATGATGTCTGCTTTCAACTGACTTCCAAATGGTAGTGAGAAAAAAAGTAAAACACAGACAGACAGACACACATACACGGGAGGGACAAAGCAAATACAGCAAAATGTTAACAACTGTTG
The DNA here is from genome assembly GCF_030014295.1 of Loxodonta africana. NCBI lineage: Eukaryota > Metazoa > Chordata > Mammalia > Proboscidea > Elephantidae > Loxodonta > Loxodonta africana. The sequence continues at coordinate 90,130,542 of NC_087353.1, read as the reverse complement.
CATCTGGGTGGAGGGTATATATAGGGATTGTCATTGTACTATTCTTTCAACTTCCCTATAGGTATGAGCCAAACTCAAAACTCATTGCCATCGAGTTGAATCCAACTCACAGCGACCCTATATGACAGTAGAACTGCCCCATAGGGTTTCCAAGGCTGTAAATCTGTACAGAAGCAGACTGTCACGTCTTTCTTCCAAGGAGCGGCTGGTAGGTTCGAATAGCTGACCTTTCAGTTAGCAGCTGAGCACTCAACCACTCTGCACCACCAGAGCTCCTTATAGGTATGAGCATTTCTGTAATAAAACATTGAGGGCATAAGGAAAGCCTTCCAGGGCTCAGCCTGGCCTGGACTTGCTGGCTTGGCTCCAGTGGGACCCACTCATGCCCTCATCTGTTGACCTGCACTCATGGCTGCGTCTGAGACGAATAGTACTGGCCGTGCTCTCTCAGGGGCTCACGTATTTGCTTAAAATTCTGTAAGTCTGACCCCTGTGCCCTATGACTAAATGCTAATTGCAGGGTGACCTGTATCTGAAACCCATCAGTATCTCTACCCACATGCTGACACACCTACTCTGTGGTGAATGCAGTGGGAGACACTGGGAGCCTTAGCGAGCAAGGCCAGTTTGTCCCTTCAAGGGGCTCTCACCAAGGAGGGGACAGGTGTAGACAGGGACACGCTGGATGTAAAAATACCTTATATTACAATGATTAACCGATAGAGGCGCATGCTGGGTGCTAGAGGAGCCCTTGGGGGTACATCCAGAGGCTATCCAGTAGTGCGGACCCTGGGGATGGGGCTGAAGGATAATGTTAGCTGGGTATTGAAAGGTAGCAAGGGCATTCCTGAGCAAAGGCGAGGAGATGTTCGGTAATTTGAGTATTTCAAGAGGGTATCTCAGCTGCCTTTTTGGTTGTAGCTCATTCTATGCGCATGCAGACTCACCCACCCAGCTCAGCTTCCCTTCAATCCTGCCCAACCTCATCTCCCCTCTCCTGAGCCTTTACCCTAGTGTTTGGCCCCCTAATCCTAGTCCCCTCGGGGTTGAGTCAATCACTGATGACATACAATATTTCTTTTTATTTATTTATTCATTTTTTATTGTACTTTAGATGAAGATTTATAGAACCAGTTTCTTATCTAACAGTTAGTACTCACATTGTTCTGTGACATTGGTTAACAACCCCATGACCTGTCAACACTCTCCCTTCTCAACCCTGGGTCCCCTATTACCAGCTTTCCTGTCCACTCCTGCCTTCCAGTCCCTGCCCCAGGGCTGGTGCACCCCTTTAGTCTTGTTTTGTTCCATGGGCCTGTTCAATCTTTGGCTGAAGGGTGAACCTCAGGAGTGACCTCATTACTGAGCTGAAAGCCTGTCCAGGGGCCATACTCTCAGGGTTTCTCCAGTCTCTGTCAGGCCAGCAAGTCTGGTCTATCTTTTTGAGTTAGAATTTCGTTCCACCTTTTTCTCCAGGCCTGTCCAGGATCACCTACTGTGATCCCTGTCAGAGCAGTCAGTGATGGTAGCCGGGCATCATCTCGTTGTACTGGACTCAGTCTGGTGGTGGCCATGGTAGATGTGTTATTTGTGGTAAAAGTATATATAATAAAACATTTTCCAATTCAGCAATTTTTACATGTACAATTCAGTGACATTGGTTACATACATCCCTTCGTACACCCATTACCACTATCAGTTTCCAAATTATTCCACCGCCATTGACAGAAGCTCAGTGCCCTAAGCAATGACTCTCCCTTCTCCGTTCCCTCCCACCCCTGGTAACCACTAATGAACTTTTGTCTATGTCATACGAGTTGGATCATACAATATTTGTCCTTTTGTGACTGACTTATTTCACTCAGCATACTTCTTAAACAACTTTTAAACTTAAAAACTTACACTTTTTAAACTTGAAAAGTCTGAGACTGTCTGCTAGCATGCCCCAGTAAAGAACTGATCACACAAAGCCTACTAATTACATAGTGTCAATAGGAATATTTTATTTTTTCAAGATCACTATAAAAAATAATTGCAAACTTTAAGTGTTTTTGGAAAGAAAAATAGTGTATGTAGATTGGCAATCAGAGAGAGTGTAAATGCAGTGGAATAACCAGAGAGTGTTTGATTGCTTTGAAATGTAAAGAAAAAAACATTTCCCAAAGTCATTGTCTCCTTTCCTCTGGCAAACCCCAGCTCCTTGAAGCCTTCCCTGACTCCTCTTCCTCCATCTGGGCTCTGACTCTGACTGGCCTCCATTGGTTTAGATGAGCACTCCAAGAGGTCAGGGATGGTTGTTTTCACTTCTGAGGCCCCAGCCTCCAGCAGGGGCCTGACACAGAGCATGCATACCATCATTGTTTACTGAGTGAAAGAAAGAATGATATGGGTTGTGGCCTCACTGAAGAGAGACCAGTGAGGAAGCTGTTGGAAGGGTCCAAGTGAGAAAGGCTGGGGCAGGGGGGAAGGTGGGGGAGGATTTGGGAGACCTGGAGGCAGAGAACCCAGGAGAGGGAGTTGATGAGGACCGAAGGTTTACTGTACGATGATGGGTCAACGAGGACCCATTAGCTGAGATTGGGGACCCTGGGGGAAGTATAGGTCTGTAGGAGACGGTGGTGGGGGTTGAAGGGTTCTCTTTTTTTCTGTTGAGAATGAGATTATAGGATGGCCAGGTAGAGACATCATTTGGCAGGTGGGGACATGGAGAGAGGTCTGGGCTGGAAACTCGGATCTGGGACATATCCACACAAAGGCAGGAATAAAGCTGTGGAAGTGGATAGGATCGTAGAGGCAGACACTGTTAAGGGGGTTAGTTACAGGTCTGGGACTGAGGCCAGAGAAGATCCTCCATTTCAGGACCTGGGAAAGAAGCCCTCAAAGGAGGCAAAAGGAGTAGGCAGAGGCGAGAAGACAGACAGGAGCATCAGAGTGCAAAGGGAGAGCCAGTGGCATCAAGAGGATTGGACAGAGGCAGCAAGCTTGTCTGTCCTCAGCGAAGGCAGCACTGGGCTTCATGATAACAGAGTCATTGATGACCTCTGTGAGAGCCATGCCAGGGGAGCTGAGGGGTGGAAACCAGACTGTGGTTGGGCTAGAATGAGTAGTAGATGGTAACATAATGTAGGTAGTATAGATAACCATCTCAGGTACCTTAGCTGAGAAGGAACTCCAAAGCCAAATTAGGTAGAACAATGGCATCTCTTTTCTCTCCAGGTCATGCCCTACTGCTTATTATGGGACGCAGTTGTTATGATGCTGGATACTGGTGAGACCAGAAGAGACTTGTGAAATGTCTCAGTGGAGAACGACTTTTTCTCACGTTGATCCTAATGTGTCATGTGACACTTGAGACCAGGCTGGAGGTGCTCATGATTCATTTCTACAATGAGCAGCAGCATCTCCCAGGGTCTGGAAGCCACACTGGCCTTCCCTATGCTAACACCGGGCTTTGATGAGACAGGGCTCCTGGGACCGGTGACAATGCCAACTCTCCTGACAATGGTCAACCTTCCATTTGCCCCAATACAGACTGGGCTCCAAGAGAGTGAACGGTGAATGACCGACTGATTATCGAGCAGCAGGAAGGACAATCATCTGTACAAAGTGCTGTGGGAAAACTGAAAAAGAAGGCATTCATTCTGCTTGGGGATCAGGGAAACAGGCTGGGAAGAGTGTCTGGGAGGACTTCATTGAGGAGGTGATATCTGAAATGGGTTTTGAAGTAACTACAGGAGTTTTTTCCTTGGGGAGGAGGTAACTTTAGGCAGGGAACAGCACATGCAAAGGTTCAGAGGTATGAGGGAGCACTAGGTGGTCCAAGGAGAACGTGGTAAGGAGTTGAGAGGACCTTGAACTTTTAGTACCTGGTGGCCAGTGGTTCTCAACTTTTTCCCACCTCGACATGTTTGAAGCTGCTGGCCAGTTCTGCACAACAGAGAAATCAGGCCTAGGTAATGAAAACCCTTTGGATTTCCAGCTGAGAAGACATCCGGCATGATTTGAGTTTTAGGAGAATGGCTCTGGCCAGGTACGGAGGCTGGACTGAGGAGGGCTAAGCTTGAGGCAGAGAGCCCCATGAAGGGTGCTGCTCCAATCCAGGATAGAGGGGGTCAGTATATGCTCTGCCCACCCACCCTGGGCTCCATCTGGAATCCTCTGTCTAGAGGAGAGTGGCCAGGAATGGAAGATGGAGACAGCATAGAACCAGATGGTCACCTGGACATGGAGAGGAGGGAGGATGGTGTTGGGGAGCCCTCCTCCCGGAGCTGGGCTGCAGGGATGCAGACAAGCTTGCAGTGGGTGGACCTGCTGATCCTGGGCTCTGTGCTGGCTGGCTGGGTGATTTTGGACACCACCTTCCCGTTAGACCTCATCCAGAGAATGAAGGTAAATCCCTCTGCACAGGGTGCTGTGAGGAGCCCTCGTTACCAGACAGGGGAGTGTTTGGTTAAAAAGATCCCACCGGGCGGGCGTGGCAGGATTGTCACTGGGGCAGCCTGGACCCCGCGCCTGCCTCCTCCTTGCATGGCCCCTCCCTGGCCAGGCCCTCCTGGTGTGGGGGTGGGGGTGTCCAGGCTTGTCTTGGCTTCAGCAACTGATTGTTCTCTTCAGACTCCCCCGGTGATGCCAAATCCACAGGGCCTGAGATTCTGCCCCCAAACCCGTCAGACCAGTTGTTTGGGAGGAGGGGGCACCCGGGAGTAGCCTCCCTGAGCCCAGCACAGACGGTGGAGTCGCTGGGCTGCTGACGCTGTAGACAGCTCCTAGGACGGACAGATGGTGCAACACTTGGCCTGGCGATGGGGTTCAGGGGGACAGTTTCCGTTGTTGACATCACTATTGCTGCTGCTGCTGACTGGTCTCCGTTCTGGGACGTGCCTGGGTGAGTGAGATGGGAGCCTAGGCAGGAGGCCCATTTGTGTCCGGCTTCAGGAGGACAGACCCACCTCCTGTGGTTGCCTCCCAAGCCCCTCACTGTCTGGGAGCTGGAGGAGTCAGACCACCAAAATAGGTCCTCAAGACCGGGGAGCAAGTAGTGCTGTCTCCCTCACTTTGGGGCCCTTATCTCCGTGCACCCTGAGTCCCCACCCCAATTCTCACCATATGTGCTCCCCTTCTTCCCCCATCCTTCCCCTGAGGAGAGGTTTAAACGAGCCTGACAAGGAGAGAGGAAAGCATTTAGGACTTCCATAGGGCTCAGGCCTCCCAGCCCATGCCCACCCCTCACCCAAAGGCAGCTCTCTGACTTGGGTCTGGAGGCGTGGTTCACTCCCCACCTCTTAAACTCTTAAACCAGTGCCTCCTCCCCGATCTGCTGCTCCACTCCTTTTTCTTCATTAAGCAAACATGAAGCGCCTACTGTATGCCAAGTGCACCGGGCCTCTGAGATAGGACTAGGAGTGCTGAGAAAGGAGGAATCAAGTCTGCTCTCCCCACCCCTAAAGGGTCTAGCACGGACCCAGTTGTTTGTTTAGAATTGAGTTGAATTAAATGGAATTCAATAGGAATTGCCCTGAGCTAAACTGAAAGGACAGGTTCTGGAGACTTACATAAAAGCCCACCTCACATTTTGCTCTTCCCCAGTATTTGGGGCTGGGGAGAGGAGGGGCTGCTCTGTCTTTGGGGGTGCAGGCAGGAGTTAGGGGTTTTGAACTCTCTGGCAGCAAGGTGGATACAGGCCACATTGCCAATCCTGTGTCTCCACTGGCATCTGGGCTGAGACTGCTTGTCCTGCCACCCTCCTCCCATGCTTCCTCAGGTGAGGCTGTGAGGGGTGAGGCGGGGACAAGGTCCTGAGGGGAAGTTGCCTTGGGGCCAGCGTGGGAGATGGCAGAGAACTGGATGGGAAGGAGGGGGTGTTCTATACTCTGAGCCAGCCTCTGGCTTCAGAGCCCATGTCGCATACTGGGGTCTAGGTGGGGACCTGTCTGTGTTACTCCCCCCCCCTTCTGCCCAAGCCATTCCTCTTGGCATGCAAACCAATGTGGGTGACATTGGAAGGACTTGAGAGATGGGTAAACTGAGGCCTAGAGAGTCATAGCCCAAGGTCACTGGGTGGATCAGGACCACAGTCTGGCTGAGGGCTCAGGCTCACCCCAACCTGAGACTCACCCCAAAAAGGCCAAAGACACCTACTCTAGGAGAACTGTGCCTGCAGCTGAGGAGAGAGGCCTCCTGTGACTTTCCTGGCCACGCTTATCTGGGTCCGTCACCTAGGAAACCTAGGAGGGGCAAGAATAAAGGTGGGGTTGGCTAAGCCTCTCTCCTGACCTCCCACAGAGCCCATCCCTGGTAGGATCCCAAAGAAGCGGCAAGGAGCTGGACTCTGGTCGTCCACACCTGCCCTTGGGGCATAGAATTGCCAGGGAGGCTTCATTATGAATGCCTGAGTGGGTCTCCCAGGGACGATCCCTAACTCCTCCCTCAAACTGGGGCTCCCAAGACAGACCCATGTCTCCCCACTCAGACTTCGGCACCCAAGGCAGGACGGTGTCCTCCTCCCTCCTCCCCCCACCCCACCCCCGCCAGACTGGGACTCTCAGGGTGAGGCAGTGCCTCCCCCCTCAGACTGGGACTCCGAGGGCAGGATGGTGCCTCCTCCCTCAGACTGGGCTGGAGGAGGCCTGCCCTGTTCAGCCTCTTCTCTTTGCCCTCCCTCTCTCACTCGCCCCAGAACTCATCAGCTATGTGCCCCGGCTCTCAAACGCCACCCTGGCAGGGAAGCTCACACAGTCCACCTTCACGCTGCAGCAGCCTCGGGGTCGGTTCAGTCACCCAAAATCTCTGACTTTGATGCCATCTGGCTGGTGGTGGCCCACAGCAATGGTGGGTATGCTGGGGTGGGCCTTAATTCTCCCTCTGTGACTTGGGCAGGCAGGTCTGGGACCAGCAGCAGCGGTGTGTGAGGGTGGGGGTGCTGCAAGGGTAGCTGTCTGGCCTGGTGGGATGGGGGTGGAGTCCTGCCTGCTTGGCCCCCACCATCTGACCTGCAGTGCCACCCTCAGCCACCCAGAGCTTCATTGCCCCACAGAGGGTGAAGGATTCTCCTGCCCCTGCTGACTTGCCCCTGAAGGGCTACTACCTCACACTGAGGGCCAGTCGGGCGCTCTACCCGGGCGACCAGGCTGGTAACCAGCTCCAAGTCCTCCGAGTGGGCAATGACACCCGCTGCTCCCTAACCACAAAGGGCTGCAACCACCCCCTGCCAGGCCCGGGCCCCTACCGGTAAGTGCCTCCACCCGGCCCCTGGTTGGGGTATGGGTGTACCCCCTGCTGCCCAAACCTAAGCCTGGAAAGCTCCTAGGTGGGCCACTGGGTCCTATGTTCCCTGCTCTAGTTCTGCAAACAGAAGATGGGGCAGTGAATAGAGCCAGGGCCTCAGCAAACTCTCTATGTTTCTTGAGCAGAGGGCCTCCTCCTCTCAAGCCACTGCCTCTGTGGTGGGTCTGAACCACGCAGGTGGTGTCTCCCCACCCAGACTGGGCATTCCCTGTTCTCCCCATAAGTGTTTGATTCACTGATATCTAATCCAGCACCCACATGCACTTCCCAAATGAGGACACTGACCCAGAGGATGAAGGATACATCTGAGTTCACACAGCTGGCAAATGTCACAGTTGGGATTTGGACTGCTTCTGTTGGGATCTTAGTCCCTGCTCTGTGCCCCAACTCCTGGTGCTCTCCCCAGGGCCTGGGAGTCAAGAGGACTTAATGACAGGCTTTCAGGTCCTGTGGAGTTCCCCCACCTTCAGTGCTGGGTCTCCGGTTCAGGGTGAAGTTCCTGGTGCTGAGTGATGACAGGGGGCTGGTGGCTGAGACAGAGTGGTCCGGTGAGACCCACCTGCAGCGAGGTATTGGCCCGATGAGCAGCTCAAACACTGGGAGCTGGAGGCCTAGGGCCTGGGGGGCTCCTGAGGACTGGGAGTGAGCTGAGGGGAAGGCCAGCCCCCCATCAGAGCCCCCAATGCCATCCTGCTATCTGCAGGTGCCCCTCCCCCGGCCTGGGGGCCCCTTCTCAGGTCAAACAAAATCTCTTTTCCTCACCACCCAGCCTCCCTGCCTGTGTGGTCCCCCCAGCCGAGGTACTCCAGGCTTCCCCAGGGCCACAGACCGCGGGCACTGTGGTCATCATCACCTTCCTGTCAGTCCTGCTGGTCGTGCTCCTCACCGCCCTCCTGGCCCTGCTCATCTACATCTGGTGAGTGGACAGGCTGAGAATCCTGCACCACCTAGAGCCCCTTCTCCCCGCTCCTGGCTTTCTCCAGCAGCTGCCCTGGCCCAGGCCCTGTCAGCTTAATTCCCCCTTGCTGCCTTTGCTGGAGGGGTTTTCCCTGAAGGTCAAGCAGAGGTAACCGTGTATGGTCCACAATGTTCCAGAACCTCTGGGCTCTGAGCTAGAGGCCTCATCCTCCCTGCTGAGAAACCTGCAGGACAGGGTGGGGGCTCATGTGAATTAACCCCTCACTTGCCTGTCCATCAATGCCCCCTGCCTGGCCATTGAGTTCACACTTTCTGAATAGGCACCACTCGCCCCCTGGTGGCAATGGATGAAATTGCAACTGGGGGGCGGAAGACCCTTCCCCAAGTGGGGGACCCCACAAGTGGAGGTGAATAGTTTCAGGCCAAGGACTGAGCTTTGCCTCAAGACTTCAGAGAGTGCCCAGGTGCTGGGCCTTGGTGGAGAGCGGTGTCCAGGAGGCTTCGAAGAGGAAAGGGGGAACCTGGCCTCTGAAGTATAGGTAGAGGGGAAAGGGAGCAGGAGGGTTAGAGGCAGCCAGGTAGTGGAGCCAGGAGGCCTTGATGCCCAGCTGAGGAACTAGGTGGAGGAAGCCAGTGGTGGGTTTTGATCAGAAGGGACAGGCAGGGGATCCCTGGGTATTTGGGGAGAAGAGGGGAGAGTATAGGGGCTGGGCGATGACAGGGGTAGAGAAGGGGAACTGAATTACAGACTAGAAAGAAAGGCCTGGCAATCTACTTCTAAAAACCAGCCAGTGAAAACCCTACGGAGCACAACAGTCTGGCACAGGACCAGGCAGCATTTTGTTTCATTGTGCATGGGGTCGCCATGAGTAGTGGGCGAACTCGATGGTAGTTACCCACAACAACAACAGAGAAATAGTCATAGCCTGGTTCCCTTTGGTTAATATGACCCGGGCAGTGGCGCCTCAGCTTACTCTAGACAATGGGTCAGAGCTCTAGGCTGTGGCTATGGGCCCTCCACCAGGCTCTTTATTCACAATTTTCTCTCTCTTCCGCCTTTCAAGCTTCAACACCTGCAGGAGCAAAACCATTTCAGGCCCCAAGCAGACAGTGTGCATGAGAAGATGCAACACTCATCACATGTCCAGCCCTCCAGCTGTGGGGGACCCCTGAGGGGCTCTTGGGGGCCCCCATCTGCTCCTCAGACTTGTTCCTAGTCCAGGCTACAGAGCCTGGGGTGGGAGACGCCCTGCAACATCACAGGCCTTGGAGAGAAGTTTTTTAAATGAGGATGGGGGAAGGGTGGCCTGAGCTCCAAAGCCTGGGCCAGTCCCAGTGGGAAGTAAATGTCCCCAACACCTCAACACCTCCCCATGTGTCTGTGGTGTCCTACGCCCAGGCAGTCTGGGGGAGGTTCTGGGCGGGGGTGGGGAGAAGGTTGGATACGGGACCAGAGGTGAGGGTCGTAGGCCCACTGAGGTACCTGGGGCTCCATGGCCCTATCTATAAAATGAGGATAAGCGCACAGCACCACTGGGCCACAGCAAGGCTAAAACAAGGAGGCGCCCCGTAAACTGTGAAGACTGCACATGTGTGAGAGGTGCCCACCCTTTCCTGCCCACCAGCCCTACTCTTACCCAAGAGGCTATGGGGCTGCCCCCTCCCCCAGCACCTACCTATGGCCTGTGTCTCCAGCTCACCTCCCCTCCTGGCTGCAGGACTCAGAGCTGTCAATCCGCCCATCCCCAGGTTCCTCCCTGGAGGGCACAAGAGGGGCCGCTTCTAAACATCACCCACCACTCCTGTCACATTTCTGGGTGGGGCCCACCCAGGCTGGGGCTTGGGGACAGGAAGTGTGTGTGAAGTCCAGCTCCTAAGAGAAGCTTGAGCTCTGCCCAGAGCTGACTGCAGCCCCCAAATCATTCGGAGTACCCAGCACTCATCATCAACAGCCCTGATGGAGCTGAGCCCTCGAGGGGCTGGGATGACCAAGACCAGGTTCTGCCCTGAAGATGTTCACCGCTCTGTGTGTGGCGGAGAGCGACACACCATGTGCGAGGGATGGGTGGGTCACTGGCCTGCCTGAGGCTCCAGAGGGGGCTTCCTGGGGAGGTATGGCCCTGAAGAAGCAGGGTGGTGGATGCCCAGGTGAGCACAGGAAGGGAGCCCAGGTCACAGGAACAGAGGGTGCAAAGACGTGGGAGCATTTAGAGGCTCGCAGAAACCCCGGTGGCAGTGGTTAAGTGCTATAGGCTGCTAACTGCCAGGTGCTCCTTGGAAATCCTAGGGGGCAGTTCTACTCTGTCCTATAGGGTTGCTATGAGTCAGAATCGACTGGAAGGCAGTGATTAGGCAGGTTGGAGGCTCTAGAGCAGAGGGAGGGAGGTAAGGGATGGAGGAGAGTTCCGGAGGGGCCTGCCACATGGAGGTACCTCGCCCTCTGGGGTCAGGGGGTCAGGAAAGGAGGGTGCTGGCTGGGTTCCCAGGTCCCTCTCTCTGGGAGTTACCAACGTCCCTAATTAGTTTATTAGCCGAGCGTACACATCCTGCTTCTGCTGTGGAGGAAATGCTCACGTGATCATGGGGAGCCAGGCTGTGGGGAGGTGGGGAGCACATTGAGACCCCAAGCCTTGGCCTCTCCACAGCCTCTTCTGAGCAGCCACGAGCTCTGACCCTGGGGCTGGACAGCCGTAGACAGGTCTCTTAACCTCTCTGAGCCTCAGTTTCCCCTTATGTAAACAGTGAAGATTGACCTGCCCTCTGCCAACCTTTATCAATGCCCTGTATGGGTCAGTGGACTGGCAGGAAACAGATGGCTGCCATCTCACAGGGCAATTGAGAAGAGTTTACAAAGGTGTGGGCAGGATCAGAGGAGACAACAAGAGAGAGTGGCCAGGGACCAGCACCAGTGGGGAGCCGTAAGCTTTCGTGACCGAAAGGCTGACAGCAGAGAGTGGTGTTTCCAGAAGGAGGGAACGGTAGCCTAGGTGAGGGTCAGCTCCCAGCAGGAGCCAGGGCTGCAGGTAGGGGGTGCCAACACTGCCACACTGCGGCCTGCAGGGAGGGAGGGGTTAAATACCCCAGCCTCTCCTGCCTTCTGGTCTCAGGCCAAATCTGACCGGAAGCAAAAGTACATGGGTCTGGGAGATGCCACCCATGAGGCCAGACTTCTGAGCTCAGAGCAGGGCAGACAGAGGCCCAGAGCAGAACTGGAGGGCCCAGGCCATTTCGTGTCGAACTGGTGAAACCAGACCCTTCCTCCCTCCAGACTGAGGAGAGGGGCAGACAGATGACCACAAAGTTCTGTCCCAGACAGTGGATTCCCTGAGGCTGGGATGGAGCTTCAGAGGGGGCCTTGAGGGGTTGACCTCTGAGCCTCAGCAGACAGGGAATTTGCCAGCTGAAGAAGGTGGGGCCCCCAAATAACCCTCCTTGCCTCTTCCTTGAGGACACCTCCTCCCTAAAGCCCCCCCTGGGTGGAGCCTGCCCTCATGCTTCAGGGTTGGGAGGCTGTGAATGTGAGGGTCCTTTTTGTTCCCCCCTCCCAGCCCCTTCTCCCGCAAGCAGTTGCCCATCTTCTGGGCCTGCGACTTGACCATGGAAGACCATGACCTCCTGCTCACAGGCCCGCACCCTCTCAGCCTGTCTCATCCCTCCTGGGCACTCATCCCTTCTAGCCAGCTCCCTGTGTTCACTAATGACACCCTCCCCCAACCACCATGCCTCCCCTCAGCTGCCTGTCATGTTTCCTGTACCCCTGGCTGTTTCTGAACAGGCGCCCAGGAAGCTCCTCATTCCAAACACACAACACCCCTCCCCCCAACCCCTCCAGCCAAACCTCCAGCTGCCTGCAGCCTCGCTCCTCCTGGTCCCCTGGTGCTCCGGCACCCAGGATGAGTGCTGAGAACAGACCCAGACCACACGCTCTCCCTGACCCCCAGGTCCCCATGGGGATATGCACTACCTTCCACAGACCTGTGACAGACACATCTTGGCCACAAAAACTTAAACCACCTGCTTGGGACCTTCCCAGTGTGGACCTTAGAACCCAACTCCAGATTGCATGAGTGGGTGGGATTCTCCCTGTATTCATTCCTAGGGCTGCCATACAAACTACCATGAGCCATGTGGCCTAAGACAACACAAATTTTTTCCCTCACAGTTCTGAAGGCCAGAGGTCTGAAATCAAGCTGTTGGCAGCGCCATGCTCCCTCTGAAGGCTCAAAGGGAGAATTCTTCCTTGCCTCTTTGGGCTTTCAGAGGCTTCTAGCATTCTTTGCCTTGTGGCTTCATCCCTCCAGTCTCTGCCTCTACCTTCGCATGACCTCTTTCTCTCTGTGTGTCCTCCTCTCTCGTATAAGGACATCAGTCATTGGATTTAGGGCCCACCCAAAACCGAGGATTATTTCATCTGGAGAGTCTTAACTAATTACATCTGTAAAGATCCTATTTCTAAATAAGGTCACACTCTGAGGTTCTGGGTGGACACGAATTTGGAGGGAGGGGAGAACACTATTCAACCCATCTCATTCTCAAGCCTGACTCCCCCGTGGAAAACCTCAGCCTAGGCTGGCTTCTCTGGGCTCTCCTGGGGTCTGGGAGTCCAGGACTGGCTGGAGGGAAAGGCCTGAGCCAGGGCTTCTGGCCCTAGAATAATCTTTGACCATTTCCTATGGAGCTGAGACGAAGCTCCTATCCAGCTCTGGTCCTTGAGTCCCTTGGCCCTTCCTTATTCTGTCATTCCTCCCTCACTCATTCATTCATTCCCTTACTCAGCAGGCAGTCCCTGACTTCAGCCAACCAGGCCGGGCACTAGGGCTGGATGTAGTCCTTGCAGCAAGGCTGTCCCCACCTCAGTGAGGGGTAGACATGCACACAACAAAGAGAGCCCTCATGGGAGGCAGAGGCATACCCTGCTGGCAGATGAGACACACCTAAAGAAGGGGCATGAGGTGTGGACCGTGAATGATGGGCAAGTGGCCAACAGACAGAGGCCATGGGGGCATCCCAGGGCCACCACAGAGCCTGGCAGGCTCCTGGCACACCCACAGGGTAGTGAGGCTGGTGGGGTGACACTGGCTCCCTCCCACTGACCACAAGGTGTGGCCAAACCAACCTACTCAGCACTCTAACTCCCCAGGGACAAACCTGGGGAAAACAGACTTGAGAACAAGGAAGCTGAGCCACGAAATAAGCCCTGTGTCAGCCTGAAAAGGAAGAAGTGGATGAGGGCAGGGACCTGGTGCATCTCCTGATGCCTCTGTCTGTCTGTCTGACTCTTTCTCTCCTCTCTTCCCTTCTGGCCTCTCTGCCTGTTTCTCAATCCATCTTTTGTCTCTATTTTTTTTTTTTAATTGTGCTTTAAGTCAAAGTTTACAATTCAAGTCAGTTTCTCATACAAAACATTATACACTCATTGTTATGTGTCTGTTTGTAACTCTGACAAGCCAAGGGAACTCATTTTGCTTCCTCGGGGGAAGCTGTGTGAACCGGCCCAGCGATGGGCACCACCGTTTTCTAATAAACACAGATAAAACCAGAGCACTGGCATCTGTTCCAGGTTTGGGCCCAGGAGGACAAAGGGGCAAAAATGGAGGAGATAAGAGAAGGCGGAAAGGAAGGAGGCGGGGAGAAAGAAAACATGTGTCAGAGACAGGGACAGAAGAGGCCACCCTGTAGCCACTCCCTGCTGGCCTTGCCCCCAGCCTCACTATTTCCATGCTTTGGCCCCTCCTACCGTCACCCAGGCAGTCCCCTGTCATTGTCTCCCATCATCGTCATGTCCATCTCCCTTCCCATTGTGAGCCTTTCCTCTGAGTCACTGTCACTTCTGTGTTTAGCTGTGGCCTGAGCTGACTGTTGTGCAAAGTTAAGTAACTCCCTTTCCCTCCTCCCAATAAGGGGGTATTTGCACCCCCCGTTTGGCAGGACAGTGAGGCTCTCCGGGGAACCCTGGCTCACACAGCAGGGTCTGGAGGTCCAGGGAAGTGGAAGCCAGCCAGGCAGCGGTGGTTATGAGGCCAGGGAGAGAAACGAGTGAGCTCCTCTAGGACTCTGCGGTGCAGGGTGATTCTGGGTCTGACCTCATCAGACTAAGCTTCCTGGGGACATTTCCACCTCAGGGACAGAGATGCAGCCAGTGTGACCTGAGAGAAGTGGCTCTCTGGGGTCCCAGCCACCCTACTTTGGGCCCCCTCTGAGAGATGACAGCGTAGGCCAAGGGGTGGCCTCCTCCTCCCACCCAGGACCCACATTGAGCCCCAGGCTATTCCCGTGACACCCTGGGGACTTGCAGGAATGCCCTACTTCACGTTGCCCCAGGTGCCTACTTGCTGGACAGGGTCTGAGCTGCCTAGAGTGTGCCCTGAGGTTCCTGTGCCCTCAGGATGGCAGCTCTGGGCTCACACACGGTCCTTGTTACCCTCCTGCTGCTGTCTCACCCCCTTTGCCTGGAACCCAAATCCTCCCTGTCCGTCAAAACCACTCAAATGTTGCCATCCCTTGTCCCCACCCACCACCGTTCCGTGGTAGGTAATCTCTCCTCCTCTGAATCCGCAGAACGCCAAGGATACCTTCCACTGCACACAGAGTGGACGTTCCATCCATCCCTGGTGGAAGCAGAGAAGTGGGAGACGCAGACCCCCTGTGTCAGCCAACCCTGGTCACTTCAACCCAGCTACACACAGAAGTGACAGTGACTCAGAGGAGAGGCTCACAGTGGGAAGGTGGGATGGACATGACAATGATCAGAGCTAACCCTTGCACGGCACTTCCTATATGCCCAGAACTGGCCTGAGCAATTCACATACAGAACCAGTTGCTGTCACGTCAACTCTGACTCATGGTGACCCCATGTGTGTCAGAGTAGATCTGTGCTCCATCGAGTTTTCAATGGTTGATTTTCAGAAGTAGATCTCCAGGCCTTTCTTCCAAGGCACCTCTGGGTGAATTTGAACCTCCAAGCTTTGGGTTAGCAGCCGAGTGTGTTCATCATTTACAACACACAGTGACTCATTCCTTTGCCTCAAGGAGTCCTGCTAATCCTTGGGTCAGTCCCATGGCTAGTTTCATATTACAGATGAAGAAATGGAGGCCTGATATGGTAAATGCCAAGAGAACGGGAAACACAGGGACCGGCTCCCAGCTGGGGTGTGGCAGTAAGGGGGGGGTCCCTGGGGTGAGCAGGCTGGGAAGGAGAAAAGACCCAGAAGGAGCAAAGGCCCAGAAATGTGGATGACATTGAGGAACCAGTGTCTCAACCTGGCTCGAGCCTTGGGTGAGTGGATGAAAGGGGCTGGGGGGCTGAACTGTGTCCCAAGGGCAGTGGCGGAGATTTTGGGAGGGGGAGTCTTAGAGCACATTTGGGTTTTGCAAAGTGGAGTGGAAGAACTAGTGTGGGAGGGCCAGAGAGAGGCAGTCTGGAGACCTGAACCAGCTGAGGTAAGGCTGGAGGGGAGGGGGTTGTGAGGCCCTTCCTGGGGGCAGGGATTCCCAGTTCTCCCACTCCTCTGCTATGCGACCCTGCAGAGGCTCCCAGGGCTGGAGCTAGTGGAGAGCCTCCTCCCAGGACAACACCCTTGGTGTCTGATCTGGGCAGCAGCCCTAAGTGACCTCCTCACCTCCCCCACTTCCATCCCCAGCTTCCTCAGTGGAAGGATGAGGCAGGGTGTTTCCATTCCCTTTCTGGGAGGTTTAGAAGGTTAATGAGGGCAAAGCACGCAACTCCATTCAGGGGAATGAACTTCTGGGAGGAGAGAAACCTTGGGCCTAGGCTGAAGGCAAAGGGCAGGGTGGCCAATGGCTCCTTTGGTCACAGAGCCTATCTACCTGCTGCCCCAGGCCCATGGCTTGGCCCCACTGACCAGCCATTGGCCCTCAGAGGAGCCTGAGTGAATACCAGAGGCATTGAACAGAGACCCGTTATCTCCCCACTGTGGCCAGCTCCAGCCTGGGCTATGTGGGAGGTGGGCTCTCAGGGCCTAGGACGGTGCAGCAGCCTGCCTGTGGCCACAGCAAGAAACAGGCAAAGAACTCTGCCCTCGAGGAGCTGACATTGCCAGAGCTGTCCCCTACGCAGGCATGCCTGGTCTCTCCTCCACTGCCCACACTGGTATCACGACCATCCCTTGCCCAGGGGCTGGCCGGAAAGCTGTGGGGCAGGAAGAGACTGTGTGGGGTCCATCGGGGAAGGATGCTGACAGCCACACAGAGGGTCTCAGGCTGAGCAGAGGCAGAGATGCTAGGAGGTACGGGGTGGGGGGGTCCTACTAGGTTCAGCTAGGGGACATCCAGAGGCCAGGGTCCCAGTTACCCACAGTGCACCAGGAGCTGTGGAAGCAGAGGAGGTGGCAGCTGCTGAGGGGAGCGCTGCCCAGAGGGGCTGTCTGAGCCAGGACGATAAGGGTGTGCCGGAGTGAAGCGCTCTGGGCAGGCTTTAGGCTGACAACCACCGACTCCATCCCACCCCTGCCGCCCCTCACCCCGTGTCTCCATTCTTCCCGCCAACATTCCTGGTTCCTGTCAGCTGAGCCGGAGCCCTGTCCCTGGCTGGTGGGGAGGCCGTGGCGCCAGAAACCAGACAGGTTTATGTCCTGGCTGTAGCTACACTGGCCCTGTCCCAAGTCCCACACTCTCGAACATACACATCCTTCTCCCCGAAGACCCAGGAGAGGCCCAGCCAGGCCTGTGAGTACTGGTCCTGCACAGGGTCCCAGTTCCAAGTGTCTCCTCAGAATCATGGCTGTCTCCAGAGCCCTGGGCCACATCTCTGCTCAGGAGTGTCCCCCTAGCCCTTTCTGGCTCCTTCACACCCACTTCCCAGCCCCAGGCCTTTTCCAAGCCCAGCCAAGGTACGGCCTCTTCCAGGAAGCCCACCCAGAGCATCATCACCCACAATGGGAAGAATGTGTACTTGGATACTCCCAGAGGGCATGGCAGAGTTTTTTTTTTTTATGGCATATGAGTTATACTTGCAATTAAAACTGGCAATGCACAATGTAAAGATGAATGGTAACATGTGTGCTAATAATTTAACATTTTAACTTTACTCGTCATGATTAGGTCCCATTGAGTCAGTTCCGACTTGTAGCAACCCTATGGACAAGAGAATGAAACGCTGCCAGGTCCTGGCCCCATCCTCACAATCCTTGCTATAACTGAGTCCCTTGTTGCAGCCGCTGTGTCAATCCATCTTCTTGAGGGTTTTCCTCTTTTTCACTGACCCTCCACTTTACCAAACATGATGTCCTTCTCTAGGGAATGGTCCTTCCTTATAACATGCCCAAAGTACACGAGATGAAGTCTCACCACCCTCGCTTCTAAGCAGCATTCTGGCTGTCCTTCAAAGACACACTTGTTTGTTCTTCTGGCAGTCCATTGTATATTCAATATTCTTCACCAACATCATAATTCAAAAGCATCAATCCTTCTGTCTTGTTTATTGTCCAGCTTTCGCATGCATACAAGACAATTGAAAACAACACGGCTTGGGTCAGGTGCACTTTAGTTCTCAAGGTGACGTCTTTGCTCTTTAACACTGTAAAGAGGTCGTTTGCAGAAGATTTGCCCAATGCAATATGTTGTTTTTTTTTTTGTGCTTTAAGTGAAAGTTTACAAGTCAAGTCAGTCTCTCATACAAAAATTTATATACACCTTGCTGTATACTCCTAGTTGCTCTCCCCCTAATGAGACAGCACACTCCTTCCTTCCACTCTCTATTTTCGTGTTCATTCAGCCAGCTTCTGACTCCCTCTGCGTAGTACAGATTTTGACCCACAACTCTAGATTCTCAGCCTTCACCTGGCAGGCAGTACCCGGGACTCCTGGTTCTTCATTTGCCTTGCCATGTCACAGTTTCTCACTTTGGGAGGGGCAGAGCTTTGCCTACAGGGGATTGGGCTGAAGGGGTTAAATGGCTACAGCTCTGGGGAGGGCCCAGAGGAAGACACAGTTAGGCCTCAGGATCTAAGACCACGTGCATAATTTCTCTTTACAGTAGGGCTGAGTGTCCACCAGGCCCCATGCCTACAGGTACCCAAGGGGCACCTGCCACCAGCCCTGAGCCCGCTTCTGCCTACTTCAGCCCCTGAGACCATGCTCAACCACTTCAGGGATGTCTGGAGGAACCTGCAGCCTGAATCCCCCACAGCCAATCCCTGGGGAGAACTGGGGGGACATTCTGCTTCCCTCCTCCCTTACCTGGGGCTGAAGCTGGGGCAATCCTGTCTGCCTCTGTATTTCTCTTCTGACTTCTTGTCTCTCTCCGGCTCTGTTTTCCTCCATCTGTTTCCCTCTCTGTGTCTATCTTTATCTCTGAGCTGGTGGATAGAATTCCTGTCTTCCCAGGATGGGAAACCCTGGTGGCATAATGGTTAAGAGTTTAGCTACTAACCAAAAGGTCGGCAGTTTAAATCCACCAGGCACTCATTGGAAACTGAATGAGGCAGTTCTACTCTGTCCTATAGGGTTGCTATGAGTCAGAATCTACTCAACAGCAATGGGTTTGTTTTTCCAGGAGGGTTGGGTGCTGTGCTAAGAGTGAGTGACCTTGTAAAAGTGACTTTGCCACTGCTGGTCTATAAAGTGGGCATAAACTTGCATTTCATCACTAGGTTGCTGGTGAGGACCAGGGAGTTGAGGGATGGCCTGCACATAGTAGGGACTCAGTACATGCTTTCCCCATCCATCAAATGGGATGATAATTACGGCCCCTGAAGTGCTCACCACAGGAAAGTACCCTCTGAGGTCTGCTGGCTAAGTTGCTCATCAGTAGAGGTCAGCTGAGAGGAGTCCCGGTGACATCAAGACCTACTGCATACGCTCTATTCACAGCCACTCAATAGGATGCAGCCATCATCATCATGCTTGGCAGAGTACAGGGTCAGCGCAAAAGAGGAAGACCCTCAACAAGGTGGATTGACACAGCGGCTGCAACAATGAGCTCAAGCATAACAACGATTGTAAGGATGGCACAGGACCGGGCAGTGTTTCGTTCTGTTGTGCATAGGGTCACTATGAGTCAGAACCGACTAGACAGCACCTAACAACAACAACAACAACAACAACAAAATCATCGCCCCACTTTACAGATTAGGCAAATAAGGCCCAGAGGGGTTGAGTAACTTGTTCACCATCACACAGCAGGCTCTCCCATAGTAGTGGAGCCAGAATTTGAACTTGGTAGTCTGGCTCCAGAGCCCATGCTCCTAACCATGGGCCTCCTACTTTAATACTCTATGTCCAAGATGAAATGGGTAAGGATGTCGAGACTGCCAGAATAGGGGGCAGGTGGAGCTGGAGATAGTGCCCCTCTTGGCCTGCCCCCTCCTGCCCACTCATCACTGTTGAGTCCAGACTTCTCAGCACACTGCTGTCACTCGACCCAGAGCGTGCCAGGGCTTCCTGTGGTCCTGAGTTAGTCCAGACTCTGGCATTCAGCATTTAAAGGTCCACGGCTGGGCCCCCTGACCTTGGTGTGGGGGCCCCCCTTGCCACCCTTGGTGTCTGCCAGCCCAGCTTCCTTCTCATTCCCTGCTCCTTCCTTTTATGCGCTTTTCTACGATGTTCCCTGTTCCTCCTTCACTCCCACCCTCCTCCCAGAAGTCCTTTCTGCCTCTCCTCTCTTTCCTGCAGGGATTGAGCCCAGGGCCAGCCCTCTGGGGCTCCAGGGGTCCTAAGACCTGGGCTGAGACTTGGCACTGGCAGGGTAGGCAGCGGGCCATTGGTGGAGTCTAACGGGGAGGAGGGAAGGGTGGGGCAAGAAAGGCTTTCCTCTTTGGCTGGGCCAGTTTTCTCCAGGAGGCCCCACGGGCATGGAACCTCGGGCCTGAGGGGGGAGAATACATTGGCTCCAAAATATGAAAATTGCAATATAAAAAAAAGCAAATGTTTACTTAAATGTCTTCAAAGTGCAACATGATGTCCGCTTCAGCCATTGTTAAATTTAGTATCTCAAAGCACGTTAGTGCATATGAAAACAATTTGTAGGTCACATTTTCTCACTTGGGAAGAATCCCTAAGATTCCCAGGAAGGCATAATGATGTTTGCAGAGGAAGCACACAGCCAGCAGTAAATCAAATGAGCTCTTTGTACTCAAATAAGTCCAAAAGCTAAGTTATGCAATCTTTTTTCAAATATTTTTACAGCCAAAAAAAGCCCCACCATATAAGGCTGGAAACCCTGGCGGCGTAGTGGTTAAGTGCTATGGCTGCTAATCAAAGTGTTGGCAGTTTGAATCAGCCAGGCGCTCCTTGGAAACTCTATGGGACAGTTCTACTCTGTCTTAAAGGGTCGCTATGAGTCGGAATCGACTCAACGGCACTGGAGTTTCTGGGTCATGTAACGTTGGGGAATGGGTGCATTTTGAAATTTTTATTGGGATGTGGAGTGGAGCCCCCAGCTGATGCAGATCCCAAAATAGCCACTGCCCCCCTCCCCCTGCCCCATGATGGGCAAAACAAGCACTGCCCATGCTCGGGAGCTCCTGAGGCAGAACAACGACCAAAAAACCAAAACCACAGTCAGGTCGATTAAAAAGCATTCTTTTTTTGTTTTGTTTTTGGAAATTTGAATGACTGTATTTTGTTTTATTTTATTATCGTATTTTAGATGAAGGTTTACAGAGCAAATTAGGTTCTCGTTAAACAAGTAGCACACATATTGTTTTGTGACATTGGTTGCCACCCCCATGACATGTCAACACTTTCCCCTTCTCGACCTTGGGTTCCCCGCATTACCAGCTTTCTTGTCCCCTTCTGCCTTCTCGTGTCCTTGGCCCTAGGCTGGTGTGCCCATTTAGTCTCATTTTACTTTATGGGCCTGTCAAATCTTTGGCTGAAGGATGGACCTCAGGGGTGTCTTCAGTACTGAGTTAAAAGGGAGTTCGGGGTTTCTCTTGTCTCTGTCAGACCAGTAAGTGTGATCTTTTTAGTGCGTGTGTGAGTTCGAATTTTGTTCTACATTTTTCTCCAGCTCTGTCTGGGGATCCTCTATTGTGATCCTTGTCAGAGCAGTTGGTAGTAGTAGCTAGGCACCAGGCACCATCTAGTTGTGCTGGACTCAGTCTGGTGGAGGCTATGGTACTTGTGGTCCATTAGTCCTTTGGACTAATCTTTCCGTCATGTTTTTGGTTTTCTTCATTCTCTCTTGCTCCAGACCGGGTGAGACCAGTGGAGTATCTTAGATGGCTGCTTGTGAAGCTTTTAAGATCCCAGATGCTACTCACCAAAATAGGATGTAGAACACTTTTTTTTTATTAACTATGATATGCCAATTGATCTAGATGTTCCCAGAGACCATGGTCCCCAGCCCTCAGCCCAGCAATTCCGTCCCTCAGGTAGTTTGGATGTGTCTATGGAGCTTCCATGACCTTGCCTTAGTCAAGTTGTGCTAGCTTCCCCAGTATTGTGTACTGTCTTACCCTTCACCAAAGTTATCACTTATCTATTGTCTATTTAGTGTTTTTCCCTCCCCACTCCTCCCTCCCCTCATAATCATCAAAGATTGTTTCTTTCTGTGTGTAAACCTTTCCATGAGTTTTTGTAACAGTGGTCTCACACAATACTTGTCCTTTTGTGATTGACTTATTTCACTCAGCATAATACCCTCCAGATTCATTCATGTTGTGAGATATTTTGCAGATTCATCATTGTCCTTTATCATTACGTAGTATTCCATTGTGTGTATGTACCAGTTTGTTTATCCATTCTTCTGTTGATGGACACCTAGGTTGTTTCCATCTTTTTGTTCTTGTGAATAATGCTGCAGTGAACATGGGTATGCATATGTCTATTTGTGTGATGGATCTTATTTCTCTAGGATATATTCCTAGGAGTGGGAATGCTGAATCATATGGGATTTCTATTTCTAGCTTTTTAAGGAAGTGCCATATCATTTTCCAAAATGGTTGTACCATTTTGCATTCTCACCAGCAGTACATAAGAGTTCCAATCTCCCCACAGCCTCCCCAACGTTTGTTATTTTGTGTTTTTTTGATTCGTGCCAGTAATGTTGGGGTGAGATGGTATCTCACTGTGGTTTTGATTTGCATTCCTGTAATGGCTTGTAATCTCGAGCATTTCCTCAGATGTCTGTTAGCCAACTGAATGCCTTCTTTGGTGAAGTGTCTGTTCATATCCTTTGCCCATTTTTAATGGGATTACTTGTCTTCTTTTTCTTGTAGAGGTGTTGGATTTTCTTATAGATTTTAGAGGTTAGACCTCTGTCAGATCTGTCATAGCCAAAATTTTTTTCCTAGTCTTGTTCTCTTTTTACTCTTTTGGTGAAGCCTTTTGATATGCATAAGTAGTTAATTTTTAGAAGATCCCAGTTATCTAGCCTAGCTTCTGGTATTTGTGCATTGTCAGTTATGGTTTGTATCCTGGTTATGCCATACATGAGGGCCTCTAGCTTTGACCTTATTTTTTCTTCTATAATTTTTATTTGTTTTGGTTTTATATTTAGGACTTTGATCCATTTTGAATTCGTTTTTATGTATGATGTGAGGTATGGGCCCTGTTTCATTTTTTTGCAGATAGACTTCCAGTTTTGCTAGCACCGTTTGTTAAAAAGACCGCCTTGTCCCCATTTGATGGATTTGGGTCTTTGTCGAAGATCAGGGGACCACAGGTGGATGGATTTATATCCGGGTTCTCATTTCTGTTCTACTGGTCAATGTGTCTGTCGTTTTATAAGTACCAGCCTGTTTTGACTACCGTAGCTTATGGTAGGCTCTGAGGTGAGGTTGTGCGAGTCCTCCTACTTCATTCTCCTTCTTCAGTAGTGTTTTACTTATCGGAGGCTTCTTTCCTTTCCATATAAAATTAACAATTAGTTTTTCCATCTCTTTAAAGAATGCAGTTGGTATTTGGACCAGGATTGCATTGTATTTGTAGATGAGCATTCTTTACTTTTCTATCATTCAATTTAATTTCAAGTGACCCCTCATTCCACAGGCAACAGAAACTTCATCACAGTTAATTCAGCATCAGACCTCCACCCTAGGGTGGCCCCTAAGGTGATGCCCTTGCCCACCATTCTTTCCCCGTTCCCTCTGGAGGCTGGGTGGGGTTCGTTGTCCTGCTGGCCCTCCCAGGGCTCTACTGGGGTTCAAAGATCCACTGTTGCAACTCAAACACTTTTTCTTTCAACATGATTGATCTGCTGTGATTTTCCAAAGCATACATTGAAACTCAAAATACACCTGTCCTGTGGCCAGGCGGCACTTTGACTTCCATGAGCCTGAGCACTTGTGACTTGTGGGAGCTCCTTTCTTGATAAAAAAAATTAAAAAATGAAAATTAAAGTTTATATTTTCAACTGCTTTGGTATATAGACAAATATAATCCAGGCAGAATTCATTATAATATATAATTATTACTATTAAGTTAATTTTTCTTCTGATTCTAAAAGAAATTCAAATTAAAACATTTTCATGGGTTCCTAAAAGAATCATGTGGCCAGGGACATGCCATCCAGCTGCCAAATGGGTCAGGGACACAGGGGGTTGTTGGGGCTGGGGACAGACGTATATGCTAACGCTTCAAAATGTCAACCCATTGTATTTCCAAAACCCAAGACCACAGCCTTCAGTATGGACTGCACCTCAACATAAAGAAAACAAAAATCCTCACTACTGGACCAATAAGCAACACCATAATAAACAGAAAATATTGAAATTGTCAAGGATTTAATTATACTTGGATCCACAATCCATGTCCGTGGAAGCAGCAGTCAAGAAATCAAATGGTGGATTGCATTGGGCAAATCTGCTGCAAAAGATTTCTTTAAAGAGTTCCAAAGCAAAGATGTCACTTGGAGGACTAAGGTATGCCTGATCCAAACCATGGTATTTTCTACTGTCTCCTATACATGCAAGAGCTGGACAATGAATAATGAAGACTGAAGAGAATTGATGCCTTTGAATTATGGTGTTGGAGAAGAATACTGAATATACCATGGACTGCCAGGAGAACGAACAAATCTGTCTTGGAAGAACTACAGCCAGAATGCTCCTTAGAAGCGAGGATGGCGAGACTTTGTCTCAAGTACTTTCGACATATTATTAGGAGGGACCAGTCCCTAAGGGAGGACATCATGATTGGTAAAGTAGAGGGTCAGAGAAAAAGGGGAAGACCCTCAACATAACAATGACTGTGAGAATGGTGCAGGACCAGGCAGTGTTTCATTCTGTTATATGTGAGTGGGAACCAACTTGATGGCACCTAACCACACGTCCGCCCATGTCACTCCTCTGCTCCAAAACTTTCATGGGGAAAAGCCCAAGCCCAAGGTGGCAATGGGGGACAGCGGCGGTCAAGTGTCCGGTTTCAGCCACCTTAGGGCTCATCAAGAGTGTAGTGAACATTGTCACTTTTCGCCTCCCAGCATTCAAAGCCTTTCATTGACCGCTTCTCCAGTCTCATGTGCCATAACCTTCCTACACCTCCCTCTTGGATGTTTCCAGAATGCCCAGCCTTTATCATGCCTGCAAGCCTTTGCTCATGGTGCTCCCTCTCCTGGGAGCTTTGCCTTCCCACCTTGACCACATCATGCTCCCCTCTGCATCCTACCAAACCCAGCTCAAATGGCACTTCCTCTCTGAAGACCCCTGAGCCTCTCCCTCCTCTGTATTCCCCATTCATTTTTTCTCCAGAAGTACTTCTACAGCCACCTCTTCCTGTCAACTGTGAACCCCTTGAGGGCAGGGACAATGGCTGGTTTTTCTTTGGATCCCCAATGTCAGCCCAGGGCTTGGCCCCTGGCAGATACTCCATGAACACTGACTAAATAAGCAGATGGCTGAGTGAGTGAATGAATGAATGAATGAATGACTGGAGGAGGTAGGAAATGAGGGCAGTAGTCTGCTCAGCAATGGGGTCTTCCCTGCTTCCCTCACAGTGGGCAGGCCTGGCCGAAATGGAGGAGCCAAGGCTGAGCCTCCTCCCTGCCCTACCCTCTGATTCACCCGCTCCGCAGAGACCAGTTTTAGGAATGTGCTGAAAGCTTGGCCGGCCTCCCTGGCTGAGTGGACGATGTTCTCCCAGGAGTCCCCGGGCTCAGGGCTGTGCTCCCTGGCTGCAGAGTGAGGGAAGGGACAGTGCAGAGGGAACAGCCTCCAGTGTCAGCTGGGAGCTGGGGGACAGGCGCAGAATGGCAGGCCCCCAGTGCACAGCCTAAGACCCACCAGGCAGCCCCAGGCCTGGAGCCTCCCACCTTCCTTCTGAAGTGGAGTGTGCTGTGGATACCAGGCGACATGTCAGGTAAACCTCAGGCAAAGGGGGTAATAGCACCTGCTGCACAGGCTGTCATGAGGATCAAGAGAGGGAACGTTGTGGGTGCCCAGAGTCCAGGCTGGCATCTGGTGGGTGCTAAGAGGAAGTCATCTGGGTGCAATATGGAAAAATTCAAGACCCTGCCCTTGGATTCCTGGAACCACCTGAAAAAGCCAAGCCCAGGATGGGGGTGGGGGAGGTGGCAGCAAGCGACAGTGCTGTAAAGGATCAGATCTCAGCCACCTTTAAACTCGTTATGAGTGCAGTGAACATTGTCACTTTTGGCTGGTTAGCATCTGAACCATTCCTTGGTCCAGGGACCTCCGCCTTTATCCCTCCACCCTGCCTTCTGAGGTACAGCTCCTCCCAGCACAGATGCTGAAAATGCCCATCACTGGCTTTCCCAGCCTGCCTTGCCGTGGGACCAGATGTTCTTGTGAGAGGCGCAAGCGTGCAGCATCATAGCGGTGGCCCGTGTCCTGTGTCACTGTGGAATGAGAGCCTGGGGCCAGTGCTGGCAGAGGTGGTCTCTGCACCAAGCCCCTTCTGGACTGCGATTTAGGGTGCTGTTCCTGCTGTGTATAGCCTCTGGGCCTGGTTCTCTGCACCACCCTCGGGAGTTTAAATGAGTCCCATCTTGTTTCTGTTGCTTAGAACAAAAAAACCATGAGAGTGTGGCCCGCCGAAACAAGGGAGGTGTGGGTGGCATCATTAAGAGTCTAGTGCCTAGAAGAAGGAAGGGGTCAGTCTGTTTGTGCCTACTCTGCACAGCACAGGGCACAAGAATGAGGCCCAGCACCAATCTGGAGTCCACACTCTAGGAGGGCCAGCAAGGCAGTGAGGCTACCTAGGGGATAGTGACATCAGTGTGGGGCCTAGACACCATGGTGGAGAGGAGGCTGGGCTTGGAGCAGAGCAGGTGGAAGACTCTGGAGGAGGAATGTGTCAGAGTGTTCTGGGGAGAATATTCAGGGGTTAGGCCCCAAGGGCCAGTCTGTAGGTTTGGCAGGGAGGGGATCCAGGCCTTGCTCACAGCTGGAATAGTTTGAACATGGACAGAGCTGCCTTTGGAGGAGGGGAACTTCCGAAGACTGGAAGTGAACAAGCAGGAGGCCTGAAGTGGACTAAAAAAACCCAGGTGGGGAAGGTCCCTCCAGCCTGAGACTTCTGGTTCAGCCTTGGGCTGTGCCTCTCCAGGTTAAAGGGGTCGGTCTGCACAACACCCTAACTCTGGACCTGGCAGAAGGCCTCCCTGTCTACCACCCGCACATCAGGCCTCAGGAGCAGCCCATGGTGGGGGGAGTGCACCCCAGCCCTACCCAGAAGCCAACAAAGCTTCTGCCCACCCGCCAAGTGGCCTAGGGAGGATGCTGAGGCAGATGGGGGCAAATCTCAGTAACCAAGGATGGCTAGCAATGACCCTGAGAAACTACCTAAAACAATAGCCCTCAGTACCCTGAGAAACCATAATTTTCCCTCTGATCACATTGACAGAGATCAAGAAATGGATAACGTGTGTGCTGGTGAGGACGTGGGAGAGTTGTCACTCTCTTGTTTGTTGGTGGCAGTTCCATCAGAACAGCTGCTGCGGCAGGAACTTTGGCAAATCCTACAGCAGTCCCGCACGCACATGTCTCCTGGCCCGGCAATTCCACTTCTAGGAATTCATCCTTGGCTACATTTGCTCACGTGCAAAATGGTGTGTGAGCCAGGATGTTGGCAGCAGCATTGTTGGTGAGAACAAATAACAGGAACAAGCTGCCCATCACTAACAGGGAACTGGCCAAAGAGAATAAGGATACTTTCTGTATATAGATATCCACAGTTCTCTGTGGTAAAATAAGAAAACTGTAAGTATGAGCAGTAAGCTATTATTTGTGTAAAAAAGAAAAAGAAAATGCATATGTGCTTATGTGTTATAGGCAGAGACTCTGAAAGAATGCACAAGGAGCTGGGAAGAGCGGATTCTTCAGGGAATTTATATGGCTGCGAGAGAAGAGAAAGAGACTTTTCATTGTAAAGCCCCTCCATAGCTTTTGAATTTGGTAATGTGTGCATGTATACTATAAATAACAAAATAGAAAAGGAGAACAAAATGTAGGGAAAAGAGCTGGAGACTTACTTTCCGTGGTGAACTCTTCAATATCTTTTGAATTTGCTAAAGTGTATGTGTAGACAGGAAACCCTGGTGGCATAGTGGTTAAGTGCTACGGCTGTTAACCAAGAGGTCCGCAGTTCGAATCCACCAGGCGCTCCTTGGAAACTCTATGGGGCAGTTCTACTCTGTCCTGTATGGTCACTATGAGTAGGAATCGACTTGACAGCACTGCGTTTGGTTTTGGTTTTGGTATGTGTATACAAAATAGGAAAAGAAAACAAGATGTAGCTGAAACCAAAACCATGCCAGGACTCAACACACACACAGTATCTCCTAGGTATCTTTGGCAGATGTTACTGCTTCCTCTTAGCAGGTGATGAAATGAAACCAGCTCAGAGAAGTTCAGGCAGTGGCCCAGGGTCACCCAGCAAGGGTGTGGCAGAGCTGAGTTGGAACCCAAGTCTGTAGTCACACTTGCCGCAATGGTGCCCTGAGAAGCCAGCTGCCCAGGGCCAGTCGCCACCGTGCCAGCCACAGAACTAGAACCACGAAGGTGGGCAATTCTAGACACTCAGCTCGGGACACTGAGTTTGGGGCAAGGATGGTGACCCAGTAGAAAGACCCGTGGTCATGGAGTACCAGCTGGGTGACCTGCTGACTTCCAACTGATGACTCCCCCTCTGTGGACCTAAGCGACTCATCTGTGTAATGGGAACGCGGGTTCCCACTGCGTAGGGTGTAGGACACGTAAATGAGGTATAACCCCGCCTGGTGTGTTCTGTATAAAATCCAGGTGTCAGCAGGTGCTTAAAACATCTGGGCTGTCCTGGCTCTCCCCAGCCTACTTCTGGGCCGAGGCGGCTCTAACACAAACACTGCGTGCTAAGTGTGTCCAATTGTTCATTCATTCATCATACATTCAGGAAGAGTCCCCACGCGTCACACTCCGAGGCCAGGCTGCCGGTCCGGTGGGCAGTGCCTCCTCCTCCCGCCCTCCAGCCTGCACGCCCCCTGCACTTGCCCACCCCCCTGGGCTCCTTGGTACGCCCACTCGGACACCGCCCACCCGCCCACGTCGGTGCCGCAGAGCTGCTGGGAGCTGGTCGTCTCCACCCGCCTCGAGGGGCATCCACCCCGAGGCACAGCACTCCCCGCGCCTCAGCGCAGGCCCCGCCCCGCCCCTGTCCCCAAGCAGCCAATGAGAGCCGCAGCCCGGGCCTTCCCCGCCCACCCCGGAAAGCCCGGCCGCTGATTGGCCTGCCGGGGCGTAGTGTCCCCGCACGTGGGACGGGGGAGGGTGTAAATGAAGTGGGAGCGAGGCCACCCCCCGCGCTCCCTCCCCCAGCCGGCGCGGCCCGCCCCCCGTGGCGCCCAGTCCTGCGCTCGCCGGCGGCCGCCCGCTGCACCGGGTCCTCCGTGTAGCTGCCCGGGGCCAAGACCCCGCGACGCGGACCCGCGATGGCCAAGCGCAGCTCGCTCTCCATCCGCATCGTGGAGGGGAAGAACCTGCCTGCCAAGGACATGTGAGCGCGGCCAGGGGTGGGAGCCCCAACTTTCCGGGGAGGGGTGCCGCCCCTTAACGCCTGACCTTTCCGGGGTGCACACAGCCCGCAAGTGGAGCAGCGACGAGGGTGTGGCGTGTGGGCGGGGTGGGGAACTGGTAGGGAAAATGGGGACAGTAGGATTTATTGCAAGCGCCAGACAGGAGGTGACAGTAGAGGAAGAGGATGTCAGTGAAGGCCGGGGACTGAGGAGGCGTCTGGGGTCTGTGAGGAGGTGTAGTGAGCAGGGACGGAGCAAAGAGAGAATCTAGAAGGGAAGGGGCTTTGATAGGACTGGGAAGACATGCTGGGAAGACATCCTGGTGAACTGTCAGGGGTGTGGCTGGAGAGGGGCGGGGGTATCCCCTAGAAATGAGGTATCTTTCTTAGTAGTTCCAAGCCATCAGTGCCGCGGAGTGTGCACCTGACACGTCTGTCCCTCCCACCTTCCCCTGGGGTCCAGGGGCTGTCACTGGGCTTGGTGTTGGGCACTTGAGAAGGGCTGAACAGCTATGGAGAGAGAGAAGAGTCCAGGTCAGGAGGCCAGGATTCCTGCAAAACCCGGGAGACTGGGTAGTGCCATTCCTTGTGTCCTCAGCTTTACCCAAACCACCCCCTATAAGCCTCACAACCAGCGAGGCACTTCCCAGCATCCCAGGCTCAAAGAAGTGCTGGCTCCAAGTGGCCCAGCCTAGTATCTAGGACTTTCATTGACCCTCAGCCAGATTTGGGGAGAAGATTTCAGGGACCCATTGTTCCACCCTTCGAGAAGGTCAGCAGGACTGAGCTGTCCGACCCCTGACTCCCCATCCTGGCTCTGCCACCAGCTGTCTTGTCTGCAGCCTTAGGCAGGTCTCTGCTCCCAAGGCCTCAGTTTTCCCTTCTGTAAGGTGGGGGTTGAAATCCCTCCCAGATGGGAGAAGTTGAAAACACTCAGCTCAAGGGGCACTAGCTGCCTGGAGCAGGGGGAGGGAGGTGGCATAGGGTCCAAAGTCTTCTGGGCTGAAGCCTCCCCACCCCCGGCTCCTCAGCAGGCTCCTGGATGCAAAGAGGTGGTGATCCTGAGGTGGGGGACAAGGGCGTTTCTCTCACATGTACACTGCCTCCGTGAGTGCCTCCCGAACTCACGCTCAGTGCTGGCTGTAAGCAGTTCCAATTCAAGGCCCCTTGGGCCTGCTAAGGCCAGGCTCAGCAGTTGCTATGGCAATGGGTGAGGGAGGGGATGAGAGGTCTCAAGGGTGGGTTTCTGAGCATGGATGAGGTGGGCAGGGACTGGGAATGGGGTCTCTGGAGTGGGAAGGCAGATGAGGTCTGAAGAGGCTCTCAGCCCCAAGGCCCTGTCTATAAGCAGCCCCCATGCTGGCACCAGAAACTAGGTCATCTTGGCCTCCTCTGGCTGATGGCAGCTGGGAGGAGCAGCCCCTCCGTCTGTCACCTCCCTCCGTCCCCACAGCAGCTGGTTCTAATGCTTGCTCCAGGCTCTTACCAGCCCAGGGCAGTGAGGCTCGTGGGCTGTGCCTACCTGGGAACCAAGGTGCTCACCCACCCACCCAGCCCTGCCTCTACATAGCTGAGGGACTTTGGGCAAGGTGCCTTTATCCTGGGGCCCCCATGTCCTGTTGATTCTGCCTCCAGAATCTCTTTTATCACCTGCCCCCCTACCTGCCCTACCCACCTCCCCTCACCACCTCTTCCCTGCCTTCCCTGTAGTGCCTGGTGGACTCCTCTAACACAGTTCTGACCCGTTGACCCTCCCTTAAACCTGGCCACAGCCCCCTCAGCCCTGCACATTTGACTACTGCCCTTGACAGACCTACCTTTGCATATATTTGAGGCCTTCTGCCTCCACAGCACTCAATTCAGAGTCCTTCAGAAAACTCCTATGCGTCCTTCAGGACCCCTCTCAAACATCTCTCTAGAGCTTTTTCTGAGCTCTCAGGCCTTGCCCCGGCTTTGTGCCCTCCAGCACTTTGGGTCTGCTGGGTGAGAATGCAGCCCTTGTATAGCAGTTGCTCCTTCCCAGGCTGCCTGCCTGCCTGACTGAGGGCAGGGTCCATGACTCATTTGTCTTGACATTCGGGGTCCCTGAGGGACACCTACCTGGTCCATAGTAGGGGGAATAAGAGATGTCTAGGACCTTCCCATTTAATCTTTTTATTAGCCCTCGAAGGTAGATGGAAACCCTGGTGGCATAGTGGTTAAGAGCTATAGCTGCTAATCAAAAAGCTGCCAGTTCAAGTCCACCAGGCGCTCCTTGGAAACTCTACGGGGCAGTTCTACTCTGTCCTATGAGGTCGCTATGAGTCGGAATTGACTCGGTGGGAACGGGTTTTTAGAAGGTAGATATGCTCCGTTTGCAGATGGGGAAACCAAGGCCCAAACCCAAAAACCAAACCCACTGCCATTGAGTTGATTCCGACTCATAGTGACCCCATAGGACAGAGTAGAACTGCCCCATAGAGTTTCCAAGGAGCGCCTGGTGGATTCGAACTGCTGACCTCTTGGTTAGCAGCTGTAGCACTTAACCACTATGCCACCAAGGCCCAGGATATTTAAATAATTTGCCAAGGCCACACAGTAGGTAAAGAAGTCGGGGGTCAAATCCACTCTGCCTGCTGCTGGAATGGGCCAGGGATCCTGGCTGGACCAAGGTTGCAAGCTTGCCGTGGGGCTCAGTGGGCAGGAGCCTCACAAATCCTATGCAAAGCATTTGGCTGCGGGGGTTGCAGAGGTTTAGAGAAGAAAAGTGGTCCGTGTTGAGTGCCGTCTCCGGAACAGCGTCTCCTCCGGTCGGGGCTCGCACACTTCTGAAGACAGGGAGCTCACCACTTCCCATAGTGGTCCTTTTTTAATTTTGTTGTTGAGAATATATACAGCAGAACATACACCAGTACAATGGTTTCTACTCGTACACTTCAGTGACATTAATTACGTTTTTCTAGTTGTGTAACCGTACTTACCCTCCTTTACTGAGTTGTTCTTCCCTCATTTATATAAACTCACTGCCTCCTAAGGTTCCTGTCTCATCTTCGGAGTTGCTGTTGTCAGTTTGATCCCATATAGATAGTTCTTAAAAAAGCATAATGCTCAAGGCAGACATTTTTTACTAGTTAAGCTAAACTATGGTTTGATTTTAAGGAGACTTTAGGAGATATTTTTGGTTTAAGGTTTAAAGATTATCTAGGGCAAGTTTCAGGTATTTAGGCAGCATTCGTGGCTCCAGAAAGTCTGGAGTCCCTGAGAATTTGAAATTCTGTTCTGTATTTTCCCCCTTTTGATCAGAATTCTACTGTGGAGTCTTTGATCAAAATGTTCGGTAATGGTAGCTGGACACCATCCAGCTCTTCTGGTCTCATGGCAAAGGAAGCAATTAGCCACACATTCCATTTCCTCATCCTGCTTCTGACTCTCCTTCTTCCTCTGTTGCTCCAGGTGAATAGATACCAATTGTTGTGCCTTGGATGGCTGCATGCAAGCTTTTAAGACCCAAGGCACTACACAACAAACTAGGAGGTAGAACAGAAGAACTAAACATGTCATTAGGCCAATTAACTGGGATGTCCCATGAAACCATGACCCTAAAACTCTATAGTGGTCCATCTTGACTGAGATAGTTCTGAGGAGGGAGCTGTCCTCACACAGAGCTGCCACCTGCCTCTCTGCCACTTCCATTCATGGGTTTTTGTTCCACTAAGGCCACAAGCACAGCTCTGTCCCCCATCACCAACCGCATCTAGAGCCTGCCTGCACCCACCTTGTTTCCTTCCCACTGTCTCCTGTCCCTGGGTACCGGAGTCAGCCAGGCAGGAGTTGAGTCTCATGGTGACCAGTGACCCACTAGCTCCCACACCCAGTGGCCCTGGGGATGGGCCTGGGACTATTTTGGGGTTTGCCCTGATCCTCCCCCTTCCGCAGCCTGGAAACTGCCACGGGCCTAAATATAGAGGTCCCACAAGTAGCCGGGCAGGGCCAGAGGCGGCTGGCTGGAAAGGAGAAGTGGGACAGGGGAGCAGCTTAGGGGCCTCAGTGGGGCTGAGGGCACTGGCAAGGGGAACAGGTTCTAATAGTCCACCAGGGAGCCATAGTCGGGCCCTGGTTCTTAAACCTGACCTCCGCCCACTCTGACACTGTCCCCTTTGCACCCCTGTGATCGAGCCACCCAGCCCATTGCTGCCTCAGCACCCCCCATCTGTCTCGGCTTCCAGGCCTTTGCCCACACCAGTGATTCTGCCTGAAACACGAGCCCCAGCCTCACCATTCATTCATGAATCCATTCACTTATTCGGTCACTGTGTGAGAGCTGAGCATGGGGCAGAGCTGAGCACGGGGCAGTGCTGGGCCCACAGAGAAAAGCAAGAGGTTTTCTGCCCCCAAAGGGCCACTGAGTCAGAGATGGTAGCAGGGCAGCGGTGGCCTTGTGCTGGGGGAAGCCCAGATAGTCGCAGAGCCTGCGCACCTTAGCCTACCCTGATCTCCCCTTCGGCTTCTGAGCTCCTTGTACAAACACAGTTGCTCCTCATTGGTGGATTCTAAATTTGTGAATTTACCTACTTGTAAAATTCATTTGTAACCCCCAAATCAATACTCATGGCACTTTCGCAGTCATTCCTGGTCATGCACAGTGCAAGCAGCACAAAATTCGAGTTGCCCGACGTGCACATTCCTAGCTGAGGTCTAGCAAGGCGACACTTGCCTTTTTGTCTCAGCTCCAACACTGGGAACAAGGGTCCTTTACATGGTCTGTTTATTGCTGGCATTTTTGTGTTTTTTGTGGCCATTTTACTGTTTAAAATGGCCCCCAAGAATCGTGCTGAAGTGCTTGTCTAGTGTTCTAAGCTCAAGAAGGCTGTGACGTGCCTTACGGGGAAAACACGTGTGTTAGATAAGCTTCCTTCAGGCACATGTTTCAGCGCTGTTGGCCATGAGTTTAGTGTTAATGAGTCAACAATATATATTAAATAAGGTGTCCTTAAACAGGAACACGGAAACCCTGGTGGCATAGTGGTTAAGTGCCACGGCTGCTAACCAAAAGGTTAGTTCGAACCCACCAGGCGCTCCTTGGAAACTCTATGGGGCAGTTCTATTCTGTTCTACAGTCGCTATGAATCGGAATGGACTCGATGGCAACGGGTTTGGTTTTGGTTTTGGTTTTTTAAACAGAAACATAAAAAAATGTATTTACTTCCTGACAAAAATCAGGCCAGAGGCTCGGAGGAACCTGACTGTGCACATTCTGTAGGAACAATGGCTCAGAATTCACTAATTCAGTGTTTGCAGCAACTCTGTAGAACATAACTACCACCAATAATGAAGAATCGGCTGTACGTGCCCGGCTCCTGGCTCTTCGGCCCAGCCTACCACTTGGGGTACACAGGGGGCTGATTGCTTGAGGCCTGGAGTCTTCTGGCTTTGGGGTGGGTGGGATGCAAGCTGGAGTGTTCACAGAGGGCTCCCTGGAGGCGGGGCTCTTGGGTAATGGTGGGGGTAGTTTACAGGCAGATGAGCAAGGAGTCTCAGGCTGCGCTAACATTGACTGAGCAACCCTATCAGCTGGGATTAGAATTCCCACTTTACAGGTGGGAAAACTGAGTTTTGGCAGGGATTTCCATTGTCAGGAGAGCTTTTGGAGATGTTTTTCCTGAGTGGCTTCCTCTGCCAGTGGGGCCCCTTTTGAGAAGGGAAGCAGGGCTTGGAATTCCCCAACCTCTGACATAAAAAAAAAAATAAAAAAAAAAAAAATTTTTCTGACATGCAAATACATACTTCCTTTTAATGGACCCCAGGCTGATGCGGCAGTTCTCCAGGGTGTCCTCCCTTCCCCCCTTTCACAGTACCATCCCTGAGCCTGGCTGGACGCCCCTCCAACTCCAGGAATCCCCCACAGCCCCACATCCAATTGTGCAGTCCCTGGTTTGCTGTCCCCAGTCCTTGTCTTTCCCAGATGGCTGGCAGCTCCTGAGGGCAGACGGTTGTATTTTCTTATTTAACTGCTTACTCATTCAACAAATACTCACAGCACCCCTGTCCTGTGCCGAGCCCCGGGCTAGGCCTGGGGCCACAGCAACGGTCCACACGTCAAGTAGCAGGTAGTCAGTGAGGGAAGCACTGACGTCTTTGCATCCTGAGCAGTGCTGGAGGGTGAGGGAGAGCCGAGCAGGGTCCCAACGAGTAGTACCCTCAGCCTCTGGGACTGGGGGTCCTTAGAGGGGAACTGAGGCTGGGAAAAGTGGGAGGACATTCCAGGCAGGAGGCACAGCAAGAGCAAAGGGGAGCCCCAGGCAGGCTGTTCTGACTGCTGTCCCCTGCCTCCCCAGAACAGGCCAGCTGGGGTGGGGTGGGGTAGGCAGGAACAAGCACCCTTTCCCCACAGAGGCATGAGCAGTGTATCCCTCTCCTCCCTCCACCCCCCAGGCCTGGGCAGGGGAGCTTTGGTGTGGACTCCTATCTTTTCCTCATTACCTCCCACCCAGACTGAGCAGGGGACACATGTTTTGGGCTGAAAAGCCTTTGGACCCTGGTCCAACACCCCAAAACCTTTTCCTGGGGTCACCGAGAGCCTGGGAAGCGGGCTAGGAGGCCTGTCCTTGGCTGACCTCCTGCTCACCCCCTCCTCTCGTTTGTCTGTTTTGCAGCACCGGCAGCAGTGACCCCTACTGCATTGTGAAGGTGGACAATGAGCCCATTATCAGGTACTGCCCACCCCCCAGGACTAGGGGCTGAGATGGGCTTCCTCCCTGAGCATACTTCACCTCCCCTGCTCACTCCATCTCACACTCCCAGTGGGGGGTGGATTTTGTGCAGAGATGGGTGAGGGCTTGGAGCACCTAATCCCCTGGAGACCCCCCCAACCATGCCCTGACACACCTGGTCAGTGATTACCTATGTGGGGCTGGGAGCTTGGCCAAGGGCCTCTGGCTCATGAGGGAGAAATGGTGGTGATGCTTATAACCATGTCACAATGGCTCTCCTTTAATTGAGCACTGTCTCTATTTAATTCTTACAATGAGCCAGATACTGTATCATTAAACCTTGCTTACAGGTGAGAAAACTGAGGCTCAGAGGTCACAAACCTAGTAAGTGGCAAAGCTAGACTACAATGCAAGTCTGGCTGACTCCAAAGCCTGAGCTCCTTCTGCAATGCTCTTCTCCCCACCCTGGTCCTTGCTCTCACTCGGGGCACCCTCCCCTGAGACAGTTCCACAGTGATGACCCCCATAAAGACTGCTCCTCTCCAGGCTGGGAGTCTCCAGCCTATTCCCAGAAGGATCACTTTCCCTGGATGCCCCTTCCTCCACTGTGCTGTTTGGGGGTCCCCAAGACTACTCTCAGGTTCAATAATTCACTAGAAGGACTCATGGAACTCAGAAAAGCCATTATTGTCACAGGTGTGGTTTATTAATAATAGCAAAAGGATAAAGACTAAAATCAGCCAAGGGAAGAGGTGCACGAGGCAGGGTCCGGGAGACATCAAGCACAAGTTTCCAGTTGTCTTCTCCCAGTGGAGTCCTGCGAACAATGCTTGCTTCTCCCAGCAATGATGTGTGACAACACACGTGGAGTGTTGCCAACCAGGGAAGCTCATCTGAGCCTTGGTGTCCAGAGTTTTTACTGGAGTTGGTCATACAGACATGGCTGAACACCCGAGTGGCTGACCTTCATCTCTAATCCCTCGAGGTCAAATCCATAGCACAGGGCCCAAGGCTCCCACTATAAATCGCACTGTGAGCATAGACTATCTGGCATGGCCCAGGGGCCTGGGTGAACAAAGACACTCTTATCAAGCAGGATATTCCAAGGGCTTAAAGGTTACATCCCAGGAGCAAGTCAAGAGCCAAACCTTAATGTGCAGGGTGTGGACATCAGACTGAGTTAATCCTTTACTGCACACAGGGTCTCCCCATCTCTGGGCCAGGCCTAAGGCAGGGTCTTTGATGTCCTGTCCCCTCCCTCATGCAGACCCCTGTCTCCAGGTGAATGGCCAGAGGTGCTCCAGCTGCTCTGCTTGCCTGAGTCTCCATTGCCGACCCCTGGCCAAGGCCACCAGACTACAGTTCTTCCCTACCTGCAAGCAGGACCCCAGTTTTTTCTCTAGATTCTCTCTAAACCACGGCCATCAAGGCAGGGAGAGGGGTATGGTGGCTCTGATTGTCTCAATGACAGGGACACTGAGGCCCCAGAGCTCAAGTGACCTGCCTGAGAAGTGGCTGGGGTGAAGGTGGTTCCTTGAGCTTTCATGCCAGTCCTGGGAGGCTTTAGCTCCCCATACAAACATACCCTGTGGAGTCCCGTGAGTTGAAGGCTCAGATGCCCAGGAGTTTAGCCTGAGCTGGGTGAGGACCTGCCCAGATAAGACCTTGTGGATCTTCATCCCAGTCCCTCCCGGGAGGACTGCCCTGCTCCAAAGTCAGGTTGGCCAGCCTCCTGCCTCCACCCTCAGTGAGTCCGCTCAGCGTCAGTACCTGAGGTGGGGCTCGGAGGCCAGGTCTGGTCCCGGCTCTGCTGCTACTGTGCCGTGTAACCTAAGGCCAGCTACTACCACCTCTAGTCTCAGTTTCCTTAAACGTAAAACGGCTTGAAAGACACAGGCCTCTGGCCCACTTAGGATAGAGGAAAATCAGGGAAGGAATGAGTGTTGGTGGAGGATGGAATCTAGGACAAGAAGACATCAGAGGACAGAGCCAATTGTCTTCACTGGGTGTGGGAAGGGGTTGTGGACAAAGATGGGCTCCCTTTACACAGCCTCCCGCCTTGCTCTAGCCCAGGGCATGGGAGTGGCCTGGGAAGATGCTAAAGGCTTCTCCTGTAGGACTGCCACGGTGTGGAAGACCCTGTGCCCCTTCTGGGGTGAGGAGTATCAAGTGCACCTGCCCCCCACCTTCCACTCTGTGGCCTTCTATGTCATGGACGAGGATGCCCTCAGGTGAGTGGGCACCACTTTTCACATGGGGTCTGGCATTGAACATCTGCCCCCTCCCTGGCCCATTTCACTGCTGGTTCCACTGGGTGCTTTGCATCCTCTTTGCAGCCCTTCTGTGTGTATACCCTTCTATGTTTGTTCCCTTCAGTACCTAGAGGGAAGGGGAACCCAGGAGGGGTTGACGGATGCAGGGTTTGAGCAGGTGGGTGTCTGTGAATGTAGATTCATGGTGCCTGCACGACATGGTATGTGTGCACATGCAGGAATTGTGTGTGTGCACCAGTGCGTACGGGCTAGGTGTGCATGGGGGAGTGAGCCATGAATGGGCACCCAGAGCATGAGCTTAGCAGGTATGAGGGCACACATGTTGGTTCGTCTGCAGAAGCAGCACGTGCCCATGCAAGTGCCCAGGATCCAGCGCCTGCAGGAGAAGAGTCTCCCAGAACTGGCCCTTGTCATGGGTCCTGCTCTGATGGCCCCCCACGAGTGGCTGGAGCAACTGGACTGCTCCCCACAGGGGCCCCGAACTGCGAGGGCAGGGGTCCTGGGCTCCCAGGGGACAGGTGTTATAGCCCCACCCAGCTCTGACTTTGGCTCCACTCTCCAGCCGGGATGATGTTATCGGGAAGGTCTGCCTGACGCGGGACACTCTGGCTGCCCACCCTAAGGGTAAGATCCCTGGGAGGGAACCCACCGCCAGCTCCTGCTGCCCCCTCCTCTGATCCCCTCTGAACTTCCTCACTGGTCCCTGCCTTCCTCGCGCTCTGGGACCCTCCCTCTAGGCTCTTTCATTCCAACCTCCAAAAGCCTGGGCCTGTGGCCATCTCCTGCACCCCCTGCCTCAGGACTCCGGGACCCCGTTTAGCCTCTGGTTTGGGATGGCATCTTCTCTGGGGTAAAGAGGTGCCGCTGGTGGTGGGATTTGAGGCCTCTGCAGCCCTGGTTGCACAGTGGTTAAGAGCTGAGCTGCTAAGCAAAAGGTTGGTAGCTCAAATCCAGCAGCCACTCCTTGGAAACCCTCTGGGGCAGTTCTGCTCTCTCCCATAGGGTCACTCTGAGTCAGCATTGACTAGACAGCAGCAGGTTTGGGTTCTCCTGGTACAGGCAGGGGAAGGGGCCTTCTCCTACTCCATTGCTGAAGGGTGGGTGTCCCTCTTCCCCATCGGGCAGCTCCTTCTGTGGCTCATGGGGTCCCCATTCTGTCGTCAGTCTGAGGGGTCATGTCTGGGGGCTGAAGGGCCCATGGTGTGATTCCTGGGATGCCGATAAGGTTGCTGTATGACCTTGGGCAGGTCCTGCCTTCCCGGGGTGAGTCCCATCTCGGCGAGGGTTCAGACAAGGAGCTTGTAGGTGCTTCAGGCTCTGCTGGCCTGAGCGTCTCCTGGGCTTCCCAGCACACACCTGCTCCTGTCTTTGAGGCTGGGGCAGGCATGTGGGCGGGGGGGAGAGGAAGGGACTTTGCTGACTCACAGTGCCTGTGGCCCTTGCCAGGCCAGAAGCCTCTGCTGCCCACAGCCTTGGATAGCCCCTCTGGACCCCAGCAGCCACAATGATGCCATTCCTCGGGGTCCTTTGTCACTTCCTCATTTGGGCCTCGGGCCCTTCTCCAAGCAGCCCTAGCAGAGAAGCACGCTTCCCTTGTTTTAAGATGGAGAGACTCAGGACAGAGAGGGCAATCCCATGACAAGTGGGGGCTGCCGAATGCAGCATGGCACAACAGTGAGGGCACAGGCCCTGGAGTTACCAGGACCTGGATTCTAATCTCGGCTCTTCTACCTGCTGTTGCTCAGCTTCTGAGCCTCAGTTTCCCGATCAGTCACTGGGAATAACAGCCCCCACCTCACAGGTGCTTGAGAAGAGTCTGAGGGGATTATGGAGCGGCCCCTTGGCACCTGGTGGGGGATGAGGGTGGAGGGCGCAGAGAGAAAGGCCAGGCCCCTGCTGAGCCTCTGCCCACAGGTTTCAGTGGGTGGGCCCACCTGACGGAGGTGGACCCCGATGAGGAGGTGCAGGGAGAGATCCACCTGCGGCTGGAAGTGGTGTCTGGGACTGGGACCCGCCGGCTGCGCTGCTCTGTACTGGAGGCCAGGTGAGACTTGGGACTGGAGACTGGGGCAGTGGGCCTGCAGGGACCCCATGATGCTAGAGAAACCCATGGAAGCTGCTGAGCCTCCTCCCCTTCCTGGCTCCAGAGCTCTGCCTCCTCCCACCAAGGCCTGCTTTCTAGAGAGGATCCAGGGGGCTTCCCTGACTGGAAGGTGTTTCCCGGGAGACCTGCTCAGGAAAATAGGTCCCTTAGGGGACGAGATGGTATTCTAATGGTGGGATTTAGGCATCACAGAGAGGGTTTAACCCCACACAAACTTGGCACGCGCGTGTGTGTGTGCGCGCACATGTACATACGTACTTCACACGTACACGGGGAGGTCTTTGGCAGGGTGGGAGGGTGAGAATCTTCAAATGGCGGGGGTGGATGGGGGATCTCCCCAGCAGAGGCAGTGACTCAGATGGGAAGGTGGGTGCCTGCTCCGTGAGCCTGAATCACCTGCGGCAGCCCCCCCCCACCAAGGTATTTTTAGCTGCAGGCCTGCTTCTGTCTGGGCCTGGGTGTGAGTCACACACTCTTCGTGAGAAAGCTCCTTCCTCTCTGGCTCTAAGGCCACCTCCACAGGG
Organism: Loxodonta africana; assembly: GCF_030014295.1. Lineage (NCBI taxonomy): Eukaryota > Metazoa > Chordata > Mammalia > Proboscidea > Elephantidae > Loxodonta > Loxodonta africana. The sequence goes on along the minus strand of NC_087353.1, from coordinate 90,089,840 downwards.
CGGTGCCCCCAGGGAGGACAGTGTCCAGCCAGCACTGTGGGGCGCATGTGCCCGGGCGGGTGGCCCGCCAGCCTCTCTAGGGTGAAGATTTCTCTGCTGTAAGGAGAGGGTGGGGCTGGCAGGAGGGTGGACATTCTGTGACTGCCCACCCCCCTCCCCGGCTTTACATTTGCTCTGGAGCTGGACAGTGAAGAAGCACAGCCCTGGGTGGAAAACAGTTGGCTGTGGACAGAAGACACGCCCCTCCTGATGCTCGCCACCTCCTCACACACTGCCCCATGCTCACCCCCTCCTCCTGTGGCCCAGCTCTCTGGGAGCATACTCACCAATGCTGCCAAGCTCCTGGGGCTCAGGGGCCCTTCTCCCAGCCACCCAGTTGCCAAAGCTTTTCTCCCTTCACCTCCTCTCCTTCCAGGAATCTCCTCTCTCAGCTCTGTCCTCTTGAGACTGTTGGGGACACAATGGCTGGGCCATTGCTGGAGTTTTGAGGCAGCACAGAAAGCCCGATTTGCTGCAGGGGAAGAAAGAACATTTTCTCACCTTTCCAGGCAGATTTTTAAGGCCAAACTCTGGAATTCCCTTAGTTCTGAGGGAGAAGGAGAGCAAGCAGGAGAGGCTTACAACCTAAAATATGGGAAAGGAGAAAGGCAGAAAGGGTATTTGTACCATGTGGAAGAGGGTGGGCCTCAGTTCTCCAGAGGGTTCTAAGTCAGGGTGCTGTGACCAGGCTGGCCTCTGTAAAGCCCCATCTGTGCAGAGAGGGGAAGGGCGATCTGCGCCCCACATCTCAACCCTTCCCCATTAGGGGCATATTGTGGGGCAGCTGTTCTAGAAGCCTGTTATCTCACTTAGGGATTGTCATCTCTTTTATTTCGGAGGAAAGGGAGGCTCAGAGAGGTTGCCCTTGCCCAAGGCTGCTCCCGGAGCAGAGGGCAGTGGGGCCCGTGGCCTGGGCTGTTGCCATGGCTACAATTCCATCCCCCCCATCAGACTGCAGGGTGGCAACTGGTCTGCAGCTGCCCAGTCAGAAGGAGCTGAGGCTTCCACCTTGGGGGATCCTAGGTCTGGGCACATGGGGGACAATCATGGGAGTCAGGGCCCAGAATGGAGAGGGGCCCTGTCCACAGTCAAACCACTTGACAGAGGCAGACCGAGGAGCCCAGACCTTTCACTGGGTACAAGTTACCCACGGTGGCAGGGTGGTAGTCAGGGAGGGAGGGGCGGGGGGGGGGCTTGGGAGACAAGTCAATCCCTCCCTTCCCCAGGGACCTGGCCCCGAAGGACCGGAATGGCGCATCTGACCCGTTTGTCCGAGTGCACTACAATGGCCGGACACAGGAGACCTCGGTGAGGGGGCTAGGAGGGTGTAGGGAGGCTCAGGGACCTGCTGGGTCCTCATCACCTCCTGACCACCACCTGGGGGGCAGGTTGGACCGGCAGTCACAGAGGCCAACAGAAGAGTAGGGCAACCTGTCTGAGGGCACAGAGTGGGTCCCAGGCTTCCAGCCCTCTGCATCTAGCCCCTGTGGCTTCAGCCAGGCTGGGCCAGGATGGGGGTCGGGAGGTGGGAAACTGAGACAACTGGAGCTGCCCACACTGTTTTCCTCACTTCTGGGAAATGGCCAGGATGGTGGGCTCAGCCTGGGGCAGGAAGGGTCGAGACCTGGGTCCTCAGTGCAGCCTGCCACCATTTTGCTGTGTGGCCTTGGGGCAGCTCCCTCACCCACTCTGGGCCTCAATGTCCCCATCTGAGAAATGAGAGGGGGGAGGGTTGGACAGGAAGTTGTTACCTTTATCGTCAAAGGGCCTCTGCCTGGCCTCAGGAGAGGGGCTGCATCAGGGTCTTTGTAGGAAACCCAGGGGAGGTGTTTGGGGTGGTTGTGCCCTTGGCTGGGGCTGGGCAGCCCTGTGGAGTCAAGCCCACCCCTGCTTACCCCACACTGGGCAGATCGTGAAAAAATCATGCTATCCACGCTGGAACGAGACGTTCGAATTTGAGCTGGAGGAGGGGGCCACGGAGGCCCTCTGTGTGGAGGCCTGGGACTGGGACCTTGTCAGCCGCAACGATTTCCTGGGCAAAGTAAGCTCTGCTCTGCTTCCCCACCCCAGTCCCCCAGGGCTGCACCTGCCACCTTCAGCATCTCCATTCCAGCCACCCCACCTCCAAGGGCCTCCCTCCAGTTTCCCCAGAGAGGCGCACTCAGAAGGCCCGAGACTCCCCAGAATCAGTAACACCCTTCCCCATGCCACTGGTGCCCAGGGACCCTCGGAAGGTAACCCTTCTGTCACGACGAGACCAGGAGTTGGCAAGCAAGAGAGCTGAGTATCCCAAGCCCAGTGTGGCCTCCCCGCTCTGCTCTGTCCCCAGGTAGTGTTCAATGTCCCGGGGCTGTGGGCGGCCCAGCAGGAGGAGGGCTGGTTCCGGCTGCAGCCTGACAAATCCAAGAGTCAGATGGATAAGTGAGCACTGGGGGCTTGGTGGCAGGGTGGCGGGTTCTGGCCCAGGGTGGAGGCTGAGAGTTGGCTACCAGCTGGAAGGGAGGGAGGGCTGGTCAGGGATGAAGGTGACACAGTTCCAGGTTTCTTTTAGCCCTTATCTGCCAGGCCAGGATCCTTCTCCATCCCAGGCAGGGTCACCCCACCTCTCTCTTCCTACAGCCCTAGACTTAGCCCTCTTCTCTGAGCTTCAAGGCAATATGGGTCTCCTGCTTTCTGCCCTCTGGCAGTTTCTGGAACAGTCTCTCAGACCCTTTCCCTTTAAGGATTTCCTTGCAGACCCCAGGGTTCTGAGTCCATATCCCTGAGCTATAGCTCTGACTGCCTCCCTGGGATTCTCTAGGAATAGGGTTGCCAGATAAAAACAAGATGCCCAGTTACAGCTCAGTTTCAGGTAAACAATAGTTTTTAGTATAAGTATGTCTGTGCAGTATTTGAGACATAATTACACTAAAAATTCCAAATTTAACTGGGGATCATGTATTTTTATTTTTCTAAATCTGGCAACCCCATCCAGGAAGCCCCTGGCCTCCTTGCCCCCCTTTCTCACCAGCCCTAAAGTGTGCCCCCAGACCCCCAATGATGACTCAGCTTTGCTGCTGTCTCCCTGCGGAAGGCTGGGGTATGGGCAGAAGGGTGCATGCCCAGCACCAAGGCAATTCCACAGAATGGGCCGAGGGTGTGTCTTGATGGGGCATCTGCTGTGGGCCACCGTGTGATGAGCAGCTCCATATGCTGAACTCCAGTCTGTGCTGAAGGCAGGGGCCTTCGAAGATGTTAAGCCTTAGCGCCCCTCACTGGAAGGGGCCTGAGCAAGGGAGCTTGCCTGGAAGATAGGCCTAAAGTGGCAAGGTGCCCAGCCTGCCTGAGCCTCAGTTCCCCTGGCAGGTGGTTATAAGGGTGAAGGGAGGCAGTGGATGGGCATTTGCTTCAGGGTAAAGTGTACACACGAGGGAGGTGGCATCTGGCAGTTCACAGGTTCAAGGCTGGGGAGCCCCACATGTCCATGAGGCCAAGCTTGGAGTCTGGAGGTGGCAGGGCCAGGCCTTGAAGGTGGATGGGGTTCCCATGAGGATGAGGCAGTAAGGGCTCTCCAAACAGAGAAAGCAGCGTGGGCAAAGTGAGTGGGACAGTGCAGGGCACCACACTGGAGGGTATGAGCAGAGACACTGTGGGGCAGGCCCCAAGGGAGGGAGACTGGAGGCAGTGGGGAGGACGGCCTGGGTCCCTGGTGGAGAGGTCACGGGCTGCCCATTCCAGGGGCAACCTGGGCTCCTTGCAGCTAGAGGTCTGCCTGCGGGATGAGACAGTGCTGTCCTCCAGCTGCTACCAGCCCCTGGTGCAGCTGCTGTGCCAGGAGGTGAAGCTGGGAACCCAGGTAAGGGGTCCCTAGGGGGAGGTAGGAGGGTCCTCCCTGTCCTCCTAAACCCACTCCACAGAATGAAAAACCAAGTTAGGATGGTAAGGGGCTGGCCAGTGCCCAAGCCAGGCCTGTTCTGGGATCCTGCTGTGCCCTGTCTTCACTGTCCCTTGGGAAGATGCCCCCCACAACGGTGCTCGGAGGTCCCTGCACACCTTTCAGCTCTGCTTCTCCTTGCTACCCCGTGCAGGGCTCAGGGCAGCTGATTGCACTCATTGAGGAGACCACCAGCACCGAGTGCCGCCAGGAGGTGGCCACCAATCTGCTCAAGCTCTTCCTGGGGCAGGGGCTGGCCAAGGACTTTCTGGACCTGCTCTTCCAGCTGGAGCTGGGTCGCACCAGTGAGGACTGGGTGAAGCGGCTGGTCCAAGGGTGTGGCTGAGAAGGGGGCTGGAGCCAAGGACTGCAGAGATGCTGGGAGGGGAGAGACCCAGGAAGCCCTCCTATAGGAGACCGTTGGGTCAGATTAGGAGAAGAGAGGCAGGAGGAGGCAAGGGAAAGAGCAAAGGGACAGAGGTGGGACAGGGTGGGGAGGTGGCAAGGACGGATTTACCGAGGGGCTAGCATAGAGTCCCCAGCCCCAAGGCCCTCTGTCCTCCTCCTCAAAGCCTTGTCCCTCTCCCACCCGCTGGAACCTTTCCTTGTAGGTGAGGCCAACACTCTGTTCCGGAGTAACTCTCTGGCCTCAAAGTCCATGGAGTCTTTTCTGAAGGTGAGGTTGCATGGTATACTGTCCCTGTTTTATACATGAGGAGACCAAGACAGGCCAAGTGGCAGAGGGGACTTGAACTCAAGTCCTTTGTCTCCATGTCCAATGCTCTTTAAGACTAAGAATTCCATTCATTCACCCTGGGAGCAGCTGTGCACAGCCCCCACTGCTCTATTTGTGTGGGTAGCACCCTCCACATCACACTGTATGGGTACAGGGGAGCAGGAGGGAGGGGAGGGAAAGGGGGATTGGGTGGCTGGGGAGACCAGATGCTGGAAGATGGTGGGCAGCTGGAGGTGGGAGGAGGACCAGTCCCCTCTCTGTGGTCCCCAGGTGGCTGGGATGCGGTATTTGCATGGCGTCCTGGGTCCCATCATTGACAGAGTTTTTGAGGAGAAGAAGTACGTGGAATTGGACCCGAGCAAAGTGGAGGTCAAGGATGTGGGGTGAGGCCGGGGGCAGCCCCAGGGAGGGGGAAGAGCAGCCCCCGGGGAGGGGAGAAGGTCCGGCCCACTCTCTAAACATGTTTATGGCTCTTTCTGTCTGGGTTTACGTGTCGTGACTCTGCCACCTTTCCACCTGTGTCTTGTCTCTGTGCCGCTGTCTCTGCTGTCTCTGTTTCTGCGGCTATCCCGGCAGTCCCTGTCCGCGCCGTGTGTGCTTAGCGCCCCTCTCTCTGCGGGTCCGCCCGGGTCCACGCAGGTGCTCGGGGCTGCACCGCCCACAGACCGAGGCCGAGGTGCTGGAGCAGAGTGCCCAGACACTGCGCTCCCACCTGGGGGCGCTGCTGAGCGCGCTCAGTCGCTCGGTGCGCGCCTGCCCCGCCGTGGTCCGCGCCACCTTTCGGCAGCTCTTCCGGCGCGTGCGCGAGCGCTTCCCCAGTGCCCAGCACGAGGTGCGCCCTGTGCGGAGGGGCTGGGGGAGGGAAGAAGGTGGTGGGGGAAGAGGAGCTGCGGGCCACCGGGGTGGTGGTGAGGGTGGAGGGTGCAGTGTTGGAAGGCGAGGAGGGTCGGGGTGGGGTCATGGGGAGAGATGACGGGGACCATGGGAAGGGAACCTCAGGAGCCCAGGCCTGGGAAGAGAACACCCCGGCTCTTCCCTTTCGTCCCTTCAGAACGTGCCGTTCATCGCAGTCACCAGTTTTCTGTGCCTGCGCTTCTTGTCTCCTGCCATCATGGCGCCCAAGCTCTTCTACCTGCGAGAACAACACGCAGACGCCCGCACCAGCCGCACCCTGCTCCTGTTGGCTAAGGTGCGCGCCTGAGGACAGTGGCGGGATTCCTGGCTGGGTGTTGGAGAGGTTGTCCTTGCTTGGACAGCAGTGTGTTCCCGACTGACTCTGGGAAGGCCTTGCAGTGACTCCACTGACCTCGTTCGTGTAGGCACCGCACTTCACAGTTCACAGAGCGTGCTCATGCTATGTCACCTGAGCCCATAAAAAAATTTTTTTTTTGAAAATGAGGCCGGAGAGGTTGCCCAAGGCCGCACAGGCTGTCAGTGGTGTAGGAGGGGTTTCGAACCTGGATCTACTTACTCTGGGGCCTCAGCGGGCAGGAATACCCAGTGGAGCAGTGCCTGATACTAAACCTGCAGAGGAAGGTTAATAGGTTGGGCCCGAATGGTCTTACCTATTAAAGTCCCAAAAGGCTTCAAACTCTGATCAGTTCAACTCTGACCCCCAGCAGGGCTGGATGGACCATGGGCAGGACCTGGGTGGCCCCTAACCCTGATCCAGTGGAGCCTGGTTTTTTCTGCCCCTAGGCAGTGCAGAATGTGGGTAACATGGATACGCCGGCGTCCAGGGCTAAGGAGGCATGGATGGAGCCCCTGCAGTCCACTGTGCACCAGGGTGTGGCCCAACTAAAGGACTTCATCACCAAGCTGGTGAACATTGAGGAGAAAGAAGGTGAGTGCCACCCACAACCAGCTGTGGTGGTTTATTCTGCCCATGGCCCTGCCCACCGCTGCCCATGCCTCTCAGGGCATCTCCCACAGCCTCCTGTTCTCATTGCTCTGCCCTGACCCTGCTCACCTAGCTCACTTTTTGCCCTTCCTCCCCGGTTGGGCAGAGCTGGACCTGCAGCGGACGCTGAGCTTACAGGCACCGCCGGTGAAGGAGGGGCCACTCTTCATCCACAGGACCAAGGGCAAGGGCCCCCTCATGTCCTCCTCCTTCAAAAAGCTCCATTTCTCCCTCACCACCGAGGCCCTGAGCTTCGCCAAGACGCCCAGCTCCAAGGTGGGTGAGGAGGGAGGCGAATGAGTGGGTCCCTGAGGGCTCTTAACGCTGGAGCCCACTCCAGCGTCCATAGGGTCCTAGAAGGAGGCCAGGCTGGGACCCGGCTTCTGATGAGTGAACCATTTCTGTCAGTTACAAGGGTCACTTCCGACCAGTGAGGATGAAGCTTCCCTGCAGAGGGGTCACTGGGGCAGTGGCTGCAGTGTCTAGCCCTGACTTCCTTGGTCAGATGCCTCAGTGGGCAGGAGCACTGAGGGGTGCTTCTGGGAGATCAGGAAAGCAGAGGGACTGAGAGGTCCTGAGAAGAGCTGGAACAGGTGTTGGAGTTTTGGCCTCCAGTCCTGGCTTAGCCATTTCAGCCTAGGAAAATGGCTTTAGTCTGGCTGGGCCTTAGGTTCTTGGCCTGTAAATTTGGGATAATAGTCCCTATGTACCAGGTTGTAGAGGATTAGATGAGATGATCTCTTTGAGGGGCCTAACACAGGGCCTGGCTCATGGTAAATGGTATTAAAGACCCTACATCCCCCTGGGCCTGGGTCTCCTGTGAGCTGAGCCTCTTCTCCCAAGAAGGGTTTGTACTCATGGCTCCCTTGATGGACCTGACCCAACCCCCAGTCAGCCAGGCTATGAGGAGGGCCTGCTAGGGGTGCCCATCCCAACCCTGAGCAGGTAGCGTGGGCCCAGGACAGGCGAAGGAACTCGTCACCCCCCCTACCCTCAGGAGTCAGTTGGTTCTTGAGAAGGCCCCACGAGATAAAAGGGGCTGGCCTCTTTCCTACCAAAGGCCCCTCAGGTTGTTGTCATGTACCACCTTCAGTGTTTGAAGGGTTTTGCCACGTAGGCGTTATTCGGTTCTGGTCCGCATTTGTGTTCAGACGGCACATCAGGTGGAGACAGCACCACCAATGTGATTTCCACCCTGAATAGAGGTTTCTCTTGCTTGACTCTGCTGCCATCTAGGGAAGCCCATATTTTCCCCAGGGAGCTCTGCAGCAGTGGAAAACATTTGTAGCCTCCTGTAATGACCATCTGGGAGCGTTAGCTATGGGCCAGATACCGATTACCTTGCACCTAATCTCCCTCTCCAGCCCTGCAAGGTTGGGGCGCCCATCCCATTTCATGGGAACCGAGGCTCAAAGTCACGTGGTAGAGAGTGGCAGAACTGGGACGCGAGTCTGCCTGACTCTGCAGCCATGTTCTCCGATGATGCCACTGCTTGTCAGCTGGGAACCCAGCGCTGGGTGGCAGTCAAGGGCTGGTCCAGCTCTGACCCTCTGGACTTCTGGGGGGGTGTGTGAGGCAGGAGCGAGCCAGAATCCAAACAGTAGCCCGACCAGTAAAGACTGCTGGAGTAAGGAGGAAGGCTGGATCAACCAGGGAAGGCTTATTGGAAGGGGTAAGGGCATGGGACTACTGAGTCTCAGGACCGGAAGAGATCCCAAAGGCCATCCTGTCCAGCCCTGTCTGGGTCATAGATTACCTCTTCAAGGTCCCCCAGAAGACTCTGCTTGCATGCTGCCGATCACGGAGAACATACTACTACACAAAGGCCCTCTGTCTTTGCAGCTCTCGGTTAGAAAGGTCTTTACCCTGAGCTAAAGCCTGCCTTCTTGGGGCTTTCTTCTCTATCTCTGCTCTGCCCCTGGGGCAGCAGAACCAGTCTGTCCCTCCACCTTGTTGTCTTTAGGTGCTGTTGAGTCAATTCCGACTCATAGTGATGCTGTGTACAACAGAACGAAACAGTGCCTGGTCCTGTGCCATCCTCACAGTACACGCTATGCTTGAGCCCATTGTTGCAGCCACTGTGTCAGTCCATCTCACTGAGGGTCTTCTTCCACCCTGGCACAGTAGAAACCATAGCCCTAAGGGTGTTCGTTTCTAGAACCCCAAGCCCCTGAGCTTTTTTAGTCACTGTACTTTGAGGACAAAGCAAGTCTCTCGCTTGGTCTTTTTTTCTTGATTTTGCTCAGTCTTCTTAACATGCTTTCATTTGCCAAGTTCCCATTTGGACTGCGGCAACCAGAACTGAGCACAGCGCCGTGGGTGTTATCTGAACACTGCAGAGCACAGTAGACAGTCCCCTCCCGGATTCTGGCCATTATACTTTTATTGGTACTGCTTTGACTCATCTGTATTTTTTGGTTACATCTCACAGTAGCTTCACAGCCAGTCTCCTGTTGACTATTCAAGTAGTTTTTATTTTTCTTCTCAGACAGGGAAAAAAAAAACGTAACTCAGGAGCAGAAGTTAGTATTTATTTTTCTTAAACTTGTTGTCGTTAGGTGCCTTCGAGTCAGTGCCAACTCATAACAATCTTACAGGACAGAGCAGAACTGTCCAATAGGGTTTCCAGGGAGTGGCTGGTGGATTTGAACTGCTGACCTTTTGGTTAGCAGCCAAGCTTTTAACCACTGCACCACCAGGGCTCCTTTTAAACTTAGTCTTGTTTAACGCAGTCCATGGCGCCAGCTGGCTGAGATCCTTTTCAGTTCTGATTGTGAGCATGTCCCTGGGTCTTTGCCTAGTCACCAATAACCCTGGTTTCCAGGGTGGAGCTGAGGGCCAGGCTAGGGGTCTGCTCTTGAGGCTTCCCAGGGAAGGAAGGCATACTCCATCACTGGTCACCCTCCACAGCGGCCCCATCTTCTCCTGGCTTTGTGATTTGGGGGAAAAGGATGAAATATGCTTAGAGGGGAAGGCCTTTTGACACCCCCTAGTGGTCACAGCTTCCCCCTTTAGTGGCCTCCTGGACTTTAATCTCTTAAGACTCTGGTCCAGAATTCTGCTTGGCTCAATTGTTGGTAGAATTCGCCAGCTGCTTCCCTTGGGAGACCACAGCGTGGTCTGGCTCCTCTGTGGATCTTGTGGCACCCTGGCTTTGGGGTTATAACAGCTGCTTGATGTCCACCCTTGTTCTTGTCCCATGCTGGGCATCTGCCCCTCTTGTCCCTCCTTGTAGCACTCTTCCCAGCTTACAGGGGCACCTGTTCTGAAGCAGCTCTCTTCTGGTCCTCACTGGGGTGACCCCTAAGCCCAGGCCTCCCACTTTCCAGCATCTCTAGCTCTGGGAAGCTGTCTGGTCCTTGTAATCCCCTCTGCTTTTTCTGCAGCCCAGTCCAGCGTGGACGCTGGCTTGCCTACCTGGTAGGCCCCACCCTCACCCAGCTCTGGGTCACCTTCTGTTCCTTCCCATCCTGCGTAGCCTCCTGGTCTGTGCCAGCTCCTCTCCCCTGCCCTGCCCCGCACATCCTTTCCAGCAGACACACCCTCCCCCTTGCATGGCAGCAATTCCTCTGGCTGGGCAGAGGACCCTGTCATTCCCTCTGCGTGTGTCTTTCTGTGTGTGCATGTGTCTGTGTGTCTTTATGTGTGTATGTCTTGTGTCTGTATCTGTGTCTCGCTCCAAAGCAGCTCAGATGTGTGCCCCCCAGGCTTCTATCGAAGCTTCCCACTCCCCTCTTCCCAAGAGATGGCTCTGTTCCTGCTGTGCTTGTCACTGAGGCCACGAGTGTGGTGGGCCTTGGATTCCAGGCCAGGGAGTGGGCGTTACCTGAGGGCCGTGGGGACTGGTCATTCCATAGATGAGGCCCCAGCGAGAGCCGATGGGAGAGTGTTTAGGAGGCAAGGGCAGGGCTTGGGGGCTGGCGGCATAGACTGAGCGTTAGCAGGTTAGGGGCCTTTCGGGTGTTTTTAAATCCAGAGCTTCTCTTAGTCCCATTTGGCTTTCATCAGATTCTATTAAATGGCCCTGTACCTTATCTGAGGGTGGTGGCAAGGCGGCGGGGGGGGGGAGGGGGGCAGGCACAGGGTATGGCCTTTAGAGTCTGAAAAAACCAAGGTGACTTGGCGGATTAATTGATGCAGAAGCTAAGGCTCTGGTCCCAGCCAAGCAGGCATTGCGCTCCAACCCCAGGGAATGCTGGGTGTACAGACGCTAGTCCAGATCTCAGACCTCCCAGGACTGCTGGGAGCGCTGGAGGCCAAGCTTTTCCCTCTCCATCCATCCCCCCTCTGCCCTGGCTGAGGTCACTCCTGGGAGCAGTAGGCTCTGTGGGTCCCCATGAACCCATGCTGCAGAAGGGAGACGGAGGCCCAGCAATAGGAAGCCAAGCGCAGGAGAGGGCGGCTCTGCCCTGGGTGGGTCCCTGAGCCTCCCTTCCCCTGCTGGCCCCAGAAAAGCTCCCTCATCAAGCTGGCCAACATCCGGGCAGCAGAAAAGGTGGAGGAGAAGAGCTTCGGTAGCTCCCGTGTCATGCAGATCATCTACACGGACGACGTGGGCCGGCCCCAGACCGCCTACCTGCAGTGCAAGGTGCTGGTTGTGGCCAGGGGCCCAGTGGGGCGCCGTGGGGTGGGGAGCGTGGGAGTCTGCCTGGGGGGCCGGAAATGAGGCATGGGTGTCTCCCACCCCGTCAGCCATGTTTGATACAGCAGGATGTCTGTGTGTCCGTGTGTGCCTCTCTGCATGCATGTGTCTATATGTCTGCGTCTGTGTCTGTGTCGTTGTCTCTGTGTGTGTCTATATCTGTGTGTCTTTGTGTCTGTGTTTCTGTGTGTGTCTGTATGACTTGTGTCTATGTGTGTGTGTCTGTCTATGTCTGCATGCCTGGGACACCCCGGCCCAGGTCTGATCAGGTCACACCTTGCAGTGCATGAACGAGCTGAACCAATGGCTGTCTGCACTGCGGAAAGTGAGCATGAACAACACTGGCCTGCTGGGCTCCTACCACCCTGGCGTCTTCCGTGGGGACAGGTGGAGCTGCTGCCACCAGAAGGACAAGACAGGTGGGGGCGGAGCCTGGCCACAGGAGGCCTCAGACCCCCTGACTGGGAGATGGGGCCACTGAACCCCACCTCACTGGCCTGGCTGGGAGCCACCTATGGGGAAACTAACCTGAAGAAAACCAGTCCCTCCAGGTGCTGGGGGTGAAAGGAGGGGAGGATTCCATGACCAGGTAGTTGGGGAAATGCCACAGGGTGTGTGTGGTGCACCGTCAGCACGCTGAAGGCTCTGAGGCCTGTATACTCTCAGAATCCTGGTCCTCGCTCCGTTGAGGCCCACACTTACCACACTTGTTGGACAGGGACTCTTCTTGTGTGACGAGCTTCTTGCAGAATGGTGCTCCAAGGAGCCTGCTTTAGGGATGTCCGCCTGTAAGGGCTGGCGAGAGCTTCTGTGCTGGTAGCCTGGTGTGGGAGAGAAGCTGGGCTGGGGAGGGGGCCCTGAGCCTTGGGCACTAGAGGGGTGGCAGAAAGGAGCTTTCTGGTAGAGCTTTCTGTGCTGATGGAAATGGGCTATACCTGTGCCATCCAGTACACTAACCACGAGCCATGTGTGGATACTGAGCTCTTGAAATGTGGGTAGTGCAACTGAGGAACTGAGTTTTTAGCTTTTTAAAATTTTATTTACATTTAATTAATTTAGATTTTAAAAGTCTTGTAAGGCTAGTGTTTACCCTATTGGACAGCACAGTTCTAGAACCTTGGACACTTGTCCCTCTTATTCCTACCTGATTTACAAAATACTTGCTTCCTAGTCACACAGTAGGCTCAGCACTTGGAGCCCCTGCCCCCCAGGCCAGGCCCGGCCTCGGCCCCAGAAGCCCTGTGGAAGCCAGTGGAACCTGACCCACCTGCTCTAGCCGAGTCCTGGGTTTGAGGTTAAGCTGTGGAGATTGGGGCATCACCAGGCCACAGATGCTCTTGAAACGGAATTCCCTTTCTCAGTGTAGAGAGTTCAGCCCAGCTGTTGGTGCTTAGGAAACCCTGGTGGCATAGTGGTTAAGTGCTACGGCTGCTAACCAAAAGGTTGCCAGTTTGAATTTGCCAGGTGCTTCTTTTCTTAGAAACTCTGTGGGGCAGTTCTACTCTGTCCTATAGGGTTGCTGAGTTGGAATCAACTCAGTGGCAACAGACTTGGTTTTTTTGGTTTTTATTGGTGCTTATCTACAGACTGACCCTGCCAGGGCCCTGCAGGGTGGCTCCTTATAAGTGACATTGGGGCTGGCAGACCTGCCCTGCAGCCTCTGGCTGTCAGCACCATAGTGACATTGTCAGTGAAGTGGGGCCTTACCACACCACTGTGGGGCAGGGTCTGTAAAATGGAGGAAAAAGGCTCAGAGAGGGCAGGTGACTTGGCCAAGGTCATAAGGCCTGTGAGATGCAAGGCCAGCTCATTCCAAGGTGCAGACCCCTATAGCCCACTTGACCATGATCTTCCAGGCAGGTAGCCTTCCAGAAAGTCACCCAGATCTTCCAAGGTGCGTCTTGCACAACTCCCCCTAGCTGCAATCACGTATCCCATATCCCATGGCTCAGGAGCTGAACCCAAGGTGAGCTGCCGCCCTGGAAGGGTGAGGAGCCACAGGCATACCTGGGCCAGCCTTCCCTAGCTCTGCTCTGCCTCCAGCCCAGCCCTGCACTAGGGGGCCCGGGTCTAATCCTCTCACCCTCTAGGCCTCGGTTTGCCCACCTCTACAACCAGGAAGTCAGGCATGAGCTCAGACAGTGTGGGTCCCTCTTCCCTGCCACCAGGCCAGACCTGCCTATAACCCTGCCCTCTCTCTGCCCCCAGATGTGGGCTGTGATAAGACCCGGTCACGGGTGACTCTGCAGGAGTGGAATGACCCTCTTGACCACGACCTGGAGGCCCAGCTCATCTACCGGTACCTGCTAGGTGTGGAGGCCACACTTCGGTGAGGAGGCCTGCGCAGATCACACACGGAGAGCCCGTGTGCCGGGGGAATCTGCCTGGCAAGGCCAGAGCTGGGATTCAGACTCAGCTGCCCTGGGTGGCACTGTGGTCAATTCCCTTCTAATCAGGCACAGCACTTCTCCTGCCCTTGGCAGCCACACTGGGGGAGAGGCACCCACATCTCTGTAGATCTGGATGGGGGTCAGTGCTGTGCCAGCCCAGGGTCAGGGCCAGGCTGCTCAATGTCAACTTCCCATGGTGCCTCAGGAGCACAAGACCTGGAGGGGTGGTGAGTGTCCTCCCTGCCCTTCACAGACACTAGCAGAATTTATCTCCCCTTCCTCCCTCAATGTCCTTTGAGCTCCTGCTGTCAGTCTAGAGCCACCTGCTCCATGTGAGCTGGTCACTGGCCATACCTGGTCACCCTGCCGCTGCCACCTTCTTTGCCCCCCCGCCCCACTCTACTCCTGCTCCCTTGCTCGGTGACCTCATCCTCCACGTAGGTGGTGCATTCTCACCCTGTCCTCTGAGAGGATGCTTCCAGAGACGTACGGGTCCACCCACCTAGACCGTCAGTGCCATGGCCACACTCTGGCACTTGGCATTCCTCTTCTTTCTCTTCAGCATTTGTGAGCCTCTGCTTTAATTCATTTCATGTATTAGCTCATCTCTATCCACAAACACTGAGCCAGGTAGGTACTATTATTGTCCCCAGTTAAGTTCATAAGTGGCAGAGCTAAAATTCATACCCAGGCCACCTGGGTCCAGTGCCCATGGTCCTAACCACTGCGCCCTGCTGCTGTGAGAGCCTCCCTGCCTTCAGAACTACTCCAGCGCCCTCCTCTCCTCCCCTCTTGCTTCCTCTGGTGCCCACCACCAACAGACCTTCCACCCCACTGGGCTAAGTTCAAGGTGTCAGCCGGGATGGCTCCTTGTGGAGGCTCTATGGGGAGAATCCATTTTCTTCCCTTTTTCAGCTTCTGGAGGCCGCCTGCTTTCCTGGGTTTGTGGCTCCTTTCTCCATCTTCGAAGTGAATCACTCCAGTCTCTGTATCATCACATTGCCTCCTCCTTCCTTTGACTTTCTTGCCTCCCTCTTATTAGGATCCTTGTGATTGCATTTAGGGCCCACCTGGATAATCAGGCCACTCTCCCCCATTGCAAGATCCTTAGCTTAATCACACCTGCGAAGTCCTATTTGCTCTAGAAGGTAACATTCACAGACGCTGGGGATTCTTCAGCCTACCGCACCCACCAATCGTCTGCCCCCACTCCCCACCTGAGCAGCGGAGATCCCAGGGCCCGTCTCTGGAAGGCCTCTTACATTCCCCCTTCATCCCTTTTCCTTGTAAGCCTCGTCTCTGGGTAACCCCATCCTCCCCCCACTTCTTCCCTGCACCCGGGCCAGTCTGGAGAAAAACACCGTTGGGCCACCAGGTTTTTTTTTTACCCCATTTAAAATTTTTTACCCCAGATGTCAAGCAGTGCTGCCTGGTGCAGGGACATCGCTCCTGGTGTGGCCTCTCTTCCTCTTCTCCATCATCAGTTTTTTCTTTCTCTCCTAGATCGTTTCATCAGACAGAAACCCTCTAGCGCCCGTCTTAAAACTTGAAACCCTCCCTCGACCCCATACTCCCCTGAAAACATTGCTCCATGTCCCTGCTCCCTTGATTGCAGAACTTGGGAGAGAGTTGTCTTTACCCTCCGTGCTTTCTCAAACCCAATCTGGACAGGCTCACGGCCCCACCAGTGACCTCCATGTTGCCAGGTCTAGCGGTCACGTCTCAGTGCCCCTCGTTCTTGGCCCATCAGCAGTAATGGACACAGTTGGCAGCCCCCTCTCGAGACACATCCTCTCCGCTTGCAGGACCTGCCAGACTCTCGTGGTTTTCTTCCTCAGTGGCGGCTGCTCCTCCTCCTCAGGCTTTCCCACGCCTTTAAATCCCATCTATGCCCTGAGGACTCCACCTCTCTCCTCCCTGAGCTCCAAATGTCCAGCTGCCTACTTGGCATCTCCACCTGGATGTCCAAACGTTATCTCAAACCTAACTGGAGACAATAGGGCTCTCCATTTCCCCCACCCGACCACCTCCAGGCCTCTTCCTCCCCTAGTCTCCTCGCGGTAAACAGCACCACTGCCCACCTGGGTGCCTGAGCTGCAGACCTAGGACTTGTCTTTGGTTCCTTTCTTTGACTCACTGTCCCCAGCCCTCATATCCAACCCCTCAGCAAGTCCCCTTGGCTTCACTTTCAGAATAAATCCAATCTGACCATTTCTCTTCTCCCCACTGCCGCTCCCCTAGTCCGAGCTCTCCCATTTACAGCCGGGACTGTGCGGGAGCCTCCTATCGGGTCTCCCTGCCTCCACTCCAGCCTCTGTAGGATCTGCTCACCACACAGCCCCTAGAGAAATCTTCTACAGCAAGAAGCAGATCACATTGCTCCCCTGCTTAAAACTTCTAATGGTTTCCCATCATAAAAATCCCAAATTCCTGCCATGGCTTCAAGGCCTCCCGTGCCGTGGTCCCTGGCCGCTCTTCCAGCCTCTTCTCCTAGCACCAGCCCCTTTATTTGCCGGGTTTGCTGCAGCTACCCTTGCCACCTTGCTGTTTCTCAGCCTCGCCATGCTTGTTCCCATTCCAGGGCCTTTGCACATGCTGTGGTCCTTGCCTGAATGGCCTTCCCCCAGGTGCTCACATGGCTCATTCCCTTATCTGGTTCAGGTCTCTGTTTAAGTGCCACCTTATCCAAGAGGCTGTCCCCAAGCACCCTGTGAAAGTCACCCCCGTTCCCCCATCACTCTCGAACTTCACAGACCCCGTTTTCTGAAGCTGTATTACACATTGAATCATAAATATGTGCTGCTTTCTTGTCTGTTGCCTGTCTCTTGACTAGATTGTGAGCTCCATGCAGGCAGGACTGGTATTCACAGCTCTGGCCCCAGGACAGAGAACAGTGCCTGGCACAGCTTAGAAAATGCTGACTGAGAAATCAGCGGAGGGAGAGAGGTCTGAGAGACTCAGGAGGCCCCCTCACCAGCTTCCCCCTCACTCTGTCCTTGCCCACAGGGAGAAGCACCGGGAGCTGAGGGGTGCCACAGAGGCAGGCACTGCGCTTGAAGGCCCTGGCCTAGGTAGGTCTCTCCTGCCTGGGTCTCACGTGGTGGCCCGAGCCCCTTTTGGTGGGTAGAGGCCAGGACCTGTACCCACAGGGCTCCTCAGGCCCACACCCAGGGGCCCTCCCACATCTGGGACAGGCTCTGGCAGGTGAGAGGCCCTACCTGCTCTACCCTCACAGCTGTCTGCTCCCCAGCCCCTGAGGACGGACTCGCCCAGCTGTTCCAGGTGCTGCAGGACCTCAAGAAGGCCCACAGCGTCAGCCCTGCTGCCGCCCCAGCCTCGGAGCACAGAAACCTTCTGGAGCTGCAGACGTGAGGCCCATGGCACCCTTGCCACACTGCCAGATGCTGGGAGACCTGCACGCTTTCAGCCCTTCACCCCAGCCCCCTCACTAGGGTGCCGGGCTGGGGGTCTCTTGGACGGAGGGGGTAGGGAGATCCAGAAGTCCAGAATGGGCAAGGCTTTGGGCCATTATCACCGACCTGAAGTCTCCTGGGGATTTAGGGCCCCTGCTGTCTGTGAAGCCGGGCCACTCCCTGCAGCCCTTGCACCCCTGCCACTAGCCCAGACTCCTGAGGGGCTTTCGCTTCTGCCCGGGACAGACCCGGCAGAAGCACACCTAGGGAATCAGGGCTGAGGCTCTGTGAGCCCAGGTTGGGAGAGGATACCCTCCCCTACACCCCACACCCCCACTCATGAGATTTAGTCTCCTGGGGCCCAGGAGACCACCCTCGAGCCTCAGTGCCCCCTCGCTCCTGGCCCTTACCCACCCATTACACTCGTGAGTTGGGAGGAGCACCACGGTGCTCTGTGGCTGACAATAAACCTGCTGTGACTGCTTTGGCTCTGGGGTCTTGCGATGTGGTCAGGGGAGAGAGAGGGCCCAGGAGGACCCAGCAGCTACCGGTGAGGATGAACAAGGACTGGAACCACCGTCATAGCCTCTGTGCAGTCCCCATCGTCCTTCTCTGCTTCCCGCTCCCCCAGAGAGGCTTTCTCCTCCCTGCTGCTGCTCCCACCACATCCCTGGGTCCCCCTACTCCCATCCCCACAGACCACAGAGCTGGACGAGTCTCCTTGCAGCCCCAAACAAGCCAGGGCCCCTTTGCCCAGGGCGCCCCTGAACTGCACAGCAAGACTGAGTTTAGGACTTGAATCCTGAGCTGTGGCCTGGCCCTGGCGGTGGTCCCTTCTTCTCCCAGGCACACCATCCTGCCCTCGTTCAGGTCCCCACAGGCTGAGTGGCCACAGTGACTTGGCTGTTGGAGAGAAGACCCAGAGCTCCCTCCCACACAAGGCTTCCAGCCTCTGCCTTGGCGGCGCCGTTGCCTCTTTTGCTGTCTGACACCAGACTCCAAAGGTTCACCCTGGCCCAGCCCACTCCTGGCCCCAGCCTACTCCTGGCCCCAGGGGGTGCGTCTGAAGCCCTTACCACCAGAGGTCCCAGGCTGGTTCTGTTGGCCTAGCGTGAATCCACTCCCACCTCTCAGGGGCCAAGGGCCCTGGGGGTGGAGTCCCAGCATCCAGGGAGCCTGGCTGCCTGTCCTTGGTCAGTCCCCTCTGAGGCCCCACAACTTCACCCTCTTGTGGGGCCTCCCATCAAGCCCTACACCTTGCCTAAGAGGGGTCCCCACCTCTGTGGGACAGTGATGATGGCCACTGGCTTGCAGAGCTGAAGGGGGGTCCCAGGGTGGCTGGACACCCAAGCTGTGGGTGGTACTAGCTCCCATGGCTGTCCTGCTGGAGGTGCCACATGCTGCTGCCGTTAGCAGCCAGGGTACTGGGGCAGGCAGGGCCTCTGTACCTCGGGAGATCAGGCTCGAGACCAGATAGGGCTCAACAGACCTCTTTCCTTCCCTGGCTCCTCCTGCCCAACCCTGGCCCAGTGCTCACCAGCCGCAAAGTGGACTAATGTGGGGAGACATGGGAGGCCTCAGACTCAGTAACAGCTGCTGACTCACAGTGAGCATGCTCCGGGGTGGGCACTGCGCTGACCCTTCACCTGCTGCCACTCACTTCTTCCTCCCCACAATCCCATCATCCTCTCTACTCTTCAGCTACCAGGAAAACAAGGCAAGATGGTAATATGCCTGGGGCCCCACAGCTAGAACACATGGAGGACTTGGGTTTTGAACTACGCATCTGACTCAGAGTAGGATGGGTTGTTTAAAATCACATTCCAATTGTGAGGAGGAAGGAGGACCCTTAAATTAGAAGAGATTAAGAGCTTAAACAATCAAATGTAATAAAAACAAAAGATTGAGAAATCACATTTTTTTTTAATTAATTTTTATTAAGCTTCAAGTGAACATTTACCATTCCAATCAGTCTGTCACATGTAGGTTTACATACATCTTACTCCCTTCTCCCACTTGCTCTCCCCCTATTGAGTCAGCCCTTTCAGTCTCGTTTCGTGCCAATTTTGCCATCTTCCCTCTCTCTCTATCTTCCCATCCCCCCTCCAGTCAAGAGTTGCCAACACACTCTCCAGTGTCCACCTGATTTAATTAGCTCACTCTTCATCAGCATCTCTCTCCCCCCCACTGACCAGTCCTTTTCATGCCTGATGATTTGTCTTCGGGGATGGTTCCTGTCCTGTGCCATCAGAAGTTCTGGGGAGCATTGTCTCTGGGATTCCTCTAATCACAGTCATACCATTAGGTATGTTCTTTTCATGAGAATTTGGGGTCTGTATCCCATTGGTCTCCTGCTCCCTCAGGAGTTGTCTGTTGTGCTCCCTGACAGGGCAGACATCGATTGTGGCCGGGCACCAACTAGTTCTTCTGGTCTCAGGATAATGTAGGTCTCTGGTTCATGTGGCCCTTTCTGTCTCTTGGGTTCTTAGTTGTCGTGTGACCTTGGTGTTCTTCCTTTGCCTTTGCTACAGGTGGGTTGAGACCAATTGATGTATCTTAGATGGCCGCTTGTTGGCATTTAGGACCCCAGGCGCCACAATTCAAAGTGGGATGCAGAATGTTTTCATAATAGAATTATTTTGCCCATTGACTTAGAAGTCCCCTCAAACCAAGTTCCCCAGACCCCGGCCCCTGCTCCGCTGACCTTTGAAGCTTTCATTTTATCCCAGAAACCTCTTTGCTTTTAGTCCAGTCCAATTAGGCTGACCTTCCTTGTATTGAGTATTGTCTTTCCCTTCACCCAAAGCAGTTCTTATCTACAGATTGATCAATAAAAAGCCCTCTCCCTCCCTCCCTCCCTCCCCCCTTTGTAACCACAAAAGTATGTGTTCTTCTCCGTTTTTTCTATTTCTCAAGATCTTATAATAGTGGTCTTATACAATATTTGTCCTTTTGCAACTGACTCATTTCGCTCAGCATAATGCCTTCCAGATTCCTCCATGTTATGAAATGTTTCAGAGATTCGTCACTGTTCTTTATCGATGCGTAGTATTCCATTGTGTGAATATACCACAATTTATTTACCCATTCATCCGTTGACGGACATCTTGGTTGCTTCCAGCTTTTTGCTATTATAAACAGAGCTGCAATAAACATGGGTGTGCATATATCTGTTTGTGTGAAGGCTCTTGTATCTCTAGGGTATATTCCGAGGAGTGGGATTTCTGGGTTGTATGGTAGTTCTATTTCTAACTGTTTAAGACAACGCCAGATGGATTTCCAAAGTGGTTGTACCATTTTACAATCCCACCAGCAGTGTATGAGAGTTCCAATCTCTCCGCAGCCTCTCCAACATTTATTATTTTGTGTTTTTTGGATGAATGCCAGTCTAGTTGGTGTGAGATGGAATCTCATCGTAGTTTTAATTTGCATTTCTCTAATGGCTAACGATCGGGAGCATTTTCTCATGTATCTGTTGGCTGCCTGAATATCTTCTTTAGTGAAATGTGTGTTCATATCCTTTGCCCACTTCTTGATTGGGTTGTTTGTCTTTTTGTGGTTGAGTTTTGACAGAATCATGTAGATTTTAGAGATCAGGCGCTGGTCTGAGATGTCATAGCTGAATATTCTTTCCCAGTCTGTAGGTGGTCTTTTTACTCTTTTGGTGAAGTCTTTAGATGAGCATAGGTGTTTGATTTTTAGGAGCTCCCAGTTATCTGGTTTCTCTTCATCATTTTTGGTAATATTTTGTATTCTGTTTATGCCCTGTATTAGGGCTCCTAGGGTTGATCCTATTTTTTCTTCCATGATCTTTATCGTTTTAGTCTTTATGTTTAGGTCTTTGATCCACTTGGAGTTAGTTTTTGTGCATGGTGTGAGGTATGGGTCCTGTTTCATTCTTTTGCAAATGGATATCCAGTTATGCCAGCACCATTTGTTAAAAAGACTATCATTTCCCCAATTGACTGACACTGGTCCTTTGTCAAATATCAGCTGCTCATACGTGGATGGATTTATATCTGGGTTCTCAATTCTGTTCCATTGGTCTATGTGTCTGTTGTTGTACCAGTACCAGGCTGTTTTGACTACTGTAGCTGTATAATAGGTTCTGAAATCAGGTAGAGTGAGGCCTCCCACTTTCTTCTTCTTTTTCAGTAATGCTTTGCTTATCCGGGGGTTCTTTCCCTGAGAAATCACATTTTTATGAGACAATTAGAAATTTGGACAATGGCCGACTATACAACGATATGAAGAAACTGTTGGTTTTTTAAAGGTGTGATAAGATATTGTGGTTATGTGGTTAAGAGTCTTTATCTTTTAGAACCACCACCCGTCTGTCAGTTTATCACATTGTGGTGGCTTGCCTGTTGCTGTGATGCTGGAAGCTATGCCCCTGGTATTTCAAATACCAGCAGGGTCACCCATAGTGGACAGGTTTCAGCAGAGCTTCCAGACTAAGATAGACTAGGAAGAAAGGCCGGGCGATCTGCTTCTGAAAATTAGCCAGTGAAAACGCTATGGGTCATGACAGAATATTATCCATTGTAGTTCTGAAAGATGAGCCCCCTGGGTTGGAAGGCACTCAAAATACACAGTGGCTGCAAAAATGGATTCAAGTATACCAATAATCATGGAGATGGCACAGGACTGGGCAATGTTTTGTTCTGTTGTCCGTGGGTCACCATGATGCAACTAACAACATCTCTTACTGAAATATTTATGGATAAAATGATGGGACTCTGAGATTTAACTTCAAAATAACCTAGAGGCCGGGGCTGGGAAGTGGGTGGAGATGGAGATGAGACAAGACTGGCCATAAGTTGATAATTATTGGAGTGGGTGGTAGGTGCATGGGGGTTCATCATATTATACAATCTACCTTCATGTATCTTTGACATTCTTCCATAATAAAAAGTTTGAGAAGTGTGTGTGCCCAGGTCCTACCAAAGACCTATCGACTGCAAACCTTCAGCAAGTGAGGTCCAGGGTCTTCGGAAGGAACGTCCCAGGCACCTCTGCACTCTGAACCCGGAGAGTCCAGGCCCGAAGGGGATCAAGCCCTGCTTGCTTATGTCACATATACATACACACTGGGCCAAAGCAAGGCTCCCATCAGCCTTCCTGTCACTGCCCTCATCCCCATCTCTAGGTACCAGTACGCTGCAACATAATTAACAAGACAGCTTATCTCAGAGCCTGGCCCATGAATCCCAGGCCTAAGACAGCCTCCAAGGGCACAGGTTGCAAGCAGGACTCCTAACCTGGCTGACCTGCCAGGCTCTGGAACAGGGCCAGTGGGGTAGGTTCCCTTCTGGGTTCTTCCAGGGATGACATAGAAAGGCAGAGGGGAAATGAAGCAAGGAGGGGCTAGCCCCTACCTTCTACCCCGTGGTTTTTGGGGTGATGTCTACCTTTTTGCCTGCCCGTATCACTCAACAACCAGCCCACCAAGGGCTTATCGCCTGAATACTACCATCCTACGGGCCTTCCGAACTTTTTTTGCAGGACAAGACTTCTCCCCTCCCCCTTCCCCGGGGTGGCTGAGCCTACCCGCCCCCACCATCTCCAACACCTGATTCTCTATTAGGGCCTCACAAAAACTCTCATTGATTTGCTTGTTCTCAGGATTCGAGGACCTAACGCTCAAAAGTATGAACCCTAGGGTCTACTGAGGCCTAATGCAGAGAGTGGAGTCCTAGTGGCACAGTGGTTAAGAGCTCAGGCTGCTAACCAAAAGGTCAGCAGTTCTAATCCACCAGCCACTCATAGGGTTTCCAAAGCTGTAAATCTTTACAAAGCAGGAGGCCATGGGGTAGGTGCTGGGTTCGAACTGTTGTCCTTTCAGTTAGTCCTGGAGAACTAAGGCCCCTATTCTGCAACAGTAGAAGCCTGGATTTCAGCTGCACACAGTTGTGCTGACCCGTTGCTGTCAAGTCAATTCCGACTCACAGCGACCCTATAGGACAGCGTAGAGCTGCCCCATGGAGTTTCCAAGGGATGCCTGGTGGGTTTCAACTGCCCACCTTTTGGCTAGCAGTGGTAGCACTTAACCACTATGCCACCAGGGTTTCCACAGTTGTGCCAGGCAGGCTTATCTCTCTCAGTTTCATGAGAGGTTGGGAATGGTCACTTGGCCTCCTCTTGGGGCATGCCAACATGGAGCCACTGGAGACTTCAGGGGGTTGACAACTTTTGGAGCCCATAATCTCATGGTCAAGGAGTCAAAGGGGCAAATGTCACCAGCACCCCCTAAGAGAGGAAAAACTTCCACTGTTGCAGGGAGGGTGAAGCCCCTGCTGGGTAAAAATCCTCTCCCCACCCTGCCCATCACCCAGTAATGGCAGCCAGCCTCATCAGCTCCAGGCCCCTGCAGTACTGGCAATAACAGCATCCAGGGCCCAGTCTTTTCCAGGAGGACGAAAAGGAGTAGGAATTACAACCTCAGAGAATCATGACCCTCCTTGCCCTCAGTTCCTCACCAGTTAGAACAAGGCCTCACCCACCTGATCCTGGAGGATCAAGGTTCTGTGTGGGCCTCCAGAGGAGTGACATTTCCTCACTCCATGGCTCAAGGGTTCAAGTAGGAAACAGCCCTTCCTAGAAAGAGTGGTGGTGGAAGCTCCAGATTTCCTTGGGGGCTCGACGGCTGCTGCCCTGCCGTGGACAAAGAGTGAAGCTGTTAGGACTCCAGCAGCTAATCTGAGACCTCAGAATGTTTCAAACAACTCACGCTGGGCTTTCATACTGGGCTGTAGTCTCTCAAAGTCCAACCAATCAATACAGGGTATGATACACTTATCCCACCGAACTGCTCTCTCATGCCTGTATACACCTGCCTCCTCACCCCCCCGGCCACACCCCCAACTCCCAGCCCTCACCCAACTGTCCCTGCTAACAAAGAGCTCACTAAGTCCAAACTTTGTAAGCCAGTGACAACCTAGCCTAACAAAGAGCTCACTAAGTCCAAACTTTGTAAGCCAGTGACAACCTACCAGTCTGCCCAGCCAGCCTTGACAGGGGGCTCATTCATACGCAACGGTCTGGCTCAAAGGATAGATGCCCATGGGGCTCCTTCAGCTCCCCTCCCCGCCACTTGCTGCTGGCAACACCTGTCCACTACCCCATGGGCATTATTACCCCATTCTCCAAACGCCTCTTGCTGTGTACTCCAAGGATATATTTCCATACAGGGATCAAGAAGTAGGGGGAAGGGAAGGGGTTCCGGCTCGGAGGTACCCGCTTAGCCTGGACGAGGCTGTTTCAGTAATACCAGTCCCTAGGGGCCGGAACCGGAGCATTCGCCACAGCGAACCCACCTGTAAGCAGGTCAAATGTACCTTCCAGACTCACGCATGCGCACAGCGACCAGCCGGGTTCCGGCCTCACTACGCCCCCCGCCCGGCCTCCGGCAACTCTCGCGTCTGCGCAAGGTCCTCCGGTCCGGTAGGGGGCGATGAGTCGCTCCGACTCCGCGCTCGGCTTTGGCGCCGCCGACATCACCTGGAAGCAGACGCTGTGCTGGGAGAGGTTGTGTCGTGGGGCTTCGGTGGTGGCGGGACTGTGGCGTTAAGATGAACGCGCCTCCCGCCTTCGAGTCGTTCCTGCTCTTCGAGGGCGAGAAGAAGTAAGTGGAGCCGGCGGTGCAGGGCAGGGCCGGGCCGAGGTTCGCGGGCCCCTCGGCCTTCGGCTCCTGAAGATTCTGGGGCGAAGCCCGTGTCTGCCAAACTCCGGGCAGTGGGGAGGCTAGCCATTTTGCAGATGAGCAGACTGAGGCTCAGCGAGGTTGAGGGACTTTCCCTGACCCAGGAAGTGGCGGGGCCTCCAAGTCCTGTTCCTCTGGGATCTTTCTGGCAGTCCCCTCAACTCGCCTTTCCGCCTGCCACCTCCTTCTTGCTGCAGCCAGTGATGGCTCTACAGTTCATATCCGATCTGTCACTCGCCCATGTAAAACCTTCAGCGATTCCTGCAGGTTTGGGGCAAATGTAGTCTAACGGTCAAACAGCCCAGGCTTGGTTCCTGGATCCCCTGATTACCGACTCTGTATCTTTAGATAAGTGACAACCTGTCTGAGGCTCAGTTTTCTCGTCTGTAAAATGGGTTTATTGCTGTATTTACTTATAGGGTTCTCTCTTAGGGAAGGTTAAATGAAGTAATTGAAAGTGTGTAAAGTGCCTAGCCCAGAAGGCCGTCATTAAACAGTGAGTCTTCTTACCCTTAAAAATCTGGTATGCAGGACTTTCAGTGGTCTGGCCCTTACCAGCCAGCAGTAGTTCTCGACTGGGGTTCATTTTGCTCCCCAGGGGACATTTAGCAATGTCTACATTTTTTGGTTCTCACAAGGGAGGTTACTACTGGCATCTACTGCAGAGGTCAGGGGATGCTGTTGATGTCTTTTGCAACAAAGAATTATCAGGCCCAAAATGTCAGTGTTGCAAAGTGAGAAGCCCTGCTTTAGAAGAAAGAAGGAATCCAGAGAGGCAGGGGTCCTAAGAGCCAGGATGTAGCCGGAGTCTTGGTAGAGACACAATGCTGCTCTGAGTCACAGAGGTCTTTATGGGATGAACAGACCCAGGAAGGCTTCCAGGAGGAGGGAGTTGAGCCTGCCTTGAAGGACAGGGTTTAAACCTGGGGAGAGCTCCTGCCCCTCATGTGCTGCCTCTGCCTCTTCCTAGGATCACCATTAACAAGGACACCAAGGTGCCCAACGCCTGCTTGTTTACCATCAACAAAGAAGACCACACACTAGGAAACATTATTAAATCGTAAGTTCCAGGTCAAGGGCTCTCAAGGACTGTATTTAACAGGGCTTTGGGCAAAGCACAAGTTCCATAAGACATTCTTCAGCTGTCTGAGAGGGAGGGACAAGAAGTCCCTTGGGGTGCTTGCCTGTGCCATTGCACAATTCCAGCACCTTTTTTTCAGAATGACTCTGACCCCTATGTGTTCACAAGCCACGTGTTTATGTGGGCTCATTTGTCTGACAAAGTGAGTGTGCAGCGAGCCACAGTACTCGCCTGGAAAAGTAGGAAATGCCTACTTGTGCTTTTGTGATCGTAAGCATCGAGAAGCAGTCCCCTTACTCTTATCTGTCATGGTGACTTCAGTGGCCTGTCAACCTGGCATTCTACAATGTGTGTGGCAGAGATCATAGTTTCAGTAGGACAAGGAAAAGACGTGAGAGAGGTGTTTTGTGGTTGTCTGGTACCCCTGGTGGATACCTGGTGCTCAGTGGGTGTTTGTTTACCTCAGTGATGTCCTGGCCAGGTAGTCAGGGATATGATTGGTGTTTATCACCTTGAGGGCTCTTTAGGGGCATTGCGGGGTCCCTGACTTCCCCTGAGGAAGTTTCTAGAAGCCCTGTTTCCCCAGCTAGACTCCTTGATCCTCGTGGGTGTAGGTTTGACGGGGTGGAGGGAAGGAGGATGTGTGTGTATGTATCCTCACATGGTATATCTTCTACAAAGCATCTGCTTTACCTGAAGATTTTTGGGAAAACTAAACTACAAATGAAGAGCAGGGGACCCCTGGGGTTGCCCCCAGAGGCATTTGTTAACAGGCCTCAGCCTAACAGATGGGCTTCTTGCTGGACAGCCTAGTGAGCTGTGAGCTGCCTGGCAGCCTTGGCCTGGCTTGGGCCAGGGCCCCAAGGGCACTTGGCATACCTCCCACCCCTGTATTTCAGACAGCTGTTGAAGGACCCACAGGTGCTGTTTGCTGGCTACAAAGTCCCCCACCCGTTGGAGCACAAGATCATCATCCGAGTGCAGACCACACCGGACTACAGCCCTCAGGAAGCCTTCACCAATGCCATCACAGACCTCATCAGCGAGCTCTCCCTGCTGGAAGAGCGCTTCCGGGTGAGGTCCTGGGGACAGACGAAGACCGGCTAGAGGCTGATGCCAGCCAGCATGCCCAGTGCTGCAGCGTTCTCAGGTCCCCCGGCGCTGTTGCTCACACCTAGGACGGCCCCTGGGTTGATTCTTCTGGACCAAGGGGTTATGGAGCTGAGGCCCGTGGCCTGCTGTCTGCACCCATAAGCGGGAACCTCACCTGATGCTCTAGGGCCTGCCTCTTTGTGCACTCTTATGGCAGCAAGTGGCCTGCCGCCCTGTGAAGTTGTTTTCAAGTCTCTTTGCTTTATGAGGCCGGCTGCTTGCACAGCACTGGTCTCTCTGGGCAGCACTTCAGCCTAGGGCAGAGTCCCAAGGTTCAGGAGGCCACATGGGTGGTGGCCACAGCTGTTTATGGCAGGGGACCTCAGTCTGGGCCCAATTTATAGGGGGAAAAGATCATAGCTAGTCAGATTCTCAATGTCTAAGTCAAAAGCCCACCCAGGACACACCTGTGCTCCACCTGACTCTGACCCTGGGCAGCTGGACGTGGGATGGGTGGAGCCAGCTCCGAGGGTGCCTTTGGTTCCTGACTGCCCACTCCCCTGGTGCTTTTTGGGGCCCTGGTTTGGTGACCTGGTACAGTTCTCTGCTGTGCAGTATGGTCCTATGGGTGCACTCTGTGGAGAAGGGCCGTGGAAGCAGTTTCTTGACAAACCTTGGTTGGGGGATGCTGGGGTTTCATGTCCAAGGTCCTCACCCCCAGCCATTCTAGCTAAGTGCCTTGCCTTCTCCCCTTCCCCCAGGTGGCCATCAAAGACAAGCAAGAAGGAATTGAATAGTGGATTGGAAGGAAACTTGCTGAACTGGGAGTCCAGCTCCTCCCTACCCTGGACACTTCTCTCTGGGTACCAAGCAGAAGAGAAGCTTCTCTCAGCTGTGACCCTCCTTGTAAAGCTATCCCATGAGCCCCTCACCTCTGACACTTTTATCTCCTGTACATAGGTTCTTCTTATATTCCTAATAAAGTATGGCAAAAAGAGACCTCGTTGTGGGCTGCTGTTGGCTGGGTCTCACTGTCTTAAGCAAAGATGGCTTCATAAGCAAATGGTCTCAGGCTTGATGGAGGTCACCTGCATGACCTGTTTCAAAGCCACTCACGCGCCACACTTCAATGGCTGGGTTAGCCCAGAGAGATAAGAGGCAGACCCTGGCTTCTGTTTGACAGGTTGGCAGGAACAAACTCATTCTGGGCCAAAAAGTGGGAACTTGGGGGTGCTGCTGGGGAGGGGCAGTTTTGTAGCAGAAGGGGACTGTGTACCTCCACAGGTCTCTGCTCTAGACCCTCAGCACCCCTGAGCACACGGTGGGGTCCACAGAGCTGTGAACAGTGCTCCACAGACTTCTCTTTGATAGTACAGAGTTTAATAAAAAATATTCACTGACAAAAAGACCCCAGTCATTAGCCCCAAGGCTGAGCAGGTTGTGTCCCTGGTACTCTGAGAGGCAGTGCTCCTCCCCACACTGCTGGCAGCTACTGCCTCTTCCAGATGGCTACGATGTTGGAGTCCGTTAGGGCGGTGAGGTAGGTAAAGGTGGGGTTTGCCACCACTGTGTTCACCATGGTTTTGGTCACCGTCTGCCCGAGGGCCCAGGGCTGAGGCCACTTGAGGATCTAGTGGGAAGAGGCAGAGAGAGGCTGGGCTCCTGGCTTCCCAGAGGCCAGGCCCCTGCTGCTGAGCCAGCCCGGAGCACAGGTGGGGGCGGGGAGCTGGGCAGTACCTGTGTGGGGGCCTGCGGGGCTGCTGGCAGCGGGGACTTCTGATTTAGGAGATGCTGGACGTTGTAGATCCACACGTTGCCCTCCTCGTCCCCACAGAGCACAATCCCCTCACCTGCCAGGACAGACTGATGCCTAAGGTGGGGTGGGGGTGGGTCAGAGTGCCAAGAGGTGGAGGGTGAGGCAGGGCAGGGTGGCTTACCAGGACAGGTGCTGAGCGAGAAATAGGCCAACTCGGTGGGTGACCACTGCAGCCAAGCCAGGACAACGACTGCTACCGTGGCCTGGCTGCCCCGGCCTGCCCACGTCTGGCTCCAGCTCCACAGGCAAATGGTGCCCAGGCCACTCCCCTTGGAGGCTGTGGGGGAGAACCGGGAACTGCCTGGGCTGGCCCCATGCCAGACACATCCTGTTCCACACTGGGGGCTCCCCAGCAGCCCTGGATCTAAGCCCCAGCCCAGGGAGAGGTGAGCCATGTAGGAGGCCGGGCTTGCTCACCCACAACATCCTCATTCACAAACGCCAGCCCGTCCACTCTCCGCCCAGATGCCTCCGAGCCTTCGGAGAAGGTGAACTCCACTTCACACACCCTGCGGGGCACAGAACATGCTGGGTTGGCAACTCCTTGCATATACAACAAACTTTCCGTTCATTCAAATACCTGCTGGGCACCTGCCCTGGGCCACACCCTGTGTGAGGTCAGAGATGCAACGAAGAAGGTAAGTTCTTGGCCCTGGACGGGGAGCTAGCACCCGAGTGTGCTTTGGTGTCACAAGGTAGCAGAAGCTAGAAGAAGGAGGGGCTGCCGCTTCCAGGATGGGGCTGGTGATCAGGGAAGGTTCTGGAGATAGGCAGCATCTCTGGGCCTGAGTGCGAGATGAGCTGGGTTCGTCAGGTGCCAAGCGGGGCAGGGACTTCCACACAAAGCTGAGGGCTGGCAAAGGGAGATGCTGGGTGCACTGGCTGCCGCCTGGAATGCCCGAGGGGATGCTTGCTCTGAGCCTGAGGACAGTGAGGAGTGGCTACTCAAGGTTTTAAGGCAGGAAGTGCTGTGGTCACATCTGTGCTTGGGAAGGCCACCGGCAGCTGCCCAGAGCCCTAGAGAGGCCAGCTAACACCAACTGCGAGCCGGGCCTTCACCAAGGCAGCAGCGCAGGGGGTGAAGAGAGGCAGGCATATCTGGGAGACGGAAACACCACAGGACCTGAGAACTGTGGGGACGGGGCCAGGGAGGGAGGAAGCAGGCCCGGGGTAAGTCCTGGGGTGGCATGGGACCGTTCCATGAGGAAAGAGAAGCCGAGAAGCCACCACCCACATTAGGAGGGTCTCTACCGAGGCCTCTGCTCTTCCTCTTCCACAGAGCAGCTACTTCACTCCTGCCACTCGCCCAACAATCCTCCCAGGCTCTTCACTGCACTTAAAATTCAAACTTCTGCCCGTGGCCAACAAAGCCCAGCGGGCCCTGTCCCCAGCACTTTCACCACCTCACTTGGGCCACATCCACCAGCTTTGCCAAGCCATGGCCAAACAGGTCAGCCAAACTCTCCCGCCCCCGCCCTGTGCACACACTTCCCTCTCCTGCCTGGCTGACTTCCTTGCAGGTCTCACGTGGAGGCGAGCAGGAGCCTGAGCACCTTGTGGTCTGCCCGCTGGTCCCCTGAGCAGAGTCCCCGTGGCCCACCTAGGGCAGGCCTCCCGTCATTCTCACAGTGCCACGTTCTGTTCTCCGTTCCTCACGGTGCACTCTGGAGGTTTCTCACCTGGCCACCTTGAATGCCTGTCTCCTGACTAGCCTGCAGACCCCACATAGGCAGGGATGCCATGACGAGCACTGTATTAGGGACCTCCCAGATCAGCCTCAACTTGGCAGTTCCAGAGCTCACCCGTGTCCAGACCCCTTCACACTTGCCCTCATCCCCATTTTACAGATTTAACGTAGGACAGGGCCTGGGCCGATCCCCTGTCATACCCGCAGTGAAGCCCCGTATTAAAGGTGGCACGATCACAGCCCAGGGAGTGGACTGACCTAGCCCAGCCCCATAGCTAAACACCAGGGTGAGGAAGGGGCAGCAGGGCCCTTTTCTCCAGGTGGGGATAGACCAGCCCTGTGGCGTTGGGTAGTTTGTCTACCCCTGGCAGAGTGCTCAGCCCTGAGGCTTGGCTTCCATGGCAGCCCCGCTCGCCTCACCTCCTCTTCTGGGGCTGGTCCAGCCGCACGTCCCAGCAGCAGCAGCCACCCTCGCAGCCAGCCAGGAGGTAGGCATCTGGGCAGGACACCACAGGGCAGAGGCGCAGTGGGACAGAGGTGGTGTCGAGCATGAGCAGCTGGCTGCCAGGCAGGGCAAGAGGGACAGCAGGGGCCTGTGAGCCCTCTATCCTCCCACCCTAGCAGTGGACCTCCCCAGCCCTGCCCCACAGCACTACCTGGCCTGGAATTCATAATCGTGGTTGGGTATCCCGATGTCCCAGAGAATGATCCGCTTGTCATAGGAGGCCGCTGAGGAGGGGATGCAGAAGAGGACAGGTGGCCCTGAGGAGACCCTGCTCCTGCCTACAGGCTGCATCCCAGGCTGTGACAGTGGTCCCAAGGGCAGAGCCCCTCCGAGGTAGGGAGAGAGGGACATGGCTAGGAGACCAGATGGGCTTAGGGCCTTCTGCCCATCTTCTGGCTCTAACCTAACATGCCAGCACCAGGCAGCCTGGCCTCTGCTCACCACACTGGAAGGCCAGTGGTGTCAACCCATGACAGACGGGAACAAAGTGTTGTCGAAAAACTCCAAGGCCATGGAGCAGGCTGGCAGTCAAGTGGGAACTTGAAGCCCATGTCACTTCCTACCAAAACCAGAGCCGAACATGACCAACCCAGTGTGAGCCCCATTGGTCAGATGAATGCCCACCTTTCCAGAGAGGGTACAGGACAGGGGTGCTGGGGGAGCATTGGGGAAAAGGGGAGGGGGGCCTTACTGAAAAGGTGAGTCTCGCGGGTGGGGCTGAAGCAGAGGGTGGCGATGGCCTTCTTGTGGGCCCGGATGGTTCCGCAGCAGAAGCCGGCACGCACATGTAAAAGCCGCACCAGGCCCCGCAAGCCTGCAGCTGCCAGCACGCTCCAGCGCTTCTTGTGGCCTGCTTGTGTGACGACTGTCACAGCTGTCCAGGCCACTGAGAAGAACTCCTGGGGTGTGTGGAGTAGGAGAAGGGGTCACTGAGGGCATCAAGCTACATGGGTGAACATGCATGAAAGATTGAGCCTGGGGACGGAGGCCCAGCATAAAAGAAAAAGGCCACATGGTCAGGAGCCGGCTGAGTCTAGACCCCCCATCCCAGCACTCTGTGGGCCACCCTGCGGGACATGGCTCTGCTACTCACCTCGCCTGGCACCTTGTACTTGTGGAGCACGATGCCTGTCTGGCAGTCGATCACACAGACGGCCTCCCCGCCGCAAGTGGCCACAGTCTGGGATGTGTCCTCTGAATGCCCTGTTTGGAGGGGGTCAGCCTAGTGAAAACATTTTTGTTAAAGTTCTTCCCTGTGGCTGCCTCCTCCTGGCCCTGCTGATGTTTTCTAAGCTCTCTGGCCCTCCCAACTCCCCAGTCCACCAAGGCTGCCCCTCTAGGGAGCATTCCGGCACCCTCTATCCAGAAAGCCTGCTGGCTCTTGTTTCCCGTGGCCCGCCCACCAAGGACGTACCCTCCTCCCCGGCCGGCTCGAATGCGCAGGCCCACAGCTGGGTCTGGAGATCCTGGGGGTTGTTGTTCTTGCTGTGGCACTGCAGGAAGTGCAGGGGCTCCAGCCTCAGGCCAGCCTGGGGACAGAGGGGTCATGGCTGCCACAGGCCCTGTTCACCCCACCACCTGCTCCCTGCCATTTGCCAGCTTACCTGGCTGCCGTCAGAGCCCATGGGGCCGCCCTCCACCTGAGCTGATGGGGAGGTACACACCCGCTTGTTGGGAAAGAGGTTGAGTGGGACATCATGTGGCCGTTTCAAGGCCATCAGCCTGGCCTGTGGAGGGGGCAGGGATAGGCTGAGGGCTTTGTGACAATAGGCCCATCTCCCTGGGGCTTCCTTCCTCCCCGTGACAGGCTGGACCACAGCCCCTTGTCACCTGGGCTCATTTCTAGGACCCTCGCTCCCCCATGGCTGCCCTAGGCAGGTAGGATGGAGGTAGTGGGCACACAGAGCACTGGGGAGCCACAAGGAACCTTACTTGTACTCACCCTGGACTCACGGGTGGCTGCGGCTTCCACAGGCCTCTCTAGGTTGTCTGCCTTAGGCACCTGGGTCCCACCAGAGGCCACCAGCTCCTCAGAGATCATCCGTACCTGGGTGGGGCCAGGTAATCCGGAAGCTGGGCACAGTCCTGAGTGACCCCAGCCTGTCCTTCTGGAGTTGGGAAAGAGCCTTCTCTAACCCCCCTACTCCCCACAACTCCTTACCCCTCACGGGCCAGAGACCCCCCCCCCCCAGTGCAGCTATAGGCCACAAGAGCTAGCGAGGAAGTAGGAGAACCAACCTCCTGAACGACTTACCCGCCACTGGGTGAACTCGCTGAGGGACTCGGGCCCATAGCGAACATCCCTGACAGCAGACCTCACAAAGTCGGCCTGGACCTTCTCAGCCTTCTCCTTGGGGCCTAGGGCAGCCACGAACTTCTCCCAGTGAGCAGTGACCTGGTACAAGAGGGACCAGATCCAGGTCCAGTCCATCCAGTCCACCCCAGCTCCC
Source organism: Loxodonta africana (assembly GCF_030014295.1). Lineage (NCBI taxonomy): Eukaryota > Metazoa > Chordata > Mammalia > Proboscidea > Elephantidae > Loxodonta > Loxodonta africana. The sequence continues at coordinate 90,056,474 of NC_087353.1, read as the reverse complement.
CTGGGCCCCCCGAGGCACCACTGCTCCCAAAGTCATCACAGCCACAAGCATCTCGACCTCATCACCTGGAAGCCTGTCTGAACCACAGCCTTCTTATCTGCAGGCTGCACAAACCTAAGCAATATGTGCGTATCAGGAACAGCCCCAGAATGGGAAGAACTGCCCCAGGGTCAAGCCTGGTAGGATACTAATGAAAATCACCCAGCCTCTCCTGCTGGGCCCTGCCTGCAAACCTGGAGGGCAGGGCTTCCAAAGACCACAGCCCAAGCACCTGACTTCAGAGGAGAGGCAGCACCTGGCTCAGGCCAGGCTTAGGGATGTAAGGGCCCCTTTGTGTCAGGACAGCAGCCCTCAGTGTCCTCCAAATGTCTCATTCTGCACTCCCTCCTCAATGCTGCCTCCAGCTTCCCAGAGACACTGCCCTTACCCTGCTGGTCAGCTCCCGGTTCAGGTTCTCCACCTGAGAGAAAGTTGAGGAAGCCTCTTTGCCATTGACCTTACGGAGCTTGGGCAGGAGAAAGGAGACTTTCAGGTTGTCACTGACCTGGGAGATAAGGGAACCATGGCTCAGAGGCTGCCCATCTGATCCCAGAAGAGTCCTGGCCCCAGGGCATGGGGCCTGGGGGAGGCACTCACCGTCAGGAAGGGGTTGCCCTCCAGGCTGAGCTCCTCGAGCTGTGGGAACTGGCACAAGAAAGTGACGTCCCCCAGCTGGTTGTTGGCACAGCGGAGGATGCGCAGGTGGGACAGGCCCAGGTTGGCAGGCAGTGTGTCCAGCTGGTTGTTGGACAAGTCCAGCTCTTGCAGCTGCCTTAGGCGGCCCAGGAGACTGGGGTCCAAGTGCTCAGAGCGTAGCTTCAGCCCTGACAGGCTGAGGTGAGGAGGGAGGCAGACGTGGAAGGCTCAGGAGGCAAGCAGGGGGCCAGCAGGCCTCCCACCCTACACCTCCAGCTGCCCCTGGCCTCAGATGGCTTTCTCCCCTCACATTTCTGGAACATGCACAACCCCTTCCTCCCCACCCCTCACATTTTTTATTTACTTATTTTTAATCTTGCCATACTTCAGGGCTCAGCCGAGCATAGTCCCCTCCAGGATGGTTTTCCTGATCCTCTGGGGGCTCCCTGTGCTCCCCACGGCCCCCCCACCCCAGTTATATCAACACTGTCTGTCACCCTAGCAGTCAGGGCACTTTTCCGGAGTAAGGCCACTCGGGGCCCAGCGGGCACACGGGTGGGGTGGCGGTTCGGCCCCGTGTCACTAGAGGAAGGCACCTGGCGATGGGGCGATGGCGAACCGAAGAGGCGCTAACCGGGATGGGCATGGAGTCGGGGAGGGCCCCAGGCTTTCTTCCCGACCCCCGGCAGCCCAGGCCCGGGCAGCCCAGACAGCCTGGGTGGCGGGCTGTGTGGCCCTGATCCCGCGGACACAACCTCGCCCCCGGCCCAGCCCTTACTCCAGGCTGCGGATCTTCCCAAGCCGATCGCTCTTGGGCCGGCCACGCTGCATCAGCAGCCGCGTCGAGAGGGGGCCCATGGCGAGAAGGCGTGGCCCGTGCCGCCACCAACGGCAGCTCCAGCGTTCGAGAAGCCCGGTACTGTCGCCCGGCGGTGAGCAAGCCCAGAAGGCGGCGCCTCGCGAGCCCGTCAGCGGTGAAGACCGGAAGGAAGCGGGCCCTCGGACCACGTGTCCAGCGGTGAGGACTACAACTCCCAGCGGCCCACGCGGGCCCGCGCCTGCGTCCTGGCTGCCCGGGCGGGGCTATGGCGGCGGCGACGGTGGCAGAGGCACCAGAGGTCCTTCAGGAATGTGGCTGCAAGGGCATCAGGACCTGTCTGATCTGCGAGCGGCAGCGCGGTGGTAACCTGTCCTGGCAGCTCCCTCCGCAGGTAAGGACTGGGACATGGACCGCGCCCACAAACTCCATTCTACATATGGGGAAACTGAGGCCCAGATTAGTCACGAGACGGGCCAGGACCAGACTGTCAGGAGCCCGGGGCGTTGCAGGGTGAGGGGATGAGGGCTTTGAGGAGTGGTCTTGGGTGTAGAGAAGGGGCTCCTCCACGTGGGGTGTCGTCCAATCACAGTTCACCTCCGGGACCTTGGGGAGTGTGTCAGCAAACCTCGACCTAGCCCCTCCCTGTCTGGTGCTGAGCTTCACGGGACCTGGGGAGAAGACAGAAAGAGTGAGGGTGGGGGAAGCCAGGGCAAAGGGGCCCCAAACAACTTGCACCGAAATTGTCCAAAAAGAAAAAAAAATCGTTGCTGTTCAGTCAATTCTGACTCATAGCGACCCTATAGGACAGAGTAGAACTGCCTCATAGAGTTTCCAAGGAGCGGCTGCCAGATTCGAACTGGCGACCTGGTTAGCAGCCAACGCTTAACCACTCAAGGAGAATATTAATTCCTATTTAACCAAAAACTTAACCCACTGCTGTGGAGTTGATTCTGACCAATAGCGAAAGTGGGTTTAGGGTTTCCAAAGGTGTAAATCTTTAGGAAGCAGACTACCTCATCTTTCTCCCCTGGAGTCTCTGATGATTTTGAATTGCGGACCTTTTGGTTAGCAGTGATCACTTTAACCACTGCGCCACGTGGCCTGGAAATATTTTAGTTGGCTGCAAGCACGGTCCATGTTGGAGCTGCTTAGACAAAGGCCTGGGGGAAGTGCATGTGCTTGGAGAGTGGAGTGAGGCTCAGGCTGGAAAAAGCAATGGAGCCTGCCGACGGAGACGCCTGTGTGTCCACTGAGCAGGGTGGATGTGTCCTAAAGTCCACAGGGAGCTCCTAAACGGTCAGATGTGAATTTTAAAAAGCTCCTGGGGTAGACTGAGAGGCATGGTATGAAGGTATGGAGGCTGGGAAGCCAGTGGAGAAATCTCTGCGGTGTTCACAGTAGAAGTGCTGGGGGCCTGAAACAGTTCAGGCTGGTGGCCATAAGCCTGGAGACATGGGGCACTGTGGGATGGCACCATCCCAGCTTGGATGGTTGTTGGATGAGGAGAGCAAGATGTCCAGTGCGAGGGGTCCAGGAGACAGGAGATGGTGGCCCAAAGCTCAGGAGACATCTAAGCTGAAGTCAGAGGCTGAAGGTGAAGCTTCAGGGGGGTGAGAACAGTGAGAGAAGAATGGAGGACCAGCAGTAGGGCCCTGGGGATGGGAGCAGGGAGAGAAGAGAGGCCACAGAGGGCCAGGGTGGAGCTTTGATGGGCTTTGCAGTCCTAGCTGGGCAAGCTCTGGCCAGAGCCTCACATGCAGGAGCAGCTATGGTCCCTACCTCCTGGGGTTGTCCTGAGGATTAAAACTGAGTGGTACATATAATCCAGCAAATACTACATTAGGTTCTAACTCTTACGTTAGTCAAGAAAGCCAGAAGAACTTATGGTGGGCCCCTAGATAGTTTATGATAAGGAGATGACTCGGAATGGGGGCTGGCCACACAAGAAAAGACCAACCATGTGATCAGAGGTTGGGACTTTGAGCTATGTGATGTCAGCTCAGCCTCCAGGGGAGAGGAGGGGGCTGGAGATTGAGTTGAACAACATACAGAATGATTTAATCAATCATGCCTACATAATAAAGCCCCCAATAAAACTCTGGACACCAAGCTCAGGTGAGCTTCCTGGGTTGGCAGTACTCCTTGCGTGTACTGGCACATATCGTCGCCGGAAGAGAGTAATTCATCCCTAAGAACACAAAAGGTTCGCCTTTGGAACTCTCCCGGTTCCAGGTTCCACTCTATGTGTCTCTTAGGCTGGTTCTGATCTGTATCCTTTGGCTATAATAAAACTGTAATTTTAAGTATAGCACTTCCCGAGGGTCTGTGAGTCGCCTTAGCAATTTATATGAACCTGAGAGAATCCATGGGGACCCCCAAATTGGCAGCAGGCTGGACAGAAGGGAGGATGGCCTTCTGGACCCCTGAATTTGCAGCTGGTGTCTGAAGTCTTGGGCAGACTTGGCAGTCTGGAGGACTGTGCCCTTAACCTCAAGTTTGGTTAAGTCATTGTAGACATTATAAAGTGTATTTCATAAAAAGAACAACATTTGCTATAATAAAAAGCAGAATATAGAATTATATGTACATTTATAGCCAAGTTAAAAAAAACAGCAGTCGCATATGGGAAAAGACAAAGATAACATGTAAAATTCCAGCTGAAGGGTTGGGGGTTCAGGGCTGCCCGGGGTGCCTCAGAAGAAAGCCCTGGCAATCTCCTTCCAAAAAATCGGCCATCGAGGACCCTATGGAGTACAGTTTTGCTCTGATACATATGAGGTCACAATGAGTTGAAGCTGACTCAATGGCAGATAAAGGTTAGGGAAGAATTAGACATAAATGGAAGAAGTCAAGCTGCAGATAATTTTATCATGAAGAAAAACAGGCTTTTTATAGGCAACAGAATGTCAAAGTAACAACGTGGGTGGCCAGTGAGAAAAATATACCATACCATGATATTCTTTAATAAACCCTTCCCGTGTCTAAAGGAACGCGCCAAGTTTTCCTCTTGTAATGGATCCATTCGCTCCAGGGCGGCAAAGAAAGCTGCATCTTCACTTCTGACAACCCAACAATTTGCTCTGCACAGTGAAAGTATTGTGTGGGCCCATGTGCATAAGGAGAAACAGCAGAGACCAGCTGTTTTGATCAGAGGCCTAAACGCCAGCAAGAACGACATAACTCGGAGTCAGCAATACACTCCTTTTCCATAGCTCTTGCAAGATTTCAAAGTCACTGCAAGGAAATAAAACACACGTCTGTAAGAGTTCATTGCCCCCGTGTTTGACTTTTTACGCCCCCGAAGGACCATCACACCGTGCCGCCATCTTCAAGTATAAGTCTGAAGCTAAGTTTTTCTGCTCTGATGCACTGCTAGGCTGCATGATTGGAACTTGCTGTCCCACGCACTGCCTTCGTATCATCCCAGCCGAGAAACAAACTTTGCCGGGAGCTAAAAGCATTGCCTTACTCCTAATGAAGGGATGCGGCCAGGCTATTTTTAACAAATACCAAATATTAACACCAGGCCGAAAGTATTTCCACTACTACAGAGGTTTACCAGTGGCTCACCAAGGAGGTGCAGACAACTGTCCAAGCCTGAAATGTTTTTTTTTTTTTCCTTAGTGAACACTGTTACATGCTTCAAGACAAGATCAACCTAAACAACTCCTTGCTTAAAGGCAAGTCATTCTTCCTCCATTCAAATAAATGGCTGGGGAGGAGTACTTAAAAAAAAAAAAAAAGGCGCTATTCCTTTCTGTACTAGAGACCAACAGTGTTTGTACCATGTTCTTTAGCTCCTTTGAATTTTAAAGAGACCCTTGTAATACTTTCATCCCCTGGGATAGTAGTAAGAAATGCTTTTAAATCTGCAATGAGCCAATTTCTTCCAAGCTTTGTGGGTAAGCAAATACCATTTAAGGTTGATAATAAACGTGCATAATTTTACGACCAAATAAACTTCTAATTGATATTTCCCCTCAAAAGAAAGAAAGAAAGTCGAAGAGGAAAGTGTATCAGAAGCTGAGGGAGGGATTTTAGAAGCAGTAATAGGGTCGCTATGAGTCGGAGTTGACTCGACGGCAGTGGATTTGGTTTTTTTGGTTTCGATCAGCAATACGGAGCCCTGGTGGCACAGTGGTTAATAGCTCAGGCTGCTGACCAAAAGGGTGGCAGTTCGAATCCACCAGCTGCTCCTTGGGGACACTGTGGGGCAGTTCTGTACTACAGGGTTGCTGTGAGTGAAAATCGACTCGAAGGCAATGGGTTTGGGTTTCTAATCAGTATGGGGAGCCCTGGTGGCACAGTGATTAAAGCACTTGGCTGCTAACCAAAAGATTCCATGAGAGAAAGATATGGCAGCTCCCATAAAGATTTACAGTCTTGGAAACCCTATGGGGCAGTTCTACTTTGTCCTACAGTGTTGTTATGAGTGGGAACAGACTCGACGGCAGTGGGTTTGGAATCAGCAGTATGGCACATGGGGGAGGCCGACTGGAGGGAAAACCGAAAAGAGACTACAAATGTGACAGTTGAGAGAGTGAGGATCCCTGGGGGAGATGCTGGGGTGAGGGGGCAGGAGGTGAGGAATGAGGTCATCAGGGAGGCAAAGGGTGCAAGTGCAGGACATAATGGTGGGACAGGAAGGGAGGAGGTTGGGCTATAGCTTGGAAGGAGACAAGGCAGGGATGTTCTTGACTTTCTCAGAATGAAGGAGACCTGAGTGCATTCCCAGGTCATGGGGAGAAGAGGAAAAGGAGCTGGAAGAAGGTTAGTGAGCAGCAGCTGAGGGAGTGAGGAGCTGGGAGATCAGTGCTGCACCTGGGAAGGAGCTGGATTTGAACTGAGAGGGAAAGAAAGGTGAGAAGTCTGGGAAGGGAGGAGGGGTTTTGGGGGAGCCAGAGTTGAAGGCCTGCTCTGTGGAGTGGATGCAGCAAAGACAAGGGGAAGCTGGTCCTTCCTGGGGTGAGGTCTGGTCCTGAGCATAGAGGTAGACCTGCCTTTCCAGTTGGTGGTCTCCCTGGCTGTGGTGGGGATGGTGGGCATGATCCTGAGCCACTTGACCATTGACTCCTGGAGAGACCCCAGGAAAGCTGTACCATGGCTTGGGGGTGGGGAAAATGCTTCTTGGAAGAGGTTGGTCCTCAACCTGGCCTCCCAGAGGCGACAGGCATGGCCAATCCATGAGAAACGGGTGGAGCCAGCAAGGCCCAGAAGAGATTGTGGGCACACAGATAACAGGGGAGAGGCGTCAGCGACTGCATCAGTGTGGGTCCTCCCCCTGGGAAGCAGATGCAGAGATGGAGTTAGGAGTAGAAGAGACTTATGGGGCAGGGGGTGGTAATGCTGTAAAACAAACGGAGGAAGCAGAACTGATTGGGCAGAGAGAGCTTCCGACCACCATGTAGATTGGCACAGTCATGGCCAATCCAAGCAGCAGCTCTGGGCAAAGACTGCCATCAGGGGAGGGCCACACTGGGCAGACACGGCCAGGGCCAGGCTCAGCATTGCTGGGGCTGCCCGGGAAGAGCTTGGCCTCAGCTGGAAACCTGAGGTAGGTCCTGAAGGCACTGCAGCAGGCCGTTGTCCACGCACTGCACTCCTGGCGGACGAACTGCAAGTTCTGTCTGGTTTTGAAGAGAGTCCAGCAGCAGGCCTCCGGGGTGGCCACAGAGGAGGGCAGGACCCGGAGAGGCCCTTGTGTTGGCTGCTCGGCTCTGGTCTCCCAGCATGTGCTGCTCCCCTCTGCACAGCCCCAAGGGCTCAGGGTTGGGGTTCACATATTCCTTCAACCCCTGGCCTGGGCTGGGTGCTTTCACAGGTCCGCTCCTTCAATCCTTTCTCCCACCGATGACACTGGGGGAAGACTGGAGCCGCCCCGCCAGTGACATGGTGACGCCGTGGACTCACTGCCTGCTTCCTGGCTATGCAGCCTCGGGCCACTTCCTAACTGCTGAGCCTCAGTCGCTGCATCTATAAAATGGAGATAACTGCCTTGGCTGTGAGGATGCTTTCCCTTTTACAAAGAAAGAAAGTGAGAAAGGGGCCTTGCTGCGAGCCTTTCGCAGAGGCCTTGGCCCTGGGCAGGGCTCTGCCCCACGCCCTGTGTGGCCTGCCTCCAGACTCCAGCTGCCTTCCAAAGTGGCTCCGGGGACATGGCGAGGGCCAGAGGCACCGCTTGCTCTGCAGCTTTTGATCTGAGTCTGAGAAAGAGAAGGCTCAAGGGCAAAGACGGAAGTCACCGGACTTCACTAAGCTTAAAGACAGGGAAGAGTGAACCATTGGAGACCCCCTCAAAGGCAGCTGGCCACCAGGCAGGGGCTGCTCCCAAGGGGGTACCTTCGAAGGGCTGCGATGGCTCCAGCACCCTGTCTTTCTTTTGCAGAACCCAGACCGTTTCACTTACTGCTCCCACACTGGCTGGGCAGTGGGTGCCGAGGAGTCTGACTTCGAAGGGTGGGCCTTCCCCTTTCCAGGAGTGACACTGATAGAAGACTTTGTGACCCGGGATGAAGAAGCTGAGTTGGTGCGTCTGATGGACCGTGACCCCTGGAAGCTCTCACAGTCTGGACGGAGGAAGCAGGTGCGCCGGCCAGAGCTCAGGGACCTGTCACGTCGCCAGGGGGCCCTGTAGACCCCTCCTTGTCTCAGAGACCTTTTGCTCACCCTTTCTCCCACCTGTCTGACCGGGCCTCTCAGGGTCCTCCACCAACACCCCCAGGATTGTTAGTGGGCAAGCTTCCCCTAACCTCGGGACCGAGGGTGGCAGGGGTGGCCCAGGGGTGTGTGGAAGGGAGGGCCAGCTGAGTCAGCTCAGCTTCCCAACAAGACAGCATCGAGGCTGACTCAAAGGCAGATACGGCTGCTCCATTCTCTATGCCCCTCTTCTCAGCTGGCTTCAGGGATTTTCTGAAGGAGGACCCCTTGCTGCCACAGAAACTGCCAGATGCCTTCACCTCCCTGGCCTCCCTTCACGTCGTGAAGTTCTCTCTCCATTAGCTGTATTCCTCCTCTCACGCGTTCCAGTGAATCTCCTGGCCTCGAGGTCCTGGGCCTCCTCCTTCCTGCCTCAGTCCACTCCTCACTTTCTAACTCACGCCTTGCTACCTCACAGTCTTTGGCCCCACCGGCTCCTGCGGCCCATCCGTCCTGCCCTTCCCTTCTCTCACTCCTCTTATCTGTCTTACCCAACGTCAACGCCATGACACCTTATTAATCATTGCCCTGCCAACTCCCTCACCCTTTGGCCCTCATTTCATTGTACTCGTTTTGCTAAACCACAACCCTGGCAAGCCCACCTGCCTGCCCCGTGCCTGCTTGTGCACCCAGCCCTGGCCGAGAAGCAGCGCAGCACGTAGCCCGTGATAGGACTCCAGCCCGTGACAGGCCTCCTCCACGAGGGTCTCCCAGTGGAGCTGGGCCCTCCCCACTCTCAGCAGCCACACTGGGTCTTTCAGGTCATCCATACCACCACTGTCCTCTCTGAGATCTTTTCTCCTCCTCCACACGTGCTCGCTCTCTGCAGATGACCTTGCCTCACTGGGCAAAAGGACACACATGTACCCACCACCTGTGTGTGTGTGCAGACAGCCACCGTCTCTCCTGCTGCTGAGGCTTTTCTCCAAGGCCACCCTATGCCCACCTGTGCACAGGGCCCTGTCCCCCCTCTCCTAAATGCCACAGCATTTCCCACTCCCGCCTGCAAGGTTAGCCTTGCCCGCTACTCTGGGTCTTTGCCATCAGCATACCAAGAGGCTCTGGGGCTTTCCTCTTTGCAACAGAATTCCTTGAAGTTGTTTATCCTCACTGTCTTCAATTCCTTGTGTCCTACTCAAAAATGGCTTCCATCGCTGCCCTCCATGACCTGAGCCCCACCTCTCGTCTAAGGCTTTATCCCGTGTGCCTAGAGCAGCACTCTGACGCAGTTGATAACGCCTTCCTCTTTGAAACACTTTCTTTGCTCAGCTGCCACTCCTCTCAGGCTGCCTCTGCCTCCTCTCCTGGCCTCCTCAGGTTGGCGGGTCCCCAGGCCCAGCCCTCAGACCTCTTCTCTCCTCTCCTCCCTGGGCCCACTCCCTCAGCGAGCTCAACAAGTCAGGGCTCTGAACGCCGCCCGTGTTTAGAAGATCCGAACATTAGCCCAGGCTTCTCATATGCATCAGACCCTAAAATGGTCCCGGTTCTCCCCTCATATCCCCTCATTGGGTCCCAGCTCAGCAAATTCCATCTTCCACCTACTCAGCCCAGAAACTTTGGGGCCTTTCCCAATTTTTCTCTCATCCTGCACTTCCAACCTATGGGTAATTCCTGTCAGCTCTTCCTTCAGAGAATATCCTGAATCTGGGCATGTCACCCCCCCTCCTCTGCTGCTACTCGATCCAGACCTCCAGCTGCCCCCGCAGTGGCTTCCTGCCTCAGCCTTGCCTCCTCTTCGGTTACTTTGCAGTAAAAGTGGCCCATAAACCTGTCAGATCGTGTCTCTTCTCTGGTAAAAACTCTCTAGTGCTCCCCATCGCCACGGAAACACCCCAGTTCGTACAATGACTTAGAAGACCCTGCTGATGTGGCCACCCCCATCCCCACCCCGCCCCACCGCACTAGCCCGACTGCCCGCCCCTGTGACCGTCGCGTGGCCTCTTGGCTGTTCCTTGCCACCCCCAGCTCAGTGCATCCTCTGCAGCCCCGCCTGGCTCCGCTTTCCTTGGGGAGGGCCTCCGCGGGCAGGCCTGCCTTGTCTGGAATTGCAGCGCCACCTCAGGGGTGCCTCTGTTCCTGCCTCTCGTCTTCTCAGCCAGCCTCTCACTTCCTGCCCTGCTGGCAGGCAGCCTGGCCCCATCTCTCCCCACCGCTTGCTGCTGCTGCTGCCCAGGGGGGTCTGCAGGAGCCCACTCGCCCCGCACCCTGGGGCAGGCAATGCCTGGGAGAAGGCAGACGTCGACACCAGGTAGAGCCACCCTCAAGGTGGTGGCTAAACGCTCCCCTCTTGTTCTTCAGGCGGCAGTTCTGAGGAGCGTTTTACAAGGTTCCTCCCTAATGTTTTATTTTATCCTTTTTATCTTTTTAATGTACTTTATTTTTTAGTTTAAGTTTACAGAAAAACTGCACAGTTTCTCCCATGAACATCTTGTATTCGTCTGGCACGTTTGGTGTAGCTGATGAGCTCATGTTGATAAACTGTTAGGACTAGTGTCCACAGGGAAACCCTGGTGGCGTAGTGGTTAAGTGCTCCAACTGCTAACCGAAAGGTCGGCAGTTCGAATCCACCATAGCTCACACTAGTGTTTGCTCTTTGTACAGCTCTGCGGGCTTTCAAGAATGTATAATGTCATATGTCCACCATTACGTGTCATGCAGAATAGTTTTCACTGCCCTAAAAATGCCCTGTGCTCTCCCTATTCGCCTCTCCCCCCTCCCCATGGACCCATGGTAACCACTGATCTTTTCACTGGCTCTGTTGTCGTTGCTAGGTGCCATGGAGTCCATTCCGACTCATAGCAACCCCATGTGATGAAGTAGAACTGCCCCATAGGGTTTCCTACACTGTCATTTTTACTTTGGCTTATTTATTTTAATTTTGCTGTTGTTGAGTTATTATATCTTTTGATATGGTTCACATACCATAAAACTCACCTTTTTAAAGCGTATGCTTGAGTGATTTTTAGTACGCTGACAATGTTGTACAACCACCATTACTGTCTGGTTCCAGAACGCCCTGTCACCCCAGAAAGGAACCCGATACCCATTAGCAGTCATTTTCCATTCTCTCCCCCAGCCCTAGGCAACCACTAACCTACTTCCTGTCTTCTGTGGATAAGCCTGTTCTGGACATTTCGTATAAACTGAATCATACAGTATGTGGTGCTTGCGTCTGACTTCTTTTCCTGAACATAATGTCTTCAAGGAAACCCTGGTGGCGTAGTGGTTAAACGCTACGGCTGCTAACCAAAGGGTCAGCAGTTTGAATCCGCCAGGTGCTCCTTGGAAACTCTGTGGGGCAGTTCTACTCTGTCCTATAGGTTTGCTATGAGTCGGAATCGACTCAACGGCACTGGGTTTGGTTTTTGGTTTAATGTCTTCGAGGCCCCTTCATGTTGTAGCGTGTGTCAGCTTCGTTCCTTTTTATGGCTGAGTCACATTCCCTTCTCTGCCTAGGCCACACTTGGTTTATCAGTTTACCTGTTGATGGGCATTTAGGCTGTTCCTGTTCTGGCTGTTGTAATGTTCCTGTGAACACTTGTGTGTACATTTTTGTGTGGACATATACTTCAGCTCCCCTGAGCGTATCTGTGATTGGAACCGCTGGGTCCTATGGTAACTCCATTCTCCCTAATGGTTCTGAACCTCAGTTGACCCCAGGCTGACCAGCTCTATAACGTGGCCTTGGATTGGCCTTCTCTGATCACTCTTCCCACATGCCCACTCTTTGGGATCACATCCTAGAATAAAACACCTGCAGGCAGGCCTTTTGTCTCTAGCTTTGCTTTCTGGGAACCTAGGCCAGGACAGCCCTTCCCCTGGCACCTCACGTCCCTCCCCTGCTTTGTTTTCCCCCTTGGCCGCCATCTGATGCATGCTGTATTACGTAGGTCTCCGCGGTTGCCTGCTGGAATGCCAGGTCCATGAAGTCAGGGGGTTCTGCCCATCTCATTCACTGAGATTAATGTCTTCGGACCCAACACATGGTAGACGTTTTGGTAAACTCAAACACTTCTCCATTTCCTTTTTGTTCTCATCCTTCAGGACTATGGCCCCAAAGTCAACTTTCGCAAACGGAAGCTGAAGGCTGCTGGCTTCAGAGGCCTGCCCAGCTTTAGCCGGGAGGTGGTGCGCAGAATGGGCCTCTACCCCATCCTGGAGGACTTCCGGCCCGTCGAACAGTGTAACCTGGACTACTGCCCCGAGCGGGGCTCGGCCATTGACCCCCACTTGGATGACACCTGGCTATGGGGGGAGCGGCTGGTGAGCCTCAACCTGCTTTCCCCCACGGTGCTGTCCATGTCCCACGAGGCGCCCGGCAGCCTGCTGCTCTGCCCAGCATCTCCCGGCTCCCTGGAGCCCATGGTGGAAGGTGTGGTGGCCTTCAGTAGGTCTGTCCTGTGCCAGGACGTGGAGGTGGCCGTCCCCGTGCCCCGCCGGTCTCTGCTTGTGCTCTCTGGCGCAGCACGGCACCAGTGGCAGCACGCCATCCACCGGAAACACATTACAGCTCGCCGCGTCTGCGTCACCTTCAGGGAGCTGTCAGCTGAGTTCTGCTCTGGAGGGAAGCAGCAGGAACTGGGGCAGAAGCTCCTGCAGATCGCCTTCTCCTTCCAAGGAAGACCCACGTGAGCAACCTCACATGGGCGGAGCCAGCATGGTCCTGCCCTGGGGTGCCAGGCCCACCGAGTGACCGACCTATCTATTATCGACCTACCAATCATTGGGATTAAAGGGGGGCCCGGACAAGGGTCTTTTTCCCAGCTCATAAGGAAATCAGCTTGACCCTTGCCACCACGTTTTGATGAGAATGCACCTCAGGTCCGGCCCCTTCAACCCACGCTGTGGCTACTTTTGGGTTTGATTATTTATCATAGTTTTCAGAGAGTGGGGTAATTTGAGCTTAAATAATTTTGGTACCATTTAAAACTGTGTTCTCCTTTATCCATTTCTTTAATGCGGTTTCCTAATTTTCCCACCATTTGGGGAGCATGTTGGATTGGAGAAAGGAATTGGTAGAAGACTTGAAGTTACTGTCATTTCAGACTTCAGAGCCTTGGTGAAAGCTTTTGAGTCAGGCTTAGCCTGCATCACTGCTGGACCCTGAGGGGTGGGGATCCAATGAGGGCAGGAAAACCCGAGAGCCTGCTTCACCCTCACTGCAAATAATGCTGTTAAGAAGTAACAACAACAACAAAAAAGATGCTCCTCACCTGCCAGGACCCTGCGAGGTTGTTCACTTTCTTGGTGCTGGTGCTGTGTGGGGCACTCACCTGGATGGGCCGGCTGCCCCGGGGTACCTGTGGGCAGGTGAGGAGCAGGCCACGAGGTTAGGCGGATGGTGGCCAACCCTTGGGCTGTGTGGCCAGCCCTCCCGTGCTGCTCATGAGAACAGAATACACTGACTCACCACCCATGTGCTGGGAGCCAACTCAGCGGGAGCCGGCTCACCAAAGCCAGGGCAGGGTCATGGTTGGGACTGGTTCTTACAGACACACTCGGAACACCTGGGAGCTGTCAGCGGGGAGGAGCTGCTGGTCAGCGTGCACTGTCTGCTAAGCCCCATTCCCAGCTGCCGAGCCACTGGTGGGTCTGGAGAACCCTGGGAAAGACGAGAGAAGCTCTCAGATTTCAAGTGGCTGTGAGAGGCCCAGCTGCCTGGCGGGCGATATGGGAAGTGGACTCCCAGACAGCTCAGTCAGGGGACGGGGATGGAGGACAGCTTCCCAAGTGTTGTGACCACCACACAGGGTGCTCGCAGGCCCATGCAGGACCAGGGCTGAATGTCAAGTGCAAGCCCAGCCTGAGCTCCAGCCACCCCTGCTGCATCTGGCAGGAGAGCGGCTGGTGGTCTCCTCCAGAGGGCCTGTGGGAGTCTGCCCCTGACAGGCTGGGCCTTAGAGCAACCCCACCCCTGGGTGGAGCCCACAAAGAGCCTACAAAAAGGGGCTCCACAGGGAAGTACATCTGGGAAAACCTGTACCCTGAGCCCTCCATGGGAGAGGCGTGTTAAGGCTTGGGGGACCCACTCAGCAAAGAAACCTGCCTTACCCCCCGCACCAGGATAACCCAGAGTTTGCCAGACATTTGGGCAGTTGGCCCTTCTACAATGCTGCAGAACACACTTGAGGGAATGTTCCCTTACAGGATAGTCAAGGTGGCGACCCCAATAGTTGAGTTTGTCTTTGAAGCTACTGTATGAAGACTGTCAGGCTATATGGGACCTGCTGTCTCCCACACTGACACCTCCTCCAAGTGAGGACATTTACAGACCAACCAGGATGGGGCTGTGAGAGTGCAGGCTGGGATACTTCACTCACACCTGGCTCTTGGGTACCAGTGCACGTCACGTTTCTGAGGCATTGGTCCCCAGCAGTCAGAGTGCAGGGTAACTAACTGCTGTTTAACCCTGTGTTTTGGATAATTCCTCACGCACTCATTCAGCAAATGTTAAGTACCAGACACATTTTGTACAGACCAGCGTGTCAGTTCTAATCCTCTTTCAGTCTCAAACTAAGGAGAAGGCGCAAGCCTGTGATAATACACTCATGGAAGTATCTGCTCAGAGGGCAGCTTCCTATCCCGGAGTAAGTCAAGGGGTGGCTCAGCTGATGTTCCTCAGCCTGACCTGCTTTGGGAAGACACCAGGGAAGTTGGTGCTGTTTATTTATTCTGCGTGGTGGACAGCGAGGCCCAGGCTGGCCCTGACTTGGGAAGGGGTGCTAAGTGCAGTCCAAGGAGCATCCTCTGGCGTTAGTCCTGCCTAGACCTGAGTACCATGTCCTACAGCAACTTGTGGGAGGTCCAGTGGGCAACTGGAGCTGGAAAGCGGGGTAAGCAGGTTCTCAGTGGGCTGGCAAGGGGGCTCGGAGCCCATGCAGAGTGCTACGACCCTACTACTCAACCTGCCAAGTCGAGATGTGAGTCCTCAACAGTCTGCTGGGTGGGTGGTCACAGGGTTTCTCTGGGGCAGGCTTGCTGGGCTCCCTGCGGAAATGGTCCATAGTCATCAGTGACTCCTCTTGCCCCACCTGTGATGGGATGTGTCTTTTTTTCTCTTTAAGGAAACTGCAGCCCCCATTTTAAGTGTTCTCTTGCTTGAGGGCTTGAAAACTGGGCCAGCAGGCTCGCTGGCACAGGCCACTGTGCCGACCCCACACCTCTGTGCCACCCATGGCCCTAGGAATCCTCTTTTACTGGGCTGAAGAGGCAGTCTGGCCTCTCTGGACTGGCAGAAGAGAGGCACTGCCAGCTGCTTTGCACTCCTGGTTCCTTGGAGCCTCTAGGATGAAGTAACAAAGTTGAAAGTAGTCAAGGATGGAATTCTTTTGGAGAAGGTGGCCTCTACCTGGCTGGCTGTGGGAAGGGTGTTCCTGCTGCCTGGTGGGCAACCAAGGCTGGCCCCGGGGCTACGGGTACCTGCTGTTGGAGAAGGCACCGCAGGACGCAAACCTCGGTGGCTCTCTCTCCTGGGGAATGTGGGGACTTGCACCCTGCCCCTGCCCAGATGGGCTCTGGCCCAGCTCAGCCACACCCACGGGTGGCCCCCTCCCTGTGTCCACATACACAGGTGGCCCCTCCCTACGTCTGCGAAGGGAGAGCCCAGCCAAGGAAGGGAAGCAGCAGGCAGAGGCACTCACTGCTCAGCAGCACCCCCTTCTCTTGGGTCCCCAGTGGCGTGGCCGGAGCCTGGCAGCATGTCAGTCTGACCAAGCACCCCACCTCTCCATCCCAGAGACGTCCACTGCCCACTGGCCCCCACAGCACTATGGCCAGTGACCAGCAATCAGGAGGTGGTGGTGGGACTTCAGAAGTGACCAGTCATTCCAGGATGCATGCATGGCCAGCTGTGCAACAGACACTAGGGAAAGACAAGGCTTCGCGTGCCACCCCATCCACGGCACACCACTGAGGGCAGACGGAGCTTTCATCGCTTCGGTTTATTCAGTTCAGTCCAGGGCAATTATTTTAAAAATCCATACACAAGACGGGATTATATACCTCATTCACGATCTGCACGATGCCTACGCCTAAATAATTGATAAGCACAGCCAGGAAACCACTCTGCAGGTGACCCTCGAACCACTCGGGCTCAGGTGGCTTTGGCTTCAACAGACAGACCTTCCTAGAAGCCGCGCTAAAATACCGTCTGCTGTCGCAGTCCCTAAAACAGAAATGAAGTATTGAAACTTCTGGTCAGGTACTAAATGGAGAGCGTGTCCTACACTGGAAAGGGCCTCGGCATGTCTGAGGAATCTTTATGAGCACCAGGAAGACTCTGCTCAAAAGAAAATAGGGCAAGCCCAGGCGGCTCCAGGGTGCCCGCCAGCCGGCTTACCAGGCAGAGGCAGCCAAGTCAGGTTAACCCTCTAGAAGCCGAAGGTCTAACTGCAACTTGCTTTCCCCACTCCCCGCGCTCCCTCCCTGCCCAGTCATCTCTGCAGCTCCGGACAAGGACAAGCTCCGGAGCAACCCGAGGCTGCCCCTCCTGCCTGCCGCTCCCCATCCCCACGGCCACCTCTGCTCCCACAGAAATTCTGTCTGCCCTGTGCCTCAGCGAGCTAGGAGGTGGGAGCCGGGACAGGCCTCTGGATGACAGAACAAGAAATTACAAGAACGCTGTTCTCCTGCTCAGAGTATGGAAAAGACATGGTATGTGGCATCTTCCCTACCTCTGTGGTGCCACCATTGGTTCCACCTTGTCTGGCCCTGATGCCAAAAGCTCTGCATGTGGACCAGGGGTGACAACTGGCGCCCTGGCAGGAGCTGGGGTTTTTCCAGAGTTGGGGAAGCTTGGAGTTTGAACGCCAGCACAGTGTGGCAGGGGGCCAGGTGGCCCAGGGATGCAGGCAGCAGGATGATGGCCCAGCACGGCCCCTCCCCAAAGGCTCAGGCCAGGCAAAGGGCCTGCTGCCCCTCCCTGTGTGGGCACCACATACCCAGGAAAGCAGCCACCTTGGCACCGAGGGTCTGCCTTCCCTGCAGGATTCCAAGTGGCTATTTGGAGTGTCACTGAGTTTTTTTGCAAAGCAAACATATTAAACCAGATGAGTCTTTTCACCAAGGCTCCTGGAAAGGACAGACATGCAGCAGAGGGTAAGCAAGTCCCAGACAAATGTCTGAAGAGGATGTGGACACACCCTGCAGAGGACGCCAGGCTCTTCTCCTGATGGGATGCAATGCACGGGCGTCTCCACAGATGTCACAACGCACACCTGATGATGCTTAGTGCATCTTAAACCTCCCCTGAGGGCCTCAACATTTCAGTTATGTGTTAGGGTTTGTGTTCTCACCAGTGTGTCACACACCCAGAGCCCCAACCAGGCCTTCGAGGCACTGACAGCCCAGATCCTACAGAGATGCTAAGCTGTCACAAGAAATGAGATCGGAGCATGCAGATGTCCAATGCACACTTAAAGAACAGAAGAACAGGCATCCCTCTCCAGGTTATCACTGGAAAATATGGTAAACATGGTTTTTAAAAGCCACGCGGGGGCAGCATGCTTCCACGTAAGCTGGTACTGCAGCGTGTATACGGCCACCAGGGTCAGGGCTCAGGTCTACAAGACGCCCTCAGTGACCCTACCAGGTCCCACCCTGGGCACAGCTATGCCCAGCTATGTAAACACGAGAGGCCTGGAGGCCCTGGAGGCGGGCACCATGTGGGAGTCCCATATTCCCTGCAGAGGGGCTAGGGGTCATTATAAGGAGGGCCTGCATCTGGCCAGGGCTGGCCCCTGGTTCTCCCACCCACAGGCCAGGCAAACAGTGCTGTTTAGACAGGAAGCCCCCTAGGGCGCCCCTCTCCTAGGACAGGGTGGTCGGGGCGGAGAGGCCTGCTGCTTAGGCACGTGCTCCCAGTCTTCTGCTGACACAGAAGCGGGGGGCATGGAGGGGCGGCTGACACAGACTCAGAGGCCATTCTGGGCCAGGAGGTGGAGGCCTCTAGACTTGGGGCTCCTCTTCCACCCTGCTGTCCTCATAGGTCAGTGTGGCTAGGGCTCCGGACTGGCTGGGAAAAGAGACTTTGAGCCTGGTGGGCTTCCGAGCACCTCAGTGAGCTCCTCAGGCCTCATCTCGCCCAGGATACTCACCACCACATCCCTAACCCCGGCCAGGCCTCCGCTCTGAGCCTAAGCCACACCACCAGCTGCTGAGAGGGCATGTACCCGCATCCCTGCCCTCCCTCCACAAGCCAGGACGAGGAGGGGGCACCAAGCCACACTGGATCCTGTGCCTCATCCCACCCCACATCCCAGTCCCCACCTATCATGACAGTGCGGCACCGTCAGACGGGCTACCCAGAAGTGCTTAGGTCTTACAGAGCAATCCTCCTCTGAACACAGACTCCGTGCCCCGCCAGGCTCCCTGCACCCTCTGGCTCTAGGTCTCCGAGATTACCCTTGACCTCTGGGTGCTGCCTGGAGCTCTTCCTGGGGCAGAGCTGATGGGCATGTACCCTCGGGCATCTTCACCGTGCCCCTTAGGCCCTCCAACGCCTCCCCACACGGGGCCCCTGTCAGCTGCCCTTCTCTTCCCAGTAGCCCCAGGGCCGTATCTCTGACCCGGGAAATGCTCAGGGTAGAGGAGTCAGCCTTTCTTTGCACCCCCTGCTCTTAGCAAGAGTCTCTTGTTTCACCAAGGCTTTCCATTTTCAGAGGGGAACTGTCCAGAGAACGCTACAGCATTAAGACAGGAGTAAAACTTTGCTCTTCAGCTATCTGGTGGTGTCTCCGTAGCCTCGCTGACACTTTTCCCCCAAACGCAGGCAATTTCTGCTGGGCTCCAGGGGGCACAGCGTGCTGGCTCCATTGCCCACGCCTCTCCCTCCGAAGGGAAGCCGCCCCGCGGCCGGCCCCAGGCCTCCAGCGGCCTCACACCACCTGCAGGCTGCGCTCGTGCCCGTCCAGCTGCACCTTGAGCTTATGCAGCTCCTCGATCTCGCGGTTGTGGCGCTCAGTCTTGTGCCGCACCAGCGAGCGGTAGAAGTGGATGGTGAAGACCACGAAGATGAGGCCCACGGGCACCATGATGATGGTGGACACAAGGGCGGCCTGCCAGCCCGTGTGGCCGCCTGGGCCGGGCGGGAGGCCAGGCTGGAGCCGCGCGTCCACGGGCAGGAACTTGATCCAGCAGAGCAGCACCACCTCGGCCAGGAAGAGCAGAATCCCAAGCACCGTGGAGAAGCCCCAGGCCAGCTCGATGTAGGGGTGCATGCGCTCGTGCGGCGACTCGCTGATGGAGTTGAGGTTGTGGATGTTGCTCACGGCCTCCACGTTGGGCAGGATGCAGGTGCTGATGAGCAGGGCGAAGAGGTGCACGGCCACCAGCACCGTGGTGCAGGCGCTGAAGGCGATGAGCAGTGGCCGGGGGTACTGGTACTGCGTCTCCAGCTGCACCTCCACCATGGCCACCTGCAAGATAGAGGTGCGCTATCAACGGTGAACAGATCGACACACATGGCACCTCCACACCTGGGGGGACTCTCAGCCACAAAGAGGAACAAAGCCCTGATAGACGCTACAACACGGACGAACCGTGAAAACATCGTGCTGAGTGAAAGACGCCAGACACCAAGGATCCCATTTACCTGAAATATCTCGAATAGGCAAATGCATAGAGTCAGAAAGTGGATTAGTGGTTACCAGGGGCCGGAGGAGGAGAGAAGGGGGTGTTATTGCTTAATGGGCACAGAGTTTCTGCTTGGTGTGGCAAAGACAGTGGTGATGGTTGCCCAGCACTGTGAATTAATGCCACTGAACTGGACACTTAAAAATGGTTCAAGTGGCAAAATTTATGTTATATATATTTCACCACACACACAAAAAAAGCAGAGCAAGTGCTGCTGGGTGGGTGGGTAGGGCAGGGGGCCCCATGGAGTCACCTGCGGGGACACACCCAGTGCTGTTTAAAATCTTGAACTTTCCTTTTTTTTTTTTGATTAGCTAAAAAAATTTTTTTTTTAAAGAAGACCTCACTGCAGAACAATCTAAAAAGTAAGTACAGCGTAAAGAACCCCGGGTCGGGGGGTGGGGGGGAGACTCGCCCTCCGGTGCCTTCCTGAAACAGAACATGAGGTGTGTGGGGAGCGCCCACCTACAACCCAGCAAAGCCACACTGGGATGTTCTGTTTTTTTTTTTTTTTTCCCCCTCAAGACCTCAGCTACCTGATGGGTTCAAGAAAAGTCATGACCTCACATTCCGTGTGCCTTTATCGTTATTATTTTTAAACTGAGGTGAACACCTCCTGTTTTTGTAAAAAGTAAAAACTGACTTCTCAGACGTAAAAATGGAAGCTCCTTATGGCTCCCAGACTCAGAGCTGCATACGAGACCGGACAGCTCACAGCTGAGCTGGGAACCAAAGGGTGAGGCCCCATCTCAGGAGCCAGGGATGTGACAGCAGTGGGATAATAGTGAGATGGGGAAGCTGTGGGAAGGCGGCGGGGCTGGGAAAAGTGCGCTAATTCAGCAGTCACAACCACAGGAGCCAACAGGTAAGCTCTAACACTGATGGATGGAGGAACGGTTGTCTGAGCCTGGCATTTAGAAACGGAGCTAACGGCAGAAAAAAACAAGGGAAGGAGTATCCCATGGCTGGGGCGGGGGCTGGGGGCTTGGGGGCTGCTGAGTTTTGTTATAAGCCTTTTTTAAAAAAGCCCTTGCTGTTGAGTGGATTCTGACTCAGTGACCGTACAGGACAGAATGGAGCTGCCCCACAGGGCTTTCTAAGAACAGCTGATAGATTCAAACTGCCGACCTTTTGGTTAGCAGCCAAACGCTTAACCACTGTGCCACCAGGGCTCTGTAAACCTTTTAGCAGGATTTCACTTTTTTTTTTTTAAACTATGTGCATGTATTATACTTTTTTTTTTTTTTAATGGAAGGAGGAAAAAACCCACAGAGGGAAGCAGAGGCCAGTTTACCTCTGCCGTAGTCAGGCCTGGCCTTGCTCACCACACACCCTAAGAGGCTTTCACAGTCACCCAGCAGTCAGACCCCGTTCACTGGTTCCCTAACATCTCTCCCTGCTCCTTTCCCCCCAGCACTTCAGACTGCCCAGGCCCAGGGTTTAGCCTAGGCCCCAGCAAGGACTCTGGGCCTCACTCCACAAAGACGCACCAAGGGACTTCTCCCAGGTACCCAAAGGTAAGAAACCAGACCAGCCAAGGAAGCAAGGAGGGGAGTAAGATGTAGAGAGCGAAGCCAGAGGAAGGCACCATGTTTGGATTCTAGATCTGAACAATCCTTGTTTTTAAAAATCTACAAGAAAGAAGGTTCCACAACTTCTTCTAGCAACTACTGCCTCTCAGAGTGAGATATATCATCTCCTAATCCTGTCTTCAGTGGAGAAGAAACTTTTGGTAGGTAAAACGAAGATAGGGCAGTCTTAGTGGACCACAAGATGAAGAGCATCAGCAGTGATTATTGCTGGGATCATTCTGAAAAGTATCCAGAGAGACAGAAGCCACAAGCTGAGGGGTGGTCCTTTCTCAGTGCCCTGTGGTCAGGGCAAGCTCTTGTTACCACAACGGATGTGGGCCCAGGGTGGTAACTACAATTACAAAAGAATGTCGAGAACAGCAGAGAGTTCGGAGATAAGAGCCAAAGATGATTAAAAGGCCAGGATAGTGCCTACCAGGAAAGCAGTTCTGTTCCACCTCACTAGGAGAAAAGGCTAAAGGCCATTTTCACGTGTAATGTTTATCAGAGATTTTATGAGGGGCCCTCAGATCATTGGTTTTCTGTGTTAAGGAAAGAATAAACACGAAGAGATAAGCTTCCTGTTAGGCATAAATGCTTGGTGTTGGGCAAAGGAATAGCTTTACAATGCTAATTAGAGGGAGCGATAATCCTAACGGTGACTCGTGGAGACTAGCAGTCAGAGTAGGAGTGTGCTCCGTAGGCTTTTCAGTGGCTGATTTTCTGGATATAGATCACCGCACCTTTCTTCCCAGGTGCTGCTGGTTGAACTCGACCCTCCAACCTTTCAGCTAGTAGCCAAGCGTATTCACCTTTTGCACCACCCAGGGACTCCAACAATTGCATTCCAGCAAAGGTCCTGTTTTCGTTCCCTTCTAGTCCCTGCCCGGTTCAGTTATGGCTGCAGGGCTGAGGTACCGTCTGACACTCTGCACTTACCACTTATCTGCCCCGCGCTGCCTCACTGCCTGAGCCGCTTATCGGCTTTACTGGCAGCATGTCCGCTAACCCACTTGAGTGGGCATATGTCTGCCCTCCCCATCCTGTTCGCCCACGCTGGGCGTGTGACCCTGCAGTGCATGCTAGACGGGGCAGCCTTCCTGAGAGAAGGGTAGGGGGCACGGGCACTGTGTAACCTGGGAAATGTCCCCAAATGCCTAAGGAAGCACTTGCTGGCACAGAGGAGACACTCCACAGACGATGAAGAAATGAATTGTTAATAGAAAGTACGACATTGCCTAGCCAAGGACAGACAGCACTGGCAACCTGCCTGGGGCCCAGGGTGACCTAGGACGCCCATCCCTGCATCCAGTCATCATGTTCTTATTTGAAGACCACTTACCACCCTGGAGCCTCCTGTAAAGTCTCAAAACCCCTTCTCCAGAAATCATGCTTTCTGTTGCATAACTTTGTTTACACGGCTTGTTTTCCCATGTTCATTAGTGACTGTGAGGCCTTCAACTGGGGTGAGCATTTTGTTGGCTAGAAAACCAGTGATGCTTTCCTAAGTTTGCAAACGCAAATATTTGGGCGACAGGGTCTTCAAGAGACAGCTGCAAACAGAAGTGACTTCCCAGGCCTGGGCCCCACACAGGAAGGAAACCTCATTGCGTTATGTTACACCATCCAAGGCTTCTGAGTGAGCTTTCCAAAGTAAAAAAAAAAAAAGGACAGGCCAGCCAAATTTAATACAATAATTCTTCTGTGGTACAGAAAGCAAGCTATGAATTTAATAGTGACATCTAAACTTCTCACACATATTTCTTAAAATTAAGCTTGGGAAAATATTTTGTCTTCTTAATGGGACGCAAATCCCGGGAAGAAAATCACTCCAACCCAAAGTTGTATACAATATGACTGTACACTTTTGTAATTATGTTAACAAAACATAAACCCTCAAGACCTACGTAAGCTTTTGCTTTAGAGGACAGACATAAACAACATTTATGGTCCTCCGCCTCCCCCAGCATGTCAGCCACGCTCTCTGTGACTCAAGCGTCTCATTCTCCCAAGGGTGGTCTACTCAGACAACCAAGCAGACCCTGCTCGTGGGAGTGGCCAGTGGCTGGCTCCACAGCCTTTGGTCTTCTGCACTACAATTTGACAACTGAGGCCCTGGGCTACAGAAAAACAATTCTTTTTACATAAGGAAAAAAAAAAAAAAATCTCGACCAGCCAAATAGGACCTCTGAGCATATGACAGAAAAAGAGGGGTGGCCCCAGTGACGTGAACCAGCGTGCCCATGCTTACTCTGAATCCTGACAGCCTCAGCCATGGGACAATTCCCAGGAGTACTGTGGGTCTAGGGGCTTTGGAATCAGCAGGAAGTGTTCACAGTTCTCTCTGCTCCAGCCTGACTCTTGTCCTCGGGGATGATTCAGAGGGAAAGTCCCAGCAGACAGCGGGAGTCAGGCCAGAGGGTCTGCTTCATTACCCAGAGGCCACATTTGGGAGTGTCTGCGCCCCCAACTGAACACACCCCATCAATCCCACAGTCCCTGCTCAAATCACTGATTTTCAAATTCTTGGCGGTTGCCCAAGATGGGGTAGCCAGAGGTACCTTTTTCCAGAAAACCCTGTACACTGGAGATATTTAATTAACCCCCACCAATGTCCTTGAGGGGTCCTGGTGGTGTAGTGGTTAAAGAGCTCAGCTACTAATCAAAAGGTCAGCAGTTTGAATCTACCAGCCGCACCCTGGAAACCCTGTGGGCCAGTTCTGCTCTGTTCTTAGGGTCCCTATGAGTCAGAATCAACTTGACAGCAACAGAATTTTTGGTTTAATGTCCTTGAAGGTGCCCTGGTGGTGCAGTGGTTAAGCACTTGGCTGTTAACCAAAAGGTCAGTGGTTCAAACCCAGCCATTCTTCAGGAACGAAGATTGTGGCAGTCAGTTCCTGTAAAGATTATAGCCTTGGAAACCCTATGGGGCAATTCTACTCTGTCCTGCAGGGTCTCTATGAGTCGGAATCAACTTAATGGCAATGTTTTTTTTTTTTTTGGTAACGTCCTTAAAGGCAAATTCTTTGTTTGGAACACAAGAGAGGGACAGACTTTCTGAGGGCTCTAGGGCATGGGGACAACTCTGGGCCCCCCGGAAACCCCTCACCTTGACAGTGCAGTTGTGTTGGAGAGGCTGGGACGTGGGTGGGACACTGCTAATGGTCTATTCCCACTTTCAGGGGGCCCAGAGGGGAACGATGTGCTCCCTGAAGCCCCACAGAATCCTGATTAGCAAATGCCCCTTTGGCTGGCTGTGTTTCACACCGCGCGACAGCACTCACCATGGCAAAACCCGAGAGGAGGGCGGAGGTCCGGCTGGAGGCCTTCAGCTTGGCCCTGCTCAGGTAGAGCTTTCTCCAGGAGAGGGCCTGCACCGAGTGATGGTTGGAGGTGACCAGTTCCAGGTAGCTGCGGCGGACCCAGTCCCGGTAATCCATGCCCTTGTGGCCAGGCTCAGAGCAGGCCGGTGTGGAGGGGGCCACAGGCACGTTGAGCTCAGTACTCATGGTGGGAGCCAGGCTTGGGGCAGGAGAGAGACACATTCAGGCATCCTAGTGGGTTCCCGTGGCCTGGAAAAGCCAGAATCCGAGCCCATTTAACCTTCCAAGGAGTAGCGGGGCTGCACACATCCATCCCCTGCCAAAGCCATAGGGTTCAAAGGTAACATATACGTGGGGCCCTGGTCTCAGAGGCAACCCCCAAACCAGAACATGGGGACCATTCGGAGGGAAGGAGGGTCAGCGTCATCCCCCCACCCCCCCAGAGCATTCGAAGGTGCTCCCTCTACAAAGCTGGCCCCCGAACCAGGTGTGGCTCCTGGGCCACAGGGTGGAAGGGATCCAAAGGTTCGCCCAAAGTACCTAATGGATCCTACGATTTGGACCTGCCTTCAAGGGACAGGGAGGTATGGCATTTACAGAAAGCCTCGCACCTACAATTACAAAACCTGGATTTTACTCTTT
The DNA here is from genome assembly GCF_030014295.1 of Loxodonta africana. Taxonomy (NCBI): domain Eukaryota; kingdom Metazoa; phylum Chordata; class Mammalia; order Proboscidea; family Elephantidae; genus Loxodonta; species Loxodonta africana. Next base: position 90,031,116 of record NC_087353.1, on the reverse strand, counting down.
ATTGTGTGACGCTGCGCATGACACCTGGGCACCCTTTCCCACCTCGCCTCCCTCATCTCTTAACGGGGAATTCCCATCCCGACGGACTCCTGTCCAGCTTAACAAACTCACACTGAAGACTCAAAACCGCTTTTCAGTGTCTAGGGGCCCACCACACAATAAACATTTCAAAGTAGTGCCTAGTTTTTCAAGTCCAACTTCAATTTTAACCAGGAAAGTTTACCCTAAAAAAAAAAATGAAAATTATATAACTAAAGAACAGCCACATTCAGGCTGCAATGGAAACCTTGACCAAAATGAAAACCTCAATTCACCAACTGAGGTGACAGCATGTTAAGGAGAAACTGAGGCTGGAGACTCCCTGAGTCCCCCAGGTATAATATCTGACTTGACACTAAGGCGGGCTGAAGATCAGAACGGCTGATAGGTCTAGATTTGAGAATTTAAGCCCCAATCTCCACTAATCTAAATAGGGGATTGGCAGTCTCCTGCAGCCCCCAGGGCTAGCCTGAGCGGCGACACACCGGGATCCCGCTCCGATTAATCTGCAGAGCATGCTTCAAGGGCACAGGCACCTTGCAGCTCACTTGACATCAGGTATTAACTTTTATATCCAGGCTCACACAGGCCCTGTGGAAAGCCGGCTTAAGGCTATTACAAACAGATCAGTGTTTCTGGGTCCCAGGGAGCAGGGCTGGGTGGGGTGGGTAGCTGTGGTAATGCCCCAAATTTGATCCGTAAATGCCTATCTTTAAAAGAGAAGGCCCTGGAGGTGGGGAGAGGGCTCTCTTTTGGTGTGCTTTCTTCTGTCTGCTCCACCAGGCTGCAGAGGCACAGCTGGTACTGGTCAACAGGATCCCCAGGGACCAGTTCTGTGCCTTTCTAGTTCGCCACGGGATGTCAGCTACTAGGTCATTTATAGGAATGCCAACTTGGGAGCTGCGCTCACTGCCTGCGTGCCCCATCTGCAGCCTGCAGCTCTGCACTCGGGCACTTTAATCACTGGAATGGCCCTTCCCTGGGGGAGAATTCAGAGAAATGCTGCCCACTAACTGATCTGTTGGTCAGCTCCAAAGAACTTAAAATGTCATCGTTTGGAAATGCACTTTCTTTTCCCCCCTCTCTAGTAACAGAACTGAGCTTGCAGATGTAATGCAGAATACGGAGGGGTGAAAGCCAAGAAAAAACCACCTTCGCCCCTCGGAACATCCATCCCTCCATCTTCCTTGCAACAGATGCTCTTCCTGGGGCCTAATACAGGGTTGCCTTTGGTTCTTAGCCGTCCAAGACTAGAGGTGAGAATCTCCACCTTCAGGGATCTCACTGCCCAGTGGGGGAGAGAGCTTAGTGCTGCAGTGGAGGGGGTGCAAAGCCTGAGGGAGCAGAGAAGGGGCTGGCTGCTTCAGCCTTGGTCAGGGAGAAGGTCCCTGCAGGCCACACCAGGGAGACAAAGACACAGGCAGTGAAGGCAGCCCTGCAAAGAGGGGCCCTCCCTCAAAGACACGTGCTGAGCACACGGAAGGGTTGTGAGAGGCAGGAAGACAAGCTGGAGGTACACATTATTTGGGACAGATCCCATACTTCTGGGCACATGGCAGGAGGGCCGGCTGCGAGTGTGGGGCTGGGAAAACTGGGTGGAAGATTAGATGCCAGGAGCTTGTAGAGCTGGGGTAGCAGCACACGCTGGCTGAGACGCAGCGTGACTGTGCTGGACACAGGGCATGGATGGAGCAGGAGAATAGAGCAAGCAACCTGGGGACCACTGGCTCAGTCTGGTTTGTGTGCCCAGTGAAACGGCTGGCTGACTGGGAGAACTGGGAGGCACTAGAGGGCCTGGTGCCTCCACAGGGCTGAAGGGCAGCTGTGTTGGGTGAAGACTAGCAAAGCCCTGGGGCCATCACTCTGGGCAGCAAGGTCTGAAGGGGCTCCTGGTGAGCGGCCCAGGCAGTCTCAGCCCTGCGGATGTCTCCAGAGTGGGCAAGGTTAGGAAAGAAGGGCTGTCTGCTTGGAGCTTGGGCCTTGGACAGGCCTGCTGGTCCTGAAGGTAGGGAAGCCACTTACTCTAAAGGGAGCTGCCCAGGACTGGATTCGAGTCCACCTGAAGGCGCTCACTTCTACCGCTGTGCCAGGCCTTGTGCCCCAGCTGGAGGAGCTGAGTCTGGTCGCCACTCCAGGGCTCGGGCAGGGGGAGGCGTGGGGCACATCAGTCAGGTGGCAGCGGCTCTCCTGGGCCGCTCCATTTGGAACATCTCCAGTGGGTCGGTTGTGGGGTTCGCCTGTCTTGACTTTTAAACATTTGGGGCAAGGACGAGTGCTGCGCAGACTGTCAAGTCCGCGGTCACCTACGCCTGTTACACACACACACACACACACGCACGCACTCCACACGGGGAGGGGGCGCTGCAGCCGCCTCTGGGGCCTCCGAGAGAGGCGTCCGCCAGCATCTCTGTCCCTTTCCCCAGGGAAGCCCCAGCGGCCGCGGGGCCCAGGACTCAGCCGGCGCCTCCGCCCTCCGAGTCCTCTCCCCGCCGCGCCCGCCCGGGGACCCTGCGCCGGGTGGGGTCACCTGGCCGCCCCCAGCCCCACAGCCGTCCTCTCCTTCCGCCCCATCCCCGACCTGCCCAGTCGCGCCCCTCTCGAATCTCCCCGGTCCAATTCCCGGCTCCCGGCTGGGCGGGGTCCCCCCCACTTGGCAGAGCACTCACCGGAGTTGCCCCGCCGCCCTGGCCGGCTCGGGCCCAGGCTCGCTGCAGACGGCGGCGACGCGCCGTGTGGCCCCGTGGTCCCTCCGGGCGCCGAGCACCGCCCCCTCCCTCCCGCGGCGCCCCCGCCCCGCCCCGCCCCGCCCCGCCCCGCCCCGCCCGCCGCCGCAGCCGCTGCCAAGGCAACCGCGCACCGCCGTCACGCGACCGGCCGGGCGGGGGCGCTCGCAGGCCACGTGACGCGGCCGGCCTCGGGCTGGGCTGCCGGCCGCTCCTCCGCGAGCCCGGGGTGCCCGCTGCGTGGACATCCCCCGAGCTGGACTCGGCGCGCAGCGGCGCTCGGACGCCCGGGGACGCCCCGGCGGGGCAGGGAAGGGCCGGGGACCGTGCGCATCTCCGCGGCCCCCGCGACCGAAGACTGTTCCAGCCGGGAGCCGCCAGCCTTAACAGTGACGCGCGGCGGCGGAGAGGCCGAGCCAGAAAACCGGACGGCTTGCTCCCCTTTGCCCCTAGGCGCACTGGGCCCAGGTCTCGGGGGCAGGACTATGAGGCTGGGCTGTCTCTGACCCCTGGGCCTGGCCAGCAAGTACCGGCCTGGTGTGCCTGTTCGGCCCCGGGGTGTGGGTCCGAGCGCAGAGTGGGAGCCACGGGGTCTCGGACGTGCGCCTTGGGGATGCCCAGGCTCGGTCACTGGCCGGGTGGAGGGGCAGGGAACAGGCAAGAGCGCGCACCCCGCAGGGAGCGGGAATAGGTAGGTGTCCCGTTATCAGACTGCAGGGCGGGCAGCTGTGAGGCAGCTAGTGTGGGAAGAAGGGGTGGAAGGTGAGTCTCAGTTTGGGAAGGGCTTAATGGCCACGCTGAGGTTGCCGTGGTGTAGGATGGCACTTCGAGGAGCGCCCACCAGGGTGGACGCCCAGAGCGCGCGGCCCTCTCACAGGCCGGCGAGACGGGTGGGCAGGGCCGTCTCGTAGCTGACCTAAGACCGGCATCGGCCCTTCCATTTCGCGTACTGTGGGGAACCGCTCACCCTTAACCGTGAAGTCTTTCCGGTTTTACGACTGAGATCCTACAACAGGAATGTCCTTTTCAGGAAGTGCACATAAATAATGAATTCACTCAGGCGAGATGGGTTCACTGCAGCGCATCGGTGCCAGGCGGCCCCTTGGAGTCCTCCCTCCATGCTTGGTAGGCTGCATGCCCTACATCGGGTTTTTCCATCTGTTACGGGAGCATTAGACTGTGACACATTTATCTAGAGGAAAGAAAAATTCCACTTCTGTCAGTCCAGGTTTTCTGACAGCCGGAGAGTAGATGTCACAGATGCCAGGCCAAATCCATTTATACTTCAGAGGCCGCTGCTGAGGGCCAGGATGATAGCCTTAATCCAGGGGACGCTTGAAAACTAAGCGAGTTTTCCCCTCCTGCTACTGAGCTAACAGCGTGTTTGTTAGGTTCACAGACAAAGGGCACAGGGAAACCTATGGATCTGATTACCACCTCTCCCACCCCTCACGATAGATGGCTACAGAAAAGGATCATGTGAGTTTCCCGCTTGCAGGGTCAGGGGCCACATTTTCAAAAACAATCATGCCCTGGCTTTCAGACCTCGAGCTCTAGGTAAAAGGAACTGGGAAACAGGAAGAAAACGCTTTGTAAACTACAGTAGCTGCATCATAGATGAGAATTCTTTTGGCAACAGTCATTTGCTTGTTGAGTTCACACCCTTTAAGCCTGGCTTTGCACATCCTTTAGAAAGCTTCATGTGCCAGTTAGCCATGCCTCCACCCTCAAGCAGATTTATCCAGTATGCTTGGGCAGAAGCAAAACACAAGTCACCAGTGCTTTTCAGAGCCTGTTTCCTAGCCAAACACAGAACATGACATTTTTTCCCTGTAAGATGGCAGAGGATGGCAGCACCATGTTGAAAAGAGAGAGATGGGACAATCACAAATCTACTAGTTGGAAGGTGCCCCTCAGGTGCACAGGTAGCGGAAGTCTGGGCCACGGTTTGGGCTACTTCCCTAATTGGCTGACCTTGGCAAGTCACTCCCTTTCCAGGGCCTCAGCTACCCTACAATGGACAAAGAACAATTCTTTGAGGCACATCTCAAGGGTCACCCAACTTGTGGCCTCCTCATCAGTGCCCACTCTTTGGTTAAGACTGTGGGCCCTGCTTTCCTCTCTACCCCAGGCCTTATCATCCTGAATGGCCCCACAGTCGATGTGGACAATGCATCAGTCCCCTGGGCAGGCCAGTTCTGTCCCCTCAGCCATTCATTCCTATGGCCTAACCCTTATCGTCACCCACAACAGCTTCATGTAATCTTAAATTCGAGGATCCCACTCTCTTTTCTTCTCACTCAGTTCTCAGCCCACTAGCTCTCTTCTTTGATGTTGCCAAGACCCAACTTCCTCCCTCTCGACCTCCTTTCCTCTTGGGCCTGACCCCTTTCAACCACTCTCTTAACAATGTCTTCACCTTCCTCGTACCTCCTTTTTGCTGTTTCACGGCCGAACTTTATTCAGAGAGCTGTCAATGCTTGCTTCCACTTACTCCTTAGCCCTCTGCAATCCACTGAAATCACGTTGCAAAATCTCAAGGGTATTTCAGTCTTTGCCTTGCCTGTCACTGGGAACCTATCCTTCCATCTGGGAACACTCCTTCCTCAGCTCTGGTGACTTCACCCAACTGTCGCCCTCCCCTGGCCCCTGCAAGCTCTTCCTCTATGGTCTGCCCCCCAGGTGTGGGTGTTCGTCAGAGCTCTGTTTTGGTCCCTTTTCTGCACTTTTCTCTGACTGGTCTCATTGTTTCAAGACCCACGTACATACAGCCTGGTGACTCCCACATCATTACCTCTAGCCTTGATCTCTCCTCAGCCTGGTAGCCATCTCTGCGGTGGGTGTTCCAAGGGCCCCTCAACTTCACCATACCCACAACTGAATTCATCATCTTTCCCTCACACACCTGCTCCGCCTCCTAGGTCACCTGTCTCAGGGCATGTTTCATCATTCACCCAGCTGGTGACAGCACAAATCTGGTGTCATCCCTCATTCCTCCCCTGCCTATCAAACCCTGTGAATTTTACCTCCTAAATGTCTCTGGAATCTCCCCCACTTCTCCCTGTGCCCACTTGCCTCTATACTAATTCAGGCCATCACCACCTCGGGTCTGCAGTACTGCACGAGCCTCCCACCTGTCCCCTCATCTATCCTCCACACCGTAAAGTGAGAAATACTCCTCACGACTCTCCATCCCACTCCCAGCCCCTCACAGGTTCTCCTTACCGTGGCCTGGAGGCACCTGCTCCCCCTTCAGCTATATTTTTATCACTCCTGTAGTTCTCAACTACCAACCCCAGAGCCTGGGTCAGATGCCCACGCAGCCACGGTTACATGACTGTATTTACCTTTTTCTTGCCTGTGTTCTGGATGAGCACTCCAAAGGCAGGGGCTGTGTTGCTCACTGTTACCCCCAATGCCTAGCAAGGTGCTCCTTGGAATCCCCTGGATTAAACACTTAAATGCTTGCTCCATTCTATGGAATAAGAAAAATGGAAACTGCGTCATAGGGCTTAGCCCTAAGTTAATTTCTAAAGGTGTTCTCTTTAATGAAATATATGTTAATATATGATAATGAAATCTCCCTTCAGTCAAGTATGCCAAAAAGTAAACAAATTAATTTCCAAAGGGGAAAAGGATAAAACAGCCTGTTTCCAAGGATTACAAAGGACAGTTTCACACACCTCTCCACCCCTGGAAATTGGATTTGATTATATTTCTATTTCCAAAAGGTCAGTAGAACATCACTCCTCTAACTCAATTTACTATTATTTTTCAAAATGTAAATGTTGAAGACAGCTACCAAATTTGAAACAGTAACAGTATTGGTTATAGGTGCCATTGAGTCGGTTCCAACTCATAGTGACCCTATATACAACAGAACAAAACGCTGCCTGGTCCTGTACCATCCTCACAATCGTTGCTATGTTTGAGCCCACCGTTGCAGGCACTGTGTCAATCCATTGCATCTAGTCTTCCTCTTTTTTGCTGACCCTCTAGCAAGCGTGATGTCCTTCTCCAGGGACTGGTCCCTCCTGATAATGTGTCCCAAGTATGTGAGACAAAACCTTACCGTCCTCGCATCCAAGGAGCACTCTGGCTATACTTCTTATAAACAAGACAGATTTGTTTGTTCTTCTGGGAGTCCGTGGTATACTCATTATTCTTCCCCAACACCATAATTCAAAGGCATCAATTCTTCTCCAGTCTTATTCATTGTCCAGTTTTTGTATGTGTATGAGTCAACTGAAAATATCACGGCTTGGATCAGGCACACCTTAGTCCTCAAAGTGACATCTGTTTGTTTTTCACCACTTTAAAAGAGGTCTTTTGCGGCAGGTTTGCCCAAGGAAATACATTTAATTTCTTGGCTGTTGCTTCCATGGGCATTGATTGTGGATCCAAGTAAAATCCTTGACAACTTCAATCTTTTCTGTTTATCATGTTGCTTATTGGTCCAGTTATGAGGATTTTTGTTTTGTGTTGAGGTGTAATCCATACTGAAGGCTGTAGTCTTTGATCTTCATCAGTAAGTGCTTTAAGTCCTCTTCACTTTCAGCAAGCAAGGTCGTGTCATCTGCATAATGCAGGTTATTAATGTCTTCCTCCAATCCTGATGCCATGTTCTTCATTATATAGTCCAGCTTCTTGGATTATCTGCTCAGCATATAGATTGAAAAGTGCGGTGAAAGGATACAACCCTGATGCCCTGACGCACACCTTTCCTAATTTTATACCATGGAGTCTCCCCTTATTTTCGAATGACTGTCTCTTGGTGTATGTAGAGGTTCCGCATGACACAATTAAGTGTCCTGATGTTCCCACTCCTCACAGTGTTAGCCATAATTTGTTATGATTCAGTCTAATGGCTTTGCATAGTCAATAAAACGCAGGTAAAATCTTTCTGGTATTCTCTGCTTTTAGCCAAGATCCTTCTGACATCAGCAATGATGTCCCTCATGCCATATCCTCTTTTGAACCTAGCTTGAATTTCTGGCAGTTCCCTATCGTACTGCTGCAACCACTTCTGAATGATCTTCAGCAAACTTTTACTTGTGTGTGACATGAATGATGCTGACAGTGAGGGATGGCCAAACGACCTAGTTCTGGCCAATGAGATACAGTAACATCTGCTGGGGCTGGGTACTTCTGGGGAACCTTTTGCTCCTCAGGTGAATACAGACAGACCAGATACTGCCTGTTTCTCCCCTTCTTCCTGCTTTGCACACAGCTATGATGCCAGGCGTCGCAGCAGCCATCTCCTACTCACAGGGTAAAGGCCAAGAGAACCTCAGAGATGCTGGGCTGACACTGCTGAGCTGCAGAACCACACCAGGCAGCTACCTACCACCGGGTTTCTTGTTATGTGAGAAAAATGAACTCCTCTTTGTGTAAGTGTTGATAGCCAGGTTTTCTGTTTCTTGTAGGCAAAAGTGTTCTTAACTGACTTGGTAGGTGACGCAGAGACACAAGATGATCTTTAATCTTTCCTCCCGGACTAGACCAAAGCAGGATGCAGCCACGGGAGCACAGATGTCATTTTGATGACTAAGGTGCACCTGATGCAAGCCATGTATTTTCAATTGCCTCACATGCATAAGAAAGCTGGGGGGAAAAAAAAAAAAGACAGAACTGATGCATCTGAATTGTGCTGCTGGTGAAGAAAGCCGAATATAATACCACAGACTGCCAGAAGAACAAGTCAGTTTTAGAAGAAATACAACTGGGAAGCTCCTCAGAAGTGAGAATGGCAAGATTTTATCTTGCTTACTTTGAACATGTCATCAGGGAAGACCAATCGCTAGAAAAGGGCACCACGTTTGGTAGAGGATCGGTGATAATGAGGAAAACCCTCAATGAGATGGACCAACAGCCACAACAATGGGCTCAGACATATCAAAGATCACAGAGATGGTGCAGGACCAGGCAATGTTTCCTTCTGTTGTACATAAGGTCTCCAGGAGTCAGAGCCAACCTGACGGCGGATGACAACAAATTATATTGTATTACATGCACACACACACTAATGCACCAGGGTACTCCTTAAGGGAGGACCTGCAGCCTACAGTCCTGGCACCGAAAGAGCAGCACCTGGGCAGCCAGACTTGGGCTACACACAGCTCCTCGGCAAAGCAGCCTGGCAGTGTGTGGAGGGGCTAGGAAGCGTGGATTCTGGAGTCGCTGTCCGGGTTCACATTCCAGCTCTACCACTTACTTGCTAAGTGACCTGGGAAAGTTTCTGTCCCTTTCTGCATTTTTCAATCTTGTTTGGTAAATCCTTATGGGAAACCTAACTGGAGAGCAGAGAATATTCACATACAGATAAACGGGCAGGTGAACTGGGTAGAGGCAGTAAGTAACCTAACTTGCCCAGAGTTCTGATTCCTCAGAGGCAGGGTCAGGACTCAAAACCAGGCCTCTGGGCACCCTCAACAGCCTCAAGCGCTGAAAAGAACATCCACGGAAGCCTGACTGCAGATTCAAAGCAAGAGTTGTGACACGTAGTTGGGGGGATAGGGAAACCAATAGCTCAAAGTTAGGAGAAGTGAAAACAAAACACAAAACTAACCAGCCAGTCCCTGACAAGAGAAACATGGGTTTCAAAATGTCCAGCCAGGATGTGTGCTAATTTATTGGGGCAGACTGTACCTCTCGGCTTCCTGAGAAAGAAAAATTCCTGGGACCTGAACCACTGAATGGACAGGCATGATCATGGAAGGAGCATGGCTCAGGGCAGGGCTGGGGAAATATATACTACTGAAGTGAAATAAAAATAAAATGTGTCTTGGTTTCCCTTCATGAAAACCACCGTTTCCTTAATACTATCAAACGCCAAAAAAAGGCACAAAGTATGCCTAGGAACTTGGAGCTGAAGATAATCAAAAAAGCAAAGGCTCTGACTAGAAGATGTCTTTGTCCCCAGTGTTGGCCTGAAAGTGCTTGAGGTCAAAGGCTGACCTCGGTTACCTTCCATGTACCTACAGAGCAGTGCCCCAAACTCTACAGGTGCCCGTTCCACCCTGGGCCAGTACGTGAAGCTGGCTTGGGTTGCATTCATTCAGGCACATACAGTGGGAGTCCGGGCCTCTCTCACGGAGCCTCCTGGTCTCTGGGGGCCCTCCTTGCTGACCCTGGCACCCATGTGACTCAAGTTGAAAGGCCTGAAGAGTGAATGCTCTGAAGGGCTTTAGTTCAAACAGTTCCACCCACAGGTCCAGGTCAAGTCTCTTTTGGTCTCTTTTCTGCTTAGATCCCCTTTGATTTCAGGATGAAAAAGCATTTCTGGCCGATTCATCCCCTGCCCCTACCCAGTGTGGCTAGGATTCCCCATGTCCCCAACTATGGTACAGCTCAACCTGGATTCTCTACCTGCTTACTCTTCTAGTCTCCAGCTGTTCTCCGAAAAGCCCGTTTCACATATCAAGTCCCCTTTCTTAGGGCTCAGCCCAATGGTTCCGCCCTGGCCACCAGCATCTCCCTTTTCACAGCCCTGGGCCTTCCCCATCCACACCTGTGTCCAGGAGCTGCTGGGGGGACAGGTACTCTGCAACGCAGTCTGCACTCTCCCTCCCCTGAAGGAGATGAAGGCCAGGCACCCTGCAATGTAGGTTAACCGAGAGCCTGAGCCCATTTCCTTCCACGAGTCTGGTCTACTGAACGGAAAGTCTTGAGGCCCGCCCCCGCACCGTGTCACGTCTCAGCGTCCCCTGCAGCTTCTGTAATTAACGTTTCACACGTCCGAACAAAACCTCAAAGTTTTCTGTTCTTTACTGAGTCAAGTTCCTTTCATAGAAACCAGCCCCAAACGCATCACTGTTGAAACATGTGACAACGGGCACCAGTGGCAGGAAGCTGTACGTTTTCCCCTTTGGCAGGATAGGGATGTATCTGTGTGCAGTGCCCCGGAATGTGCAGGAGACAGCCCTCTGTCCCCCAGGCCGAGTCCTGGTGAGGGCAGGCGTGTGCGCACGGGCTCTCCATCTAGCCAGTCCTGGGGGGCGCGAGCTGAGTCCAGACAGAGCCTCCGTTCCCTTCTGGTCACGTGGAGGGTTTCTGCGGCCCTGGTCACAGGCTCCGGACAGCTGCTGCAGCAAACATCGTCATCGCCTCATGATGAAGCTGGGCTCATCCTCTTCCTCCTCCTCTGTTCCAGATGCCTCCTCGGAGCTACTGGACTGCTGCTCCCGGGACTGACTGGATCCTGGAATCACAGGACATTCAGGTGATACACATACAAACTCACTCTGAGAATAAACAAACACATAAAGACACACACCAGGAGCTGCTGAGTCGGCCCCACGTACGCGTGTCAGTGCAGAACCGCCCCACAGGGCTTTCGGTGGCTGAATTCCGGGAAGCAGGTCGCTAGCACTTTCTTCTGCGGCACCTCTGGGTGGCTTCAAACCGCCAACCTTTCGGTTAGCAGCTGAGTGTTTAACTGTTTGAGACACCCAGGGACTCCTTCACAGGATAAAGGGGCTCTTTAAAAAAGGTGGTGAGCTGAGGGAAATTCGGAACTGGCTGTACAGCCAGGAGCCAGTCCTCATATCCCATCAGTTCCCGACCCTGCTCCTCAGGTACTAAGGGCTGGTTACAGCGTCGACCTAGGGCTGCTCTGACAAACGGACCCTGTCCTTATCGAAAGGTCCAGCAGCACGCAGGAGAGCCCAGCACCCCATAAATCAGGCCTCACTGTTTTTTATACGGCCCCCATCACTGACAATGTCCGCCAGCTCAGTAGGGTGACTTCCACAGCTGGCTCTTTGACATTTAATGCTACGCAGACAGCACTCCTGCTGAAGTCTCAAGTTCTCACTGCAGTCTACAAGTGAATTTTCAAAAACTGTGGGGCAGAGGGCTCTGCCCACAACAAATCTGTCAGCTCCCTGGCTCTTCCCAAACACAGGGCCAGAGTCCCTCCCTCTTGACACTCCACGTGCAGCCCCTTCACGACTGCCAGCACCCACAGTACAGCTGAGCCGGCCAAGGCACAGAGTACGGAGACAACCTGTTCCCAACAACTCCTCCTCCCTCTCTTCTGGGGCACAGGGGAATGGGAGAGTGTTGGAACGAGGCAAAGCCGGAGACCACATCCTGCAGCTCAGTCCACTCCAGGCAGCCAGTTGTAGGCATGGCAGTCTTGCCAGCTCACAACTCGGGGCTCGCCTGGGCCTACCTATGGGCCTCCTCCCTGCAAATGTACTCACCCCAGGGCCCACGCATGCACTCAAAGTTCTACTACCACTGACACCACGGGGTCAGGCAAAGAGCTACCAGGTGGGAGGCTATGGCTGCCCAAAGCACAGCACCGTCGGATGGGACACTACACAGCACATCGTCTCTGAGGTCCAGTTAATTCAGAAGAACCCTTCTCTCCCTCTCAGCCTCATGTCAAAGAGAATGAGAAGTTTCAAAAGTTCAAATGGTAAGGGTATTTTAATAGCTAATCTTTGTTGAATACCCACTGCGTGCCGGGCACTGTGCTGTCTTTACATATGCTATCTTGTTGAATTCTAACATAGCCTAGGAGCTAAGAATCACTATTAGATATCCATTTTACAGAGGAGGAAAATAAAGTTCAGAGAGGTAAGTAAATTACTGTTCAAGGCCTCCTATCAGTAGGACAAGCACCCAGGGTTCAAACCTGGACCACCTGAGTCTTTAGGCCTCTGCCCGTAACCATCACCCTAACTTGCCTTCAGAAATACATAAGGAAAATGAGCTGGAGCCAGGATTGAGGTGAGCAAAAAAAAACGCATGCCCTGGAGTCCAGCACATGGCTAGAGTTGAGTCAGAGATCTCGCTCTGTGCTCCCTAAATCCCTGGGCAGTTCTCCCCAAGCTTTCTCACGTCACAGCCTACATGGAAAATGACAATATCTCTATGGCACACGGGGTAACCGGATGGGACTGCTCACAGTCAGAGGCAATTGTGCAGTGTCCACCCTGAAGGCCAAGGAGATCAGGGTCTCTGCTGCTCACTGTCCATTCCCCACATACCAGCCGGGAAGCTCTGCTCTAGAACGTGAGCTCCAAGGCTGAAGACGGTGAAGACTGCTGTTTTGTTCCATAACTTAGTCACGTCCTGCCCACCTTAAACCTCCGTAAGAGCTTACATGGCTCTGAACACAGCAGAACAAGAGCACAGGATTTATCCTGAATCCTGATCTTAAAGAAATTATAAAATACAGATTCACCTGGATGTTAGAGGAATGGAGTGTTGTGGATGCCTGAGATGATGGACAGAGAAGGGCCCAGAGCATTCCTTATGGCTGCAATGCCCCTGAAAATATGTTACCTCATTTACTAGTAAACAGAATGGATTTCTGTGTGAGGGAGACATACTGTCAGGGCCTGAATGAGGAGAAACCTAGAGGTCTGGTAGGTGACCCACTCAGTAATTCAACAAAATCCACCCATTCATTCAACAGTTATTAAGTGCTTACTTCTTGCAGGTACTAGGTTTCACGTTAGAGATGCAAAAATAAAAGAAAGCATACTGTCGCAAATTAAAATAACGATGAGATACCACTACACACCTATTAGAATGGCTAAAATCCAAAAAATGGCCAATGCCAATTGCTGGCAAGGATGTAGAGCGACAAAAGCTCATTTACTGCTGGTGGGAACGCCACTTTGGAAGATGGTTTAGCAGTTTTCTTACAAAGCCAAAGACAGTCTTATATGATCCAGCAACTGCACTCCTAGGTATTTACCCAACGGATTTGAAAACTTAAGTCCACCCAAAAATCAGCACACAAATAGTGAGAAAAGCTTTATTCATAAGCACCAAAAATGGAAAGCAACCAAAATGTCTGTCACGGGCGAAGGGACAAACAGATTGTGCACATCCATATGACGGAATATTATTCAGCAGTAGAAAAGGAATGAGATATAAAGCTACGGTAAGACATGATGACTCTTACATGGATATTGCTAAGTAAAAGAGAAGGCTACAGCTGTACGATTCCATAATATGCTATCTGGAAAAGGCAAGAAAAGGAGGTAAACAGATGAGTGGTTGCCAAGGATTGGGGGAAAGGGCTGAAGAGGTAACATGCAGATATTTCAGGGCAGTGAAACGAATTTCACAATACTATAGTGGCAGATACACGACACTCCACATCAAAGCCCACAGGCCTTTACAGCACAAGGGGTGAGCTTGAATGCATAGAAATTAAAAAAAAGAAAAGAAAAAAAAATTCATTGAGGAGGTCAGGGGATCCCCGGATGAAATGAAGAAGGGCACAAATGAATCTACCTGTATTACAAATGTACGACAGGGGTGGGGAAAAAGGTGCTGGCCTAAGCAACTTTGGAAACAAGTGATGTCCGTAAGGCTAAAGGCAGAAGGATCTGTGTAGAAGCACTGTACTCTACTTGATAAAGTCGCTTCCAATGGGGTGACAGGTTAACAAGTCTGAAACCACTACACGTCGTCGTACAGTTGAAGCCAACAACTAAGTAAGTGAGTGGATGGCGGATAGTGGGAGTCGCGTTACTCACATTGGAGTGGGAGGTTACAGAAAAACAAGAGGGAGGCTAGAACAACCCATGTGATCATGGATTAGAGCTGGAGACATCAGTATGAACTCATGTTTAGCTTAAAGAGATAGTTACATAAATATTTATAGATATGTGTATAAAAACCCATTGCCATTGAGTCAATTCCAACTCATAGTGACCCTATAGGACAGAGTACAACTGCCCTATAGGGTTTCCAAGGAGCGCCTGGCGGATTCGAACTGCTGACCTTTTGGTCAGCAGCCATAGCTCTTAACCACTACGCCACCAGGGCTTCCGATATGTGTGTATATACTGGTTAATATGCTTACATGTATTTCCTTGCTTTATCAGCTGAGAGGGCCTAAAAGCAACGACATCCCAGCAGCAATGAGCACACATACCCTATGCCGGGAACAATTTGAGCAACATAATGTAGTAAATATAACCTAATACCAAAATGGAAACCCTGATGGTGTAGTGGTTAAGTGCTACGGCTGCTGACCAAAAGGTCGGGAGTTCAAATCCGCCAGGTGCTCCTTGGAAACTCTACGGGGCAGTTCTCCTCTGTCCTATGGGGTCTCTATGAGTTGGAATCAACTCGATGGCAGTGGGTTTGGTTTGGTTGGTTTTAATACCAAAATACTGGATTATAACCTAAAGTATAAAATACCCACGAGTCCATACTGATATAAAGAAGTGACCGAATAAATAGGGGGAGAATAGAAAAATCTTCCATGCAGAATTATTCCAAATAATTTATGTAGATACTGTGCCTCAAGGAGGTAGAGCTTAACCCCCATTCCTTAACTGTGGACTGCGTATGGTGACTACCTTGCAAAGGGCAGAGTATGGAAAGGGCTGCTGCGAGAACAGTAAAGAAGGGGTCCCTGGGTAGTGCAAATGGCTAAGTGCTAGGCTGCTAACTAAAAGGCTGGCAGTCTGAACCCACCCACAGGCACCTTGGAAGAAAGGTCTGGTGTCTGCTTCCAAAAGGTCACAGCCATGAACACCCTATGGAGCACAGCTCTACTCTGACGCATGGGGTTGTCATGAGTTGGAATTGACCTGATGGCAACTCGGTTTTGTTTTTTTCGGTTACACTGGAGACAAGTACGTCTGACAAGTACGACTTTGGCTGGCTGATCACGGTCAGCAATAACAGTGACGAGTATGCCTGTGATGTAATGAGAATGGCATTTTACCTCTGTGGTCTTCCTCCTAAAAACCCCAAAACTCAGTCTACTCACGAGAAGAACATCAGACAAATCCCAACTGAAGGACAGTCTACACAATATCTGACTCTCAAGATTATCGAGGTCATGAAAAACAAGGAAAAGTCTGAGAAACTCCTACAGCCAAAGGAGCCTGAGGAGGCATGAATGGAATGCGGTATCCCAGACGGGATCCTAGAACAGAAAAAGGACATGAAGCAAAAACTAAGGAAATCTGAATAAAGTATGGACTTTAGTTAACAATAATATATCAATATCGGTTCATTAATTGTGACAGATGGGCCACATTAACGTCAGATGTCAACCACAGGTGAACTCTGTGTACTGACTTTGTCATTTTTCTGTATAGCTAAAACTATTCCAAAATTTAAAAATTACTAAAAAAAAAAAAACCCAAAACACCAACTTTCCTACTCTCGTGGAACTGAGATTATACAGCTGGATAGATAAGCACAGCATTTGATTGAGCAGGTGTATAACGGAGTATGTGCAAAACCCTAAGGGAGCAAGGTGGAGGTAAAGGCTAGATCTGTTAGGTTGAAGCTGAGGAGGAAGGTTAGGAAAGGCTTTAGAAAAACACAAACACTACAACAGGAAGGACAAGTAAAAATCTCCAGGGAGATGAGGAGTCAGCATGAGACAGAAAAGAGCACAGAGGCCTGAGCATGTGCAGTGAGGCTGAAGGACAGAGGCTGTAAGCAAGGCTGGAGAGAGGGCGTGTGGGCGGGAGCGGCCAGGCCACACTGGTAGAGAGAGACCAGAGGGGCCAGACAGTGAGGGCCAGGAGTCCCAGGTGCCGCAGAAATAGGTTTTAAGCAGGATAACTTCATGGATAAGTTTACAGCCAAGAGAGACACACAACCTGGGATCAAGCCCTGCCACTAACTAGTTCTGGGGCTCTGTGAGCACCTTCACAGTCTTGTGCCTGAGGTCCCCCACATTTGTAAATGGAGATAAGAATAAGGCCTACCTCACAGCGCTGCTGCGAGCATTAAATTAGTTAATATAAGAAAAGCAGTCAGAACTGGGGTAGTACATAATAAATGTTCAATAAATGTCAGCTACTGTTTATTATTTATACAGAAGAATGAATGACAATCCAATCTATGTTTTAAAAAGTTTTCGAGGCTGTAAACAGGTGGGTGGTGTGTGTGTGTGTGTTTGGGGATGGGGAGCAGGCATGGGAAGAGAGCAGAAGCTGCTTTCATGGCCTAGCAAGACTGGGATCTACATTTTTGCAAGGCTTTTACTAAATTCCCAATAGACTTCCTCTAATAAGCATCATTCTTATACACGTGGAGGAAGAATAATTTTTCAAAGTTAGGGCTGGCAAGGATGTGGTAAAAGCATACACTACTGCACACTGTTGATGGCAGTAAAAACTGGTACTACCCCTTTGGAAAATATCTGCCAACGCATTTGAAGAGCCATGAATTCTTTTCATACTGTGACCGAGTAAATCCCACTGTTGGAATCTACCTGAAGGAAAGAACCCTGAAAGGGGAGACAGGTACATGATATTCTCGGAAGTATCTTCCCCGTTAGGGAAAAACTGAAATCAGTCTAGGGTCTAATAAAGGGGAAGGAGTTATATCATGGCATGTCAGTTGCTGGAATGTTATTAAAAGGTATGAAGGAATGGAGATGCTTACAGTGTTAATAAAATAAGCAAAATACAAAACCGTTCACATACTGTAAGTATGTAAGTGATGTGTGCATATGGAGAGAGATTAAAGAGAACTCACAGATGGATAGTGATCCATTAGGATCCATTAGGAAGACAGTATTGAGTTCTTCCATTGTTGACTTCCATTACATTACACTATTGTTACATAATATTTTACAATTCAGGAATCTGAGATTTTATTTAATTGCGGAAATACTGAGTAAAATGCCAGTGAATGCAAATGAAGCAGACATTACCTCTTTTTTGCCTGGTCAATCAGTCAACTAGAAAAAATATCCTTGTACCATGGAATTATAAGGACATGGGGAAAAACCTGTGATACAATGTTACACGATAAATCTGAGACTATAAATGTGGTATTTATTTAAATAAGGTTTGCATAACATGTATTTTTATATTAGGCCCCTGGTGGCACAAATGGTTAAGTGCTGGCCTAGTAACTGCACGGTTGGTGCTTCAAACCTACCCTGAGGTACCTAGAAAGAAAAGACCTAGCGATCCTTCCTAAAGTTCACAGCCACGAAAACCTTCCGGAGTACTGTTCCACTATGCAACACATGGGGTCACCGTGAGTCGGAATCAACTTGAAAGCAACTGGTTTTTTAATTACATTAAAAACTTAAATCAAAGAAATTACATTAAAATGTTAACACAGCTATTTCTGGTAAGGATTATAGATAATTTTTTTTCTTTATTCTTCTTTACACATTCCAAAAATTTCTCAGACCATCAAGTATTACCTTATTGTCAAAAGACACAAAGGATATGGAAAGTCTTCCAACATAGTATGTATAAGAAAAAAACAGTCGCATTCGAAACATACTGAGTGCCTTCTGAACACCAGATACCTGCCTCTGGATCAGTAGCTCTCAACTGGGGACAATTTTGGCCCCCATAGCCCCACTGGGTATACTTGACAATGTTTGGAGACTTTTTTATTGTCATGGCTGGGGGCAGGGTGCCACTGGCTTCTAGTGGGTAGAGGCCAGGATACTTTTTTTTTTTTTTATTGTGCTTTAAGTGAAAGTTTACAAATCAAGTCAGTCTCTCATACAAAACTTACATACACCTTGCTACACACTCCCAATTGCTCTCCCACTAATGAGACAGCCCGCTCCCTCCCTCCACTCTCTGTTTTCGTGTCCATTTTGCCAGCTTCTAAGCCCCTCTACCCTCTCATCTCCCTTCCAGGCAGGAGATGCCAACATAGTCTCAAGTATCCACCTGATCCAAGAAGCTCACTCCTCACCAGCATCCCTCTCCATCCCATTGTCCAGTCCAATCCCTGTTTGAAGAGCTGGCTTTAGGAATGGTTCCTGTCCTGGGCCAACAGAAGGTCTGGGGGCCATGACCACCGGGGCCCTTCTAGTCTCACTCAGACCATTAAGTCTGGTCTTTTTACAAGAATTTGGGGTCTGCATCCCACTGCCCTCCTGCTCCCTTGGGGATTGTCTGTTGTGTTCCCTGTCAGGGCAGATGTAGGCTGAAGCTGGGCACCATCTAGTTCTTCTGGTCTCAGGCTGATGTAGTCTCTGTGGGTCTTTTTGTCTCTTGGGCTCGTAACTACCCTGTATCCTTGGTGTTCTTCATTCTCCTTTGGTCCAGGTGGGTTGAGACCAATTGATGCATCTTAGATGGCTGCTTGCTAGCGTTTAAGACCCCAGACGCCACTCTCCAAAGTGGGATGCAGAATGTCTTCTTAATAGATTTGATTACGCCAATTGACTTAGATGTCTCCTGAAACCATGGTTCCCAAGAGGCCAGGATACTTTCAAACACCCTACAATGAACAGAGCGCAGCCCCTTACAATAAAAAATTATGGGGCCCAAAACATCAACAGTGCAGACGCTAGGAAACCCTGCTCTAGATGTACCTAGTAACAAACCACCTTAAGGTCACCTGATTTCTCTGGTAGGATAAGTAATGCTGGTGTTAGACTATATCATTTTGGAAGTTCAAGGCTTCATAGTAATCTAAATTGGCTTAATGCCATCCAATGGTATCATTCAGACATTGACCCCACATAGCAGGGTCTCTTCACTGAGCTGCTGCACCAGCATGGAAAATAAGTGGGTATTTTTCCTCACCAACAACAGAACTCCTAGCCAGCGGCCCCATACCCCTTTTTAGAAGAGCCAAGGGGTCGGAGTACTCTGAGTTATCTACCTACCTCCAAGTCCATGAACCCAGAGGTGCACAGGAGCCACCTTGTGGCACAACTGGTATTACTACATTAAATTTCTACTTCAATTGGACAACTTAAAAATCTATTTACTCTTTCATGAAATGAAAAATAAGGAGGGAAACTGAGCAGGCATGGTAAAAGCCACACACACCATTCTCATGACAGTCATTCTGACAGCATGCTCTTTTTTACTGATTTGGTACAAAGCATATATAACCATGCAGAATTCATCATTTCTTTATATGTACAGGCACTAACTTCACAATTAAATACAGTGCAGGGCCCACATACCATACCAATGATTTCTAAATTTTATAGCCCATACCCTGCACAGAAAGTACGAGAAAATTTCACAAAGCAATACACTCTGGTATTTTCTAGTCTATTTTCACATAAAAAAAAAAAAATTGGTAATAATAAGGGCTACAGCCTCTAAACTGATCCATGACCCAGTGATTAAAGGCTCACACTGCTCAGTTTGAAAACCACTGTGCCACCATGATGTAACCCCCATGAGGCAGCACGACCACAAGCGTCTACCTTGTTGGATCGAGGCAGGAGGAGACGGCGAGAGGACACAAGGAGTGTGAAACCAGCTGAAGGCTCTGGATGAAATCTACCTAAAGTACTAAAATCTGTTGTGTGATCTCTGGAACATTCTTTATAGCCTTGGACAAAGAAAGGACACTGAAAACTGTGTGATCACAGTGCCTAATGTCTCAAAGGGCCTGGAAAGGGGGATTTAAGAAATCCCAGCTCTGGGAGGCTGCCGGTCGTCTCCTTCAGCGCAGGAACCGATTACTACAAAGTTAACATGGGATTCCAAAGAGCCAGTGAGGCTCATCAAGTACAGACTCACAGCAAACTGACCTCAGTTTCTTTTTCTAAAAGAGATCTTAGGTTTACCAATGAGAAAAACAAACCAAAACCCCCCTCCAAAAAAAAAAAACAAACCCAAACCCACTGCCGTCAAGTCAATTCCAACTCACAGGGACCCTACAGGACAGAGTAGAGCCACCCCATAGGGTTTCCAAGGAGCAGCTGGTCGATTTGAACTGCTGACCTTTTGGTTAGCAGCCGAGCTCTTAACCACTGTGCCATCAAGGCTCCTTACCAATGAGGGAGCACCCCAAAATATCATATATCTTAATGCCAGCAAAGCATTTGACAAAGTCATCAAACTGCAGAATTAGACTGATTGAAAAATGAGCTTATCATTTTACAAGTTAAAAAGAAAAATTCATTCAAAGAAGGGAAGCTGTATGTTTAAGGCCAGAGTGAGGCCTAGGGAGAGCTGAGCCTAGAGCTTAGGTTTTATTCAATTATCTCAGATTTCCTCTGATGTCTCCTATGATACCTCTGTGGGTGAGATGAATAAAAGAATGTGCCTGGCTGCTTCTTAGGTGGAGAATAAATCCACCCAGCGAGTTTTAATCAACAGGTCAGGGTCAACCTAGATAGAGGTCTCTAATGGATGCCGTCCTTGACCCGTTCTGGTTCAACACCTCTACCAAGGAGCAGCTGCTTAAGGACTCTGAAAAGTAAACGGCAGCAGGCAGGCTGGGGGAGAAGTGCCACCAGAACAGCAGTGAGCATCCTGTTTTTTTTCTTTCTTCCTCTAGTATCCTCCAGCCTCGACTCTAGGTGACCCAAAACCTGGAAGTGGGGGCCAGGCATGGACAGACAGAGCTCCAGGAGAAGTGGGAAGGGGACTCCTAACGCTCAGATCCAAGGAAATTTCTGGTGTGTCTCTTCTCCACCCACTCACATCCCGGCTCCTAGGAATCCTGCTGTGGTCACAAGTGGCAGCACTGACAAAAGTGGCAGTGGGGCCCCACAGGCACCTACGACTTTGAAGGAAGGGAACTTTTCTCTCAATCAGAGGAGCTGTGGTCCCAACATCGTGGGTCCAGTCCCCGTTGCTTTTTTCTCTCTGCCCTCCCACTGCTTGACCCTGGCTTCAGGCACAGGTACAGGAAGTGCAGCAGAGGGAGGTAACTAAAGCCCCAGTTTTCTGAAAAGGGGAGCCCCAGGAAACCAAAAATTACAGGGGAGATGATGGAGAGGGCGAGATTGGAAAAGAGACCCCATAAAATTGTGCATGAACTCCTGGGTCCAGCAGGGCAGCACATGCATGGATCTGGCCCTCATCACCACACCGAACACTCTGTATGGGACTCAACTCAAAGAACTAAGCTCAGACTGGCCACTGGGTGATGTACGTGCAGGACACACCCAGATGACACAGCAAAAACTTTGAAAACCAAACTGACATTGGAGCCACAATCCACAGGAGGCTGGTCAGAACTTGTGTCCTGAATGCAACTGGGTTGACTACCAGTTAAAACAAATATTAACATTCTCCACAGAGTTTAAAGAAGACCCAGAACCTGGTGATGTAATTCAAAATGTCCAGGATAGAAAATTATAAAGTTACTTGGCATATGAATAATGAAGAAAATTTCAACTTGCACGGGAAGACACAATCAACAAACACTAGCGCTGAGACGACCTAGCTGTTGGAATCAGCAGGCAAATCCTTTCAACAGCTATTTAAAATTGTTTTCCAAGAAGTAAAGATGGACACTCTTGAAACAAACAGAAATACAGAAAACTGTGTCAAAGAAATAGAAGGTATAAAGACGGCTGAGGACATACACCTACAGATTCAAGTACTTCAGTGAACTCCAAACAGGATGAAACCAAGGAAATTCATGCTCAGACGCATCGTAATCAAACTGCTGAAATCTAAAGAGAAAGAAATCTTGAAAGGAGTCAGAGAAAAATGATGATGGGAGAATGGTTCAAATGCCTGCAAATATCTCATCAGAAACCACGGAGGCCGAAGTGGATCAACATTCCTGAAGTGCTGAGAGAAAAGAGCTGCCAACCCAGAATTCTCGATCTCGCGAGAATATTCTTCAGGAATGAAGGTGTTAAATGTTCACAAAAAGGACAGCTAAGAAAATGTGTAGCCAGCAGACCTGTCCTAAATTAATGACTAAAGGAAGTTCTTCAGACGTAAGGGAAATGATACTAGAGGGAAGTTTCGAACATCAAGAATGAAGGAAAAGCAAAAAGACCAGACTTAATGGTCTGACTGAGACTAGAAGAATCCCGGCGGTCATGGTCCCCAAACCTTCTGTTGGCCCAGGACAGGAACCATTCCTGAAGACAACTCATCAGACATGGAAGGGACTGGACAATGGGTTGGAGAGAGATGCTGACGAAGAGTGAGCTACTTGTATCAGGTGGACACTTGAGACTGTGTTGGCATCTCCTGTCTGGAGGGGAGATACGAGGGTAGAGGGGGTTAGAAACTGACAAAATCGTCATGAAAGGGGAGACTGGAAGGAGGGAGAGGGCTGACTCATTAAAGGGAGAGTAAGTGGGAGTATGGAGTAAGGTGTATATAAGCTTATATGTGACAGACTGGAAAAAAAGAATGAAGGAAAAGCAAGCTGGCAAAAAGGACACGAAAAGAGAGAGTGGAGGGAGAGAGCAGGCTGTCTCATTAGGGGGAGAGTAACTGGGAGTGTGTAGCAAGGTGTATATGGGTTTTTGTGTGAGAGACTGACTCGATTTGTAAACTTTCACTTAAAGCGCAATAAAAATTATTTTTAAAAAAAAGCAATGAAGGAAAAGCAACAGAAATGGTAATTACCTGGTTAATAGACAATTCTTCTCTAGAACGACCACTAAACAACGACAACAACAAAAACCCCAATTATAAAAGGGAGAGTACCGACAAGCACATGAAAAGATGCTCACCACCATTAGTCATTCGGGAGATGCAAAAATCAGAGTCAAAACCACAATAAGATCCCACTTCACCTCCACTGGAATGGCTATGATAAAAACAAAAACAAAATAACGATGGCTGGTGACGATATGGAGAAACTGGATTCCTCACCCACTGCTGGCGGGGGAATGCAAGATGGTACGGCTCTTACGGAAAACAGCGTGGCAGCTCCTCAGCCAGCGCAACACAGAACTACCATATGACTCAGCAGTCCCAATCCTAGGTACGTACCAAGATGAACCGAACACAGGAAAGCAAAGAGACACCTGGATGTCAATGTTCACTGCCGCACTATTCACAATAGCCGAAAGGTAGAAACAACCTAAATCTCTTGTCAGCTGATCAATGGATAAGCAAAATGTGGTATATACATACCCGTAAAGCCCACTGCTATCAAGTCGATTCCAACTCACGGCAACCCTGTGGGACAGACTAGAACTGTCCCACAGGGTTTCCAAAGCTGTAACCTTTACGGAAGCAGGCTGCCACATCTTTCTCCCACAGAGTGGCTGGTGGGTTTGAACAGCTGGCCTTTCAGTTTGCTGGCAAGCATTTTAATCACTGCGCCACTAGGGCTCCTTATATACATACAATGGAATATTACTCAGTGATAAAAAGAAATGAAGTCCTGATACATGCCACAATGTGGGTGGAGCTTGAAAACATGCGGAGTGAAATCAGTCAGTTCCAAAGCACAAATACTGTATGATCTCACTTACATGAAACAGGCAAAAGGACAGAGGCCAAACTTCCTTAGCGGATACCAAGGATGGAAGGGAGGGGGCAAAGAGGAGTCTTTACTTAGGGATTACTAAGTTTCTGTTAATAAAAAACCCAAACCAAACCTGTTGCTGTCAAGTCGATTCCAACACACAATGACCCTGCAGGGCAGAGTAGAGTTGCTCCATAGGGTTTCCAAGGAGCGGCTGGTGTATTCGAACCGCTGGCCTTTTAGTTAGCAGCCCAGCTCTTAACCACTGCGCCACCAGGGCTCCATCTCTATTAGTGGTGGAATAATTTGGAAATGGATAGTGGTGATGGTTGGACAATATGATGAGCATAGTCCATGTCACCGAATTACATGTGTAAATACTGCTGAGCTGACAAGTTATGTTTTATAAATATTTGTCACAACAAAACAATAAATAAAAAAAAGTAAATTATTAGAATACAAAACAAATACGGCAGGCTTATAGTTCTCTGGAAGCCGCTATTGTATCAGAGGAAGTTTACAATATTGTGGATTGAGTTCCATTTAAAATGACTTTTTTTCCTAAAAAGATAAAATACGCAGAAGATACTAAGTATAATGCAGGATGCAGACATTTGCTTAATGCTAAATGCTTTAAAACCAGTTTGAAAGTTATGTATCAGCTTTAAACTTCCTTAAAATATAGAAATATTCTAAGATAATTCACAATCTTTTAAAGCGTTTCCTTTTCATTTTAAAGTGAGTTTACATTTAAAATTAGTGATTTAAGGCTTAATCTCTCTGTAAAACCATATGAATCACACCTGCCTTTATACACCTCTGCTCATGTAAGTGTGAATTCAAGTTATGAGAATAAAAATTCTAGGCAAAAAAGAGGGATATAGTTTTAATAAAAATAGCTAGATTAAAATGAAATAGTAAAAAAAAAAAAAAAAGTTCAAATAATCCTAAAAGAAAGGAGGAAGTGGGAAACAGAGAAATAAATAAGAAAACGGTAGACCTAAATCCAAACGTATCAGCAAAAAGGCAGAAATGGTCGAAATAAATAATAATAATAAAAAAATGATCCAAACATTTCACGTCTACAGGAAACTCACTTTAAACACAATGATACACACAGGTTAAAATTCAGAAAGATGGAAGCACTTCTAGAGCAGCAGAGTAAGGACCTCCGACAATCTGCTCCTCTATAAAAGTGACGAGAACACTGGCAAACATTGTCAACACCAGCATTTTTTAGAACTCTGGAAATTCTCCTCAGATTGTTACGGAAAAACAGCTGAATCGCAGTAAGAATAGTCCAATTTGTGGCACTTTCACCTGTCCTACTCCCACCCCTGTATCAACCAGCTCTGAGGTGACCTTGAAAGCCAACAGCCTCACAATCATGGAAGCCGTGAAAACCAGCAGCCTAGCAGCCCCCGGAGTTTGGAGCTCCTCAGAAAGTTCTCTCCTCAAAGCCCTGTCACTATTTGACTGTCCGGCACCTCCCTGGAAATCTTCCCTTAGCAAGGCCTATCTTTATCTGACCTGACTCAGCGCTCCATCAGCGTGAACTGCCTTTTTCCCAGGCTGTGAATAATAATCAATTAAAAAAAAAACAAACCTCACTGCCGTGGAGTCGATTCCGACTGGTAGTGACCCTATAAGAGAAAGTAGAACTGCCCCATAGGTTTCCAAGGCTGTAACCTTTATGGAAACCGACTGCCACATCTCTCTCCCCGAGAGAACTTCTTACCCTTCACCTTTCAGCTAGCAACCAAGCACGTAACCACTGCTTAAACATCACAGCTGCCTGAAGCAATGACAACAGTTGAGGCAAACCAGAAGCTGAAGAGGAAAAGGTGGGGGATGAGATGTCCACAGGAGGCTTTGAAAAGCTCCAACACATTCCTGGGACTCTAGAAGGCCACGCACAGGTGCAGGGCTGTGTGCATACCCAAGAAAGATCTGTGAAGGCCCTGATCTCTTACACTGGGCTGCCCTGAGGCTCTGTGCAAGCAGGAAGCGAAGGCTGTCGTTAGGTGCTGATGAGTCAGTTCCAACTCATAGTGCCTTACGTACGACAGAACTAAACACTGCTCGGTCCTGCGCCATCCTCACAACTGTTGCTATGTTCGAGCCCATTGTTGCAGCCATTGTGTCAATCCATCTTGTTGACGGTCTTCCTCTTTTTTGTTGACCCTCTACTTTACCAAGCATGATGTCCTTCTCCAGGGACTGATTCCTCCTGATAACGTGTCCAAAGTATATGAGATGAAGCCTCACCATCCTCATTCCCAAGGAGCACTCTGGCTGTACTTCTTCCAAGACAGGTTTGTTCATTTTTCTGGCAGTGTGGTATATTCAGGATTCTTTGACGACACCGTATTTCAAAGGCATCAATTCTTCAGTCTTCCTTATTCACTGTCCAGCTTTCAAATATATATGAAGTGATGCAAAATACCAGGGCTTCGGTCAGGTGCACTTTAGTCCTCAAGGTGACATCTTTGCTTTTTAACACTTGAAAAAAGTCTTTTGCAGCAGATTTGGGCAATGTGATACATTGTTTGATTTCCTGACCGCTGCTTCCGTGACCACTGATTGTGGATCCAAGTAAAACGAAATCCTTGACAGCTTCAAGATCTTCTCCACTTATCATGATGTTGTTTATCGGTCTAGTCATGAGGATTTTTGTTTTCTTTATGTTGAGGTGTAATCCATACAGAAGGCTGTAGTCTTTGATTTTCATCAGTAAGTGCTTCCAGTCCTCTTCGCTTTGTGAAAACACATAAACAGCAACAACAAAAACAAATAGCAAATACAAGCCCTGGGAAAGGGCAGTCGAATTACCTAGAGCCAAGGAGGCCTTGCTATTTCCTAACAGTCCAAGCTATAGTATTTCCTCAGAAGGACATGAAAGTGGCTTCTGTGTTCCAATCCTCCAGTCTGTGGCCCAAGTACTCCCATATTCCCCTGTTAGCATATGTTGGTGGGGAGGGCAAGTGGGGAAAAAGTGATGCGGTGGTTTGAGGGATGAGGTCTTTGCAGTCACATTTTCGCAGCATAAAATAATTTCTTCGGGAAAAAGTGAGGAACAGTCTAAGAGCATATAGTGTGTAACACAGTAAACTTACAACTCGTAAGGAAACTCTTAGAAAGGAGCGAATCATATTTCAGTATGTCAATAAAAGCGAGATCTTAACACCAAAAATCACAATCATCTACCTATTAGCCAATTAGGGAGCAACTGTCCATTCAGTAATGTGGTTGGACAGTTGTCATTTTCCCTGGCCCTCTCCATCCTTATCCCCACCCTATGCATCCTGGAGGAGTAGATGGCACCCCTGGACTGCTGGTGGGTTCAGAGGAGGACAGGAGTGGCAGCACTGTAGGATGCTGACCCAACAGCCTCCTCCCATTCCTCCTTGTTACCAGAAACCCAATTCTGTCCAGAACAAAAATGTACCCAGCTCCCAGTGATGATCATGATAGATTTAAGTCAGTCATGAAAATCCTGTTTTCTGTTCATCTAACCTGCTCTTAGCTTGTTGTTAGGTACTGTCCAGTCGGTTCTGACTGATAGCAACCCTATGGACAAAAAAAGGAAACACTGCCCAATCCTGTGCCACCTCACTATTGTTATTATGTTTGAGCTCATTGTGTCAATCCATCTTGTTGGGGGTCTTCCTCTTTTTTGCTAATCCTCTACTTTACCAAGCATGATGTCCTTCTCCAGGGACTGGTCCCTGATAGCATGTCCAAAGTATGTGAGATGAAGTCTTGCCATCTTCGCTTCTAAGGAGCATTCTAGCTATGCTTCTTTCAAGACAGATTTGTTTGTTCTTCTAGCAGTCCACGGTGTAGTCAAACCCAAACCATGGTCTTTTCGGTCCCCTCATATGCATGTGAAAGCTGGACAATGAATAAGGAAGGCTAATGAAGAATTGACACTTTTGAGTTATGGTCTTGGCAAAGAATCTTGGCAAGAAGCTCCTAGTTCTAGAATTCCCATTCCTCGCAATGCCTTTGCAAAGTCAATAAAACACAGGTAAACATCTTTCTAGTACTCTCTGCTTTCAGCCAAGATCCATCAGCAATGATATCCCTCATTCCATGTTCTCTTCTGAATTCAGATTGAATTTCTGGCAGTTCCCTGTTGGTGTACTGCTACAGCTGCTTTTGAATGATCTTCAGCAAACTTTTACTTGTGTGTGACACGAATGATGCTGACAGCGAAGGATGGCCAAATGACCTAGTTCTGGCCAGTGAGATACACAGTAACATCTGCTGGGACTGGGTACTTCTAGGGAACTTTTCGTTTTCCAGTTAAAAAAAAGATAGACCAGACAGGTACTGCCTCTTTGCCCCACTTCTACTTTGTACATAGGTATGACGCCAGGAGCCGCAGCAGCCATCTCATACTCACAGGGTAAAGGCCAAGAGAACCTTAGAGATACTGGGCTGACACTGCTGAGCTGCAGAACCACACCAGGCAGTAACCTACCACCAGGTTTCTTGTTATGTGAGAAAAATGAACTCCTCTTTGTGTAAGTGTTGCTAGCTGAGTTTTCTGTTTCTGGTAGCCAAGAGTGCTTTTAGCTGACTTGGCAGATGACTCAATCAGAGATACAAGATGACCTTTGCTAAAAATGCTGGGACATCCCCTTTATCCTTCCTCTTGGTCAAGACTGGGGCAGGATGCACCCATGGGAGCACCGCCCAACCACAAGGGGGCATGAGCCTGTCTGAGGACAGGGAGCCACGGACAAAAGGAGAGATGGTAAATGCCAGCGACATTATGGAGCTTCCTCACCAGCCTGCCTGAAGGGAGGTCTGCCTTAGACTTACCGTGAGCCAATCTTTCTTTTTTGCTTAAGCCAGTTTGGCTTTCTGACACTCGCAACTAAAGGAGTCCTAACTAATAAAAATAAGCCCTCATTTGTTCAGTGGCCAGCCAGCCAGTCCTGAACTCTAGATCTCAGCATTTCTTTTTTTTTTTTTATCGTTCTTTAACTCAAAGTTTAGTCAGTCTCTCATATAAAAAGTTACAGACACCTTGCTATGTACTCCTAGCTGCTCAACCCCTAATGAGACAGCACACTCCTCCTCTCTACCCTGTATTCCCTGTGTCCGTTCAACCAGCTCCTGTCCCCCTCTGCCTTTTCATCTCACCTTCAGACAGGAGTTGTAAATCTCGGCATTTCTTGACAGTTCATCCTCCGTGATCAACACTGAGAAAAAGGCCACAATCAAGGGAAATGAGCACCACTCACCTTCTTTTTGTTTCTTCTGTTCAAGTTTCGTCTTCTTTGCCAATAATTTCTTCTCTTTTAACTTCTGACTGCAAATGTAAAATAAATGCATTGACTCCTTAACTATTTTTTTGCATATCTGAAAAAATAAACACTTACTTATAGCATCTTTGAAAAGTTTATAATCACGCGAACGGTACAATAACAATGTGAAAGGAACAATTTCTCAGACTTCTGCTACCCCAGCATTATCAGCACTAACAAAGCTGTTTTCATTACGCATCAAGATCAGATCCTGGGGGTCCTGAGGTGTTTAAAGCAATCTCAGAAATACTGGAGGTGTTTTTTCAGTCCAAGATATTTAGGGCCTGTTATCAGCTCTCTGTAAGTTGAGGGCCATTTATTAAAAAAAATAAACACATACATACATTCAACCTAAATAATTACGTAGTCACTTGGGGAGTTCATAGGCCCTAATTTAAGGAAGAGGATAAATGAAAGTTTGCTTATGGCACCTTGTTAAACATGATGTTAAAATACAGAAGTGAAGCAGACATCAAAATCCATGTGTCTTAGTCTTCCAGTGCTGCTATAACAGAAATACCACAAGTGGATGGCTTTAACAAAGGGAAGTTTATTTCTTTACAGTAAAGTAGGCTACAAGTCCAAATTCAGGGCGTCAGGTCTAGGAGAAGGCTTTCTCTGTCGGCTTTCTCAACAATCTTCCCTCAGACTAGGAGCTTCTTGGCGCAGGGACCCTGGGTCCAAAGAATGCACGCGTACTCACAGGGTAAAGGCCTGCCTTCTTGGTAGTATAAGGTCCCTGCTCTCTGGTTGCTTCCCTTTCCTTTTTATCTTTTGAGGGATAAAAGGTGGTGTAGGCCACATACCCAAGGGAAATTCTCTGTACAGGGATGTGACCTGGGTAAGGGTGTTAGGATCCCACCCTAATCCTCTTTAACGTAAAATTACAATCACAAAATGGAGGGCAACCACAATACTGGGAATCATGGCCTAACCCAGTTGACACATATTTTCAATCCATGACACCATCTAATCATGGAAGTGCTGATTACTAAGTTTTGGAGACTCTGAAACCAGCTGGAGGCAGTAAGAGACTTAATCTCTCCCCGGGTACTGGAAGATAAGTCAGTCCTCTACTGGTTTGTTCTGCCATAGGCTGTAATACCCAAGACTTCTACAGGTGATACAGGTGAGCTTCTGACTACAAGAAGGACTCATTTCACTCACCAATCATCTGCTTTCACACTCCTGCCCCGAAGCCTAATCATAGTTACGTGATGCCAGGAAGCCTTACCGCTTCTTCCGGCGCTTTGCGGTCTGCTCCTCTGCAGCAGTTTTGTTCCTTTCCAGTCTCTTCTGAAACTCTGCATCCAACTTTTGCTGCAAAAAAGCACATCGTTTAGACACATCTTGGTCTGGGTAGACTGTAGGGTGTTTCACTTGGGCTGGGTATGAGAGTTCTAGAAGTTACACCACTGGGAGTGCTACATGTATCACCTGGGCCCCCAGGGCCACTTTAACTTCCAGGGGCTCCCCCACAGGCTCGGTGGGAAATCCATGTATGGCTCTCTGATGGCAACACAACTCTTTCCATTTGTTAAGATAACATTCACGTGCAACGAAATATAAAAGAGAAAGTATGATAGAGCGTGCACTCCAAGGTCTCTATTCAGCCAGGGCTGAGGACAGTGACTGCAGCTCATCAGATGGGATGGTCAGGGCCAGAACAGGAGAAATTTCAAGCCCTCATCCTAGCTGTAAGAGCCTCGGTGGTGCAATGGTTAAGTGCTCAGCCGCTAACCCAAAGGTTGGCAGTTCGAACCTACCCAGCAGCTCCCTGGGGGAAAGACCTGGCCATCTGGTTCTGTAAATACTACAGCCAAGAAACCCCTATGGGGTAGGCTATTGTCACATGAGGTCGCTATGAGTTGACATCAACTGGATGGCACCTAACAACAAGCCTAGCTATGGCTATCAAATAGTTCTAAAGCAGCCATCACCTGCTACTAAATACACACACACACGTGAATATGTATCCATTTCTCTTGTATTATTTCTTTCTAATGGCAAGACTTCAGCTTGCTTTCTTTGACCATGCCATCAGGAAAGACCGATCGCTAGAAAAGGACATCCTATTTGGTAAAGCACAGGGTCAGTGGAAACGAGAGAAACTCTCAATGAGATGGATTGACGCAACTGCCACAACAATGGACTCAAACATACCAACAATCATGAAGACGGCACAGGACCGGGGAACGTTTAATCCTGTTATACATGGGGTTGCCATGAGTTGGTGCTTATTCGATGGCAACCAACGACAGAAAAGCACCTGCAGACTACAAAGGCATTCGCTGAGTGTCATCTCTCATTTCTTCCAATCATAGCCACCATGGTCAACTGGACAAAAACGAAGAAGCCAGCAAAGGGACGAAGACGCGGCTTCAACAGCCCTGCTGTTTGTACCACCAGGGCTGCATGGGTCTGCTTAGATGGATGCAGAAACAAAATAACATAGCTCTCTCTCTGAGAGCCGAAAATATGAAATAAAAAGAGGAGCCTCCTTTTAAGAAGAAAACAGCTTTAATTTGGGGAATGCTAGAAAGCAAACCACTTAAACCTAAAAGCACTTGGTTCCTTTAGAAGCTGAGCTGAAAATGTCTTACTCTGTGCTGCTGTAGAAACTGAATTTACCATTAAGTAAACTGAATGGAGAGCCCCAGCTGGCTGCCAAATCTGGCTGAGGCCAGGTCTCAAGCAGGAGTATGTCTGACCCCACCCTGTCGGTGGGGATACTGTATCTGTCAGTCAGGGTAGAAGGGTGAAGATTCTTTTGCCTCTAAACCTTTTTTTTTTTTTTCAAACCTCAGAGCCCCTCTAAACAAAAACCTTTGTTGTATGGACGTCAAAGTTTGCAAAACATCTTTCCATATTTTCTCAGTCTTTAGACAATATAAAAAAACTTTAGAGTAATTTATGATGCCTGAGACAACAGCCTTCTCTATTTCCTCCCCTCCAAAGTAGTTTAAAAATAAAACTGCTCCTGATAGTTTCTGTATTCAGAGCTTTGTTTCTTTCTGACAGTGGCAAACCCATCGCAGCGACCTGGTACAGCTGCATGGCAGGCCACCTGCGCCTTCCTGCTAGGATGGAGAATATCACCACCCACCAGAAGATGGCAGTAGCTAAAGAACAACAACGTCTGGGAGCCGAGAAAGGCTGTGTGGGACCAGCAAAGGCCAGGTGAAAACACCCATGGCAGGATTCCAATCTGTTCCCAAATCACAAGGATTTTTTCTAACTCGGTTTTGGCCATTCCAGTAAGTTCTTACATATTTTCTTCTGTATCTTGGCTGTTTCTTTGGTTTAATCTTTTTTTCCCTAATATTTTATTTTGAAAATTAGCAAACACAGGAAAGATGAAAGAATTATACGGTGCATATACCCTCCACCTACATTCTACAATTAACATTTTGCTTTACTTGCTTTATCACATATGCCTGTATCCATCCATCAATCCATCTTACTGTTTTCATGCATTTCAAAGTAAGCTGCACACAGCAGGACATTTTACTCTCAAACATTCAGGCATGTATATCATTAACCAGAATTTAGTACTTGCTTACGGTTCTTCTTTTCTTTTTAAGGTAATACAAAACGTCCGGATCTTCAGTGTACAATTTGATTACCCCAGAAAGTTCCCTCAAACCTCTTCCCAATCAGCTCCTGTCCCCCCACCCAAGACAACCACCACTGTAATTTTTTTTCCCCACACACATTAGTTCTGCCTGTTCCAGAAGTTCACATGAATGGAACCATACAGTATGGTGTCTTTTAGCAGGGCTTCATGCACTCAGCATAGCGTTCTAAGAATATTCATGTTGTTGCATATATCAGTAGTTTGTTGTGTTTAATTGATAAATAGTATTGTGTTTTATGAATACTGTTTGTCTTAAATTTTAAAAGTATTTTATTTGCTTTATATAGGAAAAGTCTGGTTTTTTTAAACTAAATTATTAGAGAGTCAAATGCTACTAGGTAAAGCAGCTTTCTCGTCATAAAAAGCAGATGGATATCATTTTAAAGTATATGAATCTCTCTAAAATGCACAAATGTGCTCTCTGAAATAACAGGCATCATGGCCAGACTGTGGAAAAGGACTTTTTGGGTATGTGTTAAGATTAAGTAAACCCTCACATACAGTGTTAGAGAAGTCAGATGTATATCTAGAAAGTCAAAAGGAATCATGCAAAGGTCCTGGACAATATGGGAGAAAAATGTAGAACAAAATACAAACTGATACAAAGGACCAGACTTACTGGTCTGATACTGGTGGAACCCCTGAGACTATGGCCCTTAGACACCCTTCAAACTTGGAACAGAACCTACTTCCAGAGACCACCTTTCAGCCAAACAATAGTCAAGCCTGTAAAGTGAACAATAACACCCATGAGGAACATGGTCCGCAGAACAATCAACCACACAAGACCAAAAGGGCAGCATTTGCCCAAAAACAAAGTTCAGAAGGCAGGAAGGGGCAGGAAAAATGGAAACAGGGAACCCAGGGAGCAAGGGGGCAGAGTGTTGTCACACTGAGGGGACTGCAACCAATGTCAGGAAACAAAATGTGTATAAACTGTTGAGCAGGGAACTAATTTGCCTTGCAAAC
The DNA here is from genome assembly GCF_030014295.1 of Loxodonta africana. Taxonomy (NCBI): domain Eukaryota; kingdom Metazoa; phylum Chordata; class Mammalia; order Proboscidea; family Elephantidae; genus Loxodonta; species Loxodonta africana. The sequence continues at coordinate 89,997,307 of NC_087353.1, read as the reverse complement.
TTTCACCCAAACCACAATAAAATGTTTAAAAAAAAAAAAAATCAGACGTTCCAAAAAATTATAAAGAAAAGCCCACCACTCCGATTACTTCCGTTTAATATTTTGGTGAACTGTTCTTCAGATATGTTCTGATGTGTATTGGCTTATGCTATTTTTACACTATGAAAACAAAAAATAATCACACACTCAGGAAAAAAAAAGGAACGAGGCAAATAATGTTTGATTTTTATTAATTGTAAGGTGGGCAAACAAGGCAGCACTACGAGTGGGAAATACAAAGGTCGGAGCCTTGGTGGCATCGTGGTTAAGAACTCAGCTGCTAACCAAAAGGTCGGCAGTTTGAAACCACCAGGCTCTCCTTGGAAACCCTATGGGGCAGTTCTACTCTGTTCTATAGGGTCGCTGTGAGTCAGAATCAACTTGACAGCATTGGGTATACAAAGGTCAGAAGCCCTGGTGGCACAGTGGTAAAGTGCTTGGCTGCTAACTAAAAGGTCAGCAGTCTGAACTGACCAGCCGCTCTGCGGGAGAAAGATGTGGCAGTCTGCTTCTGTAAAGATTACAGCCTTGTAAACCCTATGGGGCAGTTCTACTGTCCTACAGGGTCGCTATCAGTTGGTATCGACTTGATAGCAACAGGTTTGTTTTTTTCTTTTTTTAGTTTAAACAAAGGTCAGTCTATTTTTTTCTGACTATAATCAGTTGCCGTTAGTTCATTCTGGCTCATGTCGACCCCATGTGTGTCAGAGTACAAGTCCACCGAGTTTTCAGAAGGAGACTGTCAGGTCTTTCTTCTAACACACCTCTGTGTGGACTCGAACCTCTAACCTTTCAGTTAGCAGCTAAGCATGTTAACCATTTGCACCACTCAGGGAGTCCTAACACTAATAGCCAGTTATAAAATATAAAGGGCTCCCTAGCATCACTGTTATCAAAAAACTTAAAATACATTTGAACATATGTGGTAAGATAGATGCAAAATCTCTACAACTCATTGAGAGAGAGAAAAGAATATTTAAACAAACGAAAAAGACACAAAGTTTCTAGACAGGATGACTAAACATAATATCTATTCTCTTTCAAGTTAAGTTACAGATTCAACAACTCAATCCTAGCCAAAAATCAAACAAGAGTTTTGGTGAAGATAACGCTTATTCCAAAATTCAATTAGAAAAATAAAACAAGTGAAATATCCAAAAGAGTATTTTAAAACAGCATCAGGAGAGTGGTTTCTGGCCCTTCTGGGCAAGTAACAGAAAGCTTAACAGTTCTTAAAGTACAATTTCTAAAACAGTTCTTAAGCTCTTAAAATAATGAATTATTACTTGATACCTATCATAAAGAAATGCCAGCCTCGAGCTAGAAAACCTAAGTCCTCAAAGAAACAGACCCAAAAAGCACAGCACTACTCACACCAAACACACAGTTAACTGGAATTATAGGCATTCAGCCTAAACCAGAGAGGCCTGTACAGAAAAACAAAGTTATTGGAAGATGTAAGCAGGAAACCCTGCCTGCCATTCCATTTCATGGCCAGGATGGGAGAGGGGAATCTGCTGCGCCCTTCCACACACGAGACTTCCATCCCTCATTCCTCTCCTAGTGGGAGCATCCTGCTGTCTGAGACCAACAGAGGAGCAACCTGGACTTTGCTTGATATCTGCTTTCAACGCAAACTTAGAAGGCAGTCCTCACAAAAGCCACGACTAGCTGTAACTACTATTCTCCACTTTTTTCTAAAGGCTGTAAGTACACCGTTGCCCAAATCCAAAGGCTCAGTCCACCTCTTCCCTCACTGACCTTTTCAGCCATGGCATCCATGTAGTCTTGTCGTTGGTACTCTCTACGACGCAGGTGCCTGTACACATGGAACTCTCCACTGCCGGCCCCAGCACTTGAACCTGTAGCCAGGACAGTACAGAGTTCTTCACAAAATTCAGTTACCAACACCAAAGGATCAAAGAAAGAAACGGAAAGGAACAGGAGGAAGCATGCCTGCTTGTTTTTCCATATTATATCCCAGAACCTAGCACAGTGCCTCGTAGGCATCATTAAATATTTGTTGTGTGAATGTTGAATGCAAAGTTACTAAAAATTCCACTCTAACATTAGAGGAATAGGAGACTGTGGTTCAGTGACTAGTAACTCAGAAGACAACCTGTGACTCTCCACTCAAGATGATTTCACATTTGGCATGTGAGGTTTCTACAGAGTTAAAAAGATTTCATGATACATTAAGTGGAAAAAGGAGGTTACAAAACAATATGTGTGAAACAACAAAATTTTTGTAAAAATGTTTTTTCTTAATCATGAGTGGCTTTGACTATAAAGTGGTTCAGAGTGTAACGCCAGAATGTTATAAGCAGAATGATGGCATTATTAGGAGGTTCTAACCTTTTTATACCTCTATTTATTTATTACAATTAGTATATTTCAATTTAGAATCCAAAAACAATAATAAAACTATTTCCATTAGGAGTCCCTGAATGTTGCAAACAGTTAAGCGCTGGGCTAGTAACCAAAAGGCAGGCGGTTTGAACCCATCAAGAGGTACTTTGGAAGACAGACTTGGCAACCTGCTTCCAAAAGGTCACAGCCTCGAAAACGCTATGGAGCAGTTCTAGTCTGCACACATGGGGTCACCAAGAGTTGGAACTGACATGACAGCAACTAACAACAGGTGGACATGCGTGTGACAAGTAACATAAATGAGACAGTGGGCACAAGGAGGACCCAAAGCAAAAAACAAAAACAAAAAACCCACTAGTAAAACTACTTCCATTAAGAAAAAAACAATACAGTGCATTATTAAGAATAATGCAGAAGAAAATTCTCTAATGCCAAACCATAAACAAGAGTATCGTTTAATTTTTTTTTCCTTTCCCAGAAATCTAATACTAACAGGGTTTATATGTCTATGCTTTAAAAATTATATTTATACACATACAAGACATTACCCATAACATCTCGGACAAATTCTGGGGGAGGTCGAGGTGCCCATTCACTCATTTTTTCTGGAATCGGAACTGGTTTGTCCTGCAACATTTAAACACAATATTTAAAAACAAAGGCATTTATCAGTGTGACCCTGCTGACCAAAGAATTTTAACTAGGGTAGTGAAGCAGGATTGCTCTGCTCCTTGGACCGAGAGCTGATTTTATGTTCTTCCGTCTGTCTATGCTTTGCTTCATCCAGTATACCCTGGGCCATTTCACAGCCCACAGCCTTGCCAGGACTATATTTATTTTTCCTGAACAGAATTCAGAAATGTAAGTCACCGCTATGGCTAGAAACCGCTAACTCTAATACTACATAAGAAAAGTTAACTCTTTCCAGTCAAAACTATAAGAGACCTCCTCATCCAATTACTTTTATGATTGAGGAGACTGAGGCCCGCTCTGGGGAGTGACTAGCCCGAGGTGTTTCGGCCATTGCCTCTCTAATAATGGGTGCTGTTCTGAAAAAAATAAACCCTTGGGCTAACCAGATCAACTGGAAAAGGTCTTAGCGCACGGAAGCCGCTCCACAGCGTCCTCATTAGGGATGGGATCCAACGGAGGACAGACAGGCAGCTCACCACCTCCGGGGCAGCCTACTCCTTCCTAAGGGCCAAGGGCTGGTCATGGGGCTCGGGTACTGAGTTCCAGAACCGGACGCGAGGAGGTGGGAAGGTGGGTCCGCGAGCGCTCAGAGGGGCCGGGAACCGAAGGGGGCGGACTCGGCGAGGCTGTCGAGCCCGCGCCTCATCTCACCGGGTTCTTCATGAGCCGTTCCAGCTTGAGCTTCTGCTCCTCCGCCGCATTCTTGGGGATGATGAGCGCCTGCGGCTCCTTCTTGGGCCTGGGCGGTCGCACCGACGAGGCGGCTGAGCTCGCCATGGCAGCTTTCCTGCCTCCCAGGCGAGAGACGGCGCCGGCGCACACCTATGACGACAGAGCCGCGCGCTGCGGCGCAAGCGCGGTCTCTTAGTCCCGAGGGGGTAGGCGGAGCGCCAGCCAGACGGAACCTGCTGAATATTCATGAGCCCGACACAGATGTGGGTTATTTTGATCAAAACTGCTTGATTTCATTTCCTGTTTTTGAATAAATCAGTGCAACTAAACCCGGCATCCCTGGGGGAAGAGGTGGCCCTACATGCGCCCAGTGGCCCAGCCCCAGGCGACCTCTACTGCCTCCCGTGTGCTTCGTAGCACCATGGCGCAGACCCGCCTAAAGGCTCACACCACCTTCGCCCACCCGCCCCGGGGCTTTGTCCTGGCTGTTCCTTAGGTCTGCTGCCCTCCGCCTTCCGTTTCGGACTATCTCCTGTCTTTTATTTAAGACAGCGCGCAAATGTGTCTCTGTGAGCTCGGTGATGACTGGGGCTGTACGTCTTTTGCCTACCTGGAATTACTGTGCACCTACCCACCAACCTGGCACCCAGGAACTATACCTTGGCGAAGTGAACGAGCCTCTCTTATGAGAAAGAGTAAAACGGCGCCTCACATCTGGGGGCTGGGCCGGCTCTCAGAGCTAGGCCTTGGTGTTTTCCTATTGGAGATAAACAATTTCACAGGACACTAGCATCACACAAGGCCATCTGTGACCGTGATGGGTCAAAACATAAACAAAACGGCTCTGTAGTCATATCTGAACTCTCGGGCAAAAACGAGAATACTGCTGTAACCAGAAAAAGACCACACGTCTCCCCATTCTGGCTAATATGAGTGACTGATTCTTTTTTACAGCGTTAGCCTTGATTTACTACGGAGTATTCTTTTTATTCACTGATACCCAGTCATAGAGCTTCCCCTGCTTCTTGACAGCATATAATCTACAGTAAAAGGCTGCTTACTGAAACCCTCCCTAAAATCGCTTAATACAAGCCCCAATCCCACAGTAAGTGCTTTTTAACACCCTTTTTTTTTTTTTTTTTTACACTAAGGGTAGGGGCCCTGGTGTTGAAGTGGTTAAGAACTGGGGTATTAACCAAAAGGGTCGGCAGCTTGAATCCACCAGCCACTCCTTAGAAACCCTACGGGTCAGTTCTACTCTGTCCTATAGGGTCACTATGAGTTGGAATCGACTTGGCAGCAATGGGATTTACTGAGGGTAAGTGCAATCTTCCACTTCGCGGCTCATGTGCAACTATAGATGTGTTCCTGGAGGTCTTTACAGATATTGGTCTTCTTGTTTATTGTTTGTCACCCCTAGAAAGTGGAAGCTCTATCTCATTCACTGCTTTATTCCCAGTGTCTGGGGAAAGGTCTGCATCACAGCAAGGCACTTGATAAACATTTCCTGGATGGACACAGGATTTTGGGGCCCAGGCACCTCAATGCTGCTGCTGCTGCCTGCTCAGCCTGCTTGGCCTGGGCAGCTCTGCTACTGCATCCCCAGTGGGACAGATAGGTGGACAGGGGGAGGGTGCCCAGTATGTGCTTTATTAGCTCTCTAAAGGCCAGTCCTGGCTCCCTGGTGGATTCCCAGAGAGGCCAAAGGTGATGAATTAGGACAAGTCCTTGGGTGGCCCACCTGCCACTGGAACCTGGGGAGGGCTTGGCCTTATCACATACCCAGGAGCCTGGGTGCCTTGCTTTTCGCCACATGTGTCACAAAACTTTTCCTGGAGTGTCTTTTTCTCCTTGGAGAACTCCCACACGCCCTTCGTAACTTGACTTAGATGCCACTTCCTCCATGAAACCTTCTCTGCCTGCCCTCACTCCACCTTCCAGTCAGTCAGTTGCTTCCTTCCTGGTGCTCCCCCTGCTCTGAGTCCAATGGCAGGTGTGGCAGTTACCATAGCGTGTCCTCACTATCTGCCTCTTTACCAGCCTAAGAGCTCCTTGAGGGCTGGGCCAGAATCCCAGCATCTGACCCTGGCCTGGAGCAGAATGAGTCCTTCCGGAATACTTGGGGAACAGAGGAATGAGGGAGGCAGGGAAGAAAGGAGGGAGGGAGTTTACAACTTCTGGAAAAAAAACGAGTGAATGAATGTGTAAATAAGATGATCAAATGAATGAATGAGTAAGGAAGTAAGTGTTGGAAAGTTTGAATGAACAATAAATAAATGGAACTCAACGAATGAATGAACACAACAGACAGTGAATTAGCAGAGAGCTACAGAGACAGAAGGGGTGGAGAGGGGGAAGGGAGCATCTCCCTGGCACCCCCAGCTCAGGGTCTGGCACAGACCTGGTGTTTGGCAGATAGCTGCTGGATGAAAGTTAAATGAATGAATGCACAAAGGTGGGGGAGTGTGAAGGATGTGGTAATAACAACATCATGACTAAGGCTGCCCTAAGTCTCTTAAACATATTTATTTTCCTGATTTTTCACACAAGGAGTCTGAGACCCAGAAGGGTAAGTGACTGGCTCAGGGTTACACAGATTCAAACCCAGTGTCTTAGTTATCTAGTGCTGCTATAACAGAAATACCACAAGTGGGTGGATGGATGGCTTCAACGAACAGAACTTTATTCTCTCACAGCCTGGTAGGCCAAAAGTCCACATTCGGGGCATCAGCTCCAGGGGAAGGCTTTCTCTCTCTGTCAACTCTGGAGGAAGGTCCTTGTCATCAGTCTTCCCTTGATCTATGAGCTTCTCCACACAGGAACGCACTCTGCTCCCAGTGCTGCTTCTTGGTGATATGAGGTCCCCATGTCTCTCTGCTCACTTCTTTCTTTTATATCTCAAAAGAGGTTGGTTTAAGACACAACCTAATCTTGGAGATTGAGTCCTGCCTCATTAACATAACTGCCAATAATCCCACCTCATTAACATCATAGAGATAGGATTTACAACACATATGAAAATCACATCAGATGACAGAATGGTGGACAATTATACAATGCTGGGAATCATAGCCTAGCCAAGTTGACAGATATTTTTTGGGGACACAATTCAATTCATGACACTCAGCCATCTGACCCTGGGTCTGCGTGGGCTTGAGTGGGCATATGACTAACAAATGGATGAAGCAAGCAGACCCCAGTGGGAGCCCTTTATGTGGTACCCTCCTAGTGCAACCAGGAGTACCTGAGTGGTGCAAAAGGCTAAGGTCTTGACTACTAGCCAAAAGATTGGCAGTTCAAACCCAACCAAGGTGCCTCAGAAGACAGGTTTGGTGATATGTTTCTGAGAGGTCACAGCTTTGAAAATCCTATGGAGCAGCTCTACTCTGCACACATGGGTTGCCAAGAGTCAGGATCGACTTGATGGCAACTAACAACAACAACAAATCCTGGGCCTGAGACCAGACTTGAGTTCCCGCCACCTGGAGGGAATGGGGCACTTTCATCCCCCACAAGGGCTGCCCCATGGGAGTGGATTCAGGCCTGGAGTGTTGTCCTCTCTGCCACCAGAGGGCAGCAAAACCCCACCCAGGCCCACCCCATGGCCTGTGCCCAGGAGTCCAGTTACCGAGCCCACTAATCTACCTTTCCTGAGACTCAGAGCTGGGCAACTAGGGAGTCATGTCTACCGCCCAGGAAGACACCAGTGCTTTCAGCCCAGCAGAGTTGGTTCCAAAGTCTGGCTCCACCTGGTGGCACAGTGGTCAAAAGCTACGGCTGCTAACCAAAGTGTTGGCAGTTCGAATCCACCTACCGCTCCTTGGAAACCCTATGGGACAGTTCTACTCTATCCTGTAGGGTTGCTATGAGTCAGAATTGACTCGAAGCCAACGGGTTTGGGTTTTTTTTGTTTGTTACCCTGGTGTGTAGGCATTGGCAAGGAACTTAACCTTTCTGAGCCTGTTTTCTTATGTGCAAGATGGGGACAAAGAAACCTACTCTTGACATTGGACCTGGATAAAATGACGTGATGGATGTGACCAGTGCAGAGTCTGACACTCAATACTAGGTGAGCAGCCATCCCAGTTTTATCCCCCAGGGGCTTTCTAGGATGTGGGGCTTTTAGTGCTAAAACCAGGGGAGTCCCAGGCAAACTGGGTCTGTTGGTCACCCTAGACAGGTGGACACTCCTACCTCAATCCTTCGAGTTGCAGTTGGTACTTAAAATACTAAAACAATAAAGTGTTTTATAAATACAGTCACGTGCCGCTTAATGTCTGTTAACATCTGGCAACGTCCCACCACATATACGTCTGTGATCTGGAGTGCCCTCAGGCGGATTCTCACAACCTGATTTGGCAGTGAGCCCACTCTGCTGCCCTGCACTCATGGGAACAGGCACCCTGCTTCTAGGCCACTCGCTCCAAAGCAGCCCCAGGCCCGTAGACCCAGAAGCCCCACGCCCCCTGGTTCACACGTTCACACAGCATCCAAATGACATAACGTCCTATTTCACAGAACGTATCGGGGTGTTAAGTGATGCGTGACTGTATTTCATAATTTGAGTTTCTCTCTGAATTAGTGTAAAAGCGTGGGAGTAGTAATATTTTCAGTAGCATTGTCAGAACCTGTCTAACTTCAGGGAGGATAACGCAAATCAAGATCAGCCCAAGGCTGATCTCTATGAAGTGGGGGTCAGACATACCTCCACTCTCCAATATTTTTACAATCCTGACTGCAGTTGTCCCTCCCATGGCACTCTCTACTTCTCCTCTGGGTTTGATAATCTGTTGCAGTGGCCACACAAAACTCACAGACCATACCTACAGTTAAGTGGTTTATTAAGGAACAGGGTATGACCCAGGATCAGGATCAGGAAGGACGTAGGCAAAGTCTCCCTTCTTCAGTGCAGGACAGCTCTCAGCTCCTCTCTGCTATGCAGGCCTCCTCTCGGTGCCCTGAGGACAAGCCTCCTCTTGGCCCCCTCCAGTCGGGCTCCTCTTGGCCCCCTCCAGTCGGGCCCCTCTTGGCCCTGCAGTCTATTGCCACTGATTCTGCCCCTGGGTCCCTTCTGGGCCTCTCACTGTCTTGGTTTTATAGTTCTTGACCTGTGTTACAGCTCTTTTAGGAGGTTCCTTGTCCCTTCTCTCTATTTCTTCTTTCTTCCTTCTGCTTCTCTTCCTGCTTCTTTCTGTCTCAAAAACATCTCTGGGGCTGGCTGCTTAAATACACAAACTCCTTGACAATTTCAAGGCATGGCATTCCCACTTGGGCCACGAACTGACCAATCCACTCTCAGTAGGCCATACATACTTCATTTGCATAGTAGGTTATAACTTATCTCATTTGCATAGTCTATTGACCAATACCTGCAAGGTACATACATACCAATCATGGGGCAGGCTACATCCTAGGGCCAGACAAAAACTATAAAACTTAATGTTCTTTACAGTTACTCCAGAAAATGTCAATCAACCTGGCAAAAGTAACACTCTGGAGTAGAAAACTAGGGCAAAGGTAACTTTTCAGGGCCTAGGGGAAATATCTCCCAAGTTGTTTTTCCAAAGAATGAAGGCAAAAGGCCACATAAACAGACTCACTTCCCCACAATTAGTGAGTCCTTGTTCTTTCCACAATGGTCTAGCTTTGTCTCCTGCTGTCAATGACAAGAGGACATTTCCACCAGTGGGGATAAAAACAATGGTGGATATAAACTTTGGAAAGGATTTGTTAGTTTCTTCTAAAGATAAACATATACTTATCACACAACCCAAAATAAATGAAAGTATACGTCTGCCCGGAGACCTGTATGTGAATGTGTATAACAGCTTGAATCGTAATTGCTAAAAATTGGAAACAACCCAAATGCCAATCAAATTGTGGTATAACTTGATACCATTCCATGCTACTCGACAATAAAAAGGAAGGAACTGCTGATACTTGCAACCATGGATGAATCTCAAAAGCACTATGCTAAGTGAATGAAGCCAGATTCGAAAGGGGACATCCTGAATGATTCCATTTGCTTGGTATTCCGGAAAAGCCAAAACTATAGGAACACAAAACAGATCAGCAGTCGGCAGGGGCCAAAGGTGGGAAGAGAAGATTGACTGAATTCCCTGGGAATTTTTGGGGCGATGGAAGTGTTCTATCTCTAGTTCGTGGTGGTGATTGTATAACTTTTGTAGAAATTCATCAAACTATACGCTTAGAAAGGGTGACTTTAATTGTATGAACCTCACTAAACCTGACATAAAAAACAAAAGTGAACTTGCCAGGTTTGAGACGGGGAGTCACCCCCATTGTCTGAATGGTTTTGGGGAGCAGTCCCAGCTTTCAGCCCCTTGTGTCCATCTGAGGTGATTCAGGTCTTGGAAATCTGTTCTGTCCTGCCTAGCGTGGGGCTAGGGATTGCTATGACAGTTGGGTGGCCCCTTCCAAAACCCAGAAGCCAATGTGGATGAATCTCCCACACTCTGGTCCCTGCACAGCCTCGTGCGTAGGGTCCTAGCTGTTTTGGCAGGATCTATCAATGCCCACTGGCCGAGGCTCTTTCTGAGCCAGGCCACACTGAGCAGCGGTAGGGGGTGCTTGCAGCTGTAGGTGGCACGGTCCCTACCTTTCAGGGCTCCTAGTCTGCCTCTGAAGCACCTTCCAATACTTTAACTCGAACCCCAAGGTTGGGAAACTTGTGGTTTGCTGGTTGAAGGGCTCAGCAGGAGAGAAATATCACCCATTTGGGCTCCCCATTACTGTGCTGTGTCCTTGGCCTCACTCAGCCTCTGACATCACCTGCCCCACCTGGGTCCTGCACACCCTCCCTGGGTGGTCTTCCAGGAATACGCCATGACCATAAATCCTCTGCTGACATGGGCAAGCCACACTCAAAAGGGACAAACCCAATGACAACTATTAAGTTCTTTCTATAGGCCAGGCTCTTTGTGAACTGTTCTTTATGCATTATCTCATTTAATTTTCACCAGATCCATATGAGGTAGACACCATTTTCAACTTTTATATTGCGAAATAAAACAGACATACAGAAAAGTGTACAAAAACAAGACACACATCTCAGTAAATGGTCACAAAGCAAACACCCAAATACCACTATTCAGGTCCAGAGACAGAACACTGACAGCATCCCAGCCCTACTTGTGGGCCTGCCAACCACTGCTCTGTCCCTTTGCCCCGAAGGTAACCACCCTCCTGACTAGGTGGTAATTGCTTTGTTGTAGTGAAACACCAGACTTAAACCCTGCTAGAAATAAAAACAAAGAGTTTTATTGAAGGATAAGACATTTCGCGAAACAGGAGACACATGAGCACCCAGAAAATTTGCTGCAGTGTCCCAGTGCAAGGAGACAGTGAGGTTTTTATCAGGCCGAGTAAACAAAGGGCTTCATGTTCACAGGCGTGGAAGAGGAACAAGGCAAAAGTTACAAGGGTTTTGTTAAACTATAATCGTTCTTAAACAATTTTCTTAACATCAGTAAGTCTGTTAACATCCTGGGGTATGTAGAACAAGACATTCTGTCAGGAATAATTCAGACAATTTTATGTGATAGCTGCTTGGTTGTCTGTCCTTGTCTTGAAGCTACAAGCTTATGCTTCTGTCTTAGTTACAGACTTATAAGGGGTCAGCAGAAATGGAGTGAAGGTTTCAGTGAATGAATGAAGTCTGATTTTTGAGAAAGTCAGAAGATTAGAACTAAGACTTGGTTGATTGGCATTTTGAGAGTTATGAGACAATAGCAGTCCCCATCTTCATTTAACGTAATCGATTTTATTTCCTAACCTCCTGTTGACAGAAGTATTTTCTCTAAGACAAGCTGTGCAGACATTCTTAACAAGGTTCTTTCAAAAAACAACTCCTCACACTAGCTTAAAAATCCTGACACTTTCTCCTTTTGTGTTACAAGCGGTTAAACTTTTACAAAAAGCTAATTTGTCTCTTCAGAACAGCAGAAACAAAGGCTTATTAGGCCAACCTGCATCTTTTAATTCAAAATGGAGTCTCAATTTAGGGGTCAGCCATTCAATCACGCCAAGTGAGCCAGTTTTAAGGTTTGCTCACTCACCTTCTTGGCCTTTGTTTATAGTTTTAGCACCTAAGGCTGCATCTCTGAGACTCGTTTAGATTATCCTCTTTTGGGAACTTGGAACAAATCAGAATGTGTTTAACTAGACGGCGCCCAGCTACAACAGATGACTGCTCTGACAGGTAATACGACTGAGAATCCCTGATGGAGCAGGTGAGCAGTGGAATGCAGACCTCAAATTCTCGTAGAAGGACCAGACTTAATTGTCTGACCGAGACTAGAAAGTCCCTGGAAGTCATGGTCCCCGGACCTTCTGCTACCCTAAGAGTGGAACCATTCCCAAAGCCAACTCTTCAGACAGGGATAGGACTAGACTATAAAATAGAAAATGATACTGGTAAGGAGTGAGCTTCTTGGCTCAAGTAGACACATGAGACTACGTGGGCATCTCCTGTCTGGAGAGGAGATGAGAGGGCAGAAAGGGACAGAAGCTGGCTGAATGGACATGGGGAATACAGGGTGGAGAGAAGGAGTATGTTGTCTCATTAGGGGGAGAGCAACTAGGAGTACACAGCAAGGTGTATATAAATTTTTGTATGAGAGACTGACTTGATTTGTAAACTTTCACTTAAAACACACACACACGAAGAATGTTTTAAATATCTTCCTTCTACTTGGTGGCTTGCCTGTTTACTCTCTTACTAGTATCTTTTGTTGAAAAGATGTTTTTAATTTTAACGTAGTCAAATTTAACACCTTTTCCTTTGTTTAGAGTTTTTGCATCCTGTTAAAAAACATCTTTTCTTATCCCAAGGTTATAAAGGAACCCTCCTATATTATCTTTTAGAAGCTTTATTGTCTTGTCTTTTACATTTAGATCTACATTTCACCTAAAATTGTTTTTAGGTTTGGTGTGAAGTAGAGGCCTAATTTCATCTTTTTCCATATAGATGTCTAATATTCCCCAAAACCGTTTATTCAAAAAACTGCCTTTCCTCACTGCTCTTGTGCTTCCTCTCAAATTCTCTCAATCCAATTTTTATTCTAGCCATTGCTGGTGGCAACCAGCTTAGCATAGGTGTATCCTGGCAGCACTTTGCCTCCAGTGCTTTTTGGCCTGAGGCCCACTTAGAACTCACAAATCTGGACTTGCAGGGAGTTAACATTGCATGTGGCAGTGTTTAATCAACAGGAGACAGAAGTCGGTGAGGAAATGCTTCTCTCCTCCATCCCATGGGTGGAAATTTCTGAAATGTATTCTGTTGACTCCTTAGACGGTATCAGTTGACTCAAGCTTTAAACACCAACAGCAGTGGCCAACTCAATAATTCTCCCTTGTATTGGTTTTTTCTTCTTCCCTGTTTCAATCTTCCTAGTCTCTCACTTCCTGCACCATTGGAATTACTTCCAAAATAAACAACTCTCACTTCCCAAAATAAGCTACCACAGTTCCAGGTTAAGAGAGGTGGTACTGGAAGTGGCTCAGAAAACAGACCCTCTGGAGGGGATTATGGAATTGGGTCATGTACTAGTCAGGTTGCAGTAAGGAGCCTTCTGCTGGTGGTAAGTGGGTTGGTGATAACTCTGGGAATAGTCACAGCATGAATACTAATACTCTCTCCTGTGAAGGACTGAGTTTCAATACAGGATTGAGTTGAGATGTAGCCTTGGCTTGTGTGCTACTGGTGACATTTGAAAGGTATGGGACAATGGAAAGTGTAAGAATTGTGGAGTTGACTGGTTTCTGTTAACTGCTTTAGAAGGTTTGAAGGGAGAAAATGCAGGCTCAGTTTAGCCAATCATCAACTCAAAGCAGGCTATGAAAGTCAGAAGACCACCGAGGCATCAGCAATTGCAGAGAAGATTCAACACCAGGTAGACAGGATGGTGTGTCTAGTGGAGGTCATTCAGCCTCTGTCTTAAACCACTCTAGTAATTGTGCAATTGGCTCAGGCACAGAGTGGCCACATGTGTTTTAGAGGATTTGAGGCTAAGGTTACCACCTGTTCATTCTGGGCTCTTCATGCCACTGGTATGTCAGCCGAAGGAAGGAGTGGGAATAATAGCACATGAAGGCTGTGCGTGGCTGCAGCAGCATGAGCTCCTTCTCACCAAGGCTGCTGCTAAATGCCCCAACTGCCACGACCAGGCATCAGTGGTTGAGCCCTTGAAATAGCTCTACATTTTTTTTTCCTGAGTTTTATTTATTCTGTTGTTGGTGGTGAAAATATACACAGCAAATCGTACACCAATTTTTGTTTTTAACAGTTTCTACATGTACAATTTAGTGACATTGATTGCATTCTTTGAGTTGTGTGACCATTCTCACCCTCCCTTTCTAAGTTGTTCATCCTCATTAACACAAACCCACTGCCCGCTAATATTTTGAGTCCCTGTTATCAATTTGATCTCATACAGATTGTTCCTAAAAGAGCATATTGCTCAAGACAGACATTTTTTACTAGTTAAGCTAAACTATTGTTTGGTTTTAAGAAGTCTTCAGGGGATATCTTTGGTTTAAGGTTTAAAAATAATCTCACGGCAGTAGTCTCAGGGGCTCATGCAACCTCCATGGCTCCAGAAAGTCTGGAGCTCATGAGAATTTGAATTTTGTTCTGGATTTTCTCCCTTTTCTCAGGATCCTTCTATGGACTCTTTGATCAAAATGTTCAGTAATGGTAGCCAGGTTCCATCCAGTTCTTCTGGTATCATGGCAAAGGAGGGATTTGTTTATGGAGGTAATTAGCCGTACATTCCATATATTTCTCTTATTCCTGATTCTCCACCTCTAGCCTTTGAGGATCCCAGTCAATCTCTTGGTGGCAAATTGATTACATTGGACACTTTTCATCATAAGGGGGCATTGATTTGTCTTACTGTAATCGATGCTACTCCAGGCATGGGTTTGCCTTTCTTGCCTGCAGTACCTCTGCCAGCACCATCATTCCAAGGCTTGCAGGGTGCACCTGATTTTCTGGCAAGTGATCCTGCTCTACATCTCTTCAGACCAAGCATCACATTTTATGGCAAAGGAGATGTGGACGTGATGAGAGGATCTGCTGATCCTCTGGACCTATAGGACCTAACAGAACATGGAGTGGACTTAGTTGAGATGTCTGCTAAGGGACAACACCCTGAGAGGTTGGGTGGTTGATATCCTCCAGGCTGCAGAGTATGCATTGAGCCTACAGCTGATACATGGTGCTGCATCCCTTACAGTTAGAATTCACGGTTAGGGAACTGTCATGGATTGAATATCTGTCAACTTGGCTAAGACATGATTCCCAGTATTGTATGATTGTCTACCATTTTGTCATCTGATGTGATTTCCCTATGTGTTGTAAATTCTGTCACTATGATGTTGATGAGATGGATTAGTGGCAGTTATATTGATGACATCTTCAAGATTAGGTAGTATCTTAAGCTAATCTCTTTCGAGATATAAAAGAAGTGAGCAGAGAGACACGGGGACCTCATACCACCATGAAAGCAGCCCTTGAAGCAGAGGGCATCCTTTGGACCTGGGGTTCCTGCATGGAGAAGCTCCTAGTCCAGGGGAAATTTGAGAAGGAACGTCTTCCAGAACCAACATAGAGAGAAGAAGACTTTCCCTGGAGCTGTTGCCCTGAATTTGGACTCCTAGCCTACTAGACTGTGAGAAAATAAATTTCTCTTTGTTAAAACCATCCACTTGTGGTATTTCCGTTAGAGTAGCACTATATGACTAAGACAGGAACCAAAGGGTGGAGGTAGGACTGGCCCTCTCAATAACACTCCAAGGATCCACTTGGAGAGCCCATATTTTGCATATCTTCAAACTTAAACCCAAGCAGGTTGTGAAATTCTGATTCCTAGGTGTGGCAGAAACACTGGGAGACAGTAAGAGTTCTAGGGGGGATTTGAGGCTATGATTACTACCTGTTCATTTAGGATTCTTCATGCCAGTGGAACAGCATCCAAAGGAAGAAATGGGTGATAATTGTCCCTGATTATCACAGGGAGCTATGTTGCTACTACATGATAAATCTTGGAGGAGGTTCATTGGGGCCATTTCTCAATGCTTCTACATCCAGTGATAATTGTAATGGATAAGTGCAGCAATTGTGGCCTGACAAGCATAAAGCAACTAAGAGATCTGACTACTCAGGAATGAAAGTCTAGGTCACCCCACCATGTCAAGGTTTTGACTATGGGTGAGGGAAATCTAGAAGGTATGGTGGAGGAGGGAGAGGATGAATATTAATTATGGTTTGAGAACAGTTAAAGCAGTGGGACTTCAGCTTGTTTCTTACCCCAAGGTTATAAAGAAACTCGCCTTTATGAAGTCTTTTGTAGAGATTGTGGCCAGCCACCATTTGAAAGGTCTGTGATGAATCAGAATTAATGGAAGGCAGGACTGGAGTTGAGAGCTGAAAGGGACATCTAGGAATCTCTTGTGCTTACTTCACATCTTCTTACCCCGACCAGCTTCATATAGTCATAACCTTGCAACATCTTGCCTTAGCATAATTACTGATCTCTTGCTTTCTGCCCCAGGATTTGCTCAGCACCCAAGTATGCACAAAACTGGAAATGCAAGGAAGTCTTAACACCACATGGGGCAACCCTTGACCAGCTGGGAACAAGAACCAGTGGATAAATACTCCCTTATTTCATCTCTTGGGGGACAATTCCTAGGCACATTTTGCACGGCTCATTAG
Source organism: Loxodonta africana (assembly GCF_030014295.1). Taxonomy (NCBI): domain Eukaryota; kingdom Metazoa; phylum Chordata; class Mammalia; order Proboscidea; family Elephantidae; genus Loxodonta; species Loxodonta africana. The sequence continues at coordinate 89,980,794 of NC_087353.1, read as the reverse complement.
AGGCTCTAGTGGGATCAAAGCCCAGTTGCTCACAATGACCAGCTCTATAGTGGCTTTCCCTTTCTCCTTCTTTCAGTCTTCTCAACCCTCCACTCCTGCTTCCTGGGACCACCCCCAATATGAACTACCTGTATGCCAGCTCTTGTCTCAGCTCTGCTTTCTGTAGAACCCAGGCTTGGACACCTGGCTTAGTTAGAGGTGTATTTTTAAATTTCCAGACACATATGGAAATTATCAAATATCATTAATATCACACACAAGTAAAATTTTGCTGAAGATAATTCACAAACAGTTGCAGCAGTACATTGACAGGGAACTGCCAGAAACTCAAGCCGGATTCAGAAGAAGATGTGGAACAAGGGATATCATTGCTGATTTCGGATGGATCTTAGCTGAAAGTAGAGAACACCAGAAAGATGTTTACCTGTGTTTTATTGACTATGCAAAGGCATTTGACTGTGTGGATCATAACAAATTACATTTCAAAGAATGGGAATACCAGAACACTTAATTGTGCTCATGAGGAACCTGTATATAGACCAAGAGAGAGTCGTTTGAACACGAGGGGATGCTGCGAGGTTTAAAGTCAGGAAAGGTATGTGTTGGGGTTATATCCTTTCATCATACTTATTCAATCTGTTGGAAACCCTGGTGGCATAGTGGTTAAGAGCTATGGCTGCTAACCAAAATGTTGGTAGCTCAAATCTACCAGGTGCTCCCTGGAAACCCTATGGGGCACTTCTACTCTGTGCTATAAGGGTCACTGTAAGTCGGAATTAACTTGACGGCAATGGATTTTTTTATTCAATCTGTATGCTGAACAAATTATCTGAGAGGCTAGACTATATGAAGAAGAACATGACATCAGGATTGAAGGAAGACTCATTAACAACTTGCAATATGCAGATGACACAACCGTGCTTGCTGAAAGTGAAGAGGACTTGAAGCACTTGCTGATGAAAATCAAAGACTGCAGCCTTCAGTATGGCTTATGCCTCAACATAAAGAAAACAAAAATCCTCACAACTGGACCAATAAGCAACATCATGATAAATGGAGAAAATATTGAAGTTGTCAAGGATTTCATTTTATTTGGATTCACAATCAAGGCCCATGGAAGCAGCAGTCAAGAAATCAAATGACCTATTGCATGGGGCAAATCTGCTGCAAAAGACCTCTTTAAAGTGTTGAAAAGCAAAGACTTCACTTTGAGGACCAAGGTGCTCCTGACCCAAGCCTTGATATTTTCAACTCCCTCATACGCGTGGGAAAACTGAACATTGAAGACTGAAGAAGAATTGATGCCTTTGAATTATGGTGTTGGCAAAGAATACTGAATATACCATGGACTGCCAGAAGAATGAACAAGTCTGTCTTGGAAGAAGTACAGCCAGAATGGTCCTTGGAAATGAGGATGGTGAGATTTCATATTACATCAGTCGTTGTTGTTGTGTGCCATTGAGTCGATTCCAACTTAGAACTGTCCCACAGGGTTTACCCAGTGCTAGGCTGAAATATTTACAGGAGCAGACTGCCAGGTCCTTTCTCCTGTGGTGCTGCTGGTGGGTTTGAAGTGACATCAATTAGCTTAAAAAATTTTGAAAATTAAAAAATTAACTCCATGACCTGATACAAGCTAGCTGTAGCACATCACTGTGACTATATATGTTCATAAGGTTGAGTTGTTCAAATTTTCTATATCCTTACTAATTATTTGTTTGTTATATCAGTTTCTGTTAAAAGGTCTGTTAAATCTCCCATTTTGGGGTTTAGCTATTTCTCCTTGTAGATCTGTCCATTTTTTGTTTTATTCATTTTAAGACAATGTTATTAAAAAAAAATGTTACTAGGTGCATACAAAATTAGAATTGTTAAATCTTCCTGGTGAATTTCACCTTTTTTTATTGTGAAGAGTTACTCTTTATCTTGAGGAATGCTTTCTGCCTTGAAGTCCTCTTTGTCTGATATTATTATCCCTATATCAACTTACTTGTACAACCTTACTGTATCATTGTTTTATGTATGTCTCGTAGATATGTATATGTTACATATTTTAAAACGTATACAGAATAACACACTTTGTCTTTTAATTGGATATTTTAATTAATTTACACTTAATATACATTTATATATTTTACTACGTCCCTTTAATTTGTCCTTACAGCTTTGTGTTTCTTTTTTTTTAAACCTCTTTTCTTGCCAACTTTTTGATTGTCTGAGCATTTGAACTTCATTTTTCCCTCTTTGCTGGTTTGGAGTCCCTGGGTGGTTAACATGGTCAGCTGCTCACCGAAAGGTTGGAGGTTGGTGTCCACCCAGAGCCACTTCAGAAGGAAAGCCTGGCAATCTATTCCCCAAAAAATCAGCCACTGAAAATCCTATGGACCACAGTTCTACTCTGACACACACGGGATTGCCATGAGTAGGCACTGACTGAATGGCAACTGTTTTTTTAAATTAGTTTGGAATTTATACATTTAGTGGTTACCCTAGAGGTTGTAATATATTAAAGATTTACCAAAGTCTAAGGTTAAACGGTAGTTTTTCCCTCTTCTGAACAATGCAAAGATCTTAGAACATCTTAACTTTTTATTTATTCTGCTTACAGCTTGTGAGATTTCTTGAATTTTTGACTTGAGACTTTTAACCAGTTCTCAGCGACTGTCCCTTCAGATATTGTTTCTATCTCATTCTCTTTTTAATTTCCATATGGGACTCCGATTTCAAGTACGTTAGAAGGTTTATCATAGCTTGTATCCTCCACGTATTTATATTTTTGATTTTGTATTTTTCACACTTTTGTTCCTCCATGTTTCATCCTGTATGTTTTCTTCTGGTGTATTTTCCAACTGATCAACACTCTCTTCATCTATACCTAATTTGTTATGACACTCACCCACTGAGTTCTTAATTTAGGTTATTGTATTTTTTAGTTCTAAAATTTGTTTGGTTCTTTTAAAAATTTACTATGTCCTTTTATATTTTCAAGTTCTTTGTTGATGTTCTCAGCCTTGTCTTTTATCTTCTTGAATGTAATAAGCATATATACGTATATATGATTTTTGTGCTGGTAACTCCAGTATTTGGAGGCCCTGAGGATCTTTTCTATTAGCTGTTATTTCTGTTGTTTTCCTTTATGATGTCTTGTCTCCTAGAATGTCTGTTTTTTTAAAAAATTTTATTGTAGTAAAATATATAAAAAAAAGTTTCCATTTTAATAATTTTAAGTGTACAATTAAGTGGCTTGGTTATTTTTTAATGAGTATTTAGGCTTATACTAGCTACCTACAGAGAATATAGAATTAGTAAAGGATTCTATGGGCAAAATATTAAACGATGCAGGAAACTCCAGAAGAAGATGGAAAGAATACACAGAGTCATTATACCAAAAAGTATTGGTCAACATACAACCATTTCAAGAGGTAGCATATAATCAGGAACTGATGGTACTGGAGGAAGAAGTACAAGCTGCACTGAAGGCGTTGGCGAAGAACAAGGCTCCGGGAACTGATAGAATATTAATTGAGATGTTTCAACAAATGAATGCAGTGCTGGAACTGCTCACTTGTTTACACCAAGAAGTTTGGAAGACAGCTATGTGGCCAACTGACTGGAAGAGATCCATATTTATGCCTATTCCCAAGAAAGGTGATCCAACTGAATGTGGAAATTATCAAACAATATCATTAATATCACCCACAAGTAAAATTTTGCTGAAGATGATTCAAAAGTGGCTGCAGCAGTGTATCGACAGGGAACTGCCAGAAATTCGGGCCAGTTTCAGAAGAGGACGTGGAACCAGGGATATCATTGCTGGTGTCAGATGGATCCTGGCTGAAAGCAGAGAATACCAGAAGGATGTTTACCTACGTTTTATTGACCATGCAAAGGCATTTGACTGGGTGGATCATAACAAATTATGGATGACACTGGGGAGAATGGTAATTCCAGAACACTTAATTGTGCTCATGAGGAACCTCTACATAGATCAAGAGGCAGTTGTTAGGATGGAACAAGGGGATACTGAGTGGTTCAAAGTCAGGAAAGGTGTGCATCAGGGTTGTATTCTTTCACCAAACCTATTCAATCTGTATGCTGAGCAAATAGTCTGAGAAGCTAGACTATATGAAGAAGAACAGGGCATCAGGATTGGAGGAAGACTCACTAACAACCTGCTTTATGCAGATGACCCAACCTTGCTTGCTGAAAGTGAAGAGGACTTGAAGCACTTACTGATGAAGATCAAAGACCACAGCGTTTAGTATAGATTACACCTCAACATAAAGAAAACAAAAATCCTCACAACTGTCCCAGTAAGCAACATCACGATAAATGGAGAAAAGACTGAAGTTGTCAAAGATTTCATTTTACTTGGATCCACAATCGACACCCAAGGATGCAGCAGTCAAGAAATCAAAAGACACATTGCACTGAGCAAGTCTGCTGCAAAGGACCTCTTTAAAGTGTTGAAAAGCAAAGATGTCACCTTGAAGACTAAGGTGTCCCTGACCCAAGCCATGGTATTTGCAATCACATCATATGCTTGTGAAAGTTGGACAGTGAATAAGGAAGACCAAAGAAGAACTGACGCCTTTCAACTGTGGTGTTGGTGAAGGATATTGAATATACCATGGACTGCCAAAAAGATGAACGAATCTGTCTTGGAAGAAGTACAGCCAGAATGCTCCTTAGAAGCAAGGATGGCAGGACTGTGTCTTCCATACTTTGGAGATGTTGTCAGGAGGGATCAGTCCCTGGAAAAGGACATCGTGCTTGGTAAAGTACAGAGTCAGCGGAAAAGAGGAAGACCCTCAACAAGATGGACTGACACAGTGGCTACAACAATGGCTCAAGCATAACAATTGTAAGGATGGCTCAAGACCAGGCAGTGTTTCGTTCTGTTGTGCATAGGGTCACTATGAGTTGGAACCAACTTGATGGTACCTAACAACAACAACAACCTACGGAAAGAATTTACGTTTACTTCTGCCAGGATTTACACTGCTAGTGCCTGAGGGTTCTAGCGATTCAGACTACCTTAAAACAATTTCAGAATTTGAGATGATTGGAAGCTAGGCTTTAGTACATGTGAGGGATGGTCTATTTCTGGTTCACTCTGACTCCTATAATGCAGCCTTTTGTGGTTCTCACTCCAAAGCATAGAGGCTTTAATAAGGACCCTTGCCTTGGCAGGTCCAGTATTCTAGTAATTGTTCTCTAGTTGAATAAAGCCATCAAAAGACCATTCAGCCTCTCAGACATTCATCCATCTCTTCTAAAATTGGCAGACAACTTCAGGAAAAAGTGGTCTGAAGTTTTGGACTCACTCTCTCGATTTCTGTCTTCTCCCAGATCTTAGCCTTGTAATTCTTCACTATCTTCTTAACACACCAATGTCTTCAAGCAGATTTTTTTTTTTTATTTTGCCCAGCTTTTCTAACTTCCTCAGTGAATGGGTTGGTTGAAGTTACTTAACGTGCAATTGCTAGGAATGCAAGTCTTAGTACCCAAGCCCAGTGCCGTCGATTCGATTCTGACTCAAGTCTAAGTAGATAGTATTTTTTGAATCTCCATTTTTCAAATAATCACTGTTCAGAGAGGTTAAGTAACTTTCCCAAGGTCATAGAAAGTAAATGATAGAGCTGGGATTTTAATTTAGAATCTGATGGGAAAGCCTACTTTGGAGGCTGTAGTCAATTTACACTTTAATGTAAATTTACAATTTTTAACAACTCTGCTCCAATGCCACTAGGGCAACCCAACTCCTTGGTTAAAATCCTTTAGGCATTAGGCCTTGCTTCCTCCCTGCAGCTTGCCTCATCACTCCCTTCTCTGCTGCCCAGGGCCCCCTACAGAACCCACCAAAGACTCTTTCACCCTTCCTTTGGCCTCATTCCTCTTCATCCAGGCCTCTCTGTAGGCACAGGGCAAAACTGTGCAGAAAACAGAACGTCAAGTGCCATCAGGGCAGGGTGAGATGGGGGCAGGGCTGGACATTGCCTTTCCTTTCTGGGCTCTAGGGAGCGGCTGATTTTGCATGAGCTTTATTTGGAAGACCTCCACTCCTCGCTGACTCATATCTAGCTTGAGTCAACTCACACCCTCTGAATTTGCACATTTGTCTCCTAAAGCTGCTGCAGAGCAGAAGGGGGCCACCTGACAATTCTCCCTGCTGAATTTCCTTCTGTGGGGACACCTCCGTTTCACTGGCTAGCCCAGATAATCTTGGGCCAGGAAGGTGACTGACTCCTCTTCAGCTCCCTGGTACCCTCAATGTGAATAGCAGTGCTCGCACTGTTGCCTGCAAGAGCCTCCCATCCTACTTCACAAGGAAAAGAGGCCATCAGTCATGAAGGTTGAATCTGCTGTCTCCTCTTTCCCCTCCAGATGTTTGATGTTTTCATTCCTCTTCCATTCTGTCTCAAAGGAAGGGAGATGGCACAGCTATGAAGACCACAACTTTACGGCGACTTGAGTTTAAATCCTGAATCTGCCACTTAATGGTTATTTGACCCTGAATGAGTCTTCAATTATTTTGAGCCTTACTTTATTACTGTGAGAACTGTGAGAGCCAGAGCTCAATGGAACTGCCTTGTTTTTCCAGGTCTCGAAAGTTTTCTGCCTTTGTCAGGGTGCAGCCAACGCTCTCCTTTTTTAAAATTTTATTTATTTTGTTGTTGTTATTGAGAATATACACAGCAAAACATAAACCAATTCAAGTTTCTACGTGTACAATTCAGTTACATTGATTACATTCTTCAAGTTGTGCAATCATTCTCACTGTCTTAGTTATCTAGTGCTGCTATAACAGAAATACCACAAATGGATGGCTTTAACAGACGTAAATTTATTCTCTCACATTCTAGATGTTAGAAATCCGAATTCAGGGTGCCAGCTTCAGGGGAAGGCTTTCTCTCTCTTTTGGCTCTGGAGGAAGTTCTGGTCATCAATCTTCCCCTGGTCTAGGAACTTCTCAACACAGGGACCCTGGGTCTAAAAGATATACTCCATTCCTGGCACTTCTTTCTTGGTGGTAATTTGGTTCCCGTCTCTTTGCTCGCTTCTCTCTCCTTTTATTCCTTGTAAGATAAAAGGTGATGCAGGCCACATCTGAGGGAAAATCTCCTCACATTGGATCCTGAGTAAAGGTGTTGCGTCCCACCCTAATCCTCTTTAACATAACCTAATCTTGCCTCGTTAACCACAGGCAGAGATTAGGATTTACAACACATAGGAAAATTACATCAAATAACTAAATAGTGGACAACCACGTGATACTGGGAATCATGGCCTAGCCAAGTTAACACACATTTTTTGGGGGGACACAATTCAATTCATAACACTCACCTTTTTTTTCTGAGTTGTTCCTCCCCAGTAACGTAAATTCATTGCCCACTAACGTTCTTATCTAATCTTTTGAGTTACTGTTGTCAATTTGATCCCATATGAGGAGTTCTTAAAAAAGCATAATTCTCAAGGCAGACATTTTTTTACTAGTTAAGCTAAACTATTGCTTGATTTTACAGCGCCCTGGTGGTGAAGTGGTTAAGAGCTCAGGCTGCTAACCGAAAGTCGGCAGTTCAAATCTATCAGCTGCTCCTTGGAAACCCTATGGGGCAGTTCTATTCTGTCCTATATGGTCGCTATGAGTCAGAATAAACTTGACAACACACAACAACAATAACATTGTTTGGTTTTAAGAAGAGTTCAGGGGTATTTTTGATTTAAGGTTTAATTATTATCTCAAAGCAATAGTTTCAGGGGTTCATCCAACCTTCATGGCTCCAGGAAGTCTGGAGTCCATAAGAATTTGAAATTCTGCTCTGCATCTTCTCTCTTTTGATCAGGACTCTTCTACAGAGTCTCAGTAATAGTAGCTGGGCACCACCCACTTCTTTTGGTCTCATGATAAATGAGGCAGTTGTTCATGGAGGCAATTAGCCACACATTCCACTTCCTCCTCCTCTTCCTGACTCTCCTTCTTCCTCTATTGGTGCAGGCAAATAGAGGTCAGTTGTTGTGCCTTGGATGGCCACTTGCAAGCTTTTGTGTGTGTGTGTGTGTGCTTTAGGTGAAAGCTTACAAAGCAAATTAGTTGCTCATTCAAAATTTTATACACAAATTTTTTCGTGACATTGGTTGCAATATCCGCAATGTGTCATCACCCTCCCCCTTTCCACCGTTGGTTCCCCATTTTCGTTTGTCCAGTTTTCCTGTCCTTTCCTGCATTCTTGTCTTTCCTTTTGGGCAGATGTTGCCCATTTGGTCTCGTATACTTAACTGATCTCAGAGGTACGTTCTTCACTCATGTTACTGTCTGTTTTGTAGGTCTGTCTAATCTTTGGCTGAAAGGTGAACTTCAGGAGTGGCTTCAGTTCTGAGTTAGCAGGGTTTCCAGGGAGCTATAGTCTCAAGACTTCCTCCAGTCCTTCTCAGATCTGTAAGTCTGGTATTTTTTGTGAATTTGAATTTTGTTGTACATTTTTCTCCTGCTCTGTCCGGGACCCTCTATTCTGATCCTCATCAAAGCTGTAAGTGGTGGTAGCCAGGCACCATCTAGTTCTTCTAGGCTGAGGCTGGTAGAGGCTGTGGTTTCTGTGGTCCCTTAGTCCTTTGTACTAATATATTCCTTGTGTCTTTGGTTTTCTTCATTCTCCTTTGTTCCAGACAGGATGGGACCAATAGATGTTATCTTAGATGGCTGCTTACAAGCTTTTAAGACCCCAGAGGCTACTCACCAAAGTAGGGTGTAGAACATTTTCTTTATGAACTATGTTATGTCAACTGACCTAGATGTCCTCTGAGACCATGGTTCCCAGCCCTCAGCCCCAGTAACTTGGTACCTCAAGGTGTTTGGATATGTCTAGGAAGCTTCTGTGACTGTACATCCCTTGTGCTCTATTATATATATGAATATACATGTTGTACATACAAATATGTATGTATGTATGTGGATATACTCCTACAAAGAAGAACAGTTAATATGACTATTATTCAAATTTACACATCAACCACTAATGCCAAAGATGAGGAAACCGAAGATTTTTTTACCAACTTCTGCAGTCTGAAATTGATCAAACATGCAATCAAGATGCATTGATAACTACTGGTGATTGGAATGCGAAAGTTGGAAACAAAGAAGAAAGAACAGTAGTTGGAAAATGTGGCCTTAGTGACAGAAATGACTCCAGAGATTGCATGATAGAATTTGCAAGACCAAAGACTTTTTCATTGCAAATAGCTTTTTTCACCAACATAAATAGTGACTACACGTGGACCTCGCCAGATGGAACACATGGGAATCAACTCAACTACATCTGTGGAAAGAGATAATGGAAAAACTCAATATCATCACTCAGAACAAAGCCAGGGGCTGACTGTGGAACAGACCATCAATTGCTCCTATGCAAGTTCAAGTTGAAGCTGAAGAAAGTTAGAACAAGTTCATGAGAGCCAAGGTATGGCCTGGAACACATTCCTCCTGAATTTAGAGACCATCTCAAGAATAGATTTGACTCATTAAAAACTAATGACTGAAGGCAGGATGAGTTGTGAAATGCCATCAAGGACATCATACGTGAAGAAAGCAAGAGGTCATTAAACAGACAGGAAAAAAAGAAAAGACCAAAATGGATGTCGGAAGAGACTCTGAAAGTTGCTCATGAACATAGAGTAGCTAAAGTGAAAGGAAGAAATGATGAAGTTAAAAAAAAATGAACAGAAGATTTCAAAGGTGGCTTGAGAAGACAAAGTATTTTAATGTAATGTGCAAAGACCTAGAGTTAAAAAACTAAAAGGGAAGAACACACTCAGCATTTCTCAAGCTGAAGAGAAAATTCAAGTCTTGAGTTGCAATACTGAAGTATTCTAAGGGGAAAATATTGAACAACACGGGAAGCATCAAAAGAAGATGGAAGGAACACACAGAGTCACTATACCAAAAAGAAATGGTTGATGTTCAACCATTTCAGTAGATAACGCATATGATCAAGAACTGATGGTACTGAAGGAAGACGTCCAAGTTGCACTGGAGGGCACTGGCGAAAAACAAGTCTCCAGGAACCGACAGAATACCAACTGAGATGTTTCAACCAACAGATGTAGCACTAGAAGTGCTCATTCGTCTATACCAAGAAATTTGGAAGACAGCTATCTGGCCAACCAACTGCAAGAGATCCATATTTGTGCCCATTCCAAAGAAAGGTGATCCAACAGAATGCAGAAATTATCAAACAATATCATTATTATCACAAACAAGTAAAATTTTGCTGAAGATCATTCAAAAGCGATTGCAGGAGTACATTGACAGGGAACTGCCAGAAATTCAAGCTGGATTCAGAAGATGACGTGGAAACAGGGATATCATTGTTGATGCCAGGTGGATCTTGGCTGAAAGCAGAGAATACCAGAAAAATGTTTACCTGTGTTTTATTGACTATGCAAAAGCATTTGACTGTGCGGATCATAACAAATTATGGATAACATTGCGAAGAATGGGAATTCCAGAACACTTAATTGTCCCCATGTGGAACATGTACACAGACCAAGAAGCAGTCATTGGAACAGAACAAGGGGATATTGTGTGGTTTAAAATCAGGGAAGGTGTGCATCAGATTTGTATCCTTTCTCTGTACTTACTGAATCTGTATGCTGAACAAATAATCCGAGAAGCTGGACTATATGAAGAAGAACGTGGCATCAGGATTGGAGGAAGATTCATTAACAACCTGAGATATGCAGATAACACAACCTTGCTTGCTGAAAGTGAAGAGGACTTGAAGCACTTATTGATGATCATAGACTACAGCCTTTTCTATGGATTACACCTTAACATAAAGAAAACAAAAATCCTCGCAACTATACCAAGAAGCAACATCATGATAAATAGAGAAAATATTGACATTGTTAAAGATTTCATTTTACTTGTATCCACAATCAAGGCCCACAGAAGCAGTAGTCAAAAAATCAAATGACACATTGCATTGGGCAAATCTGCTGCAAAAGACCACTTTAAAGAGTTAAAAAGCAACCACGTCACTTTAAGGACTAAGGTGCGTCTTACCCAAGCCATGGTGTTTTCAATCTCCTCATATGCATGTGAAAACTGGACAATGAATAAGGAAGACCAGTGAAGAACTGATGCCTTTGAGTTATGGTGTTGGCGAAGACATAGGCTGCCAGAATAACGAACAAATCTGTCTCGGAAGAAGTACAGCCAGAACGCTCCTTAGAAGCAAGGATGGTGAGACTTCGTCTCACATACTGTGGACATGTCATCAGGAGGGACCAGTCCCTGTAGAAGGACATCATGCTTGGTAAAGTAGAGGGTCAGCAAAAACCAGGAAGACCCTTGATGAGATGGATTGACACAGTGGCTGTAACAATGGGCTCAAGCATAGTAATGATTGCGAGGAGGGTGCAGGACTGGGAATTGTTTTGTTCTGTTGTACATAGGGTCGCTATGAGTTGGAACCGACTCGAAGGCACCTAACAACAACAACAGCAACGGTTAATGATACCAAGCATCTTTTCATATATTTGTTGGCCGTCTTAATGTCCTCTTTGGTGACATGTCTGTTCATGTCCTTTGCCCATTTTGTGATTAGTTGCTTGTCCTTTTATTGTTGAGGTTTTCTGTATATTTTAGAGATTAAACCTTTATCAGATATGTCGCTGCCAACGATTTTTTCCCAGTCTGTAGGTTCTCTTTTTACTCTTTCGGGTAAGTCTTTTGATGACCAGAAGTATTTAATTTTTAGGAGGTCCCAGTTATCTAGTTTATTTTCTGGAGTCTGTGAATTTTTAATTATGCTTGATAGTCTATTTACGCCATAAATTAGGGCCCCTAGCATTGTCCCTATGTTTTCTTTCATGAACTTCATAGTTTTAGGTTTTACATTTAGGTCTTTGATCCATCTTGAGTTAGTTTTTGTGTATGGGGTGAGGTATGGGCCCTGTTTCATTTTTCTGCAAATGGATATCCAATTTTGCCAGCACCGTTTGTTGAAGAGACCATGTCTCCCCCATTTAAAGGACTATGACCCTTTGTCAAAGATTGGGAATTTGTCCGTTTTCTCTAGGTTTTCAAGTTTGTTGGTGTACAATTTTTCATAGTATTCTGTTATGATCATTTTTATTTCAGTTAGTTCTGTTGTGATGTCGCCCATCTCATTTCTCCCTTTGCTTATTTGCATCTTCTCCTTTTTTCTTTGGTCAGTTTGGCCAGTGATTTGTCAATTTTATTGACCCTTTCAAAGAACTAACTTCTACTCTCGTTGATTGTTTCAATTGTTTTTCTGTTTCATTTACTTCTGCTCTAATCTTTATTGTTTCCTTTTTTCTGGCAGCTGTGGGCTTCTTTTGCTGCTTTTTTTCAAGTTGTAGAGTTAAGGTATTGATTTTGGCCCTTCTTTTTTGATGTGTGTGTTTATTGCTATAAATTGGACTCTGAACACTGCTTTTGCTGTGACCCAAAGGTTTTGGTACGTTGTATTTTCATTCTCATTTGATTTTAGGAATTTTTTCATTTAATCTTTAATTTCTTCTATTACCCAGTGGGTTTTAAGCCTGGCATTGTTCAGTTTCCAAGTATTTGATTTTTTTTCCCCTTGTTCTTCCTGTTGTTGATTTCTAATTTTATAGTGTTGTAATCTGAGAAGATGCTTTGTAGTATTTTGATATTTTTTAATTTATTGATGCTTGCTTCATGGCCTAGGATATGGTCTATTCTAGACAATGATTGATGTGTACTGAAGAAGGATGTGCTCTGTTATTGGGTAGAGTGCTCTGTATACGTCTATGAGATCAAGTTGGTTGATTGTTATTTAGATCTTCTGTATCTTTGTTGAGTTTCTACTTTTGTCCATCATCAAAAGTGGTGTGTTAAATTCTCCTACTATTGTTGTAGAACTGTCTATTTCTCTTTTCATTTCTGTTAGGTTTTGTTTTATGTATTTTGGAGCTCTGTCATTGGGAGTATAGATATTTATTAAGGTTATATCCTCTTGGTGGACTGATACTCAATCATTATATACTGTTTTTCCTTGTCTCTTATGATGGAGCTTGATTTAAAGTCTGTTTTATCAGATTAGTATTGCCACTCACACTCTTTTTGGTTACTGTTTCTTGATATACTTTTTTCCCTCATTTGATTTTTAACTTTATGTCTTTGTGTCTAAAACATGTCTCTGGTAGGCAATATATTGATGGGTCTTTTTTTTTTTTTTTTTAATGCACTCTGTCATTCTCTGTCTCTTGAATGGGTACATTTAACCCATTTACATTCAGTGTGATTATTGATAGATATGAATTTACTGCTGTCATTTTTTATGATTTTTTTTTGTGGTGCTGACAGCTTCTTTGTTCTGTTTAATTTTCTGTGCTGAGTTCTTTTTGTTCATGGATTGCCTTTTCATTTACTTCTTTTTTTGTTGATTTTGTGTTTACTCAGTTTTTTGGTTTGGTTTTCAGTCATTTTTATTTTCTTCTTGTTTATTTTGATGGATGTCTTAGACACTTAGTACTGCTATAACAGAAGTACCACAGGTGGATGGCTTTAACAAACAGAAGTTTATTCTCTCACACTTTAGGAGGCTAGAAGTCTAAATTCAGGGCACCAGCTCCAGGGAAAGGCTTTCTACCTCTGTCAGTTCTGGGGGAAGGTGCTTGTCATCAATCTTTCCCTGGTCTAGGAGGTTCTCAATGCAGGTAAACTGGGTCCAAAGGATGCATGCACTCTTGGCTTTCCTTGCTTGGTTGTAATGAGGTCCCCAAAAGTGTGTGTCAACTTGGCTAGGCCATAATTCCCAGTATTGTGTGACTGTCCACCATTTTGTGATCTGATGTGATTTTTCTATGCGCTGTAAATCCTACTTGTATGATGTTAATGAGGCAGGATTAGAGGCAGTTATGTTAATGATACAGGACTCAAGCTACAAAATTAGGTTGTGTCTTGAGTCATTCTCTTTTCAGACACAAAAGAAAGAAGCAAGCAGAGAGACAGGTGGACCTTACGACACCAAGAATGAAGAACCAGGAGAGGAGCATGTCCTTTGGACATGAGGCCCCTGCACTGAGAAGCTCCTAGACCAGAGGAAAATTTATGACAAGGACCTTCCTCTAGAGCTGAAAGAGAAAGAAAGCCTTCACCTGGAGCTGGCACCCTGAATTCAGACTTCTAGCCTACTAGACTGAGAGAGAATACATTTCTCTTTGTTAAAGCCATACACCTGTGGTATTTCAGCTGCAGCAGCTCTAGATAACTAAGACAATGGGTAAGTTTGTTAATTTTCTTTGTGGTCACTGTGAAGTGTATGTTTATCATCCTATGTTTAAAACAGTGTTATTTGTGGACACTGCCTTGACTTCCTGTCCATATGGAAGTTCCGCAATTATACTATTTGTTCCCCTTTTTATTTTGAAGTTGTCATCAATTTCAGATTGACACCCTTCGTTCCCTGTTTTTGATTCTCTAGCCTTATTTTACTTTTGAGATTTCTCTATCTGGGTTGGAATGTTGGTGATGCCATCTTGTAGCTTGCTCTCAGGTTGTCGTCTGCTGTAGTTGGTTCTTTATCTGAAAGAATCCCTTTAATATTTCTTCTTAAGGATAATCTGGTTTTTACAAATTCCCTTAACTTTTGTTTATCTGAGAATGTCCTAATTTCACCATCATTTTTTTATTTGAGAGTCAATTTTGCTAGGTATATGATTCTTGGTTGGTGTCTTTAGCTAGTGCTGCTATAACAGAAATACCATAAGTGGATGGCTTTAACAAATGGAAATTTATTCTCTCACAGTCTAGCAGGCCAGAAGTCCAAATTCAGATCACCAGCTCCAGGGGAAGGCTTTCTCTCTTTCTATTAGCTCTGGGGGAAGGTCCTTGTCATCAATCTTCTCTTGATCTAGGAGCTTCTCAGTGTAGGGAGCCCAGGTCCGAAGGATGTGTTGTGCTCCCAGTGCTTCTTTCTTGGTGGTATGAGATCCCCTGTCTCTCTTCTCGTTTCTTTTATATCTCAAAAGGCATCGATTCAAAATACAACCTAATCTTGTGGATTGAGTCCTGCCTCATTAGCATAACTGCCTGCAATCGTGCCTCATTAACATCATAGAGGTTAGGATTTATAATACATAGAATAATCACATCAGATCACAAAATGGCGGACAGTCACATAATATTGGGAATCATGTCCTAGCCCACTTGATACACATTTTTGGGAGACAAAATTCGATCTGTAACAGTTGGCAATTCTTTTCTTTCAGGATTTTATGTATGTCATCCCATCACCCTCTTGCCTGCATGGTCTCTGCCAAGAAATCAGAGCTTAGTCTTTTTGGAGTCCTTTTGTAGATGATATTTCATTTTTCCTGAGCCCCTCTCAGAATTCTTTCTTTATCTTTGGTCTTGGAAAGTTTGATTATGCTGTCTTGATGACTTTCTTCTGGGGTCTATCCTGGATGGGGTTCACTGAACTTCTTTCATAAAAACCTCATCTTTCATGATATTGGGGAAATTTTCTTCCAGAAGATCTTCAAAAGTTCTCTCTGTGCTTTTTTTTTTGTTGTTTAGTTTTCTCCCGTTCTGGAATTCCAATCACATGTGTAAATTATTCCTCTTCTTAGTGTCCCACAAAACTCATAGGCTTTCTCCATTTTTTTCTTCCCATTCTTTTTTCTGATTGTTCCTTGAACACACTGGTATCAAAGATTTTGTCCTCTATTTTATTAATTCTTCTTTCCATTGTTTCCATTCTACCTCTGTGTACTTTCACTGAGTTATCTATTTCTGGTATTTTATTGTTAACCTTCTGGATTTCTAGTTGCTGTTTTTGTATGATTTCTAATTGTCTATTTAATTAGTCATTTTCCACTTGTACTTTTTTCCTGAATTCTTCTATGATTTTGTCTGTGTTTTCCTTGATCTCTTTGGAGTATATATTAGCCTTTTGAATTCTTTATCGGGCAGTTCTATTACCATCTCTTCCTCAGGAAAATTTTCTGCCCCTTTATTTTGGTCATTTGATTGAGCCATCTTATCATTTCATTATATGATTTGATATTGTCTGCTGTGTCTGAGACATTAAGATGTTGTTTTATTTATTTATGATTTTTGTTTTCTTTTGTTTTGATTTGTCAGCGCAGGTGGGTCAGGTATGCTTCCGTGATCATTCGTCTGCTGCACAGGGGCATTCACTTCCTATCCCCAGTTGGATGGGGCAACAGTGGGCAAGGCAAGACCTTCTCGCTGTTCACTGTTCATGTGAGAGGGCTGAATGTGTACTGGGTGGGGGCTATCTGGCAGTATAGGAATGCTCACAGTCACTCACCGGGTGGGCTGGTGATGGGCAACGAGCAAGGTAGGCATCTGGGGGTGCTGAAGTTCTCCCTTTATCTGGGAGGGAGGGACAGTTGGCTGGGGGCACACAGGTGCTGTCTCTGATGGGACAGGGAAGGTGCGATTGGCTGGGGGGTGTGCAGGCCCTCTCCCAGGCAGCGGGAGGTAGGGCAGGGTACAGGGGAGCACTGGCGTTCTCTTCTGTGGGAAAGGGGTGGGTAGCCAGGGAGGGGAGAAGAGAGAAAAAACAAAACAAAAAACGGGTGGTCATCTATTGCTCTGTGCTTGCCACCTGCCTTCTGGTCAGGTATTGCTTCTGGAGAGTCATCCTGTCTCTGGGTCCTGGCTCCCTCCCTGCTCTGTGTATGCCAGGAGCCCTGAAGCTCTCATCCTCCTTCCTGTACTTTCCCTCCTTAGCTCCAGTTCATGTTCTGGTCACCTTGCTTCACTCCAGGCATGTCGACACAGTTTCTCTGTCTCCTATTGGGGGTTCCATGATGTTGTCTTCCTGTCCTCCTCACCCAGGATCACTGCTGGCTTTGTCTCAAAATTTCTCAGGTGTGCCCAGCTGTGTGGCAGGGCACCCATACTCTGTGTCTCTCCCTGTTCACTGTTGTCATTCAGTTTCTTTTTCCAATTGGTGTTTGATCTAATTCTGTATCCTTTCATTTGATGCTCAGGCTTCCAGGGTTGTCACCTGTATCTGTTTCACTTTGTTTCTTGGGTCTTTGCTGTAGAGGGATGGCGTGGTGCATCTCACTAGGCCACCATCTTGAATCTCTGCTTTGTTATTTTCTGGCTTTTTTTTTTTTTTTTTAATCTTAAGCATCCTAGTTATGAGCGAATTGGTATCTCATTGTGGTTTTGATTTGCGTCTCTCTTATGGCTAATGACCCTGAGCATCTTTTCATGTGTTTGGCGGCCATTTGAATATCCACTTTGGTGACATGTCTATTCAAGTTCTTTGCCTGTTTTATGACTGAGTTATTTGCCTTTTTGTTGTTAAATTGTCAAAGTTTTATATATATTTTGAATATTGGATTCTTGTTGGATATATGGTTTCTGAAGATATTCTCTCAGTCAGTAGTTTGTCTTTTCACTTTTTTGGTAAAATCTTTGGATTTTGCCTTTTTCTGTTTGTGCCTTTGTTATTATATTAGATAATCCATTCTGAAATGCTAGGCCCAATAGCATTGCTCCTGCATTTTCTTCTAGGAATTTTAAGGTTTTAGTTTGCACATTTAGGTCCTTAATCCACTTTGAATTTTTTTTGTTTATGGTGTGAGGCATGGTTCCTGTTTCATTTTCTGCATGTGGAAATCCATTTTCTCAGCACATCTTATTGAAGAGACTCTTCTTTCCCCATCAAATGGACTTAGTATTCTTGTAAAAAATCAGTTGACCATAGATATGTGGGTTTATTTCTGGATTCTCAATTCTATTCCATTGGTCTATGTGACTATTCTTATACCAGTACCAAGCTGTTTTGTGTACCGTAGCTGTAGAGTATGTTTTAAAATCAGGAAGTGTGAGCCCTCCTACTTTGCTTTTTATTTTCAACATTGTTTTAGTTATTTGGGGCTTCTTGCCATTCCATATAAAGTTGAGGATTGGTTTTTCTATTTCTGTAAAGAAGGCTGTTGGACTTTTGACCAGGATTGTGTTGAATCTATAGATCAGTTTGTATAGTATTGACAATATTAAGTCTTCCAATCCATGAACATGGAACATCTTTCCTTTTATTTTAGTCTTCTTTAATTTCTTTCAGCAGTGTTTTATAGTTTTCATTGTATAAGTCCTTCACCTCCCTGGTTAGGTTTATTTCTAGGTATTCTATTCTCTGTTATTGTAAATGGAATGTAAATGTAAATACCTCTCCTTCTTCAGCTGCTGCTTCAGGTGAATAAAGATCAATTGTGCCTCGGATGGCCACTTTCAAGCTTTTAAGACCCCAGGCCTACACAACAAAGTACAAGGTAGAATAGAAGCACTAAACACATTATTAGGCCAATTAATTGGGATGTCCCAAGAAACCATGACCCTAAACCCCCAAATCAGGGAACAAAATCCCATAAAGTGTTTGGTTGTACGTAAACATCCTCAGCACCTACTCATTTCTTTTTTGTTGTTGTTGTTGTAAATATATCACACAATTTTTGTCAACTCAACTTTTTTTTTTTTAATAGAAAAAACTAGTTTCTCATTAAAGAGTTAGTACACATATTGTTTTAGGACATTGGTTAACAACCTTGGGTTCCCTATTACCAGCTTTCCTGTCACCTCCTGCCTTCTAGTCCTTGTCCCAGGGCTAGTGTACCCCTTTAGTCTCATTTTGTTTTTGGCTGAAGGGTGAGCCTCAGGAGTGACTTCATTACTGAGCTGAAAGGGTGTCTAGGGGCCATACTCTCAGAGTTTCTCCAGTCTCTGTCAGGCCAGCAAGTCTGGTCTTTCTTTTTGAGTTAGAATAGTGGTCTACATTTTTCTCCAGCTCTGTCCAGGACCCTCCATGTGATCCCTGTCAGAGCAGTCGGTGGTGGTAGCCACGCACCATCTAGTTGTACTGGACTCAGTCTGGTGGAGGCCATAGTAGATGTGGTCCATTATTCCTTTGGACTAATCTTTCCCTTGTATCTTTGGTTTTCTTCATTCTTCTTTGCTCCCAAAGGGGTGAGGCTAGTGGAGTATCCTAGATGGCCACTCAGTGGCTTATAAGACCCCAGACACTACTCGACTAAAGTAGAATGTAGAACATTTTCTTTATAAACTATATTATGTCAATTGAGCTAGATGTTCCCTGAGGCCATGGTCCCCAGAGCCCTCAGCCCAGCAATTCAGTCCCTCAGGGAGTTTGGATGTGTCTGTGGAGCTTCCATAACCTTGCCTTGTAGAAGTTCTGCTGGTCTCCCCAGTACTGTGTAGTGTCTCACCCTTTACCAAAGTTACCACTTACCTGTTGTTTGTTTAGTGTTTTTCCATCCCCACCCCTCCCCTCCCTCATAACCATCAAAGATTGTTTCTTTTTGTGTGTAAAACTTTTCATGAGTTTTTACAGTTAGTGGTCTCATAAAATATTTGTCCTTTTGTGACTGACTTTTTTGACTCAGCATAATACTCTCCAGATTCATCCATGTTATAAGATGCTTTACAGATCCATCACTGTTCTTTATCATTGTATAATACTCCATTGTGTATATGTACCCCAGTTTGTTCATCCACTCATCTGTTGGTGGGCATCTAGGTTGTTTCCATCTTTTTACTATTGTGGACAATGCTGCAGTGAACATGGGTGTGCATATGTCTATTCATGTGACGACTCTTATTTCTCTAGGCTATATTCCTAGGAGTGAGATTGCTGGATCATATGGTATTACTATTTCCAGCTTTCTAAGGAAGCGCTTATCATTTTCCAAAATGGTTGTATTGTTTTGCATGCCCACCAGCAGTGCATAAGAGTTCCGAACTCTCTGCAGCCTCTCCAACATTTGTTATTTCCTGTTTTTTTGGTTCGTTACAATAATGCTGGGGTGAGATGGTATCTCATTGTGGTTTTGATTTGCATTTCTGTAATGGCTACTGATCTTGAGCATTTCCTCTTGTGTCTGCTGGCCACTTAAATGTCTTCTTTCATGCAGTGTCTGTTCATTTCCTTTGCCCATTTTTTAATTGGATTATTTTTCTTTTTTTTGTAGAGCTATTGGATATTCTTGTAGATTTTGAAGATTAGACCTTTGTCTGATTTGTAATAGCCAATTTTTTTTCCCCCAGACTGTAGGTTCTCTTTTCACTCTTTTGGTGAAGTATTTTG
Organism: Loxodonta africana; assembly: GCF_030014295.1. Classification (NCBI taxonomy): domain Eukaryota; kingdom Metazoa; phylum Chordata; class Mammalia; order Proboscidea; family Elephantidae; genus Loxodonta; species Loxodonta africana. Next base: position 89,960,656 of record NC_087353.1, on the reverse strand, counting down.
ATGAGCAGAATTGTTTTAATTTTTAGAAGATCCCAGTTATCTAGCTTATCTTCTGAAGCTTGTGTATTCTTGCTTGTGGTTTGTACCCTGTTAATGCCGTGTATTAGGGCCTCTAGCGTTGATCCTATTTTTTCTTCTAAGAACTTCGGAGTTTTTGGCTTTATATTTAGGTCTTTGATCCATTTTGAATTAGTTCTGTATGTGGTGTGAGGTATGGGTCCTATTCCATTTTTTTTTTTTTTTTGTAGATGGACATCCAGTTTTTGCCAGCACCATTTGTTGACTTTGGGTCCCTGTCAAAAATCAGGTGACCATAGGTGGATGGATTTACATCTGGGTTCTCAATTATGTTCCGTTCGTCAGTGTATCTGTCATGGTACCAGTAACTGGCTGTTTTGACTACTGTGGCTGTATAGTAGGTTCTGATGTCAGGTAGTTTGAGTTTCCTACTTTATTCTTCTTCATCAATAGTGCTTTACTTATCCAGAGCTTCTTTCCTTTCCATATAAAGTTAATGATAAGGTTTTCCATCTCTTTAAAGAATGTTGTGGGTATTTGGATCAGGATTGCATTGTATTTGTAAGTCGCTTTGGGTAGAATTGTCATTTCCACAATGTTGAGTCTACCTATCCATGAGCATGGGATGTTTTTCCATTTATGTAGCTCTCTTTTGGTTTCTTGCAGTAGTGTTTTGTAGTTTTCTTTGTGAAGGTCTTTTACATCCCTGGTTATATTTATTCCTAAGTATTTTATTTTTTAGGGGCTATTATATATGGCATTGTTTCCCCAATTTCCTTTTCATTGTTCTCTTTATCGGTGTATAGGAATCCAACTGATTTTTGTATGTTTATCTTGTATCCTGCTACTGTGCTGAGCCAATTCAACTTTTTAAAGGTGTACAGCTTATTGATCTGTAGAAAGAGTCAATGGAGAAGCTCAATATCATCAGTGAAAACAAGGCCAAGGCCTAAGGAACAGTCCATCAATTGCTCATATGCAAATTCAAGCTGAACCCAAAGAAAATGAAAACTGTCCATGGGAGCCAAAGTACAACCTTGAGTACATCTTACCTGAATTTAGAGACCATCTGAAGAGTAGAGTTGATGCACTGAATGCTAATGACTGAAGACCAGACGAGTGGTAGGGTGACATAAAGGACATCATACGTGAAGACAGCAAGAGGTCATTAAAAAGACAGGAAATAAACAAAAGACCAAAATAGACATCAGAAGAGACTCTGAAACTTGCTCTTGAATGTAGAGTAGCTAAAGCAAATGGAAGAAACGATTAAGCAAAAGAGCTGAACAGAAGATTTCAAAGGGTGGTTTGAGAGCACAAAGTAAGATATTACAATGAAATATGCAAAGACCTGGAGTTAGAAAACCAAAAGCTGAAAGAACTGAAGAAAAAATTCAAGCCTCAAGTTGCAATATTGAAGGATTCTATGGGGTAAATATTGAATGACACAGGAAGCATCAAAAGAAGATGAAAGGAATACAAAGAGACACTGTACAAAAAAGAATTGGTCAACGTTCAACCATTTCAGGAGGTAACATACGACCAAAAACTGATGGTACTGAAGGAAGAAGTCCAAGCTGCTCTGAAGGCATTGGGGAAAAACAAGGCTCCAGGAATTGATGGAATATCAATTGAGATGTTTCAACAAATAGATGCAGTGCTGGAGGTGCTCACTCGTCTATGCCAAGAAATTTGGAAGACAGCTATCTGGCCAACCAACTGGAAGAGATCCATATTTGTGCCCATTCCAAATAAAGGGGATCCAACAGAATGCAGAAATTATCAAACAATACCATTAATATCAGAGACAAGTAAAATTTTGCAAAGATAATTCAAAAATGGTTGCAGCAGTATATCAGTAGGGAACTACCAGATATTCAAGCCAGATTCAGAAAAGGATGTGGTAGGAGAGACATCATTGCTGATGTCAAATGGATCTTGGCTAAGAGCAGAGAATACCCAAAAGATGTTTATCTGTGTTTTATTGACTATGCAAAGGCATTTGACTGCGTGGAGCATAACAGATTATGGATAACATTGCAAAGTATGGGAATTCCAGAACACCTAATTGTCCTCATGAGGAAACTGTACATAGATCAAGAGGCAGTCGTTACAACAAAATAAGAGGATACTGGGTGGTTTAAAACCAAGAAAGGTGTATGGCAGCATTGTATCCTTTCACCATACTTATTCAATCTGTATGCTGAGCAAATGACCCAAGAAGCTGGACTATATGAAGAAGAACAGGGCATCAGGATTGGAAGAAGATGCATTAGCAACCTTCAATATGCAGATGACACAACCTGGCTTGCTGAAAGTTAAGAGGACTTTAAGCCTTTGATGAAGATCAAAGGCTATAGCCTTCAGTGTGGATTACGTCTCAACATAAAAAAAAAAAATCCTCCCAACTGGACCAATAACCAACATCATGATAAATGGAGAAAAGATTGAAGTTGTCAAGGATTTCATTTTACTTGGATTCACAATCAATGCCCATGGAAGCAGCAGTTAAGAAATCAAACGACGCATTGTATTGGGTAAATCTGCTGCAAAAGACCTCTTTAAAGTGTTAAAAAACAAAGATGTCACTTTGAGAACTCAGGTGTGTCTGACCCAAGACATGAGATTTTCAGTCACCTCATATGCATGGAAAAGCTCGGCAATGAATAAAGAAAGCTGAAGAGGAATTGATGCTTTTGAACTATAGTGTTGGCAAAGAATATTGAATATACTACCACGGGCTGCCAGAAGAAGGAACAAGTCTGTCTCGGAAGAAGTACAGACAGAGTGCTCCTTGGGAGGATGGTGAGACTTCATCTCATGCATTTTGGACATTTTATGAGGAGGGACCAGTCCCTGGAGAAGGACATCATGCTTGGTAAGGTAGAGGGTCATCAAAAAAGAGGAAGTCTGTCAATGAGATGGATTGACATAGTGGCTGAAACAATGAGCTCAAGTGTAACGATTGTGAGGATGGTGCAGGACTGGGCAGTGTTTGGTTCTGTTGTGCATAGGGTTACTATGAGTCGGAACTGACAGCACCTAACAACATAAGAAACAACTTTTTGACAGTAATTACAATAATTGGCTGTGTGATTTTTCCATCACTGTTAACCTCCCCTTGCCCCTCTTGCCCTTGGTAACCACTAATAAATTTTGGCCTCTATGTATTTGCCTTTTCTTTCTTTTTATATAAGTGAGGTCATATAATATTTGTCCTTTTGTGATTGGCTTATTTCGCTCAGTATAATGTGGCATGTATCAAGACTTCATTTCTCCTACTGGTTGAGTAGTATTTCATTGCATCTACGTGTTGTTGTTAAAAAAAATTGTTGTTAGGTGCCGTCAAGTCAGTTCCGACTCATAGCGACCCTACGCACAACAGAACAAAACACTGCCCGGTCCTGCGCCATCCTTACAATCGTTGTTATGCTTGAGCTCATTGTTGCAGCCACTGTGTCAATCCACCTCGTTGAGGGTCTTCCTCTTTTCCGCTGACCCTGTACTCTGCCAAGCATGATGTCCTTTTCCAGGGACCGATCCCTCCTGAAAACATGTCCAAAGTATGTAAGACACAGTCTCACCATCCTTGCCTCTAAGGAGCATTCTGGCTGCACTTCTTTCAAGGCAGATTTGTTTGTTCTTTTGGCAGTCCATGGGATATTCAATATTCTTCACCAACACAATTCAGAGGCGTCAATTCTTCTTCACTCTTCCTTATTCATTGTCCAGCTTTCACGTGCATATGAGTCAATTGAAAATACCACGGCTTGGGTCAGGCGCACCTTAGTCTTTAGGGTGACATCTTTGCTCTTTAACACTTTGAAGAGGTCCTTTGCAGCAGATTTACCCAATGCAATGCGTCTTTTGATTTCTGGACTGCTGCTTCCATGGGTGTTGATTGTGGATCCAAGTAAAATGAACTCCTTGACAACTTCAGTCTTTTCTCCGTTTATCATGATGTTGCTCATTGGGCCGGTTGTGAGGATTTTTGTTTTCTTTATGTTGAGGTGTAATCCATACTGAAGGCTGTGGTCTTTGATCTTCATCAGTAAGTGCTTCAAGTCCTCTTCACCTTCAGCAAGCAAGGTTGTGTCATTTGCATAACGCGGGTTGTTAATGAGTCTTCCTCCAATCCTGATGCCCTGTTCTTCTTCATATAGTCCAGCTTCTCGGATTATTTGTTCAGCATACAGATTAAATAGGTGTGGTGAAAGAATACAACCCTGACACACACTTTTCCTGACTTTAAACCAATCTGTATCCTCTTGCTCTATCTGAACAACTGCCTCTTGATCTATTTAAAGGTTCCTCATGAGCACAATGAAGTGTTCTGGAATTCCCATTCTTGGCAGTGTTATCCATAGTTTGTTATGATCCACACAGTTGAATGCCTTTGCATAGTCAATAAAACACAGATAAACATCCTTCTGGTATTCTCTGCTTACAGCCAGGATCCATCTGACATCAGCAATGTTCCACGTCCTCTTCTGAAACCAGACTGAATTTCTGACAGTTCCCTGTCGATATACTGCTGCAGCCACTTTTGAATGATCTTCAGCAAAATATTGCTTGCGTGTGATATTAATGACATTGTTCTATAATTTCCACATTCGGTTGGATCACCTTTCTTGGGAATAGACATAAATGTGCATCTCTTCCAGTCAGTTGACCAGGAAGCTATCTTCCATATTTCTTGGCATAGACGAGTGAGCACCTCTAGAGCTGCATCTGTTTGTTGAAATATCTCAATTGATATTCCATCAATTCCTGGAGCCTTGTTTTTCGCCAATGCCTTCAGAGCAGTTTGGACTTCTTCCTTCAGTACCATCAGTTCTTTTCATATGCCACCTCTTGAAATGGTTGAACATCAACTAATTCTTTTTGGTATAATGACTCTGTGTATTTCTTCCATCTTCTTTTGATGCTTCCTGCGTTGTTTAATATTTTCCCCGTGGAATCCTTCACTATTGCAACTCGAGGCTTGAATTTTTTCTTCAGTTCTTTCAGCTTGAGTAACACCGAGCGTGTTCTTCCCTTTTGGTTTTCCATCTCCAGCTCTTGTGTACATGTCATAATACTTTGCCTTCTCGAGATGCCCTTTGAAATCTTCTGTTCAGTTCTTCTACTTCATCAATTCTTCATTTGCTTTGGCTGCTCAACGCTCAAGAGCAAGTTTCAGAGTCTCCGCTGACATCCATCTTGGTCTCTTTTCTTTCTTTCCTGTCTTTTCAGTGACCTCTTGCTTTCTTCATGGATGATGTCCTTGATGTCATTCCACAACTCGTCTGGCCTTCGGTCACTAGTGTTCAATGCGTCAAATTTATTTAGATGGTCTCTAAATTCAGATGAGATAAACTCAAGATCATCTATGTACCACGTTTTATTTATCCATTCATCTGTTGGTGGGCATTTAGTTTTTTTCCCCCTTTTGGCTATTGTGAACAGTGCTGCAATGAACATTGGTGTACAGTCTGTTTGAGTCTCTGCTTTCAAGTCTTTTTGGTATACGCCTAGGAGTGGAATTGCTGGCTCATATAGTAGTTCTATTTTTGGTTTTCTGAGGAATCGCCACACTTTTTCACAATAGCTGTACCATTTTGCATTCCCACCAGCAGTGGGTAAGGGTTCCAATTTCCCCACATCTTCTCCAACATTTGTTATTATCTGGCTTTTTTTTTTTTTTTAATCTTAGCCATCCATAATGGGGGTGAAATGGTATCTTCTTGTGGTTTTGATTTGCATTTCTCTGATGGCTAATGATGCTGAGCATCTTTTCATGCGTTTGGTGGCCATTTGAATGTCTTCTTTGGTGAAACATCTATTCAAGTACTTTGCCCATTTTATGATTGGGTTGTCTTTTTGCTGTTAAGTTGTACCAGTTTTACATATGTTTTGGTTATTAAATTCTTGTCACATCTATGGTTTCCGAAGATATTCTGTCTGTTGGTAGCTTGTCTTTTCACTTTTTTGGTAAAGTCCTTGGGTGAAAATTTTTTTTTTATTTTTATGAGGTCCAGTTTATTCATTTTGTCTTTTGCTGTTCATGCTTTTTATTATTATTATATTAGATAATTCATTGTTGAAAGCTAGGCCTGACAGTGTTGCTCCTGCATTTTCTTCTAGATATTTTATGGTTTTAGGTTGCACACTTAGGTTCTTAATCCATTCTGAATTCATTTTTGTGTGTGGTGTGAGGCATGGATCCTGTTTCGTTCTTCTGCATGTGGAAATCCCAGTACAATTTTTCCAGTACAATTTATTGAAGAGAGTCTTCTTTCCCCATTGAATGGATTTAGCATCCTTGTCAAAAAGCAGTTGAACATAGATGTGTGGGTTTATTTCTGGACTCTCAATTCTATTCCGTTGGTCTGCGTGTCTATCGTTATACCAGGATCAGGCTATTTTGATTACTGCAGTTGTATGGTATGTTTTATAATCAGGAAGTGTGAGCTCTCTTACTTTGTTCTTTTCTTTCAACATTGTTTCAGCTATTTGGGGCCTCTTGCCATTCCATATAATGTTGAGGATTGGTTTTTCTATTTCTGTTGACTTTTGATCTGGATTGCATTGAATCAGTAGATTGCTTTGGGTACTACTGACATCTTAACAATATTAAGTCTTCCAGTCCATGAGCATGGACATCTTTCCATTTATTTAAATCTTCTTTACTCTCTTTCAGCGCATTGCTTTGCTTTTTTAAAAAAAATTTATTGTGGTAAAATACATATAACAAAAAAGTTGTCATTTAAACTATTTTTTTTAGTGTACAATTCAATGACATTAATTACATTAATCATGTTGTGCAATCATCAGCAATATTTCTCAACAGAATCTCATACCCATCAAGCACTAGCTTGCCATTCTCCTCTTCCCCCAGCCTCTGGTAACCACTAAGAGACCTTCATCTGTATGCATTTGCCTATTCTAAATATTTCATTTAAGTGGAATCACACAATCTTTGTCCTTCTGTGTCTAACTTATTTCACCTTGCATAATATTTTCTGGATTCATCCATGTCATAGCATGTGTCAGAACTTGATTTCTTCTTATGGCTGAATACTAGTCCATTGTATGTACGTACCACCTTTTGTTTACCCATTCATCAGCTGATGGACACTTGGGTAGGTTCCACCTTTTGGTTTGCTGTCTCTTAATATTAGGCATTAAGAGCCCCTTTAACCAAAAAAAAAAAAAACCAAACCCACTGCCACTGAGTCGATTCCAACTCCTAGTGACCCTATAGGACAGAGTGGAACTGCCCCAAAGAGTTTCCAAGGAGTGCCTGGTGGATTTGAACTGCCAACGTTTGGTTAGTAGCTGTAGCACTTAACCACTAGGTCACCAGGAAGAACCCCTTTAGGTCTCAAGAATTTTCCTTTTTCTACCCCAAAGGGGCTCAAACTTGTGTAAGTTAGAAGTGCCCACCGGAGAGAACTGTTTATTTGGATTATCCCTGGCTTGCCAACTCCATTTCTGAAGGGCCATACAATACACAGCTTTTAATTTTGATGGTACCGGCACAGGTGTAGACCCCTCTGCCAATACACATACCTCGATTCCCATGGGAATGATGGACTTGGAGCAACTGGAGCTTCAAGTCTGGAGGCAGGACCCAGAGCATCTTCCTACTTGTTGGTCGGGCTTGTGGGTTACTGGGTGTCCATGTGTCAGCCCTGGGTTCTTCCCAGGGAGACCCTGCTCCCATGGGTCAATGGGTCCAGACCTGGCCTCACTGTGTGCCTGCCTCTGGGTCAAGGCCACTTCTAAGGAGAGTTTATCATGACAGTGCTTCACCTCTCCATGGCGCTGAGTGCTTCGCCGTGGAAACTACATGTAGCCGGAATTACTCTCATGTGGCTGATGTAGGGAGACAAGCTGTCTCAGTAGGTAACCTCTTACTTGAAGGGAGAAGTGGAGGGATCTGACAGCAAGGGGTTGGGTGGTGTGATGCAGGGCTAGAGAGAGGCAGACAGACCCTGGGAGTCACTTCTTGGCACGGGTTTGGGTTACATGTTCTCTCCTCTCTTGGTATGGGCTGAACTCTCCTCCAAGCATCAAGCTAGCAATCCACCAAACGTTCCTTTTCCACCCTTTCAGTCTATTGCTCCTCCTGCTATTGCTCACGAATCCACCCTGTTCCTCTCTCCTACTCTGCTGCCCTGGCCCAGCTCAGCTTCCCTCCCCCGACTTACCACAGCCTCTCCAATCCATCCTCTCCCAGCCCCAGGGTGATCTGCCTAAAACTGATGAGCTCAGCTCCCATTTTAAACTGGCACTGGCTCCCTGACACCTTCCTTTTCAAACCAAACTCCCTGGCCTGGCATTCAAGGCCCTCTCAACCTTGCTGGTCTCAGCTGCCCCCTTGCTGCCCCTTGCATCCTGTAGCCCTTGGCCAAGCCCTCACAGCCAGCCAGGGCACTTCTCAGTGTGGTCCCAGGGCATGACCTAGCCTCTATCACTACCATATCATACTGCAGTAGGCTGGTCTGGCTGCCTGCCCAGCTACCCCCGGGCCCAGCACGGCACGGAGCAAGCATCTGAAATGCTTGTGAGAAGCAAACGAAGCCTTCTTGAAAATACTGCTGCCATCTGAGCAACTGGCCCAAGGTCTTAAAAAGCTGCTGTTTTCCCCAGAGCCCCACCAAGTCTGGGCTTTCTGGAAGCGTCCCTTTGAGTGACAGGCCTGAGGGCCTCGCCCTGGCAGTAACTCTGTGGAAAGAGGGGGTTTGCTCACCTCCTGCAGCTGGGCCTTCCTGCCACATCCCTCAGGAGTGGAGGGCAGTCTGCTGCTCAGCCATCGTCTTCAGCTGTTCTCTCTTGAATTCACTCTGACCTGGGAACAGCTCAGGAACAGTGCCTGACTGGCACCCTTAGGGTGGACTCCCACACTGGGCGGGGCAGGGCGGGGGAGAATTCTGCAAAGGTGAGATCCTTCATTGCCTTTGGCTGCTTTCATGCTCGGCACGTGAAGTGGCCCCCATGGAGGCCAGCTGCTGGGAGGCAGAGACTGAAAGTTTGGTCATTTCCACCCTGAGGCCACCTCTGAACCCTTCCAAGGGGCAAATCCACTGAGGAGAGCAAGGATGAAGCCCCAGGCTTGGGGCTCGGCTGTCTTACTGGAGGGGAGGAACCTGGGATGGAGGCCCCAGATGACTCAGAGGTCAAGGCAGCAAAACGGGCTCTCACAGCCCCTATTTCTCCATCCCAGCCTGCACCTCACCCCAGAACCCCTCTGCTTCTGTCAGGGTGGAATGCGGACTTGCACTTGGCCTGGCATAGACCCCATCCCACCAGGACATCAGGGTGAAAGTGCAGAGGGGCTCCAGCCACACAGGATGGAGATGCCGGAAGCCAAGGTAGCCAGACACTCTGCTGAGCACTGAACTTCTATGCATCCTGCACCGTGGTGGCAGCAGGAGGCGCTGCTCAGTCACTTCCTGGCAATTTTGTGAGTTGGGACTGGATGGCTGGAGCAGCAATGCAGCAATGGAGCCAACCAAGAGTGCTAAAACAAACAAACAAACAGCCTGTTCCATCGAGTTGACTCCAACTCATAGCGACCCTACAGCGACCAAGGGTGCTAGTGCCTCTAACATGGGGAAGGGGATGTGGGTGTCTGTTATGGATTGAGTTGTGTCCCCCTTGCCCCCTGAATATATATGTTGTAAATCCTACCCCTCTACCTGTAGGGAAACCTTGGTGGTGTAGTGGTTAAGTGCTACAGCTACTAACCAAAAGGTTGCCGGTTCAAATCCACGAGGTGTTCCTTGGAAGCCCTATGGGGCAATTCTACTCTGTCCTTTAGGGTTACTATGCATAGGAATTGACTTAATGGCAACAAGTTTTTTTTTTTTCTTTTAATTCGTTGTCATGTTAATGGGGTCATATCACTGTAGGGTGTGTTTAAGCCAATCGCTTTTGAGATATGAAAGGACTGGGTTAGGCACAGAAGCAAGGACACACAACTGAAGGGAAAGATGGATGCCGTGTGAAGATCGCACAGGAACTGAGGAAGAGAAGCTGAAAGACACAAGGATTTCCCCCAGAGCAGGCAGAAAGAGCCTTCTCCCCCGGCAGGCACCCTGAATTCAGGCTTCTATCCTTGTAAACTGTGAGAAAATAAATTTCTATTCCTTATTCCACTTGTGGTATTTCTATTATGGTAGCACTAAGAAATTAAGCCAGGGCCTTAGTTGCAGTCCCGAGAACAGGAGCTGGGTGGTCTGAGTTCTGAAAGATTCATCATTGGTACAGGCCCTATAAGAGCATCCTTGGAAACAGACAGCTGTGGTCTGTTACCCCAGGTGGGGAGCAGAGTTTGGACTGGAGGGGGGTGCCATGGATTGAATTGTGTCCCCCCAAAATGTGTGTCAACTTGGCTAGGCCATGATTCCCAGTATTGTGTGATTGTCCACCATTTTGCCATCTGATGTGATTTTCCCATGTGTTGTAAATCCTACCTCTATGATGTTAATGAGGTGGGATTAGCAACCGTTATGTAAATGAGCCAGGACTCAATCTACAAGATTAGGTTGTTATCTCAAATCAATCCCTTTTGAGATATAAAAGAAAGAAAGTAACAGAGAGACATGGGGAGGACCTTCCTCCAGAGCCGACAGAGAGAGAAAGCCTTCCCTGGGAGATGGAGCCCTGGATTCGGACTTCTAGCCTCCTAAACTGAGAGAGTATAAGCTTCTGTTTGTTAAAGCCATCCATTTGTATGACTAAGACGGGGGGCAGGGGGGCTTTGGCCCAGGAGGAAAAATATTCTTGTTAAAAGGAGCATTGTACGCTGCGGGGGCTGGGATGAGGACCAGGAGGTGTCTCCGGGGTGTAGGGACAGGTGAGCCACAGCTGGATCTCTGCCTACAGGGAAGGCAGAGAGAACATCTGGGCAGAGGTTAAGGTGGGGGTGGGTCACTTCCAGGTTTGAGTCTAGGTCAGAGCTGGGAACCCAGACTTTCTCACTGCAGAACCCCACAATGGCCTAACGCTGAGGAATCCTGCCCACCACCCTGCCCACACCGCCAGGCCAAACTCTAAGAACACAGTTATTCTCTCCCCAAAAACCCAAAACCCATTGCGGTGGAGTCTGTTCCGACTCACAGTGAGCCTACAGGACAGAGCAGAACTGCCCCACGGGGTTTCCAAGGCTGTAGTCTTTACAGAAGTGGAGGGGCTTAGACCAAGGGGCATCTCAGGTATGGCATGTACCCTGGGCACTACTTGAAGCAGGGGTGCCACTGAGCAGTCTCCCGTAACCCAGTAGGGCCCAACATCCTCAAGCACAGTAGACAGAGGCCCGGCCAGAGGAGGGGAGAGGGGCAGTTGCCCTCGGGCACAGGTCGAGGGGGGCACAGCAGGTGCAGAAAGACAGTCCCAGGCGCCACAAACATGAAAGGCACCTGAGACAGCTGGACAAGAGGGGGGAAGGTATTTCTGCTATTCATCTTGATATTGGGGGGGCGGCAATTTAGAGACTGCCCCTGCGTGCTCCTACCCTCCCTACGGTCCTGCAGGCTTGCAGTTTCAATGCTTGCCCTGGGCGGTAGGGAAGGCCTTTGGTGGAGCCGCCTGCATTTCTGTTCTTAACAGCAGAGTGCTTAACAGACTCCTCAAACCAAGACCAAAGCTACTGCCCTTCAGTGGATTCCGACTCATAGCAAGTCTATAGGACAGAGCGGAACTGCCCCATGGGGTTTCCAAGGAGCGGCTGGGGGACTACAACCGCCGACCTTTTGGTTAGCAGCCTAGCTCTTAACCACTAGGCCACCAGGGTTTCCCCGGACTCCTACCCAGGCTCAAATCCTCGTCCACGCATTCAAGGCCTCCACGACTCGACCCCTCCCCGCCACCTCCTTCCCCGTGTCTCTGGATGAGCCACCTCCTCTCCTCTTTCTCCTATTCTCTCTACCCCTCATTCTTGCCCCTAAGTCTCTACTCTGGTCACACATACCCCCTCTCACAGCTCGCTAAGACCACCCTCCGTCCCCAGACTCTGAGCCTTGCCCTTGGGCTTTATCGCTTAGCTGTGCTGGTCCCCTGGCAGGAGCCCCTAACTCTCCCCTCGGCCCGCTGGCGGGGGCCTGAGGCCAGGGCAGGAGAAAGGATGACAGGAGGGCCGGGTGCAGTCCCTAAAACAGGCTCTTTAATAACATTTATGTCTTCACTGAAGAGCTTCGCTTCTCCCACCCGCGCCAGCGGGGCCGCCGGGAGCCGAGGCCAGCCGGCTGGTGGCCGTCCGCGCACGGGCGCTAGTAGAAGGAGTACTGGTTCTCGACTGCCCGCGGGCGGCCCCGGGCGCCGTCGCCCGCCTCGGGGGGCTCGTCGGTACCGCTGCCGGGGGGCTCCCGCAGGCGCTCGGTGCTGTCGCTGCGGCCGCGCGCGCTGAGCGGGCCCTCGGCGGCGCGCGCGGGCGCGGGCAGGGCGACGGACGCGGCCGAGGAGGACGAGGCGGCCGAGGACGAGGCGGCGGGCAGCTCCGAGGGCGAGGCCGGCGGGCAGGCGCCCGGCGCGAGGCTGGAGAAATAGTGCTGGCCGGCCGGCTCGCTCCAGCAGGCGGGCGCGGCGCTGGGCGCGGGCCGGGGCTCTGCAACCGAGGGTGCGGGCGTCAGCCTTCCGCCCGGCCCTCCCTTGGCGGCGCCCCTGCTTCCACTGGCCCAGCCCTGGGCACCGCTCTCCTTTCCCAGACCGAGTATGTCGGCCAGGGGTGCAGAGACCTGAGGTGGCCTGCGATCACACAGAGAGGCAGGACCCGAATCTAGGTTTCCCGGGTCCAACCCGGGCCTCTTTCCTCCACCCGCCTCCTTGGATAATGACTGGATGCCACCACCATGGAGTGGCGGCTGTGCATGCGCAGTCAGGTATGCTGGACACCCTCACCGACCTTGCACTGCTTCAGCCCCAGCTAGGTAGGGGTCTCCGAATCACTCAGGACTTGGATGCTGTGGGCCACCCTGAGGCCACACTGGGGTCAGGAGACCTGGTGCTAATCTCACCCACTGGGTGGCTACGTGAAGGTGACCCTTGCCCCACACCACCTGTCTTCTTAAGCCATCACGCTGGCCAGGTAGGGAGTCTTACCAGGTGGGGGTCCCTGGGCTCGCACATAGCTGCGCAAGGTGATGTCAGCGGAGCCCCCTGATTCCAGCGGGATGGGGTGGGTGTGGAAGTGGCGAAGCATGTCAAGCACAGACTGGAACCACAGGTGCTGTACGTGGCACTGGCCGTGGCCATTCAGGGACAGGCGCAGGTGCTGTGGGCACAGGTGGGCATGATCAGTGACGGGGTCCCAGACTGGCCACCTCCTTGGCAAGTGCCTTTGCAGTAGTTGGAAGGACCAGCTCCCACAGGCCAGAGGGGGAGGAGTCACTCCTGTGAAGGGGGTGGGGAATGGGGGCGAGGGAGCCAGGACAGGACTGAAAGGAACAGGTGCTTGCCCCCATCCTGGGAGCGCCCACACCAAGTCTGGACCTATGCCCTTCACACCTCCATCTGTAGTCCCCCCAAAGTCTCAGAAGGCAGGGATTAATGCCTCTGTATTAGAGATGGGGGAACTGAGGCACAGAGCAGGAGAGTGACCGGCTTGCAGTCCCCGAGCGCGAAGGCTGGGAAGAGAACTCATGTTTGCCTGACTCCCGCACCCCAGAAGGCTAGGAAGGGGTCTGCCTTCTGTTGCCTGCAGAGCCTAAACCCAGAGGGGTGGAAACCGCTGAGCCAGGCTGGGTAGCAATGGGTGTGCTGCACCTGGAGTGCAGGAATAGGCTGGTCCCTCCCTGGGTCTCCAAGGCCCACACGGGGCAGGTGGCTCAGGGCAAGAAGCCACAGGCCTGTGATCTCTAGTGGCGGGCCACAGATCTCTGCTTCAGCCCTCTTGTGCTCTGTGTGCATCCATGGGAGGAAGAGTGTCTCTGGGGTGTATGTAGCAAGAGGGGAGGTGACGGGTGGGCTTTCAGGGGACACACACAACCCCAAGCCCAGGAAGAGGAAGAGGAGCTGGCCTAGCAGCCACATAAAGGACAGAAAAGTCCCAGGGTGCGCGTGGGGTGGGGTGGGAGGGTGGTCCTTATGAATGAGCTCTGTTACTTGTAGGGCAAGAAGTCACTGGGAGCAGTGCGAACAAACCCAGGGCTCATTAACGGGAGCCTAGGTCTCTTAACTGTCTGAAAGTGAAAGTGCGGCCTGGGAAGGCAGGAATCTTCTGGCCCTGGGGGTGTGCACGCTGGGGCTGCCTAGGGCTCCTACTCTCCCTTCCCATTAACTCGCTGGACCTCTGGGCAGTCGCCTCCCTCTGAGCACCGGCTAGGCAGAGGTGAGGGCTGGGTTTGAGGCCCTGCTTCACCATCTCTCCCCTTGCCTCCCTCTGGGCTGAGCGTCACCTTGCCTCAAGCTTGGGCACAGGTCAGATCCAGCCCTCTGGGGAGGCAGCCTGAGGCAAGGCTGGCCAAAACAAATTGCTGGTTGCCAGCGCCTGGGTTAAGCACCTGGTTGTAGGAGGAACTGGTAAGGGCAGCTGCTTTCCAAGGGGTGTCCCCTGGACAGTACTGCCTTCTCCAAGTCAGAGCCAATGCTGCCAGTGGGAGTGCCCAGGGAGCACCAGAGAGCTGTAGGTCAGCCAGGCACTGGGGCAGGTGAGGCCTGCAGACGGACACTGACCACCAGTTGCAGGCTGGGAGCAGGAGTCCTGGGGTCCTCCTCCTCCAGCGGGGGCTGACCGGCAACTGTGTCCTGGGAGGAGCTGGGGCTGGGTCTGTTTCTTTATGGGTGGGGTGGGGAATTGAGATTCCTGCCCATTCTGGCCACACTGTACCCCCCTGCCACACACACAATCATTTGACTTTTCTATTTTCCTTTGCGCCTTAGCTTATTTTTAGCATAGGGTTCCCTTCCACAGGCTGGGTGCACTTCCATAGCTTTGCTCATGCTGCGTCCTATCTCGGTCACCCTTCCCACTCATCTCCACCTGCAAGATTCTTCCCCCCACTTCACGTCTCGGACCCCACTCTAGCTGGTGGGGTCAGGAGCCTCCTCTGGGACCCCCAGGCCCTGGGCTACACTCGTGCCCAGCCTAGTGCCTCCTTTCCTGCCTGACCTTTGGCCTGAGCACAGAGCTGGCCCAGAGCTACGGTCCAGGAGGGGCTGGTGAACTGACCTGAGCAGGGAGGAGGGGCTGTCTGGAAATGGGGCAGGAAGTAGGGGCTCTGAGGGCCTTGGCTGATCCTAGCCTTGTACTGAGGTGGCTCTGGGTGAAGACTCTCAGAAGCCCCAATGCACAGGGTCCAAAAGGACTTGCAAAGTTATCTTCCCAGGGGGCCCAGCCTCCTGTGGGCTGGGCTACCACCACATGGTGTCTCCATCTGGATAACGGAAAAGCTGGCTGGGGCTGCCTGCAGCCCCTCAAAGAAGTGTGTGTGGGTGTGGGGCAGGGGGTGATTCACAGAACATGGCCAGGGGTAGGCCTGATCCAGGGGAAGACATGGCAGCCCACACCCAATGCAGCCTGCTCCAGGACCCAGCCTCAGGACCAGGCTTACCTTAGCCCCCCTACCTGGCTGTCTGCCCAGCCCCTGTGGCCCCCGTGCATACTTGCCTTGGCCTTGCCCTGGAAGTTGAAGGTCAGCACATACTCCCCAGGCCGAGTCTCACTCTGGCGGATCACGAAGAGGCCGTGGCTCCGTGGCCCCCCCGCCAGCACCAGCTGAGCCGCCTTGACCCGTGACAGTGTCCCGTGGAACCAGGGGTAGTTGGAGAGCTCCAGCTCGGGCTCAGGGTCAGGCTCGGGCTCCACTCCCTCCTCCCCTGGGGACGGAGGATGGTGTCAGGGGGGTGGGGGGTGGAGGGGGCAAACCAGTGACATAAGGGATGCAACATCTCTTCGGTTTTTAAATATAAAGTGCAGTTTGAATCATTTTAGAACTAAGTGGAGAGCCTATCTGGCCCAACCCTCTAGTTAAGCATGAGGTAAACTGAGGCACAGAGTGCCAAGTCATCGACAAACCTTGGATAAATCAGGCCTGCTGTCTCCAAGCCCTGGTTCCGGCCCTTTGCACCTTCTGTGTAAGCATTTTCAACGGAAATCATGTCTTGTGTGAAGGGCCAGGTTCCCAGGCTCCCCTGCAAAAGCCTCTCAACCCAGAGCTACTGAGGAGCTGGGGGAAGGACCCAGTGGGATGACATGTCACAGCTTCTGAGGCTCAGGTAGGCTGTGGAGGGAGGTGCCCATGCCTGGGGTGGGGCCCAGGAGAGGAGGGGCAGGGAGAATAAGCTGCCCCCACTGGCACCTGTGTTATTGCTGTCACTGCCGCCGCTGCTGCCCGGGGACTCCAGGGTCTGTAGGAAGGTCTCTAGCGGGACATGGGCCAGGGACTCCCCGATGACATCCTGAGCCCGGCTGTGTGGAGCAGTCACCACAGCACCCACTGCTGCTGTTGTCTCTGGGGGCGGGGGCAGGTCTGCTGCTGGGGAAGTGGCAGATAAGAAGCATGTCTGTCTGTCCACCTGCGAGTGTCCACCCTCCCTGTCTCCCACCCTCTCCAGCCGTGCCCCCACTTACTCTCTGTCAGGAGCTCACAGCTACAGGAGGCCACGCGGCTGGCCAGACAGCCTCCCCGGGCACACGAGAGCTCAGTGTCTTCCTCACTGTCCCTGCAGAGGCCAGAAAGCACATGTGGTGCCAGGGGACCCGGACTTAGACCACAGGCTGCCATGGAGCCAGGCAGTGGTTGGCAGTCCCATGACCAGCCTTGGCCCTATCCTGCCCTCTGTTCATCTGGGGTCCCTCTGCTTCAATGTCCCTCTGTCCCATCCTTAGCTTGCTCTGTGGCCACCATGTGAGTGACCTGACCATGTGGACAGGACTCCAAGTGGGTAGAATCCTCTCTGAGGCCACGTGACCCCTGCCCACAAACCCCCAGGGGTGGGTTTGCATGGAGTCACTCCAGGGGTGGGAGGGTGCTGGGCCTAGGTCTTGGGCTCCCTGTCTGTGAAATGAGGTGTCTGGAGCCCTGCCAGCTCTGAAGCACTGCAGATGAGGTACATTTGGTAGGGGCAGGGGGAGAGTCTGCAGAGCAGATGGTGGGAAGGATGGCAAGGGAGGGGTTACAACCTCTTAGGGGATCTGGGGCCTGGGTGGCGGCGTTCAAGACTTTAATTGTGCTGCCTTAAATGAGGCTGTTAATTAGGAAGCAGGGCCCCTCCCCCTGGGGCTTGGCTCACCCTGTTAGCCAGCAGAAGCTGCTGCCAAGTGCTTGGCTGCTGGCCCACCTGCCCCTCCCACTCCTGCCCTCTGCTTATCACTAGCCATGACTCCCTACTGCCCCTGTCCTACCAGCCCCTGAGTTCTCACTGAAGTCCTCTCCTCATGAGCTCTCCTGAAGGCCTTCAGGTTCCCTACAGGTTCTAGGCTCTTGCATACTCCACACCTCTCTGCCCGCCCCCATCACCCTCTGCCTGGCTCAAGCCCACTCATTCTCTCAGCCTTGGCCCAGGATGCTGCCTCTGAGCCCCAGGGCTGGGTTAGGGGCCTCCCCGGCATTCCCTTCCATAGCCCTTTGGGCTCACCCCCATTACTGCCCATGTCCCAGTGGTCCAAGGCTCCCCAGGGGTGAGGACAAGACTTCCTTCCAGGTTCCCAGGCCCTGCAGAGTGGACCTCACAGAGCCTGCTGAGGGTGGGGGGGGGGGGGAGGGCTGCCCTTATGTGACCCTGGCCTGCACCCACCTGGGCAGGACTCCCATAAATGCCTGTTTCTTGCACTCAGCTCCTGCCAGGACCAGGGGAATGCTCCCCATGAAGGCTGGATCAGGGGCACAACCCAGACAGACCCCCAACCTGCCCACCAATCCCAGGGCTATCTGGGCACTCACCCAGGGTCCACGCAGCCCTGGATGTCGGCCACCCACGAGTGCTTCTGCAGTGAATCGATGGTTTCCAAGATGTACTCAGCTCCATTCTCCACCTGGGAGGGAGTGGGCCAGGAGTCCAGCCCTCACTCAGCGATCCAAGCCTCCTCCACCCTCAGCAGGATGGCTCCAGACCCCAGGACACATGGCCAGAGTGTTCGGGCGAGTCCCACCCCTTCCCTTTGCAGCCTCACTGGTGGGAGCAGCAGGGAAGACAGTGGGGTCTGGGCACCACCCCAAACCCAGGCCAGTGTCCTGGGGTAGAGCCTACAGCCCACACTCTCAGTCCCCCCTCTTCCCAGTCCCCCCTCCAAGATGGCATCCAGCCCAGCTGACCTCAGGTCCCTAGGCCCATGAGACACAGCCTCTAAGAAGGCCACGCTGGCTGGGGAGGGACGGACTGCCCAGCATCCCAACCCATGCCTGGCACCATGGAGATGAATGGTGGGGCATCACAACCCTGGTCACCCTGAAAGGCCATTGCTCACGTGCCTCAATACCTGAAATGCCACCATGATGGCCACCCCCCTGGGATAAGCAGCCTCCAAAAGGGTAAGTGTGTAGGAGAAAGTCCCTGCTACAGGCCAGGCCTCTGTGTGACCTCTCATTCATGCTGCCCAATAAACTCCTCCCGACAGCCCGGTGAGGGAAAGCATACATTTCCCCCATTTTACAGATGACAAGATGGAGACTCAGAGAGGTCAAGTAACTTGCTCAAAGTCACACAAGTGGCAGTGGCGGTGCTGGGACCTGGACCCAGGTCTCCAGGATGCTGTCTGTGCTCTGTGTCCTGCCGTACGCCTCTGTTAAAAGGCAGTTGTTGGACTGCCAGCATCTCAGAGCTGAAAGCCTCCTCAGAGACCACCTGCCCTGAACAGATAGGAAACCGAGCCCTGGCATACTCAGCAGCATGGTGGCCCGCCCTGCTGTCAGGGCTGTATTGGGCCTGTCTCACACAGCAGATGAGATGCCCGGTGGGCACAAGCTGTGTCTCCAGCCCTAGAGGGGGTGGCTCAGAGGGTGGGGCTGGCAATGTCTGCCAAGTGAATAAGTGAGCTGTGACTAAACAAACAGGGATAGGCAAAAACATACACCCGGCCAGAAGCTTGGACAGCCTTGGGTGGGCAGTACCAGGCCTCCCTGGGGGCTCTTCCTCACACACACTCTCCGTGCTGTTAGAGGGCACAGGAGCTGTGTCCTTGGCCACCCAAGCAGGCCACTCCAGTGACATGGGTCTGGGAAAAGGGCAGGCTTTCCCCAGACCCACTGGGGTGTTTCCCCGCCTACCCTTTGTGCCCTCTGTGGAACTGGACCGGTTCCCACACTCCAGTGCCCTGAGACAGGGGCATTTACATAACCTCTGCAGGCCCGCCACCAGTCTCAGGGCAGGGTGCGCATGCGCTGGCTCCAGCAGGGGTGGAAGTGAAACTCTGAGAAGGTTTATCCAGACCCAGGAGGAAATGGGAACGAGGGGCCCAGTAGTGGGCAACACCAGGGGCCCATGGTTTTAGAGCTCAGACTCAGGCCCGTTCTGGGGCCTGACATTAGGCCCCTTACCCTCATCCTTCCCTATGGAGACCTTGAGCTGTACCACCCATGAGAGAGGAGGCCCGGGGCAGCCCGAGGATCTGTGGGGCCAGAGGGGGGCCCTCACCTTGAGCACAAATGTGTTGTCCTTCTCTGGCATCTCCAGGGGCATGGTGGTGCGGACCTCGATGATGGCTGAGAGGGGGATGCTGACCTTGGGCCTGGAGGCCTGGGAGGCAGAGGAAGGGGCAGTGAGAGTGGCGCCCCAGGACTCCTGAAGCCCTCTCCACCCTCCCTCCCTCAGCTTAGAATGTTATGCAGCCCTGGCATGTGGGCATCTCGACCCCCATTTCACAGTTGGGGAAGTTGAGGCAGTTTCCGAGAAGTGAATGAACCCCCTCCCCAATAGTCACAGGACATGTCAGGCACAGAGCTGAGATTGATATCTGCATCTCCTCCCTCCGCCCTGAAGGATGAACTCCACCCAGGCTGCCCTTCCGCCTGGTGTACCCACCACGTCTGCGGTTTTCACACTTTTTTGACCTTGACCCAAAGTATGAAATACATTTGGCATTGTGGCCTACTACCTACATCCATAGGTAAAAATATTTCTGGAACAAGTCTTTCCCTGAACAATGTTTACTCTTACTGTGTGTGATGGAATGTGATATTTTCTATCTTATTACTCTATTCATTAAAAAAAAAAAAAAAAAGCTGGTCTCCTGCTCCAGACTAGACTTTCCAGGCAGGGCTGCACCCTCCACTCAACAACAGGGCTCCTGGGCTGAGCAAGGCCATGTCTCTCCTGCCCGCAGCTCAGGCTCTGCCCACTCCCCAGGCAACTAAGCCAGAGGGAGGTGTGAGTAAAAGGGTCACCTGAGCTGGCCCTACCCGCTCTGCCCAGCTCCTGGCCAGGGCCCTGAGGCCCCTTGGCTAGCCTGAGGTTGGGATTCCTGGCAGGGCTTGGGCTCCAAGACAGGGACTTTCTCGGGAGGAAAGGGAAGGGCCACATTTGCACAGGCAGGGGCACAGGAATTCCTGGCAGCACTAGCCCTTGGCCAAAAGGGACAGGGCTAGGCTTGGTGCGGTGACCAAGGGGCTCAGCCGACCACAGTGTGAGGCCATCACACCAGCCAGTGGGGCTGGAGGCTGAGACCTTCGATCAGCTGGAACAGACAGAGGTCTGCAGTGCAGGCCTGGATTGGGGACTTCAGCTGGGGCTCCACTGGCCGGAGGCACTGCGGTTCCTCAGCCAACCCTGGCCCCCGCTGCCTCACCCTGCTCCTGTACCTCACGACTGCAGGTCTCTGTTCCTTCAGCTCCTGCCTCCCAGGATACCTGTCCCGGGCCCCAGGGTTCACCCCATTGAGGTTTACCACCGAGTCCCACCAATATCTGATAGCTGATACCTCTTCCAAGGGCACTGCTCCCTGGGCTGATCTGGGCTGTGGGTGTTATCAGCAGGGGTGCTCTGTAGGGCTTACTTACCCTGGAGCTTTTGGTCTTCTGGGACCAAACACATTTGGGCAATCCAACCTGACCACTCACCCTGGTGTCATCCACCCTCCCATGGGGCCACTCCTGAATACCCAAATGCTTGTAGGAAGAAAAGGAGGGCTTGAGACCACTTGAAGGGAGTGGGAGTCCACCTCCCTTCTTCAGGGGTTGGGAAAGGCCCAGTGACCCCTCAGGGGCCCTGCCTGCTGCCAGCAGTGGTGTTGGCGGGCTGTGGCAGGGTTAACAGAGACGGCAGCAGCTGCTGCACTCCTCCCCCGTGGGCGCAGACAGATGCTGCTATTTCCAGTCGGGCAGCTGGGACTGCCACTCAGGGCTCAAAGGAGTTGACAGCCTGGGTCTCTGCCCCTGCCCTTTGGATGACCCTGGGCAAGCCCTGCCCCACTTCCTGTCCCTCACCTGGCCTCTGTCTCCCTGTCTGACAAGGAGCGGAGTTGGGCTTAGTGGTCTATGATTTCTCTCAGGGACCTAAGGGTGGAGGCCTGAGCAGGCAAAAGGCCCTTGGAAAGTCTGGGGGTCTTGGGATTTGGGAAGACTGCCCTTTAGAAAGTGAGTATGTCCGTGGGAAATCACCCCCCAGAGCCCATGGGGCTCATGAACACCCAGCTTTGGAGAAGGGCACCCAGTGTCACTGGCAGACTGGGAGATGGAGTAAGAACCAAGGGTGACTAAGAGGGCTCTGAGGTGGGCTAGAGGCCTGGGTGGCTCCTGGGGGTGCTGCCAGGTGTTGCATTAACACATTTTCCCACCTCCCAACAGCCCCCCAGTGCACTAGGAGCGCCCATCTCCACACGTTTCATTCTCCAGACCTCCCAGGGGTGGTGGGTATAATTAGCCCAGCTCTGCCACCCACCAGCTGTGAGACTTTAGGCAGGCCACACCCCCTCTCTGAATATCTGTCTTCTCCTCTGTGACCTGGGGCCACCTTGGTGGGACACTGGGGTACAAGAGCTTATATGGGCATCCCACCCACCAGGCCTAGGGCTGGGGACCTCGTAGCTCTCAGAAAACCAGCACTACTGTTAGTTTTGTTTGTTTTCCAAACAAGGCAGATGTGTTGCCCTGGAGATAAAACTGCCCCAAGGGCTCTGAGGTCACTCCCAAAGGGGCGGGGGTGGATACGGTGCACGAAGGTGAGCCACAGGGTCAGAGACGTCACAAAGGGGAGCTTCCTCTGCCAGGATGGGAGTCTGGAGCTGGGCTGGGGATGAGCAGATTCCCACTGAGCCAGACACAGACACCCGCCCCCCCCCCCCAAGCCCTCATCCCTGTAGGCCCCAGCTCTGGGACACGCCAGCCTCCCTAAGGCCCCAGGTGAGGAGGAGGAGTGCAGGTCAGAGAGTGGGGCTCCCCATCACCACCAGGAGCTGTACCTCAGAGCCCCTGTGTAGCCAGAGAGCCCTTTTCGGCTGAGAGGTTTCTCCCACTTAACAGAAACAGACTGGACTGGGTGACTGGTCCAAGAGGCAGAGCTGGGCCCTCACCCCAGATTCCTGCCAACAAACACTCCATCCTGTCAACCACATCAGCCAAGCCAGTCTCCCAAAGCCCAAGGTCACACCAGGCTCCTCCGCGCCTCCCCTCCCCCATGTGGGAGGGGGCACTCACCTTGGGTGGAACGAAGAACTCCAGGCGGAAGCGCTCGCCAGCAACGGCCCTGCGCAGCAGTAGGCGGCACTTCTGCCACTGGGCAGTGCCTCCGGGGCCCGTGGCCGAGTCGTCGGCCACCATGAAGCGCAGCGCGCCCTCACGCTGGATGTCTACCAGCTCTACTTTGGCAGCCAGCGTCCGAGACAGCCACAGGCGCCGCGTCCACTTGTCGCGCGGCTCGGCCGGGGGCTCGGCGGCCCGCGGAGAGACGCTGGCCTCGGGCTCGGCGCGCCGGTGCCACATGTCGCGCACGCCGTCCACCACGCACAGGCTCATGTTGCGCAGCGAAAAGCCCTTGCGGGCACGGGCCTTGGCCGTGGCGTGCACCGACACGTCCTCCGAGCTCCGCGAGTGGCCGTAGGCCGCCGCCTTGAGGGCCGGGGGCTCTGCCGTCTCCGGCTCCATGGCGTCGGGGGGCTCGGCCGCTCCCCCGGACGCCGGTCTGGCCACCAGCACGCGGCGCACCTCCTCGCCGAAGACGTCCAGGAAGTTGGCGGCGAAGTGGCGGGAGAAGGAGGCGCCAGCGTCCGGTGTGTCGTAGGTCGGGTTGTCCCGCAGGAAGCGGCAGAACTTGTGCGCGAAGTCCACGGCGGCCGCCTGAGCCTGCAGCTCGCAGAACTGCCGCCAGTCCGGGGCCAGAGCGGCGGCGGCGGCGGCGGCGGCGGCAGCGGCGGCGGCGGGGCCGGCACCGTTCATGACGCCCGTGCCATCGCAGCTCCCTGCGGCTGCGGGAGAAGAGGCGGCCATGGACCTGGGCCCCAGGCCTGCACCAGAGCACGCTCAGGCTCCCCAGGGCTCCCCGGGGCTGGGTGTGTGTGTGGGGTTGGGGGCTGGAGGGACAACAAAGTGCAGCCGCTCAGGGCAGCCAGGATGTGAGAAGAAACGACCTGGGAGGAAGAACCGGGACTCTGCAGGAGGAGGGCTGTATTCATTCTTCCCTCAAACAGCAGTCTCAGGGACCCCAGAGTCATTCCTGGGGCTGCTGGAGTAGGCAGGGAATGTCAGGTGCCGTGAAGCGGGGTTCCCACAAGCCCCCTGTGACCTCAGTCCCCTCAATATCCCCTTCTGAGAGCCCCAAAGTCCTTGCATGCAATCCTCTACCTTTGAATTCCTCCAGGAACCCAGCCACTCCTTCCCATCCAGGCTGTGGCCCCAGGACCCGCACAACCCCTTCTCTTGCCTGCAGCCCTTCAGCAGTCTCTTCACTGGGCTCCAGGACCCCAGCCTTAACCCCCTATAGTCTGTTCTCCACCCAGAAGCCCGGGTATCATTTCTAAAGCATATGACAGATCAAGTCCCCCCTCAGTGAAGACCCTGCAACGACTCCCACTGTACCCAAGAGTAAAAGCCAAAGGCCGGGCCGGATCAGCCTCTCAGAGCTGACCGCCTGTGCTCTGGCCACACCTGCCTCCTTGCTGCTCTAAAAGCGTGCTGGGCATGTCCTCACCTCAGGACCTTTGTACTTGCAGTGCTTTCTTACACTTGCCTGGAATGTTCTCCCCTGGACTATCCCCTTCAGGTTTCTGCTCAAATATCATCTTGTCTGTTAGCCTTCCCTGCCCGCTTTGCTGAGGACAATAAATACCCCACTCCACCCCTTTTCCTGCTTACTTTCCTCCATAGCATTTATCCCCATCTGACATACCATGTGTTTTACTTGCTTGGTGTGTTGTCCAGCCCTGCCCCCTGAGAATGCCAGCTCCACAAAGGCAGGGGTTTTGACAAGTCTTTTAAGTGACCAGGCACATGGCAGGTGCTCAGTGAACACGGGCTGAATGAATGAATGTGTTTGGCAGCACACTAGGGGTGTCACAGGTGTGACTCCTGAAGCCCCTACAGCAGGCCTAAAGAGGTGGAACCCTGAAGACACACAGCTTGTTAGTGGCAGGCCCAGGATTCTCACTCAGGTCTGCCTGGCTCCAGGGTACAGGGGTCACCACCCAGTGTGGATTAAGTATGACCAAGTTTTCACACTGGCACTGAAGGCCCTGCCTCCTCAGACTTCTTTCCCTCACAGCAGCCTGCACCCCTACATGTATTTCCACCCCCTGGAATCCTGTTCCCCTCAAGTTCCCACCTAAATCTGGCCTTCTTGAAGAGGCCCAGATCAGGGGCTACCTCTCCAAGAATCCCTGTTTCTTCCTCCTTAATCCCAGGCTCCTCCATTCCTCACCACCCCGGATCACCCAACTACAGGGGGTGTGTCCAGTGTCATTTGGGGTCTCACCTCCTCATCCCCCAAGGTGACCACTGCCCAGGAGGACACAGGTCCAGCCCTCTGCATTTATGCACACCACCCCTTTCATCTAGGTGAAAATCACCGATGGCAAATAAGTGGGGTGATGTGGCCCTGCCCTGCCTTGGGGAGCTCCTGCCTGAGGCGGGAGAGGAACTGTCCTTCCCAGGAACTGAGATGGAGTGTCATGGCCTCACCTCTGCCTCCCCTAGGATCCCCACATCTTCTGGCATGCCCTTTCCCTCACAGCTCCTGGGAGCACCGTCTCATCTCTCCCCTGGATCCAAATCATGTAATTAAATGCCAGGTAAAAATAGCTGTCCCACTTGTGTGAGATCATCTGCAGGGCTTCTGGGCCTTGGGGCAACCTTAGCCATTAATCTGCATTCAGTAACCACAGGGCATTGGGACAGCCCCAGGGAGGAAACGGGGCCACCTGGTCAGTTTACAAAGCAGCCTTTCTCCTCAGATGCCCGTTCTCGTAGGGGTGGGGGTGGGGGGAAGGAGAGAACAGCAGCAGGAAGTTAGTCAGGGAGGCTTCCTGGAGGAGGTGGGGCTTGCACTGGGCTTCATGCTGGCAAAGAGGGCAAAGTGGGCATTGTAGATTAGCAATGGCTTGGAGCAGGACTTATCAGGACATGGGGTAGGGGTGGTGCTGAGAGTCCATGAGGGTTTGGGAAGAATGGGGACTGAGGTGTCCATGAGTTTGGCACATGCTGGACCCTTTCTCTACCCCACTCTTCCTCCTTTCATCACCTGTCTAACTCCTACTCATCTTCAACAATTACTCCAGGAACCACTTCCTCCAGGAAGACTTCCCTGATCCCCACACCACCCAGCCTGGCACAAATATCTCCTCTGAGCTCCCACAGTCCCCTCCTATACTTCCCTCTAGCAAGGTGCCAATTACAGGGTGCTCCAAGTGTCTATTCCCATGTCTGTCTCCCCATCTGGCATAGGTACTCCTCTGGGGCAGAAGGCAGGTGTGAGTCATGTCCCAGGCTCCTGGCTCTTGCTCTTTCCCCTGGGGGTGGGGGGTGGAAATGCACCTGCCACCACCATCAAGGCCTCCAGAGAAGGTGAAGGCCAAAGCCTTGGCCTGCCCTGTGGGGGTGGCGTTTCCTGGGCGCTTGCAGCTGGACCCATGAGGCCCTGTTCCTGTGCTCCAGCCCATCCGTTTACCCAGCAGGTGCTCCCCGCAGTGGCCAACTCTTCCCCTGTATCTCTGGGACCACCGGGGGATCAGGGTGGGTAAATGGCAGAGGGGAATGGCTAGTACTGGAGCCAGCACCAAGGTGGGGCTGCCTCTGTCTGAGATAATTATGGGGGCAGGGAGGAAGTCAGCCCAGTGCCTGGTTCTCAGGCATTAATTCCCTGTCCCTCCCCGCTCTTCCTGCTGGCTGGGAAAACCCTTGGCTGGGAGAAGGGGCAGAGTGGTGGGGGAGGCAGGGCAGGGCCCTGGGGAGAGGGTCTCATAGGGTGGGTCCCAACTAGCCCCTCCATGGAGGTGGGGGTGGAACTTAGAGAGGGTTCTGCCAAGGGTATAATGAGTATGGCCACATTCTGGGTAGGGCCTGGCTTGCGGGCCCACTGGGAGGTCGAGGCTGCCCTGATCCCCGCTCCTTTCCCCTGCTGGCTGGCTGGGGGCCTGTGGGCCTAATGCCCAGCACAGCAGCCCTGTGTCCCCTGGGTGCAGCCCAGACTACACAGAAGAGGAAGGGGTCGAGGCAAGAAACAAGAGTGCCTCCACGACAGAAAACCAGCAACCGGATATGAAAGTTGCCAAGGAGCAGAATCTAAGCCGTTACGGATGGAGAGACTGAGGCCCAGACATGGCTGTCTGAGAAGAGGCTAAAAGCCAGGAAGAAGAGGGTCTGGCCATGGTAGGGGCAAGGTGTGCTGTTCTCAGTTGTCCTATGGGGCAGAACCAGGGAGGAGGCCAAGGGCAGGGATCTTGGCTGACCTGGGTTCACTGATCTCTGGGTGAGCCACACTGACCACAACTCCAACATCTCAGCCTTAGTTTCCTCACTTTAAAAATAGGCATGTTTCTCCTTGGAAGGCCTGCTTTGAGCCACGGGGAAGGCAGCACAGGAGTCAGTCTCTGCAGTGCTGTACTCCGCGTGCCATCACGGTCAGGGCCGGGGCTCTGCTAGCCACTGGGTGGAGCCAGGAGGCGTTTCCAGGCTTCTCCAGGGAACAGCCTGCATGGCACCTAATCAATCAGACCCAGCCCTCTGTCCTGAGCAGGAAGGCGTTCTGGCAATGACCAACATCCGGACTTGGAAAAAGTGGGGCGGGGTGGGAGTGGAAGGCAGGACCCAGAGGTACCAGAAGCAGGGCCCTTTTGCACCCAGACAACCAACATGGGCAGCCTCACCCCCAACCCTACCTCCCAGCTCTTCCTCTCCTAGCAGCTCCCTGGGAAACCCCCACCCCCACTCCCAAGTCTTTGCTGTCATTTTCCTGCCTGGACTGCCTTCCTCACTCCTCTCAGCCTTTAGACTGTATGAAACCAGCTCTTACTGCCACTCTGTCCTGAGCTCCCATGGTCCCTGTGGCCCAGTCCTCCATTTCCATGGGCAGGGTCCCAGCCATGCAAAACAGACCTGCTGAGTCAGCTGGGAGTGGGACTGGGCCCTGGGGGAGCTGAGCTCTATCTCTGGCCAGGCCCTGTGTCTCCATGAGCCTCAGCCTCCCCATCAGGGGCCGGCCATTCTCACTAAGACGCGATGGCTCTCTGATGACACTGAAGACGGCTGTCAGCCACTGGGATCAGAGCAGACAGGGGGTGACTGCTCACCTCCACAGGCTTCTTCTCTGAGCACTGGGGCTGGAAACAAAGGGAGCCCACCTGCCTCTTGAGGGGTCCAGAGATCTGGTGCTAGCCCCCAACGGGGCACTGGGTGAGCAGACCCCTCCCCTAATCCATCATCCAGGTGTCTCTAGGCTCAGCTGGGCTGTCTGGCTTTTCCTTCTGGAGAAGTGCCTTTTTTTTGTTGTTCCCCCCTCTCATCAGGGCTGGAGCAGGCGGATTGTGGTTTCAGGGGCAGGGCAGGGGATGGGGGTAGAGGAAGCCTAGAGTCCCTGCCTGTCACCTTTCCAAGCCATCAACTCGCCCGACCCCACAGCCAGGAACCCAGACGGGGACCACTTCACCCTCCCGGCCAGACACAGGCGCAAGGGGCCTGGGGGAGGGGGCAGCGGCCTTCCAGCGGTAAAAATTGCAATGATTGGAAAAAAAAAAAAAAAAAAAGGCCGGCGTCGACCCCGCCCCCTCGCTCAGCTCCGGACCCCACAGCTGGGCCATTCCTTAAAATATTCATGAGGCGGCCCTGCCACCCCCGCCCCCGCTAAAAGAAAGACTACCGATGGAAAGGATCAATGGCGCAGTGGGCGGCACCCAGCGTGGGTGGCAGCCCCGCCCACTCCCCGCAGGGTCTGCAGGGCCAGTGTCCCCCCTGGCGTCCTGGTGGGCGTCCAGTCCCCAGCACCTTCCCCGCCACGGGAAACTGCCGAGCCCAGGTAAAGGACAATGTCAGCTCCCTTTCACCATCCGTGGTCCCGCAGCGCAAACTCGCCGCCCAGCAGCCTGAAAGGCCGCCACACCAGGCTACCCTGAGGCAGGGCTACCCTATGCAGGACCACCGCCTCCCGGCCACAATCACCCCTTATGCTGTAGCCTCGCTCAGCTAGGAGCTCAGAGGGGCGCCCAGAGGGGCGCCCAGACAACCAACTGCGGGACTGTGGGGGAGGGGGGACAGGGGAGGTCTGAAACCATGGTTCCTTTGTGCCTAGGCCCGGGTGGACAGTGGTCCCCCAGAGGCTTGAGCCATTCCCTGTGGTGAAGCCGAGGCCTATTCCTGGGTGTCCCAGGCCTCCAACACAAGAAGGGGAGACAAAGTCTCATTCTCCTCTCCACCACCCTCCTCAGGACCTCAGAGCCTGGTTGGGTGACACTTCACAGCTAAGGCTCTTTCCCGCCTACCCTCCTTTGGTGTCAGAAACTCCTCCTAGTACAGGGCCACTTCTCTTCCTGCCTTTGCAGGAGAGTCCCTTCCAGTCACCTCTGTCCACTCTCTGCACCCCTACCCTTGCATGGCCCACAACAGCTCCCTCCTTTCCAGCCCAGGGTGCCTATTGCTGGCTTTCTGCCTGCTGGCCCCTTCTCCTCCCTGAGGAAGCTGGAGTGTCCCGGTTTGCCATTTGTTACTTGGACATCCCCTACCCTGCCCTACAGAGACGGTGTCCCAACAGGGCCGACGGGCTCTGAACCAGGACCTCCCACCACAGTGGCTGGAACTCCCCAACCCTTCCTCCCTGGAGTATCTTTGCTTACCCCACGACCCTTGCAGAAGGCAGATGTGAGCATGATTTCTGGTCTTAACATCCTTAAGTCTGCTGGGGCTTTACTGCAGGGTAGGCGGGGGAAGGTGGCGCTGACTGGTGACTGGGACAGGTGTGGACTGAAAGCCCCTGGGACCCTGCCCTATGTAGTGAGTGTGGGGGTGGGGACACTCAGGTGGCCTCCCCTTTCTGAGCAGTTTCCATAGCTGTAAAGTGGGACTGAACAGCCCTGATCTCCCCAACAGGTTGCTATCGGTCCCCATGCTGCTCTCAAGAGCATCACATCACCGGGAGGCGACAGCGAGAGCCAGCCCTATGCCCAGTGTACCCTTCATGCCTCCCCCACAATTCCCAGCCTTTGCCCTTCTGCTGAGCCCCCTAGCTTTCATGACACCCCCAGCCTCAACAAGCCTCACTGGCTCTAGGCATGGAAACTCTCTGACCCAGGGGGCCTTCAAAACTGCGTCCAACAGCTGCTGCCCATCACAAAGAGGGCCCCACTAGCTGGACGTTACCCTAGACGCTTCCTCCCTCTTCCTGCCTCTACAAATGGTCACTTGGCATGTTGGGACAGAGGAGTTTAGCATAAGATCTGGGGCCAGGCCATCTGGGCTTGAATCCCAGCTCCCTGTTTCCTAGCTGTGTGCCCTTGGGTAAATGACTTAGCTTTCTGGGGACTCAGTTTCCTCCTCTGTTAAGATGAAGGTGATAGCACCAACCTCGTAGTGTTGTCATGAGGATTCACTAAGGGATTTGTTTAAAAATCAAACCTCCTCTGCGTCTACTTCCTAAATATCTTGCACCCATCCTCTCTTTTTCTCCCACTGCTGCTGGCTAGATGGCTGCAGCAGCCTCCTCCCTGTTTCCTCCTGGACCCCACCAATCCACGCTCCACAGCGTGGCCAATGTCACCTTTCTAGAGCCCATAGCTAATGGAGTCATGCAAGGAAGGCAGGGTTGTCCCACTGTACAGATGAGGAAACAGCAAGGGAGGCAACTGGGCCATCCCTCACTGTTAGTCCCCACATCTGTATGGGACTCCTACCACATGTCAGGTGCCATGCAGGTGGGGCAGGTGGAAGCACAGGTGAGAGAGGGGTGGAGCCAAGTCTATGTCTGTCTCTTTGTAGCACACACTTGTCTCAACAGGGACCTGTCCCTGGGGGTCTCCCACTTGGAGCGCACACTGGGGGGACCTGGGTGCTGCCTCAGGAAAGGAAAGGAAATGTCTGCCCTCAGAGGAGAGGGCATTCTCTGAGGCCAGGGGGCAGGGGAAGCCAGAGCTGCAGAAGTAGGCATCAGATGAGCAGGGAGTGGGGACACAAGGCAGCAAGAAAGCCAGGGTCTGGGGTTTTGGGAGGGAGGCCCATACTTCGTTAGGAGCACCTAGTGCAGGGGAGTTCCTGGACAGGCCCTGTGGGTGGAGAGCAGGCTGGGCTGGCTCCAGCTGTACTGACCCTACTCTCTCCCACCCATCTCCCCTCCTGGGGTTTCAAAAGTAGAGGCTTTCCAGCCTTGGCTTGATCCCGCAGCCTCCCCCTCTCTCCCAGTGTCATGGGCCTTACCCGGATCCTGATTCTTACCCCTCCCAGGCACTCTGGCCCCTGGTCCAGCCCCCCAATTCTCCAGGATACTATTTCTACCTGAGGTCTGTATGTCCTCCTTTACTTTCACCAGTCAGCCCCCAGTCGGCCTTCTGGCCTTTTAACGGTACACATGCCAGTGACCTCCATCCGCCTCCCCTCAGTTCTGAGCATGCCAGAACTTTGGGCACTGCAGGTGTGTGTCATGGTTCCCTGGACCTTTCTCTGTGTTCCTCAACTCCCAGCCTGGCTGATCTCTAAACCGAACTCGTTGCTGTCGAGTTGATTCTGACTCATAGTGACCCTACAGGACAAAGCAGAACTGCCTCAAGGAGCAGCTGGTGGACTTGAATTGCTGACCTTTTGGTTAGCAGCAGTAGCTCCTAACCACTGTGCCACCAGGCCTCTATCTCTAAAATTTGTTGTTATTGTTAGATGCCGTCCAGTTCATTTTCGACTTATAGCGACCCCATGTGACAGAGCAGAACTGCCCCATAGGGTTTTCTGCCTGTAATCTTTATGGGAGCAGATCGCCAGGTCTTTCTCCCACAGAGCTCCTGGGTGGGTTCGAACCACCAGCCTTTTGGTTAGTAGCTGAGTGCTTAATTGTTGTGCCACCAGGGCTCCTTACCTCAAAAAGAAAAAAACCCTGTTGCCGCCGAGTCGATCCTAACTCACAGACACCCTATAGGACAGAGTAGAACTGCCCCATAGGGTTTTCTAAACTGTAATCTTTATGGAAGCAGACTGCCACATCTTTCTCCTGCAGAGCTGCTGGTGGGCTAGAATCATTTGGTTAGCAGCCAAGTGGTTAACCACTGCGCCACCAGGACTCCTTCACCTCAGACTTACCACATCCAAGTCCTAATACATCCTCTTCCTCCAGCCCCTGCTTGTCCCCTGCAGTGTCTCAGCAATGGCTCTGCCTCTACCTAGCTGAGCACTGCACTACCTCCGCCCACTCCTCTGCCCCAACAGCTGGGAAGCCCCCAGCCTATGGAGGCCTTGCAAATAAGTGCCCCCTCCTCCACCCGGGCCTCCCTGACCCTCCACAATCCCAAATGGCCTATCTCCTCCACCAGACTGGGAGGGCTGTTCCACCCAGTCCCAGGTGAGTCCTATAACCAGAGGATTGGAAGCATCCAGAGAATGGGGCCCAAACTCCGCTTCGTCCAGAAGACCCACAGGATGCTTTATTCCCATCCGTCGATGCCCCACCCAGCTCTGACCAACCAGGTGCTCAGCTGTGACCCCCTCCAGATGTTGAAGAGTCACACCTAGGGAGTCCCCACTCATGGCCATAAAAACAGACCCAACCAGGTGAGGTGGGGAGAGAAGCCTCCCCAGGGCCCAGAGGCCCTGGAGCTCTGACCCCACAGGGACAGTGAGGAGCAGGACCAGAACCCCTGGGGATGGTAGTCAGGAGGCCCAAGGCACTTAAACTCCCAACTGCCCAGAACCTAGGTGGATAGACAGACTCTTGTTAGAGAGTCATGGCCTGACTTGTTGGCTGAGTGACTTTGGGCAAGTCATTGCACTTCTCCTGGATCTGTTTCTTCCTCTGTAAAATGGCAATCATAACAGTACCAAAGCCACAGAGTTGTGAAGATTACACGAGAAATGGCACTTATGCTACAAATCAAGAAGTCAGCCCGGGCATCCCCAAGGGAACTGCACCCCTAAGGATGACCCACACTAAGTAGGGAGGAGGGGCTCAGAAACTTTAAAACAGTGGTGAGAGAGACCTCTAGGGAGATGAGTAGAAGGAAGCAGTGTGGGAAACTGCCTGAGGACCCCCGCCCCCATAAACATTCTGATCCACATCAGCCTAATGGCATTGCCTTCACTGCCAGAGCCTTCCCAGTGTCCTCAGAGCTAGCTGGCTCTAGAAAGCTCCCTGACCAATGGCCTCCAGGATGGAGCCAGGAAGGAGAAATTTGTCCAAAGTGGGGAGGGGGAGGGGGGACAGTATTCAGAGTAGAGGAGGCTTCAGCCGTTCCTCACCCAACAGGGCAACCACAGCCTCTTGGGAAAACCACTCTCTTGGTCTCCTGGCCTCCCAGGGGTGCTCATTCATCCCAACCTCAGTGACCTGTGTTGGAGGGTAT
The DNA here is from genome assembly GCF_030014295.1 of Loxodonta africana. Lineage (NCBI taxonomy): Eukaryota > Metazoa > Chordata > Mammalia > Proboscidea > Elephantidae > Loxodonta > Loxodonta africana. The sequence continues at coordinate 89,927,769 of NC_087353.1, read as the reverse complement.
GCAACTCTCGTGGGTCACCCAGCCACCAGGTAGGCAGCACCATCCCCATTTTACAAGGAGGGAAGCGAAGCTCAAAAGGACAGGTAGGATGCAACCCAGGTCTGACTCCTGACACGGAGGCTCCCCTGCACCAACTCCGTGCGAACACAGATTCGGGCTTATACATGTTCACCGTTACTCCTGAGGCTGCTGTCTGGTCCGCCCCGCGTGGCTCCTGAGGGGCCCCTGTCACTGCTGATTTCTTCCTTGAAAATCCCACTGGGGATCCTGGGGACCCTGAGGAGCCCCTTCTCTGCCAGGTCTCAGCCGGCTGGGCAGGCGCGGTTCGGGCCCCGCGCGGCGGGCAGGTTCATCAATGACTGAGGCCGAAGGGCCTGAATGGTGGGCACGAAACCGCCCCTTCTTAAAGGCGCCGGCCCCTCGCGCACCCTCGGTGATCCCCCGCTTTCGGGGCTTTGGGGGCGCTCTCCGGGTGGGCGGGCCAGGAACCGTGGCCGTGAGAAAGGGAGCCTGGGCCGGTCGGAGGCGTGCCGACCCGGAGCCTGGAGAGCTGTGCCCCGGATGGGGTCCCTCTCGACCCCAGCCTGCCCCCCACCTCCGCCAGCTTCGGGCAGAGACACGGTCGCCTTCCACCCCCCTCCCACCACGCCGGCGACCCCTCCTCCAGGGCGCCCGCTGCGCTCGCCCTGGCGGGGCCTGGACCTTAGGAGGGGGCGGGGGCGCAGCTGCTCCGGAGGTGGCTCGGCATCTCCGGGGAAGGGGTCGGAAGCCAGCCCCAGCGGGGGCGCAGCCCTCGCTCGCTCCCTTTTCCTTTCCACACGCGCACACAAAGACGACACTCGCGGACCTGGGCGCGTGCGGCCGCGCTCCCCAGGGCAGCTGTGCGCACACACACGCACGCCCTCAGGGGTGGCCGGGAGTCGGGGTGATGGACGAGGGGACGGGGCAACTGGGGACAAGCAGGCCGTACCTACAGGCGCGCAGCTGCGGCCGGATGGGCCGGGGCGCCGGCGGAGCGCTGCCCGGACCACCGCCAGGCTCCCGGGGCCCAGCGGCTCATGGCCCGCGGCGGGTTCGGGCTCCTCCAGGCGGTGGCCGGCAGCGGCGGCTCCTCCCTCCCGGGTCCACAACCTCGGAAGCTCGTGCGCTCCTGCGTCCCGGCGCGGCCCCCGCTCAGTCTCCGGCGGCCGAACCCCGCGCGCTCCGAGCCCAGCCCCGCGCGGCGCGCGCCCCGCCCGCGCCCCTAGTGCCCCCCGCCCGCGCGGCGCGCGCTCCCCGGCCCCGCCCCCGGAGCGAGCCCCGCCCCCGCCCGCCTCTCCCCGCGCCGCGCCAGCCCCGCCCCCGCCGCGCCCCTCCGCTGGGCCGAGCCCGAGTGGCGCCCGCGCCTGGTGCTCGCTTCCTCCCGGCATCGGCGGCTGCGGTGGAGGGCCAAGCCCGGGGCCCAAGGAGTTAGGCAGCTGGCCCCGAGCCACCTTCCCTGAGCCGCGCAATGCAGGCACTAGGCCAGGCGTCGGCCCCCCCGGCTAATGCGGGTTGTGAGGGGACGATGAGGGAGCTGCGGGAGTCACGGCGAGGAGGTGTCCCCGAGCCTGGGGTGGTGGCCCTGAGAGTGCGGCGGGTGGGGGCCAGTGAGTGGCCTGCGCAGTGGGGTGTGTGGGGCCTGGACGCCCACGAAGCGCCCCTGGGTGACGGGCTCCATTAGGGGGGAGCCGCTGTGACCGGACCCTACGCCGCGGGGACAATGGGAGCCTCGGGGAGGCCCAGATGTCGCAACGGGGAAGTGGACGGCTGGTTCTGATAAATCCCAAGGGCGAGTACCACGCCCCCTCTCTCCAGCCCTACCAGTCCGGAAATTGCCCCAGCACCACGAGGAGGGGAATCCCCCCCCAGCAAGATCCCGCGCCCCCAACCTTCACGGTGATGGGAATACTTTGAGGTCATGGGGGGCCCCGGGCTCTGGCTTCCCTACTCCTGGTCGGTTGGAGGCCCCAGCCTTGTGGGGGCCTAGGTGAGTCCAACCAAGAAAACAAGGAGTCCTGCTGGCCTTTGGGGCACCTGTGGTCTGACCTCTGGTGTTGGGGGCCCTCAGGGGGCTTGTAGGAAGAGGTGGAGGGGCTCCCGCAGGCCTGGAAGGGGTCTGAGAGGAGTGGGGGCATCAGCTGTGGAATGGACCTCTCAGGTGCTTCTCAAGAGGGGTGGGGATGCTGAGCTGTCTTCCTTCTCCTCCTGCCTTGCCCCTGCACAGGCCCTCGGTCCCCCGCAGGCAGTTAGGTCAGGCTCTTTGCCCTCACCAACCCCTTTGGCAGCTCTGTGGTCTGCCATGGTCTCCCTGCTAGCCTGGAGTGTCTCCATCTGTTGCCCTCCTCCATCCACAGTGACCTCTAACCTTTGCACAGAGCCCTTTAACCTTCCCCAAAGCCGTTTCACACTTCAGGCAAGGGTCTTTATCCTCCTTACACATGGAAAAGGTAGGGGGCTAGAGAGGAGCAGTGGGTGAGTAAAGGTGGAGACTGGCCTGAAGTCACCACCCCTTGCTGCCAGCCCTGGCACTGCCCTCCAGGGGACAAGAGAGAAAGCAGGCCTTGTCTGGGGCCCTGGTACCCAGCCCCTTCCCTCCCACACACATCTCAGCTGCTTCCCCCACAGGCCCTGGCCAGCAAACACTTAATGAAATCTTAGGCGGTGGCCCAGCCATCGATTGGCGCTGCACACAGGCCTGGACGCCTGGCTGGGAACCATGAGACCTGTGAATGAGGCTGGGAGTGGGGGTGGGGTTGACTGCCCAACGAGTGGGCAGGGAGGGAGACTCCACACCCTGGGTGGCCTGGCTGTGGATCCCACCCTCTGGGAGAGGGATGGCCCAGCCCACAGTGGACTAACCTGGTCAGTGTGGTGGGCTGAGCTCTGCTGGTGGGCTGGCAGTGGTCGGGGAGGTCCTGGGCTTGAAGCCCTGGGCAGGACAATAGCTCTGGTCCCAAGGGAGGAGGAAGTGAGGAGGCGCCAGCTGCCTAGTGACTCTGACCCACAAGGAGGAACTGGTGGGAGATGTAGAAGTGGCAGGGTGGGGGGGTGGGGATTGTAGGGGAGCATGATTGGCCAAGAGCAGCTGTCATGGGAGGACAGGAACGGGGTCAGGGAGGACAGGAATGGGATCAGGGAGGACAGGTCCAACTGGGCTGGAAGCAGTTCTGTTGGAGCAGACGATGAAGGGTGCTGAGGATAGGACCCCTGGATGCACAAGCTCTAGACTGTTCAGGACTAAGACTGAGACAGAGATGGCTCAGGAGGACTGTGGACTGGTGGGACCGCAGAGTTTAGAGCCAGTCCTGTGGGCTGCCCGAACAGTGGGGTAACACAAGCCACCACAGACCAAGAGGATGCACTTCTCCGTCTGGGTCTGGGGGGACCCACATGAAGGGGCTGGTCTGGGTGCAAGGCGCCCAGAATCTGTGGCTCAGGGCAGTTCTGCTGCAAGGCTGGCACTCAGAGGGGTTAGTGGCAAATGGGCCCAAGGGCAAGGGGCACACTCTAGATGCAGAGAAGATAGTTTAGGGCCAACAGGAAGGAAGCAGGGATTCCCCAGAAGCTCGCGTGGACAAGTGTTTTTGAATAAAGGACTGGATTTCCCTCCTTGGTAGGGTTGCTTGTCTGCTCAAGAGAACTCAGACATTGTGAGTTTGGATTTTAACAAAGCTCCGAATCCACTTGTGGAAATCTTGGGAACAGGAAGAAGGGGTGAGTCTTCCTATGTGCCAGGGGTCTTGTCCACATCAACAGAACAGCTGCAGTTCCAGCCCCAGCTCCCAGGGTGGCGCTGCAGGCACCCACCAGCATCCAGACCCCCCCGCCCCCCCGCCCAAGTCCAGCCCCAGAGTCATAGAGCTTGGGGCATCCAGCGTGGCTGCAACCATGTGTTTATTCCAAAAGTGCAAAGCTGAAAGCGCAAGTCACAGCTCTAACTTAGGAAGGTCACCCAGTGGCCCCGAGTCGGCCCTATTAGGATGGTCTGTGGCCAGTTCTGCTTGACCAGGAGCACTAGGCCCCTCAGACCAGTCCTTAGGTCTGAGGAGCATGGGGCATGGGGCCTCACTGGAGACGCCTCCTCCCTAAAAGCCAGTATATCTTGTAAAGAAAAAAGCGAAAATCAAACAGGTGGTCTAGGAAACAGGGAGGGGTAACAGAAACAGAAACAAACCAGCCCTCTCAGGCTCCCCTTCTTCCTGGGGGCGAGGGGGCAGTGGGCAGACCAGGTCTTGTCAAACCATATATCCTTTGGGGTTCAGTGACAAAGGCAGGTGGGGGACTGGACTCACAGCTTACTGGCCTGGAAAGAAGGGCCCTCCACTTCTTGGGGAGCCAGAGGAGCCCAGGGGGATCCCAGAGCCCTGGGAATCCAAACTCCATTACCTACAGCGGGAGCAGTGGTCACTCAACTAGCGGGAGGTCTCTGCTGCCAGGGCCAGAGGTCAGGCTGTGGTCAGAACCTAAGTCAGGTTTGAGATGGGGCCTGAGGGGGCCCCTCGGGCTCAGCCTGGTCAGGCATTAGGGGTTCTATGGACTTGGGGGTCTGGTATGGCTGAGACATTTTTCAAGGAGGGCCAAGGGGACCTGGAACCTCAGAGCAGAGGGCAATACAGTTTCCAAGGGGGTCTCTCCAGGGAAGCGAAAGTGATTAGAAGCAGCTGAGCAAGCAAGGGTGGGGAATGCAGCCATTGCTGTCCAGTGGGCGAGGACCCGGATGTCACTGCCACAAGTCACCGGCTGCTGCCCCGTTGTCATTCTCGTGGAACTTGTGCAGGTGGTCGGCAAACCTGTGGGGCCACAGAAACCTTTGCTGAGACCGATTGAAAAAAGGAGAGAAATGTGTGTGTGTGTGGTGGTGGTGGGGGTGCATGGCACTCTCTGGGGGTACGGTGAAGGGTACGCAGGGTGGGGGCGGAGGGGATCAGAATCGGGGCCCACAGTGGAGGGCTGGGGGAGCAGGGGATGTGATGGGGGGACGAGGTGTTTGTTCCAGGATGGTGCTGGGGCCCAGGGTGGTGTCCTCACTTCTTGGCGCAGAAGGTGGTGCAGTCCCTCTCCACACTCTCGCTCCACGCCAGCTTGTACAGCACCTGGTCGGGGGGGTGGATACCGTGAGCTGCCCACCCTGCCTCACGGCCACTCCTGCAGGTCTCCCAGGACACACAGGCTCTCATGGCCCAGGCCAATGGGTGGTGGTGCTGCCTGCTTCACAGATGGTCAGAGGCCCAGCATGGAGCCACCGTCCCTAATATTGCTGAGCATGCCACTGGCAGGGCTGGGACCTCTTGGGCCCTGAACTTCTACCCCAGGCTAGGGGGTCAGACTTGGAACCCAGGTGAACCTAGTAGGGGTCATGTTGACTATGGCCTATTTGGGGGCAGGGTCCCTGAGTCTGGTGCCTTCAATAGCCATGGTGATATGTAGGTATTGCTAGGACCTGCACTTGTAACGTCCCCTTTGTTGGCAGCCGCCTGGCTGTCCCTTGGTGGACTTTGGGTTCTCCTTGTTCCTCAGGCTCCCACAGGGCCCTTCCCCCCACTAAGCCCTTCCATGTCTGGGCCCTGGATGGAGTCACCCGGGCCTCACCATGGGGCAAAAGGCAGATGGGGAGCCTTCCTATTCCTCAGGGCAGGTGAGGCCCTTGTAGGGGAGAGAAATGGCCACAAGTCGAGGATGTGGGTTGGGCAGGCCTGGATGCCACGTCGTCAGGCCCTGTTTGAGCCATGGTAACAGTGTCTCTGCTGCCCATGAAGGTTGGGGAAGGGTGGTGAATGCACCCCTGTATGCCCATTGGGCACTCACCAGGAAGACCAAGCAATGCAGGAAGAGCGTGTAGAAAAAGCCAATGGTGCGCGCCATCTTGTTGGAGAGAACCAGCCGCCCCTGGGGAGCAATCCAGGTATGGAGTCGGGTAGGGTGGGGCAGGGCAGGTCTCACCCACTCCTGCAGGGCTGCTCAGACAGAGATGGCCCAGGGCAGCAAGGGGAAGGAAGGAGCAGGCAGCTGGGTCCCGGGTCCACCATCACAGGTGGTGAGCTTGGCCTTCAAGGAATTCTAATGGATGGTGCTCCCTGCAGCCACACTGGGCAGGACCTGTGAGAGGCCTGTGAGGTCCCTGGGGCCTGTCCAGACTGGACTGGAGGGCAAGTGGTGTGTTCAGACTCATCCTGGGAGGGCACAGGGCAGAGGACTCACCATGCTAAGGGTGGCTTTGTCCCAGGGGCTCAGGCTCAGGTACTTCCTCTGCCGCTCCTGAAGGGGAAGGAATGAGGAAGCGAGGACCCCAAAGGGCCCCACAGGCCCTGCCCAGCCATTCCTGGAATCCTAGAGGGGCTGCTTGGGGCTTCCCAGGTGCCCACTCCCACTCAGTGTGACAGACTAGGTCCCCCTTGTTCCTTGTCCCTTGTCTGTCGCCCATTCTATTGACAGCTCTGCCTGTGAGAATGTTCTTCACCTTTTTCACCATCAGGGCCTCCACAGCCCAAGAGATGGGGTGAGGGGAGCTTTAGGTGGTGGGCCCCACCATGGGTCACCTGAGACTGGGCGCTGTATTTGGCTCTTTGCTTGTCTGCTGCCCCCTGAGTGCAAGCCTAGGGTTGATTTATTCCCTGGCACACACCCTCACGTAGCCACCTGCTCTGTGCCAGCTTCCATGGCTTCCATGTGCCAGAGTAGGTGTGGAGGTTGGGGTGTGCAGTGAGGCTGGGCAGGAGGGGATGGACAGGCTGATGGGGTCGAGATGAGGGGAAGGGTGACTGAATGATTGGGGCCTGCCCAGAACAGGGTCAGCTGAACACAACCCTCCCCGGCCCAGTGCCGTGTTCACACACCCGCTTGCTGAAGCTGGAAAAGGGGTCCAGGCGCTCCTCGTACTGGGATGAGTACCGCAGCTCTGTGTCATCGCTGCCACTGCCCTGTGCGGGGAGGGAGGAGGACAGACTGTCAGCCCCCTGGGGCCTGCAGGAAGGTGACTGTGTGCGGGAAGCCAGGGCTGCCAGGTCACAGGAGCCTCAGTTTCCTCATCTGCAAAATGGAGGTGGGTGAGGGGGCCCCACATCCCAGAGCTGGGAGAGAGTCCCAGGCGGACAGCATGAAGGAGGCTGGTGCCGTGTTGTGGGGGCACTGGCCGAGGTCAGAGGTCTCCATCTGAGGTCAGGACCACAGCACCCCCTCCACCCTCAGGGCATGGTCCTGCCTCACAGGTTGGAAAGGCGCTGGAGTGTGCCAGCGAGAAGGCTGGGCCCAGGTGCAGGGAGGCAGGCTTTGAGGGCAAGGAGTGTGGGGGTGGTTGTGGGGCGCAGGCCCTCCTGGGAGAGGAGACCACCCCCATCAGTCTCCTGTGTGGTTATCAGTTTGCACAGAGTCCGGGCGCCCTCTAGTGGCCCAAGAGCAACTCCAATGGGTGGGAATGGGAGGTAGTGGCTGAAGGTTTTGTCCCCAGGGAGAGCCCCCAACTCCCCCTGCATGAGTGTTGCTGCTCCCTTTCCCCCTCTTCCACCCACCCTGTCTCCCCACAGCTCATAGATGGGGTTTCTTGTACAAGGTGGTCCCCTGTGAGGGCTGGGGGCTGAAAGAGGCCAGGGATGGGCCTTCCCATCTGAGAAGAACCAGCGGTTAGGTTTTTGCTCTATTCTCTTGATTAGTGTGTGACCTGTTGGACCAAATTCTGGGATTTTTTAATGTAAGTTTCAAACATACAGATTCTCCAGGTTCTGTCCTGATGCTCCACATCCTGGGATTAAATTCCCAGACCCTGGGGTCAGCTAACGGACCACCCACATTTGGCCTGGGATCTGTGACCTGCTGTACCTGGCCACCTCCTGGCTGGCTCTGATGAACCTTCACAAGAGCTCTACTCTGGGGGCCTCTCCCCAGCTGAGAGAGGACAGTGGACAGGCAGGGGGAGTCAGATGGCCTCTGCAAGTTCCCCAGGCCCAGTGCTGCATAGCAGGTCACTGCCCGACCCTCCTGCCTTGGAGCGCCCTGACCAGCCCCTCCCCTGCCTGGCACACCTGGCGGCATGGCGGAGGCTGGGGAGGACACTTACCTGACCCGGGTAGCTCCGCAGGAACTTGATCTTCTCAAAGAGCTTGATGTTGTCGGCGCGCAGGCTGTCCAGCTCGCTCTGTAGCGCGTGGATGGTCTGCTGGGCGAGGCGGCTCTCCTGTGGGCAGGCAGGTGGTGGGCACAGGGAGGTGGGCAGTGGCAGGGCCCGGGGATGGGTCCTCGTTGGCATAGGTACTGCTCCACCCACCTGGAGCCCTCTGCCCATGGATGTCTCCTGGACCCGCAGACCCTGCTCAGAGCTGTCTTACTCTGGGCCACCCTGTCCCCTCCTGTGGCCCCACCCCAGGCAAAAGTCTCAGTTCTCTGTCCAGGTTTCTTCAAGTGTTGTTTTTTGTTGTATTCAGTCTTTTTTTTTTTTTTTTTTTAATATGGTTAAGATGTAATTCATATAACGTAAATTCACCATCTTAAAGTGGATAATTCAGTGATTTTTTTTTTTTAGTATATTCACAGTGTTGCGCAACTATCCCCATTACCTGATTCCACGATTCTTCTATCAGCCCGATAAGAAAGCCTGTGCCTATTAGCAGTCATGCCCTCTCCCCTGCTCTCCCAGCCCCTGGCGACCTCTAATCTACTTCTTGTCTCCATGGATTTGCCTGTTTGGGACATTTCATAGAGACAGAATCGTACAAATGCTTGAATAGGTGTTTCCTTCACACTGTTCAAAATTCAAATGGTACAAAAAAGTATATGGTAAAGAGTCTACATTTTCAAAGCAAAAGGTAGAACACTCTAAGCCTCGCTCTGCTCTTGCTTTTCCCGCCCCAGCTAATCAGTCTTGAAGGCCTTCTTTTAAGGCTGTATGGTATTCCACAGTGGCTGTCCCCAGTCCTGCGATGGGCACGTGGAGTGTTCCCAGCCCACTGTGCACACAGGCAGTGGGGGTGAGGGTGAGGGGGAGAGCCCTGGGGAGGCCCGAGATGAAAGCCTCTGGCTCCGGCACACAGATAATGAGGGTCCCATCTGATGGCTCTGTCCACCCTTGCCACTGCATAGCCCTCAGCCTGGTCTGCTGCGTTGCTCAGTGATGTTTGCCTCCCCCAGGTCTGAGTTTGGGAACCTCAGGCAATGACATCCCAGTGTACCCCATAAGGGAATGCTGGGTTTGGAAGAGAATGGGTCTAGAAATTCTGTCATCAGCTCAAGGACTGACTTTGTGAGAAGCATCGAAAACCTTCCTGGCTCCTGCCTCCACTGCAAGAGTGATTAGGGGTGGTCTGGGCCGGCTCTGTGGGATAAGGGGCAGCCAAGTACCCCAAGGCCAGGACAGCACCCCCTCCATTAGCTCCTTTGGCTTCTCACATGGGCCCTCATACTTTTCTATTTACTGGCTGACTGTGAGCCTGGCACTTGTAGCTAAAACAACCAGAATTTCCAGGGCTCCTTTATTACCACAAAGCTGTGACTGTTAACGCTACCACATCCCTTAACCCCGAGTTGACACAGAGCAAACCAGCACAAAGCCACGCAATGCACGCAGATACAGAGAACCCCCTTATCAGGAGGGGCCTGTGCCCTCTTCTGAGGTCAGCGAACAGCAAAGTACACTTTAAAAGGGAGAGTCCTCGCAAAAAAACTCAGGAGAAAAACCATTACGAAAAAGGACATCAGTGTCACTAAGATCAAAATGTTGTATCTGCTTAAAGAAAACTAAGTCAAAAAACTACATTAAAAAAAAACTTTTAAAATGTGATAAAACTTCCAGATATTCTCACGTTGTGAGCCATGAGGTTTCCCTGCTTGCTTTGGGGCTTGTGTGCACCGCCACGCGCAGCCACCTTGCTGCAGAGGGGGGGCTTAAGTGGAAATCATGACATTCCTCCTCCCAAGTGTTCTCACTCACTCCAAGGGCTCCGTTGCAGCTGGCATAGCCGCCAACCCTGGCTTGCTCCCCGCCACTGTCATCTCTGGCCGCTGACACCCACGTGTCCCCTTGGGGATGACCTGGCCTCAGCCCTGTGTCCAAGACGCCCCTTGCTCCTGCTTTTTTCACTCCTGCCCTGACCTGGACAACAGTACTTATACCCCAGTCATCCTCCCGGTCCAGCCTCTTGAACTAGCTGCCTGGTGACTCTTCCTCCCTCCATTCTTACAATGCAGCTCCCCTGCTCAAGCTCTTTGGTGGTGCCCCCCACCTGCAGGGTAAAGCCCACGCGCTCCAGCCTTGCAGGAGGGCACTATCTGGTGACTCTTGAGCCCTGTGACTTTTTCCTTCAACTCCTTCCTGCAGCCCCGGCATCGTCTGCAATCCCTTCTGGCTCATTGGCCCCCTGCCTCCACTCACTTAGTCTCTTCTACTGTGACCATCTGGTTCTTCTTTCAAAGCCAAGCATGGCACACCCTCTTCCAGGAAGCCTTCCCTGACTGCACAATACTAACTGCCCTGTGGTTATCGTCTGTGACCATCTTCTCGCTTAAGCCCACTGTGTCCTCGGGTTCAATAAGGGGTGGGGAGGGGAAAGGGGCGACTCACAGCCTCTAGCTCCTGGTTCCGGGTACGGAAGCGCTCCCTCTGGCTGGAGATGATGGAGAGCAGGGAGCCCACCTGGTGCTCGGGGAGGGAGCCACTGGTGGGTGCTGAAGGTCCTAAGAGGCAGATGATGAGGACAGTGGCTTGGGGTGGCAGGAGGCAGAGCCCAGGTGTGGGACCCTCAGGTTGGGCCCCAGCCCGAGGGAGCTCTGGCCATGTGCCATGAGGTGTCTGACCACCTGGTGCTGAGCAGGTCTGGGAAAGGACTGGACCGGGGAACTGGGAGGGTGTGAACGGGGCGGAGAGGAGGCGAGAGCCCCAGGCAGGCTCCCCGCACAGCTTCAGCTCACCTCCTTGTACTGTCTGATGGGCCGGGCCCCACTCTCCCCACTCTGTGCTTAGATCTGGGACCCCTGCCTCTGCTGGATTAGGCACCCGCCCCCAGGGAAGCAAAGGGACACTGAGGGGCCTGGGAAGCCAGCGGCACAACCCCCACCACCATGTCCTGGCCCAGCAGTCCCAAGTTCCAGCCTCAGCACCTGAGGCCACCTCCCCTCTGGGACTGTAGGGCTCTGTGGCCACAATTCAGTGCTGAGACCTCCCCAGAAAGGGCAAGGCTGAGGGGTGGGGTATCAGACTAAGGCCCAGAGTGGCAGGTGGGGGCTCACTCCCTCTTTTGGGCTGCAGCCCTAGACTTGCTGTTGCTGTGGCACTGCTGAAGGGGCGGGGGGTCCTGGCCTTGGAAGGTGCCCTTGGGGATCAGGGCTCAGTTTGCACCGCTTTCTCTCCCTTACCCCGACCCCCACAACCCGGGCAGGGTCAGGGTTCAAGCCCTCCTCACCATAGAACAGGGCGGTGGCCTCCTTGATGGGCTCGGGGATCTTCTCCAGGCTGTGCTCTGCTGCACCCTGTGGTGACAGGAGGAGGTGGAGGGGGAAGCAGACGGGAGCGTGGGCACTGGGTGCTGTCTGGAGGTGGAGCTTGGGCACAGCAGTGCCACAGAGGGCCCGGGAGCCAGACGCCCAGCATGAGCTACCACAGAAGACAGGCTCAGCCGGGGTGTTATTTCTGAGGCCACTCAGCTCTGATGCATCAGGAGGCCTGGGGACCCCAACTTTGGCAGCCAGCCTGCCGAGGGATGAGTTAGCCCAGCTTCTTTCCCAGAGTCCATTTTCTTATCTATGAAATGAGCCCTGAGGCGACGGGGTGGTCCAGAAAACCCTTTAGGCGCTAGCCTTCTGTGGTCTCAGGACTCAGCTCCTCTAATTGTGAGCTGGGTGGATAACCCTGCAGGTTATCCCCTGTCCAGGACTCCAGGGCAGAGGCCCAAACCAGTGCGTGCACAGGAGGCTGGGGGAAGTGGGGGAGGGTTTGCAGCTGGCTCCGGGAAAGCCTGCTCCTCTGCCCTGAGGCTGGGCATCCTGAATTGGGCGTTGGTGGAGGCCAGAGGATGGCACGGCAGCCCCTTTGGGCCTTGAGGAGGGGCAGGTGACACCACCTGCCTGACCAACTGGGGCTGGAGTCCCTGGGGAGTTGGCTGATTGAGCACTGGGCGTGGGCATGGCGTGGGGGCTCACCTCGGCATCGGGCCGCTGGATGGTCTGGATGGTGCTGAGGTCCTGCTCCAAGCGGGCAATCAGCTCCCTCTGCTCAGCTGCCGTGGCCACTGCCTCGGTGACGTGGACCTGCAGCTCCGCACAGCGCCCTGTGGGCAAAGGAAGACATGGCCATCAGAGAGAGCCTGGTGGGCCCGGCGGTGCCTTCACCTCTCTGTGCATTTCCAGCCCACACTCTGTAAGCTGGACCGCACCCAGGCCGAGAGCTCCAGCTGTCCCCTCCCCACCTATCACCACCTAATGGACCACCATTAGACCAGGCCACTAGGGGCTCAGGGCACTGCCTGTGCTCCTGAAACACTCTGGGCAGGGGAGGGGGCCAGGTCAGGCAGTTAGGGAAAATCAGCCCAGCTTTGGCTCTGCTTGTGGCCAGCGGGGTGACCCTAAGCCTCTTCCCTCTCCAGGTCTTGTTTGGCACTGTAAGTGGGCAAGTGGGTTGAACCCAGTGAACCCCAAGGAAGGTATGGGAGGGGCCTCCAGGAGGCAGTCCTCCTTCAGACCCAAGGGGGTGAGGGTTCCACGTCTGAAGCTGACACGAGACTTGCTTGGCCCCTTTCCCAACTTTCTGCACACTGCGCCCCAGCTGCAATGGTGGAGGTGGTGGCCATGGTGGGGGTGAGGGTGACCCACAGTCCTGTCCTCTCCCCGATCCAGGAGCCACGTGTCATTTTTTACAACAAAGCAAATTGACAAGAATTCTGTTTGGAAACTCTCCTGCCCTTTTGGAGAGTGGGAGATGTTGGGGAGTTCTCTGACACTCCCCAGAAGGACGCCCCTTGGTGCCTTCAGAGCCACGGCAGGGAGGACAGCAGTGGCCTGGGAGCCAGGGAGACCTGAGCTCGAGGTCTGGCTCTGTTTCTGGAAGGCGGTGTGACTCTGGGCGGCCAACTCGCCTGTCTGGGCCTCATTTGCAAACTGATGCCAACAAACCCTGCTCAGAGGTCAGGCACAGAATGGTGGCTGAGCAGCGGGGCCACAAGCAGGCAGCTGAGGCCTGAGGGCTGGTGCTGTTCTTCCAGGGTAGACGGCAAGGCCACTAGGGGGCACTGCGGCTTCAGAAATGCCCAAAGGCTCCAGGCTGTGCTCAAGGATCTGGATTTTGTGCCTTCTCCATTGGCCTCACCAGTCACTGGGTGGCCTGCTGTGCAGCTGTCCCACCAGCTTAGCTGGGCTCAATGCCCTGAGCCAGGGTGGGGGCAGCCTCACCTCACACCCAACCGCTCCATCTCCTGGGTGCCCGCTGCACGCCAAGCCCTTTCCACACCTCAAAGCGCCGTTAGTCAGAAAAGATGATCTTTGCTCAACAGATGACGAGCTGAGGATGACTCTGCCCACGGTCACAGGGCCAGGATCTGGCCAGGGCTAGGACCAAACCCAGGGTGTCCATCCCAGCTATGTCTAAGTCCTTCTGCCACATCAGGGACCTGACTCCTTTAGGCCCTTTGCCCAGGTGGCTCCAAGTGGATTTCCTCCTCCAGGCATACCTGGCAGGCAGGTGGTGTCAGTAGGTGGCAGAGTGAGGGGTCTGAGGGCAGGGCTGGGCCACGGAGGAGCACGCTGGGTGCAGGGTTGGGGTCTGGCCTTCAGCCTGTAGGCCCTGCATGGCCTCCTCCACGGGCTTTAACCAGGGTCCTGTGGTGGGGGCGGAGCCCAGGGAAGAAAGGAGGACCCTCTTCTGTGTCTCAGGGGGAGACAACAAATGCCATGGTTGCATGGTGCCACTTAGAGTTTCTATTAACCTGGTACAGCCCACGGTCCTTCCTCAAGCACAGTAATGTGTTAAAAGATTGAGCTTGAGTTGCATTTTTGAGCTGATATTATGGTAAAGTTATCTAAAAGAGGGGTGTTAGGTGTTTGCACAGGGGTGCAATTTCAATACTTGCCACAGGCGCCATTTTCCATAGATACACGGTTGGCTGCACCAGGCTAAGTGAAACTGCTCAGTGCAATAACTGCCACACCTGCCATACCCTAGTTAGGCCTCTGCATGGCCGCTGGTCTGGGCATGGAGTACTGGATCCCAGGCCTGTGGGCCCGGCCTGGAGAGCAGGACAGCCTGCTGCCCCATCACACTTAGGAGGGCGGTGGATGGGAGTCTAGAGGGGAGGGCCTGGACTGAGGGAGGAGCCTTGGGTGTCCATAACCAGAGCTTGTCTAACAATGGTGCTCAGACTGATGATGTGGGGGGAGGGTGTGGACAGATACCCTGGGACAAGTGGAAGGTGCTGAGCCCAGAGAACACAGGCTCAGGTGGGCAGCACCCCGCCTTCAGGGATGAGGGCCCAGAGAACAGAACAGACAGGGCTGGGAGAGGGGAAATCTATGGAGTGTGGACCCTTGTCCTTGGAGGTATACAAGCAGCATGTACGGAGGGGACCAACATACTGCATGAAATGCCAGAGGGACAGCTCAGCCACCAGTCCAGGTCTACCCCCAGTGTGGTCTGGGCCAGGGTCCCTGGGGTAGGAGTGACTTACAGCTCCCGTGGCCATCTGTGGGCCCGGGCAAGGCAAGTGGGTTCGGGGCCGGGTTTCGGGTTTCCTGTGCATTTGTGTTGTGCCTGCTGTGGCCTTGTGAGTGTGTGAGGGCCCCTACCCAGCCAGAGCCCGGTCACCCTGCAAGGGCCAGTTTGTTATGCTGGCCCAGACTCTGGGGGAGCTGCTGAGCATGGGGGAGGCTGTCCTTGAGGAGGTGGCTCTGGGTGACATGGAGGGCTGGCCAGCATGCACTCGCAGCTGGAATGGAGGCACAGAGCAGAGGCTGGCAGAGGCAGGCACTGGAGGTCTGGGGAAGGCACGCAGGGGGTTGAGGCTCACAGGCAGGGCCTGGACACCGTCTGGGAGCAGCAGAACCCAGCTGGGATCGCAGCCTTACCCAGAGCTGTGCTTTGGAACCTCACCCAGACGGGAGGTGGGGGATGAGACGGTCAGGAGACAGTGCTTGAGTTCCCGAGGGGCAGCCTCAGTTACAGGCCCCACTCAGGGAAGACAACGGCCACAGTGACACCATCACAGAAGCACACAAGCCTGCCATGTGAGGGACCCCTGGCCACCAGCCCCTGCTTCCCCTCACCACTGGAGAAAGGAATATGCAAACTAGAAAGTTGGGGGTCACATCTCCAGGAGGCCACTTAGTATCGAGGGAGGGGCCTAAGCGGGGCTCCTCTCTGGAATTCTGGCCTTGCCTTTATAGGAATTTCGTGACCCTGGGCAAGACACCTGACTTCTCCCAGTCTTGTCTGTAAAATGGAGATGAGAGGCCCCTGGAGAAGCTGGATTGGCTGCTGGGCAGTGGTTGAGCAGGACTGCTCTCCTGAGAAAACCTGGAGACCACCTGAGGCAAGGAGGTGCTGGGGACACCAACCCTGAGTGATGCTGCGGCGACAGAGGCAAAGGCCCAGAACTTTGGACAAGGACCAGCCGGGCTCTGATAAGGCACAAGGGGTCAGTCTCAGCAGAGCACAGTCCACAGGAGAAGTGAGCCAGAGCTGAGGTGCCCCCGCCACTTGGTGAGAAGCAAGAGGGCGTCTGAGCCCATTGCCGGGCTTGTTCCGTTTTACTGGCCTGGATACACTTCAGAGTTAAGGGCTCGGTGGAGCGCTGGGGGCAGCCCTGCAGAGCCAGGTTCCTTCTCCTCAGGCGGAGCTGCTGATGCCTCCCACCCCCAGCCTCCAGGACCTCCCTCATAGCCAGTCCAGCCTCAGGCCTCGCCTGCAGCCCTGCAGTCTTCAGGCTGCCCTACTGTGTGGTGCTTTAACCCTGCCCTGGCCATCCCACCTGAAAGGGACAAAGGCCTAGGAGGGACAAAGGCCTTAGCGATTCCCCGGAGCTCGGGAATCCCACCATGGGCAGGCCGAAGTGACAGCAGGCTGCGGCCGTAAACCCTTCCCAATCACGCCCAGCATTGGGGAAAGGCTCTGGAATGTTTTGGAGGCATTTGGAACCTAGGAGTTGCTTTTATTGCGCAAGCTACTGTGTGCCAGACATCATACTGGGCACTGGAAAGACGACAAGATGATCTCCCACCCCTGGCCCTTGCCCTGGGGGTGGGGGGTGCTTGCGGGCCCTGGGGAAGTCAGGTCCACGTCAGGGCATGGAGGGAGAACTTCATTCTGCTTGGGGTATAGCAGGCAGCACCAGCGGTTTCACCGTAGATGTAATATTTGAGTTGGGCCTTGAGGGATGAATGAGAGTTTGCCAAACAGGGATGGGCAAGTGAGGAGGGTTTTCCAGGCCGAGGGAATAGCCTGTACAAAGGTGAGGGGGTGGACAGGTATTTGGAAGGTTCAGGGAGTAAAGCCAGCCTGTGGAGTCCCTGGGTGGTGTAAACAGTTAATATGCTTGGCTGCTAAAAGAAAGGTTGGTGGTTTGAGTCCACCCAGAGGTGCCTTGGAAGAAAGGCCTGGTGATCTATTTCCAAAACATCAGCCATTAGAAACTGTGTGGAGCACAGTTCTACTCTGACACACACAGGGTCACGATGAGTTGGAATTGACTCAATGGCAGCTGGTATAGCCAACCTGTCACTCCCTGCAAATTAACCTTGTCCAGGTGAGATGAGGGTGCATGCCCCTTGTGGTCTGGGGGAGTTTTCCTGCAGGATGGGAGCTCTGGAGTTGATGGGAGGGGTGTGGAGTCCTAAGCAGGCCCCAGCCTTGAAGGCAGAGGGAGAGCGTGGCCGTGGCCGAGGTGGAGAAGGCAGGACAGGCTTGGGTCCACTCTGGCAGAGGGCAGTGGATGGCTCTAGATTCTGAACATGCTAAATGTGCTGTCCCCAAAGAGGAGGCAGGTAGAGGTGAGTGCAGAGGACCCTCTCAGGAACCTTCATGGTAAAGCAGGGAAGGTGGAGTGGCAGCTGAGGGAGGAGGTCTTTAACTCGGGGAGAGAGGGGTACAGGGGCTGCGGATACAGGAGGAAGGGGGTACTCGGGAGGGGCAGGATGCAGCACTGGGCGAGGAGGGTCCCATGATCAGGGGGACTTCCTCCAGGCAGGAGGGGTGGGCTTGGCCCAGATGCTGAGAAGCCCCTGTGTGTAGGCGGGACCTTGAGGACCCACCCAGGCCCTGAGCCAGGAGGTGAGCTGGGCTGTGAGGAAGTGCTGTGGTAAAGGGACTGAGGGCCTGGCCTGGCTTGGCACCATGAGTCGGTGGTATGCCAGGCCCCCCGGTCAGGTGAGGAGGGTTCTTTGGACAGTGGAGCATGGGGTCTTGGGGCAAGGCAGTAGAAGGTTCTGGTGAGAGTCGCGGACCACACTGTTATACAGACCCAGGAGGCCCGTGCCTGAAACTAGACCCCTAACGGGCAGAGAGAGCAGCAGCCAAGTTTGGCTGTGGTGCACGAGGTGCTAGGGGAGCAGCTAAGGGGACAACATGAGTGGCGGGATGCGCCCTGCCTGAGGCTGGAGACGCAGGGGGAGAGCTCCATGCCCGGGGAAGGGGAGGGGGCTAAACCCAGCAGTGGATGAGTAAGACAATAGAGATGACAGTTTTAGCTAGTAGACCCTGAGAAGAGGTGGCAGGACATCGGGGGATATCAGGAGGAAGTGCTACTAGGCACCATGTTGAACAGAGTGTCGACAAGTAAGGAGGGGTCGTTGGGGGTCGTTGGCATCTCAGGCTACAGAAAGCTGAGGGTGGGAGGGGAGCTTGGGGCAGGCGCTGGGGCCTAGGGGCCTGTGGGGCTGGGACTGGGGTGAGCTCACTCTCTGGACAGAGGCTTGGCTGGGATTCGCAGAGCCATGGGCAGAACTGCGGGGGGAGTGGGGGATGCAAGAGAAGGGCCTTCAGGAATAGAGGATGTAAGCAGGGGCAGGGGTGGGCAGGGAGAGGGAGAGGCTGTGTGGGGGGCGGGGGCAGTGGTAGAAGGTCCAGAGCCAGGTGGAGGGTTGGCCTCAGATGAGACAGAGACCCCCTCGCCTGACGGCCCCCTCCCCTTATGAAATGTGTGGTGAGTCATTCCTCTGGGAGAATCTGGGAAGACTTCCTGGAGGGTGCATTTCTCAGAGGGGAGAAAGAAACAAATATCATGGTCAAGACTTAAGGAGACAGGGCCCTGTGACTGAAGGTACTATTTCTGCCTGCGGACCAGTTATAGCCTGGAACTTACAGCAACTGGAGTCCAATGGCAAAGGCCTGGGGTGTTGTGCCCGTTGCTTTTGGAAGGTGGGGGACGCTGTGTTATTAAACCAGCCACCACAGGCCAGGCAGGAGTGGTAGGGCTCTGCAGTACAAACTGTCTCTCTCAGCTTGGGGGCTCTGAGAGGGACTGGAGCCGGGACCACATCCATCTCCTCCCTGCCTCTGGACCTGTGTAATCCGAGAGGTGACCAGAGATGGCTGCGACCCCTCCCTTGCTGAGAGACGCCATCCCTTTGCTCCTATGCAAGGGTGTCCCACAGAAGTCTCTTCCACCCTCTCTCCTGCTGCATGAATTCTTGCTTCTCCTTTCCATACACATGTTGTCGCTATTGTCAGCTGCCATCAAGTCGGCCCCAACTCATGGCAACTCCATGCACAACGGAGTCCTGCGCCATCCTAGTCCTGTGCCATCCCCATGACCAATTTTGGATTGGACCGTTGTGATCCATAGGGTTTTTGGAAGTAGATTGCCAGGCCTTTCTTCCTAGTCTGTCTTAGTCTGGAAGCTCTGTGGAAACCTGTTCAGCATCTAAGCAACACGCACACCTCCACTGACAGATGGGCGGTAGCTGTGCGTGAGGTGCCTTGGCTGGGAATCGAACTTGGGTCTCCGGCTGGAAGGGGAGACTTCTACCATTAAACCACCACTACCCCTATAAGCATACAAACATATTATTTATCCTATTTGAAACACACACATCCATACACACACACACACACACACACATCTACATGCAGCTTCACTTTATTCCAGTGTCCCCTCCAGAAGGTTCCTTGAAGGAGTGGTCTACTCAGTCCCTAATCCTCTCCCCCATTTTCTCACACCATTCTGGTCAGGCTTTCGTCCCCACACCAAAGAAACTGCTCTTGTCAAGGTCACCAATGACCTCTACACGTTGCTGCGTCCTCATTTCTCAGCTCTTATCTTCCCTGGCCCACTGGCGGCTGGCTCCAGCCTCCTTCCCCCCGCTGGCTGCTCCTTCCCAGTTTCCTTTGCTGGGTCCTGTCACTCAGCTCTGGATGCCACCGGTGCACCCAAGGCTCAGCCCCGGGACCACATTTCCTTTCCTCTCGGTAGCTGGAATGCTCCTTCACCCTGGCCATCTTACATGCCACTCGGAAGCTGACAACGCCCCAGATCCCACCTTCTGCCCATATCTCCCTGTTCCCATCTCCACTGAGATGTCTAGCTGGTACCTCAATCTTAACAGATGCCAATATAAGCTGGATCCCCTTCCCAAATCTACATCACCCCAACAGGACCCCCTGCTGCACACCTCCTGGGGTGTCATTCTCTGTAAGGGCAAGTCTGTCCCCAGTGGCTGACCAAAACCCTTGGGCTATCCTTGCTCCTTACATCTAATCTGTCGAAGTCCTGGTTCTGGCTCTACCTTCAAAATGTGTCCAGAATTCAATCACTTCTCACCACCGCCGCCACCCTGGTCCAAGTCACCATCTCGTTTCGATTATGGCAACACGCTCCTCTCTGGTCTCCTTGTTCCCACCCTCACGCCTACAACCTAGTCATGACACAGCCACCAGAGTGAGCATTTTAAAAAGTCAAATCAGATCACTGTGCTCAACCCTTTCTAGGGGCTCCCACACCACTCAGTCAAAGCCCAAACCCCTACAGTGGCCGACAGGGCCCCAGGCACTCCGCCCCCGCTTTAGCTCTCTGACCTCATCACCTGCCTCGCTTCCACCTGGCCACTTTGCTCCAGCCATTCTGGCTCCCAGGCACACTTGCACCACAGGACCTTTGCACCCTCTGCCTGGAGTGTTCTTCCCCTGGATGTCTGCAGGGCTTATTCCCTCACCCGTCAAGCCTCTGTTCAAATATTACCTTCTTAGTGAGCACCCAGTGTAAGACTTCAGCCCTTCCACTTGCTCTTCCAATCCTCCTTAACCTCTTTTTCTCCTGTAACGTTTATCCCCTTCTAAAAACCAGTTACTGGTGAGCTGATTCTGATTGATGGTGACCCCCTGTGTGTCAGAGTAGGACTGCTCCACAGGGCTTTCACTGGCTGATTCGGAAGCAGTATCACCCGGCCTTTCTTTTGAGGTGCCTGTGAGTGGACTTGAATCTCCAGCCTTTCAGTTAGCAGCCAAGGACATTAACTGTGTGTACCACCCAGGGAGTCCTAGCCCCTTCTAAGCTATGATGTAATCCACATATTTATTATGTTTACCGTCTGTCTGCCCCTATTGGAAGGTCAGCTCTGGTGTTTGTTCTCTGCTGTAACCCTGTGTCCTAGAGCACTGGAACTCGGTTAGCACTCAGTGCATATTAGTTGATGGGCTGAGTGGATTCTACCCAGCAGGGAGGCAGCCCTGCGCCCTCTAGGTGGAAGGATGGCTCCCAGAGCTGCAGGCCCGCCCGGGCTGGACAGGGCTGGCTGAGGAGAGGCAGCCAGAGCCTGGCAGGGTCAGCTGGCCCTCTGTTCATCCCCTCCTGCCAGGCCACGTGGCGGCATCAGGCCTGCAGGTCTGCCAGTGCCGCAGCCCAGGGGCCATCCTGCACCCACATCAAGGAGCGTATTCTTCTTGGAGGGGGGCGCAGGCATGTCCCCCCTGTCTGGGAGCCCCTCCCCTCACTCCAAGCATGTCTGTAGAGCGCTCTTAACTACACCAAATCCTTCCAGACATCAGACTGAAAGAACAGACTTCCCCCAGAGCAGCGGCCACTCTACACCCAGGAGGGCTAGGCTGCTTTTATCAAAGGCGTGGTAGGAACATGCGCAAGAAACCGTCACCCGGTCCACCCCTCCCCAGCTTGTCTGATCGTGGCTCCCCTGATTCGCCACGCCTGGCCTCTGTGTAGCCTTCAGCTTAGAGGGCCTCTCCTGCCTGCCCGACCGTTCCTCTCCGTATTTCTCGGCTGCTCCCCTGGGAAGCCCTCCAGCCCTCCCCCAAGTCAGGCAGCCCCGTACTACAAGCCACAGGACCAGCCAGTCGCACTGGGCCATGGTTCTACAGCCCGGCCTGCCTCCCCGCTGGGCTGTGAGGGGAGGCCGCTGGACACCACGCTGGGGCATGTCACTGGGCACAGAGTGAGTATTCTGAGTAAGTATCTGCTGAGTAAATCAAGGGAAGGTACCTGTGCAGGGCCAAGAGGTTACCCACTAGAAGCCAGGAGCAACCCACTCCCGTTGTGACAGCCAAGAATGCTCCCAGACATTGCCAAACGTCCCGAGGGGCAAAATCACCCTCAGTTGAGAACCACTGATCTAGAGAATCTCTCGGGGGCTCGCATCTCCTCAAACATAGTAGCTTCTGTGTTTGGCTAAAATGTGGCAGGGGTCAGTCTCAACAGATGCTTAAATCAACCAAAGAAGGTAAAGATCTTAAAGAGGAAACCACCCACCCACAGTAAGAGGTAGCCCCCCCTCCAAAAGCGTGAGGAGTGAGGGTCTTTTCTTCCTTCGGCTGATTCCAGGGGCGGCAGCCAGAGCCCAAGTGTTTGGCCCACAGCCCACAGGGGGCTGAAGAGAGAGCTGCTGAATCTAGGGGACTCTGCTGCTCATCTCGTGCATCCATCAACACAACACCGAATCACCAGTGGTGATATAAGGGCCGGCAGCCAACTGGCTGGTCTTCTGGTAAACTGGTGAAAGTATCTGATTCTGAGTAGGGCAGAGTCAAGAACTGGCTCAGAAGCCCAGGACTCCTCCTGGTCTAATACAAGATGAAAACAACTTTGACTGGAGGGAGCTACTCCAGCAACCTGAAGACGATGACATTAACGACATTCTCATCAACAACCACAACGAACGTGTTCTGTGCGCCCGCGTGGGCACTGTGCTAAACAGCTTATAGGTATTATCACTTAATCCTCCCAGTAGAACCTGTAAGTCTGGCATTGCTACGTTCCTTTTATAGAGAAGGAAACTGAAGCTCAAAGGTGTGAAATCCAGAAAACATTTTCCAGAAGAGATTTCCTGAGCATCTGCTAAGAGTTGACCAAAGTCACCAGCTGGCAAGAGGAGACAGGGAGAACCAGGTGCGGTGCTGTGACTGCCACAGCCGACCTCAGCTCCTGCCCCTGTAAAATGAGAGGGATCCTTAAACTTTGCTCCTGGGAGCCCCCACGGTACCCCAGAGCAGCTCCGCTTTGACCTGTCCACTAACTGTTTTGCTTGAAAAACCTCCTTCCCATTGCCATTTTGAGTCAGCACGTCTCTGAAAGGCCTGCCCATACCTGGGCCCAGAGTGCATCCCCCTGCTCTGTGAACTCTGCTCGCTACACATCGGGTGAGTCAGACTTGGATCAGTGGCCTGCCGACCACGAGCCCCCACCAACATCTCTACAGCTTTCTCGAGCTGAGTTCCCAGCTTGGCTCCCACCCCAAGCCACCTTCCAGGAACCAATGGTGCTCTGAAGCAGGGGCCAGCACCTGTGTGCCCCCAGGCCGGCACCCTAACTTGGTGGAGGAAGTAGCTACACCCCAAGGCAGCTACTTGGAGGTTTTTAAAAACACAAGCAGACAGGTCACTGCAGACAACTCATTTACTCTGATAATTACATCATCACATAGCATCACCCTCTGCAGTTGGGTTTCTTCAGAGCATCAAACAAATCGCGTCACTTTGTTCAGACCCACTTAACGGTAGGGAAGGGAGACAGACGAGGCATGGAGAGGGAAAGCAATATACCTGGGGCCAGGGCAACAGCCACTGCAGTCAGGGCGGGCAAAACTCACTTGCTTTTTCTGTCTCTGGAGTCAGCCCTGCACAACCACCTGCGACTGCAGTGTTGCTAAATTAAATCTCACATTACAAGCACGTGGGGAGACTTCCTGGCTAAGCAGGCATTGTGCTACATGATTTTTCACATTTTATATTTTAGTTTCGCTAACAGACTTTTAAGAAGTGGGCCATAACTAAGCTAGCCATCAGAAAAGGAGCAGAACGTTAGCGGAGTCAGATTTAAGCTTTTTAAAACTTGAAATTGGCAGAATGCTATGGTTTTATGCTAATTTCTCCCATCTGAGGGGGTCGTTCTAGATGCACTTATGTCTCTGAGTGACCAGAAAAGACAGAGGGACCAGGGGGAGCACCGGAAGCTCATGGGAGGCTGTGTCCTGTGCTCTGGGGTCTCTCACCGGGGGAAGGATCGCATCCAGCTCAACCTGGGGAGAGACGCTCATGCTTCTGAATCGCGTGTGCTTCATACTCTGAAGTGTACAAATGAGTGCACATGAAGTAATAACCCTTCCCCCACCAGCCACACATCAGTAAGGACAGTGATTCTTTTCCCACCCGGCAGGTCTCGAGATGAGCAACACCCTCCGAGTCACAAACATCTGACCAGCCTGGCAGCTAACTCAGAAGAGCCCTCCTACCACCGGCACTGAGCCCTGCCTGGCTGGAAAGAGGGTCCCTTCTCAGGAGCCTTCCCATTCCAGAAACCCACAAGACATGGTCACTTCTTTCCCAACGGTAACAGGTGTCCTGGCTGGACCTTCTTCACAGCAGGACTCAGGGACAAAGCAAGAGACCCCACAGAGCATGCGAGGTGAGGCGAAGGCCAAGCCCAGGCCACTGGCCAGGTGTGGGCTGTTCCACTGAGGTACCTGGCCAGGGCTCTGAGTCATTGAAGCCCGATTTATTGGCCGCGACCATCAACCCAGTGCTGCGCTCAGCGCTTCCGGCCATCATTCCTGGTCCTGACAACAACCCTGTGTGCTAGAAATGATGGTATACCCATTTTACAGACAGGAAGCAATGATGGGAGAGAAAGTGTTGGGTCCAGGGGAACACAGCGGTAAAGGTGACAACAGCAAGCAGGAACGCAATGCACTTATGGGGTGCCTGGATGAAGAGCCGGCTGAGAGTCGGGCCCGCTGTAGCCCGCACCCCCGACAAATCCCGTCCCCAGCGCCAGGTTTCTGCTGCCACCTGCTTGGACACCACGCACCAGAGCAAGCACAGGGTAGAGAGACAGCTACCTGGGTCATGGCCATCCCCGATGTGCCATTTGGACCCAGAACGAAAGTGTTTGCTGCTTCTCCTCAGGCCAGAGCACTTAAAAAAAAAACAAAAAAAACAAAACAACCCACACATGCTTGTGTTTGTATAAAAGATATTTACTTCAATTATCACACCTAGGGTGCTAGTGAATAATAATAATACATGGTGTGAGTTTCATACAGTGATATTGCTTTTCCATATCATATAGGGACTGTTGTACAGTGCTGAGAACAAACATCGTATGGCTAACCAAAGACAGAAGGGACAATGCCGAGGGGCCGACGGGTGCCTCCCCCACCCCGCGCCAGCCAGATCAACTTCGACTCTTAATGTTGAAACAAATAGCAAGAAATAAAAATGTTACCAGAGATGTGTCACAGCAACACAACAGAGGCTTCTCAAAGCTATTTGTACAAAAATGATGCTTTTTTTGTTTGTTTTTTTTTGTATATATTTTTTTTTTTTGGTCAACTGGGTCTCTGTGAGGATTAAAAAAAAAAAAACTGTGATTTGTGAGTATTAACAAACGAGCTCTAAAAACATCTACGACTTAGTGCGTTACAGAAAATATAAAATACTGCTAAAATGTAAGACACCACAATACGCGGGGGCGGGTGGGGGGAACTGAGCTTATTAGAAGAGTTCTCAGGAAGAAGTCCACCACTTTGTGTGAGCTTGTCTTGTGCTGTGCTAGTAGTCTGGACAGGAGCGTGACGCCACCCGCTCTCAGGGCAAGTAGTTATTGCACAAAATGCAAAGAGCTAGGTCTCTTACTCAGTGGAAAGGGACATGGGGAAAACCACCTTTGTTTCGCTTTTGTTTTATAACAAGCTATCCTCAAATGCTTTAAGAATTTTGAACAAGTCCTCACATCTCCAAAATGCACAGCATTTTCTGAGGGGCCTCAGAGGGTGGGATGTGAGATGCCCGTTTTCTCGAGAGAAGAGGCAGAAAACGGCAGGATGGAGAAATGCATAGACTAATTAGAGAAAAACGAAGACCCTTTGGGGGGATGGGAGCAATTATTTTATTAGAGGGCTTTCTTTCAAAGAGACAAGAACAGTTCAGAGAGGGGGAAAGCCATGGCATAAAAGGAAACGTTCTGCCAAGTGAGTCAGATGGTTGGTAGGCCCTTGCCTACCGCGGGTGAGCTTCCTTCTAAAGGGCCCACGGGGCAGGGCTTGAGGTCCACAGGTCCACCCCACCCCCACATTAAGAAGCAACTGGGTGTCTTGTCGGCTGTGCTTCTAGCCAAAGAAAGCTCTTCCCCACAGCAAACATTCCTTTGCCCACCACATTAAGGGGCAAGGGGCTCCCCCATGACCTCCTAGATGAGTCTCAAGCCACAGCGGGTACTAACGAACACTGCTGCTTCACAAGACGGTTTTGACCAACTTCGTATGCAAGGAAAACGACAGCATAAACCAACTAAAACACAGCCACCCATGTGAGCCTTGCAAGAAACCACTCTCTCACTTGGAAGTAATACTCTTGACTGGGCCGCCACGCCCTTTCTGACAAGGGCTCGCCGAAACTTCATGAACCCAGAAGTCTTACCAGAGGCTCTAGGAGGCTTTGGGGAACTGAACTTGGCTTTGCAAAGCTTTATCTGCAGCTCCTCACACGAGTGTCCTTCACCTCAGCACTTCTTTACACTGGTAGATTTTTGTTCATCAGCTCTCTCATTTATAGGGTTAGAAATAGAGACCACCGTTTCTGGTGGCTACTCTGGAGACAGGTGTCTGATTCTGCTGGAGAACACCCCTCCCCTCTCCCCGCTCCCCCCCCAACAAATCCCCAGGCTCTTGAGTTCTTTTGAGGGGGCAGGAAGCAGAGGACAGTAACCACTGGAGTGATAACAAAAGCACTTATACCAACAAAAACAACAACACAAAACACACTCCTGATAAGTACTTCAAATGATTAACCTAATAATAAATAGAAGAGGATAGAAATAATTTTTTTTTCCCTTTCCCTCAAGGAAACATCCTTTTATAATTATCCTCATGCACGCTGGCCTGTCAGTAGCAGTTAGTCCATCTCAAGGGGAAAAAGGTAAGTGCTAGAAGGGATGGGTGTGGTCTCAGACACTTGCTTCGGAGGGGTCTCAGCTGCTGAGTCACCAACCCCCCCGCCCCCCACCTCCCACCACACCAAGCCGTCGCTTCCGCCAGAGCCCGTGGGCCCTATACATCCAGCTCAGGGGTCAGCAGAGGCAGGCTGAGAGATTGGAGGGGGTGAGGGAGGCTTGTTTTCCCTTCAGTTCATGAACAAACGGAACTACAGTGAACATACTCATCCACAACCTGAATCGTCCTGGTCTAAAGCTTACTTTGAGTTCATTTGGTGTGCAATACCTTATCTTTTAAAAACGAAGAAAAGCGATTTCTATTGCACAGAGCTTTTACACGTAGTCATCTATTTAAGTGCTTTCTGTTTAAAGCAAACTACAAGAAAAAAAAAAAAAAAGGAAAAAGAGGAAGAAAGAACAAAAGACCACTTCCAGGCGTCTTGCTGAACGGTGTCTTGTTTCACCAACGGAAGTCCCAACGCTTTCGTACATTCTGTGCTTCTGATTATTTTCCATAGGGATGTAGTCGTGACATTGGGATATAAGGCACCTTTCCTTTCTGATCACAGAAAGCTTGATACATAGCATCTAGCATATTGTGTGTTTGAAGTTAAAGCCTAACTACAGAAATTACAGTAACAGAGACTGTCCTTCTTAACATCACTGAGTAAACGAAAATGATCCAGGAAGGGCAACTCACAGGTATTTTTTAGTTTACTCACAGGGGAACAGGGAAGTGCACATTTATGCATAGCCTACTGTCTTTCTCTCACTAGCCTTTTTTAGGATTCTTCGCCTACAATGCCCAACTTTTAAAGTCAGCATTTTGGAGGAGACTAGGCGCTTTGGAAATGTCTTGTTAAAGCTAAATGTCACTTCATCCAGAAACGAAAAGTCAAGACGATGCCACTGACAGCAAGGATGTGGTTTCTTTGGCGGGGGAGGTGGTGTTGAGGGCAGCAGGCAGGGCACGGGCAGGGGGCTGTTCCTGTAGGTGGGACAGACGGGAGAACTGTACAAGAATTGCCTTCCATTTGTCCCTTATAGGGAAGAGGCACACAGGCTGCTGGGGCTTCCGGGGTCAGGAAGAGCCCAGGAGCAGGGCCGGAACTCAGTTTGGGTTATGCTGGATGCATGCTCCAATGCCCCCTCTCTTCTGACCTGATTCCTGCTGAGAGTTTTGTCCTTGGCTTTCAGCACATCTCTCTGTTTCACAGGCTGGATCTTTTTGGAACTTTAATTGGGAGCTTGTTTTCCCTTCTTTTCCTGGTGGTTTTATATTTCAAAAGGCAGAATGGGAATAAAAATGTTGTCAAATTGTACTATTCTCCAAGCATGCAAGTGTGCTGGCCAGACTGGCATTGAATGCACCTGGAGATTGAACTACATAATGTTAGAAAGTCCCATGCCCCCACCTTGCTGCTCAGGGCCTTGGGGGCCATGAAGGCTTCCTTAATGTCATCAGGCCCAAATGAAACTGCGGGAGAATTGGGGGTGAATTTCTAAGGGTGAGCTTTTGCCCAAGCACGACATGATGACAAAATCATGAAGCCCCACTCCCAAACTCTCTGTACCAGGAGACCACCTTGGCCACATCCAACCAGCAGCCCCGGGAGCTGGCTTTCTTGGGCACTGGATGGTAACTGCAACATTCTTCTTGAAAGAAAAGCTCATGTGATTGAAGACCAGGCATGCAGGCTGGACAAAGTCAGATCCTCTTCCGTCCTTTAGAGGCTTCCAAAGGAGAGCTCACAATGGCACTAAAAATCGCAACCCCCGGTGCCAGCTAGAGACAACAATAACTGCAGAGTCACTATCACCAGGCAGGAATCCTGGGGAGGTGTCCTCATGTGGCCAGTTTGGGGCAGCTCAGGGCAAGGGGAATGGCTGTGATGGATCTTAACAGCTGAGCAGGAATGGACAGAAAGCAAAGCAGACCAAAGACCCCAGACCTCAGGAAACAGCTGCTAGAGCTTCAGAAACAGGTGGAAGCCAAGAAAAAAAACCCAAGAGCACAGTTGTCTGTCCACACGGTATTCACAGCAGAGAAAAAAAAAAAAAAAAATTTACCAGGCCAAGATATACTCCCATTTGCCGCACTTCTAGCCTTTCATCCCCCTTCAGCCCACTTGCCTCATGGTTCTGAGGAGTGGGAGGTGTGGAGTGTTGTCAGCTGAAGAACACAGGTCAGTGAGGTAGAAGGGAACACATGAGGAGTGTGAAGACATGGAGGACATCCAGGGAGGAGCAGGGGAGCCCCCTCTCCTCAGCAGGAGCCAAATCTCCAGCCTAAAGTAATGCCGATAACAACCCACCGTGCTTCCCACACATTCCTGGAACCTTGCATGGCTCCACTTCCCCCACACAGCTGGCTCACTGGCCTCAAGAGTGGGGGCTTGGAATGACGGAAGGGCAGCCTTTTGTTTTGATAGGCCTGCCAAGAGGCGCCTGTCATATTGCATTTAAGGCAAAGACTGTCGTTCACTGGCTCAAAATTCAGTAAGTCATTATCACCATTTTACTTTGTGCTGATCCCAGAAGGACATGGGTATATTCTCCTTGGTTCCTCTGCTAATTCAGTGAGATTAGTTTTTCTAAAATCAGAGGAATGAAAAACATTGCATAGAATGTCAGAGTTCATTAATCACCCCTGTATCAAAGAACGCGAGTTCAGGCGGAACGAAGGAATCCAGAGCAGCCTTCACGGGGAGGCACCTGCCTGCGCTCACCCGGTCACTTACACTTTTGCTCTGATCTCTCCCAGGGCGTGATTGATTCCCCACCTCGGGACAGTTGGCCAAGGCGCAGAGCTTTCCCTTCTGATTAGAGCACAACCTGCCTCCTTGGTTTGCTTGTGAG
Organism: Loxodonta africana; assembly: GCF_030014295.1. NCBI lineage: Eukaryota > Metazoa > Chordata > Mammalia > Proboscidea > Elephantidae > Loxodonta > Loxodonta africana. Next base: position 89,898,553 of record NC_087353.1, on the reverse strand, counting down.
CTGCCTGACTGACATGGCCCTGGCTGGGAGGCAGATCGGGTGGGAGAGCTTGGGTGGACTGTTTCCTTCCGCCTAGAGCTGGCTGTCTGGGCGTGTGTGTGTGTGTGTGTGTGTGTGGAGTCTGTTCAGGCCACAGAGAGAACACAGAGGAAATTTCACCCCGAAGCTTTTTAACACCAACCAGCAGACCTGAATGTCCACATTTGACAGGAGAGTTTTTAAATGGGGGGAGAAAACAAAGACGCCAACAGGAAGGAAACTGGGCAGGGAGGCAGCTGTGCTTGGGAAGGACAAGGAACTATTCCGGGGAGGCCATAAACTGTATCTCTTGCCTCACTGATTTTCCCAGACATAGTGGCCACGGTTTGATAGTCATCATTCAGGTCAAGGTCCTGGCATTTCTCGGAGACTTCTCTCAACCTGTGTCCTGGAACAGTCTGCCCGATCCGGCCCCAGGAGATGATGATCTAGCCTCCTCAGGGCCGTGGGGTTCCTCAGGTAGCCTTAGTTCAGCCTGGTGATGAGCATCACCGAGGTGTGCTAACTGGCCATGGTAATCCTTTTTCAACAAGAGAGGTCTGGCGAACAAATCGCAGATATCCTGACTGATTCAGAAGTCTGAGAGAGGAGGCTACCTGGAAGCTAGATGGGGAGAAGACTCCCTTTTCTAGGATAGAAGTGAGCAAGGATGGGGTCTTGGACAGAACCCACACACCCTCTACCTCAGACACCACCAGAGGACTCAGGCAGGACCCAAGGGCCAAGAGGCTAAATGTGAACACTGATTTTATGCTGAGTCTCCACTTAGCTAGCTAAGTAATGGCAAAAGCCTTAACTCCAGAGTTATGAACACTGCCTCCAATTAACAAAAAGAGGCCATTTAAAATGGTATAATGGAGCTTGTAATTAAGCGTTAGTGTTTTAGACGGAACCGTTCCCCCCCAGGGGAGAGGTACAAATCAGCTTTTGAAGCTGATAGAGCGTAAAGAGAGGAGGGTCTGCTGCCTGCAGGAGTTACTGTTTGGAACGACAGCCAGTGGAAAGTAAACCACAAGAGGATGCTTTTCAAGGCACTTGAATATTGCTTATCAAGAAGACAGATCAACCTTTAGACTCAAACTGAGGGGCCCAACAAGGAGGGGGGCACTCGCCCTCCACGTTTGTTATGAGTGGCAGCTCTTAGAAGTATTACAGACAGTGAAAACTCAACACAAGAGATCATGAGATTGGGATCGCACAAAAGAAAAAATAAAAATAAATAAATAATCGAGAAAAAATACAAACACAGAACCATAAGCAAAAATTTAACCAACTGATTGTATCAAGCACTCTGATGTAAGTCTGGCAAAAAAGACAGAATGGACATCAACAACCACCAACTCCTCTGGCTTAAAAAAAAAACAAAACAAAAAAACAGAACAACAACAAAAACGATTCAATTGCTTGGAAGAGCCAAAGTGGCTCTTTTGGACTGTTACTATTTGGCCACTAGGATGGGCAAATCTATATGCCTCAATTTTCTCAGATTTAACACCTTTGTAAATAACAGTTATGCCTTTAAAACTAAAAACACTGCCCTAATGTTTCCCGCTAACTTCCTTCTTTTCATTCTAATGATGTTTAGAGCTTCATCACACACGATGACACAAATCCCTCGAGGTTTTCGTGGAGAGGACACCACAGTACTGTCTGCGGTTCTGCTACTCACTGTCCTAAGGGTCACTAACGTGAACTCGCTCTTTTGCACGCACCTGAACTGAGCCAGATGGTAACCCACTTTTCCTTACAATCCTCCAGTTTGAATTCTGTTTTCACTGAACCAGGTTTCAAGTTGAGATAATGCAACCATCCCAACCAAACGGCCTGCCTCCCAGCCTCCTAGAGCCTTCTGGAAACTTCGTATTCATGAAAAGGCATTGTCTTTAGTGTAGTGACTCTTAAAATTTGTGAAATCTTGAATTAAGTGCTGCAGTTGCAGGTTAAAAAGACTGTAAATGAAATACGTAATTTCTAAAATATCATGCAAGAAACGTGGTTTCACATCTTACAGTCAAAGGCCTACAAGTTAATTAATACAAGCACACTGAGGTGTAAAAGCGGGAGCATACCTTGAAAATTATAACTCCCTCCCACCCCCCCAAATCAAAAAAAGTAATATTAATTAAACTTAAGAAATAATGAATGCACCATTAAAATGTCATCCAAAGATGTTGACCTAAGACAAAAGGTTTCAATGATACACGATACGGTCAAAAAGTTTTCAATCAGTAATATACAGTATGACAACTACATCTTGTAAATTATACCCAATACTGCCGGCAGTCTATCCCTCTAAAGAATATTTGCCCCTTTCATCCCTTCCTAACAATCAGATAATAAAATACAGCACCTATAAATAAGCAAAAAAAAAAATATATATATATACCGAAATCATCTATTGTTAGTTTAAAGATATGGCAATAAAGGAGTCTAAATTAGCAAACTTGTAGAAGCCATAACTGATAAAACAGCTTATTGAAAAAAGGTGGCAGTAATGCACTCTATGTGTGCACAGGTACTTAAGAAAATACACAGACGTATAAAATTGCACACACGCACACACGCACACTCTCATCCACCTCTATTCTCACGCATCTACACATAGACAACAGGAGGAATCAGAGACAAGTTAGACTTTTGATTTGTACTTAGACTGTCCTAAAACTGTGCATAAAAGAACTTTCCAAGAGGCAGAATGAATGAAGGGCAAATGGTCTGGTCTGGAAGTGAAGAGCATCAACATTTTGGTGTAAGTGTGGGCCATGTCTGTGAGGGTGGGTGCAGAGCCCAGACTGCCACGTTCTCTCTTCTGCAGGGAAGGAAGCTTCCCACGACTTCAACATAGTCATCAGTGCTTGTGGTGGGAAGCCAGGGAAAGAGAGTGTGTGTGCAAGCCCTGCCCAGGCCCAGGGAGCATCTTCCCCTGGTAGGGCTCAGTCCATCAGGCGCCCGGGAGAGTGGTGTGAGGTGTGGTGCCTTCTGTGCCAAGGAAAGACTGCTGTCTACAAGGGGCAGGACCCCGTTGTGGCCCCAGGTTCTAAACAGGGCCCCAGAACTGCCTGCTGGGACCTTACCGGCCGACTCTTTCCTGCTGTCTTTAAATGCTTGCGCATGTGCAGGCGCACGAACACAGACGTAGACACCATAAATTACACAAAACGAACAGGAACATGCTACAGTTCTAACTTGTCTCCCAAACCTCCCAGACATGAGGTCTGATCAGCGTGCTCTGCGGTTAGAGGTTAAAAAGCAGATTATAAAATACCTAGATTCGGATCTTTTCTTTTTGTCCTGATTTGGCCTAGAATGGAGTGTATTAAACAAACCCTGGTCAGCAAAAGCCCAGAGTCAGTTAAAGCTATGGATCAATGTGCACTACATGTCAGGATTCTATTCATGTACAAGAAAACACTACGTCAGCTACCACAAAATCAGATATTTTCCTGATGTGACTTTTCTTCTTGTTAAAAAATATGTGGAGTAAATGTGTTTTATTTTAATTCAAAGTTTTCAAACGAGAAGATTCTTTTCTTGAAAATATTTAGGAATCCAAACTAGTGTGTTTAGAGTCGCTTTGACTGTGCAATCTCTTAGTGGCAACTGGACAGCTACAAAAACTCTTTAATTTTTCTGAAAAAATCCCCCCCCCCACTTTTTTTTTTCCTGGTTTAAGAAGATAATAGTGTATTATCGCTCTGAAGCCATTAGATGGCAGATAAAAAGCCCCCTTTTAATATGTGGGTTTGATTTTTTTTTTTTTAAGCCCACACGAAAGAGGAGGGCGCAAGGCAAAGCTGTAAGAGTTATTCCAGAATCTGTGGAAATCACTTAGGGCAATAAAAAAAACACTTCAGGGTACAAAAAAGCTCGACTACACATTTCCGTTTTCTTCCTTGAAAACACGACATAGATTGGGCTTAATGCTCCTTTGTTTTCTATATGCACCTTGGCCTATGGCGATTTTGCCCTGTGGCCCGCAGGGCGGTAAGTGCGCAACACGTCCGGCCTGGGGTCGCCGCGCCCCTCCCGGCTACTGGCCCGACGGCCCGGCTCGGCCGGACTCGGCCGGGCGGCGGCCTCTCAGAACTCCCATTCGATGGGCTCCTCCCGGCTGGCGGCCTTCTCCAGGCGGTGGATTATGCTGTTCAAGTTCGCGGCCTTCTTCTTCCTCAGGGGGTTGTCTCGCGAGTCCCTGGCGCCCGCCGCCTCCGGGAGGCCGAAGAGGCTCTGCAGCGAGCTGGCCCGGCGGGCGCAGGGCGGCGGCGCGCTGGTGCTTGGCAAAGCGGAACTCCTCGCGGCGCCCTCCCGGGCCTGGCCGGGGCCCTCGGCGGCCGGGGCGGCTGAGGTAGCGGCGTCCTCCCCGGCCGTGGGCGCAGCGGCGTCGGCGGCAGGGTTTGGCACGGGCCCCGGTCCGTCCGCAGGGCCCTCTGGCGGCGGCGGTGGCGGCGGAGCCCTTGACTGGCCCTCGTCGTCGGCGTCGTCCGGGGCCTGGGTCGCCGAGGGCGGCGGCTCCGCCTTCTCCGGCGGCCGCGGCGCCTCTTCGCGCTCCTCCGGGGCCGCGGCCGCCTCGGCCGGCCCTCCCTGAGACTTGGCGGCGGCCGCGGGGCCGCCCGACTCCTCGGTGTCCGCAGCGCCTGGGCCCTCTGCAGCCTCTACGCCGTCGCAGCTGTCGCCCTCCGAGCTGGGCACTGCCCTACCGCTTCGGGCCGACGGGGAGTCGCTGGCCCCGGTTTGGCCCTGGCTCCCGGCCTGAATTTCCTCAATGAACAGTTCTCTGCGGATCCGGGACCTACGAGACAGAAGCAGGGCGAGCACCATGAGGTGGCTGCTGTGAACCTGCAGGCACAGGCCCCTTTCCTCCCAGGCCTTCTGCCAGACCCAGCCCACCATCTCTGCCTGCCCACATAGGTGTCCAAACCCCTTCTCCCCACCACAGGGCATCCTCACAGTCCCACCTGGCGACTCTCCACAGCCAGGGAGGGCACCCCACTCCTGTGTCACTCTCCACCTTCGCTAGCCTACAACGGAGACTGAGCAAAGCTCCCAGTGTTTCCCAAACTCATTCTTGCCTGATGCTTCTGAATATGTCCTCCCTTGGCTGGAATGCCATCCCCTTCTCCACTAGGATAAAGCTCCAATGTTATTTATTTAATGGCATATCCCCCCTCAACTAGGCTGTGAAAGCAGAGGTCCCATTTACTCTTCACAAACCCCAGGCCTAACATTGCCCTTGGAATACAGGAATAAATGCTGACTGAATAAACAAATGCAACTGCAGGTTGACTGGTAACCACCGCTTCCTCATCAGGACCTCACGAGAGAGAACCAGTTCTTAGAGAATGCCCAAAGAGAAACTTCAGCTTCCAGCCCTAAGCCACCGAGTTAGCCGGTTCTGGTCCAGGCTAGGGTAGGGATCTCACCAATTTGTGTATTTTCAACTAGCTGCCTCCTCTGAAAGGAAAGGACCAGGTCCGTTTTTGATCAAACAGAAAAAGACCAAATACATGCTCCAACAAATCAAAAAAAGTGAGTTTTAATCAAGCCAAGTTCAGCCTACAGTGGAAGGTATGTTCTGGTACTTTGCTGGGACAATGTACCATCTCTTGAAGGGCCTGCTTTCTGTTTTGGAGCCCTTGGTGACCCCATGAAAGGGCTCTTGTTTTAAGTCTGTTTTTACTCTAAAGTTACTCCTCTCATCATGCTCACAGTATAGGCCCAATTAAAGGCCTCTCTAGGTCTTTCTTCCCAAGAGTTGAAGCCTCTGATGACATGGAAACCACTAGTGGAAAAGCATCTTGGGTCAATTAATACCAAGCCCAACATCTTGTACAGAGAGAGCCTGCAGAAAAGCACTTGGGGCAGGCATGCATGGAAATATTTTCTGCATTACATGCAACTCCATAAAGGTCAACTTTTTTGAGAGTGTTGGAGCCTGGGAGAATATGGTTGTATTTAGTCAATAGATCCGTACTCTGGTAGAGTTGTTATCCGTTACATAGTTACTTGCTCCCTGCATGTGGTAAGCTCTGAACTTTGTCCAGGATGAAGATTTGGGATCTAGAGTTGCAGGGCGAGGTCCTGAGAACCTTCCCAGACCTTCCTAGAGGCAATAGTGAACTTTCTTCCTTCTCTGGGGCTGCCTTAGGCATAGGCTCTTGGGCACTAGGCTGTGATGGTACACCTGTTTTTTACTGGCTTTTCAGCAGGGCTTCAAACCGGTTCTTCTTGGTTCAGTCATGGCTGAGGAATAGGAAGTGAAACCGCCAACAGACACGAAGTTTTAAAATTTGAGTGAACTGAAACAATAACCCAAATGGGAAAAATTACTGGTCAAAGCCCTACTAGAAACCTAATCTCCCTCTTAGAAAAAGAAGGGTGGCTTACGTGTTACATAGTGACCTCATTTCTTGTGTGATTTTGAGCAGAGTCAGAAATGGCAATGCCCCGTTCAAAGATGGTGGCTGACTGCACCACTTTGACTGTGTGTCACTCTCTATACTCTTGGCAATAATTCAGTCTCCTGCATCAGGCTCCCGAAAGGGCTCACTATGCCTCTTCCAAGTCTCTCATTCCAGGGCTTTGACCCGTAATTTTATAACTGGCAAGTACCTCTGCCCAGATACTCAGTAATCTACCGCTTCGTGTGCTCCTGTCCAGAGCTGTCATACTCGCGTTTATTAAGAGTAAATAAAATATTAACTGTATAGTATAGGACACAAATTAGACACTAAAAAAAAAGTAACTATTCTTACTACCCAGTGGCCTTTTGATGGACAGAACACTTGTTATAGGCTCTAAGGCTGAGGGAGAAGGGCTGGGGGGAGGGAGAGGACAAATTCATGCCTGGAGCATGGCATCTGGGCTGCCCCCGGACCTGGGTGGAACCCTGGCTTCCACACTCACCAGCCTGGCCATCAATGTGCAGAACCTGTCCCTGTAAAATGGAGCTAACAGCACTGCCCTCACCGCCGACAGGAAGATTTAATGAGGTTTAACTCTTAGTGCATTGCCTAGCACATACTAGGGTGCTCGACAGATGTGAGATACCATCCTTCTTATCTTAGGTTTGTCTTTGTGTTCACAAGGAAGATTCTCTTCTGGTGTAGGAAGCCCAGGTCTCAGGAGCAGTTCTGGTTTTCAGACAAGTCACACAAAGATCACGGAATGCCAAGGGCTAAGGACGCAGAAGAACTTCTACTGGGGGGGGCCTGTCCTCCCAAGAGGTGAACAGGTGTCTTTTGGGGAATGCTGTTTTGGCCTTCCCAGCCTCATTCCTGGGTAAATGGTCAGCCTGCATTACTTCGGATTACCTCAGGGTGAAAGGATAAGAGAAGTAAAGCTTTATTTATTTATTTCTTTGAGAGAGGTGAAAATGACTCCAAGTCTTACTCCCTGAGGGTTCAGCGGGGCAGGAGGGAAAAAAAAAAAAAATCAACTTTTCTTATTTAACTCCTGTTGAAAAAATGTGAAAACCCCCTTTTTCATTTAGGATTGAGCATATTCAGTGTATGCTTATGAGCGCGGCTGCGTGCCAGTGCTGCTGTGAAGCTCTGTGGGGTACACCAGGGTAAGCCGGATGTGGTCTGTGCTCAGCACGCAGTGGAAGAGCTAGTCAGGGAGAGCGCTGTTTGAATCTCAGCTCTTCAGTTTACCAGCTGAGTGACCTTGGGCAAGTGACTGTGATTCTCTGAGCTTTGTGCTGATTCTAAATGATTGGTACTCACTTCTCACCCAACCTATTCTTTTGCTTATAAATTTTTTCTCTAGTTCAGCCTTTCTTTCAAGACCCTGCTCATCTCACACCTCTTCCATATGTTTCCAGACCTCTGCAGCAGGAGAAACCAACCTCTGCCCTTGTTCTCCCATTTGCCTGCTTTGCTATGGAGTTATTTTTGAAAGAAAACATTTATTGAGTGTCTATTCTGGATCTGGACTCATTCATTAAGTTTTGAGCTCCTATTGCTATTCTTTCTCTATTTTTTTGCCAAGGGTGTATAGCTGAATTTGTTAATGTAACGCACAAATGAGGTATCACCACAACGGTCAGCTGACCACCAGGTAATGGGCATTAATTACTGTGGCTGTCAGAAGGTAAGCAAGGCAAGTGACAGCAGATGAGAAACCCAGAGAGCATGCCCTGGCCAGGGGGCTGTGACTGCCACTCAGCTGAGGCCTGTAGGGGGACCAGGGGAAAAGGTGACCCAAGCAGGGCCAGGAAAAAATGATTTTGGAGGTATTTTTTATAACTGGCAAGTACCTCTGCCCAAATACTCAGTAATCCACAGCTTTGTGTGGTCCTGTCCAGAGCTACCATACTTGCATTAAAATGGACCTAACTTGTAGGAGGCTTGAAAGCACATATTTGAATGCACCTCTGTGTCTAGAAAGTGAAAATGGGACTGCACAACACATGGCAAGGAGAGGTCCGGGGAACTTCTGTCCACATGTCCTTTCATTCTCCTTCACTTCACTTGGTGTGTGGTGGGGGAGAGCTTCATTACTGCTTCTGAAGTTTTCTTCCGTGTATGGGGAGCTCGATCATTGTGTCTCCTGGCTTGCCTGTGTCTCTGTTTTTACCTGATTGTAAATTTGGGACAAATAAGCTGGTTGTGCTCAGCTTATCGACTTTCTTTCTCCTGGGGCCAGTGCTATCAAGTTGGATAAATCTGCCTGGTTCTAGGGTGCAGGTAGCAGGTCCATTTGGCACTTACATTAAGTGGTATCTGTTGACTTAGCCTTTCTCAGCGATAAAGGTATTATTTAGTGCCTATCTAATATTTTAGAAAATTTCCAATTTATTCAGAACCTGGGTGGTTTATTGGGCCCCATTCAGAAACCCTAACAGAACCTATTAGAGAGAAGCAGGACCCAGTTGGGGACAGAACTCTTCTGCTAGTCCCTGACTGTCTATGATTGAACACTGCCTGCCACTGGTTTCAGGTGAGTACCCGTGAAGGCTCCAAGTACACAGGCTACACAGGTGTACTTGCCAACCTGGGACAGCCAGGAGCACCTACCTCCCCCAGTTTTATTGAGCCCTACAGAAAATGATGCTCTGATGAGAACTGGCAATCGAGCTGGCCACTTAAAAGGCATTAAGCAGGAATTTCTATCAGGCCACTGGGAATTCTTGGTTTCTACCAGTAGGGAGTCTTGATTATAGCTATGAGCAGCAATTCATTATCCTTCAGTGATTTCCAGTATCTGCTCCAAACACTTTACCCCTTGTCCACCCTGACCTACTAGGAGAGCACCGGGCCCTTTGCACCAGCGAGTTTTCCAATTTTTCATTCGTAAAATGAAGATACTATTATATTCCTTACATAGTTGTGAGGATCAAGTGATATAATGTTGGTCAAAATACTTAGCTCAGTGTCTGGAGATCTAGTAGACCTTCAATAACTCTTTGTTAGCTCATGAATTGTACCAAAAGAAAGAACTTTACCAAACTACTTAATTTACTTATACAGCTAAGCAAACTAATATGGAAACCAGTACTATAAAAGACCCTGAGAAAGCATCAAAAAGTCGCTCAGAGATAAACGTTCACTGCTATGGACCATGGACGCCTACACTCTCCCTTATTCAATGACATAGCTGAGAGGTGGTGGTTTTTTTCTGGTCATGGCAGAAGTAGACTGTCTCCAACTATGTGATGCTGATTAGAAGAGACTTGGCCTACATCTCTGGAGTTAAAAACTTAAAAGGAAAAGACACGGGAAACTTGCCAAGCGACCAAACGCCAAGTTCTCAGCCCCAGTGTGCCATGGCCAAGCAGCCAGAACATCATTCCGGTGGCACTGGATGGCCATGCTCGAGTACGGACCAGCCTCTTCCCAGGGCTGCGTGGGCTCACTCTCAGAGCCACTGTTTACTGGGCGATGGCAGGGCCGTACCTGTAATTGTGGAACCAGTTGATGACGGTGCTGGTTTTCAAGTTGAGCTGGGTGGCAAGTTCTTCGATGGTTTTTGGTGACGGGTATGGCTTTTGCTGATATGCCCGTTTCAGAGCTTCTTTCTCTTCAGGGGCCAGCACCACTCGGGGCTTCTTCAGCTGGTGCTGGGGCTGGGGGCTGGCGCCCTGGCTGTAGTCGATGCCAACGGAGGGGGACTCACAGGGCTGGCTGTCACTGACTGAGCTGTGCCGTCGCTTCATGTAGGCTGGGGAGGAAGAGGAGGCAGACTGAGATGTAAGGCCCAGAGTGAAAGAGCCCATACCAGCCCGACCCCCACTAGCATGACCGTGCGCCGTCAGCTTTTAATTTCTGTTGTGTAGGTTTTGGCAGCTGGTTGTTCTGCCCTGCTCTTCCCAAGAGCGTCTCAAAACTCTTGGACTAGAACCATTCTATCACCCAACACACATTCACTGAGGGTCTGCTTCGTTGTAACATGAGGTCCTTGTCTGTCCTGGCAGAACTAAGAGTTTATTGGGGACACAGAGAAGTGGACAGATAGACGGCCACAGTAGAATGGGATATGGGAGGTAAGCACGGGGTACCATGGAGGACACAGAGGGAGATTACTCAACTCTGCCTGGGAAGAGGTCAGGGGAGGCTTCCCAGAGGAAAGGATGTTTAAACGGAATCTTGAAGGACAGGAAAGGATAAGCCAGAACAAATAGGGACTGAGGTAGAAGATGCAAGAAGCTGTTGTAGAAAACAGTATGTGCAAAGATGCAGAGGCACAAAACAGCATGGGTAAAGTATGTGTATGTACACCTGTGTGTGTGTATGTCCGTGCGCCTGCAAGGGGGTGGTGGTGGTAGGAGAAGTTGTAGGAGATGAAGCTGGAGAGGTGGGCAGAGCCAGGGTAGGCCAAAAGTTTGCACCTGACCTTGAAGGTAATGAGGAGAACGGAAATATTTTAATCAAGGCAATGCTATAATCAGATACGTGTTTTTGATGACTGCACTAGTCATCAAAAAGGATTGGAAGGAAGGGTCCTCATAGGAAGTACAAATGATAAATATTTGAACTTAGCTAATAATAATGGAATGAGCCCTGGTGGCTCAGTGGTTAAGAGCTTGGCTGCTAGCCAAAAGGAAGGCTGTTCGAACTAACCAGCTGCTCCAGGGGAGAAAGATGTGACAATCTGCTTCCATTAAGATGACATCCTTGGAAATCCTATGAGGCAATTCCACTCTTACAGGGTTGCTGTGAGTTGGAATCGACTCCATGGCACACAACAACAACAGTAGTGGGGCTGGGGAAAAGCAGATGGCTTTTGCAGATGCTAAGGGATAGAAGGAAACCCTGGTGGCATAGTGGTTAAGTGCTACGGTCGCTTACCAAAGGGTCAGCAGTTCAAATCCGCCAGGTGCTCCTGGGAAACTCTATTGGGCAGTTCTACTCTGTCCTATAGGGTCACTATGAGTCGGAATTGACTTGATGGCACTGGGTTTGGTTTTTGGTTTTTTGGAAGAGATGGAAGTGATGGGATTTTGGTGACTGATTAAATGAGACTGAAGGAGAGGGGAGCCAAGGATGACTCTCTGGAGACCTGGGAGAAGAGGTGGGTGCTGGTGTCTTTGGGTTGGGCACCACGGAAGAAGCAGATTAAAGAAGGAAGATGATGGATCAGTCTTGGACTATGTGTTGATGTGAGGGGTCTCTGGGCCACCCATATCAAGATGTCCAGGTGAGAGTTGGATATAGGTTTTTAGCTCAAAAGAATAGACTGGACTAGAGAGAGGAACCTGGGAAGCATTAGAATAGAAAGTGTAGTTAACAATGTAGATGGGAAAGAGATAGAAAAGAGCCAAGAATGGGACCCTGGAAAACACCAACATGTAGAGGATGCTCATAGGAAGAACCCCTGAAGTATAGAAAGAGACAGAATGAAAACCAGGAGACGATGGCATTATAGAGGAGGAGTGAATCTCAAGGAGGAGGGGGTGGTCAACAGTGTCAAATGCTGCAGAAAGGGAAGTTTGGCGAAGACCAGGAATGTCCTTCGGACTTAGTGATGGGATTATTGGTAACCTTGGTGAGCAGACACAGTGGAGTCATGGGAGCAGAAAACAGACGGAAGTGGGTTGAACAGTTAATGGGATATGAGGAACTGAAGGCTGGGAGTATAAATTACTATTTTAAGAAGCCTAACTAAAAGAAAAGCAAGAGACAGGGTGGCTTCTGATGGGAAATCCAGGGTTGAGGATGGGTTTTTAAAGATGAAAGAGAGCTGAGAATGCTTCTAAGCTGAGGGGAGAGAGATGACAGAAAGAGAGTTGGACATACAGGTGAAAGAGAGGATAGTCACTGGAAGGGCATGAGGTTGGGTCCTGGACACAGGTGGTAGGAGATAGCAGGGAGGGAGGACATGTAGGTAGTATACACACAGGTTCATAGGGACTGAGGTGGGGAAGGCTGATGGCCTTTGTTTTCTTTATGAAGTACAAAGGTAGGCAGAAAGGTGACTTGATGAGAATGTGAAAGAGGCGATGGGAAAGAAATCTTGGGGGTTGGGGGATAGTATGAAATTGTGGTGGGGGATGGAGGAGAGGAATGGCTAAGGATGTGAGAAAGAAGCACAGAAGATCCCACTGAGGTTGAAGACTATAAGCCTGAGGTGGCACCAACCCACGTAGTTATGGGACATTCTCTAGCAGGACCCAGAAGCCAAAGAGGATAGTGGAGAAAACTGGCAGGAGCACTAACCCAAGACTGGGGGAAGAGGAATGGAAAAACATTCTTCATATCATAGAGATATGAGCATATTGGCCAGAGAGTACTGAAGGGATGGGCCATGGCGTCTAGGATGCCTGGGAAAGGAAATAAGGCAGCAGAGGGCAAACTGATGGGGGAAGCACGGGACGGTACATCAAGCGCCTGAAGGCCATCTTGGTTTAAAGGATGGGAAGGTGGAATGTGAAGAGAAAGATGATGAGAAGGCAGTTTGTGGCCAGTGAATAAGGTACATGGGTTTAGAGTTTGAGATGCAGAGTAGTTCTGGGTGATAATGAGATTTGGGGAAGAGCCAGGGGTTGAGAAGGCTAAAGAACTTGCGGCCTGGGTGTTAGACAGGTCAGATAGGTCTTCCACAGGGGCGGTAAATCCCCCCGGGCATATGGAGGAAGGCTACGATCCTGTGCCAGAGTCTTGACAGAAAGTAGAGAATGAGCAGAGGCTGGCAGATGATGGATATAAGCGGGGGACTTAAAGCAAAGCCTGCCTAAACAGACTTCAAAGGAAGCAGGGGTGCAACCCAAGAGTGGAGGAGAAGTGGCTGGAGATGATGGTGCAGGAGGAGAGATGGCAGGTGGCAAAAAGGCTGGGGATGTGGGGACGTAGGGGAGCACCTGTACTGTTAGTCTGTCTTTACTGTGGAATGGTGGGTTAAGAGGAGGCTGAGATTAGGCCCAAAGATGCAATATGTGGTGACTGTCACTTGGGGATGTGTTACTGAGTGGACCGTAAAGGGGCCATGATTTCTGGATTATATGTTCTGGAATGTTATTTGTGCTTCATCTATTCCTCCCTGTTTCTACACATTATTAATTACCAACTATACTTCAAGTTAAAACCATTCTGACTTCTTTAGCAGATGACTCATCTATACGGATCTTTCTAGTGAACTAGTTTGGAATACAGCCTGAAAAGTCTTTAAAAGTTCTTACAACTGATAGAAGATGAGAAATAATATTTAATTCAAGTGGCATATCATAGTGAACCAAAAACCAAACCCATTGCCGTTGAGTCGATTCCGACTCATAGCAACCCTATGTAACAGAGAACTGCCCCATAGGGTTTGAAAGGAGCGCCTGGTGGACTCGAACGGCTGACCTTCTTGGTTAGCAGTGGTAGCTCTTAACCACTATACCACCAGGGTTTCCATGCCATAGCAGAGTGGCAGTAACCATCATCGACAGCAGCAACCACTGACATTTACAGTTTAATCCTCAAAGTCACGCTGTGGGGGAAGTACCATTATGGTCCCTGTTTGCAGGTGAAGAAATGGAAGCTTACAGAGGTTAAAGGATTTGCCTGAGGTCACAGAGCAGGTGACAGAACTGAGATCTGACCTAAGGCTGTTGGGGCAGTGCTGCCTGTCCCACCATACCACGTGGTGTGGCAGTGTCCCTGCCCTGCCACGCTGTAGCAGGCGAGCAGGCACCCGAGGCAGTGTCCCCAGGACCCTCAGCATTTCAAAGGCAGTGCTGGAATTCCGGTCTCAAGGAAATGACAGAGAGAGGACTAGAGAGTGTCAGGGTCCATCTGTAAGCACGTAGGAGCCGAGCCCACTGAGCCTGCAGAGCCTGTGTGGGGTGCGCGTGAGGGAGGCTGTGTGAACAGGTGGTTCAAGGGCCATCTCATGAAGGGGACAGAAAGGCAGAAGACAGACCAGGGTAGAGAAAGAAGGTTTATGAGGAAAAAAGAAATAAGGAGAGGAATAAAAGATTAGACCTAAAAGGAGGAGAAAAAAAGCTTATGGAAGAGAAAGAAGCATGGCCTCCCTATCAATCATGTGGCCTGGATTACAAATTATTTCAATATTTTTAAAGGAACAGAAATTATTTGAGTAATGACCATTTATTGAGCACTTACATGTGCTGGTTGTTATACTAGGCATATTCTTTCTACTCCTTACCACCTGATAAAGTCAGCATTATTACCCTCATTTTACAGATACTACAGAAAGGTCCTTAACAAACTTGCCATAGGAAACAATTGGGAAGGTAAATTTCCCCTAAAGAAAATGCATATGACCTCCTCAAAGGTCAGAAAGAAGTGAGCTGGACTGTGGTGGTGATTCTCTCCAGTGCCCACCCTGGGGCTGAGGGATCAACAGTAGCTGATGGTAACCACAGACACTGAGGAATTACTTGGGTTGTGGTCACCCACTGCCCCATCTGGCAGGTCAGGTGCCTGGGTCTCCCACAGGGGTGAGTGAAGACTCCTCTGCCCTACGTGTGCAGGGAAGATGTATGTGTAGAGGGAAGACAGTGGGGCCACAGCTGCTGCTAGGGCTCTTGGGATGTTACCAAGGGCCTGTATCCCGCTGCAACAGTAACTCTTTTGTAACACAAGATGGCGCCCACAGCCCATGCAGAAGGAAGAGCAGAGGCCAGGGAGGCCCCTGAAGATCCATGTGCGGTGGGCTAAGGTCCTTTCCTCCTGGCCCAGGATGAGAGACACACCAGGGTGGTAAAATGAGGACTCTCTTCCCTCCTGATTGCTGAAGCAACAGGAGGCTCGTCAGGAAGTGGCCTCCAAAGGGGCTGGCCATGGTGTTCAGAACTACTGGCCCTGAACAGGGAGGGGGCAGCGAGTAGCCTCGCCATGCTTAAGGTGGCTGTGGGGTGGTACCTTTTGACAGACTGTAGAAAGCTTTAAAATTGCTTGTGTGAGTACTGACAATCATTGAAACTCAGTGACGGACAGACGTATTGAGTTTGTGATAGTGTGCTCTCTACTCTTGGTATAGGTTTGAATCTCCCGTAATAAAAAGTTAAAATTAACTTTTTTTCTTGGGTGATGTGGTATCACGCCTCTGGAGCTGGAAGTGCTGCCTGGCTGTGCCTGTGTCAAAGCCTTGGGCCACTTTCCTGGGGGCAGGCTAGAGCCCTCAGTGGCCAGAAGGCCATACCTGAGCACGTCACCAGCAGGCCAGCAGTGCCCTCAGTTCCCAGAGTGGCAGACTCTAAGTACAAGGCGGCAGAACACATACTTAAGAGTTCCAGCTGTAACGCCAGACAACCCTGAGTCTGAATTCCTGCCCCCTGCTTAAACCAGCTGTTGAAATTAGGTATGTTTTATAACTGTCTGCTCCTCATGTTTATAGGATAATGACATCTATACTCTATGGAGCTGTGTGGACTACATGAAGTCTCAGCACAGTGCCTGGCAAAGAGGAAGTGCTCGATAAATGGAAGTCTTTATTACTATAAAAGGGCCCAGTCCCACGGAGTTCCTGGGGGAGGCAGCTACAGAGACATCTCGCTCCCTCCCAGAGCTCCAGCCCTTTCCCTGGTTGGGTGAGAACAGTAATGTGCAGCTGGAGTCAACAGCAGAGTCCCCTCGTGAGTTAAGACAATACTGGCCTGGCTCCCCATTCCCCACATGCTCTGGGGATGGGGCCAGGCAGAGCCCCACGGCTGCTTGTGACGTCCACTCTTAGTTAAGATCAGCTGATTAAGGAGGGCGCTCACAGCTGCTTACAGCCGGTCCAGCAGCTGGGTCCAATATCTACATTTAAGGTATTCAAATTCAGCCACCTCATGAGCACACTGCACTATTAGTGACCCGAGGACTGTGTGCCCCTCAGGGACGGATTACTCAATATGCAAGGTATGCATGGGCTTACTTTTGCTTACTTACTAATCTGTAGTGCACAATTTCACCTGTCTTTCACCACATCTTTGACCACATGTGACCACATCTTTGACCACATGTGACCACAATTTCACCTGTCTTTCACCACATCTTTGACCACATGTGAAATTGTGCACTACAGATTAGTAAGTAAACACAATTAAGCTGGTGCATACCTTGCTTACTGGTTAATCCACCCCTGGTGTCCCTCTAAGGGGTGGACTAATGGGGCCGGTACTTGGGGCTGCAAACCACAAGACAAAGTAGGTCTTACTTTCCACCAGGAAGGTACACTCCCCTTTACTGTTGTCCTGTATTGTGGCCTACAGGGTACAAAAAGGCTGCTCAGCAACAGTTGCTTTGAATGCATTTGGAGACAATACCGGCCCCTCTCTCTCTAGGGAGGCTGTGTCCCTTCAGGGTACAAAGTAAGAGCAAAAGAGAACTCTGTTCTGGCAGAAATTTGCCCTGCCATTTTCTAGGTTGGGTAGCCCTAACGGAAGCACCTAGGCCTTCTGAACCCCAGCTTCCTTATCTATAAAATGGATTTACTAATTATCACTGAAGTAAAATAATATAGGAAAGCTTCTGGCGCATGGTACATACTCAATCAATAGATGTTTTAACACCCCACCGACCCAACAACAAGACAAAAACTACGAACCACCACCCACCAAGTGCTGTGCAGCTCTCCTTGGCGGCCTTACTCTCCTCAGAGGAGGAAAAGGGGGAAAGGGACTGACGGGCAACTGTGAGAAATTATTAAAGCGCCCCCTCACCCCTGCCAAATGCTCAAACTCTTTGGCTTCAGGCTGCTGGGTAGACGGAGCCGCCAATTTCCAGTCCCCTTGGGTACTCGTCCTTGGTGACGGTAAAAACTCCTGTCTCCCTGACAGTGCCCTGGCCCGGTCAGTGTGCCCAGTGAGCTCCATGGGAAAGACTGAAGAGAAACGGCCTGTCTATACGTGAGAAAGCAATTCGCCAGGGCGGAGGGCAGGAGTTACCTTTCTTCTCCATCCGTTTCATGTCCATCAGCTTTTCCACGTTGTTAGGGTCATTCAGCCACAGCTGCATCCGGACAAAGGGCTCCCGTCCTTTCAGGCTGAGCTTGTGCCAGGGTTTTGGGCGAGCAAGGAGGTCAGAGACAGAGCCTTGGGTGAGCCCTAAGATGGTCTCCCCAAATAGGCGCTGGCCTAGAGGAAAGAAAATCACCGAGAGAGGTCATCGCTGAGATCCAGGGATCTGGTAGGACAAGTGTACAACATCAAGGTCCAAATCAGACACAGGCTTGCAGGCTCAGAGTCTGGCCAGCTGGGTCCTGGCTCGGAGCAACGGCTCCGAGTTGGCCGACTGCTCACAGACTCCACCAGTGACCGAGTTGGTATTGCATTCCGCTCGTACACAACAAACGTTTCTCTCCAAAAAGCCTTGAGGTTTCCAGATGAACTGAGGCCTGGATGACACCTGTGGCACTTATCAGAGGTAGCTAAATCCCGAGACCCAGGCTCAGGAGGCCGAGCAGCCCACTGGGAGACCACTCTTTTCTGACCTGCAATCAGAGGGCCTGCCGCACTGCCTCAATCACAATCAGCGAGGTGATCAGTCTCGCTGAGAAAGCAGGGCACCTGACCCAGGGTCCTGGCAGGGAAGAGGAGGAAAGCTCCTCAGCTCTACGTTTTTGAAAAGCAGGCCATTTCTAAATCCACAGTCTGCTCCCGCGGCCACAGCGGCCTTTGCTGGCTGTGACTCAAAGGGGATCAAACCCCCTTCCTGGCGGGTGAGCGGCCTGCCTCTCAGGTTCTGCCTCTCAGGTCCTCAGAGGGCGGCGCCTCTGGAGAGCGCAGCAGCCTTCCGATTCCAATGGTTTTCAGAGGCTTAAAAAGAACTTCCACTTCTCTGAGAGCCGTTCAGCTGTGGACCACTTTTAAAGGTACACATGAGAACTCGCCACAACCTGAAGGTCCCAGCAGGGGAAGGTAAATGCACAGCGTTTCTTAGCTGGAAATGAAGACTGTGTTCCAAGCGTGTGTGTTCCGAGGCCAGTGTTTGGTCCCATAAAGCATACAGACCATGGACACCCAGGTCAGGGAACACCTCTTCCCTCCCCCCTCAGCATGGTGACCGGCTTACTCCCCCTGCGGCTCACTTCCTCCATCTGTGAAATGGAAACACCTTCGCCTGTGCTCACAGGGTAGCCACGGAAGGAAATTAGTTAGCGCTGCCCTGTAAGGGCGGGCCCCCAGTGAAAACTTACTGCATGATAAGGTTCGAGTCTGAGAAAGTAATTAGTTTTGCACTAGTTATATTAACTTAAAGATAAATTTACTGATTTTGGTCAACCCATTGCTTCTCTGCTTTTCAAACTCTTAGTTTGGCCTGTAGATGCCCCAAGTCCTTTGCAATTTTTTGTTGTGGCTGTCTTAAAATAATTTTACTTTTTTTTTAAATTGTGCTTTAGGTGAAAGTTTACAGAGCAAATTAGTATCTCACGAAACATTAATACACAAATTGTTTTGTGACATTGGTTGCCAACCCTGCGATGTGTCAACACTCTACCCCCCTTCTTGACCTCAGGTTCCCCATTTCCATTCGTTCAGTTTTCCTGTCCCTTCCTGCCTTCTTGTCTTTGCCCATTTGGTCTCATACACTGTTGAACGTGTGTGATTTTTTTATAGGCCAGTCTAATCTTTGGCTGAAGGGTAAACTATAGGAGTGACTTCAGCACTGGGTCTAAAGGGTATTCGGTGTCTGGGGGCCATATTCTTGGGGTTTCTCCAGTCTCTGTCAGACCCGTAAGACTGGTCTTTTTTTGGTGAGTTTGAATTTTATTCTACATTTTTCTCCCACTCTGTCTGGGACCTTCTATTATGATCCCTGTTAGAGCAGTCAGTGGTGGTAGCCGGGCACCATCTAGTTGTTTTGGACTCAGTCTGGTGGAGGCTGTGGTAGTTCTGATTCAGAATTTTACCTATTTCTAATCTGACATATTCACCCAAACCCAGTGCCATCGAGTCGATTAGGACTCATAGCGACACTATAGGACAGATCAGAACTGCCCCATGGAGTTTCCAGGGAGTGCCTGGTGGATTTGAACTGCCATTCCTTTGGTTAGCAGCCCATAGCACTTAACTACTATGCCACCAGGGTTTCCAGCCTGACAAATTAATCTCCTTGTATTTTAAGGAGCTTTCTACGTCCAGGAAAGCAATATACACGAACAGTTAATTATTTGCTGGGCCACCCAGGTGTACTGGACAACTATTTGTATGACTTGTAGACGAGTCACAGCAGCGGTTCTTAATCTTTTTTGGATCACAGATCCCTTTGGGAACCTGAAGAAAGCTACAGATCCTTACCTGATACGATGTACATGTACACAACATTCTGCCTACCATTCCAGGGGGTTACCTATGAACACCACCAGATCCCAGGTCAAGGGTTAAGATGACGCTTGGGTCTTGACCCATGAAAATCTTTGCTGCCTAATTCAGCTCTACCCTGGCCCCTCTGTGTTCATGACTCCACTAAGACCTCAGTAGGGGAGGGAGTTACTTTCCCTGAGTAGCCAAGACCAGTTCGGGCAACCATGAAGACTGCTTCTGATCTCCAACCCAGGCTGCTGCTGCTACTGAGCTGTTCTAGAAGCTCCTGCTCAAAGAGGAGGGCGTTGTCTGTCTGGGATGAAAAGGGTCACCCTAAGATCACTCTGTTTACGCTTCCCAGCATTTGAAAATGAGTTCCTTCGGCCACTGGGGTGTACCTAACAGCAGCTGCCCACTTCATCTGAAACTTCATCACTGATGGAGAAACGACAGAAATACCAGGGAGGCGACTGCAATATCCACAGTCTTATAACTACGATCTTACAACTCATCAGTGTTCTAAAATGAGAGCTTTTTTCTGAGGCCTTTCAACTTTTATACGAAATGAATCTCTTACAGGGAGCAAACAGCAATAATATATTGGGCCTGCTTCCTCGGACTTGTGACAAAACTGTGAAGTAGGGGATGACTCAAGTCTAGGAAGCTGTGTACATTTCAATAACTGATCAACATAAGGGACTGTTAAGGATTGAACTGTGTGTTGTACCCCCAAAATATATGTTGTAAATCCTAACTTCTATGCTGAAGGTTATAATCTCATTTTGGAATGGGTTTTCTTTGTTACGTTAATGAGACAGGATTAGTGTAGGGTGTGTCCTGAGTCGATCTCTTTTGAGATATAAAAGAGATTAAGTGCAAACTAGCAAGCAGAGATGGGGAAGAGAGATGCCAGGCCACATGAAGATCACCCAGGAGCAGAAGCTCAAAAGAGACAAGGACTGTTCTCCAGAGCCAACACAGAGAGAAAAACTTCCCCTAGAGTTGGTGCCCTGAATTCGGACTTATAGCTTCCTAAACTGTGAGAAAATAAATTTGTTTGTTAAAGTCACCCACCGGTAGTATTTCTGTTATAGCAGCACCGGGACTTCACAAATTTTTCAATCGATAGCTAAATTTTTATTTTTATGAATTGACTTTAATTAAAAAAAACTCTCGATCGATACTACTTTCTCTCTTGTTCTGCTCTGTGTAATGATTTGCAGAGACAGAGGGGTAGAAGGCCTTGACCAGACAAGCTGGTCTAGTCCTCAGGCCGTCAGATCATTAAGCAAACTGTACGGGAACTCGGCTCACTGCTATTCTCTTCTTTTCCTCTCCCCTGGGAAAAAGAAGGAGACACACTAGGTCCCTCCTAAAAGCACTGAACAGATTCCGATCACTCTTTGGGGCTGTCCTAACATGCACTGCAGAGGAGAATGGTTCCCCTCTAATTGACTTTTACACCCAGGAAATAAGAAAGACATAACTATTCGGGGGGATGGTTGTTTCCATTTTCTGGAGGCCTAAGCCAGGAGAAACATGTCTGGCCAAGGCTACGCTGCAGGAACACAGTAGTTTAAAAATGACTAAACATAAACTTTCACCTAAAACATGATAAAAATTAAAAAAGAAAAAAAAAATGACTAAATACACTATCATTCTTAAGCCACACCAACTGACGGGGAGGGAGACATGGAGCCCGCAGGGACAGCCTTCTCAGCCAGAGCCCCCGGGAGGCTGTAGCACATGCTGGGCAAATGGGAGGGCTGACAAACTCCGTTCTCCAGGGCCTGCCTCATCTGAGGGGCAGGCCTGGGGCATGGAGACAGCTTCAGGAGAAGCAGGGACAACAACAATAATAGATTACCGATGGCCAGGTGTGGTGGTGCTCAGGATTACTGCTGCTCAAACAAACCTGACTTCAGGCATTATTATTGTAGTTTTACTGAGGAGGCTCAGAGAATAAAGTGGCTGGCCCAGTATCACATTATCGGTAAATAGAAGGATTAAGTTTTGAATCCAGAGTCTGTTGGACTCTTCCACTAAGCCATACTGCAGGTCCCAGGTGCTGCTGGGCTGACATGGATCCTGTCCAGCTCGGGTGCCCAACAAGGATCTGGAGCTTCTGTGGATATGTTCCAATAGGGAGAGTCTGAGTGGACTGCCGGAGCCTACTCCGGCCCACATCCGAGTCTTCCAAGTGATCCCACGGAGGGCACAGGGATGGTTGGGTGGGGGGGGGGGGGCGGGGGGCAGGGCGGTGCTGGGATTGGCCTGGAGAAGCACCCTTATCAGTCCCTCAGTAGCCACAGCTTTAGGCAGTTGTGTTCTTACAGGTAGCTTATATACGTTTAAGCCCTTCGCTGGCTCAGCCTGAGAGTTTATTTCAGGGTTCCAGTCTTCCTTAGGACTCTGGTGAAATGAGTTGTTTACATGGCCTTTTGCCTTGGCTCTTTGGAAAAACAGCTTGAGAGATTCTTCCCCTAAGCTTTGAGCTTTGCCCTAGTTTTCTACCCCAGAAGGTTTGTTACCTTTGTGTAGGTTGACTGACATTTCCAGGGTAAGCTGTAAACTACTCGTGGTTTGATACTTTTTGTCTGGCCCTGGACTGCAGCCTGCCCTGTGATTGGTATGCACCTTGTGGGACTGGTTAACAGACCATGCAAATGAGGTGAGTTGTAGCCTAGTATGCAAATAAAGTGCCTGTGGCCTAGTGAGAGGGGATTGGTCAGTTTGTGGCCCTGGTGGAAATGCCATGCCTTGAAATTGATCAGGAGTTTGTGATTTAAGCAGACAGCTCCACAAGGGTTTTTTAGAGACAGAAAGAAGCAGAAGGAAGAAAGAAGAAGCAGAGAGAGAAAGGAAGCAAGAGCTGTTACATGGGTCAAGGGCTGTAACACTGAAGACAGTAACAGGCCTGGAAGGGGGTCAGCACCAAAGCTGGTGGTGACAGACCCAGAAGTGACCCTGTGGCAAACTTGGTGGTGATGTGACAGATAGCAGGGCCAAGAGGAGCCTGTCCTAATGGACCCAAGATGAAGCCTATCCTGAGGGTGATGGAGAGAAGGCCTGCATGGTAGAGAAGAGCTGAGAGAGCTGTCCTGCATTGAAGAAGGGAGGCTTTGCCTACTTCCTTCCTGATCCTGATCCTGAGTTGTACCCTGTTTCTTAATAAACCACTCAACTGTAAGTATAGTTCATGAGTTCTGTGAGCCATCGCAATGGATTTTCAAACCTGGAAGAGAAGCAGAGAGTGCCACGGGAGGGATGGCTGGGGTCAGAATTAGTAAAAAGGTGGAGAGTTGAGATATGTCTGACCTCCACCTCATGGGAATCTGGTTTGTGCTGGTGATTCTCATTACCTTCTATGAAGTTAGACAGCCTTTGTTGCTACTATTACTACTACCCCTACTTGAATTTCACAGATTCAAACAGACTTAGCAGTTGAGAAAAGAACCTACCGAGGTTGTTGTCTGTCAGGACCTCCTTGACCCTCTTGGTTATGCCATAGGTGTCTAGCTCTGGCGACATGGCTACTAATTCTTGAATGCTGAGAGCTGAGTGTCCGGAGAGAGGCAGTGGGGTTGTGGGCTGGGAGTCTGAAGCTGGAGGTTCGCTTGGTTCGGGTGGTTTTCCCTCCTTACTTGTTTCAATGGGGGGACATGGCTGCTGAACCAGTTCAGTCAAACTCTTCACTGATTCGCTAGAACTCATTGGTGATTCGGGTGCAGGGCTGCAGCTGGCTGAGGTCTTTGGAGTGCTTTCTGTAATTAAAGCACAGGAGAAACTGCGGCTTAAAATAGTTCTTTCACCATGTACCTTCACTTTACTTATCTAAGAAATAATAATTAGATGCCCTATACAAGACATAAACGGTAAGGTACTGTATGGACCTAAATGAATTGTTTCATAGTTTTTTGACTGACAGTAGTCTCTAATTTTATTAAAAAAAAAAAAAAATAACAGAAGAAAAACTAAGCATTTAAATAAGAGGTTTCTGAAGGCATGAAATAAGCACATTCTGTTAAGAAGTATCTTTCACCTTAGCCATATGTAACCACTGTCATGGTTTCTTCTAATAAAGCCCCATAATTCTATAATTCAGAAGTACCTTGGCTAGATTATAACTTGCATAATTATATTGTCCATATTTTCCATAACAACAACAACAACAACAGACAGATTATTTTAAATCAAGGTTGCCAATGATGTGTGGTCACCGGTTACAAAGACCTTTGAAAAGGAAGCCTGAAGCTTCTGTCAGTGACTCCCTGCTCTACCCCTCCACCCTCCACAGCCCATTGCTGAGTCTTCCTGGGGTAAATATTCTGCTGTTCAGGATCCCAGATTAGTTTTTACTCTGATGCCCAGAAGGCTCTACACCACCCATTTCTAGAGGAAGAATGAGGAAACCAAAGAGAGAGGAGCACCTATTCTTTTCTCCTGCCCTTCCATTTCAGAGCTCTAGGTCAAACCCAGTACTGCTTGGTTGTGAAAACCAAGCCCTTTGTTCCTCTCTGTCATGCTGTAACAGACAGCAGAAATGACCTAGGCTGCTATGGACAGCTGGGTTTTCACACTCTCCTTCCTTAAGAAGTACCTCTGCCTTGTTGGCATGATTACTTGTGCCCAGGGAGAATGGTCACCACATACTCTGTTGGTGAGTGGAACCTTCTGCCCTCTCCAATATCATCACCCATAAAAGCTGACAAAGTAGGCTGGATTCTAGTCTTGGGATGTCTGGAGTAAAGACTTCGGCCATTTTCTAATTTCCAAAGAGAGAGAAAGACTGTGTCCAGGAAGAACACTACACAGTGAGTTAGTGCTGAGGTCCTGGCCATCATGTAAAATCTGCTCTGGTTTCGTGTCTTGGCACACTTTCTCCCCACACCCATGCTGACATTACATGTAAGGACTCACAGTGCCACATACAAGGGGCCGACCAGACAGTCTCACGTAGGCTCAGGAGCACTGGCTCTGTGGCCCCAGAGAGGTGAAAAGTCACAGGGCTGGGCTAGGTTTCACTCTTGCTTGCTTGTCTCTCAGCCCTAGGGGGTCACTCAACCAACCTCAGTACCCACAGTACGTACCCAAAATACCTTGTCACCTGAGTAAAAAGAAAATACAGTACTGAGTACTAATTTAATTTCATTTTACCATATAATGGGAATGTCCTTAGCTGGACATACTGTACCCAGGATAACAACCTATTTTGAATTCAAGAGGAATAGTCTGTGTAAATACCTAGAAAGAGCACCATCTCAAATAAGACAACGGCAATTCAACTGATAAACCCCTTTATTTTCCTGAACCCATACAGAGTTCCACGATCACATAAAGCCATGTCCTCAAACCTAGAAAATCAGGTTTAAAATAAAAAAAATGGTTTGTGCAAGATGTAGAAGAGACAGGCGTAAAAGGCAGAAACGGTCCATATAAATCTTTAAGGCAATATGAATCCTACAAATCAGATTTCTCTTCGCTGCTTGCCTCCGGGTCATCATACAACCAGGTATCAAACCCAGCAAATGTTATTTTTGTACCTCAAGCAGCAAAAGAATTG
Organism: Loxodonta africana; assembly: GCF_030014295.1. NCBI lineage: Eukaryota > Metazoa > Chordata > Mammalia > Proboscidea > Elephantidae > Loxodonta > Loxodonta africana. The sequence goes on along the minus strand of NC_087353.1, from coordinate 89,873,279 downwards.
TGCTGTGAATTTGCCCCGATTCACCCGTGCGAGGGACCAGTTTGGCAAATCATCCATCTTGCTCACTGCATACTGTCAAGGATGGCATGAATTCCCCACATGATAAACAGATTTCTTCTCAGGTTTGTGTCCTTTAACCCACAGCAAGGTCAAAATCATGGCTGCCCAGCTAATAGGCCGCTTGGTGCTGGCTGCTCTTATGCCTCCCTGTTTTGTGCTGGGTGCCGATGGAGGCAGCACTCGCAAAGTCACTTGAGCAGCTGTGTGTTTCTCTCTTCTAGGCATTCTCAGCAAGCTACCCGTACGTTGTTTTGCTGTGGAGAACCTCTGAGAGAGCTAAATAGGGGCTTCGCCACACAATACGGGGGTCCCTTGGTGCTCCTGTCCATGACTTCAGAGAAGTAAAACCCTTAAGATCAAAACCCTATTCTGTTAGGGCCCTGAAATCGCTTTGTGGGGAGCAATCCATTCCATAAGGCCAGCTGCTGTAGCAAGCTTGTCTCTGCTCCTCCACTCTAAGACATCACCTTCTGAGTTGCTGTCTAAAATGCGGCAAACAACTCAAGCTGGGAGTGTCCTTCCTGGAGACAGTATACTTGCCAACAGACGCGCATGTGCGCACATGCTGCCAGGTCTCAGGTCACAGAGAGCAGCATCAGGCCCGCGGTTTTGGACAGGCACGGACAGATGCAACAGCAAATAAATGGCCTTTTTGGAGACACACAAATCCACACCCGCACAACGTCACTTTGGAAAGAACAGTCATTCTTTAAGAAAGCTATTTACAGAAAGCCTCGCAGCTCCAGCTGTAGGACCAGTCTGATAAAAGTAAACTCATAGATAAACACCCAGGGTCCCCCTGGAGAGGTGGCCAGGCCCCTCCCAGGGTAGGGGGCAGCTAGTTGCTTCTCCGTTCTGATAGAACAAAGAAGTGTAGTCAACATTGCCTTTTTTTTTCTTCTTTTTTCCTATTCCAAAAATGAGCAAATGAAATCCTCTGATTAAAATAATGTTTTTTGAAAGAACAGAGCTTTGCTCTACTCTATGTAACTAAAAATAACAATTATATATTAAAAAAAAAAAAAAAAAAAAAAAGGGAGAGCCCTGGGTTTGGCATTCAGGTACTGAGCCTGGGTATGAGTCTTAACTTCTTGGAACAGTCCGGTTTCCTCATCTGGCAACGCGGACAGAAAGGCCTGTTCTGACAGGACCGCAGTGAAGAATGAGCCTGCACCAACGTTGGCGCTCAGCACACACAACTGGAACCTGGTGTTTAAAACAACAGCTATTATTAAATTGTACTGAAATGTTTTGTCTCTATCAAGCTCTCCTGCTTTTGATGTAAATCGCCTCCTGACTTCCTGCTGTTTCCCCCACAGTGCCTGGCCCACGGCTGAGCTGCTGGCCATCCATTCAAAGGCTGCATCCAGTAGGAAACCACAGAGATGACACTTGGGGCAAAGGAAAACCACATGGATAGAAAACAGCAGTAGGGGCTGGGGCGGTAATGGAACCGTTCTAAGTCTTGACCGTCAAAACTCAGAATAGTTCTGAGTGAAGAATGAGTTTTACTTCAATAAAAACACACAGGAAAAAAAAAGTGCTGGTTAAATGAATGAATGAAGGCATGTCATTTCATTTATTCTTCTACTCATTCAGTAAGTCTATATTGCGAATATGGCAGTGAACAAGTCAAGGTGACCCTGCCCTCCTGGAGCTCACGACTAAGAGCCATTAAAGAGGAAATACCTAGAGGGGGTGGCAGTGGCGGCTCAGGGCAGAGTTCTCTCCTTCCACGCAGGAGATGTGGGCTCACTTCCCTGTCGATGCGCCTCATGCGCAGCCACCAGCCACCGGTGGAGGCTGATGTGTTGCTATGATGCTGAACAAGTTTCAGGGGCACTTCCAGACTAAGACAGACTAGGAGGAAAGGCCTGGTGATCTACTTCTGAAAATCAGCCAGTAAAAACCCTATGGATCGCAACGGTCTGATCCACAGCTGATCCTGGGGATGACACAAGATGGGGCAGCGTTTCATTGTGTTGTGCGAGGAGTCGCCACGAGTCGGCAGCTGACTCCGCATCAGCAAACGACAGCCTAGAGGGTGAGGAGTGTTACCAAGGGTGAAGGACGAGGGGAATGGGAGCACAAAGCGGGGTGGGGCGGGGTGGAGGTAGGGATGCTAACGTAGCCTAGGGACTAGAGAGACCTCCTGGAAAGGTGGCACTTCAGGGAGGAACAGGATTAGCCAGGAAGTTGGGAGAAGTGGGAGGGTCAGGGAGGAGATAGATTGTTCCAGACATTTGGAACAGGATGTACAAAGCCTAGAGGTGAGGGGGAACCTGATGGGTTTGAGCCATGGTCAAAATTCAGCGCAGCAAGAGCCTGAGGCAGAAGCCCTCGGGGGCTGAGCTGGGCAAGGCCTCTGGATCGGCTGCATCAAGACGTCTGTGTTTGAATGCCAGTGCAGTGGGGGGAGTCAGGGGAAGGCTTCTTTGAAGACCGGCCCACTCTTCACCTCAGCAGCACTTCTCTTGGAGATTCAAAGTGGGCACAAGACAGATTACTGAGGCCTTGTCTGAAATAGCAGAAAACTGGAAACAACATCCATCCATCGCCAGGAGGTCAGGAATCTAAGCTGAGGCAATTCATGCACCACACTCCATCCTATCAGTACACAAGGGCCACTGGATCGACATCACGAGCATGACGAGCCCCAAAAGCAAGATGCAGAATGAAACAGAATAGCGTTGTGTACAGCTTGAAAGCTTGCAAACCAGTCCTACACGTGTGGCTACTTAGGTAAGTAGTTAGGATGTAAAATCATGCACGGGAATGATAATCAATAGTAAATTCCAGATTAAAAAACCACTGCCGTCGAGTCGATTCCGACTCAATTATGGCAACCTTCTTGTGTTATAGGAGTAGAACTGAGCTCCATAGGCTTTTCTGGGCTGTCATCTTTACGGAAGTAGATGGCCATGTCTTTCTTTTGTGGCGCAGCTGGATGGGTTCAAACCACCACTTAGAACCACCAGTCTGAACCACACTTAAACTGTTTGCACCCTCCAGGGACCTTAATTCACTTTTAGGAAGAATGAGATCAGGGAGGGGGCTTCAACTCTTATCTTTGATGTTTTATTTCTTTTAAAAAATACCATGAGTAAACTATGAGCAAAAATTAAGGTTAAAGAAAGCCTAGACGATGGATACGTGGTTTTTACTACTTTATCCCATAATATTCTTTATGTTTCAAACATTATGGTGCAAACGGTTCATGCACTTGGCTGCTAACAGAAAGGTTGGAAGTTCGAGTCCACCCAGAGGTGCCTCGGAAGAAAGGCCTGGTGGTCTGCTTCCGAAAAACCAGCCACTGAACCAGTGGCGGGAAGACGCCGAGGAAGCTGCTGCACCCGGCAGGTGAGAGCCGAAGGTGGCCAGGAGCTGGGGGTGGGGTGGCGGCAAACACAGACTGAGGAGGGATTAGGACTGGCTGTGTGGGGCAGTAAGACACCGAGGAAGCTGCTGCAGCCGGCAGGTGAGAGCTGAAGGTGGCCGGGAGCTGGGGGTGGGGGTGGCGGCGGGGGTGGCAGCAAACACAGACTGAGGAGGGATTAGGGCTGGCTGTGTGCGGCGGGGGGAACAGGGTGCTTCCTCCCACGTTTGCTGGGCGGTGGTACGTGGAGTGCCGTTTACTGAGGGGGCACCTTACAGGCAGCCGTCCTGAGGTGAGGCGGAAGACCACCTTAGGAAACCATGTTTTGACATCACTCTTCCTAAGAGCGGCTACTACACCTCGGTTAACATTTATTGGGTTCTTACTGTGCGCCAGGCAGGAATGAACTAATCCAGTCCTCACAACCACCCTGTGAGGGAGCGTGTTTCTCCCGCTCATTGTACAGAGGTAAAACAGTGTGCCTGTTACACAGCCAGAACCATTCAGAGGTTCCATATTCTACGCAGCCCATTTGCAAAGCTGGGCAGGGCCTGCACCCCTGTGCCCACATGTCCACAGCTGAGAAACTGTGCCGCCTCTCAGGACACAGTCTCTCCACAATTCACGTACCAACCCCCATGGAACTCAACAACACAACGAAGCCACCCAAGCCAATCCACTGCTGGAACAGGGAAGGGAGCCAAGACGTGTTTAGTACTGAATGTGAATTCGGCAGTGGGCTAAGGGCTTTTACACCATCATTTCACTCAGTTCTCGTACTAGTCCTGCCTGTGGTGGAAATACAGACCCCACACTCCAGGTGAGAAAACCAAGGCTCAGACAGGCAATGCGACTTGGTCAAGGTCACAGGGATGGAGCGAGGATCTGAGCCAGATTAGGAGCGGAGCTTTCATGTTTCCACCTGTCCTGACGTTGGCAATGATGAACCACTGTAAACCACGACAGCCTGACTGCCTTCTCTTCACTCACTCATTCAATCACTCACTTTACAAACACTGCATTTTACGCAAATAATGCATACCTTCTGTGTTTGTTTGCTAATTGCGCCTGCCCCCACCCTCAAGGGATTTTCGAAAGGGCATTATGCTAATTTTTTTTTACAGCAACACGAAAATACTTCCTGGGGAGAGGGCATGGTTGGTAAACAAATGGTGTTTACTCTGGGTCATGCACTCAGCTAGGCATTGGGGATAAGAGAGAAATTAGGCAAAAAGCCTGTGGGACTGGGACAATTGAAAGTGGGTAATTTGCATATTTTAAAAGTCTAGCTACACAGTCTATCCGATTTTGACAGCAATAGTAAGGTGTTACATTTTCAAAGTGAGCTGTGTGGATTATTATTTTTTTTTGCAAGACTTTGACTTGCATAAGTGTAGCTTGGTTAGCAAGATACAGAAAGCAGAGACAGAGACTCAAGCCCCTCTGAAATACACGAGGCATTTACGAACTATAAAAGGATTATGAAAAATATTATATTCCCAAAACAGCAGGCAAACAACAGCTGTCTTAAGTTTTCAATAGAAGCCAATTGAAAATGCACACCCGCCATAATTTCCGGAGACAAATCTCTCTGCAGTTTATCCGATCCACTGTTGAAATTTCCATACCCAGCCCTCTAAAAAAAAACTATCTGCAGTAAATAATAACCCAAATGCCATTTAGTGTTCATTTGAGCAGTCGGGATAAAGTCATTTCTTATTATCTCCCCACTGTGTAAAAAACAGCTTGAAGGTAGGAAGTCAGCAAGCATTTTCACCAAAAAGTAATTATTGTAAGTGACATTTTTACTGCTGGCATGCCATCAGGCGAACCGTGCATTCGGAAGGACAAGTTGCTGAAAACAAAATGACAGGGCCCTCTGTGACATTCTGACAAGAACCCAAACATTATTTAACTGGCGGCTGGTCTGATGCACCACTTTTCATTATGTCCATAGTTTGGGTGTTGAGTCCATGCCAAGCCAGGAAATTCCAAGTGACGGTAAAGACAGGCGAGCATGGAGAGACAGGAGAGGAGGGTGCTGCACAGGACAGGGAGCAGCACTGTCCCAGCCTGGCAGGTATAAGCATAAGCAAGGGCACCCATCAGAGAAGAGGAAAAGCAGAGTGCAGGGAGAAGCAGAGTGGGGAAGATGAAGCTGGGGGGAGGCCTGGAGCTGCGGCGGCGGGGAGTTTGCAAATGCCTGGGTGCTGCCGTCCTCAGCCAGCGGGAGCCTGGGTGGCCCGCAGGCCTCTGTCCAGCTTTAGGGCCTTTCCAGCTGACAGTCCTGACAGCCTCAGCAGCCACACCAAGAGGCTCCCAGTCTGGCACTCTTCCCAGCCAAGGTCAGACGTCGAGGTCACGATGGAGACACCACCCCCGGGCTGAAATGTGGGGCCGCGCATGCTCACGTTGGTCATCTCTGAAGAGGAGCGCCACCTGAGGATTTACGGCCTAACGGTCTCCCTTGAGATAATGCGCTCCTCTGCATCAAAGGTGACAAGCAACGCTATTCTGACCTCCTGTGTTTTGGTCATAAATTGGCTAGGCCTCTACCACACAGTAGCATGAGACCCTCTTGTGTGTCTAGCTCTGATGACAGTTCTGAGCACTGAACTTCTCCTCTGCGGCAGCAGCTTCAACAGCCTCCTCCGTTCCTGAACGTTCCCGTGAATCTAACAGCAGACACACTCCCCTTGAAGGCCCTACCATATCCTACAGTCATTTATCTCCATTAGATATAAACCTGTTGCCATTGAGTCGATTCCGACTCGTAGTGACCGTATAGGACAGGGCAGAACTGCCCCATAGGGTTTCCAAGGAGCGGTTGGTGGATTTGAACTGCTGACCTTTTGGTTAGCAGCCAAGCTCTTGACCACTGTGCCACCAGGGCTCCATTAAATATAGCTGACATAAAAAACACAGAGGTTTTCTCTTTTGAGTATGTATATTTTGCCTAATTAGCAGCAGCTTGAAACAAAATATATGAAGACTTGAACAGAGATCACAGAGGCGTTTAGGCACTTTTCTTGCTCCCCCCCTCACTCTGTCCTGTACACTTCCACACTGAGGAAGAAGCAAAAGAACCTGATGATGTACTAGGGTACGGCAGAGAAGCACCCAAAGTGCCTACCCCACAAAGCAGCCTTCAGGAAAGCCGAGCGCCTACAACTGACTCCAGGAAGGCTACGCGTTAAGTGGGGGCCTCACCGTCACAGGTCTGATTCTCGGGCCCACTGGCCTTCTCTGCCCTCTTGGAAAGGCCCATTCACAAACATCGAGCACCAAAGCACATCCCTCCCCTGTATGCAGGTCACTGCCCACCCTCCTTACTGGTCTGGAGTTGGCAACTACCCTTTGGCCCTCAGCCAACCTTGGCATTGCCTTAAGTCACTGACAATCTCAGCAAACCTAACAAGCCACCTTTCTGTCAACAGCAGAGAGGAGTGGCCTGAGGAACGTAGGGAGAGGGGGTGGAAAAGCGGCGTGGGGTGGTGGGCAGACCTGGTGGGGGTCCGGAGGGGTGGGTTGGAAGCTCTGCTCAGCCCTGGAAAAGTAGCTCTCCCCTCTGCCGGCTCTAGTTTCTTCCGTGAAATGGAAGAGCAAGGATCTGTCTCTCTCTCTCATAGACACACAACTCACTCCTGCCAGAACTGAAGTGTGGACAAGATAAGAGGAGACAAAAGTCCCTGGCACACAGTAGGCAATGGTGTGTGTGTATGAAATACCTTTTTTAAAAAAAGTCTGTTTAAGAAACTCTTATAATGCTATAGAGGCCAAAATATTTTTATAAACAAAGAAAACTTGTTTAACAAAAGCAAGGTAGTTACTCTTGGTGTCCATGGGTGGTACAAATGGCTAACTCACTTAGCTGCTAACTGAAAGGGTGGAGGTTTGAGTTCACCCAGATGAACCTCAAAAGAAAGCCCTGGTGATCTGCTTCCAAAGATCAGCCCCTGGAAACTCCACAGAGCACCGTTCTTCTCGGACACACACGCGGACGCCATGAGTTGGAAGCGACTCCACAGCAACCGGTTGGTTATTTATATCTCAATTCCCCCAACTTGACTTCTAAGCCACTTGTAAAACCTGTGCCCGTCATTTAATTATGAAACCTTTTAAGTGCCAGGCGGGGGGCTGTATACCACAGGTGTACAGTGGTTAGCAAGGCAGACCTTGTCACTGTAACAAACACAGTGGGATGAGGGCCAGGACAGGGGAAAGTCGGGGCCGGGGGTGGGGGGCGTGGGAGCGCACGGCACAGATGACACCCAGGCTGGGGCAGAGGTGGGCGCGGAAGTGAGCTGCAGACCTAGCAGGCTCAGGAAGAAAAGAACTTTGAAAATCACCTTTTCACTCCTCCAGTTCTTAGAAATCGGGGGAAATTAATTCCACTATCAGGATGGCAGTGTAAGCTGCCTGCCAGAGAGTATGGAAAGTGAGGGAGGCACCAGAGGGAGGGAGAGAGAGAGAGAGTGAACAAATGAACGGTTGGATGGTGGATCTAAGGTAGGGTCGGGGAACCAGCAGGAGGGGAGAGTTGGTGACTGATGAGCCTGAAGGCGGGGGTACGGCAGGTCCGCTTAGGAGGTGAAACTTTAACCCTAAGGGAAGGGACTGAAGCAGGAGTGACCCAATGAGTCTGCCATGGAAAGATGGCTCTGGCCTCAGTAAGGAGAAGCCTGGCAAGGAGCAGGAGACTGAGGGCGGAGAGAGTTGGTGGGCTGCTCAGTAATCCAGACAGAGATGACCTGGAGGCTTGGGCTGGGTGGGGCTTCAGGAACAAAAAGAAAAAGAACCTGAGAGGCCTTTAGGAAATAGAAACAATATGGGGGGCGGGGGTAAGAGGAGGAAAGAGGGGGCAAATGGGAGAGAGGAGTCAAGGATGGGACGCCAGGCTCTCAGCTTAGACAACCTCAGGGACGGGATGGGGTACTGCTCACCAGGACAAGGCACGCTGCCTAGCCAGAGCGATAAGACAGGAAAAAGAAACAAAAGGTATCTAGATTGGAAAAGAAGTAAAATTATTGCTATTTGCAGATGATATGATCCTGTATTTAGAAAATCCCAAAGAGTCCACAAGAAAACTTCTAGAGCTAATAGAGGAATTTAGCAAACTAGCAGAGAATAAGGACAACAATCAAAAATCAGTTGGGTTTCTATCCACCGGCAGTGAGAAGTCTGAAAGGAAGTTATAGAAACAATTCCATTTACAATAGCATCTAAGAGAATAAAATACTAGAAATAAAGTCTAACCAGAAATGTGAAGAACTCATACAATGAAATTATAAAATACTACTGACAGAGATTAAGGAAGATTTAAATAAATGGAAAGATGTTCCGTGTTCTTGGGCTGGAAGACTTAATATTGTTAAGATGTCAATACTACCCAAAGCAATCTACAGATTCAATGCAATCCCAACCAAAATTCCTACAGCCTTCTTTACAGAAATGGAAAAAACCAATCCTCAACTTTATGTGGAATAACAAGAGGTCCCAAATAGCTAAAGCAATGTTGAAAGGGAAGAACAAAGTAGGAGGACTCACATTTCCTGATTTTAAAACCTACTATACAGCTACGGTAATCCAAACAGCCTGGTACTGTTATAACAATAGACACATAGACCAATGCAACAGAATTGAGAGTCCAGAAATAAAGCCATGTATCTGTGGTCAACTGATTTTTGACAAAGGTGCTAAGTCCATTCAACGGGGAAAGAAGAGTCTATCCAATAGACAGTGTTGGGAAAATTGGATTTCCACATGCAGAAAAATGAAGCAGGATCCATGCCTCACACCATACACAACAACAAATTCCAAATGGATTAAGGGCCTAAATGTGCAAACTAAAACCATAAAATTATCAGAAGAAAATGCAGGGGCAATGCTGTTGGGCCTAGCTTTTAACAATGGATGATTTAATACAATAACAAAAGCACAATCAGCAAAAGACAAAATAAATGGGACAAAAGACAAGCTACCCACTGGGAGACTATCTTTGGAAACCACATATCTGACAAGAATCTAATAGCCAAAAAACATACAAATCTTTGACAACTTAACAACAAAAAGACGAATAATACAATCATAACACGGGCAAAGGACTTGAATAGACATTTCACCAAATGGCCGACAAACACATGAAAAGATGCTCAACTTCACTAGCCATCGGAGATGCAAATTAAAACCACAATGAAACACGACTTCACCATTTCACTTCTACTAGGATGCCTAAGATAAAAAACAAAACAAAAAAACCCCCAGAAAATAACAAATGTTGGCATGGATGTGGGGAAATTTGAGCCCTTATCTATTGCAGGTGGGAATGCAAACTGGTACAGCTGTTGTGGAAAATAATGTGATGGTTCCTCAAAAAAAAACTACAAGTAGAACTGCCATATGACCCAGCAATTCCGCTCCTAGCTATATATACCCAAAAGATTTGAAAGCAGAAACTCAGAGACTTGTACACCAACGTTATTGCAGCACTATTCACAATAGCCAAAAGGTAGAAACAACCTAAATGCTCATCAACAGATGAATACAGAAACAAAGTATGGTACGTACATACAGTGGAATACTACTCAGCCAGTAGGAGAAATGAAGTCTTGATATAGGCCACAATATGGATGGAGCTTGAGGACATGGTGAACAAAGTAAGTCAATCACAAAAGGACAAATATTGTATGACCTCACTTATATAAAAAGACAAGAAAAGGCAACTGTACAGAGACCAAAGTTTATTAGGCCTTACTACAGGCAGGAGTGGGGGCAACGGTGATGGAAAAATCAAGTTGATCAAGGGGAGGGTTGTACTGCTGATTATCCTAATTGCTGTCAATAAGCTGTACACCTGTAAAAAGTTGAACTGGCAAAAGTTGTGTGATAGATATATTTACGACAACAACAATAAAGAGAGTAGTTGGTGAGGCTGCTTGTGTACAACCAAAAACTTCATGGGATTTTGTTCCTAGGTTTGGAAGTTTAGGGTCATGGTTTCATGGGACATCCTAGTTAATTGGCCTAATACATGTTTAGTACTTCTGTTCTACCTCCTAGTTGGTTGCATAGTACCTGGGGTCTTAAAAACTTGCAAGTGGCCATTCAAGTCATGATAATTGGTATCTATTTACCAGGAGCAACAGGGGAAGGAGAGTCAGGAATAGGAGATAAGGAATATGTGGCAAATTGCCTCCATGAACAACTGCCTCCTTTGCCATAAGACCAGAAGAACTGGATAGTGCCCGCCTACCATTAGTGAACATTTTGATCCAAGACTCCATAGAAGAATCATGATCAAAAGGGGGGCGAGGGGGAATGCAGAACAGAATTTCAAATTGTCATGGACTCTAGGCTTTCTAGAGCCATGGAGGGCAGATGAATCCCTGAAACAATCTTTAAATCTTAAACCAAAAAACATCCTCTGAATTTTTCTTAAAGCCAAACAACAGTTCAGCTTAACTAGTAAGAAACGGCTGCCTTAAGCCCTGTACTCTTTCAAGATCTATCTATATGGGATCAAAGTGGCAACAGCAACTCAAAAGACTGGACAGGGACCTTCAGCAACAGTTTGTTTATGTTAATGAGGGAGGAATAACTCAGAAAAGGAGGGTGGGAATTGTTGCACAACTAGAACGTAGTCAATGTCTCTGAGTTGTCCATGTAGAATTAGTTGAATTGGTGTATGTTTTGCTACGTATATTCTCAACAATAACAACAAAAGACAAAGCACAGTGGAGGGGGAGCAGTTTAGTGGACAAAGGTTGAGACCAAGTTTGGGTAAGCTGCCTTGGAGACTGGTGGGGGGTTTGGTGACAGAGGAGCCCACAAAGAGCAGAGGGTGTGGGGCAGTCCTTTGCACAGTGGTGGCACCCGCGCATGGTGCAGGAGTGTAGGAAATGCCAGTGCTGCTGCTGCCGCTGCTGAGAATTCAAATCAAATCACCCCAGGCATTTGGCCTCTCCAAGTAGACACCATCTTGTGTACCCAGCACATCCCTCCCTCTTGGGGAAACCGATCGTAGGAATTCTGTGTTGTCTTGTAAGGCATGTAGGGGAAGCCGCAGAGGTCACAACGTCCATCCTGCGGCCAAGACTCAGGCCTGAGCTGACCGAGAGTGCTCACCCACTGGGTGGGCACCGCATAGACTTTGGAGCATAAACGTGCTCTGCTTCTCAGGCTCATTCTTCTTCTTGCGTATCTTTTACAAGCTCTTAAAGAAATGTGCACATCAGAGGCAGGGTTTCGGGATATGGAAAATTAAAACCGCTCCTTAAGTTCCAATTCCGTTTTTACAGCGAACTCTGTCTGGCAAGGCTGTAGAAGCGACACTTGGTGACACGACTGGTCCTGCGTCAGGAGCACCGTGAGCTCCCTGCTCCCGCATCCCACAAACCCATACTGATTGAGAAATAATGCTTTCAAATTACCTTCTATAACCTTATTACCGAGCCAGCTGTGTGTATGAACACTTATCAATGCGTTCCTGTGCATTAAGAGAAAATGTATGTCATACAAACACTCTAAATATATATTACTGCGATGGGAAAAAACAAACCCTCTAGTTAAATTGCTTTGCTGTAATCAAAGATTAATCACCGTGTGTGAGCGTGTGGAGCGTGTGTGCGAGCGTTGTGTGCGTGCGGGTTTGCGTGTCCTCTCTTTTTCCTCCAGGGTCCATTTTTGGCTTTGGGCCTATCTGCCCACGCCTCGCCAGTGGCCACACTCTCTGGCAGGCAGCTTACGCTGCCATCCTGATTGCCGACCATTTGGTTAGCAGCCGTAGCACTTAACCACTATGCCACCAGGGTTTGATAGCCATCCTGATATGCCATCCTGATAGCGGAATGAATTTCCTCAGATTCCTAAGCGTTGGAGGAGCTAAAAAGTGGTTTTCAATGTTGTTTTCTTCCGAGCCTGCTGGGCCTGCAGCTTGGATACTCTCCTTTCCCCCAGGCACACAGTGGACAGCTGGCTTCAAAGTGTCCATCTGTACATGGGATACGGCACCGGTCCCAAGAGCAGCCTGTCCCCTTACAGTGACGCTGCTGTCGGCCTGGTGTGCGGGTAATGATGGTCAGGCGGTGACGGAGTGTTCCTTAGAGAGCCCACAGCTGACCGTCGCCAGTCAAGCAAGCTGGTATGGCGGGTCGCTTTCCATCTTTAAAACAATACGCAGGTGAGTGAACTGGTCGGGCCCTACACAGCCCTAGGCCTTGCTGAGCAGAGCTAAGTGACATTTGCGTTGTATGTGATGGTACTAGAAAAGCCATTAAGGTACGTTATTTTACACATCCTCCTAATCTCTCCATACTGCTTTACTTAATTTGTGATGAAATTGTTGAGAAAGGGTACTTAATGTAGGACAGTCAGTAAAAGTAATTTATCATCTTCCCGCTTCAGTGGGCACGTTATCAGCGAACTCATTTTCTGCATTCATCATGCAATCAGCCTATTATTTGCATATTAATCAGGCAGTGGACCATGAAAGAACTGCATCCCAGCCAAACGCTGCACTATCTCAGGAGAAACACTCAGTAATTATCATACATCAGTGTTATGATGTGGTAATTGATTATAACATCTTTCTGTGGCCCCTGGGGAGCCCCACTGCTCCCCCAAGCTCTGGGCACTCAGGGCAGATTTGTCTTTTCCTCCCCAAATCACAGTAGCCACTCCTGGTCTCTTCTCGTGCTATTTTTGTGGCGTATTGATCCTCCTTTCCGATTTCATGAGGTTTTTATGTCGTATGAAATAGCACTGACCTTAACTCAGGAACGAGCAGGTCTAACTGTGGAAACGGAAATGTCCCTCTGGACTCTCTGGCCTCTTTCTGGGGCCCCTGGACTTCAGAGTGCTGCTGCCGCGTCCATCAAAGTTTCCTTATCGAATACAATGCTGCCACTTCAGTACCTCCTAATTGCAAAGTAGGTACAGAGGCAGTTCGGCTGCTTTATTTAGGTGCCAAATGACAGGCTAATTTTGGCCCTCTTGTAAAGGACAAACCTAACATCTGCCAATTCAGACTGTGGCTATATTTAGGAATCATGCTCCAAAGAAGAACAAAACACAAAATCAAGATGAAGCCAGTGGAGGAAGCCTCCTGGGTCACTCCAATCCTATCCAGGATACAGCCAGAAGGGGCTCCCCCCCTTAACTCTCCCCTGAGGTGGCTGAGGCTGGCCCAGGTCAGTCTGCATGGGGCCCGCAGAGGGCCGGGCACTGGGGTGGCTCAAGGCAGTAGGCAGGGAGGAAACCTGACAGCTGAAGGGCGACACCCTCAGGCCATGGGATACATATTTCTTGAATTTAGACTGGAAGTGGTTTCAAAGAAGCACAGACATCTACAACGCAGGCCAGGTGGACAATACACTTTCCATCGCAGAGTTCCATGAACTTGGGTCCTATGCTGTCACTAGTTTTAGGCGTCTCCTCCCTTCTCCCGCCCAGCTCCCAGCTGGAACACAAGGGTCACCCCAGAATAACTGAGGACAGGGTTTTCAATAGTTTTTTTTGTTGGACCTAATTTTTGATATCTGTCCATCTACAGTTTGAACTTAATTTTGTTCTTTGTTTTGAAATGTGGCTTTACCTTCTCTGAGTGTAGGTTGGGGGTGGGGAGGATGCAGGAGGGCCAGGTCCTCAGGCTGATTGACAAGCTCCTTGGCAGAAGCCACCGGCTGAGGACCACGTGACGTGAGTTTCTTCTGCCTCCCCCTCTTGGGGCAAATCACGTCTCATCTCTGAGCCTTGGTTTCCTGAATCCGTAAGATAGGGAAAATAATTTTCACTTACTGGCTACCTTCAGGATTAAAGGGCTCAGTGTAGTAGTGCATTAGCACTGTGTGGGGGACGTGAAAGATGCAGATGTGTGTTTCCTCATTTTGTTCCCTCACCTCTTTTTGAAATTCCCTGAGGATTTTTAGGCATTTACGCTTCCCTGGAACGAAACCTTTGAAAACTGAAGTCCTCGTTTGCTCTTACGACCTACTTTTGCCTCTTCTACTGAATGCCCAACGTCCTGTAAATTCTGTTTCCCAAGGAAAGCCTAAAAGGGGAGAGAAAGGAGACGTGTCCAGAGGCCCCGTGACCAGGGCCTGCGAGCACCAGCAAAGAGGTCCTTAAGCAAAGCAACCAAAGCAACCAGAGCAACTCTGAGTGAGTTGGTGGTACTACTTGCCCTTGCTAAAAGTCATTCCTATTTTAAGACACGATGGCCTCGTTTCATACTAAAACCCAGTGCCGTCGAATACTAGAGCAGCCAAACCAAACCTGATGCCACTGAGTCGATTCTGACTCACAGCAATCCTATAAGACGAAGCAGAACCGCGCCACAGGGTTTCCAAGGAGTGTCTGGTGGATTCAAACTGCCAACCTGTTGGTTAGAAGCTGATCTCTTAACCACTGTGCCACCAGGGCTCCATACTAGTTTGCCCAAATGATTCCAACGACGATGTTTGGCCTGTAGTCTTACTCCTGAAGCTGGAGATTTGGGGTCAACTTTAAGGAAGGGTAGGTGGATAGGCAGTTTCCAAAGACGGAATGGCACTTCACAGAAGCCATCACTTGGAGGACTGTTGCAAGTCACTGTGCACCAGACCCACAGTGCCAGCCCCACCCTGCAACGTACTTAGCCGTCTCCACCAAAGGGGTATCGCTGCTTTTCACGTGTGCGTGTCTACTATCCCACAGACCGTGCACACGTGGAATGATGTGCAGCAGTAGTGGCTGTAGTGTGTGCTAGCTGTAAACACTTAAATAGCACTTACTTCCCTGGTGGCGCAGTAGTTTAAGAGCTACAGCTGCTAACCAAAAGGCCAGCAGTTCGAATCCACCAGGCTCTCCTTGGAAACCCTAAGGGGCAGTTCTATGCTGTCTGATAGGGCTGCTAGGAGTTGGAACCAATTTGATGGCAGTGGGTTTTTTTTTTTTTTTTTACTGTATGCCAGCTGGGGGCTGTTCTACATTGACTCACTTAAACCTTTCAACAGCCTAGGAGATAGGTACTTTACTTTTCCTATCTTACATAAGAAAACACTGAAGCCTAGAGACGGTGAGTCACTTGACTAAGGTCACACGGTCTCATAGTAGCTGAGGGAGGACTAGCCCTTGGCAGTCGCTCTGAGCCCACCGCGCCACACTGCTGTTCACAGGTGTTCAGGGGTGGCCGTGCGGGACAGTTTCTTATATTTTGCTGTTGAAATCACTCTAAATATGTATCTATAGTGACTGGTTGAATAAAACATGGTGTATTTACATAAAGGAACTCTTCCATAGCTGGAAAAGAGAAGGAAATACTGCACGTATGACCGGGCAAAGTCTCCAAGACCCACCGCTGGGTGAGAAAAGCAAAGCTCAGAACCTGGGGCAGCTGGCTCCTGCCTGTGGGAATGCCATCTACATGTATGGATTATGTTTGAAGGACTCACAAGAAGCTGGGACAAGCTTGCCTAGTGAGGGCCACTGGGGCTTGGGGGACAAGGAAGAGAGGGCATTTATTTTAGAAAGGGTGTGAACCCTTTCAAACCTTGCATTTTGTCACCATGGGGCATCAAGCAGGCTGGTGGCCTGTGTGCTTTTCCTTAACAATGACATTGATTGCTTTTACACAAAACATCAAGTGGGCTGCCACTTGGCACAGGGCCTCCATGAGTACCTGCAGGTGTGGCTTGCTCTCGGAGTGGCGGGACAGGCTGGGCTTTTCCTACCCCCTCGTCACAGGCGCGAAAGGGACTGCCACATGCCCTCTGCTCTCGGCTATCTGTGTGACAAGGTCATGCAGTGTCCCCAGAATGAATCCCACAAACGTTTGAAAGGGCCAGGAGAGCTGAAAAGGAGCTCACTGCATAGGTGATGAGTGGGCTCTCCGTTGAGGACAGAGATGATTTTTTTTAATGCTATTTTATTGTGTTTTCACTGAAGGTTTACACAGCAGTTTAGGTTCTCATTTAACAATTTCTAATTTCTACACAAGTTGTTCAGTGACGCTGGTTACACTCTTCACAATGCAGGATCATTCTCATTATTTCAGATCTGGTTGTTCTGTTTCCATTAATCTAGTTTCCTTACCCCCTTATATTCTCATCTTTGTTTTAAAGGCACTGTTGACTGTGTAGTCTCATATAAGTGATTTTTTTTAAAGGAGCACAATACTTATGGATGGTACTCATTATTTTTTGAGCCAATTTCTTATTTAGGTACAAAGTGACCTCAGGTTAGTTTCGGTTCAAGGTTTGAAGAGTATCTCAGGGCAATGGTTTTGGGGAGTCCTCCAGTTTCAACCAGTCCAGTAGGTTATTTATTTATTTTTTTAAAGAAATTTGAGGTTCTGTTCCACATTTTTCTCCCATTCTATCACGGTCCATCTATTGTAGCCCTGATTAGGATGGTCGGTACTGGTAACCAAGTACCATCTAGCTCTTCTGGTCTCAGGGTAGTTGGGGCCATGGTTCATGTAGACTATTTGTCCTGTAGACTAATTTCTTGAGTCTTTGGTTTTCTTCCTTCTCTTTTGCTTCAGATGGGTGGAGACCAATAGTTATATCTTAGATGGCCGCTCGAAAGCTTTTAAGACCTAGATACTACTCACCAAGAGAGGCGATCTGAACAAGCCATGTTTCAAGCAAGACTTGTACAGCGCATCCTCCCTGCCTGTGACCTAAAGCCTGGTAGCAGTGCTGTCCTGCTTTGCCCCCTGGAACTGCTCTGAGGATGCTGTGTCTCTAGCAACCCTTGCTCATCTCTTGTGAAGGGTTAGCTGCAGCACACTACCAGATCCCTTTTTATCATAGCTCAGCTGAGATAAAGTTGAAATTTTTCAAAAGAAGCTCATAAAAGAGCTAACTTTATAGAGCATAGATTCCATATTCCAGAGACAATGAAGCCAACCCCTAGACCGTCTCAGCAGGCACTGGGGAGATACCCAAGGAGAGATGGAGTATGTTTTCTACTTCCTGGGAAGATGGTTGTTCTGAGCCCTGCCTTTGGCCAAGGGCCCCTGGCTACCTGGCTGGCTCTGGGCATGCCTTCCTCCTGTTGTGCAGCCTCCTCATCCAGGTCCTTTGGCTGAACAAAGCTCTTTCCCATGTGGGGCCAAAGAACGTGCGCTTTGAGCTTTGGATCACTGTAGCCCACTGACTTAACGCTCCATCCTTGCACAGCATTGTCTTTGCTTTTCTAGGAAGTTCTCTGGGCCTCAAGTCTCAACCTGGGGTTCCAGACATTTCTCTTGGAAGTGTCTGACCTGTCTGAGGCATATACGTCAGCTGCTGCTGCTGCCCTCTAGTGCTCTCAACACTCCATGCCCTGGAGGCCAGCCTGCTGCTTGTCTATGTGACCGTGGCCCGCTCGCTCCTCTGTGGTCAAGCAGAGAAAACTCCCCTGGTTATGAATCTGTGGTGGCACCCTTGTGGGTTTCTCCCCTGAATTTCAAACAAATTCTCTTCAGGATGAGATTGGTAAGAATGCCAGAGAGCTATAAGCACCACTACCACCACCACGGGCTGTACTCACTTTCCCTCAAGAAAGAACCCCACAGTGAAGAAGAAGCACTCTGTGGGGAACCCAGCGCTCAACAACAGCCTGAAGGCAGGTCACTGAGGCCACCTAAAAGGAGCTTGGCGCCTCCTTTTGGTCCTGCCCATTTACGTTTTTCTTACTATATGAATTTTACGGCAACCATACCATATCAGTAGTATTCTACGTAAAGAAAAGGCAAAATTCTTCCACAATCTACTTTTTTACTCACTTGGAAAAAAAAAAAAAAGCCCGCAGAATGAGGGTTTCTAATGTTTTCATGCATTTCAAAGGTTCTGTCGGCCAGCCTCACACTCCCATTCCTGCCATGTTCTTTCTCATCTCTGAACCTTTACACACTCAGAGTTCTTCACCTGGAAGCTTCTCCGCCATGGCCCCTTCACCCTTTGCACTCAGCCCTTCCTCTAGGCTCCCTCAGGACCACGGGCCCTCCTCGCAGCTCTGTGCCCACACATACCAGATGACAGCCAACAGGAAGGTGGGTGGTATCTGAATCCAGAAACCTGTCTTTTCTGAGGTGAGAGTAGAGAGTGACTTGATTATGCCTCTCTTGATAAAATAAAAATGCCCTAATGTAGGTTAGAACCCAGAAAGAAGGAAATCGATGGGGGCACTTAGTTCTTCTGGGCCACCATATTTAGTTAGTAAGTAGGTGGCCAAGGGCTGAAATCCCAGACCAAATGGTACACAGTGGCCCAGTGCTGGGGGTGGGGGTGGGGGCCCTTCAGTACTGTATAATTTACAGGCGACTTTCCATAATTCTCTTTTGCTTTTGATCTGCAGTCTATGGTTATGTATAAATCACTTATGAACAAATCTTTTCAGCTGTTCAAAATAAACAAGTGCTAGACTAATTCCGTCTGGACAGAATCAACAGTTACTTAAAAATTTTTTTTTTCTTTTGTTGTTGTTGAGCACACACACAACAAAACATACACCAATTCAACTGTTGCTACATGAACAACTCATTGACACTGATGACATTCTTTGAGCGTACAATTATTCTCACTCTCCTTTTCTGAGTTGTTCCTCCCTCATTAACATAAACTCACTGCCCCCCTAAGGTTCCCATCTAATCTTTTGACTTCCTACTGTCACCTTGTTCCCATACAGATAGTTCAAAAAAGAGTATAATGCTCAAGGCAGACTTTTTTTTTTTTTTTTTAAACTAGTTTAAGCTTAACTAGTGTTTTTTTTTTTTTTTAGTATTTGGTTTTAATAAGATGTCAGGGGATATTATGTATAACCAAAAATCTCATGAGATTTAGTTTCTTAGTTTGGAGATTATCCCAGGGGAATAGTTTCAGGAGTTCATCTAGCCTCTATGGCTACAGAAAGCCTAGAGTTCCTGAAAACTTCAAATTCCATTTTGCATTTTCCCCCTTTTGGTCAGGATTCTTCTACAGAATTTAGTAATGGTAGCTGGGCAGCACCCAGTTCTTCTGGTTTCATGGCAAAGGAGGCAGTTGTTCATGGAGGCAATTGGCCACATATTTCATATCCTCCTCGTATTCCTGACTCTCCTTCTTCCCCTGTTGCTCCTGGCAAATAGAGACCAACTGCCATGCCTTGAATGACCACTTGCAAGTTTTTAAGACCTCAGGTACTACTCAATGAACTAGGAGGTAGAATAGGTGCACTAAACATGTTATTAGGCCAATTAACTGGGATGTCTCATGAAACCATGACCCTAAACCTCCAATCCAAGGAAGCAAATCCCATGAGGTGTTTGGTTGTACATAAGCAGCCTCAGCAGCTACTCTTTTTTTTTTTTTGGAAAGAGGGTTGTTATTGTAAATATACCTATCACACAACTTTTGCCAGTTCAACTTTTTATATGCATACAACTTAATACAATTACGATAATCGGCTATGCAACCCTCCCCTTAAACAATGTGATTTTTCCATCACCATTAATCTCCCTTTCTCCCTCCCTCCCACCCCAAGTAACCACTAATAAACTTTGGTCTTCATACAGTTGGCTTTTCTTGTCTTTTTATGTAAGTGAGGTCATACAATCTTTGTCCTTCTTCATTTAATTTATTTTACTCAGCATAACTATTTCAAGCTCCATTCATATTGTAGCATGTATCAAGACTTCCTGTCTCCTACCGGCTGAATAGTATTCCATTGTAAGTATGTACCACATTTTGTTTATCCATTCATCCGTTGATGGGCATTTAGGTTGTTTCCACCTTTTGGCTATTCTGAATAGTGCTGCAATGAACACTGACGTACAAGTCTCTGTTTGAGTCTCTGTTTCAAGTTTTTTTGGTATACAGGGTCGCTATGAGTAGGAATCTACTTGACGGCAAGGGGTAACCGGTATACGTAGGAGTGGAATTGCTGGCTCATATGGTAGTTCCATTTTTAGTTTTTTGAGGAACTGCCACACTGTCTTCCACAACGGCTGTACCATTTTACATTTCACCAGCAATGGATAAGGGTTCCAATTTCCCCACATCCTCACCAACATTTGTTATTATTATTTTTTTTAATTTTAGCCATCCTAATGGGAGTAAAATGGTATCTCATTGTGGTTTTGATTTGCATCTCTTTGATGGCTAAAGAAATTGAGCATCTTTTCATGTGTTTGGTGGCCAACAGTAACTTTTACTAATTTATTTTGATGACAGAGAAGAGGAAAAATAAAATCTAGCCTATGGCACTGAATGAAGAGTTTTGCCTACTCTGGACATTGAAATGAAATCTTCTGGCTTTGCAACCAGCCCCTCCTTTGCCAATTCACATGCTATCTAAAAGCCACCCAAATGCTCCACCCTGCCTTCTAGTCATGAAAACTGAAGAACTGATTGCTTGTTTAAGAAATGGAATCCTACGGTATAGTTCAAAGCACCAAAGCCTGGACGCATGTCCCCTGTCATCTGGTGGGCAAGAAACGAGAGCATGACATACGTTAACAAGAGCATCGCTGGCCCTGTTCCCACCTGAGGTACTGTGGCCGTGACAATCTGCTGGCTTCATAAGGTCACAGCACACAGCCCTGTAGCCATCACGTCAGAAAAGTGGCAACACTGAGACCACCCATGTTAGAAACGGACAGCAGCAGCTGTCTTCTCAAAAGAGGCAGCTGATATTCCGCTGACTGAGACCAGCAACGTGGAGCTGGCTAATTCTCCATGGCAGAGAAGGCTTAGAACTTGCAATTCCTGACTGACACGCTATGAAAAAGCCAGATATGTTATGATTAATCTGAGGGGACTGGGCCATTCTTTTGTTGGCCAGCTTGCAATGATACATCTGAACCTGGTTTGTAAGCTAGAGAGCAGAACTAGCTTGTTAGCTACAGTAATGAAATGCTGCATGTTAAAAAGTCACAAAACAGAGGGTGCTGGCTTATTCTCCTCCATCAGTTCTCCATGATGGAACGACTAACAACCAGCTGGTTAACCTCTGGTCCTTTCTCTCTTTCTTCTCCCAAGGGTGGATTAACCAGTAAGCAAGGTAAGCACAGGCTTAATTGTGTTTACTTGCTAATCTGTAGTGAAGAGTTTCCCATTGGTTTTACCACAGCTTTGTGTGGTGAAAAACAGGTGAAATTGTTCCTGGGAGGAGAGAAACTCCCTCTAGAGCAGTCTCTTATCTCCTTCCTTCCCTACAGTGAAAAGATTAACGACTCCAGGAACTGTGAATATGAAATGAGTTTTAAGGAATTAAATTAAAAAAAAAAATAGTGGTTTAATAGATCATATCTACCTACCTACCTACACATACTCACCTTTATCTACAGCTCAAGATTTTTTTTCTCTAAAAAATTCCCTAACTGAT
Organism: Loxodonta africana; assembly: GCF_030014295.1. Taxonomy (NCBI): domain Eukaryota; kingdom Metazoa; phylum Chordata; class Mammalia; order Proboscidea; family Elephantidae; genus Loxodonta; species Loxodonta africana. Next base: position 89,851,519 of record NC_087353.1, on the reverse strand, counting down.
AAGCAACGACTGCAAGCTACACTCTGAAAAAACAAGTCTCACTTGCCCCCTCCCTGTTCCTTCTATTAGTGCTTCCTTCTGTTCCCCTGGGTACTGCTATTGCTAAGCAGCATGAGGTCAGGAATGATGGATGGGACCTGGAATGGAAGACAAACAAAAGGAGACCCAGAGAATCAGTCTCCAAGGATCATTTGCAACTTTATCTTCGAATGAAGTTTTCCATATTACATCAAAGATGACCCTGGCTATAACTATCTCCCCTGACACATGCACATAAAACACTGGGAACTCTGAAAGAAGCCAGCACAAAAATGTTTGCTCATCACTATATAGAAAACAGCTTGGTAAAGTAGAGGGCCAGCGAAAAAGAGGAGGACCCTCAACGAAATGGACTGACACAGTGGCTGCAACAATGGGCTCAAGCATAGCAACAATTGTGAGGATGGTACAGGATCGAGCAGTATTTCGTTCTGTTGTAAATAGGGTCGCTATGAGTTGGAACCGACTTGACAACATCTAACAACAACAACAACATATAGAAAACCAGACTACGAGGAAATATATTAACAGGTAACTGATCTGAAGTTCTGTCCTTTGAAAACATTGTTTTAAAAAAGTTGTTCATGGTTGGCAGGGAACCCTTTGTTCACTGTACTCTTTATCTAGGCCCCCCAGCTCCCCAGGAAAAGCCACAGGTCATTAGTGATACCGGTGGTGGAAATGGCATCAATTTTCCTTAATGCCTAAGGCCGTTGCCCCAATGCTCAGCTCATCAAAGGAGCATTTAGAAATGGTGATATCCTTTGTGAGGGAAAAAAACAGTGATGCAATTGAAACTTTAGTTTATCTCTTCTTATCACAGAACTGATCAGCAAGTTTGACATATAAATCATGAAGGGAAATGGAGACGTGGTGGGGCACTGGAGCCGGGCAGAAAGAGGCAAACTGGGATTCTTCAGAGAGGAGAACGGATTCCTGTGTCAGCAGTTTGCTGTTTGGATGAGTGAGGCCACTCCACTTACATGGCACCTTATTGCCATGGTAACCAAGCAGAGCTCCATCTCATTAGACCAACAAGGTTTCGGCTGAGGCTGTAGCTCTTGCAGAAGGGCTGTGACTGGCTGGCAGGCAACAGAAGGCAAGTCTTCAAAGGTAATGTCCATATCTGGGAGGTAAACCCACCTGCCAGGCTAGCTTGGGGGCCTGGGTTCTCAGGCACTGAGAACTTCTCCTTATGGTCAGGAAAAGGGGCTTCCTCCCTTTGCCATAAACAAACCCGGGGTTGGAATTACTTTCCTGCAGCCATTTGGCTCTACCCGCTGAGCTGCCTGGGGCCAAGACCTGATGGACTTAACATCTCAGACAGACAGCACATCTGAGTCTAGGGTCCCTGTGGAAGCATTCCACTGTAGCCATGGTGAAGGCAGGGACTCAGAACCCTGAGGAAATCCTAGGACCTGAGGCTTTACTCCCCTGCTGGCAGGGAGAGCAATACCGAAGGCTTTCCCAGAGACACTGATTTTTTTCAGCTCTCAAGGAAGAGATTCTTCTATAGTCATTCATCCCAGTGACTCGCCAAACTGACCATTATAGCGTAATTCTATTTTTCTAAATTCCATATACCGAGAACAAAGCTACCTTTATTTTTAGAAACACTCTTGAAAGGGTAACAATGATAGTAAAGAAATCTCAAATGAGGAAAACTCCCGCCCACGATCTGACCATAATATGACAATTTTTCTTTTCATTTTGACAAGCATCTCTAGTCTTCTTGAATCACAGAGAAACATTTTTGCTTAGCTACCACCATGGTACACAATTAAAAAAATTTTCCTACAATATAAGAAATATTTTTTTCCATTTTTCTCCACAGTCATCATAATTATTATTTCTACAGGTGGTTTCCCTATTGCTCAGCCACTGGGAGCGCTGAGTAGGCAATCTACAATCAATCTCCCTCTCACCAGGGTGACAGAGGGACAGCCCGCCTGTCACCTCTTCACAAAACCACTAAGTTACACCGTGTTCAGGTTTATCTAGAGGCCCAGGGCCGCCTTCTCAAGAGTTTTAAATTATCTTTTTTTAAAAATATTTATTTATTTTATTGTGCTTTAAGTTTACAGATCAAGCCAGTTTTTCATACAAAAACTTAAACACACATTATTACGTGACCCCAGTTGCTCTCCCTACAATGTGACAGCACACTCCTCCTCTCCACCCTGTATTCCCCGTGTCCACTTAACCAGCTCCTCTTGCCTCCGCACAGGAGCTGGCCATTTAGTCTCATGTATCCAAGAAGCACACTCTTCCCCAGTATCATTTTATCTCTTACAGTCCAGTCTAATCTTTGCCTGAAGAGTTGGCTTTGGGAATGGTTTCAGTTCTGGACTAATAGAGAGTCTGGGGGCCATGTCTTCTGGGGTCCAGTCTCCAGTCTCCATCAGACCATCAAATCTGGTCTTTTTACTAGAATTTGAGTTCTACACCCCACTTCTCTCCCGCTTTTATTTCAACAATATTATTTACGTTCCTCTTAGGGGCTTGCCATGAGTCAGAATCGACTCGACGGCAACTGGTTTGGTTTTCAGTTTTAGGGGCCCAGAGTGTTTCTCCTAGTTTGTAAACGCGACCCTTGTATGAATGTTCCAGCACAGTGGCGGTTACCTGCTGTAATAAAGAGTGCGAAACCATCCTTCAAGGATTTGTTCGGACGTGGAGGTTTTGACATCAGTCAGAGCAGACTTGGGACTGTGCGAGACTTCCTGTTTTATTTAGGAACCAGGGGTTTTGATCTAAAAAATTTTAGTCACATTCTGCCAGGTTCAGCCCTGCCTTGAATGGGGCAGCAAATACTCCCAGAGAGTTTAAGGGGAGGCCAACTTTCCGTTAGAGCAGGAGGCAAGTCTAATTTTCCATGCAAACGTCCGCAAAACTCTAGCACAAACAACTATGTTCATTATTTTCCCTAATGTATTTTGACTACAAGCCAGTGCTGGGTAAGTTCTCTGGTGCTTGCCAATTAAACTGGCCAAAGCAGAAATTAAATGAAAAGGCATCACACTTGATCTTTCCTCAGACGGACAACCACTCCATTCAGATTTCCAGCCAAGAAAACCAGAGGCTCGGGGAAGACACAGCCTTCTGCCCCCCATTTTGGCCCAAGTCCGTTAGAATACCTAAAACACAGACAATCTCAACCGGAACTTGACTGGAACCAAAGTGCTCCTGGCTATGTCTGTGCGTGGGCTCGGGAGCCTGCAGCAGGAGCAGCCGCTGCCGCCCAGCTGTTCCCGCACTACACATGTTTCCCCCGTAAAACTTCCAGCAAGCTGGCAGGCTTCACGCGCCTCACTTAGCCTTGTTTGTGTTTTCAATGCATCAATGGGATATGGAGACTAATCAACATGTTTAGAAAAATAAAGAAAGGAAAAAAGAGGAACAGCTCGTGATGCTGGCTGTTCCTCCAAGCTGGGTGAGAAAAGCTTAGCCAGAGAGGAGGCAGGAAGGAGGATGGGGGAGGGAGTTCCGGAGCAAAGGGACATGGGCTGCAGGAGTAGGAACGCTACTTGGAGACCTCACAGACCTGCAGGGCTCTTGAAGGCTGATGAGCTGCGACCTGACCATCTCCGCCTACGCTCAGCTCTCCAGCACCTCCCTACCTGTGATGCCCATCGCAGTCCCTCTCTTCCAGCTGGTGAATCACCTCGATCCTCCAATCATACCCCAAGCTGTTCCCAGGAGGTCCACTGCCATTTCCTTCCAGCTGCTCCTCTTGCCCCATCTCAAGTTCAAACCTTCCCTATGACTGCTGCCAAAGGCTACCCGAAGGTCTTCCAGATTAATGTGACTCCCCTTGTTAACCCACTGTGGGTGCGATATGTGCCTATACCTTGTCCGCCTTGTTAGACTGGAAGCCCCCTGAGTGCAGACAGTCATTTGTCTCTGACTTGGACACCACCACCCCCAGCCCTGAAGCCAAATGACTTACTGATGAAAATACAGTAAGGAGCAAGCAATGGGAGTGGAGACTCTTCACTCAGTTGCATAGCCTTCCACCCTCTACTAGAAAATAAAACCAGCAGAAATCCAGTTGGTCAATACCACACAGTGTTTTCAGCTAAGTCCTGAGCAAGGGATCCCTACAGACCCGAAAGGGAAGAGGAAAGGCCATGCCACCCAAGGCCGGTAGGAAGCATTGAGTTACCTGAGCTCACGCTGCCCTGCAGCAGGGGGTCCTGGAGTGACATCACAGACTGGATGACTGAATAAGAGAAAGGTTACAATTAAATTAGGAAACATAGCCCAAGGGTTTCAGGCTGTCTAATGCACAGAACCCAGCACACTGAGGGAGCCAGTTTGAGCCACAGGAGCCGGAGGGAGGGGTCCCACTCCTGACTGAGGGAGGGCCCTGCACGCAGAGACGTGCAGCTAGTACGGCTCAGGACACCAGATCCGGGAGCAGCAGAGGCTTCTCAAATGCCAGACTTCACCTCTGTGCCTCCAACTGATTTTTCTTTCCCAATTCTCTGCCTTAGCTACTTGACTTTTACCCATATTTACGTATAAACAGCCTTTCTTAATTGGTAACTCATTTTCTCTTGCTTACAAAATTAGCTAGGCATAATCTTCTCTCTCCTAAAAACTAAAGTCAGTCCCATGGCAACAGGCTGTGGAGGGAGAGGGGCAGTTCTCTGCCTCCCAGCATCAGCCAACAGCTGAGAGTGGCTGGCTTCTGCCTGAATGGTTTCCCGCTCCCTCCCAGCCTGCAGTAGCCCCCAGCGGGGCTGCGGTTCCCTGGCCCTTGCTAAGAATGTGGGTTGGCTGCCTCCCCCCACAGATCCTCTGCTCTCCACTCCCCCTTCCAGCCCAGCCCAGCCCAGGGCAGGGCTGCAGTTACCTGGTCCTTGTTGCTGCCCTTGGACTGGAAGGACGCCCTGGCCCAGCTCACCATTCAGCCAGAGCTGCATCCGGATGAAGGGTTCTCGGCCTTTCTGGGTCAATTTGCTCCATGGCTTCGGCCGGGACAGCATGTCACTGACACTGCCCTGGGAGAGGCCCAGCACCTTGAGTGGCAACCAAAGACACACAGCCATCAGGGCCAAGCTTTCAGTGCGAAGCTGCAAAATGGTTGAGTAATGCAAAGCTACCGAGTCGGGGCAGGGCAGAGATGATGACATGGGGACGGCTTCCAGAGCTGACTCTGAGCACAGAACACACCTGGTGGAGGGCAACAGCCTGGGTAGGGGATATGCTTCTCAAGACCACCACGGCCTGCCGCCCTGGCACCCAGGGTGTTTTGGGTCAGGGTGGTCACACCCGAGCCACAGTATGGTCATAGTTTTCAGCTCACAGCGAGGCAGGCTGGGAAAAGGAGGGGAGGGGCTCTTGCTCAGGGTCTTGATCCTGCCAAGCCTGCAGGATTGTAGTCCTGACAACCTTGGGGAAGAAGCATTCAGAACCATCTTGCTCTTTGCCTGGGGGCCCCAGGAAAGGCTGTGGTGTGGAGCCAAGGGCTCCTTCAGGCAGAAGCAGTGGTTGTGGTGTCTCCGTGCTGAGTCTCTGTGCTGAGCTGGGCCTGGCTGGCATTCAGAAAACGCTTACTCTCTGACCCCACCCCACTCAACGGTGGGGGCCCAGAGGTGGGCCAGTGGTGAGTGGGAGCCAGCCTGGGAGTAAAAGACGGCTGCAGACCCTCGACAAGCTCCATGTGTGTGGGGGGCTCCCTGCTCTCACACCTGGCCATCCATATGCACAGGCTCAGACACCCCTATGAGGACTCAGACGCAGCCCCATCACTCTCTTTAAAAGTTCTCAAGTTCCAGAATAAACTGTACTCATGGGCCAAACAAGTTCAACACTATTAAGTCTCTGCTAAATTTAAGGCATGAGCACAAATGTCTATTTAAATGTTCTCAAATGGTATTTTTACAACACCAAATTAGAAATTCCAAGGGGCTTTAAATTCTCATCCTGATTTCTATTCACCCCATCACCTTTTGCAAAATCAGGACAAAGAGTTCACAATCGGATACTGCAAGGATTCACTGCACACCGAGCTGAAGGCAGGACAAGGCCTCTGCTGCCACATGCCCCTTGGGAAGCCGGCCCTTAGGGGAGCGGGCCCTCCTGCTTAGCAAATCATGATGCAATCTAAAACAATACTGGTACATTATTCTATTTCTGACACACACAGCAGGCCACTGTTATGGAAGTGCAGAGAACAGAAAGGGTCTGGAAGCTCATTCACAAACTAGTATATGTTCATTAGCCAGGGAAGGACAACAAGGAAACCGGGGACCCTGCTCTCAGGGCAAGTCCTGGGCCTGGTCTGGCCCGCTCTGTGCAGCTCCGTCTGTGTATTCCTGGGCAAGTTGCCTGACCTCGCTGCTGGACAATACCCAGGCACCTTCTGAATTATACCAGAAAGGTACCGTTATGCTTTCCGTAGCCTTGCCTGTCAGTACCTCCCGGTTATTGGCATACTGGCCATCTCTCTGTGTGGTCAGACTGTGCCTCTTTTGTGGCCGAAACAGTCTGCACAGGTATCTCTGGAGCTGAGACATGGCCGTGGAGGCTGGACTGAACTCAAATACCAACTGCTGGGGCAAGTATTTAACTTCCGTGAGCCTCAGATTCCTCATCTGTACCTTACGGTGTAACTGAGGGTTTCCAGGAGAGCATGGGTGGGAGGGCCACCTGGGAGCCAGGCCGTCTCACCCTCAGCCTCTCCGCCAGGTTGGGAGTGGAGGTGACATGAGGTTCCTTGGTTCGTTAAAAAGGGTGATGACCACCTGCTCCAAGATAGACACTTAGTCCTCAGCAAGGAAAGAGGGGAAAACCCAAGCCCCACACAGAATTCCTTACCTTCTCCCCGAAGATCCGTTGACAAATGCCGTTCTTGGCCAGCTTCTCCTTCACCTGCCGGGTGAGCTCTATGGTGTCCACCTCCTGGTACATGTAAATCTCATACTGCTCAGGGGTCAGCGGGGGGACCGAGGGTTTGGATGGCTTCGACATGGGCACGATTGGGGAGGAAGGCAGAGGGCTGTTCTGGGGTGTCTCGCTGCGGCTGGCCCCAGTGAGGCTCAGCTCTGAGCTCTGGGAGTATGGCGACTCGGCGTTGGGCCATTCTTTCCAGTACTCCGAAGAGGAGGGTCCCTGGAGCTGGTTGCGCTCGGCCCGTGCCTGGCTGCTGCTGGCTTTTTCTTTCCCGCTGCTGGCTTCTTCAACCTTTACTTCTTCGGAGGAAACCGTGCTCCTCCTCTCTGGCTGGATCGTGCTCCACCAGTGGTCCTTCCAGACGCCACCGCGGCCTAACTCGTTTTTCACGTGTCTCAGAACCCCTTGGGCAGCATCGGCTGCTCCCGGAAGTTCCGGCCCGGGGGCATCCTGGGGCTCCTTTTTGATGGCTGAGGGGTTCGGCAGGGCAGAGATGCTGGGGTCGGGAGCTGAGGAGGGTTTCTTCAGGGAGATGGCTACGGGTGAGTAGCTGGACACCGACGACATGGGTGAGGTGGACAGTAACTTGGGGGTCAGGATGGTGATGTCTGTCTGGGACAGTGGTTCTTGTTTTAAGGCAGGGTTGAGGGCGGCCTGCTGGGCCTCCATCTCTCGGCGGGCTTGCTGCAGGATGGACCGGATGGCGTCGTCAGAGTTCCCACTGCTGGATGCAGAGGACGGCTGGGCCGGCTCAGCTGCATGGAGCAAACACAGAGGTGAGGTGGTGCCCTCGGCTGGGCACATGCTGCCTTTCTCCAGCTTCCACCCAACCCGACCCACCACACATTGTGGGTTCTTTGGGAGAACCACATTGCTTTATTTTCCAACATTTCCCCCATCAAGGAAACACCCTGCTCTGTGACCTGATGCCCTCCCTGCATAGCCAAGTGGAAGCATTTCTGATTGTGAAAGGGGACAGGAAGGAGAAGTATGGAGCTGCCCAGCGACATGCCATCTGGGACCTTCTTTCCCTGATGATTTCTAAACTTCATATTCTTGTGTGCTATATTCCAAAACTCAAGTGCTTCTGTCAAGCTTTAGAAGCACAACTTCTGCTGGCAACTGAACTGAGTGACAAGTGTCTCCCAATGATAAATGAGCACATGTGGATGAACAAGGCAGAATCCCTGTCTGAGAGGATCACTGTGGTTGGCCAGCAACAGTGAATCTCTCCCAGGGGAGGGGAGAAGAGGAGCAAAACGAGGCTGAGTGGGCCTTCCCTGGCCCAGAGCCAGGACTTTGCGACCTTGGGGAAGTCCCGGGTACTGCTGGGCCTCAGCATTTTTACCTGTAAGTTGGAACAGTAACAGACTAGATCAATGACTCTTGGCTAGGGCTCACTCATTGAGCTTATTAAAATGCACATGCCCAGGCCCAGCTCTGGAGTGCCTGATTCAGGAGGAGATGTGGGCTGGTCCAGCATCTGCATTTTTAACCAGCTCCCAGGTGAGAGTGGTGTGAGGCCCTGATGAGAAGCACTGGCAGGACGTTCCTGCAGATACTCCAGCTGACATTTCAGGAGTCCGACCTTCTCACCTGTGCAACACTCCGCAGATAATATGCCTCCATGTCTGGGGGAGGAAGTCATACGTGCTGGCTCTTCATCTGCTTTGAATGTGCCTAAAGCAACAACTTTTAATGCCTTCTGAGTATTTTACTGCTTAACAGAGGGCCTTCCCTCTAATTCATTGATCTCCACAGCATCCTTACGATGTAGGCAGTACCACCATAATTTTGCAGATGGAGAACCTAAGGCTCAAGGAGGGAACAGGCAATAAAGGGAGTCAGGCCTTAGAGCAGGCCTTCACTCCAAGTTTAGGTGTATTTTCTACCTGGCCAGAGTTGCCCTGCTAACAGTCCTGGCTACTTAGTCAACAAGAGGGGAGGTTGGCTTAAACCTCTCCCCCGGCCTATCAGAGCAAGCTCCATCCATTGTCAGGCTTCTGAGCCCATAAAGAGGATTTTCTACTGTTCTGGGGTCATTGGAAGAAGGCAGACAGCAATAGAGGGGTCCCGTCTACTGGGACAAGGGTTGGAAGATCTGGGTTTAAATCCACTTAATGAGTTTGGGCAAATTATTTCAACTCTGAGCCTGAGTTTTATAATCAGGAATACTAGAATAGCAAAACCCATCTTCTAAGATTGTTGCAAGGATTTATTTTGAGCAGGAGAAGAAAGGTGGAGATAGTCAGCCCAGACGTGGTACTCAGAAGGGTGCACCGAGCTCATGTGCTGAATAAGCCTGTGTTGGGGAGAGCCCTGAGGAGAGCCAGGCTGAGAAGAGCAAGTGACCAGGTGGAGGCTTGTGCTCAGCTTCCATGGGTCTTCCACCAAGCCAGGCAGGAGCCCTGTGGCCAGGTGTACAGTTAAGGGAACTTGGCAGGCCATGAGTATCACAGCCCGGGGGCCGATAGGTGTCTGCGTGTGAAGCCTCAGGGAAAGAACATGGACACTCCGTGTTTCCTCCCCAGTGGAAGGTCTGAGCTGCATCTGCGGCATGGCACCTGCCTCTCAAACAACCAAAGATCAACTGGGGAAAGACTGGAATGTGGGACTTCCCTGTGTGCCGCAAATACCTAAAGGTTAGAGGTTCAAGTCCACCCAGAGATGCCTTGCAAGAAAGGCCTGGGGATCTACTTCCAAAAAATCAGCCACAGAAAACCCTGTGGAGCACAGTAGTTCTACTTTGACACGTATGGGGACACCATGTGTCGAAGTCGACTCAACTGCAATGTGAGAAAATGCAGCTCTCAGGGCCCTTGAGCTGAGGGAGGCCACATGGGTGACATTTGGCCTCAAAATCTTGCTTTTCCTCCCTAGCAACATTCACTTTTACTAAGCAGCTGTTAAGAACTCATTTTTCACTCATTCTTTTCCAGTCACTTTTGGTTAAGAGGCTAGTTTTAATTTCCACGTATGCTACTACCCAAATAACAAGCCTGTACTGAATTTCAGATGGAAACCTGATACAAACTGCTTGCTAATTTACGCCTTCAAGTGGCTAAAACGAATTTAGCTACTGAAAAGGAGATTCCAGGCCAGGGGTATATTCCTCCGTCAATGCTAGGCAATGACGTTGTAGAAAGAATGTTAACTATTAGTAAGAGATATTAAACAGAGCTGCTCCCCTTTATAATTGTCTAAATGCTTGAAAACATATATTCATTATTGTTAAGAAAAAAAAAGTTAATTACTGCTGACCAGATCGTTCATAACAATTCTTTTAATTAAGTCTGGAAGTCAGCAGCCACTGAAGTAGAAGACGAAGTCGTACCAGTTTTCTGCACTTGCAGCTCCCTTTTGGCTTGTTCCAGGATGGACTTGATTGCTTCATCGGAGCCGGTCTCCGAGGCACGGATCCGGGTGGTGATATTACCTGCGGGGAGAAGCCGCATCAAAGACATCAAACCCATACTTTGAATAAAACACAATGCTACACAAAGTCAGCGTTCTGATAAAGTGCCCCAGGTGAGGCCAGTGATGGCAAGGAGGCAGGCGTGGCCTCCCATGTCCCTGTGCTTGCTGTGAATGCAATGTCATAGCAGGTACCGCGACACCGCAGGGCAGGCTTCCTGTTTAATCTACCTTATATTAAATACTGGTCTACCAGTGAGACCTCTCACATATACCCAAGCTGGACCTCGCCCATGGATTAGTATCATGGAGAATGAATCCTTTCCTCCAGTATTTAAAAAAAAGATGAGGAATTAAAAGGCAATGCTTTCTCATGAGGCATTCAAAAATGACACCAACTCCTTTGGCTTGGGCTATATTCAGACTCTGTACATTTGTGCTGGTATCCCAAACAGGGAAAAAATGAGAGAGGAGAGAAATGGATTGAGGCTCACTGTCAACATCTACAAGATAAAGAGGAAGGAGCTTCAACTAAAATATTTGTGATCCGCTATCGCATATGATCTTTTTTGTTATTTGTGAACAAGGAGAGAAGCCTACAGAAATTCCTAAAGGACAAGAATTGGTCTTATCAGCCACATGGTGATGCTTTGCAGAGTAGCCACCTGTGCAGACACATTGAAGCTACTGGAGCCCAGGGGCTGGCCCCGGTTCTTCCTAGAAGACGTCCAAATATTTTAATTTCTTACTACCTTACTAAATAGGAACCGCCACATGAAACCATTTAAAAACAAGTATACCACTGGGACTCAGCCCATTACAGACGCAGCTCCAAAGGGTGCAGTGGGGACTGGCTTGCCAAGGTCCACAGGAAAACTGATTATGTTTGGAACTGGTCCGCTCTGGAGGACCTCTACCGAATTTCAGACTGGAAAATAGGAGGAAGCAGCAGTATCTGGTTTCACCAAGTCACCTGATTTTTCTCAGAGCAACAACTGTTATTCTTTTACCTGCTTCTGAGAAAACAGGAGGGTGCAATTTGAATCCTAAGGGGTTGGGATTCATACTTAAGGGGCTCATTTTTAGTAACGCTGCCCTCTTTTCACCTCCACTGCGTGCCCGTAAACCGGGGATCGGCAGCTCGGGAGACGGGGACGTGCCTACTTGAACCCGTGCTTTGTTTTATACTTACTAGCTCTGTTTTTCCATCAGGTTCCAGGCCAGAATCACACTGCACAGTTTTAAGCAAAATACACAGCTAAGGACATGCTGCTTCCTAGATTACTGACTGCAAAGAAAAACACCTGCCTGCAACATACCTTCAGACCCATTTCTTCGTTTCGGTACTTCCTGAAATAGTCTGTTCAGGCTCTGGCCTGGATTCTCTGTTGAAAAACAAGTGTGGTAAGAACAAAACAATCAGGGGAATGGTGGTGTTGACGATATGGGCTGTGTGACATGAAATCTGAGCCGCCTGTCACTAAAGAAAGGGCTCCAGGGCTCCTGGGCTCAGGGCTTCCTGTGCAACTTGGGAGTTACTAGAAACTTCGGAGAGGCCCTTCCCTTGCCGACTGGTCAGCAGAGGCTATGGTTCTACTGTAAGAGATCGGACCAACCTAAGTACGGCATCATTGCAAAGATGGCCAAAGGGAGGGAGAACTGCCTCCAAGCAAATCACCCACCAGCCCGCAGAACTAAGCCCCACATTAATCATCCAGAGACATTCAATTTCAGTTAACATCACCATAAAAAGCTCCATGTTCTTTATGCAAACTGATGCTGCTCAAAACATCTCCCTTCTCCATTTGTTGGAGTCTAAATTTCAGGAGGTTTCAAATGAGTCTGATAAAATTCTCTCTCTGTATCACTGTGATTTATCAGAATGACCCCAGTTCTTAAAGAGGGAAGGACTTCTTTAAATTATGGATGTGACTGACTTTTTATCTTTTCTGGAGGATGGGGCAGGGATGGTTTTTTTAATAAAACTTTCATGGGTTTTTCTCAAGGCAGGCATATTCTGTTCATAATGCTAAATGAATCAATAACGGAATGGAGATATTAGAAATAAGTTGACCACAGAACATACTCTCCTCTGTGGGGTGGGGAAGAGAAGAGAAGGTGCTGTTGATTACCTTCTACCCACAGAAACCAGGTCTAGGGGAGGATTTATTCCGGTGGGCGCTGCTGCTATAGGGCTGGATGGCGCCCAAGGGCTCCTCCAACCTGAGGCCAGCACCAAGGGCCAATGTGACCACTGGACATTAAACATATTGGGCTGTTTTCCATAATACAATTCCCTCCAATCCAGTACTCGCTCACTGAGTTTATACGTGCAAGCTGAGTAAAATGGGAAGACCGGATCTCCGACATCTAACAGCTTTAGCTCATGCCTGCTGACCCTTGACCTCTGGAAATGATCAAACTGAGAAGAATCTCACCTGATGTGATGTACAAATGTTTTAGCGCACACACAGACAGACGCACAAACACATACATCCAACTCTGCGATAGGCTTACAATGTCCACACCAGCCCGCCAGAGTCTCTCACCTCTTTGTCTGCCTTGGATGCTGCGGAGAGCCAAGATGTTCTGCTCGTCAGAGAGAAACTGCTTCATCTTGTGAAATGGTTCCTTGCCTCGCACAGTCAGTTTATTCCACGGCTTGGGCCGGGCCAGAATCTCACTCACGGACCCTTGAGACAGTCCCAAGACATAATGTCCAAAAATACGCTGTCCAATATTGTGCTTGATCAACTGCTCTTTCACCTGCCGGGCAATCTCGGCCGTGTCTATCTCCTCGCCCTCGGAGGTGCTCCCAGCACTTTCTGATTGGCTGGGGGACGGGGCCATGCCATTTACATCTGGGCTTTGTTGTAATGGACTTTGGGAAGATATGGAGTTTGTGCTGTATGGACCTGTTGAAAAAATCATGCTTGTGCTTCCTGCTTCCTGCATGGCCTTGGAGTAGAAGGACTGCATTAGCTGTCGTTGGAGGAGAGAGTTTAGTGCAAATTTTCCTGTAGAAGCCAGGGGTAGGCTGGGGCTTGTCAGGGATGAGCTGAAAAAGTCTTGACTTAACCCCGCTGGTGAGAACTGGTGTGTACCGTTAGTATTGGAAGCCTGCTCCCCCGTGTTGCGGGGCAACTGAGAAGGAGGGGAGGCCGGCAAAGGTCCAGGACGCCGACTCTCAGGCTGGTCTTTCCCTTTTCTCCTGGCTGACCCTACAAGGAAGGGCAAACATAATGCATTATGGGGGATTCAAAAGGGAAAAAAAACCAAGACCAAAATGCAAAGTTTGCCCCACAAACGGGAAAAAAAAAGTGCAGATTTTTACAAGGGCCAATGAGGTGTGTTGGTTTGTTTTTCAATTGAATTTTTAATTAGCCAAACGAGGCCCCCCAAAACAAGCAACATGCATTTCATGTTTGCGCCTTTCTTGTACGTTGCAGCCTGGAGAATCCCCTTGACATCGATTCAAACTCCTAGTGAGTGGCAAGGAGCCGGTAACACACACGGTACGGAGCTGACAGGTCGCGGGCCTCGGCGGGCCTCTAGCATTCCACCTATTACCGGGGGCCCCACCTGAGGAGCAGCAAACACTGACATTTTAGGACCCATGGATTCTCTCACACCGCTTGCTCTGAGGCGAATGCACCGTAACGAGTCCACTCGATCGAAGGCACGCACATTTTAAGAATGAAATACCATCAAAGCCCGAGACACCTTCGAACGGTTTACCAGCTGCCAAAACCAGAAGCACAGTGAGTGACGCCGCCATTTTGGGATGAGCAAAGAAAGGCTAAGGATGGGGGATGCATCCCCACGGAAACCTGACAAAGGAAGAAGAGCTCCCCTGAGCCTGGAAGGGCGGGGGACACCATGGAGGCAGCCCCCAGAAACACCAGGACAGAGGCTGCGTTCACCTCTGCTCCCACAGACTGACTCGCAGCACAACTAGAGAGAGACCAGAAAGCCAACATCCTCGAGTGTCCCTCTTGGGCTGCCTGCGACACTTCCTCAACCTGACCCCTCGGACGCACTGAGGCTCACAATCTCGACGACACGGTGCCCGTCTAAGCAGGGCGGGGAGGGAAGGGCAGAGGAGCAGTGAGGAGAGGAGGGAACCAATGCTCGTTAGTCAGGGTTCGCACTGCCGGCGAGGCTCCCACCATGCATCAGCCCAGCGCACAGCTCAGCTGCCTCTTCCGCGACCCTGCAAAGTGAACCCAGCGCCATACTCGCGACCCTGTCAACCTACCGCTCAGGTCGCTGTTGGAGATGCGCAGCGCAGCGTTCTCGGACTGCAGCGAACGGTTCTTCTCCAGCAGCAGCACCTCCAGGGGCTTGGACGCGTCCTAGACGGGGCAGAGCAGGGCTCACTCTGGGCTGGCCACCTGCCCCGGGGCCCCAGGCCCAGCACCCCTGCCTGTCTCATGGCTTTCCCACCCGCTCTCTCCACGGGGCTCCAACTAATTAGGGAAATCTTATTTCCCCCCCAAAGATTTTTAAAGCACACGTGGGACAAATTCAAGTTCCTTTGGAGAGGAATTTCAGTTAAAGTACTTTTTCCCACTTCTTCTAAAAACTCACATAACTTCTAGACAATTAATTATTCTCCAATCTGTCTCCAAATTCAAGCAGTCAAAGACAGCGGCTGCCCTCTGGGTATGAGGAGTGGGAGTTGGCTTGATGCCTTAAATTTCCATGGGCCACTGTATGACCCCAGACCACTGTCATCCTGTTCCCTCGCCATGTGAGGCAGCAGATAATTCAAGTTCCCAGGCCAACTCCTTTTAGGTTGATCTTTCACACAGTCTGAAGTTGCTTTCTATCCATATTCTTAGTACCTGCTCAAGATATATCACAATTTCATTTCAACTGAGTTATCAGTTCAGAAGACATGAACTCCTCTTTTTGCCTCTGTTTAATTCAAGGCAATTTGTTTCAACTTGGTTTAATGTTTTGGAGATTTACTCATCAGCTGTGTGCCATTCTCCTCCAAAAAGAGAGCTGTCACAGAAATACTGAGACTGTAGAGCTACTGGCACAGGTCATGAGGCATACCGGGGGCGAGGAGGGGGGGTGGGGGACGGTGACCAGCTGTTGGGCTGTGCCAACACTAAGAGCAAAGTATGACCCTGTACCTGTGTCCCGGCTCCCTCAGACGGTGCAAACTCCATGGATTTCAGAATACTGTGGAGAGCAAGACAGAGCGGTTATTTGCTTATACCTTCAATAGCAGCCACACTAAATAAGTGCTAACGTTACAATTTCCAGCTCTCCAGGAACCAAGCCCCCTGACAACTTTAACAACTTCCCTGGCAGTAATATAATTCAATAATGTCTCTAGAATAACTATTCAACTGGCAGTTGGCTAGCAAAAGTTTCTGGCCCAGCATGTAAGTCATTCCATATGGAATCGTACCAAGTCTGTTCAGAGGAAAATTTTAAAAGTTTGGTACGAGCACAATATAGCTGCAGTTAGAATGCACTTGTAAAGCTCAAAGGAGTGAAGGCATTGTGCCAAGGAAGCAAGAGAGGGAATTCATGCCTCCTCTGGCCTTGGTATCACATGCGTACTTGATACTGTGGCACCTGGGACCAGGGGAAACGTCCCACTATTAGATGTCCCAAAGCGTGGCAAGCCGCCCTTCTCTGCAGCCCTGGCTGGGGAGGGACTGCCAGGTACAAACACGTGGCGCAAGGAGGGATCTATCACCACTGGCCTCCTCATCACAAAATGGTCATTTCAGTCGCTTTGAACTGTTCCCACAAGACCAAAAGCTGAGTGTGTTCACGTCACCACAATGACCATTTGCAGCGTTCCTTTGGCTTTGGGTGTTCCTTTCTATCTGTGAGGCTGTCAGGGAGAAAAGGGGAAATGAACTGGCATTGTCCTAAGGAGCTTCAACTGCCCCTTTTAAACATGGAGGGGAGGGCGGCAGAATGAGCGGCGGCACAGTCAGCTGTCCAGCCCATAGGTATACAGGGACACCCCAGGCACTGAGCACATTGCACTGCACTGCCCTGCCCTCCAGTAGCCACAGTTTAAGACATGTCCTCAAGACACCACGATGTGTGAAGCTGATATCACAGGCAAAGATGCCTGGAACATGGGCAGACCTGTCTCTGCCCTGGCCGCTGTCCTGCTTAAACTCAGGATCTGCTCGCTCTGTGTTTACCTGTGGTTCTATCTTTGTGACCCGTATCATGTAAAGTAACAAAATAAGAGCTACCATGGGGTGAACTGAGACTTGATTTTACAGGGCGCTGCTGATGGTCACCCAAGAGCTCTAGGTCACATTAGGACAGAGAGTGAGACGGACAAGCCCCTTCTCAGTGGTCTCCACCTTGTCTGCTACTATATCCTGTCCCTTTTTTGGTATCTGCTTTACAATCATGTCGTAAAACACCAAGTGAGTCTATACATTTATTCCCAAATGCAAATGTCTCTTCATTTATTCACAAACGTTTCCCAATGACCTCTTAGCTGCTGGCTCTGTAGAGAAAAGAAGATGGAATGAACCTTACCTCACGAAATATATAATCGATCACAGATACAAGACAAAGATCCAAACAACACGTGAAAAATCGGCGGGGATCCTTGGGCAGGCGAGCACTCATCTGGTGGAGATGGAGGCATAGTTTCGCAGGGAGTTAAGTTTTTGCAACGGGCCTTAGAGGAGTAGGCTGTTTATAGTCCACTGTGGTGGGTGTGGGGCCTTGGGAGGTGAGAAGGAGGATGTGCAGGGTGGGTCTGGGGCATCCGAGTGGAGGATGTGGAGACTGGAGATGAAGATGGGAGGGTTGCAGGCACCGTGTCATGGACGCATCTGAGTCACTAGGACGTGGGAGCTATAACACATTTTAGCAGAAAAGCCACACAACAGGCGTGGAGCCTGAAAAGAGTATGCGGCAGTAGCAGCAAGAGTGTGCGGAATGAAAGAGAGGGCCACAGGTGTGGCCGACGAGTGGGGCTGGCGAGGCAGTTCCAAGGAGAGGGTGAGGACCAGAGAGCAGCAGGTTAGGCAGACGGGTGGGAAGGAACAGATGAGAAGCTGTGGTTACGGGGAACAGGGGTGAACATGGAGCAGGTGTGGCAGCTGACCCCTAGGGTTCAGGTGAGCGTGGCCATCCCAAAGTGGGAGGGCGGTGGGTGTGGGAGAAGGCACTTTTTTTTTTTTTGAGGGAAAGAAGGGACAACTGGGACAGAAGACACAGGTACAGAAGGTCAATCAGGTAAAAAATAAAAACTGGTTGCCATCGAGTCAACTGTGACTCATGACGACCGCATGTGTCAGAGGAGAACTGTGCTCCACGGGGTCTTCAATGGATGATTTCTTGGAAGCAGATCACCAGGCCTTTATTCTGAGGTGCCTCTGGGTGGACTTGAACTTCCAAGTCCAAGTTAGCAGCTGATGTGTTAAGCGTTTGTACCACCCAGGGACTCCAGATAAAAAATAAAAAATACATATCACTAAATTGGCAATGGGGTGGGGAAGGGCACACAGCCTGTAGAGGCTGGAAGTAGAGTGGATGCTGGCAGAGGCTGTCTGCAGCCTGGAGGGGTATGGCTGCCCGGGGAGAGAACTTGGCAGACACAGGGACCAAGGAGAGCCACACAGAGGCAGTGGCGACCAGGCATGAAGTCACACTCCCCAGGGAAGATGGAAAAGATCATGACTGAGATGCTACCGATATGGGAGTGAAAAGGTCCAAGAGCCTTCCTGTGAGCTTTAGTAGCTGACCAGACGGGATGAGACCAGGACTACAAAGGACAACATGGTGAGGGGCTGTAGGCTTATCTTCATGGGAGACATTGAGAAGATCCTCAAGAGCAACAGTAACTGATTGAGGAGGGAGTAGGAAGGAAGGTACCCATGGCCCAGGTGGAGGGGCTCAGCCTGGAAATAGGGGAGGTGGAAGCAAAGACCAGAAGGAGATTTGGTCTTGAGACCTCCAGGAAGCAGAGGCTGAGCGTGGCTGTTAAAGGCTGGGTGGGGGACAGCTGGGGGCAGGAGAGAGGGGCAAAGGGCAGGGAACAGGCCCTGGGGTGGGGGGAGGTGGAAACCCAGCACAGCATCAGTGGCCGCAGGGCTGGTCAACACGGGGCAGGGACTTTCTTCTGCAGTTGTGACCACCTGGGAGGAGAGGAGGGCCCAAAGGGTGAGACTGCTGGCCAGGTGCACGGTTAAGGGAGAGCGTGGGCATTGTGCTGGGGCTGACCGTGGGCCCCAGGCTGGGGAGGGGTCAATGAAGCTCGGGAGAGTGGATTCGGAGAGACAGGATGGACCAGGGCCTGGCAGCTCCAGGGGGCCAAGGGCAGGTTCAGGGGAGGGAGTCTGAGATGGCTGGGCTTCAGAACATAGCACTGTCATGTACGGAATGACAAGCCTTCAGCTGGGACCTTGTACATGAGGGGCTGGAGGTTGAGAGAAGAAGGTTCCAGAGTCCAGGAGGCCAAGAAAGTGTGAGGCCACCTGTATTCTTTAAATTGGAAAATGTTTCTCTCGTTGCTCTGCTTCTGCTTGGAAAATTACAGCTGAAAAGCAAGCTGATATTTTATAATTTCTATAAAGGCAATGTTTCCCCTGATTCTGTGCATATTGGCACACTTTAAATGCACAAACTTTTATAAAAAGCCCCAGGAATGCAGGGCTAGGCCTGTGTGCAAACACCCACAGCTCTGTCCAACGCTGGGCAGCCCAGCACGAATTCACGTGTCCAGGAGGCTGAGCCCTGGGAACCATGGCTAACACCGGCTGTCCCTGCAGCATCACCTCCCAGGTTTTTGTTGGCAAAGTGACTAACAAGCCATGGCTTGTGAGTGGTCAAGCAGGCACCTCCGTACTTACTTTAATTCTTTCTTCACTTCTTCATAGTCAGCCTGCCCTTTGAGTTTTTCTTCCAGTTGCTGAAAAGACAGGGGGATTCTATTAATGGCAATGTCTGAAAATAGGTTGATAAAATTCATTGGCTGCATTCCCTATAAAACATGCAGCCTGTCCCTGAGAGGGAGAGCAAATGTATATAAACAAAAGCTGACAAGGGACGCGTGTCATCTTCTGTCCCTCACTCTTCTGGTCTGTTGCATATGCAAACACACACACACACACCCCACCACTACCGCCAACAAAAGGTTATAAAATGTAATGAAAGTAAAAGGAAAGAGTGTTACAAAACGGAACAAGGAAAAGTCCATTTCCTTTGAAACAGCATCAATTAGGCCCTAGACGAAGGCATCTGCACCCCTGAGCCCTCAGATGCTGGGATTTTAGGAGAGGAGGCTGGGGCAGTGGGTGGTCAGTGTTTTCTGTCCTGACAGAGATGCTGCCCACCCTCCCCCGCCTGGGAGCCCTGCACAGTAGGGCCAAAGCACGCCTCAGTGGACTCCCTGGCCCCAGAGGCCCTTCAACGGGAAGGCAGAGGGCTCTTGTCTACAAAGCCCTTTAGTAAGGCCTGGGGGCCGAGGGAGTGACATCCCTTTCCAAAGTATAATGACCCCAATGTCTTGTCAAGTGGCTACTGTTTGCCTAGAACCCAGCAGGACTTTGGCCGATTGAAGGTGCCTCCTTCCATGAAGATGGTTTTCAACTAATTTGCTTGTGACATTCCCCCAAAGGGATCTCCTTGGGGGCAATACCACAGCTCAATATAAAACATGAAGATGCAGGGGAGGGTCCTGGTGATTCTGTGTGTTGCCGAGCTTGGGGTGAATAATTACCATTTCCTAAACTGCCAGCACTTTCTCATTTACAGTGTTTCCAGTTGCCTTTTTAGGTTCTGCTGGATCAGCCAGGCCAATACAACAGTTCAAAGCAGCGGAGTACATTCTAGAGGGCTAGGGGCCCCATCTGGCCCACCAGGCCTCTGTACTCATCTGAATCCCAACCTGCCCTCTGTTTCTAGAACGGAGGTGCTCCCTGAACTGAATCCAGTCAGCTCATCTCCTGTTGCCTTTGTGGCAATTTCTTGTGTATGTATTTACCATCGAGTACAATCGTTCTGCCCTAGCTCCTTTTCAAGCCCTCTTGCCAAATTTATATATTATAATGGCTTTCCCAGTTCATAATCAAACAGGGGGTACTATGGATTCATTTTCCTACAAAAGAGTCTCAGAAGGTGCTCATAAAGAAGTGATTATTTCATTCTTTACCCCACAGTCAACTAGCAGGGAGTGCTACCGGGCCAGCCCTCCCCAACAAAAGATTACCCAGTGTTGCTTGGATGCAAAACATATTTTAGATTGTGGAATTCACTCGAATTTGATGTGGAAGACACATAAAACGTGGTCATACTCAGAGAATGGGAGAAAGACGGGACAAGGGACACATGAGAGGAAACCAAGTTGGACTTCAGACCAAGGAGGCCAACGGCCTGAGCATCAAGTCCAGCTCTATCATTTACAAGCTGGGAGTCTGTGGGCATGTTAATCACACTAATCTGTAAAATGGGAATAACAGCATTTACCTCAAAGGGGTGTGTGAGGATCAAAGAATGAAGGTGCAAGATGGAAGAGCCGGGTGCCTGCGAGGCCCTGAGTGCATGGTAGCTCCCTGAGGGGTGTGGGGATGGTTTCCTTTGAAGACTTGCATCTGACCCCATCAGGAGGCTTTAGAATTAGAGTCCGTGTGGTTAGTCGGTTTTCACTGACAACTGAATGGCTTCCACTGAAATTTCTGCCATCTAACTGGGGACAGCTTAATCAGGAAATGCCCATGACCTTTTCTGTAAATCTCTGCTGACATTTCTGTGTCTTTGAGCAGACAAGCCAGGCAGATGGCTGCCTGGGGCTGTCCTAACCTGCAGCGCCTTTGGCCCTGCTCTCCCGTGGATCTCTGTAAAGTTCTCTTGCTGGGAGACGGAGGCTGTCCTAACCTGCACCCCCTTTGGCCCCGCTCTCCTGTGGATCTCTGTACAAGTTCTCTTGCCGAAAGTGCTTCATCTCACAACGCCATTTGCTGTGGGTGGGAAAGGGGAGGAAGTACCACAAGAGTCTCCTCAAGTCCTGTGAGGTAAGGCTGCACTGCCCTCTGAGGCTGAGAGAAGACCACCCTCAATTTCGTTCTTTGCTCAGTAACCCCTTTTTGGTTACCCAGAAAGTCCTGGAATCTGGAAGGAGCAATAGGTGTCCCAGTCTGCCATTATCTCTGAAGAAAGACTCTCAGATCCAGCTCACACTCATGGGACAGCGTGCTAGGTTTTATGCTCGGTCCTAACATCTCACATACTATCTTACTTAATTATCGCCCAGTGTCTATCTGCCCAAAGAAAGAACAAATCACTGGAGGTCAACGGTGCAGACCCTGGAGAGTGCTTAAGCTGGCCCCTGTCAGGCTGTGGCAAGTGGCAGAGTGGATGTGAAATCCAGGTGTGCTGAGGTCACGCCACGTGGTCTCTGTGAGTCTGGCCTCTGGAGTCCGACAGACTGGGCCAATTCCTGGCTCTGCTACTTATTTGCAGTGTGACTTTGGACAAGACCCTTAACTTCTCTAAGCCTCAGTTTCTTCATCTATGCAATGGGGATAATGGTACACACGTTATAGTGCTGTTGTAAGGTTTAAGTGAAAGAACACATACTAAATACTTAACGCAGTGCTCGACACCTGGTAAGCACTCTACAAATGATAGCTATTATCGTTACTGTAGTTATTACTATTGTTATTACTGGTTGGGAGTATTAACAGGACTAAATACTATCTCAGGAGGCTCTGTAGCTCTGTCACCAGGAGATCTATGAAGTTCTCCACATTTCTGTATCATCTCCCAATGCCCAGCTACTCTGCATGTCCATGGAGGGGCGCCACGGATGCCGGGAGCAGCTCTGGCTATTACAGGCTGACAGGCAAGAAAGGTAGCCCCACATCTGATGCCAGGAACGTGGAATCTGGGAACTGGGGTCCTCTTTCAGAAAAATGCACTCAGTGAGAGGTCATGTTTGAGGAACACACATGGGCTCAATACAGAGGTGAGTCAAGGTCAAGTGTCAGAGACCCAGCTGCCAACCCAGCCCTGTCCTGGCTGACTGTGACCTCTCTGAGTCTCATGTTCCTCATGGGAAAAATGGGAGGAGTAAACACTACTAAGCGTTTTCCAAGGGCGGCGGTGGAACGAGCAGTGCAGGCTGCCACGTGCCACCCAAACGTGACCACTTTTATGTGTTGAGAGTACATAATGTGGGTCCAGAACCTTCGTAGGTGTTTGTGAAATGTTTCCTGAATTGTTAGAAGAATTATCTATATGAAGTTCTTAAAATTCCAGCTAAGACTTAAAGACTCAGAAAATTGAATTTAAAATGCAAAGTATTTTGGCGTGCAGCAAATTAGGCACTAAATTTATAAGAGAGATCCATCTTAGTCAAATTACAAAATACAGCCCTTCCTGTGCTTCGGGTACCAGCTTTAAGGGCCGCCGGGCAGGTCTGACTCATGTGAAGGCCCGAGGAGAGGCTGAGTCTTCTGAGGCCACAGTGACCGTCAAGCAGCAGTGCCTCTTTGCCACAAAACACAGACTGAGGCGGCGGAGAGGCGTCTGCGCCGCAGCTTGCCCATGGCTCCATCCTTCCCTTCAGGATAAAGGGAGCCAGGCTCGCCGCAGTGCTGAGGGCCGACCAGCCAGGTTAAGGGAGTGGCGTCACTAGGGTTGGTGTCACCCAGTATGGTAACTCATGGTGTCACCTTCCCCCTTCCCACCAACCTCCTCCCGTACCAGACCATACAGAATCCTTAGTAATGTTTTTTGTACTGTTACTCATAAATTGTTGATTTCCGAATGTCACTCATTTTCCTTTAATTACTACATCATTCTCAAAAAAGTTATTGATATAGGCTCACATATTCTAATAACCACAATACTGTAGCTAAAAGGCCAAAAAAATTTGACAAAATCAGCCACTATAAAGACACTGTCAATGAAAACAACAACGTATGCCTGTAGCCTGTGCAGACGAAACCACGTGATTTGAAGAATCATTGTAATTGGGTAATAACGACAGCTGTGACCAGAGGGTATTAGAAGGTTCCAGAAGTAAACTAGCATAGAGTTTTAGCCTTGTAGGAATATTGATACATGTATGCTGGGCTTACAAAAAATGTTTTCGTTGTTACAACTGACTACAAGGGTATTTTTATAAAAAAGAATAAATTTCTGCTCAAATTAATGCACAAAATTTTATAGACAGTTATTTTGGTGTCAGCCCCTCTAACAGTGTTACCCTGTGTGGTCTACACCCCCCTAGTGACACCACTGGGTTAGGGGTGGAGGTGGGTGTCTCCTTGGCCTTTCTCCCTGCACTAGGCTGAGGGGCCATCAGGCAGATCTTGAACAAGTACGACTGGGCAACCTGGTCAAGGGGCCAGGTAGGGGCAAACCCCCTCGCCCCAAGATGACACTGCATCTGTTTTCCAGAACCAGACAGGGCATGCTTCTCTTTCTACTGATTCTACTAAGCAGGGACCCTCTCTTGGGTTAGAACACGGGTCCTTGCATGAGAGGCAGCTGTTATGTAAATTTATGACCAACTGATAGCGGGCATGGGGCAAATCCCAGGGGTGCTCTGGTGCCTGAATCCTCCTGGAATCCTTTTAAAACACTCGGGTGGGTGTGGGCATACCCTACAGTGATGCTGAGAACACAGGGAGAAAAGACAAGACCCCACCCCGCCCAGGGCCAGATGAAGGGATAATGTTTACATTGGAGGGCTTGCTTTCCACCTAAAGGCAGGGCTCTGGCACCCCGACAGACTGAATTAGAGTGGAGAGAGCAGCCGGGCTGAAGTCTGACTGTGGACAGTAAAGGCAGGAGCCTGTGTACAGCAAACATGTCACAGACTGTTAGGGACTGATTTGTGCCCCCCCCCAATATGTGTCATAAATCCTAACCTCTTTGCCTGTGGTTATAATCCCATTTGGGAAAGGGTTGTCTTTATTATGTTAATGAGACAGGATTAGTGTAGGATGTGTCTTGAGTCAACCTCTTACAAAATACAAAAACAGATTAGACAAGCAGAGGTGGGGTAAGACAGATGCCAAGCCACATGGAGATCTCCAAGGAACCAGGAAGCAGAAGCTCAAAGAGACAGAGACCTCCTTCAGAGCTGACTGAGAGAAAAAGCCTTGCCCTGGAGTCGGCACCTTGTATTCAGACTTCCAGCCTCCTAAACTGTGCGAAAATAAATTTGTTTGTTAAAGTCATCCACTTGTAGTTATCTCTGTTATTGTAGCACTATATAAATGAGACAAAGACCATCTCCAACCTTCGTGAGCTGCAACCCAAGTGAGACCTGGGCATGGGGCGGACAGGAGCCAACTCCTCACAGAGCAGTGCCACCACTGACCGACGAGGACCAGCACAAAATTTAGGCTACCTGGGATGTTGTGTATTATGATCGGTGGGGTGTCCTTTAAGCCAAGGACCACCTGTGTGTGAAATACCCAGGTTGATTCACAAGTGTTACGGGGGAAGTGTTATCTTTCCAAGAGGGCTCACCATAAGATTCCTAAAGCTGTTCAGTGATACCAACTGTTCACAGCAATTTTATAGGAACCCCCCCACAAAAAAAAAAAAAAAAATTTTTTTTTTTTTTTTCTTTATGACCTTACATTGCTTGCCAGATACCACCTCAATCCTGACATGGAACTCAAGGCTGTCTAGCAACAAGCCCCTCTGCTCCTGTGAGACTGCTTCCCCGAATGCTCCCGCAAGGCCTCCAACTCCCGCCAGGCGAAGTCTCCCCAGTTCCCGGTGTCCATGACCGTAACTAGCCTCCCTCCTCCCCGTGGAAGGCTCACTCCTTCCTCTCCTCCAACCTGTGCTCGCAATGCCTTCAAGGCCCAGCCAAGACCATGCTATGGGAGGCTTGTCTCCTGGGCCCCTTGCGCCTTGGGATGTTTGATGTTAGAACTCACCTGCCCACCCCAGGTGTGAGTCTTACCTCCTTACCCCATGCTGACTGCGGGAGGAAGAGTGCCGGTAGGGATGGCGTGGGCCGTGGTGTCAGGACACCGTGATACGTCTTCTCTATACTTACAGGTGGGACAGCCTAGGCCTGATCTCCTCAAGCTCCAGTGACCTCCTCCACAGGACAACGGCTGTCACCACTCTTGCCCCACGTGGTGAGAATCAAATGGGATATGGACATTAGAGCTTTATAAACTAGGACGTAGGTCAGATGCCAGGTAAACTATCAGTGGGGGCAGCTCAGTACAGTAGACAGGCTGGGCTG
This sequence comes from Loxodonta africana, assembly GCF_030014295.1. Lineage (NCBI taxonomy): Eukaryota > Metazoa > Chordata > Mammalia > Proboscidea > Elephantidae > Loxodonta > Loxodonta africana. Next base: position 89,825,943 of record NC_087353.1, on the reverse strand, counting down.
TAGCAGGTACACGCTGCTGGATGGGGGAGCTGACCTAAATGAAGAGGTGCGCAGTCTAAAGGCACTGAAGGATTCCGGGGGTCTGGTTATCAGCCTTTTGTTCCATCCCCGCACCCTGAGGGATACAGCACGTTCCCACAGTGGCTCAATGTGACCTGTCAGAATCCATGAGGAGGTAAGGAGGGTCGGGGGAGCATAAGCATTTTGGGAAAAGTCTCCCAGGCGATTCTAATACCTGTGCCCACCTACCCAGTGAGAAGTACTGATCTCCAAAGCATCTTGAGAAAACAGAATTTCTCCCTACAGGAGACTGGCATTCTTGTAGTTAGCCTTCCCTATAAATACTCATTTTAAATTGAAGCTATTGGTAGCATTATTTTCTGTGCTGTAGTGAGCATCACGCAGGTGACTGCCTAATGACACTGCCTTTATATGAAAGTGTTCCAACGGAGACCACAGCATAGAGTTATCAAAAATAGCAGCCTTGTAATGGCAGCCTGGTTATTTCATTAATGACTAATGCAGAATTACCCTTTAAAAGCAGCACCGTGCTTGAAGACTTGTCAGATTAGCCAGGGAGAAACACCTCCCCTTTGAAGTCTGTTTCAATGTCTACATGGGCTTAGAGGGTACTCCACCCTAGACGGATGGGAACTCTGCTAGAAAAAGGAGAACATGGGACAGGAAGCCTGGCAAACGCCCAGCCGTCCTGCACCCCACAGAATTACTGATCAGCCGTCTAAGGGTAGGGAAGAGTATCAGTGGAACTCCAAAAAGAAGGAGACTTTTACGGGGCTAGAGAAAGCAAGCCGATTAGTCTCCAAATGTACTCAACATGGAGTGGACCGCAAAGGAACTTCTATACTGTGTGGTGGAACAGGCCCCAAGACTAAAGACTCTGCCCACTGGTCCACCAGCCTGTGGCAGAACCTCCCCCTACCCCTTGTCGGTGACTGTGATCAAACACATTTGTCTCAAGGTCACTGTCAAGCGTTCATGGCAAAACCACCCTCGACTGTTAGGAAGCTGAGACCAGCTGGAAGCTGAGCATCCTTTTCCAAACAGCAACCCCACCCAAGCCCCCCACAATGTGCTCTAGAGTCCTCCAAAGTTGAAAAATGCGGTCTGAGAAGGAAAACAAAAAACTAGAGGGGATTAGGAGAGGAGGGGAAGGGAGAAGGGGGGAAGAAGGAGTGACGGTGAACTTCCGGAGCCTCTGGACAGCAGCCCCACTGCCTGGTTAGAGTTCTCATCATCAAAGCATCAGGTGGCCAATTTGACAGGTCTCATTCATAAAATATTTTCCTGATAATTGTATAACTGCTTAGTTTAGATTTGAGACTAGAAATTATACACATCAGAACAACAACAACAAAAAAAGCCCTGAGAAGGTATCTCATTCAATTAACCTTATTCCTTTGGGCTGAGGGAGGCAGATGTGTTCATTTGGGGGTTAAGGGTAATGCCTTTTGTGTGTGGGTCTGATATCAGGGAAATCTGTACTCCTGGCGACAAGGGGTTAAGATAATTAAAATCAGAGAAGTCTTGTTACTAGAGGACATGTTTTGATTATTAGATCAGATGAAGATAAGGGAGCAATAATTTTGAAGAAGTATTGCCGAATTGTTTCATTAACTGCACAGTATTAAAGAATTCCCCCAAGAGATGGATAAAGAACATCAATTTGTGAAACTGCATTTCATTTTTTTTTTTTTTTTTGAGAAGGCAAATGTTACAATCATAGCTGATTTAGAGGAAGTTGCTCTATCATAGGACATGTAAGGTTTACTCCCCCTCTCATGTCGTCAGATGCAGCAGGCGCGAGCCACGGCCTTTAACTGCGATAGCCAAGAGAAAGGGAAATTATCTAATAACAATGCCATTGCTAGGGTCAGAAACGGCCATCGTATGAGAAATTAGATTTAATCTAGAAATGAAAAATGATTGCGGGCAGGAATTCTGGGCAATTATTGGCAAGCTGACGAGAGAATCAAAACCTCAGGATTTGTCCCCATGGCTGATAAGAAAGGTGACCAGATCTCAACCACCTCCCCAAAGATGGCAGAACTGTCTCCTCAAAGAGAACCAGGCACCCACCCCAAAGAGGCAACGAAGAAACTAGTGAGGGTGAGCCATGGGTGCGGGTAGTGTTGGCGAGATCAGGTCAGCAAGCCACCAGGAGGACAGGCCCCCTGGAAGCTGCAACAATTTAGTCTTGGGTTAGAAACAGGTGATATGTCAAGAAGACAAGCTGGATTTTTTTTTTTAATTAAAATGAGCCTGACCGAGTTCTAGAATTATCTTTCAAACCTGTCGCCTGCCAAGTCCATTCCGCCTTGTAGTGGCCCTATAGGACAGAGTAGAGCTGCCCCACAGGGTTTCCAAGGAGCAGCTGGTGGATGTGAACTGCTGACCTTTTGGTTAGCAGCCGTAGCTCTTAACCACTGTGCAACCAGGGCTCTGGCAGAATTATATAAAAAATTTTTCTTTACATTTTTGCAACTAACTTCGATTCACTGTATTTAATATATATATAAAGTATATCCATTATATTTAACACATAATGGAAATACTTCATAGCCAGCCACTCACTCACACACAGAGATTGAGAAGGGTAGGAAGAAACCTGAGTGAGCCCTAATACTGGCTGGGGAGAGGTTACAGAGTGGGGAAGCCTCTAGCCTGGGAGCCTGGAGACCTGTCCCTCTCTGGCCCTTCTCTCTACATCTGTCAAATAAGAAAGACACCTCCAGAGGAGTCCTTTCTGGCTTTGACATGCTATGATCCTAGGATTCCGGAACTACCTTCTGTTATACTACGTTCAACAGACTGGAAATACCTTAAATGAAGTATTATTATTATTGTTAACATATGAAAAAGGCGCCAGGTTCTGGATTTGGGATACAAATTTATGAGAAACCCCAAGAGGGTCTATCTTCTGAACAGACTGGCTAACAACTCTGCGTTGGGAGATAGGAGGCTGAACTTGTGGGCACCCTGTGCTGAAGCAGCACTGATCTTTGGGCCCCTGAGTGCAGCACAGGCCTGAGGGCACAGCGCCAGGACCCAGAAACATCTCCTGCAGCTCAGGTCACAGATGAGCTTGAGGAACTGCTTGGCTTCCATTTGGCTGGAGGCACACAGAGAGCCAGAGTTTTGAGGCACTGGGTTCTGAAACTCTCTTGCTAGGATCATTCTCAGAAAGCCAGGGAAGCCCAACAGAGCTGGCCAACAGACACATATGCAGAAACAGCATCTGACCTGGACAAATACCCCAGGCCCCACAGCAAGAGACCACAGGGCCTCCAGGTAGACACCAGACTTTCCATCTTGGGAGTTCTCACGTGGCCAACAGTCCAGTGGAGAGATGCTAGAGGACAGGGATTGAGATCAAGTGCCAGGGACACCTGTGCATGCCAGGAGTGGCCCGCTAGGAGCAAAAAATAGTCCAGGCAGAAGCTAACAGAAGTTCAAACTGTCTTCCTGCCTCAGGGCCAGGTGGCTCTGCTTGAGCCACTGTATAGACACTCAAGGTTACTATGTTTGATGCCAGTGAGTGGCTCTCTTCCACACAACATGCCCTCTAAGAAGGAGCTCCAGTGGAGAGTAGACATGTGCATCTAAGTGATGAGTCTGAGGGGAGCCTCAGGTCCTGTTTATGCTGCCCTCATTTGAGGGGAAACCTTTTGCTGAAGCTCAGACTGGTAAAAAATCCCAAATAGGCACTTCCGCTTTTAGAGGGGAATGAATTTTAACCATTACCTTTGCAGACAATAAAAGTTAGCTATGTGTCATGCCACGGCCAAGGCTGGGCAAATAAGGCCGCTTCCAAGACAAGGCCCCCTGCCATTGTCACCACACCCAGTGCAGACACTGGGGGCAGAAATGACCTAGTGAGGAGCTCAGGATGTTGATGAGACCAAGAAGCACAGTGCCAGCCTGACCCACCTGCCGACCTCGCACTCCCTCAGTGCCCCCAGGACTGGTGCACAGATGGAGGGGGCTTGGGGGGATGTGCGCACATCCAGCCCTCCCTCCCTGGGTGGCGCCCTCCTGCAGCCTCCCGGCACCCTTACTTTGAGCGTGCTGTTCTTGGCACTCAGCTGCTGCTCAAGCTGGGAGATCTGGCTGGCCGAGTTCTCGCGCAGCTTCGTGAGGCTGGCCTGGAGTCTCTGCACGTCCTCCACAAGCTGGGCGATCTCCCGCTCTTTGGCGGCCAACTCAACTTCCAGGCTGGAGCGGGTCAGCACCTCTATGGCCTGCTCCTAGGGAGAAGAAAGGAAATGACAAAACTGCACCAGCTTCGGGCATGGGCTTGGGGCAACTGTGCTGGCAACGAGGGGAAAACACAAGACTCAAGGGCGTGGATGGTGAGCTCACAGCAAGAGACACTCCCGGCCTCTACTCAGGCTGAGCCTACAACGGGCCGCCACGGCACCTTCCCACGTATATGCTAGCTTGCTCCATCTGCATTTAGTCACTCAACAAATATTTATTGAGTGCCCACAATGTAATGGCATACAGCTGCGAACAAAAAAGCCAAAAACCCCTGCCTTCCCAGAGCTTACATTCTAGTGGGGATGGGGAGATGCAATAAATAAACATGTTAGGGTGGTGATAAGTGCTACAGAAAAACATAGGAAACAAGCATGGGGGCTGGGAGGTGGGAGAGGCTTTACTGAGGCTTATTGAGATGTTGTCCGAGCAAAGACTTGTGACGGGTGGGGGAGGGGCAGCATGTTCCAGAACATTCCAAAGCATTCGAGTTTTCAATTGTGAGATATGAATCAATGTCTTTTGGTTTCATTATTAAATCGATTATCTAGAAACTTAGATACTGTTTGATGAGCTGATTCTCAGAGCCAGCATTTTCAAAATAGCTAAAAGATATGGAAAATGTGTATTTGGGGTCCCTTGGCTTAGAAACTCTTATGATAATCTGATTTTTTTAAAAAAATTTTTTCCTCAAAAAATGCTTATTGTGGAAAATATGCAAAACAGAGAAAAGGTATAAAAAAGAAAAACTCATCCACAATTCTACTTTTCAAAGACTAAAACGGTGTTTTTTCAAGTTTTAAAAATAATGCCGGTTCCTGAATGATTTGGAAAGCTTTTTAGAGAGGCAGAGGCATGTGTGAACGGCAGTGACGGGATGCGGAGGACAGGACGGCTCTGGCCCCAACGATGGCAAAACCTGGGGGTAGCTCAGGTCGTGGCCCAAATGCCACTGTCCCTGTTGTCACCTCCTCCCCTGAAATGCACTGCTCTGTGTCAATCTTACCCATATTGGGTGGCAGTGGCAGGCCCTAGCTGGCAGGTGCAACCATGCCCTTCTGTGCCCTGATGGGCTTGTTTGCATTTGGGGACAGCCAATCAATCACCCAGGGAAACAATTTTTCACATGTTCCTCCTGGGAAATTAAGGTCTTTACCACTTTAAGACTGTCCAGCTTGATGTGTAACGCAGTGACTCCTCTGTGTGTCTTGGATTTGTGTCAGGTTGTAAAATCAGGTCCTTGTTTCTCCCCCACCCCTGGAAGATCTGCACTCGGCCCCGGGGCCCAGTGAGCATCTTCCCGAAGGTTTATTTCACAGGCACATGCCGTCCAGACCAGTCCTACTCCAAGTGCAGGCCACGGACTGCGGCCAATTAAACTGCGGCTGGTGCACAACGAGACAAGCACAGAAAGTGAGAGTGAAGGCTTGGAAACTGTTACAGCAACTCCACACTGCTGTGACACTTTCACTGTCTTTTGTAAAACTATCAGTCTGCCACAGATTGGAAACGAAAAAAACAAAACAGAACTGTCCTTGGCCACAGGGAGCCTGGGAGGCACTGCCCTGAACAACGTTGGCCGGGACCCATGGCAAGGAGCCCTGGGCAGTATGTGGTGGTCTCCCACGTGTCAGGACAGTGGAGTCTAATGGAACAATAAGGGAGCCTCGGGAGGAGGCCGGGAAAGAAGGGAGAGACAGGCCTAGCTTGCAGGGCTGGGCAGAAAAAAGGCGGACTCGGTTTTAGGGCAGGAGCCTAGGGAAAGGGTAGGTGCCTTGGTTGGGAGGGACAGGGGACAGGGCAGGAGAAGTGACCCACACTGCCTTTTGAGCGATCATGCTGGCACCTGCTGGGGAACGTTTGGGGGGGGGGTGGCCCAAGAAGCCTGGACTTGGGGTGGCCACAGGAAGCCCCTGGAGGCTCTGATGCAGGAAGGGGCTAGGATAGGTGATGGTGGGTATAAACAGATCCATGTCTACCTAATTTATTTCATCAACCTCCCAACCTGAGGGATCCAGCCCCCAAAAAAGTGCTTAAGGTGCTGTTAGGGAAAGAGCCTGTAAAAGCAACCAAAAGATGATCTGGGTTTTAAAGGGGGCAAACATGAGTTAATACATCATGGATAAGCACCTCAGATACTATGTATGAGGACAGCAGCTCTTGGTGCTGACCCTGGAGCCAGGACACATACCTGGGAGTGGGTGGTCCTTCTGTCAACCCCAGTTCCAGCTCTGCCACAAGCTGGTGTGTGACCCTGCGCATGTCATTTAATCCTCAGGAGTCTGAGCCACATTCCTCATTCATAATGTAGCAGACGTCATTACTGACGTGCATAAAAGGAGGTGAGATGACAGACCCCAAAGCCATAAGATGCTAGAGATAAGAAAAGATCACCTTCCCTCAGCCCAGGCCTGGTCACTCCTGTCTCCAGGATGGGGAGTACCCCTGGATGTCCCATCATCAGGACATGACAGGGAACTAAGAAGGAAATGAAGACGGGCTTGTGGGACGATCTAGGGCTGGGAGGTGCGAGAGGCCTGAGCCAGGGTGACAGAGCAGGGCCGCTAAGCCCAAAGATCACCATCTGGAAAGAAAACCTATGCAACAGCAAGCAAGGTGGGCATCCTGAGGTAAAAGGGGCAGCCGTTACAAGTTCAGGGAGGCTGGTGTCAGGCCATTGAAAGCCACTGAGATTGCTACTCAAGAAGTGAAGTTACAATGGGCACATGTGGATTCAATGGGGGCCAGGGGCACTGATACCCTCACATCTGTCCAGGGCTTAATCGCCCCAGAATCACTTGGGAGATCTGGGAAATATACAGGTTCCCGGCCTTAGAAGCTCCCTCAGGGATTCTGGTAGAAGCCAGGCTCAGGACCCTGGCTCAGACAAGCACATGAAGGAAGGAGCCAGGACCCTGGCTCAGACAAGCACATGAAGGAAGGAGGCAGGACCCTGGCTCAGAAAAGCATGTGAAGGAAGGAGCAGAAAGGGACTAACCCAAGCCCAGAATCCTGACTTTAAAACATGGAAAAAATAGAAGGGCTTCTGATGCCAGTGGTGGGGCATGTTTTCAAAGGGAAAAGAAAACGTAAAAACAGAAGTCACTCCGGTGGCCTTCCATCAGATTTGTCTCTCTGAACCTGCTTGCCTCCCCTTACTGCTCACCTGCTGGCAGGAAATATCACAAGTTGTCTAACTGTCCGTGGAGTAGTCTGACTAAGACTGGAGCGCTGAGACTGAGGGGAGCTGGATAACAAGCTCTCTTATCCTGCAGCCATTTCCATGTTAAATATGAATGAGACGCAGAATCACTACTCAATACGGAAATCCTCACTGCAGAGTGACGGCAAGCCCTGGACCCCAGCCTGAGACACGCAGCAGCAGGCTGGGCTAAGCTTCTAGTTCTATGTGCCCCACTGAGGGCAAGAAGAGGGAACAGGGGCCTCTGTTTCATCTCTTTCTTTTTGCCACCTCTACTCCTGCCACCACCAGTTAAACAAAGCAGGCTGGCTTCTATCACACTATTCACTTTTTCTAGTATTATTTTGGTCTGTTTAGGTTAAAAAAGGTGGCCTGCTTTGGTGCACCAGAACCCTGAACTGATCGTATTTGTCTGCAAATACTTCACAAAGTAAGGAACCCAGGTGGCACAATGGTTAAGGACTCGGCTGCTAACTGAAAGACTGGTGGTTCGAACCCACCCAGTCTCAGCTGGAGAAAAGGCCTGGTGATCTGCTCCTGTAAAGACGACAGCTCAGAAAACCCTGTGGGATAATTTTACTCTGTCACATTGGGTTGCTATGAGTTGGAAATCGACTCTACGACACCTAACAACACTTTAAAAGTACCTTCATCTAGATTGTCTCCTTCAGCGCACATGAAGAAGGGGTAGGGCAGGCGTTGGGGAAGAAGAATGAACTTTGGAGTAGGACAAACTTAGGTTTCGATTCTGGCTTTACATTTTCAAGCTGTGTGGCCTTGGGCAAATTACTTAACTCCTCCGAGCCTCAGGAGGTCCCTGGGTGGCACAAATGGTTTGCACTCGTCTACTAACCAAAGGTTGGCAGTTTGGACCCATCCAGCAGTGCCATGGAAGAAAGGCCTGGTAATCTACTTGGGTAAAGATTATGGCCATGAAAACCCTATGGAGCAGCTCTACTTCTGTAACACAAGTTGTCACCATGTGTCTAAACTGATTTGACAGCAATGGGTTTGGTTTGGTTTTGGTCTGAACCTCGGTCTCCTTATCTGTAGAACGATGATAATAATAGCACCTCTAAGGGCTGTGGTGTTGGGAGGCAGAAATGAGATGCCCACCTGAAGCCTGGCCCGTCTCTACCAGAGCTCTGTGGGTGACTGCTCACCTTCTAGGATCGGTGATTCCGCTGACCCCCGATGGATCAGTTTTGGCTTTCACTACATCGATAGAGTCCACTGTTTTTCTGCCGTGTTATGCCGGCCAAAGCCAAAAGACCATTCTTCTGCCGGCCCAGTTTCCTATGCTCACTACCCAACTGGCTGGAGCTGCAGCGGCCTATGTGGGGAATGCAGACCCAACGGAAACCCCAGCAGGATCGCTCTTTGAAGACTGAATCAATGCCATGTAAACACTGCACTTACCGATGATGAAGTGTCTAAGCACCCCTACGATCTGCAACTTACTCTACCCGCAAAAACATTCATTTCCTTCTCAAATGTTTGGGTTGCTGCAGTCCCGAATGGTGCCGAAAATCCTTTCCATCAAAACATTTCACTCAGGAGCCCTGTGCAGACACACTAGGATGCATGGCTTCCCCTAGAGTACCAAGCTGACCATAGAGGCTGGAGAGGCTGGTACTGATCCATCCCTGAGGGCTTTCTTTCAGCGATGGCATGGTATTCAGGCCTCTGAACTTGGGTGACAGAAAAGTAACAAAGCGAAGGGTGCATTTTGGTTAAGATTAAGACCCAGAGTCCATGAAGCACAAAGGATGTGACGGTCCCTTTAATGGAAAAATTTCTCCAATTTCTCCATATCCTGAAACACTCAAATCATGTTTTATTTAACATACTTAAAAAAAAAGAAAACTAAAATCCATTCTTAAAAGGTAGCCCTAACATGAAAAATTTGCTTTAGGTCTGAAATGCTATGGTTCAGATGTACTTCTAGGGAATACAGTAAAACCTGTGAAAGCCGGAACCTGTGCAAAGCAGAAACCTGTCAGAGAAGGAAAACTCAAATAACTTCCGTTAAACAGAGAGCGCTGAAAAAGTGGTGACTGCACTCTATCAAAGGGTGGAGAACCTGTGAGACCCGGAAAAACAGGGCAGGCCCATCGCGTTCCAGCTCTCACAGGTTTCTCCGTGGTTTAAAGCCTGGTCCAGGGAGTCAGAGAAGCCCCTGGGTGGCATAAATGCTTACCACATTCCGCTGCAGACCACAGGCTGGCAGTTCAAGTCTACCCGAAGTTACCTCGGAAGAAAGCCCCGCTGATTTACTCCCCAAAGTCAGCCACTAAGATCCCTGCGGAGCACAGCTCTGCTCTGACACACACGGGGTCTCCATGAGCGGAAACGACACGAGAGCGCAGCTCTGCTCTGACACACACGGGGTCTCCATGAGCGGAAACGACACGTGAGCCCAGCTCTGCTCAGACACACACGGGGTCTCCATGAGCGGAAGCGACCCGAGAGCGCAGCTCTGCTCAGACACACACGGGGTCTCCATGAGCGGAAGCGACCCGAGAGCGCAGCTCTGCTCTGACACACACGGGGTCTCCATGAGCGGAAGCGACCCGAGAGCGCAGCTCTGCTCTGACACACACGGGGTCTCCATGAGCGGAAGCGACTCGAGAGCGCAGCTCTGCTCTGACACACAGGGGGTCTCCATGAGCGGAAAGGACCCGAGAGCGCAGCTCTGCTCTGACACATGGGGTCTCCATGAGCGGAAACGATCCGAGAGCACAGCTCTGCTCTGACACACACGGGGTCTCCATGAGCGGAAACGACCCGAGAGCGCAGCTCTGCTCTGACACACGGGGTCTCCATGAGCGGAAACGACCCAAGAGCGCAGCTCTGCTCAGACACACACGGGGTCTCCATGAGCGGAAACGACACGAGAGCGCAGCTCTGCTCCGACACACACGGGGTCTCCATGAGCGGAAACGACCCGAGAGCGCAGCTCTGCTCCGACACACACGGGGTCTCCATGAGTGGAAACGACCCGAGAGCGCAGCTCTGCTCTGACACACACGGGGTCTCCATGAGTGGAAGCGACTCGAGAGCGCAGCTCTGCTCTGACACACACGGGGTCTCCATGAGCGGAAGCGACTCGAGAGCGCAGCTCTGCTCTGACACACACGGGGTCTCCATGAGCGGAAACGACCCCAGAGCGCAGCTCTGCTCTGACACACACGGGGTCTCCATGAGTGGAAACGACTGGAGAGCGCAGCTCTGCTCTGACACACACGGAGTCTCCATGAGCTTAAACGACCTGAGAGCGCAGCTCTGCTCTGACACACGGGGTCTCCATGAGCGGAAATGACCCGAGAGCACAGATCTGCTCTGACACACACGGGGTCTCCATGAACGGAAGCGACTCGAGAGCGCAGCTCTGCTCTGACACACACGGGGTCTCCATGAGCTTAAACGACCCCAGAGCGCAGCTCTGCTCTGACACACGGGGTCTCCATGAGCGGAAACGGCACGAGAGCGCAGCTCTGCTCTGACACACACGGGGTCTCCATGAGCGGAAGGGACCAGAGAGCACAGCTCTGCTCTGACACACACGGGGTCTCCATGAGCGGAAACGACCCGGGAGCGCAGCTCTGCTCTGACACACACGGGGTCTCCATGAGTGGAAACGACTCGAGAGCAGAGCTCTGCTCTGACACACACCGGGTCTCCATGAGTGGAAGCGACTCGAGAGCAGAGCTCTGCTCTGACACACACCGGGTCTCCATGAGTGGAAACAACTCGAGAGCGCAGCTCTGCTCTGACACATACGGGGTCTCCATGAGCCGGAAACAACTCTAGAGCGCAGCTCTGCTCTGACACACACGGGGTCTCCATGAGTGGAAACAACTCAAGGGCGCAGCTCTGCTCTGACACACACGGGGTCTCCATGAGCCGGAAACTACTTGAGAGCACAGCTCTGCTGATACACACGGGGTCTCCATTAGCTGGAAATGACTCGAGAGCACAGCTCTGCTCTGACACACACGGGGTCTCCATGAGCTGGAAACGACTCGAGAGCACAGCTCTGCTCTGACACACACGGGGTCTCCATGAGTGGAAACGACTCGAGAGCAATGGATGCAGGGCGTCAGAAGACCCCGGTCCAGTCTGGGCTCAGATGCTGGCTAATTCTGGGGGAGGTGTTCCTGGTCATAGAGTTCCTGCTTCTTCCTCTACATAAAAACCCAAACCAAACCCAGTGCCGTCGAGTCGATTCCGACTCATAGAGACCCTACAGGACAGAGTAGAACTGCTCCATAGAGTTTCCAAGGAGCACCTGGTGGATCTGAACTGCCAACCCCTTGGTTAGCAGCTGTAGCACTTAATTGCTACACCAGCAGGGTTTCCTTCATCTATATAAATAGTAATACCCCGTTTCACAGATTAGGTGAAATAATGCCTGCCAAATTGACGTAAAAATTTATTACAACAGTAATTTTTTCCTGCTAGACTGCTGTCTCTCGGGGAAGGACCTACTCTCATTCTTCATTGTTTTCCTAGTGTCTGCTACAAGCTTTGGCACACAGAAGGGCTCAATAAATCTTTGTTGAATACAAGAACATCTATAATTGCAACACACTTATCATAGGGTATCAGGGCTAAAGGGACCTTAGCAAACCAAAAAAAGAACCCAAATTTGTTGCTGTCGAGTTGATTCTGATTCATAGTGACCCTACAGGACAGAGAAGAACTGCCCCACAGGGTTTCCAAGGAGTGGCTGGTGGGTTTGAACTGCTGACCTTTTGGTGAGCAGCCGTAGCTCTTAACCACTGTGCCACCAGGGCTCCAAAGGGACCTTAGAATCACTTAATTTTTATTTTACAAATGAGGAGACTAGCTACAGAGCTGAGCCTGGTAGAGACTAGGACTCCCGGATCAGAGACAATGACGCCAGCCACAGTAACAGTATTACGAGCAATTGCAAAGTTTTACTAAGGACTTATTAGATGCCAGGCATCGTTCTAAACGCTTTTCTCACAAAAACTTTTTGAGTCCTCGCAAAACCCCCACTTCACGGAGATGAAACTGAGAGTCAGGGAAGTTAAGCCACATGTCCAAAGTCACAAGGCCGATAAGTTGCAGAACTGGGATATGAACCTAAGAGTATGGCTGATATCTGTGGTCTTAACCACTATGCTGCTCCAAGTCACTGCACAGAACTGAAAAAGAAAGAGTCTGACAACCAGTAATCCAAAGTCCTCTTGGTCAAGCTGAGAAAGTTCTAGCTAAGAGCTACCTTTGTTAATCTTATAAAACCATGAGGCAAAATGACCAAGGTTTTTGCCTTGCTCTTCCTGAATGCTGGCACTTCAGATGTGAGAGTCCAGTGCTGATGTAAGTCAGAGCAGGTGGCTATTTTATTACCTCATGGGCCTCCCAGCTCACCATGAACGGTTTTTCGCCACGGCAGTACACATCCAGGAGAACAAACTTCCAATTTTCCCTTGCAGTTCTGGCAAGGATTCAGTCAACGATCTCCACCCGGGCACTGTCAATTACCCTCTGGGCCAGCGTGATCCCATCTCACCCACCTCCGGCTCTGTACTGGGAGGCCTCATGCTGACCGTGAAGCACGGGTGCATAATCAGCGAGGCTTGGCCTTCTGACTTGAACAGGTTCCACCCTCAAATTCTTAAAAGCACCCCCCACCAAGAAAGCAGTCCTGTTGAAAATATTATTCCAGAAAGAGACGCTAGGAACAAAAATAACAAAGCAGCTGTAACATAAAGTTGCAGATGCCAGGCGGGCAGAGGCCCGACAGCCGTGACTACCCACCACATCCGGAGCCTTCTGGATCTGTGAGGCCAGCTGGAGAGAGTGGTTGGCCGACGAGAGCTGCTCCCTTAGGGTCTCCGCCTCTCTCTGAGCCACCTCTGCCCTCTGAAGGAAATGAAAAGGGGTGAAAAGAGAAAGTACATTCAGTTTAACAACTGACAATTATTACAAGAACATTCATCAATTCATGCCTGACTGACTATAATTGATTTTCCTAAACACTCCACCTAATAAATGCTAGGAGAAAACATCGAATGTGATGGATTTTTATTTTAAACAGTACAAGGAAGAAATAATTGAGCGATTATGACAGTAATTTAACGCTAGGAGCAAGGAATCCCCTGCTGGTACTAACGCTCCGGCCCACTGAATTTCCCAGACTGAATAAATACAAGTGGAAATAGAGTCTTTTGATTCAATTTCTTTCTATTCTCATAGACCAAGAAGATTTTATTGCAGGATTGCTCCTGGGAGTAATTCTCACGGGTAAACAGTGAATTAAAGACACTTTGGCCATTCTCTTCCTAAAACAGGCACAATGTTGTAGTTGTTTTCCTGCACAAAGTCTTTCCATAAACGTAAAGGGTGTAAATGCTCCTTCTTTTGTGAGAACCAGGCTTATTTCAATATATTTAACCCTTCGCCTGACAAAGCTTTCGAACACCAGTGCTGCTACTGTTAGCCAATCCGAGGCCAGTGGCCCTGGAGCTGGGGCTCCAGGAGCAAGGGAGCCGACTACAGAGAGAGGTTGCAAGAGAAATGCCTGGACTCTCCTGTCATTTGCATGTAATTCCCGGATGAGGAAAGCAATGTCACAGGGGAGCAAACCAGGATTTCCCGCTGGATATGATGGGGGGGGGCGGGGCACGAAGGAGCAGCAGGCAGGAGTTAAAGTAAGAGGTCTGGGTGTTTGGGAGCAGAGGAACCTGGGCAGTTGCCTAACCTAAGCATCCATCTTCCTGTCTCTAAAACGGGACCATCACCCTCTTCGTAGAGACCTTGCATCCACGGAAGTGCACGCACTCAGCATTCATCAGAGGGGTCTTACGGGTGAGCTTGTGCTCGTTTCACAATTATTATGAAGACAAAACTCTTAGGTGGGTGCGAAATGGTAATGACCATGGGTGGGTGATCTGAAAAGTGACAGAACCTTCTTCCCACCAGACTCACATTCGGCTAATAGAGCAGGTAAACGAGAAAGGCCTGGCTGAGCAGGGATACTGTGTGAGTTTTATTTGGGGGGTGACAGCATGTGTCTGCTACCAGCTAAGAAAGAACTGGAAAAGGCGAAACCAGGAGTTAGCCTGCCTGGTCCTCTATCGCCCGTCTAGTGTTGTATGAGGAGCGGGCCTGGCGCCCTCCAGTGATTCTGAGGTTGGCTTCCATTCCCAGCAGCACTGTTCTGAGAATCTACCTGCTCTGCACACAGACAAATGAGGACATTCCAACAACAGCTGGTCTGCCCAGGTGGTGCTGGTGGCCTCCTGCCTGCTTGCTTCTTGGGGTGCTCTTGGAATCACACTCAACCCAATTTAGCACCTGGCCAGACCTGCCCATGGCCAGTCTCCTCCCACCCTATCTGTTCCAAACAGCATCTAGAACCATTTTAGGTCCTTAGTCATCTGGCAAGGTGGCTGTTTTCTATTGAGAGAGGTGGCAACGTGATCAGGATGGCTAAAGTGGCTGGGGTGATTCTGGTGCGTGCCCACTCCTCAACTATTACAGCTACGGGAGGGTTTCCTCCTCAGTGATTCCAGTCTATTTTCAGACACGCCATTCATTCCAAGAGTTAGCTTTCTTTTCAGCTAAGTCCTTGGGCACAGAATCCTCGTAACTCTGCCAGGAATGATGGTAATTTACTGGATACTTTTGACATAGTTCTTAGCCTAGTGGAGGAGCTGTCCTGGTGGCAGCCAATGAGGTAGCATCACCACCACTCGACTCATACACTTGGCCCCAGAATGAGTTCTGGAACGAGCAGAGCTCGGGACGGCATGGCCAATGGGCTGATGAGAGTCCCACTCAGAGGGGAGACCCTTCTGATCAAAGCACATGGCTTCCAGGACAAGCATCCAGGCATCGATAATTTCTTCCTCAGTCTGCGTAATTCCTTCAGAGCTTTTGCACTTGTATTCAGTTTCCAAGCTTATGAAAAGAATCACTCTGGCCTGTCCCTTTGTAGTCGCAGCCGTTGATCTCATTTGGCCTGACTTGGTTAGTTCAGTGCAACTTTTTGATTATATATTTAGTTAGGATTTATATCCTGAATGCCGCCTCCCACAAAAGAGTTGAGTTAAATGTGCACAGAGCAGAACAATTAAAATAAAAACAGGAGCAGAAGCAGTTAAAGGAGAAAGCAGGGAAACAGGTGTTGAGAAGCAGTTGGATTGATGAGTTTTGTCGACAGCCACATTTAACCCCACTGTGCGCAGCTAGGACAGAAAGAAAGGGTGAGTGCTGGGCCACATGACTGGTATCACTGGCTTCCGAGCTCTCCCACTTTCTTGACTAACAACTTAACCAGCTGAAGCTGCACATGGCTAGAACTGGGATCAATGACGGGAGATGGAAAGCTGTTTTCTGTTCTGGAACCCCAGACACGGAGCTGTGGTTACTATGAGTCACCTAACTCTGTTGTCCCTGACAAGCTCCCTGTTTCCTCCTGTGTCCCCATGGAGACAAAGGCATGGGGACACATGTCCAGGTCTCGGTCAGGGCTGAGCCATGTTACAGCCTGCCAGGCTGGTTACAGCCAACCGACGATGAGAACAGTGCTTGCCAGGCCTGAGCGGCCGTCCTGGGAGGTTTCTCTTGCTGGCTCTTGCTTGCCTCTGTGCTTTTCTGAGAAATGGAGAAAGTGCTGGAAACACAGCAAAAGTAAAGAAGGAGAGTAGGTGAATAAATGAGGACATTGCTCGCATTTTGGTGTTAGCTCTGACCACAATGATAGAAAACAGCTACCGTGCAGGATGACTAACGACCAATAAGATGACATGGTCAAGTGCCAGTAGTGCCCACCATAAGGAAACTAGTGTCCAGTAAATGTCATCATCATTATTGAGGCCCTCTCTTGAGATGCCTCAGGTCGGCATTAGTCTTTCCTCATCTACAGTGGAAGGCTTTCTTAGGGGATGGGGCTATAGACTGTAAGCTGCTCTTTGCCTCCGCTCAGCAGTCACCACAAAGGTAGGAGGCAGCGAGTCCCTCCTTGTTTCAACAATTCTTCATGTTAGTCATGTCAGTGGACAGTGATGATCAGGAAGGGATTACCCAATAAGCAAGGTAAGCATGTATGTACCAGGATCAACAAAACAAGGGTATCAGTTGTCCAAGGCGAAGACTCATAGACGCCAAGCAGACAGGACACAAGGAAAAGCGAGTGCTGCGGTGAAAGAGTACTGGCAGGGCACTAAATGAAACTGGTATCAGCTCCAGTGCATGAGAATGTGTGGCTGGAAATAAAGTTCACACACAGTTACAAGGGCACCCATGTGCAAGGCTGTTTAAGCCACGAGGCCCCTACACTTCAACATCGTCGTTGTCGATAGCTGTCTCCTACAGCCCGCTCCTATGTAACTGAAATTCCTTATCTCTGCAGGTCTCTTGGGAATATACTATTTCTTTTTAATAAACAAGGGGTATGGCTGAGCTGTTGTATCTAACTCTTGTTACATTCACCCAACATGCAACTGGATCCAACATAAGTGGCTACTGGGCAAGAGCGGATTACATTAATAGCTAACAGGTCTCTGATCCATTTTGAGACAATCGTCTTGTACAACCACGTCTGCTGATCCAGCAAGTCCAGCCAGGAGATCCAGCAATGCTCTTTGCCATGATACAAACACCAGTGTGCTCCTGAGCACATCCTGGTAAACAGTGAGAACTCCAGTCCCAGATGATGTGCAATAAGTTGACCTCTACATTTAATTCAATCAAGTCACTTTTTAACTGTACAGCATTTACGTAGAGAGTTACATCCTAAGTTTTGTAAACAATAATACTTATAACTTTAAAATATGTTTGGCATACACACAGACGCAATCTTGTTGTTGTTGTTAGGTGCTGTCGAGTCGATTCTGACTCATAGCGACCCTATACACAACAGAACGAAAAACTGTCCGGTCCTGTGCAATTCTTATGATCGCTGGTACGCTTGAGCTCATTGTCACAGCCACCACGTCAATCCATCTTGTTGAGGGTCTTCCTCTTTCTCCTGACTCTGTACTTTGCTAAGCATGATGTCCTTCTCCAGGGACTGGTCCCTCCTGACAACATGCCCAGTACATAAGATGCAGTATTGCCATCCTTGCTTCTAAGGAGCATTCTTGTTGCACTTCTTCCAAGACAGATTTGTTTGTTCTTTTGGCAGTCCATGGTATATTCAATATGCTTCACCAACACCACAATTCAAAAGTGTCAATTCTTCTTCGGTGTTCCTTATTCATTGTCCAGCTTTCACATGCATATGATGAGACTAAAAATACCATGGCTTGGATCAGGCTAACCTTAGTCTTCAAGGTGACATCTTTGCTTTTCAGCACTTCAAAGACGTCCTTTGCAGCAGATTTACCCACTGCAATGTGTCTTTTGATTTCCTGATAGCTGCTTCCACGGGTGTTCATTGTGGATCCAAGTAAAATGAAATCCTTGACAACTTCAGTCTTTTCTCCGTTTATCATGATGTTGCTTATTGGTCCAGTTGCGAGGATTTTTGTTTTCTTTATATTGCGGTGCAATCCACACCGAAGGCTGTGGTCTCTGATCTTCAGCAGTAAGTACTTCAAGTCCTCTTCTCTTTTAGCAAGCAAGGTTGTGTCATCTGCATAATGCAGGTTTTTAACGAGTCTTCCTCGAATCCTGATGCCCCGTTCTTCTTCATACAGTCCAGCTTCTCGGATTATTTGTTCAGCATACAGATTGAATAGGTACGGTGAAAGGATACAACCCTGACACACACTTTTCCTGACTTTAAACCAATCGGTATCCCCTTGTTCTGTCCGAACAACTGCCTTCTTACTCTGTGTAAAGGTTCCTCATGAGCACAACTAAGTGTTCTGGAATTGCCATTCCTCGCAATGTTATTCATAATTTATTATGATCCACACAGTCGATTGCCTTTGCATAGTCAATAAAACACAGGTAGACATTCTTCTGGTATTCTCTGCTTTCAGCCAGGATCCATCTGACAGCAGCAATGATATCCCTGGTTCCACATCCTCTTCTGAAACCAGCCTGAATTTCTGGCAGTTCCCTGTCAATATACTGCTACAGCTGTTATTGAACGATCTTCAGAAAAATTTGCTTGCGTGTGATATTAATGATGTTGTTCTATAATTTCCACATTCGGGTGGATCACCTTTTTTGGGAATAGGCATAAATATGGCTCTCTTCCAGTCAGTTGGCCAGGAAGCTGTCTTCCATATTTCTTGGCATAGATGAGCGAGCACCTCCAGCGCTGCATCTGTCTGTTGAAACATCTCAGTTGATATTCCATCAATTCCTGGAGTCTTGTTTTCTGTCAATGCCTTCAGAGCAGCTTGGACTTCTTCCTTCAATGCCATGGGTTCTTGATCGTATGCTACCTCTTGAAATGGCTGAACATCAACTAATTCTTTTTGGTATAATGACTCGGTGTATTCCTTCCATCTTCTTTCGATGCTTCTTCCGTCATTTAATATTTTCCCCAAAGAAATCTTTACTATTGCAACTTGAGGCCTGAATTTTTTCCTCAGTTCTTTCAGCTTGAGAAATGCCGAGCATGTTCTCCCCTTTTGGTTTTCTATCTCCAGCTCTTTGCACGTGTCATTATAATACTTTACTCTGTCTTCTCGAGCCGCCCTTTGAAATCTTCTGTTCAGTTCTTTTATTTCATCATTTCTTCCTTTTGCTTTAGCTGCTTGACCTCCGTAAGCAAGTTTCAGAGTCTCCTCTGACATCCATTTTGGTCTTTTCTGTCTTTCCTGTCTTTTCAATGACTTCTTGCTTTCTTCATGTATGATGTCCTTCCACAACTTGTCTGGTCTTCGGTCACTAGTGTTCAATGCATTAAATCTGTTCTTGAGATGATCTCCAAATTCAGGTGGGATATACTCAAGGTCAGTCTAACATACATTTAATATAATATTAACATGGGTAATAATTTAATATGCTACTAACACAGAAACTTCCAAACAATACTGGAAATATTAATATTTAACATGAAAAGTTTTAGTTTATGTATCAAGTGAGTTTTTCATTGTTTTGCAGGACACAGTGCTTGATATTTCTCTATATATGCTGATAAACGAGGTATTAGGTACATTAAGAGGATGCAAAATTTATCATGCAAAATATGTTTCTGTTTTCCAACAATGAGTGTGTTTCTAAATTCATCTTCCAAGGAAGCAACAAAGGGCATGGATATACCTGGTGAAGAATGCATGAAGGCATTCAGGAAATTAGTGCAGGCTTATCCCAATGACTTAAATACAGACCTTTATGAAGAAGTGGGACAATTCCATTCTTACATAAGAACTAAGTTCACAGATTCAGGAAAGACAAATTTTACTCATGTAGGCATGTATGAGTCCATAATAGAAGATAAAATATAACTCATATTTTCCAATGTTTACACTGCTTTACACATATTCCTAACATTAATGATCACAAACGGCACAACAGAATGCTCGCTTTCATCCCTAAAGAAACTCAAAAACCCTTAATGTACAATAATGGTTCAAGAAAGACTTGATTCATTATCCTTACTACACATGGAAGTAGATATTGCTCGGCAGCTTAATTGTGACAAAATCACTGAAGAATTTATAAGAGCAAAGAGTAGAAATGTTTTTAATTATAACATGTTAGAGACAAAAGATCTATCTAAAAATACAATACAGTATTTTGTGATAATATTTGTTTTCTGGTCATTAAATTTTCTTTTATGACATCTTTTCATCTGTTCATTTATAATTATAGCATTTATCACAAAACAAACATCAAAATTGAGTATGAGTCGTTTAAAGCAAAATTGGTAAAAATCAATTTTTCCTTGTGGGAGATCAACAGAATCTTATATTAATTGTTGAAAGAACTAAGTTCACCGACTCATTTTCTCTGCTGTAGGATATGTGCAATATTCTTTTTATAGAAAATGTGGTACATAGTACACCTACTCCTAACTTATTGACTATCTCGTTATCCAACATTTCGCATTTATGACGACAGAAGAAAACTACTATCCAACTGTTTTACACATCGAGGAGCCAAGGTGAGAGGCGTTGGAGGAGGAGGATGGCAATGCTTGTGAGAGGAAGCGAGGCCACAGGGGCTGCCAGAAGTTAGTATTACCTGGGTCTGGATGAGGAGCTAGGCCAGGCCTGTGGCGAGCATAGGGCAGGTAGGTGGCACACACGAGGCGGGTTTGGCCAGGCCTTGAGGAGGCGGTGGGAATCGGGGTTGGAGGGGCAGGGCTCGGAAGTCTCTTCTTCCAAATGGGCTTCTCTGCGACCTCTGCAGCCTCCTCCGGGCCCAGCCGTCCACTACTGAGGCCCATCTCTGGGGCCAGTGGAGCAGGAAGATGGCCTGGAGTGTGGTCAGATGATGGTTGGGCCCCTGCTGCTCTGGAGGTGGTGGGTAAACCCTGATCACCACCACCGTCAAGCCCTGCAGACTCCATGGTGGTGAGGAAAGAGAGCCTGTGTGCCACGTGCCTCCTGAGATGCACTGGGGGTGCCCAATAGGTGGTGACTCTTGCAAAATGGCGATTTTGCGTAACGACCTGGTCTTTGGGACCTAACTTTATTGATAAGTGAGGAGTAGGTGTAAAAATCTTAGGACCCCAATTTACTAAAAATTTTATAATCCAGTTCATCTCACTCTGAGAAAATGCCACATGACACTTTTGCATTCAATGCGTGAGTAAGCAGGAAGGTGCCACAGACTACCACTGCTTAGGGCCCTCACCTGCCTAAATCTGGCTCTGGTGTTGATGCGTCCCACCCACGCAGCCCCGGCCAGCTCAGGAGTTACAGGTGAGCTTCTGTCATTAGAGAAGGTGACAGACACTGCTCTGCTCTTTGTGACAGTTGCACATGGGTCACTGGGTGACTCAGGGACGGGCAGCCTACACTGAGGGCCCTCAGTACCTGGGAAACACTGAGCCTGTCCCAGAGGAAGGCCCACAGGGAAGCCTTTGTGGCCCAGGAGGCCCCAGGGAGAGGCAGTAAAGGAATGGGCTTCCCCTTATCTCACCCTCTAAGGGACCATGTCACATGTGAATAATGGATGCTGACAGCTTATTTCCAGGTCTTAAAGTCTGAACAATTTGATTCATAAGGCGGAGGAGAGGCATCATGGAAAAGACGACAGGGAGGAGTAGGAGGCAGCAGCCACACTGGGGACCGCAGCCTAAGACTGTGGGTGAGGCCCAGGGGAGAAGGTGGGCCAGGCCAGGCACAGCTAGTGTGAAACGGGGGCTCCACACCCAGGGAAGTGGCTGTTATTAGATGACTTGTTTTCTGTTTCCCCCAGAACCAAGGTGGAGACGTGACAGAATCCTTACTGTCTCCCCTGTAGGGCAGGCTTGTTCCTAGCTCACCCATTTATGGGGTGGTCTTTGGGGTTCCTGGCTTTATGTGACTGTCTCCATCCAAACTTCTACCCTTCTTGGCCCTAGGTTTTGCCTCTTGTCCCCTCCTGTATGTGTGGCCGTTGAAACCTGGGCTGAGGGACATCAGAGATGAGCAAGTCCCTCCAGCGACAAAGCAACCATGTGAGCTGAAGATGAGCTGTGCCCCTCCCCTGAGTAGGCTTATGCCTAGCCAAGGGTGTGGACCTGGCTAGAAACACGGGCTGGTAGGAGGTCCCTCTTTGGATGGAGTCCTCGGATAGTACAAACAGTTAACACTCTCAGCTGCTAACCAAAAGGCTGAAGGTTCGAGGTGCCTTGAAAGAAAGGCCTGTGATCTACTTTCAAAAAACCAGCCATTGAAAACCCTATGGAGCACAGTCCTGCTTTGACACACATGGGGTTGCCATCCGTCAAATCAACTTGATGGCAACTTTTTTTCCCCCTCCTTGCACTACTTTCCTACTGGTGCTGTAACAAATTACCACAGATTTAGTGGATTACAACAATACAAATGTATCTTACAGTTCTGGAGGTCAGAGGTCTGAAATGAGTCTCAGTGGGCTAGCAGCAAGATGCTGGCACAGCTTCGTTCCTTCTGGAAGCTCCAGGGGAGACTCCGTTTCCTCACCTTTTCCAGCCTCTAGAGGCTGCTCACATTCCTTGGTTCATGGCCCCTTCCTCCATCTTCAAGGCCAGCAATGGCTGGTTGAGTCTTTCTCATAAGACATCACTCTGACACTGACTCTTCTGCCTCCTTCTCCGGCATTTAAAGAAGGACCCTTGTGATCATATTGGGCCAATCGGGATAATCCAGGATAATCTCCTTACCTTGAGGTCAGCTGTTAAACAACCTTAATTTCACCCTTTGCATGTAACCTACATATTCATGGGTTCCAGGGATTAGGACATGGACATTTCTGGGACAAATAACCAACAAGACACCTGAACCTCTTCAAGGTGAAAGCAAGCTCTCCTTGGGGATAACTCCTTGACTTGTCCCTCCTGGACCCCCTTACGGGGGGCCGACAGGTTGGTACAGAGAGAAAGGAGTGAGAGAACAGAGACCAACAAATTGTCATTCCAAATCAATAGACCTCATCACTCCGGAAAGTATATGGCAAACTTCTGGTCACCTTTCCAAAGGAATACCCACATGTGACTACAGACACTACCCAGAACCTCGAGACCCTACTTCAGTGATTTTGCAAGTAGGCGATCAGAAAGATCTACCAAGGCCTGGGGACAAGAAATTTATTGCCATGTGTTGAAAGTGACGATACACTGGGAGCTAAAGCCCCCATTTAGATCCACTGCCTGCGTGTCTGGGGGCGGCGGGGGGTTAAGGATGGATGTTGATGCGGATAGAGCCCTGGTTGTACAGCGGTTAAGAGCTCAGGCTGCTAACCAAAAGGTAGGCACTTAGAATCCACCAGGTGCTCCTTGGAAACCTTATGGAGTAATTCTACTTTGTCCTATAGGGTCACTGTAAGTTGGAATCGACTTGTTGGCAGCAGGTTTGGTTTTGGTTTCTCACCAGGCTGAATGCTGGAACTACACCATCACCACCCATGCCAACACTGCTTGCCAGGAGAGCTAATCTTCCTAACTCCTCTTACTACCAAGGTCTTCCATGTGTGCCCAGGGGCTCTCTCCAGGTCCTGCTGACACGCCTGGCCTGGGCTGGGAGCCCAATTTACCACATGGAGAAACCAAGGTCCGCAGGAGGCCAAGGAGTGAAGAGTCAGACGTGTGCCGTGTCCACTGGAAAAGAGCCCCTTGTCTGCATTTACGAGGTTCCAAGCACAAGTAGGGAACACCTCCAACAAGGTCTGGCTCACAGCAGGTGCTCAAAATGCTGGTTGAATGAATGGGGGCAAAAATGAACGGGGATTCTCACAGACGCGTGAATTATTACCCTCATTCTAGAGATGGGGAAATGGAGGCACTGGGAGACCAGGGGTTTGTGCAAGGCTGCCTGGACTTCTGGGATTCGAACATAGGTCTCCTGACTCCAAACTCAGTAATTCTTTCCCACCAGAACACAAACAACGGTGTCAAAGAAAATGCTGCAATTTGCTACAAGTTCCTTTTGCTCTTTGCATTTTTCTCTGCACTTGGCTTCTTCTGCTTAGTTAATTTAAATTGTGGTTTCCAACCCTAACCTCAGCTTGAAAGGTCTTCCATTAGGGCAGTCTTGCTCCATAAAAATCAGGCACGTTAACAGGAGGGCGGCAACTCACTGAAATGACTTCTTCCTGGTCCCCGTGCTGTGGCTTTGTGTGCTGGCACCCGAAATCGGGGCTGTTCTAATGGAGCTCCGTGTCCCGTGAAGGAGGGCCCCGCTGAAAGCAGAGAAGCCTGCACCTCCTAAACTATCACTGACTTACCCAGCCCCTAAACGGGGGTTCATATGGTTGCAGGGTACCAAGTTGTAGCTGCTTTTTATCACAGTCTCAAAAGCTCTGAACCAATTATGATGGAGAGCAGTATCTAATCGAAGTGTCTTGAAGTTAAACAGGTGGAAATGAGTCACACCCTTAACTGACGTTGCTGACTGCTTGTCTATTTTTCCAGCATAGAAACACAAGTACATTAGCAATAAAATAAAGCGTCGAGTCTCAGTAGAACACTTTGACCGTGAGTCTAGTGCAAAATTAATGTTATATGCCAATGAACTAGTAAATTGCTCCCCCTGGGGATTTCCCCAACGGGAGAGGCACCAATCCAGACGTCTAGCTGTGCTTCACCCGCGTGCAGCTCCCTCCTCTGGCCTGACTGCATCACCTCACCTCCACAGCCAGTGGCCTCTTCTCTCTGTTCTATCATGACAGCTCCTTACTGCTCTGCTGCTTCTGGTCTCCCTATGCCCACCCGCTCCCCGAGGTGCTCCTTTGAGGACTCAATCTGAGCATCTCACTCCTGCACACATCTCCACTGAAGTCCTCCTTTCATTCGAGGCCCTCCACCAATCCACCACCCACCCTGCAGTTCTGGTTTTACAGAAAGACCTACATGCTCAGAGTTCACCCACCTTCTACCTAGCTAGCCCCTCCCTGTCCACCTGGGGAGGCTTCCTCCTTGTTGAAGGCCTAGGCTACACTCCACCTTCTCTGGCTTTCTTTCAGACTTTCAATTCCATTTTCTCCCCACGTATATTCTTTCATCTTCCACCACTTCTATGTCTCTTTCTTAGATGTTCTTTGTACCAGTGGGCTCATATCGCTTCACAAAATCCTGGAATTCAGGGCCAAAGGGGACCTGCTGTGTCATTAAGCTCAAGCCCTCTTTCTGTTCCCTCAGGGCTTGGGCTCCCATCTCATACTCCCAGCAGGGACTGCCTGCACCTGTGAGCACAGCTCTGCTGATGGGGAGCTCACTCCCTTCCAAGGCAGCTCTCAGTACCTGCAGTGCCAGCACCAAGAGAAAATGTCTAGACTTTGGAGTAAGGTTCCTCCCACTAGTCTTCCCACTTGGCCAAACTCCTATCCTCTGGGTTCTCTCAGAAAAAATCCAACCCTCTTCCCCTGGCCAGCCCTTGAGAACAAGCTACAAGGACAGAATTCACAAGGCCCCCATCCGAAACTTTTCCCTTTCTAATCTTTTAACATCCCAACTTCCTGAAATGATTCCTCTTGTGCATTGCTGCCAAGTCCCTCTGTCTTCCTTCCTCTCAAAGATTAGGAGTGTCCCAAACCTCCTGCTTTCTTTTGTGAGAGTCCCTCCCTGGTCCTGGCCATTGAGGGCCTCTGAAGGCACTCCAGGTAGCCTCTCTTCTTACAGTGTTGCTTCCAGAATAAAATGTGGCTCCCCGGGCACACACTAATTGCTACAGACTGAAGCAGAATCGCTGCCTCCTTCATTCTAGAAATTCTATTTCTATTAATGCACCCTGAGGTCGCATTAATTTATTTTGGCAGCCATACTGGACTGTTTACTCACATTGAATTGTTGATTAAAATTCTCCTATCATCACCCCCCTACCCTCCCCAAAAAAGGGTTGCTGTTGGTATTTCCCTAGGGCAGGACTTTACAATGCTCCCTGCGAAATCTGTTTGGCAACTATAAAACTAGTATTTATTTAAATGCCTACTTCTTACCCAGGTATTTTCCCTCTAATCCGCAAAACAATCTTGCAAAGGAAGTACGAGTTATTGTCCCCTCTCTCCTTCTCTTTCTTTTGTTTTTTAAGATAAAGAAATTTAAGAAGAGGCTTGCCAAGGCCACACAGCCTGGAATTACATAGTCAGGACCTGGACCAAACGTCCCTTCTGAGTTCATACCTTTCTCAAAGGTCCTATCTGGTGTCTCACCTCCCTCTGCCATCCTTCTTTGGTGCCCTAGGGACTGAGACCACAGAGAGCTGACCCCTAGCAGTGTACATGATATTCAGAGAATACGGTCACCTGTTTAACAAACCAGAGCTTACTCCAAAGTGCCATGGAAGGGGGACACACTCAAGACTGGCCTTGGGGTATGCTGTACAGAAACTGGAGAAATACAAACGGCAATCATGTGACAAAGGCTAGCTCTTTCTAGTAACTACCTTTGGCCTAAGGTCTCTGCAAAGGTTAGCGGTGCAAGCTGAGTAAAAATAAAGAAGCAAATAAAGGTAAATAAACATATAAGCATTTCTGTGAAGTGAAGCAGTGCTTTAGAGCAATGAGGTATGTGGATTTATGCATCTGTGAAACTGGACGGTGTTGACAGAAAGGCAAAGCGAGCCTGGGTTTGGCGTCCCTGTTTCCCAGGTGGCGGGGAAGAGCGTAGGCTCTGAAGTCAGACTTTGGGGGCTCCAGTTCCGGCTCTGCAAACTACCAGCTGTTAATCTCAGCTTCCTCACCTGTAAAACGGGACTAATAACAACACCAACCTCACTGGGTTGCTGCGAGTTAATTCACGTAAAGTGCTGAGAGCAGAGCCAGGCACAAAACAAGTACCGAATGTTTGTCAGCTGTTATTATCGCGACTATCATAACTAATACTGTAATGACACTCGCCTACATGATTCACTCCACACATGTCTCCTGAGTGCTTATTATGTGCCAAGCCCTAGACACTTAGTGGTGAGTCTGAGAATCCAACACTGTACCCACAAAGGATTCCTTGAGGAAAAAAGAAATCTGTACATTCCATGACCATTCCCATGTATAAACTGACTTTTATATTTCCATGAGACTTCAGGATGTTTAATTGGCCAGGGAATGGGCAAGGCTGCACTTTCTGGAGCGTTTCCAAAGTCTGGTAACCAACGCCAGCAAAGGGGCAGATGCCCTGCACAACTCGTGCAGGGTGGTGAGCAGAGATCGCTGAGACCCAGGGAGAATTCCATCTCGTTGGGGCCATGGCTTGCCTGGGCAACCCCAGGCAAAGCACTGAACTCTCCTGTGCCTGTGGCTACCCAGCTGTAAAACTGAGTGGGGAGAGTCCATGCCTGTGGCCTGCTGGGGCTGAGAAACATCACAGCATTGGCTGCTTTTCCCGCAAATCAAGAAAATAAACGGGGGAACCTGTTTCTTTCCAAAGCAGCAGCACCACGTGCTAAAGCAAAATATTTCACTGTTACACGGAGTCCGGGGGGAAGGAAGGGGTTCTTCAGGTGCTGAGTTTTCCAGGCAGCCGAGTACTTAGAGCCACCAAATGCTGTGGGCCCACCTTGTGCTGGGTACTGTGCTCGGAACTTTCCACAAAGTGTCTTTTCGATAACTAAGTGCAAAGCCAGGAGTGGGCCATCATCTGGGGAGCCCTCTCCAAAGCAGCTGGTTTCAACCCAGGGAAGTGCTGATTTCTCCATTAGAAGGAGGTGATAAAAAGTTCTCTACGGCATAACCCTATCGTATAACAGATGCCACGGGTGCAAAGGCAGATATTTAAGTGATGGATTAAGAAAAAGAAAGAAGCAGCCACTTTGTGGTTGATGTTCACCAGGGGATGTCTGAGATGCTGAGACCACATCAAAGACTTTGCGGAGGAAAAATGCCTGGGACTTTTCATGTATGTTTCTACTTTTTGTGACATCAGAAAAAGAGTCATGTTGATGAGCTGTACATAAAAAACATAAGAACAACTGGCTTTTGAACTTAGAAACACCTTTCGAGATGACAGAAATGGGTACACTATTGTGGTTTTATGCCCAAAGCCGTTACAATTCCTACCTGATTTGCTCTTTCGAGGTCCGTCATGATCATTTCAATTTCATCAGCCCTAGGAAGGGGAGAGGGAGAGAGCACGTTAGTCAGAAACAAGGCAGGCTCGGGGAGGTGATTAACAGGACACAGGCAGGACCTGGCGGGACGATCCGCACTCCACGCTGTGGGGGACAGCAGCAGCCAGCCGTGCGGACCCAGCGAGGAGAGGCTGCTGCCCACCGCTGCGAGGAGGGAGCTTGGGTGGGGTGAGGGGCTGTCTGCCCTTGAGAGGCTCCCAATCTCACAGGGGAGACAGAACCATAAAAAGATAAAATACATGAGATTAACTCCAGGAATGCAGAGATGACTTATTAGAAAATCAGTTAGTGTAATACACCACATCAGCAGAACGAAAAAAGAACCACATGATCATCTCTACGGATGAAGACAAAGCATTTGATAAAATCCAGCGCTCTTTCTGGATGAAAATCTTCAAGCAGATTGGAACACAAGGGAAATGTCTTAATATGACTCAGGGCAGTTATGAAAAGCAAACAGCCAACGTTATACTTATTGGAGAAAGACGGAGCTTTCCCCAAGAAATCGGGAACCAGACAACGGCACCCACTCTTACCACTTCTAGTCAATATTTTATTACAAGTCTTAGCCGGAGCAATAAGACAAGAAAAAGAAATAAAAGATATGCAGATTGGAAAAAAAAGATGTAAAATTATCTCTATTCGTGGACGACATGATCCTACATAAAGAAACTCCTCAACAGTCCACAAGAAAACTTCTAGAGCTAATAGAGCAATTGAGCCAAGTTGCAGGGTACAAGGTCAATAAACAAAAAACAGCTGCACCAGCAATGAGAAATATGAAAGGGAAATAAAGGGAACAATCCCATTTACAATAGCATCTAAAAGAATAAAATACCTAGGAATAAATTTAACCAGAGATGTGAAAGACTTATACAATGAAAACTATAAAATACTGCCGAAAGTGATTAAAGAAGACTTAAACGGAAAGATGTTCCGTGTTCTTGAGCTGGAAGACTTAATATTGTTAAGCCTTCAATGCTATCCCGATCAAAATGCCAACAGCCTTCTTTACAAGAATAGAAAAATGAATCCTCACCTTTACATGGAATGGCAAGATGCCCAAATAGCTAAAGTAATGTTGAAAGAAAAGAACAAAGTAGGAGGATTCACACTTCGTAATTTTAAAACATATTATACAGCTACAGTAATCAAAACAGTATGGTACCATTATAACAATAGATACATAGACCAATGGAATAAAATTGAAAGTTCAGAAAGAAATTCACACATCTATGGTCAACTGATTTTTGATAAGAGTGCTAAGTCCACTTGATAGGGAAAGAAGAGTCTCTTTAATAAATGGTGTTGGGAAAACTGGATTTCCACATGCAGAAAAATGAAACATGATCCATGCCTCACACCATACACAAAAACAAATTCAAAATGGTTAAGGACTTAAATGTGCAAACTAAAACCATAAAGTGATTAGAAGAAAATGCAGGGGCAACATTTTCAGGCCCAGCTTTTAACAATGGATTATCTAATATAATAACAAAACCAAAAACAGCAGAAGACAAAGTAAATGCGACCTTATAAAAATTAAAAACTTTTGTTCATCAAAAGACTTTACCCCCCACCCCCACCCCCAAAAAAGTGAAAAGACAAGCTACTGAGAATATCTTTGGAAGCCATACATCCAGCAAGAATCTCATAACCAAAATATATATAAAACTTTGACAACTTACCAACCAAAAACCAAAAAACCCAATCGTAAAACGGGCAAAGTATTTGAATAGACATTTCACCAAAGAGGACATTCAAGCGGCCACCAAACACATGAAAAGGTGCTCACCATCATTAGCCATCCCAGAGATTCAAATCAAAACCACAATGAGATCCCATTTCACTCCCACCAGGATGACTAAGATAAAACAAACAAACAGAAAATAACAAATGTTTCTGAGGATGTGGGGAAATTGAAATCCTTATCCACTGCTGGTGGGAATGCAAAGTAGTAGCTCTATTGTGGTAACAGCGTGGCAGCCCTCAGAAAACTAAAAGTAGAACGATCATATGACCCAGCAATTCTGCTCCTAGGTATATACCCCAAAGACTCGAAAGCAGAGACTTAGAGACTTGTATACCAGTGTTTATTGCAGTACTATTCATAATTGCCGAAAGATGGAAACAACCTAAGTGCCCATCAATGGATGAATAGATAAAATGCAGTACGTACATACAATGGAATACTACTCAGCCAGAAAGAGAAACAAAATCTTGAGACATGCTACAATACGGATGGAACTTGAAGAGATTATACTAAGTTCATCACAAAAGGACAAATATTGTATGATCTCACTTACATAAAAAGACAAGAACAGGCAAATGTACAGAGATCCAAGTTTATTAGTGGCTTTTAGGGGTGGGAGGAAACCCTGGTGGCGTAGTTGTTAAGTGCCACAGCTGCTAATCAAAGGGTCGGCAGCTTGAATCCACCAGGCTCTCCTTGGAAACTCTATGGGGCAGTTCTACTCTGTCCTATAGGGTCACTATGAGTTGGAATCGACTTGAGGGCACTGGGTTTGTTTTGGTTTTAGGGAGGGGTGGAAAAAGGGGTTACTGATTATGGAATACTGAGATTTGGTTTACCGTGATAGAAAAACTGCATTGATTAGGGGTAGGGGTGCACATCCAATTAATGTAATTGCTATAAATAAGTTATACACCTGTAAAACGTTGAACTGGAAAAATGTGTGATAGATATATTTACAATAATGACAAAAAAGAAAGAAAAGAAAAAGTATAGCTGCCGAGGCTGTTTATGTACAACCAAATACTTTATGGGATTTGGTTCCTTTGTTTGGATATTTAGGATCATGGTTTCATGGGACACCCCAGTTAATTGGCCTAATAACGTGTATAGTGCTTCTGTTTTACCTCCTAGTTCACTGCGTAGTGCCTGGGGTCTTAAAACCTTGCAAGTGGTCATTCAAGTCATGGCAATTGGTCTCTATTCGCCAGGAGCGACAGGGGAAGGAGAGTCAGGAACAGGAGGAGGATATGAAATGTGTGGCTAATTGCCTCTATGAGCAACTGCCTCCTCCTCTGCTATGAGACCAGAAGAGCTGGGTGGTGCCTGGCTACCATTACTGGACATTTCGTTCAAATATTCTATAGAAGAAGAATCCTGATGAAAAGGAGGGAAACGCAGAAGAGAATTTCAAATTCTCTTAGATTCTAGACTTTCTGGAACCATGGAGGTTAGATGAACCCTTGAAACTACTGCTCTAAGATAATCTTTAACCCTTGAATCAAAAACACCTCCTGAAGTCTTTTTAAAACCATATCATAGTTTAGCTTAACTAGTAAAGAATGTCTGCCTTGAGCACTGTCCTCTTTTAAGATCTATATGGGATCAAACTGACAACAGCAATTTGAAAGATTACATAGGAAACTTAGGGTCAGTGAGTTTATGTTAATGAGGAGGAACAACTTGGCAGAGGAGGGTGAGAATGGTTGCACAACTCAAAGAATGTAAACAATGTCACTGAACCGTACATGTAGAAATTGTTGAACTGGTATATGTTCTGTTACGTAAGTTCAACAAAAACAACAATAAAAATAAATTACATATTAAAAAAAGATAAAATACACAGTGTATCCTGCCAAGAGTTGGAATAGAAGTCTGGACCAAATGCTCTGGAAAAACAGAGAAGGGAGAGATTAATTTTCCTTGGAGGAGGGAGTCAGGGAAGGTTTCAGAGGAGGTGACTTGTGGGCTGGGTTTTGAAGGATGATTAGAAGTTTGCCAGGCTGGGGTGAGAGAAGGAAGCTGGGGAAAGGCTACCGTAGGACAAAGAACAGCATGCACCAAGGCAATGACAGTGACGGCCTTGAGAGGACAACAAAGAGAACCATGAGAAGGTGGCGGGGCTGGTGGGGAAGAGGGCAGGTGAGGATGGAAATGCAGGTTGGGGGACCCTGAAGTCAGCTCTGAAGACACCTTGAGTTAATGGTCATCACCAAAGAGTTAATGGTCACCACCAAGCAGCTCATAAAAATGGAGTTTCCAGGTTTTTTTTTTCTTTTTTCTTTTTTGAAAATACCTCCTTAAGTAATTTGAAGGTAAGTATATATGGCTCCAACATACGACATCATGAGAGAAAGGAATGCTGAGAGTCCTCTTGAGAAGGGCACGGCCACTTCAAACAGAGTGCCTGGACAAACCACCGCCCCAGCTTCCGCCCTGTCATGAGGCTGCAGGCCGAGACTGGCTGAGACCGAGGGAGCTTTTATCACCCCATGGAAAAGGTAGTGGAACATCACAGCCATGGAGACCCTTGCTGGGGGTCTCTTGGCCCACTCCTCCTGGAGCTTCCTGTCTTCCTGCTTTGATTTCACACTCCACAGGGCCTTTGGGGTTTACTCCCCCACCTTGGTACTATACATGTGGCACCTGCCCACCTCCAATCCCCATACCTCTGTGCTCCGAAAACACCCCCATCTCCGGCCCCTGGATGGCACCAGGCCTTGACCTGGATGGCCTGGACTGCCCTCCACTCCTACTTCTACCATCCCTCCCAGCCCTCGGGGGGTGGCAGTCACCCCCACCCAGACTGTAGCTGTGCTCATTGACTCCTTCACGGGAGCTCTTTGGAGACCAGGTTGTGTGTGCTCCTTTGCCCGACGCTCCTGGTGCCAGTGACCTGGAGGGCAGTGCAGGACACCTGGGCCAGTCTAACCATGAGACAGTCCTTCCGCATCCGGAAATCTGCGTCACTGACCCAAATGAGATGCGAGCTGGGCAAGGGTGCCCACCTGTCCTGAACAACAGGAGGTGGGACAACTGTACTGGGCCCTGGTGGTCAGGCTCCCATCTGCGGCACCACGTGCTTCCTCTGCCCCCGGCTTTTTGGCTTTTGTGGTGACCCGCAGCCATCTTCTCACCTCTCAGCAGCCTGAATGGGCTCCCAGATGCCTTGGGATCAGGATCAATGCTCATTGTACCTGCTCTGAAATAGTACCCTGCTTTCAGCCTGGTCTGAGAAAAGTCTGAAACCACTTGTAAAATGGCCTAGTTAGATGGACTATTTTTAGGGCGACTTGGTAGTGTCTCTTAGTAAGAGAAATACCCAACGAGACCTCTGCAATGAAGGGCAGCTCAAATTATGAAGCACATCACGGTATCATCTCAAAACACAACCACCAGGCTCGTACAGGCAAACTGCCTTGCAATGGAAAAGATACTCTAGTAACTGCAAAGGATAACAACAACAAAAACCATTCACGGTGCTAAGTCTTGAACACAACACGGAAAAATACCTGACCCTCCACAGAGGAAGCTGCTGTCTTGGCAACTTGTTGATGAAGGAGTCAGGATGTAAACTCCGTGGGTACAAAATGCAACATAAAAGTTAACAAACTATTCTTAAGGTAAATTGCAACTTTTAAACACAGTCTTGAACTTCAACCAGACAGTTATTTATCACGCATTTACAAAGTCCAGTTATACACGGCAAACTTCCCTGGTTACTAGCATCATTCATTTATTCTTTCACTCATTCATTCCATGAACACTTCCTGGCATCTGGCTGGGGAGATGGGATGGGCATATGCAGATGGTAGTCATGGTTCCTGCATATCTTGTCAGTGCCACAAACTTAGAAGAGAAGGACAGACATAATAACTGCTGGGGGAAAAAAACACCAACTGCCGTCGAATCGATTCCGATTCATAGCAACCCTATAGGACAGAGTAGAGCTGCCCCATTGAGTTTCCAAGGAGAACCTGGTGGATTCGAACTGCCAACCCTTTGGTTAGCAGCTATAGCTCTTAACCACTATGCCAGCTGCTGAGTACCCCAAAAAAGATTTATAGGGGAAAGGACGTTGACAATGTCTAGATTCTCTCTTGAGTACATCAGGGGAGCTGCCTATGGTGGAGCTTGAAGTTGGACAGGGGATGGCCTGGGTTGGGTGGGCAAAGGGATCCAACCCCTGAGCCTTAGTGTTGGGTTTCCTAAGCCCTCCTGTTTGGCCCTCGACGAGCCGTTTCATCTTTCTTTAATTCTGGCTAATTGATCTTCATCATTCGAATGTTTCTTCCTCTCTGCACAGGATACCTATCATTTGGATACTGTTGGCACTATTTACTTCTGTCCTCCTATCATTCCACTTCCTTTTTATACTTGGTATTTCTTTACCCTTTCCTGCTGCCTTCTGGAAGGGTCTTCACCTTTTTGTAACTGTACTTTAGCTTATCCACTCTGCAATTTATCTTTTCTCTTTTGTTCCTTGGTTTAGTTATTCTATTTTTCATACCTGTTATTTTCACCCTGTTCATTAAAAAAAAAAAAAAAAAATTACTCCTTGTTTTTGCTTCACATTGCTAATACCATGCCTTGTTTCCTTGAGTATATTTATAATGTTTATTTTGTATCCGTGGCCCATCTGTCCTGCTTCAGATCACATACACTGCTCTGTTTGGGGTCTGTCTTTCAGGGTGGCTGTTCTCCCCTGGGGCCTAGCTTTTTTTTCCTGTAAGATCAGGTCCCCCTGGGACACTAGCTATTCTTTCTGATGGTGTATATGGGGGAGGACAGAGAGGCAGGCCCTGCTATGTATCTCTTAAAGCAAATTTAAGAAGGCGCACACAAGGTACTAAATACATACTTGCTCCATGAATGAAGGAAGGGAAGGGCTGATCCCTGGAGCCACAGCCCCCACTGCTAAGCCCTCTTGCTGCTCATTCACCAGGGAAGCAGCAGCGGTCAGGGGAGGCAGTCTCCCTGGGAGGAACGCCCCAGTCCTGCTGGTTTGGAGTTGAAGGGGTGGAGTGGCTGCCTGAGGGTCATGGGCCCACCCTCACCTGTTTTCACTTACTCCTCACTCCTTGCCTGGGCGTCGAAAGGGCCAGTATGGGGGTCAGACACACATCAGGGCTAAAGAGAGAGAGGTCCCAAGAGGCCTGCTTCCCCGGAGGCTTGGACCGCAGTGCCAGGACCTACAGGTGTCTGAATCCTGCCTGGTTTAAAGGGCCAGGGCTGGGCTTGGGGGCCTCCTGGTGAATACACAGACTCCGGATTTCCTGTCAGACAGTGAATGGTTTCGGATGTTCATTAATATGTCTAATATCCAGAAAACAATGTATCATCTCCAAAAGGTTTCCAAATCATGTGTAAAAAACTCTAAGGCACCTTTAAACAGGAAGGTGCCTTCTTGGCAGTCAGAGGCAAGAAGCTGGAAATGCATTTCAAGTTTTCCATCTTCTAGTCAGTTTAACTTCTGTTACTAAGCAACTGCTAAGCTGACCAAAATATTGAATGTGATAACAACGACCGCACTTACCTTTCATTACCAGAGTGACTCTTGAATTTCCAAAACTTTCAAAAGATAATGACAATCCTGAGCTCTGCTGCAATACAACAGGGCTATTCAATACCAAGATCCTGCTGATGGCAGGGCCCAGAGGGCTCCAGTGCCCGTTCACAGAACGGGGCAGAAATCACAGAAGGAAACGATGGAAGGAACCAGGGAAGCAGTTGGCAAGCAGCAAATCTAGAATACTACTTTAGAAGTCTGTAGGCTTGGTATTCATTTTTCCAAGGGGGCTATGTTTTTTAAAAGATCAAATAAAATACAACTAGTGGTGTATTTAAATGTGACCAGGGCTGTTGAAGGTGTCAGGCCCAGCAATCCCTCGTGTCTTCTAATTGAGAACCAGGAGGCACTGGCATTTGCAGAAGAGGACCAAGATACCGGGGCTCTCTGAGGACATGTCCTCCACTGAGTCTTCAAATTCACTCTCTCTCCAAGCCAGTACCTGCCCCCCAACAAAATTAACCCTACCAAACTGCCCTCAGTGGGTAATAAGAAAATGCCAAAAGGTTAATACCACAAATATAAATGTTATCTTAAGGGCTCAGTAACGAATTAAATGTCATGTGCCTTCATAGTGTTTCAACAATCTTCCAAAGGTTTTTCACTTTTTCTTTCCGAAGGTGCAACTACCATGTCAGTATCTGCAGCCTGACATTAGTCTGAAATCATTTATTTTCCAAAGTCTGTAATAACCACACAGATTGTTTGCTCAGCAAAACTATTTATTATAAAATTCTAGTTCACGCACCTTTTTATGAGCTGACAAAACAGCTTTCACTGATCTATTAACCGGCATTGTGTTATGCTCTCCTCTGACTTCAAAGTGTGGCTCATTTCAGTTTGGCCTAGAATATGTAGCTCATTCAATCAGTTCCCTACTGATCATTTCAGGGCATTCTCTGAGCCAACACTCTGTTTTTATGAGGAACTTAAAAGGACACAGTCAAGGTCGATGGAACTGAAATTATATCCATGTTAGTAACTGCATCTACTTCCTCGGGTCCCGAGGTACGGCACCAGGGTGAGGGTGGAGTATATTTCAACACCCAAACAATCCTGCTGACACCAGGGGTTGTTAAAACAAAGCACACGGTCAAGGCAGATGAGGAAATATACAGGGCAGCTTTCAAAGATCAGGGTATCTTCTTGGACCCAAGTCAAAAGCCAAGTCTCAATACTAGGTTGCAAAGCTCTTTGGCATAAAAAAGAGAAATATATACAGATGAATTCTCCCTGCTTAAAATACAACAAAATGACCAACCAAACAAAAGGCTTCAGGATGTTTCATAAAATGAACTTTCGCCCTCCACCCCAATGCTACACTTGATGACCTCATCTGTCAGCGATGGGGATCATTTTCATAGCAACCTGCATCTCCATAAGGGGTAGAGGACAAAGAGTAGCAGTGCTCACTGGACTGAGTTCAGACAGAGCAGGCAGGAAAGAAGGCAGAAAGCAGAGGCTTGGAGGGAAGTTTCCTGGGGTCCCCTTAATGGGCAGGAGAATGTCTCAGGAAAGGTACCCTTCTCTCCTGAGTGGGCATATACCACATACACAAGGAGCTGAGTAAGGGTGTGGACAAGGCTCTACAAAAGGCTGATCACCGCACAAAAGCTCAACTCTCACTGAAACTAAAGGCTGGTCTGCGGTCACACGCGAGCCAGGCAAGATGGTACCCAAGACCGTGCACTGTACCTGCTCCGCATTGGACATTGCCCACCCGGACCAGGGTGGGAAGAGAGGGAAGCAGAAGCCTTGGTGGCATAATGGTTAAGCACCTGGCTGCTAACCGAAAGGTCGGTGGTTTGAACCTACCAGCTACTCCACAGGAGAAAGATGTGGCAGTCTGCTTCCATAAAGATTTACAGCCTTGGAAACCCCATGGGACAGTTCTAGTCTGTCCTATGGGGTCATTATGAGTTGGAATTGACTCGATGGCAATCGCTTTTTCATTTTGAGAGAGAAGTAAATGTCCAGGTGCCAAGCTGGCAAAGGCACTGGCATCTGCCTTACTGCTAGCGTGCAGGAGTATACTCTGCACAGCTTTGGAGCCAATAAATATGTGGTGACTGTAGGAGGGGCGAGCAGGGACCCAGTGGTAGGCACAAGGGAGGTGAAGAGGGACACGAGTAATTCCAGTATGGTGACAAAGGGCTTTGCAAACATGAGAGGGAAAGTCTCATGGAAGAGGGGACATCTGGGTTGTATCCTGGAGGGTGAATCCAAATTTGTGAGGCAGAGGGAGATACAACCTTTTAGAGACAAAAATCATAAAAACAAGCTCACTCTGTTTTTAATTTGTATTTCTTTCAAGTGGAATAATCCATCTTTTCACCACTGGTTTAAAACATCAGCTTGTTATCATTTACAAAATTTCTGCATGGATTTGGGCCAAATTTGGGACTCTCCCTTCTGTTTCACTGACTCACGGGGAGACCAAATACTGCTGCTGTTGGAATTACAATACGTTTATTATCTATAGCACTGGTCTTCCCTCATCGTCCTTCTTTTTGCAGAATTTTCTTGGCTATCCTTGCTGTTATTTTTCCATATGAACTTTGGCATCAGCTTGTGGATTCCCACTGACAGATTTATCAGGGAGGCCTGGCACCCTGACAGCCCTGACTCTCTTCTTATTCAAGAACTGGGGATGTCTCTCCATCCAGTCCTCTTTTAAGACATTCAATCACATTTTAAAGGTTTCTTCGTATAGACCTTGTATATTTCCTGTTAGTTCTCCTAGTTTACAGTTTTTTTTGGTTGTTATTAAAAAGGTATTTTTTCTTCATTATATTTTATAAGTGGTTGGTGTCTGTTTAATTTTGTAACAGGGTTTCAGTTGCTCTGTTGGGTTTTCCTGGTATGCTATGCTCTTGTTCTGCAAATAATGACGCTACAGCCTTCCTGCCCACCTTTTCTACTGCTCACCTCTTTCTCTTGTATAACTGCACTCATCAGTGCTTCCTGGTGTTGTTGTTAGTTGCCGTTGAGTGGGTTCCGACCCATAGAGACCCTGTGAACAGCAGAATGAAACACTGCTTGGTCCTGTGCCATCCTCACAATTGTTGTTACACTTGACCCCACCGTTATACCGATGTGTCAGTCCATCTCGTTGAGGGTCTTCCTCTTTTTCACTGATCCTCTACTTTACCAAGTATGATGTCTTTCTCCAGGGATTGATTTCACCTGATAACATGTCCAAAGTATGTGAGATGCAATCTCACCATCCTTGCTTCTAAGGAGCATTCTGGCTGTACTTCTTCCAAGACAAACTTATTCGTTCTTTTGGTAGTCCACGGTATATTCAATATTCTTTGCCAACACCACAATTAAAACACATCTTCTTTGGTCTTTGTCACTGATTGAATTGTGTCCCCCCAGAATATCTGTCAACTTAGCTGGGCCATGAGTCCCAGTATTGTGTGACTGTCCACCATTTTATGTGATTTCCCTATGTGTTGTAAATCCTATCACTATGATGAAATGAGATGGATTAGTGGCAGTTATATTGATGAGATATACAAGATTGACAGTGTCTCAAGCCAATCTCCTTGAGATATAAAAGAGAGAAGCAAGCAGAGAGACACCAAAAAAAGCAGTGCCAGGAGCAGAGCGCGTTCTTTGGATCTGAGGTTCCTGTGCTGAGATACTCCGAGACCAAGGAAAGACTGATGCATCACAAGGACCTCTCTCCAGAGCCAACAAAAAGCCCTCCCCTGGAGCTGGCGCCCTGAATTCAGACTTCCAGCTTACTGGATGGTGAGAGAATAAACGTCTTGTTAAAACCATCGACTTGTGGTATTTCTGTTATAGCAGCACTAGATGACTAATACAGCCTTTCCTATTCACTGACCAGGTTTCACACGCACATGAGGCGACTGAAAATACCACAGCTTGGGTCAGGCGCACCTTTGTCCTCAAAATGACCACTTTTGCTTTTCAACACTTTCAAGAGATCTTTTGTAGCAGATTTATCCAATACAACATGTCATTTGATTTCTTGACTGCTGCTTCCAAGGGCGTTGATTGTGGATCCAAGTTTAATGAAATCCTTGACAGCTTCAATATTTTCTCCATTTACCATTTATCATTATTGGTACAGTTATAAGTATTTTTGTTTTATGTTGAGGTGTAATCCATACTGAAGGCTGTAGTCTTTGATCTCCATCAGTAAGCACTTCAAGCCCTCTTTACTTTCAACAAGCAAGGTTGTGTCATCTGCATATAGCTGGTTGTTAATGAATCAATCTTCTCCCAATCTTGATGCTCCATTCTTCTTCATACAGTCCAGCTTCTCAGATTACATGCTCAGCATACAGATCGAATAAGTATGGTGAAAGGATATAACCATGACGCACATCTTTCCTGACTTTAAACCATGCAGTATCCCCCTGTTCTCTTCAAACAACTGCCTCTTAGTCTATGCACTTCTAGAACTACTTTAAATAATGATGATAGTGGGGGTTCGTGTTTGGTGTCTGACTCTAACAGTGATGTATCTAGTGTTTCACCATTAAACATGTGGCTGGGTTTTTACTTTGTGTATATACATATGCTTAAAAGGTACTTAATGAAATCATATATATATTATATATTTATTGTGTTAATGAAATATCCAACTGTTTCTATTTCGTTAAGACTTTTTAATAAAAGATGGATGTTGATTTCATTAAGTGCCTTTTAAGCATTTATGGAGCCAGTTAAATGGTTTTTCTCCTCTGACCCACTAAAATGGTAAATTGTTCTGACAGTTATTTGTTCCATCTGGTTGTGGTATACTATGCATTTAATATGCTCCTGAATTCTATTTGCTAATACTTTATTTAGTGTTTTTTTTTTTTTTTTCCAAAAATATATACGAGACTGGCCTTTGGTTTCTTTTGTCTTATCGTCGTTGGGTAGATTCATCACAAAAATTTAAGCCTTTCCTTCTCTCCATAGATGAAGTGAGCCTTCACAAATTACTCTTAAAGCAATCTAGACCCACATTCCATCTACCCACTGTCCCCTGGCTCTCAGGCCCAGCAGTGTTTATGCCCAGGCAGCCATCCCTGGCTTTGGTTTCCTTGGCAGAGCCTCTCACTGCCACTTCTCGAGTTTGGGGGGCCTCTTCCCTCCACTGCATCCCCATGGCATTTAGCGTTTAAATCCAACCCGCCAGTCACGAGTCTGCCTTGGATGGTGAGGATGACTCCATGAGCCTATTTTCAGGCCCCTCTCTCCCAGTTAGATCCAGAGTGTCTTATGGGCAGGGATCCCTTCACCCCTTGCTGAGCCAGATCCCTGCAGGGAGCAGAGGGTCAATAGAAGATCATAGACCTACCTCTTTGGCCAACTTTTGAGTCTAGTCTTCCAGACAAAGAAGCCTAAGTATAGAACTGTTTCCTCATCGGAGCCTTTGTGCTGTGGTTTGTTCTTTGTTTCTCCTGGATGTGTTGCTGAAGGTCTATTAGTAAGGCATACTCCATGTAAATTTCTTTCTGTAGCCCAGTCAGCAAACACTCTCAGTGTTCCTTTATTCCTATTCTGTTCCTTGAAATCACCGTGCTTGTCCTGCCTTAGGGCCTCTGCAGCTACTGCTGTCTCTGCTTCACAGGCAGCCTCTGTCACCACCCAGGGCTCAGTTCAGGCCTGTCCACACTGTCCCAGCCTCCTTCATTTTATTGTTTTCTTTTATTCCTATTTGAAAATACCATGTTCATATAACAATTTTTTTTGTTTATTCCCCACCACAACCCCAGAGCACTCAGCAGGTGCTCAGTGGATACTGCTTAACTAAATATGCAAAATAAAAACATCTGTGTGAACTGAAGTCCACTAGGCACTTCTAGGCCACTCACTGCTATTCTTTTCAAGAGCAGAAAATATAGGGTTATTTTGCCAAGTTGTTGATACGATTTTTAAGAAAGGAATCTGTGAGGATTTTGTGAAAGGAAAATAGTTTGTTTACCTTACCATTTTTCAAAGCCTTTGAAAAACAAGGCAATAATCTTGTTAGGGAATAAAGGAGAAAGTCCAGGAAGACACAGAGTCAAGTTTTTCTTTGTCCACCAGGCTAAGCAGGTGGGGCCATCTGCCTACTTCCAACTCATTCTTAATGCCTGACACTGTGCCTGGGCACAACACAGGGACTCAACAAACCTGGGTTGCTGCGGGCTGGGGGTAGGAGCAAGGAGGAGAAAGTGCCCCTTAGGGTGAGATTGTCTTGATAACCCTCCTTTGTATAAGCGGCCCTCCCTTTTGTTTTCTGCCTGGGAGGGCCTTAGGTCCGCCCCTGCTTTGGCAGGAGTGGAAAGGGACAGCCATCTGGCATCCTTCCAAGCCTCTGAACAAATGAGTTACTCTGGAGTGAAACACCCCTCCACAGTCAAATCCAGGGCGTAGCAGAGAGACGGGTGATAGAGCTTGACCCCTAGGGAGAATCTTCTGGAAATAGTGATTTTTATTTTTGTTGGAAATGAAACAGTGCCAAGCAACAGTTAAGTGGCCAGAACATCACCTCTGCCGGCTCAGAAATGAACCATAATTTGTTCTTTTTAATGACTAGCGTATTAAATTTAAGTGATAACACAGTAACAACTAAAATCAATTTTAGTTAAGTCTCATCTTTTTAATTCCAATTGGCAAGAAAATTTCCCTTCTTGTCCTACTGTTTAGCTCATTTGTTTATGTGAAGCAATTGAAACAAAATCCTCCTTTTAGGTCAATGAAACAGACAAGGGGGCCTTCTACAACCCACCCAGGGTTAAGGCTCCAGCTGTGCCAACCCAGCTGCATGGCGGGAGCCCCTCAGCAGGCTGGTCACTCACTAGAGTATGACCCTCAGTGTGATGAGAACCACCTGTGACTGTCTGTCAAGTTTAGTCATCTTTGGGCAAGGGACACGGGACAGCTGTGGTCTGGAGCATGAAGTTATACTATTACATAATGTGTCCTGTTTCTGCTGCTGAAGCCAGCATAAGGCCCTCGGGGTAATCTTCCGGATTAATCCTCTGATGCTTCTGGCCATTGTTCTAGAGCTCTACCGGCACTGCTTAACCGAGCGCAATGGGTGGTAGGTTGGATGTGAACAGCCTCTTCTTTCTTTAAGTGCCATGGGGTCAGAGTACAGTGGAGTTACTGGAGTTGAGATGAGGAAACTGTGACGCTGGGAACCAACAGAGAGTGGCTGGGAACCAAACAG
The DNA here is from genome assembly GCF_030014295.1 of Loxodonta africana. NCBI lineage: Eukaryota > Metazoa > Chordata > Mammalia > Proboscidea > Elephantidae > Loxodonta > Loxodonta africana. The sequence goes on along the minus strand of NC_087353.1, from coordinate 89,783,334 downwards.
GGCTTGAGTTCTCCACCACTTTTTAGTTGTTTGACCTTGGGCAGACCTTTGAACTCATTAGTCATCTGTACAGGAAGAATAATGCCACCTTTCTTGAAGAAGCTGGCCTGAGGGTAAAATAAGAACATCGATGGAGCGGAAAAGAGCTTTGTAAACCACAGAGGCCTATACACATGATAATTATTGTTGTGTGCAAAAATCAGGTCTTTCAGTTCTGGTTACAGCTAATCTTCAATACCTGAGACTGACAGAAGAGAATCACAGCTACCTATGAAGTAGGCAATGCCCAAAAGTTCAAACCTGAAACAGATCAGGCCTCTAGGTACAACTACAAATTTATAGGAGTTACAGAGGCCAGAGGAACACATTAAACTACATCCAGGAATGCAATCAGTAAAGCCCAGAATTTGGGGAAACTCTGCAGGACAAATGACTCAGTTTCTTCCACAAATAAATTGTAGAGAAAAGAAAAAGAAAAGAGAATGAATCTTAAAAGGCATACCAGCCAATTACAATACTTGATCTTATTTGAGTCCTGATCAAACCAATGTAAAAAGTAAAACCAGCTGTGACACTTAGCGCCATCTCTAAGAGCCGGGATTGACTTAATGGCCACAGTTGTTTTTTTTTTTTTCTTGGTCCGTCAGTTTGTTATACTGTGGTGGCTTACGTGCTACTATGATGCTGGAACTATGCCACTCGGACTTAAAATACCAGCAGGGTCACCCATGGTGAACAAGTTTCAGTGGAGATTCTACACTAAGACAGACTAGAAAGAAAGGCCTAAAGATCTACTTCTAAAAATTAGCCAGTGAAAATCGTATGGAACACAACATAATATTGTCAGATATAGTGCTGGAAGATGAGCCCCCTAGGATGGGAGGCGCTCAAAATACAGTGGCCACAACAATGGACTTGGGCATACCAATGACCGTGAAGATGGTGCAAGACTGGGCAACGTCATATTCTGCTGTACACAAGGCCACCGTGAGTCAGAGCTGACTAGACGGCAACTAACAACAGCAACACAAATTCAAATATCTGCTAGATATACCTGATGAGATTAAGAAATTATTTTTTTGATATGATGACAGTATGTGTCTATGTTGAAAAAGAGTCCGTATTGTGAAGATAAACATGCTAAAATGTTTACAGAGGAAATGACAGGCACCTGGAAGTAGCTTCAAGATAATATGCGGTGGGGGGCAGGTGGGACAGGATGGGCCATGATGGGTGATTGCTGGCAATAGGGAGCTATGGGTTCACTGTACTAGTCTGTCCTCTTTTGTACGGTTGAACATGTTCATAATAAAGAGTAAAACAATAACAACAAAATGTAAGATGAGAAAAACCAAACCCCCATAGCAGTTTTGTACCCCCCTCCACATTACCACTGATTAACTGTACGTATCTTTACACGTGTTGGCTACTATTATTCCAGTTACATAGAAATGAGGCAATGAGCAATATGAGAAAACATTTGAGCAGTAGACACTTGGGCCTGTGAGGCTGCTGCAGGGGCCCTTAGGAGAAAACACCCAATTTGGGGGTGGATGTCCGTATGGCTGTCCTGTACTGGAAGCCTAGCCCTGCCCCAGCTTGGTACTTTGATAACTTTAGTCAAGACAGGTAGCCTCTCAGAATCTCAATCTACTCACTCATCAAAGGGGAGGAAATATATGGAAACATACATAAAAAGCAAGACTCTGTAAGAAGAATATGATTTAGAAAATTGTATACATATATGTATTTGCTCTTTGATACATAAAAAGATTGTAGTTGAGAATAGACCAGGATGAGAATGAGTTCTGGAAGGGATGCTAAAGTCCCCTTCTTCATTCAACCCCGGAAAGGGAGCTTTCATACTGAGCCTCCCCCATTTAGGTGAACAGAGGAAGTGCAGACCAAGGGATCCTGCGTACTTCACGCCCCCTCGCGGCCCCCTGTCCACCCTTCACTGCACACCTCTGTAAGAAGGGGCTCTGCTGCATGCTAGGGCAGTTGCGAAGATGTGGCCAACTTGGCCCTGTTCTCTGAGAGCTTGCACAGCCTGTTCCAGGAGCTCACGGGGCTGAGAAGAATACTGGTTGGGCAGTGGGTCCGGGATGCTCTTTCTTGTTTCAGAGTAAAAAGGGGGTTGCTGTTATGTCATCTCTATATATGTATATACACACATACGTATATACACACACATCTATATATATCTACATACCCCACCAGGGTTTCCTATATGTATCTATATACCTATAAATACAGATAGATGTATGTGTGGGTGTGTATATATATACACACACTATATATATACACTAAATATATACGTATATGTACACTAAATATGTGACGGAGACTCTTAAAATATGTATATTTCAAGAGTTCCCATCACATATTTAGTATAAACATTTGCCAGCACAGTTTCCCCGCAGCTGGAGCGCTGCTTCGTCAATCTGAACATTCTTTCTTTCAGAATCACCTTTCAGGTTTTGTTTCCCTTTCCCTGTTAATCGGTAAAAATCCTACCTGTACCCCATGTGTGCTGGCCAGGGTCTAGACTGCTCTAGAAAATTCACCATTACTGGCGTAGCTGCTTCTTTCACCCGTCTCCTGTACTGAGGATGTACACAAAGCAGAACCAGAAGTAGAGAAGAAACAGCTCGGGTTTCACAGGTGAGGAAACTGAGGCCCCGTGAGGAGCACAGAAGACTCAAGGTCACAGCAAGCAGCCTGTCTAGGGTAAGAACCCTGCGTTTACTCTCCAATGTAAGAGATTCTAATTACCCCCTTTCTCCCCTAAGTACCACTTGGTAGGAACTGTTAAGAAAAGGTTTGGTGGCAGAAAAGCTAAAACTAAGAATAAGAAAAGATTTCCAATTGTATATTACTTGTTACTCTCAGTTTCCTCCCCCTCCCACCCTCAGCCCCACACCCAAGGACAGATGACAGATGACATCAGGGGCCCATCTCTCAGGCGTGGGCTTGTTCTCTGTCCATGCTCACGTCCTAGGCCCTTCTAACATACAGCTCTTTTCCTGGCTGAACACTCCTTCTAAACCCTCCTCTACCTGGTGGCCCCCCAGTAAATTAAATGCTTAGCGTACCTGTGGCCTCACAGTCACCCACTCTATGTGCCGCATTTCCCTCCCCCGCTTAACTGCCCTGCACTTAAGCCAGTTGGTGGCTTCCTTCACCCCACAGCAGCTAGGAAGTGAAACTGTAACAAGGCAATGGGGGCGGCAGTACATTCATAGGAAAATCAGCATCCTTCCTCTTCCTCTCACTGGCACCAAAAGTCTGCACTTCTACAGCATAAGTGCCTTTTTTTAGGGCAACTTGAAAATGAATAATTCAGTGGTTCCTATTCTACTTGGGAAGTGTTATACAAACAATTCAGATGGGGCCAGACTTGCTGGCCCCACGAAGACCATCCCTTCCCTTCATTCTGACATCATTGAATTTGGCCATGAATCTTTTAAGAACACCCTCCATCCTGTCTAATCACTAAAATACCACAAAGGAAGCTCACAATACTTAGACATAGGCAAGAAAGTAGAACGGTTAGCTGAAACATTCAGTTTTCCTCCATAGTCAAGTTAACAGTACCTTAGGATACCATCGTAATACTTAACTCCTGAAAATCCTACGTAAGGAAAGTCAAACAAACAAACCCTGATGAATAATTACACAATTCATTTAGAAGGGATTCTTGCTGGACAAGCCACACCCTCTTCCATATGTCCATGGCTGGGTAACTTTAGTTGATACAGTCACAAGGCCTCTTCACCAGGAAGACACGTATATCAAAAGACTAGCCCTTCAGCTCAGCTATGCTTTTGATCATCAATGTACAATGTCATTGCAATTTTGGAAAGGAAATTGGATTCACTTTTCAAATGACAGGGTGGGAGCTTACAAGTTTAATTCTTACCAAAGAACCCTGGATAGGGTTTTCTGAGTTAGATAGCTGTTGTTTTTAGGTGCTGTCCATTTGGTTCCGACTCATAGTGACTCCACGCACAACAGAAGGAAACACTGCCTGGTCCCGCGCCAGCCATCCTCACAATTGTTGCTGTGTTTGAGCCCAGTGTCACAGCCACTGTGTCAATCCACCTTGCTGAGGATCTTCTTCTTTTTTGCTGGCCTTCTACTTTACCAAGCATGATGTCCTTCTCTAGGGACTGGTCGCTCCTGATAACTTGTCCAAGGTACATGCATGAGACAGAGTCCAGCCACCTTGCTTCTAAGGAGCATCCTGGCTGTACTTCTTTCAAGACAGATTTGTTTGTTCTTCTGACAGTCCCTGGTATGTATATTCAATATTCTTTGCCAACATCATAATCTAAAGGTATCAGTTCTTCTTTGGTCTTCCTTATTCATTGTTCAGCTTTCATATGCATATGAGGCAACTGAAAATATCATGGCTTGGGTCAGGCGCACCTTAGTCCTCAAAGTAACGTCTTTGCTTTTTTGACACTTTAAAGAGGTCTTCTGCAGCAGATTTGCCAAGTGCAATATACCATTTGATTTCCTGACTGCTGTTTCCATGCGCTTCGATTGTGGATCCAAGTAAAATGAAATCCTTGACAACTTTAATCTTTCCTCCATTTATCATGATGTTGTTTATTAGTCCAGTTGTAAGGATTTTTGTTTTATGTTGATGTGTAAGCCATACTGAAGGCTGTAGTCTTTGATCTTCAGCAGTAAGTGCTTCAAGGCTCTTTGCTTTCAGCAAGCAAGGTTGTGTTACTTGCATTTTGCAGGTTGTTTATGAGTCTTCCTCCAGTCCTGATGCCCCATGCTTCTTCATATAGTCCAGCTTCTTGAATTACCTGCTCAGCATACAGATTGAATAGGTATGGTGAAAGGGTACAACCCTGACACACACCTTTCCTGACTTTAATCCACACAGTATCCCTCTGTTCTGCTCAAATGACTGCCTTTTGGTCTGTGTACAGGTTCCGCATGGCCACAATTAAGTGTTTTGGAATTTCCATTCTCCGTAATGTTATCTATAATTTGTTACGATCCACATAGTGAAACGCTTTTGTGTAGTCAATAAAATACAGGTAAACCTCTTTCTGGTATTCTCTGCTTTCAGCCAAGATCCATCTGACATTGGTGATGATATCCCTGGTTCCGTATCCTCTTCTGAATCAGGCCTGAATTTCCGGCAGCTCCCTGTCCACGCACTGCTGCAATCGTTTTTCAACGATCTTCAGCAAAATCTTACTTGCATGCGATATTAATGATACTGTTTGATAATTTCTACATTCTGTTGGATCACCTTTCTTTGGAATGGGCACAAAAGGGTTTCTTACAGTGTCTTCCAAATTTTTTGGCACAGACTCAGGGAGCACTTCCAGCATTGCATCTTTTTGTTGAAACACCTAAATTGGTATTCTGTCAATTCCTGGAGCCTTGTTTTTCACCAGTGTCCTCCGTACATCTTTGACTTCTTTCAATACCATTGGTTCTTGATCATATGCTGCCTCCTGAAATGGTTGAACGTCCACCAATTCTTTTTGGTATAAAGACTGTGTATTTCTTCCACCTTCTTTTGATGCTTCCTGGATCATTCAGTATTTTGCCCATAGAATCCTTCTGTATTACAACTCGAGGCTTGAAGTTTTTCATCAGTTCTTTCAGCTTAAGAAACGTTGGGCACGTTCTTCCCCTTTGGTGTTCTAACTCCAGGTTGTTGCACGTTTCATAATACTTTACTTTGTCTTCTAGAGCCGCCCTTTGAAATCTTCTGTTCAGCTCTTTTACTTCATCATTTCTTCCGTTTTATGTTCAAGAGCAAGTTTCAGAGTCTCTTCTGACCTCCATTTTGGTGTTTTCTTTCTTTACTGTTCCTTTTAACAACTTTTTGCTTTCTTAATGTATGATGTTGTCCTCCAACTCATCCAGTCTTTGGTCATTAGTGTTCAACGTGTCAAATCTATTCTTGAGTATTCTTGAGATGGTCTCTAAGTTCAGAAGGGATATACTCAAGGTTGTACTTTGGCTCTTGTAGACTTGTTTTAATTTCCTTCAGTTTCAATCTGAACTTGGATATGAGTAATTGATGGCCTGTTTCGTAGTCGGTCCCTGGCCTTGTTCTGAGTGATGATATTGAGCTTCTCCATCGTTTCTTTCCATAAATGTAATTGACTTGATTCCTCTGTACTCCATCTGGCAAGGTTCATGTGTATAGTTGCTGTTTACATTGTTATAAAAAGGTATTTCTAACGAATGGGTCATTGGTCTTCCAAAATTCTACCATATGATATCCGGCGTTGTTTCTATCATCAAGGTCATATTTTCCAACTACTGATCCTTCTTCTTTGTTTCCAACTTTTGTATTCCGGTTACCAGTAATTATCAATGCATCTTGATTGCATGTTTGATCAATTCAGGCTGCAGAAGTTGATAATAATCTTCGATTTCTTCATCTTTGGCATTAGTGGTTGGTGCGTAAATTTGAATGATAGTCGTATTAACTGGTCTCCCTTATAGGCAGATGGCTATCATTCTATCAATGACAGCACTGTACTTCAGGATAGATCTTGAAATGTTGTTTTTGACAATGACTGTGGAGCTGTTCCTCTTTACCATTCTTGGCATAGGAGATCATAGATGTCTGATTCCAAAAGATATCTAGATTGTTTAAAACAATTTAATGATAAAAATATCTTCCATCTATGCATGTCAACCATTGGGATCTACGTGGCTTGTGAAAAATAATTACTATACTCTGGGGAATAGTGGATTCTTACTACTAGTTGATAATCCTGCTAAATCAGTACCTGCCTTCTGAAGGCAGTAGGAGATCATACACTGCAAAATCCAAATAACAGAATTCACCAACAGAAATCTGGAGGTTCAGAGAATTCTATAAAAGTCTGGGTCTCATTGCAGAGGGAAGTGGTAGGTTAACGTAACACTAGACATATAATGTAAATATAGTATTGTATGGTAAGAGAATTTAAAATAAATACATAGCTTTTTAAAGGCTTCAGAGTGAAAAATAACTATAAGACTTTGGTAGGGAGCTGGGGAATGAAGGGGGCTCAACGATTCTTTAGCTATAACTGAATTTCAGTAATAAGTGAACTCAAAGCAGTGCTGGATCAGTTAGGAGACTCACAAGGACGTTCAGATAGTCAATTAAGCTTTTCAGCCAATCTTCTAAACACACCCGGATGCTTGTGACAGAGATACTATGAATTAAAAAAAAAAGGAATATCAAGAAAGAAGAAAAATATAAATTAAAAGGGGAACAAGAAAACAGAAGAGTTACCGTATTTTTTGAAAATAATGTGCCCATGTAAATAATGTGCACATATAATGTGAGGAATTGGATGAAATTATGTAAAACTGTTCTGGCATAGCACGTGTGCATTTACTGTGCATGTCTTATGACGTTTCCAGAAGGGAATTTTGGCCTCTTTCACCCTAATTCAAGAGTCTGAAAATGTTAGTTTGATCATATTTGTATAATAAAGGTAGAAACCATAGTCAAGAAGTCATGGATTGAGTTTGGAAGTGCTCCAATCAGAAATTAAACTACTGAAATTGTGTGTTTGCTCTGGGGCAGTTCATATAGCCTGGTCTGAGAGCGGTGTAGTTCCTTGTAGTTCATCCGTGCCTTGGTATGTTGCATTGCGGTGGAGAAGGGTGGAGGATTGGGCGGAGGGCTGTACATGGGGCTGCCAGAGCTTGGGCACGGGCTGGTCCCTGTCAGACCTGTCTCATCTGAGCGAGAGATGTGCCACCCCTCCATGCCCATGGCTCTCACACATGCCCCATGGTGTCCATGCAGGTGGGAGACTCAAATGGCCTGAGGGTGGAGGCTGATCAGCCAGCCGGCAGGGTGGAATGTGTGTGGCTGTGGAGCACGGGCCCTGCCAGCCTGAGTGGTCTCTCTGGCCCAGAGTGTGCAGACCCGTGCACCTCCTGGGCAGAGCTGTTTCTAGGACGGAAGAAGGGATTCCTTCCTGCACTGGAGAAAGCGGTTTGCAGGGCAGGGAAGGAATCCTGCTGGGAAAGGGGCTGCTTTAGAAACTTGAGGCTGGCTGGTGAGTGTCTGCTGCTGGGAACCAAACTTCTGCATCAACAGGTTCTAAGACGAAGACTTAACATTACATCCATTAGAAGGAATTAAAAAAAAAATCGAAATTGAAGTCAACAACATGTAAAAAAATATTGGTATAGCACACTTATGAAAATATCGTGCAGGTGGGTTGTGCAGTATACCAGAAAAGTGTAACGTGTGTTATCTGCTTAAAAACTCAGAATATCAGTACATGTAATCAGGCCAAATTCATCCATAAAAATGAAGTACAAATTTGAAAAAAACCCAAAATCTAACAAAATGAAGTAAAAACATATTTCACATAAAAAAGCGAAGGCTGACTAGATTGTTTTAAAAGGCTACGGCAAACTTTTAAATCACACTAACCAATATTACATGTAATATAATGACCTTAAGGAGAAATGTTGTTGTTAGCTGCCACTGAGCAGTCCCCTGGCTCATGGTGACCCCAGGCACAACTGAACTAAATGCTGCCTGATCTCGGCTCGTTCCCATGACTGGATGTGGACTGGACCATCACCATCCATATGGCTTTCACTGGCTGGTTTTCAGAAGTAGATCCTCAGGCCTTTCTCACTGGGCTGTCTTAGTCCGGAAGCTCTGCTGAGACCTGTTCAGCATCACAGCAACACACAAGCCTCCACTGATAGATGGGCGGTGGCTGTGCATGGGGTGCACTGGCCGAGAATCGAACCTAGGTCTCCCGCATGGAAAGCAAAAATTCTACCACTGAATCATCACTGTCCCTCTTAAGGAGATAAACAACAACAAAAAAACCCCAACAGCCATCTAGTTGATTCCGACTCATAGTGACCCTATGGAACAGAGCAGAACTGCCCACAGGGTTTCCAAGGCTATAATCTTTATGGAAGCAGACGGCTACATCCTTCTCCTGTGGAGTGGCTGATGGGTTTGAACTGCTGACCTTTCAGTTAGGAGCTCATCACTTAACCACTGTGCCACCAGGGCTCCTCTAATGAAGGAGATAAGTAACTTGAAAAGGCACAGTAAATAATGAAAACACAAGGTGGAACTTGTCTCAAATAGTAAGGCAAGAAAATCTGTAAACTACGTAAAATAAAAATCAAAACAAGCGCAATATATAGAAGTGCAATCCTCTTAGAAAACTTAGAAAAACTTAGAAAACTAAGAGAATATGAGAAATCGATTAAAGAGATAAATCATAAATTCCTCGTCCAAATGATAAAGTCAGAATCAGTAGACACATTACAATAATTACATGGGAAAACTAGGAAATACTTTCTTTTTTAACACTATACACAGTTCATAACACGCTTTATCTCTATTTGTTTCCCTCTAAAATGAATCGCTTTCCGAACCACAATGCAAACAGACTAGAAATAAATAACAAAACACAGCTGAGGAGTGCCAACCTCCTGGAATCTAAAAGCCAGCTCACAGCTGAATTCAGCATTTGGCCAACATGAAAAAGGGCATATATACCTACTCCTCACTTATCAACTATCTCGTTGTCCGACATTTTGCATTTACGACAACAGTAAAAAGTCTGCTATCCAACTATTTTGCGCATTAACAACGTACGTCTGGCAATAGCCTTTTCATGACCAGTGGAACACACAGTGCCTACGTACATTTTTCCGCTCTTGGATCCACATAATATTTTGTGATCTGATATGGTCATCCTCCATTTTTGCATAACGCCGATGTTGGCATAATGACCTGGTCTTTGGAACCTAACCATGTCAATATGTGAGGAGTAGGTGTATTTAAAACCAAGAGCCTTCATTATGCTCTAAAGAGAAATAATAGAGGTGCTGCTTTTAACAACAGGAATGAAAGAAGGGGATCAGACACTCTGGCTGTCACAAAAGGGTACAAATTCACTTCTCTTAGGCAATATGGCTACATGCTTACAAAATCCAAGGGGTTTCCTTGAACAAAGCAGCAGAGATAACTCATAAGTTCAGCTAAGTTCCATGCTTTTTTGTAAAGACAATAAACTCCCATATACTAGGAATAAATGTCCAGAATATGAAATAAAAGATCTATCACATCTACAATACAGGTAAAATAAGAAATGTGTGGGAATTAAAAAAAATGATATAATTTACCTATAGAAAACCGAATTACAAAATGCTAGCGGTAAAGAAAGCTAATGATGACATTTCTTATTTGCTGTTGTGTTAAACATAAATAATTAATCTCCCAAGTTAATTTATAAAACTTGATAAAGTAAGATGCATAGTGCAAAGTCAGGTGACCAAAATACCAAAGATTTTTTTTTTTTAATAAGTAAAAGCAACATTAAAAGGCTGTACAAGATATTAAAATAGAAAACAAAGAGACATTTATCAAAACTGTATGGTATTTATTAGAATGAAAAATTAGACCAAATGGAATGAAACTCCAGAGATATATATAATTATTTATACCTGATTTGTCAAACGTTAAATACTGGAGGAAGGAATCACCAATACTCTTGGGCAAACTAGTATTAGTATGAAGTATAATAAACAGAAACATCTTATCCCATATGTTAATAAATTCCAGACAGATTAAAGAATCAATAAATCATAAAAAAAAAAAAAATTAGAAGGAAATGGACTGGGAAGGAAAGACCATTTTCCATTATTTAGAAATTATTAATGATAAGGTTGATGTGATCTATTTTTACACACACACACACCTGGTGGTGCAGTGGTTATGTGCTCAGCTGCTAACTGAAACGTCAGCAGTTCAAACCTACCAACTGCTTCACAGGAGAAAGTTGTGGCAGTCTGCTTCTATAAAAGATTTACAGCCTTGGAAACCCTACTCTTTTTTTTGGGTTTTTTAAGATATGCTAATATTCCAAGAAACAGGCTCTTCAGACCTTCTGGCAAGGGGTGGAATGTAGTGGCCGTGAGAGTCCTGAAGGCAATAACATCTCATTATGTAGTTGTCTGAAAACATGGATTATCCACATACTGACATCCTGCTGTGTGCTAGCCCGGCTGTAGGTCCTCGGAACCCAAAGAGGGACCTTGAGGAACTCCCAGTCTCGTGAGCCAGATGGGACGTCAGACACCCAGGTCAACACAACGGGGTAGGGCCTGATGGGTAAGCACCACTACCACGGGAACGGAGCCCAGTAGGGCTATCCCAGTGCTATCCCTTCATCAATACGTGGACAACTCTTTCCTTAAGCCAAGAAGTGGCGATCAAACAGGAATAACTGCATCAAAGTCTTCCAAAGTATTGTCATCAAACTCCATGAATCAGACTCCCTGGAGGGCTGCAGATTCCTGGGTCCCACCCCAGACATAAGTCAGACTCTGGGGTGTGGCTGATGTTCCGTCCAAGGAATCCCACTCAAGCTTAGGAGTCCTGAGCAGTATGTGTGACGAGGGGCAATTTACCTAAACACAAAGCTTAAGGAGTTGGGGCTATATCTAGGAGAAGTGATCATTTTAAACATTACCAGAAGTCACAGATGTATTTAACTTCTACATGCACAACTGGAAGGCACATAAAACTGCCATATACGTTATGATTTAAACGTATTAGGAGTAGTCTATATTTCAGCACTGGCCTTCTCGTAGAGGGGCTAGGTCCGACGTTCCCTCTCATTTAAAAAAATCTATGAGTAAGTGCCCTTTATAAGACAAACAGCAGTATAAGCACCCATGGATCCAATTTAATAACCATACAGAGCAGAGCCTGTGCCAGGGGCTTCTACACCTAATCTTCAACCAAGTGGCTTTCCCTGACCACCTCGTCTGACCTAGCAACTCCCCTCTCCTTCACTCTCCAGTCCTTTAACTTGCTTTAATTCTCTTCATGGCACTTAACACTCAACATTTATTATAGAGTAATCTCTTTATTTGCTTCGAGATTGCCTTCAGGAGGGCAGGAACTTCATTTTCAAATCCTTCAAAGAATCTATTCTGAGTACCTAGCAGGCCCTATTCTACCACTGGGGATACAGCAGTGAACAAGATGACAAGTGTCATGGAACTTCTATTCTAGGGAGGAAGGGGAGAGCAACAAATAAGGAAATATCTGACACATCATAAGGTGATAAATGGTACAGAGAAAATTAGAGCAGGGAAAAGGACACAGACTACCAGTAGGAGGAGGAGAACTACACTGTTAAATAGGGCTTCTCTACTTTTTTTTTTATTGTGCTTTAAGTGAAAGTTTACAAATCAAGTCAGTCTCTCATACAAAAATTTATATACACCTTGCTATGTACTCCTAGTTGCTCTCCCCCTAATGAGACAGCTCACTTCTCTCCACCCTGTATTCCCCGTGAACATTCAGACAGCTTCTGTCCCCCTCTGCCTTTACATCTCCCCTCCAGACAGGAGCTGCCCACATAGTCTCATGTGTCTGCTTGAGCCAAGAGGCTCACTCCTCACCACTATCATTTTCTATCTTATAGTACACTCCAATCCCTGTCTGAAGAGTTGGCTTTGGGAATGGTTCCAGTCTTGGGCTAACAGAAGGTCCAGGGGCCGTGACCTCCGGGATGCTTCTGGTCTCAGTCAGACCATTAAGTCTGGTCTTTTTAGGAGAAGCTGAGGTCTGCATCCCACTGCTTCTCTACTTCTGAAAAATCAGCTATTCAAAGCCCTGTGGGGCACAGCTCTACTCTGACATACACAGGGTCACCATGAGTCAAAATTGACTCAATGGCAACTGGTTTTGTTTTTTTTCTCTGAACAAGGACCTGAGGGGGGGTGAGAGAGAAAGCCATGTTCCACCTAGAGAAACAGTGCTCTGGGCACAGGGAACAGTCGGCAAAGAAACCCTTCTGGAAACATACCCGGTGCTACTAAAGATCGGGCCGGAGGAGAGAGGAGAGGGGGGCGATCAGCTGTACAGCCCAGCTGTGAGGATTCTGCACGTCAGGGTTCTGAGAGGACAAAGGGGATCCAACCTACCATGTGACCGGATCCCTCTGGCTGCTGTTGGGAACCTTTGTGTGTCAGAATAGAACCATCCCCCATAGGGTTTTCAATGGAGATTTTTCAGAATAGCCAGGCCTTTCTTCCCAGGCGCCTCTGGATGGACTTGAACGTCCAACCTTTTGGTTAACACCCTTGCAGCACCCAGGGACTAAAAAACAAAATCTAGTGGCATGTTGAAGAACTGCCGACATTTTGAAGTAGTAATGAATATAAGAAAAGATCCTGAGACATCCCCAACAGTTGTAATGTAATGTGAAAACTTCTGAGATTTCTACTAGCCACAAGTCACAGGTCTGCTGTTACTCTGGTTTGTTCTTTTCATTTGCCATAGAAAGAAATTAATACACTGCCGTTACAAGTTAGTGAGACTTCAGATGTATTTTTTCCCCAGTCAATTTCATGAACCCCTGAATTCTCTCTGAGAGCCCCTGGAACAGGAGTGGCCAGAGCCCTTCTCAGGTGAGAAATGAAGAGGTTCATCCGGGTAACTGGGCGCTGAGCAGGGAAGGGGCTGCCAGGAGCCTGCTTGGAAAAAAGGTGGATAAATATGAACTAGGATGTGAGTAGAGACCTGGTGAATTTGGGAAAGGCCTCTAATTCCGTGGGGGTGGGATGTCAGACTTGGTATAATGTGAGGCTGCTAAGGCAGAGCTGTATCAAGAAGTGCCTTGTGGACCAAGCTCTGATATTGGACTTTTCCTTGGAGGCAAGAAAGAGCTGTGGAAGGATTTTTAAGCAGGACAGTGCTGGCGTTGGCCTGTATTTTAGAAAGATACTTTCAGCAGATACTTGGAGGATAGACTCTTCCAGGGAGAAACTGGTGGCAGGGAGACAAATTAGGAAGGTACTTAAACAGTGAGGCCAAGAGATGAAAAGGGGTAAAATTACGGTAGTGACTGTGGAGACAAAGGACTGAGAGATTTGGAATGTTTTCAGGAGGCAAAATTAATAAGGATGGATTGGACCAAAACCAAACCCACAGCCATCGAGTCAATTCTGACTCATAGCCACCCTATAGGACAGACTAGAACTGTCCCACAGTTTCCAAGAAATGCCTTGTGGATTTGAACTGCTGACTCTTTGGTTATCAGCTGCAGCATTTAACCACTACGCCACTAGGGTTTCCTTAGGGGGCTAATAACGGAGTCAAGAAGGTCCCTCCGTTCCTAGAAGGAAGGAGCAGCATGTTTAGCTGGGGTAGGGGTGGCGGTGGGAAAATGGAGGGAAAGCTGTCTGCAAAGAGGGAGGTTATGGAGGATAAGGAGTTCACTTGCATTCGAGATGAGGAGTTGAAAATACAGAGTTCTCTCTTGCGGTATTAACCATTTCCTTACTGCTCTGCACCAAAACCAAACCCACTGCTGTTGAGCCCATTTCTAACTCACAGCTACCCCACAGGACAGAGTAGAACGGCCCTATAGGGTTTCCAAGGAGTGACTGGATTCAAACTACCGACCTGTTGGTCAGCAGCCGGGCTCTCAACCACTAGGCCACCAGGGCTCCAAAGATTTCCACCCTTCGGTTGTTATTAGTTGCCATCGAGTCAAAACTGCTCCATAGGGTTTTCAAGGCTGTGACCTTTTGGAAGCAGATCACCAGGCCTGTCTTCAGAGGCACGTCTGGGTTGGTTCCAACCACTAACCTTTCGGCCAGTAGTTGAGCGCTTAGCCATTTGTGCCACCCAAGGATAAAATGAGTCGGAATCGACTTGACGGCAATGGATTGCTCTGTAAGGGCTCTTTAAATGTATTATCCCTTTCTCTGATATTTTTCTGATATATAGACCGAAAATATTCTTGACAGTCTGTCTGCCTGTCTATCTGAATTTTCCTTTGTGTTTCTACCGTTGACATCATGCTTACCGAGATCTTTTCAACTCCCAGATTACATAAACATCCGCCGAAAACTTCTCCTAGTGTTTTGATGGTTTTGTTTTTCACACTGAAATATTTAGAACATCTAGAATTTATTTTGCATGATGCTCAGCTCTAACTCTGTTATCTTCTATGCAGTTAACCAATTATCCTGGCACCACTTGCTGAAGACCCCCTCCTTTTCTAACTTGAAAGGGTTAAATCCAAGTACTTTTATATACCACTTTTTCAAAGCTTTTTTTTTCTTAATTTTGAACTTTCGAAAGTACAGAAAAGTACCAGGACAAAATAATAACCAACCATTTGTCTACACCTAGAATTAACCACTTAACACAACAGGCCCTTATCAATGACCGATTCTGAATGTTTAATTACGTCTTGGCTGACCACAGAAACTGGAAAATATCTAGTCATCGATATATTCCATAAATCCTACAAGTTACAAAGCATGTCTAAAAAATGAAAATAGCTAGACTTAAAAAAATAAACGAGAAGGTAAAAATACAAGCTATCCAGTAAGATTTCAAGAATACATTCTGCTTTTGTGCTCTGGGCTATCCGATGTTACTCCAGATACTACATAGTTTTAATGCTTTCTCCCAACTCCTTAGGTTTGCCTCCGCGGCCATTCAGGGATACACGTGTGGTCATGGGGGGGTTAATTCTCACTGACGCTGAATGCCCCGAATCTGCGTGCTTTTCATAAGAGCATCAAATCTGAAAGGTCAGGGGAGCAATGCAGCCAGGCTGCAGGAGGGATGCTATAAACTTCTGCATTAAAAATTCATATTGCAGGCTTGACTCAGAACCCGGCTCTGGCTGAAAGGAGAGCTGGCAGGGAAATATGAGCCACCCCACTGTCTCTCTGGCAATTGGAGACATTCCTCAACAAACAGCACCTCAGGAAGAGAATGAAAGGGCAAACAAGCCGTGAAGAAATCAATGAGTTCAATTATCTAGCTCTCTCTCCCTTTCCTACAGGAAACTTTTCATTCTTAAGGCTGGTTCCAAAAAGTTTTTCAACGACATCCCAGAACAAGAGCCCTCGACGGCCTTGCTGGGTGCCCAGCTGTTTGGCACCTCTCCTAATTCGTTTTACAGCAGCCCACAGAGCCCCCAAGTCTCCAAGCCAGATGGAGTCAGATCTGACTGAAACTCAACCATCTTTCCAACGTACAGCCACCACCTGGATGTGACAGCCCGCCATGAGAGGACCACATACTTAATGATTTATTCTCACATGAATAGATGGGTCCCGTGTAAATGTGGCATTTGGATTTCAGAAGACAATGACTACATGGTTCTGAACCTCCATAGCTTCCCCGCCCCCCCCACCCCCAGAGCTCATTTTTAGGATTAAGGCATCAACAGCCTTGTAACTGGTTTGATCTCAGAACTTTTTGCCCCATATTAGCAGTACCCAAATGGTAAGTAAAAAAAATTTTTTTTAATTTTTATTAAGCTTCAAGTGAACATTTACCATTCCAATCAGTCTGTCACATGTAGGTTTACATACATCTTACTCCCTTCTCCCACTTGCTCTCCCCCTATTGAGTCAGCCCTTACAGTCTCTCGTTTCGTGCCAATTTTGCCATCTTCCCTCTCTCTCTATCTTCCCATCCCCCCTCCAGTCAAGAGTTGCCTACACACTCTCCAGTGTCCACCTGATTTAATTAGCTCACTCTTCATCAGCATCTCTCTCCCCCTCACTGACCAGTCCTTTTCATGCCTGATGATTTGTCTTCGGGGACGGTTCCTGTCCTGTGCCATCAGAAGTTCTGGGGAGCACTGTCTCTGGGATTCCTCTAGTCGCAAGCATACCATTAGGTGTGGTCTTTTAGTGAGAGTTTGGGGTCTGTATCCCATTGGTCTCCTGCTCCCTCAGGAGTTGTCTGTTGTGCTCCCTGACAGGACAGACATCGATTGTGGCCGGGCACCAACTAGTTCTTCTGGTCTCAGGATAATGTAGGTCTCTGGTTCATGTGGCCCTTTCTGTCTCTTGGGTTCTTAGTTGTCATGTGACCTTGGTGTTCCTCCTTTGCCTTTGCTCCAGGTGAGTTGAGACCAATTAATGTATTTTAGATGGCCACTTGTTGGCATTTAGGACTCCAGGCGCCACAATTCAAAGTGGGATGCAGAGTGTTTTCATAATAGAATTGTTTTGCCCATTGACTTAGAAGTCCCCTCAAACCAAGTTCCCCAGACCCCAGCCCCTGCTTCGAAGTAAAATTTCTAAAATTCAGAAAGACGATGCTATGCAAAGCAGGTATGTGCTACTCCAACAGCCTCCGCATACTCATACAAACAAAATGTAGGTCTTGCAACACAGGCATACTGATTTTCACAAATTCAATATGGAAAAACATAGGATTCTTTAGCGTTGGGAAGAGATCTTAAATTGGGAGCAGTAAACCAACATTTTTGAAATGTACCAGGCATGATGCAAGGTGCCTCATAGCAGCAGCAAGCAGCAATGGCAGCCCGTTTATTGGGGGTGTGTGTGCAGATACTGTGCTAGGTACTTTCTGTGGTGTTATTTCGTTTTACTTAGCAGAAAACCAAGGCTCAAAGAAGTTGAGTGCCCTATCCAAGGTTACTCAATTCATAGGGTCAAGAATCAAATCCCAGCCTCTGTGACCCTGACACCCAGGCTCTTCCCACTGTGGCTCACACTGCCCCCCACCCCCGCCCCATGCCCTGGATCGAGCTTTCCCTGAAGACCACTTTACAAATAGGCTGCTCAGTCACTGCTGGGAGACAGTACTGGAGATTGGGGCTTCTGGGAAGCAACTGGGTGCTAAAGATCAAGAGGCTGAAAAACAGGTAGGCTCTTTGATTGTATACGTCATCTAGTCCAATCCTCTCATTTTACTAATGAGGAAGCTGATGTTGCCAAACTTTATTAGGCCACACCTGCTGAGAGCTAGGACGGGAACCAGGGTCTCCTGACTCTAAGCTTAGTGCACCTTCACTGCCCAGTGACTTTGAACACCACAAAACTAGTCTAGAAACAGGGGCCTCACGCCAGCACTGGTGAATGTGAGCCTTTGGATCATTTTGTGCTTCTAACCTCTCTCGTCTGATGGTGGCGTAGGGGAAGCCATCTAAAGACACCACGGCCACCGGCAGAACATAAACATAAAAGAGAAAGCAAGTATAAAGCTTCCAATTTTAAAAGCGGTAAGGCAGTAAAACAGGTATAATAAATCAGGCTCCCAGCGACTGGGAGATGCATGGGAACTACCTATGGTCCACCTACTTGATGGAATATTATGCAGGATGTATTATGTTTCAGAAGAACAGTTAATGACATTAAAGAAATGCTTAAGATCTGTCAAGTAAAAAAACCAGAAATCAACACTGCATATCAGTCTAATGCCATTTGTGAAAAACAAAGTAAAAAACACCATATAGAAAAAAGATGGGAAGAACACACACAAAAATGTCAACAGCAGGTCTCTCTGTTGTGGGATTATAAGTGATGAGCTGTTTTATTTTTTAAACCTTTTAGAATATTCTAAAATTTGTACACTATTTTGCATGATTTTTATAATTAGAAATCAATGTTACATAACTTCATTAATTTGGTGGTGGACCATGGGAAAGATCATGTCGCATTTCTGCCAGCCTTACTGCCCCCTTCAAAAGGAGCCTTGGCAGGGACCGGGTCAATGTGAGTTGCATCTCGTTCTCCACGGCCACTTCAGATGTGCTGCATCACAGAGACCTGCATGTCCATGACCCTCTTGGCGGCAGCTGGGGACTCCCTGTGGTGAGTCAGAACCGCAGAGCTTTTAAAGGAATTTTATTGGGGGCAGAAGCTGGTCTGAATGTTGCAGGTTAGGCCGCCATCATAATTCTTTGCTCTTGAAGCTTTCTTTAAAGGCTCCTGCTTTCTTCTCATATGCCAACAGCTTCCTTAGTTTGCCTTTTTTGGAGACCAAATATCCTCACCGGTCAGGCTCCAAGGCAAACACTACCGAGGTCATTCCCCTCTGTGCTTGCCCTGATCTACCTCTCTTCAACAATGAAGGCTCATACACGTCTGTGATGTATCAGGAACGGTGCTAGGCACTCGATATTCAGAGTAAGATAAAGGCCTTCCTTTGGAGTCGCTTTCTGTCTACACTTGAGAGCACTGTGCAGTTGGTAGGACCACGTCTGTTACCTTACATGATCCCCACAGTTCCACGAAGCAGGAAGGCACGCACTGTAAGGCCCAGTTTACATTTTACGGAAACCCTGGTGGCCTACTGGTTAAAAGCTATGACTGCTAACCAAAAGGTTGACAGTTCGAATCCACCAGGTGCTCCTTGGAAACCCTATGGGGTAGTTCTACTCTGTCCTTTAGGGTTACCATGAGTCGGAATTGACTCAACGGCAATGGGTTTTATAATCTTCCAAAAATTCCAATAATCCTCTCATTCATTTACTTTAAACTGTGAATTGCTCAAGATTTATACTTACAGTGAATTAGAAAAACTTCAAGAACCTCCAAAGAGCAAAATTTTTATAAAAGCATGCCAAACTATAATACCCTGTTAGAGGATTCTGGGTGACTGACTGCCACATCTACACCGACAACCATGTTTATATGTATCTACACTGACAACCATGTTTATGTGTACCTACACTGACAACCATGTTTATATGGGTCTATACCTACCTAGTCACACTTGATCCTCATTATATGTGGATTCCACATTTGCCAACGCCTCAACTCCCTAAAATGTATCTGTACTGCTAAAATCAATACTCGTGGCACTTTTGCAGTCATTCGTGGACACGCACATGTGCCCACTGGAGAAAAATTTGAGTCACCTGACGGTTAAGGCTAGTTCAGTATTTGGTAATTCAGTGTCTGCAGGATTTTATAGAATGTAACCACTGGGCATGCATTGGACATCTATATGTTCATACATGGGTACGTGTTTTTATTTATAGAGTGTGTGAATCTGTGGGTTTGTGTGCATATCATAACTGTTAAGGCCCCTCCCTCTGTTCGCTGGGTAGTTTTAGCACTTGACACAATCCCTGCCAAAAAGCAGGCCTTTAGTAAAGACTTCCTGAAGGGAAGAAAAATAAAGGCTGCCAATTCTCATTGATGCCTTCTAACTTCTACGCCCATCTGGAATACACAAAACAGGTCCAGAATCCTTGGGTTTGAAGACATGAAGCCACCCCCTTCTTTCCACTAAAACCTCAGGCTGCCCAGTTTCTAGAGAACATCAGATCAGACCTGTGCTGGTTAGAGGAAGCTGAGGGCTGTTGGCAGTGCAAATGCCAAGGAAAGCCTTTTAAGGGCTCACCCAACCCTCGAATGTTAGGTGTGAGGCAAAATACTGGTACACGGGTGGAAAATTCCAGGCATGCTATAAAATGCACAGTTAAGTTCTTTTGGAGATAAGACAGAGAGAAAGAGGCCACCAATTTTCCCCTTCAAGTCTGATTTAGCTTTCTCTGAGGTTTAAGGACACTAGGTTCTTCATTCAAGCCCACACCCCTCAAAACCATAAAAGTAGCTGCTTCTCTATTTTTAGGGAAATTAATCTAGCCAGGATAATTACAGCAACCCGAACTGGAAATTGATGACTCATCAAAAAGACAGGAAATAGAGAATTTTACATTCTTAAAGGTACTTTTTTTTTTAAAGGTACAGCAGAGAGCTCGGTTCCAGGACACTTAAGTTGGACTCTCCAAATTCAAACAGGGGAAGCAGTTATTTGTCTAATATGATTGTCAAAACACTCCTGTGAGTCTCAGGCTTGGTCAAATGTCTATGTTCTACCTGACCTGGTTTCCTCAGTCCTTCACGTGGAAGTAGAACAAAAGAAATTAACAAGAGACCACCAGGGAACCCACAACGGACCAATGGGAGAAGACTTGGGGCCTGCTGCCACCCTGTCAGTCCTCACACAGCAGCATCAAGAGGGAGGGACTTTAAAGGCTACCACCATAGAGTGCAAAGGGTACTCACTGCCAAAGGACTGGCTTAGGGGCTCAACTTTATGTTCTTCGGACTGTTCCCTCATCTATAAAAAAAAATGGGCATAATAGGAGCCTCCTTCTGACTGCTGGGAAGCGGGGGCTGGACAACGTATGAGAGACACCATGGAACAGTCTGGAGCAGTATGTGTGGAAGGCTCTCCACCGGCATTCCCCAGTGTGAATGCATTTCCCATGCCCAGAGCTGTGTCACCAGCTGCTTGTCTGTGCACCTTTGTAAATTGCACTTTATGTCCTTAGCCCCTATCCCCACAACGCAGGGCGCAGGCTTCCCTAGACAATTTCAACAAAGCCGGAAGCGAAGTCAGCTAAGGGAAACGTTTTCTGCTTTCCCAGAGCATATCGTATCTTTTGATAAAACCCTGGTTACATACATGGTATAAAGGAAATACTCCAAAATTAACTCAAGTGACCCTCATAAATGTCTCTTTTGTAATGTACTACGTAAGTGTATATACAATGTCATTCTTTTCATAAAGACTGTAGGCAAAGAAGACAACATGAGTAACCTTAAAAAAAAAAATATGAATTTTACTGGCAGGAAAGGTTTGGGAGGTGCAAATTCTCCTAAGACTAACATTAGCCATAAAAAATGTAGTATTTCAGTGCAGTTCAATATTTTCTTTCATTGGCGGCTCAGAGCCTCAGCCCACATGTTAAGAGGAATGTAATAAGCTGGCTGCATGGGCTACAACTGAAGCTCGTTTGCCAGCCAGGACTCTGGGGACAGAGCAAAGAGGTGGCCGTGGACTTCAGCAAAAATGGGAATTCCTGCGCTTCTGCCTGGAACACTTGTAACTCCTCGGGGGAGCAGCCCAAAGCCACACGAAAGGCAACAGTTGCAAAGACAGACTCAGAAACAAGGGACGGGGGAGTAGCCCCAGCCTCACCGTGCCACCTGTGCCCGCCCAGAGAAGCCTATCCACCTCCAAGCCATCCTGGGGAACCGTTTAAATATTAAAATCCATACCACTTTGCTTTGCTAGACTTGCCAGGTTAAAATCAATTAGGGTGCTAAATCTCCATTTACTAAGAGAGGTGGAAGGACCTGTCTATAGGATGATTGTCTAAGATGGAGGTACCTTTTTATCTTTAAAAAAAAGGTGGGGGGGGAGCAGAGAAATAATCCATTTATTTAACCCAGAAAACGATTATAATCTGAAACCCTGCAATCTTCTTTCACCACAACCGTTTTGGCAAACCCCTCTCTGTTCCAACAAATATTAAACTGTGCTTGCCATTTGTCTAAGGAATCTCGCATTAATAAACATGAAGAAGAACACTTTTACCTCCCACTCTCAATGACAGGACAAAACAAAGACCAGCTGTATTCATCAATGGGCCCTTGTTCTGCACATAAAGGCTAATTACATTTTGCTTCAAGCCTACACATGGAAAACTTCACGGCTGCCATGCTCATCACACCAGCCCTGCCTTGCCAGCTGATGCACGGCCATGATGATCGGACCCAACGTACTGGGGTCTCAGCAGCCTCGGTGCCTTTGACGTGGATGGAGGCTTCTTTCCAAAATGGGAGTGAGGGGTGGTCACTCCCGCGACACTGCCCAGTGACAGGCAGGCAACATGTGCTCTTCCAGTCTCATGAGAGGTGATGTCATTAAGGTCAATCTTCTTCAAGGCCTGCTAATTTCAGAAATGTACCCCAAGCACTACTGCTGGACCGGCAGGAACAGATGCTATTTGGTGACAGCTACTGCGACACTCACTGTGCTGGGTGCTGTACACACACCGACTCATTACTCTTCACAACCACCCAAGGACGTGGGTGCCATTATGCCCACTGTACAGGTAGGAAAAGTGAGACTTAGAGGTGAGTAGTTGGTCCAAGGTCCCACAAAGAGTGAGTAGTGGAGCCACCGCGTCACTCCCAGGTCTGTCTCCAAAGCCACTTGTTCCCCATACCTCCTCAATTTCCTTCCTACCGTTTTCTGGCAACAAGTATTTAAGAATCCTTCCTTTCAGAGGAGAAAAGAAATTGTTTTGAAGTGTTTTAAGACCGTTTGTGAAGAGATTTGCCCCCGGGGGGGAGGGGCTGATATTCATATGCATTAATGAAAAGATGTCTAGTCTAATAAAATATAGTTATGCTGGGCCTGAGCAGATGGTAACGTGACAAAACTTCCCCTGACAATAAAAAAGGAATGCGGAGGAGGAGGCTTCATACAGGATCTCCACGACTGAAGCGACTGCCTCCAAAGTTAAAAGAAAGTAGCAATTATTATCTCAGTCCATTCTCGACATTTTTTGGTGGATTACTTCCTCTGGGAAACATTTACAATAAGCGTTTGCCCCTAGGCTGCCTGCTGTTAGCATTCAGTCCTTTTCTGATTTAGGAAATGTAAGTCTAGCCCTCTTGCACCCACCATATCCCATATGGGAAACCTCTGGGACCTCTGCTGGCCCCCAAAGATCAGGCTCACTGCTGAGTTTTCAAACTGCACCCATGTTGCTCCTACATCCGCCACCTAGACCTTAACTCATCTTTCAATCCCAACCATGCCCCCTGCCTCCGCCACCCCCCTTCAGCAAGGCTTCCTTGACAATTCTTTCCTTCTGCTCCAACCTGGACTGGTCCTGTGCTGGAGAGCTTCCATTCGCAGGTCTTAGTCTCTCTTCCCCTTTCTCCACCTGCTCTTACCCTGGAGGCTGCCCTAGCAGGAGGAGGGAGGAAGGGCAGGTCAGGGGCTGCTGATGCTCCCCTGACTCCCTTTCCCCTTTCAAAGACTACAACTCCCCTCAAAGCACCCCACCTCCTGGATTCCAGCAGCCTCTCCCTTTAAACCTACGGGTGGACGCAGCACCATGAGTACAAGCTCAGGATACTGCACTGCTCTGGAAGGCTCCCTCCTCCAGGCCCACAACACACTCTATTAAGCTCTGGTTATCCTCATCTGTCTCTGCAGGGACCCTGACATAGGAAGCAGTCCTACTGGATGGCACAGCACCCTGCTCCCCCTCTATCATGGCTCTTTTCTCCCTACTAATCTGGGAGCTCCTGGCAAGAGCAGGGACTTCCAGGGCCAGTGGACGGTGAGGCACGAAGAAGGCCTCCGTGAACTGCTGAATTAACGAGTGGAGCTGTCATCTTCGAGTCAGGCCCATCATTTCTCCAAGTGAGTCTCTCTCTCCATGCACACACACACATCACAGCTCCTGCCTCCCCACTCAGCACTAGAGAAGAAAGGTTAGTCCTGCTATGATCACTCTGGCCTCCTGAGAGGGTAGCACAATGTCATAGGAGGAAGCACACCCCAAAAGCGCCCGGAGCCCTGCAGCAGTGAATGAACGACAGCCACAATCCTGAGGCAAAGCATTTCACATGCTGTAACAATCTACCCCGATACTTTTCAATTATAGTTTTCATTTACCATAGTTTGATGAAACTGAACAAGTAACATGGAATTTCACCTGTGTATGGATTTTGGGGAAAAAATCATTTTGGCCTTAAACTACACTGATACAATGGGAAATGTCATCTAGAAATGGTTTTCAGCAACGCCACACCAAGGAGTACCGCCTCTCATATTATGCCAGTGACATCAGAGTTCTTTGAGTGGTCTGTGGGCAGGGCAACTGGCCGCTGGTCCTCCCTGGGTGATTCTGCTAAATCAGGTGACATTCTGGGACTTCATGCTCTTGCCTGTAAAATGACACTGACGGCTGCTAAGGAACAGCCCAG
Organism: Loxodonta africana; assembly: GCF_030014295.1. Lineage (NCBI taxonomy): Eukaryota > Metazoa > Chordata > Mammalia > Proboscidea > Elephantidae > Loxodonta > Loxodonta africana. The sequence continues at coordinate 89,758,749 of NC_087353.1, read as the reverse complement.
GCGTCAATGAGTCTGAACAGTAACTTGAAAAACACTTAAGACTGAAAATCTTCACCATCCTCTCAAGAGACAAGCTCTGATGCCACAGTAGGGAGCAGTCACCTGGGCACAGGGCCAGCAGGTGCCTGAGCTGTTAATTGTTAACTGGCAACTCTGGTTGGGAAAAGAGAATCACCTACCAGCATCGGCAAGGCCAGACAAAGGGGGCGACAGGAGAGGAAGCGACTCCTCCTTCTCTGGCTCTGTCTCCCCAGTCACTTCTCCAGTCCCTACATTCCCTACCTAGACAAGATGAAAACCTGAGTGAGAGGAGAAAAAATTTAAATCATTCCTAGATCACTGCTCTCCCTTAGAGAACACAGTTCGCCATTGTTTCCTTAACCGCAACCCCCAAACGAAGCAATGAAATGGACAAAAGTACTCCATGCGGCTTTCTAGAAGTCCAATAAGAAAACAAAAAATCACGAATCCAAACCATGGATCACCAATAAACCACCCTGTGCTCCACAGTGACAAGCAGGGTACTTTCCTGTCAACTCTGAACATTTTGTTAGTGGCTTTATGTTACTGGGTAGTTTCTTTCTCACAGGCAAGTGGATGTCCACGGCTAATGGAAAGCAGACTTCCCCGTGGGTACATGATGGCATAACAGGAGATGCCAACTCCTGGACATTGAGCTCTGACGACATTCTCGGGGCATAGCTTTCCAAGAGGTTTTTGATTCAGAGCCACTGGGAAGGAAGAACTGTATTTTCAAACTCTGGTCCAATAATCATGTTTATATTTTTATTTTACAGATATGATTAAAACAAAAGTGTCATGGAACGATACTTATCTTTGCTAAGTGCAATGTGTGATTCTATCATTTTCTTTAATATTCCATTAGCCAGCTAGAAGGTAGCCACTCATTGCACAATTGTGACCCACAGTTTGAAAGAGTGCCTTAGAGTCTGGTTGTGCAAGCTTTTTTTTTTAAATAAAGCAAACTTTGTTAATTATAGATACACAAACTGTATCTATACACGAGCCTTTTAGAAAGAGTATGGTTTAATAATGACAATAAAAAAGCCCAACAAATATAAGCTAGTGAAATAATCAAATATATTCCCACCACAGTCATCATGAATTCTGCCAATAAGTAAAAGGATGTAGGAAAGAGTGGGCAGATAAAGCAATTAGCACATTGTCTACAAATCTAAGGTTAGAGCTATTTAAAACAAATATTGAATGCTACATATTGGATTAAAATATTAAAACGGGAAAAAAAAATTACTGAGAAAGCCAACTTGCTTAGTAGAATAGAGTGCAAACAAACAACAGATAAACACGGACGACCCGTTGGCAGAGAAACTGGACACAGAGGTGCATAAAGGGGACCAGGCCTTCATCTTGGTAGTTGGTGTGGTTGCTGTCGTGGTTACATCTGAGGGATGGGAACTCTCAGGCTGTGGTGTCAGTTCAGGGTGGGATGGAGCCACGCATCTGCCTCCATGACAACAGGCTATGGGAGTGCTCTCAGCGATGCCTCAGGGTTGTTGCTGTTGTTAGGTGCTGTTGAGTGGATTCCAACAACAGGAAGAACCACTGCCCAGTCCTACACCATCTTCACAATGTTGCTGTGTTTCAGCCCACGGTTGCAGCTACGGTGTCAATCCATCTTGCTGAGGGTCTTCCTCTTTTTCACTGACCCTCTGCTTTACCAAGCGTGATGCCCTTCTCCAGGGACTGATCCCTCCTGATAACACGTCCAAAGTATGTAAGAGGAAGTCTCACCATCCTCGCTTTCAAGGAGCATCGTGGCTGTATTTCTTCCAAAACAGATTTGTTCGTTCTTCTGGCAGTCCATGGTATGTTGAATATTCTTTACCAACACTGTAATTCAAAGACATCAATTCTATTTTGGTCTTCCTTGCTTTCCCATGTATAGGTGATTGAAAATACCACGGCTTGGGTCAGGTGCACCTTAGTCCTCAAAGTGACATCTTTGCTTTTTAACACTTTAAAGAGGTCTTTTGCAGCAGATTGGCCCAATGCAATATGTCATTTGATTTTTTGACTGCTTGCTTCCATGGGCGTTGATGGTGGCTTCAAGTAAAATGAAATCCTTAACTTCAATCTTTTCTCTGTTTATCATGATGTTGCTTACTGGTCCAGTTGTGAGGATTTTTGTTTTCTTTATGTTGAGGTGTAATCCATGCTGAAGGCTGTGGTCTTTGATCTTCATCAGTAAGTGCTTCAAGTCCTCTTCGCTTTTAGCAAGCAAGGTTGTGTCACCCGCATATTGCAGGTTGTTAATGAGTCTTCCTCCAATCCTGATTTCATGTTCTTCTGCATATAGTCCAGCTACTCAGATTATCTGCTCAGCATACAGACTGAATAAGTATAGTGCAAGTATACAACCCTGACGCACACATTTTCTGATTTGAAAACATACTGTATCCACTTGTTCTCTTCGAATGATTGCCTCTTGGTCCACATACAGGTTCCACACGAGCACAGTTAAGTGTTCTGGAATTCCCATTCTTCATGCTATCCATAATTTGTTATGAGCTACAGTCGAATGCCTTTGTGTAGTTAATAAACCACAGGTAAATATATTTCTGGTGTTCTCTGTTCTCGGCTAACATCAGCAGTGATATTCCTTGACCCACATCCTCTTTTGAATCCAAATTCTTGAATTTCTGGCACTTCCCTGTCAATGTACTGCTGCAACCGTTTTTGAATGATCTTCAGCAAAATTTTACTTGTGTGTAATATTAATGATATTGTTCAACAGTTTCCACATTCTGCTGCATTTCCTTTCTTTGCGATGGGCTTGAATATGTATCTCTTCCAGTCGACTGGCCAGGTGGCTGTATTCCAAATTTCCTTGCATAGGCGAGTCGGAGCTTCCAGCGTTGCAGCCATTTGTTGAAACATCTCAACTGGCTTTCCATCAATTCCTGGACCCTTGTTTTTTGCCAATGCCTTCAGTGCAGCTTGGACTTCTTCCTTCAACTTCGCTTGATCATATGTTATCGCCTGAAATGGTTGAATGTCGACCGATACACAGTGACTCCGTGTATTCCTTCCATCTCCTTTTGATGCTTCTAGTGTTGTTCAACATTTTGCCCTTCAATATTGCGACTCAAGGCTTGAATTCTTCAGTTCTTCCAGTTTGAGAAATGCTGAGCATTTTCTTCTCTTTTGGTTTTCTAACTCCAGGTCTTTGCACTTCTCATTGTAATACTTCTCATTTATAATACTTCATAATACACCCTTTGAAATCTTCTGTTCAGCTTTTACTTCATCATTTCTTCTGTTTGCTTTAGCTACTCTATGTTCAAGAGCAAGTTTCAAAGCCTCTTCTAATATCCACTTTGATCTTTTCTTTCTTTCTCATCTTTTTAATGACCTTTTGCTTCCTTCACGTATGATGCCATCCCACAACGCATCTAGTCTTTGGTCACGAGTGTGCAGGCATGAAATCTGTTCTTGAGATGATCTCTAAATTTAAGTGGGACATACTCAAATTTGTACTTTGGCTGTTGTGGACTTTTTTTTTTTTTTTTAATTTTTTAATTGTACTTTAGATGAAGGTTTACAGAATAAAGTACTTTCTCATTAAACAGTTAGTACACATACTGTTTTATGACATTGGTTAACAACCCCACGACATGTCAACACTCTCCCTTCTCAACCTTGGGTTCCCTATTACCAGCTTTCCTGTCCTCTCCTGCCTTCTAGTCCTTGTCCCTGGGCTGGTGTGCCCCTTTAGTCTTGTTTTGTCTTATGGGTCTGTTCAATCTTTGGCTGAAGGCTGAACCTCAGGAGTGACTTCATTACTGAGCTTGAAAGGGTGTCCAAGGGCCACACTCTCAGGGTTGTCATGGATTTAATTTTCTTCAGCTTCAACTTGAACTTGCATATGAGCAACTGATGGTCTGTTCCGCAGTCGTTCCCTGGCCTTGTTCTGACTGACGATATGGAGCTTTGCCATAGTCTCTTTCCATAGATAAAGTTGATTTGATTCCTGTGCATTCCACCCAGTGAGGTCCAAGTAGTCGTCGTTTATATTGTTGAAAAAAAGGTATTTCCGGTGAATAAGCCATTGGTCTTGCAAAATTCTATTGTGTGATCTCTGGTGTCATTTCTATCACTAATGCCATACTTTCCAATTACTGATCCTTCTTTGTTCCAACTTTTGCATCCCAATCACCAGTAATTATCAATGCATCTTGATTGCATGTCTGATCAATTTTAGACTGCAGAAGTTGGTAAAAACTTCAATTTTTTCATCTTTGGCATTAGTAGTTGGTGTGTAAATTTGACTAATAGTGGTATTAACTGGTCTTCCTTGCAGGCAGATGGATATTATCCTATCACTGACAGTATTGTACTTCAAGATAGACCTTGAAATGTTCTTTCTGACGACGAATGAGACACTATTCCTCTTCAACTTGTCATTCTTGGCAGAGTAGACCATATGATTATCTGATTTTAAATGGCCAATACTAGTCCATTTTAGCTTACTAATGCCTAGAATATTAATCTTCAAGCATCCCGTTTCATTGTTGATAACCTCCAATTTTCCTCAATTCATACTTTCTTCATTCCACATTCTGGATGCGTGCACTTGTTTCTTCTCATTTTGAGTCATACCCCATCAGCAATGAAGCTCCCCAAAGCTTGACTCCATCTGCGTCATGAAGGTCAGCTCTATTTTTAGGAGGCAGCTCCTCCTCTGTCATATTTTGAGTGCTTTCTAACCTGAGGGGCTCCTCTTCTAGCACCATATCAGACGCTATTCCGCTGCTATTCGTAAGGTCTTCACCAGCTAATTTTATTTTGGAAGTAGATCGCCAGGTTCTTCTTCCTAGTTTGTCTTAGCCTGGAAGATCCTCTAAAACCTGTCCACCATGGGTGACCCTGATGGTGTCTGAAATACAGTGGCACCGCTTCCAGCATCACCGCAACACACAAACCACCACAGTATGAGCAACTGACAGATAAGTGGTAGCCGCAGGGTTGCATACCAGTTGCCAATTTTCAAAATGAAATTTAAAGATGACCATACCTTAAAACCAGCTCCTTCTGTAGTATATAAAGTAATATGGTAGAGCACATCAAGACAAGAGGTTAAAATGACCTGGCTGTTTCCACTGGGATTAGAAATGCCAACAAGTGAGCCAGGGTTGCCACGGTAGACAAGACTATTTTAACCTTTTGCAGAAGCTGCATGCTCGTAGTTGAAGCTGGCTCTGACTACCGGGGCTGGGTAGATGGGCTTTCAAGGTCTCAGGCTACTAAACAACCCAGAGTAAAAAAAAAAACCCAGAGTAAGGTGTCAAGAATCTACCTCTTACCAGCCTCCAGAGCCACTGACACAGCAGCAACCTCAAGGCCCAAGGGTCAGGGTGAGGAGCCAGAAGGACAATGAGTACCAGCACCCCAGATGGAACAGCACCCTGGGAGGAGGGTGGTGCCATTCAGAGGCACCCTCTACTCACCAGTGCCCACAGAGGCACTGTATGAGCACAGCAGGAGACCTTTATTACTGGAGTAGGGCAACCTGAAAGACAGTTGTCAGTGGGCACGTGCATTTCTGGGAGATGGAAGGAGACTCTCAAACAGGAAAAAGTGGTTTGAATGGTAGCCTGGTATTGCCTGCCTGGACTTTATAGAGGAAGCTGTGGCCAGGAACCATCTCTGTTGCTTCTTCATCTTTTCTTGATTTGTATCAGTATTATTTCCTCCTTTTGGGTGTACTGCAGGGAGGGTGGGCTGGCAACAAACATATTGTAGTTGGTCATTCTGATTTCCTTCTGACAGGAGCCAGGTAGAAGTAAGCCCCATGTGACTTTGCCTATCCAAATACACACATTCCCTACGTGTGTGCATCCCCACAGGCACAGCTAGCAATGTAAGGCATGGCATACAGAAATGTTCCTGCCTGGGAGTGTGCTTCTCCTGATACAGGCCTTACGGAAGGGCCCTGGGAGAATGAAGGACTCTGGTCCAGGTAAAAGGTGACACGATTTGCACAGACAAAGCTCCACAAAACATCTCATGTGTTTCGTCATTTATAGGCTGATTCTTTTTTTTTTTTTTTAACCCTCTTAGAGAAAGGTATAGCATCGACCAGGCCTCACAATAATTAAGGAAAAGAAAGTTTTAGTCAGAAGAGCACTAGAGCTTGCTATAATACTTGCGGCATTATACTGATGTAAGTATCTCATCTGAAATAACAGTGCATCCCTGGAAGCAATGCAGAGATCAAACATTTTCTAAAGCATGCCCCACTTTGCAAAGTCAATAGAAGTCGAGTGAATCGAGGGTAAATCTTTTATGGATTAGCAAAATCAGGTGAGACCTGACCAAACACATGCTGATGGGAGAAGCAAACAGACACTTACTTTGCAGTAGTTTCTTCATCGTATTTGGTTTTCAGGTCAAATAATTCTGTTCGAGTTTTTTCCAGGGCTGAAAGGCAGAAAACATAAAACAATACTATAAAATGCTAATGGTCTAAATAAATTTAAAAAAGAAAAAATATATATTTTCATCTCAAAAGAGTCAAAGATAAAAGTGCATTTCCTTCTGCCTCATCTCATCCCATGCTTCTCCTCAAAGAGCACCACTTGCAATAATTTGTTGTATAGATTTTATGCTCTTTAAAAACATGGTTACATACTTAATTGCCTTTATATGTTTTCCCTGAATGGGATAATACAAGTATTGCCTGAGCCTTGCTCCTCTCCCTTTGCAGTGTGTCACAGAAATCTCTCCGGGTCAGGTCACAGCACTAGCCATAACAGCCAGCACTTGTGTAGAGCCAACCAACGTGCCAGGCACTGCTGGATACCTAGGAGTGAAGCTGCTGACGGGGGAGAGCTTACACATTTAAAATGCCATAAACCCCACTAGCCTCCCAAAAGGCAATTTCCTCTCCTATTGACAATATATAAGTGTGACTATTTTCCCACACCCTCGCTAATACCAACTGAAAAAAAATTCTGACAGTCTGACAGGCCTTTGCATCTCTCCTATTCTTAATGAGCTTAAATATTTTTTCATGCATATCAGCCATTTGCATTTCTTTCGACAACAGCCTGTTCACACCCTTTGCCCATTTTTCTATTCGGTTGTTTAATCTGTTTTTATCGATTTTACTCACTTGTCTGTTAAATTTGTGATATTTATTCCCACTCTGTCACTTGTGTGTGTGCGTCTGTGTTTCGGTGTGCGTGTTTAGTTTTTATTCAAAAATTTTATACACAAATTGTTTTGTGACATTGGTTGCAATCCCCTCAATGTGTCAGCACTCTCCCCCTTTCCACCCTGGGTTCTCAGTGTCCATTCATCCAGTTTTCCTGTCCCTTCCTGCCCTCTTCATCTTTGCTTCTGGGCAGGTGTTGCCCATTTGGTCTCATATATTTGATTGAGCTAAGAAGCACGTTCTTCACCTGTGTTATTGTTTGTCATCTCTGTTCTAACTTGGATTATGTTGCCTTCTAATGTTTTTCCTACATTTCAATTAAATATGCAGGGTGGTTTTCCTTTCAGTAGGCATTCCTGCTACCCCCGGCCCCCATAAGAAGTTTAAAGAAACTGTAAAAACTTTAGCATAATCTTTTTGGGGATCCTTTAAATTTCAAAGGCCTGCTATCACTGTTGTCCTTAAGCTTTGCTTAGGGTAGAAGTATGCTTTTTCCTATAATTGTCCTACTATCATTCTAAGTGAAATGGCAGTCTTTGACAGTCTGGAAATTTAGGTGTGCTTGTTGGAAAAAGAGCAAAATGAATGGTGGCGAGTGGAAAGGGTGAAAATGGATTTCACATCCTCCCACCTCAACATGAACAACTGAATGCTGGTGACCAATGAAGTAAAGGCAAAGAAGCTCCTGGGGCTCTCAGGAAGTCTGGAGCGTGGGCTCAGCAGCTCCTGCCAGCTCATCCCCAGCAGGACAACGGGTACCAATGAGAATCCGAAGGGAGGAAGAGATTGACCAGACTCTCTCCCTCCAGCCTTCCCTTCATCAACTTGACTAGAATGAAGAACATCAGACCTGTTTGCAGAGTCTGAACCTTGTGTTCCGCTTCCTCCAGCTTTGAGGTGGTAGACATCTGTGTCTCCTGCAGCTTTCTGAAAAGGAAGGGAATGAAGTCAGACTGGTCATCTTGTTTACCAACAGAAATGTACAGTGACCAGCTATGGTAACAACACACAGCTGCCAACAGGTCTCACCTGGAATGCCGCGTGTATTATGAAGCGTCTTACTAATCTTTAACGCCCTGGCTTGGTAACCATATCTTACATAATGCGGAGCACACATCCTGTAGGCCTTGACGTGTGACAATTTGTGTAGAAGGTTATCCTAAATGTAACTCATTCTTGAAATGCCAGATATTTAAAAGAGAAAAAAAATCATCATCATGCACTCATTGTTTTCTGAAGTTAGCCCAAGAAGAATGATGCATTTACATCTTGCTGACACAATGAAGGAATTTGGTGGAATAAAGGATGTACCAAGTAGATGTGACAGCTGTTCCACCTCTGTTATAATGGAATGCAAATGCCACCGCAATACCCAAGGGGGAAATGCTAAGTGTTTTAAATTACATTCCCATGATCTCTACATGAATTCCCTGGTCAGTAAACAGCATTCCTTTGCTCCTAATCTGCAGGAAATCTCTAAAAATAAGTTTATTATTTTTTACATCATATGAATACAGCATAAATGCTCTCATAATAACAAACCTGAGAATACAGAAAAGTAGAAATTACACAGTTATTTAAAAAAAAATCATCCAGATATTCCTCACCTATAGAAAAACATGGAGCTCTGGTGGCACAGCAGCTAAGAGCTTGGTGGATAACCAAAAAGGTCAGCAGTTCGAATCCACCAGCTGCTCTTTGGAAATCCTATGGGGCAGTTCTACTCTGTCCTATAGGGTCGCTACGAGTCGGAATTGACTTGACGGCAACGGGTTTGGTTTTTTTTGGTACAGAAAAACCCGGGCTGCCGTGAGTCGGAATAGACTGGACAGCAACTAACAACAACAACATAGAAAAACATTTCTAATGCTTTCATGTATTTCAAATATAAAACTATACGGTCTGAGTTTTCAAAAATTAAGTATCATAAGAGCATAGGAGGCAAAATGTCCTTTCCCTTTCTTGGCTCCATTTCTTCTCATCAGATATAGTTCTTTTATACCCTTCTAAAAACTTTTGCTTACATATATAAATACAGTGCAATATGTAATATACTATAGTGTAATATAAAGTCACTATCCCCACCCACCTGTCAGCTTGCTGTACTGTGGTGGCTTGCATGTTGCTGTGATACTGGAAGCTATGCCACCAGTATTTCAAACACCAGCAGGGTCATCCATAGTGGACAGGTTTTAGTGGAGCTTCCAGAGTAAAAAAGAATAGGGAGAAAGGTCTGGCGATGTACTTCGGAAAATGAGCCATTAAACCCTTAAGGACCACAGCAGAACATCACCTGACTTGCTTGCTTTGGATACGTCATCAGGAGGGCGTTGCTTTGGTGAAACAGGGGGCCAAAACAAGGGTGTGGGAAATGCCTGGTGAGGTGACTTGGCACAATCACCACAACAATGGATTCAAAATGTTGCTGACAGTGAGGATGACATGGGACCAGGCAACATTCTTGTTTACTGTATGTAAGGTTACCATGGGAAGAAGCTGACTTGACAGTATCCCTCCCTCCCTCCCTCCCTCCACCCACCCACCCACCTACTTACCTACCTATTCCTTTCTTTTAATACAAATGGGTTCACAATCCACACATTACTCTGCAGCTTGTTTTTTCACTTATCTCCATATTTTGAAAAATTTCTACTTCAGCATACATACTTCTTCCTTATCCTTATTATTAATTTAACTAGGCCTCCATAAATGGACATCAATTGTTTATAGTTTCTACCTATTAAAAATTGTGCAATGATCATTATGTAGGTATTATTACATAATTTTGAGACTGAATCTCCTGGATAAAATTCTAACGGAGCAATTACAATGGTCAAAAGGTATGTGTGTGGTTTATTTTTTCTGTTTTGACAGATACTGTGAAACTTCTCTACAAAAACCTCACCAATTAAAATTCCTACTAATCGTATGTATGCATCTGTTTTCCTACACTCTTAACAATACTGAATAAAATCAAACTTAATTTTTGTTGTTGTATTGTTCCTTGCTGTGAAGTTAGCCTCCCAACTCATGGCAACCCCATGTATTACAGAGTAGAATTGCTTCACAGGGTTTTCTTGGCCATGATCTTTATGGAAGCAGTTTGCCAGGCCTTTCTTCTGTGGAGCACTCGGTGGGGTAGAACTGCCAACAACCACAAACTGACCACAAACCACTGGTGCAACAGGCTCCTAAACTTAATTTGACTGCTGGGTGAAGCTGAGTTATCTCTCTTTGTGCTTATCTCCTTTTTATACCCATTTTTTTGGTAGAGTTGTTTATCTCTTATTAATTTGTAAGAGTTCTTTGTATACTATGAAAATTGGCCCTTTACCAGATGTGTTGTAAATATTTCTTCCTAGTTTTTGATGCTTTTGAAAATTTGTTTATGGTACTCTGTTTTTCAATTTTATTTATGTAACTTTTTTTTTAATGCTTAGATTTCCTCACTCTAAAATATTTGCCCAAATTTCTTCCAGTATGTATGTAATTATTAATATTTAAATCTGAAATCCGTCTCAATTTTTGGCACAATGAGGTAAAGACCTAGTCTTTACTGCTCCCTCCCCCCAAAATCGTGAATTATTCATATTTTTAAAATATTAATCAATCCTTTTACCTGATTTGAGGAGTTAACTTAATAATATATTAAATTCTTGTGAGTTTATGTCCAGACTTCTGCACTGCATGAGTTTACTCTAAACAGGTCTCATTATACTGGATTTAATTTTGACTTATGCATTTTTCACTTAATATTATGTTGTATATATTTCTCATGTTATTGCAAACTCTATAGGAACGGTTATTTTAATGGCTGCATAATGTTTCAGTTAGGGAAGAGCCAGCCTTTTACCTACCCACTTCTCACTGATTGGGCATTTGGATAGCTTGCATTTTCCCCCATTATCAATAGCATCGCGAAAAATCTCTTCAGGCACACAGTGGTTCCCTAAGAAGCGTTTATGTAGGATGGATTCCACATCTCCTGGGTCAAAGCGTCTGCCCATCTTTCTGAGCCCTGACTGCTGGTGCTCCCTCCCCTCCCCACTGGAGGCTCTGCCCTATTCACCTCCTGGCCTGTGTGCAGACAGGGGCGTGGTCCTGCAGAGCAAACCTCAGGAGGTCATGTCTGTGCCTGTACAACCAGAGGCAAGGGCTGCAGTGGCAGGCTGGGCTCTGGTCTGGAGTCACTTGGTCCCACCTCTGGCACTGGCTAGCTGTGAGAGGTTGGGCAGGTACCTAGTCTGTGTTCCAGTTTCTCCGTTTGTAAAATGGTCCATTCTGCAGGCCTGTCATGGGGATTCAGTGGGCTAATGTTCACAGAGGACCTGGCAAATTCTGATGCAGAACAGGCACTTGGTAAGTGGTAGCTGGCATTTTTATTCTTTTCTTTTGTTAATGAAGTCACTTAGTAGTGCTCCAGGGAGGCTCACTAATACCTGAGATCTTTATGGAGTCTGCCTTGTAGAATTCCAAGCAGCCACATACGAAGTCCGCGGAAAACAGCAAAACAAACCCTATGACATGGGCAAACCTGGCCCCTTCTTTCTAACCACAACTGAATGCCTCCTTTTACATGGATACATGCATTTCTCCAAGGCAGCCTTAAATTTTTAAATCTTAATTTAACCAAGAATTAATAAAAAATATGACTTACACAATTTTAAAAACTTACAGTTTCTAAAAGAAATTTAACTTTTACTACATTGTCACAGTACTGCAAAACTGCTCATTATCTGTGGAAAACATTTTGGGTAAAGTAAACCATTAGAAATCTAGGACTCACATCAGTGTGGGCGGGACATCAACATATTTTACAGGCATCAATTCCTTGATGCATGAAGCGTGGTGTGGTAAGGAACAGAGGCAAAAAATAAAAACAAAAAACAAACAAAAAAACCTTCCAAATTTTACATACACACCTGTGTGTGATGTTCTCTGAACTATTTATTAAAATACAAATATCAACATTGACTAAAGAAGGCAGAAGAAGGTGTTCAGTATGTACCCTGGGGCTTCTCCCCAGAGGACACCCAGCTGAGATCATTTCTATTATCTCATCTCAGGTACAAATGCGGGGTCATTTATAAATGCCTTGTGTTCTACCTCCAAACTACGAGGTCCTGACACACACGCTGACCTCATCCACCAATGGGTAAGACAGATTTGCACTCAAGAGAATCCCACAAGTTAAGAATAAAGGGACATTTTTATTTTTTAGGGAGTCCCTGGGTGGTCGGAAGTTCAAGTCTACCCAGTGGTGCCTTGGAACAAAGGCCTGGTGATCTACTTCCAAAAAATCATCCATTGGACCCTGTGGCGCACAGCTCTACTCTGACACACACGGGGTCACCATGAATTGGAATCGACTCCATGGCAACTGGGTTTTTTTTTTCTCCTCAAGCCAAATTTTGCTTAGAGCCCCTAGGATTTTTGCTTACAGCCTGGGTTTATTCCACAGATACATTTAAGAAGTTCCCTTGCAATGTGATGTTTAGAGGGAGAAGAACATTACGCCAGGATGTGCACACCAGACCACAGGCTCACCTCTCCTTTTCTGCAAAGTCATTTTGTAACTTTTGCTCCTTTTCGAGAGCTATAGTCTCGGCTTGGTTCTTCAGAGTCTGTTCATATTCTCGGATTTTCTCTTTAAGTGCTTTTATCGTAACCTCTGTGGACAGGAAAAGAGAGGGGAGAAAAACACCTACAATGAGAGCAGTACGATTCCATGTGGCTATGTATACACGGCTTTCGTAACCCAGTAGGATTGGTATGTTTTAAACTTTAGCTCTTCAACTCTGACACAAAATCAATGGTTACAAGTCCCTTCGGAGACCTTTTACTCCCTAAATGTTAAATTGAACTTTAAACGTTTAGGTTGAGAAGGATCAATGGATTTTGCTGGGAAGAAGAGCTATGGTTTCTCTAACACAACTTTAAAAAAAAAAAAAGAAGGAAAAAATCAATAGTAAAATACAATATCATCTTATTGATGAGTCTTAAATGAGTCCCCTACTGAGGGAAGATTAATAAAGTTTTAGTTGGGTTTAAGTACTTTCTTACAAAAAAAAACAGGTCACAATGGTATGTACATTTCAGAAGAAGTGGTTTTAGCCGGTTAAGTCTAGAGGCTTCCCTGGCCATGGGCCTGCAGCTCTGCTGCTTTGCAGGTGACGAAAAACACAACATGCAGAGTGGACAACATGTGTATTTCCTCAGATGCCAGCTGGAGCTTGGGTGCTGAGAGCACCCTCCACCCAGGGCAGGTATTGGCAGACTTGGGTAGCGTGTGCAGGGCAAGGAGTGCAGTGCCTGGGGGAGAACCACATCCGGCAAGATGCTCCAAATGATTGCAGAATGCGCCGCAAGTGCCCTGTGGCATGGGGCATGAAAGCCAGGGCAGGGGCAGCACCGTGCAATGAACCAGCCCTGAGGCTTAGCTGCTCCTGGAAAAGGGCCCGTTAGGAAGCCGGGTTGTCCCTGCAAAGCCCAGAGCCAGATATCTCTCAGTTATGGCACCACCACTACTACCAAATGCATGTTTACAGCCTTTGCTTCAATAACGCAAAACAGGACTGCCAAAGCAGATGCAGCCGAACAGAGGAGGGTCAGAACTCAGATCTGTGGGCTGGTCCTAGAGCAGGCCTGCTTCCTTCCTATACACACCCCACGCCAGGGATCCTCCTACACACACCCCACGCCAGTGGTCCTCCTACACACACCCCATGCCAATGGTCCTCCTACACACAGCCTGCACTGGGGGTCCTCTTACACCCCACACTGGTGGTCCTCTTACACACAACCCACGTCGTTGGTCTTCTTACACACCCCATGTTGATGGTCCTTACATACAGCCCATGCCCGGGATCCTCTTACACACACCCCACGCCAGGGTTCCTCTTACGCACACCCAACGCTGGTGGTCCTCTTATACACATACTGCATGCCGGGGGTTCTCTTACAAGCACCCCACAGTGGGGGCCCTCTTATATATACCCTATGCTGCGGGTCCTCTCACACAGACCCCACACTGGGGGTTCTCTTATACACACACCCCACGCCAGGAGTCCTCTTATACACACCCTACGCTGGGGGTCCTCTTACACACATCCCACCCTGGGGGTTCTCTTATACACACACCCCATGCCAGGGGCCCTCTTATATACATCCTATGCCAGGGGTCCTCTTACACATACCCCACACTGGGGGTTCTCTTATACACATACTGCATGCCGGGGGTTCTCTTACAAGCACCCCACAGTGGGGGCCCTCTTATATATACCCTATGCTGCGGGTCCTCTCACACAGACCCCACACTGGGGGTTCTCTTATACACACACCCCACGCCAGGAGTCCTCTTATACACACCCTACGCTGGGGGTCCTCTTACACACATCCCACCCTGGGGGTTCTCTTATACACACACTCCATGCCAGGGGCCCTCTTATATACATCCTATGCCAGGGGTCCTCTTACACATACCCCACACTGGGGGTTCTCTTATACACATACTGCATGCCGGGGGTTCTCTTACAAGCACCCCACAGTGGGGGCCCTCTTATATATACCCTATGCTGCGGGTCCTCTCACACAGACCCCACACTGGGGGTTCTCTTATACACACACCCCACGCCAGGAGTCCTCTTATACACACCCTACGCTGGGGGTCCTCTTACACACATCCCACCCTGGGGGTTCTCTTATACACACACCCCATGCCAGGGGCCCTCTTATATACATCCTATGCCAGGGGTCCTCTTACACATACCCCACACTGGGGGTTCTCTTATACACATACTGCATGCCAGGGGTTCTCTTACAAGCACCCCACAGTGGGGGCCCTCTTATATATACCCTATGCTGTGGGTCCTCTCACACAGACCCCACACTGGGGGTTCTCTTATACACACACCCCACGCCAGGAGTCCTCTTATACACACCCTACGCTGGGGGTCCTCTTACACACATCCCACCCTGGGGGTTCTCTTATACACACACCCCATGCCAGGGGCCCTCTTATATACATCCTATGCCAGGGGTCCTCTTACATATACCCCACACTGGGGGTTCTCTTATACACACACCCCATGCCAATGGTCCTCTTACACATACACTCCATGCCAGGGGTCCTCTTATACACACCCTATGCTGGGGGCCCTCTTACATACACCCCACATCAGGGATCCTCTTATACACACCCTACGCCAGGGGCCTCTCACACACCCCCCATGCTGGGGGTCCACTTACACACACCCCACGCCAGTGGTCTGCACACTGGTCCATCTGCAGCAGCAGTACTCTGATCCCAGCTCCTGGGGAACATACCTGCTGCTTAGGCATCTGTCTCTGAGAAGGCAAAGACTGAGCTTCTTTGTGTTCCCAGCACCCCACACAAGCAGGTGCTCAGGACATGACTGAGGCACAAATGACCGAACAAGCCAAACCCGGACGACCAGGGTGAGGCCCTGACAGGGCTCATGACAAGGAGGCTCCAAGCTCAAATGACAACGTCACCTGCCAGGTCTTGCTTGGCCTGTCAGAAGCACAGACTGGCCCCTGCCTGCAGCTGCGGTAACTATGAGAATCATGCCCTAAGAAAATGAGGCTTTTAACGAAGTGAGATAACTTGCCCAAGGTCACACAGCTAAGTAGAAGCAATAAGGGACTCGAAGCAGAGCCATCGGCCTTTGTTCTTAAGAAGTCTTGGACGACACATCTCATTTTAAAACACCCATAGGATGAGGCCTTCAGGGAGGAGAACATCCCACAGCTCAGTTCTGGCTCCTTGCCAGACAGTGCTCCTCTCCACAGGGACAGAAAATAGCACCCAGGCCACTGGGCCCCACCAATGCCATCCACCCAACAAAGCAAGATCAAACTAAACAGAAAACAAAGAGTGGGTCTGTCAAAAGTAGAAGCCAGCAATCAAAAAAGTACAGCCTTTCTGGGGAGAGCTCCCCCGGAGGCAAGTGTGTGCTTTCACCAGCCTGTTGCCAGAAAGCTCGGGCGGTTGTGATGAGAAACAGTTCCCACTGGGGGAAGCAGTCCCTTCTCTCAGACCGACCCCAGCTTGGTAAGTCCAACACTTCTAGGAGGGCCAAGCAGTCCCTTCTGGTCCCAAGGCACAGCTGCTCTCTATGAACCAGATGGAGGTGGGGTCAGAGCTGACTCCGGCTCTCCCAGTTTCCTGTCATCCCCATGTCCCCAACTTCAGCAAGGAGGCTCTTCTGACCCTAAGGAAGGGTCCTGGGGATGCTGGCCCACATCCCAGAGGCCCCAAGGCAGAGGTCCTGGGGGTGCTGCCCCACAGCCCAGAAACTCTAAGGGTCTTGAGGGTGCTGCACCACAGCCCAGAGACTCTGAGGAAGGGTCCTCAGGGTACTGCCCCAGAGCCTGGAGACTCTGAGGCAAGGTCCTGGGGGTGCTGCCCCACAGCCTGGAGACCCTGAGGAAGGGTCCTCGGGGTACTGCCCCACAGCCCGGAGACACTGCGGAAGAGTCCTGGAGGTGCTGCCCCACAGCCTGGAGACTCTGAGGAAGGGGTCTTGGTGGTGCTGCCCCACAGCCTGAAGACCCCGAGGAAGGGGCTCTGGGGGTGTCGCCCCACAGCACGGGCCCTGGGACTCACTGCAGTCTCTTCCTGGATCCTTTCCATGGAAAATGCGTCCTTCTCCCAAGCCTGTCCCTCATTTTCTCAAAGCCAAAAGAGGCTTTTCAAAATCTCATTGGTTAACTCCTTATCAATCCATGAGCAGCATATTAAGTAAAAGGCCCCTTGGAGGGGGAAGGCAGCCAAATAGTTTGCCTCCTCTTTCTACCTCCTTCCTCACCCACACCCCCAAACACAAACAAAGAGGCCAACTTTTTACAGGGAGTTGGCTGAAAAGCTCACAGCTGCTTGTCAGGTGGCTTGCAAGTTTTCTTCAAGACAAGGAAGTTGTCAGCCTCCCTGATTCTGAATACATTTGATTTCTAGGTATAGGAGAGTTTCTTTTTTCTTCCCTGACAGGAAAAGCCAGGCAACCTTTGCTCTGTCTGCCTTGCTGATGGATGGGCAACTGCACCACGAGGCTGTTTTCTTTTATTAAATCAGTAATGAAACGGTGATTCTGATGAGGAACTTGTAGCGCGTAAGCACGAAGCTCTCAGTCTGTGTCCAAAGCTTTAACGTATTGGCAGCAGTGATTAAGTGACTTACTGTATGTGACCCTTTGATCCTAAGCTGACTCTCTGACAGGTGTCACCCAAAGGCAGTGCATTTTAAAAGGCAGATCCTATCACATGATGATACAGAGAGAATTTGGAAAGAATCCTGACCACTCCCGTCAGAGGGCAATAAAATCATATGTAGTTACTGTGCTGAGGAAAAGTTTTACTTCTAAATAGCAGGGCATTACCATTATCTCTCTTTAACGACTGGTACGATTCTTGCCCCACCCGGCTTTATGACGTCTGTTACAATTAGAGCTAGTCCCAACAGCATGGGGAAGATAGTTAAAAAAAAAAAAAAAAAAGGAATAGCAAAGAATGCCTTTTCCACCAACCTTGATTTTTCACTTCAGCAAATTCCTTGTTGTATTCTTCCAGAGTTTCCCTAAGTTTCTGGTTCTCCGTTTCAATATCATGCATGCGCTGGACTTTGAGCTGGAGCTGCTGTCCGAGGTCCAGGGCTGGCACTGGATCTGCACGACACGAGAAGAAACGTCAGTCCGCTCTGCACAAAAAGGTGCCACACTCACAGGCACAGACAGCTAGGTCTTCTGGGGCCTGAAAGCTTCCCCGAGGCTGCCACCGCGTGCCAGGATGGGGAAGCCAGGAGGCCAGGCTCCCGAAGTTGGGGCCTCACATGGCAGAGCCCCGGAAGCCCCCAGCTGGAGCGGGGACACTTCTCTGCTGCTCTGTACAGGATGTGTACACAGACAGCAGCAAGGACTCAGCACGCAGAGCCACCCTGGTGTCCTCAAAGCATTCAGACAGGATGGGAAAGACTGTGGGAACTCACTGGTATTTGCACACCGCTCTGGTGTGGTGTAACTCTCTAATGACTTCTCATTCTTTGATCTGCTAAGAAAAGGAATACATCTGGTGGGGGCAAGAGAAGGAGGAACATATCTGGAGCTGCCCTTGGAGGATGGGGAGTCCGTGAGAAGGTGTGCACAGGCTTAAAGTTTCCAATGATTTCCATGAAGGTGCAGACAGCACCTGAAATAACCCTGAAAGTGTCTCACGGGTCACAGATTATTTCATGGATATCTTCTCCTTTGAGCCTCACCACAATTCCGGGAAAGTGACGTGAGACGGGTATGACATTCATTTTACAGGGTGGAGGCTAAAGCTAAGAGAAGCTATGTGACTTTCCCAAGATTACTCAGCTAGTGAGCAGGCACAGAGCACGTAAATCCAAGTCTGCTAGCTTCCAAAGACCAATCTTTAAATCAAGGAATACTATCTGGTGGAATGGAGGAAACGAACCCTTGGGTTTTAACAAGAAGCTACTTTTTTTTAACCCTACCTGGTCTATCCTATCCTGTTTAGGAACACGATGCCTTTTCATCACAAGCCTCCTTTACTAATGAAGGATGTTCAGCAGGAAGAGTCAGGGGGGATTTAAAGACTGGAGAGCCCTGGGGTCTGCTTTTCTCCAGAAGCCCAGCTGCTGGTGACCCAGCATGCACTGTGGCCTGTCTCAGGCCACTGCACTGGTGATTATAATACAAAGAGTGGACCACATGGGCAGGACAGCACCTGGCCCAGTAATGTGAAGTCTTCTGGCCAGTTCACTGTGAGATTTACCAGCAGATTCATTCGTAGAAAGCTGGGTTTTAACCTGAACTTAGAGATCGTAGCCACGGAATTTACTGTACTTAGAGGTACAAATACCTAGTCTTCTCCATTTACCATTAATCCTGCACAAAATGGAGTGACATTAAATTTTCTTCTGCCATCTACTCCATCTTTATTTTTTCTTCTGCTACCTAAAAGGCAATTATCATCCACCTGCTAGGCACCAGTGGAGAACTTCCTCTGGAATTCTCAGGCTCCATCGGAGTAGAAGAATGCCCAAGTCCGCAGAACTCAGAAAAGATTATTGAATATATTTCTGGTATGGGCGCCAGCATCACTTGTGGAATGGCTGCAAAGATTTAGTCTCCTCTTGAAGAATGCTAAACACCAAGCACAGTGGATCAACAAGGGTATATATTCAAGCGCTCACTTAATTTCCAAATACCAGAGCCATTAATTTTTCAGACCACCCTTGGTTCCCGAAGAGGAGGGCTGGGTCTAGCCATGCCTCAGCCAGCGTGCTAACCATGAGCCAGGAGCTCTTCAAGATGCCAATGTCTTTTCAGAGTTTACAAAAGGCAGCCCTGGGATATGTCCAGCACAATGTCAGCAGACTCTGTGTGCCAGGGTTCAACACCAACATTGTCCATCATGCAAAATCCCTGGCTGCTGTGCATTTAGCCTGTGTATACAGTTTATGACTGCTCCACGTTCTCACTCGTGGCTTTTCATTATTATTTTAATCAGCATGAGAATACGGGTGTTAAATTTGATTTTAAAGACTATTTGGGGAGACAGTTCCTTGTAGGAAGGAGGAGAAAGGACACTAAAACCCGAATTCCTCAGAACATATCAGGTATGATTTTTTTTTTTTAAATTTCAGTATTTTCCCAGGGAATCTTCTCCTTCCTTCCACCCCTGCCAGGCCTCGTGCTGGGCAAATGGCTTGAAGGAAATAACAGTACACCCTTGGCCCCTTCGTATAGAGCTATAACCTGAACTTGATGCAGAGGTCAGGGAAGGAGAGGCAAGGGTGAGAATTGCTGCACTTGTATAAAATTCTATTAATACTTGCTCATGTAGGCTTTCCAGTACAGTTGCCAGTACAAATTATGTTTTTAAAGAACTAAGATAGTATACTGTCCTCCATCTCTAGAATTTCTGTCAACAATTTTTCCAGTCCATTCCTTTTAGAAGGCCAGGACCCACTATGTCTGTTCGAATAAATAATAGCTTCCCTCATTGGAATCACCAAAGAATTCAGTCAGCATAAAAATAACATGCACATTATCAAGTGAATAGCAACTAGACCTTTAGACAAATTTTCAGTCCTCACAAAGCATTATATTGTAAATGAAAATTCTGGCAATCTCATAATTATTCATTATGGCATTTATATTTAATTTAACACTATTAAAGGTTAATGCCTAAGTAGCAAAACTGGTCACAGAATAAAGAATGAACTGAATGTTCCAACATCTCTATGTATTAAACTTCAAACTTTACTACGGTACAGTTGAATGACTAAATGCCTACAGCATTTGAATATTGTTTTGGGATATGTAAAAGGCATTTCTAAAGTACCTCTTAGGCTTAATTTTTATTACTTGTATTAAAGGAACAGCTAATTACCACATGACAGTATAATGACTCTAGCATGTTTGGGCTAGAGACCAAAACAATGAATTTCAGCATGCCAAACCCCAACCTGCATGTTAATCTAGGGAAATCATAGCTTTTTGTCTTGTTAATGATTTCCAATGCCATTTAAACCCCACACAAGCATTGTTAGGTCTTATTCTGAACGTCACAAGCCTTGGATCTCAGCAGTTCAATTAGGGAATTGTCTGGGGGAGGCAAGAGAACACACCCATATGTAAAACACGAACACACGAAACCCTGTAACCCCTGTCTTCCCGGCCTACTCCAACCCAGCATGCTTTATTGCCAGTTCCATCCACCCAGTATGACAAACTTGCAAAGTGCTTTACAATCATCTAATACTTAATTCCTAAGCTCTTTGAGGTTTATACAGCTCATTGTGCAACACAGGACTCAAAGAACATAATTATAACAAACAGCAACAATACCATCACCTATATTATTCCGTACCTTTTCTAAGTACATGTAACATTATCTTATTAATCCTAGCCATCACACTCAGAGCCTGGGGAGGGTGCTCTGCAGTGTGTCAGGCATCTCACACAGGGACAGAAGGAGGTAAGAAGTTGGCCATGGAAACAGTACGTAAAATTCTAATTAAGATGTCTGCTTCCTGAACTAGCCATCAACTAAATTATACTGCCTTTTCAAGTACTAATTTAACAAGTATTACCTAAACATGTATCTGTTCTGGGTAAGGCCCTGGGATGGACACTCAGCAGAGGCAGCAGAGACCAGCCTCACAGCAGACATAAACTACACACAAATAACAAAGGCAAAGCAAGGAAAGGCCACACTGAAGATCAGATGAGAGGACAACTATTCCCAAATAGAGAAACTAGAAAAAGTAGATTTTTCTTTTCTTTTTGGGGAGGGGGGAGGGGGCACTTGAGGAGATCTCTTAAAAAATAAACAGACATAGGTGAGCCCTATGGTCACCTTGGTTTTTTATGAGAAGGAAGTTTCTGGACCGCAGCACAGGGAACAAGGAACCCAAGCAGAGCACAACAGTTTTGCTGGGTATAGAAAATAGAGTTCAGAGTTTAAGAGGCTGAGGCAGCAGGAATTTGTAGGGCAGAGCACTGGAAAGGAGGGAGCTATACAGAGACAGAGCCAAAATGTCTGCAGAGGGATAATTTGGAGTCTGTCGCAAAAGCTAAGGTGCATACGCATCGGATGAAACTCTGTAAGGCTGGGCTCCCTTAGACCAGGGAGGTTTGAGCTGAGTAATTCGCAGAGCTCTCAGAGGGTTGGGAAAATGAATGACAACCAGTTGGAGCCTTTAGTAGAGACAATGGAAGGGCCACATCGGAGGAGAGAACTAAATTAGTCCTAAAGTAAAGGTTTATCCTAGATTCATACAAGAACGCTTAAAAGCAAGCCTCAGAATGATTGAGCTGATCTGCAAGCAATTTAATTGTCTATCAAAACAAACTTCAATGCTCTTAAGAAAGACAACAAAATCCAGACACTTAACATTCTCAATGTCCAACGTGCAATAAGAAATTACTAGAGAAAAAAACAGAAAAATATGACTCAGGATCAGGGGAAAAAAACAGTTAACAAAAACAGATCCAGAGATGAAAAGAGATATTGAAATCAGCAGACACAGACCAAAACAGCTGTTATGAGCATGCTTGAAAATTTATAGAAAAACATAAACATAGTAAGGAAACAGAATATATAAGAGACAATCAAGCTGAAATCCGAAACTGAAAATACAACATCTAAAATGAAAAAAAACAAAAAAAAAACTCAGTAGGTTGGCTTAACAGCAGATTAGACACCGCAGAAGAAAAAAAAGATCAGTAAACTCGAAGACGCAGTCATACAAACTGTGTGAACAGACGCGAAGAGAAAAGACTAAAAAGAAAAACAAAAAGTGACGAAAACCTTAGTTAACTTGTAAAACAATATCAAGCAGTCTAACATAAAAAAAAAAAAAAATGCACCCCAGAAAAGGGGTGGGAGTATTTGAAGGCGTAGTGGCTAAAAAAACTCCCATGTTTGGAGAAACTATAAAGCCAAAAATCTAAGAAGCTTAATAAACTCCAAGCAGGATAAACACAAGGAATACCAAGCTAAGGCGGATCATAATCTAATTGCTTTGAAAACAAGAATTAAAAAAAAAAAATCTTAGAAGTCAGGGAAAAGAAAACTCATTACACACAGGGGAAGAAAGATGACTACAGACCTCCTGTCAGAAACAGAATCAGTTCTAAGACAGAAAAACAAAAGAAAAACTACCAATGTATAATTTTATACCCCATAAAAATATTCTTCAAAAAAATGATGGCCAAGAGAGTCATTTTTTCTTTCTCCAATAAACAAAGGTTGACAGAATTCATTGCCAGCATACCTACACTATAACAGACGTGAAAGGAAATTCTACAGATTGAAAGAAACCAATACCAATAGAAATCTGGATCTACATGAAGGAATAAACAACACTGGAAATGGTAAATACGTGGGTAAAAATGGAATACTTATTTTTTCTCATTTTTAATTTCTTTAAAAACTAATAGACTGCTTAAAGCAAAAGCAGTAACAATGTGGTGTAGGGTTATATGTAGAAGTAAAATGTATAACAACATGCAAAAAACAGAAGGGAAAAAATAGTGTGTTATAAAGTTCTTACGTTACATGCAAAGTGGTATGATAGTATTTTAAGGTAGACTGTGCTAAGTTAAAAATACTTATGGTAAACCCTATAGCAACCACCAAGAAAATAAAGACTTATAAAGATAATTAGGGAGATAAAATAGAATCATAAAAAAATACCCAATTAATGAATAACCAAAACCCAACTTTGCCGCCGTAGAGTCGATTCCGACTCATAGGGACCCTATAGGACAGAATGGAACTGCCCCATAGGGTTTTCCAAGGAGGAACTGGTGGATTTGAACTGCTGACCTGTTTGGTTACCAGATGAAAGCTTAACCACTGTGCCACCAGGATACCGATTAAAGAACAGAAAGCAGAAAATATACAACAAAAAAATTAGTAAGACAAATTGAAAACAAATAGTGAACTGAGAGACTTAAACTCAACTTTATTGTAAATACATTAAATGTAAATATAAATTAAAAGTCAATGTCAGGCTAGATCAACAGCAAGGCACAAGTATATGCTGTTTATAAGAAATGCAACTTAAATAAAAAGACAGAGATAGGTTAATAGGAAAAGATACACACTTATCGACCATCTCACTTCATCTCATCTCATTTTGCATTTACAAGAACAGCAAAAAATCAACTATCTGATTATTTTGCTCATCAATGAGGTGGCAGGCAGGTGGTTATGGGCTGTGAAGCCTCCCCTCCCTCAAGGACGGTCTCTGGGAGGCCTTGTTCCCTGCTCCTTCCCTCAGCCATCAGGCAGTCAGACAGCACTGAGCCAGCAGGAGCCTGTTCCAGGAGGCCTGAGGCCCTGCAGTTCAAAATTGCTGAGAGGTGGGAAGGAAGGAAAGAAAGAAACATGGAAAGGGTGTTTGGAAGATATGCATGCAAGTGTGATGACATCCCCAAAGTAAGCCAAAATGGGCCTGAAGCTTCTACCTTGCTGGAGCCAGGTGTACGGCCAGGCTCCCAGGGACCTCTGCAGGAAGCTCCGAGGCTTGGTGATTTGCCAGGCACAGAGGGAAGAGCAAGCTCTAGGATAAGGATTGTGAACAAGGGCTTGCAGGAGTGGTAGTGGAGCCCTGGAAGTGGCTCTACTAGGGAAGCTCTGACCCAGCACAGGGGGAAGGTGTGGGCCTTCCAGTCACACAGCCTGGCTTTATCCAGCTTTGTCTCTTTCAAGCCTCCTTCTCTGCAGAGGAATAATCCATAACTGGACTTGTACCAGTGATGAGCGTATCAGTAAATCTTAGCTGTTATTACTTCTGTGATCATATTTTCTAAACAAAAAAAAATTAGACAAATGGATGTCCTGAAAACAGAAAAAAAAAAAAATCCTCCATTTTCACATAACACGGTTTTTGCATAAAGACCCGGTCCTGCAACCTAACAATGTCCATAAGTGAGGAGTGGGTGTACTGCAGAAACACAAGTCAAGAGAAAGCTGGAGTCCCTATGTTAATATCAGATAAATGAAATTTTAGGACAAGGAATATCACCAGGGATAAAGAAAATCATTTCATAAAGATAGAAGAATAAATTCATCAAGAAGCTATAAGCATTTTTAACGTGCAAGATGGTTAAACGAAATCAAAAACAAAGTTTCAAATTATGAGTCAAAAACTGACAGAACTGAAAGGACAAAAAGGAAAATCCACAACGATAGTTAGAGAGACTTCAAAACTCCTTTCTCAGTAATTAATAGCACAAGAAGACATAGAGTCAGTAGGGATAAAAAAGACTTAACAACACTATCAACCAACTTGATCTAATTGAGATTTACAGAATGCACCATTCAACCACTACAGAGGACACATTCTCTTCAAGTATACACGGACTACTCATTTATGCCATAAAACTTAAATTTAAAACAATGGAAAGAATACAGAACATGTTCTCTGATCTAATCAATGACCTAATCATCTACCTTAAGAAACTAGAAAAAGTATAGCAAATTAAACCCAAAGTAATGAAAATTAGCAAATAATAAAGACAAAAGCAGAAATCAATGAAACGGAAAACAGGAAATAAAGAGAAAAACCGATGACACCAGAAGCTGGTTCTTAAAAAAAAAAAAAATCATTAAAATTGGTAAACCTCTAGCCAGACTGATTGCGGGAAAAAAAAAAAAGAATTCACAAATTTCCAGGATCAGGAATGACGGAAGGGACATCACTATACAACCTACAGATATTTAAAATATGGGAATATTTTGAACATTATGCAAATATATTTGATAATTTAGACAAAAAGCAGTCGATTCCTTAAAAAATTGCCAAACTACCAAAATTGACCCAAGAAAAAAAAATACAGTATCTGAACAGCCCTATATCTGTTAAAGAAAAAAATTTGTAATTAAAAACTTTGCAACAAAGAAAATCCCAGGCCCAGATGGTTTCATGGGTAAATTAGAAAAGTTCTTTAAAAAAAGAACTAATAGCAATCTTACACAAACTCTTCCAGTACATAGGGGAAGAGGGAATACTTTCCAATATAATATACTTTATGAAACCAGTACTACCTTGATACCAAAACCCGATACAGACATTAGGAGGAAACACCAACGACAAAGCTACAGCTCATATTCCTCATAGACATAAATACAAAAATCCTTGATAAAATATTAGCAAATTGAATCCAACAAATTAAAAAAAGAAAAAACAAAAAACCAAGACCAAGTGAGATTTATCCTAGGAATGCCAGAATGGTTTAACATTAGAAAATCAAATAATTTTACCACACTAAGACAATAAATCATCATTCAACTCGACGGCACTGGTTTTTTTTTTTAAGACAATAAAGGAGAAAATATGATCATCTCCATAAGTGCAGAAAAAACATCTGACAAAATTCAACATCCATTCATGACAAAAACTCTCAGCAAACTGGGAACAGAGGGACATTTCCTCGATCTCATGAAGGACATCTACAAAAAGCCTACAGTTAACATCGTATTTAATGGTGAAAGACTGAATGCTTTTTCCTAAGATTGGGCACAAAGCAAGGATATCCACTCTACTTCTAGTCCACATTGTACTGAAGGTCCTAGGCAGGGCAAACAGAACAAGAAAAAAATATGTAAGGCATACAGATTGAAAATCAATATGGATATAGAAAACTTGAATGAGATCAACCAACCTGACCTAACTGACATTTATAGAACATGCCACCCAACAACCACAGAATAAAGGGTACATGGAACATTCAAGACAGAATATCCTAGGAAAGTCTACAAAAAAATTTCTAGAGCTAATAAATAAGTCGAGCAAGGTCACAGAATATAATATTATTACATAAAAATCAGTGGCATTTTTATATAAAAGTAACAAACCGTTGGAAAATGAAATTAAAAAGAGAGTATCATTTATTATGACATTGAAAACATGATTCACTTAGGGATAAACAAAATATGTACAGGCCTATATATTGAAATCTATAGAATATCGTTAAAAGAAATTAAAGAAGGCCTAAATATACCATGTTTGGATTGGAAGTCTCAATACTATTAAATTATCAATTCTTCTTAATCTCTAGATTCAGTGGAATTCTAATCAAAATTCTGGCAAGCTTGTTTTTAAAAGCTGACAAGCTGAATATAAAATTTATGTAGAACCTCAACTAGCCAAAACAATTTTGAAAGAGAAGACCAAAGATAAAAGATTTACATGACCTGATTTCAAGACTGATTATAAAGCTATATAATATTCAAGACAGGATGGTAATGGTGCAAGAATAGGCATATGATCAATGAAATAAAATACAGAGTCTAAAAAAAGACCCATACATATACTGCAAATTAATTTTTGGCAAAGGCGCAAAAAGGATAGTCTTTTCAAGAACTGGTGCTGAAACTCCTAGATATCCGTATGGAAAAACGTGAACCTTGACTCTTACCTCGTTTCAGACGTAAAAATTAACTCAAAATGCATCATAGGTGGAAAGGAAAAAGATAAAACTACACAACTTCTCTAAAAAAAAATAAAATAGGAGAAAAAAGTTATGACCAGTGATTTCTCAGAACATAAAAAGCAAGATCTAAAAGAAGAAAAAAAATTACAAACTGTTCTTTACAAAAATAAACTTCTTTTCTTCAAATGAAATGACAATAAACTAGGAAAAAATATTCACAATGAAAATATTTCACAAAGGACTTGTATCCAGAATATATAAAGAATTGACAAGTCAATAGTAAGATAAACAACCCGTTAAAAAACGGGCAAAAGATTTAAACAGACACTTTTCAAATTAAGATATATGATGACCAATTTAAGCACATGAAAAAGTTCAACATTATTAGCCCTCAGGAAAATGTAAATTAAAACCACAATGATATACCTTACATACTCACTAGAATGTCTAAAATTACAAAGACCGACAATACCAAATGATGGAGAGGACACGGGGCAACTAAAAACTCTTCTTATGTTTGAAAAACAGTTTGACAACTTCTTGTAAAATTAAACATGCACCTACCCTATAATCCAATAATTCCAGTTTTAGCTACTTATCTAACGGATATGAAAACATTTGTCTATACAACAAACTGTACATAAATGTTTACAAGTAGGTTTATTCCTACTGTAGGAATAAAGGAAGATCAAAGAAATGATGCCTTTGAATTTTGGTGTTAGCGAAGAATACTGAATACAACACGTACCGCCAGAAGAACGAACAAGTCTGTCTTGGAAGAAATACAGCCAGAATGCTGCTTGGAAGCAAGGTTGATGAGACTTCATCTTATGTACTTTGGATGTATTATCAGGAGGGACCAGTCCCTGGAAAATGATATCATGCTTGGTAAAGTAGACGGTCAGCGAAAAAAAGGAAGACCCTTGACAAGATGGATTGACACAGCGGCTGCAAAGAATGGGCTCAAGCATAACAATGATTGTAAGGATGGCACGGGACTGGGCAGTGTTCTGTTCTGTTGTACACAGGGTCGCTATGAGTCGGAACCAACTGCACCCTACCTAACAACAACAACAGGTTTATTCCTAATAGCCCCAAACCGGAAAAAATTCAAATGTCCATTGACAGGTAAATGGCTTAAGTATGTTATTACCTACCATACAGCAATCAAAAGGACTACTGATACCAGCAGCAATATGGATGAATTCCAAAACACTACGCTGAGTCAAAGAAGCTAGAAACATAAGAGTACGTACTAAATGATTACATTAATATAAAACTCTAGAAATAACAAATCAATCCTGTAGTAGCAGAGAACAATAATAGACTGGTCCTTGCTGGGGTTTGGGATAGTAAGGGAACTTTTAAGGTGATAAAAATGTTCTATGTCTTCATTGTGAGGGTGCTCACACGATCAAACTGTACAGTTAAAATGGGTGCATTTTATTGTATGTAAATATAGCTCAATAAAGTTGATTTATAAATATTATTGTTAATGACAACAAAAAGTTCCCTGTACTGCTAATAAAAAATTAAGGTCCCTAACTCTTCATCTTGGAAGCCCTGGTGGAGTAGTGGTTAAGTGCTACAGCTGCTAACCAAAGGGTCGGCAGTTTGAATCCGCCAGGGGCTCCTTGGAAACTCTATGGGGCAGTTCTACTCTGTCATATAGGGTTGTTATGAGTTGGAATCCCCCACGTGTCTGTCAGTTTGTCGTACTGTGGGGGCTTGTGTGTTGCTGTGATGCTGGAAGCTACTCCACCGGTATTCAGATACCAGCAGCGTAATCCATGGAGAACAGGATGAGCTTCCAGACTAAGACAGACTAAGAAGAAGGACCCGCCAGTCTTCTTCTGAAAAGCATTAGCCAGTGAAAACCTTATGAATAGCGGTGTAACATTGTCTGATATAGTGCTGGAAAGTGAGCCCCCCAGGTTGGAAGGCACTCAAAAGATGACTGGGAAGAGCTGCCTCCTCAAAGTGGAGTCGACCTTAATGACGGGGATGGAGTAAAGCTTTCGGGACCTTCATTTGCTGATGTGGCACGACTCAAAATGAGAAGAAACAGCTGCAAACATCCATTAATAATTGGAACCTGGAATGTATGAAATATGAATCTAGGAAAATTGGAAATCGTCAAAAATGAAATGTAACACATAAACATCGATATCCTAGGCATTAGTGAGCTGAAATGGACTGGTATTGGCCATTTTGAATTGAACAATCATACAGTTTACTATGCTGGGAATGACAACTCGAAGAGGAACGCTGTTGCATTCATTGCCAAAAAGAACATTTCAAGATCTATCCTGAAGTACAACACTGTCAGTGACAGGATAATATCCATATGCCTACAAGGAAGACCAGTTAATATGACTATTATTCAAATTTATGCACCGATCACTAGGGCCAAAGATGAAGAATTAGAAGATTTTTATCAGCTGTGGCAGTCTGAAATTGATCGAACATGCAATCAAGATGCATTGATAATTACTGGCAATTGGAATGCGAAAGTTGGAAACAAAGAAGAAGGATCAGTAGTTGGAAAATACGGCCTTGGTGATAGAAACAATGCCAGAGATCGAATGATAGAATTTTGCAAGACCAACGACTTCTTCATTACAAATACCTTCTTTCACCAACACAAACGGTAACTATACACATGGACCTCGCCAGATGGAACACACAGAAATCAAATTGACTACATCTGTGGAAAGAGATGATGGAAAAGCTCGATATCATCAGTCAGAACAAGGCCAGGGGCCGGCTGTGGAACAGACCATCAACTGCTCTTATGCAAGTTCAAGCTGAAACTGAAGAAAATCAGAGCAAGTCCACGAGAGCCAAAATATGACCTTGAGTATACCCCACCTGAATTTAGAGACCATCTCAAGAATAGATTTGACACATTGAACACTAGTGACCACAGACCAGACGAGTTGTGGAATGACATCAAGGACATCATCCATGAAGAAAGCAAGAGGTCACTGAAAAGACAGGAAAGAAAGAAAAGAGACCAAGATGGATGTCAGAGGAGACTCTGAAACTTGCTCTTGAGTGTCGAGCAGCTAAAGCAAAAGGAAGAATTCATGAAGTAAAAGAACTGAACAGAAGATTTCAAAGGGCCTCTCGAGAAGACAAAGTAAAGTATTATAATGACAAGTGCAAAGAGCTGGAGATGGAAAGCCAAAAAGGAAGAACACGCTTGGTGTTTCTCAAGCTGAAAGAACTGAAGAAAAAATTCAAGCGTCGAGTCGCAATAGGGAAGGATTCCATGGGGAAAATATTAAATGACGCAGGAAGCATCAAAAGAAAATGGAAGGAATACACAGAGTCATTATACCAAAAACAATTAGTCGATATTCAACCACTTCAAGAGGTAGCATATGATCAGGAACCGATGGCACTGAAGGAAGAAGTCTAAGCTGCTCTGAAGGCATTGGCAAAAAACAAGGCTCCAGGAATTGATGGAATATCAATTGAGATGTTTCAACAAACAGATGCAGGGCTGGAGGTGCTCGCTCGTCTATGTCAAGAAATATGAAAGACAGCTTCCTGGCCAACTGATTGGAAGAGATCCATATTTATGCCTATTCCCAAGTAGGGTGATCCAACCGAACGTGGAAATTACAGAACAATATCATTAATATCACATGCAAGCAAAATTCTGCTGAAGAGCATTCAAAAATGCCTGCAGCAGTATTTAGACAGGGAACTGCCAGAAATTCAGGCTGGTTTCAGAAGAGGACGTGGAACCAGGGATATCATTGCTGATGTCAGATGGATCCTGGCTGAAAGCAGAGAATACCAGAAGGATGTTTACCTGTGTTTTACTGATTATGCAAAGGCATTTGACTGTGTGGATCATAACAAATCATGGATAACACTGAGAAGAATGGGAATTCCAGAACACTTAATTGTGCTCATGAGGAACCCTTTACATAGATCAACAGGCAGTTGTTTGGACAGAACAAGGGGATACTGATTGGTTTAAAGTCAGGAAAGGTGTGCATAAGGGTTGTATTCTTTCACCATACCTATTCAATCTGTATGCTGAACAAATAATCCGAGAAGCTGGGCTATATGAAGAAGAACGGGGCATCAGGATTGGAGGAAGACTCATTAACAACCTGCATTATGCAGATGACACAACCTTGCTTGCTGAAAGTGAAGAGGACTTGATTAAAGACCACAGCCTTCAGTATGTATTACACCTCAACATAAAGAAAACAAAAATCCTCACAACTGGACCAATGAGCAACATCATGATAAACGGAGAAAAGACTGAAGTTGTCAAGGATTTCATTTTACTTGGATCCACAATCAACAGCCATGGAAGCAGCAGTCAAGAAATCAAAAGACACACTGCATTGGGCAAATCTGCTGCAAAGGACCTCTTCACAGTGTGGAAGAGCAAAGATGTCAGCCTGAAGACTAAGGTGTGCCTGACCCAAGCCATGGTATTTTCGATAGCATCATATGCACGTGAAAGCTGGACAATGAATAAGGAAGACCAAAGAAGAGTTGACGCCTTTCAATTGTGGTGTTGGCAAAGAATATTGAATATACCATGGACTGCCAAAAGAACAAACAAATCTGTCTTAGAAGAAGTACAACCAGAATGCTCCTTAGAGGCAAGGATGGCGAGACTGCGTCTTACATACTTTGGACATGTTGTCAGGAGGGGATCAGTCCCTGGAGAAGGACATCGTGCTTGGCAGAGTACAGGGTCAGCGGAAAAGAGGAAGACTCTCAATGAGGTGGATTGACACAGTGGCTGCAACAATAAGCTCAATCATAACAACGATTGTAAGGATGGCGCAGGACCGGGCAGTGTTTCGTTCTGTTGTGCATAGGGTCGCTATGAGTCGGAACCGACTTGACGGCACCTAATGACAGCAAGAACATGAGTCGGAACTGACTCAATGGCACTGGGGTGGGTACTCTTCATCTCATTCCTTTAATTCCATTTTTAGTATGTGATTTATAATGTTTCATACTCTATTGTAAATACACATGTATAGTACCTATAAACAAAGAAACAAGAATATATTCGAGGTACAAATTCAAATTTTTCTACTGTTGGGAGTACATGAGCAAAAGGAGTTTGGAAACCACTGATTTACAGACCTGTCTGGATGCTATGCATAGAAGGGACTCCAGTAGGCTGAGTGATGGTGGAGGCCTAGTTAGATGAGATATTGTGGCTTGGATTAGGGCGGTGGTGCCTGAATCGATAAGATGTGGTTGGATTTAGGATGTGTTTTGGAGGCAGAGTCAATAGGACTTACTGACTGCAGTGTGAGGGATTGCTTTTAAATAGCCATTCTCATTATGGTCTTGTAAATCCCACTAAATGACTGGGTGGGACGATGCAAACGAGGTGCTTGTGGCTCACCAAGGGGATTGGACAGCTTGCTAATAATGCAAATTTATGGCACATGGAACATTTGTGGGGGGGCATACAAATAAGGTGTATAGAACCCTAACGAGGGGATTGGTCAGTTTTGCCATCCCACTAGGCTTAAAAGAGAGCCAATACCAGAGCAGAGGGGACCTCACTACCACCAAAAAGAGACAGGAGCAGAGCATGCCCTTTGGACCCAAGGTCCTTGTAATAAGAAACTCCTAGATCCTGGAGACAGACAGAGACAGTCAAAGAGAGAGAGCTGTATCACTGGAGACGGAGTGAGATGGTGAGAAGCAGCAGCAGAGAAATGGTGGCAGCAGAACCAGGAGACCAGTTCAAGATGGCACAGTAGGCCTCCTGGTCCATGCAGGAAAAGTGGTAACAGTGGCTGTGCTGCCCCATGGAACGAGAGAGCTGACAGCTTTTGGACAGGAGGCTTCTTGGCAGAGTGGGGTGCTTCTGGGCACTTGTTGGCAGAACGACACTTGTTGAGTCACGGAGCAAGACAGCTAAGAGCCTTTGGGCAGCAGGCTTCCTGGCAGAGTGCGGCACCCCTGGATATTTACTGGCAGAGCTGAAGAGCTTTGTTACACTTCCCTGAGCAAGGCAGAGGCTGGTCCAAGGAGCGTAGAGCCAGAGAGAGACCTCCCTGTGAGCACAGCTGAGAAGAGACTGTCCTGATCAAAGAACTGTATCTTGAGTTTTTTCTGTTCTTGAAATGTAACCTGTTACTTCCCCAATAAACCCCGTAACTGTGAGTATGGTCTTTGAGTTCTGTGTGGCCCCTGCAATGAATTATTGAATCCAGCAGAGAAGTAGAGAGTGCCTTGGGAGAGGTGGCTGGCATCAGAATTAATAACTGTTTGGAGCATGGAAGTATGTTTGATCTCTACTTCACAGGAATCAGCTTTGGGCTGATGTGACAGTGATTCTCTCTTCCCTCTTGTGAAGTAAGCCAAGGAAGTTAGAGGATGCTGCAACCATGCCATTTTTACAGCTGGTGTCAGGAGTGGGATTCACTGCAATGGATACAGGCTCATGGAAGCATAGAACTTTGTAAGAGAAAGAATGAAGGGGCATGGCAGTGAAACTTCTGATTATTAGACAGTTGCTTTGGTTGCTGTTATCTGTAATGGCTGAAAGGCAAGTAAGAGATGTTATGCTACAGGTGAGGGGAGAAAAGCCACATCTGGAGTGACTTGGGGCAAAAGCCAGGCCAGTCAAACTAGATGACTGACAGGGGGCCAGGGTCTTCTGGTTCCACTCAGCAGAAGCCCAAGGTCATATGCACATGAATGGGAAGATAGTCAAGGTGTGGAGAAGAGAAGATGAAACTGGAATGTTTTAAAAAGGGTTATGTGTTTATTTGAATGTACGATAGGGTCCCTATAAGTTGGAATCAACTCGATGGTAAGGAGCTTTTCGGTATGGATATTGAATGTTTCTCCTACTTAGTTTTATAAAACAGATCTACATGCATGATGGAAATGAATACTGTATTATAGATACCAGAGAGCGTGTAACTCCGCCTTCGGCCAATACTTGACTGGAAAGAAACACAGGCTGTTAGTTTGAATGCAGTAGCTCTGTGTATAGACTATTGGGGAATTAGGTCAAAACCTGAGCCTCACCTAGAGCCTTTGGAGTTAGGAAATTTGCATTTGAAAAGACATGCAGACCCACCCAGAACTGCTGAGAAAGCAGGAATTTATATCTGAAGAAAGGAACTGTAGGGGGAAAAAAATGACTGTTTTATTTTTCAATTTCAATTTGCCATTGGATGCACTGAGGCAGGAAAAGTGAGTGTCCATCAGAAGAACCCCCTTCCAGGACTGGAATTTAAAGGGAACTGGAGAATAGACAGCCTGGTATGCTTACTTGAGGTGACCACCTGGGGCCATGAGAGGAGTGGAAGTGGTGGAAGTACAGCAATGAAGAGAGATGGGCTGAGTTTGAATTTGTTCCATTAGCACTCTTTAACTTAGCTCAAGGGGACTAGGGATGAGAGAGAGAGAAGGGCCTGTCCGGCCTCAAGTGCAGGGAAGCGTGCAGACTCCCAAGCCTACATCTGGTATACCCACTGACCTAGTTCACAGGGGCTAGGGATGAACTGACCAGAACTCAACTGAATGGAGAAAGATGTTTGACACGGTAAGCTGGTGTAGATGGCTGCAATCTGATGGTTTGCTCTGGACTGGATATCGCTTAAGGATGTAAATGCTCAAAAACTCCAAACAGAACAGAAAATTCTTCAGATC
The DNA here is from genome assembly GCF_030014295.1 of Loxodonta africana. Taxonomy (NCBI): domain Eukaryota; kingdom Metazoa; phylum Chordata; class Mammalia; order Proboscidea; family Elephantidae; genus Loxodonta; species Loxodonta africana. The sequence goes on along the minus strand of NC_087353.1, from coordinate 89,723,910 downwards.
AAGGAACATACTTGTTTCTTCCAAGTACAGGTTTGAAAAGATGGACAATTTTAAACACTGGCTATCTAAAATTAGGAGCGATAAAGGCCTAACATGGCTGGCTTAGATACTCTGGAGAGTGTGATTATATCAGATGAGGGGGACAAGGGAGGATCACCACTGAATGGATTTCTACAATTCTCTGGGGGATCTGGGGAAGAGGGAGTGGGAAAGGATGCTGGTGCCACTGTACAGTTCTTTCCCGTATCATCTAAAATTGTCTTTTTTTTTTTTCCTGTTGGATGCTACGGTCCCAGGACTAGGGATGCAGCTGCAGATGCTGGAAGCAGGGGTGATCTCTCTCTAAGCAAGAGGCCGTAACTATACCCCTGAACCTGTATGTCGGAAATCCCAAGGCTCTGATGGGATGAATTTTACCTTCACCCTCATTTGGCAAAACTGAGGCTGACAGTGAATACTGCTGTATTGCCTAGCAGTCGAGACAGCCCACTAGTGTTGTACCTATGTAACTCGAGCCAACATGAATGGGAGTGGATTGAGGGGGAAGTACTTGCTAGATTGGTCTTGCTACCAGCAATCTGGACTGGCACAACAGCTGAGCCTGATGTCCCTTCCCAGGGTGGAAAAGTTTAGGTAAAACTAAGTGACAAATGGAAGGAAGGAGAAATAATAGCTGAAGGTAAAAGAACGAATAATCAGGTTTTGCAGCAGGGGAAATCTAACACTATGCTAATACCTCAAGAGAGACTCAGAGCAAGGGAATAATCTTCTCTCAGTTAAATTTTATCAGAAGTCAGAGGGGATGAAGCTGAGCCCGTTCCTGGACAACCTGACCGGATTAGACAGATGGACATCTGCAGCAGACCTTAAAGCCTAGTACCTGAGGGACCTCACCCTGAGGACTCTTGGTCCTACTGAAGGACTAATTGTTAATGACTGCTTTGAAGTGGTAAAATGATTGGAAAAAGCGAAGTTCTCCTCCAAATATGAAAGAACCATGGCTAGAAAAGCCAGGGCGTGGCCAGCAGTGTGATGGACTGCTTTTATGTGGGCTTTCTCGCCTGGTCTTATAACTCCCACTAAGTGATTGAGTGGGACTATGCAAGTAATGTGCTGTGGCCCACCAGAGGTATTGGACAGCTTGCTACTGATGCGAATAAGTTGCATGGAATACCTGTGGGGGTGGGACCATGCAAATAAGGTGTATGAAACCCTAATGAGGGGATTGTTCAGTTTTCCCACCCCACTAGGCTTAAAAGAGAGCCAATTCCAGAGCAGAGGGGGACCTTACTACCACCAAAAAGAAGAGATGGGAGTGAAGCACATGCTTTGGACCCAAGGTCCCTGCACTAAGAACCTCCTAGACCCAGAAGACAGAGAGGGAGAGCTGTAACACTGGGGATGGCGTGAGACGGTGAGAAGCAGCAGGAACAGACCCAGGAGACCAGTGCAAGATAGCACAGTAGGCTTTCCAGCCTACGGAACAACGTGTTACAGTGGTGTGACGTCCCACAGAGCGAGAGAGCCAAGAGCCTTTGACCAAGATGCTTCCTGATGGAGACGGGTGTGCTTGTTGGCGGCCAACCCACAGAGTGAAAGAGTTAAGTGCCTCTGAGCAGGAGGCTTCCTGGTGGAGTGGGGTATCCCTGGGCACTTACTGGTGGAGCTAAAGAGCTTTGTAACACTTGCCTGAGCAGGGTAGAGGCTGGGCCAAGGGGTCGAGAAGCCAAGATCCAGAGAGAGGCCTGCCTGTAGGCATGGCTAAGAAGAGACTGTCCTGATCCAAGAACTGTATCCCCAGTTGATCCTGATCCCAAGTTGTAACCTGTCACTTCCCTATAAACCCCAAAACTGTGACTATGGTCTTTGAGTTCTGTGTGGCCATTGAAATCAATTACTGAACCCAGCAGAGAAGCAGAGAGTGCCACAGGAGCAAGTGCTGGCGTGAGAATTAATAAAAAGGTTGGAGGGTAGAAGTATGTTTGACCTCCACTTCATAGGAATCACCCTTGTGCTGACATTGATGGTAATTCTCTCCCTCCCCTTGTGAAGGCAGTGGAAGAGGTCAGACCATGCTGCCACCGCACCATTTTTACACTGACGGATTAAGTATAATGTGTGAGGGAAAGAAAAGAAGCAAGGATGACTCCTGAATTTGTGGCCTAAGCAAGTGTATGGGAGGTGAGGCCATTTACATCTTGGGGGTTGGGGAGTGAGGCCTTTGGAGGGAAAACAATTGTTCTCTTTTTGGCTATGGAGCCTAAAAGGCATCAAAGGTCATTTAGGGAGAGAAGAAAATAAAGAATGAAGTAAATGAAGAAAAGACAAAGGCTAAGAACAAAGTCCCTAGAGTTCTGGCAGAGAAAGAGAAGGCAGCTGCAGAAGTCTGAGAAGGAAGAATGTAAACAGGTAAAGAAGTACAGTCAGCAGCTAGAATCCATTTTCAGAGGCGTTTCCGGCGATGGGAGCAGAGAACTGGGCCAGCGGCTGGAAGATGTAATTCTCCTTTGGCTTCATGTATTTTCTCGATGAAATACAAGGTGTGTTAGAAACCAGGGTAGAAAGCAGGTATGGCACAGGACAGGTATGGGGAATACTGGAAAAAAGGTTGGGGCCAGTTTGTGGCTGTTTATACTTTATGCAAACTAACTTATTCTGATCCTCCAGGGAGCTTAGTACAAATGTTTTGTTTGGGATTCCTTGAGTCGCTATAAAGGAAGCGTTGGCCTGCCCCAATAAAACCCAAGAGTCTTAGTTCAAGAAAGCCGTGGAAGAAGAACGAGTACACTGCAGAACTTCCTGGAGAGCTGTAGGGACTGAGAAGCAGGGTTTCAGGTTTGGTCGGCCTGGGTGTGCTGGGGGAAGTGGAGAGAAGGGTGGCGAGGAGGGCTTGTGGTGAACTGGCTCTCCACATACCGTGAGGCCTGAAAAGACCGAGCTTAATAAATCCAAGGCCCATGTTTGCACAGAGAGCTCTGCGGGCGACAGTGCCGTCCCCTGCCATTAGCCAGAGAATGAATGCACCCCTTGTGAGCGCCACTCCTGAAATGACATCACAGCGCGGCAGACGTTACTTTTCGCCAGGGCACTCTAGGCTAATGTAATCATACGATTACATAATTAACCCAGCTGTCTCATTAAGAAAATCAACTGGAATTCAGGGCATAATTAGTCATACAGCAATTAGCATGCTGATGAGCAACTGATGAAAGCTGTCTAGATACTGAGCGTGCCAGGACCACCCCAGCTACGGCAAAGGGGGAAAAAGGCAACATACCTCTCCACGTCCGCAAACCAAGGAGGAGCCCTGCGTCGCATCTCATCAGTCCTTATACTCTAGCACTATGTTGAGGACTGGGAAAAAGAACCAGGGATGAAAGCCACAAGAACGAAAGGCAGAATTCAAAAGCAGATGCCCTTTTTGTCATGTCTGCCTTTCTTTCAAATGTTCAAAGCTAATTCTTCAACCTGCAAACTACTGTACACAAAACAGAGAGGCTGATAAAGTGCCAAACTCATTCGTTAACAAGATGGGAGCTGGAAAAGCAGCCTCCTTGTTGAGTTTCTGCTCCCCCAGTCTGGGCAGCCTGCACAGGTCCAGCACCAGGCCAGGCCCTAAAGCAGAAGCTGGAGGCAGGATGGCACCGGAGCCTGCAGCCCAGTTCCTCTTTCTGTCCCATCTTGGTGCGTGTGGTTGATTCTTACACGTGAATGAAAATGCTTTATGAAGGCAAACTGAAAATTTGTAAAGGGGATCCACAAGTCTCAGGCAGCTGAAGTTACAGCATGCTCTCTCTGGAGGGGCCGTGGGCACTGGTCTTCTGTGCCAACATCACAGAGGCCTAGAATACATGGACTGGAGTATCCGTACAGGATCAGGCTGGAACAGTGACATTTCTAGGGCCTTCAGAAAGTGCTACCAAGTAGCACATTGATTAAAATCTTGGCTACCAGAAACAAGGGTATTTCTAAACAAACCTTCAGATTTCATCCATTTTTTTCAGAAGTGTTACTATGGATCCTTGTATGTGAGACAGAAGAAAAGAAAGAAGAATGGAAGGAACAGTGCTTTCTAATTTTAACCTATAATGTGGTAAAACTAGGATAATGGACACAAAGGACCAGAATACTATTTCACTCTTACGGAGAGACATTAAAAAACAGTTCTCAGAAATGACGGATTTTCCTTTATGTCTGGATCTTCAAATGCCAGGCTGATGGGATGTTCACCAGAGAGGTTTTCCCAAATCCAGATCTCCCCGGGGAGTGCCTTGGAGCAGGGCAGGTTGGAGTAGATTCTGAAAATGGCAGGGCCCACAAAATGGGCCCTCTTCACCCACTTCTTGTAGAACTTCTGAAAACCAACTACTGTTCACAATTACAAGCCAGTTAACCTATGGAAAGAAACTGAGAGAAATAAGTCATGAAATATTGAGTTCTTGTAGTGTTTCATGAATCGATGAATATTTTTTATCACTGGTAATGTGCTTCCTAAGATTCAAGTCTTAAAATAAACTCTTCCAGGCAGTGCCTTTGTGTTCGAAGGGTTTGTGTCTGTAGGACCTAAACCACATCTGAGCCAGGAGTGAAAGATGATTCTTGTAAAGCAGGCACAGGCAGGGAAGGGAGGCAATGGCAACTGGCAGAGGAGGCTCTTTCAATCAACTTTGCAACCACAGTCACTCTCCCAGAGAAGTTCTGCGCTATCAACGCATATGCGGCAACTCCACCAACTTTGTCTCATTCTTCTTTCTAAGAACTTTTTTTTTTTTTTTAAATACCATTACTGAGAAGTTTCTGGGATAAAAAAGTCACAAGTTGTGTTTTACACCAACTTTTAAGCATCCCACAAATACTAACCTACTACTTAAGTTCTTATCTGTAATACATAAATTAAGACTACTCAGAAATTGGAGCCCTGGTGGTGCAGTGGTTAAGAGCTGTTAGGAGCTTGGCTGTTAACCAAAAGGTTGACGGTTCAAATCCACCAGCGCCCTCCTTGGAAACCCAATTGGGCAGTTCTACTCTGTTCCACAGGGTCACTATGAGTTGGAACTGACTCAACAGCAACCGGTTTGGTTTGGTTTATTCAGAAATTAAGATTACAAGTTGATTATTTTACTGATTTATGCTTTTTAATTCCTGATTGTAGAAATAAATATTTTCACTGTAAAAAAAAATCTGAAAGGTATCAAGGAGCAAGAGCAAGTCACCTACACAAGGTTAATTACTGGCAGATTATGCATACCACTGTAATTTTGCTGAGAACACAGGAAAATCCCAGCTATGCAAGAGCCTTTCTAAAGTCATCCCAGAATATTTCCAGCTGACAGGTCTGAGTTTTAAGAGCTGCGACATCTACTTCTTGTTTTATTACAATAGGGGTAAACCTGTGGCCGTCAAGTCAATTCTGACTCATAACGACCCTGTGGATGGAGGTTGTCTATTCTACCTGTTTAATTACAGAATATTTCCTCAAAGGCACTGTAGATTCTTCCATCACCCAAACGTGAGCCACCTAAAGGCGGGCAGGGGCCTTGTCTTATTCACATTTGTATCTCCAGGCCTGATCTGTGGTGGGCTGCCAGAGTGCTTGCTGAGTGATGGCGCGAACATGACTTCTTACACAGCACACCTTGAATCTTTCCTCACACACTTGAGTCTCTGTTGTTGACAGACACTCAACTCTGCTCTCACCCACAGACACAGAGGCCGACACAAAAGGACGCCGTCCTCCTGATTATGGATCTACTATCACAGAGAAGGAGCCCTGGTAGCATAGTGGTTAAGCAGTCGGCTGCTAACCAAAAGGTCAGCAGTTCGAATCCACCAGCCGTTCCTTGGAAACCCTGCGGGGCAGTTCCACTCTGTCCTATAGGGTCGCTATGAATTGGAATAGACTCGACAGCAATGAGTTTTGGTTTTTATCACAGAGAAACTTCCTGTTGGGGATCGGAGCAGGAGGGGCTCACCAGCTGTCCTTATCAAGTCATGATTCTGGCAGACAGCTATGATGCTTTCCTCACGTGGTTAATCTTTGGCAAACTAATACATATAAATCTCATTAAAGCTGTAGTAAAATTTAAAATATTTAAATATTTGCAAGTTAAGGTAATTCCCACATACTGATCGTGTATATTTCTGATGCAATATCTAACCATGATCAAATTGACAGATGAAGCCTCCTAAATTAATGATGTAAAATTGTAACCGACTTGTGACTCTGTAAAGCCACTCTCCTTACAGCTGTGATTTTGACAATAAAGGCAGAAGCCGTTTTCAATTAAAGTATCAGAGCTGATACCAGAATTAGGAACAGAAGGGTAATTCTCCAAATTTTTGTTCAGCTTCCTTTTAATTCTGTGAACAAGATGGAACCATGTAAACACGTCCTGTTATCCAGCAATGAAGATATTAACGCTGTGTTAACTGGGTTGTGGACTGAGGTTTCCTGCTTGCCTTCCTCTTCCTTAACTCCCCACCCGACCAGAGTCAAATCCAGTCTGCCTCCTAAATACAGCTGGAATCTGTCCATTTCTCTCCAACACTAGAGACCAAGCGACTTTGTCTCTCCCTCACCACTGATCCTCCCACATTACCTTGGACCCTTTTCCAATGCTGTTTAAACTGTAGCCAGGATGACCTTTTTAATACAGAAATCTAATGTCGTCATTTCTCTGCTTAAAATTCATTAATGGGTTCTCTTCGTTAGATAAGAAACCCGGGTGGCACAGTGGCTAAGTGCTACAGCTGCTAATCAAAAGGTCAGCAGTTCAAATCCATCAGGCGCTCCTTGGAAACTCTACGGGGCAGTTCTACTTCTGTCCTATAGGGTCACTATGAGTTGGAATTGACCTGACGGCAATGGGTTTTTTTTTTCTTTTGGTTTTCGTTAGATAGGGTCTAGAATCCTTCACAGGATCTACCAGGTTTCTACCTCTCCCCCTCCCCCACCACCCCTTGCAGCTGCAGGTATGTCCTTTACCCAGCATTAATTATCAACAGTGCACCCTTTGAGTATTGGGAGTGCCTTGGTTTGGACGATATATTACTTGGCCACTCCTTTTATTGCCCTGAACCTCTTCTTGCTCACTAAGCTCCATGGCCTTGTGATCTGGCCCAGGACCTTCGCACACGCTGTTCTCTCTATTCAGAAAACCTGCCTCCTTAGGGTTCTTCTGTGCAGTTGCTGTCCTGGGACAGCTGCCTCTGATCCTGTTCGATCCTCCCTGTTCTACACTCATTGCCCAGTGGGCTTTGCCTCCATAGCACTTATCACACTCAAAGTTCAATAATTACTTACGTAATTACTTCGTAATGTCCATATTCCCTGCCGGACTCTAAATTCCACGAGGGTAGCAACCTCCCTGGTTCTGTTCTGTTCACTGCTATATCCCTTGCACCCAGCATGGTTCTTGACACATAGCAGGAGCAGGGGACAAAGGTGCTGACCGAATAACGCCCAGGGACAGGAGGGTCATGGCAATGTATTAGAAAAGAGTGATATGGCTAAAGAAAGAATAGTTCTGATAGGCGGTGTCTTAGAAACATGCCTCTCAAAATTGACTAAGGAATGATGAACGACCTGCTGGCAAATGTGGCGTCTTAACTATTTTAACCATCCAGAGGACTTACTGGGGCAGTATTAGTTCTGTGCTAATTTGTATTTAAGTGTTTATTCAGGGTCTTTAACATGAAAGATATTTTGGAAGGAGAAAGAACATAACTTGGCATTTTGGATGTGGAAGGTGGAGAAGAGGGAGGAGGCAAGGGTAACTCTTGAACAGCTGAGTCACAGTAATGAAGGAGAGGAGGCCAGGAGGAGAAGAGCCCATGTTTGGTGCCCGGTACATGCAGTTTGGAACGTCAGCAGGACAGCTGTTAAGCCAAACACCGCTTCTGGACATCAAGTACTAGCTACAAAACTGGAGGCCTCGGAAGCTCATGTGCTGGTCTGATGAACACAGAATGCTAAGTGCCATATAAACGTCTGTGCAGGCATGTAAATCTTTACAGAGTGACACCAAAGCAAAATGAGAGTTCTGAGAGCTATTAAACTGCTGCAACTCAATGAAAGATACATTCTGTTCTCTTGCAATTGAGGTTGTTATAACGCTCCAGAGCGCTCTCCGTCAACGGAAGTGGCAAACTCACGAGTCAGGTTCAACATGAACAATTAAAGCCTGAGACCAAAAGCATTCAGAAAGCATTCTGAAGAAATAATTTGATCCATTAATTTATTGACTCACTCAACAAATACTTATTAAGTTTCTGGTAGGTGGCAGGTGCTCAGTTAGACATTAGGGAAACATTTAGGGGCAGGATCATACTGTCCCAGTCTCTGTCCGGCTAGAAAGGAAAATAGAGGAGTTACCAAGTATACAAGGGTCCTAGGAGAGGGGTGTGTGTGCGAGAAGGGCACACCTAAGCCAGACTGGGGCGTCAGGGAAGGCCTCTGTCAGGAAGCAGTGTCCAAGCAAGTTAATCTGAGACAGTCAACAGGGATCAGCTGCGAAGATGCCTGGCGCTGGGCTAAGAGGTTGGACTGTCTGCAGTGTGGAGGATGGATGAGAGGCAGTCAAACCTGCAAGCAAGGAGACTGGTTTGTAGGCTGTAGCAATCCTGTAGACACGAGATCGGTGGCTTGAAGTGTGGAGGGGAGAGGGAAGACGTTGGGATGGAGACAAGTGGATGTAACTGAGAAACATTCTGGAGCTGGCCTGTCCAGGATTTGGTGACCAGGTGCTCTGGTGTGGACAGCTGCCTCTAAGGTGAAGCCACACACTGAGGGAGGGAAGGCAGGAAGACAGGCTCCACTGGACACATCTGGAGCCTATCCACCTTCCCTGCAGAGATGCCCAGGGGGCAGTGAGATATGCGGGCTGACAAGGGGAGAGGGGTAAGCTGGAGACAAAGCTTTAAGAGTCACTGGTATGAACCTCCATAAACTCTGCTACTGAGGACTCTGGGGTGGCTCTAGGTTGACTGACTTGTTCTGCCATTCAACACGGCACACCTGTTGTATGCCAGGCCCTGTTCTAGGTGCTCGGGACAGAGCAGTAAAGCAAAGCCCTGGCCTCAAGGAGCTTTCTTTCTAGTAGGCTGGAAAAATATGAAACGATAAAACACTTAAGTAAACACAATTTCAGGAAGGGATGGTATGTGGGGGCTGGTCCAGTTGGAATTCCCATGCCAGTCTCTGAGGCCAGGCACGATTTTGCTTCCACCCCTTCCCAAGGCTGGCTGCTCAGCTTTCCTGGGTTTCTAGAGGTGGGTCACATGACACATAGCTGAAATACCTGTTTTGGGATTCCTAAAAGCTTCCTCCATTTTCCTGAGATAGGATGAGCGGCCTTGCAACTAGAACTCAAAAAAAAAGCATCCCATAAATGTTTCTGGGCTCCGCCGCTGGGCTGAAGCCTGAAGCACACAGACAGCTAAGGCACACGGACTCCCTCCAACAGTGTGAACTGTCAGTAAACGTAATGCTATTGACCAGGGTCCTTCCTGTAAGCCTCAGCCGCAGGATTACTTCATCTGCGCGATAACCAGGCTGCAAAACACAGGTAGAGTGCTCCATGCTTCATTCCTGCTTTTCAAGTAGCCTGCTAGCCCTGTCAGGCCACACCTTCATGCTTGGAAGGAAGACATACCTGGGAGGTGGGTAAAGGTGATCTACACGGCATACAGATGGATTTGGCTTGACTTTTTTTTACTACAGAAAACATCAAAAACCATTCGGTCTCACCATGAAATTTAAGCTGGAAACTTGCGTTCTCCAGCCAAAAATAGTAATTATGAAGAATATCACCAATATACAAATAATGCTTATGGCATAACTATAGTGAAAAAAGTAGGACATAAATTATATTCATGCTATGATCACAGTTACTTCAAAATCATACATGGATAAGGTCTGCTCAGACAAAGAGCAATGTTGGTGAAAATTAAAGGTCTCTTCATTGTCTATGGGAGATCAGGAGAGAAAACAACTGCAGAGAAAGAAACCCGATGACTTGCTAAGTGGCCGACCAGTTCAAAAACTTCACCAGGAGAAAACCCAGGTATAAACTCGATTTTTTATTTAAAAGAAGAGGGTAAAGGCTCTCTGGGTCTCTGGCAAAAACAAAACAAGTCAGCCCCCTTTCAATTACTACCAACAGGACAGAGAGTTCTTAGCCGGAACACATCCGCGTTCTAAGTCCTGCTCCCTGGTGGCAGAAGGTGTTGCAGCCCATGGTGGGGCAGAGCCACTCCGAGTTAAAAAACAAAAACCTGTCACTGTCGAGTTGATTCCGACTCATAGCGAGTCTATAGGACAGAGTAGAACCACCCCACAGAGTTTCCAAGGAGTGTCTGGTAGATGTGAATTGCCAGTCTTTTGGTTAGCAGCTGAACGCTTAACCACTGTGCCACCACAGTTTCCCCTGAGTAGGAGGTACAAATAGAAAACTGGAAGAATGAAGCATCTTTGGAACAGAAAGCTGTATTTCTCAAAGCCCAGGTTGCTCCTTCCCTGCAAATTCTTTCTCAAGGAGTCACTGTGGACATGACATGGTTCAGAGAAAAAATTCTCAGTCACCACCTTAACCACAAGGAAATGCGAGAGGTGCCCCACCAAACTGCCGGACACCTGACGACACGCTCCGGGCATCAAATGATCAATTTTCTGTGAAGGAGTCTCCTCGTGAGCCTCGGTCAGAGGCCTCAGGGAATCCCTAGCTGGATACGAGCTCTTGCAGAAAATCAAGTCTAGAATTTGGAACTAAGAGCTGGATGAGCTCCTGAGAGAGCAAAAGGTTAACAGAAAGTCCCAGGTCAGCACTGTGCAAAGTGATGCAGTGACATCAAAGGAGAGTGCCAACACCATCCTGACCTTCTTTGAGGAAAAATCCTGGGCTAAACACCCATGTAGAATTTACCCCAGAAAGAGGCAATGCAGAGCAAAGGGGAAGGAAAGTGCCATCGAAAGAAGATCACAAACCACACAATGTTAGAACAAAAAGAAAACAATTTTCTACTACTAGGCTTTCCTCCCACCCCCTTCCATTTTACAGATGAGAAAACTGAGGTCCAGGGAGGAAAAGTAATGTGATCAGGACCTCACAACCAGCCCCTGGTAGCAGAATCTGGATCTCTCCATTCCACATCCAAAACGTTGCCCCTTCTACTTGGGGGCTGGCTCTAAGAGAGAACAGCATAGCCCATGGCGGACATGAATCAGAAGACAAGTACAGGTTCGAAGGAGTCCTGTTTCTATTTTGCTTTGTTAAACTAGCTCCAGCAATGTCAATGCTGCTCAGAAAATAATAAGGCAGCAAACATGACACAACAGTGGGTGGTGAGGGGAGGATGGAGGTGGTAGTAGTTTGGTTTCCTCAGTTGACAGAGGAAGGCATCCAAGTGACTCTCCTAATTTTCTGATCTAAGTCTCTCCAGGCCTGAAGTGGGACCCATATGGTCATGTCTGTGACCTCTCCACAGACTCTAGGTGAGTGGAACACCTGGAAACAGAAGATGGGCAGAACTGGTGGGCTCAAGCACTCTAAACCCTGCCCCACTTTTCTAAAACAAAGAATGGAAGCCATCATCTCTCAATGTCTAACAAGCATTACTTAAATTCTAAACTCTTGAGTTCCTTTAAAAGATGAAACAATCTACATACTTAGTTGTAACTAAAGAGGCTGCCTGTTGCCCTCTGGCTATAGCCCTTCCCATGGATTGAATTGTATCCCCCCCAAAATATGTGTCAACTTCGTTAGGCCATGATTCCCAGTAGTATATAACTATCCTCCATTTTGTGATCTGATGTAATTATTATCCATTTTGTGATATTACATAACTATCCTCCATTTTATGTGTTATGAATCCTAAAACCTCTATGAAGTGGGATTGGGGTGAGGTATATCTTGAGTTGCACTGCCTTACTCAAGTCACACCCTTGCTTGAGTCACACATTTTGTCTTACAAGAGATAAAAGGAGAAAGAAGCAGAGAAGAGAGGGACCTCAGCACCACGAAGAAGAGCTGGGAGTACAGCACGTCCTTTGGATATGAAGTCCCTGCACTGAGAACCTCCTAGACCCAGGGGAAGATTGATGCCAAAACACATGTCAATCTCCACGGAAGACCAGGCCCACAGATACTGAAAGAAAAAAAGGACCTTCCCCCAGAGTTGACAGAGCAAGAAAGTCTTCCCTTAGAGCTGGTGCACTGAATTCAGACTTCTAGCCTCCTAACTATGAGAGAATAAATTTGTTAAAGCCATCCACTTGTGGTATTTCTGTTATAACAGCACAAGATAACTAAGTCAGCCCTTAAGTGAGACATGGTCAGAGGTCACCAATTCCCCGGATGACCCTTTTAGAGCCGTTCCTAAATGTGGGAGGGATCACCCCAGAACTGCGGATGTCCGCATAGTCCACACAGCTGTTCATTTCTTCTCTGTGATACATGCAGCATTTTATACCACATGTCAAGGTAGTCCCACAGATTTGGCTTTCTGCAGTTACAAAGGCATCGGTTAGAGATTAAGTGATTACTTTAACAAGAGCATCCAATTTCCATACCTATCAAAAGTCTGGGTTTTGGAGAATTCATGTTCTCAGAACCTACCAACTCACCAGACACAAGCCCCGCTGGGGGACATGAGTGCACGGGCTTACCTGGAACATCAATCAATCTCTTGTAGACATTCAAGAAGGCTGCCTCAGCCTCTTTACTTCTTTTACTTAGTGCATCAATCTGAAAGGGAATGAAAGAAAGAAAAAAAAGAAAAAAAACAAAGAGCTCAAAATTTGTCAAGAAGTAATTTAAAAATCATTATACATCAAGCAAGTTCCCACTGCAAATGCAAGCCTGACTTCTCCATGTAGATGCTGGACTACCAGGCCGTCAATCTCTTAGAATAAATGCCTGCCAACAAATCCAAGGAGACAAGGGATACTTGGGGCCCAGTTCTGAGGGAAAACAGAAGCAGGAGCAGTGCTGAGATCATAAAGCCACTCAAAACACTGGGAAGTGACCATGAATCTTATGGCCAAGTTGGGTGTGAGCATTCCACAGAGAAAAGTGGTCTGGTATGCCCTTCCTGGTCTTGTTCCCCTTTTCTGTAAGTATTCACTAAGAGCTAACTATATATTCCACCACTCATCAGTCAGTTTGTCGTACTGTGGTGGCTTGTGTGTTGCTGGGATGCTGGAAGCTATGCCATCAGTATTTCAAATACCAGCAGGGTCAAACATGGTGGACAGCTTTCAGCGGAGCTTCCACACCAAGACGGACTGGGAAGAAGCACGCGGCCTACTTCTGTGAAAACTGGCCCCTGAAAATCCTACAGAGAGCAGTGGAATACTGTCTGATATAGTGCTGGAATACAGCTGGGGAAGAGCTGCCTCCTCAAAGCAGAGTCGACTTTAATGACAGGGATGGAGTAAAGCTTTCAGGACTTTCAGTTGCTGATGTGGCACAACTTTAAATGAGAAGAAACAGGTGCAAACATCCATTAATAATTGAAACATGGAACATACGAAGTATGAATCAAGGAAAATTAGAAGTTGTCAAAAACGAAATGGAACACTTAAAGATTGATCCTAGGCATTAACAAGCTGAAATGGACTGGTATTGGGCATTTTGAACCAGACAATCAGGTGGTCTCCTATGCCAAGAATGACAAATTAAAGAGGAATGGTGTTGCATTCAATATCAAAAAGAACACTTCAAGATCAATCCTGAAATACAATGCTGTCATTGATAGGATAATGTCCGTATATCTACAAGGAAGACCAGTTAATACAAGTATTATTCAAATTTACATACCAACTGCTAATGTCAAAGTTGAAGAAACTGAAGATTTTACCAACTGCTGCAGTCTGAAACTGATCAAACATGCAATCAAGATACACTGATAATTACTGGTGATTGGAATGCAAAAGTTGGAAACAAAGAAGGATCAGTGGTTAGAAAGTATGCCTTGGTGACAGAATTTTGCAAGACCAATGACTTATTCATCGCAAATACCTTTTTTCAACAACGTTAACAGTGATTATACTTGCGGATCTCACCGAGCAGAATACACAGGAAATCAAACTGATTATATCTGTGGACAGAGATGACAGAGAAGCTCAATATCATCCATAAGAACAAGGCCAGGCACTGACGGTGGAACAGATCACCAACTGATCATATGCAAATTCAAGCTGAAGCTAAAGAAAATTAAAGCAAAACAAGTCTGCGGGAGTCAAAGCACAACCTTGAGTATATCCTACCTGAATTTAGAGACCATCTCAAGAATAGATTTAATGACCTGAACGCTAATGACCAAAGACCAGATGAGATGTAGCATGACATCAAGGACATCATACATGAAGAAAGCAGAGGGTCATTAAAAAGAAAAAAAAAAAGACCAAAACGGATGTCAGAAGACACTCTGAAACTTGCTCTTGAACGTACAGTAGATATAGCGAAAGGAAAAAATGATGAAGTAAAAGAGTATAAGCAGATTTCAAAGGAAGGCTCGAGATGACAAAGTAAAGTATTATAAGAAAATGTGCAAAGATGTGGAGTTAGAAAACCAAAAGGGAAGAACACTCTCAGCATTTCTAAAGCCGAAAGAGATGAAGAAAAACTTCAAGCCTCAAGTTGCAATACTGAAGGATTCTATGGGCAAAAAAATTGAACAATGTAGGACGCATTCTCAAAAGAATACAGAAGGAATACGTAGAGTCACACGTAGTGTTACTGTACCAAAAAGAACTGGTCGATATTGAAACAATTCAGGAGGTAGTATATGATCAAAAACTGATGGTACTGAAGGAAGAAGTCCAAGCTGCAATGTCGAAGGCACTGTCGAAAAACAAGGCTCCAAGAATCGACAAGTAACAATCAAGATGTTTCAACAAACAGTTGCAATGCTGGAAGTACTCATCCATCTTTGCCAAGAAATTCGGAAGAGAGTTACCTGGCCAACGGACTGGAAGAGATCCACATACATGCCTGTTTCAAAGAAAGGTGATCCAATGTAACGTGGAAATTATCGAACATTATCATTAAAATCACAAGCAAGTAAAGTTATGCTGAGGATAATTCAAAAACAGTTGCAGCAGTACATTGACAGGGAACTGCCAGAAATTCAAGCCAGATTCAGAAGAGGACGTGGAACCAGGTATCATCTGACTGATGTCAGATGGATCTTAGCTGAAAGCAGAGAATACCAGGTAGATGTTTACTTGTGTTTTATTGACTACCGTAAGGCATTCGACTGTGTGGGTCATAACAAATCATAAATAACATTCTGAAGAATGGGAATTCCAGAACACTTAACTGTGCTCATATGGGAACCTGTACATAGACCACAATACAGTTGTTCAAACAAAACAAGGGAATACTGCATGGTTTAAAATCAGGAAATGTGTGCATCAGGGTTGTATCCTTTCACCATACTTATTCCATCTGTATGATGAGCAAATCATCTGAGAAGCTGGACTATGTGAAGAAAAACATGGCATTAGGACTGGAGGAGACTTATTAACAACCTGCGATATGTAGGTGATGCAACCTTGCCTGCTGAAAATGAAGATGTTTTGAGACACTTAGTAATGAAGTTCAAAGACTATAGCCTTCAGTATGGATTATACCTCAACATGAAGAAAACGAAAATCCTTACAACTGGACCAGTAAGCAACATCATGATAAACAGAGAAAATACTGAAGTTGTTAAGGATTTCATTTTACTTGGATCCACAATCAACACCCATGGAAGCAGCAGTCAAGAAATCAAATGACATATTGCATTGGGCAAATCTGCTGCAAAAGTGTTAAAACAAAGATGTCACCTTGAGGACTAAGGTGTGCCTAACCCAAGCCATGGTATTTTCAATCGCCTCACATACACATGCAAGCTGGACAATGAATAAGGAAGACCAAAGAAGAATCGATGCCTTTAAACTATGGTGTAGGGTGAGTAATACTGAATATACCACGGACTGCCAGAAGAACAAACAAACCTGTCTTGGAAGAAGTACAGACAGAAGGCTTCTTAGAAGTGAGGATGGCAAGACTTAGTTTCTTGTACTTTGACGTGTCATCAGGAGGGACCAGCGAGAAAGCGGAAGATCCTCAACATGATGGACTGACAGTGGCTGCAAAAATGGGCTCAAACATAGTAATGATTGAGAGGATGGTGCAGGACCGGGCACCGTTTCATTCTGTTGTATACAGGGTTGCTATGAGTCAGAACCGACTCAACACCACCTAACAACTACAACTACATGCTAGGCTCCCTGGGTGGAGCAAATGGTTAAGCACTTAGCTGAAAGGCTGAATGTTTGAACCCATCCAGAGGCACCTTGGAAATAATGCCTGGCAATCTGCTCCTAGAAGGTCACACAGCCTTGGAAGCCCCATAAAGTAGTTCTACTCTGCACGCACGGGGTTTCCACGAGTTGGAACTGACTCCACGGCAACCACCACCACCACCAGTGGTATCCCAGGCACTGAGCCGAAGGGTAGGGCAGAGAGGAGTGAGATGGTCTCTACCCGCAGTAGCTTATGGTCTAACAGAGGCAACAGGGATCCAAACAAGTAATTAAGGCATAGTCAGACAAGGCCTAAGTAAGCAGTGACGGGGACACCAAGGAAGGAGCGACAAGCAGAAAAGCAGGCGATATTCGAGCAGAGTCTTCAAAAGCCATTCGCCAGGATGGAGAGGTGAGACATTGCATTAAAGGGGAAGGACACGCTCAAATGCCCAGAGTAAAATCTAAAATTTATGGGGAAGAAGGATTTCATAATTCCTCTTGAAGTATTTTATGAAAACCAAGGACCCTCCTCCTAGACACACACACAGCACGGAATTCTGTATTCTTATTTTAGGACACACACGTGTCCACTTGAGTTCTCTCCCTGGATCCAGGTTAAGAACCCATGGACGGAGCTGTAACAAGCCATGGAGTACAGTGGATCCCCAAGTCATCTACTGTGGTGGAATCAAAGATACATGCAAGACAGCTGTGGGTGACAGACTGCAACGGTAAACGGGGTCAAGTCACAGAGGGTCAACCAGGGCCAGGCAGAAAAGGACAACCACCACCATCTGGCAATGGGAGCCACAGGAGGGGCTTGGGGTTCATGTGGGGCATGGGTGAGAGCGGCAGAAGGATGGGAGGGGGCAAGAAGGAGGGACATTGCTCAGAGGTTGTCCTCATCCAGCTGAGAAACGAGCGGGCTTGGACTAGGGCAGTAGCCACAGGGACTGAACACAAGAGGTCAATCAGAGAAATGGATCAAACAGTTCACGTGAGGCATGAAGGAACACGAGAGCCAAGGATAGCGCCTGAGTTTCTAGCTTAGGCAACGGGCAACTTTCTGTGCCGGTGGCTGGCATATGTTCACTTGTGAACGAACCCAGCTAAGTTAGTTTCCTCCAAGGTAGAGGTCTATTCCTGAGAGGAAGGTGATGTGTGAAACTCTTAAGTATGCGGGACACATATCCAGAGAACCTCTGATTGTTGGATAGGCTCATGACATTATTTAGCTCACACAACACAACTGCTGAGACAACAGATCACTTTTCACACCTGAAGCGTGCAAGATTTTACATGCACAAAGTCCAAATTGGCTCAGGAAAAAGGACACTAAATTATATATTCCTTCTGTCCCCTCACAGAATTATACTCTCTGTCTGCAATGTTATTAAAGAAGCAAAAGGATGTGGTTTAATTACAAGGCTTCTCACACCGAGCCAGCCAACAATTTGTTAAGGCTGGGACAGTTCACCTGATTACGGCCCAGGGTGTGAAGACCCTAGGGAGTGGGAGTTACGTCTAAGGAGATCTGATACAAAGAAAAGAGGTTTAATTCAAGATGTGCTCCAAAACTCCTACCTGAAGTTAGTTGTTTGGAGCTTGGACACTTTTTTTTCCTTCTTCCATAAAATAAGGTTGTGATTTGCGTGTTGGAGACGTTCTCAGGGTGATCTGCAAGGACTACCTCAATACAACAAGAATTCTCTCTTTGGAATAGCTTCTGAGGCTGCTTATGTACACCTAAATACCTCAGGGGATCTGGTTCCTTAGTTTAAGGTCCTAGTTTCATGAGACACCCCAGTTAATTGGCCTAATAACATGTTTAGTGCTTCTGTTTTACCTCCTTGTTCTTTACATAGTGCCTGGGGTCTTAAAAGCTTGCAAGTGGACTTCCAAAGCACAACAATAGGTCTCTATTTGCCTGGAGCAACAGAGTAGGAAGGAGAGTCGGGAACAGGAGGAGGAAATGGAATGTGTGGCTAATTGCTTCCTTGAACAATTGCCTCCTTTGGCATTAGACAGAAGAACTGGGTGGTGCCCGGCTACCATTACTGAACATTTTGGTCAAAAATTCTATAGAAGAATCCTGATCAAACGGGGGGAAAAATTCTCATGGAATTCAGAGTTTCTGGAGCTATGCAGGCTGAGTGAACCCCCAAAACTATTGCCCTGAGATAAGCTTTAAACCTTAAACCAAAATTATTCCCTGAAGTCTTCTTAAAACCAAACACTAGATAACTAGTAAAAAAAAAAAATGTGCCTTGAGCATCATGCTCTTGTAAGATCTATCTATACGGAATCAAGCTGACAAAAGCAACTAAAAAGATTAGGCAGGAAACTTGGGGGGTAGTGAGTTTGTATTAATGGGAGAGGAACGACTCAGAAAAGGAGGGTGAGAACGGTGTACAAGTCGAAGAACGTAATCAGTATCACTGAATTGTACATGTGGGAACTACTGAACTGGTGTATGTTCTCCTGTGTATATTCTCAATAACAACAAATTATTTTTAAAAAGACATTGTCTCTTTATCTGTAAAATGAAGTGTTTTATTTTTCTAATGAGTAGTAATTCATATTCATTTTACAATTAAAAAATATTAAAAATGTAAAGAATAAAATTAAAATCACATCCTGTCACTCACTGGTAGAAGTCATACTCTGGTCTGTATTTCCCTTACATATTTTTTCCTAATTTATAAATATATAATTGAATGAAATGTCCAGAACAGGCAAATCTATAGAGATGGAAAGTAGATTGCAGTTGCCTAGGGCTGGGGGAGGGGAAAGGATGCAGGGATGGAAAATGACAGCCTAAAGGGTGTGAGTTTCTTCTCCAGGTGTTGAAAATGTTCTAAAATTGATTATGGTAATGGTTTCACAGCCCTGTGAATATACTAAAAAGCCAGTGCATTGTATACTTTTAAATGGGTGAATCATAAAAATATGAATATCTCACTAAAGCTATTAAAATATATATATTGTCGAAATCAAACCATATGTAAAATTTTATGTTGTGTTTCCTTTCACTAACGTATCATAAATCCTTTACTACACCTATTACAAATTTTGGAAAAAGTCTTAGTCGTACTATTTCAGCTGGACCTAACCTCCGTATATATCCATGTTTTGAGTACAAATGGATTTGGAGTTTTCTCTCGGGAACGCTCCCTGTGAGCCAGATCTTTCTGCCACCTCCTAAGAGCAGAGTGGCCATGGGGGATACAGTCTCTGTCCAGAAAGCAGGACAGCCACACAGAGAGGGGCCCTCACTGCCCAGGAACTCCAACTCAGGGTACAAAGGGTGGCTGCCTCCACGGAGGGCACTGGATGGGCGCTGGTTGGAGCCTCCTCTCTCCAGTGGCAATCTACACAGCACACTTGGGGACCATGAGTCTGAGCCCTCATCCCCTCTGCTTCTCCACAAAGGCAAGAAAATACAAGCCCAATCCTGAGAGAGCAAAGCCAGGCCAATGAGTTCATTAATTCATTAAGCTACCAGACGATGGTGATGAACAGTACTCCAGTCATGGTTGAGTTTCTACATGATGAAATCCCTCCCCCAGGGCCCCCGACAAGTCACTTACAAGATTTACAATACTGCCTGGAAGCCCTTGTTGATTCTGGGACTTTTGATAGTTTCTATCCAGATTCATCATTCCACACCTCCCTGTGCATCGCCCTAGTCCAAGGACAGACCATCAAGTGTGCGTTTCAGTCTATCCTCACCTTCCCCAGTTCATTTCCTTCTCTGTTCTCACAACTGACACTTGTGAATTCTTGCTGCAGCCTCCTTCCATGTTGTTGCTTGGACTCCCCTCCACTGGCCTCTGTTTGGTAAAGACCTACCCATGCTCCAAGACCCAGCACGAGCACCACTCCCTCAGTACGCTGGTGCCGGGCTCCCTCCAGGTGGCGGTGCTCTGGGCTTTGAGGTGGGAATGTGGACCAGCACCTGGAGTCTGGAGCCAGCTGTCTGGGTTTGTAAGCCAGCACCACCTTACCTACACAGCTGGGTTAACGGCACAAGCATCACAGGGTTGGGTGATCCAATGCGCTAGTATCAGTCGAGTGCTCAGTGCCTGGCACAGGGAAATGCTACCTAAGTGTGATTTGTCATGGGCCCACAGGCACAAGATAGTTACACACAGCTACCGACCAGGGTTCGGGGCCCTCCTGTCTGCCCCTCTTAGCATTCTGTGAGTGCGAGGGAAGAGACAGGGTTATACGCATCTTTATGCCCTCCACCCACCATACCAGTCTGCCACAGCCGCCCCATTTGCTAGGTGACTTAGAGATGGTGAGCCATGGTCTGCGTGGCAGCACCTTACAAGAAGGGAAGAGATTTGTGAATGAGTAGAGGTTTGGGTAAGGACTTAAGGCACAGATAGCTGAAATCAGGGCCCTAGGTTAGACACTCTGGGTATTCAATGTGTAAATGTTAACCAGATTCTATCATTCCCGTCCCCTTCAAAACATTTTGAGGAAGTGGTAAGGACAGAGGTACCATTTCTAATGGCAGAATTGGGGCAGATCACTGGAAGGTCTGATTCCTATTAGGTCCTTCCCTAGGGTAAAACCTGTCCTTCTCCTAGGGATCCCTTTAGTCTGGGATCAGCCTACTTTGTCAAACTTACCTCCTGCCACACCTTACACTCCTGCCACACCCGACTACTCCCTGTTCCCTGAATACATGAGCAATTTCCCCTCAGCCTGGAAGGCGCCTCCCTGGAATGTTCCTCTGATCCTGGAGGCTCAGTGCAGATCCATCTCCCTGGTAAGGGCCACTCCCACCACCCACATCAGACTGTCCTGAAGTGGCTCAACAACACAGATAAGGCTCCCTTGTAAGAGCCTGAATTCCTTGAAAGCCCAAACTCTGCTTTCGTCTCAACTGCCTTTCCTCCCAAGACTAGCACATAGCAGGTGTTTAACAAATTTTTATTTGTGAATGACAATTTACCTACATTGATCAACTGCTTTATCTGCACGAGTTAGCAAATAGTGAAGGTATCCAGTTTTAAAGCTTTATGAAAATGCTTAGCATATCCAGAGTTCTTTGTTAAACAAGCATCTGTTTCCTCTACAGTAATTTGCACACACTGAGAGGGCTCCCTCAGGCTGTCTTCTTGCAGTGAGCTACAAGTCTTCACCCCACAAGATGCCCAGGTGCGTCTACCATGCAGTTCTTGGATTCAACACTTATCCTTTCAGCAATATTACTTTTATAATGCTGAGTTTAGTTTTCTGTAGTAAGAATTGACTTTAAAGAGAAATTTCTAAATGAAAAGTATTTTATATTAAATCTCAAAATATCAATATTTGGCTACTAAACCGAAAAACCAAACCTGTTGCTGTCGAGTCAATTTCGGCTCAGAGTGACCCTACAGGATAGGAGAGAACTGCCCCATAGCGTTCCCAAGGAGCCCAGCTGGTGGATTCGAACTGTCACCGTTTTGGTTAGCAGCTGAACTCTTAACCACTATGCAGAGTCCAGGTTTGGAGAGCAAGTTTATGGAAGTCAACCAGGAGACCCCTGAGAGTTAGAAGAGGTGAGAATGTGTCCAACTGGTTGGGCATCAGGAGAGTTGCACTGTAGAGTTTGGGGAGTTACTGTCCACCCTCCCTGCGAGGACTACGCATCTCTGTCCACTGCCACGTGACTTGTGGTATAATAGCACCTCCCATGTGAGAGAAGTGTACTTTCCATCCCATCCCACTGACATCAGTGTTGGCCACTTGAATTGCTTTGAGTTTTGAGTTTGGCCAATGGAATCTTATGCACCAGGCATAAGATTTAAGGGCCGTTGCGTGGTTCAGCCATTGTGCTCATTCCCTTTGCCACGAGAATAGCATATCCTGATAGGAGTGGCTTCTGCTGTTAGTATCACCCAATGAAGATAACACATGGTACTGGAGCACAGCTATAGTCAACCTACAGCCAATATGAGAAACAGACTTTTGTTGTCACAAGCCACTGAGATTTGGGGTTGTTTGGTAATGCAGCATAAGCTAGTAAAAGCTGACCATTATGGGTTTGAAGACGTGGTTGTATCTCTAAGGATACAACACAAAATAAAAGTAAAGAATAAAGGACTTTGGTTTGTTTTGAAGCTTGGTTGTTTATTTTTGCCAAAGGGAGGAGTGGTTTGATAAAGTTGAAATGACACTGGATTTGAAATCAGAAGACCTGAATTAAGACATGGCTCCATCACGTATTTTGGAATACTGAGCCTCTGCCTCTCTGAACCTTATTTTCAACGTCCAGGGAAAGGGAATGATGAGAATGTCCATCTTGTAGGAAACCAAGGAGGATGGGATGAGACAGAAGATGTGACCACAGTGTAGTGCTGGTCTTCAGTGTTGGTGATCAGTATTGACCCATGATATTTAGAAGGAGAAATACCACGCAAACATCATCTAAATTAAGTGTCAAAATTTCAGAGGGTTAATTAGTGGTGAATTCACATGCTTGAAGGATTAGTTATAGTATAAATAAATCCTTCACTTTCAAAAGAATTCTACCTGTTAGGATCATCTCTTAAACAGCATTTATAATGGGTGGGTACAACCTTTAGGGCATGCTCATGTCTTAAAATGACATTCCCTGCAGAAAATCCCTAACCACCTATAATTTAGACCATTAATGGGACCGAAGAGTTGGGTGTTGTTATTCAAATTTTCAATAGGAGTCTCCAGTTTTCTGCAGAGGAAGGAAATGTGGGAAGAAATGCAAGCCTGAATTTTAACTGGAAGATGTTTTGCTTAGAATTGGAGAAAAAAAGGAAAAAAATTGTGTAACAGAGACCTGGAAACCCACCTCTCCTGCAGCCTTCGCCAGCTATTCATCAAGAAGTTCTGCTCTTTCTGCAGAAACTCCCTAATAGCAGCTTCTCCCTGCCACTGAGCATAACCCGTCCTCCATAATGGTCCTGGGTCATCAACCCAGAACTCAGAACGATGTGGCTACCTTGCCTTAATGCCTTCTCGTCACCCTTAAAGTCCACAGTCCTTAGGCGGTGGTTCAAGAACCTTTCACGACATGACCCTTGCTTACCCTGCTAACTTCACCTCCCATAAAGCCCACCACTGACGCTGGGCCTCTACACTCCTAGCCATTGTCCCTTCTACACACCAGACCCCTCCACGCCTCTGGGTCTTTACACACTAGTTCCTCTGCCAGAAATGTTCTCTGCCCAGCCCATGGGACAACCTCAGCTCCCCCTTCAAGAATCAGTCTAGGTGGCACCTCTTTTGTGGCACCCTCCCGACTCCTCAGGCACAGTGGGTTACTTTGTCCTTGTGCCACCGAGCACTTTGTAAATCCCTCCCTAACGATCTTCCATACTGGGCTACAATTACTCATTTCCATGACCTTCTTCTCCACTGCCCTGTAGTCTTACCATGGTTCAAGACTAGCGGCACCTTCATCTCTTCACCTCCAGCATGTGGCATGGGTTCTAACACAGGGACACTGTTCACGAAGTGTCTGCTGAATAAATGAAGGTAGGGACCAGGCAAAGAAGGCTGTACAGGCCAAGGGATTTCTTGAAACTCTCTCTTGAGTTGTTCAACATGGATTACTTTGGAAGGTCAGAGTGGAGAAGGCAGCTTCCTAGAATTAAAAGCTTCAAGAAAGCTTTTACTATCCACCAGTTTAGTCTACAAAGTGGGAAGTCTTGAGACAGAACTACAAAAGCCAACTCTGATCTAGTTTAGGGAAGAGCAAACTGTCCTTGTCAGAACAAGAAACCCTTTCCTTTGCTTTGGTGAGGCAGTACAGTGGAATAAAAAAGAGCCAGGAGGGCTTTGCAGTTAGTTAGAGATACACTCAAAACCAGCTCCCTACATGCTGGCTACATGACGTCTCTAAAATGGAGGCAATCCATTGGCTCTTTGTAAGTATTATACAGGAAGGTATGTAAAGTGTCTACAATCATGCCTAGCACTGGCAGGCATAGCATACACTGTGGCTCTTACTATTCTCACCACAGAGATTACTCTCGGCTTGCATAGCAGTGACTCCAAAACCTCCCGCGGGGTGGGGAGTGGAGGGGGTGGAGGTCTCTGTGCTATGACCACTGCACATCCAGCTCGCAGTGTAAAGGGTGATATTCACACAGCACACTGGGGCACACTGACCGGGCTGCTGCAGGGGGCTCTAGGCAGCCCAGTGCTGCACAGCTGCTCCACCCCTGTATGCCACACAGAGAGTGTTTTGGCACACCAGCTGTGAAGCACAGATATATACAACAACGTGGACTTTTACAAGGATCCAGGGATGACCAAAAAAGATACAGAATGGAAATACTGGTGTTCATATTATCTGCAGAGATGGAGTTTGAAATGAAAATGGCTCATCTTTCCAGACAGTCATCTGAGCCTTGCCACACACGGGTAGCAAGGCAGGGCCACACAGGGCCAAGAGCCTGGGTGTTCTGTCAGAAGATCAGGGGCTGATTCCCAGCTCCATCATTAAAGTAGGTATGCTATTCTGGACCCTGAATTAAACTCTCTATGCCTCAGTTTCTTCATCTGCAAACTGGGGAGAATGTACCTCGGTTGCTGTGAAGAGCAAAACTCGTAGGAGTCGCCAGAGAATCAGCTCCACTTCCCAGATGCACCAGGCCCCTAAGCAACCCACATCCCAAAAACGCGGCCTTTGAAGCAGAGACAGGCTTGAGTTGACCCAGCCCTGCTACACACTTGCTGGGTGATTTGGGAGGCAGGTTGCTTACACTATTTTAGCCTTGGCCTCTTCAGCTGTTAAGTGAGAGTACTAACTCCCTCCTTGTTGAGCCGCCGTGATAATTAAATGTGAGGACCTCCCACAGCAAGTATCCAGCAGGCTGGATGTACAGAAACTGAGCAATCACCAGTAACCTTCCCCTAATAAATCCAAATCCGGCACTCTCTTTCCACTATATCCTAGGTTTCCCCCTTTGCTACCAAAACAAGCAGAAAGCCGAAATGCTTCAAGTCCTGGGGGATGGAGACAGCTTAAACAACGTTTAAGGCACCACGGTGGCAAGGGCATCCTCAGGAACAAGCCACTAGCCTATACTCTGGGAGTTGACAACAATGATTTAGAAATAAACACAGACCATTAAAAGAATTTTTGAATCAATGTGCTCTGCTGGACTACAGGCCAATAAAGATCAGCAAGTGCTGTAGGATATGATACAACAGTGTTGTCTGACTGTAAGTCTGGCTGCAGAATTTTTTTTCAAGAGCAAGACACGATTTGGAGAGCCACATGGAACACCGGAATTCAATTGAGAATTATTATCAAGGGCCAGTCCAAAAGAGAGGCACACACATGCAAATCTCCAGAGTTCTAATTTTAACTCAACATAGGCATGCCAAAGAAATAAACATATTTTCTGAACAAAAATAAAAACAGCAGAGAGCCCAGTAAATCCCCTCAAGTACATCACTCTATGTTTGGAAAAGTACTAGCCCTGCTATGGCCATGAGGGTTCTATGGGAGACCAGAGATGGCCCTGGAGCAGAGGGAGCCCCTCTCCCAGCACAGTGGTCACTACTGGAGTGGTGTGGTGAGAAGAGACACTGGACATGGTGGCGGAAGCTAGGAGCCACCACCAGCTTTGTTTCTCAAGCTCATGTCCCTTCATGATTTCCAACAGCAGCACAGAGCTCAGTGAGAAAGAATCACATCTACGCTACTCCCCATCCCAGAGAACTGAACAGGACTTGCTGGAAATCTCTACACTCTGCTCAAACGTTGGCCATATCCCATACGGCAGTTTCAGCGGCAAAAACAACGCGTTGTAGACTTGGGTAATAACACAAACTTGCTTCTTGAAAACCTGGCGGAAATATTCCTTAAATGCCTCCTGCAAAAATGTTTCTGTAAGATGTAAAATTGGAGATGTCTAGAAGAAGACTGGGTCGTGAAGAAACAGTAAGGAAAGAGGATGTGGGGCTATGGAAAAGATCCGTAGCAAAGGTAAGTATGCTAATAGCAGTAAAAATAATAAAAAACAGTAACAAGTTTTATACTCCTATCCAGTTTACAAAGCCCTTTCACATACATTTGACATTCAGGCTGTAAACATATATCTGAAGGGCTGTTGTGGAGAAGGATTAGCTGTCTTCCCTCTCTTCAGAGTATAAAACCAGATCCAAAAGGTAGAAGCTACAGGGAGGTAGACTGCAGCTCAGTGGCAGGATATTCACATGCCAAAGAAAGAAGACGGAACTCTACCTCACACCACATAGAAAAGTTAATTCAACATAGATGAAAGACCATAATGTAAAAACTATAAAACTCTTAGAAGAAAACACAGGGGTAAATCCTCATGACCTTAGACAACGGCTTCCAAGATATAACACTAAACTCACAGACATCAAAAAGTAAAAATGGAACTTCATCAAAATTAAAAACTTTTATACATCATAGGACACTATCAAGAGATTGAAAAGACAACTCACAGAATGGGAGAAAATATCTGCTAATCATATATCCGATAAGCGTCTAGTATCCAAAATATATAAAGAACTCTTAAAACTCAACAATAAAAAGAATAGCCCAATTAAAAAGTGGGCAAAGGCTCTAAACAGAAAGACATACAAATTGCCAATGAGCACAGGAAAAGATACTCGACATTGAAGTCCTTAGGGAAATGCAAATCAAATCACGAGATACCACTTTACACTCATCAGGATGACTGTAGTCAAAAAGAAGTATACAAAAGGGAAAAATAACAGGTGTTGGCTAGGATGTGGAGAAAATGGAACTTTTACCCATTCCTGATGGAAATGTAAAATGGTGCAGCTACTCTGGAAGATAAAATAGCAGTGTGTGATAGCTAAGGTTATGTGTCAACTTGGCAAGGCCAAGATTCTCTGTATTATGCAATTATCCTCCATTTTGTGATCTGCTGTAATTATCCTCCATTTTGTGATATAATGTAATCACATTCATGATGTGATCTGATGTGATCAGCCAATCAGTTGTAAGGCGAGCTTCCCCAGGGGTGTGGCCTGCACCCAATATATATATGGGTGTTCTGGCCAAGATCCCTTGCTTGCTCTGGATCCTGTATCTGCCTTGTCATCAATTGATCTCTGGCTCTTGGGACTTAAGCCAGCAGCCTGTTGCCAGATCTGTTGACTTTGGGATTCACCAGGTCTGCAGCCCTGTGAGCCAGCAGTCTGTTGTCTGATATGCCAACTTTGGGATTTGCTGACTTCCATAGCCATGCGACGAGCGGCCTGCTGTCTAACTTGCTGATTCTGGGTTTGTCAGCACCCCCAGCCATGTGAGTCAGGAGAACCCTCCACCTGACACCTGACCCATGGACTTTGGAACTGGCCAGCCTCCACGCCAGCATGAGCCATTTCCTTCAGATAAATCCCTCTCTCTATAAATATGCTTCACTAGTTTTGATTCTCTAGGGAACCCAACTTAAGACATTTGGTTCTGAGAGTGGTTATAGAGAAATAAAATCATATGGATGAATTTTCTAAATTGGTTCTCAAGTCTGACTAGTCTTAAAGTCACTGATGACTATGCCTCCAGTAGTAAAGAAAAACCAAATACCAAACCCATTGCCATTGAGTCAATTCCGACTCATAGCTACCCTATACAACAGAGTAGAACTACCCCCATAGAGTTCCCAAGGAGCACTTGGTGGATTTAAACCGCTGACCTTTTGGTTAGCAGCCAAAGCTGTTAACCACTATACCACCAGAGTTTCCAGTAGTAAGGAGGGCACTGGTAATCCATGGAATGAGGTGGCAATATTAATACACAAGATAGCACCACCAATAAATCAGCTATTGGTGAATGGCAAGGATGTGGGTGATCACATGTTTGACACTTTCTTATAATTGGTCAGAATGAGAACTATAGGGAAGCTGCATAACATTGCGAAGAATGGGAATTCCAGAACACTTCGTTGTGCTCATGAGGAACCTTTACATAGATCAAGAGGCAGATGTTCGGACAGAACAAGGGGATACTGATTGGTTTAAAGTCAGGAAAGGTGTGTGTCAGGGTTGTATTCTTTCACCGTACCTATTCAACCTGTATGCTGAGCAAATAATATGAGAAGCTGGACTATATAAAGAAGAACGGGGCATCAGGATTGGAGAAAGACTCATTAACAACCTGCGTAATGCAGATGACACAACCCTGCTTGCTGAAAGTGAAGAGGACTTGAAGCACTTACTAATGAAGATCAAAGACCACAGCCTTCGGTATGGATTGCACCTCAACATAAAGAAAACAAAAATTCTCACAATTGGACCAATGAGCAACATTATGATAAATGGAGCAAAGACTGAAGTTGTCAAGGATTTCATTTTACTTGGATCCGCAATCAAGAGCCAAGGAAGAAGCAGTCAAGAAATCAAAAGACACATTGCATTGGGTAAATCTGCTGCAAAGGACCTCTTCAAAGTGTTGAAGAACAAAGATGCCACCTTGAAGACGAAGGTGTGCCTGACCCAAGCCATGGTATTTTCAGTCGCATCATATGCATGTGAAAGCTGGGCAATGAATACGGAAGACCGAAGAAGAATTGATGCCTTCAAATTGTGGTGGTGGCGAAGAATATGGAATATACCATGAATTGCCAAAAGAACAAACAAATCTGTCTTAGAAGAAGTACAACCAGAATACTCCTTAGAAGCAAGGATGGCGAGACTGCATCTTACATACTTTGGACACGTCGTCAGGAGGGATCAGTCCCTGGAAAAGGACATCATGCTCGGCAGAGTACAGGGTCAGCGGAAAAGCAGAAAACTCTGAATCCACAAGGTGGATTGACATGGTGGCTGCAACAATGAGCTCAAGCATAACAACGATTGTAATGATGGCTCAGGATGGGGCAGTGTTTCGTTCTGTTGTGCACAGGGTTGCTATGAGTCGGAACCGACTCAACGGCACCTAACAACAACAACAGGGAAGCTGGTTGGTTGGTCCTGCTTTCACTAGACAAAGCAGTGGAAGAGATGGGCTCAGGGCTTCAGAATCACAGCTCAAGTGTGGCATAAAGACCTCAAAATTGACACTTGTGCCCAAAAGAAAGTCTTATGTCTTGTAGAATAGAGCTGATATTGCCAAAAACCAAACTCAGGGTCTTATAGTTAAGGGTGGCTGAATTACAGCACCAATTACATTTCCAACCTGGAGTGGTGTCTGAAATTAAAGTGAGGGCACTGCCTGGGAAGAAACGGGATCCAAAAGCCTGGCATAGGGACATATGAACAGATAATCAGGAAGCTGGAGACCTGGAGCCCCTAAATTTTGTTGAATCACTCCTACCAACAGAACCGGGCCCCCCATCTGAAGAGATCGCTCCATCTTTGTCTACTAAGCCAGCCTCCCCAGCAAAACTATCCTCTCCACCTCCATCTAATGAGATTAGCCCAGCTGTGTATGAAGACTCTTTTTCAGAGACATCACCTGGGGAGGGGTCTGAGTCACCGTGAGGTACTGCCTGGAGCAGGTGCCTTACAAGACATTGTTGAATGTCCCCAGAACTGATCCCAACCCATTTTGCCTCTAGATCTATAACTACACTTAGGTCCTAGTGAGCCCCAAAAAGTAAAGCACAAAGTGTGGCCCTGAAGGAGGTATACTGTACTCCAAAAGAACTGCTTGGCTTTTCTAATAAGTACAAACAGAAACCTGGGAAATACGTGTGGGAATGGCTATAAAGGGCGTGGGATAATGGCGCAAGGAACATAAAGTTGGGTCAGTCTGAGTTTATTGATATGGTCCTACTAGGTACATATCCTTCATTCAATGTTTCAGCTCAAGAGGTTAGAAAAGGATCTAACAGTTTATTTAATTGGCTCATTGAGGCATGGATTAAGCTGTGGCCTACAGTAAACCAAGTGGAAGTGCCAAAACTAACTTGGTATATGGTAGAAGAAAGTATCCAAAGTCTTAGGAAAATTGGCATGTTAGAGTGGGTTTATCAGGTTGGACCTACAGACCCATATAGGGAGTGTTTGGAGGACACACCTTTTACCACAGTGGTGAGGAACAAATTTGTGAAGGGAGCCCCAGCATACCTGAAGACTGTTGTGATTCCTATTTTAAGTAAGTCAGATTTGACAGTGGGAACTGACCTAACTGAATTAAGATACCTAACTACAATGGGGCCGAGTGGACCCGGTTGTGGTAGGGGCCAAGTGGCATCACTTCATTGACAAAGACAAGGTGGGTGTGGTTACTGTAATGGACAGCAGAGTCAAAGCAGTAATCAGAAGAGACTGACTTGTATGAACTTAAGGCATTGGCTACTTAGTCATGGTGTCTCCCAGAGTGAAGCTGATGGGAAACTTACTAAATATTTACTTCATCTGTATAACGAAGAATTCTAGGTCTACTGAACAGGAGTCTAACTTGAATCACCAGAATAAGAGAGTCACGGCCCCTCAATCAATTTCCAGACATGAGCCAGTTTACAGACCCTTAACCCCTTGAATGAAGGGGAGACTGGGTCCCCTTGAGGCAGGACCCCACTGCACTGCCAAAAATTTAAACTCTTGATCTTTCTTCCAGCCTTTCCCAAAGGGATCTATGACCTTTGACAAGAGCAACTGTTAACTGAGAAAAGGAAATAATCAAGCTTTTTGAGGCTGGCTCTGAACTAATTCCTGGACACCCAGAATGTCACTGTGGCCCACCAGTCAGAGTGAGGGCATATGGAGGGCAAGTTATTAACGGAGGGAGTCTTGGCTCAGGTTTGTCTCACAGTGGGTCCGGAGGGTCCCCGAAGCCATCCTGTAGTAATTTCCCCCGTTTCAGAATGCATAACTGGAACAGACCTACTCAGCAACCGGCAGAACCCCAACACTGGATCCCTGACATGTGGAGTAAGGGCTATTATGGTAGGAGAAGCCAAGTGAAAGCCATTAGAACTGCCCCTACCTAGGAAATCAGTAAACCAAAAGCAATACTGCATTTCTAAAGGGACTGCGGAGGTTACTGCTAACATAAAGGACTTGAAGGATGCAGGGGTGGTGATTCCTGCCACATTCCCATTCAACTCACCTATATGGCCTGTGCAAAAAACAGATGGATCTTGGAGAATGACAGTGGATTACTGTAAACTTAGTTAGTGAATCCAATTGCAGCTGCTGTTCCAGAAGTGGTTTCATTGCTTAAGCAAATTAAGACATCTCCTGGGACCTACTGATTAGCCAGCTATTGATCTGGCCAATGCCTTTTTCTCAATTCCAATTCTGAAGGATCACCAGAAGCAGTTTGCCTTCAGCTGGCAAGGCCAGCAGCACAACCTCACTGTCCACCCAGGGGTATACATCAACTCTCTAGCTCTATGTCATAATTTAGTCTGTAAGGACCTTGATCACCATTCCTTTCCACAAGATGTCACACTGGTCCATTACACCGATGACATTATCCTGACTGGACCTGGTAAGGAAGAAGTACCAATGACTTTAGAGTTACTGGTAAGATATTTGCATGTTAGATGGAAGGGAATCAATCCGACAAAAATACAGGTGCCTTCCGCCTCAGTGAAGTCTCTAGGGGTCCAGTGGTGTGGGGCATGTTGAGATATTCCTTCTAAAGCAAAGGATAGGTTATTGCATCTGGTCCTTCGCATGCCTGGTGGGCCTCTTTGGGTTTTGGAGGCAACATAGCACTCATCTGAGTGTACTACCCCAGCCTATTTACCAAGAGGCTTGAAGAGCTGCTAGTTTTGACTAGAGCCCTGAACAAGAGAATGCCCTACAGCAGGTTCAGGTGGCCATGCAAGTCGCTCTCGTCACCTTGCAAGTCACTCTTGTCACTTGGGCCTTATGATCTGGCTCATCCAGTGGTGCTTGAAGCATCAATGACAGATATAGATGATGTTTACAGTCTTTGGCAGGCCCTATTGGTGAATCACAGTGTAGACCCTTAGCATTTTGGAGCAAATCTGTGCCATCCTCTGCTGATAACTATTCCCCTTTTGAGAAACAGCTTCTGACTTGTTACTGGGCATTAGCGGCTGAATGCCTCACCATGGGCCACCCCGTCACCATGTGGGCTGAGTTGCCTATCAGGAACCGGGTACTGTTTGCCTCACTGAGTCATAAAGTCGGATGTGCACAACAGCACTCCATCATTAAACAGAAGTGGTATATACAAGATTGGGCTCAAGCAAGACCAAAAGACACTAGTAAGTTGCATGAGGAAGCGGCCCAAATGCCCTTGGACTCCTATCATGTTACTTTCCCCCTCCCAGTCTGCACCTATGGCCTCATGGGGAGTTCCTTATGATCAACTGACTGAGGGTGAGAAAGCTTGTGCCTGGTTTACAGGTGATTCTGAGTGATATGCAGGCACCACTTGAAAGTGGATAGCTGCAGCACTATAGTCCCTTCCTGGGACCTCCTTGAAAGATAGTGGTGAAGGGAAATTCTTCCAGTGGGCAGAAGTTTGAGTAGTGCACCTGGTTGTTCACTTTGCTTGGGAACAGAAATGGCCAGATGTGCGACTGTATACTGATTCACGGGCTGTAGCCAATGGTTTGGCTGGATGATCAGGAACTTGGAATGAACATGATTGGAAAACTGGAGGCAAGGAGGTGTGGGGAAGAGGTATGTGGACAGACCTCTATGAATGGGCCAAAGAAGTAAAGATATATGTGTCTCATGTGAATGCTCACCAAAGTGTGACCTCAGCAGTGGAGGATTTTAACCATCACGTGGATAGGATGACATGTTCTGTGGAAACCAGTCATTGTCCTTCCTCAGTCACTCCTGTCATTGTCCAATGCACTCATGAACAAAGTGGTCACGGTTGCAGGGACGGAGGTTATGTATGGGCTCAGCAACATGGACTTCCACTCACTAAGGTCGGCTTGGCTACCGCCACTGCTGAGTGCCCAATCTGCCAGCAACAGAGACCAACATTGAGTCCCTGATATGGCACCATTCCTCAAGGCCATCAGCCAGTAACCTGGTGGCAGGTTGATTACACTAGACTGCTTCCATCATGGAAAGGGCAGTGCTCTATCCTTACTGAGATAGACACTTACTCTGGATATGGATTTCCCTTCCCTGAACACAAAGCTTGTGCCAGAACTACCACTGGTGGACTCACAGAATGCCTTATTCACCGTCATGGTATCCCACGCAGAATTGTCTCGGATCAAGAGACTCACTTCATAGTAAATGAAGTGTGGCAACGGACCCCTGCTCATGGAACTCACTGGTCCTGCCATGTTCCCCAATCATCCTGAAGCAGCTAGCTTGACACAATGATGCAAAGGCCTCCTGAAGACACAAATTACGGTACCAGCTAGGTGGCAATACTTTGCAGGGGTGGGGCAATGTCCTCCAGGAGGCTGTAAAAGCTCTAAACCGGCGTCCAATGTATGGTTTTGTTTCTCCCATAGCAAGGATTCACAGGTCCAGCAAACAGGGGTGGACATGGGAATGGCACCACTCACTGTTACCTCTAGTGACCCACTGGCAAAATTTTTTCTTCCTGTCCCCATGACCCTATTCTCTGCAGGTCTAGAGGTCTTAGTTCCAAAGCGAGGAATACTCCCACCTGGAAACACAACACTGATTCCATTGAACTGGAAGTTAAGAATGCCACCTGGCCACTTTGGGCTCCTCATGTCCCTGAATGAAGAGGCAAGGAAGGGAGTTGCCATAGTGGCTGGTGTGACTGATCCTGATTACCAGAGGAAATTGGATTGATATTATATAACGGAGGTAAATCCAAGTATGTTTGGAATACAGGAGATTCCTTAGGGCGTCTTTTAGTACTATCATTCCTGTGATTGGAATGAAATAGTCAATGAAAAACGACAGCAACCCAATTCTGACATGACTACTAATGGCCCAGACCCTTCAGGAATGAAGATTCAGGTCATCCCACCAGGCAAAGGACCATGACCAGCAGAGGTACTTGCTGAGGGTAAAGGGAATGCGGAATGGGTGGTGGAAGAAGGTAGTTCTCAACACCAGTTATCACCAAGGGACCAGTTGCACAAACAAGGACTGTAACTGCTACGAGTATTTCTTTGTTTTTTCATATGTATATGTGTGCACACATATACATACATACGTAAACACACACACACATATATATATAAATATTTTTGTTTTCTTCCCTCCCTTATTCTATCACTGACAAAACATAAGATGTAAACAAGGCTAGTGTGTTTTCAGTTGTACGCACGCTAGTTGTATCTTGTTAGGCACAAGTATGACTTTATAATCATCCTTATTTAGAGATTATGTATGATTTAAGGAGATGTGTACAGATGCCAAGTTGACATGGGGTGGAGAGTGATAGTTAATGGTATGTGTCAACTTGGCTAGGTCATTATTCTCAGTATTACATAATTATTTTGTGATCTGATGTAATTAGCCTCTATAATGTAATCCCATCCATAATGTGATCTGATGTGATCAACCAATCAGTTGTAAGGGGAGCTTCCTCAGGGGTGTAGCCTGTACCCAATATACATAGATGTTCTGGCAAAGCTCACTTGTTTGCTCTGGATCCTGTTTCTGGCTCGTCATCATCTGACCTCTCATTCTTGGGGCTTCTGCCCAGCATAGTCTGCTGCCTGATCTGCTGACTCTGGAATTCTCCATCTCTGCAGCCCTGTGAGCCAGCAGCCTGCCGTCTGGCCTACCAGCTTGGGTTCATCAGCCCTTGCCGCAGTGTGAGTGAGGAGAAGCCTCCAACTGATGCCTGACCTATGGACTTTGGGATTTGCCAGCCTCCACAACAGCGGGAGCCACTTCCTTGGGATAAATCTCTCTCTCTCTGTGTATATGTATGTTTCACTGGTTTTGCTTCTCTAGAGAACCCAGCCTAAGATGCAGTTCCTCAAAGTGTTAAACACAGAGTTACCATATGACTTGCAATTCTATTCCTAGGTCCGTACCGAAGGGAAATGAAAACATATCTGCACAAAAACCTGTACGTGGACATTCATGGCAGTATTATTCATAAGACCCCAAAAGTTGCAACAACCCAAATGTCTACCAGCTGATGAATGCATAAACAACATACAGTATATTTACACAACGGAATATTATTCAGCTATAAACATGGTAATTCCTGGTAGATGGATGAACCTTGAAAACATTACGCTAAGTGAAAGAAGCCAGTAACAAAAGACCACTTATTGCATGATTCCATTCATATGAAATGTTCAGAACAGGCAAATCTACAGAGAGAGAAAGCAGATTAGTGGTTGCCTAGAGGTAAGGAAAGGAGCCCAGGTGGTGCAGTGGTTAAGCGCTAGGTTGCTGACTGGAAAGTCAGTGGTTCAAACCTGCTGGTGACTTTGTGGGAGAAAAAACCTGGCAATCTGCTCTCTAAAGATTACAGCCTAGGAAACCCTACTCTGTCCCGTAGGGCTGCTTTGAGTTGCAGTCAACTCGATGGCAACGGGTTTTGGTTTTTGGGTTTAGATCTAGCAATGAGGATGGTGGATATTGAGGAATGACTACTAATGGGTACAGGGTTTCTTTTGGGGATGATGAAATATTCTGAAATTAGAGTAGTGATGGTGGTACAACTCTGTGAATATACTAAAAACCAATGAATTGTAAAAAAGAAAACAAAAC
Source organism: Loxodonta africana (assembly GCF_030014295.1). Classification (NCBI taxonomy): domain Eukaryota; kingdom Metazoa; phylum Chordata; class Mammalia; order Proboscidea; family Elephantidae; genus Loxodonta; species Loxodonta africana. Next base: position 89,688,023 of record NC_087353.1, on the reverse strand, counting down.
AAAATATAAGAAGTTTACAGTGAAAAGTAGGTCTCTCTTCCATCTGCGTCCATCACTCAGTTGCCTGGCCCAGAGGCAAAGATTCTCTTGTGCATCTTTCCAGAAGTATTTTATGCATTTATAAGTATCTATATATACACATTCTCTTCTCCTTTTAACACACATGGTAGGATATTATTCACATTGTTCTGTATCTTGTGTTTTGCAAGCTTAAGGTGAGTTTTTAAGCCGATGAAGACAGCTTCACTCATGGCAGATGGAATAGGGTTCCAGGTGGAAGTGGAAGGGGGGCCTGTGCAGAGGCATAGAGACGTGCTGAAACAGCATGCCCTGTTCCAAGAACTGCAGAGATCTGTGTGGCTTGAAGCAGTGGTGCAAGGGGGGAGACATGAGGTTGAAGAGGCAGGCAGAGGCCAAATAATGGAAGGAGGCCTGGAGGCTAAAGCTCCATGCAGAAAGGCAATGGGAATTCCTAAGGATGTCATAAGGAAGTGGCATGAAGCGATCGCCCTGGATAGGGAGGCAACTCAACGGGAGGCAGAAATACCAGTAAAGGGTGGTGACAGTCCAGGAAAGGGATGGAAGCAGTGTTTGGGGAAGGAGGGAGTCAATCTGGGTGAGCTTAAGGAAACAGTTCATAGGCCTTGACAGCAGAAGTGAATTTGGTGATGACAGTGTGTGGGGTGGAAGTTATGTTTATGAGAACTCCAGGAAGCTGCTGGAGCCCAGGGGGCCCTTATGGATGAGAGGCCCAGCCAGAATTTGGAACACTCAGCACAAAAATGGTTCAATGAGGCTACTCAAGGAATGTGAATGAGGTAGGTCTACACTGAGAACCTCAGAAGGTTAGGGTTGGTGTCATGGATTGAACTGTGCCCCCCAAAAGTCTGTGTATCAATTTGGCTGGGCCATGATTCCCAGTATTGTGTGACTGTCCACCATTTTGACACCTGATCTGATTTTCCTACGTGTTGTAAATCTATCACTATGTTAACAAGATGGATTAGTGGCACTTATGTTGATGAGATCTACAAGATTAGATCCTGTCTTAAGCCTTTGAGATATAAAAGAGAGAAGCAGGCAGAGAGACATGGGGACCTCGTACCACAAAGAAACAAGGGTCAGGAGAATAGCACGTTCTTTGGGCCCTGGGGTCCCTGTGCTGAGAAGCTCTTCAACCAGGGGAAGATTGAGGACAAGGACCTTCCTCCAGAACCAACAGAGAAAGCCTTTCCCTGGAGCTAACACCCTGAATTTGGACTTCCAGCCTCCTAGACTATGAGAGAATAAAATTCTGTTTGTTGAAGCCATCCATTTGTGGTATTTCTGTTAGAGCAGCACTAGAGATCTAAGACAGTTGAATTCTGTGGAACACAGAGTCCAGAGGCTTCTATGATCAGTAACTAGAGCTCCCATTCATTCAGCACTGCTTCTGTGCCATGATCTTTAAATACATAAAACTTTTATATGTGTATACACATTTAGTGTCCCTGCAATGGAGAGTTATCTCCATTACACAGATGAGTCACAGAAAAGTTGAAATAACTTACTTAAGGCCATATTGATGGTGTCTGGAATCAAATCTAGATCTGTCTGACTTCTCTGCTGCTCTAACCTGCCTCCATCAAAAGGAACCTCCATAAGGAGAGAAACTGGGGGTGAGTGTGGCGGCAGGAAGGAGCAGGGCAATGTCCAGCATCCCAGCAGTCTGCACTGCATCCCTAGAGTTGCTCCAGCCTACAGGGCAAGTCTTGATACAGAGGCTAGGCAGTGGCCAGCCAGGCATGCCCACAGCAGAATGCGATTGTGCTTCAGAGCAGTGGCCTTCTCTGCTGCTTTTCCAAAGAGCACGGGCTCAGATCTGCCCCGGGAGCATGTCAGGCCTCATATTTAGGCCACAGTGTGTCCAGAGATTTACCCACCTGCACCCCCAAATACCAGTGGCCTCAGGCCTAGAGAAGAATGGGGTTTGACAGCCTGGGGTGGGAGTGAGGGGAGAGAAATATAAATCAGGAGCTGGAGGTGGCCTCTCCATGGGTCCCCTGCCACCACAGTCCTAGGAACCAGACTGTTTTCCTTTCTATGCTCCTACTGGTTAACCTAGCAACGTTTCTTTCTTCTTTCTTACACCCAAGAACAAAGTACAATCTCACAGGTTTCCCCCTCTTCGCCTAATTCTGAAGCAATTTCAAGACCTTTGTCAAGCTTAACGGACTAAGCACAGGCTTTGGAGTCAGATGTCAGAGTCACGTCAGGGTCCAAGTCTCTGACAAGCTGTGTGGCCTCAAGGAAGTACTTGACCTCTCTGGGCCCATTTTCTCCTTTCCAAAGAAGTGATCATAATACGCTCATTTGGACCATTTTTGTGCTGAGTGTTCCAAATGTCTCTGGCTGGGCTTCTCGTCCATAATGCCTCCCTGGGCTCCAGCAGCCTCCTGGAGTTCCCCCTTTGGCTTTCTCACGAACATAATCTCCACCTCACACACTGTCATCACCAAACACACCAAACTACCTCTGAGCCACTCTGCAGATTAAATGAGATAACATATGCAAAGCTTCTGGCACACAGCTGATGCTGAAAGCTGTTTGTCTCCCTCCCCTTAGTCTACCCAAAGGGCTGGGCCAAGAGTCCCCCTGATTAAAGGAACCTGCTCTCCAGGTTAATCTTCATTTCCTACTAGAGGCTGGGCTAAGGCAGGCTCCAAGGTAAGCCTCTCCCAATTCTTAACCCCAAAGGTCTGGGTTCTCCTAGATAGCCAGAGGGAAATGGGCCAGGGGAGGAGGCCAGTGAGCAGCCCAAAGCAGTGACAGGCTACGAAGGGAAGAGAAGAGGCATGTTCCAGCCTCCTAGTGAGGAAGGGACTTTGGGCCACTGGCCCACCAGACCAGGTTGCTTCTTCCTAGCTGGCATCTTACAAGGCTTAGGAAGTCAGTACTTACAGGGACACAGATCAAATAGACACAGAGCCTGGATTGTTTTTTTTTTTAAATTAACAGTAGTCATGTCCCCTCCTATGGCGGGGGGGGGGCGGTGTGAGTAGAATGAGTCCAAATGCCTGCGTTCAAATGCTAGCTTCCTGCTTCCTAGCCGAGTGACCCTAGTCAGCCCACTTGAACTCTCACAGGACAACAGTGAGGCTGGTCTGTGTAGGGCAGCTGGTCTGTGGCCCTCAATGTGCTGGGTGGTGGGCTCCTTCAGTCTAAGATGACTTGCTGGAGGGGTGGAGCAGGTGAGGATGTAGTGACAAGAAGTAGCATAACAAGGCTTGAGGGAGCCAGGGGTCCCAGGAGCTCGGGGCTGAGGCCTCCTCTGTAGATACTGCTCTGCTCTTCAAACTCACTGCTGCCCCTCGGGCCGGTCTCTGGTTGGTGAGAATGTCCACTGCACAGGGTGGGGGGAAGGCTATGGGAGGTTATGGTGGAGGGGTAGAAAGTGGGACATTCCATGTTCAACCAACAAATCTGCTATGGGCACTCAGCTATTATCAAACAGCATCCTCATACGCCCTTCCCAGACTCACACACATATGGACATGGCCCTCCTTTTGACCATCTGGTCCTTGGTGCCCGTTTCATTTAAGGAATTACTGTATTAAATTGATGAAACATCAGTAAAACCTAATTAACATCCAGATTGAGTTTTTCCAAGGAAAGAGATCTACAGGAAATAAAATACCCTAACAATTTAAATTCCACGGTATTCAAATAAATACTATATGACTGAATATTACAAGTTGGATAATTTCAGTCTAGAAAGGGAAACTATTAGAGTCAGTCTACTCTTATATACAAATACAATTTGTAACTCTCATTCAAATCCATTCCCGGGACCCCTCACATTTATCATAGGAGGAAACGGAAGCACTGAGAGGTCAGTGACTTGCTGAAGGTCAAGGTCAGTGGTTGAGTCAGGCCTCAAACCCTGGCCTTATATATCTAGGTCCAGTGCTTTTACCTTTATATCACAACTGCTTCTGGGTATCACATGATTCCTTGGATGGGGTTAAGAGTGTAAGCAGAGGGAACGCAGAGCCTTTTTTGTCAATGGAATGCTTTCGGTTCATCCAATGGGGTGTTAATTTTCCATCCATCCATCCCATCCACCCCACCCATCCATCCACCCCACCCATCCATCCACCCCACCCATCCATCCATCCATCCACCCACCCACCCACCCACCCCTCTCCATTCATTCATCATTTACTGAGGGCCTACTATGTGCCAAGCATTGTGCCACACGCTGGGGACACAGATCTATGAAAGAAGCATCTGTATCAACTTCCCCACCACCTTATATCAGGGTCTAGTGCAGTACCTGACAATTGGTAGAGGTCCAATAAATAATGAGTAGTCTCAGTCTTCAAGAAGCTTATAGTCTAGAAGGGGAGACTGACAAAAGAATTACAGTTCAGCGTGACAACGATTATGGCCCAGCCACAAAGCAGTGGAGCAGCATGAGGAGGGCGCAGTAGTCCCTGCTGAAGCAACCCACCACTCAGCTAGCAACAAGATCTCAAGCGTGGGTTCCCTGACACAGGATCTGTTTCCTGAGCTGCCAAGAAACAAAAGCGAGTTTTTGTTTCTTGGCAGTCCTGGGCTCCGCCTGGCTCCCTGTGCCTTTTATCACACAGGACCTCGATTTCTTATCCGCTACCCACTGGCCTTTATAGGTTCCAAGTCAATTGTGCTAGCGCATCATTTTACTAATGCACCCTAAAGCTCCTGGAGCCTCCTCTTCTTGTTTTCAGCTCAGTCCAGTTCAATTCAACAGACATTTACCAGGCACCTACCATGTGCCAGGCACGGGGAGACACTGGAGCTCCTGGGGCCCTTCCCCAGGAGCTGGGTCGGCCTGCAGTTGGCCTGCTGCTGTTAAGCCCAAGTTACGGAGCTCTGTGTTCAGGAAGCAGGGCAGGCGGCTTGGTGCCTGGCACGCGTCCTCCGGCAGAGGCGAAATTACAGCTGAGGAGGGCCTGCCACATGCTGTACGTGCTGTGAACATCCAAGAAACCTACCGACGTTACCAAGAGGATGTGAAAAATAATTATCTACTGAAAATATTAGATTTGCTCTGGATTGTTCATTACATACAATGGTTTAATAGGACTTTTATTGAATAGCTGCAGAGCTCTGGGCCGAAATCAATTTGCCATACACTTGCAATTTTGATGTATGCTGTTGACTTCCACAACACAGAGCAATTTGTAATAGCTTTGGCTCACTGTTGTTTTCAAAGCTCCTGCTACATCACGAGCATTTATTTCTGACCACAAAATTACATTTATTCAACAGAAAGCAGCTCAGGGTCTTTAAGAGGTTAACTTCTGGAGTGCTTGGCTGCTCTCCAGCCCCCGTTGGAGAAGCTGCGCTAACGCAGTGGCACACGGCGGCGGCAGCGCCGACTGGCCGGCCGGCGTGATTAATAGACTGCTGAGTGCGCGCCTTTCCACATCCACACACTTCGCGTTCCCCTGCTTCCATAGATCATGGACTCAGCCTCAACATATCTGACTGAAATTGAATTTGGCTTCTCTCTCAACCGTTCATTTCCTATGTTATGCAAGGTTATATCCTTTTCTGCATGAGCAGAACCAAACCAGCTGCAGCTTTGTAGGGGAAAATGTGTTTTCAATTATGAAGCTGGCCTGGATACTGAACCACAGTTCTACTGCTACCCTAATTGAGCCATCACGGAGGGAACCTAGAGGAAGAAACTGTATTAATTAGGCCTTCGAGTTCTCCTGTACGAAAATTAATCCACGCCACCACCATCGCTGGCATTACCACCACCACTGCCACCACCGTCACCTCAACTACCACAGTCGTGAAAGAGCCAAGGCCTGAAGATCAGTGTGTTGGGTGAGAAGGAAATCTCCCCCACCCCGAAAGAGGGGCCGGACAGGACAGCAGACTGCCTTGGGGTTCTTGTGATGTCTCCCTACATCCTCCAGTCAGAACTGGTGAGTCTGACCTCAGGGTGCCTGGCCTGTACTTGCCTGTCAGGGACACTGGCCCCAAACTCACAGATGGCTCTGATGCTCCTGAGAACCAGATTTATTTTTCTTGTGAATCTCTAGGAAGCTAGTATAGGGCCTTGCTCACCGCACTCAGTATAAGTACTTACTAAAGAGGGGCAAAACGAGAAGAAGGGAGAAATTCAGATCAGGCAAAGAAGATGACCAAAGCCTGGAATAAGACCAGGACCTCAAAAAGTACCAGAGCTGGTAAAAGATCAGGACATAAAGAGGGAAAAGTTAAAAACGGGTTGAGGTGGTCAGGAAAACGAATGAAGGGAGTAGAATTTCAGTAGGTAGAGAAGAACAAAAGGTTACAATAACCGAGGCAATGGCTGTAGGAAAAAGTCAGAGGCAGGAAGTCAGAAGGCAGGTTCAGGTGGCAGTAAATAGACCAGTTCGGCTGGAGCAGAAGCCCGGGACTTGAAGCCTAGAAATACGTTTTAAAGGAAAATCCTGGAGCTCCTTGTACATCAACCTAAGGAGCCCGAGAGTTACACTCTGTACAGAATCACAGAACTTTAGCTGTAGGTGGAGCCCCTTTGAGGGAGCCTGGCTAGTGGTTCTTAAAACTAGGTTTGCATAAGAACCCTGTGTGGACTTTGCAAAATCACAGATTCTCAGGCTCCATCCTAGGCCTGATGCGTTAGAAGCTTGGGGCAAGGAGCCCGGGGAGCTGTATTTTTGAAACACACGGGTGATTCTCACATAGCCAGTACGGTGCTAGTCCAACCTTCATCAGTACCATCCTGCCATGATACTTGAGCAGTACTTGCTAAGCACAAAACATTAAGTGGACATAAATATGTGAACACACACACACACACACACACACACACACACACACACACACTTTCTACCCTCTAGATTTTGGAAGCATAAGGCTCAGTATAGAGCAAGTCAATCTGTATGCAAATCAATATAAGGGCAGAATGTCTTCAGGCTCAAAATCAAAAGAGAGATACAAAAAAGCCCTCTCACAGATCAGGACGGGAAGGTTTTGTTTCTGGCTAGGGTATTTTGGGATGACTTGGAGGATCTGGCATTTGAGTTAGGCCTTGAGTAGGTAAGAACTGGATAACATCCCTGACAGGTGGTCATCAGCCCTTGTTTGAATACTTCCAGCAATGGGAAACCCACTACCTTAGATGGCAGTTCATTCAATTTTTGGACAGATCTAATTGCTGGACATTTTTCCCTCCTTCTCTTCTGATGAGAAACTCTGGTGGCCCTATGGTTAAAGCACTTGAAAGGTTGGCAGTTTGAACCCACCAGCTGCTCTGTGGGAGAAGGACGTGGCAGTCTGCTTCTGTAAAGACTACAGCCTTGGAAAGCCTGTGGGGCAGTTCTACTGTCCTACAGGGCCAGAATCGACTTGATGCAATGGGTTTGATTTTTGGTTTTCTGATTTCTTCTCAGAATAGTTAACCCAGTATCAGTCCATTGAGTCACCCTGAATTTCAGAGCTATGAGGCGCCTTAGAGATTATCTCGCTCGCCCACTCATTTTACAGATGGGGAGAATCAGGCAGAAAGAGGCCTGGGGAGTTGCCCGAGATCACAGAGATAGTGAACAGCAGCGCCTGGACCAACTCATGAGTCGTCTCTCTGCACAGTGCTCTTTGGAGTACGCCACACAGACGCCCTGGCTTTATTTAGAAATGGCCTTTAGATCTGAACACTTAAGTATGTTACAGCTCAACTGATAAGGCTACAGGACATGCCTGAAGTTCTTGGTCACTTGTAACTAATTCTCAGACTATTTACCCAACCTAAGCCATTTCATTTGTTATTTCATTAAAATCTGTCAAATTGTCCCGCAAATGTGCACAGGGTCTTCGCTTCCCACTGTGCTCTGATTTCTCCTCTGGACTAGGCCCTTCCAGAGAAGTCCACTGCCATGGCCCACAAGGCCCCCCACAACTGGCCTTGCTTACTTCTCTGCCCTGGTTCACGGAGCTCCTGTCACAGTGCCTTCTTCCTGGCTCTCACACTCAGGGTGCAGTCCCTCTGCGGAGCCTTGGCACTTGCTCCCCTCTGCCTGATGCTCTTTCCCTAGCTCTCTGTGTCGCTGGTTTCTCCCCATCACTGACTTCAGATGTCACCTTCTCAGAGATGCCTTCCGTGACAATGCTCTCGAAAGAAATCACAGTGCTCCAAACGCTCTACCCCATGATACCATCTTATCACTACCTACCATTACCTTTTGTATTTCTTACCTGCCTCCCTTCATTAGAACATATGCTTCAAGAGGAACAGGAACACAGTCGATTGCATTCACTGCGATAGCCTTGGCCCCAATTTGACCAGAGCTGTACACAGTAGGCTCTCAGAAAGCTTTTACTGAACGAATAAATGAATGAATATTATTATTGTTGTGATTAGAGAGTAAAACACAGCACCACAGACAATATGGGGTTTGATATGGCCTGCCTGCAGCCCTGACCACTGCAGGGATGTTATGTATAAAGCAGGCATTCAGTACAAAGGGAAGTTCCAAATTCTTACTTGTTCAGCCATGTGGACCACATCAGCAGGTGACACTGTGATGAAATCAAGGTCCACAATGAACCCAGGCTCCACTCCTCCAAGAGGCACAGATCAGGGCAGTGACAAAGTACATGGGCAGTTACGTATACTTACGTACACGTGGGACGAGGCATTGAGCTCTAGAATTTACGTATAGGAGGGGCTGGTTGGAAAGGGAGGGGAGCCTAAAGCAGTGTGTACAAAGCACTTTACATAAGATGAACATCGATTATTCACATCAAAGTCTGGAGAAGTTGACTGAGATCACAGAGGGGCTGAAGGCATTTCTTCTCCTCTCCTCCACGTGGTAAAAGAGTATACCAACATTAAAGACCATGGGTTGGGATCCCAGACAAGTCCAAGTCCTGCCATTATTACCCGTGTGACTTTGGGTAATTTACTTACCTTCTCTGGAGCTTAGTTTCCTCATCTGTGAAATAAGGATGATGTTTTCGTCTACCTAGCTACCCCCCTCACCCACCCATCCATCCACCCATCCACTTACTGAGTGCTGACTAACGGCCAGCACTGATCTAGACATTTTAGTGAGAGCAGTGGACATAAAATATAGAAACTGAGAAAACAGTCTGAAATAGATAAACAAGGTAGTACACGAGAACTCAAAAGAGGGTCTTAATTTAGACTGATGGTCAGAGAAGACCTCTTTGAGGAAGTGACATTAAAGTTGAATCCTAAAGGATGAGTAGGAGAGGGCTGGGCAGGGAGCTAGGGGAGGAGGGTTGGACAGAGGGACATCCCAAAAGCTCATCAGAGAGCATGGACCAGGGTCAGGGTGGCTGGTACACAGGCAGAGGGAGAGTGCTGGGTTGGGCAGGTGGGCAGTGGCCAAGCCAAGACACCCCAAAGACCTAGGTTAGGTTCTGTGTTTGCCTTATGGGCACTGGGGAGCCACTGAAAAGTTATGAGCAAGGAATTGACCTGATCCTGGCTGTTGCACAGAGAAAAGACAGGGGTGGAGTGGGTAAGGGTTGAAATAGAGAGACCAGTTAGGGAACCATTGTAATGGTCTCAGTGATACATGACAGTGGCTTTTGACAAGGATGTAGGCAGGAGGGATGGAAAGAATTGGGTAGATTTGATACATACTTTGGAGGGAGGATGGAGGAGATATGTGGTTTACAGGAGTGCAGGGGGCATCCCAGGTGTCCAGCTTAGGCATCTAGGTAGACTGGGGAGTTACTTCCTGAGAAGGGAAAGAATGGAGAAGGGTGGCATTTAAGTAGGTATGGAAGCTGGGGCAAAGGGATGTGGTTGTAGGTTAAGAGTCAGCCGTGTTCTGTGGGATAACTAAGAAGCACTATCAACTAGCAGTCTCATACGAGCCTGGAACTTAAGAGAAGGCTCAGTTAGGGATATTAATGTGAGTTTTCGTGTATAGCTAGTGAGAGATTATATAGTGAAGGATGCCATTATTCAGAGGTCTGATTGAGGAGGAAGAATGATCCAAGGAGACTAAAAATCAATACAGAAGTGAAAGGAAAATCCAGAGGGCATAATATCCTGGGATGTCAAGAGAAGAGAATATATCAAGAAAGTAGTCATTGGTTGGGTTAAACGTTGCTGAGGTAAGAGCGCTGAGGGCTAACGTGTCAATGGAGAGGGCGGCAGGTGCCAGACGCAGTGGGCTGAAGAATAATGAGTATACACGTGCTCAGGAGTGGAGATGCCCTTGGAGAAACTTGACTAAGAGGGATGGGGGACAAAGAGGTTCTCTCTGTCTTCCAAAATGGATCATATTAAAGCTTGTAGAAATGCCGATGAGAGCAATTCAGTCAATAGCAGAGACTGAAGACCCAGGAGAAGGGATAATGGAAGAACTGGGGTTCCTGAGAAAGCAATGGAAGGTGGGCTCCAGCGTGTGTGCAAAGAGACTGGTGGTCAATGAAGGGGCACTTCCACCTCCTGTGAAAGAAGAAAGCTAAAGGAAAAGATGGATACGGCTTTGCAGATCTGGTGATAGGAAGATGAAAGAAGTAGCTACTTTCAGAATCGTCAAGACTGGACGAGCATATGCACTTGAAAAGCACCCAGCACAACCCCTGGGCTTGCTCACTGCTCCACAAATGGTAGTTTAATAAGGTGCCATTTTGAACATTACTACAAATGTGCTTTCCCCTTCTGCCTTCCTAAGTACACTGCCTCACCTGAAGCATCCATTTGCCTGGGAGATTAAAATTTGTCATAGATGAAATGTGAAGAGAAAGGAGAAGATAATACTCAGCTTCTGACATGCAAGAAAAGAATTATGTAGCTATCGCCTTGTAAGTAAGATTGCTTCTTTTTGGAAAAAATATTTCACACGCACAAAAGAACACATAAGGTATAAATAATACAACGAACAGCCGTGAGAATGTTACCAAGACCTTTGAAACCCCCTTTGGGCCCCTCTATGATAACCTTTATTCTGAATTTCCTGTTTTTTCTTTTCTTACTTTTCTTGATGGTTTTATTATGTATATATTCCTAAAAAATATCAGCTTAGTTTTTCACATTTCTGGATTTCATTCACCTTTTTTCTACTATGTTGTATTCTAGCAAATGAGTATGTCACTATTCATTCTTTCTGCTGTTGATGGACATCTGGGTTGTTTTACATGTTTGCTATTTTCAAATATCCTTGAACTTGTTTCCTAGAGCAAAAGTTTATTTAGGGTATATATTCAGAAGTGGAAATGCCGTGTCATACGTGCCTCTTTAACTTTATTGTCTAATGACAAATTGGTTTTCAAAAAGATTACACCAATTTATATTCCTACCTTAAGTTAAATTTTGGTCAATCGGGTAGGTACAAAAATTTTGCTATTAAATGATTTTAATTTGCATTTCCCTGATTACTACTGAAGTGAACCTTCTTTTCATGTATTTCTTGACCACTCAGATTTTTTCTTCTGAGAATGCCATTCATGACTTTTGCCCATTTTTCTATTGGGATGCTTATCTTTTTCTTATTGATATCTAAGAATTTAAAATATTTTCTGAACACTAATCCTCTGTCAATTATGTGTGTGGCAACTATCTTCTCCCAGTTTGTGGCTGTGGCCAAGGCTAGCCCACATGTGACTGTGCAGACTATTCGCAGTACAACCCTAAGGGGAACCATTCACATCATAAAAAAACCAAACCTGTGGCCATCATGTTGATTCTAACTCATAGCAACCTTATAGGACAGAGGAGACCTGCCCCATAGGGTTTCCAAAGAGCGGCTGTTGGATTCGAACTGCTGACCTTTTGGTTAGCAGCTGAGCTTTTAACCACTGTGCCATCAGGGCTCTATTCACATCATAGGCATTTGAATCTTTATTATGATTAAGATTCACGTAGGTCTGGATTTCATTATGATGAGTTTCCAACAGATGAGAAAAATGTCTTGAGAAAGGTGATTTTTCCTAATTCACACAAAGGTACAACTGAGCTAGTAGTGTCCTGAACTTATCTTTTCCTTTTTTTAGGGTGTCTTTCCAAGAAAAAGGCTGCTACTTCTAAGTTTTAATACAGTTGAATGTAACAATCTCTTCCCTTATGGTTTCCTGTTTAAGAAATTCTACCCTATACCCTTAAGTCATCACATTTGATGTTTTCTTTTGAAAGGTTTAAAATTTGGCCAGTAATTTATGCTTGCATATGGTGGAAGGTAAGGATTAAATATCCCTTTACTCCGTAAGGATAACCAGTTGTCAGAGAACTATCTACCGAATGCTCCACCCTTTCCTCACTGATCTGCAATGCCACCTTTGCACCATATTTGGCTTCTACATATGCATAGGAGTCCCCTGGCAGTACAGCTGGTTAACCCTTGACTGTTAGCCAAGAGGCTGATGGTTTGAAAACATCCAGAGGAGCCTTGGAAGAAAGGCCTGGGGATTTGCGTCTGAAAGGTCACAGCCATGAAAACCCTGTGAAGCACAGGTCTACTCTGCAACATATGGAAGCACCATAAGTTGGAAACGACTCAACAATAACTGGTCAGGAGTCCCTGGGTGGCACAAATGGCTAAGTACTCAACTACTAACCAAAGGGGTGATAGCTCAAACTCAGCCAAAGGCACCCTGGAAGAAAGACTTGGCAATTTGCTTTGAAAGATCATAGCCTTGAAAACCCCATGGAGCACAGTTCTACTCCGCAGCACAGGGGGTTGACTCGACAACAATTGGTTTGGTTTCTGTGTATGCGTGGATCAGTTTCTGGTTCCTTGATCATGTTCCATTGGTATGTTTATCCGATCTCTCGCAGTGAAAATTACTGTAGCCTTGGTAATCTTATAGGACGAATCCTCCATCTTGCTCTTATTTAGTATTATGTTGATCATTTGCTCTTGTGCACAAATTATGGAATCTGTTTTTCAAGTTTCATGAAAAATCTTTTTGGAATTCTGATTGGACAACAATAACTCACTATAATCAATTTGGGGAAAATTTACATTTTTCATTATTGTGGGAATTTTCATCCTTGATTATGTTCTCTCTCTTTATTTAAATCTTCTATAATATTCTTTGATGTGGTTATTACACTTTTCTCCAGAAAGAGTTCCTATATATTGTTGTAGTTATTCCAATATACCTTTTATTTTTTGTTGCTATTTTCAATAGCTCATACTAATACTATTTTCAATGGCATCCTTTTTAAAAATTTTATTTTCCATTCGCACCAGGGCTCCACTGTTGACGTGGAGGTATGTGATTACTTTTGTATACACCAATTTTGTATCCAGTAACCTTGTTAAGGAGCCCTGGTGGCACAGTGGTTAAGAGCTACGACTGATAACCAAGAGGTCAGCAGTTCAAATCCACCAGCCCCTCCTTGGAAACCCTATGGGGCAGTTCTACCCTGTCCTATAGGGTCACTATGAGTTGGAATCAACTCGACGGCAACAGGTTTTGTTTTTTTTTTTTTTTAAACCGTGTTAAATAATTGAGGCGCACATAAAAATGACAGTTCTATTTTCTTCTATTACAATACCTATACTTTCTTTTTCTTGACTTCTACGTTAGCTCAGACTTTCAGTACAATGTTAAATAAATGTAGCAATAGTAGGTTTTCTTGTCTTGTTCCTGATTATAAAGGGAATGTTTTCTAACACCAGTGGGAATGACGACTAATGTAGCTTTTTGATAAATATCTTTTACCAGGTTAAAAAAGTTACCCTTTATTTCTAGTCTGCTAGTAGTTTTTATCGCGAATGGAGGTTGAGTTTTATCAACTTCTTTTCCTGTAACTATTGAGATGATAATTTTCTCCTCTAATCTGCTAACAATATGAATTTCCGTGAAAGACTTTCCAATGTTAAACCAAGCAGCATCCTTGGGATATACCAAAATTGATGGATTCGGTTTACTAATACATTTTTAAGGATTTTTGTATATCTATTCATAAATGAGATTGCTTTTTAATTTTCCTTTTCTTGTACTGTTCTTGTCTGGTTTTTGGTATCAAGGTTATAAAAAAAAAAATTAAATAAAAACCTACTGTCATCAGGTTAATTCTGACTCATAGTGATCCTGCAGGGCATCATAGAACTGCCCTGTACAGTTTCCTAGCAGCAGCTGGTGGATTCAAACTGACAATCTTTTGGTTAGCAGCCTGACCTCTTAATCACTGTGCTACCAGGGTTATACTAGCCTCTTAAAATGAGTTAGGAAGTATTCTCTTTTGTTCTATTTTCTGAAGAAGTTTGCAAAAGATTAGAACTATCTGTTTCATGAATGATTGATAGACCGCTCTCATAAAACTGTCTGGATCTTGTGGAATATTTCTGTAATAGTTACAAGGCTATTCAGGTTTTCTACTTCTTCTTGAATTAGTTTTGGTAAATTATAGTATTCTTTCTAGGCAGTTGCCCATTTTGTCTTTCATTTAAAATTTATTGGTATGACGTTGCTTGTAATATTCCCCTATCACCTTTTAATATCTGCTGTAGCTACAATCTTATTCCTCTTTTCATTACTGTCATCTTTTTCCCCTTGAATAAGAAAGTGGTTTGTCAATTGTAATAGCCTTTCCAAAGAACGAACATTAGGATTATTTCTCTCATGTGACTTCATTTTTTTAATTCATTTTGATTCTTACATTTATTATTATCATCATCATCATTTTATCTATATTATTTCCTTATTCCTATTTCCTTTGAGCTTATTCTGTGACAATTTTGTAAATTTTTAAGCTTGATGCTTAGCTCATGGATTTTCACTCTTTTATTTGCTCTCTGATATAAGCACTCAAGTTATTATTAAAAGGATTCTCCTCCCTGAGGACACTTGGTCTAAGCACACCAGCTCCTCTACTGCCAAGAGGTTGCCTAAGCTAACCCCTCACCCCGCCAAACCTTCTGTATCAGGATTCGTGTTAGGGAGACAAACAAGGCGGGGGGGCAATTTAAAGACTTAAACACTAGAGAATGTGTTACATTTAGATTACCTGCACCCCCCACTTACCAGCTGGATGGGCTTGTCAGACACAAAATTAGGTATAGCGATAGATTAGATAGATAGATGGATAGACAGATCAATTGATCGATCAATAGATACAGATAAATCCAATTTCAGTGCAATTTAAATTTGATGACCCTAAGTAATTATTATGATTATATTTCAAACTTTTCAGTCAAAGACAACAGATACAGTTATTTACTGGCTTCTTCTAAAGGTAATTCCCAAGCGTATCTTACAGGGTCTCTCTTATCTTACTAACAACACATCCTGAAGAAAGGATGGAGGCAAAATATTTAAAAAACTACCTCCAGAGGAATCTCACTGATGATTTATTCAATAAACATTTCTGAGGTGCCAAATAGTTTTTAGTTCCAAGAACTGTGCCAGTTGCTGGGAATACAATGGTGAACAAGACAAGACACAGTGGTTGCCTTGGCACGTTGAACAGGCTAATAAGGAATACAGACAGACACAGTCACAGGCAACTCTGAGACAGGGTGACAAACACTATCACAAGCAGAGCAGGATGCAATGGAAGCACATGGCAGGGGGAACCCAGCCTGCAGTTTTGGGGTCAGGAAAGACCTTCCTTGAAGTACGCCAGGTGGAGCGAAAGGAGGGAAGGAGTGTTTCGGGAAGCAGGGCAGCATGTGCAAAGGCTTGGAGGCAGATGAGGAAGCCCAAATCTATTCAAAGGCCTTGCAGAAATTCAGAATGGCTGGTGTATCGACGGCATGGTGGTGAGTGGTAAGAGGGGTCTAGAAGGGTAAGCAGTTCCCCTGTCATGCAGGGTCTTACAAACCACCCAAGGGAGTCCGAACTGACTACAGAGGACCAGAGGAAAACACTGTAAGGTGCTAAGAGCCAGGCTAATGTTTCCTATAGCATTATGCATGCGAAAGCTGGACAATGAATAAGGAAGTCCAACAAGGAATTGCTGCATTTGAATTACAGCTCTGGCAAATCATACTGAACGTGCCACGGACTGCTAAAAGAACAAATTTGTCTTCGAAGAAATATAGCCAGAATGTTCCTCAGAAGCAAGGATAGCGAGACTTCGTCTCATGTACATTGAATGTGTTATCAGGAGGGACCAGTGCCTGGAGAAGGACATCATGCTTGGAAAAGTAAAGGGTCAGTAAAAAAGAGGAAGACCCTTAATGAAATGGATCAGCACAGTGGCTGCAACGATGGGCTCAAGCATAGCTACAATTGAGAGGATGGCATCGTATTGGGCAGTATTTCATTCTGTTGTACACAGGGTTGCTATGAGTCAGAACCAACTCGATGGCACCTAACGACAACAACGTAACACACTAAAAACAAACATTCTTGCAGGGACTATAAAGTCCTATGTGAATTTCTTACTGTATAAAAACTTATTTTGTTGTTTTTGTTTTCTTTTAGGGGTCTCGAAGAAGGAAAGAAGTACTCTACAAATTTGGGGGCAATGAAGATAATTTTTAATAACACTGTACATTTTTCCACAGAGAATTCAAACATCTTGGAACAAGCTCAAAGAATACATCTGATAAATGAAAATCACATTTAGCAGACAGTAATGAAGGGTATAAGAGCAAGCCTTGCGATTACAGGAGACTGTCTTTTTTAAAAAAACCAATAGATCTCCCATTTAAGTACCAGGAGGTGCTGCTCTCTAGCCTTACCCATCAGAAAATTGACCCTACACATGTGGTCCCATCTACAGTTACCTCTGCTATGTAAGTACATTCTTCAGAAAAAAGTGGGGTTTAGTTCCTTCTACTAAATTGAGCTTTCTAGAAGGCATACATTATTTAATATAAATACAATAATTAGCAGAGAATGATAAATATTAATAATACTATAAAAATATTTACTTTTCAAGTATCCTTTTAAAAAATAGGCAGATATGAAACCTAGATGTCTCTCAGGCATCTCAAATTTACTATATTCCATTAACCTATCCAGAATGTGGCCTATAAGACAATGGGCCTAGAATTCTGGGAAGATGGCAGCGTAAGCAGACCATTGTTCCAATCCCCCCCTCCCCATGATTACAACAAGGAAATGGTGCTCGGCTTTGAAGGATTTTGAATCGGGGAGTAGAGAAAACATCAGGGAACTACAGACAGGTAAGAATCAACAAATCAATGAGTCACATATGATAAGAAAGTAGTTTCTCCCACTGTACCTGCCCCTCCCCGCAGCCATACGGGCTGCCGGGTGCTGTGTACCGGGGAAGTGACCCCAGAAAATTAGGAGCCTGCTTCCCTAACCACCACAGCCTTTGCCTGTATAAACAGACAGGACCCCAACCTTCTGCTCTAAAATCAACAAGGCAGACCTCCCTGGGGGTCCATTTGGAGTGTGCCAGCACCTCAACCACCCAGACACTGCTGGCTGTAAGCCTACTGCGAATTGCTACAGAAGGCCCATGCAGTGGTGTCTGCTCTCCTAGTAAACACTCTACCTACCTCCCTGCGCACCCCAAAGCCCAGGCCTCTGAAACCAAGAGGACAGACCTCTCGGGGAGTCAGTTCAGATCCATTTGCTCCCCCTTCCAGTTGGTGCTGAGGACTGCTGACTGAGGCTGCTGTGTGCTAGGAAGGAGCCGTCTTTACTGGAGGCCAAACCCATAGCCAAAGAAACTCCTAGGATGGGGGGTGGGGTGTCTGATAGCAACAAGGCAGACCTCCCCAGGGGTCCATCTGGAGTATGCGAGCACCTCCCACCCGGACACTGGCAGTTGCAAGCCTTCTGTGAATTGTTACAGAAGGCCTGTGCAATGGAGTCTGCTCCCATAGTCAGCACCTTACCTGCCTCCCTGTGCACTCATAGCTCTGGCCTCTGAAACCAACAGGACAAACCTCCCTAGGGGCTAGTCAGTCTGCCCCCACTTCTGATTGGCGCTAAGGACTGCCAAGACTGCTGTGTACTAGGAAACAGAAGCCTTGAGCGAAGGCTGTAGTCACAGTCAATGATTCACTGGGGGACTATGATAGCAACAAGGTAGACCTCCATGCGGATCTGACCAGGGTGTGATACTGCCTCCCCCACCTGGTATTTGTTGGTTGCCAGGCTGTTGCAAACTGCTAGAGAAGGCCCCCACAGTGGAGTCTGCTCCCATAGTTAGCACTGTACCTGCCTCCCTCCCTGTGGCCCCATAGCTCAGGCCTCTGAAACCAACAGGCCAGACCTCCCTGGGGATCAATTTAGGCCTGTCTACTCCTTCCAGTTAATGCTGAGGACTGCTGATTGAGACTGCTGTGTGCTAGGAAACAGGCATCTTGAGTGGAGGCTACACCCACAGGGAGCGGGCTCCAACAGCAACAAGGCAGACCTCCCTGGGGGTCTGTTTGTAGTGTGACTACCCCTCTCCGAAACAGTAACTGTCAGCTGCTGGATTGATACAAACTCCCACAAAAGGTTACCTATAGCTGAGTCAGGAGGTGGGTCACCTAAGTGGAGACTGTTCCCCCAGCCCCTACAGGACCACTGGGTTCTGAAACTAACAAGATAGATTTCTCAGAGGTCCTTCTGGGAAGTATCAGCCCCTTCTCCTCCCAAAATGGAGGAAAATCTGCCTGCGCTTCCCCTGAATGCCAGCTCAGATGTGAGCAGCCCCCATAGATCAGGGAAGGAAACTTTGGGCAAAACTGAAGGGCAACACCCAGCCCCAAAGGGGGTTCACTGGGTGTGGGTTTTTCAACTAAAAGCATGTGTGCAGAAACAGAGAAGGCAAGGGAGTAATAACCAGAGGTGGGAGAGTTGGTGGGGGGGGGGCGACACGGTGGGGAGGAGAGGACTGTGCCCGCTAGTGGACAGATTGATCAGTACATGATATCTCGCCTGAATGGCAGTGCCCACTGGTGGACAAACTGACCATAGCTTGTTTTTTCATGTGTTTGGAAGAGACGGAAAGTGGAAAAATGACATCTGGAACTTTGGAATTCTAATTAAACCAGGGAGGGAGAAAGAGCTACCATAGAGAGGGAGTGGAAGTCACAAGCAAAGGCTGAAGGCTCTGCCCACCTAAGAGTTTTTTACACAAAATAGTGTTGGAAAAAACACCAAATACTGTGGAAAACTGAGAAAGTTAACATCCTCAAAAAATTCCAATGCTTCAACAAAAAACCACAAGACACACAAAGAATAAACAATGGCCCATCCAAATGAACATGACAGAGGAAGTGAAAGCCCATCTAGAGATGACCAAATAATTAAAAAAAAAAAGGAAAAATATAATACAACAATACTAAACATAATTAAAGAACTAAGGGAAAACATAGACAAAGACCTAAAAGAAATAAGGAAAACAACGCAAGAACAAAATGAAGATCTAAAAAAGAAACACTGCAACTGATAAGGACAATAACTGAACCAAGAAACAAAGTGGAAGGACTTATCTACCGATGTAATCAGGCAGTAGAATCAGCAAATTAGAAGACAGGATAGTTAAAATTACAGACGCTGAATGGCAACAACAATGGACGTTCAAGAAGGCTGAGGACCGCTTGGTGGAATTATGGCACAACAACAAGAGACCTAATATACACATCATGGTGATTACAGAAGGAGATGAGAGAAAGAAAGGGACAGAAAGAATACTGAAGAAATAATGACAGAGAATTTCCCCAAATCTAACGAAGGACATGAATCTACAAATCCAAGAAGCTCAAAAAACACCAAGCAAGATAAACCCAAAGCGATCTATACCAAGGCATATCATAGTTAAGTTCTCAAAAGGTAAAGATAAAGCAAAAATTCTAAAAGCAGTGAGAGAGAAGCATACAGTCTCAAACAAAGGATCCCCAATAAGATTAAGTGCCAATTTCTCCTCAGAAACATTGGAGACTGGAAGGTAAAAGAATGATATATTCTAAGTGATATAAGAAAAAAACTGTCAACCAAGAATATGCAGTGAAACTATACTTCAAGAATGAGGATGAAACCAAAACATTCTCAGACAAACAGAAGCTGAGAGAGTTCATATCCACCAGACGGCCCTACAAAAAATTCAGATGGGAGTTCTGTTGATGGAAGGGAAAAGACACTACGAAGTAATTTAAAGCTATATGGGTTTTTATACATAAAAATAACAATCCCTAATAAAAGGAAATGCGTGGACAAGTATAAAGGCTAGTAATAAGATATTCATGCTTGATAACTCTAAATGTTTTGTCCTTAATTTTGTTTTTAATAAAAAATACATAAAAAGCAAGGATAAAATCATGTTACTAGGGACGTGAAATATAAAGACATAATTAGTGATAACAACAACGAAAGGTGGGGGAGAGGAATGGTATAGATATAGAATTTCTGGTATATTACTGAAGTTAAGTTGTTACCAACTTACCCCAGAACTGTATAAATACAAGCTGTTAAATGTAATATTCATGGTAACCACTAAGAAAATATGTTTAAAAAAACATACTCAAAAGGAAAGGAGAAGGAAACCAAAAAGTCTCACTACAACAAACTGACAAAACACAAAAGCAAGCAGCAGTAAAGGACAAGGACAAAGAAGGCTTAAGACACGCAAAAAACAAATAAAAATGGCGGAAATAAATCACTTCTTATCAGTAATTACAGTGAATGTGAATGGACTAAATGCTCCAATCAAAAGGCAGAGTGGCAGAATGGATAACAAAAAACAGAATCCAGCTATATGTGTTTATAAGAGACACACTTTAAACCCAAGGACACAAACAGATTGAAGGTGAAAGGATGGAAAAAAATATTTCATGCAAATAACAACCAAAAGAGAGCTGGGGGTCACAATCTTAATGCCAGACAAAGTAGACTTGAAGACAAAATCTGTTAAAAGAAATAAAGAGGGACACTATATAGGGTCAATTAATCAAGAAGATTTAACAATCATAAATATATATGCACTTGACATTGAGGCACCTAAATATACAAAGTCAACTCTGATAGAATTGAAGGGGCAAGTAGATAGTACAACAGGAAACTTCAATACTCCACTTTCGATATTGGACAGAACACCCAGAAAGAAGATCAACAAGGAAAGGGAGGACTTGAATGACACTACAAACCAACTAGACTTAACAGACATATAGAACACTCCACCCATGATCACTCCAGTACACATGATCATTCTCCAGGATAGACCACATGTTAGGTCACAAAGCAAGTCTTGACAAATTTAAAAAAGATTGAAATCATACAATGTATTTTCTCTGATCACAATGGAATCAAGGTTGAAATCAGTAACAACAAAAACAAAACCCTGGAAAATATACAAACATATGGAAATTAAACATCACTCTGTTAACATACTAATGGGTCAAGGAAGAAATCAAAAGGGAAATCACAAATTTCCTAGAGTCAAGTGAAAATGAAAGCACAACATACTAAAACTTATGGGATGCAGCAAAGGCAGTACTCAGAGGAAAACTTATAGCAATGAATGTCTACATAAAGAAAGATGAATGATTTCAAATCAACAGCCTAACTTGACAACTCCAAGAACTAGAAAGAGAAGAGCAAATTAAGCCTAAACTTACCAGAAGAAAGGAAATAACAATGATCGGAGAAGAATAAATAAAATTGAAAACATAAAAACAACAGAATCAATAAAACTAGATGCTGGTTCTTTGAAAAGATCAGACTGATGAAGAGAAGAAGAGAAAAGATGTAAATGACCAAAATAAGAAATGAAACAGGGGACATTACAACTGAACCGATAGAAATAAAGAGAATTATGAGAGAATATTACGTAATAACTGTATGGCAACAAACTGGATAACCCAGGTGAAATGGACAAATTCTTAGAAGCAAACATCCTACCCAAACTGATTGAAGAGAAAATACAAAGTTTCAACAAACCCATAACAAGTGAAGAGATTGAATCAGTGATCAAAAACCTCCCCACAAAAACAACAACAACAAATTCCTGGACCAGATGGCATCTACTAAACATTTAGACAATTGACACCAACACTGTTTAAACTCTTCCAAAAGATAAAGAAGGAAGAAATACTCTTTAATTTGTTCTATAAAGCAAACGTAACCATGATACCCAAACCAAAGACACCACAAGAAAACAAAACTATAAGCAAATATCTCTCATAAATATAGATGCAAAAATCCTCAACAAAATATGACCAAACAGAATCCAACAGCATATTAAATGATTTGTACACCATGACCAAATGGGATTTATTCCAGAAACGCAGGAATGGCTTAACATTAGAAAATCAAACAACGTAATACACCACATCAATAGGACAAAGAAAACGAACTTCATGATCATCTACAGATGGAGAAAAAGCATTTGATAAAACCCAACACCCTTTCTTGATGAAAACCCTAAAGAAGACTGGAATAGAAAGGAAATTCCTCAATATGATTCAGGGCATACATAAAAAGCCAACAGCCAACATTATACTTAATGGAGAAAGACTGAGAGTTTTACTCTTGAAATTGGGAACAAGAAAAGGGTGCCTACTCTCACCACTTCTATTCAATACTGTATTAAAAGTCCTAGCCAGAGCAGTAAGACAAGAAAAAGATATAAAAAATCCAGATTGGAAAAGAAGTAAAATTATCTCTATCTGTGGATATGATTCTATATACAGAAAATCCCAGAGTTCACGAGAAAACTTCTGAGAATTTAGCAAAGTTTCAGGATACAAGGTGAACAAAAATCAGCTGGGCTTCTTTCTACACATCAGTGAAGAGAAATCTGAAAGGGAAATTAGAGAAACAAATTGACAATAGCATCTAAAAGAATAAAACACCTAAGGATAAATCTAGGGACGTGAAGGAGTCATGCAATAAAAACTATAAAACACTGCTGAAAGAGATTAAGGAACACTACGTAAATGTAAAGAATGCCTACGTTAATGGATTAGAAGACTTAATATTGTTAAGATGTCAATACTATCCAAAGCGATCTATAGATTCAACGCAATCCCGATCAAAATTCTAACAGCCTCTTTACATAAACAGAAAAACCCATCCTTAACTTTATATGGAATGTCAACAGGTCCCAAATAGCTAAAGCAATGTTGAAGGAGAACAAAGTAGAAGGATTCACGCTTCGCAATTTTGAAAGATACTATCTAGCAGGGCAATTCTACTCTGTCCTATAAGGCCGTTATGAATCGAAATCCACTCGATGGCAATGGGTTTGGGTATGCAGCTACAGTAATCAAAACAGTCTAGTACTGGTATAACCACAGACACACAGACCAATGGAACTGAATTGAGAGTTCAGAAATAAACCTACACATCTATGGTCAACTGAGTTTTGACAAGGGTGCTAAGTGCATTCAACAGGGAAAGAAGAGTCTTTTCACTAAACGGTTCTGGCAAAATTGGATTTCCACATGCATAAAAATGAAATAGGATCCATGCATCACACCGTATACAAAAACAAATTTAAAATGGGTTAAGGACCTAAATGTGTAAACTACAACCATAAAATTCTTAGAAGAAAAAGCCGGGGCATTGCTGTCAGGCCTAGGTTTTAACAATGGATAATCTAATAACAAAAGCTCAAACAGCAATAGACAAATAAATGGGACTCATTAAAAACTTGTTCAACCAAAGGCAAGCTACTGAGTTGGAGAGTATCTTTGGAGATCATGTATCTGGCAAGAATCTAATCACCCAAATACATAAAAAAAACTTCAACAACAACAAAAACAAAATAACCCGATCATAAAATGGGCAAAGGACTTGAATAGACATTTCACCAAAGAAGACATTCAAAGGCTACCAGACACAGAAAAAGATGCTCAGTGTCATTAGCCATCAAAGAGATGCAAATCAAAACCACAATGAGATTCCATCATCTCACTCGCATTAGGATGGCTAAGATAAAACACACACACACACACACACATATACACACACACATACACACACACACAAAAAAAATAACAAATGTTGGCAAGGATGTGGGAAAATTGCAACCCTTGCCCATTGCTGGTGGGAATGCAAAATGGTACAGCTGTTAAGAAAACCAGTGTGGACGTTCCACAAAAAGCTAAAAGTAGAACAACCATTTGTTACCGTTGTTAGGTGCCGTCAAGATGATTCCAACGCATAGTGACCCTACAGGACAGAGCAGAACTGCCCCACAGGGTTTCGAAAGAGCCGCTGGTGGATTTGAACCGCTGACCTTTTGGTTAGCAGCCGAGCTCTTAACCACTACATCATCAGGACTCCAGAACAACAATATGACACAGCAATTCCACTCCTAGGTATATACCCAAAAGACTTGAAAGTAGAGACTCAGAGACTTGTACCCCAATGTTCACTGTACCACTATCACAATAACAAAAAGGTGGAAACAACCTAAATGCCTATCAAGAGATGAGTGGATAAACAAAATGTGGTATATAACATACAAGGGAATACTACTCAGCCAGTAGGAGAAATTAAGTCTTAACACATGCTACAATACACCAATGGAGCTGGAAGACATTATGCTGAGTGAACTAAGTCAATCACAAAAGCCAACTGTTGTATGACCTCACTTAAATAAAAAAACAAAAAAATAGGCAAGTGTACAGAGAACACAGTTTATTAGTGGTTACCAGAGGAGGGAAGGAGGGAAAAACGGAGGGTTACTAGTGATAGAAATGTTGCATTGATAAAGGGCAGGTAAGCTGATTGTAATTGCTGTCAATAAGTTGTACATGTGTAAAAAGTTGAACTGGCAAAAGTTGTGTGATAGATACATTTACAAAGTTAAAAGAAAAAAAAAAGTAGCTGCTGAGGCTGCTTACGTACAACCAAAAGCTTCATGGGATTTGGTTTCTTGGTTTGGGGATCTAGGGTCACAGTTTCATGGGACATCTCGGTTAACTGGCCTAATAACAGATTTAGTGCTTCTGTTCCACCTCCTAGTTTGCGTAGTGCCTGAGGTCTTAAAAGTCTGCAAGTGGCCAACCGAGGTACAACAAACAGTTGGTCTCTACTCACCTGAAGCAACAGAGGAAGGAAGAGCATCAGGAATAGAACACGGAAATGGAACATGTAGCTAACTACCTCCATGAACAACTGCCTCCTTTGCCTCAAGACAAGAAAAACTGTGTGGTACCCAGGTACCATTACTGAACCTTTTGATCAAAGATTCTATAGAAGAATACTCATTCAAAGGGAGAAAATACAGAACAGAACTTAAATTCTCTTAGACACCTGACTTCCTGGAGCCATAAAAGTTGTATGGACTCCGGAAACTAGTGCCCTGAGATAATCTTTAAACATTAAACTAAAAATATTCATTGAAGTCTTCTTAAAATCAATCACTAGTTTAACTTAACTAGTAAAAAATGTCTTCCTTCAAAGATTAGACGGGAATATAAAACAAAATGGAAACCCTGGTAGCGTAGTGGTTAACTGCTACGGCTGCTACCTAAGAGGTCAGCAGTTCAAATCCGCCAGGTGCTCCTTGGAAACTCTATGGTGCAGTTCTACAGGGTCGCTATGAGTTGGAATCACTTGACGGCAATGGCATAAAACAAAATAACACTCGTAAAGAGCATGCTTCTTAGTTCAAGTAGATACATGAGACTAAATGGGCAGCTCCTGTCCAGAGGTGGGATGAGAAGGCAGAAAGGGACAGAAGCTGGCTGAATGGACATGGGAAGCTTGAGGTAGAAAGAGGGAGTGTGCTGTCACATTATAGGGATTGCAACTAGGGTCACATAACAGTATGTGTATACATTTCTGTATAAGAAATTAACTTGAGCTGTAAATTTTCACCTAAAGCACACACACACAAAAAGTCTCCCTTGAGCATTATGCTCTTTTAAGAACTATCTATATGCGATCAAAGTGACAAGAGCAACTGGGAAGATTAAATAGGAACCTTAGGGGGCAGTGAATTAATTGTAATTGGGGAAAAACAACTCAGAAAAGGAGAGTGAGAATGGCTGTACAACTCGAAGAAGGTAATCGATGTCACTAAATGGTACATGTGGAAACTTGAATTGGTGTATGTTTTGCTGTGTATATACTCAATGACAACAACAAAAAGACAGTGGGCTAGATTCTTCAAAAAAGTCAATGTCATAAGAATGAAACACAAAGGTGCCGGGGGTGGAGAGAATGTTCTACATTAAAATAACTGGAGAGATCTAGAACCAGATGTGCCGCATGACCCCGACTGGATCCTGGCTAGGGGGAGGGCAGTTATGACAGAGATTTGGAGCATAACTGGGGAAATGTGATTTTGGACTGACTTTTTAGATATCATGGAATGACTGTTAATTTTCTCAGGTGTGACACTTGTGGTGATGCCAGGAATGTCCTTATTTTTGGAAGATCCATGTATGTATTTAAGGTACGGTGCCATGGAGCCTGCAAGTTACTTTCAACTGGTCAGCAAGAGGGTGGAGGAACATGGTGGCAAAACATTAACAAGTGGGGAAAATGGGTGAAGGGTCACAGGTCTTTGTACCGAGCTTTCTACTTTTTATGTATATTTGAAAATTTTCAAGGATTAAAAATAAATAAAGTGTGTTGAGCTGTTTAGCCAAAGAAATACTAAGCCAAAGGTCTCACAAGGGTGCTGAACAGATAAAAGAACACATAAGATTAATTGTGGCTAACAATTTTACTCATAAAATGAGGCTTCAGAGATTCAGTTCTGAGGAAAGACCAGTCAAGTCCTTCAAAGACCTGATATCGCTATGCTTCTGTGCCTTACCTGGCTGAGGACATCTGGGCATCACCAAGCAGGATATTAGAAACAAACAAACAAAAAAAGGGCACTATTCTACACTTCAGGTTGCTCTGGTGGCCCAGTGCTTAAGCACTCTGCTGCTAAACGAAAGGTCGGCGGTTTGAACCTACAAGCCGCTTCACGGGAGAAAGATGTGGCAGTCTGTTTCTATAAAGATTACAGCCTCAGAAACCCTATGGGGCAGCTCTACTTTGTCCTATAGGGTCAATTATGAGCCAGAATTGACTCGATGGCAGTGGGTTTGCTTTTCCTTTTTATTCCACCCTTCTAAAATCTTCAGGGAGTCCCTGGGTGGTACAAAGGGTTATGGCAGTTTGAATCCACCCAGAGGCGTCGCAGATGAAAGGCTGGGTGATCTACTTCCGAAAGACCACAGCCATTGAAAACCCTATTTTATTCTGAAACACATGGGGTCACCAGGAGTCGGAATTGAGTCAACCCAACTGATTAAAATCTTCAGTAATCACCAACAACAGTTACTACGGATTTTCTTTCAACACGGGTTCCTTAAATCTCCTGGGATCTCCTCTCTGGCCTCCCACCATGGTCTTCATAACTAACAGCACTAGTCTCCTCACCCTCTGCTATCACCTGCAGGCCGGGGAATGTGCTGAACGGTAGCACCAACCTCTTACTCCAGGCTCTGTCGCTAAAAGCATCCATCCCACCTGCCCTTCACGTCACCGGCATCCCCAATTGAATTTACCATCTCACTTTCCCTAATCCTGTCCCTTCTTCCATGTTCTTTGAGATTCCTGTGAACTGGGTGGTTGCAAAAATATATAATTCCTAAGACTGTACTAACACGGCTTCTTTAAAGGGCTTTTTAAAAATCCTTCTC
The DNA here is from genome assembly GCF_030014295.1 of Loxodonta africana. Lineage (NCBI taxonomy): Eukaryota > Metazoa > Chordata > Mammalia > Proboscidea > Elephantidae > Loxodonta > Loxodonta africana. Next base: position 89,660,490 of record NC_087353.1, on the reverse strand, counting down.
CTTGTGAGGCATTCTTTGAGATTGAACACCACGAAGAATGTAATCAACGTGACTGTAATTGTACATGTAGAAGTTGTTGAATTGGTGTACGTTTTGCTGTGTGTATTGTTGACAATATTAAAAAAAAAAAAATCCTTCTCCCTGTCCTACTTCCATATACTAATGGGAGAAGTTAAAGAGCTGAGAGTGAATAACTCCCAAACAACAACAGAATTCCCGTTTTTCTAAAATTCACTGCATCTCTACACAGAAGGTTGAGAAGGAACTGGATGTCACCCACTTCAGCCCCGAGTCCTGTTTGCAGATGCCACTCCCATGGACAGGTAGCCACAGTGGATGTCTCAGTTGACTTGCTACTCTACCACCACCTTGATAGAGAGCTAAGTCCTTCTCTGGAAGTATCTAGTAGGAAAATCTTTCTTATATTGAACCCAAACTTACTCCTCATGGCTTCTGCCTGTTGCACTTTGTTCTAAGCCTTGGGCCAAGTAAAATTCCTTTTCCCTCCTACAGCCTTGCTCATAAAAACACCAGATGGCCTTATTCCATCTTTTAAACAGTCCAGGCCTCACGGCAGCAGCAGCACCAGACTAGCTCAGGGAACAAGGTGGTTGCCCTCAAGTGAGCTTGAAGAGGTCCGTACACTCCACTGTGGGAAGCCCAACCACGCTGGGCACTTCTCCACTGAATCCACTACACCTTCGTACATTCTGAATATGGCTCCTCCCTCTATTACAGCTTTGACTGAGGACCCAGTGAAAATAACAAAGCAAAACTCAACGTCTACATGGCCCTGGGGGTGCAGCCTGAACGGCACCACCTGGGTGAGTAGCTTGGGTCTATGGTCTTTATTTAACGTGAAAAGAAACGCCTATTAACTACGAAGGGTGGCTCAGGATAGAATTAAATGTAAAAGCTTACCTCCCCTTGGAAACTCTTCAGCAGTGGCGCTACCTGTTTGCGCAAATCCTGGAGCAAGAAGGATGGATCAGGGAGCAGCCATTTGAAAAGGAAAAAAAAGGAAAAAATTTGTTAAGGCTTCCTAAAAACAGCTTTTAATTCAGTGCAGATTATTATTACATAAAGCAATCAGGGTACTTCCAACGTCCCTTCATTCCTACAACATAAATAATGTCAAATGCTGATCCATAATTTAAATTAATGTAGTAAGAATACTGAGCAAGATCTATGCGCTGTCTCAGACTAAGTACTACTGGGACATGGCCTAGGTGTCTACATTTTGTACAGTTGCAGAGCTGATTCTGATGTACCCACTCACCTGAAATGGACTTATATTGATAAAAACAGATACAGAGCAACTAAAATATAACATAGGAAGAGCAGAAAGGCATTAGTTCAGAAAAACAAGCCCAACGTTACAGGAGACAACAAAAGGAAAGATAGATTAAGGAAACGAGGAGCAGTTACATGGAGGCGGCAGCATTTGAGCTGGGCAGACAGGCAGGACTTTTATAGGCAAAATGAGGAGATGGCTGAAGCCCTCAGATCTCAGTCTGCTTATCTGTGCCAGGTCCACCTCTAAATCCCTTCCCTTCCTCCCCACCCCTCACCCTTCCTAGTAAGACCGCTTGTGGACTTCAGATCTCCAGCCCTGACAGCGAATATATTTCTGTTTTTGTTTTTTTTTTTTAAGCTACTAAGTACGTGGTAATTTGTTGCAACAGCAACATGATACTAATACACTATCCCATTTAGCCTACTGTACTTTGAAGAAAGATTGGGGATAAAATGTAACACTCAAAGGGAAAACGAGGGAGAAGAGGATAAAAAGGATGAGGAATGATGGAGGAAAGATGACTACATTATTCCAATCAGGGTCTATGGTAAAGCCTTGGTTTTAATCATGAGGAATAAGCCACGCTTTTTTGTTAGAACCTTGGTAACCACAGGTAAGGATGCAGAAGGTGTAAATATGACTGAGTTCACTGTGTGTGTGTATGTGTGTGTTGCGTGTGTGTGCGTGTGCGCGTGTGTGTATTGCAGGGTTAGGGGAGGTAAGGCCTGGGCTACTTGCCAGGAGGAGAAAGGAGCCCGCTGGGAAAGGGGAAGGGTGATGGCAGAAAGACTCCTGAACTCTCTTTGGGTTGGTCTGCTCCCTTCTTCCCCTGCACTCCAGCAAGGACAAACAAGCAGAAGGACTACAGGGAGCTACTTTGTCACAGGCTGCAAACACAAGGTGATGGATGGAGTTTGTTTGTTGTTTGTTTTCCAAAAAGGCTGACTTTGTAGGAAGGCAATTCGTTAATGAGGTGTCACTGCATTAGCCAGAGTTCTCACCAGCAGGGTGCTAAGGTAAGCATCAGCGGGGGTAAGGAAGAGAGAAACAAGCCTGCACTGAGCCAAGCTGGAGGAAGCCCTGGTGCACTAGCCCAGCTATGCACAACTGCCTCTTCTAAAAGCCAGGGACCTACAGTGACCGCCCTTCTCAAAGGAGAAAAGTCACAGAACTGTATTAACCTCAATTTTAAAAAATCAGACTAAAAAAATTCCCAGAAAATAGCCTCAGTGGGACACTTGCCTTCCAATTGTCAATGAAAACTGTGGCTCCTTCCAGGCCTGGGCTTTGGGATAGGCCCTTTGCTTTTCAAAGAACCATGGCTGAGCCCCCTCACCATCCCCAAGTGGTCTGGGAGCAGGATGCATGGGAGTATGTGTGTACTGTGGGCAGCCTGGGTGCCCTTGTGTGTGTTTTATCTGACAGCAGCGTGATAGCTGATGGCCCCTGGGCTCTTGAAAGGGCACCATTAAGGCTCCCAATACTCCTTGGATCTGCAGAACTGGAAGCAGCCAGGACCAAGTGTTGGAGGTATGCTTCCCATGGCCTCTCACTTTATCAAGAGCTCTGTAAACATCAACGTGATTGCAGTGAGGTATGCATCCTCTTCCCTTCCGGACTACTGCAGGCTCCTGGAGGGCAGGGCAGGGCAGGGCACGGCAGGGTAGGGCTTTCAGTCAGCCCTTGATATCCAGCATCCAACACAGGGCTTAGCAATATTTTGCCAAGGAGACCTACGCACAAGAGGCTTTACATCTCCAGAAGGTGGGTTACATTCCACACTTGGTCCAGGTGCCATGTTCCTTGTCCCAGAGGAGTCACCTGGGATGTTCCTGTCAATCCCACCCCACAGTGGTCCAATCCCAACACTGTACGCCAGTGAGGGCCAAGGTGGTGCCCTGGTTAGTGGATGACGTGCTCTCTGCAGCAGGGACCTGGTGAACCAGTTCAGTCAGGCTGGCAGGGTCAGCACAAAGACTGACACGAGCCATCAACACGGAACTGCTAAGAGAGCAAGTGTGCTCTTGGGCTACAGCTGTAGGAGTGTGTGTGTCTGTCTCCTCCGTGTCTAGAGCAGGGCCTGGCAGAGAGGGAAAGTCAAAAGACATGGAGTGTGGGCCTGGGTGAAAACGTGAAAAATATTCTAAAGTGTGGCACAAATGGGGTGGGGCTGGTGCACTTGGGGAAACCCTGATGGCAAAGTGGTTAAGAGCTACGGCTGCTAACCAAAAGGTCAGCAGTTCAAATCCACCAGGCGGTCCTTGGAAACCCTATGGGGCAGTTCTACTCTGTCCTGTATGGTCGCTATGAGTCGGAATCAATTTGACAGCAATGGGTTTGGTTTGGTTCTGGTTTGGTGCACTTGGAGAAAGGGCCCCCCAGGCCGGGCTCCATATTCCAAGACAGCATTGTCCCAGAATAAATCAATGCTAGCCACCAATGTAACCAAAACTCGCCTAGTAGCTATACAAAAAAAAAGCAAAAAGAGACACATGAAATTTTAATAATATTTCATTTAACCCAATGTATCTGAAATATTATGATTTCAGTATGAAAATTACTAATGAGATATTTCCCATTCCGTTTTTCTGTACTAAGTCTTTGAGACCTGGTGTGCATTTTACGCTTACTGCACACCTCTCAGTTCGCACTGGCCATGTGTCAAGTGGTCCATGGACATGCGTGGCTGGCATTACTGGACACTGCCGGGCTAAGAAATGCACTCACAACTCAGGTCTCTCCTGGGAGAGGGTGTCAGGCCCCTTGTGGAATTCTGATCTCCAGCCCCGTTGGCTAATACATTTCTGTTCTTATAAGTCACTAAGTATATGGTAATCTGTTACGGCAGCAACGGAAAACCAATACCACTATCTCATTTAGCCCCATGTACTTTGAAGAAAGATCAGGGATAAAATATAACTCAAGAATGGTGAGAGGTCTTCACACCCTCTCGGACAGCTAGAAGGAGAGGTGAAAAGAACAAGGAATCCTCAAAGGAAGAGTGTTGGGAGATCACAGAGTTAAGAGAGGAGGGAGTTTCGAGAGGGAAAAGGTGGTTGGTTATATAAAATGCTGCCGTGCAGCTGAAGACTGAGAAAGTGATATTGGATATAGCAACCAATGACTTTCCAGTGGCGCTGAGAGTGGTATGGGTGGAAACCACCCTGTAAAGAGCTTAGGGGGATTAAGTTCTGAGGAAAAGGCAGCAATGAGTGTATGGCAGTTTTTGAGAACCCAGCAGTCCAGGGTAAGGAGAGGGAAGAAGGTAGGTGACGCTTGGGGAGCACCATGGGGAAGAGAGTCTGGGGTACAAGTTAAAAACAGTTGTCAGTGACTGAATGCCTGTCATGTGCTGAGCACCACAGTGGGGACTCAGATGTTCTATTGTCATTTACTTTTCAAATGACCCTGCTAACATAAGGGCCTGATAACCTACATTCCACAGAGGATACCTGAGGCTCAGAAAGTACATTTGTCCAAGGTCATACAGCTGAAAGAGTGAGGATTTAAACCCTAGGCCCACACCACAGTGTATGTATAGGGACGACACACAGGGGCCACGTGGACAGCAACGTGGGGGGCACACATGTACCACTCAAAAGGCCATACTTGTTGCTGTCAAGTCGATTCGGACTCAGAGTGACCCTACAGGACAGAGTAGAACTGCCCTATAGGTTTTCTCTACGGAGAAGACTGCCACATCCTTCTCCCGTGGAGCAATTGGTGGGTTTGAACCTCCCACCCTTTAGTTAGCAGTCAATTGCTTAACCACTGCGCCATCAAACTCGGAGGAGAAATGGTTAAGTTGGAAGGGGTCATGGGATGCAAGAGCTGGCAAGGTTAAGGGATTCAAGGCCGTGATGGAGAGAAAGAATGGGAGAGAGCTCAAGGAAGGAAGTTCGAGGAGAGGAGGGGCAAGATCCTGCTCAGAAGGCATGTTCCCGAGGGATGAGGAGATGTACAGGCCACAAAGCAGTACCTCTTATCAGGCACCAGACCCCATCACCACCTGGCATGGGACCAGCCCGCATGCAAACACAAGCTTTGAGGAGTTAACAAAAAACCAAACCAAACCTGTTGTCATGAGTTGGCATTTCTATGTTCTATTACAGCAGTCCGGGGCGGGGGGGCGGGGGGGGCGCGCAGAAGAGTCACATCTCCACCAGGAAGGCAAAGAAAGTAAACTCCTCTCTGCTGTCTTCAGTTGGTGTTTAGGGGCATCTTAACCAACCAGTGTGTTTCAAAAATCATTTCCTTGGGTATATTCACCTCTCATAACAAACCCACTAAAATAATGTTTTGATATTTGTACACACACACACACACACTTAAAGACAGCTGAAGAGAGAAATAACACAATATATTCACTAAGACACACACACAAACTGATACATATGTATTTCAAGTCATCAGCTAAAAATCATTCATTCTAATTTTATCCTTGGCCATTTGAGAAATGCCTTATCCAATTCTGCTGCCTGTAAATATCAGACTGATGCCAAGGGAGAATGCTCCCCGTTTTGTATTGAACTAAGCAGCCTGAACAAGGACGCTCAATTCTGAGCCCCACAGGGTGCTTGATCACCACCATGGGCCGGTCCTCACCTGCTTCCTTCCTGCCACACGTTTCTACCATCCTAAACAAGAAAGTGTGGTCTAGCCAATCCAACACTAGGCTAAGAAATGTAACAAAATTTTAGGATTAGACACTTAATTCAGTTACAGGTTTTTAAATTTTCTTTGAGTCTGGAAAGTAATGTCCTTGAGATTATTAATATCAAATGTCTGGTGGTAAAAAAAAAAAAAAAAAACAGGGCTCCAAAATAATGCATGTCAACCCTCTCTCCCTTGAATACACAGCAAACAATAAGTAATGTTTCTATAGAGATGCTTCTATGTAAAAAGGATTTTCATTATTCTTCAAACCACTGATTCACAACTCACCATTTAGATCGGAAAATTGAATGGCAAAATGCTATTAAGGAGTTTTTGAGGTAATGACAATTGCTAGGGAAAATCACTCTGATTTAAAAGTAAAATAGAAACAAAAACACAAAATCCCATTCTGTGTTCAGCTGCACCTGCTGTGGGAGTAAGCGGTAAGAGATACATTCCCGGGCTCACCCTAGGGGATCCTTTTGGTTTTCTGCCCATCTGGGGTACTTGGGGGCGGCGGGGGGTCTTTGGAGGGCTCTGTTCCCTTCTTTGGGGCCTTTTGCTCCTAATATCCCCACAACTCTCTCCTGCCCCTACTCACACATGATGCCAGGGGCAGGGCGGCAGACCCTGTCGCTGGGAGTTAGGTGAGTCACGGCGTCACATGTCACAAGTTCAGAGCTGGTGACCACCTGAGCCGCTACACCGAAGCCAGTCCCCCTCAGTGTCCGGGAAAGAATGGCTCACAGGACATCATACACATTTTGAAAGAACAAGTGGATGAAGTTTCCAGCACAGTCATTATTCAAAAGAAGGCTATTAATTACAAATGCATCCTCAAAGCCATAAAATGATCTCTAGGCTTTAAATGTTATACCATCCAGACGTCTCTAGGTGTTTTAGGAATTATAATGCCTTTTATTTCACAGTAACTTACAGTGCGTTTCTGTGGGACAGTTTTGATAACATTTAAAATTCCCAACTGTCTGGCCGCAATTCTTGATGGGACCTCACTCTCTATGGCAGCAACCAAGGAGCTGGTGGTGATGATGGCGGGGGGCGGGGGCCCTGTTTTCCTTCAGTGACAACACGGTTTTCCCAAAAACACTGCGTTGCAAGGTGGGGGCAGTGGTCATTTCTGAAAGGCTTGACTCTGTGACTCTCACAGGGTTGCCAGCAAACTGCCCTGCCCTGGTGTCATCATGGACCCAATCCCTGGTGTCAGCAGCGGTGACCTCACTGGTTTAGCTGTCGTCAGCTTCTAGTTCAGAACTCCCTCAACTCAGGGATACTACCCAGTGTTTCCTCTTCTCCTGGTCTTAGTTCGCATTTCTTTTTTTATGGGTGGTAAAGAGTTGGGACGGGTTTAACCCTTGATAGGGGCCAGGCAAAAATATAACCCTGGGAAATGTTTGTACATAAGGAGGTTATATGTCACACACCTGACTGAACACAGTGTCTCCAAATGAATCTACTAACCCCTGGCTTTCCCCCTCATCACTCAGGCCCCAAAGCAAGAAAATTTTTCCTTGAAAATGTTTTAGGTATAAGTTTGAAGAAAATCATTATGCAATATAGTATATTTCATTAAATTTTATAGCACTGAATCTAAGATGTACCACTTTTTTATGCTACAGCAAGGAAAAAAAAAAAAGTCTATTCAAGTCATTTGCCCAGTCATGTTGGAACAAAGTTCTAGAGAAGAAGAAAGGAATGCAATTCTAATGACAGTCACTGAAAACACCCATGAGATCTACACAGCTACCCTAAAATGAAGAACTTTAAAGATATTTAAAAGTACATAATACAAATGCTGAGATCCTGATTATATAGATGTTTGTTGGCGTTAGTTGCTGTCAAGTCAGTCCCCGACTCATAGTGACCTCATTCACAATGGAATGAAATGGTGCCTGGTCCTGCACCGTCCTAAAGATTGGTTATGGATTGGACCATTGTGATCCATGGGGTTTTCATCGGCTGATTTTTCGAAGTAGACTGCCAGGTCTTTCTTCCTAGTCTGTTTTCGTCTGGAAGCTGCACTGAAACCTGTTCAGCATCATAGGAACACAGGAGCCTCCACTGACAGGTGGGTGGTGATTGTGCGTGACATCTGCTCTACCACTGAACCAGCGCTGCCCCCGTTATACAAACGCTAGACACGTACAGGCTGAATGGTATAAAAAAAAAAAAAAAATAGTTTCTTTTAAATCAAGAAATTTCTGTATAAAGTATTTTAATGCAAATAAGTTTAATTACAGAAACTGAGTTCACTGTTTACAAATATATTAAAACACTGCCAATATAACATTACATTAGACATAAGTGCGGCAGTTTAAACTAAACAATTTTTTTTTTAATAGCAAATGGGAGATTTTTTGGAAACCAAATGGATAGCTTTTTTTTTAATCAAGCTGAAATGAGGATATAACCCCTCTTTTACATGTTAAAGCCAGAATACTGCAGACATACTGTCCAAAAGCATCTAGTGGCTGATGCTTTATTGGGCTGTCTTTAGGGTTCTAAAATACCCTGACGATGGTTGAATTGCCCTTCTTAATCAAGGAAAACCCACATAGTGCATCATATCGTAGTCTGACTGACTATAATAATTCTTACTAATAAACCATTTCTTCTACAAAGAACTTGTATGTATCTCTGTCAAGCGTATTTTTATAAGGTAGTGGCAGTGGTAGCACCAATAAGAGAATCATAATTATCTTAAAAAGAAAAATTGTTATTAATGCCTCCTGGATTTCCTTGGATGCCCTTATGAGAGCTATAATCCCCCCTAGCATGTATACAAGAGCTCAGACCAAGTACAAAGTTTTAAAAACAAGATAAGAGATACTGAGTGATACACCCGCTACAGAGCTCAGTTTAAAACACAGTGCAGGAGAAATGGAGGCTTCTCTTTGTTTCAGGATACTGAAGCCTTCACTTCTCATCTCGTCATTAGCAGAGGAATCACACAGCTATCGATGGAGCATCAGACTTTTGGTTACGTTTCTAGATGAACACACGTTCTGCCAGTCTTTGTGGGAGAAAACGGTAATTTTAAATGGCATTTAAACTGAAGTGTTAAATAAAAAATACCTTTCTCTACAACAGCAGACAGTATGTCCCGGCAATTTCTTAAAAGATTTTAGTTCACAGATTTGAGAAAATTCCATTAGCATTAATTATTTATCAGCAGTCAATTTAGATTACTGTTCTTGACCTATTTTTACAGTGTATGGGCCACCCAGCAACGAAATAAGTGAATAGTCTTTTTCTACAATGGTTGATTTTCTGAAATAATAGAAATCTAGTTTGGAGAAGGAATGAAACCCCAAACATGTAATTACCACAATATATAGCCTGCCATGCTGCCTTTGTAGCTGGATAAAATGCACATCTTTGTGAGGTTTTTTTTTTTTTTTGGTTATTAAATAAGATTATCTTGAAAGGGATAAACTCACTCATGCTATAATTTCTTCCCATTTAAATTTCTCTGCTCCATTTGAGACATGTTCTGCATCTTGGCAGGAAGGCTCCCATACTGATGGATGTGCCTGCAGCACTGTACCTAATAAAACCGCATAATGGGTAGGGTTTGGCTTTGTGGTGCCGGAGGGGGGCGGGGGCAAAGATGAGGAGTAGGCAGGGGTCAAGCGGAGGCTTCCTGGTGGTGAGTGGGGAGCACCAGCTGGGGCACCCTGAAGGCAGAGCAGGGAGACCTGAGGAACCAGGCAGCAGGGAGGATTTCTGAGTTCCTGAGCAACCGTGAGTGGTGTTCCTTCATTAGGAAGACGTGTTAGAAAGTGGCAGGTTTATCAAGTTGGCTAACACTCAAATTTGGCTGATGCTCAAATTTGGACATAAGGTGATGAAGGCTGAGGGTAGTGCAAAGAAGATGGAAGAAAGAAAAGGACAGTTTTGAAGTACACAAAGGCCACCTTTTCTAGGAAGAACGACAATACGCGGTGGCAGCTTAGGGGTACAGGAGAATCCAAAGTGCTGCGAAGCCAAAGTGTGGTCTGGCAACTCCTGGGTCGCCCAGGACCTTTCGAGGTTCCGTAAGGTCAAAACCAGTTTTGTTATTTGCCTTTTCCACTTTCATTCTCTCATGAATGTACAATGGAGCTTTCCAGAAGCTATCTGTGATCACTCTGAAGCTAATGGCACATGTGCTTGTGTATTCTTGTGTCTTAAAACTTCTCAGTCTTAATCTCTAACACAGTCAATGTTGACAGATACACCACACATACACGAAAGCTCTTTGGAGTCCTCAATAAATTTTAAAAGGCCAAAACGTTTGAGAAATGGCTGCTCTGACGTTTCTAAGTCTTGTAGGCGAGAACTGCTCCTGGTCACTCTTTCAGGACAGGCTGTCCGCTCTGACCGTGTGTATGCATCCCATGAGGCAGCTGAGACAGTAGGCGGCCCCGGGGGAGAGGAGCCCTTCCCCTTCATCTCACCAGCACCTCTGGCTTTGACTCCCACCCAGGAGGGACTGGAAGAGCTGGTTCTCATCAGCTGGGCTCACGTCACCCCTGGCCAGTCCTGAGAGCCATATGTCCTGGGGCAGACCACCGGACACAAGGACTTCCCGCCAGACTCTGGGTGGCCAGCGGGTTAGCCTCGAGAACTTCCAGATCATGAGCAAACTGGCATCGGCTGATGCCCAGGCAACATCGGCATTCCCAGGAGAGCTCAAGAAACTCACAGAAGGGAAAGGCTACCTTGCAGAGCAAGTCTTCAACTGTGATGGAACTACGATTTACATAGCATTTATATTGTATTAGGTATTATAAGTAATCTGATTTACAGTATATGGGAGGATGTGTGTAGGTTATACGCAAATGCTACACCCCTTCATATAAGGGACTTGAGCATCCAAGGATTTTGGTATCCTTGGGGGGTCCTGGAATCGATCCCCTGTGGATGCTGAGGGACGACTGTATACAAAAATCAATAGATTTTGATATAGACAGTTGCTCAAAGATAGAAGCCTCATATTATATTCATATTTTAATTTATTCAAAGCCATTTGAGCACTTAACTATGTGTCAGATACTACGCAGTGAGTGGGAGAATCAAGGTCCCTGCCCTCATGGAACTTACATCCTAATGACAACGATGAACCCAGCCGAGATTTCTTGTCCGCTGCTGTGGGGCCACATAATCCTCAACTCCGTTTCTGGAGCCATTCATAGGGCCAGATCCAGAAGAGACGCTCAAGGAAAGCCTCTGGAAAGAATGAATGAACAGACTCTTCCAGACTCATCACCAAGCTAACCCCACACGAGAGCCGCTGTAAAGGCGGTTCACATGCTAGATGGGGGATGTGCCCTAACGGCGCCTCTCCGTCCTCAGACTCTGAAACGAACCAGCTGGTGTGACTGCCACTTTTGCCACATATACCCAATGTGTAATTTAGTCTAGATCATCTCAGACGCTGCCGACATTTAGCCAAATGGTGTACTTAACATTAGAATGCAGATTAACCTTTCAACTTAGTACTTGGACTTTTAGAACTTCATCCATTAAAAATAATCGGAGATGTAGGCATAGATTTATACACAAAGTACGTGTTTAAAGTAGTGAAAAATTATAAACAACGTAGACTCCAGCAATAGAAGATTGCTTATTACCTATCACATAAATTTTAGTAAAGCAATACAATGGCATATTTGTTGTGTGCTGTTGAGTCAATTCTGCCTCATAGTGACCCTGTATGATAGAACACAACTGTCCCCAAAGGGTTTCTTAGGCTGAAATTTTTACATGAGTAGATCCCCAAAGGTCTTTTCTCCCATGGAGCATCTAGTGTGTTCGAACTGCTGACCTTTCAGTTAGGGGCCAGGCATGTAAACTCAAGTACTGCCAGAAGTACTACGTCAATCATGAGCAAAACCTATGGGTTCCTGTGCCTTATGGGGCTTCTGAAGAGTGGGGGGTGATAGACATTAATTAATCAAATCTCCACTCACATAGAGAACACTCAAGAGTGGTTAGTGCTATGAAGAGGAGCCACGTGCGGCAAAGAGACCAACCTGACCCAGAATAGGGGGATGTGGGTCCCTCCGTGGAAGGGGCGTCTAAGCCCAGATCCAGAGTATAAGTAAGGGTTAACTGGGGAAGTTAAGTGGGGAAAAAAGTAGGAAAGGAGTCACGAACTGCACAGTGTGTGTGAAGTATGACTTCAATGTTGTAAAAATGAACAAATCCACATATGTATGCATACGGACAATAAAGGCAAGAAATACAGCAGTGTTAAACAGTAGTTATCTCTAAAACCAAAAACCAAAGCCATCGTCATCGAGTCAATTCCAACCCATAGCTACCCTATGGGACAGAGTAGAACCGCCCCACAGAGTTTCCAAGGAGCGCCTGGTGGGTTTGAGCTGCAGCCATAGTTCTTAACCACTAGGCCATCAGGGTTTCCGCATTTAATATCAGAATGCAGATTAATCTTTCAACTTAGTACCTGTACTTCTAGAAGTTTATCCATTAAAAATAATCACCATCCTTGCTTCCAAGGAGCACTCTGGCTATATTTCTTCCAAGACAGGCTTGTTTGTTCTCCTGGCAGTCCGTGTGTGCAACAAGACCCAGGGCCAGGCACTGTTTTGGTTTGTGAATGACCCAAAAGAAAAGACACACTGTACCTGCTAATGCACGGCTATGCTCTGCACATATTTCCTCCAGGGGAAATTATTTTATAGTAAGTGTCAGCAGGAAATCTCCTGGCCCATCATATGCTTTATCTATTTGCTTAGATAAAATACTAATGTTGAAGGAAAATCTTGCTATGAAATCACATGTACGGCACAATCTTAATTGTTTTAAAATATATAATGTTTACGAACAAAAACAATGAGAAAGGTCGAAAGCAACATGTTCAACAGTTACATCTAAGATCACAGATGATTCTTGGCTCCTTCTTTACGCTGTATGTATTTCACAAATTTCTATAAGGAATGCTCATTCTTTTTATGATGAGAGGATGGAGTCACAGATCTCAGGGAATATTGGGGAGATTTAAGATACCATCTCAAACTAACACCAAAGGGCCAGGCACAGCCCCCAGTGTGTGGATATGACGCTGATGACTCAGCAGGCAAATCACAAAACAAATAAAAGATTTCACCAAGGAGACATACACGATTTAAAATCAGACTGCAATTATTTTCCTTCCCAGTTCTGGTCTTAGTTTTCTTTGGTTCCCCACCTAAATGCCTTCAAATTTATTCACCGTTTGTGTGCAACTAGCTTACATAACTGAAAAGCTTGCCAGGGCTTATATACGGAATATATCACGGACCGCCAGAAGAACGAACAAGTCTACCCTGGAAGAAATACAGCCAGAGTGCTCCTTGGAAGCAAGGATGGTGAGATTTCAGCTCATGTACTTAAGACATGTTATCAGGAGGGACCAGTCCCTGGAGAAGAACATCATGCTTGGTGAGGAAGAGGGTCAGGGAACAAGTAGAAGACCCCTGACGAGATGGATTGACACAGTGGCTGCAATCATGGGCTCAAGCGTAACGAAGACTGTGAGGATGGTGCAGGACCAGGCACTGTTTCGTTCGGTCATACGTGGGGTCGCTATGAGTCGGAACCGACTCATCGGCACCTAACAACATCAGCTTACCCAAAATTAAGCCGCATAGAAGAGATATACCTTCATCGAAGCTTAGTCATCTGCTCACACTGTTTATTAATATTTACTAGTTTTTTTTCACAGAGCTCCTCAGATAATAAACGATGGGAAAATCTACTTGCAGAGACAGAGTGCACTGCAAATGTTTATTCAGACGCTCACTAACACACCAGTGGAAAGAAAGGCAGGACCTTTCACGGACAAGGTTCTACTCTTCAGAGCAGGGCAAGGCGCCTAGAGAGCCACACATAGCCAGAAAGCTCCACAGGTGTGTGACCCAAACAGGGACCTTGTATTTTTCACGTGCATCGCCTTTTCTTAGAAAATACTACAGAGCCACTGGCATATAAAATACAGACCATAATTTCTCAATTTCTAAACAGAATTATTTATACCAGATGGGTAGAAACCAAGTCCATGGAACATATGTGGCTCAGTGGGCAACCAGCGGATTTAAATCTCTGAAGCAAGACTCAGAGGCTTCCGGGTGGACTCCTACCTCATCATAGCAAGTAAAGATAAGCAAAGGTTGCCAGGGCAAACAAAGGCTTCTGTAGACTTTATGGCCCATCTCCGCTTCGGCATCCCCAGTGACGGACGGGCATGCTGCTAAGAAGGGGCTCCAGCTTTACTCAATCAAAGAAAATCAATTTGAGGGCCCCAAAGAAGTGCCTCCTTAGTTTCCTCCAATATTATCCAGCAGGTCACACCATTCAGAGAGCCCAGAGATCAGGGAAATGACGTTTCTAACACCAGGAAAGGGATGGAAGGAAAGCTGAGTTGCATTGGCTGCTGCTTATGTTCTGCCCTCAACATCCAAAAGACATTTGACTCCATGACTTTCACTCGATTTTGTCTTCTTAGCTCAAAGAGTACATCTAAAAAGAAGTCGTCTGATGTTGATTTGGATACCCCACTTGCTCAGCTCCTACACATGCGTGCCCTTTCCTTACTAGCCCATTTCACAGGACACCAGGGTGGGAAATAGGCGCTGAGCGGCGGGAGTGAGCGGCGAGTGTTCTCCCGGTGTGCTCTCTGGGATGCCATAAATGTAGCCTCTAAAGGCACTTCCAGCAGCAGCCCCCTGTGAAGCCCATACAAGTTGGCTCTCCTGGGCCTGGTGTCAAGAGGAATGCCAGGGAGCAGGGACGGCAAGAGCCAGACACAGCTCAGAACCTGCTAGGTGAAGGAAACGCAGGGCTGGGTGCTCATTTTTTACCCAGCCCCTAGAAATGGAGCCACAAATGTCACTTAACTCAATAACAGATTAAAATGAGAAGAGTTTGTATATGAGTAAATCAGCCGAAAAAGCACAGACCCTTCTATTTCTGGCATGGGAGAAGTGCACGCAGCTACAGAAAATCCATCAGCACGTCAACCTGGGTCTGCAGGGAACTGCTAACACAGAGGGGTACTGCAGGTTTTGGTAAACAAATGGCCGTGAAGTACGTCTGGAATTCTGTGGCAATCCTTCTCAAGCCTGTTACCAAAGACTAACTTTTACGTAGGACTGGAATTTCTTTTGAATACACAAGCATGGCTTCTTTCTAGCGGGAACAATTCAGGAAAGAGATACAGTTTAACAAATTCTATATCTCTTGGCTGGAGTTATTGGCCTTGCTAGATGAATCATGGAGAAGTCCATAAATGTCGAGAGCATTTGCACAGACTTTTCTTTTATTACCATATATGGCAAATATAGATCTATTTCTTTCCAATCACCTCAACTTCAGCTTTAGCGTTTTTCTTACCTTGTTGCCTTTCTTAAACGTGTCCCTTGATGTACAACTTAGCCACACAGACAGCGCACCCAATGACAGTGCTGGCGCTCATAACCCTGGGCTGTTTTTTTTCCCCCCTTCGGTAATTTTTTTTTTCAGTATGAGGACAGAATGTTTACATCGGTAAATATCTGAGGGAGGTCAAAGTAGCTAGCTATTTACATTCTTGCTACATCTTAGAAGAACAACTCAAGGCCATAAGGATTTCTATAGGAATTTAACCTGAACAAGTTTTCACCCCCAAGGAATCATGTTTCTCATCCATCACCCATTCAGGAACCCCCTGAAAAATAGCACTTGGTATTGACTGGCACATATATATTCCTTAAAGAGACAAATACCAAAATATTTTTCAGTCTTCTAAAAGCCAACTGCTAGGAAATTCCATGACTGCTTAAGAGGTCTCTTGAGTAGTGCTTATTGCATTCATTCATTCATTCACTCATTCATTCATCAGATGTGTCCTGAGAACCAAACCCTACAAAGATGCAAAGATGAAGAGCCCCAGGTCTGCCTCAGGAGTCCCCACCACGGAGGACACTGAGTGGGATGAGAACAGAGCAGAAAGAAAGACAGAGTGCTCCAGGGTTCTAAAGGTGGCTTTGGTGTGGAGTGGTGGTGCTGAGGGGGAGGTAAGACTAGCGGGGCTCTGAGGAAAAAGTAGAATGTAGTCTGGAAAGGGAATGGCACAAAAGCAGGGACAGCTAGGCTGTGCTAAAGGAGCAGTGAGGCCACTGGGCACAGGGCAGGGTGGGTGGATGGCTGGGAGGACCACGCAGGGGGCTGCATGAGGCAGGCAGGAGCCCATCCGTTCTGGAAAAGTCAACTACCTGCACCTTAAGGAAGTCCAGCCAGGGAAAAAGCAGGGCAAAATGCAGTAACCACTCTATCTTCTGCTTTTATTTCCATGTTACTCCAAGTGACAAATCTGAACTCTTCAGATATAACCTTTAAAGAGATGCTGAAGGTCCACAGAAGTGCAGAGAAATGGCTGCATACTATATGGTTCAAACACTCTGCCGTCCAACCTGAGACTCAAATTACCAACTCCAGATATGCCCAATAACCTAAGACACGCGATGCCATCAGGTGCTCCTCCTGAATATGCGAACAACAGGGTGTCTGCTGAAAATGTTCATACGTATTTGGAGGACAACTGGGAGGCCCATTTGTAAAAACAAATATGAAATCAACAATATTGCAGCCCATGCTAAAAACTTATTTGGTAAAATTTTTTTTTAGAATCCTTTTTAGGAAAAGAGCCCTGGTGGTGCAGCGGTTAAGAGCTCAGCTGCTAACCAAAAGATCGCAGTTCGAATCTACCAGCCGCCCTTGGAAACCCTTTGGGGCAGCTCTACTCTGTCTATAGGGTCACTATTAATTGCAACGGGTCTTTAGGAAAATCTTTTCTAGAGTCCAAAGTGTTCTGAATATTTAAAAATAAAAATAATAATTAAAAAAAAAAACTCAAATATCTAGGCAAAATAACAAAAATTCCCCCCAAAAAGGGAAGAGGCATACTTCAGTGCCCTGCCCTGGCTAGGTACCCCTGCACGGTAGTCTTTCTACACAGAGGGAGTTAACCAACACAGGCAGGAGAGGCAGTCTTTGTCGCAAAATGCTATCCTAAGAGAAGAGCAAACCTGACCAGAATTGCATTTCTTGGTGGTCTTGGAAACAAAACTTTAGAGGAATAGGTGGAGATATCAAGAAATCAGAACACTGCCATCATCAAACGTCCCTGCAGTTAAAGTACTAGACTTGACAGTGATTTGATACATCGCCCTCTTCCCAATTCTTTCTCTGTAAACATGAGGCTCTTATCTGATCCCTCCTATTTGGTAGGAATGCTGCGAAAATAAATGGCAGCATGGACATACTAAGAAAAAATATACCCAAAAAGGGCTTTTTCCAAACAAAAAAATCCACTTGAGAGAAACGTCAGCGAAGTCAATTTTGATCAATTAAAACACAATACACGCTTTGGGCCGCTGCAATGTAAACCAACAGAGGATGCTTGGCATCTTCTGGAGTGGTCCTCAGATCAGCCAAACGCCAGCATCCACCCCTCCCTCCCGGCTCCAGCAGTACTTAACTGAATCTCTTTGGACACTGTTATCATTTAAACACGGTTATGTATAACCCAAACCGAATCTGTTGTGGCTGAGTTTATTTGACTCACAGCAGCCCTACAGGACAGAGCAGAACCGCCCCATAGGATTTCCAAGGAGCAGCTGGTGGATTCCAAATCCAACCTTTTGGTTAGCAACTGAACTCTTAACCACTGCGCCACCAAGGCTCCTGGATGTATACAGACACCCGGCATACATACTACATGAATAGATTTGATCCAGGAAATACTACGCATGGCTCATTCTGTGAATCTCTCTTATGTCAGTATATGTGCAAGTCATTCTTATAGAAAAATTCAAACTGACCTGAGTTTGGATCCCAGCTCTACCACTTGGAAGCTGTGTGAAGTTAGGCTACTTATTTAACTGTCACTTTTCTGCACCTCAGTTTCCTCTCCGTTAGGTAGGAACGATGTTACTTGCCTTCTAAGGCCCTTTGTGCATGATCAGCAGTGTTCGGCACATAGCAGGCATCCTGGAAATTTTTTTTTTAATTGTACTTTACATGAAGGTTTACAGAACAAACCAGCTGCTCATTAAATAGTACATATATTGTTTTATGACACTGGGTAACAACCCCATGACATGTCAACACTGTCCCTTCTTGACCTTGGGTTCCCTATTACCAGCCTTCCTGGCCCCTCCTGCCTTCTCATCCTTGCCCCTGGGCTGGTGTGCCCCTTTAGTCTCCTTTTGTTTTATGGGCCTGTCTAATTTTGGGATGAAGGGTGAACCTCAGGAGTGACTTCATCACTGAGCTAAAGGGTTTCCGGGTGCCATACTCTTGGGGTCTCTCCAGTCTCTGTCATGCCAGTAAGTCTGGCCTTTTTTTGAGTTAGAATTTTGTTCTACGCTTTTCTCTAGCTCTGTTTGGGACCCTCTACTGTGATCCCTGTCAGAGCAGTCAGTGGTGGTAACTGGACACCATCTAGATATACTGGACTCAGTCTGGTGGAGGCCATGGTAGTTGGGGTTCGTTAGTTTGTTAGATTAATCTTTACCTTGCGTCTTTAGTTTTCTTTATTCTCCCTTGTTCCCAAAGGGGTGAGCCCAGTGGAATATCTTAGATGGCCGCTCACAGGCTTTTAAGACCCCAGACGCTGTTCATCAAAGTAGAATGTAGAACTTTTTCTTTATATAGTAAACATTTTTGATTGAATGAATAAACACAGCTGGTGTTCAATGCAGTTGTGACAATGACAACGATGACCACAATGTTATCCCCCCTTACATATGCACTATTCAGTCTTTTACCGATTTGGTCTGCAAGGCGTTCTTTAGTCACAGGTAGGTAGTCAGACAGTCTAAATAGCGAGCATTGTAGTCACTGGCTGCCAGCATGCTCAGTAGATGCTGCTGACTTCAGGTTAGCCAGTGCAGTCTCCAATAACCCCACTCTGTCTCTCTGCCAACAATTGTGACACATGGTGTCTTAGAACTCGGCAGAGAAGGCTTTTTCCAAACAAAAACTTCCAGAGGCGATCTCTGCCTGCTGTTTTGTGGCCAGGAAAGGTTTGTTAAAACGTCACTGGTTTCCTCCAGCGTGACTTGCCTGCCTTCTCCTGAACGTCCTGGAAATGACTTCATACCCCCATCCTTTGGGCACCTTGCATTTTTACATCTGGGCTATAGCACTTGTCAGCAAGGTAAGCTGCTCACTTCGTGTTTTTGTTTTATAGTAAGTCCACTGTTCTGAGAGATTGGATCAGAGTGACCTTTCATTTTCAGGCTCCCTGTGTGCGCTAGAGACGCTCTCTGTATATGTTTTAACATGTACCAAAGAGAGATTAAGCTAAACGAGACATGCCATTCATGCAGGCTCCCTGAAATTATGCCTGTTAATCTTTTAAATGGCAAGAACATTAGGCAACACAAAAGGAATTTTAGTAATTCTAAAGCTTTTACCCAACTGAGAAAGTTTAAATTTACAGAAACATACGCTAGAGATAAAGAAGTCCAAGGCAGTAGGCCAATCTGTCCCCTACTCCCTACTCTTGAGAAGTAGAAAGATCCTGCAGGGAAAGAGAAGAGGGGGAGGGACAAGGGCGGAAGGTTCAGGTTCAAGACCTGGACTGGGCCTTGATGTGCCTGAATCATTTCACGTGTACAGAGAGGCCGGGCTCATGAACCTGGACTGTGCAATGCCTTCACCTTCTCAGACCTTAAGTGCTCTGCTGCCCCTGCATAGCCTTTTCTTAGCATGTACTCTGGTGGGGTTGCCAGGGCAAGTTGTGCCCTGCCACGTCCTGGCAGGAGCTCTGGGCCTGCCATTCACAGAGGCCCTTCTAGGTGGCAGCATCATGACAGCCCTTGATTATGTGACCTGTTTATGCGTCACAGCAGCCCTTCAGGTATGTGGAATTACCCCTATTGCATAAACAGGAGACCTGGGGCTCAGAGAGGTTGGGTGTCTGACCTAAGGCCATTTGTCTATAATGAAAACCCAGGGGCGGGCTGGCGCCATGGCTGCTGTGCCATGCTGACTCCTAAGCCACATTTCATCCGAAGCTGCCGCTGTTGGCAGCCAAGTCTTTGTATCTATGACTCTGATTCCTTACTCAGACCTGCTGGCGCACCCTGACCTCTGGTGAGCCTGAGCCGTATGAGCAAGGGCCCAGTATAAATGTGACATGCTTCGGGAGTTCCTGTGTCTGCTGGGGGAAAGATTTCTGCTAAAGAGCCTGCCGGGGGAAGGTCCTAAGTCACCATGAATGCCCCCGTATCTTAGTCTTTCCTCCTGAAAATTGTTTTTGTTCACCTTAAATCTGCAATTTGATATTTGCTAACTGTTAAGATCCTTTGTATGTCTTGTTCTACTCAAGGTAACGAAACAGGCCTTGCTCCCAGGCATCGAAGGTAATAGCAGAGCAGAACAGAGTGAGAACTGTCATTCATGTGTCCATTCAAATGGTGACTGAGCACCTCACACCCTAATCCCCACAGAGAGTAGAGATGAGCACACAAGGAGAATAAGGACATGTGAACAAATACAATACAAGGTAAGACACGAAAAGTGCCAAAGAAAGGTACAGATGAAACAGGAAGCAGGCCCATGGAGAGCACACCCCTGGATCAAGGAAGGACTTGAGGAGGAGGGGGCACGTGAGCAGGACAGGGTCTGGACACAGAAGGAGGGGGAGTAGACAGGGAGAGCTTTCTAGGAAGAAATAACAGTAGAAGCAAAGGGAAGAAAGAAGCGAGCTAAAGGCATGTACAAGAAAGAACTGGCAAGGCCAGTGGAGTCAGGTCTGGAGGGCCATCAGGGCCACTCAGGGAGCCCAGGTGTGGTCCAGGAGGTGATGAAAAGCCACCAATCATGTTAAGCGGCTGCAGGAACCAGACTGGGGATCTGCTTTTGGGAGATTCATCTGAGAGTAGTTTACAGGCCAGGCCAAGAGGGAAAGCCTGGGGTGAAGAGTTCAGTGAAATAACAGTCTCGGCAAAATGCAGTAACACCAGAAACGGGGTAGCAGCAATGCAGAGTAAGAGGGAAAATGTTCTCCAGAATTAAACTAAATAGGACTTAGCCACTGAGGGATGTGAGGAGGAAAAAGAGAAGCTGCAAGTGAAGTCTGTGCTGAGCGTTCAGAGCCTTTCACATGGCCGTGAGGAACATAGGGTGGGAACAGGTCTGTGGGTGGTGAAGACAAGGAGGGATCCACTTTTGGAAATACCGAGGAACCAGCAGGACTTCCAGGTAGGAAGTCATGATCCAGAAGAATGAGGGGCTGGAGTCTGCCGGAGCCGAGGGTGTAAGGTGTGTAAGGTGAAGGGCCTGCAGCCAAGGCCCTGGGGGAACTTTCCACTTAGTAGGAGAGGGACAGAGGAGTTGCAGAAGGAGGAGACAGACCACAGAAAAGTTTCAAATGCTGAAGGGGACAAAGGACAAGGCTTAGGAAAAAGCCAAAGGCTTTGATGAGTGGTATAACCTTAGAGAGAGCAGAGGGTTAAAAGTCAGAGGGCAAACAGTGAAGACGGCAGGAGCAACAAGGCACAGTGAGTAGAGTCTGTTGCTCTGGAAGGGCTAGTGGCAGAGATAGGTGGATCCCAAGGAAGCTCACGGGGAGCAACTGAGGTGGTGACGACAAAATCTAAAGGAAATGTATTTCCAAACGGAAAATCTGGAAAAGGAAGGCTTCCCACCGCACTCTACTTTATACTGTGGAAGGGCAGGGGCTGCTCCTTCTTCCTCTTGGACCCCCAGCACACAGGGGTTCCTCGCCGTGGTAGATGCAGTAATACATAATCTGATGAAGCAAATAAATGGTTTTATTCCACTCCTGCTAAACACATCTCGCTCTAAATAAAGGCCCAACCCATTTACTGAGCCTAAAACTACTTTATTTGCCCTGAAAGAAATCCATTTTACCTAGATTCTGGTAGGTACCAGCAATCCAGGGTTCTTCCACATGGAAGAATGCAGTGTGCAATCAAGAGACTCCCTGCTTCGGTGGTAACCAGACAACAGCCTGGACATTAACAAACGAGTTACCAAGTTGAGCCTCCAATGCCCAGTCCAAACCAAAGGAGACCAAATTACATGCCAGTTAACCCCTGCAAGTATCTTTTTTCTTCATTCACAGGTTGAATCTGAAACCAAAAAGGTGGTTTCTTTCTAAACGGCTGTAGCTCCACCCCAGAACCTGGGTTATTACTTCTCCCTACGTCTGCAACTAGTAAAAATCGACTTAAACTCCTGTGGCCTCATCTTTTCTTAAACTCCTGTGGCCTCATCTTTTCTTAAACTCCTGTGGCCTCATCTTTTCAAGCTGATCGCCATCATCTCCGGGAACAAACCAATTACTCTGGCTAAGCTCATATACATGCCCAGCCAGTCCTCGTCACTTTTCTCTTTGGGGCAAAGAGTTTGGAGCACCGCCTTGGGACTCCGTGGAGCTGCTATACTTCAGGAAAACGGCTGATACAAGCTATACCGTGTGTAGCTTTAGGGGCCGGTTCCAGAAGGGACGTGATTCTTCTAGAAGGCAACATGATGTATGTGCTGCCTGTGGCTGCCAGGAGGTGAGTTGGAGTTCACAGTGGGCAGTGCGGAAAGAAAGGCCAGGACCTGTGAGTGGAGTTTTGGAACAACACAGGCAGAAAAGCCAGACTCGGGCCTTGCTTGGACTGCTGCTAGACACAAAGGTGGTTCCACAGCTGAGGGCAGCACACGGGAGCCGGACCTGGGCTGGTCACTGCTTCTCTGAGCCACAGGGATGGGCAGCACTGAGCTTAGCGCTCATGGGACCTGGAAGGCGAGAGCAGGCAGGACCTTCCAATGGTCCAAAAACTCCCTCTTCCTGGAAGGCCTGCAAACTGGATACAGGATGAGGGACCTGGGGCTCCGGGGCTCAGCACACCTGCAGAGTGGTTAGGCTTTGTGTGTGGAGAACAATGACCTTAGTCTGCACTGGAAAAGGATCCCTGGAAGATTTTTTAAATACAGCCTTGAGAGTTTTCCTGGGAGTCCCCTCTGACTCTATCAAGAGCCAACTCTAAGACATTGTGAAACTCCACCAGCTCCCGGTGACTTATTACTGGGAGCCTTCAGCAGCAGGCCAAAGGAGGTGTGCACAGGTGCACAGCACTGCAAAATTCTGCCCGCAGAAAGTAGCCAACTATTTACTCCAGGGGTCGGGATACCGCAGCCAGTGGGCTGAAGCCAGCCCACTGCCTCCACTTTTATGGACCACAAGCTAAGAATGGCTTTTACATTTTTAAACGGTTATGTAAGTTCTACATAATATCCTGATTTTGCCTCTGGGCTGGTAAGCCTAAAATATTTAGTATCTAGCCTCTTCAGAGGAAGTTGGTGGGCCGGATCTATTCTACCCTCTATCCCACCCATTTCATCTCCTTTTTCTTCATCCCGCCATTCCTACATTCTCAGGTGTGTGTCCATGTGCAGAGGATGTGTGCTGCCTCCTATCCAGGAAATCAGGTCATGTGGAACACAGAGCAGAATCTGGGCCTCAGCCCCATCTCTCTCTGCCTGTGTGACCATTTGCAGCTAAAAGGTTGCCCTGAACATCAAATTAGATGCGGGTTACGAATATACATTTTTTAAAGCTCAGAACACTTTCGGAATGAAAGTTTATTGTTGTTTGTGATTATTTATGAATTGATTTGTCACCAAAATTTATTTTCTCTTCTCATAAATATTGAAACCTGACATTCCTTCCCAGTCTGTACATGGGGGGCGGGGGAGTCGCTCAACTGCCAAATCGATGACCTGTGATCTAATCCTGCCCCCCACCCTCCCCTCCCATCAGGATAACCTCTCCGTCTCAGTCAGTTCCCACCTGGCTGGGGCCCTATGCTAAAACACAGCCGCCTGAACAGAGCTCACTCAGTCGACGTTGTGCCATTGGGAAAATCATTCTGTCTCCACATTCAGATATGCTGAAGGGAGACAGAGGATTGAACCATGCTATTTTAGGAAACCAAGAGAAACTAAACTTCTTATACAAAGAAACACTGAGGCCTCTGAGCAACTCAAGAAGTGCGACATGTAAAATCCTAAGTCATTTCCAAAACTGGGATTGCCATTTACGTTTACGTGACATCTTGGTTACCCCATACCTCACGAATCCATCTTAATTAGCGTTCATAACAGCCTATGAGGTCGGCAAATATGTCATTTTGAGGATGAGGAAACCGAAGCTTAAAAAGTCTCGGGCCACCAGATTAGGAAGGGGTGGGGCTAGGACTGGAACCCAGGCCTCACTCCAGGGAGGCCAGGGCTTTGTCCACTGGGCAACAGCCCCTTTCCACCACAAGCTCAGAAACGACTCCTGGATTTCCTCCAATTCCAAGCAGCTTTCCAATAAAGCACATGACTGTTATTATTTGCAAGAATAAGGCTGGTACAGTAGTCGGTCCACTTTTGAGGCATACGAGAAGTAACCTCCTTTTATTATGATAGCGTTTATTTACAAGACAACAATGAGGATATTCTGACAACACAACAGCCCTTCAGCTTCCCTCAAGTCACCCCAAACTGGAGTGTGCCTGAAGCAACAGGGAGATGCATGACAGTGGCAGCCCATTTGGTCTGGGGAACCCTGCACCAGCTGTTAGGTGAGGTGGGGTAGGGGTCGGGGACACAGACCCTCCCTCTCAGGATCAGAGGGCCATCTTTAGCTAGAAGAATACCTTAAGAAGCAGTAGCTAAGACTCCCTTCAAAGGAGTGAAAGAAAGGAAGGCAGACCTTGGGCGTTTATGATGCAAATGCTGTTAAGTGGAGATGTCAGGATTAGCCCGCAAGGTGCTCAGTGATCTAGACAGCGCTCATTTTCTGGGAAGCTTGGAAAAACCAAGTGATGATTTTACAGACGGGGCGCATGCTTCAAAACAGCACTCAAGGAGACCTGCAGACCTCATTGCTGCCTCCAGCCAATAGGGGGCTCTCTAAGGTCTGTGGCCTGGGATCAGCTCTGCCAGCCTCCGCCCATGGGAGACCACCACCGGGGTTCTGCTCTGTGCTAGGAAGAGCAAGATAAGAGTGGAAGGCCCTAACCTCTACAGAGAGATCCAAAGGGAAAAATCTTTGGGAAAACACAGGGTGGAACATGCCATGAAGCAAGAGGCCTGCACAAAATCCCACAGTCATCCACGAGAGAGAGAAGGAAACCAAGCCAAACGCGCCCTCCCTCTGGCAAGAGCTCAAGGCAGTTACCTGAGTTGCAACCACACATGGTCGTATCTTGTTTTATGAGACAGTTCTCTGAATAGCCTTTTCAGTCAGGTTTTTGTCAATCAATCACATCTCTCCATTGACATAACTAAAGAATAAATACTGATGTCTCAAACTTCAGCTTATTCTGTAAAAACAGTTGATTTGTAAGTAAGCGCTTCAAAGCAGGGACAAATGCTTGCTCCTTAAAGCAAACCTGTGATAAATCTACCCAAAAAGAAAGAATGATTTTGCTCAGCACACACTTATTGAGTGCCTGCTGTATGCCTTGAACAAGAAGATGGGCCTGGTCTCCTAGAGCTAGAGTGTAGTGAGGAGGATAAACATGCAAATCATGGCTGTATGATGCGAAAAAGGCAAATGAGGAGCGTGTCCAAGGTACAGACAGAGCCTAGAGGAAGGCAGGCCTCACAATAAGTACACCTGGCTGCTATGGGAGGAGGCCTGGTGGCACAGTGGTTAAAGAGTTTGGCTGGTAACCAAAAGGTCAGTGGTTTGGACTCATCAGCTACTCCACGGAAGAAAGATGTGGCAGTCTGCTTCCGTAAAGATTTACAGCCTTGGAAATCCTATGGGCCAGTTCTACTCTGTCCTATGGGGTCGCCATGAGTCAGAATTGACTCAGTGGCAATGGGTTTTGGCTCTTCCTCTGCTGGGTCAGCTCCTGCATGAAGCCTATCCGAGCCTCCCGAGAAGAACTGACTGCCCAGCCTTCTGTGTCCCTTTGCACCTAGTACTCACGTTACTCAGTACCCACAACTCTCTTGTGTCCTAACCTGTTCACAAGACTGAGGCCTCACTGAGAAACACCTGAGGACAGGGCCATGCCTGTTTATATTCCTTGCACAGGGCCTGACACAATTTAAAAAGAAAAAAAAAAGCTGCCATTGAGTTGATTCTGACTCATGGCGACCCCATGTGTGTCAGGGTAGAACTGTTTTCAGAACTAGATCTCCAGGCATCTCTTCTAAGGCACCTCTGCTTGAACTTGAATCCCCAACCTTCCAGGTAGCAGCTGCGCCATTTGCACCACCTTCTGCCTGGCACATAGGAAGCACTGAATGCAAAGGTTTATTGAAGGAACTTAAAGGTAGAGAAAGAGTACTTCCATTCCCCACCCTTTCCCCCAACTTGTAGCTAAGTAAACAAGGACTTTTCAGTTAAAAAGGCAAAGAACACAAAAAGTAAACATAATTTTGTTTGAGAGAGAGAGAGAGGAACTATAAATCGGCCCAAGATGGGTGCTGGCTCAGTCCTTTTTCGAGGACCAGTGCTAACCAGTAAATTCTCCAAGCAAAGGGCACAGGACATTGGGCAAAAGCAAATGTTTAAAAGTGAGAGGTACCTGAGTACCTCTCACTCAGCCCGGAGCATTACAGGGGCCGGCACATATCCAACCAAATAACCAGTTCGCTGAAGCAGAAACTAATGTACGTGATTTCAGGAAGGAAACCAGGTGCCTATAAAGCAGTGTTGCATGGTTTGCTATGGCCTCTATGTAACCACAGTCTGGTTATTTCTGGGGGCGTCTAAGGTAGAACTAGGGTGACTGATTATACAAGAATGTTTTCCAGTCGCAATGTGTATGGGACGCATATTGCTTTCCAGATAGGAAGTTGTTTAAAAATCTCTAAAACTAAAAACGTTATTTTCCACAAAACATGGATGAGAAAGATGCCTGGGTCAAACCCCTCTCACTTGGGAAACATTTGAAAGCACTCCCATTGACAAGTTGCCTGCAAGAAAGACTGCAGACAGATTTCTATTTTAGAGCCAAGATCAGAGAACAAGCTTAAGACACATGTGTCTCAACTCAGAGCAGCTGCTTCTCCAAACAGCTCAAAATAGAGACTCTTTAAAACACACACACAATACCGACAAGACCAGCAGGGCCTGATCTGGGACAAAGGATTTCATTTTCTTACCAAGCCTAAAAACTTCAAAACCTATATATGTTTAAACTAAATACAGTTCAATACATTTGTCACTAATCTTAAACCAAGAAGCCTGAGCACCCCCGGGGCAGCCCGGACGGCCTCAGGAAAGTTTAATCTTGGGAGAAACTGGTCCACCAGTGGTCTTGCTGAAGATGAACACATTGTACGCTGTCAGGGGGTCTTCTCAGGTACTCTGTCATCAGCCTCAGCTGGGCAGCACACTGTAATTGTGGGATGCTGGCTAGGTGCAGTGGCAAGCTTGCTTTCTGGAAGCAGCTGACATAAATCAAGGAACAGTCAGCTCCTCTGAGCTTGTGTGTTTGCCAGAAGATTGAGATTCTGAAGGAATTTTCTCAAGGTCATTGTCATTAAGGGTCAAGGGGCCATGCTTAGGCACAGGCAACAGGCTTGGCGCAAATGATGAGGCCAGTAGGAAAAATGAACATGCTGAGACAGAGGAAGGAAGAGTAGCTTCTCACCAAAGCATACCCAGGTAATGGGTGGAGACCTGTGGTAGCCCAGGAGCCAGCCCCCCACTTCCCACTTGTCAGGTTTCCTTGCCTAGTGCTGGTAAAGGGACAGCAGATGCTCTGTGGCATGGGGTAGACGGTGTGGTGGAGGCGAACATGTCTTTCCCGCCTATCGGTAACACTGGGAAGCTCTCTGAGCTGAAGGAGGAAGCCCCTTGAAGCTAGGCACTTGGCAAGGCACTTCCTTGTTGACATGCCAGGTTCCTTTGGGGGGTAAGGGGACGCACTGCAGGAGGCATCCTACAGCAGAGTGGTCTGAGGCAGGAGGAAAGGCACTTCAAAGCCCAGCCACAGCCTGGGAGGTGGGGCCTTTTTGCTCATATCCCTGACATAGCAACTCCCCTGACTTAAGAAGGGAGGAAGAAAGGGCTGGGTACTGACGCTTAAGCGTAGGAAATAGCACTCTGCCGGTGCGTGCTGCAGAGCATTCTGGGAAGGGGGCCCTCCACCCTGGCCCAGGCCTTTCCCAGGACCAGAGGCCCTGACCGCTTTTTCAATTCCAAAGAGCCACTGTTTTCACTGGTGATAGGTTTACCTTCAGGAAGGCTCAAGTCGGGAAAGCCAAAACCCTCCTTTCCTCTTCTTCCTTAAACCCTACCAGGCTAAGCTTGGGGCAGGAAAACACCTTCTCCCCAAAGAGGCAACACTGGTGGTACCGGAAGATGACTGATACAGTTCAAGCCGTCCTGAGTGAACCTGTGCTGTGCCCGACGCCCGGGGCTTCCGTTGGTAACCCCCACCCACCCCAGGAAGGCAGAACCTCTGAGTCCCAAGTACAGCTCTGCAATCCTCACCCACAGATGCCCAGTCTATGCGTGGGAAGGGAAGGGAAAGGCTGCCACAACCTCCACCCGCGGCTGGAGGTACACAGCAACAACACAGGACTCAGTTACTGAGTCGATGGGTGAACGCTGGGGGTGCCCGTGCTCCTGTGTCTCAGGAATCACTGAGATTCCAGAGCGGGCGCCGAGTCACAGAGCTGCTCTGTGGAGCCAGACAGAGCCTAGCAGCACTGGGGGCTGGAAGGTAGGCGCCTGTGTCAGCCTTATTCCTGGACACTCTGATCCCAGTCCTGGGGAGGGAGAATCCCAAGAAAGCACCAGGCTCTGAACGGCTCTGAACCAGCCTCAATCACTGATGGGCTGGATGGCTTTCAGCAGCTTCCTAACCTCCGAGTCTGTCTTCTTGTCTGTAAAACTGGGATGATAACGTCAGCCTTGTAGAGCCGATATAAGGCTCAGAGGATACAAAGTAGGTATCAGTGTCAGTAAATGGAAAAGTCACAGCAATGTCCATTGAGATTTTGGAGACACCAACAGCGTTGCCCTTCCTGACCACAGGCGTGAAACTCATGTGCACCCATGCAATCCTCACACCCACCCAATGACAGCAAGTGCCTTTGTTATCCCTGCTTTATGGAGGGGATGCAGAGGATAGAGATGACAGGACTTTGTCTTGGGACCACACTAGTAAATGGAAGGGCCTAGTGCAGACTGAGATCAGGGTGCTGACAAGAACCAATGCTCTCATCACTGCACTTGAGAAAAAGCCCCCGTGTAAGACCTAACAGACACGTGCAAAGACGATGACAACTCAAGGCTAGGCTAATGGGACCTTGTGGTGCCGAGGGGTCCCAGAGGGGTGACCCTGTCTGGGGAGCTAGCCACAGAAGTCTCCTGAAGGAGGCTGCACTGGACAGGAACACTGATGGGGACATAAGGTTTTTATGGACAGACACGGGATGGAAAGGTAAGGACATGGCCACAGAGAACAGAACAAGCGGCCTACACTTAGCGAGTCACAAAACAAAGAAAGAAGGAAAAAGGATGGGGGAGGGGGAAGTAGGGAAGGAAATTATAATAAAAGTTGTGCACCTTTGGATCATCATGGCATTTTCTCCATGAGAAACCAAGCAGCTCCTGCCTTGGCCTTGTCACGGTGACCAGCAAAGCTGCTCAGAGCCTCTCCAGGCTGGGAAGAGACAAACCAGGACAATGACGTGCTGCAGTGCACCTGAGTAGCTGGGCCTCTGCTGGCCAGATGCACAGGCTGCGCTTTCCCCAGGTCCGGGAGGGGGTTCCCAGAGGGTCAGCAGGGCTTGAAGCATGTGGCCTGGCTCTAAGCAACTTCCTCCTGGCACCCTTGCCCAATACTGACCTGGAGCAGAGGACAGAGATGCAGAAGAGCTCACAGTCACCTTCCAGCCAGACTCATATGCATTCTGTCCCCTTCTGCTTAAAGTGTCTGGGTGACAGGAAGCCAACATGGCTCCCCAGGCTCTGGGCTGATACAGTGTATAGTAAGGAGTTCTCTATTCACAAGAAGGTCAGGCATCTCCATCAAAATGTAAAATACGTAGATGGCCCTGCATCTCTTGGGTAAATAGGAATAAGCATCGCCAAGCATACTGTCAACTCCTCACCGCATCGATCTGCTAAACCCCGCAAACACAAATGCTCTGTGTGCACCAGGGCGTCGTCCATGGCCCATCCATCCACGACCAGCCAATGAACATTTTCAAACATCGGCAAGAAAATCTAATCTTTTACAACTGTTATCTAGAAACCTTTTATAATTGTCTGCAGGGTTATTTTTTGCACTTGTTTTTCTACTCTATGACAAAAGTACTTCCCAAGTAAACTGTTAACGGAAGCTCTGACAATGTTTATTATAAATGACCCTTAACTCAAGATTCTTGAATAAGGTCATTTAGTCAAAAGGCGTAAGGCCCTAATTTAATCAAGCAGATTCAGACGGTGTTATTTTATAAGAAGTAGGGACGAGAGTCATTCATTTTTAAGAGAAGGATGGAAAGAACAGGGTGAACCTGACGCAGTAGGCAATGCTCTTGATCACCATGTATAGTTTCTGCAGGTTTATATAAAGAACTTTTTTTTTTTTTAGGTCCATGTGGCAAGAATAAGCAAGCCAGAATGGCTTTAAAAGGGCCTTCTCAAGGGAATGTGAAGTGGATTTTTTTTTAAGCAATCCAGGCAAAGTGGTTGAAGCTGGGGGAGACATGTGAGCCTGGAGACTCTAGTCCCCAACATTTCCCTACAACCATCCACAGCCAGGCATCAAGGCTGCCTGTGTTTCTAATGTTTCTCTCCTAGTCAAACGAGACAACTCTGAGTTCTCAAATGCCCTCCAAAATCTAAATCATGACCTTTCGTACCAGCCTTGAAAGGTAAATGACAAGCAGGTTCCTGGAGGCAACAACACAGAGAGATGAAGTCTTCCACCCAGGTCAAAAAGCATGAATCTGAGAAGTCAAGTAAGGTTTGCAAAGCAGACAAAGATGTCCCAAAGAGATTATTGCCAAAATAATATCATCAGAGATCTAGGAGAGAAAAAACGTTGACCACAAAGGTATGATGGTGTTATAGATTGAATTGCGTCCCCCAAAAATATGTGTCAACTTGGCTAGGCCACGATTCCCAGTATTGTGTGATTGTCCTCTATTTTGTGATCTGATGTAATTATCCTATGTGTTGTAAATCCTAACTTCTATGATGTTAAGGAGGCAGGTATGTTAATGAGGCAGACTCAATCTACAGGATTAGGTTGTATCTTGAGTCAATCGTTTTTGATATATAATAGAGAGAATCCAGCATAGAGGAGAAGGACCTCGTACCACCAAGAAACAAAAGCCAGGAGTGGTGCATGTCTTTGGACCTGGGGTCCCTGAGCTGAGAAGCTCCTAGACCAGGGGAAGATTGATAAAAAGGACCTTCCCCCAGAGCTGACAGAGAGAGAAAGTGTTCCCCTAGAACTGGCTCCCTGAATTCGGACTTCTAGCCTCCTAGACTGTGAGAGAATAAATTTGTTTGTTAAAGCCATCCACTTGTGGTATTTCTGTTATAGCAGCACTAGATAAATGAGACAGACGGAGGAAACATTAATGAAGCCAAGGAGGAGATAAACTGGCAAGCCTTAGTAACGTGTTGACAAGAGAGGTAGAGAGAGGGAGGGGCACTGCCAAGTGTCATGCTCAGGCTTTGGCTGGAGTGGTTCCGTAGACCATGGGGCCACCTCCAGGGTGGTGGGAAACCTGAGCATGTGGAGTTTACAAGGTTGGCTTTGGACGTGCCATGTTGGTGGCATGGGTGGCAGCTGGTAAATGATCCAGAGCTGGACGAGTCTGGGAGCTGAAAGGACAGAGTCTCAAAGTGCTGGGAGTGCCCCAGCCTCCTGAAGAGAGACTGCAGGTATAAAGCGCACACCATAGAGATGAAGACAGGGAGCCCAGGAGGCTGGGGCAGATTGGAAGTGGTGGAGGAAAGTCAGGCGGGGGCACCATGCCACAAAAGCCAGGAGGGCACTTGCGCTAAACGAGGCTGGCCAGTGTTCTCCGAGTGGCGACACAGCGCAGGTTCAGGTGCGCTGAGACCGGGTGGAAGGGGCCACGGAACGAGTGGGAGGCGGGGAGAGGACGACAGCCAGGAAGACCCCAGGGAGACACTGCCCAAACTGCTCAGAAAGGCTAAGAAACTGCCTAGGCCACACAGCTAATGAGTGGTGGAGCAGCTCCTTCTACTCTGCCTGGGTTTGTGGAAGGGATGAATAAATTAATTAACAAACCAGGGCACAGTCCCCCTGAGTGGCAATTTGCTTCTTTCTTGCACCAGCAGTGCTCTGATATACTATAAAATGGAAAGGTAAGGGGTTCCCCTGGGAGGCACAGGGCCACCCCCAGACACATCTTAACACCACCCCTCACCAGAGCATCTGCGGCTCTTCCAAAGCCACCCAGCCAGCCAGGGCTGAAATCAGACATAATCTGGCAAACTAAGTCTGGGCCCTCCTTGCAGTAGCCAGAGGTTCCCCAGATGTGAAGGCTGGAGGTATATTTTTTTAATATTGTTTTCTGTTTATTTATTAATTTATATTGTTGTTACTGAATTGATTCTGACTTACAGTGACCCCATGTGTGCAGAGAAGAACTGTTCCATAGGAAAGCAGACTGCCAGGTCTTACTCCCAAGCTGCCTCTGGGTGGGTCTGAACGGCCAATGTTTCAGTTAGTAGTCCAGTGCTAACTGGACCACCCTGGAATCTCTTACATTAACTTTTTAAGTTGTTGTTTTGTTGTGTGTCATCGAGTCCATTTCAACTCACAACGACCCTATAGGACAGACTAGAACTACTCTGCAGGGTTTTCTAGATTGTAATCTTCATGGGAGCAGGTCACTAGGTCTTTCTCTTGTGGAGTCACTGGGTGAGTTCAAACTGCTGCCCTTTTGGTTAGCAGTCTGGTGCTTAACCACTGCATCACCAGGGTTCTTTACATTAATTTATAGTAATAAACAATTACTGTGAACAAAAAATACCCTCAAATAACACATGCAAAAATTAAAGTCCCGGTAGCACCACTCCCCAGATATAACCGCTGTTAATAATCTCATGTATCATCTTCTAGGTACAACCATAATGGTCAGATTTTTGCTCATTCATATTCTGAGTTTATCTCTGTTGTTGTTGTTACGTGTTGTCAAGTCGGCTCCGACTTCACAGCAGTCCCATGCACGTACACCAGAAGAAAACGAGTCCTGCACCATCCTCACAATCGTTGATGCTTGAGCCCCTGGTTGCAGCCACTGTATCAATCCATCTAGTTGAGGGTCTTCCCCTTTTTCACTGACCATCTACTTTACCAAGTGTGACGTCCTTCTCTGGGGACTGGTCCCTCCTGATAACATGACCATAGTACATGAGACAAAGGCTCAACATCCTTGCTGTACATTCTGGATATACTTCAGCCAAACTAAAATAAGACCTAAATAATGTCACCATATGGCCATGGGAAACAGCTCTTGATGTTTCACCTTACAAACATTTCTGGAGCAACCCTCACTGGGCACTGGACACACAGTCAGGACTGACACGCTGCTGGCCCTCGGGAACTCACCAGTCAAGGGCAAGATAACAGTCTGGACCCAGCTCACTAGCTGGTTGCTTCAGTTGGTTCACTTCCCTTCTGTAGACCTCAGCTTCCCGCATCAAAAAAGAGGTTGGAGTCTAAGGTATTACTTTTCAAACTTTTTTGTATTCTTAGTTGTAGAACACTGTTTTCAAACGACATCTGCATGGATGCACAATACTGTTAAGCAGATAAAAACAGAGAGGCTCTAGCTGAAGACAGGGGAGGTGGGTTTTAGGCTGCTCCCTGCTCCCCTCCCCATTTCTTCTTGAGCTGTGAAGAACTTGGTGGGGAACCTCTGGACTAGAAGAGTGGCCTGTTAGGCCCTTCCCACCCTGACCTTCTGGGGCCCTAGCCATACTTACTTGGTGACGCAGATCACAACTGTAAGGACTGACCTCAACCCCTTCGCTCGTAGAACAAAGTCCAGATTAATCAATTGATATTTTTGAAAGAAGCAGAAATAAAAATTTAATAAACTCGGCTATGCAGCTATAAATTCTAGCAGAAATTCATCCGCAAAACTGGTCGTGCACATAAATTCTATAAACCCACTGCCATCGAGCTGATTCCGACTCATAGCAACCCTATAGGACAGAGGTAGAACTGCCCCATAGAGTTTCCAAGGAGCGCCTGGTGGATTCAAACTGCTGACCTCTTGGTTAGCAGCTGTGGCACTTAACCACCACGCCACCAGGGTTTCCTAAATGGAGGACAAACAAATCTGCTCTGTGCCCTGGCTTCTGTTGGGTACAAAATTTCAGCTGGCGTACTATAACGCTTAACTGCTTTCCCCTTGATGGTGGTGGTGGTGAACCCATGTTGTTTTGTTTTCAGTGCTGTTTGTCTTTTGACAGCCTTTTCTTTTTACTTTGTTTTTAATGAAGTGAAACCAGAAGTGCTGGGCCTCATGAACCATCAAAGGGAAGTGCTTCCCTTCTGAGCCTGGGGGGTAGGCGCCGCATGTCCCATGGGAGGTTTCAAAAAGCATTGAATAGGCTCAGTGATGAAGAAATACCCACTGGAAAGGAAAAGTGCACTTCAAAATCCTCCTGTGGCCTTCGGCCTATCAGACTGCAATCCGCAGCCTCTGCCGCAGTACTTCACCACCGGAGGACACGGGCAGCATTAGGAGGTGCAAAGCGCTAAGAGCTGAGGGATAATTACAAAAGAAATACAGCCAAGCAGTCCTCCCTGACCACAGACGGGAACTTAGGGAAATCCCAGGCTCTTGTTACTCACATTTAGCAGCTACTCTACTTATCTGGTGTTGTTTCAAGCTCATTCTCTCCATTTACACTTGCCTGTGCGCTGATGCCATCCCAATACAAAACCCTGCGCTAAGCACTAATCCATCACGGAGGAACCAGAAGAAACATCTACAAAAGGGAAGGACAAGAGCCACGAAGCCAAAGAAGCTCTTTTGCTTACTGACTGTACGCACTGGGTCGTGCTGAGCCTTTGGCTCTTCACCTGTGGAAGGAGGACATACAATATGAGCTTGGGGGAAGTCCCTGGGAGGATCAGCGGAAATTTCTCAATCACTGCTCTCTGCACTGACTCTTCTGGGCAGTGCTAAGGTCAGGGAAATCTCAGTGCCTTTTTTCCCCTCCCAGCCTCTCCCCATCATTCTTCTCTCCACAGTGGTGGCGTCCACAGTTGGCTTGTAGTCACTCCCCAGAGCATTAGAAGCACCCATACAAACTATAGCCCCAGAAACAGCTACAGAGACATTGTATTTCGAGTGATTTCCGTCAAGCCGGTTCATGCTCCATCCCTCTCTGTCTGTAGCTACCCTAGTGGTGGTGGTTGGCAGGTGTATCTCCTGCTCTCCATGCACTTAAAAGCATTCAAGAACCTCTGAGTACAGCAGCTGGAGGAACCTTTGCTGAGAGTGAGGATATCCGAGCCAGCCCTCTGGCTTGGTCCTAAGTCACTGCGAGAACCCAGCAATCACTTCACCGGCCTCAGCTTCCATCAGACCATACGGTGTGGCTTCATTACCTCCAAAGTGCTTCCAAATACCACAAAGTGCCTTCATATGCCAGGGCCTTTGGTTAAAATTAGCAGAGCCAGCACCAGGGTGGAAAGCTCAATTGCGGGTGTGAATGCAGGCTCTGCCCCTGGCAGCTCTGTGACCTGTGCGCGAGCTGGAGAATCTTCCCAACATTCCTGGGCCTGAGTTTTCCCATCTGGAAAGTCAAGACATCATGACCCGCCCCGATGGGATGCTGTGTGGTTAAATGAAGTAAGGGAAGGAAAGCCTGCACCAAGTTGCCATTGTTGCTGTTATCATCACTCAGTGCACACAAAGTCCTTGAGGTGAGGGGCCCAGGGGCCACCTGTGGAATCTGTAACACACAAGGCCTCTGGTTCCACAGTCTGGTGGAAGATACCCGCTGGCCCCACAGTGAGACAGGGCAGAATGATGTAAGTGCTATGGGAAGGGAAAGGAGGGGGAGAGAGGGCCTGGGAAGGCTTCACACAGGGACAGGCACCGCAGCGGAGCCTTGTAAGATGGCAGGTTGCTGACAGGCAGGAAGGGGAAGGGCAAGCACCCACAAAGGCTCCGGGATATGGGCTCTCGCTTCCAGCAGGGAACCTAAGTGGCCTGAGCTCAGGATGCCTGAAGCACCCAAGGCAGAGGCTGTGTCTGTCTGGTACAGGGCGTGGGACCTGTTACAAAGAGCCTTGAGGGTGCAGCAGGGTGTGGAGGCGTCATTCCAAAGGCCCTGGGAAGCCAAGAAGATCCCTGAAATAAATGGGAAGTTATTGGGAAATAAATGTGGAGACAGAAAGGACTGGCCAGACCCCATCCCGGGGGCAGGAGGGATTAGAAGGCTATAGCAGTAGGCCATACAAAAGATGAGAAGCCTGAACAAAGCTGTGGAATTGGGAACAAAAGCGAAACAGTAGGAAAGAGATGAGACTTTGGGAAGTAGATCTGAGGTAGGAGGTGAAGAAAAGCAAAGTTGGTGATGATTCAGAGGGCCACAGCGGATGAGAAAGAGTTGGAAGAACAGTTAAGACACACCACAGCGTGGACACCACAAATAGAGCTTCTGAGCTTTCACAGCCAGAGAGAGGTAACACTTTCTTTGCAGCTCGCCAAGAACTTCAGAGTTCAGTCTGGATTTCTCACCTCCCACCCCAGCCCCCAAAATGGGTTGATACAAGCTGTGTGGAATTAGCTGAGGACACTTTTATTAGACTCCATGGCTGACTCATGGAAAACAGCTTTTAACAAAAAGATCTTCACCTTCTCTGGCCTTTTCTTGTCTATAGTTCACTTAAACTTATTTCTAGTCTAACACAGTGTTTTATTTGTTTTTAATAGGTGTAATATGGAATGCTACAGATCCAGACCAATCCCATTCATCTGCTGTCTCTTGTCAGACCACCAGCATTTCAAGGGCCCCGATGCAGCCCTCCGATCGCCAAGGGCTCTGGGCACATCCTCTGTGGCACACAGTGAGCTGGGTGCTAAGGACACCGAGGTGACTAAGAAAGGTATTATCTCTGCCCTTGTATCTAGTGAGTAAGACAGACATGGAGTCAGGGTGCTTTCAAAGGGAGCCTGAGGTTCTCCATTACCACGTGGAGCTGCCAGGAAATGGCCCCTCGCAGTTAACTAATGAAACAAATTACTTAAAAAATAATAATAATTGTTTTTAACTTGACTATAATCTATAAGACTTCAAAACAAGCAGTGGTCCTACTTTTATGATATGAGAATCTTCTACTAGCTATTCCCAATAGATTACTGTGATTACAAAGTACCTGAGCCATAGCCGAGCAGTGGGCAATACGCACCCCTCCCTCCACCTTCAAAATTTCACGAGTAGGACAGACGAAGCATCCTCACTCTATCATCCTCACTCTATCATCACGGCTCCACAAGTGCCTTGGCATGCGTACAGCTACTCCATCCATTCCAGTTATTGATGCCTCCTATGAGCGCCAGAGAGACAAACCACATGCTGGGCTTCAGACTCCAAAGACCTCAGCAAGCCTGGGGCAGAGGCTAGAGCCACGTCACGGTGGCTGCACAGAAGGGAGCCAGACTTGTCCTTTAGCCCACAGGGAGACAATGAAGGATCTGGAGCAGGGCCCTCAGAGGGTCAGATCAGTGCTGGAGGGTGAGTATTCCTGTCTAATAATCTCACGTTACAGATGGGGAAAAGTCCACAGAGAGACATTTACTGTAGAGCAGGAGGGTCCAGAGTAGGGCCCTAGTTTCCTCACGCCAAGTCAATGTCATTTCAGGTCCACTTTTTCTTAGCCCCAAACATTAACCAATTAACACGTCAGTTCTGTCCTATAGCCAGAACCCAGGCTGAAGGTCAACCATGGTGCAGGTGGGGGTAGCCCAAGAGCTCATCCTTGAGGTCCCTATGGCGGAGGAGGCTGTGAGATAGCAAGGCCAAGGTCCTTGCTTCTCATCCTTGTTGGGAAGATCAAGTGGAATTATTAAGTGTTGCACATAATAGGTCGTCAGGAAATGCTGCGGGCTCTCTCTTAGTGACTCATGAGACGAACAGGTTTTTATTCAATTAACTGAGAACACAAACAATTTTATAATACTGTCTTTCCTATGGAAAAGAGTCTTGTATTCTGAGTAATAAATAAATGTCTTGAAAACCAGCTCTTGGGGCACAATCCAAAGAAGGAAAAATACGAAATTCAACAGTCTTCTTAGAGAAAACAGCCACCTATCTCAACTGATGAAATTTCACAAACTATTAAGATCTCACCCTGATCCACTAAGAATTCTATCTTCATCATCATCACCTGTGCAAAACTACACCTTAAAACCAGGCCTGCCAGTTTCTACCCGGTAATATTCCTAAATGGTCTACCAGTTCTTACAATCTCCAAGCTGATGGTGAAGACCCACTGGCCTTGGCCTCTAGAGCTGCAATGGCCCAGGTCTCCTTCCAGGAGCTCAGGGAATTTCAAAGGCCAACAAAACATACACACTTGGCAAATGTCACCATTTTGTGTGGCTTGCATCCATGGAAGCCATGTTCCTTTAAAACTGCCTGAAGAGTAAATCTGTGTAACTTTAATGTGTTGCTGAAGAGGCCCTGGTGGCGCAGTGGTTAAGCACTTTGCTGCTAACTGAAAGGTCAGCGGTTTGAACCCACCAGCCGCTCCACGGGAGAAAGATGTGGCAATCTGCTTCCGTAAAGACTGGAGCCTTGGAAACCCTACTCTGTCCTACAGGCTCCCTATGAGTCGGAAACTACCTGACACCAACAGGTTTTTTTTTTTTTTTTTTTTAGTATGTTGCTGTTTAAAGAACCCTTGTGGTGACTTGCCCTGAAGACGACGAAGCTTTTGTACTGTTAAAAATCACACGGAATCAACCTGTCTTGTGATTCCGGCTTCCCATGCTAAGCATTATCATCGCCACCAGTTACTGAGCACTTATTTATCTGTGCCCTGCACTGTGCTAAGTGCTGTTCCACAAGGATGTTGTGTCGTTGTTAGGTGCCGCTGAGTGGGTCCTGACACATAGCGACCCCACGTACAACAGAACGAAACACTGTCCAGTCATGTGCCATCCTCACAATGGTTGCTATGTTTGAGCCCACTGCAGCCACTGTGTCGATCCATCTAGCTGAGGGTCTTCCTCTCTTTTGCTGATCCTCTGCCAAGCCTGATGTCCTTCTCTGGGGTCTGGTCCTTCCTGATGACACGTTCAAAGTACATGAGAAGACACCTCGCCATCCTCCCTTCTAAGGAGCATGCTGGCTGTACTTCTTCCAAGACCGGTTTGTCCGTTGTTCTTTCAGTTCACAGTATATTCAATATTCTTCCCTAGCACCATTATTCAAAGGCATCAATTCTTCTTCAGACTTCCTTATTCACTGTCCAGCTTTTGCATGCATGAGGCAATTGAAAATACCACGGCTGGCTTGGGTCACGCACACTTTAGTCCTCAAGGTGACATCTTTGCTTTTTACCACTTTAAAGAGATCTTTAAAAAAAGACCTCTTTTACAAGGATAACCTCACTTAATCCTCACAACAAGGAGGCAGCTTCTACTATTGTTCACATTTTACAGATGAGAAAACTGAGATCAGGGAGTTTAGGAAACATCCCCAGGGTCTCCCAGCCAGTCAGCAGCAGTCAGGCCAGGATCCTGGCCCCCTGATTCCAGGGCCAGAGCTCTTAACCCCTGTACTGTAAGCACCTCCAAGCAGCCATAACACATTCCTACTCCTCTTCTTTGCCTGTTCTAAAGGGATTATGAAGTCTGCAATGCAGAGGGTCCAGTATCTGACTGTCACAGGCAGGAATGCCACAGGCGCTGCATCAGAGCTGCTACCGTGACCTTGGACAAGCTGTCTCCAAAGGCAGAGCACTCCTCTTGGCCGGTTCCAAATGCTGGGCTGCAGGGCAGGTCCCAGCTGCAGCCAGGAGCACAGCCTGGCTGCACCTCCCCACCATCAGGCCTTAGCCACAGCTGCACTCCTAGGGCCTGTGTATCTCCCCCAGGGCAGGAAGCCCCTTCCAAGGCAGGCTGCATCTCCCCCAGTCTGCCAGCAGCAGGGCAGCTCTGAACTGAAGGTGAAAGTATCTGAAAGCCAAGACTATAGACTGTATACACATAGCAATTTGTTACTGTGAAAAACCATCTGTTTCTCGGTATTACAATCCTCAGAGGGCAAATTATAGCTAGCGTTCAACATAAAACATCAATTTAAACCATCAACTATTCATAATTTCAATTCTTTATTGGAAACCAAGGACATAAATGTCAGGGAATAAAGCAATATTTCTTTTATTAACTGTTCCATTCATCTGGCTATTAAATAAAACCAGGGCCCCAATAAATGGCAGGAGCCCTTTCCTGACAGCCACACCAAATAGCTCTATAATTCTCAGATGTTTTAAAGCAACGAAGCTGCATTATTTGAAAAGTTAAAAACTTTAATATATAATAAAATTAAGATTAATGTGATCTTAATACCTTGCAAAACTGTTTGCAGTGCCCTCATATTCAAATATATTTCTTCTCGTACGTTTTATTTTTAACAGCGCTCATTTGCACTGAGAACGCGCTGGCTTTATGACCAGGCTTTGTGAATGCCAACCGCCTCCAGCATTTTTCACTGACATCTAGGTTTCCCAGATTGAGCCGCCGCCCCACTGCCCGCCTGGCCGAGGCCATCTGAGTGCCTTCTGGAAGTGCAGCGCAGGGAGTGCGTGGCGCTCCAAGCTCGGTCCAATAGGACCCTCACAAAACAGTAAGTAAAAACAGCCTAATAAAGCACAGGGCAATAAGGTGCAGGGCGGGTTCTTGTTGCATGCATTTTTCTTTTTTTCCCCAGAGAACAACCTGAGCATAGAAAATGGAATCCACACAATACAGAGAAGACTGTTTCTTGAGTGCTTCTGTGTCCCAGGACCTACAGACTGAGGTTGTCATACGCACTGTCTCTCAACACTCCTGCAGGCTCAGTCCATTTACAGATCAGGAAACAGCTTTAGAAAGGTGAGTCACCCACTTGTCCCATCCACGTGGGATACACCTATGTGTTACCAACAAGGAAGTAAGGATAAGTAAGACACGGGGCCGGTACGTAAACATCTTGTAGGCTAATGGTTGTGATTGACACATAAATAATTGTTAAGTGCAGTCA
Source organism: Loxodonta africana (assembly GCF_030014295.1). NCBI lineage: Eukaryota > Metazoa > Chordata > Mammalia > Proboscidea > Elephantidae > Loxodonta > Loxodonta africana. The sequence continues at coordinate 89,619,244 of NC_087353.1, read as the reverse complement.
TCAGGGGCAGGACCAGGGGATCATGGGAACACACAGGAAAAGGACTTGAACTCTAAGACCACAGGACGAGGGATAATTGGCGGGTAGGGGTGTCAGGGAAGGCTCCTGAGGACCTGGGCCGCACCTGGGCTGAGTTTTATACAAATGCTAGCTTCTCTTTCTTTTTCAAGCTTTACTTTGTAAGACAGAGGTTGCCACCCTAAGAATAATTACCGTAAGGAATGTGACTATAATAGCACTGAAGAAATAATTTATATTCAAAATACCTACACTCAATCCCATGTCCCTCACAGCGCTGTTTTCTTTTTGCCTGCCAGTGCCGCATATCATGCCAACACCACAGTGATCACAGAGAAGTCTGCCGTTGGCTCCTGCCTCGTTATTGCCCCAACATAAATGTTTCCTCATTTCTAAATAACCTTATAATTTAGTTTTTGATGGCTGTATAATATTCCTTCCTCTTAAGGTGGACTGTCAATAACTATTTGTTTAATGAATGTGTGGATCAATTGATCAGTGCTTTCCTTGGGCACCACACACTTGCAGCCACAAAGCACTCTGACGAACACTTCTGTGGGTTCCTGTCACTGCCCAGGGAGGAGATTAACACTGTTCCTGTTTCAGAGATGAGGAAACTCTGGCTCAAGAGGCATGTGACTTGTCCCCCCTCCTCCTGACACTGATTCTAGGACTGCTGTCCTCCTGCACTGTCTAGGAGATGGGGAGTGCTTTCAGCGACAGTGGTGCTGGTGGTGGTGGCCGCAGCAGCAGTGACAGAGGAGAGAAGAAGGCAGATGGCTCTGAGCATGGGCTCCGGGAGGGCCCGGCAGGGACAGACACAAACCCACAGGTCCCGAGCAAACCAACGGCAGGGCAGCAGCCAAGTCTAGGCACCAGCTTCTGGCCTCCCCCACAGGCCCACAACACCTCAGCCAGAAAAAGGAGGCCGCCAGAACGTACTCAGCTTTCCCTTCTTGTGGTGGACACGTACAGTCAGCACCCACAACCAGGGAAGAAGAGAAAGCTTGAAGGGTAAACCACTTTGAATTGCTGTATTATTGGCCATCTCTGAGTCATACTTTTTAGCCTGCAGTGCAGGTAAAGAGAAAATCCAGCAATCAACAGGCAAGAAAATACCTGCACAGATACACTCGTACAACCTCACAGGGTTTGGTTCTTCCCCCCGCCCCCCTTTTGTTACTTTCTCATTTCAGATAACCCTGGTGAATGCCGGAAACAAAAGTTGCCTTTCCCTTGGGCCAGTGTGACCAACGGAAAACTCCCTGGTTTTATTAGAGTCCAGACTGGGAACGGGAGAGGCTCTGGCAGTTGCTACTCAAGTTTCAGTGCGTTCACAATTTGAATACCGTTCGGGACTCTTTAAATGTAACTGAAATAAACACACACCCAGAAAAGAGACTGACTGACTGCTAGCCCTCCTGGAGAGGCGCACTCCCTTCCATCAGCCACTGATCAGCTGCCCCAAGAAGCCCACACCAGACTCACTTTCAGTGCTCCAGACTGATAATTCACCTGCTCGTTCAACAAACATTTCACTAGCTACTACATGCAAGCCAGCTACAGTCCAGATTGTGGCATAAAAGTGCAATAGGTTTCCACCTTCATGAAACTTACATCCTCGTGGAGAAAGACAGGCAACAGATGTGTAACGTATCAGGAGAGGCCCATACCCCAGAGAACCAGGGTGGGATAAAGGGGATAGGTATGTGTGTGTGGGGGGTGCTGGCCCACAAAAAGAAGGTGGAGCCTCACTCTGTGGACCAATCCTGCTGAACTACTGTGTCAGCGTAGTCAGGTGCAGAGCTCCCAGGGACAACCTGATGTTCACAGGTTAATCCCAAAATTCCAAAAGACACAGCGTGGAACACCAAACCTCACACATCTGGAAAAAAAACCATCTCCAGAGTTAAGTAACTAGACTGCAAAGGCTGGATTCAGAGAGGGGAGAGAAAAGGACGGGGTCCCAGTCTGGATGCAGCTGGCTGGTTCCAGGACCTGTCTGAGCCCTCTCCTGGGGTGGGGGTCCCAGGGTTATGGTGAGGACCACACGGGAAGGGGAATATAAGCAGTAAAGAGCTGACTAAGATCGGGAGGAGGCTGCCACTACCACAGCGACTCTCCCGTGAAGGGTGGACAGATGGGGGGAAAGCCCAAGTCTTCCAGGGACCACCTGGGAACGAATCTGGCACCAACTTTACACTGACACTGTCCTCTCAAGTACCAGGCGGAGAACTAGTCAGATTTGTTCACACAAAATTCTCACTCCATATAGTCTTGTTCCCAGGGAGGAAATATCACTGCTCTGGGCAGCCCTCTTAGTTACAATATTAATCACAATCATCCCAACCCGGAATGACCCCGTGGGGGTCAAAAGCGCAGAGCTGGACGGAGCCTTTCCACTGCACAGCTAAACTGCAGGCCCTGCTCGCTACACTCCAACACCTACCACGCGCCTGGCAGCTACCAGCTCAAAACACATTTCTCGAATCAACAAATGAACAAAGAAGGGAGAAACCTGAGCCCAGGGAGGGAGGTGATCTTGCCCAAACTCACAAACTTATTAAGGGCAGCTAGAAGTGAACCCCACACTCTCTTCCTTAGGGCTGCTTTGACGTTACTATTATATTAGCAAGACCCAATACTTGATTTAAAATATTATACTGATAATTAATTCCATGGTCTACCTAATTGCAATTTAAGATCTAAGAACATCAATTTTTCATGCTATTTCTTAAGTTAGGCTTTTGCCAAAAATTCAAACTTTTAAACATTATGGAATTCAAACTTAGCTCCACCCCTGGGTGTGATGACCTGGTTCAGGTAAAAGCCCAAGGGGGTCTCCTGACTGACTGATGAGTCCCTCCTCTGCCTCGGCCAACACCGGCCCCAGGTCTTCTTAGTCATCTCCTGGAACATTTTCTGAGTAGTAAAAATGTTTCACTAAGAGCTTCTATCTGCCTGCTTGTCTAGAAGTCAAGAACCCCTGTCTATTAAATGGAGCACTCACAGTTTTATGGGAAAGGGCAGAAAGCAGAGGTACTACTGGCCAGTCACTCGGTAACCAGTGATCATTGCCTACAAAAGTACCTAGCCAGCCAGTCCACAGATACTTAACTTATTTTCAAGGGCACCTATTATACCCAGGCTCTGTGCCAGGAGCTGGAGGCACAACTGTAAAATGACCAAAAAGGGTCCCTGCTCTTGTGGGATTAGCATTATGATAGAGACAGACAGAAAAGGGGGAAAATAAGCAAGGTAAGGTCTGATAGTAACACAGGAAAATGACCTTAGGCCAGAGCTTCAAACTGGTTCATCCTGGTTCAGTCATGGCTAAGGAAGTGAAACCAGAACAGACCCAAACGTTTAAAATTTGGGTGAACTGGAATAGGAAAAATTACAGGTTGAAGACCTACTAGAAACTTAATCTCCCTTTTAGAAAACAAGGGCAGCGTACGTGTTGCATAGCAACCAAATCTCTTGTCCAGTAGTCAGAAACAGAGAGCCACCCCCCCAAAGATGGTAGGGGACAGCTCCGCTTTGAATGTCTGTCACTCTTCACAGTCCTGCCAATAATCCAATTTCATGCCTTAGGCTCATGAAAGGCCTCACTGTGCCTCTTCGGAGTCTTCCATTCCAGGGCTTTGACGTAAATTTTCCCGTTCTGGTTATCATTCCGGATCACCCAAATTGTAAAAATTTGGGTCTGTTCTTGTTTCGCTTCGTTGCCCATGACTGAACCAGTTCAAACCAGTTTGAGGCCCTGCCTTAGACTGGGATGCTGGCCGTGGAATTTCAGGGCATGTCAGGTAGAGAAAGCACAGTGGAGGGACTGCGAGGAGGGAGCACGCCCGCCAAGTTCAAGGACTGATGACTAGGCCCAAGCAGCCATGGCACAACGAGGGAGGGCGGCAGTGGTGAGACAGAGGAGGGACAGCAGGCGCCAGGTCCCAAGAGGCCCCAGGGACTGTGGAAGATGAGACAACGGGAAGGCATCAAAGGGTCCACCCAGGGCAGCTGCATGCTTTGAATAGTATTAATTAAAAGTAATACTAAGGTTGCAGGGTAAAAAATGAGGCCGAGAATGGAAGCAGTGGCCCGGTGAGAGATGACTGGTTTAGACCAAGGTGACAGCAATGCAGATGGAGAAAAGTGGTCAGATCCAGGGCATGTTCAGGAGGTAGGGCAGACTTGCTGGTGGTTTGCACGTGTGGAGTAAGGGAAGAGGGTTACACCTAGGTTTTAGCCTGAGGAGCTGCATGACCTGTGATGTGATTTCCAAGATGAAGGAGGATGGTAGGGAGGGGTGGGGTTAGGAGGAATATCAATAGTTCTTTTTTAAGCTATGTTAAATTTGAGATGTCTCTTCAAGTTGAGTAGAGCAGACAGTTGGAAATTTGGGTTGATATATAGACATTAAAGTCAGGAAAGGTGTGTGTTAGGGTTGTATCCTTTCATCATACTTATTCCATCTGTAGATGAGCAAATAATTTGAGAAGCTGGACTGTGTGAAGAAGAATACAGCATCAGGATTGGAGGAAGACTCATTAACAACCTGCGACATGTAGATGACACAACCTTGCTTGCTGAAAGTGAAGAGGACTTGAAGGACTTATGGATGAAGACAAAAGACTGTAGCCTTCCGTATGGATTATGCCTCAACATAAAGAAAATTAAAAGCCTCACAACTAGACCAATAAGCAACATCATGATTATCTTAGTCATCCAGCATTGCTATAACAGAAATACAACAAATGGATGGCTTCAACAAAGAGAAATTTATTTCCTCACAGTAAAGTAGGTTAAAAGTCCAAACTCAGGGTATCAGTTCCAGGGGAAGGCTTTCTCTCTCTGTCAGCCTTCTCATCAATCTTCTCCCAGACTAGGAGCTTCTCTGTGCAGAGACCCCGGGTCCAAAGGACGCACTCTGCTCCCGGCACGGCTTTCTTGGTGGTATGAGGTCCCCAACTCTCTGTTTGCTTCCCTTTCACCTCTTGTAAGGTAAAAGGTGGTGTAGGCCACACCCCAGGGAAACTCCCTTTGTATTGGCTCAGGGATATGACTTTAGTAAGGGTGTTACAATCCCACCCTAATCCTCTCTAACATAAAACTACAATCACAAAATGGAGGAAAACCACACAATACTGGGAATCATGGCCCAGCCATATTGACACACACATTTTTGGGGGGACATAATTCAATCCATGACAATGATAAATGGAGAAAATATTGAAGTTGTCAAGGATTTCATTTTACTTGGATCCAATTAACGCCCATGGAAGCAACAGTCAAGATATCAAACAATGCATTGCATTGGGCAAATGTGCTGCAAAAGACCTCTTTAAAGTGTTAAAAAAGCAAAGATGTCACTTTGAGGACTAAGTGCACCATGGTATTTTCAATTGCCTCATATGCATGCAAAAGCTGAACAGTGAATAAGGGAGACCAAAGAAGACTTAAAAAAAAAAATATTAACACCTTTAAATTATGGTGTTGGCGAAGAATATTGAATACACCATGGACTGCGAAAAAAATGAACAAATCTGTCTTGGAAAAATTACAGCCAGAGTGCTCCTTGGAAGGGAAGATGGTGAGGCTTTGTCTCACGTACCTTGGACATGTTATCAGGAGAAGGACATCATGCTTGGTAGAGAGATGGACTGACACAGTGGCTGTAACAATGAGCTTAAACACAGCAACGACTGTGAGGATGGCACAGGATCAGGCAGTGTCTCGTTCTGCTGTACACAGGATCACTATGATTCGGAACCAACTCAATGGCACCTAATAACAACAACGTATGGACATCATCCTTCTAAGGATGGTATTTAAAGCCAAGACAGTGAAAGGGATCTCCTAGGGACAGAGATAAAGATACGAGACAGTAGGGGCCCAAAAACTCCTAGGCACTCCAACATTAGAGGCTGAGCAGGGGTGGGAATCCAGCAAAGAGTGACTAACAAGGTGGGATAAACCAGGAGCCTCTGGTGTCCCAGGAGTCAGAGGGGAAACAAAAGGTTTTTAAGAAGGAGAGAGGGGTCAGCTATAGAGAGCTTCGTAAGGTTTCATCATGTAACACATGATTTTTCCTTCCCCTGCTCCCTTGTGCACGATCATGCTGAAAAGGCAAGATTTCAGCTTGAGATTCTTAGTTCTCAGCCCCTAGAGAAGGAAGTTTCTTCTTTTATTTTAGAATAATGATACTTCTTCAAAGAATAGCTTCAGCCTAGCCAAACGATTTTCACAGTCTCAGCAAAGACAAGAAGGAATGGTGGCAGGCATGGAGCCCTGAGAATTCTAAAATGCCTGTGAGCTGAAGAAAAAGGGATGCTTTCGTAAGGATGGGAAGAGGTTATCTGACAGTTGGTATCTTTGGGAGAAGAGAAATAAAAGGGGAAAATAAAAGTAGAAAAGAAAAAGGATATTCAAATTCTAGATTCAATATCAACTAAAAGGAATAAAGTCAAACTCAAGCAATTCTATGTAATATAAGTTATTGTTACTCTTGTTTCCCTGAACTGTGATGTAACAGGACAATTGTACAAACAGACACATGGAATTTTTACACCTCCAATATAATGAGACACAGGAGATTAACCGAGGCAAATTTCAAGTTTTTCAACATATATAACTATGCCGCCATCCTAAATGTCAAAATGCTGCCACCAGTCATCTTTAATGGCCGCTCAAAAAAGTAAGGTAAAGAGGAGGAAAGGTTGATGGTAGAAACACGCCCTTACCGCTTTCTTGAGAGCCCTCAGGCTACCACTTCTAACAAGTGTCAGCTTTTAGGGGAAATTCGCTTCAAACTTTTGCTCCCGGCGGTGTTTTTAAATAAAAATTGCTTATGCATCTTTTTTGGCTCATTTCTCCATCTCCTGAAGACAGACTGCTGTTCTCTTTTATTTAGAGTGTTTAAAAGAATACTGCACTGGGGAAAAAGTAGTTAGATCCCTATACCTCACACCATATACACAAAACTGTTGTCAGATTAAAGAAACCAATGAAAAACCAGAATTATACAATTACTGCAAAAGACTGTAAAACAAATATTTATATTTATAAGACAAATGATAGATTTAGGGACAATATCTGCAATACCTAAGAGAGAAAGAATTAATATGATACGCTATAAAAAACCTCCTAAACAAATGGCTAACAAGCACATGAAAAGATGCTCAATGGCATTAGTTATTGGGGAGATGTAAATCAAAATCACAATGAGATACCACCTCACCCCCACCAGAATGGCTATGATTTTTTTTTTTTTTAATGGATGTGATGAGGACATGAACAAATTGGAACTTCATCTATTGCTTCTGGGAATGTAAGATGGTACAACCGCTGTGGAAACGTTTAGTGGCTCCTCAAAACATTGAACATAGAGTTACCATATGACCCAGCAATCCCAATCCTAGGTATATACCCAGAAGAAGTGAAAGCAAGAACATCAACAGAAGCCTATGTATCAGTGTTCACTGCAGTGTTATTCGTAATAGCCAAAAGGTAGAAACAATCTAAATGTCCATCAACAGATGAAAGGATAAATAAAATGTGGTACATACATATAATGGAATATTATTCAGCCATAAAGAGAAACGAAGTCCTAATACATGCTACATGGATGAACCCTGAAAACACTATACTGAGTAAAATAAGTCACAAAAGGAGAAACACGTACTGTATGATCTCGCTTACATGAAATACGCAGATGTATAGAAATCAAAGCTTATTAGTGGTTACCAGGGGTAGAAGGGAGTGGACAGAAGGGAGGGTCATTGTTTAGGGGACACGGAGTTTCTGTTAATGCTGGTGGAATAATTGGAAATGGATTTTGGTATGGGTTGTACAGCATGATGAACGTAACCAATGTCACTGAATTATATATGTAAAAATCGCTGCACTGGCAAATGGTTTGCTTTTTATATATATTTATTTTATACACGTGTGTATACATATGTAGTATTTATTTTACCACAATTTTAAAAAATAAAACTCCTATAAATCAATAAGAAAAGGCAAGCAACCCACTAGAAGAACGGATAAAGGATATGAAAAGATGACCTGATGGTCCAAAGGAAAGCACTATTTGTAACAGTGAGAAGCTGGAGACAACACAAACGTCTATCCGTAGAGGAACAGGTAGCAGATCGTGTTACGACCCTACCGAGGAAGAGCGGGCAGTCAGGGAGAAGAATGAGGTGGAGCTGCCCCAAGCTGTCCCACTAACCAAGAAGGCTGGAAAGGCGTATCACTAAGTAGAAAAGGCAAGATGTGCAAGAACATGCAGACGGAGATCTATTTTTTGTGCTTAGAAAAAGACATATAGAAGTTTCTGTGTGCAAACAAAAAAGACCAGTAAGGGTATACACTAAACTATTAACAGTGGAGACCTCTGGAGTGTGGAGGAGATAGGAAACACACACACACACACACACACACACTGCCGTCCAGTCGATTCCGACTCACAGCAAACCTTATGGACAGAGTACAAATGCCCCATACAGTTTCCAAGGTGCACCTGGTGGATTCAAACTGCCAACCTTTTGGTTAGCAGCCGTAGATTTTAACCACTACACCACCAGGGTTTCCAAGGAAGATCCAAAACCAAAAATCAAACCCACTGCCGTGGAGTCAATTCTGACTCATAGCAACCCTATAGGACAGAGCAGAACTGCGCCATCAGGTTTCCAAGGAGTACCAGTGGATTTGAACTGCTGACCTTTTGGTTAGCATACTACATAGCTCTTAACCACTACACCACCAAGGGCTTTCATTTCTTTTATGTTATTATGTCTGTAGTGGTTTCATTTTTATGGGTATATATTACTCATATTACTTTTGTAGCAAAAGGTTTTTTTAAATAAAACAGCCTTTGCCATACAGAGGAGTCTCTGGGTGGTACAAACGGTTAACATGCTCAGATGCTAACAGAAAGGCTATGGGTTCAAGTCCACCCAGAGGTGCCTCGGAAGAAAGGCCTGGCACAATCTACTTCCCAAAAGATCAGTCACTGAAAACTCCACGGAGCACACGGTTCTACTCTGACACACATGAAGTTGCTATGAGTCAGAGTTCAGTCTACGGCAACTGGTTGGTTTTGCCACATAAAGGCCAACGAGCAAGTCATTGCATGGTGGGTATCTGTGTCCGAGAAGCTGGACTGTATGAAGAACGGGGCATCAGGATTGAAGGAAGACTCTTTAACAACCTGCGTTATGCAGATGACACAACCCTGCTTGCTGAAAGTGAAGAGGACTTGAAGCACTTACTGATGAAGATCAAAGACCACAGCCTTCGGTATGGATTACACCTCAACATAAAGAAAACAAAAATCCTCACAACCGGACCAATGAGCAACATCATGATAAACGGAGAAAAGACTGAAGTTGTCAAGGATTTCATTTTACTTGGATCCACAATCAACAGCCATGGAAGCAGCAGTCAAGAAATCAAAAGATGCATTGTGTTGGGTAAATCTGCTGCAAAGGGCCTCTTTAAAGTGTTGAAGAGCAAAGATGTCACCCTGAAGACTAAGGTACGCCTGATCCAAGCCATGGTATTTTCAATCACATCATAGCCATGTGAAAGCTGGACAATGAATAAGGAAGACCGAAGAAGAATTGAAGCCTTTGAATTGTGGTGTTGGCAAAGAATACTGAATATCCCATGGACTGCCAAAAGAACGAACGAATCTGTCTTAGAAGAAGTACAACCAGAATACTCCTTAGAGGCAAAGATGGCGAGACTGTGTCTTACATACTTTGGACATGTTGTCAGGAGGGATCAGTCCTTGGAGAAGGACATCATGCTTGGCAGAGTACAGGGTCAGCGGAAAAGAGGAAGACCCTCAAAGGGGTGGACTGACACAGTGGCTGCAACAATGACCTCAAGCATAACAACGATTGTAAGGATGGCTCAGGACCGGGCAATGTTTCGTTCTGTTGTGCATAGGGTCGCTATGAGTCGGAACCGACTCGACGGCACCTAACAATAACATCTGTGTCTAAGCCCATGGAGCCATCCCACGGATGAGAGACAGCAGACTAACTTCCTCTACCCTCCACAATCACCAGGAAAAGCAACCACCACTACGAGCCTCTCTCTATACACAAATCATGACACCCTGCTCTACCACATCGACTCCTCTAAGATGCCTTTCCTCTTGTCTTTTCAATGTGTTTACTACACATATAATGCACAAAGCCATTCTTACCGTAAAATTTAAGACTATAAAGACTAAAGAGTGAAAGCCGCCCACATCCAAGCTCGTGCCCTTCCTCAGCTGTCACAGTGAGCTGCTCCTTTCTCTGTAATACAAAAGGGACTTTTCAGAGTGAGTGATACCCTCCCGAGCTGGAAAGGCCAACCTGCACCATATCTACATCTATATTTAGATTATAGAATTAGATCTCCATTTAGCTGACTTTCCTCTCATAGCGTGTGATGTTTCCCAGGACTGCCTGAATTAGATTTCCTACTAGTTAGAATTTCCTGTAAGCTAGGATTAAAAGCCCCCATTTCCTAGTTTCTCATTTCTATCTTAATCACCACCTAAGAAGTTTTGAAAATATTAATACAGTATTTCATTTTCTAACAATTTACAAAAGATAGGGAGAGAATGAAATTCAACAGAGTGGTTGAGACGAAATGGTGAAGTGAGAATCTGGGAGACAGAACCCTGGTGGCACAGTGGCTAAGAGCTCAGCTGCTAACCAAAAGGTCGGCAGTTCGAATCTACCAGCTGCTCCTTGGAAACCCTAAGGGGCAGTTCTACTCTGCCCTATGGGGTTGCTATGAGTCAGAATTGACTTGATAGCAACAGATCTGGTTTGGTGTTTTTGGGTTTTGGGTTTTTTTTTAGTTCTGTGGCCTTGAACAAGTCATGGATCCTTTTTGTGTCTGATTCCTAATCTTTAAAATGAGGATTTGGGACAAGATGAAAAGTATGCAAAGTGTCCGTCTCATAGTTAATCAGTAAATGTTTTCCTTTCTTCCTTTAAAATTCTTTCCAACTCAAAGGCCACGAGAGGGGCTTTAGGGGGTGTGGGGGATAATGTTCTGTTTCCTGATCAAGGGGTTGGTGACATGGGTTGAGTTCAGATTGTGCAAATTAACTGAGTGTACACTTAATGAATTATGCATTTTTCTGTATGCATATCAAACTTTGATTTAAATGGTCAAAGTAGAACAACAACAATCACCTCTGTCCAAAGTTCTCCTGTTAGCAGACCGTGTCCTGGCATAAATTTGATGGGGCGGGGTTGAGACAAGCCCTCATGGAAAACACGTGCCTTCTGGGGGCTGTAACAGACAGGCGTGTGAGGCGAGTCCTGCTGAGGTCACAGAGCCATGGGGAGGAGGCAAGCACCACCCAGGGGCAATGGGCAGTGAGCTGGGAAGGGCTGGGAGGTGAGCTCAGACCACAAGGAAAATCCAAAGGTGTCCAACCTCTGCTGGCTTTGCTGCAATCCAAGATGCACTCTGATGGATTTGAGGGCCTGGACAAGGAAAAGGCAAAAAGACTGGATTCTTCTCTCCTGGCGTACCAGAAGGTGCTAGCAGCGCTTTCAGCTGCCTGAAAAGCAATCCTTTAAAACCCAAGTATCATTTTTAGAATCGAATAAAGGAAGGCAGGAGCTGGCTGGACCGGTCAGTAATAAGATCCAGAGCTTTTCACCTTAAGGTCACTGATTAAGACCCTGTCCAGGTCAGTGGCAACAGAAAGTCATTACTCCTTGGCAGGCATCAGGCCACAGACCTGAATCGGCTTGTTCAGCATTGCCCTGTGCTGGTTACCACACAGACAGGGTCCCTGGGTCCCTCCTAACACCCACCCACTGTCTAACAGATAGTGCCCTTGGGTCCCTGTCTGATTCTTCTCTGGGAGCTGCCTGTCTTGCCATCGGTACTGCTGCTTCTTCTGCCAATGACACCTCTTCCAATCCACCGTACCCGTACACCAGGCCTCACCCACTGGACACAGCAGATGCTAAAGGAGGCATCTGGCCCACACAGGGCCAAAGTCCTTTCCTGAAATTTTGGGAATGGAACTAAGTTAGTCTCTCTCCCCCTTGGTGGCTAAACCCAATGATGCAGGAGATGTGAGGGCCCATTCTACCAGCAGAGTGATAGTAGAAAGGCTGCTGGCAGGGCAACAGAAAAAGCAGAATCAGAGAGCAGAAGTGCTCAGCCTCCCCGGCTCCCTCAGTGTTCCAGCCCTCTTCCTGGCTGTTTACGGTGTGGACTCCATGAGATACCCTTCTCCTCCCAACAGATCCCCTTTTGTGCTTAACCCACCCAGTCTCAAACGCTGCCAAGAAAATTGTTATATACCTCCTTATCGTAAAATAATACACACATACTCCCCAAAAGAGAGAACCAAGAAGACTGAGAATGGGACAGAAAGAGAGTTATTGAGATCTTCTCTGCTTCTAATGACATGCCCCATTTGCTCTGTAGCTGAAATCAAAATGTGTTACCCACAGCTCAAAAGTCCAGACAGAGAAGCCCCTCTACGTTTAGAAACAGGTATACATGCCAAACAGTGGACCTACAATTCTCTTCTTCTTTCAGATAAATGTAATCCTGTCTACTAACCTAGAAGATACATGTTACTGGCATTTGGCTTCCAGAAACTTGCAACTAGCAAGAAAACTAAGTGTGCCCTCTTTATGAGGACCCTGGGAGAAATTTTTGCAATACCAGGGAATCTTCTGAACAAAGTGCTTTGTGTTTAGCTCATGGATATTGACCCATCAAGTTACCCTCTTTGCACTGGGTGCTAGGAAGCTCACAATCAAGGCTGTGGCTCATCTCTATGAAGGGTCCAGGGCTTTGTGGAATGTATCTTGGAGAGTTGCCCAATTCTGGCCCACTTCACCTTATTTTTTCCTCCCATTATTTCTTCTTCCTTCCCACTAGACCCCAGCCTGATCGCCTTCTTGTCATATCATGCTGTATGTACCTTTGCAGGCCACGTGAGATCTTTTTTAGTAGGTAGAACATAACCACCCGACAGGGCAGGCCTGGCATAATGGCAAGAGCATGGTTTTAGAATCAGACCAACCTGGACTCAGTATTAGCTCCTTCACTCACTGACAGCACAACCTTGGGCAGGCCATTGAAGTCTCTGAGCCTATCTCCTCAGATACAAAGTATCTTTTCGGGGCCCTTGGGAGGATTAAACTAGCTTGTATGTGAACGTGTTCAGGCACAAAGTAGGCGCTGAGTAAAAGTGAATTCCCTGTTTTTCCTATTGTACTGCTTCCCTATCTCCTTTTTCTCTTAACAAGGCAAAACTGGCACAGATCTCACCCCAGACAGCCCTGGTGAACCTCTGTACCCCAAAGGGGGTCAGCAGGCCTGAAGGTCAATCCCCTGATCAGGAATGTGAAGGTCTGAGACGGTCCACAGTATCCTGGGGAGACCGTCTCCCACTCTTGGAGATTAGGCTCTGCAATCCTGGCCACGTGGCCTGCTGCTGACACCACGGACCCCACCAGGCCAGGGGCTGGTCTGCCTACCTGGAGCCTGCATATGAGGTAGATTTGCTCTCGGTGGCTGCAGAGGGAGGGCAGCTTCCCCCCCGCCAAACCCTCCCGGCTAAGCTCACTATGGACAGAAGCTCTGCTTCTAAAATACCTGTTAATGGAAGTACAAAAGTCCAGTCTCTACTTCTCCATGAACAATCAAGAAAACAAGTTTTCTATCCCAGGCTGCCTGCCCCAGTCCCTCAGCGTGATTCTGGGCCACTTTCCTCAACTGTCAGTCACCGTTCGCTAGGAAAGTAAAGGCTAATTTGAATTTTAACAAGGATGGCAATTAGAATGGCCAATCTGCTGCAAGGAGCATTAAATAACACATTTGAAACCCAAATACAGATTATGCACTATGGAGGGACATCCATTTTAAGTTCTCTCCCCATGTCTGTTTTTCTTGGTTTTCAAAAGCGTAACCTCTTTTGTACCACAACTACTTCAGTGAGCAGATAGGGACGAACTAAGAAAGGAAAAGGGTCTATACTGTGGAATCCCAACATGGAAGCCAAGAGGGTGTGTTCAGGGCAGGACAAATGCCTCATTTTTCAAGGTAAATGCTAATTTCAATGGATCCATTTCAATGGGCTCCAGGAGCACACACTGCACACATTTTCAACTAAAGATAGAAACTGTGCTTAAAAACCTAATTTGGTATTTATAGAAGTTTGGGTTTCTTTGATCCAGCCAAAAGAGGCTTAAAATTCAGCTTCAGACTATTTTAGTCTATGCTTCACAACTTTGAAATGGCTGGTACATCTTCAGCTCCCGTCAACCACTGAAAGCATATGATTCCATAAACCTGCACGCTGGAAAAGCTGACAATCCAGACTAACTTGACATCCAGGTTTTATTAGGAGGATTCCAGTTTTGTAAAAAGGAGGTGAGTTTCCGATTTCAAAAAGTATGATTTGGTCACTTTTGTTGACAACAGAGCCTGACCATCTCAATCTAAACTCAAAGTTTCTCTCTTTAAGGTTCAGGAACATTTGAGTGCCTATTTTTTAACCCTGGTGGTACAGTGGTTAAGAGCTACGGCTGCTAATGAAAAGGTCAGCATTTCGATGGCAACAGGTTTGGTCTTTTTTTTTTTTTTTGGTTAATTCAAGTAGTTTAACTTCATTAGGTTAATGACAGCCATTGGCTAAGGGGTGCTGTCTTAGTTATCCGAGTGCTGCTGTAACAGAAACACCACAAGTGGATGGCTTTAATAAAGAGAAATTTATTCTCTCACAGTCTAGGAGGCTTGAAGTCCAAATTCAGGGTGTCAGCTCTAGGGGAAAGCTTTCTCTCTCTGTTGGTTCTGGGGGAAGGCCTTTATCAACATTCTTCCCCTGGGTCTAAGAGCTTCTCAGTGCAGGAACCCCAGGTCCAAAGGACATGCTGTGCTCCCAGTGCTGTTCCTGGTGGTATGCAGTTTCCCTTGTCTCTCTGCTCACTTCTCTCTTTTGTAAAAGAGACTGATTTAAGAGGCAACCCAATCTTGTAGATTGAGTCCTGTCTCATTAGCATAACTGCCTCTCATCCTGCCTCATTAATATCACGAGGCAGAATTTACGACATACAGGAAGACCACATCGGATGACAAAATCACAATACTGGGAATCATGGCCTAGCCAATTCAGTTCACAATACTGGGAATCGTGGCCTAGCCGATTCAAGTCAATCCATCATAGGTCCCCACTGAAATTCTGGCAAGGGAACTAAGACTACTGAATTATACCAGGCTCTAACTCGTTCATTCTTACCACAAGCCCATAAAGTGGCCTGACTATGTCCTCTCTACCCAAGAGGAAAGGGGTTCCCAGAGCTGGCGCCCAGCCCAAGGCCAACAGGGGGTCTGGTGCATGGTGGGGGGCAGCCTCCAGGTCTGCCCATCCACAGCTCCCAGCCCCTCCCCCAGTTCTCATCTGCCTCCCATCCGGGCAGCAGGGAACCTAAACCAAAACAAAAACCCCAGAACACATTGCTGTTGAGTGAGTCTGACTCATAGTGACCCTATAGGACAGAGTAGAACTGAACCTAAGGTGTTACAGTTATTCCAAGTAACAGGGAACTTGAAAACTTCAATTTCTCCAAGGACTCTGTGATGTCCTAGTCTCACTCCCTTATTTTCAGATGAAGACTCAGGTGCGGAGAGAGGAAATGACTTGTCTAGGATAAATTCTGATTTTTTGTTTCTGGGGACCCTTTACATATACTTTCAAGAAGTGTGGTACACATATTGGCCCTTCATACATGGCACATCATTTCAAGGATGCAGTTTAATTAAACAATTCAGCAAACAGCATGTGTGTTTGTGGTTTTCACCATTGACAGATACACACCCAGGCTTTAAAGCAGTTACAGACCATTGTCTGCCCAAAATTTGCATTCAATGAACATTACACAAACAAAAAGCTTTTAAAAGCTTCTAAAACCTGCAGTTTTGAATCTTTCCCACTGGAGACTGCAGCCAAATTGTCAACTACTCTCAGGTCTAGTGTGGTGTTTCAGAAGCTGTTAAGGCTTTATTAGTCTTTGAAAGAGACACTTCACTAAGTCACAAATGTGTTAAATGGAAAAAAATTCCAAACAGTCCCTTTCCAAAGGTAGCTGGGGACCAAGTCATGGGTTGGGCGTGGGTGTTGGGGTGGATTTAGCAAATCCTACTCGGACGAGTACTTCCTGGCACGAGGCTAGCAAGTAGCCACTTAATAAACGATCCGTTGTCCTTTCCTTGGATACAGATGCCCCTCTGCTCCATGAGGCCAGCCCATCCTCAGAGCTCAGCCCAGACATCACCCTGCTCCTCACAACGGCTGTGTCGCCTGCTCGGAGAGGAGCCCGGTGGTGTTCAGATTAACACAGCTAGAGAGCTCTGACTAGTGGGTAATTCACCCTCCAAGAGCACACACAGGTCTCCAGAGGGAACCCCGCCTCCACTAAGACGTCTTTCAACTAACCTCCACCCACCTAGGAGTGGCATCAGCCCTGTCCTCACCAGTGCCAGGCTCTTTCTGTGCTTCCCTCCCTGTGACCACGTGGGAGGGCCCCACCCATCTGAGGCTCCTGCGGCTGCTCAGCTCCAGCTGCCCCGAGAGAATGCAGGTCTGAACCACCAGATACTCCCAGATACTCCGGTTTTCCAAGAAAAATCAGAAACCCAGGCTTTTGTGTGTGAGATACAACCTTATTAGGAAAATTTCAAACATCAACCAACTTGCAACATCAAGCTCCCTATGCCCACCATCCGCTTTCAACAATTATCAATTCACAGACAATCCTGTTTCATTTACAACCTCCCCACGGCATGATTTTGTGGCAAATCTCAGATATCATCTCATTTCACCTGTAAATATCATCTGTGAATCTCTAAAAATATTCTTTCTAAAAAAAAAGATAATCATAATACCATTACCACTCCCAAAAGTAAAAACAGTAATTCCTTAGTATCGCCAAATTTCCCCAATTGTTTCAGAAACGTAGGTTTACTGTGGATTTGCTCAAATTTAGACCCAAATAAGGCCCAGATGTTATACCTGGCCCTTAAATCTCTTCCTTCTCTTTTAATCTATATGTCCTCATTTTTAATGCTGGCGATTGTTCTGTTTTTTTAACATTGTGAAAGTCAACTCAGCTGCATCTCAATGGCCCTGACCTTCCCCTCCCACCACCAGCCTGGAAAACCAAGGCCAAGTCCTAGCTCGCCTCTCATCAGAATCGCCGAAGGGAAATGTCAGGAATGAGATACTGTGGCCCTGGGGCTGGCCCATCACTCCAGCCACGTGGCTTGGGCAAACTGGTCATCTCTTTGGGGCTCCTGAGCTTCATCTATCAGGCCTGCCTCTTGCGGCACTGCTGGGGAGTAAGGAAAGGGGCGCCAAGCACAGTGCCTTACATAAGTCCCCAATGAACGTCAGCTGTGCTCTGTGTCTACAAAAACCTTTATAACCTAAGTGTTTCTGAGGCTCTACGTCATGAGTCTTAACACACAGTGAAAGGAAATGCCCCTGCCACAATGGTAAGATGGGCCAAAGGATGAGACAGATAAGACAGCAAAAATTAAACTGGGTCTGTTTCGAATACTGCCTTTCAGAAAATAACTGCAGAAGAAACGACCCTTCTAAACACATGGTTAATGAATGCCAACCACATGCCAGGAGAAAGGCAAGGGCTGCCCCTGTGGAAAGGCCGAAGAGAGGCTCTGCCCGGGGGCGCCACATAACCAGGGACAGCTATGTAGCACCACTGGCGCCCTCCCTTCTCAACCATACCTCAGTGGGATCTAAGGAGCACAGGAGAAGGGGCACACAGTGGTGTTGAGGGCCACAGAAGAAGGGCAAAGGCTGGACGGGGAAGTCAGCCAGCTAGGCCCTACCAGCTGTATGACATCAAGGGTGTATGGCACCACTCTGCTCCTGGTCTCTGCCAACCATAGCCAGAGTGGTCTTCCTGAAGCACGAACCTAAACCTGTTATGTCCATGCACGAGAGAGAACCAGACACTAATACTTGAGCCCTCATTATCCAGCAGTCTCAGCCACTGTGGATGTGAAGGACAAATGGTGTCAGTAAAGGCATGAGTAAATATCAGACACCTTACAGGGGGCAATGACAATTAGGAAGACAACATTAGGACAGCTCTTAGGGGAAAAACATCTATAATCCCAAGGATAAGTGGATCTTCTTTTTCATTACTTCTCTCTTATTCCAGTTTCTACCAAGGACGCAAACTCTGACTGACCATGCACCATGGCAGGGGCTTCATCAGGGCACAGTGGGGCCTCACTCGTCTGCACAATCATTCCATTAAAACCGTTCCCTCCTCAACTCCTCACACTTCCTCGCACCTTCTTGTCTTCCTTCTCTTCTCTCTCCTCCTCCCTCCCTTCCTCCATAAGTAATAAAGGGTTTAACATACATGGCTTCACGACTGTCAAGGATTTCATTTTACTTGGATTCAAAGTGAATGCCCACGCAAGCAGCGGTCAAGAAATCAAATGACATATTGCATTGGGCAAATATGGTGCAAAAGACCTCTTCAAAGTGTTAAAAAGCAAAGATGTCACTTTGAGGACTAAAGTTCCCCTGACCCAAGCCATGGTATTTTCAATCGTCTCATATGCATGCAAAAGCTGGACAATGAACAAGAAAGACCAAAGAAGAATTGATGCCTTTGAATTATGGTGCTGGCAAAGAATACTGAATATCCCATGGACTGCCAGAAGAACGAACAAATCTATCTCAGAGAAAGTACAGCCAAAATGCTCCTTAAAAGCAAAGATGGTGAGACTTCTCATGTGCTTTGGAGATGTTATCAGGAGGGACCAGTCCCTGCAGAAGGACACCCTACTTGGTAAAGTCAGCAAAAGAAAGGAAGACCCTCAATGAGATGGACTGACACAATGGCTGCAAGGATGGCCTCAAGCATAGCAATGACTGTGAGGATGGCACAGGACCAGGCAGTGTTTCCTTCTGTTGTCACCATGAGTCAGAATCAACTCGATGGCACCTAACAGCAACTTCACAAATTCCCATGGTCCAGTAATCCCGCAATACAGGACGGCTCACCATTACATGAAGACCACTTTCCTTCTCCAGAATGCTCCCTACTTTAAACGCTACTGGCAAACAATTAGGGGAACGAGGGCAAGATAGCTCCAAAATACAGAAAGCAAGCTTATCCTCTAAGAGTAAGACTATGGAAAAAGTAAGAGATTAGCCACCCATTAAAGTGACTCACCCTAGACCACAATCTAAGAATGGGTGGCTGAGAAATCATAAGTACCCAAAGTCCAGCTGAAGCGACTTGGGCAAAGCGTTGAGGTGTGGCCAGAGTGGAACTGACTACTCTGTGCTCCTGGGGCAAGTGTCTCCAGTCCTAGCCAGGGGTGGGATGCTGGCAGGGAGGTGATCTGTGCCTTGCTGGTCCTAGCTCCACGGCCCCCAGGCACTAAGGTCTTGACCCCCAACCAGCCCTTACCCCTGGCTCACCACACAGCCCGCTGACCCACACCAGTTTCCCTCCCCGATCTGCTTGCATGGTTAGCCAGTCAGCATGGAGGCCAGGGAAGGGGCAGTGCCACTGAGGCATCTTTGCCAGTGAGATCCACAAAGTTGAGTTAGGGCACCAGGCCCATCCACAAGGCCCTTGTTTGAGGAAGAAACAATTCCTGATACACAGATCTGCCACTTCTCAGGATGCACACTGGCAAAAGTATGGGAATAGCTTTTCTAATTGGCCAGAAATAGGTGCACCGCTGTCATGTGCTTGCCTGAATTCGGCTCAGTATAGAACCAAAGGCATAAAGGCAACGGCAGTGAGGGCTCTGCCAAAACTCATCATCACCATTAACCAGCCCTCTCCACCTTGGAAGGAATCAGGCTCCTGAGATTTGGTGGAGATTAGATAAGAAGCCCATTTCACAAGCCCTTTGATAGGGTCACTGTGAGTTAGAATCGATTTGACAGTGACGGGTTGGTTGGTCAGGTCTTTTTCTTTACTAGGTTTGTGGGAAAAAGAGGTCCTTTTCTGCTCTGGTCCAAATAAAACCATCCTCCAAGGGAGGTCTGTGATTGGGGAGTGTGGGCTGGCTGACAGCTGCGGCCCTCCTAACCCTGAAGTGACACTATTCCAATTCTAGAGATAGTGTGAAGGAGATTTAGGTTTTTTTGTTGGATGTTGATCTGTGCCTCAGTCTGTCTTAAAGTCATCTGAACCATTATTTCCCAACACCACGTCCCTTTTTGCTCTGGTTTCTAGGATGCAGGTAGGAGTGTCAAGATTAAAGGAGTATGTTGGCAAAAAAGAAAGGAGAACTCAAGGGTAAAACAAAGCTTTCTTCTTTCTGAACTTCTTTGAGCCCTGAGGTGCTGCTGCACACCATTATATCCCCTGAGCCAATAACAGTCACAGCAATAATGACAGCTAATACTATTAACACTTATCACACACCTGGTACTGCTCTAAGCACATCTGTATTAACTCATCTAAGTCTCACAACAGCCCTAAGAGGTGGGTTCTATTGTTTTTGCACTTTATAGTTGAGATGGCTGAGACAGAGAGGTGAAGTGCCTGGGTCAACGTCACACAGTAAGTGGTGGAGCAGAATTCAAACCCAGGTGGTCTGGCTCCCCAGCCTACATACTTCAGCCACTTTTTCACTGCCCCCCAGGTGTTCAAGAAATATGTGCGGAATGGCTGAATAAAGCGCCACGTGAAGGAAGGAACACCGGCGTAGACCGGAAACTCAGCAGCTCCTAAATTTAACTAGTCACTTGAACCTCTTTTCAAGGAATACCTTTTGCAGCTTGTGCTCTTTGGAATATGTTTTGGGAAATGATCATTCAAGCCAATATGCTGTTTACTGAAATAAAGAGTACAGGCCTTGGTCCCCAAACCTGGATCCAAATCTCTGTTCTGTCACTCGTTGAGATGTCTTTGAGCTTCCATTTCTTCTTATGTGAAATGGGGACAAAAATATCCAACCTACCTCATGGGGCTGTTGAGAAGGTGAAGTGCAACTACATCAATAAAGGGCTTATTATGATATTGGCCCAAGGTAATGTGCAACAAATAAGCGGCAGCCCTACCAGGGTTACTACTCCAACTCCAGACGGAGAAACTGACTGGTTAGTGATCGAGCCAGGACGGACTCAGCTCTGCCAGTCTATCCACTGACTCTTTGATTGTTCTTTCCTCCATGTAATGCCCTCCCATCTCTAAGAACTGCTAAACACATTAACTGAATAGAAATGCTAGATGAATACACAGTACCTTTAGTTGAAAGCAAGATCAAATTTCATCACCTAACCTCTCCAAAGAATAAGTGAGAAGAGGTGAGGAGGGTGAACAAGGCAGATCTCTGGTGCAGGGACTGTGTCTATCCTGTTCACCTGTACCACCCCAGCACCCAACATAGAAGCCCCATCATGGTCAGACTTAGATATGTGCTGAGCAAATGAATGGAGGGACAGGCAATGAACACAACACAATTCCTCCCTACTCAAGTGGCAGCAAAATATCAGTTAAAGGAGGACAGACTATCCAAATACCGTACGTCCAGCACGTTTTCTGGCAATGAAGTTGGTGGCAGGGGTGGGTGCTATACAAGCAGTTTTCCTGGGAGGTAAGAGAAGGGGACGGTTTTGGAGAAAGGTGGCAGGTAACTAAGGTATCAGTGGGTGGCAGGAGCCAGGGGAGGTGGCAGGTGACAGGCAGAGCAGGCATTAGCAGACAGAATCAGAAAAGGTAGTGGCAACAATCAAGGACAGGAAAGAGTCCTGGAAGGGGGAAAACAAGAGGACAGCAAAAGCAGAAAAGAGGCATAAATTACACTACACTTTGGCAGTAAATCCCTTGGGCCAAATTAGGAATCTGAGATTGATAAATACAGTAATACAGTTATTCCATAAGAGGAGGGAAGTGAAGAATTATAAAAGCACTGGAGAAATCTACTCTTCCTATAGAAGAATATTCAGCATATGTCTGTCATCCCCTTTATATGAAACAGGCATAAAGAACCAGAATCCATATGCCTTCAAAGTAGAATCAATGGAACAAACGGGCAAAACAGGTAATGGTTATCTCTGGCCTCTAAGGACTGCTTAAAATACTAAACAGAAATGTTAGATTAATACATAATAGCTTCAGTTAAAATCAAGATCAAATTTCATCATCTAAAAATTTAAACAGGGGATCCAAGGAGGACAGAGTAATTCAGGGCCCTGCTGAGGGACGTTTTGGTTGTGTCCATACAGTTCCCAGGCAATCACATTCCCACTGCCAGATGGAAAATGGTACCCACGGCAAGATAAATTGTGGGGAAATATTAAAAAGATGAAATCGATATATTTGTCTTCTCAGTTCTTCAGACAGATCTAATTCTTACCTGTGTTTCTTTTCTGGCTGCAGCTGTTAAATTTTTTTTCCTGATTTGTTGTTAGGTGCCGTCAAGTTGGTTCCGACTCATAGTGACCCCATGTACAACAGAACGAAACACTGCCTGGTCCTGCGCCATCCTCACAATCCTTGCTATGTCTGAGCCCACTGACATGGCTGCAGCCACCGTGTCAATCCATTTCATTGAGGATCTTCCTCTCTTTCACTGACTCTCTGCTTTACCAAGAATGATGTCCTTTCTCCAGGGACTGGTCCCTCCTGATAGCATGTCCAAAGTAAGTGAGATGAAGTCTTGCCATACTCGCTTCTAAGGAACATTCTGACTGTACTTCCTCCAAGAAAGATTTGTTTATTCTTCTGGCAGTCCATGGTAGATTCAATATTCTTTGCCAACACCATAATTAAAAGGCTTCCTTATTCACTGTCCAGCTTTTGCACGTATATGAGGTCACTGTAAATACCATGGCTTGATTCAGGGGCACCTCAGTCCTCAAAGTGACATCTTTGCTATTTAACACTTTTAAAGAGGTGGTTTGCAACAAATTTGCCCAATGCAATATGTCGTTTGATTTCTTGACTGCTATGTCCATGGGCATTGATTGTGGATCCAAGTAAAATGAAATCCTTGACAACTTCAATCTTTCTCTATTTGCTGCTTAATTTTACTGCTTCAGCTGTTCTAATACTAATCAATATGGTGACTGAATGAACAAACCAGTAATACATACTGCAAATCGCCAGGTTGGGGCTGTAGCACGTAGTGCTTCCCAAATGGTTTTGGCAAATTATATTTTACCATAAGAATGCTAACAGCAGTAATAACTCATATTTATAGCCAGTTCAGGGTTTACGGAGCATTTCCAAGTGCATTAAGCTCGTTCAGTCCTCAGCAACCTTACAGTGGTTCTTATCACCTCTACAGATAAAGAAAACCAAGGATTAGCGGGCACGATCACGCTGCCAGAAGTGACCAGGGGACACACAGCTGAGTCCTGTCTCCACATTGATGGCTTCCAAATCTACGCTCAGTTCAATACTACTCTCCCAGGGCCAGCCTACCTCCTGAGCAGCAACGCCTGGAGGTCCCACTAGTATCTCAAACTCTCCTGAAATCAACCTCATTCTTCACTTCACCTCCCAACCCCACACCTAATCTCTTTCAGATTCTCGTTTAACAGCACCACCCACAATAGGCCAAGCCAGAAAGCTAACTTCTCTCACGCCCTCATTTCTCACCCCATAACCAGCCATTCCCCAAGACATGGTCCCCATTACACTGAGAGGCCTTGGTTAAGTTCACCTTCTATCACATGCTACGGCTACTGGTAAAGAATGAATCCTCAGTGAACACCTGCTGGGAGGCAGGCAGACTGCAGGAAGGAAGGAGAGGAGTCTTCTACCTCCATACACTATGCTTTTTTATGACAACACACTGTCTTACCATGGAATTAAGTCTGTGGCAAATGCACAGGAAAAAAATATCTTCTATCTCACAAAATTCTCTTTACATAGCCAGGCTTTTAAATTTTAAAAGTAAAAAAATTTTTTTTAAAGTATATTAAGGGCCCATTGGGAATATTCTCTGAAGTCACAACTTCTATGGCTTTCCTTGGTAAGAACAAGATTCTTGTAATTAATCATCCAATTAATTTTCAATTCTCCTTTACAAATGAATCTTCTTAGTGAAACCTAGAAGGGGGCAAGACAAACATAATGAACCTCGCTATAAGCTAAAAATTTCAGAAAGATGAAATTGAAAAGAACACTAAGATAAATATGGTCAATAACAGCGGTCTGGGGTAGAAGAAGCATCTAACTGAGGCAGTCTTAAACAACCAGACAGCCCTAAAATGTTCTCTAAAATCCATTTTAAGGGACCATGCTATTATAAAGCAACTGTGCCAATTTAAGGCGTCTTGATGGCATTAAAGTCTTATTAAAACAGCAAACCTATTCTTTCAAAAAGAACAATGGTATTCTGAAAAGCATGGCAAAATTAATCTGGTTATTGCTCTATAAAGAGCCAAGCATGTAACTACGTTTAAAAGGGTCCACAGGTTGCACCATGTTCAAACAGAGAACATGTACACGACGAAATCCTAAACAGAACATTTTCCCATTAATTAGGCAATGAAAATAGCAGCCTCCCAAAATCAAGCAGGAACAAACAGGAAAGAAAAGAATATACTTCTTGTGGGAAAAAAAACACACACACGCACACAAAGAAATTAAAGGCAATGTACTCCACCCTCAATATAATCAGTTTCAACAGAAATAATTAGAGATCTGACTTGGGCTTCCATGGTTTCTTCACATTGCTGTGAAAAGCAGAAAGAACCGCCCAATCAGCATGGGGGAGGGGAAGATCACCACTGCCCTGGACCCCAAGCTACAGGAAAGCCTATTTTAGGGTGGGAATACTCTCTGGTCTGACATAGGGATGAGAAAAACAAATCACAAAGAAGAAAAGAATAAAATGCTTCTTATGCAAGACAAAGTGGCCAGGAATATCAAATAGTCCTAGGTAATTGGTTAAAACAGGGGCGGCGGGGAGGGGGTGGTGGCTGTGGAGTAAAAGTACTAGCAACTAAGAAACGCTGATGCCAGGTAACCAAAACAAAACCAAACCTAGTGCCGTTGAGTCGACTCCGACTCATAGCGACCCCATAGGACAGAGCAGAACTGCCACAGAGTTTCCAAGGAGCCATTTGAATTGCCGACCCTTTGGTTAGCAGCCGTAGCACTTAATCACTATGCAACCAGGGTTTCTAGGTAAGTACCCCTAATCTCCCTTACTTTTACTTTGTCCGGTGAGGTGAACATTCTGAAAAGGCCTACGTTCTCTTAAAATAAAGGTATCACGTCCCTGTGATTTAAAAAGAACATTCTCTTAGTCACATGCCCAACCTAAAACCTCAGTCCACCCTCGACTTCTTTCTGATCACTCCTTCCCCTCAAATTAAGCTCTCTAGATTCTCCTGTCTGGAATCTAAATATTCTCGAACCTGGCTACCGCTGCCGCCTCAGGCTGGGCCCCCACCCTGGCTCTGGGGCAAGCTCCCACCCCTGTTGAGCCTCAGTTCACAGGAGCCCGTTTTGATCTCGCAGAGCTCTCATGGGCTCAGCACGCACAGCTGGTGCTCGACGCACCTACCAGACTTCGGTGCCAGTATTTTTTACCTTGTGCACTCCCTTCTCTCCTCCAGATGTGAGGAAGAGCGCTATTTTTACTCACTTTAACACTCCTTGCACCTCAAACAGTGTCTGGCACACAGCTGGGACTTTAATAATGACGATAATAATGCTAATAACAATAGTAAGTGTTCCAGATACCTGTTCCAGCTGAAGGCTCAAGTACTTTGTTTCATTTACTCATTTCGACAGCTCTGAAGAGACAGGTACCAGAGCTCGGCTCACGTTGGAGGTAGGGACACTGAGATTTAGGGAGGTTGAACGGCTGTGCTTGGATTCTGGTCTGTTGGGCTTCAAAGCCCTTGTGCTTAACTGCTGTTTCCTACTTTAAAACTGTGAACGAATTAATAAACAACCAGTCTCTCAAAAAGACTCTTTTCTTATTTTATTTGCAAAATTGAACATTTTCTTAGTTTTTTTTTTTTTTTAAGTAACATTCTCACTGTAGAAAATATAGAAAAGTATAACAACCCAAAACCCGTTGCCATCAAGTGGATTCCGATTCATAGCAACCCTATAGGACAGAGCAGAACTACCCCATAGGGTTTCCAAGCAGCAGCTGATGGATTCGAACTGCCAACCTTCTGGTTAGTAGCTGAGCTCTTAACCACTGCATCACCAGGGCACCAAAGTATAACAAAGAAATTAAAAATTCAAACAATCTCATGCCAAAGGGAGACCATCAATGAGATGGACTGACACCGTGGCTGCAACAAAGGGCTCAACTATAGCAATGATGATGAGGATGGCACAGGACTGGGCAACATTTCGTTCTGCTGTCACTATGAGTTGGAGCTGACTTGATAGCACCTAACAACAACAGGACTTTGAATTATTTTGCCTCAACCTTTTTCCACGCACACATGGGCGCTAGCCCTTGTATATATGTGACAGATACATGCATGTATCGTATGTACATGTATTCATGTTGCAGATTTTTTTCTCATAAAACTAAATATGTAGCATCTTGAATTTTTTACTTTATTATAGCATGATCCTTTCCCAGGTTATTAGATATTCTTGGAAAACACGATCAGTTATATGATAATGTCAATGAATGAACTTAACATAATTTAACCATGCCCTTATGCTGGGCATTAGGCTATTCCAATTTTTTTAGTAATGTAAATAATACTCTAATGAACACTCTTGTTCATAAAGTTTTGACCACATTTCTAACAGTTTTCCTTAGGGTGGATTCTTAAAAAGTGGGAGTGGTGAGTCAATGGTGTATAAACATTTTTAAGGTTGCAGATACACAACTGTTTCCAGAAAGGTCTGAATTCACAATCCGCTTGCATCCTTTAAAAAGTTTTCTGGCGGGGGAGTGGATTCAAGAATCCATT
This sequence comes from Loxodonta africana, assembly GCF_030014295.1. NCBI lineage: Eukaryota > Metazoa > Chordata > Mammalia > Proboscidea > Elephantidae > Loxodonta > Loxodonta africana. Next base: position 89,592,267 of record NC_087353.1, on the reverse strand, counting down.
TGATTTTTTAGAAACAGATCTGTTCTACAATCAAGTCATGAGCTATATATTCTTTCATGAGTCAGGTTACAATTTTGCATATCTGGTGTCATTCGCTAACAAGTTAGCTGCTGATAAATATAACCAGTGCCTCTGTAAAGGCCACTCCTCACACAGAAAGGGCAATGATCCAAACCCAGCTCCCACGGAGGGGAGAGAAAAGCCTTGACTGAGGACTGCGATTCTCCTTGCGAACATGGGGTGTGTGCACTTCAGCCCTTAGAAAGATGTGGGGAGACAATAAGCCAATTTTCTCTCCTCCAAAAACGCCTTCTTTTTGACCTTATAAACAAGGCTTTGCAAGCATCAGATTGCATTATAGTCGACGATAAAAATCGTGACTCTTAGCTCTGTCACACTGCCCTTATGAAAGGCAGTTACAAGTCCCTAAGTCCAAGCTTGTGGCCCCCTCACTCTCTGTAAAGTTCCCATTATTTGATTTCCCCACACTGGGAAGCAGCTCCTTGGCCTCCTCCCCAACCCAAACCAGCACAGGGTTGAAGCTGTTAGCCCCATGGCACCATCCACAGGCCCATCTGCCAGAGGGCCAGCTGGCAGGGCCATCCGTTAGATCACACTCTTGGACTTCTGAACTAGCCCAGGAGTGCCAAAACTAGGAGAGAGGGCCCAGCCGTGCACTACCAGAGACACTAGGAGGTGGGGGTGGGAGGCGCAAGGGTGAAGCACCTTGCCAGATCAGACAGACCTGGGTAGAGCCCCAGCGCTGTCATTCACCAGCTGGGTGGCTTGGGCAAGTTCCTTAACTTCTTTAAGCCTCAACTTCCTTGTCTATAAAATAGGGCAGTTGTGAAGATTAAATCAGAAACTAAATGCAAAGTGCCCAGCACGGTGAAGGCAAGCAGCAAATGCTTGCTACCATTTTTGTTGAGAAGAAAGATGTCCTCTTCCTTCAGTGTCCATATTGTCCAGGGCCACAGGCGCAGCAGCCTGGGAGAGGAGGACTGGCAAGGGAGGAAGGCAAGGTGGACCTGAGTGGGCTTCCTTCCTCGGAACCTGCATTTCAAAAGCTTCCCAGTTAAAATATGTGTGTGATACATTTCTCACTTCATGTGATTCCAGTCATCAGACCCAGGGACACCAGAGTGCACACAGTTAGTCACTGCTCAGTCAGTGAGGACAGAAGATGGGCCTAGGTGTGTGTCCTGACGGCACGAATCTGGAGCCTCTCTAAGCTGTAGCTTCTTCATTCCTAAAACAGAGATATAATGGCTATTGTGCAGATTAAATTAGATAATATGCGTACAGTACATAAAACACTTGGCATTGTGTCTAGCAAATAATAAGGATAGCAATAATAATTACAATGGCTAGCATTTATTGCTTAGTGCACATGGTTAATGCATTTGGCTGCTAACCAAAAGGCTGGAGGTTCAAATCCACCCACAGGTACCTCGGAATAAAGGGTGGTGATCTACTTCCGAAAATATCAGTCACTGAGAACCCTATGGAGCACAGTTCTACTCTGACACAGATCGGGTTGCCATGAGACAGCAAGCAGTTTTGTTTTTTAATATTTATTAAGCTTTCTTTTAGATTTGAAAAGATGTTGACCTCATTTGCTAAGTTTTCAAGAAGACCTAAGAGCCTAAAATAGTGAGGACCTGCTGAACCTGAAGAGAATAAAAGGCAAATGTAAAGCTCAAAGCTGTAATTCTAATATCACAGTGGTAAGTGAACTGCTGCCGCCGCCCCCCAACCCCCCAAGAAGACCCTTAAAGGGATGTTTATCCACGGGCTCGGACCCTCAATTTCATGTGACGACACAGACATCAACAGATTCAACTGTGTTTGGGCACCAGCGTGAGCCCCAGGCTTAGAGTCCAGCTGACCCAGGCCTTATCTATATTTGGTACACGATGTCAACCCAGAACATCTTCGTCTTTCAAATTTAATAAGCCGTGCTTAAGACATCATTATTCACCACCCTGGTGAATTCATTTTGAAACTCTGAAGGTGGAGAGGCGACACCTCACGTTTCGTACTAAAAGAGAAGTAGCTTTAAGCCTCCCATGGCAAAATGGGAGCTAGCACCAAAATAGGCAAGGCCACTCCGCACACTCGCTCACTTTACAGTTTTACATTAAAAAAGTCAAAAACAAATACACAAAGGTTTTTTTTTCTTCTAATAAATACCTTTCAACAGGAAACTACCAATTATGAAAACCAGAAATGTATTTAAATGCTTCTAACTGCACTAAGTAGAATGTCAGCCACTTTTATTTATTACTTATTTGAAAGAGAGGGAGAAGGAGTAGAATAAAATTTCCTTTTCCTTCTCTAACAAGATGAGTCACAATTTTCAAACATTAATCAATCAGTGAGTCAGAGTGGGGAGAAAAGGAAATGACTGCGAAGCTAAACACCACCAGCACCTCCCAGAACCACAGAAAGTCAGGAATCCGGCAGCGCTGACTTGACTTCCCCAGTCCTCTTCACAGTGAAAATCCAATCACCATTTAACAAACTCTAAAGCAATGTGTTATCTAAAAGATTATTTAGCTCAACCTTGCTTTTAAAAATGGAGAAACTGAGGTTCAGAGAGGGGAAGTGATTTGGCCAAGGTCACAAGGCAAGTCAATCAGAAACCAGGTTTTGTGGCTCCTGAGTTAGTGCTCCAAATATATTGCTTTGCTCATTTATTTAACTACTCAACAAACATTTTTGGGGTGTCAAATTTGTACTGGGAATACAGAGACGGGGAAAACGGCCCCTGTCTCAAGGGGCCTACAACCAAGTGGACAAGGCAGACAAGAAAGTCAACAATTACAGTACAACACACACAAGAAGCGTCCTGCTCAATATGCAAAGAACTGCAAAGAGGAAAACCTAATCAGCTGGGGGCAGAGGTAAGGGTGGGAGGCTCTGAACACACTTTTAAGACGAGGTCACACCTGAACTGAATCATAAATGAGCAGTAGAACTTAGGGGGAAGGCAGGTGGTGGCTGGAGAAGGAAGCCATTCCACAGAGAAGGGCACTTGTGCAAACACATGGGTCTGAAAAAGGAGGGCATGTTCTGGAACCTACATGTAGTTCAGCCTGAGTACAGTATCAGCTAAATGAAGGAGGGATAGTGTCAGAGACCAGATTATGGAGGACCCTGCATCCCTGCTGATGGTAGCCTTTATACTTGAGGTCCACATTTCCCAAAGTGTATCCTGTGGTTCTATGGCTCTCAAACCTTACCATGCATCAGACTCACCAGTAGGGCTGGTTAAAACAGGCAGCTGGGCTCCCAACCTCAGAATCTCTGATTCAGTAGGTCTGGGGTGGGGCCTGAGAATTTGCATTTCTAACAAGTTGCCAGGTGATGGTGATGCTGCTAGTCCTACACCCTCTTGTATAGGACATGGATCAGCAAACCATGGCCCACGGGCCAAGTCTGGCCCACTGCCTACTATTTTAGGTAAAGTTTTACCGGAACACAGCCACACCCATCATTTGCATACTGGCTATGACTGCTTTAGGGCAGAGGTGATTAGTTGCAACAGAGACAGTATGGTCCACAAGACCTACAGTATTGGCTATCTGGGTTTTTTCAGTAAAAGTCTGACAACTTCTGCTGTAGAATGTTAAAAGATAATGGAAAAAAAGGTTAATTTTACGGTTAGTTTTGGAAGGTACTGGATTAATAAATGTTGAGTAGGTTTCTTTTCTGCAGGACTTCTCAGAGACTTTAATAACCAGTACTGTTATCCTGGGACCGGTATTCCTAAGAACACATCAGGGAATGTGACATTAGTCCATGGGATGCCATGAAAAGATCTGAACCAAGGAAGAGAATGGATCAGAACTGTATCTTAAAAAAAATCTCTCTGGGACAGGGCAGAAAGCCTGGAAGACAATGAGATCAGAAGCAATGAGACCAGTTAGATGGTTGCTATAGTAACTACACAAGCAGTGACAAGAGTACACGCACAAGGGCAGGGGGTGTGCAAACGTTCTGCAAGTGGTCAGCGAGTAAATACTTCAGGCTTTGCGGGACACATGGTTTCTGTTGCACAAAAGCAGCCACAGACAATACAAAACAAATGAGCATGGCTGTGCTCAAATAAAACTGTATTCATGGACAGTGAAATGTGAATTTCATATAATTTTCATGTGGCATAAAATATTCTTCTTCTTCCAATTTCTCTTAGCTCACGGGCCAGACAGCCACAGGTGGCAGACTGGATGTGTCCTGAGGGCTGTAGCTTCCCAGCCCCTGCACTAGAGGGATGGGACTGAAGAGGAAGAGGAGATGTGCCAGCTGGTCAGGAAGTCAAGGTCAGGAACTGCTGCTTGACTGGCTGAGGGGCCAGGAGGGATTGGACTCCTGTCTTTGGACTACTACTCCCCATCAGGGTCCAGGAATCATTGGAGGGAATACAGGGTGGCAAGTAGGTGGGAGGGGTCCAGGAGTCCAGTCTGCATGTGAAAGGAAAGCTCTGGGGCTCAAGAGACAGGCCTGGGCTGTCAGATCCTGATGGGCTGCAGCCACCCTGCCCGCACGACATGTTCCCAAGATGCCAGCCCCTCAGGGAGGCCTGTGCTCCAGGCTGCTGGTCACTGAACATCCTGAGCCCCTCACAGGGGGTCTGCCTGCTTCTGCTGTATGGAGATCACCTCCTTCTCCTTTCAGCACTCCTCCTTGCCCCCCAGTGACTGTGCCCTAAGACCAGTGCCTGAGAGAAAAATAAATACCATCGTGCCTCACCCAAATTAAAGTCTTACTGTGAAATTCAATCAGAGATTAGGATGTTAAATAATAATGACCAATGCTCCTCCACCAATCAGTTGTAAAGGACACACCACGGATTTTTAAATTTCCAATCTGCTGTGGACTAATATTTTCCTAACATACAATAAAACCTCCACCTGGGTGCCCCCGTAATGTCAAACTATTAGAAATTTCTGAATGTCTACTCTGGATTTCTGTACTTAACGAATAGTTTATAGTCCTGGGACCACACTCTGACATTCACTGCATAGCACACTGGGCTAGATAGTGCTGCCTGAAGTTTCCCTTTTGAAAACAGAACACAATGGACAACCCAATCAGGCTGGTGAGACCCCCGTTCATCAGGAATCGGGCAGGTGATTGCTTAGGGACAAGATGCTCTGGAAAATGGGGAACCTCAGTGTGCTGCCGTGGGAAAAACCACCACCACCACCACAGGCTGAAGGTCAGCGGTGATAGGAAACTCCTGACCACTTCTCTGGGCCGCACACCAGGAGCCCCCATGAAACCACAGCTGTTAAAGTGCAGCAGGCATGACTGGCCAGAGAAGCAACCGAAGGACCAGCCTCTGTGGGCCCCCAGGAAGTGAAGGAGCCAAGGAGCAGAAATACTTCATTGTTTTTATAACTTCAAAAAAAAAAAAAAAAACCATTGCCACCTAGTTGATTCCAACTCCTAGTGACTCTCTAGGACACAGGAGAACTGCCCCATAGGGTTTCCAAGGAGCAGCTGGTGGATTTGAACTGCCGACCTTTTGGTTAGCAGCCAGTAAAGAAATTAGACCCCTTGCGCCCTGGAAATCTACAAAATGGACAGCATGCTAAGCTACCCCTTATTTTAAGTGCTCACCTTTATCATAAGCCCCACACATGGCGTTCCCCTATGAAAAGGTGACTCCTAAAGTATACTTGGGGCACAGATAGAATGTATTGCTCACTCCACCCGGGCAGACGTGGTTTTTCCAATGAAGAGATGTAATTGCAAATCATTTCAGAAAATGCTCAACAACTAATTGTCGTTATAATACCAAGTTTACATAGGCAAAATAATGGACAAATATCACCATGTAATAGAATAGTACAAAAATGGTAATTTTACTATGGAAAGTTGGAACTTGCCATTTCAAATTAGCAGAAGCTGTGAAGTGGGCATTACTGACAATGTGAATATAGTAATTGGGGCTGATTTCTTGGCGCCTGGCCGAATCTGGCTGCCTGGCGTCCTGTGAGTTAATTATAGCTCTGTTAACAGAGTGGGAACACTTAGCAATGACGCAGAGATAAAACTCTGCTCAGGTCTCTGCAGATGAGGCAAAATGTGAATGTCTGGGCTAGAGATCAGGTGCAAAAGAAATTAATCCCAATTAATTTCTTAAGCAATGGCCCTAAGAAAATACAGACATTTTATTGCTAGGGGTCAACAATCCACAGAAGCCAAGCTTTCTGAAGGTGTCCTTGCTAGCCTAAGTTTCCACATTGCCAGTGTAATGGCTAAGTAAGTCATCTCAGTCTAAATCCAAAAATATTTAATTTACTGCTTTAAAAAGTTTCCTTAAAAAAAAAAAAAAAAAAAACCCAGATATCAAAATATGTGATTCTACCCAAATTAGCTCTAGCCAGACTGAGACACATTTCACTGCGGGCTTTAAAAAATGTCTTCCTTTTCTTGTAGAGATTTTATTGTTCACTTTAAAATTTAAGACTGGAGTCAGGAATAGGAGGAGGAAATTGAATGTGCAGCTAATTGCCTCTGTGAACAACTGCCCCCTTTGCCATGACACCAGGAGAATTAGATAGTGCCTGGCTACCATTACTGAGCATTTTGATAAAAAAATTCTTCAGAAGGATCCTGATCAAAAGGGGGAAAACGTAGAACAGAATTTGAAATTCTCATAGGATCCAGAGTTTCTGGAGCCATGGAGGCTGGGTGAACCCCCGAAACTACAGCCCTGAGATAATCTTTAAATCTTAACACCAAAAATACTCCCTGAAGTCCTCTTAAAACGAAGCAACAGTTTAGCTTAACTAGTAAACAATTTTTTTTTTTTTTTAGTAAACAATGTCAGCCTTGAGCACTGTGCTCTTTTAAGATCTAGCTACATAGGATCAAATGACAAGAGCAACTCAAGGGATTAGGTAGGAAACGTAGGGGGCAGTGAGTTTATGTTAATGGCAGAGAAACAATTCAGAAAAGGAGAATGAGAAAGGCTGCCCAACTTGAAGAATGCAATCGATGTCACTGAATTGTACACGTAGAAACTGCTGAATTGGTGTATATTCTGCTGTGTGTATTCTCAACAACAACAAAAGTTTAAATAAACCAAATTTAAGACTGAATTCTTTTCATGCCCAAGTCCAAGTATTTGACTATCTGATATGTCAGCATGTCCTACACTGTGAAGTTCCTTTCTTTATGAAGCTGTGAAGATGGGCACAATATTACCTTACGGATTTATAGGGAAAATTATTCAAGCTTGGGGTTGTTCCTGGAGAGTGAGATTATTTTAGAGGGAAGTCAGTCAAGTTTTAAATCTGTCACCAAAGCATTTAAAAATAAAAGGCCAATCGCTGTGTTCTTGTTCTTCAGACCTGCTTCCATTTTTCCTTCCCCACAGAACCGTCCTCCCCAGGTAAAAATCACAAAAATAAGTCCCAGTGCTTTCCATGGTTCCCTTTGCTCTGCCTCTTCTTTTCTCTGCTGACCCTGTGGAGAGACTGGTCCGAGGGGGCCACCTCTGAGGTCTCGCTCAACACTTGTCCCTCAGCCCCTCCCCAGAGGCTGTGTGGTGATATGGGGTGAGCACAACATTGGAGTCCAGCTCAGTGACCCTGGGCAAGTTGCTAAGCCTTTCTTGGCTTCATTTCCCTTTTACAAAGACAACAAGGCTACCTTCGCTGGCCATGGCGGGACACATACCCCTTCCCATTACAGCCTGTACCACTGCCCCCTAACTGCTCTAGAAGCTCTCCAAATCCAAAAAATCTACCGTCTTGGCTACCGCTAACTTCAATCCCTCTGAATCCCTCCTCCCCGCAGGCTCCCCAACTCCAAGTCCTCAGATGGCTTCCATCTGATTCTTCCATCTGATTCGCCAGCCACTTCTGGAGAGTAGATCAAAGGCTGATCTCCATTCTACATTTCACGCTAGAGAACACCAACGCCTCCTCAACCCCCAACCACTGGCTTCACCTGCGGCCTCCATAGCATCCCTTTCTAAACCCACCACCCTGGTTTGACCCCCCTCCTAAGCATCACCCTCGTGGTCATACACTCACAGGGAAACATCTAGAATTCGTTGTTTAAGTAAGCAAACGCCTCATTTTGTCATCCCCAAACTAAGCCCTTCGCATCTGGCATTCCCAGACTCATTTGACAGAGCCACTACCCTTCTTGTCACTCAGATTTATAGGTGGAGGGAAGGAAGACAGACACCTGCCCCAGAAGCCACTTCCCAGAGTCAGAACCACAAAAGTAGGGCACCCAGGCCAGAACTTTCGACTCTTTGCTCTTGGCCCACAGTTCTGCCTTCAGAATCCTGTGGATCCCATCTCTGCTTCTTCTATCCAATCAGGTCCACTCCTCAATGCCCACAGTCCTGGCCCTGCCCTGAATCAAACTCTCAGGACCAACCCCACCTGGACAACCCATCCTATCAAAACCACGGGGACTCTACTCTCATTGAGAACATCACTTCCAGGAGGACAGGGACATCCCTAGCACTAAGCACAGTGGCTGGCACAGAGTGGACAGTCCATAAACAGAGGGTCTCCACGAGTCCTTGTGCAATTTTAAATAATAATAAATTGACTCCTAGACAGAATTAACAAAATACGAGAGAGAGAATTTGCTCTCAATTTAAATAAAATCACTAAGGACTGTTCTCATTTATTTTATTTTATTTTCCTGGCAATAAACTCTACATTCCACAGGATGGTTTCAGTCATGTTAAAGGTAGGCCTGGGTGGAGGCCAGAGTGCCCCAAGAGTGGCAGGAAGTCTCTCTCCTCCCCTCCCATGGGCCCACTGCCAGAGGACCCATCTTCCTGAGGCCTTAATACCCAGAGTTTCCCTTAGGCCTTGCTCTCCACCTCCCAGCAGTAAGTCAGTGCAAGACATTGATATTGTTGGGGCACCTCCTTACTTCTAATGCCATAAACTTGACGTCTATTTCAAACACGCAACAGAAGTTCTATGAACTTATCAGTATCCTACTTGGGAAGAGCAGTTTTGTTTCCATTGAGGTGGGGTTGATGAGCAGCTGTAGGGCCCCTTCCCTGATGCCACCCTCCCAAAGACCACCTTGCTGCCCACAGCCCCTGACAGATCAATTACCTTCTTTTCAGGGTTGGGTCACTCAATTCTGGGAATGGCTGAGCCTAGTCAATTGAAAAAAAAGAACAAGTTTTCTTTCCTGAGTCAGGGCATTAATGGAGTTTGGCAAGAGCTGGTGTGTGGCTCAAGCTGTCATGTTGTTTGATTAGAAATGGTTTAACTGAAAATAACAAGCAACCTCCATTTCCATCGATAAGGGATTGGCCTAATCAATCAGAGTAAGCCAGGCACTGGAATATTACTTAGCCATTAAAAACACAGGCTGCACAAACACATTCTGACTGGAAAGACGTCCACAGCATGTACACAAGACTGGCAGCTTACAAAAAGGCAGGTATAGTATGAATCCAAAGTCCTGGGCACACAGGAGGTGCTTTTCAATATTTATTGACCAGAGCTTAAGCATACAGGGATGTCTGAACAGCTGTCTGCAAAACGTTAGCAGTGGTTACCTTAAAAAAAAAAAATTTTTTTTTTTTTAACCTTAGGATGACAGAATTTGGGATGACTTTTTAAATTTCTGCTTTAATTAAATGTTTTACGATTAGCCCATATTATCCTAACAATGAGAATTTTTTTTCTTCCACTTTGAAGGAGCGAACATAGACGTGCTCCACAGGTGGGACCGGACTCAGAGAGCTTTCACAGTCCACTGCTGGATAACACAAGGGCATCTGCGTGACCCAAGGCAGACTCAACCAAAAGTGGTCACTGGGTCATTCGCTATATCAACGCGACAGCATGAACGATATTTTCACGAGTTATCTATTCATTGATTTAATAGTAGTTTTTGAGTGCCTACGTGGCAGGCTTTGTGCTGTGTGTACATGGCAGTGACCTAATAAAATTACATTCTGAGCCTCCAAAATCCAAAAGGTACCCAACAAACCTAATCGTTGTCATTTTCTTCTTTTAATCAAAAATGCATACCATTAAAAGACACTGTTCCCATCCTACTTCTGGCCCCAGCTCCTCCTTTCACGCCCGGTGCCTCTGTGCCAGACTTTGCCCTCTGCAATCTGCATACAGCACACAATACTGAAAAGAGTCCAAAATCAAAAAAAACCAAAGCAGTCACATCGGCCCTGACTCAAGGCGACCCCCTGTGTCAGAGCAGAACTACACCCCAGGGAGTCTGTAACGGCTGGTTTGGGGAAGGAGATCGCCAAGCCTTTCTTCTGAGGAGCCTCTGGGTGGACTCCAACCTCCAACCTTTCAGTGAGCAGCCAAGCGTGATCACTGTTTGCACCTCCTAGGGACTCCAAAAAGAGCCCAACAGAGAGAAAACACTAAGCCTGGGCCACCAATGCCCAAAGATTCAGGGCCATCAGCGCAGGAAAGAATCTGCCTGCTTGTTCAGAGTTTCAGATGAATTGGGCATTTCTCTTCTGCTCAGTGTTTGAGTACTTACCAGGCTGGGAAGGAAAGTAATGTTCACCAGGCACCTGTGTGCGGCATATGAAGCTACATGAGCCTCCAGTATTTAATCACAGCCACCCTAGGACGGGGAGATTCCAACCAGAGTTACACCGAGGCTCTGAAAAGTAATTTCCTAGCAATCAAAGGAGCAAAGATTTGAACCCAGGTCTGCATCACTCCAAAGTCCAAGCTGTCAACACCACGTGGGCCAGGCGCTCAGAGCTGGAGGACATGGGGGCACAGCTGTGGGAGGGGCACGAGATGCCCTGGCAACACGAAAGGCTGTTCCTGGCCCTGGGTGTCCAGGCGGGCTCTCTGAGGGCCGGAAGCGCATTGCCAGCTGCTCCTGGGTGAAGGAGGAACGACAGCAGGGAAGGGAAAACCTGGGCTGGAGGGACCTTCAGCCAGACATGAGCACCGGGAGGAGGCAACTAGGGAAGGAAGGCACACACCCGGTAAGTGGGTCTCACTTTCTGCCCTAAACCTAGGTGCTGGTGGTAGGGCGAGGGGGCGGCTGAGTGCCTCCCTTTTGAGCCAGCTAGGCACTAGTTTTTTTTTTTTTTTGGTTGGGGGTAGATACTGCCTAAAATAAAAATCATTTGAAATAATATAGAACACAAGCTAAGATCGAAAGATACACCTGCAGAAACAGGGCCTCTTGGAATGAGAATTCTGTGAAAGCAGATCTATGACCCAATGTGTCTGCCTTACAGACAGGCAGTTTCCCTGCTGGGAATTTTCCTGTCCCGTGATACTCCACCCTGTTAGCTTTGGGAGTAGTCTTTTTTCCCCCTTAGTCATACTTTTTTGGAAGCCCTCCAGCCCTCGAGCTAAACCTGCAATACCCTAAAAAGGTAGGTAAGCAGTGCTTCTAGGATTTAAGCATCTTTCTCCACCTACTGGAACAGAAGTTGGAGACGTTTCTACCCAAACTAATGTGAAAACAGACCTGCGAAACAATGTGTGCTGGCATGTTTGATAATACCGCCGTCACGCCACAGGCTGAAAGGGCTTAAAAGCGCGGAGAGAGCAAGAGCTAATGGGAAGACCGACCCAGGCCTTTCCCTCGGCTGTGATTTAACAAGTTGGCCTCACCATCTTCTCATCTTTTAAGGTTCACAGTCAACTCTGGAATTCAGTTATGCAAAATGCCCCTCCGAACCAACGTGTCCAAAGGCTTAAGTGGAGTAATTAAAACTCCAAATTCTTCAAAGAATGTATCTGTTGACTAGTTAATATAATAAAGGCTTCATGACTGAGCTGTGATCCCAGCATGAAATGAAACAGACCAAGCTCAGGAATGTCGAGACATAAAAACTGCTGGACAAGAGAGGAGACAAGTCAAATCTCACTGCCCGGTTATCAAACCACCACTGCCCAACTCCAATCTCAGCAAGAAAGGGAATCCAGCGGCCTAACGGAATTAATTTCAAGAAACAGATGCCACTGCCATATTTACTTTCTTGAAGTGCCCACTGCAGCACAGGACTAAGATGTTAAAGCTTTCTCGTGTTTTCATCTTCAGGATTTTCCATGGACAGCAAGGAAAGTCGTATACTCTTCATGGATACCCCAGCACTGAGCAGAGGCCCCAAAGGAGGGGTTCCCACTGCAAGGACCAAGGCTACCACTGTGCCTGCTCTTGGGAAAGTGCAGGTTGGGGCTATCAATGAGCTGATGTTCCCTTAAATTAAACTCCTATGACAAAAACTTCAGTAGAAGAGAATCTCCCAAGGCTCCTCGGGTCCCCCTTCTCCAGGCGGAGCTGGCGGGCTCCTGGAGCCTGTCAGGGGCTCAGGTTGATAGGAACAAGCTGCCCTGCTGGCTGCTTCCATGGCAACGAGGTCAGGTCGGCAACAATAAGCCCGGGCTTTAAAGGAGCCACCTTCCTGAAGGAAGCATGGCACTCTGCCCTTTTCTTTCTGAATTTTCTAATTTACAATATCAGAATGAAATGTGCATGGCTGTTGATCACAGGCGGGAAGGCAGACCCTCCCAAACTGTAGTGTTGGCGTTCTCAGAGGGCAGAAAGAGGCCTCAGGATAGAGACACCTGAGCCTGGTTTGAGTCCTCGTCCTCCGAATGGATTAAGTGACTCTAGGCAAGTTGCTCTCTCTCTCTGGGCCTAAATTTTCTCCTGAACGATTTGAAAGGGTGGGCTATTGGTTGCTAAGCTCCACCCAGCTGTGACAGCTTTCAGATTCTGAGGCATCCTTGGGCCAGCAGGGGTCTGGACCATTCCATGAACATCTGCATCACACCATGTAATCAATCAACCAATCAACAAATGCTTACTGAACAATGTGCTCAACCAAATATTTGGGAGGACCTGCTCATACCCAGCAAACCCTGGTGGCGTAGTGGTTAAGAGCGAGGGCTGCTAACCAAAACGTCAACAGTTAGAACCAACCAGGTGCTCCTTAGAAACGTATACGTCAGTTCTACTCTGTCCTATAGGGTCACTATGAGTCAGAATCGACTCGACGGCAACGGGTTTTGGGTTTTGGTTCATACCTTCCGAGGGCATTTACATAGGGAAAACAGTCACAGGGAGGATGAAGGTCTAGAGGAATCAAATAACAATATAAAGAAATACTAGCAGAGCATCTACAATTCAGAGAACATAGACAACAAGATATCTGATTTCACTGCAGCGCTGCTCGTCTGAGTGATACACTGCCACCTTCCATCTCGCCGCACCTGTGCGCTCACAGGTATAGGCACTATCATCTTCATGGAGTGTGTCTCTGGGTCAGCTTCTACTTCCCACACCACTCACGTCCTTTTCTCCCTCGTTACAGAAGATCACAAATTGGTCAGCTTTACCCACGCTAAAATCTCCTTCATCAGTAAGACCACTCATGTTCAGGATGAGAGGGACTAAGCAACACAACCTGTTTGGCCCTTTGGAAACCCTGATGGCGTAGTGGTTAAGAGCTATGGCTGCTAACCAAAAGGTCGGCAGTTCAAATCCACCAGGGGCTCCTTGGAAACTCTATGCGGCAGTTCTACTCTGTCCTATAAGGTTGCTATGAATTGAAATCGACTCCACAGCAACAGGTTTGGTTTTTTTCTTGGTTAGCAACACAGAGAAGAAATAGTAGATCACATGACCATCCTAGTAAACCAACCAGGATTCGATGTGAGTCTGTACACAGCTTTAAACAACTCAGGGACTGGACACTGAGGATCCTGAGATAAATACTGCCTGACCTGTTTTAAAAATCTCTCCCTACTCCCCGTGGTACATCCATATAATGGAATACTACTCAGCAATGAAAACAAAGAAACTACTGATAAATGCAACGACAGGACTGAATTTAAAAGCATTAGGAAGTGATACTAAATGAAAGAAGCCAGATCCAATGGCTACATACTATGTAACTCCATTTATGTAACCTTCTGGAAAAGGCAAACCTATAGGAACAGAAAACAGATCGGCGGTTACCAAGGGCTGGAGCCAGGGAAGGCTCTGACTGCAAAGGGGCATGGAAACATTCTGGGGAGTGATGGAAACGTTCTCGGTCTTACTGTGGTGGTGGTACATGACAGAATGCAGATACCTAAAATGGGTGAATTTTACCACGTAAACCTCACTAAAAAAAAAAATCTCTCCCCAAATGCAGAACTGATTTTATACCAGTGTCTTCATTCCAGTTCTAGAAAAATAAGGAGCTGAAGTGTAATGACTCAATTATTCACCTTTCTCCTGGCTTTGGGCAGGCTGAAGAGATTAGTTAACAGATTTTTCTCAATTATTATTTATAAAAAGCTTTGGTGCCTGCTACACTTCAATCTGCCAGAAAGTGCTGGTAATGATAAAATGAATAAGCAGAAAACTACCAGTATTATTAATGGAAAAAACTGGAGCCTTGCTTGGCTTGGCAGCTGACAGTATGATGGTTGATATTGCCCTTAGGAGGCAGAGTGAAGCAGTAAGGGGTGGCTGGGGGCTGACACCTGATTCTGTCATTCCCACACCTCGGTTTCCTCCTCTGTAAGATGGGGCAGGAACAGACCCACGTCAGAGGCTGGTGTGAGAACACCAAGCGCACACGTAAAGCACAGTGTCTGGCATATTGTAGGCTCTGGGGTTAGCGTCTACAGTTCTTACTAAGTCACACTTTCTGCTTTTAAAATTGCTTGTAATTGGAAGGACACACACAGACAGTTTGAAGCATTGTACAAAGAGCATCACAGAAACCAGTACACTAGATTCTACCATGGGCTAGGGGCTTTACAGAGGGGACTTCTAACCCCCCATCACACCTTTTAAGGTGGATGTTACCTCCACTTCCCAACCTGCCCAGGTGCCTCAGAGAGTGAGTGGTGACGTGGGAAGGGTCCTGGCCAGCTACTACCAGGGGCTCTGAGATCTGGATAACTCCCAAGGCCCTGCCTAAAAGCCAAAGCCCAAGCAGTCTTTGGTCAAAAACAACACTACAGATACCCAGCTCTGCCTCCATACTGTGCTACGGCCTCAGACAAGCCATCGACCTCAATTTCCTGATGTATAAAATATGGAGATTGGACTAGATAACCCCGGAAGACCCTTTTAAAGTCTACACATTTGTGGCAATACTACTTTCCACTAGGCCTTCCAGCCCCTGCCCTGTCCCAGCCAGCCCCCAGTAACAACAGCACCAACACCTTTCATGAAGTGCTTTCACATGCGGCCTCACTCCTGCCAGCTGGCTCCTTGAGGCTTCCCTGACCATCCATCCTGGCAAGCGCTGAGCCGGCCACTCCACACACACGCCTGAGCATCCACTTCTGCTCAGCCCCACAGGGGAGACAGAGAAACGCAAATGACCACTGGGGCTTTCCCATGCCCCAGCAAGGGACACGCTCAAAAGAAGTACAGGGAGAAAGAAAGAATCCCATCCTGGCCAATCGTTTGGAGTCACAGGAACAGTGGGGCAAAGCTGGCTGGGCGGACTCTGGAGGCCGAGGAAGGGTGAGGAGGAATATCAGCAGATACGGCGGACTGGGCAAGAGGCTGGGTTTCCCATGCTTGTCACCTCACAAGAATTTGAGGTGCTTGTTCTAAATACTGGTCCTCATGCCATTCTCAGGAGATTATGTCTCAGTATGTCTAGGGTTGCCCACCCATCTGTCAGTTTGTCCCACTGTTGTGGCTTGTATGTTGCTATGCTGCTAGACGCTATGCTAGGGTATTTCAAATTCCAGTAGGGTCACCCGTGGTAGACAGGTTCCAGTGGTGCTTCTAGACTAAGACAGAAGAGGAAGAAAGGCCTGGTGATCTGCTTCCAAAAATTAGCCACTGAAAACCTGATGAATCACAACAGAACACTGTCCACCTTGCTTGCTTTGAACACGTCATCAGGAGGCATCAGTCGCTAAAGGAGGACATCACGTTTGGTGAAGCAGAGGGCCAGCAAGGGCGCCGAAGACCCTTGGCGAGAGGGATTGGTACAACAGCTGTAACGATGGACTCGAACATGCTGGGGACTGTGCAGACGACACAGGATGATACAGAATGTTTTGTTCTGTTTTACATAAGTTGTCAGGAGGCAGCGTCAACTCCACGGCAGCTAACGACAATAACATGCCTAGGGTGGGGCCCAGTATTTTTAACAAGCACCCACCCAGGAGATTTTGATGATTGGCTAAATTAGGAAAATACTGAGATAGGGTGTCTCCTTCACACGGGAAGTGAACTTGTTGATTTCTTAACCATTAAAATTCTGAGAGACAGGAACCTGGATTTAATGACCTCCAAATAATTGGTGCTGCATCATTTCAAAGGCATCCAGGGAATGGCAAGTAGGTGAAGGGACAGGAAACCCTAATGGAGCAAAGTGAGCAAAACCCAAAAGCAAGGAAGCCAGTGGTGACTGCACAGTTGGTCACCTGGGCAACTTCCTCTTCAAAACCAGGATACTTGTCCTTCTGCCATTCTCAATGAACCACTCACTCAAATTCTTGTGTACAAGGAGCTCCAGGTGCTGAGCACCACTGGTGGACAGGTGCCACCACAAATCCAAGACCTCCCATCTCAGCAGAAACGTGACCATCGCTCTCTGGTCCTTCTAGTTGTTCTTTGCCAAATCTCTGTCCCATTGCCTTGGAAACTATTTTAAACCTTGTCCACTTTCCCCAGCATTTACCCCCACTGCTCACTCTTGATGGACAATCTACTCTTAAAGGACAATCTTTTGTCCTGCTTCTCCCGAAAAATTGATGCCGTTACCATAAACTACTCCAGTCTGTGAACCTGATTCCACCTCCTTCCAGCCTCTGTGATCTTGACCTTGGCTCAGCCTTCTGTCTCTCATCTTCTCCTCCCCTTCTCCCCACCCTCACCTAGAAACATGCTTGGGTCTCCCCCTCAGGATAGGGAGAACCACCCTGTCTCTTTCCTGTCCTTCTCAGCCAAGTTTTTTCAAAGATAGCTGCATTCACCAGCTCTACCTCCCTAACTCTCCAATCAGACTCCCATGCCCACACTTCAGGATGAACTTTTGCCCCACCCCTTGGTTTACTGTCTGTCCCTCCACTAGAGGGGTCCCTTGGTGGTGCAAAACGTTAATGCGCTTGGCTGTCCACTCAGAGGCATTTCAGTAGAAAGGCCTGGCAATCTCCTTCCGAAAAATCAACTACTCAAAGGCCTACGGAGCACGGTTCTCTTTTGACACACTTGGGGTCACCATGTGTCAGAAATGACAAGACAACAACTAGTTTGGGCCACTAAAATGTAAGCACTGTAAGGGCAGGTACGTTTGATAATTTCATTCCCTGCTGCATCCTCAGGTAAAAGAAGCGGTTGTTGAGTGACCCGACTACCGTTCACCTAGTCCGCTATAATAGCATCCAAACCTTTCTGGCCCCATTCCTGTTCCCCAGACATCCATATTCCACACTGCAGTCTGTAGCACCAACTATTCAAAATGTAAACCCGGCCATCTCACCCCTAAACCTGTATCCTATGAGCACTTGGTCAGGCTTTGGACAGAATAAAGACCCCGTTCTTCAGCCTCACTCTCAAGGCTCTCCGGCCCGGGGCCTGAGTCTCACCATCACGCCACCTCCCTCCGCCTATGGCATGTTCCCAGAGATGGCCCCACGGTGGCGCCAAGCCAGGTCAGGGCTCCTGCATACCCCCCAGAGCGCTCTCCCTTTGCTCCAAAAGTCCACTGGGCATTTCTCTATTTTTCATTTACCTCTCTATATTGGAACAGTCTACTACCACACCGATCTCGCCAGTTGGGCCAGGAGTGCCCCAGAGAAGTGCTAAGGACCCTCGGCTCCTCTTGGAGGGCCTAACCCACAGCAGATGTGCCGACCAACATGTTGGCTGGGCTACAATGAAGTATGAAAGGGCTCATTGAAGGTGTGCCTTGTTCTGCACCAAGCTCTTCAAGCCCTCACTGTCCCAGGAGCTGTCATTCAGGCTCCCTCTGCTTCACTAAAGGAGCTCCACCTCCACCCCTCCTCGTCCTTCCCTGGGAGTGATGCTGTTTTCACCTCTAGTCCTAGAGAACACAGCAAACCCAATTGCACTTTGGCTAGAGCTTACTTGAAACAAATCTGAAAGTGTATTTTGGAAAAGGAATTAATAATAAAAGTTGGAAGGCGTCTTTGGGACGATAAACACTTCCTTTTTCCTTTCTTCCAGCTTCTGCACAGCACCTTCCCCTGGTGGAAAGGCAGTCTGGGACACAGAGTCTCAGTACAACCGGGCCACCAAGCCCCTGAGATGGAAGGAGGAAGAGAAAGAGGAGCTGCACGGAACAGGATGAAGAAAACGCTACAAAAAGCCATGAAATGTGTTTCTCATCGAACGAAACCTATAATGCCGTTCCCCTAAAAGAATCTGCTATCGGTGTTTCTCTGAGTCGTGGGAGGCTCTGTTCTGAGCTGAGCTCTTAAAGCAGGATAGAATCTTGAAACCCTGCACCTCCCCAGGAAGAATGGATAGCACCCTCCAAAGTGTCTAGAAATAAATGCAGAAACAGAAGAGGCACCTTTTAAGACAAGTGAAATTATTTTGTTAAGTGTGGAAGGTTATTAGAGCAACATAACCAGAAAAAACATCTCTGATAACGAAATAAAATAATGAAAATAAGGCACTTTAAAAAAATGTCAAATTTTCTGTGTCTTCCAAATAAACAAAATTCTGATGACTTTAAATCTCTAACTTAAGTCAGAAGCAGTCAGAAGAGAGGTCTTCAAACTTATACAGCACAGTCTGCCTTTTAGATCAAAGTTAGAATATGTGAAATCCTGAATATTTTTTAACACACCACTATGCTTGGGACAATAACATACACTCTGTTTCACAGAGAGACTGAAGAGGCTACAGACTTCCTGAAAACTATAAAAAGGTTCCCTGGGGAAGGACAATTCCTCCCCTGGTGGGCCACAATGGTTTCGATGGGCTGAAATACATATTTAATACTGAAAGCCTTCCTAACCAGCTGATGGGGGGTAGAAGGGAGAGAGAGGAGGAAGGATTAAATAAAGCAAGCTTCTTAAGAAAGCTATAAATGGCCCTTGTGGCTTTTTTAATTCATATAAAGTCATTTCTAAAAACTTTCACAATAGAAGACAGGCATAACTTTTTTTTTTTTTTTTTTCGTCATTTCAAAGTAAAACTCTGAAAGCTTTCCTGACACGGGGCTAGAAGACATAATGATTATTTTTAAATGTCTGGTGAAAAAATTAGAAAGTCTCAAAGATAAGCCGCAAGTATGTGAAGTAACCCTGAACATTTCTATTTCTGTTCAAGTACCAAAGAGTGTACTACATGAATGAATATATTCATCTTCACTTTATAACTCAAACAGTTCGGGTGCGTTTAAGAACTTTAAAAATGACTAAAACAGGAATTTTTATTTTCTTGGGTACTTAACCCCACTGAAAATCATATAGAAATAAGTATGTTGGGAATATCAGCATCTTTTTCTTCTGATTTTAACTTAAAAAAAAAAAGAAAGAAAAACCACGAAGTCCATTAAGAAATCCATGACAACTGAAAATGTGGGAATATAGACTTGATAGTGTTTACTTAAGGAAAAGGTAAACAGCCAGCTCCAAATTCTTTTTTAAAAATCTAACTCATTACTTTTTTTAAAAAAGGAAAATGTCCACTTTAAGTATAAACACTAACAAAGGCTCTGTATTTTTTTTTTTTTTTAAGATCTTCAGAATCCCTGGAATAATGCCTGCCAACTAAAACACCTACTATGAATTCAGTAATGGGTTATGCAAACATAAATTACAAGGCCAGACATTTTAAAAGGAAAAAAAGGTGATTTATTGACGCACTGGAGACACGGCAGGATAGAAGCACTATTTCAATTTTCCATATATTCCTCAACACTGCAGATGTGTTAATGCGAAAAGAATTTTAAAGTAAAAATTACTCCTAACTCTTCTGGTTCTAACATATCGGTTCATTTATTTAAAAAGGGTTACCAAGGAATGTTTTTGCCACACTTATCAACAAGAAAATTATTATATAGTCAAAGATTTTATCTAGTTTCAGGGGCAAATGAATTTGTTCAAACAAAAATGTATCTCAAAAATCTTATTTAAGAAGAAAAATATAAATATCACATTCCCCTATTTTATAACAGCACAACCTCAAGGTCTATTCTTCTTACCCCAGGCTAGCCCGATCAAATTTCTTACTTTAATTCATTCTTATTCACATAGTCACAGATCACTTTTTCTTGTCTCATATCACTATTGGAACCAGTATTTTTGTTTTTACTATGGCAGATAAAGCAATCATTTAAGCATATATGAAATGCTTTTCATGGGTTGTTTATATCTAAACAAAAAATAGATTTAGAAAAAAATTCTATTTATCTTCAACTTGTAATTAAAGGCAACAGAAGCGATCACCCTTCTCTGAACAGGTCATGGGAACTGCATTGGGCTGATGAAAATCCCCGAACACACATCAAGAGAAAAGGAATCTTCATTTTTCTTCAGTTTGCCAACGGTTGACAGCTACACAAACGGTCATTTTCTAAAGCACATGTAACTGTGGCTGAACACGCTTATCTCAAGGAGAAGCTTGAAAACACTCCCCTAATGAGGACGCACGTTTCAAAAAGCAAAGGTGCAAAAGAACACCTCTGTATTCCTGGCACTGTGAATTCCTTCCCAGAAAAGGCTAATTTGTACGTACACACACACTCACACACACATACACACACAAAATGGGTTCCTGGCACTTTGATTATGTGGACACACCTGACCCCAGGGAAACAGGCTGAGACCAGCCCCATATTTCAGACAAACCAAACAGCCAATAGACAGTAATGGCTTTAAGCTACTGATGACCTGGGCCAAAAATGAAGAACCACTTAATCTTCTGAAGGGAACTGTCAATGTTAGGGGCCCACAGCCGACCTTTCCCCTGATCTTAATCACAGCCACCTATGATAACAGAGTGGAGTTTATTTTTATGCCTGGCTCAGATGATCAATCCTTCAATCCTGACTATTCTGTATGCACACAATGAACCAGGGTAAATTCTGTGTAGCCTTCACACATCCCTCACGTCACACAGGAAATAAAGCCCACTTAATGAGATCTGAAACGATTCCATCCAAACTCCAAACAGTTTACAAACTCTCCCCAAATTAATCTACAAATTCAATGAGACCCCAATAAAAATCCCAACAGAATTTTTTAAATGAAACTGGACAGATGATTCTAAAATTCACCCGGAAGAATGAAGCACCAAGGGTAGTCTAGGTGACTCTGAAGCATAACGAGGCAGGGTATTGAGAGTAATAATATAGTAACCAAATCTGTGTGGTGCTGACGCGGGGGCATGCAGGCAGCTGAAGCGGACAGACAAGGGGGCCTGGAAAGGGAGCTGGGCAAAGGGCACAGACAGGGAAGTAACAAAAGAGGAAATCCTACAGGCCAGTCATTATACAAAAAATGTTCACCCTCAAAATAAATAGGGAAACACAAAGTAAACAAGATGCCATTTCACACTCATCAACTTAGCAGAAATCAGTTTGCCAGCTAACATGAGGTGTCAGCGTGGATGGGGGTGGGGGGGACCAGGCACCCAGAGATCACCAGTAGGGTATGCAAACACCATTCAACTACCCCAGAGATCCACCGGCAATATGTGGTCAAGCTGAAGCTGCACGCGCCCCGTGACCCAGCAAGTATATGTCTGGGTATCAATACTAAGAAACCCCAGAACTCACCAAGGGTTCCTTGAAGAATAAAGAAAAAGTGGCAACAACCCGTAGAGATCCACTTGACATTCTCAGTAAGGTAGCGGACAAACCAACTGTGGATGACGCACGCAATGGAATACAGTACTGCAGCTTAAACGAATAAACTACATATACCTGCCCACATGGCTAAATTTCTAACAGGTAATGCTGGGTGAAAAAGGCAAGTTGTAAAAGGATATATATATATATATATATATATATATACATATATACATATATACATATATGGATACCTTGAGGCAGCATTTGTATATACTGTTTGTATCAGTATCAATAGTAAGAAACAATATATAAAAAAACAATAGTTTGCATAAACAAGGTTATACATGCAAAAACATACAGATATGAAACATCGATTTGGGGAATGAAGGGAGGGGGAAGGAATGGGAGAGGGATTTTAGCTGTATATTTAATATTTTATTTCTATTTGATAAAAGGCAACAGAAGCAAATGGGGCCGTATGTCAACATCTAGTCTTCATGAAGGGTACAGAAATATTTATTTTCTATACTGTTCAGGACGCTCGAAACATCGCATGTTAAAAAAAAAATTTTAAACCTAATTACATCGCTTTGTGCATAGTAACCTCAACACTGCAGGAAAAATGCTGTGAGTCTTAGGCAAAGCGAAGGCGGCTGTGCCTTCTTGGTCTTTCCACCTAAGTGGCCACCCCCTCAGACAAGAAGTTCTTGGAAGAAAGATGTGCGAGCGTCAAACTGTTCGACACAAAACTTTTTGTGAGTAGAAATTTATCCTTTCCATGCCATAACACCAGAGGTGGTGTGGGAAGTGTTAGGAGCCAAGGTCATGGCTGTGGACCCCCAGCAAGCGCTCAACAGTCAAGTCTTGGGACACTCGATCACATACCCTCTCTGAAGCAAACCCTTTTCAAAGCATCCCAAGTACAGTGAATGGGTAAGTAAACATGGGGTCGAATTGGGGTCCCAGATAATCTTCAGAGAGAAAATGGTGACCTTCCAAATGTGACGTAGAGAAACCACCATGAAGGGAGTACTAGGGCTTCAAGTTGCCTCAGGGTACAAACTACTGACTCAAGAAGCCAGTCAAACTCTCTTCTTCCCTAACAGCATTGGAGAGTCTATCTGCTAGGACGAAAGGGCCCTTCTTAAAAAAGAGGGTGGGGGCATAGCTGCGAGTGGGCAGGACAGGAGGTTCCAGATGATCCCGCACACTACACTGTGGTGGGCTCAGTGCACCATGGGAACTCAGTAAATGCTCCCCACGGACCTGCTTCAACACAGCCCTGTGGTCAGGGAATCCAAAAACGTGACACCGAGGCAAATTACTCCTCCTCTCTGGGCCTCAGTTTTCCCCTCTTTGAAACGGAGATCAACAGTGTACCTATTCCGTGGGGATCCCATGAATGCTAAATGAGTTCATGCATTTCAAGCAGTCTTCCTATTAAAACACTGGGCCCCTCTGCCTAACAGGTTCCTAATGTTCCTTGTATGCTCGCTTTTTATGCAATTCACATTTGCAAGTCAAAACCAAGAGCCAACATTAGTCAATAATCACTGTTCAATGATTAGCCCACCAGCCCTATTTCCACCACCCAGCCCAAAACAGAAAAAATAAGACAACAAATCTCTGTGTCAACGGCACTGGTCATTCAGTCATCTCTTTCTCAAAATAATCTCCAAGTGGAAGGGAAGACCTTCCTGTATTTTTGGTTTATAATAAACCCCCTAAGTTAATCAGTGTTCTCTGGCTAATGTCAGATTTTAGCCAATAACTGCTCATCCCTGAGTATACTCCCACAAAACGCCCCCCCAATACACACACACACACACACAAACTCTTTAAATGCATATGCCATTTCAAAGCAATGCTCAAAAAACTGTTTAACTAATAGAAGAGAAAACCACTTACAATGAAGTGATCGCAAGCCAATTTCTGGAACTAAAAGGAGGTAGTTTTGCCTAGTGGCTATGGCTTCAGTCTGCCTGGGTTCAAATTCTCATAAGCAGGTCACTTACCGAAAAAATAAGCCCAGTGCCGTCAAGTCAATTCCAACTCATAGCGACCCTACAGGACAGAGTAGAACTGCCCCATAGAGTTTCCAAGGAGCGCCTAGAGGATTCGAACTGCTGACCCTTTGGTTAGCAGTCATAGCACTTAACCACTACGCCACCAGGGTTTCCAACTTACACTCTATAAAATGGCATTAATAATGCCCACCTCCTGGAGTGACCGTGAGGAGTAATGAAATGTTTGTAATGTACTTAGCATAATGCTTGGCCTTTAGCAAGTACACAACAAATATTAACAAATAGCAATTCACTGTGATTTCAACCAAATTTTATGGCTTTCACATTTAGCCATACCTTAAACACCCTACACAACAAAGATATTTATTGACCGGAGGCCAAGAGCTCTTTTCTATACCCCAGTTATTATTACATCCTACATAGGATGATATTCTCCATTCGAAATACATTTTAGTTGAGGTTTTATTGACCAGAAAAACAACTTAAGGGCTGCTCCCAAAGAGCAGCTTCCAAAGAGAGTTCAGCAGCAAATATTTCCACCCTATGAACAGGGAAGCTAATACAAAGGGAGGGAAGATGACTGTCTAGACATGCATGAAGGAGCAACTTTTTTTTTTTTTTTATTGAATATACTCAAATCTATAGTACAAACTAGGATCTAATCTATCTATGTCTTAAGGATTGTTTCACTCTTATTAATTTTAGTGTTCATTTACAGCTTTAAAATTCACTCATGAACACAATTTCTCCTTTCAAAAGAGTAGATTTTATTAGCACGTGAGAGCGCGCGCACACACACACACACGCCACTTACAGAGCTTCTCCTATCTGTCAAGGCTGTTTTGGGCATTCTACAGCACTTTGTCTAACTCACAGTAACACTGAGGTCGTTGTCACCACTCCCATTTTTTGGTCGAGAAAATGGAGGTGCAGAGAGGTTATATAACTCAGCCTGGTCTTGTGCTTGTAGGTGGCAGACTAAAATCCCATTCCACGTGAATCTAATTACAGTCTTTTCCTTTTGACAGTTATTAAACTCTAAGATAATTTGTCTGTTATACTTAAAATAGCCCTTTAAAAGTGCTAGACACACAAAGGAAGTGCGTTCATGGGCTCAGGAAGGAAAGGGCACGCCAGTCCTGTGGACCCCCTTACTGAGTGAGGCTGGTGGATGGTCCTGGGCAGACACTCAGGGAAAGTGTGGCCTGGAGGCTCCTCAGATGCCACCCTGCTGCCCTGGGCTGAGACTCCACAAAAGGTTCTGGCTGTTCCCTGTTGTCACCGGAACAGAAAAACTGGGAGATTAACTCTTCATGGATTACTTAGGAATTCACTTTTCTGGGCCAAAGGCAATCGAATAAAATAAGGTTTTACTCAAACTGAAATGTTCATTGAACTGAATTTTCTAATGTTCCAAATTTGACAGCATTTCTGGTCTAGAAAGTAGAGGTACTGATTCTTATATCTACAATTAATCGAGTGATTAGAGAAAACAAAGATGAGTTCTTTGCTTGAAAGGAAATTTTAGGAAACCCACTGCTAACGAACCTGCCCAAGCTCATCAATGGTTATTTCAAAATCTCCACTGAAGACTGTTTTGAGGGCAGAGTGCCAAGGGGAGCACTCCACTTCTTAGATTCTTAGATTCATAAAACCTTCCCTGACACCCAGAAGTACCTTCTTCCGTGCACCCTCACTCCCTGCCACGCTGTCATGATTCAGTTCTTCTCACTACCTGGCATTATCCTGCATGTCATCTGTTTACTTGGCCCCCGCCTGCCTGCCCCTGGTAAGGTGACAGCTCTCTGAGAGCTGGAACCTTCTCTCTCTATCACTTGGGGTATCTCAGCACCTCAGACTGTCCCTGACCCCTAGAAAGATGGAAGGAAGGAAGCGAGGAATAAACAGAGAGAGGAAAGCTTCCACTGAGCACTCCTACAAGCTGCACGCTCTGGAATTCATGTCCTAATCCTCCCAGCAGCTGTTCTGTATCAGTTCTCCTCCACGTATCAGGGGACCCAGTCTCAGACTGCTAGTGAGTTTGCTCAAGGTCACGTTGCCTGAACGTTCACTCTACTCCTGACCCAGGACTGGGCATTTTACCTTCCAGGAATCTCACATACTCCTCTCACCATGACCCCATGAAGTAGGCAGAGTGTACTTCTGCAGCTGAAGGAACTGAAGTTAAGTTCCTGTTCCAATGTTATTGAGGTCACAATGTTATTAAGCAATGACACTAGGACCTGACGTGAGTTCAATCTGCCCCAAGCTCAAGCACTTTTCTCTGCTTGGTGTCCTCCAGAGCACACTGTAGGGCTTTCTGGAATGTGGGGGAATGACGTGGCCACCAGACATTGCTGACTTGGGGCGAATTAAGTTTTAATTGCATGTACTCCATCACACTCTCAAGGCAGGTTTTCTCCCTTGGGGACCCAAAGGAACAAGAAAATAACTTCTTTGGTTGATAAACTGACTTAAAGCATTTAATTGTTAACAGCTAAAAGTTCACTATTTTTAAGCTTTATCTAGTTAAAGTCTTACTGTAACGTAATGGTAGGTGATTCCAGAATGATTAAACTTGCGAGTTGATTATTTGGGCTTAATAATTTTGCCAAATACCACAAGGGCCTTTTTAAAACTAAGTTGTCTTTGTCAAAATGAAAATTCACAAGATACTTTTATGTGGGGAGTTCCTGCAGAAGATAAGGGAGCCCAGGTGAATAAAAAAAAAAAACCTGTGCTGGGCTTTCCCCCACCCCCAGGAGGAGAGGCCTTTTCTTTCTTTTTTTTTTTTAAGTAACAGCGTTATAGAGATACAATTCAGAGGTCATAAAATTCGCTCTTTGAAAGTGTACGATTCGGTGGTTTTTAGCATATTCACCAACTCGTGCAATCTTCAAAACTTTTTAGTTACAGAACATTTTCCTTGTCCTCAAAAGAAAACTCATAACCATCAGCAGTCATTCCATACCCCCCACCACCACCCCCAGCCCCTGGCAACCACTAATCTACTTTCTGGCTCTACGGATTTGCCTATTCTGGGCATTTCATATACGTGGAATACACAGTATGTGGCCTTTCGTGTCTGGCTTCTTTCACCGAGCATAACATTTTCAGTGTTCCTCCATGTTGTAGCATATATCAACTACTTTCTTCCTTTCTATGGGTGAGTGATATTCCATTATGTGGATATGCCACAATTTGTTTATCTAGTCACCAGCTGATGGACATTTGGACTACTTCCACTTTTTGGCTACTGTGACTAATGCTGCTATGAACACTTGTGTACAAGTTTTGTGTGGACGTATGTTTTCAATTCTTTAGGGTATATACCTGAGAGTGGAATTGCTGGACCATAAGGTAATTCCATATTTAATTTTTTGAGTAACTGCCAAAGAAAGGTCTTTCTTAAATTCTTTTTTTAATGCTTTGCATAAAAAATAAAATAAAATTGAAGAGTCATATAAAATTTTATCCTCTGCCTGTTTTGAGTAATTAATCTTCTTACTAGAGGATATAATTAACTTTTTTTTTTTTATTTCTTATATTTTGCAAAGAAAAACTTTCTAAATAAACGTCATCAATATGGCAGGACCTTCCATGCTACAAGCATCACTACGTGTCCACAGTATTCAAGGTACGGGGCTAAATGAAAACGTGGAGAAGACACACTTCCTGCCCTGCAAGCCCTCACACTTTAGAGTGGGACAAAGAGATACAATAATGGTGCTAGAGCTGTAGGTTCAGCGGAGATGCTGCTGATGGATCCCTAAGTCCCCACTATGAGCTGTTGTATGGTAGAGGGTTTCGTATTTCTAGCTTGTGACCACCCTGCCGCCCCCTTGTCTTCAAAGCTTCCTCTCCCTTCACTGCCCTTTCAGGAAAGGCTCTCGGGCCGCTAGGGGTCTGTTTCTCATCAGTGCTATGAGGCTTCAAT
The DNA here is from genome assembly GCF_030014295.1 of Loxodonta africana. NCBI lineage: Eukaryota > Metazoa > Chordata > Mammalia > Proboscidea > Elephantidae > Loxodonta > Loxodonta africana. The sequence continues at coordinate 89,564,555 of NC_087353.1, read as the reverse complement.
TAACCCACTCACATGTCCTAAATGATACCAGGAAAGTATGCCGGCCTTTTCAGTCTTTCGCTTGCATTGATTTTATACCCTGATGAAGATTCCGACAAAACAAAACCTATGTGTAAAACTCAAGAGTCACACAGGCCTTCGTGTTCTATTGATTTGTCAAAGGCAAAAGAGCAGCTGAGAATTCAGCCACTAACACAAACACGTCAAACAGTAGCTAATAACATCTGTATCTTGTACTGTGGAGCTTAAAAAGTACAGGGAATCATATCTGACCTCATTTAATCCTCACAACAACTCCATGATATATTTATGATTATTGTCCTCACCTCAGAGATATTTAAAAAAAAAAAAAAAACAGTAAGAGGTTCAGGCAAGCTACGTGACATGCCCAGCAAGGCCGTGCAGGCGAAGACGCCCTCTCAGGCTCCTCATCAAGCCCCAGCCAGGCTGCTCAAGGCAGCCTGTGTGCGACGTGACTGTTTGAGTCGCAGCTTTATTTGTAAGTGACTCTCTTTTTCCAGGCTGAGTCACTCCCTGCAGTGCCTATATAAAGGCTGGGGAGGCAGTGACTACATGCATTCGGGCCCAGGCCCCAGCTATATATTACTACCGTCCACTCCCTTGCCTGTCCCGTAGCTCCTTTTCTCTCAGGGAGTGAAGGACGAAATCATCAGGTTTACAGCATCCTCCTTACCTCGGCAGAAAGTGTGCAGCTGACATCTGAAGGAGATGGTGTTGGGCTTGACATAATCTGACATACTTTTATATCTTACTTCAGAAACAGTTCATCCTGACCAGTTAGAAGACAACTGCTGCTGTCCTCAAGAAGGGAGATGCTCCCTTCCGCCCGAGTCCAGAAGGAATCAGCAAATCTAACTCATTTCCACGAGGGTGCCAGAGTTTTTCCAAGTCACATCTTAAGACAACTCCCCAAACCTGATGTTTTACAACTGTTCCCCAAGAATGTAAAAACCTGAAAAATAGTCTGCGAAAGGCAAATTAAAATTCTGTCCTCAGGAAATGATAGCCAATGAAAAACCACTTGTGTCGGCAATGAAGAGAATGTCCCCTGGCACAAAGTGGGGACACTGGCTCTGAGGCAGGGCTGTGGAGGCTGCAGTGGGCGTCCCATCCTGGCCCACCTCCCCCAGCTGGAGACAGCAAGGGAGGAAGAGGCATTCCGTTCCAGGTCCTGACCACAGAGAGCTGAAGCCGGACTCTGCTGATGATGAAAGGAGTAAGAGATGGTGCCCTGAGGACAAAGTGACATGCATATGGGCAGGACGGATGTAGGAAACAGAGATACAGACTGCTAGCATACTGGACGAGGTGCTACTAGGATTAATGCTCCATGTTTAGGCAAAAAAAAAAAAAAATCAGAAACATATTTGCCAGTGAGTTCCAGGACTACAGCTCAGTTTTCCTCACGGAAGAGACGCACTCATTTTATAGGAGACCTGAATTAACCCAACAAAGTCAGACTCTGAAGAAACATTCTGAGGTAGAAGCTGGACACCCTGCCGTAACAAAATGAGCCCTGGGCACGGTTTTATGATAAAATCGCTACATCTCAGGTTTGTGGTTCTCTGCCTCTTTTGCCTTGGTAAATGATGACAGCTCTTCCCTTACTGAAAAGGATGAGGACAAAACAAAAACACCCTTGCCCTCTTTCTGGAGGCAAGTTTAATGCTGGAGACCTTTCTTTCTGAGAGTCAAGCATCATGGTTAAATAGCATAGTCCTTAAGCAAGGCCTAAGTCACAGGGGGACTGAGCTAGCCTCAAGGTTTCTCAAGGAAGGAGGCCATCCCAGGTCACTCGGTCCCCAATTTGAGCAGCCCCTCTTTTCACCTCTAAATCCCTACTGCAAGTCAAACACAGCACACTCACCAGAAAACCTCCCAGGCCTTCACCTTCAAGTGCCTCCAGCGCACTAAACCTCATGCGTCTTTCCTCTAGACACCCATCTGGGAAGTGGCCCAGCCCAGCAATGAAGAGCACTGACCTCCAAGCCAGACTGCTTGGGTTCAACTCCCCATTCTGACAAGTAGTAGCTGTAAGATCCTCAAGACAAACTTTGGCCCAAGGAGCAAACATAAAACTTAACGGAATGAAAAATAAGAAAAAATTAATTCCTAGGTAGAATAAGGCCCCTGCTTGGTGTACATGGTTTGCACTCAACTACTAACCAAAAGGTTTGTGGTTTGAGTCTACCCAGAGTTACCATGGAAGAAAGTCCTGGTGATCCACTTTTATAAGATTACAGCCACTGGAAACACTATGGAGTGCAGTTCTACTCTGAAACACATGAAATTACCATGGGTCAGAATCTACTGACTGCAGTGGAGTTTTTTTGCTTTTAGGTTGAATAATGAAACCCTAAATCTACCCCTCCTGCAGTCCCTGCTGGAAAATAACTCACAATGACCCAAGAGAGATGCCCCTGTCCAGGGAGTGAAGAGGGGCTGGCTCCAACCCCTGGGCTGGTTCTGGTCAGGGCTGCACGCATACCTGGCGATACAATCCCGGTCAGCTTTATAAATACAGACGTGGTACTGGGTGTTAAAAGGTAATCCTGACCTTCAGCAGCTCCCTAAGGTGGCAGCACAGGCGCCTGGAGCAGAAAAGCACCACTGGACTCACACGCAGGAAATGGACAGCTCGGCCACACCTCTGATCTCAGATCAAAGCAACGGAAAAGCAGAAGGCTAACGGGAAGAAAAACTGAGCCTCCACTGCACAGGCGGTTCTAGCACCACCAGGCTCCTCAAAAGCTGCTGCTGCCCGCCCCCCCACACCAACACACGCTGCCACCCGCCCAGCCCACGGTCTTCCCCGGCCTCAGGCAGGAGGAACGTGGAGCCCAGCTGCACGGGTGCCTGTGCCACATCCTCTCAGGCCCCTCATCACAGGGATAGGCCACCACCCCGGCACCCAGCCCAGTGCCCAGGGCACAGCTCGCCTCTGCCTGGCAGTTAAGGCCCTGGCACTCACCTCTGGCCCACCCTGGAGCTCGGGAGCTCTGCCCCCTACAGTCCTCCCCACCACTGCTTCCCTCTCTTATCTCCTCCCACCCTGGCCATCCTCCTGGAAACTGCCAGCCTTCTCCTATACAGCCATGGTTCTAACTGAGGGGTTGATGGATGGGAACCAGGGAGTCCAGGTGACCCTGAAATTGTTTGCAAACATACATTTCTCAGTGAAGTGGGTCTTTGGCTTTCATCAATTTTTTGAAGGTTAAGAACCAAAGGTTCACAAAGCAAAACTGTTTATCCGCACTAAGGATTACCGAGGCATATGTGGCTTAGCTAGACAACTTTACCACCATTCATATAACAATGTTTCTGCGGGAACAGTCTTGTTCAGAAGATTCCACTGGTATTATCACAGCACTTAGCATGCTACGTCACAATGTTCTAGTCACTGGATAGGAAAGAAAAGAACCTTTTAAAGGCCGGGGATAGGATTTTATCCCTAGGGCCAAAGATGGAAGGTGTTTAATAAATAGTTGTAAAATGAATAATAATTATTCCAAACTAGCTTTTGGAACATTTTAAGCTGAAACTATCTACTTTTGCTGTTGTTGTTGCTGAAGTTCCCTGTGCTAGTTTTGAGGGGCAGAAATCAACGGCATCTAGTGCGTTATGTTCTACGTGTTCCAAGTTAACTCCAGGAAAAAACGTGGGCTTTACTCCTGCGCTGCCTTGTGTGGAGTCTTTACACACACCACGTCCAGTGCCCACAGTGGCCCTGGGAGCTGGGCCCTGTCATTACACATTTTATAGATGAGGAAACTGGGACTTTGTGGCGATTAAGTTATTTGCCCGAAGACACTCAGCTTGTTCAGTCACCTACAAGAATATGAAAACCAATACAACCTAGAAGTACCCAAGAGGCTATTATGTTCAACTACCAATTATTAAATTATCAAGTCAATTACGGAACTGAGGTCCAGTTAGAAAATAAAAAAACAATTTTTTTTTCTTTGAAAGGAACTCTTTTTTGATTCAAAGAAACTCCTAAATTTTATTCACAGAATTGTAATCACTTGCAAATTAAGTACAATTGGCCCTGCATATCCACTGGGTCCATATCTGCGGATTCAACCAACCGCGATTCAACCAACCGCGGATCCAAGCTATTCAGGGGGGAGGGCACAGACTTTTATTTCTTGTCATTATTCCCTAAACAATACAGTATAACAACTATTTACACAGCATTTACATTGTACTAGGTATTATAAGCAATATGAAGTATTGTAAGTAATCTACACGATTTCCAGTCTATGGGAGGGTATGTGTAGGTCATCTGCAAATACTACATCATCTTATGTAAGAAACTTGAGCACCCGTGGATTTCGGTATCTGCAGGGGGTCCTGGAACCAACCTCCCGTGAATATCGAGGGACGATGGTATGATTTTTGGATTAAAAGATGTAACAACACTAGCAAATGACTATGAATATATTAACTCAATAACATGAAACTGAAACTTTAGAAAAATGTATTCTAAACAAAAGATATTCAAGGCTCCAGCCAGCTCAGCACCCTCCTCTCTCTGCTCCTGAACTGACACCTGCCTGTCAGAGCCCGACCCCTCCCTCCCTCCTCCCCTCCGGTCCTTGGCAGTGCCCATCCTCTCCCTCCTGGAGCTGAGCTTTTTCCCATTGCCTTTGCGTGGTGCCAGTCTAGCAGAGTACAAACTCCTTGATGGGCAAGACTAAATCTTACTTGCCTCTGTATTCTCCCACTGCCTAATACTCTATGTTAGACATACCGGACATTCCATCAACATCAGGAGAAAAACCTCTTCTCGTTCCAGTGAAGTCTGACAACTTCAACGCGGTTATCAAGAATCAATGCGCTTGGTGCTATACTAATAAGGAAACACCACTGGTCTTGGATCTGCCCGCGCTGGCTCCCCTTGAGCAGGCTAAGAGTGAAAGGCGGGCGAGGGCTCGGGGGCCTGTGTCCGTCACAGAGGAATATGCCTTTCCCTCTGACAAGCCATGTTTTTTTACCCTCAGAATAAAGCTCTAAGCAACCTTCCTTTTTACACATTCAATTTCTAGAAGTGTTCTCTCTACAGACTGTTACTGTGTTTCTTCAGCTGTTTAATAATTTGTCCAGCGATATAACTAGACAAAAGGAGCCCTTGCGGTACAACAGTTGTTAATTAAGTGCTCCGCTGCTAACCAAAAGGTTAGCAGTTTGAACCCTCCCAGCAGCTCTGCAGGAGAAAGGCCTGGCAATCTCTTTTCGTAAAACTCTACAGGACAGTTCTACTCTGTCACATGGGGTCCCTGTGAGTAGGAATCAACTAGACGGCACCCAAGAACAACCCTTCTCAGTTTCACTTCTCAGTGGGTGACACTGTCTTCAAAATGTGCCCTGAGATGTCCCAAAGGGCATTTAACAAGGAGGCTGCTTCCTCCCCAGGCCTCCTCTATTTTGGGGGATTGTTGTTGTTGTTGTGTGCCATTGAGTTGATTCTGACTCACAGAAACCTCATATGACAGAGTAGAACTGCCCCCATAGGGTTTTCTAGGTTGTAATCTTTACAGGAGCAGATCACCAGGTCTTTTCTCCCATGAAGCTGCTGGGTGAGTTTGAATCACCTAACAACAACAACAAAAAGGCCAATGGAGGGACACAGGTCAGTTTAGTGCAATCAATATTTATCAACCATGTGCTGGGCACCAGGTGGCCAAAAAGGCACATGCCACGTTCTTGGATGGCACTTGCCTTTACCAGCTGACCAAGAGGCTAGAACTCAGAGAAACACCTAGGAATCCAGCTCTCTGCTTAATCTTCTCATAGCATTTATTGTACGATATGTTTCATACCCTTGTTTGTTTGCAGTCTGTCACCTTACCTGCCCAGATGGTTGGACTTGCCCTTCTCTTTTTTAGATTTTCTATAGAAAACTCTGGAGTCCCTGAGTGGTACAAAAAGTTAATGCATTCAGCTGATAACTGAAAGCCTGGAGGTTGGAGTCCACCCAGAGGCACCTTGGAATAAAGGCCTGGTGATCTACTTCCAAAATATCAGCCATTGAAAACCCCATGGAGCACAGTCCTACCATGAGTCACAAATGACTCAACGGCAACTGATTTTTTCATGGAAACCTCAGGACATATAGTAACCAAAGACTATTCCTGTACCCACACAAGAGTAGAAAGAATACAGGACAGCAAATGACTGGAATGATACTCAGAGCAGCTCACAAGGTTCCATTAAGGTGGTCTGCCCAAGGAAATGGAGTCAAGGCAAATTCCACAGCTAAAGCCTCAAGTAGCCTGAGAGAAAGATGGCAATTAGAAGGAAGAAGTTCTGTCACTTGGTCCTTTCCTTTCTATCTTTACTCATGACAAGGTTGGACACAAAGAACAGCGGCCCCCCAGCTGCCCAGAAGGCACAATCCCCCAGTGTGTACTACTCTGATCTCTACTTTTGGTCTGATGAAACCTAAGACCCACACTTAAGGGCAAGGGGGGCAAAGAGGTTAAGCAGCGGATCTAAGGTTTGCAACCCGTAGGGCAGTTAAGCCTCTAGAGCCCTTCCTTTCCACTGTGCTACCAGGCTCTCTCCCAAAATATTTATACTGAAAACAGAGGGTTAATCATTTGTTTTCCAAAATGATTCACAATGGTACTCCCTTAAATAAGCAAGCTGCTTTGCAACATTTAAAATGAGCCCACTTTTAAAAATTCACTTGGCACGTGATTTTTCAGGAATATTATACTGGAAAAGTTAGGAGCATCTCTCCCAGAAGCAGCTGTTCTTCTGAGTCTGTTCTTTTGTCCTACATGGAAGAAATCTCAAGGCCTGGGAGCAGAGGCAGAAGCTCGGGCCCTCTACGATCTGCTCACATTGGGCAGAGGATGCAGGAGACTTGGGTGAGAGCTGGGCACCAGAGCAAGAACACCAGTGTAGGCCAAATTGGCAGAAGCTTCCTGAAAGCCATTTCCATATCTGCTCGACTGTCTGTAAACCCTCGTTTCTTATTTCTTAATACACCTTTGATCGGTACTGAAGGGAACAAGGGACCTAGAAAACAGACCAGGAAAATGCTGCCCCAGCAAATTTAAGCATTGTCTGCCTAACGCATACAAGAAAAAAACAGGAGTACGCTTCTGGTGCTCTCTAAAGCCTATTTTAAGAAACATGCAGGCCATTTAAAAAGCACTATCAGACTAAATGTCGAGCTTACGAGGAATATTGGCACATTGCTGCCCTCACATGCACCCTTCAGACACTCTACCAGCAGGGAAGCCAGTCCTCTAAGGCCCCTCGACCCTACAGTGTCCTTAGGCCCACTGGTCCCTATGGACTTCTGAGGGATGTGCTAACAGACTTGGGGACAGAGTTGAGGTGTGGGGGGCTGGGATGGCCTCAAAGATCTTACATTCCACACACCTGGCCACACTCTTGTATACCCAACTTGTCCAATGCCTGCATCTGGAATAAGTGTGTGCTTTAATTTTTTCAGACGACCTATGAATTCTCACATTACCACAGCCCACATAGTGGTACGCAGTTCGTGAGAATGCGACTGGGAACAAACGAGGCAACCGGATTATCTGCAGTACATTGGTCTGATAAAAAAGAAATGCTTATAAGGTGCCTTCCGAATATGTACTAGAATAGTAAGACCCCTTCCAACAGGTCTTGACAGTAACTCCGCCTCACCTCTGGAGTGTTCTTCTTGAACTCTCGGCTCTGCTCGATAAGCCGCTTTCTAGACTGCTCGCTTTCATCTTGCCGGTTAGCCAATACTGTTGCGGTGGCATCAAGTTCCCTCTGTCAAGAGAAACAAAAACGAAAAACAAGATTGTAACTGCGCTTTGGACCAGAGAAGATCACAGCTGACCAGGGCACTGGGGATATAACCCCCGGCTTGGAGATTATCGACTCACTGGCCGAGGGGCTGGGTCAAGCAGAAAGGGAGATTAACAATACCATGCTGTGTTTCCAATGTATTCCACATGGGCTGCTTTGAGAAAGCCAAGTTTGCTTGACTTGATGTGCTGCCCTCAAAGGCACTTCAACGTGCACTTTACAAATGACTATGTCTCTATAATAAAATAAGCAGATACATTTTTCTCTGTAGAAAGAATGCCCAGATGACATCCCTCTGGGAGTGGCTCCGTTTCTGTTCATAACAAGTGTGTCTTCTTGCCATGTTGCTTGCTCGTATTGCTATTTAACTCTGTGTGTCTGATCAGGGCACTCTGTTTGCCCTTCAGCAGTGTGGGCCTGGAATCTTTCATTGTCACACTTAATTTGCTTTCCTCAAACAAATATTATATATTGGGAGTTTACTATATGCCAGGCATCACGTTAACTGTTGCCATCGAGTCAATTTCAACTCAAAGCATCATGTTAAACCAAACCAGACATGTTGCTGTCGAGTCGATTCTGACTCATTGCGACCCCATAGGACAGAGCAGAACTGCCCCATAGGGTTTCCAAGGAGCGCCTGATGGATTCAAACTGCCGACCTTTTGGTTAGCAGCTGTAGCTCTTAACCACTATGCCACCAGCATCACGTTAAGTACCATTAAAATTAACCTAGTACTTACTTTCAAGGAGGCCTTTTAAAAGGCAAATTCCAAGAATAACTAATTACTTTCAATATCTTATACATTCCCGAAATGAAATACCTTCAAATGGTAGTTGCCCTCAAACTGTTAAAACTCTTAGAACCATCAGGGGTGGATTCCAAGTAAGAGGACCTGTCAGGGGTTGAGGGCTCTGGGCTCTGCTCCACGTGACAAACTGGCACTCAAATATCAGAGAACCCGTGCCCTGGCCTTGGAAATTCTGGGAGGAATTGCCAAGGGGATCTGTTTCAAAAAAGTCTGAAGCAGATGGGCCCAGGATGGTGCTCCGGGCAGACAGCAGGAGCACAAGGACATTATTTCTATAGCCACCAAAAGGCCCACTTTCATGCTGAGTGGCTTCAGTTACTAAGACACACACAGGCGCATTCTGTTTAGGATTAAACGTGGCTGCTCCACGTGGTTCTCAATGGCACGGACTATCCTCCTGGGGCTGAGCAGAGGAAGGACCGAATCAAAGGCCAAAAGGCGAGGAAAATCAAAGATTAAGGGCCTTTCACATAAATCATGGAGACATGTTAGAGTCTTTCTCCTCCTACCTCATCAAGTTCCACCTGCTTTCCTTTTTGGCAGAAAATACCTGAACTAGTCTGCAGACCCTCCTGTTGAACACTTCACTTGTACCACTATGGAGTAGGCCACTGCTACTCAAGAAAGAAGCTAGACAAGATGACAAAGTGCTGGAGCAAGCAACCAGAGTGCTGTTGCCACGCTGGGAATCTTAGACAGTTTAAAAAAGGGGGCGAGAAAAAAAAAAAAAAACGAGGAGTGGGGAGAGAAACCCACCACGCCACACTTTCCCCTTTATTATTTCTGGCATTAAAGCAAATCTTGGAAAAACAAGTCCAAAAGAATCATGTGGGCTGGAATTCAAGAACAGATGTCAAAGCTATTGCAAAAAAGAGGGAAACACTGAACATTTTGATAGACCACATTTGAAACACATCCCAGTCAAGTGAAGGCAGGGAAAAAAGAGCAACCAAAACCAATGTGGCAAAGTGGGGATGGAGATGGAGAAGAGAGAGCAATCACAGATAAGCAGAAGGCTTTTCAAAAATATAAACAATCTGCTAAGGAGGAGGACTTAGACATCTATATTTAAGCAGCAGAAGAAGTTATAAAAGGAGACTGCAAGAAGAAAAAAAGCCAATATTGAAATATGACCAAAAAAAAATTGATGTTCGTTCCAATCACACACAGATGCAGAAAACTTAGAGAAAAACAAGAGAGCACTGACTGCTTTCAGCAAGGCCTACTTCCTCCACTGAACGAAAGGCCAGCTGAGCAAGGTGAGGGATGCTGGGGGTGCAAAAGTGACTGCTGGGTCCCAGCCCCGACCCCAAGGGTTAGCCACCCAGTGCAAAGAGCTCAGTGTGAGTGGGAAAACATTGAGGAGGTGGTGGGAGCACGTAGTCTGTAGAACCCTGAGTGCCTCAGTTCCCCAGCTGCCCCCTTGCTCTGAGTCCCTCTCCATCAGAAAGCCTGACTAAGGAGGGCTGAGCCTGAAACAGGTCCCTTGGGGGCAGGCACCCACCTTTAGCACCGGGCTGCAGAGCTAGCATCTCTGAGGGAACCCGTCGCCGGCAGTCGGGGGCTCCACAGGAGCCCGCCACATTCCTCTGCCCACACTTGCAGACATATGCGGGTCAACGTGAGAAACCAACAGGGGTCTCCGAATGTAATACCGGGCTGCCATCCACCACAACAGAAACAGATTGGCACAGCAAGGAGGAAAGACTGCGCTCCCACGGCTACAGCCCCAACCCTTTGGTTGGTCAGGTTTAAGGCTCACAATCTTTTACTTTAAATCTTTTAAAAATACACCACCAAATCCTTCCCCCACCACTGCCACCAAATCCTTTTGAATGACACGCAGGAGTTCTCAGGCTGTGGAGACAACTCAAAAGGAGGGGATGGTTATTAAGCAAAAGCCTAAGACTGTTTTATTATCTACCGAGTCTGCCTATACTCAAGGTGTTAAATGTAACAGCACACTAACAAGAGAATTCAATGAGCTGAGGGGAAGTGAAGTTGGGGACCTAAAATTCAGAACCCTTTGCCCAAGTCATTGGTCACATGTAAAAAGGTACACGTAGGCATCCCCACATCTGAAAGGCATTAAAAACCCACAAACAGCAAAAGCACTGGAGGCCAACCTAAGTGCCCGGCTATAGCACGCCGGCAGATCCAACATGGCTTGTTCTGCAGTGGTTACAAAAATCCAGTCTTACACTATATGGGGAGGGATGATCTTCAAAATCGATTTAAGCAAAAGAAGCAAAGTGCTGAATATGCTAGCATCACTGAAACGAATATTTATACCTACATTTGCACATGCTTTGATAATCTCTAGAAAAATACAAAGGAAACTTCTAACTGTGCTTGGCTCTCAGGAGGGATCTGGTGTGAAGGGGGGGCTTAAAAATCGAAAAAAAAAAACGAACCTCATTGCCATCGACTAGGTTCGGACTCATAGGGATCGTACAGAACAGAGTAGAACTGCCCCATACGGTTTCCAAAGAGCGGATGGTGGATTCGAGAGGCTGATCTCTTGGTTAGCAGACAAGCACTTAACCATTGCACCACCAGGGCTCAGTGTGGGGGAGGGAGGTTACTCTTCAGTATATGTTTTTTGACTATTTTACCATGTGCATGTTATCATCTATTTGGCCAAATTGCAATATTTATTAATCTTAAAAATCCTGCTAATGTGAAAAAATATACACACATAAAATTATATAAACATAGTTTACCTAGTATGCCAAACCTATAACTGTATAACATACTACCAGCCTCTGCTTTCAAAGTCTGCATGTCCACCTGCCCAGAGGGCAGGGCCTGGAATAGATGACCTCGTGAATCACTGATGATTCAAAACGTGAACCTCGCACGTCCTTTGTCAAAACAACAGCTGTTTTCTTGCACAATGTGCAACCCAACGGCCAGTCTCAGGGCTTGCTGAAGGAGGCCAAGCCAGTCAGCCAGTCACAGAAAACACCCCTCAGCCCAGTCAGAACTCTCCGCTGAGGGGCAGGGGAGGGGCTGCTCAGAACTGCTGAGAACTATTCACCCCCTGGAGATACCTGGGGGCCCACGTCCAGATAACAGGAAGTCCGCAGTGCAGGCAGCAAGCCCACAGACTCTGAACCCCAGCCCCGCGCCTCCAAACAGGCCAAAGGAGTCAGAGCTCTTACTGAGAAAATGTCTTGCATGGGCAGGCCCTTAAATGCAGAAATACTTTTTTTCTTTCAAAGTAGTCACTGGAGGGCTGCTGTTGGGAGACAGCGAGGTCCCGCTGAAGGAACCACATGGGCCTAGGTTCCAGCCCCCTAGTGCCTTGGCAGCCACGTGGCCCAGCCTACCTCACGCAGAGCAAGTAAATGCACACTTCAACTCACTGAGCCTCCTCTAGCCCAACCTGAGTGTGGGGACAGTGCGTTCAGCCTTGCTGATTGAGAGCTACGGGACAGACTCAAGGCATGGGTGTTGCTGTCTTATCCCTGCCAAGGGTGTTCCACACCCAGGAGCCCCAGAGCGCCCGGCATAAGACCAAGCTCATGCCCTTCCTCAGGAGAGCTTCTGCGGCCGGAGCAGTCACGATCGGCACCAGCAGGCACAGACCCGGCTCCTGGAGCGCAAGCCCATCACCATGTCACGCAGGAGAGCTGACGTGGTCCCTCATCTCGGAAGGGAAGGATTATGGGCATGCAGGCAGGCCTCGCTCTGTGAAACAGCTATAACTTCTGGAAGCTGGGTACGGCTGAGACCCTGTTTCCTCACTGACTAAAATTTCTGACATGCCTTTTCTCCATTTCTGACAGATTTTCAAATGGCAAAGTTCCGAACATTTTCAGCTTCTCTGTGCTGGGACTCCGGCCTCTCAGTCGAGTATGAATGATTTATTAAAAACAAAAACTTTTTTAAAAACACTAGGTGGGTAGGAAAAACAACAACAACAATGTCGAGGATCTAGTGTGCAAATCCTCACTTTGAAGGTCTGTGTGTATATAGATACAGGTATCAGTTGTCTCTTTGAAATGGGGGGTACCTGCGGTGCTGCTACCATTTTTGCTGAGGCTCTCTTCTTGAAGGCCCAGGCCAGGGCCCCAAGCGCTCTCTGCGCATGCTCACACGGGCCAGGCTCTCAGACAGGGTAGGCTCCTTCCGGAGCTGCACGGGACACCTCCTCTCCTGCCAGCACCCTGGCCCAGCAGGGAGAACACACCCGGCCAATAGCATCAGCAATGCGAGTAATATATTTTCTATTTTAATGATCGCTAACTTTAATCTGATGAGTTAGTTCGTCTGATGTATCTTTAGAGATTATTTTCAAACATTTCAAATTATTCAAACAGCAAATTGTATATCAGAATTTAAAATGGCTTTTTATTCTTAGTGAAGACCAAGATCACTTGTGCAAAAAAGGTAAGACCAGCCGCGGTGCCTGCATGGAGTGGCCCTCAGATCATTTTTTGTTTCATTTTCAGCAACAGAATCGTTATGACTGATGGAAGCTTCTCCGGCTGGAATAGGGGTGAAGAATCCAAAAAGCCCACCCACCAGCCTCCTTCAGTCACCCCTCCGAGCCCCTACACAAAACACTGGAAGATCCTTCCCATAGTGGCGTGAGAATCCAGGCTCCATACCAACTGTGACCTGTGTGGTTTTGGTCAAATGGCTTTGCCTTTCTGGAGATAATTAAGATTAAGATAATGGTAGGTGTTCCATCAGGTTAATTTTTCTGTACTATCAGAGTCATGCACTTGACCTCAGACCTGGATCTTGACTAGGATGGGAAATCCAGGGAAGCGCGGATGACTCAGAAGCAGATTCTGACCTCCAGGTGTCCACAGCCCAACAGAGGACCTAGGCAGGCATGAAAGAGCGACAAGACGAGAGAGAGCACCAGGCCCGTGGAATAAAAATAGCAAGGGCTTAGGAAAGGGAGAAGTTACCTCCACAGTAAGAAAGATCTTTAAGTTTTGGGGAAGACGCCCACCTTAGTGGGGCCTGTGGCTGTGTCAGGCTCAATTCCCATTACCTTCTTCCTCCTCACCAAGCAGTGGGCACTACGCTGTGCACAGCAACCATGGGGTTGGTGCTGTCACAGATGAAGACACTGGGGCCCAAGGAATCCAGGAGCCTGGCCAAGGTCTCCCAGGGACATGCAGAGAGGCAGAAAAGTAAGACCAGGCAGGAGGGCTGCTGAGAGGTAAAAAAACCAAAACCCAACCCATTGTCAAGTCAATTCTGACTCATAGTGACCCTATGGGACAGAGCAGAACTGCCCCATAGGGTTTCCAAGGAGTGGATGATAGATTCGAACTCCTGACCTTTTGTTTAGCAGCCGAGTTCTTAACCACTATGGGCCAATTTGGAAATAATTGTGTTCTGTTAAAAGTTTAAAAACCATTTCTCCAAGATATACCCACAGTGATGAAAATGTCTGTTGTAAATACACAGACATACATATATAATTTGCTTACATAAAAAAAAAAGCCCTTTGCTTACATATATATATATATATATATACGTACATACAAGATACCTCTAGAAGGCTATACAAGACACTGGTAACAGAGGGCTGGGTACCCTTTCTCCCCTGGCGATACTCAAGTGAACTCCATGAAACCTGCAGATCTCAGCTCAGGCACCACTTCCCCGGCCCCTGCCTCCCGCTGGGGAAGAGGCTGCACTGTGTGCCGAGTCCCTGAACTATGCCCCCTGCCTCCTAGCTTGCAATTCTGTGTTTGCGTGACAGCTTGTTTAATGTCCATCTCCCCATAGGATGTGAGCTCCAGCAAGGTCTGTGCTTTACTCACTGTGGGATTCCCAGCACTTAAGCTGGGCACAGCACAGGCAGGTAGTATTTGCCAGGTGAAGAATAAGCAAAAACAAAAAAGGTAGCATATATTAAATACAAGAATAAAAGTCCAGAAAAAGTACAAAAATTGTTCAAAGGAGGAGAGATTATTTCTGCTAGGGAGAAAGTCAGAAACAGCTTCATGAAGATAACAACAGAAGAGCCAGACCTTGAAGAAGAGGCAAGAGGGCAATGAGAAGATGGCAGGAGTGGGACAGGGTTGCACAGGTGAGCAACAGGCAAAGCAGAGGTGGGGAGAGCCTAAGACCTCTACAGACTGGCAAGGCTTCCAGTTGGGCAGATGCTTCCAAGACACCTGGTACCGTGGAGTGGAGGAGAGGAGAGAGGCTACAAGGAAAGGGCCGGCCCTAAGCACTGAGGGCTGGAATGGCAGAACCATCTGGGCCCAGTTCAGGTGGCCATCATGGACTGAAGAGGAAGTGGACAGGAGGATTGGGCAAGGCTGGGTGAGGAAGAGAAGGCAGGGTACCTGGAGGAGAGCCTGCAAGAGACCAAGTAAGGGGCTCTACCATGGGATCTAGTGCCCCCTCCATCTCAGCCTCAAAGGATTCTGGGTCCGACCCTACAATGGTAACACTGTATGAGAATTAGAATCATATAACTAAGGAGGTCTCCTCCCCTGATGAAGCCACCCTGGCCAAGCTCTCCTAGCTGCCTAGAAAGTAACCTTCATCACAGCCCCACCATAATTGGGGAGCAAGAAAACCAGGAGTCAGGGAAACTCGCACTCCAACAGGGCTTTTGGGAAAACACAGAACAGCAGACCAGACGTGGTGCTGAGGCTCCTCTGCTGTTGAGGCACACCATGTCTGCTTCGTCTCTCCATCCCCGTTTTCCTGGAAGGGAGGGCTAACTGTCCCTGCCAGCGCAGCAGTTCCCGGCACCGGGCCCAGAGCCCAGCACTTAGGAAGTGCTCAATAAATGCTAGCTGAATTGGGTGGGCGAGAAGTGAGAATTCTGTGTTCATCCCTCCCGCGGTTCTCAGGGAACAAAAACATAGGCGCATGGACAGCTTGCCTGTAATTCGATTTTCCAGTTATCTGGGGACTAACAGAAACGCTGTGTGTTTCAACCTTTGCTGAAAATCTTTGTACAGTGTCGTCAGCCATCTTTTCCCATCTTAGGGATTAGGGTCAAATGACCAGAACGAAACCCCTTAGCCAGATCACACAGCACTCAGAGGCTGTATTTGATAGCATGGTTTTCCCACCACCATGGGGGATCCTGTCCCCTGGTCCCCTAGAGAAAATGCCCGGGGACCAGGAATGGGGAAGAGTGCACCTACAGGGTGGTGGATAAAACACTGAATTTCTGATTCCGACAGACTCAGTTTGAATGTGGACTCCCACCACCTTCAACAAGCCACCTAGCCTTTACAAATCTATAAGATAGGTATAATACCACCTACCCTGCAGCTTTCTTATGAGGATTAGAGATAAGGTACACATGAATCCACTCGGTGTCAGCCCAAGGTAGCTATCATCGTTGTCATCACTGGTCCCTTGGCCCCACATGCCTCCCAAATTGGTGAATAGTAGGCACACTTGGAAAAGCTTTTAAAGGATAAACTCCCGATTGCTTTCCTAGGCACTTTGCATCTTTCTCCCAAAAGCAGAAGGCAGGAGAAAACTTGACTCAATTCCAGTTAATGCAGTTTTTCTACACCCTATCTAGTTTTTGCTTCCTACTCCAAGAACTTGGGAACCATGGAGGAGGGTGTACTCCTGACCCAGAGACGTGGGCGTGGGTGGGCCCTCTGGCTCTCACCCTTCCCAGCTCTATGACTCTGGGCCAGCTATTTAACCTCTTTTCCTAACTGTAAAATGAGGACACTAATATGTACCTCATAGGGTTGGTGTGAGAATTAAGTAAGATAAAATGTCCAGTGCAGTGAGTAACAATTAAATGTGACTGCCTTCTTTTCCTCTTGCTATTCAACCTGAGACTACCTTGTATAAAGGTTATTTTCCCATGCTCCTTTAACTCTTCAAACCGTATTATACATGTCACACGTACTCAATGTTTCTTGATTCTGGGAGATAACCTGATGTTAATTAATCCCAGTCTAGGAAATTCAAGGGCAACTATTTAATTCAACCTACACTTACTATCTGTGGCCTCTTTATCCAAAGGTCAGGCTCCAGAATTTGTCTACCACACCTACCAGAAGCTAATAAAAGTAATGACTTGGGAGTAAATGGTGGGGGGTGGGCAGACCAGGGTGGAAGGGCCAAGGGTGGGAGCCAGGTTTTTCAATGTATACTTTTTAACATAATTGTGATTTGGGGGCCAAGTAAATAGGTTAGCTAATTGAAAAATAAAACTGAGTAAAAATAAATACATGCATTTAACAAAAACTGAACACAAAATTTTCATACAAGCCTATTTGCAAATTCCTCAGGATTCAGAAATTTCAATAGAGAATCAAGATTTTGGTTTTTGTTGTTTTTCACCCAGCCGAAAACCCACTATGCAAAGACAAAAATGCCAGATGTATCCAACAAGCACTACACTACATATAGTACTTGCTAGACTCTCATTTAAACAGTGAGACGTGAGAGACTGTGTCTCAGTGATGCATAATGAAATATAAGGCGAATCAGACAACCAGAGTCTCTAAGAGGAAGCACACGTGGCCCAGAGCTGTTGCAGGGAGAGGGAAGGGTGTCTTTTAATTCAAATGAAAAGGATTCTACTTTAAATGTTAAGTCACACCATCTGCAACTGCTGATATCTGACCATTTTTCAACGACAAAAATGGCAGTTTAAAAAGGAGTATTCTCCTGTATACATCTCAAAACAATACTAACATCGGTCTGTGGGACTTGGCCTTTAGACACATGCAGCTCCACATGGCAGGAGTTCTTTGCCCTCTCTGCTCTTGGATTTCTCCAAGGGACCCAAAGAGCCCTTCCTTACCCCTCCCTCCTGTCACAGGCTCCTCCACTGTGCCATATGGGCTTTGGTCCTCGATATCGGATTATTTCCACTTGGCTATGTTCTCTATCGGTTTCTCCTGATTGTCTTCTGCTGATTGGGTTGAAGTGGGATCCTTCCCCTTGGGTGGGTCCCTTGTTTTCTGCTTCCCCTGTATCTCCAGACCACAATCTCCACCTTCCCCTGCAGGACAGCACTGGGGAATGGGGAGGAAGCTGCGAAGACTGGCCTGCTGTTGACACCACCCCACACGTGGGCCTCAGGACGAGCTTGGGAGCGCAGCAGCACAAGAGCTTTGCTTATTTATCTCAGAGATAAGGAAACCAAGGCAAGGTTCGGAAGCCTAAGTCTCCTGCCCGGGAGTGAGTGAGTCCCTTAACTTAATGGCTTGTATTAGTCTTTTTAACTTAATGTGCACTTATGAAACAGATTTTAAAATCAAAGGGGAACCTGTTAAAATCGAAGAAAAAAAAATGTTCACGAAGGTTGATTTGGGGGAGCTGCGGCCGAGACGTTCATTCCTCTGCCCAGCTCTGGCTGCAGTACAGAAGATGAATGTCAGAGACAACAGCTACTCCTGAATGCCACAGCTGCACCTGGAATGGAGGAAAGAGACTTGAGAGGCCTTTAGTGCGTCAGTGTGTCAAGCACTTAATTGGACCCACGGGCCAATTAACTGAATGAGAGGGATGAACAGAAACCAGAAACCGCACTGTCCAACATGGTAGCCATTAGCCACGTGTGGCTACTTAAACTTAAGTGAAATTAAAAATTCAGTTCCTCAGTTGCAGTGGCCACATTCCAAGTACTCAACAGACACATGTGACTAGCGGCTACTCTATTTGATGGCTCAGATACAGCCCATTCCATCCAGAAATTTCTATTGGACAGTCCTGATGTGGAATGACTCTCCAGGCTCTCAGAGCCACTGACCACATCATTAACAGAAAGTAGGTACTAGCTACTGCCCCATTTCACAGACTTAGGAGATCATTAAGGGGTAGAGCCAAGATTTGAATCCAGACCTGTATAACTCCAAAGCAGAGGCTCTCTGCAGTAAAGTATATCACATCACCTCTTCCCCACACTCAGGGTTAATGTACTTTCTTTTCCCCAGGAAATAGGAGCCAAGGTCATCAACTAAAAGTGAGGCAAGGATGGGGAAACATTTGTGTTTTAATCTCAAAAATAACTATGCCACTGCCAAATGGAATAACTCTGATCTCATCTACAGGGGTAAACGTTTTCTGCTGAAAGTATTTGTTTCAGAAAGAAGCCTTTAATTTGAATGGTTTAGGAGCCAAAATTTCTGTCTGTTGAAAATATTTATTTCTATTGTTTGGCAGGAATCAATTTGTTAGGGCACCAGCCACTCTGGCAAAGGTTCCCTCCTACTTCGCTGGGAAAACACTGGCTGGTAAAACCCTCGCCACCCTGCCGCTCGCTTGCTTGCTCGCTCTGTTTGGGCTATCCCAGCCACAAACATCTGCCAATGCAGACACGGGCTGTGAATCAAAACAAACCACCCAGTGCGCAAGAGAGCAGAGCAGCTTTGGGGAATATTAGAATATAACTGGGCTTTGTGGGCAACTGGCTGCTTACAATTTTCATAATGAGGGTAGATTTGAATTAATTATTTAGCAAGTGGTAGAAGATTTGTGAGCCAGTACTATTTGATTTGGAGCCCTGGTGGTACAGTGGTTAAGAGCTCGGCTGCTAACCAAAAGGTCGTTAAGTTCGAATCCACCAGGCCTTTCTTGGAAACCCTATGGGGCAGTTCTACTCTGTCCTATAGGGTTGTTACGAGTCCAAATGGACTCGATGGAATGGGTGTAGTGTTTTGGTTTGTTTTTTTTTCTACTATTTGATTTTTCACACAGCCCTGGAAACCCTGGTGGTGTAACTGTTAAGTGCTACGGCTGCTAACCAAGAGGTCAGCAGTTCAAATCCTCCAGGCGCTCCTTGAAAACTCTATCAGGCAATTCTACTCTGTCCTATGGGGTCGCTATAGGTCAGAATTGACTTGACAGCAGTGTTTGGTTTTTTTTGTTGTTGTTGTTGTTCTGCAGGGCTAGGCCCACCCCGCACTGGGACGTTACTAAAGTCTGGGAAGCAGCAAGGACTTTTGGTCAGACCAGGCTCAATCCTGGCTTCAGCCCCACCTTGCTACTGGAATGTGGACAAGTCACTAAGACTCCCTGAGTCTCGGTTTCCTCATCTGTAAAATACACCACCTATCTGACCTCACAGGGTTCATGTAATAAAAACTCTTATTTGTTAAAAAGTTCCATATAGGTGGTAGTTATTATTTTTTGCAAGGATTAAGTACCCTCTTCCTCACTTAGCTGCCTTTCTTATATATGGGGTGGGGAGGATACTTAAGAGACAGATCATGAAAGTTAAAAAGCTATCACAGTTACAGGTGAAGTGCTAATAACTTCATTTTGAAACTGTTGGGTTTTTTTTTTTTTTTTAAATCACAGCTGTGGCTTGCACTAGAACTCTACCTGCGGCTGCATTCCCTTCTCACATTTTAATTAGCAAATAAAAACTCTGAAAAGCTCTCAAAATGTTTTTGCCCATAATTTATAAGTCAAAGTTAAAAGACGCCAAACGGCTTGTGGGGAAAACCAAACTAGAACAGACATCTATCAACAATGCCGAGCAAGCTCATTTGAGGAGCTTGTGTCAGGCCAAGAAACACCACCCCTGAACCAGCTTTGGTTTTATTTTTGCAGTTAATTCTCAAGATTTCTGGTGCCGTTGCTCAGAGAGCATGGTTTACAGCATCCTGCCACGGGCTTAGAGTTGCTGCCAGCCAGATGGCCCGGCAGAATGACACTCGTATGGCAGAGAATGTGAGAGTTGCATGCGATGCCTTCACTCTCTGCTGGCACCAGCACTGCTGGCTGCCATCAGGGAGTCTGGATGCTGGGCACCAACAGGTTACACTGCAGGGGGGCTCCTGGTGCCAAGAACAGACATGGGATTGTAAAGGTGCCGTTTAAATCCTCAGAGTTTCACCTCCAGCTAGCTACACTAGATGTGAAGGACACTCAGGGAGGCAAAGGACTGACCCAGGAGCTGCCCCAAAAGTGCAGCTTCTAGTCTGCCCACTCTGGGCACCAGAAAGGTGCCTCCAACTGTCAGAGGCACCCCATCCTGTCCAGAGAGCTTTCACAAAAGTAACTGGAAGGGGTCTTTAACTCAGACGTTACAAAGCGAGCTAACTACCAGTATCTGTCTAAACTCATGCTAAAGGATAAGGCCACACAACTAAGAAGCACAACTAGAACAAACTACTGACACTACAGGCATAAATACACCAGATGGGGTCCTGATACACAGCCACATCCAGCACCTCAGTTTCCAACACTTCCAAGCTCTGACCCACCACAGGAGGCCCTCTCTTTTCTCAGGGCCTCCACTCCACAGTCTCCTCAGTGTCCCACACTGCCTTGCCCATGAGGCTGGCTGGGGACAGGAGGGTGGGGTTTCTTATAGCAGAAAATTAATGCCAATTACGAAGTGTCCCCGGCCTCTCAGCCTGTTAACTACTCCAATTTCAGGTTCTCGTCACTTGTTTTTCTCTAACTTGAGATGTCACCTCTTACACAGACATCAAGGAGACCTTTCTCAATCAAACTGAGCAAAACGATTGCCGCTTGTTTGGGCCATGGAAGACATCTACCCGTACCCTGTGTTCCTTGCCCTGTCTGGTGACTTCTTGAGAGGCAAGGGGAAGAGAGGATTCTGATCTGATTTGGAGGAAAAGGCAGCTCCCAGTAGAGTATGATCTACAAAAAGGACAGCTCCTACCCCATCCCATTCCCCTCAGCACTACCAGCCAGAGCCCAGAACATCGCCCGGGCAGCATCGGTCAGGAAGCCACTCTGGGCATAGGAGCCTCAGCTACACTCTGGCTATTTCTCTGCATACTGTCATTCCATCACAGGCAGGAGGCCAGGGAGGGACGCACCAGCACGGCCAGCGGATGGGATTCTGGGATGCCAAGGTGCGCCACCGTCTTCTACGCCGGGAATATTTTATTCTGCCGAGTTAATGTAATATAAAGGAAATATTGCCATAGATCTGAAATGATCAAGATCTTCAATCATCGAAAACAAAAACAATTATATTCAGTATACTCAGTAATTCTGGAGAGCATGTTAACATATTTTCATGAAGACTTTTAACGAGCTGAAACAAAAAAGGATTTCCTGGTCTACTGCTACCTGTATCCTGCGGTGTGACAGATGGTTTTTTGTGTGGCCTCTCTAACCATGGTCTTGTAACTCTCACCCAGGTGATTGGGCAGGACTGTGTGACAGGGTAATTGTGGCTCACCAAAGGAACTGGTCAGTTTTGCCATCCTGCTGGGCTTGCAATGAGCCACCCCAGAGGCAGGAAAGAGAAAAGTCCACCACCACCAAAGGTAAGACCCACAGGAGATGGCGTAGTGGGCTTCCCAGCCTGTGGAGCAAGAAATCTGAGTGTGTTTGGGCAGAGACTGAAGGCTAGGGAGAAGCCTATGCCTGACTCATGAATTTGGGACTTGCCAGCCTCCACCATGTGAACCATTTCCTTTATATGGTTCATGATGTTGCAGCAAATTAGGGGATCCAAGACAGGAGGGAGAGAACTGAGGGGAGAGGGGACAGTTGATGTTAGAGATGATGGAGTGGTACCAGAGCTGGGAAAAGTTGGACATTTGGGACATCTTTAACCTCCGCCTCATAGGAACCAGCTCTGTGCTGATCCTTATAAAAGAAATTATTTGTTTATATCTCAACCCCTGAATGGTCTGCTTAATGAGTTTCCCTGGGCTTCTACACATTTTGTATTATACTCAAGTAACCACACATATTCACCAAGAGCAAAACCTCAGCATGTGTGCCTGCAGCAGGAACACCTCAACTGAGGGGTCCAATGGGATCATGAGGAATCCGTCAGAATCCCAAAGACTCTCTCAGAAGAATGCATCCAGTTTCAGACACTGTTGGATCAGGTTTGCAAAGACACACTTAAGTGAAACGAGGGTCAAAGCAGGCCAAGCGTGTTGATCACGTGGGACTCATATAGCCCAAGTGTTCCCTGAAACTGCTCTCCTCCCCCACCCAGCCCCTTTGTCAACTTCCTATCAACTCATTAAAAATCGTTCCTGAGCACCTCCTGGGCTCGCCCTGGGGGGACAGGAACAGGCAGCAAATAAAAGGTCCAACAAACTGCACTGGTGCTCAGAGAACTTGCAATTTAGTAAAATGACTAGAGAGCTGTAAGGCAGGATACAGTGCAAGCAGTACCAAACGACTGGAGAGGAAAGGAGGTGACTTTCTGTTGAGAAGATCAAGAACAACTTCACAGGAAAGGCAGCAAGAGACAGGCCTTAAAGAATGGGTGAGGTTTCAGTGGGTGAGGGTGGGGGGAGGGATTCCAGGAGAGACAGAAGGGGCAGAGGCAATAAAAACACCTGTAGCTAAAATTCACTGGCTCATGCTTTACTGCCTTGTTGTTTTTAATCCCCACAACAACCCTACCAGATGGTTATTATGCCCACTCTGCCAGTGAGGACACTGTCGTTCAGACAGGTAAAAGTAACTTGACCAAGATCACACAGTCAATACATAGCGGAATGAGATTTAAAGGCAAAATTTTGTACACTCATTAACAACCTGTGATATGCAAACGATACAACCTTGTTTGCTGAAAGTGAAGAGGGCTTGAAGCACTTACCGATGAAAATCAAAGACTACAGCCTTTAATAATGGATTGCACCTCAACAAAAAAGAAAACAAAAATCCTCACAACTAGACCAATAAGCAACATGATGATAAATGGAGAAAATATTGACGTTGTTAAGGATTTCATTTTACTTGGATCCATAATCAATGCCCATGGAAGCAGCAGTCAAGAAATCAGACTGGGCAAATCTGCTGCAAAAGACCTCTTTTTAAAGTGTTAAAAAGCAAAGATGTCACTTTGAGGACTAGGGTGCACCTGATCCAAGCCATGGTATTTTCAATCACCTCATATATATGCGAAAGCTGGACAATGAACAAGGGAGACCAAAGAAGAATTGATGCCTTTGAATTATGGTGTTGGCTGAGAATACTGAATATACCACGGACTGCCAGAAGAACAAACAAGTCTGTCTTGGAAGAAGTACAGCCAGAATGCTCCTTAGGAGCGAGGATGTCGAGACTTTGTCTCACTGCTTTGGACATGTTATCAGGAAGGGCCAATCCCTGGAGAAGGATGTATCATGCTTGGTCAAGTAGAGGATCAGCAAAAAAGAGGAAGGCCTTCAAGGAGATGGACTGACACAGTAGCTGCAAAAATGGGCTGAGGCATAACAATGACTGTAAGGATGGCGCAGGACCGGGCAATGTATTTTTTTGTTGTACATAGTGTTGCTATGAGTCAGTAGCGACTCAAAGGCACCTAACAACAAACAACATTTTCTGCACCTAAATCTGCTCCTTCCACTACAGCAGAATGCTTTCAAAAGTGCAGCAGGCCTATGGTTGATGGGTGGACTTTGGGCTATGGGGGTACAAAGCGGAAGAAAAGGTCTGCTTAAAAAAAAGAAAGAGGCTCTTTCTCTGGAGCCATACATAGTTACTCATTATTTGTTGAGTCCCTAAGAAAGGTAGGAGGCAGGTCTAACTGGGGCAGCTAATCAGAGGTTTTGAATGTGGACTTGATTCTGTAGGCAGTTGTTGAATAGGCTACTGACAATCACTGCAGTGCTTTTAGAAAGATCATTCTGGAAGCAATGGAAGAATGTATTAGAGGGAGGCCACTGCAGCTCAGCAGTTAGCAAAAAGGCCACAGGTTGCGGGACAGGGTCACAAAGAACAAGAGAGGTTCAGCCTTAACTCTTGTCAAGGAGGTTCCAGCTGCCGTGGAGTCAACGCTGACTCACGGTGACCCCACGTGTGTCTGAGCAGAACTGTGCTACTTAGGGTTTTCAATGGCTGATTTTTCATAAGTAGATCTCCAGGCCTTTCTTCCAAGGTAACTCTGGGTGAACTCAAACCTCCAACCTCTTGGTTAGCAGCCGAGTGTGTTAACCGTGTGCACTACCCAGTGAGCTGAGACGGTAGCCCCCAAGTAAAATCTGCACTGAGATCAAGATAAATGAAGGGGAAGAAACAAGAACTGCTTCTAAGAGGATCCTGAATCAGCTTCAGCAAATAAAGTAAATACAGGAAGCGACCACACGAAGAGAAAATGGGATACGCTACAATGGAATTATGGACCTGGCACTCCAGAGCTGTCAAGGCTGTCTCCACCCCAGCTGTTGCCAGCGTTCACTCTCTTCCCGCCTGCTGTACACGCTCCCTGGGATCCCAGGGCCAGTCGGTGGCTGACCTGTCAAATTTGACTGCTGGAATAAAAATGGAAAGGCCGAGTGGCAGCCATAACATGGAATTTCCTTGTTTTTATTAGTTTAAGGCTCTTAAAGAGTAACTTTTACATTGGGGAAAACTTTTCAAATATGTACTACTTGAAACTTAGATCCAGTTACCTCTCACATGTTTTCAATCATCCTGCTTGCCAATTTTACAAGTTATCAAAAGACATTTGTGGTTTAAAGCAGGGGAGTGGGCTCCCTCGGAGTACATCTGCCGTTCCCGCGGTGACATCACTCCACTGGATCCCGGACCTGCCTGCTGCCAGAGAGCCTGATGGGGCCCAGTCTGAGGGCTACAGGGTCTTGACAGGTAGGCTGGGCAGAGGCAGCAAGGCAGTTTATTTCCAAATACTGGGGCTACGGTAGCACCTGGGTATGGACTGACTTCTTTTTCTTTTTTTTTTTTACAAAAACTATTGCTAAAAATCTACCTTTTCACATTACTGTTGCCACTTAAATTTTGAGTCCAGGAACACATGTTTCTCTCTTTTTTTTTAAATAATTTTTATAGAGCTTTAAGTGAACGTTTACAAATCAAGTCAGTGTGTCACATATAAGCTTATATACACCTTACTCCATACTCCCACTTGCTCTCCCCCTAATGAGTCAGCCCTTCCAGTCTCTCCTTTCGTGACAATTTTGCCAGTTTCTAACCCTCTCTACCCTCCTATCTCCCCTCCAGACAGGAGATGCCAACACAGTCTCAAGTGTCCACCTGATACAAGTAGCTCACTCTTCATCAGCATCTCTCTCCAACCCATTGTCCAGTCCCTTCCAACACATGTTTCTCTTGAAATACACACAATTAAGCAAAACCTGAAGACCACCACACTGGAAATAAATTTGGGTACTCAATTTTGGGAAACCCTGGTGGTACAGTGGTTAAGAGCTATGGCTGCTAACCAAAAGGTTGGCAGGTCGAATCCACCAGGCGCTCCTTGGAAACTCTATCGGGCAATTCTACTCTGTCCTACAGGATCGCTATGAGTTGGAATCAACTTGATGACAACGGGTTTACTCAATTTTGGATTCCTACAACTGAACGTATGGAGATTTGGGGAACAAGAACATGGACTAGTCATGTTACAGGCTGGTGTTATTCAATGCTGAAGCTGGACATGAAAATATGAAACTGTTTACTACAGTCCACATCATGATACTCAAACCAGCAAAAATAAGATGGCCTAATTTATTCTTCGCTGTTAGAAATTGTCTAATTAAGTGAAGAATTTCTAAATTCTTAAAAAATAAAAAAAAATAGCCCCTTGTTCTTTTCTTGCTACATTACATTAACCTGAAATACCATGGGATGTGCAACTACGAGCTTGCTAATATCAAATTATGTCAAACCCTGCTGTCACTGGGAAGACAGAGATGGGCAGAGGTAGCTTGGAACCTCATTAAAAACCAAATGAAACATACTTCCTGTTTCGCATGTGTCCTCAATAGGACTTGACAGAATTTCAGAGGAGGGTCTAATAAAACTAGAGGCAAACTGGGTAGGCCAACTGAGAGGAGGCTGCCCTTTCAAGATGGTAGCGCGTGTGATGTTACTACCTTTCAAAGCAAGCTCGGAGGACACCAGAGAGGCCAGTTTCCCACCTTATTCTTCATATGGACTGACAGCTCGCCTTAACAGCCCCCACAGGACAACACCTGTAAGTATGATATTGACTGCTCTTTAAAGATTGTTGGGAGTGGGTAACACCTAAAGGTCTCTGAATTTCTGGTATGAATATGGACCTTGCCCGTAAATACAAGAAAGGCAAACACACCCTCTACGATTAAAAACTTTGTATTTAGTTCATTAGGGACAGGCTCCAAACTTCCAGCATAAAAACTTATTTTTAATTGAGCTAATTTTTCCATGTGAAACCCGTTAAATCCATGACTGAAGATTCATCAAGCTTCAGGCTGGAATTAATTTTAGTAACTGCTTTAAACCAAAAATATTAATAGATGTAAGCTGTGTAACTGGCCTCACTTAACACACTGTCACTGGAAAAGCTGAATTTTCACATTCCTTTCAGATAGTATAGTTTGAACTGACAAAAGAGAAGTCTGAAGTTAGTGAGTTCACAATTTCTGCTTGAGGGACAGAGCTGTTGGAGCCGGTCTTAGCAGTCTGTTTTTACACAAGCCCTTTTTACACAAAAGCTGACCGTGGTGTTACCTCTGTCTTGCCCCACTCGGGGCAGGACTGTCACCACACACACCCGTTCACCTTTCAACGAATATATACTGATGACACTCCTCTTCTGTGCCAGCACTGTCCCCACGGTCCCTTGTGTTTCTTTGATACCTGGGTAACCCTTAAAGGCCTCTGAATTTCTGGTATGAATGTGTACCTTCCTCAGGAATACAAAAAGGCAAACAAATCCTCTAAAATTAAAAACTCTGTATTCAGTTCATTGAGGAGAAGGCTCCAGATTTCCAGCATAAAATTTTATTTTTAATTGAACTAGTTTTTTTTCTTTTGAAAACTGTTAAATCCCTTGTCCCCCTGCCCCCCTTCTCAACTTTGACCTGTCCCAAACAACCCTGATCACAGTCTGGAAAAGCTTTTGTGTGGGTGTAGCCAGAGACTGCTAACCATGGTCTGCCTTTCTGACACGTGTACCCTGCTTCATTTTACTGGGGAACACAAGGAAATCTGGCCCTGAATCCATCCCCTATTATTGTGCCACCTCTTTCACCTCTACAAACAGGTAGACAAAAGTAATCACCTTTTCATGGAGAATGGTTGAAAATTCTATCTCGATGGCATTGTTTAGAGGACTTTGACTAGCTGATGACTGCACGTAGCCCCGGTCCATCTCAAGGGATTCAGGATTTCAGTGGCTCTCCCAGCCTTTCCTGCCCTGGAATTCTTTGGTAATGCAGCTTCCCATCTCCACTCTGAAGCTGGGCAGAAGCCACCTGCAGAGCAGCCACGCAGCAAAGCCACTGACAGCTCCCGGTGAAAGCATTCCTGTTAATCACAACCCCAACATCTCATTAAGTCTCTTTATTCTGCATATTATCCAAACCTGGCAGCCCAAACGCCATCTCCTGTCCTCAGAGAGAAGCCAGTGTCCCCAGCCAGGCTCACCCAAACTATCAGACTCAGGTACTCCAGCAGCCCTTGCTGCCATGATCCCTGTTGTGATCCCAGCACAATGTGCTATATACTGGGGGGGCCTAGTTGATGAATTCCACGTTTTCAGGGATCTGTGAATGTCCAGGAAAAGCATCTCCCCATGCAATTTCTAAAATGGCCAGCAACTGAGGAGCCTGGGGAACCTAGTGTGGCTCCAGCGGGGACCAATACCTGGCGCGTGAGGCTCAGCAAGGCCAGCAGCCCTACACTCCTTTGGCCAGCCTCCTCTACACAATCACCACCCCCCCCCCCCCCACAGAAAGCATCCCAACGGAGCTGCACAGCAAAGCATAAGCTTCTGTTACGGAAACCTCGCTTGCCTTTAACAGTCAAACAAGGTGCCCCAGGGCTGCCAGGTCAAGAGACATCTCCGTAAGCATCAAAGAGCGTAAACGGCTGCCATCTCAGACAGCACCGCCCCACCATGTGATTTATTCCGTTAGAATCTTACTTAAGATGGACACTAAACATGCCAGCCCTACAGGACAGAGTAGAACTGCCCCCACAGGGTGTTCAAGGCTGTAATCTTTACAGAAGCAGACTGCCACATCTTTCTCCCGTGGAGCGGCTGGTGGGTTTGAACCACAGACCTTTCAATGAGTAGCTGAGTGCTTAAACACTATGCTACCAGGGCCCCTAAACATGCCATTACTTATGAATCCGAGGGGCTGCAAAAGTTCAAAAACTGCTCTGCACTTGATAATGCAATGCCAAAGCACTTCCCTTCTTTAAAACACGGCCCATAATTCAGATTTCGGTGGAATTCTTGTCACACCTCACATAACTTCCCGAGGAATTACAATAATGCTATACTTGTTAGTGAATTTAAATTTAAAAAGAACCATACAAGCCCCAAATAAGACATTTTCCTACCTGGCAACTTCACCATGGGGCTGAGACGCCAGTACCTGCGCAAACGCCTAACTCTGCAGAGACATGGCCCAAACAGCAGCATGGACTTCAGAGCTAAGGACTTGTCACTTATTTACAACATCTCCAAAGCATTTTAGATTCTAACTTGAATATGTATTTCACACAGTACCAAAACTTTTAAATATCCACAAGAAGATTTCATTTTTATAGGCAATAAACATTAAATCTAAAGGACTGGAACATAAAAAAGTGTTTTAATACCATATAAATCACCTTTCCCTAGACAGACTAAATCTCCGAAGGTTTTAAGGACTGCAATATAAATTTTTATGGCAAATTATCTACATAGAAATTATCTGCATGAGATGCACTTTCACTTCTCCTTCTCATTTACATAGTGCTGACGATCTTTTCAATCACGACAGCCAATCCAATTTGGGAAACGAAACCTATAGGAGAAATACAAGAGCTCAAGCTTAGACGGAGAATGTCCCTTTCTGCCTGCCCATCATCTTCACTGACGCAACTAGGTCTGTCCATTTTTCTGTATCAGAGTCTTAGGCAAATCTACAGCCCAAAAGGGGTATTACTGCTCAAACAGTGACAGGAAGACTGCAGAAGGTGGGTGCCTGGCCGTGTACAAAACACACTTCTTATTAAGCTTCTCTTGATTCCAAAAAAAATAACGAAACCCATTGCCGTGGAGTCGATTCCGACTCATAGCGGCCCTATAGGACAGAGTAGAACTGCCCCATAGGGTTCCAACTGCCAACCTTTTGGCTAGCAGCTGAGCTCCTAACCACTGCGCCACCAGGGAGCCAGCTAGATTCCACAGCCCTGGAGTTGGTGTTTGGACGCTTGGTCCCAAGAACGTTTGTTTTACAAGGCAGATACAGTAGATTAAAATTTAAAAGGAAATCCCAATAAGAGTACAAATTAGTACTGTCCTATCAGAAAGCAAAATATGATAATGTTATCAGCAAACATCGTATTAGTACGCTGTAAAATTTACAACCCCCCCAAAAAAACAAGGACAATATTTCCTCTCCGAGTTATTTCCTAGTAATAGAACAAGAAAAACTAGCCAAACATGCCTGTTTTTCAGGCCTGCTATTAATCTTATCCAGCTGTCTGAAGGAGGAAAAAGAGAAAGGGTTTCTGGAAATGTTCTCCCTATTGGTTTTATCCATATAATAAATATTAAAGTTAATTCTTTGTGCCTTTCAACTAGGGCCTTTCAATTAGGCCCTTTAATGGACTAAAAATTTAAATACAGCTCTCATTTTCTTTAAATTAAAGAAAATTAAACAATTAAACAAAAAAAGGTCTATTATCACAAAATTCTGCACAAAAATGGCAAGAAAATAAGTATTTTGGCAAAGGGGGACCAATTGGAACTGATTCTAACTTAGATGTACAAGCATTAACAGCAAACTGATAGGAAGGCAAAGGACATTTTGACAATGATTTTCAATTAAACAGTCCTGTTCTGGCGAAATAAAAATCTATGTAGATTTGTAGGCTGTGTACAACATAGTAATGATGAGCCCGCTTCCTCCGGCTCATTACAAAATTTTCTTGTTGGAGTGGCAATTTCTGTCCTGGATGTCTAAATGAGGGTAATTAGAAGCCCACAGTAAGTTTTGAAAAACTGAACAACCAGAAGACATTCTGGAATATGGTGCCAGAAACACTCTGTTTTGCAAATGAAGGAGGTAACATTTTCTCTCCAGATTAAAAGACACTTGATGCCAACTAACAGCAGCTTGTGTAATCTTATTTAGAATGTGTTAAAGCATTACACCACTTCACCAAATGGGAGAAAAAGGAACACTACTCAACCTAAAATTAAAACAATCTGACCAACAAATTGCTTCTAGATGCAGTTTTCTCAAGAAGTCCAGCTGTCCTCAGCTTGCCACCAGTCAGCTCCTAAGCCAGGAGAGGTACAGAACGCGGAGAAACTCTCAGTTGAGACACAAAAGAGATGCTCCCGAGATCAGATTCATTCAAACAAGCATATGCTGAGCCCCCTCAGACAAGCCAATTTGTGAGGATAAAAAGCTAAAACGGGCACCACCCCTACCTACACGGAATTTCCTGTCTAACAGTGTATGGGAAACAAAATATTGTAACCCAGATGAAGAAAATTAACAACAGCGAAGTCTAAAGAAAATTGATTTTAACATTTACTGACACTATGCAATGGAGGAGATGATGAAAATGATGGCATTCTCCATTGAGAAATTCACCTCAATTTGTTGGAAGAAAAGAATCACAAGTTCTTTGAATTTAGGGGAGAAAATAAAAACAAACAATTGCCTCAAAACTAATATCTGAATCCTAAAAAAAAAACAGACACCAAACCCACTGTTGTCAAGTCGATTCCTACTCATAGCAACCCCACAGGACAGAGGAGAACAACCCTATCGGGTTTCCAAGGCTGTAAACCTTGATGGAAGCCAGCTGCCACATTGTTCTCCTATGGAGAGGCTGGTTGGTTCCAACTGCCGACCTTTTGGTTCACAGCCAAGCACTTTTACCACTGCGCCACCAGGGCTCCTTATCTGAACCCTACTGCCCTGAACTGGGAATTCAAATACCACTATTTCCACGAACCTTTCCTTGTTCTCTCGCCCCAGCCAGACTATCTTCTCCCTCTCCTCTATTTTGCAGCACGTGTCACATTCTGGTTGCTTTCTTCTTGACCCTATTAAACACAGTTTCTTGAAGACAGGGATTGTCTTGATCATATTGAAGTTCCCTGCAGCACCCAAGGCAGGCTAGCAGTGCTCCGCAGTCACTGAGTGAGTCTGAGCGCTCGCTCAATGGCCCCAGGTCAGCTAGGTCCAGGCTCTGGAGCATATTGCAAACAGCCAACTTCCCCAGACGGGAGTTCCAAGTGAAATGATTAAAGAAAGCCTTTTTCATGCCTACGTCTAATAGTAAAACATCTTTGAAAACAATTACAGGATCCATAAGAATTCTAAAAGGTACCTCCACAGGAAAGTACTCAAAAATTCAATACAAAAGCCATATTTCAAAGAGAAATACAGAAATTCTGTTAAATGTTCTAACACAAGGATTAAGACATCCTACTTAAGTGTCAAAAGAAGAGTTAAAAATAAGAAGCAAGCCAACAGCCTAAACAATGTCAAACCACACTTCAGAAATAAAAAAGATCTCATGTTAGCGTGTAAAGTGAGAAGCAATAGATGGTAATAGCCACAGCCATGAAAAGGTTCAAGGTTAAGCTGTGAAATGAAGTAAATAATGATTAAATGATAGAATAAATACAAGTCAGGAAATAGGAAGGTAGATTTGTGTTCTGGCAGTGAGTAAAACTACACAAGGTAGACTCAAGTTGCTATTTTTCAAACCAGCCTTTATCTATGTTTTATAAGAGATTCTCCATTTGGCCCCATGCTGACCCATGAAACCAACAACTTAAAGAAGCGTGCTTCACCCAAACCCCAAGGATAACCCTAACGTGAAGTCCTGTAAAGCACACGCATCCTCACGCACCACTCTGGCTGCAGGACAGCACGTACTCGGATTCTCCAGCCAGTTCCAACCCAAGGCAGGAGGAGAGAGGAGCCTTGGACTTCCATTAGCAAAGCACCCTTCCTACTGGTCTCTCTGACGCCCAAGTTCTGATGCGCCCATTTTGCTCACTGTCTGGGGTATCGGTATCTCTGGGACCGATACCCTGGCCCTTCTCTGACCAGTCCCCTTACCCCACTATGGGTTGAAGTTGCTGCTATGAGCTGAGAGATGCCCCAGTGTCCTTCATTCCTGGGATCTACGCACACCGCAGGCTTCAGGGCTCCTCATCGTGCCTGTCTGCCAAGGCACCCAATCATCCCACATTACACACCCCTGACACTAACACTAATCAGTTTGTGACCTGGGGTTCTTCCTACCATCCTTCTTCCAGTCTATCCCCACCACTGGCTTTTTCCTTTCCCCAAATCCTTGGGGACAACCCACCACACACCAGCGGTAACAGTTCCACTAGCAGGCCAGCTGTGTCTCTGGTGCAAAGACCCTGGTACCACATCTAAAACTGTGGTGGGAAAGCTTGGATTTCCAGAAAACAGAGCAACTCCAATCATCTAGAATAAAGGAGAATTTCAGTACCCCCGCACGCAACCAGTAAAATGATCGCATTTGCAATTGCAGAGTTTCTTCTAAGAAATGATTTCCTGAGCACTTCACATGCACTGGATGTTTTAGAAGGGGACAAAATTAGTTTATTTTTCTCAAGCCCATTTTATGAACCTTCTAAAGGTGGAAGCAAGTAAAAACCTAAGGGAGCCAACAAGGCTAGCATTAATCCAACACAAAATAATAAATGTTGGAGAGGTTATGGAGAGACTGGAACACTCGTACACTGCTGGTGGGAATGTAAAATGGTACAAGCACTTTGGAAATCAATTTGATACTTCCTTAAAAAGCTAGAAATAGAAGTATCATACAATCCAGCAATCCCACTCCTTGGAATATATCCTAGAGAAATAAGAGCCGTCACATGAATACATATATCCACACCCATGTTCACTGCAGCACTGTCCACAATAGCAAAAAGATGGAAACAACCTAGGTGCCCATCAACAGACGAATGGATAAACAAATTATGGTATACTCACACAATAGAATACTATACAATGATAAAGAACAACAATGAATCTCCAAAACATCCTATAACATGGATGAATCTGGAAGGCATTATGCTGAGTGAAATTAGTCAGTTACAAAAGGACAAATATTATATGGGACCTCTACCATAAGAACTCAAGCAAAGGTTTAAACACAGAAGAAGACATTCTTTGATGGTTACGAGGGGAGGGAGAGAGGGAGGGAGAGGGGACGAGGGGAGGGAGGGAGGGAGGGAGAGGGGAATTCACTAACTAGATAGTAGACAAGAATTATCTTGGGTGAAGGGAAGGACAACCAACACACAGTACAGTGGAAGTCAGCATCACTGGACTAAACCAAAAGCTAAGAAGTTTCCTGGACACAACCAAACACTTTGAGGGACAGTGCAGCAGGAGCGGGGGTCTCAGGACCACGGTTTCAGGGGACATCTAGGCCAACTGGCATAACAAAATCTATTAAGAAAATGTTCTGTATCCCAATTTGGTGAGTGGCATCTGGGGTCTTAAAAGCTAGCAAGTGGCCATCTAAGATGCGTCAATTGGTCCCAACCTACCTGGAGCAAAGGAGAATGAAGAACACCAAAGACACAAAGAAAATATTAGCCAAGAGATAAAAGGGGCCACATAAACTAGACTCCATCAGCGTGAGATCAGAACTAGATGGTGCCCAGCTACCATCAATGACTGCCCTGACAAGGAATACAACAAAGAGTGCCTAATGGTGCAGAAGAAAAGTGGAGTGCAGAACACAAATTCTAGTAAAAAGACCAGACATAATGGTTTGACTGAGATTGGAGGAACCCCAGAGGACATGGCCCCGGACTCTCTGTAAACCAAGAATTAAAACCATTCCCAAAGCCAACTCTTTAGACAAAGAATAGACTGGACTATGAGACCTAAAATGATAATCGTGAAGAGTCTGCTTCTTAGTTTAAGTAGATACATGAGACTAAGTGGGCAGCTCCTCTCTGAGGCAAGATGAGAAGACAGAAAGGGACAGGAGCTGGTTGAATGGACACAGGAAAGCCGGAGTGGAAAGGAGGAATGTGTGGTCACATTATAGGGATAACAACTAGGGTCATATAACAATGCATTTATAAATTTTTGTATGAGAAACTAACTTGAGCTCTAAACTTTCACCTAAAACTGAATTAAAAAAAAAAAAAAAAAAACCCCAAAGGCTAATGTACACCTGGAGACAAAGTTGTGAGTAGGAGAAAACGGGCATGGACTAGGAGGAAGGGAATGGTTCTTTCACGAACTATCTGTAGATTCTCAGGGAAAACATGTTTTCTCTCTGAGCACCAATTTTGTAATCTGCAAAATGGAGGAGAGAGCAACTTCGTGTAGGTTTTTTATGAGGACTGATTACATTTGGCACACTTTAATGACCATCTACTATGTGCCAGATCCTGAAAAGAATGGAAAGAATGAGCCTGACACAGGCATTCATTCACTCATTTAATCAGTAGATGTTTCAGGCACTGCAGTTACCATAGTGATCAGTGTTGGAGTTGACAGTATCAACAGGGAGAATGCCAATAAACCAATGAATTTATTCAAGTATTAAAATAAATGTATTTGTAAGTAGATGAATATACCTATATGTACAAATTAATATTAATTCATTACCCAATGGAATTAAATGACATAAATGAGATATAGTACCAGGCACAAGGAAGAGGCTCAAAAAATGTTTATTGCCCTTTCTGATCCTCAATGAGCTTTATCCTAGAAATCTCTACATTCAACTTTAAACACCAGAGGGTGTCCCGACATTGGGCATATGCCCCAGAGTGAACATCAAAGTTCCCCATGATTGCTGAGTTGCACATAAACCATAAAGAGACCTAAGAAATGATAATGTACTGAGCAAAATAAAAGTCATTTTCACCACCAGAAACGGTTACAGGATTTGGCTTTTTCAACTTATGAGTACTAAGAGCAAGAAATATCTTCTGAGAACAAATTCCAGGGAGGGACCTAGCTTACTGATATGTACCACAAAGTAGCTGTGGATTCCTGCCCTGCCCACTGGCTTACTCCAGAAAGGCTCCAACAATCAAGGCCAGTGGCATCTGTGGCCTTGGGCTCCTGAACGTGGTCCCAATAATCCAAAAAGTGTAGCGGGATGGAAGAATTGTTGAAAAGAGGAGTAAGATTTTGCCCATCAAGAATGCCAGCCCGCTTGAGGAGCCCCTAAAACTACTGCTGAGATAATCTTTAAGCCTTAAACCAAAAACACCCCCTAAAGTCTTCTTAAAGCCAAACAAGAGTTTATCTTAACCAGTAAAGAATGTCAGCCTTGAGCACGATGCTCTTTTAAGGTCTATATGGGATTAAATTAACAATGGCACTGGATAGGAAATTTAGCGGACAGTGAGTTTATGTTAATGGGAGAGGAACAACGAAAACTGAAGGGCCCTCTCCCTTGGGACAAAATTCACCTTCCGCTAAGGTAGCATGGAGACTTATGATAGGGTTTTCCAAATGCCCAACAGTATACGAAGGTCCCTGCGTGGACTGCAGGTGGCCAGTGAGCAGAATGGGGGCCTGCTTCACTTCTGCCCTATATGTAATGTTGTGTGAGTATTAAGTCAACAGAACAGTCAGAACAAAGAGCTGCGGGAAGTCCCTCCAGTAGCACACCCACCCCGCCCTGAGGGTGGCTACCCACACCTGTACTGATATCAGCAGGGACATTTGGGTCTATGGGGAGATCCAGAGAGGCCTTAGAAAGGCTCCACCTGTTATTCCTAAAGTGTCTGCTCACAGAGGCCTGGGAACCTGAAGCCAGACTACATGGGTTCGAGCTCCAGACCTGCCCTTGCTAGCATGGGCAAGTTACTTAACGGCCCTGTGCCTCACCTTCTCTCTCTGTAAAATGGAAATAGAGAAAGCACCTGCCCTATGAGCTGGTGAGGACCAACTGAGTACATGTGAAGTGCTCAGAACAGTCCCTGGCAGAGAGGAACTAGTCCATAAGTGTAAGCCATTATTATTCCTGTAAGCCAACAGTCTCATCAGAAAGAGCCAGGCAAAATATCCTTGGAAAACATTAAAATTTATTGACTAATTCACAACATACAAAGAGGAAATAGCTGCAAGGCAATACCTGCTCTGCATTCTGGGAGCTGTGGGGGTGGGATCTGAGAAGACAGCCCTGAGCTGGGCCTTTCAGGACAAAGGGTGTAGAGGCCTGACCACAACAGCTGTGTATGGAGGTTTCCTGGAGAGATTCCTTGTATCTTTGATTTCTTCCCTCTTCCCTCTTGTCCCACAGACTCTCAGGAGGAACCTACATCTCCAATAGCCTCAACTACGCTTCAAAGGCCACATTTCTATTTCTAGCCCAACACACCTTCACAGCTCTTCAGGGCATCAATCCAAACGCCTTCTAGACAAAACTCCTCTCTCCTAAAAACCATCTGGGGTTATTTGGGCTAGACAGGGCCACAGCAAGTCAGATCATAGCCCCCCACACCTGAAGCTACCAAACGCTCCTCACTGAATTGGAAGACTGCTCCCAGTCTCCAACCAAAGGAAAACAGACCTCAAAATGCTGGCGGCCACATAAAAGGCTAGTGTGTAAAAATAATCCAGTTCAACAAATATTTCCACTACAAGCAGATCACAGACATGCGAGCTGCAGAGACACACAGAGAGAAGCTAGCAGGAAGAGTCAGCTTCCAAGAGTGTATAACCAACCCAGCAAGGAGAGCAGAGCAAGACTGGGGTGCGGTGAGCACCTCAGGAGGACACCGTCAAGTCCTTTGGGCAGCATTCGGGCTGCTACAGCACTCCAAATCTAGGCAGAACTACAGCCCAGGACTCCAGAAGGCCAAAAATCCCACTGCCCTCAAGTTGATTCCAACTCATAGTGACCATACAGGACAGAGTAGAACGGCCTGTTTAATAGTTCCCAAGAACACCTGGCTGAACTGCCAACCTTTTGGTTAGCAGCCGTAGCACTTAACCACTACGCCACCAGGGTTTTCTCCAGAAGGCCAGGGGGAAGGAAAGCGGCTGCAAATGACTGAAGATCTCATTTAAAACAAATCCCTTGTTTATCCAACATTTGTTGCGTCAATGTGTAAACATCCATTAAAGTGCCAAATCAAGTATTAAACACTTCCACGCTAAAGTCAATGGTCTATAATGCATAGGACTCTGCAAACGGGAAGAAAACAAAACAAATAAACATTAAACAGAATTAACCGTAATCCATAAAATTGACAATCATGTGTACTTCTGTCTCAAATGACTGCCTGTTAGCTATTCTACTCTCTGGGAGGAGCCCAATTTCCCAGGCGCTCTGCTTGCCCAATGGCGCGGACAGGCCAGGACACTGTTGGAGCCAGTGAGTGTACCACATACCAGCCATGTGGGGGACCTAGACAATGATCCCTCCAAAACAGCACCAGGTCTTTGGGGTGAGGCCCCCATGACACACCACTTTCCCTACCCTCTCTGAAAATTAATACTGCTGCAATGACTGGAGAGAAAAGCACATATCTAATAATAGGAGTGGAGCAAGGAGTTCTGGAACCAAATATTTCTGGGAAACCATCGGGAAGGCTCTAAACTAACTGCAGGTAACGCTAGAGACCGCAAGTCCCATGGCTAGGGACTCCATTCCCCCTATTTCTTAACAGCCTCTGGCACACTATTGGGGCTTTATATAACATGAGCTAACGAAAGCACAATAAATAGAAATAGCTTTACCAACTCAAGCCAATTTTTGTCTGTATGTACATGCTAGAAAAATCCCACACAGCTCAACAAATTCTACATTATGCTTGCTCCGTCCCAATATAATTTCAATAGTTCTACTGTAAACAGAAATTACTGGCAGGATTTTGATTAAAATAATGGTGACATTTCCCATCCACCTGTGTGACAGACTCTCCCCACGACAGAAGTAGCTTGATTTAAAAATGATACCAATAATAATCAGGGAGATGAGCACCACTTCTGCATACGAAAAAATAATCGGTCATCTATGAAGATTAAAAGAACAACCGGCCCCATGACAGCCTAAAATTTAAAAACTGAGCGAACTCTGCATTTGGAAAGTAGTTCCTGATCTGGAGTCTCTTGACCCTTGTTTCCAGTGACTCTGGGCTATGCATAAATTAAGCACAGGTGACAAAGCACCACACAGAGGTGCTGTGACTTAGTATTCACAGAAGGAGGTTAGGAGCCAGTGGGGCCTGAAAAATCTGCAAATGTTCGACCCATTATTTTTGAATCACAAGGACCACCCGAGGGTAGGGGAGACAGGGGCCAGCACGCTCACTGCGAGTGGGGAAGAAAGGAAGGGTCCGATTCCACCACAGAGCCCAGCTCAAAGTCAAGGTACAGATTCCTGTGCTGGTTCCTCCTGGAATATTTGTGCATAAGCAGGGCCACATCCTGAGCACACCGGGCAGTGTGAAAGGCCCTGAGTTTGAAAGTAGAAAGTTAATGCTGCTGACCAAAGGCACTGAATGGGAGACCAAAACGCGCACCCTGGCTTTATTTCCGGGGGGAAAAAAAAATTTTTTTTTTTTTTTTAAGGGCATTTTAATGCCCGGCTTCCTTTATGACAGATACATTTTACTTCTACAATAAAGTCACGCTGACACCGTTTGGCAATTGTCACAAATTTTCACCTTATTTTAACTTTTGGAAAATAGGTCTCTGGAGAGAAAATCTGGCTAATTAACATACACCTACAGCTCTGTGTGTGGGTGGCTCCAAGGTGATCCTGTCCTGTGGTCAGCCCTCTCCAGTGAGGAAACACTCTGACTAGTCACCACGGTTTCAGAGTTAGTGACCTTATTTACTCTGTGATCCCACCTGTTTATTTACTAACTTTATCAGCCTCTTTCTACTAGGAAACAAGTTCCTTTTTCAGCAATTTACTGTGCCCCAACACGTGTTTTTTTTAACACGTGCGACTTACTGTACCAGGCAAACTGAACATCCTCAACTATTCCTCCAATACTTTGTGGTTACAACACTAACATCGACCAGCTCCTAGTATGTGCCAAGCATCGTGTAGGTAAGAATCTTTACAGTAAGCATCCATTCCCTCAATCGAGCCTCATAATGACCCTGTGCGGTCACTGCCATTTCTCAGATCAGGAAACAGGCTCAGGGATGTCAAGAAACAGGCCCTCGGCCCCCCAGCTAGCAGGTGGTGGAGTCTCAGTAGGATTTCAGAGCCAACGTTCTTCATTCCGAGCTACCCTGCCTGTCTGGAGGGCAGGGACAGGGCTGTCAATGAAAATGCTGGTCTGAACTTAGCGCGCTCTGCCACTGTGTTTTCCAGGCGATGTCCCCCAGGTGAGGACAGGTACTGTGACCATCTGCCTCCCTGTCGTAGCAGCCCCACCTCCCAGAGCAGGGCCTGGCGCCAAGCAGTCCAACACACGCAGGTGTGAAAAGTACTTGGGGAGCAGCCAGGGTTTTAAGGACAGTGTTATCTCTGTGGCTCCTTCTCTGACAAGTATGCTGCCCGGCATATAGAGGCCCTCAGCACATTCCATTCAGCTGAACCCCAAACTTGATCCAGACAACTGCAAATCAGGTTTTAGTACAACAAAATGACTCGGCGTTCAAAGAAAGCGTAGGAAAGAACAAATACCATTGTTCCTCCCGCTCCTGCCTCAACAAACCTCCACCTTCCAGGAGATGCCTAGATGCCGAGGTGCCCTGGAGTCACTGGTTCCCTTCTCTTTGTGGGCGAAACACCCAACCACCTGATTCTGCGGCCCAACAGGTTCTGTCAAATCACTGAAGTGGCAGAAGAAATTCTTGACAGATCTGTGGAGTCAGAAAATCAATTTGCAAATGCCACGTAATTCACTGACAAGCCCACCGGGGCATTTGTACTGAATGGGAAGGGATTCCCCCCCACACACAAAGGACAAAGATAAGAGCAAGAAACATATTTACATTTTGTCTGCAGACCCAAGCACTTGGAGCCGGCGAGCAGGAGTAATGAGAACGGCGCGTCACAAACAACGCGGGCCTGCCAGCGATGAAAATTAATGGGAAGGTAAAGAGTTTCTTTTGATGCTGGAAAGGCTCCAGTAAAAACTGGTCTGTACATGGGAACACGGTGTTAGACTGAGAGAGAATCAGCTTGTCTGACTTGTGGTTTTCTTGACAACATTCATCTTCTCTTGGCCTGATACAGGGCAATTAGTGCTTGTCAGCTGAATCATGTGTTATTAAGATCATTCAGGCATTTTTTAATTACAGTTAGCGAGACAGACAGTAATGAGATCTCCAGCAACTTTAAACTTTCCACTTCCTTTTCAGATAAATCTTAAGCTGCCTTTTTTCTACTGATGTTTCAAAAGAATTGTTTATTCTTGCAGGTAGCTACAAGTAACTCAGCCCCAGCTTCCCCCACCTCTACACCAAACATCAACCGCTGGGGCTCCCCCCAAAATCAATCAGAGACATCTTTCTTAGACATCTGCTCCCTCTAGTTGGACATGGGTCAGGCACTTTCAGTTTAAAACAAAAAAAAGGAAACGCTTTTACTAGAGAATTCCATTTTGGTCTGCAGAGCACCCATGCCCAGGCCTTGCCCCACTCACTACTCTCCCCGTTCCTCGAGGGCCACGATCAGGAGCCCTGCTGTCCTCACTCCAAAACCCACTTTTGTCGCTATTAACTCTTCACAATCATGAGCTGTCAAAGCATCAAAAAGGATAAAAATGATTTAATCTGCTTTTACAGTCTATATTTCATTCTATTTGCTTTCAAATGAACCATTCTCGGAAAGGTTAAAGTACAGTATCTCGTTCAACCTGAATCTGGGTACATAATTTCTATCTCTTAAAATGCTCCCCTCACATCGCTATTTCATTGAGGGAATAATTTCCTTTCCTGGGAGATTTTCAAGTTTTTATGGTCCCAGTCTTTTCTCTTTATACAGCCAGAAGCCAATGTGATCTCTGAGCTATTCTTGGTATACCATCTGTTTCTTTACGAGGCCAGCGAGAGGGGTTTGGGGGATGTGTGATAAGGGAGGAGAGGCCCCCAAAGCCAATTCTTGCAGGAAAAGCAACCCTAAGATGGTGTTAACCCATACAGACTTCTGAATGCTCCACAAGCTTCAATGAACAGTCAATTTGCCTTCTGCAGGCAAATTCTCCTAACACCTATTACCCATTCCTAGGAGTATATTTATGAAAAGCAATTAAAAAAAAATCTTTGTCCTAAGTTTGTTCAAAGTTCCTTTCCATGGGACATGTCATATAATGCATTAGGGGTATCCCTGTCCTTTGAGTTTTGTGAGTCTTTAGTTGTTTTTATAAAGCGCGCCATTTCCTGCAGGTCAGTACAGACAGGAAGGCCCTCAGCGAGATGGGCTGACACAGCAGCCGCAACAAACGCGCTCAGGCGCAATGGCCGTGAGGACAGAGCGAGACTGGCGGCGCTTTGTTCTGTGGCACACAGCGTTGCTACGAGTTGGGACCACTCGGCGAAATCTAACTACAACAAAGTGTACAGTTCCGGGCAAGATGGCCACTGCAATCCAAAAACATATCCTTTATCCCCACATAAAAGCCACCTTCCCTTTCCACAGTTCCAGTTGGCTGTTTGTCACCACCCACCACCCACCAAGGTCCACAAGTCAGGGGGTAGGGGAGAGCTCAGAGCATGACTCGACAAGTCCATGACTCGACAAGTCCCCCCCCCACACACAAAATGTGGAAGCAGGCTGTCCTGTGCTTAGTGACCATGAC
Source organism: Loxodonta africana (assembly GCF_030014295.1). Taxonomy (NCBI): domain Eukaryota; kingdom Metazoa; phylum Chordata; class Mammalia; order Proboscidea; family Elephantidae; genus Loxodonta; species Loxodonta africana. The sequence continues at coordinate 89,522,276 of NC_087353.1, read as the reverse complement.
CACAGCCTACCCAGCTGGACACCTTCCACGGAACTGCTGTGTTGCCTCTGGGCAGGAGTGAACCTACAGGCTAACTCAGTGTGGAATTGGTAATTCCACCAAGGGCCTTTACAGGCAGGCTCACAAAGCACCCAGGGAACCCACTTCTGGGGGAAAGGAACCTGACCACACCGAATCACAGAATAAAGCAAACATTCTTACTTTGGGCACTAGCCCACTGTGGGGGTAGGAGGCAGACTACTGTGGGCCTGCCTGCCATGCAAGGGCACAGCCTTCAGAGGGAAGCAGCTAAATTCCAGAGGGTGGAAGACCAGGGGAGCATTGGGACCAGCCTGATACAGAGAGGAGCTAATGGCCCGAAAAAAGAAATTTAGAAACACCAGTGGTTAGAATGTATTTATTTAGAAGAACAAAGGAAAAGGTACTTTTTTTTAAAGGTCTAGACACAGGAAACAAAGTAAGAAGAGAGGGAAGGACCCACCCTAATTTAAAACAGTATTCTTTAGAGTAGAACCCTCTTACACACAGTAGATACAGCTTAGAAACACTTATATGTTAAAGATTTAAGAAAGGGAAACTGAGGAGGGGAGGAATGGGGTCAAGCTCACCCAAAGCTAACAGGCCTGTGCTCTGCATCCTCACAGCTCAGGCCCCAAGGGGCAGCCAGCCCCCAGGGATTCCTCCTGGGCTCAGGTCAATAGCACAGGCCAGCAGCAGGAGGCACTGTCCCCAGTAGGGAAGTCCTTGCTAGAAAATAAAATACAACAATCCCAGAACTCTGAGATACTTGAGCATGTCAGTTTGCATCAGTACAGAAAACTCTTACTTAGAAAGAGCAGCCAAGGCAGTCAGCACCCTATCACATTGCAAATAGGCTTCTTAACCCTAATATTGCTCTTGAAGAAAAGTCTCTGCTGCTTGAAGAACGTGTAAACAGTCAGTTCAACTTTTTTCTCTTTATTAATATAGTTTTCAAATCCATGTACAACAGAAAGAAAAACCAAAACCAAACTCACTGCTGTCGAGTCGATTCCAACTCATAGAGACTTGACAGGACTGAGCAGAATTGCCCCGCAGGGTTTCCAAAGAGCAGCTGGTGGATTTCCACTGCCAACCTCTTGGTTAGCAGAGGAGCTCTTAACCACTGCATTACTAGGGCTCCACAAGCCCTAAATAAACTAGGGATTTTAGTTAACAATGTATCAACGTTGGTTCAGCCATTATAACAAATGTACCACATTAATGCAAAATGGTAACAGCAGAAGAAACTGCACAGGGGAGAGACTGGGTGTATGGGGAACTCCCTGTACTTTCTGGGCAATTTTTCTGTAAACCTAAAACTGTCCTAAAAAAATAAAGTGTATTTTTAAAAACTCACATTGCAGTAAAAGTTATCAGTTTGCTTTTGGTGTTTGGAAAACCGCACTGTTTTGAACAAAACCATTAAAGTGGTCTTTTATTTTTTTTGAAGTCCTAATTTTTATTAGTTCACCCAAATCCTGACTAAAGTTACATCATCTAACTCTCCTGGACACTAGGAGAACTCACCTCAGGGTGCTGGGCGGTGGCTTCAGGTTCTGAAGAGAACATGGAAGTTAACCCCATTTACTTCATTTGGCTTCCACTACATTCTGCCGTCTTTGCAGCAATAATTTCATTTCCTCAAACTTTTCATTGTCAGAACATTTACTGCAAACGCCATTTAGCTCAGCGGTACTTGTTACTTGCTATCTGTCAGGTCAGTCTTAAACAAGGCTCACTGCTTTTCTAGTCGCACCAGCTGACCGAGAGTCGCAGCCTGTTCTGTTAAAGGAAGTGGTATTATTTCAGGTTAGGAAGGAGCCTGAGGAAGGCAGGCAGGGAGGGTGAGCTGGCGCTACCTTCTGTGCCGACACTGCAGAGGGAGGAAGGTAGGTTTTAGCTGATTTTATTCTCTCTTCCGCCTAGACTCCTTGAATCAACACGCACTTACACACCCATCTGCAAGAGAGGGTGTTAAGGTGGTTTTTTTTTGGGGGGGGGGGGCTGGTACTCCTGAGGTTCATACTATTTGCATGATGCAAGTGCTTATGAAAGTATTAGAACTAAATGTGGGCCCTGTCGGCAGGCCGTGGACAACCAGGCTCTCTCCAACGGTGCTGGCAGGAGTCTAAACTGGCCTCGCTCCTATGGCAGCTGACTAGGCAGTATCTATCACTCACAAATGCATTCGTCTTGAGATCCTGCAACTCTACTTGTACGATTGTACCCTGCAGATACACCTGCACATGTGTCAACTGATGCATGTACAACGTTCTTCAAGGTAGCACTGCCTGTAAGAGAAAAAGACTGGAAGCAACCCAAATAGCTAGGGAAAGGGAAGTGGCTACATAAAATGTGATCGCCCACACCATGGAATACTGTTCAGCTCGCGCGCGTGTGCGCGCGTACACACACACACACTTTAAGCTTTCACGTACTCACTGAATTGGAAAGATTTCCAAGAAATGCTGTTACCTTAAAAAAAAAAAAAAAGTATTGCACTGGGCAAATCTGCTGCAAAAGACATCTTTAAAGTGTTAAAAAGCAAAGCTGTCACTTTTAGGACTAAGGTGCACCTGACCCAAGTCATGGTATTTTCAGGCACCCCATATGCATGTGAGAACTGGACAGTAAATAAGGAAGACTGAAGAAGAATTGATGCCGTTGAATTACGGTATTGGCGAAAAATACCGAATATCCCATGGACTGCCAGGAGAACGAACAAATTTGTCTTGGAAGAAGTACAGCCAGAATGTTCCTTAGAACGCCTCTCTTGCTTTGGGCACACTATCAGGAGGGACCAGTCCCTGGAGAAGGACATCATGCTTGGTAAAATAGAGGATCTGTGAAAAAGATGAAGAGCCTCACCAAGATGGACTGACATAGTGGCTTCAACAATGGGCTCCAACATAACGACTGTAAGGATAGCACAGGACCAGGCAATGTTTCGTTCTCTTGTACACAGGGTCACTATGAATCAGAATCGACTCAATGGCACCTAACAACAACAACACAAAGCAAGGTGCAGAACGGTGTAAACAGCAAGCTAGACTGTGTATACTAGGGGGAAATAACATTCATATTTGTTTCAGTGTGTACAAAAAAAACTCTGGAATGACACACAAAAAAATCATCAACAGCAGAAGGAGAGGACCCCAGGCAGATAGAGGACTTCTCTACATGCCTTAAAAAAAAAATTTTTTTTTTCTTTAAACTATGAGATGGCATCACTTGTTAATAAATCAATAACACAGGAATTTAGTGCAATTGCTGCTATAAATTGGTCCAATGTTTCTGGAAAGCATTTAGTAATATGCATCCAAAGTCTTAAAAACATACACATTTTTAACTCCGTAGTTCTACTCTTAGAAATTTAACCTAAAGAAATAGCCAGACACTAAAAATAGTCATAGAAAAGATGCATGGCTGTACAGAGATGTTCATCCCAGTGTGGCCTAGAGCAGTAAAAAACTGGGATCAAATTAATGAAATATGGTAAATTATATCATGGAATATCATGTAACTTCAACAAACAGTATATATGTATATACATATATATACACATATACTTTTTTTTTTTAACCAACACTGAAAGATATTTTTGATAGCAGTGTTATGTATTGAATTATTTCCCCCCAGAAGCAGGTACTGTAAACCCTAACCTCTATGCCTGTGGTTATAATTCCATTTGGGAATGTGTTTTCTTTGTTATGTTAATGAAACAGAATTAATGTAGGGTGGGTCTTGAATCAATCTCTTTGGAGATATAAAAGAGATTAAAACAAGTGAGCAGAGGAGAAATGGGGTAAGAGAGATGCCAAGACATATAGAGATCTCTGAGGAATCAGGAAGCAGAGGCTGGAGAGACAAGGCCCTTCCTCCAGAGCCTTCCCCTTGCACTCGGCACTCTGAATTTGGACTTCTAGCCTCCTAAACTGTGAGAAAATAAATTTGTCTGTTAAAGCCATCCACTTGTGGTATTTCTGTTATAGCAGCACTAGGTAACTAGGACACAAAGTAAACTCCAGGTTAGGAAAAAAGAAGTTACAAAATAGTATCTAAAGTGTTATTTCACTCATCCAGTTTTATGTTCATATAAGGGGGGAGTACCTGGAAGGGCATACGCCAAAATGCTAATGGTGGAAGAATTTAGTGGTAACTTTTATTTCCTTTATTTTACTCTTTTGTAGTTCCTTATTCTTAACAAGCATTTCTTTTTAAATCAGAAGTAAAATCATTTCCTCCTATATGTAAAATTCAAGACATACATAATAGAGAATGAAAGAAATCTACAAAATCAGAAAAAGAAGAGCCCTAAAGCACAGAGATGGGCACACTCAGCCCGGAACATCCAGGCGAGGTCTCTCTCACGTCCCGATCCTGACCAGCTTTCATACCAGGTGCTCTTCACAAAAAAGGTACAAGTGGTGAATAAAACTAGACCCAAAATAGCAAACAGAATGCCACGGGCTCAAATGGGGAGTTGGAGGGGCAGAATGGTTTTCATCCTCCCTTCTCTTTCCTTCTAAGTTTGGCACAAACAGTTCTTTGGCTTATTATAGGGCAGTGTGACAAAAATACATTCTAACAGCAATTAAACACCATGTCTAACAGCCAAGTGTTTTCGGTTAATAAAGAGCTCTGCTTATAATAAGAGAAATCATTGTCTAATTCAAAGCAGCTGAAATCTAAGCCCTCGTCCTTATTTATCATGAGTGATCAGCAATGTTTTTAAAAAACAACAGAAAACACCAACCCCACCAGAGACACAATACACAGAATATTATAGTAATCAAATAAACCTGGGTTTGAATCCTGGCTCTGCCACTTAATAAAAAGTGACCCCGCACAAGTTAACCTTTCTAAACCTGGAAACCTCGGTTTTCCTTATGTAAAACCAAAACCAAAAACCCAATGCCATCGAGTTGACTGCAACACATGGTGACCCTATAGGACAGAGGAGAACTGCCCCAAAGCGCTCCCAAGGAGTGGCTGGTGGATTTGAACCATCGACCCCAGGGCTCCACCTATAAAACAGGATGTATATAAGGCCCTCTCAAGACACTGGCCTAGCCAGCCTTCTTTTGACTTTTCCCTTTCCTTGACCAGAATTGTTAAAAATTAAAATATTCTAGCACATGGTGGGCCCCCATTAGAGTGACTGAGTGAGGTCTATCAATACAGGTTATGAGAGGCAGCAGTCATTTGTGCGGCTCTGGGGCAGGCGGCGGCCCTGCCTAGAGTCCAAAAGTGTGAGGTCAAATTCCTTGAAACTTTTTTCAACAACATCAAATTATTTCATTTAGGTAAAATTTATTTCAATGGTATTAACAGTTATGGGCATCTACCACAACTGAATCTGTCGGTTTTGCTTCCAATACATTAAACCTTTGTCTCCCACAATATCAGAAACCGGTAGTTGCCCTTCCACAACACCAGGCTGGAGGCACAGCCAGGTAGAAAAAGCAGAGACCTTAAGAACGGGACCAAGGGCCAGAGCCAAGCTGGTCACTGATCAGACTGGGAACCTTGGACCAACGACTCAACTTCTCTGAGAAAAACAGGGCACCATCACCTACCACCTCGCAGAACTGTTCTGAGGATTAAAGGGATCACTATCCTAAAAGCTTCCAACAGTGCCTGGCATTGGTGACACACCATAAATATTTCCTTCCTCCTTGCCATGCGTCTTGCTCATCTTAGCTACCGGTCGGGTTAACGCACTCTGAACTAGTACTTAGAGAAAGGGCTGAAGACTCCCAGGGAGCTCAAATTCATCATGTTCCAGCTGCTTTTTAAGTAAAATGGAGATAATGCTATCTGCCTCCTATTCACCTTTAAGGATGTTGTGAGGATTAATTGAATGGGACATATTAAGCTCTTATTTCCTCAGAGAGAGACACCATGTAAGTACAGGATATTATTCCATCAACGGCCTGCTTTAAGATCATCCCCCACCACCGGCACAAAAGGAATGTACCCTTTCACTCCCATCCTGGCTTCAATAATTCTAATTCAATTAAGCCAGAAATCTCACTCGGAGAAACACCTCTTGTTTCAGGGATAATGTGAAACAATTCCAAACTTAAGGCCTGGACAATGTTAAATATAATTTAGAGCTCACTTTTTCTAGGCCTCCTAAATATTCTAAGTACTACATAAGACAAGGAAATTTGGCATTCCGGATCTCAACACTTCAGCAGTTCTCTGTAGAAAATGCACTGATATTAAACAGAAACACAGGCAAAGACCTATTTTTCTACCAAAAGGCATAAGGTAAAGGAGAAAATACACCTCAAAGTTGTCCTCTTAAAAATGTAGAGGAACCTAAAATGTTTCACCTACCTTCTAATACTTAAAATAAGAAAACACAAAAGTTCTTCAGTAAATACAATTAAAGCCAACATAACATTGGGATTCTATAAGTGAGCAGGAAAAAGAAAGATAAATAGGGTCCCATGTAGAACACCCCAATCTTGAAAACTTCAGGCTATAGATTAAAAATTGTTCATTAATATACATATATTTTAATAACGATGTTTCAAGCATACAGAAAAGTATAGATTCCCAGGTACCCAGCCCCCAGCTTCATCAAATTTTAACCTTTAGTTGCTATTTTTAAAGGAATAAAACATAATAGTTTAGCTCCGGTCTTACCCTCTCCATCCTGTTTTCTCCCCTCCTCCCTCCAAAATAATCACTTTTCAGAATTTGGAGTTCAGTTTTCCCAAAAAGTCTACATTTACTACATCTTTATGGCTCCAATAACAACATAAGGTATTGTTCTGCACATTTTAACTCCCTATCAAGTGGAAACCCTGGTGGCGTAGTGGTTAAGAGCTACGGCTGCTAACCAAAAGGTCGGCAGTTCAAATCCACCAGGCGCTCATTGGAAACTATGGGGCAATTCTACCCTGTCCTATAGGGTTGCTGTAAGTCGGAATCCACTCGATAGCAGTGGATTTGGTTTGGTTTTGGTTTTATCGATGGAATTACACTGCATACACCCTTCAGGTGGCCCTTCTGCTCAACAATGTGTTTGTGAGGTTGATCCACGCAGCCACGCTGGTGCCGGTGCCCTTAGGTCATGTCTACTAGAACTCCTCTAGGCGACTGCCACTCCCCCCACCCCCATGGATGTTTACTGTCTTCCCAACTCTTCACTCCTATAAAGCGTACAGCAATGAACCTTCTTGCACTTGTTCCCTTGTACACACTTGTGCACAGGTACTCCTCTAACCCAGGAGACCACTCCATCATACCGCACACACCTTCCACAACTTGCTCTCCAAAGCGGCTGCCTCGGTTTCACCCCCACCAACAGAACACACAGTTCACTTTGCTAGAAGCCTAAGATGTCAACCCTTGAAGCTTTCAGACTTTTAACTGTTGCCACTCTGATGGGTGTTTAAAAAAAAAAAGATGTTTACTTTGAAAGCCACACATATAACTGAGAACATCACCTCTTGGTCCTCACTATGGTCCCGAATTAAACTGAGCTGAGGCCCATATTCCGCCAATTGGCCAGGTGGTCCCTAATAGTCTGAGCAAGTCAGCAAACTCAGGAGCATAAACTGCACAGTCCCCTAAGCCACGGATGCTATGATCACATACGAAAATTAATCCGACAGCGTGTTTGGCACCTCGTTGGGTGGTATGGTGGTATCTACAGCCTCACCTACCCTCACTCCGACCTCCTCAGGAGCTGTGCCCATCTGCTAGGCCCCACTATAGGGCAGACAGGTGATTTCTGCTACGTACAGAGTATTTACGAAACTGGTATGTGCGTGGCACTGTGCAGGTGTTTTTTTTTTTTTTTTTAATTTACAGACTTCATAAGCATCTGTCCTAAAATTACTCATAACCAATTTAAAAAAGCAAAACTCTCTGTATCCTCACAGCTCCATCTGAGTAACTTTAAAAGGGGAAAAATGAAAACTCCACCACAGAGACTTGGAAAAATCTTGTTAAACCCGCTCTGCCACTTAAGGCTAAGGTATTTACCATCTTGCAGTCAAATCAGGGTAGTTATATTTCCCCTTAGATTCATACTCTCTAAGTTTACTCAAGAAATAATGTGACAAGATTCCCTAGATTCTCTCGTCCATGAATTTTTAGACAAGTGTTTCATGAAAGTCAGTAAAGAAACAGTTTTGCCTGAGTTATCACATAGCCCGGAGAAGGCATATATTTCCGTTAACCAACAATACTCCACCTTGGGCTGCCTGCATGCAAGTTGGTAACATGACCCCTTTTATAAAACTAAAAATCAGAACTGAGCAGCTGCTCCCTGCCTCCATGACCTCGGGAGCCACAGCAAGTAAACGATGCTCTACAAGGGGCTGGCTGCAAAAGGGATGCAGACACAGAGATCAAAGTACGCCAAGGGGCTCAAGTGCGCAACAGAGCAAGTGAGGGCGAGAGACACAGACTCCGGCCAGCGGGGCCATCTGAGGAGGAGTCAGAAACAGTGTTTGTGGAGGGTGGGCCCAAGCCAGAAGAGATGAGCACTCAGCTTCCCAGGAAGCAATGGGCCCGGGGAAAGGGGTGCAAGAGGGGGTGGGCAGACCAACTGTCCATGAAGCAAGTGGCCCTAAAGAGAAGAAGTGGGAATGAGGCTGGGAGGGAGAGAAGGACTAGAGGGGTCTTCGCAGCAGTGCGTAGATTTGACAGAAGCCAAGGAGGGAAGCTGCTAGAAACGTGAAACAAAGCTTAACACTCTATGTGAAAAGCAAAAGTGCGGCCTCCTCCTGTGATGGTGCTGCGCACAAGCTCTTATTCTACCTCTTCCGCCCACTCACAGCAGCAGCCACTCACCTACGTCCTCCACAGAGAGGGCCAGGCTCCCTTGGAGCCAAGATCCAAGGCTTCTCGTGTGCATACATTAACCGCCACCTCTGGAGCTCCAGGTCCTCCTGACCTTGGCTGACCCTGTGCCCTGCTGGTTTTCCTCCTAACCCTCCAATCACCCCCTTCCTGCCCCCTTTGTAGGCTTTCTCTTCCTCCACAGGCCTCCTAACAGCAGCTCTCCCCAGACAATCGCTCAGCCCTTGGCCCTCTACCCTTCCTCTTTAAATTCAATCCCTCAGGAAACTCATTCGCTTGAATGGTTTTAACAAACACAGCCAGGCGTTAGGGTGGCATAAATTGTTAAGTGCTGGACTACTAACCAAAAGGTTGGCGGTTCAAAGTTACCCAGAGGTCCCTTGGAAGTAAAGCCTAGCAATCTGCTTCTGAAAAGTCACAGCCTTGAAAACCCTATGGGGTAGCTCTACTCTGCACACTTGGGGTTGCCATGAGTCGAAATCAACTTGATGGCAACCAACCACAAGAAGCCAGGATTTAGAAATACCTGTGGCCAACTTTGACTTTACTCTCAATCTCACACATTCAGTCCACGTGCTTATTAAGCACCTACTAGGTCCCAGGCACTGTCCTGGATGCTGGGAACTCAGCACAGACAGGGCAGACCCTCCCTGTCTCTTGAGCATTTTTGTTTATTGAAAATGTCTGAAATGCCATCCGTTCTCCCCTCACACTGCTGCTCCTCCTGCCATCTGGGTTTTTGACCAAGAAGTTGATTCGCCTCCCAGTCACATCCATGTGCATACCTCCCAGGCTCACCCTGGTCTCCTCCCCTGCTCCCAAACCAGAAGTTACCATGTTCTGGGGGGCACACTGGCTCCAGTCAGTTACTCTTACCCTTTCTCTCCTTTTGACACCTGCCTACAGCCCTCACGACCCCCGGAGTCCAGGCTTCAGTCCCCTCTTCCCACTCAACTCCCCAAAGCCAGGAAGTCTTCCTAACACACTGCTCTAAGTCATGCCACTTTCCTGCCAGAAAAGTAGCCTCCTCCAAGCCTTTCTTGCTCACTTCTATACCAGTGACCTTTCTCCTATAAATACCTAAAGCACTTAAATGTCTGTCCACTCTGAATTCTGGGCTGCCTATATTTCCTGTACGCTTAAACCAGCTTGTACACTGTTAATGTTCCCAGGAGCATCTCACCACCCAGTTAAATGATAGGCTCCTTGAGAGCAGGGACAGGTGTGTAGTCAACATCGAGCACGGTCCACAGCATGCAAGACAGATGGGGTGGGAGGAGGTCTGCAAACCTACAGACAATGCCTGGCAGCTAGGGGTGTCACACTGACTGGAGGGGTAAGAACGAGACTGGAGAAAGGGGAAATTCAAGACTCTCTGCTCAGGAAATAGCAACAGGACATGATAACTGACTGTTCGCCAAAGGAGTCACCAGAACAGCCCAAGACAAGGCCATGGTTAAGCTCCAGCAAACTGGAGGACAAAAGCCAGCTTCACCACGGGCATAAACCAGCTCTGCAAAGGAGAATGCGGATGAGATTGGTTTTGGCTCTACTGAAGGAAAATCAGGCCATCCAGTGACCAAGTCCTACAGGACTGGACTTTGGACTCCTCAACAGTGAGATGACAGTCAAAGCCACGAGTGAGTGCCTCTACAAAGAAGTTGGCTTAAAAAGAGAAAATCAATTTATCTGAAGTCTGAGCTTAAGAGATGCCCAAAGATGAAGGTGCACAAGGAAAAAGAACAGCCAGGTTAGGTGTTGATTAGCTGACGCACTCGCTGGCTTCCATGGTGTGCTCATCCCCCACCCCAGGTGTCCGTGGGAGGCCACACACAGGAGCCTCAGCTCTGCCACGGCATGCCATTTCGGTGCACTACAACTTCAGCCTGGCTGCTGGTGGCACACCAGGAGGAGCAGGACTTGGTGGCCCTGGCTGTGGGACACACAGCTTGGTGGTCAGACTTTGTAAACAAGCTGCCGTTAACACTGAGCATCAAAACAGCCCCCTGAACAACGAGGAAGAACACTGCTGCCTGAGCTGACACTATCACATATGTCTGGACCACTGTTATTTCACCCACTGCTGCTGGTCCTTCTCCATGTCATAAATTTAAGTATGCAAAAGAAAAGGGAAGGAAAATGCCTGTGGCGACACCAAAAAAAAAAACCAAACTCGTTGCCGTCGGGTCGATTCCAAATGATAGCGACCCTATAGCACGGAGTAGAACTGCCCCCCACAGAGTTTCCCAGGAGCTCCTGCTGGATTCAAACTGCCAACCTTTTAGTTAGCAGCCATAGATCTTAACCACTATGCCACCAGGGTTTCCACAGAGAACATTAATTATGATCATGGAAAATCAAATCGCCCTGAAACTTTCAATATAACTGTTGTGAAACTTTTCAACCTTCTGATTCTTATACACCAATCTTCCCAAAGGCTCAGTGATACCTTCTTTTTAAGCTTTGAAGTCAATCAGATCCTTAGAGGACAACGAAGATTCACCTTTAACTCAGCTTTTCATGGCTTGTGGTGTTTAGACTGTCTCAGTGTTGAAATTTGCGGGATTTCATCTGCCACCAACAATCTAATGAGCTGTTCACTGCATCAGCCACAAATGATCACCAAACAACTATGCCTGCTCATTTGTCCTAGTTTCATTTGAGTCCTTGAAATGAAATGTTCGTGTCTACAGTAAAGGGTCCCATATGTTTTTTTTGTCTGGAGACTATAAAACAAGCACTCATAATATCTCTTCCTTTGATAGATTTCAAGGTCGCCTGCCTTGGCAAGGTCTCTCACCAACAGGTGTTGCTCTCCCTCAAACTCACTAAAATTTAAGTTCCATGAGAATAGGGGCTATCTTTTTTTTTTTTTTCCAGCGCTAATCCCCACTACCTAGCATTGTGCCTGGCCCTTCTTAAGCAAACAATAAATAATAGCCTAGTGAATTAACAAATCTTCCTACTATGGCCATTATAAATGTTGTTGTTATGTGCCATGGAGTCCATTCAGACTCACAGCAACCCTATATTACAGTTAGTCTTGGCAGCACAATGGTAAAGCACTTGGCTGCTAACCAAAAGGTTGGCAGTTCGAACCCGCCAGCAGCTCCACTGCAGAAAGACGTGGCAGTCTGTTTCTGTAAAGATTACAGCCTTGGAAACCCTATGGGGCAGTTCTACTCTGTCCTATAGGGTCACTGTGAGTGGGAATTGACTTGATGGCAATGAGTTTTTTCTTTATCTTTACAGAAGCAGATTGCCAGGTGTTTTCTCTTGCAGAGCGGCTCGTGGGTTCGAATTGACCTTTCAGTTAGCAGCCAAGCACTTAGCCGTTACACTATCAGGGCTCCTTCCATCATAAATAGCGGATGACAAATCTCTGCACTTACGAAAGGTGTACGCACACACTTCCCACGTTCATAAGCATCATCTGTTTAGACTGCATACAAATGTGTCAGCAGATGCCTGCTGCTCCCAGAAGTACACGCTACAGGACACAACCAACTATTCGCAGTTAGATGGCCCAACACCCCCTCAGTCCTGTCCACATGCATCAGACACCTAGCACCATGCATCATCAGAAGTAACAAGGAGGCAAGGTTTAACTAATATTAGACTCTCCACCAAGAGGCTCTCCGGAAAATAATATATTAACTTATATACGATTACTAATAAACATATAACAGAATGAGAAAGACAGTAACTCTACTAAGAGGAATTCTTAAGGGAACAGATAAGCAATGCCTGCTGAGATAAAGACTTAACTAGGTGATCGGCATTAACGCCAGTGCCTTGGCAGCATCTAGAAATATGTTCTCAAAAGGTCATATACACAAACATCTACAGTAAGAACAAAAACAACTGTTCTGGGTTTCTTGACAAGTACGAATGATCTGTAGTCAAACAAACAGGGCTTTGTGTACCTGGCTGTGCCCACCCAAGGACCACAAGGGAGCCCAAAATGGCAAGGAAGGAGGAGGCAGCCAGGACCAGGAAAAAACGTGGGCCTCTGGTCCCAGCCTACTCTTCCATCTCACAAGGCTGAGACCCTGAGGGGTCTTGCTTTCCTCACAATAGAGAGAAATGGTCCAATTTTGGTGATTCTGTGAAGCATTCCAAACAAATGATATACGTCATAAATACTGTGTGGGGGATCGTATTTCCCATGTATTTATTTATTTGGAAAGAATGACAGTGGCTCACTAAATATATTCCCCGTCTTGAAGCACCCATAGATGAAACATAAAACTTAAAATAAATTATTAAAAATAACTGCCGTCTCACAAAGATAGCCAGCCAGCTATTACGGCCTCCTGATGGAAGAACACAGCATCATCTAGGAAGTGATCCAGCCAAAATAGGCCTGCATCAGATCTTCAAGGAAGAGATTACAAGGGAGGGGGAAAAAGAAACAGTGGGGAACTGATCGATTAAGAGACTTAAAAGACATATGAACCAAATCCTAACACAAGAATCTTAGATTTGGATTCAATTTTTTTTTTGAGATGATGGGATTTGTGGGAAAATGGAAATCTGAATGACGGAATAGTTGTTATTAATGAATTACTGTCATTTCTGTGGCATGATAAATGGTACTGTGGTTGTTTAAAAAAAAAAAGTCCTTACCTTTAGAGAGACACACTCAAACATTTATGGTTGAAATAAGATCTGATGTCTAAGATTTACTTCAATATTAACTAGAGGTGGGAGAAGAGAATGTGCAGATAAAAAAAATAATAAGGTTGGCCATGAGTAAACAATTGCTGAAGCTAAGTGATGGGTACAAAAGGATTCATTACACTCTACTGTCTGTTTTTTAAATATATATTTGAAGTTTTCTATAATAAGTAGTAAAAAATAAATAAAATGACGTTATTGCTATGAAAAAAATATCCGGAGCTGAATTTTCTGGATCAATTTAAAGATAAAGGGTCTTATCCTTTCTGAGCTCTAAACTTCAGGTGTGACATTTCCGAAGACATGCCACACACATAAATCATAAGAAGATCAACATAATAACTGCCCCTATACCAAGCTCAAAACCGAAACAATTAAGGGCATGCTTGGGTTGGAAATTATACCAGGGTGAAATACGTCCCTCAGTGCAAATTAGGTCAATATGGTTATTCAATTAAAGGAAAAAGGCCACCCGTTTACAGGCAAATCAAAGGAAATGGGGGCAATCCTGAGACTGCCAGTCAAACAGCCTTCTCGAGGCCTTCAGAACCCGTGTTGAGTTACTGTCATTGAAAGATCACATCACGTTTCACAGATAGGCAGCTGTTCTCTGTCAAGTTGAAGGGCAGTCTCAGGCTGGAAGGGCAGACAGATGATTCTACGGATGGCCTGGTGTCATTCGTAAAGTGAATGAAACAACACAAACTTCGTCTACTCTATCATATGATTTACCATACAAACCTACCTACGAAGATTTAAGCTCCTTGAGGGCAAGAACTATCTTGAGCCCCTAGTCCTAAAAAGACTGCATATCTGGCACATGGCCAGATGCTCAGTACATGTTTCTTGAGTTACTGGCTACATGAACAGCTATTATAAATCCATATATGCACAGAAAAAAAAGGCCAAAGGAAATTAATCACAACATCGACAATGTAGTATAACTCTGGTAGTGGGATTACAGGTGATTGTTACTTTTTATACTTCTCTATATTTTCTAATTTTTCTACAACAACCATCTACTGGGTCTATAATCACAAAACACTGTAAACTCACAAAAAAGACTGCAAGAGACTATAATTAACATACCTTGGGGAGGAGTGGAGAATAATTACACCAGATCACATGACTACCCACTACCCCCACCCCACCTCCCCCAAGCCTGGGTATTGGAAACTTCACTTATGCTTCAAGGCTCAGCAGTACTATTACCACCAAATCTCCACCCTACCCCCAGCCCTATACCAGCCCCTGCCCGCTGTAGTTAAGGTGACAGGTGCTCCCTGAGGTATAGCCAGCACAGGACCCACTTTGTAACCCCAGCATGTGGAGCAGTGCCAAGCAGCTCGTGAGATAGAAATGACTGAAACATTTCAGTTCCAAAAGACAGGGATGAAAATGGGTCGCAACTCTGACACCTGTTACTGATCCTGAACAGCTAACTACTAAATGTGGAAACAGACCTTCCACTTAGGAGCCCAGTGGTTAAGAGCTCGGCTGATAACCAAGAGGTCGGCAGTTTGAATTCACCAGTCGCTCCTTGGAAACACTATGGGACAGTTCTACTCAGTCCTATAACGTCGCTACGAGTCGGACGCAACTCGACAGCAATGGCTTTGGTTTTTTTTTGTTTCTGGTCAGAGAAATGCCTGTCAGAGAATCAACTACTACGCTGACCCTCAGACAATTGGCATGAGCAACAAAGGAGAAGCCAGTGCACGGGAAACTGTCCACCAGGAAAAAAAAAAAAAAAAGGTGACCAGGAGTATATGTTCAACTACCAAGGGAGATGCAGCCAAAGTAAAGCATTCAAATTTCCATAACCAGTAAAAGTGAGACAAAATGTAGCTTTCTAGAACTTGGCACTGTCAACAAAAAAGCCCACACCCATCTCCTCCTTCACCAGAGCTGAGTGGCAGAGGCCAATTCTAAAGCAAGTTGGGACTCACACATTCAGAGACTCAAGTTTTTCAGACTCAGAAAAACTAGTACAGCTCCCTAGATTTCCAGATGAAGAAACTGAGGCTTGAAAAGCGGGGGGAGTAACCAGCCACAGGCCCTAGGGCAGGCGAGAACAGAACCAGCACTAGACCCAGTTCAGCGCTGTGCACCAAGCACCTCTCCTCTCCCTGTGACACCCATGGGCTGTCTCACTACCGTGCCACTCAGAACAACTGACTCTTCATATTGCTCATTTCTTTTAGGTGAGATGATGGTATTACGCTTTTTTTCTTCTTCTTCTAAAAAACAGAGACATTCTCTCTTAAAGATACATATTGAAATATTTATGGATAAAATAATATGATGTCCTTTTCAAACTCCCAGACGTGGGTGGGTATTGGGATGAAACTAGATTGGCTGTGCTTCCTGGTTAAGGCCAGGTGACGGTACATGGGGGTTCATTATACTCGTCTCTCCACTTCTGTGTATGTCTGAAATTCTCCATCAGAAAAAAATTTCATGAATATTCTTCAAAATGCCAGACAGCAACAGCACCATCCTATTCACCAAGTCTTTGTCCCCAACCTAGGTCTCCCCCTCCCTTCACCGCAAAAAGAGAGAGAACAAGGAAAAAGGAAGCAAAGGAAGAGGAAAGAAAGAAGAAAGAAAAGGGGAAAAACATCCACCTTCTGCTACTGTTTTGAGGACACTGCCCACAGTCTTTATGGCTGGGGTAATGGGGGGAGCACCATTGCCCAATGAGAAAGGGAGCTTATCCAACAAGTTATCCAGTCAGCAGTGAAAATAAGCCATGTCAGTATTAGATCATTAAATCAGCATTCTGGCAAAAAACAATATTTCAAAATGCTCTGCTGACAGCTGGATCAAACCCGCCAATATTTGACAGCAATAAATACAGTTATTTGGGAAGAGAAATAGGGAGTGACCTTACAGTTTCACTGCAGGATGCCAAATAAGGAAAGCTTGAAGCTGTAGGAAATGGAAAAGAACAGCTAATATTTGGCAAGCTTCCTTTATGATCAACAAATTAAAATGTTAAGGAAGCAATTTGTTGAGAGAAGATATTTTTGAAAGGAGCTGAATCATGCAGGTTCAGCCCCGGATATGGCCAATTGGTAATTTGAAATCATTTTTCAAAAGTTAATTTTTTCAGCCTCCAGAAATTTCATTGAAGGTATCACTGAGTTAATCATAAACCCACCTTTCTCCCAGCTCAGGTCAAGGGGAGGGACACCTTAACTTCATCCCCAACAGAAGCTCTGCTCTTAACCCCTGGTTCAGCAATGCCTGCAAACTTGTCTTTCATTGGCAGTCACTGTAATGGCAAGCGGATAAACAAAAATATAGTCTAAAGTCTAGCTTTACATTTCTGAAGACACTCTGGTTGCCAATCCATTTTCAATCATTAGCCACCTGACCTACTTTAAATCTAAGCCTAACATTACCAGGTTTCTTTAAGTAAAAAAAAAAAAAAAGTATACTTGTTTTCATGATCAATGAATAGTAGGTCTTTCTTGTGATTAAAAAGCCATTCCTCAATTCCCCCAAACCATGGCCCCCCCAAACTCCCTGCTAACTCAGAACTGAAGCCACTCTTTCAGCCAAAGATTAGACAACCCTGTAGCACAAATAACACAAGTGAGGAACGTGCTTCTTAGTTTAATCAAGTATATGAGACCAAATGGGCAACACCTCCCCAAAAGCAAAGGCGAGAAGGCAGGAAAGGACAGGAAAACTGGATAAATGGACACACAGGGAACCCAGGGTGGAAAGGGAAAGGGGGAGAATGCTGACACATGGCGGGGGTTGCAACCAATGTCATAAAACTATTTGTGTATAAATTTTTGAATAAGAAACTAATGTACACTGTCAACTTTCACCTAAAACACAATAAAATTTAAAGAAAAAAAAAAAGTCATTCCCATTCTAAGGGCCAATCACAGTTCAGATCTAGTCATTCGACAAAGTATTCACAGAGCACTACTGCTGTTGGCATTGCAAATCAAAGCCCCTATTATCAGGGTTGAGGCAGGGGAGGTGACAGGTAACAAACACATAAATAGTGGGTCCTGTAAAGATAAGTAAATGAAGAAGAAAAAGTTACGGGAAGGAAGGGAGAGGGGCCAGGAGGGAGTACTATTTTATATAGGGTGGGCAGTAAGGTTTCTCTGAAAAGGTAGCATCTAAGACCTGAAGGAAGTGAAACTATCAACACAAACCAACGTCAGCCTCTAAAACAGGAATCACCACCACCACAGCCACCCCAGGGAATACAGAAACTAAGATGCTTTTGGTAAGATTTTCACCCATTTACTTAGTTACAAGCTGTTTTAGCTTTGCTATAACCTTGAGGAATCTAGACACTGCATTTATTATTATTTTTTTACCAGCTCCCTTGTACTGACCCTACTCCTGGGCACCAACTGAAAACAGTGTTGTTTAGAAAATACATATCCTTTGTTCTAGCATTAAACCTGCACTGAGAAGAGCCCCTGGGTTTTATTTGTTCTCAGCATTAAGCCAAAATGTTAGGCTGTGGTCTTTAATGCATGATTTTATCTGGTATTCAAACACACCGTGTGGAATGGTCCAGAGTGGCCATTCAGACAGCACCCGGGAATGGGTGGCTCTCAGGGAGAATTCAGCTCCTGCAAGAACTGCAAAGCACAAAGCGGCCCCCTACCCAGCGAACAAATGTGTGTGAGCAAGTGTGAAGATTAATTTTATGTGCCAACTTGGCTAAGTCATTTGGTCATACTGGCCAGTTGCTTGGTCAAACACTAGTCTAGACAGTTACAAAGTAATTGTTAGGTGCCACTGAGCCAGTTCCAACTCATAGCAATTCTATGTACAACAAAACGAAACACTGCCCAGTCTTGCGCCATCCTCACAATCATTGCTATGTTTACGCCTGTTGTTACAGCCACTGTGTCAATTCATCTCCTTGAAGGTCTTCCTCTTTTTTCACTGACCCGCTACTTTACCGAACACGATGTCTTTCTCCAGGGATTAGTCCCTCCTGATAACATGTCCAAAGTAAGTGAGACGAAGTCTTACCATCCTCACTTCCAAGGAACATTCTGGCTGTACTTCTTCCAAGATGGATTTGTTGGTTCTTCTGGCAGTCCATGGTATATTCAATATTCTCCACCAACACCACAATTCAAACGCATTAACTCTTCCTCGGTCTTCCTGACTCATTGACCAGCTTTCTCATGCCTAAGAGGTGATCGAATGCAGCTGAAATTAAAGTAGTAGATTGAAAGATGAAGTAGTTACATGTGTCTCCATCAGCTGGCTTTAGGTACAGCAGATTGTTGCTGTTGTGGGTAGCTGCCTTGGAGCTGGCTCCAACCCATGGTGACCTTACACATAACAACACGAAACGCTGCCCAGTCCTGGGCCATCCTCACAGCTGCTGGGATGTTTAAGCCCACTGTCGCAGTTACTGTGTCAGTTCATCTCAGGGAGGGTTTCCCTCGTTTTCACCGACCACCTACTTTACACCAAACGTGTTGTCCTTCTCCAGGGACTGGTCTTTCCTGATGACATGCCCAAAATAAGCAAGACAAAGTCTTGCCATCCTCACTTCTAAGGAACATTCCAGCTGTAGTTCCTCCAAAAGTGATCTGTTCATCCTTCTGGCGGTCCACGGTATATTCAGCATTCTTCACCAGCACCACAATCCAAAAAGCAGGTGACCCTCTGAAGTGTGGGTGGCTCTCATCCTATCAGCTGAAGGCCTTAAGAGCAAAAAGGGAGTTTCCCTAGAGTGTGTTCTCCCTCCAGGCTATCAAAAAACATTTTGCTAGAACTCTCAGGCTCTTTACTCTTCTCATCTCCTGACCCTCGGATTTTGGAACACAAGACCTCAGGAATCTCCGGTCTGTCACCTGACCTATAGATTTTGGACTTGTCAGCCCCCCACAACTACATGAGCCAATTCCTTAAAATCTCTCTCTCTCTGTATCTATATGTATGATATGTAATATCGTATCACTGGTTCTGTTTCTCTAGGGAACCCTAAGACAGCTGGTCTTCTTTTCCATGCCTGCCAGAGAAAACAAGTGGGAAGAGACTAATTCAGATGCACTGTCCGTGCAACGCGTTACAGCCAATCAGTGGACTTCTGCAGCTCTGGGGAGCTTCCAAGAACGTCCCAGTGTTAGTTCTACCAGCTATCCAAAGGTAAGGCAAACTTCTTACCCCCAGCCAGTTAGAAAAGAGTCCTTCATATGTTGGTGAAGCTTATTAAACAGTGCCTACCCCGGGCACGAGAAAATCACCACTGCCAACACCACAGTCCTACTTATGGGACCCCACTCTCCACTGAAACAGGTGTCAGTCCAGCATGCCTCGTAAGGACTTGGAAGGGTTTGTTTCACAGTTAGTTTCATTCATCAGTTTTCATATGGCTAACTGAGCATACTGCCTCTGTGCAAAGTGTAGAGTAAGCCTGGCTACTGCCCAGCAGCTGGGTGGCTGCTGGATGCAGAACTTCCAAACCACCAAATTCAATGAGGAGCAAGCAGGCAAACTGAAAGCCTAGTTACTTGGCTGTGCAATCCTTTGACACAGTTGCATGTGTCAACAGAGCAGAAAAGCCTCCAAACAAGCTCGCTCAACCTCATCGTTCAGACAGCTTGCTCCCAGGGCCTCAGTGTCCTTATCTGTTAAGTAAGCATGATGAAGCTGATCTCCACAAATCACCAGGAAGAATGGCTAATAAAAAGAGCCCTGCAAAAAATGCCTTGTAATTACACAAAGCCATAGGAGGGCTAAGTCATCCTGAGCTACGTCAGCCTAATGCAGGTGGCAGCCTCGTTAAAGAGCAGGAGTGGGAGTCACACATCCAGCCTGGCCAGAGCTGAACTCTGTCCTTCCCTCCCTGCCTCGCTTAGTTACAGAGAGACAGTCCCTTGGCGTTTAAAGGAGCCCAGCATGTTAATCCCCAACTGCTTAAACCCCATCCACTCCTTCACCGAATTCCACCCTCACTCGGCTTCACTTAATTCAAAACAGCCGATTTCAGAGGTGTTCATCGTCGCTTCGTACCAAAAAGCCTACTATCACATTAAAAAAAACCAAAAACCAAACCCAGTGCCGTCAAGTCGATTCCGACTCATAGCGACCCTATAGGACAGAGTAGAACTGCCCCATTAGAGTTTCCTAGGAGTGCCTGGCAGATTGGAACTGCCGGCCCTTTATGGTTAGCAGCCATAGCACTTAACCACTGCACCACCAGGGTTTCCACTATCACATAAGAGCAGCAAAAGCCTTTCTGTGCTGAAAACATTCTTTGTGTTAAGAAGTAGATAAAAGCCATACATTTTGACTCCTGAAAAAAAAATTACTTCTTTTTATTTCTACAGATATTTTGAAAATAAGATATTTATTGAATGCTATATGTATTACATGCAAGGCACTGTGGGAAGTGCCGGGGTTGCAGAGTCAAACACAGTACCTGGCTCTGATAAGCTTGCTGCCTGGAAGAGGGACAAAACAGCGATCGAGGTGACTTAATACCAGCTACAGTAAGGGCAGAAATATAGGGCAGGCACAAAGTGCCCTGGGGTTCAGAAGAGGACAGATTCCATGTGCTGGAGGGGATCTGAAGGGCTTCGTTCAAACAGAAACAGGAACTTGAGCTGGGCAGGACTTCAGAGGCTGAGTTGGGGGGAAGGGGGCGGTCCAGGGAGCAGGCGCAGCCAGCGGTAGCAGAGGCCCTGGGCTCAAAAGAGGAGGGTCCGTTCAAACACCCAGTGTGGTGGGGCTGGCAGGCACGTGTGGGGGAAACTCAGGGAGGCGGCAGCCATCAGCAGCACAAAGGAACACAGAGGTCAAGGAGCGTGAGGCCTGGGCAAGGACCAAACAATTCGTTTGGCTTCAACAAAGCAGTTTCATTTTAAATGATGAAGATAAAGACCCATGAGAGTTTTCTTTTCACCCAAGCACATAAGAAAGGCTTTCACACAGTCAGAAATCAACAGTGCAACAGTGCCATGGCAGCCCAGTCGCTGCCAGAAAGTCATCAAAATTACAGAAGCAGTTTAACTCTAATTGGGGCAGCTTTTGAAGTCACTAACCACAAGGAGGAAGTATTCCCTCCTGGGCCTGCAGGAAACAGATTGTGTCACTGGGTCTGTCCTGGCTCAGAAACCCGCAACACTCTAAAGGATTTTCCATCTATAAGGCAGAAAACTGGTCTGCTCTCGTCATCTTTCTGTAAAGTCGACTTCATTTCCCATATCTACCAGGCTTCTTGATGTGACCATTTTTAGAACCTTCAATTAGAGAATGGAAAACACTAACTCAGATAAACAATTAAGGTTAGGGAGGAAAATGGATGGAGAAACAACTCTAATGAAGTAAGCAAATGCCAACTGTGGAATAACATGCTGGTCATTATGTATTGTGATTAAGGGCTCCCCGCTTTGATTTCAGGCTTGTGTTTTACTTATATGCTTCCAGCTGACCTAAGCTTTTTTTAACACATGGTGGGAACAGAGACAAGGTATCAGACTGAACGCTGTGGCTTAAACTATAAGATACCTGCAAAACGACTCTCCTGTTGTACCATCTGTAAACTCAGGTAAAATTGACCAAGCATTTCCTGGGGCCCCAGCACTATGGAGTGCTCCCAGGTCCCGCCCGCCCCCGGCAGGCAAGACCACCAGGCTGATTTGATGGAATTCAGAGAGTGCCACAAGGTGCGGGGTAAATGGTGATGGCTGTAGGGTTTTGGAGGAGACAGAGCTCCTGAGGTTGGGAAGACAGAAAGGGTTTCACTGGGAGGCAGGGCCAAGATGTAGGCTCCAAGGGATGGGGTGCACCTGCCACACACACGGAGAAGAGCCCCTCATGCCCTCTGAACTCACTTAAGCAGGAAATAGATACCAACGTGTTGAGGAAGATTACAAGCAAGAGGAAAGGAGATGAAATAACAGGGAAGGAGGGATATAATCGCTGTATTAGAGCAGCCAAGCTCTACTTACAACCCAGGTCAAATCCATTTTTAGTTCTTCCGAGTGTGTGTGTGTGTGTGTGTGTGTGTGTGCAAATTAAAACCATGGAAGCACACTACGGAAAATGGGGTGTCACATAAATGTGAGATGGTGGCTCTAATTTCTTAGTCCAGTAAGCAAAGGATGACATTACGGCTAATAATATTTCCTACTTACTGAACAGCTAGCAAGAGGAAACTCGCATATATTCCCTAATTTTAACCCAGTTAGGAGAGTCTCACTTTTTACAAATGAGGAGATGGCACCAACCACTAAGTTATGAGGCAGGACTTGAACCCAAGCCTCTTAGACTCTCAGACCCCTGCTGTGTCCTTCCCACCACTAACCTAACCAAACCAACACAGACAAGAACAAGACTGGCTTTCTTAGGGATTCATGCTCTGAAGACCATTCCCAAACATGTTAATTAAGTGTCAATCACTGGCAGCCTGGCAGGAAGGAGTTTCTGAAGCTTACTTCGAAAGAGAACTCATGTGTTTCCTATAAAACTGGTGTCTTCGCAGGCAGCCTTCCCCCACACACACACACATTTAGGTATTTTGACAACAGTGACCTCCAGTTTGATACGGCAGATTAGCACACGAGTTAGCTCTGCTCCCTCCAGAGAGTAAAGTATAAATTCACAGAACAAAGCAAACAGGAGAGGAAAGAGCAAACTCCATAACATTTTAGAAGCTGGAAAGTTGTGGGACCAAAGAACTCACAATTCTGCCTGAAGACAGGAAGCCACCACCCAGTAAGCTAATTTGTGCTGCAGAACTTGAAAAGGCTCAGGCAGGGGAGACACCAGGGACCCTTGAAGGTGGAGGTGCTAGGTGGATGAAATGTATTAACTGGAGCAGTCAGACCTGACCCCACCCAATGTAGCTGAGGGAGCCCCCTCCCCTGATGTTGGCAGAGGACTGTGGAGCGAGTGACACTCTCCAGTCCCTTCCCCAGCGTGGCTCTTAGAAGACAGGCTGTCAGACTTATATCCCACCCTCGCCCCCACCCAGCAGGTAAACTAAGGGCTTGTCATTGGAGAAACTGATCAGCCCAAGAGGAAAGAGATACAGATACTGACTCGGAGGGTTTCCCCCAACAAAACACCTGGGCTGATCACTTACAGTGAGGGCTGCCAGTCGGACTGCCCACTGGTACACACACACAGCTTCCACATAAGCACATTAGTGCCTTGCTCTTATATATGAACAGGTGATGAAATGCTGCCAGACATTTGGGACAGCCTCTAACTAGGACCAAAACAAAGACAGAAAAAAGAACAGAGAGAGAAATCAACAGGAAACAGCATAAAGTTCGTTCTAGTTACACAATTGGGTTTAAACATCAAAGAAAATGAATACACCTAGTTACTGCAACACCTTAGATGAACCTCAGTAATAAAACTTGAGTCAAAAAAAAAAAAAAGCAAGTTCTAGATGTCTACATACAGAATAATACCACTTTTACAGAGCTCAAAACCAAGCAAAAGTAAATATTATTTCAGCGTACAGACACTTGTGATGAAACGATATTCTTTTCGGGCTATGGCATAATAAATACAAAATCTGACAACAGTCACCTGTCCTGGATAGGCAGGCAGTTCACTGGGAGAGAGGACATGGATACAGGTAGAAGCAAATTATTAGTTAATATTCTGGTTCTGGGTTTGGATAGAGGGTTCATGGGCATTCATTATGTTACTGTACTTTATAACCAAAATGCATTACATATAATTGTTTACATGTATTAAATAACATTTTAAAAGATTTCAAAAAGTAAAAATTAAAAAAAGATAATACAGAGAACAGAAGAAAACTTCTATGAAAAAACTGTAATGAATGCAGCCAGTGTGATAAAAGATGCTTCATCCATGAAACAACAAGAGATGCTACGGATGGAATATTCAGAGAACAAGAAAGAACCCTCAGAAATTAAAAATAGGATAAATAAAAGTTCAGAAAGGTTAGAGGGTTAAAAAAATTCTCACGGGAAGCCTATCAAAAAACGAATGAAAGGTAAGTAAAATGAGCAGATCAGTCCAAGAGGTCCAACATCTGAATAAAGAGTGTTCCAGAGGACACAACACAGAGGCTGGGAAAATAAGGCTTATACCAAGACACGTCGTCATGCAAGTTGAGAATAACAAGGATAAAAAGATGACTCTAAAAGATGTGAGAAAGAGCAAGGGACAAAAATCAGAATGCACCCAAGGGTGGGAACCATGGAGGATAGAAGCGTATGGCACAGATTTTCAGATTCTAAGGGAAGTATGTCCCAGCCTGGAGGTCCATGGTCTGCCAACTACCAATGAGAGGAGAGAATGAAGACACTGCCAGATCCCCAGACAGGAACACTCTTTACCAGGAAGCTACTGGAGGAGCTCCTCGCAATAAGAAGTTAAACCAAGCAAGATGAGACCATAAGATACAGGGGATCCAAAGCAGAAGAGAAGTCAAAGGTGTCCCCAAGATGATGGGAAAGGGAAGACCCAGGAGGGCAGCTGGGCCCAGGACTATCAACAACCAGTCCAGACTGGAACAGAGAACAGAGGGACCAGGAGGGGTGCTGCCAAGAACAAGATGAAACCACTACATGTCTGACAGGTTTCCATGTTTTAAGACATGTATATCGCTAGAGGAGAGTTTAGGGATAAATTAATATCATATATAGAAAACTAATATATACATAGGTATAGTTATCTAAACAGTGACTATTTTAAATCAATTGAGCAAAAATGAGAACTGGGGGAGGGGACCTTCTTGAGGCCTAACTCCTCATCCATTTCTCATGGACCACGTTGTCAGTAGATAAATATCTAACATTGAAAAACCAAGGAACAGTTGTGGAAGTCTGCTTCTTAGAAAAAACGGAGATTACTCTAGGGTGCAGAAATTGAAGATGGGAAGAAGCAGGGCAGGAGACTTTTTTTAATACTAAGCTTTATAGAACTTTCTTTAAAAATCAAATGTTTCCAAAGAAAGAAAACATGCAAAAAAAAAAAAAAAAAATGACAGTTGCCTTTTTTTTTTTTTTAATGAAATACATTCATTCAAGATGTGGAACTTCCAGGGTTGGAAATGCTGGTGGTGGTGGCTGCTCACATCCCAGGAGGCCTGGCACACGGGGCAGGTGACCGGCCATGCCCCTGCCTCCACCCGCTGTAGTCCTGGGCCTGCCAGCTCCCTGAGAGCACCTGCAAGCAAGGAGCCGCCAAGCCATTACCCAGGTTTAGTTCTTTTTTTCTTGTCATGGAAGATTTTTTTTTACCAATAAGCTTTATCTGACTTTGCTTCTGAAATCCTCACTGATCCATATTCTATATAACTGCTTTACCATTTCTCCAAATTTCATATTTCTCTCCATTATATACCTGAAACCAGATCAAAGTGTGTTTTGCATGAATTCCCTGCAGTCACAATGCAGAGAATGGTGCCATTCTGTTAAAAATTACATATACTGGAGGGAACACTAATATCTGCCACCTTGCTCCCTCTCCCATACCAACTCCCCTTCAGAAAAGGACAGGGCTGACTACATAGCAGCCCAAACCTGCTGCCAAATAAGAACCACCTACTTGGAAACAGTCCCCAAGATCTTAGCCAAGAAAACAAAACTCAGAACCCCACATGTAAGTCACATGGCAAAATCGCTCATCTCCTTGTTCATTGCTATCGCAATCAATAGAGAAAACTCAAGCTCTCCAAATAACCAGAAAAATGCCTTGCACTGAGTTACTGGGCTGAGGGCTGGGGACTATAGTCTCAGGGGACATTTAGCTCAACTGGCATGACACGGTTTATAAAGAAAATATTCTACATCCTACTTTGGTGAGTAGTGTCTAGAGTCTTAAAAGCTTGTGAGCAGCCATTTAAGATACATCCCACCCTGTCTAGAGCAAAGGCGAATGAAGAAAACCAAAGGCACAAGGAAAAGATTAGTACAAAGGACTAAGGGACCATAACTACCACAGCTTCCACCAGACTGAGTCCAGAACAACTAGATGGTGCCTGGCTACCACCACTGACTGCTCTGACAGGGATCACAATAGAGGGTCCCAGACAGAGCAGGAGAAAAATGTAGAAAAAATTCAAACTCACACACACAAAAAAAAACAGACTTACTCGTCTGACAGAGACTGGAGAAACCCCGAGAGTATGCCCCCTGGACACCCTTTTAACTCAGTACTGCAATCACTCCCGAAGTTCACCCTTCAGCCAAAGATGAGACAGGCCTATTAAAACAAACAGTAACACATGTAGTTCAACCATGTATGTGAGACTAAATGGGCCCACCAGCCCAAAAGCAAAGATGAGAAGGCAGGAATGGACAGGAAAACTGGACGAATGGAAATGGGGAATCTGAGGTCAAGACATAACGCGGGGTTGGCAACCAATGTCACCAAACAATTTGAGTATCGTTTCATCTGCTCTATAAGCTTTCACCTAAACTACAATAAAAAAAAAAAAGGAAAGAGAAATGCCTTGCAAGTATTCTATCAGTCTAAAAACATGTCTTCTATTTGCTGCGCATTTAAGGAACTATTAGAATTGTTCTTATCTTTCCAGTTAAACACATTCCATAGATGGAGCTTCAGTCTGCATAAAAGTGGTAAATTCTGAACTAAATCTGGCCCCCACAGGGGCCTGGCAGGCTGAGAAAATAGAAGGGAAACAATTACTAGTCCTAACCAGCATTAAGGATCAAGCTGCTGAAGCCCTGATACACGCTACGTACGACATGGATGACCTTGAAAACATTTTGCTGAGTGAAATAAGGCAGACACAAAATGACGAATATTACATGATCCCACTAATACGAAATACCTAGAACAGGCAAATACAGAGTGACAGGAGCTTATTTTTGAAAGCCAAGGGTTGGGCAAGGGGGAAAAGGGGGTACTGATTTCTGTTTGGGGTGATGGAAGACTTTTGGAGACGGACAGTGGTGATGGTTACACACCACAGTGAATATAATTAATGCCACTGGACTATACACTTAAAAATGGTTAAAATGGAAATTTTTTGTTATATATTTTTAGCCACAATAAAATTTTTTAAAAAGAATCAAGCTGCTTCATCTAAATAATCCTTTCACCACCTGGATCTGAAAGAACTTCCTCTTTGAAATTCTTCCTCTCTATAGGAAGTCTGCCACCAAATAATAAAAGCCAAAGGAAGGCAGCAAGTGTTGCATGACTCACGTTTTTCATTTGCCCACTGAACATTTGATGCGGAAGCTGCGCACGTCCAGGAGGCAGACTTGTGCCTTAAAAATAGGTTGTGCATACCCAGTTGGGTTTAAATATGTAATCTGATGTTTCTACTCAATGGGGGAAAATCTCTGGAAAAAGCATAAAAGAAATAAAAACAGTAAACAAGTCAGCATCAGTACGTCC
Source organism: Loxodonta africana (assembly GCF_030014295.1). Lineage (NCBI taxonomy): Eukaryota > Metazoa > Chordata > Mammalia > Proboscidea > Elephantidae > Loxodonta > Loxodonta africana. Next base: position 89,494,385 of record NC_087353.1, on the reverse strand, counting down.
CCAGTGACATAGCCAGCCCAGACCCCAGTGTGGACACGGTGACCCCGCAGTCTGGGTTACGACTGCTAGGAGCTTTTGGATAGAAGGCGGTCTCTCTTAGAGAGCTGCCGACACCATAGGACTTTACTGGACTTTTTCATTTTGAGACTAAAACATATCTAGGGTAATATATCAGGCAAGAATCGACTCGACGGCACTGGGCTGGGTTGTCCTAAGCTCAATCTTATTGACTCCCCTAAAAATAAGTGGTTTTATTACAATCATTTTACAGAGGAAGCAGACTAAGTGCCCAAAGTCACACTAATAAAATGGAAGAGCAGAGAGCCTACTAAAGTGGAATGCCGTCAAGACCAGAGCTACCACAACCACTGCACCAGACCACCCCGACCATGCCAGGAGAGTGGACAGCTTGTTGTTCTGGGCAAATCCAGAGGCAGGCCATCTATATAGCCACATATTCTCATACGATAAAGGCAGCCAATTCCAAGTGACAGTATATCTTGCATCCAGCACAATGAGGGAAGGAAACCCCAAAATAAAAAAACCTTATTGCCATTAAGTCAATTCTGACTCATTGTCACCCTGTAGGACAGAGCAAAGCTGCCCCGTAGGGTTTCCAAGGCTGTAATCTTTAGGTGAGCAGACTGTCACGTCTTTCTCCCATGGAGTGGCTGGTGGATCTAAACCGCCAATCTTTCAGTTAGCAGCTGAGCACTTAACCACTGCAGCACCAGGGCTCCCGAGGGAAGGAAAGGCTCCCTAAAAGTTCATTTTCCAAACAAGTTAAGTGTTTGTGTTTAATCTTGGCCCTGACATTTGCTATGGTGTTGGTGAAAATATCACCTTCCCCACCGGATGGTGGTAGTAGGTATATTAATCAAAACATAATTTAGTCATCTCTTAGCAGCTCAGGCTAATCATAATAAATGTCGATGCTGTAATCTTTAGTGAATTCCTACATTCCTCAACAATCTACATATAGGGGAATCTACCTCTACACCAAATAGCCCACCCCAATACTTTTTAGTCTTTCTGGCCGACTGCTAGGGAGCTAAAAGTTGGACCTACTGTCTGTGCGCCTGCCCCTAGCAACTCCCGTTTCTTCCAGTTTGCTGTTTGAATGCAGATTGGCAATATAAGTAGAACTGTGTGAAAAAAGAAGCTAGGTTTAAAATAGGCTCAGGTGAGGGCATGGGAACCTCCCTTTTTTAAGTGCACAGACTATGTGCCTCTCCAAGGCTCAGGTGACCTGTTGCTACCAGTGTGCTGGGGAGCTCAACTTGGAAGACAAGGGTGGGGTCACTCTATTAAAATAAGAATTAGATGACATCAATCATCTGTTTTAAAAGGATCTAGACCAGTGCTTCTCAAACTTTAAATATGACTCACCTGAGGATCTTATAAAAATGTAAATTTTAACCGATTTGTGCTCCTTGGAAATCCTATGGAGCACTTCTACTTTGATCTACAGGGTCGCTATGAGTGGGAATCAACTCTGCAATAGGCTTTAGGTCAGGGGTAAGGGCTAAGGTCCTGCATTTCCACTTTGAATAGCAAGGTCTAGATTAGTATACCAAAACCCAAAAACCAAACCCATTGCCGTCAAATTGATTCCAACTCACAGCAACCCTAGAGGACATAGTAGAACTGCACTGTAGGGTTTCCAAGGAGTGCCTGGTGGATTTGAACTGCTGACCTTTTGGTTAGCAGCCGTAGCACTTAATTACTAAACCACCAGAGTTTCCCTAGATTAGTATACCAAAAAAAACCAAACCCACTGCCGTCGAGTCAATTCCAACTTATAGCAACCCTAGAGGACATGGTAGTACTGCCCCATACGGTTTTCAAGGAGCACCTGGTGGATTCGAACTGCCAACCTTTTGGTTAGCAGCTGAACTCTTAACCTCTACGCTACCAGGGTTTCCTAGATTAGTACAGCGCTGTCCAACTGAAATATAATGTATGCCTATGAGTCATTTTAAATGTCCTTGCAGCCAGTCCCAGGTCTGGCTAATCAGCCTCTCCTATGTACTCCCACCTTTATCCCCACCCCATGGGCTAGGGCCAGTGGGTCTTAATCAGGAGCAAATCAGAAATTCAGCTGTACACCAATAGCATTTCAGATGTAAACAAACAGCATAATGAACCTCTTTGACCCATCTCCCCACTTCAACAATTATCTATTTATTCATGGCCAGTCCTGTTTAATCTATATATTCTCATCCTGAGAAACTCTGCAATGCCTGGGCCCCACCCAGAATAACAGAATCAGAATGTGAGGTGCCACCTCCCCACCAGGTGATCGTGAGGCCCAGGGAGGGTTGAGAATCTGCCCTTAGGCATTAACAACAGAGGTAAGCAGCTCTTGAAAAACAGCTGTGACTGGGGCAAGGCACTGGGCAGAGGGTTCCCTGGGGGACCTTACTGCACCACCTAAAGTCCTCTACCCTGAGGCAGCCCCTTCACCATCAAACTCCTCTATGGGCAGAGAAGCTGTGGCCTAACTTCAACCCTTCCCCCCAAGAGCCTGTGATCAGCTAAAATAGTTGATTCCCTAGGGCTTAGGCCTTGGGGACTACCAACTCACAGGGAAAAAATAACCAGGAGGAAAGCAAGAACCAGAATACATAAACCAACGAATCAAGCAACCTACACAAAGAAAGCAGAGTTAATGAACCTGACTGCACACAAACTTAAAATGGGCACAGTTAATACCATCCGAGTGAAGAGAGAGGCTGGTAGAAGCAGGAAATAGGAATCAGCAGTCCGAAGAACAACAAATTGGAGAGAGTATGAACAATATAATTGTTGACATAAAAAACTCCAGGCGTGAGTTACAGCTGAAACAGAAATCAATAAATAAGCTGGAAGAACAAGGTAAGGGGCTCTCCTAGAAGGACAGAGATGAAAAGAGGGAGGCTAAAATCAAGAAAAACACAAAACAGAAGTGTCAACAGCTGTACAGTAGGAGTCAGAGAAAGGGAGAAAATATTTGAATAAATGTTTGAAAATTTCCCAGAATTAAAGAAAAATATAAGATCAGAATGAAAGGACTCATAAAGCGGCAAATAAGATAGGTAAGGAAACAAAAATCCACCTTTAGGTATGAAAAATCCAAACCCACTTCCATCGAGTCAATTCTGACTCATAGTGACCCTATATTTAGGTATATTAGGGTGATATTTAAGAACAAAGAAAAGGATAAAAAGAAAAATCAGACTACCTACAAAGAAACATATTTCTCAGCCACAAATCTCTATGCAAAATGAAAACAAGGTTATAATTTTCATGTCGAAGAATTTTATATCCAGCTAAATTACCATTTAAATATGAGAGTGGAACAGTAGATTTTCAGTCTCTTAAGGTCTCAGAAAGTTTATAACAGATAAACTTTAGCCCTCTTTAAATGCACTGATTAGAAATACTCTAGAAAGGAAAGAAAATAATCCTGAAAATAAAAAATGACATATGGGGAGAGTGAGAAAAACCTATTATTTAAATAAACCACAAGAAAAACATACAAAAGTTAAAAGCAAACCTACACATATATACAGATATATAGAGAAATAAAACCAATCAAGAGCAAAATTCTAGACCAGTGGTTCTCAAATTTTATCATGCATCAGTATCTTCTGGAGGGCTTGTTAAAAACATAGATTAATGGGAGTTTTTCATTCAGTAGGTCTTAGCCATGAGGCACAAAACTTCGCATTTCTACCAAATTCTCATATAATACTGACTCTGTTTGCCTAGGGAATACAGTTCTAGATGGTACCACTGATGGCATCACTGTAGTCTACCACTACAGACAACAGCAACAAAACAAGGAAACATAGTCATCACTTAACTGGTTTGACGGAAAGACAGAGATACTAATAAGCATTAGAAACTGATAGGAAAAAATAAACACAAGGGTCTTAATAACTTCAAGAATAATCCAGAGCCTGAACTTCAGAACAATAAAATAGACTGCACAACTTCAAAACCCAGTGGAGGAAAATTCAACTCAACACAGCATTACAAGAGACAAAAGAAATAACGGTAAATCGAAAACACAAAGATGGCAGATACAAGTCCTAATATAATCATAACTGCCATAAGGGAACACCAGTTATATTTATTGACCAAAGACAAACTCTCAACCTGGGTTTAAAAAACAAGAAACTGTATCATGTATCTACAAGAGACATTTAAAGCAAAAGGACACGGAAGCAAAAGGTTGGAAATAATGGAATAAAAAAAGCTGTAATCAGGTAAACTGGGGAAAAAAAAAAGGGAGTAATTTAATATCGAAGCAAATAGAATTCAATGTGAAAAACATCACAAAGGACAAAGGAAGGCTCTCTCTCTCTCTCTCTCTACCTATATATATATGTTGCTGTTGTTGTTGTTGTTAGGTGCCTTTAAGTCAGTTCTGACCCATACTGACCCCATGTACAATAGAACGAAACACCGCCCGGTCCTGTGCCATCCTCACAATCATTGCTATGTTTGAGCCAAGGCTCTGAAATGGTTCAAACTGGTTCAGTAATGGCTGACACAGTGAAATCGAAACACATTCCAATTTGTAAAATATGGGTATTCAGGAATGATAACAGGAAAGGAAAAATTAAGAATCAAAGCCCTGGAATGGGAGACTCGGAGGAGGAGTACTGAGCCCTGATGAGGACTCCCTGTTGAGGGAGACTGGATTATTGTCAGAACTGAGGAGAGCAGACACACATTCAAAGCAGTGCGGTCAGCTGCCACCTTAGAGCCGGGGCACTATTGTTTATGACTTTGGGAGTCAAGAGATTTGGTTGCTATGCGATGCACACGCTGCTCCTGTTTTCTAAGAGAGAGATTAAGTTTCTAGCAGGGCACTGACTCATAATTTTTCCCATTCAGGTTATCATTCCATTATACCCACATTTTACAAATTCAGGTCCATTCTGGTTCTATTTGGTTAGTCATGACTGAACAGGGAAGATTCTGTCCAAAGCCCTGGTGTGAGTCCATTGTTGCAGCCCTGTGTCAATCCGTCTCGCTGAGGGTCTTCCTCTTTTTCGCTGACACTCTGCCTTACCAAGCATCATGTCCTTCTCCACGGACTGGTCCCTCCTGATAGCATGTCCAAAGTATGTGAGACTAAGTCTTGCCATCGTTGCTTCTAAGGGGAATTCTGGCTGTACTTCTCCCAAGATAGACTTGTTTGTTCTATCTGGAAATCCATGGTATATTCAATATTCTTCACCAACCCCATAATTCAAAGGCAGCATTTCTTCTTCGTTCTTCCTTATTCATTGTCCAGGTTTTGGGGGCATATGAGATGACTGAAAATACCATACTTGGGTCAGGTGCACCTTAGTCCTCAGAGTGGTATCTCTGCTTTTTTAAAAGAAGTCTTTTGCAGCAGGTTTGCCCAATGCAATACATCATTTGATTTTCTGACTGCTGCTTCCATGGGCATTGATTGTAGATCTAAGTAAAATAAAATCCTTGACAACTTCAAATCCACCAGCCTCTCTGCAGGAGAAAGATGGGGCAGTCTGCTTCCATAAAGATTTACAGCCTTGGAAACCCTGTGGGGCAGTTCTACTCTGTCCTATGGGGTCACTGAGTCAGAATGGACTCAAAGGCAATCAGTTGGGTTTTTTCATTTTTAATATATATATACACCAGGAAAAGGAACAATAAATCAAGAAGATATAAAGGTAATGATCATATATGCACTTAACAATATAGTCTTAACATAACAACTGTCAAAGTTATAGTTAGAAAATTAGCAAAGATATAGCTCGGAACTGGATTCATGCTGCTCCTTGATAAGCAGTTAGTGATAAAGGTGAGGTTTTCCCACCCTGCCCCTTTTACAGTGCAGCTGGTAGGGTCAGAGCCCTCGAAAATACGTACTACTAAATAGCCCTTGAGTTAAAGAGGAAATTACAAACTACTACAGCTGAATAAAAATGAAAACACTACACGTCAAAATTCGTAGAACACAGCTAAAGCAATACTTAAGAGAAGATTTTATGGCTTTGAATACATTAATCAGAAAATGAGAAAGAATTCAAATAAGGAAGCTAATCATTTAAAAAAAAAATAAATACATAGGAGAGTGAACTCAAAGAAACAAAACCTACTACCGTCGAGTCCATTCCGACTCACAGAGACCCTATAGGACAGAGTTGAGCCACCCCATAAGGTTCCCAAGGCTGTAAATCTTCATGGAAACAGACCGCCACATCTTTCTCTCAGACAGCACCAGTAGGTTCAAACCGCTGACCTTTTAGTTGGCAGCTGAGCGCTTTAACCACTGCGTAACCAGGGCTCCTTACGCAAAGAAACAAGAGTGAGATAATGATGAGAAATCAGTGACATAGACAAAAAACAAAGGCAAAAAAAAAGATTAACAAAACCAAAAGCTGGTTATTTTTAAAGATTAATAAGATAGAGAAAACTCTATGCAAGGCTGAAAATAAAAAGTTGTAAATATGATCTCACCCCACCTGGATCAAAGGAGAATAAAGAACACCAAGGTCACATGATAACTATGAGCCCAAGAAACAGAAAGGGCCACATGAACCAGAGACTGACATCATCCTGAGACCAGAAGAACTAGATGGTGCCTGGCCACAACTGATGAACACCCTCACAAGGAGCACAACAGAGGACCCCTGAGGGAGCAGGACAACAGTGGGATGCAGACCCCAAATTCTCATAAAAAGACCAGACTTAATGGTCTGACTGAGACTAGAAGAATCCCGGCAGTCATGGTCCCCAAACCTTCTGTTGGCCCAGGACAGGAACCATTCCCGAAGACAACTCATCAGACATGGAAGGGACCGGACAATGGGTTGGAGAGAGATGCTAACAAAGAGTGAGCTACTTGTATCAGGTGGACACTTGAGACTGTGTTGGCATCTCCTGTCTGGAGGGGAGACGGGAGGGTAGAGAGGGTTAGAAACTGGCAAAACGGTCATGAAAGGAGAGACTGGAAGGAGGGAGCGGGCTGACTCATTAGGGGGAGAGTAAGTGGGAGTATGGAGTAAGGTGTATATAAGCTTATACGTGACAGACTGACTTGATTTGTACACTTTCACTTAAAGCACAATAAAAATTATTTTAAAAAAAAAAGTTGTAAATAAAACCAGAATATGGAGAGAAAATGAGAAATAGGGCTAAAACAGATTCAAAAAATAATTAAAATATTATGAATAATCCTACATAATAAAATGTAAAACCTAGATAAAATCAGTACTTTTATACTAAATTATGAAAAGCCAACATTGTTACAAGAATAGAAAACTTGAATTGATCACTAACAAAGAAAGTGAACAACACCCCCTAACCTCTCCTGCCCCCTGCCAGCTCATGCTCTAGTCTCAGGCCCAGATGGTTTTACAGGTGAGCTCTATCAAATTTAAGGCACAGATAAACCTCATCTTATGCAAATAATTTAAAAATAGATTTAACCCATTTTACGAGATACAGTTCTGATTCCAACTGAATAAAGGTAAGAAAATTATAGGCCAATTTCATTTAATAACATAGACCTCAAAACTGTAAAGCAAAGCCAACAATAAGTTTAAAATACAAAATGAAGATTTTATCCCAGGAACACAATGGAGGACTCAACAACAGAACATCAATGTAATTGACCACAATCATGGTCTAAGGGTCAACACCTATTTATGATGAAAACTTTCAGAAAATTAGGGAAAAGGGGGAACTACCAAAATCTGATTAAAGCTTCTACCAAACCTCTCATTTAGTTCTACCCTCTAGTTCTTGTGTAGTGCCTGGGGCCTTACAAGCTTACAAGGCCATTAAAGGTATAATACTTGGTCTCTATTTGCCTGAAGCAACAGAGGAAGGAGAGTCAGGAATAGGAGGATGAAATGGAATGTGTGGCTAATTGCCTCCTTTGCTATGAGAAAAGAAGAATTGGATGGTATCCAGCTACCGTTACTGAATGTTTTGATCAAAGAGTCTATAGTAGAATCCTGATCAAAAGGGGGGAAATGCACAAGAGCATTTCAAATTCTCACGGAATCCAGACTTTCTGAAGCCACAGAGGATGGATGAGGAAGACCCTCAACGAAGTGGACTGACACAGTGGCTGCAACAATGAGCTCGAGCCTAACACCAATTGTAAGGATGGCACAGGTCGGGGCAGTGTTTCATTCTGTTGTGCACAGGGTTGCTACGAGTCAGAACCGACTTAATGGCACCCAACTACAACAGAGGATGGATGAACCACTGAAACTACTGCCCTGAGATAATCTTTAAAACCTTAAACCAAAAATATCCCCTGAAGTCTTCTTAAAACCAAATAGTTTAGCTTAACTAGTAAATAATGTCTGCCTTAAGCAATATGCTCTTTTAAGATCTATCTCTATGGGATCAAACTGACCACAGCAACTTGAAACATCAGATAGGAAACTTAGGGGGCAGTGAGTTTATGTTAATGGCGGAGGAACAAAGGATGGTGAGAAATGTTTGCACAACTCGAAGAACATAATCAGAAGAACATAATCAAAGTCACTGAACTGTACGTGTAGAAATTGTTGAATTGGTTCTGCTGTGTATATTCGCAACTACAACAACAAAAAAAATTTTTTTTTAATCTCCTTTATGCACATCCCCTTTAAGACCAGGAAAGAAAACGAAAGCCACTATCACCAACCACTACTATGCAACAAAGTCCTCAAGGTTCTAGGCATCAGAATAAATTGCTACAGTACAAGGATTAAAAGGAAAAGGACAAACTGTCATTTTTTTGCATATGATATGATCCTCTCCAGAGAAAATACGACAGAATCAAGTGAACTAGTAAAACTAATAAACGATTCAGCAAGCTTGCCAGTTTCAAAATCAATAAGCAAAAAACCAGTTGTTTTCCTTTATGCCAGCAATAATCAACTAGACATAAAAAGATACCGTTCACATTAAGTACAAAAAGCTGTGAAGACCTAGGGCTTAATCTAACAAAGAATGCACAAAACCTTTATAGAGAAAGAAGATTTAAATAAACAGAAAAACATCCTTATGCAAGGATGGGACAATTTAGTTACTAATTCTCTGCAAATTAATCTATGTATTTAAGTGCAAATCCAACAAAAACCCCAAGAGAATTTAGGGGGAACTTAACAGAAATGTATATGAAAGGCTGATGGACTTTAAATAGCTAAAACATTTTGAAAAAGAACACAAATTCACTCAATCAGAAATGAAGACATGGTATACAGCCATAGTAATTAAAACAGTAGGGCACCAGTACAAGACCAGAGGAGCAGAAGAGTGACCCCAGAAACATATCCACACGTATACCGGGACTTGGAATACGCTCAGGGCAAATTCTCCAATCAGGGGGTGGGGGGGTGGACTATTTACCAGATACTTCTAGTGAATCTGATACCTCATTCACGACACAAAAAAAAATATCAACCCCAACCTAATTTAAAGATCTAAATGGGAAAGACAAATTTATACAGCTACAGAAATGTGAATATCTTTGTGATCTTGAGCAGGGAAAGATTTCTCAAACAGGATTACAGTAACAGAGAACAGGAGGGTAAAAACGGATAGATTTGACTTCATGAAAATGTTCTCATTTTTTCTATTTATTGAAGGGCACCACAGACGGATCAACAAAAGTCAGAGACCAAGAAAAGACATGTGCAACAGCTAAAACCCACAAAAGATTAACATGTAAAACATACAACAAACTCTTGCAAATAAACGGCAATAAACCCATTTTTTAAAAAAAGGACAAAATATATAACCAGTCAATTTACAAAAAGGGAAATCTGAAAGGCTAACAAGTATAAAATGAGGTTTATAACAAGGATAAACCTTACTGGCCACTGGAGAAAAATTATACCATACTGAAACATCACTTTAAAACCATCAGAATGGCAAAAAATATATACCTACAAAGTGCTGCTAAGAACGTGAGGAAAGGAAACCCTCGTGCACTCCTGGCTGAAGGGTACAACGCGGTCCCCGCGTTACAAACCACGTTTGTTCCTAATCTGTCCTTAAGTCGAATCTGTACGCTTAAGTTGGAACAGTTAGGTTCATACCTAACATCACTTAGTCAAATGTTTGTCTTAGTATATCGTATACGTTTCCAAGCGTAAAAAACACTGAAACACTTCCAGATACACTAAAACATCTTTAACATAATAATATAGTAATAATAATAATGTTTTGATGCTTGTCGCAAAGCAGCACTTATTTGTTATTATGAACCATTGTATGTACCTCAAGTTTTTAATATAATAGGCTTTACGGGAGGTTGGTTCGTAACTGTTCGTAACCTGGGGAATGCCTGTGAAGTGGTGCAGCTACTCTGGAAAGCAATCTAGCAGCACTTAGTGACATTAAGGACACGTTCACCACATGACCCAGCAATCCCATGCCCAGACATTCATCGAAAGACATGTATAAGGATGTCCACCTCGGTGCTGCTTGTGGTACTGAGGTGTCACCGACTACCAAGGGGGCTCACCACGGAAATGGATCTGTGAGCTAGGGTGGATTCTTAAGATGGAATCCAATGCAGCTATCAGGAGTGACAAATCACATTCATAGGGAGCAACACAGACAGATCTCAAAAACAATGAAGGGTAAAAAAGAAGGAAAGAGAGCACAATAGCGTATTTATAACTTAAAACTACTTACACACACAAAACACTTATTTTACAAGAATGTATGATATATCGATATTAAACACACAGATTGAGGAGAGGAGGGGAATGAGATGGGAGTGGAGTAGAAAAAAATTAATCTAGATGTGCCACGAACTGAGGACAGACTAACTCAATTCACCCGGCGGGAGGCGCAGCACGAGCACACACATCCTGCAGACAAGCAGAAATATGGTGTAGAAATGGGGGTGTTAAAACCCTTACCATTTAACTTGAGGATTTTAACATCTTTAGCATAGTAAAACAATAACAAGTGGTTCCAATTTTTCAAAATTATAGTGAGCTAACAATGGAAGCCCTGGTTGCATAGTGGTTAAGTGCTACTACAGCTGCTAACCAAGAGGTCAGCTGTTCAAATCCACCAGGCGCTCCTTGGAAACTCTGGGGCAGTTCTACTGTGTCCTATAGGGTCACTATGAGTCGGAATGGACTCAATGGCAACGGGTTTGTTTGTTTTGGGTTTTGGTTTGAGTTAACAATGGCCCTTCATTTCTATTCCACAAGGAGGTAAGGTGCTGTACCTACAGGACTTGACAGACCCACATGCAGACACAAACACATACAACTAATAAAGATTTGATACTCTGCTGTAACTTATGGGACCCATCAATTTCATTCACGATTTACACCAGGTTCTAATTCTACTTAACTGAATATTAACCACTCTAATTGCTTAATGTTTTATTGGCTGGATTTAAAGTACTGAGGGACATCCGGCTTGGCAAATGGAATCCTGCTTGTCAAGAGAAATGAGAGCTTAGAGCACACATTTTCTTTTCACACTCTCAACTCTATCCAGTACCAAAAATATTACTCTTAATTCCACATCAAGCCGAAGCAGTCAAGACAAACTTACTATGATCTGAATTTGAACTGTGATATTGTTTCATAATGCTCTCCCCAGCTGCAAGTAATAGAAGATCCAACTTAAAAGGATGAGGAAATTTTATTCTCCTGTGACAGGATGCTGGGGCAACAGAGGCAGGGTTGATTCACTCAGCAGGTCAGAGTCATCAAGGCCCAGGTTCCTTCCATCTTCCTACTCTACCACTCTGGTGGTTTCACTTTGTCTTGGGCTCCTCCCCTAAGGATCTAAGACGGCAGGGGCAGCTCTTGGCAGCCTCTTCTCGTGTTAAAAAAAAAAAAAAATCCAGTGCCATTGAGTCGATTCCGACTCACAGCGATCCGATAGGACAGAGTAGAACTGCCCCAGAGAGTTTCCAAGGAGCGCCTGGCAGATTCAAACTGCTGACCCTTTGGTTAACAGCTGTAGCACTTAACCACTACGCCACCAGGGTTTCCTCTTCTCATATAGCCATGTCCAAAGATAAAAAGGGGCCATTTGTCCTGGCTCATCTTTTATCAGAGAAGCTCCTTCTCAGAAGCAACTCTACCTGACATCCCACCTCACTGGCCAAGCCAAATGCCCACCATACCTAAACCAGCCGCTGACTAGACAAGCTCCAAGGTTCGTTCCCAGGTGTGACAGAGGTCCCTAGTGGTAAGCAAGGATGGAAGGCGGGGAGCGGGGAAAGATTGGGTGGACCATCAAAGGTGTCTGCTCTCATCCTAAACTGCTCCACGCCATTTCCACAAAATCCATTTGTACTGTTCTTTAGAAAAATAGTTCCAAAGTGGTTCAACACACCACATGGAAAACTGAGGAGGATCCAGGAGAGAGACCAGGGCAGAATGGTTTTCATAAAATGGAACCGTGAATGAGGCATTAAGATGAGCTCTCTGGAGAACAAACAGTACTTACACACCAAGGGTGAAAAAGTAACAAACTCAAAAAGTTAAACATGGAGCTACCATTTGACCCAGCAATTCCACTACTAGGTATACACCCAAGAGAACAGACAACACAGTCTACACATAACTTGTACAGGAATGCACATAACAGCATTATTCACGATAGTCAAAAGATAAAAAAGACCCCAAATGTCAGTCAACAAATGACTGGATAAACGGAAAGTGGCAGATCCAAATAATGGGCTATTATTCAACCATAAAAAGGAATGAAGTACTGATACATGCTACAGCATGAATGAACCTTGAAAATATGGTGCTAAGTGAAAGAAGTCAGACACAAAATGCTACGTATTATATGACTCCATTTACATTAAATGTGCCAAGAAAGGTAAACCCATAGAGACAGAAATGGCTACATACGGTGGGAAGAGGAATGATTGCTAACGGACACAGGGCTTCTTTTCGGGGGGGGGGGGTGGAAATGTTCTGGAATTACGTACTGGTGACAGTTACACAGCATTGTGAATATACTAAAAATCACTGAGTTAACTGTATACCTTAAAAAGGTTAATTTTATGTTTTGTGAATTTTTATTAAAAAATAAAAATAAAAAAGGAAGTATTGGGGCATTGCGTCAAAGGAGGCTCTCTCTGCACCAAGAAAATGTGCAGAATGTTAAAGAGAAAAAAACATTTTTTTTTCCTCTAAAAGTACTCTGCACCATCTTGGGGGATAAAGAAAAACTGAACTAGTTGTATCATCCAAATGTTTTCAAATCCCACTCTCCCTTAAAAAAACAGAAACCTCTTGTGGCACAATGGAACACTTTTGTGTAGCCTTTCTCACCATGGTCTTGTAATTCCCACCCAAGTGATTGGGTGGAACCGTGCAAATGAGGCAATTGTGACCCACCACAGAGACTGATCAGTTTTCCCATCCCGCTAGGCTTAAAACAAACCATCCCAGAGGCAGGAGAGGATCTCACCACCACCAAGAAAGAAGAGCCAGGAATGGAGCACATCATTCAGACTGGGGATCTCTGCACTGAGACCCTCCGAGACCCAGGAGACAGGGAGAGGTATAACACCAAAGACACCAAGACGGGAGAAGCAGCAGCAGAGGCAGCAGAACCAGGAGACTAGCAGGAGACTGCAGGAGATGGCGTGGTGGGCTTCCCAGCCCAAGGATCGAGGGAGCCTCCTTCAGGCAGGAGGTTTGCTGGCAGAGTACGGTGTCTCCAGGTACACGGTGGAGCTAGGTTTGCTGACCCACAGAGATAGAGCTAAGCGCCACTGGGCGGAGGCTTACCAGTGAAGAGGGGTGCCTCAGAACACTTATCCGCAAAGCTACCCCAGCAGGGCAGAGGCCGAGGGACCAGAGAGAGGCGTGCCCACGGGGACTGCCGAGAAGAGGCTGTTCTGATGGGAGGACTGTATCCTGAGCGTCCCTCAACCTGTTACTTCTCTAATAAACCCCATAATCTTGAGTATTATCTGTGAGTGCTGTGTGGCCATTGCAAAGAATTACTGAACCCAACAGAGAAGCTGAGAGCGCCGTGGGAGGAATGGTTGGTGTTGAATTCTTAAAGATGGCAGAGAGGGGAGGCATGTCTGACCTCCGCCTCACAGGAATCAGCCTTGGGCCGTTGATCTTGATTCTCCTTCCCCCTTGTGAAGTTAGAGGAAGTCAGACGCTGCCCCCACGTCACTTTTATACCTCTATAATAAACTTTTAGGCTTTCTTTTTTTTGGTCTGTTTAGTGGGACCTAACCGAAGTATCCCCTCCATCAGAGCTTCTGAAACAAGCAGTTCCTCTGCCAGTGCAGCACAGCAAACGTACTAGAAAACTCAGATGACCGCATTAAGAACATAGTTTAGTTTGCAACATTTAAGAATTAGCCTTTTGAAAAGATGCCCTAAGCCTCTCAAGTAAATTCACATAGGTACCTCAAAAACAGAACCTTGGACACTGGGAGCCACACCTGGGCGCCACAGTGCAAAGTCCGTTTCAGGAATGTCCCTGTACAAGTAACTTAATGGCAGGAAAGGCAGGCAGGCAGCTGTGCAAGAACAGGACCCAAAGGCCCAGCGCTTCTCGCTAACGCTGCGCATCTCATTCTCCAACGGGGCTCCATTTCTCCTATCGAGAGGGAAACGCAGGTATGCCAAGCTTTAGCAATCACAGTCACTCCACGTGAAGATTTCTTAGCAAGAAGACCCTCCTCCTCCTAACGCAAAGTAAAACAACCACTGTTTCCAAAAAGGAAGTGGACTTTCCGGGAAGTACTCAAACACAAAGCTCCGTTTTAGGGACATAGGTTTACTGGCCTCAGAGGCCCTGTGCATTCACCCCTTGGAAATAACACTGCACGGTCACATTTTTTTAACCTGACTTTCATCCTTCCCTTTCACAACGCCCCAAGGTGGTTCTTGCAGACTTCTTCCTCTCTCCGTAAGCCATCTTTTCCAACCTTGAACCCCTCACATTCACATCAATGCATCCTCTATTTCCCAGGGAAAATAGAAAAATCACACAACAACGCTCTCAGCTTCCCTCTAGCCACGCCAAACCTAACAGGACCTAAAACAACCTTTCCCGCACACTCTGGCCCTCACTCGTTCCCCCCAACACCGCCAGAGTCCTTGAAAGAGAGGTCTGCGCTGGAGCAGGTCTCCCACCTTGTCATGTCCCACGGAGCACCCTGGGTGAGGCAGGGACACGGAGACACTCTGAGCAGACCAGAGGCAGCTGGCCTCACCCCTAGGTGCGGTCCCTCAGATTCCAAACAAAACGGGCTTCCCTAAATAGCCAGCAGACACAAATCCCCCCACTGGCATGTAACTGACTTGCCACCAGGTATCACTCTATAATTAGTCATTGTAATTGAAGCCGAATGTAATTAATTACATAATTTTGAAGTGTTCAAGTTTAATTCCATTAAAATTACATCATGAAACTGGGGAATTACAAAGGATTACCGACAAAAAGCAAATAGGGATGAATAAAGAAACCCCATGCACATGTAAGTCACATCCAACACTGAAGAGCAGCTCCCCCAGCCCACCTGTTTTTAATAACCTGTGGGGCCCACACAGACAGACGGCTGTGCAAGGTCCACTTCTGGACACGCAGAAGCCGGTGACGTCGACTGTTGGGTACGTGGCTTCACTCGACAGACGACAGCTCCCTGCGTGCACTGCTCCCGCTATTCCCTCCTTGGCTGCTTTTCCCAGCCTCAGCTTCCTCTGCTGCCGCCTCCCCCACGCCCACAGCTTCCACCTAGGGTAACCAGCGCCACCTCAGCCCCACAGGTGGCAGGTCTAAGTGGGTCTTCTCCGCTCCCATGCCTGCTGCTCACCAGCCCCACCTCTGATGTGGCCACCACTCACCCATCATCAGCCTCACCAGCAATGCCAGGGCCAAGATACCTTCCTCTTCTTCACTTCCACTGACTTCAGTCCCTGTCTGGCAGAGCGAATTAACATCTCAACATCTTTAACATCTTTTCTGGTTCTGTCACCTAGATTATGACCTCAACATCCTCCTTGCTCAATTCTTTATCACCAGGCCCTCCTCACTCTGGTCTGCCTTTCATATGGAGCTTCCAGGACCATCCTCTAAAACACAAATCTGAATTTAAAAATCTAAAAAGCAGTCATTTCTCAGGGCCTTCAGGATACAATAAAAAACCCACTCGGGCTTTACAAGTCCGCTGTTTTTTCCCACAGCACATGACACTTGCCCTATGTAAATTACTTATTGGTTATGTTTATTTTCTGTCTCCCCAACTAGTGTGCAAGTTCCTTGAGGGCAGAGATTTTCTGCTGTTTTGGTCATTAGGAGATACTCAATAAATTCTGAGTAACTGACTAATAAGTCTATCCACCAAGCAGGCGCCC
Source organism: Loxodonta africana (assembly GCF_030014295.1). Lineage (NCBI taxonomy): Eukaryota > Metazoa > Chordata > Mammalia > Proboscidea > Elephantidae > Loxodonta > Loxodonta africana. Next base: position 89,478,039 of record NC_087353.1, on the reverse strand, counting down.
CAAGGCCATCTTTCCAGACCCTTGACCTGCAACTCCAGACATCAGACATACTCAGTCCCTTGCAGCCTGATGCCTCAAGGCACTGTTCACCCCACAGTTCTCTGACTACCAGGGCCTGGGCCTTATTCCTCTCGGGACCACAGACGCTTGAGAAGGATCTGGTCCCAAGATCTGGTGTCACAAAGATACGTTCCGTTAAGGAATGAATGAATGAATGGCCCTAACAGTCTATGAAAACAATGAGTAGCTCTAAAAACAAAACTAACCAACTTCACTCAAAATGCTGTATTATCCCAAAACCAGTGCACATTTCTGCATATTTTCTTTTTAAATTTTGTAAGAAAACAGTCCTCATCATCACAAAAAATCGAACATGCAAAAGAAGTCATCAGAACCCATAGCAGCCTAAAAGCTTGGTTTTTTCAATAATTCCTTGAGAAAAATAAGGTCTAAGGAGTGTCATTCTGACAAGGCCTCTTCTCTCAAGATTGATGCCCAAATGCAGAGCTCTTATAAAAATCGGTCTCTTACTGACATCCACCCCGATCCTGCCTTTGCATAACTGAGAACAAAGTCTTGTTTAATCGCTGCTTTCCTGACAACTTCTCCTGATTTCCATAAATTTGAGTACAATATCATGGCAGTGACTAAACCAACAAGACTGCCAGGAATCTTGAGAGTGGGGATTTTGTCTTGGTCATCGTGGATTTAAATGGAGACATGAGTATTTAGCAGCAAATCACTCCCCAGTCCCTGTGTCTCAGAGCCGCCAGCGTCTCAAAGGCGCCAGCGTCTCAAAGGCAAGTCTCGGTCAGAAGAATTGTCATCCCCACCCCAGACTGTGGGCCGGATGGTGCCTGGCCTTCCTCCTCCAAGACGTCCAGGTTCCACTAACAGGTCTCTTTCGTGCTTAACATTTCCCCAAAACTTTTCCAACAAGCTTGCTGTATAAAGGAAGGGGTAGGTGAGACCAGCAGGTAATGTGATGAGAAGGGCTACTTTCAGCCTGACGCCATATTTGCACCCCAACTATCAGATCGAGTTTGCGAATATGAATTATCCTAGGACGGGGAACATGGGCAACAGTGATTCTATCTATTATAACTCTCTCTGAAGCTTTATCACTGAGCTGATTCTTCAATGTCAGGCCAGGGAGAGGCTCCATCTACAAAACTCTAAAAATTCTCTATCCAGCAAGGCTTCGGCCAGAAGGTGTTAACCTACCAGTTGACCCAGGAACCTTCACATCTACCCCAGAGTTTATTTCCGTCACCAGCTGCTCACTTCCAAGCTCACTGTGGCCCAGAGGCAGGAGTTCCTCTGAGTCCCCCCCTATATCCTCACTGCTTCAACTCAGATGGTCTAGGGATTAACCGGAGTCAGCAGGAAAAGCAAAGACTAGACTCCAGCTTCTCACGTACAAGGTGGAGTCCCTATTGCCTCCGTAGGGTTGTTGTGTAGATAAAATGGAATAAATCAAGAACTTAAATCCACGCCTGCTTGTGGTTAACACTTCAGAAATGGCAGCTCTTAGTGTTGTTTAAAAAAAACGCTCCCGGCTTGTTAAGGTGGGCACAAAGCCGGGTACAATACGTAGACATGCAGACTTGAATACTAGGGGCAATGCTTTCTTTCCCTCCACTCACAGTAGTCCTAGCTCCAGAAGTAGGGAAGGTAAGTGGGGACGGACCCCGGTTAAAATTAATTTTTCACTCCTCCTCACCTCAAATGACGTTAAACTCTTAAGCACCAACCAAAACTCAACCAAAATCCTCCACAGGCTTCAAACTCCAAGTTGCAACCAGCTTCTTCCAGTCTTCAGCACCAACCCTCCTTTCCCCAGGCTGTCCCCTGGAGTTCTCACCAGTCCCCCAAAACCGACATCCCAAAAAGAACACACCCTCTTCCCCCCTACTCCTCGTTCCTGTAGGCGACAGACCCCCAGCCACTGCACAGGACGTGGCTGTCTCTGGCTCCTCTCAGTCCCCCTTGGTGAAGTCTTGGCTGTCCTCACTTCCCCAAATCCGTGCAAATGCTTATGCTGAGAGACAGTGACATCACCTCAACAAAAATATCCGAGGTACTTTGATTACATGAAGAAGCAGAGCAAGCACGTAGGCTGTGAAAGCCACTGCTCAAAACAGGGTTTGCCTGGGGCAAGGGCACGCCTTGGGGCAGGGTCACACCTTTGCCCATATGCCCGCCAGACGCATGGGAAAGTCATGGGGGGCTGAACACCCGGGAGACATTTCTTCAGTGCTGACACCAAAACCTCTGCTTCTTGACACTTTCGCTTGATTCTGACCATTACAATACACGCTTTCCCTGTTCATATGGTGAAGCGCTTCCTCCGACTCGGGCTGTGAGCAGAGCCAAAGAATAAATCTCTGTCAAAGAGTTGTTCTGCCCAATTCTACTTTTGGAAAATGAGAATTTTTTTATATTTCATGTGCCACAAATACAATCATGTATATTTTAACCAATATATATGCCATTTTGCAAAGAGAAGAATAAATGGAAATAAAAAAGAAACACATACCAACGAGTCTATAAATATTCTATCAGTGTATCTGTCAGGAGCTTTCAAAACCTGGCCATTTTAATATAGCCTACCTACTTACCTTTTCACCATATGAAAAAGAACTAAGTTCACGTTCTTAAGTTAACCAGCTGAACGAATCCTCAATCTTAGCATACAGGAATGCCCCTTAAAAGAGGCCCCTGGTCCTCTCAAGCAGCAGTCACTCACTGGGTGCCAAGGACTGCAGTGGGCACTACAGCAGAGCAGCCGAGGGCACCTAACAATGTAAGCTGGCGAGCAGAAGCCTGAGTGGCAGGACAGCCGGACACTGAGAAACACCACACTGGGGTCAGTCGGAGTCACTGAAGGAAGGAGCTCAGGGGAGGCCTCACAGCAGCCCCCAAGGTTGCCCCACAATTGTTCTCCTAGAAAGCCCTTTCCCCCGTTCTTCCCCAAGCAAACAGAGCTCAACTCAAGCTTTACCTCCCCTCCAGGGGGCTTCCCCTGCCCACTCCCACTCTTCCTCTGCAGCCCTCCCCCACCTCGTGTCCTCAGAGCCTAGTCCCACGGCTCCAGCCACTCTGCATGGAAGGACGTCCGCTCCGCCAGGTGGGACCACTACTATCCTACGCATCTCCAGTGCCTCATGCACAGGGGCTCTGCTGGCGGTTGTTAAACCAAGGAAAGAAGGAACACATGAAATAGGACTTGATACTCAGATACGCAGAAGGGCCCATGAGGGAGTTTCCCAAAATGAGCAAGAGTCTGAGGTCCTTCCTGCTGCAGCGGAGGGTTTGGATAAGGTAGAGACAACCATCAGAAACTCTGCCTGCCAGCTTGATGAGTATGGCCTCTATTCTGCGCCAAAGTGAGCCACGATGGGTAATGAGGGAGAGGTACGACGTGACGAAATCAATGGTTTAGGAAGATCAATCTGGCAGCCATGTCTATAATGGATTGTGACCTGTTTCGAATGGACAATTTTGAAACAAGTAAATACTACACACTCAGCTATTGTGTAATAGAAAGACGTGGCTCTCACAGACAATAAGCAGCTCCCAAAACTAACTACATACACACACATTACAGATTTCCTTAAAGTATCGCTGCATTTTAAAATGACAGCATAATTATATACCAATGCGGAACAACATAAAACAATCGCAAACCACTTCTTGCTCTCCAGACAATGACACTCAGCCATAACTGGCAATATCCTTCCTCTCCCAACCCCACATCAATGCTGACAAGTTGTGGTACCAGGGCTAAGGGCTGGGCCCGGGTGATGACTGAGAATTCCCTCTGGGACATGCCCACATGGTGTCTTTCTGATTTAAGGAGCACTGCTCTCTAAGCGGCCGCTGACACCTCCCTGGTCCTCCACACTTGACCGTGACTGGAGGTCCATGGCAGACATCACCTCCAAGGGGTGACTTGCAGCAGCCTCAGCTTCCTGTCTGGCTCCTCGGTCCCACACATGCCTACCAGGCAGAAACATGACTCCAAGCTTGAACCTGTCTCCCACTTGGCTGAATGCTGGTCCAGCACATATTACTGCATAAGCATGGAGCCGAGATACGGCTGAAATGAAGCAATTTGAGTAAATTCATGTTTCTACGCTGGTTTAAATGAAAGCTCCTGTGCTCACAATTTTCCGTTTCAGATGGTACAGCTTACAACATCTCTGCTGCATGAATAGGAAGGAAGGAGGAAATTTGACTTACAGGTCTACTCATAATTTTAATTGTGACTTCTGTATGCTGGTGACTAAAAACCGGCTCTTTTTCAAGAGTTTCTGTTCTCTGGGCAGTTGCTAGCTACACTCTCAGTTAGGGCAGAGCAGAACAATGTGAGACAGAAATAATTGACTGTACCCAGAACTTCATGGGTGCAGATTCTGGGTCAAGTGCCATGGTGAAAAGCAGAAAAGACATGTCTCATCGGACGTACCTTTCAGAAGGATGCAAAAATGGCGATAAGAGCAACAGAATGTTCCTATTTTCAGGGACAGGGAAAAAAAATCTTTTCCAAACCTCATCATAAAAATTACATGTACCATTCCCTCCAGCAAAAATTTTATTTTTAATTTTCATTTACATAGTATCTTTCTTCCAGAATTTCAAAGTAATGGGGTGCCATAAATACTTATTAAAAAAAAAAAACAGTCGTCACAACAAAGGAGGGGGAACAGGCTCGGCAGGGCAGGAACACCACAGAGAAGGGCAAGAAATGACAGGCAGTGGTGGCATCAAGTGCTGCGGGCTGGCACTGCCCGTGCTGAGGGCATCTCCATTGCGGCCTTCATTTACCCACAGCCCACAGGCTCCGCTGATGTTCGGAGCTTCAGGCTCCTCAAGACAATTTATCTTCGGTATAAATTTACTCGCTTCTATCAAACTTGGAAACCCTGGTGGCGTAATGGTTAAGAGCTGCGGCTGCTAACTAAAAGGTCAGCAGTTCGAATCCACCAGGCGCTCCTTGGAAACCAGATGGAGCAGTTCTACTCTGTCCTATGGGGCTGCTGGGAGTTGGGATCAACTCAAGAGCAATGGGCTTTTATCAAAATGTTTTTATTTAAATAGTAATTTATCCCACCCAAACAACAGGAAATGAACTTCACAGGTCCAAAATAACAACAAAACAATGGTGCACTTAAAATGAGTTAATATTTCTTTTGGGCTTAAAAACATAAAGCTATGTTAGAAGCCAAAACATTAACAATTTACTGAGGGGAGAAGCAGCTTTTGAATTTTTTTTTTTTCTTTTAATAAAACCTGGTGGACAGGATCTGAATGTCTTACATTTAGCAAAAGGCTGTCAACACCCAAATAAATTTTTAATGACAGTAAGAATGACATTCTATTTCTCACAAGTTTGCAATGTTCAACTTAAGAGCTAACTTGTCAATTTCTTTTTCTCCTAACCAAGCTCGGAACACCTCACAACCATATAAAAATTTTTTTGAAAAATGTTAACTGCATCTGCTTACACAGCCTAATAGAAAGCAGGCTCCATGCCGCTATACTTAAGAGTAATACTAAGGAAGAACAAGCTACTTCCCTGGAGTTTTGGAGTAAGCTCTGGTAATTTCCTCCTACATTAACTTCATAAATCACAAACGATCAGAAGCATCCAGGATTTCAACTGTCAACTGACGGAGCGTCTGCCATGTGCAACACCCAGCGGGCCCGTCTACTCCCATAGCCTCTTGTTTTATTAAAGTGTGGGCCATTTTGTCGCTATCCCGACTTATTTTCACAAATGCTTCAATGAAAGGAAGCAGAATCTGGTCAGTTTCATTTCAGGTGAATCTCCTACCTGGCTATTTTCTCAGTTGCTCTGCAATGTTAGATAAGTCCTGGGGAGGAATACTCCCAACCCAGCTCCTTTCTAGTCAACTGTCTGATTGTGTTCAGTGGGAACAACCTAGGGGAAGAAAGGGCAGCTTCCTCTGAGTAGGCAGACTCCTGTGGGTAGAATCCATGCCAATCCAGTGTGGGGAGGCTGGCAACCGTCTGGCCACAGGAGCTTCCCGGGCTGCCCCCAGCCCAGGGCTCTCAGAAACATAAAAGGGCGTAAAGACATCAGATTAAAATTAAGAAATTAACAAGCATTTATTTTGTGTACAACATATGTGACTAACATTATCCTATAATTACAGTTAAGGACTAAAATTATTTTTATTAGAGTTGTTTACTTTTTAAAGGAAAAGTTGGTGCAACAAATTAGATGTCTTTCAGGAAGGGTTGTTTGCCCTCATTAGGTATTTTAATTGTGTCATGTTTTGGGAACAGAGTAGCACAAGCACTTTAAAAAATCTTTAAGTCACCACCCAGATGCATTAGCCCAGGTGTTTCAAAGCTCCTTGAGGGACGGAGCAAATGGAAGCAGCACCCCAGGTTTGCGCTCAAGCCCCGGCTGTCAGCTTCCGCAGGGGCTCTTCCTTTCCAGCCAAAGACTGCTACCCTCTAACAACTTTCTCAGAATACAGGTGAAAAGAGGAATGGGTTACAGCTCAGCAAAGCCAAAGCCAGGACAGGGCCAACACCGCAGCAAAGTCTCAGTTGTCATCTTAAGTAAAATCCAACACACTCGCAGTCGTATCTACACACAAACCAAAACTCGGTTTTTAACTACGCAGCAAAATCAGGGCTGTCCTCTGGTTTTCAGGAACACAGCCTGACAACTAGAATGGGAAAAGGAATTCAGAAGGCCCCACCATTAGCATCTTTATAAATATCCCCCTAACCGAGTTAATTTTTTTGGTTACTATTTAAGCTTGTATCTCTAAATGGAGAACATTTAAGCAAAGTGATTTCTTTCTGAATTCTAAATCAGTATTAGGATGTAACAAAATGTACCCCAATACTCAGGTCAATAAATGTTTATTAAATCAAAAGTCACAAATGAATTCACAGCTTCTTTGTTATAAAAGTTACATAACACAGATATCGAACAGCTTGTCTAATTATGCCGTGATCTTCGCACGCACCTTTCTCTTGGGTATTCGGGCACCCAGTTTCTGAGAGGGCATGACTGGAACAGCCAGGTAAACAGCAGTGGGGCATAGTGGGAGGCTGCAGGGCTCCTCTTCAAATAGCTTCAATCAAACGAATGGCCTTAAGTGAAAGGCGTCCCTTGCTGTTGTGTCTATTTCAACTCCTAGTGACCCTGTAAGACAGAGCAGAACTGCCCCATAGGGATTCCAGGACTGTAAATCTTTAAGGAAGCTGACTGCCACATCTTTCTCCCACAGGGCGGCTGGTGGGTTTGAACTGCCGACCTTTTAGCTAGCAGCTGAGCGCTTAATCACTGCGGCACCAGGGCTCCTTATGGTTTGCTATAAAAAGGCTCCAATCCAGGATTCCAAGAATTCCACCTGTTTCCAATTAGACACTTGAATTGCTTGAGTGTTGAAACTACATTCACTTGCTACTTACACAAAACAATTCTTCTGGGTTTTCTGAACATTTTAAATATGTTAAAATAAGATTAAGGGTCTGGTTTAAACAGTCGGAGGCAGCGAAATTTTCCACTGAAATCAAAACTCTCTCAAGCCATAATGCATAGCTTCAAAAAAACAGTAAGACTAGACAGATATCTGTATCCTGACAATTGTAAAAATCAGACTCTTCCAGGGAAAAACCAATTATATTTTAAAACATTATACATCAAATAATTTTAAGTAGGCTTTTAAATAATTTCTAAATTAATTTATGATGCTGTATATTAGTGTCCTTTACAGTAGCTTTAATGTAGCATTTGTGTTACATTCCATTAACCAAAACCCAACCCCACTGCCATCCAGCGGATTCCGACTCAACGCGACCCTAGAGGACAGAGTAGAGCTGCCCCATAGGGTTTCCAAGGCTGTAAATCTTTACAGAAGCAGACTGCCACATCCTTCCCCCCGCGAAGCGGCTGGTGGGTTCAAACCGCTGACCTTTTTGCTTAGCAGCCAAGCGCTTTAACCACTGTGCCACCAGGGCTCCTTGGATTCCATTACATGGGGTCAAATATGTGAACTACATTAAACAAAAACACAGGTAGGAATTTTAGCCTAGCTCTGTAGGATTTTTCATACGATGAACTTTTTTAAAATGTCCAAGTTTTTCCCTCCACGTTTGTCCTTCCTTCATTTCACCACGATGTTCCTTGGGCTTTATAAATGAACTGAAACGGATATAGGTTTTCAACTTCTGGCCAGGTTTTCTCTTCTAAGAATGCGAGCACAGCCTCAGGAGCGGTTTTGACTGTTAGCTGCTACAGGTAGGCCCAGAGGGGGAGCACAAGAACCTAAACGATTGTTTCCTCAGGGCTCCAGCACCAACCCTAGTGGGTCTGTTTTAACTCCATGGCAGCGGGGCAGGACTCTTTAAACTGCCTTTAAAAGTCCTGGGCTCAATCAGCTCACCAGGCAGCATTTTTAAAGGTACCCCAGTGGATAAGGGCAAGGATAATTCCTGAGGGGATTGGCAGTATGTCCCTTCCCTTTTCAACTTCCTCACGTAGCTAATCACCAATATGAGTGATGTGAAAGTGAGGATGCAGGAGAAGGGGTCTCTGTGGACCCAACTGTATCAGGAGTTGCTGCATAACTCCATCCCTTCACTGACTTGCACCTAGTTAAAAAAAAACCCACACAGCTTCACACAGGAAAAAACTTCCATCGACTGATCACGACCCCTTCACACATCCAATCTTAAAGACATCAATATTAAAAGAACCCAAAAGAAAAAAATAACCAGCAGTGTAGAAGCCCTCAATTTATTTACTCATTACTGTGTTTTATAAGGAAACCCTGGTGGTATAGTGGTTAAGCGCTACAGCTGCTAACCAAAGGGTCGGCAATTCGAACCCGCCAGGCGCTCCTTGGAAACTCTGTGGGGCAGTTCTACTCTGTCATACAGGGTTGCTATGAGTCGGAATCAACTCGATGGCAGTGGGTTTGGTTTCTGGGTTTGGTGTTTAATAAAGGATACTAGTTGGGATACGTATTTTATTTAAAATAATGTAATTCTTATGGAGAACAGTCCTGGAGGGCTGGCAACATACACACTTCCAGAACAGGTGAAAAGAAAATAAAAGCAACCAGAAAGTAGTTTTTCCACAAAATGGAATTTCTGTTTTTATTTTGAAAAAGAGAAAAACATTTAAAGTTTTGGTCTGTAAAGGCTCCTAAGAACATGAATGGGAGCCCTGGAACCCATGGAGGAGCAAAGTCCAAAAGGGAAGGCAGTCAACGGCAGGCCCCAGCCCAAAAAAGTTCAAAGTGGCGCTAACATGCAGAGTTACATGAGCTTCTTTTCAGAAAGTGTCCTCTTTTCAAACGCGCGTTTGTATTTAAAAGGTATATTTATACAATGGTGTTTTTCTAATTAAAAAAAAAAAATACAAAAGCCTGGTTTTTTACAAGTCGGAGAAAGGATAAAAACTTGTCCAATTAGCCTCAGCAGCACCAACGCACCGAAACTTCTATATCACAAGGCTTCAGGACTAAAAAGGAAATGAAATAAGGCTCAATCTTCAGAAAGTCTCTTCCTGGGCACTCACCCCACGTCACACGGCAGCCTTCAAGACAGACCAAGCAGAGGGACAAGGGCACAGCCCTGGCTCACTGAGTCCTCAGGGAGGAGCGGGATGGCAGCATCCCCCCCGGATCCACTCGGCTCGCAGAGAACTAAGACCCAAGCTCTTTACCCTCAGGTGGCAATGCCAAAACCCACAATGGGCTCTGCAGGAAACCCAATCTCAGTGTAAGGGTCTGGAAAGACGAGGAGAGCCTGAAATTACGGAATTCTCTCTCAAACTGCTGTCTCATTTGGCTCACTTACCATCGGTGCAAAAAGAGATGACCCTAAACCAGATAATTCAAAAGGCCTCTTCAGGGCCCAGAGAAAGAACCAGCTTAAGCTTGTACTTCCACTTTGGCATTCCACATTCAAGTGAAGTTTTCAAACATGCGACAAAGCCGCAAACATCTAAGATGGCCAAATTATTATCCACCACCAAAAGGCACCGGATGCTCAAGAAAGAGAACCATGCTCAGATAAAGGGTTTTTTTTTTTTTTAATCAACATATTAAAGTTCATTCAAGCCCACGGACAGGGCAGCTTTCTCTCTAGCCCTACAGCCACACAGTTAACTGTCCCCATGGTCCCAGATGATGTAGGTAGTCACAGCGGGGGGGTTAGGGAACAGGTCCAGAGAGTTCCCAAAATCCAATAACTTTCTAGACACCAAATCTATTTCCCAGGCACTTTGGCCAGGATGCTTAAAAAAGAAACTTCATTGATATTACGCTAGGATGTCACATTTAGTAAGGCAAGAAAAGAAAAAATTAAGGTTTGTCTCTTAAAACTCCACAACGGGTTTTACAGTAAGCACAGAAATTAAATTATGGTAAAAGGGAGCTATTTTTACTAAAACAGGGTAGACCAATTTATCAAAAATGCCATTCGGCTGTGTTCATTACATTCAGGAATCTAATTTACACAATAGACACTTTGGAGTAATCTATTTTAGTCAATAAATACTCAAACTCCTTTAAGTTTAATCTTATCGGAAATACATATTTCACATAGTCTTCTTCCTAGTTAAGCGAGAAATTTGAGTAAATTTCGTAACGGCTCTGAGTCCGCTTTACCGTTTTTACGTAGGCAAGAGCAGAAAACAAGCATATACAATTAAAGTTGTCAGACTCCATTTATATATGTTTTAATCCAATCCGTTTTCATTTCATACAAGCCTGCATCTGGAGTTCATTTGCTTTACTCCTAAAGGTATCGTAGGTCACAGTCACCAGTCTCCCCGGTTAGGAAAGTTCAGCCAAGTGTACCTTCACGCACACCTAGGAGTTGGCAGCAGTAGCTGTTCCCTAGGGACGCTGAGGGATCCCCCCCTCCCCAGAGCACCAGGCCTCCCTGGGCCCTTCTAAGCTGCACCCCCGCCCCAACGCTCACGGAGCTTCTGGCCCACATGCAGCTCACCTTCAACTTAGCTCCGGCTATACACAACATCCACCTGGCAGAGTCCCGGGGCTGTCCAGGAGCCGCGAGCGCGGAGCTGGCATGTGCGGGGCGGACCCCGAGGACGCACCGCTCCTCAGGGTGGGGGGCGACGAGCAGAAAAGCGCCCCCGGGAACCGGCGGCGACTCGAGCGCCGGATGGAGAGTCCCGGCACGATCCCCTCGCCGCGCCTGGGGCTGGGAACACTGACTACGGCCCAGCACGCCACAGTCCAGCGGGGTCTCCCTAGGTCTGCTTTCAAGAACCCAGCCCGAGAAGGCATTTCGGAGCGGACCCGCTGCGCGCTCCATTCCGCTCGTGGACCTTGATTAGAAAGGCAGAGCCCCAGAGAAGAGGACCCAATTGGAATGGGCGGCGAGTCAGTGGGGGCCCCGGGAGCCCCTGGACGCGGGGCGAAGGCCGCCAGGACAGGCGGCGAGGAGGAAGTACCCCTCGCCGGAGCAGACAGCGCGTCTAGGCAACGCGCAGGGCCTGCGCTCGGGGAAAGTTGCAGCTCTGGTCCCGCACCCGCGCCTGCCAAGCGGTCCCGGGCGCCCCGACCCTCCGGCACTTCGCGTGGGGCTCCCCGCGGCCCCTCGCAAGTTTCCCCAAAGCGCCCCTAAGGGGGCCACTGGCTGCGTAGAGGCAGGTCCGCGCCACTCCTCCAAGCACACAAAAGACCCCGGCGGCTGCAGGGTGTGCTGGTACCCCCGGGGCACTCCCCGGGACGTAAACAAACCCCGGGGACCGAGCAGGGAGCAGAACGCCGGACGCGAGAGGGACGGCCCGGGCCCGCTGACGGCCGGCGGCAGCGGCCGGGGCCGGGGCCCGGGCCGGCCCGGGTAGCGCGGGTGCCCGCCCGGCCACCCGGCGCCTGGCCGGAGCCGGGCCGCGTCGCCGCCTGGCCGGTGGCCGCTCTGACCCTCCCCCGAGCCGGCGGCACCACAGCGCCACCAGCCCCAGCTCCGCCGCGCCGGCGGCAGTGGCGGCGGCGTCTCCTCCTGGAGAGGCAGGCGCTTCACCCCCCACAGCAACTCCCCACAAACTTTCCCCGGGAATACGGCGGACCGGGGGCGCGCGCCCCCGGCGCCCGTGCCGGGCCGCAGCCCCCTCCCCAGTGCGGCCCCCTCCCCGCTGCCGCCACCCGCTCCCCGCTCGCGCGCGTACCCCGCCAGCCGCCGGGGCCGCCCCCTCCCCGGTCCCGCGGCGGCGGCGGTGGCGGCGGCGGCTCAGGGCCGGGGGGGCGCCCGGGGAGGGGGCAGACATCGGGGGCAGCGGTGGCGGCGGCGGCTCCCGGCGCCATCTTGGGCTGATCGATGAATTGAACAAAGAGGATCAATTTCTGATAAAGCGAGTTATCAATGGGGGCCGGGGAGTGAGAGGGACTTGTCCCCGAGTCGGCCCCGCTCTCCCCGGCAACCCCCTCCTCCCCTCCGCCGCGGCCCCCCGGCGGCTAGGCAGCCCGGGGCCCCGGGGGAGGCCGCGACCGCCCGCAGCCTCCACCCCCGGGCGAGAGGCCGAGAGAGGAGAAGCCTGACCTGCAGCTGCTGTAAATCAAAGCGCTTCCAATATTGAAACATCGATCCCACATTGGCCGCCATCTTGAGACATATTGAGACGGAGTGAGAGGCTGATAGAGAGGGGGCTGGAGTTCAGGAGCCGCCAGGAGGCAGCAGGCGGGCGGCGCCAAAACCCGGCCTGGAGCCGGCCGCCGCCGCCGCCACGGAGGAGCGCGGACTCCTCCTCACGGCGCTGCCGCAGCCATGGCGAGCCGAGCCGGAGCCGGAGTCGGAGCCCGAGGGCACGGCGGCCGCTGGCCCGGCCTCGCGCACACGGCCCCTGCCCCCCGCCCCCGGCGGGCCAGAGGCCGGGCGACCTGCCCGCGACCCCCGCCCCTCCCCGGCCCCCAGCCCCTGCCTGCAGCGGCCCGGCCCGGCCCAGCCCCGAGGGGGCGCTGGAGGGCTGCGGGAGGGGAGCCCCGAAACCCGCAAGAGGCCCCAGGCCAGGCTCACCTGGGGAGTGTTTGGGGAAGGGGGAGCGCAGCCGGCGGCCAAGGGCAGACCCTGCGGGGCCCCTACCGACTCTGCGCGCATCTGTGCTGCCGCCCGCGGCGCTCCGGGTTTCGCTCACCCTCCTGCGGGGCGCCGAGTGCGCGGAGCAGCCGCGACCACCTGCCTGAGCCCAGACCCCGCACGGCCCAGGCCCCAAGGCAGCCGCGCGTGTGCCGGGCGCGTTGGCCGTCGGTGGCACACACACCGAGCCCCCTGCGCCTCAGCAGCGGGGACTCGGAGACCGAGCACCCTAGAAGTGCGTTGCATGTTTGGAGGACCGAGGCTGCAAGAAATCAGCCCAGACCCTCCTGTAGCTGCACTCGTAAACCTCCCAGGACGGGGTCACTGAGTCCCCGCACACCCAGAACGCCACGTCATGGCGGTCCGCAGGGGTGTAGGTGGCCCAGGTCCACCTGGCTGCGCCAGCTTAGGTCGTGACAGGGAAAGTCTCGGAGCACAGTCATTTGTGCTCCTGCATCGCTTCAGCGGAACAGCCCCGAAAACTTCCTGTGGTTGAGACCCCTCGATTTCTACTACTTTGGGGGCAGAAAATTGAAAAGTTGTTTAACACAGAAAGCAAGGTCCCAAGTTTACTGAAATGCTAACATTTAAACAGAAAAGAAGTTACCTCTTTATTTGTTTCTTCACTGGAAACCTTGCAAAAACCGTGTTTTATGAGCGTCTTTGATTATATACACGTGTGAGTTTGCGTTTACAGCAGAATGTACTGCACTCGTCCGCACTTCATTTAACGTGCAATTAGTTAAAACAAATCCCATATTCCTTAATCTTGAAAATTATACGTAAAAAAAATCCGTATGGAATACAAAATAAAACGTATAAGTGGAAAATAATTGCTTTTCAACTGAGTTAGAGTGTATACCACCGATCGTTGGAGTGAATTCGGCATTTCTGAATGAAAGAACTAGAAACGAAAGTACCCAGGATGAAAGAACACGCGTGTCCCCAGGTTTCGCACTCCCGACCAGGGGCCTCAGTTTCATTCAGTGGCAGCTCCTGAGCTGGGGGAGGGGGGGTGTCACTCTGCGTCCCCGTCGCACCCTTGACTGGCCCAAGGGACAGGAAGCGGGTGAGAGCGCGCGGACGTGGAGGGGCTCGTTCTGGGGCCCCCGCCCCAGATGCTGAGACTTGAGGCAAGGCACTCCCAACCTCGGGCCTCCCAAGGCCGCGGGGGTTTGCAGCGCCCAAGCCCGCGCGCTCAGTCGGCTGGCGGCCGCGCTGCAGCTCGGACGGCGCCGCCCGGTAGAGGGCAGCGGCGCCCCGACACTCGCGTTCTCCGGTCCCCGCGCACGTGCCCACCAGCGCGCCCCGAGCCCCGCGCCTGGCCACGCCCTGTCCCAGAGCCTGGCTCCCGGCGGGAAGCAGCCTTGCCAGCTGGGGCGCTTCCTGTCCCAATGAAGTGCTGCTTCTAAGGATTTCTCCCCAGCCCATGCGTGGGGGTCAGTCTGCCCTCCCTCCTATTTGTGCAGTGGCAGGCAGGCGAGACCTCGGAATTGCCCTAAAGGTGGCTAAACAAATAAAATGTGCAGGAGCTTAAACATTTAAAAAAAAAAAAAAAAAAACTCTCCCGTGGGGAAGGCTCAAGGAAAGATCAGGGAAATGGTTTGGATTTGGTGCAGATGTTCTCAATCTAATTATCGTGTCAATCCCCTGGGCTTGAACCAAAAAAGTGAAATATATATGACCTGTGTAATACTCCAGAAATACATCTGGTTGGAATTCAGGGCTCTGAGTCCACGGCAATATTTTAGAAATAAATTTGAGGATCATTAAATACCCTTGTTACATTTCTGGTTGTATTTATATTATTTGCATGCTAACCAGACTTAGTAGAGAAACACTGTATTGAATGGCCAGAGTCCTAAGCTCTATTTAGATTTCTCCTATCGACATTTCGGGTTCTACAAAGCTTATTGCTCTCTACAGGGGGAAAAAAGTTTACGAAAACTTTGCCAGCACCATTTAAAAAGGAAATGTTACCATTTTCAAAGGAAAATCATTCAAGATAAACCAATGACCAAAAAATGATCTTAGCTGAGCAAAATAACTATCAGGGACCTAAAAAATATTTTTAAATAAGTTTTATTTTTCTTGAGCAAATATACAATAAGAACTATATATTTTTTAATTAATTTTTCTTCAGAATGACTTTCAGCCTTACCATTGTAAAAGCTCAAG
The DNA here is from genome assembly GCF_030014295.1 of Loxodonta africana. Lineage (NCBI taxonomy): Eukaryota > Metazoa > Chordata > Mammalia > Proboscidea > Elephantidae > Loxodonta > Loxodonta africana. The sequence continues at coordinate 89,462,760 of NC_087353.1, read as the reverse complement.
AGGACTCACTGACATTCAAATACAGTAGATCTTCAAAGCCCGTACTGTATAAAATATTTACAAAATAGAAGCTTTTATCTCCATTAGCACCTGTAAGGATAATAACATAATGGCTATGCCCCACCAGAGCACAGACTGAGAAAGGGCCCAGTTCCAGAGAAGCACCTTTGTCATTGATATTAGAAAGAAGTACAAGAAAAACAGCCCAGGGGTATTTGGTCACTTTTGCAGGTCAGTCTCTCCCTTTAGGAAAAAAAAAAAAAGCTCACAGTTCCTGACTAATTCACTGCCCCAGTAATCAGATGAGGGACTGGCCATAATGATGTTTGTTCTCCACACCTTTCAAAGACAAACAGCTTAGCGCCAAATAAGGCAACTCGATAACTAATATGAACCAAGAATATCTAAGTTATTTTTCTGGTCCATTTTATTTTGCCTTAAAAAAAAAAATTCAGTGGCCATATTGGAGATATGATAATACTAACTAATGTCACAGGAAATTGTAAAGCACTTTCAGGAGTTCACTCTTCCCTACCCTAATTATTAGCGTTAGTGTCACGCCTTTGCCATCTACATAACTATGCCATCTACATACAGTTTATTAAATCCATTAAGGTATAAATTGATAAATTTTCCAAAATACTATATGGATTGATTATTGCTAATTTGATTCTCCTTTGGTAGCCCCAAGAAGTGAAAATGTGTTGTGCTGTTTTCTAAAGACTCAAGTTTAGTAATTTTTCTAATGCACTTGACCAAATTCCCTGAAAGAATTAACAATCAAGAATTTCCTCCAAATTGAAAAATGTCTTACACTGTACACCATTATTTAAAAAAGCTATACTCTTTATCCTTCACAAAAGAGTCTTTATGGTTTGAGATCTTATTTTACGGACTTAGAAGATTAAGTTTTGCCTAAAAACTTTATCTCCAGAAAAAAGTTGAGGGATAATCTAGGATCTTTACCCAACTCGGAGAATAATAAAAAAAATTCAGAAATCTTCTGTCATATGTGATCTGTTAAAAAGAAAAATCAAGAGATTCCTTCTAAAACTTTCATTCATTTTCTGAATTTTTGCATCCGAGTTAGAACTGGTTTTGAATAGTTTTCCACAAGAAACCTTTCAAATAACTGGAAACAATGTATAATGCTAAATGTTTATATCAGAGTTTATCCACGAGTAGATATACTTTAAAACCATGGCTAATTCGACCCATGGTAAAACAAGCATACTCCTAACAAGGCATATGGATAATCTGGATTTTACAAACACAGAAGTTCAAAATTATACCCAGGCATCCATTCAAGGTGACGGAATTTGTAAATGTTTTAAATTTAGGAGTATCTAAGAGGCCCGACAGAAGTTTTGAAACACTTCAAATTTTAAAAGGCCTTTTTCTTAAATCAAAAGTTTATGAATAACAGAAGGAAATTACACCCTCTTCCTTTTGTCTTTGGTGACTGTCTCCCAGAAAGATTTGGCATAGACTACTGGAAGAAATAAAAGGAAGACTCCAGATTTTTTTTTTTTTTTTTTTTTGGAAGCTCAAGAAAACCAAACTACTTTTAATTGTTTCGTGTTTTAAATAATACTTTATGTTAATTATTTCTAAGTACACTATTCACTGTACTATGTAAATACCCACCAAATGAAAGTACACATTTTGCCTCATGTAATTACAATTACATGCATACTGCGTAACTCATCTCTACAGGCCAAATGTATGGGTAGTTATATAATTGTACCAAGAACCTGCCAAACTTGTAAGAGCAAACTATAATGATTTCTAAACAGTAGACTCTATTATCTACCACCCTCCCAGTCTCTCTTTGGTGACAGCATCTCTCAGTCTCCAAGACCCTTTTTGGAAGCTTCAAAGACTTAATTTCTTCTGGCCTTCCATTTAACTTTGCCTTCCACTTCTGGACAGCATATGTTGATGACACTCACTCTAGGTATCTTTCTACACCTCTAATGATTACTTTCTGTTCTCCTCCGCTTGTCTTAAACAAGAAAATGTGTAGCTTGCTCTCTCAGATGAAGGCTTGTGCTTTGAAAATACATCTAGCTTAATCAGGTCGACTGATCACTGCTCCAGGATTTCCAAACCCCAAAAAGGGCACCTGGGGCTGCGTATTCTCACACAAGTTCCCAAACCTCACCTTATTAGCCACTCACCCTCAGCCCCAGTCTCTGTTTAAACTTGCGCTCTAATATAAATCCTCCTGAAATTTCGAGTTGATAGGAATATCACATCTCAGTTTTCCCTTTTACCTCCTCCCACTCATAAGATGCCATGTGAATGTCATCTTACATATTCCCTGTACACTATTAAAATAAATGCCATCCTCTATGACTCTCACTGATGTCATTGCTGAATTGCTAGAAATTAATAATGGACACAGTCAGTAGCTTGAAAGGGCTGGGAAGATGTAAAGCACTACATAAATATTATCATCATCTTGCTTAATGTAAAGTTCAAATTCTGTGCTAAGACCTTCTATTAATTCCTTTCCTTTCCTCCTGGGAGATCTGAGCCACATGCATTCTATTTATATTGAGTTTCATTATTAATAAATGCTCTTAGTATATCAGTTTGCCATCTAATATTTTAAAGGCACAGCTGTGTCCTTAGAGCCCGATCATATAGGACACAGGCCTGTTTTTTGTTTTTAAATTATATCCACAATCCAAAGCAAGGAATTGTTTCATTCCTCCACAAGATCTTTCATGACACCTCTGCAGTTGTACAGTTCAAGTTGAATGAAGATTTGTTGTCATGAAATTAGATTTTCTTCTCTCATAAGCACCGTCGGATTGTGTATTATTATTTTTTCCCGGGTTAATGTGGTTTGCAAAATTTTGAAAGCCTATTCCAATGGCAAAAGCTGATATTTCTAGCAGTGAATAGAAAACTTTTTTCATTCTCTCAAGCTCTGTTTACAAGAAATATTTGAGCTGGTGTCAGTTTTTCAGAGTCTGTATGTGACAGCTAGAGAGACTTTAACCAGGGCAGAATTTCATAGCATGTCAATGTTTTGTGCGTGAGAGAGAAGGGGGTACAAAGCTGGGCAAATGGGCCTATAACCTAGCAACTGTTTTTTTCTTATTAAAATATTCACGTACATTTATAATCTGAAAAGCATAAATATTAAATAAAAGAAGAAAATGCAAATATTTTCATCACAGAAATATTCTTGGGGACAAAACAAATAGCAAATGAGACAATCAATGATAGGAGAATTATTAAATAACCACTGAAATATTATGTAGCCCTTAAAATTACATATACTAAAATGTGTTGTGACATGTGAAATGTTTACCATAGAATAAGAGAAAAAGCAAGATACCATATGAGCTCAAATACAAAGAATAGCATATCATATACGCTTATAGGGTATTGAAAGAAAATTAACTAAAACATTTATAGTGGATGTCTGGCCAATGAATTTATGGATGACTTTCATCTTCTTTAACATTTTGCATTTTATATATTTCTACCTGGGAATACACTAGCCTTATAATGCAGGAAAATAGCAAATATTATTTAAAATGATGCTGATAAAGTCTGACAAGTCATTTCCTTAAACAGTAATTTAACTCTACCCTGGAAGGGATAGCATGATTTAGTGATTATAATAGACAACTGAAAACAGAGAGGGAAAATCCTGTCCTCATTTTGCCACTGAGTCACGGTTTGACTTTGCCTCAGGTTTTCTGCCTCTAAAATGGGAATAATTAACACTTTCTTGTAAAATACTTTTGGGCTCTCCAAAGAAAGGTCCTATAAAGGTGCAAAGTGTTGTTCTATTAAGGCGAATTGAAGTGAATATAAAATACAAAGGCGTTTGAGAGAAACTGAAGCCATTATGTTCTAAGTAAAGGGAGGCCCAGTAAATATAAGGCCAAACTACAGCTGTGCAGGATCTTCCGGTTCTTAAAAAGGGTTTCTATGGGACAGATGAGGATGGCACCAACGATGTTGTAAAGTCCATTTGTCCAATCATCAAACATCCATTGGGCAAAGCTCTATGCCAGACACTTTAAAGAAACCCCAAAGCAGGTCCCAGCCCTTAGAAGCTTACAATTTAGTTAGGAGTGGGAATAGGGCATTCATGTGTGGAAAAAAAAAAAAAATTCAACCTTAAGCATAAGACAAAGAATACCTGGGAAAGGAATTGATGAAATGCTAACACGTGCCATAGGCAAGATTAGCTCTCAGCATAGATGAGTGAAAGATTTCCAAAATGGTGGAGCCTTGGACAGAACAGGATCTAAGGGTTGGAAAGAAAGGAAGAGGGTATTTGGGGTCAGGAAAAGCATATACTAAGTGGCAAAGACGGGGCCCATGCAAGAAGGGCCGAGGCAACAGTGAGCGGCTGTTCAGCCTGGAGCCAGGAGGTGGAGAGCAGCCTGGCATTTTAAAGGCGGCTAGATGGGAAGATGCTGGTGGCATCTCTGAAGAGGCAAATTGGGAGACCGACATTTAGGGGGATATGTCACAGCACTGCAAGCAATGTGATGTGCAGTTTCTGCAGATGGCTCATTCCCACATGGGGGCCCATTTCCAATTCACTGTGTCAAAAAGGACTGTTGTCCTATGGATCTAGTCAACAAAACACAGCAGAGCTAAGGAGAGGCAGTTTGGTGTTGAGGCACATGCCCCTGAGCCAGATTTGGGTGCATATTCTAGGGAAGAGCTTTTTGACCTTGAGCAAGTTAGCTAACACCCCTGAGTCTCCATTTCCACAGGATAAATGCAAACTCATTGTGTGCAGTGAGGATTAAATGAGGAAATCCATGTAAAATGCTGAGAGTGCTACCTGCTCACAGTAAAAACCAAAAAAAAAAAAAACTTCCATTGCCAATCTGACTCATAGCGACCCTATAGGGCAGAGTAGAACTGCCCCATAGGGTTTCCAAGGCTGTAATCTTTAGGGAAGCAGACTGCCACATCTTTCTCCCAAGGAAAGGTTCAACCACCAACCTTTTTGGTTAGCAGCTGATGGCTTAACCACTGTGCCACCAAGGCTCCCTGCACCCAGGAAGCACCCAATAAAAGTTAGCCAATATTATTTAATCTCATCAACTGCATTACATTCATGTACTTTTTTACTTCTCTGCAGCCCTGCTGATATCTTAGTGCCATTGTACACACCAGCAGACTGATGCTCAGAGCAGCAGAAAGCTGCTGTTTGACAGAGATTGGATTTCTCAACCAGACTCCCAAGTACCTGCTCAATTTCCTGACCACCTTTTAATGACTATGATCTCAGCTGTCCACTCCCAAATGCCTTTCTCAAACAAATGATGCCTTTGTTTATTTATTCCTCCAATAATTATCTAGTGAGGGCCTACTGTGTGCCAGGTCTGAAGCTTGTGGGGGTTCTCTACCCCTTTCTCCGTTGGAGAGCTCAGCACCATGGAAAGAAATTCGGAGAGGAGGATCCCCCTGGCAGCCTTCTCATCCTGTGGCATGTCATTGCTGGTTATGAAAATGCCTTTCACTTCCCTGACATACATTCTTCATGCCACAGAGCATTGTAATCCTTCAGCCTTCTTTGTTTTGGCAATGTAACCACTTATTGCCAGAGTGAAATGTGTCTTTGGTGGGTCTCTGACATTGGTAAGGGCTATCCTAATACTCAGCTTCCAGGCTTGCTTACCCTGGACCTTTGATTTCAGAAATCAGGAGTGAGGCTACAACCACACAGAGAAAAGCAAAGTTTCCTGCTTTCCCCAACGTGACATGAAATAAAGTCCACACAAATCCACGACTGCTCCCGAAGCCTCTAACCACGTTCCCAGCCTGGTATGTGTTCGCACACGCTTTCGTCTGCGCACGCGCACGCATATGCGCACATCCATGCTCACGTGCTGGGGACAGGTGGGAAGGTAGGATTCGGGGGGAGTGTATATAAAACAGCGTGAAATGTAGTAGTTCCTGCCCTGGAGAGTGCTTAAAATCTGGTTAGAAGACCCTGAAAACATATAATTGGTTAGACCCTGTAAGTCATTTAATGTGCACAAGAGAATGATATTTGGTGGAAGTAAAGGCTGTGGCTGGTAGACACAGCTCTGGAATCACCAGTCTGAGGCTCCAGCCCTGTTCTGACTCAGACACACACCTCTCTTAGACTTCTTCCCCCTTTGGAGACTTCAGAGCTCAGGTCTCCACCAAATAAATTGCATTTATGGAAACCATTAGTGGGGGATTGGGAAGATAGCTGTGTGGAATATCACTATTATCTACTGATCACCTGAGGGTGGAAAGATCAGATTGAAAGTCACATGCCTGCAAGAGTCATCTTTGCCTGTAAAACCACCAGACAACAACAACTATTGTCCGCTGAGTGCCTACCATGTGTACCACAAGCTTATCTCTAATCGTCACAGCAGTTTTGCGAGGTCAGAATCATGATGCCCTTTTTACAAATAAGAAAGCTGAGGCTCAGAGACGTAAAGGAACTTCTGCAATGTGACTGACTCACTGGTAAGCGAAAGTCTGGACTCTACCTCATCGTGCCTGCACGCTGCTGCTCCATCCTACCTGGGTCTCCCTCCACCTGGTCAGAACCTACCTGGGAGCCTCCCTTCCACCTCTGCAGGAAGTCCTGGGTATTGCCTGCCCAGGAGTGATAGCTTCATCTTACCTTACAGCAGTCCACTTGCCAGCAGTCTTTCCCTGTGGTGGTCTTGTCTCCAGACATCTTCTGGCTATGACAGTTGAGGCTCCAGGCGCCCTGGTCCAGGGCATCTATAATGAAGATTGATAACCTGACTTTGGTCTTGAATGAGACATTGATTGCAAATGAGAGACAATGAGGAGAGTCAAAAGTCCCCCTTAAGTACAGGGAGACGGAATGTTTGGCAATCTAAGTAGTTGGAAAAGGGTGTGTTTTCCTAGTCATCATTGGGAATCTACTTGCTAACTGCTGACAGGTTTTGCTTCTTCACTGTAGGGGAGTCTGGTTTAATGGACTGTCTGGGAAAGTATCTGATTAACAATCCCATTCTGGCTTCATGTATGGCTGGGAGGGTGGGGTCATGGATATGCTATTAGAGTTAAGACTTGCAGTTTAGTAAAGCAATTTCAAGTAATTCCGAGTTTGCCTCATGGTAACGCAGTATCTCAGCCTCTCTCGTTCCTAAATTTAATACTTACTTGTGAGTGGGAGGTAGGATTAGTTTACACAAGCTCCGTTTATCCGATAGCATTTTATTACCAACCAAGTCAGACCAGGTGGTGGGGTTTGGGGTTTGGTTTTGTTTTCTTTTAAAACTGGTCCGTTTTACTGTTGAGCTGGTTGCTTCTGACCCCCACCTTTGAATGCCATTTTTCTTTTCAAACACTGGCTCCCTTAGAAAAAAAAAAAAAAAGAAATGACTCTGCCCCCCTCACCGTCCCCTGTAGCCTGATCTATTTAAGACACGTAAGTACTCTTCAAACAAATTCTGCCCCAGTTTTTTGAGGTCCGCCCCTTCCCCCGTGCCATCTATCCGCCACCGCACATTTGACACCAGCTCAAGAATCATGTAGCTTCTAGCCTTTCCATTCCCGGTGGAATTTGTTGTTTGACACTTCAAAGAGGGGACTTGTTTGCACCTCATGTTTCAAACAATAGACCAAATTTCCTGTCGCTGCTTCTCTGAAGCTGCCTCCCCTCACCCTCTCCGGAACAGTCACAGCCACTTTGCAGATGAAGAAAAGAGCTAAATCCTCAGCCACTCTCTGACTCACATGAGACAGCATTATTTTCATCCATCAGAAAAGGCCACCGGCATTGACATCAGACTGGACAGACCTGGGTTCAAACCCTAGCTCTGCGGTTTTGAAGCTAGGTGATTTGAACTGGTTGCTTAGCTTCTCTGAGTCTCCACTTCCTTCCATATAATATCTGAACCATAAGGAACCTATCCCCTAGTGAAAATGAAATAAAATGTATCAAACCCCTGCCAAATGGTAGGGGTTAAGAGCCAGACCATCTAGATTCAAATTTCAGTACCAACACTTGCTAACTCTGGGTCTTTGGCTTAACTTACTTCAACTTATTGCCTGTGCTTCCTCATCTATAAAATACAGAAAATATCTTACCGACCTCGCAGGATCTTTGTTAGCATGAAATGAGTTAATACACAGAAAGCACTAGAATGGGGCCTGAGATAGTTACCATCCAGTGAAGGTTTTACTCTTCTTCCTCTTTACCCCAAAACGGATCTTTGGCCCCTGCTCTCATTGACTGTCTCTGTTGCATACTATTGTGCTCTTTAGCTCTTTTCGTGCTGGTCACAGTATTTTGTTCACCAGCCCCTAGTCCATGTCATGGAATGCTGGTAGTCCATTGGACATGTGATATTTGTTCATACTTCCTTGTCCCTGGAGAATCATTTTTGGCTAACTTTAGGAAGATGAAAATGCCTGAGGAATGTATCCACAGTGTCGCAGTTTTGGGGCTACGATACCATTCTGTATGATACTATAGTGGTAGACACACAACATGACCCATGTGTCAGAACCCATAGAACTGTACAACCCAAAAAGCTGACCTTAATGTAAACTGTGACTTTAGTTAACAATCATGTGTCAATATTGGTTCACTGGTTGTAAGAAATGTATCACACTAATGCAAGATGGAAACCCTAGTGGCGTAGTGGTTAAGAGCTACTGCTGCTAACTAAAAGGTCAGCAGTTTGAATCCACTGGGTGCTCCTTGGAAACCATATGGGGCAGTTCTACTCTGTCCTGTAGGGTCACTATGAGTCGGAATTGACTCGACAGCAATGAGTTTTTTTTTTTTTTTTTTTTTGGTAATGCAAGAGAAACTGTGTGCAGGGGAGGGGTTCCATGGGACTCTACTATCTGCTCAATTTTTCTGTAAATCTAAAATGGTTCTAAAAAAAGTCTTAATTAAAAAACAAATCATCTCCAAGGTAAAACAGGTTCTCCTGTATGCCCCTCTTCACCCAATACACCCACAGATAATAACCAGCAGCCAGGAAGTGACAGCATCCCTTCCATGGATTGCACTGAAATTAACAACTGCCATCTTGTCCTGCTAATGGCCCACACTGAGCTAGCTTTGTCCCTCTGGAGGTATTAAGACAGACAGGAAGCATTCTCAGGTCACACTTGTGGCCTGGCCAGAGGTCTCTGGATTAAGATCCCTTCAATATGTCCTAACTTCTGGAGTAAATAGTATTGCGGGTAGACCAGTATCCCTGAGGCTATGGTCACCTAATCTCTAAATTCACGGAGCAGGAGGTACCACTTGTATGTGCCCCTCCCCCTCCCTTCTTTGCCCTCCATACAACAACATACAACCTTTAGAGGCCTGAAGTTGCTGTAACCAAAATAAGGGGCTTGCCTTTCCCAGGCTCTGGACCTTCAATCCATTAGCATGATCATCCTGACTTGCTAGAAATGGCGTGGTGGTTGACTTAATCACTGAAGCTTCTCCCTGATTTCAAAACCTCAATGCCCCCCCACCCCCATACGCAAAAGGCAACAGATCCCATGGAGTAAAAACAGTCTTCCCACCTGACTCAAATCCCACCGAGGTCTTAATATTTGGTGTCCTGAGGCCAAGATAGCAATAACCATCCAGTAAAGAGAAACCACAAAAGGACACAGCAGAAACTTCAAAAACATATCTTAACACAGACAAAAATTTCCCCAACACACCCTGTCCAGTTGTCTAGTCCCCAGCCAAACTCTTACCCTGTGGTTGAATTTCCATGGCATGTTACGTGATTAATAAAACAATCAATTTAGATACAGTCACGCAATGTGTCATGGATGGAGACTGGTCCCATTGCTATTACCAGGCATTAGGGTTGCTAATGAGCCAACAAAAGCCAGATCATAAATGAGTGGAATTTGATGTGAATAGCTATGTTGGAAATTATATTAGGTAATTATTACTGGTTGCCTTTGCAGCATGGTCTGGGGGGAAGGGAAAAAAGCCCATAATGGTGAAGCAGGAGGTACAGGTTCAGGTTGGGCTCTGGTGCTTGCTGGCACTGGGATCTCCTTAAGCCTCTCGTTTCTCATCTGTCAAATGGGGAAAACAATATTTACCTCACAAGCTTGGTGTAAGGAGTAATTAAGACAACGTATGTCAAGTGTCTGGGGAGGTACCTAGCCCATGTAAGAATTGGTTTTCTTCCTCAAAACATAGTTCTTTATGAATTATGCTTCTTTAAAATTTGCCTGAGCCTAGGAAGACATGTTGTTGTTGTTAGGTGTCAGTGACTAGGAAGATATATTTTTGTTTTAGGTGCTGCCAGGTTGGCTCTGACCCTATGTACAACACAGCAAAACGCTGCCCAGCCTAGCAGCACCCTCATAATCATTGTTATGCTGGAGCCCATTGTTGCAGCCACTGTGTCAATCCATCTCCTTGAGGGTTTTCCTCTTTTTTCACTCATCCTTTACTTCACCAAGCATAATGCCCTTCTTCAGAGACTGGCCCATCCTGAAAACATGTCCAAAGTACATGAGCCAAAGTCTCGCCATCCTTGCTTCTAAGGAGCATTCTGACTGTACTTCTTCCAGGATAGTTTGTTCTTCCAGCAATCCATGGTATAGTCAATATTCTTCACCAACATCATAATTCAAAGGTATCGATTTCTTCGGTTTTCCTTATTCATTGTCTAGCTTTCTCATGGAAGATACAGTAGGTGCAAAATAAACATAAAGTGATGTACCAGTGACATCTGAAATAATTCATTTGCAGTGTTAAAAATGAGTTAACAGCAGATCTTTGAGGGACAGGAGGGAATTCATTCTAAAATGAGGTATTGTCTTGGTAATGAGGGACTGCTGAGTAGACGGGGAAATTTAGAATTTAGGCAAGTATCTTTTACATAGTTATTAATCTGGTTGGATAGGAACTTTAATAATTAAGTGGTATTACTGCAATATAAGTGATATTTTATTAAGCTTAAATTAAATGTACATTTAGGAACTTAATTTGAAACATTGCCTACTTCGTTATTCTATTTTTCATAATTGTGTATGTTTGGAAATTATATTTTCCTTTCTGCATTGCATTATCTGCCTGCATACTTAGCCTTTTGCTTTATTTATAGGAGTGTTATTTCTTCTGTTTTAAGGAAATTGATATGAAAGCTCTAAATGACAAACTCTGAAGCCGGCTTCGAAAGTTTCTGAGTAATCTCTAATGAAATATCCATAATAGATGAGAAGGAAAGCACAAATTGCCATGAAACGTAACTTCATTTTATAAATGTCACATGTTTTTTGACAGCTTTTGAAATTTCCTTTGTCATTTTGAAAATCAATACAAAATATAGCTAAACACCAGACTTAGCTGCTCAGCCTCAGACAAAATAAAAGATTGAAAGCTCCTGAATCACCAGCTGTCGATTGCTGAAGATCATATTGCTTAACGCAATAATTTCTTCTCCCTCCAAACATTACTCAGCCTCCACGATCTCTTGTGAAGGCCCAGATGCACACACGTTATGTCTGTGAATTCCCAGCACAAAGGCCCGGGACAGCTGGTAGTTATCGCTGTAGTTGATCAAAGTAGACAGGGCTGGTGATGAGCCACCACCATCACGGCCATCACCACGGCCACCCTCCCATTTTGAGACTGAATTATACATTCTAGCTACTTAAAAAACACAGGTTAACCAGCTAAATCCTAACCTTCTCCTTTCTTCTTCAATATCTCCACCTTCCCAGCAGTATTTCACCCAGCAAGTGAGCTCCCAGACCGAAAGTTCTTGAGGGTGGGCCCCTTAGCTTATTTCCCTTTGGAGTCCCTCCTCTAATTGTTCATGGTTATTTTCATTTACCTTCCTCCACCCCCAGATCTGCTCTGCACTCGTTCATACCCTGCTTTGTACCTCAGGGAGGCTGAGGTGCCAGGGTTCCCTTGCATCCTGGCTTCCCATCGGGTTCAGCCAATGGTAGGGCACTGCTGGAGACCAGATGCTTGGAGAAGGAAAAGGCTGGGGCTTTGCCTCCCCACTCCTCTCAGCTTTGTCTCTGGAGTTCTGACTTAGCTGCGTCTTCCCACAACTACAGCTCCCACCAGATGGTCCCCCTACCATGCCTCCAGCTCTTGTTGGACTCCAGGAATACCATTTCCTTCCTCTGCCCCTTCAGGCCTAGAAGTGCTGACAGCTTGCTGTTGCTAATCTCAGGGTGCCTCCACGTCTCTTGTTAGCACCCTTAATTTTGCCCACACCTTGTACCTTAAAAAAAAAAACAACCTTGCTGTCGAGTCAATAGTGATTCATAGCGACCCTACAGGACAGAGCAAAAATGCCCCATAGAGCTTCCAAAGAGCGCCTGGTGGATTCTAACTGTCGACCTTTTAGTTAGCAGCTGTAGCACTAAATCCCTGTGGTACCATGACTTCCTTTTACCTTATCCCTTCTTAAATTCTCATGAGTCATCTAAGTTCGATTCTGTTTCTTGCTAGACCCCTGACTGATACAGCAAGAGCTAAAATATATATACATACTTGTTTAACATATCAGAGAATGAAAAGAAGAAAGAAAACATGTATGCAACTTAGCAAAGTAGCATTCAGTTAGGATATGGTTGATTTTTCTTGTTGCCAGTATGCATGATACCAAACTTTTCAAACAAGCATTCCAGGTTTGCTTATCATTCTGGTAACCAGTAAGCATGGTGAGGCAGGGACTGGGTTCTGTATTCTCCTTCACTGCCTTGTCTCCGGGGGCTGGCTCTCTCAATAATGATGTGGCGAATGATTGAGGGCATTAGTGGCTGATGTGACTCAATACCAGCACCTCTGCTGGGACTGAAGCAGTCGTCCTTTGCTGTCTTATACAAGGCACTTTGCCCTGAGGATAAACAATATGATCCTATTTCCTGCAGCGTGTGGAGTGGGGATGGGCAGTTAAGATAATACACACTCTTGTAAAGGGCTCACAAGGTGCCCTGAGAAGTCTCCTGGCAGAGCTCTACTCTCCAGGGACAACTGTGGCTTCTGGGCTGAGGCGGCCATTGGGAAAACTACTTCTGCAAAGTGGGGCTGTCACTGAGGTCCAACACAGAACTTGAACCACCTTTCCCCTTTTATGGATTGAATCACGTTCCCCTCCCCACCCCAGCAAAAAAAAGAAATGTGGATGTCCTAAACCCTGTACCTTGTAAATATAACCCCGGTTTTCTTTTGTTATGTTCATGAGGTCATACTAGATAAGGGTGGGTTCTAAACCTGATCACTTGTGAGTGGTGTCTTATAAAATGAGAGGAGAGACACAGAGGCACGCACACAGGGGGAGACAGATACCATGTGAGGACCTGTCTACAAGCAAAGGAACACCAAAGATTGCAGCAGACACCAGAAGCTAGGCGAGAGGCCCACAGAAGAATTTGACACAGCTGTGACCCTGATTTGAAATTTTAGCCTCCAAAACTGTGAGAAAAGAAATGTCTGTTCTTTAAAGCAGCCACCCGCTTGTGGTATTTTTTGTTATGGCAGCGTTAGGAAACTAAGATATTCCCCCATTGCTGGGGGACTGTGACATGGAGAAGGAAGGCCAGTAACCAACTGAGGGATCTCCAGATTCTCCATTTAAAGAGTGGGGGCAAAACACAACCTTGAAAGGCTGATCCGAAGACAAGGTGTGTGACAGCGTCCAGTGTATGGAGAGAACATGGTCAAGTCCAACTTTCACACTCCCTCTTGGAAAAGCGGGAAAAAAAACTTCGAGCTCCAGTGGGATTTCATACACCTTACGTCTCATGATCACTTGGGTATGGTCATAACCAAAAGGAAAGGGCAGCAAAGTGAAAATAGGACAGGTTTCAGAGTGGGGCAGGCCAGGCTTGAACGCTGGCTCCACCACCACTAGCTGGGATACCTTGGGCAAGTCACACTGACTGAGTGCCAATTTCCTCATCTGTAAAGTGGCAATCATTCCACAGACCCTCAGAGCTGATGATGCACTTAATGTTTGTGGGCTCCTGGATTTGGAATCAACCCTGAAGATCGGTGATATGTACTAACTTGCAGTTTTATTAGATGCCAGGAACAAGGGCACAGCACCAATAATTTTGCCAAAGAGTTGTCTAGCTTAAGGCCCAGCAACCGTATTGGGCTTCACTCACTGCTATGTACCCATTTTGAGGGTAGACCTGTGCTGCAGTATAGTTTGTAACTTTGTGATTTGAGGGAGGAACTGCTTAAAACCTGTTGAAAACGTAACGTAGGTACTGTATGTAAAGTGCCTGGGTTCATCTTGTATGCCATTTGTCTGCCCACAGTGTGCTGAGGCAACTGAGCCAAACTCTTAAAGGAGGCCAGGCTCCATGGGTGAAGGCAGCATCCCCCAGAGGGCATTAAGTGTGGATTTTTCCTCCAGGCTGGGCTGGGCTGCACCCTGACTTGCATGGTATTAGGTGGGGCTGGAACAGATTAGGGGTTAAAAGTGATGCCAAAATCAAGTCTCCATGGGCTAGTTCCTGCTTTGGGTTTCTAAGTCATGGGCGGTGGTGACATGGTGAAAGAGGACATCCAGTGACCCGGCCCTAGCCATGCATTAAGAAGGAGAACCAGGTTGGGAACAATGACCCAGGCCCATCAGCTTTTTATTCCCCTTTATTCCGGCAATCTCAGCTTCTGTATTCCCAAAAACCCGAAGTATAGGGATCAAATCATCCTCTAGACAGACCACAGAGCTCCCTTCTGAGGGGGAGGGCATTCTGGAATGCTCATTTGGCCCCTGTCCTGCTAATCCTTCAGTCTCTCCTCCATTTCACTTGGCGAGTTAGACCTCTCAGTCCTGTTCTATCATCTCCACCTCCATCCTGCCTCTGCCTGTTGTGTGGCCAGTGCTCCAGCCACACCAGACTTCTCCCTCCTCCCTGAGCACACCATACATGCCTGTCTGGCCCCACTGGGTTGGCTAATGTCCACTGACCACTCCGATTGACCTATTCTGATTGGTTAGTTGTTAGAGCTTTCTAACATCACCCCTGCCTGAACATACCAGGCACCAGACTTGTCACTGGCTTCTTTCTTTGCCCAGCGTCTAACCACCCCATGCAAGGAGCAGGTAAGTCCCCCTCCCCCTTCACAAGGCTGCTCAGTCAGCATTTCTCTGGGACAGGCTGCCCTGACCCTTCAGGTAAAGGCCATCCTTTGGCCCCCAGTACATGTCACATGGATTCTTTCACGGAATCAAATGTTGCCTTCAGTCTGTCATACCATATTGCAAGTATTTTTCAGTTTCTTCCACTGGACTGAGCTCTTTGAGGACCTTGTCTTATTTCTCTTTGCACTTCCGTCACCCACTGGCTGAGCACATAAACCAAAACACCAAGCCCACTGCCACTGAGTCAATTCCAACTCATAGCAACCCTATAGGACTGAGTAGAACAGCCCCATAGGGTTTCCAAGGAGCGGCTGGTGGACTCGAACTGCCAACCTTTTGGTTAGCAGCCGAGCTCTTAACCACTGTGCCATTGGGGATTCTGCCTAGCACATAAAAAAAAAAAACAAAAAAAAACTAGTGCCACATAAAAAAAAAAAAAACATAGTAGGTGTTTAATACCTGTCTGATGAATACAGGAAGGAGGGACCCACGTTCACTCCTCAGCCAAGAGCCAGAGGTCAAGGGTCATGACACCTAAGTCAATTTCACTGCGCTCGTCGGTTTCAGGGTTTCTGTATTTAAGTCCGAGCCCTAGTTTTCCACAATTTCCCAAACATCTGGAACCAGTGTGAGAGGAGTTGGGTGAGGCCCGGAGCCAGCATTAGGCCATCGCGTGCTCTGAACCTGATAAAATCCTGACAGTCCCAGAAGCCAAGCTGGACTGGGGTGTGAGATCATCAGATGCCTGAGATACTTGAACCAACTTGTTCACAGCTTTTCCC
Organism: Loxodonta africana; assembly: GCF_030014295.1. Classification (NCBI taxonomy): domain Eukaryota; kingdom Metazoa; phylum Chordata; class Mammalia; order Proboscidea; family Elephantidae; genus Loxodonta; species Loxodonta africana. Next base: position 89,446,874 of record NC_087353.1, on the reverse strand, counting down.
AGTCATGTTTTTCATAATTCATGATTCACATGAGAGTTTTAACAACAAAAACCTCCAGATCAAATTTTTATATGAGATGTTTTTCACTCCTCATACAAGCATTATCAACCGTTTCGATCACAAAAAAAACTTTGCCCACTTCCATAATTATTTAAGGATTTTTTTTTTCCCCCTGACTTGTTTTTCTACTTAATTTGATTTGAAGATAGGAACTCTGGGTATTGGAAGGTGGCGTTAAATTGTGGCTTCTCAGGTGACTCAGGTAATTTGATGACCCAAATTACTTTCATTTGTGGGACAGAATATCACATATTATTAAAAATTAAAAAGAAAAAGCTGCAGCAATACCCTAAAGTCAGTTTCTCTCTTTTCTGCTGAAAGAATATTGAAAGGACTAGGCCATCTCTTGTTATTTTACGTCGATATTTTTCATTGGCTTAAGCACACAACAGAGAAGGGACACTTATAACTTTGCTAAGCATCCCATCTCTTTGACTAAAGAGTGACTTCCCCAATACCCCCATAAGTAGCTCATTACTGTCATTGTTATTGCCATTTGAAAACTCTCATTGATCTTTATTTCTCTACTGCCAGACTTGCTGCTGCTTCAAGGGGGAGCCTTGTGCCAAAATGCCTTCAAACAGCAGAAGGGAAGAGGAAAAAAAAAGATTTAAAAACAAGGAGGAATGAATTTTATGTTATATGAATTTTATCTTTATTCTTAAAAAAAAAAAAAAAATCCGAGGAAGAAATGAGAGAGAATTCGAAGATTGGGTTTTCCCTTCTTGTACCAGAAATGCCCTAGAATACAGCTAATTCTAAAGAATTTCCCTATTATAGTCACTTTGGAACAAGGTTGCTTCCTCTGGCTTTATCTGTGCTGCGAGGCCAAGTAAGGCTCCTAGCTCTAACCAGGTACAGAGTAGATTGGGCTAGTCTTTTGGAGAAGGGGCATGGTGAATGACAGGGTCATGGCCCAGGTCCTCCCTCCAGGACTAACACCTTGGCCCTGTTATCCATTGCTGTCAGGTTGATTCCTACCCATAGTGATCCTACAGGACAGAATAGAACTGCCTCATAGGGTTTCCAAGCAACGCCTGGTGGCGCAGTGGTTAAGAGCCACGGCCGCTAACCACAAGGTTAGCAGTTCGAATCCACCAGGCACTCGGCCCTCTAGCCGCTGGGAATACTGGTGACTGACAGCTGTCAGCTGAGCTCCTTTCCAAGGATTGCTCAATGTCATGCTCCTCCTGGGGGCAGCCTGTATCCATGGCTGGTCAATGGGGAGGGTATAACTGCCTGGCCCCGTTGCTTCTAGCTGGGATAATTCTGATGGGTCATCCCAGTTCCAGAGCACCCGTGGGATCAGCTGAGCCTTTTTTTGTGACTGCATCACAGCTCAGCTCTTTCCTCTGTTCAATCCTCTTCCCCTCACTTCTCCAAAAATCCTGAAGGCATTCCCAACAACATTCCTGCAAACGTATCTCTGTCTCACAGTCGGCTTTCTGGGGAACTTGACCTAATACTGCAGGGGATTGGGAGGGGGTGTAACTGGGGAACGAGAGGCTGCTGAGGGGATCAGGGACGCTTGTCAAGGGTGGAACTGTAAGAGCATGGCTGACGACTCTGAGGCCAAGAGTTACTCTGTTCTTTTTCTTTTAACATCTTATTGAGATATAATTCATATAACATATAATTTATCCATTTCAATGTTACAATTTAATGATTTTAGTATGTTCGCAGAGTTGTGCAACCATCATCTCAATCACTTTTAGAACATTTTTATCACCCTAAAAAGAAACTCTGTACCTATTAGCAGTCACCCTACATTACCCTCTCCCTCTGCCCTAGACAACCACTAATCTACTTTCTGGTTGTATAGATTTGCTTATTCTTGGCATTTCATATAAATGAGATACATATACAGTAATATTTATGCATTGAATGACATAAAATATGACACAAAATATGTCATCTTTTGTGACTGGCTTCTTTCACTTAGCATAATGTTTTCAAGGTTCATCCTTGTTGTACGATGTATTAATGCTTTATTTCTTTTTATGGCTGAATAATATTCCATTGTATGGATGTACCACATTTTGTTTGGATTGTTTCTACTTTTTCATTATCATGAACAATGTTGCTATGACCATTAGTGTACAAGTTTTTTGTGTGAACATGTTTTCATTCTCTTGGGTGTATAACTAGGAGTAGGAGTGGAATTGTTGGGTCATAAGGTAACTCTATGTTTAACTCTTGAGGAACTGCCATTTTTTCCACAGTGGCTGCACCATTTTACATTCCCACGAGCATTCTAACCCTCATGCTTCTTGAATGGGCTTTTCCTATGGGGCCTTTCCGGGATGTGAATTCTTTATCCCCACAATTCGTTCCTGTCCTATTTCCTATGATCTTTATCTTTCTAATCCTTAAGGCCCACCCGAAATCTTACCTCCTCTAGAAAGCTCTCCCTGACTATTCCAGTCCACAGGTCCTTTTTTCCTCTCAGTGAACTGAGTGCTCTGTCTTCATGGTATACCTGTGGGCAAGGCAAGGAAACATCCTATGCCTGGCCCATCTCTGTGCCCCCCAGCACCAGACACGGTGCCTGGCAAGAGGAAGGAAACCCTGAAAGATGCTTATTCAACTTCAGCATTTATCAAGTATGGGCAGGAGTGAACTGGGCTTAGGGCATGGGAGGGAGCTTGGGCAACAAAGGACAACTGGGCAAAGAGAGGGTTTTGTTCACAGATTCCCTTGTCCCAGCTGGCCAGTTACCTTGGACGCAATAACATTTTTGTATCTTGCTCTCTTGTCCACCTTGACTTTAGAAAGGGCCTCTCTTTGCGTTCTCAGAAGCCAAATGACCATATCAACACCAGCAGGTAGGAAGCATTTTGGGGCTGAGCTTTCAGTGCAGCTTGACTCCAAGACTTCCCAAATGGCCTCAGATAGTTCAATTAGAACATTCCAAGATCTATGCTGAGGTACAAAGCTGTCAGTGATAGAATAATATCCATATGCTTACAAGGAAGACTAGTAAATACGACTATTATTCAAATTTATACACCAACCACTAATGCCAAAGATGAAGAAATTGAAGATTTTTACCAAATTCTGCAGTCTAAAGTTGATCAAACATGCAATCAAGATGCATTGATAATTACTAGTGATTGGAATGCAAAAGTTGGAAACAAACAAGAAGGGTCAGTAGTTGGAAAATATGGCCTTGATGATAGAAACAACACTGGAGCTCATACAATAGAATTTTATAAGACCAACAACGTATTCACTGCAAATACTTTTTTTTCAACAACATAAACCACGACTATACATGTGGACCTCGCAGGGCAGAATACACAGGAAGCAAATTGACTGTTTCTGTGGAAAGAGACAATGGAGAAGCTCAATATCATTAGTTAGAACAAGGCCAGGGGACAACTGCAGAACAGACCATCAGTAGCTCATAAGCAAGTTCGAGTTGAAACTGAAGAAAATTAAAACAAGTCTACAAGAGCCAAAGTATGGCCTTGAGTATATCTCACTGGAATTTGGAGACCATCTCAAGAATAGATTTGACACATTGAACACAAATGACTGAAGACCAGACCAGTTGTGGGATGACATCAAGGACATCATACATGAAGAAGAAAAAAAAAAGATCATTAAAAAGACAAGAAAGAAAGAAAAGACCAATATGGATGTCAGAAGAGACTCTGAGACTTGTTCTTGAATGCAGAATAGCCAAAGCCAATGGAAGAAATGATGAAATAAGAGAGGTGAACAGAAGATTTCAACGTGTGGCTAGAGTAGACAAAGTTAAGTTTTATAATGACACGCGCAAAGACCTGCAATTAGAAAACCAAGAGGGAAGAACACACTTGGCATTTCTCAAGCTGAAAGAACTGAAGAAAAAATTCAAGCCTCGAGTTGCAAGTTTGAAGGATTCTATGGACAAAGTATTGAATGATGCAGGAAGCATCAAAAGAAGATGGAAGGAATACAAAGTGTCATCGTACCAAAACAAATTGGTCCACGTTCAACCATTTCAGGAGGTAACATGATCAAGAACTGATGATATTGAAGGAAGAATCCAACTTGCGCACTGAAGGCATTGCCAAAAAATAAGGCTCCTGGAATTGCAGAAATTATCAAACAATACCAGTAATATCACATACAAGTAAAATTGTGCTGAAGGGCATTCAAAAGCAGTTGCAGTAGTACATTTGACAGGGAATGGCCAGAAATTCAAGCCAGACTCAGAAGAGGATGTGGAAAGAGGGATATTATTGCTGATGTTAGATAGATATTGGCTGAAAGCAGAGAATACCAGAAAGATGTTTACCTCTGTTTTATTGACTATGCAAAGGCATTTGACCATGTGGATCATAACAAATTATAGATAACAATGTGAAGAATGGGAATTTCAGAACACTTAATTGTGCTCTTGCAAAACCTGTACATAGACCAAGAGGCAGTCGCTGAAAGATAACAAGGGGATGCTGAGTGGCTTAAAACCTGGAAAGGTGTGCGTCAGCGTTGTATCCTTTCACCATACTTACTCAGTCTATATACTGACCAAATAATCCAAGAAGCTGGACTATATGAAGAACATGGCATCAGAAATTGGAGGAAGACTCATTAACAACCTGCGACATGCAGATGACACAACCTTGCTTGCTGAAAGTGAAGAAGACTTGAAGCGCTTACTGATGAAGATCAGAGACCACAGCCTTCAGTATGGATTACACCTCAACATAAAGAAAACAAAAATCCTTACAACTGGACCAATAAGCAACATCGTGACAAATGGAGAAAATATCGAAGTGGTTAAGGATTTCATTTTACTTGGATTCATAATCAACGCCTATGGAAGCAGCAGTCAAGAAATCAAATGACGTATTACACTGGGTGGAGCCTTGGTGGCACAGTGGTTAATCATTTGGCTGCTAACCAAAAGGTCGGCAGTTTGAATCCACCAGCCACTCCTTAGAAACCCTATGGAGCAGTTCTTCTCTGTCGTATAGAGTTACTATGAGTCAGAATCGATTCGATGGCAACGGGTTTTTGTTTTAGTTTACTGCATTGGGTAAATCTGCTGCAAAGGACCTCTTTAAAGTGTTGAAAAGCAAAGATGTCACTTTGAGGGCTAAGGTACATCTGACCCAAGCCATGGCATTTTCAATTGACTCATATGCACGTGAAACCTGGACAATGAATAAGGAAGATTGAAGAAGAATTGATACCTTTGAATTACGGTGTTGGCGAAAAATATTGAATATGCCGTGGACTGCCAGAAGAAGGAACAAGTCTATCTTGAAAGAGGTACAGTCAGAGTGCTCCTTTGAAGTGAGGATGGTAAGACTCCTCACATACTTTGAAGATGTTATCAGGAGGGACCAGTCTCTGGAGAAGGACATCATACTTGGCAAAGTAGAGGATCAGCAAAAAAGAGGGAGACTCTCAAGGAGATGGATTGATACAACGGCTGCAACAATGGGCTCAAACATAGCAACTATTGTGAGGGTGGTGCAGGACCAGGCAGTGTTTCGTTCTGTTGTACATACGGTCGCTATGAGTCAGAACAGACTCTATGGTACCTAACAGCCATAACAGTCAGAAGCAACTTGATTTGATTTGCTAATCACAAAACAGAAAAACGTTTGTCTAAGAGGATTAAAGTAGGAGACATAGGAGGGACATCTTGTGGAGGGGAAAAAAAAAAACCTAAACCCATTGCCATTGAGTCTGATTCATAGCAATCCTATAGGACAGAGTAGAACTACCCCATAGGGTTTCCAAGGAGTAGCTGGCTGGTGGATTCCAAGGCTGACCTTTTGGTTTGCAGCCAAGCTCTTAACCACTATACCACCAGGGCTCCATTTTGTGGAGGGAGGTTCTCAAACTTCTTGTTGATGCCTTCTGTTGCCCAAGCAGACCAGAACCCCTGTGAAATTAACTCTCACACAAATAAGTCGCCAAACGCCAACTAATTATAGAGTCACAGAATTATAGAGACTTAGAGTTGGAAGAAATCTCAAAGATCTACTAGTCCAATGTGTGGTCTACAGGGGAGCTTGACAGAAATGCAGAATCTTGGGCCCCACCCAGACCTGCTAAATTAGAATTCTCATGGTAACAAGATCTCCAGGTGATTTGTGTGCACCTTGGAGTCTGAGACGTGCTTCCCTGCAGCACCCTATCCTACTGGTCACCAGGCTTCGGCCCACACCCTTCCAAGGTAGACTGAGCCATCTCTTCAGGCACTCTGGAACTCTCCTCCTTCTGAGGAGCTAAAGGTGGATTTTCTAGAGCTTCCACCTATGGATCCTAGCTCCACACCTTGAATCCATTCACGGGAGGTTCATTATCTCCCATCTGACACCCAGCAAACAGAACTAAGCTGGCAAGATTGTTACTGGAGTACAGCTTGGTTCCTGGCAGCACTGTGTAAGTGCAGAGTGTAGAGGCTGCCTGGAAAGCCCCAGGAGGAGAGGCCATGGGGTGGGAGGGTGAGGGACAGCTCCAGAGCTGAAATACCTGTTTAGACCCAGTCAAGGCTCCGGGGGCTGCACAAACATGGCTGGAATTCTTTGCTGGCAAGTTTGGTCTCATGCAGGTATTTAAAGAAAAACTGTAAACATGCCTGGCCTCTTCATCCAAGAGTGCTGGAGGTTAGTACACAAGTGCATAATTATTATGTAAGTGTTCCGTGAAAGAGAGAAACATTATTATACCTATTTTACAGACCAGTAAAAAGAAACAAAGAGAGACAGATGTCCCACTCAGAGGTAAAAAAAAAAAAAAAAAATCCAGACCTACTGCGTCGATTCCAACTCACAACAACCCTATAGGACAGAGTAGAACTGCCCCATAAAGTTTCCAAGGAGCAGCTGGTGGATATAAACTGCCGACCTTTTGGTTAGCAGCAGAATGCTTAACCACTGCACCACCAGGGCTCCCCTCAGAAGCAAGGGAACTGGAATTGACACCCGTGAATTTGGCCTCCAAGCCTCTTGCTCTGGCCAATAGGGTTCCCTCAACGAATAGGTAATGATGCCATTTGTTACCGATTAGCCAAGACTGATTCTGAAACTCAGCAGTTGCCCAGACAAGGCAGTTTAGATAAACTCCAAGATGCACATGAGATAGAAATAGAGACAGAACGGGAGCATACACCACACTTTGCCCACAAGAGATGCAACACATTTTCATAGCTGAAATTTACATAGTTCTTTATTCATGAAATTATGAACAGCTGCTATTTTGCTGCATTCCCAAGAAGAGTTGAAAAGGCAGCAGAGAAAAGAACAGACACGTTAGGCAAACTCCATCTGCCCCTCATGTCTAACACTTTCTTCCCTTCAGATAGCAGACAATGGGGTTACCAGATGTCATTGCTTGCTGAGGAAGGATGCAGAAATTTGTGGGACCTTGAGCCAGTGTGGATGACCACTTCTTTTTTACCTTGGAAAATCATAAACGTGCCCACTCCTACCCAATTCTCAATGGCTGTCCTGAGACAGAGGCTCTCCCAATGGAATGCTGATGGCGGTGGAGCCTCAGATGCACTTAGGAAATGTCACTCCAGTCTAGACCGATGTTCACTCACCGTGGCTTCCTCCTGATTTTTGAAGAAAGCTTTACAGAGTGAGAAGCTCATGCACTCCCATCACTGCGATTGAACCTTAGTACAGAGGAGGGGACAGAGGCCAGAGACACTGAGTGCAGCATAAGGTCACCTAGCCAGCAGTGCTCAGGTCCCTATGTGGCCTTTTCCCCATCATGATATGTCCATGGAGTGGTACTGGGTGGGCTAAGTTCTAAGTAGGTCTTCCAGTTTTCCTAGCCATTTGGAAGCACCCATTTTCCAATATGAGCATCCCAGGAAGCACTTCCCGTGCCCAGGTCCTGCCTCTGCCTCAGCAGTTCTCTTGGAAAACACCCATTGGACACCCGTTATGGATTGGATTGTGAACCCCAAAATTTATGTAGAAGTCCTAATCCCTGGTACCTGTGAAGGTGACCTTGTTTGGAAGTAGGATCTGAAGATGTTATGAGATAAGGTAGGGTCGTGCCAGAGTAGGGTGGATCCTCATCTAATCTGAGTAGTGTCCTTACAGAGGAGGAGAAGAGACACAGTGATAGAGGGAAAACAACCATGTGACAGCAGCATGATGCTACAACTACAAGCCAAGGGATGCCTGGGGCTACCAGAAGCTGAGAGAGACAAGGAAGGATCTTTCCCTAGAACCTTCACAGAGAACATGTTCTACGCCCTGAATTCCAACTCCTAGCCTCCAAATCTAGGAGATTTCTGTCCTTATAAGCCCCGAGTTTGCAGTGCGTTGTTACGGCAGCCCTGGGAAACTAATACAACACTAGAGTGCCTGCTTTCTCTGAGGTCACCCAAAGTTCCTCTTGGGAACCAGGAGGGGCCTCTTTCTCTCCCATCACAGGGGTATTGGATGCCAGAGTCACAGCAGCTCCCACTGCGCCCCACCCCACAATCATGTCTTGAGTTTATTTAGAGCCTGCTTCCCATGCATTTGTCTCCAGACCTAGATTCCAGAGAGTCGCTTTCCATGACCACTGAGGACAGACCATGGTAGAGGCCATCCAAACCCATCTATTCCAGCAGGAAGAAGGGCTCCTAGGTAATCCAAGGACCCCTAGGGCCCTGTCTAGTTGTAAGTGTGCTAAAAGCCCACAGCCATTTTGTACGCTGGTTAACCAAAGGATGTGTTTTTCTTGTTTTTCAGAAAGCTGCCTGTTTCTCCACACCTGAGGCTGAAATTAAAGCAGGGAGGAGCACATTCTGAAAGATGTTGTAAGGTAGATCAATTACACCACCTTCTTTGCCAATGCAAGCACTTCCCGCCATCTCTGGATATCAAAATACAGGATGGTGACAAGAGGGTATCATTTTATCTCCTTACAACTTGTTTGTGCCCCAGGCCACTGCATTTTTTTTTTTTTTGAGAGAAACAGGAAAGAAAGATAGTGTGATTCAGGAAGCCCTGTCTCTCTTTTGCCTGTCAGAGACCCTTGTAAACTCCAAATCCAGGATGCTGGCTAGTGAGGGGAAGGGGTTGGTGACCTTTGACTTTACCTTTGGGGCTTTGATTTTTATCAAAGCAAGGAAGCAATGTCTCAGTGTCAGGTTCTTGTGATTAAAGAGATGGAGTGTGTTATGGATTGAATTATGTCCCCTAAAAATATGTGTTGTAAATCTTAACTTCTTTTATGCTTGTGGTTATAATCCCATTCAGGAATGGGTTACCTTTGTTATATTAATGAGGCAGGATTAGTGTAGTGTGTGTCTTGAGTCAACCTCTTTTGGGATATAAAAGAGATTAAACAAGCAAGTAAGAGAAGAGATGGGGGAAGACATACACCAAGCCACATGAAGATCGCTCAGAAGAGACAAGGATATTCCTCAAGAGCCAACAGAGAGATAGGTTTCCCCTACAGCTGGCACTCTGAATTTGGACTTCTAGCCTCCTAAATTGTAAGAAAATAAATTTCTGTTTGTTAAAGCCACGCCTTGTGGTATTTCTGGTATAGCAGTATTAGATAAGTAGGACAGATTTTGGTACTGGAAGAGAGGGGTGGTACTCTAACAGATACCTAAAATGTGGAAGTGGTTTTGAAATTGGGTAATGGGTAGAGACTGGAAGAGTTTTAAGGTGCCTAATAGTAAAAGCCAAGATTGCCTTGAAGAGGATTATGGATGTCAAAGGTAATTCACCAGCAACAGAATGTTGCCAAAAATGTCAGTGTTAAATGTGCTTCTGGTGAGGCTTTAAAAGAAAATGATGAACGTGTGATTGGACAAAGAAGGAAGGGCAATGCTTTTTATATGGTGGCAAAGAACTTGTCTGAATTATGTTCAAATGTTTGGTGGAAGGCAGAACTTATATGTGATGAACTTGGATATCCGGCTGATGAGATTTCTAAGCAAGGTCTTAAAAGGGCCACATGGTTTCTCCTTGCTGCTTATAGCAAAATACCAGAGGAGAGAGATGGACTTAAAAAAGAACTGTGCAAAATGAGAACAAAACTTAAAGAGTTGGAAAATTCTCTTTTACAAACTAAGGACACATGTCCTAGAATGTTCACCAAGGATGTTGCTACAGGTGACTGATGGATCTAACCAACTACCACAGCAGAAAACCCATCAGCTTAAACTGAAGGGGATAGAGAACGAACAAAAGGAAAGAAAGCTGTCTGCCTCTTGGAATTCTACAGGCAGGAAACAGGCCAAAGGAGCTACATCTGTTGTCCTTCAAGAAAAGAAAAGGACCATCCCTGGAGAAGCTCAGAAATCAGCAGAAATGTTGGAAGGAGCATGGGAAGCAGGGCCTTCTCTGTTTCAAACAGTGGGGCCATAGCCTCTTATGTTTCAAAGAGTCGAATCTTTGCCAACTTGGTTCCGGAGTGTGGGGCTGTCATTAAGGTGTGCTGGGGGTTAGGGCCACTGCTCAAAATTGAGGGGGTTGGGCTGCCATGCCCAAAGGGCAGAAGAATGGGGCCTGCTGGAGCTGAAGCGGTGGGGTCGCCACTTAGATGGACTAGGAGAATGGGGCTGCCCAAAGCCGAGGGAGCAGAGTTGCCATGCCAGAGGACCTGGAAGACAGAGCTGAAGCCCAGGGCCAAGGGACCTCGACCCAGAATTCAGAGGGTGTGGCCAACACCCAGAGGCTGCAGGCCAAGGCCATTGCTCAGATGGTCTCAGAGAAGAGAGGATTGTTTTCAAGCCTTGAGCTAATATAAATTGTTCTGCTGGGTTTTGAAGTTACCTGTTATCCCTTCTTTCATTTCAGTTTCTCCAATTTGTAATGGAAATGGCTACCTTGTGCCTATTCCACCACTGTACTTTAGTAGCAGATAGCTTGTATTCACAGATGAAGAGGAGTTTTGCCCCAGTATGGAATATGCCAAAAGTCTTACCCATATTTGATTTTGATGAGTCAGGAGATGAGATTTTTGGATTTGACGTTGATAGACGGCTTTTGCAGTGATGTGATAGGGTGAATGTGTTTTTCATGTGGCAAGGACATGAATGGGGGGGGCAAAGGGTGGAATGTTATGGATTGAATTATGTCCCTCAAAAATAAGTTTTATAAATCCTAACTTCTATGCCTTGATTATAATCCCATTTGGGAATGGGTTGTCTTTGTTAGGTTAACGGACATGATTAGTATAAGGTGTGTTTTGAGTCAATCTCTTTTGAGATATAAAAGAGATTAAACAAGCAAGAGAAGCAGCAATGGGGGAAGACGCAAGCCAAGCCACATGAAGATTGCCCAGGAGCAGAAGCTCAAAAGAGACAAGGCCTTCCTCAAGAGCTGACAGAATGAGAAAGTCTTCTCCTAGAGCCCGTACCCCGAATTTGGACTTTGTTATGGATTAAATTGTGTCCCCCCAAAATGGGTATCAACTTGGCTAGGCCATGAGTCCCAGTATTGTGTGATTGTCCACCATTTTATGATCTGATGTGATTATCTTGTTGTTGTTGTTGTTAGGTGCCGTAGAATCAGTTCCGACTCATAGCGAGTGACATTTTGCACAACAGAACGAAACACTGCTCGGTCCTGCACCATCCTTACAATCATTGTTATGCCTGAACTCATTGTTGCAGCCACCGTGTCAATCCACCTCCTTCAGGGTCTTCCTCTTTTCTGCTGACCCTGTACTCTGCCAAGCATGATGTCCTTCTCCAGGGACTGATCCCTCCTGACAACATGTCCAAAGTATGTAAGATGCAGTCTCGCCATCCTTGCCTCTAAGGAGCATTCTGGCCGCATTTCTTCCAAGACAGATTTGTTCGTTCTTTTGGCAGTCCATGGTATAGTCAATATTCTTTGCCAACACCACAATTCAAAGGCGTCAACTCTTCTTCGGTCTTCCTTATTCATTGTCCAGCTTTCACATGAGTATGATGTGATTGAAAATACCATGGCTTGGGTCAGGCGCACCTTAGTCTTCAGGGTGACATCTTTGCTCTTCAACACTTTGAAGAGGTCCTTTGCAGCAGATTTGCCCAGTGCAATGGGTCTTTTGATTTCTTGACTGCTGCTTCCATGGCTGTTGATTGTAGATCCAAGTAAAACGAAATCCTTGACAACTTCAATCTTTTCTCCATTTATGATGATGTTGCTCATTGGTCCGGTTGTGAGGATTTTCATTTTCTTTATGTTGAGGTATAAGCCATACCGAAGGCTGTGGTCTTTGATCTTCATTAGTAAGTGCTTCAAGTCCTCTTCACTTTTAGCAAGCAAGGTAGTGTCATGTGCATAACGCAGGTTGTTAATGAGTCTTCCTCCAATCCTGATGCCCTGTTCTTCTTCATATAGTCCAGCTTCTCGGATTATTTGTTCAGCATACAGATTAAATAAGTACGGTGAAAGGATACAACCCTGACGCATACCTTTCCTGACTTTAAACCAATCAGTATCCCCTTGTTCTGTCCAAACATCTGCCTCTTGATCCATGTAAAGGTTCCGCATGAGCACAACTAAGTGTTCTGGAATTCCCATTCTTTGCAGTGTTATCCATAGTTTGTTATGATCCACACCGTCGAATGCCTTTGCCTAGTCAATAAAACACAGGTAAACATCCTTCTGGTGTTCTCTGCTTTCAGCCAGGATCCATCTGACATCAGCAATGATAGCCCAGTTCCACGTCCTCTTCTGAAACCAGCCTGAATTTCTGGCAGTTCCCCGTCGATATACTCCTGCAGCCATTTTTTAATGATCTTCAGCAAAATTTTGCTTGCCAGTGATATTAATGATATTGTTCTGTAATTTCCACATTTGGTTGATTCACCTTTCTTGAGAATAGGCATAAATATGGATCTCTTTCAGTCAGTTGGCTAGGAAGCTGTCTTCCATATTCCTTGGCATAGACGTGTGAGCACCTCCAGCGCTGCATCTGTTTGTTGAAACATCTCAATTGATATTCCATCAATTCCGGAAGCCTTGTTTTTTGCCAATGCCTTCAGAGGAGCTTGGACTTCTTCCTTCAGTACCATCGGTTCCTGATCATATGCCACCTCTTGAAATGATTATCAACTAATTCTTCTTGGTATAATGACTCTATGTATTCCTGCTATCTTCTTTTGATGCTTCCTGCGTCATTTAATATTTTCCCCATGGAATCCTTCACTATTGCAACTCAAGGCTTGAATTTTTTCTTCAGTTCTTTCAGCTTGAGAAATGCCGAGCGTGTTCTTCCCTTTTGGTTTGCCCTCTCCAGCTCTTTGCACATGTCATTATAATACTTTACTTTGTCTTCTCGAGATGCCCTTTGAAATCTTCTGTTCAGTTCTTTTTCTTCATCAATTCTTCCTTTTGCTTTAGCTGCTCGACACTCAAGAGCAAGTTTCAGAGTCTCCTCTGACATCCATCTTGGTCTTTTCTTTCTTTCCTGTCTTTTCAGGGACCTCTTGCTTTCTTCATGGATGATGTCCTTGATGTCATTCCACATTTCGTCTGGTTTGCGGTCACTAGTGTTCAATGCATCAAATCTATTCTTGAGTTGGTCTCTAAATTCAGGTGGGATATACTCAAGGTCATATTTTGGCTCTCATGGACTTGCTCTGATTTTCTTCAGTTTCAGCTTGAACTTGCATAAGAGCAGTTGATGGTCTGTTCCGCAGTCGGCCCCTGGCCTTGTTCTGACTGATGATATTGAGCTTTTCCATCATCTCTTTCCACAGATGTAGTCAATTTGATTTCTGTGTGTTCCATCTGGCGAGGTCCATGTGTATAGTCACCGTTTATGTTGGTGAAAGAAGGTATTTGCAATGAAGAAGTCGTCGGTCTTGCAAAATTCGATCATTTGATCTCCAGCATTGTTTCTGTCACCAAGGCCATATTTTCCAACTACTGATCCTTCTTCTTTGTTTCCAACTTTCTCATTCCAATTGCCAGTAATTATCAAAGCACCTTGATTGCATGTTCGATCAATTTCAGACTGCAGCAGCTGATAAAAATCTTCTATTTCTTCATCTTTGGCCCTAGTGGTTGGTGTGTAAGTTTGAATAATAGTCGTATTAACTGGTCTTCCTTGCAGGCGTATGGATATTATCCTATCACTGACAGTGTTGTACTTCAGGATAGATCTTGAAACGTTCTTTTTGACGATGAATGCAACTCCATTCCTCTTCAAGTCATCATTCCCAGCATAGTAGACTATATGATTGTCTGATTCAAAATGGCCAATACCAGTCCATTTCAGCTCACTAATGCCTGGGATATCGATGTTTATCTGTTCCATTTCATTTTTGATGATTTCCAATTTTCCTAGATTCATACTTCTTATATTCTAGGTTCTGATTATTAATGGATGTTTGCAGCTGTTTCTTCTCATTTTGAGTCATGCCACATCAGCAAGTGAAGGTCCCAAAAGCTTTACTCCATCCACGTCATTAAGGTCGACTCTACTTTGAGGAGGCAGCTCTTCCCCAGTCATCTTTTGAGTGTCTTCCAACCTGGGGGGCTCATCTTCCAGCACTATATCAGACAATGTTCCGCTGCCATTCATAAGTTTTTTTTTTTTTTTAATGCTTTTCAGAAGTAGACTCTCGGGTCCTTCCTCCTAGTCTGTCTTAGTCTGGAAGCTCAGCTGAAACCTGTCCTCCATGAGTGACCCTGCTGGTATCTGAATACCGGTGGGTGGCGTAGCTTCCAGCATCACAGGAACACACACACCCCTACAGTACAACAAACTGACAGACACATGGGGAGTGATTATCCTATGTGTTGTAAATCCTAACCTCTATGATGTTAATGAGGCAGGATTAGAGGCAGTTATGTTAATGAGGCAGGACTCAATCTATAGGATTAGGTTGTATCTTGAATCGATCTCTTTTGAGATATAAAGAGAGAAGAGAGGAGAGAGTCCTCCTATCACCAAGAAAGAACAGCCAGGGGCAGAGTGCATCCTATGGACTCCAAGGTTCCTGTGCTAAGAAACTCCTAGACCCAGGGGAAGATTGATGACAAGAACCTTCCCCCACAGCCAACACAGATAGAAACGTTTCCCCTGGAACTGGCACCCTGAATTTGGACTTTTAGCCTCCTAAACTATGAGAACAAATTTCTGTTTGTCAAAGCCATTCACTTGTGGTATTTCTGTTATAGCAGCACTAGATAACTAAGACACAGTGCCAGGCAATTAGGTTGACTAGAAGAGGCCACTTTCTGATAAGGAGATAGCAAGTACCCAGACAGCACCTGCTGGGCAAGAAAGGAGAATGGGACCCACTCTTGGAGATAGGTTTCCATAGTGTCAATATTTCCTCACTGAGGGTCTTCTGAGGATGAAGGGGCCATGGGATAGGGGTCAGGGCATGGGGTTTGTGGTTCAGAGTCTTGCCTCTACCTCCTTCCGACCATGTGGTCTGAGCTGTTAATTCTCTGATGGAAAAGGAGACGATGGTCATGATGCCTCCCTCAAAGGGTGGTTGCACGGTTCAACTGTAACAATGCATCTGAAAGCACTTTGGAATCTGCACATCTGGATATAGCTAGGAGCATTCTCATGAGTAGGAGCTCAATGGATTAATTTCCTCTTTCCCCACAGCCCTGGGATTTGATGTCATTCTTCAATAGGCACTGCAGGGATCTTGTCAGCCATACCCGGTCTATCCCATGCCAACAATTAACAAATAGGACACTGATGCTGAGCAAATCATCAGGGTTGACCTGGAAATCTGCCATCAGGAAGAATCAGTGGAGACTCCCAGTTCCAGGCTGCCTTGATTACCCCACACTACCTGCCTTGGACTGTGAGCTTGTTGTCTGAGAGAAGACAGACTTGCTCAACCCTGGACAAGAAAACCCAAGGGTCTATCGACACCCACACTGGAAAAACCTTTCTTGGGGCACTCCCAAATGGCTAGCATGTCTGTAGAATGAGAATGGCACGCTCAGCTTGCTACCAGGAACATGGAGTTTCACCCTCCCACCTCCTCCAGTTAGGAGAGACCCCAATCAGATGGCAGAGTGCCAGCCCCAGGGTCTATACCTGCAAGTTGTCAAGTTTCTACCACCTGCATACTTGATGTTCATGTAATTAGAAGGATGACTCTGGGGCAAAGCACTCATCACACCTGCTCTGCAGCACACGTCAATGCTCTTTTCATCACTGTCTGGAATGACCTCTCATTTAGAGGGAAGTTGAAAGCCCACCTGGCCTCTTCTCAAAAGTCACATAAGTGGCAAAGTAAATCAAAGCAAATGTTTTTCTTGTCTCATCTATGCCGTAATTCACCCTGGGCGAGTAGCTATTTACAAGGCTGGCTTGTTCTTTCAAAACCATTCAGAATGACTAGCACGGTACCTGAGGAATCAAGAACTCCACTTGCAAGCCTGGCGATACTACCAGTTGCCAAGCTGAGGCTGAACCTGGTGTTGAGGGATTCCCAAGGACTAGCTGACCATCAGAATGTTCAGTTTTGTAAGGGCCTTAGCATTTTTAACTGGATCTGCCACAGCTGGATATGGAGCCCAGCATGAGGAGCTGGGCCCCAGTGAACAGGACCCCAAGGGCCATAGGACCATGAACATTTCTTCAGAGCAGGAGAGGAGCGTTCCTGCCTGGCCTTTAAGATGGGGTTGCAAGGGTGGCAAGGGCGGCTGCGGGAACCTAGAGGAGTCACAGGGACTATTTGGTGGATGATTCAGGCAGAAGCTGATAAAAGTCCTGCTCTGGGACCCCAGTCAGTGTTCCATCCTTGGGCTACAGATGCTGAAAGACTCACCCCTCTCCTGTCAGAACCAGAGAGAGGGAAAAAAGAATCCAGGAGTTTCCCTTTCCTCTTCTCAGCTCTGACCATTCTCTCTCCTGACACCATCTGCTCCTTTGAGGTAGGAGGTGAGGAAAATGAGGGAAGAAAAAGAGGAAAGAGGGTACGCAGGAGAGGGCGAGCTTATTCTGAGGGTCAGGGGTGCATGGAGCTGCGTGTGTGCCCTGGTGCTGCCCTGTTGGAGGCAACCTCCGCCTCTGTGCTAAAGTTGCCAGCTGTTGCCGGGGGCCAGTCCTTGGCATTGCTGCAGCCCTGCCAACCAGCCCAGCCTTTGCGATAGGCTTTTTCTCATTCTGCTCATTTCTCAACCTTCCATTCAAAAGCTTTTAGCACAGATGCCTTGTGCATCAGTCCAATGCTAAAAAGATGCAGTAAAGTGAAATTTTTGCCATATGTTAATACACATGTTTGAGTTTCCATAAATGCTCAATGCGGTTTTTATGGTACTCGGAGTGGTGGTGTTTATACTGTTTTGAGGGGCTTTGAATTCAAATGTGCAAATGATTTTTTACAAGATGTGATTCAAGGACGAGCCCCAGTTGGGGTTGCCTGCCATCCAGATGGGGAAGACTTTTGGTTGCTTTGAGTCTGCCACTTGGGACTCTGGGCAAAGCCCTTCTCTCCCTGACATCCTCTTCTTCTGCTCCTCGCTATGTGCAGGGCCAGGGGCTGGTTTGAGGTGTCGCCAGGACCAGGCTGTTTGGGATTCAGGTGTGCACACCTGAACAGAGAAACATCCAGGTCCTCACACACCAAGTATGACCACATGTCCTGGTGGGATCTGGAGGAGGGCTTGTCACAGGGGAGGAGGGGTCAGAGCTGGAGCCTGTGAGATCAAAAGACTTGGTTGGCAGGCAGAGGTTACAGAAAAGGCCTTGGGGATAGAAAGGGGCAAAGGGCCTGCTGAGCATTCAGAGCTGGATGGAGTGGAGGTTTGTATGAGGAAGTACAGGGGATCAGATGAGGTGGGGCTGGGTCTGGACAAGGGATCCAGTCTCAGCCCCCCATTCTCTGCTGGCCCTTTAAGTACCGAAGATATTCTCACCACTGCCCAAACAGACCATCTTGTTCATCCCTCCAGGCCTTTATGCAAGGTGTATTCTTGTTTAAAATGTCCTTCCCATTTGTCCATCTGGAAACTCCCTTCTGGTCTCACCCCAAAACTCAACCTCTGCCCTTCCTGGCCAGCCTACCCTGCCTGCCTGTGTTCTGCCTTGAGTCCAGCACAGGCCCCCTCTGGCGGCACGCTGGCCTCAGGGTGGGCACACCTTGGGCCATGGGCCTCTCTCACTGAACTCCCTGAAGGCAGGACTATGCCCTTTACATGTCTGCTCCTATGGGAAGGAAGAGAGGAGGAAAGGGCTGACTCCAGGGGCCTGGCAGGAGCTGGGGTGTGGCCTGGAGGGGCTGCCCCTCTCCTCTTCCCGTCCAGCTTGCTCTCTCCCTCCTGCCCAGGGGGCCACATGAGGAGCTGAGCTGTTTTGACACTCCCTGCCACCCAAGGCTCCCCCTGCAAGATGGTGCAGGATGGGGGCATTGTCAGACCACTGCCTGGCAGAGGGCAGCCTGGCCCCAGGAATCGCCCCTGTGGGTGACGATGCTGGTCCGGGAGGCAAAGGTGTCCTTGAAGGCATCATCCCGCGTTGGAGGGTAGCTACAGGGCTCCCAGCTCTGGGCCCAGCCCAGCCCACCAGAGTATACTAGAGTCTGCTGTCCAACCAGCTTTCCCCTGGAACCCAGAGGTCGGGGCTTCTGTTCTGTCTCCCCCTGATCATTTGCCCTCACATGTCCAGAGTTGTTCATGCCAACGTCTCAGGCTTTGTGAATGCTGTGGGGGAGCTGACACATTCTGGGGGAGCCCCGGGGTGTGTACTACATATGGAAGGGGAGGTGGGCATCTCTGTTGTTTTAACCCAGCGTCTGTGAAATTTGGAAAAAGGTAACTCCCCTTCTGCTTTTTCCCAAGGGACTGAGGGGCAAGGGTACGTAATCTTGGAGCCTCAATCTCCTTCAGGGGGTTCATATAGATGTTGCCTGTAATTATAGGTTGATAATGATATAATTTATAGTATGTATATCATCATTTGTGAGTGACTGGACAAGCTGGCAGCCTACAAGGGTGCAACCATGTCATAAGCTCGTAAAAATGTAATTATATTTCTTTCTGATCTAGCTTTCGCCTACCCAGTCAGATTGGAGTATTGTGAAACAAGTGATGATGGGTATGTCCTGGAATCATTGGATATTCAATAAACACGGGGAGCTTGACACCTGAAACCAAGTGGCCTTTTTCTTTTTTTGGTCTGGTAGCAGTGTCTGACTTGGGGCTGGGGGAATTACATAAATGGACCCCACAGGGCCCTGGTTTAATACCAAGAAGGCCCCCCAAGAAGGAGAGAGCCTGGCCAGATGACCCAGCCTTTGTATGAATTCAGAAGTATCCCTAAAAAAAAAAAAAAAACCCTAGACCCCCAGAATTCCTGGTTTCAGGGGAGACTCAGAAGACTGTCTTTCTCCTTGTCTCTCTCCCCCAGGGAATTCTGGGGCTGAAGACACTTGTCATGTCTTCCAAGCCTGAATGAATCTCCCAGAGTTTAGATCTGGATAGAGTTTGGTTGGGACTTAGAGCGATGGTTGGGAGAGATTGGGCTTTATCTGCACCCCATCGCGCATTCTCAGTAATAAGCAAAGCTGCAGAAAGCCTTTGGCCCGAGATATAATAGTGTAATGTAATTACAGTAATGATACTTTGTAGTTCTATAGAGCCTTTCATCTGTGGATCTCCAAGTCCTTTATAAACATTAATTAATTCTCATAACTGGGCGATGAGGTAGGTGAGTATCATCATCCCCATTTCACGGATGAGAAAGCCAAGACACAAATGGGTCCTCAGGAAAGTCCACTCCCAGGATGGTGGCCATCCAGGTCTCCTAATGTGGAGGGAGGTCTTCAAAAGCCCTGGGACAGACCCGCAGCAGGTCCTCCAGGGGTTCCTCAGCAGTACCCACCCAGGGATCAGGCTGACCAGGTAGTTCCCCAGTTCTGTGCCCAGTGCACTGGCCCTGGGGGCCAAGATGGGTCCTGAAGCCATTCTGATGACAGGGAATCTCAGCAGCTTGATCCCTGGAAGAGTCCCTTCTGTGAAGGGACCTCAATGATGAGCTCACTCTGATATCAGAGAGTGAAATCCTGACCCAACCTCATTCTCGTTGGTGCCCCTTCTGTAGTGGTGGCCCGAGCTTTTTTTGATCACTCCCACCCGCACCCCCCCAGCCCACTATCAGTTGCCAAGCACTGTCATCCGTATTTGTTATGCCTTCTTATCGCCACCAATCTAGGCCAGGCCACACATCAAACCAAACCCACGTTTATTTCTTTGGACACCTACTTGTTCGGTGGCAGCTTCTGGGAAGGCCTGATGTAGCAGAAAGACATCTGGATGGAAATTTAAAAAATAAAAAAATCGAATCTGTTCCAGGCTCTGTTCCTTGATAGCTGTGTGACTTTGGGCAAGTCCTTTTCCCTCTCTGGGCACTGGTTTCTTGTCCGCAAATGAAAGGGAAGTTAGATTATCTTTCAGTATTTTCCTAGGGTGGCTTTCTATAATTCCTCACTGTCTACTTGAAGCCCCCTTCCTTCTCTGTGCCCCACCCCCTAGTACATCCCATAAACTCCCATAAAGGTTCTGAATCATGGCCATCGTGTCACTTTGCTAATGGACTTTCAATCTCTTCCTTTGGCTTGCAAGAAGTCTAAACCCCTCAGCCGGTCGTTCAAGACTTCGCATGATCTGTTCCAACTTCCTTGTCTCCAGGAATGTCATCACGAAACTGTGGCTCAGCCAGACCTCCTTTTCCTTCAAAATAGGCCACAATTATCTCTGTTTTTTTTTTTTTTTTTCATGGCTTTGGCCATACTATCCTACCTCCTTAAATATTTCCCTCTCTGCCTATTTTCTGCTCTGCGAAGGTCAACTACATGCCTACAGCTGTGCTGGATGCTGGATTAAAATTCGGTCACCTTCCAAGGCTCCACTCACAACTTTCCTTCTCTAGGAGATGGCTGTCCAAAGAGGAAATATGAATTTAGGCTGCATTACTAGAGGCTTCTTGGGGCCCTGGCGGCACAGTGGTTAAGAGCTCAGCTGCTAACCAAAAGGTCAGCAGTTCATATCTACCAGCAGCTCCTTGGAAACCCTATGGGGTTGCTATGAGTTAGAATGGACTCAACGGCAGTGGGTTTGGTTTTTGGTTTTATTCCGCATTGCTCTTAAAGGGGTTCCTGAATGGTACAAATGGTTAAAGTGCTCAGCTGCTAACCAAAAGGTCAGCAGTTCAAGTCTACGCAGAGGCACTTTGGAAGAAAGGCCTAGTGATCTACTAAAAAATCAGCCATTGAAAACCCTACAGAAGACAGTTCTACCCTGACACATATGGGCCCAGAGCACACGTGCACCAGAGCAGACTCAGTGGCAATTGGTAGTGTCCACAAAAAGAGAGATATCGGTCCTGTTCTCTAGAATGCTTGATTTTAGAGAAGCAGCAGGCCGGTGAGGGAGCCCCACCACATGCAATTGGTTAGGGGATCTGTGATCATTTCGTTGCGAGAAAACTCCATGAGCCAGGAGACCCTCATTCAAATGAAGAAGGACTGTTCTGTGAAGCCACAAAGAGCCCGTGGGCGTAGCTTCCAGGAAAGAAGACTGTAGCTCAATATAAGA
This sequence comes from Loxodonta africana, assembly GCF_030014295.1. Classification (NCBI taxonomy): domain Eukaryota; kingdom Metazoa; phylum Chordata; class Mammalia; order Proboscidea; family Elephantidae; genus Loxodonta; species Loxodonta africana. Next base: position 89,425,338 of record NC_087353.1, on the reverse strand, counting down.
AAGAACATTCTTTCCCATCAGAGCTGTCTGGAAACGTGATGGGGTAATGAGTTATCTATAAGTGCTGGCTCCAGCTGAGGCCAAGGGAAGGCTCGTCATGGTGATGTGTCCTCCCTCTCGGAAGTGTCAGGTCCCAGGACTTGGGTGGGTCCTTAAGCCTTACGCCTAACTGAGGTCAAAGTGTGAAGGAGGGACTGCTCAGCATGGCCTGTGCTTCCCCAGGCCCCTGGAGGGCCCCCTGTGCTCCTGATGTCTGGAATCATCTACAGAGCCAGAAGGAGTGCCCCCCAGTGTGATGTGTACACTTCCCTGGGCTCTGCTTTCTCCTGGTGGGTGTTCTAAAAGAAGGACCAAAGAGGGTTGCCTGACCTGTTGTACAACATTCCAGAAGGGCAGACTCCAGGAGAGCCCTGCCTAGGTCCACTGGCCCTTACCCTTTACTGAGCACCAGCTATTTGCCAGGCCTTTGTGTTTACTGCCTCAATGGTCATTCAGTACTGGCATCTATCCCTCGTGCCAGACACTAGACTGCCATAGAGGGCAGACAACAGAACTTGGAATCAGGGGACTAAGGTCTGGACTTCCACTCTGTTCCTGTATGAGTTGTGTGGCCTCAGGAAAGTTTCATAACCTTTCTGAGCCTCAGGTGATTATGAAAATGAAAGAGTCAATGAGACAGAGGTACATGCTGCCTGTCATTTTACCTGGAGGGCAGGAAAGACCATTCTCAGATAAGTAATTAAAAGGACCAAGGGGATAGTGGTGGCCTTGGTGGTGGTGGTGGGGACTGTGGGGGGAAGACAGTGACGAGGCTCCTGTCTCCCTACTGTAATTCCCTGCACCAGTGAAGAGTGAGAGGCTGCATCTGTAAACCAGGTTGAGGACAGTGGAGGAGACTGGGGTGTGTTCACAGATCTCTAAACACACAAGAGAGAATTCCTCACTAGCCTTGAACTCTGAAAGCATGGGTTGAATTCATTCATTCATCCGACAAATATTTAGTGAAAAAAAAAGTACCTCTTAAATGCCAAGCGCCCTTCTAGATACTGGGGATTACAGCAACGAAAAAAACAAAGTCTCTGCCATTACGGTGTTTATATTCTGGCAAGAGAAGACAGAAAATAAATGAAAGAAAACAATACAGAACATAGTATCAGGAAACGTTAAGAGCTATGCAGAGCAACAAAGCAGGGCAATGGGGGCTGTTTTACGCAGCGAGATCCAGGAGGGCCTCTCTGACAAGCCCCCTTGTGAGTGGAGATGTGTGTATACTGAAAAAATCAGCCAGGTGGGTTTTGAGAGGAAGAGTCTCTCAGGCAGAGGGAAGAACAGGTGCAAAGGCCCTGGGGCAGGGCGTGGCAGGCACATGAGCACTGAGACGCTGTCACTGCTGTTCATGGAGTGCTGCCTGGGAGAAGGTTCTGGTTAGGCCCAGGTGGGGCACACAGCAGGTGTCTGAGAAGGGAAAGCTTGGGTGCTGGGCCGGTTCACCACCAGCTTGCTGTGTGACAAGGACAGCTCCCTTTCCCTTTCTGAACCCTATCTCTCTGTCTGCACAAGACAGGTCAGCCTGAGCTCCAAGGGTGGACTCTAACATAAGTCTGAAATCAGGGGACCAACAAACAGGCCTATAGTGTAGGAGTCAGGAGTGGAGTGGAGGGTGGGAAGGTAGCCCTTGGTGAAGGTGGAAATGGACCAGTACTAGCAAAGAAGGTGCCCCTCAGCCCTTGCAAATTCCAGCCCCTCACTCCCCCTGGTTTCAGCTGCTACAGGGGCAGGCCTCAAAGAGGGCACCAGTGGCTGAGGTATGTCCTTCCATGGCTCCCCAGCATGTCCAAGTGACCACGCCAGCAGTTAGTGAGGTTTGCCCCAACAGCTTGATCCCTGGAAGCCTCCTCGACCTGAGTGGGTGTGGTAGGAAGCTGCCCTGAAATTCCTGGAAGTGGAGCAGACCTGGAGCCCGGCACCTGGGCATGCAAGGCCTTGCTCCAGGAGGCCCTCCAAGCTGGAGTGGCCCCTCCTTCCCAGGGCACTCGAGACTTTGACTGAAGACCACAGCACGCACCCTCAGGTCTACAGATGAGGCCTTCCGGAGTAAAGGGCCAGGCCACCCTAACTGAGTCTCCAGCTCTCTGAGCCTAAGTGTCTTCATCTATCTGGTGGAAGGAAGGATCCTGCTGATCTTGTCGGGCTCTTGCAGTTTAAATCAGACTCAAACAGGACCACCTGTGTGGAAAGTTCTTGGCGAATTCTGTTGTGCTATAACTAGGTTGGTTTTCATTGGGAAAGGACCAGAACCCAAATTGGATCCCTCAACTCCTTGCTCTGTCCTCTGTGTTTGACTAGGTTGCCTCCTAAGGGTGTCCCACCTCCTGGGACACCCCATATAGGCCTTCGCCCCCGTATCCCCCCCTTTTTTTGTGACCTATAGTTTTCACAGTTGTGTGTGTTGTCCCATAAATCAGTGCTTCTCAAACTTGAACATGAACACGAATCACTGGGACATCCTACTAACGCGCAGATTCGGGTTTAGTAGTCCCAGGGTGGGGCCAGAGATCTGCCTTTCTAACAAACTCCCAGGTGACCCTGATTCTGTGGACTCAGGGACTGCAATTTTAGCAGAAGAGTGCAGACAACTGAAACTCAACATGGTAAAAACCAAGTTCATGTCTTTCCTTCCAACCATGCCTGCCCTTGTCCTATGTCCCCCACCATGCTGGCTAGCATCTCCATCGAGCTCTTCCTCTCAAGGTCTTAAAAAAAATTGTTTTTCTTGAGGTATAATTTACATACAATAAAATGTACCCATTTTAAGTGGGTTTTGACAATTGTATATGCTCCTGTAACCATCACCCTCGTTGAGTTCTAGAACATTCCCACTACCCTCAAAAGTTCCCTCCTGCCCCCTAGTTATTGATCTCTCCCACCCCCAGTCAGCCTTCTCAAGGTCTCTGCTCTTATATTTCTTTCCTGTCTCTTCTACTTCATCTCCCTGGCTTCTAGATCTTACCCATCGGTGCGGGAACACATGCTAGCACCTCCCTTTCTTGACCCCCACACACTAGCCTTGTCAGGACAAGACTGCTGAAGCTGCCTATTGACCAGGAGAACCTTTGAAGGCAAGGACTGAGCTTTGTTTTCTCTTCACATCATTTGCAGTCAAGAAACACTTGTTGAAAAATGAACGTTGATACTCACGGCTCCAACTTTCCTGTTGATTGTGCATTGTTGAGGGAAGAGATGATTATCTATTTTGAGCGGGAGCATCCAGTTGTTTCCATAGATACCTGATCACAATGACTAATTAAACACAAAAAAAAAGGTTTTCTATTTTATTATCTGCCTGATTAAAAAAAAAGTCTAACCTATTATTCAGTTGTTCAAATTTTTCTCCTTTTTAGAGACATTAGTAGTCTTTTATGGCCTTGAGAAAGATTTATAAATAGAAATCAGGTTTCTTTTTATAATGAGGCTTTTAGTGTTTATTCCCAAAGATGACAGTAGGTAAAAACCTCCTACTGTCATCATTTCTGAAAATGTATTCATTCATTCAGTAAATTGGCCCTGTGGAGGTTGGGGAGGGCTAGTCAATAGAACACAGGCTAGTGGAGGAGGCAGGTAAAGAAGGAGGCTTAGGATGCAGTGTGCTGGGATGGCGATAAGCCCAGGAAGTAGAGGGAATGCAGAGGAGGGAGTAAATATTCCAGAAAAGTCACAGAGGGCTCCATAGCTAGACTTGAGTTTTGTCTTGAAGGATGAATAGGAGCTCACAAGGTGAGAAGAGTAGAAGGGCTTGCAGATAGAAGGAAGAGTGTGAGCAAAGCCACAATCCAAACAAAAGCAAATCAGTTGCCGTTGAGTTGATTTCAACTCATGGTGGCCCCACATGTTGCAGAGTAAAACTGCACTCCATAGGGTTTTCAAGGCTGTGACCTTTGGGAAGCAGATTGCCAGGTCTTTCTTCCAAGGCACTTCTAGGTGAGTTCGAACCACTAATCCTTCAGTTCATAGTCAAGTGCTTAACCGTTTGCTCCACCCAGGGCTCCTAAAGACACCATAATAATAACAAATATTATTTTGTTAGATGCTTACTGTGTGTCAGATATACTTCCAAAGGCATCGTCCATGTTAAACCTTTTTTTTTTTTAAACTTAAAAAAAATTGTGGTGAAATCTGTATAAAATTTGCCATTTTAACCATTAAGTATGCAATTCAGTGGCTTTAATATATTTACAATGTTATGCGACCATCACAACTATCTACTTTCAAAACTTTTTCATCACCCCAAACAGAAATTCTCTTAACCAATAATTTCCCATTCCTTCCACCCCTCAGTCTCTACACTTTTGGCTCTTCTGGATATTTCATATAAGTGGGATCATGTAATATTAATCCTTTTGAGTCTAGTATATTTCACTCAACATCAGGTTTTCAAGGCTCATCCATGTTGTAGCCTGCAGAGGACTTCATTTCTCTTTATGGCTGAATGATATTCCATTGTGTGTATATACCATACTTATCTATTCATCTGTTGATAGACATTTGGGCCACCTTTAGACTGCTGCAATGAACCTTGGTGTACACACAGGTTAAATCTTTAGGTGCTAGCTACAACATTATGAGATATGTATCTTTATTATCCTCATTTTACAGACATGGCAATTGAGGCACAGTGAATTTAAGCAACTTGCTCAAATTCACTTGCCCCAAAACTTGTAACTGGCCACGCCAGGATCTGGACCCAAGCAGATTGGCTCAAGAGTGTGAACTGGGGACCACAATACTTCACTGCCAGGTTGAGGGAGCAATTGGGTGGGGGTGGGTACTCAAATGGGGTTATCCACGGACAAGAAAAGCCTCCCAAAATTTTGAAAGGTCTTGAATGCCAGGCTGATGAGTTGGACATTTCCCTGTAGACAATAGGGAGTCATTTAAGGATTTAGATGGGGGAGAAATGAGATCAATTTGCATTTATGGATGATGGCCCAGGCAGCAGTATGGTGTATGGATTGGAGGAGCAGAGACTGTCGTAGGAGATGATGAGTCCTGATCCAAGGCAGTTCCAGGGCATATGGAGAGGAGGGGTGGGCTGAGTTCCTGGTAAATGCTCTGGGTAAGGTGCTGTAAAAATGGCATGGTGGCAGAGGCATCTAACCACCTCTAACTTCACAAAGGGGGAGAAGAATCATTACCAGCATCAAGCACTCAGGGCTGATTCCTATGAGGTGGAGGTCAAACATATCTCCTCTCACCAACCTTTTTGCCAATTCTGACACCAGCTGTCCCTCCCACGGCACTCTCTACTTCTCTGCTGGGTTAGATAATTCATTGCAATGGCCACACAGAACTCACAGACCATACTCAAGGTTATGGGGTTTATTAGGGAAGTAATAGGATACAACTCAGGATCAGGATCAATTAAGAAGTAACAAGGACAACTCAGAATACTGTTCTTAATCAGGGTAGCTTCTTCTCGCCCCCTACCGCTGGGTCCTACTCGGGGCCTTCTGTTGTTGGGCCCTGTTCAGGGCCTTCTCCGGCAAGTGTTACAACTCTTAGCTCCTTGGGTTTGTAAGCCTAGCTCTGCCAAATGTCTGGAGGCACCCAACTCCTCCAGCAAGCCCCCTGCCCGAAGGAGGTCAGCTTTCTTGCTCCATGGGCCAGGAAGCCCAACATACCATCTCCTGCCAGGCTCCTGTTCTGCTGCTTCTGTTGCCACCGTTTCTTTGCCTGTGCCTCTTGCCATTGTCTCTTGCTCTCTTCCGCGTTATAGCTCTCTTTCTCTCTGTATCCTGGGTTCAGGACTTCCTAAGAGCAGGAACCCCAGGTCCAAAGGGTATCCTTCAATCTCATCTGTTCTCCTTGGTGGTAGCGAATTCCCCTCTTCACACCTCTAGGATGGCTCATTTTAAGCCTAGCGGGATGGCAAAACTGACCAATCCTTTCATTAGGGTTTCATATACCTTGTTTGCATGGTCCCACCCCTACAAAGGGTGCCATGCACCTTCTTTACATTATCAGTAAGCTATTCAATCCTCTTGGTGATCCAAGCACTTCATTTGCATAGACCCACCCAGTCATTTGGTGGGAGTTACAAGACCATGGTGAGAAAAGCCATGTAAAAGTGACCCATCTTGTCTTAAACGCTAGCAAGCAGCTACCTAAGATGCATCAATGAGTCCCAAGCCACCTGGATCAAAGAAGAATAAAGAACACCAAGCTCACAAGGTAAGCTTGAGCCCAAGAGTCAGAAAGGGCTACATGAACTAGAGACTACATCATCCTGAGACCAGAAGAACTAGATGGTGCCTGGCCACAACCGATGAATGCCCTGACAGGGAACACAACAGAGAATCCCTGAGGGAGCAGGAGAACAGTGGGATGCAGACCCCAAATTCTCATAGAAAGACCAGACTTAATGGTCTGACTGAGACTAGAAGGATCCCGGTGGTCAGGGTCCCCAAACCTTCTGTTGGCCTGGGACAGGAACCATTCCCGAATCCAACTCATCAGACATGGATTGAACTGGGCAACAGATTGGAGAGAAATGCTGATAAGGAGTGAGCTACTTGTACCATGTGGACACTTGAGACTATGTTGGCATCTCCTATCTGGAGGGGAGATGGGAGGGTAGAGGAGGTTAGAAACTGGCAAAATGGTCACTAAAGGAGAGAATGGAAGGAGGGAGCAGGCTGACTCATTAGTGGAAGAGTAAATGGAAGTATGTAGTAAGGTGTATATAAGTTTATATGTGAGAGACTGACTTGATTTGTAAACTTCCACTTAAAGCACAATAAAAATTATTTTAAAAAATAAATAAAAGTGATCCATCTTACCCCAGGTGCTCCGAGTGTCCAGGGGCCAGTGGGATCCAGAGGCTGCGTTAGGTTTCTTCCCTCCCCAAGGATTCACTTGGGTGGGCTCAGGCTGGCATGACAGAGAATCTTCTCCCTGGTGAGGCCATTGGACAGAGCCCAAGGTCCCAGCCAGGCAGGCTTTTTCATTCTGAGACAGGATCCACCCTGGAATGGGCATCACTGAAGCCAAACAGCAGCCCAGGGGGGTGCAGATTCCTAGGAATACAAATGAATGTGGAGTTGCTGTTGACCTTGGTCTATAAAACATAGACCAGGGCACTTGGTTAAAGTGCAGACACTCACGCCCAGAGACTGATTTAGTGTCTGAACCGGCCAGGCCCAGATGCTTGTAACCTGTACCCATCACAGGCGGTTCTGGTACCCATTGAACAAGGCCTCTCTTGGGGACAAGGGGCCAGGAGGGTCATCTCTGGATGTGAAGAATGACATTAGCTAACACCAGCATCTTCCTAGTGCCAGCAGAGAAACCTGTCTTCCCCAAAGGTGAGCAGAAGATCCTGAGAGAGCCCAACCCCCTACTTCTATTTGGGGGAAGTTTGAGGGCCGAAATCAGGGTGAGCAGAGGGACTAGGGGACTTGTCTTGGAAGAAAATTTGCATGTTCTTTTTACTTAAGTCGTTTGTCTCTTTGGGATATGGTTCAGGGGATTGGTGGGATGACAAGACATATCTTGTCCCTGCCACTGCCACTCACCTCCTTTCCTCATTCTTCCCCTCTAACCCCAAGCAGAGGAGAAATGACCCATCCATCTGCCTCCTGCAGTTCTCACATTGTACTGTCAACATCTGTCTCTCCCTCTGAGCTATGAGCTTCCCAGGACATGAAATGAATCTATCTGTATACCCAGGGTCTAGCAGACACCTGGCATGAAATGCTCAGTGAAAGCCCAAGGACGAAGAGGATGAAAAAGCATCCCTGGAACCTCCCTCCCCACCCCAGGAGCCCTGGTGGCGCAGTGGTTAAGAGCTCGGCTGCTAACGAAAAGGTCAGCAGTTCAAATCTACGAGCTGCTCCTTGGAAGCCCTAAGGGGCAGTTCTACTCTGCCCTATAGCGTCACTATGAGTCCGAATCAACTTGATGGCAACAGGTTTGGTTCTGGTTTTTTGGAACCACCCCAATGTCCCAGAGAGAGAGAAAGAACACCGTTTTAACTGTCAGAAACATGACAGAGAAGAGGCAAAAAGACATGGGATCAGCTACACCTGCATGAAGCACAGTTCGTACTTCTCTTTATTCTGTAGTAGTATAAAAAATAGTAATCTTCTCATCAAGATATAAAATGAAAACTCAGAACAGCACACACATGGTAGCAGAATCCATCAATTATGCCTTCTCTACCGACAAGCACCCTGCCCGCTCACACCCGGAAACCCTGTGTTCACTTTGACAGGCGCATAGCTTTGTGTTGCCAGGAAGACAAATGTCTCACTCCCTTCCTTTTATTGGATATATTGGTCATGGTCAGCTATGGTTTCTTTCTTGGTAAGTGCGACTATTGGAAAAAGATGTGAAAATCAAAGTCTGTGTTTGTTCATATTTCTAAGAGTTTGGCTTGGCCAATCTAAAAATCATGCTTAGACTCAAAGTATGACTCAAATGAGTATTCTGAGTACAGAACAGTCTGTCCCTGAGGGTATGTGACCCCACGTTTAGGAACAGCAACAGTGTATTACATACGGTTTTTCTTCTTTTTTAATGATGGAGTGAAAATGGTGTGATCTAGCTCTTCATATGTTTCCTTATCACCAGTAATTAATCTGCTGGCTCGCTTACTTTGGACATGTTATCAGGAGGGACCAATCACTGGAGAAAAACATCATGCTTGGTGAAGTAAAGGGTCAGCAAAAAATAGGGACACTCTCAGGGAAATAGATTGACACAGCGACTACAACAACAGGCTGAAACATAACAACGATTGTGAGGATGGTGTAGGACCGGGGAGTGTTTAGTTCTGTTATACACTGGGTTTCTATGAGTCAGAATCGACTTGATGGCACCTAACAACAACAGCCTACAGATGATGCTAGGATAGATGTAGAAAATAATATGATGTCAAGCCAGGAGGCCATTCGGTTTGAAATTTGTGATGGATAAGCTAAAATGTATTTCTAACATCTGCGACGTGCAAAGCAAGTATGGAAATTCTGGGGAGTTCTTGGTATTCAGATTTGCAGGGGTAGCAAATGGGGCTATAAAACATAAACCCCTTGTTCACACCTGCCAAAGGTTTTGTCAACAAAATACACCTGTGGAGGAGAAGCATTCACTTTGCGTGAGGAGTTCCTGTTTTGAAAGAACAAAAAACAAACAAAGAAAAAAACTCTAAAAATTCTGAAAATGCAAAAGAAGTGAAATGCACCTGAAATCATTGCACTTGAGGGCGGGGAGAATATTGATTTTTTCTGGTGAAACTGTCACTAACAAATTATTATCTGTTAACTCATAACAAAATTTTTTTTTTGTTTTTTTAACTCATAACAGCTTAAGGAAACAAAAACATTCCTGAAACTCAGAGTTACACATATTTGATTTCTTGGAAAACAGTGTTTATCGTGAAGAAGTCATGACAGGCGTATTTCATCTGTGAATAAAGGTAATTTGGAAGGAGTTGCTGGAAGAGAAGAGATAAAGGAGAGGTTTAGTTTAACTTAGGTGTCTGTGATGCCTACAAAAGGGAGCAAATTCAAAATGAGATCATCAGAAAAAGAAAACTGGAAAGGTGGAAGGACATTGCAGAGAAAATCAGTGTTTTCTAATTCTGTACCATCTGACAGGGCCACTGGTTGGGCAGTAAAGGACCCACTGCTGTTTATGTAAGAAAAATCTCAACCTCTATCTCAATGATAGAAACTCTTAGATTTTTGCTGGTGTTGAAAAGATGGTGAAGACCAACCTCTCTGCAGTCAGAAAGATTTATAGACTTCATAACCTGGGTGGTCAAAGCCGCAAGGGAAGACTTGAAAACGCGTGCTAAGATCTGGCTACACCGCAGCATGGTGTAAGGGGGAAAAAGAAGGATGGGTATGCGTATTGTTATCCCCTCCTTGGACTTTGGGATGATGAGGCTTTGGTAGACAAATGAAGAAAACTATGACGTGCGTTCATTCTGTTCAGGTCTCTGTTCTACTCTGTGCATTCATCTGTGAAAAGATTGGTGATTGCCTAAAATATACGTCAAGAGGAGCAGTGAAGCAACACGCAGGACGCTGGGTAGTTTGCTGGAAACACGTTGGGTTGTGTATCATCAGGCTTTCTCGGCTGCAACTGAGCTGCCGGCAGAGATTATTGAAACTTTGGAAGAGGCATTAAACGATTATCAGACACACAGGTGGCCCGTGAATTGAGGATGCCTTTACACGTGCTACGTGGTACACGAGCTTTTTTTTTTTTCCTGATGAGTTCAAAGGGAAACCATAGACGTGTTTTCATTGCCTTCAAAAGTAAAGCAGTCTTTCACTGTTTATCATCTCAGAGAAACGATGACTATTTCAAAACCGTGTGGTAGACAGCAAAGGAAACTTGCCAAAAACTAAACTGGAGGGTTCAAAGTAAAAACAAAACAAAACAAGAAAAGCTTCTTTCAGAGAAGGAAAATTCTGGTATGGGACAGGATGAGTGTGTGGGAGAGATCATGGAAATTCAGAGAGTGATTTTTCCCACCTTGTCAGACCGGGATCCAACACTATCTAACCTATAAAGATTTGGACGCTGTATTGCTAAATTTAAATGCGTGCTTTTCAGAGAAAGGTTACAGCAAAACAAAGTATGTTTTAAAGTAACTGAATGCAATAAACCAATACATGAAGCATGGCCAGACATATGGGATAAATTTGCAGACCCAATTTAAGAGCTCAGAGCTTTAGTTCCACCAAAGCCACACAGAGCTTAGCTTCTGCCATGATCGCTGGTGCTGGCTGGTGGTGGGTTCAATATCGTCACCCAGTAATGAGAATAATCATGTAATTTTGTGAAAACATTCACAGACGGGGGAGCATATGAAGAATGAGTGAGTGAATGGGTGAAACAGCAAGTCTCTAGGGTGGCTGCAGCCAGGCAGAAAGGATCAGTCAACTGAAGAGTGAAGAGCTCAGGCCCATAAGGAGGACCAAGGTAGCAGACAAAGGCTTGCCCCATCCTCCTTTCTAAAGACTCAACACTTTGGGTCCAACTCCTTCAAGGATGCTGCATGGGGTTCCAGGCAGAAGCCACCACTGAGTGGGTCTCTGCCAGGTTTGGGGAGTCTGAAGGAGGACTCAGCAAAATCCACATAAAAAAGCTACTTCTTTTCATTTGCCGTACCCTCTCCCGAGCCTTGGCCTGTTGCTCCTGTCACTCCTCTTTGCCACCATCTGCAGCTGTCTCCTCTCCAGCAGCCAACATCAGGCCTGAGGGGCCTGAAAGGAGTACTGATAAGGTGGGAGGTTTGGGTGCTCCTCTGTTGTGTGGGGAACTTGCTGGGACCTCTCAGAGCCTCTGTTGCACAATGTGGCATGTGACCTAGTAAGGCTTCTGCTCAAGGGTGTTAGCTCACATCTGCACCTCCCAACTCCCCAGGGTGGGGATGGTGGGAGGCACCCATAGACCGAGGTGACCCCTGTGAGGGAGATCGTGGACCATGAGAACGGGAGCTGTGGGCTTGTAAGCTGCGTCTTAGAGCCCCCTGGTGGGTTTCAGGGCCAACACTTGTAGTCTGCTGAAGTCTCAAAGACAGGAAGGAACTGTGGTTGGGGAGAGCGTTGACTGGATACCAGAGACTGAGGCTGAATTCTAATTCTGTGCCGTGCCAGCTGGGTAGAGATCTTGAGCTTCTCTGAGCCTCAGTTTCTTCAACTGTAAAATGAGAATCAAATAATAATACGGCACTCCATGGCAGAAAGACCTGGTGATCTGTTCCCGTAAAGATTATAGCCTAGGAAACACTATGGGGCAATTCTGCTCTACATAGGGCCACTACGAGTTGCAATCAACTTGATGGCACACAACAACAACAACAGAGGGTGGTAGTGAGTCTCAAGTCAGATGGTAGACAGAAAAATACTTCGTAGACTACAAAATACAGCACAAATGAGAGACTTTACTATCAAAAATCCTAACTGGGAGAAAAGTTTGGTGGCTTAATATAGAATGACCATATAGACCAACAATCCCAATCCTAGGCATATGCCTAAAAGAATTGAAAGCAGAGACTCAAACAGATATTTGTACACCAGTGTTCACTGCAGCATAATTTACAATATCCGGAAGGTAGAAAGAACCCAAGTGGCCATCAACAGAAGAATGGATAAACAAATGGTAGTATTTACACACAATGGAATATTATTCAGCCATAAAAAGGAATGAAGTCCTGATACACACTACAACATGAATGAACCTTGAAGATATTATGCTGAGTGAAATAAGCCAGACAGGAAAGGACAAATATTGTATGATCTCACTTATGTGAAATATCTAGAATAGGTAAATGTATAGAGAGAAAGTTTATTAGTGGTTACCAGGGGCTGAGTGAGGAGTTATTACTTCTTGGGTATAGAGTACCTGTTTGGGATGATGAAAAAGTTTTGAAAATGAATGGTTGTGATGGTTGCAAAAGAAAAAAAAAAAAATCCCAACCTGGATCCTAACTTCTGGCATGCTTCCATTCCCAGGGCTTTGGCTTCCACATCTTATATAGGGTTGCCAGAGAAAATACAGGACACCCATTTAAAATTGAATTTCAGACACACAATAAATGCTTTTTAGTACAAATGTGTCCCAAGTATTACACGAGACGTACCAGTACCAGTTACCATCAAGCTGATTCTGACTCATGGCAACCTTGTATGTGAAAGTAGAATTGTAGTCCATAGCGTTTTCAACGGCTTTTCCATCCTAAGGATGGAGGGACTCAAGCTTTTTGGTTAGCAGCCAAGCATGTTAGCCATCCGCACCACCCAGGGATCCCAAACTTAAGATTAAAAAAAATTTGTTGTTTACCTGAAATTCGAATTTAACCGGGTATCCTGGATTTTATTTGCTAAATCTGGCAACTCAACCCTGCAGGAAGCCCAGGGTGAGTGCAGGTGTTGCAGGTAACCCTCACCACACCCACAGATGATAGGGAGAAGAGAGGCTTATTTGCATCTTATTATCCCTGCCTGAGGTGGAAGGAAACCACAGGGCTCCACGGACTGACCTGGGGTCACCCAGAGAGTAAGGCAGGAGGGCTGGGCCTCACCCCAAACTCAGCCCCAGACCCAGTGACTGGTCTGCTGCCAGGAGGGTGGGGTGGGGGCTGCCTTTCTCAGCGCTAAGGACAGCCTCTCTCCTCTAGGCAACTGTTGTGGATTGAATCGTGTTCCCCCAAAATACCTGTCAACTTGGCTAGGTCATGATTCCCTTGTATGATTATCTATCATTTTCTGATGTGATTTCCCTATATGTTGTAAATCCTATCACTATGTGTAATGAAATGGATTAGTGGCAATTATACTGATGAGGCCTACAAGATTAGGTAGTGTCTTGAGCCTATCTCTTTTGAGATATAAAAGAAAGAAGCGAGCAGAGAGATGTGAGGACCTCATACCAACAAGAAAGCAGTGCTGGGAGCAGAGCTTGTACTTCGGATCTGAGGCTCCTGTGCTGAGGTGCTCCCAGGCCAAGGGAAGACTGATGCATCACAAGGACCTTCCTCCAGAGCCGACAGAGAGAGAAAGCTTTCCCCTGGAGCTGACGTCCTGAATTTGGATTGTAGCCTACTAGACTGTGAGAGAATAAATTGCTCTTTGTTAAAGCCATCCACTTGTGGTATTTCTGTTACAGCAGCACTAGATGACGAAGATACTATTAAAAACAAGTTTTCCTGATATGTGTGTTGGAGGACATAGTGGGAAGTCTACTGATGTCTGTAATTTATTTTGAAATGTATGATAAAAAAGATGAATTTAGGGATGGGTAGAGGGAGCAATAGATGAAAGGATATATTGTAGAACAAAGACAAAATGTTAGTGGTAGAATTTAGGAAGAGGGCTATGTGGATTCACTGTAAATTATTTCAACTTTGCTGTGTTCGAATTTTTCATAGTAAAATGTTGGAAAAAAATTCCACTAATTAAAAAAATCTACTCCTTATAGGAAAGTTATCAAACACAAAACATCTCCAATAATCCCACAATTCAGCCTTCTTTTGCTATATTTCCTTCTAATCTTTCTCTAGGCATTCATGGGTTATTATTTACAAAATTGGAATCAGTCTGTATATCTACGTTTCAGTCCTGTTTTTATCACACAACAACCACAGTTTTTGAATGTTTATAGTGTACCAGCTCTTTACATAGTTCCCTCGTGTAATTCTCATGTCTTACTGACAACATCCTCCTTCCCTCCACCACTCCATGAAAGAAGTCCACAGCATCTGTTGTAATGGCTCCATGATATTCTAGCACAAGGGTGCCACATAGCTTAATCCAATCATTTAACTGTTGTTGGAAATTTAGGCTGTTTCTCTTTTTTTGTTGTGGTGGTAGAAATATCTATAACAAAACATTTGCCATTTCAACATTTTTTACATGTACAATTCAGCCACATTAATTAAGTTCACGTTGTGTAAGCATGACCAGAACCCCTTTCCAAATTTTTCCGTCATCCTTACCACAAACTCAGTGCCCCTTAAGCAACAACTCCCCTTTTTCCCTCCCCCATTAATAAACTTAGGTCTCTATACATTTGTCTAGTCTAGATAATTTCATATAAATGGGATCATATAACACTTGTCCTTTTGTGTCTGACTCATTTCACTCAGCATAACGTTTTCAAGGTTCATCCCTGTTGTAGCATGTGCCAGAACTTCATTTCTCTTTATGGCTGAGTACTATTCCATTGTAGGGATATACCACGTTTTATTTAGCTATTCATCCATTGATGGGCACTTGGGTTGTTTCCAACTTTTGGCTATTGTGAACAGTACTGAAGTGAACACTGGTATACAAGCATCTGTTTGCGTTCCTGCTTTCAAGGGTTTTGAGTGTTTCCCAAGGAGTGGAATCATACGATAATTCTATGTTTAACTTTTTGAGGAACTGCCAAACTGTTTTTCACAGCGGCTGCACCCTTTTACATCCCCACCAGAAACGGATGAGTGTTCCCATGTCTCCAAGTCCTTGTGAACACTTGCTGTTTTCTCTTTTTCTGATCATAGCCATCCTAGTGGGGGTGAAGCGATATCTCATTGTGGTTTTGATTTGCATTTCCCTCATGACTAAGGACGTTGAGCATCTTTTTGTTTCCCATTTTTCACAATTATAAATAAGGCCTCTGGAATACCCTTGGGCAGAGGAAGTTTTGTCGTTTATCTCGGTCTCCCTTTCTTCAAAACAGCTTCCTAGCCTGCATAGTTCTCTGGTTCTACCTCCGGTTAAAGAATTTCCCCAATGTCCCCTCCCCCTCATTTCTAGCATTTCAATGTTCTTCCTGGACTACTTCTTGAGGAGTCAGAGAGGTTCCCCAACACAGCCCCTCATTCCCAAGCAGGTCACTAAGGCTCAGGGAGGGTCAGGGACTGAACCCAGCGCGTCAGCAACTGCGGCTTCAGCCACCTTCTTTCCACTTTAGAGAGTAGTTTGTTGGGGAGTGTGGGAGATGCAGGGATCAGATGTCTGGAGGTCTGTGGGGTGCAGGGGTTAAAGGACACCCTGGGGGGGGGCAATGGGGAATGGTCATTGGCAAAGAGCAGTAGGGTAGGAGAGATCTTTTAAATATGTCTTTATAATTGAATGAACCATTTCAATTCCATTCTATCCACTAGTATCACCACTTCCCAGTATTTAGAAGATTTTTCTGTTTTGTTTCTCTGTCTCTATTTTAAACCTGGAATTTAAAACCAGACCACTGCCACTGGGGCAGGTGCTGACAGGGAGACATGAGGAGAGAGAAGGTTACCATTTGGACCATGCCTCACTCCTGTATTTTCAGAGGGCTAAGAATGCCCTTGAGCCACCTGGGCTAGGATGCAGCTATGCCTGGCACCCTGTGTGACTTTGGGCATGACAGTTCTC
Source organism: Loxodonta africana (assembly GCF_030014295.1). Lineage (NCBI taxonomy): Eukaryota > Metazoa > Chordata > Mammalia > Proboscidea > Elephantidae > Loxodonta > Loxodonta africana. Next base: position 89,409,430 of record NC_087353.1, on the reverse strand, counting down.
CCAATGAACTTCAGTTTCCCCATCTGTAAAGCAAAGATTATAGCTTTGGAAACCCGATGGGGCAGTTCTACTCTGTCCTGTAGGGTCTCTATGAGTCGGAATCGACTTGATGGCACACAACAACAATGAAAAAGCAAAGGCAATGCTTTCTGTGTCCCCCCTGGTTGCCATAGGCATGAAGTGAGACAGGGTATAGGAAGGTGTGTGCTTGGGCCAGAACACAGTAGTTCCTTCATGATGGTGAGTGGGATTTCCACCTTCTCTTGGGCCTCTCAGGCCTGAGCCGCCTTGGGGAGGTTGCGTTGACTTGCAGACTTGGCTTGATTCCACCTCTGCACCATTCTCTTCCCTGGAGCCCCAGTGGAATGTTTTCTCTTCCCTCCTCCTCCTCTTCCTGTGCATTGTTTGTGGGACTCCTCCAGGGTCCCGCACTCCCCCGGGGCAGCCAAGCTCTCTCCCGCCAGCTCCTACCCTGAAGCCCACCAGGCTGTTTCCAATTTGGACGCCATGCATCTTGCTCTTTCAGATAGTCGTCGCCTCTTTGAGGGAACTAATGATGATCTAGGACTCTGGGGCCCCAGACCTCCCCAAACTGAGATAAATCCTGCCCCTGTGCAGACAGGGGGCCTCCAGCCCTGCATCTGATCCCTCCACTAGGCTGGCTGAAGGCGAGGAGGCGTCTCCGGGAACCCTCTCTCCTCTGGTGGACTTCGAGGGACATGGCTGGACCCACGGAGAAAGAAGGAGAAGGACTCCTCCAAGGCCCTGAAGGGGGTCCCACAACTGAGTAGGGGAGGCTGTCAGGATTTTGTGAAAGGGCTAGCTGGGGACGGCTTATCCAGCAAGATTCGAATGTCACCAGCTGGAGCAGAAGGGAAATCACTTAGCCCAGCTACGTAACCAGGTTCAGTTCTGCAAACAGTCCCTGGTGTCTTCCTTGCACTGGCCCTGAGCTGCCTCCTGGAGACGCAGGGGGGAATAAGGCCTAGTTCCTGCTTTCAGAAGCTTCAAACACAAGTGTTCATAAGGACGGGAGACATTAGACTCCTCATCCGGTGCTGGTGGGGTGAGGGAAATGGATGGGCAAACAGACAGCTCAGTGATGGGATGGTAATGGTGGGGAGCATGGGGCTGGGGGAGCCTCGCAGAGAAGGTCTGACCGATCTTGGGCGGGGGGGAAGGCTTCCTGGAGGAGGTAACCCTGACCTGGGCCTTGTACGCTGAGAAGATTATGAAAGCCTGCCCATAGATAATTAAAAATAAAAAATAATACCAAACTCAAACTCATACAATTATACATATGTCAAAATTAAAATAGCCTCTTTCAAGATTTTCTGATTGGAACATTTTAGATAAGTTCATCAATAAATATTCGTCCTTTTTTTTTTTTGGTTCTGCAGGTACCATATGCATGTGCTCAGGTAAACTACCCAGTGTGTTTCTGGGTGGAGACTCTGGGCAGAAAAAGCAAGTGTGTGTGTGTGTGTGTGTGTGTGTGTGTGTGTGCGTGTGTGTGTGTGTGTGTGGTGGGCATTCATGCCACAGGAGGGCTGAGAAGACGCAGGCATGTTAAGCTGGCGATGGCTATGTGTGGCTGGAGTCCTGGTGTGTGGAGGCACCAGTGGTGGAGGTGTGCCCAGGCACGAGGCTGGACAGATGGGCTGGGTGGTAACTGACTCTTGGCAGCTCTATGGCCTTCCCTGAACCATGGTGACCCTGACCACTGACCAGGCTGGACAGGAGCTGCTTCAGAAAAGGTGTCAGGTGACAAGAAGGGCCCGTGGAGCCCCTCTCTGAGGTTTGGTTCTATCCAGTGAAGGACACCCCAGCCCCTCCAGGCAACTTCCCGGACACTAAGGTAGCTGTAGTGTCTCCTCCCCCTCCGGCTCCTTAGTCGCACTTGGATTCACACTGTGCCCCCAAGCCAGGCCTCTGAATTGGGGGGTTTAAGTGGCGATGATTTGCGGAGGGGGGGCTGCGTCAGGGTCTGTGGGGAGGGGAGGAACAGGGCAATCTGATCTTCCCAGAGGACACCCCTCTCTGGAGAGGGCAGGTCCCCCAGCTGTGCCCTTCTCTTCCCAGCACCCCCAACCCTTCCCCTCTGCCTTCTTAACTTTTCACTTCCTTCTCTTTCACATCTGCTGCTGGCTGGCCAGAGTTCCACCTCCAATGTACTAATTTAAAAACTTCAAATTAATCGAGGCTTAACAAGAGAACTTTGGGCTTTCTGTGGGTGTAACCAAGTGGAGTTTGGACTCACTTCCCCCCCAGCCGAGGGTTCTTCTCAAAGCACTTGTGGTTGAGCATTAAAAACAGATGTGGCCCCCAGGTGGGGAGGCAGGAGTCCACCTGAGCTGCTCCGCCAGACCAGCCCTCCCTTCCCAGGGGGAACTCAAACAGGGCTTAGTGCTTCTGTCTGGTGCTTGCGTCTCAGCCACCTGCTTGGGTGGTTTCAGAGATCCCTAGCATTCTGGCCCCCTGTGACTTAATTTTCTAAACCCCGTGTGGTTCTTAGAAGGAGCTCTGAGAGGCCCTTCCCAGGGGCTCAACCTTCCTTGAGGTTGTGGGGGTTGGGGGTTGGATGGGGAAGAGCTCAGCCTTGGGCCAAGTTCTATCCAGGGAACCCCTGCCCTGGAAGCCCCTCTCAGTGTTCCCAGGTAGATGGTGTGTAGTCCTGGGTCTCCTCTAGACTGGGAGGTGGGAGGCCAGAGGGTGGTCTTACTTGATGCTGAGGCCCAAGCTTTGCTAAGAAACCAAACCAAATCCGTTGCCGTTGAGTGGATTCCAACTCATAGTGACCCTATAGGACAGAGTAGAACTGACCCATAGGATTTCCAAAGAGCAGCTGGTGGATTTGAACTGCTGACCTTTCAGACAGCAGCCATAGCACTTAAACACTGGGCAACCAGGGCTCCAAAGCTTTACTAGGGACCTGGTAATACATTACAAACAAAAACCAGTTTCTGGAGGTTGATTATGACTCATGGTGACCCCATGCGGTTGTGTCAGAGTAGATTAGAACTGTGCTCCATGGGGTTTTCAATGGCTGATCTTCGGAATTAGATATCCAGGCCTTTCTTCCTAGGCCCTTCCAGGTGACCTCCAACCTTTCACTTCCTAGCTGAGTGTGTTAACCCGTATACACCACCCAGGGACTCCGATATTACAGCAGGTGCTCAATAAATGCTTGTGATATTGAACTCTGTGCCAAGCACCCCCTCTGTTCAGTGGCACTATCAGAGTGTCATGGCCCTGGAGAGTGGGCCTTGGGGGAGGCGGCCTGGTGGGTGGGGGGAGAGCAAGGTGCAGAGGCCTCCGTGGGGGCCTTTAGGGGTCATCTTTCTCCGCATTGGCTTCTCACCTAGCGCCAGAGCCGAGCACCCGGAGAAGGAGGAGTCTGCAGTCTCTGCCCATCACCTAAACTGCACCGGGTGGGGAGGGTAACAATTATTGGGAGAGGTTAAAAAAAAAAAAAAAAAAAATCATTATCAAATAACTACAGCTTGAAAAAGTTGGCTGGCGGGACGGAAAACGCGGCCTGGATCGCGCTGTGGACGCCGCGCCCAGGCGCACCGCGGTGCAGTAGCCAAAAATGGAAGGAAGCACATCTGTAACGCATTTATGCGATGTTCACCTTTGAGACCGCGCGGCTGGATGCAGGCGGTGAGTTCACGCGAAATGAAAAAGTCTTTAAGAGGGCTTTCCCTAGGGTACCCTGCCTGGCGCAGCGGCCTCAGGGCCGGCGGGCTGGGAAGGGCGCCCCCTGCCGGGCTCGGGCAGAGCTGAGGTGGCGGAAAAGGGGACCGAGTGCCGAGTGATGGTAGGTAGGGGGCTAGTGTCCCAGGCAAGAGAGTCCTTGCGCCTCACTCCTGGGCCTCTCAGGCTCCCACGGACCGCCGCCCCTCTATAACTCTGAAAAGCCCAGAGCCCTGCGGGCCCAGCTCTGTTTGGAGACAGAATCACCGGCGCCCTCTGGGAGGCAGGAAAGGCCGGGGGATGAGAGCGTGGGGATGCTTGGGCACCTTCAAAGTGACTGGGTGAGGGGATGAGGAAGCTGGGCCAACGCTGACCACTCTGAAAAAAGGGAAGGTGAAATGTGGACCGGTGGTGAGTGAGAAGACCGGGAAGGCTTTTTAGGCGAGACAGATGTTTGTGGCTTAATGGAGCGATGTGTTGACCAGGAGGTAGTAATGGGTGCAATTGCCCCTGGGAAGCGGTGGGGGTGAGAAGTGCCACCTCTGCCTTTGAGAAGGGAGGAGTCCTTGTACTTGTCTAAAGTGACTGTCTGGGAAGGTGGGTCTGGCTTCGGTCAGGAGGCAAACCCTCACTTGGGGGACATCATTGGGTGTAGGACCATAGAGGGGGCTGGGAATGCGTTTGACACATTGGTTCAGATTACTCATCTGGGAGACCTTGAGCCTGGACCCTGGACAGGCCCAGGGGGATGGACAGGCGCCTTGGAGCTGGCTGGCCTGTCGGTGATTGATGACACAGAGGAATGTGAGGAGCACTCCTGTTCTCCAAGGAAGAGCTGGTCCCTCTCCTTCCATCAGGAATCATGAGTGACAAGAAGGGACTCTTAGGATGTTCCTGCTGGAAGGGTCCAGCCACTTTTTCTACAGATTGGGAAAGTGAGGCTCAGAGAGGTAGTGGCCCACCCAAGGGAGGTACAGCCTGATTTCTATCCATGATCTCATGCCCAAGAGTCAGTGCATACTGCAAAGATGTTGGAAAGGAGGAATCAGAGGCACAGAGCCCTCCACAGGCCATGGCTAAGTGCTCAGCAAGGGGTTAGCACCTGCTGAGTGATCGCTGTGTATCGGGCACTGTCCTAACCCTTTAACACGCACTGACCCACTTAAGGAAACCCTGGTGGCACAGTGGTTAAGAGCTATGGCTCCTAACCAGAAGGTCAGCAGTTTGAATCCACCAAGCATTCCTTGGCAACTCTGTGGGGTGGTTTTACTGTCCTATAGGATCGCTATGAGTCGGAATCGACTCGACGGCCCTGGGTCACTGGGTTATAGGGTCGCTATGAGTTGGAATCAACTCAATGGCAATGGGTTTTGGACCCGCTGAAGGGTCAAAATAGCTCAGCCTCTGAGGTAGCTATTCCATTTTACAGACAAAGAAGAGACATTAAGTAATAAGATTATGAGACCATAGCAAGGATTTGAACTCAGGCCCTTTGGTTCCAGAGTCTGTGCTCTTAATCTCTGTGTTGTACTTTATACATAAAAAAAAAAAAAAGGAGATGCCTAATGAGTAGTTGTTGAAGGAATGAGTGGAAAAATGAATGAATGATTTCAGAGGCTTTCACACATGTCGGTTACCCTCCATTACCTGATGCCTCAGTGTCTCCATCTTACCCATGTCCCTGGGCGAGTGAGGTTCCCTTGTGTGTTTTCACTGTGACGGTTTCTCTGAATTTTTAACTGTCTCTCTCCTTCCCTCAGGTTGCTCAGCCTCCCCAAACACCTGGTTGTGGAGGAACAGCGAAGTAGCCTCGGCACTGGAGATGGCCCACCTCACTGTCTCGTGCCTTCTCCCCCTTCATCAGTTGTTGCTATCTCACCTACACCTCACCTTCTCACATTGCCATGATCTGAGCTATCTTCTCAGAGGCTACCTGACCCTCTTCTGCACTGACTTTTTCTCAGATCCCAAAGCTGTAGGTCTGGAGGGCTAGCAAGGTGGTTGGAATTTCATCTGAGCCATTCTTCCTTGCATTGTTTGCTTCTCGCTAAAGTCACTGATCCAAGGAACTTGGTCTCTGAGCCCTACCTACTTTGGGAATCCCATTTCTGGGTAACATGGTAAAAAAAAACTCTTTTTCCATGTCTGGTCAGAGTTTGGCCCACTCAACCTGAGGTCACGTGGAATCTCTTGCAATTGAACTCAAGGCAGCTGTACTGCTCTGTCCAGCCATTTCATCTGTTACTTATATGGCCCAGACCGTGCACAAGTTGAACCCCTTGGACAGAGGTTCAAGCTTACTTAGATCTGGGTAGGCCTTGATCCTGGACCCTAACCAGACCCAGGGGATGGTCAGAAGCTTGGGAGCTGGCTGACCCACAGATGACTGATGATCGGGAGTCCAGACCCTAGCCCTCCCAGGGTGAGATGCAGAGTAACATTTAGCCAGGAGGTGGGTGTTCCTTGGGTGGACGGGCACCTGGGAGCAAGAGCAGAAAGGAGGAGAAGTGAGGAGCCTGGTAGCACTGAGTGAAGCTTAGGTTGGGGCTCCACTGTCCAGGAGGAATGGGAGTGTCCAGGTGTGGACAGGGCAACAGACTGCCAAGGGTTTTGGGCAGATTGACAAGGGCAAGGTCTGGCCTGGGGTTCTGTGGGCCTAGGATCTGGGGCTGGGCTATGCCATGGGGGTTTGACTCTAGGAGGATCTCATTGCTGTTGCTATTGCCACCGTGTAGATTCTGACTCATAGTGACCTTATAGGACACAGTAGAACTGCCCCATAACGCTTCTAAGGAGCAGCTGGTGGATTGGAACTGCCGACCTTTTGGTTAGTAGCTCCTCCAGGAGGATAAAATACAGGGGCCTTATTAGGACTGGGCCACAGGATCAGACAGAGCTCCCACCACAGAGAATCAAGGGTCTTAAGCCAAGGAGTGCTAGGAAGTGGGTGGTCGAGGAAGGACCAGATTCTATAGCAAACTCTCTCGCGTTGCATTAGTCATAAATAACCCAGAGCTCCTAATTCAGGGACCAAAGCCAGCTCCTTAGTCCAGCAGGCCCAGCCGCCTCTTGACTACATATCTGACGGATTATTTGCAGCTCCCTGTGTCTTCCCCGTAGTTGAGTGAGGCCTGTTTGGAAGATGCAACATGACACCGACGGGACCCTTGGATGTGATCATTCACTGCTCAGGACCTGCATGTCCCACCCAGCTCGGACGCTTGTGGCCATGCGGATAACTGGGGGTGCACCTGGGCTTGCCTTTCTCCTCCTCGTTTTTCTGGAGAGGCTGGTGCTGGCACCAACTGTCACCCAATGGTAAACGGTCCATCACAAAACCTCCTAAGAACCTTAAGATAAGAGACGCCCCTGGGGGAAGGAAGAAAAAACCTAACAGGAAGCCAAGTGGGTAAACCGTTACTTGCATTGATGCGAGGGTTGCATCTCTCTTTCCCAGGCGAAAGAAACTGTGCCTGTGGCTCCCAGGGCCAGCCCGAAGCTGGTAAGACAGGGAGTCAGAGAGGCGGGAGCTACGGACACCTTGGGGTTGTGGACAGGGTGGAGGAAAGCAGGTGACTAAATCATGGTGTGGTGGAGAGAGATTTCCTCCCGTGATCCTCTGGTTCCTGCCTAGGGGTCTCCTGGCCATCCCTGAGGGCCTCCTGAGGGAGCAGGCAGTCAGGAGGCAAAGTGACCAGGAGCGGTGTCCCTGGGGTCAGAGAGGCCCTGGTTCAAATCCCAGGCCATCATGTATTTACTGAGCGCCTTTGGTAAATCACTTGACATTCCTGAGTCACTTGACTTGCTGAGTCTACTTCCTAAACCAGGAAATGGAGACTATAGTGCCTACATCATGGGGTTGTTGATAGATAGCTGAGATAATGCAGGTGAAGAGGTTAACACAGCACCTGCCTCCATAAATGGAGCTTCTTATTGTTTTCATCCGTGGCCTGGCCATGCTCTAGGGCTGGAGACAGGCTGGTTGGCGCATTTTGCAGACCTGGAATGTATTGGAAAAAAATGTCCTCAACTATCCAGAGCCAAAGACAGGTCTCCCACCAGAGAAGAAGTCCCTCCTGCCTTGCTCCAGCCTGAGCACCATCTTATCACAGGGGCATGGATTAAAAAGAGAGGGAGAGAGACATCCTTGTTCTTACTCATAGCTTGAGCAGTGTGAATTAAGCACTTTTTAATTTCATCAACCAATATTGATGAAGCATCTGGTGTGTGCAGGGCAAGAGACAGAAAAGATAGCAGAGGTACCTGAGCTGCCCACCGACGGATGGGAAGACCGGAAATGGATGACTCTAATTAAAAACAAAACAAAACAAAACAAAACATTTTTTTACTGTTTTTTTTTTTTTTTTTAATTCAGGTTGTGGTGGCGGGTAAACCAAGGAGGCATGGCATTCAGACGTGGGTAAGTGAAAGAAAGACCAGAAGCAGATCTGGGCCTTGGGAGGTGGCTGGGAGGGAAGCAGAGAGGAGAGGGCATTTTAGATTCAGAGGCCAGGGTGAGGGGCTCAGAACATTGAGCCTGGGTCTTCACAGGGGCATGGCCAGTGGACTGGGGAGAAGGGAGAAGGGAAAAGGGACAAGGGGACTTCATTGCCAAGTTCCCTCCTTTAAGGCAAGTTGCCTTCCACTAGACCTGGGGAAGTGAACCTGGAGCAAGTGACTCACTGTCAGGTGCAGCTCAGACTGGACAGCTGTGCAAACAGGCTGAGGAAGGGGCTTCCAGGCCCACATTCCATGCCTTCTCCCCTCCCCCTCCCCCCTGGAGTCAGCCTAGCCCCTCTGTCTTGTTTCCTCCATCTTCTGTCCCCACCTTCTTCTCTCCCTGAAAACTGCAGGAATGTGCACTGTTGTGCTTAGAACCCAGTCCTTAGAAGGCTCCAGATTTCACCTAGACTTGTGAGGAGTGGGATATGGGGAGGGATGAGTCAAGGCCATCCAGGTATGCCTAGCCAGAGTGTTTCACCTTTTAGGTCCTTGGAAGAGCTATTTCTAAGGACAGCAGGTCCACCATCAGGCTCTAGCAACGACACCCACTGACCCATCTGTCCATGTATCTAGTCTCTTTGGTATTCATTCGCCCTCTCACCCACTGGCACTCACTCATTCTGGGCCAGGAGCGCCAGACCCATGCATCCTGCTGCCCACCTGACACCTCTACTTGGCCTCCAGGGCATGCGCCACTCCACACAACCCAGACTCAACTCTTACTCTTTCTCATCTCAGGAAACACCACCACTCTTCCCCCAGGAATCATTCTTAACACCTTCCTCTCCCTCATTTCCACACTCGATTTGACACATGACTATGTAGATTCTACTTTAAAAATATACCCCTACTCGAACTGCTTCTTACTGTGTCTGCTGTTACCATCCAGGTCTCAGCCACCATTGTCCATGGCAGCAGCCTCCTCACAGGCTCCAACTTGGGCCACCCGTCCATTTGCCACTCAGCAGCCAGAGTAATTAAAAAAAAAAAAAAGATAAACCAGATCAGTGTTCTTCCCTGCCTAAGATTTTTAACTGGCTTTGCATTGGACTTAAGATAAAATCCAAATTCTTGCCACAGTCTACAAGGCCTCACCTGATAAATCTATTTGTGTTAATTTCATAGCCTGTTCCATTAGCCTGTAAGCTCCATGAGGGCAGACACAGTGTCTTGTTTTATTTCCTTCTCAATTTATAACACCTGGCACACAATAGGCATGCAGTAAATATTTGTGGATCTAACTCACTGACTGACACGCTCACTTACTCATATACTCACCCCATAACCATCTGCCCCCGCCTCTCCTCAACATCAGGGAATGTGCTGGGTTTGGGGAAACTGAGGTGAATCAGAGGGCCAGCCCTTGGCCTGCTGGAGTTCCCAGGCTGGGGTGGGGGGCGGGGGTGACAGAGTACCCATCCCAGAGTTCCAGTGTTCTGCCTACCAGTGTCACCTGTTCCCACCAGGCTGCAGTTTGCCAGCCTGTGAGGCAGACCAGCACTGGGTTGGGGTCAGGAATCCAGGAGGGTGCACTGGGGCGGCTGTAAAGTAAAAGATCCCAACCCTTTGGCTCTGCTCTGAGTTGACACATGGAAAAGGGCTTTTTCGTACATTTTCCCATGTGACTCTCCTATTACCGGAAACGCTAGTGGTGTAGTGGTTAAGTGTTTGGCTGCTAACCAAAGGGTTGGCAGTTCGAATCCACCAGGTGCTCCTGGGAAACTCTATGGGGCAGTTCTACTCTGTCCTGTAGGGTTGCTATGAGTTGAAATTGACTCGATGGCAACGGGTTTAGTTTTGGTTTTTCTCCTATTACCCACTTTGCTGGGTGCTATCATTCCACCAGTTACGCAGGTGAAGAGACCAAAGTCAGAGAGAGCTGGTGACTGGTCCAAAGTCACAGAGGTAAAAGTTGCAATAACCAGAATTTATCGGGCGTCTACTGTGCCACACCTGGTTCTAATCATTCCGTGTGTATTTCTACACTGAATGCTCATACTAACCCTAAGGTAGGCAGTGTTATTTCTAAGTGGGTAGCTAGGAGCCTGTTTTTGTATAAAGTTGAACACACCATTTTGTGAAGCCCTTTCTGATGATGAATTTCATTGGCATGTCAGTTTTTCACTGAAAGCTTCTAAAGGCAGTGAGGGAAGTCTGGTTGTCTTCTCTGAGGTCTGTCCTGTGAGGCGAGACAGCCAGGTGCCACGGAGAGCGAACTGGTTGGGAGCCAACAAGCCCGTGTTCTAGAGGGACCCAGAGCTCAGGCTGTAGGTGAGCCTGGCCCGCCTGGATCTGGGTCCTGGCTGTATCCCTGACTAGCTGGGTGCTTTGGACAAGTCATTTGACATCACTGCCCTTGCCTTTAAAATGGAAATAATAATAATACCTCATAATGTTGTTGGATAATTATAGTACAGCAAGTCCCCGGGTTACGTCCAATTTATGGACAACTCATACTTAAGAATGGACTGTTGTAAGGCCTATTGTATTAAAAGTTTGAGTTAAATACAATGGTTCATAATAATAAATGCACGCACTACTTTGTGACACTCATGAAAACATTGCAAGGCTTCAGCATTCCTGGGCTCAATGAAGGAATACGCTGTCTGCCTTTTTCTAAATCGGATCGTGTTGCCATTAACACTGTGTTGAGTGTGTAACTTTGTATTTGGCTTAAATTTTCCACTTTTTTACCCTTGTAACCATGCCTCCACAGCATAAACCCAATGCAAGTGCTAGCAATGCATCAAAGAAAAGGAAAACGATCACGATTGAAAAGAAGGTGGAAATATTAAAGCCATCAGAAAGAGGTAAAACGCCATTGGTCATTGGAAAAGTGTTAGGCTACCATAGGTCAATGATCAGAACAATTTTAAAGCATAAAATGAGAATAATGGAGAATGTGAAAGGCTCTGCCCCGATGAAAGCTACAATTATTACTAAGCAACACAGTGATTTAATTATTGAAATGGAAAGTTTATCTAACCTGTTTTAAGAACTGTTCCTTTAAAAAATTTTTTTACAGTACTGTATAGCTACACACATACACACACACGCAGGTTCTCTGTCCCTCTTTAGGGACTACCATATGTAGTTACTTATTACTGTATCAGTATTATTATTATGTATTATATTATTATGTTTACAATGTTTTAATGTATTTGAAAGTGTTTCTTAAATGTTTTATACGCACGTTGTTGTTGTTAGGTGCCTTCTGTCAAGTTGGTCCTGACTCATAGTGACCCTATGCACAACAGAACAAAACACTGCCCGGTCTTGCACCATCCTCACAATCATTGCTATGTTTGAGCCCATTGTTGCAGCCACTGTGTCTGTGCATCTCTTTGAAAGTCTTTCTCTTTTTTTTTTTAATAGTTTTTATTGTGCTTTAATAAAAGTTTACAAATCAAGTCAGTCTCTCACATATAAACTTATATATACCTTACTACATACTCCCACTTACTCTCCCCCTAATGAGTCAGCCTGCTCCCTCCTTCCAGTATCTCCTTTCGTGACCATTTTGCCAGTTTCTAACCCCCTCTACCCTCTCATCTCCCCTCCAGACAGGAGATGCCAACATAGTCTCAAGTGTCCACCTGATGCAAGTAGCTCACTCCTTATCAGCATCTCTCTCCAGTCCATTGTCCAGTCCAATCTATGTCTCGTGAGTTGGCTTCGGGAATAGTTCCTGTCCTGGGCCAGCAGAAGGTTTGGGGACCCTGACCGCCGGGATTCTTCTAGTCTTAGTCAGACCATTAAGTCTCGTCTTTCTATGAGAATTTGGGGTCTGCATCCCACTGTTCTCCTGCTCCCTCAGGGGTTCTCTGTTGTGTTCCCTGTCAGGGCATTCATCGGTTGTGGCCAGGCACCATCTAGTTCTTCTGGTCTCAGAATGATGTAGTCTCTAGTTCATGTAGCCCTTTCTGTCTCTTGGGCTCATAATTACCTTGTGAGCTTGGTGTTCTTCATTCTCCTTTGATCCAGGTGGGTTGAGACTCATTGATGCATCTTAGATGGCCGCTTGTTAGCATTTAAGACCCCAGACGCCTCACTTCAAAGTGGGATGCAGAATGTTTTCTTAATGGAATTTATTTTGCCAATTGACTTAGATGTCCCCTGAAGCCATAGTCCCCAAATCCCCACCCTTGCTCCACTGACTGAAGGTCTTTCTCTTTTTTGCTAACAATCTAACTTACGAAGTGTGATGTCCTTCTCCAGGGACTGGTCCCTCCTGAATACATGTACAAAGTATGTGAGATGAAGTCTTGCCATAAGGGGCATTCTGGCTGTACTTCTTCCAAGACAGACTTGTTCATTCTTCTGGCCGCCCATGGTATATTCAATATTCTTCACCATAATTCAAAGACATCAATTTTTCTTTGGTCTTCCTTATTCATTGTCCAGCTTTTGCAGGCACATAAGGCAATTGTAAACAACATGGCTTGGGTCAGGCGCACCTTAGTCCTCAAGGTGACACCTTAGCTTTTCAACGCTTTAAAGAGGTCTTTTGCAGCAGATTTGTCCAATGCAGTATGTCGTTTGATTTCTTGACTTCTGCTTCCATGGGATTGATTGTGTATCCAAATAAAATGAAAACCTTGACAACTTCAATCTTTTCTCTGCTTATCATGATGTTGCTTATTGATCTAGTTGTAAGGATTTTTGTTTTCTTTATGTTGAGGTGTAATCCATACTGAAGGCTGTAGTCTTTGATCTTCATCAGCAAGTGCTTCAAGTCCTTTTCACTTTCAGCAAGCAAGGTTGTCATCTGCATATCACAGGTTGTTAATGAGTCTTCCACCAATCCTGATGCCCCATTTTTCTTCATATAGTCCAGCTTCTCAGATTATTTGCTCAGCATACAGATTGAATAGGTATGGTGAAAGGATACAACCTTGATGCACACCTTTCCTGACTTTAAACAACGCAGTATCCTCTTGTCCTGTTTGAATGACTGCCTCTTGATCTATGTACGGGTTCCACATGAGCAGAATTAAGTGTTCTGGAAGTTTCAGTCTTCAAAATATTATCCGTAATTTGTTATGATCCACACAGTCAAATGCCTTTGCACAGTCTAATAAAACACAGGTAAACATCTTTCTGGTATTCTCTGCTTTCAGCCAGGATCCATCTGACATCAGCAATGATATCCCTCATTCCATGTCCTCTTCTGAATCCAGCTTGAATTTCTGGCAGTTCCCTGTCAATGTACTGCTGCAACTGTTTTTGAATTATCTTCAGCAGGATTTTACTTGCGTTTGATATTAATGATATTGTTTGATAAATTCCGCATTTCATTGGGTCATCTTTCTTTGAAATGGGCACAAATATGGACCTCTTCCACTAAGTTGGTCATGGTAGCTACCTTCCAAATTTCTTGGCATAGATGAGTGAGCATCTCCAATGCTTCATCCATTTGTTGAAACATCTCAATTGGTATTCTGTCAATTCTTGGAGCCTTATTTTTCACCCAAGCTTTTAGTGCAGCTTGGGCTTCCTCCTCCATTATCATTGGTTATTGATCATATGCTACCTCCTGAAATGGTTAAACATCAACCAGTTATTTTTGGTACAGTTACTCTGTGTATTCTTTTCATTTTTTTTAATTGTATTTAAGATGAGGGTTTACAGAGCAAATAAGCTTCTTATTAAACAATTAATACTCATATTGTTTTGTGACATTGGTTGCCACCCCCACGACATGTCAGCACTCTCCCCTTCTTAACCTTGGGCTCCCCGTTACCAGCTTTCCTGTCCCCTCCTGTCTTCTCGTCCTTGCCCCTGGGCTGGTATGTCCATTTAGTCTTGTTTTGTGTTATGGGCCTGTCTAGTCTTTGGCTGAAGGGTGAACCTCAGGACTTCCACCTTCTTTTGATGCTTCCTGCTATGCCACTGATATTTCAAATATCAGCAGGGTCACCCATAGTGGACAGGTTTCAGCAAAGCTTCCAGACTAAAACAGACTAAGAAGAAGGACCTGGCAGTCTACTTCTGAAAAAACTGGCCACTGAAAACCTTATGAATAGCAGCAGAACATTGTCTGATATAGGGCCCCTCAGGTTGGAAAGCACTCAAAATATAACGGGGGGAGAGCTGCCTCCTCAAAATAGAATCAACCTTAATGAAGTGGATGGAGTAAAGCTTTCAAGACCTTCATTTGATGATATGGCATGACTCAAAATGAGAAGAAACAGCTCCAAACATCCATGAGTAATTAGAACATGGAATGAACTAAATATGAATTTAGGAAAATTGGAAGATGTCAAAAATGAAATGGAATGCATAAAGATCAATATTCTAGGCATTAGTGAACTGAAATGGACTGGTATTGGCCATTTTGAATCAGACAATCATATGGTCTACTTTGCGGTAATTGCAAATTGAAGAGGAATGGTGTCACATTTATTGTCAAAAAGAAATTTCAAGATCTATCCTGAAGTACAAAGCTGTCATGATAGGATAATATCCATACATCTACAAGAAAGACTAGTTAATACAAGTATTATTTGAATTTATAAACACCCATTAATGCCAAAGATGAGGAAATTGAATATTTTTACCAACTTCTGAAGTCTGAAATGGATCAAACTTTATGCAATCAAGATGCACTGATAATTACTGGCGATTGGAATTCCAATTGCAAAATTCATAATTCTCGTTCATAACCCTGGGACTGCCTATAGTACATGTTGTTGAAGATAGTGTAGTGAAACCTTCAAAAGATGGAACCTGTGTAAGGCGGAAACCTGACAGAGAAGGAACACTCAGATATTTGCCACCAAAATGAGTGATAGAGAAGTGGTGAGACTGCACCCTGTCAAAGGTGGAAGACTTGCAAGACTTGGAAAGACAAGGCAGTCTGGTTGAGTTTCGGCTGTCACAGTTCTTACTATACATGTATTTGGCCCACTTGAGTCAATAAATTCCCGATTTTTGCTTAAGTTTATTCTATTTGAATTTCTATTACTTGCATCCTAAGAGTTTTAACTGCACCCCCCCTTGGTCCTGTAGGCCAGTCAATAAAACTTCTTCCCTTCCCAAGTTCAGAACAAATTGACAGACAGTTGCAGGAGTTGGACCAACTGAGATCAGAAGGTAGCTGATCAGAATGGAGAGTGCCAGAAGGGACTAGGCTGGGCATGATTACTTCCTTCTCCCAAATTAGGTGAGTCGTTCCTCCTCCCCTGGGAAAAAGGAAGTAGGGCAGGGGAGCAGGAAGTAAAGAGGGCACTACGTACCTCAATGGGGCATAAATGTTCACCTAATATAAGAAGAGTGTCCAACACAAAATAAATGAAGAGTAACCATTATGATCCTATTTCCAGCTTTGCCCTGACTCCCGTGACCATCCATTTGGGTAGATGACATTATTCCTAAAACCCCTTGTGGTTTTAATATGCATGGCTCTGAGATTCTGATCTGAACAAAGCTTCCTCCCTCTCTCTGCATGGGAAAGTGTTAGAAAAATGCCGTTTCAATCTTGATGAAATTCCTCAAAACATATTTGACATCCATTTTCCCTTCTTCCACTTCAATCCCAGCAGGAATTAAGTCCCAGGTGAGTTTTCCTTTGCTGTTGTGGGCAGCTGTGGTGTGGGGCCTGAACTCTGGCCTGGCTGTCAGGGGGCTAAGTTTGAGGCAGGCATGCACTCCACTTAGCAGTGGGAAAATCTCTTCTGTTAGTCAGAAAATGGAGGCCACAGTACTCACCCTTCCTTTTTGCTCTCCTTTCTAGAGCTGATATGAAGAGCAAACTAAATAATATCCACGTGTAGTGGACATCATTACTCTGTCTGCCCTGTACTCTTCCTCACTTCTTGTAATAACAGACCCGATTCTTCTGGCTATAGTGATTGGGCCAAGGAGTGGTCACATGGCATTGGCTGGGCCTATCAAAATCCTTGCCTAGGACTTTAAAATCTGTTGCCAGGAGGACAAAACCCCTTTTCTATTCAGACCCTGGAGCTCTGAAGAAGTGAGTCTGAAATGGCCTCAAGTACCCTGCCTCATGGAGAGAGGGGTCTGCAGTGGGACCAAATGGGACTGGCCCACCAGGAGAGGCAGAGAGAAGAGACATGCAGCGCTCTGGCTCTCATCAACCTAAAATCTGGACCTCCCCTGCCTGACCTGCATTTGGGCCACTTGAGCCACTAAATTCCTCATTTTTGCTTAAGCTGATTTTGGTTGTGTTTCTATTACTTGCATCCAAAGACTTCTAACTGCTGCCCTTTTGGGAAGTTGTACTAGAATGTAAGCATCAGAGATCAAGAACTTGGCCCTGTCCCTGCTGTAGCTTCAATGTCTCTTATAGTACTAGGATTATGGGAGATGCTCAATAAATATGTGATAAATGAACCAGTATCTGTTGTGGATTGAAATGTGTCCCCCCCAAATATGTGTTGGAATTCTAAGTCCTATACTGGTGGATGTAACGTAATGTAAAATAATGTAATTACTTTCCATAATGTAATCAATCAGTTGAGGTCATACCCAATGTAGGGTGAATCCTAAACCTAATTACTTCTGAGTTATATAACAAGCAGCATGGACACAGAGATGTGAAGCGGGGAGACAGATGCTATCTGACAAGAGAGGCAGGTAAATCTAAAGCCCAGGAACTCCAAGGATTGCCAACGACTAGAAGTTGAAATAGACAAAGAAGGGCCTCCCTGTAGAGCCACATCCTGAATTCAGACTCCTAGCCTCCTGAACTGTGAGAAAATACATTTCTGTTCTTTAGAGCCCCCACTTGTTGTATTGCAGTTACAGCAGCGCTAGGAAACCAAGACCGGGTCTGACTTTGCCAGAGTAAAATCCCATTTCCTGAACAATGCCACCTTCCTTGTTCCCTCTCCTTCCTCTCCTCCCTCCCCCACTTTCTGTTTCCCTTCTGGGCTAGCATTCTAGCATACAGACCTCGGCCTTGCCTTCACAGAGCTTGCATTCAGGGTGGGCAGTATGATGGAATTCGTATACCTTCACTAGAAGTTGGGTGGTCGGTGTTACACTTGAGGCACAGACCCAACTTGCTGAGGCTCAGAGAGGGTGTGAACTCAAGGTGAGCTTCAGGACAAGCCTATTCTGCCCTGCAGGCAAAATTCCTGCCTCTTGGGCTTGGAGAGGTTTAAAGTGAGAAGGGATGGGTGTGTGGTCAGCTGGGAATAGAATTCAGGGGGCTGTGGTCTCAGAGGAAGCTTCTTCTTGGAGACTCTTCAGCTGGCCTGCCTGTCTAGAAGCTCCGACAGCCCTTCCTGAGGGGGCCTGACCTGACCTTGACTATGAGGGAGGTGCCTCTGGAGTAGTCCCAGATTCTAGGCCTACCTGAGAGAATAAGTCCTCTAACTCAGAAAGCTCAGGAAGCGGATGTTAAAGGGGAGAGCTGACCAGCCAATGCAGTTACTTCTTGGCCCCTCAGCAGCTCCGGTGGATCCAGCTCAGCTCGGTTTTGGTCATCTCAGCCTTGGCCACCCTCTTTGATTTATTAGCTGTGGGACAGTCTGATGGCAAAACAAAGGTTCCTGGCATGCCCAGGAAGGTGGCAGGAATTCATTTCACACTTGGCTATTTTTTCTAACACCTTCTAATGTCCTTCATGTTGGGCCCAAAGTTCCTGGCGTCTCCCTCCTTACAGAATGTTCAGGATAGGGGCGGGGAAGGAGCTGGAATTTGTCCAGCAGTAGCAGCCACAGGGCTGCAGGCAGGTGGTAGGAAGGGGGAAAGTTGGAGGCCAGTGAGGGGAGCCAGGGCAGGGCATGGGGATGGGCTAGGGAGACAGCCCTGGGCTGGAAGGCAGGAGGCCTGGGTTCCTTATACAAGTCATTGCCTTCCTCTGCAAGTCAGTTCTGCCATCTGTAAAATGGGCACCACTCGTCCTCCCCCTAGGGCCATGGTGAAGACAAAATGAATCATGATGTGGGTGCTGATGGCCTGGCAGTAGTGGCACCTCACTGGGGCTGGACAAGAGCTGCCGAATCTGTCTTTAATCCCCCTGCGGAAACTGGAACAAGAGGCTGTTTTCCTGGCCAAGATTTCTCTGCCCACTGGCCAATGTTTCCTTTGCCTAGTGTTTCTGTTGAAATTTTAGAATTCACAAGGCTTTCCGCTGCCTGACTAGTTGTTAAGCAGGGCCCTGTTTGATCCTTTCTGAGAAGGGGGCCCCCCCATCATGTCTCTTCTGCCACCTCCATTCATTCCTTCACTGTTGTTGGGAGCAGAGATGTAGGAAACACACAGCTCCCATCCTGGCCCCTATAGGTGGTGAGGCAAACTGCAAAGACCCCCTGGGAGTCCTGACTGATTGGTTATAACTCTAGCAAGTCACAGAGCCTCCCTTTGCCCCAGTTTGCTCAACCAAAAGAATGCAGAGAACCCTACTTCCCTTGTATGGGGATGAGACATCAGCAGAGATCTCAAGACCGAATGAGTGTCGGCTAAACCAGTTGCCGTCAAGTGGATTCCAACTCATGTGTGCACTCCATAGGGTTTCAAGGCTGTGACCTTTCAGAGTTAGGTCACCAGGCCTTTCTTCTGAGGCATCTCTGATGGGCTTGAACCGGCAACCTTTCAGTTAGTAGTCAAGTGTTTAACCATTTGGGCCACCCAGGGACTCCTGGAGTGTTAACGAGGGGCAAGGAAAGCAGGACAGGAAGACTATCCAGAGGCCTGAAGGTGAGAGGGGATGGGGGACTTTAAGGAGCTGAAACAAGGCCAGGGTAGTCAGAGTGTGGTCACGAGTGGGGGACCATGGTGGTGAAGAGCTGGTGAGGCCAGTGTGGGGGCAGGGCTCCTGGAGCCACACCAGGCTGGGTTCAAGAGCTCTGTCTTTATCCCAGGTAAAATGGGAAGGTGCCAGAGGGCTTTAAGCTGAAGAGAGACCCTAATTGGAGTTGTCTTTTACAACAGTATTAACATCAGTGAGAAAGCAAAAGCCAGAGGACCCAGCACGGGCCTGGCTGGGCCTGAGCTGGCGAGTGGAATTGAGACTCTCAGGCTCTGAGTGGCCAAGCCAGCAACAGCTGTGGGAAAGGTATGGCCCAAGGTGGTGTGTGGTTAGTCCAGAAGCATCCATGGGCACAGCCCCCACCCTCCTGGGCACCAGAGTGCAGCCCAACCCTCTGATGTGCAGGCGCCAAGAAATGTGGGTTGTTCCTTCTACATGCAAGACAACCACAGCCTTTGGTCTTGATAAGTGGATTATGTTGATTCATGGCCTTGGACTTCAAGTCACAAAACCACAGTCTGGCTCCGGATATTTCACTGGGGAGTAAAGAGATAGCTGGTCAACAAGCAGCTGTGAATCTTACCGGCCATCATCGCTGGAAATTCTGTCAAGTTGCCGTTTGTTTGCTTGGCCCAAGAAAGCCCCACTTTCCTACTCGGCCTGTTGGGCCTCAATCACCTTTGCATGCAAAGAGCAGCGGGAAGCAGGAACTCAGGCAGACTGGGAGGAGGAGGAAGCTCCCAGTCTTATGGGGCTATGGAATGGAACGGAATTGTTGTTGTTGTTTTAATTACAGCTTTATTGAGATATAATTCACATACCTTGCAATTCGCCCATTTAAAGTGTACAATTCAATGGTTTTAGAACATTCACTGAGCTGTGCATCCATCCCCACAATCAATCTTAGAACATTTTCATCACCCCCCAAAAAAACCCCATATCCATTAACAGTCGCTCCCCATCTGTTATGGATTGAATTGTGTTCCCCCCTCCACAAAAAAAATGTGTGTTAATTTAGCTAGTCCATGATTCCCAGTATTGTGTGATTGTCTATCATTTTGTCATCTGATGTGCTTTTCCTGTGTGTTGTAAATCCTACCCCTATGATGTTAATGAGGTGAGATTAGCGGCAGTTATATTAATGAGGCAGGACTCAATCTACAAGATTAGATTGTGTCTTAAATCAATCTCTTTTGAGATATAAAAGACAGAAGTGAGCAGAGACATGGGGATCTCATTACCACCAAATGAAGGAGCCAGGAGCCCATGTCCTTTGGACCCAGGGTTCCTGCACAGAGAAGATCCTAGACCAGGGGAAGATTGTTGACAAAGACCTTCCTCCAGAGCCAACAGAGAGAAAAAGCCTTCCGCTGCAGCTGGCGCCCTGAATTTGGACTTCTAACCTTCTAAACTGTGAGAGAATAAATTTCTCTTTGTTAATGCCATTCACTTGTATTTCTGTTGTAGCAGTGTTAGATAACTAAGTCACCATCCTTCCTCCACTGCCCCAGCCCCTGGAAACTACCAATCTGCATTCTGTTGCTAAGGATTTGTTTATTCTGGATATTTTGGATAAATGGAATCATATGAAATGTAACTTTTTGTATCTGGCTTCTTTCACTTAGTATAATGTTTTCAAGGCTCATCCATGTTGTATCAATACTTCATTCCTTCTTATTGTCAATTAATATTCCATTCTATGGGTCCACCATGTTTTATTTATCCATTCATTGTTGATGGGCATTGTGTTGTTTCCACTTTTGGGCTATTATGAATAATGCTGCTCTGGGGTTTACAATGAATTTTACCCGAAGAATTTGGTATTTATCTCTGGTTTCTGAGACAGAATCTTTAAAACCTTGGGATTTCCCAAGTGATGGTATTGTTATCCTTGAGGGGTCCAGACTACACCTGAGGGTTTATGCTAATGAGGTGATTTGTGAGGGTGGGGCCCTGGCCAGGCCCGAAAGACCCACCACATGTTATCAACTCGACTTCAGGGGAGGGGGGCTGGAACTTGAGTTCAACCATGTGGGCAATGATTTAATCAGTTATGCCTATGTAATGAGGCCCAAATAAAGGCTCTGGATCCCGAAGCTCCGAGAGCTTCCTGGTTGGTGATAGACACTGATGTATGGGGGAGAGTAACACATCCTTTGGGACAAGGAAGCTCTGCACAGGGAACCCTCACAGATCTTGCCCTATGCATCTCTTTATTTGTATCATTTTTGCTATGATAAAACTGTAAGTACAGTGTTTTCCTGAGTTCTTTGAGTTGTTATAGTGGACCTGAGGGAGTAATAGGAATCCCTAAATTTGTAGCCAGCAGAGCAGAAGTGAGGGTGTCATGGGGATCTCAAACTAGGACTGGCACCTGAAGTCTTGGCAGCTGGAGAACTGTGCCCTTTAACTTGTGAGATCTGATGTAGCTCTGGCGGTTAGGATCAGAGAAAGAAATACTGAATTTAAAAAAAATTTTATTGTGCTGTAGATGAAAGTTTACAGCTTAAGTTAATTTCTCAATTGAAAAATTTATACACATATTGTTTTGTGACCTTGGTTGCAATCCCTGCAATGTGACAGCACGCTCCCCCTCTCCACCTCAGGTTCCCTATGTCCATTCGTCCAGTTCCTGTCCCTTCTTGCTTTCTCATCTTGCTTTTGGACAGAAGTTGCCCATTTGGTCTTGTATGTTTGATTGAACTAAGAAGTGTGTTCCTTACATGTATTATTGTTTACATATGGGCCTGTCTAATCTTTGTCTGGAAACCCTGATGGCATAGTGGTTAAGTGCTATGGCTGCTAACCAAAAGGTCAGCCATTCAAACCCACCAGGTGCCTCTTGGAAACTCTATGGACCAGTTCTACTCTGCCCTGTAGGGTAGCTATGAGTTGGAATCGACTTGATGGCAATGAGTTTAGTTTTGGTTTTAATCTTTGTCTGGAAACCCTGATGGCACAGTGGCTAAGTGCTATATCTGCTAACCAAAGGGTTGGCAGTTTGAATCTGCCAGGTGTTCCTTGGAAACTCTATGGGGCAGTTCTGCCCTGTCCTATAGGGTCACTATGAGTCAAAATTGACTTGATGGTGACACGTTAATCTTTGTGTATAAAGTGGGCTTTGGGAGTGTTCTCAGTTCTAAGTTAGCAGAGCGTCCGGAAGCCATAGTCTCAGAGGTTCCTCCAGTCTCTGTCAGACCAGTAGGTCTGGTCTTTTTTTGTGAATTTGAATTCTGTTCTGTATTTTTCTCTCGTTCTGTCTGGGACTCCCTGTTGTGACTCTTGTCAGAGCAGTCGCTGGTGGTAGCCGAGCACCATTTAGTTATTCTGGGCTCAGGCTGGTGGAGTCTCTGGTTAATGTGGTCCTTTAGTCCTTGGGCTAATATTTTCCTTTTATCCTTCATTTTCTTCATTCTCCTTTGCTCCAGACAGGATGGGACAAATAGATGTATCTTAAATGGCTGTTAGCAAACTTTTAAGACCCCAGACGCTACTCACCAAGGTGGGATGTAGAACATTTTCTTTATGAACTATGTTATGCCAATTGATCTAGATGTCCCCCAAGACTATGGTCCCCAGTCCCAGTCCCAGCCACTCAGTGCCTCAAAGTGTTTGGGTGTGTCGAGGAAACTTCTATACTTTTGTTTTAGTAAAGGTATGCAGACTTCCCCTGTCTTGTGTGTTGTCTTTCCCTTCACCAAGGTTGACACTTGTTACTATCTAGTTAGTGATTTCTCCTCCTCTCTCCCCACCCTCGTAACCATCAAAGAATGTTTTTTCCTGTGTGTAAATCTAGAAACACTGCATTTGCTGTAGGTGGCGGAGAAGATATTTAGAGTTGGCCTCAGAGTAGGTGGACAAAAAGACAACCTTTATTGCTACTATGAACATTTGTATCCAAACTTTTGTGTGGACCTGTATTTTAATTCTTCTTGAGCATAGGAGTAGGATTGCTGTGTCATATGGTTAAGCCCATGCTTTACATTTTGAGGAACTCCAAGGCTGTTTTCCACAGTGGCTGCACCATTTTACATTCCCACCAGCAGTGTATGAGGGTCCCAATGTCTCCACATCTTCACCAACACTTGTTATCTGTTTTTTTTTTTATTATTATTATAGCCATCCAAGTGGGTGTGAAGTGGTATCTCACTGTGGTTTTGATTTGCATTTCCCTGATGGCCAGTGATGCTGAACATCTTTTCATATGCTTATTAATCATTTCGATTTTTTTTTTTTTTTTTTTTTGAGAAATGTCTATTTGGTCCTTTGCCCATTTTAAAACTGGGTTGTCCTGAGGTTGTTTTGATCCCTGGAGACCATTTTCTGGGTGGGTGGATATCCTGATTCTCTCTTCCCCTCCTTACAGTGGAATTTCAACTAAAATATAGAAGCAATGATGAGCTTGAAAATCACTATTTGGCAAACATCATAGTAATAATTGTTTCAGAATCATTAATGGATGCTAAAATTGGTAGAAAAAGTATGATGAGAAACAGAATATTTACATAGACTCAAAGTATCTCCTGTCTGGATACTTATTAATAACGAATAGTATCTTTATACTGGAGAAACTTTGCAGACACCATCTTAACCAAAGGATCAAGATTAATGTCATCAACACTGGGAGAAACCGCCTCCTGATAAGCTGTACTGAGGAGACAACTTCAATTCTGTCTTATTCTTACCCAAAAATGTATAACCTGACTTCAATAACGAGGTAACATCAGGCAAAGCCAAACTGAAGGTCATTTTATAGAACAGCTGGCCAGTACTCTTCAAATGTGTCAAGGTCATGAAAGATGAAGACTGGGGAACTGTTCAGATTAAAGGAGACTAAGGGCTCACGACAATGGAAAGCAAGGTGAGCCTAGGTTTAGGTGCTGGACCAGAAAGAGAACATTCGTGGGACAATATATGAAATTTAAATAAGGTTTGTAGATTAGATAAATAGTTGTTTCAGATTTTGATAATTACACTGTGTAAGATGTTAACATTTGGAGAATCTGGGTGAAGGGCGTATGGTGATTCTTTATACTATTTTTGCAACTTTTTGGAAATTCTAGGAGCCCTGGTGGCACAGTATTTAAAGGACTTGGCTGTTAACCCAAAGGTCGGTGGTGCAAACCCACCAGCCGCTCTTCAGGAGAAAGATGTAGCAATCTCCTTCCATAAAGATTTACAGCCTTGGAAACCCTACGGGCAGCTCTACTCTGTCTATGGATTGCAATGAGTTGGAATCAACTTGATGGCAGTGGGTGGGTAGGTTGGAAATCCTGAATGTATTTAAAAATGAAAAGTCAACAACAGCAAAAAAATCCTGCTTTCAAAGCTCCTTTGGGTTCCCATTGCCTAGGGGATGAGTTCCAAATACCTTACCCAGACTGTCACCAACCTTGATGACCTTCCTTCAACAAACTTGGAGCAGGTCTGTAGCTGCGGAGCATGCCGGGGAGGCTGCCTGTTATCCTGAAGGCAGTGGGGGGCCTTGGAAGGGTTTTAGCTGGGAAGGGCCATGGTCAGATCAGCTGAGTCTTGGGGGTAGATTTAACTGGACATAGAGAAGCCAGTTGAAAAACAACCGCAATAATTCAAGGGAGAGATAATGAAGACTTAAACCAAAGAAGGGTGGGGAGACAAAGGAGTGGACAAACTCTGGGAATGTTTGGGAGTTGAGATCAGTAGGACTCAGTGATGGAATGTGGGGGAGAAAAAATGGAGGGAACAAAGGTGACTTTAAGGTTACTGCCACTGGGCGACTGAAGCTGAGAGAGTAGCTGTCATTTGAGTGTCTGCCCAGTATGTAGGATGTGCTACACTTGTCCCTCTGGATGTATTCTCCACCCTTCTCCACCTGCTCTGTGCCTGGAAGGCTGACCTCGATGGATTACATCACTTCGGCTCTCTCTGGCTTCTAGTTATGTTCAGCCAGTGAGAGGCCAACAAAAGTTTTAAATGCGGGAGGAGAGAGGTTTGGGTATTTATCCCTCCAATTCCTACTCTTCCAAGTTTACCAGTGACTGTATTCATCTAACTAAGGCCACGGTTCCTGCTGGGTAGCCCTCTTCCAGGCTACTACTCCTGCTGGATTCTGGTAACAACTGCCTCCTTCAGGCCTAGGGATGAGGGTGGTAACAGCTAATCCTTGGGTGCTTCAGCATCCCTTATTGATTCTCTTATCTCTTACCTTTTAGATAGTCTCCTTATTAAATTTCTTCAGTTACCTCTTTGACTGTCATATCTGCTTCTTACCAGGTCCCTAACTTATGCATCTAGTTAACAACAATTCTATTTGTCACTATTGTTGTTATTTATCTAAAAATATGAATTGTTAGTCTTTGGGGGAAGAGATATTTTTGAGATCTGGCTTTACACCACCATCTTAAATGGAAGCTCCTCTGTTTCTGTACTCAGTTGTGGACCCTAACAGCCAAGTCAATGCTACAAGACCCATGCCCCTGGCCTCAGATGATTGGTATAGGGTGGGCACTTGACCAAGCCAGTCACGGTCCTTCCCTAGAATATTTAAGCATGAAAAAATGCAGGTCTTGGTGGTGGTAGTGAGTCTTAGAGCCAATGGTGTTTGAGCCCAGCTGTACTTTGCACCCCATAGTTACAGAAGATATATCCAAGTCCTTCCATTACTAGGTTAGTTCAAGTTGGTTTTCCATCACAGATAGCTTAAAACATATGACTAATAGAGTTGTTCACCATGGTAGTGGTGCCATTCACCAAGGTCTTATGTACATGCGGAGACACTTGTTTGGGGGTCGTCGTGAATTACCTATGGGCATGCAGCTAAAGCTGTCCACCTGGAGTTATATTTTGGAGCCTAAAGTCTCTGAGGAGAGAACCCCAGGCTGGACATAGAGATTTAGGAACCATCTGATACAGTGGGAATTGAAGCCATTGAGGTGAGTGAGATCTGAAGTGATGGAACTTAATACCAAGAGTCAACTTTCCAGGTCCATATTTTACAAGTGCATTTTCTGCATTTGTTGCTGCAGCTGCCACAGAGGTGGTTCTCAACCCTTGCTGCACATTAGAATCACCTGGAGACTTTAATGAACTACTGATGTCCTGGCCCCACTTCAGACTAATTAAATCAGTATTTCTGGAAGTGGGGCCTGGGCATAGGTGTTTTATTAAAGTCCCTAGATGATTCTAGGGTGTAGCCAATTTGTAGAGGAAGCTGCCAACCCCACTGCTTGGTTTGAATATGTGCTGGGGGGCTGGTACCAGGCTGAGCACTGCAGGGGTAGACAGCACAGAGGAGGTGCAGGCTGCATATCCTTAGCTCTGGGGATCCAGTGCAGGTGAGGAGCCTCACGAACATGAAACAGCAAATAGGGAGCTTATCACTCAGTTTTTGCTGCCCACTCTCAATGCTATGGGAGCTCTAAGAACAGGGAGGGTGAGGGGACTAGAGAACTGACCACCTAATCCCACACGATGCACGATGCCCAGGGTTTACCATGTGCTTCTTTTCTGTTCTCTCTCTTATTCCTGGGGGTCCATGGGTAGGGTGTAGGGTCTATACGTTAGCTCTAAGCTCATGGGTATTAGAACATCTTCCTAAGTGTTAAGTGCTGTACGGATGTGAAATCATGGTCCTTCTCAGAACAGAGAGTGTATGCTGGGATATTTGGTGGTTCACATGTTTGGTGGATCACAAATACTTGACGTAAAAGGCCTTGCATAGGTATGGTCTAAGGACCCACGGCCCCCAATCCCTCTCACTTTCAGTTTGAAGTGATTAGGTCTGCTGACAAGGACTGTCCCTGGGCCTGGCTGCTTCACTGCTTGGAGAACTTTTGGAGCTGGCCTTGGGGTACTTACTAGGTCTTATATACTTCCCATCTCTGAGGGCCTGGCACCCCTGTCTTTAGACATGCAAACCCACTGAAGGCAAGAACATCCCTCTCTGGCCTCCTAATGACCTGAGTCCCACAAAGCAGGTGAGCAGAGCTGTGTAGGATGAAAATCCAGCCAGTTCCGCCTCTTGTCTCAACCATAGGGTCAAGGATCCCAGGGCTTCCAGCGCCCAGGCCTCTGTGCTGTTGCCACAATGCCTCCCTTTGTCTCCCTGTCTTTCTTCCTCCCGCAAAACTTCTGCTGAGGCTTCAGTGCTGAGCCCTGGACTGGGTCCCAGGCATGGGATCGGTTGAACATGGTCTACTCCCTGCCTTCCCCTTTGAGCAGCTTACTGTTTGGTGGGGAAGCAGACATGAAGCCACCACACAGCACAGTGGGAGCATTGCAGAGAGGTGTGGGGGCCGGTTCTGTTGGGGCTGTTTCTGTCCCAGCTGCCCTTTCCCCTTGGGAAACCCCTTCACTGGCCAGCTTTCCCATCACCTCTTAGGAAAGCTCTGCCTTCTCCAAGCAGAGGGAGCTCCCACTCATCTGTCCTCACTGGGTCTGTGTTTTCTCCCCTCACCCAGCATCTTGCCACCTGCTCTGCTATGGTCTATTTAGAAGGCTTGTCTCTCCTCTGGACCCTGGAGTCAAGGTCTATGCTTGTCTCAGCTCTGGGTCCCACAAGGCGGGAGGTGCCAGGACTTATGTATATAGTGAAGGTGAGGCTGATACCAGTGTAATGAGATAAAAATCCATCATTCTAAAAACTGGCATCAAATTCCACTTCTAAGTGTTTGGGAAAAATCTATCAGGAGGGGAGGGGGGACCACGAGGGTGAGACCACTCGGCTTTACAGTTTACAGGATTTAAGGAGCAGAGGAGGAAGGGGAGGGTGACTGTCGGGGCAGAAACGGCAGAGAGACCTTGAGGGAGAAGGATTTTAATAGGTTCTATAATTGCAAATGGCGCCCTGGTTGCACAGTGGTTAAGCGTTCAGCTGCTAACCAAAAGCTCGGCAGTTCATATCCACCAGTCACTCCTTGGAAACCCTATGGGGCAGTTCTACTCTGTCGCTTAGAGAGTCTATAAATCAGAATCAACTGGACGAGTTTGGTTTTTTGTTATAATTGCAAAGCAAATCTCTTTGTGTCTTCAGCTGCCAGTGAACCCCCTGCCCACAAAATGCTTAGCGTGAGTGGGTTTGGGGATAGAAACTAAGGGGAGGACCCCACATCTGGGTGGCTGTGGTGGGGGGACCGCAGAGTCTTGCAGAAGAAGGTGAGACCATCCCCAAACCAAAATTCAGTGGAGGCAAGTCTCTGGGTCACAAGCAGCCAAGAGAGTGTGACCGTTTTGCCCCCACTGCCCTCCCCAGGAAGAATGCACAGACCCCTTGGGAAAGAGTTCAGTCTTCCACCATCCATGGTGGGGCCAGACTTGAATGTGAGTCACCCTGGTCCAGCCTGGAGGGTCAAGGTGACCCCGCTGACCCCAGCTTTTAGCACCAGGACAGGAGCCTCAGGTGGCATGGCCCAGAGTAGAGGCCCCTCGTGCTGGACGTCTTGTGTGGACAGTGGCAGCCCAGTTGGTGGGATGGAGCTGCCAGATCTCTCTGAGGGGCTCCGGAAACCTCTCTCGCCTGTCGGTGCCAGGGGCAGAAGAGCGATTTCAGAGGCACGTCCTTAATTCGGACTCAGAGCTGCTCAGGAACGTTGCTATCCCATCTCCATCCTTGACGTCTGCTCGACAAGTGTCTCTGGCAAACAAATGGAAAGGCTTAAATCTCTCAGATACAAATCAATAGCAGGATACGGAGGGAATTGAAGCAAGTTGGCAGCTCCAGATTAATTTCCCGGGGAACTTTTTTCCATCGGATTTCCTATTAAATCCATGGTGGCTGGAGCTGCCGGCTTTGGCAAACCCTACATGTGTCCTTTGCTCCAATATAAGCTGAGCAGATTGTCGATGTCCTGGAGAATTCAGGCTGGGTGAGCTGCCCACTGAGCCACATGGCCACCCTGGCAATTCTTGTCTCTCTGGGGTCTCGCTGAGCTGAGTGACCTCTCACTTCTCCAGTGGGGAGCAGTTTCCTTCACTCACTCGTTTGCTCACTCAGCAGACGTTTGCTGAGCATATTACTCTGTGTCAGAATGGTCTGAGGCACTGGGTCCCCAGAGTGGACTGGATATGACCCCTGCTTTCAGAGAATCGCCGTCTAGTCAAGAGACAGATGTGTGAATGGCCAGTCACAATCCAGTGTGGAAGTGCCTTGGCAGATATGGCACTTAGCCCTGACGGATGGGTCTGGAAGGCTGCCTGGAAGAGGCAGGAGCTGCTGAGTCTTAAAGGAAGATGAGAAGGAGTTAACAGGAGCCTGTGGGGAGGGAGTGGTAGACAGAAGCAACAGCAAGGAGGTGCTCTGCCTAGTGGCAGTGGGACCGCCTGAGTGTGCTAGACCATTGGGATCAGAAGGTAGTTCTTGCTCAGACCTCTGTCCTGGTCCCGCTTTGGAGGGTGGGCATTTCATAGGAAGGATCTGGCCTGGTGGACCTTCATCCATCCCACCCCCAGCCTGGTCTGGAAGAAGCAGGGCTGACCTCTGACTCTGTTCAGCTGGGCTGAGCCTAGGGGCTTCCTAGGCCATTTTCACCATCATGAGGTGAACATCCCAGGGTTTGCAGTTTCAGACCACAGAAACCAACTCTGGCTAGTTTAGGCAGACAAGGATTTTATTAAAAGATACTGCAAATATTTTAAGGAATTTATTAAAAGATAATCACAGAATCTTCTGGAAAGCCAGAGTTCCAGGCTGGGAGGCTACACTTCCAGGAACACTCCCCAAATCCCACCGCAGACCTGCAGAGGTGGGCACACCTAGCTGACACTCCCAGGCTCTGACCCACTTGCGGCTCTGCTTCTGGAAACTGATGTGGTAGCTGACCCCACATCACACCTCTGCTCCAGCCCCTGAGTAAGCAGAGATTCCAAAGATGCTGGGGCGCAGACTGTGTCTCCCCGAGGGGAATCTAGGAGAAGCATACCACAGGGCTATGAGAAGCTTCTGCCTCTTTTTTGAGAACTTCATCCTCTTCTCTAATGATCCCCTTGTACCCGTCCCTAGGGCAGCCCTAGCCCCATCAGGGCTTCTCCTCTTAGAGGTGGGGATTAGAGCTGAGAGTCACCTGTGGTCTCTCTAGGGTGTGGCTCTTCCATCTCTCATCACTTTTACTTTTTCTTTGTTGTCATGGTGACAGTGGTGGACCTGCCTGTATCAGAAAACACAGATTCAGTGGAGGAGGTGATGGAAGCAGAAAGAAAGAGAGAGTGGGAGAGCATCCAGGGTCCAGGGTCCAGGGCCCAGGGTCACAGGGGGACATTCAGTAGAACCTCCGGCCACATGCCCAGACACATTTTTCTAATACTGGGGAGGTGGTGGCTGGGAACTGCGCAGGGGACTGGCCTCTTGTGTTTTCTTGGAGGGAAGTCTTGTTTCCTCTGCCCATTCTGAGCTTTGAGGTTCCCGTCTGGAAAATGGCAGCTTCCTTCCGGAGAAGCAGGCATCCAGGTCATAAAACTTGATCGTTCCTCTCACCCTTTGCTTGCTGTCTCCTGAGACTGGCACTGAATGTTTGCCATGGGTTTTAATGGAAATGGCTATGACCAGCGTCTCCCCCACCATTAGATAGGAATATCTGTTTCCATCATAGGATGGTATAGTGGGAAACAGCATAACATTTGCAGTAAAGCCCCTGGGTCTCAGGAAGGGACTTAGCCCCCTCACTAGTTATGTGACTTTGGAGATGCCACTTTACCTCTGAGTGCCTCAGTTTCTCACGTGTATAGTGGGGATAATCATATTACTCACCTGGCAGGGCAGGACACTCGTGACCAGTATGCCTCTGACTGAGGCATACTGAGGCATCTGGAGGGGGCAGTGTCAGCAAACACCTGCTCGTGGGGCAGGGCTTTCACCTGAACTTTGTGAACACGGGCTCACACCTCGGTTCCTTTCCTAGAGCCTTCGTGGAGGAGATGGCACCGTGTCTGTGATCTGTTGTCCTGGTGTGGTCACCTTCCCCCAAGGCAGTGGGGACAGACCCTGTGGCTCCTCACGGCTCCTCAAGAGAGCAGCAGCCACTCCGCCTGCGAGTCAGAGGAGCTGAGAGAGAAAACGTGGAACCAAAATAGCTCTTTTCCATAAACAAAGCTGCTTTTCGTTGGGGGAATGTAAACAGCCAGATGCATCAGGAGACGATGCCATCCGGTAGAGCGGTGGGGGAGGCGGTGAGGGAGGCTTTTGCCTGGACCAGCATCTTGCTACCCCTCACCAAGCAGAAGGCCAGGTAGGGAGGCCACTCTGGTTCCTGGGGAGGCAGGGCCAGACTGGGTCCCCTCCTTGGGCTCCCATGGCACCATGTCCGGCTGGTGGGTCCCATTCTGATGGGGCTGGGGGCCTTTCTTCAAGCTCTCTAGGCCCCTTGCACTAAGAGCATCTCCTGGGGCAGGGGGCACAGGGTCCTCATCTGAGTCACTCTGGCCTTGGTGACCAGTGTGGGGCCTGGTACCAAGCAGGCACAAAGGAGCGAGTGCTCTTCCTGTCTGCTGCTGCCCCAGCCCTTCCACAGGGTGCAGGCCCCCTCCTCTCTGCTCCCTCTTGAATCTCATTGAGTTCACCTGTTGTGGATTTGGGTGCCCTGTTGTTGAGTCAGCCTCAAATCCCTCGGCTGCACCTTACATTGGGAGGGTTGAGTCAAGTGCAAAGAGGGTCCATGGGTGAGCATTCAGTGGGGAGAACGAGAAGATAAACAGGAGATGGAGTGAGTGAGCGTGTGTGAGCCAGCCTGGCCTGCCAGGTGGGCAGTGGCTATGGGGCCTCCTGAGTCATGGCCCAGCCTCAAGGGTATTGAACCCCCTATGGAGTCCTCTTAGCTTGACTTGGCAGCTCTCTGGGGCTTCTGTAGAATGGGCTCATTCCTGGGTTTGCAGCTGAGGCTTTGCTGAGACCACAGACCTGTTTTTGGCAGGAGTTGGCCTAGCCTATGGCTGCTCAGCTGTCTCCTGAGGGATGGTCTGTCAAAGAATGACAGATGGTTCTAGAATAAGGTGGGACCTTGGGTGTCACACCAAGGACGTCACACAGCACCCATGTTGTGTCTGCTCTGGCCGATGTATGAGAGAGATGATAGTGTACCCCATTTATAGATGGGAAAACAAAGCTCAGGAAGGCAGGGAGTTGAGCACTGAAGAGGCAGAGCTAACACAGACCCTGATAGCCAGCCTGTCCTCAGGGGCTTTTCTTCACCATGCCATGATGGCAACTCTGGACCAGGGAAACCGAGGCCAGCTGCCTCCTCCAGCAGAGGAGGAAGCAGAAGCCCAGGAATGGTCAATGATTCCCTCAAAATGATGGAGAAAATCAGGGACTTCTGCTTTCCCTCTGCTTCAACTAGGGTCTGTGAATATGGGCAAGAGAGGTCCTGATCTGTGGAGAGGAGAAAGGTGCCTGAAGGAACCCACATGAGGCGCTGGTGCAGGGCAGGGCTGGGTGCCTCCCATCTGCCTCCCACCTTGTCCAGGGTAGCCTAAGTAGACTGTGTGCCCGGGAATAGAGAGCCTTTCTGACCCCTGTACTCACCCCATGCAGGGAGTGAGACAGCTGGGACCAGGCTCTCTCATGTGCGAGTGGTGTGTCTTCTCAACTGTAGAATGTGGATGATAATCGGTTACCTCCTAGGACAAGTGTGAGCATCAGGTGGGACCCAAGTGCAATTCACAGGAAACTGCTCACTACAAAGCTGTGGCCACCTGAAGGTGGCCGGGCGGCTGCCTTTTCCTCAGTCTGGTACTGGTAAAACTTTCCTGTACAGACAGCATTGGAACGTAGCCTCTGGCAATGGGAATGTGACAGTCCTGTTGACAGGTTCCCAGCCTGGGGAAAGGAAATGGATGCTGGTTTAGGGCCAGGCGTCTACACTTCCTGTGGTCGAGCTGGGTAGAGGCTGTGGGGCGTGGGCTTGGAGTCCCACAGAGCTGGACTTGGAAGGAGGGGATTCAGCTGCAGCCTCAGGTAGGTGGGCTGAAGGGAGGGGGATGCTTTAACCCAGGTAGGAGGTAGGGCCTGGAGTGGGGGCCTGAGTCATGTGGAGGGACAATGGCGGGACAGTGTGAGCCATGCTGAGGAGGACCAGTAGGGGATGGGGGTTAGGAGGCTGGGAGGCAATGCTTGTGATCCTGCAGGGGCCTTGGATGAGGCCATGGAAGTGAACTTGGAGAAAGAGAAGACAGGCCAGGAGGTGATATTAGGGCAGAGAAGCCTTTAGGGGAAGGAGTTTGAGCCCTGGAGCAGGAGCCAGGATCCACACAAGCCGCCATCCTTGGTTGCTGCATCTCTTTGGGGACAAGTCTGACTGGCTCCCAAGGGTTTGATCAAAGCAGAGGATCACTGTCTTGCTGGCAATGGGGCATGAGACTGGCCTAGGTCCTGGGGTGCAGGTTTCCATGAAGACCCCAAAGTCTCGTGCAAACTTCCCTCCCTGTCCTCCCTTCCCTCCTTACAGCCTGTATCTGAGAAGGGTCCCCTCCTCATCTCAGTCCTCCCAGCTTGACCCCAAGTCATTCTTGATGCCTCCCTCTCTCACATTAACCCCAGCACTCAGCCCTGGGGGGTCTACTTCCAAATGTCCTCAGGCACACTCCCCCTCTCTGCCCTCTCCTCTATCCCTCATTCTGGCTACTGTCCAGCCTCCTGGGCGTGCTCTGGGTCTCCTGCCCCCCCTGCCCACCCCAAGCCTAGGAAGGGGGTCAAAGCACAGTGGTGCACTGGAACTCCTGTGGTCAAAGACCTTCTGTGGCTCCCCAGTGCCTACTAAATGGGATTGTCACTCCTGGATCTTCCCTGCCCCAGGCCCCGGGCTCAGCATGTGTCTGTGTGTTAGCCACATGGCCTGTGTCGCCTTGTCCCATCATACATTCATATCATTAGATCCCGTGTCTTTGTCCATGCTGTTCCTGCTCTCTGGTGTCCTGCTCAGGCACCTCCTTTCAGGGGTGGGAGTCCTACGTTCCTTACCAGCCTGTCCTCTGTGCACTGTCATCAAGCTCCGAGCCAGAACCATCTCTCCCAGGATACCTTGGAGATATGGGTGTGTGTGTGGTGGGGGGGCTGACGCAGGGGGCCCACAGGAGGGTGGGGGCTGGCTCTGAGCCCAGCCATATTCAGTGTGGGCTGCTGTTGGCTTTGGGGGGTCTCTGATCACTCATTGCTCAGGGGCCCATTCCCTGGAGGCTGGGAGGCCTTGATGGCTGTGCCTTGCGCTTCTTCACAACCGGTGTGGAGTGTCTTGGACCTGGAGTTTCTGCCCTTCCCAGCTCTGTCCAAAACCGGCTCTGCGGTCCCCGGTTGGTGGCTCTGACCTGCCACATGAGAGCTTGTGGGGGGAGCTCAGCCTGTCCCAGACAGCCCCCCTCTGAACCTCATCTCCCTGTTCCAGCTTCCACCATCATGCAGCCTCCTACGGGAGTGGCTAGCTTCAGATGACATCTTGAATCAGGCCTGTGCTAAATCAGATTCCAGTTCCAAGTCCTGACTCTGGTCTCCAGTAGTGGCCGGCAGTCTCCTGAAGTGCCCCCCACCCCCAGGTTCCTCACAGCTCTTTGGAGAATCAGCCACAATGGAAAGGTGACGGGTGTGGCTCCTGGGGGTGGAGGCTGCCCCCTGAGGGCCTGCGCACTTGCCCACCCGGAGGGAAGTGGAAACCCGGAGGGGGCCGTGATTCACCGCTGCTGCTGCTGCTTCCATGAGGTCATCTTCTGCCTCAGCTCCCCAGAGGGAGGGCTAAGTGGGGGCTGGCCCAGTGGGCCAGGCAAGCTGGTCCTCCCCAGCTCCCTCTCTGGCAGGCAAGAAGGCGGGCTATCTCCGCCACTACCTAATTATCCCAAGAGGTAATTGCTCTTAGTTTTCTCTGACACCTTGAGATTTCTCTCCAGGCTTTCTGCATGGAGCCAAAATAACCCGAAGGAGGCTGCAGGCCCCAAGACAGCCTCGATTGCTAAACCCCAACAACTCCCCACCAGCCCCGCTGTGACGTGCCCGAGCTTTGAGGCAGCGCGGGTTTATGACAGGTCCCATTATGTCTCTTGCACAAGCACTGAGTGTTGAAATCCCCAACGATGATGACAGTGTTGAAATAACCTGTCGTCTCAGCACTTTCCCCGTCATTAGCCAGATGTTCCAACCTTCAGAAGCGTTTGCAGCCTCTTGCAGTTGGGGAGGGGGGCCTGGATCAAGGCAGCCTCGGTGGAAGGATGGGGCTGGGGGCTTGCAGTTGAGGGTGGCTGGGGTTCCCAAGAGGCTGGGGAAAGGGGCCTTTTGCATCTCAGAGAGATGCAAGAGCTGGTGGAGTGGTAGAACAGGAAGCAGAGGGTGTTGGGGTTCTGAACAGCCTCAGAGCGGTGGCAGGGGGACCCTCTGTGTGTTCCCCATGGTGGGACAGTTTTGTGGGAATCTTCTTCAGGGCCCAGGAGCAGGCACATGAGCTCTATTTTGTTATCAGGGAAATCGTGGCTCAGAGAGAGGCCCCCAGCTCAGACTGTGAGGACTGTGCCAGCTCCCTCATCACGCCGTCTCTTACCCACCTACCCTGTTCTGTGGGGCCAGAGGAATATGGTCCCCTTCTTGTCCTCATCTTTGTGACCCAGACTGAGGTCACAGCTGGAGATGCTGAAAACACCCAGCCGGCTGGTGGGGTGAGGCTGGAAGAGGAACTGTGGGTCAGGGGAGGTCACGGGGTGTTCATTCAGGGGTCCCTGAATTACTCACTAAGTCCTCTGGTTTTTAGTCTGTCTTGACTGGGGATTTCAAGTGCATGTTCAAAGCTGTGATTTAGGTCTGAAAGTCCCTGTCTCCCAGGACACACAGGAGTGAGTTGGTCATGGCCTTGAGGAGACCACAGTTTAAACAAAGAGGAAGCTAGTGGTGGGGCCAGCAGACCAGCGCCTGGGGTTCCCAGATCACGTGCTAGAGAAGTTTCAGAGATCAGATTGCTGCTTCCAGTCTGGCTTTGAAGCCCAGCTCCATCCCTTATGAACTGTGTGATCTTGGACTATTCATTTACCTCCCTGTGCCTCAGTTTCCCCATCTATAATAGAGCTACAAATAGGTCTACCTGTAAACTAGTCCCTACATATTGCATACCTGCACAAAGGGACTTTACTACCATTGCCAAATAGCAGAACTGCCTGGATAAGCATCAGGCCCTGTCACTGTAGGCGTTCAAGCCAAGAGAGGGCAAGCACTGGTTGCAGAGGGGACCCCAGCCTTAGGTGGGGGTGGGCTAAGGCTGAGCTCCTACATCTGTTGCTAATTTGGGCAAATTAAGTGGAGGAGTTTGCAGCTAATCACTGACTTCCAGGGGGCTCTAGGTGCCAACAGTGTAACTGGGATGGGGACAAAGCTTTTGCCTTTGACGCCGTCTCCTTTCTTCCGGAGCTCAATGTCCCAGTACTCTCTCTCCTCTCAGGAAAGGAACTGCTATCAGTCATTCACACCTTAGTGAGATTAGCTTTCTTGGGAGCCTGTTCTCTCTGGGCTGGGGTGTCGAGGAATCTAGGCACTGGGCATGTGCAATTAGAATGACATCACTTGGGCTCAGGCCCCGGGCACTTTGGGGATGACAGTGCTGCCATCTCTGGGCTGTGTAACCCAGCCTGGCTTTGACTGTCAGTCCTGCCCTTGTTTGTCTAGAACATCAACACGGCTCAGAGGACCTGGCCTGGGGCAGTGGGACAATCCTCCCTGGGTTCAACTTGCTGTGCGATGTTGAGTGAATGCCTTCTCTCTGAGCTTCAGTTTCCACGTCAGTATTAAGGACTATTTAGAACATGTGACCTATGGGGCTAATATGGGATGTGATATGTTAAGGCGCATGGTGCCTCTGCAGGAGGGGGTCTCATGGCCATGGCAATGCTGGGCTGGGGGACTGGCGTACAGTAGGGCTCTAACTGTAGGTGCTGGCTGAAAGAGCATTTTGACTCTGCTGCCCAGCAGAGGGCCTGGCAGGGAGAGCTGGGCAGTCAGGGGCCTGCTTACCTCAGACCTTGGCTGAACACAGAGGGTGGTTTCAATGGGTTGGCATCTCACCTCCTCTGTTGCCTCCTACCTGGTCCAGGCTACCGTCAACTGTCTGCTGGACAGACCTAGGAGCCTCCTAACAAGCTCCCCACTGCCTGGTCTCCACACAGCAGCTAGAGTGATTTTTTTGTTTTCTAGAGGGATCTTTTAAAATCCCAAATCAGATCAAAGAACATCCCCCCACCCCACCCTGCTTCAACCCTTACTGAAGTCTTCCCACTGTACATAAAATCCAGACTCCTCAACATGGCTCATGGACCACCACTCCCATCCTCTCCAGCTCCAGGGCTGCCTCAGGACTCTGGAAACTTTGTATCAAATGCTTCCAGCCTCCCCAGAGATTCTGAAGGCTCCACCCTTCTTATCATTCCAGTTTAAATGTCACTTCCTCAGCAGTGACCTCCAGGACCACACCAGCTAATGGAGCACCCCGCCCCTCCAGTCTCACAACCATTAATTTCCTTCAAAGTCCCTGTTACGTGCGTCATAATCTCATTTATTAATCTCCCCCACTAGAATATAAGAACCTTGTCTCTCTTGCCCACCACTGCATCCCTGCTATGTCTCACAGCACCTGGCACATAGTAGGTGCTCAATCAATATTTGATTGAGGTGTGAATTGATGAGTCAACACGTTTATATGGAGGGATAGTTATTTGCTGAAGGTTTACAATGGGCCAAGGGATTTACGTAGTCCATCCTTCAACTGTGGCTGCCATTCAAATCACCTGGGGACTTTTAAAGACTACC
This sequence comes from Loxodonta africana, assembly GCF_030014295.1. Taxonomy (NCBI): domain Eukaryota; kingdom Metazoa; phylum Chordata; class Mammalia; order Proboscidea; family Elephantidae; genus Loxodonta; species Loxodonta africana. The sequence goes on along the minus strand of NC_087353.1, from coordinate 89,371,778 downwards.
TATGCCTGGACCCCTCCCCTAGAGATGCTGATTCAACTGGTCTGAGGAGGGCCTGGGCATCAGCCTTTAAAAAGAAAAAGCTTTCCAGATGTGTCACCAAGATTAAGAACCACTTGATATAGTCCTCCCCCTTTTTTAAGTTTTAATTTTTTTAATATTTTATTTTTGTTGTTGAGAATATACACAGCAGAACTCACACCAACAGCTTCTACGTGTACGATTCAGTGACATTGATTACATTCTTTGAGTTGTGCAAACATTCTCACCCCCCTTTTCTGAGGTGTTCCTCCCCCATTAACATAAACTCACTGTCCCCCAGGGTTCCTATCTAATCTTTCCAGTTGCTAATGTTAATTTGACCCCATATACAATCCACCTCGACAACGTAGATCTTAAAAGAGCGTAATGCTCAAGACTGACATTCTTTACTAGTTAAGCTAAACTATCGTTTGGTTTTAAGAAGACTTCGGGGGATATTTCTGGTTTAAAGTTTAAAGATTACCTCAGGGTAATAGTTTCAGGGGTTCTAGCTTTTAATTTTGAGCTAATTTTAGACTTACAGAAAAAGCTGCAAAAATAGTTACAGACAGTTCCTGTATATCTCTCACCCCGCTTCCCCTAAATTTAACATCTTACGTTAAAAAAAAAACCTAAATTCATTGCTATGGAGGTGATTCTGACTCATGGTGACCCCACATGTTAGAGAGTAGAACTGCGCCATAGAGTTTTCTTGGCTGTAACCTTTACAGAAGCAGTTCACCAGGCCTTCTTCCCACAGCACTGCTGAGTGAGTTCGAACCACCAACCTTTAAGTTAGCAGCTGATTGCAAACCGCTTGCGCCACCTAGGATCCTAACAGCTTATATAACCACAGTGCAATTTTTAAAAGCAGGAAATTAACTTGGCACGATACTATTAAGTGAACTACATATTTTGCTCAATTTTCACCAGTTTTTCTATTAATGTCCTTTTTCTGTACTAGGATTCTGTCCAGGAACCCATGTTGCATCCAGCTGTCATTTCTCCTTAGCCTCCTGCAGTCTGAAACAGTCTTTCTTTATTTTTCATAACTGGGATACTTCTGAAGAGTACTTATCCATTATTTTTGAATTTTCCTCAGTGTTGATTGGTCCAGTGTTTTCTCACGATTGGAATAAGTAATAGAATTCGGGCAAGAAAAATACAAAAATGGTGTGTGTCCTTTTTGTTGCATCAGGCTTGGTTAAAGTGGAGCCTTCCAGGTCTCTCCAGTATAGAGTTACTGCCTCTCCCTCTGTAGTTAACACTTACCTTGGAGGTGATACTTTGAGAGGAGACAAATCCTACTTCTCCTCAACCTTTCCACCATTAAGTTTAACATCCCTCTGTGGATACCATTTGCAACAGTTATTACTGTGGTTTTTGTCTAATGCTTATTTTTCTATTTCCTTGTTCCTTCTACAGTTACGGGTTGTCATTCTACTGCATGATAGAGCCTCTCCTCCCCTGTTTATTTATTCGATTATTTATTTATCTCAATATGGTATCATCCCTCTTTTAATCCTGATTAAACCTTACTTTTTTTTTTTTTTTACCTTTTTTTTTGGGAATGGGGAAACCCTGGTGGTGTAGTGGTTAAGTGCTGCGGCTGCTAAACAGAAGGTCGGCAGCTCGAATCCTCCAGGCGCTCCTTGGAAACTCTATGGGGCAGTTCTACTCTGTCCTATAGGGTCGCTATGAGTTGGAATCGACTCGAAGGCATGGGGTTTGTTTTTTTTTGGTACCTTGGGAATGAGGTATCACCATTCTGTTTAAGAAAGAAGGACACGGAGTATGTAAATCACTTGCCTAAGGTCTCACAGCTGGTGAGGGGCTGAGGCAGGATCCAAGTGAGCACCCTTCAGACTCCTCCACCTTTTACCTGGTTCACTGCTGCAGCCTCTGCCCCTGTTCTCTGCCTGGACTCTTTTTTAAAATTTTTATTTTGTTGAAAATATACATAACAGAACATATGCCATCTCAACAATTTCCACATGTGCAATTCAGTGACATTGATTAGGCTCTTCAAGGTGTGCACCCATTCTGCCTATCCTTTTCCAGATCATTCCACCACCGTTAACATAGACTCAGTACCCCCTGTCTTAGGCTGGGTTCTCTAGAGAAGCAAAAACATAACATATATATATGTATGTATGCGTCACTGATTTTCCTTCTCTAGAGAACCCATACAGAGAGAGAGAGAGAAAGAGAGAGAGAGAGATTTATCTCAAGGAAATGGCTCGTGTGGTTGTAGAGCCTGGTAAGTCCCGAATCCCTAGGTTAAGCATCAGGCTGGAGGCTTCTCCTGACTCACATAGCTGCAGGGGCTAATGAACCCAAGATCAGCAGATCAGATGGCAGGCTGCAGGCTCATGGGCTGTGGAGACTGATGAATCCAGAATCAGCAGACAATATGGCTTGAGGAATTGTGTCATACTGGGGACTCAGTGTTGGTCTCTGCTGCCGTCAGAATGGGCACTCACTAGTGCCAAATTGGCCTTGGTCAGTGGAAGTCACTGTTGCTGAGCCCACGCATAACTTCCATCCCTGTCACCATAACCATTTTGTTCATGAGCCCATTGGGCAATGACAGGAGTGGCTGGGGAAAGAGGATAACTGCTTACCACAGAACCTATCATCCTATCCACTTGATTGTTAAAATCCTTCTCTGCTGAGGTCACCGTTTGGTGAGCATTCACACGAAACACAAATATCTTCATTTCTTTGGCCCCTTCAGAGAGGTCTATTCACATACATCTTCCCCATACCTGCTTGTGTCCAACTTTCCTATCATGATTCCTCTCAGTCCCTGACCATCCAGCCAAACCATTGGCCACCGCCCATCAATCAGTATACAATTGAGCATCAGGCCATTTCTTTTTCCAAGCAAAGCCAACAGCCAGGTGCACTGCTCAAAGTTCTGCCCTTTGGGAGGATTGCCCCTCACCACAGTTCTTCAGGGAGGTTCCAGAAAGGGGCTATAGTGCTGTCACTGTCCACTTGCGAGTGGTGCCTGTATATCTCACAGAACCATTTGTAAACTAGGTGCAAGTTTTCTCTTCCGAGGTCAACTGATCATAAGGAACTCCCCATGAGGCCCTAGGTTCAGACGGGGAGAGGGCATTTGGGCATTTGGGCACTTCCTCTTGCAACTTACTTGTGCCTTCAGATCCTGCTTGGGCCCGAGCTTGTATATACCACTTCCATTTAATGATGGCTCATTGGGTCAGACAACACCCAGTTCATGATGGGCAACTCAGGCCGCATGGTGACTTGGTGTTCCATGTTAAGCATTTTGTCTCTACTAAGGCCCAGTCACAAGCCAAAAGCTGTTTCTCAAAAGGAGAGTTGTTATCTTCTGAAGATGGCAGGGCTTTGCTACAAAATCCTAAGGGTCTGTGCTGTGATTCACCCATAGGGGCCTACCAAAGAGGCCAAACAGCATTTCTCTCTGCCATTGACACTTCAAGCACCATTGGATCAGCTGGATCATATGGCCCAAGTGATGACAGCAGCTTACACGGCAGTCTGGACCTGTTGCAGAGCCTTCTCTTGTTCTGGGCCCCACTCAAAACTAGCAGCTTTTCTAGTCACTTGATAAATAGGCTGGAATAGCACACCCAAATGAGGGATATGTTGCCTTCCAAATCCAGAGAAGGACCACCAGGCATTGTGCCTCCTTTTTCATTGTGGGAGGGGCCAGATGCAAGAGCTTTCCCTTCACTTTAGAATCTCTTGACATGCCCCACACAACTCAACCACTAGAAATTTCACTGTGGTGGAAAGTGTCTGAACTTTTGTGGGATTAATTTCCCACCCTGTAGCATGCAAATGTTTTACCAGTAAGTCCAGAGTCATTGGCACTTCTTCATTAGTAGGTCCAATCAGTATAATGTCATCAATGTAATGGACCAGTGTGACGTCTTGTGGAAGGGAAAGCTGATCAAGGTCCCTGAGGACTGACTTATGGCATAGGACTGGAGAGTTGATATACTCTGAGGCAGGAAAGTGAAGATATATTACTGGCCTTGCCAGCTGAATGCATTGGCTAGCTCAGTAGCTGCATACCAGGTACCAGGAGATGTATTAATTTGCTCAAGCAATGGAACCACATCTGGAACAGCAGCTGCAATTGAAGTCATCACCTGGTTAAGTTTATGATAATCCACTCTCATTCTTCAAGGTCCATCTGTTTTTTCCACAGGCCAAATACAGAGTTGAATGGGGATGAAGTGGGAATCACCACCCCTGCATCCTTCAAGTCCATGACGGTGGCATTAATCTCTGCAGTCTCTCCAGGAATGCGGTATTACTTTTTATTTACTATTGTCCTAGGTACAGGCAGTTCTAATGGTTTCCACTTGGCTTTTCCTACTATAATAGCCCTTAATCCACATGTCTGGAATCCAACGTGGGGGTTCTGCCAGCTGCTGAGTATACCTATTCCAATTATACATTCTGGAACTGGGGAAATTACTACAGGATGGATCCGGAGACCCACTGGGCCCACTATGAGATGAACCTGAGCTAAGACCCCATTAATAACCTGACCTCCCTATGCCCCCACTCTGACTGGTGGGCCACAGTGATGTTTTGAGTCTCCTGGAATTAGTGTCAGTTTAGAACTAGTATCTAGTAATCCCTAAAATGTCTGACTAATTCCTTTTCCCAGTGAACAGTCACTCTCGTAAAAGACCATGGATTCCTTTGGGGAAGGCTGGGAGAAAGATTAGCAGTGTAAATTTTTGGCAGTGTAATGGGGTCCTTCCTCAAAGGGACCTGGCTTCCCCTTCATTCAAAGGGTTATGTATCTGTAAACTGGCTCAAGTTTGAGAATTTATTGAGGATCCATGACTCTCTATTCTGCTGATTTGTGTTAGGCTGCCAATCACAAGACCCAGAATTCTGCTTGTGTAGATCAAGTAAATATTTAGTAGATTTACCATCTACTTCACTCCTAGGGACACCATGACTAAGTAGCCAATGCCATGAGTCCGTATGAGTCAGACTCATGATCTGATACACAGAAAACCCTAAGGAATCCTCCAGAAAACTACTGAAACTTATAGAAGAGTTTGGCAGAGTCTCAGGTTATAAGATAAACATACAAAAATCACTTGGATTCCTCTACATCAACAAAAAGAACATCAAAGAGGAAATAACCAAATCAATACCATTCACAGTAGCCCCCAAGAAGATAAAATACTTAGGAATAAATCTTACCAAAGATGTAAAAGACCTATACAAAGAAAACTACAAAATACTACTGCGGGAAACTAAAAAGGACCTACTTAAGTGGAAAAACATACCTTGCTCATGGATAGGAAGACTTAACATAGTAAAAATGTCTATTCTACCAAAAGCCATCTATACATACAATGCACTTCCGATCCAAATTCCAATGTCATATTTTAAGGGGTTAGAGAAACAAATCACCAATTTCATATGGAAGGGAAAGAAGCCCCGGATAAGGAAAGCATTACTGAAAAAGAAGAAGAAAGTGGGAGGCCTCACTCTACCTGATTTCAGAACCTATTATACAGCCACAGTAGTCAAAACAGCCCGGTACTGGTGCAGCAACAGGCACATAGACCAATGGAACAGAATTGAGAATCCATCCACATGTGAGCAGCTGATATTTGACAAAGGCCCAGTGTCAGTTAATTGGGGAAAAGATAGTCTTTTTAACAAATGGTGCTGGCATAACTGGATATTCATTTGCAAAAAAAAATGAAACAGGACCCATACTCACACCACGCACAAAAACTAACTCCAAGTGGATCAAAGACCTAGACATAAAGACTAAAACGATAAAGATCATGGAAGAAAAAATAGGGACAACGTTAGGAGCCCTAATACAAGGCGTAAACAGAATACAAAACATCACCAAAAATGAAGAGAAACCAGATAACTGGGAGCTCCTAAAAATCAAACACCTATGCTCATCTAAAGACTTCACCAAAATAGTAAAAAGACCACCTACAGATTGGGAGAGAATTTTCAGCTATGACATCTCCGTATGAGTCAGACTATTCTGATTACTGCTTTGACTCTGCTGTCCATTACCATAACCACACTCACCTTGTCTTTTTAGATTGAATGCTGCCACTTGGCCCCTACTACCCCAGGGTCCAATAAGCCCCATTAGAGTTAGGTGTCTCAATTCAGTTAGGTCGGTTCCCACTGTCAAATCTGAGTTACATAAAATAGCAATCACAACAGTCTTTTAGGATGCTGGGGCTCCCTTCACAAATTTATTCCTTACTGCCGTGGTAAAAGGTGTGTCCTCTGGGCATTCCATGTGTGGGTCTGTGGGTGTTATGGGCTGAATTGTGTCGCCCCAAAATGTGTGTCAACTTTGCTAGGCTATGATTCCCAATATTGTGTGGTTGTCCTCCATTTTGTGATCTGATGTAATTTTCCTACGTGTTGTTAATCCTAACCTCTACGATGTATGAGGCAGGATCAGAGGCAGTTATGTTAATGAGGCGTGCCACAATCTACAAGATTAGGTTGTATCTTTAGTCAATCTCTTCTGACATACAAAAGAGGGAATAGAGCAGAGAGGAGAGGGACCTCATTACCACCAAGCAAGATGAGCCAGGAGTGGAGTGTATCCATTGAACTCAGGGTCCCTGCACTAAGAAGCTCCTAGACCCAGGAGAAGATTGATGACAAAGACCTTCCCCCAGAGATGACAGAGAAAGACTTCCCCTGGAGCTGGTGCCCTGAATTTGGTCTTCTAGCCTCCTAAACTGTGAGAGAATAAACTTCTGTTTTTTAAAGCCATCCGCTTGTGGTATTTCTGTTATAGCAGCACTGGATAACTAAGACAGTGGGTTTAGCCTGATAAGTATACTCTAACATGCCAATTTCTCTAAGCCTTTGGTTACTTTTCTGTACTGTATACCAAGGCAGGCCTGGTACTTTAACTTGATTTAGTGTAGGCTACTGCATAATCCATGTTTCAGCAACCCATCCAAGTAAACTATTAGATCCTTTCCTAACCTCTCAAGCTGAAACACTGAATGAAGTATCCGTGCTTAGTGTGCCCACGTTAATAAATTCAGACCGATTCAACTTTATGTTCTTTGCATCATTATCCCACAGTCTTAACAGTCATTCCCACACATATTCCCCAGATTTCTGTTTGTACATATTAGAAAAGTCCAGCAGTTCTTTTGGAATGTAGTGTACTTTCTCCTGGGTCACACTTTGTACTTCACCTTTTGGGGCCGGCTGGGACTTAAGTATAGTTATAGGCCTAGAAGCAAAAATGTGTGGTGAGTGTGGGAACTGGGAACATTCAGCAATGTCCTCTAAGGCATCTACCCCACATGATGCCCCAGGAAATGACTCAGACAAAGGGTCTTCAGACACAGCTGGATTAATCTCATCAGATGGGGGTGGAGGGGATAATCATTTTACTCAGGAGATGGTTTAGCTGACAAAGATGGAGTAATCTCTTCAGATGGGAGTAAGAGGGCTGGTTCTGTCGGCAGGAGTGATTCAATGGAATTTAGGGGCTCAGTGTCCCCTGCTTCCTGATTATCTGTCTGTATGACCCATTCCAAGTTTCAGGATCCCATTTCTTCCCAATCAATGACCTCACTTTAACTTCAGACACCTTTTGAGGTTGGGAATTCATTTGACGTTGTAATTCAGCCACTCTTATGATAAGACTGTCAGTTTGGTTTTCAGCAATATCAGCTCTGTTACTACAAGAAACAAGGTTTTCTTTCAGAGCACAAATGCCACCTTTGAGGTCTTTTATGCAGTGCTTGACCTGTGACTCTGAAGCCTTGAGCTCATCTTTCTTTCACCACTTTGTGTAGCAAAGGTAGGGCCAACCAACCAGCTTTTCTATACTTCTCATGCTGACAAAATTGTAGAAAAGCATCAAACATGCGATCACCCAGAGCCTTGCTTCTCACCAGTACTCGATCTATTGGTGGTGATATTTTTCGTGTTAATACTGCCATCTCATACCATGGATTAGCAGTGCCCTCTTTACTATTGAAAGCAGAATCATCAGCTCTTTTAAGACTAGTTAGACTTGAGAACCAATTTAGAAAATTTATCCTTAGATTTTGTTTCTCTAGAACCACTCTCAGTACCAATTGTCTTAGGCTGGGTTCTCTAGAGAAGCAAAATTAGTGAAGCATACATATATATACGTGTGTGTGTGTATGTATATATATGGATCTCTGGTGGCACAGTGGTTAAGAGCTCAGCTGCTAACCAAAATGTCAGCAGTTTGAATCCACCAGCCAGTCCTCGGAAACCCTATGGGGCAGTTCTAGTCTCTCCTATAGGGTCTCTGTAAGTTGGAATTGACTTGGTGGCAATGGTTTTGGTTTGGTTCGGTCTACATATATATAAAAACCCATTGCCATCGAGTTGATTCCAACTCATAGTGGCTCTGTAGGACAGAGTACAACTGTCCCATAGGGTTTCCAATGGAGTGGCTGGTGGATTTGAACTGCTACTTTTTGGTTAGCAGCCAAATGCTTAACCACTGTGCCACCAGGGCCCCATATATATATGTGTGTGTGTGTGTGTGTGCATATGTATGTGTATATATATATATATATATATATCCCAAAACTTGTTGCTGCTGAGTTGATTCTGACTCATAGCAACCCTATAGGACAGAGTAGAACTGCCCCATAGAGCTTCCAAGAAGTACCTGGTGGATTTGAGCTGGCAAGTCCTAAGTCTGTGGGTCAGGTGTCAGGCTGGAGGCTCCTCCTGACTCACATAGCTGCAGGGGTTCTGACAACCCAAGATCAGCAGGTCAGACGGTAAGCTACTGACTCACAATTGTGCAGGCTGGTGAATCCAAAATCAGCAGTCAATATGGCAGGCCTCTGGCTCAAGTCCCAAGAACTGGAGGCCAGGTGATGATGAGCCTGATGCCAGATCCAGAGCAAGCAAGCGAGGTTTCCCAGAACATCATATATATATTGGACGCAAGGCGTACTCTGGAGGAAACTCCCCTTACAACTGATTGGCTGATCATATCAGGTCACATCATGGATGATGACTACATCATTACATAACTGCCAAATTACATCATTCTGTAACTGCCAAGCTACATTATTACATAATTGTCGAACTTCATCATTAGCTAACCGCCAACCTACATCATTATGTAACGGCCAAACCACTGAGAATCATGGCCCAGCTAAGTTGACACACAACCTTAATCATCACACCACCCCAGCAAAACTCTCCCTTTCTCCCTCCCTTCCACCCTTGGTAACCACTAATAAACTTTGGTTTCTATATATTTGCTTATTTCATTTAAGTGTGGTCGTATAATATGTGTCCTTATTTGACTGACTTATTTCTCTCAGCATGATGTTTTCAAGGTTCATTCATGTTGTGGCGTGCATCAGAACTTCATTTCCATTGTATGTATATGCCACGTTTTGTTTAACCACTCATCTGTTGATGGACATTTCGGTTATTTCCACCTTTTGGCTATTGTGAACAGTGTTTCAACACACATTGATGTGTCTGCCTCGGGTCTTGGCCTTACATTTCACACCCCACCACCACCACCACTGCTCCCAGGGCACCAGGATGCTTTTGCTAAAACCAGACCTGTTTCATTCCTTGCAGTGGCTCCTCACCGTCCTCTGCATCAAGCCCTTGGCCTGGATGAAGAGGCCTTTAAGCTCTGACCTCAGGCGATTCCTTTGGCTCTGTCTCTCTGCCCCCAGTTCCATGCTCGTCATTCCCAGACTGCCACCAGTTCTGCCTCACATTCCAAGCCACACACATACTCTCTGGCCCACAACACCGGGACACCATCTCTTTCCATTGCCTGTCTGACTCTTCTCTCCCCCAGGATGCACCACCCGAGGGCCTTTTCCATACCTTCAGGGCTGGGATGGGGCCTGCTGGGGGCAGGGATGCCCCTGGTTCTTCCCCGTGATGGTGGTACTTGTTATCTGCCTTCTCACCGCTGGTCACTGCTCTGTGTCTCCCTCCTCAAGACTGTGAGTTCCTCGAGGGCAGGGTTTGCGCCTTTGAACCCCAAGACCGGGTGCTTAGTAGGTGTCTCGTGAATGTTTATGGAATAGATGAAAAAACTACTTCAAAGCCAACATATTTTTGGCTGCCTTGTGGACTTACATTGTACATGGTGTGTGCTAGGGACTGTAGGAAATGACAAGTCGTTGGAGGGAGAAGAAATACGCCTGTAAAATAGGAAGCACTGATGGTGTGAGGGGCCTGGAGGGACATCACAATGATTGATCGTCTACTGAGCAGCAGACACCTTCACACCCTCGTCTCTGGGGTCCTCCTGCAGCCTTGGTACTCCGCTTCTCATTGTACAGATAAGGGAACCGTGGCTCAGAGCGGCGAGGAGACTTGTCAGGGTCACATGGCTGCTTAGTACCAGAGCCAGGATTTGAACCCAAGCCTATGGGGTGCCAGCGTGCACATGCTGCTCTGCACGGGGCCTCCTCACACCCCAAGTGAAAGCGTGTCCAGCCACAGAGTTTCCTAGGGCCCCAGATCTGGTGGCTTTGCTGGCTTTTTTCAACGTCATTAATCGTCCTTCAGATTCTGTCTCTTTGGGTGTTTCTGTTATAGCTAAGACAGCAATAAATGACAGCATAATTGGAAGACAAAGGCGACTGTCTGGCCAGCCTGCCTCAAGGAGTGGAGTTCCGGTAACTTGGGTGTGATCCTACCTGTGATTCATGCAGAAAAATTACAGCCTTCTGTGTACAGGTGTGTACAAGCCGCCAGGCGGGGTGTGCACAAACAAGGCATTTAATGTGGGCAGTAAAACCAGGCATGCGGTGGGGAAACCACAGCCTATTCCCCCTCTACCCCGCCTCACTCCAGGGGAGATATTTGTGATGCACAGCACTTTAGTTTGCAGAGTGCTTCCCCAGGCTCTGCCAGCATCTGTTGGTGTTCATTTGTATGGACAGAGCCCCAGACTCACTTGCTGAGGCTGGGATAGTGAAGGGCTGAGACCTCCAGGTCAGGGCACCAACATACCAGACCTGGGTGAGGGGGTCATGGAATAGTGTATAGACAGGAACAAGGACTTGAGAAAGGCAGTAGGGCAGGTTACAGCCTAGCATCCTGATTGCCCCAGGAAGGCTTCCTAAGTTGGTGGGGTGTGGCAAGTGTGCCAAGGAACCCTTCTTCCCCATCTATCACTCATCTCTACCTCCTATCTGTCAGTTTATTGTATGGTGGTGGTTTGCTCGTTGCTGTGATGCTGGGAACCATGCCACCAGTATTACAAATACCAGTAATGTCACTCATGGTAGACAGGTTTCTGCGGTGCTTCCAGACTAAGACAGACTAGGAATAAAAGCCTGGTAATCTACTCCCAAAATTTAGCCAATGAAAACCTTATGGATCACAACAGAGCATTGTCCAACTTGCTTGCTTTGGACACGTCACCCGGAAGGCTCAATCACTGGAGGGAGACACCACGTTTGGTGAACTAGAGGGCCAGCGAGGGTGAGGGAGACCTTCGGTGAGATGGATTGGCATAATGATGGCTTTGGACATGCTGGCAATCCCGAGGATGAAGCAGGCCCAGGCAATATTTATGGACAGTTACACACAGCATCCCCATGAGTTGGAGTGGACTTGATAGCAACTCACAACCACAAATCACTTGTCTGAAGCTGGAAGGTAAAGGGCCCACTGAACACCTGACTATCAGGTGGGTTTCCTCAGCCACCTGCCATCTTATCAGCTGGGGGTCCTGGGCCCAGCCAGCCAGCCCCTGGGCCCTGAGCTTGGCAACTGACTCTTGTGGACTTACTTGAGCCCACTGAGGTGGCCTCTCTGCCCATATCAGAGAATTCTCCTCCTTACGCAGAAAGTAGCCTGCTTAGAAGCCAGGAGCTGGGGGCTGAGATGCTCCCAGGACCACTGGGGGTTTGTTTACCCCAAATATCAAGTCCTAGACTCATGGGAATGTGCCCCTGCTTTGACAAAAAGGGTTGTGGGAGCTTGATGAGGCCCTGCCTTGATCCAGAGGTGCCCCGGGGTTCTAGCCACAGGTCCCCTTGCCCTGTTTCCAGCTCCTACTTGAGAGGTCCGTTGGCCCTGAGCCCTGGTGCGGGGTTGTGGGCTTTCTTGAGTATGCCATGTGCCTACCCTCCTCTGTATATAGCACCTTTTCCCAAATTGGGGGGGGGGGCACGTTCCCATGGTCTAGGACTTGGTATTTGGGGATCAACAATTGACCAAATACCTGGTAAACACCAGTGTTTAGTTACATGGCAAGTTATTTATTTTAATATCGTTATAAACATTTGAATGTGCCCTATGTTTGCATGGCTCATAATACAAACTTCTGTAAAAGGCATCCTTTCTGGAAAAGGCAAAGCTATAGAGACAGTAAAAAGATCAGTGGTTGATGGGAACTTGGGGCAGGGGGTGGGCACTGGATGAACAGGTGGAGCACAGGACATTTTAAGGACAGTGAAACTATTTTGCATGATACTATAATGGTGGACACAGGACATATATTTGTCAAAACCCATAGAACTTCAGAGCACAAAGAGTGAACTTTAATGTAAACTATGGACTTTAGTTAATAAGGTTATGGTAAAACCTGTGAAAGCCAGAACCTGTGTAAGGTGGAAACCTGTCAGAGAAAGAAAATGCAAATATTTTCCACTAAAACTAACCGTAGAAAAGTGGCAAGACTGCACCCTGTCAGAGGTGGAAAACTTGTGAGAGCTGGAAATACAAGGCAGTCCGGTGAAGTTTGGTTCTCACAGGTTTCACTGTGTATTGATGTGGGTTCATCAATTGTAACAAATGTACCACATTAATGCAAGATGTTAATAGTAGGAGAAACGGTGTTCGGGGCAAGGGAGAATATATGGAAACTTTCTGTGCATTTTTTCTGTAAACGTAAAACTGCTAAAAAAAAATAAAGTGTATTATTAATAAAAACCAATGTTAAAAATGGCACCCATTGGAAGTTCCATTTCTACTTATGTCCCCACCATCCCATTCCCCTGCTCTCGAGAGGAAATCACTTTTTTCAGTTTCTTGTGTATCATTTAAGTATTTCTTTCTGGAAATACGTAAAGTAATATGCAGCATACATATATGCTGTTCTGTTCCTTCTGTTTTGACTTACACAGTCCGCCCTCCGCATCCGCGGGGTTCTCCTGCAGATTCAGCCAACTGCAGATGGAAAATATTCAAGAAAAAAAAGGAGGAAAGTTCCAACAAGCAAAACTTGAATGTGCCACGCTCCGAGCACTATGCTGAATCCATGCGAATGAAGTGATGAGTAGGCACGCCTTGTTGCAGCCTCCCGCCATTTCAGGGATCCTCAGTCTCTCTCCAGCAGTCGTTTCAGCGTTGTTTGCCTAGCATCTCGGTTCGGTCACTACTTAGGTTGCGCACACCCTTTGTTTCTGTGGAAAAAAAAAAAAAAAAAGCTCCTAAAAAGCAATGAAGTGATCAAAGCTATTCCTCAAGGGCCGAGTATGAGGAGGGTGAGAGGAAGGAGTATCAGGCCAATAAGGGAGCACTGGTGGCACAGTGGTTAAGAGGTATGGCCGCTTTTAACCAAAAGGTTGGCAGTTCAAATCCACCAGCCGCTCCTCGGAAACCTTACAGGGCGGAGGGATCCCTATAGGGTCCCTATGAGTCAGAATTGACTCCATAGCAACGGGTAACGGTAAGGGGTAAGGGATGGCTGGCTAGCTATGTAAAGCACTACGCAGCCTCAAGAACTTAAGATCAGCGGCGAACTGGCATTGGCTGAGCTGAGGCAGCTTTAGCGTTCCCACAGAAGAGAAAGGCTACCTTCCAGAGCAAGTCTTCGACTGTGATGAAACAACTATTTGCATAGCATTTACATTGCATTAGGTATCTTAAGTAATCTAGGGATGGTTTATAGTATATAAAAAAAATAGGAGGATAAAAAACAATGGGCGTAGGTTTTATGCAAATACTATGCCATTTTATATAAGGGACTTGAGCATCCCCAGACTTTGGTATCTGAGGGGATCCTGGATACCAAGGGACAACAGTAATATTAAGTAATAACAATTACTACGATAGAGACCTGCCTCATTTTTTACAGCTGCATACTATTCCTTTGTGGGGCTGTCCCACAGTTTATTTACTAGTTCTTTTAGATGAATGCCTGGGTTGTTCCCAGATTTTTGCCATTACAGAGAGTTGCAGTGAGTAAGCTTGTACATACATCATTTCTCACGTATTCAGGGTGTATCCGTTGGGATAATTCCCAGAATTAGGATTGCTGGGTCAAAGGGTAAGCACATCCGTGACTGGGATGAGTATTAATTACTAAATCATCTTCCACGGGGGTTATATCATTTTGGATTTCCATTGGCAATGTATGAGAGTGCCTATTTCTCAGCAGGACAGCCTTACCAACAGAGTGCGTTGTCAAACTTTTGGACTTCTGCCTATCTGATAGGTAACAAACGATATCCAGGTGTAGTTTTAATTCATATTTCTCTTAATATGAATGCGGTTGTGCATCTTTTCATATGTTTAAGTCACTTACATTTCTTTTTCTTTGAATGCACTGTTCAGATCTTTCGCCCACTTTTCTATTATTAGTTGTTGGCCTTTTTCTCCTGTTTCCTAGGAACTCTTTGTATACTAGGGAGATCAGCCCCTTGTTAGTCATATGAGTTGCAAATACGTTCTCCTAATTTGTGATTTTCTTTTGACTTTGCTTATGGTGTTCTTTGTCATACAGAAATTTATTACAGTAAAACTCGCAAAAGCCAGAACCTGTGTAAGGAGGAAACCTGTCAGAAAAGGAAAACTCAAATATTTTCCACTAAAACGGGCAACAGAAAAGTGGTAAGACTGTATCCTGTCAAAGGTGGAAAACCTGCAAGACCTGGAAAAACAAGGCAGTCCAGTCGAGTTCCAACTTTCACAGGTTTCACTGTATTATTAATACAATTTATCATCTTTTTTTTTTTTTTCTTGGCTTTTGAACTTCAAGCCATAGTTTTTGTAAGACATTCCCTACTCCACAATTATCCAGGGATTCCCTCATGCTTTCCTTTGGTTCTCTTTTGGTTTTAATTTTTATGTCTAAATCTTGGATCCATTTGGAGTTTGTCCCTGTGTTCTGGTGTGGAATAGATCCAGCTGTATTGATTTCGAGATGGTTTCCTGGTTGTGCCAACACTATTTATTTAAAAATCCATCTTTACCTCACTGACGTAAGAGGTCACCTTTATCGTATGCTGGATTCCAGCATGTTCGGGATGTGTTTTTGGGCTTTCTTTTCTGTCCCATTGGTTTGCCCATCTAGTCATAATAAGAAAACTTGTTTTTATATGGAAACTACAGCAAATTATGGAGAAGAATGCAATATTTGCTTATATTTTTAAGACAAAGCTCTAAATTTTGAAAGGATTCTGAGATTATCCCTAACCCTCTCCCCTCCCCCCATTCTTTCCCTTCCTCTCTTCTCCACACAATTGACCTACCCTGTCGGTATGACTCACTCTCTGGTACTACACTGGAAGTGCCCCTAATGGTTTTTAGCTGAGTTATCTCCTTCTCTGGGAAGACTTCCTGACATCTCTTTGCCCCTGGGCAGAGTCATTTGCTCAGCAAGCAGTCTCAGCTTCCTTCTCTCACGGCAACTATCAGAGTTGTTGGGTTGCATTGTAATTGCCTGTTGACTCGTCTCGGGCTTGATTCAATCTGGTCGTGAATCAGTCAACTTGCTTCTTACTCATTTATAGGGCAATAATCTGGCTATATTCTGAAGTGCCACGTGCAAAATGTTTGATTCTTGTAAAGTGTCCATCAATTCTTGGGTATTTTCTGTGTCCTCTTTAGGGATGCAGCTCTGAATTTGTCTCTTCTTCCCTGTTGGCCCCACCCCTCAGCCTTGCTGCCCCTTCCACAGGCAGGTTCTCCCTGTTTTGCTGAATGACTGAGGTCTGGGCCCTCCACACTAGAACCCAGGACTTGGAGAGCTGAAGAGCACTTGCCATGCCTCCCTGGACCCTGCCAGGGTTTCCCTCCCTAGGGCATACCAGGCCCCCCCACCCCACCCCCAGGATTCCACAGGCTCAGCTGACATCATGTCCCCAGGCCTGGGCAACTTCACTGGACAACAAGTCACAAAGGGGCTGTGCTTTGGCTACTTTTGAAATGGAGGATGCAGTCAAGGGTTCTCACCTTATTGGAGAAGCCCCTTCATCTTCCAGGGGAGGAAGGTAAGGCTGAGTTGGGGAAGGGCAGAAGGGACTAGAACTGGGGCCTTTTGCTTTGCAGCCTGGGCAGGGTGTGGAGAATTTTTGGCAGTGGAAGCCCCATAGGACCTCCTTGGGTACCCTGAATTTCCAGCCAGCATCCTTGTGGTGCAATGAACTGCTTTTATATGGTCTTTCTAGCCATGGTCTCTTAACTCCCACAAAATGATTGGCTGAGACTATGCAAATAAGGCATGTAAAACTCTTGCAGGGATTGGACAGCAACTATGCAAATAAGGTACCTGTGGCTTACCAAGGGGATTGGTCAGTTTTGCCATCCCACTAGACTTAAAAGAGCCAATCCCACAAAGATTGAGGGAGTACCTCACTACTATCAAGAAGAAGAGCCAGGAGTGGAGTTAGCCCTTTGGACCCAGGGTCCCTGTGCTGAAAACCTCTCAGACCCAGGGGCCAGAGAGAGCTGTAATGCTGGAGACAGCAAGAGATGGAGCAAGATGGCTCCAATGGCAAGAAACAGGAGACTAGTACAAAACAGCTGTGTTGAGCTTCTTGGCCTATGAAGTGAGGCAGCTGCGGTGGGCTCATGGACCCACAGAGCAAGAGAGCTGAGTACTTTCAGGCAGGAGGCTTCCTGGTAGATTGGGGTGCCTCTGGGCACTTATCGGTGTAGCTAAAGAGCTGTTACACTTGTCTGGGCAGGGCAGTGGCTGAGAGCAAGGGCTGGCAGTAGGTATGGCTGAGAGGGAGGCCTGCCTACCTGTGGACATGGCTCAGAAGGAGCTGAAAGGTTAGAAACTGTCCTGACTGACAAACAGTATACTGTCTCCTGAGTTGTTTCTGCTACTTCCAAGTTCATCCCGATACTGAATTATAACCTGTTACTTCCCTAATTAACCCCCATAATTGTGAGTGTGGTCTGTGAGTTCTGTGTGGTCATTGCAACAAATTATTGAACCCAGCAGAGAAGTAGAAAGTGCCATGGGAGGGATGACTGGTGCCAGAATTGGTTAGAAAAAGGTTGGAGAGTGGAGGTATATCTGACCTCCATCTCATGGGATCAACTTTGAGCTGATCCTGATGGTGACTCTCATCTCTCCCCCTGAAGTTAGAAGACCTCTGATGCTGCATCCTGGGGTGCTAGAAAGCATGTCCAGTGGGCTCATCATGGTCAGGGCTGGACCTGCGGCAGGGGTCAAGGCCAGCTGGAGCTGGTTCTGAGTAGGTGGGGGCTTGAAGCTGGGGGGAGAAGAGGGTGGCAGGGACTGGGCCATGTCACCCCGGTGCAGGGGACAGATCCCTGGCCCAGAAGCTGGGTCGGACACCACTCAAGTTCTCTCCTCCCATATCTCCACATGTGGCCCAAATATCGTCTGAAAATGGGAGTAGTAACCCTGGCCTGTTCTTCCTATCCCAGAGGATTATGCATCAAGCAGACAGTGGACAGGAGAATGTTCTAGGTGCAGTGAAACTGGCCCTGATATTCAGTAAGTTTGACTCAGTGCTCGATGGATACTCTCAAAGATCTCCACGGGCCTCCCAAGAGGTCCCAGAGGGAATGG
This sequence comes from Loxodonta africana, assembly GCF_030014295.1. NCBI lineage: Eukaryota > Metazoa > Chordata > Mammalia > Proboscidea > Elephantidae > Loxodonta > Loxodonta africana. The sequence continues at coordinate 89,353,966 of NC_087353.1, read as the reverse complement.
CTGGAGGAGGAGGCCAGAGTTATAGGGGGGCTGCTTCCTATCAGAACATGGACTGAGCGGCCTTGAGAGGTAGTGAGCTACCTGTTACTAAGTGAAAGCAAAGCTGGAGGCTCCCTTGGCAAGTAGGCTATGACAAGGTGTAAGCATTGGATATGAGTCTGTTCTTTCCTGCCCTGGAAGGCGCTAGCATTTGCTTTTGAAGTTTTGTTTCCTTTACTCTGCCCTTCAAATGTGCCCCTCCTCCAGGCATGCAGGGGTCCCCTCCTTCCCCATCTTGCACAGTTGGGTGGGGTGAAGCCATACAGGGAGCAGAAGCAGGGACTAGGAACCTTAGACTTACATCCAATGCTTGACACCTGAGGCGTTATCTTGGCCACAGCCAGTCTGAGGGTCTATCTGGCTCGAGATGGCCAGCAATCGAACACACAGGGACAGAAGTAGATTAATGGCTACCAAAGGCTGGGGGGAGTGGGGAGTGGAGAGGTATTATAATAATAATAATAATAAAAGAGTGCATACTATATAAGTCATTTATATAAAATTCTAGAAAATGCAAACTATAGTGGGGCAGGGGATGGAGAAGGGAGGGATTACAAAGGGGCATGAAAAAAGAAAAGATGAACCTCAATGACTACTTAGTTACCTGGGCAGGGGTGGGAAGAGGGAGCATTTCTTCCCCTTCTCTGATGGACACCTGGCTCCCAGATGATCAGGGAGTCACACCCCACCCCTGAGTCTCTCCTGCTTGGTGGCAGTCTTCTGTAGGCCCAAGGAGACTGGACTGTGCTAGAGGTTCCACAGGTATTTGATCCTTCCCCTGTCACAGCTCAAAAGTGGGAGGACCAGTGGGTAGGACTTTGACCCACACTGTTCTTTGCACTGTCCAAGGGGAGCAGGCCCCGCCTACTCTGAGGGGGCTGGACCTCAAGGACATTCTCCCTCCCCACACCTGGGTCTCTCCTCCTCTGCTTTCCAGAGCCCTCTCTTTCAATCTGGCAGCCCACCCCTCCTGAGGGGTGAAGCATTCATGGCCATGACTTCTGGCGCTGCAGACACTAGTGAAGGCTCTCTGGGGTGAGCTTCATTCTCTGCTGGGGGCATCTGGCTATGGGCCCACGAGTCGGGAGACAGTGGACGTTTCTAGTCTCCATTCCATCTCCTCTCCCAAAAAGAAGACACACTTTGCCAAAGCAAGCATCTCAATATCCCAGAATCTGCAGTTTCGCGTTGCAGGAGGAAAGGGCATTGTGTCATCAAATGTAACTTTGACCTTGATCCTTGCAGAAGATTTCATCCTTCCATATTGATGAGAATGCAAGTGTTTGATACGTTGTCCTATTTGCTCCTGGAGATCCTGAGCTAGAGTGAATCGACAGCCTGCAGAGATCACCCTGAATGTTTGACCAGCCAACGAAGCAGAGCAATTAATGGGGCATGCTCTGGCCCCTGAAGAGCTGGGCTGGCCTCCTGGTTCTGCTGCTTTAATAAGCTTTGTGACCTTGGGCAAATTACTCAGCCTCTCTGAGTCCCAGCCTACCTGTCACTCCCCTCATGAGTTTGTTGCGAAGATTAAACAAGATCGTGGACGTCAAGCCCTTGGCTCAGTGTCTGCCACGAAGTAAATGCCCAATAAACAGAGCTACTAATGTTGCCGGAATTGGCACTCCAGCCTCTGACCCCTTGTCCCACCCCCCCACCTGGGGACAGTGCTCTTTTTCTAGCTCCAGGACACGGCCAGTCCCTTCTCCTCCTGCCCCCCACCCCCGCCCCATTAGAGCAAGATCATAAAATCTCTAGGGGAGGGAAGCTGGTGACATCTTTAGTGGCGACATTTGGGTGAAAAATTCATGACCATCAGTTACTCATGGAAGAAGGGGAAAAATGAGCCATTTCCTTGGCTCTGGAACGTGGCTCTCCCGGCTGCGAGTCCACAAATCTATTTTATGTGACGAGATCTATAGTCTAATAGAAGGAGCTTATCACAGACTTAAGAAAAAGTGCACAATAATGCACCTCTCCATTCCCCACCTCTCAGCCCCGCTAGGCGCCCTCTGTAAAATAAGGGTGATGACGCCCCTGGGAGCCACGGAGAGTTCATGGGCCAGCAGAGGCCGGTGGAGGTGACGGCCGGGTGGCCCAACAGGAGAGCTGGGCGGCCCCCTCACCCTGTCTTTGTTCTCCACCATTCGGAAGGCCACTCTCCCACCCCTTATCACCACTAGCAAGGGGAAATCTGCCATCCTGTTCTGTCATCAAGTCTCCGCCAGGCCTGGGAATCTTGCAATGCTGACAAGCCAGCCTAGTGTCCTGCTGTCTGTTGGTCTGTTGGCACAAAGGAGAAGAGGAGACTTCAAACCTCCCACTGTCTCTTATGTTGGCAAAGGAAGGCCAGGCTGAGGTGGAAGGCAGGGCAGGGATATGGGGGTCTCAGTACCTCTCCAAGACCTAAGAGCTTTTGGTTCCAGGGCCCTGAGCCCTGCCTGGGGCAGCTTTGAAGAGGAAGGGGATTGGTGCCCCTCTGGGATGGTAGCCTTGGTACTGAGCTTGGGGAGATTGATACTGCAGGCGGCTGTCTGCAGGTCAGGCCTAGGCCACTTGAGCAGGTGAGGAAGGTTACAGGCACTGAGCAGGGCTAGCAGCTCTGGAACCCAGACCTGGGAGCTTTCATCTACTCAGGGACCAGCCCCCAGGACAGATTCAGGCTCCAGAAGCCCACTGTGATTGTGGGCCCATTGTGACCCCACTGGCCCTGTCAATCAACTTTCTTGGGCACGAGTTAGCAGAGCTTGACCCTAGGCCTTAGTTTCAGACCAATCATCGCCCAACAAGTGAATGAATGAGTGAATGAATGGAATCAGGAAGGTCCTAGCTCTTTGTGCCATGCCTTGGCCCCCGGCAGGCCTGAACACGTAGAGAACTGGCAGGCAGGCTGCCTGGGGCACGTTTGCGTAAAAAGCCTGGAGCCTCCTAGGAATAAAGTCACCCTCCACGGGCCTCAGGACTCACATCTTTGGCTGGAGGATGGTGGGTCTGTGCTGGGATCGGGGAGGGGTGACTTGTAAATGTATTTCTTTGTTGCTTAGTTAGTTCAGAAAGGGATTTCATGAGATGTGCAGAGATGCGTACAGACAATAGGATGAAAAAGAAGAAAATGAATGTAAAAGGGAAATAAGAGGTTCCCAGAGGGCAGAGGATTGCAGGCTTGGAGCTACCAAGGTTGAAATCCCAGCTTCACATGCTTTTGTGATCCTAGGCGAGTGGCCTCTGTTCCTCTATTTCCTTATCACTAAAATGGGGATAATATAGAACCTTGGGCTGTTGTAAGGATTAAATGAGATAAAAACCTGTGAAACATTCTCCATAGTGATTGGCACAGAGCACCCAATACATAATAAATAGTCAATAACCAGTAATCAATAAAGAATGTTATTACGATTATTGTGTGTCCTGGGGACCATTTGCTGGGCCTGGCAGTTGGACTTCTCGGGAGAAATGCAAGCAGCTGCTGGTGGAATGGACAGTGTCTCCTGGCCTTGAAGCCCGAGAGAAAGGCCTTCTGCTATCCCATCGTGTAGGCACCTTGGGAGGTGCTGGGCAGTGTTCTGGACAAAGGCCCCATTGCACAGACATATTGGCAGCCCAATGCCAAGTGCAGGCTGGTACTATCTCTCTGTGAGTACCCAACCCACTGGGACCTGGGCCACAGTCCCTCTGGCCAGGAATATTTGGCATTCTGGAGCAGCAGAGGGCCTGCCTCTTTCAAGGGCACACGGGTTGAGCTGTTCCTCAGCTGTGCCCAGGAGGCCCACCCACAGATCCATACCCAACGGCCAGGGGAGGGCTGAGTAAAGAGCAGTACAGACCCCAAGACCTGCTTCCTGAGGGCTCTGGGACGTTGGCAGCACGAAGGTGAGCAGCAAAGGCCCTTATCCAGATCCCAGGTCCTTCCTCGAGGCACATCCAAGTCAATGTAGCCATCCTTCCCCACAGCCACCCTGGCTGTGAGCCCTGCAGCAAAGACTGGTTCCCGATGAAGGCTGGCTGCCACCCTCCTCTGGGCTGCAGCCCTGTGCTGCCTGTAGGCCTGCTCTAGCCTGGTCTTAGCCGGGACCCTTGCCTTGCCATCTGCACTCCAAGCCCACCAAACTCCTACTTCTGCACACTTGCTTGCTTCTGGGCCTTTGCACATGCTCTTCCCTGTGGTGGAACCAGCTTTAAGTGCACTGTCTTCTGCCTAACTCTCCAGTAACAGCTCGGAGGCTACTTCCTCCAGAAAGCCTTCCCTGACCTCCTCCCATGAGCTCCAAAGCTCTCCTCCTGCCCTCATGCTGCCCGTTTCCGTATCAGCACCCCATGCACACTCCCCGAGGGCAGCAGGTTTGTCTGTCCTGGGCCCCGCTGCGTCCCTGGTGCCTGACGCAGGGCCCGGCACATAGGTGTTATGGAATGAATGAGGGAGTAAGGGATTCCCTGCCACGTGGGTAGTCATGGGAGTTGGCACTTTGGCCCAGTCTTGTGTCCCAGTTGGTGGCAGTGGCAACGGTGGCCACGTCTTCCACAGGCCTGAGCATCCCAGCTGTTGGTTTGGAGATGCTATAACCAGAAATGGAGTTCCTGGGTGGTGAAGACCCAGAGGCACCTAACAAGAAAGCCCTGTCAATCTACTTCCAAAAAGTCAGCCAAGGTTTTTAATAAGACCTTGCAGAGCACAGTTCTACTCTGACATGCACAGGGTTGCCGTGAGTCGGAACGGACTTGTCAGCAGCTGGCTACTGGTATAACCAGGATCATCATCGCCATAGTGACCTGGAATAGAAGACTTCCAACCAGTGGGAAACAAGAGGATTCTTCTGGGGACTCCTGGAGAGCCGGAGTACCCACAGAGCGAATACAGGTGAGGCAGGTGAGGGTGGAGCCCAAGAAGTAGAATTTTGGGGAAAGCTCCTGGCAATGAAGCCCAGAAGAAAGGCCTTCTGCTATCCCATAGTGTGGGCACCATGAGCCAGTCCTTGGAAATCCTACAGGGCGGTTCTAGTCTGTCCTATAGGGTTGCTATGAGTTAGAATCAACTTAATGGCAATGGGTTTGATTTCCTTTTTTTTTTTTTTTTTTTATTGTAACCTGCAGTTTTTGTTTCTTATATGTTTTTTATATACTTAGGCTGGAGTGGCCTCTAAGCCTGGCTTCCTAGATGAGGGGAGGATCAGTTCCCGATAGAAAACACTTTGGAGCTAGAGGACCCAGGGGAGGTCCCCCAGGGATTCAGCTGCTAGGAGGGGCTGGGGAAGAGGCGGCAGCTGGGCAGGACCCACTTGAGCTAAAGCTGTTTTGTTCTCATCTGGTTTATGTCTTGGGGCCCTGCCTATGATTTCCCTTGTAAAAAGGCCTCTACTGCTGAAAAACAATTAAAAGCCACTGACCTAGTCCAAGCAGGCAGTTACCGGTTCCTCCCTAATGCTGTTCACTTGTTGGAGCGTGAGCAGGACTAGCCAGCCATCACTGGCAAACTTTGAGCAGCAACTATGAGAAGTTAGACTTGAGAGAGAAGGCAGTTGGCCACAGCCCTCATACTCATGGGCGTACGTGGGTCCAGTGACGCCCATCTCAGAGCCTCGGCAGTCAGACCCCACAAAGAGGGCAGGGAGGTCAGTGTGGCATAGAAAATGTCTGAGTGTGGGACTCAACAGGGCCTGGCCACAGGGATCATTTCGTAAATAGTAAGTGAAGGAGAGGGAAGCTGGCTGGCTAGTCTTAAAATGGAGTTTTACTAACTCTCGGCGTGGGTAGCGATGCTGACTGCAGGTGGTGCTGAGGCGGGCGTCAACTTCAAGGAACAATGCACAGCCTGTAATCAGGATATCAGTTTTTTGGTGTGCCTAAGTGGATGCACTAAACAAGTCTGAAACCGATCAGCTTTCTTAAGTAGGTTAAGCATCTCCATTGCACTCCCTGCTTAGAGCTTAGCGAGGCCCTCTTTTTTTCTTCCAGTCTTTGAAGGCCGGTTCAGCTGAGCCCATGTTCAAATGAGGCCAGCACCACACAGGTGCTGCCTGGATCTGTGAAGGCCCTGCCTTCTGACCTTGCCGATTGATCAGCGCTGCTCTCGCCAGGTTGGTGGGGACGTATTCTTGGGCAGCTCAGGCTGCCGTTTCTTTCACCCTGCGTGGAACCCCAGAAACCACTCCCTGCTGATTGGTGGTCCCCGAGAAGCCCAGAGGGGATGCTGCTAAAATATGGTCTCCACCAGGGAGGCTCTGGGATCAGACATGCTGGGGACAGATGTTAAGTGAGGAGGATGGGGGATCTGCATGGTTCCTCACGCTCATGCAAGGAAGAGAACTGACGCCAAGTGGGAGAACAGAGGCTGAGGCCTTCCTGTGCAGGGTGGGGTGGGGGCATCGGGGGTCTGGGCCCACTTGCTGGGAGGCTCTGGCTTGCTCCCTGGGCCTGTGGGTGGAGACGAATGAGCTGCTCCCTGATCCTGCAGGTAAATGACTAGCAACTTGCTCTCAAAAAAAAAAAAAAAAAAAGAAAGAGAGAGAAACAAAAAAAGAAGAAAGAAAGAAGTGGCGTTTCCTGCATTCCAGAATGAATCTCCTGCCATGGCCCAGATGCACACATCACTGCTCAGAGCCCACCCACCCAACCTATCATTGTATTGATGCAGCCCAAAGAAGGGTCCAAGGTGACCCAGGGTTGGGGCAGAGCACTGTCCAGAATGTCCACAGTGTTTTATGGCCGAGCCCCTGAGAGGATGGGTGGTAGTGGGCTTCTGAGGTTCAGAGGCTCCCTGGTTGGCCTGGCCTGACCTAGCCTGGCCTCCCCCCAGACTCTCAGGGATAGGGGTACTGGTCATGGTGGCTTTGTCCTGATGACTGGAAGGCAGAGCTTTCTTGGTCACACAGGTGGGCAATGACAAACGGTGTGGTGGAGTGACAGACCCATCCTCAGGGATGTGCCTGCAAAAAGTACCTGGCTTGAGCTGCATGCTGAAGGCAGCTTCTGGAGGTGTTCTCGGTGACTTGGGGCCCAGAGCAGGGCCTCTCCACAGTGAGTCACCCCTCCCAGCTCATTCCATAACTTCACTCTGCCTGGCCCTTTGAACGTACCTGTGCGTTTTAAATCCATCCCTTTTAGTCTTCCTTTTTTTTTATTTTCCCCCCACTTAAGGTGATGACAGGAGACCTTATTTTGTGTCTAGTCTCTGCCTCTGCTTTTCTGTGTGATTTTGAGCTGCTCACTTGGCCCCTCTGGGCCCTAGTTTCATCTTCTATCCTCAATGCCCCTTTAAAGGCTTCTTTGTAAAGTGGGTGTTTGGGACATGGTGCAGGCACTTCCATGGGACCCTCATGATGATGATGTGTTCTCAGCTGGTCCTATAGTGCATCTGAGCCAGGGACCAAGTGAGGGTCTGAGGCAGGAGTTTTCTGAGCCTGGGGACCCTGTGCTATGGAGGGTCCAGCTGACATCTTCACTTAGGGCTGAGTCATGGAAGGCTTCTTGCAGGAGGTGATGCTGCTGTGAGGCCCTAAAGGATGAGGATAGGGAAGACATTTGTTTTAGTCATCCAGTGCTGCTATAACAGAAATACCACAAGTGGATGGCTTTAATAAAGAGAAATTTATTTTCTCACAGTCTAGGAGGCTAGAAGTCCGAATTCAGGATGCCAGCTCTAGGAGAAGGCTTTCTGTCTGTCAGCTCTGGGGGAAGGTACTTGTCATCAATCTTCCTCAGCTGAGGAGCATCTCATCGCAGGTACCCTGGGTCCAAAGGATGCCGTCTTCTCCCGGCTCTTGTTTCTTGGTGGTACAAGGTCCCCCTGTCTCTCTGCTTACTTCTTTTTTATATCTCAAAAGAGATTGACTTAAAACACAATCCAGTCTTGTAGACTGAGTCCTGCCTCGTTAACATAACTGCCTCAATCCTGCCTCAATAACATCATAGAAGATTTACGACACATAGAAAAGTGACATCAGATGACAGAATGGTGGACAATCAATCACACAATACTGGGAATCATGGCCTGGCCAAATTGAGACACAGTTTTAGGGGACATAATTCAAAATCTGTAACAACATATTTCTTGGCAGGAGGATCAGCACCTGCAATGCTAGGAGGTGGGTGTGAGCATAGTGAGAGAGAGTCTCACAGTTGGACTTTCTGAGAGGGTCCACTCATACTGCAAGGAACAAGTGGGAGGGGCTCATCACGGCAAGGGCCTGGGGGCCACTGCCAGCTCAGGTCTAGACAGACGCTCAGTAAACAGGGCTCTCATGACCAAACAGGCCCCGGGCATCCAGAGTATGGCAGGGGCTGGTCCTGATGTTAGCTAGACCTGGGCTCCAACCCTGGCTCTGCCATTGACCCCTGTGTGACCTTGGGCTCTCTGAGCCTCAGTTTGTTGAAGGGCTAAATTAAAGAAGCCCCTTGCCCAGGGCCTGGCAGAGTAGGGTCAATATAATATAGACAGTGCCCCGTCTCTTTCTCACACAAGTACTGTTAACAAGCATGTATTGAGCACTTGTCCCCATCCCTGTGCTAAGCCACACCAAGAAGATGGGGTCACTGTCCTCAGGAGGCTGCAGTCTGGCAATGGGGGTGGGGTGAACTCAGAGGAAGACTCAGGCCAGGAGGAGTTTGGTAAATGGGGACATCCTGAAGCCCTCCTTGGGTCTCTCTGGTTTCCAAAGGGAGCGAGCATTGGGCCAATTTGGCCAAGGGAGGGGAACACGGTCTTTCTGTTCTAGGGACGGAAGCGGTGGGGTGCAGGCAGCGTTTGATTAGATGTCTACTGCTGCCCGTATGGCCTGTGAGGACACCTGAGGGTGCCACCACCCTGAAACTGAGGGGGCAAAGGCAGTTGTGAGGTACAATCCTGGAGGGACATAATGAGGCAACCGTGGTGCTCACTCAGCACCGAGTCTGTGCCATGCCTGTGCTAGTTTTGCACGCTGATCTCATTTACTCAAGGACTAGGTATCATTCCTCCTGGTCTTTTCTCCCTCACCAAGTTCTGTTTATCCACCTCTGTGTTGTGCAGGGTCTTCTCGTGGGGGCCACCGCCGGGGAGGGCAAGGCACTACAGGTAACTCCTTTGAGGCAACTGGCCAGGCCCACGGAATCCAAGAAGCTGCCCCAGGGGCGCAGCGCGGTCCCCAGGAAGGGCAGCGGGAGAGGGCAGGGACCCCAGGTGTGTGTGAGCTAAGCCCCAGGGAGAGCCCGGGGTGTGGAGGGGGGCTCAGGGCCGGTGCCAGGAGCTCTGGGTACCCCGGGTGGGAGCCGCTGCTGTTGGAGAAGTCTGCGGAACATCCAGGTTCCTTGCCCTCGCTCCGCGGTAGTCCCGGCCGTCCCATCCTCGTTAGCGCGGCGCCACCTAGCGCCGTCCGGGGGAATCGGCGGCGCGACCGCGTCCCCTGACCTTCTCAGGTTCAGGAGCTTCGTGCGCCTTGAGCCCCCAGGGACCGGGGTGGAGCGGGGAGAAGGAGGAAGGGGCGGCCCCAGGCAGCGGGCAGGACCTCCGCCAGAGGAGCAAAAGGTCACAGGCCAGGCTGTAGTTCCTGACACCTAAGGAGATGAATCAACTTGATGGCAATGGGTTTGGTTTTTTGTTTTTTTTGTAAGGGGATGAATGCCGGAGAAGGAAGCCAGAGAGTAGAAAGGGGACTGACCAGAGCTTGGCCCTGACCCTGGCCCTGACCTTGACCCCCAGTTCCTGTAGTCTGGGAATTTTCTCCTGAGCCCCAGCTTCGTGGGGCTTCTGCCCCCGCTAAGCCCAGCCACGGGGGTCAAGGAGGAGGCAAGAGTGAGATGGGGAGGGCCAGACAGTGTTGGGGGAGGAAAGGCCCCAGGGTGCAGGAGGGGCAGGCTGATGTCTGGGCCCCAGTTTGGGGCTCAGGGTAGGATGGGGAGTAGAGGGGGAGGTAGGAGGCAGGCTGGTGCAGGCTCAAGAGCCCAGGGTGGGCCTCAGGAGGCACTGAGGCAGATCCCCAGGAGGTGAGAGGTTGTCCCTTGCAAATACACACTGCCTGTGACATGAAGTCCCTCTCTGTCAACCTGAGGGCTCCTTCTTCCTCCCCCCCTTGTTGTTTAAGTTCAAGTAAAGCAGACACATCTTTGCTGAAGCCTATCAAAGGCTTTCAGAGTCTGAACAACACTCTTGGGGAGCACGTGTGCTCTGGTTCCCTAGCCTGGGGGGAGCTAGTCCTGGGTCTGCCGTGAATTCACCAGTGTGACCTTTGGCCTGCGCAATTCCTGCTTGTGAGGCTGAAGGTGTCTGTGGCCCATTTGCCGAGGGGTGAGTGGAACCCATTACTAACAGTGAAGAACTGCCCTTATGGCTGTGCATTTTGGGAAAACCTGCCTTCCCTTCCCTGGCCCCCTTCCTCCGGCAGCTGGATGCCCTCTTTCATTCCCAGAGGGACATGCAGACACTTCCAGGTGGGCCCCATCTCTCCTTCACCTCATCCCCATCTCCTCAGCCCAGTCTCACAGCCCACTCCATGCAGATGCTCCCTTGGGCCATGTCTGCTGAGGGAAATCTCTCCTGAAAGCTGGACACTGGGTCACCCAGCTTTATGACTTCAGTCCTGTGTAAGAATATTTGAGTGGAAAATATGGGGATGTTCAGCAGTGTTTGGTGTGGGCTTTAAAAAGTCAGATATGAGGACTTGTGTGTTTCCTCTGCTGGGCCTGGGGCCTGGAAAAGTCCAGAACCTGCCACACCAGACCCGAGTGGGGAGCATGGAGACTCAGATGTCCAGCAGGCCCTCTTGGAGCCAGGCCGTGACTGGGCCTGCTTATTTTGGGGCCATACTTGGAGTCCCCATTTTCTGGAGGGAAGAGACATTTCAGTGTGTTTTATATCTTGAAGTGACAATAGTTGGGAAAACTGGAAGATGCTGACCACATACTTTATTGGAGCTATTTGCTTTTTCGTAATCCCCTTTCCAAGTTACAGGCGTCCAGGGTGGCAGTGAAGTTCCCTGTGACAGCCTGCTGTGTGCTGGATGGCTTTATGTGTAGTTAGTCAATGGCAGCCGAATGGCCATGTCTCCTTATAGAGGCAGGGGCTGAAGCCTGGGGCTAGAAAACCTCCTTCTCACTGGCCTTAAGGCTGTGCAGATGCTTCAAGGCCAGGGCGCTGATGAGTATCAAGGGGATGGCTGGGCCTGGGTGAGCCTCAGGGTGGGCACGGCTGCTTTCCATACTGAGACACCTGGCCTTGAGTTCATGGGCGAACTGGTACTCTGTGCTTGAGCCTTGGTCCCAAGAGCTTGCTTGTCTTTTTAGGCCAGATTCTGGGGGCTGTTGCCACTCTGAGCACTGTCCTGGGAGTCAACTCACAAGAAAGAGGCTTTCTTGGAACTTGTCTTGGGGCAAGAACCTCTGTCCCTCATTCTTGATAACAATGCTTGCGTCTCCCAAGGAGCCAAGAAGCCACCCCACCCCAGCCCAGAAGTTAGCAAACTTTTCCCCACCTCTCTTTCCTCTCAGCTCTTGACTCCCTGCCTCCTGTTTTCCTCCACCCCAAGTACTGGGGCTGACCACTAGGGTCCATGCTCATTTTCCTTCAAGGGGGGAACCAGGGAAACCCACAAAATGAGACTCTAATGGAGAGACCCCAGGGTGCAGTGGAAGCCATGAGGCCACAGGAGCCCTGGGAATGAAGGCGTAGGGCTCTGGAAGGCTCTGGCCACCTGTACCTGTGCAGCAGGGCTTGGGCTGTGGGGCTCCAGTTCTCTCCTAGACCTCTTGCTGTTGCTGGCTACCCACCCGGTTCTGGCCAGTGCTCAGGCCTCTTTGCCCTCTCTCAGCTTACTGTCCCATAAAATGGGTTTAGCAATAGGACCAGATGAGCAGAAAACAGCCTAGGTGTTACAGGCTCCCTCAGCCCTCTCTGCTCTTACCCTCTGTCAGATGGACTTTGACCCCTGTTCTGGCTCCTCTCTGCTCTTTGCAGAGTGGTGTCCTGCCTATTCTCTGCTTGGGCCCCTTGTTCAGCAGATAAAAACTATTGAGGCTGATAGTAGTAGTGTCAAAAGACAGGTAGGGAAACTGAGGCCCAGTGAAGGAAATCACATACCCGAGGTCACACAGAAGTTAGTGGGTGAATAGGGCCAGAACCCAGTCCCTGATTCCTGGGCCGTGTTCCCTTGCTCAGGATGATTGGGTGAGGTATCTAAGGAGTATCTCTCATCCTTTTCCCAGCTAACCCCTCTGGATGACTTTAGCTCACTAAGTGCTTCCCCCATGATCGTGTGAGATTGGCATGATGATGATAATGTGACCTTTTATAGAAGTAATTGAGGCTCAGAGAGGTTAAGTGCCTTGCCCTAAGTCACACAGCATGTGAATGACAAGACTGGGTCTCAGGAGTCTTCTGACCTCAGGGCCTGCCTTGAGGATTTCTGCATGAGCTGTGTGCTGCTTTCAATAGGAGCTATGGATATGTGAGGAATATGGGGGTGGAGTGGGGGGTCCCCATGGTCCCTCACCCCTGTTAGAAAAAGCCCATCTGAGGCCTCCACCCATGGGATGCTAGGCCAAGAATTTCCACCCAGAGCCCACTGGAGTTCAAGTTCACTCCCGCGTATCCCTCTCTTCTCTCCCCAGGAGCTTTAAGATGCTGGGACAATGGGAACAACTTAGTAATAAGTTACTTTAATTGGATTTCCCCCCAGTGTTGCTATACAGAGGTTATCATTGAATGATTTTCTGAGTGTCCCATGCCAGGGTTAAGCTGTGGCACCCCGTGTGTGTGTGCGTGTATGTGTGTGTGCACGTAGGCACTCCTGTGCTTGTCCGTGCCTGGTGTATGTGCTTCTCCATGTACATGCCTGTGTGTGAGTGTGCCTTGCACTTCCAGAAGGGTCACAAGCTTTGTCCAGTGGGCACTTCTGGCTGCCCCCCGCCCCCACCTTTCACAGGAGGAAACCTGGGCCTGCAGCAGTGAGGAGGGAGGGCGGCTGCCAGCTGGGGCTCTGGGAGAGTTGTGTCTGTGATGGTGTGTGTTGTAACTGGCAGCCTGGTATATGAGTCACCGGCCAAATTAACTAAAGTTTCCTTTGGGGAAAAATGTAATCAGTTATTGCACTCCAGTCCATTTTAGCAAATTAACTCATCTAGTTTTTTATTTTTATTTTTTTTAATTCAGGGGCCGGGTGGTTACAGAGTGGGAAGAGGTTGGTGGAGGCCTGAGCTGAGCTAAAGCAGCTGTTGTGAGAAGGCCCTCGGGGAAGCTCAAGAACAGACTTCGAGAAAAGGCAGGTCAGAGCTGAGCCCAGAGCAGGGGCTGCTGGAGTCCCTTGGTCCTGCTGGGACCTCGGGGCAGACACACGCATCTGTCTGTAGACCATTTCCTGGACCCTTTTTTCTATGCCCACCAACCAGAAGAGAATCCTAGCACTGCTGTGAGCAAGCACTTTGGAGGCCTTATGGAACATACTATTCCATTGCTAGAAGACGCCATTCCAGAAGATTCTACCAGGCCCATCTGTATGTGAACGATTACATTACAGTCACTCCCAATTTTAGGGCTTTCACATTCATTCTTACATTTCATTCTCACATCTGCTTCTGAGGTAGGTAACACAAACTCCCATTTCACAGGTGAGGAGACTGAGCCCTCCCTGAAAGGGAAATCCTCACCCAACTTCACTCAGTGAAGCTGGACCCTGCTCCCTTCACCTCTCAGTAGAGCCATGGACCCTTCCTCCCCTCAAATGTTGGGGGAAACAAAAGTTATTTGATCTCGAAAAGCCGTGCCTGAACAACAAGCCTGAGAGTAACTGTTGGCCAGACCCTGGGCCTCCGCTCCCTGGGTAGGCTGTGTTCTTGTGGGCTCTGAGCAGCCGGGTGACACCTGCTTCAGGCTGCAGCTTTAGTGCACATCCTTTCTCTCCAGGGAGATCCACCCTTTCTTGGCACCAGATGCCATCGCTGCTGAGGTCCTACCAACTCAAATATTACTTTTTCTAGAAGCCTTCCAGGACTGCCTCCAGCCATGTGCCCTTCCCCACTTCTCTGTACCATGATACTGCTGACAGCGGGTGCCAGATAATGCCCACTGTACGGATGACATAGGGTGAGATGAGCCCCTGACCCCGAGTCATCAGTCTGCGGGGGCCTTTGGGCACAGGGAAGAAGGACGTCAGTGGGATGCGGACAGGAAGAGGATGGGAGGGCTATGTCCAGCCTGGTTCCTGGACTGGGATCTGGGCCCACAGGGAGGCAGCTGCAAGCAAGGTCTGGGGCATTGGATCCTGAGGATGAGGGTACCAGGCCCTCTGCCCAGAGCCTGGGAAACCAAGTGGCACAGCTTGGAATGGGGAGGGGGCCACTCCCCCATCTTTGTCAGGGATCGTGGGGTTATTCTGAGCCCACGGGGTCTGCAGATCAGGGGGCCCTGGGAGTCAGGGCTGAGAAGGAGAAAGCAGCATGGTGACCCACTGGTAGCAGAGAAAACGAGCTCACCTGAGACACCCCGGGGAACCACCAGCTGCTGGATGAGACTGGGAGGGAAGACCCTCCATTTGCAGGGGTCAAGAGTTAGAGAAATACGACTTACTGCAGGTAACTGTCTGGTGAGGCCTGGGGAACCCAGATATAATCATTGGAAGGGTGACTGTTTACTGAGCATTTTATATGCTTTCTCTCATTGGGTCCTCCCAGTAAAGCTATGGTGTAGATACAATTTTTGTACCCATTTTAAAGTTAAACAAACTGAGACTTAGAGGACAACTGGTGAGTGACAAAGCAGTGTGGCACCAAAGCTGACCCCGGGGCCCTGCACAAGCTGTCCTGTGGTGACATGTGGCTGTGCAGCTTCATGGGAGAGTTGTCTCCCTAATGCAGCTGCGAGTCCCCAGAGTTGGCATGACCCTCAGAGCTTTTGGACCCTCTTGGTTCCTGGAACAGGCCAGGTAGCTACAATTTCTGTGTGACTCTGCTCTGACTGGGTGCCTGTTTCCCCAAACGTTCACCGGCTCCCACCAGAGGTGAGGACATGCACGGGTGCGTTCTGCCTCTCTGGCTGGGGTGCCAGGAATGGGGGTGTGTTTGCTTTAACAAGATGTCCTCAAGACCCCTTGCCTTCCTAAATCAGCCCCCAGGTATTGTACACCTGAGCAGCTAGACTGGGCCCTTGACACCAGGAGCTTCTTCTGGGGCTCATGACCCCTCTTCCTTCCACCTGAGACCCTCATTTATGCTGGTGGTTCACTGAACGCACCTAAATGGGACAGTCCTGGGACAGTCTCTCTCTAGCTGGGAGCTGGGATTTCCACTCCACAGATGGGAACAATAGAGGAACTGTTTAAATAAATTAAAGTTCATTCATACTATCATATATATGTGTGTGTGTGTCGTGTGTGTGTGTGTGTGCGTGCATGCGTGGATATATATATATACATAATGGAACTCTGGTGGCACAGTGGTTAGGATCTTGGCAGTTCAAATCCACCAGCCACTCCTTGGAAACCTATGGGACAGTTCTACTCTGTCCTATAGGCTCGCTGTGTATCAGAATCAACTTGATGGCACCTAATAACAATATACATATATATATATGTGTTGTATTTTATACAATGAGCTCATTAAAAAAAAAAAAACCAGCTCATCCACCATCTGAGGCAATTGTAACAGGAAGCCTATCTTGGGCCTGACCAATGGTCCCCTCAGGACTCTGGCTCCACTGGGCCTGTTTGGAGGAGGGTGGGCAGCTGGGGGTGGTTGTGGAGGGCGAGGAGTCGGGTGCTGGGGAGGGTGGGAAGTGCTTACTGGTGGTATGGACCTCCCAGGGTGAAATCACCCTGAGGGAAAAGAATGTGAGCCCTGGGTGGCAGGAAGCAGCCAGGGCTGCCGCCAGTGGCCATCCAGGGAGTTAAGTGAGGGGAGCCTGAGGAGAGTCTGAGGAGGATTTACCTTGGTGCCCTGCAGCACGGTGCTGGAGCTTGGGAGGCAATGAAGGTGGTACCCTCAGAGAAGGTGCCAGTGCCCCTCACACTGGCCACCCACAGCTCTGGAGCAGACTTCCAGGACATGGGCGGTGTGTCCCCCCTTGGGGGTGTTAGTAGCCCAGGCGACGACAACACCGTGTGACTTACTGGCAGGTGGGGAAAACTCAGGTGTCCACTGCAGCTGAGAGGGAGAGCGTTCAGGGCATCCATGATCCGACCCCAGGGCCCCCACCTGATCTGAGAGGATCTGAGGGGGGCGGAGGGGCCTCCTACAGACCTGCAGTTCTTCTGGGGCACGGGCCACATTTGAGAGTCTGACGGGGAGAAGAGCACACATCTGCACATATGTGTATAAATGGTGCAGACCTTCTGAGGTCCATGCCTGGGCCCAGGTGCAGCAGATGGGTCAGTGCTCTACCGCCCTCTCCCAGTGCCCTTCAGATCTGAGCTGGTACCAGCACCTGCACCTCTTGGTTGGGGATTGCCCTCAGGTGACTGGAGCCTCTCTGCACAGAGAGCTGGGGTGCCTGGGAATTTACGTCTCCCTGGAGGTGGCCCTTAACTAATGACTGACGGGTTTGAGTTTGAAGGTAAAAATCCTCTAGCTCCAGGCCCCTGAGCAAGACCATTGGGGTACCCCCATGGCACTGAATAAGGTGCCCTCCATGAGGCCTTGCTGGAAACTGCACCCTCATTTGGTTTCCTTCCCTTCCCAGTCCTACTTCCTCACTCCCTCACTGAGTTTTCCTAAGACCATTTCCCAGTAAATCACATTCATGTGAATCCCTCTCAGGAATGCTTATGGAGAACGAATTCTTGGTCCGGCACTGACTGAAAAGTGGACGCCATCTTTGCACTAATTAACTGCAGTCCCATAGGCCTGTACCAAAGGGACCTCCATCTCATATGCTGATGGGTGGCACCTCGTCTTCCCCAAATGCCACATTTATTGCTATCTTCAAAGTGCCTGACTCTTCCCAGTTAATTGTGGCTCATCTCCTACCTCCTCATTTCTCCTCAGCTGAAGAGGGGGCAGAATGAATTAGATCATATATGTTCAGTCAAGCAACAAGCCCTCACCACTGCCAAAGCTTGGGGATGAAACCCACCCTCTGTCATCATCCCTTGGGCTGTGGCTGTCCTCCTT
This sequence comes from Loxodonta africana, assembly GCF_030014295.1. Classification (NCBI taxonomy): domain Eukaryota; kingdom Metazoa; phylum Chordata; class Mammalia; order Proboscidea; family Elephantidae; genus Loxodonta; species Loxodonta africana. The sequence goes on along the minus strand of NC_087353.1, from coordinate 89,336,863 downwards.
CTGTTCCCTTCCTGCTGATGTTAGCATCCCCATCTGGGACTGGATACCAACAGTCTGGGTGGGGTGAGGGGTGGCCGGGTGGGTGTACAGCACCCTGTGAGACTGGTTGGGCCCCCTTACCTCTAGAGTGCTCAAGGGCCCTGCTGTGAGCACACACGGTGTTCTGGTTTTCTGTTCGGGGTTCTGGACTCCATCTCTTTCCATCAGAGGCCAGCTCCTTGAGTGGGCAGAGTGAAGGGGGGAGTGTTGCACATCCTGCATCCTGGTTCCAGGCTCTATTCAAGCAGTGTTCAACGTGTCTGGACAGGCCAACTCTTAAAATCAGGTTTATCCTCTTGGTCCGGCCATTGCTGCCACCAAACCAAAAAACCCGTTGCCATCGAGTCAATTCTAATTCCTAGTGACCCTATACGACAGAGTAGAACTGCCCCATAGGGTTTCCAAGGAGTGGCTGGTGGATTCAAACTGCCAACCTTTTGGCTAGCAGCCATAGCTCTTAACCACTATGCCACCAAGGCTCCCCTGCCACCAAAGTGGCCCTGAAATGTCACAGTATTGCCAGTATGGTCTTTAGTGTTTGTCACTGAGCCGGTCATGAGTGGCATCAGGCAATCAGAGTGGAGTAGAAGGGGTCTTGGCTTGTCCAGTGAGTCTCTGTGGGGGTCATTCCACCCAGGGTGTGTCTTAGACATGTGTGTGGGCATTTATCATCATCACAATGCTTGGAGGGGGCTAGTGGCACTGCGTGGGTGGGGGGTCAGGGTGGGTGTGGGTCAGGGATGCCAGGCTGTCTGTAAGTCACCCCCAGAGTCCTGCTCCAGGAAGAATGTACCGCATCCTGCACAAATTACAAAGCCCCACAGTTCCTGAGAGTGAAAAACCTGTTTATAATCAGCCAAGCTTAGAACTAAACTCTGTTTTACATATTAACACACAGTACATTCTGCACAGCGTAAATTGACGAGCCGTTGTCCTTTGTTTTGCTGCAGGGTTTTACCGAGTGTTCACTGTTTCAGTCACGTTCTGACTGCAGGCTGCTCATGGTATTTGAGGTGCCAATAGAGCAGAACAACACCAGCCTGCATTTGGAAATGCCACATTCGGGGCAAGTCCGTGAACAGGTGACCAACGTGACTGCTTCATTTTGTCCCCAAGTGTAGACGTGCCCAAGTATTTACCTATTAAAATACATACCATTTCCTTATAAATCACTTTTCTTCTTTCCTTTATATCACAAGTTACTGTATTGATTTTTTAAAATTGTATATTTTTTAAATTGATACACCAGTTACCGTCGAGTAGATTTCGACTAACGTGTAACAGAAGGGGACTGGAATCAAGGACTACTGTCCCCTCCATTTCACAGATGGGAAAATTGAGCCCAGGCAGGATGTCACACCATGCACCAGCAGGACCAGGACTAGAACTCAGGTTTCCCAACATCCTATCCAGGGCTCTTTCTGCTCACCCACCATCGCTTCTAGGTAGCCCTCTTCAGCCTCCTCTCTGACAATAGACCCCACCTCGTGTTATAAAGGTAAATAAAAGATCTTTTAAACTCAACTCTCCATTTGTAGAGTTTAGGTTGTAATTTAATGGTAACTTTGGGAGACGCCCAGAAAGCCCCGGGCTGTGTGGGTCTCTCGGGTTGTTGGTGTCCAGGGCCTCTCCCAGCTGTAATGTCCCGTCACTCCGGCTAGAGTCCATCTGGGTAAAGCTGGCACAGGGGGGCAGGGCCAGAGATGACCTCCTGTGACCTCCTCTAGCCCAGACGCATATTTTCTCCCCCTCTAGATGGTTTTTCCAATCACCAAGTGAATCTGAGTGAGACTGTCTATTCTTTCGAGGACTACCGTTCAACTCAAGTTATAGTTTTATAAATAATATGTATGGCAAGTTGGTGCCAGAGAGAGGACGTTCATTCTGCTCTGAAATATTTATGGCCTGGAGTGTCTGTCTGCTTACTCTTCTTTGGAGTCGTTTTTTAGTGCGGCGTGCTAGAGACCGTGACAGCACAGGGCATCTTTGCAGGCGGCGGCTCGGAGGGCTTCTCAGCCCGGCGGCAGGCCTATCCATCCAGCAGCTGGCGGCAGGGAGCTGGCAGTTCCGCCTGGGGAACACTCCTGAGCCCAGACCTCCTAAATTATCCCAGGGAAGGCTCTGCAGTGGTGACAAGAGTCAGCGCCATAGCCTTCTAAACAGACGCTGCTTCCCAGGGTGCGGTTTGAGTAATAACAGACACTATGTTGGGCTTTCTTGGATGGGATCTTGAATCCACGGACTTTTCGCCGGGAAGTGGGCATTATTACCCTAGTTTTTTTTTTTTTTTTTTACAGATGGGGAAACTGAGGCTCAGAGAGGCTAAGGACTTTTCTGAGCTCACACCAAAACCAAGCAGAGAGGCCTGGATTCCCGCCCAGTCTGTCTGACCCATAATCTCAATCTTTTCTTCTATTCCAAACTGCTGCCCAGGCTGCCCAGGCTGGCCCGTCACTCAGCAGTAGCTGGGGCCGGTGGATGGATTCCAAGTCAGTTTCCATGGTAGTGTCTGCGTGTCTGCAATTGTTTGAACTGTGAGCAGGCTTGGATCTGAGGAAATACAAGCAGTGTTGAATAGCCGGGCTTGAATCCTAATCCTAAAGCAATGGATGCCTTCCTGAACGTGCCGAAGTGGATCCAGATGGAAGACTGAGTTGTTGAATGACTGTACTGGAAGGACCGGTAGAGTCATCTTGTCTGACTTCCCACGTTACAGGTGGGAGATTAAGACCCTGACAGGTGGAGACATGCCCAAGGCTGCAGAGTGAGTAGAAGCCCGCAGGTCATGATGGTGGCTTTTGTTGTCTAGTCATCTGGTCAACTTCCTCTCCCTCTCCATAACCTCCATTTCTCCATTTCTTAAGGGAGGAAACTTAGGCCCAGGAGGGAGGAGCTTGTCCAGAGTCGTGAAGAGGGAGCGAGGAGTGAAGATGAGCTGTGTACTTCCTTGGTCTGGCTGTAAATCTATTCATGAGTTCATCTTATGTACTTCAGACATGTTATCAGGAGGGACCAGTCCCTGGAGAAGGACATCATGCTTGGTAAAATAGAGGGTCAGTGAAAAAGAGGAAGACCCTTAACGAGATGGGCTGACAAAGTGGCTGCAACAATGGGCTGAAGCATACCAGCAATTATGAGGATGGCACAGGACCAGGCAGTGTTTCATTCTGTTGTAAATAGGGTCACTATGAGTCAGAATTGACTCAATGGCACCTAACAACAGCAACAATAGTTACCTAGTGCTGCCGTAACAAAAATACCACATATGGGTGGCTTTATAGAACAGAAATGTATTTTGTCTCACAGTTTTGTAGCCTGGAAGTTGGAATCAGAGTATCGGCTGTAGGGGAATATCTGTCCTTGTTGACAGCCCCAGGCGTTCCTCGGCCTCTCCATGTCTGTTTTACCTTTTTATAAAACACCACCTAGTCTTTATTAAAGAAGGAAATAGGAAATCCTGGTGGCGTAGTGGTTAAGAGCTATGGCTGCTAATCAAAAGATTGGCAGTTTGAATCCACCAGGCGCTCTTTGGAAACCATATGGGGCAGTTTTACTCTGTCCTATAGGGTCGCTATGAGTCGGAATTGACTCAATGGCAACAGTAGTGGGTAGAAGGAAATAGATTTAGGACCCTCCCTACCCTTTAACATAAAAAAAGAAAAACCCTTATTTCCAAATAGGATCACATTCACAAGTACAGGGATTTGACCATATATTGGTGGTGGTGGTGGTGGCGGGGGGCACAGTTCAATCCATAAAGCCAAAAAACAAATCCATTGCTGTTGAGTTGATTCTGACTCATAGCAACCCCATAGGACAGAGTAGAACTGCCCCATGGGGTTTCCAAGGAGTGGCTGGTAGATTTGAACTGCCAGCCTTTGGATTAGCAGCTGTAGCTCTTAACCATTACAACATCAGGGCATTTTGAGGAAAAAAATCCCTGAATATTTCTGAACTCGCTGGACCGCGGAGTGGGATGTAGGTAATAAAATTGAGATATTTAACCAGTAATTTGGGTTGAATAGCTAGCGAGGACAAGAATAGCTCACACTGTCTTCACCGGAAGGACAATTTCCTATAGGAAAGTTGGTGACTCTGGGCTCCCTGAGGGCAGGGCTGGGGCTGAGTCACCATTGTGACTCAGACTCAGAGAACAATTGTGAAAGAAAGATAATGTTTTTGAAAAAGTCCAGTCTGGTTCCAAGCCAGAAGTTTCCAAGCCCTGGCTGCCTTTGGTCCTGTTTCACCTCCCCCCACTCCTCCTTCCTCCCCCCTTAAAAAAAAAAAAAAACCAAACCCATTGCCTTCAAGTTGATTCTGACTCATAGTAACCCTATAGGACAGGGTAGAACTGCCCCATAGAGTTTCCATGGAGTGCCTGGTGGATTCCAACTGCCGACCTTTTGGTTAGCAGCCGTAGCTCTTAACCTCTATGCCACCAGGGCTTCCCCCTCCTCCATAGGTATCCCAAAGATGGCCTCTACAGGAAACCATGCCTCCTGGGATTCATTCCCTTGTATAGCCTCCCCCCTTGAATATGGGCTGGACTTGCATAACCAATAGCAGGCAGTGGAAGTGACTCTGTGTGACTTTCAAGCCTAGGTCAGAAGAAGCCTTGAAGCTTCCACCTGGGTCTCTGGTAATGCTGCTCTGGAGGAAGCCAGCCATCGTGTAAGAAGACTGACTACTCTGAGACCACCGTGCTGTAAGGAAGGCCAGTCTAGCCCCATGGAGAAGTCTCATGGAGAATGAGAGAGATCTGGCCAGCCCTGCTATTCTAGTTGGGAGCTGAGGCACCAGACACGTGACTGAAGGAATCATCTTGGATTTCTAGCCCAGCTGAGCCTTCAGACGACTCCAGCCCCTGCTGTCATCTAACTGCAGCTGATGAATGACATCAACCAGCACCACCTAGCTGAACCCTGTCAACCCAACAGAACCAGGAGAGATAATAAAATGTTTAAAGCCATAATGTTTTGGGGTGACTTGTTATACAGCAATAGATAACTGGAATACCTTACATTGCTGATGTCACTTGGGCTGGGACCTGAACTTCAGGGTGAGGTGGAGATTTCAGCATCAACCTTCTCCCAAACAGGACATAGTCAGGCAGCTTCTCAGATCCCAGAAGGTCAGTGTTTGCTCTGAGATGGCTTCTTCACACTGGCTAAGAAGCTATGACAGCATATGCAGAAATGGTGGGATGCTGGGGGCCTGAGGGAGAGGCACACCCTGCCCTACACTTCTGGCCCTACCTTAAGTCACTTGCAGACCCCAACCCTGGCCTTGGTTTTCAACCATCTCCCAAAGAGTATCCCTGGGATCCCAGAGTGGGTGGGACAAAGATGCCTTCAGGCCCCATGCTACTCAAGCTGTTACTGGTTGAGACAGGATAAACACAAAAATTGAGAGTATCTAGGTACGTTTATGGAAACCCTGGTGGTGCAGTGGTTAAGTGCTACGGCTGCTAACCAAAAGGTTGGCAGTTTGAATCCACCAGGTGCTCCTTGGAAACTCTATGGGGCAGTTCTACCCTGTCCTATAGGGTCACTACGAGTCGGAATCAACTCGATGGCAACGGTTTAGGTACATTTATAGCAATTTGTCGTTGCCATGACATCCAAGGCATCTGCTCCATGGACATGTCTCCTGGAACAAGGAGTAGAGCAGCCTGTGTGGTGTGGTACATTTGACCTGAGCAACAACCTGGTCACGGGCAGGAGGACCACGTATTGTCCACAATGGACAGGTAGTTTGAGAACCAGGGTTCTAGCCTGTACTGTGCCCTTGTGCAAAATAGAATAAGCGTCCCCAGAAGGTCGACCTGGGGTCACACATAACATTGGTGAGTGCAGCGGGGGCTGGATCTCAGCCCATGGCCCCCTCCCCCCCACCCCCACCACCTCAGCTGGGGGCATTTGTGCAGTGCACAGACTGCCACTAGCCTAAACCTCTCTCTCCTCCCTAAAGTTGAACCTTTGGGGTGCAGGGCTTATCTCATAGGAGAAATCTGACTTCCAGTCTCTCAAGGAAAAAGCTGAGGGGTTCTGGGAATTTGCATGTCTTTTTGTGAAACAAGCTGGTGACATCAGACCCTGGGAATCAGTGACTTGAATTTCACTTAAATGTACAAGGCCTCGAGTAGCAAATTGGCTTAGGCAAGAGTTTTTTTGTTTTTTTTTTTTTAAATATCAGAAGAAGAGTTAAAGGCTTAGTGGACCCCAAGTACTGGAACTTCCAGAGGCCAGGATTCAGCTGCTCTGGCTGCCTGGGAGGTGGTCCCCCAGCTCGTTGCACCTGGGCTTGTTTAGGGAAATGCCAGGTCTGGGGTGGGTCAGTCTCCCAGAGTTTGGCTTGGGAGGTCCAGTTGTGCCAGAGGTAATTAAGTCCTGGCCCATGCCTCAGGTCAGCCCACCTCCCAGGATGCTCTCCTGCCAGCCAGAGCATGGCTCCAGCCTGGGGGAGCACTTCCCTGCGGCGGTGGGGGGCCTCACTGTCAGGCCTGCTATGGCCCAGCCTGTCCACAGCAGAACACAGTAGGCTTGGGAGCCATGGGGAGGACCTGTCTGTTGCTCCCCTAAGGCTTTTGATCCCCTTGATGAGAGGATCGCCTTCCATTTTATAACTGAATAATTTATTATAAAAAATTATACTCATAGGGACCATTTACCAAAAAAATCTGCTGTGTGTTAGTCACTGTGGTGGGGGCCCTTATTACACAGAGTAATCTTAAATCCATAGTTGCCCAGGGAGGCAAGTGGTGTGGTAGCAAGATAATGCCAGGCCACCCACCCACCAAAGATGTCCACGTCTAATCCCCAGAACCTGTGAACGTGTTATGTTAAATGGCAAGGGGCAGTTAAGGATGCTAATCAGTTGACCTTAAAATAAGGAGGCCCTCCTGGATTATCCTGATGGGCCCAATGTAATCAAGGTGGGGAAAAAAAAAAAAACAAAACCCAAAAACCCGTTGCCGTCAAATCGATTCCAACTCATAGCAACCCAATAGGACAGAGCAGAACTGCCCTCAAACTGTCAATGTTTTGGTTAGCAGCCTGATTTCTTAACTACTATGCCACACAGTCTCCATGTAATCACAAGGGTCCTTTAAAGCAGAAGAGGGAGGCAGGAGAGGAGGTTAGATCAGAGAGAGATTTGAAGATGCTAAGCTGTTGGCTTTGAAGGAGGAAGGGAGGCCACAAACCAAGGAATGCAAGTGGCCTCTAGAAGGTAGAAAAGGCAAGAAAACAGATTTTTTCCCTAGAAACTCGAGGAAGGAATGCAGCCCCATGACACCGTGATTTTAGCCCAGTGAGATCCATTTTGGACTTCTGATTTCCAGAACTGCAAGATGGTAAAATTGTGTTGTTTTAAAACCACTGATTTGTTACAACAGCAATAGGGAGCTAATACAGTGAGGTTCAGAGAGACTTAATAACTTGCCCAAGATGGCACAGCACTGGGATCCCGCCCCAGGTTAGTCTGATTCCAGAGCTCTTGCTCTTTCCTCTGCTTCACACTGCCTCCTGCTGGCACTCAATGTGGCTAAATGGCCCCGTATGGGCCTTAGTGGAAACCCTGCTGGTGTAGTGGTTAAAAACTATGGCTGCTAACCAAAAGGTCAGCATTCGAATCTACTGGGCGCTTCTTGGAAACCCTGTGGGGCAGTTCTGCTCTGTCCTATAGGGTCGCTGAGTTGGAATTGAAGGCAACGTGTTTTGTTATGGGCTTTAGTATGGGTCGTGCGAGAGTGCTGAGTTCCAGGGCACTGAGCGCTTTGGGCAATGGAGCAGAAAGACACAAGTGGGAGTAAAAAGGAATGGTGACTCCATGTCAGCCAAAGGTTGGCCTCCTCTTCTGTCAACACATTGTCAAGACAAAAAAAAACCCAAACCCACTGCTGTGGAGTCAATTCTGACTCATAGAACAAAAACCCCAAGTCTTCAGACAGTTCACCCTGAGACCAAACGAAGGTTCACTGGAGGCCAATGTCAGAGACGAGGGGCCCACCCACTGGGGAGACATGTACATCCTGGGAACTTGACTGTCTCTGTTTCTTGAGAGAAAAGTGTCTACTGAGAACCAGAGAGATGCAGCTTTGAATCTCCTTTCCATCACTTGCAAACGGTAATTTCTCTGAGCTTTGGTTTCCTATAAATAGTAAGTGGGTAAAGGAGTCCCTGAGTGGTGCAAATAGCTAAGCACTTGACTACCAACTGAAAGGCTAGTGGTTTGAACTTACCTAGAGGCGGCTTGGAACAGAGGCCCAGTGATCTACTTCCAAAAGGTCACAGCCTTGAAAACCCTATGGAGCAGTTCTACTCTGCAACATATGGGATCACCAGGAATCATATGGAATCACCAGGAATCATATGGAATCACCAGGAAAATTGACTTGACGGTAGTTTTTCCTTCCTGTTTTCATGATGCTAGTTTAGAGCTTTTTTTTTTTTTTTTTAATTGATGACCCTGAGGAAAGGGCCTTGCTGCCCAGGCACTTTCCTTCCTCATGAATCTGCGACTGTTGTCCAGCTACTACTCAACCTCACCCCAGCCACCCTCCCGCCTTGAGCAGAATGCTTCTCTTTAACTCCCACTGTCTTACTGTTACAAAGTACCACACACTGGGTAGCTCAAAACAAGAGAAAGTTATTGCCTCTTAGTTCTGGAGGCTGTAAGTCTGAATTCAAGGTGTCAGCAGGGCCATGCTCTCTCCGAAGGCCCGAGGAGAAGATCCTTCCTTGCCTCTTCCAGCTTCTGGTGGTTTCTAGTAACCCTTGGTGTTTGTTGGCTTACAGACGCATCACTCCAATCTCTGCCTTCATCTTCATGTGGTCCTTTTCCCTCTGTCTCTGTCTCTTCTCCTTGCTTCATAAGTACGCCACTCATATTGGATTAGCGCCCACCCTACTCCAGTATGACCTCATATTAACCAATAACATCTTCAGAGACCCTATCTCCAAACAAGGTACGGTGTGTGTGTGTGTGGTGGCGGGGGGGGGTGGGTTGTTAGGACTTCAACTTATCTTTTTGGAGGACACTAAAACTTTATTGTGGATTCAGACACCTTCAGGGCCTGGCTGCTTCCAAAGGCCCCCTGAGCAATTTGTCTTATATTTGTCTTGCCGTCTCTGTGCCATTTCTATCTCGGCTAGCAGCTTTCCCATACTTTCCTCTGTAGATAGGAGCCAGAGATGTCTGGTTATACAGTGGCCAGAGCTTAGTGTCTATCCCTGATCCCTCAAATAGAGCGGGTAGCCAGCACAGGTTCACTAGTGGTCTCCAATGGCATGCCACAGGGTTATAGCCTAGGCCTGGGCCTGGGCACTGACTGGGTCCCTAATAGAGATGGAGACATAGGAAAACAGCTAATCAGATATGCTGAGTGTGGCAACTTGCTTAGGGGTTCCCAGGAACCATGCCAAGGACATTCCCCACAAGGGGTTGGGGCATTGACTGAAGTCCAGTAGCTAGGCCCCCTGGAATCTGCTGGGGGGACTTATGACACTTCCGGGTAAGTGAATGCCTTCATCTGGAATCTCAGAGTGCCGTCGCAGCACGCAGTAATCTTTGCAAGGAGCCCACAGGCATTTATTAGGAGGAAGCTGAGATTCTGGGTGCTGGGAAGGCTACCCAGAGGAGTGAGGTGGACCTGGACAGCCTTCAGAGCTGTGTGCATTGGCTGGAGCCCAGGGTCAAGGGGACCCTCTGCCTGCTAACAAGATGCCTCTGCTGAGGAGCCATGCACCCTACCAGCTGCCCCTACCAGGACAACAAGACAGGAAAGTAGGGCTCAGCCTCTGCTCAGACTCTGCTTCATCAATGCCTGGTCTTCCTCCTTGGAGGTTGTGATGGTTAAGGTCATGTGTCAACTTGGCTGGACCATGATTCTCAGTGGTTTGGCAGTTATGATGTAGTTAGGCTGTTATGTAATGATGTAATCACCTACATGATGAGATGATACAATGTAATCATCTCCATGATAAGCTCTGCTATGAGCAGCCAATCAGTTGAAAGAGTTTTTTTGGTGTGTGGCCTGCATCCAATATATTTGGGCTTTCTGGCAAAGCTTGCTGGCTTTTGCTCTGCTTTGGATCGAGCATTCTGCTCATCATCATCTGACCTCTAGTTCTAGGGACTTGAGCCAGGACCCTACAATCTTACTTTTGGATCTTGGGTTCATCAGCCCCTGCAGCTGTGTGAGTCAAGAGAAGCCACCAGCCTGACACCTGACCCACTAACTCAGGACTTTCCAGCTTCTACAAGCACGTGAGCCATTTCCTCGAGATAAATGTCTCTCTCTATATATACACACACGCTTCAATGGTTTTGCTTCTCTAGAGACCCAGCCTAAGACGAGGGACTTCCCCCATCCCTTACCAAGAGCCCAGGAAAGAGGCTCGGCGATGTGTCGTGGCCCTGAACCCTTTAGTGCAAAAGTCACCTTTCCATCAAGGCCTTCGCTGCCTAAACTTTCACCTCTAATGTACCCTATATATTGGATGTCCCTGTTTTCTGCTTTGTTTTCTCACTTATCAATATCTAATATGTGTGTGTGTGTATTAATAGATGGTATTTTTTAGAGCAGTTTTAGGTTTACAGAGAAATTGTGCAGCTGGAAAGGGGAAGAGGGATATACCCTCTCTCCCTCCATGGGCACAGTTTCTCCTATTATTAACACCTTCCATTCATGTGGTAAATTTGTTATCACTGATGAACCATATTGATGCAGATTATTAAGTAAAGTCCATCCCATCCTATATATTCATTTTACTTATTTGTCTTATTTATAATGTGTCTTTCTCCTAGAATATAAGCTAGTAGATTGAGGACAGGGACATTGTCTTGTTCACTGAGTGCCTGGTGCAAGGTAGGTGGTCAAAACGTATTTGTTGAATGAATGAATGAAATCCAGGGGTGGATTACCCAATAAGCAAGGTAAGCAGGGGCTTGCTTATGCTTACTTCCTAGCCCGTAGTGAACCATTTCACATGTTTTTCACCACATCTCTTGTTATTGTTAGGTGCTGTTGAGTTGGTGCCTACTCATGGCGACCCCATGTATAGCAAAACGAAACACTACCCGGTCCTGCGCCATCCTCACAATCCTTGTTATGCTTAAGTCCACTGTTGTAACCACCTTGTCAATGCATCTCGTTGAGGGTCTTCCCTTTCACCACATCTACAGATTAGTAAATAAACACGAGTAAGCCCATGCTTACCTTGCTTACTGGGTAATCCTCCTTGTCAGGGATTTTATATTTGAAAACAGGCAGGCTTTGATTCTGTAGGAAGGTGCTGTGGAATTGGGAGAGAGACAGATGCCAGCAATGCCTAGAAGCAGAATCTTTGATGCGGTAAAAGAAAAAAAAAACATGAAAAATTGTTCACTATAGATTAGTAGGTAAGCACAGGTAAGCCTGTGCTTACCTTGCTTATTGGGTAATCCAATACTGATGAAAGCACTCCTTTGTAAACGCAATCCTGCTTCACAGGCTCAGTGAGGGTTGGTTAGTGAAGGAACTGATCCTCACCAAGACGCTGATGAGCAAAGGAGCCTTAGAACTTCAGCAGAGGCAGCTGTGAGCTGAGTATTAGACTTAGAGCCAGACCTGATCCCAGCTCCGTCTGACACATCCTAGTGATGCAAACCGGGGCAGGTGACAGCTTTTCAAGTTTCTTTGTCTGCAAAATGGGGATAACTCACCTTACCTGAGAGGTATAAAGGGCGTTGGAGGGGTCCTTGGCCTCCAGATATTCCTGCTGGGGGCACCTGAGGTTATCTCTAGCTTGAGAAGACAGATCTGTGTTCTCCAGGTCTGAAGGAACAGAGAAGCCAGGAACATGAGCCAGGCTTGGGCAATGGGCAGTGGTGAGGAGGGTCTGGGGTCCCTGAGGGGATGACTAGGGGGTACACAAATCAAAGGGAACAGGACCTGGAAGTCCCAAAGGGAAGGACTTCTCTAGAAGGAGGGTGCTGCAGAACAGGACTCTGGAAGCAGACTCCGAGTAGAGATTTGTGTACTGGAAGTTCAACAGGGATGCTCTGGGGATGACACCCATGGAAGGGAAGGGACAGAAGCAGGGTGGGGCAGAAGGAGGAGAATGGGTGGTTTCAAGTTCTCAGCCAACCTGTGGGGACCTTGAAAGTGGAGGCTGGGCTTCCTAGCCTGCATCCATTAGGCATTGGGTGCAGGCTGTCCCAGGAAGGGGCTGGCTTGAGTCTTCAGCAGACGGTAATTCCCAATCACCTTCCCAGCAACTGGGCAAATAAGCCTTTGGGCTTAGTAGGATATGGGTGAAGTAGTCGTGTTCACTCTAGTAGGTAATTAGGACAGGGCCAAACTCTGTTGTCCCAGCTCCACTGTGGCCACCAGGGCCTCCAGTTTCTGACTCCTCTGGCCTCAGGCTGTGGTCCTCTTGCCATTCCTTCTTCCTTGCCTCACCTGTGGGGTGAAAGCAAGAATGTGAACCGGTTGGCAAGAGTCAAGGAGCAGAGTGGTATGGTGATAAGAACTGACTCTGGCATCCTGATCTCCCAGCTCTGCTGCCTGCTGTGTGGCCTTGGGAAACTCCCCACCCCCTCTGATCTGCAGCTTCTCCACCTGTAAAGTGGGCACTCAGAGCTGAGGTGAGTATGACAGGAGATGGCGGATGCGAAGGAGCTGTGACTACAGGGCATTGTTGCATGTAGACAAGGCCAGTGGAGACCTCTACAGTTCTCTCTAGCCTTGGAGTCTCCAGAGCCTTCACAGGTCTACTTCAACTAACTTATGCTGCCAGGATTGTACCCTGGGAGCCCTCTCTATGGGAAAGAGAGTAGAGACCCTGCCTTCTTCCTTGGCCTCCTTCCTTAGGAGATATCGTGGGGTGCTTGGGTGGCCCCCGGGGGCGTCCGGTCCCCACTTGCCCCACTTTCGAAGTTCATGGAGGATTCTTGGCATCTGGAGAGCGCTACAAAAGCAAAGCCAGAAACAAAATCCCTGGTCCCCCCAAGGCCTGCACAGCCAGCCAGGACCTGGTGAAAACAGCAATTACCGGCCATGTTATTAAAGGCTGCAGGATTTTAATTAACAATAGAATTACCTGGTGGTGGGTGGGACTGGGTGAGGGAAGGGACTGGGTGAGTGATGGATTGCTGGAAGGTGGTTCGGGGGCTGCAGTTACAGCTCAGTGGGACCAGCATTCCAGTTACTAATGAGCTTGTGGAGAGCTCAGGGGAGGAGTGGGCAGAGGGGAGGGGCTGTGTGCTCTCCAGGCCACCCTTCTTTCCCCCCCCAGGCCTGGCAAGGCTTGTGTGCATCCGAAGTGATGTGCTCAGATTTGGGTGTTTGCAGACAGGACCGGAAGGGGAACCTGAGGGAACTCAGGGACTCAAGCTACAAGGGTCCTTAGGAAAAGACCCTTGGGCCCCACTTGGGCCCCCAGCCAGTATCCCAGCATCCTCTAGGCTTCTTGTCAGTGGATTTCCAGGCCCATCCAAATGTGGGGATACAGAGCATCCTGGAGACTCTGAGTGTGCTGAAGTTTGAAAACAGCTGAATTTGAGGCCATTGGTTTTCAAAGCTTTGTTTGTCCTCCCTTGGCCTCAGGAACTCTTGCTTCAAATGAAATCTTGCCGGAAAAGGTAAATGTATCAAAACCGGAGTGTTCTGGCCAGCTGGGGACTAGGGACCCACTTTGGTCCTTTCTTACTCAAGGCAGGCAACAGCTGGAAGATTAGCTCAGACAAGTACAGTTTCTTTCCCATCTCTGGCCCCTTCCTATCTCCATCCGATCTCCCTCCATCCTGGGAGTACAGATGGCAGCCAGGCCTTCAGGACTCGATTGGACAAGGCTAAAGCTGAACTCCTGTGATTTAAGGTTTTGACCCAGGAAGGACAAACTGGAAGAGTTTTCTGCATGATGCTCAGGGGTGATGTAGCACAGTGGCTATGAGGATGGCTCTGGAGTTCAAGTCCCAGCTCTGCCATGGACCTGCTGGATAATGTTGGACAAGTTTCCTCAGTCAAGAATTGGGTGTGAGAGAGCACTCTGAGGCCTCTCCTTGGAGGGTAATGCCAACCTCCCACCCAGCCTGTCACCTTCCGGACTGTTCAAGAGTGCTATGAGGAGTGACAGTCTAAGGAGCTGGGCCTTAGAATCAGGCTGTGGGGTAGTAAGTGGTCAGGAAATGTTTCTTGTTACAGCCCAGAAGTTTTGTTGTCATGGCTCAGGACATCAGCTCAGAGTGCCCCGTGGGTCTTGCTCAGAGGCTGTCATGGGTCCAGGAGGGGAGCCCTCAGTGGGGAGCAGCCACCTGACATTTAAATCCTGCCTCTGACACCTCCTGCTTGTTGACCTTCTGTGTGACCTTTGCCAAGTTACTATTCTCTCTGCACCTGCCCCCAGATGGATTTATGGGGAGTGAATGAGACACCTAAGTGGGCATGCCCAGCTTGGCACCATGGACGCATTTAGTAGAGGTGCCAGATAAAACACAGGATACCCAGTTAAATGTGAATTTCATATCAACCACACACACACACAAAAGAATCAACTACATCCATGGCAAGAGATGATGGAAAAGCTCAATATCATCAGTCAGATCCAGGCCAGGGACCCACTACGGAAGAGACCATCAGTTGCTCATATACAAGTTCAAGTTGAAACTGAAGAAAATTAGAACGAGTCCACAAGAGCCAAAGTATGACCTTAAGTATATCCCATCTGAATTTAGAGGCCATCTCAAGAATAGATTTGATGTGTTGAACACTAATGACCGAAGACCAGACAAGTTACGGAATGACATCAAGGACATCATACATAAAGAAAGCAAGAGATCATTAAAAAGACAGGATAGAAAGGAAAGACCAAAATGGATGTCAGAAGAGGCTCTGAAACTTACTCTCAAACGTTGAGTAGCTAAAGCAAAAGGAAGAAATGGTAAAGTAAAAGAGCTGAACAAAAGATTTCAAAGGGTGGCTGGAGAAGACAAAGTAAACTATTATAATGACCTGTGCAAAGATCTGGAATTAGAAAACCAAAAGGGAAGAACGCACTGGCCATTTCTCAAGCTGAAAAAACTGAATTAAAAATTCAAGCCTCGAGATGCAATATTGAAGGATTCTACGGGGAAAATATCGAACGATGCAGGGAGCATCAAAAGAAGATGGAAGGAACACACAGAGTCACTATACCAAAAAGAATTGGTCGGCATTCAACCATTTCAGGAGGTGGCATATGATTAGGAACTGATGGTACTGAAGGAAGAAGCCCAAGCTCCACTGAAGGCATTGGAGAAAAACAAGACTCCAGGGATTAATGGAATACCAACTGAGAAGTTTCAACAAAGGGATGTGGCCCTGAGAGTGCTCACTCATCTATGCCAAGAAATTTAGAAGATAACTACCTGGTCAAATGACTGGAAGAGATCCATATTTATGCTTATTCCCAAGATAGGTGATCCAACTGAATGCAGAAATAATGGAACAATATCATTAATATCACATGCAAGCAAAATTTTGCTAAAGATCCTTCAAAAGTGCCTGCAGCAGTACATCCACAGGAAAATGCCAGAAATTCAAGCCGGATTCCGAAGAGGGTGGGAAACAAGGGATATCACTGTGATGTCAGACGGATCCTGGCTGAAAGCAGAGAATACCAGAAGGATGTTTACCTGTGTTTTACTGACTATGCTAAGGCATTTGACTGTGTGGATCATAACAAATTATGGATAACATTGCAAAGAATGGGAATTCCAGAACACTTAATTGCGCTTGTGAGGAACCTGTACATAGATCAAGAGACAGTCATTTGAACAGAACAAGAGGATATTGTGTGGTTCAAAGTCAGGAAAGGTGTGTGTCATGGTTGTATCCTTTCACCATATGTATTCAATCTGTATGCTGAGCAAATTATCTGAGAAGCTGGACTATATGAAGAAGAATGGAACATCAGGATTGGAGGAAGACTCATTAACAACCTTCGTTATACAGATGACACAACCTTGCTTGCTGAAAGTGAAGAGAACTTGAAGCACTTACTGATGAAGATCAAAGACTACAGCCTTCAGTATGGATTATGCCTCAACATAAAGGAAACAAAAATCCTCACAACTGGACCAATAAACAAATCATGAAAAATGGAGAAAAGATTGAAGTTGTCAAGGGTTTCGTTTTACTTCTTTCCACAATCAACACCCATGGAAACAGCACTCAAGAAATCAAACAACATATTGCATTGGGCAAATCTGCTGCAAAAGACCTTTTTAAAGTGTTGAAAAACAGAGATGTCACCTTGAAGACTAAGGTGTGCCTAACCCAAGCCATGATGTTTTCAATCACCTCCTATGCATGTGAAAGCTGAACAATGAATAAGGAAGACTGAAGAATTGAAGCCTTTGAATTGTGGTGTTGGTGAAGAATATTGAATATACCATGGACTGCC
The DNA here is from genome assembly GCF_030014295.1 of Loxodonta africana. Classification (NCBI taxonomy): domain Eukaryota; kingdom Metazoa; phylum Chordata; class Mammalia; order Proboscidea; family Elephantidae; genus Loxodonta; species Loxodonta africana. The sequence continues at coordinate 89,320,397 of NC_087353.1, read as the reverse complement.
AAAAGAATGAACAAATCTGTCTTGCAAGAAGTACAACCAGAATGCTCCTTAGAAGCAAGGATGGTGAGACTACGCCTCACATACTTTGGACATGTTATCAGGAGGGACCAGTCCCTGAAGAAGGACATCATGGTTGGTAAAGTAGAGGGTAAGCGAAAAAGAGGAAGACCTTCAAGGAGGTGGATTGACACGGTGGCTGCAACAATGGGCTCAAGCATGACAACATTCTGTTGTACATAGGGTTGCTATGAGTTGGAACCAACCTGATGGCCCCTAGCAACAACAACAGCAACAAATAATTTTTTAGTTATGTTATTCATTTTTTTAACTTATAGTAAAAAATTATTTGTGGTTGATCTGAAATTCAAGTTTAACTGGGGGCCCTGTATTTTTATTTGCTAAATCGGTCCACTCTACATTTGGCATGCATTAGTTGGCCCTCTATCAGCTTTTTAAAAAGAAATTTTGAAAGAAATTTGTTGTGATAAAATCTATGTAACAAAACTTTTGCCATTTCAACCATTCTTACGTGTACAGTTCAGTGACATGAATTACACTCACCATGGTGTGCAAACATCACATTATCCGTTTCCAAATTATTTCTATCACCCTCAACAGGAGCTCAGTACCCCTTAAGCAATAACTCCCCACCTCCCTCCAACTCCTGGTAACCACTAATAAATTTTTGTCTCCGTACATTCACCTATTCTAGATATTTTATATAAGCGGGACCACACAATATTTGTCCTTTTGTGTCTGACTTATTTCATTCAGCCTAATGTTTTCGAGGTTCATCCATGTTGTAGCAGGCATCAGAACTTCATCTCTCTTTACGGCTAAATAATATTCCATTGTATGGATATACCACATTTTGTTTATCCATTCATCTGCTGATGCACACAAGGGTTGTTTCCATCTTTTGGCTTTAGTGAATAACTTGGTAGTGAACATTGGTGTATAAATGTCTAGCTTTTTGTTTTTTTAATGTACATTTTTAATTGAAGTATAACATATATGCAGAAAAGCAAATTACAGGTGTACCAATAAATGAATTTTTACGGAGTGAGCACTTTCGTCTTTCCACAAGCCCCCGCTCCCCCAGTCTCTTTGAAGCACACATGCTCAGACTACCCCAACCCCAGGCCTTTCTTGTTGCAGTCAACCAATGCCTTCTTCCTGATAGTCATCTCTTGTGTCAAAAAGTATTTTTACCCCTGGCCCACTGTCTTTCTCTCCACCTCTACCCCTGTCATCACTCTTGGTGATTTCAATGTCCGTGAGAAGATCCAGCTAACACTTTGACCTTGACCCCTCACTTCCTTCAACCTCAGCCACTGTTCCGCGGTCATACAATCTATAACACTACCTATGACAGGAAAACTATCCTCCTTCCTGTCTCAGGCAACCCCTCCATCAGTGTCCTGGATTTCATTCTCACCTCCTTCTCAAGGACTTTTCTCCTGCAACTTTCCTCTCTCTCTTGCATCATCAAATTTTCTCTTTGTACTGGATAATTCCCATCAGTACACAAGGATTTTCTTGGCCATAATAACACCATCTTCCCCTTTGAAATTTACCCTCAATCCTGCAACCTCTTCCAACTATCACTGTGTTTTTCTTCTCCCATTTATGGCAGACAGGTCCCTGGGTGGCACAGTTTGTGCTCTACTACTCACCTTGAGGTTGGCAGTTTGAACCTACCAGGGCACCACGGAAGAAGGGCTTGACAATCTGCTTCCATAAAGATTATGGCCAAGAAAACCCTATGGAGCAATCCTACTTTGTAACATAGGGTCACCATGAGTCGGAATTGACTCAATGGCTTTGGCTTGCGGGAGGTGGGAGATTCAGATCCACACATATGCATGACCCTGTGAATTCCTCGCCTTATTTAGAGGGGAACAACCAGAGGAGGGCCAGAGGGGCTCCCTGAAGAGTGGGGACCAGGACTAAGGCTCCTTTTGCCCTGCCTTAAGGGTGTTCAGGAAGGTCTTGGTGACTGGGGGTTGACAGGCTTCTCTTCACCAACTGGGAACCTCTTGCAGGCAGTTTGAGGCCCAATCAAGGCTGAACCCCCACCTCCATTTTCTCCAGCGAGGCAAGCCCCTCACAAATGGGAAGACTGTGATTGCTCTGTAGGCTTCAGCTCCAGTGGAGCAGATCCAGCATCATATCTAGGAGTGTCTGGGATTTCAGGAGGCAGAAATGTCCAGCTTTGTCTTGGTTCTAGCATGTAGGATGTGTTGTAGCTGACTGCAAGCTTGAGAGAAAGAACCAGTGAATACCCTCATCTTCTTGCGTTTGTAGGAGAAACCAAGCTGAAATGAGAAGCATTTGATTTAGGTCGCTGATACATTTTGAATTAGTTTTTGTGTATGGTGTGAGGTATGGATCTTGTTTCATTTTTTTGCATGTGGAAATCTAGTTTTGCTAGCACCATTTGTTGAAGACACTGTTGAAAATCAATTGACCGTAGATATTTGGATTTATTTCTGGATTTTATTCCATTGGTCTACGAGTCTATCATTAGACCAGTACCAGGCTGTTTTGATTACTGTAGCTATGTAATATGTTTTGAAGTCAGGAAGTGTGAGACCTCCTACTCGTTCTTCTTCAAAATTGTTTTGCCTATTTGGGGTTTCCTGTCTTTCCAAATAAGATTGAGGATTAGTTTTTCAATTGCTGTAAAGAATGCTGTTGGAATTTTGATCGGAATTGTGTTGTATCTGTAGATCACTTGGGGTAGTGTTGACGTCTTGACTATATTAAGTCTTCCAATCCATGAGCACAGAATATCTTTCCATCTATTTAGGTCTTCTTTAGTCTCTTTCAGCAGTGTTTTATAATTTTCATTATTTAAGTCTTTTACATTCCTAGATATTTTATTCTCTTAGATGTTATTGGACATGGAGTTGTTTTCTGAATCTCATTTTCAGATTTCTCATTGTTGGTGACTAGAAACACAACTGATTTTTGTGTGTTGACCTTGTATCCTGCAACTATGCAAATTCCTCTATTAGTTCTAGAAAATTTTTAGTAGGTTCTTTGGGATTTTCTATATACAGGATCATGTCATCTGTGAATAGGGATCATTTTACCTATGATGATTCTTTTTGGAGAGGACTGGTGTGAATTCCAGTGGCAGGAGTGGGGGTGGGGGCATGTGAGGGACAAAAATTTAAGGTATCATAGTCACACTGTTTCCCATTCTTCTGCCTTCTGGTTTTTTTTTTTTTTTTTTTACATCTTTATTGAGATATAATTCACAGCATAAAATTGACTCATTTAAAGTGTATAATTTAATGGTCTTTAGTATATTCACAGAATTGTACAACCATCACAATCAATTTTAGAACATTTTTATCACCTCAGTAAGAAACACTCTACTTAGTAGCAGTCACAACCCCTTTCCCCTTCCTCTAGCTCTTGGCAAGCACCAATCTACTTTCTGTCTCTATGAATTGCCTATTCTGGGCATTCCATACAAACGGAATCATACAATATGTGACTTTTTGTGCCTGGCTTCTCTTACTTAGCATAATATTTTCCAGGTTCATCCATGTTGTAGTATGTATTAGTTTTTTATTCCTTTTAATATTTGAATAATATTCCATTCTATGAATAGACCACATTTTATTTATTCATTCATCAATCGATGTACATTTGAGCTGTTTCTGTTTTTTGGTTATTATAAGTAAAGCTGCTATGAACATTCACATGCAAATTTTTGTGTAAACATTTGCTTTAGATTCTCTTGGGTGTATACCTAGGAGTGGCATTGCTAGATCATGTGGTAACTCTATTTTAACTTTTTAAGGAACTGACAAACTGTTTTCCAAAGCGGGTGGGCTGTTTTATATTTCACTAGCAAAGTCTGAGGGTTCCAATTTCCCCACATCCTCACTAATGCTTGTTATTTTTGTTATTATTATTATAACCTTTCTAATGAATGTGAAGTGGTACCACACTTGCATTTGCCTAATGAATAATGGCATTGAACATCTTTTCATGTGCTTTTTGGCCATTTGCATACCTTCTTTGGAGAAATGCCTACTCAAATCATGTGCCCACTTTTAAATTGAGTTATTTGTCTTTGTATTATTGAGTCCTAAGAATTCTTTATACATTCTAGATACAAGTCCTTTATCAGATATATGATTTGCAAAACTTTTCCTCCATTCTGTGTGTTGTCTTTTTCATTTTCTTGATGTGTCCTTTAAAGCACAAAACTCTGTAATTTTCATGAAGTCCAATTTATTCCTCTGTCTTCTTAGGGTTTTTCTTTTCTAATTAAAAAAAGTTTTGTTTTTTTTTTGTTGGTGTTCATCCAAGGTAATGGGTGGAGAAATAGTAGGAAAAAAATAAGGAATATTAGATTAATTTACTTCAGAGGATAATAAAATAACTACAGATACAACACAAATTTAAAAATAAAAATATTATAAACAATTATATATTAATATATATGACAGTTTGGGTAAAAGAGGAAAAATTCTGGATTGCTAAAATTCTCACAAGAAGAAATAGAAAACTCTAATATACTTTAATAATCATTAAAAACAGAAATGATAGACAAAGATTTCCCTTCCAAAAATGTTCCAGGTGCAAATATTTTTCAGGCCAATATTTAACAAACTTTGAAAGAACAGATCATCTCTATCTGAATTTGGGAAGTCAGTGGATTACTTTTTTTTGAATGTACACTATGTTGAGATGAGCCTTAAATAAAGGACTAGAAGGTCCAGTTGTATATCGGTTACATGCAGAAGAAAGAGGCTCAGCAAACCTAAGTGAGGAGAGAAGGAGACTGGGAACTGAGCCACAGAAACTCCGACCTGCCAGCCACACAGAGCACCTTCCTTTGTGAGGAGGAGCTGAATGGTCAAATCAGAACACACTATGGGGTTCTTCCCTGCATCAACTGGGTGGCCAGGCTATTCCCTCAGCAGTTCCTGTGTGGTCTGAATGGACAGACTCTCTTAGGACATAGTGTTGTCTGGGTGGACAGACCATCATTCCGGTTCTTCCTGGGTAGTCTGGATGGATAGATCCTCCTCCTAGTTTCTCAGTTTTGGACAGATCTTTCCTTTGGCCCCTCTTTTGAGGTCTGGATCAGGTATTTGTATCTTTAGCTCAGCTCCAACAACCTTGCCATCAAGCAGCAATCTGGGGTGGACTCATAATTGATGTTTATAAAAGTTTATTAAATAACTAACAAGAGAAGTGGAGTGAGGTCAGATAACTCCTAGGACATTTACTGGAGATGTAAACTTCAATTCTGTGGGAATGACTAGAAACTGTGTCTGGAACCAGGGTGTCACTGCAAGAGTGAGCTCAGGACTGTTACAATAATACAAGCAGCATTAATGCTTTTATTGTTTGCTAAGCACTTTCACATACATTATTTTTTGCTAAGCACTTTTACATCATTCCATTTTGTCCCCTGAACTGGTATTACCTTTCTATTTTACAGATGAAGATTCTGAGGCACAGAGACACAAAACAATTTACCAAAGGCCCTCCCAGAGATAATGCTTAGAGCACTGGACAAGTATTTATTGAGCAGATATTTGTAGCAGAGGATAAAAGAAACTTATATACCATTTTCACATGTACAGGAGAAAAAAAACAAAAGAATTCTGGAAAACAAAACTAAGAGCTGGAGAGTGGGTGCTGCCTGGAGCTAGTGTGCTAGTAGAGATATGGCCAGTGTCTTAGTCATCCAGTGCTACTTGCTCCCAGGGCTTCTTTTTCGGTGGTATGAGATCGCCATATCTTTCTGCTCATTTCTCTCTTTTATATCTGAAAAGAGATTGGCTTAAGACACAATTCAATCTTGTACATTGAATCCTGCCTCATTAACATAACTACCACTAATCTCATCTCATTAACATCATAGAGATAAGATTTACAACACATAGGAAAATCACATTAGATGACAAAATTGTGGACAATCACACAATACTGGGAATCATGCCGTAGCCAAATTGACAATACTGGGGGGACACAATTCAATCCATGACATTCCACCCTTTGGCCCCCCAAAATTCATGTCCTTGCCGAATGTAAAACACATTCACCCCATCAGATCATAGCAAAAGTCTTAAATCAACTCCTAGTCCAAAACCCCAAAATTCCTCTTCATCTGTGAAATCTAGAATACAAGATACCTGCTTTCAAAGTATTGTGGTGGAACAGGTACAAGCTAGACATTTCCATTACAAATAAGAAAAATTGAAGGGAATGAAGGTATAATAGGCACCAAGCAAATCAGTAGAACACACTACATTAGCCCTCAAGGATTGAAAATAATCCTCTATTCTCTGAGACCATTTAGGCAATGGCCTTGTCCTCCAGACTCTGGGTGTTGGCTGCACTATCCTGATTCTGGGTCAAGGGCCCTCGGTCCTGGGCTTCAGCTCTGCCTTCGAGGCCCACTGAATGGCAACTCTGCTCCCTAGGCTTTGGGTGGTGCCATTTTCCTAGTCAATCTGAGTTGAGACTCACTCCACCCTTTGAGGCTGAGGCAACCCTGCTTCTTGTATTCCTTGTCTCTTGAGCTTCTACTTCCTGGTTCCTTGGCCTCTGGGCTCCTTGAGCTTCGCCACACATCTGCCCTGCTGCAGCAAGTGTTCCAAAGCTGTACAGCTCCACTGATAAGTGCCTGGAGGCACCCCAGTCCACCAATAAACTTCAGCTGGAAGGCACTCGGCTCTCTTGCTCTGTAGGCCTGCTTCAGTGCTGTCTCACGCAGTTCTACTGCTGTCATTTTCTGCTGCTGATTCTCAATGTCTGTGCTATCCCCAGTATAACAGCTTTCTTCATTTATTTCTGAGTCCTCACCAGAATTGTCTTTGATGTCCATAATTCCACCAACAGTCTCTTCAGGGCAGTCTAGGCTTTTACTATTAAAAAAAATTACTATTAGGCACTTTAAAACTCTTCCAGCCTCTATGCATTTATACTTTCAAAGCTGCTTCCACATTTTAGGTATCTTTTAGAGCAGCACCCCACTCCTGTACAAATACTGTCTTCATCCTCTAGTGCTGCTGTAACAGAAATACCACAAGCAGATGGCTTTAACAAAGGAGAAATTTATTTTCTCACAGTCTAGGAGGCTAAAAGTCCAAATCCAGGGCATCAGCTCCAGGGGAGAGCTTTCTTTCTCTGTCAGTTCTAGAGGAAAGTCCTTGTCATCAATCTTCCTGTGGTTGAGGAGCTTCTCAGTGCAGGGACCCTGGGCCCAAAGGATGTGCTATGCTCCCAGTACTTCTTTTTTGGTGGTATGAGGCCCCATGTCTCTCTGCTCAATTCTCTCTTTTATATCTCAAAAGAGATTAGCTTAAAACAAAATCTAATCTTATAGATTGAGTCCTGTCTCATTAACATGACTGCCAGTAATCCCATCTCATTAACATCATAGAGGTAGGATTTACAACACATGGGAAAATCACATCAGATGACAAATTAGTGGACAATCACACAATACTGGGAATCATGGCATAACCAAATTGACAGATATTTTTGGGGGACACAATTCAATTCGTGACAGTAGGCTTGGGCTACTAGAAACTCTCAGATTAATAGCCTTTGTCCTAGGCCTCAAACAATCCTCACAAATAAATTTCCAAGGAAAATGAGTAGCTCACAGTAAAAAAAATGACAAAAATTATAAGGAATAAAGCACCATGAGTGGAAACCAACAGAAACAAAAGATAGCAAAAATGGACCCACAAAGATATTAGATACTAGAACTATTAAAGACAGAATACAAAATGACTATGTTCATATGTCTAAAGACATGTAAGCTTGAAAACATGAACACGAAAACAAACACTTTTGAAGCAGCAAACAGGATTTCTGCCAATGAAAATTATGACAAGTGAAAAAAAAATCTATGTTCACAACTGAAAAGAAAAACTAGACACAGTTAAGAGAAAAATCAGTGAATTTGAAGATTGAAAAAATTATTCAAAACGTAATACAGAGGGTGAAAAGATATGAAAAAATATACAAGAGCAGCGAAGACACATAAAGGACAGAAAAGGTTGAATATGTACCTAATCAAAATTCTAAAAGGAGGTAATAGGAAGAGTGGGGAAAAGTCAAAATTTGAAATGATATTGGCTAGGAATTTGCTAGAATTGTCAAAGAAACATTAATCTGAAGCTTGTTCTTAAAAAGAAAATAAGCAAACCTCTGCAATATTAATCAAGAAAAAAGAGATAAAGCGTAAGTAAAATAATACTAGTAATAAAAAGGGAACCATACTAAAAATACTTTATAGATTAAATAGTTAATAAGATATTATAAACATCTTTATGGCAATAGGAGCCCTGGTGGTGCAGTGGTTAAGAGCTTGGCTACTAACCAAAAGGTCAGCAGTTCAAATCCACCAGCCACTCCTTGGAAACCCTATGGGGCACTTTTACGCTTTTTTATAGGGTCGCTATGAGTCGGAATTGATGCCAACAGGATTGGTTTTGGTTTTACGACAATAAATTTGAAAACTTAGTTAAAACGAATAAATTACAAGAAAAAAGCCTGCAAAACCAAAATCTGACTCAAGAAACAGGAAACCTAAATAGTCTTGTAACCGCTAAAACAATTGAGTCCCTAGGCAAATTTTTTCTCACAAAGATAACACCAGCCCCAAATAACTTCAGAAGTAAAATATTCCAAATATCCGAGGAATAGATAATTTAATCTTATAAAACTCTTCCAGAGAACAGAAAGAGAGGAAACATGTTATAAGTAATTTTATTAAGTTATTAAAACCTTTACTCCAAAACCAGAAGAAAGAAAATCACAGACCAACTCATGTGTGAACATAGACGCAAAAATTCCAAACAAACGATTAGTAAATTGAATCAAGGCATAGATAAATATTAATACATCATGGCCAATTTGGTTTGTAGGAAATTAAGGCTGGTTTAATATTAGATATATTGGAATATTGACTAATGTAATTGACCACATAAAAGATTAAAGGAGAAAAACCATGTGATCATCTCAATAGGTACAAAAAAGAAAAAAGTTGATGTAATTTAACAAATAGTAATAATAAAAATTAGTAGCAAACTAGGACTAGATGGAAATTGCCTTAACTTGGGAGAAGGCCTCTGCATACGTGAGGCTATATACCCCATGACTTGGCAGTTCCAGTCCTAGTAGTGTACCCGGCAGACTTCCCTGCATTTATGTGTGCACTGGGAGACATAAAATGCAAATGTCCATCAACAGTACAGCGGATACATGAATAGTGGCATGTTCAATTGATGGGACACTATAGAGAATAAAAATAAAGGCAACATGTCGCAGGTTGAATTGTGTCCTCCCAAAATATGTCACCTTGGCTAGGTCACGATTCCCTTAGGTGACTGCATGATTGTCTACCCTTTTGTCATCTGATGTGATTTCCCTGTGTCTCGTAAATCCTATCACTATGATGTACCAAGATGGATTAGTGGCAGTTATATCGATGAGATATACAAGATTAGATAGTGTCTTGAGCCAATCTCTTTTGAGATGTAAAAGACAGAAGTGAGCAGAGAGACACGGGAACCTCATACCACCAAGAAAGCAGAGCCAGGAGCAGAGCGCATCCTTTGGACCTGCGGTTCCTGTGCTGAGAGGCTCCCAGACCAAGGGAAGACTGATGCATCACAAAGACTGTCCTCCAGAGGCGACAGAGAGAGAGAAAGCCTTGCCCTGGAGCTGACACCCTAGATTTGGACTCGTAGCCTACTAGACTGTGAGAGAATAAATTTCTCTTTGTTAAAGCCATCCACTTGTGGTGTTTCTGTTACAGCAGCACTGGATGACTAAGATACAACATAACTATGAACACCAATGGAAAAGAATTTCAAAACCGTATTTAATTAAAGAAAGTCACAGAAGAGTACATCCAGTAGCAGTCCATCTATGTTAAGGTCACAGACAAAGAAAAGCAAAGGAATGGTTAATCTGAAATTCAGGACAATGGTTGCCCCAGAGTCATTCATACAGGGATCTTCTAAGTTTCCACTACTATTCTATCTCAGGTTCTAGTAATATCCTAATTCTTAAGTGGGGTGGAGGGGGGAGCGTGGTGGGAGGGTACTTGGGTGTTAATGATTCTTATTTAAACTCTACCTATACAGTTAATTCACACTGTTGCATATATGGCGTATTTCACTATTAACTATTTACTAAAAGCCTCATCTGCCCAGAAGCGTAGCCTGGCTTATGGGAGTGAATAGCTTCTTTCTAAACAGATAAATCCAGACGGGCACAAAACTTGATTTAGTTCATTAGTGGAGAAAAAAGTGGTCCTGTTGAGTTTGGTATTTTTTCCAGATGGCATTCGTTTCAGGAGACAGTCTGAGCATCATCACTGTCTTTCATTTGCTGAAACAAATTTCCCACAAATAAGGGCTTGTTTCCATCCTGAGCTGCTGTTTCAGCAGCTGCTGTTGCGGCGTCTCCTTTCTCGCCTTGGGCCCTGCTTCTCTCTTCCCTCCTCCGCTTACTCTGTCTCCTTTTCTTAGAGCTTCAGAGCTGGAGGAGATCCCACGTGTGAATCCTACCAATACCCTTCCAGTTGGGTGGACATGCAGCCTCTCCTCACACACCTCCTCAGACAGGGAACTCACTCCCCCAAACAGTCCATCTCCGGGCAATGAGATAAAGTCTTCCTTATTTAAACCCAAATCTAACTCCCTGTAGCATCTACCATTGCGATGGCTCAGCTCTCTGGGGTCCTTCCTTTCCTTGGCTGCTCTGCAGTTGCTTGTCAACAGCAAATGAGCACCCCCTTGGCCCTACCTCCAAGTCTTCTCCTTCCAGAACACCTTCTTTAGTTTCCCCGTTCCTTCTCCAAGCCATATTGCAGCTGAGCCCTCTGAACCCAAATCCCCCCTCTCCTGGACATGTACCGATGTGAGGCTTGACAGAGCCTGGGGAATGGGTCTTACCAGCCTTTGTCAGAACTTGGGTGGGCTTAGGCATGAGGCAGGAGGGCTGCTGAGGGAGGGAAGAAGATGAACCTGAGGCTCTGGAGGGAGCTTGCAGCAATGGACCGAGTACAGAGCTTGGCCTGGCTGGGCCAAAGCAACTCCTCTGAGGGTTTCAAGAGGCCCGACTCATTTATCACTATCACATTCATTCAGGGAAGACATTGGTCTCCTTTTCCAGGCTTCCTCTCACGCCATTCCCCTGGTGGCCTCAGTAACTTAGGGGTCACCCATCTCATACCCTGGCCAGTGACTTCATCTCCGTACCACGTAGCTACTCTCTCAACCCCTGACCATCATACCTTGGCCTTGTCATCAACCAGAACTTGACCCTTGAAATTAAAAAAAAAATGTATATATATATATGTGTACACACACACACACATAGAGAGAAAGAGAGTGGTTAAGAACTTGCCCGCTAACCAAAAGGTCAGAAGTTCGAATCCACCAGCCACTCCCTTGGAAACTGTATGGGAAATACTCTGTCCTATAGCGTCACTGAGTCAGAATCAACATGATGGTTTTTTGGTTTATTAAAAAAAAAAACGATAAATTTTAATCAAATGAATCAGTTCCCAAGAATTAAAAAACAGGATTATACAGAGTATTATAAGAGTTAAAAAATAGGATTATATCATGAAAAACAATAGGGCCCTGCTTCACTCTTCCCTGCTCACATCCCCCTCGTTTTCAGTGCTTTCTGGAGACTCCCTTCCTGTCTCTGAAGGACATGCTTGTATCCTTTGTCTCAGTCAGCGTTTTCAGTTCCAAGCAATTCAAGTGGAAAGGGCATTTATTAGAAGTATATTGGGAAGCTCACAAAATCAATGGGAGGCTGCAGAACTGCGGAGGTGCAGGGGTACACCCACAGGAACAACACCCCAAGTCATGGCCCAGCATTGGTCAGGTGAAGACTCCTGCTGGGCTCAGATGTTGCAGCTTGTAGTACAAGCACCTTGTTGCTGGGCACTGCTCTGGGTCCCTATCGCTTCCAGAAGCTGAATGTGGCCTTACCTGCCTGGCATCTGCGTGGGTTGGGTTCTTTTTCTCATGGCTTTCGTTTTGAGGTCTGAGTGAGTGCATCTGATTGGCTGAGCCAGGTCATGAGCCTACCCTTGGCTACAAGGAAGGCTAAACCCAAACTCATTGCTGTCCAGCTGATTCTGACTCATAGTGTCCCTATAGGACAAAGTAGAGTTGCTCCATAGGGTTTCCAAGGAGCACCTGGTGGATTCAAACTGCTGACCTTTTGGTTAGCAGCTGAACTCTTAACCACTACTCCACCAGTGTTATTAATTGGGATTTTCTCCTTCTGTGGGTGGGAGGGGGCCTGCTTCATAAGAAGGGGGATCCCTCCAACAATGGGGAGGAGCTCGCATGCTGAGTGAACGATAAGAATGACATGTGTCCACTATATCGGTACTTCTTGATTCATCAATTTTAGGTAATATCTGATGACTTCTTGCTCTGAGAGCTGAAGATTTAATTTGTTTATCGCCTCCCCCCACAGCCCCATCTCCCAACAGAGTTACCTCACCATTTTTAATTACTTTATTAGTTATCTTGGGAACTTTAATTGTTTCATCAATTATTGACAACCTGCTGCACAAGATAAGGATATTGATGTCTTGGGCATTTATGTCAGTTCTATTTCTCACTCTTCCCTCCCTACATCTGCCTTTGGTAGTTTTCCATTGTTGTGGTTGAAAATATTTGCATTCCTTAACCTTAATTAAGTCTTCCTTGCTTTGTCTATAGGTTGATTATAAAAGTTGAAAATAAGTAAACAGTGCTTACACTGTTACGATTATGTAAATAGTGCTCACCGTGAAATTCACTGGTATTCTGTGACTGCCTTTTGCTGTAGAGTCCAGCTTTTAGTTTTCTGGAAGTTTCTAAAAGTCATTCTTTTGCCTACATTTGTTGCAGCTTAAATTCTTTTGATGCTTCAGGGGTGGGATCAAATCTATGGAGTCCCACGGTTTTCCTGGGCTCCTTCTAACATACTTTCTACTTATCTATCTTCTTTGCCTGATCTGGATCCTGTCAACTTTCAGTACTTCCCTTCATTACTCCCCTGGATTGGAACCACTGTGGTCCAGATGCCATTTCTTCCTCTTTCTTGATTTACTTATTCCCTCCCACCTCCACTCCCAGGGAAGTAGAGAGGCGATAAACTCAGTTGAGTCATAGCATATCTGAACGATTACTTGGTCTTCAGGTTTGATTGCTAGTTTGATTGGGTATAGAATTCTTGTTGTTGTTAGGTGCCCTCGAGTTGATTTCGACTCATAGCGACCCCATGTGACAGAATACAACTGCAGTATAGCCTTTTCTAGTTAAAATAATTTCTCCTCAGAAAATGGACGTCATCACTGATTCCTGGCTCCATTTTAGGTGATTTATTCCCACCTCTGCCCGTCAGCAATGTTTAGGGCCATCTGTTTATCACTGTTGCACTTGCTGAAGTTTCCCAGTGATAGTTCTAGGTATTTTTTCTTTAGTTTCATTCATTATGCTGGATGCTCAGCTAGGTCCTTTCAAAGACTTGTGACTTCTGGGAATTTCTCTTCTGTGTCTTTGATAATTTCTTCCCTTCTGTAGTCCCTGTTTTCTCTTTCTGGAGCTCCCAGTGTTAGGCATTGGATGTCCCTGATTGACCCCGTGTGTCTAAGCTTTTCTTTCATCTTCCATCTCTCTTTCTCTTTCTTTCTAATTTCTGGGAGATTCCTAAACTTGTTATATTTTTTAAAATTCTACCACTTTTAATTTTCCAGAGCTTTTTTTTTTGTTTATTTATTGCATCCTTCTGGGGATATTAACTGGAGTTCTTATTAAAGTTATCTTCTGTCTTCTGGATTATGTTTGTTTGCTTTGAGGGTACTTTTTTCTTTTTAGGGTAAATTTTATTGACATATAGCATACATAAAGTTAAATCCAGAAAGAACTGGCTTTTGAAATCCTGTAAAGCCCCAAATTTCTGGATTCTCCTTAGTTCCTTCTATTTTTGCTTACAGACTAGCCAGATCTTTCCTGAGCTCATGTCTTCCTTGCAGTAACTTACTAAAATCAGCCCTTAGTAGCCAACGCACATTATTTGGCCTCTTTTCAACCATTTTCCCCAAAGCTACAGGCTCCGTGAGCACATGGTCGGCTTTTTGAGTCATCACAAACCAAATGTTTGCTTCATTATCACATGTTTTGCCTTGGTATCACAGAACTCCCCAGCCTTCCAACTTGATACGTGTGTTTTCTTGCCATCTGTCACCCCACCCCTAAGCCAATGCCATTTGTTTTAGGTTTTTATTATAGCAGTACTACTCCACTTCAAGTGACTAATTTCTGTACTGTTGCCATTGTTGTCGTTAGTTGCTGTTGAGTCAATTCTGACTCATGGAGACCCCATATGTGCAGAGTAGAACTGCTCCATAGGGTTTTCAAAGCTGTGACTTAGATTGCCAGGCTTGTCTTCTGAGGTACCTCTGAGTGAGTTAGAACTGCCAACCATTCGGCTAGTAGTCCAGTGCTTAACCATCTGTGCCACCAAGGGACTCCAATTTCTGTACTAACTAGGGTATTGCTGGCTGCTACAGCAAACCCTTTTAGTGGCTTAATTTAGTAGGCTTTTACTTTCACTCACGGAAACCGTGGTGGCGTAGTGGCTAAGTGCTACGGGTGCTAACCAAGGGGTCAGCAGTTCAAATCTGCCAGGTGCTCCCTGGAAACTCTATGGGGGCAGTTCTACTCTGTCCTGTAGGGTCACTATGGGTCGGAATCGACTCGATGGCACTGGTTTTGTTTTTTTTTGTTTGTTTGTTTTGGTAGTTAGTGTGGGTTTTCCTAGTTGTGTCTGTGTAGGAGTCTGCTCTAAGCTGTCATTCCTTCCATGTTTCCCCACCCCCAACACCTCATTCACAGGTTTGTAGCAACTCTGCCATGTTCAGTTGGTAGCTTCTTAGGTTAGCCTGAGGTCAACCTTCAGCTGGAAGAAAGGGAAAGAGCACAGAGAGCTGTAAATGGGTGATTTTTATGGGCCAGACCTTAAAGTGTGCACATCACTTCCTCTCAGTCATGAGACCACATCTAATTGCAAGGAAGAATGGGAAATGTGGTCTAGCTGTGTGCCCAGTAAAAAGAGGAAATATTTTGGTGAACAACTAGCAACCTCTGCTATATCTCCTGTTATCAACCTGGTCCAAACCACCATCATTCTCCCTGTCTCCAGTTCATTCCCCATGAAGATTACTACAGCTTTTTACCACCTTCGGGATGACTGTATTCCTCATCATACATGATCTCCAAGGCTCTGTAGCTCAGGCCCTACCCACCTAGTTTACCTATAGATCCTTTGTGAACCCTTCTTCCATCAATATCAAGCCATGTGCTGTTATGAAATGTGCCAGGTTTTTTCATCCCTGGGCTAAGAGTTATCTTCCTTCTCCTTTGCTTAGCCAAGTTCTGCTTGTCCTTCAGTCCTTTGAGGAGGCATTGCTTCCTGCAGAGAGTGTTCCCTGACTCCTTAAGATGGGCTAGTTGCCCCAGCTCAAGCTGGAGCCTGGGTGTTGTTCTGTGGTGTCCTCAGCACCTACCAGGGACTCTGTAAATGTTTGTTGAGTGAATGCATGAATAGAACTCCTGAGTCAGGGCTATAGGGTCTGAGAGCTGGGGTAGGGCATATAGGAGCCAAAGGGAGAGAGAGGGTTTGCTGTCTGTCTACAGGTGGGCTGCCTGGGGTGCTGGGGTTCTAGGAAAGGGGACAGGAAGCCTGAAGTATTCCTTGTCTCTGCTTGTGTGGTGATCACCAAGTCATGCATCAGTTCCTTCTAGATATCTCTGCCTTTCTGCCCTGTGCCCCAGCTTCTCCAGCTGAGACCCAGATCTGACATGCCAGGGTGCCTGCCTGAGGGTCTGGAGGGGTGCTGCCCCACAGCCTGATACTTGGGAGACATGAGAGATCCTAGGTAGAGTGGGGCGGGCCCTGATACCAGTTTACTGCCAGGATTAGCTGGTTTCTGGTTCTGACATTGTCACAAAACAGGCCCTTTGGGGGATTAGGAGCTTCAGGAAGTAATGGCACCATGGCAGGGGCTGGGGGAGGGCTCATTGCCTCAAGGCAGGGTGGGGATTGGCCGGTGGGAGAGATGGCTGTAGGAAAATTTACCATCAGTTGGATCTTTGAGGTCTGTCCTTCCCAAGAGAGGAGCCTCCATCTGGGAGAATTTTTTTTTTTTAATTAAATAAAATCACTTTTTAAGGTATAATTTACATGCAATAAAATGCACTCAATTTACGTGTAGGGTGCAGTAATTTTGACAAAGGTATACCTGGGTAGAAGTCCCTGGGTAGTACAAATGGTTACAGTGCTCAGCTGTTAACTCAAAGTTTGGAGGCTCTAGTCCATCCGGAGGTGCCTCGGAAGGAAGGCCTAGTGATTTACTTAAAAAAAATCAGTGACTGAAAATCCTATGGAGCACAGTTCTGCTGTGACACACAGGGGGTCACCATGAGTTGGAATCACCTTAATGGCATCTGGTAGTGGCGGTGATGCCTGGGTGGCCCCCACCACATTCAAGATACAGACCATTCCCATCAGCCCAGGAAGTCTTCTCAGGCCCTTTTGCTGTCAGTCCTCACTCTTAAGCCCACCTCAGCAGCCACAGATCTGATTTCTCCCACCTTTAGCTAGTCTTGCCTGCTTTGGAACTTCATATAAATGCACTCACACAGTAGGCACCCTCTTGTGCCCAGCTCCTTGGCTCAACAAAATCGCGTGAGATTCGTCTACGTTGTTGCTGGTGTTGCATGAATGTGTTGGAGGTTCTAAGCCACTTTGAATAGCCAAGGCACCAGCACTCAGAGGGAGAGAGCACCATGGACGCCTCCAGAAGTCCCTGAGTCATTGATTTTGTTTTCTGCTATCCAGTCTACATTATGCACCTGCTGTGTGCGCTGGCCTTTGAAGAGGATATATAGAAAAACAGCATCCTGCCAAGGACACCTAAAACTAAACCCATAGCAATTGAGCCGATTCCAACTCATAGTGACCCTATAGGACAGAATAGAACTGCCCCATAGGCTTTCCAAGGAACGGCAGATGGATTTGAACTGCTGATCTTTTAGTAAGTAGCTGGATGCTTAACCACTGTGCCACCAGGGCTCCTGCCAAGGACTGGGAGGGAGTTAAAATGCAGGGAAAGGACTAAGGGTCAGCTGGTGTGGGGCGTAATAGAGGACAGTGCTACCTGACATGGAGGAGGTAACCCTTAGAGCAGGCCCTAAGCCACAAGGACACATTCCCCAGGGGAGGGAGCCACACGGGCAAAGGCAGGGCTTGGGAGCTCTGAGCAGAGCTCCTGGGGCAGGAGGGAGGGATGCCGAAGGGTTGGAAGAGATGTTGTGTGTTCTGCCATTGGCTCCTGCATCCGAATGGTGAGCTCCTGGCTCTCTTTCTCCTCTCTTCTTTGAGGATGTCCACTCCTGCGTGTCTGCCTTAGACCAAGAGCAGAAGCTCTCAAACCTGAACAAACATCAGAGTCACCTGGGCAGCTTGTTAAAACAAGCTGCTGAGCTCTACACCCAGCGCTGTGAATTTAGTAGGCTGAGGTGAGGCTTGAGAATTTGCGTTTCTAACAAGTTCCCAAGTGAGGTTGATGCTACTGGTTGTGGGACCGCACTTTGAGACCCCTGGTCTACAGGGCAGGGCAGTGCCCAAGGCAATGGAGATACCAGGATGGGGCCTCTTACCACCTCCTCTCCATGCCTCTGTTCAGTCTGTTTCTTGCACTGGGAATGCCTCTCCAATTCAGATCTGTCCTTAAGGCACAGGGTAGGGCTTCCTCCTCCTGGATGCACTCCAAGGCCACCCTCCCCCGTCTTGATGATCTTCTCTGCCTTTCCTTCTTATCACTCTCGTTTTGTTCTGGCACACTGTATGTTTATTTTTTCTCTTCAAAAGGATAGGAGCACCCAAGAGAAATGAAAACATATGTCCACATAAAACCTTGTCTGCAAATGTTTATAGCAGCATTACTCATACCACTAATGAATGGATGCACAAAATGTGGGATATTTGTACAAAAGAATATGATTCTGCCATGAAAAGGAATGAAGTCCTGCTACATGCTACAACATGGACGAACCTTGAAAACATTATGCTAAGTGAAGTTCCAAAAGACCACATAGTATATGATTCCATTTATAGGAAAAGTCCAGAAAAAGCAAATTTATAGAGACAGCATATTGGAGGTCGCTAGTGCTGAGGAGGACGGGGAATTGGAGAGTGGCTGTGTGTTAGTTTCTTAGGGCTCCTGTAACAAAGTAGCACAAACTGGGTGGTGTATGAGAACAGAAAATTATTGTCTCACAGTTCTGGAGGCTTGAAGTCTGAAATCAGGGTGTCGGCAGTGTTGATACCTTCTGAGGCTTTGAGGGAGAAATGATTCCTGCCTCTCTCTTAGCTTCCAGTGATAGCCAGAGATCCTTGGTGTTCCAGTCTCTGCCTTTGTCTTCACATGGCTCTCTTCCCTCTGTGTGTCTGTGGCCCTTCTCTTTTATTAGGACACCGCTCATATTAGATCAGGGCCCACACGACTCCAGTATGACCTCACGTTAACTGATAACACCTTCAAAGACCGTTTCCAAACAAGGTCACAGTCACAGGAACTTGTGGTTAGGACTTCAACATATCTTTTTGGAGATCACAATTCAATCCATAGCAGCCTGCTAAAGGCTATGGAGTTTCTTTCTGAAATGATGAAAATGTTTTAAACTTGATTGTGGAGATAGTTGCACAACTCTGTGAGCATACTAAAAACTGTAGAATTGTACAGTTGAAATGAGTAAACTGTGTGATGTGTGAATTACTTCTCAATAAACCCTCTCCCCCTCAAAAAAGCAAACCCATTGCTGTTGAGTCGATTCTGACTCATAGCAACCCTATGGGACAGAGTAGGACTGCCCAATAGGGCTTCCAAGCAGTGGCTGGTACATATGAACTACCAACATGTTGGTCAGCAGTTATATAGCTTTTAACCACTATGCCACCAGGGTTTCCACATCTCAATAAAGCTGTAACTAAAAATAAAACAAAGGCCAAACAAGATAGGAGATCCTGGAAAGCATGGGCTCTTCTCCAGAGGCCCCGGGGCCAGACCTCAGTCCAAAGCCCTCACAAGGACCACTGTGGTGTAGCTGCTCCCCCCTCAATCTCCAAGTTCAAGCGGCAGTGCAGAGGAGCAAGCTCTGGCCTGGGAGTTAGCAACCCTCTCTGCGTGCTAGGATAAACCTGTGACCTCTCTGTGTGCTAGGATTAACCTGTGCCCTCTCTGTGCCTCAGTCTCCCCTCTGACTCCCCCCAGGAGGGCCGAGAAGTGGTGCAGGAGGCAGCAGTGGACAGAAGAGCCATAGTGGGAGATAGGAGCTGTGCCTGAGGTCGGTGGCCTGGACCCTGGCAGGAGAGGTGTGGCAGTGGGTTGACCTACTTTTCTCTTCTCTGAGGGCTCCAGGCCACCCCACCTGGTCTGTTTCCTAACGTCCCCAGAGCCTAAGTGTGTTGGTTCTGAGACTGCGTAAAAGGAAAGCCAATTACTGATGGAAAGCCCTGGGTTGTCGGCGGTGAGGAGCGCATTCAGCTGTAACTTGTCTCAAAAGCCAGTCTTTTTTTAGATGATATTTTCCTAACAACCTACAGAGAACCTCAGCCTCCTCCCCTCCTCGTCTCCTGCTTTGCACAAACATGAAATTAATCTTGCTAAATAATCAAGCTGCTTCCAAAAAGCAGTGAGCAGGGAGGCGGGGGAGAACTTGAGGGGAAGCCCAACCCTCCCACCTCTGTGGTCTCTCCTTGTTTGACTCATAGCTCAGGAGGTACTCTCTCCTGCACCAAACCCTCCAACCATCCATCCAGCCCTGCTTGAACATCTCCAGTGGCAGGGAGCTCACCACCTCCAAAGACTGCTCATTCTATCTAAAACAGCTCTGCTCAGGGCAAAATTCTTCCTCTCGGTAAACTGACGTTTTTGCACCCTTGCCTTGGGTTTAGCTCTGCCCTCTGGAGATTTTAGGACCATCACTATGTACCCGGAGCCCATTATTGGTTAATCCAACCATTATCAAGGACCCTGTGTGCAGGGCCCTTACAAAGAGTTGGCTCTTTGCTCCGTGTTGGTCGTAGATGGGGAGACAGACCTTGGGAGACTATGCTGTGTCACTGATTACACTAAGCAAGAGGCAAGGCAGGCTAGTCCCACCTTTGTCGCTAACTGCACAGTAAAGGTCGGCATGAATTCAATTCCCACCTGGAAGTGGATCCAGACTTCACCTCTCCACATCTCCGTTCCTCATTGCTGCCACCTCACGTGGTACTTTCTCTCCCTCTGACCCTAACCACCCAGAGTTAGGTCAGGACATCATCCCTGGCGTTAATATTAAAATTTCCACAATATTAAATTTGTGTACAAACTCATAAGCTTCATTTTTTGCAATTCATGAATTGGGTGGGGTGGGGTGGGGTGGGGGGCTTCCGATCTGAAAGTCAAGCAAAAGTTCCCTTGAGCTGTACAAAGAGGAAAGGTTTTATAAGCACAGACATACAGGAACAAGGAAGCTATACTGGGCAACTTCCAGACTGGCTGGAGGGCATTTTTTTTCCTCATTTGGGATGAAGGGGAAATTTAGAACTAGGTTAAACTGAGCAAGCAAGTCCTTGTTGGCTGGTTTAGATTTTCGTTTCCAGGAGAGTCAATTGACTGACTTGGATTTCAGCTCCCAGTACGGTTAGGCATTTACGAGAAATATAGAAACTTAGGTTTTGGTTTGTTGACATGGGGCCCAGCACAAATGACTCATTTTGGGCCTAGTATAGTGGAAGCAGAGTGGTTTAGAGCTTGGCTGCTAAGCAAAAGGTCAACAGTTTGAATCTACCAGCCGCTCCTTGGAAAAGCTATGGGGCAGTTCTACACTGTCCTATAAGCTCGCTATGAATTGGAATGGACTAGAGGGCAACCGGTTTGGTTTGGGTATAGTCAGGTTAAGGAGCCCTTGTGGCTCAATGATTAAGCACTCTCCTGCTAAGCAAAAGGTTGGACGATGGAACCCATCAACTGCTCCATGGGAGAAAGATATAACAGTGTGCTTCCGTAAAGATTTATAGCCTTAGAAACCGTTTGGGACAGTTCTACTTTGTCCTATAGAGTCGCGATGATGGAATCAATCTACTGCAATGGGTGGCGGTGGTGATATTCAGGTTAAGGAGCCCTGGTGGCACAACAACGTTTAAGCACTTGGCTGCTAACCAAAAGGTTGGCAGTTTGAACCTACGCAGCAGCCGAGTGAGAGAAAAACCAGTGATCTACTCCTGTAAGAATTGCAGCATAGGAAACTCTATGGGGCAGTTCTACTACATCACATGGGGTCAATATGAGTTGAAATTGACTCAAGTCACCTCACAACAACATAGGTTAACTCTGGTCATCTTGAGCCAGGTCCAAACATACCTGGCCTCCCTGGGCCAGTCACTGGGTGCTAGATCAAGTTGGCCTAGCTGGAACTTTCTTTCTCTAGAATCTCCTTCCTAATTTAAGTATTATGGATTGAATAGTGTCCCTCCAAAAATATATTGAAGTAATAACCCATGGTACCTGTGAATGTGACTTGGTTTGGAAATAGGGTTTTTGAAGAAGTTAGAACAAAACCAAACCCATTGCCGTCGAGTTGATTCCAACTCATAGCAACCCTATATGGACAGAGTAGAACTACACCATAGGGTTTCCAGGAGCAGCTGGTGGATTTGAACAGTTGACCTTTTGGTTAGCAGCCGCAGCTCTTAACCACTATGCCATCAGAGCTCCTTGAAGATGTTATTGTGTTAAATTAGCATGAGGTCTAGAAACAGAAAAGTTTCAAACTGGAGGCACTCGTGTCAGACATAAGAATAGTGGGGCCAGCATGAATTCCTAGGAAATAAAAGGTCAGGATGTGAACCATTTGGGAAGAATGTGTCAAGATGCAAACAACTTGTTCCTGGAAAAAATGTGTTCATGACTATAATCATGTATAAGTGACTACAATCTTGTGTAAGTGTCTACAGTCATGTATAACTAAACCAGCTGGTGCCACTCACCTAGGTGGTAATTTGCTCCTTCCTAGCCTCATGGCCGAGCTTTACATTTCAAAGGACTTCAAGCTAAAGCTGATCTTATCTACAATTAATCCTTAACCCCCTACCTTTGTTTGTTCTCTATGTATGTAGACCCCTCTCTCCACTTGAACAACGGACTGCTTTGTGTTTTCACTGAGTGCTACCCAGCTTGAGTTGTATTATTCCACAATAAAACTCCTTTTCTTTCACTCCTAAAAGAGCACAAGATTTTCGTCTTTCATAGGTCATCCTGGAGTAGGGTGGATCCTAATCCAATATGAGTGGTGTCCTTATAAAAGAAGAGATGAGACACAGAGAGACAGACAGAGGAATTATGGCTATGTCGAGATGCAGCTACAAGACAAGAAATGCCAAGAAACACCAAGAAATCCCTGAGGCTACCAGAAACTGGAAGAGACAAGGACATATCTTTCCCTAGAGTAGACAGAGAGAGCATGATCCTGCCAACACTCTGATCTCAAACTCCTAGCCTCCAGAACAGTTCGTGGAGTTTTGTTACAGCAGCCCTAGGAAACTAATACATAAAAAGAAATGTGTGCTCTGAGGATCATCATGACTAGAGGTGGTGAGAGACATGTGCAGAGGGGCAGCAGATTCCAGTTTGTCCTGCTCCTTCCTGTCTGCTTCCCCTTCCCTGATATACATCTACTTCTTGCCACCTGCAGTGTCTGCTGACTCCAACAACCTGGGTCTTCCATGGATGGTTGGCTGGGACCTCACAAAGGTTGTTATGCATTGAATTGTGTCCCCCCAAAAATGTGTATATCAATTTGGCTGGGCCATGATTTCCAATATTGTGTGGTTGTCCTCCATTTTGTGATTATAATTTTATGTTAGAGGATTAGGATGGCATTGTAACACCCTTACCCAGGTCGCATTCCTGATCCAATGTAAAGGGAGTTTCCCTGGGTTGTGGCCTGTACCACCTTTTATCTCTCAAGAGAGAAAAGGAAAGGGAAGCAAGCAGAGAGTTGGGAACCTCATACCACCAAGAGAGCAGCGCGGGAGCACAGCGCGTCCTTTGGACCTCTGATTCTCACCCTGATTCTGCGTCCCCAGTTGGGTCTGACTAACATCCACCCAGTTACCCAAGTGGAACACCTGGATCCCTCCCTCTCCCTCAGCTTACAGAGAATCACCCACCGCCATCTTGTTGGCTGTATCCCATTCCAAAAACCATAAACCCAACCAGTTGCTGTCAAGTCGACCCCAGCTCCTGGAGACTCCATGTGCGTCAGAGTAGAATTGAGCTCCAGAAGGTTTTCAATGGCTCTTAGTGTCCCTGTAATCGATGTTCCTTCATGCCCTCCAGGGCTCTATCACCTCTTGTCTGCACTATTTCTTCTGTCTTTTCTGGGTCTCTAGTTCTGATCTGGCCTCAGCCAGCCCTTCTATGTCTGTGCCAGAGTGATTGCTTCGTATCGCTCTCTCTGCCCCAAGACCAAGATCCTTACCTGTGTCAAAGAAGAAAATTCCATACGCTGATACTGAGAAATAGCAGTTTGAACTGGGCAGCATAATAGTGAAAGTACGATGTGCTACAAAGTCCAAGTGGAGTTAAGAGTCCGTTACACACGCAAATCAGCTTAGTCACCCTGACCACAAAGACTTCTAAAACATCTTTTTTTTTTTTACATATTTTCCACTGATCAGCTAATATATTTTCCATCTGAGGACAGCCTGAGTTATCATTTTATGATTAACCTTCTTATCAGACAATTCCTGGATGTTACATGCACGCAGGAACAAGCCTGATATCACATCTCTTTATACCTCTCCCTCTGGTTTCTCAAAAGTGGTCTGGATCAACCCTCTGCTGCAAACCTGCCCCCAAACACTTCCGGATTTTAGGGCCCACTATTGTATTCCCCCCTTTTGATCAAGCCCTTATTAGAGGGCACTGGTCACCCATAATTGAGTAACCCTTCTTTGCAAGGACTCTGCCTAAGGAATTTCAACAGTATCAGTTGTTATTGAAGGAAAATTTGTCTCTTTCTTCCCGTTGCCAAGCTTATGGTTCCCATTTTCAGGGTGAGTTGATTGGGATTATGACAAGGGGCCAGGCCAAATGGGAGGAACAGTTTGGGGGTAAACGCCAACAAAGGGCCAACTTGAAGACATTTAAAGAAAATAGAGGAGGGTTCTTTATATTGATTAAACATTAATAAAACTTTCAAGAAAATATAATGTGTGACAAAGAGATTAATAGGTATGATTTCAATTTTCATTCTAAAGACTTGGCTTCTTTGAAGTACATGATTCTATGCATGACTAAAGCAGTTTCAATCTTGATAAAAGCATTGGACAAACATTTCATGATACATTTGACTAACGTTATTATAATCAATAGAACTGAAGGAAGAATTAGGTAACTAACTAAAAATGTCTAAGAAAGGGGCATCAGGCATAGGGGGTCTTGAATGTAACTAAGTTGCTTTTTGGCGAATCTTCTCAGTAACATGTTCTACTTTCCTCGAGGAAACCCTGGTGACGTAGTGGTTAAGTGCTATGGCTACTAACCGAAGGGTTGGCAGTTCGAATCAGCCAGGTGCTCCTTGGAAACTCTGTGGGGCAGTTCTATTCTGTCTTATAGGGTCGCTGTGAGTCGGAATCGACTCGACGGTACTGGGTTTGGTTTTTGGTTGGTTTTACTTTCCCTGAGGTATTCGCCGAAGTACAAGAGGTATTAGTGATGGCACAGACTGCCCCTTGTTGAGCTAAAATAAAATTGAGGGCTATTCTGTTATCTAATATAAGTTTAGAAAGACTCTAATGGTTTTGCTTGAGCTGCCATCCCTTTTGCAACTAGCAATTTGAGCCAGAGTAGCAGATAAATTGTAAATAGGTTTTTCAAGTTAAGGAACACCATACCAGGGTAAAAAGTCTCGAAGAAATACCCACCCTAATTTGGGCTTTTCAGAGATAGGGTTCTGGTGTTTCATTTGATCAGCCCACTTTAAAGGGTCTGCATCACTCTCATGGCAAGTAAAGATACTCTAATCAGTGGTCCAGTGCACTCCTTCATTATAGGAATGGATATCTAAAAGGGACTCCTAAATGTCCTAAAGTACTTTGATCTGTCATGTTTCAGCCGTCCAAACAGGGTAATGCCCAAGTATAAGGTTTATCTCTGGGGTTTGGTTCTGTTATTCTGGGATAATTTGATCCCCCACATAAAAATACAAATCCATAAGGGGCGCAAATCACACACTTTTCATTGTGTGGAAAGGGAATGGTTTATCTGCACAAGTCAATTTTCTGTTAAAGAGTTATTACAAATAGTCAATCGTCCTAACCCTAATTTGCCTGCATGCCATAATTTAGCACAGGAGATCCTTCCACATTTACTTACACAGTTTATGTTGGCTGCGTGACCATCAGCCAAAACCTAGGAAGTTTTGCATAGGAAACTAGAAAATCATTTTGGCAATTGGGATCAGAGGGTCCCAAGCAGCCTCAGAGCAAATTTTTGTTGTTGTTGTTGTTCTGACTAGGGTTAGATTAAAACCTGGTACCTGAGACTGAGCCAATTATCCAGGGAGGTACCATAATCTAACATGTATGGCTCATTTGGTAGTAATGTTGGGCTTAACAGTAGCACTTGGTACGTGATTGTAATTAGACTCAGGAGAGGCCAAAAGATCTAAATTTTCATGAAAGAAGGGTGATGGATAGGTTACTGGCACTGGCTACTGATTGGGCCAATTTAACAATAAATTCTCTCTCCGAACATTAGAAAAAGTTAATGGAAAAAGAAGTACAAAGCCTAAACAAACCTTTAAGAATAGTCACAATTATAAAGTGTAGTCCACAAAATTTGGCAAAATTTGTAGAGCCTTCTTCCATAATCTCGGGATTAGCCATCTACCTCAAATGTCATCTGCTTCTGGCCAGAGGGGTGTTTGAAGATAAGCTTTAATTCTCCAGAGAGCTGACTAGTCCAAAGAGGGAGATTTGGCCCTCTTGCGTTGCAACAGGTGGATCCAAAGTTTAACTCCTTCAAGTTTGGCTGAATAAATTGGTGAGAAGAACTAGGGATGGTCCCTTCCAACAAGTAAGTACTTTAGTCAATGTCTCTTTTAATATACATGTTCTCTCAGAGTTTTGTTAGGCAGGCTTCAAGAGCCCAACTTTTGTTCATTAAAGGCTTCTCTTGCCTATGAAAGATACTCTTTAGAATATTGGATTAAGTATTAATAATAATTTGATAAAGCTAAGTAAGAAAGTTTTCTTATTAGGTCCAGTCCATAATTTAGTAACAGGAACTTAATAACTGTCATAGATTGAATTAAGTCTGCCCAAAAGTGTGTTTATCAATTTGGCTGGGCCATGATTCCTGGTATTGTGTGATTTTCCTATATGTTGCAATCCTGTGTCTATGATGTTAATGAGGGAGGATGGGCAGCAGTTGTGTTAGTGAGACAGGACTCAATCTATAAGATTTGACTGTGTCTTGAGTCAGCCTCTTGAGATATAAAATAGAGAAGAGAGCAGAGAGCAAGGGGGACCTCATACCATCAAGAAAGCAATGTTGGGAGCAGAAAGCGTCCTTTGGATCCATGGTCCCTTGGCGGAAAAGC
Organism: Loxodonta africana; assembly: GCF_030014295.1. Lineage (NCBI taxonomy): Eukaryota > Metazoa > Chordata > Mammalia > Proboscidea > Elephantidae > Loxodonta > Loxodonta africana. Next base: position 89,293,665 of record NC_087353.1, on the reverse strand, counting down.
TCCTAGTCCAGGGAAAGATTGATGGGAAGACTGACAGAGAGACAAGGCCTTCCCCTGGAGATGATGCCCTGAATTTGGACTTTTTGCCTACTTACGTGAAGAAATAAATTTTTCTTTGTTAAAGCCATCCACTTGTGGTATTTCTGTTATAGCAGCACTGGATAACTAAGATAATAACATTCTGCCTTTTTCCATGTCTCAGTCTCGTCCGTCTGGGTCAATTGTTGGTGTTTCACAAACTTTTCTAAAGTCGATTCTTGAAGATTGAAATAGTCAATAAGTAAATTTGGGGAGTCCCTGTCTTTATCATCATAAGCGCAGAAATAATTTGAGAGGCAACTTGTCTGGCCACTGTATCAGCAAGGCTCTTCTTTCTAATTTTCTCCGTCTGGGGCACTCCTTCCTTCTGCTGCTCCAGATGAACAGAGGGCCAATTGTTGCACCTTGGATGGATGCTTGCAAGCCTTTAAGTCCCCAGATGCTACATTATGAACTGGGAGATAGAATAACATTAGGCCAATTGACTGAAATGAACCACAAAGCCACGGCCCTAGGTTTCCGAACCAAGGGAACAAGTGCAATGAGACATTTGTTTATATATAAGCAGCATCAGTAACTGCTTTTCATGTGTCTCTGCAGGAGCCACATTCCACAAGACCTCAGATTGCATGTTATTAATATAATTAACACAGCAACATTCATATATTAAGACACGAACTCCACCTTGGGAGACTTAACAGGAAATCTAATGATATTCTGTTTGTAAAATCATAGCTCAAAGTTCACATACTACTCTATTTATGGTCTTTACAATTTTTCAACAGAAACTTCGAATTTGAGAGTTACTGTATCTAAACCTATTTAAACTCTGATGATTTCCTTTAATGCAAGAACCAACTATCTCAGTAACTAATAGTACTATGCTGACTATATTTTATGGTAAGGATTTTTCTCATCTCCTAATTCTTCTCTTTCCCCCACGTGTCTGTCAGTTTGTCATACTGTGGGGGCTTGCATGTTGCTGTGATGCTGGATGCTGAATACCACTGGTATTCAGGTAACAATAGGGTCACCCATGGGGACAGGTTTCAGCTGAGCTTACGAAGTAGGACGGACTAGGAAGAAGGACCCAGCAATCTACTTCTGAAAAGAATTAGCCAGTGAAAACCTTATGAATAGCAGCATAACATTGTCCCATACAGTGCTGGAAGACGAGCCCCCCAGGTTGGAAGGCACTCAAAAAACAACTAGGGAATAGTTGCCTTCTTAAAGTAGAGTCAGGCTTTTGGGACCTTCATTTGTTGATGTGACACAACTCAAAATGAGAAGAAACAGATGCAAATATCCATTAATAATTGGAACATGGAATGTACAAAGTATGAATCTAGGAAAATTGGAAATCATCAAAAATGAAACGGAATGCATAAATATCGATATCCTGGGCATTAGTGAGCTGAAATGGACTGGTATTGGCCATTTTGAATCAGACAATCACATGGTCTACTATGCCGGGAATGACAACTTGAAGAGGAATGGCGTTGCGTTCATTGTCAAAAAAAAATTTCAAGATCTATCCTTAAGTACAACGCTGTCAGTAATATGATAATATCCAAACACCTACAAGGAAGATCAGTTAATACGACTGTTATTTGAATTTACACACCAACCACTAAGGCCAAAGATGAAGAAATTGAAGATTTTTACCAACTTCTGCAGTCTGATACTGACCCAACATGCAGTTAGGGTGCACTGATGAATACTGGTAATTGGAATTTGAAAGATGGAAACAAAGAAGGACAGGTAGTTGGAAAATATGGCCTTGGTGATTGTCATGGATTGAATTATATCCCCCCCTACAAAAAAACATTTTTATCAGCTTGGCTGGGCCATGATTCCCAGTAGTGTGTGGTTGTCCTCCATTTTGTGATAGTAATTTTATGTTAAGAGGATTAGGGTGAAATTGTAACACCCTTACCAGGTCACATCCCTGATCCAAAGTAAACTGAGTTTCCCTGGGGTGTGGCCTGCACCACCTTTTATCTCTCAAGATATAAAAAGGAAAGGGATGTGAGCAGAGAGGGGGACATCACACCACCAAGAAAGCAGCACCCGGAGCAGAGTGTGTCCTTTGGACCTGCAGTCCCTGCATCTGAGAAGCTCCTCGACCATGGGAAGATTGAGGACAAGGACCTTCCTCCAGAGCCAAGAGACAGAGAAAGAAAGACTTCCCCTGGAGCTGATGCCCTGAATTTGGACTTTCAGCCTACTTTACTGTGAGGAAATAAATTTCTCTTTGTTAAAGCCATCCACTTGTGGTATTTCTGTTATAGCAACACTAGATGACTAAGACAGTGATAGAAACGATGCCAAAGACAACATGATAGAATTTTGCAAGACCAACAACATCTTCATTGCAAATACCTTTTTTTCACCAAAATAAACGGCAACTATACACATGGAGTTTCCAAGGAGCATTTTTTTAGTACACATGGACCTCCCCAGATGGAATACACAGGAATCAAATCACCTACATCTGTGGAAAGAGAAGATGGAAAAGTCAATATCATCAGTCAGAACAAGGCCAGGGCTGACTGCGGAACAGACCATCAGTTGCTCATATGCAAGTTCAAGTTGAAGCTGAAGAAAATTAAAACAATTTCGCAAGAGCCAAAATATGACCTTGAGTATAAAAAAAAAAATCCAGTGCCGTCGAATAATCCACCTGAATTTGGAGATCATCTCAAGAATAGATTTACCTCATTAAACACTAATGACTGAAGACCAGACAAGTAGTGGGATAACATCAAGGACACCATACATGAAGAAAGCAAAAGGTCATTAAAAAGACAGGAAAGAAAGAAAAGATCAAAATAAATGTCAGAAGAGACTCTGAAACTTGTTCTTGAACGTTGAGTAGCTAAAGCGAAAGGAAGAAATGGTGAAGTGAAAGAGCTGAACAGAAGATTTCAAAGGATAGAAAGACAAGACAAAGTGAAATATTATAACGAAATGTGCAAAGACTTGAAGTTAGAAAACACCAAAAGGGAAGAACATGCTTGACATTTCTCAGGCTGAAAGAACTAAAGAAAAAATTCAAACCTCGAGTTGCAATATTGAAGGATTCTACGATAAATGGTTCCACCAATGGAGAAAATATTGACGTTGTCAATGATTTCATTTTACTTGGATCTACAATCAACACCCATGGAAGCAGCAGTCAAGAAATCAAAAGACACATTACGTTGAGCAAATCTGCTCCAAAAGATCTCTTTAAAGTGCTGAAAAGCAGAGATGTCACCTTGAAGACTAAGGTACGCCTGACCCAAGCCATATCACCTTATATGCATTTGAAAGTTAGACAATGAATAAAGAAGACAGAAGTAGAATTGATGCATTTGAATTATGATGTTGGCAAAGAATATTGAATATACCATGGACTGCCAGAAGAACGAATAAGTCAGTCTTGGAAGAAGTGCAACCAGAGTGCTCCTTGGAAGAAAAGATAGCGAGGCTTCATCTCACGTACTTTAGAAATGTTATCAGATGTCCCTGGAGGAGGACATCATGCTTGGTAAAATAGAAGATCATCGAAAAAGAGGAAGACACTCATCAAGATAGATTGACACAGTGGCTGAAATAAAGGCCTGAGAATGGCAATGGCTGTGAGGATAGTGTAGTACCAGGCAGTGTTTCATTCTGTTGTCAATGGAGTCTTTGAGTCAGAACAAACTCAATGCACCTGACAACAACAATATCAATAAATTGCCTAAAGATTTTTAAGCCTATATACCACAAAATTTTTTACCACAAAACATAATTACTGTTGAAATAAATTTTGTTTAAATAGTCTATATTTTCATTCAAACTTTCACAATTTTCTATATATTTTTCAATCTAACCTTAGATTTTATGGACTTTTTGGGGGGGGGGATTAAAATATCTCCATTTCATTTCAGGTGTGTCTCATTATAGTTTCTACATTTTGGCTTCTTAGAATTCCTCCACAATATAGAGAACTTGTTTACGGTTCTTTTATGGTGGGGATCCACCCAATTTTTGATAACTGTAGTAAGACATCATCTTATTTTCTTTTTTCTTAAAAGGTCTTCACCTAGTCAGGAGAGATTCTTCAAAAGCTTCCCTGGAACTACATGTCCTCAGAGGCTGGTGGCCAAGGAGGTCCAATCCGGCCCTGCCTTTCCTATTTTCTGGCTCATGGTGAAAGACAAGACTTTGTCATCCTAATTCATTTACTTATATTTAAGTTGGCCTAGTATTTTGAAAGACAAAAGATAACCAAATTCTTTCCCTTTCACTATTCTTTTGGTAAGCAATCTTGCCTTTTCTTTATCACAACCTTTTATCTACCCAGTAAATACCAAAGCTCTTTAGAAATTTTGTAAATGAACCCATCAACTCCAGGCTTGTCCTATGCCCCCCCTCCCCTTTTCCATTCTGGAACTGTAGTTTTACTTTAAGATAAAATTACCCCTTTTCCTTAATAAAATACATTGCATATAATATCTAGCTTAAGTTACTTTGAAAGGTTTTGCTTTTAAGATTGACATAAAAATCTTTGTCTAAACAAATTTGCTTTCATTAATTCCTGGAAATATTTGGGCTATTAAATTTATATAAGCATACTTATATATCATTAAACCAACCAGAATAAAAAAAAATTGAAGGAAAATTACAGTCTAGTTTTAATAACACTGCCCAGAGGTAGGAAAATATTTTATTTTCATAACCCTGTTTTTTTTTTTTTTTTAGGAGCCATGGTGGCACAGTGGTTAAGCACTTGGCTGGTAACCAAAAGGTCAGCAGTTCAAATCCACCAGCCACTTCTTAGAAACCCTATGGGGTGGTTCTACTCCATCCTATAGGGTTGTTATGAGTTGGAATCGACTCGACAGCAACGGGTTTTTTGCATGATTTATAAGATCTTTAAGAGAAGCAATTTTAGAATAATTTGTCTCTTTTTAAGGACTTGTTATACCAATCAAAATAAACAATCATTTTTTTCCCTACACTTTTCAAAGAGAACAATGTATATCAAAGTTTCTCATAAAAACTCGTTGCTGTCGAGTCAGCTTCGACGCATAGTGACCCTACAGCACAGCGTAGAGCTGCCCCACAGAGTTCCCCTTAGGGTTTCCAAGGAGTGTAGTAGCTATTAAAAGCCCAAATCATAAGACAGATGCAAGAGTAGCTTTTCTTGGAAGAGAAAAGAACTGAGATTTTAGACAGCCCTATGAGAATTTTTTTTTTATGAGAAACACCAGTCATGGCTTCAACCTGATACAACTCAGACACGACGCTCTAGACAAGCGACAAGCTTTCAGAATAAAATGGCCAGCTCAAAAACCAGGCTTATACAACGTCACACAAGGCAAAGAAATGGAGTACCCCCAAAACCAAAGCCATTGGCATTGAGTCAATTCCGACTCATAGCGACTCTATAGGATAGAATAGAACTGCCCCCTAGGGTTTCCAAGGAGGAGCTGGTGGCTTCAAATGGCCAACCTTTTCATTAGCAGCCGAACGCTTAGCCATTGCAGCAACCCAGTTTCTTAAAATGCATATAGAAATTCTTGGGTGAGATCAACCCAATTTAACAGAAAAGCAGGTCCTAACTAAACTTACTAATTTTCCAGAGTCTCAGGTGAAGGGAGATCAGACGCCCTGACAAAACCTGAGCATCAAACTAAAGTTCCCCAGAAGAAAGAAAAGACAGCACAAATGGGAACTTATTTTCCTAAAATGGAAGGAAAAAAAGTAGATGGAAACTCATTTTCTCAAAGTGATCACTGAAATTCCAAATTACTTCAAATATGTTCAGCTTGTAATATTTTTGAACATGAATCCCAAACCAGCGTCCCGGTAGGGGGAAATCCAGGTTCATTTATTAAGGATGTTAAGAATAGGTTGAAACTTCGGTCTCCCAGAGTCAAATAAAATTCCTAGCAGGGAGTCTGCCATGGTGTTTGGTCAGTACTTTGTTTCACAGAGTGTCTCCGTTGCATGACAGTTGTCTTGTGTCTGGTGGGCAGCCTAATGCTCTAGCCCATCTCATGTTCCAGCTTATCCTTTCGTGGGTGCCTTTCTGTTGGTGGTGAGCACCCTAGAGGGTTTTAAGATGCTAGAACCGTGTCCACATATTTTTGCAGCTTAAAAGACTCTGGGATTCCTTTATAACAACCATACAAAACCTGGTTTCATTCCTTCTGAGGCTAATTCATTCTGCTGGTTAGGGACTTAGTGCCTTATACACGCTAGTCTCTCCAATTGGAAAGTATTCAAAAGTGGCCACTGATTTTCCGAACTGTTGTTAGGAAGCTCAAACAAAAATTCAAATACAAACAAGACCTAGACCCATAGTTCTTGGCCATTAGCGAGACAGAGTTCCACTTGGAAAATCAGCTGCTTTCTTGGATTTAGCATGCCCCATACTGAGACAGTCCTAAGTGCTATGATTCACTAAAACTCGCAGTAAATATTGGGGTTTGCACAGCAGCAAAACAAGCTTTTACTTGCAAGAACCAAAACCACAATAAAACTCAAAGAGCTTCCAATGCAAGAGAATGGAGCCCAGATTCAAGAGGTTATTTAGCTTCAGACAACTCCCAAGATTTTGTGGAAGCGAAGAGTCCAAACAGCTCAGCTACTACCAAAGCTCAAGTCCTCAACACCTCGGGTGTTGTTGAAGGCAATGCATTTTCAAATTCCCACTTCTGACACCAAATATGTCAAAGAAGAAAATTGCATACTCTTTTAGGAGTAAAAGCAAAGAGTTTTATTGAGGAATATTAGGAGTGAAAGAAGAGTTTTTATTGAGGAATAGCAGCAGTTCGAACTGGGCAGCAGAGTATGAAAGTACAATGTGCTCCAAAGTTCAAGTGGAATAAAGATCCTTTATACATGCAAATAATCTTAGTCACCGTGACCATAAAGATTTCTAAAATAACTTGTTTTTTTTACTTGCTTTCTACTGATCAGTTAATCTATTTTCCATCTAAGAACAGCCTGAGCTATCATTTTATGATTAACTTTCTTATCAGACAGTTCCTGGCATTACATGCTTCCAGAAGCAAGCCTGATATCACATCTTTTTCTGCCTCTCCCCTACCTGCCCCAAAATGCCTCTGGATTTTAGGAACTGCTACTGCACCTGGCACTCAAGGCCTCATAGGTCCTGGCACTTGCAGCATTTACAGACACATCCCTGCCATCTCCCCATTCTGTGCCCTGTGTTCTAGCCACAGCAAACATCTGTCTTGCTGCAACAGTGTCACCAATGTTTGTCCTGAAAAAGATAAAAGCGAAAGGTATTGTTCTCCAAACAGACCCTGTCTGGAACCTCCTCCTCCCTATCTTTCCATCTCTGTCTGGAAAACTTCTACTCATTACTTATCCTTCAAACCACAGCTTCAATGTCACCTCTGCTTACTTACTCCTGGACCACACCCTCCCCACAGGCCCCAGCTAGAACCAGTCACACTCTCCCGGTCTCCCAGGTTCCTTGAGCTTCCTGTGTCCTAGCCCTTATCTCACCGGATCACAGTGGCCTTTTTCTCTCTGTCTCCCCATGCCTAGGATTGGCCAGACAGTAGGCACTGGGTGTGATCTGCCCCTGTGCCCTCAGCATGGCCTAGCACAGGCCAGAGGAGGGGCCGAGGAAAGGCTGTGGAGGGAGGAGGTGGCCGAGGATCTCTTGTGTGTCCAGGTAGAGGGAGGAAATGAGCTGAGGGGCTGCAGGAACTCAGCAGGAGCTAAGTGTTCAGCCTGCAAGGAAAAGGCTTTTGATGGAGCCAAGCCCCCAGCACTCGGGACCCCATAGGGGCAAGAGATTCCGGTGGCTGCGTGACAGTGTCCTCAAGAGATCCTGAGGGAAGAGAAGTTTGCGACAGGCCAGGCTCCCTCTAGCAGTGTGAGCTGCTGCCTGCCTGAGTGGACGTGCAGGACTAGGTCTGTGGGGGTGTTCCCGGTTTGTCCCCATCCTCTTCTTCAGCATCATCACCACTAGCAATTGCCATCCCTTTTGGGATTCAGAGTTTACAAGTTGTTTTCAAGTCCATGATCGTGCTGGTTTCTCTGGGACTCGATGAGTGGGATATCACCATGCCCATTTGACAGGGGAGGAGCCGAGGACTGGAGTATCTGGGTGTCTGTTCAGTGTGCTCAGACACTAAGGCTCCCAGATAGCCTATGTGGCGGAGGGGCTGAGGAATGCTAGTGACACAGGTGCCCGCTGAGAGGTTAGGTATGCCAGGGCGAGGGGCTGGGCTTTGGGCTCTGGGAGCTCAGCAGTTCTTGGGTCTGGATTCAGTTGCCCTCCATCTCTCTATGGGTTGTACGTTTTTTTTTCTCTGGACTTCAGTTTCCTCATCCACAAAATGGGAATAATAAAACATGGCTCCAGGGCTGGCTGAATGACTCACTGGGGCGGTGGTTGTGGAGTCATTTTGTACATAGATGAGCTTGGGCCACAGTCTCATGAGATGCAAGGGCCTCTTTGCCTCAGTTTCTCTGGCTAGAACACCCAAGTCTTCTTTCTCTAGGACAGCTGAGGGGTGCCTCTCTATGGCTCTTTGCATCCTGAGAGCAGGAAAGACTATGGGTGAAGGGAATTCTTACAAGTGATCTGCCCTGCTCACCCCTGCTCACAGTGGGCCATATGTTGCTCAGAAGCAGGAATAGAGTGAGGTGGAGGCCAGCTGTGGGGAGGGTGGTGGTGTTGGTGTGTGTTCTGAACCCCTGAGGGCTTCTGAGGGTGTGGTCCGGCTGGTCTGCCAAAGCCATGCCTGGAACGGGTGGCCAAAGCTGGAGGAGGATCCTGTGTGCACAGTGGTTACCAGCACGAACTCTTTGGCTGATGACTTGGCCCCATCCTGGAGGCTGTGTGGACTTGGACAAGTTACTTGCTGTGCCTCCACTTCCTCCTCTGTAAATGGGGCAACAGCAGCACCTCCCTCAGAGAGTTGCCATGAGGATGACATCATGTACTGGGTTGAACAGTGTTCCCCTAAAGTTCATGTCTACCTGGAGCCTGTGAATGGAACCTTATTTGGAAATAGGGTCTTTGCAGATGTAATCAAGTTAAGATGAGGTCATACTGGATTAGGGTGGGCCCTAAATCCAATATGACCGGTATCCTTATAAGAAGACGGAAACACACAGAGGGAAGGCAGCTATATGACGAAAGGTAGAGATTGGAGAGATGCTGCCACAAGCCAAGGAATGTCGGGGATTCCGGCAACCACCAGAAGCTAGAACAGGCAAGGAAGGATTTTCTCCAGAGTATTCAGAATGAGCATGGCCTCGTGAACACCTTGATTCTGAACTTCTAGCTTCCAGAACTGTGAGAGAATAAATTTCTGTTATTTTAAACCCCAGTTTGTGGTCATTTATTACGGCAGCCCTAAGAAACTAACACATATAAATTATTGCATGCACTGCACCACCTGGTCAGTGTTAGCTCTTATTATCTCCACAAACTGCTGATGGGGGTGGAGGGCAGGAAGCCCTACAGGAGATTCTAGGGAAGGGCTCTGCATTTGGCTGTGCTGGCCGCTTTGAACTATTCTCTCTGGTGACCTGAGCCTGATTCCCTCTCTCTCTGAGCCTCCATTCACAGCTGCAGACGGGCTTGGCAGCCGGAAGCCCCGCTCTGATAAACCCTGCCGGTAGGAAGCAGATTCTGAACCATCTGACGGTTGACTAGGAGCTGTCTTGTGGGCTTTTATCAGAATAAACAGGTTTTGTTGTGCATTTCACAATCTTAGCATCTTTAATTTATCGCACAACACATTGGAGAGGATTTAGCATGTATTTAATTAATTTGACGAAAATAGTTCAACAACTGTAAACAAGGCTGAGGAAACACACTTGGTAGGAAGCTGAGGCCCAACTCTCCGGGGCTTAGAAAAGGTGGTGGCTGGAGGCTGCAACTGCACTGGCAAATTGTCTCTGCAGGACAAGGAGGTGTGACACAGCCTCAGCACCAGGGTAGAGGGCAGCTGTGCTGGGGCTTCCAGGTGCTTGAGGTCTGCACAGTGGGCTGGAGCAGTGGGGGTAGCAGGAGAGCTGGGAGGAGGCATGAGGCCTGGGAGCTGAGCAGAGCTTGGTCACAGACCCCTAGGAGCCTTGGCTTCTTCATGCACATGAAGGGTTGGCAATCTTTGCCTGCTTCCTCCTCAGGGCCCTCTTGAGGATTTCCAGAGGCAATGGGTGGAAAGCTGCTTTGCAGCTGGAAAGCCCTGAATACATACAATGTGCTGGTGTTATCTGCTGCTCAGTCTGTCCACCAAACTCCTGTTTGTCCTTCGAGATGAAGCTCAGGTATCACTTCTTCCAGAAAGTGTTTTGTGTCAGTCAGGAATTGTGTTTGGCTGTGAGTAGCAGAAACCTCGCTCTTCCCCCAATGGTGGCTTAAATAAAAGAGGGGGGTTAACATGTTACAAACAGTCCAGAGGTAGAAGAGTCATGGCTGGTGCTGTAACTCCATGATGCTTTCAACACTCGTGAGTCCTTCTCTTTACCATCCTTAGTGTGTGATTTCATCTTCAAGTCTACTTCTGGTCTTAAGATGGTTGCTGCAGCTCCAACCATCATATCCATGTTCTCAGCAGTACAAAGGAGGAAGAGGGAGGTGCAAAAGGGTGCAAGACATCTGAGTTTGCATTTCTCTCTGAAGGCACTTTCCTAGAAACAGCACTCAACAACTTTCCCATACATGTCACGGGCAAGAATTTGATCACATAGCTACCTCTGTCTCCAAGGGAGATTGAGAAATGTAATTATCTTGTCTGAGCATATTGATGCCTCTAATACAGTCAGGGTTCTTTCTGTTAGTAAGGAAGGAGAGAATGGATGTTGGGTGAGCAACCAGCAGTGAGCACCCCACTCTCACTAAACCTAGGTTGGAGCAGAGTGTTCTGCACCCCACCAGCTCCCTGGATCAGCCTCTCTCACAGCTACTGGGAGGGGTGGGTTCTTACCCATTGGAGTGGGGCTCCCGGGGGCAAGAGTCGTGTCTGATTCCTCAGGTCTGAGTTCCCAGCTCCAAGGGAAAAACCTGGCCCCTAAGAATGGCAGGTGAAGAACAAATAGGAAGTAGATGCTTCCTTCCCAGCATGCTCCGTGTTAGTTCTGGAGGCAGGATGGTGCAGGTCTTCCCAGTGTGGACGTGAAGCCAAGCTCTTTGGGTTTGAATCCCAGCCCTGCCATTGCCAGCTGGCTTCCAGCCCCTTTTGGGGAGCGTGGGGAAGGAGCGACTCCAGTAAAGGGAGAATCTTTGTTGGGACTGCCCTCCCCACCCCCACCATGACACACCAGTCTCTGAACTCTCTCTACCCCAAGCTACAACCACCAGTGGGACTCCTGTGGCCACCCTGTGCATCTCCCTCCCCACCCGCACCCCCACCCCCCACACCCTGTAGGTCTTTACTGTCTGCTCCCAACCTACCTCCCAAACCCACGTGGCCATTTAGGGGTTACCAACTCCTCCCAGTAACTCAAAGTCCTGAGTCCCTAAAACTCCCTCAGTCATTGACAAACCAGAATGGTTTCTGTGATAATGAATTACCTTACCTAAAATAAGTTGGTCTTTTGTTCTTGGCTCCTGAGAGATAATCCCTGGAATTTCCTGGGTAAATGAGGTGTCTTTGTTATCTAAAACCGACCAAGCAACACTTGAAAATTTGTGCAGATAAGTGGGAGCTACACAAACCACACCTAGTCAGTTAAACTCAGGAGGCAAGGGGGGCATAATTAGTCAATCATGCATATCTAATGACTTAATTGATCATGGCTATGCAATGAAGCCAATAAAAAACCCTGAACACACAAGTAGCTTGGGGTTCCTGGTTGGCGAAAACATCTGCTCTTGGAAGGGTGGTATGTCCCTGGGGACATGGGAGATCTGTGCTGGGATCCCTCCCGAACCTCATCCTATGCGTCTCTTTGTTTATATCCTTTCTGGTTATGATAAATCAGTGACTATAAGTATAGATAAAATGAATTCTGTGAGTGGTTCCAGGAATTATCAAACCCACAAGGGGCAGTGAAAGCCAATAGGGGCTCTGATGTCTGCCTATTTGACAGTCTGAAGAGCTATGCCTTTTTTACTTGTGTCCACTGGGTAGCTAGGGATGAGAGAGAGAAGGGGCCATCGGGTTAGAAGTTAGGAGACTGACAACCTTTGAGCTTGTGGCTGGTACCCTGAGGGGTAGAGGAAAGCTCCAAATTTGGGGCTAGCTGGTCTGAAGTGGAGGGAAATGTGTGGACTCCTGAGCTGGTGCTCACTGACCTGGTGCAGGGTGGCTGGGGATGAGTTAGAGGACTGGCAACGAGAATGGAAAAGTGGGAAGGTAAGGACTGGATCCACCTCCAGTGGGAATTGGATTCATGCTGAGCCTCACCATATATTTAGCAATAAAGGTGGGATTTGCCCACTGTGCCCCTTGTTTAGTGAAGATGGTTACCCTACCATGCATGTGCTTTTCTCTGCTGACTTCCCTGCACCTCAGAGGAGCTACTCAGTTTATCTAAAAATTAAAAGCCAGATAAGGAAATGGAAGAGAGAAAAGCCATACATCATGGCAAAGTCTAACCTTCCTTTTCTATAAGGTGAAACCACTCCTGCCTCCCCCAGATTTTTTTTTTTTTAAACAGCTTTATCAAGATATGGAAACCCTGGTGGCGTAGTGGTTAAGTACTACGGCTGCTAACCAAGAGGTCAGCAGTTCGAATCCACCAGGCGCTCCTTGGAAACTCTATGGGGCAGCTCTACTCTGTCCTATAGGGTCGCTGAGTCGGAATCGAGTCGACGGCAGTGGGTTTGGTTTTGGTTTTTATTGAGATATAATTTACGCACAATAAACTGCACATATTTCAAGTGATGATTTGGAAAGTGTGACATCTACACGCACCCATAAAAACATCACTACACCTAGATGCTAGGTAATGAACATATCCAAGCCCCCCAGAAGCTTCCTCTTGCCCCTTTGGAATCCTTCCCTCCTGCACTGCTTCCCCTCTGTCTCAGGCAACTTCGATCTACTTTCTGTTACTATAGATTAGTTTGCATTTTTTTATAGTTTTATATAAATAGAATTACAATATGTGCTCTTATTAAATTTTAGAATAGTAGATTTACAGAAAAATTGCAAGGATAATACATAGAATTCTCACATATCCCACACTCAGGTTCCCTTATTATTTGATATTAACCCCCCAAAAAACCCAAACCCATTGCCATCAAGTCGATTCCCACTCATACCCAAACCCGCAGATAGCGACCCTGTAATTGATACTAGTATGGTACATTTGTCACAATTATTGAACCAACTTTGACACATGATTCTTAACTGAGGTTCATTCAGATTTCCTTAGTTTTTACCTGATGTCCTTTGTCAAAAACCTAAAAAGACACAGAGAAACACCAAAAATTAGTGTAACAGAATGTATTTATTGAGAGTAGATATGATTCGAATCAGGCAGGGTCAACCCGAGCATCATATCGGGAAGCCACTTGAAGAGGAGACAGAGAAAGCAGGTTACATAGGTCATTGTTATGTTAATTTCTCAGGAGATAGCATCAAACCACATCCTGGGGTTTCAGGTGTTGGAAGAACAGTCACTAAGGACGTGCCATACATTTCCAGTCAGACTCTGGGGTTCCTGCTCCTGAAAACTGACTGCACATAGGTAATTCTCTAAAAGAGCCCCATGCCTAAGGCAAAACGATCTCTGCTAAGCTGCTTCCTAGGCTATTGTTTGACTTGAAGGTGACTTTAGGAAAACAGTTCCTTAAAGGGTCGAGTTTCAAAAGGACATCTAAGGGAAGATGGCCTGAGTGGTCACCCCAATCCCATGAACCCAGATATATGGATTCCAGGAGAATCAAAACAATTGTATTACCTTTTTCTCTTCCAGGATTCCATTCAAGACACTGTTACCCAAAGCAGGTCTTTTTCAGTGTGGCTTGTCATCAATAAAGACGCAACAAAGTGAGGAGGGGGGAAGAGACTTTATTGCAAGTGCACAGGCAAGGAGCAAGGAGGTGTATGTTTTTTCTCTATTTTTCAAAATGTGTGTATCAACTTGGCTAGGCTGTGATTCTCAGTATTCTGTGGTTGTCCTCCATTTTGTGATTGTAATTTTATATTAAGAGGATTAGGGTGGGATTGTAACACCACCCTTACTCATGTCACCTCCCTGATCCAATGTAAAGGGAGTTTCCCTGGTGTGTGGCCTGCACCACCTTTTATCTCTCAAGAGAGAGAAGGAAAGGGAAGCAAGCAGAGAGTTGGGGACCTCATACCACCAAGAAAGCAGCACCAGGGGCAGAGCATGTCCTATGGACCTGGGGTCCCTGTGCTTGAGGAGCTCCTCAACCAGGGGAAGATTGAGGACAAGGACCTTCCTCCACAGTTGACAGAGAAAGAAAGCCTTCCCCTGGAGCTGACGCCTTGAATTTGGACTTTTAGCCTATTTTACTGTGGGGAAATAAATTTCTCTTTGTTAAAGTCATCCGCTTGTGGTATTTCTGTTGTGGCAGCACTAGATAACTAAGACAAGGAGCCTCTGGATGTAAGACAGGGAACAAAGGCCCTGAGATCAGAGGGTATCTGTTTGAGAAATAGCGAAGAGACTGGTGTGGTTAGAGGAAAAACAAGTAAAAGACTATACTATCAGGGAGGTAATAGTGGGTTGAGTGTGGAACCTAGAGACTTAGTAAGACAAGGAACAGAAAAAAAAAAGGAACAGAGGGGCCCCCCAATCTGCAAACAAAGTAAAAAGAAATGGGCCAGGGAGCAGAAATGAAGCCATTCCCCAGGACAATGGGGCAGGGTATCTAAAAATAGTGTGCAAACTTCTTTAAAGTTGCCTTTCAGAAGCAGCTGGAGAAAACCAGGCCCAGGGACATGCACAGAACATCCACCTGTGACTGCTGTGTGACCTGCCACTAGGGGCAGTGACGGGCTACAGCCCCAGCCTGGGAACCGAAGCTGGGGGGCGAGAGACAGCGCAGGCGTGACACCCCATAATAAGTCCTGCTACGAATCCCAGAGGGCTCCGGGACAGGAGCCATCTTGGAAAGCTGCTGCGCTCACCTTAGTTAACATATCCCCGCCTGTGTCTATGAATAAACACGAATCTTTTCCTGCCCAAGAACTTTCAAAAACTTGGGCCCATCTTTTGTTTTTTGAGATGGGGGCATGCATTGCTCTAGGCCCTCCTCATCTCCGCTTTCAAGCCTCTTCAATAAAGCTTCGCTCGTGTGGAAAACTACGTGCCTTACCTGCTTATTCTTGACCAGAGAGAGGCAAGAACCTTATTCCGGTAACAGATGGACTCAAACTACCAAACTTTCAGTTAGCAGCTGAGCACGTTAACCGTTTACACCACTCAGGAACCCCTATAATTCCGTACTGCTTTATTTTCTTGCTCAAATTGTTCCAGCTTTGGACATTAAGAGCTCTTTTAGCCGGCTTCTGTGTCCCTTTGACATATACCATCATTGGTTGTTTTTTGGAGCACTTCCTTACTTTCTGGCCTTACAAGATGCTCCAGGCTTATGCTATGTATTTCCTGCCCCAGTCCTAGAATCAGCCATTTTTCTGAGAAGCCTTGGTTCCTTTTATTGGAGAATGGAATCAAAAAGCTGGGTGTGCTTGTTGCTACTGGGGTACCATTACTTCTAGGCCCTCAGCTGACGGAGCAATGAAACACATGTGTGTACTAACTTGTGTATATACCCAAAAACCCATTGCCATCGAGTCGAATCCAACTCATAGTGACCCTTCAGGAAGGAGTAGAACTGCCCCACAGAGTTTTCAAGGAGCACTTGGCGGACTTGAACTGCTGACCCTTTAGTTAGCAGCTGTAGCGCTTAGCCACTATGCCACCAGGGTTTCCTGTGTGTATACACATACCCATGAATATTTATTTATGCAACCATCTCTATAGAAAGCTAAACACAAGTCCACACTGCTGTCTCCTACCACATGCATCATTCCAGCTTTCTTCTCCTTGCTTACCTATAATCACCCACTTCCACAGTGAGAAACCAGGCTCCTAGCATCTGCCAGCCACTTACTTAAGTGTTCAATTCCGGTGTACATGTTCAGTGTTTTCAGAATTGTTAACGCATAACCTCATGAGAAACAACTTTAGCAACTAGAGTTCAATGTTTATGCATAATTCCTTTTGCTTTTAATCTTATAGACTCCTCTCCAGAGGAGTTCTTGGTCAGATAGGGGACCCAAAGGAGGCAAAAAATGTCTCACGCAGAGTAGGTTTTCAGCCCCATCCACTGCTGCTGCTGGGAATCTGAGCAGGATGTGGCTATTAATTTCAGTGATTGGCTGAAAGATCCTGATGAGACCACCATTGTGTGGAAGAGATGGAGATGAGAGGAGGCTCCAAGGCCGGACTGCAGACAGTTGTGGTGGGGCCAAAGCTAGGGCAGTGAAGGAGCTATGGAGGCAGCCAGGAAAGGTAGGTGTGAGTGGGGCCAGGAGCTGGAACTGTTAGTTGTGGCTGGACTCCACCCTGACCCTTGGTGTGACCTCAGGCAAGTCTTCTCCTCCTTGGGCCTCAGTTTCCCATCCATAGGACCAGTGAGATGGATCAGAGGGTCTTGGGGGCTGGGAGGAGTCCTTTAAGCTCTCCCTGTGGAGGCAGAATCTAGGCTGCTGCTCATACCCTTGACTTAGAGGAAACCCCTGAGATTAGAATCCAAGAAAGTGAGAACTTGTCATCAGGACTTTGATGTGCAACTCGCAGCAGGGATACTAATAAATGTGTGTATTGTGTTAAGCCACTAAATTGTAGTAGTATGTTACTCAGCAATAGAAAAGTAATTCAGGAAGCAATGGGGCAAGAACCTAGGCTCCTATGTGACTGTCCCTCACTTCTGGCAGTACTTACATTTTTCGAGGGCCAAGTTCCTCATCTGTAAGGAGGGGTTATCATGGTAGGTGCCAGAACACAGTAGATTGCTTCCTCTTGTGGAATGTTGAACACAACCATTTCTGAGTGCCATGTCATTTTGGGGAACTGGGCTATGTCTGTACATTTGACTTGAGAATTATAAGGCTTGTTTCCTGGTCAAGGGAGCAGGAAACCAGGGCAGGAGGTAAAAGGAGCTGAGCCTTTTCTAGGATCTGCTCTAGACTGCTGGGTCCTCCTGGCTCCAGGCCCCAACTGGCCCACTGAAGATGTCGAACCTCTGTTCTCTGTGTGCCCTGCAGGCCCAAGTGAGACGGACACTCACTGCTGTGCCTCCACCCAGGTTAGGCTCCACCTAGGTACTAAGCCTGAGGGTACCTAAGGGACACCAATGCCACAGTGTGGCCAAGAATTCTTTGATGGCCTGCAGCTGTGCCGAACCCACCCTCCATGCCTCACTCACCTTGAGACACAGATGTGGTTGTTGTTGTGTTGTTAGGTGCTGTCGAGTTGTTTCTGATTCATAGAGACCCTACGCACAATAGAACGAAACACTGCCCGGTCCTGCACCATCCTTACAATCATTGTTATGCTTGAGCCCATTGTTGCAGCCACTGTGTGTCAATCCACCTCGCTGAGGGTCTTCCTCTTTTCCGCTGACCCTGTACTTTGCCAAGCATGATGTCCTTCTCCAGAGACTTATCCCTCCTGACAACATGTCCAAAGTATGTAAGACGCAGTCTCGCCATCCTTGCTTCTAAGGAGCATTCTGGTTGTACTTCTTCCAAGACAGATGTGGAGGTCCATGGAACAAGGACTGGTTGGCAGATCCCCAGGGCTCAGGGCGAGCACGCAGGAGCAGCAAGAAAGAACACCCTTTACTCTGCCGGGTTCCTCAGAGCCCCAGAGGAAGAAGGCAAATTCAAGTTAAAGAAAACCCTCCAGGACTCATGGAGTTGTGGTAATGAGAGCGTGGATAAGGGACTTGGAGGCTGTCTTAGTTTACCTAGTGCTGCCATAACAGAAATACCACAAGTGGATGGTTTTAACAAAGAGAAGTTTGTTCTCTCACAGTCCAGTAGGCTAGAAGTCTGAATTCAGGGTGCCAGCTCCAGGGGAATTCTTTCTCTCTTTTGGCTCTGGAGAAAGGCCCTTGTTATCAGTCTTCCCGTGGTCTGGGAGCATCTCAGTGCAGGAAACTCAGGTCCAAAGGACACGCTCTGCTCCCCCCGAAAAAACCCAAACCAAACCCAGTGCCGTCGAGTCGATTCCGACTCATAGAGACCCTATAGGACAGAGTAGAACTGTCCCATAGAGTTTCCAAGGAGCACCTGGCAGATTTAAACTGCTGATCCTTTGGTTAGTAGCCGTAACATTTAACCACTACGCCACCAGGGTTTCCGATCTGCTCCCAGCACTGCCTTTTTGGTGGTACGAGGTTCCCCACTCTCTGCTTGCTTCCCTTTCCTTTTATCTCTTGTAAGATTTAAGATAAAAGGTGGTGCAGGCCACACATCAGGAAAACTCCCTTTACATTGGATCAGGGATGTGACCTGAGCAAGTGTGTCCCACCCTAATCCTCTTTAACCACAGGCAGAGATTATGATTTATAACACATAGGAAAATAGCAAAATGGAGGACAACCACACAATCTTGGGAACCATGGCCTAACGAAATTGACACATATTTTCGGTAGACACAATTCAATCCATGACAGAGATGGAGTGTGTGTGACCCGACTTCTGGCCACTGAGTAAGCACAGGCCAGGTACCATGGGGTGCCTCTTGGACTGACCTTCTTCATTTGTAAACCAGGACAATTGACTCAACAAGTGCTGGCCAGCCCTGCTGTGGGTGTGGGGACTGCTACAGAGAGATACTCTCAGACTGGGCTAAACTAAAACAAAGAGATTTATTGAAAGCATAAGAAACATTCGAATGGAGAGATATTAGCCCACACAGAGTAAAGACCAAGGAATCCAAAGGTTGGCTTCTTCTCAGGGATACAGGTTGGAAATTAGGAAATAGGTTACAATATTCTGATTGGAAGTTGCAAGACTAGGAGGCAGAACAACTCCAGGTTGGGGGGCACTGGTAGAGGAGGTGGTGGACTTTACAGTGATTGGTTGGAAACACAAATGTGGGATATTTGGATTGGTCCATTTCAATACATGCCTAAGGGGGGTCTGTAGGCACTTACAAGGTAATTTATCTTGAACATTTCCTGAGGGCTGCTGAGGGGACTTCTGGTAAGGATCTTGTGTCAAGACCCTCCCTTAAGTGCATTAAAAACATTTCTTTTGTTATGTACTTAAGTCTGCAGACATCCAGACCTTCGCTGGAATATTCCCTTTCCCTCCCTAGCCTGACCACAAACAAAAACATTTCCCTCCTTCTGTATGATCTTCATTCCATGTTGAAGGTTAAGTTGTCAGCAGGAGCCAAAATGGAGTTCAGGCCTGTCTTTAGTTCAACCATTTTACACTGGTCAAGCCTTACAAGTTTTTGCTCTTACACAGGTCACAGGACAGAACAAGGCTGGGTCCCCCTCAAGCTGTCTTGGATCTGGAGGGGGGCCCAGAGAATCTCACCAATGCAGTGTGAGGGCCAAATCGGAAATTCACACCCAGTTCTGAGGAAGGCAGAGGAGGGTGTGAGTAGCTCTGAGAGAACAAGGGGAGAGCCAAGGCAGGCTCTACTGAGGGGGTGGGGTCTCTGAGCTCAGCCTTGAAGGAGGAGGAGCTGGCCCAGAGAGGAAGAGACCAGGTGTGCTGGAGGTCCTGGGTGGGACTGGGTGGAGGGAAAGTGGAGATATGTTGGAGAGAAATGATGAAAGGCCTTGGAGGTCAGGGTAGCGATTTAGGGCTCAAGCTTCTGGGCAATGGGGAATCCCTGAAGCGTTTTAGGTGGGGATCCCCTTGCCCCACTGTGGGAGGAATTGGAGGGGACCAACCTTGTGGCTGGAGGCTGTTGAGGTGGTCTGGGTGACCTGTGGGAAACTGAGAAGGGGGTAGACAACAGGATAATTCCAGAAGAGAGCGGGACAGTGCCCAGTGGCTAATGGGATGGGGTGACGAAGTGTGAGAAATGGAAGCTGCTTCTGGGTTTGGAAGGTTGAGTGGACAGTCCCTGTGACAGGGAATGCAGGGGAAGGACAAGAAGGTCAGCATTGACATGTGCAGGGTGAGCCTGGCTACCAACCTGGCTATAAGGAGCTCAGGGAGACAGAGGTGGGCTAGAGAGTGGTCCTGGAGTCCTCCTGGAGGCTGGAAGTCTGCAAGGTGAATGTCAGGGTGCAGGGAAGTCTGCAGGGTGGATGTCAAAGAGGTGTACTCCAAGCTGCAGGCAGGGACGGGGCATTGGGGAAATGGGAAAGGGCAGGGCAGTGCAGTGATTATCAGCACAGATCCCGGAGCAGGCCTGGGTTTGCATTCCAGCCTCCCACATACTAGCTGGGTGGCTCAGCATCCTAATCTGTAAATGTGGACCCTAAGAGCCCACTTTCTAGGGCATAGTGAGGATTACATGAGCCTACCCACGGAAAGCATTCGGCTCAGTGTCTGGTCCATAGTAAGTACCCAGTAGCTTTTATCCTGGAAGGTAAGCCCAGTGAGGACTGCCTGCTTGTCTGCTGTCCATTGAAGCATCAGGCACCTGGTGTCATACAGGTAACCTCCTATAGATATTTGTAAAATTAACAAAAAAGGAGTCAGCTTTACCACTTGTCTCCTCATTGAGGCCACATTCTGTGGAGGATGTCCTGGTGCTCCTGAATAGATGGAGGGGTTCCCTCCATCTAGGCTGGCCCAATATTCCTTCATTCCTGCTTGGCAGGGTGGAAGGTGGTGGGGTGGCCCCTCCAGCCACCCGGGGACCCCTGTTTGCTATCTCTGCTGACTCCTCAACCCCTGGGGGTGGGGGGTGCCCTGGCCCCACTTGACCCTGAGCTCTGACTCACCCTGGCTTCTGAGCCCACCTGGGCTGACTTTTCTAACTGTGCCCGGGCAGAGCCTGCCCTCACTGGTTACTCTTGGCAAATGGGACCTTCCTTTTTCTAAGGAAAATGGCTTTAATTGCTCGTTATATAGTGTCTTTCATCCCAGTGCCCACAACTCCAAGCTTGTTAAACCAAATCTTTAGCAGGTGCTGGGACTTCAAACAGACCCCTGGCTCATTGCGGCGCCATGTGGGCTTCCCACCGTGTGAGTAACCCGAGGTCAACACGGGGTGTCTGCTGTACCTCCGTGTCCAGAGCCAGGCGAGGGTGAGAACTGTGTGTGGGGCTCTGTGGTGGGCAGGGAGAGGCCCTTCTTCCTTCTTTGGAGAATTCGGCCTTTCTTCCTTCTCCATGCCTGGGGACCCTCCACAACCTTCATTCCTTACCATTGGTTTGACCAGTATTTACGGAGCACTTCCTATGTGCTAGATTCAACACTACCTCCTACTGCTTTTGTGGCAGTGACGGGGAACTCACTACCTGTGTTTTTCCCCAGGTGGAGGTGAAATCTCTCTTCTACTCCTGCTCCAGCAGCCCAGGCTCACCAAGTTCCTGCAACTATTTCTCATACAAAGCATGGCTAACTCTCCATTCAGTATCCCAGGTAGCAGATGATGAGGTGAGGACATGCAGGTCTTTGCCCAAGGCTGGGGTGTTTGAGGACAAGACAGTGTGTGGAGAGAGTGGGGGGAACCTGAAACCCTGTGCAATTTGTCATCAATAAGGAGGGTTCCTCCAGAGAGGAAGGGCCCTCCTCCCCACCTTGCTTTTTTCCAGCTCCCCTTGTTTCCCCTCCTAAGTCCCTCTGTCTGGCATTTCCTAGGCCCATCTCCCTGTCTTGAAAGTGCCTCCCCTCCCAACTGGAGAAAGAAGTCCCTGGCCCTTTAGCTCTAGACCAGACATGGCACAAGAGGTGACTTAGGGGGCCTTTAGCTGCCATCAGTCTCTACAGGGGCTCCCCAGTACACATAAAAAAAAGCCACTTGAAATAGACAACATAAATAAATCAGGACATTTGTTACACAAATGTAACTTTAAGACAAATCTTAAAGTCCCTCTGTGATAGTTAAGGCTGTGTGTCACCTTGGCTGGGCCATGATTCTCAGTGGTTTGGCAGTGATGTAATGATGTAATTTGGCAGTTATGAAATGATGTAGTTATCTTCCACTTTGTGATATGACATAATCACCTCCAAGATAAGATCTGATATGATCAGCCAAACAGTTGTAAGGAGCGTTTCCTCAGGGGTGTGGCTTGCATCCAATATATATGGATGTTCTGGCAAAGCTCACTGGCCTTTGCTTGCTCTGGATCCTGCATTCGTTTCTTCATCATCTACCCTCTGGTTTTGGGACTTGGCCCAGTGGTCTGCTGTATTGCCTCCTATTCTTGGGATTTTTTGGCCTTCGCAACTTGTAACCAGCAGCCTGCCGTCTACCCTGCTGATCTTGGGTTTGTCAGTCCCTGCAGCTATGTGAGTCAGGAGAAGCCTCCAGCCTGGTACCTACCCACGGACTTGGGACTTGAAAGCCTCTACTACTGTGTGAGCCATTTTCTTGAGATAAATCTTTCTCTCTTTCTCTGGTTTTACTTCTCTGGGAAATTCAGCTTAGGACACCCTCCTTCCAACAGATGCTCCTAAGTTTCTCTGATAGAGAAATTCCTACTCTCCTCCTCTTGTTGTTAGCTGTTGTCAAGTTGGCCCTGACTCATGGAGACCCTATGCACCACAGAATGAAATGCTGCCATCCCCATGATCGGTTATGGAACAGACCTTTGTGATCCATAGGGTTTTCATTAGCTGATTTTCAGAAGTAGATCACCAGACCTTTATTCCTAGTCTGTTTTAGTCTGGAAGTGTCATGAATTGAATCATGTCCCCTCAAAACATCTGTCAACTTACCTGAGCCATGAGTCCCAGTATTGTGTGACTGTCCACCATTTTATGTGATTTCCTTATGTGTTGTAAATCCTATCACTATGATGAAATAAGATGGATTAGTGGCAATTATATTGATGAGATATACAAGATTAAGATAGTGTGTTAAGCCAATCTCTTTGAGATATAAAAGAGAGAAGTGAGCAGAGAGACAGGGGGACCTTATGCCACCAAGAAAACAGCACCGGGAGCAGAGCATGATCTTTGGACCTGAGGTTCCTGAGCTGAGATGCTCTCAGACCAAGGGAAGACTGATGCATCACAAGGACATTCCTTCAGAGCCGACAGAGAAAGAAAGCCTTCCCCTGGAGCCAGCGCCCTGCATTTGGTCTTCTAGCCTACTGGTCTGTGAGAGAATAAATTCTTCTTTGTTAAGCTGTCCACTTGTGGTATTTCTGTTATAGCAGCACTAGATGACTAAGACAGGAAGTTCCCCTGAATTCTGTTCAGCATTACAACAACATTCAAGCCTCCATTGACAGGTGGGTGGTGGCTGCACATGAGGTGTATTGGCTGAGAATTAGACCCAGTTCTCCCTCATGGAAGGTGAAAATTCTACCTCTGAACCACCAATGTCCTCCCTCCCTGTCTTAGGCTGGGTTCTCTAGAGATACAAAACCAATTAAGCATCTATTTACATCAAGGAAATTGCTCACTTGGTAGTAGAGGTTGGAAAGTCCCAAGTCCATGGGTCAGGTGTCAGGCAGGAGGCTTCTTCTGACTCACATAGCTGCACAGGCTGACGAACCCAAGACTAGCAGGTCAGATGGAAGGCTGCTGGTTCACAGGCTGTTGAGGCTGACAGATTCCAAGATTGGCAGGCAATACAGCCAGCTGCTGGCTCAAGTCCTAAGAAAGTCAGATGATAATGAGCTGGATGTAGGAACCAGAGTGAACAAAAGCCAGCAAACTTTGCCAGAAAGTCCATATATATTGGATTCAGGCCACATCTC
Organism: Loxodonta africana; assembly: GCF_030014295.1. Taxonomy (NCBI): domain Eukaryota; kingdom Metazoa; phylum Chordata; class Mammalia; order Proboscidea; family Elephantidae; genus Loxodonta; species Loxodonta africana. The sequence goes on along the minus strand of NC_087353.1, from coordinate 89,269,820 downwards.
CAAGTAAACTTTCTTTTGACTGATTGGCTGCTTATAGTAGATCTCATCATGGAGTTGGTTACATTATACCAGATCACATTGTGAAGATGATTACATCATTACATAATTGCCAAACTGCATTATAACTGCCAAACTCATCATGCCCCAGCCTAGTTGACACACAGCCTTAACCATCACAGTCTACCACTTGTCAACTTGACACCTGTACACATCTTAAACCATACATAATCTCTAAAGACAATTATTAAGTCATACTTGTGCCTAATATGATTCAACTAACACACGTACAACCGAAAATGCACTAGCCCTGTTTATATCTTATATTTTATAAGTGATGAAAACAAAAATATCTGATCACACATACAAGGAAGAAATATTCATAACATTACATCCTCCTTTTTGCAACTGATCACACGGTCATAGCTGGTATTTAGAACTACTTTCTTCCACCATGCATTCTGTATTCCCTTCATCCTCAGCAAGCACCTCAGCTTGCCATAGTTCTTTGCCTGGTGGGGTGACCCAAACCTTCATTCCTGAAGGGTCTGGACCATTAACAGTCATGTTGAAATTGGGTTGCCGTAATTTTCCACTGACTTTAATCACAGGACATGGTAATACTAAGAGACGTCCTAAGGGATCTCCTGTATTCCAGACATCATCTTCTTTACCTCCATTATGTAATATCAATTCGATTTCCTCTTCGTAATCAGGATCAATCGAACCAGTCAGTGTAGCAACTCCCCTTTCCCTGTTGATTCAGAGGGATGAGGCTCCCAAAGAGGCCGGATGGCGTTGTTAACTTCCAGCTCAATGAAATCAGTGTCGTGTCTCTTAAAGGAGTATTCTTCCCTTTGGAACTAAGGCCTCTAGACCTGTAGAGCATAGAGCTGAGGAGACAGGAAACAAAAATTTTGTGAGTGAGTCACTAGGGGTAATAGAGTGGTGCCACTCCCATTTCTACCCCTTGATTCCTGGACCCATGAATCCTGGCTACGGGAGAAATAGCGTTATATATTAAACACTGTTTTAGAGCATATACAGCCTCCTGAAGAATATTGCCCCACCCTGCAAAGTATTGAAAGCTAGCTGGTGCCATAATTGTGTCTTTAGGAGGCCATTCCATCATTCTACCAAGTTGGCTGCTTCGAGACGATGGGGAACATGGTAAGACCAGAGAATTTCATGAGCATGGGCCCATTGCCACACTTCATTTGCTGTGAAGTGAGTCTCTTGATCCAAGGCAATGCTGTGTGGGATACTATGGGGGAGGCAATGCTGTGCGGGATACCATGAGGGCGGATAAGGCATCCTGTAAGTCCACGGATGGTGGTATTGGCAGAAGCATTATGTGCAGGGAAGGCAAATCCATCTCCAGAGTAAGTGTTTATTCCAGTGAGAACAAAACGATGCCCTTTCCATGATGGAAGCTGTCTAATGTAGTCAAACTGTCACCAAGCTGCTTGCTGATCACCTCGATGAACGGTGCTATATCCGGGACTCAGCGTTGGTCTCTGCTGCTGGCAGATTGGGCACTCAGCTGTGTCTGTAGCCACATTGGCCTTGGTGAGTAGAAGTCCATTTAGCTGAGCCCATACTTAACTTCCATCCTTGCCACCATGATCACTTTGTTCATGAGCCCATTGGGCAACGACAGGAGTGGCTAGGGAAAGAAGATGGCTGTTTTCCACAAAACGTGTTATCCTATCTACTTGGTTGTTAAAATCCTCTTCTGCCAAGGTCACCCTTTGGTGAGCATTCACATGAGACACAAATATCTTTACTTCTTTGGCCCATTCAGAGAGGTCTATCCACATACCTCTTCCTCATACCTCCTGTCTCCAATTTTCCAATCACGTTCCTTCCAAGAACCTGGTCATCCAGCCAAACCATTGGCCACAGCCCATGAATCAATCACCACCTGGTTAGGTTTATGATAATCCACTCTCATTCTCCAAAATCCATCTGTTTTTTGCATAGACCATATAGGTGAGTTTAATGGGAATGCAGTGGAAACCACCACCCCTACATCCTTCAAGTCCTTAATGGTGGCAGTAATCTCTGCGATCCCTTCAGGAATGTGGTATTGCTTTTGGTTTACTATTTTCCTAGGTAGGGGCAGTTATAATGGCTTCCACTTGGCTTTCCTACCGTAATAACCCTGACTCCACTTGTCAGGGACCCAATGTGGGGGTTCTGCCAGTTGCTGAGTGTATCTATTCTAATTATGCATTCTGGAACTGGGGAAATCACTACAGGATGGGTTCAGGGACCACTGCACCTACTGTGAGATGGACAGGAGCTAAGACTTCATTAATAACCTGACCTCCATATGCCTCCAGTCTGACTGGTGGGCCACAGTGACATTTTGGGTCTCCTGAAATTAATGTCAGTTCAGAGCCAGTGTCCAGGAATCCCCTGAAAAGTCTGATTACTTCCCTTTCCCCAATGAACAGTCACTCTTGTAAAATGCTATAGATTCCTTTGGGAAAGACTGGGAGAAAGATTAACGGTATACAATTTTGGCAATGTAACTAGGTCCTTCCTCAAGGGGCCCCAGCCTCCCTTTCATTGAAGGGGTTGTAGGTCTTTAAACTTGTCAAGTCTGGGAATTGGTTGAGGGGCATGACTCTCTATTCTGGTGATTTGAGTTAGGCTTCTGTTCACTAGACCTAGATTTCTTCTGCTTATACAGATCAAATAAATATTTAGTAGATTTCCTATCTATTTAATTCCTAGGGACACCATGAGGAAGTAGTCAACACCGTAAGTCCATATGAGTCAGATTATTCTGATTATTTCTTTGATTCTGCTGTCCATTATGGTAACCATGACCACCTCGTCTTTGTCACCGCTTGGCCCCTACAACCACGGGGTCCATTCAGCCCCATTGTAGTTAAGTGTCTTAATTCAGTTAGGGCAGTTCCCACTGTCAAATCTGACTTACTTAGAACAACAATCACAGTAGTCTTCAAGAATGCAGGAGCTCCCTTCACAAATTTGTTCCTCACCGTTGTGGTAAAAAGTGTCTCCTCTGGGCCCTCCATGTGTGGGTCTGTGTGTCTAACCTGATAAACCCACTCTAACGTGCCAATTTCTCTAAGCCTTTGGATACCTTCCTCTACCGTGTACCAAGACAGGTCTGGTACTTCAACTTAATTTAACGTAAGCAACTGTGTAATCTATGCTTCAGCGACACAACTAAATTCTTTTCTAACCTCTCAAGCTGAAACATTGAATGAAGAATCTGTGCTTAGTGGGCCTTATCAGTAAACTCAGACAGATCCAACTTTATGTTCCTTGCACCATTAGCCCACACCCTTGATAGCCATTTCCACATATATTCCCCAGGTTTCTGTTTGTAAATATTAGAAAAAAGTCAAGCAGTTCTTTTGGAATGTAGCATCCCTCCTTCTGGGTCACATTTTGTACTTCACCTTTTGAGGCTGGCTGGGACTTAAGTCTAGTTATAGGTCTAGAAGCCAAAATGAGTGGTGGGGATATGTTTTGAGAATGTTCAGAAATGTCTTATAAGGCATCTGCCTCAGGAGATGACCCAGGCAATGACTCAAGACAATGCTCCACGTGATGTCTCAGACAAAGGCTCTTTAGACACAGCTGGGTTAACCTTATCAGATAGGGTAGAGGGGCCTATGGTTTTGTTGGCAGGGGTGATTCAAAGGAATTAGGGGCTCAGTGTCCCCAGCCTCTTGATTATCTCCCCATATGTCTCCATCCCAAGTTTCAGGATCCCATTTCTTCCCAATCAATGCCCTCATTTTAACTTCAGACATCATTCAAGGTTGGGAGTTCAATTGGCATTGTAATTCAGCCACTCTTATGATAAAACTCTGGGTTTGCTTTTTGTCAGTATCAACTCTGTTGCTATGAGAAATATGACTTTCTTTTAGGGCACAAGTTGCAACTTTGAGGTTGTTTGTGTGGCTGTTGAGCTTTGACTCTGAAGCCCGGAGCTCATCTCTTACTTTTACCACTTTGTCTAACAAAAGCAGAACCAACCAACCAGCTTCCTTATATTTCTCAGTCGGACGCAATTGTAGAAACATATCAAACATGCAATCACCCAGAACCTTGCCTCTCACCAATACTTGTTCTATTGGTGGTGACATTTTGTGCATTTCTGCTGCCACCTCCTGTGCATTAGCAGTGCCTTCTTTACTGCTGGAAGCAGATTCATCAGCACCTTAAAAGATTAACCAGACTTGAAAACAAATGTAGAAAATTCATCCTTACATCTTGTTTCTCTAGAACCACTCTCAGTACCAAAGGTCTTATGCTGGTTCTGTAGAGAAGCAAAATAATATATACACAGAGAGAGAGGGAGAGAGGCAGAGAGCTTTATCTCAAGGAAATGGCTCATGTGGTTGTAGAGTGTGGAATGACCCAAGTCTGTGGGTCAGGCACCAGGCTGGATGCTTCTCCTGACTCATGCAGCTGGTGCTGCAGTGGCTGACAAACCCAAGATCAGCAGGTCAGACAGGAGGCTGCTGACTCATGAGCTGCGGAGGCTGACGAATCTTAAGATCAGCAGGCAATGTGGCAAGTCCCAAGAAATGGAGGCCAGATGCAGGATCCAGAGTGAGCAAAAGCCAGCGAGCTTTGCCGGAAAGTCCATGTATGTTGGATGCAGGCCAAACCCCCAAGGAAACTCTCTTTCAACTGATTGACTGCTCATAGAAGATCTCATCATAGTGGTGATTACATTATATCAGATCTCCCTGTGGAGGTGATTACATCATTACATAACTGCCAAACCACATCATAAGTGCCAAACCAGAGTCATGGCCCAGCCAAGTCAACACATAACCTTAACCATCACACGCCCCTGACCCCCCCACCCCTGGATTCTGGTACCTTCCTCAGGGATGAAGGTGGGACCTGAGGCCCAGCTCACTGTCCTCCCAGAGAGAGCTGTGGGTACCACTCATAAGGACAAGAGCTAAGCACATCTCACTACAGTGTGTAATATTTTAATTATTTTTTCTCAGAAACAACCCAGGTCAATTTCAAATCAATATGACTTTGGCCTTGTGCCCTTTGGAACAGTAGATTTGCCCTCTAAGCCTGGCTTATATCGTAATTGAGCCTGCTTTGGCGGTTAAAGTCTATCTTTTTCTTCCCTGCAAGGAGGAACCCAGTTTGAACCAAAAAACAGCAAAACTAGTTGCCATACGTTGCTTCTGACACATGGCAATCCATGTGAGGATTGTCGTTTATTCAAAGTTTGTGCCTCATGGAAGGGGGGTAGTTCATCCCAACACATACAAAAATAGAAGCATATGCACTATTTTGTCACCTGCTATTTTTACTTATTATGATGTAAAATATTTTATAAATATAAAAAAATAAATATTCATCTAAAATATGAATTTTCAATTGAAATATATTATTTCATCATGTAATATCACAGAATTTATTTAACATATCCTGTTATGGAATATTTAGTGTTCAGTCTGTGTGCTATTAATAAAGGAGACACAAGACACACTAAACATGAAAGAAAAGATCTACAGATTTGGCTACATTAAAATTAAGAAATTCTACTCATAAAAGCCATATTAAAAAGAGTAAAAAGGCAAACTACATACTGGGAGAAAATATCTGGTATCAAGAATATTTAAATTCGTCCTATAAAGCAATAAGAAAATTTCCAATAGAAAAATAGCCAAAAGACCAGAGCAGGAATTTCATACAAGAGGGGGAAATATGATCAATTAGCATAGGACATACTCAACCTCACTAGTACTCAGGTAAATGTGAGTCAGGGTCACCATGAGATACTGATTTGACCCCTTCAACTGGCAAGAATTAACAGTTCTGAGAGCAGGTGTTGAAGAGAACAGGATCAACAGTGATGGTGGGAGTAAAAATTGGTACAGTCACGTTGGAAAACAATTTCACGCTGTCTTGTAAAGTTGAATATTTGATTTCTACTTCTAGCTATATTCTCAAGAGAAGCCCTTGGCCACATGTACCATATTTACAAGAATGTCCAAGGCAGCACTGTTCAACAAAAGATTGAAAGGACCCTAGAGTCCATCTAGAAGAAAATGGATAAGTTAGTGGTGTTAAAGTCACATAATAAAGAATAAATTACATACAGCCTCATATAACAATGTGGATGGACCGTGGTATAATGGATAGTTCTTGTCATAATAATGCTGCGTAACAAGTTACCCCCAAGCCCTAGTGGCTTAAAGCAACAATCATTAATTCTCAGGATCTTCAGCTTAGCTGGGGCTTCGTTGAAGCTGAAGGTCTGTTGACTGGCTAGGGCTGCTCTACTCCATGTTTGCTCTTTCTGAGGCCCAGGCTGAAGGGGCAGCTCCTCTAAACGAATATCTTTCCATAGTGCAGCAGGGAAGGAGAGACATTTAAGGCCTTTTAAGGCCTAGGCATGCAACCAGCGCATGCTCTCTTCTAATCTCCTACCAGTGGCCAAAGCAAGTCACGTGGCCAAGTACAACTAAAAAAACAAGCACAACTAAATAATACATGATTTATTTTATATATATAATAAAACAAAAGTAAGCAAAAGAATGATACACATAAAATTCAGGATTACTTGGACAGTAGGAGGGCAGGTGGATAGGAAAGTATAAGTGATGTGAGTAATTGGTGATGTTCAAGTTCGTGGGTTGGCTGATGGGTTTGTTGTATCAATCAATCAATTAAATGGAGAAAACTAGAGAGTCAAGCATGGGCCAATAATGAGGGTGTCCCATGAACCAACGATCACGGGTTAATCCATTTCCGTAAGTGTGAAGCTCAAGAAGCTCTGCTGGGCCATCCTCCTGACTGAAAGGCACCAATCAGACCCGTGCAATGTGGGTTAGGGCCCTTGCCATCTCCCAAGCTCCTCACCCCAGAATCTTTTATCTGTTTCTCTCTCAAAGTAGCCAGAACTGTATTTAGAACTCCAGGATATGAAATCCTTCCCCACTTCACACAGAATGCTGTCCTTCTGGGAATGCAGTCCCAGGAGGGGTCAGATGGGTGGCTGGCCCTGTGCCTCTAGGAAACATACCGTACGTGGTTGAGGGAAAGAGCCAAGAACCTGTGCCTTGGAGAACGGTCGCCATGTATAGCCAGTCAGATTGTGCACTGCTGGTGCTCTACATGAATAGAACTCCCCCTACTCCTTGAAAGGGGCAGGCTTTTCTAAAGGTCATGCCTCTCTCAGCCTGGAACACCCTCCCCCTTCTCTTGGAGCCTCCTATTCTCTGATGGGACTGAGAGGGGAGGGAGGAAAGAGAGAGAAGAGAGATAACAGGCATAACTTTGCTGGATGGGGGGTCTCACCGAGAGGAACCAGGTGACTGCAATTCCCTAAGGCTTCACCTCAGTTGGTTGAGTAGGAGGAAGTGGAGGTGAAATGAGGTCAGGCCTTGGATTTTTCTGGGAGAAATCAAGGAGAGAATGTGCTTTACTTGGAGTGTGTGCTTTCAGGGGCTCCCATGGCTCTGAGTACTCAGTCCTACCTAGGAACAGTGAGGTGAACTGGTGGGTGAAAGAGTGGGACAGAGTTTCCTCACTGGAGTTCTCAGCCCCTTTGGTCCAAATGGACTGAGAGTCCACCTCAGGTGAGCGGGACAGGCCTGAGTGAGCCCAGGCCATTGACATCAGCACTCTCTGCTCTTCCCCACACCAGCCTTGCCCCTCTCCCCCATTCCCCTCAGTGCTGCCCGAGAACAGGGAGACAGAGGCTGACGCAATGATACAAATTTCTTTCTTTTTTTTTAGTATACTTTTTTGTGTGTGTGTGGTGAAAATACACACAAGAAAACATTTGCCAATTCAACAATTCGTACATGTATAGTTCAGTGACATTGATCACATTCTTCATGTTGTCCAACCATTATTACTATCCTTCTCCAAATTATTCTACCACTATTAACATAAACTCAACCCTCCCCAGGCAAAAACTCCCCCTTTCTGCCCCCTCCCCCATAACCACCAATAATCTTCGGTTTCTATACATTTGCTTATTTCATTAAAGTGAAATCATACAGTATTTGTCCTTTTGACTTGTGGCATGCATCAGGACTTCATTTCTCTTTAGAGATGAGTAGTATTCCATTATATGTATATACTGCATTTTGTTTATCCATTCATCTGTTGGTGGACATTTCGGTTGTTTCTACCTTTTGGCTATTGTGAAAAGTGCTGCAATGAACATTGGCGTCCAGGTTTCTGTTTGCCTTTCTGTCTTCACATCTCCTGGGTGTATATCTAGGATTGGGATTTCTGGGTCATATGGTAGTTCTACGCTTAAATTTTTGAGGAACTGCCAAACTGTTTTCCACAGTGACTGTACTATTTTATATTCCCACCAGCAATGGATGAGGGTTCCAGCTTCTCTACAACCTCACCAACACCTGTTTTTTTTTTTTTTTTTTAACCATTGCTATTCTAATAGGAGTGAGGTGGTATCTCATTGTGATTTTGGTTTGTATCTTCCTAATGGCTGATGAAGCCTCTGGGAGGCACAAATGGTTTGTACTTGGCTACTAACCAAAAGGTTGGCAATTTGAATACTTCCAGCAGTGCCATAGAAGAAAGGCCTGGGGTCTGCTTCTGTAAAACAGCCAAGAAAACCCTGTGGAGCAGTTGTATTCTGTAACACATGGGGTCACCATGAGTCATAAGTGAGGTAAGTAATGGGTAATGTAAGTAATTGGTAAGTAATTGGCAACAAGTTTGGTTATTTTGGTTTGGAATGGCTAATGGTGTTGAGCATCTCTTCACGTGCTTCTTGGCCATTTGAATATCCTCTTTGGGGAAATGTCTTCAATTTTTTTTGCCCATTTTTTGATTGGGTTGTTTGTCACATTTCTTTTTTTAATTTAGATTTTTTAAGCTTATGCATACACCTAAGTTAGAATCAGTAGTAAGAGTTGCATCATTATATAATTATACAGGCTTGTTTTAAAAAATAGTAGCCCTTCTCCTCCTAACCGCCTTTCTCCCCTGCCTCAGAGGCAACTACTCTCAACTATTTCAGCCAATTCTTTTGATATTTCCCTCCATATAACTGAATAATATGCTTGCATTCCTACTTGTTAGTTTTTCAGTGTCTACTTTATCTATGGACTTTCCACTGCGGGAGGTGAGCATTTAGCTCTTACCATACCCTAGTCCTCCAACACCTCATCTACCAACATTTCTCAGTCCACTCTCCCAACATACCCATGCTGCATCAAATCTAAGATGCTGGCACATCCTTGGTCTTACCAGGAGGTTATCATTAGGTGGTTTCCACACAACTATGTCCTGACTATCCCCTGGCTAGCAGAGGTTGTAGGGTGTCATCAATAATTATAAGAGTCATAGAGTTCAGAGGATGTGAAAAAAATGTACATCTTATAATCAATGAAATAAGGGGTAGTTATAGACTGCAATTTGGGTTAGATCAATGGTTAAACCAAAAAAACCAAACCCATTGCCTGCTGAGCCAATTCTGACTTATAGTGACCCTATAGGGTAGAGTAGAACTGCCCCTCAGGGTTTCCAAGGCTGTAATCTTTACAGAAGCAGCCTGTCACATCTTTCTTCTACGGAGTGGCAAGTGGGTTCAAACTGCCAACCTTTCAGTTAGCAGCCAAGTGCTTAACCACTGCACCACCAGGGACCCTTAGACCAATGGTTAGTGCTTATATTATTATGATTATGTAAATGCTATCCACTGCTGACGCATATAGTGTTCTATCATTTTCTGCATTGTTCTTGTTTTTCCTGGAGATAATTGTCCTTTTTTCCCCATTTGCATAGTTTTCTATACACTTATTTAACCCCAAATCTCTGCAAATTGCCTAAATTTCCTCTCAAGATGTTCAGACATAGCAAATATTCTATTAATTTTGTTTACTTACAGAAATTTATCCTAGAAGTTTCTGACCTTGCTTTACTTCTTTGTCTTGGTGGAGTACATCCTCTAGTAGCTTCCTGAGAAAGGATACATGAGAGTTAAGTATTTTGAGAATTTTCATGGTAAAAATGTCTTTTATTCTACCCTCATACTTGAGCGATTCATTAGCTGGGATATAGAATTCTAGGTTGTAAATTATTTTCCCTCAGATTTCTGAAGGCATCACTCTACTGTCTGCTTGCTTCCAGTGTTGCTGGGACAAGTCTGAAGCCATTCTGATTTTTGAACAGAGCCTCTCCCATCAATGTATCCAGTTTCCCATTAACATATCCAGTGCAGGACTTGGCCTAAGTGGGCAAGCCAGTGTTTGTGGAAGGAATCAACTCAAAGATGCAGACCCACAAACACTGATAGAGTGCTTGCTGTGTTCTGGGTCCTATGCACAGGGCTGAAGTGAAAGGAAAAAGCAGACACAGACAGTGTTCTCTTGGAATTCAGCATATGGAAGTGCAGTGACATAACTGTTCACATTTGTGCTTGGCCCAAGGAGGGTTGGGCCATGTGGCCTGGAAATTGGAGTGAACCTTGTCACAGTCAAGCCATATCCTCTCCCAATGACCAGAAAGGATTTTTAGCCACGATTTATCAAGCATAAATTGTGTTTCAGGCACAGTGCTCCAATTCTCATGACAATCTTGTGAAGTGAATATGGCCAACTCCATGTTACAGATGAAGAAACTGAGACCTTGGAGAAATCAATTGATATTCACAGGACAAACAGGCCAAGAAGGACTTGAACCTAGGCCTACCTGATTTCCAATTCATGCACCAATCTTTCTATAGCCCCTAGAGCCCTGGGGAGTAGATTGTGCCTATACTGCTAGTTCCCCAACATATCAGTCCACAAGACTGGGTGCTAGGCAGGGATGCCTTCCAGGGAGGGCTCCTGCTTCCCGTTGGCCCTTCCACTGTGGGCATCCTGGCCTGTGTGTGGGTGGGAGTAGTCCTGGTTCAGTGGGCCACCCTTAGAGGGTAGCTGAGGTCAGGCTGGGGTGATGGGTAACTAGCTGAGAAAAGGAGCCCCCGTTTGCAGACTCATTCCTGGGGTGGGTGTGGAGGTGTTTAATAAGTGGTTCCCCTGCCCTCCCCTCTCCTGACTGACTGCTGCTGCTGGACCCCACCCAGAGCATAGCTGGGCATAAGCTCGAAAAAGCTGGGCGGCTTTGCTAATCACTCAGCCAGGGCAGCAGGACGTGGCTTGATGTAATTATAGCTTGTCCTGTTGCTGCTGGCCCGGATCATGGAAGAGGGTGTGTAGAGTCTCCTTGCAGCATAAAGCACACATTAGCACAGCAAATTGGGTCTGCTTGGCAGCTTCCAGACCCCTGGAGAGCTTGAGTTCAGGTGCTGCTTGAGCCACTGCTCTGCTGCAGGGATGCCAGCATCTTAGGGGAGGGCCCCAACCTCTTGGCTCCCAAGTGGCCCTTCTGAGGATGGGTTGGGCAGGGTTTGGGTTAGAAAGCTTGTTATGGCCCTTTGAACAAGCCCCTCTCCACTCCAGGCCTCGGTTTCCCCAGCTATCTAATGGGATGAGGACTTCCTCCCTCTTGGGGAGAAGCTAGGTGCCAGGCCCCAACACACACCACGGCCCAGCTCATCCCTCTCTCCTCCAGGAACGCACCTTGGGCTTGTCCCCCCACAGCATTCTCTGTTGCTCTGAGCTGGGAGGGGGGCAGTCAGGGAATATATGACTCTGAGCCAGACCCTATCCTCCCTGTCACCCCACTGTTGGGAAGGGGACTCACACAGCAGAAAGAGCAAGGGGTTGGAGCCAACTACTAGCTGCACACCCCTGCCTGCTGTGAAGCCCAGGCAAGTCCTTTCAGCTCTCTGAGCCTCCGTTTCTGCAGGTGCCGAAAGAGAATAAGGAGAGAGGAGCCATCTCAGTTTCCTGGGGCAGCCATAAGAAGGTACTGCAATCGATAAAGAACAGTGACGAATCTGTGAAACATTTCATAACATGGAGGAACCTGGAAGGCATTATGCTGAGCGAAATTAGTCAGAGGCAAAAGGGCAAAGATTGTATAAGACCACTACTATAAGATCTTGAGAAAGAGTATAAACTGAGAAGAACACATTCTTTTGTGGTTACGAGAGGGGGAGGGAGGGAGGGTGGGAGAGGGTTATTTACTGATTAGTTAGTAGATAAGAACTACTTTAGGTGAAGGGAAGGACAATACTCAATACACAGAAGGTCACCTCAACTGGACTGGACCAAAAGCAAAGAAGTTTCCAGGATAAACTGAATGCTTCAAAGGTCAGCGGAGCAAGGGCAGGGGTTTGGGGATTATGGCTCAAGGGGACTTCTAATTGGCAAAATAATTCTATTATGAAAACATTCTGCATCCCACTTTGAAGTGAGGCGTCTGGGGTCTTAAATGCTAACAAGAGGCCATCTAAGATGCATCAATTGGTCTCAACCCACCTGGATCAAAGGAGAATGAAGAACACCAAGGTCACACAATAACTATGAGCCCAAGAGACAGAAAGGGCCACAGGAACCAGAGACTTACATCATCCTGAGACCAGAAGAACTAGATGGTGCCCGGCCACAACCGATGACTGCCCTGACAGGGAGCACAACAGAGAACCCCTGAGGGAGCAGGAGATCAGTGGGATGCAGACCCCAAATTCTCATAAAATACCAGACTTAATGGTCTGACTGAGACTAGAGGAATCCCGGTGGTCATGGTCCCCAAACCTTTTGTTGGCCCAGGACAGGAACCATTCCCGAAGACAACTCAGCAGACATGAAAGGGACTGGACAGTGGGTAGGAGAGAGATGCTGATGAAGAGTGAGCTACTTGTATCAGGTGGACACTTAAGGCTGTGTTGGCATCTCCTGTCTGGAGGGGAGATGGGAGGGTAGAGAGGGTTAGAAACTGGCAAGATTGTCACGAAAGGAGAGACTGGAAGGCCTGACTCATTACGGGGAAAGTAAGTGGGAGTATGGAGTAAGGTGTATATAAGCTTATATGTGACAGACTGACTTGATTTGTAAATGTTCACTTAAAGCTCAATAAAAATTATTTAAAAAAAAAAAAGAAGGTACTGCAAACTCTGTGGCTTAAAACAACAGAAATTTATTGTTTTTCAGTTCGGAGGCTAGAAATTCAAATTCAGGGTGTCAGCAGGGCCACACTCCCTCCGAAGTCTCTAGGGCAGGATACTTCCTTGGCTCTTTCAGCTTCTGGTAGCCCAGGCATTCCTTGGCTTCCAGTCTCTGCCTCCCTTGTCACATGATGTTCACCCCTCTGTGTCTGAGTCTCTTCTCTTTAATAAATACACCACCTACTGCAATATGACCTCACATTTACTTCATCGATAACATCTTCAAAGGCCCTGTTTCCAAACAAGATCATGTTTACAGGGTTTAGACTTCAGCATCTCTTTTTAGGGGCATATTTCAACCATAACAGGAGGCAAGCCCTCTTTTTGCCAGGGATTGGTTCAGGGGTCTGGAAGGGCAGCCTGTGTTGTGATGGCCAGTCCACAGAACATCTCATTGTTGCTCATCCGCTGAAGTCTCACAGCAGAGATGATGAGATCCAGTGGGGCCATGGCCCAGGTCCAGGCCAAGTCAGACGGGCCTACTCTTCTGGTTGTTTTCAGAAGGAGAGAGGGGCCTGATCTCTCACCCTGCTCTAGGCCCCTTTTCAAACTCAGGCCTTCCTGGCTGTGGATAGGAAGTGACCACCTGTCCCTCTATCCTCTCCCTGGCTGAGTTTCCTGGCCTTTCTGGGCTCGCATACTTGGAACATACTAAGGGATAGAGTCCCTCAGGCCTGGATCTAAATTCCAGCTGCTCTGCCTACGAGGTCTGTGATCTTAGGCCCTCTTAAGCCTCCCTGAGCCCAGACTGAGTGGGAGTGGTGGTTGTGGAATGCTTCTGCAAATTCTTTGAAGTTCTTCCCATCAGAGATGGGGGTCTATGTCATCTCCCTTTGACACTGGGAAGGCTTTTGTGATGGCTTCAACCAAAAGAGTAGTGTGGAGGTGTCATTATGTATCTTCTGAGATTAGGTTGCAATAGGCCGGTTCTTGGGACTTGAGCCAGATGCTTGTGGTCTTGCCAGTTGATCTTGGATTTATCAGCCTCTGCAGCTGTGAGCCAGTGGTCTGCTGATCTTGGTTCCATCAGCCCCTGCAGCTAGCTATGTGAGCCAGGAGAAGCCTCCAGCCTGACTCCTGACCAATGGATTGGGACTTGCTAGCTTCGAAACCCTGGTGACATAATGGTTAAGTGCTACGGCTGCTAACCAAAAGGTCAGCAGTTCAAATCCACCAGGTGCTCCTTGGAAACTCTATGGGGCAGTTCTACTCTGACCTATAGGGTTGCTATGAGTCAGAATCGACTCGATGGCAATGGGTTTAGTCTCTACAACCATGCGATCCATTTCCTTGAGATAAATCTCTCTCTCTCTCTCAAGGGCAAGGTCCTTGTCATCAGTTTAACCCTGTTCTAGAAGTTTCTCAGCACAGAGACCCCAGGTCCAAAGGACATGCTCAGCTCCTGACACTTCTTTCTTGGTGGCATGAGATCCTTCTCCTCTCTTCTTGGTTTTCTCTTTTATATCGAAAAATAGATTGATTCAAGATACAACTTAATTCTATTGATTGAGTCCTCCCTCATTAACATAACTGCCTCTAATCTTGCCTCATTAATATCATATCTGTTGCCCTCAAGTCGATTCTGACTCATAGCGACCCTATAATACAGAGTAAAACTGACCCATAGGGTTCCAAGGAGTGGCTGATGGATTTGAACTGTAGAACTCTTGGTTAGCAGTCAAGCTTTTAACGGCTGCACCACTAGGGCTCCCATTAACATCATAGAAGTTAGGATTCACAGCACATAGGATAATCACATCAGATCACAAAATGGTGGATAACCACACAATACTGGGAATCATGGCTTGGCCAAGTTGATATACATTTTGGGGGGATACAATTCAATCCATAACAAGCTCTTTTACTTCATCATTTCTTCCATTTTCTTTAGCTACTCTACATTCAAGGGCAAGTTTCAGAGTCTCTTCTGACATTCATTTTGGTCTTTTCTTTCTTTCCTGTCTTTTTAATGACCTTTTGTTCTCTTCATGCATGACGTCTTTGATGTCATCCAACAACTCGTTTAGTCTTCGGTCATTAGTGTTCAATGCGTCAAATCTATTCAAGAAGTGGTCTCTAAATTTAGGTGGGATATAATCAAGGTCGTATTTTGGCTCTTGTGGACTTGTTTTAATTTTCTTCAGCTTCAACTTGAATATGAGATGTTGAGGACCTCTATTAATGCAGTCCAAGAATACCTTCAGTTTTACAAACACATGTCCAAGTTGAACTGTTTGAACAACAACCTCTTGGTTGTTTTTACACTGCTATGAGTCCCTGCAACTCTTTGGGCATAGGTGAGGGCAAGGTTTATCTTGCGGGTGCTAGGCATGGCCTGCCTTGTGGCTACTGTGCCTGGGCAGACATCTCATCATCACTCTCTGAGAGCCTCCCACCTACATCTCTAGGCCCCTGGGTCCTCCTGGTTGTATCCTGGGACCACCAGGCCAGCCCTGTCCAGCAATGAAGCTGCCCAGCTCTGAGGAAGGTGATGTGGCCACAAGGTCCAGGGGCTCTGGGTTCTGATCGCTGCTTCTCTCACCATTCTCACCTCCCCATCAGTTCCTCAGTGATGAGACCAGGGATTGGGTGGAGATGTAGGTCCCCCTCCCCCTGGAAGGCTTCCTGAATGATCTCTGGGAGGCAGGGTCCTAATATCAGGTGGGTGCTTCCTCCCTGAAGACCCCTCCAATCCAGACCAATATACCTGGCATTGAACCAAGGGACATCAGGAATGTGCTGTGGCCACAGTAGTCCCCCGCTTATGGTCGAGGCTTGGCACAGGTATATACTTTTGGGTCCATGCTCTGCTCTTTCAGATCTGTTCAGGGATCCAGGGCTCCTGAAATGTCTCCATCCCCCACTTCCAAATGTCATGTCCCTGAATCAAGAATCCCCTCCGACCACCTGTGGCCCAAGGACAGACGGTGGGGCTGGGTCCACAGGGAGCACCCACATTCCACTGAAGGCTGTGGCTGCTGCTGTTGCTTAACAGACACTCAGCCCCTATCCCTGTGTTCCATTTCTGCCACATGCTCAGAGAAAGGCTTCAGGTTAGGGGTGGGAGTGGGCACAATGCCCACAGTCCTGCAACCCTGCCCAGGAGACCAGCAGGGCTCCCTAACGGCCACAGGCCAGGCCAGGCCAGAGCAACCCACCCTTTGAGAGTTAATATTTCAGGCAAAACTCTGACTTGGAGTCAATTAGTCTTTTTCTCTCTCTCTCCACAAAGGAAATTGCCTTTCTCATTTGTCAGCTCTCTAATTACCACATGGAATGGCTGCGATTTTGAGGACAATTAGGAGAGATTTGTCTTTACCCAAAGCCCTGGTGTCCCCTTCTCCCCGCCCCTGTCTGGAGCCTTCCTCTAATTGGGAGCCACTTAGAGAAGACAGGGGAACTTTTCAAGCTGGGAGGAACATCTCCAGAAGGCCTCTTGCCTCTTTTATGGCTATGGCTGAGAGTCCTGGGGAATGTAGTCCCCTAGCCCAGCACGCAAAGTTACCATGTTCAAGGGACCTGTGGCCACAGACTTCCTGCTGTAAAAATAACTGCGGGTTTGATGGCTGAGAGGAGGAAGGAGCAGGATTCTTCTGCCCAACCCATTACCATTGAGTCAATTAGGACTCATAACAACCCTATAGGACAGAGTAGAATTGCCCTATAGTGTTTCCAAGGAGTGTCTAAACTGCCAACCTTTTTGGTAGCAACTGAACTCCTAACCACTGCACCAGCAGGGCTCCTCTTCTGCCCAGGAGGCTGGCAATCACACTAAACCATGAGTAGAAGGAGCCCCAAGCCAGGTCTGGGTCTCTCTGCTGGGTCCTGCTTATACCTTGGAGCCACTACCTCTGAGCAGCCCTGTCCCCTCTGCTCCCCCCTTTTCTCCTGATCCAGGCCTCACATGTCTTACATCTTCATATTGTGGGTGTGTGGGGACATTCCCCATGCTAACCTGGCTGTTTTCCTGAACACTGACAACCCTCAATGCATTCTCCTCATCCTTCAAGATCTAGCGTGTTGAGTGCCAGCCCTCAGTGCCCCTTTTGAATCAGCAGACTCTTTGTCTAGTTCCCATGAGGCTTGGAACCACACCTGTTTCATTTACCTCTGTGTCTGCATTACCCAGGGCTCAATAAGTACTCAGTCAATATTTGATGAATGAGTGACTCAACTCAGGTGCACTGATTACTAAAATGTTCCAAACCCCAGATGCTCAAAGGCAAGTTCTTAGTCCCTCAGAGCACGCAGACTAGGTCCACGGTAGATAATTAATGAGTATTTGCTGATTTGAGTTGCCTTTGGGAACTACTTGGGAACGGCGAGCTCCCCATCACAGGTGGTATGCAAGCAAGGGCCACTTGATGGGAAGGCTGCAAAGGACACTCGACAGGGCTCATCATTCTACTGGGCCTTTGAGGTTCCTTTCACTAGAAAGTCCAAAACAACGATCCCCCATGTGGAAGGCTCTCTGTGAACAAGCCTCTCAGGGTCTGAAGTCTTTGGGAGGGGAAGCAGTCAAGGCTTGGGTAAGAGCCTGGGGGAGTTTTCCTGGTGAGAGCTCAGGGTCTATGGGGGCTGCCTCTGAGACCCCTCATTGCTGCCAGTGTCCAGTAGGCCAGGTTGCAGGGAGACATGATGCCATCGGGAGAGGGTAGAGGAGGGAGACCAGGGAAGACTTCTAGGAGGTGGTGACACTTGATGGAAGGTGGGAAGATGGAGTGTGATAGGGGTGGGAACATGCAACTCGAACAAGGCTTGGAGGTAGGAGACTGTGGAGGCATTTGAGAACAGTAGACTTCAGGGTGGTGGCTGGCCAGGGCCAAGTGCTGTGGGACTGTGGGGAGGGGAAACTGCTAGAGGTGAGAGATTAGGAGTGATAGGTGTGATAGGTGAAGTCACCTGCCCCAGCTTGCTCTTGTGTGGTTTGGGTGCCAATTCCAAAGGCAGCTGATACTTTCCAATTCCCTTCCTGGTTTGGTCTCTCATAGGACCTCAGTTTATCCTCTGGAAAGTGGGTGTGCTCTTTACCCAAAACCAGAAAACCAAACCTGTTGCCATTGAGCTGATTCTGACTCATGATGACCCCACGTGTTTCAGAGTAGGACTGTTCCATGGGGTTTTCTTGGCTGTAATCTTTTCGGAAGCAGATTATCAGGCTTTTTCCCATGGTGTCGCTGGGTGGGTTTGAACTGCCAAAGTTCAGACTATTAGACAAGCAGCAAGAGGCTAAGCATTCCTTTGGCTCAACCCAGACAGACCTGGAATTTTAGCTCTAGAGGTTCTGCGCTCCTGGTGATCCCTTGGCTGAGTCCAGAGGCCCTCAGGAGCGTCTCTGACCCTGAGAACAGGCTGTTGCCTCCTGTACAGCTGAGTCAAACAATGTGACCCAGCAATGACGGCTGACTCACTGCAGGCCCCCTTTGGCCTATGAGGGAACTGCAACTTGAAGAGCCTGCATGCTTGTTTTAGTGGGTGGGGTGGGGAGATGGGCGTAGTCAGCCCTTCCAACCCAGGCCTGTGACTCTAAAGCCTATCTCCTTTCCACAGCACTAGGTTGCCTAAGGAAAACTTTGAGGGGACCAGGTTGCTGGCACCATTTCTCAGATGGGAAAAACAGGGTCCTTGCATTGCTGAGCGAGAGTCCCACAGACAGAGCAGACTCACAGCTTCCCCTTCTCACCTCCACCCACACTTCCACACTCACACCCCCTTGCCCAGGGACAAATGTTTTAGAACCAACTCACTCTGGGAAGCTTCCAGTCTCTGCCAAACTTCTTCATGGAAGAAAGATCCATATTCATGTCCATTCCAAAGAAAGGTGATCCAACAGGATGCGGAAATTCTAGATCAATATCGTTAATATCACATGCAAGTAAAATTTTGCTATATATCAACAGGTAACTGTCAGAAAATTCAAGCGGGATTCAAAAGAAGATGTGGAACAAGGGATATCATTGCTGACGTCAGATGGATCTTGGCTGAAGGCAGAGAATACCAGAAAGATGTTTACTTACGTTTTATTGACTACACAAAGACATTCAACTCTATCGATCATGACAAATTACAGACAACATCTCAAAGAACGAGAATTCCAGAATACTAAACTGCATAGACCAAGAGATTCATTTGAACAGAACAAGAGGATACTGCATGTTTTGAAATCAGAAAAGGTGTGCATCAGGGTTGTATCTTTCCCAATACTTATTCCATCTGCATGTTAAGCAAATAATTGGAGAATCTGAGCTATAGGGAAAAGAATGTGGAATCAGGATTGGAGGAAGACTCAATAACAACCTGCAATATGCAGATGACACAACCTTACTAGCTGAAAGTGGAGAGGACTTGAAGCACTTACTAATGAAGTTCGAAGACCACAACCTTCAGTATGGATTACATCTCAACATAAAGAAAATAAAAATCCTCACAACTGGACCAATAAGCAACATCATGCTAAATGGAGAAAATATTCAAGCCGTTAAGAATTTCATTTTACTTGGATCCACAATAAACACCCATGGAAGCAGCAATCAAGAAATCAAATGAGGTAGTACGATGGGCAAATCTGCTGCAAAAGATCTTTTTAATTTGGTGACCCATGGAACATATAGCTCCCACCTACATTTTATGCCTCCGGGGTTTCTTGAGAAGCTGCCTTCCCACTTACAGTGCCTACTACTGCTAGGCTAGGGCCTGTATAACTATTTGAACTGAAAGAGTCTGGTGTGTCCTGCAAATTACTGTTTTTACAGGGTATTGTATTAGGTGGCACATCCTGGAGCTGTGATTTCGCAAAACTTCTGTCTCCTTTGGCTTTTTTAGTGTTCCTGTGTGTTATTTGGAAGTTGCATTACTTGCAATGATTCCATATTCGCTTGAGTACCTCGTTTTCAGGAGCCATTCATTGTATGCACCTGTGATTCCACCAATCATACCCCCAGAGTCCATTGGGACATAGGTGTCCCACATAATCCTACCTCGAGAGTCCACAGGAACATGGGTGTTCCACATATTATCCATAATAAAAAAAAAAATTCAGATAAACTCAGTGATTCAGCATGACTTTCATTACTGAAAACACACGGTATCCAAAAAAAGAAAAAAAGCTCAGATCAGAAAATAATTCAGTCACCAAAGGGTTAACCCTTTCAAGGTCCAATTATTTTCTGCTTTGATTTTTATATATATATACAATGTGTAAAAAAATGTGTAGCACCTGAAAAAGAGGTAATCACGTGAACCTGGAACCATCGCAGCTTCCAAATGACACACGGGTGCCAGGAAATATATGTACAAGGGTTATCTCCCAGTAAAAAAAGCCAAAAGAGAAAAAAGTTTTGCAAAATCACGCCTTCAGGATGCAACAACAGATACAATACCCTCTCACCACGGTGATGCAGTACTAACGCCTATTTTTTTCAGTTTTACACAGTTAAGCATCAGAACACACAATAAATGGGAAAGCACCTTTTCAGTAAACCTCACAGGCAGAAAATGTAGATGGGTGATATATGTCCCATGAGTCATGATAAAGTGTTAAAAAGCAAAGACGTCACTTTGAGGACTAAGCTGTGACTGACCCAAACCATGGTATTTTCAATCACCTCATATGCATGTGAAAGCATATGAATAAGGAAGCTGAAGAAGAATCAATGTATTTGAATTATGATGTTGGCAAAGGATATTGACTGTACCATGGGCTGCCAGAAGGACAAACAAATCTGTCTTGGAAGAAGTACAGCCAGAATGCTCCTTAGAAAGGAGTATGGCTAGACTTCGTCTCGTGTACTTTGGACGTGTTATCAGGAGGAACCAGTCCCTGGAGAAGGACATTGTCTTAGTCACCTAGTGCAGCCACAAGTGGATGGCTTCAACGAACAGAAGTTTATTCGCTCACAGTCTAGTGGGCTAGAAGTCCAAATTCAGGGTGTCAGCCCCAGGGCAAGGCTTTCTCTGTTGGCTCTGGAGGAAGGTCCTTCTCATCAATCTTCCCCCGGATTAGGAGCTTCTCCACTCAGGAACCCCAGGTCCAAAGGATGCACTCTGCTCCCCATGCTTCTTTTTTTGGTGGTATGAGGTCCCCAACTCTCTGCTTGCTTCCCTTTCCTTTCATCTCTTGTAAGATAAAAGGTGGTGCAGACCACACCCCAGGGAAGCTCCCTTTACATTGGATCAGTGATGTGACCTGAGCAAGGGTGTTACATCGCACCCTAATCCTCTTTAACCACAGGGAGAGACTACAATTTATAACACATAGGAAAATCACGAAATAGAAGACAACCACACAATACTGGGAATTATGTCCTAACCAAGTTGACACATATTTTGGGGGGACACAATTAAATCCACTACAGTCATCATGCTTGGTAATGCAGAAGATCATTGAAAAAGAGGAGGGCCCTCAACGAGATGGATTGACGCAGTGACAGCAACAACGGCCTCAAACATTTTAAGGCTGGAGCAGGACCAGGCAGTGTTTCATTCTGTTGTACATAGGGTCGCTATGAATCGGAGCTGATTCCACAGCAGCTAACAACAACAACACCTTGACACTACCACTGATCAACCTTGGGTGAGTGACTTAATCCTTCTGTGCCTCAATTTCCTCACCTGGCAAATGGGGAAAGGATTGACTGAGAGGACACATGTCAAGCACTGTTACGGAACATAGCCAGACCTTCCGCATTTCATACATGTTAGCTACTCTTTTTCTTATCATTATCACATTCCTTCCCCACAAGTGGCTCCAGATTTGTGCCCCGGTACGGCTAATCCATTGCCGGTCAGCAGGGCCTGGAGGCCACAGGCCAGCTCCCAGGGACAGTTAAGCTCTCTACCTCCTGGGGACCGGGGAGTGAGCTCACCACCTGAACCCAGCACTGTAAGCCCTGGCAGTCGATCAGATGTGAGAGGTCCCACACAGGAACTGACTGGGCCAGATGGGTAGGGGTAGCCTTTGAGGCCAAGCCCACGCTGCCCAGGCTGCCCTAGATGCATGAGGGGCCTGCCCGGGGCAGGTGCAGGCTCTGCTGGCTCATATACTGGAGAATTCTTGGACGGGCCCAGGAAGAGGTGGGGGTCTGACTTTTCAGTTCTCCCTGGTCAGAGCCCCCATTTTTCTTTGCTTTTACAACACCCTGGACATTTTCAGGGAACCCTGGTGGCATAGTGGTTAAGTGCTACGGCTGCTAACCAAGAGGTCGGCAGTTTGAATCTGCCAGGCGCTCCTTGGAAACTCTATTGGGCAGCCCTATAGGGTCGCTATGAGTCGGAATCGACTTGACGGCAGTGGGTTTGGTTTTTGGGTTTGGTCATTTTCAGTGCCCTAAGGGAAACCAGGCACTCCTTGAAAACTTTATGGGGGAAGTTCTACTCCGTCCTATAGGGTCTCTATGAGTTGGAATCTACTTGACAGCAGTGGTTTTGAGTTTTTTTGGAAGGGAAACCTGGCTGGGTGGGAAACTGTGGCACTGATAACCATAGATCAATAGCAATATTGGTTGAGGGCCCCTGTGGCCCAGGCTGGCACAGAAACCCTCTCCACAAACTGACAGGGGTGTCACTGTCCTGCCCGCTTTCCCTCTGAGATGGCTGAGGCTTCCAGTGAGCTGTGCTCCACCCAGGGTCAGGCAGCTCGAGGGGTCAGCCGAATTGCAGCTGTCATGGATTGAATAGTGTCCCCCAAAATATATGTCAACTTGGCTAGGTCATGATGCCTGGTATTGTGTGGTTGTCCTCCATTTTGTGATCTAACTGTCCTATGTGTTATAAATTCTAATCTCTGCCTATGGTTAATGAGGCAAGATCAGGTTATGTTAAAGAAGATTAGGGTGGGATTGCAACACGCTTACTCAGGTCACTACTCTGATCCAATGTAAGAGGAGTTTCCCTGGGGTGTGGCCTGCATCACCTTTTATCTTAAAAAAGATAAAAGGAGAGAGAAGCAAGCAGAGAAATAGGGACCTCATACCACCAAGAAAGAAATGCAGGGACCTGAGGCCCCTGTGCTGAGAAGCTCCTAGACTAGGGGAAGATTGATGACAAGGGCCTTTTCCCAGGACCAATGGAGTGAGAATGCTTTCCCCTAGAGCTGGTGCCCTGAATTCAGACTTCTAGCCTCCTAAACTGTGAGAGAATAAACTTTTGTTTCTTAAAGCCACCCACTTGTCGTATTTCTGTTATATCAGTACTAGATAACTAAGACAGCAGCCCCTGAGTTTCTCCAGCTGGAGTGGGTGGCTCTGCCTTGGGGAGCTCTCCTGACCCTCAGTGGCCTAAAGCTAAGTCTTTCTAGCTGGTTCTGCGCCTCAACTTACAGTTGGCCTTGGCCCCTGGGCTGTAGAGAAGACAGTTGCCTCAGTACTAATGGAGGTCCTGTGGTTTGGACAGACTGTGGATCATGGTGTTTACCCAAGGATCCCACCACCCCACCCACACTGAATGGCTCAGGACAGGTGCCTGGCAGGGAGGTCCCCATCCTGTCCTTTGTCACCTTCCAAACTGTTGTCTGGACTTGGCGCAGCACCATGCCTGGGGAGGAGCACTATTTAAAGAGCCAGCCCTGAGTGTACCCTCACCCCGATGCAGCGAGAGAGAGCACTCCGCATCATGGTAGGCTGGGGTTGTCTTACCTTCCTCTGGCTGTCCTCCTTGCCCCTTCAGTCTCCTCTCCAGGAAGGTCCTTCTCACTCCCGTCTGTGGGGGTTAACCTCCCAGTCCTGACCTCAATCCTGACCTCACCCTTGATCCTGACACCACCCCTCAACTCTGATTTTATCCTCTGACCTCAACTTCATTTGTGATTCTGAGCATGACCTCATCCCTGAACTCACCTAACCTTGACCTTACTCTTCTCATTGGCATCCTTGGCCTTGACCTGGTGTCATCCTTGGGCCTGGCCCACCTTTGTTGCTGCTACGGAGTCAATTCTGACTCATAGTGAGCCTATATGTCAGAGTAGAACTTTCCCATAGGGTTTACTAGGCTTATACCTTTACAGGAGCAGACGGCCAGGTCTTTTCTCCCAAGGAGCTGCCAATGACTTCTGAGAAGTCAACCTTTTAGCCCCTGAGCGCTCGGCGGTTTCACCACCAGGGCTCCTTGGCCCACCCTAGTCTGCCCTTAATGAGTGGCCATGTGATCCTAATTTGTGTCTCTGCTTCCCCTGGCTTGTTGGGGGCTAGGGTGATGAAGGTGAGGGAAATGAGGAAGAGGAGGGTAGAGGAAGCCAGGGTGGGCCAGGCAGACACAAGACAGTAGAGTTGGTGGCTTCACAGCAGCAGATGCTGAGCCTCTGTTCCTGCTGAAACAGCTGCTTCCTATCCGGGCAGGGGCAGGTCAGCAGGGTTCCTCTGGGGCTGTTGTGGGGCTCTGCTGCAAGGTTCCTTGCTCACCCTTAACTTTGCCTGCCAGGGATTTGTCTTGCGGACCTCTCTGCAGGCCCTCAACAGTGCTGTTCTTTTACTCCTCTGCCTCACATACCTCCATTAGTCCTGCTTGGCCTGAGCACTTGGGCTCAGTTGCCAAGTCTCAGCTCAGTAGTCACCTCCTCCAGGGAGTCTGCCCTGAGTCCCGAGTAGCATAAGGCTTTTCTGTGCTTGCATGCCTGCTCTTCCCTCCGTTGCCCTTTACTGGTTGCCTTTCTCCCAGCTGGACTGTGGGCTTTTTGGGGACAAGGATGGGGTCTGATTCAGCTCTGGGGCCATGGAACAGGTGCTTAACAAATGTCCTGATGCAGTGGATTCCTTGAGGTAGGTAGTATCCTGGTTTATAAACGGGGAAACTGAGGCTCAGAGACGAAGAGTGATTTTCTTAACATCACACAGGCTGTGAGCAGCAAAGTCAGGATTAAAACCCAGGGCTGAGTGACTCCCTGTGCTAGGCTGTCCCTTCTGCCCTGAGGTGTTCCTTTCAGAGGAACTTTATTTTTTAGGGGCACCTTATCAAGGTAAATTTCCAAGACAGCTGGGCTGGAAAAAGCCCTGGCTGGGAGAGCAGAAGCCCGGCCAAGGCACTGGGCCTCAGGGCCCCTTTTGTACAATCAGAGAGAAGAATTCCTTCCCGCCTTTCAGTTTCCAGACCAGGGCCTGGCACACAGTAGGGTGACATTTAATAAGATGGACATGAAAGGGCTGGGGCTAGGTGGGGATGGGGGAGGCTGAGGTCTGCAGAGAGAAAGGGCAGAGAGTAGTCCACAGTCGGAAGTGATCATTTTTTATTAATCAGAGGGAAATGTATATGTAATTATGTCAGATGAACTCTGCAGGGAGGTTCTTTTCTTTATGATGTCTGAAGGGATTTATAAATATTACAGAGGTTTTACAGCATCATAACTTCCCAGTCGCCCTGCCAGCCCCCTTTCAAAGGATTAGTGGAGACAAAGCACCCAGTAAAAGCTAATTATAAGTCAGCCGGGTGCTGCTCACTCCTGAAGAAGCCCAGGAGCCAGAAGGGAAGCGGGAGGGGTGGGAAGAGGACAGGGGTGATCTGGGGGAGGGGGACCACACAGGCACTGGGGGTGCAGGGGAGCCAGGGGAAACCCCTGCTTGGGAGATAAGACCACCTGGGGGGTGGGCACTGGGAGGACAAGGGCTTGGCAAAGAGGCTGAGATGGAGGCAGGAGCTGGGGCGGGGGGGAGCTGTAGGAGGGGGCTATGTGAATGTGAAGCTCCTCCACCTCTACCCCTGTGAAGCCCAAGCTGTTCTTTTCCCCTCCAGAGCATTCCTGGGGCTCTAGTGATGGCTGCTGAGGGAAAGGTTGGCCCCTCAGGGGGTCTCGGGGGCCAGAGAGCTTTCCAGCAAATGCCTAATTGTGGTGGACTCTCAGGCCCTATGACATCCTGAAAGAAACATCTAGAGGCAGGAGGGCTGGTCAGAGCCCCTCGACCAGCTCCTTGAGGGGTCATCTGCTCTGGGCGGCCATTTCCAAATGTTGGCTGATCCCCACTGGCAGCCAGGCCCTGGAGGGGTTGAGTGCTGGAGCTACCGGAGATGAGAGACTGGGGCTTGCCCTGGAGGTCTGCACTTGGCTGGGGAAACAGACAGGGCACAGGGCAGTGTGGAGGGAGCTGTGGGGAGAGGCAGCACAAGATGGCAACGTGACGTGGAGGTGGAGGCGGAGGCAGAGGGCCTAGGTCAGGGAAGCTTCTCAGAGGAGGCCACTGAGGGGTTGAGCCTGAAGGGCTCTTCCAGGTGGAAGGAGGAAAGCATTCCAGGAAGTAGGATGGCAAGAGCAGAAGTTGGGAGAGAACGAAGCTCTAAGCAGCTTTGGGGCAAAGTAGGGGGTGGGTGGGAGGGGAAACGCTGGAAGAGGGACATGGGGGGGGTTGGGGGGGTACCTTGCTGGGCTAAGGAGCCTAGATGTTATCCTGTGGGAACTAGGGAAAGTTTAAACAGCTGGATGCCAGAGTTAGATTCCTGTCTATAAGGCTCCCTCCAGACTTAGGTGGAAGCCCCCTAAAGGCTGATTCTAGAAACAATGCCTCTCTCTGCTCCACAGCCTGACTGCTGGCCACTCACCTTCCAGAATCCGGAGCTTGGGTCAGGAGGCAGCTGTCTGGCCCTGTGGGTGGGCACTCAGCAAGCTTCTTCCCGTGGGCTGACAAAACACCCTGGTTGTCTGCAAGGCTTCACTATAAGCCCTTCAGTCTGCTGTGATGTCTAGCCCTGAGGGTGGGGTGTGCCATGCAGGACTGTGATACTCTGGGTGAAGGGAGGGGAGAAGGAGGGAGGGTGGATGCCTGACCTCTCAAAAGAAGGGCTGCTGCAAGGCCTTACCTGGTACCTCACAGGGACCGAGAAGAGCCCGGAAAAGAGCAGAGGGTGGAGCCAGCTCCAATGTCTTCTCCATGTTTGATCAGTCCCAGATCCAGGAGTTTAAGGAGGTTGGTCAGCTGCCCCATGGGGTTGTTGGGAGGATTAAGGTAATGCATGTAAAATGCTTAACAAACCTAGCACCCAGCCAGACCTCAATCCCTGGGGTGGGGGCGGGGGAGTGCGGGATATGTCATTACTCCTAGAGGCCACTGTGGGGTGCCTCAGAGTCTAGAGTCTAGAGACATGTGTCTTTCTTCCCTTGGGAAACCCCTTCCCCTCTCTGTACCTGAGTCTTTGCTTTCAGTGTGGCCTTGGATAAGCCCATTCTCTCTGAGCCCCAGTTTCCCTGTCTGTAAAAAGTGGGGTTGCTGTGAACACTGAATGAGGCAGTGACTGTGAAACCCCAGCAAGGTGGCCAGAGGGGCCTGCACTGATGAGATTCCTCGGGCAGTGGTTCACAGCAGGGCATCATCTTGGGGAAGGCGTGTCAGGGTAGAACTAGGCTTGGGTGGTGGTGGCTGTTCAGTGCCCGTGTCTCTGCCAGGCCTTCACTATCATGGATCAGAACCGGGATGGCTTCATTGACAAGGGGGACCTGAGGGACACGTTTGCTGCACTGGGTAGGTGACCTGAGTTAAACGGTCAGTCAGCAAATACCACTGATGACCACTGTGGGCTGGGCTGAGTGGGCCCCAGGGACATGAAGAGGAGCTTCTGCTGGGTGGGGCCAAGAGGGGGCCGTGGGAGTCTAGGGCAGTGGGTGCTGCCAGCAGGAGGGGCACAGGTGCTATGGGGCAGAGCAGGGGTGACCTGCTCCTGGGAGGTCAGGAGGGGTTTAGTGGGGGTTAGAGCTGGGCCTCAAAGCTGAAGAAGACCCAGCCAGAGAAGGGGAGGGGGTTTCAGGCACAAGGACAGCCTGTGCAAAGGCCTGGCATGGAAGGGTCAGGGGTGTGGTGAGGACCCTCAAGAGCAGGGGAGAAGCTGGAGGGTGGGGCGGGGCTGGTGACATTGGCAGAGCCCAAGGATATGGGGCTTCAGATGTCAGAAGAGGCTTTTACATTCTCTAAGGGCCCAGAGAAGGGCCTTAAGGAGGGGGCAGGAGTGGGGGGAAGGGAACACAACCAAGTCACCTCTAGACTGGGTGTTGGGCCCCCGGGATCTGGCTGTTCACTGGGACCATGAGCAATCCCAGAGCCTCTCCCCACCCAGCAGCTCACTGACCCCTCCTGGGGCACGTGACCTGAAGCCCAGGGAGAGCTAGGCCTTCCAGCCCCTGTGCACAGCTTGTACCTCAAGACTCTCAGCCTCTCTGGGCCTCAGTTTCCTCCTCTGTAAAATGGGGATAATGACTGACTTGCTCTCCTTTCCAGGGAGGCTGAGGTGGAGGTGAGGGCGAGGCTAGGGCAGTGCTTTGTTGCTTGTGGGCTGAATGTCACCCCCTGCCCTGGCCCTCCAGTAAGTGGGCAGGGCCCTAGGGCTGAGTGGGGGTGGGTGGGTCTGCAGAGCTGGGAGCTGGGAAGCTCCTGTCTCTAGGGCTGCCTGGAGGCAGGGCCCCTTCTGACCCCCATTATGTCCCCACCTTTCCCTGCCTCCAGGGCGCATCAATGTCAAGAACGAAGAGCTGGAGGCCATGGTGAAGGAGGCCCCAGGGGCCATCAACTTCACCGTCTTCCTGACCATGTTTGGGGAGAAGCTGAAGGGTGAGTGAGGCTCCTGTCAGCCCCGGCGAGGGGATGGTGTGGGCAGGCCAGGCTCTGGGTGCAGACATACCCCTGTACCCCCCACATACACACAGACACACACTCGCTGCTGCTGGGAACATGATGTGGCCCCCAGATACCAGGTCCTGGGGGTACACATCTTCCTGGGCCCTGCCTTGGTTTCTGTTATAATAACCCTTGTCATGAAGAGCTGAGAGGGGACCCACTGAGACAATTCAGGGGAAGCCCATTGCCCTTTGTCCACCATCAAGACAGTACCCCATCCCCACCTCCTTCAGCCTCCCCCTCCCCCCGCCCCCATTTTGCCTACTTCGTCTCACTGCTCTCTGGCAGACCACTAAGGGTGCTAGGGTGGGATGACATCATCACTATTTTCTGAAAGCCACAGTGGCCAGCCCAGGGCAGGACAGGTTACTTGCTCTATGACCATAGGAGACACTGCATTTCCTCCCTCCCAGGCAGGGAAATGAGCAAGGTGCTCATTTATTCACAGATAAAGAGATTTGGCTCAGAGGGGTTAGGATACCAGCTCCAGGTGCTCCAGCAAAAAAAACCTGTCCAGGGTAGAATTCTAACCCTGGCTCCTGGCTCTAACCACTGCACTCTCCTGAGACATAGCATCTGGCCAGTGGTGGGGAATTGGCGGGGGGGAGGGATTGGGCCATCTCTGTCCCCCTTAATGATTTCCCTGGCAGGTTCTACGGTCAGAGGAAGAGCCAGACTGGGCTGTGTTTGCCCTGTGAGGTGGAAGTTGTTATCCCATTCTTGGGCTGCCTTGCCTGACATGCTCCCTTTGCCTCCGTGTCTCCCACTGACTCCCAGGATGGCCTTGGGCAAGGCTCAGTTCCTCAGTGGCCCTCAGTTTTGCCTGTGAAATGGGGCAACCTTACCTAAATTTTATTTGGTAAAAAACATAAAACTCTTGCATGGGGTCATGACACAATACCCTAGCTGTTCCTGGAGCTAGAAGGAGGCCAACAGTGTCTGTTACCCGATACCTTCCCTTCTATGTTAGAGATGAGGAAACCGAGGGCCAGAGAGGTCCAGGAACCCTTCCAGGGCAAGCTATGAACTAGGGCTGTCCAGCCGAGTCAGGAGAGCCATTGGACCGCCTGAGAGCTCCTGGCAGCCACTAGGGGTTATTTCTGGGACTGTGGCTCAGAAGCCCAGGGGGCTGGGTCAGGGTATAGGAGTTGTGGGAAGGGCCAGCGTGACTCCAGCCAGCAACTTTAATGGGAGCAGATGGATAGGCCTCCATCTTTTATTCTGAGGAACCTTACTGAGGAAAAGTTGCTAAAGGCCAGCAGAAGGGCCTGGGGAAATAGCCTTTGAGTCTGCTGGGTTGGCCAGCCTGAGGATTTCGCCTGAGACTTCTGAGCCTGAAGTCCTAGGATGAGGCAGTGGCACGTCTGGCCCCAGGACTTGTATGTGTGAGGGGTGGGCAGAGGGGGCCCAGGCTCTGAGAGCTGGAGGTGCAGGAGGGCCCTTTCTGGATGCTCAGAGAAACGGGAGGGCGATGGGAGGCCTTTTAGATCATGATGGCCTAAGACCTGTTTAACAGATGGGAGACTGAGGCCTGAAGCTGCGTAGGTCTGGGGCAGCAGCTACTCAGACCAGGCGTGGGCCTCAGGGCAGCAGCTTTTTCTCATTTTTGCAGGGGCGCCAGGATGGGGCCCCAGAGGAGCCTGTCATGCAAATGTGGCTGAGCCTGCATGAGTGGCCAGTGGGTGGGGACAGGAGCGGGGGCTGGGGAAGACACCGCCTGTCCCTAATTGGGATGAGGAGACTGTGTCATGAGATTCCCATCAGCAATGGGGGAAGCAGCCACTCTGCGCCCATTTTATGAGAGCAGAGGCCCTCTCTTAGGACCAGGGAGGAACTGTGGGGTGGGAGTGGGTGGGCTGTGGGGAGTGTCTCGTCCCTGGGCCTGAGCTAACTGAGTCCACACTCAGCCGTCCTCAGCCACAAGCCTGTCCTGGCAGGGTGGTCTCTGCTCAAATACAAGCATCAATGACAGCTGGAAGCTGAGGCCTGGGAGGCAGGGACCCCACGCCAGGCCCCCACCATGACTGATTGGCCAGTCACCTGGAGCTGCCTCTCTCTGCCTGCCCCGCCACCATTAGGGCCTGGAGCCCTTCCCAGCTGGACTCTAGGCTGAGCCCGAATGCTGCCCTGCCCAGAGGGAGCTCATAACTCTCCCCACCAAGAACTTGCAGGCCAGCAGGATATGGTTACTATGGGCACCTGTCAGAGACGTCAAGTGACCCAGACACAGTCCTGCCCTGGAGAAGTCCCCAGTCTGATGGGGCAGTGTAAAAATGGCTCAGTGGCATCAGACCTCCTTAACTTCACAAGGGGGAAGGAGAGTCAAGATCAGTGTCAGCCCAAGGCTGATTGCTCTGAGGTGGAGGTCAAACATACCTTCACCCTCCAACCGTTCTACCAATTCTGACACCAACCGTCTCTCCAGTGACATTCTCTACTTCTCTGCTGCGTTCGAAAATTAATTGCAATGGCCACACAGAACTCATAGACTATACTCACAGCTATGGGGTTTATTAGGGAAATAACAGGTTACAATTCAGGATCAGGAACAACTCAGAATAGAGTTTTTTGGTCAGGACAGCTTCTTGGCCATGCCCACAGGCAGATCTCTCTGGGCCCCTCAGCCTGGCCTCTGCCCCGCTTCAGCAACTGTTACAGCTCGCTCTTTAGCTCTGCCAACAAGTGCCCGGAGGCATCCCACTTGTGCCAGCAAGCCTCCTCCCCCAAGGCGCTCAGCTCTCTTGCTCTGTGGGTCGGCATGCCCACTGTAGCCACCTCGCTCCATGGGCCGGGAAGCCCACTGCAGCCATCTTGCGCCAGTCTCCTGGTTCTGCTGCTGCCGTTTCTCTGTTGCTGATTTTCATCATCTTGCGCTGTCTCCAGTATTATAGCTCTCTCTGTCACCTGGGTC
Source organism: Loxodonta africana (assembly GCF_030014295.1). NCBI lineage: Eukaryota > Metazoa > Chordata > Mammalia > Proboscidea > Elephantidae > Loxodonta > Loxodonta africana. The sequence goes on along the minus strand of NC_087353.1, from coordinate 89,238,268 downwards.
TAGGAGGTTCTCAGCACAGGGACCCAAGGTTCAAAGGATACACTCCGCTTCTGGCTGTTCTTCTTGATGGTAGTGAGGACCCCTTTCTGCCTCTGGGGGAGCTCATTTTAAGCCTAGTGGGATGGCAAAACTGATCAATCTTTTGTTAGGGTTCTATACACCTAATTTGTATGGTCCCACCCCCACAAGTGTTCCACACACCTTATTTGCATTATTAGCAGGCTGTCCAATCCCCCTGGGGGCCACACGCACCCTATTTGCATAGTCCCACCCAATCATTTTGTGGGAGTGACAAGACCATGGCTAAAATTGCCATATTAAGTAATTCACTGCACCGCAGGAACAAAGAAGCCCTTAAACCGATCCAATGGGGGAGACTCAGAGGGCCCTCACCTGGCCTGATAGGGAGACACAGAGGACCTGACCTGGTCTGGTGGGGTAGACACAGAGGGCCTTGAGCCAGTCCGATGGGGAAGACATAGAGCACCCTGACTTGGTCTGATGGTGTAGACATAGAGGCCCTGACTTGATACAATGGGGGAGACACAGTGGTCCCAATCTGGTCTGATGCAGCCGTTATCCGTCTGGTGGGAGAGATACAGGGAGCCTTGACCTGGTCTGATGGAGGAGGTCAGAGGCCTTGACCCAGTCTGTTGGGGGCTTGGCCTGCTGTGAGCAGGAGCACAGAGTGGCAGAAAGCAGGGGCTCCGGAGATAGACAGAGGTGGGCTGAAATTTTGCCTCTCCTTATTAACTGTAGGAACTTGGATAAGTCACAGAACCTCTCTGAGCCTCAGTTTCCTCTTTGACAAATTGGGAGTGTCAATACCTGCCACACAGCGTTGTTCTGGGGCCTCATGGGGGAAAAAGGGGATAGATTCATGTTTATCATTCTGTTTCCCATTAACAAAGCCTTTTTGCAGTAGGACCGAGAGGAAGGAGCATCCAGTGAGGGTCACAGGCCCAGGTCCAGCCCCTGCTGTCCCTCATACAGCCCGCAAGGCCTTGGGTAAAACCCTTCCTCGCTCTGTGCCTCAGTTTCCCCATCTGTACAATGAAGGGGCTGGATGTAGGCAACAGAACCATCTCTTCTAAAGATGTCTTTCCCAAAAGCCTGCCCCATGAAAGTGAGGAAATCAGAGCTGCTCTAGCTTTGCTGCCTAGCCCCCCACCCCAGCTGCATTGACCCCACCTCCTGCTCCTCTGGCCTGGCAATCTCCACAGGCCTCTGCAACCCTACTGCCCTAGCCTCAGCCTTCTGCCTCCAGGGCAGCGCTCTTTCTCCTCCACTCACAGCCTCTTATGCACATCTTGGGTAAGGAACCCCAGAGTTGCTGCCCTGAGGACCTCACTAATCACATGGCAGCATCAGGTGGCCCTACCAATTGCCAGCTGCGAGACCATGGGCAAGTGACTTAACCTCTCAATTTCTTCGTCTGTAAAATAGGGACAGTTCTTAGGAGGATAAGCACAGTGGCTGGCACATAGTCAATGCTCAGGCAGGATCTTCAAGTACAGTTGTGAGGGCCATTCACAGTTCTGTGCAGGGTGCTGTCTATCATTACTATGACTTTCCCTGAACCGCCCTGCACTTCCTTCAAGTGGGCTCTGTTTACCTGTGGAGTGGAAGTAGGGGAGGAAGCCCTCCCCTGCACTCCCCTCTGCAGGGGCCATGGGACTGGCCCCACCTCAGCCCCTGCCCAGCTCTGGCCTGTTTCTGTGGGACCCTCCTTACCCTGTTGCTCTCCCTGCCCTGTGTGTGCTGCTTCCAGGCACAGACCCCGAGGAGACCATTCTCCATGCCTTCAAGGTGTTTGATACTGAGGGGAAAGGCTTCATCAAGGCTGATTTGTAAGTCTCCTCCCCCTGGTTTTGATTTTTCTCTCCCCCAAAGGCTCAAGAGATAAAGGAGCTGGGGTGGGGGCAGGGTGGGGGGGCAGCACAGTCCCCTCCCCCACCCAGAACTCAGCCAAGGTTGGTCAACGTCTGGCCGGGAGCCAGGGGGCCACTGACCAGCCCAGCTCTCTGCTTGATGCCCCTTTCCCTCTCTGGGCCTCAGTCCCCCAACTAAAGTATATAGGGAGTGTGAGGTCACTTGGGAAGGGCCTCCCAGTGGTAGGGATGGGAGGGCAGAGATGAGCCTGGAAGATGGAAGCAAGTGAAGGGTCAAGGGCTGGGGCATGCAGGGTCTATGAGGAGATGTCTGCTGTAGCTGGAGGGTGCAGGCAGATTTGGGGTGCAGAGACTGAGCACAGAGAGGTAGGCAGGGCCTGCATCAGGGTGATTCACACACTGGGTCATGGATCCTGGGTCTGTCCCGGGGCATTGGCAAGCCTGAGAAGGAGTTAGGTGGGGACCACCTGGAGGCTAGCCTGGAGGAGGTGAGGAGGGGTGCATTGAGTTGGAGGTGGCCATGGGCGCTGTCTGGTGGGCTCCTGGGCTGGCATTCTGGAGGCACTGACTTGGGTGGCCTGCTGACCTGGGAGCCTAGGTAGGGCCAGTGAAAGCATAGGAGGCAGAGAGGCAATGGGGGCCATGGCAGCCTGCCTAGGGGCGGGATGCCAAGCTGACTTCTGAAATATCCCCATGTCCCCTCCAAGGCCTCACTAGGCTGGTAGGCACAGGCTTCCTGGTCAAAGACTACAATGCTTTGGCCTTTATGTTTTGAGGATAATTTGGCTCCGTGTAATAATCGAATCATGGAGGTACAGTCTCTGCACACATTCTTGTGAACCCCCTGCCCCCTCCAGGTTGTGAGTCACATACTCCCCTGGGGTAGGGGAGGGGCTGCTGAGGATTTTTTCTTCTTCACCCCTCCCTCAGGGTCCCTGGCTCCCACTCCCACCTTGGGGACCTGGGGGAATACTAGGGACACTCCTGGAGTGGCCTGGGGCAACTTTTCTGCTGTCACCCATCTTCACTCCCACCAGCATGAGGGCAGACTGAGAGGAGCCCTTTGGGGACCCAGTTTGGGAACTGGAGGCACCACCCCTCACCCGCATGCCAGGATATGGGACCTGGGAAATCGGGCTGCCGGCCAGGCGGCCAGGCAGGCTCTGGCGGAGGCCCTTCACAGCTCAGTGTGTTTTGCAAAAACAGAGCCTGAAAAGTCCCCATTTGGAGAGCTGGAAATTGGGACTGTCCCGCAGTAAGATAAATAATGGAAAATGTGTGTCGGTCCTTAGTGGGGCCTGCCACTGCCGGCGCCAGAGGACACTCTGGGTGTAGGGGGGCCCTGCTCAGTCCTTTGATCCCAGCCTGCCCATGGAGCCCCTGTGAGCCCTCAGGGCCCTCCAACCACGTGGGGGCATCAGTCCCTCCTACACAGACTCAAATGTGGTTCCCACGCCCTCCTCTGCTGCTCCTTGCACCCCAGGCCAGCTCTGGCTCCTGGGGGCAGCTGCTTTCCTGCCACTACCTCGCTCTGGGACCTTGGGCAAATCAACCCCCTCCCAAACCTCAGTTTCCCCCTCCGTCAAAGGGGGCTAAAGATACTCGCTTCCCAGGGCAGTGAGGACAAGTGAGACCTGGGTGGGCCTCCGGGGCCCTTCACTGTAGAGTGCCAGTGCCTCGTACACTGTAAAGCACCGTGCAGATTTCAGGGCTTGTCAGAAGCCATACCAAGCTATACGTCAAGAACTGAGGCAAAGAAAGTTGCCTCCCCTCAGTGACCTGGAGACTGATTACTAGCACAGTGAGAAGATAAAGTGGCTCTCGAGGTCGTTTCAGGCTCCTCGGTCATTTCATTTGGTCCCCACCCAGTGAGGAGAGCTGACATTACAGATGGGGACACTGAGGTGCAGAGAATGGATGAGGCCTACCCGAGTCCACATGGCCAGCCAAGGGCCAGCCCAGGTGGTGTCCTTCTGGGCCAGGGCTGCCCCCGCCCACCTGCCCTCGTCACCGGGGACCTGCATGGCCACATGGGGGAAGCTCTCCCCCTGAGCATGCAGTTTCTGTCTCTCTTCCTTGAGCAGCATCAAGGAGAAGCTCATGACCCAGGCAGACAGGTTCAGCGAGGAGGAGGTAAGCTTGGCCTTTTTGAGGTCCTTCCCACCACCGTGGAGGGTCTTCCTGGGGCCTGCAGGCCTGCCCCACCCCTGAGATCCCTTTCCTTTCCATGCTGAGTTGATCTCCCTCCTTGACTCCGTGGTTGAGAACAAGCAAGGAGTGGGTAGGGTTACAGAGGTAAGAATTGGGCTGCGGGTGGTTGTAGGGCCCTGGCCTGCTGGCCCAGCCCCTCTGCCCCTCACCCTGATGGTCCATCTGTAAGAAAGGGAGGAAGGTGCTACCTGGCACCCAGAGGACCTGGCGCTCCAGCCCCCACCCGCTTTGGCCCCCATTCCAACCTGGTCGAGGTTGACTCCTTGCTCTTTCTTCAGATCAAGCAGATGTTTGCAGCTTTCCCGCCAGATGTGTGTGGTAACCTGGACTATAGGAACCTGTGCTACGTCATCACCCACGGTGAAGAGAAGGACTAGAAGGAGACCACAGCTGTCCCTCCCATTCAGAGTCAGCAAATACAGGGGGCTGATTGGGCTCTCCTGCGGCCACACTGGCCAGGAGAAAGGCCCCCTGGTTCCACAGGGGCAGAAGTGAGAATAAATAATGCTAACAAGGTCTGAGTTTTCGTGATTAATGCTTCAGTTGGGGAGAAAGCTAAACATTCCTATCTTGTGGGTTTTTCCAAAACTTTTTACTTCCCTGGCTTTGCTCAAATGTTCCTGATGAGCTGGTGTTTAGAACTAATTCACAGTTTTAATGATCCCCAGCTGGGCCAAGGGACATTGCACTCATTTATGAAGTTTATATTGAGCACCTAGTGTCCGCCAGATTCTGTGCCAGCCCCGGGACACGGAAGAGGTGAGCCAGACCTGTCCCTGAGCAGGAACAGTGTGCAGACCGCAGTGAGGAGGACAAGCTGGGGGGAGCAGGAGCTAAGGTGGTGGGGGAGAAGCAGTGGGGAGCAGGATTGGCAGTCCAGGAGAAACGTGGCAGCAAGGAGCCAGGCGGAGGCAAAGAAGTTGGAATCGAGGGGGTGACTTCAAGGGAGCTGAAGAGGTAGGCAAAGATTTCTTAAACAGGACACAAATGGCACCGACCATAAAATAAAAAGTGGGTAAATTGGATTTCTTCAAAATTAAAAACTTCTGCTGATCCAAAAAAAAAAAAAAAGTCATTAAGAATGTGGAAAGGCAAGGCATGGAGTGGAAGAAGATATTGGCAACCCATCAATCATGACAAAGGCCTTATATCCAGAACATATTTTAAAAGTCCTACATATCAATAATAGAAAGACAACAACCAAACTAAATACACAGCTACTTCACAAATAAGGATATCCAAATGGCCACTAGGCATATGAAAAGATGCTCAATCTCATTAATCATAAAGAAAACTCAAATTAAAACTTCAATTAGGTACACACCCACCAGAGTGGCTAAAATTAAAAAGACTGACAATACCAAGTGTTGACAAGGATGTAGAACAATCAGAACTCTTGGACCCTGGTGGTAGGAGGGAGTGTAAAGTAGGTCAGCCATTTTGGAAAGCTGAGAGTATCTACTAAATTTAAATATATGCACGTCCACTCCTAGGAATATACCAGTAGATATGTCCATCTGATATTCCCCAAAAGACACGTGTAAGACTCTAGAGCTTTATTCACAATCGTCCTAAGTTTTAAACATCGCAGATGCCTATCAACAGGAGAGTTGAAAAGCAAATTACAGTATATTCATACATTGGAATACTACACATCAATAGGAATAAGCTGCTAATACACACAACAATATGGACGACTCTTACACATATTATGCTGCATGAAAGAAGACACACAAAAAGGTGCATACTTTTTTGTATTTTTTTATTGAGCTATAACTTGCATACCATAAAATTCACCATTCTAAAGTGTACCATTCAATGGTTTTAGTATATCCACGAGGTTGTACAACCATCATCACAATGTCATTCTAGAACATTTTCATCATTCCAAAAAGAAACACTCTAGCGGTCACTCTCTATTCCCCTCTCCCCCAAGCTCTTGGCAGCTATGAATCTACTTTCTGTCCTTATGGATTTGCCTATTCTGGACATTTCATATAAATGGAACCACATATCACTATGCATAATGTTTTTAAGATTCATCCCCGTTGTAGCCTACATCAGAACTTCATTCATTTTTTGTGGTCAAATAATATTCTATTGTATGGCTATACCACATTTGGGATGTTTCCACTTTTTGGCTATTCTGAATAATACTGCTGTCAACATTAATGTACAAATTTTTGTGTGAAGATTTGTTTTCAGTTCTTTTGGGTGTATACTTAGGAGTGGCATTGCTAGGTCATATTGGTAAATCTATGTTTAATTTTTTGAGGAGCTGTTAAACTGTTTTTCAAAGTGGCTGCACCATTTTATATCCCCATCAGCAATGCTTGAGAGTTCCAATTTCCCCACATCCTCCCCAACACTTGGTTTTTTTTTTTTTTTTTGGTTATAACCATAATAAATGGAGAAAATGTTGAAGTTGTCAAGGATTTCATTTTACTTGGCTCCACAATCAACGTCCACGGAAGCAACAGTCAAGAAATCAAACTACGTATTACGTTGGGCAAATCTGCTACAAAAGACCTCTTTAAAGAGATTAAAAAGCCAAGAAGTCACTTTGAGGCCTAAGGTAGCCCTGACCCAAGCCATGGTCTTTTCAGTCACCTCATGTGCTTGTAAAAGCTGGACAACAAATAAGGAAGACTGAAGAAGAATTGACACATTTGAATTGTGGTATCGGCGGAGAATATTGAATACAGCATGGGCTGCCAGAAGAACGAACAAATCTGTCTTGAAGGAAGTACAGCCAGAATGCTCCTTAGAAGCAAGGATGGTGAGACTTTCTCTCGTGTACTTTGGACATGTTATCAGGAGGGACCAGTACCTGGAGGAGGACATCATGCATGGTAAAGTGAGGGTCAGCGAAAAAGAGGAAGACCCTCAAGAGATGGACTGACACAGTGACTGCAACAATGAGCTCAAACATAGCAATGACTGTGAGAATGGCGAGTGACCAGGCAGTGTTTCATTTTGTTGTCCATAGATAGGGTCGCTATGAGTTGCATTGTGGTTTTGATTTCTATTTGCCTACTCAATAATGGCTTTGAGTATTTTTTCAGGTGCTTATTGGTCATTTATATATCTTCTTTGGAGAAATGTCTATTCAAATGTCCATTTTAAAATTGAGCTATTTGTCTTCTTATTGTTGAGTTGTAAGGGTTCTTTATATATTCTGGATACTAGACTCTCATCAGATAAAAGATTTGCAAGTACTTTCTCCCATTCTGTGGTTTGTCTTTTCAGTTTCTTGACAGTGTCCTTTGATTCACAAAAGTTTTAAATTTTGTGTACAAATTATCTGTTTTTTTCTTTAGTTGCTTTGCTTTAGGTGTCATATCTCCGAAACCATTGCCAGTCTAAGGTCATGAAGACTTGCACGTATGTTTTTTCCTAAGAGTTTTATAGTTTTAGCTCTTACATTTAGGTCTTTGATTCATTTTGAGTTAATATTTGTATATGTCACGTAATAAAACCCAAAATCAAACCTGCGGCCACTGAGTCAATTCTGACTCAAAGCGACCCTGTAGGACAGAGTAGAACCATTGCACCACCAGGGCTCCTGGCATGTAATAGGGGTCCAAATTCATGTGAATATCTAATTGTCCCAGCACCGTTTGTTGAAAAGACTTGCTACCCTTGTCCAACATCAGCTGACCACAGATTGGGTTCATTTTCGGACTGTCAATTCCATTCCATTGATTCATATGTCTAAGAGTGCATACTTTTTGATTCCATTTATGTGAAGTTCAAAACCAGGCAAAACTAATTTATGGAGTTATGTCTGGGATGGATGTTGGAAGATACAGACTGGAAAGGGCCATGAAAGAATCTTATGGGGTGCTGAAAATCCTCTATATCTTGATCTGGGTAGTGGATACTCATGTGTAAATGTATGTGAAAAATCATTGAGTTGCACCATTAAGATTCATGCACTTGATATATATCTATATATAAAACATTCTAATGGAAGGAAGGAAGGAAAGAAGGGAAAGATAACATGTTCAGGAGATGAGTGGAGAGCACTGGAGACTGATGGATACGGAAAGGAATTGTGAGGACTTGCAGGACTCTGCCTTTGGTGATTGATGGCACTGTGCCCTGAGGTGGAGAACTCAGGAGGAGAAGTGACTCTGGGGTGAGTCTGAGTTTGGTTTGGGGCCTGTGGATTGTGAGGTGGAGAGCTCCAGGAGATGGCTGAATGCTTATGTCTACAGCTCTGGAGGCAACGGCTGGTGTGGGATGGAGACCTAGGTGTCTGGGTGAACCTGTGCAGGGAAAGCAGGTAATGGGGACAAGAAGAGACCATGAGCCAAAGCTGGGGGCCAGTAGCACTTCGAACAGGAAGATCAGGTAGACCGGTGGTCAGTGCTAGGCTGGGAGACAGGAACTGAGGGCTGGAGGACTTGATGAGGTCAAAGATCCGTGGAGAAATACCAACAACTTCTAATCAAATGAGCTGGCCCAGCTAAGCTCTGCACATGGGCTTATTCATCTCATGCCTACAATGACCTATGAGTACAGGAGAGGAAGCAGAGGCACACAGCTTGCCCAAGGTCAATGGTGGAGCTGAGAGTTGAACCCCAGCAGCCTAGCTCTGAGCCTACGCCCTAAACCTCCACTCCACACTGCCTCCTGCGAAGTAGAGCACTGAGTGAAACTGAAGCCCAGTGTTTCAGGAAGGGCAGGTCTAGAGTGTGGCCTTCAGACAGGGTGACTGAGGTGGTGGAGGAGGTTCTTGGAGCTGAGAGGTGGGAGTGGAGCTGAGGAGTTAGAATTCAGAACCTGAGAGGCTAGGAGGGGAGGAGGTCCAGGGAGCTAGGCCTGCAGAGCCCCAGGCCTGGCTTCTGATGGTAGCACCTTGGCTGTAGGGACAGGCTTCCTCGTCTCAGCCCCTTCTTTGCCCTCCCCATCCTGAGCCCCTTGTTCCATCTGAGGAAGGTGGTGGGGAAGGACCACCATCAGCCTGGAACTTCCCGACTTGGAACCCAAGGGCAAGGTCAGGAGCAGGAAGTGGGGAGGCACATGGCTGGGGAGAGGAAATATTCTGAAACACCCTCCCCTCTACCCTAGGCTTTGCTCCCTCTTGCTCTCTAAGAGTTTGCCTTTCCTCGAAAACCAAAAACCATGGCAAGGACTGAGCCCTGGCTCAGCTGCTTAGGAACTCGTCAGACCTGTTTGTGCCTTGCTGGAGGCTGGAAGGAGTGGAGACTGCGGGTACCTGCACGCCCTGCTCCAGGACAACTGGGACTGCCCACCCTGCAAAGGCCTGGCTCCACCAGGACACAGAGGTGGCCGGGGGAGGGCCAGAGGGGCTCCATGCCTGGTGAGAAGAGGAGGGCAGGTCATGGATTCGCTCATCTCCTCCATCCTTCAGCGTCTCCCCTGCTCCAAGGCCCAGAGATGACCGATAACACCCACCCTTGTCCCAGGAGGCTCTGAGTGGGGGCTATGGGGGTGAGGATGGGCCATAGGCATGGGAGTGACCCAGTTCCAGCAGCCCAGGGAAAGAAAGCAGGGGGGCTGTCTTGGAGGGGTTGAGCCAGTCTTGAGACTGCTGCTGGCTCCATGGGTCTGGCCAATGTTTCTCTTGGTGCCCCCACATGGTTGCTTACTTGTGGTCTCCTCTCCCCCGCCGAACTGGGGTTCATTTGTGGTCTTGGCTGCCACTGACCTGCCCACTAGGTCTGTCCATTCAGTCCTCCAGAGCAAACCAGGTTGTCTCGACCCCACGGAGGCTGCCACGGCTTCTCCTCTGGCCCAGGCTGCCAGGGTGATCCCAGAGTTCCCCCCCATCCAGATTTGGGGCTGATCTTCCAAAAGGCAGAAGAGAAACTGGGAGGAGCAAGCACATTGACGGACATACCACCTATCATCCTGAGTCATACACTGGAATCACCTTCTTAGAAGAACTGCTGCTGGCCTCCCCCGCCTGTCCTGGTGACACTGCCCAGCCTGCTCTGGACTCCAGCTACACAACTTCATTCAGTTCTTGGATTGCCCTACATTTCCTCCTGCCTCAGAGCCTTTGCATGTGCTATTCCTTCTGCCTGGAACATGCCCTCGCTAGGCACCACCCTCACCTGTGCCCAATTACTCCCTACCCAGCTTTCCATCTCAGCCCAGTATCACATTCTCAGACCCTCACATTCCCTCCCATGCACTTTTAAGGCACCAAGCACTTTTATTTGGAAGATGTGAGTGATGTTTGTCTTTCCCACAGGACTTAAGCCCCTGAGGGCAGGGATCAGGTTGGGTTTTGCCCCCTACTGTCTCCCCCAGCACCCTGCATGGGGCCTGGCTCATAGCAGACTGTTGGGAAACATTTGACTACCTCTAGGAGGCCCAGAGAGCCAACCCGGAACTGAACAGGGCCTCTGGGCAGCATCTGTGACTGACCGCTGCAGGCTCCGGACCACAAGAAGAAACTAGGCCCCACGCTGGGTCCAGGGCCCGCGTCCAGCCCAGAGCCACTCCCGGGCTCCTCGGGACTGCCGTGTCTGTCTGTGCCTTAGTCTTCCCATGAGCAGAATGGAAGCCCGTGGCACTCAGGACTCCTGTGACCATCCCTGGGCCTGCCTGGCTGGGCTGTGCCAAAGGTCAGCTGCCCGAGGTTGGTCTCTCTGCGACCTGTCTCATGAGCTGGCCAAACTGGCTTGCCCAGATTTCTTGGTGGTCCTAGTCATGACCTGGTAGGTGACGGGCAGCAGGCCCAGACAGGGCTGTGGCCGGCTTGCACATCCCCAGGGAGCTGGGTGCAGGGAAACTGGCCCTGTCCCAGCTGCTGCTCCCCAGCCAGCTGGGCCTCATTGAGGGTAATTAGCACAGCTAGACGCCTGGGTCTTGGTGTTTCATTTTCCACTTGTGATCCATCGGCTGGGGCCTTCGGACAGTGGCCCCGTACAAATTACGAGGGGGTCGATGTTAAGAGAAACGCCGCATTCCTTGTGGCTGGCTAAATGGACTCTGGGAGCAGATTCCCTTCTGGCACTCGCTCAAGAATGGCCAGGTCCTTTGAAGGCCCTTCCAGGGAGGACCCCAGGGGCTTGGAGCCTGCTGGGCGTGGCTCTCCCAGGGAGCCTCTCCTGACCGCAGGAGGGCGGGGCCCCTCCAGGACAGCTGTGGCTCATGGGGAGACCCTATTCCGGTACTGGGCACCTCTGTCACTTGGCAACCCTAGGGGTGACTCTGCCCCTTTTTACAGCCAGGCTGGGCGGGGGGGGGGGGCGGGGGGAGTTGCCAGTGTCCTCAGCTGGGGGACACTGGGCCTCAGAGCAATGAAATGTCCCAGTGGAATTTCAGGCCTCAGGGGGTGGTTACAGCATGGGGTGGGGCTCTGAGCAGATGCCCCAGTAGCCACAGAGTCTGTTTGGTGGAAATTCTATTCTGTTCCTGCTGCGAGCTGAGCCCTGGGCTGGACCAGGAATTTGATTCTGGCTGAGAGTTGGTCTGTGCCTCCCCCAGTGTCTGTCAGTGTCTATCTGTTTGTCTCATACACAAAGCCCTTAACTCTCATTTGACAAAAGTGGAGAAAATCCCTTGAACCCGCTGCAGAGCTTGCCAGCCACCACTGCTGAGCTGTGTGAACCTGGGCAGGTTACTAGCTTCGCTGTGACTCAGTTTCCTTATTTGTAAAATGAAGATAATAATAGTGCTAAACTCACAGGATTGTTCCTTCATCCAAGTGGGCGTTATCCTGGCCCCCCCGAGCTTACATCCAGGAGAGGCAAACATCACTGCAGATGGAGATGTGAGAAGGACCTGTGATGGTAGAGTGGACAGGAGGAAGAGGAGGGAGTGGACCAGGACCAAGTAGGTCATGCTAAGGTGGTCCCATTGGGAGTGGGGTGATCAGAAATGCCAAACTCTGCAGGGTATTAATCCAGGGTGACAAGGGCACACTCAGGAAAGGCCCACGGATCTGTGGAAGTGCAAAGCAGATGCCCACTCAGCCTGGGAGGCTTCCTGGAGGAGGTGACAGCCTGAAACATGGCCCTCCAGGCAAAAGGTGAAGAAAGGGAGTCTCTTTTCGGAACCTTCGCTCCTGACTGCAAGGATAGAGGCTCAGTTTGGTGCTGCAGGGGTCTCTGAACCTCTCGGGCCAGCCTTGTGGTCCTTATAAGTAACCCAGAGCAGGCTGCAGCCTGAAAGCCTTCCGCAGCCATGGAGCCAGCTAAAATTAAGGAACGGAGTTTGTTTTCATTGTATGTATGTTTACAGTCATCTTCTGCATTTGACGCACGGGATTAGCTTTTCATTTTCAGTAGTGAGGTTTCTTTTTTTTCATTAGAATCTTTTTTTGTTTCTTTTAAATGTATTTGGTAGTGAGGTTTTTATTTTATAAAAGCTTTCTTTAAAAATAAACGTACCTACATGAGTTGATTTAAGGAAAAAAATTAATGTAAACAATATTTCAGGCAAAAATCATGACAGTAGAATAAGAACTACTGGGAAGAGCTGAATTCTAGAGAAGAGGCTGTGAGAGATTACTCTGAAGGAGAATGTTCTAGAACCCATGTGCCTCCTCCAATATGTCAGCTTTCAATCTTGAGTCTAAATCCCCTTGAACAAAAAGACTCCACCCTGTTCCTCAAATGGGCAAGGTGGGGCCAAGAGAGTGTGGCTGCTCGATGACAGACAGACAGACAGACAGTCTCCAGTCACACGGGGGTTGTGGCCTGGCAAGCACACAAGCTCATGGTTGGTCTTCATGAAGCCAAACTCTCCAGGTGACTCAGGCGCCGCTCAGTCCTGCCAGTGTGGCATCATGGCACTCTGCGTATTGCACCTGGTGCTTCCTAGAGCCCTGCCCCTCTCCAACTGCCTTCTGTGCCCCAGCCTCTCCCAGCTGCCACCGGGATTAGCCTGTGGGCTTGGGGCTCTCGCCAGGGGAGTATCTAGGGTATGGCAAGTCTGGCACATGCCCCGGGCACCACTTAAGGGGAGGAGAGGGCACCCACCAATGAGCAGTTTGTATTTGCCATGGCAGTTTCCATTGGCAGCTATGAGAGATCATTCAAAAATTTAAAACTAATTGCCATCGGTGCTGTTTTTCACAGATAATGCTCTGCCATACTTATCCCACGCTTACCTGGTGAGGGTGAAACAGATTGGATGTTGAGTCATCGTTCTTGGTTCAGCTGGATGGACAACTGAGGCAAGGGCCACCACCGCTGTGACCCCAGCCTCTCCTCTTGGGGTCAGTAGGCTCCATTGACCAGAAGTGAGGTCCCTCAGCCATGGAACCTGGCAGCCAGAGGAGCTCACAGCATCTGAAACTGCAGTCACGGAGCTGCCTCCACCAGGACGAGGAGGGGATGGTCCTGCCCACCCCATGGGTTCACTTCCAGGAGGACAAAGACAGACAAAGGCAAGCTCAATGAGGAGAAGCCAGATGGAGCAGGGAGAAGGCTGGAAACAGTACCCTGTAAGCCCATGGGGGCAGGGTGCGGGCCACCCTGCCTTCAAATCCCTGTCCTGGACAGAAAGGCAGAGCAGGCAGGTAGCTGGGAGAGACAGGGACCTCACCTTTGGACTGCTCTGAGGAAGCACTTGCTGTCAGCCTGAGCCATCACAGGGGACAGGCCTCTTGGTAGAGAGTGAACCCCCCATGACTGGGGGTATGCAAGCCAGGCTGGTGGCCATGTGGCAGAGATGGGGCAGACCGGTTGACTTTTACAACCTGGGTCACTCCTCACAGCAGAAAGATAAGGGCACAGAAAATACCTGGTCTATTGCCTGGCACACAGTGGGTGTCTCCTTGTCTCCCCCACCTACGCTTGATGTGGCCCGGCCAGAATCCTAGAACTCAAGACAGGCTGAGCCAGAAGGATTCTAGGGGTCACTGTGGAGCTCACTGGGGGTGAACCCTTGAGGAGGCTGAGGCCTAGAGGAGAGAGCTCTTCCCAGCCTCAGACCTTCCCCATCTCTTCTTCCCTTTCCATTAGCCTCTTCATCTCATCTGGTCTCTCCCACATCCCTGAACGTATTCGGGGGCACATTCCTGCCCAGGACCTGTAATTGGGTCACTGAGTGTCCGTGGGGGGTGGGGGGAGGGCAATGTGTTTAATATGTGGCCTTGAGTGGTGATAAGGGGCTGAAGATGGAATTTCAGTGCTGTGGCAGGTCTGGGAGGACCTGGGGTTTCCTTAGGGGTTGTGGCTAGTTTTGCCCTGACCTGCCAAGTAGGTCCTTCCCCCTCTGGGCCCAGGCCCCTTTCTGCCCCGAGGACACTGGACTGCAGTGGGCCTGTGGGCATAGGCCTGGAGCAGGGCTGGGAGGGAGGGGCCAGCAGGCGCTGCCCTAATCTGGGGCTTAGCTCTGACTTCAAAACTGGCGGCTTCAGCATTGGTGGAATGTCCAGCCTTGGGGGAGGGGGAAGAGTGGGATGCAACTGGTTTCCATCAAGTTCCAGAGAGCAGCTATGGCCTCTTGGGGGTGAGTAGCATGGGGGCAGGGCTGGGAATCTCAGTGGGGGCATCTAGGTCCTGCCCCTTAGGGCTGTGTGATCTCGGGACAGTGACTTAAGCTCTCTGGGCCTCGTACTCCTCATTAGAGAAACAGGGTGAACGGTAGCCCCTTCCCAGGGTAGCACCAGGCCTTGGAGGCCCTTAAGTCTGCGTGTGACCGGGTGTGTGCAAACGCACAGAGGGCAGCCCTTGTGGCCCCACAGCGCCATCTACTGATGGCTCAGCAGCCTCACAGGGCACAGGCTTCCCCAAGGTGCCCCTTTAACCACCCCAGGGCTCCCCTCTGGGCATCTTCTCCACAGCTGTGGACACAGGGTTAAAAGCTCAACTTTGGGGCAGGCAACACTAAATGTGAGTTTTGGCTGTCTCAGTTCCTGGCTGAATGATTCTTTGAGTTTCGGTTTCCTGTAAAAGATAATAGTAACTGGTGGAGAGCACGCCCTGTGCTAAGTAATCTGTGTGCCTCCACACAGGTAACTTCCAGCAATGCTGTGAGGTGGCTTCTGTTACTATCTGCACTTTACAGATGGGAAACTAAGGCCCAGAGAGGGTAAGATACTGACCCTAGGTCACACAGCCAGTACGAGGCACAGCTGGGATTTGAATCCAGGTTTCATAGCCCATACTTGTATCCACCAAGGTGAGGAGAATGTTGCTGAGGTACTTACTATCAGCCGAAACCCTCGGTTCAAGATGGTATGTGTCTGTGACTCAGGCACAGACCTTTTGTCTGGTCTGGGTTCATGTCCTGGATCTAGTACTTACTGTGGGACCTTGGCAAGCCACCTCACGTCTCGGTGCTTCCGTGTTCTTGTCTATAAAATGGGGCAGTACCAGCTCCCCTTCACTTTGGGTTGGTGTGAGCATCAGAGATGAAGCACTTAGGGCATCCAGCGCTGGCAGGAGTGAGGCTTTCACTATTCTCACGTCTCCACAGTAGTGGAGATCTCTGTCCTTGCCCGCCCTCCCTGTACGCTCACCTGATGGACCACAAAGCATCCTCACATTGCCACAGTCCTAGGTTCCCCTGGGAGGTGGGTGAAGGGTGGGGGGAGGAGGGCCTGGATGCCAGAGAGAAGAGAACTTCTTCCTGGCCTCTGTGTTCTGGGCAGTGGACTGAGTATGTGAGCCCATGGAGGCCTCAGGTGGAGGGAGACAGAGTGTAGAGGGGCCTTCCCGGCAAAGCTCAATTCGCACCTTTCTCCAAATTAATCAGGAGGACATTTCCCCTTCTCATGTCCTCCAAAGGCCCCCTGTGTGGCCTGACCCAAACTTGCCACTCAGGAGCCCAGGCATTCCCCCAGGGCATGGTGAGGACATAGGAAATGTCCATTTCTGGCCTGAACTGTGACCACCCAGCTGTGGGCAGGACAAGCCATGTGGCTTAGGGCTCCAGGTCAGCTCTGCAGGCAGCCTCGGGCCATGGCAGTCCCCTGCTTTTCCTCATGTGGGCCTCCTTCTCAGTGGAGCACCCCCTCTCCAAAATGCCCTCATCACTCTGGTAATAGCTGGTTCTTCTCCTGCCTGCCCCACACCAAGTTGCATCCAGTGTCCCCCATGACATGAATTCGCAGTAAAAGCTGGAGGTCTGGGCCAGCTTGAGCACATCCAAACAGAATGGAAAGGGAGAAAACAAAAACAAAACAAGACAGTGCTTTCTCGTCGATTTCAACTTATAGCAACCCTATAGGACAGAGTAGAACTGCTCTGTAGGGTTTCCAAGGACTCGCTGGTAGATTTGAACAGCTGACTTTTCAGCTAGCAGCCGAGCTCTTAACCACTGTGCCACCAGGGCTCTGTGGAAAGAGGGGCAGGTGCCCGGAAATCTGCTGTCCCAAATGGAGACTTGGGATCAAGCTGGGCACAAAGTAGCCCTGGCTGGGGGCCGGGGACGGTTGCTGGACCCCTGCCTGGCCAGACACTCTTGGGTGGGCCCGTCTCTACACAGACCTTGGGAGCTTCCTGTCCCAAGGGCAGGCGTGGCCAGGCCACCTGGTACATAGCCCTTGACAGCCTACAGAACCCTTGGGCCTCTTCTCTCACTTTCAGGCCTGCCACCACCTGGGGGAGGAGGGGTCTAGGCAGGCCGGAGCGCCCATTTTATAGATGGGAAAGCTGAGGCTCAGAGAGAAAAGGCAGCTTGCCTTTGGACACACATGCAGAAAGCAGCAGAGAGCTGTGAACTCTGGGGCCCAGAGCTTTCCCCACAGCCTGCCATGGGGGCTCCAGCTCCTGGCTCTGCCCTGCTTTCTGGGGGCTGGGCTTGGAGCATATGGGTTTCCCAAGAGTGCTCAAGATTAGGCTTCTCCCAAGAAGACTCTGCAGCTTGGAAATGGGCTGACCCAGGCCCAGAGGCAGACAAGGTAGATGAGGTGAAGGCCTAGAAGAAAGGTGAGTTGTAGGTGATCTGGGTGTGGAGCAAAGAGGGGGGCCCGAAGGTGAGAGGAGAGGCCTGCGATTGGAGAGGGGACTGTCTTTTACTGAGCACCATGTGTGCTGGGCTTGGGCCTGGGGCTTCTCATGGCTGGTTGCTCTGAACCTCTTATCAGCCTCGTGTGAGCATGCTGTTCTCTAGGGCCCAAACCGGTTGCCATCAAGTTGATTCCAATTCATAGCGACTCTATAGGACAGAGTAGAACTGCCCCATAGGGTTTTCAAGGAGAAGCTGGTAGATTCGATCTGCCAACCTTTTGGTTAGCAGCCAGAGCTCTTAACCACTGTGCCACCAGGTTCTGTGGGGGCAGTGGGTGCTAATATTCCCATTCTGCAGATAAAAAAATGAGGCTTAGAGAAGCTAAGACACTTACCCACAGGCCAAGGGTGCTCTGCCCAGTGCCATGGCCAGGCTGCCTCCCCTCCAACCAGAGGCTTCCCGAATGTTCTTAGTCACTTTGCGACCACCTGTGGGCACCTCTTTTGGGCTGGGCCTGTGCTGGGCACTGGAAACCAGAACGGCTTCCATCCAGCCTCTGATCTTGAGTAACTGGTGTCAGAGAGGAATGGAATCATCCATAAATGCCCATGGCACAGGCTCCACAGAGTCCTGGGGGAGGAGGGCGCCAGCCAGAGGGCATAGATAAGCCAGGCTTGCCAGAGCAGGAGGAGCTGAGAGGCACCAAACAGCCTGGTGAGAAGCCAAGCATGGCGGGTGGCCGGCAAGGCTGTGTGAGGTTGCCAGGGTCAGAGGTGCAGGGCCTTGGGGCCTCCAGCCAGGGCTGGGTGTTCATCCCAAAAGTATGGGAGTGCCTTCAGGGCATGGGAGCCCACACGGGCACTGTGGCATGGGCGTCCCTGTGAGGAATGGGTGGAGGCCTGTGCTATTGGCCACAGAGGGGATGACAGAGGCCATGGCTGGACACGATGAGAGGCCCATGAACCCTGTTCCAGACACCTGCCCTAGGAGTTCTTGGCAAATACAGGGCTGCAGGCCACGTCTTCATGCAGGGAGCCAAGTAGGCATGCTGAGAGGGCAGCAGGCAGTGGCCTGGTTTCTTGGACCACCTGACTTTTACTCGGCAAATGGGATTAAATTATATGCCCAGCCCAGGCCATGCCCTGTGAATGCACGGAAAAGCAGGGCCTCCAGCAAACTGCAGGCCAAGGAGTTCTGGCAGATTCCACGCAAGATGGAGCCAACAATTCTCCCTGGCCAGCCCCTTCCTTCAGGGAGCTGGCAGTCATTAGAGAACAAAGGCCAGACCCAGCATAGGCTGGGAACAATCTCCTTTAGCTCCAGCCCCCTGGTGGGCCAGTGTGTCAGGGCCACTGGCCTGGGGCAGTGCTCTTGTCTGTCTGATGTCACAGCCAGCTTTACTGACCAGACACACAAGCTGCTGTGCCTTGGAAAGCTGGGCTGCCCCTGCCCCACCAGGTGCGCAGGACACTTGGCCAGGCTCTGGACCCTGTCTGGCCTAGGCTTGCTCTCCAGGGTGGACACCCTGCCTGTCTGCCGTGCACCCTTCAGTTTCCCAAACCCCTGCAGGCCTCTGTCTGGACACCTCTTCTGGGCAGGAACATTTGCCCATGGAATGAGGTGTCAGCCAGGCCCCGGGAGGCCTGGTGGCCTGTGATTTGCATCCTGCATACTGGGTCATCAAAGGCTTTACGAGGCCTCTGGCAGGGCTGTTGGGTTTCCACACAGTGAGATCATGCACCTGGACAGCGGGCCTGCCCAGCCTGTGCCCTGAATGGGCTTCTTGTTCTCCCAGAACCTATATTTCAGCGCCCGGCTTGTTAACCAGCAGTAGTCCTGTCAGCCACTCCTGCCCAGCCAGAGGCCTTGCCAGAGGCTGTGCAAGAGTGGGGAGCAGCTCAGGACTGGTCCTGAATGTGCCCAATATGTGAAGGGGGTTCTGATTTCTCTGGACTCTTTGTCCTGACTGGTGGGGTGTGGGTGCTGTATCACAGAGTTGCACACTGTGTAGCCCCCTCAGCATAGGGATTTCTGATATCCAAATGCTCTGTAAGGGTTGGGGGTAGGCTTCATTCAGCAGACAAGTCCTGGGGGACCAGAGGTGAGTACATCCAGTCGCCACCATTGAGGTGCTTCCAGCCCAGGAAGCACCTCAACAAGGAAGTGGGTATCAACAATACGACACAGCAGGTGGGATATTAGAACTGGGAGAGCAGAGATAAGGGAGTGGAGGCTGGCCCTTTCTCAGAGAAGAAAGGCTTTCAAGCTAGGCCTTGACTTCCAGGCAGAAAAGGGAGCTGGGAGGACAAAGGGGAGGTGTGAGAGAGCATGAGCTCTGTGGAGGACTTTAACCATGTTATCACATCTCAAGATTCTGTGAGTAGACTGTGCTCAGCTGGGAGGCTCTTCTGTTCCATTTGATGGTTGGAGCTGTAGCCATCTGGAGGCTAGGTCAACTCAAAGACCTCTGAGAGCACTGGTAGAAGAGAAAGCAGGGAGACAGGCAGGGGACGTGGTGGGGAGAGGGCACTGGGATGGCTGGGGTAACCTCCCAGTGAGAGGAATAAGGCCTAGAGCACTGGCTAGGACAGACTGGTGGGAAGAAGAGAAGGAAGCAGGCTACAGGGATGCCATGTGAGCCTCAGGGAGCATCGCTGTCCAGTTGGGCCCCATTTCCAGTCTTTACTCTCGTCAAAGTCCTCTGTTTGTTCCATCATCATAGAGTTTCATCCTGACCTCTTCTCAAATGCTTTCTTAGCATACCTCCTGTAATGTATTAGATTTTTGCACACTGTTCAGGCATTTCTATACTTCTTAAAACTTCCAAACCTTTAAATAAATAAATAAGCAAAAAAAAAGGTCTATAGAGGTTTTATTTACTTAGTGGATTATGTAAATAAATGCTTAGAAGCATAGAAATCCTTTTATGAAGGGTTTCAAGTTCAAAATAGGTGATACATGCTTAATGTTCTACAGCAGGGGCTAGTAAACTTTTCCTGTAAATGGCCAGCTAGTAAATATTTTAGGCCTTTTGGGCCGTATGGTCTCTGTCCCAAGTACTCAACTCTGCCGTTGTAGCTCAAAAATAGCCATAGACAATATGTCAATGAATGAACACGAATGTGCTCCAATTAAACTTTAGTTATTCATACTGAAATTTAAATTTCATATAATTTTCATGAGTCACAAAATAATATTCTTTTGATTTTTTTCCAACCACTTCAAAATGTAAAAAACATTCTTACCTTTCAGCTTACAAAAAAAAGGCAGCAAGCTGAATTTGGCCTGGGGGCTGAGGTTTTCTGACCCCTGTTCTGCAGTGTAGAAAGACTAATCTTCAAAAAAAAAGAAAAAAAAAAAAAAAACAATCAATAAGTGTTTAGAAATACTTATAAATATCAAAAATGGTTATATATTGCTGCCTAAAAAACTGCCTCAAAATTAAGTGGTTTATTCTGTTCTACCTCCTAGTTCCTTGCACAGTGCCTGAGGTCTTAAAAGCTTGCAAGTGGCCATCCAAAATACAACAATTAGTCTCTATTTGTCTGGAGCAACAGAGGAAGAAAGAGAGTCAGGAGTCAGAAGGAGAGTCAGGAGTGGGAGGAGCAAATGGAATGCATGGCTTATTTCCTCCAGGAAGAACTGCCTCCTTCGCCATGAGACAAAAAGAACTGGACTGTGCCCAGCTACCATTACTGAACAAAGAATCTATAGAAGAATTCTGATCAAAAGTGGTAAAAATGAGGAACAGAATTTCAAAATCTCTTGGAATCTAGACTTTCTGGAGGCATAGAGGCTGGAGGCACCCCCAAAACTATTGCTCTGAGATAATCTTTAAGCTTTAAACCAAAAACATCCCCTGAAGTCTTCTTTAAAACAAAAAAATAGTTTAGCTTAATTAGTGAAGAACATTTGCCTTAGGTGTTGTGTTCTTTCAAAGAACTAACTATATGGAATCAAAATGACAACAGCAACTCAAAAGATTAGAGAAGGAACTTAGAGGGCAGTGAGTTCATGTTAATAGAGGAGAAATAATTAGGAAAAGGAGAGTGAGAATGGGTGTACAATTTGAAGAATGTGATCAATGTCAATGAATTGTACATGCAGAAAATGTTAAATTGGTGTATGTTTTGCTGTGTACATCTTCAATAACAACAGAAAAATAATAATTAAAAAAACTTAGTGGCTTAAACCAATAATCATTTTATTAAATCTTGTGATTCTGTGGGTTGTCTGTGCTCAGCTAGGAGGTTCTTCTGCTTCATGTGATATGAGTTGAGGCTGCCATCATCTGGGGGCTTGACTGGGCTGGAACATCAAAGATGGCTCCCTCACATGGACCTGGTTGATGCTGGATGTTGACTGGGACCTTGGCTGGGGGTATCAGTGGGAGTGCCTACATGTGGCCTCTCCATGTTTTGGGCTTCTTGTAATATGATGTATGGGTTCTGAGAGGGAGTGTCACAAAACAAGTGTTCCAACAGGGAAAAAGCAGAAGCTGCCAGTCTTCTTAAAGGCAAGGACTAGAACTGGCACAGGATCACTTCCACTGAATTCTATTGATTAAGCAGTCATGGGGCCAGCCTAGACTCAAAGGAAGCAGAAATAGATGTCTTGATGGGAGTGACATTTTGTGGCCATCTTTAATCCACCAAACACCCATCAGTGTCAGCCCTGATGGGGAACTGGTGTGTATTTAAAGTGATCAGTGGATGCTTGAGTGTTCAGAGGTGGACTACATGCATGGGTACCACTGCCAGCTAAACAGTGGGAACATGTCCCTGTCAATTAATAGCTAATATTTATTGATTATCTACCACAAGCCCATAGAAAATAGATTACTATACCCTCAAAATATCTAGTAACATAGAAACTAATGTGATTCCAATGAGGAAACAGAGGCATGGAGTTTTGTCTAGAACATGCTAAGCTGCAGCATCCATGAGACACCCTCACGGTGAAACCCAGATGGCAGGGGACACTGGGGTCTGGGGCTCAGAGGGAAGGTAGGGCTGAGAGGCAGAACGGCTTGGATGGTGAGGAATAACTTGTCCCAAGTCATCCCAGGGGTCATGAGTAGAACTGAAATAAGAACTGAGGGTTACCAAATGAAGGCCTCACCCAAGAGGGGCTAACTCTGCACCACTCCCAGGACTGAGGGGCAAGAGGTCTGCATTTCCATTCAAGCTTACAAGTTGGGCAAGTCTGCTCCTTTGAGCTTTAGTGTCCTTATAGGCAAATAGGGTAAATAATGTCTTCCTCTCAGAACCATAGTGAAGGGCAACAAAGAAAAACATTTACCACCACCATCATTTTGGGGTGTAAGCCAGGGTCTTTGGAATTGGTCAGACTAAGACTACTAGCTTGGCAGAGATAATGTTTGAAATGTATGTGGCACAGAGTAAGCCTTCCCCCTGATCTAGCAGAGGACAGCAGCTCTGTCTCGTCACTGTGTCCCCACTCCCCAGCTCAGTGCCAGGCAGATGGTAAGTAGTGTTCAACACATGTTTGCTCAAAAATGAGTGGCTGCACCCTTGAATCCCCGGCAGCTCCTAGGAAACTGCTGTGTATGGAATAGGATGATGTCTGCTAAAAATAGAGGCTCGCATTGGGCCATCTGCCTCTTGGAAAGACTGGGGTCTCCGGTGTCAGGCAGACCTAGTCCCCTCCCCTTTGACTGCTGGGAATCCAAGGGGAGAGGAAAGATGAGAGGCAGGTCCGTTGTGTGCTGGTAAACTCTCTGGGGGTGATTTATAGCGTTTGCCGATTCCCATGGTATAAATACTCTCACTATGGCTGATTTCAAGATATCAACATGAAGTCAACTGGACTACAACAATCCTGAAGCATGAACAATCAGCTCTTGGGGCTGGAATGAGCAGGCTCCAGCAAACCACAGGGTGAGCTTTCACTACCACTTGTCCCGTCCGTGGGACAGGACCAGTGCTTATGGAGGTCCAGGGGGTGTATAAGATGGGAAGGGTGGGCTAGTGACTGTGAGGGAGAGAGGAGCCAGCTGTGGCCACTCCCCAAACTTAATTTACTGAAGACTATTATTCAACAATAATAATAAATAAGGATTTGGGGAATGGTGACAGTTAATGCTTCGAAGGAATAGGACAAGGCCAGGGACGAGGTTAAGATCCCCAAATTAATGCTACAAGGTACTTTCCTTCCTCTGAGCCCCTGGGCCATCCCTACCTCCCTTGTGGCCTCATCTATGCACTGGGCCTTCTGTACCAGTCTGACAGCTGGAAGGTGAGGGTCTGAGGAGGGAGAAGCACTACCTAGGCTGAGAAGAGAAGGTTCAGGGAGACCATCTCTCTCTTTAAGTTTCTGCAGGGACGTTCCAGGGCAGTAAGAACACATAGGATCCAGAGGGCAGAACTAGGGCCAGCATGGGCCCTCAGTTCAAGAACGAGCATCTCACAGTCATGGTTGTTCATAGATGAGTCTTGCTACCTGGGAAGGCAGTAAGCCTCTTGTCAGTGGACGGATGCTAGACAGCCACTTATTGGAGGCTTTCTGGGCACTTGACTGGAGGGCCCATCCAGTCCAGGTTGCTGACCAGTCAGTACAAGGCAGAGGTGAAGAACATGGCTCTGGGTTCACATCCCAATTCAATAGCTTCGTAATTACATAGTCTGGTGCAAACTTCTTAATTTTTCTGTGTCTGGGTTTTCCTGCCTTCTCACCTCTACCTCAGTGTCCATGCCCTCCATGTACCCTCCTAACTGGAATCCTGGTAGAAATTTTTATGGCCTCCTAGGACTTGCAAAAGCAAGCTGAGCTTGAGAAGAACAGCTGCATAGGTAAGAAGCAGCAGCAGTTTGGGGCTGCACTCTTGGAAGAGTTCTTCTTTTCCCCTCAGCTCCTGCCTGTGCCTCTCTGCTGCTACTGCCCCTCAGAGAGGGCAGTCCTGGAAGGCAGGTCTTGCTTATGACCCTTCTTTGTCCCACAGGCCCCAACATAGGTCTGGCACACAGTGAGTTGGCATACAGTGACCTGAGTGAGTTGCTCATGAGATGATGAATAGATGATTGGATGAGTGATTGGATGGATGGGTTGGTGGGTGGGTGGATGGATGATGAACGGATGGTTGATGATGGGTGGAAGATGGATGGATGAAGGAATGATGGGTGGATGGTTATATGGGTTAATGAATGAACAGATTATGGATGGATGGATGGATGGACAGATGGACGGACAGACAGACGGACGGACAGATGGATGGGTGGGTGGATGGGTAGATGGATGGATGGGTAGATGACTAGATTGGTGGGTAGATGGATGGATGGGTAGGTAGATGGATGGTTGGGTGAATGATGTATGGATCTCTGATATAATTACAAAACACCCTCAACTTCTTTATCTTGTTTTATCCCCACAACTGTTTTGAAGGCAGGGCTAGAACTATTAATTCCATTCTACAGAGTTGAAAACAGAGGCTCAGAGAGGTAAGGCGACTTGCCCCATTTCACACAGGGAAGAAAAAGACTGAGGCAGGGGTCTAGATTAGTCTCTTGACTCCTTGTTCCAGATGTCTTTTCCATTAAACTCCATTCATTTGCTCATTCATTCACTTAATCAGGCAGTCATTGTCACTGGGTGTCATTTATTGAAGCAGAAACTTATCAAAGCCCATTGTGGCCCAAGCCCAGTGCAGGGGGCCTTAAGATGAAGCAGATCTGCTCCCTGACTTTGAGACTAGTTATAAATCAGTGTTATGGTCATTAGTCCAAAGGACTAATGGACCACATCTACCATGGCCTCCACCAGGCTGAGTCCAGTACAACTAGATGGTGCCCTACTACCACCACTGACTGCTCTGACAGGGATCACAATAGAGGGTCCTGGACAGAGCTGGAGAAAAATGTAGAACAAAATTCTCACTCAAAAAGAAAGACCAGACTTGCTGGCCTGACAGAAACTGGAGAAACCCTGGGAGTATGGCCCCCAGACACCCTTTCAGCTCAGTAATGAGGTCACTCCTGAGGTTCACCCTTAAGCCAAAGATTGAACAGGCCCATGGAACAAAACAGGATTAAAGGGGCACACCAGCCTGGGGCAGGGACTGGAAGGTAGAAGGGAAAGCTGGTCATAGGGAACCCGGGGTTGAGAAGGTAGAGTGTTGACATGTCCTGGGGTTGTTAACCAATGTCATACAACAATGTGTATGCTGTTTGATGAGAAACTAGTTTGTTCTGTAAACCTTCATCTAAAGCTCAATAAAAAAACAAAAACAAAAAAAAACCCAGTGTTATGAGATGAAAGCAAAGGCCTGGTTCTAGTGCTGGGGGCTTCAGTGGTTCTAGCGGATGGGATCTGAGTAAGCCTCTTTGAGGAATGGAAGTAGAGCTCGACCTGGAAGGAGGAGCAGGGTTGGCCAGCTAGGGAAAGAGGAGAAGGTCGTTTACCTCATGCCAAGGTTATGCAGGAGCCTGAGTGTGTCTGGGACAAGCCAGGCATCTGGGCAACTGAAGTGGGGAGATGTGTGGTGGAGGAGGCAAGGGACAAGGCCAGGGAAGCTGGCAGGGATGGATGTGCAGGGCTTTGCGTGCCAGGCTAAGGAGG
The DNA here is from genome assembly GCF_030014295.1 of Loxodonta africana. Taxonomy (NCBI): domain Eukaryota; kingdom Metazoa; phylum Chordata; class Mammalia; order Proboscidea; family Elephantidae; genus Loxodonta; species Loxodonta africana. Next base: position 89,212,706 of record NC_087353.1, on the reverse strand, counting down.
TAGGACTGCAGGGGTCCGAGGGGGTCCCTGCTGAGAGAGGAAGGGAGTTAGCTCTCACCAAGGCCACCCCATTGCTCCCTCCCCACAGCACCACACCACCCCCTAACGCTGTGACCTTCGCTGGGTCTGTAGCCCCAGTGCTACCCTCCCCTGGGCAGTGGAAAAGCAGCCAGGGCAGAGCTGAGGGCCCACCCATGACTGCCCACAGAGGGGCACTGCCCTTGGCCCTCTGGAAGACCTTAGGGCTGGGTTAAAAGGCACAGCGCCTCAAAGAAGCCTCCAGAAGAGAGGCCACTGCACCAGGTGTGCCCTCCATTAATTATGTTGCTGTGTATCAGGGCTTTCAGTGAGTCTTTCTGAGAATCCCCGTAGAAAAATGAAATCAAAGGGTGGGGATTGAAAAACAAGGATGAGGAGATATAAAACAAGATTTCTATCTAAATAATTTCCTCTAATTGCTGCTAAGAGACATTCATTTTCCTTTTGAAGCTCCCCCCAGCCCCAGGCGTCTCGGGACGTGCCAAGATGGCAGCCAGTCTAGCCAGATTACCTCAGCCCCTGCAGCCACCTGGTGTGCCCGCCCGCCTGGCAGGCTGGAAGGGCGCCCACTGCAGAGGCGGGCTGGCGGCGGGCAGAGTGCTGTGCTCTCCTAGGGGGTGGGGGCACAGGAGGGAGCTAGGCCTTGAGGCTAAAGTAGGTACCAGACGGTCTCCTAGCACCGTGTCTAGGCTGGGCTCCTGACCTCACTCTGTCCTAGGATGGCCACAAGAGTGTACAGGTCAACGGAGGCTGCAGCCCCTCTTGGCAGAGGAACCACTGATCCTTTGGGGCATGCAGGGCATCACCTGGGTTGAGGCCTGAGGAACTTTGTTTCCTGCCTTCTCCCACCCCTAAATGCAGCCCCCACAGCTGGCAGACCCCAGGTAAGGCCAGTGGGGGTAAGGACGGGGTGAGTGAGGCCCCACCTGTCCACATGGCCCCAGCTCCTCATGGCTTCCCTAGGTGGGGAAGTAGGCCTCATTATGGTCCACAATTTACAGATGAGAGCATTAAGCCACAGAGGTCCTGGTTAGGCCAGAGGTCATACTGTAAGAGGGAGCTCGAATCAAGGTTCTGACTCCAAGTGCAGGACCCTTCCCATACTCCCTTCCTCTTGGATAGTGGAATGCGATGGCCATGGGGAAAAGTTCCAGGGAAAATCCAGACTCTTTAGCAGTCCTGACCTATCCCCAGCTCACCCACCTAGACTCATCTCTAATCATTCCTTGTCCTGTTTTCTTCCCAGAGCTGAGCTGGAGGACTCCTCTGGATGCCCCAGCCTCAGCTTCCTCTCCCACACTGGTTACACTGACTGCCATCACCCAGTCCCCAGTGCTCCTCCCACCTGTAAGCATCTGGGGGTCTGGGCCACATCTGGGCCCCTCCATGTCCTGTGCCCACCCTGGGGCCCACGTCCAGTGGGTGCTCAGGGGACGCTGGATGGCAGGAAGGCCCGGCACTCTGAGCCAGCAGTGTGGGGTGCTGCTCTGGTGATGGGACTCATATTGTCTTTTACCCTAAGAGTTTTTTCCTTCCCTTTTGATCCCATGCAATTTATGAAAAATAGAACACATGTGCTCCTGATTAATTCTACAAAAATCATGGAAATGTTGACTTTTTTTTTAAGGAGTCATTTTATGTGGTGGCTCCTTTCAGATTTTTTTTTTTGAGGACTATCTTTTCCTCAGAGAGGAAGTTGAATTTGGGGACAGAAAAAGCCACGTTGCCACCCCCTCTCCAGGCCCCCCACCTACACAACAAGATGGGATTCTATCACAAAAGCTGACCCTGGGGCAGGTGTACCGGTGTGTCCCCCACCTCCAGCCCCACCCCACCCCCTTACATTCCTCCCTGGCTCCCCTCTGCCTTCAGGTTAGAGTCCAGCTCCTTAGCAGGGCATCAAGGCCTCCACAATCCCTCCCTCCCAGCCTCTCTGGATCTCTTCTCCACCCCAGGGCACTCAAACCTCCAGCCTCGCTGAACTTGCCTTTGCTCCCTGAACCCACCAGTCCATCCTGCCTCTGTCTCTGCACCGGGAATGCTTTTCCTCCACATTTCCCACCTGATCAATTTCTACTGATCCTTCAAGGCCCAGGCCCAGGCCTAGGGTCTCCTTGTCTATTCAGTTTCCTGCCTCCCCCAGGCAGCCCTCTGTGCTTACCCCATCATTCAAGCAGGCTAGTCCTCGTTTTCCCAAAGAGGCCTGGACGCACCACCTTTGGCCCGGCTCCCGGGGTCACTGACCCACATGTGCAAAGATGAAAGGCTGGTATGTCGTGGTAAGAAGTAATAAAAGCAGAAAGACAGCTCTCTCCAAATGAAAGCCATGCACGGTGTTTATTTTTGGTATTTTATGGGGTGCTTCTGAGGATGAGAGATGGAAAAAGAGAGTTCCATCCAGGACAAGCAGCAGATTTCAGTCTTGGGGAGAGACAATGGACCATGCAAGAACGGCCCTCAGGCCCAGTGCTGTCGTCTGTGTCCCGCCTGGATTCCCAAGGAGCCAGAGTTGCTATCCAGCCCAGAGCTTGTCCAAGGCAGACTTTCAGATCCCAACAGAGGGTCCTTCTGGCTCGTACACCCTCCATCTCCACCCCAGCTCCACGCTGGCCCATTCCCAAGTGATTTGCAGCTAGAGCTCTAAGGTAGGTGGGATGAGTTGTGACCCCGTGTCTTAGTTTTCTAGAGCTGTGCTGGTGTAACAACACAAATACCACAAGTAGGTGGCTTTAAAGAACAAAAACGCATTTTCTCACAGTTTAGGAGGCTAGAAGTCTAAATTCAGGGCACCAGCTACAGGAGAAGGCTGTCTCTCCGTGGGCTGTGCGGGAAGATCCTTGTGTCAGCTTCTGTAGCTCTGGCATTCCTCGGTTCCTTGGCAATCTTCTCAGGACATCTATCCCCCCACCCTTTCCCATTTGTGTTTGCTCACCTCTGTGTCTATGCTGCTCCGTATAACCTGGAAGCGATTAGGTTCAGGACACACCCTACACTGATATGGCCTCTTTAACATAACAAAGAAAACACTATGCCCAAATGGGATTACATCTACAAGTGTAGCAGACCCTGGCCCATTGTCATTGAGTCTATTCCAACTTATAGGGACCCTATAGGGCAGAGTAGAACTGCTCCATGGGGTTTCCAAGGAGCTGCTGGAGGATTTGAAGTACCAATCTTTTGTTTGGCAGCCAAGCTCTTAACCACTACACCATGAGGGCTCCTCTACAAGTACAGAGGTTAGGATTCCAACACATATTTTGGGTGGACACAATTCAATCCATAACACTCCATTTTACAAGATGAGCAAGCTGAGACCTGAACAGGAAAGGGGTTGTTGTAAGGCCACATGCTAAATCAGCATCAGGGCAAGGAATAGGACTTGGTACATCTGCCCCCATAGTTTAGGCGGGTGCTTTCAAGCTCAGCTGTCTCAAGCCAGGGGGGAGGCGTCCCTGGGGGCCTCCACCCTCCCACCCCTAAAAGTAGAGGGCACCTCATCAGGCCGTTTACTCCAGCCACACCAGGCTCTGCCCTCCTGAACTTTCTGCCACCCTGACTTTCCATGATCTGCAGCTGCTGGCTTGAAGAGGGCAGATGCTGCATGAGGAGATCCAGCTGTGTAGCCACACTGCCCAGCTGTGGGAGGCTGCTCAGTGGGTAGGCAGGATCCAAGGACAAGGGAGAGCCTCATTGCTGAATTACCTCCTCCCTATCCAGAACCCTAGGACTGCCAGAAACACATCCACTCCCCAAACTCACAAGAGCTCGGGAAATCACAGAGGGCTTCCTGCAGGCAGGGCTTAGCTGAAGGCTGGAGTGTCTTTTGAGTAATGGAGCCTGATGCTACAATAGAGGTTGATGGAGATACTGGTGGGGAAGGCCATGGGTCCTGTGAAGTGCCAGCCCAAGGGAGGGGTGGTGGAGTGTGAGGGAGTGACGGCTCGGCCTTTGGGGAGCTTGTCTTGTATCATGGAAGATGAAGCAGCCTTAGACAAATCTCCTCCCTGAGCACCTGTTAGAAACTGGCTCCAAGCCCTGTATAAACATCGTGGAATTCTCATAGTGACCTCATTACCTCCCCCGCCATTTTACAAAGAGGAAAACTGAGACGGCTGGGAAGGACCCATGATTGATTTTCTTGGGGGCGCAGAGTGAGTCAGTAGTGGATCAGGGTTTTGAATCCATGTGCCCTGACCATTAGGAATGGCCATTTCAGGCCATGAGAGCTTCCCAGAGACCCTCTAGGTTGACTGGAGGAGTAGGCAGGAATGCTGAGCCAGCACAAGGAGGTATCCCAGGTGTATGGCCTTGTGCAGCCCCAGCCAGGCCCCAAGTGAGACACGTGTGCGAACTCTCTGCCCATGAATCAGGACCACCAGATGCCATCTTGAAAGTCGGCTTGGCATAAATCCTCCATCAGTCCTGATTTAGATTCATTTCTGACATCTTGAGGCTCTGCTACAGCCCTTCCTTACCCTGTCATGTGAATCCTGTTTCTTTAAACACTCACAATCCTCTAGCAGGACTGTAAATGCTCACCAATTTGCCATGTGCTTCTTTATTTCTCAGTATCCTTTGTGATTAGCCTGGGCTCACATGACTGGTTCTGGCCAATAGGATGTGAGCAGAACTGACCTGAGCCATTTCTGGGCTGAAGCAGTGACAAGCCAGTATGCTTCCTCCATCTCTCTCTTCTCCTGCCCCAGCAATCTTAGAAGAACACAAGTTTCAGATAATAAAGTTATAAGATGACAGAAGGCAGCCTGACCCACAATAGACTTCACATGAACAAAAATTAAACCTTTATATTGAGTTATGAACCTAAGGTTTGGGGTTTTCTCTCATGTGACATGTTACCCTGAATAATACAATCCTGGGAAATAGGTCTCCATCTGTGATGGGCTGGATGGTGGCCCCGCCAAAATATGTCCATGTCCTAACCCCAGAACTTGTAAATGTGCCCTTATTTGGAAAAAGGGCATTTGTAGATGTAATTAAGTCAAGATATCAAGATGAGGTGGTCATCCTGGATTGTTCCAGTAGGTTCTAAATCCAATGCAAGTGTCCTTGTAAGAGACAGGAGAGGAGAAGACACAGAGCAGAAGGCCATGTGAAGACAAAGGCAGAGACTGGATGGAGGTAGCCACAAGCAAGCATTGACTGGAGCCACCGGGAGCTGGAAGAGGCGAGGAAGGGCTCTCCCGTAGAGCTTCCAGAGGGAACATGGCCCTCTGGCACCTTGATTTTGGACTCCTGACTTCCAGAACTGTGAGAGAATAAATCTGGGTTGTCAGCCGCTCAGTTTGTGGTACTTTACCATGGCAGCCAAGGAAACCAACACACTATCTTACCGAGAAGTCCCTTGAGACCCAGAGAAGAGACTTGGCTGAAAACTCTCAGCCACAGAGCCACTTAGCCCAATGGTACCTGACTCCTAGCCCCATGAGGTTTCCCCTGTTCTTTGCATTGCTGGCTTCTTGACAATAGCCCACAGGGCACAGGCCCAGGAAAGGGAAAAGGCCAGGAGCAGCTACAAACTGCTTTTTAAAAATTGCATGTTATTAAAACCCAATCAGGCTCATGTAAACCATGGTGGGGAAAGGCTGCTGTTGAGAAAAGCACAGAGGAGGCCTAAAACTGGGCGGGAGCGGCAGGATGTGGGGTCGGCTACGTGACAGATATAGGAGGGGCAGGAGGCAGTGTGTGGGGCTGGCTGTCAGCCGCTCCACCTGAAGCATAATGGATGGCAGGGAGGGTCTCCAGGAGGAGGGGAGAGGAAGGCGGAGATTGGGGCAGATTTATAGGCAACAGGGAAGAAAACGTAGTCAGGATTTATGGGGGCTTGAGCCACTCGTTGGAGCCCAGGTTTATTACCCATCATGTGCATCTGAATGTGTATTTATGGCTTTCCAAATGATCCTGTCTCGCTTAAAATTACATCCAAAGAACATCAACAGCAATTAATCTGCATGGAAAAGGGCTGATCTGAGTGGAATTTAGGTCTCTCCTAGTCTCCTAGGGACACCAGGAGCTGGTCCCATCTGCATATGCACAAGTTCGAGAAGTGGACACTGGCCAATGATGCTTCAAGCAGGGTCCTGCACTGGGGCCAGTGTGCAGAGATGGATGCATTTCACAGGGCCCTGCTGCCCACTGTGCCAGGTCTGAGCTGGGTACCGGAGTTCACCAGCAACACTAAGAGGGAGGGCGACTGAGTTCTCTAGAGAAGCAAAGCCATAGAAAGAGAGAGAGAGAGATGTACACCAAGAAAATGGCTCACGAGGTTACAGAGGCTGGAAAGTCCCAAGTCTGAGGGTCAGGAGTCAGGCTGGAGGCTTCTGCTGACTCACATGGTTACAAGGCCCACACATAGCTTCCATTGTTTCACTCTAAACCAGGCCCTTCAGTTCTGCCCGTGTGTTCTGATAAGCGCTCTGCGTGGTAGGCTCTGATGGTAAGGATGTTCCGAACTCTGGGTTTTCAGCTAAGGAGTATTTTTCATGTTGGTGCTATGCTTGAAATCGGCTTCCTTATTGCAAAAAATATGGAAACGCTCATGTTTTCTCTGCAACAATCTATACAATAAGATCCAAACTGCAGTAGCTCAAGGTTATGCTGTTGAATCATTTCAAGCCCATTGTTATGTGCACCATGCTTACACTGTACTGCAGAAGCAATGACTCTGCCTAGAGTTCCAGGGAAGGCCTGAGGAGGCGGCTTTCAAGCTGGCTCCAGCAGGATGCAGAGCTTTGCTGGCAGGAGATAGAGGAAGTGAACATACCAGGCAGGGGGAACAGCATGTGCAAAAGCAAAAAGACATTCACCATTTAATCAGTAAACGGGTCTGAGCCTCTCTGTATGCCAGATATAGTGTCAGATTCTGGGGACACAATGGTGAATGGCCCTGCCCTCATGGAGCTTAGGGACTGAGCAGGAGATGGGCAGCAATTAAATAATCACAGGAGTAAATGCAAAGATACAACTCACCTTAGTGCTATGAATAAAAACGACATGGTGCCTGAAATCGGAGCATTTGACTAGTTGGAGAAGATGGCAAAAGCTTTCCTAAATAAGAGATGCTTGAGATGAGATCTGAAGGTTCAGTGGTAGGAGTTACACAGGCAAAGAGGAGCAGGAAAAAGATACCATAAATAGGAAATGGCATATAAAAAGGACAGGCCTAGTAGTGGCAGGAAGAATGGAAAGTGAGTGGATATCAGGAGAGAAAAGGTAACATTAAAGGGTCAATCTAGGAGGCCAACATCCATCTAATATGAGTTCCTAAGGAATTGAAGGGAGGAAATTATAAAAGAAATAATTCAAGAAATTTACCCACAGCCAAAGCACACGACTCAAGAGTGAAAAATTCACATCAAGATGTAATTTTAGATTATCAGTGATTAAGAGAAAATCCTAGAAGTTTTGGGGGGAAAAATTAAAAGCTCATGTACAAAAGACTGACAATTGGAATGACATCAGACTCTCAATAACAATGGTGAATAGGTGAAAGACAAATGGAGTCAAGTCTGCAAAATTCTGAGTGAAAGTGATTTTCAAGCAAGACTCCTACACCATGAATAAAATGTATGGGTAGAATAAAAATGTTTTCAGATTTGCAAAGTCACGAAAATTTACCTCTCGTGCTCTTTATCTCAGGGTGTTACAAGAAGTAGTATTTCCAAAATGAGGGAAGAAAAAGCAAACAGGAGGAAAACATGGGCTTCAGGAATCAGGGGATCCAGAATAGGAGGGAAAGGAAAGGAGTATCAGGATGACAACTGTTGTGGATTGAATTGTGTCTCCCAAAAATATATGTTGAAGTCCTAACCCCTGGTAAGTGTGAATGTGGCCTTATTTGAAAATAGGGTCTTTAAAGATGTTATCAGTTAGTGCAAGATCACACCGGAGTAGGGTGGGTCCTAATCCCACCTGAGTGGTGTTTTATAAAAGAGGAGAAGAGACACAGAGACAGAGATAGTATTGCAGATCTGCTATAACCCTTTCTTCTGAACACTTGTTCCTGTGCATATTTTTATAAAGTCATAACACAATTTTGAAAGTCTACCTTTTTTCCCTTAAAATTATACATGAATATCAACCGGGAAGCAAATATACAAGAGAAAATGTTGAATCTCTGTAGTGATCAAAGAAGAGCAAACCCTAAACTACAAGGAAGGAGCAGTAATGGGACAAATTGACATCATGTGTCTTCTGATATTATGCACTGAGAAGAGCACAACAGCACTTCTGTGGTAATCCTGCGGAAAGTGAATTACCTGAATCTAAGGGTGAGGTAACATCAGGCAAACATTGAGAAATTCCTAAAAATGAATGGCCTGTCCTGTTCAAAACTGTCAATGTCACAGAAGAAGAAGAAGGATTAAGGAAATGTTCCAGATCAAAGAAGGTTAAAGAGACATGAAAACTAAATGTAGTACCTGGATTCTAGATTAGACCTAGACAAGGAAAATTTGCTATACAGGACATTATTGGAACAACTGGAAAATTTGAGTAAAGTCTATAGATTAGATAAAAAAAAAAAAATTTTTTTTTTTTAGTATTGTATTAATGCTAATTTTCTGATTTTGACTATTGTACTGTGGTTATGTAGGGCAATGTTTTTGTTCTTGGAAATGCACACTAAAGTATTTTGGGGTAAAGGACTATTATGTCTGCAACTAAATCTCAGGTGTTGCAGAAAATAATATAAATGATAATTTATATTACGAGGGAGAGAAGAGAGAATGACAAAGAAAATGTGGTAAAATGGGTGGACCTAGGTAGAATATTGTCTTGGTCCTCTAATGCTGCTGTAACAGAAATACCACAAGTGGATGGCTTTAACAAATGGAAATTTATTCTCTCACGGTCTAGTAGGCTAGAAGTCCAAATTCAGGGCACTAGCTCCAGGGAAAGGCTTTCTGTCTCTGTCGGCTCTGGGGAAGGAACTTGTCATCAGTCTTCCCCTGGTCTAGGAGCTTCTCAGTGCAGGGACCCCAGATCCAAATGACATGCTCCAGTCCCTGAGCTTCTTTCTTGGTGGCATGAAGTCCGTATCTCTCTGTTCAATTCCCTCTCCTTTTATCACTTGTAAGATAAAAAGTGATGGCAGGCCACACCCCAGGGAAACTCCTCTTACATCACATTGAATCAGGGCTGTAACCTGAGTAAGGGGGTTGCATCCTACCTTAATCCTCTTTAACACAGTGTAGTCTTGCCTCATTAACTACAGGCAGAGACTAGGGTTCACAGCACATAAGAAAATTACATCAAATCACAAAATGGAGGACAACCACACAATACTGGGAATTATGGCCTAGTCAAGTTGATGCATATTTTGGGGGGACACAATTCAATCTATGACATCAAGGAAGCTGTCTATAAGGAAGCCCAGATATTGGACTTTCTAGACAAAGACTTTAGAACTTCTATTATAAATATGTTCAAAGAACTAAAGGAAACCATGTCTAAAGAATTAAAGAAACAGTACTATAAACCAACTGAACCTAACAAACATCTATAGAACACTCCACCCAACAACAACAGAATACACATTCTTCTCAAGTTCATGTGGAGCATTCTCCAGGATAAAACATATGTTAGGCCATAAAATAAGACCCAGTACATTTAAAATCATGCAAAGTGTGTTTTTCAACTTCAACAGAATGTAATTAGAAATCAATAACAGAATGAAAATCAGAAAATTTAAAAATGTGTAAATTAAACAACACTCTACTAAATAATCAGTAGGTGAAAGGAGAAATCACAAGGGAATTTAGAAAATACTTTGAGATGAATAAAATTGAAAACACAACAAACTTATGTGATGTAGCTAAAGCAGTGCTTTAAGGAAAATTTATAGCTATAATTGTCTATATTAAAAAGAAATAATGATCTCAGATCAATAACCTAACTTTCCACCTTAAGAAACTTGAAATAGAAGAGCAAACTAAATCCAAAGATTAGAGTGTAATAAATGAAATAGAGAACAGAAAAACAATATAGAAAATGTTTTTTTTTTGAAGTTGGTTCTTTGAAAAGATTAAGAAAATTGACAAGCTTTTAGCTAAACTCACCAAGAAAAAAGGAGAGAAAACTCAAATGACTGAAATCAGGAATGAAATACGGGATATTATTACTAACCTTACAGAAATGAAAAAGGGTTATAAGAGAATACTATGACTAATTGCACATCAACAAAATAGATAACTTAGATGAAATGGACAAATTCCTAGCAAGACACAAATTACTGAAACTGACCTAAGAAGAAATAGGAAATCTGAACAGACCTGTAACAAATAAAGAGATAGAATTAGTAATAATAATTTTTAAAGAACTTCCCATAAAGAAAAGCCCAGCCCAGATGGCTTCACTGATGAATTCTAACAAATATTTAAAGAAGAATGAGCTCAAATCCTTTACATTTCCAGAAAATATAGGAGATGGAACACTTCCCAACTCATTCTATGAGGCCAGGATTACCCTGATACAAAAACTAGACAAAGACATAGCTTGAAAAGAAATTACAGACCAACATCCCTTATGAACATAGGCCCCCAAATCCTCCAATACTGGAAAACCAAATCCAGCAGCATGTAAAAGGATTATATACTACCACTAAGTGGGATTTATCCCAGGAATGTAAGATAGGTTTAATATCTGAAAATCAATCAATATAATAGGCCATATTAATAGAAAAAAGGGCAAAGCACACATGGTCATCTCAACAGACGCAGAAAAAGCATTTGAAAAAAATCCGAAACGCTTCATGATAAAAAAACATTCAACAAACTAGTAATATAAAGGAAATTCCTTAACCTGGTAAGGGGCATTCATGAAAAACCTGTGACTAACATGACAGTTAATGAGAAAGACTAAATGTTTTCCGCCTAAGGTCAGGAATGAGACAGGGCCTCTCTCACCCCTATTCAACATTGTGCTGGAGGTTCTAGCCAAGGTAATTAGACAAGAAAATAATAAAAGGTATCCAGCTTGGAAAGGTAAGCAGATGACATATTGTATATACAATATTTTAAGGAACCTACAAAAAATTAGAACGAATAAATAGGCTCATCAAGGCTGCAGGCAGAATACAAGATGAATACACAAAAATAAAATTTACTTCTATATATTACTCATGAATAATCTGAATATGAAATTTTTAAAAATCTGGTTACAATAGCATCAAAAATACCTAGGAATAAATTTAACAAAAGAAACACAAGACTCGTGCACTGAAAACTACGAAACATTGTTGAAAGAAATTTAAAAAGACCTAAACAAATGGAAAGACATGTTCATGGATTAAAAGACAATACTGTTAAAATAACAATATTCCCCGAATTGATCAATTGTTATCAAAACCCCAGCTGGTATTTTTGCAAAAATTGACAAACTGATTCTAAAATTCGTATGGAAATTCAAGAACCCAGAATAGCCAAAACAATCTTGAAAAGAAGAACAAAGTTGGAGGACTCAAACTTACCATAAAACCACAGTAATCAAGATAGCCTGATACTGGCATAAGGAAATACATATAGACCAATGGAATAGAATTGAGAGACCAGAAATAAACTCTTGCATTTGTGGTCACTTGATTTTCAACAAGAGTGCCAAGATCGTTCATTCGGGAAGAAATAGTCTTTTCAACAAAATGGTACTGGGACAATTAGATATCCACGAGCAAAACAATGAATATGTATCCCTACCTCACACCACATAAAAATTAACTCAAATTGGATCATTTTGTAAGAGCGAAATGAAAGACATAAAACTCTTATAAGAAAACATAGGCATAAATATTTTTTACCTTGAATTATACAACAGTTTCTTAGATACTACACCTAAAGTACAAGTTACAAAAGAAAATACAGATAAACTAGACTTCAGAGCTAAAAACTGCTGTGCATCTAAGGTCATTATCAAGAGTGAAAATACAACCCACAGGATGGGAGAAAATATTTGCAAATCATATATTTGATAAGGGAACTCTTATAGATCAATAAAAAGATAAATACCCCTGTTAGAAAGGGAAAGGGATTTTAATAGACAATTCTCCAAAGAAAACATACCGTGGCCAATAAACAATGAAAAGATACTCAACATCATTAGTCATTAGGGAAATGCAAATCAAAACCACTAGATACTATTTCACACCCACTAGAATGGCTATAATAATAATAATAATAAAAAGACAGACAACAACAAGTATCGGTGAAGATGTGGAGAAATTGGAACCACCTTACACTGCTGGTGGGAATGTGAAATGACAGAACCACTTGAAAAATAGTTTGGCAATGTCTCAAAAAGTTAAACATAGAGTTACTATATGGCCTTGCAATTCCACTCCCTAGGTGTATATCCAAGAGAAATGAAGACATATGTCTATACAAAAACTTGTACACAAATGTTCATAGCAGCATACTTAATAATAAAAAAAACCTGTGCCGTCGAGTCGATTACGACTCATACTGACCCTATAGGACAGAGTAGAACTGCCCCATAGAGTTTCCAAGGAGCGCCTGGAGGATTTGAACTGCCAGCCTTTAGGTTAGCAGCCATAGCACTTAACCACCACACCACCAATTAATAATAGTACAATAAAATATGTAGTGTACACAATAGTACATAAAAGCACAAGCAGTCCAAATTTTCAGCAATGGATGAAAGAAGTTAGACACAAAAGGTCATATATTGTATATTCTGTTTATATAAAATGTTCAGAATGGACATATTCATATAGACAGAAAGTAGACTAGTGGTTTCTAGGGATTGGGGAAATCTACTGGGCAAACCTGCTGCAAAAGACCTCTTTAAAGTGTTGAAAAACAGATATGTCACTTCGAGGACTAAGGTGCACCTGACCCAAGCTATGGTACTTTCAGTTGCCTCATACGCTTGTAAAAGCTGGGCAATGAATAAGGAAGACTAAAGAAGAATTGATGCCTTTGAATTATGGTGTTGGCGAAGAATATTGAATATACCATCGACTTCCAGAAGAACAAATAAGTCTGTCTTGGAAGAAGTAGAGACCGAGTGCTCCCTGGAAGTGAGGATGGTAAGACTTTGTCTCATGTACTTTGGACATGTTATCAGGAGGGTCCAGTCCCTGGAGAAGGACGTCATTCTTTGTAAGGTAGAGGGTCAGTGAAAAAGAGGAAGACCTTCAGTGAGATGGATTGACACAGTGGCTGCAACAATGGGCTGAAACATAGCAACGATTGTGAGGATGGCACAGAACCAGGCAGTGTTTTGTTCTGTTGTACAGAGGGTTGCTATGAGTCTGAACTGACTTGAAGGCACCCAACAAAAACAGGGCAGAGCGAGGTGGGGAGTAACTGCTAATGGTTACAGATCTTTTTGGAGGTGATGAAAATGTTTTTAAATTAGACAGCGCAATACGTCTTTTTCCTGGCACCAGAGGAAAGGCATTCAATATAGTATCAATATGTTTTATGTTAGCTGTAGTTTTTTTGTATATACTCTTCATCCAGTAAGGAAGTTTCCTTATATTCCTCATTCAACACCATAAATATTGAATTATATCAGATACTTTATCTACATCTATGAGGATAGTCCAAAGAATTTTGTTGTTGCCGTTGTTGGATGACAGCTTTTTATTTTTTATCTTCTTTATTTTGTTAGTGTGATAAATTGTATAAACTTATTTTCAAATGTTAAGCTAATCTTGTAGTCCTGGAATATGTGTATTACCCTTTTTATATATCACTGAATTCAATTTGTCAATAATATGTTTATGGTTTTTTCATGTATATTAGTGAAGGTTTTTTTTTTTTTCTTTCTTGTAGTGTTTTGGTCATATTTAGGTATCAGTTTTATAAAACAAATTCGGAAGCAACTTTGGAAAAGTCTGTGTAAAATGTGTAATATTTCTTTCTGCAATATTTGGTAGAATTCACCTGTTAAACCATCTAAGGCTGGAATTTTCTTTGTGGGAAGGTTTCTAATTATGGATTCAATTTCTTGAACAGAAATAAGACTATACAGATTTTCTATTTCTTAGGGAAGTTTTGATAAGTTGATTTTTTGATGAATTTGTCCATTTCATCTAAACTTTCAAGTTACTGGCAAATAGTTGTTCATAATATTCTTGTATTATCTATTTAAAGTCTCTAGGACCTGTAGTGATGTCTCCTTTTTAATGCTCAATATTGGTAATTTGTGTTTTCTACCTTCTTTTCCTTGATCAGCCATGTGAAGGATTTATCAGTTTTGGTAACATTCTGAAGTATCAATTTGTGGCTTTTTAAATTTTCTCTATAGATGTGCTTTCTATTATATCGATTTCTGCTCTCATCTTTACTATTTCCTTTATTTTTCCCCCTACTTTCTTTTAATTTGTTGCTCTTTATCTAGTTTCTTGAGATGGAAAAGAAAAACAATTTTATTTTCTACCTTTCTTCTTTTCTAATATATTCACTTAGAATTATAAATTTCTTTCTGAGAGTTGTATGAGCAGCATATCACAATTTTTGCATGTCATGTTTTTATTTTCATTAATTCAAAATACATTATATTTCCATTGTGGTTTCTTCTTTGGTCTATAGATTATCTAGAATAGTGTGGCCTCAATTCCAATGTTTGAAAATTTTCTAATTTTTTATTGATTTCTTGTTTAATTTAAATGCAATTAGAAAAATACTCTGTACAATTTTAATTGAAATTTGTTTAGATTTGCTTTAGGGATTACCATATGATATATTTTGGAAAATGTTCCATGTGTATTTGAAAAGAACATGCATTCTGCAGTTGGTAAACGAATGTTCTATATATTGTCCATTAGGTCAATTTGGATAATTGCATAGTTCAAATTTTCTATATCATTACTAATTTTTTTTTTCCTCCTTGTCTTGTTAATTGATGAGAGAAAACCAAAAAACCAAACCAACCGACATCAAGTCGATTGTGACTCATAGTTACCCTGTAGGACAGAGTAGAGCTGCCCCACAGGGTTTCCAAGGCTGTAAATCTTTACGGAAGCAGGCTGCCACATCTTTCTCTAGCAGAGCAGCTGGTGGGTTCAAACCACCGACCTTTCCATTAGCAACCCAGCACTTAACCACTGCACCACTAGGTTTCCTTGTTAATAAGAGAGATGTGTTAAAATCTCGAACTACCATTGTGTACTTGTCTATTTCTTTTAGTTCTGTAAGATTTTTTTAAATATATTTTGAAGCTATGATATTAGCGTATAGAAATTTAGGATTTTCATAGCTTCTGGTTGAGTTAACCTGCTAGAATAGATCCCCCTTTCCCACTAAATTATTTCTTACCTTAAAGTCTATTTGCTCTCATATTAATTTAGTAACACCACCTTTCTTTTGGTGAGTGTTTGCCTCGTGTATATTTTCAATTATTTTATTTTCTTTTATTCAAAGTGCACCTCTTATAAACAGCGTATATTGGGGTCTTTTTAATTCAATCTGACAATCTTTAGCTTTTAATTTGATTGTCTTTCCTTTGTGTACAATTTATACAATTACTGAAATAGTTGGGTTTAGTCTACCATCAGGCTATTTGCTTATTTATTGCACCATTATTTTTCCTTTATATCACTTTTTTTTTTAACTTTCTTTTGGATTAATTATTTTTTGTTATTCTATTTTTCTCTTCATTTGCTGTTCAGTTATGCATTCTTGTAAAATTCTTTCAGTGATCCCTGTCAGAGCAGTAGGTGGTGGTAGCTGGGCATCATCTGGTTATTCTTGGCTCAGCCTGGTGGAGGCTGTGGTTCATGCGGTCCGTTAGTCCTTTGGACTAATATTTTCCTTGTGTCTTTGGCTTTCTTCATCCTTCTTTTCTCAGAACATGCTGGGACCAATAGATGTATCTTAGACGACTGCTCTCAAGCTTTTAAGACCCCAGATGCTACACACCAAAGTAGGATATAGAATATTTTCTTCATAAACTATGTTATGTCAATTGACCTAGATGTCTTCTGAGACAATGGTCCCCAGCCCTCGGTCCCAGTAACTCAGTCCCTCAAAGTGTTTGGATGTGTCTAAGAAGCTTCTATGACTTTGCCTTGGTCAAGTTGTGCTGACTTTCCCTATATTTTGTGTTCTTTCCCTTTGCCAAAGTTAACACTTTGTCTACTATCTAGGGATTTCCCTCCTGTCCCTCATAACCATCAAAGATTGTTTCTTTCTGTGTGTAAAACTTTTCTTGGTTTTTTATAATAGTGGTCTAATACAATATTTGTCCTTTTCTGATTGGCTTATTTCCCTCAGTATAATGCCCTCCAAATTCATCCATGTTGTGAGATGTTTTGAGAATTCATCATTGTTCTTTATCATTGAGTAGTATTTCATTGTGTGTATGTACCATAATTTGTTTATCCATGCATCCATTGATGAGCATTTGTTTCCATCTTTTTGCTATTTCGAATAATGCTGCAATGAACATGGGTGTACATATGTTTATTCGTGTGACAGTTATTTCTCTAGAATATATGCCTAGGAGTGGGATTGCTGGATAGCATAGTATTTCTATTTCTAGCTTTTTAAGGAGGTGCCATGTTGTTTTCCACAGTGGTTGTACCAGTTTACATTCCCACCAATTTACATTCTCGATTCTGTTCCATTGGTCTATGTGTCTGTCATTGTAGCAATACCAGGCTGTTTTGACTGCCATGGCTCTACAGCACATTCTGAGATCAGGTAGTATGAGGCCTCCTACTTGTTCTTTTTCTTCAGTAACGCTTTGCTTATTCAGGGCCTCTTGCCATATAAAGTTGGTGATTAGTTCTACCATCTCGTTAAAGAATGCTGTTGGTATTTGGACCACTGATGGGCATTTCTTTCATTCCAAGTAAAGCTGCATATTTTAAATTGTTTATTTCGTATTTTAATATTTCATTTTATACATTCTTGTACAAAAGTGTTGACCACTTTTCTACTGGAATGTTCATTTTTGTTGATTTGTAATTGCTGTTTATATATTAACAATATTAACCCTTTATCTTATGTGTTGCAACTATTTATCCTTGTTTATAATTTTCCAATAAATTTAATTAAATGCCTTTTTAATATACAAAGAGATTTAAATTTTTATGTATAAATTCTATCATATTCTTTGTTATTTTTACCTTTGCTTTTATGTTTAGAAAGTCCACACATCAAGACCAAATATTCATTTTGGCTTTTTTTTTTTTTTTTTTGATTTCTCTTTTTACAGTTAATTCTTTAAATCCTCTGAAGTTTATATTGATGTATGATGTGATGGAAAGGTCTAATTTTACTTCTTTCCAAATAGCTAACCAAATGTCCCGGCATTATTTATTGAATAATCTGTTCTTTCCTCCA
Organism: Loxodonta africana; assembly: GCF_030014295.1. Classification (NCBI taxonomy): domain Eukaryota; kingdom Metazoa; phylum Chordata; class Mammalia; order Proboscidea; family Elephantidae; genus Loxodonta; species Loxodonta africana. The sequence continues at coordinate 89,195,343 of NC_087353.1, read as the reverse complement.
CAGGTTTGCAATGCCACTTCAGTAAGCCGAGACTTGGTGATCACCATGGCAACAGGGCTGCATTAAAAGCATTTGTTCTCACAAAGTGGTGCCCAGCCCCGCTCAGTCTGGTCTCGCTGCACATCATCCCTAATTAAGATGCACCTTTTGGTTTTGTCTTTTAAATAAATTCTCCCATTAGATTCACAATGCAGAAGAAAAATTAAGGCTAAAGCCCTTTCATATACCCAATCTGTTATGGGCTGGGCCGGCCAGGCTGGTTGGAACTGGGGGTGGTGGCAGCAAGGTGAGGAAGTGGACCTGCTGCACCCTGAGACCTGGAGGGACATCATGGAAGTCCTTCAATAGCTGGGGAGTGGGGGCAGGATGCTCATGCTTGAAAAACACAGTTCTAATGTGAAAACAGCACACACCAACAACACGAAACAAAGCCGAGACTGTACTGTTTGCCCAGCAAGAGCCAGCCTGGGACCCTAAACATCCCTCTCCTGGGACTGGAGCCTCTGCCATTAACAGGCGACAAAGCCATAAAGAAATTCAAATGTTTGTGAATTAAATTCTGTCTTATTCTTTATTTTTTCCTTTGCTTTTATGTTTAGAAAGTCTTTACACGAGTCAAGACAAAGTATTCAAACATTCCGGTAGCCTGGGGCTTCCCACCTTACGCCCCTGGAGCCCTCCTTCCTTATCAGGTATCTGTTTCTGGGTTTGGGGGGATGCAGGAGGAAGAGGAGGAGCCCTGCCTTGGGGAGGTCCCAGCAAATCTGTATGCTGGGTGAGAGGAGACAAGATCAAGATGCGGGTGACAGCGGAATGTGGGGTGGGAGAGCAAGTGAGGCGCTGCCAGTCAGGGGTGGGAGGGAGCAGGAGACGTGAATAGGAAGAAGCTCTGAGGGCAGAGACAGAATGATGGATCACCGAGAGAGGAGAGCTGCACAGGCAGCTAACTTGGGGAGTCAGCAGGCCCCTCCTGCTGCAGAGGCCCCCAGAGCTGCCTCAATTCCCACACAGCTCCTCTGGGCTGCCCTTTCTTCCACCCCTGAACCCCCTAGCCTTGCCATAAGTCCCCATTAGTTGAGGCACTTTGAATGGGTTTCTGCTGTTTACAACCAATGCAGCTAAGTAGCCCAAAGTCAGCACACAGGGGCTGGGTACGGTGCCCTTGGCCTTTGACTTGGCACACCTGTAGTTTGGCCCTGGGTCTCAAGCCTGCTCCAGCCTGGTCCAGGTGTCTTTCCTTTTATGCTCCCCCACCTCAGCCACACGGGCCTGTTCACTCTACCTCTCTCCCTTCCTCACCCTCAGGGACAGCCTGAGGGGCTGGTTATGGAGTGCACAGCAGGGCCCTGGGTGAGAGCACACCCCTCCACCTTCTCACACCCAGCAGGTCCCCAGGGGCTGCACATCCACCTCCCAAACACCTTTCAACTATCCTCTCCTTGCTGTCCCTCCAAACCTGTGTCCTTTCTCTGCTGAGCACTCTCCCCTGGTTGCCTCCACCATCGGGGTAAAACTTCAACTCTTTAACCTGCTCGTGGCCTTTCCTAGTCTGGCCTCATCTCTTCCTCCAGCTCCTATCTCCCTGCCCCTCGCTAGAACATTCTTCTGCCCACACCTTTCCCTTCCCGAAGGCCCTGAGCACATTTTGGTCCCTGCACTGGACTGGCCCTTCCCCACCCTCACCTGAGTGTTGTTGAGTACCGTCAAGTCAATTCCAACTCATCGTGACCCATAGGACGGAGTAGAACTGCCCCATAGCGTATCCTAGGCTGTAATCTTTACAGGAGCAGATCACCAGGTCTTTTCTCCCGCAGAGCTGCTGGATGGTTTCGAACCACTGACCTTTCAGTTAGCAGTCGAACGATTACCCACTGTGCCACCGGAGCTCCTTTTCACCTGGATAACTCCTACTTATTATTTTAGATTCGACGTCTGTGCCACCTCCTCGGAGAGGACTCCCCAACCTGCAGATGAGCTGGGTGCTCCTCCTGGGGACCCCTGCTCCCTGGGTTTCCTTCAGTCCTCATTTGCTGTCACTGATCTTTGCTCTTTGGGAGCTCCGTGCAGGCAGGGTCTGGGCTGGGTGGATCAGGACCAGGACAGGGCAAGCTTGGGGCAGTGCATGGGGCATGGGGCATCCTTCGTCCCTGCCCAGGCCGGCAAGCCACCCATGCTGGGGCCAGCGCTGAGCCAGAGCCTTCCTGGGGTCCTGGCCCTTGGTGAGGCCATATCCATCCCAAGGGCTGGATCAAGATGGGCTGTCTCCCTATAGTGCCTGGGAGAATTTGTAAATGCAAGTCCGTCCATGCCCTGTGGTGTGGATAGGCCGCTGCTGACCCTCAGATGGGAAAATCCTGGGGAAAATCCTGAAGAGGTGCAGCCGAGTCAGCTCCTGTCGTGGTTCCTGGGGAGGGGCAACATTTGGCAGCAGTCCCGTGATCATAAATTCACTGCAAACCCCATATTGTCCAGATGCAAGGCCACATCCCACAGCCAGGACAGAGCCGGATCCCCACTGGAGCCTGAGATTCTGGTGTCCTCTCTGCTGTGCTGGGCACTGGGGGCTGCTCTGCAGTGAAGAAAGGACACTCTCACCAGCTCTCACCCTCCTGGCCCAGACCCCTCCTCTGAGAAGCTAAGCTCTCCTGAAATGGGCCCCTGCAGAAAAAGACTCAAAACTAACTCCCAGAGCTCCCATTGTGCGCAGTCCTGATACCTGAGATCAGAGCTTCCACTCGTGTGCTGCGAATGAGCTCCAGATGTGCTAGGATGTTGGTTGGCCTTTGGAGGCTGCCAGGGCAGGGCACGGATGGCCAGAGACCCTGGGCTGGACTTCTCTGCTGGACACAGCCTGGTCTGTTTACCTTGTGTGGTGGGCACGTACTATCATATTCTCTGCATGGCGTGAAATGAGAAGGTCGAGCAGCTCTGCCTCGGGTGAGGGCAGAACAGCTCCGTTCGAGGGGCAGCCAGGCCTGACATGCTAGCTCTCCTGCTGTGGCCCGTGTCACTGGGGTTCTTGCTGTGCCAGGAATCTTACAAAGACGGAAGACAGTGCTTTGGTAGAGGGCTGCAGGGACTGTGTTCCCAAGTCCCACAGAAGCCTCGCAGATCTAGCCTCAGGATTGGCTGAAATGCCTGGAATATGTTGATCCTACACAAGGGATTTCAGAGCTGCCAGGGACCCTACAGAGCCCTGGTGGCCCAGTGGTTAAGAGGTTGGCTGCTAATCAAAAGTTTGCTTCTTGGAATCCCTATGGGGCAGTTCTACTCTGTCCTATAGGGTCGCTATGAGTCGGGATTAACTTGATGGCAATGGGTTTGGATCTTTTTGTTCAGGGACTCCACAGGTCATTGTAGAGGTTAAGAGTGTAGACTCCTCTTAAAAAGTTTAGCATAGAATTCCCATACCAACCAAACCAGTTACCATCAAGTCAATTCCAGCTCATGGCGACCCCGTCTGTTGCAGACTGGGACTGCACTCCATAGGGTTTTCAAGGCTGTGGCCTTTTGAAAATGGATTGCCAGGCCTTTCTTCTGAGGTGCCTCTGGGTGGGTTTGAACTGCCAACCTTTCAGTTAGTAGCCAAGGCACCACCCAGAGACTCGAGAATTACCGTATGACCCAGCAGTTCCACTCCTTGATACATACCCAAAAGCCTTGAAAGCAGGGACTCAGACACATGTACATCATAGGTGAACCTTGACAACATGGTGCTAAGTGAAAAAAGCCAGACATAAACGGCTACATATTGTGTGAACAGGCAAATCTATAAAAACAGAAAGTAGCTTAATGGTTGCCTAGGGCTGAGGGGAGGGAGGAATGGGGAATGACTGCTAATGGGTACAGGGCTTCTTTTTTGGAAAGTGATGAAAATGTTCTGAAATTGATTGTAGAGATGCTTGCACGACTCTGTGAATATACTAAAAAAACATGGAATTGTACACTTAAAACGGTTAAATTGTATATACATGAGTTATATCTCAATGAAGTTGTTACCGGTATAAAGACGAAGATGTGTAGGTTCCACGGTCAGATGGCCTGGGTTCAAATCTGGACTCTACCACTTACTAGTTGTGTAACCTTGGATAAGTTACTTACCCTCCTTGGGCTTCCCTTTTCCTACCTGCAAAATAATCATGAAAGCACCTGTTTCATAGGTGTAGGGGTTAAATGAGTCAATACATGGTGAGGCTTAGAACTGGGCCTGACACACAGTGATGACAAGAAGCAGTAGCTGCTCTCACTAGTTTAGTGATGCAGGCTGTTTGTTTGACAAGCCCAGAGAGGTACAGTGACCTGCCCAAGGAAACTGTGGTCAGCTGGACAATGGTTTCCAAAAGGCATGTGTATACCTTCATCCCTGGAACCTATGCATGTGACTTTATTTGGAAAAATGGTCCTTGCAGATGCAATGAAAAGGACCTAGAGATCACCCTGGGTTACCCAGGTGGTCCCTAAACCCAATGACACACAGAAGAGAAGGCTGTGTGAAGACGGAGGCGCAGACTGGAGAGGTGGAGACGCAAGCCTGGGAATGCTGGTAGAAGCTGGAAAAGACAAGGAGTGGATTCTCCCCCTGAGCGTCCAGAGGGAGCGTGCCCAGCCAACACCTTGATTTCAGACTTCTGGCCCCCAGAACTGTGAGAGAATAAATTTCTGGTGTTTTAGGTAACCAAGTTTGTGGTAGTTTGTTACAACAGCCCTGGGAGATTAATACAGTCCTTCAGTCCACAAGATCAGAGCCAGGACCTTGACCCCAATTCTCACTCAGGGCCCTTTATGCATTTGTCTATGAACAAAAACCAGAACCAACACTGGGTACCAATGAAGGTTTGGAGGCAGATTCTATGATCCCCTTTGACAGGCGAGACACTGAGAGGCCGAGGGCCCAGTTGTCACTTGCTCAGGTCACACACTCATGAGCAGGCGGGCTGGGATGTGTGAGCAAGGCTGTCTCCTTCGGGACATGCCGGCTCATTAGATTTACCAGTGCCTGCCTGGAAAAGTATTTAATGTGCTTTTTACAAGGCATTGATTTCAAGTTAATTAACTTGCAATTGAAAGTTATAGGTGGCATTAGAATTTATTAATAACATTGGAAATAAATCACCCTGGAATTCAATTAATTGAAAATCTCATGAAATTCTGTTTTTATAATCCATAAAAAAAAAGTCTGGAAGAGAAGTGTTCTAGAAACCTCTGGGGTGGTTGGAATTGCAGGTGTGGTATAGTTGGGGTGGGGGAGGGGGCCTTCTGTTCTTTCTGACTTGGATATCCATTGGCTCACCTGCCCACTGCCTCAGTCACTGCCTCCTGGGGTCTGGGAAGGAGTCCCTTTCCTGCTGTGAGTGTTCTGTCATTTGCCCAGTGACTCACTGTACAGCCTTTCAGTTCTCCACTTGCTCTGTACAAGGCCAGAGCTGGGAATTAGGGATGCAAATACAACCATTCCCATAGGAAGCTCACAGCCTAATGCAGGAGGCAGAGCCATGAGGGTACCTTTGGATCTTGGTAGATGATAACTGGGGCTGGGGGACCCCAATGGTATCTCAACTGTCTCTGGCTAGGGCTTGGGCTCAGAATTAGGCAGTTCCTGCCAATCCAGAGAATTGCCCTGCGGATCTTTGGGACACATCAAGGGCAGGGTGAGAAGGGTGTGTCCTCCAAATGCCTTTCCTGCCCAGCCTGGCGTGGGCCATACAGAGCCAAAGTCCAAGAGAGACCATTTCCAGTGCATTCTGGGAAGGGAGATGCTTGGTACCCTGGAATACTCTTGGGTGTAGACTCAGGGTCCCAAAGCCCCTGGGTGCCAAGCTAGTGTCTGATTAATTTTCAGCCTCACCCTGATCCCCTCCTGATCCAGGAAACAGATCACAATGTGTTCTCTTGAGTCCCAGGGTCGAAAGGGTGGAGCAGGAAATATGGGATCCTAAAGAAGCGCAGGTGGTTTGCAGCGGGCTGCTAACCCACCCAATGGCCCTGCAGAAGAAGGCCTGGTGAACTACTCCATAAAGATCACAGCCAAGAAAATCCTATGGAGCAGTTCTACTCTGTAACACATGGGATCACCATGAGTTGAAATCAACTCAGTGGCAATTCAGTTTTTTTGTTGCTGTTGTTATGGGAGAAAAAAACTGAAGATGTTAATAATTTCATTTTACTTTAATTTCAATGTTCATGGAAACAGCAGTCAAAAAATCAAATAACTTCTTGCATTGGGGAAATATGCCGCAAAATACCCCTTTAAAGTTTTAAAAAGCAAGATGACATTCTGATGACTAAGGTGCGCCTGACCCAGGTCATCATCTTTTCAATTGCATCATATGGATTAGAAAGCTGGGCAATGCAAAGGAAGACGGAAGAAGAACTGACGCCTTTGAATTGTGGTGTTGGTGAAGAATGTTGAATATACTGTGGACTGCCGAAAGAACAAACAAGTCAGTCTCAGAAGAAATACAAGCAGAATGCTCTTTACAAGCAAGGATGGTGGAACTTCAGCTCCCTTATTTTAGACATGTCATCAGAAAAGACCAACCCCAGAAAAGGACATTATGTCTGGTAAAGTAGAGGACCCACGAATACGAGGAAAACCCTCAATAAGGAAGATTGGCTCAACAGCCACAACAACGGACTCAAGCACACCAATGATCATGAAAATGACAAGGAACCAGGCAGCGCTTTGTTCTGTTATACACCTACTCCTCACTTAGGGACTATCTCGTTATCTGATATTTCAAATTTAAGACAATAGTAAAAAACTTACTATCAGACTATTTTGCGCCTTAACGACGTACATCTGGCAGTAACAAACATAGAGGTATGAGGCGAGAGTAACACTGGCTGTGATGGTTATGTGTCACCTTGGCTGGGCCATGATTCTCAGTGGCGTGGCAGTTATGTAATGATGTAATTTGTTAGTTATGTAATGATGTAGCCATCCTCCATTTTGTGATCTGATGTGGTCATCCTCCATTTTCTTGTAACACCAATTTTCTCATAACATCCTGGTCTTTGGAACCTACCATGTCGATAAGTAGGGAGTGGCTATATATAAGGTCGCCATGAGTTGAAGTCAACTCCTCAGCAACTGAAAACACTGGAGTCCCTGCGTGGCGCAAAGAGTTAATGTGCTCAACTGCCATCCAAAAGGTTAGAGGTTTGAGTCCACCCAGAGGTTCTCAGAAGAAAGGCCTAGTGATCTACTTCTTTTAAAAAATCAGCCATTGAAAACCCCCTAGAGTACAGTTCTACTCTGACACTCATAGGGTCAAAATGAATCAGAATTGGCTCCACAGCAACTGGCTTTATTTTATCATGATTCTTAGGAGGAACACCCGCTTGGGAGCTGGGAGTCCTGGACTGACTTTTTGACCAAGGCCACCCAGCATCTGCTTGCCCTCCACCCAAGGCAGAGACTTGTGCCTAGGCTGGTCTTCCTCCCACAGAGCTTCCTCAGGCCCCTTAACTCTCCCAGCCCCCCTCTTCCCACAGACACCAGCTCCCTCACAGCCCTGAGAGTGTCTGAGGCCCAAGTGAGCACGCGTGACCAGGCATTGTACGCCCCTCACTCTCAGCTCTGGCACCAGCTTCTCATCCTGGGCAATATCCAAAACAGTTCATGAGCAGTATAGCCTCCACCAGTCAGAACAAACACTGGAGCTGGCTCCTGAATTGTCACAGTCCTCAGAGAAGGGCGGGGATGCTGGTAGACACTTGGGAGGCTGGGGTCAGCAGCTCCTTACCAGCCAGTACGGGAGTGTTTCAATATTTTAACAAAAGGTTAGTTGCCCCAGTGGGTTCCATTGAAGGTCAGCCCAGCCCCTGTCCCCTCCACTCTGTGTCCACTACATCAGGGCACAGGCCAGCAGATACCTTCTGGCTGAAGGGCCCTGAATTTCTGCTTTGGCCGTTGGCTGGCTGCAGTGGAGCGGGCAGGGGTCCCTGGCTATAGGCCGAGGAGCTACATTCAGGTCCATACTCTGGGTTTACACCAACCCTGCCTAGTGACTGCGGCTGTTGCTATTCCCTCTGCCTAGAATCTTCTTCCCCCACATAGGTGTTCAGGGAGACCCTCGGGCCTTTCTCACCATGTGGATTGGGGGGATGCCCAGAGTCTGGGTCCTGTCTGAGTCCTGCAGTCCTTCAGTGCCTCGTACCAAGTGGGAGCTCAGCTGGATGGGGGAGGTGAGAGAGAGCCACGGAGCCAGAGAGCTCAGCCATAGGCCAGGGACCACGCCAGGGTCTTGGACTTAGCAAGGACTATAGCTGGACTCGAGGTCAGGACCTCACAGGAGAGAGCCTGGAAGGGAAGATGTTACCGTAGTGATGTTAGCCACTTCCCTACCACACACAGGCACGTACACTAGCACACACACACAAGCATGCAGACTTGTATGTGCACTCCTACATGCACACAGACTCACACATGCACCCACACGTGCACACTCTTGAGCACATTTGCACATGTACACGCATTTGCACACCCACTCACACACAGCAGGGCCTGGAGACAGTTGGGTTTGAGAAGACAACTTTGATCTGGACCCTGGGACAGTAGGAGAGAAGGTGTGTGCAGCACACAGTGGTGGGAGGGGGACACCGGGATGTTTCCCCGCATAGTGGAGGGAATCGAGAGCAGAGGAGACCTGGGACGTGGGGAGGAGCCAAGGTGTGGTGAGGTGAGCGGGTGGTGTTAATTGTCCCTCATTAAACCCCTGGGTGGCCCCACAGGTGGCCCCGGAGTAGGAGTGGGAGGTCTCACCTGCCCTCAGAGCTTGGCCTGGAGCCCACGCTGCACTGGGCTGACCTCTGAACCCACTTGCCCAGTGGAACGAGGGCAGGGCTGGAAGCCGTGCAGTGGGACGGTTGGACAGTGGGACTGGCCAGCTCCGTGACCTCCCAGCTGGGGCTCTGGGTGCTCGCTTCACCATCTGAGTCTTGGGGTGGGAACTGAACTTAGAAGTACTCGGTGGGGGGGGCCTCCATATGTGGCAGAAAGGCCCTCATGGTGCAGGACAGAACCAAAGACAAAATGGGCCCAGCCTGCTTCCTTGGGATGCAGGGGTCAGACAAGGTGATAGGTCTGAGAATTTTGCACAAACCCAGGTGCTATGCTCCAGCTGGGGCTGTAAGTGCTGGAATGCACTCAGGCCCTTCCCGACCTGCTCTCTCTCGTTTTCTGCAGGTATCGCGGGCCTCTACGTGGCCTGGGAGATGGCACCCATGAGCTGGACAAAAGCAAGGAGAAGCAGTCTGCCCAGACTTCCTGGGCTGGAGCCGTTCTGCAATGAGACAAGCAGGGGGAATGGGCCAAGATGCCAGGGACCAGGATGTAGAGTCCAGCTTTGGGGCCAGGACAAGAGAGCCACAGCAAATTCCGGAGCAAGGGAGCAAGGGAGGGGCAGTCAGGTCTACATTTCAGAAAAATCATTCTACAGCCAGATGGAGCAGAAAGATCAGACTGACCAGAGAGAACCCACCACATCTGCCTGTCCCTTACAGGTCAGTTCTTGCCCCCGCTCCCACCCCAGAAGCATCCAGGGTCTCCATAATCTGACAGTCCCTCTCTTAAGGTCCCGTCTCTGCCACCAGGTCTGGGAGAATTGAAGCCTACTGGTGTGTTTCATTCAGGGGTACAGGATATGGTTTGTCAGATGGTATTTGGTCTCTTTTAGAGGTAGTGCCCTTCTGCCTGGGTAATTATTGTGGGGCGTCACCCAGTGGAGGAGGGGCTCAGGGCAGGGTGTGGGGGCTGGAGAGAGCTGAGAACAAGGCCTGGAGAAAGAAAAGGGTCCTGTGCTTGGCTCCCCAGCCCTCCAGGGGAAGCCCCTACACCACTGCCTGGCCCTGCCCTTCTCCTCCCCTCCTGCACCCCTGAGTGTACACTCTCGGGTACACTCCTGCCCATGGGGCTTAACCATTGAACCTCCCTCCTTCATCCTCCAAGCCTTTGCAGATGCTGTTCCCCCTGCCTGGAATGGCCGGCCATTCCTCAGTAGCCGACTCCACTGACCCTAAGTCCTCGTCTCCTCCACAGTTCCTCCGTGGTCACTCCTTTTTGCAGCCGTGGCCATGTGGCCATCCCCCACTTGTCACAGTGGCCTGGATTTGTCTATATGTCACCCACTCTGCCACTATAGTTGGGCCCACAAGGGACGGCTCCCCTCAGTACCTTTGGGTCACTGTGGCCTGGCTCAGGGTCACTTTCAGAAGCTGTTGCTAAGTGTTCTTCCTAAGTACTCAGGTCAGCGTCCCATACAGCGTTCCTTTACCAAACAAACTGACACTCTGGGCCAGGCCCTGGGCTGGGGGGGAAGACAGAAACCAACCAGACCCCAACCTTGTCCTCAAGGAGCTGAGGGGGTGTCAACGGGAGCCAAGGATGTTCTGGGGAGACAACATGGGCCACAGAGCTGGTGCTCAGCCCCAAGGTTCCAGCTGGGAAGGTGGGATCCTGCAGTGGGGAGGGCTTCAGAGCACAGTGTGGATGAGGACAGCCCTCTCAGGGCCCCCTCATGGGAGGGATGGGGAAGCCCCACCAGGCCTTAAGTCGGGGACACAGCCTCCTGGAATCAGGCCTGCACAGAGCCCTGGGTAGCAAACCAAGGCTGGCGCTACAGCCGAGCCCCTCACTGATGGTTCGGGGAAAGAACCCAGGCACTGCATCCTGAATTGGACTCATGCCTGATTGATCTTTGGGACAAACGCCTGTGACATCTGAGACCCTCAGGTCCCCGAGGTACCAAAAGGGGCAAGAACGGTGCTACCTGGCATGTTGGCTGCAAATGCCCTCTGTGGACAAAGTGGGCCTGCTTGATTTTTATGTTTCTCTAAAGATGAAAGAGAGAGTGTCTCTCTGCATCTTGAATAAGGCAAGTTGGGAGCAGTAGACCCTTCCTCAGCTCAGCCCTGCAAGAGTGCATCACTTTACTCTGAGCCAAAGCCCTGACCATGGCCCTCCGCCCCACCTAGTCCCTGCATCTGGCTTCCTCTACTCGCCCCCTCACCGGCTCCGGCCACCCTGGCTTCCTGGCTGTTCCTTGAGCCTCTGGCGTAGGACTGTGGCTGTTGCTATTCCCTCTGCCTAGAATCTTCTTCCCCCACATAGGTGCTCAGCTTACCCCTCCAGCTGCAGTGTTTGTTCAAATATCACCTTCCCAATGGAGCCTTCCCCACCTCCCTATTTAAGGCACAACCACCAACCCTTAGTTTTTCCAAGACTTTTATTCCTTCTCGCCTGCCATATTGTTTGCTTTAAATATATATATTTATTGCCTGCTTTTACTTCTCCCACTGGAACTGTCAGCTCCACGGGTGGGGATTCTTGTCTCTTTTGGCTGCTGAGTATCCCTAGGGCCTAGAACAGGGCCTGGCTCAATAAAAGGTCTCAGGGAAGATTTGTTCAGTGAGCCAAAGAATGAAAGAATGACACATGCTTTCCTAACTCCTGTCCTGGGAAAGGAGCCCTGGTGGTGCAGTGGTTAAAGAGCTAGGCTGCTAAACAAGAGGTCAGCAGTTCAAACCCACCAGCCACTCCTTGGAAAACCCTGTGGGACAGTTCTACTCTGTCTTATAAGGTCACCATGGACTATGAGTTGAAATCCACTTGACGGCAATGGGTTTGAGTTTTTTGGGTCCTGGGAAAAGTAATCAAAGGGGTAAGGACCAACTCCCATTCAACACACACACACAGATGCCCAGCTGTTCCGGCTAAGGTTTTAGGCAACACTCTCCCCTTACCCTGGGTCTCCCCAGCCCTTGAGTGAGCCTTGCCAGCTCAGGCCCAGGGCGGTGTGGCTGGAAGAGGAGTCCCATCAAAGAAGACTCTGTCTCATGTACTTTGGACATGTTATCAGGAAGGGACCAGTCCCTGGAGAATGACATCATGCTTGGTAAAGTAAAAGGTCATCAAAAAAGAGGAAGACCCTTAAGGAGATGGATTGACACAGTGGCTGCAACAATGGGCTCAAACATAGCAATGATTGTGAGGATGGTGCAGGGCCGGGCAGTGTTTCTTCCTATTGTACATAGATTCTCCATGAGTCGGAACTGACTCTACGGCACCTAACAGCAACAGGGTAGAACTGCTCTGTGAAGTTTTAAGGCTGTGACCTTTCAAAAGCAGATTGCCAGGCCCTTCTTCAGAGGCACATCCGGGTGGGTTTGAACTGCCAATCTCTTGTTTAGTAGTTGAGCTCTTAACCATTTGTGCCACTGGGTCACCACAGCTGTGGTTGCCATGAGTTGGAATAGACTCCAGCGGCAACTGGTAACATCCATTTACCCACCAGATATCCAGCTCCCAGCAGGGGTGTAGCTCTGGTTTACTGGTGGGTCCTGGGCACATAAGCACATAGCAGACACTTAATACATTTAAATGATGGTCACGGGTGACTCAGCAGTGCTCTGGGACTCAGAGTTGCCCGTGAGGCTCCCGACTAGAGCATGTGGCTCCCCTGGGGCACCAAACCAAAAAAAAAAACAACGAACCCATTTGTCCTTGAGTCAATTCCAACTCATAGCAACCCAACAAGACAGAATAGAATTGCCCCCTAGGGCTTCCAAGGAGCAGCTGGTGGATTCAAACTGCTGACCCTTGAGTTAGCAGGCAAGCTCTTAACCACTGAGTCACCAGCGCTTCACGCTGGGGCAGGGAGGAGAAAATGTCCCTGACCCTAGGCCTGGGCAGGGGGGTGGGGGGTGGGGTCCTTCTGCCCAGGGCCCTGAGGCCTCCCCCACTTTGCACTCCTTCTGCAGTCTGCCTTGCAGAGCTAGGGGCTGGGCCCACCCTAGATGTGGCCCTGCTGGGCGGGGGGCCTCTGAGGAAGCTGTATAGGCTTTCCTCACTCTTGCAGCCACCTCCCTCCCTGGGGTCCCGCCTCTGAAGCCTTGTGGTGGCCTTGGCTCTCGGGAGTCCCCACCTGGGTTCTCTTGAGGTTCAAAAGGATGCAGGGCAGCCCACCACCACACACACAGTCGCCACTGACACATGACGCCACAGCCCACAGTGGGGAAAGCACCTTTATTGTTAGAGTGTTACCTGCCTGTGACGGCCTGCCCCCGCCGTCGAGAAAGAGTGGCCGAGGGCAGGCCTGCCTCAGGGAGGAGCAGCTGAGGCCCTGTGGGACCAGCCCAGAGCCTCACACAAGCACCAAGGGCCCAGAGACGAGTTGCCCCTGCTGTGAGGGGACACGTGCCAGGGGCACTAGCACCTTTGAGTTGGCTGCCATTGCAGAGTCCTGGGTCTTGGCCAGAGAGAGAGGAGCACTGGCGGGGGCTGGGTCACAAGGAGACCGTGGCCTGAGAGGGGCCTTGAGGGATGTGGTCTGGGCTGCTAAAGAGGCAGTGGGGCAGGCCGCCTGTGCGCCCACAGCCTGAGGGGCAGGAGCTTTCTCCCTGGCAGAGCCTGGGTTCTGAACAGCTTCCCTTTTTCTGGGTTGTCTAGGGGACGTTAGACTTGCTGAGTAACAGGGGTCCCTACAGATTTCCCAGACGCTGGGGGTGGGCAGGAGGCTGCACCCCCTGACATCACTCTTTAGGATGCACATTCTCATTAAATCCTCCTTCCTTCAGGCTCAGAGAGGGGTGGGTGTGGCAGGGCCTGGCTGCAGCCTCAGGTGGGCGGGTTCACTGAGGCTGAGAGGCGGCCAAGTTTGATGTCAACCTGGTTCTGGCCCTTGCACCCACAGGGCTCCTGTCACATGCTTCCGAGTCCATGGGACTGTTGTGGGTTCATTCAGGGTCTCCCTGGCCTCAGAGAGTAGCTACAGGCCAGGCCAGGCCGCCCCCAGCCCATGCAGCAGACACGGGGGAAGGTGGCTGAGAAACGGGGGCTTCCTGCTGGCTGGAGGGGAGCGCCTGCCCTGCGCCCTCCCTGTCTGAGTTTCCTCATCAGAGGAGGGAGCTGGCAGGCTAGAGAGAACACTGGAGCTGAGAAGCCTGGGTTCAAAGCCTGACCTGGGTGTGGGCAGGTTATTTACACTCTCGGAGCCCATTTCCCTCTGCGCAAAGTGGGGACAGTAAGCCTACCTCCTAAGGATTAAATGAGACAAGGTACATAAAGCTCCTCGCACAGGGCCCCAGACATAGCAGGGGCCCAATAAAAGAGTATGATTATTTCCATGTCTATCTCCCAGCCCACCCAGACTCCGTCTCCAGGGTGGGGGAGGGCAGGAGCAAGGGAGGGCCTGCCAAGGGTGCTGATCCTCTCCAGACCCTGCCCCTGGAGGTGCCATCTGTTCTCAAGGCCCCCAGGCCCTGGGAGCCAGTGTCCCTCACAACTGTTCATGCTCAGAGCCTGGCCTGCCCCACTCAGAGTTTCTTCAGCAACCATCAGCGGCACAGGCTCTAGGGCTGGGTCTCCGACCAGGGCTGGGGTTGTCCTGGAGAGCTGGGCTCTTACTTCCGCCCGCTGGCATGGCCAGCGCTCTTCTGCCCAGGAGCCGGGCCAAGCAGGGCAGCAAGAGCACCATCAGCTGGGGGACCACCTCGCTTCATCTTGAGGTTGGCTCTTAGAGCAGCATCCTGGCCGGAGCCCCCCTCTGGGGAAGCCAGGGAATCTGGAAAGAGAACAGGAGGGCGGGCTTGGCACAAGGCCTTGGGAACACTCGGAGGAGTTTTTGTTTCCAGACCTTGGCCAGAGAAAGAGACCCTGCGCCTGCGTGGACAGGGCAAAGCAGCAGAGGGCTTTTGGCTCCTTGCACACTCATTCATTCACCCATCTATCCATTCGTTTGCTCATTCATATATTCATCCAATTATTCACCCATTCATTCACTCATTCTCCTATTCACTCATCCACTCATTCATCTGTTCTTCATTCATGGAGCCCTGATGGTGCAGTGGTTCAGAGCTGGCTCCTCATGTACTCATTCATTCACCCATCCATCCTTTTACTGACCCATCCATTCATTCATTCATTCACAGAGCCCTGGTGGTGCAGTGGTTAAAAGCTTGGCAGCAGGGGGTTTTCGGCTCCTTGCACACTCATACATCCACCCATCCATCCATCTATCCATTCACCCATTCATTCGTTCATACATTCTTCAACAAATGTTGATCTCAAGAAAGGTGTCCGTCACCACACTGACAAGGGGGCTCCCAGCCTGCCACAAGAGACATGGAAACAGCACTGCACACTATACCGAAGTCTCTGCAGACCACTGTGAGGACAGAGAGGAGAAGCTCAGGAAGGGCTCCTGAGAAACAGGCCTTTGAAGCAGGCTTGGAGTATGAGTCAGGGTTCACCAGCAGAGGGACCGGCAGAAGGACAAAGGCAGGGAGGTGGGAAGGAGCCTGGGATGTTTGGGTGGTAGCTTTGTGTCACTGGCATAGGGCTGTGCTTGGGAGAAACTTGTGGAATTCAGCTGGTGAGCCTGGAAGCCGTCCATGGGCAGCAGGGAGCCGCTGGGGAGGGTCTTTAAGCAGGGGAAGGACATGGTCAGGTTGGGGTTTGGTGAAGGCCATCTGGCAGTTGAATGGAAGGCACTGAGGTAGGGAGACCAGCATACCCCAGGAGCAGTGGTGGGGGAGGGAGACTCCCAGTTAGGTGGGCAGGCTGTACCCGCCTGTCCTCAGGCCCTTGGCACTCACCATGGATACCAATCATGTGCTCCAGGATAAGCACTCTCTCCGCCAGGATCTTCAGGGCCTCCCGCAGCTGCTGCACCCCCTCGCCCTGGCAGGTGGGGAATGGGCGTGTCAGGGCCAGCTTCAGGATGGAGTCGGGCCATCCTGCTACCCTGTCCGTGCCCTCCCAGCCCTCCCCCACCTCCTCGCACCTGTCACCATCGTCACTACAAACAGCCTTCACTTACTGCACACCTAGTATGTGCCAGGCCCTGTGAGGTCTGGATTGGAATCCTGTTCACAAACAAGGAGCCTGAAGCACAGAGAGAATAACCAACATCCCTGTGGACACACAGCCTGCAAGTGGCTGACCTGGGCTTCAAGCTCAGACCTGCTGGCCTCGAGCCTGGGCTTTTCCTTCTACCTTGGCTGTCTGCTGCTTCCCATGCACCCCCTTCTTTTCAGAAGACACCATAACAGGGGTGGAGCACAGAGTACAGGGCCCTGAAGGTGGTGTTTCGCCCACATCCATTCACGCACCCATTCATTCACCCATTCAAGCAAACCCTGCAGAACAGGCCCAGGGCAGGCTGCATGTGGCCACACCAGACGAGAGAGAGGAGGGGGGCTGACACTCCTCAGAGCTTAGGCAGGAAGGTGTGGTGATCAAGGCTATGTTTCAGGGGCCCGGTCTACACATGAATGAGCAAAGACAAGATCCTGATTTATTGAGAAAATAGATGTCAAAGCCACTTTGTAAGGAAAATTGGTGGTGAAAAGACCAGGCCACTGTCCCTGACCAGCCCAGCCCCAGCCATCAGCTGCCTTTGCCTGATATGACATGTCAGACCTGTCAGGTTGAGCTTAATTAAGCTTAAAACAAAACCAAAAACCAAAGAAAACCAAAAAGCATCCTACTGAGTTGTAAAAGAGATGTCTTCTATTGTGGGTTGAATCGTATACACCAAGAGGTAACGTTGAAGTCTTAACCCTTGGTACTTGTGAATGCGAAGTCGTTTGGAAATAGAGTCTTTGAAGATGTTATCAGTTAATATGAGGCTATACTGGAGCAGGGTGGGTCCTAATCCTATATGACTGGTGTCCTCGTAAAAGAGAAGAAGAGACACAGACACACAGAGGGAAGATGAAGGCAGAAATCAGAACGCCAGGGATTGCTGGCCATTGCTAGAAGCTAGGAGGGAGGCAGGGAACAGATTCATCCTCAGGGTTCTCAGAAGGAATCAACATGGCCGACACCTGATCTCGGACTCCCAGCCCCCAGAGCTGTGAGGCAATAAATGTCTGATCTTATAAACCACCCAGTGTGTGGTACTTTGTCATGTCAGCCCTAGAAAACTCATGCACACACTGAATTGCCCCCACTCCCAGGGCTGAAGACATACGTTACCTCTGTGGCCTTCTCCCCTTCTTCCCCCTTCACACCAGGCTCTCCCTAGGAAGTGAAATCATGGGTCACCAGCCTGTGTGGGTATGGGGGACCCTCTCCACCCTCTTCAGTGTCTCAGACAGACCTCTGGGGCCTGCCAGGGAGTCAGGGGCACTATGGGCAGGCAGGGTCTGGGGACTGGATGCTGGGGGCCCTGGGCCTTGACAGCCACACCCAGGTGGGGGTGGACTCCTGACCTGGGCTGCAGTCTCAGGGCACCCTCTGCACAGCCTGGCATGGAGAGGTGTCTACGGTCAACTTTAGGTGCTTAATTCTGCTCACAGGGTAGGGAGGGTCCAGGCTTGGAACTTGCAGGCTCAGGTCTCAGCTCTTTAGAGAATAAGCCCCCTGCCTCTCAGGGTGCCTTTTCTGCCTCTAAAATGGAGCCGGTAATACTAGAGCCCTGGTAATGCAATGGTTAAGTACTCAGCTGTTAACTGAAAGATCAACACTTCGAATCCACCAGCTGCTCTGTGGGAGAAAAGATGTGGCAATGTGCTCCCATAAAGATTACAGCCTAGGAAACTCTGTGGGGGCAGTTCTACTCTGTCCTATAGGGTTCCTATAAGTCAGAACCAACTCAACAGCACCCAATATCAGCCTCATAGTAACATCTCTGTGGCCACGCTACTGCGTGGCCTTGAGCAAGTTACTTCACCTAGCTGCGCTTCGGTTTCCTCATCTCTAAAATGGGAGTAATAATAGAACCTGCTGCACAGTTATTAGGAAGATTAAGTAAATCAACATTTATAACGAGTTTAGAGTAGAACCTGGCACCCAGAGCTGCGATGAAGGTGTTCACCACTGTTGTTATCTGTTACCAGGCAGAAACACAGGAGGCATGGCTTTGGAGCTGACACACTGAAGTTTAAATCCTGGCTGTGCCATTGCCCAGCTGTGTGGCTGTGTGACCTTGGGAAAGTTGCTTAACCTCTCTGGGCCTTAGGCACCAGTTCTGGCAAAGTGGGATAACGAGGCACCATCTCCATGGGTTGCTCTGAAACTTAAACTATAGGTGGCAGAGTGTCTCTATGGTGGCCAGCACATAGCTAGCTCCTCCTCCCCTGCCCTATGCCTCCTACATAAGGCAGCAGGCTAGGACACCTTGGCCACGGAGACCGGAGCTGAGATTCATAAAGTCTTGCTTCTAAGAAGGGCAATTACAGGCCAGCTTTTCTAAGTCTCTTACTTCCGGGAGGTGCAAAGAAGGGAAGAGGCTTTCCAGGTTACACAGAGCATTGATTCCAGGGCCTAAGGTCACAAAGCACTTTAACCCAGGGGCCAGGGCACACAGGACATTGACCCAGGGACCCAAGTCACACAGGACACTGACCCAGGGGCCCAGGTCACACAGGACATTGACCCAGGGGCTCAGGTCACCTAGGACATTGACCCAGGAGCTCAGGATCACACACAGAGTTGCCCCAGGGGCCCAGACTCCCTAGAGGAGACCACAGGACTCTCATCCAAGCCCCCTGATCTCCTCAGCATCCCTAAAAAGGGGAGACTATATCAGCCTTTTCTTAAACACCCCGACTGAGGCCCCCTCCCAAGGTCACCCCTTCTCAGTTTGGGCAGCTTGGACTGCACCCAGGTTGCCCCTATCCCTTCCTCTGCCCATCTTGGTTGGGTGGAAAAGGCCAAGCTTGGGAAAGCTCTGGGGCTGCCAAAGACAAGCTCCCACTCGGCGCCCTGGGCCCCCGTCAGTGCCCTGGGCCCCCGTCAGAGTCCGCTGCCCCACAGAGGGTGTGGCCCTGGGTTTGCAGGTTCATCCCCACAGACCCACACTTACAGATGGCCCCGTCATGCCCTGCTCTCCGGTCAGGCCATGCAGAAAACCAAACAAAGCTGGTCAGTCCCTCCCCACCCACACCCAACTCCTTGGCCCCCTTCTCACAGAGCTCCAGGGCTGAAAGGCAGGATAAGGAGAGGATGGTATGGAGGAAATCCAGACTTGGGGGTAATGGGGGAAGCTGAGGGGAGCTCCAGGTCCTGGAGCACCCTTTACTGGCTGGTGTTGGTCTTGGGCCTAGCTGAGCCTTCAGTCTTCTCATCTGTGAAATGGGGCAACACCAAGTTCAGCTACCACAGGGAGAAGGCAGAAGACTAGCAAAGCATGCATCCTTCAGCATTGCAGAGAAGGACCCTGGGAGAACAAGTGATACCATTAAGGGCAATCACAATGGCCCCCTGCGTGGCATCCCCTCTGGAGTGGTGGCCAGCCCAGAGGGTACTCAGGGCTCTGGAACTGTGTGTCCCACTGCCCGCCAACATCTCCACTCAGCTCACCAGAGGCACCCCACTCCACCTGTCCAAAGCGGGACTCTTGGTTTCCCCAAGTTCTGCCCCTCTGTCTTCCCTTCTCAGGAAATGGCTCCAGGGTCCTTTCAACTGCTCGAGGCAGACACCTGGTAGCTAACCTAGCGCTTCCCTTTCCGTCACCCCTAAATTCATTCTGTCTGTCCATTCACTCACTGCACTGGGAAAATCTGCTGCAAAAGACCTCTTTAAAGTGTTAAAAAGCAAAGATGTCACCTTGAAGACTAAGGTACGCCTGACCCTAGCCATGGTATTTCCAACCGCCTCATATGCATGCAAAAGCGGGACAATGAATGAGGAAGGCCAAAGAAGAATTGACGCCTTTGAATTGTGGAGCTGGTGAAGAATATCGGATATACCATGGACTATCAATAGAATGATCAAATCTGTCTTGGAAGAAGTATAGTCAGAATGCTCCTTAGAAGCAAGGATGGCAAGGCTCAAATACTTTGGACATCTTATCAGGAGGGACTAGTCCCTGGAGAAAGACATCATGCTTGGTAAAGTAGGTCAGCAAAAAAGAGGAAGACCCTCAAGAAGATGGACCGACACAGTGGCTGCAACAATGGGCTCAAGCATAACAATGATTGTGAGGACACGCAGGACCGGGCAGTGTTTCATTCTTTTGTACATAGGGTCGCTATGAGTCGGAAGCGACTCAACGGTGCCTAACAACAACAACAACAAAAACTACAACATTCACTTTTCCATTTCTACCAAAAAAACAAAAAACAAACCCACTGCCATCGAGTTGATTCTGACTCAGCAATCCTATACCCATTGCCATCAAGTGGAAGCTGACTCATGGTGACCCTACAGGACAGGGCGGAACTGCCCCAGAGAGTTTCCAAGGAGCGCCTGGTGGATTCGACTGCCGACTTTTTTGGTTAGCAGCCATAGCACTTAACCACTACGCCACCACGGTTTCCAGGAATCCTATAGGACAGGGTAAAACTGCCCCCATAGGGTTTCCAAGGCTAAAAAATCTTTACAGAAGCAGACTGTCACATCTTTCTCCTGAGGAGAGACTGGTGGGTTCGAACCGACGACCTTTCAGTTAGCAGCCAAGTGCTTTAACAGTGCGCCACCAGGGCTCCCTCCATTTCTACCACTACCACCATCTCCCTCCCCGTGGCCTCCTCCTGGTCTCCCTGCCTTACACCCCTCCACCACCATCTTCATTCCTCCAGAAGAGCCAGAGAGGCCTTTTGAAGATGTAAACGCCATCATGGAACCTCCCTCCCTGCAGCTCAATGAGTTCCAGGTCCACTTTGACAAAAGTTCACACTTCCACCCCTCTCCTCACACTCCTTGACCTCATCCCGGAGGTCCCCCCACCCCTAGCCTGGCACCCACCTCTCCAACCACCCCCCCGCTCCCCGCCACAAAGCCTGAGCTCCAGGAAGGGGCTCTGTCCAGCCTGATGAGGACCACATGAGGGCTGCCAGGAGGGCCACCCCCTTTCTGCCTCCCTGCTCCGCGGAGTCATCTGGTACCTCTCTGCTGTGAGCGTGAGCCCCCTGGCTCCCCCAGGAGACCTGCTGCACAGGCACGGCCACCCGGCATCTCGCCTCTCTTTTGACCTCTGTAACAATCTCATTCTTTGGGTCTCAGTTAACTCATCCATGAAATGGAACTGAAGCTAATCATTCCTCAAACAGCCTGGTACAGGGAGAATAGGCAGCAAAGCGGTACTGCTGTTAAGAAAACCAGAATCTGGCCAGATGGGTTGGGGCTGGTGGCTGCTTCCTTCCTGAGACACCCATGGTGGTAAGAAGTCTGGATTCACCTTTCTTGGGGAGGCAGTGCCCTCCTGGCCCCCATCCCTCCTGGATAGAAATGGGAAAGTTCTTACCTGGGATCCAGGAGCACCTGGGGGTCCTGGGGGACCGTGCGGTCCAGGGGGACCTGTCGGCGGAGTTGCAGATGGTCAGCCAGGGCCAGAGAAGCCGGCTACTGCCATCAGCTCTGAAGGCACACACTCCCCACCCTCCTACCCCAGCCCCTGCCCTGCGTCTGTCTCCCATGGGTGACAAAGGTTTGTTGAATGAATGGTGGGGAGCTGGAGAGGTACATCGTCCCCACCTCCACCCTGACTCCTCATGTGAGCAGCCCCCTGGGCATCCCTCCTGGGACTCAGACCCCTCGCAGCCCCCATACCTCAACCTGCCCCTCCTCCCAGGGCCTCACCTGTGGGTTGCCCCAAGCCTAAGACCTGGGAGGCCGGGGGGATGGGAGGTGTCAACCCAGCCTCTCCCCTCCCATCTCAACCAGTCAGTCCCCTGATAAATCTGCACCTCTTGGAAACTTGGACCCCTCAGAGGCCACCCACCTTGCCTGGGTCACGATAGCAGGTCCTGACATCACCCTCATGTGGGCACCCAGAGTCAGCTTTCAGCCATGCAAATCTAGCCAGGTCCCTCTCAGGGCTCCTGAAACCCTCAGCCTGGCCCCTCCCCATGCTCATCTCCCCAAATGCCCCACTGCAAAGTTCCTCTGCCGTGTCTTTGCCAGTGCTGTTTCCTCCACCTGGAAGGCCCTTCCCTCTCCCCCCACCTTCCCCAGCAAGCCCTTGCTTACTAGCTTTAGGGTGAGCATCCTCCTCCAGGAAGCCTTCTGGCACCTACCCCACCAGCCACCACCCATGCCCCTGTTGGTTTGTATGTCTATCTCCACCAGGGGCCAGGGAGCATCAGAGGGGCAGGCTGGGTCTGAGGTGGACGGGGGTTGATGCTGTGTGCCAGGGCCCCTCCATGGGTCAGCTGGGAGGAAGAGTGAGCCTCCATCCCCAGTGGCCCCTGTGCCTCCTGGGCTGAAGTGCACCAGTCAGTGGAGCACGGATCTGGCTCAATCTAGTCAACAAGCAAACGAATACTTCCCCCGATCAGAGCACTCCGAGGCTGCAGCAAAGCTTCTAGAAGTCCCCAGACGGCTCATGCTTACTCCTCACCTGCTTTGAGCATTTGTTCAAATTCACCTTTTGAGTAAGGCCCACCCTGACCACAGCAGCGGGCTCTCCACTCCCCACTCTAGGTTCCTGGTCCACTCTGATTCTCACTGACCATGTTCCCATTTCCTGTGTTGTTGTTGTTGGGTGCTGTCAAGTCGGTTCCAACTCATAGCCACCCTATGTACCACAGAACGGAACACTGCCTGGTCCTATGCCATCCTTACAATCCTTGTTATGCTTGAGTCCATTGTTGCAGCCACTTTGCCAATCCATCTCGCTGAGGGCCTTCCTCTTTTCTGCTGACCCTGTACTTTACCAAGCATGTACTTTACCATGTCCTTCTCCAGGGACTGACTTATTTAGGGTTTGCCTTCCTCTCTATGTGTTGGAATAGAGTCTAGACTATACCACACGGACAGGAATCCTCATCTTGTTCACCAGAATCTCTGGGAACCTGGAGCCCTGCCCACCGCACCGTGCTCCATACACATTTTCTGAACATGTAACAGAGTCAGTGAATGACGGGGAATGAGTTCCCAGGCCTGGAGCTGTAGTCAGGTGGCCTGTCAGCCGGCTCCTGGCCTCCAAGGCTCATTTACTCATTCATTCATTCATTCATTGGTAGCGCACCATCAGGCATGACATCCACACGGCTGGATGGGCAGTGGGGCCAAGATAGGCAGTCAACCTAGCTCCTTACTCTTCCCCCACCCCCAGTGAAGATCTGAGGAGGATGAGAGTCAGACCAGGAGGTCATGCTCATCCCCTGGGCCTTTGGTTTTGGGTCTTGCTGGCTGGGGCCCCCTTGCCTGTCACTGGACCTCCTCCATCATTTCCCCGAGGGCCCTGATGCTGACCCTATGCCTCTGCCTCAGCCTGGGTCTCAGTGCACCCCAGGGCTCCCCTACTCTGGCCACACAAGAACAGCCCAGGGCTGCTTCATGTGGGTGCTGGGACCAAGAAACACAGGTTCCTCTGTCCAGTTGCACAGGAGAGCTGCAGCCCGGTGGTGGGGCTAACCCAGGCCCCAGCACCCTGCCAAGACGAGGCCCCTGGGTTTGGGCCAAGCCCTGAGTGGGTGTCCCAATCCAGGCCAGCCTGGGACAATGCCCTCTCCCTTACCTGGTGGCCCAGGTGGGCCCCGGGGCCCTGGGACGCCCGCCAGCACTGTATCCACAACAGCAGATGCCAGCTGTGAGTCTCCACCTGCGGGGACAGCAGAGTGGCCTGTAGTGGCGTTCAGGCCCCAGAGTGGGCAGACACCTGTAACCCCACTGGCCAGTGGACACCATTGCTCCCACCGCTCAGGAGAGCACATTTGCCCAGCAATCAAAGGGCAGAGCAGCAGGTACCAACCTCCACCTGAATGTTCCAGACCTTCAAACCCCAGCCTGCCCACCCCCTCCCGGTGCCCACACCATGCCCAGGCACACTGAACCACCGAAAGCCAGATACCCCAGGTGGCCTCTTCTCTAGGCTCTGCCCCACAAGCCTGTCTTGATGCCCCAACTGGCTTCATCCTTGGGTCTCTTCCAGGAAGCCCTCCCTGCCCACCTCTAAGCTACAGTGCCTTGGGCTGCCTCCATCATGGTAATCACACTGCCCGGGGCAGGGAGTTGGGGGGTCTCCCCTGGTCTGGGACCCTCATGTGACTTCCCTCCCTCAGAGCCAGATCCAGAGCAGCCAGGGCCCAGAAAATGGCTGGGATGGGGTGGTTACTCCTCAGCCCACCCCACAGAGACCTGCCCCAGGACCATCCCAGCCCTGGACCACCCCCACCCATGGATCATCCCTGCCCCTGGACCACCCCCCCCAGACCTCTCCACCCCTTGAACCACCCCCACCTCAGACCACCTCCACCCCAAGACCACCTCCACCCCAGACCACCACCACCCTGACAGGTTGCCCTTGCTGGGGTACCTTCAGCCTTCCCGAATGCTGCCACCCCAGCCCTCAGGAACGCCTCCCTCTCTTGTAGGCCCTAAGGTTGGGGGTCCTGTCTTAGGAAGCCCCGAGCATTGCCAAACACAGGGCATCATGCTGGGCCAGCACAGGTTGGAGCCCTCAGATAGCTCCTGGTATTCCAGGGGTAGGGGCTGCTGACCCTGAGACCCCCAAGGCCCTTTACAAGCATCATCCGTTCCTTCCCTGGTTGGGGTGGGGGGGATATCATTGTGCCCATAGTACAGGTGAGAAAACCAAGTCTGCAGGCAGTGAACTAACTCTCACTCTAGAAGGTCCATGACAGCCAGGACCCTCCCCAAGGTCCTGCCCCTTGCCCTGGCCAAGCCCAGTGCACTCACTGGAGGCAGCCCTGATACCCTACCCACTCAAATGAGACCACCCTAGTGGAGGCACTGGCTGGAGGCCATGTCTTTAAACCCCCAGGGCAACTCCATCAGGGATGGAGAAACGGAGGCTCAGAGGGGGCCACGGGGTTCATGGCCAGGCTTCAGCTCTCAGGTAAGGGTTGTGCTGCATGAACACAGAAGCCCCCGGAGGTTTAGGATCTCTGACAGCTGAGGGAGGGGTCTCAGACCTGACCGCCCCCTTCAGAGGGCTGACTGGGTCTGCAGATGAGGCAGGCAGAGCGAGTGGCTGGGGCTAACTGGCCTGTAGGTCAGGCCCACCCAGGACCCGGTACTCCCCAACAATGAAGAGACTGTGGGTCCCACTGCCCTGCAGCTTCCCAGCGTCTTCCTGCTGCACACAGTACCAGAGCTCCACCCTCTGGGTTTGTAGGCACTCAGCTCCCACTGCCACCTTCACAAGGCAAGTCCTGGGCATCGTGTGGGCTCTGCATAGTGGGCCCAACACCCAGCAAGAAGCTTGAGTGAGGCCTGCAGGCTCAATGCCTACCTATCGTCTCCCACAGTGCCCGGGATGCCCACCCACCCATTCTCTCTTCTCAGAATTTAAAGTCAATTCTATCACCCTCCTCTTGAAACCTTTTCCTGTTTCCCAGGGAACTTAACCAAAACATCGTTCTCATGCTCCTCCTGGGTCCACGGGCCCACAAGCCCCTCACTGTCCCTCAGACCCAGAGCCCGGGCTGATGCCTCCATCTCTACCCACCCCCACCCCTCTTACTCTCCCCACCACCCCAGCTTTCCCCTGTACTCAGCCCCACAACCCCATCCCTGCGCAGCCAGCTTCTCTTAACCACTGGGGGCCCAAGTGGGCAGGGGGTTGTGTTTTGCTCACTGCTGTACCCCAGTGACCTCAACTGTGTGCCTGATGCATAGCGCAGGTGCTCAGTAAACACCTATTAACTGATTAAGGTTCTGTGGTGCTGTCCTCGCCAGGCAGGGTGATGGGACAGGCCAGTGAGCAGAGTAACTCCTGCAGGGTCAGGACCCTGGAGGCAGGGGGCTGAGCACTGAGGCAGGGACAGGCCACTCTCAGCCAAGAGTAGTGGGAGTCCAGCACTGCCACCCCCAAATCTCCGCCCAGGCTGAGCCTCATTTGTAAACCTATCCTCCAGTCCCTGAGTAGGGTCTACTTCCCCAGGTCCTTGGGGTGCAAAGTTGCTCCCCGGGGAGACGGCAACCCAGTCCTGCCCACTGAGCCCCTCAGGCGTACACTCACTGTCTTTGTCCGTGGGCGGCTGCAGCGAGTAGAGAACACCTTGGGGCCCATTGGTGGAGAGGCCCGGGCTGCCTGCTGGGCCAGGGGGGCCGGGGGGGCCTGGGCGCCCCGTCTCTCCAGGAAGCCCACGGGGCCCTGGTGGTCCCAAGAGCCCTGCAGTCGGGAGAAGAGGAGTTTCTGTGAGGGACTGGGCCTGGCAGCTGAGACATAACAGGTGGGGAAACTGAGGCTTTCAAGGGGATGGGATTGGCCAGGGTCACACAGTTAGTCAGTGGTGGCCTCTTGGCCCCAGCCTCTAAGGGCATGTTCCGGAATGTAACTGAAATGGCTTCCCCTTTCCCGCCAAGCCCAGCAGAGTGAGGGCTGGGAGATGAGGGAGGCAGACCATGGAGCTCAACTTGCCCCACTCACACAGCCTCCAGCAGAGTCGTGCCTCCCAGGGCCTGACCAGGGGTCACTCCCTCACAGGACCCAGGAGGAGCTGGGGAGAGGGACCTGAGAACAACCCCCTGGCAGGCCCCATCCCCACACCTGCACCCAAAGCTCCTCAGGGCCTTCTTAAGGTCATGAGGTGGGATGCCCAGGTCACACAGAGGGGATAAGCCTGTAGTTGGCCACTGTTGCCCAACTAACTATGACCCTAGGTTGGGGGAGAGATGGGGGATGGGAGGAGTGAACCCAGAGCTCCAAGAAGGCAGTTGCACCCCAGCCAGATCCAGGGGTGTATGGGATGCCTCACTTGCTTGAGTGAGAGAGAAAGCCCAGCCAACCCTCCCAAAAGGTCAGAGCCCTGTCAGGGGAAGAGGGTGTCCTTACCAGGAGGCCCTGCTGGGCCCTTCTCTCCTGTCTGGCCCTGGTCACCTTTGGACCCTGGGGGGCCTGCAGGCCCTGGTGGTCCTGTCTGTCCCGGGGGCCCTGCCAAGGGAATGAGTTAAAGCACACCCTGGGCCAAGCTGCTCACTGATGGCTCCAGGCCTGCCCACCTGTGCTGTCTGTTGATCTCCACCAGGAGCCCCGCCCACTCGAGGTTCCCCCAAACCAGCTAAGGCACCACCATCACCTGGTGTCAGTCATCAAAGCTTATAAACCATTTTTATACCTATTAACTTCCAAGTGCTCGGCTGTGAGCCAGAAGGTTGGCAGTTCGAACCCACTCGGGTTCCACATGAAAAAGACCTGGTGATCTGCTTCCATAAATATTACAGCTAAGAAAACCCTATGGGGGCAGTTCTACTCTGTCACTTGTTGTCGCTATGAATCGGTATTGACTCGGTGGTACCCAACAACAACAAATCCCAAAAGGTATTTTTGTTCCCATTTTACAGGTGAGGAAACTGAGGCTTAGAAAGGTTTGGTCCCTTGCTCAAGGTCACAGAGCCAGGAAGTAGATGAGCCACACACTCAGGACACTTGGGTTTTTTATCTCCACGTCCCTTTTGCTGGCTACTTCCTACTGTCGGAGAAACAGGCTGTGGCAAGTGCTCCCCACTGTCGCCTCCCTGGAGACCCCAGGGCAAGGGCTTGCTGGGGCCCCGAAGGACACAGCTCTGGCTCCAGAGTCTCCCATGGCTAAGAGTGGAAGACTGAGCAGCGCGGCCAGGGACAGTCCTGTTTCCCGCCAGGCTGCCTGCACAGGGTGCTCAGAATTGCTTTTGCTGAACTGACAGAGCCAGCCTGCACTTCAGTCTCTTCCAGCTCAGACAGCGTGACTCTGTGGTCCGGAAGGAGGGGCTTGGCCAAGGCTGCTGGCATCAGACTCCCAACCACTCTCAGGGATTCCAGGACCATGCAGGGGAGCCGCGGTTTAACCATTTGTAGGTTTTGTGCACCACCTGGTGGCCACATTTTGGAACTGCACTTTCCGTGGTAGAGTCTTGCCCAGACACGCTATGCTCATTTCATCTCCCACCAAAGAGTTCGGGGCCTGGACCCATGGGGGCTGGGAAGCTCCCATCCTCCTCAGTTCCAGAAGGAAGATTTGAAGAAGGTAAGAACTTGGGACAATGGTTAGACAGGCAAACCAGAGAGGCCCAAGGTGAGATAGGAGACCTGTAGCACGTCTCCACAGTCTTCAGCCCCTTCAGAAGCATGACAAGTGCCCACTCCTCCTCCCCAGGCCCCCTGGAGGACATCCCTACTTGAGACACAGGCCTTTCACTGCCCCCAGCACCAGGACAGGCTCATACATGGAAACAGGACAGAGGAGGCAGGAGAGGGGGCAGGGGTCGAAGAGCTGAATCTAGGAGGGGATGCTAAGACCCTGGGGCTCAAATGGGAGAGGGCTGGAGAAGGAGATGTAACCTCCAAGGGCTCCGTGGGACAGAGAAACAGTGAGGTGAAATGCCCCTGGCCTGCTGGGCCACCCCAGGAGAGTTACCTAACTTCTCTGAGCTTCACTTTTCTCCCCTATAGCTCCAAACTCCACAAGCTTATTGCAAAGATTAGAAATGGGATCTCTGCAGCCCAGGGTGATATAAAAAGATGTGATAACTGGCACAGCATGTATACTGACCAGTTAGAATGGACACCAGCCTTCCACCCTTGGGTTCAGCTGTACTGACACGTGCTAGCTCGACAGCCACTTAGGGTTAAGCCCCAGCACAGTGCCTGCCACAAAGCATGCATTCACCAATTGTAACTATTATTATTACGATTTTATTACTCTTCTGCAGGCCCAGAGGGCAGAGCCCAGACTAATAAATAAAAGCAGCAGAGAGAAAACTTTTGTCCCTGACTTAAGGGAGACACATGTCTTCCAACCCCAATCAGCCTTTGAGAGGGTCCACCAGGAGATGATACCAAAACCAAACCAAACCCATGGCTGTCGAGTCGATTCCGACTCATAGGGACCCTAGAGGGCAGAGCAGAACTGCCCCATAGAGTTTCCAAGGAGCATTTGGTGGATTCGAAATGGCCAACATTTTGGTTAGTAGCCGTAGCTCTCAACCACTACTCCACCAGGGTTTCCGGGGATGATGGGAAGCAGTAAAATCGAGCCAAGCAAGGATGGGGCTGGGCTGGGGGCCTACGAGCAGATGCTGAGGGACACAGTGGGTAAAGAGGACAGTAGCTGGACTGTATGACAGTCAGGAATGTTGGGGACTATGGCAAGCTGCAGAGCTTGGACCAGGTCTGCAGGGGCAGCCGAGAGTGAGCTGCAGCCAATTATTTCCTGAGGGACTGCCAGCCCCGGATCTTCTGGTTTTTAAGTAAAGCCAGACATGCTGATTTTTACATGAAATCCCCCAGTTTTT
The DNA here is from genome assembly GCF_030014295.1 of Loxodonta africana. NCBI lineage: Eukaryota > Metazoa > Chordata > Mammalia > Proboscidea > Elephantidae > Loxodonta > Loxodonta africana. The sequence continues at coordinate 89,166,215 of NC_087353.1, read as the reverse complement.
AAATGCTTGCTCAATTTTTTTAAATGCCATGTGGGCTGAACAAAACCTGCCCGAGGGCTGTTTGATGCAGAAGGCCTGGTAGTGGCCTATTTACTGAGGCCCTGAAAGGCCATGCCCCGGGCCTCCCCGGGCCTCCCCCACCAGCCCAAGCCCTCCCCTTCGGGCCTCTCTCACCGGCCGGGCCCGCGGGCCTTCTTCTTCGGGGCCCCGGGTGGGCGAGAGGGATGGCGTCAGGGAGGAAGTCCTCATTCCAGGGTGCCAGGGTGCTCTGGGGGACTGGCAGGTCGTTGTCCGGGCCTGAGGGTAGCTCTGCTGCTTCCAACAGGAGAACCTGATCCAGGAGAAGAGCAGAGGGTCAGACCTGGCTGGGCCAGGGGCAGGGACACACCTGTGCAGCTGCTCACCCCTGGGTGTGGTCAACCATGCCTTTCGGTGAGGCCATCGTTCCCTTTGCTGGAATGCTCTCTCCCCTCACCCTCCTCTCCTTCCCATTTCAGGAAAGTCCTCCTAGACCCCCAGGCTGGACCAGGTCCCCATCAGACACTGTCAAACTCCCCGCTCTTTTCCTCTTAATGCTGTTTGTGACTAGAGATCTGTGACTGCGTGATGACTGCAGTCACTCCCATTTCACTGGCAGCTAGCTCCTCAGGGGGAAGCTGTGTGTGCCTTGTTCCCCACACAGCCTGTATGGTGCATGAATTTCTTGCTCAGGGAGTTATTTGTGGGTGGATGGATGGGTGGGTAGATGAATGGATGAGTGGGTGGGAGGGTGGGTGCATGGACGGACGGATGGATGGATGGATGAGTGGGTGGGTGGGGGGGTGGGTGAATGGATAGATGGAGGGATGGGTGGATGAATGGATGTGTGTGTGCGTGTGTGTGTTGTCCGTATGGATGGGTAGATAAATGGGTAGATGGATGGATGGGTAAAAAAAAGCCAAAGCCGCCGCCGTCAAGTCGATTTCAACTCACCGTGACCGTATAGGACAGGGTAGAACTGCCCCACAGGTTTCCAAGGCTGTAAATCTTTACACATCTATCTTTCTCTCACGAAGCTACTGGTGGGTTCGAATCATTGACATTTTGGTTAGCAGCCAAGTGCTTAACCACTGTACCACCAGGGCTCCAGTGGATGGGTTGTTGCTGTTGTTATTGTAGTTGTTGTTAGGTGCCGTCAAGTCGGTTCCAACTCATAGCGACCCTATGCACGACAGAACGAAACACTGCCCGGTCCTGAGCCATCCTTACAATCGTTGTTATGCTTCAGCTCATTGTTGCAGCCGCTGTGTCCAGCCATCTCGTTGAGGGTCTTCCTCTTTTCCGCTGATCCTGTACTCTGCCAAGCATGATGTCCTTTTCCAGTACTGATCCCTCCTAACAATATGTCCAAAGTATGTAAGACGCAGTCTCGCCATCCTTGCCTCTAAGGAGCATTCTCGCTGTACTTCTTCTAAGCAGATTTGTTCGTTCTGCAATTCAAAGGCGTCAACTCTTCTTTGGTCTTCCTTATTCATTGTCCAGCTTTCACATGCATATGATGTGATTGAAAACACCATGGCTTGGGTCAGGCACGCCTTAGTCTTCAAGGTGACATCTTTGCCCTTCGACACTTTAAAGAGGTCCTTTGCAGCAGATTTACCTAATGCAATCCATCTTTTGATTTCTTGACTGCTGCTTCCATGGCTGTTGATTGTGGATCCAAGTAAAATGAAATCCTCGACAACTTCAATCTTTTCTCCATTTATCAGGATGTTGCTCATTGGTCTAGTTGTGAGGATTTTTGTTTTCTTTATGTTGAGGTGAAATCCATACTGAAGGCTGTGGTCTTTGATTTTCATTAGTAAGTGCTTCAAGTCCTCTTCACTTTCAGCAAGCAAGGTTGTGTCATCTGCATAACACAGGTCGTTAATGAGTCTTCCTCCGATCCTGATGCAGTCTACTTCTGAAAAGCATTAGCCAGTGATGGGTATAAATAGGCCCATTACGGTGCATGGTTCTGAATAGGAGCTCCAGGAAAGTAGAGTGGCTTTGGTTTCCCAGGACCAGCCTGGAGAGTGGCCTCCTTCTCTCCCTTTGAGGGGGGCAGGGATCAAAGACCACAAAGGCCCAGGGCCTGGGCCACAACAACAAAAAAATCATTGCCGTCAAGTCGGTTCCAACTTACAGTGACCCTATAGGACAGAGTAAAACTACCTCATTGGGTTTCCGAGGAGCGGCTGGTGAATTCAAATTGCCGACCTTTTGGTTAGCAGCTGAGCTCTTAACCACTGCTCCACCAGGGCTCTGGGCCACAGAGGTTTCTCCTTAATTGAGGTAAGCTGAAAACCAGACCTCACAGCCCAGGAGTCTCTGCTGTCCCCAAAGAGACCAGCAGGGGGCGCTGCGTGCCAGGGCTTGGTTCAGGGTTGGCCACTAGATGCTGGCTGAACGCTGGTTGAGAACACTTATTAGGCCTACGGCATTGGGGTTTTTTAGGGAAGACAGGGAAACCCTGGTGGCGTAGTGGTTAAGTGCTATAGCTGCTAACCAAAAGGCTGGTAGTTTGAATTCACCAGGCGCTCCTTGGAAACTCTAGGGGGCAGTTCTACTCTGTTCTATAGGGTTGCTATAAGTCAGAATCGACTCGACAGCAAGGGGTTAGGGAAGACTGGAAACCCTGGTGGCGTAGTTAAGAGCTACACTGCTAACCAAAAGGTTGGCAGTTCGAATCCACCAGGTGCTCCTTGGAAACCGCAGAGGGTCGCTATGAGTTGTAATTGACTCGATGGCAATGGTTAGGGTAGACAGCAGCTGGGCGCCCTAGGCAGTATCAGATGGAGTCTCCGCATCCTGTTCCCACCTGCCCTCATGCCTCAGTGCCCTGATCTGCCCAATGGGGAAGGTGAGAGATTTCTTCTGGGTCTCAGGTTCCCTCCAGCTCTCGGGAGCAAGGCCTGTGCACTCTGCTCAATCACTAGACACTGCAGGCGCAGGGCTCTGGGGCTGGGCTGAAGGGCTGGCCTAGGGGCACCGTGATGACCAGTTTCACAGGTGCCACTGCCGAAAGGCATCCACACTGCGCTGGCCTCGCACCCCTCACCCGCACAGATCCTCACTCGAAACACCGGAGCCCTGCGGACTCTCCCGCACCCGCCTGCCCCGAGCCTCTTCCGAGAGTGTAGTCAGTATCCCAGTGCAAAGCAAGCCTGGCCACGCCCCTGCCTCCACCTCTGCGTCCCACCCTCCTTACACGGAGGCACCACCTTTCATTGGCCTCGCCCACCACTCCTCCCCTCTGCTCTACTCCAGCCCTTCAGCCCCTGGTCCGTTTCCCCTGCTCTGCCCTGCCCACTGACCTGGAAGACCTTCAGGGACGCCCAGAGGCTCCTTCCGATCAGCTGTCCTCTGTCCCGCATTCCATCCTGACCCCCAGCAGGCGACCGTTCCCTTCTGGGTGTCCCTTCAACCCCATCCCAATCTTTTTGGGCCAAGGGCTGGGCCCGAGGGGAGCACTCAGGAAACTAATCAGACTGGGACATCGGGGAGTGGCAGCCCCTTTCTGCCAGACCGCAGTGCCCTGCACCGGCTGAGAGACTGAGATGGGAAAGGCTCAGGCTCTGCAGCCACACAGGTCAGTTTGAATCCTGGCTCTCCCACTTTGTGACCTCTGTGTGCCTCAGTTTTCCTGTCAGCAAAATGACCCCACAGGATCATGGAGAGTGAGCGTGATGCCCATGGCTGATGCTGGGAGGTCCCAGAAACTGAGTCTGGTGAGTGCTCAGCTGTGCTTAGGGCTCTGATCCAGCAGCCATGGGCCTGCTGTGGGCAGTGCAGCAGGACACAGCTCCTTTCCCAGACCAATGCCCTCCGTCCCACTCCCGCCTCACGCCTCAGTATCTCCGACTGGGTTGGGCAGTTGGGTTCCTGCCCAGTGAGGTTCCAGAGACTCCCCAGGGCCACTTCTCTGAATCCCTCTCCTTTCTGGTCCATGAGGCAGGAAGAGTCCCTGTGGCCACATCATGGGTGAGAAATAGAGGCACACAGACCATAAATGACCTGTCCAAAGACCACCAGCAAGTGGACGGTGGACCCGGGCCCTGTTCAGGGCCCTGTCCACCAAACTACAGTGGGTGCCTCTCTTACAGCTCAGCACAGCCAGTTCAGCTGAGCTTCACGGAGGCACAGAGGAGGGAAGTAGCTTGCCTCAGATCACACAGCAGCCTGGAGTAGCATCAGAATTCCCTGGGCTCCGCATAAGGAGGGCCTGCTTCTGATTCCTGCCCCAACCACTGAGCGTCCTCCAGTCCTGACATCCTCTGAGAAGCTGATTGGCTATGGCCAAGGCTGGGGCTCTGGGACAGTGGAAGAGCTGGAGAGAACTGTGGCCATGGATGGTGCACAAGCGGCTGGCCCAGGGCAATGGGCGTGAGGATAGGGCGAGGGAGAATGCCAGGACCTGGTACCTTGGGGGCTGGGGGCAGGACAGTGGGTGGAAGCTGGCATGGCTCCCCTGTTTCTGGCCTAGCTACTGGGGTCGGGCGGGGGGGAGGGCATGGGAGGGAAGAGGTTTGGGAGTTAAGATAGTAAGTGCAGTTGGGCATATTTGCCCGGGGTATTCCCATGGGTCTTGAGCTAGTGGGGCCATATGAAGCAGCTGAGGAAGCAGGAAGGCAGAGAGGGATAGAGGAAAACCAGGGAACAAAGAGCAGCAGGGCAGGCAGGGGTGACAGGGATTTAGGGAGGAGCACCTTGGGCTTTTGTGGCAGGGCTCCAGCTCTGCTGAGATTCAGGATTCAGGCAGAAGCGCCCTGGCCACGGCCAAGTTTGAACCACCCCTGACCGGAGTCCAGGCCCTCTTAGGCCAAACTCCTGGCCTGGCTATGAGCTCACCAGGGCGGGCAGCAGTGGGCGTGAAGCCTTGGCCCAAGAACACCAGACCACAGCTTTCGAGGGCAATGGCCCAGTGATGTCATTGTGGTCCAATGATTATTGGCCAGGATGCTGCCCTCCTGGACCAGAGGCCAGCCATGCCCCTCAAGCGGGGCAATCCCTTGGGCTTCCTCTCATTCCCATGAACCATGAAGTCAGAGTGTAAGCTGAGGGGGTGGAGAGGAAGGGGTGGTGGGTGCTCTGCTGGCCAACCCCCTTCCTTTGTTCCGGGACCCCAGAGGAGGAATCATAGTTGGCCCAAGCCATCATAGCAATCTCTTTCTTCCTGGCCAGGTACTCACTTTCCCAGCCTGTCTTGCAAATAGGTGGTTATATGTCCAGTAGTGGCCAATGAGACACAATGAGTCTATGAGGGGGGGTTACCCCACTTTTTACTTCCTGCTTTTGAACACAGGGTGAGGGTGTGATCCCTTGGGCTGCAGCAGCCATCTTAAAACCATGAAGCACCAAACATGAGGACAAAAACCACTTCACTAAGGAGGCAAAGGGGAAGGTTGTAAAGAACCTGGGTTCCTTGTGACCACCTATTGTTGAACGAATGGTAAATGTTCTATGAAATAAGCCACCAATGGCTGGGTTTCTGTTACTTGGCAGTGAACACATGACCCCCCTAAACGTTCTTCTTGGCTGAGGGAGCAGAAGCCTCTGTTTCCAGGCCTCTGGGTTGCTACTGAATTCCAGCAGCCTGATTTCTGACTCTGTCTAGGGTGTGCCCACCTGGTTGCTGCCTTCATCCACCCTGACCCAAGCCTCTGATCTGAGCCCACCTCATGTTCTTTAAGACTCCCGCTACCTCACCTGGCCTCCATGTAGCTCTTGAGGAGCTGGGTTGTCCTGGCCCTGCTCCCCACACTGTGTACTCTCCCCAGGCTCTGGCCTCCCCCCAGGCTCTGGCCTCCCCCCAGGCTCTACTTTCTCCCCAGGCTCTGCCCTCTCCCCAGGCTCTACCTTCTCCCCAGGCTCTGTCCCCTCCACAGACTCTGCCCTCTCCCCAGGCTCTGCCTTCCCCCCAGGTTCTACCTTCTCCCCAGGCTCTGCTCTCACCCCATGCTGTACCGTCTCCCCATGCTGCCCCAGGCCTGGCTCTACCCTCTGGCAACATTTGCTTCCTGACATCTTCTATTCCTACCCCCAGAGGGCTCCTGGCCCCCAGCAGGCGAGGCTGCCCCAGGCTGCCTGTGCCCAGAGCCCTGGGCTCCTTGGACACTCAGAAGGACTGGGAGTCCAAGGACAGCTGTTCATTCCTGGGTGCTTCTTAAAGCAGGTGCCCTGCAGTGGTGTCTCCTCGTTTACCTGTCCCTCTCCCCAGAAGGTGGGGATCCAGCATGGTCCTTGGCATCTGTCCAGCACTTGCATTTACAAAGCTGGTCCCCCACCGTCTCCCCTGAGGCCCCTAGCAGCCCTGCAAGGCTGGTACCCTGATCCATTCTACAGATGAGGAAGTGGGAGCTTCGAGAGAGGGTATCCAAGACCCTGAGCTGATGGATGGTCGTCCCACGTATGTCTGACTCCAGGTGACAGTCACCTGGCAGTCTCACCCATTGGGCAGGTATCCTTATGCGCTAGCTCTCAAGGTAGGAGGCAGGGCCAAAGGGCAGTGCAGGGTTGGCAAGGGCTGTGTGTGTGTGCGTGCATGTGTGCATACACATGGGTGTATGTGCACATATACGCGTCCATCAGTGTGCATGCATGCGTGTGCATCCACGCACATGTGTGCATACATCTGTGGGTGTGCATGCGTCCATGTGTGTGTGTGCATGTGTGTTTGCACATGCACGTGTGTGTGTGTTGTGCCTGTCCCCTCCAGGGAGATGTGTGTCAGGCTCTTGGGAACTGGGCCACAGCCAGATCTCTGAGGCCCACTCTGAGGGGTTCTTGCTGTCAGGGCCCTCAGCTCCCACCTTGCTGCTTTTGTCCTCACTCTTGCCACCCTGCCAGCTGGCCAGGCATGCACACCTCCTGCCAGGGAGCTCTCTCCTGCGTGGTGCCACCTGCTCCAGCCTGCCACCATTCTGCCGTCAGAGTTCTATCTTGGGCTTAGACGGATCCAGCCTCCCTGGTCCTAGCTCTGCTCTGGAAGCCAGGTGCCCCCAGCAGTTCCTGACACCCCAAGAGGCTCCACAGAGACTTGGAGGAGGCTGCAGCAGCCTCTTAGGCATGTCCTCCTCTGCGAAGCCCCCCTAGCCAACCACACAGTGGCTGGTTTCCCTGAAGGCTGTGCAGCTTTGGCCTCACCGTGCACGGGACCATCTGGGGCAGATGCTTCTGTGCTCCGTACATGTCCTCCCATCCTGAGACAACACTGGCTTCTCACCACAGGCACCTGCCACTCTCTCCTGAGGGCTTTCTTTGGCCACAGGAGTGGACACAGTGGGCACACGGGGCAGGTCGGAAGTGACAGGGAATAACCCCCCAGGAGAGCCTTCACCCACTACGGGTACAGGATAAATTGTTCAGCTTCCTCATCCCTCGACAGGCCAGCTCTGGGGCATGCTCCACACAGTGCCCCAGAGGCCCCATGGACTGAGCCCCAGTTGCCAGAAAGGATCGCTGTCCATTAGTACTCCTTCAAGCCACACATCCTCCCTCCTGTGTTGCTTCCTCTCTCCTCTCCCAGTGCCACCTGGCTTCACCCCCAGGGGAATTTCTTGTCCTTAGTCTTTGTCTCAGGTCTGCCTCTGGGGAGCCTCGCCCTAAGATGCTCTCTTTCACTGATATAGACGGAGGTGCCGGAAGCTGCTGCTGCCCATGGCAACTACTCCACTGTGGCTTCCTGTCAGCCCCTCTTTGGGCAGGCCTGAGCCAGCTGGTGGGCAGGTGGAGAAGGTCCCAGGCCTTCCCAGGACTCCAGGGCACTCAGCCAGAAGCATGCATGCACCGCGCTGGGGGCTGTAATCTCCTGCCCCAGGAGGAGCCAGAGTTGGGGACAGCAGCCTGGCAGGGGGGTTGAGACAGCACCTCACTCCCCTTTCCACTGAGGGGCCAACTTCTGAGAGCTCAGAGCCATCTGCCCGCCCCATATTCAGATCAGACCACTGTCTGGGGCCTTTTGGTTTCTTGCTGTCCTCACTGTCCTCACGCCCATGCCCATCCCCTCCCCCGGGGGGCTGGCCCAGGGCCGAGGAGGCCACCTAGGGCCACACCAAGGTCCCAGCAGCACCCGCCCCTGGGACCACGCTGCTCAGGCCTGCTGGGCTCCCTGGGACAGGAGTTCCCCATCACAATTGGCAGGTGCCTGATGTCTGCCCTCCCCCAGCCAGCTCCACAGGCCCAGGCTCCCGAGCCCATCTGACCTTGGCCTCCAGCGTGGTCAGCCGCTCGCTCATGTCGCTGAGCCGGGTGCAGTTCATGCATTCTGAAAGAGGAGAGGAGCAGAGGTGAGGGCAGAGGCTGGCCTGGGCAGGGCAGGGCAACCTCTCTGCTCATTCTGCCTGGAAAACTCCTACCTAGCCTTCAGGGCATTATTCTCAGAGTCCGCTCCTCAGTGCAGCCAGCTCAACCTCTAAGCTTCTTTCTGAATGCCTGCCCATAGCACATCGGACTGTCTGAGTGTCTGTTCCATGTCAGGGCAGGGCTTGCAAGCAGCCCCTCAGAGCCAGGGCACAGGGGGACAGGGACGGGGCTGGGGCTGCAGAAGTGGGCAGGCCTAGCACAGAGTACCTGGAGTGGGGAGTGAGGCAGTATCCTCAGGCCGGTGGGCAGCTGTTGGAGGGTTTACATGGGTGAAAGCCCAGGTGAGTTTTGCCTTTTAAAAAGCTCCCTGGGGAAGCCAAGTGTCCATGGGGTGGGAGTGGAGGGACCGAGGCAGGAAGGCCAATTTGGAGAGCAGTATGTATGAACCCCCAGGCACGCATCTGCCTGTGCCATGATATTCTATTTGTGTCTGTCTCCCCCAGAGATCGGAGCTCTTTAATGAGGAAATACAAGGTTCAAAGCCGCTCTGAAGAGTTTTTATTACTGTAGAAGTCACGGATGGCCTACATTCTTTCCTTTCCTGGCTCAGTTCAAAGCTTGACCTCACAGGAACCCCATTCTAGTTAAACAGACACAGAGACCAGGAGGTCTGTGGGTAACTCAATAGGTCCCCCTTGGCATGCTGGGGCGGACCAGCTGGGGCCCCTTGGATGGGGCGAGCCCTGTGTGCTCACCATGCTGGTCTACAGGCCCCCACACTGTTAGTCTCCATCTGTCCCTGGAGATCCCCCATCTTTGTCACTTATTTTAAGCCTGAACACAAATCACCTTGTCAATTTTCCTCTTCTAAAATACCATTTCCTCCACAAGAGATGTGGGGAGGCTATGAGGGGTCTTAAGATCATGGGGATAAGTGATCCAGGCTCTGTCCCCCTGAGGGTGCCCAGCCACTGGGCAAGGGGTGCTGAAACCCGGCCTGCCTCCTGCTCACCCAGCCATACCTGGTTTACATGAAGGCGCCATATGGGCTGGCAAAGGCCCTGCTCAGCCTAATCTCCCTCCCTTCTTCCCCTTGGCTGGGCCAAGTTGGTGGTTTACAAGAATTTTTTAGGAACAGAATTCTCTTTCCCCCTCAATAAAACCTTGTCAGTAATCCCAATACATAGAGCAGATTAAAGACCGAGGTATAAACACTGGAACGTTAAAACTAGAGGAATGTATACATTTTTCCTGACTCTGCGATGGGGAAGGACTTTGTAGACAGGGGATGGTTTGGGGGTAAACATGGTGGGTCGAATACACGTGTTTTGTCTAGTTCCTCTCAGGAAAGTTATGGTAAAGAAATAAAAAAGGTATAAAACTACACGGCAGAGAGAAGGGCAGAGGAGACCTCTCGGCAAACAAGCGATGCCAATAGCATCTTCCAAGATGGAACATGGCCAGGTGAGAAGTCTTCGCTTAGCAAACCAGAGAGGATGGGGAGAGTGGAGACCCCAGGCTCTCCTGAGGGCTGAGGATAACTCCAGATAGGAGAGTGGAGGGCTCCCCCATGGCAAAACCAGGAGGCCAGGCCCATATGCATTGACATTTAGGGAGGCCCCCAACGAAAGGCTGAGTTCCCATGAGACCAGCCCTCCATGAAGTCCCCAGTCAACAAGGCCCAGTAACGTAGGCAGACACAGGGATCTTTTTAGCATCTCTCTCTTAAAAAAAAAAAAAAATTTTTTTTTTCTCTTAAATATAAAAGATAGCCAAAGAGGATCCTGTTTGTCTACCCACCCATCCACTTACTCATTCACCCACCCTACCCCCGACCCAAGGAACCCTTGTGGGGTAAAGTTTAAGTGCTTGGCTGCTAACCTAAAGGTGGGCATTTTGAACCCACCAGCTGCTCCGTGGAAGAAAGACCTGGTGATCTGCTCCTGTAAAGATTACAGCCTAGAAAACCCTATGGGACAGTTCTAGTCTATCCTATGGGGTCACTATGAGTCAGAATTGACTCAAGGGCACACAACAAGAACAACATCCCTCACCCATCCACCCACCCTACTTTCTACTCATCCGCTCACCCAATCACGCATCCACTGACCCATCTACCTGCCTTACCCTCTACTATCCACTCAACCTACTTCTTACTCACCCACGCACCCTACACTTCACCCATCGACCTGCCCACCCCCTCACCCTCCTAACCATCCTTTCATCTACTTGGAGGTGTGTTCATGAGGCCCTTGGTGGCCCTGGGCTAACACTGATGGGGTGCCCATCCTTTAGATGCTGTCTAGTTGGAGAGAAGGTCCATGAACCCCGAGCAGCTGTGTGCTATGGGGATGAAGTGCAGACTCTGGGGCAGAGCTGACCTGGATGACCTTGAAAACAGTGACTCTCTTGCTCAGGCCTCAGTCCCTCCTCCACACTGGGGGCACACCTCAGGGCAGCGGGAAGGTGGAGGCGGAGATGGATGTGGGTGAGCTGTAAAGTGGAGCTGTAGTCACAGAAAACCACCAGTCACCCCACCCAGGGAGCTGTGAAAACCACACGTTCTTGAGACGCTTAGAGGCCAGAAACACAGTGTTTCCAGGTTCTGAGGCAACAAATAGGGCTTTCTGTTGGGGGGAAGGTCAGAAGGGAGAGACGTGCCTCAGCCTCCAAGGAACCTATTTCTGGAAAGTGTGCTGGCCTGGGCCTAGTTTGCTCTGGCACCAGGCACTTGCCTTGGCTGTCAACGGGCACAGGGTGTCCAGCTCCCCAGCCAGAGAGGCCCAGCCAGCCGGGGCAAAGGGGAGGCAGCCAATTTGGGCTCCCCTTGCCACCTGCCCAGGCAAATGCCCCGAATGGGGTGAGTTTTATGGCTCCCCGGGCACTCTGTCATCCACAGGCAATTAAACAATGTTTGTTTAACTTGCTTTAATTATTCGCCAGAGCTGTGGAAACACAGATGCAGTGCTGGTGGGGCCGGTGCTGCCACTGCCTGGCCCTGTGACCAGCCGAGGCTTGGCCCTGTGACCAGCCGAGGCCTGGCCCTGTGACCAGGCGAGACCTGGCCCTGTGTCCAGCCAAGGCCTGGCCCTGTGACGAGCCGAGGCCCCGCCCCGCTCACTCGGGCCTACTCGGGCCTCTGTTTCTCTCTCTGGGATGAAGGCCCTGAGGGTGCTCACTTCCTGTGATTCTCAGGACTCCCATGTGTTCCCAGCACCCTCCTGCAGCACACACAGGACATTTCCTGGGCTCTAGGACACAGACGCAAAGACCAGTGTCGGGAAATCTCTGACAGCATCTGAACATCGGAAGTGTGGATGTGTAGGCAAGACGTTGTATGAGAGAGAGCAAGAGAGAAAGGCTGCATTGTGAAGGAAAGAGAACTACAGGAAACCTCGGTCTAGTCTGCCACTAACTCACTGTGACGGGTGAGGCCCACTCCCTCTCTGCACCTTGGTTTCCCTTTCTGTAAAAGGGGTTTGCATTGGCTCAGCTCCAGTGGCCCTAGGCACCAAGACTCTGCTCCTGCCACTTGTCTGTGCCTTTGTACTTGGCCTCTCGCTTCTGGCTCTGGCCCCCACTGCAGGACCATCAGTTGCCAAGTCCACCTGCCATTTGCCTTTGGCCAGCACTGCTACCGGTGATTGCTCTGCACCCAGAATTCAGGGTTCACCTCCTAAGTGAGGCTGGGTTCCCAAGGCCTGGGAACCCCGGGGGCTTCTCTGATAGGGTAGAAGACCTGGGTCTCTACTGCAGAGCAGTCTAAAGCGGCAACGTGAGTCCATTAAGTGCTCTGAAAAAGAGCCATCACCTGATGCGTGCGAACGTAATGAAGGCCAAATTCAAGTTCTTGGGGGGAAATCTGGGACTAAATCAGTGCTATACGTAGTGATACAAATCTCTAATATCACGTGGAAAACTAAGCGAATAAAAAAACTGAATTATCACCTTCCCGGAAAATGAAAAATCTAAAGAAAGCAAAGGCAATCTTGGTATACTACCTGATTCAGCTGCGAATACGATTTACTTTGTTATGGCGCTCTTGTCTTAGTCATCTAGTTCTGCTGTAACAGAAATACCACAAGTAGATGGATTTAACAAAGAGAAGTTTATTCTCTCACAGTCCAGGAGGCTAGAAGTGTGAATTCAGGGCACCGGCTCCAGGGGAAGGCTTTCTCTCTCTTTGTCGGCTCTGGAGGAAGGTCCTTATGATCAGTCTTCCCTTGGTCTGGGAGCATCTCAGCGCAGGAACCTCAGGTCCAAAGGACACGCTCTGCTCCCAGCACTCCTTTCTTGGTGGTATGAGATCCCCATGTCTGTCTGCTCGCTTCTCTCTTTTATATCTCAAAAGAGATCAGCTCAAGACATTATCTAATCTTATAGACTTCATCAATATAATTGCCGCTAATCCATCTTACTACATCATGCTGATACCAGATACCTGCTGCGGGGTTGAGTCAATTTCGAGTTATAGTGACCCTATAGGGCAGAGTAGAACTGCCCCATAGAGTTTCCGAGGAGGAGTGCCTGGTGGATTCGAAGTGCTGAATTTGTGGTTAGCAGCCATAGCACTTGACCACTAGGTCACCAGGGTTTCCTATTACATCATAGTGATAGGATTTACAACAAACAGGGAAATCACATCAGAAGATAAAATGGTAGACAATCATACAAGAGACTCATGACCTAGCCAAGCTGGCAGATATTTTGGGGGACACAAGTCAATCCATGACAACTCTATTCGTTGTCTATGGATCTAACCGAAATTCTGACACAGCTGTGTTGGGAGGATGGAAGGAGAAGGTTACTGGAAATAAAGAGCCAGAGCCTTCCACAGGGGAGTTAGGAGAGAATCTCTAAGACAAAAGAAAAAGAAAGAGCAGTGTGTATGGTATCTAGCACTATGGAGTTAAGGTCAAAAAAAGAAAGCTTGACTACACACACAAAAAAAACCAAACTCACTGCCGTCGAGTCGATTCCAACTCATAGCAACCCTATAGGACAGAGTAGAACTGCCCCATAGGGTTTCCAAGGAGCGCCTGGCGGATTCGAACTGCTGACCTCTTGGTTAGCAGCTGTAGCACCTAACCACTATGACACAAGGGTTTCCAGCCTGACTATAAAAAAAAAAAAAAAATAGGGAACAAAAATTGAGGGTACAAGGGGTTCAGGAAACTGCTCTTTTTTATTGTAAACCTTGAAAAACGACCTGACTTTTAAAAACAATATACATATTTAAGATAATAATATAATAAAAAAAAAAATTTTAAGGGGTAAAAATGTAGAACATGCTTATGATGTTATGTGACAAATATACAAAATTGCGTCTGTATTCTGCTTAAAAAGATGGACAGTCAGAATGAAGGGGAACGTGGACAAATAGAAATGGTTGTGGTAGCAGAGTGAAGGATTATCGGTAAGTTTTTTCCTTTGTTTGACTGAAATTTGTGGGCCTGTGCTGTTACCCACAGCTTGAGCTGGGTAGACCCTGAGGCTCCCTAAGCCCCAAAGGGGAACCTCAAGTTGCAGAGAAAAAGGCTTCCTCTCCCTAACTGTAATCTCTCCCAGCCTGCCATCCACAGGGAAGGCCAACCCTCATCTCTCCTCATTCTGCTAAGGAGGATACAGGCCAGAGTCATCTGATGAGGCAGCCACTAGATTGTTATCCCCATTTTGCAGATAGGAAAACTGAGGTTCAGCAAGGTTGGGCAAATTTACCAGACGCCTCCCAACCAGAAACTGACCCGGAAGTGCATGCACTTTGCTCTTACTTGCTCAACTATTTAGGGCCTGACACAACAACGGCCAGTGTTCACCACCCTCCTGCTCCGCTCTGGGCCCAGTGCTAAGGGCTTCCTGTGCACTGACTCATTAAATCTTCGTAGCAGCCCCATGAGGGATGCTGTTGTTTACAGGTGAGGAAGCAGACCACTGGTGGGGAGCCCTGAGCCCCACAGCATGAGCTAAACACTAGTGTATCTATTTCTGGACTTGCCCTGCACCCCCGCACCCGACCTAGCACTGGCAACCTGCCCAAACAGGCCTCAACCAGGCCCTTGGTTTAAGTTCCTGTAACAAGCAAAATACAATTTGCCACACATCATTGTGGAAGTGGGGCTAAGCAAGCCAGAATAGTGGCAGAACCTGGAGCCCTGCTCTAGATTCCTGCACACCTGGTGTTTCCAGTTCAGCCCCCGATTTCCAAGGGTCCCTCTCTGGTGCTCTGAGCACAGCCCCATGGTAGTTGAGAGACCTTGGTGCCAAGGAAGCTACCTTGCACGTTGGCTTCTAGAGAGCCACTTGTCCCCAGGTCATTGCAGACAGACTGGATTTCTCTAAGTCACATACCTCAAAGATGGACCACAGGAAGGAAAAGGCCAGGCTGAGGGTGGGGCCCTACCTTGTGCCTCCCCTATGGCTTCCCATCAGATGCCAGGACAACAAACTCTATCAGGGGCTGGAGAGCCTGCCAGCCGGATACAATGGTGGCTGCTCACTAGGCCCAGCTGTGGGGCTCACAGACAGGAAAGAATAATTGAATTCCATCTTTATATCAGGGACCGCAGAGAAGACAAGGTTTTTCAAGGACTTCTGCCAAGACTTTAGCAAAGAGTAACATCAGTTTCTTCTTGGAGAGGGGCAGCCCTTACATGTTCCTTCACTGTAGAAATACAAATCGGCTGGCTGCACCAAAGCTTCCTGGAACACAATAGAAGCTTCCCTGGACTGTAGAACTTTCTGACAATGTTCAGAAAGAGCCCACAAGGAAACAGGGCGATGCTGGCCAGTGGAATCAATTCACCAGTGCTTATTAGGTACCTGCCAAGTGAGAGACAAAAATACCCAGGCATAACGTCCTCCGTTTGCTAGTGTGGGGGGTGAGACTCAGAGGGGTTCAGCAACATGCTCAAGGTCACACAGCTTGCTGGGTAAAGGCCAGAATCATAGCCTAGGTCTTCCTGGCCTCCACCAGGTTCCACTTGTGAGCCACACACTGTCCAGCACATGAACTTCAAGGCAATGTGAAGATGAGTGCCTACATTGCTGGTGGGGGCGTGAGTGGTAAAACCACTTTAAAGACCCGTTGCCATTGAGTCACTTCCAACTCATAGTGACCCTACAGGACACAGTAGATCTGCCCCATAGGGTTTCCAAGGAGCAGCCGGTGGATTTGAACTGTTGGCCTTCTGGTTAGCAGCCAAGCTCTTAACCACTGTACCACCAGAGCTCCTATGTATGTGTATATGTGTGTGTGTGTGTGTGTGTGTGTATACGTACATACATATGTGTATATATATATATTATGATATGACTCACCAATTCTATTCCTAGACATACACCCAACAAAAATGAATGAATATGTTCACCAAAAGACATGTACAAGAATGTTCATAACAGTGTCATCTACTGTTGTGGATTGAATTGTCTCACCCCCAAAAATGTGTGTTGAAGTCCTAACCCCTGTACCTGTAAATATGACCGAGGTTTTCTTTTGTAATCTCAACGAGGACATACCAGAGCACAGTAGATCCTGAACCTAACCCTTTCAGAGTGATGTCTCATTAAAAAAAGCATCCTAGACGCTGTCACACACACAGGGGAAGGCACCACAGAAGCATTTACAAGCAGGGAAGGAACGCCAAGCATTGCTGGCTGTCACCAGAAACCAGGAGAGAGGCCCACAGAAGGAAGTGACATGGCTGAGACCCTGACTGGGGCATCTGGCCTCCAGAAATTGTGAGAAAGGAAATGTCTGTTCTTTAAAGCCACCCTCTCTGTGGTATATTGTTATGGCAGCCCTAGCATGCTAAGACTTGACAATAACCAAAAGCTCTAAGCCACCCAAATGCCAATCAACAGTTGACAGGATAAAGAAATCGTAGAGTCACAAGATGGAGTATGAGTGAACAACCCCCACACAACCACAGGGATCATGCTCACAGCGTAATGTTGAGTGGAAATGCCAGATCCAAAAGAGCACATATTGCCCGATGCCATTTGTATGAAGTTCAAGAGCAGGTAAAAGGAACCCAGGGCATTAGAGTTCAGGTTAGTGCTTAACTTTGGGGAGGGCAGTCACAGAAAGGAGCAGGAGGAAGGTTCCTGAGGGGGTGAAAATGTTCACTGTCTTGATCTGGGTGGTGGTTGCAAAGAGTGGTTAGTTTGTGAAAAACCCATCAAGCTGTTTTCCTAATTGTCCTAAAATACCAGTTCGACCATGTCACCTCCTATGCTCCCCATCGCCCCAAGGACAAACTCTGCAGTGTGGCATAATTGCCACACCCTGAATACTTCTCGTTCTTCTAGGCTTTTGTTTGTCTTGTTATCTTATCTAGAAATGGCTCCCAACC
This sequence comes from Loxodonta africana, assembly GCF_030014295.1. NCBI lineage: Eukaryota > Metazoa > Chordata > Mammalia > Proboscidea > Elephantidae > Loxodonta > Loxodonta africana. The sequence goes on along the minus strand of NC_087353.1, from coordinate 89,149,542 downwards.
CACCCCAGTGACCAGTTAACTTCTACTTGAGTGCCGCCCCCTCCAGGAAGCCTTCCTTGACTGCCCCAGACAGACTTAGGCACATCCATCTTCCAATCAATCATCATGTGTCCTGTGCACACCTTGTTTTTGCATTTAGCACCTAGGATGGGGACTATTTCTTGTGTGTCCATCTTCCCTGTGGACTGTGAGCTCCTTGAGGGCAGGGGTCATGTCTCGCACTCTTCATTCTTGTACCCTAGAAAAATGGAGGGAAGCATAGTCCCCTGTCACGGGAACTGCAAAGATACTTGTGCTTCCTCTTGGAGAGCCAGCAGTGTGGCCCTTGCGGAGAGAGCAGGACTGGGAGGGGATGCCCTTGCTCCTGCTTTGCTCCAACCCCTCCGCTCACTTCCAGGCAGCTGCATTAAAGCTTAGTGGCTGAGCTGACCAGTTACAGGTCTCTGGGTGGAATCCTGCCTGCCTTTTCCCACCCTCCTATGTCACACCTGGGTGACGCCCCTGTCCCAGGCTGCTTGCCAGGGAGCAGCCTTGGGGCTCGAGCTCAGGCTCTCCCAGAGGCCAGAATCCTGCTAGGAGAAGCCCCAGTGCTCTCTAGCTGTGTGGCAAGGACAGCAAGGGCAGGAAGGACCAGCCCAGCAGGCCACAGCCACTCCCAGCTCTGCTGCTGGGGCAGAGGAGGCAGCACCCTGTGCGTTTGCTGCTTAACCTCCTCCAGGTGCTCAAGAACATCAGCCTGAAGCAGCAAGACTGAGGGTCAAGCGTCCCAAATCAGCATCACGTGACCTAGCAATTCCACTCTTTGGTATTATACTCAAGAGACTTGAAAGCAGGGACTCAGACAATGTTCAAAAAACGGTTGCTGTTGAGTCGATTCTGACTCATGGCGACCCTATAGGGCAGAGTAGAACTGCCCCACTGGGTTTCCCAGGAGCACCCGGTGGATTCAAACTGCTGACCTTTTAGTTAGCAGCCATAGCTCTTAACCACTACGCCACCAGGGTTTTCTAGACAATGCTCACTGCAGCCTTATTCACACTAGACAAAAGGTGGGAAACATCCCCAGTGTCCATCAGCGGATGAATGGATAAACAAAATGTGGTCCACACACACAATGGAGTCCTACTCAGCCGTAAAGAGAAAGGAAGTTCTGATCCCTGCAACAACACGGATGAACCTTGAAAACATGATGCCGAGTGAAAGAAGTCAGACACAAAAGGACAACTAACGTGTGATCCCAACTATATGAGATATCTAGCTTAGGTACCTGCCTTAGAAACAAAAGTTTGTTAGTGTAAGTTATCACTGTAGGGTCTCTATGAGTCAGAATCGACTGGACAGCAAAGGGTTTGGTTTCTCTGGGTATCGGAGGTCGCGGGGTAAGAGTTATTGCTGAAGGGGTTCTGACCTTCTGTAAAGCTTCTGGAAGCGGACAGTGGTGATGGCAGCATCACATGGTGAATGTAATCAATGTCATTCAATTGTAAGGTTAAAATGGCAAACTTTTTGTTGTGTCTATTTGACCACATTAAAAAAATAATTTCCAGGTCAGAAACACAGAAAAGGTGGGAGTGAAATTTGAGGCCCTAGACAGGGGTCGTTATGTGAGGGCCTGAAGAGGAGGCCCAGGAAGGCCCACCCAGGAGGAAGGCTGGGGCAGGGGCCTGGGGACCCACTGCGTGGTGTCCCCTGCTTTGCGTTTGGAGAAGGCTGTTCTTGGTGCTTCCTCTCTGTCCCCCTCCCCCTCTCCCAGTTCCAGAGGACCCCGAGACGCTGGGAGTGGAGGTGTGTGGCTCCAGTGGCTGTCTGTCTGGGCGCACCCTGGCAGATCTGGCTGGGAGCATAAGACCTCCTCATGGTGCAGGGTCAAGCGCCTCTTCTGAAGCCCTGAGCAGCTATTTTCCATTTCCACTAAGGCCAGAAAAGGAGGGAAAGGGCTTAAACTGTAACAACAAGACTTAAGGGAGAGATAAGGAAGACGTTTTGAGGCTGAAGTTCATTATATTCTGGATGGCACCACCATGGGAAGGAAGGAAACGTTCTCTTCTGATTTCACTAGAGATGAAGGTCTAGCCCATCTGGAGCGATGCAAGAAAAGCATAATAAAAAAAGAAAATAGCACCTTATGTTCAGTGCTTGACAATGCTACTGAATCCTTTTTCATGTAAATTTATTTAACCCTACCATGTTGTTGTTGTTGTTGGGTGCCCTTGAGTCTGTTCTGACTCACAGCGACCGTATGCACAACAGAGCGAAACACTGCCCGGTCCTGCGCCATCCTCACAATCGTTGTTATGCTTCAGCTCTTTGTTGCAGCCATGTGTCAATCCACCTCGTTGAGGGTCTTCCTCTTTTCCGCTGACCCTGTACTCTGCCAAGCATGATGTCCTTCTCCAGAGACTGATCCCTCCTGACAACATGTCCAAAGTATGTAAGACGCAGTCTCGCCATCCTTGCTTCTAAGGAGCATTCTGGTTGTACTTCTTCCAAGACAGATTTATTTATTCTTCTGGCGGTCCTTGGTATACTCAATATTCTTTGCCAACACCACAATTCAAAGGCATCAATTCTTCTTCGGTCTTCCTTATTCATTCTCCAGCTTTCACATGCATATGATGTGGATGAAAATACCATGGCTTGGGTCAGGTGAACCTTAGTCTTCAAGGTGATATCTTTGCCCTTCAACACTTTAAAGAGGTCCTTTGCAGCAGATTTACCCAATGCAATGCGTCTTTTGGTTTCTTGATTGCTGCTTCCATGGCTGTTGATTGTGGATCCAAGTAAAATGAAATCCTTGACAACTTCAATCTTTTCTCTGTTTATCATGATGTTGCTCATTGGTCCAGTTGTAAGGATTTTTGTATTCTTTTTGCTGAGGTGCAATCCATACTGAAGGCTGTGGTCTTTGCACTTCATCAGTGAGTGCTTCAAGTCCTCTTCACTTTCAGCAGGCAAGGTTGGGTCATCTGCATAATGCAGGTTGTTAATGAGTCTTCCTCCAATCCTGATGCCCTGTTCTTCTTCATATAGTCCAGCTTCTCGGATTATTTGCCCAGCACACAGATTAAATAGGTATGGTGAAAGAATACAACCCTGGCACACACTTTTCCTGACTTTAAACCAATCAGTATCCCCTTGTTCTGTCCGAACAACTGCCTCTTAATCTATGTAAAGGTTCCTCATGAGCACAATTAAGTGTTCTGGAATTCCCATTCTTCGCAATGTTATCCATAATTTGTTATGATCCACACAGTCGAATGCCTTTCCATAGTCAGTAAAACACAGGTAAACATCCTTCTGGTATTCTCTGCTTTCAGCCAGGATCCATCTGACATCAGCAATGATATCCCTGGTTCCACGTCCTCTTCTGAAACCGGCCTGAACTTCTGGCAGTTCCCTGTTGATATACTGCTGCAGCCATTTTTGAATGATCTTCAGCAAAATTTTGCTTGCGTGTGATATTAATGATATTGTTCTATAATTTCCACATTCGGTTGGATCACCTTTCTTGGGAATAGGCATAAATATGGATCTCTTCCAGTCAGTTGGCCAGGAAGCTGTCTTCCATATTTCTTGGCATAGATGAGTGTGCACCTCCAGCCCTGCATCTGTTTGTTGAAACATGTCAATTGATATTCCATCAACTCCTGGACGCTTGTTTTTCGCCAATGCCTTCAGAGCAGTTTGGACTTCTTCCTTCAGTACCATCAGTTCCTGATCATATGTCACCTCTTGAAATGGCTGAACATCGACTAATTCTTTTTGGTGTAATGACTCTGTGTATTTCTTCCATCTTCTTTTGATGCTTCCTGCGTCATTTAATATTTTCCCCATGGAATCCTTCACTATTGCAACTCGAGGCTTGAATTTTTCCTTCAATTCTTTCAGCTTGAGAAACGCAGAACATGTTCTTCCCTTTTGGTTTTCCATTTCCAGCTCTTTGCACATGTCATTATAATACTTTGTCTTCTCGAGCCGCCCTTTGAAATCTTCTGTTCAGTTCTTTTACTTCATCAATTCTTCCTTTTGCTTTAGCTGCTCGACGTTCGAGAGCAAGTTTCAGAGTCTTCTCTGACATCCATCTTGGTCTTTTCTTTCTTTCCTGTCTTTTCAATGACCTTTTGCTTTCTTCATGTATGATGTCCTTGATGTCATTCCACAACTTGTCCGGTCTTCGGTCACCAGTGTTCAATGCGTGAAATCTATTCTTCAGATGGTCCCTAAATTCAGGTGGGATATACTCAAGGTCATATTTTGGCTCTCGTGGACTTGCTCTGATTTTCTTCAGTTTCAGCTTGAACTTGCATATGAGCAATTGGTGGTCTGTTCCACAGTCGGCCCCTGGCCTTGTTCTGACTGATTGCATTAAACTTTTCCATCATCTCTTTGCACAGATGTAGTCAATCTGATTTCTGTGTGCTCCATCTGGCGAGGTCCATGTGTATAATCGCCATTTATGTTGGTGAAAGAAGGTATTTGCAATGAAGAAGTCATTGGTCTTGCAAAATTCTATCATTCGATCTCCAGCACTGTTTCTATCACCAAGGCCATATTTTCCAACTACCGATCCTTCTTTGTTTCCAACTTTTGCATTAAAATCACCAGTAATTATCAATGCATGTTGATTGCATGTTTGATCAATTTCAGACTGCAGCAGTTAATACAAAATCTTCCATTTCTTCATCTTTGGCCCTAGTGGTTGGTGCGTATATTTGAATAACAGTCATATTAACTGGTCTTCCTTGTAGGTGTATGGATATTATCCTATCACTGACAGCGTTGTACTTCAGCATAGATCTTGAAATGTTCTTTCTGACAACGAATGGAAGAAGGACCCGGCAGTCTACTTCTGAAAAGTATTAGCCAGTGAAAACCTAATGAACAGCAGCAGAACCCTGCCATGTAGAGACCAAAAAACAAAACAAAAACAAAACCAGTTGCCGTTGAGTCGATTCCAAGTCACACTATGAGGTAGAGACCATTGTCTCCATATTACCAATAAGGAAACTGAGGCACATAGAAGTTAGGTAACATACCCAAAGTCACACAGCTAATGTCTTAGGCTGGGTTCTCTAGAGAAGCAAAACCACTAAAGCATATTCATATATATAAAGAGAGATTTCTATCAAGGAAATGGCTCACATGGTCGTAGAGGCTGGAACATCTCAAGTCCGTGGATCAGGACAGAGGCTTCTCCTGATTCATTTGGCCGCAGGGGCTAGCGAACCCAAGATCAGCAGGTCAGAGAGCAGGGTTCTTGCTCACAGGCTGCAAAGATTGACGAATCCCAAGATCGGCAGGCAAGACCATAGGTAAGCTGCTAGCTCAAGTCCCAAGACCCGGAGGTCAGACGAACAGGAGCCAACTGTAGGTTCCAGCTCAAGCAAAAGCCCACAAGCCTTGCCAGAATGTCCACTTATATTCAATGCAGGCCACACGCCCAGGGAAACTCCTTTTCAAATGACTGGCTGTTCACAGCAGATCCCATCGTGGAGGTGATCACATTATATCAAATCTCATAATGAAGGTGATCATAACATCATACTACTACTGCCAAACAACTGAGAATCATGGTCCAGCCAAGTTGACACACAACCATAACCGTCACAGCTAGTAAGTGGCAGGACCAAACCAAACCAAACCAAACCCACTGCCATCGAATCAATTCTGACTCATAGCGACCCTTCAGTACAGAGTAGAACTGCCCCACAGAGTTTCCAAGGAGCACCTCGTGGATTCGAGCTCCTGACCTTTCGGTTAGCAGCCATAGCACTTAACCACTACGCCACCAGGGTTTCCAAGTGGCAGAAACTGGACTCAAACTCAGGCAGTTTGGAGGTAACATCCGTGCTCTTAACCACCATACTGGCTTGCCTCTGGAACTGACCTGCTTAAAAGGCCTGAAGTTCCAGGAGCTCCTTTGGGCCCTGCTTTTGCCAACTTCCTCCTGACTTGAGTCCCCACCCTGCTGTCCTCTGAGGTTCACCCCAGCTTTTCCACAGCCTATCCCCAGATGCTATCTTGGCCCCTTGAACTAGCTGAGGGCACCATAGCATTTTCTTTTTAAAACATTAGGACCCTCAACTTCTATGGGCAAAACAGTAGAAATTAAAAAACAAAAAACCAAAACACTTCTCTTTAAGAAATGAGCTCCCTCCCGAAAAGTTAGTTGTCTCAGTTTGATATGCGTTGTTGTTAGGTGGCATCGAGTCAGCTCTAACTCATGGTGATCTTATGTATAACACAATGAAATACTGCCTGGTCCTGTGACATCTTCATGATTGTTGTAATGCTTGAGACCACTATTGTGGCTATCATGTCAATCCATCTCACTGAGGGTTTCCTTCATTTTCACTGACCTACTTTACCAAACATGATGTTCTTTTCTAGCAAACTGATGACGTGTCCAAAGGGAGCAGTTCAAAGCATCATCATCCTTAATTCTAAGAACCATTCTGATTGTATTTCTTCTAAGACCGATTTGTTCACTCTTCTGGCCATCCATGGTATATTCAACATTATCTACCAACACTATAGTTCGAATGCATCAGTTCTTCTGCCTTTCTTTTCCATTGCCCAGCTGTCATATGCAGATGAGGCAACTGAAAAGAGCATGACTTGGGTCAGGCACACCTTAGTCATCAAAGTGACATCTTTGTTTTTTTAAAACTTTAAAGAGGTCTGTTATAGCACATTTGCCCAATGCATTATGTCATTTGATTTCTTGACTGCTGCTTCAATAAGGCTACCCTATTGTCTTGCTCCTCTCCCCCAGTAGACAACTGGGCCCCGACTAAGAAACCCAAACTGGAGGCTGGCATAAGGTGGGGGCTGTAAGAGGCAGAGCGATAAACCATATCCAGGGTGACATTCAGGAGGGGTGTGAAGCCACCACAGCCTCAGGGCAGCATCAATGGCTCAGAGAGGGTCAAGACACTGCTGCTGGGCAGCACAGGGTCGGGGGACAAACTCATGTGTCCACCACCAGAGTGGAAACATTCAAGAACACGTTTCTTGAAGCCTCGGATAAGTAAAGCATTACTGAAAAAGAAGAAGAAAGTGGGAGGCCTCACTCTACCTGATTTTAGAACCTATTATACAGCCACAGTAGTCAAAACAGCCTGGTACTGGTACAACAACAGGCACATAGACCAATGGGTCAGAATTGAGAGTCCAGATATAAATCCATCCATATATGAGCAGCTGATATTTGACAAAGGCCCAGTGTCAGTTAATTGGGGAAAAGATAGTCTTTTTAACAAATGGTGCTGGCATAACTGGATATTCATTTGCAAAAAAAATGAAACAGGACCCATACCTCACACCATGCACAAAAACTAACTCCAAGTGGATCAAAGACCTAAACATAAAGACTAAAACGATAAAGATCATGGGAGAAAAAATAGGGACAACGTTAGGAGCCCTAATACAAGGCATAAACAGAATACAAAACATTACCAAAAATGACAAAGAGAAGTCAGATAACTGGGAGCTCCTAAAAATCAAACACCTATGCTCATCTAAAGACTTCACCAAAAGAGTGAAAAGACCACCTACAGATTGGGAAAGAATTTTCAGCTATGACATCTCCAACCAGCACCTGATCTCTAAAATCTATATGATTCTGTTAAAACTCTACCACAAAAAGACAAACAACCCAATCAAGAAGTGGGCAAAGGATATGAACATGCCCTTCACTAAAGAAGATATTCAGGCAGCTAACAGATACATGAGAAAAAGCTCTTGATCATTAACCATTAGAGAAATGCAAATTAAAACTACGATGAGATTCCATCTCACTCCAACGAGGCTGGCATTAATCCAAAAAACACAAAATAATAAATGTCGGAGAGGCTGTGGAGAGATTGGAACTCTTATACACTGCTGGTGGGAATGTAAAATGGTACAATCACTTTGGAAATCTATCTGGCGTTTTCTTACAAAGTTAGAAATAGAACTACCATACAACCCAGAAATCCCACTCCTCGGAATATACCCTAGAGAAATAAGAGCCTTCGCACGAACAGATATATGCACACCCATGTTTACTGCAGCTCTGTTTAAAAAAAAAAAAAAAAAAAGCAGCTCTGTTTACAATAGCAAAAAGCTGGAAGCAACCAAGGTGTCCATCAACGGATGAATGGGTAAATAAATTGTGGTATATTCACACAATGGAATACTACACATCGATAAAGAACAGTGACGAATCTGTGAAACATTTCATAACATGGAGGAACCTGGAAGGCATTATGCTGAGCGAAATTAGTCAGAGGCAAAAGGACAAATATTGTATAAGACCACTATTATAAGATCTTGAGAAATAGTACAAACTGAGAAGAACACAAACTTTTGTGGTTACGAGAGGGGGAGGGAGGGAGGGTGGGAGAGGGTTATTTACTGATTAGTTAGTAGATAAGAACTACTTTAGGTGAAAGGAAGGACAATACTCAATACACAGAAGGTCAGCTCAACTGGACTGGACCAAAAGCAAAGAAGTTTCCGGGATAAACTGAATGCTTCAAAGGTCAGCAGAGCAAGGGCGGGGGTTTGGGGACTATGGCTCAAGGGGACTTCTAAGTCAATTGGCAAAATAATTCTATTATGAAAACATTCTGCATCCCACTTTGAAATGTGGCGTCTGGGGTCTTAAATGCTAACAAGTGGCCATCTAAGATGCATCAATTGGTCTCAACCCACCTGGATCAAAGGAGAATGAAGAACACCAAGGTCACACAATAACTATGAGCCCAAGAGACAGAAAGGGCCACAGGAATCAGAGACTTACATCATCCTGAGACCAGAAGAACTAGATGGTGCCCGGCCACAACCGATGACTGCCCTGACAGGGAGCACAATGGAGAACCCCTGAGGAAGCAGGAGATCAGTGGGATGCAGACTCCAAATTCTCATAAAAAGACCAGACTTAATGGTCTGACTGAGACTAGAGGAATCCTGGCGGTCATGGTCCCCAAACCTTCCGTTGGCCCAGGACAGGAACCATTCCCGAAGACTACTCATCAGACATGGAAGGGACTGGACAATGGGTAGGAGAGAGATGCTGATGAAGAGTGAGCTACTTGTATCAGGTGGACACTTGAGACTGTGTTGGCATTTCCTGTCTGGAGGGGAGATGGGAGGGTAGAGAGGGTTAGAAACTGGCAAAATTGTCATGAAAGGAGAGACCGGAAGGGCTGACTCATTAGGGGGAGAGTAAGTGGGAGTATGGAGTAAGGTGTATATAAGCTTATATGTGACAGACTGACTTGATTTGTAAATGTTCACTTAAAGCTCAATAAAAATTACTAAAAAAAAAAATTTTTTGTATGTGAGTGTGTACAAGTGTCTGTGTGTGTGTGTGTGTACACATACCCTCAGGTGTAAGTGTGGGGGAGTCTGTGTGGGAGTGTCTTATGGATTGAATCATGTCCCCCAAAAGATATGCTGAAGTCCTAACCCCTACTGTGAATGTGATCCTATTTGGAAACAGGGTCTTTGAAGATGTTATCAGTTAGGTTAATACGAGGTCATACTGCAGTAGGGTAGATCCTAATCCAATCTGAGTGGTGGCCTTATAAGAGAGGAGAAGAGACACAGACAGGGAGACAGAGAAGGGATGGCCATGTGAAGATGGATCTGTAAGTCAAGGAACGCCAAGGATTGCTGTGAGCGACTAGAAGCTAGGAAAGATGCGTGGAACAATTTCTCTCTCACAGCCCTCAGAAGGAATCAACATGGCCAATACCCTAAAGTCTCCAGAAGAGTCCCTGGGTGGTACAAATTGTTAAGTGCTCAACTACTAGCTGAAAGGTTAGTGGTTCAAACTCACCCAAGGCTGCCACAGAAGACAGGGCTAGAGATCTGCTTCCAAAAGGTCACAGACTTGAAAACCCCATGGAGCACAGTTCTACTCCGACACACATGGGGTCACCATGAGTTGGAATCGACTTGATGGCACCTAATAACAACAACAAAGTCTCCAGAATCGTGAGACAATAAATTTCTGTTTATAAGCCACTCTGTTTGTGGTATTTTGTTTCAGCAGGCTTAGGCAACCCATACAGAGCATCTCTGTGTTGATGTCTGTGTGCATATTGTGCCTGTGTGTGTGTGTGTGTGTGTGTCTGTGTGTCTGATCCTAATCCTGACAGCAACATTCTTCATTTATATAGGGCCCGTGGTTTACAAAGAGCTTCCACAACCTTGACCTCACCTGGTACCTGTGTGGCTGGTGAGGCCGGAAATCCATGGTCCAGTTTATAAGTGTGCAAGAGGCAGTCCAAAGAGGGAAGGAGACCTGGCCAGGTTACAGTGGCAGAGCTATGACCCAGACCCCAATCACCTCCTCTGGGGAAGGCCAGGGGTCCTCCCACCCGACTTACTGCACCCACAGCCTCTCCAGCAAAAGGAAACAAAATGAGCACCAAGAGGCTGCAGAAGAAGGAGTCACCGGGCCCTGCTGTATTGCTACCCACTGCTCTTTAGGTGCCGCCGAGGCCAGAGGGCTGTGCTGTGGACTGGAGGCCCTCGTCCGCTGCTCTATGAGCACGCCACCTTTTGCTGCACACAGCAATAAGCCCAGTCCTGCCTCTTCCAGAGACTGAGGCCAGGCATCTAGAACTGTGCTGTGGGTCTTCAGGCAGGGTGCAGCCCTCTCTGGGCCTCAGCTTCCCATTGGTCAAATGCAAGGAGGGACTTCATGCTCTTGAGGCCTTGAGCCAGAAATTGTAACCGGAGCCAGAAAGTGCATCAGCAGGCGTCCACCTCTCCCCTCTCTTTTTCTCTCCTGTGGGCAAAGGAGCAGGGATTTGTCTCCTGTCATGGCGGCTTCTTCTTGGCTTCTGTGGTGAATTGGGATCCCTGAGAAGCAGTCCAGGCCCTCTGTGGGCTGGGGCAGCAGCCTGCCCACTTGGGGACATCCAGACAGGGCCAAAGCACAGGACAAGGAGCCAGAGGCCTGGTCCCCTCTCAGTGCTCTGGCTTCCTGTCAGCAGACAATCAGTTTCTCTCCAGAATAAAATGGAGTGACAGTTCTGGCCCTGTGCGCCCATGAGGTCTGGACAAGGTCTTGTGGCTCGGAGACTGCCACTGCCCTACGGAGGGTATGGTGACCTGTAGCTCATGCCATCTGTTGAGGAAAGACTCCTAGGGAGGGGGGAGCTCTCCTGTGTCCATGTTGGGTGGAGGCAGCCGCTGGTGTCCAGAAGCCCTCAGGGGCATCGCAGGGCTGACGATGGTCTTAGGGTCTCAAGGCAGACTTGTGTGGAAAGCCCACCAAACACCTGCCTGAGATGGCAGGGAAGCAAGGGAGACAGAGAACACAGAGGCCTTGGGGACCCTCACAGGCTCTGGACAGCAGAGAGCCTGCCCTTGAGCCATTGTGGAAAGAACCCTCTAAGAGGTCTCTGACTGCTCCCTGCCCCTCAAGCTGAGGTGCACGTGGTCCTGAAGCCCTCCCCACAGGGGCATCTACATGAGGCGTGCCGAAGCACGGAGGGTGGCTCACCCCTAAACTGAAAGCCTCTCTCCACTGTTCCTTCCTCACCTCCACCAACTGTAGGCTTTCTGAGCCCTGGACTCTGAGTTTGGCTCCAAGGTCTTCCTGAAGCCTCTTCCCTGTGGATGGTGTTGCCTTTAGCTGGTGCTTTCTCCCCCATTCGCATTGGCTGTTTAAGGCAATGATGATGACAAGAGTTGCATGCCCTGGGCTCCTATAATGCTCGCTGAGCACTGCTATTCTGCACCAGGCATTCTCACCCTGGTATTATGATCCCACTTTTACAGATGACAGCAATGAGGAGAGGCTACGACGTTGCCACAGGTCACCCAAGCAGCAAGGGACAGGAACCCAGTTCACAGATGCTCAAAGCCCGTATTCTTTCCATAATAATTCCCTGCTTCTGATTGCTCTGAGGACCTCAGAAACCTCGTGAGTAAGTGAATTAGTTGCCAACAATTTCCTTCTACTTGGATCAACACAACCAACGTCTATGGAAGCAGCAGTTAAGAAATCAAACAATGTATATCACTGGGCAAATCTGCTGCAAAAGACTTCTTTAAAGTTGAAAAAAGCAACGATGTCACTTGGATGACTAAGGTGCATCTGACCCAAGCCTGTTCTCTCATAATCACTTGATATACATGTGAAAGTTGGATAGTGAAAAAGGAAGATAGAAGAAAAATTGATGCATTCAAACCGTGGCGTTGGCACAGAGTATGAAATATACGGTGGGCTACCAAAAAAATCGAACAAATCAGTCTTAGAAAAAATACAATCAGAATGCTCATTAGAAGTGAGGATGATGAGACTTCAGCTTGCTTACTTTGGACACATCAGCAAAAATGAAGGAATCCCTCCATGAGATGGATTGGCACAATAGCCACAACAATGGTCTCAGATAGACCAATGAGCATGAAGATGACACAACACTGGGCAGCGCTTCCTTCTGTTATACATATGGTCATCAAGAGCTGGAGCCAACTCAGCAGCAACAAAGAACAAGTGAATTAGAACAGTAAGGCAGGCGGCGCTAAGTGAGAGCTCCTGAGAAAACAGCATGAGCTTTAACGCTGGGGCTGCTCCAACATTGGCTGGGTCACCTGCTGGATGCGTCATGTGCTGGATGGGTCACTGGGAGCTGAGTTCTGGGCAGGTCAGGTACGTCAGGTTATGGCAGGCTTATTTCATTAGATTAACATATTTCTCATTGGCAGTGTTCCCAACAGGCTGCGGAATAGCTTTCCTTCAGGCTGGCCAGAGCCCCCAGAAATCAATGACAGGAGCATGGTGGGATGGGACAAGAACCTTGCAGGATAAAATCCTTCTGGGCCCTGGGTCAGGGCCAGATTGGAGTCCCCACAGACCACAGCTGGGGATACTTGGAATAGGGCAGCTGTGCTACAATCCACTCAGTAGAGGGATTTCAAGGCTTCCAGGAAGGTCTCTTGGGACTTGAAGGGGATTTCGGTACAACAAAGACAAATGGTCCTGTCTTAGCTGCTGTTTTGAGGAACAAGGACGCTGGGGAGGTCATCCCTGCATATGTTTTATCTTTAAGAGTTTGGCGATTCAGCTGCTTCTCCTGGGTGGATTTCTTGTCTTATGTTTTTAATCTGAAGTTATTGTTTGAAATGCTCTTACCCTTTTTTCCTCATCCATAAAGAAATCATAAATATCTCCAGGGTCCCACAGAGCTGGCAGCCAGTCTCACCTCGGCCTGAGAGATGACATCAAGTGCAGCTGAGGGAGATGAACATGGCGATTCCTGACCCACTTGGACATGCCAATTGGTGCTGCCATCGCTGTACGTCTCTGGGAAAGAATCCCTGTAACAGGGCTCCAAGCCCAAGGTCAAGGTTCGGGGGCAGGGGAGTGAAGCCAGTTGACTGGGAGCTTCCAGACCAGAGGGAGGCCTGCCTGGCTCTGTGGGAGCTGCTGAGCCACAGGTGCTGTGAGGAGCTCCCACCACCTCAGCCCCTTGCCACACTGGCCGAGGTTCAGGAGGGGGTGATGAGGCTGAACTCTTTCTGGGAACAGAGGAGATGCCCACAAATACAGACAGGAGGGAGTGGGCCTCTCTGACCACTGGGGCTTTCAGGGAGAAATGGTAGCAGAATTTAAGAACTAAAGACAAAGTCAATGGCTTGTTCCTCTGTAATGTGGTGGGAAGAAGAGCCCTGGCCGAGGGAAGGCAGCCTGGAGACTAGCTTTGCATCTTCCTCTATAGCCATGTGCATCTGGGCAGGGTCCTTCCCCTCACAGGGTCCCTGCTCCTCCAAAGGCAACGTGATTATCAGAAAATGGACAATAACTATTGTTGGCAAGGTTGTGGAGAAACTGGAGCCCTCATATTGCCGGTGGCAATGAAAAATGGTAGAGCCACGGTGAAAAATGGCTGGGAGGATCCTCAAAAAAGTTAAACACCGAATTAGTTTGACCCAGCAATTCCACTCCTACATACATACCAAACAGAACTGAAAGCAGGAACGCAAATGACTTGTACATCAATGTTCCTAGCAGAATTATTCACAGTAGCCAAAAGGTGGAAACAACTCAAGTATTCATCAACAGATGGATGGATAAACAAAATGTGGTATATCCAGACAATGAAATACTATACTGCCGTGAAGAGTAATGATGTTCTGATGCACGCTATGACATGGATAAACCTGGAAAACATTATGCTGAGTGAAATAAGCTATCCTCACCAGTATCTTTCTTATAGTCCAGTCCAATCCCTGTCTGAAGAGTTGGTTTCGGGAATGGTTCCAGTCTTGGGCTAACAGAGGGTCTGGGGACCATGACTTCAGGGATTCCTCCAGTTTCAGTCAGACCATTAAGCCTGCTCTTTTTAGGAGAATTTGAGGTCTGCATCCCACTGTTCTCCTGCTCCATCATGCATTCTCTGTGGTGTTCCCTGTCAGGGCAGTCATCGGCGGTAGCCAGGCACCATTCAGTTCTTCTGGTGTGAGGCTGATGTAGTCTCTGTGGTTGTTCCTGGGCTCAGGGAATGTGGAACAAGAGGTGGGCAGGGCTCAGTGGCCCCAAGGCTCTCAGATACCCAAGGGAGCAGCATCTGGACACGATCCATCCTAACTCCTCCCAGCTTCGTGGCATTGGGCAATCTGGGCTTATTTACTTCTGTGTAACAAAGTGGCAGCCTGGTCTGTTCCACCCACCACACCACTCCTCAGGGGCCACTATCCATTGTCAGTTCCCACTCCACCCCTCTGATCAGGAGCAGGTCTGGCTAGACTCAGGGGACCTGGTACCCTGTCTCCACCATGGCCATCCAGGTGGGGTGGGGATGGAGGTAGGGAAGAAAGAAGGATGGGCAGGTGACTGATGACTCCTGGACTCTCAGGGTCAATCCTGGGGACCACATCTTTCTGGGCAGGAGGAGGTTGCCATGGCAACAAAAGGACACTTGACAGGTCCCCTCCCCTCACCAGGTGTAGACTTTAACTCAGGGTGAATTTTTCTGCTAATTGCTTGTAGTCTACAGCCTGGTTCTTTCTTACCGACACTCCCCACCCCCCCTTTTTTAAAATTCTGAATAGTTTAAAACACACTTGAACCATACAAAGGCGTTTGTGCAGGACTTTAGTAGTTGCCTAATAGCTTAAGGTTTAGTCATCTCCGTGGGCTTTGCCCCGACAAGCTGTGTGACCTTGGGGGAGTTTCCGAGCTCTCTGAATCCCAGCTGCTTCACCTATGAGGGTAGTCAAGGCCACCTCGTGGGGCCCTGCAATAGTCAGACAGCATACAGGGTTAGCACAAGCGAATGTCCGAGAAAGGGTAGCTATTGTTTGTACCATTGTATTAAAAAGCAAATCTCTCATACAGTTGTAAAGACAGGAAGGATCTTAAGAGTTATCTCACTGTCTTAGTCATCTAGTGCTGCTATGACAGAAATACCACAAGTGGACAGCTTTAACAAAGAGAAATTTATTCTCTCAAAGTCTAGGAGACTAGAAGTCCAAATTTCGGGCGTCAGCTCCAGGGGAAGGCTTCTGTCTCTGTCAGCTCTGGAGAAAGTCGTTGTCATCAATCTTCCCCTGGACTAGGAGCTTCTCTGGGCAGGAACCCGGGTCCAAAGGACGCACTCTGCTCCTGGCACTGCTTTCTTCGTGGTATGAGGTCCCCCCCTCTACTTGCTTCCCTTTCCTTTTATCTCTTGTAAGATAAAAGGTGGTGCAGGCCACACCGCAGGGAAACTCCCTTTACATTGGACCAGGGATGGGACCTGGGTAAGGGTGTTACAATACCACTCTAATTCTCCTTAAAATAAAATTACAATCACAAAATGGAGGACAATCACACAATACTGGGAATCATGGCCTAACCAAGTTGACACATTCTGGGGTGACACAATTCAATCCATGACACTCACCCAACACTTTTATTTTACAGATGAGAAGATAGGGCCTGGATGTTAAGTGGCTCAGAGTCATAGTCACACATTTGAGGTTGTGGCAGACCCAGGGCTAAAACCCAGTTCTGGGTGTGTATTCAATGGAGTTTTCACCTTCCACGCTCTTCTGCACCCAGGGTGGGCACTTCATTACTCCCCCTTAGTCATTCACACTCTAGTAAGAGTGAGTTCACACAGTACCACTGAGAGCATAATGCTTTACAAAGCACTGTCCCAATCATCTTGCCTTTAATCTTCCCAGGAGTCCTAAAAAAGAGGTAATAGTATCCCCATAATTTAGGAAGGGAGAGAGGTGACACAGGCCCCAAACAGTGAGAGAGATGGCCAGAGACCCAAGAATACCAATACCACTGGCTCTTTGATCAGTGGCTCCATCTGTGCACGGGTTTGAGGAAGGGACAGGAACCTCTCTGCTCAGTCACAGAGTGTGGCTACTGCGTTCAGGCTCCAGTACCCAGAGGCTGGTCTAGAGCAGCAGGGGAAGCCTCTGCCTCACGGGCAGCCATCTCCCAGGCAGGGCAGGTGTCCACAGTGGTGGATCCTGGGAGCCCAGCTGGATTCACCAAGTGGCAGATGGGAGAAGGTTCAGGCCAGAAGTGGAGCCACTGCAGGGGACATTGGGGGACAGCCAAAGGCTGGCTTCAGCGTCTAATGCCTGTTCTCTGCTCATAGCTGGACTGCTGGGTGAGGGCTGGAGCCTAAATCCCCTCCCTTCTGCTGCCCTGAGCTTTCAAGATGTGGTGGGGAGTAATAAGCAAGACTTGGGGTGCAGATTCTCTTGAGGGAAGGTCTGCTCAAGTGCAAATCAGGTTACCCTAAGCCCTTCCTTCTTCTCTCCTGCCCCCAGCTCTGCAGGCCAGGCGCACTCTCAGCCAGAGGCACATCTGGCTGCCTGTGGTGGCAAAGGGCCCTGACACCAGCAGATTCCGAAGACGCAGAGTCTAGGCAGCCCCAGACGGCCGAGGGTGGGGGTGGCTGAGGGGTGAGAGGAGGGTGGCAGGGCCCAGAGCAAGGTTCCAACCAGCACTGCTTTGCTGGCCACTGCTCGCTCCCCTGCCTTCTAGGCCAGCCCGAGCCAAGTCCTGAAGGATAAGCAGAAGGAGGAATAAGACCCCAACACAGGCCTCCTCCAACAGCCACCTGTACCTCGAAGCCCAAGAAGCCGCGGTCCAAGACCGCAAAAGCTCTGCCAAACCGGTGGGTGTGAAATGGTACCTCCTTGTGGGTTTAATTTGTATTTTCCACATCACTAATGAGGCTCAGCCTCTTTCTACAGTTTTTTTTTTTTTAATTACATAATTTTATTTATTTTGGTGTTGTTGGGAATATACATAGCAAAAGATACACCAATTCAAGAGTTTCTACAGGTACAATTCAGTGACACTGATTTTATTTTTTTAGTTGTGTAACCACTCTCACCCCCTTTTTCTGAGTTGTTCCTCCACCATTCACACAAACTCACTGCCCCGTAAGGTTCCTATCTAATTTTTCCAGTCACTCTCGTCAATTTGATCCACAAAGACGGCTCTTAAGAGAGCATAATGCTTGAGGGAGACGTTTTTTACTACTTAAGCTAAACCATGGTTTTAAGAAGACTTTAGGGGATATTTCTGGTGTAAGGATTAAAGATTATCTCAGGGCAATAGTTTCAGGGATCCATCCAAACTTCATGGCTCCAGGAAGTCTGGAGTCCATGAAAATTTGGAAATTCTGTTTTGTATTTTCCCCCTTTTGATCACGATTCTTCTAGGGAATTTTGATGGGAATGTTCAGTAACGGTAGCCAGGCACCATCCAGTTCTTCTGGTCTCATGGCAAAGGAGGAAGTTGTTTATGGAGGCAATCAGCCACACATTCTGTATCCTCCTATTATTCCTGGCTTTCCTTCCTCTGTTGTACCAGATGAATAGAGAACAACCGTTGTGCCTTGGATGGCCACTTGCAAGCTTTTAAGACCTCCGGTACTACACACTCAACTAGGAAATAGAATAGAGGCACTAAACATGTTATTAGGCCAATTAACTGGGATGTCCCATGAAACCGTGACCCCAACCTCCAAATCAAGAAATCAAATTCCATGAGGTGTTTGGTTGTACATAAGCAGCCTCAGTAGCTACTCTTTTTTTTTGTCATTGTTATAAATATATCTATCATACAACTTCTGCCAATTCAACTTTTTACAGGTGTACAACTTATTGACAGCAATTACAATAATTGGTTGTGCAACTCTACCCTTAATCAATGTGATTTCCCATCACCATTAACCTCCCCTTTCCCCCTCCCTACCAACCCTGGTAACCACTGATAAACTTTGCTCTCTATACGTTTGCCTTTTGCTTGTCTTTTTATATAAGTGAGGTTATACAATCTTTGTCCTTTTGTGATTGACTTATTTCATTCAGCATAATGTCTTCCAGCTCCATCCGTACTGTAGCATGTACCAAGACTTCATTTCTCCTACTGGCTGAGTAGTATTCCATTGTATGTACCGCATTTTGTTTATCCATTCATCTGTTCGTGGGCATTTAGGTCGCTTCTATCTTTTGGCTATTGTTAATTGTGCTGAATGAACACTGGTGGACAAGTCTCTGTTTGAGTCCTTGCTTCCAAGTCTTTTGGGTATATACCTAGGAGTGGAATTGCTTTCCATAGGTTTTTGAGCCATTTATGTTTCCCCCTTTATGAAATGCCTGTTCATGTTTTGACCCATTTTTCTATTGGATCATCTTGTATTTTTCATATTGATTGATTAGAGTTTTTTGTGTAGTTCTGATACCAACCCACTGTCAATTTTACATGTTGCAAATACCTTCTCCCAGTCTGTGCAGTGTGTTTTCACTTTGTTCACAGTGCCTTTTGTCATAGAGAAGTTTTCCAACCTACACACCTTTTCATTCCTTTTACTAATCTTACTGCACAGGTTAGAACCCCCACGGCCATGCTGAATAGAAGCCGTGACAGCTGCCTTGGAATCACATTCATGACTTAAAGAGACACTTCTAATGTTCCCAGTTAGTGTGGTGTGCATGGGCATTTGGTAGCTGAAATCCATCCCGTGGAGGAAATTCCTTTCTCTTCCTAGTTTTCCAGGGGCTTTCATCGTGAATAGGTGTTGAATTTTATCAAATGGTATCCCTTTTTAATCTGCTAGTGAGCTGAATTACATTAACAGACTTTCTAAAGAATCCTGCTTGGTCCTGATATATTCCTTTTTTATGCATTGCTGGATTTGAATAGCTAATATCTTATTTTGGATTTTTCACTTAAATCATTTTAGAATTCCTGACTTTATAGCTCCAATCCAGAACCTGTTTTTGACTTGTGTTCCTGGACCATAGAGGTAGAGTAAACTTTAGTCCTGAAACTGTGGGAGGTAGAGGCCCAAGGTTTTGATCCTCTCTGTTCCTTTGCTCACTGGGCCTCGATCTCCCTGTCTCTATAAATGGGGAAACAGCTGTAAACATTCATTAATAAGTGGAACGTGGAATGCACAAAGTATGAATCTGTGAAAAGTGGAAATTGCCAAAAATGAAATGGAATGCATAAACATCGATATCCTAGGCATTAATGAGCTGAAATTGACTGGTATTGACCACTCTGAATTAGACAATCATATGGTTTACTATGCCAGGAATGGCAACTTGAAGAGGAATGGCGTTGCATTCATGGTCAAAAAGAATATTTCAAGATTATCCTGAGGTACTAAGCTGTCAGTGACAGGATAATATCCATACGCCTAAAAGGAAGACTAGTTAATCCGACTATTATTCAAATTTAGGCATCAACCACTAAGGCCAAAGATGAAGAAATTGAAGATATTTACTAAGTTCTGCAGTCTGAAATTGATCGAACATGCAATCAGGTTACATTGATAATTACTGGTGATTGGAACACAAAAGTTGGAAACAAAGAAGAAGGATCCATAGTTGGAAAATATGGCCTTGGTGACAGAAATGAAGCCAGAAATAACATGATAGAATTTTGCAAAACCAACAAATTCTTCACTGCAAATACATTTTTCACCGACATCAACGGCAACTATACACATGGACCTTTCCAGATGGAATACACAGGAATCAAATGAACTACATCTGTGGAAAGAGATGATGGAAAAGCTTAATGCAATCAGTCAGAACAAGGCCAAGGGCCAACTGCAGAACAGACCATCAATTGCTCATATGCAAGTTTAAGTTGAAACTGAAGAAAATTAGAACAAGTCAATGAGATCCAAAGTACAACCTTGAGTATATCCCACCTGAACTTAGACACCATCTCACGAATAGATCTGACGCATTGAACACTAATGACCAGACGAGCTGCGGAATGACACCAAGGACATCATACATGAAGAAAGCAAGAGGTCATTAAAAAGACAGGAAAGAAAAGACCAAAATGGATGTCAGAAGAGACTCTGAAACTTGCTCTTAAACATCGGGTAGCTAAAGCAAAAGGAAAAAATGATGAAGTAAAAGAGCTGAACAGAAGATTTCAAAGGGTGGCTGGAGAAGACAAAGTAAAATATTATAATGACACGTGCAAAGATGTGGAGATAGAAAACCAAACCAAAACAAAAGGGAAGAATATATTCGGCATTTCTCAAGCTGAAAGAACTGAAGAAAGAATTCAAGCCTCGAGTTGCAACACTGAAGAATTATTCAGGGAAAGTATTAAAGCACACAGCAAGCATCAAAATAAGTTGGAAGAAATACAGGGTCACCATACCAAAAAGAGTTGGTCAACGTTCAACCATTTCAGGAGGTAGCATATGATCAGGAACCAAAGGTACTAAAGGAAGAAGTTCAAGCTGCACTGAAGGCATTGGCGAAAAACAAGGCTCCAGGAATTGACAGAATATCAATTGAGATGTTTCAACAAATGGATGCAGCACTGGAAGCGCTCACTTGTCTATGACAAGAAATTTGGAAGACAGCTGCCTGGCCAACTGACTGGAAAATATCCATATTTATGCCTATTCCCAAGAAAGGTGATCCAACAGAACGCAGAAATTATTGAACAACACCATTAATATCACACTTAAGTAAAATTTTGCTGAAGATCATTCAAAAGTGGCTGCAGCAGTATATCAACAGGGAACTGCCAGAAATTCAAGCCGAATTCGAAGAGGACATGAACGAGGGATAATATCATTGCTGATGTCAGATGGATCCTGGCTGAAAGCAGAGAATACCAGAAGGATGTTTACCTGTGTTTTATTGATTATGCAAAGGCATTCGACTGTGTGGATCATAACAAATTATGGATAACACTGAGAAGAATGGGAATTCCAGAATGCTTAATCGTGCTCATGAGGACCCTGTACATACATCAAGAGGCAGTGGTTCAAACAGAACAAGGGGATAATGCATAGTTTAATGTCAGGAGATGAGTGTGTCAGGGTTGTATCCTTTCACCATACATATTCAATCTGTATGCTAGCAAATAATCTGAGAAGCTGGACCACATGAAGAAGATTGGGGCATCAGAATTGGAGGAAGATTCGTTAACAACCTGTGATATGCAGATGACATAACCTTGCTTGCTGAAAGTGAAGAAGACTTGAAGCAGTTACTGATGAATATCAAAGACCACAGCCTTCAGTATGGATTACACTTCAACATGAAGAAAACAAAAATCTTCACAACTGAACCAATAGGAATATCATGATAAATTGAGAAATGGTTGAAGTTGTCAAGGATTTCATTTTACTTGATCCACAATCAACACTCATGGAAGCAGCAGTCAAGAAATCAAAAGACGCCACTGTATTGGGCAAATCAGCTGCAAAAGACCTCTTTAAAGTGTTAAAAAGAAAGATGTCACCTTGAAGACTAAGGTGCACCTGACTCAAACCATGCTGTTTTCAATCGCCTCATACGCATGCGAAAACTGGACAACGAATAAGGAAGACAGAAGAAGAATTGTTGCCTTTGAATGTGGCACTGGCAAAAAATATTGAATATACCATGGACTACCAAAAGAATGAACAAATTTGTCTTGCAAGAAGTACAACCAGAATGCTCCTCGAAGCAAGGATGGCGAGACTACTTCTTACGTACTTTAGACATGTTATTTGGAGGGATCAGTTCCTGGAGAAGCACATGATGCTTGATAAAGTAGAGAGTCAACAAAAATGAGGAAGACCCTCAATGAGATGGACTGACGCAGTGGCTACAATAATGGGCCCAAGCGTAACGATGATTGTGAGGATGGCGCAGGACCAGGCAGTGTTTTGTTCTGTTGTACATAGGGTTGCTATGAGTTGGAACTGACTCGATGGCACCTAACAACAACAAAAACATAATAGGGATAATAATTCCCAGCTCACAGAGCTGTTAAGAAGATGAGCAGCAAGGTCCATATAGTACCTGGCCAGACAGGGACAGAGAAGCTTTCTTGTTGCCTCCACAAAGCAGAGGCAGCTTTTTTCTAAGTCAACTCTTTCACTAAGCCCGGGCTCTAACTCCCTGCCATACAGGAACCCAGCCTCTCCCCTGTTCTGACTCAGGTGTTAAACTCTGGCCTTAGGTTCCTGAGACTCACATCCTCAGCCCTCCACCACCCCACCATGGGTGGCTACAGCACCAGAAGCAAAACCCTCTGCTTTCTTACGTTCTGCTACCTGAGGGCCCCTGGAGAGTGGTGCTGTCTTATGAATTAAAAAAAAAAAAAAAAATTTTTTTTTTTTTAGAACTGAGTATTTTAAATAATGTTTACATTATTTTGTCTTTTTATCTATTTGGAGAAGGAGAGAATCCGAGTCATTTGAGTTCACACTCTTGCTAGAATTGGATCTACCCCAACTTTTGTTAGTTGCCCATGCAATCTGTAAGATTTCAGGTAGTTACACGAATACAGTCTAACCCCACTGGCCAGACAAGGGAGGACAAGCCTCTATCCTGGGACTAGGGAGGGTCTTGCCCAAGTGTGGCACTTGGTGACCCCCATGGCCTGGGGGAACCAGGGCATCTCAGATCAAGTCTAAGCTGTTTTGGTGTAGGATGGTTTTGACAAAAACCTGTGATAGCTCAGGCCCTGGACCAGTCAGACTGCCTTAGGTCGTGAAGCATCTTCCCCACACATGGGGCAGCAGCTAGCCTGCATCCAGCCTTGCATTCAGGCCTGCATGGGGTGTTGCGTGGCTCAAACTTCAGCTGTCTGTATAATGGGAATAATAATTCCCAGCTGACAGAGCTGTTATGAAGGTGAGTGGCAATGTCCACATAGTACCTGGCAAACGACAGCCACTTAACAGTAGGAGCTATTTTGATTTGATCTTGATTTTGATGCTCTTTGCTCAACAATTTTCACAAGTACTTTCTGATTTCTGGCCTTCAATTTCCTCATTTTAAAATGATGTGATGAGACCAGAGCCCCAAAGGCCTTCCTGGTGCTGACAATCTGGACTCTGTATAGGAGCGAGGATTCTGATGCTGGGACATCACACACATCAGCATCACCATCACTGTGATGGTTAAGGCTGTGTGTCAACTTGGCTGGGCCATGATTCTCAGTGGCTTGGCAGTTATGATGTAGTTTGGCAGCTGTGTAATGATGTAATCACTTCCATGATGAGATCTGATATAATGTAATCACCTCCATGATGGGATCTGCTGTGAGTAGTCAATCAGTTGAAAGGGAGTTTCTTGGGGTGGTGTGGCCTGCATCCAATATAGGTGGACTTTCTGGCAGGGCTTTTGCTCGCTCTGGATCCTGCACCTGGCTCCTGTTTGTCTGACTTCTGGTTCTTGGAACTTGAACTAGCAGCTTACCTGTGGTCTTGCCTGCCAATCTTGGGATTCGTAGGTCTCTGCAGCCTGTGGGCCAGAGCCCTGCTGTCTGACCTGCTGTTCTGGGGTTCACCAGCCCCTGCAGCTACATGAGTCAGGAGAAGCTTCCAGCCTGACCTACGGACTTGAGACTTTCCAGCCTCTACAACCATATGAGCCATTTCGTTTATATAAATCTCTATATATATTTATACATTTTACTGGTTTTGCTTCTCTAGAGAAGCCAGCCTAAGACAATCACCATGGTGGTCCCTCCTTATAGGAACTTCCAGCCTGAGACTTGACTCAGAAGCTGAGAGATGGGGGTCCTCCTCCCTCAGCCCCGAGGTCCATGGAGTGTAAGGGTCTGGGGAGTGCCAGGAGACAGGCTTGAGGCAGCATGTGAAGGTGGAAGCCATGCTTTTGACATCAGCTCCTGGAGCATTCCTGGGATGGAAATGACCCTGGGAAGTTTTGGAACACAGAATCCTTTCCTAGAGAAAGTAAGGCATTTACTAGCGACCAACATTTGAAGCTACAGATAGTAAACAACCTCACAGATACTCATTCAACAAACACTGCTAGATGCCCTGGCCAGGAGACACTTAGCTGTGAGTCAGGGAAGAAAGACATAGACTCAACCCTGGAGGGCACACAGCTCTGAGGAAGACAACCCATGAGAAGAAAATTATACAACAAGCTAAGGGAGCCCAGGGGGTGAGGCAGGGTATTCAAGGAAGGCTTTCTGAGGGCAGTGCCGACAGAGTACAAAGAACAAGTCAGAATTACAGGAAAGGGAAAGTGGTACTAGGTAGTTTGCAATCCTAATCTCGTTAATAATTCCCAAGAGTGATCCTGGGAGTCCAAGTCCAGCTCACATCTGCTCAGGGCTCTGCCAGCTGCCCAGTAGCAGGGTCTGAGTAGCAGGGTCTGTCCCTGATCTGACTCCTGCCCAATAGCTGGGGCCGGCCCAAAGACCTGCATCCCCCAGAGGCCCATGCCAACTATGTCCACAGGAGAACCCTGGGAGAACATTGAGGATAAACCTCTCTTTGTCCAGGTGGGAGGCAAAAGCCCAGAGCCGGAAGGTGCAAAAATGGTATGGTGGCACTGGACCTTCTCGTCTAACCTCACAAGGGGAGAAGGAGAATCAAGATCATCAGCCCATAGCTGATTCGTATGAGATGGAGGTCAAATATACCTCTATCCTCCGACCTTTTTACCAATTCTGACACAGCCATCCCTCCCACGGCACTCTTTACTTCTCTGCTGGGTTCGATAATTTATTGCAATGGCTACATAGAACTCACAGATGATACAATAATGGGGGTTATTAGGGAAATAACAGGTTACAACTCAGGATCATGAATGACTTAGGATACAGTTCTTTGATCAGGACAGCTTCTTCTCAGCCATGCCTACAGGCAGGCCTCTCTCTGGCCTTCAGCCTCTCGGCCCCTTGGCCCCTGCCCTGGTCAAGCAAGTGTTATAAAGCTCTTTAGCTCTGCCATTAATACCCGGAGGCATCTCATTCAGCAGAAAGCTTTGGTCAGAAGGCATTCAGCTCCCTCGGTCCATGGGTGGGCGCATGCAATGTAGGTACTGCGCTCTGTGGGCTGGGAAGCTAGGAGGTTGTCAGCACAGTGACCCCAGGTCCAAACGACACACTCTGCTCTTGGCTCCTCTTTCTTAGTAGTAGCGAGGTCCCCCCTTTCCACCTCTAGGTTGACTCATTTTAAGTCTATGAGGATGATAAAATTGACCAATCCTCTCGTTAGAGGTCCATATACCTTATTTGCATGGTCCCACTCCCACAAGGGTGCCATGCACCTTATTTGCATTATAAGCAAGCTGTCCAATCCCCTTATTTGATAAGCACCTTATTTGATAGCTCCACCCAATCATTTGGGAGTTACAAGACCATGGTGAGAAAAGCCATATAAAGATGACCCACTGCACTGCAAAAAGGGTCTCTCAAAGAACGTACAGCCAGTCAGGGGCAAAGCTGGGCCAGAGCCCAGGGCCCACGTGTCGTGTCCAGCAGGGCTCAGGCCTCTGCAAGTTCTGACCCTGCAGCTGTCCTCAGCCCTTGGTTAGGGTTCCCCAAGCTGTTACCAACTCTCTTAAGGAAAGTTTCAAATTCTCCATACAAAAGGCTCCCCATCACCATGGTATAAAGTGAAAACTCACCCTTCAAGGTTCTCACAGTGTGGCCCCTGTGCCTCCCAGCCTGTCTCTCCCATCTCTCCGTACCCACGTTCTTGCTTGTGATGCACCATGGGGCCTGCCATTCCCAAAAGAGGCCATACTCTTCCCTGGCTCCAGGCCTCAGCACAGCATCCCACTCAACCTCTACACATCCCTGTGATGCAGGCCTTCTGGCCCCACTGACTGATGGGGAAACTGAGGCTCCACAAGGAGCCCCCAGGGTGAGTGACAGTACCATGTTCAAGCCCAGGTAGACTCAGCTGCCACTTGGGATGCAGGGGCTAGAGGATGTGACCTCTGCAGAAGATGGATCAGCCCATTGGCCAGTTCTACTGTTTCATGTTTTTACTGAGCTGATGATAATAATAATAATAATCACTGACACAATGGATTCACTGGGTGCCAGGAACTGCTCGGAGCTCATCACATAGATCAACTCATCTAATTCTCACAACAACCCTATGATATCAGGACTACTATTAACCCCATATACAGATAGGGAAACTGAGGCACAGAGAACACACACAATCACACAGCTAGTAATACGACTGCAATCAAAGTGTGTCTGATAAACTTTGGCTTGTCTTCAAAACAAGCACACTCACAACATTGCCATCCCAGAGGACCAGGTCAGCTAGCGACTGGGTTGCATCTGGGGGTTCAATTTGTAGAATCACATTGGGCACCCGGGGTGCCCGGATCCCATCCCCAGGACCCTCATCTAAGTGGTCTTTGTTTTTCCAGCTTACAGCTTTCTGATGGGTTCCATGTGGCTGGGCCATGGAGGCACAAAAAGGCCTCCTGCCCACATGCAGCGGCCTGGCTTGGACTTGGATGAAAACACTTGTGAAAAGAAATGAGAGGCTCAAGTACTTTTGAAACCCCACTTGAGGCCGGCTCAGCAGCGCCAGTGCTGCGGGAGGCCCGGGAGCCAAGCCCTGTGCTGGGGGCCCTTGGCTGTCAGCTCCATCCCATTCTTCTACCTGCACAGTCCTGGCCTTCATCTGCTGGCCAGACCAGCACCCCGTTAGCAAGTCTGCTGGCCTCAATGAGACATCCTTGTTCTCAATGTGAGGAGGAATCGTAGCCCCTTTAGGGCCACTCAGCCTGGATTCAGGGAATCCAGGGGCAGGGCTTGTTCTTCTCCAAGAGCACATCCCTCAAGGGGTACCCGGCAGCACATAGGTGTGCTTCGCTGGCCCTCCACAGACACTGGCTGGTATTCCAGCATCCTGACTTTTTAGGTAGGGAAACTGAGGTACAGACAGGGCTAATGTGTACCATGAGGCTGGGGCTGAGGCAGAAGGAAAGGCTCTCCTCCACCTCCAGAGCTCCTTCTGCTCCAGGCCAGCCCTTGCATGGGCAGAAGCTGCCAGAAGCTCCAAGAGGGAGGGTAAAGAAGCTATGACCTATGCGTCTGAGTGTTAGCATGTCTGTAAGTGTGTACATGCCTATCCATGTGTGCAACTGTGTCACGTGCCTGGTAGCCCAAGCATGCAGACACACATGTGGACATGTTTACAGGGCTGTGTTGCACGTGCCTGTGTGTGAGCATACACACACGTGTGCTCCTTGTCCATGTCTGCCTTGTATGCACGTTCATGGGCTGTGTTGTGTGTGCCTGTGTGAGCGTGTTCATATGAGAGAGTGTCTTAGTCACCTAGTGCTGCTATAGCATGAATACCACAAGTGGATGGCTTCAACAAACGGAAGTTTATTCTCTCACAGTCTAGTAGGCAACAAGTCCAAATTCATGGCGTCACCTCCAGGGGAAGGCTTTCCCTCTCTATCAGCTCTGGAAGAAAGTCCTTGTCATCAGTCTTCTCCTGGACTAGGAGCTTCTCAGCACAGGGACCCCAGGTCCAGTGGGGTCCTGGCACTATTTTCTTGGTGGTATAAGGTCCCCCTGTCTCTCTGCTCACTTCTCTCTATTATATCTCAAAAGGGATTGACTTGAAACACAACCTAACCTTGTAGATTGAGTCCTGCCTTATTAATATAACTGCCAATAATCCCACCTCATTAACAGCATAGAGGTAGGATTTACAACCATAGGACAATCCAATTAGATGTCAAAATGGTGGACAATCACACAAAACTGGGAATCATGGACTAGCCAAGTTGACACACATTTTTGGGGGACACAATTCATGACAGGGAGTATGTTCACACATGAGGAAGCATGTTCATGTATGTGCTGTCCTCCCACGCACCCCAATCACAGCCAAGCAATGAACACTGAAGGACTGGTGGCCTATGTCAGGCGGTTGACATCCCTGGGGGCTGGAAGAAAACCATTGACTCCTTGATGCTCCAGGCAGGGCTGGGCTTTCTCCATATTTAGCACCACTTGTTCATTAAGGAGGCTGTAGCCCCACCCTTGGGACAAGACATGGGGATGTGGACTTGATCAAAGAGTTCAGGTCTCAATCTAAATGCAAGTTCAAAGACCCAAAGCATCCTCCCCTCTCTGCGAAAAAGGAGGGTGGAGCTTCTTACCCAAATTAACAATAAAGAAAGACTGACAGGAGACAGGTGTTAGCTAACATCACCTAGCTGGTCCATGGCATCAGCTAGGCTTGAACCCAGCCTGCATGACTCCCAGGCTGGGGGCCTTGCTCTGGGGTCCTCCAGTCAAGGGTCAGTATCCCTGCCCCGGATCAGCCATCTCTCTGCAGGACACAGAACCTCACAAGCCTCACATGAAACCAGCCAGAATCCAAGCACTGGGGAGGTCCACCCCTCTGTTCCTGGAAGGAAGACAGCAGCCTCCATACTTTATGGCCTGATGATAGGCGTGAACCCTAGAGAGTGTCTTCCAGAGAGAAGCTTCTGTCTCCAGCATCCGTCCTAAAGGCTGCCTCCAGCTTGCTGGAGCTGCTGAGTTCTTGGAGGCCCTGCTGGGGCTCCCAGCAGCTCCTACAGATGCAGTAGCTCAGCTGCTGGAGCCCCTGGGGGCCTGGCAAGGAGGCAGCATCAATCTGCTCCACCCTGAGTGGTAGAGGAGGCAGAGCCGAAGGGCCAACACCACTGCCTCCATTGCCACTAACCTGGGGTGGCCATGGCAGGCAGAGAGGAGGGAAGGAGGGAAGGGCTTAGGTCAGGGGAATCCATGCCCCACGTGTCCACTCCCCACCCTTCCCTCCAGTCAGGGGCCAATGGCACCAGGGCACTAAAGGTATTGGGGGTGAGGGAGAGGAAGACCCCCAGGCTGAGGCCAGAAACAGAGGAACACTTGGGAGAATTCACCTCAATAAAAGGATGGGAAAATTTCCGTAAATGCATCTCCCCAGTTCTACTCGGCAGGGTTCAGGTGAGCCCTGGAGTCCCACTGAGTGGCAGGAAACCCCAGCAGCCCCGAACCAAGAGGCCTGACAGCAGTAGGGCTCAGGGATGCTTCCAGCAGGATGAGGACATACTTAGGATGCCTTTTTTTCCCACCGTTTCCACATTCAACCTTCCATCTGCCCACTTATTGTTCACTGTGCCCTTCTGTGTGTCAGGGCCCATAGTGCTGGAGGGTCCAGCATGCTCTTTGTCCTCAGGGAGCTCACAGTCCACTGGGGGAGACTGTCAAGTAACCTGGCAACTATTAGTGTCATATGTGCTGTGGGCAGAAGATGGGGCGCTTTGGGAACAGGAATGGAGCCTCAAATTCAGACTGAGGGATTAGCAGAGGCTTACCAGAGGAAGGGGCATGTAAGCAGTGTGGGCACCAGAAGATATAGAAAGGCAAGGTGGTCAGGCAAACGAAGACAGCCTGTGCAAAGACTCAGAGCAAGGAGACAGCTCAAACACTCCAGAGATTGAAAACAGGTCAGCGCTATGTATTGGATTGGGTGCCCCAAAAAAGTTACATGGAGGTGTTCACCCCTGCCCATGTAAACACGGCCCTGTTTGTAAATAGGGACTTTCCTCTGTTATGTTGATGAGGCCATACTACAGGAGGATGGGTCCTAAACCTAATCCCTTCAGGGTGGTGTTTTATAGAAAGAACACACAGGTATGGCAGGAAGACAGACACCACCACGTGAGGATCTGTCTACATGCCAAGGAGCTCCCGGGGCTGTCAAAAGGAGGGACCCACTTCTAGAGCCAGTGCCCTGATTTGAACTTCCAGCTCCAAAACTATGAGATAATAAATCCTTGTCGTTAGGAGTCAGAATCGACTTGACAGCAACAGGTTTGGTTTTTTGTTCTCTAAAGCTACCCACTTGCGGTATTCGTGTTGTGGCAGCACTAGGTAACTAAGACAGTTGGAGTAGCTAGAGCTCATGCTCCAGCCTCATCAAGCTGGGCCCCAAGAGCCTCCTAAGGAGTCTGGTATTATCTGCAGAGAGGCAGAAGCTGATGGAGAATTTTAAACAGGGATTGAGCAACACAGGAGGGTTTACATGGCACTTAAGCTTCAGGACCCCTCACTTGCAAGGGCTCCTTCAGGGCCCTGGGGGATACCCAGGCAAGGCGCTCATATGCTCAATGTTTTTGTCAAAGTGAGGTTTTCCTATGGATTCCTTTTCTTAAAAAGCCCCCAAACTGTTAAAGCATCAGACCCACCAACCAAGACCTGACCCAATGACAAGACCAGGTTTGGTCGTTAGAAGGTGCTCTGGGCTGAGTATGGAAGGTAGGTGGGCCTACTTTAATAGGAGAGTGTCTTGCCCACTTCTTTGGGACACGTAGCAGGTACTTGGTGTGCAGTTGATGCTCCAGAAAAACCTGCTGATGGCGTGAGAACTACCCCTTCCCCTGGGGACATCTTTTCAGCTCCGTACTTAGGTGGATGCCATAGCTGAAGGCATTTCCTGCAGAGAAAAAAGCCTCCCTTCGCTCCAGCGTCTGCTCTGTCTGTAGCTGAGGATCGTGACATCTCCCAGGCCCACACCTGATCCTGCAGGATGGGACAGCTACAGGGCTGGTGACAGACCCAGGCCTGGGAAGCCCAATGGCATCTAATATTCAGTCTGACATCATCTGGCTGCAGTTCCCAGGGACTAAAATTAGGCCAAGGAAATTTAGGATGTTGTTTCGGATTTCCAAAGAAAACAGGGGTGAGGGCCAGAAAACGGGTCATAAAAGAATTTCTGTGACTCAGTCTCATCTAGGGAGGACAGGAGTGAACTCCACTTATGGGAAGCAGCAGGGGGCTCTTTCAGCCCTTCACTGTCAATGGAGCCCTGAGCTCCCTGGGCTAGTGTGCTCCCACCTGGGGTTTCTTGGTTCAGGCCCATTTCATAGATGGGGAAGTGAAGACCTGCAGTGACCCCATGTCTTGTCCAAGGTCAGGGGAAAACAGGTTAAGCTGGGTCTCGAGGCCACCTCCCCAGTACACTGCTCTTTTATGCCAAGAGTATCTGTTTTCTTTTCCTCTTAGGAGGATTCTTAGTCATCCAGTGCTGCTATAACAGAAATACCATAAGTGGATGGCTTTAGCAAACAGAAATCTATTTCGTCACAGTCTAGGAGGCTAGAAGTCCAAATTCAGGGTGCCAGCTCCAGGGTAATGCTTTCTTTCTGTCAGCTCTGGAAGAAAGTCCTTGTCATCAACCTTCCCCTGGTCTAGGAGCTTCTAAGCACAGGGACTTCAGATCCAAAGGACATGCTCTGCTCCCAATGCACTTTCTTGGTGGTATAAGTTCCTCCATGTCTCTCTGCTCCCTTCTTTCTTTTATATTGCAAAAGAGAGACTTAAAAAACAACCTGATCTTGTAGATTGAGTCCTGCCTCATTAACATAACTGCTGCTAATCCCACCTCATTAACATCATAGAGGTAGGATTTAGGAAAATCACATCAGATGACAAAATGGTGGACAATCACGCAATACTGGAAATCATGGACTAGCCAAGTTGACACACATTTTTTTGGAGGGGACACAATTCAATCCATAACAGGAGGGGAGAGGAACTTCCTATTGTCTGAACTAAGGGCGTCTATCCCCACGGACCAGCTGAGAAAGATCTGGGCCACTCTTCTGAACGGGGAGGTGTCTGAGAATTTGAAAGTGAATTCTACCCTGTATAAAATAGGGCCCACCCAGCAAGGTTTAGGGGGCCTCTCCCTGTTCTACCATCTAAATGGATAGACCTTAGATCTAGGCTTCTTCATGAGAGATTGAGGAAACCCGTAAGGTTCCCGTGAGCAAGATTCTCTAGGTCTTGTGTCTGGGCATGTTTCAGAAGAGAGGATTCAAAGTGTAGACCAATTCTCAAAGAGGGGTCCATGAGCCCCTAAATAGGAAGACCATTGCCTGGATTACCCAGTTTAACTCCTTTTACAGATAAGGAAACTGAGGCCCAGAAAGACAAAGTCATACAGCAAAACATGGCAAGGCCGGGACCGGCTCTGGCCAAGGTCAGCATTTCCCCTCACCAGCTTCCCAGAGCAGCTCGTAGCATCATGAGGACTTCAAAATAAAACTGATCAGAGATGCCAGCGCGCTTACATACAGGCAATAGGCCAAACACAGGTGGGCGATGGAGGGAGGAACAATCGGCAGAAAAGTAGAAGGGGGGGTTAGGTATAAAAAGGGAACTGGGAGAACCTTCCCAACTGTCACCTGTCAGACACGAATGGCCTCCAGGCTTTCTAGAGGGTGAAGCAAAGAAAGATGACAACCTGTTATGACGATCATCACACCTTTAGAATAGAAGCTGTCAGCAGCCTGAGAAAACGCAACTGTGACTTCTGGCTCTGGTCTGGAGTTTCTCCAGGGGCCTCCCAAAAGAAGGCTGAGCGAGGAGGTGGTGATGTCCCCAACACCTCCACACAGACACAGTAGTCAGGTCCTAAGGGCCTCGCCCAGTGAGCAGGGCAAGGCTCCCTCCTCTGGAGCGCGGCTTCTCCCATCTTCAAGAGGCTGTTGTGATACTTAAAGGATGGAGCAGGCATGAGCCTCTGCCCCCACCCCAGGCCTGGCCCAGAGTTACCAAGCAGGCCATACAAATGTGAGTTTCCTTCCTCAATAAGGAAGGACCAGGAAAGGTTCCTAGTGGTCACAGTCAAGTACTTCTGGGGGCGGGGGAGGGAGGGAATTGTGGGGTGTGCATTGGTTTGCAGGAGCCCCCAAGGAGGGACTCCAGCTTTCTGGCATCTTCAAGATGGCTGTATGCCCAGTACACCGCCAAAGGAGCCATACCCTGGAAGCACAGCAGGGACTCAGCCCCGATTCTGGGATTTCATTTCCAACTTATCAGGAAACTTCTTTTGGCATCACGGAATAAATAAACAGGACGGTGGATGGGAAGACTAGTGTCCCCCCAGAATAGCATTTGGAAGCCCGACTCCAACACCAGGCTGCAGGGAGGATTAGCTGCAGGGGGCTGTGCCATCCCTAAAGACTTTCCGTAGCAAAACCAAAGGGCAAAGGCAGTGTGCTCTCTGAGGAAGCCAGGGAGGGGTCACCAATGAGTGGGGGCAAGGCAGAACGATCCCCAGTCCTCGTTGGCAAAGCCGCCCAGAACTGGTCACCCATGGCAGCTGCCTCTCAGAACATGGGGTCTTGCGTCAGTAAACCCAATCCTTTCATTTCACAAACAAGGAAAAGAGGGCTCAGAGAGGGAAGGCCCTCACCATAGCACAGTGGTAAGTGGCAGTGCCAGGGCAAGATCTGGAGCTTGAAAAACACACCAGAAAACCTATTATAAACCGCATGGTACCCTTGCCCAGGCTGGATGGGCTGCACCCTTTCCAGGTCCCTGAACCAGTAAGATCCCACCACCACCCTATGGGGAGCTCAGGCCAGCCTTTCCCCCCAAGCTGAGAAGCAGGATGTCCAACCTGGACCTCCTGGGCTTTGCTAGTGCTGAATGGGCCCCATCCCTGGAATGGTAGACAAGGTTTCACGCCCCAACAGGAAAGGATCTTGCTCTGAAATGGTCCCACTTTCGGTTTAAATGTAAATCCCTTCCTCAAGTCCAGGCTTTCAAAGAGGTAACTGACAACTTGACTAGATAATTCTTTCCCTGTAGAGCTTCATCCAGGGCTGCCTCACAGGCACTGTTTTTTGGGGGGCCTATTTAGCCTTTATCACAAACTGCCTGTTTGAGCCTGCATGCATGCCCCAGGTAGATGTGGTATGAGCAGGATGAAGCTGAGGTTCAGAGAGGTAAGCAACTCTCCCAGGTCACACAGCCAGTGGCAGAGCAAGGACTTGAGACCGGTCTTCTGATCCCCAGGCTGGGGTGATGCCAAGACAAAGACGACCCAAGGATGCATAGTGCAATGCCAGAGGCACCACCCTTCGCACTTCCCAGGCTTACCCTCTGCCTTTCCCTGCCCCTGAAAGTCCAGACCCTGCCCACCCCCATCAAATTCCCAGCCTAAGGACACCAGGGCAGAAGCCAGTAAGCTTCAGAGACCAGCGTGCCTTCCACCTCTTCCCCATGGAGGACGCACTATAGGCAGTGGTCAGACCCTACCTCTACCCCTTACTTGCCTGGTTCGACCCCTTACTTGCCAAGGGGCCTTGAACAAGTTATATAGCTCCAAGGGCCTCAGTTCCTCATCTATAAAATGGGACTATGAATAGGGTTGTTATTGTGAGAATTAAATGAGGAAAGGTGCCCACCTTAATGCTCGATAAATGACCATTTTTATTCACTTTTTCCTTTTAGCTCCCTTTGTAAAAGGGTTCACCTATTAAATACATGGCATTTACCAGGGAATATTTCATTTATTTACCATTTTGAACTAAGAACCCATGTAAGGGCTACTCTGCTTAAAATCAGTATTAAATAGCAAAATGATCCTACTGAGTTGATGTGGTCTTTTTAGGACAAGCTTTAGGAAGCTTCTACTCTGAGGCCAGCATTAGGCCAGGCCTAGAGATTCAGACCCAAATAAGATCCTTCCTTTGCTGGCAAGGAGCTCACAGCTCGGGATCATGTAAGGGACAGAGAAGTGGAGAAGCAACACCAGCCAACTAGAGCTATGCCTGAAGAGTACCCAGGGGAGGCTGGAGGGAAGGGAGGGCCACCTAGCCTGTCCCTGGGATCAGAAAAGACTTTCTGAAAAATGTAGAACAAAATTCTAACTCAAAAAGAAAGACCAGTCTTGCTGGCCTGACAGAGACTGGAGAAACCCTGAGAGTATGGCCCCCAGACACCCTTCCAGCTCAGTAATGAGGTCACTCCTGAGGTTCACCCTTCAGCCAAAGATTGAACAGGTCTGTGGAATAAAACAAGACTAAAGGGCCACACCAGCCCTGGGGCAGGGACTGGAAGGTAGGAGGGAACAGGAAAGCTGGTAATAGGGAACCCAGGGTTGAGAAGGGAGGGTTTTGACATGTCATGGGGTTGTTAACCAATGTCATACAACAATGTGTGTACTAACTGATGAGAAACTAGTTTGTTTTGTAAACCTTCATCTAAAGTCTAATTAAAACAAACAAAAAAAAGACTCTCTGAGCCTTGAGGTATGACTAGAAGTTGACCCAACAGAGAGAAAGCAGGGTAGGGTGGGCGTGCACGCACAAGAGAGAATTTTTAGCAAAAAGACGTATGCAGAAGCACCGGGGTGACGGACGATGACACTGCAAAGACTGACACAGCACGTCTAATGTGCCATGCGTTAGCAGTACTATATTGGTATTTTCTTTTTTATTATTATCATCGAGAAGCCCTGGTGGCACAGTGGTTAAAGCGCTCAGTTGCCAACCAAAAGGTCGGTGGTTCAAACCCACCAGCTGCTCTGCTGGAGAAAGATGTGGCAGTCTGCTTCTGTGAAGATCTCAGCCTTGGAAACCCTGTGGGGCAGTTCTACTCTGTCCTACAGACTTGCTATGAGTCAGAATCAACTCAATGGCAACAAGTTTAATGTGCCACACCTTCACCACTTTACAAATATTAATTCATCTAAGCTCACAACGACTGCATGTGGAAGGTACTATTGTTCCCATTTTACAGATGAGGAAACTGACCGAACGCAGAGATTACATGATTTTATAGCGGATACGTTCATGGTAGAGCTTGGGTTTTGTGCCCAGGCTCCACATCCTTAACCACCATGCTATGCTGCATTCGGAGAGCCAAAAACATCTTGTTATTGCTGGATGTAAAGATACGAATGGGCAAAAGGGGAGGGAAGAACGAGACTGGAGGTCCTGAGGGATCTTCTATGCCATGAGGTGTTCAGTTTCCGGACACTGCATGCATAACTCTAGGGGATACCATCCACATCACAGTCATCACAGCTTTGTATAGTTATTACAACAGGTTTCCAGCAGATGGCAGTCAAGTGCTTGAGGAAGCGGCGCCTTTTTCTAATTCACACAAAGACACCGTATGCATCAGCGGTGGTGCTGTTTGGCTTATATCCAGAAGGGGGTGGAAAGTCATTGAAGGGTCTAAAACAGGGAAACGGGATGTTTAAATTTCCATTTTGGACAGCTGTCTCTTGGTGGCAAGAGACTGGAGGTCGCTGAGGTGATCCAAGGGATAGGTGGACAAGATGCAAACTAAGAAATCAGCAGGGTGGCAGAGAAGCGGATGGACTCAAGGGCTGTGTGGGCAGAAGAGACCAGGAACTTGGTGATCCCTGAGACTGGGGCAGAAAAGGAGAGGAGACAGTTGGGGCTTGGATGTTTCTGGATTCAACAGCTGGGAGACCAAGCAACACTCTTCTCTGAGCAAGGCTGCCAGGAGAAGCAGAAGTGGTTCTAGGGAGCGGCCATGAGTTTGCCTTTGGATGTGAGGGGTGTGAGGGGCCTGCGGGACATCTAAGAGGAATGTTCAGAGGTGGTTGGACATAAAGGTATAAATCTCAGAGCGTGATCAACCCATGGAAATGCCCGTGCTCTAGCTAGGACTCCCTGTAATGGTCCAGACAACCTCATTTTGCAGAGACATCATCAGAAGCCAAGCAGGACAGTGATATGCCCAAGATCTCCAAACAAGTCAGGGGGATGCCAGAATGTGATTGAGTCTCTGCTCTTTCCATCCCACCGTGATGGGAACCTGAGTCACTGTCCCCCTCCTGCACCAAGATCTTTAAATATACTCTCTCCATGGGGACTGAAGTATCCATTATTAATGAGGAGGAAGTCATGTTTCAGGGAACAAATGGACACCTGACGCCCCAAGAACTTCTTTGCAGTTGGGAAGACTGAGGCTGGGAGAAAGGAAATTGATCCAGGCCCCAAGCTTGGATGCAATGGACCTTCAGGGTCTAGACTGGCCGCATGGCCCACCCATGGTCTGGAGCTGGTGTCCGAGAGGGCTGGCCGTGACTGGTTCGGTTTCTGCTAAGAGTCCCCCACCAGCTCTTTGATTAGCAGCCAAGACACACTTCTTTCCAAGTCAAAAATAAAGTAAAACATGTTACAAAGTGATTCCCTCTCCTCCAACTCATTTTAATGTGGTTTTCGGCGTCTGTTTATTGTGAGCAGCCCTCTGCACAGAAAACATGTGCTCACAATATGCCTGTCACAGTCGGGATTCAGAAGGCTGCCCGCCTGGCAAGCAGGACAAGTAGGAAGGAAATGAAACGTGTCTTTCAGGATCAGGTAACTAACTGCTGGCTCTCAAATATTTGTGCTGAAGACTCAGAATGGGCAGGATTTCGCCCTGTGTCCTTTCCCTGCAGAGAGCCAAGGCTTTCTGGAGCCTGGCAGGGGGGAGTGGGAGAATTCAAGGGCTGTGGGAGGGGACAGGATGGGTAGGAAGCAGCTCAAGGGTGTCCAGGGTCCTCAGAGGCGAAATGAGGCAAAGCACTAGAGGGGAAGTCAGGAGACCTGGGCTCTAGTCTGTAATAGCACTGTGTCGCCTCTGGGCTGCTATGCCTTAGTTTCCCCATCTGTAAGAGGACGTTTGGCTTAGGTGACAATCGATCCCTTCTATCTCACATTCTCTGGGTGGGGACACTGGAGCAGGGTTTGTAGAGTCAGGGCCCAAGCCTTGACTGGATCTTGTGGGGTTCATGCAATCAAACCGGTTGCCATCAAGTTGACTCCGACTCTCGGTGACTCCACATGTGTCAGAGTTAAATTGACTGATTTTTCAAAAGTAGACCGCCAGGCCTTTCTTCCAGGAGCCTCTGGGTGGACTTGAAACCAACTTTTCAGTTAGCAGCTAAGCACGTTAACTGTTTGCACCACCCAGGGACTCCTCCACGTGATAGCGGGTACCTTAAACGTCATCAAGCCCACCTCTAGATGCTGTTTGATTCTTCGCCTCAACACCCCTTCTCATTTGCTGTTTAGCTTCTGCTTACTCCCTTCCCAGATCACAAAGTCCACTGCTTTTGAGGGGCCTATCCAGTCCACCTGAAGACACCTCTGACTATGAGCAGGCTCTTCCTGAGAACACACTGGAATCTGCCCCTGGGCTATTTCTCTTTTTTCATCCACTGGCCCCAGGCCTGCCCACTCATCATCCTGAGACAGACCCAGCCTCCTCCCCAATCTAGGACAGCCCTTCAGATGTCTGGGGAGCATGGGCGAGTGTGCCCTGAATCTTGCTGTCCTTGGCCCAACATCCCCACTCCTGCAGCCACCATCTAGAAGTCCTGGGGTCCTCTTGTCATGTGGAAAAGAGCTCACTCTGCCAACCTCCCTCCTATGGGGGATGCCAGAGCTGAGCATGAGGACAGAAGGCGGAGAGAGCTGACCTATCTTGATCATCTGCTGAGTGCCAGGTGCTGTGTTTTTGCTTCAACTATTCTGCCACTCTCTCCTTGTGGGTCACCCTGCTTTATGGCCATATAACTTGCCCAAAGTCACAGGACTCCTATGGAGGACTCAGAAGTATTGGGAGACAGTGAAGTACAGTGGTTAAGACCTGGGCTGAAGTCCAGCCACTTCCTGGCTGTGTGGTCCTGGGCAAGTCACAAGCCACTTAACTGCTCCAAGCCTCACATGCAAACGGGACAGTTACAGTACCCATTTTGCAGGGTTGTGGTGAGGACTTAATTCATGTGAAGCACTGAGCACAGGGCCTGGCCCACAGCTAGTGCTCATAAAACAGGGGACGTCACAGTAAAATGATGGGTTCACTGGGTGACCCCAGCTCCAATCGAGCCTGCCAACATGTGTGGGACAAACAGCCTCTTCATACGGGACTCTATTTCAGGAGGGAGGCCTAAGGCCACAGTTGCTTCTTTGAGAGGTGACAAAATCCTACTGAAGACGTCACCCAGGGCTAAAGGCTCTGAGCTTCCTGCTCCCTGGAGCTGTCAGCCAAGACTTGCGCAGACTCCACCTGAGTGGCTGGGAGCTTGAGTCCCGCTCACAGACCCTGCCATTCTTTCCTGTTCAACGTCCTGTTGTCTCACCCGGTACCCTGCCCCACTTACCAGAGCCTGGTTCTGGGACCTGGTTCCAAGGGAGTTCAGGGTGGGACAAAAATAAAATTAAAAGCAAATATTGCAGTTTGTGGTTTCTAATCGTTATCCCAGTTTCCAGGCCGATTCTGAGTGGCAGGGGAAGGGCGATCTCTCTCTGTCTCTCTCTCTCACACACACACACACAGACATTGTTGTTAGTTGCTGTCAAGGTGGTCCCCAGCTCAGAGTGACCCCATGCATATCGGAACAAAACACTGCCTGGTTCTGTGCCGTCCCCACGATCAGCTGCAGATTGGACTGTTACGATCCGTAGAGTTTTCACTGGCTTTCAAAAGTAGGTCACCAGGCCTTTGTTCTGAGTCCATCTTAGTCTGGACGCCTTAGTCTGGACGCTCCGCTGAAACCTGTTTAACACCATAGCAACACACAAGCGAGTGTGACAGACGAGTGGTAGCTGCCCATGAGGTGTATTGGCTGGGAATCGAACACGGGTCTCCTGCACGGAAGGTGAGAATTCCACCCCTGAATCACCAATACCTCCACATACACATGCATATACATGCGTACAAACACTCACACACACACACACACACATACACACAGCGGCAGGACAGACAGTGGTCTGAGCCTCTGCTGGGAGTCAGAGGCTTGGGCAACAATCAAGAATCCAGGGTCTGGCCCTTGGTGGCTGAGGGGAATTTCCTGAATTCCTCTGAGCCCGGCAGCCTCATGTGTGTAATGAGTAAATAAGAAATCTTCACTCCCCTGCGAATCTTTGGGGCCTGGAGAAGGACCAACGAGCCAACAGGGTTGCAATGTCTGTAAATCACAGACGGCGCTATGAATGTCACTTGTCAGCAGCAGCACCGGCGCCACCCAAAGGGCAGAAGTGCCTCTTTGGCGTGGACAGAAGCATGGTGGAAAGCCCCCTTCTCCCCCCAGTCAGGAACAGCAACTGTGGGAGGGAAAGGGAACAAAGGCTTGACCCCTGAACCCCAAAGCGTGAGAAGGACTGAGGGAGGTCAGTTTGAAGCAGAGGAAAGGAGGCGCTGGCTGCTACGCCAGGCTGTGAGCCTCGGGGGATCTGGAGGAGGCATGTCCTGGGCCTCCTGCAGAGAGGGTCAACTCTCACCTTCCACACAGTCCCTTTCCCCAAAAAAATCACTGTAAATGTTGAAAAATTGTAAAACAGGAAGTGGCAGACACAGACCACCGCAAAGAGATTTACACATCGGCTTTGGGGCTGAATTCCTTAACCCGAAAGAGGGCTCCACCGATGGCCTTTCTGAGAAAAAGAACAGCAGGCCACTGCCGCCCTGGCCCAGCTCTTTGATGGTCGGGCTGCCCTCACACTCTCCAACCTCTAACTTCAGGGAGGAGAGCTCAGGGTCCCAGGGCCTTACTAGAAGCTCCCCCTCTTCAGCTCTTGGTTTCTTTAACACCGTTGCTACTTCAGGTGTATTCCACAGACCAGCAGCATTGGCATCACCTAGGGCTGGTTGGAAACCTTGGTGGCATAGTGGTTAAAAGCTACGGCTGCTAACCAAAAGGTTGGCAGTTGGAATCCACTAGGCGCGCCTTGGAAACTCTATAGGGCAGTTCTACTTTGTCCTAGAAGGTCACTATGAGTTGGAATCAACTCGATGGCAATGGTTTTTTTTTTTTTTTTTTGGTTTTAGGAGCTGGTTAGAAACGCAGCCTCAGGTTCTACCCAGACCTTCCCAGGATCCCCTGTGATTCCAGCAGGGCCCTCTGAGAGGTGCTGCTTTGCCTCGTTTTCTGGCTGTGGAGACATGCACTTGGGGCATGGCTGCACTGCTGCCATTGGACACCGGCCAGGTCCACGACAGAAAGCGCAGCAAGAGCAGAGGAGAAAGGGAGCCCCACAACGCTCCCTCTCAAGACCCTGATGACAGAAGAATAATTAAGAGTAGGTGACATGGGGGGGCGGCATGTCTGTGGTGCAGGCCTCTCCTTGGGGGGAGAGGCTGAGGCAAACTAGGGCAGGTTCTAGGGCAGCAAAAGAAGGGACTGGTGATGTCCCCCCTGAGAAGGGAACCCCACATGCTGCTACAGACCTCAAACAGGCCATGGTTGTAGAGCGGGAGCAAGCAGAGGGCCCCCAGGGGACAGCCAGAATCAGTGGTCAGACGGCACCCAGCCCAACTTCCAGCTCCTTATGAGGAGGAGATTTCTTGTAGCCTGAACTCCTGCAGAGAGATAGGCTGCCCAGCAGAGACAGAGTGCCGTCTCTAGCTATCCCTAGCCCCATCCCTATCCTTCTGTGGCCTGTCCCTAGCTGTACTCAAGAAGGGGCTGGACAGCTACTTGGTGGGCACATTGAGGGGAGGGCTGGCCCCTCAAGAACCCATGAGCTGAGGCCACCTTGGGTCAAGCCCCCCACCCATATCAGGCCAGGGGAAGGGGCTCCCAGTCAAGCTACCCTCTCAGGCTGCAGATGGACAGCCCCTTTCATGGATCCCTGGGGAAAGTGGGGCTCCAGCCCAACTCCCTTCCCAGCTGGAGGGAGCCCAAGCCATGTGCTCCTCCGCAGTCACCCCCAGCTCCTTAGAAGGCTCAGGCCTGGAGATTTGCAGG
The DNA here is from genome assembly GCF_030014295.1 of Loxodonta africana. Taxonomy (NCBI): domain Eukaryota; kingdom Metazoa; phylum Chordata; class Mammalia; order Proboscidea; family Elephantidae; genus Loxodonta; species Loxodonta africana. The sequence continues at coordinate 89,107,759 of NC_087353.1, read as the reverse complement.
AGTTTCTGAGTTAGCTGGTATGGAGTGGCCAATCTCCTCTCTGAGCCTCAGTGTCCCCATTTAAACAAGTGGGGATCAGGGCCAAATGATCTCTAAGGCTTTGGCAGGGTTAATATATCCCATGTGTATTTTTCTAGAGAGCTGCTTTGAACTAGGGTTGCAGAGCCACGTACACACAGTCTACACACGTGCAGACAATGCTCATACACACACTATGCACACACAGCTCATGCATACACACAGCCCATGCCTGCACACAGCCCATGCACACACACAGACCGTGTACACACATGGCCCATGCACACATACAGTTGTGCACATACATAGTTGTGCACAGCCAATGCCTGTGCACACACAGACCCCATATACACACTCACAGCCCACACACACACACACAGACCATGCACACACACAGCCCATGCACACACACAGACCGTGTACACACATGGCCCATGCACACATACAGTTGTGCACATACATAGTTGTGCACAGCCAATGCCTGTGCACACACAGACCCCATATACACACTCACAGCCCACACACACACACACAGACCATGCACACACACAGCCCATGCACACACAGCATATGCATACACACAGTCATGCAAACCCATGCTCATACATACACTATGCACACACACAGCCCATGCACACACAGTCAACACACACAGTTGTGCACATACACAATTGTACACAGTCCATGCTCACACACAATGCACACACATAGCCTATATACCTGCACATCCCATGCACATACACACACACACACACAGCCTGTGCTTCACACATACACACCTTGTATACATGCACAGCTCTTACACACACACACCAGCCATGTTTGCACACACACCTTGTGTACATGCATGGCCCTTTCAGGCACACACACACTCCATGTTCACACACACACACTCTTAGCACATACATCACCAAGAGACCAAGCACCACCATGGACAAGGGCCTATTCCAGCCACCGTGGGAATGATGGACCCAATGACAACCTTGCCTAAAAGGAGCACATGGCTGAGCAGGGGATCCAGGCCTGGGGCAGAAACAACAGGTAGAGGGTGACAAGGGCTGAAAAGAAGGGCAGTTCCTGGAGGGGGGCCTGGCTGTCATCAAGACAGACCTCGGTGGGCATCCTGGAGGAGGTGCCCAATGGATCTGGAAGGAAGGGTGGAAGATTCTGGACCTGAAGTGATGGGCCCTCTCCAAGGGTTGTCACCTCCCAGCTGAATCACAGCCGCTCCCAGCTTCACCACGACCCCAGAGCAGAGAGCCCTCCAGACTCAACACAGCGGCAGTGGGAGCTGGAGCAGGCCCAAGCTGGGCGTGGGGATGTGGGCGGCCTCCTAGCCAACAGCTCTCAGAGCCATCCATTTCCTCACTAATCCTGCAGGCTTATTTCAATTGGCAGGTTCCTAGGCAAAATTTAGCAGCTTCATTTAAATGATCAGGGCAATTTTCTTTTTAATAAGAATAAAAATAAAACACCTCCGGCTATGAGGCCCAGCTCTTAGGCTCTGCAGTAAGAGTCTGCCTGTAATGAAGCTGAGGGCCCCACCCCAGAGGCCTGGCCCCGCCCTAGGAGCTGATGCCTCTGGACTTGAATCCATCTAGGTGGTCTGCTCACATGAGGACGATTAAAGATGAATATGACTTAGAGAGGGACCAAAGGCTAATGCCAAAAAGGAGCATCCTAGAAGTCTGGGATCAGGGGGTTTGTTGTCAAAAGACCCCCTTTCTCCCCAGATCAGGGGTTTCATCATAGGGCTAGGTATGGTGGGCTCCTCAGGCCTCAGCACAACCTGGAAGAGATGCCTCCAGCCTGCCAGCGACCCGGTTCATGCCCACTGGACCACTTTTGCATGGGAATTCTAGCCCCTGGTATCCAAGCCCAGGGCATGTCAGCCAGTGGAAAGAGAGACATCCCACGGGGTATTTTCTGCACAGCCCTCCTCAAACACGCCAACTCCTGATGGAGCCCTGCAATCCCTGGGGACTCAGGAGGGGAAGGTGTGGTTTGCAAGACTAAGTCTGCTCCTTCCAAGAAGGTGAAGTTCAGGCAGCACTAAAGCCACCAGCCTGTTCCCCCCATCATTTTCTACCAAATGAACCCCAAAAGGCATTTGGATCAAGGCAGAAAAGTTTTGTAGGTAAAGAGAGACCTAGTTTCAACCTGCTAGCTGGGTAACCTTTGGCCAGTTACTTGATCTCTCTGAGCCTCAGTTTTGTCATCTGTAAATGGGGATAACAATCAGGCCTGCTTCAGGACACGTTGAAGCAAAGCCCATTTACAGAGTGCTTCGTGCAGTGCCTGGCAAGGAGAAAGTGTCCACCACACGTGGCTGTACTTCTACTATGAATTGGGATGTTAAATTGGAAGTTTCCACGGAAGCACCAAGCTGTCAAATACTAAAGCGAATTTTGAAACAAACCAGAAAATTCAAAGTAGGTGACCGAGAACTTGTTAAGACAACTCACACACATCAAAGCATTAAGAGGGTCTAAGAGTGGAGATTGAGGGAATGCTGGAAAAGGTGGAGAGGATGGGGTATCCGTGGGACTTGAGAGGGGCCTGCCTCTCACCTCAAGGCTTGGGAGCAGTAGGCTTCAACGGGACCACTGGCTGGGGCCACCTGGAGAGCTTAACGGGAGTCCCTGCAGTTACAGGACGTGGGAGGCCGTCAATGACTCTTGCCCTGGAAATCTAGAAGACGAGAGGCTGGCTGTCTGGTGGTTTTAGGTGGCAGAATCAAGAACGACAGAACCAGCCTGGAGGCTCAGAGCCTCCCCGGTCCCCTGGGCCAGTTATGGGCCACACGCACAAGCGAACCACAAGGGTGTTATCTCTGCTTCATTCCAGCGCAGAGGAGCAGTGGCAGAAGAGAAGGTGGAGGTGGCCTTGAATTCCTGGAGGCTGAAAAAGGTAAAAGCAACTCCTAGAAGGGAGTGCATTTACCCAGAGCAAGAGATTTGCAAGGGACAAGCCCTACCAATAAGGAGCGAGGTTCCTTTAAAGGAGCCCAGAAAGGAGAAAGCCACCTGTCAGCTGCTCCTCTTCCCCTATGTGATGTGGGCAGAGAAGGCAATGGGTTAAGACTGAGTTTGTGACTTAAACTGTCAAAGGTTCTGTTACCTACTGAGGGACAGGCAAGTCATGGGGATGCCCCGCTTCCATCCAACGGCAGGAGTGGAACTTCCCAACTGATTAAGTGCTAAATGGAGCACGGGAGACGATAATAAAAGTGTTTTCCGATCACATCCACAGGTCCTGCTTCACACAGTACATCCTGGGATAAAGGCATCTGCCCCAGGGAGTGGCACTTTAATTACTTGTTTTCTAGCCCCTTTTTCCGTCTTCAAGTAACAGCACCACCTTCTTGTAAGGACAGTCCTTCATACCCCTGCAGCCCTCTCCAATTCCACCCCTGACTCTAGAAGCTGGGATACCATTTTCTCAGATATCCCTGTCTCCCTGGCTCAGTGGGGAGGCGGGTATAAGCATGTGACCCTGGCTGGGCCAATCAGAATCCTTCCCTGGGAATTTTTCCTCTTCCACCATCAAGGAGAACCCCCTTTCCTCTCTGGCCTCACGTGGTAAGGCTGTGAGTTCGTGTCACTCCTGGCCATGCCCTGTGCTTAGAGGAGAGGCTGCCCTGAGGGAATGAAGGTGACACACTTGAGACTAAGAGATGAGAGAGAGAGATCCAGGGACAGGGTGGAGCTGACTCCCTAGCTCCTGTTCCGCCCCGAGGCCACCTCCCCTTGCAGTTTGGCTATGGGACTCCCCTGGTGTGCATCAGGCCTCTGTTATGGCTGAAGGCATTCAGATAAATTCAGCCATCCCCAGAAAAGCAGAGGGAGCCCCCCTCTCAGAGAGGCCAGCTGTCTGCAGAATCACACCCCACTGGGTGGGAGCCAAAGTCACCCCCACCATCACAAGCGCACCAATGCCAACGACCCCCATCAAAATTCCACTTAGCAGAGGGCTCATCAGCTTACACAGCTGTTTCATAAATATGATGTCAGTTTGCCCCTCCAACAACCCTGTGAGGAAAGCAGTATTATCTCCGTTTCGCAAGTGAGAAGGTACAGCGGTTTGTCCAAATCTTGGCCACTGGGAGGTGTTATCACTGGCACTTGAACCCATGTCTGCCAGCACCCTGGGGCCAGCATTCCTCCTCCTCTCCTGGAACTGCCTCAGTGGGTTCCCCAGTCCCGTGTCACATCAGGGCCTCTAAGGGAGGGCGCCAGATTCAGCAAACTCTACAGCTCCTCCTGGCGCCAATCACCGAAGGGTCGAATCTTAACCTCTGAACCTCAGTTTCCACATCTGCAAGGTGGAGCGATCGTTCCAACTTGCCTCCTCCCAGGTAAAGGGGAACACATGCAGGAGCATGTGGGGAGCTGAGACGCACAGCCTCACTGCCTGTGACTTCATGGGGCAAGATGACGAAAGAGACACAACAGAAAACAAGACTTTAAGCAGAAGTGACCCAAGCCAGTGAGTGAGACAAGCTTCCTTGAATCTGGGTGGGGCCCCCGTGATGGCTTCTTCACTCCCCCTCCACAAACCTTAGTGACATGTGGTGCAAGGTCACCTTTCAAGATGCCTGGTCCTGTTGTGTTTGTTCATTCTGCAAATATTTACGGTGTAACAGCACATATCAGGGAATGCAGCAGATAAAGCCCTGGAGGAACCTAGTAGGGAGGGAAAGATAATTATCCAAAATAAATAGGTAAATTCTGTATACGTTGGGGTGACAAATACTGTGTAGAAAAGTAAAGCAGAATAGAGAAATGGGTGGGGGGTCTAGGGCAGGGACAATTGATGGTTCATTTAGATAGCACCATCAAGAAAGCTAGTAGGAGAGAGTGTTCCAACTAGTGGAAACAGTGAGTGCAAAGGCCCTGAGGTAGGAGCAGGCTTGTGGTGTTGAGGAACAACAAGCAGACCAGTGGGGCTGAGGTGGAAGGAGCCAGGAAGGTTGTGGTAGAGTGGGCCAGAAAGGCAGGGGACACCAGGAGTTGCCCTGTTTGGCAAATACCCCTCCAGTGTGGGCAGAAGCAGCAGACACACAGGAGGAGAAGGACCTGAGGACAGATCAAACAAGGCCAGACTCTGCAAGGCAGACATTACCCAGTACATTTTCTGGGGCAAGGAATAAGGAGCCCGGGGAAAGTCAAAAGCTCCCCCAACTACCCCAACCCAGTCTGTGACTCAGCCCCCAGTAGGCCGTCTCGTCCTTGGTTTGTTCTAGAGTGAGAGCCCTAATGTCCACCTCACAAGATTGCTGGGAGGAGCCGGAAGTCCCGGCTTTGGTCCGGGGCTTCCACGAGAGGGGCTGACCAGAGTGAGAGCTGGGAGCTCCCACAGTGCAGCCCTCAGCACCTCGGTGGCTCCCCCTCCCAGCCGGCCTTCCTGGGAAGAAGCATATGTCTGCTCCCCCAATCTGGAAAGCATTGAGGCCAAATGGCTCCATTTCAAGTGCAATTATTACAAACTCTTCAGGGAATGCGAGCTCCAAAATGAAATCTCTCTGTCAAAACTTTCATTAATGCGTCGCTGCAGCGCAAGGTCGGTTTACACACTGTGCCTGTGGGCTTTCGAAGGAGACCAGCTTCCCAGGGGGCTGGCGGGAAGCAGCGCCAGGCTCCCCGCTGCCCATGTTTGCAAGCCCCCCAAGAATCCATCTCCAGCCTGTGTCTCCAAAAGACAACAACATTTGCCTTGGGAAAACATCCACTGGGATTTCACCAAATCCGGGGACAAACATCAAGTAAAGCACACCACTGCTCACTTGTTTCAAAACCCCGCCCCTAACCTCAAACTCGCATCACAGAAAGAACCCATCGAGTGCACAGGGCACATCACAGCAGCCGTGTGTCCTGGGTCTGGCCACCATTTAAAGATGAGAAATGAAGCTTAAGGACGTTGTGGGCTTGCCCATGCCCACCCAGGTGGCTGAGAGAGCTGAGCCAAGAGCCTAGAGCTCCGGCCCCGTGCCTGGTGCTTGTTCTTACCCTCAGGACTGCACCCCCAGACTGCTGTGCCCGCCCCAGGTCTTTGCTGTCAATCACTCCAATGCAACTTTGATGGTCCCGGGGGCAGCACAGAGCACCCAGCCCACAGGCAGCCTCTGGGTTACTTTATAAGGCAACCTAGGGCTTGGAGGAATTTCTGGAGAAGGGGCCACAGTTCCCCCTTCCACCGGTTCATGTGGCCTTTCTCAGAGGGATGTGGTGAGTGACAGAGAAACAGCACAGCAGTGGCCCCTGGATCCCCTCTCTTCTCTGGACTCCCTCCCCCATGCACCCTAGGGAGGCCTTTCTGAAACAGGATCTGAGCTTGCTCACTAACCCTAAATGGCTCCCCATTGCCGACAGGACCCAGTCCAGCAATGGTTAGGCAAGGAGCATGACCATGTCCAGCCACAGCCCCTCCCTTCCCCCAAGCACCCTGCGCTCCAGACACAAAGAACTGCTTGCTGACCATGTACAGGCCACACTTGTCCATGCCTCCCTCCCGTCTTTGGAGCTGCTGTTTCCTCCACTAAAGTGGCTTTTTCAGCTTGTTGCATCTGATATTCTTCCTCATCTTTCCAGGTCCAGCTCAAATGCCCACCTCCTCTTTGAAGCCTTCCTGGATCGCTGCGACCGTGTTTACCCCTATTACAGCATCCTGTGTTTTCTACCTGCCTCTGAGTCTGTCCTCTCACTAACTGACTTGAGCTCCTGGAGGCAAAAACCAAAAACCAAACCCGTTGCCATCAAATCGATTCCGACTCATAGCCACCCTACAGGACAGAGTAGAACTGCCCCATAGAGCTTCCAAGGAGCACCTGGTGGATTTGAACTACTGACCTTTTGGTTAGCAGCCATAGCTCTTAACCACTGCGCCACCAGGGGTTTAGGCTGGGTTTTACTTCTTTTTGAATCTCCAGCATTTAGTGCTGGGTCTGACAAACAGACGGTCCCTGGAAAATTCCGGCTACCAAGCATAGATCATTAGAGATTCAAGTTCCAGCCCTGGCATTTACAAGCTGGGCAAGCTTAAACAAATTATTCAATTCTTCTACATCGGTTTCCTCATCTACAAAGTGATACCTGTCTCCCAGGCTTGTGCAGGCATTAAGTGAGGCCTTTAAACAACTCAGCCCAGTGCCTGGCATACAGGGTGCTTGGTACCTGCTAGCCAAAATATGAAGAGCATGAAATAAAATGAACCTCCTGCTCCATAGGCCATGGGCTGTTGTGATGGTTAATGTTATATGTCATCTTGGCTAGGCTATGATTCTCAGTATTATATAATTGTCGTCCATTTTGTGATCTGATGTAATTATCCTCCATTTTGTGATCTGATATAATTACCCTCTGTTTTGGGATTTCCAATAAGTAATATAATGTAATCACTTCTGTGATGTGACCTGATGTGATCAACCAATCAATTGTAAAGGGAGTTTCCTCAAGGGTGTGTCCTGCACCCAATATATAGCTGGATGTTCTGGCAAAGCTCCCTTGCTTGCTCTGTATCCTGTTTCCGGCTCTTCATTATCTGACCTCTAGTTCTTGGGACTTGAGCCAGCAACATGTCATCTGACCTGCTGATTTTGGAATTCGCCAGCTTTGCAGCCCTGTGAGCCAGCAGCCTGTCATCTGACCTGCCAATTCTGGATTTGTCAGCGCCCGAAACCACGTGAGTCAGGAGAAGCCTCCAACTGATGCCTGACCCACGGACTTTGAGACTTGTCAGCCTCCACAACTACATGAACCATTTCCTTGAAAGCTCTCTCTCTATATATATATACATACACACTTCACTAGTTTTGCTTCTCTAGAGAACCCAGCCTAAGACAGCCATGTTCTAAACGGTCGACACCTCTCCTGCCAACAGCAACACTGGCCAAGCTCTGCCCCCAAATGCTGCAGATCCAAGATGAGTAACAAACTAGATCCACAGGAAGGAAGATACAAAGACCCAAGGTGAAGCCAATGCTTCCGTCTTGCCCCCAAGGGCAGCCAAGGGGCCCTTTTGCTAGGGCTTGCCCTGAAGAGGCCATAAGACCCTGGTGTCTGACTGCAGTGTACCCCACCTGGCCTGTGCTGAAGGCCAATGCCCCAAGCCACTCTTTTCTCCTGAGTTCTGACGGATCCCTGGCGGCACAGTGGTTAAGGGCTTGATTGCTAACCAAAAGATCAGCAGTTTGAACCCACCAGTTGCTCCCTGGAAATTCTATGAGGCAGTTCTACTCTGATATATAGGGTTGCTGTGAGTCGGAATCAACTCAACAGCAACAGATTTTGGGGGGGGGTTCCGATGGCGTTATGGATTAAATTACGTCCTCCCCTCCCCCTCCCCCAATATATTGGAATCCTAATCCCTATACTTGTGGATGTAATCCTGTTGGAAATAGAGTTTTCTTTGTTATGTTAATTAGATCATACCCAGGTTGGGGGTTGGTTCTAAATCTAATCACTCCTGATTATCAAAAGGGCAGATGAGACACAGAGACGTGAACACCTGGGGGAAGACAGAAGCCACGTGAGGATCATCTACAGTCTAAGGAACCAAGGAACACTGGGGAATACCTACAAGGAAGGAATTGACACAGCCGAGACCCTGATTTGGGCTTTTAGCCTCCAGAAAAAAAAAAAAATTTTTTTTTGAGAGCTGTGAGAAAATAACTTTCTGTTCTTCGAAGTCACCCACGTGTGGTATTTGGGTTACAGCAATACCACGGAGCTAAGACAGATGGCTCCCATGGGGTGGGCCTGAAGTCGGCCCTTGGGCCCTGGTCACAGCTGACTGGTCCAGGAGTCAGGTGGCTTAAGGCTCTGTCCAATAGGAGCACTCCATCCTGCAGGCTGGCAAATGATCTTGAGAAGTGTGACACCAAGCATGCCAGGGGTCTCAGGCTGCTGGTCCAAGGCCATACGGAGTAATGCAGCTTGTGTATGAGGTCTTTGAAGGCCCCGGGCCTGGAGTGACCACATAAGGGGCTACCCAGAGCACCGCCAGCATCCCTGCATCAAACCCCACCGCCAGGGGTCACCTGGAAACCTGGAAAAGGCAGATGGCTTCTCTCGCGAAGAAAGGGAAATCAAGTCAGTGTGCTTTGGAAAGCCCCAACTCCCAGAGCCCCCAGCGCCTGGTCTGACTGTCAGACACCAAAGCTGTATCTGCGGATAATGTTACAATGCTGCGTGCATGCCAGCTACAGCTGGGGTCGATGGCTCCTCTTCCCGGGCACTCCCTGATAGCCTGACATTCTCCTCAGATAGTGTAATGCGTCTTTAAGACAACACTCGATATCTTTTTTTCTCCAGGCCAAAATAGTATCGGGTCAATTAATTTCTCAAACCGCAGCAGCTCCTTCAGGCTGCCTTGGCCCGGAGGAGGGTTTGGAAGCCGCAGGGAAGCCCAGCTGGGATGAGCACAGCCTCTCTCCCCACGAGATGAGATGAAACAGCCATTTCTCGGCAGCTCGGTGCAAGCACTGATTCAGGGCGAGGGTCTTGCTTTCAACCTGGGGTGCTCCAGTCAGCCCATGCTTCCTATCGCAGGGCTGGGCCAAGCCAAGTCACGTTCGAGCTGTTCAGCAAGCACAGCTGGAGGAACCTGAGCCTGAGGAGGAGGGGACCTGGCCACCTGCCTCGCCTTCTTGACTTAAGTCACTCACTCACTCGTTCAACAAACCTGATCTACACTAGACTCACTTGTCCCCGTAGTACAAACCAGGCATTACACCAAGTTCTAGAAACGCAGACAAACCCAATCCTGGCCCTCAAGGAACCCCGCACATCAGATCAGAGGCTCGAAGCCAGCATCCAAGAAGAGTGTCATGGATTGAATTGTGTCCCCTCAAAAATCTGTGTATTAACTTGGTTAGGCCATGATTCCTAGTGTTCTGTGGTTGTCCTCCATTTCGTGATTGTAATTTTACATTAAAGAGGACTAGGGTGGGATTGTAACACCCTTACCAGGTCACGGAAACCCTGGTGGTGTAGTGGTTAAGTGCTACGGCTGCAGACAAAAGGTGAGCAGTTCCAATCCACTAGGCGCTCCTTGGAAACCACATGGGGCAGCTCTACTCTGTATTATACGGTCACTGTGGGTCGGAATCGACTCCACGGCAGTGAGAGTGAGAGAGTTTACCAGGTCATATCCCTGATCCAATGTAAAGGGAGTTTCCCTGGGGTGGGGCCTGCACCACCTTTTATCTCTCAAGAGATAAAAGGAAAGAGAAGCAGGGAGTTGGGAACCTCATACCACCAAGAAAGCAGCGCTGGGAGCAGAACGTGTCCTTTGTACCTGAGGTTCCCGTGCCAAGATGCTCCCAGACCAGTGGAAGACCGGTGCATCAGAAGGACCCTCCTCCAGAGCAAACAGAGAGAAAGCCTTCCCCTGAAGCTGACGCCCTGAATTTCGACTTGTAACTGACTAGACTGTGAGGGAATAAATTTCTCTTTGTTAAAGCCATTCACTTGTGGTATTTCTGTTATAGCAGCACTAGATGATTAAGACAGAGAGGGAGTTTGTGAACTTGAATGAGAAACATAATTCCATCTCTATTTTCACCAACCTCTAATTGAAATTTAGCATTTCTGTCTGTTATGCAATATCTTTTAAAAAAACCCAGAGTTAGAAGTAACTTGTGCCTTTCTTCCCAACAGAATTCACAGATATCTTCACATCCTATCCCAACTCTCAAAGCTCTCTTGAAATTTCACTTGCACTCATCACGACTTAGAAATTCTGGAAGTCGTTAGACACACAGTTAGATCTTGCCGTTCGGTGTGTGAATTAAGAAGCACATGCATTATTCTACATGAAATTTGGTTTTTTAAAAAATATTGTGATAGCTGCATTTCACAGTAATTTATAATCCTGATCGTTTATTTTATGCATTTAAAAACCATATTCTGAGTAAGGGTCTGCAGGCTTCACCAGACAGCCAGAGTGGTCCAGGGACCAAATGTGGGGAACCTTTGGTCTGGAGGCATAAACAGTTTCGACACAGTGGGGTGGGGACTCCAACTGTGGAGCAAAGCCACCAATGCAAGGCCTCTGGGGAATCGAGGAGGCTTCACTGAGGAGATGTCTCTTGAGCTGGGTCTTTGCAGACAAGTGGGGCCTGTGGAGCAAGCAGGAGGGGATGAGGCCGGGAGGTCTTCAGTCTAAGCTTCAGTGAAGGAGAGAAGAAGTGGTGGACTTGAGGGGCAGGTGTGCTGGGGTCTGGGTGGGGGAGGGGAGGCAGGTGGCCAGGCAGAAATGCCACCTCTGAGGCAGCCAGATGGGGGGCAGCCAGGATGGGGGGCAGCCTGGTCCATCCTGGCTTCTGTGCACAGGCATGGGGAGGGGAAAGGACATGCTTCAGCCTTAGACAGACCCCCGTTCCACCCCAGCTTGGGCTCCTGTGAAAGGATACGACAATATTTGCCTTGTCTGAAGATCAAATGACACTGGTTGCCTAGCACATCTGACACCTGGCAGCTGCCCAAGAAATGGTGGCCAGTCACCACGATCATATTGACATTATGTTTTCCACTACTTCAACCTCCTGATTTTTCTTAAGGGAAAATCAAGGCTTTTCCCTGAACATCCTGCTCTCTGGGCAAGCAGGAAAAGAAGGAAATGCCACTTGCCAGAGAGCTCAATTCTCACCCACTTTAAATTCAGCTTTCCCACTCCCCTCCCTCAGGCACCCAGCATTTTGGCCTCCCTCAACAGCTCCACCCATCAGCCCTTCCAAGCAGGATTCTCCCAGACGTGGGGACAGCTGACACCGTCCACCACAGAGGAGCCCAGCTCTGCAGCCCATTGCTCTTGAATCCTCTTACACCAACGTCCTCACACCCAGAAGGGCCGAGCTTCCCCAGGGCTAGGCACCAAATACCTGCCACACACTTGCATGACCACCAGCAGTGTGCTGGTAAAGGTTGACAGCCAGCTCTGTGGGGGTAAAGTCCAGATCGGTAGCGTCTGTCAATCTCCATGGTGTAAATACTCCCTCCCACCCTGGCTGATCTCTAGCTACCAATATGAAGTCACTGAACACGGAGGTTGGGAGGTGATGTACAAAACTGCCTCTCATGAGCTATTAGGAGGCGGCCCAATACACACTGACAGCAACTCAGCAAAGAAAGCATAATCATCCCCACTTTACAGGCGAGGAAACTGAGGCTCAGCAGCGTTACGTTCTTACATCTAAAGACTCTGAGCCTGTGTCTCTCTGCTTTACCACACACACACACACACAAAAATCGCCATCGAATTGATTCTGATTCATAGTGACCCTATAGGACAGAGCAGAACTGCCTCATAGGGTTTCCAAGGAGCGGCTGGTGGATTCAAACTGCCAACCTTTGGGTTAGCAGCCGTAGCTCTTAATCACTGCGCGACCACGAGGCCTCCCATAAAAGGATGCTGTTTTCAGAATAGCCCTAAAGAGCTGCCCAGAAGAACAGATGGACAGAGAGGGACTGTGGGGAGCCGGCCACAAGGTGGGGGGGGGGGGGCTCCACCATCCACAGATCCCGGGAAGAGGCCCAGCCCCCACCCAGCTTGCTTCAGGACAGGCCCAAGGTGACCTGCCTGCTCAGGCAGAGCTGTGAAGGAAACAGCCTGCAATTCTCCCTGTTGCTCCCCCCAATGACAAATGCCTTTTTCCAACCAAATGTACAGCCACCCAGCAGGCGGTATTTACATTTCTCCTGCAAATACTTTTTATTGTTTTGGTTCTTTTTTTTTTTTTTTTTTTAACAACTCCCTTTCTTCTGAACCAAACAAAAGTCCATTGTCTGAGCTGTTCCAGGCGCCCTGGAATGCCATTTGCTCCACTGGGGGCCACTTGTGTCTGCCTCTCGACTTCCAGATGTCAGTGGGAGGACAGAGCCCCTGGTCACAGTGTGACCTTGGGCTGGTCACTTAAACTTCCTGGGGCTCGGTACCTTCATCTCTAAAACGGAAGCAGCGCTCATACCCACACCACACAGGGAAGTCCCAAGAGTCAGTGAAAGGAATCTGTAAGGAGCTCAAGCAGGCAATGGCGTGCCGGGAAGTGCTCAGTGGTCAAGAGCTGGAGCCCGGAGGTGGGGTCTCCACAGCTCTCCACAGCCCCCGGGCCTCAGCAGTAACATTAGAGAGGTGGTGAGAGGGTCTCAGGGTCCCTTCCAGCTCTGGTCAGCTGACCATGTAACTGCTGGATCACTCCCAGGGTGACAAGGATGGAGTATGACTGGCCCTGGAACAGCTAAGGCTCCCAGGCCTTGCCCTTTCCGTGACTGAGGAACAGACCTGGGTTCTAGCCCCGGCTCAGGCCTGGGCTCCCTGAGAGACTACAGGCATGATTTTCTCTTCTGTCAGATACGAATTTGTCCACCTCACAGGTTATCATGAGGAATACGGGGAGAAAAAAAAAAAAATTTTTTTTTTTTTTTACGGGGAGGGGGACAGGGTATTCCCCTTCACTGAGCGTCCGCATGTTCTGACCTCATTTCATCCCAGGCGAGAATGTGACTTTGAGCTGAGGAACTGCAGGGGTGAAACCACAGATCTGTTGTTGTTCACGGACCAACTTTAACAGAAGGCAGTATCAGAGCTCCCTTACAAATACAAAATGAATGCCTGTCAAAGATTTTATTTACCACATTAACTAAAGAGGGAACAAACCTGCAAGACGCTACAACCAGTTCAAAGGAAGATTCACAGAGCCACACACCTAGGTGGGCAAATAAGGAATGTTGAAGTAAATTCACCAATAGATGCAAGTCAGGTCCATCCACAGAGCCACACCCACCGCATTCCACTGGACACAATGAATTTACAGTTGTGTGGACAGTAATCATTTGCCCTATTATCAGTTTTGTACAACTTTAGAGAGCTGTAAAATGGCTCAAAGACAATGAAAGGAACAAAAGGGGGAGATAACCCAGGTGGGTGTGTGTCTTAGTTATCTAGTGCTGCTGTAAGAGAAATACCACACGTGGATGGCTCTAAGCAGCAGAAGTTTATTCTCTCGTAGTCTAGTAAGCTTGAAGTCCAAATTCAAGGTGCTAGCTCCAGAGGAAGGCTTTCTCCCTCTGTCAGCTCTGGAGGAAGGTCCTTGTCATCAATCTTCCCCTGGACTAAAAGCCTCTCAGCGCAGGGACCCCAGGTCCAAAGACACACTCTGCTTCTGGCTCTCCTTTCTTAGGGGTAGGGAGTCCCTATCTTCTCTGTTCAATTCTCTCCTTTATATCTCAAAAGAGATTGACTCAAAATACAACCTAATACTGTAGATTGAGTCCTGCCTCAATACCATAGCTGCCTGTAATCTGGCCGCATTAATATCATAGAGGTTAGGGTTTACAACACATAGGAAAATCATACCAGGTGACAAAATGGTAGACAATCACATAATACTGGGAATCACGGCCTAGCCAAATTGACAGACATTTTGGGGGGGATACAATTCAATCCACACATTTGCTAGACAGAACACTCAGTAAACTGCGTGTGTGTCAATTTAAAAGTGTGTAACTCAAAAAGACACTGCACTAGCCCAAGCCATGATATTGTGGGCTTGCTTCGTGGTCTCCAAGACGGGTGTTTCACAGGGCTCTGACCTGCCCAGTAAGTGGTCTTTTCTGCCCAGAGCCCCTCAAGACCCAACTACAGGGGTGGGCTTCCCACAGGCGAAGGGTGGGCAACCAAAGGGGGAGGGACGCGGGCAGAACACCTTGAGGACACAGGGTGGTAGCTGGAGGGGCCAAAGGCCTCAGTTCCATCCATGGGTACAATGTCTCCAAGGGTCAGAAGAGGAAGGTGAGGCCTGGACTCCACCCTTCCCCCAGACCCACATGACACCACCCCTAAGCACTGTGGATGGTTCTGAGCATCTCAAAGGGGAGCCCAAGCATGCCCAAGAAGGTGTCTAGGACTGTGGGGAAGACAGGACTCCGTAGCACATCATATCAAGAAAGGTTGAAGAAGCATGGGAAGACCCTCCTGCCAGGGGCCATGTCACCTGCCAGCCCATGAGGCCTGGTCACAGGCATGGGGCAGTCATGGCCTGGGAGCCCTCAGGGTGAGCCTGGGCCAACTCAGGGTGAGAGGGTACAGGCTACAGCCCCACCCATCAGAGAGGGTCCTCACAGCCTCAGCTGCCCAAAGGGAAGGAGCTGCCTCACCAGGAAGGGAGTGAACTTGTCAGGACAGGAGTGAGTGGCTGCAGCTGGTGGAGACTCAGCAGGTAGAGACCACTCAGCAACTCATGTCTCCTCCTCAGCCTCCCAGATATCAGCTGTCCTGGGGGCAGTGACCCCGGGGCTCAGAAGACTAAGGTATGTGGCCCTTGTCATCTTCCACCATCAGGGCCCAGGGACATGTGTTCCCAAGGCCATGGCTGGCCCAGTCACCCTCCAAGCTTGGGTACCTTTTTCTAATTCCCTCAAAGGCTGCTGCAGCCAGGAGCATGTGTGCTCTCCACCAGTCCCAACTCACCTGCTCAGCACACAGCTGTGGACGACCCACCCTGGCTGGGTGTGTGCTGAGCAGTGCCCTCAGGAACATAACTGCAGATTCTCCGGAACTTTCCCATGGATACAGCACTTCATATATCTTGCTGAGGCTGGGCGATGGCTCTAGGCACAGAATTCCAGCTTCAGAGAGGGGGAGTGACCCCCAGGGTCCCGCAGTCAGCAAGTGGCAAACCTGAGCCTCAGACCCAGGCTTGGTGGCTCCGAGGGTAGTGTTCTTGTTCCCACCACCTTGCTGTCCTCTGGGGTGGCACCTCCCTGGGGCTCGGTCTCCCTGGATGCCCAGGGACAGGCTTCTCTCCACCAGGGGCTCTCAAACTCGGGTCAGATGACAGTGTGTATGAGCAGTCCACGGGAGGTTCTGCCTGTCCCTGGGTTTTCAGAACATCTATACATTCTCCCAGCCCCTGCCCCTCGCCCCACGTCCTCTCAGCTTCCTTTGTCTGTCTCCCCTGGCACCCTCTGGCCCCCTCTCCCACGCCTGCCTAGAATTCCCTTAATTGGGAGCTGTCTGCCTGGGCTTCCTCCCTCCCATCCAGCCCCAGGACTGTGCCCCGTTCCTGGTGCTGTCTGATGACCAAGGGCAAACATAGGGCTGTGGCCTCCCTGGAGAACTGCCCAAAGGTTTCAGAGTTAATAGTACAGAGACTGATTCCAAAATAGCATAAATTACATCCTGGAATCCATTACGTTCTGATCTCTTAGGCAGGAGGAAACGTGGTCTGCAGCAAAATAAAAGACATCCTGGAACCCATTATGGACTCCGATAGAAGATAAAGGCAGCAAGAAAGGACATTATGGGATCGACGTGCCTAATAAACGACGTGTTGGCATCTCCCTTGCACCAGAATGTGGATTAACAACAGCTGTACTACACTAATGTCGATTTGTATGCTAATCTAAAACAACTGCGTGGCCTTTGCAGCCAGGAATTCTATAAATGCGGCCCCGTCCTGTTCCCCACAGCTGCTGGTGGCTCCAGCCCTCCCCCGCAGAGTTGCCTGTGGGGGGACCCCCAGCTCAAGGTCAGAGCCGCAGCCGCCCCGTCCCCAGCATCCGTCTTGTGAGCCTGGTCGGTGGACCCTGTGGCCCAGGTAGAGGACTCCTCATGGGCTGGGACACTGCCAGCCTTAAGTCTGGAAAGAACATGGACCCAAGAATTCAGCACGGTTCGTTTACGGGGCTGATGATCCCCCATGCCCCTTTCCCAAGGCTCAACTGTGCCCAGAATTCCAGCCCTGATTCCACTTTATCCCCCAAACCACTATCTGAAGTGAGAAGGCTGAAGTTGAAGGAGAGGATGTAACCATCCTAAAGTCATCAGATGCAGGGCCAGACACTGCCCCTCACGTCCTCCCACGGCAACCCACCACGGCTCAGGCATCTGCAGGTTTGCAGCAACCTGCTTACATAGACGCCAGGACAGTCCACTCTGTGTCACCAAAGAGTCTTTCCTGAGGCCGCTTCTGGCAGAGATGAATCCGACGAAGACCCCAGAATCCTACCCGAGGCTGCCACGAAAACAAAGGCAGCCATGGGTCAGGCGTATGAGAGCTGTGGCAGAGGTTGGTACAAGTCACAGAGAAGGAGTGGCCATGAGCCCCTCATCCTTTCTGGTCCGTTAGCTCTCAGGTGTGTGTCCCAGGGGAGGTTTGGGGGCCCCTACAGCACAACGGTCTATGGCACGAAGGACCCAAACTAACACTTAAAAAGTGTTCGTGCCTGACTTCAGAGCAAGTCTCTAAATATGCATGTGTCCAGTATCAAATGACAATACTCGAAGCCCTGCTGTGAACACCTCATGCGGATGAGCTGGAAGGCTGCTCCTGGGTCTCAAAGGCGAAACACAGCGTCACCTTGTCCAAAGCTGACCCCTATCTGATCACCTCTCTCTGTGTCTGCTTGTCCTCTCTCTCTGGCTTCTTCCCTCCCCTAGAAGAAATATACAATATGGCGTCAGAAGGTAGAATTCAAATTGTGGCTCTATACTAATTAAGTGTGGCATCCTGGATAAGTTCCTTAACATCCCTGAGGTTTGGTTTCTTCACATGTAAAGCCACACTGCAGCATTGCTGAGAAGAGACCAACCAACCAACCCACTGCTGTCGAGTCGATTCCAACTCATAGCAACCCTATAGAACAGAGTAAAACTTCACCATAGAGTTTCCAAGGAGCACCTGGTGAAATTCAAACTGCTGACCTCTTGGTTAGCAGCCGTAGCACTTAACCACTACGCCACCAGGGTTTCCTGAGAAGTGACAGCGGAAAATGTGCCTAGCATAGAGCTGGCCACTTATAAGGCATTTGATGGAGGTTCGTTTCCTTCTAGTCTGCCTGTAGCAGAGGCAGAAAGAGGAAGCAAATATTCCACCTTCTCCCCTATATTTCTCTGACCGCTTAGAGCTCACCAGGGCCTCGTGACTAGTTTTGGCCAATAAGTTAGAAAAGAAGGTGTCATGAAAATGCCCCGTACAATTTTACCTGTTTCAGGTGATGCAGCTGCAGATGGTGGGACCTCTGTCTGCCTGGAGCCCTAGGAATTGTGTGATGCTGAGCCCTCCACTGACTTGAACTGGACAGTAACATAAGCAAGAAAGAAACTTCTGTTGTCCTGACCCCCTGAAATCTTGGGGCTTTTTATTGCCACACTGTAACCTAGTCCCTCCTGCTATTACAATATCTTATGTCATGAGATTATTACAGGAATGATATGAGATAATATATATTAAAGTAACTAGCATGGCCTGTGATCACTAACTTTTAGTTTCATTTCTTTCCCCCATCTCCTTCTCAGGATAAATTTGGCATAATTAACGATCACAGCTTGCACTGGGAGGAAATCAGGTATTTGATTTTCAGATACCTGATTTCCAACCAGGCTCTATAAAAATACCAATAAAAAGAAAAAACACACATGGCATCAATATAATAATAATTGTTAGCATTTTTTGAATACTTAAAATTTTACCTAATCCTGACAACTCTTTGTAGAAGGCAACATTATTCCCACTTCACAGATGAAGACATTGAGGCTCGAGGAGGTTAAGTCTGGTTCTGACAAGACGATTGGTAAGAAAATCTGAAAAATCTCCTACTACAAACACTTAGGAATGGTGGATAAAATATAACAAAAATTGTTTAAAATGCATAGTTGAGTTCCCAAGAAAGGAGGTGCTTACAAGAATAAAGAAGAATTAAAAAGAGAGTAGCTGCTGTATGAGCGGATACTGTAACTGATTTGGGGTGAGGGTGGCAGTTATCACCATACTAACCCTGCTTCTTGGGTTTGGGATTTTCACATCCATGACCTTTGAGGGTCAATGAACTAGAGAAGGGCTGCACCCTTCGTGAAAGTTTTGCTAGAAAACAACCTGCCAGCCAGCACAGGGAGGGAACGATGAGGCTTCTCTGTTTTGCCTGGGTTTAAACATGAAATCTCTCCGAATACATCCAAACTTCAGGCCTGTGTCTCCCGTGGATCTGAGGTTTTAATTATACTAGAAATTCACTAGAATTTACCCAGAAACCCACAACCCACGAAATTAACATGAAAATAAAAGCCTGTCCTGTGATACTCTGAAGTGCCTTGTAAATCTTGGTGGAAGAATGGTTCCCAAATCCAGGCTGCAGGGGGTTGTCACAGGAAAACAAGCTGTGACAAAGATGAGCTCACCATAGAAAATGACAAAACAAATATGAAAACAATCCACCAGGAGTGAGAGAGCAAATAAAACAATCAGGAATACTAAAGCTCTAACGACAAGAGGGAACAAAATTCTAATATGGAAAAAATAAAATATATATATAATAAGGATGTTGAATTGTGGGGCTCGGGCTGGCGAAGAATACTGAGCATACCATAGACTGCCAGAAGAATGAACAAATCAATTTTGGAGAAAGTACAGTCAGAACACTTCTTTGAAGCAAGGATGGCGAGACTTCCTCTTGCTTACTTTGGACACATCATCAGGAGAGATCAATTACTAGAAAAGGACATCACGTTTGGTAAAGTGGAGGGTCAGTGGAAGTGAGGGAAATCCTCCATAAGATGGATTGACACAGTGCTGCCACAAAAGACTCAAACATACAAACAATTGTGAGGATGGCACAGGATGGGGCAATTTTTGGTTCTTTTATACGTAAGTCAGAGTTGACTCAACAGCAACTAATAAAGTCAATTAATAACAACAACAAAGAATATTAAAGAGCTAAAAGAAGGAGTTAAATATAGGGAAGAAATGAAAAAGAACCTGTAGAAATTGAAACTATCATCATTAAGAATTAAAATCAAATGGATAGGTAAAAAGGTATATTGGATACTGATGAGAAGATTAATAAAATGAAAGATAGATCTGAGGACACTGCCCAAAATGCAAAGTAAAACATGAAGGAATGGGAAGCATGAGTGGTTAAGAGAATGAGGAGACCCAACATCCATCTAAAATGAGTTCCAGAAGCAAAGAATGGAGAAAATAGTAAAGTGACAAAATCTGAAGAGGTAATGGCTTGGGATTTTCTGGAAATATATGGATCCTCATATATTAAAGATTCAAGGACTGCAATGAGTCCCAAATAGATAAATAAACCGACACATATCTAGACAAATCACAGTGAATCTACAGAACACCAAACACAAATACAAAATTTTACAATCAACCAGAGAAAAAGATGAATTACCACCAAAGAATAATAATGACATCTTCAGTAGACCTCTCAAAGCAACAATAGAGGCCATACGACAATGGTATAATATCTCCAAAGTGCAGAGGGAAAATAACTGTCAACCTATAATTTTATACCCAACTAAACTATGATTCAAGAGTAATGGCTAAATACAGTCATTTTCTGAACAAACAAAAACAAATTAGCTGAAACTCAGACATACAATAGGAGTACAAAATTTGCAAAAATTAACAGTCTGACAACACCAAATATTGACTAAGATATGGAATAATGGGGAACTTTAATACACTGCTGATTGGAATGGAAGTTGGAACAATGAGTTTGGAGGGCAATTTACAATAACTAGAGGAGTTAAAGATAAGCATTTTCTGTCTGGCCAAGCCCTTGCTCATATGTACAAAGACCCAGGGATATTCTTTGTAGCCCTGCTTGTATAACTGTGAAAAAGTGGAAGCAACATCTCTCTCAGTAGGAGAATACAAATAAACTGCAGTATATTCATGCAAAGGAATACTATAAAGTCATTAAGATAGATAAACTGGAGCTAAACGAGTCAATATAGACAGATCTCACAAATATCTTATTGAGTGAAAAAGCAAGCTGTAAAAGGATGAGTTCAACAAAACATTATGTGTGCAAATTTTAAAATGCATAACAGTATATTTTGTTCATTGATATACTTATATGTAATGAAAGTATAGAAATTTGCCTGGGAATGACACACACCAATTTGAGGTTAGAGTTATGTCTGGGAAGGGAAAAGAGAAAAGGCATAGAGAATGGGGTGTTAGCCATACCCATCTTTAGGCCATTCCTGTAACTTCTTTAAAATACCATATTTTACTCAAATAATGCACGCATTATACATTTTTGGCCAACCGTGAAACCCCCCTTGCTATTTTTGTAAGCTAGCTATGGTGCGTGTTATGTATGTGTGCATTGTTTGTGAAAAAATATGGTACACTTTTCTGAATTATTTCAAAAATAGAAAGGTTTTTTTTTTTTTTTTTTTTTAAAGCAACACTGTTCTGAAGCAAATAGGACATAATGCTAACAATGATTTTATCTCAGGGGTGGGTACCAGGGTATCTCCTAGGGGTGTTTTATGTACTTTTTAGTCAGCTTGAAATATTTCTTAGTTAATTTTTTTTTAGTTCAGTTTTACCATTTGGATGGTAAGAGGCACTAAGGTTGCTGAGCGCTGGTACCCATTGTGCGACCTGCCTCCACTAGGTGACATTCCATTTTACTTGGTTCACCTGTTTTCAGCACAGAGGGCTGACAGACATTTACCACCACACCCTCCTAAAGGCCCACTAATGTGGCAGAATGTTTTTCTTTTAAAGACAGGAATCTATAAGGATAAAGAAAATGGGAGAGGAGCAGCAAAAATGTACAAACTGCAAAACAAATGGAAAAAACAGTAGCTAACTTTGCTGATCCAAGGAAAAGTTGAATCCTGGGTCAGCAGAGGGGAGGGCTGAAGAAACCTCATTTATATTGCAGCTCCCCGCCTCCCCCTCCAAAACAAAAAACTGCAGGACATCAGGTACTTGGAGAAGTGAAGGTATAGGGAGATGAAAAAATAGAAAAATATCTGTAAGAAGTAGTAGGTAGTCTCTAGATCCTCTCCCCAAATGGAGAAAACTGGAGATTTATTCTCTGGAGAGAAAAAACAGAGGCTCTCATGATGGAAGGATACCAGGTATAATCGAAGGGAAAGAACCATACAGAAAACTGGGGGATGAAGTAAAGTCCACTCCCCTCCCCACCACTAAGCTTCCAGAAGGCAGACATATACCCTCCAGTAGGAGATTAGAGAGGTTTTCTCAGGGGAATCTAGCCAGCCCAAGAGAAGGCCACTGAGGGCTTACTATAGACATACTATACACTTACAACGCTTCTGCACAGATCACACACATACAAAGCTCTCACACAGCACACTAACGTGCACATGCACAAACACTATGCACAAACACATCGCACCCATAATTTATACTCACTACAGGCACACAGCACACAAATACCACACATACCCACAAACACTCCTCCCAATCGACACCACACACTAACACATATAAAAACCTGTTGCCATCGAGTTGATTCCGACTCATAGTGACTCTATAGGACAGAGTAGAACTGCCCCATAGGGTTTCCAAGGAGCACCTGGTAGATTCGAACTGCAGACCTTTTGGTTAGCAGCCATAGCTCTTAACCACCACGCCACCAGGGTTTCCACACGCCTCACATATTCACGTATATTTGCACACAATGCACGCACACACACGTACACATGGACAATACGCATAATCACCACACAAGACCGTACACACTAGTTACACACATCATAAACACACAACACAGAAACATACAATGCACACAATATACATACCCATACACCCCTGCTCCATGAGTCCCGCCTAGGCCAAATGGCCCTGAAACCCACCCTTGCTCCTGGCAGTCCCGAGGCCCCGAGGACCTGTCTATTCTGTTGCCAAACCAGACAGCTGGCCACCTGATTCTCTTCATCAGACCTGGCCTTTTCACCACAGCTCCGAGTTCCAGGACCAGCCCTAGCAACAGCGCAACCCGGATTTTCATCACTTATTTATTCATTTCCTCCTTAGTGCGCGTGGTGCAGTGGAAAGGCAAGACCTGGGTTCTGGTTCAGGGTCAATCACGCACAATCCATGCACCTTCATCTAATCTCTCACCCCATCTTTGTCATCTGTAAAATGGGAACACAATGATGCCTGCTTTGAAGGGCTACTGGGAAGGTAAAAAGAAATTGTACCATAGGGCAGTGCTCCATCAGCTGTCAGAGGGCACGTGCTTTTCAGGCACCACAAGGCTGCCTAGCATCCTACAGCAGACAGGGCAGTAGGGTCAGGTGATGGGCACCTTTCAGAAACCTCTAGACTTCCTAACACCCCTTCAGGATAAGCATTAGTTTTCCCATTTCTTTGACGGGGAAAGTGAGGCTCAGGGAAATCATACGGCTTATCTGAAGTCTCACAGCTAGGAGATGGTGGGGCCAGATTTGTCTGCAGACTTGAGGACTCCAAACTCATTTTGTTTTGTTTCTCCTCTGGGCTGGGTCATCCAGACCAAAAAGCACCAGAGAGAGTCCCAGCCCTCAGGCAGCTCACAGACTATTTGGGAAGGTAAAACATTAAGGCAATTCAGACAAAAAAGAAGAAAGCTTTAGACCAGTGAGCAAAGGGCTGAAGGAGAGGCGCAGACAGTGAGTAACTTGAGGAGGAGGAGCTCAAAGGCAGAGCCAGGCGTAGGGCTCCTGGAACGTCAGGAAACCCAGGCCCTCCTGGGGGAAACTCCAGGCAATGCTTGGCCATAAAGAGCATTTCGGAGGTTCTTGTGGGAACCAGACTCCCAGGGCCAAACACATGCCCTCCACAGAGCCAGAGGGTCCCCTGGGGCCCCCGTAACACATCAGCTGGAAGGAGTGAGGGTCTGAGCCACAGATTCCAGTGTTTATGGGCTCCTAAGAGCACGTGGGCACTTCATAAATGTGATTTGATGATGGAACAGCTGGCAGAGGCAGAGCTGTCCTCATCACTGGTGCTCCATGGCCTCCCAGGAATAAGCTACCTGAGGTGCGATGGGCTCAGTCTTTCTTACACAGCCCGGGCCACAGGGTCCACACGTACTAGGATTGTGCAGCATCGTAGCCTCAGCACACGTGGTTCACTGAATAGGATTACAGCCGGGCTATGACTGAACAGTGCCATCACGCCCTGAAGAAACACTCATGATGTGGCACAAGCTACCTTGTTCAAATGTGTCTCTTAGCCACGTGCACACCTAGGGCAGAGCCCTCGCGCCAGCATGGCAGCGGGCCCTTATGTTATGCCACATGGCTGCTGGCATCATCGGTGCCACTGCTCAGCTCCAGGGTTCCCCCTCTGCCTCAAACACAAGGCCCCACAGCACGCTCTACAGGAGCATCCAGCTCCAGGTCGGGAGGTCTCATGGCCATCTCCATTTCCATGAAGGCAAATCAGCGTAGCTTTCAGCCTACGACACAGGAGACCCCAGAACTTCCAGGACAGCCCCCTCACGTCAGCACGGCACTTTACAGCTTTACAGTTCCTCTGTCTTGCCACATTTCTCAACACCAGAGCCCCAGGAGACACAGGTCTTAAATTCCAAAAGGCACGCCTTCGGCTCAACATGTGTATCTACCGATTTGCTCTGCCAGGTGTCAAAGGATCAGGAGATGGAAACACTGGTGTTGGAAGATTTTTTCTCTCACCTCTATTTTACAGATAAGGAAACTGAGGCCCTGAGAGGCTGTGACTTGCTCAAGGCCCACCCAGCACAGCTGGGCAGCTCTCCAGCTACAGGCCTACAGAAACCAGCCCTGTACACTTCCCTCTGCTAGACACCATCTGAGGCCAGAGCCACTAAGTCCAAAGGGACTTGTCTGCCCCCCTACAGATGGCTGGAGAGGAAGTAAGAAGGGAAGCGAACCCAGCTTCTCCTCCCTCCTAGAACAGTCTTCCCAGCACATGTTCAAGACACAGAAATCTCTCGTTAAAGTTTTACAATTTAACCACTGAGCATGCTACGTTGTCTCCATAATTTATACCTGACCTGGGTGTCTAGACATGACATCATGTAAGGTATGCCTCGTTCTGCAGGAAGTTTACAAGAACCAGAGCCGAGCGGTGGTCTTGCGCCTGGCTCTGCAGAGTGACGCCGCGGAGAGCACAGAGCCACAGGCTGGGAGATCTCAAAGGCACCCTCTCCCCAGCAGTACTGGGGGAGGCTAGGTCATGGAATAGCCTGATGCCAGTACAACCAGTTGCTGCTGAATCCACTCCAACTCATGGCGACCCCATGTGTGTCAGCATAGAACTGTGCTCCGCAGAGCTTTCAGTGGCTGATTTTTTCTAAAGCAGATTGCCAGGCCTTTCTTCTGAGGTGCCTCTGGGTGGACTCAAACTTTCAACCTTTTGGTTAGCAGCTGAGCACATTAACCATTTGCATCACCCAGGGACTCCTAAACTGGTTGCTATCTGCGATTCTGACTCTTGGCGACAAGATAAGCAGTGAGGGCTCATACGCTAAACCAAGGGGCAGAAATCTCTGGTGCGGGCCCCCCCACTCTGGACCTCTCCCCGGCTGCAGCAGAGCACAGCTGAGCCTGCAGAGTGCAGGAGGCTGAGGGGGTGGTGGAGCCCAGCATGGCAATCGGAGAAGACAGAATGCAAGCCCAGGCCTCACTGAGAATGTCTTCTGAAGCCCCCTGCCTGCTGCCTTCTCAATCTGCAAGGCAAGTGACGTATACATGATCTCATTTGCTCCTCACACTACCCTGTGAGGCAGGCCGTGGTCCCATTTTCAGAGGGGAAACTGAAGGGGGAGAGGTCATGTGGCCACTAATGGCCACAACTTCTAGTCTCAAACCCCAAGGTCTGCCCACGCCATCCGCAGCCTCCCAGCTCTCTCAGTCTTACCTGCCGGGTGCTGACTGGCTGCCCTCAAAGGGGAATTGGCTATACCTTGGGCCCCAGCTCCCAATCTCCATTCCCTCAAAAGAGAACAGCATCTTGGTGACCATTAGGTCACCTCTCCTGGGCTTTCAGTCCCTGAGGCCCCAACACACCAGCAGGGACTCCTGGTGTCCCTCAGGGTCACTAGCACCTGAGTGACCACACCCCTGGGACCCCTCACACCCAGGAAATCTGTAGGTCTAAAACCCAGACACCACACATGTTAAAAAATAAAATAAAAATTGTTCTCTTGCTCTCTCTCACACACACACACACCCCTCAAGACGTAACTAAGGCTTTAGGGTCAATTTTGGTTCTCAGCCCTCTATTATAGAGAGGAA
Organism: Loxodonta africana; assembly: GCF_030014295.1. Classification (NCBI taxonomy): domain Eukaryota; kingdom Metazoa; phylum Chordata; class Mammalia; order Proboscidea; family Elephantidae; genus Loxodonta; species Loxodonta africana. The sequence continues at coordinate 89,081,698 of NC_087353.1, read as the reverse complement.
AATACACCAGTTAGTCAATGTGTGTTTCTGAGACCAATGTGCCTAGCACTGGGCACATTAGGAAAATAATAATAGTGACAAGAATCACTTATTAAGGACCTCCTATGTGCCATGGATTCTGCTGTATCAGGTTCTATTGCTTCATTTAATCTAGACAACAGGGTCACTGTGCCCACTTTATAGATGAGTAAACTGAGATTCAGGGAGGAAGTGACTTGGCCACAGAATAAATGTGTGTAGAGCCAGCATTTAAACCCTTGGCCTGGGGGATGTTGACGCCTGCAGCTTTCTGTCATCTACACGGGTGAGGGTTACAGAATCACTCGGTGGGGATGAATTCACTGCTTCACTGGCCTGGAAGCAATGGGAGATACACAAGCCACACCCAGCATCCCCCACCCAGAAGCTGGCAGTCCAGCTGGGGAATAGCCAACATAGGCAAAGCAACCAACGAGTCACAGGGAAATGGGGAGGGGTGACAGGTGGACAGCCACTTCCTGGCAGTGTGGCAGGGTACCCTCTCCCAGACCACTTGCAAACTCAGCCGAGTATGTATGGCCCTTGAGGAGGTGAGGCCCTCTGTTCTCCCCTCGTCCTGTTTGTAAAACCACCGCACTCTGTTCATGGGTTTCCGGTTACATGGGAAGGGGCCTGATGTCTTGATCAGCTAAGTTGCGAGCACTTCCTGTTGTTGTCCTGCTTAGGGAGTGCAAAAAGGAAACCAGGATGGCCCCAGGCACCTGGAGCCTTCCCCTTGCCTCCCATCCCTGTCCTCCAACCCAGGGCCTATGGGCCCTCCAATTAAAATGGTGCAGAGAGAAAGTTCTGGGCTCCCAGCTGATCTCGATCTGGCTTTGATCAGGCACGTGAGGTTAGAAAAGCAATTTACAAATAGAGGCACACAGCCTGAAGGCAAATCAGGAGTAGACTGAAGCCCCTTCAGCCTGGGCCCCAGTGATAGTCCATCCGCCACACTTCCAGGTGTGGGGGAACCAGGCACAGCCACAAGGATGGTGGCCACACTGGCCTGTCTGGTTTGAAAAAAAGATTAAGGACATAGCCTGCCCCTGCAACAAGCTAAGAGGTGGAAACACTATATAATTGGACATGGCAAATACTCGGAGACACAGTCCCATGGGGTGGACTCCGATGAGATGTAAAAGGATTCTCTGGAGGCAAGAACGCCTCCGTTAGACTGGAGGGGCCAGGCATTCCTGCTCTGGGCCAGGACCACAACCTCTCAAGGGCCACGAGCTCCTCAGGCCTTCTCAAACCCATTGCCGTCAAGTCGATTCCAACTCATAGCAACCCCACAGGACAGAGTAGAACTGCCCTGTAGGGCTTCCAAGGAGAAGCTGGTGGATTCGAACTGCTGACCTTTTGGTTGGCAGTTGAACTCTTAACCACTGTACCTCAGGCCTTCCAGCCCCTGCCTAAATCTTTTGAGAGGTTACCTCAGGGGTAGAGGGTTGGTCTTTTACAATAGATTTGCCCAATACGACATGTCATTTGATTACTTGACTGCTGCTTCAATGGATGTTGACTGTAGATCCAAGTAGAATGAAACCGTTGACAACATCAGCAAATCTGGTGCAAAAGACCTCTTCAAAGTTTTAAAAAGTAAGACATCACTTTGGTGACTGTCATAGATTGAATTGTGTCCTTCCAAAATATGCATCAACTTGGCTAGGCCATGATTCCCAGTATTGTGTGGTGGTCCTCCATTTTGCAATCTGATGTGATTTTCCCATGTGTTGTAAATCCTAATCTCTGCCTGTGGTTAATGAGACAAAATTAGATTATGTTAAAGACGATTAGGATGGGATGCAACACCTTACTCTGGTGATAGCCCTGATCCTATAAGGAGAGTTTCCCTGGTGTGCGGCCTGCATCGCCTTTTATCTTATAAGAGATAAAAGGAGAGAGAAGCAAGTAGAGAGGGGGGACCTCATGCCAACAAGAAAGAAGAGCAGGGAGCGGAGTACATCCTTTGAAGCTGGGATCCTGCTGCTGAGAAGCTCCTTGACCAAGGGAAAATTGATGACAAGGACCTTCCTCCAGAACCTACAGAGAGAGAAAGCTTTCCCCTGGAACTGGCATCCTAAATTCGCACTTCTAGCCTTCTAGGCTGTGAGAGAATAAACTTTTGTTTGTTAAAGGCATCCACTGGTGATATTTCTGTTACAGCAGCACTAGATAACTAAGACAATGACCAAGGCGTATTTGACCCAAGCCATGGTCTTTTCAATTGCCTCATACGCATGTGAAAGCTAAACAATAAAAAAGGAAGACAGAAGAATTGATGTGTTCGAACTGTGGTGCTGAAGAAAAATACTGAATATAGTGTGGACTGCCAAAAGATCAAACAAAACAGTCTTAGAAGAAATACAACCAGATTGCTCCTTAGAAGCTAGGATGGTGAGACTTTGACTCACTTACTTTGGACAAGTCATCAGGAAAGACCAATCTCTAGAGAAGGACATCATGTTTGGTAAATTAAAGGGTCAGCAAAAATGAGGGAAACGCTCCATGTGATGGATTGGCACAATAGCCACAACAATGGACTCAAACATATCAACGATCATGGAGATGCCACAGGACTAGGCAATATTTCATTCTGTTATACACAGCATTGCCATGAGTCAGGGTCAACTCAGGCTACTCAGTATTGGCGCTACATTTCCGGCCCAGACTCTCTGCAGGTAGAAAAGGTCCTCTGTGTGTCTCTGGCCTGAGCAAAGTTCCTAAGGCAAGGGGAGAGAACCAACATTGGCAGAGGATCTAAAAGCATCCTACTCAGGCTCTCTCTTGCATGTGGTCACCTCTGGTCACAGGAGCCCTCAAACCTGGTGTCTTAGTTATCTAGTGCTGTTGTAACAGAAATACCATAAGTGGATGGCTTTAACAAAGAGAAATTTATTTCCTCACAGTAAAATAGGCTAGACGTCCAAATTCAGGGTGTCAGCTCCAGGGTAAAGCTTTCTCTCTCTGAAGGCCTTCTCATCAATCTTTCCTGGGACTAGGAGCTTCCCCGCGCAGGGAACCCAGGTCCAAAGGATGCATGCTCTGTTCCTGGAACTGCTTTCTTGGTGGTATGAGGTCCCCCAGTCTCTCTGCTTGCTTCTCTCTTTTATATCTCAAGAGATTGCCTCAAGAAACAATCCAGTCTTGTAGCTTGAGTCCTGCCTCACTAACACAACTGCTGCCCATCCTCCCTCATTAACATCATAGAGGTAGGATTTACAACATATAGGAAAATCATACAATACCGGAATCATAGCCCAGCCAAGTTGATACATACATTTTGGGGGGAACATAATTCAATCCAAGACACCTGGGGTGTAGGCTGCACTACAGGTCTTGCCTCCTCCACCTCATCAGAGCTGTAGCCAGCCTGGCCAGCACTGCAGGGGTATGTGGTAAGTAACTTGATGTCTGCTTACAGTCCCCTCTCCTGTCATCGATTAGATGAGAAAGGGGACTCACAGCACACCAACTTTCTCCAAAGACCTTCTTCATCTCTGCCCTGCTAGATCCTCCCTGTGGGACCCCCCATCACTGACTGTTATGCATCCAGCATGCTGATCTTTCGCCTCACTTTGTTTTTTGTTGTTGTTTTTAAATAATATTTAATTGTATTTTCAGTGAAGGTTTACACAGAGCTTAGGTTCCCACTCAACAATTTCTACACAAATTGTTCAGTGACATTGGTTACATTCTTCCCAATGCGTGAACATTCTCAACATTTCCGTTCCTGTTGTTCCATTTCCATTATCTAGCTAGTTTCCCTGCCCCCTTAACTTTCTCATCTTTGTTTTAGGATAACTGTTGACTGTTTGGTCACATATAGATGATTTTTCTAAGGAGTACAGTCTCATAGGTGAATTCTTTATTTTGTGAACTAATCTGTTATTTAGCTAAAAGGTGACCTCAGGGGTTAGTTTCAGTTCAAGGATTAAAGAGTATCTCAAGGCCAAAGTCTCAGGGAGTCCTCCAGTCTTAACCAGTCAGTAAATCTTTTTTTTTTTTAGGAATTTCAAATCGGTTCCACATTTTTCTCCAGTTCTACCAGGTTCCAACTATCATGGCCCTGATTAGAATGGTCAGTAGTAGTAGCCAGGCACCATCTAGTTCTTCTGGTCTCGGGGTAGATGAGGTTGTGGCTTGTGTAGGCTATCAGTCCTATAGACTAGTTTCTTCTTCGAGTCTTTGGTTTTCATCTTTCTCTTTTGCTCCAGGTAAAGACCAATATTTGCATCTCAGATGATCACTCACATGCTTTTAAGACTCCAGGCACTACTCACCAAACTGGAATGTAGAACATAAACTTTATGAATTATCTTATGCCAATTGACCAAAATGTCCCACAAGACCATGGTCTTTACCTTCAAACCCAGGAAACCAATCCGGCTAGGTCTTTGGTTATGTCTAAGAAGTATCCGTAAATGTCCCATCTCACTTTGGAATAAGAACAAGCTGCCTTTGAGCTTCAGCTAAAAATTCCACCTTCATATCCTGATCCATGTATTCCCTGTGGCCCATCTGATTACAGGGGCACCCTTTGCTGCACAGGGAGTATGTGTTGTGCCCATTCTCATAACAACCTTGTGAAATAGCAGACTTTGGGCCACTTTACAGGTATGGCAGCTAAAGATCGAGGTTCAGGCAACTTTTTTTTTTTTATTTTGTTTTAAGTGAAAGTTTATGGGTGAAGTTAGTTTCTCATACACAAATTTATACACATATTGTTATGTGATCCTAGTTGCTCTCCCTATAATGCGACAGCACACTCCTTCTTTTTACCCCAGATTTCTCATGTTCGTTCAACCAGATCCTGTCCCTTTTTGTGAGGCAACTTCTTAAGGGTCAGCTGACACTGAAAGGAAGTAGAGGAGTCAGAATTCGAACCTGGTTCTGCCCAAATTCTGTGATCTTTCGTAGGGAGAACTAAACAAGGTCCAGTTTTGGCATCTCCTGTTTAGGAACTGCAATATGTGAACTGGCCTCAGGCAAGGCCCTCGTCACAGCTATTGTTCTGTGCTGTCCAGACCCCCCTCAAGACTGAAGGGCTCACTCCTCAGCTAACGGGAAGTTGTAGGCTGACAACTCTCTGCAGTCAGCCCCTTCAGGAATTGCCTCAGCTGAAGACAGTCGCCTCACCCAAGGTCATGCCCCATCCCAGGACAGCCACATCCAATCAACAACCAACTCGAGTGTCAAGATGCAACCTCTGTGCTCCCAGCTTGAGACAGTTCTGAAGGGCCAACCCAGCTTCAGAGCTCCCAGTGGGGTTAGCTGAGTCTTCCCATTGAAGCTACGTTGCAGCCCAACTTCTTGCACTGCTCAACCCATCTTCCTTCTTTCCCCTAACAGGTGTCGATCCCGAGAGCTGCCCCAGTAAACTTCCTGCACACAAATTGCCATCCCAGAGTCTACTTCCTGGGGATCACACCCTGTGCCAGCACTCTAGCCTTCCTACTTTCCCGAGTCACATGTCCCTGACCCTGAGGGCAGACTTGGCCTTCTCAGGACATAGTGAGTGAGGGTGGGGCCTTCCTCAGGAAAAGAAGGTTGATTGGCAGGATGCTCTAGGACTTCCTCTCCAGATCCACCCTCAGTGGCCCCAAGAGGCTTAGCTTGGCCCATAGGGCAGGGCTACAGACCCTGACCTGGACCACCTGCACAAGAGACCTTATCTGGAGAGGTTGTTAAACACACAGGGACCTGGGGAGGGCCCGTGAATCTCCATCTTTAACCTGAGCCGGAGGTGGGTCTGGGAGTCGCAGACCATGAGGTACCCTCCCTCCTCTTCATCAGCAGCTGAGGCTTCACCCCCTAGCGAGGTAATGAAAATTTGTATTCTCCAAGCTCAGGGGGCACTGAGTTTCTGTTAATGGTGGTGGAATCATTTGGAAATAAACAGTGGTAATGAAGTTTTTGATGGAAGTTTTTAATGGAAGTACAACATGATGAACGTAATCAATGTCACTGAATTGTACATGTAAAAGTTGTTGAATTGGCAAATGTTTTGTTATATATATTTTTACCATAATTAAAAAAAAGAAAAAAAGTTTATGGACTCCAGCATCAAATGCCTGTTGGACACAAATGTGTATAAGAGGCCTATGCAAAAAGCGTGTTGACGTCTGCAATGTACTTTGAAATGCATGAAAAAAATAAGATGGATAGAGGGATGGATAGATGGATAGATATGTGACAAAGTAAATGCAGTAAAATGTTAAACGTAGAATCTAGAGAATGGCCATAAGGGTGTGTCACGGATTGAATTGTATTCCCCCCAAAATATGTGTCAACTTGGTTAGGCCATGATTCCCAGTATTGTGCAGTTGTCCTCCATTTTGCAATTTTCCTATGTGTTATAAATCACAATCTCTGCCTGCGGTTAAAGAAGATTAGGGTGGGATGTAAGACGCTTGCTTAGGTCACATCACTGATCCAACATAAAGGGAGTTTCCCTGGGGTGTGGTCTGTACCACCTTTTGTCTTACAAGGAGATAAAAGGAAAGGGGAGCAAGCAGAGAGTTGGGGACCTCATACCACCAAGAAAGCAGTGCTGGGAGCAGAGCACGTCCTTTGGACCTGAGGTTCCTATGTGGAGAAGCTCCTAGGCCAAGGGAAGATTGATGACATGGACCTTCTTCCAGAGCTGACAAAGAAAGCCTTCCCCTGGAGCTGATGCTCTGAATTAGGACTTGTATCCTACTAGACTGTGAGAGAATAAATTTCTCTTTGTTAAAGCCATCTACTTGTGGTATTTCTGTTATAGCAGCACTAGATGACTAAGACAGAGTATTATATTTTGTTAAGTTCTTTCAGCTTATCCACATGTTTGAAATTTTTCATTTAAAATGCCTGGGGAGAAGGGGTCCAGCTGCTTGGTCCAAGATAGCCCTGGCCTAGAGGGGCACAGCCCCAGAGTCCTATGGCCTAGAGGAGGCCTAAGCCTAGAGGCACCTTTGATGTGGCTGAGTCTAACCTGACCCCATTTTACAGATGAGGAAACAGAGCAAAGGCCTTGCCTAAGTTCAAATGGGCTTCTGAACAGCGATGTGGAAACAGACTCCTGAGAGTTCAGACCAGGTCTTCTGAGCAGGGGATCTTGGCTCTGCACAGGAACCTCAAAGACCAAACTTGTATAATTTAACAAACATTCATTGGGCATCTCTTAGCCGCGGCCCTCCAGGGCTCAAAGATTACTGGGAGAATCTGACAAAAATCCACTAGCTTGCCATGGATGCACTACCTGCCATGAGAAGCACACTCAGGGTGCAATGGCATCAACGACAATCAAGCCTCTCATGAGGGTGACAGGATTGTAGAAGGCTTCAGAAGGAAGGGGCACCCTAGCAAGAATTTAAAGGATGACAAAGAATTCCACAGTGAGGCAACATGGCGATAGGCATTTCCAGCCAGGGAATAGCCACGGAAAAGGCATGGAGGCAGGAAGCAATCTGGTATGTTTGAACTACTAAAAGCTGCTTAGATTGCCATATGATTACCACATGACCCAGCAATTCCACTCCTAGGTATATGCTCCCAAAGAATTGAAAGCCAGAACGCAAACAGATATTGCACACCAATTTTCATTGCTGCATTATTCACAATAGCCAAAAGGGGGGAACAGCCTTAAAGTCCACCAGCTGAGGAATGGGTAAACAAAGTGTGGTACATCTATACAATGGAATATTACTCAGCCACAAAGAGTAATGAAGTCCTGATACACGCCATGACATGAATGAACCTTGACGACATGATGCTGAGTAAAATAAGCCAGTCACAAAAGGACAAATATTACACGATCCCACTAATACGAAATATCTAGAATAGGCAAGTGTATAGAGGTCAGTAGGAACCCTGGTAGCTCAACGATCACGTGCTCTGCTGCTAACTGGTTCAAACCCACTCAGCGACTCCATGGGATAAAGACGTGGAGATCTGCTCCCGTAAAGATCACTGCCGAGGAAACCCTGTGGGGCAGTTCTCTGTCACCTGGGTTTGCTGTGTGCTGAAAACTGACTCGACAGCACCTAACAACATAGAGGCCAGAGTTCATCAGTGGTTATCAGGATTAGCGGGAGGGAGGGGGAAGAGAGGACTCACTGAGCTTCTGTTAAGGGTGATGGAAAAATCTGGAAACAGATAATGGTAGTAGTTGAACAACATGATGAACATAATGTCTTTGAATCGTACACACAAAAATGCTGAAATGGCAAATGTTTCATTACGTATATATTTACCAGATAAACTTTTTTTTTTAATGCCGCTCAGTTTTGCTGGAACTTAAATCAAGAGGGGAGGAGATGTGGAACTGAGGCCGGAGAGATGCAAGGCTGAAGAGTCTGTACGTCTTCCTACGGGGGAAAGGGGAGCGATGGAGGGTTTCCGCAACCTGGCAAGGTCCCATCTGCCTGCTGAAGGATCTGTCTGATGGTGTGAAGGATGGATTTGAGGCTGAAATCTGAGCAGGATCTGAGGTGATTGCTGAAAACCCAGATTCTCACCAATGGTGCTTGCTGAGACCACAGGGCACCTTGAGGACTCAGGAGACCAGATGGCTAATGTTACCCAGAGCCCAGGGGCTGCCAGGAAGCCTCAGGTGGGCAGAAGCTACAGACTGCAGGGTGCTGGCCCAGGCCCTCGGCTTCCTTGGTAACACTGGCAACACCAAAAGGCAGGCTCCATCCACATGCAGGCAAAGGGGGACATGTCAAGTGGCCAAGTGTACCCTCCTACCCCTGACTGTTCAAGACTTGGGAGGAAAAGTGGATTGAAAGAGAACATATCATTGAGGATGCGAGACTACATGTGCTGTCACTGTAAAAAGAAATCAGGTCAGGCTTCCCAGGACAGCCCAGAGGGTGGACGCCAGAGGGCAGGTCCCCATTCCCAGACACCCTCGGGCCTCACAGACTTCTCAGGGCCCTGAATGAAGCTTGCAGAGGTAGAAATAGACGGGCTTTGGGGACACCCAAGTGAGGCTTGAGCACCTTCCCACCTCCTGCTGTGACACCTTGCACACACCACCCCCTGCTCCAGGCCCACATTTCCCCAGCTGTAACATGGCCGCTGTGAGAATCAGGGTCAAGTGCCAGAAACTAGGAGAGAGGCTCACAGAAAGAACCAACACAGCCAAGACCCTGATTTGGACTCTTATCCTCCAGAACTGTGAGAAATTAAACTCTATTCTTTAAAGCCACCCACATGTGGTTATTTTTGTTACAGCAGACCTCCTACAAGAGAGCAGATCCCTCTCTGTGAAGAGAGGGTGGTTATCAGCCCCATTAATCCTCTTTACATCTGACTGAGTCACTGTGGGAGATACTCCCTGTCAGCCCCCAACCTCACAGCTCAGGCTCCTGGCTTACAGGTTTGCTGGGCTCAGGATTGTCCAGCAGATGCCTCTATTCTCCTCCTCTCCTCAGTCGGTCCCAGTTCTAGGCCTTCTCACAATGGGCCCAGTGAGCAGTGTGGGGAGCGCATGCTGCCAGAGCTGCTGGTGATGCCACAGTCCTGGAGGCCCAGGAAGAGGAATGCAATAAGCAGAAGACGAAGCTGTTAAGTTAACAAAGCTCCCTGCATGGAGCCTATCCATCTCCAGCCCCTGTAACAGGCCAAAGGCCTTGCTAAGCACAGGAAATCCCCAAGAAGTCACTCCCATAGTCCCTGACGGGGGGTTCTGGGGTGAACTGATGGCTTCAGCTGGCCACCAGCTCTGCCCAGCCTGGGCCAGCGTGGTGTGGACTACATACCATCAGATTCTCCTTCAAGGCCAATGGCACCTGATGGCTGATGACCTCGGCCAAGGCCTCCCCCTCTGCTGGTCACAGTGAGTGATATACTCACTGCTTAGGACACCAGCGCCAGTAGGAGGCTCTGGAAATGCTTCCCTTAGACTGGTTGATGGTTTTTCTGACCAGCATAGTTTTGCTCAGTGCATTGGCCCTGGAAATTACCACTCAGATTGCCACCCAAAGCCTAATTGAGCCTCGGTATGTGATGTTTTTGATGCATCCGAATTGTGGTGCCGATGAAGAATATCGAATATACTATGGACTGCCAGAAGAATGAACAAATCAATCTTAGAAGAAATATGACCAAAAGGCTCCTTAGAAGAGAGGATGGCGAGACTTCAGCTTACTTTGGCCACACCGTCACAAAAGACTAATCACTAGAAAGCACATCATGTTTGGCCAATGAAAACCAGGGAAATCTTCAATGAGATGGACTGACACCATAGCCACAGCAATAAACTCAAACATACCCAATGATCGTGAAGATGACACAGGACCAGACAACATTTTGTTCTGTTATACAAGGTCGCCATGAGTTAAAGCCAACTCCACAGCAACTATAGCACCAACATGTGATGACCTTGAAGCCAGTGAAGATCACAGAAGGAAGAGGGGGCACAGGAGGAAAATCAGGCTCCCTGATCTGTAGGGTAAAATCCAAGAACTATCAAACCTCAGAGCCAGGACTGGCCCCGTAATTCCAAGAGGGAAGGGGTTTTACCTGCCAAGGTCATGCCCACCCTCATCCTACCCCTACTCCCCCATCCCCTCAATACTCCACAGGCTGCCTGGAAGGCTGCCCCTCTTAGAATGTGACCTTAGAATCCTTTTCTTAAGCATTAAGGTGAGCTGACATCACGCTAGGCATAAATCTCCTGCCCCGTCCCCTGCAGCACACTCAACAGGCGCTCCCCAGCTTCTACTTGAATACCTTGAGACATGGAGGCTCACTCCCCACAAAGTTATCCCGATTTGGCCATCACTCTCAGGACTCCTGTGCACTGTCAGCTGAATTAGTATAACCACCCCTTTCTTTATGTTTTTTCCTCTTTTCCCAATACAACCCCTTCCCCACTCCCTACCCCTTAACAGCCAGGTCAAGAAAGGCCTTTACTTCCTCCTGAGTGGGAGGGAAGCCAAGCCCACTGGCATTTTACAGGCCACTTGGGAGATGGAGATCTTCTCAATAGAGTCTTAGAGGCTCATCGGGTAATCCCTGCCTCCCCCTCCAAAGGCTGTCCTGGCCCAGACTCTTCGGGTGGAATGCATGTCTGCTGCCCTTGGCTGGACCCTCCTTTTCTCCCACCCACAGCTCCATATCTCACCCCCAGAGCATTTGTGCAATTCTAGGGGTCACGTGGCCCAGCCCCCTATGTCTGAGCTAAACTACACTTGACTTTTCAAAGATCTTTCTAGAGCAAAAGAGATTGCCTTTCCCAGCTGTACCCTTCCCACTTCTCAGCAGAGACACCCATCTCCCCCCACCCTCGGCTCCCCATACTGGAGTGGACATCAGAAGAACCTTGTCTGTTACCTGAAGCCTCCATCTGGGAGAGACGCAGGATCGAGGCCCCTGAGAAGACGCCCATGTCCCTGGGGAGTGATCTAAGCCTGGCCCAGAAGAATCCCTGGAAACTCCCAAGTTTAGCAATCGCCTTCCACAGCGTCACTCTGGCCCTGACCATGGCCTATGCATGCCAGTGGGAGAAGAAGCTGCATGGGGGTGCTGAGAGCTCTCTGGCCTTCAGACAGACCAGCAGCAGAGAGATGCACTTTGTGACCAGGGCCAGCCCCGTGAGAGAGCTTTTTAGAAAAGGAAAAGGCAGGTGACGTCTGTGGAAATTTACAGCCCCACAGAGCATGTCAGGAGGTGCCGAAAGATGCTTGTCTAACAAGGCCCATCCAGATGCTGAAGCCGCTCCCAGATGGGAAGGAGTATCAAAGGCCCTGGCATCTCGTCAGCAAGGCCATACTGTCTGCTGAAGCTGACGGCAAGAGCCGATAACGAACAGAAGGGGCCCTCAGCCCATCCCCTTCAGGCCAGCACTAGGACCTGGGGTCCACAGGAGATGCCAAGGAAGAGGCTGGTATGAGAAGTGAGTAAGTAGTCCAAAAAAAGAACCAAATCCATTGCCATCGAGTTGATTCCAACTCATAGCAACTCAGTAGGACAGAGTAGAACTGCCCCATACAGTTTCCAAGAAGCGCCTGGTGGATTTGAACTGCCGACCTTTTGGTTAGCAGCCGTAGCTCTTAACCACTACACCAGGGGCTATGAAATGTCTTCTTCGGCTGAGCCAGCCAGATAGCTAGCAGCATCAACAGCACCTTCCTCTTCCCCATCAATCCATCTACACCTCCCTCACTGGCTCCGGCAGAGCCCCACATAAATAAAACCAGCATTTCTCGAAGGCTCAGGCACTCACCTACAGAATGGGATTAGTCATGCCTCTGCCATCTAAACCTCACATCCCCCACACTTGAAAACCACCTTTGCTGTCATTTATTTATTCAATGAACTTACGAGGTTCCCGCTCTTGGCCAATTGCTGAGCTGGGAACGTAGAAATAAACGTGACAAGGACATCACCTATGCAGAGGTCACTCAACGAGAAGGCTCTGTGAGTGGTAGCTGGGATAGAAAGCTGGCCTTACAGACTAGACAGAACCCTGGAGGCAAGGAAGCTGAGTCAGGGAAGGTGGGCAGTTTTCCCAAGAAGCTTGGCCGAGAAAGGAAAGCTGGAGACAGGGCAGTGGCTAAAGACTGATGGAGATTCAAAAAGACTGTTGTTATTTTCTTAAAGATAAGAGATGCTTGAGTATCTTTATGTGTTGATGGGAAGGGGCCAGCGGGTAAGAAAGCTGGAATCTGTAGGAGAGGGGCTGGCCAATGGAGATAAGCCTGAAAAACTGAGCAGAGTGGGATCCAGAGGGCCAGGCCATGAACTGGGGGAGGAACCCCCTTTCCATACCTCCTTTGGGTCTCACACATGGCAACTGTATCTCTAGGCAAGCCTTTATCTCACAGTATCGGGGTTATCCACTCACTCCTCTGGCCCCCAATCACACAAGCACCCAGTCTGGGAGTCCTGACTCCCCTTTTCATCTCTGTGACCCAAGCACCTAGTACAGTGCCTGGAACCTCCTAAACCAAAAACCAGTTGCCGTCAAGTTGATCCCCACCCCCAGCGTGTCAGAGTAGAACTGTGCCCCATCAGGTTTTCGATAGCGGATTTTTCAGAAATAGGTCGCGAGACCCTTCTTCTGAGGTGACTTTGGGTAGACATGAGCCTCCAACCTTTTTGTTAGCAGCCAAGCGCACTGACCGTTTGCACCAGCCTAGGCACTGAGTTAATTCAAACAAATGGTTCTACTTGCTTGTGCCTAGCTGTAGTAACAGCCATGGAAGGCAAGACTCAGAGATATCGCTAGAGTCACTAACAATCATTCCCCTAAAATGCTGAGCTCTGCAGACTGGCCAGGAGGCTGCAGCCTCCTCTCAGGAGAACTTCTGGCTTTGAACCCTCAGCCATTCAAAACACAAACACATTCATACACAGAGCTAGAGCCAAGGGTGAAATGTCAGCATCGTTTTGGATGCAAATCAATCAGCTCACTAGCTAAGCCACCTCGCCCCAGGCCTGCCCTCACCCATATGGGGGCTCAGGGGATTCATTTCCTGTTCTGGCCAGAACTCCAGTTGGGGAAAAAAAACCCTAAAAGTTAAACTTATCATCTCCTGATATCATCAGCTTCGTTTGTGGCAAATCTTCCCACAACACAATAAGAGATTGAACTCTGAAGAACCAGGGATCAGGCCACTTTAGGTATTATAGGAAGGAGCCAGCCCAGAATCCAGGTCACCTGTCCACTGTGCTGGGACAAGTTTGAGTGGGATTTCCCAAGACCTCAATAATTATGGGTGGCTTAGGGTATTTTTTTTTTTTTTAGGGTAAAGGGCACCTAATCAAAAGCAAAAAGACTCAGATTCCAGTTCTGGATTCGTCACTTCTTAGTGGGACGGCCTTGGCCAAGTCTTTACCCCTTTGAGCCTCAGTTTCCACATCTATAAAATGGTAATGTATAATAAGGTGACTGAAAGCACTTTCTAAGCTGTAAAATGCCATTTCAAAGGAGAAGAATACTCACATGATAATATGATGTTGATAAAGGTGGTGATGTCACCTCTTCTGACAGCCAGATTGAACTAACTGGAGGGATAGCTACTGATGGAATATGGGCTAAGCAACTACTCTTAAAATTAAATCTAGCGGTGAAGCGACAATACTTTACCCCATGCATAATGCTGACTCCTTTCACCAGCACTGGCAGAAATCATGCTCCAGGTGCAGAGTCAGTCAATAGCTTTTACAGAACCCTAACTAAGTGCCAGGCACTGTGTTGAGCACCATAAAGGGAAAGAGATGGTGAAGACACACTTCCTGCTCTCCAGAACCCTAGGATTTATCAGTGGCAGTGTAACCAGGCAAAGTTTCTAGGAGCTAATTTGGCAGTATGATTTGAAAGTCTTGACATTGCGTATGCCCTTTGACCCAGTAATTCTGCTTTTAGAAATTTATCTTAAGGAAATTATTAAAGGTGTGGGAAAAGATTTAGCTAAAGGGAAGTTCACAAAAAGTTCTAGTTTCAGTAATGATGAAGTAGCTTGTATCAGACTAACACAACTTCGAATAAAAGTTATAAACTCTATACAAAATATTTTTAAAAGACTATTTGAAGTATCCCTACTTGTAGATGACATGACCTTATATATAGAAAATCCCAAAGAATTCACAAGCAATCCACTAGAGCTAACAAATGAATTCAGCAAAGTCGCAAGGTACAGATCAACAAACAAAAATCAGTTGTTTTGATAAATCAGCAATGAACAATCAGAAAAGCAAATTAAGAAAACAATTTCATTTACAATATCATCTAAAAGAATAAAATACCTATGATAAATTTAACCAAGAAGGTGAAAATCTTGTACACTGAAAACTAAAAACGTTGCTGAAAGAAATTAAAGTCATAAATAAAGGGAAAGACATCCTGTGTTCGAAGACTGGAAGACTTAGTATTCTTTTTCTTTTTTTGATATGGAGTTACTTTATTTAGAGTTTTTTTTTTTATTAACTTTTATTAAGCTTCAAGTGAACGTTTACAAATCCGATCAGTCTGTCACATATAAGTTCACATACAATTAGGGTTGAGACCAATTGATGCATCTTAGATGGCCGCTTGTTAGCATTTAAGACCCCAGACACCACATTTCAAAGTGGGATGCAGAATGTTTTCATAATAGAATTATTTTGCCAATTGACTTAGAAGTCCCCTCAAACCATGTTCCCCAGACCCCCGCCCCTGCTCCGCTGACCTTTGAAGCATTCATTTTATCCCGGAAACTTCTTTGCTTTTGGTCCAGTCCAATTGAGCTGACCTTCCATGTATTGAGTGTTGTCTTTCCCTTCACCCAAAGCAGTTCTTATCTACTGATTAATCAATAAAAAACCCTCTCCCTCCCTCCCTCCCTCCCCCCTTCGTAACCACAAAAGTATGTGTTCTTCTCAGTTTTTACTATTTCTCAAGATCTTATAATAGTGGTCTTATACAATATTTGCCCTTTTGCCTCTGACTAATTTCGCTCAGCATAATGCCTTCCAGGTTCCTCCATGTTATGAAATGTTTCACAGATTCGTCACTGTTCTTTATCGATGCGTAGTATTCCATTGTGTGAATATACCACAATTTATTTAACCATTCATCCGTTGATGGACACCTTGGTTGCTTCCAGCTTTTTGCTATTGTAAACAGAGCTGCAATAAACATGGGTGTGCCTATATCTGTTTGTGTGAAGGCTCTTGTATCTCTAGGGTATATTCCGAGGAGGGGGATTTCTGGGTTGTATGGTAGTTCTATTTCTAACTGTTTAAGATAACGCCAGATAGATTTCCAAAGTGGTTGTACCATTTGACATTCCCACCAGCAGTGTATAAGAGTTCCAATCTCTCTGCAGCCTCTCCAACATTTATTATTTTGTGTTTTTTGGATTAATGCCAGCCTTGTTGGAGTGAGATGGAATCTCATCGTAGTTTTAATTTGCATTTCTCTAAGGCTAATGATCGAGAGCATTTTCTCATGTATCTGTTGGCTGCCTGAATATCTTCTTTAGTGAAATGTGTGTTCATATCCTTTGCCCACTTCTTGATTGGGTTCTTTGTCTTTTTGTGGTTGAGTTTTGACAGAATCATGTAGATTTTAGAGATCAGGCGCTGGTCTGAGATGTCATAGCTGAAAATTCTTTCCCAGTCTGTAGCTGGTCTTTTTACTCTTTTGGTGAAGTCTCTAGATGAGCATAGGTGTTTGATTTTTAGGAGCTCCCAGTTATCGGGTTTCTCTTCATCATTTTTGGTAATGTTTTGTATTCTGTTTATGCCTTGTATTAGGGCTCCTAGGGTTCTCCCTATTTTTTCTTCCATGATCTTTATCGTTTTAGTCTTTATGTTTAGGTCTTTGATCCACTTGGAGTTAGTTTTTGTGCATGGTGTGAGGTATGGGTCCTGTTTCATTCTTTTGCAAATGGATATCCAGTTATGCCAGCACCATTTGTTAAAAAGACTATCTTTTCCCCAATTAACTGACACTGGGCCTTTGTCAAATATCAGCTGCTCATATGTGGATGGATTTATATCTGGGTTCTCAATTCTGTTCCATTGGTCTATGTGCCTGTTGTTGTACCAGTACCAGGCTGTTTTGACTACTGTGGCTGTATAATAGGTTCTGAAATCAGGTAAAGTGAGGCCTCCCACTTTCTTCTTCTTTTTCAGTAATGCTTTCCTTATCCGGGGCTTCTTTCCCTTCCATATGAAATTGGTGATTTGTTTCTCTAACCCCTTAAAATATGACATTGGAATTTGGATGGGAAGTGCGTTATATGTATAGATGGCTTCTGATAGAATAGACATTTTTACTATGTTAAGTCTTCCTATCCATGAGCAAGGTATGTTTTTCCACTTAAGTCTGTCCTTTTGAATTTCTTGTAGTAGAGCTTTGTAGTTTTCTTTGTATAGATCTTTTACATCCTTGGTAAGATTTATTCCTAAGTATCTTATCATCTTGGGGGCTACTGTGAATGGTATTGATTTGGTTATTTCCTCTTCGGTGTTCTTTTTGTTGATGTAGAGGAATCCAAGTGATTTTTGTATGTTTATTTTATAACCTGAGACTCTGCCAAACTCTTCTATTAGTTTCAGTAGTTTTCTGGAGGATTTCTTAGGGTTTTCTGTGTATATAATCATGTCATCTGCAAATAGTGATAACTTTACTTCTTCCTTGCCAATCCAGATGCCCTTTATTTCTTTGTCTAGCCTAATTGCCCTGGCTAGGACTTGAAGTACGATGTTGAATAAGAGCGGTGATAAAGGGCATCCTTGCCTGGTTCCCGTTCTCAAGGGAAATGCTTTCAGGTTCTCTCCATTTAGAGTGATATTGGCTATTGGCTTTGCATAGATGCCCTTTATTATATTGAGGAATTTTCCTTCAATTCCTATTTTGGTAAGAGTTTTTATCATAAATGGGTGTTGGACTTTGTCAAATGCCTTTTCTGCATCAATTGATAAGATCATGTGGTTTTTATCTTTTGTTTTATTTATGTGATGGATTACATTAATGGTTTTTCTGATATTAAACCAGCCTTGCATACCTGGTATAAATCCCACTTGATCAGGGTGAATTATTTTTTTGATGTGTTGTTGGATTCTATTGGCTAGAATTTTGTTGAGGATTTTTGCATCTATGTTCATGAGGGATATAGGTCTATAATTTTCTTTTTTTGTAATGTCTTTACCTGGTTTTGGTATCAGGGAGATGGTGGCTTCATAGAATGAGTTGGGTAGTATTCCGTCATTTTCTATGCTTTGAAATACCTTCAGTAGTAGTGGTGTTAACTCTTCTCTGAAAGTTTGGTAGAACTCTGCAGTGAAGCCGTCCGGGCCAGGGCTTTTTTTTTGTTGGAAGTTTTTTGATTACCGTTTCAATTTCTTTTTTTGTTATGGGTCTATTTAGTTGTTCTACTTCTGAATGTGTTAGTTTAGGTGGTAGTGTTTTTCCAAGAATTCATCCATTTCTTCTAGGTTTGCAAATTTGTTAGAGTACAATTTTTCGTAGTAATCTGAAATGATTCTTTTAATTTTATTTGGTTCTGTTGTGATGTGGTCCTTCTCGTTTCTTATTTGGGTTATTTGTTTCCTTTCCTGTATTTCTTTAGTCAGTCTAGCCAATGGTTTATCAATTTTGTTAATTTTTTTCAAAGAACCAGCTTTTGGCTTTGTTAATTCTTTCAATTGTTTTTCTGTTCTCTAATTCATTTAGTTCAGCTCTAATTTTTATTATTTGTTTTCTTCTGATGCCTGATGGGTTCTTTTGTTGCTCACTTTCTATTTGTTCAAGCTGTAAGGACAGTTCTCTGCTTTTGGCTCTTTCTTCTTTTTGTATGTGTGCATTTATCGATATAAATTGGCCTCTGAGCACTGCTTTTGCTGTGTCCCAGAGGTTTTGATAGGAAGTATTTTCATTCTCGTTGCATTCTGTGAATTTCCTTATTCCCTCCTTGATGTCTTCTATAACCCAGTCTTTTTTCAGGAGGGTATTGTTCAGTTTCCAAGTATTTGATTTCTTTTCCCTAGTTTTTCTGTTATTGATTTCTAGTTTTATTGCCTTGTGGTCTGAGAAGATGCTTTGTAATATTTCGATGTTTTGGACTCTGCAAAGGTTTGTTTTATGACCTAATATGTGGTCTATTCTAGAGAATGTTCCATGTGCACTAGAAAAAAAAGTATACTTTGCAGCAGTTGGGTGGAGAGTTCTGTATAAGTCAATGAGGTCAAGTTGGTTGATTGTTGTAAGTAGGTCTTCCGTGTCTCTATTGAGCTTCTTACTGGATGTCCTGGTCCTGTCCTTCTCCGAAAGTGGTGTGTTGAAATCTCCTACTATAATTGTGGAGGTGTCTATCTCACTTTTCAATTCTGTTAAAATTTGATTTATGTATCTTGCAGCCCTGTCATTGGGTGCATAAATATTTAATATGGTTATGTCTTCCTGATCAATTGTCCCTTTTATCATTATATAGTGTCCTTCTTTATCCTTTGTGGTGGATTTAAGTCTAAAGTCTATTTTGTCAGAAATTAATATTGCTACTCCTCTTCTTTTTTGCTTATTGTTTGCTTGATATATTTTTTTCCATCCTTCGAGTTTTAGTTTGTTTGTGTCTGTAAGTCTAAGGTGTATCTCTTGTAGGCAGCATATAGATGGATCGTGTTTCTTTATCCAGTCCGTGACTCTCTGTCTCTTTATTGGTGCATTTAGTCCATTTACATTCAGCGTAATTATAGATAAATAAGTTTTTAGTGCTGTCATTTTGATGCCTTTTCATGTGTGTTGTTGGCCATTTCATTTTTCCACATACTTTTTTGTGCTGAGACATTTTTCTTAGTAAATTGTGAGATCCTCATTTTCATAGTGTTTGACTTTATGTTAGTTGAGTCGTTACGTTTTTCTTGGCTTTTATCTTGAGTTATGGAGTTATTATACCTTTTTGTGGTTACCTTATTATTTACCCCTATTTTTCTAAGTAAAAACCTAACTTGTATCGTTCTATATCGCCTTGTATCACTCTCCATCTGGCAGTTCAGTGCCTCCTGTATTTAGTCCCTCTTTTTGATTATTGTGATCTTTTACCTATTGACTTCCACGATTTCCTGTTATGTGTATTATTTTTTTTTTAATTAATCTTAATTTGTTTGTTTTTGTGAATTCCCTATTTGAGTTGATATCAGGACGTTCTGTTTTGTGACCTTGTATTGTGCTGGTATCTGATATCATTGGTTTTCTGACCAAACCATATCCTTTAGTATTTCTTGTAGCTTTGGTTTGGTTTTTGCAAGTTCTCTAAACTTGTGCTTATCTGTAAATATCTTAATTTCGCCTTCATATTTCAGAGAGAGTTTTGCTGGATATATGATCCTTGGCTGACAGTTTTTCTCCTTCAGTGCTCTGTATATGTCGTCCCATTCCCTTCTTGCCTGCATGGTTTCTGCTGAGTAGTCTGAACTTATTGATTCTCCCTTGAAGGAAACCTTTCTTTTCTCCCTGGCTGCTTTTAAAATTTTCTGTTTATCTTTGCTTTTGGCGAGTTTGATGATAATATGTCTTGGTGTTTTCTTTTTGGATCAATCTTAAATGGGGTTCAATGAGCATCTTGGATAGATATCCTTTCGTCTTTCATGATGTCAGGGAAGTTTTGTGTCAGGAGTTCTTCAACTATTTTCTCTGTGTTTTCTGTCCCCCCTCCCTGTTCTGGGACTCCAATCACCCACAAGTTATCCTTCTTGATAGAGTCCCACATGATTCTTAGGGTTTCTTCATTTTTTTAAATTCTTTTATCTGATTTTTTTTCAGCTGTGTTGGTGTTGATTCCCTGGTCCTCCAGATGTCCCAGTCTGCATTCTAATTGCTCGAGTCTGCTCCTCTGACTTCCTATTGCGTTGTCTAATTCTGTAATTTTACTGTTAATCTTTTGGATTTCTACATGCTGTCTCTCTATGGATTCTTGCAACTTATTAATTTTTCCAGTATGTTCTTGAATAATCTTTTTGAGTTCTTCAACAGTTTTATCAGTGTGTTCCTTGGCTTTTTCTGCAGTTTGCCTTATTTCGTTTGTGACGTCTTGAAGCATTATGTAAATTAGTTTTTTATATTCTGTATCTGATAATTCCAGGATTGTATCTTAATTTGGGAAAGATTTTGATTCTTTTGTTTGGGGGGTTGGAGAAGCTGTCATGGTCTGCTTCTTTATGTGGTTTGATATGGACTGCTGTCTCGGAGCCATCACTGGGAAACTAGTTTTTCCAGAAAATCTGCTAAAAAAAAATGCAGTCAGATCCCTATCAGAGTTCTCCCACTGGCTCAGGCTATTCGGATGTTAATGAAGCCGCCTGACTGGTACGCTGGCTCCAGGCTCTGAAAACAATCGCTGCCTCCCCGTATTTGTTCGTTCTCCGTCTTTTAATCTGTGTTTGTTGTTCAGGGTTCGTAGATTGTTATGTATGTGATCGATTCACTTGTTTTTCCGAGTCTTTGTTGCAAGAGGGATCCGCGGTAGCGCCCACCTAGTCCGCCATCTTGGCCCCGCCTCTTAGTATTCTTAAGATGTCAGAATTACCTAAAGAGATCAATAGATTCAATGCAAACGCTACTTAAGATTCCAAAAGGCTTTTTTGCAGCAATGAAAAAGCCAATCCTCAAATTCATATGAAATTGCAAGGGACCCTGAACAGCCAAAACAATCTTGAAAAAGAACAAAGTAGGAGGACTCACACTTTCCAATCTCAAAATGTACTATGAAGTTACAGTAATAGAAATAATCTCATACTGGTATAAGGGTAGGCATATAGGCTAGTGGAATGGAATTGAGAGTCAAGAAATAAATCCATACAAATATGGTTAACTGATCTTACACAAGGGTGCCAAATCTATCCAATGGGGGAATAGTTTTTTCAATAAATGGTGGTGGGACAACTGGATCTACACATATAAAGAATGAAGTTGAACACGTAACTCACAAAAATCAACTAAAAATGCATCAATGACCTAAATGTAAGAGCTAAAACCATAAACTCTGAGAATAAAACATAGGGGTAAAGCTTAGGAAACTAGTTTTTGACAGTGGATTTTTAGATATGACACCAAAAGCATGAGAAACAAAGACAAAATAAGTAGGACTTCATCAAAATAAAAAACTTTTGAGCAGTTGCTTTAACAAGAACGTGACGAGACAACCTACATAACGGGAGAAGATATTTGGTAACCGTACATCTGATAAGAGTTTAATACCCAGAATATACAAAGAAGTCCTAAAACTCAACAACAAAAAGACAAACAACTCAATTTTAAAAACGGGCAAAGGACTTGAGTAGATATTTCTCCAAAGAAGATACACGAATGGCCAATAATCACATGAAAAGATATTCAGCATCATCAGTCTTTAGGGAAATGCAAATCAAAACCACAATGAGATACTACTTCACATCCACTAGAATGGTTATTGTCAGAAAATAACAAGTGTCAACAAGAATGCAGAGAAACTGGGACCCTCATCCATTGCTGGTGGGAATGTAAAAGGGTGCAGCTGCTGTGAAAAACTGCCTTGTGGTTGCTCAAAAACTTAAACATAGAATTACCATTTGACCCTGTAATTGCGCTCCTAGTTATACACCCCCTGAAATTTTTAAAAACAGATTCAAACAGATACTTGTACACCAATGTTCACGGCAGCATTACTCACAATAGCCAAAATGTGGAAACAATCCAAGTGCCCATAAACAGATAAATGGATAAACAAAATGTGGTATATACAAATAATGGAATATTATTTAGTCATAAAGAGAAATGAGGTTGTAACCAAGCCTACATCATAGATGAACCCTGAAAACATCATGCTGAGTGAAATAAGCCAGACACGAAAGGACAAAAATACATGAAATATCTAGACCAGGCAAATGTAGAGAGACAAAAGTTTATTAGTGGTTACTAGGGGTTGAGTGGAGGGAAAAATACGGAATTATCACTTAAGGGGTGTTGAATTTCTGTTTAGGGTGATGAAAACCTTTTGAAAATGGATAGTGGTGATGGCTGCAAAACATGGAGAATGTAATTAATGTTACTGAACTGTACACTTAAAAAATTTACAATGACAAATGTTTTATTATATAAATCTTACCACAATAAAATTAAAAAAAATTAAAAACCAACTATTTGAAGGCACCAGAGAGAGCAATAAAAAGCAACAGAAACTGGAAGGGATTCACCCTTGAAAAAAGGGAATAGCACCGGGTAAAATATACATCTATATGTCTTTTCCTCTGAGAGCACACCTCAGTTCAGGCAGTGCACAATGGCCAGAACTCAAGCAGAAAATGGAGGACTTTTTGACTTAAGGTGTCAGAAGACAGAGTTTGGAGCTTCCAGAGAACCTGGAAACTTAGGGAAGAAATCTAATTAAGGAGGGAGTCACAGAGCAGAGAGTTCTAACTTTTTGGGTACAAACTCCCTTCAAATCCTTGACTGCTCCCTGGACTGTGCATGTGTGAAGGACATTCCAAGGAGCTCAGCAGAAAACAAGAGTGGGAAGGTTAAAAAAGCTCAGTAGAGATATAGGTTGCTGCCAGCAAAGGGGAGACAGTTTCGAGTTTGAGTCTCACCAAATTAGGGGGTTTAGTTAGTACCTAATGTGAAGAATACTGAATATAGCATGGACTGCCAAAAGAACAAATAAATCTGTCTTGAAAAAAGTTCAATCAGAATGCTTCTTAGAAGCAAGGATGGCGAGACTACATCTCACATATTTTGGACATGTTATCAAGAGGGATCAGTCCCTGGAGAAGGACATCATGCTTGCTAAAGGGTCAGCCAAAAGGAGGAAGACCCTCAACTAGATGGATTGACACAGTGGCTGCAACAATGGGCTCAAGTATAACAACAACTGTGAGGATAGCACAGGACCAAGTAGTGTTTCGTTCTGTTGTACATAGGGTCACTATGAGTCGGAACCAACTCGAGGGCACCTAACAACAACAGGGCTTGCCACTGAAAACACAGAAGGGCTATGCCTTAGGAGTAAAGATTATGTTCCCGGTCTAAGGGATTTTCCCCAAGGGTTAAGGGCAAAATTGAAACACAGTAACCCCAACAAAGTGTAAAAAATGAGTCTTCACAAAATCAAGGTAATTGAACTGCTTGCTAAATAAAAAGCAACACTCCTCAAAGAAACCAAAATCTCTACAACATACTATTGGAAATGTCCAGTATATAATAAAAAAATAATTCAAAGATATGAAGAAAGGAAGGAAGGAACAAAGAAACGTGATCTGACTCAAAAGAAAAGTATTAAGATAAATAAACACCAGGATGACCCAGATGTTGGAATTAGAAGATGAGAACTTCAAAGAAGTTATATATAAGTTAGGATATAAAATAAATTATGATTATTATGAGTGAACACATGGGGAAATCTCATCGGGGAAATCTCATCAGGAAAATATAAGTAAGAAAATATGGAAATTATAGAATTAAAAAGTACAATATCTGAAATAAAAATTTCACTGAATGGGTTTAACAGAAGATTGGAGATGTCAGAAGAAAGACAATAAAATTGAAGACAGAAGAGTAGATATTATCCAATCTGAAGAAGAGATGGGAAAAAAAAAAAAAACAAAGCCTCAATAACCTATAGGACAATACCAAGAAATTTGACAATGTGTGCAAATAGAATCTCAGGAGAAGAGAGAGAAGAGGGCAGAAAAAAATATGAAGAAATAACAGACAAAATTTTACTAAATCTGATGAGAAAAATTGATTTATAAATCTAAGATGTTCAAAGGACCCCAAGTAGAATTAATAGAAGAAAATAAAAAGAAATCCTATCCAAGAATATCACAGTTGAAATGCTGAAAGGCAAGATAAAGGAAAGCCTTGAAAACAACGAAAGAAAAGTGATACATTCATAAAAGGAATCAATACAAATTAAAGCAGACTTCTCACCAGAAATGATGAATTCCAAAAGACTATGGAAAAACCAATCTATTTAAGGTGCTGAAAGAAAAATCAGTAATCCAGAATTCTGAACCCAATGAAAACATTATTCAAAAATTAAGGAAAAATAAATATGTACTCCAAAAGTTTTTAAAAGTTGAGAGCATTCATCATGAGCAGAAATGTTAAAAGAACTTGAAGCTGGAGGGAAAGAACACGATGGGGGCTCAGAGCTACAGTAGGAAATGAAGATCACTGGAAATGGTAACCATGGGGTGAATGAAAAACTGTTTTTTCTTTCATTAACTTCTTTAATGCAAAAATTATAATATTGTATTGTGACATTTATAACATTTAAATTCAAAATACATGACAATAGCACAAAGGATGGTAGAGGTAGATAAATGGAATTGTACTTTAAAAGTTTCTTCCATTTTACATGGAATATAAAAATAAAAATTATTAAAAAAAAATTTAATAGTCCCATGTTAATTCTAAACAGAGTATGATAAGCTAAGGATGTATATTGTAATCCCTAGTAAAACTACTAAGAAATAATACAAAGAAGTATAACTGAAAATCCAATTACGGAAAATACACAATTTCTGCTTTTCGGTCATGATAGACTGACTTATACTGAACTTTCTCTCCCAGCATAAAAATAACAAAAAATCATTGCCACAGAGTCAGTTCCGACTCATAGCGACCCTATAGGACAGAGAAGAACTGTGCCATAGGGTTTCCAAGAAGTGGCCGGTTGATTCGAACTGCCAACCTTTTGGTTAGCAGCCATGCTCTTAATCACTGTGCCACCAGGGTTCCAGACATAAACAACTAGAAGATTGGACTAAAATCAATGAAACAAATGTTTGCAGACTTTAGACAACAAGTAATATGGAACTCCCTGAGAGAAGGAAAACAGTAATTCCTAGGGTTGCCTTGGTTTTCTGCCTGGAGGCTCATCGTACACCACAGCACATGGAGAGGGAACTAAGTAAATCATGGCAATCTCTCCAAGTTGAAGCAAAATTGATCATAGTTCAGGGAGGCTGAGGAAAATCTGGTGACAGAGTACCAGAGAGAAGAGAATCATGCAGAAAAAGAACTCCAGAAACATACGTGGGTCCCTTTGAGTTTATTTATTGAATACTAATGTTCACATATGTACACTGAAATCCCATGAAGCCAGGCAAAGAATGGCAAGGGAGCTGTACGCTGAACAATTAATAGAGCTTATACAAGGGTGAGAGACATTCAAACACTAATTAGCCGAAGTGGAGAGACCTCCTTAAACACACAGGGCATTCAGTAGAGACACTAGAAGGGTCACAACTTCATATTAGGACTCCCATATTAGAACTAATGTAGCCTAAATTAAAGGCTACTCTAGGTACTTACTCAGTCTGTATGTTGAGCAAATAATCCCAGACACTTGACTATATGAAGAAGAATATAGCATCAGAATTGGAGGAAGACTCATTAATGGCTTGTGATATGCAGATAACACAATTTGCTTGTTGAAAATGAAGTGGACTTGAAGCACTGATGAAGATCAAAGACTACAGCCTTCAGTATGGATTACACCTCAACATAAGGAAAAAAAATCCTTACAACTGGACCAATAGGCAACATCATGATAAATAAATGGAGAAAATACTGAAGTTGTCAAGGAGTTCATTTTACTTGGATCCACAATCAATGCCCAAGAAATCAAACCACATATTACATTGCGCAAATCTGCTGCAAAAGACTTCGTTAAAGTGCTAAAAAGCAAGGATGTCACTTTGAGGACTGAGGTGTGCCTGACCTAAGTCATGGTATTTTCAATTACCTCATATGCACGTGAAAGCTGGACGATGAATAAGGAAGACGGAAGAAGAATTGACGCCTTTGAATCATGGCATTGGCAAAGAAGAACAAACAAATCTGTTTTGGAAGTACAGCCAGAATGCTCCTTAGAAGCAAGGATGGCAAGACTTCATCTTACATACTTTAGACATGTTATCAGGAGGGATCAGTACCTGGAGAAGGACATCATGCTTGGTAAAGTGGAGGGTCAGCGAAAAAGAGGAAGACCCTCAGTGAGGTGGATTGAAACAGTGGCTCCAACAATGGGCTCAAACATAGCAATGATTGTGAGGATGGTGCAGGTTTGGGCAGAGTTTCATTCTCTTGTACATGGGGTTGCTATGAGTCGGAACCGACTCAACAGCACCTAACGATGACTAGGCACTTACTTTTTTTTTTCTTAATATTTTTTATTGTGCTTTAAGTGAAAGTTTACAAATCAAGTCAGTCTGTCACCTATAAGCTTATATACACCTTACTACACACTCCCATTTACTCTCCCCCTAATGAGTCAGCCCGCTCCCTTCTTCCTGTCTCTCCTTTCATGACCGTTTTGCCAGTTTCTAACTCTCTCTACCCTCCCATCTCCCCTCCAGACAGGAGACGCCAACACAGTCTCAAGTGTCCACCTGATATAAGTAGCTCACTCTTCATCAGCATCTCTCTCCAACCCATTGTCCAGTCCCTTCCATGTCTGATGAGTAGTCTTCGGGAATGGTTCCTGTCCTGGGCCAACAGAAGGTTTGGGGACCATGACTGCCGGGATTCTTCTAGTCTCAGTCAGACCATTAAGTCTGGTCTTTTTATGAGAATTTGGGGTCTGCATCTCACTGTTCTCCTGCTCCCTCAGGAGTTCTCTGTTGTGTTCCCTGTTAGGGCAGTCATCGGTTGTGGCCAGGCACCAACTAGTTCTTCTGGTCTCAGGATGATGTAAGTCTCTGGTTCATGTGGCCCTTTCTGTCTCGGGCTCATAGTTATCGTGTGACCTTGGTGTTCTTCATTCTCCTTTGATCCAGATGGGTTGAGGCCAAGACACTTACTTTTAAAAGGCTTAAAAGTAGACCAAGCTTAATAGTAGACCAAACATTATCAATACTATTTTAAGGAAGACAATAAAATCCAAACACTCAACACATTCACAATATCAAATATTTCGATAAAGGATTAGTAGAATTACAAAGACATAGACAATGTGAGTAATAATCAGGAGAAAAATCAGTCAATAGAAATAGTCTCAGAAGTAAAAGAAATTATGGAATAGCTTACAGGCAATTTAAAATAGCTTTTATAAATATGCTCAAAGGTTTTGATGAAAACATGAACATAATAAGGAGAGAAATGGAAAGTATAATGAAAGAACCAAATAGAATTTCTAGACACAAAAAATATAACAACTGAAGTGAAATATTCACTGAATGGTCTTAATAGCATATTAGACACTGCAGGAAAAAAATCAAGGAACTTGAAGAATTAGCAATTGAAATAATACAAAATGAAAGAAGGAAGGAAAGAAGCAAGAAAGAAGAAGGAAAAAAAAAAAAAAACCACAACATCATTGAGCTGTGGGACAGCTTCAAGAAGCCTAATATACGTGTAATTAGAGTCCCTGAAAGAGGGGTAGAGAGAAGAACTCTGGAAGAGTTTAGAAAACTCTAAAACGTCATTGAATGTTTTAGTGATGTAAGTAATGTAAGTCCTTGTTATTAATCTACAGTAATCAAGACAGTATAGTGTTGGCATAAAGACAGACAAATAAATCAGTGAAACAATATTCAATTGATTATTGAATAAAGACCTAAATAAATGAAAAGATATATCATGATCAATAAGATTCATTGTGAGATTCAATATTGGCGAGTAGTCCGTTCTCCCTGAAATTGTTCTATGGATTCAATGCAATCTCAGTCAAAAATCAAAAGGGTAGAAATAGACAACTTATCCTAAAATTTATAAGGAAATGCAAAGAACCTAGAATAGCCAAAATAATTTCACAAAAATTTGAGGTTGGAGAACTTACATTTTCTGATTTCAATATTTACTGTAAAGGTACAGTTAACAAGGGAATGTGGTATTAGCTCAAGGGTACGCATATAGACTAATGGAAGAGAGTCCAGAAATAGACTCATACTTACATGGTTGATTGATTTTTTAATAAAGGTACCACAGTCAATCAGCAGGAAAGGAATCTTTTCAACAAATGGTGCTGGATAGGTTTATGGGAACAAATAAATCTAGATCCTTACCTCATACCAGACTAAAACCTAACCATAAGTGAATCATGAATAATAGACCAAAATATAAAAGATGAAACTAGAAAACTTTTACAAGAAAACATAAAAGAAAATTTTATGACCCTGGACAAGGATTGCTTAGATAGGGCACAAAAAAAACAGAGACGTAGAAGAAAAAATGGTAACTTGGACTTTACCAAAATGAAATATGAGTCTTCTCAGAAAAAAGCTTCTTCTCTCTGAACAAAAAAATTGTTCAGGAGACAAAAGGCAAGGCACAGACTGGGAGAAAATATTCACGATATACAGATACTTGACGAAACACTTCCATTCAGATATACAAAGAACTCTTACAATTCCTTAGTAAGAAGATCAAAAAAAAAAAAGTTGAATGGGTAAAAGACCTAAACAGAAAATTTATAAACACACATGTATTTGTAACACAATAAACACATGAAAAGGTGTTTAACATGATTAGCTCTCAGGGAAATGCTAATTATAACCATAAGATACCACTATATACCTATTAGAATGGCTACAATTAAAAATTCTGGCAGTGCAAATACTAGCTAGGAATGTAGAACAACTGGAATTCTCATACCTTACTGATATTAAAAAACAAAACAAAAACAAACCCCTTGCTGTCGAGTTGATTCCAACTCATAGAGACCCTATGGGACAGAGTAGAACTGCCTCATAGAGTTTCCAAGGAGCACCTGGTGGATTTGAACTGCCGACCTTTAGGTTAGCAGCTATACTCTTAACCACTATGCCCACCAGGGTTTTCAGAGGAGTCAAAGCAGTCTCAAAAAAGAAATAAATAGTTGAAAAAATTTACATTACATGTCTTCAAGACTTACTATAAAACTACTGTAATCAAGGTAGTGAGGTACTGATATAACAACTGACAAATAGATCGATGGAACTGCATAAAGAGTCCAAAAATAGACCTACATTTGGAAATTCAATTGATTTTGCAACAAAGGTAACATGGATATTAAATGTAAATAGGAAAGCCTTTTTTACAAATGGTGCTGGAACACCCAGATATCCACATAAAGAAAAAAAAAAAAAGAACTTCAATCCATACTTCCCATCACACATAGAAACTAAAACTATAAAGTTTCTAGAAGAAAACATAATCACCTTAGAAACACAAATTAAAATCACAGTTACATGCCATTTTATACCCACTACATTTTTACAGTACTTTAGTTTTTTTACAGTACTAGCCTATAGGGTCGCTATGAGTCAGAATTGACTCCATGGCAATGAGTTTGGTTTGGTTTTCTTTACAGTACTAGCCAGGAATGTAGAACTGGAATTCTCATATATTACTGATATTAAAAAAAAAAAAACCCACTGCCGTGGAGTTGATTCCAACTCATAGCAACCCTATAGGACAGAGGAGAACTGCCCCACAGGGTTTCGAAGGAGTGCATTTGTGGGTTCGAACTGCTGACTTTTTGGTTAGCAGCCGTAGCTCTTAACCACTATGCCACCAGGGTTTCCTTATACCCACTACTGAACCCGACCAACCCGCTGCTGTCAAGTCGATTCCAACTCAAAGTGACCCTACAGGACAGAGTAGAACTGTCCCATGGAGTTTCCAAGGACCACCTGGTGGATTTGAACCGCTGGCCTTTCGGTTAGCAAACATAGCTCTTAACCACTACGCCACCAGGGTTTCCTTATACCCACTAGAACAGCTAAAATTAAAAAGACTAACACCACCAAATGTTGGCAAGGATGTAGAACAATTAATACTCAAACATATTTTGCTTGCGGGAATGTAAAATGGTACAGACTCTTTGGAAAACAGTTTGGCTGTTTCTCATAAATTTGAACCTAATTAAAAATAATTAAAAAATGGTTGCAGTGGTGCATTGACAGGGAACTGCCAGAATTCAAGCTGGACTTCAGAAGAGGACTTGGAAGGAGGGTTATCATTGCTGATGTCAGATGGATCTCGGCTGAAAGCAGAGACTATCAGAAAGAAGCTTACTTGTGTTTTATTGACTATGCAAAGGCATTTGACTGTGTGGATCATAACAAATTACGGATAACATTTTGAAGAATGGGAATTCCAGAACAATTAATTGTGCTCATGTGGAACCTGTACATAGACCAAGAGGCAGTTGTTCGAACAGAATAAGGGGATACTTTGCAGTTTAAAGTCAAGAAAGGTGTGCATCAGGGTTGTATCTTTTCACCATATTTATTCAATCTTTATCCTGGGCAAATAATTCCAGAAGCTGGACTATATGAAGAAGGACGAGGTATCAGGATTGGAGAAAGACTCATTAACAATCTGCGATATGCAGATGACACAACTTTGTCTGCTGAAAGTGAAGAGGACTTGAAGCACTTACGGATGAAGATCAAAGACCACAGTCTTCAGTATGGATTACACCTCAACAAAAAGAAAACAAAAATCCTCACAGCTGGACCAACAAGTACCATCGTGACAAATGGAGAAAATACTGAAGCTTTCAAATATTTCATTTTACTTGGATGCACAATCAATGCCCATGGAAGCAGCAGTCAAGAAATCAAACAAAGCATTGCACTGGGCAAATCTGCTGCAAAAGATCTCTTTAAAATGTTAAAAAGCAAAGATGTCACTTTAAGGACTAAGATGCTCCTGACCCAAGCCATGGTGTTTTCAATCGCCTCTTATGCATGTGAAAGCTAGACAATGAATAAGGAAGACCGAAGAATTGATGCCTTTGAATTATGGTGTTGGCGAAGAATATTGAATATACCATGGACTGTCAGAAGAACACACAGATCAGTACAGCCAGAATGCTCATTAGATGCAAGGATGGCAAGACTTCGTCTCACATACTTTGGACATGTTATCAGGACCGACCAGACCCTGGAGAAGGACATCATGCTTGGTAAAGTAGTGGGTCAGCAAAAAAGAAGACCCTCAAGGAGATAGATTGACACAGTGGCTGCAATTGTGAGGATGGTGCAGGACTAGGCAATGTTTTATTCTGTCGTACACAGGGTCGCTATGAGTCAGAACAGACTTGATGGCACCTAATGCAACAGTTAAAAACTGGCGAAAGTCTTCAACAGACAATTCACAAAAGAAGATATAAGAATGGCTTGTAAGCATGTCAAACAGACATATGAAAAGATGCTCAACATCACTGTCATCAGGGAAATGCAAATTAAAATCACAATGAGATACCATTTCAGACCCACTCAAATGGCTAACACTAAAATGACTGACACCACCAAATGTTGGCAAGGACGTGGAACAACCGGAACCTATCTTGCTGGGGAAGGTGTAAAATGGTAAAACCACTTTTTGAAAAAATGTGACTCTTATAAAAGTTAAACATACATCACAACCTAGCAACTCCACCCCTAAGGATTTACTCAAGATAAATAAAAGCATACGCCCACAGAAAGACATACACGAGACATTAATAGAAGCTCTATTCATAAAGCCCCAAACTAGAAACCACCCAAATATCTATCCACAGGAGAATGGATAAAATCATGGTTATTTATACAATGGAATAATATCCAGCAATACAAAAGAATAAACTACTAATGCACGTGTAATGACATGGACGAATCTTGATGACATTGTGAAAGAAACCATACAAAAAAGAACATGCTGTATAATTCCATTCATGTGAAGTTCTATACTGGGTAAAACTGATCTATGATGATAGAAATCAGAACGGTGGTTACTTAGGCAGGATGAAGATTTACTGGAAAGGGGATACAAGGGAACTTTCTAGGAGCGGATGGAAATATGTACGCATTTATCAAAACTCACCAAATTGTACACTTAAGATTTGTGCATTTCAGTGTATGTAAATTTCACCTCAGTTTAAAGAAAGAAAGAAAAAAACAAAAACAAAAACAATCTTAGTTAAAATTTAATTAAAACGTGGAAGCAATTTAAATATCCAGTAGTAGGGGTTTGGAGTGCCAGAGTGATGAAAACAGTTAACACGTTCGCTACTAACCGAAAGGTTGGAGGTTTGAATCTACCCAGAGGTGCCTTGGATCTAATTCTGAAAAACCAGCCATTGGAAATCTTATGGAGCACAGTTTTACTCCGACATGCATGGGGTTGCCATGAGTCGGAGTCAACTCAACAGCAAGTGGCTGGTTTTTTCTGGTAGGCATTTAGTTAATAAGAAGCCCTGATGGTGTATAAAAGCTTATGCTATGGCAGCTCTAATCCACCAGCCACTCCTTGGAAACCCTATGGGGCAATTCTGCTCTGTCCTATAGGGTCACTATGAGTCAGACGCAACAGCAAATAGTTTTTTTTTTTTGAGTTAATAAATTATGTGTGTAGCCAAATTCTACAGCCACTAGAACAATATTGGAGAAGCCTATCTATTGATAAAGATGTTCACAATAAGTTATGTGAAAAAGAAGTTTACCAAACAGCATGTACAGTACAACCAACATGTAGGCAGGAAAAAAGGACGGGAGACTTTTCACCAAAGTAAGACCAGAGTTTACCGTGAGAGTTGGAATTCTGGATAGTTCCACTTCTTCTACACCGAACATTTACTTGCTTTTGTAATAAGAAAAAAAAATATTTCTAATTGTACAGACAGAGTTACAAATCTAGATTTTTAGATTTATAGACATCTCTCCCACGGGGTCACCACGAGTCAGAACTGACTCTACAGCAACTGACAACATGAAGGCAAGGACCCCCAAGCCTCAGAGCCGCGCTCCTGAGGTGCCAGGAGAGGGAGGGGGGCGGTGGGAGCAGGCCTGAGGAGACACAGACAGGAGCAAGCACAGAGAGAGAAGGCCTGGGAGACCAGCGCCCACCCCACCCCACCCCCAGGCTGTCACAAGCCCCAAGTCATAAAACTGACCTGGAAGGAAGGCCAGACACAACCAAAGAAAAAGAAACTTCTCCAGGGGTACCTCATCTGAGACAAAACAAAACCCATTGAGTAGCACCCCACTGACCTCGCCATGTTTCCAGAGAGACGGAATGAGAACCGAATGGGAATTCACAGGCAGGAGCCACCACAACCATCTTAGGAATGTGTCTAAAGTCATGGACCAGGCCTTTATTTAGCCTGCTCCCTTTATTGTTTCATATTCGAGAATGTAAAATCTTTACAAGGGCTTTCAGGAGCCAGACCTAACTGCAACCCAGGCCCAACACTCCCAGGAATTCCTCAATTGCCAATTCCTCTTTGCGGAGTTCAAAACCCTCATGCTCACGGTAGGGAAGAGGCCACTCGACCCTCTGAGACTTCTCTGAAAAGGTCAAGCAGTCTCCTGGGCCTGAGGGGGAGACATATCCCAAGCAAGGTGGGTGAGCCCGGGAAGGTCCATCCACAGGGCAGGGGTAGGCAGAGGCTCTGGGGCTGACAGCAAGGTGCCGACAACTCTTATTAATTAGTCCAGGAGACCGAGAGAATGGATGCGGACGTGGTTTATCAGGTAAGAGGTGAGAGGCCAAGGCCTCGGGGGTTGACACCTTTGGGGGCATTCGACCAGCTCACAGTCACCTGTCCCCCTCCTCTGAGACCTGCCTCCACTAACCAAAAAGGGTGGACCCACAGCCCTATTCCTGTCCTGATAGGCAGAACCTCAAGGACAGTAGTGACTGCTCTTCCCCGGTCTGCTGGCCACTGTGAGTAAGCTGCTGGGCTTCATTCCTTTAGTCTGAAAGGATTATCCAAAACTTGAAAGTGGGGCAAAAAGGTGATCGCTTGACTTTTTAATGTCATGCCAGGCACCATGTAACAAGCTCACCTAAGTGTCATTTGACATCCTAGGAGAATGTCACTTTGTGTGAATTATCATTTACTATAAATAGCACCCAGGTTCTGCAAACTTGGATGGGAACTTATATAAAACTGGTAAGACGCAAACAATTTCTGTTCAGGAGAATGGCTAAGTCCAAAGGTTTTGCTTGTATTGTCCAAAAACCCAAAACCAAACCCACTGCCATCGAGTCAATTCCAACTCATAGTGCCCCTATAGGGCAGAGTAGAACTGCCCGATCGAGTTTCCAAGGAGCGCCTGGTGGATTCGAACTGCCAACCTCTTGGTTAGTAGCCGTAGCACTTAACTACTATGCCACCAGGGTTTCCTGTACTGTCCAGTAGGATCTAATTTAGTGATTTTATTTCAAGAATTTACCTATAGATCTATACCTATCTGTAGCTACCCTATGTCTATATCTACCTATCTATCTATACCTATCTCTATGTATATCTACCTATTTCTATCTATCCATAAATCAATTGATTGACCAATCACATGGTAAAGGATTAACCTTACCTTAACAAAAAAAAAAAAAAAAAACCCATTGCCATCGAAGAGAGGTCTATACCCTTGGAATGTCCTGCTTGATAAGAACGTCTTTACCTGGAGGCCCTGGGCCATACCAGGTAGAGTACACTAGCAATGTAATTTATGGTGGAGTTTTTGGGCCACATGGTATCTGTTCAAACCTCTGGGGGAGAAACTGAGATCAGCCTCACAAGCAGTCAACCATGTCTACATGACTGAACCCCAATGAAACTCTGGCTTGGGTGAGCTTCCCTGGTTGGCAATGCTTCATGCTCGTTGTCCTAGATAGCTACTGGAAGAAGTTAACGCTATCCGTGACTGCCTTCATCCATGCTGTGAGATGCTTCACAGATTCATCATTATTCTTTATCACTGTGTAGTACTCCATTGTGTGTAGGTACCACAGTTTGTTTATCCATTCATCTGTTGATGGGCATCTAGGTCCATCTTTTTGCTATTGTGAACAAGGCTACAATGAATGCAGCTGTGCATGCAAGCTATCAAACTTGAGGATGGTCTTGGGGACCTTCGAACTTGCAATTGGTGTCAGAAGCGGGGTAATCCTAAGGACTATCAAACTACGTGTGTGTGTGTATGTGTGTGAGTGTGTCTATACGTCAGTTTCTTGTATCCTCTTTTAAATCAGCTTTGTTTTTTTGTCATTCTGCTAGTTCCCACATTAAATGAATTAAATAAAACACATGTTCACTATCTACTTGTAAGATAATTATGACTTTAACATTTTGAGCCTTGTACTTCATGTATTAATTCACCCATTTATACAATAAGAAAATATGAAGAGATATGAAAAACATAAGCTCAAGGACTGTAGTGGTTTTCAGGAGAGAGAGAAAGGGGCCCTACTTGGGGTCAGGCCCAGTTACTCTGAGAAGAACCACACAGGGCAGCGAAGGGCTTTGCGGGGAGGCAAACACGTATGCTGAGGCAATGATGGGGGGCAGGTGGAGCTCTGAGGGCTGTGAGAGTGACAGAAGGGCCTGGAAGTGCTCTTAATGCTGAGGGAAGGCTTCTAGAGATACATCCAAGATGGCAGTCCAAGAGGGACCCACCCAGCACATCACTGGTGGATCCCAACGTTGCTCCTTTTATTCTTGATCACTGTCAAGGGCTCAGTCAGTTACTTACGGGTAAAGCTACCACTTCTCTTGCAGACAGAGGGTCTGCTCTGTTCTGTTCTGCAGGGACCAGATGCCTCCCCCACAGTCACGTAACTAATGGGAAAAGAAGGTCCAAATCCTGTGGCTTTGAGGGTCACAGACCTCAGTGAGGGGTCTGGTATGAGGTGTGGTCACTCACACATGAAGTCCACCTGGTCCTGCCAACCATGTCTCCACCTGGGAGAGCCAGACTTCCTCTCATATCTCCCACCCCCATCCCTCTACTCCTCTCCAAGTGAAGCCCCCGACAGGAGTGGCCCAGCCCCCAAGGCTGCCCTCCCCCTCCCAGTATTTGGTATCTTGTAAAACAGGAAAGGCTGCATCTGTCTTAACCCTTTTATATTCCAACCCCTTCTTTCAGCTCTGCCTCGGGCTCACAGGCCCATTGAAGCATGTTTTTATCGCCATTTTTGTTGTGAATTTTTTATTGTTTATAACCCAAAGAGGATTTTATGTAGCTTACAATAAAAGTATATATACCCAAAACCAAACTCATTGTGGTCGAGTCAACTCCAACTCATAGCGACACTATAAGACCGGGTAGAACGGCCCCATAGGGTTCCCAAGGAGCAGCTGGTAGATTTGAACTGCCAATCTTCTGGTTAGCAGCCAGAGCTCACTGTAGCTCTTTAACACTGCACCACCAGGGCTCCAAAGTATATATATATAACATTATACATATTATGTAATTACATATAATATTCACATATAATATAATTGATATATTTTGAATAGAATATTAGTGCATATTCAGGAGAAAGACGTGGCAATTTGCCCCAGTAAAGATCACAGCTCAGAAAACCATATGGAGCAGTTCTACTCTGTCATGTGGGGTCGCTAGGAGTTGAAAATTGACTCAGTGGGACCCAAAACAACAACATATATATAATAAGATGAAAAAAACAATAAGGTAATAAAAAAAAATGAGAGAGTAATTTTTTTTTTTTCCAGAAAGTTAAGGTTGAGGAGAGTTACTATTTGTGAATCCAAAATGACCTCTGAGCTTTGAGACAGACCAGCTCTAGTAGGGAACAAGGTCGGCAGCAAATCCGTTCCTTAGGCAGGACCTATTACCCTGGCTGTGAGTGCCACAGGGATTTGCTCTGTAGGTATCTATGACCTCCACTTGCGTGCTGAGGTCTGGCCCCACTGGGCTCCAGAGCCAGGCTGCACCCTGTCCTCCCACCCTCCTATCCCCACTCTGCACACCATCAGGGCAGAGGGCAGGGGGCAGCTGAGCAAGTCCTGTCCGCTGCAGCCCACCCGGTCTCCTGGCCATTTGGCTCATTCTACAAAAGATGCAGCTTTGAGGCTGGTGGGCCATCTCCCTCTGCTCAGAGCCCAAATGTCTGACTCTGCCTGCCTCAGATCCTGGGTGAGTCTGAGCCAGAAGAGGACAAAACAGTCTATAAATCAAAGCCCTCCCACTGGCCAGTGCTCAGGATGCTCTCCCACTCCCACCCAACCAAGGCAAACAGGGGTGAGTGTGTGTAGTTCAGAAACAAGGACCCTGCCTCAGTGCCCAGGTGACCCTGCCCACTCTAGTGTGGCCAGTCCAGAGCATTTGGCTGGGAGTTGGTTGGGAAAAGGAAAGAACTCAAAGCCACTGAGCACAGTGGAGGGAAAGAGTCTTGCTGGCAGGAGGAGGGAAGGGAGGACGTGAAGTAGACACACTCAGGGACACCACAGCCCAGGTGCGGCCAGCGTCCTTGGACTTACCCTCATCACAGTTGCTCCCAGTGAACCCAGGGCAGCACCTCCACTCCAGGGCGGTCACTGTGCGGTAGGACACTCTGTACGTCGGTCTGATCAGAGTCCTGTAACTAACACAAGGATAGCATCAGTGGAGCACCAGCTTTTGCTCCCTCACCCCCAGACCTGGTCCTACGCCTGTAAAGGCAGCCCACCTCACTGAGACAGGCTGCTCTGCACAGCCCAAGGCTCCAGGCTCACTGGCTGTGTGGCCCTGGGCAAGTCACCACCCCTCTCTGTGTCAGGAACATTCTAAAGTCCCTATAACTCTATATAAGTCTCCTATATCTCTCAATGTGTGGCGACTTACATCTTGCACACTGACCAACGTTGTTGTTGTTGTTAGTTGCCACTGAGTCAATTCCAATTCATGGCGACACCATGTGCGCAGAAAAGAACTGCTCCATGGGATTTTCAAGGCTGTGATCTTTCGGAAGCAGATCGCCAGGCCTGTCTTCCGAGTCACCTCTGAGTGGGTTTGAACTGCCACCCTTTCAGCAAATAGCTGAATGCTTAGCCATTTGGGCCACTAGGGACTCCTGACCAAGATAATAAGGAAAATAAAAATATTATTAGAACATACCCAGCTTCCAACCACACTTAGCCTTTCCCCTAGTCGTTATTTCTTTTGGTTGATTCATTCAATGAATACTTACTGAGTGCCAACTACATGCTATACTGTGGTCACAGGTTGATAAAACTGAGTCTCTGTCCTCAAGAAAGTCACAAAGTAGAAGAGAGAGACACTTTAACAAAACATTGCAATACAATTGTAGGACCATTGCAATAATAAAAAAGTCTCTGCAAACACCATGGATTCTGTGGGTAAAATTTCACACTCTTACAGTTTTGAAATTTTTCTCACAAATAAGCTGTGATACTATTTTGCACAAGTCCAAAAAAAGCGACTATAAAATACATAACCCCATTTCACAAAGGGTATAAATTCTGCTTGTATTTTTCACTTTACATACATTGTTATAACTTTTTGCTGCTTGATCAAGTTTGTGCAATTTCCTCCTTTAAACAAAACTACATGACTTCACAGAACTTAAATCCGCTGACATGGAGCAACTTAATCGGTAAATGGAAAAATCATGAATTAATTGGTAGCAGCGGGCGTGACGTTTTGAGATGCACTGTTGACAGGAAAACATACAAAACACTTCTAGAATTTCCAAAATCCTGCTCTAAATCTGAAAAATCCTGTTACATTAATTTCTCTCAAAAAAAAAAATCCTCTCACTCATATTTCATAAGCATTCCTGCAAACCAGTCTCCCCATGGAGACATGAAAGAGCATATAGCTGTGTGCACCCCCGACAGGAACCAAAAGTGATCTGTGGCTTCAGGAGAGGAGCCAGGAGTCAGCAAGAGAGGTGCCCACAACTGAGATCTGGAAAGCAAACCCAGGCCTTTGGACTCGTGGATCCGTCCCCAGGAAGCAACTGCGATAGCCCAATGGGGAGGGGAGGAGGTCGGCAGAGCTGCATCACCACTCCTGACAGCAAGTGGCCTGGTGGGACACTTGCTGGGTCCAAGGCAGTACAAATACACTGCCTGTATAATAAAAACACACTCGTGCACACTTGCACACTCATATACACATTCACACACACACTTCATGGCTGTTTAACAGGATGCTAAAATGGAACTTGCCTGCTCATAGCATTTCAGCAGAGGTCCCAAAGGCTGAACACAATACCATAGATGCTTAACACCCCCAAAGCGAGGGGCTGGACCAGCCATGCAGGAGATGCCACAGTCTGTGAACCTGGCCCTGCCGGCCTTAGCTCATCACCGCCTCCAGGCTACACAGAAGTCAGTGTTCACTGGGGGTTGCAAAGTGCTGAATGGGGATTTCATTGAGGAATGTATGCCAAATCCTTGAAAACTTGGAGGAAGGGAAGAGGGGTAAGATGGCCCCCATCCCCAGCTCAAGAGAACCTTGGGGAGAGCATGACACAGTCCCTTAAGTTTGAAGGGCTTGGGGTTAAGAATCTGACTCTTGCTTGACGGGGGACAAGCTGCAGCCAAGTGGGAGTGGCTGACTCCCCGCAGGTTTGGGTAGGGCACGATATGTGCGTACTTAATGTCAGCCAGATGTGGAACACCACCCCCTAAAGGAAGCAACACTTGGAAGTCTTCACAGGGACTCTGCCCAAGGCCACCTGGAAGGTGAGGTGACCCCCCACAGCAAGGAGGACTCCTGGGATACCAGAGGCCGAGGAGGAGACCATGAGCAGACAGCTATAGGAGGCCCTGCCTGAGTCAAGGGGACTGCAAGGCAGATATGCCCAGGAGGGGCATGCTCCAAGCCTGGGAGATCCCAGAACGCACCCCACAAAGGTGCCAGCAATTCACAGGGGCCACATGCAGGGGTTCCATTGCCAGATTACGACAGTACCAGCCAACGAAGACCTCACCTGCTCCTTGTTTTACTTTGATTCTCCTATCCTGTTGTTAGCTGCTGTCAAGTTGGCTCCCACTCATGGAGACTTTGTGTATAACAGAACAAAATGTTGCCTGTTGCTATGCCATACACATGATCATTGGTATGTCGAATCCATTGTTGTGGCTAGTGTGTCAATCCATCTCATTGAGTGTTTCCCTTGTTTTTGCTGACCCTCTACTTTACCAACCACAATGTCCTTTTCTAGCCGTTGATCTTTCCTGATGACTGTCCAAACCAAGCAAGCCAAAGTCTCACTATCCTCACTTCTAGGGTGCATTCTGGTTGTATTTCTCCTAATACTGATTTGTTCATTCTTCTGGCAGTCCACAGTATATTCAATATTCTTCATCAACACCTCTGTCTTTTTCATTGGCCAGCTTTCGCATACATGTGAAGCAAATGAAAAGACCATGTTGTTTATTGTCCAGTTGTGTTCAGGTGTAATCCATACTGAAGGCTGTAGTCTTTGACCTTCATCGGTAAGTGCTTCAAGTCATCTTCATTTTCAGTAAGCAAGGTTGTGTCATCTGCATATCACAGGCTGTTAAGGAGTCTTCCTCTAATCCTGTTGCTGTGTTCTTCTTCATAACGTCCAACTTTTCGGATTATTTGTTCAACATATAGACTGAATAAATAAGGTGAAAGGATAGAACCCTAGAATACACCTTTTCCAATTTTGAACCACCTTCTTTCCTAAACCAAAAAACAACCCAAACCAGTTGCTGTAGTCGATTCTGACTCTCGGCAACTGGCAAGCAAGGCAAGAAGAGCAAGAAAGAGAGACGAGCCCCCCACCCTCTTCCTGCTGTAGATCTCCCAACCTGCAGCAGGTCCATCTGGGAGAAGGAAGAAGTTTCATTCGGATTTTTAAAAAATGGTGGTTTTAAAATTAATTCTTGAAACTAAAGTGTTCTTCTGACTAAGACCAGAAAAGCTACAGAATCCACCGGAGCCTACCAGCAGAGGAGGGAAAGCTCTCTGCTTGAGCCCTGCCCAGTGCAGCTGATGCCATAAACCCGTCCCTCCCATAACCTCAGCACAACGGGGTGGATGGAAGGCTGGGCTGCAGGGACACAGCCCTGGACTTTGGGTTCTGTCCTAATTCACTATATGAACTTGCACACATTACTTAGCCTCTGTGATCCCATTTCCTGGTCCGGACGACAAGGATACCATCACCACCAGGGATGCTGGGTGTGAGGCTCACCGCGAGGGCGCATGTGCAAGCTCCAAGTGCTGAAATGGGTGCTCAGGGGCTGTGTTTGCAAATGTAGAGCTGACCTCATTCCTCCCAGGGTCACACCCTCCAACCATTCCCACTGTCACCAGGAGAGTCTGAGATACTTAGCCAAGTGCACTTCCCTGCTCCAGCTGACACAGCACCCTCTGGCCCCTGCCCCACACACCACCCCTCACCCTCCAGCCCATGAGCTCTCCAGATGCACCAAGTATTTTCACTTCAGTCCATACTTTTAATGATGATGATGATAATACCTTCAATTAAGCACTCCCTGTGGGCCAGGTACTGTTCTAAGTGTTTTAAAATACATTGATTTATAACAACCCTGACAGGCGGTTATTATTATTATTCCTAATTTACAGATGAGGAAACTGAGGCACAGAGAGGGTAAGTAACTTCATCAAGGTCACACAGCTAGATGGTGGTAGAAGGAGGATCTGAACCAGGTGAAACTGGTTCAAAAGCCTGGAAATGTTAGTTTGTGCTTGTTCATTATCAGGGGGCGGGAATTTTTCCTTTTTATATCTGTAAAAAAAAAAAAAAAATTTTTTTTTTTTTATATCTGTACAAGTGTACTGATCTCAGCCCCCGCACCAAAAGGGAGAGCTTGCCTCACAGAAGGTCCTTTTTGCCTATCATTCTGAGGGCCATGGCGCTCGCCAGTCCTACTCTGGGATCATAAGACTACAAAGGAGCTAGATGGCTGGGGACGTCCAAGTGCAGGGCACACCAGCAGGTGGCACTGCTTCACCAGCCCAAAGGGCCTGGGCTCAGAAAATGGCAGACCCTCAAGTCTCACCTGAACGCCCAAGGAGGTTCAGCATTCTTGGCCTGTCCCACAGTCTGGCAAAGAGCCTGAGGGAGCTATGGCCAGGAAAAACTCCGGGCCCCTGCCGCTGACTGGGGTTTAGCCTGCAAATCCAGTGATCTTTCTAAAAACACAGATTTGATTTTGTGACGGCCCCCTCTCAAAACCTTCCATGATTCCCACAGGCTGGAGACCAAACTCTTTAGGTCAGCAAATACACCGTGCTTACCTTTCTACCTTACTTCTTCTACCACCCTAGCCAAGATTCCTACCACGTGAAACCATAAGCTGTCTGGGCAGCTTTTCTAGCCCTTGTGCCTTAACACATACAGGCTCCTTTGCCTACCGCCCTTCCTTGTCTTCTACCCTTGAAAATAACAAACAGCCTTCAGGATGTGACTCAAATGTCCCCTCCTCCTCTCTGAAGCACCCGTACGCCCTGGCCAGGGTTGGCAGGCTCCCACCTCTACCCTCTCACATACCTTGTACAGTTATATATAACATTTACAACCTGAAATGCATTCATGTACTCACCAAATACTTACCAAGAGTCTGCTTTGTGCAGACGTCGTCTCCTCTCTTCCAAAGCTTACAGCTAATTGGGAGATAAACGCTAATCATATGATCACATACATGAATAATGATTACACGCTGTGACAAGTACTATGAAGGAAAGCACCAGAATCATTCCTTATGTTATGGAAAAAATTTTTTTTATTAAAATACAATTTACATGCAGTAAAATGTATAACCAACGCCCATGGAAGCAGTCAAGAAATCAGATGACTCATTGCACTGGGCAAATTTGCTGCAAAAGATCTCTTTAATGTGTCAAAAAGCAAAGATGTCACTTTAAGGACTAAAGTGTGCCTGACCCAAGCCATGGTGT
This sequence comes from Loxodonta africana, assembly GCF_030014295.1. Lineage (NCBI taxonomy): Eukaryota > Metazoa > Chordata > Mammalia > Proboscidea > Elephantidae > Loxodonta > Loxodonta africana. The sequence goes on along the minus strand of NC_087353.1, from coordinate 89,038,597 downwards.
TTTCAATTTCCTCATATGCATGTGAAAGCTGGACAATGAATATGGAAGATCAAAGAACTGATGCCTTTGAATTTGGTGAAGAATATTGAAAATACCATGGACTCCCAGAAGAACAAACAAATCTATCTTGGAAGAAGTACAGCCAGAATGCTCATTAGAAGCAAGGATGGCGAGACTTCTTCTCACATACTTTGGACATGTTATCAGCAGGAACCAGTCCCTAGGAGAACGTCATGCTTAGTAAAGTAGAGGGTCAGGGAACGAGAGAAAGACCCTCACAAGATGGATCGACACAGTGGCTGCAAGAATGGTTCAAACAGAGCAATGATTGTGAGGATGGCACGGGATCAGGTAGTGTTTCGTTCTGTTGTACACAACAAGGTCACTATGAGTTGGAACCAACTCAATAGCACCTAACAACAACAACAAAACATATAAATACGGTGTTTAGCTTGATGGATTTTTAACCATATGTACACCAACACTCCTATTACCACAAAAGTCTCCTTCTACCCTTTTCAAGTCAATTACCCAAACCTCGGAGGTAACCATTTTTCTGACTTCTATCATCATAGGTTAGTTTTGCCTGTCCTAGAATTTCACAGAAATTAAATCTTAATAGTACGGTGCCACATGCCTTCTTTCACTAATTCCATTATGTCTGTGAGATTCATTAATGTTGCTAGGCATAGCAGTATTTTGTTCCTTTTTATTGCTAAATGATATTCCATTCTATAAATATACCACAATTTGTTCATTCTCCCATTGATGGACACTTGTGTTGTTTCCAATTTTGAGCTATGATGAATAAAGCCACTATAAACATTCTTGTACAAGTCTTTTTGTGAATATATGTTTTCATTCCTCTAGGGCATAGACTTAGAAATAGAATTGGTGAGTCACAGAATATATTTTAACTTTAATACATACTACAAACAGATTTCCAAAACCTGTTTGACTGAAGCAATTTACATGCGTACTAGCAGTGTATGAGAGTTCCAGTTGCTCCATATCCTTGCAACACTTGATAGTCTCCATCATTTTCATTTGAGCTATTCTACTGTATATGTAATAGTCTTTCACTGTGGTTTTAATTTAAAATTCCTGTTAACTAAATAAATTTGAGCCCCTTTTTAATGTTTATTGTCATTTAGACATCTTGTTTTGTGAAATACCTCTTCCAGCTTGGTGTCCACCTTTAAATTGAACTCTTTGTCTCTTTGTAATTGATTTTTAATATATATACCAAAAAAAAAAAAAAAAGCAAACTCACTGTTGTCGAGTCGATTCTAACTCATGGTGATCCTATAAAACAGAGTAGAACTGCCCCATACAGTTTCTAAGGGTGTAAATCCTTTTTTTTTTTTTTTTTAATTGTGCTTTAAGTGAAAGTTTACAAATCAAGTTAGTCTCTCACACAAAACTTACATACACCTTGCTACATGCTCCCAGTTGCTCTCCCCCTAATGAGACAGCCCGCTCTCTCCCTCCACTCTTTCTTTTCATGTCTATTTTGCCAGCTTCTAATCCCCTCTACCCTCTCATCTCCCCTCCAGGGAGGAGATGCCAACATAGTCTCAAGTGTCCGCCTGATCCAAGAAGCTCACTCCTCACCAGCATCCCCCTCCAACCCACTGTTCAGTCCAATCCCTGTCTGAAGAGTTGGCTTTGGGGATGGTTCCTGTCCTGGGCTAACAGGAGGTCTGGGGGCCGTGACCACCAGGGTCCTTCTAGTCTCAGTCTGACCATTAAGTCTGGTCTTTTTTCCAAGAGAATTTGGGATCTGCATCCCACTGCTCTCCTGCTCCCTCAGGGGTTCTTTGTTGTATTCCCTGTCAGGGCAGTCATCGGTTGTAGCCGGGCACCATCTAGCCCTTCTGGTCTCAAGCTGATGTAGTCTCTGGTTTATGTGGCCCTTTCTGCCTCTTGGGCTTGTAATTACCTTGTATCCTTGGTGTTCTTCATTCTCCTTTGATCCAGGTGGGTTGAGACCAATTGATGCATCTTAGATGGTAAGGCTATAAATCTTTATGGAAGCAGACTGCCACAACCTTCTCCCATGGAGTGGCTAGTAGGTTCAAACTGCCAACCTTTTAGTTAGCAGCCAAGTGCTTAACCATTGCACCAGGGTTCAATATGTGTGTGTGTGTATTTGTGCATGTGTGTATTACATGATTTTTTTCTGAATATGAGACCTCTGTCAGATTTATGTATTGTGAATATTCTTTCCCAATCTGTAGCTTCCATTTTCTTTTTCATAAAGGTAATGAGCAGTTTTTAATTTTGATGAAGTCCAATTTATATATATATTTTTAATTTTATGATTTGTGTGGTAGGAGTCAAGGTTCTTTGTTTTCCACTTGGATATCCAGTTGCTCCAGCATCATTTATTGAAAAGACCCACTTTTCACAATTGGATTATTTTGGTATCTTATTGAAAGTCAAATGATCATTTATATGTGGGTTTATTTCTGGGCTCTATTCTATTCCATTGATCTAGCCTTGCACCAAAACTACACTGTATTAACTAATGTAGCTTTACAGTAAGTCTTAAAATCTTGTAATGTGAGTCCTCCAACTTTGTTCTTCAAGACAAGATCGTCTTGGCTATTCTGCATCTTTTGCATTCGTATATACATTTTATAAGTTGCTTGTCAATTTCTGCAAAAAAAAAAATCTCACTAGGATTTTGATAAAGATTGCATTGAATCTGCAGATTAATTTGTAGAGAATTGGCATCTTAGTAATACCAAGTTTTTCTGTCTTAGGCTGGGTTTCTCTAGAGAAGCAAAACCAGTGAAACGTGTGTATGTGTGTGTGTGCGTGTGTGTGTATGTATGTATATATATATATATATACATATATATATACACACACATATACATACAAAGAGAGAGAGTGAGAGAGACAGCCCTGATAGTGCTGTGGTTGAGAATTACGGCTGCTAACCAAAATGTCGGGAGTTCAAATCTACCAGCCGCTCCTTGGAAACCCTATGGGGCAGCCCTACTCTGTCCTATAGCATTGCTATGAGTTGGAATCAACTCAACAACAATAAGCATATGTATATATAGAGAGAGAGAGAGATTTAGCTCAAGGAAATGGCTCACATGGATGTAGATGCTGGCAAGTCCCAAGTCCGTGGGTCAGGTGTCAGGCTGGGGCTACTCCTGACTCACATAGCTGCAAGAGCTGACCAATCCAAAATTGGCAGGTCAGATGGCAGGCTGCTGGCTCACAGGCTGTGGAAGCCAATGAATCCCAAGACTGGCAGGCAGTACAGTAGGCTGCTGGCTCAAGTTCCAAGAACCAGAGGTCAGATGATGATGAGCCAGATGCAGGATCCAGAGCAAGAAAAAGCCAGTGAGGTTTGTCAGAATATTCATATATATTGGATGCAGGCCACAACCCTGAGGAATCTCCCCTTAGAACTGATTCACTGATCACATCATATCACAAAATGGATGATAACTACATCATTACATAACTGCCAAATTACATCATTATAGAACTGCCAAACCACTGAGAATCATGGCCCAGCCAAGTTAACAAACAACCTTAACCATCACATTTCCTTTCCACAAACATGGCGTAACTTTCCATTTGTCTTTAGTTTTTCTCAGCAGTGTTTTATTAGTTTCAGCATAGAGATCTTGAACATCTTCTGTTAAATTTATTCCTAGGTATTTAACGTTTATGATTCTACTGTACATTAGGAAGGTTTTTTTACATTTCATTTTCCACTTGTTGGTTGTTAGTATATTGTTATACAATTTTTAAAATTGATCTTGTATCCAGTGACCTTGCTAAGTTCACTTATTAGTTCTAGTAGTGTATTTGTCAACTCTTTTGGATTTTCTATGTAGACAATTACATCATCTGTGAATAAAGAGTTCTGCCTCTTTGTTTCTGATCTGTATGCCTTTTATTTCTTTTCCTTGTGTTACTGCCTACAGTACAGTGTTGATAGAAGTGGTGACAACAGACATTCTTTTTTTTTTGTCCTCAAACTTAAGGGGATAGCATACAATATTTCATCAGTTAAGTATGATGTTAGCTGTAGGTTTTATCGCAAATATTTTTTATTAGACTGAGAAAGTTCCTTCCTATACCTAGTTTGCTGAGAGTTTTTATCATGAACTGGTATTGAATTTTATCAAAAGATCTTTTTTGCATCGATCAAGATGATCATATGGTTTTTCTCCTTTATTCTATTATTTAGGTGAACCACATTAACGTTTAATGTCAAACCAATATAGCTTTCTAGGGATAAATCCCACTTGGTCATGATGTACTATTATTTTGCATCTTACTGGATTCAATTTTCTAATAATTTGTTTTTAATTTTTACATCTATATTCATAAAGGACGCTGTTGGAATTCTTGAGCCCTTGAAAAATACACGAGAAACTGGTAGGTAACAGTGATCACCACCAGGGTTCCCTCCATTTCACTCTTGTACATTTTGAATTTTATACCTTTGAATAACTCAGAAAGGAATAAAATTGTAAATGTTAAATAAAAAATTAGACAATGCACATTAAGTGCTTAACATGGTACTCAGAGAGAAGATGTAAGTGCTAATAAATGTTATTGTTATTAAATATAACAATGATGACAAAGCTCTTTTTTACTTAAGAGCTGGCCCAGGACAGGGGCAGGACTTCATCTGCCTCACTGCAGTGCAATGGATAGCTTTTATGTGGCCTTTCTCACCATGGTCTTGTAATTCCCACCCAAGTGATTGGGTGGAACTATGCAAATAAGGTAATTGTGGCCCACCAAGGAGACTGGTCAGTTTTGCAATCATGCTAGGCTTAAAATGAGTCATCTCAGAAGTAGGAGGAGAGGATGTCTCCACCACCAAGAGAGAAGAGCCAGGAGTGGAGCACGTCTTTGGACCCCGGATCCCTGTGCTGAGAAGCTCCCAGAATCAGGAGGCCCAGAGAGAGAGAGAGAGAGAGAGCTGTAACACCAAAGACAGCAATACAGCGAGAAGCAGCAGTGGAGAAATGACAGCACCAGAGGTAGCGAAACCAGGCAAGTGCCAGGAGACAGTGTGATGGGCTTCCCAGCCCATGGAGTGAGACAGGCACTTGGTGGTGAGGCTAGGCTCACTGACCCACGGAGCAAGAGAGATGAGCGCTTATGGGCCGAGTCTTACTGGCAGGGTGGGGTGCCTTGGAGCACTTATCAGCAGAGCTAAAAGAGTTTCGTAACACTTGTCGGAGCAGCGCAGAGGCTGAGGGGCCAGACAGAGGCCTGCCTGCTGGCATGGCTGAGAAGAGGCTGTCCTGATCAAAGTACTATATCCTGAGTACTCCTGAACCTGAATTATAACCTCTTACTTCCCTAATAAACCCCAAATTGTGAGTATGGTCTGTGAGTTGTGTGGTCATTGCAACGAATTATTGAACCCAGCAGGGAGTGCCGTGGGAGGGATGGTTGGTGTCAAAATTGATAAAGATGGCAGAGAGAGGAGGCATGTCTGATCTCCACCTCATAGGAATCAGCCTTGAGTTGGTGATCTCGATTCTCCTTACCCCTGGTGAAGGCAGAGGAGGTCAGACACCTCTGCTATGCCATTTTTATGCTCACTTACTGAGCAATGTTACTAAAGCATAGTCATATTAATAAATAACTGATGAATAAATAAATAAGTGAATCAATGAGCAAAACGTGAACAGATTAACAATCCTCCTCTTCTGCACCACCGTGAGGGCTTAGGTGAGACTGAGAAGGTGATCACACCATCTGTTGCTGCTTCCTAAAGAGCAGAGTCCTCTCTCACTGCACTTTCACCCCTGCCCCAGGGAGCAATTCTTTTCAAACCAGGCCTGCCCCTCCAGACCAATTCCGTAATAAGACAAACAGTAATAATCCTGGGGTTTATACTGTTGCATTTAACCCTCTGATAGCCTTGAGACCTGTTCTATGTCGAGGACAATGAGGCCCCGGGGAGAGAGCCTTACGAGCCCAAGGCACCCTGGGCAAGACAGAGACCATCCCCAGGCCCAGGGCTCGCTCCACTGTCCACACAGTGTCAGCCTCTCTCTTTGGACGCAATATCGAGGACCAAGGACGAGGCCCACATAGACCTGGGAGCGTCCCTCCTGCCTCCAAGACTTTAAGGACTCCTTAAAGTAGAGGGAGAGAGAAACACGATTTGTCTCTGAGGCCCAGCATCTCCTCACACGGAGATGCCCTGTTCACCCCTGACCTCCTTCAGATTCCACAGCACCACAGTGTCCACGTGGGGCTGGAGATCGAGGTTGCTCATGGCCCACGAGGCCCTGCAAGGTCTGGCCCCGCATCCTCTCCTACCTTCCTGGCGCCTTTCCTGCCCATCACTCGGTTTTCCAGCCACACTGGCCTTCTCACTGCTCACCAATGTCATGCTCCTGATCCTGTGAGGGCTTTGCACAGGGTGCACCCTTGCGGAACCACCCTCCACCAGCTTCCCCCTCAAAGGTCAGCGCCTCCAGGAAGCCCTCCTGAAGCCTCCAACCATATCGGGGTGCCTAGGCTGCCCCTCATGCATTTCTTCACAGCACTTAATCATTGTGTACATTTTATTCCCTTGTGTTGTTATTAATTGATGGCTGTGTCTCCCACCACATCATAAGCTCCAGGAGAGCAGGGACCTTGTCTCCTCTCTTGCATCGATACACTCTAGCCCGGTGCCTGGCACACATAGGGATGCAGCACTATTGATCAGCGAGCCAGGGATCTGAGCTCCTCTGGGCCAGTCTGCATCCCCCTGAGGCCCAGACTTACCTGGTCTCCACCCTCAGCCTTTACGGAACCCCTGCGGTGAAGCAGCGCTCCAGGGGCCTACTGTCCAATAGGCATCGAAGCCACTGACTGTGGAAATGGGCCCAAGTGGGTAGTGGGGAAGCCCCTCACTGGTCCACAGAGACTGCTACATCTCCATTTTACAGATGGCAAAATTAGCCCAGGAAAGGAAACGAAGATATAAGAAAACTGTGTTCATGGAACTCCTGGGTGTTCAGTCACTCCTAGCTGTGAATATGACTATCCCCACTTCGTGGATGTGGACACCGAGACCTTGCCAGGCTGTGCAGTTTGGGGGGCAGCAGAGCCCTGGCCTGGCACCATCAGGATGTGGAGGAGCCAGCCAGCAGCTGCCTCCCTCCCTGACTCCACACCTCAGACTTTTTTCTGCCCCCACCTGCCTCCCAGCCTGAAGTGCCCCAGAGGTCGAATGAGGCGTCTCTGGTTCGTCAGCCCACTCAAGCCCAAGACACAGTGAGTGAGATGCCAGAGAGTATGTCCTGGGTGAGCCCCCCGCACCTCTGCCTGAGAAGCCCAGACTACTCCCCCAGAGGCCGCAGGGGAGCAGACACACAGCCAGTCACGAGGACGCTAGAGCTTACTGGCTGTTTTGTTTCCATTTGATCCTGATGTTGCTCTACTCATCTGTGAGTCACTGGAGGAGTCCCTGTCCTCTCTGAGGCCCTCTGTAATGTCTGTGCTAAGATGCAATGACCACAAGGCCCCTTCCTACCCAAAATTACTTCAGATACACTTCTCTGGGGTCTCCCACTTCCCTGGCCTTTTGCCAAGGCTGCTCAATTCTAGGGACTTCCAACTTCCCTGTGTTTGCTTACTCTGAAAGGTGGATCTCGGAACTTTCCTCTCTGTCACGTGACACGTTCAAGAACACATATTCCCCTGGGGGTTGTTATTCACTCAAAGAATACCTACAGAAACTTTGACACCCGCCTCTCTCTTGCCCCTCCCATCACCCAGTACAGGGAGTATGACCTCCACAGTGTAGATTCTACCTGTACCCTGCTCTTCTCGGCCCCGGCCCGGCCAGCCTCCATCACCTCCCTCCCTCCTAGATGTCTGCCTTGGCCTTCTAAGTGGTGCCCTGCCACCACGCTCTCCCCCAATAATCCTGCCTCCATGCAGAAGCCCCAATGGTGCTTTTAAAGCACAAATCCCCTCCATGAACACTTCATAGTTTCTCTTCAATATTAGGACAAAATCCAAATCCTTAGTGGGACCCCACCACCCTTGTAAGGTCCAGCCACTGTCCACCTCGGCCACCTCCCCATCCACCCCTCCTTGCCCCACTGAGAACTCCAGCGGCACCGCCTTTCCTTTTCTGACCATGCAAGCCCTTCCCTCATCGGGGCTTGTGCATTTTCCATCCCCTCTGCCTGGGATCCCAACGCACTCCAATGCAGCCCCAGGTCCCGGCTGAAGTGCCCCTCGTGGAAAGGTCCTCATGACTAGCCCACCCTCCATGCCACCCTGCCCCACAGCAAGCTGGGTCCCCACGACTTACACCCTCAGAGAACTCTGACTTCTCTCCCAAGCATTTGTCACAATTTGTCACCCATATCCTTGTACACCCACCTACATAGTTCTTTGTCTGAGGCCAGTGTCCTCCACCAAGCCACCGGCTGTCCCCAGGCCTACCTCTGGGTACTGCACATCATGTTTGCTCAGTAAAGATTGGTGAAATGAATGAAACCAGCAGTTTGTGAATAGTGTGTGCCAGAACCAGCCTTGGAGACTGAGGCTGAAGGGAGGGGGGTGCAGGGTGCGACCAGTTCCACTAGGAGCAGTTAGAAAAGGCTTCCTGTGTTGGGGGACACAGAGAGGAGGAGGCATCCAGCGCCAGGAGAGCCCCAGAGATCGTGGAATCATGCTGGTGCATTTGGGGGCCAGAATGCTTTGACAGGCAGAGGGGCAGGGACGAGACAGCTCACAAGGGCTAGGCTGCCAAAGGCCTTGAAGGCAGGCAAGGAGTCTGGGCTGAGTCCTGTGTGCTGGCCTTCTCTGATTATGCTCCTGATGAGTAAAATATTTTTGAGCCTGCAACATATGCACATTGACTTATACACATCTAACCAGTGGCCATAGAGTCAACTCTGATTCGTGGCGACCTATGTATGTCAGAGTAGAACTGTGCTCCATAGAAGTTTCAGTGGCTGGTTGTTCAGACCTTGTTCAGTGGCTGATCAGCAGGCCTTTCTTCCAAGGCACCTCTGAGTGAATTTGTACCTCCAACCTTTGTTATCTGCTGAGCATGCTAACTGCTTGCCTCATCCAGGGACTATACACATATACACATGTACTTTTTACTGCCTTTGCCTGTATTAAAGATAAGTATATTCCTTAGTTTGTAGATTAAAAATAAACTAAAGACCTGATGCAGTTTTACTGCCCCTCAACAGAGAGCCTTGCATGCCCACCTGGGAGCCCAACCCTCTTGGTCGTAGGGGGCACCCAGAGACTGTTAACCGGAGGAACGAGCTGCTTAGACCAGGTCTGTTTTCAAGAAAGGCCACACCTGTGTTGGCTGGCAACGGGGCCTGATGGGAAGGGGAGGGATGGGAAGCAGAAAGTCAAGTCAGGAGGCTGCTGGCTGGGACAGGCGGCAAGGCAGGGATGAATGGCCCCATTTTACAGAAGAGGAAACTGAGGCAAAAGGAAACATTGGGTCACACTCCTGATTATAAAGAGGCAGAGGCTTGACTGAGTCAGGGCGCCTGGTCAACAATACACAAAGCTGCCTCCCCTGGAGCCCTCAAACCAGAGTCACCCTCCCATCATGGGGAGGAGGAGCTTGCCTTTTCCAGCTGCCTCCAGGCCCCTTCCAGGGAGGACAGAGGACTAAGGTCATACAGTTCCTGCAGAAGCTGCTATAGCAGCTCTAGGCATCCAGCCTAGAAAAGACCCCAGGGGTCTGGCCACAGTCCACAGCCCCTCAATGACTGTCCTCGGAAGGGGGCAGCTGTGTCCTATATGTGCCCAAAGGTGACCCTGGGTCCACAAGGTCACATGACAGGGGATTTGAGTTAAGGCCTCCCAGACAGGTGAGGTGCCCTTTTCATCAGAAGGGTATATAAACAAGGCCACCACTCTCTGGCCTCCAAAGGTGAAGTCCCCAGAGCAACGTGAGGCCCCTCAGCAGGTGCCAGAACACTGCCGTCGTCAGGGCATCGCCTGCTGTGAGTGGCTCTGCCAGCCCAGAGACCTCACCTGGGGGAGCCATGCACCCCACTCCACATGGGCCACTTCCGCCACTCCTGCCTGGCCCCACTTCCTCACCAGGGACCACCTAGAGAAAGAAGGACAGGCTGGGAGGTACAGAGACAGGCTGGAGACTCAACAGGAAATGGGAATGCGGGTTTTGGAGACGGAGGCAGTAGATTATTAATCTCTTGATTAATAGCCTCGGGTAGGCAGGAAAGGGAAGGGGCTGTCCCACAGCAGCTCTGAGGCAGGAGGGGGTGTTCTCCCCAGCCTCTGGCCTCCTCCAAACCAGTCATTCTTAAGTACCAGACAGAAGGGACAGGACTGCCCTCCCACAGTCCACTTGAGGGTCAGTGGGGGGATGCAATCCAGACAAACTCCAACTGCTGAGAGAAGCAGCCTAGGAGCTTCTAAATCCAGACAGGCCAGGAGAAGCAGGAAAGAAAGGCAGCAGGCTAAGAAAGTCCTGAAGTACAGGGCTTCAGAGGGCCTTGAACGGCCACCCTGAACAGTGGATGACCCCACAGGAGAGGGCAGTGGTGAGGCCAGCTGGCAGGGGGCCGTCTGGCTGAGGGGAATGAAGGCAGCAGATGAAGCCTGGGAGAGCTCCCGCAACCCCTTGGCTCAGCACATCTAGAAAAGGTTGGCTCACTAATGCCATCAAAGAACGCCTCACTGATGTGGCTAGGGAGACAGCCTAGTGGGCAGGGGAGGCCCGGACTAGGAAAACTTAACCCCAGAGTCCCTGGGACACGTCCTCCCAACTCTCTCAGCTGATGGCAGGGGCGGCATCAAGAATGCCGGATGTTCCCTACAATGAACAAGGCCCAAACCAGGTGTATTTCCCACCCGAGAGCCAGGCAGTGGTTTCTGTTCCCATTTCCCAGAAAAGGGAACAAGCACACAGAGGGGAAGCATAGCTTATGCTCTTTGCTTCTGGTCCCCAGCTGTTTCTGACGGGCGGGTGCTGCCCTCAAAGCCAGGCCCTGGGAGTCAGGCTTAAAGGGCCCTCTCAGGTCAGCCTCCCAACCCAGCCCCACACCATGCAGCTGGCATGAGAAGTCACAGACAGCCAGCAGGGCTTGCCCAGGGTGCCAGCCTCACACCGGGGCTCCTTCTGGGGCCCACTGCATGCCCTCACAGGCCATTTCCTCTGTGGGGCTCCCACTTCCCCACCCACACCCCTCGCCTAATGAAGTCCCCTCATCCCCCCTTCTCTGCTCCACTCCCACTCCCCCAAGGAGACCTCAGCTAGGTCAACCCTCTCATAGCGCATGGAGGTGCCCCCAGAGCCCAGTGTTTGCAACCATTGCTGTGGCTCTTTGATTGACATGTTTCTCTTGCTTCGTTTTGCATACGAGTGCCTGGCACTCAGGTGCTCCGTCAATACTGAATGAACCATGGAGCAAAGGAACAAAGGAGAAGCCCAAAGCAGGGTCCTGTCTCCAACACAGGCAGGCAGGTGGTAGGAGCCCTGTGTTCGCCTCCAGATGAAGCTGCTGACTGCCTGAGTGCCTGCATGGTCCTCTCTGCTTCATTTTTTTTCTTAGTGAACATTACTTTTTGACAGTACCCCATCCCCACCCTCAACACACTCTTACACATTGTTGTTTTCGTGTGCCATCAAGTCAATTCCAACTCATATCCACCCTATAGGACAGAGTAGAACTGCCCCATAGGGTTCCCTAGGCTGTAATTTTTACGGGAGCAGATCGCCTCCTTCCAATAAGCAGCTGAGTACCTTAACCATTGTGCCACCAGGGCTCCTTTCATATACGCTACAAAAATCCACTTAAAAAAAAAATCACAGAATGATAAAATCTTCCCAGGAAACAGCTGTATTATATATTTTTTTCATGTAATGAGAAGATAGATGCTTTTGTTTATAGAACACTTCTTGAGCACCTACTGTGTGGCAGGCCCTGTAGAAGGACCTGGGAATAATGAGATGAGGGCCTTATAGTCCTCCTTTCCAGGGGCTCACAGTCTGGTGGGAAGAGTCAGACGCAAAATCCAACCATCTCAGGGTCATATGGGTGAGCCTGCACTGGTGTCCCCCACTTCTTAGCCTTCCCTTCTGTAGCTGCTTCTGACAAAAGCCCCCCACGCACACCCCCAACCCCACTCCTGCTCCAAGCCCTTCTCCTCTTAGCTTCTCAAGCACTTCACAGCCATTGCCTGCCCGCCTGTACCATCTGTTTTCCCCTCTCTCCTGAATCATTCTTGGCTGCTAAGGACTGAATTGTGTCCTCCCAAAGAGATGTTGAAGTCCTAACCCCTATACTTATGAATGTGACCTGTCTGGAAATAAGGTCTTTGAAGATGTTATCAGTTAACATTACAGTGGATCTGAATCCAACCTGACTGATGGCCTTATAAAAGAGAAGACACAGAGACACTGAGGGAAGACATCCATGTGAACACCAAGGCAGAGATGGACTTATGCTGCAGATGGAAGTCGAGGATGCCTGCGGCTGCCAGCAGCTGGGAGGGACAGGAAGGATCTTCCTCTAGAGCCTTCGGAGAGATAGCAACCCTGCCAATACCCTGAATTCAGACTTTGAACATCCAGAACTATGAGAGAATAAATGTCTGTTCTAATAAGCCACCCAGTTGGTGGTACTTTGTTACAGAAGTCCTAGGAAATGAGTACACTGGCAGTTTACAAACATGCTTCTGGAAAACAATCACCATCCCTGACCCATGCCTACCCCTCAGCTTCCAAGACCCATTTTTCTGTTCCCTTCACAATAAAACTTCTTCAAAGAGTTTTCTGTTTTTCAGTTGTTTCTACTTCCTCACCTCCCCTGCTCTCCTCACCCATGCCATTTCAGCCTCCATCCTCACCACTCCCCAAAAACTGTACTTGTCAGGGTCCCCAGTGACCCCACATTGCCAAACCCAATGGTCACTTCTCAGCCCTCATCCTATGGGGCCTCTCAGCAGATGTGGGACAGCTGAGCTCTCCCTCCCTCTTGTAACTTGCCTCATCAGCTCCCAGGAAACCAGGTTCCCTGATGTCCCTACTCCTGCCGTGATTGCTTCTTCTAGATCTCTTTACCTGGTTCCTCCTCCTTAGCTCCTCTAAGGCTGGAGTACCCCGGACTCTTCTGGGACTGGAGCCCCTTTTTGCGTCCACTCATCCCCAAGGAGACCTCATCCAATCCCATGGCTTTAAATACCATCTACATGCAGATAATTCTCAGTCATACCACATTTTCTCCCTTCTACATGCACATATTCTTATATTTTAACATCTCTGAAATTGGGATTTTTATTGAGTATGTGATAGTTTAGCTAGCAGCTTTCTTATCCTGTTGTCACCGAGTCAATTCATAGTGACCCTATAGTACAGAGTAGAACTCCCCCATAGGGTGTCCAAAGAGTGGCTGGTGGATTCAAACTGCCTATCTGTTGGTTAGCAGCCAAGCTCTTAACCACTGTGCCACCAGGGCTCCAGCAGCTTTCTTGGTGATAATAAAATAATACAGTTCTTACAACCAATGGCATCTTAGAACCAATAAAACACAATATGTCTCTAGCCCTGACATCTCCCTGGTACTCCAGAATTTCTTGTTCAGTCTCCTACTTGACACCCCCACATGGTGTCCCATAAAAAAAAAAGCATCTCAAATTTAACATGGCCAAAACAGAGCTGTTGATTGCCAGCCCGCAGGCCTGACCTCCTCCTAGGATCCTCCATATCAGTGAACGAAATGCCCAGCCACCCAGCAGTTCAAACCAAAAGTTGAAGCTTTATCTTAATTGCTCCCTGCCAATAAATTATCAGACACCCTTGTCATCTCAGCTTCCAAAAGACTTCCCAATCTACTCACTCCCGTCCATGTCCCCAACCATCATCCTAGCATGAGCCACCATCATCTCACACCTGTGTCTGTTCTTCACATGGAGCCAGAGGTCTTTTCAAAACTTAAATCAGGAACCCAGAAAAAGAAGAACAAAGTAAACTCAGAGCAACCAAAGGAAGGAAATAAGAAAAGTAAGGAGCAAAAATCGATGAAAGTGAAAACAGAAAGCCAGTAGAGAAAATCAATGAAACCAAAGCTGGTTCTTTGAAAAGATCAATGAAATAACAAATATCTAGCAAGATAGACAAAGAAAAAAAGAGAGAAAAGACACAAATTACCTATATCATGAATGAAATGGGGATGTTACCATACACAAAAATTTAGCAACTTAGATGAAAAGGACCAATTCATCAAAAAACACAAATTACCATACTCATTCACTATGAAACAGATAATGTGGAAAGCCCTATAACTATTAAGAAAATTGGATTTGAAATTTTAAAACTCCAAAAGAGAAATCTCCAGGTGCAGATGTCTCGCTGGAGAATTCTACCAAACATTTAAAGAGGAATTGACACCAACTCTACAGAATCTCTTCAGGAAATAGAAAGGAGGGAACACTTCCTAAATCATTTTATGAGGTCAGTTTTACTATGATACCCAAACCACACAAAAATATACAAAACAAACAAAATAAGAAAACTATGGACCAATATCCATCATGAATATAAACACGAAAATCCTTAACAAAATATTAGCAAACGGAATTCATCAATCAATAAACCAACTGACGTTTTTTCCAGGAATGCAAGCCTGGTTCAATACTTGAAAATTGATCAGTGTAATCCATAATAGTAATAAAGAAGGAAAATCACAGGATTTTATCAATGGATGCAAAAAAAAATTTTTTTTTTAATAAATTCAACACTCACCCATGATAAAGACACTCAGAAAAATAGTAATAGAGGGGAACTTCCCAACTTGATTTAAAAAAAAAAAAAAAGGCATCTACAAAAACACTACAGTTAGCATTATACTTAATGGTGAAACGTGTTCCCCAAAGATTGGGAACAAAGCAAGGTTGTCCACTCTCACCACTCTTCCTCAACATAGTGCTGGAAGTGCTGGCCAGTGCAAAAAGCAGGAAAAAGAAATAAATGGCATACAGATCAGAAAGGAAGAAATAAAACAATCCCTATAAGCAGATGACTTGATTGTCTAGTATGAAATCTCAAGGACTCTACAAAAATACTCCCAGAACTAATAAGAGTGTTCAGCAACGTTGCAGGATATGAGATAAATATACAGAAATTAATTGTACTTCTATATATTAGCAACGAGCACATAGACATCAAATTTAAAATGCAATACTATTTACGGTTGCTCAAAAAATGAAATATTTAGGTGTAAATAAAACAAAACATGTACAGAACTTCAATGCTGAAAATTACAAAATGCTGATGAAAAAAATCTAAAAGATTTAAATAAATGGAGAGATACACCATGCTCGTGGATTGAAAGACTCAACATAGTAATGATGTCAATTCTCCCCAAATTGATACATAAGCTTAATGAATTCCTATAAAAATGCCAGCAAGATAGACAAGGTTATTCTAAAATTTATAAGAAAAGGTAAAGGAACTATAAAAGTCAAAACAGTTTTGAAAAACAAGAATGTCTACCCAATTTCAAGATACAGTATATTATACACAGTAACCAAAACTGTGTGATATTCACAGAGGGACAGACACACAGACCAATGAAACAGAATAGAGAACTTAGAAATAGACCCACACAAATACACCCAAGTGGTTTTTCACAAAGGTGCAAAAGCAACCTAGTGGAGGAAGGATATCCTTTTCAAAAAATGGTGCTGGAGCAACTAGCCATTGATAGGCAAAAAATGAATGTTGACCTAAACTTTGTACCTTATTCAAAAATTAACTCATAATGGATCACGGTTTAATGTTAAATGTAAAACTATACAACTCTTAGGAAAAAAAATAGGAGAAAATCTTTAAGATCTAGGGCTGGCAAAGGGTTCATTGACTTGACACGAAAAGCATGATCCATAAAAGGAAACATTGATAAACTGGACTTCCTCAAAATTAAAAATTTTTGCTCTGTAAAAGATCCTATTAAGAGGATGAAAAGACAAGCTACAGACTGGGAGAGGATATTTGCAAATCACATATCTGACAAAGGACTAATATCTACGATACATAAAGAAATCTCAAAACTTGACAGTTAAAAAAAATCAATTAGAAAATCTGCAAAGGACATGAAGAGACATTTCACTGAAGAGGATATACAGATGACAAACGAGCACATGAAAAGATGTTCAACATCATGAAGCCATTAGGGGAAAATGCAAATTAAAAACACAATGAGATACAACTACACACCTGTCAGAATAGCTAAAATAAAAAATAGTGACAACACCAAATGCTGGTGAGCATACGGGAAACCGGATTCTTCATACATTGCTGATGGGAATGTAAAAAGGCACAGCCACTCTGGAAAACAATTCGGCAGTTTCTTAAAAAACTAAACATGCAACTACCACACGACCCAAAAATTACACACCTGGGCATTTAACCCAGAGAAATGAAGACTTACATTCACATACCAAAAAAAAAAAAAGCCCATGAATGTTTATAGCCACTTTATTCATGATAGTCCAAAACTGGAGACAACCCAGGTGTCCTTCAATAGGTGAATAGTTAAACTAACTCTGGTACATCCACACCATGGAATACTACTCAGCAATGAAAAGGAATGAACACTGATACAGCCACCTGGATGAATCTTCAGAGGATTACGCTGAGTGAAAAAAGACAACTCCAAAACGTTATATACTGTATGATCCCATTTATATAACGTTCTTGAAAGATGCCAAAATACAGAAATTCAGAACAGATTAGTGGTTGCCAGGGGTTAAGGAAGAGAGCTGGGACAGGAGGGAAGTAGGTAGGACTATAAAAGGGCAATAGGAGGGATCCTTGTGGATCTTGTTCTGTATCTTGGCTGCATCAATATCTTAATATCCTGATTGTGATATTGTACTATAGTTTTGCAAGGTATTGTTGGTGTTAGGTGCCATCCAGCTGGTCCCGACTCATAGCAACCTCATGTACTACAGAATGAAACACCACCCAGTCCTGTGCCATCCTCATAATTCTTGCTACGTTTAAGCCCATTGTAGCAACCACTGTGTCAGTCCATCTTGTGAGGGTCTTCCTCTTTTTCACTTACCTTCTACTTTCCCAAGCATGATGTCCTTCTCCATGGATTGCTCCCTCCCGATAACATGTCCAAAGTATGTGAAACAAAGTCTCATCATTTTCACTTCCCAAGAGCACTCTGGCTGTAACTCTTCCAAGACAGATTTGTTTGTTCTTCTGGTAGTCCATGGTCCATTCAGTATTCTTCACCAACACCGTAATTCAAAGGCGTCAATTCTTCTTCAGTCTTCCTTATTCACCGTCCAGCTTTCGCAAGGATACGAGGCAACTGAGAATACCACTGGCTTGGGTCAGGCACAGCTTAGTCCTCAAAGTGACACCTCTGCTTTTTAATATCTTAAAGAGATCTTTTGCAGCAGATATGCCCAATGCAATACATCGTTCAAAACCTCAACCACAAAAAGACAAATAACCCAATTAAAAAATGGGCAAAGGATATGAACAGACACTTCACCAAAGAAGACATTCAGGTGGCTGACAGATACGTGAGAAAATGCTCATGATCATTAGCCATTAAAAAAAAGTAATACAAATTGAAACTACAGTGAGATACCATCTCACCCCGATAAGGCTGGCATTAATCCAAAACACACAAAATAATAAATGTTGGAGAGGTTGTAGAGAGACTGGAACACTTATACACTGTTGGTAGAAGTGTAAAATGGTACAACCACTTTGGAAATCTATTTGGCACTTCCCTAAGAAGCTAGAAATAGAAGCACCATACAATTCAACAGTCCCACTCCTTGGAATATGTCCTAGAGAAATAAAACCCACCACACAAATAGATATATGCACAACCATGTTCACTGCAGCACTGTTCACAAGACCAAAAAGGGAATACTACACAATGATAAAGAACAATGATGAATCTGTGAAACATCTCACAACATGGATGAATCTGGAAGGCACTACGCTGAGTGAAATTATTCAGTTGCAAAAGGGCAAATATTTTATAAGACCACTATTGTAAGAACTCAAGAAGAGGTTTAAACACAGAACAAAACATTCTTTGATGGTTATGAGGGTGGGGAAGGAGGGAGAGGGGAATTCACTAACTAGATGGTAGACAAGAATTAGGTAAAAAGAAGGACAACACACAATACGGGGGAAGTTAGCACAACTGGACTAAACCAAAAGCTAAGAAGTTTCCTGAACACGACCAAACACTTCAAGGGGCACAGTAGCAGAGGCGGTGGTCTGGGACCATGGTTTTGGGGGACACTAGGTCAACTGGCTTAACAAAGTTTATTAAGAAGATGCTCTGCATCCTACTTTGGTGAATGGCATCTGGGGTCTTAAAAGCTTGCAAGCGGCCACCTAAGATGCATCAATTGGTCCCAACCCACCTGGAGCAAAAGAGAATGAAGAACACAACACCAAAGACACAAGGAAAATATTAACCCAACAGACAAAAGGGCCACATAAACCAGAGACTCCATCAGCCTGAGACTAGAACTAGATGGTGCCTGGCTACCACCAATGGCTGCCCTGACAGGGAACGTAACATACAGTCCCTGACAGAGCAGGAGAAAAGAGTGGTGCAGAGCTCAAATTCACGTAAAACGATCAGACTTAACAGTCTGGCTGAGACTACAGGAACCCCAGAATCCATGGCCCCCAGACTCACTGTTAACCCAGAACTAAAACAATTCCCAAAGCCAACTCTTCAGACAAAGTTTAGACTGGACTATAAAACATAAAATAATACTCATGAAGAGTGTGCTTCTTAGTTCAAGTAGATACACTAGACTAAACGGGCAGCTCCTGTCTGGGGCGGGATGAGAAGACAGAAAGGGATAGGAGCTGATTGAATGGCCACAGGAAACTCGGGGTGGAGTGTGCTGTCACATTATAGGGATTTCGACTACGTCACCTAACAATATGTGTATAAATTTTTGTATGAGAAATTAACTTGAGCTGTAAACTTTCACCTAAAACACAATAAAAATTTTTTAAAAAGTTAGATTTCTTGACATTTGCTTCCATGGGCATTGATTGTGGATCCAACTAAAATAAAATCCTTGTCAGCTTCAATATTTTCTTTGTTTATTGGTCCTGTTGTCAGAATGTTTGCTTTCTTTATGTTGAGGTGTAATCCATACTGAAGGCTGTAGTCTTTGATCTTCATCAGTAAGTCCTTCAAGTCCTCTTTGCTTTCAGCGAGCTAGGTTGTCATCGGCATATTGCAAGTTGTTGATGAGTCTTCCACCAATCCTGACACCCCGTTCTTCTTCACAGAGTTACCACTGGGGAAAACAGGGTAAAGAGTACATGGGAACTCTCTGCATTATTTCTTACAACTGCACATAAATCTACAATTATCTCAAAGTAAGAAGTTTAATTAAAAAAACCTAAAGCAAGTCATTTCTCTCCTCTACTTAAAACCCTCAGTGGCTTCCCAATACACTCTTCCAATAAAACCCAAAGTCATCACGATCGGTCCTTGCCTATGCTCTCCTCCTCATCTACTCTGCTCTCGGACAATGACTTCTCTGTTTCTTCATGGAAGATCTCCCCATATCAGAGCCTTTGCAACAACTATCTTCTCCCATTCTTCACACCACAGCTCCTTCTCATAACTCAATGTCATCTTTTCAAAGAGACTTTCTCCTGATTGTTCTACAGTAGCCCCCAAGCCAGGCTTAGTAACATCACCTTATTTTAATTGTCTGTACTCACTGCTGGGGGAAATTTTTTCTTGTTTACTTATTGCTTTATTGTTGGTCACCACCACCACCACCCCAACTAGAATATAAATTCCATGAAAGAGAAAAATTGTTCTTATTTTCCAGTATATTTCCATCTGGCACTGAGCAGACTTTCAATAAATATTTCTTGTTGGTATTGTTGTTATTAGCTGCCACTGAGTCAGCTCTGACTCATGGCAACCTTATGAATAACAGAATGAAATGTTGCCCAGTCCAGCGCCATCTTCATGATCATTGGTATGTTTGAGTCCATTGTTGTGGTTATTGTGTCAATCCATCTCATTGAGTGTTTACTTTAACAAATATGACATCCTTTTCTAGTGACTGGTCTTTACTGATGACGTTTCCAAAGTAAGCCGAAGTCTCACCATCCTTACTTCTAAGTAACAGTATGATTGCATTTCTCCTAAGACTGATTTGTTTGTTCTTCTGGCAGTCCATGGTATATTTCATATTCTTTGCCAACACCACAGTTCAAATGCATTGATTCTTTTTCTGTTATCCTTTTTTACTGTCCAGCTTTTGCACGCATATGAGGCAACTAAGAAGACCATGGCTTGGATCAGGAGCACTTTAGTCACCAAAGTGACATCTTTGGTTTTTAAAACTTTAAAGAGGTCTGTTGCAGCAGATTTTCCTAATGCAATATGTCATTCGACTTAATTATTGATCCAAGTAGAATGAAATCATTGACAACTTCTATTCTTTCTCCATTTATCAAATGAGTGTGTGAATAAATGCAATGAAAGAGATATACATGGAGTCTTGGGGGCAAAGTGGCACAGGAGGGATCTGGGATACATGCCAGTCCCCTAATGCATTCTGAATAGGCTTCAGTGTGCCCCAATTGTGTGATACACACATTTTCACACTTTTGTCATAAAAATGTCATCAGGACACTACAAGATAATGTATTGACTTCATATCCATTACTGTCGAGTCAATTCCATCCCTATAGGACAGAGTAGAACTGCCCCATAGGATTTCCAAGGAGCAGATGGGGGATTTGAACTGCCAATCTTTTTTGGTTAGCCAGCTGAATGCTAACCACAGCACCCGGGCTCCGCTTGCTTCTCAGCACTCTGCAAAGAGAAGCCCCACGATGGATTGCCTGCAAGCTGATCCCCAAATACAGCTATGCAGAAACGAAGAAACACTTCTCCCTCCTGTGGCCCCAGGCCAGACTTCACCCCCAAGCAGTGGCTGGAGGCAGGAGGACACAGGTGCAGACCCAAGCACTCAGGTAGCAAACCAGTGCTTGCTGTCTCTCACCAGCCACCGTTTATTCATTGGGTATTTGTCATGGATTGAACTGTGTCCCCCCAAAATATCTGTCAACTTGGCTAGGTCATGATTCCCAGTATTGTGTGACAGTCTACCATTTTATCATCTGATGTGATTTCCCTATGTGTTGTAAATCCTATGGCTATGATACAAGAAAATGGATTGGGGCAATTATTTTGATGACACCTACAAGATTAGATAGTGTCTTAAGCCAATCTCTTTTGAGATATAAAAGAGAGAAGCTAGCAGAGAGACATGGGGACCTCAGACCACAAAGAAAGTAGCGCCGGGAGCACAGCACATCCTTTGGACCTGAGGTTCCTGTGCTGAGATGCTCCCAGACCAAAGGACGACTGATGCACCATAAGGACCTTCCTCCAGACCCGACAGAGAAAGAAAGCCTTCCCCTGGAGACGGCACCCTGAATTTGGGCTTCTAGCCTACTTGACAGTCAGAGAATAATATTCAGGTGGGATATACTCAAGGTTGTACTTTGGCTCTTGAGGACTTGTTTTAATTTCTTCAGCTTCAAGTTGAACTTGCATATGAGCAACTAATGGTCTGTTCAGGAGTCAGCCCCTAGGCTTGTTCTGACTGATGATATTGAGCTTCTCCATTGTCTTTTTCCACAGATGTAGTTGACATGATTCCTGTGTATTCCATCCAGCAAGGTCCATGTGTATAGTTGCCGTTTACGTTATTGAAAAAAGGTATTTGTAATGAATAGGACATTGGTCTTGCAAAATTTTATCATGTGATCTCCAGTGTCATTTCTATCACCAAAGCCATGTTTTCCAACTACTGATCCTTCTTCTTTGTTTCTCACGTTCACATTCCAATCACCAGTAATTATCAATGCATCTTGACTGCGTGTCTGATCAATTTCAGACTGTAGAACTTGGTAAAAATCTTCAATTTCTTCATCTTTGGCATTAGTGGTTGGTTCATAAATTTGAATAATAGTCGTATTAACTGGTCTTCCTTGTAGGCATGTTGATATCATTCTATCACTGACAGCATTGTACTTCAGGATAGATTTTGAAATGTCCTTTTTGACAATGAATGTGCAGCCACTCCTCTTCAATTTGTCATTCCCAGCATAGTAGATCATATGATCGTCTGGTTCAAAATGGCCAATATTAGTCTATTTCAGCTCACTAATGCCTAAGATATCGCTCTTCAAGTATTCCATTTCACTTTTTTCAACTTCCAAATTTCCTAGATTCATACTTCATACATTCCGTGTTCTGATTATTAATGGACATTTGCAGGCGTTTTATTCTCATTTTGAGTCAGGCCACATCATCAAAGTAGGTCCCTAAATCTTTACTCCATCCATGTCATTAAGGTCTGCTCTACTTTGAGGAAGCAGCTCTTCCCCAGTCGTATTTTGAGTGTCTCCCAACCTGAGGGACTCATCTCCCGGCACCATATCAAACATATCAACATATCAAACCGCTACTCATACAGTTTTCACTGCCCAATTTTTAAGAAGTAGATTGCTAGGCTACTTCTTCTTTGTCTTAGTCTAGAAGCGCTGCTGAAACTTGCCCACAAAGGGTGACCCTGCTGATATTTGAAATACTGGTGGCATAGCTTCCAGCATCACAGCAACATGCAAGCCACCACAGTATGGCAAACTGACAGAGGAGTAGTGGATAATAAATAGTAAAAAAAAAACAAAACCCAGTGCCTTGGAGTCGATTCAGTAAATAATAGTAGTGATAATAAATAAGATCACAAAAATGGAATTTCTCTAAAAAAAAAAGGAATTAATGTTTAATCACCAAAGTTCCCACTAGCTAAATTTTGAAAGCAAAGGCAAAGTTCATGACAAATGTCTGTTTGCTCTGACTGAACTTTCTGCTTTCAGCTCCTTACCCCAAGGAGGAGAAAAGAACTCCTGGAAAGACCAATAAAAACCCACACTGAAGACACCAAGGCTTCTGAAACCTTGTCCAGGAAACCATTTAAGTCATAAAGCAGAGAGCAAGTGTAAAAAATAATGATCACTTGAAAATGTTTCAGTCAAGTTCAGTGACTCAGTAGTTAAGTTTATTCAGCTGTTCTTAGAGGCACATTGTTGTATTTTAAAAGTATGAAAACCTCAACTTGTCATTTTGACATTAAGAGAGCCAGCCCACCATGCTCTTCTTTCCAAGGTTTTTCAGTAAAGAACCCGGGCCGTTTATTTTCTAAAACACAGACACAATGCAGTGCTCACACATACTCTTTTTCACTTCCACTCTGGTAGCTGACGTTAATAATGAAATTGTGGTGAAAGTCCAATTTGGCTAACATCCGTAGAGACGAAAAGTAAGTTAGAAATTCACAACTCTTCCTGTTTATAACCCAACTCTGAAGATAATGTTAGTTTTTCTTTTTTTTTTAAACAGATTTCTTCATATACCACACAATTCACCCAATTAAAATGTACAATTCACTGGTTTTAAGTATACTCACATTTATGTGAAACCAACGCCTCAGTCAATTTTAGAACATTGCCAACACCTCAAAAAGAAACCCTAAGAGATGGCCCAAGATGGCAGCTTAGTCACACACCCCATGCCGTCACCCTACAGCGAAGAACCAAGAAATCAAGTGAAACAGATACAGGTGACAATCTGAGAACCCAGAACAGCAAATGGAGGGACAAAGAATTAGATTGAATACCCAAGGGAAGGATCAGATGAATGGATAAACCAAGTGTGGTACATACATACAACAGAATACTACACAACTATAAAGAATAATGAAGAATCTGAGAAACATAACGTGGATGAATCTGGAGGACATTATGCTGAGCGAAATAAAAATAAAGCCAATCACAAAAAGACAAATATTACATGGTCCCACTATTATAAAAAGTCAAGAACAGATGTACACGCAGAAAGCAAAGTTCTTTGATGGTTATCGGGGGGGGGAGGGAAAAGGAGGGAGAATCACTTTCTAGATAGTAGACACTTGTTACTTTTGATGATGGGAAAGGCAATCCCAAATATGGGTGAAGTCAACACAACTTGACCAAGGTAAATAAACACACTAAGAAGTACACAAGAAAAAGGGACAATTTCAGTAAATGCTATAACATATACAATTTTCAACAACAGTGAAAACAACCAAAAAATATGTGTGTGGTTACATAGGTAGATACAGATGCATGTGCGTGTATGGGAAGGCATATTCCAGTAAATGCATGGGCACGTACAGGTGTATCTGTAGGCACGCGTATATACACGTTTGTGTGTGCTGCTTATATATCCATAGATATAACAAACCACGTAGGAGGCACAGTTATTGAGGCTTCCTACACATAGGCAAACGACTCAAGGAATTGGTTTACTGGGTCAAAAGGCTTGGGACCATGGTCTAGAGGAGCAACTTAGTCACAAAGACAATGTTCTACATCACAGTTTGCTGAGTAGCATCTGGGCTCTTAAAAGCTTGCGAGCAGCCATCTAAGATAAAACTATTGGTCTCTACTCACAAGGGGAAAAGAGAACGAAGAAAATCAAAGGCTCAAAAAAGAAACTAGTCCATGGGACTAACAGCCCACACAAACCACAGTCTCTTCTAACCTGAGGCCAGAAGAACTAGATGGTGCCCAACTACCACTACTACCACTACCAACCATTCTGACCAGGGACACGATAGAAGGTCCCAGATAGAATGGGAGAAAAATGTAGAACAAAACTCAAATTCCTACAAAAGGCCAGTCCTACTGGACCAATAGACACTAGAGGAACCCCTGAGAATATTGCCCTAAGAGATCCTTTCAACTTGGAATTGAAGCTATTTCTACCGGTTACCTTTCAGCCAAATAACAGATTGGCTTATAAAATAAACAATATCAACCATGAATAATGTGTTTCCTTAAACAAGTAACTATATGAGACCAAACAGTCAACATTTACCCAAAATCAAAGATGCGAAGGTAAGTAGGGAAAGGAAAGCTAGATCAACGGAAACCAAACATACAGAATGAAAATGAGAATGCTGACACGTTGTAAAAATTGTAACCAATGGAACAGAATAATTTGTATAAGAATTGTTAAAACTAAAACACAAACGCGCTGTCGCTGAGTTGATTCCGACTCACAATGATCCTACAGGACAGAGTAGAACTGCCCCATAGGGTTTCCAAGGCTGTAATCTTTACAGAAGCAGACTGCCAAATCTTTCTCCCGAGGAGTGGCTGGTGGGTTTGAACCCCCAATCTTTCCGTTAGCAGCCAAGCACTTAGCCACTGCACCAACAGGGCTCAAAATTTGTTAAAAGGAAAGAAGCCAGTCCCAACAGACCACATGTTATATGATTCCATTTATATGAAAGTCCAGAACTGAAAAATCTATAGAGACAGAAAGTAGATCAGTGGTTGCTCAGGATGGGAGGGTGGGTGATAGCTAAAGGGTATGGGGTTTCTTTTTTTTCTTTTCCCAATAATATTTTATTGTGTTTTAGGTGAAAGTTCACAAAGCAAAAATTGTTCAAGGGGAACCAAACTTGCTGTGTAAACTACATTAGGTCTCACTCTTTCTGTTGTACCATAATATGGCTTTTGATGAATGCATAATGTCATGTGTCCACCATTACAGTATCATACAGAATAGCTTTATAGTTAAGTCTTAAAGTCAGGCAGTGTCATTCCTCCAAGTCTGTTCTTCTTCAGGATTGTGTTGGCTATTTGGGGTCTTCTGCCTTTCCATATGACTTTAGAATCAGTTTGTTGTTAATCCACAAAATAAATTGCTGGGATTTTGATTGGAATTGTGTTGAATCTATAGATCAATTTGGGAAGAACTGACATCTGTTATGGATTGAACTGTGTCCCCCAAAATGTCTGTTAACTCGGCTAGGCCATGATTCCCAGTATTGTGTGATTGTCCACCATTTTGTCATCTGATGTGATTTTCTTGTGTTGTAAATTCTAACCTCTATGATGTTAATGAGGCAGAATTACAGGCAGTTATGTTAATGAGACAGGACTCAATCTACAGGATTAGGTTGTACTTTGAGGCCATCACTTTTGAAATATAAAAGAGAGAATTGAGCAGAGCTGATATGGACCTCCTGCCCCCAAGAAAGCAGAGCCGGGAGCAGAGTGCATCCTTTGGACCTGCAGTCCCTGCAGTAAGAAGCTCCTAGACCAGGAGATTGATGACAAGGACCTTCCCTCGGAGCCGACAGAAAGAGAAAGACCTTCCCTGCTGCTGGCACCCTGAATTCAGAGTTCTAGCCTACTGGACTGTGAGGGAACAAACTTCTCTTTGTTAAAGCCATCCACCTGTGATATTTCTGTTATAGCAGCACTAGATGACTAAGACAGTTTGTAAATGTTGAACCAACCTTGTATACCTGGATAAATCCCACTTGGTTGTGGTTTATCCTTCTTTTTATACATGGTTGTATTTGATTTGCTAATATTTTTTGAGGAATGTTACATCTATGTTCATGAGAGACAGTGGTCTGTAATTTTCCTTTCTAGTAATGTCTTTGTCTGATCTCGGTATTAAGCTAATGTTGGTCTCATAGAATGAGTTGCAAAGTGTTTCCTCCTCTTCTATTTTTTTGGAAGTGTTTGAGGAGGATTGGTATTAATTCTTCTTTAAATGCTTCATAGAGTTCACTAGTGAAACTATCTGGGCCTGGCGTTTACTGTTTTGGAAAGTTATTAATTGTCAATTGAATATACGTAACAACAAAAACTCATTGCCGTTGACTTGATTCCAACTCATAGCGACCCTACAGGATGGAGTAGAACTGCCCCACATGGTTTCCAAGGAGCATCTGGTGGATTCAAACTGCCAACCTTTTGGTTTGCAGCCATAGCCATATGCTACCAGGGTTTCCTTAATACATATAGGCCCATACAAATTATCTATTTCTCTTTGTGTGAGTTTTGATACATTGTGTCTTTCAAAGAATCGGTCTATTTCGCCTAAGTCACTAAATTTGTGGGCCTAGAGTTGTCCATAATACTCCTTTACCATCCTTTTAATGTCCATGGGATTACCTGTGATAGTCCTCCAATAGTATTCCACTGTGTGGATATACCACAATTTCTTTATCCATTCATCAACTGATGGACATTTGGGTTAATTCTATCTTTTGGCTATTATGAATAATGCTGCTATAAACATTCATACACAAGTTGTCGTGTAGACATGTGTTCTGACTTCTCTTGGGTATATACACGTTGTTGTTGTTAGGTGCCGTCGGGTGGGTTCCGACTCATAGTGACCCTGTGTACAACAGAATGAAACACTGCCCAGTCCTGAGCCATCCTTACAATCACTGTTACGCTTGAGCTCATTGTTGCAGCCACTGTGTCAAACCACCTCATTGAGGGTCTTCCTCTTTTCCGCTGACCCTGTACTTTGCCAAGCATGATGTCCTTCTCCAGGGACTGATCCCTCCTGACAACACGTCCAAAGTATGTAAGACGCAGTCTCGCCATCCTTGCTTCTAAGGAACATTCTGGTTGTACTTCTTCTAAGACAGATTTGTTCGTTCTTTTGGCAGTCCATGGTATATTCAATGTTCTTTGCCAACACCACAATTCGAAGGCATCAATTCTTCTTCAGTCTTCCTTATTGATTGTCCAGCTTTCACATCCATAGGATGCAATTGAAAATACCATGGCTTGGGTCAGGCAGACCTTAGTCTTCAGGGTGACATCTTTGCTCTTTAACACTTTGAAGAGGTCCTTTGCAGCAGATTTGCCTAATGCAATGCGTCTTTTGATTTCTTGATTGCTGCTTCCATGGCTGTTGATTGTGGATCCAAGTAAAATGAAATCCTTGACAACTTCAATCTTTTCTCCGTTTATCATGATGTTGCTCCTTGGTCCAGTTGTGAGGATTTTTGTTTTTCTTATGTTGAGGTGTAATCCATACTGAAGGCTGTGGCCTTTGCTCTTCATTAGTAAGTGCTTCAAGTCCTCTTCACTTTCAGCAAGCAAGGTTGGGTCATCTGCATAATGCAGGTTGTTAATGAGTCTTCCTCCAATCCTGATGCCCCGTTCTTCTTCATATACTCCGGCTTCTTGGATTATTTGCTCAGCATACAGATTGAATAGGTATGGTGAAAGAATACAATCCTGACGCACACCTTTCCTGACTTTAAACCAATCCATATCCCCTTGTTCTGTCCGAACAACTGCCTCTTGATCTATGTAGAGGTTCCTCATGAGCACAATTAAGTGTTCTGGAATTCCCATTCTTCGCAGTGTTATCCATAGTTTGTTATGATCCACACAGTCGAATGCCTTTGCATAGTCAATAAAACACAGGTAAACATCCTTCTGGTATTCTCTGCTTTCAGCCAGGATCCATCTGACGTCAGCAATGATATCCCTGGTTCCATGTCCTCTTCTGAAATCGGCCTGAATTTCTGGCAGTTCCCTGTTGATATACTGCTGTAGCCGTTTTTGAATGATCTTTAGCAAAATTTTGCTTGTGTGTGATATTAATGATATTGTTCAATAATTCCACATTCGGTTGGATCACCTTTCTTGGGAATAGGCATAAATATGGATCTCTTCCAGTCAGTTGGCCAGGAAGCTGTCTTCCATATTTCTTGGCATAGACGAGTGAGCACCTCCAGTGCTACACCTGTTTGTTTAAACATTTCAATTGATATTCCATCAGTTCCTGGAGCCTTGTTTTTCGCCAATGCCTTCAGAGCAGCTTGGACTTCTTCCTTCAGTACAATCAGTTCCTGATCATATGCCACCTCTTGAAATGGTTGAATATCGACTAATTCTTTTTGGTACAATAACTCTGTGTATTCCTTCCATCTTCTTTTGATGCTTCCTGCGTCATTTAATATTCTCCCCATGGAATCCTTCACTATTGCAACTCAAGGCTTGAATTTTTTCTTCAATTCTTTCAGCTTGAGAAACACCGAGCATGTTCTTCCCTTTTGGTTTTCCATCTCCAGCTCTTTACACATGTCATTATAATACCTTACTTTGTCTTCTCAAGCCGCCCTTTGAAATCTTCTGTTCAGTTCTTTTACTTCATCAATTCTTCCTTTTGCTTTAGCTGCTCAGCGTTCGAGAGCAAGTTTCAGAGTCTTCTCCGACATCCATCTTGGTCTTTTCTTTCTTTCCTGTCTTTTCAATGGCCTCTTGCTTTCTTCATGTATGATGTCCTTGATGTCATTCCACGACTCGTCTGGTCTTCGGTCACTAGTGTTCAATGCGTCAAATCTGCTCTTCAGATGGTCTCTAAATTCAGGTGGGATATACTCAAGGTCATATTTTGGCTCTCGTGGACTTGCTCTGATTTTCTTCAGTTTCAGCTTCAACTTGCATATAAGCAACTGATGGTCTGTTCCACAGTCGGCCCCTGGCCTTGTTCTGACTGGTGATATTGAGCTTTTCCATCGTCTCTTTCCACAGATGTAGTCAATTTGATTTCTGTGCATTCCACCTGGCGAGGTCCATGTGTATAGTCGCTGTTTATGTTGGTGAAAGAATGTATCTGCAATGAAGAAGTTGTTGGTCTTGCAAAATTCTATCATTCGATCTCCGGCATTGTTTCTATCACCAAGGCCATATTTTCCAACTACTGATCCTGCTTCTTTGTTTCCAACTTTCTCATTCCAATCGCCAGGAATTATTAATACATCTTGATTGCATGTTCGATCAATTTCAGACTAGCAGTTGATGAAAATCTTCTATTTCTTCATCTTTGGCTCTAGTGGTTGGTGCGTAAATTTGAATAATAGTTGTATTAACTGGTCTTCCTTGCAGGCGTATGGATATTATCCTATCACTAACAGCGTTATACTTTAGGATACATCTTGAAACGTTCTTTTTGACGATGAATGCAACACCATTCCTCTTCAACTTGTCATTCCCAGCATAGTAGACTGTATGATTGTCCAATTCAAAATGGCCAATACCAGTCCATTTCCGCTCACTAACACCTAGGATATTGATGTTTACGTGTTCCATTTCATTTTTGATGATTTCCAATTTTCCTAGATTCATACTTCGTACATTCCTGGTTCCGATTATGAATGGATGTTTGCAGCTGTTTCTTCTAATTTTGAGTCATGCCACATTGGCAAATGAAAGTCCTGAAAGCTTTACTCCATCCATGTCATTAAGGTTGACTCTACTTTGAGGAGGCAGCTCTTCCCCAGTCATCTTTTGAGTGCCTTCCAACCTGGGGGGCTCATCTTCCAGCACTATATCAGATAATGTTCTGCTGCTATACATAAAAAAAAAAAAAAAATTTTTTTTTTTATAGGAATGGAAAATTGCTAGGTCATATAGTAACTGTGGCTGATAACATGTGATTGATAGTCATGTGTTAACTTGACTAGACCATGATTCTCAGTATTATGTGATTATCTTTCATTTTGTGATCTGATGTATTTACCCTTCATTTTTGTGATCTGATGTGATTATCCTCCATTTTGTGATCACCCATAAGTAATATAATATAATCACCTTCATGATGTGATCTAATGTGATCAGCTGATTAGTTGTAAGGGGGATTTCCCTAAGGGTGTGGCCTGCACCCAATATATATATGGATGTTCTAGCAAAGTTCGTTTGCTTGTTCTGGATCCTCTTTCTGGTTCGTCATCATTTGACCTCCAGTTCTTGGGACTTGGGCCAGCAACTTGTTGTCTGACTTGCCACCTTGGGATTCACTGGCTTCTGCAGCCCTCTGAGCCAGCAGCCTGCTGTCTGATCTGCCAATTCTGAGTTCATCAGACCCTGAAACCACATGAGCCAGGAGAAACTTCCAGTCGACACCTGACCCTCGGACTTTGGGACTTGCCAGCCTCCACAACTGCATGAGCCATTTCCTTGAGATAAATCTCTCTTTCTCTCTTTGTATCTATCTTTCTACCTTTCTGTCTGCTATCTATCTATACACGTCACTAGTTTTGCTTCTCTAGAGAACCAGAGGACATACCTTTTACAATAACAGTGAGGAATAAATTTGTTAAGGAAACCCCAGCATCCCTTTTTTTCTACCCCAGCATCCATGAAGATCCCTGTGATTGCTATTTTACATAAGTCAGGTTTGACAGTGGGAACTGTGCTAACTGAATTAAGACACCTAACTACAGTGGGACGGATTGGATCCCATAGTAGTAGGGGCCAAGTGGCAGCACTTCATCAACAAAGACAAGGTGGGCATGGTTACTGTAATGGACAGCAGAGTCAAATCTATCATCAGAATAGTCTTACTCATACGATATTGGCTACTTAGTCATGGTGTCCCTAGGAGTGAAACAGATGGGAAATCTATTAAATATTTACTTGATTTGTATAAGCGGAAGAATTTTAGGTCAAGCAAACGACAGTCTAACTTGAATCACCAGAACAGAGAGTCATGGCCCCTCAATCAATTCCCAGACGTGAGCCAGTTTACAGACCCATAACCCCTTGAATGAAGGGGAAGCGGGGTCCCCTTGAGGAAGGACTTCACTACACTGCCAAAAATTTATACTGTCAGTCTTACTCTCAGCTTTCCCCAAAGTGATCTATAGCCTTTTAAGAGAGTGACAGTTCATCGGAGAAAAGGAAATAAATTTTGGGGGATTACTGGACACTGGTTCTGAACTGACACTAATTTCAGGACACCCAAAACGTCACTGTGGTCCCTCAGTCAGAGTGGGGGTATATGGAGGTCAGGTTATTAATGGAGGCTTAGCTCGGGTCCACCTCATAATGGGTCCAGTGGGTCCTTGAACCCATCCTATAGTGATTTCCCCAGTTCCAGAAGGGATAATTGAAATAGACATAATCAGCAACTGACAGAACCCTCACGTTGGATTCCTGACAGGTGGAGTAAGGGCTATTATGGTAGGAAAAGCCAAATGGAAGTCATCAGAGCCCCCTTTACCTAGGAAAACAGTAAATCAAAAGCAATACCACATTCCTGGAGGGAATGCAGAGATCACTGCCACCATCGAGGACTTCAAGGATGCAGGGGTGGTGATGCCCACCACATTCCCATTCAACTCTCCTATTTGGTCTGTGCAAAAACCAGATGGATCCTGGAGAACAGCAGTGGATTACTGTAAACTTAACCAGGTGGTGACTCAAATTGCGGCTGCTGTTCCAGATGTGGTTTCATTGCTTGACCAAATTAATACATCTCCTGGTACCTGGTATGCAGCTATCGAGCTGGTCAATGCCATTTTCTCAATTCTGGTTTCGAAGGATCACCAGAAGCAGTTGCCTTTAGCTGGCACCAAAAAACAAAAAAACCCACTGCCGTTGAGTCAATTCCGACTCCTAATAATCCCATAGGGTATCCAAGGCTATAAATCTCTGTGGAAGCAGACTACCACATATTTCTCCCATGGATCCGCTGATGGTTTCAAACCACCAATCTTTCCATGAGCAGTTCATCACTTTAACCACTACACCACCAGGGCTCTCTAAAGCCAGCAATACACCTTCACTGGTCTACACCAGGGTATATCAGCTTTCCACTCCTATGTCATAATTTGGTCCACAGGGACCCTGATCACCTTTCCCTTCCACAAAATGTTACACTGGTCCATTACATTGATGACATTATCCAGGTTGGAACTAGTGAGGAAGAAGTATCAATGATCCTATACTAACTGGTAAGACATTTGCATGCTAGAGGGTGGGAAATTAACCCAACACATATTCAAGTGGCTTCCACATCGGTAAAATTTCTAGGGGTCCTGTGACGTAGGTCATGCCAAGAAATTCCTTCTAAAGTGAAGGATACGTTACTGCATCTGGCCCCTCCCACAACTGAAAAGGAGGCACAATACCTAGTGGAGGCAACATATTCCTCATTTGGGTGTGCTACTCCACCCTATTTATCAAGTGACTTGAAAAGCTGCTAGTTTTGAGTGGGGCCCAGAACAAGAGAAGACTCTGCAACAGGTTCAGGTTGCCATGCAAGCCGCTCTGCTACTTGGGCCACATGGTCCAGCTGATCTAATGGTGCTTGAAGTGTCAGTCGCAGATAGAGATGCTGTTTGGAGTGTTTGGAAGGCCCCTATTGGTGAGTCACAGTGCAGACTCTTAGGATTTTTGAACAAAGCCCTGCCAGCCTTTGCAGATACCTACTTTCCTTTTGAGAAATGGCTTTTGGCTTGTAACTGGGCCTTAGCAGAGACTGAACACTTAACCGTGGCCACCAAGTCACCATGCAGCCTGAGCTGCCCATCATGAACTGGGTGTTGTCTGACCCAATGAGCCATAAAGTTGGACATGCACAGCAGCACTCCCCCATTAAATGGAAGTGGTATATATGAGATCAGGCTTGAGCAGTAACTGAAGGCAAAAGTAAGTTGCATGAGAAGTAGCCCAAATGCCCATGGTCTCCACTTTTGCCACATTACCTGCCCCCTCCCAGTCTGCACCTATGGCTTCATAGGGAGTTCCTTATGATCAGTTAACTGAGGAAAAGAAAACTCGTGCCTGGTTTACAGATGGTTCTGCATGACATGCAGGCACCACTCAAAAGTGGACAATGACACTTAAAAGCCTGTGAGTAGCCACCTAGGATACTCCACTGGTCTCACCCCTTCGGGAGCAAGAAGAATGAAGAAAACTAAAGACACAAGGGAAAGATTAGTCCAAAGGACTAATGGACCACATCTACCATGGCATCTGCCAGACTGAGTCCAGTACAACTAGATGGTGCCCGGCTACCACCACTGACTGCTCTGACGGGGATCACAACAGATGGTCCCAGACAGAGCTGGAGAAAAACGTAGAACAAAATTCTAACTCAAAAAGAAAGACCAGACTTGCTGGCCTGACAGAGACGGGAGAAACCCTGAGAGCATGGCCCCCGGACACCCTTTCAGCTCAGTAATGAGGCCACTCCTAAGGTTCACTTTCACCCTTCGGCCAAAGACTGAACAGGCCCATGGAACAAAGCAAGGCTGGAGGGGCACATCAGCCCTGGGGGAGGGACTGGAGGGCACGTGGGAATAGGAAACCTGGTAATAGGAGAACCCAGGGTAGAGAAGGGGAAGTGTTGACATGTCGTGGGGTTTTTAACCAAAGTCATACAACAATGTGTATACTGACCGTTTAATGAGAAACTAGTTTGTTCTGTAAACCTTAATCTAAAGTTCAATAAATAAATAAAAGTGGACAATGACCGCACTACAGCCCCTTTCTGGGACCTCCCTGAAGGATCATGATGAAGGGAAATCCTCCCAGTGGGCAGAACTTTCAGCAGTATACCTGGTTGTTCACTTTGCTTGGAAGCAGAAATGGTCAGATGTGTAATTGTGTACTGATTCATGGGTTGTGGCCAATGGTTTGGCTGGATGACCAGGGACTTGGAAGGAACATGATTGGAAAATTGGAAACAAAGAAGTACAGGAAAGAGGTATGTGGATGGACCTCTCTGAATGGGCCAAAGAACTGAAGATATTTATGTCTCATGTGAATGCTCATCAAAGGGTGACCTCAGTAGAGGAGGACTTTAACATCCTATCAAGTGGATAAAATGATGCATTCTGTGGAAACCAGTCATCCTCTATCCCCAGCCACTCCTGTCACTGCCCAATGGGCCCATGAACAAAGTGGTTATGGTGGCAGGGATGGAGGTTATGCATGGGCTCAGCAACATGGACTTCCACTCACCAAGGCCAACTTGGCTACAGCCACCGCTGAGTGCTCAATCTGCCAGCAGCAGAGACCAACACTGAGTCCCCAATATGGCACTGTTTGTTGAGGCAATCAGCCGGCAATCTAGTGACAGGTTGATTACATAGGACCACTTCCATCATGAAAAGGGCAGTGTTTCATTCTTACTGGAATAGACACATACTCTGGACACAGATGTGCCTTCCCTGCACATAATGTTTCTGCCAAAACTACCAAGCATGAATTCACAGAAAGCCTTATCCACTATCATGGTATTCCACACAGTATTGCCTCAGATCAAGGGATTTACTTCACAGAAAATGAAGTGTGGCAATGGGCCCATGCTCATGGAATTCACTGGTCCTACGACATTCCCGATCATCCTGAAGCAGCTGGCTTGATAGAGCAATGGATTAGCCTTCTAAGGACATAATTACCGCTCTAGCTATGTGCCAATGCTATGCACAGGTGAGCCAACGTTCTCCAGAAGGCTACCTATGCTCTAAACCAGCATCCAATATATGGTGCTGTTTCTCCCACAGCCAAAATTCACAGGTCCAGGAATTAAGGAGTGGAAATGGCAGCGTACCCCTCACTATTACCCCTAGTGACGCACTCACAAGATTTTTGCTTCCTGTTCTCACAACCCTAAGCTTCGCAGATCTAGAGGTCTTAGTTCCAAACGGAGGAATGCTCCCACCTAGAGACACAAAAATGATTTTGTTGGACTGGAGGTTAAGAATGCCACCAGCCACTTTGGGTTTCTCTGGATCAACAGGTAAAGAAGGGAGTTATCATATTAGCTGGTGTGATTTATCTTGATTACCAGTGGAGGTAAAGAAGAGTATGTCTGCAATACATGAGATCCCTTAGAGCATCTCGTAGCACTATCGTGCCCTGTGATTAAAGTCAATGGAAAACTACAGCAACCTAATTCCGACATGACTACTAATGGCCCAGACCCTTCAGAAATGAAGGGTTGATTCACCCCACCAGGCAAAGAACCACCATCAGTTGAGGTGCTTGCTGAAGGCAAAAAAAAAAAAAAAAAAAAAGAAGGCAAAGAGAATATGAAATGGGTGGTGGGAGAAGGTAGTTGTAAATACCAGTTATGATCACATGACCAGTTGCAAAAATGAGGACTGCAATTGTTATGGGTATTTCTTTCTTGTTTTATTATATGTGTATGTGTATGTGCAAAGACCTGGAGTTAGAAAACCAAAGAGGAAGCACACACTGGGCATTTCTCAAGCTGAAAGAACTAAAGAAAAAATTCAATCCTTGAGTTGCAATATTGAAGGATTCTGTGGACAAAACACTGAACTACGCAGGAAGCATCAAAAGAAGATGGAAGAAATACACAGAATCACTGTACCAAAAAAAATTGGTTGATGTTCAACCATTTCAAGAGGTAGCATATGGTCAAGGCCAATGGTACTGAAGGAAGAATTTCAAGCTGCACTGAAGATGCTGTCGAAAAGCCAGGCTCCTGGAATTGATGGAATACCAACTGAGATGTTTCAGCATGCTGATGCGGCACGGGATGTGCTCTTCCATCTATTCGAAGAAATCTGGAAGACAGCTACGTAGCCAATCAACTAGAAGAGATTCATATTTCTGCCTATTTCAAAAAATGGTAATCCAACAGAATGCGGATATTATCGAACAATATCATTAACGTCACACACAAGTAAAATTTTGCTAAAAATCATTCAAAAGCAGTTGCAGCAGTACATAGACAGGGAACTGTCAGAAATTCAAGCTGGATCCAGAAGAGGATGTGGAAAGAGCGATATCATTGCTGATGTCAGATGGGTCCTGCCTGAAAGCAGAGAATACCAGAAAGATGTTTACCTGTGTTTTACTGACTGTGCAAAGGCACTCAACTGGGTGGATCATAACAAAATATGGATAACATTGTGAAGAATGGAAATTCCAGAACAATTAATTGTGCTCATGAGAAACCTGTACATAGATGAAGAGGCAGTTGTTGGAATAGA
Source organism: Loxodonta africana (assembly GCF_030014295.1). NCBI lineage: Eukaryota > Metazoa > Chordata > Mammalia > Proboscidea > Elephantidae > Loxodonta > Loxodonta africana. Next base: position 89,001,910 of record NC_087353.1, on the reverse strand, counting down.
ATAACGGGATATTGTGTGGTTTAAAGTCAGGAAAGGTGTATGTCACCATACTTATTCAATCTGTATGCTGAGCAAATAATTCAAGAAGCTGGGCTATATGAAGAAAAATGGGGCATTAAGATTGGAGGGAGATTCACTCACAACTTGCATTATCCAGATGGCACAACTTTGCTTGCTGAAAGTGAAGAGGACTTGAAGCACTTACTGATGAAGATCAAAGATTACAGTCTTCAGTATGAATTACACCTCAACATAAAGAAAACAAAAACACTCACAACTGGACCAATAAGTAAATCATGATAAACAGAGAAAAGACTGAAGTTATCAAGGATTTTTTAAAATTTGTATCCATAGTCAACACCCATAGAAGCCGTTATCAAGAAGTCAAATGACATTGCATTCAGCTAATCTGCTGCAAGAGACCTCTTTAAAATGTTAAAAAGCAAAGATGTCACTTTAAGTACTAAGGTGTGCCTGGCCCTAGCCATGGTGTTTTCACTCGCCTCATATGCATGTGAAAGCTGCACAATGAATAAAGAAGATAGAAGAAGAATTGATGCATTTGAATTATGGTGTTGGTGAAGGATACCGAATATACCATGGACTGCCAGAAGAACAAATAAATCTATCTTGGAAGAAGTACAGCCAGAATGCTCCTTAGAAGCAAGGATGGTGAGACTTCGTCTCGCATACTTCGACATGTTATCAGAAGGGACCAGTGCCTGGAGAAGGACATCATGCTTGGTAAAGTAGAGGGTCAGCGAAAAAGAGGAAGACCCTCAACGAGCTGAATTGACACAGTAGCTGCAACAATGGGCTCAAGCATAACAATGATTATGAGGATGGTACAGGAATGGGGAGTGTTTCGTTCTGTTGTACACAGGGTCACTATGAATTGGACTGACTCAACAGCACCGAACAACAACAACAAATGGTGGAATGTTATAGGTTGAATTTTGCCCCCCCAAAATATGTGTTTTGAATTCTAATTTCTATGACGGTGATGATAATCCCATTTGGGAATGAGTTATCTTTGTTATGTTAATCAGGCAGGAATGGTGTAGGGTGTATCTTGAGTCAATCTCTTTGAGGTATAAAAAGAGATTAAATGAAAGCTAGCAAAATAGGGGATGAGAGAGGCCAAGCCACAGGAAAACTGCCCAGGATCAGAAGCTCAAAGAAACAAGGACTTTCCTCCAGGGCAAACAGAGAATGAAAGCCTTCCCCTAGAGCTGGCACCCTGTATTCAGACTTCTAGCCTTCTAAACTGAGAAAATAAATTTGTTTGTCAAAGCCACCCATTTATGGTATTTCTGTTATAGCAGCACTAGAAAACTAAGACACTTTCTATGCATAAAAAACTTCAAAGAAACACGTCCAGATACAATAAAACACGTTTAACATAATAATACAGTAATAATAATAATGATACTCGTTGCAAAGTAGTGCCCATTTGTTACTATGAACCATTATATGTACCTTCTCCACAGCTGAAGAGATACCTACAGGGCGAATGTTACCCAAAATACTCAGAATATTCTTTTCTGTAAAATCTTTGAGATCAATTACTTATTATAGACTTTGAACTGAAAAATCTACATTGCACCACCAGGCCACATTTCTGTATTCTACCATCACCTCCTCACCAAACATGTCAACCGCATGCACTAACTATGAGGCCCCTACAGTCCAGGGCCCAAGAGTTGGGAAGAGGATGCTTAGGGGAACCCAAGTCCAAAGTTCTCCACAGACCCCCAAAACCATATGGACACAGAGAGGTCAGGAATCTAAGACTGACCCCCCACCTACAGCCACCAAAAAGCCAAGAAACAATGCAATAGTGACGTCTCATATGTGTAAGGTAGGGGAAACAGAAGGCCAGAGAGGTGTTGCGATGCCCACAGACTACACAGCACAGAGGCCCAGCAGGATGGGGGTGGAGTGGAGCTGGGTAAGAGGGCACCATGGAGGCCCAGCCATGTGCCCAGCGTGGTGTACTGACCAATTGTACTCGGAGAACACATACAGCATGGTGTCCAAGTCCTGGCCACCGGCTGCCATCACCTGCAGCCCCACCATGTAGAGTGGAGCAGCTGTGCTTGAGGCACGCAGATGGTGGGGCTGGATCTTTCTAAGCTTCAAGGGAGGCGGGTGCATGTGGGCTCTCCATTAGGTGCTGTGGGCCACAGCTGGGTGCACCATGCCACAGAAGCCTGCCCACTAGCAGCAGCTGCTCAAGGACCTGCTGCAGCACCTTCACACACAGGAGGAGAGCAACCCATCTGGGAGCCTGTGGGCTGAAACACTGAGTCAGTTTTTTCCTAATAGGCTTTACAGGGGTTAGTTTGTAACTGTGGGTAGTACGTATGTTGAATATTTGTAATTTAGGCTCTGCCTGTACTTTGCTAGATTAAGTTTTTTTTCTAAGCACTTTGAATAAGCTCTCCCATTGCCTTCTGGTCCCCGTTGTTTCTGCTGAAAAGTCTCGTGTTAATCTTATTTGAGATCTATTATAGGAGACAAGTTGTTTTTCTCCGGCTGTTTTCAAGATTTTCTTCTTGTTTTTGACTCTCAGGATTTTTATCATATGCCTGTTTGTGGGTCTTTTTGCATTTATCCCACCTGGAGTTTGTTAAGCTTTCTGGGTGTTTAGTTACTATTTTTCAATAAATTTGGGAAGTTTTCAGCCATCGTTTCTTCAACTATTTTTTCTTCTCCTTCCTCTCTCCTCTTTTTCTGATACTTCCATTACATGCATATTAATACACTTGATGATGTCCCGCATTTCTTTGAAGCTCTGTTCATTGCCTTCTTTTTTTCTCTCTCTGTTCTTTGGTTTGCATAATTTGTATCACTCTATCTTCAAATTTGCTAATTCTTTCTTCTGCCAGTTCAAATCTACTGTTGAACTCCTTCAGTGAGTTTTTTATTTCAATTATTGTGCTTTTCAACTCCAGAATTTCCATTTTATTGTTTTTTATTGTTTCTGTATCTTTATTAATATTCTTTATTTGATGTGACACTGTCATCATTCTTTTACTTCTTTAACCATGCTTTCTTTTATTTTTGTGAACATATTTATAATGGCTACTTTGAAGTCTTTCTGTTAAATTCTACCTGTGGTCACTCTCATAAGCAATTTCTGTTGCCTGTTGTGTTTTTATCTGGCATACGGGTCATACTTTTCTGTTTCTTTGCATGCCTCATGATTTTTTTGTTGAAAACTGGACATTTTATAAAATATATTGTAGCCACTGTGGGTAATGTCCTCCCACCCAGGATTTATTATTGTTATTTGCTTGTCTATTTGCTTAATGACTGGTTGGATTATATTAGTAAGCTCATTTTTCGTTTTTCCTACCCTCCACTCACACACACACAGAGCTAAGCCTCTTATGTTGTTCCTCAGGGGAGCATTGTTTTGGGTATGTCTACAGTCACACCCTGGGATAGCATTAGTATCGGTAAAGCTTTCTTTCTCTCTTTTCCTGACCACATTCAGCTGTTAAACATCACTAAATGCTGGCTAATTGCTCTATTTTTTTCAACAATGTCCTGGGACATAAATTGCTCCACAGATTAATCCAATCAAATGTGACTCCTTTGAAGGAACAGTTTCTGGGGTCAGTGTTTGATACTTGTTTTCACCCCAGAAGAGGTTCTCCCAGCTGTCTTATTCCCCAGTTCTATCTTACATACTAGCCAGCCTACAATCTAGTCTGTATCTTCATTAAATCTACAAATCTTCCAACTGTTGTTCAACACAACCTCCACTGTTCTTGAGATTACTCTTAGGTTTGAACTTCTCCATACTCTGTTGCAAATGAAATCATTTCCTTTGAGAAGGAAAATTCCTCGGGCAAAATCTCTGAGCCAGGGCTCTGGAACTAGGAATGGGGATAACGACAAGCTTCTCTCTGAGTGATACCTCCACTCTAGGGGCTGAACCCTCAGAGGGAAGTAGTCTGAGGTCATTTCAAGCTTGCCTTTCTTAGTGTAGAACCAGCAACTCATGAGATGGGACAAGGGTGGTTTTAACCCCAGTACTCTCAGCATGCTGCATCCAAGGTAGAACCTCTGTTCAATGAATGAAAGCCTGGTCAGAAGAAGGGAACTCCTACCTCTCAACCATCTCAATTAGGCCTTAGCCTCAGCAATAGGTAGCTGGCATGAGAATGATAAATGCCGAAGTCCTGAGAGGGACCTCTCCCCCTGGAGAGGGAGTCCTGTGTTCTTGGCTGCAGCAGTCTAAAGTGGAATATCCATCGTGCTGAGTGGGGAGGGTGGAAGGAGGGAGTAGCAATTTACAGACCAGACTCCACAGATCTTTCTTCTCAAAAGATGCTCCCAGGATTAAGAGATCATGACCTGGTAATCTAAAGCTCCCTGCTGATAAGAAAGGCAGGAGGGTCTTGGAATTTATCTCCTAGGGATGTGGGGGAGAAAGGGGAAAGGAAGACCCTGTGCCCTCTGCTAACAAGGAAGAGGGGTCAGCACTCTTCCCTTCATTATGAATCCACTGGCCATCCCTCTATCACAGCATTTAAAAGTAGCCCTTTCTATTAAAATCGAGATTTCATTATCTAGTCATTCCCTTTGCAGAATGGACTATGTAAAAACACTTGTGCAAGTGTTTAAAAATATAAGTATAATGATGTTCACTGAAGCTTACTTTGTAATAGCAAAAACTAAGAATCTACTTAAATATCCATCAATTGAGGATGTGGGAAATAATGGTCTTTTCCTACAACAGAATACTGCACAACTGTTAAAAATAATAAGGTTCCATTTAAACTGATTTGTTTCCATGGAACAAATGTTCCAAAAGTGGGAGACTATATTATTTGATAACATAATCTAATACTTACATTTTTTTTACATATATCACATATATATGTATAAATGAAGAAAATATCTGAAATGACACACTTTTAATAATAATAATGGGATTGAAGACAAATTCAGAGAGGAGAGAATGTTCATTTTTTACCTTATAGAATTCTGTAATAACTGGAATTTTTTTTACAATGAGTATATATCACTTTCTTTATATAAATTTCTTAAATTTAGAAAATAAATGCAAATCTAGAAAATAAAAAAGCTGCCCCCTCGCCATGACCAGTTCTGTGGCCTGTGGCCCAAGACCAGAGTCTCAACCACATTTGTTGGTTCTTTCATTCATGACTAAGCATGTTCTGTGGTCAGCTCCATGCAGAGCCCTGTAGGGGGCAGAACTTCATGAGGGCAGAGGCACAGGCCCTGGCTCATGGCTTACTCTCCATTTTCAGTGATGAAAACATACCCAAGTTATGATCATCACATGCAAAAATGTTCTATTAGAAACAAAAAAATCAAACCCATTGCCATCGAGTCGATTCCAACTCATAGTGAAACCTAGTGACACAGTGGTTAAGAGCTTGGCTGCTAACCAAAAGACTGAGAGTTCGAATCTACCAGTTACTCCTTGGAAAACCTATGGGGCAGTTCTACTCTGTCCTATAGGGTCACTATGAGTTGCTATGAGATGGTATGAGTTCTGTTAGAAGAGGGTACAAAATCCTCTCCTAGTGCAAAGAAGGCAGAGACAGGGGAGTTTAAGAAGTACAGGGCCAGACAGAGATGGGGAAGGGTCCTTGAGGTAGAGGCCTGGGCTGGACAGGTAGGGGTGGGGAAGAAGGAATAGTCAGTCCCTGGAGCTAGAGAAAGCCCTAGAGAAGGAGGAGGGGCAAGCGAGGCATGGTCTTAGAAGCCATAAATGATGGGCCACTCACTCAGATCTCTCCTTGTAGGGGTGCAGGGGGGTGTACAGCCACTGATGAGCTGTGGTCCAGGGTGGGGCTGGTGAAATAGGCAGGCTGGAGGCAGGGCTGGATTCCCAAGGGCATGATATGTCCACATTCTAGTCTGAAGCCCCAAGGCTGGCCACAAAGTAACCTCTTTAGCCCCACCTGGCCCTTCTCCTCTCTTCTGTCTCTTGGCCCCACTCATTAGCTGTGGCATTCCTTGCCCATCTAACACCCCACTGGATTGTGCGGTCCTGTCAGGTTGGGGAGCACATCCCTTTCATCTTTGCACACACACATACCCCATATGCTGTGTACACAGAAAGTGCTTGATAAATGCACATTCAACTCTTGTCTCCAAGTGTCAACCCAGCCTCCCCCAGCAGCTGTGCTGGAGTTAGATTTATCCAAGGGAAAAGAAAGGAAGGGCAATATGGGCCAGCCCTATGGCCTTTACCTCACGAGGTTGGTGCAGGGCCCGGGCCACCGGCAGCTCTGGTACACGCGCTGGACCACCGTCTCTGAGCCATTCTGCACTTGGCAGGACACAGTCCGTGTTACTGTGTGATGGCACCAGTGTCTGTGGGGAGAGGAGCAGTCACATCAGCCCTGCATGTTCCTAGAGGGACTGACTGCACATCAGAAGGCCATGCTGCCTGAGAGGTCCTCCACAAACCTGGGAGTCATTCTCTTGGGCAAGAGGTCCACTGAGACCCTCTGTCCACCTGGTGGGGAAACGGAGAACACCTACACCCCTTGGCCACCAAGCCCTGGCATCATTTCAGTTTCTCAGTCAGTCAGTCATCAAAAGCACCTTGTAGAATCAGTGAAAACACTCAATCCTTCCCACTGGGAAACCTCACTTTGGTGAGAAATACAGGCCCATAGGAATGCAGGGTAATGGGTACAACCGGTGATGAACACAGGGAACTATGGGAAAAAGAAAGGCCTTTAGCCCAGCAGATTCTAAGGAAGGCCAAACAGCTGAGTACTGATCCATAAGTGTTAGCTGACCAAAAGTTTGGGGGCATTGAAAGGGAACAGCATTAGCAGAGGAGGGAACAGAGTGAGCAAAGGCATGGAGGTCAAAGAGACCACTGCATGTCCAGGGGCCTGCATGCTATTAGATATGGCTGAAAGGCTAGAGGAAGGGGAGGAGCCAGGGAAGAAGTACATTACCTGCCATGCTAAAGGTGGGTTATTTCATAAAGTCGATGAGGAGCCATTGAAGGATTCCATGCAAGAAAGTGACTTGGATGGATCTATGTTTTAGAACAGCCCTTCTGGCTGCAGTGTGTAGGACAGAATGGCCAGGAGAGAGGAAGGCAGAGAAGCCAGTTAGAGGGCTGAGATCCAGAGGAGAGGAGGAGAGGCCTACACTTGGGCAGTGACAGTGGAGGAGGAGGGGACATATGCAAACAATATTAACAGGGTGAGGGCATCGAGATGGTAGATGGAGCACATGTTCCCGCCTCCCCCTCCTATCCTCTTTCCCTAGAAATTTAGAGAGTCCCTAACAACACTGGAAAATGAGAAGCAGTGGGCCTGAGATTTTGAGGAATCTTGAGGGAAAGAAAACAGATAGGACTAACTTGAAGAAGGAATGAACAGCACAACCATGCAGGGGAAAGGATGGAGTCAAAAGTTGGGAGCAGCTCAGAAGGGGCAGATGTGACTAATGGGGCATGGGAGGGACCCAGAGGTGACTGCTAAAGCATTGGTTGGGGGACCACAGTAGAAGAAGCAAGGCAGGTAGACCCAGACCCCTACTTCTGCTGGTGTCAGGAATCAAGCATTGGACTCACTCACCTGCCCTGAGACAGGTGTGGTCAGAGTAGGTGCCTGGCCAGAAAGATGAGCAGAGTCTTAAAAGCTGGTGACCTCCAGAAAGAATGGGGACCCTCCCAAGGCCAGACACTGAATTCTCACACACTTTGCTGGACCCTTCACACATACCATCAACCCTCCAAAAGGCAAAGCTATAGAAAACAGAGACTGGCAGACAAGCTAATGGGAAACCCCAAATACCAAGAATTTCAAATTATTTGAGAAAAAAAAGACCAACACCATGAAAGAAAGGCCCAATAAATCATACAATAAATCACACCTCAGGAAAAACAATAAAGCAAGTAAATGAAGACAATTTTTAAAGCATAATTAATGTTCTGAAATGGATAAGAGAATTTTTCACCCATAAAAATTATAATGAAATTTTAAAAAATCAGATTTCTTAAGAATGAAAAGTATGACTATAAAAATAAAAAGCTCAACAGAGAGGCTGAGGAATAGAGAAGGTGAGCTGGAAATCTCAGCTATGAGCTCTCCCAAGATGTATCGCAAAAGAACAGAGAGATGGAAAATATGAGCAAAAAATGGAAGATCTAGAGATCAGACTGAGAAGTTCCACTATCTATCTATTAGTAGTTGTACAAGGGGAAATCAGAGAGATCAAAGAGAAGTATTTACTTAAGGAAATAAAAAATAAAATTTCCAGAAGCTGAAGAAAGATGTGAGTTCTTAATTTAAAAGGGTGCATTAGTGCTAAGCAAAATGAATAAAAACAGACAAACATTTAGACAAATACTGGCAAAATTTCAGAACACTCAGGATAAAGAGAAAATGCAAAAAGCTGCAGAAAGAAAAGAAAAACAGATAACTTGCAATAAATTGAAATTAGACTTCTTATTAGCGACTTCAGGAGCCCTGGTGGTACAGTAGTTAATCTGCTAATCAAAAGGATGGCAGTTCAAATGCACCAGCCACTCCATGGAAGAAAGATATGCCCATCTACTTCTGTAAAGTCTACAGGCTAGAAAATTTTATGGGGGAGTTCTACTCTGTCCTGCAGGGTAGCTATGAGTCAGAATCAACTCAATGGCAGGTTTTATTAGCAACATCAGATTGAAGAATATAATGATGCAATAGCTTCATTCTGAAGGGAATTCTATGCTCAGCCAAACTATCCTTTAGAATCAAAGACAAGATGAAAACATTTTCAGATGCACAAGGATTCAGAAATTTGACCAGCCACCCTTTCTGAAAGAATTACTAGAGGGTATATTCCATCAAAATAAAATAAAGGATCTAGGAGAAAGATACTAAATATGTGAAGCAGTTGTGAGCAAAGAAACAAGATTTAATAACAGCCTAGATATAAAATACAAGGTGATTTCAACATGGAAAGAGGCACGGTGGGGAGAGACAGTGGTAAAGAGGACAAAGGGAACTAAAGTTGCTGAGATGCCTGTCTTGTTCGAGGAAAGGATATAGAAGTTGAACAATGTTAGTTGTAGCAGAAAAATATACAATTATATGTGTTTTTGAATTTTAAAGATATACACTAAAAGACTAGAAAGAAGGCATAAAACTGACAACCTATGAAAATTAAAACCAAACATGGTTTTAAAAATAAAAAACAAACAAAGCTTAGGCAAGTTTAATAAGAAACCAAAAAAGACATATATTAACATTAGGAGCAAGAAAAAAAATCCAGATATAGGGAATTAAAATAAGTAAACGGCATATACGGTCTGACATCAAAACTTTTCAAAAATCTTGATGACTGGACAATTTTCTAGGAAAACATAAATTCCCAATATTGGCAGGTCAAAAATATGAATCACCGATACCATAGAAGAAAATTAAAAAGTAGTCAAAACAAAGGCCCAAAGTCTGTTAAGTGGGGAAAAGACAGTCTCTTTAACAAATGGTGCTGGCATAACCAGATATCCATCTGCAAAAAAATGAAACAAGACCCATACCTCACACCATGCACAAAAACCAACTCAAAATGGATCAAAGACCTAAATATATAAACTAAAATGATAAAGATCATGGAAGAAAAAATAGGGACAACACTAGGAGCCCTAATACATGGCACAAACGGTATACAAAACATGACTAAAAACGCAGAAAAGAAACTAGATAACTGGGAGCTCCTAAAAATCAAACACCTATACTCATCCAAAGACTTCTCCAAAGGAGTGAAAAGATTACCTACAGACTGGGAAAAAGCTTTTAGCTATGACATTTCTGATCAGCGGCTGATTTCTAAAATCTACATGTTACTGCAAAAACTCAACAACAAAAAGACAAATAACCCAACTAAAAAATGGGCAAAGGATATGAACAGGTACTTCGCTAAAGAAGACATTCAGGTAGCTAAGAGATACATGAGGAAATGTTCACAACCATTAGCCATTAGAGAAATGCAAATCAAAAGTATAATAAGTTTCCATTTGGATTAATGCCAACAATGCTGGCACTAATCAAAAAAACAAAATAATAAGTGTTGGATAGACTGGGACACTTACACACTTCTGGCGGGAATGTAAAACGGTACAACCACTTTGGAAATAAATTTCGCACTTCCTTAAAAAGCTAGAAATAGAACCACCACAGGATCCAGCAATCCCACTCCTTGGAATATATCCTAGAGAAACAAAAGCCTTTACATGGACAGATATATGCACACCCATGTTCACTGCAGCACTGTTTATAATAGCAAAAAGATGGAGGCAAACAAGGCTCCCATCAATGGATGAATGGATAAATAAATTATGGTATATTCATACAATGGAATACTACGCATCAGTAAAGAACAACGATGAATCCGTGAGTCATTTCATAACATGGAGGAATCTGGAAGCCATTATGCTGAGTGAAATTAGTCAGTTCCAAAAGGACAAATATCGTATGAGGGAGGGAGAGGAATATTCACTCATTAGATAGTAGACAAGAACTAATTTAGGTGAAAGGAAAGACAACACACAATACAGGAGAGGTCAGCACAACTAGACTAAACCAAAAGCAAAGAAGTTTCCTGAATAAACTGAACACTTGGAAGGCCAGCAAAGCAGAGACGGGGCTTTGGGGACCATGGTTTCAGGGGACATCGAGGTCAACTGGCATAATAAAATCTATTAAGAAAACATTCTGCATCTCATTTTGGAGAGCAGCATCTGGGGTCTTAAACACTAGCAAGCAGCCATCTAAGATGCATCAATTGGTCTCAACCCGCCTGGAGCAAAGGAGAATGAAGAACACCAAAGACACAAGGTAATTATGAGCCCAAGAGACAGAAAGGGCCACATAAATCAGAGACTATAACAGCCTGAGACCAGAAGAACTAGATGGTGCCCGGCTACGACCGATGACTGCCCTGACAGGGAACACAACAGAGAATCCCTGAAGGAGCCCGAGAACAGTGGGATGCAGACCTCAAATTCTCGTAAAAACACCAGACTTAATGGTCTGACTGAGACTAGAAGGACCCTGGAGGTCATGGTCCCCAGACCTTCTGTTAGCCCAAGACAGGAACCATTCCCAAAGCCAACTCTTCAGACAGAGATTTTACTGGAATGTAAGATAAAAAATGATACTGGTGAGGAGTGAGCCTCTTGGAACAAGTAGACACATGAAACTATGTGGGCAGCTCCTATCTGGAGGGGAGGTGTGAAGGTCGAGGGGGACAGAAGCTGGCTGAATGGACATAGAAATACAGGGTGGAGAGGAGTGTGCTGTCTCATTAGGGGGAAAGCAACTAGGAGTATATAGCAAGGTGCATGTAAGTTTTTGTATGAGAGACTGACTTGATTTGTAAACTTTCACTTAAAGCACAATAAAAATTAAAAAAAGGCTGGAGAGGAATGCTGGTGAGGAGTGAGCTTCTTGGATCAGGTGGACACTTGAGACTATGTTGGCATCTCCTGCCTGGAGGGGAGATGAGAGGGTGGAGGGGGTTAGAAGCTGGCAAAATGGACACAAAAAGAGAGAGTGGAGGGAGAGAGTGGGCTGTCTCATTAGGGGGAGAGTAATTGGGAGTGTGTGGCAAGGTGTATATGGGTTTTTGTGTGAGAGACTGACTTGATTTGTAAACTTTCACTTAAAGCACAATAAAAATGATTTAAAAAAAAAAAGTCATCCTACCATATGTGAGTAATTGTTTAAAAAAAAAAAGTAGTCAAAAGTCAACCCCTCTCCCCAAAAGCACCATGAAATCTAGTTCAAAATCTGGGTCTGCCAGCAATGAGATATCTGAAAAGAAGATTAAGAAAACAATTCCATTTGCAATATCATCTAAGAGTAAATTATCTAGGAATAAATTCACCTGGGGATGTGAAAGACTTATACAGTGAAAATTACAAAACACTGCTAAGAGACACTAAAGATGTTCCATGATTATGGGTTGGAAGGCTTAATATAGTCAAGCCGTCAATACTACTCAAAGCGATCTACAGATACAACCAAATCCCAATCAAAATTCCAACAGCATTCTTTACAGAAATGGAAAAAAGTAACCCTCAATTTTATATGGATTGACAAGAGACCCCAAACAGCCAAAGCAATTTTGAAGAAGAAGAACAAAGTAGGAGGCCTCATACTGCCTGACTTCAAAACATATTACACAGCTACAATAATCAAAACAGCCTGTACAGGTTTTCCCTCACTATCAGAAAGCACTGCATTCCTGTGAAACCTTTCGGAAGCCAAAATGGCGTAAAGCAAAGAAGGAATTACCATTAATTTATATGGGAAAATTTTTTAAGCATTCCCAGACCCAAAAAATAACCTACCAAATTATACCAAGTAACGCATAAAACATAAAATAGCACTAATATATAGTAAAAGCTGAGATGCTGAGTGTAGTTCCCGGGGAAGGTGCTTGGTGACGCCACTCTTGCTGCTCACAGGCATGCTCCTCTTTAAGTGCTCACTGCAAAACAAACGCTGAAGCTATTTCTGCTTTTTGCCTTTTTTCGTAAAAGCAAAAATCCTCTCTGGGCTTCTTTTGGTTAGCGAAAACATGTACTCATGTAATTCTTCCATAAAAACAAAGTGGCGTAAAGGGAATTTTCAAAAGCAGGGGATACCTGCACTGGTTTAATGATAGACACATAGACCAATGGAATAGAATTGAAAACCCAGAATTAAATCCAAACATCTATGGTCCATTGATTTCCAAAAAGGGAGCCAAATCCATTCAGTGAGGAAGGAACAGCCTCTTCAACAAATGGTGCTGGCAAAACTGGATTTCCATTTGCAGAAAAATCAAACAAGATCCATACCTCACACCATACACAAACACTGACTCAAAATGGATCAAGGGTCTACATGTTAAATCTAAAATCATAAATTTCTTGGAAGAATATATAAGAGCAAGGCTTTGAAACCTAATTTTTTTTTAAATTATTGATTATCAAACACAACAACGAATGCACAAGTAACAGAAAACAAAATAGATAACTGGGACCTCGTAAAAGTTAAATACATAATGTTCATCAAAAGACTTTATCAAAAGAATAAAGAGACAACTGACAGGAAAAAAATCCCATTTAACCAATAAGAGTCTAATATCTAAAATATACAGAAAACCTCTACAACTTAACAACAAAACGACAAATAAATGGGCAAAGGACATGAACAAACACTTCACCAAAAAGGATGTTGAAATGGCCAACAGACACATGAAAACATGGTTAACATTATTATCCACCAAGGAAATGCAAATCAAAACCAGGACGAGGTACAGTTTCACTCTCAGATTTAAAAAAAAAAAAAAAAGGCAGAAAATAACAAGTGTTGGAGGGGACGTGGGAAAATTGGAACCTTCACCCATTGCTGGTGGGAACGCAAAATGGTACAGCTGTTATGGAAAACAGTCTGGCCATTCCTCAAAAAAAACTACAGGTAGAGCTGCTATATGCCCTGGCAATTCCACTCCCAAGTATATACCCTAGGGATCTAATAGAAGTGATTCGAACAGACATACGCACACCTATGTTCATTGCAGCACTACTCACAATAGCAAAAAGATGGAAACAACCTAAGCGCCTAACAACAGATGAATGCATAAGTAAAATGTGGTACAGACATACAATAGACTACTACTCTGTGGCACAGAAAAATGAGTTCCCGAAACATCTTAAATGTGGATGAATCTGGAGGTCATTATGTTGAGCGAAATAAGTCAATCACAAAAAACCTAATATTGTATGTTCTCACTTTTATAAAATGACATGAATAGGTAAATACATGGAAACCAATGTCCATTGGTGGTTACCAGTGGTTAAGGGGGAAGGGGGAATGAAGGAGAAGGTACTCTCTAGGTAAAAACCAAACCCGTCGCCATCGAGTTGATTCTAACTCATCGCGATCCTACATGACAGAGTAGAAACTGCCCCGCAGAGTTTCCAAGGAGAGGCTGGTAGATTCAAACTGCCAACCTTTTGGTTCGCAGCTGAGCTCTTAACTACTGCACCACCAGCGTTCCTAGGTAGGAGTCACTTTTTGTTTATAGAAATGGGTAAAGTGGCACTGAATATGGGTGAAGTTTGCACAGCATGACTGATCTAACTGCTATCGATAAGCTATACGTAGGGAAAAGGGATGAATGGGCAAATGCTAGGTTGTACATGGTTTTGAAACAGTAACAACAACCAAAAAGGGTGGGGGGCTACAGATGCTGACACTAATTAGACATAACCAATCACTTCACGGGATTAGTTTTTTTGGTTTCAGAGCTTAAGGCTAGGGTCTTGTGCGACAATTCAGTCAATAGGCATAATATAGTTCTCAAAGTTTATGTTCCACTCCCAGTATGGTGAGTAGCATCTGGGGTCTTAAAAGCTTAAGGGCCATCTACGGTACAACTATTGGTCCTTATTCACCTGGAACAAAAGAGAAAAAGGAAATCCAAGAATCAGAGAAGGAACTGGCCTACAGGACTAATTGTCTACATGAACCACTGCCTCTCTCCACCAGAGACCAGAAGAACTAGATGGTGCCCAGCTACCACTACTAAGCATTCTGATAGGAACACAATAGATAAATCCTGATAAAAAGGGAGAAAATGTGGAACACAACTTCAAACTCTTAAAGAATCCACACTTACTGGACCTTTGGAGGCTGAAGGAGTCTCTGACACTATGACCCTTCAAACCTTGAATTGAAACTATCCCCTGAAGTTACCTTTACACTAAGTAACAATTCAGCCCAAAAAGTAAAGATTGTCGCCTTGAGTATTGTGTTTAAAATATATACAGACCTATATATACATACGTATATACACACAGGAGCCCTGGTGGCACAGTGGTTAAGAGCCTGGTTGCTAATCAAAAGATCAGCAATTCAAATCCACCAGCTGCTCCTTGGAAATCCTATGGGGTAGTTCTACTCTGTCCTATAGGGTCGCTATGAGTCGGAATCGACTTAATGGCAACCGGTTTATATATATAAAAAATATACATATATATATATTTTATACATACATAAAAAAACAAACCAAGCCAAACCCAGTGCCGTCAAGTCGATTCCGACTCATAGCGACCCTACAGGACAGAGTAGAACTGCCCCATAGAGTTTCCAAGGAGCGCCTGGCAGATTCAAACTGCCGGCCCTTTGGTTAGCAACCATAGCACTTCACCACTACGCCACCAGCGTTTCCATATACATACAAATATATATATATATATATGACCAAAGGGTCAACAGCTATTTTAAAGCATGGCTCAGAAGATTGGGGGACAGGGAGAGAAAGTAAATGGAAGTGAAACACCTAGAACAGAAATAACGAGAATGTTGACACAGTGCGAACAATCTAACCACTGTCACTGATCATTACGTCTAGAAACTACAGTGGGAGCAGGTTTTGCTGTGTATATTCACAAAAAATATATATACAGATTTTTTTTTTTTTTGGTAAACCTGTTTCTGCTACCAACCTGCTGTGTGACTTGGGCAATTAGTGACATCCCGTCTCTGAGCCTCAGTTAAATAAAAAATTCTACCTCTCAAGGTTCTTACAAGGACTACCTGAGCATATCCAGGTTAGTGTTGTGTAAACTGTGCAGAACTACCTAAACCGAGGTATCATTATTGGTTATATAGCTACCTACCTAAACCGAGGTTAACAATGGACTAAGGATTGTCCTTCCTATTTTGCAGATGGGGAAAGAGACTGAGAGATGAAATCACCTTAGCCATCGCTACAGCTCAAACCAGAGGCTAAGCTGGGAGGAGAGCCCAGCCCTCCTGCCCAGGGGACCAGCAAGGCCCCCGCCTAACTGATACAAACCGGGATTCCTGTGTCTGCCAGATACCCAGCAAAACCAGGTCAGGAAATGGTATAAGACGTCAGCCACCTGGGCCCTTCCTTCACCTCTGCCAAAGAGTGTCAGAGACACCTTGAGCACTCAGTGTGTGCTGCCAAAAAAAAAAAGAGAGAGTGTGATTCTATTTGGGATGAACTACTGGGATATTCGAGGGCAGATGCTTCACCCTGACATCTGTGCCAGCATCTGGAACAAAAGGAGACCAGCCATACCAGCCACCCCCTGAAGCCCACATTGGTCAAAGCTGTCTATAGGGAAATGAGCTGTGAATTGGAAAACATTTTCAAATGCCTCAAATCATTGTCTCCAGACATTTGATCTTTTAATGGGCTGTGAATGGCTTCCAAAAATCAAAACCTGGCCAAAAACAATGAAGAAGGCAGGCAGAGACAAGGGAAGAGGGCTCGGTGCCTTTGCAGATGAAATTCAAAACCCAGTCCCCTGCCCAGTCACGCGTGGTTCCAGGGACTCTTGGGGTCAGGGCTCTGTTCTGTATGGCCTCGCTCTTAGAGGCCCCGTGACCTGAGCATTTGTCTATGCTTTCTGTTTGGTGGGTGGCATCTCACCACCACCAACGCCATCACCCCCACCCAACCCTGACCCTCGTAGGTGTGCAGTAGTGGGTAAACAGTGTTCTATGGGCTCCAGAAAGACCCCACCCAGAGACAGGCAGGGGAGGAAAGCCACAGGGTTGGTCCTTGAAACCTGAGAAATGAGAGTGCCCTGAGTAGCCTTGGTCAATATGGGAGGGACCGGCATTATCTTTGGACATTATCTCAGCCAAGTTTCTTCATCCTTCTGACCAAGATAGTAAACTTACTCACAGCAAAGTCTTTGGGGATGGGATCTGCTCCCCTCCAGGATCCCTTTCCTTAGGGGAAGAGGCCCACACCACTGGTGAGCAAAAGAGACCCCAGGAAGCTGAACTGGCCACATCCTCAGGCTTGAAGGCCTGATTCCACATTAAGTGTTGGCTTTGTGTCTTGGCCATGCAGTGAAACCTTTAATTTAGGGTCTTCCGAGAAAACAAGTGCTGGCAGTTTCAGGAAATCAGGTCACAATGGACCAGAGCAGCCTTTAAGACACCCTCAGCCCATGCTCACGCCTGAGCATGACTACACCAAACCACCTCCAATGCCACTTGCCACCCAGGGAAGATGCCATTGTAGCCAGTCCCTCCTCCCCATAGCCAAGCCCTGGAAGCACCTCCACCCCTCAGGCCAACCAACCCCTGGTTCTCCCCTGTCCCCAAACTCCAGGTCTCCTATCTGGCCTTCGTTTTGAGACCTGACCTCCAGCTGACCCTCTCACCCACTCCAGGACCCTAAGCTCTGAGGCTGAACCAAGCCCCAGCTTGGATGTGTCCTCCCTCTTGATAGAACAATCTGACCCACCGTATTTCCTAACCCCTGCCACATGCTAAGTCACGTCAACACCTCTTCTTGAACCCCTCTGTATCTGCCCACTTGCCTGGACAGTGGTCAAACATCATCATAGCCCATGGGACACCTCAAGGCACATGATTTTAATTTCTCTAATACTTAATCCACCCTCAACTGCCTCCTCCATCTTGGTGACCAGCTCCGCTATGCCCCTGTCCCCTTACCCAGAAACCCCCAGGAGCAAATCGCCTGAGACTCTGCCTTCTCCCTCCCTCTCTCCCCACAGCCAACTCAACACCCACCCAGGCAATTCTACCTCCCAATACCCCTCAGCCTCTTTCCCTTCCCAATCCCTCCTCCTATCACCCTGATTCAGACATTTTCATCTTCCACCAGGACAGCCTCAGCCCCTCCTAGTCTCCCAGCCTCTAGTCTGGCCTCACAGCCATCTCTCCTCCACATGTTGCCCAAGGTGCTCTCTAAAATACAAATTGGGCCATGTCATCACACCTCTTGAAACCCCACCACCCAAAGAGAAAATGCCAAGCTCCTTGCCCACCTCCCCAGTGTCACCTTCTACCATGCTCCACCTTGCCATTTACACTGTCATGTTGACCTGACTTCACTCATTTTGTTCTTTCTCCCTGGAATGCCATTCTACCTTCCTTCATCTGGCCAACTCTTACTCACCCGGCCAGTCTCCATTTAGCCTCCATCTCCTGGAAGCCTGCCCAGAACCCCTGGCCAGGACAGGGTGCCCACCTCATGCTCCACAGGCCTGGTGACACTTCTATCTTAGCCTTTATACAGGACTTCCCAGGACAGCAGGTTCAGGGCAGGCCTCCATAAAGGCATATCGATCCAGTCCTATGATTCAGAAGGACCTTCGCCTGTCCACATCTACTCACTCAGGGGTCTGCTATGTGCCGTCCCTGACCCTCAGCTCCCATCATTGCACCCACCCGCCTCAACGTTGGGGTGTCTAGTGTCAGATCCATCCCTTCCCCACCTGCCCCACGTTGTTCTAATTACCTGCCCACACCCTACCCAATTCCCCAGAGAGGCCAATTCCAGTGGGTTTGATTGCCAGTTGGGTTCAAAAAGTACAACTAAGTAGAAGTAATGTTTGCAGTTCAAAGGCAGTCTGGAAGGCAGTTCAGAGGGGCAACCTGGATGTATCAGAGGCCACCAGCCATGAAGCAGGGCCCATGGTCCCTTGGCTAGTCCCAAGAGAAATACAGAGCCCAGCTAGTACCAAGAAGAGAGGATCCAACTCTCTGGCACAAACGGTCAGCAGGCCTCCTGTCCATCCAGCTCCTGGACCCTCCTGCAGGCAGAAAGGGGTCCAGCACCCAAGGCCCACTTGTGATCACTAACATTTCCCTAAAGCTTTATGGTTGGCAAAGCATTTTCACATTTCTTATTTAATATTCTCAAGAGTTCTGCAACGTAGGAATTTTATAAATACGAAAATGAAGCCTCAAGAGAAGAAGACTCAAAGTCACATAATGAGTAAATGGTTAGGTTTAGATCTTGAAACCCAGTCTTCTAATTCCAAACCCTAAACTGTTTCTGCCTTCTAATGACGATGAGTGGATGGTTAGGGAGCAAATAAAATACTCCCTGGTAGGCCCTTGGATACCTCCATCAAGGGGCCATCTCACATGAAGAACAGCAAGCATGTTTGAAATCACTGAGACAAAAGGTGGAACCGGTGGAATGTAACTCACCAGTTGAATGTAATTCAAAATAACACCAGTTGAGTGTTAATTTAAGCCACAGCAGGGCTCACAGGGGTGGACTCTAAGCCAGTCCTGCTCCCTTCACCCTCCTCACTGCTGCTACCTGTGTTAGGCCTCCCACTCATCTTCAAACAACCCTAGGAGGTAAGTATTGTTATAGTCCACTTTTACAGATAAGGAAACTAAGGCACAGGGAGGGGGTACATACCATGGCCAAGGTCACCCAACAAGTCAATGGACAACCAAGAGTCAAGCCCAAACCTTTAGCCAATTTGCTACACTGCTATGTTGACTTGAAGCTTACCCCAGGGTACCTGGGTCTCGGCAAACAGTACTCTCTCCACTTGGGGTCATGGTAACCAGAGAGGGTATGCAGCAGACTTAATAGTAGGCTGCTGATGAAAACTGTAGAAGACCAGGAGCTGGCAGACACAGGAGCCTGGGTCTCAGAAGAGAGTCAGGATCCAAGGTAGAGCTCTACAACCCAGAGCATGGAGCCAAATCTAACAAGATGAAACATGACCGGACAAACGTGGAGTCCTGTGGATGAGTCCAAATGGAGTTGAGAGGTTCAGGCCAACAATAAGTTCAGTGTGAGTCAGCGGTGTGTGTCATGGCCTTCAAAAAGCAAAGGCAACCCCAGGCTTCCTTAATAGCAGAACAACAGTCGAGAACAAGCCTGCTCCTTGCCACACCTGGACAGTCACAATGTGGTGGACATGGGCTGTGCCACTTAGATTTCCTGCATGAAGGACTTTTCACTCTAGCTGCTAGAAATACTGTCAGTAGACACCCTTCAGCAGTCAGCCCAGAGCTGCCCAGAGCTGCCTCACCCAAGGCCATGTTCTTACCAGGGCAGGCCACATCCAGGGACTGATGGATGTGGGAGATTAAAGGCCCAGCCACCTCAGCCCAACTCAGGACAACTCAGAAGGCCCATTCTAGCTGCAGGGCTCCCCGTGGGGTAGATGGAGGCTATCACTGGACCTACATCACAGCTCAACTCCTGCTCACTCCTGCTCAGTCCCCTTCCTTCCACAGAGGTCAATCCCTAACAAACATCCTCCACGTTAGACTCCATTTTAGTCTGCTTCCAGGGGCTGAACCTCTGAGATGACACCTGGGTGTCTGTCACAAACCCCAACAAGAAAAGGAAAACAGCTGGTCGTCGCAGCTGAAGTTCATGGCACTGGGGGAGATAGCTGTGGCCTCCAGCTTCTGTCTTAGTCTCCCAGTGCTGCTGTAACACAAATACCACAACAGAAAATTATTTTCTCACAGTTTAGGAGGCTGCAAGTTTGAACTCAGAGCGCCTTGTCTCAGCACCTGTAGCCCTGGTGTTCCTCGGTTCCCTGGCAATCTTTACGTGGCATCTATCTCCACCCCCTCCCCCAGTTTGTGCTTCCTTGTCTCTGTCCAGGCTGCTCTTTATAACTCAGAAGTGATTAGGTTCAGGACACACCCTACCCCATATGGCCTCATGAACATAACAAAGAAAACCCTCTTCCCAAATGGGATTACATCCACAGATACAGGGGTTAGAATTCCAACACATCTTTTGGGGAACACAATTCAATTTGTAACAGCCTCAGAGCAAGAGATGACAGAGCTGGGAGGCTGGGGCGTTAACCCGTAGAGCAGTGAGCTCCATAGAAAGAGTACAGGTCGTCAGCCCAAGGTTTGGTGAAAAAAAAAAACAAACCAAACCTGTTGCCGTCACGTCAATTTCAACTCATAGTGACCCTATAGGACAGAGTAGAACTGCCCCATAGGGTTTCCAAGGAACAGCTGGTGAATTCAAAGTGCCGACCTTTTCTTTTTTTTTTTTTACTTGTACTTTGAAGGAGTACAATTAAATTACTGTAGATGAAGGTTTACAGAACAAACTAGTTTCTCATCAGTGAGTACACACGTTGTTCTATGACACTGGTTAACACCACCACAACATGTCAACATTCTCCCTTCTCAACCCTAGGTTCCCTATTACCAGCTTTCCCGTTCCCTTCTGCCTTCCAGTCCCATGCGCCCCTCTAGTCTTGTTTTGTTACATGGGCCTGTTCAATTTTTGGCTGAAGGGTGAACCTCAGGAGTGACCTCATTACTGAGCTGAAAGAGTGGCCGGGGGCCATACTCTCAGGGTTTCTCCAGTCTCTGTCAGGCCAGCAAGTCTGGTCTTTCTTTTTGAGTTAGAATTTTGTTCTGCATTTTTCTCCAGCTCTGTCTGGGACCCTCTATTGTGATCCCTGTCAGATCAAACTGCCGACCTTTTGATTACCACCCAAGATCTTAACTATTGACCCACCAGGGCTTCTAGGTTTAGTGAAGTGGAAGGCAATTCTCACACTCTACAGGGTCCCTGCCCCACCCAGGTTCAGAGATAACCTCTCCGGCAGTCATGGTGAGGACTGTTAGGATTGGGCCATGCCCTTTAGACAGGGTGAGAAGAATTAACTAAGAATTAGGATGGTAAAAGGGAGTTCAAGGAGGTAGATCCAGATCCCTATGCTGAGATATCTGCGGGGGCCACCCAGGGAGCTACATCAGACCTGCTCACATGCCCGCAGAGGGTCAGAACATGAAGGCAACTGGGAGACAGACTGCGTCTAGGGCCAAGGAGGCACCTGCTCCCAGGAAGATCCAGGCACGGTGGACTGTCTGCCATTTGAGCAAACGTGTTCCGAATCAGACCAACCCCAGGGACTGTCACAAAATCCCCCCCAACAAAGCAAGTGTTTCTATGGCTGAGGGTCCCCTCATCATCCCTTATCCACCTAAGAATTGAGCAGAGTCATAGCTTTGTTTATGTAACTGAATGTGTGTTGCACTAAGGCCTGATGAGTTTTCAGGGTGTGAAAAACAGGAGTGTTTGTATAAGCAGATAGATTTTCCTGAGTTTCCGCACAATGGTTTTTACTGCAACTGCCCATTTCCACACAATGTTGTTGTTGTTAAGTGCTGTCCAGTCGGTTCCGACTCATAGCGACCCCATGCACAACAGAATGAAACACTGCCCTGTCCTGCACCATCCTCACAATCGTTGTTATGCTTGAGACCATCGTTGCAGCCGCTGTGTCAATGCATCTCATCAAGGGTCTTCCTCTTTGCGATGACCCTCTACTTCACCAAGCATGTCCTTCTTCAGAAACTGATCCCTCCTGATAACATGTTCGAACTATGTAAGATGTTGTCTCACCATCCCTGCTTCTAAGGAGCATTCTGGTTGTACTTCTTCCAAGACACACTTGTCCTTTCTTTTGGCAGTCCATGGTATATTTCGATACAATACTGACCAGGAATTTAAGTAAATTTAAGATTTTTACAGATAAAGGATGCTAATCTGAAACCCCCAGGGCAACTGACCAAATCTTTTTGTAAAAACAGCAGGGTGATGGCAGGACTTCCTGGTCTAGCACTGAGGCCTGGAAGGCGAGCCTGGTGTATAGATTCACATCCACGAGAGATGGGCACACGCCAAGGAGCACAGCTGGGCCGCAGGCAGCCTCGAGGCTTCCCCCTACTTCATCATCGTCTTGCATCATCCTCTAGCACCTTCCACTGTGGGAATTCCAGAAGCCTCCACCAGCTGACAGAAGGCTGGAGGAGGCCCCAGGAGCCGCAGCTCATTCCCAGCACACTGGCCAGGGAGGGCTGGTAGGGGCCACTTATGGATTAAATTTCCCAGCCAGATGGGGCAGCTGAGGGAGGAAGTATCTGATTTGGCTGAACCAAGCACGTAGTTTGAGCCTCTCGAGAGTGATCCGCAGCTACTCGTATTAGTGGGACAAGTGCCAGAGCTGGCAAGTCATGATAACATGGTGCCAAACGCTTTCCAGTGGGTCAACGTTCCTGCACTCATTTGGGAAGGCCATGTGTGAGAAACACTCTGGCTACGCAGAGCCCACAACCAGAACTGGAACTAGCTGGCATTTGTCCTGAGGACCTGCCCTGTGCCAGGAAGGCACTGTGCCTTTGTTCTGAAAATGACTCAGAGACACTGCCCACAGTCTTCAGCATCCATTGTGGGCTACGATATGTTTGGCCAGTGAGGACATCTGCAGAAACTGGAGCTTTCTGTGTGTCTGAGA
This sequence comes from Loxodonta africana, assembly GCF_030014295.1. NCBI lineage: Eukaryota > Metazoa > Chordata > Mammalia > Proboscidea > Elephantidae > Loxodonta > Loxodonta africana. The sequence goes on along the minus strand of NC_087353.1, from coordinate 88,978,806 downwards.
TCAGGAGAAGGACCCGGCAGTCCTTGTTGTTTTTCCTCAGAAGGACCACCACTCAAAACATCTACTGACTCAGACTCTCTGGGGATGGGCCGAGGAATATGCATTTGTAACAGACTTCCCGGGTGATACCAAAGCCCACGGAAGAAAAGTAACTGTTATGGATTGACTTGTCTGCCAAAAAGTTCTGTTGAAGTCCTAACCCCCAGTCCCTGTGAATGTGACCTTGTTTGGAAAGAACGTCTTTGAGGATGTTATCAGAAAGTTAATATGCAGTCATACCGAAGTCGGGTGGGTCCTAGTCTAATCTAAGTGGTGTCCTTATAAAAGAGAAGAGAAACAGAGAGACACACAGTAGGAAGATGGCCACCTGAAGGCAGAGTTATGCTCCAGCTGCAAGACCGGAGCTTCCAGAAGTTGAGAAAGACAAGAAAGAGTCTTCCCCTAGAGGCTTCAGACAGAATATGGCCCTGCTGACACCCTAAATTCAGACTTCTGACTTCCAGAACTCTGAGGTAAAAATTTCTGTTCTTATAAGCCACTCTGTTTGTGGTTTTTTGTTACGACAACCCTAGGAAATCAATGTGGTGACCCTATCCACTTTAGGGAAGTTGGAAAATGAAGTGGCAATAAGAGTAACACTGAGCATTTACTATGTGCCAGGAACTGTGTCAAGCCCCTGTCAACGTCTCACTCCCGTAACTTTTATAAAAACCTGCAAGATAAGAACTATTACTATCCCTCTTTTACAGATGAAGGTTCCAGAGAGGTTAAATAACTGCCCTTCAGAAAGAAAAGCGTGTGCTTAGTGATGTAGGCAGGAGCCTCTTATTTGTGCAAGCATCTTCTTTCGTTGCAGAGCACACCTGGAGCAGCACTGATCCGGTAGCCTCATTCTCTCTCAGTTTCATTTCCTGTGGTGGAGAGAGAAGCCCTGGCTGGCCCAGTGCCCCTGTCCGTGCCAGATCCCTGGAAGCTTACCCTGGTCCAGTCTGCTGTGGAGGAAAGTCACATGGTACAAAACAGGTGGTGGCCGAGGACTCCCCGTTGGCAGGTACTCTGAGGTCTGTTTCCTTTAGAAGGGACTGTGATGGAGACAGGTGCATGACTGACCTCTCCTGTCCCCTCAGCATCATAAATGACACAACAGTCATCTCCCCCTCCTCCTCCCTTGCCAACAGACCCTCAGTTTTTTTCAGATACGTTGTCTTTGTTAGATGCCATCGAGGTGGTTCCAACTCTTTGTAATCCTATGTACAACAGAACTAAACACTGGAGCATCCACACCACTGTCCCTATGCTTGTGCCCATCATTACAGCCACTGTTGTCAATCCATTTTCTTCAGATACTGGACAGCAATAAGTTCAAGAATGGCGGGCAAGACCATAATCTCATTGGTTGAGGTGCAGCATGTCGACTCAGTCTTGGTCAAGGACAAGCAAGAGGATGTCTGCTGAGGGGCTTTTGGAAAACGTTATCCTCTATGGGAAAAGGGGAATGAAGGAAGAGAAATTCATGCTTATTTCTGGACACAGTAGTGTGAAGACATGATGCCTGGAGCTGTGGCAGCCATCTTATGGCCATGAGGGGAGACAGAGTAGGGACAGCAGAGCAAAAAGCTGAGCCAGTGAAGGTCAGACTGCTCTGGCTTCACCAGTCCCTTGGATTTTGAATTTTAGGCTCCTCAGGACATCACGATCTCACTTCCATAAACTTCCATGTAGCACATACCCTGAGACTCCCACACTGGCTGCGAGGAAATATGCTAGCTCTGGATGGTATAGGCCAAGGTGGCATCATTCACTGATTCCACAAATGTCCATGGAGCACTGGCCACACGCAAGACCGCAGACTAGGTGTGTGGCCACCACGATGCCCTCAGACACCCTGAGATAGTGGAAAGTGCCCAGGATGTAGGATTGGTCAGGAGAACCAGGCTCAAGTCCTGGTTCTACCCTGCCTAGCTGAATGGGCTTCACCAAGCTCGGGCCTCAGTTGCCTCAACTATAAAATGGGAGTAATAATATGCAGACCAAGATCAACAAAAATAAATGAATGTATAAGTAGCTTGAGCCCCTCGGAACTTGGAAGGCCAGTCTCTGAAGACTCAGCTGCAACATTTCAAGGCAAGGAACTCTTCCCTATTAGGGAGGGGACACAACTAAAGGCTGCTCCACTCCTAAGCTCCCACTGCTGCAACTGTGCTGGAACAAAGACAGAACTTTGCTTTTAGGTGTAGAGTTTCCTGAAAACATCTGGCTATGGCTCGGATGGAGAATTATGAAGGCATTGCACTGGAAGGGGTCTGGGAAAGATCACCTTGCTCTACCTCCTTTTCTAGGTAAGAAAGCCAAGGCCCAGAGAAGGGAAGGATCCAAGGTGGCACAGCAAGCTGGTGGCAGAGCTGAGATGAAAGCCAGGACTCCTGGTTTTAATTTTCTCCCATCGTCCTGCCATCAGTGGGGAGACTGGTTCCCAGTGTTGACATGAGAAAAAAAAGGCTGATAAGAATCTGAGGAATGTAACTGCTCAAAAGGACTGACTTGTGGAATTTAGCATTTGATCCTCACATAGGGGGTCGCACACAAGCATAACCCAGGAGTCTCTAGGTGAGCAGAACCCTTCAGGGTCTGACTCAATTTCCAGAAGAATGGGCCCAGCTGGTGGCCTGTGCCACCCGCCTCCCCCCACCCCATGTAGTTGTCTTTGAGTCTAAGGAATTCCTCAAATTTCCCTGCAAAGGGCAAAAAAACAAAAAAACCCACTGCCGTCAAGTTGATTCCGACTCATAGCGACCCTATAGGACAGAATAGTTGATTCCGACTCACAGCGACCCTATAGGACAGAATAGAATTGCCCCATAGAGTTTCCGAGGAGCACCTGGCAGATTTGAACTGCCGACCTCTTGGTTAGCAGCCGTAGCACTTAACCACTATGCCACCATGGTTTCCTACAAAGGGCAGGCACCGGAGAATTTGAAGCAAGTCAGGACTAGGGGAAATGAACATGGCATTCTGAATCCTGCTGGTTATGGAGTTTGTCTTTTCCTTCTGGCAATCACTTCTTTTCAGACCTACCTTTTCTTCCTACCTCTTAGAGGTGACTCCCTACTAGGGAGCTACTAGCTGATTGTTTGCAGCCCATTAAACCCCCAGCAGGTAGGGGGAGACGTGGGATGAGCACCCTGCTGGCTCCTGCAGCTTTCCACTTGCTATGAGCAGGAGGGTTCTTTGGGCTGCCTCAGTGGCTGGAAAGAGATGGGCTTGTGGAAGGGGGTGGAGGTCCAGCTTCAGGAATAGCTGTGTGACCTTGTACTGAGCCCTTCACCTCTCTGGACCTCTGTCTCCTCCTCAGCAGCAGCAGGAGCAGGAAAGAGGAGTGTCGCCACTACGAGGGGTTATTAGAGGCCTTCACGCTCACTTCAGCAAAGCTGCCTCTCACCCAGAAGTCCGGCCACTGGTAACCCAGACCGGCAGAGGGAATGGTGTCTCGTGTTCTCCAGGCCACAGGAAGCAGGGTTCTACTGCTTACGGGGCTCAGGTGTCAGGGAAAGGCTTAGCCCTACGGCCTCTCCAAGTAGGTAATTCTGAGACACCTGTACGACAGTGCCGTCCCGGGCCTGCAAAATCATCCCCACGCCAGGGACTCAGTGAGAACTTGGAGCAACACAGAGCCACCTGTGTGGGGCACACCACATGCAGATGTGTGCAGCTGTCTACTGGTCAAAAGTATGTCCAGGCTGTATAATGGCCAGCTTCCAGAGGACAGGCATCTTGAGCTCCTGTCGCTCTAGCCCCCTGCCCAGGTCTAGCTCAGATGCATGTCAGCGAATATTTGTTGACTGAACAAATGAATGAGAAAGAAGGTGCAGAGAAGGTGTGGACTGAGGTCTGAACTCTGTTTGGAACAAGCCCTGGGCCTCTGGCAGCCCCTCTTCCATGTGCCCCTTGAGCACTAGACCACTGCCACTCCCACCATGCTGGGTTGTGATCCCCTCCCCTGGCCTAGGTCTTTGACCAACAGTTATCTTTGCTAGGAATACATATTCTCCAACCCACCCTCTCTCCCTGGGGGTCGCTGATCCATCTCCCAGCTCCTACTCAAGAGGCCTCCTCTTTCAAGTCTTTGCTGTCTCCTGTGGACAGGCTTGACCCCCTCCTCTTGGTCCTCACCCCCTCTGCCCACAGCACTCACAGCCACTGTAACACTCAGGACACTTGGGGGCTCACACGACCATCTCCCTCTGAGGTCCCTGAGAGCAAAACTTTCTCAGCTTGTATCTCCCTGGCAGTGTCTGGCATTGAGTGGATGATAAATGAATGTTCTCGAATGAATGAATGAATGAGGTGAGGTCAGTGGGAGAATGAAGTGTACGTAACTGTGTGTGGGAAGGAGCAACCTCAGCATATTTTACCATCAGATCATTTCCCGGGAATGCATCCTTGAAATTATAATGAAAGCCAATTAGAAATAGGAGTCTTTATACAAATATTTGCTTTACCCACATTTAGGGACTATTTTTAATAAAAGCTGCAAAGTGCAATGCACAGATGTGTTTGAGACAGAATCGTGGCTCTGACTGGCTGGGCATGCAGGGAGGGGTCACCCTTCTTCCTGGCCGTCACCTGACTGGGTAGCCATCCAGCTGGCACCGTCAGGCATCTGGGGCACAGTGAACAGGCATCAGACATGGGCCAAGGGGTTCTACTTTCCCTCTTCACTCCACTGTTCTCACCCGTAAAACGGGTGTGAATGAGACATCTTGCTGTGCAACCTTGGACAAGTTATTGAACCTCTCTGTGCCTCATTCCCCCATGTACAAAATTAGGAAAATAATAGCCCTCACAGGGATATTGTAAGGGTTAAATGTTAAATCCTGTAAAACACTAGAAGAACCCCGCCTGGTGCTTGAGAAATTCTCAAGAAATGACAGCTACTTTTATTATTACTAATGTATCCACCTCCCAGGGTTGTGGTTAGGAGTTGGGTAGAATGACAGATCTGAATGCCTGTATCCTGCTAACTCTACACACACCTTGTCATCTCTAATCTCGAAGAACAATTCCAACTCATGGTGAGTACTTTGGAGCCAGGCCCACACCCCGTGCTGGTAGGGGACACGCTCCATTCCAACCCCCTGCCCTCGCCTAAGGGAACATCCCTGGTCATCCTTCCCCAGGGCTGAGTCAGCCCCTCCTCCCACATCAGCTCCAGCCAGGCAATTGAGTCTGATCAGGTTGTCATCCCATTATTATCTAACGATGAAGGACCTCGGACCAGCAAAATCCACATCGCTTCCCTGCAGAGTCCCTCTGAGAACACGGCACACTGTTTTGGGGAGGAATGGTAAGTCGGGAGGGGACTGAATTTCTTGTCCAAGGCACAGACTAGGATGTGGGAATGAGAGCCGAGAATAATCCACGGAAGCCCTTGGCCAGGGTCAGGCTCAGAGACAGGGCACAAGGCAAGGCAGTTGCCGCACCGTTGGTTCTCACTGTCATCCTGGGTCAGGAGGTGAGGTGTCTGTCAGACAGAGGAGCACCCTCAAGCCTGAGCAGCCCATGGGGGCCTGCTGGCTTTCACAGTGTGGCAAACAGTCAAGACTCTGTCCACAAGCATCGCCGACATGTGGGTTGGGCTGCCTTTGCCCCTACAAGAGGCACCAGCTAGATTTGGTTGCTGAGAAAGCCCCAGGAGTCTGTACCTCTGTCCTCTACAGGGAAACCACTGGGCTATGAATGAGGAAAACGGGGTCTCATCCTGACTCTGCCCGTGACTCCCTGTGGGATCCCTACTTCCTGGGTGTCAGTTTCCTTATTTGAAACTGATGGGTTTGAGCTGGCACTCTCCAGCTCATATTCAACAACAGATTGTAAAATGAACAACATAGGAAACAAACCAAATGTCTGCCAAGACAAGAATGAATGAATGAAGTGCTAATTTCATGCACTGGAATAGTCAGACAATGGAATACTGTTGTTGTTATTATTGTTAGGTGCTCTCCGCTTGGTTCCAATTCACAGCGACCTTGTGTACAACAGAAAGAAACACTGCCCGGTCCTGCACCACCCTCACTATCGTCCCTATGTCTGAGCCCACTGTTGGCTACAACTGTGTAAACTCTTCTCATCAAGGGTCTTCCTCTTTTTCACTGACCCTCTACTTTACCCAGTATGATGTCCTTCTCCAGGGACTGGTCCCTCCTGATAACATGTTCAAAGTATGTGAGACCAACTCTCACCATCCTCACTTCCAAGGAGTACTCTAGCTGTACTTCTTCCAAGACAAATGGAATACTAGACAGCAATAAAAAGAACAAGCTACAGATGCCTGAAACAACATAAGTGAACCTTACAGACATAATGTTGAGTAGAATAAGCCAAATACAACAGAATAGGCACTGTATTCCATAAAGTTCAAGGACAGACAAAGCTATTCTACGGTATTAAAAAAAAACATTGCCTCAAGTCAATTCCAACTCGTACAGAACCCAGAATAGTGGTTACTCTGGGGCATGCAGGAGTCTCTGGATGCTGGAAATGTTTGCTATCTGAAGGTGGACGGTGGTTATATGAATGTGCTCAAAAGTAGAAATTCATGAAGCTATACACTTAAGATTGCACACTTTGTTGTTGTTGTCAGGTGCCACTGAGTCGGTTCTGACTCATCGCAACCCTATGCACGACAGAATGAAACAGTGCCTGGTCCTGCGCCATCCTCACAATGATTACTATGCTTGAGCACATTGTCGCAGCCACTGTGTCAATCCATTTCATTGAGGGTCTCCCTCTCTTTTGCTGACCCTCTACTTTACCAAGCATGACATCCTTCTCCAGGGACTGGTCCCTCCTGACATGTCCAAAGCATGTGAGAGGTCTCGCCATCCTTCCTTCTAAGGAGCATTGTGGTTGTACTTCTTCCAAGACAGATTTGTTTGCTCTTCTGGCAGTTCATGGTATATGCAATATTCTTTGCCAACACTATAATTCAAATGCATTGATTCTTTCTGTGTGTGTGTGTGTGTGCGCGCGCGTGCTTTAGGTGAAGGCTTACACAGCAAATTAATTTCTCGTTAAACAGTAAATACACATATTGTTTTGTGACCTTGGTTGCCAACTCTGCAATGTGTCAACACTCTCCCCTTCTCAACCTTGGGTTCCCTATTCCCCTTCATCCAGCTCTGCTGCTCTCTCCTGCCTTGTTGTCCTTGCCCCTGGGCTGGTGTGCCCATTCACCCTCATATACGTGGTTGAACTACGTGTATTACTGTTCGTTTTATGGGCCTATCTAATCTTTAGTTGAAGGGTGAACCTCACGAGTGACTTCAGTACTGAGTTAAAAGGGTACCTGGGGGGCCATAGTCTCAGGGTTTCTCCAGTCCAAATGCATCAATTCTTGGGTCTTCCCTATTCATTGTCTAGCTTTTGAATGCATATGAGGCGATTGAAAATACCATGGCTTGGGTCAGGCGCACCTTAGTCCTCAAATTGACATCTCTGCTTTTTAACACTTTAAAGAGGTCTTTTTCAGAAGATTAGCCTTGTGCTCTTCACTATATTTAAGTTATACTTTTAAAAAAGTTTTGTTTTTTAAAGCAGGATAGGGCAATTCTAAAGTCATTTGTTCAATTCACATTTATGAAGCCCTTTCTATGCACCAGACCCTGAGATGGTCACGGGCTGGACAGAACCACAAAGGGGACCCGTGATCTGGCGAGAGGACACAGATGACACAAAGAACCACAGAAATAAGGCATTTGTGATGAGAACAGCAAGGACTGAGGTGCCGGGGGAGGCCCAGGGAGGGACAGGAAGGTCCAGCTCACCCACCGCACATGCACTCCAGCCTCTTCAAAGCCTCACCCTGGACACCTGGCCATTCCCTTCCATCCAGCAGCCCCTGTCTATATCCGTCCTCCCCTACTTCCTTGTCTTGCAGCCCTGTCTACCCGGCAGCACCCCAGTCCTGGGCTACCAAAAGAGCATCCCCCAGACACACAGTGTGGAGCCCCATGAAGCTCCAGCCCCAGCCTGAGCAGGGTGCTCTGCTCGCCAGGCAGTCTGTCTTCCCAAGGTCTCTGCTGGGCCTTCCACCCCTCCTCCTGCTTTCCCACAGATGCAGACGGCTCCACCTCCCAAACCCCTGAGAAGGCCAAGCCCAGTGGGGAGCATTCTCCCAACTTCCTCCCAGCATCTCCAAGCTCACCCTGGCTGTGTCCTCCTCTTCCTGCTCACGCTGCCTCAGGGAAGCAGGTGCCCTCACCAGCTCTCAGCTCATCCCCTCCTGGGATCAGGAGGAATCAGTAGGCCATTCCCCGGGATTCTGCCCACCCCATCCTTGCATAATTCCTATACTTTCCTGTCTAAAAAAAAAAAAATTTTTTTTCCTGTCTACTCCCCACAGGATCTGCATGCCCCAGTCTCTCACCCAACCCTGGTCCACACCCCAGGTCACCGTCCTTCTCTCCCTGCCTCCTCTTCAGGCCTCGGCTCTCAAAAGAAGAGTCCATGCTCCCAGGCTCAGCTTCCTCTCCCCAGACCTGCCCTCATCCTCCTGGCCTCCTGTCCCCTCCCTCCACCAACTACACCTCCATGGTCCAGCCTCACTGTCTCCTCCTCCTTGGCCTGTCAGTGGTATGATGCACACCTCATGAATCCCTGTCTCCTAAGTCTCCCCTCTTCTGGGTCCTCTAAACTCCACCAGCTCCTGGTTCTCTTCCTCCCTCTCTGAGCCTCCTCTGGATATTGAGGTTCCCCAGGTTCCACAAGGCTCTTCCTTCTCTCCCTCTGTGCCCCCCTCGAGGGAGCTCATCCCCTCTAGACCTCTCCTGGGAAATGCTGGCACCGTGACTCCCACATGCTCAAATGTACAGTCAGCATTCCCACACTCCCCATGGCTACTCTTCTGGGTCCCCTACTCTGGCTACACCAGGAGGCAGCCTCCTCTCGGCCTTGCTGTTTCCTCTTCACCCACAGCCACAGTCTCCACTATGCCTCCTCAGCATCCTGCTGCCTTCTCTCTAGCTCCTGCCACAGTGCCATCTAGGTCTCAGGGCTTTCCCAGGACACACCAAATCTAGCTTCTTCTGGGCCCCACCATGCAGGGCAGGGTAAAGACCATACTGTATCCACTTTTGTTGCACCCTCGCCATCCAGCAGCAGCCTGACTCAGAATAAACGGAGTAAGCATACATGAGAAGGAGGACTGCCACCGGCAAAGGCAAATGAGCTCTAGAATTGCCAGGTAAGCAGTTCTGTGGGGCTGGAGTGGCCTGCTCAGGAGGGGGGAAGTGTGGATGAGGCTGGAGAGGGGTGGCCTTGAACGCCACGCTGAGGGATTTGCACCTTGACCTGGGACTGTGGGGAGCCATCAGAGGAGGTTTCAAGCCACCGCAGGATGTGAACAGGGCTGTGCTCCAGGAGATTTCCTTCACCAGCCCCTGTGCAGGAGGGCCTGGAGGCGGGGAGGCCGAGGCAGAGTCCCCGCCAGAAGGCTGCAGCCTCAAGAGAAACCCCGGCTGCCCTCGGTCGAATGCAATTACTTGGCTCCCTTTGTTCTCAGCGATGATTAAAGGCAGATGTCCCTCTGGTCGGGCAGCCCACCTTCCCCTCACCTTTCCCTTCTCGTCTGGCTACTTCCTGAAGTCCTTCAGGCCCCACAGGGCTGGCCACAAAAAAGACGTGATGTCACCGGAGAAGAATTGCAACTTTTCTCGGGCAACCAGCAGGAAAGACGCTGTTTTAAGTTCTTGATTTGTTCCTGCAGAGCCATTTTCCCTCAAGTCCCACTGATTAAAGAGCTTTTCTCCCGAGGAACTATTGCAAACAAGGCGGTTCCCACAGAGCCCCTCAGAGGAGTGGCGACTTCTGCACCTAGGCCTGGCCCCAGGAGCGTAGCTGCCTTGGCACAGCAGCCTAGCTAATGCTGCTCTGTTTGTTTGTGGGTTTCGCCATGGGATCAAAACAGAAAATTAAACCCATCTCAAGTGTAGGATGCCCTGAACTGGGCCACCCAATGGGTCACACATGAAAAAGCTAAAAACTAATGACTTGCAGTTTTCATACCAGGAAGGTTTCTTTTAATCAATCCTGTGGTGGTTTCGCTGGGCTTTTGGTTAAAATTCCTGGGGATATGGTTTTCTCTCCTCTACAAGAGACCTCACAACAGGACATTTGGACCATACGACAGTAAGGCCTGGAAACCTGCTTTAGAGTGACAGAGAAAATTCCTGCAACAGCCACGAAAGCTTGAAGGTCTTGGCTTTCTGGTTCTCAGAGATTCTGAAGTTGGGACAACGGTATTGTGATCATTCTGCAGATCAAAAGATTGTGGTTCAGAGAGGGCACATGGTGGGTTAATTTCCTATTGCTGCTTAATAAACTTGTTGGTAAGTGCCATCGAGTTGGTTCCAACTCACAGCGACGCTATGTACAACAGAATGAAACACCACCTGGTCCTATGCCATCCCCACAATGACTGTTATGCTTGAGCCCATTGTTGCAGCCACTGTGTCAACCGATTTCGTTGAGGGTCTTCTGCTTTTTTGCTGACCCTCTACCAAGCATGATGTCCTTCTGTAGGGACTGACCCCTCCTGACAACATGTCCAAAGTATAGGAGACATAGTCTCGCCATCCTTGCTTCTAAGGGGCTTTCTGGTTGTACCTCAGATTTGTTCATTCTTCTGGCAGTCCATGATATAGTCAATACTCTTTGCCAAAGCCTCAACTCAAAGGCATCAATCCTTCGGTCTTCCGTATTCATTGTCCAGCTTTCGGATGCATATGAGGTGATTGAAAACGACAGGGCTTGGGTCAGGCGCACCTTAGTCTTCAAGGTAACATCTTTGCTTTCAAACACTTTAAAAAGACCTTTTGCAGCAGACTTGCCCAATTTAATGCTTAAAAAATTACCAGAACCTTAATGGCTTGAAACAACACAAATTTATTTTCTGATGGTTCTGGAGGTCAGAAGTCTAAAACAAGCTTTAAGGGGATAAGGAAAGTTGTTGGCAGGGCTGGCTCCTTCTGGAGACTCTGAAGGGAGAATCTGTTTCCTTGCCTTTTCCAGTTTCTAGAGGCTGCCCACACTGCTTGGCTTGTTGCCCTTTCCTCACATCCCTTGGCCTCTTGCTTCCATGGCCACATTTCCTGCCTCTCTGACCTCCTGCCTCCCTCTTATAAAGATCCTTGTGATTACATTGGGCCCACCCAGATAATCCAGGATAATCTCATCTCAAAATCATTAATCATATCTGCCAAGTCCCTATCACCATGTAAGGGAACAGTCACAGGTTCCGGGGGAATAGGGCGGAGATGTCTTTGGGGTGGGGGTGTCATTCAGTAACACAGTTATTTGAACCCAGGTTTTCTGCCTCCAGGACTCACCTGGATGGGCAGTGAGCCACACTGTGGAGGAGGCATGTTTCAGACAAGTGGGGAGCTGGGACCCTTTCCAGGTTCTCAGACATCGCCAAGTGCCTGGGTTTGGAAACGTGATCTCTGGCTGGCATAGAAGGCTCATGGTTCAAAGCAACTGATCAAAAAAGGAGCTGTGCAGAGGTAGGCTCCAAATGAGGAAGCTCAGCTGTGCCAGGCCCACCGCCCTCAGGGCACCTCAGTTCCTGCTGTTGCCACCAAGCCTTCCTGTCTTTGCACCTACCTGTCTACCAAGGCCCAGCCCCTGTCCCACCTCTGCTATGAAATCCACACCAATTTCTCCCGCATCTTTCTAGAACAAACTCCTTCCCCAGCCATTTACATCCCCTCCCTCCCGTGTCCTCCCGCTGCCCACCCACGTGCCTGTGTGGGCACCTCCACATTCAACCATGAGGGCAGGTACAAATGCCATGGTCCTCTCCTCATCAGGCAGACCGTGGCCAGGTCACCTGCATCCCTGTTCTCACTCCTTCATCGTTCAGCCTCCATTCTCAGGCACTGAAAGGTTGGATAGCACAGTGGTTAGGGGCAAGGGCTCAGGTGCCAAACAGCCTGGGTTCAAATCCTGTCTCTGCACTGATTAGCCGTGTGACCCAACACCAAAACAAACCCATTGCTGTCGAGTAGATTCCGACTCATAGTGACTCTATAGGACAGAGTAGAACTGCCCCATAGGGTTTCCAAGGAGTAGCTGGTAGATTCGAACTGCCAGCCTTTTGGTTAGCAGCTGTGCTATTTTAACATCTTTGAGCCTCAGTTTCCCTGCCTGTAAAATGGGAAAGATAATAGCACTTAAACCAAAGCCTCACTGTGAGGAATAAATGAGTTAATGTGTATCACACAGATAAGCATTAATCGTCTACCACTGTAGCTAGGTACCTAAGATGATCCAGGCACCGCAGTGACCAAGACAGATCTGATATCTAAACACATGGAGCACAGATATTAAGCAAACAATTAGCTAAATAATTAATTACCGAGCTAAAACTGTGGGTAGCAGTAGCATGTGCCCCTGTCTGAGGTCTGCATGGATCTACACCAGCTAATAACAGTGGCCACTCCAGTCCCCAGCAGCCAGATCTGCACTGGCTCCGGGGCTTGGCAGCCCTCAACATGGGCTTGCAGACGCCTCACGTGCTCGTTCCGGTCACAGATCCTACACAGCACAAGTAGACGGCGTAGGGTGGAAGGTCCGAAAACCTAGTACCAGCTGCACAACCACGGACATGTCCCTCCGAGTCCCTTAGCCTGTACCCCTGGGAGTAAGAAGGCCTGCCCCGTCCTGCCCCTGTACTGAGGAACAAATGTCAGCCTAACACCACCAGGACTAATGTTCAGTTCCCTAACCACACGGAACTGCAGGATTTGAAAGACATAGGAGGATGAACAGAAGATGATGGCTCTCCTCTCCTCCCTGAAAGCTCTCTGGTCCATCTGTCCCTGGATGGTCATTCGCTGAAGCCCTGATACACCCAGGATAGGCTAGGCCTGTGGTGGGTCAGAGCCCCTGCTCAAGGTGAACCTACAGCCAAGAAAGAGCAAACAGCAACCAGGCCCAGGGCTTCCAGCAAAGGGGGTGAGCGGCACCCCCACAGCCACAGAGAAACTCTCGGCTTATACTAGAACCAGATGCCCCAGAGGCAAACAAGCCCGCGTTTTTCTTCACCATCTGCTCAGGCTCTGACTGCTGGGAACACTCCCCTCCCCCTTTCTTCCGCCTGGTCCAAAGAGGCTTCTGTTACCACAGCCAGGCAGCCTGGTGACCTCTACACAGAAGGCTTTCGTTAGCAGGTCAAGACAGAGAGGCAGGGCAAGGGGCCAAAGGGCATAGGCCAAAGAGGAGCCCCTGGAGAAGGGAAATGCTCTCCTGACCCAGAGGAGGTGGGAGCAGCAGAACTCTGGGGCCTGTGAGACGACACTCTGTAAGGCCTCCCTGTCTCTGCACCGCTGGCAGGACAGCGCCTGTGGCTGGCCTCAGCTTCCAGCCTCAGAACAGTGCCCCCAATCCCAGAGACCTCCTCAGATATTTACCCCGAAGCCTCCTCCTCCACACTCCCACTTCAAAGGGAGAAGTAGGACCCTAAAGCTGCTGGCCTCTGTGGCTCCTTTAAAAGTGGCTTCCAGAAAGCTGGCCTGGTGGAAACAAAGCACAGACAAGGGCCTCACTCCAGGATCGCTCAAAATTACAGACCTGCTCCGGAGGCCAGGCCAGGCGACTGCCTCGGTTTCCTGGAGGAGGGTGGGTCAGGCACTCATTTATGCGTTTATGTATTTGTCCTGTGCTTTGTCCTAAATTGTTTGCACCAGTGACTGGGCTGAGGTATGTAGCTCAGTAGGTGCTCCCAGTAGATGTCTGAACCCTTTATTGTCAGTGGCTGTCTGAACTCCACTCCCCAATATAAGCCCCTGGACAAAGGGGCACTGGCCTCAGCCAACGCCACACTTCCTAGCACTCAGTGGGCCCTCGGAGAGTGTTCAAATATGAATTCCCTACACACAGCAGCAAAGCTTCCTGACCCTGGGAACTTTGGAGAGACACCTGTACTCTCATCTTCTCCAGGTGATTCCCTGTCCCTAGCCAAGGCCTTTGTCTTGCTCACAAAACCCTTCCTGGTTCAATGCAACAAATGATGCTTGCTAAAATATCAAATTAAAAAATGGGTATTATTTAACAAATGGCTACACTGGAGAGAAAAGAGAGGAATTCCTAAGAGACCAGGAATAATGGATGGTGTGAATTCATAGGGATAAACTAGTGGTGCCAGGCTTTTACAGTTTCCTGGCAGTCTAGCCTGGGGCTGAGGAGGGTGGGAAGTCAGGTGGGAGGCCCTGGTGTAAGGCTGGAACCCCTGAAAGACTGCATGGCTGAGGTAGACAGGGAGATAGATAAATATCTCAGGCTTGGCTCTTGGGGAGATTCCCTAACTCTAGCCCTCATTAATACTCCACTTACCATTTCTCAGAAAGTTCCTGGAGGATGTGCTCCAACAAAATGAGGGAGTAAACCAAAAATAATGAATGAGATGCAGTCTACAGGGGGTCTACTGCAAGAGAAAGGCATGGGGCAAAGGAAATCCCCAGGATGTTGATGAAGGGTAATGCTAAGACTATAGAATTCAACCTCAACCACCCCAGATCTCAGTAAATCCTGAATATTAAGGTAACCAGAATTATGATATAAATGCAATGTAATAGAAGAATGAAGAGAGAGGAAATGTGAGTGTCGGGAGGGGAGATGGTGCATGGATCATGCTCTACTTCATCTCTCATACTGGAGATCCAGTATCTGTGTGGGGCAAAGAACTTGATTTAGCCTTTGTCTGTGGTTTCTGAAAATAGCCCTTGGAATAGCCAGAGCAATTAAGATGCTCTTTGTTTTCAAAAAATAGCCAGGCAACACTTAAACACGTGCAAATAAGCACCCATCAGTGGCAACAGGCCTCAAGAAGATAGGGGTCATGATGCAGTCGTGCATATTCATTGATTGGATGGATCATAACTATACATTAAGGCCCCAGTCATGCACATTCATTGAACCCCCAATGACTATGGGACCCTGAACCTTAGAGCTCTCTCTTTTGGGGGTCTTCTAGACTGAGGGTGGCACATCCCGAAGGACAAGAAAGGTCCCATGCCAGGAACTCTCCCAGACCTTGCCTGATGAGTCCCTTCACTTGTATCCTTTCTGGTATAATAAATATGTGACTGTAAGTATAGGTAATGTTGTCTGCTGTCGTTAATTTTTGACTCATAGTGACCCAAAGTGTATAGGTAATGTTGTTATTGTTGTTGTTATGTGCCCTTGAGTACATTCGGACTCATAGCAAGCCTATGTGACAGAGTAGAACCGCCCCATACCATTTCCTAGGTTGAACTCTTTAGAGGAGCAGATCACCAGTTCTTTTCTCCCACGGGGCCACTGGTGGATTTGAACCTCTGACCTTTTGGTTATCCGTTGAGCATTGCGCCACCAGTTCTCCTCATATAGGTAATAGTCTCCACATATTTAGTGAGCCGTTATAGAGAATTTAGGAACACACAAGGGACAATGGGATTCTGACTTAGCTCAGGGTGGCTAATTCAGAGGAGGGCTGGGCAGGCAGTTGAAAGGACAGGGTCTTAACTCATGAGGAGTCAGCTTTGGGTGGCTCTGGGACAGAAAAAGTCCTTCTAGCTTGTAACCTAGCCCCAGGGACTAAAAAAAGAGAAGAGGGGTTGGCTGGTCTAAAGTGCAAGAAGTTGTGCAGACTCCTGTGCCTATGGCTTGTACCCAATGATTTGGCCCTGAGTGGCCAGGGACCTAACTCTGGGTGGTTAGGAAGAGAAAGGAAGTGCCACAGAAGTGGCTAGTGAAAAGCAATGGAGATGCAGGAAGGTGAAGCATGAGTACATTTCTAGGTGTGAATTGGATTTATGGTGATGTTTGCCATGCAGTTAGCAATAAAGATGGGGTTTGCCTACCTTGCACCTTAGTAGTGCAGTTAGCTACAGAAGCACCGCAGTATCTAATGCCTAAAATGGAAAAATCCAAATGTAGCAATATAACTATGCTTCTTAGAAATGTGGGGGGGGGGGGAGGGCGGGCGGGGGGGAGACCAAAAACAAGAAAAAGAAAGAAACAAAATTTTAAAGAGTTGAAATAACTGTCTCCAGAGAGCAGGAAAAAGGAGGTAGATGATAGGAGACTGATGTTTTTCATTATAACCCTTGTAGAACCATTTCATTTTTTTTAATACATACATGTGTAATTTCATAAAATTTAAATTTTAAGGATATGACCTAGTAGGGATACAACCATGTGCTTTAAAGACTTTTCTCGTTTAATCTTTGCCTCTTACTTTGAAGTAGAAAATGATGGTTTGTTCCCTTTTTACAGATGAGGAAATCAAGGGTTGCGAAGAAGAAATGACTTCTCTAAGGTTATAGGGCTGGTGGGTGATGGTGCCAGGATTCAAACCAAAGGTGGGATTCTTGGTCACCACATTAGACTGTCCTTAAAAACAAAGCCCCAGGCAAGGTCTCACTCCCATAGGCTAAATCACCCTTCAGCCTTCACAGGCTCTGAGGGAGGGTGGCAGTAAGTTGTAATTGCTGAAAATAAAGCCCTTCGTGGATATTCTCGGAGAACTTTTATCATTTGCCACCTACAGCAAACCTGTCCAGGCAGACGGGTCTGTCAGGCTATTCCCATTTCTCTGCAGGCTGGTGACAGCATCCTCCTGACTTTATGTAGCTGCAAGGCTTTGACAGTCATCGCATTGGGTGACCCATATCACTTCCCTCCTTGCAGGACTCCAGTGGCTCCCCATGGCCCCTTCTATTTTGCATCTTATTTTCAGTATTTTTGATTTACTCTGCTATTTTGATGGAGCACACCCTCCAGAAGCTTTCTGAAAAAGGACGAATGAGGTGTGCATGAGGCTTGGAGCTAGGAGTTCTCCCCCGGAGCCAAATCTGAGACATTTATATATTTCCTGTCTACCTCTGCCACGGGGCCTTTCAGGGGTTCCAGTTTTACACCAGGGCCTCCCACCTGGCTTCCCACCCTCCTCAGCCCCAGAGCGCTAGGCCACCACCATGCCAGGCCTCCTCACCTTGCCTCTGGGCCTTTGCTCCTTCTCCTTCCTCAACCTTACTCTTCTCTGCCTCTTCTTCCTTGATATCCACCTCAATTATCACCTCTCCTGGGAAGCCTCCCCAGCAATCCCCGACACCACATTGCTCCAGCCTCTATTTCTTCGTACCCCTTGTCCAGACCTCATATTATAATTGCTCAATTGTTCTCCTTCATGGGACTTTGGAGGCAGTGATCCTTTCCCAATCATTTTTGTATACTCAGCAACAGATACAGTCCCTGGTAAACCAGGGGCATCCGTAACGTCTATAGAATAAATGGAGACCACTTCACTGAGACTTCCGGGCAAACACGTCAGGTGCTAAGGGAAGGACTCAAGACAAAATAGAATGAGGCACTGGTGTCTCAGTAACAGAATTTCCGCCTTCCACGCAGGAGACCTGGGTTTCATTCCTGGCCAATGCACCTAATACTGACCCAGCACCCGTCTGTCAGTGGAGGCTTGTATGTTTCTACGATGCTGCACAAGTTTCAGATGAGCTTCCAGACTAAGACAGACTGGGAAGAAAGGCCTGGTGATCTACTTCTGAAAATTAGCCAATGAAAATTCTATGGATTATAAGGGTCCAACCCGCAAGCAATTATGATGATGCTACAGGACAGGACAGCATTTTGTTCCACTGTAGGTGGAGTCACCATGAGTAGGGAGCCAACTCTCTGTCAGCTCACAGCAACAACAACAAAGACTAAATACACGAGCCATCCTTAACGGATCTGTGTGATCTCAACTCTGCTAAAATTATATATATATATATATATATATAAACAAGCACAGGCAAAGACTGAAAGTAAATATGCCAAAATGCCTCTCAAAAATGGAATTATGAAAAATGGAATGATAAATGATGTCTTTCTTTCCACTCTTCCATATTTTCCAAATTTTCTATAATAAATACAACCAGAGGAAAAAAATTAACTTTTTTTTTAAAGAAACTCTTTCAGGCCCCTTTCACCCAAACATCTAGGCTGGCCACAGGAGCTGGAGCCCAGCTGCTCCCAGGCCCACTGGGCTGCTGAGTGTTCCACGCTGGGTTTACTTTACGTGCAGTGGACGTCATTCAGCTTTCCCTACCTGACGCCAACATTTGGTTTCCATTCCCAGCTCTTCACATAATTGCTGGAGATCAGCTCATGCCAATTGCAGGTCCAGCGGAAAGAAAGCAGCCCTCGGAAGGGTCGGCTTACATCTCGGGGGGTGGATTTGGCTTGGCCAGCAGTGAGCTGCCTTGCCCGGCCTGGCCACCCCCAGCCCCGAGAGCCCATCCATCCTGCTCACTGCCCACCCGCTGTCAGGCGAGGAAGGCATGTGTCCTGGTGTTCGGTAACCCAAGCCCCTGCGCTCCCCACGGGGCACAGCCAGGCTCTGTTATTAATCTCCGGACAGATCCTGTGTCTAAAGCTGAGACAGCTGTCCCCACGTGCAGCTGCCCCAGACCCAGGCCCAGCAGGCAGACAACTTCCAGTGCTACCACCTTCTTGCCAACAGCTAGGCAGAAAATGGAGCTTTCCCAGCAAACCTTTTTGCTCAGGCAATGGCCCGGACCCTCACACGGCATCCCTGGGCCTACGAGGTGCCCTGTACAGTCCTCAGGCTCTCCAGGTTAGAATTTAACTCCAGTGTCATAAACTCTTTAGCGACTTGAACTTCTCTGCCCGAAAGTCCCAGTCGGTCTGGTTGTGGCTGAAGCAATAAGGGATCTTTTGTCCCTGCCCTATGCTCAGCCCCAGTTACCTGCTGCGGTAGACAAAGCTAAGGGAGGGCTCCTGATCCCAGGGGGCTTGCAGCCCACCTGTAGAACAAGCCCATGAAACAAGAACAAAGCAAGCCCCGTCCACAACCAGGTGAGACCTATTCACAGCAGACACTCTGCCTGGCGCTACACAATCCAGAATGCAGCCTGCCGACTCCAGGAGATACTATTCATGCTGGATTCCACGTGCAATGCGCAGCCCTAATGCGCAGCCCTGATTCAAACAGTTCACTTGATGTTCCATAGCCCTAGGAACTGGCTAGAACGACTCCATTTTACAGAGGAATCAACTGATGCTCCAAGAAGTTAAAAGGAACTTGCCCCAAGCTAGAGGGGAAGCCGAGTTTCTGACCTATTTGCCTGCCTGTACAGCTCCGAGTAGTAAGTCTCTGCTTTCCACCCCACACACCCTAGCCCGAGTCCACAGGGCCTTGACCAGCTGACCTACCCACCTACCCACACCTGGCAGAAGCCCACCTGGCATGAACCTACTTGGCTTTACCACCTATTATGGCTCTGTATTGGCCTCTAGGTTCAGAAAACCGATTTGGGTTATATTCAGGTACAAGGTGTTGTAAAAGGCAGACAATTCTGGACTCCAGTAAGATTCCTGGGTGGGTGTCTACTACGAATTGAATTGTGTTCCCCGAAAGCATGTGTTGTAAATCCTAACCTCTATGCCTGTGGTAACCTCTATGCCTGAAGGAGCCCTGGTGGCGCAGTGGTTAAGAGTACTAGCTGATAACCGAAAGGTTGGCAGTTCGAACCCACGAGACACCCTGCAGAAGAAAGATGTGGCAGTGTGCTTCCGTAAAGATTTGTAGCTATTGGAAACCCCATGAGGGAGCTCTACTCTGTCCTGTAGGGTCCCTATGAGTCAGAATCGACTAGACGGCAATGGGTTTGGTTTTATGACTGTGATTATAATTCCATTTGGGAATGGGTTGTCTTTTTTATGTGAATGAGGCAGGATTAGTGTAGGCTGTGTCTTGAGTCAATCTCTTAATATGATATAAAAAGAGCAGGTTAGGCACAGAGAAGCAAGTAGAGACAGGGGAAGACAGGTACCAAGCCAAATGGAGATCTCCAAGGAACCAGAAAACAAGATGAAGAGACAAGGTCCTTCCCCCAGAGCCAAGAGAGAAAGACTTCCCCTACAGCCGGCATCCTTAATTCAAACTTCTAGCCTCCTAAACTGTGAGAAAGTAAATGTATGTTTGTTAAAGCCATCCACTCATGGCATTTCTGTTATAATAGCCCTAGATAACTAAGACAGTGTCCCAAGATTCTAGGCACTCACAATTTTGATCCTCTGTATTGCTTGAGACACAGCTGTGACTCAGCCCTAGCTCTCCCCACAACCACACCAACAAGCACAGAGGGGCCAGAGTCAGCCCACTTGGCCCCTATGAGACAACTGGCCAGCTAACACCTGGACTAAAACAGAGCTGGCATTGGTCTGTAAGAGAGCATCATGCCAGTCTGAAACACTGCTCACACACCCTCAAGAATGCCTTGGGCCACCTGCAGCTTTTGGTGACACCACCTACCTGGGACACCTTTGTAGAGGGACATAGGTTTGTGTTCTTGGCTCTACTGATCAAGATGGCCCTTGGTTTGCATTTAGCTGCATTCGCTAGGATAAAACAAGCTGGGCAGAGGGAAGAAGGAGACTGGTATACTCCCCACTCACAACTCAGCATTTGGCCCTTCCTCACACAGGTGCTAGGCTCTGGGAGAAGGAGAAAGACCAAATAGGAGCTGACAGCTTGTAGTCTAGGCCTAGGACAGTTTTTAGGATAAGTTGTTACTGGTGGGGGAGGGGGGAGGGTAGTGATAACGCCCCAAAATAATTTAGCCTCAAATCAGAATGATTACTCCTGGAAGTCTAGACACTAAAAAAAAAAAAAAAAAATTTTTTTTTTTACACAGTTCATTATTAGGGTCTTTGTTTAATAAACGAGGAGAGGCAGCAGAGGCAAAGGGGAATTAACCCAGGGTCCCCTGACTCCAAGAAGTAGCCTATCTATAAACCAAGAAGCAAAATGCAAATACCTTCATCCTTTAACCATTTCCTGACTCCACACCATCTGCCTCTCTTCAGAGGGAATAAGCAGCAGGAGGGAAGAGGAAAGAGAGGAGATGACTATGAGAGAGACCAGGCAGCCACCCACTCTGAAAACCCCCTTTTTCTCACCTCAGAGCCGTCTACTTCTGCCAGGCTTTTGCAGGAAAGATGAAGCCCCATACTTCCAGCTCACGCAAGGTTTCAACATTACACAATGACCAGCACACACACGCACACGCACACGCACACGCACACACACATACATACAGTAGAAGATTATAGGAGTCCCTCCCTTGAAAACCCTAGAGAACCACCTGAAAAACTAAGATTTTTTTAAGATTATAAAGATAGCTGCAAACAAGATCAGCATGCCCAAAATCAAGAGCTTTCCTATTTGCGAGTCATAAACATTTAGAAATGCCAAGTAATTTTTTAAAAAAAGAAAAATCACGATAGCAATAAAAACTACCAAATGCTGAAGAATAAATCTAACAAGAAAACCTAAATAAATGGAGCAGTGTACCTTGTTCTTGAAAAACACACAATGTTACGTACACTTAATTCTATTAATCCATTAGTTTAAACCAATTTAGGTCAAAATCCCAAAAGTATTTTATACAGAACTAGAAAAGATGACGCTAAAATTCATACGAAAGAGAAAACATTCAAGAGTAGCTAGGAATATTTTGATAAAGATGACCAATGAGGGAGGAATCGCTCTATCGACTAGCAAAACGTATGCTAAAGATACAGTAATTAAAATACTACGGTTTTGGCATCAGACAAGATAAAGAGTTCAACAGAAATGAAGAGTTCAGAAAAAGGACCACAAATTAGGAGAATTTAATATCGCTAAAAGTGGCATTCTAAATTAGCAGAGAAGGATGGATTATGCCAAGATGTGAGGGAGGTGATCACTTGGGGGAAGCTAAAGTTAAACCCCTACCTCACAGCTTCTTTTAAAATGTAGCTGGGAAGGACATGCCCTTAACATGACCCTTCATGCAAGGCTGAGTCTTAACAGGCTTTTGATGCTCATAGCCACTTAATACTTATTGTTTGGGGTCTAGGATCAGTCCAACCCTCCAAGGTCCAAATGTCTGGTATCTCTCTCTCCTTTCATTTCTGCTTGTGTAGTTGGCTGAATAATGGGCTCTCCAAGTTATCTGGAAACCCTGGTGGTGTAGTGGTTAAGTGCTATGGTTGCTAACCAGAGGGTCAGCAATTCGAATCCGCCAGGCGCTACTTGGAAACTGTATGGGACAGTTCTACTCTGTCCTATAGGGTGGCTACGAGTCGGAATCGACTCGACGGCACTGCATTTTTTTTTTTCCCAAGATATCTACATCCTAATCCTCAGAACTATGAATATGTTATCTTACATGGTAAAAGGAATTTTGCACATGTGATTAAGGATCTTGAGATGGTAAGATTTTTCTGGACTATCCAGGTGAGGCCAATGTAATCACAAGGGTCCTCATATGAGGCGGGCAGGAGTAGGAGAAAGAGATGTGACATCGGAAAGAGAGCTTGAAGAGATGTACTTTGAAGATGGAGGAAAGAACTATGACCCAAGAGATGCCGGTGGCCTCTAAAAGCTGGCAAAGACAAAGGAACAGATTCTCTCCTGAAGCCTCCAGAAGGAACCAGCCCTGCCAACACCCTGACTTTAGCCCAGTGAGACCTATTTCTCCAGAACTATAATAAAGTGACATTGTTTTAGGCCACTAAGTTTCTGGTAATTTGTTGAGGCAGCAAAAGGAAACTAATACAGCTTGCAAAGTGGTTGGTCTTTTCCTGGGTACTCTCTGTAATGGTGGGGCAGTGGTTAAGAGCTACGGCTGCTAACCAAGAGGTCAGCAGTTTGAATCTACCAGCTGCTCCTTGGAAATCCTATGGTGCAGTTCTACTCAGTCCTATAGCGTCGCTATGAGTCAGAATCGAGTCGATAGCAACAGGTTTGGTTTTTTGTTTGTCTTTTCCTCTGTTATCCAGGAGGCTCTTTGGCACAAACCGGTTAAGCACCTGACTGCTAGCCGAAAGGTTGGTTGTTCAAACACACCCAGAGGTGCCTCGGAAGAGGGGCCTGACAATCTGCTTCTGAAAGGTCACAGCCTTTAAAACCCTATGGGGCAGCTCTACTCTGCACACATGGGGCTGCCATGGTCAGAATCAACTCAACAGCAATAAACAACTCTAATCCAGGCTCTCTGCAGGAACATGAAGGTACACACCACACAAGTTAGGCAGGATTCCTGCCCCCAGAAAACCTACAGTCCCAGGGTATAGACTGTTGTTGTTGTTAGGTGCCACTGAGTTGATTTTCAACTCATAGTGACCCCATGTGATACAGTAGAACTGCCCCCATAGGGTTTTCTTAACTGTAATCTTTACAGAAGCAGATTGCCAGGTCTTTCTCCTGTGGAGCTGCTGGATGGGTTCAAACCACCAACCTTTAGGTTAGCAGCTAGGTGCTATAAACCAATTAGTTGTACAATTTACTTACAGTTGTCTTGAGCCTCCGAGTAGTACCACAAGTTCTGAGAGCATTTAACAAAGTTGCCTGGCCTTATCTTGGGGGACAGGAAGAGGTTCCCTGAATTTGTGATTTTAAGGTGAGTTCTAAGGTTTGAGCAACAGAAAGCAGACTGATCAAAGCAGAGGCAACAGCAAGTGCAAAGGCCCTGAGGTAGTTAAGAGTTTGAGGTTAAAAGGCAGGTAGTGTGCACACAGCACTAAGCTAGAGAAGGAGTGGGGCAGGCAGGGTCAAGCCGAGGTTCCCGTCAGGCCCAGCTGTAGGAGTCTCTCCTGCCTGCTCAGCTGCCTCTCCAGGAAAAGAAACACGTTCAGAGTCCTTGCATGAAGAGTTTCAGGGTCTGAGCTAATTATCAAAATCAACCACCAGGACAAAAGAGGGAAAGAGCCCAGCCAACCTTGCGGCAAACCCTGCAGAGGCCAGGATCACACCATCACAGAAACAGTGGGTGCCCGGGCTCCTGAGACGTTCAGAGTCTGAGAATCAGCTGTGTGGCCAAGTCAATCACCAAGGGACAGGGAGAAAGAAGCTCTGATTCCTCAGATAAGCCATTCCAGGAAGGAGGAATGAGAAAAATGTCAGATGCCAGAGAAAACTGGCTAGGCCCAGACAGCCGGAGCCAAATGAGGAAGAAACTGCCACCTTTTTCACAAAAACTTCACAACCACACATAGGCCAGGGAAGCCCCAGGGAGACTCTGTGTCTGTGTCCAGCAGGGGCACAGGCAGCCTGCCGCATGGCATGGTTCCAGAGGCAAGGCCGGTGGACCGATGGCGGGGAGGGAAGCCTGAGGCTTTCACAAAGGCTCAACAGGGAAGCCCCTCTACAGGGCCTCCTGAGTGCTGGGAACTGTGGGGGCTATTGAGGCAAATATCACACAGTCCCCATCCTTTCAGAATGAGGAAGGGGGCTGGGAAGACCAGATAACTTACAAAGACACACTACGGCTTACTTAGTCATGGGCACAAACAACTTAAAAACCCACATACACAGTGTAGGTGGTGCCCCCCACCCCATCTTGTTCAGGAGTGAAGTGGCGGTGGGGTGGAGGGTGCCATGAAGCTGGGGGCTTCACCCAAGTGAACAGCAACGTGCTCAGCAGTAATTAATCTGCTTTTTTTTTTTTTAATTATCATAAAATATATATAACAAAACATTTGCCATTCGGCCATACAGTGTACATACTTAACAAACACATTGTTTCATTTGATCTCGGCCCAATCCTGTCAGTTTCGTTTTTCTTATGAGGTACTAACTCAAGGAGGGAAAATGCCAGCTAGAATGTGGGTTCCCCGGTGACTCATAATAGGGCCCCTGATGAGACACCCCAGAAAAAGTCTCTTTTCCCGCACCCTGGGGCCACACAGGGTTCCCTTGGCTCTCACACTTCTCATGACATGAATATCCTCAAAGGTCCTCATAGAACTCCTCAGTTTCATAGGCGTTTCAGGGCCTCTAGGCCTCATGGAGCAGTGGTTAACAGCTATAGCTGCTAACCAAAAGGTCGGCAGTTCAAATCCACCAGGCGCTCCTTGGAGGCCCTATGGGGCAGTTCTACTCTGTCCTATAGGGTCGCTATGAGTTGGAATCAACTCAGTGGCAACGGGTTGGGTTTGGTTTAGGCCCCTCACTCACATTCTGAGGGGCTGCCCCTCTGTGCTGGATCCCCTAGCGGCTGAGGTTGGACTGGGATTGCAAATCGGCTGGATCCCCTCACTCTCAGCCTTGAAAACCTAAGCAGGGGCCTAAGAAATTCGGAAACAATAACAGGATCCTTACTTCTGTATTTCTCTGGCTCCTCCGCAGCATTGAGCATGGCCCAGTGCCACCGCAGGGGAGGCAGGAAAGGACCCTGGCAAACGCTCGAAGGACCAGCTCCTAAAGAAGGGTGTGAAGAAGGGGGTCATGTAGTCTTGATCCACTAGGCCAGCACTTCCAGAGGGCGTAGTCTAGAACACCCTGACGAAACACTCCCTAGAAGGATTCTGCAGCCTCCTGTGTTTGAGAAACCCCCATCCACAAGCTTTACAAGACATATCAGTACACTATGCAGTCCAGTAAAGTCTTTATCTTCTCACAAGCCCACAGAGTATTTACTATCTACTGTCCTGAGCACTTTATTAACATTAGCTCATTTAAGCCCCAGAACAACCTGATGAAGTAAATACAATGATCATTCCCATTTTCAGATGAGAAAACTGAGGCACAGGGTAACTAGGAGACTTAGTCAGGGCCACACAGAGCCAGGAATCAAACCAAGGCAGCCTGGTCCCAGTGCCTGCTATTCACAGCGCTCTCTTTATGAAGGATCTCTTGAACTTTGTTAACGAGCATTTCCCAAGTTCTCCACTCAGTGCATCCATTAACACCTGACAGAATAAATTCAGGAAATACCACTCTGGTCAGCAGGAAGCTACAAAGGTCATCACATCGGCTCTGTAGGCTCTGGGGGCAAGGCACAGGGGCAGGGGGCAGGGCCTACCCCTCTGTTCTCGAGTATTACAGAATTAACCTGGACGGGATCCAGCTTATTTCAAGGTGGTCTTTTAGAGGCCACCAAAGAGAAGCATCTAGATTTTGGTTTCTGGGAGGCAAGAAAAGGAAGACCAGGCCAGAAAGGCTGGGGACCCCTGACTGACTATGCTGAGAGAAGAACGGTGAGCCGTGTGCATGTTTCCATATGATAGTCCACAGGACTCCAGGGCACTTTGTACTAACATTCCCGAAAATCCTCTAACAGTCAGTTATTGTTGCTCTATTCCCCTGCCCCAGGCAAAGTTGGTCGGGATCCACCTAACACACTCTAGAAGCGGCAATGAAGTGTCAGCCCATTCAAGCCAAAAGACGCTTAGAGTCCTGTTCTTACTGCCATAGGAATTGTTTCTCTGGGAATGGATTTTAAAATAACAGACAAGCTAGGGGAGAGGGCGAGCCAAAGAGAGAGGAGATGCAGAAAACCCCAGAGCTGTACGAAAACACCTCACCAGATTTTTACATTGAGACTGTCCCATGTGGTTTTCTGGAAATGTCCTCCTTCTCCACCACACTCCTACTTCAAAGGAAGAAGCAGGAACCCCCCCCTAAAGCCGTGGCCTCCGTGGCTTCCAGAACTGGCCTTGTGGAAACAAACCAGCAGTCAATGACGTCATTCCAGGACCCCTCTAAACGACAGACCTGCACTGGGGTGGTGGCCACACCTCAGTTTTCCAGCGAGAGAGGAACAAGGCATCTGTTCATGCATTCATTCATTGGTTCATATCAGGACCAGATTACACAACAAACAAGGTACCCATGGGCTTACTTACTAATCTGTAGTATACAGTTTCACCTGTTTTTCACCACATCTTCTAAACCAAAACCGAACTCATTGCTGTCAAGTCAATTCCGACTCACAACAACCCTACAGGACAAAGTAGAGCTGCTCCATAGGGTTTCCAAGGCTATAAATCTTTATGGAAGCAGGCTGCCACGTCTTTCTCCCAAAGAGTGGCTGGTGGGTTCAAACTGCCGACCTTTCAGTTAGCAGCTGAGCACTTTAACCACTGGACCACTAGGGCTCCTATATGTTGATTCCAACTCATGGCGACTCTATATGACAGAGTAGATCTGCCCCATAGGGTTTCCTAGGCTATAATCTTTATGGGGCCAGATCTCCAAGTCTTTTCTCCCACAGAACAGGTGGTGGGTTCTAACCATGGACCTTTTGGTTAGTAGCCCAGTGCTTAATTAATCATTGTGCCACAAGGGATCCCATGTATCGGTATGGATTATACCTCAACATAAAGAAAACAAAAACCCTTACAACTGAACTAATAAGCAACATCATTATAAAAAGAGAAAATATTGCAGTTGTCAAGGATTTCATTTTACTTGGATCTACAATCATCACCCATAGAAGCAGCAGTCAAGAAATCAAACCACGTATTGCACTAGGCAAATATTCTGCAAAAGACCTTTTGAAAGTGTTAAAAAGCACTTGAAGACTAATGTGAGCCTGACCCAAGCCATGGTATTTTCTCATATGCATGAGAAAGCTGGACAATGAATAAGAAAGACAGAAGAATAACTGATGCGTTTGAATCATGGTGTTGGCAAAGTATATTGAATACACCATGGACTGCCGGAAGAATGAACAAATCTGTCTTGTTAGAAGAAGTACAACTAGAATGCTCCTTAGAAGCGAGAATGGTGTGACTTCGCCTCACATACTTTGGACATGTAATCAGGAGGGATCCGTCCCTGGAGAAGACATCACGCTTGGTAAAGCAGAGGTTAACGGAAAAGAGGAAAGCTCTCCATGAGAAAGACTGACATAGTGGCTGCAACGATGGATTCAAACAGAGCAATGATTGTGAGGATGGTGCAGGACTGGGCGGTGTTTCGTTCCGTTGCATATACAGTCGCTATGAATCAGAAGTGACTCGATGACACCTAATAACAACAACAACATACTCATACCTGTTGTCATCTAGTCAATTCCGACTCATGTCATGGTGATCCCATGTGTCACAGAGGAGAACTATTCCACAGGGTTTTCTTGGCTGTAATCTTTACGGAAGCCAACCACCAGGCCTTTCCTCTGTAGTGCCACTGGGTGGGTTCAGGCCACCAAACTTTAGGTTAACAGTCCAGCACAAACCATTTGCACCACCCAGGGACATTGGAGTCAAGGTAGGGTGAAAAAGAGAGCACACCAAGCGTCTCAGCTCAGCTGAAACAACAAGAAAAAATAACTTCCAAGACATAGGAAACCTTGCAGACCAGGCATAGGAACCAGCGCGGGCAGGAAGCGACAGATTCCTCCAAGCCCGAGATCAAGGCCCTTCCAGCTGCAGGTCTTGGCCCATTGGTAGGCTGTAGAGTCAATCTTCTGAGTCTTGGCAAGCACTTTTTCATGAAATACATAGAATACAATAAAAAAAAAGAGACTTTCACATACGGTAACAGTATTATTTTGTGAAACTTGTTTAGATATGAGTGAGTGTGTGTGTACTCGTCACCATGTAAAAGCTATTTCTTACTATGGGTCATGATGTAAGAACTTCAAGAAAAAACTGTTCTCAATGCAGCACCTCCCAAACCAGGCCCCACATTTACTGAGTCAGGCATGGGTCCAGGCAGCCAATTTTTTTTTTTTTAATAGTGAAATAGATGTTGTTGTTGTTAGGTGCCATTAAGCTGGTTCCGACTCATAGCGACTCTACGTACAACAGAATGGAACACCACCCAGTCCGTGCATCCTCGCAATCATTGCTGTTCGAGCCCATTGTTGCAGCCACTGTGTTGATCCATCTCATGGAAGGTCTTCATCTTTTTCACTGACCTTCCTCTTTCTCAAGCATAATGTCCTTCTCCAGGGACAGATCCCTCCTGATAACATGTCTGAAGTATGTGAGAAGTCTCACCATCCTCGCTTCTAAGGAGCATTCTGGCTGTCCTTCCAACAAGACAGATTGGTTCGTTCTTCTGGCAGTCCGTGGTATATTCAATATTCTTCACCCAACACCGTAATCCAAATGCATCAATTCTTCAAACCATTTGTCATTTCAACCATTTTTACGTGTACAGTTCAGTGGCTGGACGTTCAACTTTTTATCTCCCCCGTTAATTTTGATGAGCTGGTCAACATCCTGGCATTTAGGATCCCTGGACCTAAAGCATGAGAGCTGGACCAGCTACATAATTTGCGGGGATCAGAGCAAATGAAAACGCAGGGCCCCTTATGCCAAAAGGGGGAGAAAAGGGCTATTAAAGGTACTACATTTTCCCTTCTTCTGTAGTCTCTCTCTTGATCTATCATTTATTTGCTATTTAATGCATGCTCCCTTGAGTACAAGGATACTCATGGGGCAAGCACAGACCCTCACAGGCACCCGGGGACCCTGCTTGCAACTTCTCATGCGCACAAATGTGCGCAACTCACCAGCTACTGGGTTCCCCTTCCTACCAGCTGCTGGACTGACGCACTGAGCCCCAGCTGGGGGCGAGGAAATCAAGCCAGGCATTTCCTCTTTCCAAAGACCTGCTGCCCCTCAGGGGACAGGTGATCCCCACAGTATTACAACCTCCCTGCTGGGACACAGCAGGTACTTGGATTGGGGATAAGCAATCCTCCACCAAATTGTCTGCCGAACATGCCATGGCCCTGCCTGCCCAGGGCAGGGACAGCAGCTGCAATGCCCAGCCCAAGATGTCACCGGGTGTGCGTACCCAATCCCAACCCTCCCTAAGCCTGCACCCAGGCCCCGCCAGAGCAGAGGTGACAGTAGTCCTGGGCAGGGGTGTAGAGGGGGAAGCCAGGTGGACCTGAAGTGCCAAAGGGCAGGGAGCAAGTGCTAAGAGCCCACTGCAGGGTAAGCTGAGGCTCCAGAGCTCTAGCCCAAGCTCTGCTGGCCCATAAGCCTACACTTGGAGAACACGAGTCCAAATATAAAAGTATTAAGAATAGCAAGATGGTAACCACTAAGCATAAACCCCCAGTCAGGGCCCTTTGAGCATGGGACCTGTACAACTGCACTGGTCAAATGCCCAGGAAGCTGGCCCTTCATGGGGGTGGGAGGGGGACAGAAAGAGAGGAAAGGAGAGAGGCGGGAATCTGACCTAGCAGTATCATGGTGACCGGGATCACACCCTTTCCAAAACTGACTTGCTAGAGAGCTTCTCAATGCAAAACAAAAGCGATGAATTCCAAGTTCTCAATTCCACCCATCACTGCTTAGGTGAGTTAGAAATGGGTAACCACCCTGACCCTCAGGCCAAAATATAGCCATGTTCCTAGAAGAGCAGAAATAAATCCACATGAAGAGCCTTAGAGCCCCCCTCTCCTGATGCTCCCTGTCATTTCAGAAAGGTGGTGGTCTTTCCATAGTGACTTCAGACCCATCGCCACCCCCACCTGTGGGATGGAAAGTTATCCTTGGCAGCAACCACATCCAACATGGATTCACAGCCTCAGTGGGGGCTTCGAAAGTACACTTTAGTTCATTCATCAAAAGTCCCAGAGCCTGACTTCAAGTCCTGGGCTAAGTCTGAAGCTGCCACAAGGAATGATACTAGGAGGGAACATGACCTTTGGACAAAGGTGGTTTAGCCTAGTCAGTCTGATGCAGCTTTTTTGGCTGGGGGCATACGGGGGAAGGCCATTCAGCCTTTGAGGATTTGAGATACACCTATCCTTTCTCTGGAGCTCTGGTGGTGCAGTGGTTAAGAGCTTGGCTGCTAACCAAAAGGCCAGCAATTCGA
This sequence comes from Loxodonta africana, assembly GCF_030014295.1. Lineage (NCBI taxonomy): Eukaryota > Metazoa > Chordata > Mammalia > Proboscidea > Elephantidae > Loxodonta > Loxodonta africana. Next base: position 88,948,139 of record NC_087353.1, on the reverse strand, counting down.
ATCCACCAGCCACTCCGAGGAAGCCCTACGGGGCAGTTCTACTCTGTCCTATAGGGTCACTATGAGTCAGAATCGACCGGATGGCAATGGGTTTAGTTTTCAGTTTGGTTTTATCCTTTCTCCATCCCATTCTCCAGTCTCATTCCACATCTCCTCCAGAGGTGAGGTACACACAGAACCACCCTCAAACTTGGGTATGAGTCACGCCTAACCTTGTTGCTGTGCTTTAAAGGACCACATCCCTCCTCACAGGGTGAGAAATCTGTGGGGCCTAGGGGACATGACACCCAGAGCCCATGCCCACCTACAGACCTCGTGTGGAGCCTGGAATTTTCTCCCCAAACAGTGGCGTCCTCCCAAGGGCCTGCAGGGGCCCCCTACCTGGGTCCTTCTGTCCAAGGGCAGACTGACCACAGTGTGCATACTGGGGCCCAAGAGGAACCAAGTACCAGCTGTTAGGGTGAATGTGGGTGCAGTTGGGCTGGGTGAGGGTGCCCACAAATGTGCACACAAGGCCTCCCCAGAGGTGAGTGCTGGGTGGAATGAGAAAGGAAGTGAAGGGGGGCACTCTGGGGAGGCCTTGTGTGCACATTTGTGACCACCCTCACCCAGCCCAACTAAGTTCTAGCACAAAACCCCAGGAGGCTAGGAGCTCTAAATATGAGCCTGGCCCCCCAGGTCATCAGGAGGGTGTATTTGTCAAAGTGGATGACAGGATATATTTTACTTAATAGATTGTTAGCTTGATTTATAACTTCTAAATATTTAGACATATGATATCTGGGCCTCCATTTGCATTCTTGCCCCAGGCCCTGCAACTACCAGGGGTAGCCTGGGCTCAAAAGTGGCACAAAGTCAGGGAAATCTATGTTCATTCCCTCAAGGCCATTTTAACCTAACATCATTAAAATGGCCTCATCAAAACGTAAAACCAAGGAAGAAGCACTTTTGCACATTATTGACTGGTATACAAAATGGAGGGAAATATGTCAATGCCCAGCAAAATGAAGCATGCATTTATTTACCTTTTGACTCAGAAAATCCACTTTTAGAACTTTATCCTAAAGATCCACTTGCAAAAATAGGAAATGAATAATACACAGGTTATTTATTGTGGATTATATGTGGCACAGAAATTAGAGACAATACAAATGTCCACCAGAGACTAGTTGAATAAACTAGTCATTCACACTACACGGAGCTAGACAGCTCCAGAAAGAATGAGGAAGAAATTTATGCCCTGATATAGAGCAATCACCACAAACAGGTTGTGAAGTGGAAAATGTCAAGTCCAGAGCAGTGTAACCAGCATACCATCTCTGTGTAAGAGAGGGAGGAGGAAGATACACACACACACACACACACACACGTACTTCCTTATATTTGCAAATAGAAACAATGGAAAAATAAACCAAATATTAATCTAAAAGATGGTTACCTACAAATAGTGGATAATGGGGAAGTTACTTATAAAAATAATCTAGTAACTTAATGAAAAAGAAATGACAGAATTAGAATAGCACCATTTTGCAACCCTTAATGAAATAATGGAGCCCTGGTAGCACAGTGGTTAAGAGCTCAGCTGCTAACCAAAAGGTTGGGAGTTCAAATCCACCAGCCACTCTTTGGAAACTCTATGGGGCAGTTCTACTCTCCTACAGGGCCACTATGAGGAGTCTGAATCAACAAAACGGCAATGGATTTTGGAATGAAACAACGGTTGTAGGCAATGATCGTTAACACCTGCTAAGGTCACAAGAGAAGAAGAGTGATGACTAGAGATTACGTGATGCCTGGAAGGAAAATACTACACCATCCAAGAGGTAAGTTGGCCAAAAATGATTTAAAAAAAAAAATAAGAATAATAAAGAGGAAGAGGAGGAGAAACCAAAATCTGATCCAGTGTCTCTATCCAACTTCCAATTTACTAGAAATACAGAGGACAGAGAACATGTTAACAGCCCACGAAGATAAAGAAAATCTTCTACAGCCTAGTTTCTTCAACAAATAAGTCCAAAGAAAAACAGAGAGAGAGGAGGAAACTTATACACAGTGACGTTCTGGTATTTAACACCAAGCTTTCCAGGAAAAAAAAAGAAAAAAAAAAGTCATGTCCTTCTGCTACGACGTGATACACTGGATCACCTATGAAACATTCTGGCCCGTAAAACAAAACAAAAAAACCCTAAATCTTCTCTAACTTTTAAATCTAACCTCCAATATAGAAGAGATGGAAGGGGTAGAGAATAAATTACAGCACCTCACTGGGAACTAATGCACTAAATATCGAACATGGACATTCTACAGGACAACTGGCCTTCTTCAATAATCAATGGCATGGTGGGGGGAGGGTATTCTGAAAGAGACTTAAAAGACACAACAGCTAATAAGCAGGCTTTATTTGGATTCAGATTTGAACAAACGATAAACACTTGGTACAACTGGAGAAATCTGAACATGGATTGGATTTTAGATGATATTAAGGAATCATTGTGAGTTTGTTAGGTGTGATAATGGCATGATGGAGATGAATCAGGGGCATGTGGAATAAAACCAAAAGCCAAACCCGTTGCCGTCGAGTCGATTCCAACTCATAGCGACCCTATAGGACAGAGTAGAACTGCCCTATAGGGTTTCCGAAGAGCGTCTGGTGGATTCGAACTGCCGACCTTTTGGTTAGCAGCTATAGCTCTTAACCACTATACCACCAAGGTATCCATGCTATATAAAAAAAAAAAAAATTTTTTTTTTTTTTATATTACTTCTTAAATAATCATCAGTGGGAGATTTGTTTTAAAATACTCCACACACAGAAGAGAGGGGGTTGAAATGAGTATGACAAAATGTGACTGTTGTTAAAACCCTGTAGCGGGTACAGGAGGGTTCCTTTTACTCTGTTCTTTCACGTAGGTTTGAATTTTTTCATTGAAAAATTAAAAAATACAATATTTTGAAACACCCCACCAAATTAAAAGATTCAACTTCAGAGAGAGCAGTGGTTCTTAACTGAATGCAACTCTGGCCCCTCAGGGGACATTTGACAATGTCTGGTGACATTTTGGGTTGTCAGAGCTGCAGCAGGCGGGACATCTAGCTGGTAGAAGCCAGGGATGCTGCTGAATATCCTACAGTGCACAGGACAGCACCCACAACAGAAAATTATCCCACCCAAATGTCAAGAGTACCAAGATTGAGAAATCTTGAGACAGAGGTAAGCAGAGTCTTCTAGGTGCTTAAAGGAGGGCATCTAACCCAGGAGGGGAACCATTCCAAGCAAAAGAAACAGTATATGGAAAGACACTGAGCAGTGAAAAAGCACATCCAGGAATCTGAAATACAGTGTAGCTGGGGTAGGGAAGCAGCAAATAGAGCTGTTAAAAGGCAATCTTTTAGGCAACGCTGAAGAGAGCCAATTTTATCAAAAAGGCCACTTGCTTCCCCCTTCCAGTCCCACACTCAACAGTGACATCACTCTATTGTCCCAGTACTCCTCACTGAGACCAGGCTCTACTTCAGAATCCTTCTTAACACTCTGGCCTGGGCTGTCCTACCAATCAGCGGAAGTTGACCCAAGAGTTAAAACCTCTCTGCCATTCTGATGTAGAAGGTGGTGGCACCCCAAGGATTTTAACTCAGCAGAGACATGGCCACTACTTCAGCTGATAAAGATCCCTCTGGCAGCGGTATGGAGGAGGAAGACAGGTAACTAAATTAAAATGGGCCTCATCCAGAACAAATTGCTGGGCTGAGGGCTATGGAGACCATGGTCTCGGTGAACATCTAGCTCTATTGGCATAACATAGTTTCTAAAGAAAATGTTCTACATTCTACTGTGGTGAGTAGCATCCAGGGTCTTAAAAGACTATGAGCGGCCATCTGGGATACTCCACTGGTCTCACCCCTTCGGAAGCATGGAAGAATGAAAAAAACTAAAGATGCAAGTGAAAGATTAGTCCAAAGGACTAATGGACCACATCTACCATGGCTTCCACTGGACTGAGTCCAGCATAACTAGATCCTCCCTGGCTACCACCACTGACTGCTCTGACATGGATCACAATAAAAGGCCCTGCACAGAGCTGGAGAAAAATGCAGAAAAAAATTCTAACTCAAAAAGAAAGACCACACTTGTTGGCCTGACAGAGACTGGAGAAACCCTGAGAGTATGGCCCCCAGACACCCTAACAGCTCAGTAATGAAGTCACACCTGAGGTTCACCTTTCCGCCAAAGATTGGAGAGGCCCATAAAGCAAAACGAGACTAAAGGGGCACACCAGCCCTGGGGCAAGGACTGGAAGGCAGAGGGGAACAGGAGAGCTGGTAATAGGGAACCTAAGGTTGAGACGGAAGAGTGTTGACATGTTGTGGGGTTGTTAACCAATGTCACAAAACAATATATGTACTTTTTAATGAGAAACTAGTTTGTTCTGTAAACCTTTATCTAAAATAAAATTAAAAATTTTTTTTAAAAAAGGGCCCCATGAACACAACAGAGAACACCTGAGGGAGCAGGAGAGCAGTGGGATACAGACCCTAAGTTCTCATAAAAAGACCAGACTTAATGGTCTGACTGAGACTAGAAGAGCCCCAGTGGTCATGGCCCCCAGACCTTCTGTTGGTCCAGGACAGGAACCATTCCCAAAACCAACTCTTCAGACATGGATTGGACTGGACAATGAATTGGAGAGGGATGCTGGTGAGGAGTAAGCTTCATAGATCAGGTGGACACTTGAGACTATGTTGGCATCTCCTCCCTGGAGGGGAGATGAGAGGGTGGAGGGGGTTAGAAGCTGGCGAAATGGACATGAAAAGAGAAAGTGGAGGGAGAGAGCGGGCTGTCTGGGGGGAGAGTAATTGGGAGTATGTAGCAAGGTGTATGTGGGTTTTTGTGTGAGAGACTGACTTGATTTGTAAACTTTCACTTAAAACACAATAAAAATTATAAAAAAAAAAAAAAAAGGGGGCCCCATCCGATAGAGGCTAGGTAGCTAGGCCTCCAGGCCTGGTCCTGGGCCTGTCACAGGACTCGCATTTCTAGGGCTCTGACTACTGCCAATGCACCCCCTGCCCCGCCCCTCACCATTTACAGGACAGAGAGAATGAAAGTCACGATGCCAGGCCCTCTTGCGCTGTCAGCAAGCAACAACTTTGCTGAAACAGACCCAGCACTCCTGAACCCTCCACAGAGGATAAGGCATTTTTGCGCAGCTGTGAGAGAAGGTCAAGTCTGAGGGTACTGGCAAGTGCCAAGCTGGATAGGGAAGGATGTGAAGAAGGGGTAGGCTGACAGGTGGAGAGAAAACAGCCTAGGCAAAGGATTGAGGGTCGGCCGCTGATGTGAAGGAGTCCAGGGTTTGGGTGTTGAGACAGTCAGCTCTTGTGGGGAGCAAGAGCTAAGGTGAGGCCAAGGGAGTATGGGTGCAGTGGAGTGGAACTGAGAGAGGGGCCTAGAGGAGTGACTCGGAGCACTGGTGGGCCGCACACGTGGATATATGGCAGAATTGGCTCAGGGTGAGGATTACGAGCTCACACAGGTAAGCACCAGGACGGCAAAGGGCAAGGATTGAAAGAAGCTGTTACTATTATTGATTATCTTCATCACTGAAGGCGTGACCTGGTGGGAGAGCACCTAGCACAACTGGAAGACCCACAGGAGCAGCCAGTCAGCTGGGCTGGAGGGCGATAGGTCGCGTGCGGGATGGGGGCCAGACGGTGCTGTGCAAGCTGCAGCAGTGCAATGCACTCGGTTAAGCAGCTCAGACTCTCCTGCTGACAGTGGAAACAACCGGAGGGTCTGACACTGAGAGGAATAACATCAGCTCCGCATCTGCAAACCCGGACTCTCACTGCCTGTTTCAGCTCTCAGAGCCCTCACACATGTGTCCTCCTGGTGAGCCTCAAGCCCAGCATCTCTGGCCACCATGGCCATCACTGTATCCTCGTTGTCTGGACCAGAAAGGCTTAGTAACATGTGCACGTTCCTATAATGAATTAGGGCAGAGCCTGAAACTGGTGCTCCTTCCACACCACCCCACTGAGTTGAGGGGACAGGGCAGCCCTTAGACCCAGCAGAGGGGCCCTGACCTGGACCCTGCACTTTATAGGGTCATTGGAGCCTTGGCAGCACAGTGTTAAGAGTTATGGCTGCTAACCAAAAGGCTGGCAGTTGGAATCCACCAGCTGCTCACTGGAAACTCTATGGGGCAGTTCTACTCTGGCCTATAGGGTCTCTGTGAATCAGAATCAACTCGTTGAGAATAGGTTTGGTTTTTTGGGTTTGCCCTGACCCTCCTCCCCCACATGTCTGTCAGTTTGTCGTACTGTGGGGGCTTGCGTGTTGCTGTGATGCTGGAAGCTATGCCACCAGTATTCAGATACCAGCAGGGTCACGCATGGAGGACAGGTTTCAGCTGAGCTTCCAGACTAAGACAGACTAGGAAGAAGGACCCAGCAGTCTACTTCTGAAAAGCATTAGCCAGTGAAAACCTTATGAATAGCAGTGGAACATTGTCTGATATAGTGCTGGAAGATGAGCCCCCCAGGTTGGAAGGCACTCAAAAGATGACTGGGGGGAAGCTGCCTCCTCAAAGTGATGTGGATGGAGTAAAGCTTTTGGGACCTTCATTTGCTGATGTGGCACAACTCAAAATGAGAAGAAACAGCTGCAAACATCCACTAATAAGCGGAACCAGGAATGTACGAAGTATGAATCTAGGAAAAATGGAAATCGTCAAAAATTAAAGGAACACATAAACATCAATATCCTAGACATTAGTGAGCTGAAATGGACTGGTATTGGCCATTTTGAATCGGACAATCATACAGTCTACTATGCTGGGAATGACAACTCGAAGAGGAATGGTGTTCCATTCAACGTCAAAAAGAACGTTTCAAGATCTATCCTGAAGTACAACTATCTATCCTGTCAGTGATAGAATAATATCCATACGCCTACAAGGAAGACCAGTTAATATGACTATTATTCAAATTTACACACCAACCACTAGGGCCAAAGATGAAGAAATAGAAGATTTTTATCAGCTGCTACAGTCTGAAATCGATCGAACATGCAACCAAGATGCATTGATAATTACTGGCAATTGGAATGCAAACGCTGGAAACAAAGAAGAAGGATCAGTAGTTGGAAAATAAGGCCTTGGTGATAGAAACAATGCCGGAGATCGATGACAGAATTTTGCAAGACCAACGCCTTCTTCACTGCAGATACCCTCTTTCACCAACATAAACGGCAACTGTACACATGGACCTCACCAGATGGAACACACAGAAATCAAATTGACTACATCTGTGGAAAGAGACGATGGAAAAGCTCAATATCACCAGTCAGAACAAGGCCAGGGGCCGGCTGTGGAACAGACCATCAGTTGCTCATATGCAAGTTGAAGCTGAAACTGAAGAAAATCAGAGCAAGTCCACGAGAGCCAAAATATGACCTTGAGTATATCCCACCTGAATTTAGAGACCATCTGAAGAATAGATTTGATGCATTGAACACTAGTGACCGCAGACCAGACAAGCTGTGGAATGACATCAAAGACATCATCCATGAGGAAAGCAAGAGGTCACTGAAAAGACAGGAAAGAAAGAAAAGACCAAGATGGATGTCAGAGGAGACTCTGAAACTTGCTCTCGAACGTCGAGCAGCTAGAGCAAAAGGAAGAAATGATGAAGTAAAAGAACTGAACAGAAGATTTCAAAGGGCCTCTCGAGGAGACAAAGTATTATAATGACATGTCCACAGAGCTGGAGATGGAAAACCAAAAGGGAAGAACACGCTCGGCATTTCTCAAGCTGAAAGAACTGAAGAAAAAATTCAAACCTCGAGTTGCAGTAGTGAAAGATTCCATGGGAAAATATTAGACAACGCAGGAAGCATCAAAAGAAGATGGAAGGAATACACAGAGTCATTATAACAAAAAGAATTAGTAGATGTTCAACCATTTCAAGAGGTGGCATATGATCAGGAACCAGGGGTACTGAAGGAAGAAGCCCAAGCTGCTCTGAAGGCATTGGCGAAAAACGAGGCTCCCGGAATTGATGGAATATCAATTGAGATGTTTCAACAAACAGATGCAGCGCTGGAGGTGCTCACTCGTCTATGCCAAGAAATATGGAAGACAGCTTCCTGGCCAACTGACTGGAAGAGATCCATGTTTATGCCTATTCCCAAGAAAAGTGAGCCAACCGAATGTGGAAATTATAGAACAACATCATTAATATCACATGTAAGCAAAATTTTGCTGAAGATCATTCAAAAACGCCTGCAGCAGTATATAGACAGGGAACTGCCAGAAATTCAGGCCGGTTTCAGAAGAGGACATGGAACCAGGGATATCATTGCTGATGTCAGATGGATCCTGGCCGAAAGCAGAGAATACCGGAAGGGTGTTTACCTGTGTTTTTTTGACTATGCAAAGGCATTTGACGGTGTGGATCATAACAAACTATGGATAACACTGCGAAGAATGGGAATTCCAGAACACTTAATTGCGCTCATGAGAAACCTTTACATGGATCAAGAGGCAGTTGTTCGGACAGAACAAGGGGATACTGATTGGTTTAAAGTCAGGAAAGGTGTGCGCCAGGATCGTATTCTTTCACCATACCTATTCAATCTGTATACTGAACAAATAATACGAGAAGCTGGACTATATGAAGGAGAACAGGGCATCAGGATTGGAGGAAGACTCATTAACAACCTGCGTTATGCAGATAACACAACCTTGCTTGCTGAAAGTGAAGAGGACTTGAAGCACTTACTAATGAAGAGCAAAGACCACAGCCTTCAGTATGAATTACACCTCAACATAAAGAAAACAAAAATCCTCACAACTGGACCAATGAACAACATCACAATAAACGGAGAAAAGATCGAAGTTGTCAAGGACTTCATTTTACTTGGATCCACAATCAACACCCATGGAAGCAGCAGTCAAGAAATCAAAAGACACATTGCATTGGGTAAATCTGCTGCAAAGGACCTCTTCAAGGTGTTGAAGAGCAAAGATGTCACCCTGAAGACTAAGGTGCGCCTGACCCAAGCCATGGTACTTTCAATCGCATCATATGCATGTGAAAGCTGGACGATGAATAAGGAAGACGGAAGAAGAGGTGACGCCTTTGAACTGTGGTGTTGGCGAAGAATATTGAATATACCTTGGACTGCCAAAAGAACAAACAAATCTGTCTTGGAAGAAGCGCAGCCAGAATGCTCCTTAGAGGCAAGGATGACAAGACTGCTTCTCACATACTTTGGACATGTTTTCAGGAAGGATCAGTCCCTGGAGAAGGACATCATGCTTGGCAGAGTACAGGGTCAGTGGAAAAGAGGAAGACCCTCAACGAGGTGGATTGACACAGTGGCTGCAACAATGAGCTCAAGCATAACAACGATTGTGAGGATGGCATAGGACCGAGCAGTGTTTCGTTCTGTTGTGCATAGGGCCACTATGAGTCGGAACCAACTCGACGGTACCTAACAACAACAACAACTGACCCTCCTCTGGGTCTGCCTCCCCAGTGGGGTGATGAGCACACAGGGCCAAGGGGTTATGCCCACCCAAGCCCCTGCCTTCTCTAGACCTCACTCCCAGGCTCAGGTTCCTGCTCAAATGGCCCTGAGCCCATTTCCAGGGCCTGTTTTCCCAGGCCACCCTCCTGAGGACAGTGTGCACACCCCTAGGCCAAGCGGTAGTTGTTTGCGAGGGGTGTGGACTGAGGTTAGAGGTGCAGACTGATGGGCCCATGAGACTGTTCTCGAAGCCCTTGCAGTGCGAAGAAGCCAGGGTAGCAAGAGAAGAGGGTGGACTGGGGACTGGCTCACCCAGTGTTACCATTCTCCAGAGTAGAAGCCCCAGGAGTCTAAGAAGTCCTCATTTGAACCTGGCCTTCCAGGTCATTAGGAAGGTACATTTGTCAAGGCTGGAGGAAAGACCTATTTACTGAGCCATGTGTTAGCTTGACTCAGAGCCTATGAATGTTTAGTCCTGGGGGACGTGGTCCTCCACAGATTCTCTTGCCCTGGGCCCTACATAGGAGAAATGGGTGAATGGAATGAGTGGTTTCCTTTAGGGCAGAAACTAAAGCAATTGTATCCTTTGTCCCTTGCCCTGCTAAACCACTCTCAGGACGCATCCGTTCCCTCCTCCGCATGGAATCTCGGGTAGGTCGCACAGCATCTCTGGCTTCTCTTAGTCAGGACACTCCCATTTCCAGAATTAATAGGAAAACTTTATCTTTTATCCCAATGAAAGCCTCTCCCTCCTCCAGCTGGGAGATGTGTAGCAGGAAGGGGTGTAGGGCCCCTTCTCATTCTCACTTTTTGTCCTCTGCTCAGAGCTGCTGTTGTGGCCCCTTCAGGTTTGGATATAGAGGTGCTGGGGGTGGTGGAGACAACAACCAAGGCTCCTAATACAGCTGTGGAAGGAGGGAGGGAGGGAAGAAGAGAGGTGATATAAAGGAGTGAAATTCACATACCTCAAAGTGTTTTGCAAATGTACTATCCTTACTGGGGCAGAATGAAAGAATTTGGGGGATCAGGCTAGTAACAGTCCTCAGCCAACTAAAGTTGTATTTCCCTTCAGCTTTTATTTAGCATCTCAACAATTCAATTGCTGGCAGAAATCATTAGTGGTCCATACACAGGGCTGCAAGATAATCTACTGGAAATGGCCCTCTTGGAGTCCTCTTCTTTTTGCCAAAATAACTTGAAGGGTCCACCCTGACCTTCTGATGTGGAGCAGGTAGACCCATGTACCCCTGAGTAAGGCAAGATGCCCCAGCATGTGTCAGACCCGGGACACACGCGTACACACACACACACACACATACACTGAAAGGAGACCAAAAACCAGGTCCAAAAATCAGACCCCACCAAGGAGCAATGACAAAGAAAGAAGACTATTTGTTCAGAAACAGCTCTGTTGTTTTACCCATAAACTGGGACCAAGCCACTTAAAATACACTTAGCAAGCCAAATCAGAGGTCAGAGCTGCAAAGAGCACCATGCCGAACGCTGTGCCCAGCCCTCTGCTTCTGGGGTTCTTGAATTTCAAGAACAAGGACCACCTGTGGCTGATAGCCCATGAGATATAAGAATGAGGGACACCCAGGCCAGCTCAAACCTGTAACTCACCCAGCCACGAACCAGGTGCCTGCAATGGTCACGCAGGCCTCCAGTGGAGCAGCTTAGTTACATTCTAGAGCATCAGCCTCAACCAGCTAGAACGTGCTCCAAGCCTTCCTGACACCTCCTGGTATCCTATTTGGGAATCCAACTTCCACAAATTCATCCAGATCCTCCCTGAGCCTAATAATCCCTCTCCCAGCTCCAATTCCGGTAGAAAGACCTCTGGAAAATTACCTTATTTGTTTGGGGCTCTTTTTGTCTGTGCTAAAACAAACCCTTCCAAGTTTCTGCAGAGGTCCCCAAGTTCCAGTTCACTAGCACCAGAATCCCTGTCCCCATTCATTTGACCTTCCTAGGCTTCCCTGCATCTTCTCTCAGCATGCATATTCCAGACGGCAGGAGTCTTTTTTGTTTTCCTTCCCACACTTTTTTAACTTTAATACATGAATACAAGATCCTCGTAAAAAATGCAAATAAGGCACAGCACACAGAGCAAAAAAAAAGTCTTTTTACTACCTCCCCTGATCCAGCCCCACAGAGATTATTGTTACAAATGGTTTTCTACAAACCTTTCTCTGAGCATTTATCTAACTAGATGTAGGCGGGATTTCTTTTTTTCATAAATGAGATCATACTATACATTTTATTTTGCAACCTGAAAAGCTGATTTTTTAAAACTATTCTCATATGGAAGTGTGCAGAGGCCAGGCTATTGTGGGTGTTTGGAGAATAAGCCTAATAGAAGTCTCGGGCTAAGTATTTCCAAACAAAATGAGGGAAATAAAATTGTATGCAAAGTTTCCCAGAAGCCCTTCATGCTTTTCTGAGTCCTGCCTTATCCAGCCATTTGATGCACGGTTTTTCCCAGCACAAAATATTCCTGCCTCCTTGCTCTGAGACCCTGCCAGAATTCCTCTGGATAGTCCTTTGGGGGTTGGTAACAATCAAGGAGAAAAAAGAACTGAGACATATCTCTTGGATTCCTCCGTAACAATACGCAGAGTGGTGCGGTAGAAAGCAGAGGATTTAGAGAAAGAAGGCAAGCCATGAGTTACGACGCTGCTACTGAACTTGGGGACCTCTCTCTGGACCTCGGTTTCCTCAGTTAAGGGAAAGATAATACTGTAATAGCCAGGGACGGATTACACAATAAGGAAGGTACGAATAGGCTTACCTCTCCTTACTAATCTGTAGGGCACAATTTCACCCGCTTTTTGACGTGGTGAAACCCATATGAAATTGTGCCCTACAGATTAGTAAGTAAACACAATTAAGCCTGTGCGTACCTTGCTTGCTGTAAACGCGTGCATTCCTTGCTTACTGCTCAAGCAACCCCTGGTAAGAGCAAAGTCAGGGTTGGTTCAACAATCAAAAGAGATGGAGGGTAGGAACGCAGGCTGCGTATTCTGGAGGGCTATTATAACCGTGTGACTTGTAATTATTCTTAAATAGGAAATGAGGCGTTTGGCAACTATTACTTGGGAGCTTAGCGTTTTCTGAGGGCATTTCAACTGCGGGTAAGGAACCGCAGCCCTAACCTTCCCGAGGGTGGGCAGGGCGCCACCTGCCGGGGGAGGTAGGTCGTGGCACCGCGGTCTACTTGATTGCGCTCCTTCTCCGACCCCGCAGCGGATCCATTCGATCAGAGCCGGTTCCACGTCCCCAGAGACGCGACCGAGACTCCTTCGTGGCCCCAGCCCCAAGACTAGTTGAAATCGCCTCTCCAGTGCCTCCCGGGGACCCACAGGAGAGTCGGGAGACCCGGACGTACTGCTTTGGCAACCCCGGGAACCTGGTCCCCTGCACAAAGCCGCCGCCGAGCAGGTGAGCGCGGCGGAGCCACGTGAGCCAGTGAATGTCCAGGGACTGACCCATCCAGCCCCAGCTAGCCTCGGTCGTCCCCTCCCGCGCGCCTCTAGCAGCAGGTTCGAGCCACCTCCACTCGCCCACAGCCCAAGAGGCGAAGGGTGGGAAAGCACGAAGAGAGGGTGGGCGCGGCCAGAGACCACCGCAGCCCCGGCCCAGCACCCTCAGCCTGAGCAGTCGCGCACTCCTGCGGTCCCTCGCCCCTGCTGCCCTGCGACCCCAGCCCCCACCGTCCCTCGCCCAGTCCCCGCTGCCCCCCGACGTCCCTCGCCCCAGTCCCCGCCGCCCCGCGCCCCTAGCCCCCTTGGTCCTCCGCCTCCACACCCGCCATCCCGCCACCCCGCGCCCCTAGCCCACGCCGCTCGGTGCCCCCAGCGCCCGCGGTCCTTTGCCCCCACCCCCTGCCGCCCCACGCCCCCAGCCCCCGCCGCCCCCAGCCCCCGCCGTCCCTCGTCCCCGGCCCCCGCCGCCCCGCGCCCCCGTCCCCCGCCGCCCCGCGCCCCCGTCCCCGCCGCCCCCAGCCCCAGCCGCCCCGCGCCCCCGTCCCCGCCGCCCCCAGCCCCTAGCCCCCAGCCCCCGCCGCCCCGCGCCCCGGTCCCCGCCGCCCCCAGCCCCTAGCCCCCAGCCCCCGCCGCCCCGCGCCCCCAGCCCCGGCCGCTATCATTACTCACCGGCGGCTCGCGTAGCTGCTGCCCGGGGAGCCGGCGCCGGACTCGGGGTAGCCGTGCTGCTGCAGGGCTGCGGCCGGGAAGGGATAGAGGAAGCCGGTGGCCAGCGCCGACCCGCAGAGGCAGCAGCACGCCCAGGGCAGGAGGAGAGCCAGCTTCATCTTGCGCGGCCGCCTGCGGGGACCGGCGGCCCCGGCCGGGAGCAGAGGGAGCGAGCCCGCGAGCAAGCGGAGTCCGGGTCCGAGCTGGCGGTGTCGGCGGCGCCCACGCCTCTTCAGGGCCGCCTTTTCGAATTCGTCGAGTGGGCTCTGCGCCGTCAAAGGGGGCGTGGGACTTTCTCTTTAACCCTCGGCGGCCCGAGGCGGAGGAGGCGGTGACGGCAGTAGCCCAGAGCCCGGAGTTCCAGCTCCCCTGGGGCCCTTGCGCCCCGCAGCCCCACTCCCACTCATTAGCATCTTCCCAACTTAACCCTCTTCAGTCCTGCCAACGCGTGTCGATTTCTGCCAGGCAATGTTGTTTAATCCCCACAAATCGGTCTTCTAGATTAGACGTGGTGGTGGTTGTTAGCTGCCATCAAGTCGGCCTTGCGTATCAGACTCGTGGTGACCTTGTGTATGTTGCCCGGTTTACTCAAATTTTTCAGAGGTGGAAATTAAGGTCTAAAAAATTTAAGCCAGAAAAATAGAGCTCTTTGAACCAAACCGTTGACCAGGGCTTTCTGGAATCCTCTCCTTCCTTTTCCCCTCCACGCCCTACCCTGCCTTCTCTCTTCAAAGTGAGAAGCAGTGGAAACACTCAGAAGTTGGTGCCTAGAGTCACAGATCCGTGAGGCATCCCATCTGGAAAGGACCTTGGGGAAGAGGTTATACACCTATGACAGGTGGAGAAGCTGAGTCCCAGCTCATACAGCCAGCCCACCATCAGCCAGGCCCAAGTGGTCTTGTCTGTGCTGTGTGTACCCTGCCCAAGGGACACGTGGGGCCTGCTGCAGCCTATGTTCTTCCTGGGAGTCTTTGTCTAGACCTCCCAAAGGCACCCTAAGGGCAGGCAGAAGCCCTGAGGCTGGCTCAGCGCCTGCAACAGTGAGAAACTCCTAACCTGTAAACTACCTATAAGACTGGGAGGAACAGTCAAATATATGGAGGTGCTTTACAGACTGTAGCAGACTTTGTAAAAAGACTGGTGGGATTGTCCTTACTAGAGGACAGGAAGATGCTACTGAAAATAGGTTGTGAAAAGCCCATTAAGGAGGCTTTGCCCTCTCTTATTCTAAGGACATATCCCAAGTTACCATGTCCAACCCTCTTCACCCTCACCCCAAACCTTCCATCCTTATTTACTCAATTTCCTCTTATCTTGGCTTGGGCCTTCTTCTTTTTTTTTTTTTTTTAATTGTGCTTTAGGTGAAAGTTTACAAATCAAGTCATTCTCTCACACAAAAAGTTATCCACACCTTGCTATGCACTCCCAGCTGCTCCCCTACTAATGAGACAGCACATTCCTCCTCTCCACCCTGTATTTCCTGTGTCCATTGAACCAGCTCCTGTCCCCCTCTTCCTTCTCATCTCGCCACCAGACAAGAGTTGTCCACAAAGACTTAAGTGTCTACTTGAGCCAAGAAGCTCACTCATCACCAGCATCATTGTCTATCTTACAGCCCAGTCCAATCCCTGTCTGTAGAGTTGGCTTCGGGAATGGTTCCAATCTTGGACTAACAAAGGGTCCAGGGACTACGGCCGTCAAGGTCCTTCCAGTCTCAGTCAGACCATTAAGTCTGGTCTTTTTACGAGAATTTGAGATCTGCATCCCACTGTTCTCCTGCTCTATCTGGGATTCTCTGTTGTGTTCCCTCTCAGGGCAGTGATCGGTGATAGCCGGGCACCATCTAGTTCTTCCGGTCTCAGGCTGATGAAGTCTCTGGTTTATGTGGCCCTTTCTGTCACTTGCACTCATCTTTACCATATGTCTTTGGTATTCTTCATTCTCCTTTGCTCCAGGTAGGTTGAGACCAATTGATGGATCTTAGATGGCCGCTTGCTAGCGTTTTAAGACTGGCTTGGGGCTTTTTGATGGAACTTCCACACTTCCCAAGCTTTGAGACCTGGCTCGCTGTCAGTCCTGAGTCTCAGTGTGGGACTCAGGGTTGATCATCTCCTAGAGTGGACAACCACTAATGGGAAATGTAACTAACCTAGGACACTTCCTTTCAGCCCCCATCCTTCCCTTGAGGTTTAAATGATTTGGAGAATTTGGGTTATCTGGGGATTTTTCAGTGCCTCCCCCAAAAGGAGTCTGAACTGTGCTCCTTGGCCAATTGGCCAACACCCCATAAATGGTGAGGTCATTCCCACCCCACCCCCCAGGAATTTATAAGCTTTCTGTCTTCCACCTTTCCCTCCTTTACTTGCATAATGAGATCTTAAAGACCAGAGTAAGTTCAGATCCGCTGTAAATTGGCTTTATGCTGTGGGCGTTACAGCAAGGGAACAAGAATCTTGTTTTTATCTTAAACTCATTTTCCCAGTGTCATGGGCTGCACCCAAGCCAGAGAGATCAAGAAGAAATGAGAAAAGGAAGGGCTGACGCAGGTTTATTTTAGGACAAAAAGCTTTAGGAAAATAATGAACACATGCAGCAAACTTCAGGGCTGAGGTGATTGTCCGAGTGTGGTCCTCCTCTCCATGTCTAGGACAATAAGTTCATTCTAGTTCGTGAATTTACGGGGCAACTTCTGTGCGTCCAGCGCTGTGCTGGGTACAAGCAAGGCTGTCGAAGAAGCAAATAACATGGTTCTCACTCACCCTCAAGGTGCTCACACTTTCCTTTGGGAAGGCATTAAGATGGCCTGTTATCTTTCGAAAAGTAGCAGGCAGGCTGACAAATGTTCTCTGAACTAGAGAAAGTTCCATTTAGAGGGTAAAGATGCATAAAAGCAATGAGAAAAACATGGACTCACCCCCACCTCCCAGGCCCAGAAGCCCCATGTCTGCTCCCGGCTCCCCCACTGACTTGCTAGGTGACCTGGAGTAAACTCTTCCCTCTCTGGTCCTCCCCAGCATCTTCTTCATTTGTAAGATGAAAACGGTGGGCTACTTGTCTGGGAAATCCTTTCCAGTTCTGCCCTTTGGTAATTCATTTTCCCTTCATCCTCCACTCCCATCTTCAAGGCAGCTATGGGTATGCCCAACTGTTTGAAGCTGTCACTTTTGTAGGCAAGCTGATTTTCAGCAGCAATAGCAATGTCTTAGTCATCTAGTGCTGCTATAACACAAATACCACAAGTGGATGGCTTTAACAAAGAGAAATTTATTCTCTCACAGTTTAGTAGCTAGAAGTCCAAATTCAGGGCATCAGTTCCAAAGGAAGACTTTCTCTGTCAGCTCTCAAGGAAGGTCCTTGTCATCAATCTTCCTCTGGACAAGGAGATTCTCCTTGCAGGAACCCAGGGTCAAAAGGACACCCTGTGCTCCCAGCACTGCTTTCTTGGTGGCATGATGATCCCCTATTTCTCTGCTCACTTCTCTTTTTTATATCTCAAAAGAGATTGGCTTAAATTGTAGATTAATCTTGTAGGTTGAGTCTATATAACTGCCGATAATCCCATCTCATTAACATCACAGAGATAGGATTTACAACACAAAGGAAAATCTCATTGGGTGAGAAAATAGTGGACAATCACACAATACTAGGAATCGTGGACCAGCTAAATTGATACACATATTTTTGGGGGCCACAAGTCAATCTACAACAAGCACCCAGCAGGGCCCTGGGAGCCAAGAATGGGGAAAGTACTGTGACAACACACCGTTCCCTCCCTCGGCGAACACCAGTTAGTAGAGTCCAGCTCCCAAAAGTGCCAGGTGTGTGACCCTGAACCTGTCTCCTAACCTCTCTGAGTACCTTCATCTTCAAAATCAGGGCAATAATAATAGTACTTAACTTATAGATTTGCTGAAAGGACTAACAGGTTGATTCCAACTTCTGACAACCCATGTGTGTCAGAGTAGAGCTGTGCTCCATAGGATTTTCAATGGCTGATTTTTCCATAGATCACTAGGCCTTTCTTCTGAAGCACCTCCGGGTGAACTCAAACCCTCAACCTTCTGGTTAGCAGTGAAGCATGTTAATCATTTTCACCACTCAGGGTCTTCCAAATTAATTATATGCATCAAGTGCTTGGAACAGGGTATCTGACACATTCTAATTAAATAAACCCATTGCCGTCGTGTCAATTCTAACTCATAGTGACCCCACAGGATTTCCAAGGACCAGCTGGCGGATTCAAACTGCTGACCCTTTGGTTAGCAGCCAAGCTCTTAACCACTGCTCCATCAGGGCTCCATAATGCTCGACAAATGTTAACTATTATTATCTGCAGGGCTCTGGTGACGATAAAATTGAAGGACACCACACTCCTCAAACTCCCAGGATGGGGCTGGCCAGTAGGCTTATGATATTAACCTGGTACACCTTCCTGAAGCATTAATTTTACCTTATGGTAGACAATTTCAAATAAAACTTTAAGACACGTGGAAATATTATTGAGTAGAATGTGCAATTTGCATAACTGTTACAGATAAAATACACTTGTAGTGGAAAAGTTTGAGCGCCCCAAAATAAAGGACATGGAGGTGTCTCGGAAGTCCTAGTACGTTTTCAATGTTAGGGCTACTGTTTGGTGCTGCAGCTGCCGCCTCCCCATCAACCCCTGAATAGTGGCCCCAGTTGCTTCCGATCAAACTGGGCCAGGGCTATCACCCACATCTCCATGCAAGTCTCTGTATTTCAAAACTGTGCCCTCGGCAATCCCTAAATACATATTAGAAACTTCTGGAGGAGTCAGAAACCCCTCTTCCCAAAGAGACCTAGAAATCTAGTGTTAAAGGCTGACTGATGGTTGGGACCCAGACTTCAGTTCTAGCTCCTTCCTCTTCACTTCCTGGGTGGCCTTTGGCACGCACATAACCTCCCAGAACCTCACTAGAATGGGACAAATAAGGGTTAGAGGGGCTTCACTATTTACAGAGTGTTCTCCCAGCTCTTGTCACTTTGACTCCTCACAGCAACCCTCTGTCATGCACAGGGCAGGGGTTCTCATAATCCCCACCTTTTTATATAGATGAGGACAGAAGAGACGATGTGACTTGTCCTGGACCTTGTGCTGTCCCCAGTCTATATGTGTGAATGCAACTGAGTTGTTTGTACAAAGAAGGATCAGATATATTGGTGGAAGAAGACAAACCCCAGCGACCCCAGGGAAATGGGCTCCACAGCAACCATGTTTCCAGAACATTCTGATAAGAAAATATCAGTCAGCATCCTCTTCAACAGACAAAAAGCAGATCTTCACTTCTGCTGAAGTCAGCACAGAGAGCCGCTGAACAGAGACGTAAATACTCATCAAGCTGGAGCCAAGGTAAATATTGACCTTCTGGCATGATAAATCTTCTGTTAATCTAAAACAGAAATCTCCCCCCCACCAGATTGCCCTATTGTAGGACATGGATTCTGCATTTCACCCAGAAGTTCAGGAAGGCAGTGGTAGTTGCTGAGTAGTTTTCATACTGATTTCTTTAGCAGCCCATGCTCCCAGCTGTGCGAATCCCAAGACAATTCGAAAATGGGCTGGAGTTGAGTCAACGTAGCAAACAGTCACAAGGAAAGGGCCTCTTTGTTTTGCTTCAGGCTCTCCACACTTGGCCAAGGCAAAATACAAGCCACCACCACCAGCTGCCATCCAATTGATTGCGACTCACAGCAACCCCATGCGTGTCAGAGTAGAACTGTGCCCCATGGGGTTTTCAGTGGCTGATTTTTCGGAAGTAGATTGCCAGGTCTTTCTTCTAAGGTGCCACTGGGTGGATTCGAACTGCCAGTCTTTTGGTTAGCAGCCAAGTGGATTAACCCTGTGCTCCACCCAGGAACTCCAAAATACAAACAAATCATGGATATTATGGAAGACCCCAACTATGAACTTTCTTTATGTGTTGTTGTTGTTGTTAGGTGCCATCAGGTCAGTTCCGACTCGTTTTGACCCTATGCATGACAAAATGAAACAGTACCTGGTCCTACACCATCCTCACAATCCTTGCTGTGTTTGAGCCCATTGTTGCAGCCACTGTGTCAATCCATCTAATTGAGAATCTTCCTCTTTTTCGCTGACCCTCTGCTTTACCAAGCATGATGTCCTTCTCCAGGGACTGGTCCCTCCTGATGACTTGTTCAAAGTACGTGAGATGAAGTCTCACCATTCTCACTTCTAAGGAGCATTCTGGCTATACTTCTTCTGAGACAAATTTGCCCATTCTTCTGGCAAACCAAAACTTCCACTGCCATCGAGCCGATTCCAACTCATAGCAACCCTACGGGACAGGGTAGAATTGCCCCATAGGGTTTCCCAGGCTGTAAATCATTACAGAAGCAGACTGCCACATTTTTTTCCCTCGGGGTGGCTGGTGGGTTCGAAGCGCCAAACTTTTTGGTTAACAGCCAAATGCTTTAACCACTGCAGCACCAGGGCTCCTTGTTTTTCTGGCATTCCATGGTACATTCAATATTCTTTGCCAACACCGTCATTCAAAGGCATCAACCTTTCTTCAGTCTTCCTTATTCATTGTCCAGCTTTCACATGCATATAAGGTGACGGAAAATACTATGGCTTGGGTCAGTCACACCTTAGTTCCCAAAGTGACATCTTTGCTTTTTTAACACTTAAAAGAGATCTTTTGGAGCACATTTGCCCAATGCGATACATTTGATTTCTTGACTGCTGCCTCCATGGGCGTCGATTGTGGAACCAAGTAAAATGGAATCCTTGAAAACTTCAATATTTTCTCCATTTATCATGATGTTGTTTATTGGTTCATTTGGAGGACTTTTGTTTTCTTTATGTTGAGATGTAATCTGTACTGAAGGCTGTAGTCTTTGATCTTTATCAGCATGTACTTCAAGTCTTCTTCACTTTCAGCAAGATGCTGTGTCACTGCATATTGCAGGTTGCTAATGAGTCTTCCTCCAGTCCTGACACCCTGTTCTTTTTCATCTAGTTCAGCTTCTCAGATTATTCACTCAGCATGCAGATTGAATAGGCATGATGAAAGGATACAACCCTGATGCACACTTTGCCTGATTTCAAACCATGCATTATCCCCATGTTCTGTTCGAATGACTGCCTCTTGGTCTATGTATAGGTTCTGCATGCGCACAATTAAGTGTCCTGGAATTCCCATTCTTTGCAATGTTATCCATAATTTGTTGTGATCCACACGGTCCAATGCCTTTGCATAGTCAATAAAATACAGGTAAACAAACATCTTTCTGATACTCTCTGCTTTCAGTCAAGATCCGTCTGACATCAACAATGCTATCCCTCATTCCAAGTCCTCTTCTGAATCCAGCTGGAATTTCTGGCAGTTCCCTGTCAATGTACTGCTGCAATCGCTTTTGAATGATCTTCAGCAAAATTTTACTTGTGTACGATATTAACAATAGTGTTCGATAATTTCCGCATTCTGTTGGATCGCCTTTTTTTGAAACAGATAGGAACATAAATCTCTTCCAGTCGGTTGGCTACATAGCTGTCTTCCAAATTTCTTGGCATAGATGAATGGGCACTTCCTGTGCCTCATCCTTTTGTTGAAATATCTCTATTGGTATTCTGTCAATTCCAGGAGACTCGTTTTTTGCCAATGCCTTCAGTGCAGCTTGGACTTCTTCCTTCAATACCATCAGTTCTTGATCATATGCTACCTCTTGAAATGGCTGAATGTCAACCACTTATTTTTGATAGTAACTCTGTGTATTCCTTCCATCTTCTTTATTCAATATTTTGCCCATAGAATCCTTCAATATTGCAACTCAAGGCCCGAATTATTTTCTTCAGCTCTTTCAGCTTGAGAAATGCCAGGTATTTCTTCCTTTTGGTTTTCTAACTCCAGGTCTTTACATATGTCATTACAATACTTTACTTTGCCTTCTCGAGCCGCCCTTTGAAACCTTCTGTTCAACTCTTTTACTTCATCGTTTCTTCCATTTGCTTTAGCTACTCGGCTTTCAAGAGCAAGTTTCAGAGTCTCTTCTGGCATCCATTTTGGTCTTTTCTTTCTTTCCTCTCTTTTTAATGAACTTTAGCTTTCTCCATGTATGATGTCCTTGATGTCAACCCACAACTTTTCTGGTCTTCTTTCATTAGTGTTCAATGTGTCAAATCTATTTTTGAGATGGTCTCTAAATTCAGATAGGAAATACTCAAGGTCATACTTTGGCTCTCATGGACTTGTTTTCATTTTCTTGAGCTTCAGCTTGAACTTGGATATGAACAATTGATGGCCTGTTCCCCAGTCGTCCCCTGGCCCTCAAAATTCCACCCAAGCACTGTAAGAATGGACTCTCGTTTTATCAGCATACCTCTAAGTGTAAGCTTACCTGTTTCCCCAAACATTGGTGGTGAAATAGACTTTCAGAAGGCGGAAAATTAGATGGCTACCACGATAGCACATGATCTTAAACAGAATAAGTTTAAAAGGAAAAAAAGTGTTGAAAGCAAAAACTAAAAAGTGCTAAAAGAAAAAAAAAGTTTTCTGCTAAAAGATGGTGTCTGCCCAATTGCCAACACTGAAAGCCCACATCGAATGTGATAATAAAAAGTGATCTAACCTCTCACTGATGTTGCCACAGCTAAACAAATGATTTCCAAGAAGCTTAACAAGACCGTTTTGTGCAAAATGAGGGAAGGAGAATAAAGCTATAAAATAGAAAAGAGGCAACTATCAGGGAGTGTTGGCCTTATAAGCTTTACCCTGACACAAGCCTGAAGATGGGAGGGGATTCAGACACAATGAATCCTCATGATGGTGTTGTCCCCCCCAAAAAGTGACCTGAGTCTAAGGTCTGTAGTGAGGGATTTGCCCGGATCTCCCCATGCCAGCCCTCCACACCTCCTCCACTGCCCAGTTGTATATTCAACACTTTGGACTGAGAAGATGGTAAAACAAGCCAACCATGAGTTAAGAGGAGCATCACCAGGCTGAGCCACACAGGCATATTGGATTTAGAGAAGAAAAGACTAGGGAGATATGATCCAGATCTTCAAATCCATGCAGGAAAAAAGAACTAAACTTGTTCTTTGAGCCCCAAGGGATGAATTTAGAGCTAACAGGTGGCAGCTATAGGGTGAGAGATGCCAGCTGAATATAAAGAAAAACTTTGTAAGAGTCAGGGTTGTCCACAGTTGAAATAATCTGCATGGTAGCAGTGGTGAGTTCCCCATCACTAGAGGTATCCAGGCAGAGTGGAGCAATACCTGGTAGAAATGTAACTGGAGGGAATGCGCTGGATGCCTATGTATAGCCCTGAGACTGGAATTCTACATTGTAGAGGCAAGAAAGGGGTCTGATCAACTATGGGAAGTTTCCCCAAACAGCCATTAATAAGTGTGGTAGACTACTAGTGCTTACCAGTATCTGGCTTTCCTCTCCTCTTTGGGCATAGAGCAGACCTCCCTTGACAACCTCACTTGCAGCTACACAGGACCATGTGACTAGCTCTAGCCAGTGGCCAGTAAGCAGAAGGGACTTGTGTCACTTCTGAGCCAAAGAGAGAAGAGCAAGTATGTGTTCTCCCAGCCCTCCCTGTCCCTGCCATAGCATGTGTTCCCTGGCTGGGCCCTTTGCCAGCCTGGATCCCTGAGTGACTGCGCAGAAGACCCTCACCCACCTACTCCACCCTCTAATTAGCACTGGACATATATAACCAAAAAAAAAGAAAAACCAAACTCATTCCTACTGACGCAATTCTGACTCATTGCGACCCTAAAGGGCAGAGTAGAACTGCCCCATAGGGTTTCCAAAGAGTGCCTGGTGAATTTGAACTACTGACCTTTTGGTTAGCAGCCGTAGCTCTTAACCACTACACCACCAGGGTTTCCAAGGGTGTATACAGTGAGTGAGAAATAAACCTTCATTTTGTTCAGCCATTGAGATGTCAGGATTAAGTTGTCGCAGCATCATCTAGCCTCTCCTGATTAATACCCTGAGAAAATAGACATGATTGATGGCTTGGTACAGACCTTTTGCTCTGCAGGAACTCTTAGAAAATGACTTCACAAGGGCAAGGTTGGATTTCTTCGATGCCTGTGCATCTGCACTTTTGCATGAGCTAGGTCACTTCCCTCTCTTGCACGTTCTCAGCTGTATCCTTCCTTCTCACTGAGCAAATCCCAATCCATGACAAGCTGAATTCCATGGTAAGGCTCTGTGGTAGGCCCTGGTGATGTCCAGCCAAGTTAGACATCATTTCCACCCTCAGTTGGGCTTATAGGATCCTTGGGAAGGATGCAAGTAAAGGTAGATTGTCCCTGAGGCCATCTATTCAAAGTTAGCAGTTCAGAGGGAAAAAATGAAGGCTGAGGCCAGGTGCAAGGTAAATCTATGTGAAGTCAAGAGAGGCCTTGAAGGAAGGGGAAGGAGTTTGATGAAGTTGGAAGGGTGGAAGGGCACCACAAGTGGAAGCATGGCCAAAGGGCAAAGGTGGGATTGCACATGTGCTGAGGAGTAGAGGGGCTGGTTCAAGCAGAGGGTACATGTCAGGCAGACACACCTGTGCACACACCACGTACACACATGTGTGTGCAGGCACAAAAACCCCCAAGAGTTGGAAAGAAGTGACCTCCTGCAGACAGCTGTCCCAGTGAGTGAGGACTCTTGAGTTGTGATGTGGTCTGTCCCCGCCACATTCCTCCCGGCAACTCTAGGATCTTATCCTTTCCCACGGCTTCAGGCCAATGTCTCCACATTCTCACTTCCCGCCCCCCCCTGGAAGCCCAGGGCTCCTCCCATGAGGAGGAGTCACTTGTGGGACTTTGAGGACCAGGCTCAGGCTAGTCTCCAATTGGAAGGGCTGTGTGGGGGTGGGGAGGCAGGGTGCTGGAAGTACAGATGATCACCAGAGAGTATTGCCATCTGCTCAGTCCTGTCACTCTGGATGCCCTGGACCCTCCAAGCACCTTCTGCCTGCTGCCACCAAACATTCTTGGACAACTGCACCCTCAAACTCAGCAAGTTAAAAACTGAACTCTCTCCCGGGTCACTGCCAGCCACACTTGCCTTAGTGCAAATTAGGAAAAGGTGCTGCCTTTCTTCTGGGTGTGCACAGTCCCCATCAGGCATGACCAGCCAACTGGATCTCCCTCCCATTCACCCCTTTAGTTGAGCATCCTATGCAAAGCACAACCAGAATGACTTATTCAGCCACCCTGTGGGCCATCCACCACCCCACCTGTGTCTCTTCCACCTGAATACTTACCAGTGTCTCCATGCCCCCGCCCCACAACCTAGACTAAAAGCTATGCCCTGCTCCCCACCTCCATATCGGATAGGTCTCCCAATCTGGTCTATTGGCTATAACTCTTAAATCCATTCACTGCACACTCCCACCACTGCCAGCTCTCATGGCCACTGCCAAAGCCCCTATTCCAGGCTGTCCTCGGTCAGGTCTTCTACAGGCTTTTAGAATAAACCCCCTAGGAGTCCCCTGGCCCATCTCCTCTCCCCCTGCCATTTCTTCTGTGTGGTTGCCAGAAAGTTCTTTCCAAAACCCTAGTGTGATCCCATCACTCCTGCTGAAACAAACCTCTGCTGGCTTCCTGTCCTCACAGAACACATCTTCACCTCCTTGACTAGGCACTCAAGCCCTTTGCCACCTGTTCCCCGCTGGAGTTCCCTACCTATCCTCTCCCCCACTCTGCTTTCATCCACCCCAACTTACACCCCTCCCCCAACCCCATGCTCCAACCACAGTGCAACTCTTGCTTTCCCTAAACAAGTCAAGATCTTTTCCATTGGCATGACTTTGCACATTCTGTTCCCTCTGCCCGTTATGCTCTTTCACCCTCACGTGATCTCTTCCTGGTGAGCATCTTATCCTCTTTCATGATCCAGCTCTTTATCCACTCTGTGCTCCCAGAGATCTTTCCACACCCTCTGTGTTGGCACCCATCTCGCCTTCCCATGTTTACTTCTTTCCGTGTTTATCTCCCCCAAAACACAGAGCACACCCCAAGGACAAGGATCATTCCTCATTCCTCTCTGTATCCCTGTACCTAACAGAGAGCCTCACATTCAATCAAAGCTTAATAAGTATTAATAGATATCTGAGCCCACCACCCGTCTGTCAGTTTGTCATACTATGGTGGCTTGTGTGTTACTGTGATGCTGGAAGCTATGCTAGTGGTATTCAAATACCAGCAGGGTCACTCATGGTGGACAGGTTTCAGTGGAACTTCCAGACTAAAACAGACTAGGAAGAAAGGTCTGGCGATCTACGTCCATAAGTAATTCAATAAAAATCCTATGGATCACAAGAAAATATTGTCCAATATAGTGCTGGAAGATGAGCCCCTTAGGTTGAAAGGCACTCAGTATACACAGTGGCTGCAACAATGGTCTCAAGCATATCAATGATCTTGAAGATGGTGCAGGACCAGGCAACACTTCATTCTGTTGTACATGGGGTCACCATGATTCAGAGCCAACTTGACAGCAACTAACAACAACAACAACAGATATCTAAGTAAATCAATAAATCATAAGGTTCATTATCCCAAGCCCCCCAGGGAGGGGAGCCATTGGGTAGAAAGACCCCCAAGCTGCCCACCAAGGGGTGGGCCCATATCCTGGAGTCCACCCTGGCCACTCAGGATGCAGCCTGCCAGGCTCAGGCGGTGTGCACCTTTACACTTGATAGCTTGGGCTGCAGGTTCAGAAGAAACGGTCTTCGATATGTCCATATTAGCCAAAGGGATCTATAGATTCAAAGCATCCCCAATCAAAATTCCAGCAGCCTTCTGGAAAATGGAAAAACCAATCCTCAACTTTATATGGATTGGCAAGAGGTTCTGAATAGCTAAAGCAATGTTGAAGAACAAAGCAGGAGAACTCATACTTTCTCGTGTTAAAACATATTATATGGCTACAGCAATCAAAACAGCCTGATACTGCATAACAATAGACGTACAAACCAATGGAATAGAAATGAGAGTCCAGGAATAAACACACACACCTATGGACAAATGATTTTTGACAAGGGTGCTAAATCCATTCAATGGGGAAAGGAGAGCCTCCTCAATAAACAGTCCTGGGAAAATTGGATTTCCATGTGCAGAAAAATGAAACAGAATCCATGCCTCACACCATACACAAAAACAAATTCAAAATGAATTAAGGACCTAAATGTGCAAACTAAAACCATAAAATTCTTAGGAAAAAATTCAGGGGCAACGCTGTCAGGCCTAGCTTTTAACAATGGATTATTTAATATGATAACAAAAACACAAACAGCAAAAGACAAAATAAATACATAGGACCTCAGAAAAATTAAAAACTTTTGTTCATCAAAAGCCTTTACCCCCCCGCCCAAAAAAGGGAAAAGACAAGCTACTGACTAGGAGAATATCTTCGATAACCATATATCCAAAAGAATCTAATAATCAAAATGTATATACATATATATATAACTTCAACAACTTAACAACAAAAAGAAAAATAATCCAATCATAAAATGGGCAATGGACTTGAATACACATTTCACCAAAGAGGACATTCAAAAGGCCATCAAACATATGAAAAGATGCTCAAGGTCATTAGCCATCAGAGAGATAAGAATCAAAACCACAATGAGATACCATTTTACTCTCACTAAGATGGGTAAAAGGAAGAGTAGAAAATAACAAATGTTGGTGAGGATGCGGGGAAATTGGAACCCTTATCCATTGCTGATGGGAGTGCAAAATGGTAGAGCCTCTGTGGAAAACAGTGTGGCAATTCCTAAAAAAACTAAAAATAGAACTATCATATGACCCAGCAATTCCACTCCTAGGTATATACCCAAAAGATTTGAAAGCAGAGACTCAGAGACTTGTACACTAATGTTCATTTCAGCACTATTTGCAATACCCAAAAGATGGAAACAACCTAAGTACTCATCAAAGGATGAATGGATAAACAAAATTTGGTACGTGTATACAGTGGAATACTACTCAGCCAGTAGGAGAAATGAAGTCTTGATACATGCTACAGTATGGATACAACTTGAAGATATTATGCTGAGTGAAATAAGTCAATCACAAAAGGACAAATATTGTATGACCTCACTTATATAAAAAGAAAAGGAAAGGCAAATGCATAGGGACCAAAGTTTATTAGTTGCTTCCAGGGATGGGAGGGAGGGAGAAAAGGGGAGCTTATTGCTTATGGAGTACTGAGGTTCAGTGTGTTGTTAGGTGCCATCAAGTTGGTTATGACTCATAGCGACCCTGTGCACAACAGAATGAAACACCGCCGGGGCCTGCATCATCCTCACAATTGTTGCTATGCTTGAACCCACTGTTGTAGCCACTGTGTCAATCCATCTCGTTGAGGGTCTTCCTTTTTTCATTGACCCTCTACTTTACCAAGCATGATGTCCTTCTCCAGGGACTGATCCCTCCTGATAACATGTCCAAAATATGTGAGATGTAGTCTTTCCATCCTTGCTTCTAAGGAGCATTCTGGTTGTACTTCTTCCAAGGCAGATTTGTTCATTCTTTTAGCAGTCCGTGGTATATTCAATATTCTTCGCCAATGTCACAATTCGAAGGTGTCAACCCTTCCTCGGTCTTCCTTCTTCATTGTCCAACTTCCTCATGCATCTGAGGCAACTGAAAACACCACAGATTGGGTCAGGCACACCTTAGTCCTCAAGGTGACATCTTTGCTTTCCCACACTTCAAAGAGGTCTTTTGCAGCTGATTTGCTTAATGCCATGCATCTTTTTAGTTTCTTGACTGCTGCTTCCATGGGTGTTGATTGTGGATTTGAGTAAAATGGAATCCTTGACAACCTCAATCTTTTCTCCATTTATCATTATGTTGCTTATTGGTCCAGTTGTGAGGATTTTTGTTTTCTTTGTGTCGGGGTGTAATCCATACTGAAGACTGTGGTCTTTGATCTTCATCAGTAAGTGCTTCAAGTCCTCTTCGCTGTCAGCAAGCAAGATTGTGTCATCTGCACAATGCAGGTTGTTAATGAGTCTTCCTCCAATCCTGATGCCCCATTCTTCTTCATATAGTCCAGCTTCTTGGACTATTTGTGCAGCATACAGATTGAATGGGTATGGTGAAAGGATACAACCCTGATGCACATCTTTCCTGACTTTAAACCATGTGGTAGCCCCTTGTTCTGTTCAAACAACTACCTTTTGATCCATGTACAGACTCCTAATGAGCACAGTTAAGTGTTCCGAAGTTCCCATTCTCCACACTGTTATTCATAATTTGTTATGATCCACATAGTCGGATGCTTTGGCATAGTCAATAAAACACAGGTAAACATCTTCCTGGTATTCTCTGCTTTCAGCCAGGATCCATCTGACATCATCAATGATATCCCTGGTTCCACAACCTCTTCTAAATCCAGCTTGAATTACTGGCAGTTCCTGTTGATATACTGCTGCAGCCGCTTTTGAATGATCTTAGTAAAATTTTGCTTGCATGTGATAATAATATTGTTCAATAATTTCCACATTTGGTTGGATCACCATTCTTGGGAATAGACATAAATATGGATCTCTTCCAGTTGGCTGGCCAGGTAGCTGTCTTCCAAATTTCCTGGCATAGACAAGTGAGCACTTCATCACTGCATCCATTTATTGAAACATCTCAGTTGGTGTTCTGTCAATTCTCGGAGCCTTGTTTTTTGCCAAAGCCTTCAGTGCAGCTTGGACTTCTTCCTTCAGTACCATCAGTTCCTGATCATATGTTACCTCCTGAAATGTTTGAACATTGACCAATTCTTTTGGGTATAGTGACTTTGTGTATTCCTTCCATCTTCTTTTGATCCTTCCTGCGTCATTTAATATTTTCCCCATAGAAGTCTTCACTATTGCAACATGAGGCTTGAATTTATTCTTCAGTTCTTTTAGCTTGAGAAATATTGAGTGTATTCTTCTCTTTTTGGTTTTCTATCTCCAGGTCTTTGCACATGTCATCATAATACTTTGTCTTCTCGAGCTGCCCTTTGAAATCTTCTGTTCAACTCTTTTACTTCATCATTTTTTTACTTTTGCTTTAGCTGCTCAACTTTCAAGAGCAAATTTCAGCATCTCTTCTGACATCCATTTAGGTCTTTTCTTTCTCTCCTGTCTTTTTAACAGCCTCTTGCTTTCTTCATGTACGATGTCCTTGATGTCATCCCACAACTCATCTGGTCTTCGGTCATCGGTGTTCAATGTGTCAAATCTATTCTTGAGATGGTCTCTAAATTCAGGTGGGATATACTCAAGGTCATATTTTGGCTCTCATGGATTTGTTCTAATTTTCTTCAGTTTCAACTTGAACTTGCATAAGAGTAATTGATGATCTGATCTGCAGTCGGCCCCTGGCCTTGTTCTGACTGATGATATTGAGCTTTTCCATCGTCTCTTTCCACAGATGTAGTCAATTTGATTCCTGTGTATTCTATCTGGTGAGGTCCATGTGTATAGTCACCATTTATGTTGGTGAAAAAAGGTATTTTCAATAAAGAAGTTGTTGGTCTTGCAAAATTCAATCATGTGATCTCCACCATCCTTTCTATCACCAAGGCCATAGTTTCTAACTACTGATCCTTCTTCTCTGTTTTCAACTTTCACATTCCAATCACCAGTAATTATCAGTGCACCCTGACTGCATGTTCGATCAATTTTAGAATGCAGAAGTTAGTAAAAATCTTCAATTTCTTCATCTTTGGCCCTAGTGGTTGGTGCCTAAATTTGAATAATAGTCGGATTAACTTTTCTTCCTTGTAGGCATATTATTCTATCACTGACAGCGTTGTATTTCAGGATAGAGCTTGAAATATTCTTTTCAACGATGAATGCAACACCATTCTTCTTCGAGTTGTCATTCCCAGCATAGTAGACCATATGATTGTCCAATTGAAAATACCAGTACCAGTCCATTTCAGCTCACTGGTGCCTAGGATCTTGATCTTTAGGCATACCATTTCATTTTTGATGATTTCCAATTCTCCTAGATTCATACTTCGTACATTCCACATTCCAATTAGTGATGGATGTTTGCAGCTGTTTCCTTTCATTTGGAGTCGTGCCACATCAGCAGATGAAGGTCCTGAAAGCTTGACTCCATCCATGTCATTAAGGTCAACTCTACTTTGAGGAGGCAGCTCCTCTCCAGTCGTCTTTTGAATGCCTTCCAACCTGGGGGGCTCATCTTCTAGCACTATATGAGACAATGTTCCACTGCTATTCATAAGGTTTTCACCGGCTAATTCTTTTCAGAAGTAGACCTCTGGGTCCTTCTTCCTAGTCTGTCTTAGTCTGGAAGCTCAGCTGAAACCTGTCCACTATGGGTGACCCTGCTGGTATTTGAATACCAGTGGCATAGCTTTCATCATCACAGCAACACACAAGCCTCCACAGTAGAGCAAACTGACAGACACATGAGATTCAGTTTATGGTGATGGAAATATAATGCAGATTAAGGGAAAGTTTGCACAGCTGGTTAATGTAATTGTTGTCAATATGTTGTACACTTACAAAAAATGGAGTTGGCAAAAGTTGTGTGATACATTTACAACAATGACCAAAAAAGAGTAACTGCTGAGCCTGCTTATGTCCAACCAAAAATCTCATGGGATTTGGTTCCTTGGTTTGGAGGTTTAAGGTCATGGTTTCATGGTACATCTCAGTTAAATGGCCTAACAAAGTGTTTAGTGCTTCTGTTCTACCTCCTAGCTCATTGCGTAGTGCCTGAGGTCTTAAAAGCTTGCAAGTGACCATCCAGGACACAACAGTTGGTCTCTATTTGCCTGTAGCAACAGAGGAAGAAGGAGAGTCAGGAATAGGAGGAGGAAAAGGAATGTGTGGCTAACCGTCTCCATGAACAACTGCCCCTGGTACCACCCAGAAGAACTGGATGGTACCCAGCTAAGGTTACTGAACATTTTGATTAAAGATTCTGTGGAAGAATCCTGATCAAAAAGGGAAAAATACAGAACAGAGTTTCAAATTCTTATGAAAACCAGACTTTCTGGAACCATGGAGGCTGAATGAATCCCCAAAACTATTGCCCAGAGATAATCTTTAAACATTAAACCAAAAATATCCTCTAAAGTCTTCTTAGGATCAAATAATAGTTTAGCTTAACTAGGAAAGAATGTCAGCCTTGAGCATTATGTTCTTAAGATGTACCTATACGGGATCAAATTGACAACAGCAGCTCAAAAGATTAGATAGGAAACTAAGGGGGCAGTGAGTTTATGTTAATGGAGGAGGAAGAACTCAGAAAAAGATGGTGAGAATGGTTGCCTAACTTGAAGAATGTAATCAATGTCACCGAACTGTACATGTAGAAACTGTTGAATCAGTGTATGTTTTGCTGTGTATATTCTCAGCAACGACAAATAAAATTACTTTAAAAAGGAAGAAGTAGTTCGTGGTGGCAAATGGAGGCCATTTATTAAAGTTTCAGACATTGAGTTACAGGGCGGTTCCCTGCACCTTCTTATTCATTCTTTATATGACAAAAAAGGCAGCACAGATGAAAAGGTAAGCTGTATCCTGTGGATCACAAAACCAAAATGACTGCTGTCCGTAAGAAGAAACTCTCCTCACATTATAAGACAGACTGGTGCCTGTCCTCCTCACACTAATCAGAATAATCCAAAATTAATGATTTTAGCCCTTAAGAAAGACTTGTCAGGTGCTATCTGCAAAGGAAAAGTCACCAGATAGTCTCGTAAATATCAGCCACTGTCCTATAAGTATTCGCGACAGACACCTGTGTTGTGTGTAATTTAGAACAGCTTTCCCAAGTTTCGTATGTTTGCTGAAAACCAGAGAGGAGGGCACGTTTCCTCAGGGTGGCTTTGCACTGACACTCAGACCCAGAAGAAAGAGAATGGAAAGGTTGTTCCACTTGATAAAACCATACTGCAATTTGCTATTATGAAGTGTTTGTTTGAAGTTAAAACAACTTCTAGATAAGCCCTTCATTGAGAAACCAGAAAGAACGGGAGGTGTGGGTGGATCAGGCAGTTTAGAGTAGAGCGCTGATTATAGAGCCATTAATTACGACCAGCAGAGCCCAGTGGAATCACCTCTGATTGGAAAAATAGATGACTACAGAATTAAAGGCTTTGAGGAAAATCTTTTCATATTAAAGAGAGCCAAAAATTATGTCAAAGATTTTTAAATTAAGACATTATTAAAGCTAAGACATTGGTTGTGACCAAAAAAATAAAAAGACCCTGTCAATTGAATCCAAATCTGATGTGGGTGAAGGGGACAGGGCGAATAACCCATTTTCTTTCAAGTCTGATTTTATTCCACTCAGAGGTCCTTTCAGCCTGTGTCCCCACACAGAGTCGCCCTGCATGACTGCCGTGGAGAAGCAGCCTCTTAGTCCGGCAGGCACCAAGAGCCCAGAGGCTGCTGCCTACGGGTGCCTGGGTTGGGTCCCAGGGCACAGCTCCGGCCTGGTTCCTGTCCAGCCTGTCCCTGGTTTCTCTGCTGCCACTCCACAGCCCTGCATTCAAGCCTGATGAAATTCCAGCTCAGCCTCTTACTACAGGGTGCTCTGGGCAACTTCTTTAGCCTCCCTGAAGTTCAGTTTTCTTCTCTGTAAACTAGAAAAAATATTTTCCTGGTAGAAGCACTAGGACAATTCACACACATAATATTTGAAAAGGGTCTGGCTCTAATGGATTGAATTGTTGCCGTTAGCTGCAGCGGCAACTCTGTGTACAAAGGAATGAAACACTGCCCGATCCTGCGCTATCCCTCTGATGGGCTTCGGATCCAATCAAATCATTGTGTTCCATAGGGTTTTCATTGGCTGATTTTCTGAAGTAGATCACCAGGCCTTTCTTCCTTATCTTAGTCTAGAAGCTCCGCTAAAACCTGTTCAGCATCATAGCAACATGCAAGCCTCCACTGATAGATGGGTGGTGGCTGGGCATGAGGTCCACTGGCCAGGAATTGAACCCAGGTCTCTGCATGGAGTGAGAATTATGCCACTAAAGCACCAAGGGCCTCTATGCATTGAATTGTGCCCCTCGAAAAGATATATTGAAATCCTAACCCCTGTAATTATGAACATGGCCTTGTTCGGAAATAGGGGTTTTCTTGTGTTACGTTAATGAGGTCATACCAGATCCTGCGCCTAACCCTTTCTGAGTGACGTCTTATAAAAAGGGGAAACAGACAGGGAGACACACACACACACACACACACGGGGGACAGGGAGACACACACGGGGGACAGGGAGACACACACACACACGGGGGACAGGGAGACACACACACACACGGGGGACAGGGAGACACACACACGCACACGGGGACAGGGAGACACACACACATGCACACGGGGGACAGGGAGACACACACACACACGGGGGACAGGGAGACACACACACACACACGGGGGACAGGGAGACACACACACGCACACGGGGGACAGGGAGACACACACACGCACACGGGGGACAGGGAGACACACACACACGCACACGGGGGACAGGGAGACACACACACGCACACGGGGGACAGGGAGACACACACACGCACACGGGGGACAGGGAGACACACACACACACACACACACGGGGGAAGACAAGACGCCATGCAGCGTCCGCAAGCTCGAGCGTGCCAAGGACTTCCAGCAGCTGCTTCCAAAAGCTCATCCACTGGAAACCCTACGGAACACAGCTTTACTCGGACACACGTGGCGTTGCCGTGAGTCAGAGTTGACTTGACAGCAACCATTTTTGTTGTTGTTGTTGTTTCACTAGAAGAGACAAAGAAGGAATTTCCTCTAGAGCCAGTGCCCTCAATTCAGACTTCTAGCCCCCTGAACCGTGAGAAAATAAATGTTTGTTCTTTAAAGCCACCCACTTGTGGTATTTTGTCATGGCAGCACTAGGAAGCTAAGACACAGGCATGTAGAAGGTGCTCAGCACACGTTAGTTCTCATCCTCATTTTCCCTCTTCACTCATCCCTAAGTGGCCGTCAGAAAAGATGGTTCTAGAATGCAGATCATGTCATTCTGCAGTAAAATGAGTTCCTTTATGTGACCTTTTGCCTTGGTTCTTTGGAAAAAACAGTTGGAGAGAATTTTCCCCTGTGTCCCGAGGAGTTACCTTTGCCCTAGTTTTCTACCCCAGAAGGTTTGTTACTTTTGTCCAGGCTGATGGACATTTCCTGGATAGGCTGTCAACAACCTGTGGTTTGGTATTTTTTCGTCTGGTCCTGTGATTGATATATACCCTTGCAGGGATTGGTCAGTACATGCAAATGAAGTGACTACAGACTATACAAGTGAAGTAACTTTAAGCTATTATGCAAATGAAGTGTCTATAACCTGGTATGCATATGAAGTGTCTGTGGCCTACAGAGAGGGGATTGGTCAGTTTGTGGCTCCCCCGCTGGAAGGGGCCATGCCTTAAATTGATGAGGAGTTGTGTACATATACAGCCAACCCCACAAAGGGTTTCCAGAGAGAAAGAAGCAAGAAGACAGGAAGCAGGAAGAAGTAGAAAGAAGAAAATGCAGAAAGAAACTAGCAAGGAACCTCCTAAAAGAGCTGTAACACAGGTCAAATGCTGTAACACTGAAGACAGTAACAGACCCGGAAGGGACCCTGCGACAGAGTAGGTGGTGACAGACGGTAGGGTCAAGAAGATCCTGTCCTGAGGGTCCAAGAGGAGCCTGTCCTCAGGGGCTGAGAGGAACTAAGAGAGCTGTCCTGCACTTGCGAAGGGAGACTTAGCCTACATGCTTCTTGATCCTGATCCCGAGTTGTAGCCTGTTGATCCTGATCCCAAGTTGTACCCTGTTGCTTCCTTAATAAACCACTTAACTGTAAGTGTGGTCTGCGAATTCTGTGTGGCCATTGCAAAGGATTATTGAACATAGAAGAGAAGTAGAGAGTGCCATGGAAGGGACAGCTGGTGTCAAAATTAGTAAAAAGGTTAGAGAGTAGAGGTAATGTCTGACTTCCACCTCATAAGAGTCAACTTCGGGGTGGTCTTGATTCACATTATCCCCTCTGAAGTTATACAGGCTCTGATGCTACTACCCCTACTTGCATTTTACACATACACTTCAAGGCCTTTTCAGAGCATGCCAAGGGTTTGGATTTGGCCTCACTTTGAGCCTGAAGCTTAGGCAGAAGGCCCTCTTGGCCTCATCCCTTGCTGACCTAGCTGCTCTCCTCAACTACCGGCAATGCCTCCCTACTGCCTACAGAAGAAAGTCAATTCCATGCCCTGGCATTCAAAACTGGCCCCAACTACCTTTCTAGAACCATCTCTAATAGCTTTCTTTTACATGCTGTAAAAATGGCGTGGGAGTGCTGTCTAACCTCTCTAACTTCCCAAGGCGGGAAGAGAATCAAAATCAACAGCCCAAGGCTGACTGCTATGAAACAGAGGTCAAACCTGCTACCTCTCTCCACCATCTTCACCAATTGACACCAACCATTCCTCTCACACACTCTCTACTTCTCTACTAAAAAAAAAAA
Organism: Loxodonta africana; assembly: GCF_030014295.1. NCBI lineage: Eukaryota > Metazoa > Chordata > Mammalia > Proboscidea > Elephantidae > Loxodonta > Loxodonta africana. The sequence goes on along the minus strand of NC_087353.1, from coordinate 88,911,901 downwards.
AAAAACCACTACTACTAGGTTAGATTATTCATTGCAATGGCTACACAGAACTCATAGACCATACTTAACAATTAGAGGGTTTATTAGGTTTTAACAGGTTACAATTTAGGCTGAGGAGCACTCAAGGATACAGTTCTTCCATCAAGACAGCCTCTTCCCAGCTGTGCTCTCAGGCACGCCTCTCCCTCGTCCTCAGTCTCTGCCCAAAGGCACTCAGCTCTCTTGGTCTGTGGGCGGAAAAGCCAACCGTGCTGTCTCCTGTGGGTCTGACCTGCTGGTCTCTCTTTCCTTGGTGGTGGTGGGCTCTTTTATTTCCCACCTCTGGGTGGCTCATTTCAAACCCAGCGGATGGCAAAACTGATCAATCCCTTTGGTGGGCCTCAATTACCATATCTGCACTGTCCCACCCAATCACTTGACTGGGAGTTACAAAACCATGGCAACTAGAAAGGCCACACAAAAGTGATCCATCACACCACAAGCCACCCCCTGGCTTTTCTAACCATGGTTCTTTCATACTTGGAGGATAACTTCCCCCTCCCGATCATTTTACCAGTCCAAAACAGTCATTAGCCATTAGTCCCGCAGTAGGGCAAAGAGTCCTCAGGGTGAGGTTACTTAGGTACCAGCTACTCAGGTCTGTTGCAGGTGTCCATCTGATCTGGTCAGGTTCTCCAGCAGTTCATCTCGGCTTCTCTTTCTGGTGTCTGATAAAATTTAACTGAGAGAAGATTATTCCCTTGCTCTGAGTCTCCCGAGTTGTCAGCATAGCAAAGCCTTTAAGGGATTTTAGGTTCGGCCACTGTAGTCCAGTCCAGCAGTGCCTCCCCCTTAGTCCATCCACTCTTTCACACTTACAGCTTCTGCAAGTACAGTTTTTGCAAATATAATCAACCCTGTTAACAATCTACACTCACAACTGAATCATATAATCTTTTCAACATCTTTCCCCACCCTCTCTTCCCCAGACTCATCAGGAAAAGAAGAATCTATTCAGTGGGGCTCCTCCCTACCCCCTCATTTAATGTAAGCACACTCACAAAAGCCTATAAGCCAGCCACTTCAAGCCTTTACCTCCCCCTGTTTTACATAGCCAATGTTTAAATTATCCATCCCTATCAAACCAGTACTCTGAGGAGACAAGCATGTTCTTTGGTCTTGAAGAATTTTCTGTTCTGTTTGGAACCTGGAGCATCTATGTCCATAAGCAAAGTCCAGTCCAGAGCAAGCCATCAAATTGCAGAAATGTACACCAGCTCACAGTGTCAAACATCTTTCTCTTCATTCGCTCAGGTTCTGGTCAGCTTTTCGCTAGCCATCCAAGCTAGGTCACAATGGGTAGCAGCCTTAGGCTCAAGAGATCACACACCCCTCCAAACACTTCAGACAGCCCCTTCACACACTCTCATCCCAGCCCCCTTGGGTTAGGTCAATGGGTTCTACCTGTAAACTTCAGGAGTCCAACAGCTCCTTTTACTTCTGACCAGCCAGCCCTTCTCTCTCATCCCTAGCCCGCATGGGCTGGGTCATCAGGTGCCAGTTGAAAATGTCCAAACTCAGCCCGTCTCTTCATTGCTGCACTTCCCCCACTTCCACTCATGAGTGGACCCAGGTCATCACCACAAACGAGCAGACCAAACTGTCTACTTGCTGGTTCCCTTTAACTTCTAGCCATGGAAGGGCTTCCTTCTGATGGGCACTGACTTTTCATGCCTTGCTGTATCCAATAGCAAACCGCTTGCTCAAAATTCAAAAAGTAAAACCCTTTTTTTTTCCTTCTGTAAGTCCTGCCTTCAAATGCAAATCTCCTGTAGTCTCAGCTGTTCTGGGTGGTTCTGCCTGTCTTCATGTCTTTTCACATGCAAATATGGGTGGGGCTCAGCTTTTTTACCTAAGTTCCCCCTCTATATATCAGGCTACCGCATTTGAACCCCGGTGGTGTAGTGGTTAAGTGCTTTGTCTGCTAACCAAGAGGTTGGCAGTTCAAATCCGCCAGGCATGCCTTGGAAACTCTATGGTGCAGTTCTACTCTGTCCTATAGGGTCACTATGAGTCGTAATCGACTTGCTGGACTCGACGGCACTGGGTTGGGTTAATCAAGTATTTGGCTGAAGGCAGAGTTACACACTCTCTGTAATCTATAATACCCAATATTCATTTCTACCATATATTTAGGTCTGCTATATAACCTTGGGAAATGCTGGTGGCGTAGTGGTTAACTGCTAACCAAAGGGTCAGCAGTTTGAATCCGCCAGGCGCTCCTTGGAAACTCTATGGTGCAGTTCTACTCTGTCCTATAGGGTCGCTATGAGTCGGAATCGACTTGACGGCACTGGGTTTGGTTGTTTGTTTTTTTTGTATAACCCTGGGTAGGAGAAATATTCAATATCAATATTCTTTCAATTAAATACATAATTTTTTAAGCGCATAACTCTTTTAAAAACATTCCAGATTAGTCTTCTTTACACCTTTACTATCTTCCCGTTCATATGCATATGGCCTTGGGCCTCTGGCTGGGTGGAACCAGTAGACCCTGGCCCCCATCAGTCATCCCCATCATTTACACGTCCTAGCTTTGGCCCCAGGCCATTTCAGCTTCAGCTTTTCAGCCGTTACAGGTAACAACAACCAAAGCAAGCATCCATGAATCAAAAGCTTCATTTCCCAAGCTCCTTCATTTTTTCTCTTACAAAGTTCCATGCTTCCATGAGTCTTGAGTCATTGCAAAGAATTCTGCTTCTGACTCCAACTGTAAAAATGGCATGGGGGCGCTGTCTGGCCTCCTCTAACTTCCCAAGGAGGAAACAGAATCAAGATCAACAGTCCAAGACTGATTCCTATGAGGCGGAGGTCAAACATGCCACCTCTCTCTGCCATCTTTACCAATTCTGACACCACCTGTCCCTCCCACAGCACTCTCTACTTCTCTGCTAGGCTCAATCAGTCATTGCAATGGCCATGCAGAACTCACAGACCATACTCACAATTACGGGGTTTATTAGGGAAGTAACAAGTTAGAATTCAGGCTCAGGAACACTCAAGGATACAGTTCTTCCATTGGGACAGCCTCTTTCCAGCCGTGCTCACGGGCGCACCTCTGCCTGGCCCTCAGTCTCTGCCCAAAGGCACTCAGTTTCCTTGCTCCATGGGCCAGGAAACCCACTGCACTGTCTCCTGAGGGTCTTTCCTGCTGGTCCCTCTTTCCTTGGTGGTGATGGGCTCTTCTCTTTCCCACCTCTGGGGCGGCTCATTTCAAATCCAGCAGGATGACAAAACTGACCAGTCTCTTTGGTTGGCCACAATTACCATATCTGCACAGTCCTGCCCAATCGCTTGAGTGGGAGTTCCAAGACCATGGTTAGAAAGGCCACACAAAAGTGATCCATCACACCACACATGCCCGGACCCCAGGCAAGCCATGTGCAATCTCATCTTAAAAAAGAATTTCTCAACCCTGAAATATCACACACCCCATTCTTTATTTACCAAAATCCATCTCAATTCTTTTAAAATCTTAAATGTGCATTCTCTTTGATCTCACAATTTCACTTCTAAGAATTTATCCTAGCATGCAAAGATATTTACAAAGATATTCATTGCATGTTGAACTGTTCACAACAGTTCCCAAACTGTAAAATCTACACTAATAGAGGAGTGGTATAAAAAAATATGGTATGAATCCAGATTCTCTGAAGCAATTGCAGCTGGATGATCCACTCCCCCTCAAACTATTGCCCTAAGATAATCTTTAAACCTTAAACCAATGCTAACCCCTGAAGTCATCTTTAAACCAGACAAGAGTTCAGTTTAGTTAATAAAGAATATTTACCTTGAGCATTGTGGTCTTTTCAGGAATTATTTATATGTGATCAAATTGACAACAGAAACTAAAAAGGTTAGATGAGAAGTTTAGAGGCCAATCAGTTTATGTTAACCATGGTAGAATAATTTGAAAAAGGACAGCAAGAATGGTTGCACAACTTAAAGAATATAGTCAATGTCACTGAATTGTACTTGTAGGAATTGTTGAATTGGTATTTTTTTTTTCTGTGTATATTTTAGCTATTTATTTATTTATTTTATATTTATATATATATATATGTGGCATGTCCATTCAATGGAGTGCTGTGCAATTGGCAATTAGAACAGAACAGATCCCTATGCATTGCTCTGAAAAGATGACCAAAACAAAATGTTATGTGAAAAAGCACGTTGCGGTGCATTATGTATAGCTTGTTCCCATTGTGTCAAAATTTTTACTCATTTATGCATAGATTATTTCTAGAAGAACACTGAAGCAATCACTAGGTGCAGCTGCCTTAGGAAAGAGGGATGTAGAGAATGGGGAGAGATTTTTGTCTCACTCTATACACTTCTGCTCTATTTGAATTTTTACCATGGGCATGGGTGGCTTGTCTACTTAGATTTTGAAAGCTCGATGTCAGTCTTTGAATCCCCTCTCACATGCATCCTTTCTCTCCACACCCCTGTAATATATTACTTGGTACCTGGATCCCTCTGTCTGTGTTAGAACTGATTGCTGATGTGTTTGTCTCCTTCATTAAACTACAGGGATCCAGCATAGGGCGTTATACACAGTGGGATCTTATTAAATGTCTAGTTGGTAAAATTGCATTATTAGGCTCCTTAGAGTCATGAACTCCATGAAAATTCATACAAATGCCGAGAGCAATCAGTCCAGCAGCTCTTAAAGATTATTCTTTTTATATGTGCATTCCTTAGTACACTTTGAGAGCCTTTGATGTGACAGTATCAGGCTCAGTGCCAGGACCCAGAGATGAAAGGTACAGCACCTGTCCTAAGAGACATCACAGTTCAGCTGGGGAGACACATAAATGTACAGCAGTGTGACATCTGAAGAAACAGACACATGCATGGGGAGTCTAGAAAGTGCCCAGGAGAGGAAATGACAGTTATATTAACCTGGGGGCTGGGGTGGGGGGGATGTTAAAGGTGTCCCAGAAGAGCTCTATGAGCTAAGTCCTAAGGAGAGAGGACTCAGTGAAAGAATGTGAGGAGGGTGTGCATGAAGGAAGACCAGGAGCGGGGAGCAGTGCAGAACGTGGCTGAGCATAGAGAGCATGCGGGAGGGCAAGGGATGAGGTCAGTGTGCTGGGCCAGCAGGGGCACATCATTAGGGGCTTTGTGGGCCAAAGTTACCACATTCACAGGGGATGGATTTTAAACAATAGCAATGAATTATTATGTTTTTATGTTAGGGCCTCTTAGACCTTCTGATGGATAATTGTGGAGGTGAGAGAAGAAGGGGAATTAAGAATAACTGGGTGAATAAGGCAGGGCTATGGGACTGTGAGGCACTAGTTAAGTGTGTTTTACTGACTATGCAAAGGCATTCGACTATGTAGATCATAACAAGTTATGGATAACATTTTGAAAAAGGGAAATTCCAGAACATTTAATTGTGCTCATGTGGAACCTGTACATAGACCAAGAGGCAATCATTTGAACAGAACAAGGGATACTGCGTGGTTTAGTCAGGAAAAGTGTGTGTCAGGGTGGTATCCTTTTACCATACTTACTCCATCTGTATGCTGAGCAAATAATTCGAGAAGCTAGACTATATGAAGAAGAATGTGGCATCAGGATTAGAGAAAGACTCATTAACAGCCTATGATATGCAAATGACACAGCTTTGCTTGTTGAAAGCACTTATTGATAAAGATCAAAGACTACAGCCTTCAGCATAGATTATGCCTCAACATACAGAAAACAAAAGTCCTCACTACTGGACCGATAAGCAACATCATGATAAATGGAGAAAATATTGAAGTTGTCGAGGATTTTGTTTTATTGTATCCACTATCGATGCCTATGGAAGCAGCAGTTGAGAAATGACATATTGCAATGGGCAAATATGCTGCAAAAAAAGTCTCTAAAGTGTTAAAAGCAAAGATGTCACTTCGAGGATTAAGGTGCCCCTGATCCAAGCCATGGTATTTTCAGTAGCCTCATATGCATGCAAAAGCTGGACAATGGATAACGAAGACCAAAGAAGAATTGACGCCTTTGAATTATGGTGTTGGGGAAGAATATTGAATATACCATGGACTGCCAAAAGAATGAACTAATCTCAGAAGAACTACAGACAGAAAGCTCCTTAGAAACGAGGATAGCAAGACTTCTTCATCTTACATACTTTGGATATGTTATCAGGAGGGACCAGTTCCTGGAGAAGGGCATCATGCTTGGTAAAATAGAGGGTCATCGAAGAAGAGGAAGACCATCAATGAGATGGACTGACATAGTGGCTGCAGCAAGGGGCTCAAGCATAGCAACGATTGTGAGGATGGTGCAGGACCAGGCAGTGTTTTGTTCTGTTGTGCACAGGGTCACTATGAGGAACCCACTTGACAGCACCGAACAACAACAAGAACAAATATATATAGTATAAAATTTGCCATTTTAGCCATTTCTAAGTGTACAATTCAAAGGCATTAATTCCATGCACCAGTTTGTACAACCATCAACACTATTTCTAAAACTTTTTCGTCACCCAAACAGAAACTCAATACCTATTAAACAATAACTCCTCATTCCTCCCTTCAGCCCCTGGTACCCAAAAAGTTATTTTCTGTGTCTGCACTTGCCTATTCTAGATATTTCATATAAATGGTGTCATACAATATTTGTCCATTTGTGTCTTGACTTATTTAGCATAATGCTAAATGGTTGACTTACTTAGCATAATGTTTTCAAGGTTCATTCATGCCATAGCATGTATCAGAGCTTCATTTCTCTTTATGGCTGAATAATATTCCATTGTGTGGATATACCACATTTTGTTTATCCATTTTTATGTTGATGGACACTTGGGTTGTTTATCCCTTTTGGCTATTGTGAATAATGCTGCAGTGAACATTGGTGTACAAGTATCTGTTTGAGTCCTCGCTTTCAGTTCTTTTGAGTGTATACCTTTGAGTTGAATTGCTGTGTCATATGGTAATTCTAGTTTAACTCTTTGAGGAATCACCAAGCTGTTTTCCATAGTGTCTTCATGTATATGGATGTTATAGCCATGAGACTAGATGAAATAATCCAGGGAGTGAGTAGGTAAAGAAGAATATTTGACTTCAGAAAACAGGAAAATTTTTATGCCCACATTAGATTATGGTGAAAAACTAAACATTTTGATTAAAAAATTAGGGAGACCCCCCCACTTTGAAAACAAGTCAGTCACTTAAAGGGGGCTGTGTTCTCTGTGCATTTCCTCATCACTATCAGAACCAAGACTTTGTTCTTCAGTCCCGGTGTATTTGTTTCCTGGGACCGCCATAACAAAACACCATACACCGGGTAGCTTCTAAGAGCAGAAATTTATTGTCTCACAGTTCTGGAGGCTCAAAATCCACAATCAGGGTGTCAGCCCTGTTAATTCCTTCTGAGGGCTCTGAAGGTGAATCTTTTTCCATGCCTCTGTCCTACCCTCTGGTTGACAACCAGTGATCCTTGGCATTCCTTGGCTTAAAGACCTCTGTCTTCACATGGCAATCTTCTCTCTGCATTTCTTTGACTCTGTATCTCTTCTTTTATAAGGACATATGCTATTCCAGTATTACTTCATGATAACTAAACTGATATCTTCAAAGACCCTATTTCCAAATACATTCACAGGTACCAGGAGTTAGGATCTCAACATATCTTTGGTGGGGGGACACAATTCAATATCCATAGCACCTGGTGTTTTCTTTCATTTCCTGTGTATGTTCCCAGGGAGACTTCAAGCTTCTCAAGAGCTCCCTAAAAGCCTTCTCTGTGTCCCCCAAATTGTTAAATTCAATGGATGCTTAATTATTACTGGTCGTTAGATGGCTAGGTGGAACAAAAGAAGGAAGGAGAGAGGAAGGGAGTCGGGGGAAGGAAGGAAGAAAAGAGAAGGGCTTCATCCTCTCAGCCCTGAGATCCCACTCCCTTTCCTGTTGCTTTGTGGAGGGTGAGGTCCTGTGGTGGAGGCGCTCCCTGGGAACTGCTGTCTGGTTATCGCTCCTCACTTGCTGTGCCCTGGTATTCTCTGGCCTTTGCAGAGAACAAGGGTAGGACACAGAGAGACTGCCTACAGGCAGAACCATCATTTTTGTTCATCTCATCTGCATTTTTTTCCATCTAACCCACCCCTCTCGTAAATAGGAAACTTTCAAGCTCAGTGCATCTGAGCTACTAGTGCAGGGTGATCCATGCCGAACAGGCTAGATGAAGAAACTCAGAGCAGAGGCTGAACAGAGGTTCATATCCATGACCACCCTTGAGTTGGGATGGAAATGAACGTTCCCCTCTCCTAGGTTCACAGGGCCAAGAAAGGTGTGCATTCTGAGTGGGGTGCCGGGGAGTCAAGAAGCCCTTCCCAGGGCCCTGACCTGTATCCTTGACTCTTCCCCACCTCCACCGCCAGCAGGGCCCACACCAACCCTGTCCCTGTTTACTTGAGGCAGGGTGCAACAGGGTTTAGGGAAGAGAAAGAGCCTGATATTTAAACAGAGCTGTGACTTGAATGGCAGAATGTTAAGCTGTAACGGGTCTTAGATCTAAGAGCCAATCCACTATGTACTGTTTTCTCTGTTTGACAACCCCCTCTCCCCTCCAGCACCATCCTTCTCTGCTGTACACTAAGCCCAGAGAGGCTGAGCCCCAAGGACTCAGCCTTCTACCCTGCCTGGGGTTAGCCAACGGGGAGGAATCAGCAAAAGAGGGGAGGGCAGAAGGACAGCGAGATTAAGGTAGTTCTTCCGCGCTCCCTCCACTTTAGCAGTAACTCTCTGGCAATAAGTGTGTCATTTTACAACTCCAGTTACTACAAGGGGTCCCCTCCATGGCTCCAGCTCTCACTGGGCCCCGATAGCATTCGTCCCTTAGTGCCTCCTCACCCCTTGGTTGCTCTTTTAACCCTGCCCACACCTCTGTAAGGATTCCCTTCATTAAAGTTTCTTCATTTGAAACACCAGGGTATATTCTGTTTCCTATCAGGACCCTGACTGATGCACACAGTTTATAGGAGATAAAGCTGGGACCCACAGAGAGCTGTATAACTTCCCAGGGTGGTTACATACATTTGTGTAGGGTGTAGACTACACAACTGCAGAATTGCCATTCATTTTGTAATCTACATGGATGGTGCACTTGGATTTATGCAGCATTCAATCTATATCGCTGAACTCTATGGCCCTGAATTTGGCCAAGGTCAACCAGCTACTGGGACTTGCAGCCACTGTCCTGACCCATGTCTGTGACTGCTGCACCACTTCAAGCCATCTCTCCACTCTTCCCTACTTCCCACAAGACAAGTTGAGCAAAACTACAAAGTACATTTCAACTTTTGCATTCTACAGCTCAGCCTCTGGCACATCGACATTCGTGGGGTCTCTCTGAAGAATGGAAAATGCTGCCCATCTTGGTCCCTGTTTTGCAAACTACTTACCATCGATAATGATAACGTTTTGGTCATCTAGTGCTGCTATAACAGAAATACCACAAGTGGATGGCGTTAACAAAGAGAATTTATTTCTTCACAGTAAAGTAGGCTGAAGTCCAAATTAAGGGCATCAGCTCCAGAGGAAGGCTTTCCCTGCCTGTTGGCCTTCTCATCAATCTCACCCCAGACTAGGAGCTTCTCCATGCAGGGAGCCCAGTCCAAAGGACATGCTCTGCTCCTAGCACTGCTTCTTGGTGGTATGAAGTCCTCCTGTCTCTCTGCTCCCTTCTTTCTTTTTGTATCTCAAGAGGTTGCCTCAAGACACAATCCAATCTTGTAGATTGAGTCCTGCCTCACTAACACAATGGTGGCCCACCCTCCCTCATTAACATCATAGAGGCAGGATTTACAACATATAGGAAAATCACACAATACCGGGAATCATGGCCCAGCCAAATGGATACACACAATTTTTTGAGGGACATAATTCAATCCATGACATACAAGAACTTTAGAGTGTGTTTTTTTTAAGGGTAAAAAGACTAGAATCAATACTTCGCCCTTGGCAAAAATTGATTAGAGAAACATCTTAACCAGGCATCTCAAAAAAGATCTTTAAGCAACACTAATCCAAAGAGAGAAAACTTGATTTTTGGGAGAGTGCAATGATAGCTAGAGCAAATGTGGAATGTGGGTTCCAGAAAGCCTTTCAAAAATAACTGAAACTGGGACCTCATAATGTGAAGCAATAGAAAGTACACGACACCACCCATGAAGAATTCCTGTCTAAAAAAAAAAAAGGAAAGAAAGAAACCTCAATCCAATCGAGCCTTTACATCTAATTACTGATTTACAGGAAATATAGGGGACAGAAACACAAGTTAAACAACACTGAAAAGGGGGCAATTAGCCTACTCCAGGAAGCAGGACATTCTACAGGCCAGATGACTGGTTTCTCCAAACATCAATGGCATGAAGTTAAAAAAAAAAAAAAAAAGAAGAAGAGGATTGTTACAGATTAAAAGAGACTTACTAAAAAGCATGGTGATCTACTTCCAAAAATTAGCCAATGAAAACCTTATGGAGTGCAACAGAACACTGTCCAACTCGCTTGCTTTGGACACATCATCCAAAAAACCAAGCCCACTGCCATCGAGTTGATTCTAACTCATAGTGACCCTTTAGGACGGAATAGAACTGCTCATAGGATTGCCAAGGCTGTAATATTTACTGAAGCAGACTCCCGCATCTTTCTCCCTTGGAGCTGCTGGTGCGTTCAAACCACCGACCTTTTAGTTAGCAGCCGAATGATTGGCCACTTCACCACGAGGGCTCCGACACATCATCAGGAGGGATCAATTACTGGAGGGGGACATCATGTTTGGTGAAGTGGAGGGCCAAAAAGAGCAAGAGAGGCCCTTGAAGAGATGGATTGGCACAGTAACAATGGACTTGAACATGCCAGTGATCATGAGGATGACTCAGGACTGGACAGAGTTTCTGTTGTTGTAAGGTCACCATGAGGCACAGCTGACTCAATGGCAGCTACCTATCTATTTATCTACCTATGTGATATCCTGGATTGGATTCTGTAAGGGAAAAAAGACATGGTGGAAAAACTGGTAAAATCCAAATAAACTCTGAAGTTTGATTAATAGTAAGGTACCAATGTTAATTTCTTCCTTTCTTCATTTGACAAGTGTACTCTGGTTGTGTAAGATACTAACATCAGGGAAACTGGGTGTACTCTATGTATTGTAGTATCTCTGCAACTCTTCTGGAAGCCTAAAATGATTCCAAAATGATTCTTTTTCAAAAGAGAGAGAGAAACTTAAAAAATATAACAGCCAAATACAGTGGGTGGCCCTTATTTGAATCCTGGCTTGAACAAATTGACTGTAAAAACATCTCTAAGACCATCAGGGAAATTCATATATGGACTGGAAATTGGATGTTGTTAAGGAATCATTGTTCATTTTATTAGGTGTGATAATGACATGGTGCTTTTGGTTTTTTTGTTTGTTTCTTTAAAGCTCCTATCTGTTAAACACATGTTTCTACTGGTGAAATGACATGATGTCTGGTGTTTCCTTTAAAATGCTCCAGATAGGGGGGAGTGGAGGAAGAGGTGATGGTGGTAGATAAAAATAGATGGAAAATGGTTGATACTTGTTGAAGTAGATAATGGGTATATATATATATTTTTTCTTTTCATTATTATTGCCTTTTATTATCAGTATCTTTATAAATCTGATGTTCATTTGTCTTTGGGGGTTGGAAACATTACTTAGAAACTTACAGATATAGTCTAATACATATATACATGCATACAAAAATACACAAATCATAAAAATTTATTTTCATGATGAAAAGTTGGAGGACAGAGGCATTTTGTCAGTTGTGGTAATAAATCCCCTTCTAGAAGGTGCTGGATCCTCTGGTTTATCCCTGGGAATGGGGGTAGCATTTCAGAATTAGTGAGAGTTGTTTCCATGGTCCTTTTCTTTTTTTCTTTATGTATTTCAAGGTAACACCTTATTACTTGCTGAATCTTCCTATCAACTTTAGTAAAGCGTTCCAGTCCATGTTTTCAAGCAACTGAAGCCCTGATTTAATGTCTACTCATCTTGTCACTGTAAAACTTTTTGACAATCTCTCTCCTTCTTCTTTCTCATTATTTCTTTTGTCTTCAGCATTTTTTCTCTTCAAAATCCATTAAATCCTGATCTCTCAATTCTCCTTTGTAATCTATGAGCTGTTCCACATCGAGGATACCGATTTCTAAGCTCAGAGTTCTTGTCAGATGGACAATTTTCCCACCAATCTTTTTCCTCATATTATCCTGATCAAGTGCTTAGAGCGTGTTCACAGAAGTCAGCAATTGTTTCCATATCCCCTGCATGCACTTTCCCATGACTTCCTCCCAGGAAGATGCCATGTTCCTGATACAGTGAAGAATATTCTAATTCTTCCAGAAATTGCACAATGTTACCCTGCCTCCATCTATCGTAGCTATTGCCTGAGCACAAGTAGTCTGTAGGTAGTATGCCTTGAAGGTGGCGATTGGATCTTGATCGATAGGCTGAACCACACCTGTCATATTGGGAGGTAGGTACAACACTTTCATGTCATGATTTAGATCATCTGGGGTGAAACAATTTAAAAACCAGTCTTCGAATAACACAATAGTCATTCAGGCCTTGGAGTTACTCCTGTAGTAGTCTGGCAGCTTATTTTTGTCAATGTTTTTGAATGTTAAAGAGTTTTTAGAATGGTAAATAAGAAAAGGCTTTCATTTAAATCCAGCTGCATTTCCTTCAAGCAGGAGTGTGATTCTGTCTTTAAATGCCTTGAAACCAGGTATCAACTTTGGTTTTTTGGAAATAAATGTCCATTCTGTAATTCTTTTCCAAAATAAGCCTGTTTTGTCCACATCAAAAATCTCTTCTGGTCGATATTCTTCAGCTTGTATTATCTTGTCCAGCTCATTCTTGAATTTTTTTGCACCTTTAACATTGGTGCTTCCTGCTTCTCCAGTATATGCATGGTACGTAAGCAAAAAAAAAAAAAAAAAAAGAGGAGGGGGGAAAGGGACTACTTGTACCTACAGGGATTTGCTCTACATCAAAATGATAATGGAAGCCCATTCTTTTTTTTTTTTTTTTTTCACTTTGAGGACTAAGGTGTGCCTAACCCAAGCCATGATATATTTTTTTTTTTAATAACTTTTATTAAGCTTCAAGTGAACGTTTACAAATCCAATCAGTCTGTCACATATAAGTTTACATACATCTCACTCCCTACTCCCACTTGCTCTCCCCCTCTTGAGTCAGCCCTTTCAGTCTCTCCTTTCTTGACAATTTTGCCGGCTTCCCTCTCTCTCTATCCTCCCATCCCCCCTCCAGACAAGAGTTGCCAACACAATCTCAAGTGTCCACCTGATATAATTAGCTCGCTCTTCATCAGCGTCTCTCTCCCACCCGCTGACCAGTCCCTTTCATTTCTGATGAGTTGTCTTCGGGGATGGTTCCTGTCCTGTGTCAACTGAAGGTCTGGGGAGCATGGCCGCCGGGATTCCTCCAGTCTCAGTCAGACCATTAAGTTTGGTCTTTTTATGAGAATTTGGGGTCTGTATCCCACTGATCTCCTGCTCCCTCAGGGGTTCTCTGCTGTGCTCCCTGTCAGGGCAGTCATCGATTGTGGCTGGGCACCAACTAGTTCTTCTGGTCTCAGGATGATGTAGGTCTCTGGTTCATGTGGCCCTTTCTGTCTCTTGGGCTCTTAGTTGTCATGTGACCTTGGTGTTCTTCATTTTCCTTTGCTCCAGGTGGGTTGAGACCAATTGATGCATCTTAGATGGCCGCTTGTTAGCATTTAAGACCCCAGACGCCACATTTCAAAGTGGGATGCAGAATGATTTCATAATAGAATTATTTTGCCAATTGACTTAGAAGTCCCCGCAAACCACGTTCCCCAGACCCCCGCGCTTGCTCCGCTGACCTCTGAAGCATTCATTTTATCCCGGAAACTTCTTTGCTTTTGGTCCAGTCCAATTGAGCTGACCTTCCATGTATTGAGTGTTGTCTTTCCCTTCACCCAAAGCAGTTCTTGTCTACTGATTAATCAATAAAAAACCCTCTCCCACCCTCCCTCCCTCCCCCGCTCGTAACCACAAAAGTATGTGTTCTTCTCAGGTTTACTATTACTCAAGATCTTATAATAGTGGTCTTATACAATATTTGTCCTTTTGCCTCTGACTCATTTCGCTCAGCATAATGCCTTCCAGGTTCCTCCATGTTACGAAATGTTTCAGAGATTCGTCACTGTTCTTTATCGATGCGTAGTATTCCATTGTGTGAATATACCACAATTTATTTAACCATTCATCCGTTGATGGACACCTTTGTTGCTTCCAACTTTTTGCTATTGTAAACAGAGCTGCAATAAACATGGGTGTGCATATATCTGTTTGTATGAAGGCTCTTGTATCTCTAGGGTATAATCCTAGGAGTGGGATTTCTGGGTTGTATGGTAGTTCTATGTCTAACTGTTTAAGATAACGCCAGATAGATTTCTAAAGTGGTTGTACCATTTTACATTCCCACCAGCAGTGTATGAGAGTTCCAATCTCTCCGCAGCCTCTCCAACATTTATTATTTTGTGTTTTTTGGATTAATGCCAGCCTTGCTGGTGTGAGATGGAATCTCATCGTAGTTTTAATTTGCATTTCTCTAATGGCTAATGATCGAGAGCATTTTCTCATGTATCTGTTGGCTGCCTGAATATCTTCTTTAGTGAAATGTGTGTTCATATCCTTTGCCCACTTCTTGATTGGGTTGTCTTTTTGTGGTTGAGTTTTGACAGAATCATGTAGATTTTAGAGATCAGGCGCTGGTCGGAGATGTCATAGCTGAAAATTCTTTCCCAGTCTGTAGGTGGTCTTTTTACTCTTTTGGACAAGTCCTTAGATGAGCATAGGTGTTTGATTTTTAGGAGCTCCCAGTTATCGGGTTTCTCTTCATCATTTTTGGTAATGTTTTGTATTCTGTTTATACCTTGTATTAGGGCTCCTAGGGTTGTCCCAATTTTTTCTTCCATGATCTTTATCGTTTTAGTCTTTATGTTTAGGTCTTTGATCCACTTGGAGTTAGTTTTTGTGCATGGTGTGAGGTATGGGTCCTGTAGATAATGGGCATATATTTTAAATTGTCCATATTAAGATGTTTTGAAGAAGAGGAAAGGAGAGGAGGAGGACGAGGAGGGGAAGAAACAGAGAGAAGGAGGAGGTAGAGGAAGAGAAGAAAGCGAAGGGAGAGAAAAAGGAGGAGAAGAAAAAGAAAAGAAGGAAGGAAGGGAAGGGAAGGAGGAAAGCAGGAGAAGGAGAGGAAGAAGACAGCACTCTGTGTGCCGCCCTCCCCGTTAACATGTTGGAGGCTTCCATTTGAGATGAGACAGCCTACAATCTGGCCACCAACTTGCTTTTTCTACCTGGTGGCATGCTTTCCACTATAAGATGACCACCATCAACAACAGTGGTACAGACTAGTGGTTGGAAGCTGGGTCCTGGCAACACACATCCTTGGTTCCAATCCTGGATGGTCTCAAACTGGTTAGTCCCTATGCCTTGGTTTGACCTTCTATAAAATAGAGATGATGATACTAAAAGTACCAACATCATAGGTTGTTGATCATTTTAAATAGGTTGATACCTGTAAAGTGCTTATAATTGGGTGTGGCACCAGGTCAATAAATGTTAACCAATTTTCTTATCATCAATGCAGATAATTTTCTCCCCACACAGTGCCTGGTGTTTCCACATTCTCTGCAATTTGGTGGCCAAAGCATCTTGTCTCTTGGTTCCCAGCTTCTCCTTGGATTCTAACCTATCCCATGTGAGTGCTCAGAATTGCCTCAAGTCCTTTGGCCAGAACTCTGCCATTTAGTTTCACATGCTCTAATTTTCAACTAAAATTCTCTTGTTTTCATGGTCTTTGTCAGAAACAATTTGATTAATCCCCTTTACCATTTCTAAAGCCTTCGTTTGGGTCAACAAGACCTCTTTTCCAATAAGAATTTGCCAAACCTCTTCAGTCTTGTCACATAACTAATGACAGAGCAATGTGATGTTGATCCTCAATGCCCCATTTCCCCAGGGATGAAGGCTTGTCTGTTCTTCCTTAAGTACAGGCACTGATAACCCGCTGCAAAAATTGAGGTGGATTCTCCTGCTGCCTTGGTTTTGGTTTATGGTCTATTAAGTGTCCTGTCCATCCTTTGCACTACAGCTGCAACATAGGCTGAAAGCTTGAGGGATGCTTAAAGGAAGCCTTTCTGGACCCCTGAAACCTCACATGAGCACACTTGCTCTTTCAGGACAGGTATTTAGCTAGTTTTTTTTACATCTAATTGTACTACACAACACAATCAAGCCTCTTTCCAGCACTCTCTCAGCTCTAAATGCCTTTCTTAAATACCTTTCTTTTGCAATTTTTCATGCACACAGAGGAACATTGGTCCAAGAGACAGCACTACACAGGAGCTGGACCAGGTTTTCACGATTATAAAATCTAACCTTGATTAAGTCCTTCCCAGGTGCCAGGAACTGAGATGAGGATGTTGGGCGAGTTAGCATATTGGTCCTCACAACAATTTCACAAAGCACATGCAATTATTATGGTCATTTTACGGGAAGAACAAAGCAGTTAAGTAACGTCCAAGGTCACCCCACCGGGAACTGGTGGATCCAGGCTTTGAACTCAGGCTGTCTGGCTGTAGAGCCCAAACTTCTTACTCGCACATCACTGCCTCTCACAGCTCTCCACCTAAGGACAGGCAGGGACATCAATACTCCAGTGTAATTTGTTTTGATGTCTTCCTGATGCCACTGAACTGATTGAATCAAATTGACTTTTGGTGGTTGTTTCTATTTGGCTTGGTTTTGTTTGCTTCTTTGTTTGCTAAATGAATTCATGTCTGGCTACTATATGTCAGGAGTCCTGGGACAGTGCAAATGGTTAATGTACAAAGCTAGAAGCACCTTGGAAGAAAGGTCTGGTGACCTACTTCTGAAAATCAGCCATTGAAAACTCTATGGAGCACAGCTGTATTCTGACACAGGACGGGTCACCATGAGTCAGAATTGACTCGACAGAACTGGTACAATGTGTCAAGCATCTTCATGTACATTATCTCATTTTATCTTCCCAATAATTCCATGACATAAGATTACAATTCCTATTTACAGAGGCTCAGACAAGACTTAGGCTTACCCAAAGTCACGTTGCTAGTGTTTAGACAGTGTCCAAAGAGTCTGAATTTTCAATGGCTACCAGCAAGGGCCTTCGGCTCATAGAGTAGGGAATGTGACTACTAACCCACCCTTCCACCAAGAGATTCTAAGGGAGAAGGTGGAGGCCACAACAGAATGGAAAACTTTCCCCGGGGCAGCAGTGGGAGAAAGCAATGGGAAGCTGCCTTCAGCTGCTGTCACACCATCTTGTGCTGTCCTGACTTGCAAGCACCATGACCTGAGGGAAACCATCTTCTGTTCCAAAACCTGCTGTGTCAGTTGATTAGATAATAGTGGCAACATGCTTTGATGACAAGTGATGTCGGAAACACTCTATGTTTGGAATGAGTCCCAGGGGACTTCAGGCCAGATTAAGGCTGATGAATAGGTCTGCTCAGATCACTGGGCTGCTTTGTGTGGGAAAAGAATTGTTTCCCAAAATGTTTCTCCTAGAGTAGCTGCCAAAATCACCCAGCTCCACTCCACACCCAAACATGTCCTCCTTCAGCTTGCAAATACTGGCTTTTGTGTGAGGAAAAGGAAATAAATGCAGTCAGTTCAACCATAGACCAGTCAATGAAATGGCAAGTGTACCTTGGTCCTATGCCGAGAGACCAAAAGAAGTGTTTAGTGCCCAACTACCATTACTGAATGTTTTGATCAAAGATTCTATAGAAGAATCTTGATCAAAAGGGGGAAATGCAGAACAGAATTTGCAATTTCACAGAATCCAGAGTTTTTTGGACCAGTGAGGCTGAATGAACCCTTGGAGCTATTGTCCTGAGATAATCTTTAAACCTTAAATCTCAAACCAAAACTATCCCCTGAAGTCTTTTTTGAACCAAACAATTAAAAAAAAAAAAAAAAAAAAAAACCCATTGCTATCAAGTCAATTCCGACTCATAGGACCCTATAGAACCTACAGGACAGAGTAGAACTACCCTGTAGAGTTTCCAAGGAGCACCTGGTGGATTTGAACTGCTACTCTTTTGGTTAGCAGCCGTAGCACTTAACCACTACACTGCCAGGGTTTCCAAACCAAACAATAGTTTAGCTTAAATAGTAAAGTATGCCTACCTTTAAGCATTGTGTCTTTTAACAAATTATCTCTGTGGGATCAAATTGACAACAGCAACTCAAAAGGTTAAATGAGAAGTGTAGGGGCAATAAGTTTCTGTGGTGGAACAATTTGGAAAAGGACAGCGAGAATGATTGCACAACTTGAAGAATATAATCAATGTCACTGAATTGCACATGTAGAAATTGTTGAAATGGTATATCTCTTTCTGTACATTTTTTCACCAAAAATAATTTTTTTTGAAGAGTATGTCTTGGGTGAAAAACAATTACAAACGTTTAGAACACAATTCCATGTGTAAGTTGTATCAGGAGGGAGGGAGAATATAAGCTGAATAGATGAGACATATTAGCAAACCAAAGACAGTCAGGTTAGAAAAGAACATCCCAGAGCATGTAATCCAACCCCATCCATGTTTAAGTCTCTTCCTCTCTCCTGGATAGCATTCCTGTCAAGGCCAAGTAGTCACCCAGCCTGTGCCTGAGTATCTGGGTGGGTTGTATGTTCATTATCAACTGATAAGTGAAAGAGGAAACCCATCACAGATGTTAGCCAATGTCTTCAGTGTAAATATTCCTATCCCAAACCATAGCGTTATTGGTTTGGGAACTTTAAAAGGTAATTATATAACACACTTTGTCAATGATACTAAAGGGAAATAGGAACTCTAATCTGTTGCTGGTGGCAGTGTAGGTAAATTCGCTTGATTTCTTCAAGAGTGCATTTACCAGCCAACGGTCCATCAGCAGATGAATGGGTAAACAAAATGTGGTATAGCCATACAAGTAAACATCCCTCAGCTATAAAGAAAAAGGACTGGGCAGTGTTTCGTTCTGTCATGCATAGGGTCGCTATGAGTCTTAACCCACTTGATGGCACCTAACAACAATAACATAAAGAGAAACGGAGCCCTGATACATGCTACCACATGGATGAACCCTGAAAACATTCTACTGAGTGAAGTAAGTCAGACACAAAAGGACAAATATTGTATGACCCCACTTACATGAAATATCTAGAACAGGCAAACACATAGAGATCAAAGTTTATTAGTGGTTACCACAGGTAGGTGAGGAGGGAAATGGAGAGATATTCCTTAAACGGTACTGAATTTCTGGTACAAAACCCAACCAAACCCAGTGCCGTCGAGTCAATTCCGACTCATAGCGACCCTATAGAACAGAGTAGAACTGCCCCGTAGAGTTTCCAAGGAGCACCTGGCAGATTTGAACTGCCAACCCTTTGGTTAGCAGCTGTAGCACTTAACCACTATGCCACCAGTGTTTCCGAATTTCTGGTAGGGGTGAGGAAAACTATTGGCACCAGATAGTGGTGATGGTTTGCACAACATGGCGATTGTAAACAACGTCACCAAATTATACACTTAGAAATTGTTGAAATGGCAAATGTTTTATTACAGTGAAACCTGTGAAAGCTGGAATTCAATGGGAGTGCTAGTTCTTCCGGGTCACACAAGTTTTCTGCCTTTGACGAGGGTACACTCTTACCGCTTTTCTATCACTTGTTTTAGTAGAAAATATTTTCCTTTTCCTTCTCTGACAGGTTCCTGCCTTACTCAGTTTCTAGCTTTTGCAAGTTTTACTATATATCTATTTCACCACAATAAAATAATTTCCTTTTAAGTGCATTTCCCTTTGACCCAGCAATCCCACTTCTGGGAACTTATCCTGCTTATAAACCAGCACACATCAGAAATGATGTACATATAGCATTATCCATTGCACCACTGTTTGCAATATATAAAGCTTAAAATAACCAAGTACCTATCGAAAGAGATCAGGTTAATTAAAGTATGGCACATCCACCCAGTGGAATACTATGCAGCAACAAAAAAGAAGACAAAAGCTCTTCCTACCCTACCATAAAAAAATCTCCAGGCTGTATTGCCAAGTCGGAAAAAGCAAGGTGCTAAACACGATACATAGAGTATGATACCTTTTGTGTAAGAAATAACATCATACGTTCATATTTGCTTGCATGAGGAAACAATGCAAGGATACATAAGAAACTAATAAAAGTGGTTACCTGTTGGGGGAGGAGATGGGGGATGTGGTGGGTAGGAACAGAGTGGGAGAGAGACTTCCTCAGGATTTATCTTTTCATAACATTATTTTGAGCCATGTCAATTTGTAAACTTTTCAAAACAACAAAATAAAGTAAGCACACAAAGCAAAATTGAGTCTTGAGTTTTACGGACGTTAACGTGCAGATATTAGAGTATCACACTGAACCCAAGGTCTCCTGAGCTTTCTCTCCTCCCTTCCTTCCTTCCTCTTCCTTCCTTCCTTCCTCCTTCCCTTCTTCCTTGCTTTCTTTCCCCTTCCTTTTCCCAGCCATCCAGCTCAGTGTCCATCCTCAGATAGAGAAGTCTTTGCTCCCTCTGTGCTTCCTTCGGTCTTGCAGACTCCAGAGCCTCAGGCTTTGGCCAGAAGCTACTGAGATGCTGACAAAACTAAGGGGGAAGTGGGCTCTGGTCCCTGGGCTGAGGGAGGCTGTGGGGTCTCACTCTAGACTCTCCACCAGACAAGGCTGCAGACAATTTTGCTCCTAGTTATTTAAGAAGCAAGCACATCTCACCAAGTCAAACATTAATTGTTTCAGGAGACAACATAATCTGGCCTTATAGGAGGGGAAAAAATCTTCTCCTGTCGTCTGGCATTCTTCTGCTGGGGTGCATTTGATGCTTTTCTGAGCCTGGCCTGCAGCATAGGAGCCACCATGCTACAATGGCCATACCTGCTCCCTTTTGCTGTGCTGGACTCCAGCAGTACCTGATCCAAGGCTCCCACAAGTCTTTCTGATTCCAGCTCTTCCACCTGCTGAAGAAGGCTCTGAGTTTCCCTTCACCCCTTCACACAATAATTACTTCTCCAAATACAACCTATTAGAAGAATATTTAAATACATGGTGTTAAAACAATAACAAAGCTTTTGAACCCATAGCAAGTGGTAAAAAATTAAGTCTATGAAAATAAATGCCTTTCTGAAAAGTCAAAAGGTACATTCTATAATATTAAATGTTCTGTTTTATATGAGGGTGGTATTTTTCTCAAAAGAAGGTTCTAGAATCATCCTGGTTATTGTCGTTAAGTGCTGTCACGTCAGTCCTGACTCATGCTTACATACAACAGAACAAAACACTCCCCGGTCCTGTACCATCCTCACAATTGTCACTATGTTTGAGCCCATTGTTGTAGCCACTGTGTCAATCCAGCTCTTTGAGGGTCTTCCTCTTTTCTACCGACCTTCTACTTTACCAAGTATAATGTCCTTCTCCAGGGACTGGTACCCCCTCATAACATGTCCAAAGTACATGAGACAAAGTCTTACCAACCTCACTTCTAAGGAGCATTCTGGCTGTATTTCTTCTGAGACGGATGTGTTCGTTCTTCTAGCAGTCCACGGTATATTCAATATTCTTCACCAACACCATAATTCAAAAGTGACAATTCTTCTTTGGTCTTCCTTATTCATTGTCCAGCTTTCACACGTGTATGAGGTGACTGAAAATACCACGGCTTCGGTCAGGTGCACCTTAGTCCTCAAAGTAACATCTTTGCTTTTTAACACTTTAAAGAGCAGGCTTGCCCAATGCAATATGTCGTTTGACTGCTGCTTCCATCTTGGTTAAATTTCAGGTTAAAACCTGAACCAAGAAGAGATAATGCACCAAATCTGAAGTTATGTTAGGAAAGTCTCTACATGTGTGAAGGTTACACGCTTCATAGGGCAGCCCACAGGCGTATCGCCATCACTCCCAGGCATCGTCAGCTACAGTTTCCCACGCTTACATTGCCTAACTTGCTCTTGAGTACAGACACAGTGTGGTAGGTATGTAAATGAAGACTTCTTTAGGAAATGGACACACCTGGGATTGGCAGCTGCCCATCCAGTGTACAGTAGCCATCATTTTAAGCACATATAATATTCAGGATTTTGAGCAAACTAAGTTTAAAAAGCAGGTAATTAGTTAACTTTAGCAAAAGCCAACCAGTCATACATAAAGACATTTCAGCAGGAAAATTCCATGTGTTAGAGGAGTTAAGTTATATGTGATAGCTCAAATATGTGTGAACCCCACCCCACATCACCCACTCAAAAAAGACAAAGAAGACCCTGAAGTTTTAATGCTCAGAAGGTACAATCAGTGTAGTGGGAAAACTCTGGTGGTCAGGGGCAAGGAACGGGTGGGTCAAAGGCATCACAAAAACGCTGTAATGGCCTGAGAGCGCTACAAGCGATGACAGCTACCAGGAATGAATCACTACTTGCCAGGAATCAGGCTAAATGGCTCACATGCCTCATCTCAGTCAATCCTCCTGATAACCCGATAGGATTGGTTTTGTTGCTGGTGGTGTTTTAAGTTACTCTTGAGGCGGCTCTGACTCATGGAGGCCCCGTGTACAACACAACAAAACACTGCCTGGTCCTGCGCCATCTTCAGCATTGTTGCTATGCTCAAGTCCATCGTTGTGGCCACTGTATTTTGAGTGCCTTCGAACCTAGAGGGTTCATCTTCCAACGTTATCAGACAACACTCTGTTGTGACCAATAGGATTGGTTTTAGAATCTCCACTTTAGTGAGGAGGAAAGTGAGGCTCTGTGCTAGTTATGTATTGCTACGTAAGAAATTCCCCCAAGATTTAACAGTTTAAAACAGCAATAAACATTTATTATCCCATACAGTTTCCAAGAGTCAAGATTTGGTAGTATCTTAGCTGGGTGGTTCTGGCTCAGGATCTCTCATGAGGTTG
Source organism: Loxodonta africana (assembly GCF_030014295.1). Lineage (NCBI taxonomy): Eukaryota > Metazoa > Chordata > Mammalia > Proboscidea > Elephantidae > Loxodonta > Loxodonta africana. The sequence continues at coordinate 88,888,815 of NC_087353.1, read as the reverse complement.
TAGTCAAGGTATTGGCTGAAGGCTTGACTGGGGCTGGAGGGTCTGCTTCCAAGATAGCTCCCTCACATGGCTGGTTGGCAAAAAGCCTCAGTTTCTCACCACATGGCACTCTCCACAGGGTTGCTTGTGTCCTCAAGACATGGCAGCTGCCTTTGCCCAGAGCAATTGATCCAAGAGAGTGGAAAACAGAATTTGCAATGTCTTTTGTGACCCAGCCTCAAAAGTCATGTGTCCTTCAGTATCCTGTTGATTACACAGCCCTGTTCAGTGTAGGGGGGATTACACAAGAGCATGAATACCAGGAGGTGAGAATCACTGGAATCATCTTGGACTCTGGCTTCCACAGAGCCCAAGAGGTTAAGTAATTGTCTTAAGATCACTCAGCTAATTTCAAATTCTGCCTTACACCAAAATTAACACCCTTTCCCTACATAACACTGCCCCCGCCAACAACTTTCCTGCAGGACAACACCAAGTGAAGACTGGAAGGTCCTAATTAAGCCAGATCTCTGTTGCATTGCTTTTGCCAAAAATTTTATCTTTAATCTGCTGAGAAATATTTTTATATTGAGAACATAGCTCAGGCTTTCTAACAGGAATTGATGAAAAAATGGTTTTTACTTTATTGATTTTGCTCTAAATCAAGCTTGCTGTACTTCATTCATGGCTACGGCTTTTTTTTTTTTTTTAAAGGGGGGTGATAACTGTATTTATTGAAAATATTTCCAGATTACAAACTGTTTTGTGATAATTTCCATCTTTCAGAGTTAAACTGAATATGTTCTATGTGTTGTATAGGAGGTGACTGGAGGGCACTTTTATTCCCTTGAATAACAGGGGCTCCGCAATTTATTCCTTAGTAATAAAAATTGAATGTGTAAGAACTGGGACCAACAAGGGTCAGCTCAAATGAAAGATTTTATGACTGGCAGTTATATTAAATCTTTTCAACAATCTATAGAAAGAATCTGAAATATGTCAAACTTATTTCTTTAAGTTTTTTCAAGTGAGAGATTTTATTGCATCGAGTCACAGATCAGGAGAAAAACTACTCTTAGGTCATCCAATCCTCACCACTGCCAGTGCCATTGCTCCCTTCAGAATCAAAGGCTGGGTATTAACTAGTCTGAAGTCAACTTCTTCTAATTAAAATGAAAGTCATAAAGCAAAGTATTTCAATAATTTACAGTAACAATAATCCCAAAATTATATAGTACTTAATATCAATGAAATGTAGAGCATTTCACGTCTTTTTATTTCTCTCACCTGGAAAGAAAACTAAAGCCCCATGGCAAATTTAAGGGAACATTCATTAACTTTTTATAGAGTGAATGAGTTGTGTACACGTATGTGTGTCTGCACGTGCATGTGTGCGGAGAGAGGGAGAAGGAATTAATAGCTGTTGGGCACCTACTGTCTTCCAGGTTTTCAGTTAGGTCCAGTGGACCCAAAGATGAATGAGACTCTTCAAAGAGTCACAGGTAGTTAAGGGGTGTCTTAGTCATCTAGTGCTGCTATAATAGAAATACCAAAAGTAGATGGCTTTAACAAATAGAAATGTATTCTCTCACAGTCTAGGAGGCTAGAAGTCCAAATTCAGGGTGCTAGCTCCAGGGGAAGGCTTTCACTCTCTTTTGGCTCAGGGCCATGGTCCTTGTCATCAATCTTCCCTGGTCGAGGAGCTTCTCAGAACAGGGACCCCAGATCCAAAGGACGCCCTATTCTCCTGGCTCTTGTTTCTTGGTGGTATGAGGTCCTCCACGTCTCCCTACGCACTTCTTTCTTTTATATCTCAAAAGAGATTGATTTAAGACAAGACCTAATCTTGTAGATTGAGTCCTGCCTCATTAACAGAACTGCCGCTAATCCCACCTCATTAACATCGTAGGAGCAGGATTTACAACACAGGAAAATCACATCAGATGACAAAATGGTGGACAATCACACAATACTGGGAATCATGGCCTAGCCGAGTTGACACACATTTTGGGGGGACACAATTCAATCCATGACAAGGGGCATAGCCCACAAACAATTGTCTCCCAATGCAACAAAGTAAACATAGTAGCTGAGGAAGTGTGGGCATTGGACCTGACACAGCTGGGGCAGACTAAGAAAGGCAAAGCCATTTCTGTGCACAGAGAAAGGGTGGCATCTTTCCACATAGAAAGGAGAACTGGAGTTGTTATAAAGCCTCATGGTTCCTGCCTCCTCTGTGACATCAGTTTAGGACATAGACTCATCATTTGCCTTTTAATAACAGCTTCTATCATTGAAAGATCACAAAAGTAAGGAGTTCACATACTGGTCTCCTCAACTAGTCTAGAAGCTCCCTGGGGGCAAGAACTGTGCAGATCCATCTCTAAAACTCAGCTCCTACCCAAATGCCTGACACCAGTCCCCAGGGATGGATTATCCAATAAGCAAGGTAACCACAGTGATCACATGTAGTGAACGATTTCACATTTTTCCACCATATCAAAGATTCTGCTTCTAGGTATGGCTGGTATCTGTCTCTCTCCCAACCCCATAGCACCTTCCCACAGAATCAAAGCCTCTTCAAATTTATAAACCCTGACAGGGGCAGATTACCCAGAGAGCAAGGTAAACCCATGCTTACCTTGCTTATTTGGTAATCCACCCCTGCCAGTTCTCCTAACGCCCAAACTAAAGACCTAAGTAGTACATGTTTCATGCAAAAAAAGAAAAAGAAGAAGCATAATATTTCCAGGTGTGAAAAGGAATAGCTTTTTTGAAGTTGCCTTAATTTTTGGAATTTTTAATTGTTTTAATACACATGAAAGAATGTATATCATATATGACAGTTATGAAGCAATATAAATAAAATAACCACCTGGGAACATCTAATGGTACCAAAAAGTAAGCAAGATAATATCCATATGCCTACAAGGAAGACCAGTTAATCCAGCTATTGTTCAAATTTAGGCACCAAACACTAAGGCCAAAGATAAAGAAACTGAAGACTTTTACCAACTTCTACAGTCCAAAATTGATCGAACATGCAGTCAGCATGCATTGATAACTACTGGTGGTGGGACTGCAAAAGTTGGAAACAAAGAAGAAGGATTAGGAATTGGAAAATATGGCCTTGGTGACAGAAACAATGCCAGAGATCATACGACAGAATTTTGCAAGCCCAACGCCTTCTTCATTGCAAATACCTTTTTTTAACAACATAAACGGTGATTATACACATGGACCTCACCAGATGGAATACACAGGAATCAAATCGATTACATCTGTGTAAAGAGACTATGGAAAACCTCAATATCATCAGTCAGAACAAGGCCAGGCCAACTGCAGAACAGACCATCGATTGCTCACGTGAAAGTTCAAGTTGAAGCTGAAGAATTAAAGCCAGCATACGAGAGCCAAGGTACGACCTTGAGTATATCCCACCTGAATTTAGAGACCATCTCAAGAATGGATTTGACGTGTTGAACACTAATGACAAAGACCAGACGAGTTGCGGAATGACATCAAGGACATCATACATGAAGAAAGTAACGGGTCATTAAAAAGACAGGAAAGAAATCAGGAAAACAATACCATTTATAATAGCCCCTAAAGAAATAAAATACTTAGGAATAAATCTAACCAGTGAGCTTGTCTTAATCATCTAGTCCTGCTATAACAGAAATACCACAAGCGGGTGGATTTAACAAAGAGAAATCTATTTTCTCACAGTCCAGTAGGCTAGAAGTCCAAAATACAGGGTGTCAGCTCCAGAGGAAGGTTTTCTCTCTCTGTTGGCTCTGGAGGAAGGTCATTGTCATTGATCTTCCCTGGACTAGGAGCTTCTCTGTACAGGAACCCTGGGTCCAAAGGATGCACTCAGCTCCCACCACTGCTTTCTGGGTGGTATGAAGTCTCCACTCTCTGCTTGCTTCCCTTTCCTTTTATGTCTTGTAAGATAAAAGGTGGTGCAGGCCACAGCTCAGGGAAATTCCCTTTACATTGGATCAGGGATGTGACCTCAGTAAGGGTGTTACAATCCCACCCTAATCCTCTTTAACATAAAATTACAATCACAGAATGGAGGCCAACCACTCAATACTGGGAATCATGGCCTATACAAGTTGACATATAATTTGGGGGGACACAGTTCAACCCATGACAGAGGAAAAAGAACTGTATAAAGAAAACTACAAAACACTACTGCAAGAAATCAAAAGAGATCTACATAAATGGGAAAACATAACATGTCCATGGACAGGTAAACTCAACATTGTGAAAATGACAATTCTACCCAAAGCAATTTACAAATACAATGCAAACCCAATCCAAATACCAATAACATTCTTTAAAGAGATGGAAAAAGTAATCATTAACTTTATATGGAAAGAGAAGAAGCCCTGGATAAGTAAAGCACTATTGAAGAAGAATAAAGTAGGGAGACTTGCACTACCTGACCTCAGAACCTAGTACACAGCTACAGTAGTCAAAACAGCCTGGTACTATTATGACAGATACACTGACCAATGGAACAGAATTGAGAACCCAGATGTAAATCCATTCACCTACTGTCACCTGATCTTCAACAAGGGCCCAAAATCCATCAAATGGGGAAAAGGTAGTCTCTTTAACATATGGTGCTGGCAAAACTGGATGTCCATCTGCAAAAAAAGAAACAGGACCCATACCTCACACTACACACAAAAACTAATTCTAAATGAATCAAAGACCTAAATATAAAGTCAAAAACTATAAAGATCATAGAAGAAAAAATAGGATCAACGCTAAGGGCCCTAATACACGGCATTAGCAGAATACAAACCATAACTAACAACACACAAACTCCAGAAGATAAGCTAGATAACTGGGATCTTCTAAAGGTTAAACACTTATGCTCATCAAAGACTTCACCAAAAGAGTAAAAAGAGGACCTACAGATTGGGAAAAAAAATTTGGCTATTACAAATCCAACAAAGGCCTAATCTCTAAAATCTACAGGAAAATCCAACACCCCTACAACAAGAAGACAATCCAATTAAAAAATGGGCAAAGGAAATGAACAGACACTTCACCAAAGAAGACATTCAAGTGGCTAACAGACACATGAGGAAATGCTCGAGATCACTAGCCACTAGAGAAATGCAAATCAAAACCACAGTGAGATACCATCTCACTCCTGCATTACAGGCATGAATCAAAAAAACAGAAAATAACAAATGTTGGAGAGGTTGCAGGGAGACTGGAACTCTTATGCACTCCTGGTGGGAATGCAAAATGGTACAACCATTTTGGAAAATGAAATGGTGCTTCCTTAGAAAGCTAGAAATAGAAATACCATATGATCCAGCAATCCCACTCCTAGGAATATACCCTAGAGAAGTAAGAGCTATCACACAAATAGACATAGGCACACCCATGTTCACTGCAGCATTGTTCACAGTAACAGAAAAATGGAAACAACCTAGATGCCCATCAATAGATGAATGGATAAACAAACTATGGTGCACACATGCAATGGAGTACTACGCAATGATAAAGAACAATGATGAATCTTTGAAGCATCTCACAACATGGATGAATCTGGAGGGCATCATGCTGAGTGAGATAAGTCAATCGCAAAAGTACAAATATTGTATGAGACCACTACTATAAAAATCCATGAAAAGATCTGCACACAAAAAAAATCTTTGATGGTTACGAAGGAGAGGAGGGGTGGGGATGGAAAAACACTAAATAGACAATAGATAAGTGGTAACTTTGGTGAAGGGTAAGACAGTACACAATACTGGGGAAACTAACACAACTTGTAGAAGGCAAGATCATGGAAGCTCCATAGACACATACAAACTCCCTGAGGGATCTAAATACTGGGCTGAGGGCTGTGGGGACCATGGTTTCAGGGAACATCTAGCTCAACTGGCATAACATCGTTTATAAAGAAAATGTTCTACATTCTACTCTGGTGAGTCTGGGGTCTTAAAAGCTTGTGAGCGGCCTTCTAAGATACTCCACTGGTCTCGCCCCTTTAGGAGCAAGGAAGAATGAAGAAAACTGAAGATACAAAGGGAAGGTTAGCCCAAAGGACTAATGGATTACGACTACCAGCCTCCACCAGACTGAGCCCAGTAGAACCAGATGGTGCCCGGCTACCACCGACTGTTCTGACAGGGATCACAATAGAGGGTCCCAGACAGAGCTGGAGAAAAATGTAGAAAAAAATCCTAACTCAGAAATAAGACCAGACTTACTGGCCTGACAGAGACTGGAGAAACCCTGAGAGTATGGCCCCCGCACACCCTTTTAGCTCGGTAACGAATTCACTCCTGAGGTTCACCCTTTAGCCAAAGATATGATAGGGGCACACCAGCCAAAGGGCAAGGACTAGAAGGCAGGAAGGGACAGGAAAACTGGTAACAGGGAACCCAAGGTTGAGAAGGGAGAGTGTTGACATGTCATGGGGTTGGTAACTGTCATGGATTGAATCGTGTCCACTAGCCAATAAAAAAAAAAATAATGTTCCCTAAAATGTTAGGTATAGGACTGGTTGCTCTATGACTCTGGACAAGTGTAATACCTTGAATACTCTGCATAAAATGGCTACCATCTTCCTACCCAACTTCATTTCCTTCTATCTCTGCTGTGGATTCTTTCATCCATCGTCTCATCGTCTCCCAAGGCTTCTATGTTGATATCCATGCTGTTTATCCTACTTCTCTTTGCCCTTTTGAATACACCATCTTGACCGGGATAACTTACGTTAATCTTGAGGATCGAATAATTAACTTCACTTAACCCCCATTTTGAAACTTTACCTTTGAAGGTTGTGTGATTGAATCCTTGGTTTGGGGTTCTGAGGGAGGAGGAGGGATGCATTCTCAATTGACGAAAACTGAAGATGGAGTGGGAATAACCTGGAGCAAAGGACTTTGTATTTTGGTTGGGAATTTAAGACTGGAATAACAAAGGCCTACTACAGTGGCAACAAGGTCTGGAGGTCGACAGTCCAGAATTCAAAAATGACCTCAGACACCAAGCAAGGTCTTTCCATTTTTTTTCGGCTCTCCACATGTATAGTCTTCTTCCTCATCCTTCTTGCCTCCTAGCCACTAGGTAGCTACTGTGCCTCCAGGTGTTATGCCTGCAATTAAGGAAAGAAAAAGACGGAAGGAAAAATGCTCTGCCAGTTGAGCCAGCCCCCCCTTTTAAAATCAGTGTTAATGAGTTATAATTTACATATAATAAAAAACACCTATTTTAAGCGTTCTTTGAGTTTTGAAAAACATATTTGAAAAATGTATACACCCATGTAATTACCATCACATTCAAAATACAGATTATTTCCATCACCCAAAAACTTCCCTCATGTTCCTTTGTATTCAACTCCCTCTCACCTCTGACCCTAGGAAACTGTTGTTGTTCTTTAATCACTGCAGATTAGTTTTTTCTTGTCCTAGAAGTTCAAATAAATGTTGTTGTTAAGTGCCATTGAGTCAGTTCTGACTCACGGCGACCCCATGTACAACAGAACAAAGCACTGCCTGGTCCTGCACCATCCTTGCAATCATTATGCTTGAGCCCTTCGATGACACTCTACCAAGCATGATGTCCTTCTCTAGGGACTGGTCCCTCCTGATAACAGGTCCAAAGTATGTGAGGCATAGTCTCTCCATCCTTGCTTCTAAGGAGCATTCTGGTTGTACTTCGTACAAGATAGACTTGTTCATTTTTTTGGCAGTCCATGCTATATCCAATATTCTTCAACATCACCACAATTCAAAGTTGTCAATTCTTCGGTCTTCCTTATTCATCGTCCAGCTTTCAAATGCATATGAGGCGACTGAACACACCATGGCTTGGGTCAGGTGCACTTTAGTCTTCAAGGTGACATCTTTGCTTTTTAACACTTTAAAGAGGACTTTTGCAGCAGATTTGCCCAATGCAACGCGTCTTTTGATCCTTGACTGCTGCTTCCATGGGTGTTGATTGTGGATCCAAGTAAAATGAAATCCTTGACAACTTCAATTTTTTCTCTTTTATCATGATGTTGCTTACTGGTCCAGCTGTGAGGATTTTTCTTTATGTTGAGGTATAATCCATACTGAAGATTGTGGTCTTTGATCTTAATCAGTAAGTGCTTCAAGACCTCTTCACTTTCAGCAGGCAAGGTTTTGTCATCTGCATAACACAGGTTGTTAATGGAAGTCATAGATTGAATTGTTTTCCCCAAAAAAATGTGTCAACTTGGTTAGGCCATGATTCCCAGTATCGTGTTGTTGTCCTCCATTTTGTGATTGTAATTTTCTGTTAAGAGGATGAGGGTAGAATTGTAACACCACCCTTACTCAGGTCACCTCCCTGATCCAAGGTAATGGGAGTTTCCCTGGGGCGTGGCCTGCACCACCTTTTATCTCTCAAGAGATGAAAAGGAAAGGGAAGCAAGCAGAGTTGGGGACTTCATACCATCAAGAAAGCAGCATCAGGGGCAGAGCACGTCCTTTGGACACGGGGTCCCTGCACCTGAGAAGCTCCTCGACCAGGGGAAGATTGAGGACAAGGACCTTCCTCCAGAGCCCACAGAGAGAGAAAGCCTTCCCCTGGAGCCGATGCCCTGAATTTGGATTTGTAACCTACTGAACTGTGAGAAAATAAACTTCTCTTTGTTATATCCATCCACTTGTGGTATTTCTGTTATGGCAGCACTAGATGAACACACACAACACAACAACAACACAACCTGGTTTGCTAAAAGTGAAGAGGTCTTGAAGCACTTACTGATTAAGATCAAAGACCACAGTCTTCAGTATGGATTATACCTCAACATAAAGAAAAATCCTCACAGCTGGACCAGTAAGCAACATCATGATAAAAGAGAAAAAATTGAAGTTGTCAAGGATTTCATTTTACTTGGATCCACAATCAACACCCATGGAAGCAGCAGTCAAGGATCAAAAGACGCGTTGCATTGGGCAAATCTGCTGCAAAAGTCCTCTTTAAAGTGTTAAAAAGCAAAGATGTCACCTTGAAGACTAAAGTGCACCTGACCCAAGCCATGGTGTGTTCAGTCGCCTCATATGCATTTGAAAGCTGGACGATGAATAAGGAAGACCGAAGAATTGACAACTTTGAATTGTGGTGATGTTGAAGAATATTGGATATAGCATGGACTGCCAAAAAAATGAACAAGTCTATCTTGTACGAAGTACAACCAGAATGCTCCTTAGAAGCAAGGATGGAGAGACTATGCCTCACATACTTTGGACCTGTTATCAGGAGGGACCAGTCCCTAGAGAAGGACATCATGCTTGGTAGAGTGTCATCGAAGGGCTCAAGCATAATGATTGCAAGGATGGTGCAGGACCAGGCAGTGCTTTGTTCTGTTGTACATGGGGTCGCCGTGAGTCAGAACTGACTCAATGGCACTTAACAACAACATTTATTTGAACTTCTAGGACAAGAAAAAACTAATCTGCAGTGATTAAAGAACAACAACAGTTTCCTAGGGTCAGAGGTGAGAGGGAGTTGAATACAAAGGAACATGAGGGAAGTTTTTGGGTGATGGAAATAATCTGTATTTTGAATGTGATGGTAATTACATGGGTGTATACATTTTTCAAATATGTTTTTCAAAACTCAAAGAACGCTTAAAATAGGTGTTTTTTATTATATGTAAATTATAACTCATTAACACTGATTTTAAAAGGGGGGGCTGGCTCAACTGGCAGAGCATTTTTCCTTCCGTCTTTTTCTTTCCTTAATTGCAGGCATAACACCTGGAGGCACAGTAGCTACCTAGTGGCTAGGAGGCAAGAAGGATGAGGAAGAAGACTATACATGTGGAGAGCCGAAAAAAAATGGAAAGACCTTGCTTGGTGTCTGAGGTCATTTTTGAATTCTGGACTGTCGACCTCCAGACCTTGTTGCCACTGTAGTAGGCCTTTGTTATTCCAGTCTTAAATTCCCAACCAAAATACAAAGTCCTTTGCTCCAGGTTATTCCCACTCCATCTTCAGTTTTCGTCAATTGAGAATGCATCCCTCCTCCTCCCTCAGAACCCCAAACCAAGGATTCAATCACACAACCTTCAAAGGTAAAGTTTCAAAATGGGGGTTAAGTGAAGTTAATTATTCTGATCCTCAAGATTAACGTAAGTTATCCCGGTCAAGATGGTGTATTCAAAAGGGCAAAGAGAAGTAGGATAAACAGCATGGATATCAACATAGAAGCCTTGGGAGATGATGAAGACGATGGATGAAAGAATCCACAGCAGAGATAGAAGGAAATGAAGTTGGGTACGTAGATGGTAGCCATTTTATGCAGAGTATTCAAGGTATTACACTTGTCCAGTGTCACAGAACAACCAGTCCTATTCCTAACATTTTAGGCAACATTATTGGCTAGTGGAACATTAACATTTAAAATAAGCTTTGTCATATTAGGCTTCTAAAACTATCTTTTTAATATGCTCTTTTCATCTCCATTACTTTGTGAATTATACACTCTTTTAAAACCTTTAACCTTTTAATAGTTACCGTAAATATTAAGCATGCATTCTTTTTTAAAATTTTTATTGCAATAAAATATACATAGCCAAAACAAATTTTCATTTCAACTATGTCTAGTGTGCAATTCAGTGACATTAATTACAGTCACCATGTTGTGCAACCATCATCACTATTTATTTCCAAAAGTTTTTCATCACCCCAAACAGGAACTCAGTACCCCTTAAGCTTAATATACTAAATTTATAACTTATTTTGAATTGATGCCAACATAACTTCAAAAACATACAAAAACTCTATTCTTATATAGCTCCTCTTCCTCTTTATGTTGTTGTCATCACAAACATACAGAAACTCTGTCCCTATACTGCTCCTCCCACAAACTACATCTTTATACATTGTATGTCCGATAAAATAAATTTATCATTATTTTATGCATTGTTCTTTAATGATGTAGACATAAAAAGTAGAATTACAACACAGGAAGACCATAAAACTGGCCTATATATATTTACTCATGAAATTACTTTTACTGGAGATCTTTTTTTCGTCATATGGATTTGAGTTACTATCTAGTGTCCTTTCACTTCAACCTGAAGGACTTCTTTTAGCATTTCTTGTATAGCAGGTGTTATGGAACAAATTCCTTCAGCTTTTGTTTATCAAGGTGTGTCTTAATTTCACCCTCATTTTTGAAGAAGTTTTTCTGAATATAAAATTCTTGGTTGACAGTTCTTTTCTTTCAGCCCTTTCACTATGTTATCCCACTCCCTTCTGGCCTCTGTGGTTTCTGAGGAGAAATTACAGCTTAATCTTATTTAGGAGCTTTTGTATGTAACAATTCACTGCTCTCTTGCTGCTTTCAGGATTCTTTTTTTATCTTTGGCTTTTTAGAGTTCAGTTATACTATGTGTTGATGTGGATTTCTTTGGGTTCATCTTACTTGTAGTTCATCGAGTTTCTTGGATATGTAGATTAATGTCTTTCACCAAATTTGGGACATTTTTTGGCCATTATTTCTTCAAATAATCTTTCTGCCTCTTAATTCTCTTCTGGGATGCCAATAATGCATATGTTTGACCAGTTGATGGTGTCTGACAAATCTCTTTGGTTCTGTTCACTTTTCTTCATTCCTCTTTTTTTTCCTCAGACACAATAATTTCAATTGTCTTATCTTCAAGTTCACTGATTCTTTCTTTTACCAGCTGAAATCTGCTGTTGAACCTCTACAGCTAGAAACTAGGCTCCCTTTTGGGAGTGTGGGCCACTGCCACTTTAAGATAACCACACTGAGCCAGGGAGGTGATAACTTACAGTCAAATAGAAAACCAATGCTTTTCTACCATTTCTATGTCACCTTTCTCTTGGTTCAGCATTCACTTAGTTGCTGTAATCCTTTGACTGATTTTCAGAGTTCTGATAAAATTGGTTCTGTCAGTACGTACACCCACTCCTCACTTACTGATATGATTAGGTTCCAAAGATCAGGTCAGTATGTGAAAATCAGAGTTATGCAAAAATACAGGATGAGCACATCAGATCACAAAATGGGGGATGACTACATCATTACATAACTGCCAAATTGCATCATTACATAACTACCAAGTTATAGTATCACATAACTGTCAAGCTACTGAGAATCATGGCCCAGCCACGCTGACATATAACCTTAACCAACACAGCCAGTGTTAGTCTTGCCTTGCACCTCAGAGTTCATTCTGCCACGTGCATGTCATTAATGCACAAAATAGTAGATTTTTTACTATTTTCATAAATGTGAAATGTCAGATAATAAGATAGGCAATAAGTGAGGAGTACTTGGTGTTTTGGCGTGTTTGTGTGGAGAGATGGGAACTGCAGCTACTCACACCACCATCTTTTCTGGACCTCAAGCATGTATTCTTGGCTCATCAAAGTCTAATATTAATTGGGAATTTTACTCTTTCCCTGGATATTGAACACTTTATCTCCTTTTACCCAGCTTCTGAGTTATATTTAATTACATATATTTTAGTATATATAATCTATGTGGTATATAGATTATATATACTACATTATATAATATGTAATTAAATACAAATCTAAACATATACAAAATACAATATAAATTTTTTAACCCAAAAAGATGTTATTATAGTCAATATTTATTTAGGTTTATCCACATATTTATCATTTTCAGTGCTCTTCTTTTATTTCTGTAAGTTCAAGTTTCTACCTTGGGTCATTTTTCTTCTTTATTATTTCCTTTAGAGCCAGGATGCTGGTGACCAATTCTCTCATTTTATTTGAAACTGTATTTCACCTCATTCTTGGATATTTTTGCTGCATATAGAACTCTAAGCTCGCTGTTAACCTTCTTTCAGTACTTTAAAGATATCATTCTATTGTCTTCTGGCTCCCATTGTTTCTGCTGAGAAGTCAGCTGAAATTCTGATGATTGCTCATTTGAAGGTGTCTGTCTTTTTTTCTCTGACTGCTTTAAAATCTTTTCTTTGTATTTTCTTTTCAGAAGTTTTACTCTGTTTATGCCAAGGTATATTTTTCTTTTTTATTTATCTTGCCTGTGTTTCATCAGACTTCTTTAATCTGTTGCTTGATACCTTTCATCAGTTTTGGAAAAATCTCAGCCATGAGCTCTTCAATATTTGCCCACAGCTCTTCAATAGCTGTGCTCCCATTCTCTCTCTTCTCTCTTTCTGGGATTCCAACTAAGCATATATTAGATCCTTCCCCCGAATCGTGTCTTTTATTCTCCTGTCTATTTTTCTATCCCTTTTTCTTTTTGTGCTTCTCTGGATTTTTTTTCTGATCCATCTTCTTGTCACTAATTCTCTCTGCAGCTTTTTTCCAATGTGCTGTTAAACCCATCTATTTAATTCTTAATTTTGGTTTTTGTGTTTTTTCAGTTATAGAGTTTCTCATTACATTTCTTTTATGAACGTGTGTGTGTGTGTGTGTACGTGTGCACATGTGTATAAGTACATAATATAGTTTTGGGTTTTCTGTCTGCTGAAATTCTCAATCTTATCTTTTATTCCCTTCAACATAGTAAGTATATTTATTTTAAAATCTGTATATACTAACTTGGAAACCCTGGTGGCATAGTGGTTAAGTGCTCAGCTGCTAACCAAAAAGTCAGTAGTTTGAATCCACCAGGCACTCCTTGGAAACCCTATGGGTGCAGTTCTACTCTGTCCTATACTGTTGCTATGAGTCGGAATTAAGTTGACTGCAATGGGTTACATGCACTAACTCCACAATCTGGAGTCCTTTTTTGCCTGTTTCTACCGTTTGTTTGTTTGTTTGTTCCTTCATGTACCTTGTCCTTCATGTATATGAATATTTTTTGTTATGTGCTGGATACTATAATTACAAAATTGTATAAATAATTTATGGCTTGGAATGATGTGTCTTTCTCCAGAAAGGATCTATGTTTCTTCTCCCAGGTACCATGACTCACTTTACACAGACCCAGGAATTATGAAGACTTAAGGCTGAGCCACAGTCCCTGCCAGGATTTGTCTACTTCCACTTTATCAAATGAAGGGAGGTTCATCAGTGCCCCTCCCCACTTGGCAGGCCCTAGACTCCATTATATGGGCCCAAGTACCAAGAAGTTCTATTACTCAGTCTTTCAGCCTCTTGGCTGTCTCTTCTAAATTAGGCAAACACTCCCAAGGGAAACCCAGGACCAAACATGGGGCTCCCTTCCTTGGGCCTTCATCCTCATCCAAGCCTGGCCAGGTAACTCTACTTCGTTCACTCTCTGGTGCCTCCAAGGAAATAATTTTTATATTTTTCTAGCTTCTCTATTTGTTGCACAGTAGGAGAGTTTGTCCAAATTACCTATACTGCCTTTAGCACAAAAAGGAAATTAGTTAGGAAGCACAAACTCCTCCTTAAAATCAATAATACATTTAATATGGCAGTGTTCTTGTTTTATGAAAAAGTTATTGTTAAATTGATGCTGTCTTAGAATCAGCATCTTACAATCATCTCCTGAAGGAGAAAGCCGCTAAGATGACCCCCCAATGATATCCAAATCCTGGTTTTCATGCCCTCATATAATCCTCTCTCCTTGAGTGTGGGCTTGACCTAGTGACTTGCTTCTAAGAAATAAAATATGGCAAAAGTGATAGGATGTCACTTTTAAGATTAGGGTACAAAGACACTGACTTCTGTCTTGTTCATCCTCTCTGATTCTCTCCCTTGCTCATTCTGATGGAAGCCAGCTGTCATATTATAAACTGCCCCCATGGAGAGGCCCACATAGCAAGGAAGTGAGGGAGGTCTTTGGCCAACAGCCAGCAAGGAACTGAGGCCCTCAGATCAATAGTCCACAACCACTGAATCCACCCAGCAAAAAAATGAGTAAGCTTGGAAGCAGATCTTTCCCCAGTAGAGTCTTGAGAAGACCGCACCCTAGCTGACACCTTAATTGCCGTCTTGGGGTAAACCCTGAGCCAGGGGCACTACTAGGCCATGCTCAGATTTCTGACCCACAGAAACTGTGAGGTAATAATTGTTGTTTTAAGCCACTAAATTTTGGAGTAATTTGCTATGCAGCAATAGATTACAATTACACCTCCCATTCTCTTTTTAACATACCTCTTATCACTCCACTGAAACCATTGGTAAAGATTACCAACTATCAAAAAATATAAACTATTGACAAAAAGTAGTACTAATGGAAACTTGAAGTGTTAAAACAGCCAAGTGGCAAAGTAATCTGGCAAAAGCTATTAATAGTTAAAATATACATACCCTGTGACTCAGCAATTCTCTTTCTGGGATTCTGTTCCAGAGAAGGTAAAGCACCAGTATTCAAAATCATACATTCAAGGATCATTATTTCAGGTTTGTTTTTCGTAGCCCTAAATTGGGAAAACAGTGAGTCTAACATTAAGAAAATGCCTGAATAAATTATGATAAATTTAGACTATAATATAGTATGTAGCCTTAAAAGGAATTAAATAGAACTACAACAAATGACTTGTGGAAATTTGTACAAGGTATTGCTAAATAAAGAAAAAAAAATAATACATAGGACATGATGCCATTTTTGTAAAACAATGATCATAAAACAATTATCCATGTGTTTGTATACGTGTGTGTGCATGAGTGTGTATTCACATGAATGTGCTTCACCTGTATATTAAATGATCTGAACTTGATAGGCTACACACAGAAAACAATTTTATTCTTTCTTCCAGCTGCTTCCTTCAAACCCTCTCTGTAGATTAATTCTTTCCCACCCCTCACATGAAATCTCAGGCACTGCCCATAACTCTTCAGTCAATCCTAGGTAACAGTGAGTACCTCTAGCACTTTCAGCTCTAAGACCCATGTCTCTTCAGTATTAAAATGTCCAGTCCCATGGGAGGGTAGAGAGGGTTAGAAACTGGCAAAATTGTCACGAAAGGAGAGACTGGAAGGGCTGACTCATTAGGGGGAGAGTAAGTAGGAGTATGGAGTAAGGTGTATATAAGCTTATATGTGACAGACTGACTTGATTTGTAAACGTTCACTTAAAGCTCAATAAAAATTATTAAAAAAAAAAAAAGTCCAGTCCCCTGTATTAATCAAAACTCTATGCTTCATTCAAAGTTAAAGCCGCCACTCCTCCATCCCCAATCTTCAAGCCTCAAGACAGCCTCAGCCTAGCAAGGCTGCAGAGGAAAGGGACTTGCGTGCCTTCTTTTTCTTTACCACTCTTTTTATTCTACTCCTGCTCCCCCAAGTCTCACTCCACTGGGCTACTCCAAAATCTTCCAAAGTTGGGTTGTTGGGGAGGTGGAAGAAGGAGAGGGAAGAAAGGATCTCAGTTAATATAATCTGGAAGTAGCAAATTCCCCATGATGATTCTCATCTCAATGGAGAGCTTTTGGGGGTACACAACAAGGGCCTGTGGTAGCCACTTCATTGTCGTGCCTCCTCATGTTCTTCCTTACCTGAGAATCCTCCACTCTATCTTCTCTAAGAAGCCCATCCCCTTCAGGAGGTCCTCTCAGGGAAGACCCACACTTGCTGCCTCCTACCTCAAGTCCCTGAAAAATCTCAAACCAGCTGCCTTCCATCTCAGGTCCCCGGAAAATTTCTTGCATTTTTGGCTACTCCTGGGACAGGCTTTTTCCTTCCCTACCCTCCTGCTTTGGGCTAAATATCACCAGAGCTTCTCACACTCATCCTCGTGCTGCCTAAATTCGAAGGAACACGGATTCATTCACTTGACCTGAGGTAAGAACACAGCACTCTTCCCAAAAAAATTCTCTCTCTCCTTCTTCTACCTCACAATTGTTAGCCTACAGGTGATGTGGTAAATCTGCAGAGAAGAACTAGAATTTGGAGACACTTAACACCAATGGTCAGCTGTTAGAGCCTCAGCCAAAACTGGGACAGAAAGAATCACGTTTTGAGAACCTGTTAGAGATCTATAGGTATACAAGTCTGTGTAGGATGGAGATGTACAGGACGTATGGAGGAAGACATCGAAGAATGCACCCTAGTTTGTTATCGCAGACTCTCTGTTGGGAGTTTACTTATCATCTATCTCTTCACTGGAGGGAAAACTTTTAGTGATAGAGAGGGAAGGGTAGAAGTTAAGATGAGGTAAGGGAGCCAAACAAAAAATGTAAAAGAAAAAGTGAGATTGCATAAAAAGCATGTGTATAATCAATCATATTATTTCATCTTTATAAAACCACATTTATATAAAACAACAACAACAAAAAAAAACCTGGACATATATTTAAAGATATTAAGTGAAAAGTAATTTTTTTAAGCGATCATTTAAAAAATGACTTCCACGTTATCACTCAATTCTCAGTCTTCACCTTATATGACCTCCCTGGACCTCTTAGAGCCCTGGTGGTGCAGTGGTTAAGTGCTAAGGCTGCTAACCCGAAGGTCAGCAATTGGAATCCACCAGCCACAACTTGGAAACCCTATGGGGCAGTTCTACTCGGTCCTACAGGGTCACTATGGGTCAGAACCAACTCAGTGGTAACTGGCTTGGCTTGAACCTCTTAGAACCATTTGACAAAAGTTGATCACTTCCTCTCTTGCAACACTTTTCTCACTTGGCTTTCATAACACCATACTCTCCTTATACTTCTCTCCATGTTCCTTTTTAGTCTTCTTCAACAGAATCTCCTCTAAATAGCAGAGTGTCCCTGGGCACTCTGTCTACACTTATCTTCTCTGCTACACTTACTCCCTACTTGTTCTCATCTAGTCCATGGCTTTCATGACTGTCCTTATGCTGATGCCTTCCAGATTCATATCTCTAGTCCTGACCTCTGCCATTAGGTACAGACTCTTATATCCCATTTCTTCCTCAACAACTAATAGGTATCTCAAAACTAACATGACCAAAACAGAATTCTTAATCTCCCATTCCCTAATATTGCTCCTCTCCCAGTCTTCCCAAGTCAAGAAATGGCAAAACTGTTCATTCAACCATTTAAGTCCATGTACTTTGTCCCCAGTCCAATCTCCAGTTATTACCCTAGTCCAAGCGAACATCATCCCTCCCTTAAACTACCTGAAACTAAACTAATTGTTACCTGTACTTCTGCTCTTGCCTCCTTTGCTCCACATGGCAACCAGAGTTATCGTTTTTTAAAGATATATCATCCACATAAAAACCTCCCCATGAATATCGATAGCAGCTTTATTGCCCAAAACTGGGAAGCAACCAAGATATCCTGCAATAGGTAAATGGATAAACAAACTGTGGTACATCCATACAACAGAGTATTATTCAACAATAAAAAGAAACGAGCTATCAGAACATAAATAGGCACGCCAAAAAAAACCCACTGCCGTCAATTCTGACTCATAGCTACCCTACAGGACAGCGCAGAACTGCCCCACAGGGTTTCCAAGGAGCGCCTGGCGGATTCAAACTGCTAATCTTTTGGTTAGCAGCCGTAGCACTTAACCACTACGCGTAGAGGAACCTTAAATGCATACTGCTAAGTGAAAAAAGCCAGTCTGACAAAGCTACGTACTATATGATTTCAACTACATGACATTCTGGAAAAGACAAAACTATAGAAACAATGCTTATGCAAAAAGTATGAGGTTCCCATTTATCCCCTCCCCCCTGCACATTGTTTCTCTTATTAACATCTTGCATCCCTGTGGTACTTTTATGTGTTATACGTGGTACATCATTTGTTACAACTAATGAACCAATATTGAGACATCATTACTGACTGAAGTTCCTAGTTTACATTAGGGTTCACTCTTTGTGTTATAGGAGCCCTGGTGGCGCAGTGGTTAAGAGCTACAGCTGCTAACCAAAAGGTCAGTAGTTTGAATCCACCAGCTGCTTCTTGGAAACCCTTTGGGGCAGCTCTACTCTGTCCTATAGTGTTGCCATGAGTCAGAATTAACTCAATGACAACAGGTTTTTTGGGGGTTAGTTTCCTAGCCAATGTCAACTCCCCTCTCCCCCCTTCTTTTTGAGAAAAGTAATGTGTGAAATTAAAATCCATACTTCCCAGATTCCCTTGCAGTTAAAGAGAACATGTGGCCCCATTCTAACCAATGAGTTACAGATGGAAATCATTTTGGGTAGGGATTTTAAGAAAGCTCCTATTTTCCTGATAAAGGGGGGGACTGTAATGGCATATATCTTTGTTCTTTGCTTTTCTCCCTTGTTCTTATCTTGAAAGCAAATACTCAGAGATAGAGCAGTCATACCAAAGACATCAGGAAAGGGAAGGAAAAATAGATCTTGCTCCTTGAGCATCTGCCCATCTCTGGATTCCATGTTATGTGAGAAAAAATGAACCCGTTATCTAGTTAAATTGCTGTGGTGGAGTTTCTGTGACACGTAGCCAAATGCAGTCCTGGCACAGGTTTCCCATCATTCTTAGAATAAATCCCCAAAGGCATACACGATCTTTCCAACTGCACCCCTATTTATTTGTTCTGCACAGTTATCACAAGCCCTCTGGGATATTCCTTGAAATGCCAAGTTGATTTCCGCCTTGGCATCTTTGCCCTTGTTCTATCTGGAATACCCTTCCCCCAGATTCTTCACATGGTTTGCTTGACCTTTCTCTTCAGTTTTCTGCTTTACTGTCACCCCCATACCAAGGCCTTGCCTTGCCTTAACTACCCAATTCAAAATTGGCTTCCTCACATGCTTAACTTTTTAGTGATTTATTTTTATGCATAGCACTTAAAAAACACAATTGCCACTGAGTTGATTCTGACTCATGGCAACCCCATACGTTAGAAAAGAACTGTGTTCCATAGAGTTTTCAGTGGCTAATTTTTCAAAAGTAAATCATCACACCTTTCTTCTGGGGAGCCTCTGGATGGACTCAAACCACCAACCACCACCTAAAATTGAGAGTACCTAAAATAAAAAAAAATTTTTTTTTAAAGTACTTGAGAGTATGTTATATATTGGATAAAATCTTCAAGAGGTATAGCCATATCCCCAGTACCTAAAACAGTGTCTGGTATAAAGCAGGGATTCGAAAAATATTTATTTGATGAACTAATTAATTAATGACATCCTGAAATTGAGGAGGACTCTTCCTTAAAGTTCACTCAGCAGTTCTTTGTAATCCAAAGGCTATATGGCTCTCCCACTGAAGTAAAGGTGTGATAATGGGTTTGTTTGTGTGTGTGTGTGTGTGTGTGTGTGTGTGTGTGTGTTTGTTTGTCATACTAGCCCTTCTCACATATTCTGCATCCACAGTCTTGCAACATAGACATTTTAATTTCATGGCCTTATCCAAAAGTCTAAACCGGCTCCTGTAGTTTTGTTTCATTGTGGTAAAATATATATAAACAAAACATTTGCCAATTCAACATTTTTTATATGTACCATTCAGTAACATTATATTCACCATGTTATGCAACCATCATCACTATCCATTTCCAAATTATTGCACCACCATGAACGAAACTCAGTGCACCGTAAATAATGATTCCCCTTCTCCCTCCCTCCCACTAATAAACTTCGGTCTCTATATATTTACCTATTCTAGATATTTCATGTAAATGGGATCATACAATGTTTATCCTTTTCTGTCTGGTTTATTTCTCTCAGCATAGTGTTTTCAAGGTTCATCTATGTAATAGCATGTATCAGGACTTCATTTCTCTTTATGGCTAAATAATATCCCACTGTCTAGATATTTAGATATACCATGTTTTGTTTATCGGTTCATCTGATGATGGACATTTGGGCTGTTTCCACCTTTTGGTTATTGTAAATAATGTTGCAATGAAAATTGGTGTACAAGTTTTTGCTTGTGTTCCTCCTTTCAATTCTTTTGGGTACATACCTAGGGTTAGGACTGTTGGGTCATACGGTAATAGTAAGTTTAATTTTTTGAGGTACCACCAGTTTTCCACAGTGGCTGTACCATTTTACATTTCCACCAGCAAGGAATGAGTGTTCCAGTTTCTCCATTCTTGTCAACACTTGTTATTTTCTGTATTTAGATCATAGCCATCCTAGTAGGGGTGAGGCAATATCTCATTGTGATTTTGATTTGCATCTCTCTAACGACTAATGATACTATAATGGTGGACACATGACATTAAGTATTTGTCAAAATGCTTAGGACTGCCTAACACAAAGAGTGAACCCTAATGTAAACTATGGAGTTTAGTTAATAACAACGTATCAATATTGGTTCATCAATTATAACAAACGGGGCACCACATGTAACACATAAATATACCACAGGAATGCAAGATGTTAATAAGAAAAACAACCTGCAGGGGGAAGGGGATAAACAAGAACTTTGCACTCTCTGCATAATTTTTCCATAAATCTAAAGCTGCTCTAAAAAAAATAAAATCTGCTTTTTAAAGAAGATAAGTCAGATCATGTCAATCCTTTGCTGAAAACTCTCTAATGACCTTTTTTGTCTAGCAAGGAGCCCTGGAGGTGCAGCGGTTAAGTGTTTGGCAGCTAACCAAACGGCCAGCAGTTGAAGCCCACCAGCCTCTCCAAGAGAGAAAAATGTGGCAGTCTGTTCCCGTAAAGATTCCAGCCTTGGAAACGCTATCAGCAGTTCTACTTTGTCCTAAAAGTTCGCTGAGTTGAAATTGACTGAACAGCAACAGGTTTGGTTTGGTTTAATGACTCTGCAGCCAACGAATTTAGCAGCAATGCTTCCAGACACCTGCATCAACTCTGAGCAATGCCAGAGTTTCTCCCAGATCATCCAAATGATGGCGAGTGGTGAACCCTTTTACAGAGAGCATGGACACTTTCTTTCCTGGCCTTTTCTAGACTGAGCCAGGGCTGTGATACATCCGTTACCAACGTGGACAGTACCACGCCAGAGTGACAAAGGAGTCAGAAGACCTGGTTCCAGTGCCAGCTTACCAGCCCTAAGGCCTGTCTGAGTTCTCGGGGGTTATTAGGGAAAAATAAATGAGATTATCCACTGATCCTTTGCGGTCCAATAGATTCCGACTCATACCGACCCTGTAGGACACAATAAGACCGCCCCATTGCGTTCCCAAGGCTGTACGCAGCAGACTGCACCCGTCGGTTCCAACCGCTGACCTTTCCGTTAGCTGCTGAGGGCTTAACCACTGCGCCACTAAACGAGGTTCCGACTGGGAACGACTCCCTAGGACAGAGTAGAACTGCCCCACAGGGTTTCCAAGGCTGTAAATCTCTACTCAAGCAGACTGTCACATCTTTCTCCTACAGATCGGCTGGTGGGTTCCAACCACTCACCTTTCCGGTTAGCAGCGGAGGGCTTTAACCACTGCGCCACTAGGGCTCCCAATTAAATTTAGGGACTGAGAGTTACGCCCCCTCCCGGAGTCTCCCTTTCCGCATCTCTATAAAGGCAGGCGGGTCTCCCGAGCTCCACTGTCCTTCACGCCCAGAATCAAGTCTTCATTCCGAGTTTTGTTCCTCTCCTACCTTTTCCCACCTTCTCTCCTTCCCTTGCCCGCCAGCCTTCAGCCCGAAACGCGTACCGCCTCTCCCCTCACCCCGGAGACCCCGGGCACAGCGCGCCGGAAGCCGACCGAATCCCGTCGGCCCCTGCGTTCCGCTCCCCGTCTCCATGGAAACGAAGGCAGCCAATCAGCGGGGTGGCTTCCTGCCCTTTATGCCGGCTCTGACTGCGCTCGGGTGGGCTCGGGCCGGCTTTCCCGCTGCCGACCGCGATGCTGAAAGCCAAGATCCTGTTCGTGGGGCCCTGCGAGGTGAGGCCCGGGGACGCGGTGGCGGGAGCGGCGCCCCAGGCTGGGGAACGGGGCCGCGGGGCCTGGTGGAGCGTAGGTGGCGCCCCGGGTCTGTGCTTTGCTCCCGGGGTCCCCCACGGAGCGGGGAACCCAATCCCACTGCGCCCACCCGCATGTGGGCTGCGCCCACCTTACGCTGAACTTGGCGCTCCCAGACCTTGATTCCAGCCAGGGCCCCGAAGGAGACGGTGGAGGCTAACCCCGTTTTACTGAGGCCCGCAAGCCCGAAGCCAGTTAGTGGCATCATTAGAACCAGAACCTAGATCTCATGACTCTCCCCTTTGCACCCCAGCTTGTCCCTCAGGAATATGTCCGTGGAACAAGAGAACCAGGAGGGAAGACTGAACTATTACGTGGTCTTGAAACTACTAATGTGTGTGTAATGGTGATAAACCAAAATCAACCTGTTGCCGTGGAGTTGATTCTGACTCATAGTGACCTGTGGGACTGCGTAGAACTGCCCCATAGGGTTTCCAGGGCTGGAATCTTTACTGGAGCAGACTACCGTATCTTTTCTCCTGCAGAGCAGCTGGTGGAGTTCGAACCGCTGACCTTTCGGTTAAAGGCCAAGCGCCACCAGGGCTCCTTTGTGGTGGTGATAATGGGGATTAAATTTACACGTGTACTTCACAGCATACACAAAATAAAATTCAGATGTACTAAAATGCTAAACGTTTAAAAAAAAAAAACCTGTAGAAGTAGTCAAACTCTCAAACTTCAGAAGCACCTGGAGGCATTGATGAAACAGGTTGCTGCCCACCCTTTCTCTCATCCCCCCGCCCCACCTCCCCCACCTCCCCCTAGAATTTTCTTTCAGTGGGTCTGGGGAGGAAGTCGAAAATTTTTTAACTAGTGCCCAGGCAGTCCTGATGCCCTTAGTCTAGTTTCCACACGTTGATAACCACAGTAGTAGATGGAGATACCACCCCCTGTCTATCAGTTTGTCATGCTGTGGTGGCTCGTCTATCGCTACTGGAAGCTATGCCACCAGTGTTTCAAATAACAGCTGGATCACCCACGGTGGACAGTTTTCAGTGGAGCTTCCAAGCTAAGACAGGCAGAGAAGAAAGGCCTGGTGATCTGCTGCTTGAAATTAGCCAGTGAAAACCTTATGGATCACAACAGAATATTGTCCAACTCACTTGCTTTGGACACATCACCAGGAGGGATCAATCACTAGAGGCAGGACCAGATTAGGGCATGTGAGGGCAGTAAACACTGATAATCTGTGGTGAGCCCACCTCTGCTTATGTACTCCAACAGGATATATGAGTTATATATACACATGTATATACATGCGTGTATGTGTCTTAGCTATCAATAATGTAACCTCTTTTTAAATATGACTGTTCACAGCAGTGTTCGTAAGATTTTTCACTGGCCAATTTTTTCAGAAGTAGATGGCCGAGTCCTCTTCCTACTCAGTCTTAGTCTGGAAGCTCTGCTGAAGCCTGTCCACCAAGGGTGACCGTGCTGATATTTGAAATACTGGTGGCAAAGCTTCCAGTATCACAACAACACACAAGTGTGACAAAATGACAGACAAGGGCTACGGCAATGGGCTCGATTGTGAGGATGGCATAGGACTGGGCAGTGTTTCGTTCTGTTGTACATAGGTCATTATGAGTCAGAACCAACTTGATGGCACCTAACAATAATAACAACAGTATTAGCGAGGCCCTGGTGGCACAGGGTTAAGAGCTTGGCTGCTAACCAAAAGGTCGACAGTTTAAATACACCAGCCGCTCCTTGGAAACCCTATGGGGCAGTTCTACTGTGTCTTATAGGGTTGCTATGAGTCAAAATCGACTCAACACCAAGTTTTGGTTTTTTGGATAATATTAGCAATTGAACACAAAGTAGTGTATGTGGTTTAGCGGGATGAGATGAACTGGGTTATAAAACTTTAAGTGGATGCGGGTATTAAGATTTTACCATATACCACATTTTCTACAAAAAGAATATTCCATATACTCTAACAAAGAAAATGAGTCAGTGAACTTAGTTGTTTGAATCGATAAAATTCTGTTGATCTCTCACAACACCGATTTTGCTTTAAATGGCTCATACTTCAATTTTGATGCTTGTTTTATAATAAATGCTATAATTATAATCGAACAAATGAAAAGATGTCATAAAAGAAAATTTAATGATCAGAAAACAAATATTGCAACAAATTACTCTATTTTTAGATAGATCTTTCATCTCTAACATGCTATAATTAAAAACATTTCTTTCTATTCTTTGCTCTTAGAAATCTACAGTGATTTCGTCACAATTAAGCCACTGAACAGTATCTATTTCCATATTTAATAAGGATAATGAATTGAGTCTTTCTTGAATCATTATATGCTGAGGGTTTTTTAATTTCTTTAGGGATGAAAATGCGCTTTCTCTTATGCAGTTTGTGATCATTAAAGTTAGCAATATGTGTAAAGCAATTTTGACGTTGGGAAATACACATTGTATTTTATCTTCTATTATGGAATCATACATGCCTACATGAGTAAATTTTGTCTTTCCGCAATCTGTAAACTCAGTTTTCACGTAAGCATGAAATTGTTACTTGTCTGTTGAAGTTTGTATATAAGTCATCCGGATAAGCCTACACTAATTTCTTGGATCCTTCTCGCATTCTGCCCCAGGTATATCCACATTGTTGAAGAAGGAATATCTATTTGAAAGAATTTGATACACTTTTGCCCTCCTTTTCATGCAAAATTCAAGCGTGTCGATGATGGTGGTTATGTGAAATTGCTTTTTGGCACTCAGTGATACTCTGGAGCGCTTCCCTCATTTACTTGTTTCTTTCTAATGCTTCTGTGATGGTGAACTGCTTGATAATCTCTATTTGGCAGGATTTGTTTTGTTGTGTTTTTTAAATCTTCTCTTAAAGTATGAGTCTTAGTCATCTAGTGCCACTGTAACAGAACTACCACAAGTGGATGGCTTTAACAAAGAGAAATTTATTCTGTCACAGTCTAGTCAGTTACAAGTCCAAATTCAGAGCATCAGCTTCAGGGGAAGGCTTTCTCTATTTGCTCTGGAGGAAGGTCCTTGTGATGCACTGGTCTTCCATTGGTCTGGGAGCATCTCAGTGCAGGAACCTCCGGTCCAAAGGATGCACTCTGCTCCTGGCACTGCTTTCTTGGTGGTATGAGGTCCCCAACTCTCTGCTTGCTCCCCTTTCCATTTATCTCTTGAGAAATAAAAGGTGGTGCAAGCCACACTCCAGGGAAACTCTCTTTACATCAGATCAGGGAGGTGACCTGAGTAAGGGTGGTGTTACAGTCCCACCCTAATCCTCTTTAACATAAAATTACACTCACAAAATGGAGGAAAACTACACAATACAGGGAATCATGGCCCAGCCAAATTGATACATACATTTTTGGGGGGACATATTTCAGTCCATGACAGTATGTAAATACCCTTTTAATGACTGGTAGAGATCTGCACATGTCTTTAAAATTTACTTCTGAATCTTGGAGACCTTGGCTCGTCTGATGTAAATGCTGCAATATATTATTCCACATAATCAACATAAATACTCTAGTGTTTGCATGGAAACCCTGGTGGCGTGGTAGTTAAGTGCTACGGTTGCTAACCAAAAAAAAGGTCGGCAGTTCACATCTGCCAGGCGCTTCTTGGAAATTCTGTGCAGCAGTTCTGTTCTGTCCTATGGGGTCGCTATGAGACTCGACGGCAATGGGTTAATGGTAGTGTTTCCATTTTGTTGGTGATGTTTTCAGCTTCTCTTTTGGTATCTCCTTTTTGTGTCTGGTCTTTAGCAATATTTTTGTAGACATCTAGAATCTGAGTGTACAATTCCAGGATTGCACTGGTTGCCATAGCATGGACATCCCAAAGTGTATTAGAAAGACATTTTAATTCAATTGTCTTAGTCATCTAGTACTGCTCTAACAAATACCACAAGTGGATGGCTTCAACAAACAGAAGTTTATTCTCTTGTAGTCTAGTAGGCTACAAGTCCAAATTCAGGGCATCAGCTCCAGGGGAAGGTTTTCTCTGTCAGCTCTGGGAGGAAGGTCCTTCTCATCAGTCTTGGTTGAGGAGCTTCTCAGCGCAGGTACCCCAGGTCCAAAGGATGCATGCTCCTGCTCTTCATTCTTGGTGGTATGGGGTCCCTATGTCTCTCCACTCACTTCTCTCTTTTATATTGCAAAAGAGACTGGCTTAAGACACTATCTAATCTTGTAGATCTCATCAGTATAACTGCCACTAATCCATCTCATTATGTCATAGTGATAGGATTTACAACACATAGGGAAATCACATCAGATGACAAAATGGTAGACAATCATACAGTACTGGGAATCATGACCTAGCCAAGTTGACAGATATCTTGGGGGGACACAGTTCAATCCGTGACATCAAACATCTAAATACATTTTAAGAACTTCCCATCAGTAAGTACACGTGGCAAAAAATGTATAGAGTAACTGAACAGTGGAAAAAAATCATCTGCTTCCAGACAACAATCTACTGTGCCACATCCTACAAGGTTAAGTGAATATACAGCACATGGTATGAAAATGGCATATTCATTATGTTCTAAAATTTTCTGTTGCAGGCCTTTATAATACCGTGACATATAGGCAGCATTGTCATAGGACTGGCCTCTGAACTTAGAAAAATCAATTTTGGAAGCTTCACATAAATAGTGCAATTTCTTCACTGACATGACTTTTTAAGCTAGTAAATGTGATAAATCATTTGATAGGTTTTCCATATGTTGGAGATATGTATCTTAAAACAGTAGTTAGCTGATCTGTATGAGAAAGATGAGGAGTGGAATCTACAGGCAAACTGACATATCGAGCCATACTTGTTTCACTAAAAAGAGCTGATCGAACTTTATCACTTACTGAGTTTATTAATTCTTCACACATTGTTTTAGAGATACACGATGGGTTGCCCTTTCCTGTATTACCATATTTTGAGATGTGACCTGCTAAAAATGGATCAAACTGAGCAACAAGTTCAAGTTCCATTTTGTGGGCACCCAAACACTTCATTTCTTCCTCAAAAAAGGTAGTCCACATTTACCAGTTGTTGTAATGACAGCAACAACATGTTGCAGAATGACTTCCCAATACTGGGCGTTCTTCATTAATTTGTGTTCCCAGTTCATGAGTTAAGCCAAAACCATGTCTTCAGTTTAAATATGACAACATACAATCTCTGTGAATTGAACTGTGTTCATGTTTGTCAATCATATTCAAGTTGCACCAATCACTAAATCCACTGGTAGCAAACAAAACAATATATAGAGCCAGCTGATAGAGAATACAGTAGCTGCTCCCTCTTATAATTTTCACCATTAGCTTTGCACCGTAGAAATATAGTCTGGCTGCAGAACCTTGTTTATTTACCGTCCAGAAATCTTCAACACAAATGATCCATTGTGATATTGGCAACCACTTGGCCCTCTTTTCATCCAGTAATTTACATGATTTAGAAGAGAAATTATTCCTCAAAACAAGATCTGTATTTCTGTTATTTATGGGGTCTGCAGATGCCACAATTTCAGATTCTGAAATAGTTTCTGTACTTTTTTTTTTTTTTTTACCACAGCAAGAATGGATCCAAAATTTGGAACAAATTCTGTTATATTGCTGTTCGTAATTTCAGTACTAGCAGTATTAGTACAACAATTTGCACCCATTAAACTCAAGCGTTCAATGGAAGAGTTCTCTTCAGATTTGTTGTTTTAAAAGGAAATTAATTTTGGAATTTTCTTTAGGAATTCAGAAATCCTTTTCTTTTTATCTTCTCTGAGCTTTTGTTTTTGCACTCCACTTAGTTGTTGCTATTTCATTTTACCTGGATATAAAGTTATATAACTTTTTTAATTTGGTTCTACCATAGCAAATAAATTTGAATAAATGAAAATAAATAAATAAAATTTATAAAATAAAATTTACATTCAATTTTGGACATTATTAGCATAAAAATTATATTCAAAAATTAGTAAGTAAAAAAAAATGATTTGGAACATGTAATTTTGCCCTTCAGGCCTGAGATTGTTCAAAGAAATAGTACTTACAAGGCCAAAACCAAGCCCATTGCTGTTGATTCGATTCCAACTCATAGCAGCAACCCTATACCAGAAACAATTCCATTCGTTGTCATGAGATGTTTGTTGGCGGGCCCTTCACAGACCTCCACAAGTGATTTTCCTCTTGAAATAATACTTAAAAACTTGCGTACTCACTTTCCATCCTTTGATGCTGCGTCTTCACAGTTCGTTGGACTTCTGCTGATACCTGACCGGGGCAAGAGTGATCGCAAAGAATATGATACAGATACAGGGTATGCTCCACAGGAAGATAACGTTTTAGTGCGCTTTGCATGGGAACAGATACATCACGAGCCACACGATTACAGTGCCACTGGCGCGTTCTTATGTGATTAATGAGAGAACTGAATGTGAGATTATACTTATCCGTCTGAAATGAAAAACAAAATTGTATACAAAATTTATAAAATGGTATCAATTTCCTTTAGTGCCCTGCCAGTTCCCTACCACTGCAGCACTCGTTTTTCCTTGTGTCCTGCCTGCTTGGCATCTATGGGGCTTTGCTTTGGACAGCTGGTGCCCGTGTTTTATTGGTGCCCTAATCATGAGCTTACCTTGCTTATTGGGTAATCTGCTGCTGGCTAGAGGAGGACTTCATATTTGGTAAAATAGAGGGCCACTGAAGGAATGGGAGACCTTCGGTGTGATGGATTGGCACAATAGGGTTCAACATGTGAAACTGCGAGGATAACACAGGACCTGGCAATGTTTCATTCTGTTGTACATGAGGTTGCCATGAGTCGGCGTCAACTCAACAGCAGCTAACAAGACAACAGATGGATATGTGGCAAGATAGGTTTTTAATCTTGAGATAGGGAAGGTCTTAAGCAACGCACAAAAATGAAGAAGGCATAAAAGAAATGACAGCGATTTTAAAGCCTGGAAAAAGTATTTGCAAGATACATTACAAAGAAAGGATGGATAGGTAGAATACATAATGAATGTTTAAAAATCAATAAATAAAAGAGAAACCACTCAACAGAAAATAGAGGAAAGGTTTTTCACACAAGAAATACAGTTGTCCAATAAGAATAAGAAGATGCCCAACCTCACAATCAGAGGAATGCAAATTCAATCAAAAAGATGACATTCGTTTGCCCATCATATTGAATGGAAAAAGTTTAAAACATTGATGCAATATGGTCTCAGTGTGCATGTAGGGAAATGAGTACTCTAGTATTTTTTTTTGGAGGTGAAATTATTAAAAATTTAAAACATCCGTAGCTTTAAATGTATCAGTTACATTTCTCAGAATCCACTGTAGCAAACTACTTGTCCATGTTACCAATGATTCATATACCCGTATTGAAAAGTTGGAAACACCTGAAGTGCTTATCAATAAAAGAGTGGCTAAAGTATATTTTTACTGTAGAACACTGCAGCAGTTAAAGAAAATGAGGCAACTCTGTGTGTACTGACGTGGAAAAATCTCCAACACATAAACTATTAAGTGAGTTAAATAACAGTAGTATGCATGAAATTATGAAAAGGAAATTAAGCATCGATATCTTTTTTACTTTTTAATTGTGGAAATTCTCAAACGTATACAAAGAGAGAGAATAATGAACTCTTCTACTGGTCACTCAGCTTCAGCAACAAAATATACCTCTGCATATGCATTTGTCTCCCTTCCTCACTGCTCTTCAAACTTACAACAGTTCTGTTCCCTTTAACATCCGCCTGCTTGGAAACCGTAGTTGGCTCATTGCCATTCAAATCTTAGTCCCTGGACCACCCAATTCAACGTTTCTGTCACATTACCCTGCTTTATTTTTATCCTAGCGCTTGTTGTTAGCTGCCATCAAGTTGCCCAGCTCCTGGAGACCTTTTGTACAACAGAACAAATCTCATTGTGTCCATAGGGTTCTCTTTGTATGGTTTTCTGAAGTAAATTGCAGGCGTTTCTTCCTAGTTCATCTTAGTCTGGAAGCTCTGCTGCAACCTATTCAGCAACACACAGACCTCCACCCATACACGGGTGGTGGGTATGTCTGAGGTGCTTTGGCTGGGAATCAGACCCAGGTCTCCCAGATGGAAGGCAAGAATTCTACCACTGAACTATCCAAGCGCTTGAACCCACTGCCATCGAGTTGATTCCAACTCGTAGCAACCCTATAGTACAGAGTAGAAGTGCCCCATAGGGTTTCCAAGGCTATAATCTTGACGGAAGCAGACTGCCACATCTTTCTCCCACTGAGCAGCTGGTTAGCAGCCGAGCGCTTTAACCAGTGTGCCACCAGGGCTCCTCCTAGCACTTATCACTAACTAATTTGTTCTTATTCAACAGTGCCTGGCACAAGGTAGACACTTAAAAATAACTTATATGTTAAACTACCAGGCAATTTCCTCCTTTTCTCATCAGAATCTCCCCTCAGCCCCCCGATAAATTGTTTTTACCAACCTGCATATATAAAATTTAGGGCACAGATGAAATAGACAAATGTATTTTTATAATGTGCACTGTATTGATGTAGTTATATGCACATTGAAAAGCGCATTAAGAATATATTGATTCAGAAATTTGGATTCATTCCATTTCAGGAAAGCTTTCTTCAAGCTCCTTCCCTGCACCTTTGACTTGTGTCGTCTTCATGACTAGAGCCACGTTTTAAATCACCTAACAGTTTCCAAAGCCTGTCATCTTTTCACCTGTGTAGATTATTTAGGGTAGAGCACTGTTTGAGTCTGTGTGTGAAAATTAATTCCAAGCCACAGAGACATTGTGTGGCATCAGGACATTTGCTTTACTCATTTGTCCTGTAGATCAATATCCATGACCTCCACAACATAACCACTTCATGTGTTGTTTTTAAGTGATATTTGTGAGGCTGGATCCTCAGGAAAAATTACTAAAGCCATGTTAAATTCCCTCCCCCTTTTTGGCTGATTCTGTCAAGTGACTTCTACAAGCCGCCTAAACTGGCATTGACTGAGGCCGTTTTAGTCAAGCAGTTGTCCAAAACAAGGTAGTTGAGAGAGAAGGGCATTATTTGAGAGGTTATTATAAGAATTCAAATGTAAGAAACCTCCTTTTTCTGAGGAATAATTTTAGGGGAGAAAAAACTTGCTGTGTATTCAGGTATATACAATATTTGTTAAAGGAATGATGTAAATGTATACAAAGACCCTTACAAACAGCTGATAGTTGTAACCTTTCAGGAGGGGAATGGAATGACTTGGATGGATGGTTTGGGTGGAGGTGATCAGGAGGACTTTTTGTTGTCATTTTGCTAATTTTTTTTGTATACAAGAATGTGCATGACTTGTATAATCCTGGAGGAAATACAGCCATATGTGAGAGTGTGACAGAGCCAGCCAGGAGTCCCCAGCCCTGGGACCCAGCACTACCCCTGACCCACTGTGTGACCTTCAATAACTCCCTTTTCTGGGCCTCAATGGCTTCATATTAGTGACACACTGCTTTCTTGAAGATGTGGAGAGAAGCAAGGAAAAAGAGAGTGACACAAACTAACGATTTTTTTCTGTTGCTCTCTGATAA
The DNA here is from genome assembly GCF_030014295.1 of Loxodonta africana. NCBI lineage: Eukaryota > Metazoa > Chordata > Mammalia > Proboscidea > Elephantidae > Loxodonta > Loxodonta africana. Next base: position 88,856,492 of record NC_087353.1, on the reverse strand, counting down.
GTTGACTGAGACCCAGCCAGGGAAATCAATGTGAGTAAAGTCACCCAGTGACAGAGCCAATACCAGAATCCTTGTACCCAACCAGGCTCAGTGTTTCCCAGACCAAGCTGTCCCCACCACACATGGCAGCGAGGTCCACCCAACCCTCTTGGTGATCTCAGGGTAGCCATGGTCTACACTCCATCATACCTGGTTCCAAGCCAGCTATTTGGGGAAAGAGGAACTCATTTATAATATACTATTCTGCTGTTCAGCCAAGATTTTTGATTCACTCTCGTTTTTACAGAGTGGAAAAACAGTTCTGGCCAACTTTCTGACAGAATCTTCTGATATCACTGAATACTATCCAACCCAAGGAGTGAGGTGAGCCCTGACAAATCTGTGTCCCCAAGAGTCCCGGTCCATTACCCTCCCATTTTTTGTGCTCTTGACATCCCAAAAGTATGATGCTTTGTAAGTACAGTTGCTGTTATTGTTTTTATTTTTAGGATCCTGGAATTTGAGAACCCTCATGTTACCAGCAACAACAAAGGCACGGGGTGTGAATTTGAGCTTTGGGATTGTGGTGGTGATCCAAAGTATGTTTGCTTTAAAGAGGGTTTGAGTCATCAACCGACTTAAAAATAAGTTGCCCACCAGGCACCTTGCACTCAGGCCTAGTACAATTCCTGACACATGTTAGGAACTTGATAAATGTGATATGAATTGTTTTATGGACTTTAGCAGTTGGGTTATGATGCAATTAGAAGTCATCAATCAATTATTAATAATAAGATATCATTTGTAAAGTCCATAGTTAGAAACCAATGACCTAACATCCCTGCTGACTCCTTTTCTGCCTTGAAGGTTCGAGTCTTGCTGGCCAGCCCTGATGAAGGACTCTCATGGAGTAGTGATCATATTCAATGCTGACACCCCAAGCCACCTGAAGGAAATTGAAATGTGGTATTCCTGCTTTGTCCAGCAGCAGCTTTTACAGGATACTCAATGTCTCTTAATTGCACACCACAAACCAGGCTCTGGAAGCGATAGAGGAAGCCTGTCTTTGCGTAAGGAGATTGGAATTTCTCCTTTCTACTTTTGTTTTAAATCTTTTATGGATTTATGTATTTCCATATGTCTCTGGGAGGAAACCCTGGCTGTGTAGTGGTTAAGAGCTACAGCTGTTAACTAAAAGGTCAGCAGTTCAGATCCACCAGGTGCTCCTTGGAAACTGTATGGGGCAGTTCTACTCTGTTCTATAGGTTGCTGTGAGTCGGAATCGACTCGATGGCAATGGGTTTGGTTTTTCAGTTTATATGTCTCTGGGAGACCCTGGGTGGTGCAGATAGTTAAATGCTCAAGTGCTAACGAAAAGGTTAGAGGCCTGAGTTCACCCAGAGGCACCTCAGAAGAAAGTCCTGGCAATCAACTTATGAAAAATCATCCATTGCAAACCCTGTGGAGCATAGTTCGACTCTGACACACCTGGGGTCGCCATGAGTCAGATTTGACTGGACACCAGCTGATTGGGTGTTTGTCTTTGGAACCAGCAGCTACCCATAGTTACTGAGCATCTAAAGTGTTCTAGGTATTTGTCTTTCTCCCCATGTAAATCAGAATTGCCAGGCGGCTGGAAGACCTGCTGAACCATCCAGGCCAGGGTGTACACACTTTAAAAGTGGGCAGACGTTAAGAGGGGAAAAATCTGGCTTTAACCACTGATTGGTAGTTAGGGACAAATTTTCCTGACCTTTTCCCTAGAAAAGCCTCCAATTCAGAATCCCCTTCCTTTCTCATTCAAGAACATGGAGGACCTGGAAGAGGTTTGTAGAGTTTTTATCCTATCACCAGGTGGCAGTGTGGCGAAGCCTGGCTCCATTAAATTGGACCAAGGCAGACACTTTAGTTTTGGACTTTAGAAAATTAATAAATCTCAGATCATTTGAAGCTGAAACAGGCCCCCATTAAAAGCTTGTGCCTAATTACCTCATGTTCTTGTTCCAGCATCACCCTTGAACAAGCTGAAGCTCGTGCACTCGAATCTCGAGGATGACCCTGAGGAGATCCGGTTGGAATTCATAAAGTATCTAAAAAACATAGTCAACTCAGTGTCTGAAAGCAGGGACCGGGAGGAGATGTCCATTATTACCTAAGCCGCCTGTGGCTGGGACTGTCCCACATCCCAAGTAAAGTCAGCTCTTTCCCAGCTGCTTAGGTTTACTTTCCCCTGTGACTACAGAAGAAAGTTTTCTCCTCGTCATAGAAGGTCCTAGTCAGCCACTGAAGCATTTGACTCATGCCACCTTTCGTTTAGTTGAGAAAATCACATTGTTGAATTCTGATTCCCTCGCCCCAGACCTTTTCAAAGAGCTGGAAAATAGAGGGTTTTTTTTTTTTTTTCCCTTCTCATATGCCAAGTTAAAAAAATTGTGGAATTGTAACTATCATAGTCCAATAATGATACAACAGTAGCTTACCCATGTGTATTAGTTTGAATGTGATTTTTCATTCTTTGATTCATTCAACAAATACCAACTTGTCAAGCACCTCCTATGTGCCAGGCACTGTTCTAGTGCTGAGTGTATATAGCATGAACGAAATAGACACACATCCTTGCCCTCATGAAGCTTCCATTCTGTTTCTAAATAATAGTGACGTAGAGTCAAAATCTTAAACTACATTTTGGATAGGCAAAAAAAAATTGTAAATTATTTTCTATCCCCACCCCCAGTGCCATCGAGTTAGTCTAAATCTCACTCACTCCCATCCCCCTAGATAATGAGGGAAGCATTGGTACTTACCCATGCCAAATGAAGGTGTGTGTATCTCCTGAATTTAAAATCTTTTCAGCTTAGCTCAGTCTCTTTTACATAAACACTTAGTCAGTTCTAGGTTACAGTCCTCCTCCTTTACCTTCTTCCCAAGATGGTGTCAGGAAAGTGTATGTGGCCTCATTGGGGTGCAGCAGCTCTTACAAGGCTAGGTCCTCTGGTTCTTCCCTGCCCTCTGCAGAGATGTCACCGGCCACCGTACTGGCCATGTCCTGCTGAAGTCCAGGACTGGTGGGGCTTATGGCATGGCCTTCCCATGTGTTCAGGGGCCAGTGCAGGGTGGCCCTGCACATCTTCTGAGACTCAGCTGTGCCCTCCATCCAATCCCAGGTTGAAGCTGTGCCTATATGGCAGTGTCACTTTGCCGCTTGCAACAGCTGGCCCGTGGCAAGTCAGGTAATTCTCAACTCTCAGCTTCCTGAGAGAAGACTATGCCTTCCAGGGAAATTGAGAATGTATCAGGTGAATATCTTCAAAATATTATCCTTGTTACAGCAGTAAGAAATGCAATGATATTTTTCATGACAAACCTACATAGAGGAAGCTTTACCTGCTGACCTCAGGTATTTTTGAAGAATGTCAGCATTTAACTTCTCTGAATTTTTTTTATTTTGATGTCCTTGATGTCTGGACACCATATCATATTGAAAGGTGGAGTTCATATACAATATCTAAGAAGTGTTGTACGATCTCAGGGGAATTTCATTCTTCTTCAACATTTCATGTCATACATATAAAATCAATGTTATGTTGCCATAATGCCTAATTTTTTTAAATCTTAGAAAGATTGAGTGTTCGGAATAATCATATATGGTGAGTTTATACCTTGTTGCACAAAGCAATTTTGTTTTAATAATTTTAGGAATTATTTTTAATTCACAGTTTTTATATTTGTGATTTTTTTTTTAATATAGCCAATCTGAAATACCTTGAAAATACATTAAATAGACCAAAAGTTAGATGTAGATCATTTCAGCTGGAGTGGGCAAAAAGTAGAGAGATGAATACATCTGCAAGGGTGTGTCTCACTCTCACAACTAGAAGGGCTGAAACGTAGCTACGTGGGCAATCCACGTGAGGGAGTGGTTTTTCCACGTAGTGATAATTCCCCGGTAAATTTAGATTGAACTACAGTCAACTCCTGGTAAACTGCCTGAATTACCAGTGGCCACGTTTGAACTCCAGGTTAATTTCCTTCTGCTGCCCAACCTACTCCTAGTTGGTTCTTAGGCAGGGAACATAAAATAATGTTAGCGCTAGCTGAAGCAAATCTTACTTACATAATTGGTACAGTAATAATAACTGATCTTGCAAAATGCAGCTCCAAAACAAAACGAAATTCTTTTTATCTCATTTTTCCTGATTATTTCAGAGCTCAAGGGAAACATCAGCCTGGCAACCTTCATTTAGGTTAATGGCCAGAGTACAACCCTTGTGTTTGAATTGAGAAGATTTTTTAAATTTTAATGGGCCATAAATGTACAGGTTAGAAAAGGGCACTCAGTGAAGAAGTCTCTCTGTCTTTCCTGTCCCTCAGCCACCCTTTCCTCTCCAGAAGACCCACCCTTACCTTCTAAGGGCTGTCAGTGGCAGTCTGTGCACCGTGTCTTTTATTCTGGAATCAGTAGCAAACTATACTTTTCTGCCACTTGCTGTTTTAACTTAGCGTTTATCTTGGAGACCTTCGTCAATACATAAAGAGCTGCTTTGTTGTTGTTTTTACAGCTGCATAACTTTCCACATAATCATTTTGTCAGAATTTTGTATTTTTATTGGATATTTTTAGTAACCACTTATGTTGAAGTATTGTATTTTTTATTGATGGGCATTTTTACCGGTATTGAAAAACATGGTTTGAGATGTAAATGTATTTGTGGTATTTTAGAGAGGCGATTTCAACGATCAGTTTTGTTTTTTTTTTTGAGGAAAGGATTGCTGGTGATAGCATCCTAGTTCTGGTTTATAATTTCCTAGGAAGTTTCCTTTATATGCTGAACAAAGTGATGTTTTCCATCCATGTGCTAGCTAGCATATGGTTGAGATAAGATGACTTCTTTGTATCACACGTGACAATAGTACATGGAAGCCACAGAAGCATAAAACAGCTTAATCAGTAGTTCAGCACGTCTCAGGCGTGTGTGTATGTGTGGGTATGTGTTTGTGTTATGGATGGAATTGTGTCTTCCAAAAACGTGTGTTGTAAATCCTAACTTCTATGCCTGTGGTTATAATCCCATTTGGGAAAGTGTAGGGCATATCTTGAGTCAATCTCTTTTGAGATATAAAACAGATTCAACAAGCAAGCTAGGAAGCAGAGATGGGGGAAGAGAGATACCAAGCCACATGAAGATTGCCCAGGAGCAGAAGCTCTGAAGAGATAAGGACATTACCCCAGAGGTGACAGAGAGAGAAAGCCTTCTCCTTGAGCTAACACCCTGAATTCAGCCTTCCAGCCTCCTAAACTGTGAGAAAATAAATTTTTGTTTGTTAAAGTCATCTATTTGTGGTATTTCTGTTATAGCAGCACTAGATGACTAAGATAGTATGTGAACATGTATGGGGTATAAGCATGTGAGTGAGTGTGTGTACGAATGGAATGGTGGAAGACCAGGAGCCAGTACATGAAGGGCTTCTCATACCAGGCCAAGGAATTTTCATTTCATCTTATAAGTATTATGATGCCACTGAAGGACTGTAACTGCAGATTAATGTGGTCAGACTTCCATTTTAGGAAAAAAAACACCCCTCTGACAACAGCATGTGCACCGTGTGGCTGGATTGGAAGGAGTGCAAGATTGGCCACGGGGGTGGGGGGACAGGCTAGCAGAGAGGCTGCCGTGGTAGTCCTGATGAGGCGGTGGATAGGTAGCAAACCCAAACCAAACTTGCTGCCGTCAAATTAATTCCGACTCATAGCAACCCTATAGGACAGAGTAGAACTACCCCACCGGGTTTCCAAGGAGCAGCTGGTGGGTTCTGTCACCCTTTTGGCTAGCAGCTGAGCTCTTAACCACTGCGTCACCAGGCTAGGGCAATGGGATTTATAGGTGGAGGGGAAAACAGAGAGTCAGATTCTCCTCTGAGTCTGATTTGGTGGTGATGCTACATGAGTTTTCTGGGGCTGCTGTAACAGTAACTACAAACTTAGTTTAAAACAAGAGAAATGTATTCTTTCAGTTCCGAAGGCTAGAGATCCAAAATCAGTACCAGTGTGCTGAAAACAAGGTGTTGATAGAGCCGTGCTCCCTCTGGAGGTTCTAGGGGAGAATCCATTCCTTGCCTCTTCCAGCTTCTGGTGGCTGCTGGCATTCCTTGGCTTGTGGCCACATCACTGTCATCTTCACAGCCAGCATCTTCAAGTCTCTGCTCACATAACCTTCTCCTCTGTGTGTATCGAATCTCCCTCTGCCTCTCTCTTATAAGAACACTTGGGATTGCATTTAGGGCCTACCCATAGAATTCAGGATAAGCTCTGCATCTCAATATCCTTAATCACATCTTCAAAAACCTTGTTCCAAATAAAGTAACATTTATGGGTTCCAGGGATCGGGACATGATATATGGGTAGAAAAGACCTAGAGATCTGCTCCTCTAAAGATCACAGCCTAGAAACCCTATGGGGCAGTTCTTATTTGTCCTATAGGGTTGCTATGAGTCGGAACCAGCTCTGGCACACAACAACATCATCCAGGGGCCATTATTTGGCCTACCGCAGTTGCCATTCACTGGAATTTGAATGGAGCAGGTTTGGGGAAGGAAGATAAGTGACTAGTCTAAGATGGCCAAGGGAGTTAGGGGCAGGAGGAGGGCTAGACCCCAAGCCTCCATTCTTTTCACTGTCTTGTGGTAACTGGGCAGAGGGGACCACAAGTGAACATGGCTAAGAGTGTCATTCTCTGAGGCTGACACTTGTAAAGCACAAACAACCACAGCAACAACAGGACAGATAAGGGATATGGTTACCATTTGTGAAACTGAGCAACCCAGGAGGATGGTTTGCAAGTATGTTGCATCCTATTTCTTGAACTCAAATGACCAAGTAGTATTATGAAGTTATATTTAACCACATTGTTGAGAAGGTGACAAGTAAGGCCAGGATGTTTATGCAATTCTTGAGAGTGATCAGCTAGGGAAAGCAGGAGCCAAGATCTAGAAGAGCCATATTTCAGAGTAACTTTCTTAAGTGGTACAAACCCAGTTACCTTTTCAATAGGTATCAGGAATACTGCTGTTCAAAAAAAATAATATTTCATTGTGTTTTAGGTGAAGGTTTACACAGTTTTGGCTCCCATTCAACAATTTCTACACAAGTTGTTTAGTGACATTGGTTACATTCTTCACAATGCATGATCATTCTCATTTCCATTCTGGTGGTTCCATTAATCTAGTTTCCTTGCCCCCTTACATTCTCATCTTTGTTTTAAGGAATTGTTGACTGTTTGGTCTCATTTGGTGATTTTTTAAAAAAGGCACAGTACTTATGGATGATATTATTTTTTAACCTATTTGTTATTTCGCTCCAAAGAGACCTCAGGGGTTAGTTTCTGTTCAGGGTTTGAAGAGTATCTCAGGGGAGTAGTCTTGGGAAGTCCTCTGGTCTCAACCAGTCTAGTCTCAACCAGTCGAGTAAATCTGGTTTTTGATATTGTTTCTTTGCTTTGTTTTGTCTTTGGAATTTGAGGTCTGTTCCACATTTTTCTCCCATTCTATCAGGGTCCATCTATTGTGGCCCTGATTAGAGTGGTCAGTAGTGATAGCCAGGTACCAGCTAGTTCTTCTGGTCTCAGGGCAGATGAGGCCATGGTTCATGTAAACTATTTGTCTGGTAGACTAGTTTCTTCTTTAAGTCTTTGGTTTTTTCCTTTCTCTTTTGCTCTGGATTAGTAGAGACGAATAATTGTATCTCAGATGGCCACTTGCTTTTAAGACCCCAGACACTAAGGAGTACTGCTTTTTTATTAATCCCTGTTTAAGTCCTCAGTTACCAGCAAAGCTGTACTCTTTGTTATACCAGTTTAGCATGCCCTGCTAATTCAAGGGCTTTCCAAGCCTTGGCTGATGCATTCTCAACAAATGTGCTCCTTCCTTAGGCAAGAAATTAATGATTCCAAGTTTTTAAAAACAAAACCAAAGAAATTAAATAAATGAGGAAGGAGGAAACTCTCTGCTTTTGAATGTTAAGAAGAGATTACGTATTTTTGATATGACTTCTATTTTATCACTTAAATAATTCTCTACATCTATGATATGGGCCATTCTTTCAACCAAAGTTAAAAGCCAATAAGAATGTTGTATCTGCCAACTATTCCCACTTCAAAAGGAAAGCTCTTGGTGCTTTGATGTGAGCAACACATCGTTTATCTTTCTGCACTTTACAGTTCATTCCCTATCTAGGCTTTTTGATAGACTTTTTTAAAGTATGCCTCCTTTCTCAAAACCTTCAGTGCAGATTTATTCCACACTTACAGCTTTTTAGACCAGGTGTAACTGTAGATGTTAAGCTTTCAAGGTGCTGTATAGAATAAAAACCCATTTATTTTATATTTATAGTCTTATTTGGAGTTTTGTGATAATGACTTTATACAAGAGCTATCTTTTTTTTTCTGTATTATTTTAAAAGGCCTAGGTGTGAGTTAACCATATAACCATTTTTTTTTTTAGGTGTAAGTTAACCATATCATGTAATGAAATATTTTGTTCAGAAGAATAAAATGCTAATTTTGTTTTCAGAATAAATGAGGCAACTTGGTTTCTGTTTATAGAAACCTATTCAAATACTTTTCAAGAATATATCTATTTTGCAAATCCAACTAGACTTATCACCCTTTTGTGGTGCAACTATTGAAAGCAGGAAGTTGTGCTCTCCATTTAATAGCTTAAAGGTATCAGTGACAACTAAGATGAAGAGCAATTTAAGAAGAAAGATGATTATGTATGATGAGAATGGTGGGAGATAGTTGTATAAGTAGTTGAGGTCAAACATACAGCTGAAATCCTTGAACTTGATTCTGATAGCCTTCCAAGAGCTGTAAGCAGAGTAGGGGCAGATTACTTTGGTTGCCGTTTGGAGAATAGACTTAAGGGGAGCAAGACGGAGGAAGACCAGTCAGGTAAATGACCCAGGTAAGAAATCCAGTGTCTGAAATGCAGCACTGAGTGTTGGCATGAAGAAAAAGGGACAGATTCCACAAGTATTTAGGAGATACATTTTGTTTGAGTGGAGGTGACGGTAAAGGAGTGACAGGTTTTATCCCCTTATCCTCCGCGTGCCTGGCTCACCGCGGTGCTCACAGTGGTGGCAGTTAATCAACAGGACTACATTTTTGGTGGTCCTTAGTCGCTATGAGTCGGAATCAAGTCGAGGGCAACGGGTTTGGTGTTTTGGTTTAGGATAGTTCATTTAGTTCATTTCCCAGAGGGTTGTGCGATCTCTGCTCTGGCCCTAAGCGTCAGTGGAAACAAAAAAGGCAAACAGGAGGAAATGTACTCTTTAACGTTGCTAACCCAGTCACCCAGTGCCGTCCAGCCAATTCTGACTCATAGCGACCCTATAGGACAGAGTAGAGCTTGCTAGATACCCCAATTTCCGATTTTCCCGTTGTATGTCTCCCTCTTCTCTGTTCGCGGGCTTCAGAAGGATGCTCTTAGCTCAATACCCCGGGACTCGTCTCCTTGGCAACAACTGGATATTACCGATAGGGTGCCGCGCGACTAGAGGTGGAGTGTGCCCGGAGCCTTCTGGGAAATGTAGTTCGGCCTCCCCCATGGGCCCCGGTGCAGTCGAACTGATCTTCTTCCTCGGGCTCCAGAACTAAGGACTGGATGTAGGGGGCGCGTGAAAGACCCGTTTTAAAGCCGTAGAGGTGAGGGTTATTCTGCGCACGGCCGCCGGCAGGCCCAGGCCGCGGGGCGGTCGTAAGTGGCAAGCCCAGCCCATCTCCGTGGTAACCGGTTCGCCGCTAAGGACGCTGGGAATTGTAGTTGGGCTGGAGCTGGGCCCGTGCCCTCGGGTCGGAGCTGCTGGCGTTACCGTTCGTTCCCCGCAATGGCGGGCCACAGGCTGGCGCCGGGTTCCCCTTCTGCAGGTAAGGATTTTCTGGCTTCCGGGGCGGGCTGCTCCTGCCTTACTTCGGCCTCTAGTCTCGGGTTGGACGCCCTGGAGGTCGGGCGGCCAGCCAAGGGGTAGGCGGCGGCCGGCGGGAGAAGGGGGCGTGTCGGCGCCGGAGAGCCCCGGGCTCGCCCGCAGCCAGGTCCGCCCGGCAGCCCGGCTCTGCTTGGTTCGCGACGAAAGTTACCTGGGAGTATATTTAGCTGGCGTTTTGCGTGGAATCGCAGAGGGGATATTGGCGGAACCTTTAGATACCATCTAGTCCAGTCCCACTTTGCTAGAGAAGGGGGAACCTAGCGAAAGTAAAGGACTTGTCTCAAATCCAGAGTCAGGGCCATGGCTGTCTGCTCATTCCTTTATTTCCAGCACTAAGTGCATTGCCTGACCCAGAGCAGGCGCTCAAACATTTGTTAAGGGTCATTTCATTCTAGGGACAAACAACTCAAATACTTTAGCAAATAAATTACAATATAAAAATATTTTTGAAAGAGGGAAATGAGCCTGTAGATGAAGAGACTTAGCCAAATGTTCGGATCATGATTCTAACAAACCAGTTGTAAAAATTTTTTAAAACAGGAGAATTTGAAAATTGACTGTGTATTTGACGTTAAGGAATTGATGTTTGAAGTTTTTAGTTGTGATAATGCTGTTAAGCTCAAGCTTTAAAAAGGAAAAGAATTTTAGAGACACATAGTGCATATTGTATGAATGAAATTATGTCTGAGATTTGCTTCAGAGATATCCAGGGCGGAGGATTTGTTTTGACCATCCCCCACAAATATAAGAAATACAGCCAGGAAACTGGTGCTGGACTTTGAAGGACTCTGAACCTAGGAGCCGAGGAACATAGCAGGGAACAGCACACAGGCGATAATCTCCACCATCCCTGCCCCTCCCGCAGCCACAGGGCCACTGGTTGCTGTGAACTGGGGAAGTGCCCCAGCAAAAGGGCCTGCTTCTCTAACCACCACAGACCATGCCTATACAAAGAGACAGGACCCCAAGCTTATGCTCTAAACTCAAGGCAGACCTCCCCAGGGGGCCTTTTGAAGTGTGCCGGTACCTTACCCACTCAGACACTGTTGGGCTGCAAGCCTACTGTGAATTGCTACAGAAGGCCCCTGAGGTGGAGTCAGCTCCCATAGTCGGCACTCTACCTGCCTCCCTATCCACCCCGTAGCTCAGGCCTCTGAAACCAACAGGACAGACCTCCCTGGGGATAAATTTGGGTTAGTCTGCCCCACTTCCAGTTGGTGCTGAGGACTGCTCACTGAGGCTGTTGTGTGCTAGGAAGAAGGCATCTTGAGTGGAGGCGGCACTCAGAGCCAACAATCTATGGGGAGGGATGAGGGGGGTTGGGGAGGGAGACTCTGATAGCAACAAGGCAGACCTCCTTGGAGATCCAACTGAAGCATGGCACCCCCTCCCCCACCTGGTAATTGTTGGGTTGCCAGGCTGTTGCAACTGCTGCAGAAGGCCCTGCAGTGAAGCCTGCTCCATAGTCACCCCTCTACCTGCCTCCTTGTGTACCCCATAGCTCAGGTGTCTGAAACCAATAGGAAGACCTCCCTGGGGGCCAGTTTGAGTTTTTTTATTCCCCCTTGCAGTCAAGTCAGCCCAGAGCCCTGATGGCGCTAGGCTGCCAACCAAAGGGTCAGCAGTTCGAATCTACCAGCCACTCCTTGAAATCCCTATGGAGCAGTTCTACCTGTCCTATAGTTTTGCTATGAGTCGGAATCGACTCGATGGCAAGGGGTTTGGTTTTTTTCTTTTTTTGATACACCTAGAGTAATCAAAACAGCCTGCTACTAGTATAAGTATAGACACATAGACCAGTGGAATTGAATCGAGAGTCGGGAAATAAACCCACACATCTAGGATCAACTGATTTTGACAAGGACGCTCTAAGTCCATTCAATGGGGAAAAAAGATTTTGTTTAATAAATGATGCTAGGAAAATTGAATTTCCTCATGCAGGATAATGAAACAGGATCCATGCCTCACACCATACACAAAAACAAATTAAAAATGGATTAAGGACCTAAATATGCAAACTAAAATCATAAAATTTTCACAAAATGCAGGGGCAATGCTGTAAGGCCTAGCTTTTAACAATGGATTATCTAGTATAATATCAAAAGTACAAACTGCAAAAGACAAATAAATGGCACCTCACAAAAATTAAAAACGTTTGTTCATCAAAAGACTTTACAAAAAAAAAAGGGAAAAGACAACTGACTGGGAGAATATCTTTGAAAAACGAATATAAGAATCTAATAACTAAAATATATATAAAACTTTGACAACAACAAAAAGACAAGCCAATCATAAAATGGGCAAAGAACTTAAATACACATTTCACCAAAGAGGACGTTCAAATCATGACCGAAGACACAAAAAGATGTTTGACATGATTAGCCATCACAGAGATACAAATCAAAACCACAATGAGACACCATTTCACTCCTACTTGAATGGCTAAGATAAAACGAACAGAAAATACAAATGTTGGTGAGGATGTGGGGAACTTGGAACCCTTATCTGTTGCTGGTGGGAATGCACAATGGTTGAGCTGCTGTGGGAAACAGTGTGGCAGTTCCTGAAAAAACTAAAAATAGAACTACCATATGACCCAGCTATATACTCAAAAGGCTTGAAAGCAGAGACTCAAAAAGAGACTTGCACACTGGTGTTCATTGCAGTGCTATTCCTGATAGCCCGAAGGTGGAAACAACCTAAATGCCCATCAGATGAGTGGATAAACAAAGTGTGGTACATACATACAATGGAATTCTACTCAGCCGGTAAGAGAAATGAAGTCTTGACACATGCTACAATATAGACAGAGCTTGAAGACATTATACTGAGTAAAATAAGTCAATCACAAAAGGGCAAATATTGTATGACCTCACTTATATAAAAAGACAAGGCAAAAGTATAGAGACCAAAGTTTATTAGTGGTTACCAGGGACAGGAGGGAGAGGGAAAGACGGGGTTAACAGTGATGGAAAAATCACATTATTTAAGGGTAGGATTGCATAGCCGATTGTTGCATTTCCTGTCAATACGTTGTACACCTGTAAAAAGTTGAATTGGCAAAAGTTATATGATATGTTTACAACAATGAAAAAAGAAAAGTAGTTGCTAACGCTACATAAGTACAACCAAAATCCTCATGGGATTTGGTTCCTTGATTTAGGGGTTTAGGGCCATGTTTTCATGGGACATCCCAGTTAAGTGGCCTAATATTGTGGTCAGTGCTTCTGTTCTACCTCATAGTTTGTTTCATAGTGCCTGGGGTCTTAAAAGCTTGCAAGCAGCCGTCCAAAGCACACCAACTGGTCTCTATTCGCGTGGAGCAACAGAAAGAATTGGGAGTAAGAGGAGGATATGGAATGTCTGGCTAATTGCCTCTATGAACAACTGCACCCTTTGCCAAGAGACCAGAAGAACTGAATGGTGCCCGGCTACCACTACTGAACATTTTGATCAGTATAGAAGAGTCCTGATCAAAAGGGGGGAAATGGAGAACAGAATTTCAAATTCACATGGACTCTAGACTTTCTAGAGCCATGGAGGTTGGATGAACCCCTGAAACTATTGCCCTAAGATAATCTTTAAACCTTTACACACAAATATCTCCTGAAGTTTTCTTAAAATCAAACAATAGTTTAGCCTCACTAGTAAAGAATGTCTGCCTTGAGCATTGTGCTCTTTCAAGATCTATCTATATGGGATCAAATTGACAGCAGCAACTGGAAAGATTAGATAGGAAACTTAGAAGATTCTGAGTTTATGTTAATGGAGGAGGAACAACTCAGAAAAAGAATGGTTGCACAACTCAAAGAATGTAATCAATATCACTGAATTGTACATGTAGAAGCTGTTGGATTGGTGTATATTTTGCTGTTTATATTCTCAACAATAATAAAATTTTAACAAATATCCTGGAGGGGTGAAGGAAGGGGAGGAGTTTAGATGAAAGGTGACTCGTCATTGTTAGAGCCGATGATGACCACATAGCAATCCCTAGTCTCTGTATTGTCATATGTTCAGCTTATTTATGTTTAGTTTAAACCATAATTTTAATCCTTATATGCTAGAAATACATACTGAGTTATTTATTAGATTTGCTTTAAAATACTCAACAATGGAAGTGTGGTGGGTAGATGGATAACAAAATGGCAGAAAATCTATAGTTATTGAAGCTGGGTCATGGGTACAACAAAGCCATTGTATTATTCTATTTTAGTGGGGTTGAAATTTCCATCTTCGAGGTTATGTTTGTGTGTGTGTGTTGTGAAAGCACTAAATACTTATTTCATTCTAGGAAGTCCATAGTGTAAGCGTATGGAAAATGCCAAAAGAAACAGATAAAAGAATTTTAGAGGGAGACTCAATGGGTAGGAGAACTGGAGTGGAGAACTAAACTTTTCATTACAGGTAGTCCCTGACTTACAAAAATTTGAGTTACAAAGAGCCATACTTAACAACCGCCTGTTTTTTGTTTTGTGTTTGTACAATTTATCATTAGTAGTATGTACTACATACAGTGTTGCCATATGTAATTTGCTGATGTCATCATACCTATAAGTTTATATGTAGTGTTTCCAACCCCCAGAGACAAAGTTCGGATTTATAAAGGTAATGATAATAAAAGGCAATAATAATAAAAACTAAAAAAAATACACATGAGGTATATGACTTACGTCAGAACCAACTTATGACACAGACGTAGGAACAGAACCCCGTACTAAGTCAGGGACTACCTGTATAAGCCTTACAGTAGTATTTGACTTCTCAAACTGTGCACTTGTTTTATGTTAATGAAAAGTAAAAATATATTAACTCTTGCTAACAGAATCTGACTCAATACTCTGAAACGATCGTTTCAGTGAGGCCTATGAAAGAAGATGAGTCGTTGAACTTGGCAAGATTCTAAAACACTAATAATATTTATTTTTCTTTCAAAGTAAAACTTATCCATTGAGCGTTTTCTCCCCACTCCCTCTCCCGCCAGTCCCAAAACCACCAGCCTTCGTTTTGTCTCTGTGTATTTATCTATTCTGGATGTCTCACATAAGTAGAATCATACAATATGTAATCTTTTGTGTCTGGCTTCTTTCGCTTAGCTCAAGTTTTTTGGTCTTTTGTTTTTTTAATGAAATAAAAATGCATTTTATGTGTTTCAGGAATGTTTCTTTAAAAAAAGAAGAAGCTTATAAGGAGTTCTTTGAAGCTCAGCCCTCCCACAGCACAGGTAAGTCTCCTTGGGGACTTTTCCAGTCAAGAATGGCCACAGCAATGAGAGGGGCTATGTCATTTCCCCCTTCCCCAGATCACACAAAAGCAGGACAGAATTCTGATGGTGAAGGTGGAGGAAGAGAACCATTTGTGGAGGAGAGAGACCTTGCTGCAAAGGAATCATCCACCGAGTCGGGAGCTGGCCTGGCAGCAATTTAGATAGTTCTGAGACCAGGAGATGTGTGCCTCTGTGAAGCTCTGAGATGTCTGTGGAGCTCTACCCCCAGTGGGTGAGGCGGAGAAGTGTAGCAAGGAGCCCATCCTGGAACTGCTGGTGCTGGCGTAGTTCCTGACCGTCCTGCCCAAAGAGCCCCAGGCTGGGGCTGGGAGCATCACCTGGGCAGTGGAGAGGAGGTGGAATCTGTGCTGGAGGGTGGGAGAAGGAGCTCAACGAACCAGAAAAACAGGTAGGAGAAGAGAGAACTAATTTGTAAGAATAGGATTAGTCCCTTCAAGGAAAACCGAGGCCACATCTAATTGGACCAAACACTGCATCTGTCTGTCCCTCTTAGCCCTTCTATTCTGCCCTTGGAACATTAATTAGACTTCGGATGTTTCCTCAGGTTTTTTTTTTTTTCCCCTCTGAAGTTCTGATTCTCATTCTCACCTAGGCATGCTTCATTTAAATTATTATTTAAATGACTCATTTTTTAAAAATTTATTTATTGTGCTTTAGGTAAAAGTTTACAAATCAAGTCAGTCTCTCATACAAAAAGTTATACACACCTTGCTGTGTACTCCTAGCTGCTCTCCTCCCAATGAGACAGCACATTCCTCCTCTCTGCCCTGTATTCCCCATGTCCATTCAACCAACCCCTGTCCCTCTCTTCCTTCTCATCTTACCAGCAGACGAGAGTCAACCCACATAGTGTTATGTGTCTACTTGAGCCACGCAGTTCACTCCTCACCGGCATCATTGTCTGTCTTATAGTCCAGGCCAATCCCTGTCTATAGAGTTGGTTTCCGGAATGGTTCCAATCTTGGGCTATCAAAGAGTCCAGGGACCATGACGGTCAGGATCCCTCCAGTCTCAGTCAGACATTAAGCCTGGTCTTTTTAAGAAAATTGGAGATCTGCATCCATCAGGGATTTTCTGTTATATTACCTGTCAGGGGAGTGATCGGTGGTAGCTGGGCACCATCTAGTTCTTCCAGTCTCAGACTGATGAAGTCCCTGGTTTATGTGGCCCTTTCTGTCTCTTGGGTTCATATTTACCTTCTATCTTTGGTGTTTTCCATTCTCCTTTGCTCCAGATGGGTTGAGACCAATTTATGCATCTTAGGTGGCTGCTTGCCAGCATTTAAGACCCCAGACACCTCTCACCAAAGTTAAACCACTCATTTTAAAAATGATTCTCTACCAAAGAAAAAGAAAAAAAAAAGACATGTTCCTTCATAATACAGAATGAAGTTCAGGCTTCATGTTTCTTGCTGAGCTCCTCTCCCTGGAGCTCCTTATCCATTGCCTTTGGAACTTGTAGAGAGAAATAAGGGCTTTGACCCTGTACACCACTACACAGCTTCTTGCTGCGAGGATAACCATGGGGCCCTGTGGTTTGTTACCTGTCCACGTTCTGTGGTTAGCAAGCTTGTTGTCTCTGGAGACACAAATCCATAATCTGAAAGATTCTCAGCCTCACAGCCGACATCTCATGATGGAACCCTGAGCTAGAACCACCCAGCTGAGCCACTCCCAGATTTCCAACCCTCAGAAACTATGTGAAATAATAAATGCTTATTATTTTAAACTGCCACATTTTGGGATACTTTGTTACACAGCGATAGATAAGCAATACAAATGGTCTAACAGAGGATTTTAGTACTGTGTCCAGATTTTGCCAGCTAGCTGGGAGAAGTACTTTGAATTCAGAAAAACTGGAATTTCCGGGCTATTTTTTTATATATATATATAATTTTTATTGTGCTTTAAATGAAAGTTTACAAATCGAGTCTGTCTCTCACACAAAAACCCATATACACCTTGCTACACACTCCCAATTACTATCCCCCTAATGAGACAGCCCGCTCTCTCCCTCCACTCTCTCTTTTTGTGTCCATTTCACCAGTCTAACCCCCTCCACCCTTTCATCTCCCTTCCAGGCAGGAGATGCCAATATAGTCTCAAGTGTCCACTTGATCCAAGAAACTCACTCCTCACCAGCATCCCTCTCCAACCCATTGTCCAGTCCAATCCATGTCTGAAGAGTTGGCTTCGGGCATGGTTCCTGTCCTGGGCCAATAGAATGTCTGGGGCCCGTGACCACCGGGGTCCTACTAGTTTCAGTCAGACCATTAAGTCTGGCCTTATGAGAATTTGGGGTCTGCATCCCACTGCTCTCCTGCTCCCTCAGGGGTTCTCTGTTGTGTTCCCTGTCAGGGCAGTCATCGGTTGTAGCCGGGCACCGTCTAGTTCTTCTGGTCTCAGGATGATGTAGTCTCTGGTTCATGTGGAATTTCTGGGCTATTTTTGATGACTTTTGGGAACAACTAGACAATATTTGAAATTAGGAAATTTAGGGGAGAATTCGGGAAACATGGTCATCATTCATTATATCCACGTTGCATTTTACTAAATAAAGCTATTTAGTTTTTAAAAGTATAAGTGTTTTATTAAAACTTGAATCAAATTTTAATTCAGATTGTCTCTGGGAAATAGAATTATAAAGGGCTCTCCCCTTTTACATTTTTATACGTAGTAATGTTTAGTTATTTTTTGCAATGACCAGATGTTACTATGTAGTCAGAAAATAATAATTTTTAAAGAAATGCACTGGAAAAAAACTAAGGAGAAGTTTTCTTTTAAAGAAATAAGTAATCACCTCTGTTACCTTAAGAACTCCCAGTTGTCTTAATTGTCTCCAGGACAGGAAGTTTTCTGGGCAGAGATAGCACCTCCATGACCAGCTCAAGAATTAAAACATCACCAGCTACAGTGAATTGAGGCCCAATTCAAATATGGATGTTGGGAACCCCAACCCCTCCAAGATAGTAGTAAGAAGCAGGATCCCCTGAGGAGAAGATCATTCCTCTGTCCTGTGTTGAAGACCAGGACAGAGCATCATGGCTTATGGATCTGTTCCGAGAGCGAATTGTGATCATCAGACTAGCATAAGACCATAAGTCCAGAACTCAGAGAGATGCAGAGGCCATTGGAGGAAATGAAAACCGTCTTCTCAATCAGCCACAGGTGCATCAGCCACAACCAAGTGTCATCCGTTCCCTGAATCGTTATGCTTTACACATCATCGGGATTTTCGAATTGTAGGGAGATAGCTTTTAGCCAAACTACACTCCACGATGTGGTTCATAAAGACCTTTAATGACAATGGCATCATGTCTTCTTTCTTTCATATAGCCTATACTCAGCATTTGAAGGGAAGCCCTATGAGATCAAGTCACTTTGTGTGGTAGATGGAAGGGTCCTGCTCCAGGGAAAGACAAGGGGAATGGAAATCAGAGAACAGACTTGATGAGGCTGTCCATCCCGACCCATGGGGAGGAGCAGAGCAGAGGGGACAGCTGGACATGCTTCTCTTTCCTCCTTCAGAGAGAATTCATTATATCACTGTTTTTGTCTGCTGTAAATTCTCAGAACTTGGTACATTCCTTTATAATGGGACTATAAACACTGATTGCTAAGCCAAATAAAAACATGGTGGGGTTCCTGTTTTAGATTAGCAGTGCCCACTGATTTTTGAATGAGCAACAAGTTGACTTCACAGAGTTGGACATGCCCATGGAAACGTACATCAGGAGAACATCAAGTTCCTTCCCTTTGCACTGTGGTTTGGCCAAAAAGTTATACCACACTGAAATAATTGTTGACACATTGGACAATTCTAGCGTCTCCTGTCACTGTTGAAATTCACATGATGTAAAAGTAGGAAAAGCCGTAGGCAGGGATGACATTCAGCTGGTACCCACCAGAATGGGTGGATAGTTGTTAAAGTATTGAAACTCTTCTGCACTGGTTGGTAAACAGCTACTGCTCTGTACCGTGAGGGTCGGCTGGCTAGCTTGGCCATCCCAACTACTCCCCCATGATCCCTCAGGACCTTTGCAGGGTCTAGCTGCTAAGCGTTTTTGTCTGTCCCACTGGGGCCTCCGGGACCCTGCTCCAGTGCTGAGGCCAGTATATGTTCTAATTGGTCAGTATTTGGCCACTACCAGTTGTTAAGTAGTTTTCATATCCTTCTTGGCCACAAGCCTTTATATACCTTCAGTGTCCATACTCACGAGCGACGGCTCACAGCGTAGTGCAGTGAATGAGTGTAGGAACTAAGAACACTGGACTCGGGTTCTGGCTCTGCCACATGCTAGCTGTGTGATCTTGGGCAAGTCCTTCAACCTCTCTGAGCCTCAGTTTCCTCATCTGTGAGCATCAAGCAACAATGGATAAGAGAGTACTTTGGAAACCCCAAAGTGCTAAAGATATGAAAGTTATTTTTAATTATGATTTATGATACGTATGAGTTCTTTGGCTAACATAGGACCGTACACTCAAACCCAGCTTTCTTCCCTCTCCCTCAGGTCCTTCCTTTTATCGTTCCTGCCACTATCTGCTTCTGCCCTCCTGCTGGCCATGAAAAACACTTGGAAGCTTCCAACACTACCCATAAGCTGTTCCTCATACCTCTCTCCCTATCCTCAAGACTCTCTTCTTTCAAGATTACAAACCTCAGCCCCTTCAGGCAGCTTCCTTAGCTGCCTTCTAACCACAGCCTTCTCTGTGTCCAGGAGAGCTCAAGGTACTCTTACCCAACTTCTCAGACTTGCCCTCTTGTCATCCTACCTACCACTTCAGTCTCCTGCTCTTTCCCCATCCTCTCCCCAGATTTGTAAAATAGTAACTTGGGGGAATTTTCCTTATTATAAATGTAATACATGTCCATTATAAAACATTTAGAAAATACAGATGTCCCAAAAGAGAAAATGAAAGTAACTCAATCTCACTATATATACTGGTTTAAAAAAAAAACCTGTTGCCGTCGAGTCAGTTCCGACTCATAGTGACCCCGTGTGTTTCATAGTAGAACTGTACTCCATCAGGTTTCCAGTGGCTGTAGTCTTACGGAAGTGGACCGCTAGGCCTTTCTTCCACAGCACCAGTGAGTGGATTCAAACTGCCAACCTCTCTGTTGGTAGCCAAGAGAAAACCATTTGAGCCACCCAGAGACCTATCATATATACTGTTTTATGAACTGCTTAAAAAAAAAAAAAAAAGTCTTTTTAGGTTCTTAAATAGCCTTCTACAGTCTCATTTTTAATTGTGTTACATGCCACAGGGTAGATACACCATAGTTTATTTAATCAATCCCCTATGATAGGCATGGATTTTATTTAGGTGGCCTTATTTATACAGGAAACAAACTATTTGAATTTTCTACTTATGCTTCAGATGGTGACAGCAGGGCTGAGAACAAGGGGGTCACTGAGATCAGGAATTTTCTGGAAGAAGATGGCACGAGTGACTTTCCAGGGAAGCTCTGCAAGCAGCAGAGCCAGGAGACACCTCTGAATGTCCTGGTACCTTAGAGCAGCATCAGGGCACCTCCCAGAGGAGGGGCCGAGCAGCTCCCCTTCTCAAGGGAAGAATTTCCAGCAGGGGAGAGAAGGTGTTAACAGGATGAGAATGACCACACCTGCAGGCCAGGTACGCCCCTTGTTCCAAATCAGGTATATAGGCAAAAGACCCCACAGATGTATACATGTGACCAGAGCTTCTGACCACACCCAACTCTCATTCAGCAGAGGAGAGTCTACGCTGGAAGAGAAACCTTATGAGGGTCATGAGCGAATGTGGGAAGGGCTTTGCTGAGCCCTCACCTCATTCAGCCCAAGACTCCACATAGAGAAAAACTCCTTGAGTGTAAACATGTGGAAAGGCCTTCAGTCAGAGCTCAGCCATCACTAAACATCAGAGGCTTCACAGCAGAGAGAAGCCCTACGAGCGCAGGGAGGACAGGAGTGCCTGCAAATAGCCTGGCATTAGAGAAGTCATACCTAGGAAGAGAAGCCCTGTGAGCCCAGGGATTGTAAGAAGGCCTTCCTTCGAGGTCCGGGTTTATGACCCATCAGAAAATCCACGCCAGGAGTGACCTTGCAAGTTGGCATGTGGAGGTGCCATGTTTGGCTCCTGGAATGATTTCTTTGGACCCTGCCTGGAAAATACCAGACTACCCATAGCCTTGACTCAACTGTACCCATTTTATCAGGAGTTTCAGAAGCCAGGAGACACCATAAAGATTTCACAAATTCCTCGGGAAGAACACTACTAAGTGGCCACTGATGACTAGGCCAGTGGAGAGGGTGGTTCAGGTCAGCCTTACTTAGCAGGGGAGTGAGAGGGGATAGTAACAGTTTATACCTCAGAAGGAATAGGCAAGTACCGTGGTTAGAACCAGTGAAGGAGCCATGAAGGCCTATAGATGAGGTGAAGCTGTTTCTGAGGAGGTGTGTGCCCTGGGAGCAGTGAGTGCTTTAGGCTTAGCAGTGGCTTGTCAAACTCAAGAGTTCACTACAGCCTGCCCCGTCGGATCCCGCGTAACTCTAAGTACCCTGAGCCAAAGGCTCGAGTGTAACTCCCTCACTTCAGGTCCACCAGTCCTGAAGATAGACCGATGTGAGATCTGGCAAGGCCCACAAAAGATTCACACCCCAGAAAACCTGAGTGGCAGAGCTGACAGTGTCACAAGGCAATTTAAAGAATTTTTGTATGTGTGTGCATGTGTGTGTGTGTTTTAGGTGAAAGTTTACAGCGCAAATTAGTTTCTCATTCAGAAATTTATACACTAAGTGTTTTGTGACATTGGTTGCAATTCTCACAATGTGTCAGCACTCTCACCCTTTTCCTTTACACCCCGGGTTCCCCATGTCCATTCGTCCAGGTTTCCTGTCCTTTCCTGCCTCCTCATCTTTGCTTTTGGGCAGGTGTTGGCTCATATGGTCTCACATGCTTGACTGAACTAAGAAGTACCTTCTTCACTTGTGTAATGTTTTGTTTTATAGGGCTGTCTCATCTTTGGCTGAAAGGTGAACTTTGGGAATGGCTTCAGATCTGAGTTAGCAGGGTGTACAGGGGCCATAGTCTCGGGGGTTCTTCCAGTCTCTGTCAGACCACCAAGTCTGGTCTATTTTTGTGAATTTGAATTTTGTTCTACATTTTTCTCCCACTCTGTGATCCCTGTCAGAATGGCCGGTGGTGGTAGCCGGGCACCATTTAGTTTTTCTGGTCTCAGCCTGCTCGAAGCTGTGTTTCATGCGGTCCGTTAGTCCTTTGGACCGATATTTTCCTTGTATCTTTGGTTTTCTTCATTCTCCTTTGCTCTAAACAGGGTGGGACCAATAGATGTATTTTAGATGGCTGCTCTCAAGCTTTTACGACCCCAGATGCTACTCACCAAAGTAGGATGTAGAACATTTTCTTTATGACCTATGTTATGCCACTTGACCTAGATGGACCCCTAAGCCCCAGTAACTTGGTTCCTCAAGGTGTCTGAACGTGTCTAAGAAGCTTTTATGACTTTGCCTCGGTCAGGCTCTGCTGACTTCCCCCATATTGTGTGTTGTCTTTCCTTTCACCAAAGTTAACACTTGTCTATTATCTAGTTAGTGATTTCCCCTTTTCACCCCCTAAAGATTATTTGCTGACAGGGACTGACATGGGTTAGACACAGAAGCAGTGGGTGTAGTGGGGAGGCCTCTGACTACAGTCCAGAGGGCTAGCATGAGTTCTTGTTCACATGTCTATAAACAGAAATCATGTGTTTAAAGCTCGTTGTAGCTTATTCAATCTTTCCAGTAATAATGAGAAAAAGAGATTTTATATATGACACATCAGAGACCCAGAGAGGTTCCAGGACCATGCATCAATGACAGCATCTGCTCTGAGTTCATATGAAGATGCCCCTCAAGATCAAATGAAATAACAAATGCCGAGTTATTTTGTAAACCATAAACTATCATACCTGGTGGGAATTGTTTTTATTGCCTTTCTTGTAACTGTATTGGGTGCTATATTTTAACTCAGCACTCTCAGACTTTACGTATGAATCACCTGGGGATCTCATTAAAAGTGCAGACTGATTCAGTTGGTCTGGGTGGGGCCTGAGATTCTGCATTTCCAACAAGCTCTCCCAAGTACTGTTGATGCCACTGGTCTGTGGCCCACACTTTGATTAGCAGGGTCTAGATCAGTGCTATCCAAAAGGAATATAATCTGAACCACATTTGTAACTTTAAATTTTCTAGTAGCAATATTGGAAAAAAAAAAAAAACTTAAGTAAAATTAATTTTAACATATTTTCGTTTAATCCACTTTGTCCAAAATATCTTTTTAATGTGTAATCAGTTTTTCAGAAGTATTAGTGAGATATTTTACTTTTTTTATACTTAGTCTTTGAGATCTGATGTGTATTATACACTTATAACCCCATTGCTGTTGAGTCGATTCCGACTCACAGCAACCCTATAGGACAAAGTAGAACTGTCCCATAGGGCTTCCAAGGAGCACCTGGTGGATTCGAACTGCTGACCTTTTGGTTAGCAGCTGTAGCACTTGACCACTACGCCACCAGGGTTTCCATTATACTTATAGGACATCTCAATTCATACCAGCCACATTTCAAGTACTCAGCAGCTACATGTGGCTACTAATTGACACGTCGGACCATGCAGTTCTAGGTCTTCTTGTCAGGGGAAGAATAATCTGAGAAGAGAAATTCCCAACCTTTTTGAAGGCAGTACGCCCTGATGTTAGGTAAAAATCATGAAGTGAAAACTTGTGCATACGTTATGATTATAAGCCAGTTGCCATGGAGTCACTGACTCATGGCGATCCCATGTGTATCAGGGTAGTTTAGAACTGTGCTCCATACGGTTTTCAATGGCTGATTTTTTTTTGGAAGTAGATCACCAAGCCTTTCTTCTGAGGTGCCCCTGGGTGGCTTTGAACCCCCAACCTTTCAGTTGGCAGCCAAGCAAGTTAACCATTTGCACACTCAGGGATTCCTGTATAACTATATAAAATAAACTCTGAAATAGGAAGAAAACACTTCGTGTATTATAGTGATTATGTTAGGGGCTGGGAGGCTATGGATAATTTTGTTTCTTGATTTTCCAGATATTTTACAATGTGGTTAATTTGTTTTATAATTTTGAAAAAAAAAAATCAATGTTAAAAAGAAGGAGTCAGGGCAGAGATGGAGGCCTGAAACGAAAGGGACTTTACAAAGTTACTGTTTCTGTGTCCTCTTCCATGCCCCTCCACTGGCGCCACAGCCTCGAAGGAAGAAGAGGCCCCAGCTAAAGGACAGCAGTGGCTTTGAGGAGCTTATGGTACTGAGAGCAGCCAGAGGCCAGCCTACCAAGGCCATGTCTAAAGGCAGGCTCAGGCTGGGGGCAGGGGAGCTCTGTCCTGGACTCCAGTCACCCACCTCCAAGAATAAAGTCCTTGACTCACTCTGGATGCATGCATTGTCAAGAATTTGACTTTAATGCTAGCCTGATTAAGACTCTGATATCTCACCTTCCCTTTCCACAACCTCTGGTGGTAGGATGGGAGAAAGGGGCTGGGGAATTTGCTCTGGTGTTGCTCCCAGCTCATGAGTGCCACTTTGTCACTGCTCCCTCCATCCCATCTTTTGTACATCACAGGACCTGGACACCCTCTCTGCAACCCTCCACATCAGACACTGCAAAGGATGTGATTTCAGCCACTTATTTTTTTTCAAGTCTGGGTCCCTGGGGTTTTCCTCAGTTAGCTTCACTGTAAAGGAATCTATTCTGAATGCATTTGGGGTCTTGCCAGAGCAGAGCCAGATTGTGAGACCAGTAAGGCTAATGTGAGTGGCTACGTATCTACACTCCCCTTTGCCCTATCAGAGTGACCTTCTAACACCAGGGAGAGCCCACCCTCACCCCAATTCCACGGCTTTAGCTCTGCCTCAGCAGCTTTCAGACTCAGTCCAGAATTGGACTTCCGATCATACCAAACCTGCCAGCCAGGCCCACTTGTGTGACCAAGTCAGGAGGGTGTTACTTCAGTGAGAGAAAGGTGAGCTCATGAAAAAAAGACCAAGGGGCAGGGGGTGCCAAGGCCATGGGGCAGGAGCAGCTGCTGGGGCGTGTGTGAGCTGAAGGGGGCCGTGAAGCACGTGACTCCCGAGAAATGCCGCAGGGAGAGGGTCCTTCAGGAGGCACGGTCCCCAGACACAGGCCTCCATGCATGGCTTTTATTACCAGCCAGGTTGGTGCTGCCCCAGGTTTGGAAGGGGCCGCTCGGCTTTCACGATAGCCACTTGTCCTCCCCCTTAGTCCTATACATTTCTGTTCTGTTCTTAAAAAAAAAAAAATCAGTACATTTACTTCTTATTAAGAAAAGTATTGTATGCCCACAGCAGAAAACATATATATAAATAAAATGAAAAACATTTAGTCACTTATTCCAGAATCAACCACTGGTAACGTTTGAGTGTGTCTTTCTAGCATTTTTTTTTTTCTAAGCATACGTATACATTTTCCTTCATATATTCAGACTTCTCTAGAAAAAAGGAGAGGAACCCTCTTGGGTCCCTAAGCAGCATGCAGCCCCTGATATAATTCATCTGGTTTTCAGAATGAGAACCAAGAGAAGGTCCTCTTAACCTTGTGTTGGTGAACACACACAGCCCACCTTTGCGGATCTTAGGTAGCAATACCCAGAAAGGCCACAAGAGGGGGATGTTTCTTTATGAGTGTTCGTCCCAAAGTCATCTTTGTAGAAACAGCAGCCCCAGTACCTCTGTCTTTGATCCACAAGACTGTTTTTCTCCTCAGATCCAGGACTAGCAACTCCCATCGAAGCCCCCCATAGTCACACCTAGCTTTATTGTTCATTATGCTCACTGCGCCTCTTGGAAACCTTCTTGACTCACAAGGGGGAAAAAGACAGAATTCACATGCTTACTCATTATTTTAATTTAATTTATTTTTGTTGTTGTTGAGAATATACATGGCAGAACATACGCCAATTCAGCCATTTCTACATGTACAATTCAGTGACATTGATTACATTCTTCAAGTTGTACAACCATTCTCACCCTCCTTTTCCAAGTTGTTCCTCCCCCGTTAACGTAAACTCACTGCCCCCTAATCTTTTAAGTTGCTCTTGTCAGTTTGATCCCGCATAGACAGATCTTGAGAGAGCACAATGCTCAAGACAGACAATCTTTATTAAGTTAAAGTATTATTTGGTTTAAAGGAGACTACAGGGGGTATTTTGGGGTTAAGATTTAAAGATTATCTGAGGACAATAGTTTCAAGGGTTCATCCAGCCTCCATGGCTCCAGAAAGCCTGGATTCTGTGAAAATTTGAAATTCTATTCTGCATTTCCCCCCTTTTGATCAGGATCCTTCTATAGAATCTTTGATCAAAATGTCCAGTCGTGGCAGCCAGGCACCATCCAGTTCTTCTGGTCTCATGGAAAAGGGGGAAGTTGTTCATGGGAGGCAATTAGCCACATATTCAGCTTCCTCCTCCTGTTCTTGACTCTCCTTCTCCCTGTTTCTCCAAGCAAATAAAACCAATTGTTGTACCTTGGACATGCTTACTCTTTTACCACATCTGCCCCAAATGTGACGAATCGTTGGACGGATACCCCTTCATTATTGGAGCCTTGGTTTCTGAGGGAAATGATAAACTACGAAGCTGCTCAGATCATTCTCCCCAACTTAAAATTCTTCAGTGGTTTCCTGTTGTCCTTAGGATCCAGTCAGAACGTATTTGGCCTGGTCCCTTCTTCCCTGCCCCCTTCCCTGCCACCCTCCACATGCTCTATTTCCTGACAACACTGGACATCTTCCAGCTTCATTCACTCTGCTCCCTCACCAGCAGACCTTCCTGCACGCTTTTCTCTGGAACGCTTCCCCCCAGCATTGCACCAGGCTGATGCTTGTTCCTTCAGATCTCACCTGAGATGTTACTTCTTCCAATAAGTCTCTGACAGATTCCAAGTTCAGGTTATATAATTCTCCAATGTGCTTCCATGTCACCCAGTACTTCTTTGTCAAAACACTTACCATGTTGTGTTATCTGCCTCCCTTCTAGAATGGGAGTTCCATGAGGTGGAGTCAGCATCAGTTTTGTTCTCTGTTGTATCCCCAGCACTTAAATAGTGGGCCTCACACTCCACAGGGCTCAATAAACACTTACTGGCTGTATGAGTGAATGAAGGAATGAATGAGTGCCTTTCCCTGAACCCTGAGGCAAAGTCTACAAAAGCCGGTCCATTTCTCTCTCTCGGTCTTCCTATCCCCTGTCCCCTTCTGGATCACCAGGTGCCTCCATGGTCTCCTGAGTATGTATCTCAAATGTACTCCAGGAAATGGTGTCAATAAAAGACCAGTTTCCTCCCTGGTGGTGGGAAGACAATGGGATTTGGAGTTAGGAGGACCTAGCTTCAAATACTGGCTCTGTCACTTACTAGCTGTGCATACCTTATTTTCTGTATTTCCAAAGTGGAGATAATGATATCAAGCTTGCACAGTTGCTGTGAGACATCATATGCTAGCCTGATATATGGTGAAAGCCAAAACCAAACCCAGTGCCGTCGAGTCGATTCTGACTCATAGCGACCCTATAGGACAGAGCAGAACTGCCCCATAGAGTTTCCAAGGAGCACCTGGCAGATTTGAACTGCCAACCCTTTGGTTAGCAGCCATAGCACTTAACCACTATGCCACCAGGGTTTCCTGATACATGGTCAAAAACCAAAAAGATACATGGTACGAATCATTAAATCAGTTCTTTTCCTTTCTTCTCTTCCTCCCCAGTGTTACTTCCCTAAGCTCTCATCTGAAATCTTGGGACACAGACAACCCCAGAATCTCAAGGGTGCTCCTGTTTCCTTGCTCCCTCCCTCTGTTCCCTATGGTTGCCCAAGCTGCTTATTTCTGACACCTCCTTATTCCCTGTCCTATATCCCAGCACTAATAATAGTGTCAGGTACAGAGTACAGTAGACATTTACTCAAAAGATACTTGCTAAACGAGTGGATGAAGGAAAGCCACAGCAGTATCCCATGGGGCGTGTTTGCCAGTTGTCCAAACATGTAATGGCAGTCATCAGCCTATTGGTGGGCAGGTGGTCACTTGCTCACTGGAAGTTAAGAACAAAACTAGTAACAGGTTGAACATAAGAGATAAGCCCACAGGTTCCTGAGAAGACAGACAGAGGCGTCAGCCCACCATCACAAGGCAGGGAACAGAAGTGATGCCGGACTTTCCTGAGAAATGAAGAGGAAAGAGGATGAAGGATGAAAGAAAAATTGTAGCCCCATGAGAAAAGTAAACTGCCAAGAGCTATGGAGCCTGAATTCTCTTCTGCACAGCATTAGGTGGACCTGCGTGTGGCCCCCAGGGGATGGCATCTGCATGTGTGTGTCATCTGCAAGTCCTTCCTCCAGGGAGGTGTCTCATTTCTTACAGCCATGATCTTTCTCTCTCTTCCTGGTGCTTTCAAGTCTAAAAAAGTGCAAGTTCCAACAACTCATGTTCTAAATTCAGCCCTTTCACAGTGTCTTAGTTGTTCTAGTGCTGCTATAACAGAAATACTACAAGTGGATGGCTTTAACAGACAGAATTTTATTCTCTCACAGTTTAGGAGGCTAGAAGTCCAAATTCAGGGAACCAGCTTCAGGGGAAGGCTTTCTCTCTCTGTTGGCTCTGGGGGAAGGTCCTTATCATCAATCTTCCCCAGTCAAGGAGCTTCTCAGCACGGGGATCCTGGGTCCTAAGGACGTACCATGCTCCCAGTGCATCTTTCTTGGTGGTGTGAGGACCCCCTGTCTCTCTGCTCTCTCTCTCTTCTGTATCAAAAGAGATTGGCTTAAGACACAACCTAATCTTGTTGATTGAGTCCTGCCTCATTAACATAACTGCCTCTAATCCTGCCTTATTAACATCATAAAGGCTAAGAGGCACAGCACATAGGATAATCACATCAGATCACAAAATGTTGGGCAACAACTCAATACTGGGAATCACGGCCTAGGCAAATTGGCATACATTTTAGGGGGACGCAATTCAATCCATAACAAATAGTATGTTTCTCTCATGGGAACATTTTATGTCAAGTGTGCTCTAGGCCCCTTCACCAGGCATCCTTGGCCCCTACCCCATGGTCTCCAGTGTTGTATCAGCTGTGAGCCCTCCAAAGGTCTTCCTTCATCCATAATGAGCCTGGACTCCCTCTCCACTCCAATCTTCTGATGATGAATAAGGGCTGATTTCTCCTCAAGTGATCTCCACCCCCGCTCATTACATTAGAAAGATTTAGCTTCAGAATGGCTCAGATGTTGGGTGAGGTTGGTGCTTTCTTGGAGCGTCATTCTATTCATACTCCTGTGCAGTACTTCTGAAGGTTAAACTCCGACAGTAGGTTCTACTTTATTTTGTACTGTATTCCTCCGCTGTGATTTTCTCGTCTCTGATAACTGCCCCAATCTCCATCTGAGGATTTGCCTACATTTGTGCCATTCACAGGGAATTTCACCAGTGTGACTGATGGATGAGATGAATGAAAATTTTCCTTATTCATAATATTCAAAGTCCTCCCCTGCTGTGCGAATTCTGTCCAGATGTTTGGCTATGCATATTATGTCAGTGAAAAGAGGCTTGGGCTTAGAGTCTGTGTTTCCCCCAAGCACTATTTTTGTCAGCATCAAATCTCTTCCAAATCCAAGCCTCTGAGGAGCATTCGGCATCCCAGCATGGCCCCCGTGTTCTACTTTGGCAGCTCAGGAAGGCTGAACTTTTGTGTCAGCATGTCCTCTGCCCTGGCCTCACACTGTGATGAGACCATAGGAAATGGGAATGTCATAAGCTTCCATTTCTTAGAAATAAACCTCTGTGGCTTTTAGCACAAACAGCCCTCAGGCTATTTCCTCTTATGATTACAGCGGAGAGAAAGAAAGAGCACCAGCTGACCCCTTGAATTCAGAGGGAATGCTGGGCAAATTATATTTTGAGGACCCAAGGCCACTGCTCGTGTTGCAGTACCTCCAGGGTACCCTCCCCCTCCTCACCACTCTGAGTTTGGCCCATCCTTTAAACCTGGCCCAAAGCCCACTCTTCCTGAAACCTTCCTGGAACTGTGTCTGCCGGCCATGACACAGCTTCTCTGCACTTCTGTGAGAATAAACTGCCTATAAAACCTGTTTAGCACTCATTTAATGCTCTAGTCCATTGTTTGTTCACATGCCTGTTTCTTCTCCAACAGATTTAAAGCGTGTCTTGTCCTTTGAATTCTCCACAGCACCTTTGAGCACCATGAGACTCGGGAGAAATGTGCAGAGTGGCTGATGGAGATGTCTGGGAATGCTGCAGTCTAAGCAGATGGATTTGTGGTTCCAGGCAGTCGTAGATGACGACATGCCTACCCTTGACTGAAGACAGGTCCTGCTTCTCGGTGATGGTTGTTAGTCGTTCTCTTCAACCAAGGTCACACAGGGAGGAAGGTGATCTTCTCCTTACCAACACCGCTTCTCCTGGCTGCCAGTCAGGCCAACCAGATAAGCCCTGATAATCCAGAAGGTGACAGGTGCTTCATCCCATAGCCTCTGCTCTGTCTGAAAGGTGTAGATGGTTGCCTTGCCTTGTGCTAGGTCCTGGGAGTCACCTTGGGTAGAGGGGAGGGAAGGAGCAGGAAACCAGCATTGTTGCAGAGCTGTACATTCAGCGTCTTGGTTAAGTATGACCGGCTCAAAAAAAAAAAAAGACCACCCTTAATATAAACTTGGAGCTCTTTGAAGGCAAGTCCTCTGTCTTAAAAAACTGTCTTAGGCATCGCTTTATTCACAATGCCTTGCTTAGCATCTGGCACATAGTAGGTATTCACCCAGTATCTACTGAATAAGTGATTACCCCTGTAGTTACCAGGTAACCAAGGAGTTCATGGAGGTGAAGAGGAGAACGGATGTGTCCCATCTCCACTTCCCTAACCCCACATGAGTACATCATCCCACTGGTATATGGATAAGTTCTAGGTCCCAAGCACAACGTACAGAAAAGCTGCTTACCTCTTGTTAGTTGTGAAATAGCTTTCCCCTGCAAAGAAAGGGGGCAAATTTTATGCATGAATGCAGGGTTTTATATAGCCTTGGAGTTCTTTTTTAACTTTCTTCAAAAGCTGATAAGTTAAAAGCATTCTTGGGGGATAGAAAGAACTAGTTCTTGGTTTTGGTACTGCCCACAAAAACAGTATTTCCCAGGAAGCCAGGTCTTCTAAACAGCTAACCCTTTAACTTGACGATGATATCATCCAGTCATTGAGCATTAACAAAAAAAAAAGGAAGGAAGGAAGGAAGGGAGGGAGGGAAGGAGAGGGGAAAGAAGGAGGAAAGAAAGAGCTCTTGCCAGCCACCTCTGTCTGCTTACCAGAGGCTTATGTGCTCATCCAGCTCTCCGTGGCCACAGGTTACTGGGTTTAGATGTCCCAATCTTGGAATGTTACAGCTGGAACATCATGTATAGGGAGTCTCCAGAATACCATCTCAAATCACTACTCTAATAATAATTCCAAGACCAAATTGAATAAGAAATTACGGAAACAGCTAGAGGGGATTGAAAAAGATGATCAAATGAACGCTGTTGGAGAAATAAAAGACTGGAGGGATAGGTAACTCTAAGCTAGGCATTCCTGGGGAGTTGAGGATGGCCATTCCAAAGCATGTCACTCATGACCTGATAGCCCTACTAAATTGCCCAAAAAAACAAGGTCTAAAAGGAAAGCTGTAAAGTGTTTTATAATATGTAAAGATTCCCATCTGCCAATCCATTGCTCACTCCCCACCGTGGAGGATACCAAGAGTTCTCCATACAGAACAAAGCCAGCCTCTTTTGATGGTCATTAGCAAGCTGCTTCTTCCTCCTGGGCCTCACTCACCCAGTGTATTAGAGACTCTGGCAATACTGGTAACTAACATGTACTGAGTGCTGACTGTGCTGAGTGCTCCACATGGAATATCTCATTTAGTCCTCCCAACAACTCTATGACATAGATAGGTTTCTGTCATGATACAAATGAAAAAAATAAGACTTTGAGAGCTTAGATAACTTGCCCAAGGCCATGCAACTAATAAGTAAGTAGAGGAGCAAGGATTCAAATCCAGGTCTGCCCATTACCCATGCTTTTAAAAATTCTCATTTTTACACTGCAGGATTTCAAATTTCATTTGCTAAAATAACTGGTCCACTTTTTCTCTGTGTTATATGGCTGTCTTGAAATAGTCCTGCTTCAACAATCCCTGCTTTGGCCTGTCAGAGCCCCAAAATGGTTTCTAAGAGACCAAGTCTGGTAGGGAATGAACACGTCGAATCCCCGTTAAAGCCATGTTCGTGAGGGATGTCGTGCTTTCTAGTACCAGTCATTGAATTTCTACTGTGAAAGGTTGGAGAGATTCTTGAGTCATGGCCAACTCAAGAATCTGTGATTACGTGCTCAATTCTGTAAATCAGATATTCAGACAGAACAAAGCAGGGATTATTTCTGCTCCACAATATCTGGGGCCTCAACAGGAGTGGCTGGAGATATCTGGGATGGTTCAACTGGGGCCATATATCAGGAGCCTTGGTTCTGTCAGCTCCTTGACTCTTCTCTATGTGGCATCTGCTGGAACTGAAATGTCCAAAATGGCTTTTTCACTCATGTGTCTGATGGCTCCATGTGGCCTCTGTCTCCAACACAGTAGCCTTATCTTCTTATATTGTTGCTCAGGGCTCCAAGAGCCCATTTATTCATGCCCTTCTCCACTTCACTTCACCTGTACTACCCATAACCCTTCTGGGGGAACTGCCTGGTTCAGCCCCTGCTGCCCAAATGGCTGTGTCATACCACATGACCCTGCCCTGTGCTGTCCCTCCTCCCCCACACCACACATACATCCAATATAGGCTGGCCAATGACTTTTGAAGTCATCTGGCTCAAAAATATAAGGAAAGCCAATCAGATTCCACTTTATGAAAATTTGAACAAAGAAATCAGACAACATAGGCAGTGTGCTACAAGATGCCGTGAAGATAAGTAGGACCTGGATGGACCAATTCGTAAGCCAAAATGGCATGAAGAGGACACTTGGAAATTTTTTTTTAAATAAAGAAATCTGTGACATGAAGAAAACCCACTCACAGTGGAGGGAAAAATAAGCATTTTTGGCAAGAGAATAAAGGAAGGAAAGACCAGAGGAGAGCTGGAACCCCATGAGAGGCAGAGAGAGGAATGAGCCCTAGAGCTGCCTTAGTGCCCCATGGCTCACCAGGCCCAGCCTTGCCCATGTGTGTCATTGCGGCAAGCTTGCTAATTACTTCTTTTGCTGTCAGCTGGCTTCAAAGTGGGCGTATGACTCAGTTCTGCCAACGAAACTTAAGGGGAAATTGGCTGAAGGAACTCCTGGGAAGAATTTTGTTTTTTAGTTAAAATAGGGATGGTAAAGAACCTGTCCCTTCTTCCTGCTTTGAACAGTAATATATAAGAACATGATGCTTGGAGCTGAAGCAGAGATCTTGAGATAATGAGGCAACAAGACCAAGGAAAAAACCCGACATGCTGAAGATGGCAGAGCAGACAGACAAAAAATGCCTGAGTTCTTGATGATATTGTTGAGCCACTGTGCCTATCCTGGAACCAGGCTTATTGATATATAAGTTAAATGTCTTCATTTTGGAAGCAGATTTCTGTTACTTGCAGCCTGAAGCATTTCTAACCCATATAGCACTGCTCTGAACCTTTGTATTATTAATTCCTTGGAGCCCCATGCCTCTTGCTATAACTCCAAATGGAAAATAAACCCAAGTTTAGACAACGGAAATACTGCTTATGTGGTAGGGAATAAAAAGTCAGGACTTGTCACAGTCCACAGAGCAATTCCAGCACTTAGTCCCAGCCTGGACCTATAGAGGACACAGAGAGGAAAGAAAGAAATATTCAGGAACATTGCAGAGGTATGAGCATGTGTCTTCTAAAATGGGTCTTAATGATGAATTTTAGGAAGAACAAGTTCAGTGAGGGCTTTACTACCGAACACATGGAGCCTAAGTAAGGGCAAGAAAAGCAGGGAAGGCCAAGGAAGGAGCAGCAGGTTGGAATGGGCAAATGGGAAGTAGGCCGGATGAATTTCTATGAGCTCTATG
Source organism: Loxodonta africana (assembly GCF_030014295.1). Taxonomy (NCBI): domain Eukaryota; kingdom Metazoa; phylum Chordata; class Mammalia; order Proboscidea; family Elephantidae; genus Loxodonta; species Loxodonta africana. Next base: position 88,822,104 of record NC_087353.1, on the reverse strand, counting down.
TTTTTTTCTATGTACTAGCTAGAAGTTTATGGCAGCTGGAAGTAAACTGGTGAAAAACTAGGCCTTTTGGTTACTCTCCAGCCAACCTTACTGATGTTTTAGGTTCTCTGAGGAATATGGTGCCCTGAGTTGTGGCCCGCTACTGCCATTCTCTGTGTACAGGTGCTCCCCATCCTCTTCATTTTCTCTTCCCCACCTCTCCCTTTTTTTTTTTTTTTTTTTTTCCTCTTCTTCTCTAAGCAAAGCCAGGAATCATAAGTGCACAATATGAATCCTTTCTAACTCAACTGGATGGTTAATGTAGTGGGAGACAAGGACATGCTTTGGAAGACTTAGAATGATAATCTAGGGTTGAGGGTTTAAGTTTGGTGGGCAGAGCTGGGGGTGAAGATCCGATGAGAAGTCCTAGAGAAAGCTTTCTTCTGGCCCAACTTTCCTCAAGCACTTTAACACAGAAAATGTGCCCACTCCTTCCTTCTCTTGTTAAATGAGAAGCTAAACTCACTAACTCTAGCCCTTCCTCTTAAAAATTCTATTTTAATATAAAACAACGATAAACTGATTTCGTTTGACTGGCATCCTCCTAACATAGCCTACAAATATAGATTATGCCATTATATTCAAAGAAGTCACCGAACCATTTCCTATCCCAAAATAATTTTCAGCAGCATGGAGGTATGGCCCATAAGAGTTCATTAGATTTATTAGACCCATCCATGAATAATTTGCAATAATAGTGGAATTTGCAACCACTAGATTCTGCCACTTAGCCTAGCCTCTCTCAATGCAGTCCTATGCAACCTACATATTTTATGGAGTAAAAAACAGTACAACTCTGATATTTGCCTATTTTGTTACTTCACTCGTTCATCAGAAATGTACTGAATACCTAGTAGAATGAGGATTTAAGCTTACATTAAGGATGATAATGTAAGGAGAGTAAGTCATTAGAGACAAAAATCCTATGAGATAATCAGAAAGGAATGAAAGCTTTGAGGTGGAAGAATCAAAAGAGTTTAAACCCCTACTTTGATGTGATTAATGCTTCAGTGTGATACTTAATAAGCCCTAAATTCCCCCCAGAAAGTTTCCCCGTCTATCACTAAGGATTCTCTGAAATCCAATTAAAAAAAAAGAAAGAAAGAAATGAAGGCTCTTCCCATTCTTCTTAATCAAGGCTTTTCTCCTGTATGAATTAGTTTGATTGCTGACTAAAAGCTCTCCCACAATCTTTACAAGAATGTTCCTTTCCTGTGAATTCGCCAGTGATGAGAAAGGGCTAAGCTACCCCAAATGATGTTCCACATTGGTTGTACTCATAGCCTTCTCTCCAGGATGAATGATTCGCTCCTCATTTCCCCTAAATAGCTTTCCGTATTTGTCACATATGACCAGTTTAAGCCCCAAGTGAATTAGCTCACATTGTCTAAGGATGGAACTCCAATTAAAGGTTCTTCCTCATCTATTACACTCACAGAGCTCCTCTCTGCTATGAAATCCCAGATGCCTAATTAGCTCTGAGCACTATCTAAAGGCATCTTACATCCATTACATGCATATGGTTTTTCTCCAGTGTGAATTCTCTGAAGTTGAATGGGCTTTTACTTTCCTGAAAGCCCTCACACATTTCTTGCATTTGTAAACTTTCTATTGCATGTGAATTAGCTGATGCTGTGTAATGTTGGAATGCTGACGGATGCCTCCCACATCCCCAGGGGTCCTCTCCAAGATGAGTGCTGTAGTGTTCAATAAGTTAGGAGCCCCAAGTAAAGCTGCCCATATTCATGACGAAGATGTTCTGATATGAATACTATAATGTTAAATAAATTCTGGATTCTGTTCCAAGATTTGGTCACACGTATCTTTTAAAAAATGTTGACGTGTAGATGGAATGGGAAAATTTTCTCCATATTTATCACACTCGTGGGGTGGGGTCCCTAACGGTTCTGTAGGATGCCTTTGTATTCACAATACAAATACATGCCTTTGTATTCTGTAGGATGCCCCCTCCAAACTCAGGGACCTGGTCAGCATCCCGTGGAGACCATCTCTTTATGTCCACCTGTGAGTTTTCTGTTGCACAGAGTTCCTGCTTTGGGATCAGCACATGGTTCTTGGTCCCAGACTCACAATATTAAATTACAGAAAATGCAGATATGGACTTTTCCTTCTTGAGGGACAAGAAACTCTCTTGGACTGAGAATGAAAGATTTTAGAAGTTGTAAGGGTCAAGGGTGCCTTGAGGCAAATACATAAAATGATGGGTGTAGCAGACTACTGGTTACTTTTTCTTTCTTAATCAATTCTATTTTGTTTGCAGTGGCAATGTACTCAATAAAAATACTCACCTTTAGTGTCTCAGAGGGAGTGTGTGGGGTGTTGCAGGGAGGCTGTTTCTGCTCTAAGCTCTGCTTCTTGTTTGGGGTGCTGGTCAGATGGGTGTGTTGACTTTGAAAATTCATCAGGCTGTATACCTATGATCTGTGTACTTTACATATGTTATACTTGAATGCCAAGTTTAAAAAACAACAACAACAAATGCCTTCCCATACTCCCATGCAGCCATGTGGCACAGCTCTGGCAAATGAGATATAAGCAGAAGTCTCTGGATGGGGCTTCCAAGAAAACTCCTTAAAGGGAAAAGACTCTGGAGCCTAAACTTTTGGCCTTTTGACCTGCCTCCTGCCTGATCCTGGAGGTGATGCCTGAAGGTACAGCAGCCGTCCTGGTGAACCTGTGAATAAGGGCCTCTGCAGAAGACTGCCTGGTAAAAACAGGGAAGGTGCCTGATCCCTGTTGGCCTTGGACTACTTACCTCTGAACAATAACTTATTTTTTCAGTCTAAAAATGGAATTTTGATTTGCATTTAATTGTGAACGAGGTTAGGCATCTTTTCCTATGTTTCTTGGCTACTTATATGTTATTTTCTGTTTGCCTTTCCCTTTCTTGATTTGCAGAAGCTCTGTAGTCATGGAAGATATTGTCTTTGTGTGTCAAATATATTGCAGATATTCTTTCAAATTTGTCGTTTGCATTTTGAGTTGGGGGGGCTATTTTTTGTTTGTTTTTTACTGAATGGAGGTTACTACATTTTTATTTTATTGCTTCTGAATTTTGTGTGATATTTATTCTTCCCCCATTCCCAAACCAAACCAAACCCATGCCGTCGAGTCAATTCTGACTCATAGCAACCCTATTGGATGGAGTAGAATTGTCCCATAGAATTTCCAAGGAGCAGCTGGTGGATTCGAACTGCCAGTCTCTTGGTTAGCAGCCAAACTCTTAACCAGTCTGTCCTAAGGCCCCTTTCCCATTCCAGTATTATGAAAATGTTAATTCTTTAAAAGTACTTTTATGATTTTATTTTTTATGTTTAAGTGTTAGATCCAAGTGGAGTTTAATATGGTATAAGGAATGAAGTAAAGAGCCAGTTTTTCCCCTCCTACCATGATTAGCCAGTTGTCTCAATACCATCTAGTGAATAATCCATCTTTTCCTAACTATTTTGAAATGTGACCTTTGTCATATATTAAATTCCCATTTGGATTTGGGTCTTTTTCTTGATCTCTATCCTATTTCATTTATTTGTCTCTTCCTTCTTTGGTACCCAATTATTTTAATTATTTTACTTTATATCTTATTTTAATATGATAGGGTTACTCTTTTTTTTTTTCCCCCCAAGATGCTTATGGTGAAAACAAGGCAGATAAATTGGAGTTGGTGAGAGTCATTCTTCCAGAGACTGAAAGGTGTCTTTGAAGGATGTTAATGTGGTCAAGTTGTCTTCATGGCCAAGAAATTAGATAAGATGAAAAAGGATTAAAGGAAAATAATGTAACGTAATCACAAAATAGTATGCTAACCGTGGCATGAGGAATTGCATAAAGGTTCCTTAATATAAATAGGAGCATTATAATAATATCCTTATTTTAAGAAGTTTTTTCTCCCTACAATGTATTCCTGGCACCATTTGTTAAAAAGTCTTATTTCCTCTTAATAAGTACTCATATCCAGAAACTCAACATCAAATAAATTATAGTCCTAATAAATATGTCATAAATGCAAAAACATAAAAATGATGGTCTTTAGTAACAGAGGAGGGTAATATGCTTTAAGCCCTATTACATGGACATATGTGTACTGAAGACTGATTATCTTACGGGCCTCAGTGTACTCTGGAGTCTATACGAAGCACAAACCATTCTGCTATTCCATCCATTCTAAAAGTAACTCTAGCTGTGACCAAAGAAACAAACAAACATAACATTAACAATTGTGCTTCCCTTCTCGGAATTTAGGAAAGCCTTGAGGAAATGATGTGTAAGATCCAAGTCTCTTTTTAAAATAAGATTTCCAGAGAAAACTGAAATGACCCTTTCTATTTTTTCTGATAAATTTCCCTGAAACAAACTTTCAGAATAATGACTTCATAGCTGCATACGATTTTAGAGGTTTTTTTCCTTTTAAAATAGCTATTATAGTATTTAAAGTCCTCATAAGGACATTACTCTGAATGTATGAAAGTACTAAGAGAACTAGTCTCTTGAATCATGCCTTTTTATTTGTTTCTTTCCTGTATAAATGTTTCACATTTGTGATGATGGTGGCGGTGGCAGCCATTGAGCTAGACCCTGACTCATAGCGACCCTGTGCACAATGGAACCAAATACTGCCCAGCTCTTCACTATCCACATGATCCGTTGTGGATCAGACCATTGTGAGCCATAAGGTTTTCAATGGCTGATTTTGGAAAATAGATCGCCAGTTCTTTCTAGTCTTTGTTGGAAGCTTCACTGAAACCTGTTTGGCACCACAGCAATATACAAGCATCCACGGAGAGCTGAGTGATATTTGTGCATGAGGTCCACTGGCCGGGAATCCAACCAGGTATCCCGCATGGAAGGCAAACCTTCTACTACAGAATCACCAATGCCTCATCCACACTGGTGTAATCAACATTAAAATGAAATGTTTGAAAAAATATGGACCCAGTAAAATTTATTTTAATGAATCAGAATTTGTAAGAGGAGAACAGAGTCTAAGGTAAGTGTAAATGGAGAAATGATATGGGTTGTGCATAGTGACTTCCTTCCAAAGAGTACAGTATGGAGGAAGAAGTATCTTTACAGTGGAGAAACCTAACAAACACTAACTACCTCAACCAGGTGATCAAGGTCAACATCACAATGATAGGGTATGTTGATAGTATATACCTTTGATACAGTGTGATGATAATGGCCGCTTTACCTCTGTGGTCCTCCTCCCAACCCTCAGAAAACCAAAGCCATTGCTGTTGAGTCAATTCCAACTCATAGTGACCCTATAGGACTGAGTAGAAGAGCCCCATAGGGTTTTCAAGCCTGTAAATCTTTACAGAAACAGATTGCCGTGTCTTTCTCGCAGGTCCTCCTCACAGGAAAACATGACCCCAGTCTAAACATGAGAAAAACATCAGACAAATCCTAACTAAGCGACAGTCTACAAAATACCTGACCAGTACTCCTCGAAACTGTCAAAGTCATCAAAACAAGGAAAGTCTGAGAAACTGTCACAGCCAAGAGGAATCTGAAGAGACATGACAACTATGGTAAATGTAATGTGGTATCCTAGATGGAATACTGGAACAGAAAAAGGACATTAGGTAAAAATGAGGAAAGCTGGATAAAGTATGAATGTTAGTTAATAATACATTGATGTTGTTGTTAGGTGCCATTGAATTAGTTCCAACTCATCACAACCCTATATACAACAGAATGAAACACTGCCCAGTCCTGTGCCATCCTCACAATCCTTGTTAGGCTTGAGCCCATTGTTGCAGCCATTGTGTCAGTCCACCTTGTTGAGAGTCTTCCTTTTTTCCGCTGATCCTCTACTTTACCAAGCATGATGTCATTCTCCAGGGACCAGTCTCTCCTGATAACATGTCCAAAGTATGTGAGAAGACGTCTCTCCAGCCTCCCTTCTAAGGAATATTCTGGCTGTACTTCTCCCAAGGCAGATTTGTTTGTTCTTTTGGCAGTCTATGGGCTATTCAATATTCTTCACCAATGCCACAATTCAAAGGTGTCAATTCTTCTTCAGTCTTCCTGATTCATTGTCTAACTTTCCCATGCGTATGAGACAATTGAAAACACCCTGGCTTGGGTCAGGTGCACCTTAGTCTTCAAGGTGACATCTTTGCTTTTTAACACTTCAAAGAGGTCTTTTGCAGCAGATTTGCCCAATGCAATGCGTCATCTGATTTCTTGACTGCTGCTTCCATGGATGTTGATTGTGGATCCAAGTAAAATGAAATCCTTGAAGACTTCAGTCTTTTCTCCACTTATCATGATGTTGCTTATTGGTCCAGTTGTGAGGATTTTTGTTTTCTTTATATTGAGGTGTAATATATCAACACTGGTTCCTTAATTGTGACAAATGTACCATACTAATGTAAGATGTTAATAATGGGGAAAATGTGTGTGGGGTGTATGGAAATCTCTGTACTATCTGAAGCTTTTCTGTAAATCTAAAACTATTCTAAAATAAAAATTTTACTTAAAAATACATTAAAAATTATAAAAATATTAGCAGAGGTCGATGATAGTTTTAGACAAGATGACATAGACATACTTTACTCTTTTCACCAAATACAACTAAAAACTCTGGGCATAATACATAATACAAATATAAGAAGTCTCTGAAAAGTGTAGGACGCTTGAGACCCAAGAAACGACGGGCTGATGAGTTCCCTGTATTTTCATTTTGCTTTCTAAATATCCAGGACTGTCACTGGAGAAGCCTGCAATCTGGAAAAGCCAATGGATACAGATTTAAAAAAGAAAAAAAGCCCCAAGAAAATCTCTGTCAAGCCAAAGGGCCAGGCAGCGTAGTAGGACAGAAACCTTTTAGACAATGCCATTCCTACTCCAGCCAAACACCATGATATCCTCCGCCCCAATCAGTGGAGACAAAGCCAGAGCCTAGACTCCCGCCCCCAACTTATAGTAATGAGGCACCTCTTCCTCTCCCACCAGAGGCAAAGCTGGGAGCCTGAACTTCAACCCACATCCTCTGTTAATGAGGCAGCACCTGCTGTTATGAATTGAATTATGTCCCCCCAAAATATATGTTGTAAATCCTAACATCTGGGTTTAGGACTGGGTTGCCTTTGTTATGGTAATGAGACAGGATTAGTGTAGGCTGTATCTTGAGTCAATCTCTTTTAAGATATAAAAGAGATTAAACAAGCAAAGGAAAGAAGCAGAGATGGGGTAAGATAGATGCCAAGCCACATGGAAGTCTCCAAGGAACCAGGAAGCAGAAGTTGAAGAGACAAAGACTTTCCTCCAGAGCCAACAGACAGAAAGCCTTCCCCTAGAGCCGGTGCTATGAATTCAGACTTCTAGCACCCTAAACTATGAGAAAATGAAGTTCTGTTTGTTAAAGCTGTCTACTTATAGTATTTCTGTTATAGCAGCACTGGATAATTAAGACACCCACGCTGCCCTATCTGTACATTGTCAACAGAGGCCTACTACCACAACAAGATACCATTTCACTCCCACTAGGATGGCCAAGATTAAAAAAAAACACGGAGACAACAAGTGTTTGAGGGGATGTGAAGAAATTGGAACCCTCATCCATTGCTGGTGGGAATGCAAACTGGTAGAGCCATTGTGAAAAACAATCTGTCAGTTCCCCAAAAACTAGAGGTAGAGCTGCCAAATGACCCAGCAATTCCACTCCTAGGTATTTACCGTAGGGATCTAATAGAAGTGACACGAACAGACGTGCACTCCTATGTTCATTGCAGCACGATTCACTGTAGTGAAAAGATGGAAACAACCTAAGTGCTCATCAACAGAGGAATAAATAAGTAAAATGTGGTACATACATACAATGAGATACTACTTAACAATAAAGAAAAATGACTTCCCAAAACATCTTGAAACATGGATGAATCTAGAGGACATAATGTTGAGCAAAATGAGGCAATCACAAACACACAAAAAATTGTATGTTCTCCCTTTTATGAAATGACATGAACAGGTAAATATACAGAAACTAAATATTCATTAGTGGTTACCAGGGATGGGAGGAGAGTGGGATTCACTCTCTAGATAGGAGATACTTGTTAAGTTTGGTGATGGAAAAGGTAACACTGAACAAGGGTGAAGTGTACACAGCTTGATGAAGGTAAACGATGTCTCTAAAAACTAGACAAGAAAAAAGGACCTGTCGGTAATTGCTTTGGCATATATAATCTTCAAATGATGGCAAAAACAACCAAAAATACATGTGGGGATATATATGTATGTAGGCATATATATATATATATATTAAAAAAAAAAAAAAAAACACTACCGTTAAGTCAATTCCAACTCATAGCAACCCTAAAGGGCAAGGTAGAACTGCCCCATAGGGTTTCCAAGGCTGTAGTCTTTATGAAAGCAGAACATCATATCTTTCTCCTGCAGAGCTGCTGGTGGGTTTGAACCACCGACCTTTTGGATAGCAGCTAAGTGCTTTAACCACTGCACCACCAGGGCTCCTTATGCATGTGTATATATATATGTACACACACACGTGTGTATATATATATGTACACACACACATATATACATACATACCTATATGTATATAGGTATGTATATATAGGTGTATATATAGGTGTATGCATATGTATATATATGCATCTATGTGACTATGCACATATATTCATATGTATAATAAAACACATGGAGGCACAGTTATGGAAACTTCGTAGACACAACCAAATACCTCGAGGGATTGGGTTTCTGGATTTGAAGGATTAGGATCATATTCTCATGGGATATCCCAGTCAACTGGCATAATATAGTTTATAAAGTTACGTTCTGCATCCTAATTTGATGAGTAATGTCTGGGGTCTTAAAGGCTTGCAGGTGGTCATCTAAGATACAATTATTGGTCTCTACTCATCCAGAGCAAAAGAGAAAGAAGAAAACCAAAGACTGAAAGAAAAAACTAGTCTGTAGCACAAATAGTCTACACAAACCACAGCTTCATCTATCCTGAGACCAGAAGAACTAGATAGTACCTTGCTACTACCAACCATTCTTATCAAGGCCACAATAGACCTACTGGACTTGTTGAGACTAGAGGACTCCCTGAGACTATTGCCCTGAGAGTCTCTTCAAACCTTGAATTAACCCCTGAGGTCACTTTGAAACTAAATAACAAATGGGCTAAAAACAAATAAATATCACCTGTAAGTACTGTGCTCCTTTAAAAATCACCTATATGAGACCAAACAGTCAACAATAACTTTAAAACAAAGATGAGAATGTAAGGGGGAAGGGAAACTAAATTAATGGAAACAGAACAACCAGAATGGAAATAATGAGAATGTTCACGCATTGCAAAGAATACAACCAATGTCATTGAACAACCTGTGTAGAAATTGTTGAATGGGAACCTAAACTGCTGTGTAAATCTTCACCAAAAACACAATAAAATATTATTTTTTAAAAATAGAAGATTTAAATAAGATCCAGAGGCTTACAAGATAAAACCCAAAATATCTAGGATATAATAGAAAACTTGTAATACAAGGAATCAGAAAAACCTCAACTTAAATGAGAAAAGATTATCAACAGACACCAAAACTGAGATAACACAGACGATAGGATTATCTAACAAGGGTTTTAAAGCAGCCATCATAAAAATGCTTCAATGAGCAATTACGAACACACTTGAAACAAATAAAAAAAATGTCCCAGCAAAGAAGAAGATATAAAGAATAATGAAATGGCAATTTTAGAACTGAAAAATATAAAAAACAAAATTTAAAGCTCTCTGGAAGGGGTCAATAGCAGAACAGAGACGAAAGGGGAACGAATCAATGAACTTCAAGCCTAATCAATAGAAAGTACCCAAAGTGAATAAAAAAAAAAAAAAAATTTTTTTTTTTTTAAAAACAGAGAAAATTGATTAAAAAAAAAAATTAACAGTGCTTCAGGGACCTATGGGATAATTGCAAAAGATCTAGCATGTCATTGGATCATCAGAAGGAGAAGAGAAAGAGTGTGGGGCTAAAAAAAATATTCAAAGAAATAATAGCTAAAATGTTCTCAGATTTAGCAAAAGACACAAACCTACAGATTTAAGTAAATCCCAAATGAGATAAACCCAAAGAAATCCACACTGTGACACATAATAATCAAACTTCTGAAAATAAACTAAAAACAGTTCTTTAAAGCAACTATGATGTTTCTTGAAATAAACAATACATTACCAATAGAGGAACAATAGTGGGTTTCTCATCAGAAACCATGGAAGCCAGAAAGAAGTGGCACAACATTTTTCAAGCGCTCGAAGAGAAAAACCTATCCACCCAGAATTCTATACCCAGCAAAAATACCCTTCAGGAGTGAAAGGGAAATCAAGATATTCTCAGATAAATAAAAACTAAAAGAATTTATCACTAACCCAGTGCCGTCTAGCAGACCCAAAATAATGACTAAGGGAAATTATTCAAGCTGAAAGAAATTATAAAAGAAGGAAAATTGCAACATCAGGAATGAAGAAAGGGCAGTAATAAGGGTAAAACTATTAGCAAACATACGACACTCTTTTTGTCCTCTTGGGTTTTTTTTTTTTAATTATGTTTGACAGTTGAAGTAAGAATAATGTTGTCTGATGTGGTTCCCAGTGTATACAGAGGAAATATTTAAGACAATTATAAAGGGGGAAGGTAAAGGAACCTAAGTGGAAGTAACGTGGTAAAATGTCAACGTGAGTAGGCCATGCTAAGTTAAATATGTGTTATATAATGCCTAGAGCCAAAACTTAAATAAAATATACAAAGAGATGCACTCAAAAGCAGTATAGATAAATAAAAATGGAATTATAAAAAATGTTGAAGTAATCCATAGAAAAGCATGGTAAGGGAAACAGAACAAGACAAATAATAAAATGGCACAATTAAGCCCAAACACATCAAAATTACATTAAATGTAAATGGTATAAATATACCAATTAAAAGATAAAGATGGTAGAGTGGATTAAAAAACATTACTCGACTATGTGCTTTTCACAAGAAATTGACTTCAAATATAATAATTTTTTTGTTGTCGTTAGTTACCATCCAGTCAGCTCTGACTCATGGTGACCTTATATATGACAAAACACAATGTTGCCTGCTCCTGTACCATCTTCATGACCGTTGGTATGTTTGAGTCTATTGTTGCAACAATTGTATCAATCCATCTCATTGAGAGTTTCTCTCATTTTTGATGCTCCTTTACTTTACCAATCATGATGTCTTTTTCTAGTAACTGGTCTTTCCTAATGACATGTCCAAAGTAAGTGAGCTGAAGTCTCACCATCTTCATCTTTAAGGAACATTCTGTTTGTATTTCTTCTGAAAAAAAATTTGTTTCTTCTTCAGCCCACAGTATATTCAATATTCTTCACTAACACCACGATTTGAATGCATCAATTCTTCTTCTGTCTAACCTTTTTACTGTGCAACTTTCATATATATATGAGGTGATTGAAAAGACCATGGCTTGGAACAGGCACATAGGTAGATCAAAAATAAAAGGGTGGAAAAAGATACACTGTGCAAAAATTAGTCAAAAGAAGCAGAAGCAGTTTTATTGATATTGCATAAATAGAACAGCACAAATAAAATTACTAGGGACAAAGAAGGATGTTTCATTCTGATATAAGGGTCAATACACCAACAAGGCATAACTATCCTAAATGTGTATCAGCCAAACAACAGAACTCAAAAATACGTGAAGCAAAAATTGATAGAATTGAAAGGAGAAATAAGCAAATCCACAATTATAGTTGAAGACTTCAAACATTCACTCAACAATTAATGGACTATTAGTCAGAAGAAGAATTGATGCATTAGAGTTATGGTGTTTGTGAAGAATATTGAATATGGACTGCCAGAAGAAAGAACGAATCTGTCTTGAAGTAAAGCCAGGATCCTCCTTAGAAGCAACGATGGCAAACTTTGTCTTACGTACTTTGGATATATTATCAGAAGGGACCAGTCCCTGTATAAAGACATCAAGCTTGGTAAAGCAGAAGGTCAGCAAAAAAGAGAAAGACCCTCAGTAAGATGGATTGACACAGTTGCTACAACAATGGGCTCAAACCTAGTAACGATTGTGGGGATGGTGCAGGACAGGGCAGTGTTTCGTTCTGTTGTACATGGGGTCACTATGAGTCAGAAGTGACTCGACAGCACCTAACAACAACCAGTCAGAAATTCAGCAAGGATGTATAAAAATTGAACAGCATCAACCAACAAGATCTAACTGATGTTTATAGAATACTCTATGCAACAACGTCGAATATGCATTCTTTTCAATTATCCACAGGACATTCACCATGTATCCTGGGTGATAAAACAAACCTCAACAAATTGAATCAAAATCATACAGAATGTGATCTCTGACCATAATGAAATCAAACTAGAAACCAAAGACAGGAAAATCTCCAAGCACGTGGACATTAAACAACACACATCTCAATAACCCATAAGTCAAAGAAAAAGTCTCCAGGGAAATTTTTTAAAAATACACTGAACTGAATGGAAATGAAAATGCAGCATATCAAAATGTGTTGGACATGGCTAAAGCAGCCTAAAAGGGAAAAATTCATAGCACTAAATGCTCCAATAATCTAAGCTTCTACCTCAAGAAACTAGAAAAATAAGAGCAAAATAAACCCAAAAAATAAGCAGAAGGAAGGAAATAATGAAGAGTCAAAATCAATGAGATTGAAAACAATAGAAAATCAATGAAACAAAAGCTGGTTCTTTGAAAAGATCAGTAAAATTGATAAACCTTTATCAACACTGCAGAAGAAGAGAGAAGTCACAGATTACCAATATCAAAAAATAAACATGGACTGTCACTACAGACTCTGCAGACATTAAAAGAATAATAAGGGAATATTATAAACGACTCTAGTCATAAATCCAGCAACTTGGATGAAATGGACCTATGGTCCAGTAAGAACAAATGGACCAGTGATTCCCTGGAAGGACTCACACAGCTCAACATAAAGTTATGCTCGTGGCTAAGATGTATTACAGCAAAGGGCACAGTGCAGGAATAGCAGGAAAAATGTATTCATAGATGAAGGCTGAGGAGGTCTGTCAAGGTTCTCTAGAGAAACAGAACCAGTAAGATAGATGGTGATTGATAGATAAATTTATTTTAAGGAATTGGCTCACAAGACTGTGCAAATCCAAAATCTGTAGGTCAATCAACAGACTGGATATTTGTGGTTGTTAATGTTATGTGCCAACTTGGCTAGGCTATGGTTCTCAGTGGTTTGGCAGACTCTACGTAATCACTTCCCATTTTGTGATATGATGTGAACAGCCAATCAGTCAGGAGAGGAGTTTCCTTGTGGGTGTGTGGTCTGCATCCATGATATAAACGAATGTTCTGGCAAAGCTCACTCTCAATTCTGCACTTTTTCTTGTCACTTGACCTCCAGTTCTCGGGATACAAGAAGCCTTCGACCTGCTGGCTGATCTGCAGATTTTGGATTCCTCATCCCCTGCAGCCATGTGAACCAGTAGGAGCCTTCAGCCTGCCAAAGGCCTTCATCTTGCTCCCTGATCCATGGATTTGGTTCTCTACAATTGTATGAGCCATTTCCTTGAAGTAAATTTCTATATGTATCTATATACATTTCGCTGGTTTTGCTCTTCTAGAAAACCTAGACTAAGACAAGACTGGAAACCCTGGTGGCGTAGTGGTTAAGTGCTACGGCTGCTAACCAAAGGGTCAGCAGTTCGAATCCGCCAGGTGCTCCTTGGAAACTACAGGGCAGTTCTACTCTGTCCTATAGGGTCGCTATAGGGTCGCTATGGGTCGGAATCGACTCGACGGCACTGGGTTTGGTTTTTTGGTTTAAGACAAGATTCCTTCAGTCTTTTGTTGCAAAATCCATAGGTTGGGCAATGGGAAGAGAGATGAGTGAGAGATTCCTAGCAAAATTTCTGTTTATAGTCTGGGTGCAGAATACACCCTAGGGAAAATTCCCTTTTTGTGCTTAAGGCCTTCAATTGATTGGATGAGGCCCACGCACATTACGGAGAGTAATTGCTTTACCTAAGGCCAAATGATGTAATCACATGTGTCATGGATTGAATAGTGTCCCCCAAAAATATATGTATCAATTTGGCTAGGCCATGATTCCCAGTATTACATGATTGTCCACCATTTTGTCATCTGATGTGATTTTCCTATGTGTTATAAATCCTACCTCTGTGATGTTAATGTAGTGGGATAGGTGGCAGTTATGTTAATGAGGCAGGACTCAATCTACAAGATTGGATTGTTTCTTGAGCCAATCTCTTTTGAGATATAAAAGAGAGAAGTGAGCAGAGAGACATGGGGACCTCATACCATTAAGAAAACAGTTCCAGGAGCAGAGCGCATCCTGTGGACTCAGAGTTCCTGTATGGAGAAGCTCCCAGTCCAGGAGAAGATTGATGACAAGGACCTTCCTCCAAAGCTGACAGAGAAAGCCTTCCGCTGGAGGTAAGGTCCTGAATTTGGGCTTCTAGACTGCTAGACTGTGGGAGAATGAACTTCTCTTTGTTAAAGCCATCCTCTTATGGTATTTCTGTTATAGCAGCACTAGATGAGCAAGACAGTGGCTGTACCATTTTATATTCCCACTAGTGTGAAAGATACAGTTTCTCTGCATTCTTGCCCGTATCTGATATTTTAACTACTTTTTTTATTTTAGCCATTCTAGTATGTGTTTAGTGATATCTTATTGTAGCTTTAATTTGCATTTCTCTAATGACAAATAATGTTGAACATTTTTTCATGTGCTTATTTGTCATCTGTGTACCTTTTGGATATATCTTTACTTATTTTCAGACTGAACTATTTGATTTTCTACTGTTGAGTTCTTTATATATTCTAGACACTAGTCCATTGTCAGTTTTGTGGTCTGCAAATATTTTCTCCCACGTCATAGATAGCCTTTTCATCCTCTTAACAAGGTCTTTCAGAGAACAAAAGTTTTTAATTTAGATAAAGTCAGGGTTTCTCAGCCTCAGCACTACAGACATTTTGAACCAGATATCTCTTTGTTCTGGGTGGCTGTCCTGTGCATTGTGGGATGTTTATCAGCATCCCTGGCTTTTACTCACTAGGAGTACCGGTAGTATCCCCACCTCCTGCAGTTGTAAAAATTCAAAATGTCTCCAAACTTTGTCAAATATCCTTGGAGGAGGGACTCACCCCTGGTTGAGAATCACTAGCCTAGCTCTTAAGTCCCAAAGATTTTTTCCTACGCTTTCTTCTAAAAGTTTTATAGTTTTACATTTGAGTCTATGATCCACTTTGAATTAATCTTTCTATAAGGTGTGAGGTTTAGGTTGAGGTTAATTTTATTTTGCCCATGGTTATCCAATTGCTTCAGCACCATTTGCTGAAAAGATTCTTTTCTCCATTGAATTGCTTTTGTACCTTTGTCAAAAATCAGTTGGGCGTATTTATGTGGTAGTTCACTATTGATTCTGCTAAGGGGCCCTGGTGGTGTAGTGGTTAAAGTGCTCAGCTGCTAACCGAAAGTCAGTGGTTTGAAACCACCAGCAGCTCTGTGGGAGAAAGATGTGGCAGTTTGCTTCCATAGAGGTTTGCAGCCTTGGAAACCCTGCGGGATCACTATGTTTGTATGTTGTTCTTTTGTTCCTCGACCTTGCCGAACTCAGTTATTAGTTCTCTCAGTTTTTTGTTTTGTTGATTCTTTGAGATTTTTTACATAAACAATCATGTCATCTGCAAAGAGGGACAGCTTTATTTCTAACTTTCAAATCTGTATGTCTTTTATTTCCTTTTCTTGCCTTATTGTGCTGGGTAGGACTTCCAGTAATATGTTTAGTAAGAGAGATTGCTTCGTTCCCAATTTTAGGGGGAAACATTCAGCCTTTCACCAGCGAGTGTAATCTTAGCTCTAGGTTTGTTTTTTTATATATATATATATACATGCTCTACCAGGCTGAGAAAGTTCCTTTCTCTTCCAAGTTTGTTGAGACTTTTTTTTTAAACCATAAATGGATACTGAATTTTGCCAAATGCTTTTTCTACATTGATTCGTATGATCAAGTGTTTTTTTCTTCTTAAGCCTGTTAATATTGGATTATACTGTTTGGTTTTAAAATACTGAACCAGCCTTATATTCCTGGAATAAACCCCACTTGATCATGCTGTAAAATGTCTTTTATATATTTCTGGATTCAATTTGGTAACATTTTGCTGAGGATTTTTGTGTTCACATTCATGAGAGATATTGGTCTCTAGTCGTTGACTAGTTTTTGGTATCAGGGTAATACTGGCCTCATAAAATGAGTTAGGAAATGCTCCCTCCTCTTCTATTTTCTGGAGATTGCTATATTTTGTGTTAATATTTCTTTAGATGTGGGTGGAATTCTTAGTAAAACTATCCAGGCCTGGAGATTTATTTTTTTAAGAGTGCAAAGAAAGAGTTGACATAGCAGTATTGTTTCACTCATTTCTCACTTATCTCTGTAGCCATGGTGATGAACCTTGGTCAGACTCTGATAACTAAACTCCTGGAATATTCATATGGGTAAGATGTTATTCTATATACCCAAAGCACAGGTCAAGATGAGCCAGGTTGTTAGCATGTTTAAAGTAAACATGAAGATTCATGATGAGCACCCAGTGCCTGATTTGGGGCTATGGTTGGTCATATGGTATGTATGTGATCAGCTCACTTTAAGAACTTTGGACTCTAAGACTCAGGTAGGATTTCCTGTACAAGGACATTTGGCACTTGTCTCTGCAGATTGCAACTGGAAAAGATGTGTCTATGTGATCCTCACAGAGGGAGGACAAGAAAGTGTACTCTTGGTCTTGTGGTAGCATAAGACACTATCTAATCTTGTAGATCTCATCAGTATAACTGCCAATAATCCATCTCATTAACATCATAGTGATAGGATTTACAACACATAGGGAAATCACATCAGATGACAAAATGGTAGACAATCATACAATACTGGGAATCACAACCTAGTCAAGTTGACAGACATTTTTGGGGGACACAATTCAATCCATGACAGCCACTCTAGAAAATAGTTTGGCAGTTTCTTAAAAGGCTAAACATACACTTACCATATGACCCAGCAATCACATGCTTGAGCATTTATCCCAGAGAAATGAAAACATGTTCACATAAAAACCTGTACAAGAATGCACATAGAAAGCTTTATTTGTAATAGTGAAAAACTGGAAACAACTAAAACATCTTTCAACAAGTGAATGGCTAAACAAATTGGCACATGCATACCTTGAAATACTACTCAGTAATAAAGAACAAACTATTGAAACACACAACAACTTAGAGGGATCTCAAGTGCATTATGTAGAGTGGGAAAAAAGTCAATATTAAATGGTTATATACAGTATGATTCCATTTATATAACTTTCTCAAAATGACAACAATATCAAGAAGGAGAACAGATTAGTGGTTGCCAGGATTTAGGGGTGGAGTGGATATGATTGTAAAGAGGTAGCACAAGGTATCTTTGTGGTGATAGAACATTTCTGTATCTTGATTGGGGTGGTGGTTACACAAATCTAAACTTATGATAAGACTGCATAACTACAAACACACAAATATATGAAACCCACTGCCGTTGAGCCGATTCCGACTCATAGCGACCCTATAGTACAGAGTAGATGAGTGTATGTAAAACCTGGTGAAGTCTAAATAAGGTCTCTGGTTTTACCAATGTCAATTTTTTAGTTTTAATATTGTACACTAATTAGGATATTACCTTTGAGTAAGCTGGATGAAGGGTGCATAGGACCTCTCTGTACTATTTTTGAAAGGGCCTGTGAGTTTATAATTATATCAAAATAAAAAGTTTTAAGGGGAAAGATGGCTACAAGAGGAGGTCTAAGATCACCATCCTCCCACACAAGCACCAAGAAAAGCAACTAGAAATTTGTAATCTCAACTTTGTAAAAACTCTGTAAAGTAGGTAAAGGATTACAGAAACTAATTGCACACTGAAACAAGAAAAAGGCAACTTTTAAATGGCCAGAAAACTTTCTTTGCTGCCCCTACCCTTCCGCCTACCAGTAGTGCAGCAGCCAGGCAACTGTAGCAGAGGTGAACCACTGCTCTTGCATTAACAAAGAAAGGACCCCAATTTCTGGCTCTGGAGTAGTAGGGCATATTTAATGTGTCTATTCTGATCTGTCTGGAAGCTGCCTGAAGACCTTTGAGCTACCTGAATTGGAACTCTCAAAGGGCAGGAGAGGAAGTGGTGAGCAAAGACTGAAGGCTGTGCCCACCTGAGAGTTTCTTACAGAAATCAGTGCTGTTGAAAGCCCCTTGTACATGAGAGAACTGAGAAAACTAACACATTGTAATAGCCTTATGTCCTGCTTTCAACAACAAAAAAAATCACAAGGCATACAAAGAAACCAGAAATGATGGCCCATTCAAAAGAACAAAACAAGGGGAGATAAATTGGTTCTATGGAAGCCCAGATAATGGACAGATTAGAAGACTTTAAGACTGTATTAAAGATGCTCAAAGAATTAAAGAAGAACACAGACCAAGAATTTTAAGAAATCAGGAAAACAATACATGAACAAAAAGAGAATATTAATAACATAAGGAGATAGATACTATTGTTTGTTGCAGGGACTCTAGACTTTCTGGAGCCCTGAAGGTTGAAGGAACACTGAAACTATTGCCCTGAGATAATCTTTAAACCTTAAATCAAAAATATTCCCTGAAAGGACAACACTCAATACATGGAAAGTCAGCTCAACTGGACCGGACTGGACCAAAAGCAAAGAAGTTTCCGGGATAAACTGAATACTTCAAAGGTCAGCGGAGCAAGGGCGGGGGTTTGGGAACCATGGTTTAAGGGGACTTCTAAGTCAATTGGCAAAATAATTCTGTTATGAAAACATTCTGCATCCCACTTTGAAATGTGGCGTCTGGGGTCTTAAATGCTAACAAGCGGCCATCTAAGATGCATCAATTGGTCTCAACCCACCTGGAGCAAAGGAGAATGAAGAACACCAAGGTCACACGACAACTAAGAGCCCAAGAGACAGAAAGGGCCACATGAACCAGAGACCTACATTATCCTGAGACCAGAAGAACCAGTTGGTGCCCGGCCACAATCGATGACTGCCCTCACAGGGAGCACAATAGAGAACCCCTGAGGGAGCAGGAGATCAGTGGGATGCAGACCCCAAATTCTCATAAAAAGACCAGACTTAATGGTCTGGCTGTGACTAGAGGAATCCCGGCGGTCATGGTCCCCAAACCTTCTGTTGGCACAGGACGGGAACCATCCCCGAAGACAATTCATCAGACATGAAAGGGACTGGACAGTGGGTGGGAGAGAGATGCTGATGAAGAGTGAGCTAATTATATCAGGTGGACACTTGAGACTGTGTTGGCATCTCCTGTCTGGAGGGGGGATGGGAGGATAGAGAGAGTTGGAGGCTGGCAAAGTTTTCACGAAAGGAGAGACTGGAAGGGCTGACTCATTAGGGGGAGAGCAAGTGGGAGTAAGGAGTAAGATGCATATTAACTTATATGTGACAGACTGACTTGATTTGTAAACGTTCACTTGAAGCTCAATAGAAGTCAATAAAAAAAAAAATATTCCCTGAAAAAAAATAGCTTAGCTTAACTAGTAAAAAAAAAGGTCTGCCTTGAAAATTATGCTTTTCAAAGAACTATCTATATAGGATCAAACTGATAACAGAAACTCAAAAGAAACCATAGGAGGCAGCAAGTTTATGTTAATGAGGGAGGGACAACTCAAAGAAGGAAGGTGAGAATGGTTGCACAACTCAAAGAATGTAATCAATGTGACTAAATTGTACATGTAGAAACTGTTAAATTGTGCATGTTTGGCTGTGCATGTTTTCAACAACGACAACAAAATAAATAAAATTTAGGGGGGGAAAAGAGATAAAGACACTACAAAAGGGAACCAAACAGAAATACTGGAGCTGAAAAATAACTGAAATGAAAATTTATCTGAATGGATTCAGTAGCAGATTTGAACTGGCAGAAGAAAGAATCTGCAAATTAGAGGACAAGGCAATTGCTACTGTTGAGTCTGAAGAGAAAAAAGGATTAAGAAAGCAGAGCAAAGCCGAATGGAATTGTGAGACACCACCAAGTGAACCAACATATGCATCATGGGAATCTCAGAAGAAGAAGAGAGAAAGAAAAAGAATATTTGGAGAAATAATGGCAGAGCACTTTCTAAGTTTGATGATAGACAAGAATCTACACATACAAGAAGCTCAATGACCTCCAGATAGAAGAAATCCACACGAGACACATTATAATCAAATTCTCAAAAACTAAAGATAAAGAGAGAATCCTGAAAGCAGCAAGAGAAAAGGAAAATGTCACATATAAGGAATCACCAATAAGATTAAGTGCCAATTTCTCCACACAATGTTCATAACAGCTTTATTTAAAATAACCAAATTCTGAAAACAACCCAAATGCCATCGATTAATGAACAGGTAAACAAATCATGGCATGGCCATACAATAGAATACTACTCAGTAATGAAAAGGAATAAGCTACTAATACATTCAGCAACTTAGATGAATTTTTAAAGCCATGTGCTAAGGAAAAGAAACCAATGACAAAAGGCTACATTCTGTATTATTACATTTATATGACATTCTGGATAAGGCAAAACTATAGGAACAGAGATGAGGCCCATGGTTGCCAGGGCCTGGATGTGGAGGAAGGAAATTGACTGCAAAGGGGCACAAAGGCACTCTCTAGGCCAATGGAAATGATCTTGATTGTGGAAGTAGTTACATAACTTTATTTTCCAAAACTCACAGTGATGTGAATTTTGTTTTTTGTAAATTTTATCTCAATAACCTTGACACCACCCACAAGGAGTAAAAACCAACTTTTATATACGTCAAAATCTACCAAAAATAAAATTAAAAGACTCTTGAAAATCTGGAAGATATTGTAACAAATATGACAAAAGATCTATTCCTTGTATTTAAAGTCTTTACAGAGTTCCTAAGGCTTAACAAACTTTTGATAAGAAAAGCATAAACATCCCAGTAGAAAACTAGGGAAAGGACACAGTCAATCCATGAAAGAAGAAATACAAATGGTTGACAAATATATGAAAAAATGTTTCAAAACCACTAGTAATCAAAGAAATGCAATATAAAACAACCAGAGTCCATTTTCTGTCACTGGTAATGATTAAAAAGATTGAAAACATTAATTGTTGGTAAAGGTTTGAGAAAACAGGTGTTCTCAGCCATTGCTGATGGGAGTATAAACTGACACAAACTTTCAGCAGGGTAAACTAGCAATAGAATCTAAACCCTTAAACAGAGTCAATCCAGCAACTCACCTTTCTATGGATTTTCCCTAAGTAAATAGTTAGAAACGAGCATAGTGATTTAGACACAAAAATATTCATTATAGCATTATTTATAATTTGGAAAATTTAAAAATAACCGCTCAACAGTGGGAGACTGGCAAGTAATAATATATCCATACAACAGAATACTAAGTAGCCACTAGCAATTTAAAATGACATGGAAAGGAATTTTTGTAGAAAAACTCTGGGAGAAGTTAGCTTGACCTCATGGTTTAGGCCCTCCCCTTCCCTTCCCAATCTAACGTCCATCAACAGGTAAATAAACAAAATGTGGTATAGCCAGACAATGGAACGGTACTCAGCAATAAATAGGAATGAACTACCAATCTAGGCATTATGTTGAGCAAAATAAGTCAGCTATAACATAATACATGCTGCATACTTCTATTTATTAAAATTTTTTCTAAAATTTTACTAAAAGGGAAATCTAATTTTATAATGGAGTAAGCAGATACGTGGTTATCAAGGGCTGGATCTCTGGATGAAGCAGAAAGCTTTGCCTGAGAAGAGTTTTAAGGGACCATTATGGGATGATACCCATTGCCGATGAGTCAATGCCAAATCATAGTGACCCTGTAGGACAGTGTAGAACAGCCTTATAGGGTTTCCAAAGAGCTCCTTCCTGGTGGATTCAAACTGCTGACCTTTTGGTTAGCAGACATAGCTCTTGACCACTACACCACCAGGGTTTCCTATGGGATGATGGAAAGGCTTTGTATCTTGATTGCGGTGATGGTTACACAGAGAGTTACACAAATGTATACGTTGATCAAAACTGATCAAAATAAACACTTAAAAATGTACATTTCAAGTATATATTTTAATGAGTTTTGGCCAATGTATACACTCATATAATTTACACACCCTGATATAAATTTATATCCATATTGAGGTATGCAAATTATGCATCAATAAATTATAAAGAAAAATAAGGGCATGGTGGCAGCCCTTGCCCCCTATTCTCCACACAGCAGTTGAGAGTGGTTGTTTTAAAACATAGATCAGTATTATGTGCTTCTCTTGCTTAAAACTCTTTTATGACCCGCATTTCACTCAGAGCAAAAATCAAAGTCTTATTGCTGTTGTTGTGTGCTGTCAAGTTGATTCTGACTCATAGCGACCCTATAGGACAGAGTAGGACTGCCCCATAGGACTTCCAAGGAGTGGCTGGTGGATTTGAACTGCCGACCTTTTGGTTAGCAGCTGAGCTCTTAACCAGTGTGCCACCAGGGCTCCTCAAAGTCTTATACCCACCTACAAAGCGCCACTCATGTAAACACCCCCTCTCCTACCACTCTCCTTTCCGCCCCTCTTCTGCAGCCACGCTCGATGTTCCTGAAACACCTAGGCATGTTTCTACACAGGGCTTTTTTTATCAGTCGTGAGGCAAAATTCACATAAAATAAAATTAATTCATTATACATTTTACAGTGTACAATTTAGTAGCATTTAGTACATTCAGAGTGTGCAAACATCACCTCTATCTAGCTCCAAGACATTTTCATCACCCCAAAAGGAAACCCCACGCCCACTAAGGGATCACTCTCTGTTATGGATTGAAATATGAACCCCAAAAATATGTGTTGTAAATCCTAACCCTGGTGGTGCAGTGGTTAAGAGCTCAGCTACTAACCAAAATGTCGGCAGTTTGAATTCACCAGTCGCTCCTTAGAAACCCTATGGGGCCGTTCTACTCTCTCTTATAGGGTCGCTACGAAAAAGAATCAACTCCATGGCAATGGGTTTTTTGTTTTTTTTTTTAAATACCTGTGGTTATAATCCCATTTTGGGAATGGGTTGTCTTTGCTGTACTAATGAGGCAGTATTTTAAGTGTGTGTTTTAAGTCAATCTCTTTTGAAATATAATAGAGCAAATTAAGTACAAGAAAAAGGAACCATAGAGGTGGGGGAAGATAGATGCCATACCACATAAAGATTACCAGGGAACCAAGGAACAAGGCCCTTCCCCCAGGACCAACAGAAAAAGGAAGCCTTCCCTTAGAGCTAGCTCCCTGAATTGGGACCTCTAGCCTCCTCGATGGTGAGAAAATTTGTTTGTTAAAGCCACCCACTTGTGGCATTTTTGTTACAGCAGCACTATATAACTAAGACACTCCCTATCTGCCTTCCCTCCAGCCCCTAGCAACCACCAATCTGCTTGCTGTCTTTATGGATTTGCGTATTCTGGATGTTTCGTATAAATGGAATCATACATTACATAACCCTTTCTGCCTGGTTTCCTTCACTTAGCATAATGTTTTCAAGGTTCATTCATGTTTCAGCATGTATGGCTGAATAATATTCCATTTTACTTTATCCATTCATCTGTTGATGGACATTTGGGTTTTTTTCACATTTTGTCCATTGTAAATAATGCTGCCATGAGCATTCATGTACAAGTTTTGGTTTGAATTGCAAGAGCTAATGGTATTGCTAGATATAATTTTTTGAGGAACTGCCAAAGTGCACGTGGAATGCTTTCACTTTAGATACCCAACAGGGCTCACTCCTTCACCTCCTTGCTCCAATGTCACCTTCTTAATGAGGCTTTCCGTGACCATCCTGTTTAAATTGCATCACTCCTGCCACCCACATTGTTCTTGTCACTCTTCCCTTTCTCTTTAATACTTATCTCCTACTAGTATACTTATTTATTGTCATGAGAGGGATATTTGTCTTTTCTGTTTATTGCTGTGTACCCAGCTTAACATATTGTAGGTACTCAATAAATGGATGTAGATTGAGTAAATTAATTTCATTACAGCACAAAAAGGACTTTCTGGAACAAAAAAAAAAGGTTTTGAAATTACCATATTTCATTGATTTTATAACGCACATTGTTTCACATTTTTAACATCTCTGAAATCAGGACAAAGCTTAACAATCAATGGTGTCAATGAAACATGGTTAAAGAAATTTAGTAAATGAATTGAAGGAAAAGACGGTCATTATTGAGAACTGAATTAGTGACCTTAATACTAAAGTTGAAGAAAAATTGAAAACACAGGGCAAAAATACAAAGATACAGAAATAACAGGAGAAAGAAGAGACACTTAGAAGATAGGTCCAGGAGATATAACATGCAAGCAATAGGAGTTACTGTGGTATTGGTGCAGGAATAGACAGAAGAACAATGACAGAATAGAGAGCACAGAAACAGAGTGTCTTAGCTGGGTTCTTTAGAGAAACAAGATCAGTAAATCGTATAAATAGAGAGAGAGAGAGGTTTACATCAAGGAAATAGCTCATGCTATTGCAGAGGCTGGAACATCCCAAGTCTGTGGGACACGATAGAGACTTCTCCTGATTCACATAGCCGCAGGGGCTGGCGAACCCAAGATTGGCAGGTCAGACACCAGGGCTCTTGCTCACAGGCTGCAAAGATAGAGGAATCCCAAAATTGGCAGGCGAGACAGTACGAAAGCTGCCAGCTCAGGTTCCAAGAACTGAGGTCAGATGAACAGAAGCCAGCTGTAGGATTCAGAGCAAGCAAAAGCACACGAGTCTTTCCAGAAAGTCCACTTATATATTCAATGCAGGTCACATCCCCAAGGAAACCTCCTTTCAACTAATTGGCTACTCACAGCGGATTCCATCATGGAGGTGATCACAGTATGTTGAATCTCATCATGGAAGTGATCACATCAACATACAACTGCCAAACTACATCCTAACTGCCAAACCATCTGAATCATGGTCCAGCCAAGTTGACACGTAACC
This sequence comes from Loxodonta africana, assembly GCF_030014295.1. Lineage (NCBI taxonomy): Eukaryota > Metazoa > Chordata > Mammalia > Proboscidea > Elephantidae > Loxodonta > Loxodonta africana. Next base: position 88,796,923 of record NC_087353.1, on the reverse strand, counting down.
TTGAAGACCACAGAGAGCTATGTGCATTTGGAATGTATTTCATATGACAGGGGTGGCGCTGTAAATTTTGGGGCCAAAGGAGAGAATTTTGAATGAAATAGAAAATAGAATTAGGTGGTGGAGGGACTGTAACTAAAGAAATAATGAAAGGATATTTTCCTGAGCTGAAGATAGACCTGAGTCAGTAGATTTAAGGAATCTACCAAGTTCTAAAAGTTCCAAACAGGATTATGAACAAAGAAGAATATATATCATACATTCAAAAGACCATATATAATCTATACTGACAATTTTAAGAATGATGATGAAATGAATTACCATATATCTGTAGTTTTATAATAAGTGTGTCTATCTGGTAGATCAAGTCTTCTCACCTCGTCCTTCAAGAATGATTTGTCTATTCTGTCACTTAGTAAAGTTTAGACTTTGCTGTCCAAGTTCCAAAGTACACGCACTGTGGAAATAGATAAAGAACACTCAAATAAGAACAAAAAAAGCCTGTTTTTTCAGAGCTTGCTATAACATGGGAGTCAGCCACCTTCTCTTTCCTTTGGCAGAGACTCAAGGGCAGACAGAAGAGTAGAAGATGGGAAGCTTTCAGGTATGCTGATTGGGGCCTGTTGGCATGGGAAAGCTGGAGGCAGGCTAACTAGAAGTGAAGCATTTTATGTGATTGGTTTATAGGAGGGTGTTTTTCTTTCTCTGGTTGGTCCTAAATTGGAGGCAGGGACAAAAATTAAGAAAGCTGTCGGTTATTAATCAAGTGCTGTCTGTTTTAGGCCCATTGTTACAGGGATTGTTGTTTGGCTTCTTGGGCTGGTAGCTGCAGATAATGGGTAAGAATTCTATTTTTATATGGTCTGGCCATTGCTCTTTCAACCAGTCTCTCAATACACACACACACACACACACTGTTACTATTTTGACTGGGATTATATTTATTATATAAATCAACAATTTGGAGAGAAATGACCTCTTCAAGGAGCCCTGGTGACGCAGTGGTTAAGAGCTCAGCTGCTAACCAAAAATGTCGGCAGTTTGAATCTACCAGCTGTTCTTGGAAACCTATGGGGCAGTTCTACTCTGTCCTGTAGGGTCACTATGAGTAGGCATTGGCTGGACCGCAAACAGGTTTGACATCTTCAACGTTGAGTTTTCCAATCCATGAACACAGTATATAGTTATCCATTTATTTACATCTTCTTTGGTATCTTTTACAAAGCTGTTACAATTTTTCACCTGCAAGACTTACTCATCTTCTGTCAGATTTATTCCTGCACACTTCAATTTTTGCATTCCATGGTAAATGGTATCTGTTTTTAAAGGTCATTTTGTGTTTCTTGTTGCATATAGGAAGCTCCCTGTCTTTAACTGAAACATTTTATCCATTGAAATTAATATAATAATAGTATACATGGGTTTTTACATCTATTATCTATGATTTCTATTGTTCTGCCTGTCGTTTCTATTTCTTTCTTTTCTTGCCTACTTTTGGATTGATTTTCACTGTATTTTTTCCCCTTTACTGGTTTGGAAATCATATATTTCTTCTGTTCTTTTAGTGATTACTTTAGTCCACTAAATTTTACATTTTAGTTACTAAATTTTTCATTTCTGAACATTCTACTTTTTTAAAAATCTGCTTTGTTGCTTTTTATAGTTTTCTGTTTTTCCAAGTATTTTTAGACTTGTTCTCATATATTTTTAAAGATAGTAAGGAGGATATTTTATAATCTGGGTCCAATAATTCCATTATTTGAAGTCCTTGGGGTCAGTTGTTGCTATTGCCTCTGCTGATTCTCTCTTCTGATGCTTTCCTTTCCTTGTGTAATTTATTACCTTTTACTACGTGCTGCTCATTGCCCTGAGGGGGTGGGAGGAATTTCTGGGGCTTCCCCTAGGCCTTCTTCCAGAGATGATTTGCATTTGCTTTTGTCAGATGTCTGGGGCACTATCAGATCACAACTACTTTCAACTAAGTTTCCTGCTGGAGTTATCTTGTACCATCCCTGAGATGCAAATTTGGGCTATGAATCCTCAGGCAGTGGTTAAGAGCTGTGGCTGCTAACTAAAAGGTCAGCAGCTCAAATCTACCAGCTGCTCTTTGGAAACTCTCTGGGACAGTTCTACTTTGTCCTACAGGGTTGCTATGAGTCGGAATCGACTCACGGCAGCAGGAATTCCTCAGGAAGACTGGGCTTGATTCACTGTCTCACAGGGATTCTTCCCTCTTGTTTTGTCCCTTGTGCCAAAGGATCAAAACCAAACCAAACCCACAGCCATTGAGTAGAATTTTGACTCATAGACTTAATTCCAGTCTAACTTTACCCAGAAAGTGTATGGGTAGTGGGAGAGGGGTAAATGGTTGGCTATATCCCATATCTCACCTTAGGTGTCCCCTGGACTTTCACTTCTGTCCCCCTCAAGCTGTGAGGCCAGCCAGCAAAACTACCACTCAGTTTCATGACAGTTTCCTGCTGGGTTGGCAATACCTTCTGGGCAAAAAAAGTTTTAAGAAGTTCACTTGCCCTTCTGGATTCTTTCCATCTCCTAAATTTTGGTCTGGTATTTCCTCAATACCTTGCTACATCTTCAGTACTTTTAAGATGTTTTCTTTGATTTCATCCAGCATTTTTATTTGTCTTCATCAGGAAGGTTGGCCTGAATAACCTAGAAAGTGAAAGTGTTCACAACGTACAAACACCCATTCACTCTGCTTAAAATGTCCTCCTCCACCTGGCAAACTTATCATTTAAGACCCAGCCCAAATATTACCTCAGTAAAACCTTACCCATATCCCCTAAGAAGAGTTAGTTGCTCCTTCTTCTGAGTTCCCCAAACTCTCCGTATGCTGCGCCATTCCAAGCTTTATCATTTTGTATTGTTAGCAGGGTAGTGAGTAGGGACTGCATCTTCTTCATTCATAAGACAAACATTTCCTTTTTTTCTGGCAGTAAATATATGCATAACAAACTTTTGCCATATCAACACTTTTCACATGTACAATTCAGTGACGTTAATTATGTTCATCATGGGGACATCAGTGGGTTGGTAGTAAAATTCTCACCTTCTGTGCAGGAGACCTGGCTTTGATTTTCAGCCAACGCACAGCCACCACCTGTCTATCGATGGTGGTTTACATGTTGCTATGATGCTGAACAGGTTTCAACAGAGCTTCCAGACTAAGACAGCCTTGGAAGAAAGGCCTGGCAGTCTACTTCTGAGAATCAGATAATATTTTAGAAAGAAAATAATTACATTCATCACGTTGTACAACTATCACCACTACCCATTTTCAGATTTTTCCATCACCTTTAACAGAAGCTCAGTGCCCCCTAAGTAATAACTCTTTCTTTCTCCCTTCCTCTCACCCCTGATAACCACTAATAAAATTTGGCCTCTATGTGTCTTAGTCTGGGTTCTCCAGAGAAGTAAAACCAGTGAAGTGTATATATAAATAGAGAGAGATTTACTTCAAAGAAACGGCTCACATGATTGTGAGGAAGTGGCTCACGCAATTGTGGGGGCTGGCAAGTCCCAAATCTGTGGGTCAGGTGGCAGGCTGGAGACTGCTGCTGGCTCACAGGGTTGTGGGAGCTGGAGAATCTAAGATCCATAGTCAGGCTGCAGACCAGAGACTTCTGCAGGCTTACATCCTAGTAACGGGAGGTCAGGAGACAAGAAGAGTTCAGGGTTGAGAGAGAGAGAGCTTTGCCAGAACATCCAGTTATATACTGGAGGCAGGCCACACCTCCAAGGAAACTCTCCTTTCAACCAATTGGTGGATCGCATTAGATCACATCATGGAATATAATTACATTATGGAAGAACACTCAATATAGTGTCTGCCAAGCCACTGAGAATCCTAGTTTAGCCAAGTTGACACATAACATTAACCATCGAACTATGCATTTCCTATTCTAGATACTTGGTGTAAGTGAGATCATACAGTATTTGTCCTCTTGTGATTGACTTATTTCACTCAGCGTAATGTTTTTAAGGTTCATCCATGTTAGAGCATGTATCAGAACTTCCTTTCTCTTTATGATTGAGTAATATTCTACAAATACATATTCCACATTTGTTCATTTATCTGTTGCTAGACAATTAGATTATTTGCACCTTTTGGCTATTGTGTATAGTGCCACAATGAGCATGACTGTACAAGTATCTGTTTGTGTTACTGCTTTCAATTCTTTGAGTATATGCCTAGGAGTGGAATTGCTGGGTCATATGTTAATTCTGCTTAACTTTTTGAGGAACCACCAAACTGTTTTCCACAGTGGTTATACCATTTTAAAATCCCACCAGCAATGAATGAGGATTCCAATTTCTCCACATCCTCACTAACACATGTTGTTGTCCATTTGTCTAATCATAGCCGTCCTAGTGTAAACCAACATTTCCTGAGTACCTACATATGTCAGGCATGGGGATGGGTGCTGGGCATATAAAAATGAACTTTAGTCTCTGACCTCAAAGAAGTCACAGTTGGTAAAGGAGAAATATATAGAGATATTTATCATAGAGTATGATGAATACTGTGATGAAAGGGAGCAGAAAAGACTGAGGAAATACACAGGAGAGACACACAGCAGAGACCAAGAGGGTCATGGAAAGGAGGCTTGAGCAGGATCTTGAAAGAGATCTACAAGTTAGCCAGCCACAATATCAACAAATGGAGAATTATGTGCAAAGGCCTAGAGGTGTAAAAGAATGTGCTGTAAGAAGACCAATTGAGGGAAATGGGACAGGACCAAGGAGCTCTTAAGCCAAGGAGTGTCAGGAGTAAATTGCAGTTTAAAAGATGTATCTGGTGGCAGGGGTAAATAACCAGCGTTGTGAGAGAGTAGGGATCCAAGACAAGAAGCGAGTAGATCAGCGAAGATGCTGTTGAAATAATTATCCTCTGGATCCTGTGTCATTGGTCTCTCCTCCCCTGTTGGCACTTTCCTCATTGGTATTTAGACATGCTCAGGTCTCTTTTGATAAAATGTATTTTTTTGTATACATATTGTGATGGTTAATGTTGTATGTCAACTTGGCTGGGCCATGATTCTCAGCAGCTTGGCAGTTATGATGTAGTTTGGCAACTATATAATGATGTAATCACCTCCATAATAAGATCTGATATAATGATATCTGCTATGAGCAGCCAATCAGTTGAAAGGGAGTTTCCTTGGGGGTGTGGCCTGCATCCAACATATGTGGACTTTTTGGCAAAGTTGGTTAGGTTTTGTTCACTCTGGATTCTGCATCTGACCTCTGGTTCTTGGGACTTGAGCTAGCAGCTTATCTGGCAATCTTGGGATTTGTCAGCCTCCACAGCTTGTGAGCCAGCAGCCTGCCGTCTTACCTGCCGATCTTGGGATTCATCATCCTCCGCAGGCTGTGAGGCAGAGGCCTGCTCTCTGACCTGCCAATCTTGGGATTGCCAGCCCCTGCAGCTACATGAATCAGGAGAAGCCTCCAGCCTGACCCAGAGACTTGGAACTTTCTAGCCTCTACAACTGTGAGCCACTTCCTTGATATAAATCTCTCTTTCTCTCTCACTCTCTTCACTGGTTTTGCTTCTCTAGGGAATCCTGACTAAGACACATATGCAATATATATATATATATATACATACACATATTTATATGTTATAATATATGTGTACAGTATATACATATACACACACACATAAATATATGTATAAATTTTGTTAGCACGTGTCCTCCTCTGGCTGCCACCTATCTCTTTTTCTTGGCCCTCACACTCAAACAACTTCATCTGTCTTCTCTGACACAGTTCTTGCCAAGGCACTATAATCTCCTTTTTGCTAAATCCCAGCAAGCCTTTTCATACTTGACTTCTCAGCAGTGTATGATAAAATTCATCATTCTTTTCTTCTTAAAGCTCTTTTCTTGCCTTAGGGATATACCTCTTTGGCTACTCCTCAACCTTCATTTAATTGTGCTTCCTAGGATTTCCCTAAACTCTCCTCTCTTCTCACTGGACACAGTTCAAGTGAATAATTGCTTCCTCTTCCATCCTGATGCAGATGCCTCTCAGATCCTCATCCCACAAAGCATAGGCACTGGATTGTCCCATCCAATCTACCACAACATATGAACATCTTTCATTCTCCCTGCACATTCCTCTTCCTCACTGTCTTCATCCATCTGTTACCAAGGCCTGGCAAGCCTACCATAAAACTCTCTGGTATCCATCCTCTGGGATCCAGCCTTAAGCCAGACTCTCCCTAAATCCCTCTTTACCAGGACCAATGCATTTCCCTGTCTTTCCTTCAATACCATCCTCCCTAGTGCTGCTAGAATGATATTTTTAAGACATAAATCTGATCATGTTACTCTCCTGCTTAAAGCTTTCAATGGCTCCCTACTGCCTAGATGATGGATTCCCAGCTCCTTTAACTGAGCATACAAGGCCTTCTGCAGTCTGGACCCTGCCTGCCTCTTTAGCCTCATCCCTTGCCATTCCCCTGTTGATACAATAAGTGCTCTAGCCAAAGAGGTTATTCCCCACACAACCACCCCCACCTCCTTCTGTACATATTGTTTCCTTTCTTTGGAAATTCCTTGATTTATTAAGCACTGTAATGGCTATGATTTATTGAGCACCTACTTTTTGTCAAGCAATATGAATTATGTCATTTGGTCCTCAAAATAACACTATGATAGTTATTATTTCCATGTTAGAGGCTTAGAGAGGCTGAGAAATTTGCTCAAGGTCACTCAGCTATTAGGTAGTGGATCTGGATCCAACCAAGGGCATGGTTCCAAAGTTATGTGCGTAAACTTTATACTAAACTGACTTTAACCCCTTTCTATGCCAGACTTGCTATTACTTACCTTTCAAAACTCAGCTCTGCCATTAACTCTTCAGAACTTTTCCCTAACTTTCCAGTCTTAAGTTCAGGATCCATCCTCTGTGTGCTCTCATGATAGGCATAACTGAATAAGAACAGTCTGACCACCATATCACAATAACTGGCTTACTTTAAACAATAGCTTAATTACTAAAGAATGTCTGCTTTGAGTTATTGTGCTCTTTTAAAGAACTATCTATTTGGGATCAAATTGACAACAGCAACTCAAAAGGTTAGATAGGAAGCTTAGGGTGCGGTGAGTTTATGTTAATGGAGGAGGAACAATTGGGAAAAGGGGAGTAAAAATGGTTGCAGAACTTAAAGAATGTAATCAATGTCACAGAATTGTTTATGTAGAAATTGTTAAACTGCTGTATGTTTTGCTGTGTATATTTTTAACAAGAAAAAATTAAATAAGTTATTTAAAATAAATGAATAAGATAAGTAGTTTACGTAACTATTTTCCCTCACTAGACAATAAGCTTGTGTTTCATAGGGCCTGGGTTTTTTCTTTTAACGTAGTCCTTGTATTTAATATCGTACCTGGTATCTGGTAGGTCCTCCATAAAGGTTTATAGAACAAATTCCTGACTCTGCTACTTACTGGCTCATGTTAACTTAGGAAAGTTATTTCACCTCTTTGTGCCTCAATTTTATCATCTGAGCCTGTTTCCTTATCTGTAAAATAGGTATATAGCCACAACAATGGACTCAAACATACCAATAATCATGACGGCACAGGACCGGACAACGTTTCGTTCTGTTATACTTAAGGTTGCCATGGTTGGAGCTGACTTAATGGCAACTAATAACAACAACAACAACAAACTAGGTATAATAATAGTCGCTATGGAAAGTGTAAGGATGAAGGAAGAATTCATTTCAAGGCCTAGCATTTACTGAATGCTTAATAAATGGTGTATTATTAAACTGTGGTGCCCTGGTGGCCCAGTGGTTAAAACCTCAGCTGCTAACCAAAAGGTTGGCAGTTTGAATCTACCAGCCACTCCCTGGAAACCTAATGGGGCAGTTCTACTCCGTCCTATAGGGTTGCTATGGGTCGGAAATGACTCGACAGCAACCAGTTTGGTTTGTTTTTTTTGGTATTAGACTGTAATATACATCTTTACAAAGTTTGGCCTCTCTATCCTCCTCTTCAGGCTAAGCATCTTTATTAAACTTTTCATCAGGGTCAACTGGGACCTGGCTTCTGCTCCACCAGCTCTGCGATGCTGAAGGTGTGTGACCAGGATAAGATCTGGTCACATCTCCCCACAGCCAGATCTTCCTGGAGGGTCAGCAGAGCCAGGTGAGGAGGCCTTCACCCTGGATGCTGAGAGCTAAGGGGAAGTTGGGCCACCCAGGCCTGACCAGAGAAGGAGAAGAAATGGTGCTATGGGTTCACTGAGCACAAGAACTACCACTTCACATGCTTCCAAAAAGGCACCAAAGCTCAGCTCCATGTCTCACTTTCTAAGACCCTTCCACACTTAAAGAGGAGACACTTCCCAGCCCCTCCACCGGAACTCCAAATACCCTCAGTATCCATGGGTTCCGCATTCACATATTCAAGCAACTGTGGATGGAAAATATTGGGGGGAAAAAGTGGTCTCTCTGGTTGGTGCTTGCATTGTCTGGTTGGTGCTTGCAATGACTGAGAAAGCATTAAGTGTTAAGTGTAAGCATTAACAACAATTTACATGGCATTTGAATTGTATTTGGTATTATATAAGTAATCAAGAGATGATTTAAAGTATAGGAGAGGATGTGTGTAGGTTATGGGGGGCGCCCTGGAACCAATCCCTTGTGGATGACTGTAGTTATTAAAATAATGTTATGGATTGAATCGTGCCCCCCAAACGATATGTCTTAACCCTCAGTCCCTGTGAATATGACCTTGTTTGAAAATAGGATCTTTGAAGATGTTATCAGTTAAATTGACCTGAGGTCATAGTGGCGTAGGGTGGGTCCTAATCTGAGTGCTGTCCTTATAAAAGAGAAGAGACATAGAGAGACAGAGACAGAGACAGAGGGAAGATGGCCACATGAAGACAGGCAGAGGAGCTGCAAGCAAGAAAATGCCTGGGGCTGCCCAGAAGCTGGGAGAGAGCATGGCCCTGTTGACACCCTGAATTCAGGCTTTTAGCCTCCAGAAATGTGAGATAATAAATTTTTGCCATTTTAAGCCATCCCTTTGTGGTTCTTTGTTACGGCAGCCCCAGGAAACTGATATAAATAGTAAGGGGCCCGTGTTGCCCTCTTTACAGCCTCAGTGATCACAGCAGTAAACAAAGACCTTTTTCTCAGTGCCTTCTGGGAGTTAAATACCAGTATCTGAAAAACTATTTCTGTGTCTCACACTCACAGTTAGTGGCCGAAAAAATCAAAGAGGCCAGGAATGCACAAGGCTTTTCTGGGAATCAGATATAGAAAGCTCTGGAACAGAGAAACTGAACCCAAAGGAAGACTGTATTGTGCATTCAACCAGGACTTTGAAAAGAATGTCTCTGTGTAATTATAAAAGGGAATGAGCTAGCTGACTTCTGCATGTAAGCTCAGGTAACTCAACACTGAACAAAAACCTTCTAGGAATATACACATTTACCCTGTTTGCAGAGTTCTTCAGGCTTTTTCCATTGCTTTCATCCCATCTCAGCTTTCAAATCAATAAAAGTCTCAGTGTTTTTAAAAATATCTTAACAATTTTGACATTTAGGAGAATTGGATGCCTTAGTTCGCTCTCAGATTTTCCCAGCTTGATACTTTCTTGTTTTTTTATAGAAAGCAGCACCTATTCAGCTCTTACAGCTGGCCTCTGGAACATCCTTCTAGCACCTGTACACTTTTAAGTGGTAGGAGGGAGTGTGTTTATGCTGGAAGTTATCGAGCTCCCTGTGAATGACTGAGCTACCTGATGTCTTACCAGAACCAGATGGTTTTGCATCAGAATTACTTTTTTTTTTAAAGTTGCTCTGTCTTCCACATATCAAAAGAGGTAACAGCACAGAGAAAAACTGCTGTGGACTGAGATTCGCAAGGCCTAGATTGTCTAAGATTTTAATATAGAACAAACATGCAGATTTCAACACATTGGTGTCCTCCCAATTCATCCAAAAAAAAACACAGATTATTCCATTAATCTCTGAACTTTGGCAGAGTTACCCAGCCATTTCCCATTTGAAATGATCTTTGGCAATGTAGAATTGCAGCCCATGGGAGTCTCCAGCTTTACAGGGAACAACCATGAATATGCTGCAGAGATACTGGGGTTGGCAGCCACAATTCTGCCACTAGATCTCACCCATCTCCTCCCAAACAGATTCTTCCCTTGGCCCTCGTAACCCATCAGTGTTCTATGTAGTCCTGCCTCTATCGTTTACAGAGCTCCTTGTCTTCCTATATTTATTACTCCTTAGGCTTAATAACCTGTTGCCATCTAGTCAATTCCAACTCATAGTGACCCTATAGGACAGAGTACAACTGTCCCATAGAGTTTCCTAGGGGCAACTGGTGGATTCGAGCTGCCGACCTTTTGGTTAGCGGTCAAGCTCTTAACCACTGGTTTAATACCAAAAAAAAAAAAAAAAACCCATTGCCTTGGACTCTATTCTGACTCATAGCAACTGTATATGACAGAGTAGAACTACCCCATAGGGTTTCCAAGGAGCAGTTGGTGGATTCAAACTGCTGACCTCTTGGTTAGCAGCTGAGCTCATAACCACTGTGCTACGAGGGCTCCCTTAGGTTTAATAAAAAAAAAAAAAAAAGAGGGGGCAGATGGCACTAATTACAAAATCACACCAACAAAAGGGTAGTTATAAACTGAAGTAAGTGACATGGAAAGGCTTGTGAGCCTTAAACAGAGGAAGCTAACCTAGACTGGAGAAGACTGCCACGTGGAAGAGATAAGTCCCCACCAATAGTGGGGAGCCCTCTGCCCTCAAATCCACAGGCCTATTGAGGGCCAGGACAGACATGTGGAGTGCTCATAAATCTGTAGCACAAACATGGGTGCAAGCAAGTGGGTAGAAGCAGTGGCATGGTGAACACGGAAGCCAAAAGAAAGAGCCCTGGGAAGACAGGAAGGGCAAACAGGTGGGAATGCACCAGAGAAGACCCTCGAGAAGGTAGATCGGGTTCCACCACCGCCGCCCTCCCTACTCTGTCCTCTCCAGTGTTTGCCTATGGAGCCACAGGTTTAATAGTACATATTAAAGACCCCATGGTGTGGGAGAAAACCTCATAGAAGTCAAAATGCAAGACCATGTGTTAAATGGCCTTATAGAACTATAAAGTAATAAGAGACTCCCCAAAAGAAAAAGATTACTTCTGGGCATGTTAAAAATCTAATGCCCGCAGAATTAATGTTTGGTTTAAATGCTCTGATGTTTACTAAGCTTTCAGTGTCCTCGAAAATCGTCCCCAAATTCATTTCTTCACTACAAATTCCCTGATGTCTAATAAGATGTGAACTTGAATTGAAAGCTCTTCTTCATTCCTCATATTCATAAGGTTTTTTTTCTAGAATGAATTCTCAGATGATGAATCAGGCTTGATCCACACTCCTTGCATTTATAAAATTTCCCCAGTATGCATTTTCTGATGATGAGAAAGGGCTAAACTTCCTCCAAACACTATCCTACATGCTTTGCACCCATAGGTTTCCCTCCACGGTGAATGATCTGTGGTTGCCTCAAGTTTGAGTGCAGATTGAAGGTTTCCAGTCGTTACACTCACAGAGCCTCTCACCACTATGATTTCTCAGGTGCCTAAGAAGCTCCAAGCTCAGCCTGAAGGTTTTCCCCCACGCTTTATAACCATATGACTCTCTTTAGTGTGAATTCTCTGATGCTGAATAAGGGGTGAGCCTTGAATAAAAGATTTTCCACATTCAAAACATCTAAAATCTTTTCTCTTCGATACAAATTACCATATACTGAAGGAGTTTTCACTTCCCCCAAAAGGTCTTCCACAGGGACTACATTTCTAGGGTTTCTTTCCTGTATGAATTACATAATGCTGTTTAAGATTTGAACTCTGGCTGAAGGTCTTCCCACATTCATCACATTCAGAGAGTTTCTCTCCACTGCAAATATTCTTAGGTCTACTAAGATTTGAGCTTCTCCACAATGTTTTCCTACATTCCTTATATTCATATGGTTTCTCTCTCCTTGCAAATTCTCTCTCCAGTGCAAATTCTCTGATGTTCAGTAAGAGGTGCACCTCAAATAAAAGTTCTCCACACTCGTTACATTTAGTGTTATCTCCAGCATGAGTCCTGTGTCATTATGTTCTGAATTCTGCTTAATACTTGGTTATATCTATGAATTTCTCTTCTATAGAAACTGTCAGATATATAATAATCACTGAGCTCAGACTGTAATTTTTCCCACACTATCACACACAGTTTTCCTACTGCTGCTCCAGTTTTTTTCCATGTTCACTGACATCCCCAAACTCAAATATGTTGACAGAATCCCTTTGGCATCCTCTCATTGCAGCAATTGGTAGTCTCACTTCTACAAAAACTTACTGCTTTTCAGTCAACATCTTGTTCTCATTCTCAGTCTCACAAGAAAAACAACAAGGAATGAAATGTAACCATCACTGTACATGGAAGAGGGAAACTATTGGATCGGATATCCATGGAGTTTTAGATGCAAGCTTAAGGAAAGGAGTGCTATTGAGTATACATGTAGTATGATGGTATTTCTCTCTCAGAGCTACCATTACCCGTTGCAGTCAAGTTCATTCCGGCTCATAGTGCCCCTATAGGACAGATTGGAACTGCCCCATAGGGTTTCCAAGGAATGGCTGATGGATTCGAACTGCCAACCTTTTGGTTAGCAGCCAAATGCTTAAACCACTGCACCACCAGGGCTTTGAGAGTTAGCACTTTATTTATCGTTATTTTTTCGATATGAAGACATTCTTCAGTAAAAATAGTTTTCATTTTTCTGGTCTAGAGTTGGTTGACAAGTATATGTATAATGTTTTTTCTTGTGATGGTGATAAGCCGATTTTACTGAAGACCTGTTCTTTGGTAGAGTCTAATCAGGGTTTCCTCCTTGACAACCTTGAAACAACTGATGACTGTCTTAGCTACTGAGGAGCTTGGAGAAAAAGCAATAAGACTAGAATATCTACATAGAAGGGGTTTAGGTGTGGTGATCTGGCTGAAAAGGAGTGGGGCAGACTAAGGAATTTAGCTTGAAGTTGCTCTACCTAGTAAGCATACAGATTTTAGTTAGACTGTTATATAACTGGGAGCCCCAGTGGGTGGAGCGGTTAAAAGCTTGGCTGCTAATCTAAAGGTCAGCAGTTCGAATCCACCAGTTGCTCCTTGGAAACCTTATGGGGCAGTTGTACTCTGTACTACAGGGTAGCTATGAGTCAGAATCCACTCAATGGCAGTGCGTATTATATAACCGAAGCCCTAGTGGCTCAATGGTTAAGAGCTGAGCTGCTAACCAAAAGGTCAGAGGTTCGAACCCACCAGCGACTCCACAGGAGAAAGGCCTGGCGATCTACTCGCACAAAGATTACACCCTAGGAAACCCAATGGGAGCAGTTCTACTCTGTCCTATAGGGTCACTATGGGTCAGAAGCTACCCAATGGCACACAACAACAACATTATGTAATTAAACAAAAAACAAAACCTGTTGCCATCGAGTTGATTCTGACCCACAGCAATGCTATAGGACAGGGTAGGACAGCCTCCATAGGATTTTCAAGGCTACAAATCTTTATGGAAGCAGACTGCCACATTTTTCTCCTGCGGAGCTGCTGGTGAGTTCGAACTGCCGAACTTTTGGTTAGCAGCCGAGTGCTTAATCACTGCACCACCAGGACTCCTATTATATAGTTACTTGGGGGTGATTTGGGGAAGGGAAAGTTAATGGAGATTGTAGGGGGCTAAATCCTCCAAAGCCACTCCTGGTGCTGCCACGATCTACATCATCCCAATAATTTAAATTCTGGTCCAAAGGCAAAACCTTCAATAAGCATTCCTTTCCCTCGGTAATCTTAAAGAACAATAAAAACAGTGGAGGATAATTAATTCATATTTGTAGTATCTTTAAACATTAAATAAGATATCAGTACATAAAGTCTTTAAGTACACTGAATGACTTCAAATATTTAACTGTTACTTTTTAGGTCTTGGGAGGCAGGCGCTAGGAATGCTGACCCTAGATTAGATGAGTCAACTCTAGACTCATTTTTCTACCAATAATCTGCACATGCTTGATAAATATTTGCTAAATGAACAGGTGAATGCATGAATGAATGAATATGGACTTTCTCTTGTACCTCAACTCTTCTATTTGGTAGAAAACATTGTTGAATTTGTTGGAGGTTACAGAAAACAAGCTAAAGGAAAAAAAAAGGGGAGATTTCCTGACTCCTATGTGATCTTTACCCAAGTGTTCTCGGTGGTACAAAGAGAGGCAATCATTTATTTTACTTAGTGGTTGGATAGTATCCTCCAAAAATTCATATCCAACCAGAACCTCAGGATGTGACCTTGCTTGGAAATGGGTCTGTTACGGATTGAATTGTGTCTCTCAAAAATGTGTGTCAACTTGACTAGGCCATGATTCCCAGTATTGTGTGGTTGTCCACCATTTTGTGATCTGATTTTCCTAAGTGTTGTAAATCCTACCTCTATTATGTTAATGAGGCAAGATTAGAGGCAGTTATGTTAATGAGGCAGGACTCAATCCACAGGATTAGGTTGTATCTTGAGTCAATCTCTTTTGAGATATTAAAGAGAGAAGCCAACAGAGAGAAGGACCCCATACCAACAAGAAAGTAGTGCCAGGAGCAGAGTGTGTCCTTTGGACCTGGGGTCCTTGTGCTGAGAAGCTCCTAGACCAGGGGAAGATTGATGACAAGGACCTTCCTCCAGTGCTGACAGAGAGAGAAAACTTTCCCCTGGAGCCGATGCCCTGAATTCGAACTTCTAACCTACTAGACTGTGAGAGAATAAGTTTCTGTTTGTTAAAGCCATCCATTTGTGGTATTTCTGTTATAGCAGCACTAGGTAACTAAAACAGGGTCTTTGCAAATATAAATAGTTAAATTAAGATGAAGTCATACTGAACTAGGATGGGCCCTAAAGCCAATGACTGCTGTCTATATAAGAGAAAGGAACAAAAGATTCAGACATAGAGACACAGAAGGAAGACAGCCATGTGAAGATAGAGGCAGAAATTGGAGTGATACAGCTACAAGCCAAGGAATGCCAAGGATTGCCAGCAACCACCGGAATTAAGAAAGAGGCAAGGAAGGTTTCTTCCCTAGAGGCCCCAGAGGAAGCATGGCCCAGTCGACACCTTGATTTCAGTCTTCTAGCCTACAGAACTGTGAAAAAGTAAATTTCTGTTGTTTTAAGCACCCCAGTTTGTTACAGCAGCTCTAGGGTAGTAACACACTTGCTCAGCAAAGCGCTCCTTTATTAGCACTTGACATCAGGCTCAATCATTTATGTAATGATTTTGTCATTACATCATTCTTCTGTCACGAAGGCAAAGCAGACACAGAAAACAGTAGGAACCAAAGGAAGAGAACGGGAAGGGTGACCAAGAGGAAGCTAAGCTGAGAAGAAACAGAAACAGGAAGTTCAGGTGCAGAACCCAGGAACACAGAACAATGTTTTAGGGAGATGTTATATACTATCAGGAGACAGACAGGTTTTTAACCCACTTGGCCAAAAACTAGGCAAAAGGAAAATGAATAAAAGTTATAGAAAAATTTGTTTAATTGAAAGGACATAAAAAATGGTAACTGTGACACCAAAAAATAGCATTTACTAAATAGACAATAAATAAGTTTTTTTAAGTGGTAACTTTGGTGAAGGGTAAGAGAGTACACAATACTGGGGAAGTCAGCACAACTTGAAAAAGGCATGGTCATGGACGCTTCATAGACACATCCAGACTCCCTGAGGGACCAAACTACTGGGCCGAGGGCTGGGGACTATGGTCTCAGGAGACAGCTAACTCAATTTGCATAACATAGTTTATAAAAAACCTGTTCTACATCCTACTTCAGTGAGTAATGTCTGAGGGCTTAGAAGCTTGAGAGCAGCCATCTAAGATACTCCACTGGTCCCAGCCTATCTGGAGCAAGGGAGAATAAAGGAAACCAAAGACACAGGGAAAAGATTAGTCAAAGCGCTAACGGACCACAACTGTCTTAGCCTCCACCAGCCTGAATTCAGCAGAATTGGATGGTGCTCGGATTCTACCACCAACTGCCCTGACAGGAATCAAAATGGAGGGTCCCGGACAGAGCTAACAAAAAATGTAGAACAAAATTCTAACTCACAAAAAAACCCAGACTTACTGGTCTGGCAAAGACTAAAGAAACCCGGAGACCCTTTTAACTCAGTAATGAGGTCACTCCTGAGGTTCCCCCTTCAGCCAAAGATCAGACAGGCCCATGAAACAAAATGAGCCTAAATGGGCCCACCAGCCCAGGGGAAAGGACAAGAAGGCAGGAGGGGACAGGAGAGCTGGTAATGGGGAACCCAAGGTCAAGAAGGGAAGGGTATTGACATGTTGTGGGGTTGGCAACCAAAGTCACAAAACAATATGTGTATTAATTGTTTAATGAGAAACTAATTTGCTCTGTAAATCAACTAAAGTAAAATTTAAAAAAAGAAGGAAAAGATAGCATTACTTATAATCTGTACCTTGTCATAATTTATAGATTGAAAATAAATTAATATATGAATTCAAATATTCCCCTTTTTGACTGAAATGTGCTCCTGAGAATCCTGCTGCAAAGCAGATCATATTTTCCCAGTGCATAAATTGCATTCTAGACTAGAGGCAGAGCGTCATCTAAACCATGGCTTTAAATAATAATATAGAGTGAGAGAAAATAATAAAAAATTCTAAAACTAGGCTCCAAATCCTACACAGTTGGCATAGAAAAAAGAGATCCTTACAATACGGGATGCCTTGCTATAATAAGTTCAGCACACAAACCAGGACTCTATTGTATCAAAATTTTGAGATGGTTAATATCAGCACCTACTTATATATAATAAACATTAAATGCTACACACACATGCACACACACACACACACACACACACACACCTGTTGCCGTGGAGTCAATTCCAACTCATCACGACCCCAAAAGACAGAGTACAGCTGCCCCATAGGGTTTCCAAGGAGTGTCTGGTGGATTCAAACGGCTGACCTTTTGGCTAGCAGGCAGCTCTTAACCACTGTGCCACCAGGGGTCCTTAAATGCTACATTTACAATTTGGTTGGATTCTTTATATTCTCAAGGACTTTGAAGATGGCCCAGATCTTTTATAAAGTGCTGTCCAGGAAAGTCTAAACTGATGCCATCTTTTGCTCCTGACATATTTCTCTGTAACAAGCAGAAACATTCAGAATTACTGACCTTCCAGCTGTGCTCAAAGTCGAAATTGTTCTTTTCAAAACTAGTCAGTGCAGTATGAAGGTGTAAAGGAAAGCGATCTCCCATGTCCGGTCCTCTTGCTCTTCTTCTTTTCTTTTCTCTATAAATGGTGCTACATAAAGCCTCCACCATGATATAATTAACATTAGTAGAAAATTGTTTAATAAAAAATAGTGACACCGACTAGCCTCATTAATAATAATAAAAAAAAAATAGCCTCATTAATATATGCCACTAATTCAGAATTTTCTCTGAGAATTTCCTCTGACTTCAATAGGAGCTAGGCTATCTGGCCTCCTTTATTCATTCAATAAACGTATGTTGATGTCGTTGTTGTTACTTCTGTCGTTGCTGTTGTTCTTGTCACTAGGTGCCATCAAGTTAGGCGCAATCAACTCATAGTGACCCTATGGACAATAGAACAAAACACTGCTCAGTCCTGCACCATCCTCACAATCATTGCTATGTTTGAGAGTACTGTTGCACCCACTGGGTCAATACATCTCGTTCGTGGTCTTTCTCTTTTTCACTGACCTTCTGCCTTACCAGGCATGATGTCCTTTTCCACGGACTAATCCCTCCTGATAACATGTCCAGGGTACTTGAGGTGAAGTCTCACTATCCTCGCTTTCAAGGTACACTCTGGCTGTACTTCTTCCAAGATAGACTTGTTCCTTCTTCTGGTGGTCCATGGTATATTCAATATTCTTGGCCAACACCATAATTCAAATGTATCAATTCTTCTTTGGGCTGCTTTATTCATTGTCCAGCTTTCACGTGCATGTGAGGTGATTGAAAATATCATGGCTTCGATCAGGCACACCTCAGTCCTCAGAGTGACATCTTTGCTTCTCAACACTTTAAAGAGGTCTTTTGCAGATTTGCCCAATGCAATACATTATTAGATTTCTTGACTGCTGCTTCCATGGGCATGGATTGTGAATCCAAGGAAAATGAAATCCTTGACAACTTCAATCTTTTCTCTGTTTATCATGATGTTGCTTGTTGGTCCAGTTGTGAGGATTTTTGTTTTCTTTATGTTGAGGTGTAATCCATACTGAAAGTTGTAGTCTGATCTTCATCCGTAAATGCTTCAAGTCCTCTTTGCTTTTTCAGAGAGCAAGGTTGTGTCATTTGCATATCACAGGTTGTTAATGAGTCTTCCTCCAATCTTGATGCTGTGTTCTTCTTTATACAGTCCAATTTCCCGGATTATTTGCTCAGCACACAGATTGAATGAGTACAGTACAGTGAAAGGTTGCAACTCTAACATACACCTTTCCTGGTTTTAAACTACACAGTATCCCCTTGTTCTGTTCCAACCACTGCCTCTTGGTCTATATATAGGTTCTGCATATGCACAATTAAGTGTTCTGGAATTTCCATTCTTTGAAATATTATCCATAATTTGTTATGATGCATACAGTTGAATGCCTTCGCATAGTCAATAAAACACAGGTAAATATTTTTCTGGTATTCTCTGCTTTCAGTCAAGATCTATCTGACATTAGCAATGATATCCTTTGTTTCACCTCCTCTTCTGAATCTGGCTTGAATTTCTGCCAGTTCCCTGTCAATGTACTGCTGCAATCACTTTTGAATTAACTTCAGCAACATTTTACTTGTATACGATATGAATGATATTGTTTGATAATTTTCACATTCTGTTGGATTGTCTTTCTTTGGAATGGGCACAAATATACATATCTTACAGTCAGTTGGCCAGGTAGCTGTCTTCCAAATTTCTTGGCATAGATGAGTAAGAACCTCCTGCGCTGCATCGTTTTGTTCAACCATTTCAACTGGTATTCTATCAGTTCCTGGAGCCGTATTTTTCACCGATGCCTTCAGTGCAGCTTGGACTTCTTCCTTCAATACCATCAGTTCTTGATCATATGCTACCTCCTAAAATAGTTGGACTTCGACCAACTCTTTTTGGTACAGTGACTCTGTGTATTGCTTCCGTCTTCTTTTGATGCTTCCTGCGCCATTCAATATTTTCAGCTTGAGAAATGCCAAGTTTGTGCTTCCTTTTCGGTTTTCTAACTCCAGGTCTTTGCACATTTCTTGAGCTGCCCTTTGAAACACAGACGTGTTCGGCTCTTTTACTGCATTATTTCTTCCATTCGCCTTAACTACATTCAAGAGCAAATGTCAGAGTCTCCTCTGACATCCATTTTGGTCTTTCTTTCCCATCTTTTTAATAACCTTTTGCTTTTTTCATGTATGATCTCCTTGATGTTATCCCACAACTCGTTTGATCTTCAGTCATTAGTGCTCAATGCGTAAAATCTGTTCTTAAGATGGTCTCTAAATTCAAGTGATATATACTCATGGTCGTATTTTGGCTTTCCTGGACTTGTTTTAATTTTCTTGAGCTTCATGTTGAACTTGCATATGAGCAATTGGTGGTGAAATTGCCTCTTGGTCTTCAGGACACTTTCCTTGATCTCCTCCTACCTCTAATGCCAATTTCTTACTAGGTTCTTTTTCTCTCTCCTCTTCCTTTGCCTACTTCTTAAAGGTTGCTGACCCCCCAGGCTTCTAGGTCTCATCTGTGTTCTACCACTATTTCCCGTTCTTCCTTCTACATATTTAGGAAATGGCACCATCTTCAATCTTACTCCAAGCTAGGAACCTAGGAACCATTATGGATTCCTCCTACTCCCTCATATCACATCCAACTGATTACCAAATCCTGCCCATTTTATAGAGAAACATTTTCTCCTTCTAGTACTTTCCTGTTACTTTTACTGCCAGGGCCTTAGCCATGGACTCTAGCCTGATCTATCACTGAAGGCTTCAAACTGGTCTCACTGACCCTCAGTACAACCTCTCCACTACAGAAGCAAGATTAGCTGCCTTAACAAACATGGCAGATCCTGTCCTTCCCCTCCTTAAAGCCGTTTTCTCTCCCTAAAGAATGACATGTAAGTATCATAGCATAGTATGCAGGGCCTCTCTGATTTATTTTGCAGCCCCTTGTCCTGTCTTTCATCCATAACACACTCCCCCACACACCAGACCACACACCTAGGTTGCTCCCTACTCCTGGAATGCCTTTTCTCACCTTCTCCACCTGACAGCCCTATCCTTTAAGACCCTATCTCAAATATCAACTCCTTTATTTCTTCCCTGAAGACTTTCCTGACACCTCAGGCCAAATGGGTTAGCCCCTCCTGAATGTGCCCTTGATACTCCATTTGAAGGGTAACAATATCATTAACATTTATAGAAGGCTTACCATGTTTTTTTTTTTACCATGTGTGCCAAGCGCTTTCCATGCATTAAGTCTCATTTATTCTTCATAATAGGTACCTGAGGAAGATATTAGTATTATCATCCTGGTTTTTTAGCTGAAGAAACTGGAGCTTAGCCAGATCAGGCAAATTTACCACAATCACCAGTCAAGCAATTTGACTCCAGGCAGCACACTTTCCCACCCAGTGGTTCTCAAACTCCAGTCGCCTCAGGCTCACCTACAGGGCTTGTTACAACACCCGTTGCTGGGCCCCAACCCTAGAATTTCTGATTCAGCCGGTCTGGGGTCCCAGATGACCCCTATCCTGGTGGACCTGCCGGTTCAGGGACTGCACTTCGAGAACCACTGTTTGAGGCCTTTCCCATCGGCATCACTTGGGAATTTGTTAGAAATACAGGATCACCGGTCTCACCGCAGAGCTACAGAATCAGAATATGCCTTTTTTTAAACAAGATCCCCAGGTGCCCATTAAAGTTTGTGTGATCTCATCACCCACTTTTGGACCAGAACGGACCCTCAAAAGGAGTCAACAGGTAAACTTTAATTTATAGAGAACATCTATTTTTTTTTTTTTTATTGGGGGAGGACCCCGATCACCCAGGGGCCATGCACAGGGGCAGCACGGCAAGACTCGGGTGCGTGGGGGCAAGGATCCTTCTTCAGGCTGAGCCGGGCGGGACGTCCAGCCCTAGGGTAGGGCGTGGGGCTGTACGAGCCCTGGCTTCCATCCCCTAAATCCTGGCAAATGCCAGCGGGGCGAAAGGGTGGGGCAGGTGGGGTTCGAGATTCAGAAGCCACTGCGCCCCTTCCCACCGAGCCGCGGCCGTCAACCCGCCCCCCAGGTCGTCTGCAGGGGGAAGGTGGGACAGGGACAAAGCCGCCTGCCAGGCCCCGGCTCCCCACGAAGGGCCGCTACTGCGCAGTCGCGGACGCCGCGCTCTCCCTCGGTGTCCTCCATCCCACCGAGCCCTCCTCCTAGAGCCGCCCCTGGTGAGGCAGCCCCTTTCCCCCTCCGTCCCTCCCGAGCCTACCCTGTAGCCACCCAGACATGTAGAGGTCCCGGAGGTTCTTCGCAGCCTTACTGGAACGCCTATCATTGCTCTTTTACACTCCCCACGAATGATTCTCGGATGCCTGTATTTTCACCGAGAGAACGAGGCGCGCTCCCTGTCCGCACAGAGCATTACAGGACAGGGTAAATGCTGTACCTGCAAGGAGCTGAGGGAGCGGGGCTGGGGAGGCGGGGTGCGGATAGAAGACTAGATAGTGTCCCTGGCCTAGCATCTGCCTGCCAGGTAGTAGGCACTCAGGTGTGTGTTTGGTGAATGGAGTTCGCCATTTGGCAGAGCATCACGAATAGAAGGGACAGCGTCTACAAAGGGGGCCTTCACGGCAATGCCAGCACATGCAGAGCGCGTGGGTGCCTGGAGAGGTAAGCAAAGGCGATCCTGAAGGGCTTCGTGTGCATGATAAGAAATTTGAGCAGCATCCAGAGTAGCCTAGACGGCATTTTAGTCAGGACAGATGAACTCTGGTTTGCATTTTAAAATACAGCTGGTAGCTAGGCTGTATTGAAGGAGGAAAAATCTGAAAGCTGTGGGAGCGCAGGTACAGGATGGAGGCGGGGATGACCTGACATTATAGATAGTAAAACCTGCGAAAGCCCAAACCTGTGTAAGGTGGAAACATGTCAGAGAAGGAAAACTCCATTATTTTCCACTAACAGAGAGTGACAGAAAAGTAGTAAGACTGCACCGTGTCGAAGGTAGAAAACTTGGAGACGCCGAAAACCAGGCAGCCCGTTGAGTTCCAGGTCTCACAGGTTTATACTTTAACAGTCTTCTCTCTTCCACTAAGATGTAACTTCTGTGAGAGCAAGGTCTCTGTCTGTTTAGTTCATTTATTTTACGGAGTACTTAGAAGAGTGTCTGGCTCATAACCAAAAAAAAAAAATCAAACCCTTTGCCATAGAGTTGATTCTGACTCATGTTGACCTCATGTGTTAGAGAGTAGAACTGCTTTTGGCTGTAATCTTAAAAGGGAGCAGATTGCCAGGCCTTTCTTCCCTGGTACCTTTCTTTTGAGATACCACTCTGTGGGTTTTAACCACCAACCTTTAGGTTAGCAGTCGAGCACAAACCATTTGAGTGAATGAACTTGCAGCTGATAGGACTTCCTGTCTTAGTTATCTAGGGTCACTGTAACAGAAACACCACAAGTGGATGGCTTTAACAGATTCATTCTCTCACAGTCTAGTAGGCTAGAAGTCCGAATTCAGGGCACCAGCTTCAGGGGATGGCTTTCTCTCTCTATAGGCTCTGGAGAAGGGCCTTGCCACCCATCTTCCCCAGGTGTAGGACTTCTTAGCGCAGGAATCTTGGGCCTAAAGAACACACCTTGCTCCCAGCATTGCTTTCTTCGTGGTATGAGGTTCCCCTGTCTCTGGTCGATTCTCTTTTATATCTCAAAAGAGATTTGACTCAAGATACAACCTAATCTTGTAGACTGAGTCCTGCCTTATTAACATAACTGCCTCTAATCCTGCCTCATTAACATCATAGAGGTAGGAATTTACAACACAAAGAAAAACCACATCAGGTGATAAAATGGTGGACAGTCACACAATACTGGGAATCATGGCCTAGCCTACTTAACACACATTTTTGGGGAACACAGTTTAATTCAAAACATTCCACCCCTTGGTCCTCCAAAATTCATGTCCTTGTCACATGTCAACACATTCACCCCATCATATCATAGCAAAAGTCTTAATTCAACTCCCAGTTCAAAATCCAAAAATTCTTCTTCATCTGTGAAATCTAGAATACAAGTTAACTGCTTCCCAAGTACAATGGTGGAACAGGCACAAACTAGGTATTTCCATTACAAGTGGGAGAATTTGGAGGGAAAGAAGGGATAACAGGCACCAAGCAAGTAAGCAGAACACATTACGTTAGCTCTCAGGGTTTGAAAATAATCCTTTGTTCTCTGGCACAATTTACGCAATGGCTCTGCCTTCCATATTCTGGGTGTTGACCATTCTTTGCAGATTCTGGAGAAGCCCTGGGCTTCAGCTCTGCCTTCCAGGCCCGCTGCAACACAACTCGGTTTTGGATTGCCCCATTCTCCAAGTCCATCTAAACGTTGACCTTATTCACTTGGCTCCACAAGCCCTGTTCTGCCCCTTGGCCATGGCAGCCCCACCCCTTATCTTTGGGCAGTAGATCTGGTCCGGTCCCGCTGGCATTCGTGAACGGTAGCACCACACTCCACAACTGAGCTAGTGAAGATCTGACTCTTTGAAGCATAGGAGGCCGTGGCCCCACCATGAAAAACTCAAGAGGCCATGGCTCCACCCTTTGAGGCCCCAGAGGCCATGGCCTTACCCTTTGAGACTGAGGCACCTCTGCTTCCTGTGTTCCTTGTTTCTTCAGCTTCTGCTTCCTGGTACCTTGACCTCTCGGCCCCTCAGCCTCACTGCCTTCACCTGCCCTGCTAGCACAAGTGTTCCAAAGCTCTTTAGCTCCATCTGTAAGTGCCTGGAGGCACCCTACTCTGCAGGAAGACTTTTGCACAAAGGCGCTCATCTCTCTCTCTCTTCGTGGGGTCAGCTCCAGCACTGTCTCCCACTGGTCTCCTGATTCTGCTGTTGCTGTTTCTCTGCTGCCACTTCTCGCCATCTGTGCTGCCTCCAGTGTAACAGCTCTCTTCACTTCCTTCTAAGTCCTCGCCAGAATTGCCTTTGGTGGCCATAATTCCACGCAGCCTCTTCAAGGCAATCTAGGCTTTTAGTACTAGACTTTAAACCTCTTCCAGCCTCTATCCATTCAGTTTCAAACCCGCATCCACATTTTAGGTATCTGTTAGAGCAACACCCCCTCTCAGTACCAAATTCTTAGTTGTCTAGTATTCCTATAACAGAAATACCACAAGTGGATGGCTTTAGCAAACAGATTTATTCTCTCACAATCTAGTAGGCTAGAAGTCCAAATTCAGGGTGCCAGCTGCAGGGGAAGGCTTTCTCTCTGTGTCGGCTCTGGAGGAAGGTCCTTGTCATCAATTGTCCCCTGGTTTAGGAGCTTTTCGGCACAGGAACCTCAGATCCAAAGGACTCACTCTGCTCCCAGCATTGTTTTCTTGGTGCTCAGTGTGAGGTCCCCTGTCTCTCTGCTGGATTCTTTCTTTCATATCAAAAGAGATTGACTCAAAATACAACCTAATCCTGTAGATTGAGTCTTGGTTCGTTAACATAACTGCCTCTAATCCTGCCTCATTAACATCATAGAAGTAGGATTTACAACACAGAGGAAAATCACATCAGATGACAAAATGGTGGACTGTCACACAAAACTGGGAATCATGGCCTAGCCAAATTGACAGACGTGTTGGGGGAACACAATTCAATCCATAACAATAACTAACGGAAGAGTAGCTGAAACCGGCAAGTGGAAAAGACTGATTAGTGAAAATTGGAAGCACACAACTAGTGTACTCCTGTTGAGTGGGTGTTCACTGAGCACTTCTCCTGGGCTAACTACTGAAAAGGTGCTGAAGGGCAGAAGTCCAGAACATGCTCTGACTTCTGGTGAGGTCAGGAGAAGGTCCCAGAGCCCAGAATCTGCTAATAAATACTAATTCTAGGTTTTAGCCTCCAAACAAAAAATGTTAGTTTCCTTTTTGCCCACCTATGTAACCAAATTCGAGAAGCACATATTTTGGGTTTTATTTTTATTACCATCCACCTAGATAGAATCCATATGAGTATGACTTTAAGGCTGTATATTATTCCATTATACTGATGAATCATCATTTAATAAAACCATTCCCTAGTGTTTTTGTTTGCTTAACTTCATGGATGATGCAGGAATTAATATCTTCACACGTTCCTTTTGAGGGGGAGGGAGGTTTGCTTTCCGCTGAATTATTTTTCCACAGGTGCAGATTACTAGCCAAATAATATTACGTCTTATAGCTGTTACTATATATCGCCACCTTGTTTTCCAAGTAATTAATAAGGACAACAGTAATAATTACAAATAGAGTATCTATTGGTGGTAGACACTGAGCTACAAACCAAATGTGAGCAAAACAGTCATAGACCCTGCCCTCAGAGAGCCTACAGTCTAGTACAGGAGGCAGGCATTAATTAGATAATCACACAAGTATTCCATTACAAACTGACAAATAGCATGAAATAAAAATACAGGCTGTTATCCAAGAGGCTGAAACCAGTTTCACAATAATTTTAGCAGAAGAGGTGATGGTTTCTGGGGGGGGGGGGTGTTTCTAATTTTACCACTATAGTAGCTCAAAAACGTTTCTCAGGATTACTTTTCCTGTTTTGGTTTTGAATTAACCTGAATTGTTCCTTCCCAATTCACCTTCGCAGTTCATCTATTGCTTAAGGGAAGTCGCGAATGATTCCTCTATTTTTTTTTTTTTTGATGACAAGTTTCTTTAAAGATGAATCACTAGAGCTTACTTATGAACTTGTCCTAACCTTTCCTCATATTTATCTCTTGTCTGATTTCTCCTATTCTGTGAGCACACAGCCCTGTCTCTCTCCTCTCAGCTGAAGAGGCAGCAGTAGCTGTTATGGATTGAATTATTTTCCCCCAAAATACGTGTTGTAAGTCTATGCCTGTGGTTATAATCCCATTTGGGAGTGGGCTGTCTTTGTTATGTTAATGAGGCAGGATTAATGTAGGGTGTATCTTGAGTCAATCTCTTTTAAGATATAAAAGAGATTAAATGCAAGCTAGCAAGCAGAGATGGGGGAAGGGAGATGCCAGGCCAGATGAAGATCACCCAGGAGCAGAGCTCTCGCCTCCTAAATTTCTGTTTGTCATAGCCATCTACTTGTGGTATGTCTGTTATAGCAGTACTAGATAACTAAGAATCTGGTACCAGAACAGTGGGGTGCTACTCTAACAGATGCCAAAACTGTGGGAGTGGTTTTGGAATTAGGTAGCGGGTAGAGCTGGAAGAATTTTAAGGTGCTTTTTTTTTTTTTAGTAGTAAAAGTCCAAATTGCCTTGAATAACTGTTGGTAGAATTATGGACATCAAAGGCAATTCTGGTGAGGGCTCAGAAGGAAGTGAGAAGGCTGTAGAGAAAGTTCCTATCATCTTAGAGAATACGTACGACACCATATGTATCCTAGGCATGCGGACTTCCAGTGTGCTGCTGGTAAGGCTTTAAAAGAAAACGATGAGCATGTGATTGGCCAAGGGAAGAAGGGTGATGTTCTGCAGTGGCAAAAAACTTGTCTGAATTATGTTCAAATTTTTGTTGGAAGGTAGAACTTGTAAATGATGAACTTGGATATCTGGCTGAGATTTCTAAGCAAGATCTTAAAGAGGCTGCATGGTTCCTCCTTGCCACTTATAGTAAAATGTAGGAGTAAAGAAATGGGCTTAAAAATGAACTGTGAAAAATAAAAACTTAAAGATTTGGAGAGTTCTGTTGTATAAACTAAGGACACATGTCCTAGAATTTTCATCAATGACATGGCTACACAATCTTTTGCTAAAGAGGTTAAGCCTGTGACTGCCTCAGCAGCAAACCCATCAGCTTAGACCAAAGTGGACAGGGACAGGGCGAAAGGAAAGAAAACTGTCTGTCTCTTGGAGTTCTACAGGCAGGAAACAGGCCAAAGGAGCTACATCTGTTGTCCTCCCAGAAAAAAAAAAAAAAAGACCATCCCTAGAGTAGCTCAGAGATCAGCAGAACTGTTGGAAGGAGCACATGGAGCAGAGCCTTCTCAGTTTCAAAGGGTAGAGCCACAGCCTCCTTGGTTTCGAAGAGCCAGATTTTCGCCAGCTCTGTTCCAGACTGTGTCTTTAAGGTGTGTCAGTGAGATGGGCCATTGCCCAAAGCTGAGGGGGCAGGGGTGCCATGCCCAAGGGACAGAAGAATCTGCTGGGGCTGAGGGGGTGGGGTTGTCACTCAGATGGACTAGAAGAATAGCCACCCAAAGCCGAGGGAGCAGTGGGCCTGGAAGGTGGAGCTGAAACCCAGGGCCAAGGAGCCTACACCCAGAATCCAGAGGACGTGGCCAACACCAGAATCTGGAGGGCAGGGCCATTGCCTATATGGTCTCAGAGAACAGAGGATTATTTTCAAGACTTGAGAGCTAATGTAACTTGTTCTGCTGGGTTTTGGACTCACTTGGTGCCTGTTATCACTTCCTTCCCTCCAATTTCTCCTATTTGTAATGGAAATGTCTCCCTTGTGTCTGTTCTACCATTGTTCTTTGGATACAGATTACTCGTAGTCTAGATTTTACAGGTTCACAGATGGAGAGGAACTTTGCCCTAGGAAGGAATATGCCTCAAGTCTCACCTGTGTTTGATTTAGATGATTCAGAAGTTGAGATCTGGACTTGAAGTTGATTTAAGACTTTGGGAATGATGTGATGGGGTGAATGTGTTTTGCATGTGGCAAGGATATGAATTTAGGGGAGCCAAAGCATGGAATGTTATGGATTGAATTGTGTCCCCTCAAAATATGTGTTGTAAATCCTAACCTCTATGCCTCTGGTTGGAAACCCTGGTGGCATAGTGGTTAAGTGCTATGGCTGCTAACCAAAGGGTTGGCAGTTCAAATCCGCCAGGCGCTCCTTGGAAACTCTATGGGGCAGTTCTACTCTGTCCTACAGGGTCGCTATGAGTCGGAATCGACTTGATAGCACTGGGTTTGATTTTTGGTTTTTATGCCTCTGGTTATAAACCTGTTTGGGAATACGTTGTCTTTGTTATGTTAATAAGGCAGGATTAACGTAAGGTGTATCTTGAGTCAGTCTCTTTTGAGATATAAAAGAGATTAAATGCAAGCTAGCAAGCAGAGATGGGGCGAGAGGGAAGCCAAGCACATGAAGATCACCCAGGAATAGAAACTCCGAAGAGACAAGGAACTTCCTCCAGAGCCGACAGAGAGAGAAAGCCTTCCCCTAGAGCTAGTGCCCTGAATTCAGACTTTCAACCTCCTAACCTGTGAGAAAATAAATTTCTGTTTTTTTAAAGCCATCCACCTGTGGTATTTCTGTTATAACAGCATTAGAGAATGAAGACAGCACCCTAGTGCAGAGCAGAAGGACCCAGCAACTCCACTTCTATTCTACAACCTTGAAGAACTAGAAGGTCAAGTCTCAGTCTCCTCATGGGCCAAATAGAGCTAATAATACACCTTCCTGGGTGTGATTTGTGGCCACATGTCACATGTGAGCATTCCTTCGTGTGGGAAAAAATAAGCTTTATAAAAAAAAATTTTTTTTTTTTTTTTATAAAGCTTATTTTTAAGCTATCTCTAAAAGAGCAGAATGGAGTCTCTGGCTCCCTGCAGATTTTATTACCATGCCCAAACCAAAACCTGTGTGTGGTCACAGAAACAAGCATGAGCAAAGAAAGAATGTGCAGATTACAGTTTATATTCTGAATATGTAGGACTGGCAACATTTTCCCTTTCAACAGGGGACCTCACCTAGTCTGGGGTGCCAGAGAATGCCTTCCCAAAGCAAGAGCCTTTGAGCTGAGAGCTCAAGAATGAGTAGGTCACTAGGTTAATCAGGGCAAAAACCTATGTGTCATCCTAGTCTCCTCTTCTGCACACCCAATCCCATCAGCAAATCCTGCCATCCCCACCTTCTGAACATATATCCCGAACCTCTTCACCTCCACCACCGCTGTAACCCAGGTCGCCACCATTTCTCACCTCGGCCACCACAGCAGTCTTCTAACCAGCTATTGCTGTCACTCTTGCCCTTTGGCCTTTTCTCCACACAGCAGCCAGAGGGATCTTTTCACTCCCTTTCTTAAAACCTGCCAATGCCTTCCTATCACGTGTAAAATTAAATCCATATTCCCCCTATGGTGTCTGCTCCTGGCTACCTCTCTGTTCTTATTTTCTGTCACTCTTTCCTTTGCTCTGGTGGTGCAGTGGTTAAGAGCTCAGCTGCTAACCAAAAGGTCGGCAGTTTGAATCCACCAGCCACTTCTTGGAAATGCTATGGGGCAGTTCTACTCTGTCCTATAGGGTCGCTGTGATTCGGCATCGACTCGGTGGCTACAGGTTTTCCTTTGCTCACTTCACTCTGGTCACATTGGCTTCCTGGCTGGGCCTCAGACAACACTTGCACACTCCCTCCTCAGGGCTTCTGCGGTTGCTGCTCCATCTGCCTGCTCTTCCCTCATTCACTTAGTCGAAGACTCTGCTCAAGTATCACCTCCGTAGAGAGGGTTTCTCTGTGCACCCCTTCTAAAATATTATCCTCTGCTTTCTCAATTTCTTTTCCTTTCTTTGTTTTCATACCACTTTCTATATCTGACACTGGGTATTTATTTATCAACTCATTTATTTTTTCTGTCTTCTCCACTAAAATGTAAGCTCCTAAGAGTAAGAATTTTATTTCATTTAGTACCGATCCCCTAGTGCTAAAATAGTGGCTGGCACGTAGGTGCTCAATAAGTATTTGTTGAATGAATTAAACCAGTGAATGAATGAATGCATCAAATAATGAAAAGGGAAGGGGACAGGTGTTCTAGGTAGATGGGGACTGCATTACAGAGGCCACTGGAATGTGGAGTTTCAGAAAGACCTGTAGGGCTAGAGAACAGACTGGGAGGGTTAGTGATAGAGAGATGAGGTGCAAGGCCCAAACCATACAGAAGTTTGTAGGCAGCATTACAAGATTTTGACCTTTGTACTGAGGGCAAGAAGAAGGCATTAAAGGGTTTCAGGTAAGTTGAAAATTGTGTTTGGTTCATAAAAAACAAAACCAAACCCACTGCCATCAAGTCAATTCTGGCTCTTGTGGAAGAAGGCCTATATGTTACAGAGTAGGGCGGCTCCATAGGGTTTTCTTGGCTGTAATCTTTATGGAAGCAAATTGCCAGGCCTTTCTTCTATGGCACCACTGGGTGAATTTTAACTGCCGACCTTTCAGTTAGTAGCTGAGAGCAAACTGTTTGCACCACCCAGGAACCTTTCCCATTGACTACTGGATGAGTCAGCAGAGGCCTTGGAAAAATCACGTACCCTCCAGGGTCCTAGATTCTCGTGGGGAGGGAGAGTTAGACTGGTTCCTAAAATAATGTGATCCCTGCATGGCTTTCCACCCTCCTCTTTCCTCTGTACCAAGCCCAGGGCAAGCCACCAAGATATAGCTCTCGCCACTGTCCCCTACTATTGTGTTTGCTTAATTCCGTGTTTACATAACAAGTATTTATCGAGTGTCCTGGGCCCTGTGCTAATACCTGAGATGCAAAGACGAACAAGATACAGTCTCTGCCCCCACGGCACTTACATTCTGATGTGTACTAGTGGGTCAAGGTAAAAAGAATTTGAAAATCACTAACCACCGTGTCCCATTACTGCACAGGACACTGATGCCAGAGGAGTCAAGAGCATTTCCCCTCCCCACCCTTTGGTCCTCGCTGCCTGGGACCCCATATGGCAGGTCTTCCCCTTTGCATACACCCAGAAGATGCTTTACTTAAATAGTATTTGAAAGATGGATCCGTTCTGTAAGTAATGGAGCAAAACCTTTTCTTTAAATACCCATTAGCATCCCCTATTATTAAGGAGTAAACGCTGGTGGCATAGTGATTAAGAGCTATGTCTGCTACCCAAAAGGTCGGCCAGCCGGTGAAGACAGCACCCACATTGCGCTTTACTGCCTTCTCCCCCCGCCCAGGTGCCCACCGCGCCGGGCGGAAAGGATGGGGCGGGTTTGGCGTCAGCCACCAGAGGTGATTGGCTCTGAGTAGGGGAGGGGCCCGCATCCGCCCGGCGCCGGAAGTGGCTCTCCGCCCTTGTCAGTGGGCCATGGATACTGGCGCTGTAGTGTCTGTGGTGTGAGGCTGGCTGGGGCGGCGGCCATGGAGGCCGTGCTGAACGAGCTGGTGTCTGTGGACGACCTGCTGGTGAGGCCTGGCCCCGAGGGAGGGAAAGGGAAGATTCGGACAGGCGGGTCCTGAGGAGAATCGGCTAGGGGCCAAACCCCCTTCCCAACATCAGCTTTGCCCAGGGAATCCGAACTACAGCTCCCGGCAGCCTCTGCAGCGACCAGGTCTTGCCCAAAGGTTCCGCTTTGCCCCAGAGGCTAATGGGAGTTGTGGTTTCTTGAACCACTACACCTAGACTGAGGGCCTGGAGTCTGGCTTGTAAAGACCGACGGGGTCTGGGTTTCTGCAGGAGTTGGGAGCACAGGGTGCGGATGCCTGTTCTTGAGTGCTCCTTCAGTGGCAGAGGAAGACGGCAACCACCATAAAATTTCACATATTACTGAGTCCGGCACGGTGTTAAGTGTGTTGCATACGATAATATCTCAGTCTTTGTTGCTCTAGTAAGTAGGCACTATTCCTATTCCCATTTTACAGATAAGAAAAGGTCCTGGCCTGGCAGGGTGGAGCAATGAGGAAAGCAGTCTCAGGCGAGGGACTGCGTGAACTGTTGTCGAGCAGTTGACAGCTTGTTTATTGTTCACCCACACAGGGTCAGCTGTTCGGAAAGCGGTGCTTGGAGCTGCCACTAGGTGGCATCTCCCCTCGGTACCATGGAGGGAGGGGAAGAGAGGGAACAGCTGTCCAAAGAGTCAGCCCGAGGGCTGAATGTCTGAGTCCCAGGGACGGAGATAGCAGAACTTGGGGTACCAGGTGCCAGGGCTCGCCAGGGAAATAAGGCAGAGACGGGAAGTGAAGTGTAGCTGGGTCCAGGTGGAGAATGGTCTCCTTTCATTTTTTTTTTTTTTGTACTTTAAGTGAAAGTTTACAAATCAAGTCAGTCTCTCATAAAAAAAACACTCTCCTTGCTATGTACTCCTAGCTGCTCTCCCGCAAATGAGACAGCACACTCCTCCTCTCCACCCTGTATTCCCCATGTCCATCAACCAGCTCCTGTCCCCCTCTGCCTTCTCATCTCACCTCCAGACAGGAGCTGGCCACTCTCCCTTCATTTCTAAATGATTCCTCTCCTCTCCTGTGCCAGAAGTTTGAAAGGAAATTTCAGTCTGAGAAGGCAGCAGGCGCAGTTTCCAAGAGCACGCAGTTTGAATACGCCTGGTGCCTGGTGCGAAGCAAGTACAACGATGACATCCGTAAAGGCATTGCACTGCTTGAGGGTAAGATGTTAAGGCTGCCCAAGACTTCTCCCCTTTCCAACTGCCATTGGGGCCTATCCTTCCCTATTGCCATTGGCCTCATTCACCCCCTCTGTGTCAAGTGCTGGGATCCTTTCTCAGCATGGGACCCTACAGTGATTTTCGAACACATTCTCCACAGCAAAGGGCTATACTTAGCCTGACTTCTACCAGTGTACTTTTGGCTTATCACCACTCCCATCATTATTTTGTCAAGCAGAGCCATAAGACTTTTATGGCCTGGTAGTCTAACAACAGCGGTAGTCTACTTTGCCTCAGAAAGTGACTTATCTGAGGTCACACAGCTAATGAATTAATGGCAGAATTGGGACTTGAAGCACCTGTCTTGTGAATCTCAGCCCTGTGTTCTTTGCCCTCTACTGTACTGCCTGTTTGGCAGCTATTGCTGAGAACTTTTTGTGGGGGTATCATTGAAGAGGTACAGAAGACTGTCCTAAAAAAAAAAAAAAAAATGTGGGTAGATGATGCTTTTTTGACTGGAATCTTATCTGCCATTGATTTAAGAATGGGTCATCGTTTTTAAGAGGCCATAATACTCAACCTTTAAATTTCTCTGTAGCCGCCCTTCTCCTGGTAATCACTTGTAAGCAGACAATCAGTGTACTAGCAAAGGAAACTTACTGTAAATCTATAAAAATAAGAATCTTTTTTAATGTAAATATTACAATTACCTATTTTGCCAATTCAGACTTTTCAGGTTTACTTAACAGCAGGTACAGCTGTAAAAGAAGCACAGAGGACATTGTCAGTCTAGTTGAGACAGAACAGGCACTTGGGAAGGTTTACAACACAAAACTAGTTAGCGACAAGGTCTAGTGCATGGAGTACAACTGAATACATAAGCCTCTGGGAAGCTGCTGGATTAAGAAAGCCCGAGAGTCGGGTGGGTTCATTCGGAGAAGGTTAATTGAAGGTGAGTTTTGAATTGGTTTTAAAAAGGGGGAGGGAGGATGAACCCCTGGAACTATTGCCCTGAGACAATCTTTAAACCTTAAACCAAAAACATCCCCTGAAATCTTCTTAAAACCAAACAGTCGTTTAGCTTAACTACTATAGAGCGTCTGCCCTGAGCATTGTGCTCTTTCAAGATCTATCTATATGCGATTAAACTGACAACAGCAACTCGAAAGATTAGACAGGAAACTTAGGGGGCAGTGACTTTATGTTAATAGAGGAGGAACAACTCAGAAAAGAAGAGTAAAAATGGTTACACAACTCAAAGAATGTAATCAATGTCACTGAGCTGTACATGTTGAAATTGTAGACCGTGTATGTTCTACTGTGTATATCCCCAGCAGCAACAACAAAAATAAATTGTATTTTTAAAAAGGGGGAGAAGTACAAACTGATTTTTAACACTACTCTGGACAGCAAACAACTATAGATAAAAATACACAGCAGATGCCACAACTGAGGAGAGGTGGCTTTTGGCTTCTCTAGTGCCTTGGTTTCCCTTAAGTCCACTTGGATAAGCCGGGTGTCGTATTGATACCAAGGGTGTTTAGCACCAGTGGTATGTTGGGGCAGCCTCAGTTCATGCTGCCCTGGGGCTCTGACTGGGAGGCTGAGAGTGACCAGAGCTGAAATGAAGGCTCAGGCAATGGCTTTCCCAGGACCATATAGGGATTCAGGAGGGGTCTCTGGGACAGAAGTACTAGGACAAGAGAGATGCCATTTTTACCATTTTCCCCTTCCTCTGCCTCAGAGCTACTACCCAAAGGGAGCAAAGAGGAGCAACGGGATTATGTCTTCTACCTGGCTGTGGGGAACTACCGACTCAAGGTAAGGCAGAAAAGGCTCCTTCTCCCTACTCTGCCCTACTTGGGTAGGCCACAATACCCTCTTATTTCCCTCCTCCAGGGTAGAACCCCTAGACATCGGGAAGGCTAAAGAAGGCCAGTAGGCAGGGAGTGGTGTCAGGTACAGAGGTGCAGGTGTCATCAGATTAAAACCCTGAGGGAGATGAGAGAGAAGATCGAGGTGCTGAGGGTGTGGGGAACAAGTGACGTCAGGATCCGGGTACAGCCCAGGCCTTGGGTTGTTATCTCCCGCAGCTTATCACCCCAACAGAGCCCACACAGTTGGGGTTGTTTGTGGATTCTACTCCATTGGGTGGGGCTGGAGTGAGGGAAGGACTGGCCGTAGAGGGAGGACCCCTCAGGGCAAGAGAGGGGAAGCCCCCTCTGATGGGCAGGAGGAGTGACAGAATACTGAGGTGTAAATGTGTGTGTCTTCCCTGAGTATAGGAATATGAAAAGGCCCTAAAGTATGTGCGAGGGCTGCTGCAGACAGAGCCCCAGAACACCCAGGCCAAGGAGCTGGAACATCTCATTGACAAGGCCATGAAGAAAGGTGAAAGCCTTCCTCTCTGCCCTTCTCCCTCCATCTTCCTCTACTCTTTAACCCCTTTGTTCCTCACCCCCAGGTCCTTCTAAACTCTTTATGTTCAGACCTCCTCCCTCCCCCATGTCTAGGTCCTTCTGGCCTCTTTAAATGATCCCCCTCCTCAAAACCCCCCCATCCCTCACCAGAAGCTTTCTATCTCCAATCCTTGGAGTCCCTCACCCCATGACTCAAGGTAGGGAGGCCCATCTTCTGCTAGGGAGAAGATGATTGCAAGTGTCCCTGAGGGCTGGGACTGGGCTCCTGACACCGTTTCCTTTTTCCTTTACCCCAGATGGACTGGTGGGCATGGCTATTGTTGGAGGCATGGCCCTGGGTGTGGCAGGACTAGCCGGACTCATCGGACTTGCCGTATCCAAGTCCAAATCCTGAACGCAGCCGCACCTCTTCTGCCCAGGAGATACAGCCTGGCCCAGGCTCACAGGAGACGAAGAAGCCTACCGAGTTTGGGGGCTAGGCATGAAGGACACTCAAAAAGGGCCCCATCCTCACTGTCCTTTCTCTGTTCTTCTCCTGCACCCCTGTCACTCTCCTCTATGGCCTTCAGTCTCATCTCCCCTGAAACCTGCCCTTTAGCCCCAATCATGTACTTTGGGATGAGTGTAAATAAAATTGGGCTTTGGCTTGGGAGCCTTATTGTCTGTATCGAGCGATGGGCAGGTTCCATTAGGCACTGAGGGTGGAGGGGATCACGCGTGGGTCTTTCCTGCTATGTGCTTTTCTACCCTCTGGGCCTGGGGTTGGGTTCTCCTTTGTCCACCAAACTGTCCAGGCCCCACACCCTTCCTTCCTCCCCCTCCTCCCAGGCCACGTCCTTGAATTGGTAGGCAGCACAGGGATGTGGCCTCTGCACAGCCCCGGCATCGTGGGAGCAAGCAGACTGGAAGAGGACGGGGTACAGCTGAGGGGCAAGCTGAGATTTATGCATCCTGTATCCTCTGGTCCACTCGGCTGCCTCTCGGCGTGTGGAGTTTTCCACCCCAGAGGCCTGCCCCCTTGGTTTCCTCCAAACCCGCCACCCCTTGACTTCCTGCATCCTCCCTCCTCCTCTTACCATATCCTTCTCAGGGGAAGGGGGAGTCACTGCTGGGAGGAGGGAAGCTGCCAACATGGAGTGAGCAGGAGTCTCAGGAGAGGTTAGGGACTCAGGATACCCCAGTTCTGGCCTCCAGGGTGGAAGCAGGACCCAGTCCCCACCCAAGCTGCTTTGCCCTACACCCCCTCGTGCCAGGCTCAGCGTGGGCCTGTTTTGCTTCACTACATACCTCTTGTTCCACAGCGCAAACCAGCCCAGATGGAGGATGTGGGGAGTGAGGGAAGCACTGGGCTCCTCTTGGAGCCCGGAGGAGCCTGACACCAGGAAGGGGAGAGTGGGGAGTTACGCGTCAGCCAGCGCTCCTCTGGCTCAGTGACATCCAGTGACTGGGGTTAGGATCAGCCTTTCAGAGACTGAGCCCTGGCTCCACTTGTAAGAAGAGACCTGCAGCTGTCCTGGTTCTGGCCTTGGGCAGCTCCTGGAGCAGGAAATAAAACCAATTATACCAGGACAGGTGCTCAGCCCTGGCTCGGGTGGGGACTTAGAGATTTCTAATCCATCATAATTAATAGAGCTGGTGACAGCTCCTGATAACTCTGAGCTTGTTAGAAAGATTAGCTACAGGATCATGGCCTGGGCCTGTGCTTTATCCCCGTCAGAGCCATGGCAGCAGTATCAGGCTCCTTGCCGAGAGTCAAAGATCCACCCATGTGGGAGGAAAATGAGAGCTCAGGAAGTATGGAGGAAAGCAATCCCTGGTGGCCTCCCGCCAGGCCTGTGGCACCAGACCCAGGACGGTCTCAAGGATCAAGCAGCTCATACATCTGGGAGCTTTGATCTCTGGTCATGATTCTTGTGACAACCTATGAGGTAGGTAGTAGTATCTCTAGTTTACAGAAGCAGAAACAAGCTCAAAGGGGCTAAAAACCTAGGCCCGAGTCACTTGGTCAATGAAGGAGTCTAGTTTGAGTCCAGGTTGGTTAGACTCCAGAGCTATTTATTGGTTTCTCTCGCTACCTGTCCCTTGTTCAGCCTCGCTCTTCCTTGAAGACGCAGATGTCCCGACCCCTAGAGCTTTGAGTTTCTTGAATAGTTCTGTTCTCCACATCGGAGGGAATGGCTTTGCTCCCCACTCCATCTCCACTGAAGGGTGCAGTTTGGGGAGATCCTGGGGGAGGGAGGAGTGTTTTCTGTCTCTTTTCTCTCTCCTGTCTCTCATTCACCTTCTCTCTTCTTGTCCCTCTTATTCCACTCTCTGGCCCCCAAAGAAAGTTAAGTCAGAGACAGAAGCTTCCCCTTGGCTCAAAATGCCTCTCATGGGGGCCCCTCCTTGGCTGTATCCGTTAGTCACTCCCCAGTAAGTCCTCTCCCCCCACCCCTGTGGGGCGGGGAGCCTGAGGCGGCTCAGAGGCTGGGGGGAGGGGATGGACTTTTGGCCCGTTTAGTTTATTCCCTCCATCTCCTCATCAACAGCTGCTGCGTGTGCTTGTGGCTCATTCTTCTGATCTGTTGGGAAGCAGAGCCCCAGAGAGGAGGGAGAGAGAACACAGGAGACAGGACCTGCCCTGCCGCCTCCTCTTCCTCCCCAGCCTGCCTTAGCCAAAGCCCCTTCAAGTTCCCCTGGCTTTCAGCCCCTCCCCTTCTCTGGGGCCCCAGCCCCAGCCCCAGGCGCCCCTCAGGGCCCTCCCTCCACCATGTCGATGGCTGTGGAGACCTTTGGCTTCTTCATGGCAGCCCTGGGGCTGCTGATGCTGGGGGTGACTCTGTCAAACAGCTACTGGCGAGTGTCCACCGTGCACGGGAACGTCATCACCACCAACACCATCTTCGAGAACCTATGGCAGAGCTGTGCTACTGACTCCCTTGGAGTCTCCAACTGCTGGGACTTCCCGTCCATGCTGGCCCTCTCTGGTACAGGGTTGAGAGCTTCGGGAAGCAAAGGGAGGCGGGAGGTTGGAGGGAGAGATCCCAGGGGAGGGTGGGCGCTGCTGATGGTCAGGCCTTGGATGGCCATAGGTCCAGATGTACACAGCTCAGATAACTGCCTCGGGGCCTGGGAACGCTCAGGCAGCCCCCACTGGGAAGAGCAGTGGAGACCTTGTCACACACGGCCCCCTGCCCTAATGTGGCTCTGCTGGCTTCTTCTGCCTTGGGCAAGTCATAAAACAAGCTGCATTTTGCCTATCTGTAAAGTTAAGAAAATAATAGTACCGGCCCAGAGTGTTTGTGAGAATTATGTATGAGCTAAAACCTGCAAAATGTTGGCATGACGTTAGTATATAGCTGCACGCAAAAATTTTAGCATTTTATTTTTGGATGGGATAACTGCGGTTAAAGGGTGAGAAGAGGGCCCCATCTTGGATTCTTGGGGGTTGATACACCTGCAGTCTTGGAAACCTGGCTGGGTTTCCACTGGCTGGGACGTTGGTCTGTCTCATGGTGGGTTCTAAAGGGCCCTTTTAAGTCCTGGGTCCAGGGAGAGAGTCTTCTTGCTGGTCTGAAAGCCCGGTGTAGGGAGGAGTTGTGTGTGTATCCTGTGTTTGGAGCTCTCAGGGCAGTGTATTTTTGAAGGCTCTCAGAGGACTAGAGCCTATAGCTCTTGACCCAGAGCAGTTCTCTCTGATGGCTACGGCATCCTCCTGCTCCCTGCTTGCCTCATGTGACTGACCCTCCCCATCCCTTCCCCAGGGGAATGTACCTTCTGTCTGCTCCATGCTAGAGACCAAGAGGAGATGGCCATGAACACTGTGTGTGCCCAACCCCCAGCCCCCTCACTAGGTCCTCCAGGAGCTATCTTGCTCTTCCAGGCACCATATTGTAGGTGCCGGTTTGGTGAGAGAGAGAAACTGAGGTTTGGAGCAGGGCTTCACGAGTTCTCTCCCAGAGAATTAGGGGGTCTGGGTGGGCCTCCTGTGCCCCCACTAATGTCAGAATCTATGGAGGCACCTGTAGCCATAGTAAAAAAAAAAACTGCCCCCTAAATCAGGGTCCTCATACTTTCACCCTTTTCTTCAGTACTTACTAAGTGCAAGGCAAATGTCCAAAAAAAAAAAGACCTGTATAAAGTTGAATGTGATCTGGACCAGAAGCCCGAAGTGCTGGGTGGCCCAAAGAAACACTGAGGTGACCAGCTCAGCAACCTCAGCCATCCCCACCTCCCCTACCCCCCAGCCACACCATGGGCTCAGGAGGCCATCTCTAGTGTGAGGGGACTTTGCTGTGAGCCCATCCACCCAAGAGAGGCCCCACTTGGAATTCCTGCCCTTGGCCCAAAAGAGGACATGGTATACATGGAAGACGTGGAGGTTCAAGAGCGTGCTTGTGGGGAAGAGCAGAGAATGCAGCTAGCCATCACTGGTGTCATCTGGGTTCTGCGTGTTGTACTAGATACTTCCAAATACATTATTTAACATTTATAGCAACCCTACTGTTGGGGGGAAGTTGGAAAACCTTTGCAAGGTTGAGCAACTTGCCCAGAGTCACAGAGGTGGTAGACAAGGGGCTGGAGTTCAGGCTTGGTTGTGTCTGAATCCAGAGCCCAGTGCTGGCCCTGAGAGGGTGCCTGATTTCACTTAATCAGCTCCTAACTGGGCACCCCCATCCCCAGCCACTCAGTCCATGCTCTTACAGACCTGCAATGATCCTCTCTCCTTTGGCTGCCAAAGCTACTTGGGGATCCAGAGTTGGTCTCTGCCCCTGGTGGAGGTAGGTAGGGGGCAAAAGTGGGAACTCCAGAGGAAGTAGCTGGAAGTGAGAAAGCACTCCCAGAGAACTTTGTCCCTCCTCCCTGCCCCCAACCCCTGGCCATTCCACATCCTCCTGGCAAGGGACCAGCCTTTCCCCTTCAACCACTGATGGCACTGCCCCACCCAAGAAAGGGGTGCAAGGTCCTTGGGAGCGCTTGGCAGCTGTCAAGGACAGAGGATGGGAGGGGTCAAAAGGGAGCCAGTGGTTCCCTTCAGCTTTAAGAAAGGGGAAACTGAGGCACTGAAAGAATTTGAGCTAGACTGACCTGGATCGGTCCTGGGCCCAGGTAGCCCACCTTCCAGATTAAAAATGTCCTCTATCCTCTCATAGGCCACTGCTGCCCCCTCCTGGTTACTCCAGGAAGAAACCCAGTTCAATGTGTCCAGCATTGTGCTGGGGACTAAGTGGACATGGAGAGGAACCAGGTGGGAGGAGGGTGCTTGGGCGCAGTTTCTATGATACACAAGAGAACATGGCATGTGGTCTCATAGAGCACTAGTTCTCAATATTTCAACATCTGAAAACATTTTCATTGTCACAGCTGGTAAGGGTGGTTGCTACTGGCACCTAGTGGGTAAGGAGCCAGAGACGCTGCTCGACATTCTATATTGAACAGGTTAGCCCCCACAACAAAGAACTACCCAGCCAGAAATGTCAGGAGTGCCAAGGTTGAACGACCCTTTAATAAAGGTATAAGCAAAGTGTACCAGGTCTGGGGGGGAAGGTGGGAGGTGTGTGAGGGCAAGGAGCTTCTGGGAAGGAAGGAGGTGTGACTCCTCGGAGCCTGAGAGGCTGGATGGATCCTGAAGGGGAAGGAGAGGACTTGAGAACTTTTAGGGAAAAGAAACTGAGACCTGAGGAGAGGCTGTCGGGCTGGTCCTGTCACGGAGGGAGAAGAGATAGACGGAGGCTGGGTCAGGGGACTGACGGCTGTGCCCCACCTCCCCAGGGTACATCCAGGCCTGCCGGGCACTCATGATCACTGCCATCGTCCTGAGCTTCCTGGGCCTCTTCCTGGGCATAGTGGGGCTGCGCTGCACCAACATTGGGAGTATGGTGCTCTCCAGGAAAGCCAAGCTGGCGGCCACCGCAGGGGCCCTGGACATACTGGCTGGTAACTGGGGGGAGGGTGCTGGGTGGAGCCTGGGCATGCAGTGGGAGCTGGGAGTCACCCTTGGCAGCAGATTCTGGGCTCTCTGTCTTCACCTCCAGCTCTCCATTCCTGGGGAAAACTGGCGCTTGCCTCACCAGCCCCTTTGCCTTGACACCAGCTCTCCCATTCTCAGCTCTTCCCCCTCTTTCTCCCCATCCCACCTTCACCCATAAACACCAAATCCCTGGGCTACAAGTCAGTCCATCAGTTCCTACTATGAGCCAGGTGTGGGAGAGACCTCAAAAAAGAGAGTCAGTCCCTGCCCTCCAGAATTTACGGTCTGGCTGGAAGACCAAAGATAGAATGGGCGCACACACACATGCACGCACGTTGTACACAGTAACAATACCTTACAACGGGCCACCACTTTTTCAGTTGGTGTTCTGTACACATCATCTCACAATAAGCCTGTGAGATATGGTGGGAAGGTATGGTCCCGTTTTCCAGATGTGGAAACAGGCTCAAGTAGGGCAGGTGTCTTACTGAAAGACCACCAGTAAGCAGTAAGGCTAGGCCTACAGCCCAGGGGTTTGTCTGGTGGCAGCCACTTACTGAACTCAGTGGCAAAGAACTGTTACAGACTGAAGGCTCTGGGAGCCAAAGGAAAAGGAAGTTGGGATAGGGAAGGCTGGTCAGGGAAGACTTCTTGGAGCAGATGCTCCTTCAAGGATGGGCAGGAATTGAATGGGGCAGATTCCAAGTCAGGAAACTATGATCAAGACTAGCGCAGAATGAGTAAGGCAGGTCTGGGCCAAAGAAGGGGTAAGAGGCAGGATGAGGCGCAGAGGGGTGGGAGATGAGACCAGAAAGGAGGGCTGGAGTTGGGGACCTCAGAGTTGGATTGAGAAGTTTATGGTTGGCCCTAGGAGATAGGAAGGTTTATAAAGTAGGAAGAAAATAAAGGGATTCAATGACATTGCTGCTCTTGATGCCCACATCCTACTCTCTGGGCTGTCCCCTGCCTGCCCCCTCCCAAGTTCCCTTCCGCTGCGGGCGCCAGAGGCAGACACTAGTGCTGTCTTCCCACTTCCCCTAGGTCTCTGCGGGATGGTGGCCATCTCTTGGTACGCCTGCAACATCACCCGGGACTTCTTTGACCCCTTGTATGTTGGAACCAAGTGAGTGTGGAACCCTACCCTTGGGCCAGTGGGTGGGCCTTGGCCCTGTTCCCCCAGCTACTGCCTCCCCTGGCACCTCATCTCCCACTCTCTCCCCGTCCCCTCGTGTCATCTTCCTTCCCAGGTATGAGCTGGGCCCTGCCCTCTACCTGGGCTGGAGCGCTTCCCTGCTCTGCATCCTGGGCGGCATCTGCCTCTGCTCACACTGTTGCTGCCCTCCTGACGACGAGCCCGACACCAGGTTAGGAAAGGGCAAACTGTGAGCGGGGGGCGCGAGTGGGAAAGGTGGAATGGTGGGGGGGCAGGGGGCGGGGGAGGGGCAGGGAATGGTGGGGGTGGCGGGGGGTGGCCAGGCCAGGCAGGGCCACAGACTTGCCTCTGACCCGGCCCCACTCCCGGACAGGGCCCGGCTACCCTACAAGGCTCCCCAGACCAAGATGCAGTCCATCAGCCCCACTGCCCACCTGCCCCGGGCGGCCTCCAATGAAGACAGCTGCAACAGCTTTAGCCAATACGGGAAAAACGCTTATGTGTAGGAGGCCTGGTCTGTGGACCCCATTTCCCTTCCCACTGCCCCCAGCGGAGAGCGGGATTCTCAGGACCCCTGGGTCCCAGGCCTCCACCCATTCTCCCTGAGATAACTTCAGTGACCAACCACACTCCAGACTCTACCTGTGACCCAGGGACTGCCCCAAGCTCTGACTTTGTCTGAGCACTGCTCGGCACCCTTAAGCCGAGAAGCTTTCTCCTGAGAACTCACATGGACTCCTGAGGCTGGACCCCCCTTTATCTACTGAGTCTGGGCTCTGGGCATCCGGGAGTGTCTGTTTTCCATATAAATACCTGCCAAAGTAAATAAATTTATACTGTGAATTGTTCAGGGGCTGAGCATATCATAAAGCAGCTGGCCAAGTAGAGGGTGCTATCTTAGTTAGATAGTGCTCCTATAACAGAAATACCACAAGTGGATAGGTTTAACAAACAAATTTATTCTTTCACAGTCTAGAAGGCTAGAGATCTGAATTTAGGGTGCCAGCTCCAGGGGAAGGTTTTCTCTGTCAGCTCTTGGGGAAGGTCCTTATCATCAATAGTCCCCAGCCAAGGAGCTTCTCAGCACAGGGACCCCAGGTCCAAAGGACATGCTCTGCTCCTGGCACTACTTTCTTGGTGGTATGAAGTCCTTCTGTCTCTCTTCTCACTTTTCTCTTTTATATCTCAAAAGAGATTGACTCAAGATACAACCTAATCATGTAGGTTGAGTCCTGCCTCATTAACATAACTGCCTCTAATCCTGCCTCATTAACATTATAAACCAAACCAAACCTGTTGCCCGTAGAGTTAATTCCAACTCATAGTGACCCTACAGGACAGAGAGGAGAACTGCCCCACAGAGTTTCCAAGGAGGGGCTGCTGGATTCAAACTGTTGACCTTTTGGTTAGCAGCCAAGCTCTTAACCACTGTGCCACCAGGGCTCCATTAACATCATAGAAGTAGGATTTACAACACATAGGAAAATCACATCAGATGACAAAATTATAGACAATCACACAGTACTGGGAATCATGGCCTAGCCAAGTTGACACACATTTTTGGGGGGACACAATTCAATCCATAACAGGGGAAGGGCACCAAGGGTCATCTCAGAGTGACTCCAGACTGTCACCCTCTCCAATGCCTTTGGGTTCTCTCATCCAGCAAGAAAGGCAGGGTCATAAGTGATTTCAAGAGTGTGGCACGTAACTACTGACAGTCATAAAGGGAAGAGGTGGTGTCTTAGGCTGGGCTCTCTAGAAAAGCAAAACCAGTAAAGCGCACATAACTATATATATAAAAAAAAAATTTGAGAGAGATTTGTATCAAGGACATGGCTCACATGGTTGTAGAGGCTGGAATGTCCCGAGTCCGTGGGTCAGGATAGAGATGTCTCCTGATTCATGTAGCCACATGATGAACCCAAGA
This sequence comes from Loxodonta africana, assembly GCF_030014295.1. Classification (NCBI taxonomy): domain Eukaryota; kingdom Metazoa; phylum Chordata; class Mammalia; order Proboscidea; family Elephantidae; genus Loxodonta; species Loxodonta africana. The sequence continues at coordinate 88,752,775 of NC_087353.1, read as the reverse complement.
TCAGCAGGTCAGAGAGCAGGGCTCTTGCTCACAGGCTGCAAAGACCGACGAATCCCAAGATCAGCAGGCAAGACCTCAGGTAAGCTGCTAACTCAAGTCCAGAGAACGGGAGGTCAGACGAGCAGGAGCCAGCTGCAGGATCTAGAACCAGCAAAAGCCCACGAGCCCTGCCAGAATGTCCACTTATATTTGATGCAGGCCACAAGCCCAAGCAAACTCCCTTTCAACTGATCCTGTCATGGAGGATCACAGCAGATCCTACTCACAGCAGATCTTGTCATGGAGGTGATCACATTATATCAGACCTCATCATGGAAGTGATCACCACATCATACGGCTGCCAAACCACTGAGAATCATGGCCCAGCCAAGTTGACACACAACCTTAAGCCTCACAGGTGGAAAGTGGCAGCTCTAGGAAACTGAAAATAGCAGGGCAGCCCCTCTGGTCAGCTCGAGATCTCCAGTCACTGCTTTCACTCTCGCCCTGTTTTCTCACAGCTATACCAAGATATGGATGGTCTCAAGCAGTTTCATAACCTGGGCCTGAAAGTGGGTATCAGGAATTGACAAGCCCTTTGAAATTCCATTTCAAATTAACTGGGTCAAGTGCAGGTGTCTGTATGGAGAAGGCCCAATGACTCCCACCAGATTCTGAATGAGAGCCATAGTCTGAAAAGGCTCTTGAGGGTCTGTGTTCACAGAGGTGGGATCAGTGGTGTGTATGTGGTTTGCTGGCATCCAGCTCACTATGGTACTGGGTTATGGGCAGACTTGACACAGGCCTGGTGGGTTCAGAGCATGACTGGATCTCTATGAAACTGGAAAATGAGGCCACTAGAAAGAAGCCTGGCATCAAATGGAGGAAGAAGGGAAGAGGGCCCTATCCTAGTACCTAGCCTCTGCATCAGGAAGTGTAGCGATGAGTCGCTTGCTATGCCACAGGGCTCTGCCCTCGGCGCCTCCCCTTCCTCTTTAATCTCATCCTTTCCTGTACTGCCTCTCTCCTGGGATGTAGGAAACTCCCACGTCTACATTCTAACTGGACCCCGAGCTTCAGAAGTACATCCACCCCCTGTACAGTTACACCAGGCGGGGCTCAGGCACATCAAAGCCATTGCTTTCCCAACATGCTGGAGTTCCTGTCATTCCCGTCAACAGCTTTGAAACCTCTCCGTCATTTCTGGCTCCTCCCTCCACCTCACCTCCACCACCTGCTCTGCTCAGTTGCCAAATCCTATGGCCCTTCCTCTAGGGTGTTTCACATCTATCTGCTTCTCTCCCTTCTCTGCTGCTGGCCCTGGGTCTGGCCCTCATCCTTTCTTGCCTAGACCCGTTACAGGAACACCCTCATTGAGTTGCTCAGCCTGTCTTTTTAATCCCTTCCATATTCCTCTTCCAGAGGATTAATCCTATTCTGGCTGCTCTCCACTGCCTCAGAAAAAAAGTCCAGGATAATTAAGACTTGACAAACTGCCTGGTCCTAGCCCACCTTTCTATCCATACAAACCATGCTCCCCCAGCAAACTGGACTACTCCCAAGGCCCCAGACACACATTCACACCACGGCTTCCTGCTGTGCGCCACCCAGGAACACTAGTGCTTTCCAAGCTGCTCCCCACATAAAGGGTTCCATGGCCAATTAAGTCTGGAGAAATCTGTATATCCTACCCCCTTCCACTCTGCTTTCATGAAGTTTGAGATGTCCCTGTGGTCAAAGGCAGTCACATGGCCAAGGTCAGAGCCAATATGGAAGACACTACACAGGAACTCGGACACTGGGATGCATATTTTCTTGGGGGCCCCTCGTGTAACTGTACAATTACTGGGCCATGTGACGTCCTCTGTCAGAACATGAGTGGATTTCTCTCTCAAAGAGGACACAGACACCTTTACCAGTGTCTTACAATTCTCAAAGGCCGTGAAAGCTCTGCAGGGAGACATGTGCCCCTTACCATGAAGGAAGACAAAAGCCGATTACAACTACTGATGCCATCCTGCTGTCTAAGAAGCTGTCCCAAGATTCAATGGCATATGACAGCTATTTTACTACACTCACAGATTCTGTAGGTCAGGAATTCAGATAGGGCACACCAGAGATGGCTTATTTCTCATCTGTGATGTTTGGGCAAGCTCAAATGGCTGAGGTGACTCAATGGCTGGGGGCTGGAATCATCTGGAGGCATCTTCACTCACATGACTGAAGCCTGGGCTGGGATGACCTGACGGCTTGGCTTAGCTGGAGCTGTCAACAGGAACACCTACATATGGCCTCTCCACATAGCCTGGGCTTCCGCACAGTATTGTGGCTTCAGGATAGTTAGATCTCTTACCTGGTACCTCAGGGATCCAAGAGCAAGTGTCCTAGCAGCAAGGCAGAGGCTGCACAGGCCTTCTATGACCCAGCCTCGAATGATACATAGTATCGCTTCTGCCATTCTTTACTAGTTGAAGCAGTCAGTGTTCTAAGAAAGGGAACAAAGACCTCACCTTTTGATGGAAAGACAGACAAAGAACTTACAGCCATTTTTTAAAACCACCACACACAGATCACCTCTAAACCCTGTCCTTATCACCACTGAACATGAAGCTGTTACCAACACCACTTGCCCAACCCTGTGTCTTCAGAGAAAGAGGAAGCAGTTCCTCAGGAAAACACTGCAAACATTTGCACCAACCCCCAAGAAAGTCCCCAAAATGGAGAGAAGAGTCTAAGAAAGGGCCTGACTGACTTTTCTGGGTCTCATTAACATCTTAAGGTCATTTGTTCAACAAATACTTACTAAAACCTGCTTTGCTATGTGCTCAACATGCTTAATACAGCAACTGCAAGGAGCTTACAGCATATTGAGAGACAAAACGTGGGTGTAGAAGCTTTATTACCACACAAGAGTTACACAGCATCCAAGGCCACCAAGAACAGGAGTCTCTGTACCAGGAATTCCCCCATGGATCCCAGACACTTCTTGTTTGCTGTGCTGCTGCTAATTTCACACACAGCAGTCCTTGATAACAGGGGCTTCCTCAGGACAAGTCCTCTCTCAGACTGGTGGCACCAAGGACAAGGGCCCAATCTCTCCCATTCGATGAAGTACCAGACGATGAAGACAGGACTGCCTCCTTCTGCAGTACCATTCTGCACCCTTCTTCCCTAACCCTCACTCCACTTCCCTATTGCCCAGTACTGGAACCTAGCTGTACTTGCAAGATACTCACAGGAACTAGAGAAACAAAAGGCAAAACCAAAAGACCAAAATTAGTAGCTGAAAAAAAAAAGACATAAAGAAGAAGCCAAGAAAGGTAGAGATATGGGAGTGGCAGGAAAATGGGACAAAACCTTTCATGGTCAAGGACATGGGGCAAGTGAGAGATGAGGGCCAGACAACTGGAGAAACGAATGACAGGTAGGAGGAAAAGAGACAGCAGTGAGGTGACTCATCACCCTCACCCCAAAATACCACTGATGCAACAGGCAGGCTCCTCGTCGCATTAGACCTGTTATTACTACAGCACGCTGAGGGCTCAGCCCACTTCCCTGCCAAACAGTCCCTGGGAATAAGACTGATCTCCCCTGGTAGGTAAGACACAAGGTTTGCTGGGGGAGTAAACGGCTCCTCTCTCAGTCCAGGGGGATCCCCTTTCCTTTTGGCGATGCCCTCTCCAAGACCAGGGCGAGAGCCTTCCTCTCCAGGAACACCTAGGCTTACACAGTCCACTTCAGGCACCTGCAGAGAGAGAGGAAGCCCAGGATAAGGAGAGAGGCCTGCTGAGCTGTGTGGGTAAGAGGGAGTGGGTATGACCCGAATAAGGCTCCAAGCTCACCTGGTCTCCTGGTGGGTACCCAGACAGCGTACCGTGCAATACCGGGCGCCACAGCTGACACAGGTGTATGGGGAAGGGAAGCCGCAGACGGCACAGAAGGGGCGCTGGGGCCGGGATGGGGGTCCTGCACAGGCTGTCAGGTAGTTAGGGCCCTCGGCCACACTCAGGTTCTGCATAGACAAGAAGGGCAGGCTCTGTGACTCCTCCTCCCACCCATGCAGTAACCATCCGTGGGGTACAGGGACCCCCAGGCTCATCCCTGCCTGGAGAAGCCCTCCCAGGCAGCTCTTTTCTCACCTGCTCCTCCAAAAGCGCCTGAAAGTTTTTTCGGAAGCGCAGTTTAAAATGATCACCTCGAGTTTTCTTTTTTTTCTTTCCTAGGGGTCAAGAGCAATTAGTTGCTTGCCATTTGCCAAGACACATACCATTCTTTTCTGTCTCATTGCCCTGATACCCACTTATCCTGTGTTCTGTCTGCCTCCCTCTACCAGCCTTTCCCCTCTACCCCCCACTTCTCAAATCCCAGCCTAACTCTGTCTTCATAATCCCCAGATTTAAAGCTTTATGTGGGAGCTAGAAAGGGTCTCAGAACTTATCAACTCCAGCTTCTCTATTCTACATACAGGAGAGGAAGAAGAAGTACAGAAGGGGTAGCAGTTGGCTCACAGTCAGAGGGGCCGGTCACTGGCAGAGCCAAAAGGGCTGCTGGATCATCTGCGCCCCAGCCTGATGTTCTTGCCACAACGCTGACCTTGACAGACTCTTCCCCCTTCCTTTCAGCCTCGGCTCCCTCTCCCCAAAGCCTCTTTCCTCCTCCTACCCGCCTCACCAGTCTCTGTGTCATCATCAAACTGAGGCAGCCTCTTGCCAAGCTGGGGGAGTCCTGCGTGGGGATCGTCCTGGAAGTTGTCATTCTCCAGTGCCTCAAGCTGCCTGTTGATGCGGCGCTGCCGAGCCGCCCTGTCCAGCACCCGCCGCTGTCCGGGGTCCTGGGAGCGAACTGGATGGTGCAGGGCAAGAAGAATTGAGTCAGGGGCAGAGCGAGGGGCAAACAGAAGAGGGAAGCTGGGGCCGCCTTGGCTCTGGGCAGTGAGTGGAAGATGTCAGGGGCAGGGAGCCACAGTGCTCTGGTACCATCCAGATCACCAAGCCTTGGCCCTACTTCTCTGTTCTGGCTTTGCTTCCTTCCCAGCTAAGACTACTATTTCAGCCACTCATGCCCTAGCCTTTTCTCCCAATCCCAGAGCCAGCCAATGAAATGCTTCCATGAGACCTCTCAATGCTGGCAGAAATAACATAACCATACCAATGGAGGACACTATACATTTGGGGTTTCCAGGCTCAAGTGGAACCTTAATACACTTGGTCTCTACATTGAGCAGTCTCAGTTCCTACCACAAAGGATACAGGGGCCACCCACATGTAATGACGCTCATCTTTCAGCCCACCCTGAGACAGAAGTGCATGGGTACCTGCCTTCTCCCCATTCCAGGTGGACACAGTCCCCTAGTCCCACTGCTCAACCCAGCCCTACACCCCCAGAGTCCCCTCCCTCTTGCACTTTCTACCCCCCTCTTCAACTGGTATTTTCCCTTCAACAGGAAACCTGCTAAACTCGTGTGTCTACCCAACTTTACAGCCACTCTGTTTGAAAGAGTGCTCCCTGTGATGTTTCATCTCCTCACCTCCCATCCACTTCTCAACCCCCAACAACCCAACTCCCACCTGACCATTCAGTGGAAACCGCTCACACTCAGGACACTGGTAACCTACTGCCAAGTCCTGTGTGCATTTTTTAAACCCTCCTTTCACTTGAGCTCTCTGCACCCCGAGACTTTGCTGACTGCCTCCCTTGGATTGAAACATTCCCCTCCTTTGCTTCCATGACATGACTCCAGGTTCTCCTCACTCTCTGGGTAGGTTTCCCAGTCTCCCATCTTAGCTGCCCTCCTTGCCTTTAAGCAGAGGATATGCTGGGAGAGGGGAATTTTTAATCCAAACACTGGGCCCTAACTATCACCCACATGCAAATGACTCCAAAATTGATGCTCCCAATTCAGAACCCTCTCCTAAGCTCCAGAACTGGCTGTTCAACTGGCTGCAGGGAATCATCTACTGGCCCCACTGACATGGCAACTGAAAATTAAAAATCTACCCATCAAGTCTGCTTCTCATCCCTGAGCTTCTCTCTAAGTAAATGGATCCATCTACAAAGACGTCCAAACCAGAAACCAGGAGGCCTTTCAAACTTCTTTTTTCATTGCCACATTCGCTGTTCACCAACTTCCCATAATGCTACACATAAGTTCTCTTTATTCATTAAACAAGTGTTTACTGAGGCATGCCTGTAACCATAATAATAGTAGCAGCAGAGTCCGCAGCTACCACTTTCATATGCCAGGCACTATACTAAACCCTTAGAATACATTAAATCATTTAATTCTCCCAACTACCCTATGAGACAGGTATCATTATCATCCTCAAGTTACTGAAGTTCAAAGGTGAAGAAGCTTGCCCAAAGGCCACAGCTAGCAAGTGGCTGGGTCAGAATTCAAACCCAGAACTGTCCAGATCACCACACTGGACTGCCTCCCGAGTGCCTGGCAGTGAGCTAGGTTCTGGGAATATAGCAAGAGCTTAAAAAAAAAACAAACAAAAAAAACAGTCTAGGGGGGTACGAATGGTTAAACAAACAAGCACAGTCCAGCAGAGGATATGCTGGGAGAGAGGAATTACAAAGTACTATATAGCACAGCTCTACTTTGTCCTGTAAGGTCGCTATGAGTCCAAACTGACTCGATGGCAACAGGTTTTATACAGCACATCAAAGGAGCACCTCTCCTGGCCTTGGGAGGGTCAAGAAAGATTTCCCAGAGAAAAGTAAGTCTAGGCTGAAGCCTGCCTGATGAGGAGAAGCTAGCCTGAATTGGGGAGAAGAGAGGGCATCTCAGGCCTGGATGGGAGACTGTGGTGCTTCAATAAACTGAAACAAGTTCAGTATGGCTGGTATGTAGACTGTGTGTCGGGGGGACAGGGCAGGCAGACCATTAAGAGATTTACTTTTAAGAATCTGAAGGAGTTTGGATTTGGGGGTTTTATGGGGAGGGTGATAGAGACCCACTGATTGGGTTAACTAGAAAATCAATATGGCAGCAGCGTTCAGGTCTTCATCTTTTATCTAGACTACTCGATAGCTTCCTAAACTGGCCTTACAGCCTCTAGACCTGTGCTGTACAAGAAGGTAGCCACTAGTCACATGTGGTCATTTACATTTAAATTTAGGTTAAAAGTAAGTCAAATTTAAAATTCAGTTCATCAGTCATACTAGCCACATCTCAAGTCAATAGTCACATGTACCAGATTGGACAGGGGAGATTAAGAACATTTCTATCATCCCAGAAATTTCTACAGGACAACACTGCTCTGATCTTTCCAGTCTATCCTCCACACTGAAGCCAGAACTGCCTTTCTAAAAGATAAATTTTAAATCGGTCACTCCCCTGTACTAAAAGCGTTTGATGGCTACTGACTGCCCTATGCACAGAGTTCAAACTCTTTGGCAGTTTCTATAATGCCTTTCTAAATGCAGCCTTTCCCCAGCCCCTTGACTTCTTGCTTTTTCTCTGCAAGCTCTAAATTGTGAATGTAGCTTCCTAAGCAACTTGCTTTTCCTTGTTTCCCTACTTTGCACATGCGGTTCCTGCTGCCAGGAGTCCCCACACACCTCCACTGAGCGAAACCGTAACTGGGTCTTCAAGATTTAATTCAAAATAGAAGTGACACAACAGACAAGTGCACACCTATGTTCACTGCAGCATTATTCACAATAACAAAAAGATGGAAACAACTGAAGTGCCCATCAAGGGATGAATAGATAAGTAAGATGTGGTACAGACATACAGTGGAATACTACTCAGGGACAAAGAAAAATGAGTTCCCAAAACATCTTGGAAAATGGATGAATCTGGAGGACACTGTGTCGAGTGAAATAAGTCAATCACAAAAAAACAAATATTGTATGTTCTTGCTTATGTGAAATGACATGAACAGATAAATACACAGAAATTAATAATCATTAGTGGCGACCAAGGGTGGAGGCAGAAGGAGGCGGAATCACTCTCTCGATATGAGACGCTTATTTTTGTTGTTGGGAAAGGTAACACTGGATGAGGGTGAAGTGTACACATATTGACGAAGGTAAACAATGTCACTAAAATGCACATTAAGAAAAAAGGTCCTGTCGGTAATTGCTAAACCAAAAACCAAATCTGTTGCTGTCTACTTGATTCTGACTCATAGCAACCCTACGGAACAGAGTAGAACTGCCCCATATGGTTTTCAAGGAGAGACTGGTGGATTCGAACTGCTGACCTTTTGGGTAGCAGCTGAGCTCTTCATCACTGCACCACCAGGGCTCCGGTAATTGCTATGCCATATGTAATTTTGAAACAACAACCAAAAAATGTGTATGAGTAGGTAGATATATATGTGTATAGGCACGTATATATAAGTGTATACGTGTATATACGGATATGCGCATTATGTATATGTACACGCATGTATGTGATCATATGTATATATATTCATATACATGGTAAAGCACATATAAGGCACAGATACAAATGCTTCTTAGACGTAATCAAACACCTTGCAGGACTGGATTTCTAGGTTTGAAGGATTAGGACCACAATGTCATGGAAGATCTCAATCAATTGGCATAATACAGTTCATGAAGTTATGTTCTATATCCTAGTTTGGTGAGTATCGTCTGGGGTCTTAAAGCTTGCCAGCAGCCATCAAAGATACAACTATGGGTCTCTACTTGTCTGGAGCAAAAGACAAAGAAGGAAATCAAAGACTCAAAGAAGAAACAAATCTACAGTACAAATAGTCTACAGGAACCATAGCCTCACCTACCCTGAGACCAGAAGAACTAGATGGTGCCCGGTTACCACTACTGATCTTCTCATCAGGGCCACAACAGATGGACCCTGCTAGAATGAAAGAAAAATGTGGAACGGAACCTCGAATAACTCTAAAAAAAATAAAAAATAAAAATAAAAAAACCCGACTTACTGGACTGGTTGAGAATGGGAGACTCCTCAAGACTACTGCTCTGAGATACTCTTCAAACGTGGAGCAGAAACTAACCCCTGAGGTCACCTCGAAACGAAGCTAAGCAACAGATCGGCTCAGGAAATAATGAGTATCAGCCATAAGTACTGTGCTCCTTTAAAAAATCTATATGAGACCAAACGGTCACCAATTGCTTTAAAACAAAGACGAGAATGTAACGGGGCAGGCAAACTAGATTAATGAAAACGGAACAACCCGAAGAAAGGAAATAATGAAAATGTTCAGCCTTTGTGAAGATAAGGTAACCAGTGCCACTGAACGATTTGTGTAGAAATTGTTGAATGGGAACCTAAATTGCTGTGTAAACCTTCACCGAAAAAGTATTAAAAAAAAAAAAAAAAAGATTGAATTCAAGCCTTTCTTTCCCGCCAACGCCTCCCGGCCCTCTCCGTGCCAGAGGCTGGGTTGCATGCCGCTCCTCCCTGCATTCAGGCACTGTGCTTCCCTCTGCAATAGCACGTATCACTCTGAAACGCAAAGGGAGATCTGCCCGTTTGTCTCCCTCCTAGAAAGCCAGTTCCTGGATGACAGGGATTGTTTTCCTCTCCCCAGCCCAGCGCCCGGCTTGGAGCAGGTATCAATAGGACGGAACGGTTTGGGGCTGTCCCGACGACAGGACCCGAGGGCCGGGAAGTGATTTGGGATGAACAACTGGGTGAGAAAATCCTAAACCAGATTCCAATTTCGGAGGGATAGGTGGGGGGCGAACCGCCGGGGGCTCACCTACCCGAAGTCTTCTTCTCCACCATTTCCACAACCCAGCTGACGGAAGAGCCTGCCGCGCATGCGTGCTAAGCCACCGGCTTTGGTAGGGGCACCTTCACTTCCGGCGGCGTGTGTTTCGGCACGTGACCAGAATAACTGCGAAACTTTGCCTCACTACGTGGTGTTCCCTTGGAGACAAGAAAGCTTTCCGCCATATTTCATAGGGGCAATGCTACTTCCGGTCTCAGTGTGGTCGTGTATGTTGTGGGACCCCTGACGTGGGTCGAAAAGGTGGTGCTGGTGGTCTTCAGGAAAACGTCATTTTCATTTTCCTTTGGTCGTTCGGATGATGCCATCATCACAAAAGCAGCCCCCAGAGCCTCTCCCGGGGCAGTAGAGGTGGTGGGCTGGACTACCAGTGACATGGGACAGCTCGAGTGGGAAATCCGAGAGGTCCCTAGTGAGCCTCTGACGAAACCTCGACTCCCAGCTCCCTTGGGCCCCAGTCCCGCCGCAAACTCCTCGGCCTTCTCCCACCCTGCCGGCCCGCTCCACGCGTCTCCGCTTGGCGCGCCCCCACCCCCGGCTTCCCGCGGCTTCCGCCCCGCCGCTCTAAGCAGGGCTGCTGCAAGGACCCGCCTCCGCCTCCCGCCGGGCTCTCGGCGAGTGGTCACTTCCCCTCCACTTCCCGAGCTCCGGTTTCCTCATCTGTCAAGCGGTGGTGGGCCCGGCTGGCTCGGACAAAGTCCTCAGCTCCAGGACCGCCGGCCCCAGCCACTGCTGCATCTCCCGCCTCCCGACCCGGCGCCCCCGCCGCTCGCTCCCGCGGCCCGCGCCCCCGCGCGCCCGGCCCCGGCCCCGGGACAATCCTCGCCTTGTCTGGGGCGCCGGCATCTCGAGTTTTCTGTAACCTCCGGTTACGCTTTCTTTCCAGGGCGGGGCCGCAGCCCTGCTCCTCCTCGCAGCGGGGCTACACAGCAGCCCCGGCCCCCCTTCCCGGAGCCCCCTTCGGAGCTGGGATCCCGGCGAGCAGCCCAGCCTGGTGTGGGCCTGTGTGCCGTCCCGCCCGCTCCCCGCCATGGCCTCCTGGGGCCCAGGAGCCCGGCTCCTGCTGTTGCTGCTGCTGCTGCTGCCACCGCCTCCTGCGACCTCGGCCTCGGACCGTTCTCGGGGCAGTGACCGTGTTAACCCAGGTGAGCACCTGAAGGGCCCGACTCGGGCAAGTGGGCATCAGGCTGACGTGTCTGCCAGCCGGGGGTGGCCAGCCTCTCCCCTGCCCAGCGCGCTCCTTGGGGCTGAATCACGCAGCCACTCGCCCACTTCCCACCCTGAAGTGTCCAGCCTTCCCAAGCGAACTGTCCGAATTCTTGGGTGTCACTTCTACCCTTCTCTTACAGGAGGTTGGATTTCTCCCTGGCTGTGAGGGAATGGGGAAGAAGAGGAAAGGGACAGTAGTTGGGTCGGTGGGAGGGTATGGGAACCCGCAGAGAGCTGGGAGGGAACGCACGCACCGAGGACTTCGAGTTCAGGGGGTGGGTCCTGAGTGCCAATTCTGCCGGTGGCAGAGAGGCTGCTGGTAATTACGGTGGCCACAGCCGAGACGGAGGGATACCGGCGTTTCCTGCGGTCGGCAGAGTTCTTCAACTACACTGTGCGGGTGAGAAGACGGGTGGGCCTCATGGCCACTGGGGAGGGGGGTCGCAGCAGGAGGGGTGGGCTGAGGGCTGGATGCCTGGGTTCCCACGGTGAGCCTGGTCAGGAGGACCCACCGGGCCAGCTGAGACTCTTTGACATGGTGGGCCTCCTTCACAGACCCTGGGCCTGGGCAAGGAGTGGCGAGGAGGTGATGTGGCCAGAACTGTTGGTGGAGGACAGAAGGTCAGGTGGCTGAAGAAGGAAATGGAGAAATACAGAGACCAGGAGGATATGGTCATCATGTTTGTGGACAGGTAAAGGGGCCAGGTGCAGAGAGGGTGGTGAGGAGAGAATAAGGAAGCCAAGATTCTCTGGCCAGCCTGTTCATCCTCCCCTTCCTCGCTCAGCTACGATGTGATTCTGGCTGGCAGCCCGACAGAGCTGCTGAAGAAGTTCGTGCAGAGTGGCAGCCGCCTGCTCTTCTCTGCAGAGAGCTTCTGCTGGCCAGAGTGGGGGCTGGCAGAGCAGTACCCTGAGGTGGGCACGGGCAAGCGCTTCCTCAACTCTGGTGGTAAGTGACGGAGTGCCCGAGGGGGAGGAGACGAGCGGTGGGCCATGGAGTGGTCCAGGTGCCTGAGGGCTGGAGAGGGAGTGGGGAGAGATGTGTGGGACCCTGGAAGTCTTGGGGTCAGCGCCTCTCCCTCCCCCAGGGTTCATCGGCTTCGCCCCCATCATCCACCAAATTGTCCGCCAGTGGAAGTACAAGGATGACGATGATGACCAGCTGTTCTACACTCAGCTCTACCTGGACCCAGGCCTGAGGGTAGGGAGGGACAGGAGTGTGGGGTAGCCTGCAGCTCTGCAGGGGTGGGAGGCTCAGGCTGAATGGGAGGGGAGCGAGGTAGGAAGTTTGGGAACCATGTGAAGAGAAAAGAGTGCGGAACGATGCTGCCACTGCCCTCCCTTTAATGAGCTGCCCCATCTCATCCCACCCAGGAGAAACTCAGACTTAGTCTGGATCATAAATCCCGGATCTTTCAGAACCTCAATGGGGCTTTAGGTGAGGAGAAAAGACGACCAGGGGTCAGAGATGGGCAATAAGAGAGGCCTCTGCTGCTGGAGGTCTTGTACGTGGCGGGGGGCTCCTGGTAGAACTGGGGTGGTCTGCAACTCATCTTTGTGGTTAACATCATCAGATGTCAGAGCGGCTGAGAAAGTAAGTTGCACTGTGCTACGACAGCAATAAAAGTGGTGGTTGTCATTGCTAACATGAATATGTACTGTGTCACTCCGCAATTCAGATGAAGAGACTGACTCTAAGGGACTAGTAACTTGCCCTAGGTCACAAGGGATTAGGTGGGGGAGCTCTCCAAGGTGGTACAGCTTGCTCAGAACCCTAGGGCCTATTCCTGATCCTGCAGAGCCACAATCTAGGGGCCCTTTGGCCCAGGCTCCCCTTCATGGCCTAGGGAAATTGGGGGAACCTGTTTCTTGGCAGCCTCAAGAGAAAGGGAGTCTAAAACCTGGTCTTTCTTCCCCAGATGAAGTGGTTTTAAAGTTTGATCGGAACCGTGTGCGTATTCGTAATGTGGCCTATGATACACTCCCTGTTGTGATCCATGGCAACGGTCCCACTAAGGTGCCCCCAATGGCTTATACCCTCAGAGGCCTGTCCCTACCCAGCCCCAGCCCCGCCCCAGCCCCGCCCCTGCCCTCAGTCCCTGCAGCAGAGATGCTAGGAGTGGGTTAAAGTGTCCCGTCCTCTTTCTCCTGCCCGTCTCCCTGTCTGCCTGACTGCCCTCACCCCCACTCCTCCTCCTCAGTCACTCCGTCTCTCCCCAACAGCTCCAGCTGAATTACCTGGGAAACTATGTCCCCAATGGTTGGACTCCTGAGGGAGGCTGTGGATTCTGCAACAAGGACCAGAGGACACTCCCGGGGGGGCAGGTGAGGAGGGGTGCCAGGGCGTGCAAGTGCGCTGCAGCCAGGGGCACAGGAAAGCATGCTGGGAGCAGTGGTGGTGGTGGGCGAAAGCTCCCCGGTGCCCCTAACCTGGGATAATGGCCAGTGGAGGAGCTGGGGCTTCCCCCAACCCCCGTCATGTTGTGTTTTCCAGCCTCCCCCCCGGGTGCTTCTAGCTGTGTTTGTGGAACAACCTACCCCGTTCCTGCCCCGCTTCCTGCAGCGGCTGCTGCTCCTGGACTATCCCCCTGACAGGGTCACCCTTTTCCTGCACAACAACGTGAGACACCCTGGCAGGCTTCTCCCTGTGGGCCCTCCCATGGGACCCTTCCCCAGCCCTGAGTAGAACTCCCTCCAGCCAAGGCTTCCCTGTGCCCCCGTGTCAAACGCCTTCCTACGTCTTCCCATCCCCCACCCACCCCCATTCGTCAGGCTCATCTTTTCTGCTGCTCAGCCCCCCATGTTTTCTCCAGGAGGTGTACCATGAGCCTCACATTGCAGACGCCTGGCCCCAGCTCCAGGACCATTTCTCAGTTGTGAAGCTGGTGGGGCCAGAGGAGGCCCTGACGCCAGGCGAGGCCAGAGACATGGCCATGTAAGTGGGGGGGTGGGGGGCATGTGCACCACTGAGTGTATTCGCCCGCCTCTTATCCTCCCCACTGCCCAGCCCAGCTTTTCCTCCACCTGGTGTTAGCACCCCTCAGACGCCACCCGTCCTGCCCTCCTCCCAGCTCACAGATAAGCGAGAGCCTAGGGGCCCAGGGAAGAAACATACTGGCTTCCCCTCTGCCCCCCAGTCTCTTTTGTCTCCCCTCCTTTTGCTGTGTTTCCACCCACTTTCTTCCTTTTCTACTCAGAGGGTGGGTGGGGAGGGATCCCACTTGCCCTGTTTTCCGATCCTCTGTGGATCTGTCATTTCCAGGGACAGTTGTCGGCAGGACCTCAGCTGTGAATTCTACTTCAGCCTGGATGCTGACGCCGTCATCACCAACCAGCAGACCCTGCGCATCCTCATTGAGGAGGACAGGTCACTTGTCCAGCTCAGCCAGAAGCCCCCAGATAGTCCCCAGGGACCCCAACTCCCTTCCTGGCATGAGGCGCCCCAAGGCCTCATCCCTCTGCCTAGCCCTTACTTCAGCCTCATCCACAGGAAGGTGATAGCTCCCATGCTTTCCCGCCACGGAAAGCTGTGGTCGAACTTCTGGGGCGCGCTGAGCCCTGATGAGTACTATGCCCGCTCTGAGGACTACGTGGAGCTGGTGCAGCGGAAGCGAGTGTGAGTCTGCCTCCCTCTGACCTGGGCCTATTTGGACCCCAGCGTCCTCTCCCAAGCCCCCATTCTTAGGTTGTGGTCACCAGTCAGACACACAGCTTTGGCAGGGTGGGGACTGACTGGGTTAGGTAGGAGATGAGGTGGTTGTGACCAGCAGTGCTTGACAGGGCTCAAGGAGCAGGGTGCCCTGAGGGAAGCGGCTCCCGGGATGAACCGCGTACCATATTGGGGGTCCACCATGCTAGCTGACTGTAGTGTGGTGCCTCCAGGGGCGTGTGGAATGTGCCCTACATATCCCAGGCATATGTGATCCGTGGGGAGACCCTGAGGACAGAGTTGCCCCAGAAGGAGGTATTCTCCAGCAGTGACACTGACCCTGACATGGCCTTTTGTAAAAGCCTGCGGGACAAGGTGAGCAGGACAGGGCCTGGGGTATGGGGCCTGGGGCCCAATGCTGGGATGGCAGCAGCCACCAAGGGTCTCCTTCACCCTTCTCCTCTGACCTCCACTCCAGGGCGTCTTCCTCCACCTCAGCAATCAGCATGAATTTGGCCGGCTCCTGGCCACTTCCCGGTACGACATAGACCACCTGCACCCCGACCTCTGGCAGATCTTTGACAACCCCCTGGTGAGTAGGGGGCCTCTCCCTCAGAGAATGCACGTGCCTGCTGTTCATTAGAGAATGACACCATGGCTGAGGAACACCCCCTGTTCAGAGCCTGAAACTGCCAGGGAGAGGCAGGCCCAGGGCCCAGGGCTTTCTAGGTGGGTAGAGAGGGCGCACATCTGAGGTGCAATCTCCTGACACTCCCAACCCCTCCCAGGACTGGAAGGAACAGTACATTCATGAGAACTACAGTCGGGCCCTTGAAGGGGAAGGAATGGTGGAACAGGTGAGCCCCACTCAGGACCCCTTACACCCTGATGGCCATGGCCTCTTGAGCCCACCACTTGGATTCGTTTCCAAACTGGGTTCCCCCAGATGCCTTAGAAGTACCTTAGGTTTTCTGCCCGAGCAAGATGAAGACAAAGGCTGAGCAGATAGGGCTTCAGTCCCCACCCCACGATCTCCTCTGCATTAATCACGGTTATTCCTCTTTGTCCACGGGGTGTGGTGGTGTTACGGGTGAAATCACATTTTTAAAAAAAGGATGCACTGTTGTACCAAAGTTTGAAAACCACTATCCTAGAACCTGGGGCTTCAGGGCCCTGTTGCCTACCCGCTTATGCTTTGCCAGACCCCTCTCAGCCCTGCTCTTCCCTTCACGCCACCCTTCTCTGTCCCAGCCTTCCCTCCCGCAGCCCTAGTCATGGCCCATGCCCAAGCTCAGTCCCCATCCCCCCAGCTTCCCTCATCTTCTGGCTTCCCTTTCTCCTCCCTGCCTTGTCTCACCTCCATTTGCTGCCTGTCCCCTGCCCTGTGTTCTCAGCCGTGCCCAGACGTGTACTGGTTCCCACTACTGTCAGACCAAATGTGTGACGAGCTTGTAGAGGAAATGGAGCACTATGGCCAGTGGTCAGGAGGCCGGCATGAGGTGAGGGGGGGCGTGGGGACGATCTGGAGAGGAACGAGGATCCCCAGGAGGAGGGAGAGGCTGAGGGAGGGATAGGATCAGGAGGGTGGGAAAGGGGTACCCAAGGGAGAGGGGTCCGTAAGGGACACAGCTTCGTCCATCCATCCATCCATCCATCCATCCATCCATCCATCCATCCATCCACCCATCCACCCATCCACCCATCCACCCATCCACCCATCCACCCATCCACCCATCCACCCACCCACCCACCCACCCACCCAACAGATATTTACTGGGCATGTCCTAAATGCCAGCCACTGAACAGGACAGTGCAGGTACGATGATGAATTGTGCAGGCCAAGCTCTGCCCTTCTAGAGCGTGCCATCTGGATGGGGGAATGAATAAGGAACAGCAACAATCCAAATGTTGTGAAAGCCACAGGGGGGCACTGTGCCCAGGCTGGGGGGAAACCAGGGGGCCTCACAGAAGAGGTGACATCTTAGCTGAGACTTAAAGGGCCAGTAAGAATGAGTCAAGCCAAGAGGTGGTTGAGAATACTGTTCCTGAACATAAGTTTTAAGGCCTGAAAGCAAGAGGAGGGAGAAGGCTGGTACTACCCCTGCAGGGGCCATGCCCAGAGGATGTGGGGTGGCTCAGTGCCCACTGCCCACAGGATTCCAGGCTGGCTGGAGGCTACGAGAACGTGCCCACAGTGGACATCCACATGAAGCAGGTGGGCTACGAGGACCAGTGGCTGCAGCTGCTGAGGACGTATGTGGGGCCCATGACGGAGAGCCTATTCCCTGGCTACCACACCAAGGTGGGCCACTGCTCCTGCTGTTGCCTGCCTCCTCCACCCTCCTGCACCCCTCGCCCCAGGCTGGAAGTCCCCATGCAGAGCCGTTGTGGCCCCATGGCACCTGGGTCCCGAGACAGAGAGACTGCAGGAAGGCAACCTAGGGAGGGACACAGCCAGGATGAACCTGGGGCTCAGCATGGCTCAGCTCTGACACCAGTTAGCAGTGAGACCGCTGCAGGGCCATGGCCTGAGGAGCCTGTGCTGCCTCTAACTAGAGGCTGTCACCTCCTTAAGGATCCCTGGAACTCACGGCCGCCCAGCCTCTTCTCTCTTGTCCCCACAGACCCGGGCAGTGATGAACTTTGTGGTCCGCTACCGGCCAGATGAGCAGCCTTCCCTGCGGCCACACCACGACTCCTCCACCTTCACCCTCAATGTTGCCCTCAACCACAAGGGCCTGGATTATGAGGTCAGCCCCCACTCCACTCCCACTTCACGCCACTGCCAGAGTCCCTACACACAGCCCTCTGCTGCCCTCCCTGCCTCTTGCCTGACTTGTTCACCTTTTCAGTTTCTACTTGGTGGGTATCAACTCCTGAATCCTTCTGGAATGGCTGCCTGCTGTTCTTCCTGGGTCTCCCATCCCTCACCCCACTCCCTGTGTCTGCTCTCTCCCTTATCCCTCTGGCCTACCTCTCACCCCCACCCCATGCCATGCCTGGTGCCCCCTCCCCCGCAGACTCCCCTTGTATCTGTCTGCTCCCGCGAGTTCCCATGTCTGCTTACCCTCCCTTTCTGTTCCCTTCTCCTCTTCCCAGGGAGGTGGCTGCCGCTTCCTGCGCTATGACTGTGTGGTCTCATCCCCACGGAAGGGCTGGGGGCTCCTGCACCCTGGCCGTCTCACTCACTACCACGAGGGGCTGCCCACTACTCGGGGCACTCGCTACATCATGGTGTCCTTTGTTGACCCCTGACATTCAACCACTCTGCCAAACCTTCCCCACCACTGTGCCTTCTTGGCGGGCCTGGGTATAGCCTCCAATCCTTGGAGAGGGGGGTCTGTCTGTCTCCTCGCTTCCAGTGTGCATGTTCTGTGTGCCTGGGACTGAATGTGTCGCCTTGTTCCACAACACACGGCCCTCTCAGGAAGCTCCTGGAGCCCCCGTTTCCTCCCCTCAGACCCAAGGGGTCCTGAGGAGAGGGCTTCTGGGGGTTCCTGGTGTGATAAATTATTAAGGTTTCTCAACCTCCCACCTCCCCCAATAAAGGAGGTTTTGTAACTCTTGAGTCCATCTGTGTTCTTCCATCAGCCTATGGACCCTGTATGTCCTCCTGCCACCCAGAGTAGAGGGGACATTTCAATCTACTCCAGAAAGAAAGGGCAGAGAAGAGGGAAAAGGAGGAATAAATAGAATGCTAGATCTGTGTGGGAACCTGGAAGTTTTCCTTGGTCTTGTTTTCTCACTCCTCTGTATTGCCTGAGCTGGGGAAAGGGCATTAGGAGGGCTGGAGCAAAAGAGGATTTCACAGTAGGGTTCAGAGGAAAGCCCACCCTACGCCCAGCTCCCAAACTGTTCATGGTTCTTTAATCACTTGATGGCATTTTCTCCCTTGGATGAAGGGTCGGGGTGGCAGGGCCCATAGCTGGCCCTGTGGACAGTGCTAGGGGAAGGAAGTCCCCCTCTCTCCCCGCAAGGCATATGCTGTAATGGGGGAAGAACAGAATAGAGGCTATGTGCGTGTGTGTGTGTGTGCGTGTGGTAAAATAGACAAAAAATTCACCACTTTAGTCATTTTTAGGTGTACAGTTCAGAGGCATTAAATATATTCACAGTGTTGTGTAACTATCACCACTATTTCCAGAAATTTTACATCACCCCAAACAGAAACTTTGTACCCATTGAACAATCATTCTCCATTCTCCCCTCCCCCAGCCCCTGGTAACTACTAAACTACTTTCTGTCTCTATGAATGTACTTGTTCTAGATACCTCATATAAGTGTCTGGTTTATTTCACTAAGTATGTTCTCAAGGTTCATCCACGTTGTAGCATATATAAGAACTTCATTCCTCTTTATGGAAGAACAGTGGCCTGTTGTACGGCTGTACCGCCATTTTGTTTATCCTTTCATCTGCTGATGGACATTGGTTCATAGTCATACTGCTGTGAACCCTGGCATACAAGTGTCTATTTGAATCCCTGTTTTTCTTTTGAGTATATATCTAAAATTGGAATTGTTGGTTGTTTTAGGTATCATTAATTCCAACTCATAGTGACCCCATGTGACAGAGTAGAACTGCCCCATAGGGTTTTCTTGGCTGTAATCTTTATGGAAGCAGATTGCCGGGTCTTTCTGCCACAGAGCTGCTGGGTGGGTTCAAACTCCCAACCATTCAGTTAGCATTCGAGTGCTTAACGATTTGTGCCACCAGGGCTCCTTTGGAATTGCTGGATCATGTGGTAATTCTAGGTTTAACTTTTTGAGGAACAGTCAAAACTGTTTTCCACAGAGACTGCACCATTTTACATTCCTACCAGCAGTGCACAAAAGTTCCAGTTTCTCCACATCCTCACCAATGCTTGTTAATTTTTATGTGTTTTGTTGTTTTTATAAGAGCTGTCCTGTTGTTGTTGTTGTTAGGTGCTATTGAGTTGGTTCCACTTAGAGCCACCCTGTGTACAACAGAACAAAACACTGCCCAGTCCTGCGCCATCCTTACAATTGCCACTTTGTCAGTCCATCTCATTGAGGGGCTTCCTCTTTTTCGCTGACCCTCTACCAAGCATGATCTCCTTCTCCAGGGACTCGTCCCTCCTGATAACATGTCCAAGGTACATAAGACGAACCTTGCCATCCTCCCTTCTAAGGAGCGTCCTGGCTGTACTTCTTGAAAAACAGATTTGTTCATTCTTCTGGCAGCCCATGGCATATTCAGTATTCTTTGCCAGTACCATAATTCAAAGGCATCGGTTCTCCTTTGGTCTTCCTTATTTACTGTCCTGCTCTTGCATGCATATGAGGCAACTGAAAATATCAAGGCTTGGGTCAGGTGCACCTTACTCCTCAAGGTGGCATATTTGCTTTTTAACACTTTAAAGAGATCTTTTGCAGCAGATTTATCCAATGCAATATGTCGTTTGATTTCGTAACTGCTGCTTCCAGGGGTGTTGATTGTAGACCCAAGAAGAATGAAATCCTTGACTACTTCAATATTTTCCCTATTTATCATGTTGTTGCTTGTTGGTCCAATTGTGAAGATTTTTGTTTTCTTTATGTTGATGTGTAATCCATATTGAAGACTGTAGTCTTTGATCTTCATCAGTAAATGCTTCAAGTCCTCCTCACTTTCATCAAGGAAAGTTGTGTCATCTGCATATCACAGGTTGTTAATGAGTCTTCCTCCGATCCAGATGCCTCGTTCGTCATCATGTTTCCAGCTTCTTGAATTATTTACTCAGCATACAGATTGAATAAGTATGGTGAAAGGATACAACCCTAATGCACACCTTTCCTGATTTTAAACCAAACAGTATCTCCTTGTATTCAAAACAACTGCCTCTCGGTCTATGTACAGGTTCCACATGAGCACAACTAAGTGTTCTGGAATTCCCATTCTTTGCAATGTTTCCGTAATTTATTATGATCCACACAGTCAAATGCTTTTGGTAGTCAATAAAACGCAGGTAAACATCTTTCTGATATTCTCTGCTTTTAGCCAAGATTAATATGACATCAGCAATGACAGCCCTCATTCCACATTCTATTCTGAATCTGGCTTGAAGCTCTGGCAGTTCCCTGTTGATGTACTGCTACAACTATTTTTCAATTATCTTCAGCAAAATTTTACTTGAGTATAACATTAATGATACCGTTTGATAATTTCCACGTTCTGTTGTGCCACATCAGCAAATGAAGATCCTGAAAGCT
Organism: Loxodonta africana; assembly: GCF_030014295.1. Lineage (NCBI taxonomy): Eukaryota > Metazoa > Chordata > Mammalia > Proboscidea > Elephantidae > Loxodonta > Loxodonta africana. The sequence continues at coordinate 88,731,997 of NC_087353.1, read as the reverse complement.
TTATTCCATCCATGCCGTTAAGGTCAACTCTACTTTGAGAAGGCAACTGTCCCCCCATCATATTTTGAGTGCCTTACAAGCTGAGTGGCTCATCTTCTGGCACTATATCAGACAGTGTTCCACTACTATCTATAAGGTCTTCACTGGGCAATCTTGTCAGAAGTAGATTGCCAGGTCCTTCTTACCAGTCTGAAACCTGTCCACCATGGGTGACCCTTCTGCCATGTGAAATACCAGTAGCAGAGCTTCCAGTATGACGGCAATATGCAAGCCACCACAGCACAACAAACTGACAGACAAGTGGTGGATAGCCATTCTAGTGGGTGTGTGAAGTATCTCATCGTGGTTTTGATTTGAATTTCCCTAGTAACTAATGTTGAGTATCTTTTCATGTGCTTATTGGCAATTCGTATATCTTCTTTGGAAAATTGTCTATTGAGGTCTTTTGCCCATTTTTCAGTAGGGTTGTTTTTGTGGCTTTCGAGTTATAGAACTTCTTTATATATTCTGGATATTAATCTCTTATCATATATATGATTTGTAAATATTTCCTTCCAGTGTGTGGGCTGTCTTTTCACTCTCTTCATTATGTCCTTTGATGCACAAAAGTTTTTTTTTTTTTTTTATGTTGATGAAATCTAATTTATCTATGTACTTTTTGGTGTCATATCTTAAAAATCATTGCCTAATCCAAAGTCAGGAAGAGTTTTACCTACATTTTCTTCTAAGAGTTTAGTAGTTTTAGCTCTTAAATTTTAGGCCTTTGATCCATTTTGAGTAAATTTTTGTGTATGGTAAGGCAAGGATATAGCTTCATTATTTTGTATGTGGATATGCAGTTTTCCCACCATCGTTGAAAACTGCCCTCTCCCAATTGAGTGTTCTTGGCACCCTTGTGAAAATATATTGACTATATAAGCCTGGGTCTGTTCCCGGGCTCTCTATTCTATTCCATTTGTCTATGTGTCTATCATTATGCCAGTACAACACTGTTTTCATTACTGTAGATTTGTCATTTTTTTTTTTATTGTGCTTTAGGTCAAAGTTTACAAAAATTTATACACATTGTTATGTGACCCTAGTTGCCATCCCTATAAAGTAACAGCACACTCCCCCTTTCCAGCCCAGATTTCCCGTGTCCATTCAACCAGCTCCTATCCCTTTCTGCCTTCTCATCTCACCTCTAGACAGGAGCTGCCCATTTAATCTTGTGTATCTGCTTGAACTAAGAAGCACACTTTCACGGGTATTATTTTATGTTTTATAGTACAGTCTAATCTTTGTCTGAAGAGTTGGCTTCGGGAATGGTTTCAGTTCTGCGTTAACAGGGAGTCCAGGGGCCATGTCTTCTGAGGTTCCTCTAGTCTCAGTCAGACCATTAAGTCTGGTCTTTTTACATGAATTTGAGTTCTGCACCCCACTTTTCTCTTGCTCCATCAGGTACTCTCTGTTGTGTTCCCTGTCAGTGCGGTCATTGGTGGTAGCTGGGCACCATCTAGTACTTCTGGTCTCAGGCTGATGGAGTCTCTGGTTTATATGGCCCATTTTGTCTCTTGGGCTAATATTTTCCTTGTCTCTTTGGTGTTCTTCATTTTCCTTTGCTCCAGGTGGGTTGGGACCAATTGATGCGTTTTAGGTGGCCACTTGCTAGCTTTTAAGACCCCAGACACCACTCACCAAAGTGGGATGCAGAACATTTTCTTTAATAAACTTTGTTATGGCAAGTGACCTAGATGTCACGCAGAACCATGGTCCCCAGACCCCCACCCCTGCTACTCTCTCCCTCAAAGTGTTTGGTTGTGTTCAGGAATCTTCTCAGCTTTTGGTTTAGTCCAGTTGTGCTGACTTCCCCTGTATTGTGCATTGTCCTTCCCTTCACCTAAGATAATTCTTATCTACTATCTAGTAAACGAATTCCCCTCTCCCTCCCTCCCCACCCTAGTAACTATCAAATAATGTTTTCTTCTGTATTTAAACCTTTTCTTGAGTTCTTATAATAGTGGTCTCATGCGATATTTGTCCTTTTGTCACTGACTAATTTCACTCAGCATAATGCCTTCCAGATTCATCCATGTTGTGAAGTGTTTTGTGGATTCATCACTGTTCTTTATAGTTGTGTAGTATTCCATTGTGTGAATATACCATAATTTGTTTATCCATTCATTCACCGATGGGCACCTAGGTTGTTTCCATCTTTTTGCTATTGTGAACAGTGCTGCAGTGAACATGGGCGTGCATATAACTATTTGTGTGATGGCTCTTATTTCTCTAGGATATAGTCCTAGGAGTAGGATTGCTAGATTGTATGGTACTTCTATTTCTAGCTTTTTAAGGAAGCACCAAATCAATTTCTAAAGTGGTTTTACCATTTTACATTCCCACCAGCAGTGTATGTCGTTAAGTTTTGAAATCAGGAAGTTTAAGTACTCCAGCTTTGTTCTTTTTCAGGATTGTTTTGGCTCTTCAGGGTCTCTTCAGGTTCCATATGAGTTTTGGGATAGGTTTTTCTGTTTCCATATAAAAAGTGTGGCTGTCTTGAACCTAAGCTTTTTGTTGGTCAGAATCAGGAAAGGAGAGTCCCTGGAGGTTCATCCCAAGAAATCTTCCTGGAAGAAGGTAATGTGAAGCAGCTTTGAAAAAGAGGAGAGGAACCTCCTGAGGGTGGTCCTGCCTCCAGGGGATCATCAATCCCTTGCCCAACTGTCTTTAGGCATGCTGAGGACAGCAGGACATGCCCCTTTAGCTTGGTCTTCCCCAGCCTTGCACCAGCCTATTTTACTGAATTTATCTCCCAACTGTTCCATTCCAGAAGCCTCCAGAAGTACACCTATCCTAGAGCATCTCCTGGCTCCAGACAGGACTCCCATTCTTTCTTTTTATTGCCCGCTGGTGAAACACCTACCCAGCCTCCCGGAAAACCTCCTTTATGAAAGCCTTCTGTGATCGTTAAGGTTGTGTGTCAACTTGGCTGGGCCATGATTCTCAGTGGTTTGGCAGCTGTGATGTAGTTTGGCAGTTGTGATCACTTTTCATGATGAGATTTGATATAATGTGATCACCTGCACGATGTGATCTGCTGTGAGAAGCCAGTCAGTTGAAAGGGAATTTCCTTGGGGGTGTGGCCTGCAAGCAAAATAAGTGGACTTTTGGCAAGGCTCCTGGGCTTTTGCTTGCTCTGGATCCTGCAGCTGGCTACTGTTTGTCTGACCTCTGGCTCTTGGGACTTGAGCTAGCAGCTTACCTGTGTCTTGCCTGCTGATCTTGGGATTCATTGGTCTTAATATCCTCTTGCCAAGAGCCCTGCTGTCTGACCTGCCGATCTTGGTTCTGCTAGCCCCTGTGGCTCTTTGCATCAGGAGAAGCCTCCAGCCTGATCCACAGACTTGGGACCTTCCAGCCTCTACAACTGTGTGAGCTATTGATATAAATCTCTCTATATATATTTATATGCTTTAATGGTTTTGCATCTCTAGAAGACCTAGCCTAAGATACCTTCCTTCCTGGCAGGTGGGGTTGATCACCCGGTTGATTACTTTTCCATGTGAACTGACCATTTCTTTGTCTAGACTTTTAAGCCTATCTCATCTTGACCTCCCTCCCCCCTGCTTATATGCCTTGTGAATGGAAGTGGCCTAGCAAAGACAGGAGAAAACACCCCTTGGCAAGGTTTCTTGGCAAGGTCCCTGGAAGGGGAAGCCAGCAGGAGAGTGAGGCGGGGCTCAGGGACAGAAATGTGTGCCCAGCCTGAGCACAGGTCCTGAACATTGGGACCTGTCTCCTCCAGACTTACCATCCATTTAGTGAGTATCCACCATATGCAAGGCACCATGCTAGTAACAGGAGCCACTGTGATGAGCAGGAGACTTGTCCTTTTGTTGCTTATAGCTGTGGGGAGATGACCTTAATCAGAGAATTACTATGAGGTGCTAATAACGGGAAGTATCTTATACTAGGAATGCGTGTGACTAGGCACCTGATGGGAATGTGTGTGGGGAGAGGGGCAGTGTGTGTGACATTTCCTGGCCTGGAGAAAGTGCTGGCTTCCACAGGCCTCTGGTCAATGTTTGGGGCAGGCAGGGGTGACAATGAGTGGCATGCCCCACCAGTCCTCTACTTTTTCCACAAAGCCCTCCCTTCTGGGGTCCTCCTCCCACAAGTCCTAAGCTGCTTCTTATGGAATAAACTCTTGTACAGTGTCTCGACCCTCCAGGCCCATGGGATGACTAAGTGGTCTTTGAACTGTTCTCATTCCGTCAAGGAGCTGGGCCATTCACAGTAGGCACCACCCAGGCAACCTCCATTTTCCCAGGCTGCTGGCTACCAGCCTGGTTCCCCACAAAGGCCCAAAGTCCTAACTTCCACAAATTTCACGCACTCCCTTTCTCACCCCTAGGCCACACACCTGCAGGTTGTTTTCCTTTTACCTTAAAAACTCAGGTAGTGATTAACTCTTCCTTTCCAGGCTTATGAGGGTCTAGTGTGTGAGTCAGCCAAGGGGGTGGAAATGGGGGTGGGACAGAGGCCGGGGGTTGAGCCAAAAGGGCAGGTGCTTAAGAGCTGTGAGCACCACTGTCCAATTCCCTCCACAGAATGCCAGCCTCTTAAGCCAGGGCCTCCAAGTGGTCGCTGTCCTGCAATGGGTCTTCTCTTTCTTGGGGCTTGGTGAGTCCCGGCAGCCTGTGGGACCCAAGTTCCCGGAGCTCTGCTTTCCTATTACCTGAGGCAGGCATTGTAGGGATCTAGGGAGTACTTGAAAGAGTATGGGGGAGCAAGTGGGATGGAAGGGCCTGACCAGGAAGGAACTGGTCGGGGGAGGGAAGCCCCTCTGGCTTAAATGCCTGGGTCCTGAGCCACTGCTCTCATTCCCTTAGCCCAGGTGTGCATGGCTGTGCTCCTCTCTCTGCTGGTAGGCCGGGCCTGGATCCTAGCGGTCCTCTACCTGGTCTGGCTCTATAGAGATAGAGACTCACCTCGGACGGGAGGCCGCCGCTCTGCCTGGGTCCGCAACTGGGCGGTCTGGAGACACTTCTGTGACTATTTCCCAATCTCGGTGAGGAAACCAGGGCAAGGGGCCGGGGGATGGGGGGCAGACTGAACAGACGCTTGGGAACGTCAACCCCCAAAGCCCAATTTCACTGCCCGGTGGGGCGCGCGCCTCTGCCCTTGCAGCTCGTTAAAACCGCAGAGTTGGATCCTTCGTGCAACTACCTCTTCAGCATCCACCCTCGCGGGATCCTGGTCGTCGGGGCCTTCGGCAACTTCTGCACAGAGGCCACAGGCTTCTCTCGTCTCTTCCCCGGCCTCTGGCCGCACCTGCTCATGCTGCCCTGTTGGTTCCACCTCCCTTTCTTCCGGGACTACATCATGAGTGGTGGTGAGGAGTGCGAGGCCAGGCCACAGGACCCCCAGGCCCAGCTGTCGCCGCCTACCTCGGCTTCCTCCCTTCCTGAGATCCTGGTCCCCAACTTCCCTACGCCCCCCTTGAAGACCCAACTCTGGTTTCCCAAACTCTGCCCTCCCCCCAAGTTTGGTCTCCTCAGACAAGGCCAGTGTCTCCTACCTGTTGTCTCGGCCTGGGGGTGGCCAGGTGGCGGTCCTGGCTGTCGGAGGGCCCCTGGAGGCGCTGGAGGCAAAACCCGGAGAGCCGATCTTACGGATCCGGAATCAGAAGGGATTCATCAAGCTGGCGTTGGAACACGGGTGAGCAACTCGGGATGGCGCGGGGTGGGGCGCCCTGGCTGTCCTCAGGGGACCGGAACGGGATGAGCCCTCCCTGGGAGTCACCCTCGGCTTTCCTCCCCAGGGCCTCCCTGGTGCCGGTCTTCTCTTTCGGAGAGAACGAACTCTTCCAGCAGATCCCCAACCCGCGGGGTTCCTGGCTGCGGGCGGCCCAGGAAGCGCTGCAGTCGCTGCTGCGCGTGGCCCTGCCGCTCTTCTACGGTCGCTGGGGCCTGCTACTGCCCTTCCGTACTCCGGTCCACACTGTCGGTGAGCCTTGCGCCACCTCTGCCCAGCACTCCAGAGCCCTGCCCTCTGCCCAAGAGAGTACGCCGGGGAGGGTGGGGGGGAGTGGGCCCAAGCGACCGCCCTCTCCCGCCTCTCGTCCTGCCGGCAGTGGGGGCCCCGATCCCAGTGCAGCTGACGCCCTGGCCCAGCCAGGCCCAGGTGGACTCGCTGCACGCGCTCTACGTGGAGCGGCTCATGCAGCTCTTCGAGGAGCACAAGGCGCGCTACGGCGTCCCAGCGCACCAGCACCTCGTCCTCACTTAGGCGCGCCCTGGCCATGCCGGGACTCCCTGGGGCTTGGGGCAGGGAGTAAAATTAAAGGTGGGAAACCAGAGCCGCTGTGTGTGTGTGTGTGTGTGTGTGTGTGTGTGTGTTTGTACACAGTGGGGGGAGGTCCGGGCACGCTGCACCGGGCGGTGGCTCCTGGGTGGCCTTGACCCTCGCCAAGACCTGCAAACAGGCCCGGGGCGCGGGTCCGGATTCCGATCTGCTGCACTCGAGATTAAAGAGTCTCCCGGTGGCTTGTGGCCACCGCTGGCGCTGCAGCAGCTGCCACGCTGTTCCACGGCCACTGGGACCTTCTCCTGCTGCGACCCACTCGGCAGGCTTGCCTGCTTCTGTCTCCTCCCCACACCAATTCATTCTGCATCCAGGGGCCGCCCCTCCCTCGCACACGACTTATCCCCCAGCCCCGCCCAGCGGCCAACCTTGACCTAATGACAAAGCAAGTTAAAAGATCAGTCTGGAGACTTCTGGGCTTTTACCCACCCACCCACACTCTCCCTCTCTCTGGTAGCGAGTTACGACTCCGCTCGGCCTCTGGGGCGAGAAAGCTCTCTCAGGCGGGCTCACACCCTTCGTTTGCCCGCCGTCTGGAACCCGTAGCCCTGAGCCCTCCATCCCCTCCCAAGACCTCACGCTCTGAAGTCCGCTGGGGTGGAGGACTACCTTTTCAGCTAGCGAGGTCTTCTGTGCCTCTCTCCAAAGCTGGTGAAAACAGCAGAGCTGCCTCCCAACCAGAACTACGTGATGGGCGTTCACCCACATGGGATCATGTGCGCTGGGGCCTTCTGTAATTTCAGCACCGAAGGCAAGGACTTCTCCCTGCAGTTCCCCGGGCTTGGGCCCTCCCCGATGGCACTGGCCGGCCTCTTCAGCCTCCCAGTCTATCATGACCACCTCATGAGCACTGGTGAGCCTCTGCTGAGTGGGAGGAGGTATATCTTCTGGGAAAGTGTCCTAGAGGCTGACACCGGAGTGGGATGAGGGTGCAAGAAATGGGATGTGGGGCTCACCCTTCCTATACTAAAAGGTGGGGTGAGAGGCTGAGGAGCCCTGGAGAGGGTGGTGACTGCTCCCCAAGTATCCATGTCTACAGGAATATGTTCCGTGAGCCACCAGACCCTACACTTTATCTCATCCCAGCCCCAGCGTGGCCAGGCCTTGATCATCATCATTGGGGGTGGCCAGGAGTTCCTGTACTCGAGCCCAGGCCAGCACTGCTGTTTTCTCTGGGAGCGAAAAGGCTTTGTGCGCCTGGTGCTGTGGCATGGGCAAGTAAGTGTGAGGGCGCCCAGCCCGGGTCCGCCGCTCCCAGCATTCTGACACCTGGAGCTTTGGTTCTCTGTGGGTTCAAACATCTAGGTCCTGTCCTATGTAGGGAATGTGCCCGCTTCAGTGCTTGAGTGCCTGTGCTGTGCCAAACACCGTGTCCCTCACTGTGCTTCATCCCACTTGGAGAGACGCAAGGTCAGAGTGTACAAAGCAGGCCACTGGGACCCAGAAGCCCTCGGTTCAAATCCCTGGCACTGTCTCAAAGCAAGTGTCTTAGTCATCTAGTGCTGCTGTAACAGAAATGCCACACGTGGATGGCTTTAACAAAGAGAAATTTATTTCCTCACAGTAAAGTAGCCTAAGGAAACCCTGGTGGTGTAGCGGTTAAGTGCTCTGGCTGCTAACCAAAGGGTCGGCAGTTCGAATCCGCCAGGTGCTCCTTGGAAACTCTATGGGGCAGTTCTACTCTGCCCTATAAGGTTGCTATGAGTTGGAATTGACTCGACAGCAACGGGTTTGGTTTTTTAAAGTAGCCTAAAAGTCCAAATTCAGGGCATCAGCTCCAGGGGAAGGCTTTCATCTTTGTCAGCTCTGGAGGAAGGTCCTTGTCCTCAACCTTCCCCTGGTCAAGGAGTTTCTCAGGTGCAGGGACCCCAGGTCCAAAGGATGCACTCTGCTCCTGGCACTGCTTTCTTTGTGTATGAGGTCCCCCTGTCTCTCTGCTTGCTTCTGTCTTTTATATCTCAAGAGATTACCTCAAGACACAATCCAGTCCTGTAGATTGAGTCCTGCGTCACTAACACAACTGCCAACCATCCTCCCTCATTAACATCATAGAGGCAGAATTTACAACATATAGGAAAATCACACAATACCAGGAATCATGGCCTAGCCAAATTGATACACACATTTTTGGGGGGACATAATTCAATCCATGACGGTAAGCCTTTGGCATGTTTCTTCATCTGGGAAATAGGGCTCATGCTACCTTGCAAAAATGTACTTGTAAAGACTGAATGAGCAAATGGGTATGTGAAAGAAAGTCCAGTATACAATTGATTCTCAAGGAATGAGTCCCTTCTCCCAGACCTTTCTTATGGCCAGTCATTTGCTTAAAGGCCTTGGGGAATGGAAGCCTGAGGTGTGGGAGGGACATGCAGCCTCTGAGGTGCCGATCTTGAGGCAGTTCAGGAGCTACTTGCCTGAGGACTCACTTCTTTCTTTCCCCTTCCTAGGGCCTCCCTGGTACCTGTGTACTCCTTTGGGGAGAATGATATCTTCAAAGTTAAGGTTTCTGCTACAAGCTCCTGGTAGTACCGGTCCCAGATCATCTTCAATAAGCTCATGGGCTTTGCTTCTCAGGCCGTGGCCTCTTCTCTGCTGACTCTTGGGGCCTGCTGCCCTTCGCCGTGCCCATTACCTCTGTGGGTGAGTGCCCACCTCCAGGGAAGAAATTTGCCATCACCCATGTGGGCAGCAAAGTCCTCTCACCTCACCTACCATCTTCCTCTCCCTACAGTGGGCCGCCCCATCCAGGTACTCCAGTGCCTCAACCCCACTGAGGAGGAAGTTGACCACTATCACAGGCTCTACATGAAAGCTATGGAGCAACTTTTTTGAGGAGCACAAGGAAAGCTGTGGTGTCCCTGCTTCTACTCACCTCACCTTCCTCTAGCTCTGGCCTCACCCCCTCCTCTCCTTGAGCCCCCAAGGCCAATGCCCTAAGACCCCCCCCAACCTGTGGCTCTGCTTGATCCCCCCTATAAAGGCTAGTATGCTCTTACCACTTCTGTGCAGTGTCTGATGCCTGCCTGCTCAGGCCCAGCTCATTCCCATTTCAAGCAAGCAGACCCAGGTATAATCCATTTCCATCCTGAGTTGCTACTTTGGCTTGGGTAGCTGGACCCTGAATTCTCCCAGGGAAACTTAACTCTGTTGTGTGACCATGGATAAGCCCTGCTCCCTTTGTTCAGCCCTTCTCCCTCTGTAAATAAAGGCACCTGCTTGCTAAGAGCTATAGGACACCAGAACAGAGCTGGGGAGATGGGTTGTTTGGAAGGTTAAGCTTTGATGGATAAGCAGGGTTGAGGTAGGTGAGGAAGAGAGAGTAGATAGTGGGCTACCATAAGCAAAAGTTGAGCTCCATTAGGGGTACCTGCCTTAGGCTGGGTTCTCTAGAAAAGCAAAACTAGTGAAGCGTGTAAATACATATATAAAACCAAAAAACCAAATCTGTTGCCATCAAGTCAATTCCGACTCATAGTGACCTTATAGGACAGAGTAGAACTGCCCCATATGGTTTCCAAGAAACACCCGGTGGATTCAAACTGCTGGCTTTTTGGTTAGGAGCCATAGCTCTTAACCAACATGTCACCAGGGTTTCCAAAATGTATAGAGAGACAGGTATATATCAACTAAATTGCTCGTGCAGTTGCAGAGGCTAAAAAGTCCCAAGTCTGTGAGTCAGGCTGGAAGCTTCTCCTGATTCACGAAGCTGCGAGGGCTAGTAAGCCCAAGATCAGCAGGTCAGAAGGCAAGCCTCTGGCTCACAGGCTACGGAAGCTGATGAAACCCAAGATTGGTGGGTAAGCTGCTAGCTCAAGTCCCAAGAACTGGAGGTCAGACAAACGAGCCAGCTGCAGGATCCAGAGCAAGCAAAAGCCGGAAAGCTTTGCCAGAAAGTACACCTATATTGGATGCAGGCTACACTCCCAAGGAAACTCCCTTTCAACTGAATGGTTACCCATAGCAGATTTCATCATGGAGATGATTACAGATATCAGATCTCATTGTGCAGGTGATTGCATCGTTACATAGCTGCCAAACTACATCATAACTGCCAAACCACTGAGAATCATGGCCCAGTCAAGTGGACACACAACCTTAACCGTCACAGTACCTAACAGGCTGGAACGGAGGAGCCTTCCGGAGTGGTAGAAAAGATAGGGTAAGGTACATAGCTTGCCTCTACAGCCCCTCCTCATCCTTCATACTCCCTTGGCCTACTGTAAGCCCAGCATTATGCTAAACATGAACTCATTTGCAGGACCATTGTGAATATTAAATGATTAAGTGCTTAGAACAGAGATTGGCACAAAATAAGAACCAATGAGTTTGCTATCAACATCACAAGCTTGTCATTGGTGAAATGAGGGGGTAAAACAAAATGGTCTGTCTTAGTTATTGTCTTAGGCTGCGTTCTCTAGAGAAGCAGAACCAGTAAAACTTATATGTAAAGGGAGATTTATATCAAGGAAATGGCTCAAGCGATTGTAGAGGCTGGAGTGTCCCACATCTGTGTGTCAGAATAGGGGCCTCTCCTGATTCACGGAGCCACAGGGGCTGTCGAACCCAAGATCTGCAGATCAGACAGCAGGGCTCTTGCTCGCAGGATGCAAACACTGACAGATGAATCCCAAAATCAGCAGGAAAGACGGCAGATAAACTGCTAGCTCAGCTCCCAAGAAATGGAGGCCAGACAAAAAAGAGCCAGCTTCAGGATCCAGAGCAAGCAAAAGCCCGAGAGCCTTGCCAAAAAGGTCCATTTATATTTGATGCAGGCCACACCCCCAAGGAAACTCCCTTTCAACCCATTCATTATTCACAGCAGATCCCATCATGGAAGTGATCACATTATGTCGAATCTCATCATGGAAATGATCACATCATCATACAACTGTCAAACTACATTCTAACTGCCAAACCATTGAGAATCATGGCCCAGTGTCTTAGTTATCTAGTGCTGCTATAACAGAAACACTGCAAGTGGATGGTTTAACAAAGGGTACGAACTCCAGGAGAAGGCTTTCTCTTTCTGTCAGCTCTGGGGGAAAGTGCTTGTCATCAATCTTCACCTGGCCTAGGAGCTTCTCACAGCAGGGACATCAGGTCCAAGGACACACTGTGCTCCTGGAACTTCTTTCTTGTTGGTATGAGATCCCTCATCTCTCTGCTCGCTTCACCATATTATATCTCAAAACAGACTGACTCAAGATACAATCTAATCTTGTAGATTGAGTCCTGCCTCATTAACATAAGTACCTCTAATCCTGCGTCACTAGCATCGAGTTGAACTGCCCCATAGAGTTTCCAAAGAGTGCCTGGTGGTTTCAAACAACTGACCTTTCGGTTAGCAGCCATAGAACTTAACCACTACACCACCAGGGTTTCCCATTAGCGTCATAGAGATAGGGTTTACAACACAGAAAAATCCATTCAGGTGACAAAATGATGGACAATCACACAATACTGGGAATCATGGCCTAGCCAAGTTGACATGTATTTTTGGAGGACATAATTCAAACAATAACACCCAGCCAAGTTGACACACAATCTTAACAATCACAGTCAACTCCTTGTCAACTTGGCACCTGTACACATCTCCTTAAACCATACATAATCTTGAAATAAAGGCAGTTATAAAGTCATACTTGCGCCTAACATGATACCACTAACACACATACAATTGAAAATGCACTTGCCCTGTTTAAATGTTACATTTCATAAGTGAAAAAAAATTGATGCACAGAAACAAGGCAGAAATACTCAAAACAATTACAATCCCCATTTCTGCCACTGATCAGGTGGTGGAAACTGATATTTAGAACTATCTTCTTTCACCACTCATTCTGTATTCCCTTTGCCCTCATCAAGCACCTCAGCTGGTAGTGGTTCTGTCCCCGGTGGGGTGGCCCAAACCTTCATTCCTGAAGGGTCTGGGACATTAGTAGTCATGTCAGCATTGGGTTTTTGTAGTTTTGCATTGATCATAGGGCATGGTATTACTAAGAGACATCCTAAGGGATCTCCTGCATTCCAGGCATGTTCTTCTTTGCCTCCACTATGTAATATCAATCTTATTTCTACTTGGTAACCAGAATCAGTCACATCAGCCAACACGGTAGCTCCCTTCTTTGCCTGTAGATCCTAGGCATAAAGAGCCCAAAGTGACCAGGTGGCATTCTTAACTTTCAGTACAATGTAATCAATGATGTATCTCCAGGTGGGAGCATTCCTCACTTTGGAACTAAGGCCTTTAGACTTGCTGCTTCAAAATGATGGGGAACATGGTAAGACCAGTGAATTCAATGAGCATGGGCCCATTGCTGCACTTCATTTGCTGTGAAGTGAGTCCCTTGATCCAAAGCGATCCTATATGGCATAACATCACGGTGGATAAGGTATTCTGTTTTTTGGGGGTTTTTAAGTGCTCAGATGGTAGTTTTAAGCAGAAATATTGCAAGCAGGGAAGGCAAATCCATAATGAAAGTGTCTATTCCAATAAGCACAAAACACTGCCTTTTTGATGGGAAGTGGTCCAGTGTAATCAACTTGCCATCAGGTTGCTGGCTGATCACCTTGAGGAATGGTGTCATATTGGGGACTCGGTGTTGGTCTTTGCTGCTGACAGAGTGAGTGGTACTCAGCACTGGCTGTAGCCAAGACAGTCTCGGTGAGTGGAAGTCCATGTTGCTGAGCTCATGCATAACCTCCATCCCCTCCACCACGGCCACTTTGTTCATGAGCCCATTGAGCAATGACGGGAGTGGCTAGGGAAAGAGGATGACTGGTATTCACAGAATGCATCATCCTATCCACTTGATTGTTAAAATTTTCCTCTGCTGAGGTTACTTTTTGGTGATCATTCACATGGGAAACAAATATCTTCAGTTCTTTGGCTCATTCAGAGAGGTTTATCCACATACCTCTTCTCATACCTCCTTGTCTCCAATTTTCCAATCATGTTCCTTCCAGGTTCCTAAACATTCAGCCAAACCATTGGCCACAGCCCATGAATCAGTATACAGTCACACATCTGGCCCTTTATTCTTCCAAGCAAAGTGAACAGTCAGGTGCACTGCTCAATGTTCTGCCCATTGGGAGGATTTCCCTTCACCACTGTCCTTCAGGAAGGTTCCAGAAAGGGGTGTAGTGTTGCTGCTGTCCACTTTCGAGTGGTGCCTGCATAATGCACAGAACCATTTGTAAACCAGGCATGAGTTTTTTCTTCTTCAGTCAACTGATCATAAGGAACACCCCATGAGACCATAGGTGCAGACTGGGAGATGGAAGGTAATGTAACCAGAGTGGAGACCATGGGCATTTGGGCCACTTTCTCATCCAACTTACTTGTGCCTTCAGGTCCTGCTCAGGCTTGATCTCGTATATACCATTTCCATTTAATGATGGAGTGCTGCTGTGCACATCCAATTTTATGGCCGTGCGGATCAGACAACATCCAGTTCGTGATGGGCAGCTCAGGTCACATGGTGACTTGGTAGGCATGGTTAAGTGTTCATTCTCTACTAAGGCCCAGTAACAAGCCAAAAGCTGTTTCTCAAAAGGACGGTAGTTATCTGCAGAGGATGGCAGGGCATTGCTTCAAAATCCGAAGGGTCTGCCCTGTGATTCACCAAGAGGGGTATCCCAAAGACTCCAAACAACATTTCTATCTGTCACTGACACTTCAAGTACCATTGGATCAGCTGGATCATATGGCCCAAGTGTCAGAGCCACTTGTATGGCAGCCTGAACCTTTTGGAGAGCCTTCTCTTGTTCTGGGCCTCACTGAAAACTAGCAGCTTTTTGAGTCACTTAATAAATAGGCCAGAGTAGCACACCCAAATGAGGAATATGTTGCCTCCAAAATCCAAAGAAGACCACTAGTCATTGTGCCTACTTTTCAGTTGGGGGAAGGGTCAGGTGCAATAACTTATCCTTTACTTCAGAAGGAATATCTCAATATTCCCCACACCACTAGACCCCTAGAAGTTTCACCGAGGTGGAAGGTGCCTGAATTTTTGTCTGATTAATTTCCCACCCTCTAGCAAGCAAATGTTTTACCATGAAGTCCAGAGTTATAGACGCTTCTTCCTCACTAGGTCCAGTCAGCACAATGTCATTAATGTAATGGACCAAAGTGACGTTTCATGGAAGTGAAAGGATATCAAGATTCCTGCCGATTAAGTTATGACATAGGGCTGGAGAGTTGATGTAGCTCTGAGGTAGGACGCTGAAGGTGTATTGCTGGCCTTGCCATGTGAAGGCAAAATTGCTTCTGGTGGTCCTTTGAAACAGATATGGAGATAAAGGCATTAGCCAAATCAATAGCTGCATACCAAATACCAGGAGATGTATTAACTTGCTCCAGCAATGAAACCACACCTGGAACAGCAGCTGCAATCAAAGTCACCACCTGACGAAGTTTTCAATAATCCACTGTCATTCTCCAAGGCCATCTGTTTTTTTCACAGGCCAAATAGACAAGTTGAATGGCGATGGGGTGGAAATTACCACCCCTACAAACTTCAAGTTCTTGATGGTGGCAGTAATCTCTGCAGTCCTTCCAGGAATGCAGTATTGCTTTCAGTTTATTATTTTCCTAGTTAGGGCCAGTTCTAATAGCTTTTCCTATCATAATATCCCTTACTCCACTTGTCAGCAATCCAGTGTTAAGGCTCCTCCAGTTGCTGATAGTATCTATTCCAATTACGCATTCTGGAACTAGGGAAATCACTACAGGATGGGCTTGGGAACACGCTGGACCTACTGTGAGATGATCATGACCTAAGACTCCATTAATAACCTGACCTTCATATGCCCCTACTCTGACTGGTGGGCCACTGTGACATTTTGGGTCTCCCGGAAACAATGTCAGTTTAGAGCCAATATCCAGTAATCTCCTTTTCACCAATGAACAGTCATTCTAGTAAAAGGCTGCAGATTCCTTTGGGGAAGGCCAGAAGAAAGGTTAACACCAAGTTTTTGGCAGTGTATTGGATTCCTTCCTCAAGTAGACCCAGCCTCCCCCTCATTAAAGGGGTTGTGGCTCTTTAAATTTGCTCAAGTCTGGGAATTGATTGATGGGCCATGACTCCCTATTTTGGCGATATGAGTTAGGCTGCTGTTCATTTGATCTAGAATTCTTCTGCTTGTACAGGTCAAGTAAATATTTAGTAGATTTCCATCTATTTCACTTCTAGAGACACCATGACTAAGTAGCCAATGCCATAAGTCCATATGAGTCACACTTCTGATTACTGCTTTGACTCTGCTCTCCATTAAGTTAATCATGCCCACCTTGTCTTTGTTGATTGAGTACTGCCACTTGGCCCCTACTACTAACAGGATCCCTCAGCTCCATTGTAGTTGGGTGTCTTAAATCAGTTAGGGCAGTTCCCACTGTCAAATCTGACTTTCATAAAATAGTGATGGCAGCAGTCTGTAAGGTTGCTGGGGGCTCCTTTCACAAATTTGTTCCTCGTCGTTGTGGTAAGTGGTGTGTCCTCTGGGCACTTCATGTGTGCATCTGTGGGTCTAACCTGATAAATCCACTCTATCATGCCAATTTCCCTAAGCCTTTGGATACCTTCTTCTACAGTATGCCACGGCAGGTCTGGTACTTCAACCTGATTTAGTGTAGGCCACCATGTAATCCATGCTTCAGCGACCCAACCAAATAAACTATTAGATCCTTTCCTAACCTCTCAAGCTGAAACACTGAAAGAAGAATCTGTGCTTAGTGGGTCCATATCAATAAACTCATGTTGATCCATCTCAAAGTTCCTTGTGCCATTATCTCAAACCCTTAATAGGCATTCCCACACATATTCCCCCAGGTTTCTGTTTGTACATATTAGAAAAATCAAGCAGTTATTTTGGAGTGTACTATACCTCCTCCTGGGTCATACATCATACTTCACTTTTTGGGGCTCTCTGGGACTTAAGCCTAGTTATAGATTGTTGTTGCTGTTGTTGTTAGGTGCTGTTAAGTTGGCTCCAACTCACAGCGACCCTATGCACAACAGAATGAAATACTGCCTGGTCCTGCATCATCCTTACAATCGTTGTTATGCTTGAGCTCATTGTCGCAGCCACTGTGTCAACCCACCTAATTGAGGGTCTTCCTCTTTTCCGCTGACCCTGTACTCTGCCAAGCATGATGTCCTTCTCCAGGGAATGATCAGTCCTGACAACATGTCCCAAGTATGTAAGACGCAGTCTCACCGTCCTTGCTTCTAAGCAGCATTCTGGTTGTACTTCTTCCAAGACAGATTAGTTCATCCTTTTGGCGGTCCATGGTATATATTCAATATTCTTCACTAACACCACAATTCAAAGGCGTCAATCCTTCTTTGGTCTTCCTTATTCATTGTCCTGCTTTCACATGCATATGATGAGATTGAAAATAGCATGGCCTGGGTCAGGCTAACCTTAGTCTTCAAAGTGACATCTTTGCTTTTCAACACTTTAAAGAGGTCCTTTGCAGCAGATTTACCCAATGCAATGCGTCTTTTGGTTTCTTGATTGCTGCTTCCATGGCTGTTGATTGTGGATCCAAGTAAAACGAAATCCTTGACAACTTCAATCTTTTCTCCATTTATCATGATGTTGCTCATCGGTTCAGTTGTGAGGATTTTGTTTTCTTTATCATCAGGATTGGAGGAAGACTCATTAACAACCTGCCTTTTGCAGGTGATCCAACCTTGCTTGCTGAAAGTGAAGAGGACTTGAAGCACTTACTAATGAAGATCAAAGACCAAAGCCTTCAGTATGGATTGCACCTCAACATAAAGAAAACAAAAATCCTCACAACTGGACCAATGAGTTATAGATTAAGAAGCCAAAATGGGTGGTGGGGCTGTGTTTTGAGAACATTCACCATCGTCTTGTAAAGCATCTGCCTCAGGCGATGCCCAGGCAATGACTCTGGCAAGGGCTTTTTAGACACAGCTGAATCTCATCAGAGTGGTGAACATGCTAATGGTTTTACTGGGGAGAGTGGCTTAGCAGACAAAGATGGAGTAATCTCTTCAGAGGGGAGTGAGAAGACTGGTTCTGTTGGCAGGAGTGATTCAATGGATTTTAGGAGCTTAGCGTCCCCAGCTTCCTGATTATCAGCGCATGTGTCCACATCTCAAGTTTCAGGATCCCATTTCTTCCCAATCAATGCCCTCACTTTAACTTTAGATGCTAGTTGAGTTTGGGAATTGAGTTGGGCTTTGTACTTCAGCCACTCTTATGATAAGATTCTGGCTTTGGTTTTCAGCAATATCAGCTCTGCTACTACAAGAAACAAGGCTTTCTTTCAAGGCAAAAGTGGAAGCTTTGAGGTTGTTTATGCAGTGCTTGAGCTTTGACTCTGAAGCCCTAAGCTCGTTTCTTTCGTTCATCTCTTTGTCTAGTGAAAGGAGGAGCAACCAACCAGCTTTCTTGTACTTCTCATTATGACAAAATTGTAGAGTGGTATCACACATGCAATCACCCAGAGCCTCACCTCTCACCAATACTCGATCTCTTGGTGGTGATATGTTGTGAATCATGTCTCTTTTCAGCTTCTATTCCTTGGCCCCTTGGTGATCTTCATGTGGCATGGCATCCATCTTTCCCCATTTCTGCTTGCTTCTCCACTTGCTTAACCTGCTCATTTATATTTCAAGAGATTGATTTAAGACATACCCTACACTAATACTGCCTCATTAACATAACAAAGAAAATCCTTTCCCAAATGGCATTATAACCACTATACCCATTGCCGTCCAGTTGATTCCCACTCATAGGATCCCTATAGGGCAGAGTAGAACTGCCCCATAAGGTTTCCAAGAGTGTCCGGTGGATTCAAACTGCTGACTTTTTGGTTAGCAGCCATAGCTCTTAACCACTGTACCATTAGGGTTTCCATAACCACTATAAAAACAAAACTCAGTGCCAGCGAGTCAATTCTGACTCATAGCGACCCTATAGGACAGGGTAGAACTGCCCCTATAGGGGTTAGGATTTACAACACATATTTTGGGGGGATGCAATTTAATTCATAACATGGTCTATGGGTCCTTATGTGGCTGTAGCATCCTCTGAACTTTTTTTAAATTGTGGTAAAATATATATAACAGAACATTTGCCATTTCAACCATTTTTAAAAGTACAATTCAGTGATGTTAATTACATTCACCACTACCCATTCCCTTTTTTTTTCTCACCCTTAACAGAAACTCAGTGCCCCTTAAGCAATACCTCTAACTTTTTTTTTATTAACTTTTATTGAGCTTCAAGTGAACATTTACAAATCAAGTCCGACTGTCACATATAAGTTTATATACACCTTACTCCCTACTCCCACTTGCTCTCCCCCTAATGAGTCAGCCCTGCCAGTCTCTCCTTTCGTGACAATTTTGCCAGCTTCCAACTCTCTCTATCCTCCCATCCCCGCTTCAGACAGGAGATGCCAACACAGTCTCAAGTGTCCACCTGATATAATTAGCTCACTCTTCATCAGCATCTCTCTCCTACCCACTGTCCAGTCCCTTTCATGTCTGATTAGTTGTCTTCGGGAATGGTTCCTGTCCTGTGCCAACAGAAGGTTTGGGGACCATGACCACTGGGATTCCTCTAGTCTCAGTCAGACCATTAAGTATAGTCTTTTTATGGGAATTTGGGGTCTGCATCCCACTGATCTCCTGTTCCCTCATGGGTTCTCTGTTGTGCTCCCTGTCAGGGCAGTCATCGATTGTGGCTGGGCACCAACTAGTTCTTCTGGTCTCAGGATGATGTAGGTCTCTGGTTCCTGTGGCCCTTTCTGTCTCTTGGGCTCTTAGTTATCGTGTGACCTTGGTGTTCTTCATTTTCCTTTGCTCCAGGTGGGTTGAGACCAATTGGTGCATCTTAGATGGCCTCTTGTTAGCATTTAAGACCCCAGACGCCACATTTCAAAGTGGGATGCAGAATGTTTTCATAATAGAATTATTTTGCCAATTGACTTAGAAGTCCTCTTGAGCCATAGTCCCCAAACCCCTGCCCTTGCTCTGCTGACCTTTGAAGCATTCATTTTATCCCGGAAACTTCTTTGCTTTTGGTCCAGTCCAGTTGAGCTGACCTTCCATGTATTGAGTATTGTCCTTCCTTTCATCTAAAGCAGTTCTTATCTACTTATTAATCAGTAAAAAACCCTCTCCCCCCCTCCCTGCCCCCCTCGTAACCACAAAAGTATGTGTTCTTCTCAGTTTATACTATTTCTCAAGGTCTTATAATAGTGGTCTTATATAATATTTGTCCTTTTGCCTCTGAATAATTTCGCTCAGCATAATGCCTTCCAGGTTCCTCCATGTTATGAAACGTTTCACAGATTCGTCACTGTTCTTTATCGATGCGTAGTATTCCATTGTGTGAATATACCACAATTTATTTAACCATTCATCCATTGATGGACACCTTGTTTGCTTCCAGCTTTTTGCTATTGTAAACAGAGCTGCAATAAACACGGGTGTGCATATATCTGTTTGTGTGAAGGCTCTTATTTCTCTAGGGTATATTCCGAGGAGTGGGATTTCTGGGTTGTATGGTAGTTCTATTTCTAACTGTTTAAGATAAGGCCAGATAGATTTCCAAAGTGGTTGTACCATTTGACATTCCCACCAGCAGTGTATAAGAGTTCCAATCTCTCCGCAGCCTTTCCAACATTTATTATTTTGTGTTTTTTGGATTAATGCCAGCCTTGTTGGAGTGAGATGGAATCTCATCGTAGTTTTAATTTGCATTTCTCTAATGGCTAATGATCGAGAGCATTTTCTCATGTATCTGTTAGCTGCCTGAATATCTTCTTTAGTGAAATGTGTGTTCATATCCTTTGCCCACCTCTTGATTGGGTTGTTTGTCTTTTTGTGGTTGAGTTTTGACAGAATCATATAGATTTTAGAGATCAGGCGCTGGTCGGAGATGTCATTGCTGAAAATTTTTTCCTAGTCTGTAGGTGGTCTTTTTACTCTTTTGGTGAAGTCTTTAGATGAGCATAGGTGTTTAATTTTTAGGAGCTCCCAGTTATCTGGTTTCTCTTCGTCATTTTTGGTAATGTTTTGTATTCTGTTTATGCCTTGTATTAGGGCTCCTAAGGTTGTCCCAATTTTTTCTTCCATGATCTTTATCATTTTAGTCTTTATGTTTAGGTCTTTGATCCACTTGAAGTTAGTTTTTGTGCGTGGTGTGAGGTATGGGTCCTGTTTCATTTTTTTGCAAATGGATATCCGATTATGCCAGCACCATTTGTTAAAAAGACTATCTTTTCCCCAATTAACTGACACTGGGCCTTTGTCAAATATCAGCTGCTCATATGTGGATGGATTTATATCTGGGTTCTCAATTCTGTTCCACTGGTCTATGTGTCTGTTGTTGTACCAGTACCAGGCTGTTTTGACTACTGTGGCTGTATAATAGGTTCTGAAATCAGGTAGAGTGAGGCCTCCCACTTTCTTCTTCTTTTTCAGTAATGCTTTGCTTATCCGGGGCTTCTTTCCCTTCCATATGAAGTTGGTGATCTGTTTCTCTATCACCTTAAAAAATGACATTGGAATTTGGATCGGAATTGCATTGTATGTATGCATAGACATTTTTACTATGTTAAGTCTTCCTATCCATGAGCAAGGTATGTTTTTCCACTTAAGTATGTCCTTTTGAATTTCTTGTAGTAGAGCTTTGTAATTTTCTTTGTATAGGTCTTTTACATCCTTGGTAAGATTTATTCCTAAGTATTTTATCTACTTGGGGGCTACTGTGAATGGTATTGATTTGGTTATTTCCTCTTCGATGTTCTTTTTGTTGATGTAGAGGAATCTAAGTGATTTTTGTATGTTTATCTTATAACCTGAGACTCTGCCAAACTCTTCTATTAGTTTCAGTAGTTTTCTGGAGGATTCCTTAGGGTTTTCTATGTATAAGATCATGTCATCTGCAAATAGAGATAATTTTACTTCCTCTTTGCCAATCAGGATGCCCTTTATTTCTTTGTCTAGCCTAATTGCTCTGGCTAGGACTTCTGGCACAATGTTGAATAAGAGCGGTGATAAAGGGCATCCTTGTCTGGTTCCCGTTCTCAAGGGAAATGCTTTCAGGCTCTCTCCATTTAGAGTGATGTTGGCTGTTGGCTTTGCATAGATGCCCTTTATTATGTTGAGGAATTTTCCTTCAATTCCTATTTTGGTGAGAGTTTTTATCATAAATGGGTGTTGGACTTTGTCAAATGCCTTTTCTGCATCAATTGATAAGATCATGTGGTTTTTGTCTTTTGTTTTATTTATATGGTGGATTACATTAATGGTTTTTCTAATATTAAAACAGCCTTACATACCTGCAATATCTCTAACTTTTAAAATCATATTTACTCATGGCTTTGTGTCTATGTCCCAGACTTAAACAAGAATAATTTGTTGGAACGTAATTGGAATGCAACTATATTTGCCTTCCATTGTCCTATAAAATTTATTCAGTGGAAGAATTTTCCCTTGTTCCTGGATGAAAATTCGGGCAGTCCCATGACTTATCTGGGTCATTCTCAGGTAATAAGTCCTACATTCACTTTAAGTTGGTACAGAGAAATGTTCAGTTCATGTCTTAATCAGCACTTCCATCTTCATTCAAGGGTGGGAATATTCCCCTCTCTGGCAAAGGCTTATCCATTGCTGTAGAGTCGATAAGGCTAGCTGCAAGCAGGCATCTGCTTGGCCCAGGCGTGGAGTTTGGGGAGGAGTGGGGTAGATCTCTTTCCTTCACCTGTATTATAGCTGCTGGTATGGAGCCCTTTGGGGCTTGGTGTAGAGCAGAGGAGGAAAAGGCAGGTAAATTTCTCACCTTGGCTGGTCTGTTATAACAACTCTGTGTCCTCGGGGCCTGCAGATGTTTAAAGTAGATTCCTTTTCCTCAAGGGCACTTCATGGATTCTTTGGAGGATTCTCTTTAAGGTCCCTCTGGCAACTCCTGTGCTTCTTCTTTCTCACCCTCTTCCCCTGGTTTCTGCCCCTGTCCTCGACCCAGACTTTCTCTTTGGGACTTCCGGCTCCAAACGTGGGTGTCCTTGGCCTTGATACCCTGGGGTGCAGACTGGCTTCAGTGCAGCCCCTTGTCCTTCCTTCTTTCTGCCATTGGAGCATCTAACCAGCCACAATCTGGCTGCTAGATTTTTTCAGGTGGCATATCCCCCAAGTGCTGGGCATATACCAGGCTCTGAGTATTGAAGCCCTTGTCATTGAGCTCAAGGTAAGACTTGCCCTTTGGGAGTAGGGCTCGCAGCACTTTAAGGTCCTCACAAAACTCCTCTTGTTTATCTCCAAACTCTGATCCTTGTTGTGGGTGAGAGGCTTGAGATTCACTTCTCAACTATTGGCTTTGAAAACGTTGCATGTGGTCTGGGGATGCAGGATCTACTTATTATATCTCGGTGCCTTAGTCTGAACTTCAATGTAAACATTATGTATGTTTTTCTTCGGTTTTTCACCTGTGGGGCAGAGGCACCAACTTCAAGTGGGGACCGGAGCCAAGGGCTGGGGAAAGTGTGGGGACTAGACCCCTTCAGGTCTTCACAGCCTCCTGCCTGTCTTCCTATCCCTGTGAGCAGTGGGTGCCTCTCTCTAGGGGGAAGATAGGGACTTTGTGTGTGGGAGTGGCAGGGAGAATGGAATGGGTTTCATTCCCCATCAAGCCCCTATCTGATATTCTAGAGCAATGAGTCATGGTAGGGGTGTGGGTGGCATTTGGCCTGAGGCTGGAGAGAAATAACCAAGAAGCCAGGACAGGCCAGCTGTGAAAACTGAGTTGGCCCTGGAGGTAGAGTTATGCTCAAAAGGGAGAAAATGCTCCCCATACCTGTGAGGCCAGTTGTGCAAGTTTATCAGGGAAGGGGCCAGGTCTGATCTAAGTGGAAAGAGGAAGAAAAGGGAGAGGGCATTAGCCTCATGTGCAAAGGCCTCTCGTATAAGGAGAGGTCATAGTATGAAACTGACAGGTGCAGGCAGGTCAAGATCAGGCTTTTGTCTCTGGGAGAGGCTTGGTGTCCATATGTGGGTTTTCTGGTCCTGCTGGGTTATGAATCTGCAAGGGCAGAGGGGACTGAGAATGACACTCCTGAATAATCACAGTGAACCCCTCCCTTCATAATGAGATGAACACTCTTCTGATCATCATGGCAGCTTGGAGTTCTTCCTATCACTGTGACAGGCCACAGGCAGCCTCCTCCCCAGCCCCCCATCAGTCAGCCTTCTTCTGAGTGTCACTCTCTCTAAGGAGCCAGCCCAGATTGAGAGGAACTATAGGTTTCAGGGGTCCCTGCCATGCCCCCCACCTCTCTCTGAACCTTCCCAAGCATCCTCTCCTTCCATGCTCTGACCATAGCCTAGCTGAGTGTAAAGGTCTTCTGGTCCACATTTTCCCACTATGATCTGATATCCTAGTCCTCCCTAATCAGACATTCATCTTGGGTGGGAGTTGTTCAAAGGGGCTTGTAATGGATTGAATTGTGTTCCCCAAAAATATGTGTCAACTTGGTTAGGCCATATGTGGTTGTCCTCAATTTTGTGATTTTCCTATGTGTTATAAATCATAATCTCTGCCAGTGGTAAAAAGGATTAGGGTGGGATGTAACACTCTTGCTCAAGTCACCTCCCTGATCCAAGGTAAAGCGAGTTTCCCTGGGATCTGGCCTGTACCACCTTTTATCTCTCAAGTGATAAGAAGAAAAGGGGAGCAAGCAAAGAGTTGAGGACCTAATACCACCAAGAAAGAAGTGCCAGGAGCAGAGTGCATCCTTTGGACCTGAGGTTCCTGCGCTGAGATGCTCCCAAACCAAGGGGAGATTGATGCATCACAAGGATCTTCCTCCAGAGCCGATAGAGAGAGAAAGCCTTCCCCTGGAGCTGAAGACCTAGATTTGTACTAATACTCTAGTAGATTGTGATAAAATTAATTTCTCTTTGTTAAAGCCATCCACTTGTGGTATTTCTGTTATAGCAGCACTGGATGACTAAGACAGGGCTAGAGCCTCATATGGAGAGAAGTAGAGAGTCCAAGGTTCAGGTCCATGTCACATACCTCCTCCACCAGTCTGTCCAGATCCCAGACCACAATGTCTAGTACCAGGGCTCCAGCCTGCTAGGCTGATATCCCAGGTGAAACACTCAGAAAGGCCTTCTGAGGAGGAAACCAGTGATGAAGTCCACGTTTATCAATCATTACCCAGGAGCTGCTGTCACAGGGATTTCAATTACTTGGAACTAAATCTCCCAAGGTCAACAGTCAGCTTGGCCCTTGGGCTGAGCTTGGCTAATGTAGATCAGGCCTCAGACCTTGACCAATGCTGGAGGCCCTGATGGGAATCAAGACTAAACCCAATGAGCTCTAGGCTAGAACTCAGAGCAAGGGGCTCATCCAACCAGTTCAAGCCTGTAGACTCTGGCTCATCACCTAGAAAAGTGCCGCATGGGTGCCCCAGTGCTGTGACAATGACCATTTATTGGGAACAGAAACAGGACAGTTAGTTAGAAGGTACATATTTCAAGGGGAGGCTTAACAAGAAGCTGAGTTTGAGGACCAGATATAGCTCAGGGCCATCTCTGTACCACGTGAGAGCAGTAGGGAGCACAACCAACAGAGCAGTGGAGGAGGAAAGGACACTCATCTCCAAGTCCCATGACCCTGGCTTTGAATTGGTGCAGCCACTCGTCCTTCCTTCTGTCCTACCATGGGAGCATCCAGCTAACCATAATCTGGCTGCTAGATTTCTCCAGTGGGCACAGCCCCCAAGCACTGGGCACATACCAAGCTCTTTAAGTACTGAGGCTACTGACTGAACTTGGACTAGTCACTTTACCTTCCTGAACCTCAGTTTCCCTTCTGTAAAATAGGACTACCTGCTTCACAGGGTTTTTTTTTATTATTATTATTTAACTTTGTATTCAAACATAAAGAAGTGCATAAATCGTAAGTGTATAACTCAAATTTTCATGAACTTGAGCCTACACAGGGTTGTTTTGAGCAGTGAGTGAGATAGTTGCAAGCTCATGGATGGGGCCCATAAACAAACAGTTTTGTGTTTAGGTTAAAGAGAACTTGCGACAGGGAACAGAGGGATCCCCAAATCTCCAATTCACATAAACAAAGTAACAGGAAATGGGCCAGGGTGCAGAAACAAAACCGTTTCCCAGAACAATTGGGCAGGGTATCAGAAGACAGCCCAGAAACTTCCTTAAAGTTGTCTTTCAGAAGCAGCCAGATGAAACCAGCCCCAGGAACATGCGCAGAACATCCACCTGTGACCACTGTGTGACCTGCCACCAGGGACAGTGAGGAGGCTGCAGTCACAGCTGGGGAATAGAACTCGGGGAGGAGGTGACTGTGCAACACCCCATAATAAGTCCTGCTATGGATCCCAGAAGCCTCCGGGACAGGAGCTGTCTTAAAGCCACCTTAAAAAGCTGCTGCATGCGCACCTTAGTTAACCTATCCCCTCCCAAAACGGCCACTTGCAGGAAAATCCGCTAATGCCTCTGAATAAACATGAATCTTCCCCCGCCCTCAAGAATTTTTTTTAAAAAAAGCATGCAAGTCCTTTGTTCTGGGAGATGGGGGTAAGCATTGCCTAGGCCCTCCCGGTCTTTGCTTGTAAGCCTCTTTAATAAAGCTTTGCTCGTGTGGAAAGTTCTCCGTGCCTTACCTGTTCATTCTTGACCAATGAGAGGCAAGAACCTTATTTAATTAACGGTGTCAAGGTGCCAGTAACAAACTGTCACCCACTAGCTTCCCATGATGTTCTACCCTTGGATTTCTCTATGGAAAGGGTGCTGGAAGGAGTATCAAAAGCTTCTCAGAGAAAGAGGAGAGATGGCAGCATTGTGGAGGGCTAGGGGCAGAGGCAGAGTAGCCACCAGAACCAAGTAGAGGAGTTGGTCCAGCAGGCTAGAGGGGGAACAGCACCGGAAGGAGGGACAAGTGGAACACCTGTTAGGACATCATTGCAGCTGTTTTGAAGGCTCCAGACCCAGTCAGTGAGCATGCCACTAGGCTTAGGCCTGGGCCCTGTGCCGTGTGCCATCCACATTCATCAGGCACCTCTAGAGACCCTAATATATTTTGGAACCCCAAGGGTCACCCTCAGAAGTGGGCTCCTCTCCGGTCCTTCTGCTGGTCCTTCTCCTGAGCTCCAGCTTCTATAAATCCACCACACCTGCTCGCCCTTCTGGCCCTGAAGAGTTATCTGAACCCAATGAGACCTGTATCTTGAACTTCTTGCTGCTATCAGAGGCATTATCACCCCTCTGGAGGTGCCAGAATTCAGAATGGCCTCTGCCTCCTTCCTCTTTCTCTCTCCCTTCCAGAACCCCAGTCAGATTTCCTGGCCTCTTCTGTCTTTCTTCTAAGCAGTTTTTAACTTCTCCCTTTACTCCATGGCCCCACCCCTCCCGTGGAGTATCTCTGGGATCACTTCTAACCAGAGATCTTGCCTCTCGTCTCCTCCCATCAGAGCCTCCGCATGCTGTCAAGATGCTCTTCCTACAACACTGTGTTCATCATCTCATTGTCCCTACTCAGACACTGTCACTGGATGCCCATTGTCAGAAGGTGTAGACTCCTCAGAACAGCATTCGAGCGGCCCTGAAAACAGAACCCAGCCTGGCTTCCCAGCCATCTCCAACTCAGGTCTCTTTCCTAAGTGAAATTCTGCCCACCATCCTTGGAATGCCTCCCAACATTAAGTCACAGCTCAACTCCCTGCATTCACCACTTACCAGGTGTAGAACTTGACCAGAGTCGTTGCTCTAAGCTTTAAATGTGACATGCATGTAAAGCATGTAAATATTTTTCTAGCCATGATGATATCACAGGGATCATGTCTATGTGCTTTTACCACATTATGCGAACCATTTTTCTTTCTTTCTTTTTTTTTTGCTACACCAACATATGGCTTGTTCCTTTATCTTTTAATATTTAGCTTTCTCTGTGTAAATGCCAGTGTTAAGCCTGTCTTTGCATTGTCACCATGCCATGTTGATCATGATGCCTGGTGCATGGTGATTGCTAAAAAATCAAGCACTTTGTCTTAGGCTGGTTTTTCTAGAGAAGCAAAACCAGTAAAGTGTGTATACACCTATATAGAGAGAGAGATTTATCTCGAGTAAACGGCTCATCTGGTTGTAGACGCTGGCAAGTTCCAAGTCAATGCATCAAGCACCAGGCTGGAGGCCTCTCCTGACTCATGTGGCTGCAGGGGCTGACAAATCAAGATCGGCAGGTAAGATGGCAGGCTGCTGGCTCACAGGATGTGGAGGTGGAAAAATTCCAAGATTGGCAGGCAATACAGCAGGCTGCTGACTCAAGTCTCAGGAGCTGGAGGACAGATGATGACAAGCTGGATACAGCGCCACATATTGGACACTGGTTTAGAGCATATACAGCCCCCTGGAGAACATTGCCCCGACCCTGCATGGTATTGCCACCTAACTGGCACCATAATTGTGTCTTTAGAAGACCATTCCATCATTCTGTCAAGCCAGCTGCTTTAGGGTGGTGGAAAACATGATAAGACCAGTGAATTTCATGAGCATGGGCCCATTGCTGCACTTTATTTGCCATGAAGTGAGTCTCTTTATCTGAGGTGATGCTGTGTGAGATACCATGACTGTGGATAAAGCATTATGTAAGTGTTTGGATGGTAGTTTTGGCAGAAGCATTGCATGCAGAGAAGGCAAATCCATATCCAGAGTAAGTGTCTATTCCAGTAAAAACAAAACTCTGCCCTTTTGGTGATGGAAGTGGTCCAATGTAATCAGCTTGCCATCAGGTTGTTGGCTGATCACCTCGAGGAACGATGCCATATTGGGGACTCAGTGTTGGTCTCTGCTGCTGGCAGAGTGGGCCCTCAGCATTGGCTGTAGCCAGGTCAGCCTTGGTGAGTGGAAGTCCAAGTTGCTGATCCCATGCATAACCTCCATCCCTGCCACCATGGCCACTTTGTTCCTGAGCCCTTTGAGCAACGACAGGAGTGGTTGGGGAAAGAGGATGAATGGTTTCCACAGAACACATCACCCTATCCACTTGATTGTTAAAATCCTCCTCTGCTGAGGTCATCTTTTGGTGATCATTCACATGAGACACAAATATCTTCACCATTTTGTCCCATTCAGAGAGGTCTATCCATATACCTCTTCACCATACTTCACGTCTCTAATTTCCCAATCATGTTCCTTCCAAGTCCCTGACCACCCAGCCAAACCATTGTCCGCAGCCCATGAATCAGTATACAATCACACATTTGGTCATTTTTCCTTCCAAACAAAGTGAATAACCAGGTGGACTGCTTGACGTTCTGCCCATTGGGAGGATTTCCCTTCACCACTGTCCTTCAGGGAGGTTCCAGAAAGGGGCTGTAGTGCTGTCACTGTCCACCTTCTAGTGGTGCCTCCATATTGTACAGAACCATCTGTGAGCCAGGCATAAGTTTTCTCTCCCTCAGTCAACTGATTATAAGGAACTCCTGATGAAGCCATAGGTGCAGACTAGGAGCTGGAAGGTAATGTGACAGGAGTGGAGACCATGGGCAGTTTGGCCACTTCCTCATGCAACTTACTCGTGCTTCCAGGCCCTGCTCAGGCTTGATCTCATATATACCATTTCCATTTAATCATGGAGTACTGCTGTGCACATCCAATTTTATGGCTCTGTGGGTCAGACAACACTGAGTTCATGATGGGCAGCTCAGGTCTCAGGATGACTTGGTGGCCCAGGGTTAAGCATTCATTCTCTACTAAGGCCCAGTAACAAGTGAAAACCTCTTTCTCAAAAGGCAGGTAGTTATCTGCAGAGGATGGCAGGGCTTTGCTCCAAAATCCTAAGGGTCTGCCCTGTGATTCACCAAGAGGGGCCCGCCAAAGACTCCAAACAGCATCTCTATCTGCCACTCACACTTCAAGCACCATTGGATCAGCCAGATCATATGGCCCAAGTGGCAGAGCTGCTTGTACGACAGCCTGAACCTGTCACAGAGCCTTCTTTTGTTCTGGGCCCCACTCAAAACTAGCAGCTTTTTGAGTCACTTGATAAATAAGGTGGAGTAGCACACCCAAATGAGGACTATGTTGCCTCCAAAATCCAAAGAGGCCTACTAGACATTGTGCCTCCTTTTTAGTTGTGGCAGGGGCCAGATGCAATAACTTATCCTTCAGAAGGAATACCTTGACATGCCCCACACCACTAAAAAAAAAAACACTAGATCCCTAGAAATTTCACTGAGGTGGAAGGCACCTGAATTTTAGTCAAAGTTTCCACACTCTAGCACACCAACATTTTACAAATAAGTTCAGAATCATTGACTCTTCTTTTTTACTAGGTCCAATCAGCATTATCTCATCAACGTAATGGACCAGTGTGATGTCTTGTGGAAGGGAAAGGCGATCAAGGTCCCTGCAGACTAAATTATGACGTAGGGATGGTGCGTTGATGTAGCTTTGAGGTAGGCAACTGAAGGTGTATTGCTGGCTTTTCCAGCTAAAGGTAAACTGCTTCTGGTGGTCCTTCAAAATAGGTATGGAGAAAAAGGCATTAGCCAGATCAATAGCTGCAAACCAGGTACCAGGAGATATATTAATTTGCTCAAGCAATGACACTACATCTGGAACAACAGCTGCAATTGAAGTCACCACCTGGTTAAATTTTTGATAATCCACTGTCATTCTCCAAGATCCGTCTGTTTTTTGCACAGGCCAAATAGGCGAGTTGAATGGGAAAGTAGTGGGAATCACCACCCCTGCATCTTTCAAGTACTTGGTGGTGTCTAGAATCTCTGCAATCCCTCCAGGAATGTGTTATTGTTTTTGGTTTATAATTTTCCTAGGTAGGGGCAGTTCTAATTACTTACCCTTGTCTTTTCCTACCACAATATCCCTTACTCTCTTTGTCAGGGATCCAATGTGAAGGTTCTTCCAGTTGCTGAGTATATCTGTTCCAAGTATATATTCCTGAACTGGGAAATCAGTACAGGATGCTTTCAGTGACCCACTGGACCTACTGTGAGATGGACATGAGTTAAGACTCCATTCATAACCTGACCTCCAATGCCCCCACTCTGACGGGTGGGCCACAATGACATTTTGGGTCTACTAGAATTAGTGTCAATTCAGAGCCAGTGTCCAGTAATTCCAAAAAAGTTTGATTATCTCTTTTTCCTCAATGAACAGTCACTCTCATAAAAGGCCGTAGTTCCCTTTGGGGAAGGCTGGGAGAAAGATTAACACGAGAAGTTTTTGGCAGTGTATTGGAGTCCTTCCTCGAGGGGACCCAGCCTCCACTTCATCAAAGGGGTTGTAGGTCTTTAAATTCACTCAAGTCTGGGAGTTGACTGATGGTCCCTGACTTTCTATTCTGGTGATTTGATTTAGACTGCTGTTTACTTGATCTAGAATTCTTCCACTTGCACAGGTCAAGTGAATATTTAGTAGATTAATCCATGCTTCAGCAACTCAGCCAAATAAACTATTAGATCTTTTCCTGGCCTCTCGAGCTGAAACACTGAATGAAGACTCTGTGCTTAGTGAGCCCATATCAATAAACTCACACTGATCCCTGTTTATGTTCCTTGCACCATTATCCCACACCCTTAATAGCCATTCTCACACGCATTCCCCCAGGTTTCTGTTTGTACATATTAGAAAAATCAGGCAGTTCTTTTGGAGTGTGATGTACCTCCTCCTGAGTCACACTTTGTACTTCACCATTTGGGGCTCATTGGGACTTAAGTCTAGTTATAAGTCTAGAAGCAAAAATCAGTGGTGGGGAAATGTTTTGATAACATGCAGCATTGTCTTGTAAATCATCTGCCTCAGGTGATGCACACCAGGCAATAACTAGACAAAGGCCCTTTAGACTCAGGCGTGTTAATCTCATTAGATGGGGGTGGAGGGATTAATGGTTTTACCGAGGAGGGTGGCTTAGCAGACAAAGATGGAATAGTCTTTTCAGATGGGAATGAGAGGACTGGTTCTGTTAGCAGGAGTGATTCAACAGATTTTAGGGGTTCAATGTCCCCAGCTTCCTGATTATCTGCTCATATGACCCCATCTCATGTTTCAGGATTCCATTTCTTCCCAATAAATGCCCTCACTTTAACTTCAGACACCTCTGGAGTTTGGCAATTGTTATGATAAGACTCTGGGTTTGGTTTTCAGCAATATCAGCTCTGTTACTGTAAGAAATAAGGCTTTCTTTAAAGGCACAAGTAGAAACTTTGAGGTCATTTATGCGGCATTTGAGGTTTGACTCTGAAGCCCTGAGCTCATCTCATTCTTTCACCACTTTGTCTAGTGAAATTAGGACCAACCAACCAGCTTCCTTGTATTTCTCATTATGAGAAAATTGTAGAATAGTAGTACCACACATGCAATCACCCAGAGCCTCATCTTTCACCAACATCTGATCTACTGGTGGTGATATTTTGCATATATCTACCTCAAGCTATGGATTAGCAGTGCCCTCTTTACTACTAGAAGCAGAGTTTTCAGCATCTTTAAGACTTACTAGACTTGAGAACCAATTTAGAAAACTCATCCTTAAAATTTTGTTTCTCTACAGCCATGCTCGGTACCAATTGTCTTAGGCTGTGTTCTCTAAAGAGGCAAAACCCAGTAAAGCAATAAATATTTACATAGAGAGATTTATATCAAGGAAGTGGTTCATGCAGTTGCAGAGGTTGGAATGTCCCAAATCCATAAGTCAGGATAGAGGCTTTTCCTGACTCGTGTAGCTGCATGGGCTGGTGAACCCAAGATTTGACAGGGCTCTTGCTCACAGATTGTGAAGCAGGCAAGATGGCAGGTAATTTGCCAGCTCAAGTCCCAAGAACTGGAGGTCAGACGAACAGGAGCCAGCTGCAGAATCCAGAGTGAGCAAAAGCACAGAAGTCTTGCCAAAAGTCCTCTTATACATTCAATGCAGGCCACACCCCCAAGGAAACTCCCTTTCAACTGATTGGCTACTTACGGCAGATCCCATCATGGAGGTGATTGCATTACATCAAGTCTCATCATGGAAGTGATCATATCATCATATGATTGCAAACTACGTCCTAACTGCCAAACCACTGAGAATCATGGCCCAGCCAAGCAGACACATAACATTAATAATCACACATTATATCACAAAATGGAGGATAACTACATCATTACATAACTGCCAAACCACTGAGAATCATGGCCAAGCCAAGTTGATACACTACCTTAACCACCATACACACCAAGGGACCTAGTGCAGAGGGAGTCAGCTACATATAGTTTGTAGGTTGTGGGTGGAGCAAATGGCTAAGTGTTAAACTACTAACAGAAAGGTTGGTGGTTCAAACCTACCCAGAGGCCCCTTGAAAGTAAGGCCTGGTGATCTACTTCCAAATGGTCACAGCCTTGAAAACCCTATGGCATATAGTTCTACTCTGCATACATGGGAGTCGTGGTGGCATAGTGGTTTAAGCATCTGGCTGCTAACCAAAAGGCCAGCAGTTCAAATCCACGAGCCGCTTCTTGGAAACACTGTGGGGTGGTTCTACTCTGCCCCATAGGGTTACTATGAGTCGGAATCCACTAGATGGCAACAGATTTGGTTTGGTTTTCTGCGTACATGGGGTTGTCGTGAATCAGAATCGACTCAATGGCAACTAATAACAACAAAACTATGCACAAGGACGCCCAGCTGGGTATGGGGGTGAGTAGGGGTTCCCTTCACAGAGCCATATACCTCAACATGAGCTGCACCCACCAAGGGGAGTGCAATAGCTAATTTTACTCATTAACTTAGCTAGACTACGGTGGCCAGTTGTTTGGTCAAACACTAGTCAAAGTGTTACTGTGAAGGTATTTTGTAGATGTGATCTGATTAACATCTACAATCAGTTAACTTTAAGTAAAAGAGATTATACTTGATAAGGGGGATGGGGCCCTCATCCAATCAGTTGAAGGCCTTAAGAGCAAAAACTGAGGTTTCTCAGGTAAGGAATTCTGCCTCCACTGTAACATAGAAATCCTGCCTGAGTTTCCAGTCTGCTTGCATGTCCTACAAATTTCAGACTTGTGAAATGCTGGTATTAGTAGTAGCATCAGAATCTGCGTAACTCCAGGGGGGAAAATGACCAGGATCAGGCCAAAGCTGATCCCCATGAGGTGGAGGTCGGACATACCTTCACTCTCCCACCTTTTTCACCAATTCTGACACCAGCCGTCCCTCCCATGGCATGCTCTACTTCTTTGCTAGGTTTAATAGTTCATTGCGATGGTCACACAGAACTCACAGACCATACTTACAGTTAAGTGGCTTATTAAGGAACAGGGTACAACTTGGATCAGGATGAACAGGCTACAACTCAGGATCAGGATCAGGAAACATGTAGGCAAAGTCTCCCTTCTTCAGTGAAGTACAGCTCTCTCAGCTTCTCTCAGCAGGACAGGCCTCCTCATGGTGCCCTGAGGGCACACTCTTCTCAGCCCCCTCAGGACAGGAACCCCTTGGCGCTACCATCTGTCGCCACTGGCTCTGCTATTGGTCCCTTCCAGGCCTCTCACTGTCTTCCGTGTTACAGCCCTTGACACATGTTACAGCTCTTTTAGAAGTTTCCTTACCTCCTTTCTCTCTGCTTCTTCTCTGTTCTGGCTTGCCTTTTCTCCTTTCTGCTTCATGCTGTCTCCTGTCTTCCTTCTTCTTTCTGTCTGAAAAACCTCTGTGGGATTGGCTGCTTATACCTACAACTCCTTGTCAATTTTAAGATATGGCCCTCCCACCAGGACCATGAAGTGACCAATCACTTCTCAATGAGCGGCAAACACTTCATTGGCATAATAGCCTATAGCTTATTTGCATAGTCCATAATCACTTCGTTTGCATAGTTTATTGACCAATGTCTGCAAGGTGCATACCAATCACAGGGCAGGTTGCAGCCCAGGGCTGGGCAGCAAACTGTCCTGGTTCTCCGCTTACCCAGAAAATGTTAATCAACCTAGACAAAAGTCAACAAACCATCTGGGGGTAGAAAACAAAGACAAAGGTAACTCCCCAGAACTTAGGGGGAAAATCTCTCAAGTAGTTTTTCCAAAAAACCAAGACAAAAGTCCACAAAAAGGAACTCATTTCACCACAAAACTCAAGACTGAAACATCAACTCTTTCCTGAATTTCCAACCTACTGGCCTGCCCTGTGAATTTTGGACTTGCCAACCTCCACAAAGGTATGAGTTAATTCCTTAAAAGTAGATAGTAGAGCCAGAGAGAGAGATTCTCCTACTGGTTCTGTTTCTCTGCAGAACTCACACCGACACAGGGACAAAGGTGCCTTATTCTAATTCGCACAAACCTGTTATCTGATTGCCATGCCCTGAGCCTAAGGGCTGCATCTACCCTGATGGGTTCTTTGTGCAAATTAGACAAAGAATGCTAGGTTGTTTGGTATTGGGTGGTGGCAAACATTCCCCTTGGGTCTTCTCTTTGGGGGAAGTGCAAATGCCAGGTGCAGGGAGAGAAGGTGGATCCCTAGAGCTCAGACTGTGTCCTAAAGGGCACTGAACTTCTATTCTGCTTTTGAGAGGCCTGGGCCCCAGAGT
Source organism: Loxodonta africana (assembly GCF_030014295.1). Taxonomy (NCBI): domain Eukaryota; kingdom Metazoa; phylum Chordata; class Mammalia; order Proboscidea; family Elephantidae; genus Loxodonta; species Loxodonta africana. Next base: position 88,697,055 of record NC_087353.1, on the reverse strand, counting down.
GCAGAGCTGTCCGGGAGTACTGTACTACCTCTCCTCCCCTGTAGCTGGATAAGCCCCAAACCCAGGTGCCAAGGTCTCCAAAGCAGGTCTCCTTTCCTCCTCCCATCACTTTGTCGGCCACACTCCCTGTACTCCCACGTGATATAGAAATGGTCCCTGAGCCATTTTTAGTCCTGAAACCCAGCTTCTGTGTCAACACTCTCCTTGCATCCAGAAGAATCTGATTTACAAATACATGGACTAAAGAAATTTTATGAGCTCTGCTTGTCTCCTCAGAGCTCGTTGCCTCCCTGCCATTCTCCGTATGACCACCAGAGAGCTCTCTGTACTCATAAGGCAAATCTGTCACTCTTCTGTTTAAAACCCTCCCCTCCCCATAGGGTGGGTACAAGACAGAGCCCCACCCTCACTGTGCAGCAACACAGAAGTGCTTGTAGTTGCAAAACAGGTGTTTCTCAGCTGCTCCTTCTACCTGAAAGACCCTTCCCCTCCACAAGCAGCATCAGGAGGGAACCTTTCAAGGCTCAGTTCAGATTTCACGTACAAGATGCTTTTCCAGTCCTGCCAACCTGCCCAGCTGGCCCAGAGTCTGCATTCCAACAGCTCTTCCTAAAGCTCTATCACCACCCTCCTCTGTTGCTTTAAAGTGCCAAATTATCCAAAAGAAGGATAACTTGAACATCAGTAAGGATAATAACTGCGTTAGCCTCTGTAGCACTTAACCATCACGTCACCAGGGTTTCCTGAAATACATTACCCATTGCCTTCCAGTCAATTCAAACTCATAGCAACCCTATAGGACAGGGGAGAACTGCCCCACAGAGTTTTCAAGGAGTGCCTGGTGGCCTCAAACTGCCACCCTTTGGGTTAGCAACCGTAGCTCTTAACCACTACACCACTACCTTTAAATCCATGAGTTCATAATGGCACTAAAAATAATGATGACCATTGAAGGATGATGAGGAACCAACTCACTATTTTGAAAACTGATATATGAAAAGAAAAATAAGCACTTACCTTGCCTTTCCTTTCTGGACTTATGTCTTTGGGTAATCATTATAGATAAGGGCAAGTTTCCCCTTACAGGAGTGTTCCAACTAATAAAAACAGAATGATTGGATAAGAATATCACCTTCTTGTAACCCCTAATAAATGATTGGATCTAGACCTCCGATAACGTTCAATGTTCAATAACATTCCAGGAGCTCATCAGTCCTGACTGCAGAATAAACGAGAGGCTTCCACTTATGCCTGAATCTGAAGACAACCAGACGTGAGTCTCTGATGGAAGAATGAAACGTCACCTATGAAATCGTCTTTCCAAAAAAGTGAAACCTGATTCTCATCAAGACTGAAGATCGTAACTGTCCAATAGGAATTTAATGTGAGCCATATGTGTGATGCAAACTTTTCTAGCAGCCACTTTTAAAAAGTTACAGGTGGAGTTCATTTTAATAATATGTTTTATTTAACCCAGTAGATCCAAAATATCATTCTAATATATAATCAGTGTTAAAAATAGTAATGAGATCTTTTTTCATTCTTTTTTTGTACTAAGTCTTTGAAGTCTGGTTTATATTTTACATATATAACATATTTCAATTTAGATGCTAAATTTTTGTTGGAAATACTTGATCCACCCATCGACAGGTGAATGGATAAATAAAATGTGGTACATACATACGATGGAATACAACTCAGCCAATAGGAGAAATGAAGTCTTGATGCATGCTACAATATGGATGGAGCCGGAAGACATTACGCTGAGTGAAATAAGTCAATAACAAAAGGACAAGTATTGCATGACCTCACTTACATAAAAAGACAAGAAAAGGCAAAAGTATAGAGATCAAAGTTTATTAGTGGTTCCCAGGAGCAAGAGGAGGGTTGAAAAGGGGGGCTAACAGTGATGAAAAAATCTCATTGATTAAAGGTAGAGTTGCATGACTGGTCATTGTAAGTGCTGTCAATAAGTTGTACACTTGTAAAAAGTTGAATTGGCAAAAGTTATGTGATAGATTTACAACAATAACCAAAAGGAAAAAAAGAGTAGCTGCTGGAGCTACTTATGTACAAGCAAAAACCTCATGGTAGTTGGTTCCTTTGTTTGGAGGTTTAGAGCCATGGTTTCATGAGATATCCCAGCTAATTGGCCTAATAACAGGTTAAGTGCTTCTGTCCTACCTCCTAGTTCATTGCATAGCGCCTCGGGTCTTAAAAACTTGCAAGAGGTCAAAAAACACTTGGTTTCTTTTTGCCTGTAGCAACAGAGGAAGGAGAGTCAGAAATAGAAGGAGGATTCCTGAGCAAGGAAGAATGAAGAAAACTAAAGATACAAGGGAAAGATTAGTCCAAAGGACTAATGGGCCACATCTACCACTGAGTCCAGTAAAACTAGATGGTGCCCTGCTACCACCACTGACTGCTCTGACAGGGATCACAATAGAGGGTCCTGGACAGAGCTGAAGAAAAACATAGAACAAAATTCTAACTCAAAAAGAAAGACCAGACTTGCTAGCCTGACAGAGACTGGAGAAACCCTGGGAGTATGGCCCCCAGACACCCTTTCAGCTCAGTAATGAGGTCACTCCTGAGGTTCACCCTTCAGCCAAAGACTGAGCAGGCCCATGGAATAAAACAAGACTAAAGGGGCGCACCAGCCCTGGGGCAGGGACTGGAAGGCAGGAGAGAACAGGAAAGCTGGTGATAGGGAACCCAGGGTTGAGAAGGGAGAGTGTTGACACGTCATGGGGTTGTTAACCGATGTCATATAACAATGTGTGTACTAACTGTTTGATGAGAAACTAGTTTGCTCTGTAAACCTTCATCTAAAGTACAATAAAATAAACAATAAAGTACAATAAAAAAATAAAAAAGAAAAGAAATAGAAGGAGGATGTGAAATGTGTGACTGATTGGCTCCATGGACAACTGCCACATTTGCCATGAGATCAGAAGAATTGGATGGTGACCAGCTACCATTACCGAACATTTTGATCAAGTAGTCTACAGAGGAATTCTAATTGAAAGGGGGAAAATGCAGAAGAGAATTTCAAGTTCTCATGGAATCCATACTTTCTGGATCCATGGAGGCTGAATGAACCTCTGAGACTGTTGCCATGAGATAATCTTTAAACCTTAAACCAAAAATATTCCCTGAAGTCTTCTTAAAACCAAACAGTAGTTCAGCTTAACTAGCAAAAAATGTCTGCCTTGAGCGTTACACTCTTTTAAGAACTATTTATATAGGATTCAATTGACAATAGCAATGCTTTTATTAGATAGGAACCTTAGGGGGCAGTGAATTTATTTTAATGAGGGAGGAACAGCTCAGAAAAGGAGGGTGAGAATGGTTGTACAACTTGAAGAATGTAATCAATGCCACCTAATTGTACATGTAGAAACGGTTGGATAGGTGTACAAACAATTTTGCTGTGTATATTCTCAACAACGACAGCTAAATAAATAAAATTTTAAAAAAGGAAATATTTGACCTTAATTTAGATTTTATAAAATTTACAGTTGAAAAAGTAGATTCCCATACCCAAATTGTTCTGAACATATTTAAAAGTTTTCCAATAACTGAATCTAGTACCCAATTTAAAATTTAAGATTAAATTTAATTAAAATTTCAGTTTCTTATTTGCCCCAGACACATTTTAAGTGCTCAACAGCCGCTTGTAGCTAATGGCTACCATCTCTGACAGTGCAGCTAGGTCCACCCACCGATCTACGGGAAATTTAAAGGAAATGTAAATTTAAATAGGTGAAACAACACCATGGGGATGTAATTAGCAAAATCCAGATGGTGGAAAAATTTACTGGAGGAACAATCTAATTTATTCAACAAATAAATTGCAAAAAGAGAGAGAGAAGGGGAAGCCTACCGATAAAAAGAAACTTAAAATACATATCAACTTAGTCACTTATGACTGTGTAACAAATTACCCCAAAACCTAGCAACTTAAAACAATAAATGCGATCACAGTTTCTGAGGGTCAGGAATCAGGAGGGCTTAGCTGGGGGCTTCTAACCTAGGGTCTCTTACGAGTCAAGTCCGAAGTCCTTTGTCAGTTGGGCCTCTCCACAGGGCGACATGAGTGTCCTCAAGACAAGACAGCTCAGCTGGATTTTCCCAGAGTAACTGATCTGTTGACACTACAAAGGAGAGAGCCAGCCCAAGATAAAAGCTCAGTCTTATATAGCCTCATCTTGAAAGTGACATGTCATCATTTTTGCCTTCTGTTAGATTAGACAAAGCTGCAAATACAAGAGGTGGGATCATTGGGGGCTATCTTGGATGTTGGCTACCAAATTAACCAGTCTTTAAACTCGTTTGGGTCCTGATTCAAAGAGAACAAATCCCCAAACTCATTGCCTTTGAGTTGATTTGGACTCACAGCAGCCCTACAGGACAGAGTAGAACTGCCCCATAGGGCTTCCAAGGAGCGGTTGGTGGACTTGAACTGCTGACCTTTTTGTTAGCAAGTGAATTCTTAACCACTGTGCCACCAGGGCTCCTTCAAAGAGACAAACAGGTAAAAAAAAAAAAAAAGCTGTTCATGAGACAATTAGATATTTGAACACTTGCTATTTGATAATATTAAGAAATCTTTTAGGTGTGATAATGATACTGTAGTTTTTTTTTTTTTTTAATTCCTTAGCTTCTAGAGATACATACAGAAATATTTACCAGGGAAATGATAAGATGCCTAGAATTTGTTTCACAATATTAGGGAAGGTGGGAAGTAGCTCTGAACATAGATGAAAAAATATTAGTCATGAGCTGATAATGATTGAGGCTGATGATGAGTGGAGCTTCAGTACCCTGTTCCTTCTACTTTTGTGTATGTAAGATATTTTCCAGAATAAAAGCATGGCTTTTGTTTTGAGAGCAGAAGTGAAATCAATCACACCCATAGAAAATGACGCTAATGCTTGCTGAATTAATGAATGGACACTGTAGCCAGTGATGGTTTTATGTAGATAGGAGACAGAAGGGTGAAGAAGAGGAAACGTGAAATTCCAGGTATTTTCAAACACAATAGTTACACCCTGCCTTTGGAAGTATAGTGGGAGGCTGAGCTACACATTGGTTTGGGGTTAAGATATGAGGAGTCAGGCTGAGTTTTACCTCTAACCAACCCGGTGACCTCAGATGAATGATCAGTCTGGTGTTGCTTTTCCCAATCGCAGGAGTATATTCAAGTCATTCATTCAAAACACACTTACTGAGCAACTACTGTGTACCAAGAGCTGAACTAAGTACCAGGGATATAAAGATAACTATGAAGTCATACCTGTTCCAAAGTGTATAGTCAAGCTCAATGGTTTCCACCTTTCTACTCCACGACACACATTGAGATTCAGGAAGGCCCTAGAAATGGACAATACTGGCTGCAGAAGAAACAAGAGAGGCTTGCAATTATACTTGAATTCTAATTTACAAGCTGTAATTCACCCCATTTGAGAAGGGCTGCTCCAATTTACACTTTATATACATTATCTTAGTTAATCCTTACGGGAAGTTAAGGCCTCTCCACAGAGGAGGAAACTGTGGCTCAGTGAGTCACCAGTGAGTGAGTGATAACTGTTTCCCCTTCCTTCTGGGATGATCTGTGTGATTCCTTTAAGTGCTATAATTCTGAGTAAGGCTTTTAGGCATTCACTGCCGCTGTGACTTTTGGGCCAATAGCTTAAACCCTTGAACTTTGGTCTCATTCTTTCCTTGTAAAACAGGACGGTTGTGAAGATGGTATGACACAAAGCCTATGAAATGTTGAGCTCGGTTCCTGTTAAAGCACTTTCAGATCTTTTATTTCACTGGTTTCATTCAAGTGGATATGTTCCATAGATACTGGAGACAGCCTGGATGGTCAAGACTTCACTCGTAGATTGGTTAACTGCCCAGACAGAAGGGCCAGTGGGTGAGGAATCCAGATAAGGGGTGCAGGGAGAGCAGAGAACTAGCCCTGGGTCTCATAGCTGGAGACTCAAGGGAGAAGTGAGGTGGGAGAGACCACTCAAAACCAAAACTCTGGAGGAAAAATTCTGGTTGCCAGATCCCAGGATGCCGAGGTGTTCAGAAGGTCAAGGATAAAGATTCAAGATGGCGCATTGTGAAGTAGGGGCAGGAGAGGAAGGAGGTGGGCAGGCCAAGCAGAAATGACAGGGCTCAACCCCACCACCCTGCTAACAGTAAAGTGTACCTGGCCCAAAGAGCAGGCTCCCGCAGTAGAAGGCCCAATAAACAAGCCAGCTCCAGAGGTTAAAGAAGGCAAAGACTTAGGATCGAAGGTTAAGTTTACAAAATAGCATTTACCAAATTCAGAGTGACTAAAGGAAATCTCCAGTGTTACAATTGCTTGGTGCTTGGTCATTTTTAAAGCGACTTCCCGTCTCATCTCCTGTAACCGTCACAATCTTCTGAGGGGTGAGTGGGACCTAGGGTCTCTAGGTTTGGAGTCAGAAGACCTATCCAGCTATGTCAACTAAGCATGGAGCCCAAGTCAAGGAAGCTTTCAGAACTCACTTTCTTAATTTGTAAAGTGACTAATCAATCCCACCCACCCTACAGTGGTGTGAGGACTAAATCAAAGTGCTTTGCAAACATGCCGGGCAGTTCTGAGACTTATACCAAGTCGCTGTCAGTAGTGAGTACAAGGTGGCCCTGGAACCCAGGCTTGCAAAGCTAGGGCTCTCTCTGCTGGACCAGGGACATCACTCTCCCATCCTCCACCAGGCCTTTGCTGATTTCATAGCACCATAACACACAGGGATCTCCTACCTCCGTGTGTTGTCTGAGCACTCGAGGACGCTGAAAGACACTGTACTTTCTCTCTCTGGAAGGGGAAGCCAGGAGATTCAAGTCATCCTTTACTCCTCACCACCACCATCCTCTACCCTCTATCCTCCAGAGGAGAGGAGTTGGGGTACAGGTCTGCTGGCTACCCTGGAAGTCTGAGAATGGCGGAATTGCTAGGAGATGGCTTTTGATTGGCCCGATGAGAGACCTGGAGGCGGGACTTACAGTGACACCTTGCTTCTGAGTGGCTTGGACATGAGGGGATTGGAACTTTTGGTCACTTTCAATTCTGACTGGCTAGGGGAGGGCTGGACTAATCAAAGAGTTTCTAGTGGCAGAAGGCGAGGCTCTTGGTGAAAAGGGCAAGATTAGTCTATGATTACATCTCTCTTTGACCACTGGTGACTTTTTTCTCTCACACCTTCAACTTCTTGAAAGGAGCTCTAGCGGCGCAGTGGCAGAGTGCTCAGCTGCTAACCTGAAGGTCAGCTTTTCGAACCCAGCAGCAGCCCGGTGAGAGAACAATGTGGCAGTCTGCTTCTGTAAAGATTTAAAGCCTCGGAAAACCTATGGGGCAGTTCTACTCTGTCCTACAGGGTCTCTATGAGTCGGAATGGACTTGACGGCAGTGGGTTTTTTGGTTTAACTTTTCCAAGTGCTTTCCTACAAATGAGCATATTGTATCTTAAATGCAGCTTGGTGAAATGCAGTGTGTTAGCGGTTTCAAAACTCACAATTGGAGGGAAATCCTGTTTTAAAAAAAGTTGAGTAACTTCTCAGTTATTTTTTGGCCTACCTGGGCCTAGTATTTCATCTTTACACTCTTATCCATTTGGTACTGGTGTTGCTATGTGTGTGGGACTTCGAGAATATGATCTCCCATCTTAACGAGATCAGTTTACTAGGTTATGGAAGTATCACCCAGGAAAGTACAAAAATGGAATGAGATGCTGATAAAGTTTGGTGGAAGGGGGGAGAGGGAGAGCTGGGCAGTCCTTAGGGAGGAGAGCGTGGGAGGGAAGGAGGGTCCCATTCTCTGCAGACCTTACCATTCCCTGCATCTATGGAGCACTTTACGGATATGAAAGCGCTTTCACGTCCAGCCTTCCGAGGCTCCTCACGGGGTACAACCAGCACCTGTTATTATCTCGCTTTCTAGGTGGGGGCGGGAGCCCTCGGATTATGAGCCTGGGTCACTCGCTTATCAAAGTCAGGGGCAGGGCTCCACGGATTCAAGCCCCTGGTCCACACTCCCGCTCTCCCTCCCACTCTTTCTTCCACCCACCCGGGTTGGCAAGGTTATGCTGAGCCTCGGGTGCGCAGCTCCCCAGGCGCGTGACGTGTGCAGAGGTCTATGTGCGTGCGCTTGAGTGTACACGGGTGCTGCCCCACGAAAGCCTTGCTGCCTGACAGCCGGCGAGAAGAGAGCGGGGTGCGGGTGAGCTGAGAGGGCACTGTAGGCCTGTGGGAGGGGGAGCCCGAGGCTGCTCTGGCACCCCCAGGGAGTGGGTGGAGAAGACCTAGCTGTCCTGCGCCTTCTCTCAGCTGCTTTGCGTCTCGCTGCTGCTCTCTTGACGTCTTCGCTTCCCCGTCTGAGGTTTCCGATTTGCTCTGTCAATTTCTCTGACCCGGTCACGGAGGGGCATTGGCTCTGATGCCCCTTTCCAGCCACATTTACTTGTGTGACGGCCGGAAATACGCGATTATGCCGAAAAGGATGGCCTCTGGAGGAGGGGGCCCTCGGGACAGTAGGGACTCTAGGGCCGAGAACAGTGAGGCTGGGGAATTGGGGTGGTAACTAGGCCAGCACGCCCCCCCCCTCAACTGCCGCTCTCCAGCCTAGACAAGGGGGAGGGGGGAGTCTCGTCGGTAGGACACGCAGGCCACCCTGCTGCACCTGCTGCCTGGGCTGCACCCCACCCCACCCCAAGCCGGACCCCAGTCCGCTCCAGATCCGCTCCGGATTTCCTCCGCGGTGCTGGGGTCTCAGTCCTTCGTAGCTGCCGCCCGGCCCAGCCAGAGTATCAAGGCAGGAGCCGTACGCACCGCCGGCGCCCGGAGCCAAGCCACAGCGCAGCCCAACCTGCCGTTCGGACTCAGAGTCCGGCCGGGACGGTGCGGCCAGCTCCTTGACTTGACCCTGGAGCTCCAAAGTGAACCCTCTCGGCACGGTTGAGTGTCTGCGCCGCGGCATCTGGCCCTGGCGCCCGCTCCGGCGAGGTAGGGGTCGCCGACCTGGGAACTGGGGGACGGGTGTGCCCTTCCACCTCGAACAGGGGACAGTCACTGCCCCCTCCTCCCACGGAAGGAAAGCGGCTGCACTCCCTACGGCCTGAGCCCTCCCAGTCCGGTGACCTAGATAAGGGAGACTGAGGCTTGCCTCAGGTGTCCAGACGCCCTTTCCAGTCATCCCTGCCTCTACTCCCGCCTCCATTTCGCTCCCACCTGTCCCCAGGGTCTGAGGCCAGGAAGACCCTCGCCAAGGGGACAGCTTACTCCGGAATCTCTCTCCCATCTACTTCCCCCAACCCTCCAGGGAAGGCGCAGAGGGAAGACCCTCACGGGGAGACAGACCCGCTTCTTCCCGTTGTGGCCCTCTGGGATATTCCTCCCTCTCCCCCCCCCCCCCCGGCTCGTTGGTCCATGGCTCTCATCCCCTGTCACTGCCCTGAGGCCTTCCAGCCCACTTCACTTCATTTTGTCTCCCGGTCTCTGTTCTCGAGGTGTCCTCTTCCAGCCTCTTTTCTGGGTTTCACCTTCCCTTGGCCCCTCTCCTCATCACGCACACCGGGGGCGTGGGGGTTGTGTCACGCTGTTTTCTATTTATGGTCCCCCTGGGGAGGGTGCCAGTGCTAGGATGTTTCTGGCATCTGCTGGGCCCAGAGTCACGAGGTGTCCACGTCTGTGACTCGGTGTCCGTGCCTACTCCTGATCCTCCATCCCTCAGGCCGGCATCTCCCTGTAGCCTTTGTCTCCATTCCGCCTCTGTTCCCGTCCTGTTCGCTCTCATCTTTGGGGCTTTGTGTAGCTGCCTTCTCTTTGTCTCCGTCACTCCATGTCTCTGCTCCCTTCCCTCCCTTTACTCCTCCTGCAGCTCCGAGAAGCTGTCGGCCTCAAGGGCATCAATTTCAGGTGTGTGAGCTGCGGTGGGAATGGGGTGAGGGTGGGCGGTCTCCCAGCGTGTCCAGAGATAACTCCAGCCACTCCCACCAGAGTGATCAGGCTCCTATTTATGAAAGTGAAAGAGTGGAGGCAAGGATGTGGGGATGGGGAGGGGAGAGTGCTGCCCTTTTTCCTGGAGCTGGGTCCAGGAGATGCCTGAACTACAACCCCCACAGTGCCCTGGAGGATAGGGCTGCCAGGCTGGGGGCACTGTACTAGGGTGTGAGACGAAGTGGTCAGATTGTGGAGAAATGGTGCAGCTTGGCCTGGAGCCCTGACCTGTCTTATTCACAGCAACTACTTCCCCCAGGGTTTAAGGACGTGTAATCTTTGCTTGCCCCCGCCCCACCAAAAAAAGGGGGGGGAGTGGGGTAGGGGAAGAAAAGATGAGGAGGAGTTGACAAGCGCTTCCTTCTTCCCTGAGACCCTGAGAAACCCCTGCCCCCTTCCAAACAATCCTATCTGAGAAGTAGAAACACCCTTTGGAAATAGTTTCCCCATCCTGAATGCAAGGGAGGAAGCTGGGGGCATAAGTTATTGAATTAATTGGATGCATTCCAGTCTTCAGGCTGCTGTTATCTTGTCCATATGGGGGCAGTGGGAAGTTGCTGGAGTCACCACTGAACTCCCAGGTGTATAGTGAGGTTGCCTGCAGATGCAGATGAGAGCTGAAAGCTAACCTGCTTATCTCTGGGACCCATCATCCCCAGAACCTGGTGTAAGGAATCTGTAGCCTTGAGGCTGGGCTAAGTTTTGTGGGACTGTGTGATGGCCTAAGGGTTTCAGACAGTATGGGGAGGAGAGTGGAAGTTCGTGCAACTTAGCCCACCTGGGGTATTTGACTCCCATTGAGGACCCAGTAATTCCTGTTCTTGTTCCTCCAGCTGGGTCTGGAAATCCAGATATACCAAAAAGTGATATCCCCCACTGGCCGGGGAGCCAGGGAAACTTAACTTTTAGTTTGACTCAGCCCAAAGCTGTGTCACCTTGGGCCGGGTACTTAACCTCCCTGGGCCTCAATTTCCTCACTGTGAAGGGAATGGGTTGAACCACATGGTCTCTAATGGCCCTAGCAGGTGCTCTAAAATCCCCTGAGACCGTGCTTCCCAATGCCGCATGATGCTGGCCCAATGCTGTCTTACCACACCCACCCTTAGGTGTAGGAATCACTTTGAAAGAAAAAGGAGATGGAGCCCTTGTTTTGAAGTTTTGTCTGTATATCAAGCACCCTGTGTTTACTTAAGCTATGTTTATGGCATGGAGCAGAAAACCATCCTAAACCACCCCTTGATACCACTGCTAATTCCTTCCCCCAAAACTAGGTAGTGCTCTTGCAAAATACAAGTCCAATCAATATCACCACCACAGAGTAGCTGGTGTGTGTGTTCCCTGGGATATTGATTAATGGGACTTAAAGTACGTTATGAGAGGGGAGCGGTATGATTGGTCGAAAGACAAGGAGAAGGAGGAGGGATTTGATTGCTTGATTTGGTTGGTCTGGGGGAGGGAGTTCTGGAAATAAGGAGTCCTCAGGACAATTCTGAGTGGGAGATGGGTCAAGGATTACAGGAAGAGATTTTAAAAAGGAACAGAGGGAGGAAGGAATGGAATTCATCTTTGGAGGGGAGGTAAATGGGGAAAGAAATAAGGGTGATTGATCTTGGTGGACATTTTATTTTCTGGGGTTCCAACAGAGCCCTCTCCTCTCCCCCTTTTCAAAAATTTCACCTAGCCCTGGAGTGGAGTCTGAATCTCTCCATGGGGAAGTGCTGGAAAGACTCAAGCAGAAGGAAGGAAGGAGTGGTTTTTATTGGCCTGGGAGGAAGGACCTAAGATTTTCTAATTGGGTTGCCCATCTGTCCACTCATTTGGCTTATGTTCGTATGTGTGTATCAGGGGGTTGGAGGGGCTACTGGGGCAGCAATGAGGAGGAGATCTGGGCAATATCTCCTCCATCCTTTGCCCTGGGAGAAGTGGCAGTGACTGGAAGGGGACGTTGAACCCTCTGCTCTTCCCTGGGGAACCCTCTTGCAGGCAGAGTAGGGATGATAGGCTTTCTTTCTCAGGTTGTCCTTGCAGAGGTCTTCGGGAGGTAGTGGGGCCTTTGAGGGGGTGTTCCTCCATGTTTAACTCCCCTCCAGAGTTCTTCTCTCCTTTGAGTCCCTGGGAGATGACTGGGTATGGGGGAGTTCTGAGCTAGTCTCTGAGGGGTTCCTGAGATTATGTTTATGACTGGTGAGGGTGAAGCAGGTGGGGTTGGGATCTCCAGGCACTGGCAGGAGGCAGAAGACGATCTCTCCCATTTGAGCAGGTAATTTGGGAGGTGGATTTTGTGGAAGGGGGCTGGAGACCCTTCACTCTCGAGGTCTGTACGGAGAGCAGAAGAGAAGGAACACTTTTGTAGAAAGGGGTTGTGAGGGGGGCAGATGTTTATGTGGAAGGGTATGTGGAAGGGGCCAGATGTGGAAGGGGGAGGAGGGCTCTGGTCTTCCTGCTGGCCTCTCTCTTTTCTGCAGGGTAATGAAGCTGGAAGCTGTCTGTGCGATGGTCACTCCAGAAGTCCCTAAGCCTGAAAAGGAGGCTGTTCTAGACGCAGAGCTGAGCTCGAAGACCCGGCCACAGGAGGCTCAGACCGAGGCCCTAGGAGGCGAGTCAGGGCCTGAAGCCAAGGCCAAGTCCCTGCATGCCAAACCCAAGTCCGAATCAGGGCTTGAGGCTGAAGCGGAGCCCCAGGAGGCCGAGTCAGGACCTGAGGCCAAGGCCAAGCCCGGGTCCGGATTGGGGACTGAGGCTGAGGCCCAGCCGTTGGACTTCGTGGTGGCCACCGAACGGGAGTTTGAGGAGGTGCTGGCCATCTCCGGGGGCATCCACGGCGGCCTTGACTACCTTTCCAGCCGCTACCACAGCTGGCTCCGGGATCCCGACCACACCGTGGTGCTTGCCAAGCGCAAGGGAGGAGTGGAGAGAGCCGGAGGGCGGGGCCACGACGAAAAGGGGTGAGGCAAATTTGGGTACGTGGATCTTAGGTAGGAGAGGGTCGAGCCTCTCCTGCAGCCATCTTCCGGTTGCTGACGAAACAGAATCTGCTTTGGCACCGAAGAGTAGGATGTGCGGATCCAGGGGCTAGGCCAGTGAGGGTGTAGTGAGGGGGCGTGGAGAACTCCGAATAGCGGAGCAACCAGACTAGGTGAGAGCTGAGGCCCTTGAAGACCCGTGTGAGGAGTTCCTAGGGGCTGGAGCACAAAAACCAGGGCAGGCAATGTGTTGGGGTTAGGCCGAGGTGGGAGCAGCTAGAGTGGAGCCAGGACCCGCGGAGTAGAAGGATCTCACGCACAAAGAGGAGCGGAAAGAGGAGAGCATTAGCTTTAGGAACGGCTCGGGGGCGGGGGCAAGAGCTAGCGGGCCTTGGCAATTGCTCTGGGCAGTACCAGGGGGCGTAGTAAACTCCTAAGGGCGGAGCCAAGACTAGGGGGCATGGAGAGGGGGTCAGGGACTTGGTGCACGCGCTGAGCTGGAGCATCTCAAGACGTTTAAGAGACCCTAGAGAACGACGTTCTGCCGCCTCTGGAACCCAAGACCCAAGTGTTGAGGAGCGCTCCCCGGGCAGGCCTCTGGCCCTGGTCTGGCGCCTGGGGTTGTGACGACGGTGTGCTCAGCGTGTGGGAAATGGCAAGCCCAGACCCTGGCGGGGCAGAGACTGGGGGAGGGCCTCCTAGGCCCCCTAACGGCCTCGGTCCGCAGATCGCGCTGGAGTCGGTGCACGTGATCGACGCCGGGGAGCCGGCGCTGGTGGAGGGGCTGCGCGTGGCGCCCTGGGAGCGTGGCAAAGGCTTGGCCGGGCTGCTGCAGCGTTTCTGCTGGCAGCTGGTCAAGCGACAGCATCCGGGGGTCAAGGTGGCACAGCTTACCCGGGACGACCTGTTGGGCCCCCGGGAGCTGAAGAAATACCGCCTAATCACCAAGCAGGTGAGAAGGACAGGGGAGTTCAGATGGCCGGTCCTCTCGCCTTGGACATATGGGAGCCCTCACCCCACGCCCAGCGAATCACGGGCTTCCTCTCCGGGCCCTACAGAGTGGAAGAGCTCATGAGCCATGACTTGGGACTTCAAGTCTTCACCCAAGCTCTTCTGCCCAGTGGGAGCCAAACAGTTCCTGACCCCCAGCCGTCAAACCCTCAGTCCTTGCAACTCCAGAGAACTGGAGAACCCCTGGGGCCCGGGCTTCCGTGACCCTGCCGCCCCACATCGATCTGGCCTCTCTTCAGGAACCCAAGCACCCTAATCTCAGCCTTGTGCCCCACCCAACCAGCCCTACGGATTAATCTGTCTTCTCTCGCTGCCCACACCCTCAGTCCCCGAGCTACTCCATACTGATCTCGCCTCTCCTTGGGGATTCAGGCATTCGGACCCCTTGCTCCTGGTCCCTCCATGCTGTGCTACCCTCAGGGACTCAGACTTTTACCCACTCCGTCCTGCAAGGGTCGGTTCTCCCAAGGGGCCAGGTGTGTGAACGTGGTAATGAAGAAGCCGAGAGGCGGGGGCACACCACCCCCCTCCACTGCCCGCCCCTGTGCTCACTCGTACCCCCCGCAGGGCATCCTTTTGGTCCGATTCAACGCCTCGGCGCTGCTGGCAGGGCTGGGCGCAGCAGCGCCGGGCGCGCGGCTAGAGGCGCCGAGGGCCTCCGGCACCTTCTTGTCCTTGCCCACGGAGGCCGTGTCCGAGGCAGGCGGCGACGTGGCTCGCCTCCTGGTGTCGCCTTTGATGCAGCGCGACGTGCTTCCGGGCGAGACCATCATCCAGGACTGACAACCTTACCGGCCGAGCGAGAGCAACTTGCGCCTGCTGGCGGCCAAGAGCCTGTAGTGGCGCGTGGAGAGCCGCGCGCGCCCGCGCGTGCCCACGTTGTGCACGCGCCCCTTCCTAGTCCCGCAAGGCGGCGACGGCACATGGCGCTACCTCAACATAGGCGCCTTCGGCAGCGATGGCGCGCAGGTGCAGAGCCAGCTGCTGTGGCACCTACAGGTCCAGGCCCCGCGCCTCGGTGGCCTCAACGTCACGTGTCAGCTGTTTCTAGCGCCCCAGCTGTGGCCACAACTGGCCGACTTCTCCCCAGGCCGGCTTGGGGTTCGAGCTGGTCAAGGGTTACACGGAGTAGTACCTGCTGGAGGCCGACACCTGAGGCCTTCCAACCCCGGGGAAGAGATGCACTTTAGACCGGCTCCTTTCCACAGATCCCCAGCCAACCCCGCCTCCTGCCATTTCCAAGCTCCGCCCTCTCCCTCTGCCCCCTGGCGGGAGCTCTGGCGCCCGCCGCTCCCTGAGGCCCTTCTCTTCCCACCCTCCCTTTCCCGGGTCCTCTCTGTCCGCCATCTTGCATCCAGCGCCCCCAGCCGCCTTGGCCCACACCCTGACCTGGACTACCAGATTTAGGGGAAGTCCATGTGCTGCTATTGTCCACCCTCTCCCCTTACCCCCCAAAGAGCGGGTCCTTCCCAGGCTGCAGAGCCTCTCCCTGCCTGTCGCTCTGGCCTGGGAGTGACCTCTGCCCTTTCTGGCTTCTCCCTGCTTTTCCCTTACGCCTCCTCGTGGTGGGAGCGGGGAGAAGTGTGTGCAACACCCAGCACCCGCCTGGAGCCCAGCCTCTTAATAAAAGTAACTTTTCGTCCTCCCGCCCTTTATCAAGCTCTAAGAGTTTTCCCAGCGCTCTTGCCTCCCACAGCCTCCTGTGCTTCTTCTCTCCCTCCTGTCTGTCCTCACTAGTTCTGGGGCCTCTCCCACACTTAGCGCCTCAGTGCCGGTCTTTCTGCCCTTTCGTTTTCTTTCCTGTGATCTCCTCATCCCCTGCCCTGTGTTCAATACTGAAAGATCCTGTAAATTAAATGTATAATAGCCCACCACTCGGTCCCCTGTTTACACTCTGGTATTGTGCCTTCCTGAGCCTGCCCCTCTGGCTGGGTGGTGGTGGTGGGGGGAGCAGGGTTCCTCCAGCTTTGCATGTTTCTATCTCACAGACCCACTCTCCCATACCCCCAAACCACTAGAGGGTCTGGCTGGAGAATTTGGTGCAGTGGAGCCCCTGGGCTGGGGGCTGTCTCCTGGTTCAAACCAGGCTGCCTGGTAGTACGACTGGAATCCCCAACCCCAGATATTCCTGGACACTCCTCCCTTCCTTTGGATCAGGGATGCTCCTTGTGGGTCTTCTATTTAAATGCTAGTACCAGCTGCATTTGCATACTGCTTTCTCCTGTACTGGATTCTCGAACAGGGGCTCAGAAAGATCGAAGTGACTTAGAAGTCAGTCTAGAAGCTGGAGACCTCGCAGGGACTAGAACTCACCTTTCCCACGCCCAGAGCATGCCCAGAGCCTCACTCTGTGTGACACTGAACTTCTTGTTGGACAATGGACAGTTGTTAGGGATTCCGTGACAGCTAGCACAGGACTAGCTGAGAATGAAATTCAGGAAGGGGTCAGAGGAGGGCGCCAGGGGGTGGAAAAAGGTAGGCAAAGAGGACAGCCACTGCTTCACCACTTTCCCCAGTTCCGGTTGGCTGCTGTGCTGCTCTGCCCTTACTGTCTCCTGCGCCTGTCCCTGCTGCCACTCTCCCTGTCACTTCGACCATGGCTGTATTGCAATAAATGGACCCTTTGGCCACCCTCTGGGTCTATTTCACTTCTCAAAGGGGAGAGTTGAGAAGCATCATCCTCCCCCCTTCACCGGGAGCCGGTATTGGAGATCTCTAAGCCCCTTGGCAATGGGGCTAATGACTTCCTGGGGGCGGGGGGGGGGGCGGAGGAGGGCTGCTAGCCGTTGTACGCCCCCACCCCACCCTGACCAAGCGGCATAAAGAAGCCGCTGCTCAGGACAGAGGCTCCTTGGCTAGCTCCAGGCCTCGCTTTTTCCTGGACCTGGGAGTCTGTGGGTTCTTCGCCACTCTCCCAAGTTTCACTTGACATCCGGGACTAACCTCCCTCAGCCCCGGGATCCAGACATCAAACTCTCAGCTCTCGATTCGCCCACAGCCAGCGGTGCTCGCTTTCCCCATTCCCGGATGGGCACCAAGCGGTGGGGAGGGGGATGGGGAAGAGGGGAGCCTGGGCTCCGCCCCCGGGAGCCAGCTCCGGAGCGGCGGAGACTGCGCTTCCAAAAAGTAACACGCGGGGGCGCCCGGACGTGTGCTGAAACTGGCAAGGCAGCGCAAGGTGGTTTCCGTCCGTGTGAGTGTGTCCATGGGTGTCTTTGTGTGTCTCCGTTTCTGTTCATGTGTTTACGACGCAGAGGGTGTCAGGGTGGGAAGTATTTGGAACAATGTGCCTGGTGTATCCCAGAAGCAGGGACTCAAAGTGTTTTTTGTTTTTTATGAGGACAATGCTTGATATGTTACTATGTACGTGTGGATGGGGAGGCAGGTGACTTGTGTGTATCGTCGCGTGTGCACAGCGCAGCCTGTGAGTCCCAGAAGCCGCATCTTGGATTTTTAAAGTCGCATTCCTTGAAGGTTTTGATCCCCTCCCGCCACCTCGTAAAAGAAATGAGGGCTGTCAATGAGAATCTCCATTCCCCTGGTCACATCCTCAGCATAGGTCTGGGCGGCTGTGCCAGGCTAGGTATGACATTGTGTTTGTGTAAGGGGTGTGTCTCAAAATCAGTGTAACTGTACCATAGTGTGCTGTGTGTGTTTGGCAGGTCGATGTTGGAGGGGCTAGTTCAGCACACAATTTCCTTGCTGTGGTTAGTTTGTGGACAACACCTTCATGGTGTGTGGGCTTATTTTCCTTTCTCAGTCTCTCCAGTAGCTGTCTCTCTTTGTGTCTCTCCCCGTCTCTGTTTCTCTCCCTCCCTTTCTTGGTGACTCATCTCTGCGGCGTTGCCCTCCCTCGGCTTGCTGGGTCTCCCCTCCCCCACTCATGAGCCGGTGGGGGGTCTGAGGTAGTGGAACCCTAGGACTGAAAACCAGGGTGAGCACCCCCTTCCTGCCACTCATCTTGTTTCCGGGACCCACCAGCAGCCCCCAGCCCTCTCCCCAGGACTCCTCATCCTACAGAACTGGAGTGGACATGGAATAGGGCAAGAATGCATTCCAATGGGGCCATTTGCAGGGGGGCATCAGCACCTTCTTATAGTTCGAAGTGGAGACCCCCACTCTTCTCATAAAGTGTCCCCTCCCTGCTTGTCCACCCCCCCCCAGCGCTGACGCAATGAAAGGCTGCAGAGGTGAGTCACCGGTGGCAGGGAGGGAAAGGGGGGGGATGGTGAGCTGCCGGGGCCCCAAGCCCCTGCCTCTCTCTTCCAGCCCTTTTCAGAGAAAAGACCCAGTGCTCCGCCTCCCTCCCTGGGTTTTTCCAAAGCTTCTGCTTAGACCATTACTCTTCTGGACCCCATCTTCTTCTACCCTCCTGGAGAGTATGGGAGATTCAGAAACAAAGATGAAGAGAGATGGATTCATGCAAACAACTCGGAGCAAACACCAGGCATCCCCTCCAGGCCCCATCTCAGCTGTTTTTTCCAGATCTCTCTCTCTTTCTCTTTCCTTCCTGCCATCTTCCTCATCTCTCCAATCCTAGGAATGTGCCCTCAGTTCAGCTCTTTTCCAGAAGCCCCTAGAGGAACCAGGGTATGAAGGGCACAGTACATCCCAGGGAGATGGGGGTGGGTGAATGAGCTGATACAGGTAGGAAATGGATGGAGAGACAGAAGCAGGTGCAGAGATCCAGAGACCTTGCAGGCAAGAAGCAACAAGATCTAGATTGTGGAATCACCAAGCCTATTGCCTTTGTTGCCTCAGGCTTCCACCTGGCTCCCCTATTCCTCCCTCCACCTCATGATAGCTGAGGTTCTTAGGATGTCTATTTCTGGGAAGTTCCCCTGGGCCTTCAGAGTTGGGTGGACAGAGGAACAGGGTGGGTTGGGGAAGAATAGAGGAATGGGGGAACTCTCTGGAAACAAGGGAGGACCCAGAACTTGGACGTTCTGAGAGGCTTGAATACTGAGGCTGTATGGCACAAAGATCTAGAAATAGAGGCAAATGGGAGCAGAAAAGATCAAAGGCACATGGACGTACAAATAACCACCAATTTATACTGGCAGGCATGGAAGGACCCAGAGAAATGCTCAAAGACACACATCAAGGGAGGAACACAGACATATACACACATCCATACTCACACACATTAAGGATGCACCAACCCAAGCACACTTTTCAGACACACTAGCAGATGCTAAGAACTGAGTGTACTCAAAAACTCCTAGCTACACAAGTATACAGGCACTCAGAAGGGACAAGAACACAAACACACTTACACCCAGACATCTATAAACAGGCAAAAACAGAGTCACACAAATTGGAGGAAATGATCACATATTTCATTTGGAAATACCACCAGCCCCATCCACTCTTGATCTAATTAAATACACAATTGCCCCCCCATTCCCTTTCTCTTTCCCCTGCATCTTTTAATCTCTGTATACACAAAACACATGCACATGCATGTATATGCACACTCAGGTGCGTGTGCACCCACACAAACGCACTGGCGTACATGGTTTCCCTAGGTACCTGTCTCTCCTCATCTCTCATTTGGTCTCTGTCTCTTAGCTCCATCAGCCTCTCAGTCTGCCCTCCTGACTCCCTCCCTGCTTCCTTCTCTCTTGGATGGCTTCCCCTCCCCCTCTCCAGATGTCTGAGCCATCTCTCTGATTCATCCTCCTCAGGAAGGTAACGTGACCCCCTCCCCATTCCACCAGGCTCTCAGTCACCAGGCTGGGAAGGTGAAGGGGAGATGGGGAGGGGGGAGAAAGGAGAGCTGGGAGGGAGAAAGGGGGGGCCTGCAGAGTCATGTGTGGGGGTGTGAGGCACTGCCGCAGGGTCTCCTGCCCCCTCCTCTCCCTCCTTTCTTTGGCTTCACCACAGTCATCTTGGTTCTCAGATATTTTTCCCCTCCTTTAGCCTGTTCTCTCTACCTGTTTCAGATTGCTTCCTCCTCCCCTGCCCTCATCCTTCTCATTCCTCTCTCTCCTCTCCTCCCCACCTCTTTCCCCGCAGAGCTGATGGGCTTTCTTCTGGGAAAGTCCAGCCACTGATGGAAGCGAGAAGCCACTGCTGGCTTAGAGGGAAAGCACGTGAGAGAGAGAGAAGTGGATGAGATAGATAGGAAGAGATGGTGGGGGGGACCAAGTCTAAAGTGTCCCTGAGCCCCTGACAGCCTTGGGCTTCGTTTCCTGAGTCTCAGGGCGTTGGTGCCCTGTGTGTGCCCACAAGCACCCCTGTGTCCGCAATTCTTGTGTGCCTGGTGTGTGTCATTGTCACTCCCCCCTCCCTGCCCACGCCCCCGCACCGCTCTCTGTTTTCACCGCAGCCCCCTCCAGCCTCCTTCCCTCCCCTTCACTCCTGCAGTGGCTGCTCTCCTTGCTTACCTCTCCCCTCCTCTGCCCCCTCCCCATTTCCGTCCCCCCCACCCCCGCCCACGGCTGGTCTCCCTTCACCGGACCTGGCTCGCTGATGGATTCTCTTTGCGCAATCTGTGCGTCATCGCCCCCCGCCCCCCACCCCCGGAACCTCTAGCTGTCCAAGCCCCCAGCCCCAACCCCTCTGGCAGGAGATACGGACGAAGGGTCTGGTGGCAGAGAAGGACGATCTCTGACGTTGCAGCCCCCAACCCCCGTGTTCAAACCTTCCCTTTAAGCAGTGGGGAGAGCTGGAGTTGAGTCACTCCCCCCACCTGCGCAACCCCCTCCCCACCTGATCTGTTCTCGCCCTCCAAACGTCCTTCGGGGGGGGAAGCGGCGGGAGGGAAGGAAGCAGGAGGAGGGTGGGGAGAGGTGGGCTGAAAAAGGGGCACAGCGGGGGCGCGAACAGACGCGGCAGTCAGCCGGACAGAGGGACAGACACCTTTTTCTTCAGACACGCACCTGCAGTGAATAGACACGACTCAAAGGCACACAAATCCTCAGTCTTCCCCCCCTCCCCCGACTCAGACCCTTTCCGATGGGGATTACCAAAACCGCAAGATCCACCCATCCGCCCCGGCACCCCGCACCGCAGATCCGAGAACAGCACCCGCAGGCGCGCAGATCCATCCCTTCTCGGGTTTACGCCGTCCTTGGGCGTGTTCCCCAAGGACCACGCTGTTAGGAGTTAGGCAGCTGGGTCCCCTTCCGGGCTTTCGAGCCTTTATCTTCCCCCTCCCCAGTGAAGATCTCCGACTGATGCCCTGTCAGTCGCTGGGAGTGCCGGGTTCCTATTCTGCTCAGCGGTGCTGGCTCTGGAAGCTGCAAGTTGCTCTGTAACCCACCCTTCCCGCCTTCCAGGGCCTCTGCATCCACCCTTCCATTCATTCTCCCATTCATTCATTCATCCTTTTCTCCTCGTCCTTCCTTCATTCATTCATAGCCCCCTGCCCCGCCCGCCTCGGCATTTCATTCATTCATTCATTCATTCATTCATTTCCCCGGCGCTTGGCTAGCGCACGCCCCTCAAGCCGGGGGCCCCAACGCGCAGGCGCCGGCCTAAAAAGGAGCGCACTCTCCAATCGCTGGGGGCCCTCCCGCCTCACGGCGCCCGCCCGCTACCCCATGAATGAACATTGACGTCAGTGGGGCGGGGCGCGCCCACGTGACTCCGCGCGCTCCCCTTTATAAGGCAGCGTCGGCACGGGCGCTGTCCAGCGTGCTGAAGCCGGAGCTAGCGAGCCGTTCGGAGCCGCACGGACCCAGCTGAGCCCAGCCCACTGGACGTCAGACTTCGACCGTTGCTCCTACTCCATCCACCCACCGTCCGGAGCCAAGGCGGGCACGTCCCGATCTTCCCCTGTCCCTACCCCACCCCGAGCCTCCTCTCCATCTCCAGCGTCGTGACACCAGCTGGTAAATACTCCGCTGTCCGTCTGTCAAAACCTCGGCAACCGTGGGCATGAGGGAGGGTTCTCTCTCCTCCTGGATGGGGGTATTGAAACACAGCGGGGAGCCCCTGGTAAGGACTCCTGGTAAATGGGGAGTTGCCGTTTTTCTCCTGCTGAAGTCGCCCACGCACCATCCGGGGAGTCCTGTGGGGCGAGAGCAGAGATTTTTTTCCCCTTGCTGCTAAGTACGTGGGCGCTGGCAGTGAGATGGTTCAGGGAAGGGGGCGAGGAAGAATTCAGAGAGCGAGGGATACGGGCGTTCCTTTCCCATTTACACGACTCTGGAGGTCTGCACAAACTCTTTCTCCTTTGCTTCTGAACGTTCCTCTTCTGGGTAAGGTTGGGGCCAGGAGGGAAGCCCTGGATTTCCCGATTAAAGATGGGGGAAGGGAATGTAGAATTAGAAAGCAGGGAATTCTTACAGAAATCCCCTCTTTCTTTGGCCTTATCCCTTTTTACAGTGTTCGGCAGCCGCTTGGTCATGAAATCTCCCCAGTTGCTGGCTTCTGCCCTCTTCTGCTTCCTTCTATTGATTCAGGGACTGGGGGCAGCGCCCCCGGGGCGCCCTGAGGCACAGTCACCTCCTTTCAGCTCTGACCATAAAGAGTCGGTAGCTGGGGACGCAGTGCCCGGGTTAAAGGATGGCAGCATCCCAGAGGTTCGAGCTGCTCGGAATTCCGAGACGCAGGACCAGGGAGAGCTTTTCCAGGGCGTGGATCCCCGGGCGCTGGCCGCGGTGCTGCTGCAGGCACTCGACCGTCCGGCCTCGCCCCCGGCACCGGGCGGCTCCCAGCAGGGGCCAGGGGAAGAAGCAGCAGAAGCTCTGGTGACTGAAACCGTGCGCAGCCAGACCCACAGCCTCCCGGCTCCAGAGACCCAAGCGCCCCCGGTCCCGCCTCGCCCCCAGCCTCAGGAGGAGAGTCGTCCCGAGGTGGGCTACCCTTCCGAGGAGCTCGAGGCGCTAGCGTCCCTACTCCAGGAACTGCGAGATTTCAGTCCGAGCAACACCAAGCGCCAGCAAGAGACGGCGGCAGCAGAGACGGAAACCCGCACGCACACGCTGACCCGAGTCAACCTGGAGAGCCCCGGGCCGGAGCGCGTGTGGCGCGCTTCCTGGGGAGAGTTCCAGGCGCGCGTCCCTGAGCGCGCGCCCCTGCCGCCCCCGGCCCCCCCGCAATTTCAGGCGCGTGTGCCCGACAGTGGGTCCCCGTCCGAAAGCCACCAGTTCGGAGAAGGGGTGCCTTCTCTCAAAACACACCCGGACGAGGCATTGGCACCCCTGTCTAAGGCGTACCAAGGCCTGGGAGCCCCCTTTCCCAAGGCGCGCCGGCCAGAGAGCTCGCTTCTGGCCGGCTCTGAGGCGGGAGAGCGCCTTTTACAGCAAGGGCTGGCGCAGGTAGTGGCCGGGCGGCGGCAGGCGGAGGCCACGCGGCAGGCCGCGGCGCAGGAGGAGCGGCTGGCAGACCTCGCCTCCGACTTACTGCTCCAGTATTTGCTGCAGGGCGGGGCCAGGCAGCGCGGCCTTGGGGGTCGGGGGCTGCAGGAGGAGGAGGAGGAGCAACAGAGCCAGAGGGAGGAGGAGGAAGCGGAGCAGGAAAGGCACGGTGGGGAGGAGAGGGAGGAGGAAGAGGATGAGGAGGCGGCGGAGGCGGAGGCAGAGGCGGAGGAGGCAGAGAGGGCGCGGCAGAACGCGCTACTGTTCGCAGAGGAGGAGGACGGTGAAGCCGGAGCCGAGGACAAGCGCTCCCAGGAGGAGACGCCGGGCCACCGGCGGAAGGGGGCTGAAGGGGCAGAGGAGGGCGGGGAGGAGGACGACGACGACGAAGAGATGGATCCGCAGACTATTGATAGCCTCATTGAGCTGTCCACTAAACTACACCTGCCAGCCGACGACGTGGTCAGCATCATCGAGGAGGTGGAAGAGAAGCGGAAGCGGAAGAAGAACGCCCCTCCAGAGCCTGTGCCGCCCCCCCGTGCTGCGCCCGCCCCCACTCACGTCCGCTCCCCGCAGCCCCCGCCCCCTGTCCCCGCGCCCGCTCAAGACGAGCTGCCCGACTGGAACGAGGTGCTCCCGCCCTGGGATCGGGAGGAGGACGAGGTGTTTTCCCCGGGCCCCTATCACCCTTTTCCCAACTACATCCGGCCGCGGACACTGCAGCCACCAGCCGCCTCGCGCCGCCGCCACTATCACCACGCCCTGCCGCCTCCGCGCCACTATCCGGGCCTGGAGGCCCAGGCTCGGCGCGCTCAAGAGGAGGCGGAGGCGGAGGAGCGCCGGCTGCAGGAGCAGGAGGAGCTGGAGAATTACATTGAGCACGTGCTGCTCCGGCGCCCGTGACCCGCCCCGGCCCCGCGGGCCCCCGGCCCGCGCGCCGCAGTTCCCCCTCCGTGTCGCTCCTCTCACTTCTCGATGTTTGCATGCGCCCCGGCCCCGCCCCTCGGCCGCCTCCCGGCCCCGCTCTCGCCCTTCCTCCTTGGCCTGCGGGCCGAGCCCCGCCCCAGGGCTGTGCCAAGACCTGTCATACCTCTTGGATCCGAAGCCCCATCTCCCAAACTCACTCGTGGTGACCTGGGGCCAGCCCAAGCGGGCGGGCAGGTGGTTTGTGTGAATCTCCTCCCCAGGGGGCCCCGGTCCTCACCTCGTCCCGTCAGGGACTTCCCCGTCCGAAACCGGAAAAAGCAGTTCCAGTTAGTTGTGTGAAGCAGTGTGTCTGTCTCCTTCCTTTGGGCCTCCCACGAACCTCCCCACCCTCTCCAGATCGCTGTGAATTTACCCCTTCTTTTCCTTCTCTGTTGTAAATACCCCTCACGGAGGAAATAGTTTTGCTAAGAAATAAAAGTGACTATTTTATTAGGACTTTGTTCTCGGTTATTCACCCGTCCCCTTGGGCCTGCGGGGTCCTTCACAAGGGGCGGTGAAGGAAGCGCCAACCATGACACCCGTATCCTGCCTCCTACCCCCAACCAAATCAGAGTTCAGGGGTGGATTCACTTTATCCGGTATTTAGGGGGAGCATACAGCTCACCGAAACCCTGATGGCATAGTGGTTAAGTGCTACGGCTGCTAACCAAAGGGTCAGCAGTTCGAATCCGCCAGGCGTTCCTTGGAAACTCTCTATGGGGCAGTTCTACCCTGTCCTATAGGGTTGCTGAGTCGGAATTGACTCGACAGCACTAGGTTTGATTTTTTTTTTTTTTTTTATACAGCTCACACACATCCAGAAACCCTAAATTCCACTTCCAGCTGAAGGAGGGAGAGAGTTAAAAAGACACCTTTCCCCAGGGCTTGGCAAAGACATGCAGAGCCACCAGGTTGGCTCTTCATTCTATGACTCTTGAACCACTTGAGCATGTCGGGGTAACTTCCCCACTGCCTCTGGTCCACCTCACCTCCCCTCTCCTTTCACTAATCCCTAAATTCCTTGGTACTATATTTTTGACAGGGAAACCCTCATGGCCTAGCGGTTAAGAGTTATGGCTGCTAACCAAAAGGTCGGCAGTTCAAATCCACCAGGTGCTCCTTGGAAACTCTGTGGGACAATTCTATTCTGTCCTGTGGGGTCACTATGAGTCAGAATTGACTCAACCCCAAGAGGTTTGGTTTTTTGGTATGTATTTCACAAGAAATATGGAGAGGAGGGGTTGGCAGTCAAACATCCTGGTTTTAGCCCCTTCTCAACACTTTCCCAACCTTGGGGGTGAGCTATATCCTTGAACTACTGATTCCCCTCCCCACATCTAAACCTGGGTAAATGAAATCCTCCATAACGAAACACCCAAGGCATGAAGCCACTTCCTGAGGAATTGCTCCTTCCCAGTGAAGGTAGTTCAGGGAGCTGGAGGCAGGGTGGCTGGAGAAGCATTGAGCACACAAATCTGTTTGGGGAAGGGTTACCAGATAAAATACATGACACCTGGTTAAGTATGAATTTCAGATAAACAACTAATAAGGTTTTAATATAAGTGTGTTCCAAATATTGCAAGGGACACACTTAAACTAAGAAAAGTATTCATCGTTCATCTGAAATTCAAATTTAACTGGGTGTCTTTTTTTTTTTTTTCTTTAACTAAATTTGGCAATCCTTTTGGGGAAAGAGGTGAATAGGCAATGTTGGGTCCTGGCTGATCCCAGCAGTCCTGCCTTCCTCCACAGAGTCCAAGGAAGGCAAAGTCCAGAAATGTTTTTCCTTTTATTTCAGAAGAAATAAGGTCAGACACTTCCCCCAGCCTACCCCCTTAGCTCCTGCCTCACCCAGAACATGGTGGGAGGAGGGACAGGGCCCAGTCTCCCACAAAGTTCTCCCTTCCTCCAACTCTTCCTTCTCTCAAGGTGGCAAGGTTAGAAAAAAATTAACTCTGTTGTTCCTCCACTGGCCCTGGACCCGGTCCCACTACAGCCACACAGAGATGAGGCAGATGAGGGCAAGGGCTTCCCTCTCCCTACTCAGCAGCCTCAGACCCAGGCAGAGAAGCTTGCTGGCTGGCTGGCTGGGGGAAAAGGGTAGAGGTAGGGTACGGGGGCAGGGGAAAGAAAAGAACCCTGAAAACCATTTCCCTTTAACCTGACGTATTTATATATTTACAGTTACAAGGGAGGAGAGGAAGTCTGGAGAAGTTCTTCAAAGGCAGGAAATAAAATCCAAAGAGCACCCCCATCTCGATCACATTTTCCTACCTCCTAGCTCCTTCAGCCTTGGGTGGGAAAAGGGAAAACAGGAGGTAGGGGGCAGAAGGAGGGAATGTTTGAGGGTCCGGAGCCTGCAGCTCACTCCAGAAGAAGGCGAGGCAGCAGAGGGGCGGCTGGGTCCCACCAAGAAAAGGGCCTGGAGAGACGATGAGAAGCAGCCGCTCTCGCCCTGCCTCTCCACCAGCCCCACGTCGAGTCACACACCGGGGCTACGCCAGACCCATCTCCTCTAGCACACTGCGCGGTGACTCGTCCTCCTAAGGCAGAGACAGACACGGTGACGCAGAGACACCAGGAGAGGCAGACAGGGAGGAAGAGAGAGGGGGTAGCCAAGACAACGGCAATCATGAGGAAGGAGTCAGAGTTAGGAAGCAGAGGAGACACAGGGCAGGGAAAAGAAAAGCCAATGTGAGCCTGTGAACCAAGTCTGGATCAGCTGGGAGCCCTTGAGGGGAGCTTGTTGGCCTCCCAGGACCACCCCCCAGAGCCAACAATGGCAGGGCAGGGGCCAGGAGTCAGACCACCACCACCCAAAGAACCCAAAGCCAGGAGCTTGGTGAGCAGGGGCTCAGCCTGAGTACCTGAGGGAGGGCAACAGGGGGGCGAAGCTGGGACTGCTTTCTGGGAAATGGAAGGTGGCACATGGTTGGGTCCCCCCTTTTCAGAGTGTGGGGGTAGGGTAAGAGGTTGGCTTCAGGTCCCCGAGGGAAGGTGAACCAGGCTGTAGAGGGATGAGTCATTAGGGTTTGAGAAGAGCACTAATAACAGGGGTGGGCATGTATGCCAGGGCATGTGTGTACGTGTGCGTGTGTGAGAGAGAAAAAGGGGAGAGAGACAGAGACAGAAATGGGGAAGCTGGACCAGTGAGGTGGCAAGTTCAGCTCTGCCTTTCCTCCTGCAGAGAGGCGGCCCCCCTCCCCCACCCCAGCTCTCCCCCTCCTCACAGCCAGCTCAGGCTGACTTGCTTGTCACTGCAGATTCCGGTGACTCATCTCCCTGCACCAAGTCTCAGCCGTGGCAAGCAGAGAGGGGGCAGGCAGTAATGGGGTGTGGGCGAGTGGGGGGCAGAGAGCAGAGAGAACCAGCAGAGCGGGCAGCCTCTACTCCAGCCCCCAAATCCCCACAGCCTTTTGCTCCTAAGAAGCAGAAGCTGTTGAATATGTGTGTGGTAAAAAAAAAAAAAAAAAAAATTGGGGAAGAAACCAGGGAATAAAAGAGCTATCTACCATGTATGTGTTCCCTTCTCCAATTTTCTGAGCAACTCTTGAGACCAAAAGAAGTATGGAACAAAAAAGATTTGCCTGGGACAAGGCACCCGGGTCTTGGGAGAATGACAGAACCTGGACTGAGAGGAGAAATGGCACAGGTGGGTTGTCTACCACCCCTGCTTCCCAACCCCTATGGTCAGGGCTTAAGTAGAGGGAAGGGGGAAGGTGCCACAAGGACGAAGGCCACCCTGGTAGTGGCAGCGGGAAGGGGGCAGCCATCACCAGTAGGCAGAGTGTCGGTGCTCTTCCTCCTCCTCACTGTCCCTGGTCCCTACCTCCTGCAGCAGGTCTGCCTGCTCGATAGCCTTCAGTACACTCTTCTTGGAGGTGTCTTGGACATCTCCTCCCATCAAAAACTCATCCAAGATAAAGTAGGCCTTCTCAAAGTTGAAGATGATGTCCAGCTCGCACACCTGAGGAGGAGGAGGAAGACAAGGTTGAGTGACAAGATGTGTGCCCACCCCTACCTCTACCCCAGCCCTCCACTTCTTTTCTTATGACCACTCTTGGGTTCTTGCCCCAGGTCCTAGTCCTCCCAACCCCAGTCCTTAGTAGTTGGTGCTGCTTTTTCTTCTCCTTCGCTTGCCTCTTTCTCCATGATCATGAAATACCAGTTGCCCTAGTCTACCCTCATCTGTGGTTCCTATTGCCTTTCCCAGCCAAAACTGCAATATTGTTCCCACCAGAAGAAGAGGAGATTCTGGACAATTGGGTGGAAGACTTGAGTTCCAGGCAGGGCTGTGCCATTATCCAGCTAGCGGTATATGTCACTTAATGTCTCTGAATCTCAGTTTTCTCATGCAAAAATAGAGATAACAACATCTACTCATAAGACGGAGGAAAGAGCAAACAAGAGAACGACATAAAAGCACTTCATAAATTGTTAAGTGGAGTACAAATTATGGAGTTATTACTATTCCCCATCTATGATTTGAGCCGTCTGTTGATGCCTAAGTTACACCCTAAAACAAAAAACCAGTGCCATCGAGTTGATTCCGACTCATAGCGACCCTATGGGACAGAGTAGAACTGCCCCATAGAGTTTCCAAGGAAAGCCTTTACGCCCTAGATCTGTTAATTCAGAATCTTGGGGTGGGACCTGGGCATCAATATTTTCAAAAAGCTCTCCAGAAGATTCCAACATGTAGTCAAGGTCAGAAACCACTGATAAAAAGTTGAACATAGCCTCTGGCCTTGTGTGAGTAGTCTGAGCTGAGCTGTATGTGGAGATTAAGTGACAGATTCTGGTCCAAACCTCCCCCCCACCCCTTCCCTGCGACTGATTAAGGTACATGGCTAATAGGCTTAAGGCTTAAAAAGGGAGATTAATTATTGTGCTCACTGCTCCAACTTCACCTCTCTCAAGTCTTCCAGGGCAGAAGCTAGAAGGGCCCTGGCATTTGGTAGCAAGGGGAGATTGTTGGGTAAGGAAACAGGTGAGTGGAGTGACTTACGCTGCCAAAGTATTTGTCCAGGAGTTCCACGTATCGGTGGATCAGCTCCAGCGTGATGAGCTCGTTGTCCTGGCCCTCGATGGCGCAGCAGAAGTAGAGGCTGGCATATCTGGAGAGAGGGGTACATGAGGCATAGCTGCTGAATTGAAGGCTGCTTCAGGACCCTTTTTTGGGTTCAGGACCCAGGCACTCTGAGCTTAAACCCCCTGTTTCTCCTCATTCCCAGCCCAGTCTGTGCCTCCACTAGACACAGACAGGGTAACTCACTCTGCCTCCTGGTGCTCTCTCACACACATACGCAAAGACACACACTTTTTCTTTCTTGCCCTCTGACCTGTTGTTTGACTCAGCAAAAAATTAGCCAACTAATTCACCTGCTTAAAGAAGGAACTGGATAAGGTACATGTGTCTGCGTGTGTTGGGAAAGTGGGGCAGGATCTATGACTGTTGAGACTACAAGGGATACACACAGTGGACCAAATGGAGCCTCTAGGGACAGAGGTATGTGCTTGACCAAAATCAAGTGGAGAACAAGAGTTTCTTCAAGAGGAGTTTGGCAGGAAGGAAAGCTGGGGTTAATCAGTGACTTCCAGATATGTTCTTAGCTCCCAGTTCTCGCTGACATAAGGGGCCCTTTGTTTACCAGTATCCCCTCTCTTTAACCCATTGCCAAACTCTAATCGAACAGGATCCAGGCAGTTTTGACAGTAGGTGATGTGTCACCTCTTATAGACGACTTTGAGGTCCCTCCACTCCAGGAAGCTGCACATCTTGGGCTTTCGAGCCAGCACAACCTGCATAAGCTCCCGAACCATCTTCTTTCGCTCCTTGTCAGATGTGGCCAGGTACCATTTTTGCAGCCGCAGCTTCCCCTGCCGGCTGAACAGCAGCATAAATCGCATCTGGGGGGGGGGGGGTAGGGGGAGCAGAGCTGAGGGTCAGAGGTTTGCTCCTCTGAGCTTCTTCCCTCCACAAACACACAGTCCCAAACTCATCCCGTCTAACTCTTCTCCACTCCAGCTCCTGCTTTCTTAAAAATTCCAGCCCTTTGCTGTCAATGCTGGGTATTCACACGTGGTACCTGTCCTTCTGGGGGAAGTCAGAGCTTCTCAGCCTGTCATTTGGGCTCAAGTCCAGACCCTACGAGTTGGGTATGGTGTTGGGTAAATTCCTTTATGACTCTGGGCCTCTATTTCCTTATCTGTAAGATGGAGATCATAAAGTGCCCACCTTACAGAATTTTTAGGAAGGATTAAATGAGTGGGTATTAGCGACAGTGCATGGCACATGGTAAGCATTGTAATGTGTTAAGTACTATAATTATTATCTCCTGACCTCCTGTTTCCTAAAGATAAGTAAAATGCCCAGCATCATGACAAGAAGCCCCTAAAGAGATGCTAAAGAGATGGTTGGTCTCTTCCAAGTTCTTTCTGTCCATCACCACCATGAAATTGGATATTTTGCCCCTCAACAAGCTACCTCGACTCTCCACCCCATCCTAACCATGAGTCCTCCCTGATGTCCCAAACACCCTGCCCTCTGGTGCCAGTCCTATCCTTCTCCTGGCACATAGTATTGGGATCCCAAATTCCACCCTCTTCTCTCTGCAGTCATCCAGATATTTGGCCTCTGATTTCTTAGCATCTCTGCCTTTTAGGGCTGTCTTCTGCTAAGCGCCCACTTCTCAGACCCCGGATGACTAACCTCTCTTTGGGTCCCTGAGTGAGGACACAGCTACCTGGGAACGTTTGTGGCGCACAGAGCAAGCTGGGTGGACTGCGGAGGAGAGCAGAGCCCTCACTACCAGTGCACCTCCAGCTTCCTAGCTCCAGATTCATCTCCTCCTCCCAGCAGCTCTCCTCTCTGTGGACAATACCAGGTCTGGAATCCCTGGGTGTATGGCACCAAACCAAACGAAACCCACTGCCGTTGAGTTGATTCCGACTCAGAGCGACCCTGATAGGACAGAGTAGAACTGCCCCATAGGGTTTCCAAGGCTGTAAATCTTCACCGAAGCAGACTGCCACATTTTTCTCCCACGGAGCAGCTGGTGGGTTCGAACCGCCGACCTTTCGGTTAGCAGCGGAGCACTTAACCACTGAGCGACCAGGGCTCCTTAGCGTATGGCACAGTGGGCTAGAAATCTGAATTCAAGGCCAGGCGAGAACTAGGCTTTTCGGGGGTAGGGAAGAGGAAGTACTGTTACTGTGGCAGGAGGAGAAGAGAGGGGCGCCAGGGAGCGGGGCGCGTCTATGATGGGGGCGGTGGGGCGAGCAGGAAGACGGAAGGCCTGGGTTCCGGAAAGAGAATGGGAAGGGGGGCGGAGAGCGAAAAGCAGCGGCGCCCAGGAGCTCAGAGCCTGGGTCCCTGAGAGCCAAAGCTCCAGCCCCCTTCGCTTCCCCGCCTCACCGCTGCCCCCAGGCGAGCATGGCGATACAGCGAGGCAGGACGTCCCCTCCTCGGACCCGGAAACTCTCCCTCCCACACCCGCTCTCCCCCACCGGCCGCCGCTCCTCTCTGGGCTGCTCGAGAACAGAGGGTCTTGACGACCGGCGGCCCCCAGTCCCTTCCTCCCTCCCTCCACGAGCAGACCCCCGCGCCCCTGTACATCGGGCGACTTCCCGGCGGCAGGGGTCGGGACCCCTCGGACCGAGACCCGGCCACTCCTGGCTCAGTCCGGTCTCGCCGGTGCCGCCGTCCCCACATCAGCCCCCTCTCGCCCAGCAAATGCGCCTCCTCCCCACTCCTCTCGAATGCCATTCCCAGGAATTCCTTCGGAGGCCGCCTCGCCCACCCGCCCAGATACAGGAGGGTCTCTGAGGACGACAGTGAAGAAAGAACGACTCGCACAGAGGGCGGCCCCCAAGGACCCCCTCAGGTGCAGCCCACGCCCCTCAGTTCCCCCCTCCCCTCCCTTTTCGCACAGCCTACCATCCTGCAGCCTCCGGCTCGGCGCGTCCCTCTTCGGCCACCGTAGGCGCCAGCTCTATTCCCGTCTTATCCTTTCTTCTTCTTCCCTCCCTCTCGGCTGAAGCCCCGCCTTGTCCCGCCCAAGTTCGGAGGCCCGGCGCGTTGCCTACTGCGCAGGCGCCAACGCTACGGGGCGCGCGGGAGGGGCTGGAGGCGGACAAGCGGGAGCCATGGCAACCAGGTCCTTGACTTCAGCTTTGAGTAGCTCTGTCGTCATGGTAACAAGGCTGTCTTGTAGGTTGGTTAGAGGATGTGGGAGGAAGACAATGAGTCCTCGCGCTATAGAACCTTGGGGGAAAAAGGCGGGAAAAGGCGTGAGAAATGTATGGGACGACCATTGGCATTTGTGAGGAAGCAAGGAGAACTAATGGAAGGAACGTGGGCAATTGAGACTGAGCAGGGTGGGAACTAGATGTAGGGGGAGAGGAATGATCAGGGAGGCAGGAAGACAAAGATAAAGCTCAAAATTAGTATCCACTGAGAACCTGCTAGGTGCAACATTCTCTTCAAGTAAGAGAAGTGTGAGGAAATGAGGGGAATGATAAAAGAGAAAAGGTGAGGCTCATATTAAAAGAGATATAAGGAAGAGAGAGAAACATGAAGGGAAATTAAGGCTCAAGGGGGAGAATAAAGGGAACCTTAATAAAAAAAATTTTTTAAAAAAAGATTAGCATGTATCAAAACTAAAAAGGGACAGACGTAACCAGACATATGTGTAAAGATGAGTAGGGTGCAAATTGTAAGATGAGTTTTTTAACTGAGGATGTGTGTGTATATGTGAGTGTGCACACCTGTGCATGTCTGTGTGTGTGTGTTTATGTGGTGATGAAAAGGGGTGGCTCTGTAAGGATAGCATCACTGCTTTCTGTCAGTTTGTTGGAATTGCAGTGGCTTGTGCATTGCTGTGATGTTGGAAGCTGTGCCACTGGTGTTTCACATACCACCAGGCTTGTCCCTGGTGGAGGTTTCAACAGAACTTCCAGACTGAGACACACTAGGAAGAAAGACCTGGCAATCTACTTCTGAAAATTAGCCAATGAAAACCTTGTGGAGCACAACAGATCATTATCTGACTCGCTTGCTTTGGACACATTATTGGGAGGGGCCAATTGCTTCAGGAGGACATCATGGTGTGTGAGGTGGCGGGCCAGCAAGGGTGAGGGAGACAGTGGGTGAGATGGATTGGCAAAATGGCCACAATGATGGGCTTGAACATGATGGCAATTATGAGGATGATGAAGGACCAGGCAGCATTTTGTTCAGTTGTACGTGAGGTTGCCATGAGTTTGGGTCAACTCAACAGCAGCTATCTATCTTAAGCCTAGGAGAACATTTTAAATTTTGTCATGCTGAAAAATTAATGGGTATTTCTAGATAATTCTTGGCAACAGATGATACTATTATGTTTTAGTAGCAGTTGAAGTAATTGTGGGTAAAGCCTTACATGTCTCCACTTAATTTTTTAATTTTTTTTTTCTGGTTCTTTGTTATGGCGGTTCTGCTCTAGCGACAATGGGGTGGGGCTAATTCATCTGGGATGGAGTCTTGTCTCTCACCCTTATTAGATGTATAGCCTCAGGTGAGCCATTTAATCTGTATCCCTCCATCTCTCATTTTAAGAATGAGGGTAGCAATGCCTATCTTACAAGGTTGCTCTTACGATTAGAGATAATATATAGAAAGTTTTTTTTTATCTAGCATATTGTAAACTTGATAATGGTAGCTATTATCATTATTTCCCATTCCCACCTTGTTATGGATTGAATTGTGTCCCCCCAAAATATGTGTTGTGATTCTAACCCCTATACCTGCGGTTATAATCCCATTTGGGAATGGGTTTTCTTTGTTATGTTAATGAGACAGTGTTAGTGTAGGGTGTGTCTTAAATCAATCTCTTTTGAGATATAAAAGAAATTAAACAAGCAAGCAAGCAGAGCTGGGGGAAGATAGATACCACACCACAGGGAGATCTCCAAGGAACCAAAGAACAAGGACCTTCCCCCAGAACCAACAGAGAGAGAAAGCCTTCCTGTAGAGCTGCTGCCCTGAATTTGGACTTCTAGCCTCCTAAATTGTGAGAAAATAAATTTCTGTTTGTTAAAGTCACCCACTTTTGGTATTTCTGTTATAGCAGGAATAGATAAGTAAGACACTCCTCTTTCTTTTGTGTTTTCTTCTTCCTTTCTTTTTCATTTCCCTTTCTCCTCTGCTGATGCGTTAGGCTTGCCAATGGCATAGATGTTGGCTGAAGTATCTTGGTGTTATTTATTAGGTCAAAAGTAACATTAATAAAACAAGTTGTAAGAGTTAGAAAGGGTAGATCGTTATGTGTAAGCAGGACAGAAGGCAAAACAAATAAAAAGAAATGTGCTCACGGGAGAGGGGAGGAGGTTGCAAATAAGGAAGTAAGGAGAAATGAGGTAAAGACAAAGTGGAGAGCTAGGCAACAGCTTGTGCAAATTTGGAAGCTCTAGAGATGTAAACTCCTACATTCCTTAGAAAGCTAACGCTTTCTAGAGTTCCTCATTTTAATGTGGTATGCCTAGCTGCAGAAAAGACTCATGGGAAATTGTTAGAAACAAGGGCTTTGCTTACGTAGAATCATAGAATCCAAGCGGGTGAAACTAGTTAGAAGATGACGACTAGGTTTGTTCATTGTTAGTACGCGATGATTGTAGGGGATCTGTAAGTTAGTAGATTCAATACCTTTTGTGGATCCAATAGCTTTTGTCTGCAGATGAGTTCAAACTTGACGCAGTAAGCAGTTGGGAGTCATTACAGTCACCTGAGCTGGGGAATAACTTGGCAAAGACACTTTTAGGAAAATCAGTCTTACAGTAATATGTGGGACAATTTGAAAGGACAAATGGAAGGCTGGAAGACCGTATAGGAGCAGTTTTGGTAATCCAGGCGTGAGAGGAAATGGAAGGATAAATTAGAGAGACACTTGCAGTGGGCCAGTCAACAGAAGTTGATAACTCATCTAAATAGAGAAGAAGGGAGAAGAATCAGAGATGAGCCTGGAGGATTAGTGGTGCCATTTTTATGAACGGAAAAATATGGGAGAGGTGAGATTGTCCTTTATAGGTGGGAATGGAATTTGTATTGTCTCCCCATGACCATGCTGACACTTCCACATGCCTTCCCTCATCTGGTTATAAGGTGGTTCCTGTGGTGGCTGGAAGGTGGCCCAGATGGCCTCTGAAGCCCTTCCATCTTTATGAGTCTATGATCTGTGTTTCTCTCTCCTGTGATGTTCTCTGCACCTATGTTTGGTCCATTCTTTCATAGTTCCCTGATGAACTCATTTGCAGTGATCTTTGTTTGTTTGTTTTAACTCATACCTTCCTATATACTGTTCCTTTCAGTACTGAGCATTTGAATACTTTCTGTGGTAGATGTTTGTCATTCTTTTTCATCTCCTAGATTCTAAACCTTTTTTAGATTCTAAAAACCCTGTTTCTAGAGTTTGGAAATCCCCACTTTATGAGTCCAGAGGGAGATAGAACAACCTCCCACTGTAGCATCTGAAAATTTCAGATACTCACTTTCACAGCCTTCTTTGCAGCCACAGCATGGGCGTGTCTGCTGGGCTCTGCCCATCTGTCCATCTCCCAGACTTTGGCCCAGGAGAGAATGAGGTGGGGATGGGGCAATTGACAGGAGAGTGACAGAGGGTCGGAGGATCAAGTTCCTAGGACAGCAGTGGAGTGGTGCCAGTAGCCGTGTCCTGTGTCTAGTGAGGTGTAGGGATGAAGACGAAGGTATGATTTGGGGCACTGTTCCTTGTGTGAGACCTCCAACCTGGTACTCTGGCCCTCCTGGCATTTCCATGAGCTACCCGATTTCTTTTTTTGCTGGAAAAAAAAAGGAAATCATTTCCTTTTTCGCTAGTTTTCCAGAGCTGGTTCTGTTGCTTGTAACTGAGAACCCTGACTGGTTAACTTCATTATCATGCCATGATGTCCATTGATTGCATATGTGAGTATGCCTTGTCTCTTTGACTAGATTGTAAGCTTCTTGTGGGTGGAGTCATGTACATCTTTAGTTTCTTTTATAGCACTCAGCATAGTGCTTGTTGATTGGCTTCCATTATGATCTATTTAGATGTTATTAAATTGTCTTAGTTATCTAGTGCTGCTGTAACAGAAATACCACAAATGGGTGGCTTTAACAAATAGAAATTCATTTTCGCACAGTTTAGGAGGCTACAAGTTCAAGTCCAGGGCGCCGGCTTTAGGGGAAGGCTTTCTTTCTCTGTCCACTCTGCAGGAAGGCCCTTGTCTCTTTAAGCTTCTGCTCTTGGGCTGTCTTCCTGTGGCTTGGCATCTCTTTCCCTATCTCCGCTTGCTGACTTGAGTTTAATTTCTTTTATATCTCAAAAGAGATTGACTCAAGATACTAATCCTGTCTCATTAGCATAACAAATACAACTCATTCCCAAATGGGATTGTAGCCACAAGCATACAGGTTAGGATTTACAACACCTATTCTGGGGGGGCATGATTCAATCCATAACACAAATCTAGATATATAAATCTTACTTCTCATGGAAAGCATGCTAAGTTCTAATTCTGTCTTTAGTATTATATATATATATATTTTATATATATATATATTCCTGCTAGAAGATAAACTATCTTCTTTTGCTGTTTCTCCTGTACCTAGCACAGTGCCTGGCGCACGGCAGGCACATGATACTTGTTGGATAAATGCATACTGGATCCCCCATTTGGAAATTCCATTGTCCCCTCAAACTTCACTTGCCAAAAAAGAGTTATCACTTCCTCCCACTTTCCCCAGAAACCACCCCATCTCCTATTTTCCTATTGTGATCAGTGTCACTGCCTTTTTTCTTGGGTTCACACGTTGGGACATGAAGAGTAACATAGAAACATAGTCTTTTTTATTCAAGGGGCATATGTAAGACTTGGTCCACTAGACTAGGAGAGGGTGTGTGGACGACTGTGAGGGAGAACTGGTTATGTTACTGGAGGAGGGAGGAAGCAGTCTGAAAACCCGGGGACTTGGACTTCATCGTCTTGTTGTCTCATGAACTCGCTTTGCTATTATTTTTCTTTGTGATACTGTTTTCTGGAATGCCCTACCGTTCCCTCTCCACAGATTCAAATTCATCTTATTTATCCTTAACGATTGCTGTGAAGCAGTCTCTGATAAGCCCTTACACTCTAATCTAGACCATAGCAATCATTTCTACAGTGTTTCATTCAATTTTTTTTTTTTTAATATTCCCCATTTCACGTTGCCCCCAGCACCTGGTTTCATTCAGTCATTTTTGCAGCGACTTGATGGTAAGGATCATCACTTTCTCTCTCTCTCGTTATTTATTTTTTTTATAATTTTTATTGCGCTTTAAGTGAAAGTTTACAAATCAAGTCAGTCTCTCACACAAAAACCCGTATAGACCTTGCTACACACTCCCAATTACTCTCCCCCTACTGAGACAGCCCGCTCTCTCCCTCCACTCTCTCTTTTCATGTCCTTTTTGCCAGCTTCTAACCCCCTCCACCCTCTCATCTCCCCTCCAGGCAGGAGATGCCAACATAGTCTCAAGTGTCCACCTGATCCAAGAAGCTCACTCCTCACCAGCATCCCTCTCCAACCCATTGTCCAGTCCAATCCATGTCTGAAGAGTTGGCTTTGGGAATGGTTCCTGTCCTGGGGCAACAGAAGGTCTGGGGGCCATGACTACCGGGGTTCTTCCAGCCTCAGTCAGACCATTAAGTCTGGTCTTATGAGAATTTGGGGTCTGCATCCCACTGCTCTCCTGCTCCCTCAGGGGTTCTCTGTTGTGTTCCCTGTCAGGGCAGTCATTAGCTGTAGCCGAGCACCATCTAGTTCTTTTGGTCTGTTGTTATTTTAATGCTTCACACTACCCAGTATGGAAACCCTGGTGGTGGAGTATTTAAGAATTCAACTGCTAACCAAAAGGATGGCAGTTCAAATCCACCAGGCACTTCTATGGGGCAGTTCTACTCTGTCCTGTAGGGTTGCTATGAGTCAGAATTGTCTTGATGGTAATGGGTTTTTTTGGTACCCAGTATAAAGTTGGGATTATAAATAAATACTTGGTGAATTGAATGGAGTTCAAACTTGGCAAGATTTTGGTAGAAGCCACAGCTGATTTGCATCAGAGAAGAGCTTTCCACTGGAGTCAAGGTGACACCTGGTGGCTAGGTGATAAAAGACTGCGTTCAGGAGGCCGGTGTTAAGGCTCATAAGGCAGTGGTGTACACAGAGAATGTGTTGGTGACTGGCCAATGGGTGCAGCACCTTTGCTCCAGCTGAATCTGATCCCCTCTGTGTGTTCAGGGAGACCCATGGTCACAAGTGCCACAAAGAGAGGCAGTGAAGTGTAGTGGCTTAGAGCACAGACAGGAGCCAACTGCCTCTTGGAGCTGTTAAGTAATAATAATGGCAGCAAGTTACTCAACTTCTCTTTGCTTTTGTTTTCTCATCCCTACTCTTAGTACAATGAAGCTAACTTGAGGAACCACCTAAAAATGGCTTGGAAAACAGATGGTCCCCTTGACAAGTTTCATTCTGATGCCTAGAATTTTTTTTTTCCTAGAATATTTTTTTACCATTGAGGGTTGATAAAATTCATACTATTGTGTGCAGATAAATAATTCTACTGTGAAAGATTTATAAGAAATCTGCAGCAATGATGGCCGGAGACAGATCTTATTAATGGTTTTCTTTCTTTTATTTTTTTTAATAGACTTCATTTTTTAGAGCATTTTTATGTTTACAGAAAAATTGTGCAGAAAGTACAGAGTTCCCGTATGGCTCCTTCCCCATGCACACTGTTTCTCCTACTAACAACTTGCATTCCTGTGGTACATTTGTTACAACTGAGAGAATATTGATGCATTATTATTAACTAAAGACTATGGAAATCCTGGTGGCGTAGTGGTTAAGAGCTAGGGCTGCTAACCAAAAGGTTGGCTGCTCACAATCCACCAGGTGCTTCTTGGAAACTCTATGGGGCAGTTCTACTCTGTCCTTATAGGGTCACTATGAGTTGGAATCGACTCACGGACAATGGGTTTGGTTTGGTTTGGTTTATAGTTGACATCGGGGGATACTCTTTATGTTGTCCAGTCCTATGGGTTTTGACAAATGCATGTCGTGAATACATTTTCTGGATTTATTCTTGAAAACATTATGATCAGAATTTGCTCCAGGGAACTCCTAACATCATTTTAGAGGAAAAAATAATGTGAAAGTTCTTTTAGTTCAAGGTCTAAAATCTGCCTTTGCTCAACAGCAGTGGTTTATTTGGGAAAGTTGTGAAGGCTCATCTAAGCTTGAGAAAAGGTAAGATTGTAACCAGGTAAAATGAACACTTTTGATTGCACCACTTGAAAACGTTTGTGTTATCAGATTCACATCATTCCAGGACTGGAAGTTCCTTCGAAGACACTTAGTCCTACTGCTGGGGAGTTACCCTGTGGGTACATGAAACGTGGGTACCAGGATAAATGTGCAAGGATGCCCACCTCAGCACGGTTGGTAACAACAACACTTGAAACACATTCCTGTGTCTAACCCAGGCGTATTAGAGGTACAGCTCATCACAGTGGACCATTGTATCTGCAAGTGGTTACAATAAAGTGAATTTAAACAAACAAACCTTAAAACAACCAAAATATCCACCGTTGGTGTTTAAGAAATTATGTAGTACATCTTTACCTGCAGCTGGTAAGAAGAGTTAGGGAAAGGTGTCTGGGATGTATTATTAGATGAATAAAGCAAGCTGCAAAAGAGTATACATAGTATGACCTTGTTTGTGTGAACGAAAAGAATATTTTGTATATGCTTGTAAATGCTTAGTAAAGTTCTACAAAAACACCCAAGAATCTGAACATGAAGGTGGCTATCAAGTTCCCACTTTTACCCTTTTTGAACTGTTTGAATGTCTTGCTAGGAGCACATGTTGTATAACCCGTTGCCGTCAGGTCGATTCCGACTCATAGCGACTCTATAGGACGGAGTAGAACTGCCCCATAGAGTCTCCAAGGGGTGCCTGGTGGATTCGAACTGCCAACCTTTAGGTTAGCAGCTGTAGCACTTAACCACTACGCCACCAGGGTTTCCACGTGTTGTATATCATTTTAAGAAATTCATCTGGTCTTATACCCTGATCATTGACACATGTTCACCACATGTTAATCCTGGCTGTCCTTGGGCCCTTTCAGTGACAGAGAACTCACTACCTCTTAACTACCGGGCAGTGTTTTGATCAAGAACTTCCCGAAGATAATTAGTTTCTATTTAAGATGACCTGGGTATCTAGAGGGCTGGAATAGAATTCTGCTGATAGTATCTATCAGTTTTATCTTGAGGATTCTGGAGTGGGACAGCACAGTTTTGATGGATAGTTGTTGGTATTTTTTCAGTTTAAAATTTTATTTTGGAATATGTGAACAAACTAATTGAGGGAGATATGTCTTCTGCAAGCAGCCTTTAAGATACCGGAAGAAGAGAATAAAATAATTTTTAGGAAGACATTTTGAAGAGGATATCCAGTGTACATATAATAAAAGATCCTGTTTTCAAAGAACCTGATATCTTGGTGGGGATAGGTAGGGTAAGGTGTGTACAAAGGTAAAGGGCATGCATGAATACAGGCATTGTTACAAACCAGGAAAAAGAAAAGTAATTAAATATCAAGTTAAAGGTGATGATGTTGACTAGATTCAAGGGAAAATCTTAGGTGGAGAGAAATAGAACTTGATTTGGGTTTTGAGAGGTGGGGAGTAGGGGTGGCATTTGGGGGTGGAAGGAAATGACATGAACAGGGATGGATACCCAGAGGGAGAGTGACTGTGAGCAGGCCCATCTGATTGGGTGGAGGGTGTTTGACGGACTCCCTTTTTGAGGATGATGCCCAGGGGGAGAATCAAACCCTAGCACGACAGGTCTGTGGGGCCTCATTGTAGAGACCTAATGAAACTAGTCCTATGGTTTGGAGTTAGGCTTAGGATTAAGGTTCAGGCTAGGCTTGGGGTTATGGATAAGGGTAGGGTTGTTGTTGTTGTTAGGTGCTGTCCAGTCTGTTCTCATTTATAGCAACCCTGTGTACAACAGAACGAAACACTGCCTGATTCTGTGCCATCCTCAAAGTCGTTGCTATGTTTGAACACATTGTTGCAGCCACTGTGTCAATCCATTTTGTTGAGGGTCTTTGTCTTTTCTGCTGACCCTCTACTTTACCAAGCATGATGTCCTTCTCCAGGGACTGGCCTCTCCTGATAACACGTCCAAAGTACGTGAGATGAAGTCCCGCCATCCTTGCTTCTAAGAAGCATTCTGGCTGTACTTCTTCCAAGACAGATTTGTTCGTTCTTCTGGCAGTCCATGGTATATTCAGTATTCTTTGCCAACACCGTAATTCAAATGCATCAGTTCTTCTTTGGTCTTCCTTATTCATTGTTCAGCTTTTGCATGCATATGAAGTACCATGGTTTGGATCAGGTGTACCTTAGTCTTCTAAGTGATATCTTTGCTTTTTAACACTTTAAAGAGGCCTTTTGTAGCAGATTTGCCTAATGGATCATTTGATTTCTTGACTGCTGCTTCCATGGGTGTTGATTGTGGAAGTAAAATGAAACCCTTGACAACTTATTTTCTCCATTTATCATAATGGTAAAAATGGCGTGGCAGGGGTGACCAACCTCCTCGTCTAATTTCGCAAAGGGGAAGGAGAATCAAGATCAACAGCCCGAGGCTGATTTCTATGAGGCGGGGGTCAGACACACCTCCTCTTTCCAACCTTTTTACCAATTCTGACACCAGCCATCCCTCCAGTGGCCCTCTACTTCTCTGCTGGGTTTGATAATTTGTTGCAGTGGCCACACAGAACTCACAGACCATACTCGCAGTTATGGGGTTTATTAGGGAAGTAACAGGTTACAATTCACATTTAGGAATGCTCAGAATACAATTCTTTGATCAGGACAGCCTCTTCTCAGCTATGCCACAGGCACCCTTTTCTCTGGTTCTTGGCCTCTCCGATAAGTACCCAGAGGCACCCCACTCCACCAGTAAGCCTCGGCCTAAAGGCACTCAGCTCTAGCTTGGTGGGTCAGCAAACCTAGCTCCATCAGGTGCCCAGAGGCACCCTACTCTGCCAGCAAGCCTTCTGCCCAAAGGTGCTTAGCTTTCTCGCTCCATGGGCCAGGCAGCCCACTGTGCCATTTCTTGCTGGTCTCCTGCCTCTGCGGCCACCATTTCTTTGCTGCCACTTCTTGCTATTTTCAGTGTTACAGCTCTCTCTCTTGGTCTTCTGGTTCCAGGAGCTTTTCAGGGATCCTGGGTCCTCTTTCTTGGTAATGGTGAGATCCTCCCTTCCTCCCTCTGGGATGGTTA
Source organism: Loxodonta africana (assembly GCF_030014295.1). NCBI lineage: Eukaryota > Metazoa > Chordata > Mammalia > Proboscidea > Elephantidae > Loxodonta > Loxodonta africana. Next base: position 88,654,417 of record NC_087353.1, on the reverse strand, counting down.
ATTTTAAGCCTAACAGAATGGCACAACTGACCAATCCCCTCATTAGGGTCCCATACACCTTACTTACATGATCCCACCCCTACAAGGATGCCATGCACCTTATTTACATTATTATCAAAATATCCAATCCCCTTAGTGGGCCACCATCACCTCATTTGCATAGTTCTACCTAGTCATTTGGCAGGAGTTACAAAGACTATGGCTAGAAGGGCCATATTAAGTAACTCACTGCACCACAATGATGTTGCTTATTAGTCCACTTGTGAGGACTTTTGGTTTCTTTATGTTGAGCTATAAATTTTTTTTTTTTTATAATCCATACTGAAGGCTGTAGTCTTTGATCTTCATCAGTAAGTGCCTCAAGTCCTCTTCACTTTCTGCAAGCAAGGTTGTGTCACCTGCATATTGCAGGTTGTCAATTAGTCATCTTCCAATCCTGATGCCTGCATTCTTCTTCATATAGCCCAGCTTCTCAGATTGTTTGCTGAGGGGTAGACTTAGGGTTAGCCTTACGGTTAGGATTGAGTTTTGAGTTAAGGTTAGAGTTCAGATTAAAGTTAGGGATTGAGTTCAGCTTAGAGTTAGGTTTAAGGTTTGGGATAGAGTTAGAGTTGTCATCAGATCAACATGTCTGGGCCTGTGGGTATATGTTTCATAAAGATCTTTTTCACTGGAGAGATCGATGAATCAATGGATTTTGATTTCCTAGGCTAGGTAAATCATGGAAAGTAAAGGCAAGGGCTGTTTTAAAATGTACTATTTATTTTTTACATTTTTACTTGTTTACGTATCAAAAGTGAACAAACATTTAATTAAACACAATTTCAAGAACATTTGACCCCACAGTTTGGTATCCTCATGGGACTATGTGTGGCTGTCACTGTCCAGTGCATAATGGAAAAACAAAACAATAAAAAAATGAGGAATTTTCACGGAAGAACATGGTAGGATGATGAGGGTTCTACTAGATTACATTCATTTCTTTGTGCAATTTTTCAATAAGTTGATCTTTGTGCCGTACCCTCTAGCTAATAGATTTTCAAAAGGATTATCTAACTGGGGTAGTTGAGCCCATGCTTATTGTCTCTCTTATTCTCTCTCCCTCACGTGTCCACCACTCACACACAGCAGCCGGAAATGACACATCGAAGTGAGTCACCAATGCGGCTGTGAGTCACCTTGTAATTGGGGAAAGTTCTGTCCTGGTAGGTCGTGCAGCCCCTTGCTTTTCAGCTCCTAAATATATTGGAAAATTTTGAAACCATGCTGTTCTTGCTCTAGTCTCTCTCACCTACCCCACTCTTTTGGTCACTAAGTGAGCTGAAGCTGGATAATCTTAGCAGGGACCCTACTTGATCAAGTGGAAAGGCAAAGAAATGAGAGGAGCAGAAGGGGTTCGGGAAGCCACACGGTGGCAGTGTGGGCCCCATCATTACACCTGCCGCCCAGAGGGTATGACGGTCAAGTGGCCTGAAACTCAGTGACAACCTCTTCCGCTCACAGACCACAAAGGAACACTACAAGCAAGTTTAAATACTATGTTTTTCCTTGATATTTCTCTCTCTTTCTGACTGGCATACAGGGGAAGGATGTGATAAATATTCAAGCACACTGCTGGCGTCCCACCCTCCCCGCCAGGAGATTAGGGGCAAAGAGCCAGCACACATCTAAACTTTCATCCTCTATTCATGCAAAATAAAGTTTGTGGGAAGCAATAACCTGCTTCTATGAGTAAACAAGTCACCTATACTCCAAAGTAATATATGCACACTGTTCCTGGGGAGGGAGACAGCCAGGCCAGGTGGGTACCAGCACTAAGTGGGCAGTTGTTCTGCCGATCCCCAGCACCTCTTATGCTAGGGAGGGACTGCCAGTGCCAGAATGGACCTTGAGATGAAAGTGTTTTTCCCATTGATCTTTGTTGGCTTGATGCCAGCCTCTTCAGCAGTGGCAGACAGTGCAAGAGTGAAGGCAACGTGACTGGAACACAAATAGTTTCTATAAGCACACAAAAGCTCTGGTAAGCCTGTGGTTCTCCCCCGCCAGGGTCTCGCTGTGAACCAGGTCTGAAGACCTGAGTGGGCAGGAAGATGGAAAGAAGCAGTTGCACACGTGGTCCTATGTGTGTTAGAGCCTGTTTGGGAGAACTCCAAGGAGTTATGCTTCAGAGTTCCAGAGTCTCCAACTAGAAGTTTTGCCCTACGTTCTTCTTCCCACCCTTAGGGAAGGAGCCTCTACTGGGAGAGGCTGAGGTCTAGGAGGCAAATTTGAAAGATTTATAAAAAAAAAAAAAAAAAAATTTAAGGCAAATGTCTTTTCTTTCTCCAGAAAGAGTAATTAGAACAAAAATTCTTTTTTTTTTTTTTTCCTTTTTCTTCTTTTCTGATATGTCTCCAGTTGTGTCCTAGATGAGGGCTTCTTTTTCCACCGTCAGGGTTCCATCACTTGACCCATGAATAAGACTGTTCCTGAGGATGGAAAAACAATCATGGGAGTTTAGATTGGAAGAAACAATGAAACTCCCACTGAGATCCCAAGAAAATAAGTGAGTTGTCAGGAGTCACAGCTGTTTTACTGACTAAGGTAGGACTAGGGTCCCGTCTCACTGCACAGCACTGTCTACAGGAAAGCGGAACAGAATGGATAACTAAGGGGCGCTAGGCATCCTTTGCCTGCAGTCCTCCTGGGGCCAGAGGTGGGTATCCCCATCTGTCTGGGTTGCTTCCCAGACAAGGATGATGGGTGGAGGTCCTGTGGAGCATCGTGGGGTTTTGGCTTACCTGTGGGGTTATGCCGAACCACAAAGAGGAAGGGTCTGTCCATGATGATCTCTTCGGGGACCATTCGGGCCGAGGCCACAACAGCTGGAAAAGAAGACGTGATGATTCAGAACAGAGGAACATTGACCCTGGCGCCCTGGGTGGATCAGCAAGTGTCCGGAAGTCCTCTGGAACCTGGTTTCCTTCAGTCGCTTGTTAGAGCTCTATCACCTATCCAACCACAAGTAAACATTTCTCTGAACCCTTTTTGGGCTTCTTGATAAGCAGTTCCTTAAGTTTACTGTCCACTGTGAGAACAAATCAGGCTTTTCACATTCACAGGACCTCAGAAGCCACCAGGGAAAAGGGGCCTTTTTCTAAGTCAAGAACCACCAGTGGGGGAAGAAAGAATTGCCCTGGGGAGAAAGGGCTTTGTGGAGAAGGGGAGCAGTGCCTGGGCCTTGTGCTGCCTCATCCCTGGTTCAGGGACCGGTTATCACGAAGGCTGAAGCCTTACTCGGGCCAGACTCACCTGTGGATGAGGATGCCACCGTGCCACTCTCATTCACCTCAATCTTGACTTTCTGCAGTGCCTGCGACACGTAGAGATGCTCTTGATCTGAAACAGGTGGGTACAAGGGTGATGAGTTTTCAGAGGGAAGCTGTTTTGTCCTCTTAGGGGGCCCACAGTCCACCAAGAGTGAGATAAGTAAAAGGAAAATCCCTTACCTGAAAGATTTGTGAAGTCTGCCTGGTCTGGCCTGAAGATATCGGTCATCCCCAAGTTCTCCAAGGGCCTCCTGAGGTCCACTTCACTCTCCAGGGAGAATCTGTAGCGTGGGAGCAGGAAGCAGCTCAAGCTCGGCCCCCTCTTGCTGGCACTATCCGGCCCTCCTACAGGAATCCCCTAGCCCCTACCAGTCCTCCCCACTGGCAGACGGGCACTATGGGCACTAGATGGGGAAGTAGAAAAGGGAGGCCTGCTTTGTGAGATCCGTTTGCAATGTCTCTTATTGCTGGAGGTTTCTAAGATTAATGAACATTCCTCTTGCATTATTCCCCCCACACCCTCAAGCCTATGACTAATTACTTTCCTCAAATAAAGCAGTAGTTTCAGCATAATTTTATTCAGTCTGGCTGGGGGGCCAAGGGCAATTCTCCTGGAAGAATATTTGAACAAAAATCTGGTCTGCAGATTGTGTTCCTGAGAGCTAACCCTGAAGAGGATTCAAGCAGAGAGGCTTGGGGCACTTTCTGCTTCCCACCAGGGCATGACTAATTACCTCCATTTTTATTAGAGGGGGAAGGGGAGAGAAACCTAACCATCCAAGTATCCCTCTTTCCCCAAGCCTGGCATTATCTGCATCTGGAAGTTTGGGGTAAGCTTAGTGAGAGGTTTCCCAACCTGAGCCTTCTCCACCCTTTTGCTCCTGCAGAAATATTTTGTGGCTGTTGGGAACCCCAGCTAGGAGCTGCAATTCAGCCTGTTTTATCTGTGGAAATGGTTCCTTTAGCTCCCAGTGTTTGGATGTTGACTTGAGGAGACTGGGGTGGGGGGGGGGGGGGAGGCAGGGAGTGAGGAGCATCCGAAAATGGATTTAGATCAATTTAGCCTCCCACCTCCATCATATTTCTGGTTTTTCTTTCGGTTGGCTTTTACTGGGTATTCCAGGGTGGTAAGTATGGGGGAACCATCTAGAAAAGCTCCCCCTGCCCTACAGCAGAAACAGCAGGAGGGACCCATGAGAGGAGTCTTAATCAAACCCAGGCTAGCCGATTTCCCATCATCCTCCCACACATGTCCCTGCCCTGCAGATGACAAGGTTCTGGGAATCCTAATGCGGTAGTGCTTTCAGGAGCCAGGAAAGAGGAGAGAAGAGGGGATAAAGGCATTGGCAAGTGTGGTGAGAGCAGGGGCTGGCTTACTTGGGTAGAATCAGGAGGCGGAGCAGTCTGGTCATATTTCCTTTCCACTGGCTGATAAGCTGGGCATCCAGGATGTTGGTGAGGGCAGAGAGAGGCACCTCTTTTTCATAGGGAGCAGCAATGAACATGCTGATAGTGTTTCCATGGTAGGGCAATTCCAGGACGTCGTAGTCATGACCATCAGGGGTGGAAAACTCACCTATGAGACACAAAGACAGCTCTTTTGTCCTCTCTACTCTTTCTTGAAGCAAAACTCTGCATTCTGGCTTTTGGGGATCCCTATCCCCACTGCTCTCCGAGTCAGTGTGTTTATTTCCATTCCGCATCTCTCTTTTGCCAGTTCACAGTTCACAGGGTCTTGTGGTTTGTCTGCCTCTTTTTGGCTTTCTTTACCTACATTCTCCTCCTCCACACCCAGCCAGGAATTTCTGCCAATCCACATTCCCTTAACTTCAGCTTGCACATAGTCTACCCCCAGCAAGATTTCTCGGCCCCAGTAATCACACTAGAAACACATTTGGATGAGGCCGGGGTCAAGCGGTCCAAAGTGGACCTGAGGGAGTTTCTGGATTTCAGCTTTAGCTTGCATTAGATGAAGCTACTTTCTTCTCAGATTATCCTTGGGTCTCCCACTTGGGAAATCTTTGTCCAAGCTGGGGCATATTCTAGAGTTTCTTCTCCCTCAGTGGGGAACATTCCCTGCAATCTTCCCCCCTCAGAGGGCAGATGTCCCCCAAGAGACCCCGGAGATGAGGTGCAGTAGTTGTAGGACTTGGGGGATGGGGTCATGCACTTACTGTAGTTGAACTTGTTGGTCTGAGCCATCATGGACACAGAGACGGTGCTGCCATCGGACTTGTGGAAGAGGCGGTGGTGGGTACCTGAGGCTGGGAAGGGCATCTTCCACTGGCCATTAAAGTAGAGGGCATTCACCAGTACCAGGCGCGTCAGCTGGTCCACAGCCCCTTTGCCAAGTAAGTTGCTGATCATGCCTGTGGGAAAGCCAGGTGGTCAGGAGGCTTGTTGTTGTGTGCTGTGAGTCGATTCCAACTCATAGTGACCCTATATAATAGAGTAGAATTGCCTCAGGGTTTCCCAGACTGTAATCTTTATGGGAGAAGATAGCCAGGTCTTTTCTCCTGCAGAGTCACTGGGTGGTTTCAAACCACCAACCTTTGGGTTAGCAGCTGAGCGCTTCACCATTGTGCAACCAGGGCTCCTTGATCAGGAGGCTAGATACTTTTCATTCTCTTAGATGGTTCCCTTCAGCCCCCAGTCCTCAAATGGATGCATGCTGAAGGGACCCAGTGGGAGGGGCTGAATCAGTCTTTCAACCTGTCCCATCCTCCTATAAGTCTCAGAAAGTCCTCCTATTCACCACACTTTCTTGGTTCTGGGGGATCAGGCTCTGAAATTTAAGTCTTCCCTTATTTTACCCCTTACTTTGCCCTCTAAGCTGTAGTCTTGCTTGTTGTGGTAATTGCTGTTCTTATTAAATCCTACAATACTGTTTAGGGATGCCCTTGGAGTTGGTTCATAAGAAGGCCTAATTATGAGACATACTAGCTATTATGCTTTGGTTCTTAAAGCACTTGGCTTTCAGTCCATAGAGAAGAGAATGTTAAAAGAAGGAGTTAGGTTACTTGGATTTGTTTCCAAATCCCCTTTTTCTCTGCAGGCCCTTGGCTCACCTCTTGTGTGAGTCTTCACCCAGTCATTGATGATGAACCTCGCTTTTTCCACCTCTGTAAAGTTCACCTGCTTGACTGTGCTTCGGAACAGCCTGAAGAAGTGGGGCATGAAGCCCTGGACCAGCTTCAGGTCCCGCTGGACAAAGATGGCATCAGCTGTGCTGATCTCGTCCTTGTTCCATGGCCCCATGATCTCCTTGTACAGCTGACGGAGGGCAGGAGCCATGCCTTTCTCTGTGCCAAGAGAAGGAGGATAGGATACTTTAGGATCCCATTGAGCTGAGGCTGACTTCCCCCATGAGAGGCTCCAACCCTGCCCAGATACGTGGGTCTCTCCTGCTTCCAAGGGGTCTCTGGAGGGAGATTTCCTTCCAGACTTTACTCCCTTTTCTGCATCTTCCTCCTTCCCTGAATAGTCTCAGGTTCTAGTCCTTCCTTTGGGTTAGGATATTCTTATGAACCCAATTTTTTCTTCTAAGAGTAATAGTGATGCTAAGCATTTTACATGCATCATTCTATTTACTCCTTACAGCAGCTCCATATGGTAGGTACTTTTATTATCCCTATTTTGTAGATGAGTAAACTGAGGTTTAAAGAGGTTATGTAACTTGTCAAAGGTCATGCAGTTAATAAGTGGTGAGGCAAGCTGTTTTACCCCAAATCCACTGGCCTGTACACCCTGTGACTGGTCAAGGGACAAGCCGTGCTAGGTGTGGTTGGAGGACGAGGTGGTGGTCCCTGTATCACAGCAGTACATGAGTTAGCTTGGCCAAGCTGGAGCCAGCCTTTTCTCAGCTTGGTGAAAACCTTCACTTCTGGTTGACTGGACCCCTGCCCTGTGAAACCTGTGCTACTCTTGGTGCCCATAGTGCCCGTCTCTCACCGTCAATCTTGAATTGCATTGCTGTGTGGAGTTGTTGCTGGGTGTTCCCTCCTGTTGTCAGCTGCAGCATGGCCAGTACTGACGATACCCCATAGGGTGAGAAAATCACATTGCGGTCCTTAGAGGCCTGTACCACTTGCTGAAACACCTTCACACCAAAGTTTGTGGCCAGATGGGCTACCTGGGACTCAGGCGAAGGGGACCCTTCTCCAAAGATGAGGGCCAGGCCCAAGGCGAGGCAGACAATGGCTGGAGACCTCTGCATCCTAGAGCAAGTGGGAAAGGATTTAATGAGAGAAGAGTTCTGGAAGACTTAGAGAGTGTGGAGCGGAAATGGTACCCCAGCCATACACCAAGGCTTCCATTGCCTGCTGTTGGCAGATGATAGGTGAATTTAAGGGCAAGGTTCATTAAGAGAGGATAATAAATATGTATTCTGAGCCTGTCCGCTCCATCTCAGACTGATTTTTATCACGTCAGGGGGTTGAGAGGATAAATTATAAAAACATCTTTGATTTGCATGATGCTTTTTAATTCTCATAACACTTTTACAACTATTCTCTTATAATGTTTTTACAAGTATAACAAGTTGCTATCGTTAGCTGTTGTCGAGTCCAACTCAGGGTGACCCCATGCCCAACGTTGTGATCCGTAACTCCACTGAAACCTGTTCAGCATCATAGCAACACACAAGCGTCCACTGACAGACAGGTGGTGGCTGCGCTTGAGGTACATTGGCCGACCTACTGCCATCAAGTTGATTCCAACTCATAGCAATTCTATAGGACGGAGCAGAACTGCCCCACAGGATTTCCAAGGAGCAGCTGGTGGATTCAAACTGCCAACCTTTGGTTAGCAGCCAAACACTTAACCACTGCACTACCAGAGCTCGTACATAGAAGGTGAGAAATCTACCACTCAACCACCAATGCCCCCTTCACGTTAGCAGGTATGAAAACCCGTTTCCTGAGGTGGGAAAGGAGAAAGTGTTGTGATTGAGAGGGACAAAGAGAGTTCGAGGTTACTAATTTTGGTTGATAGGGTTGTTGGTAGGGCCTGGCCACCTTCCCCACTCCCCTACGACCATCACTAAGGAGTGGTCAGTTCAAGGCTACAGGTCTTCAGGGACCCTCTAAGGAAAGAGAGGAAAGATGGGGGATCTTGGCCAAGGAGTCTGTGGGGAGGGAAGCTCTCTGCTTAAGTCCCAGATAGGAGATGCAGAAAGTTTGCTTTTCTCTTACCTGAAGTTCTCAAAGTGCCTTGTGACTGTCGGTTTGTCCTGCTCCTGTTGTGCTGTGGTTGCTGTAGAGTTGTGACGCTCCTGGTCTGGACTGAGTGCCAGCTGCTGGAGTGGGGCGTAGCTCCCCTAACAGCCTCTGGTTCCTGAGCCAGACGCAGCTCCTCCTTGGGCTGTGCCTCCCTTTATATCAGATGTGGGCAGGAAGTAGACTAACTCATATTTTGGCCCCACCCACCTTCTGGCCCTGGAAGTCTGTCTGCACAGCTGGCCGGGGCCCCCTCGGCACCGCCCTCTCCGGGACTTGCGGAGGCATGTGTGTGTGTACGTGTGTAAGAGGGCTCGGAGAAATTGAGCAAACTGATTGTCTTGGCCAGAGGGCCTCCCTCGATTTTGCCACCCTCTGCCTTTCTTCACCTTTTCTGATATTTTGCCAGCTTGACCCTGGCAGTGCCAGGTGACCAGAAATACCCAGTGTTTGAAATTACCTTCCCCAACGCTCAGCCTGGGGCAAAGCAGTACTATTTTTTCCCCTTTCCCTTGGGCAAATGGGTAACTGAGTTATCAAAGAAGCTAGTGATCCTGCCACCTTTTCCTTCACTATTCCACTTATGCCTGATCCAGCCTTCAGGAGAGAACAGCCCTCCCTACTCTTGGCTCATCCCAGTGGCCAAAGGGCTCTGTGTATGCCTGGGTGTTGACAGTCTAGGATGTGAAGACTCCCCTCTCCCCTGCCATGTGTCTGCCTGGCATGGGCTCTGATGATGCAGGGCTGACTCCCCCACGTGTCCAGACTCCTGAGGTGCCCCGACAGCTAACTTTTGTGGCAATAGCCCCGTCTGGCTGGTGTTTGGAGTACACTGGGTGAGGTGGTGGAGGCTGAAAGGAACCAGGGGTTACCAGGGTAAAGCCTTGGCAAGGAATTGGGAACCCAACACAAAAGTTTTGTTTCTTTGAGCTGCCTGCCGTGACTGGAGAGAGGCTGTGTCTTATCCTTTTCCTGCAGATACCCGACACTTGGAGGCTGGGAGCAGAGGAGCAGGAAGAGAAAGGGAAAGGCCAGTGCGTGGCGGGTTTGTTTTGGGAGTGGAGAGTGGCCAGTGTGTTCTGTAGAGGGTGGAAATGGGCCAGAGGTGAGTGCGTAGGACAGGACTCATACATTGAAGGTTTGGCTGGGTCAGGCACTCTCTCTTGACAGTGTGACTCGAATGTTGTGGAGGGAGAGGTGGCTGGGGGTGCCAGAGAAATCCTGAGTGGGGAGATGGTACGCATGCCCCAGGGGTCCACACACTGCCATGCTTTGTGTAGGTTGTGGGATTGCAGCAGGAGTATCCATAGAGACATCTGAAAGCAGAGTCACAGGAAGTATAAGTGGGTGGTAACATCAGGGTATTTGTTTTGGAGGTTTTCGGTAAACAGATACCAAGGGTAACCACAGCTGAACAGCTTTCCCATTTTTCCTCTGCCTCAGCTTTTTGGTGGGGGTGGGATGGCAGGGAGAGAAGGGGAAACCTCTGTTGGAAAGTTAGGATCACCCACAGGTTACAGAACTGTTCCTGTGCAATTGCGCCTTGTATATGTCTCTTTCTTTTCTGAATCGTGGTTTGGATTCCCCAAGCGAGTGGTTACCATGAGGAGTAATTGCCCCAGCCTCTAGGATGAAGACAGAAGTCCAGCTGCTACCTCCAGAAATACCCCCAGTACCTTGCCCTCTGTCCTTAGGGGTCAGAGGTGGACAGGGATCTGGGAGTCTGGGCTGGGAGCACCAAGCCCTAAGGACTTGGAAGAGCATTGTCTCTAGACACAGCTAGAAGCTGCTTCCATGAGGCACCTCAACCCCTGGCCTCTCCAGCCACCTGAGCTGAGTCCTGGTCCCTTCCTTGGTCTGTTATTCCAGGAGCCCATTGTCCATGCCTTACCAGGCCTCAGTCATAAAAGCCCAGTTGCTTTCTGTGGGTGGCCTGGGCCCTGCCAGGCAGTGACCAATTCTGTCCGGCTCACAGACCTGATGGATGGGCCTGAAGCCTTTCCAGAAAAGTACTCAGTTCCTGGGCACAGGAGAGCCTGGGCGCAGCTCTCTATGTCCTTGGCGGGGGTGGGGGTGGGGTAAGGAAGGGGGCACAATTTACATTAGAGTCAGTCACAGTAGAGAAACACAAAGGGCTGGCTTACTAAGAGTTACTTTTCCCAAACTGAAGGAGACTTGTGGGGAAATGGTGGCTGTATGCTAGAAACTGAAGTCAAACCTAGTGTGACTGGCTCCCAGGACAAAGTGTCTGACTTTTGCTCTGACTTGGTCGAGCTGGGGCCACCTAGATGATCTAGAATCACACTTGACCAAGGTCCCTGCCACTCCTCTCTGCAGATGGCCTTGCTTCCACCTTGTCCACCCCCTGCAGACCAGGCCTTCTACACACTAGGTCACTGTTGCTGTGGGTGGTGGGAGGTTGCTCCCCAGCAGACCTTGCTGCCAACGTCCTTCTCTGAATCCAGCCTGACTCAAGGCACTGTGACTTTCCTTCCTGTCCCTGAACCCCAAACTAATGCCTGACCTATCATGTCATTCAAGCCTTGGCTCTTTTGTAAGGAGTCAAAGGGACAGAAAGGGAGAAATCCCTGCTGTTGAAATATCTGACAAACTGGTTTAGAGATAACCAGAGTGTCAGAGATAAGAGGCTGAGTTATAGGGCTGTAAATTTCTGGGGAAAGTTTCAGTTCCAGCCAGCGGGGAAAGATGTCTTCATCTGCCCCGAAGCAGGTGGTTCCTGACTAGACCAGACTCACTCTTTCCCTGACCATCCCCCACCTCCAACCTTACACCCCTGGTGGGCCCTTGGTTCAGTTTGGGCTTTCAGCACCACCGCAGTCTTCCCTCCATCCATCCACCACTCTTGCCCTCGAGCTGCTCTCCTGACCACCTTCTGCTGTTCCTCTTTCTTCTTCTTTGCCTCTCCCACAGCCCGAACCCATTCTCACTTTCACATTCACTTTCCGCTCTCTCTCTGAGACTTCCTCTCCTGGGACTCTCCCCTGATTCCTGGTTTACCTTCCATCCCTTCCCTCCTTCTCCTCTACTTTCTGCTGCTTGAGATCTTTCCCCCTTTTTCCCTGCTTTCTGACTCAATCCCTCATTCCCTCTCCTCCCGTTGTCCAGAATTCCTTTTACAGTCAAATATCCTGCTCTAGGCCTTCCTGTGGGGAAGGGAGAGCTGCCTGGGATCAGTTACACAGGCTCCCTGGAATGCTGGAAAAGGCTCCTGACTTTGGTGATTTCACTGGGAGAGCTGGGGGTGGGTCAGGAGGGTCCTGCTAACTCAGAGCACTATTTCTGGCCTGGTTGCTCTCCAAACAACACAGCACCAAAAATAGCCTGTGTTTGGGTCTGACTGTCCCTGTCTAGGAGGAGAGGCGAGTGCTCTGCTCTTTTTTTCTTAAATCCATGGCCCTGGGAGAGCCTGGTGGTGGGGGTGGGGGTGGGGTGGTAGGCTGGGAGGGGGAAGCCTCACTTGCCCAGTGTCCCCTCCTCCCACTGGCTTCCTGCTGCACTTTTCCTTCAGAACCCTCTCCTTTCTGCCTTTTCCGGGCTCCCCTTAAAAAGAAAAACAACAAAAAACCAAACCATTGCCTTCCAGTCGATTCAGACTCATAGCAACCCTACAGGACAGAGTAGAACTGCCCCATAGGGTTTCCAAGGAGCGGCTGATGGATTTGAACTGCTAATCTTTTGGTTAGCAGCCAAGCTGTTAACCACTGTGCCACCAGAGCTTTGGCCCCCATAATGTCCCCAACATAACCCTTGGTTACACAGAGTTACTTTTTTCCTCTCACTATATCATAGGGTTTCAGAGCTGGGAGGGGCTGTAAGAAGCATTTTCTTTTACAGGTGAGGGACATTCGGCCCAGAGATGTTAGGTGATGTGCTTAAGGCCCCACAGCGATGGCACAATAAATGGAGAAACATTGGCCACTGGATCAGAGAGACCTGTCTTCAAGGCTGGAATCTGACACTTGTCGATTATGTGTTTTCAGGCAAAACTTAACCTTTTTTAAAAAATAATTTTATTGTGCTTTAGGTGAAAGTTTACAGTGCAAGTTAGTTTCTCATCCAAAAATTTATACACAAATTGTTCTGTGATGTTGGTTGCAATTCCTCCAATGTGTCAGCACTCTCCCCCTTTCCACCCAGGGTCCTCATGTCCATTTGTCCAATTTTCCTGTCCATGCCTTCTTGTCTTTGCTTTTGAGCAGGTGTTGTCCATTTGGTCTTATATACTTGACTGAGCTAAGAAGCACATTCCTCACTTGTGTTATTATTTGACTATGCATGCAAAAGCTGGACAATGAATAAGGAAGACCAAAGAAAAATTTATTCGCTTGAATTATGGTGTTGGTGAAGAATACTGAATATATCGTGGACTGCCAGAAGAATGAACAAGTCTGTCTTGGAAGAAGTACAGCCAGAGTGCTCTGTGGAAGCAAGGATGGCAAGACTTTGTCCCACGTATTTTGGACGTGTTATCAGGAGGGATCAGTCCCTGGAGAGGAGCATCATGCTTGGTAAGGTAAAGGGTCAGCAAAAAAGAGGAAGACCCTCAACAAGATGGATTGACACAGTGGCTGCAACAATGGGCTCAAACATATCAATGATTGTGAGGATGCTGTGGGACTGGGCAGTGTTTGATTCTGTTGTAAAGAGGTGGCTATGAGTTGGAACTACTCAACAGCACCTAACAATAATCTTTGACTGAAAAGTGGACTTCGGGAGTGGCTTCAGTTTTGAGTTAACAGGGTGTCTGGGACCACAGTCTTGGGGGTTCCTCCAGTCACTGTCAGACCAGTTAGTCAGGTCTTTTTTTGTGAATTTGAATTTTGTTCTATATTTTTTTTTCTGCTCTGTCCAGGACCCAGTATTGTAATCCCTGTCAGAGCAGTCAGTGGTGGTACCCCGGCACCCTTTAGTTCTTCTGGGCTCAGGCTGGTAGAGGCTGTGGTTCATGTGGTCTATTAGTCCTTTGGACTAAAATTTTTCATGTGTCTTTGGTTTTCTTCATTCGTCTTTGCTCCGGACAGGATGGGACCAATAGATGTATCTTAGATGTCCTCCAAGACCATGGTCCCCAGCCCTCAGCCCCAGTAACCTGGTCCCTCAAGGTGTTTGGATATGACTAGAAAGCTTCTATGACTTTGCTTTGGTCAAGTTGTGCTGACTTTCTCTATATTGTGTGTTGTCTTCCCCTTCACCAAAGTTACCACTTATCTACTATCTAATTAGTGATTTCCCCTCCCCACCCTTTCCCTCCTTTGTAACCATTTTTTTTAACTTCTTATTTTGAAATACTTGAAATAATTTTTTTATTGTACATTAGATGAAGGCTTACAGAACAAAGAAGTTTCTCATTAAACAATTAATACACATACTGTTTTGTGACATTGGTTGCCAACCCTACAACATGTCAACACTTTCCACTTCTTGACCTTGGGTTCCCCATTACCAGCTTTCTTGACCCCTCATGCCTTCTCATTTTGTTTTATGGGCCTGTCTAATCTTTGGCTGAAGTGTGAACCTCAGCTATAAGGGTGTCTGGGGGCCATACTCTCAGGGTTTCTCCAGTCTTTGTCAGACCAGAAAGTCTGTTTTTTTTTTTTTTTAGTGAGTTAGAATTTTGTTCTATGTTTTTCTCCAGCTGTGTTGTGATGCCTGCCAGAGCAGTCGATGGTGGTAGCTGGGCACCATCTAGTTACACTGGACTCAGTCTGGTGGAGGCTGTGGAAGTTGTGGTCCATTAGTCCTTTGGACTAATCTTTCCCTTGCATCTTTGGTTTTCTTCTTTCTCCTTTGCTCTGGACCGGGTGAGACCAGTGGACTACCTTAGATGGCTGCTCACAAGCTTTTAAGACCCCAGACGCTACTCACCAAAGTAGAATGTATGTGTAAACTTTTTGTTGATTTTTTATAATAGTGGTCTCATACAATAGTTGTCCTTTTGTAATTGACTCATTTTGCTCAGCATAATGCCCTCCAGATTCATGCATGTTGTGAGATGTTTTGAGGACTCATCATTGTTCTTTATCATTGCATAGCATTTCGTTGTGTGTACATACCATAGTTTGTTTATCCAATCATTTGTTGATGGGCACTTAGGTTGTTTCCATCTTTTTGTTATTGTGAATAATGCTGCAGTGAACATGGGTGTGCATATGTCTATTCATGTGATGGCTCTTACTTCTCTAGGGTATATTCTTAGAAATGGGATTGCTGGATTATATGGTATTTCTATTTCTAGCTTTTTAAGGAGGTGCCATATCGTTTGCCGTAGTGGTTGTAACATTTTACGTTTCTACCAGCAGTCCACAAGTGTTCCAATCTCCCTGCAGCCTCTCCAACATTTGTTATTTTCTTTTTTAATTTGTGCCAGTAATGTTGGGGCAAGATGATATCTCATCGTAGTTTTGATTTACATTTCTGTAATGTAAATGGCTAATGAGGGGCCCTAGTGGTTTAGCGGTTAAGAGCTCAGGCTGCTCACCAAAAGGTCAGCAGTTCAAATCCACCAGCTGCTCCTTGGGAACCATAATGGGCAGTTCCACTCTGTCCAATAAGGTTGCTATGAGTCAGAATCGACTAGATAGCAATGGGCTTAATGTCTAATGATCGCAAGCATTTCCTCATGTGTTTGTTAACCGACTGAATGTCTTCTTTGGTGAAGTGTCTGTTCATATCCTTTGCCCATTTTTTAGTTGGATTATTTTCCTTTTGGTTGTTGAGATGTTGAAGTATTTTACACATTTTAGAGATTAGACCCTTGTCAGATATGTAGTAGTCAAAACTTTTTCCCAGTCTGTAGGTTCTCTTTTTACTCTTTTGGTGAAGTCTTTTGATGAGCATAAGGGTTTAATTTTTAGGAGCTCCCAGTTATCTAGTTTATCTTCTGGTATTTGTGCGTTGTTAGTTATGGTTTGTATTGTATTTATGCCGTGTATCGGGGCTCCTATGAATCAAAACTGATTCAATGGCACCTAACAACAACAACAACTGCATCGTCTCTATTTTTTCTTCCATGATCTTTATCATTTTATATTTAGGTCTTTGATCCATTTTGAGTTGGTTTTTGTGTATGGTGTGAGGTATGGGTCCTGTTTCATTTTTTTTACAGACGAACATCCACTTATGCCAGCACCATTTGTTTAAGAGACTGTCTTTTCCCCATTTAATGGACTTTGGCCCTTTGTTAAATATCAGCTGCCAAATAGGTGGATGGATTTACTTCTGAGCTCTCAATTCTGTTCCATTGGTCTATGTGTCTGTCATTGTAGCAGTACCAGGCTGTTTTGACTACTGTGGCTGTATAGTAGGTTCTAAGATCAGCTAGGAGCCCTGATGATGCACTGGTTAAGAGCTCAGGCTGCCCACCAAAAGGTCAGCAGTTCTAATCCACCAGCCGCTCCTTGGAAACCCTATGGAGCAGTTCTGCTCTGCCCTGTAGGGTCACTGTGAGTTAGACGGCAATGGGTTTTTTTGTTTTGTTTAAGATCAGGTAGTGTGAGGCCTTTCACTTTGTTCTTCTTCTTCAATAATCCTTTTACTTATCCACGGCCTCTTTCCTTTCCATATGAAGTTGGTAATTAGTTTCTCCATCCAGTTAAAGAATGCTGTTGGAATTTGGATCGGGATTGCATTATATCTGTGGATTGCTTCGGATAGTATTGACATTTCAGCAATGTTGAGTCTTCCAATACATGAGCATAGTATGTTTTTCCATTTATGTAGGTCTCTTCTGGTTCTTGCAGTAGTCTTTTGTAATTTTCTTTGTATAGGTCTTTTACATCCCTGGTTAGATTTATTCCTAAGTACTTTATTTTCTTGGGGGCTATTGTAAATGGTATTGACTTACTGATTTCCTTTTCGAAGTTCTTTTTGTTGGTGTAGAGGAATACAACTGGTTTTTGTATAATCTTGTATCCTGCTTCTTTGCTAAAACCTTCTACTAGTTTCAGTAGCTTTCTTGCAGATTCTTTGGGGTTTTCTATGTATAGGATCATATCATTTGCAAATAGGGAGAGTTTTACCTCTTCCTTACCAATCTGGATGTCCTTTATTTCTTTTTTTTTGCCTTACTGCTCTAGCTAGGACTGCCAGCACAATGTTGAATAAGAGTGGTGATAAAGGGCATCTTTGTCTGTTTTCTGTAAAACTTAACCTTTTGAGCCTCAGCTTTCTTATTTGTAAAAGGTGGACAATGATTTCTATCTTCCAGGGATGTCAAAAGCATTAAATGAAATATTGTCTATAAAACGCCCAGTGCATACTAGCTGTTAACAAAGGACCAGGACAGGAACCCAGACAATCTGAGCTCTTAATTTTGATAGAACGCAAGCTCCTTGAGGGAGGGATGTTTTAAGTGTTCTCGTTTACTGCCTGTGCATTTAGCAGAGTGTTGGCGTTAAAACCTCCAAAGTGGATTGACTCCTTCTGTTCCCACTCCTGCCCACATGCACTGCCATCAGCTGACTTTGCTGGTTTTAGGTCCCTGAAAAAATATTCATCTCTGGGCTGGGCTATGTGATCATAGGTGGACTCCGGTGATATATAGACACGTGTTGTGGTCCCTTGCTCATACTAGGAAGGAGCGGGGACTTGTTTTCCCAACAGTTCAACAAAATACAGCTGAGTCTAGGCCTTTGGGACCTGCATCACTTGCCACCCACATTGTATCGCTATCTCTCGTTGATTCCCCATTCACCTCTTTTACCTACATATCTGGAATGTGGAATTCTGATTCGCTTTATTCTGTCTTTACCGGAACTTGTTCCTCATTCTCTAGATTCCTGAGTCTCCCTTTCTTTCTCTGGACACGTCCTAGTTATTTATTTGTTTTTTAACCCTAACTGTTGTGTGAATCTTGGCTCCCCCCAAATGGTCACATATTTATTGACAATCAGAACTCAATAGTGTGATGTAGAGATATATAAACTTTCCCTTCCCTGAAGGAAAACACACGCTTATTGGGGACAGAAGATTAACACAAAATACATAAAATAATTAGATAAAAATTGAGAGCTGTCTATGGACTAAACTATAAGACTAAGGCAATAAGGGTAGATGTCTGGGGATCAGTGCAGGCTGAAGGAGGAGGGGAAAGTCCTGAGGAATGGCACTGATGCTGGATTGTGAGAGAGGGGCAGGATGGCCTCTGCTGGAAGTGGGGAGGGTGATATGGATGAGTGGGCTAGGGAGGCACAAGTTTTGTAAGGGAAGGGAGACATATGTCTTCTCTCTGCCTGTCTTTACCTTTTCCCAGTTCTGGCTGAGGCATCCCAGCTCTCAGTCACTTCTTCGTGGGCTTTCCCTGCTTTTTCTGGATCCTTCCGTTCACCTCCTTGAAATAGATCCTTTGTCCTAATCTGGATCCTGACTCTGGACATTACTATTTCACTGAGCTCCCACTGAGCTGGGCAGATGCCCAGAGGCTGTGACCTCGGGTCAGTGAGGGACTTGTGGTGGCAGATATCCCAGGACCAAGCAGCCTGGCTGATACAGCACAGATGGAATTTGCCTCTTGAGAACCTGGGACGCACCCAGTCACAGACCCATCCTTTCTACCTTATTTCCTCGCCATAAAGACGCAGGGCCTCTCTGCATAGCTCTTCATTTGAATCACCTGGGTCGCCTCACTGGCTTGGTGAGCAGGAATGCAGTTAGGCTGCTGGCTTGCTTGAATGGACTCACGTCAAGAGCCTTCCCATACACCCTCCGCATAGCTTTGCAGTTGTAAGGGGTGGGAAGAGTATGTACAGAGTGTGAAAGCAAGGGAGCGGGAGGACCTTACCTTGGTTAGGGTGGTTACAGGAATTGGCTGCCTTCTTCTTGGGGCCACAACACATTATCTCTTCCTGCAAACAGTCAGTTGGTGCTCACGGAGCAGCTTCTTTGGGTCTTTTCAATGACGGGTTTTATGGTGCATTGAGAGAGGTGGAGGACGAATACTGCCCTTGTCTTTCCAGCTTACGCTGTAGTCACTGCCCTAAGCAGCAGCCTCCACCCCAATGGAGGCCGTGTGGAGAGAGTTTCTTGACTACCCACACTCAACTCCCTCATTGCCCCCGTTGCCTGTGCCCACTCCCTTCTCCAAAGCACCCCAATCCTCCTTACCACTGCCCCTTATACGCTTGTATATCCACTCAGTATCCCCAGGGCGACCTCCTTTTTCTGACCTTCTGGTAGCCTACCCTGATTAGCAAAGGCAGCACAAGAAGATCCACCACTCTTCTGAAGAATTTAATCAAACCTTGTCACCAAGTCATATGTGTTTGCTGGACACAGGCTCTGATGGACATCATTGTGATGAGGCACTCCAGGCTCAATGATCTAGGGGGCCATGAGCAAATCATTTTACCTTCTTCGATTCTCAGTCTCCTCACACAGACATTGTAGGTCTGAACAAGATGCTTTCTGGCCTGATTACTAGCAGGAAACTCTGGGCAATTCCTTTACTCCCCTGAGCCTCAGTTTTCTCTTCTGCAAAATGGGGATACCAATGCCATTTAGGATTTCGAAAGATGGTATGAATGAAATGACCAGCTGTATCAGATACATAGAAAGTGGTCAGTAGGTTTCAGTGGACTTTAAAAATTGTATTCTTTTTTTTAATGAATGTGCCTTCTCTCAAGCCTCTTGGTTTCGTGAGGGCAAGACTGGGATGCTTATGCTAGAGGGGACATGGGACTATCCAATTAGGTCCTCAGGTAAGGGAACTCCAGAAGCTTAGCAGGTGGAGATGGCAAGGC
Organism: Loxodonta africana; assembly: GCF_030014295.1. Lineage (NCBI taxonomy): Eukaryota > Metazoa > Chordata > Mammalia > Proboscidea > Elephantidae > Loxodonta > Loxodonta africana. Next base: position 88,635,136 of record NC_087353.1, on the reverse strand, counting down.
CCCCGCTGGACCTAGAAGGCTCACTGCACAGAGCCAAGGGCTCTAGTCTGTGTATGGCACTGGCATTGCGGAGACTAACTCCCTGAAGATGTAGAGGAAGGAGAGGGCGTCATTAGTGTCATGGGTTAAGATGTGTTCCCCAAAAATGTGCGTCAGCTTAGCTAGGCCACGATTCCCAGTATTGTGTGGTTGTCCTCCGTGTTGTCATTTCACGTAATTATCCTATTGTAAATCCTAACCTCTATGATGTTAATTGGAAACCCTGGTGGTAAAGTGGTTAAGAGTTCAGCTGCTAACCAAAAAGTCATCAGTTCGAATTCACCAGGCGCTCTTTGGAAACCCTATGGAGCAGTTCTACCCTGTCCTAGAGGGTCACTATGAGTTGGAATCTACTCAATGGGAACTTTTTTCTTTGTAATGATGTTAATGAGGCAGGATTAGAAGCAGTTATGTTAATAAGGCAGGAATCAACCTCCAGCATTAGGTTGTGTCTTCAGTCTCTTTTGAGATATAAAAAAGAGAAGCAAGCAGAGAGAAAAAGGGACCTCCTCCTACCATCAAAAATGAAGAACCAGGAGGGGAGCATGTCCTTTGGACCTAGGGTCCCTGTGCTGAGAAACTCCTAGACCAGGGGGAAGATTGATGACAAGGACCTTCCCCCAGAGCTGACAGAGAGAGAGCCTTCCTCTGGAGCTGGCAAACTGATTTTGGACTTCTAGCCTCCTAGACTGAGAGAATAAATTTCTGTTTGTTAAAGCCATCTGCTTGTGGTATTTCCGTTATAGCAGCACTAAATAACTAAGACAATTACCATGTCAAGAACTTAGATCTAAAGCAGAAGCTCAGGGCTGGTAATCCCAGCTCCCTTCTACTCCTAAGAGCCAAAACCCATCTGAGAATTATAACATTTCTGGCCTCCTGAGGAGTTCCCTTCCTGGGGGGCCTTACTGCTTCCTTGCTGTGTACCCCCCCAACCCCCATCTGTGTCAGGATCTAACAGGAGTGTGAGTAAGGGCTGATGCAAGGAGGATGAGTAGCTGTTATTCACGGGGCAGCCCTGCCTTCCGGGGGACCTGGGGGAGGGGGCTGGGGCTATTGGGGGAGAGTAGCTGAGGTGGCAGATATGAGGCAGCTCAGACTCTACAAAGAGCTCCAGGGCCCCTTCTGCTTCATGGCTGAAAGAGCAGGTTGACCTGGGGTACATTTAACAACCCAGAGAGGTGGTGGCATGTTGGGCTCTTTTCTGGAATTGGCTTGTGGACTAGGGTCTAGGCCAGGAGAGCTGAGGTGCGAGTGAGCAGTCACCTCTCGGCAACCTACAGGAAATGCAAGGGGCAGAGAGTCAATATAGGGTTGGGGTAGTCCTGCCTGCCACCACCCACCTCCTGCTCGTGATAACGTTGTAGATTGACCTCAATCTTAGGCTGTCTTTCAGAGCTTGTTGTCTTCCTCTTGAACCAGGAAGGCCTTGCACTGATGGAGTGGCGCACCCATGTGGAAACTCCTTGCTGTCCACCACAGGCTTATTCCCGGGAAAGGGCAGATTATTCAATAGGCAAGCTAAGCACAGTGCTTACCTTGCTTACCAGATCATCCGTAGTGAACAAATTTCACATTTTTTACCATAGCAAAGATTCTGCTTCTAGGTATGGCTGGTATCTGTCTCTCTCCTAACCCCACAGCACCTTCCTACAGAATCAAAGCCTCTTCAGATTTATAATCCCTGACAGGGATGAATCACCCAGTGAGCAAGGTAAGCACAAGCTTACTTGTGCTTGCTTACTAACCTGTAGTGAGAAATTTCACGTTTTTCACCACATCGGGTTTTCAAGGCTGTAAATCTTTACGGAAGCAGACTGCCATGTCTTTCTCCCGCAGAGCTGCTGATGGTTTTGAACTGCCAACTTTTTGGTTAGCAGCTGAGCAATTAACCATTTCACCACCAGGGCTCCTTTCCTAATCTATAGTAAACAATTTCCCATGTTTTTCACCACATCAAAGATGAACAATTTTCACGTTTTTCACCACATTGTTGATGAAATTGTTCACTCCAGATTAGTAAATAAGCACAAGTAAGCCTGTGCTTACCTTGCTTGCTGGGTTATCTGCCCCTGCTCCCAGGCCCCCGCTGCCTCACTGCCCGTGGGTGGATGCACTACAGGGTTCTGCAGAAGAGGCCCTGAGGCCCTCACCAGGCTGAACTTCAGCTTCTCACTTCCTGTTTGAGCCCTTTGCTGCCCTTAGCCCAGGTCCTCTTCACGAATGGTCATAGGTCCTGGCTGATGGCCAACACTGTCTGGACAGGAGGAAACCGGGACGTGAGGAGTGGTGACGGCCACGGGAGTAACCCAGAACACTGAGTCCTCAAGAGCAGAAATTCCACCGGAAAGAAAACAATGCGTAGGGGATAGAGTCACCCGCCAGGGAACAAGGGGGCAAGGAAAGGGACAGTGGGTCTTTCCCCCAAGTCGGGTAAACAACCTCAGGCCTGGGGATGCCCCACCATTACTTGTCTTCCAGATAAGAATGCTAGAGTTGACAGCTGGAGGGCTGGTCAACGTGCTTTGGAACAACTGTAAGAGATGGTCCCTCGCATCCTTTTATGGCCTTCGAAGGTGATGCAAACAGTGCTGCTAACTGAAAGGCTGGAGGTTTGAGTCCATCCAGAGGCCTCTTGGAAGAAAGGCCTGGCAATCTACTTCTGAAAAATCAGCCATTTAAAGCCCTGTGGATCACAGTTCTACTCTGACACACATGGGGTTGCCATGAGTTGGAATTGACTCGACAGCAACTGATTTTAAGGCAGATGAGCTCCTAGAGAGAAACCGAGGTCCACTACCAAGGTCAGGAGGGTCACAGGGTGGCCAGGGCGGAACTAAAGGAGCCAAGCTGTAGCTAGGGCTGGGATAGCCGTAGGACCCAAATGGCCAGTTTGCTGCAGGAAACCAAAAACAACGGCTCTAAGTTCTAGAATTTTCAGGAGCTAGAGCCTGCAGCGAACCGTGGGAGGGATTCAGAGGCCAGGCCAAGTCTGATTGGAGGCCGGCCTCCCAGGCATTGATGCTGAGGATCCAAAAACTCATGCCAGGCCAAGTTTGGATTTGTGCTTGCCCCTGTTAATTTGGTTAGGCAGTTTTGGGTTTGCAAATCTATCTCTTTCTAAGGTTTTGAGTGTCTGCTCAGTGCTTACCTTTTCTTTAGAGTTTTAGGAAAAGCCCCCTTTCCCAAACGACCAGCAATAACAATGGCTCAGACATATAGAGCAACTGCTCTGTGCCAGGCTGTATATCACATTCATGGTCTTCTCTCATTCCCTCGTGACCCTGAGATAGGGATTGATGTGATCTCCACTCTTCCGATGAGAAAACTGGTGCACAGAAGACATAGGTATCTTGCCCAGCATCTCTCAGCTGGTAAGAGGAGCTGGCTCCAGAGCCCTAGGCTCTTCCTGCTTCTCAGTGCCTCCGCTGTGCCCCACTCCCCAGCCCTGGGGCCCGTCTAGACCCCTCACTGTGTGTCCACTGCTCCCCAGTGCTTGCCCTTCCTTAACTCCTTCCTGCCTTCCATCAATGCTCTTCTGATCAAGGTCCTATTCCTCACCCACCCCTATAGTCTGCTACACAGAGGGACTGATTCTAACTCAGGTCTTAATGACTTCACTGTTGTAAGACCTCCTGAGTCACACTTGCGTTTTCTGCCATTCTGTGCCTTGGCCCAGTGGTTCTCAACCCCAACTGCACATCACACTCACCCAGCAGCTTTGAAAGAAATCGTGATACCCGGGCCCCGCCTCTGATGATTTCAATCAGAATCTTTGGGGCACAAAAAAAAAAAAAAAAAACAACCCAGTGCCGTCGCTGGCAGTTTGGTTTTTAAATAACTCTTCAAATGCCTCTAGGATTGAGATTGCAGCCTTAGCCCAGATGAGTATGAGCTATGGAATTCTAGGCTCCTGGGCTGCCCTGAAAGGAGCCCTGGTGGCTTACTGGTTAAACGTTTGGCTGCTGACCAAAAGGTTGGCAGTTCGAATCCACCGGCCGCTCCTTGGAAACCATATGGGCCAATTCAACTCTGTCCTATGGGGTCACTATGAGTCAGAATTGACTCGATGGCAATGGGTTTGGACTGCCCTGGGGTGGTGAGGGGCAGGGGTCCTCTTACCACACCCAGAGCCCACCTGGCCAACTGGGGATTGGTCATTTTTCCCCACCAGGAGCCACAGACTGTGGTCGGGGCAGGGGGAGCACATGCCACTTTGATCTTTGACCCACCTGCTCTGGAGCAGCTTTCACGCACTACCCTTTGCCCTGTTTGTGTCTGTGGGCTGGTTTTATGCTTTCCTGGGACTTCAGGCTAGACTCTGTGGTGGGTGGAGAAGAGAGAGAAGATAGGCTGATCCATGGGGTGGAGGGACTCTCTTCACCTCAGGGTGGAAGGAGTCAGTCCAAGCCTCAAATGCCTCAAGTAAAATGCTCAGAGGTTTCGGGGAGGGAAAGGGCGCTTTCCCTTGGGGGAAGGGGAGGAGGGGCCTGTGGGAGGTAGCCTGTGAGACACACGTTGAAGAATAATAGTAATTATCTGAATTGTCATAGAAACCCTTTGTGAAGAGCTTGCAGTACAGCATTCTCTGCCTGGCGGGTCTGGGGAGGAGGCTCCTGCCCTGAGGGGCTTAGGGTCTGCTGTGGAGAAAGACAGGTATTTAGAGAGACAAAAAGTTCTCCAAGGAGGTTTGTGCCAAACGTCTGTAGAATGGAGCTAAGATCAGGAAATCAGGAGCTTGGGGAGGTGGGGCCTGAGGGGCAGCAGGTAGAGTCCATAAAGTGGGCGGGCCTGGGGGGGAGTTGAGGGGAGGGCATTCTAGCCTGGAGAAACAGAGTCATGGGGGAATTGGGGAGCAGGGTCTAGAAATGGAGGCTCCCAGAACAGGCCGGGGGATTTGCCATGTGTGGGAGCTGGAGCCCTGGTGGCATAGTGGTTAAGAGCTGGGCTGCAAACCAAAAGATCAACAGATAGAATCCACCAGCTACTCTTTGGAAACCCTATGGGGCAGTTTTTTTTCTATAGGGTCGCTATGAGTCGGGAGCTGGAGAAGCCTTCTTGCTTTCTGCCTGCCTGCCTGGGCCTGCTCTCTTAGTCAGCACCTGCAGGAGTGCTCCCTCCCCTGCAGCTCTGGGGCGATGAGGTCCCCGTTATTCACAGGCCTGGACCGCAGCCGGCTGCCTTAGGCACACCCTCTCTTTCCCAGGGCGCAGCTTGGCCTGCCAGCTCACTGCCCCATGGGCTGGGCCCAGACCCGGACAGGTCCGTCTTAAAGAAGCGTGGGCCCTGTGGGTAGAATCTGCGCCCCCTCTGAGCCCCCAGCCCTGGCCAGCTTTTGCGTAAGCAGAGAGCAGCTGTCTTGTTTCTGTCAGCTAGCTCCTTCAGAGGGCACACTGGTGGAGTTACAGAGGGGCTTCTGGCCTGGGAAATTTGGGGGCCTCCCCTTCTCATTCTGCACTTTAGACTAGAGCTAAAGAAAACCATTCTGCTTTGGACGAATTCAGTGTCTTATCCCTGAACCTAAGCTCTCTGAACGGAGCTCAAGTCCTCCATCCTCAAGTCCTCATTCCTTGAAAACGTGGAGTGCTAAACGCCATCTTCCTCTTCTCTGCCTTTGGCTTACTCAGGGGAGTGGGAGCAGGGGTGGGAGGCAGGGCTGAGCTGAGGTGGAAAGCCCCAGGCTTGGGAACTCCCTGTTATCATTTCTTGGAATCCCAAGGGGCTTCTAGATGAGGGGACAAGGTCATGTTGTGTCTGGAATGCAGGCTGGTTTTCCGGCTGAATCAGGGACACGGTTGGCAGCACGCAGCAGGTGGAAAGCAGCCAGGCTGAGTCTCTGGCCTGGGCGGAGGTTCCCCTCCCCTCCCGCTTTCCCGATCCCTGGACTGTTAACTCCGCTGGCTGGAGAGGAACGTGGGCTTGCATGTGAGAGATGAGCATGTGCCAGGGCCATGTTCATGGCAGGGCCCAGTTCTTCCAGTTCTGACAAGTCCAGCAGGGGCACTGTGGATGAAGAGAGAGTGGACTAGGGCTGGGGAAGGAATTTATAAACTAGGGGAAGTCTGGATCTTGTCACATCTGCCCCCTCCCTCCATCTACACCACCTGACTTCCATTTTTCCTATCTATCTCTTGCAGTTAGGTAGGTCCACTTGCTGCCTTTCCTTCTGTTTCTTCTACCTCTGGGGGTCATTACACCTGCTCCCCCTTTGTACAGTACACACCCACTCTGGAATGCTCCTTTTCCCTCTGCTTTTCTTATGCAAATCACCTCCAAGGCCTGACTTAAATTCCAGCTTTTCCATAAAGCCTTCCCAGCTTCCTCCTTTGACCTGATCTACACAGTGGGACAGCACAGTTGAGCACTGGATTGTTTGTGTCGATCTCCCATGTGCTGGTTTTGTTTCCCTTACTGGACTGGAAGCACTTTAGGGGTAGGAGCTGTTTGGGTCTGCATGTTCCTCATTTTCCCTTAACACTGCACAGTGCAGGTGGTGCTTGGTCCTGACAGCCAAGTACCTTGAAGCTAACCTTGCCTTCAGAGAATTCAATTAGGAAGAAACTCAGTTTAGGAGAGGATGTTAGCCCTCTGTAGAAATTACCTAGGAGACTGTCTGTCTGTGAATACCCCAAATCCAATTAAGGCGACTTGGGTGAAACCTCAGAGAGGCTGATAAGATTGTGATTATAACGTTACTAAGTAATTGCATTGTTCTCTGCCTGAGGGTAAGTCTGCCAACACAAGGAGGATCTGCAAGCTGCTTTGGGGAGGGAGGCAGGGGATCCAGAGAAACCATACTAGGCACTGGGTCTCCAGGCTGTCCAGGAGCTATGGCGTCTGTCCCGCAAACATCAGTAGCCAGGCCACTGGACGTGTGTCCCGTAGTGGCGTGGGATGTCTCAGGCTGTCACTCTGTGATGACAGCATCCATTAAACTCATCCAATGCCCTGGCCTTGCTCTGATTCCACTCTTGGTGACTCCGTTGTGAAGCCCCCAGGAGACATGTGTCCAGGCCCCTGGAGACTGCAGCTCTGTCTAAATGTGTAAGCTGGCATTCTGGTTCTACCCGCTGCCCCTCGTGTGTTTGGTTCGTGTTCTTCTGCCCTGAGATTGCTTTGTCCATGGTGGGCACACGTCAGCTGAGGACCAGGTGCTGGGCTGGGATGAAGCCACCCTAATAAGGCCACCTTACCTGAGTGACCAGCCACCTTCCCTACCTGGCTGTTTCTTCCCCCAGTGTTTCTGCACTTGCTGTTTGCATTATTGGTACTGGGTCCTTGGAAGCAGGCCCAATAAATACTTTCTGCACAGTGGACTGACTGGTGCATGGCGTGGAAGGAAAACAGACCAGCTCTCACTGGTGTTTGGTCAAGGAGTCGGGGGCAGGCACCTGATCATGAGGGGCAAGGGGAAAAATGAGTGAGTGAGCACTGACGACATCCGCTGGGACCCAGGCACTGGCTGAGTGCGTTCACATTCATTATCTCATTGGTTTATCCTGGGAGCTCATGGGGTAGATTATTGTGTCCATTTTACAGATGAGGAGCAGAGGTTCAGAGAGGTTAAGTAATATGTAAGAGGTCACCTGGTTGTGAGTGGTGGCAGCTCTCCTCCCCCTGAGACCCTTTCTTGGAGAGTGGGGAGGATATGCCTTTTGCATGAGGGGATGGGTTTTCTGGACCTAGAGTTGGACAGGGCGCAGGGGCTCTCCTGTAGGGCTGTGCTCCTTGCCCACACCCAGCATTTTCCCTGTGCAGCCTTGGCAGATGTGGTCCTCCGCTGAGAAATAAATGATAGGAAATGAGCTTTGGGGAAATTCCAGTCTTGATTCTTTGATGAGAAGGCTGGCCTGGTGCCCACCTGGGCACACCCAGCAGCCTGTCTCATTTTCCCCTACCACCCACCCCCTGCGCACTTATAGACTGCAGAGATAGACACCTACCCTCACATGTAAACAAGTGCGCACGTGCCCTTCCCCAGTCACATGCAGAAACCGATACGTGAGGCTCCGCAGTGTTTTCTCCAACATCTAGATACCAGTTCTCCAGGAAATGCATCAATCCCACTTCCAGCTGTTGCTTAGACACCAGGTTTCCTGCCCTTCCTCTCTCACTGCCCTTTCTGAACCTTTGGATGGAGACAGACGAACACTGTATGACATGGGTTGAATTATGTCCCGCCCTAAATGTATTAACTTGGTTAGGCCATAATTCCCAGTATTCTGTGGTCCACCATTTTGTGATTGTAATTTTATGTTAAAGAGGATTATGTTGTGATGTAACACCCTTACCAGGTCACATCCCTGATCCAATGTAAAGGGAGTTTCCCTGGGGTGTGGCCTGCACCACTTTTTATCTTATAAGACATAAAAGGAAAGGAAAGCAAGAAAAGAGTTGGGGACCTCATATCACCAGGAAAGCAGCGCCTGGAACAGCGCAAAGAAGCTCCTAGTCTAGAGGAAGAATGATGAGAAGGCTGACAAAGAAAGCCTTCCCCTGGAGCTGACACCCTGAATTTGGGCTTGTAGCCTACTTTACTGTAAGGAAACAAACTTCTCTTTGTTAAGGTCATCCGCTTGTGGTGTTTCTGTTATAGCAGCACTAGATGACTAAGACACCGTGTCTCCCTGAGCACAGACCTGCATGCCCACAGGTCTATGCATTCTTTTCCTCTGTTGCAGATGCCCCTGGGTCTCCATCCTTTTCCAGGGTTCACTTAGGAGCAAGTTGCTGGGCAGAGGCCAAAACCATCCAGGTGCAGCTCAGGGCCAACCCTTCACCACTCCCTCGGGAGCTGCTGCAGAACTGGCGTGGGGGCACCCTTTCTGTAGCTCACTTCCCACCACCCCATGGACCCTACCACTCCCAGGACCAAGCCCTGTGGGTGTGGAACTCCCCAGATCACCTTTAGGAGGGTTTCCTGCTGCCTGGAGCTGAGCTAGCAGTAGGGAAGGCCCTGCCCACCTCGACCTGCAGGAGTTCCATGTTGCTGTCTCCTCTCAGGACTGGTTCTTAGCTGAGAAGCTGGACCTGAGGGCAGAGGTCTATTTTGGGAGGTGAAGGGGTCATGTGGGAAGTTGGTGGCTAAGGAAAGAAAGGATAATATTGACTAAAAAATATTGACTAGATAAGATTAAACGGGGTGTGGCTCCCTTGGAAGGCCTGCTGCGCAGTCACAACATTGAGGTGAGGAGCTGGCCCGGGGCAGGCACGGTTGGCTTTGGCCTCTCCCCAGCAATTTGCCCAGCTGCTAACAATCTTGTACACGTGTTGCAACCTCTCTTAACCTCACTTTCCTCATCTTTAAAATGTCATCGTTAATAATTCCTACCTCATAGAAGAAAAAAAAATTTTTTTTTTCTTTTTTTTTCATAGAATTGTTGAGGGGACTATGTGAGATTATACATATAAAGTACAGAGCACATAGTAAGGGGCCTGGCTCAGAGTAAATGATCAATCGATATCATTCATTCAGCCAGCACCTACTATATCCCAAGCACTATTCCACAGGGTAGCTATGAGTTGGGATTGACTCAATGGCAACGGGTTTTTTTAATTCTAAGTGCGGAGCCCTGGTGACGCAGTAGTTAAGAGCTACGGCTACTAACCAAAAGCTGGGCAGTTCGAATCCACCAGACGCTTCTTGGAAACCCTATGGGGCCATTCTACTTTGTCCTATAAGGTTGCTATGAGTCGGAATCGACTTGAGAGCAACAGGTTTATTCTAAGTGCTTGGGATTTATCAGTGAAGAAAACAAAGTTCCCTGTCCTTATGGGGCTCCATTCTGTCAGAAATGGGAGTTGGAATGGGGGTAGATAATAAACAATAATCAGAATAATTAATTAAATGATACAGTATTTTAGAAAGCTAAAGTGCTATGGAAAAAAGAACACTAGGGTGAAGTTATTATATTGTTCTTCAGAATTTGGATATCTTCACTCTTATTCCTGCCTCCCTTCTAAGAAAAAGAGGTAAACCTCTTTTGCCTCAACACCTTGCCCCATTAATAGAGTTGCCAACTCTTCTCAGTGTTATATCCAGTATGAATGATTAGAAGGTGAATCAGTTTTGGCATAAATTCACTCATTTGTTCTGTCAGTCAACAACTATTGATTGAACACCTGATTCTTGTCCTTCAGGGTTTTGTGGGGGAGAGAGGAATCTGTGTATGGATAATTAATCTAAGTTAGAAAGTGATCAGGGCCATACTTGTACACCAATGCTCATGGCAGCATAATTCACAAGAGCCAAAAGGTGGAAACAACCCAAGTGTCCATCAACAGATGAATGGATAAACAAAATATGGTACATCCAGACAATGGGATATTATTCAGCCATAAAGACAAAGGAAGTTCTGATACATGCTATGACACAGATGAACCTGGAAAACATGCTGAGTGGAATAAGCCAGACACAAGGGGACAAATATTGTATGATCCCACTTATATGAAGTATCTAGAATAGGCAAATGCATAGAGAAGAAACTAGGTTAGTGGTTACCAGGGGCTGGGGGAAGGTAGAAATGGGGAGTTATTGCTTAAGGGGTACTGAGTTTCTCTTTGGGGGTGACGAAAAAGTTTTGGATAGTGATGGTTGCACAACATTGTGAATATAATTAATGGCACCCAATTTTTTTTTTAATTGTACTTTTAAAAGTGGTAAAATGGCAAATTTTTATGTCATATATATATATATACCCACCCAGTGCATAACCACAATAAATTTTTTTAAAAAGGGAAAGTAATCGGGGTTGCCAGAGGAGGGCAGGCAGGTGCTGTTGGAGAGAACGTGGTCTGTGCACACCCTGCAGCTTGACCAATGACACCCTGGGAGGCTTCGGTGCCCAGGTCCCCTCTCTAAGTTCAGAGGCCACTCCACCTCAGCTCCCTTTGGCTGTTTTTCCATAAGTTGATGAATTGTTCCTAAGCTAGTGTTAGAGCACAGAAAATAGATACAATTATTCCAGAGAGTGAAGGGATCTTTTCTGAGCAGACCCCTGAACAAAATCAAGACCCCCCCCCAGCAGGGGGGAGGGATGCTGTAGACGGTCTGACAGCCATGTGCCCAGTCTGTGACACATCCTTCCCTTCCCGCCTGTGTGGCCTCTGGAGCTCTTAAAGGCCTTTGTGTCCCAGGAAAAGTGGTGTTGGGAGGGAGGCCTGTAGAGTGTGTGTTCATGGCCACTTGTTACACATAGCTGCATACCAAGGCTGTGGGGAATGCAGGTGGCCCCTGACGCCTCTGGGGCTGTGACTTCTAGAATCCAAACAAGGAGAGGACCGGGCCGGTCTGAGGGAGGCTAAGCCACATGGCTGGGAACTGGAGGCCCATGTGTGTCTGACCACAGAAGCAGACGCTCCGCCTTGGGGTTTGGAGCTGGGAACAGGCCGTTCTCCTCACAGTTACCACTCACATGGACTGCAGCAGTCTCTCCTGCCACCAGCCCCCTCAGCTGCTGAGTCATGCTCCCCTGGGTTCACAAAGGCGCCAGTCCAAAGCTGGGCTGAGTCATTAGATGATGAATTGCAGGATTCTTATTCAGACTGTCACCACTCAGTGGAGGGCCCTGGTCCCCCAGCCCCGCTTCCCTCCATACCATGAAAACATTCTCTTGGTAACTGTCATACTCCTCCATGGGGGGTGGGGGGGAGAGGGGTGGTCCTGGCAGAGGATGAGATGGGCGGCAGAGTGCATTGGGGTGTCTCTGAGCTACCCTCTCTGTCTGGATTCCAGACCTCTCCTAGCACAGGAAAGAACCTCAGGTCTCGTTTTGTTCAATTCTTTCATTTTATACATGAGAAATCTGAGACACAGTCTTGAGTCACTTGGCCAAGATTCAGAGCTGGTTGGGGAAGGCAGAGGATCTGGTGTCCAAAGTATGGAAGGGCAGCCTTGGAGTCAGTCAAACCTTAGTCTGAATCTAAATTGACTTATCATGAGCAAGCAGGTCCAAGCCTGCTTCCCTGTCTGCAAAATAATATTAATGGTTCCTACTGGGGGCTCCAGGAAGTCGATGGCTGATGCTTTTGTAGGTGTTTAGTAACTGCTGATCTGTGTCAGATGGTGGGGCCAGAGGCTGTGTGAACTGAGTCCAAAGTAACGACCTAAGGACTTCCTCTTCCTGCTCAGGAAAAGCCAAAGGTGGACACTCCTTGAGGGGCCTTGGAGACTAACTAGGTGAGAGGGGTAGGTTTGGCTGGTAGTCCTAGAGCGCTGATAATCCAGCCCTGCAAGGACTGCTGTAGGATCACAAATGAAACATGCTAGAAGGTTCTCAGAGATGTTCATTTGCTCCCCAAACCAGGAAAAACGCAGAGACCAATGTGGTGGGCGCTGAACACCTTAGTCCCCCTGGTCCATCTCCTACCCCTCCACGCAGTTTCCCACGCCTGTGCACGTACATGTACCCGACAGGCAAGACCACCTGCTGGCTCTCCAAGGGTTGGCTGAAAAGTTTGCTTCTCTGCCCAGAGGGCCTCCTCTGTCCTGCAAGAAGAAGGAGTAGCCGGTATGAGGATAGGCTCAAAAATGGGGCCTGAGTCCGTTGTTCCTGCAATGTCCCCAAGGAATCTGTTCGGCATCTTTGGAGCTGTAGCTGGGGTGTCCATGATGATCTGGTTCCCTCTGCAATCTGGGCCTGAGAGTAGACAATTCCCCTTACCCATTAATTCATGTGAGAAAAGGCTAGAATTTTTCAAAAGAACTTTATTAAGAAACAGAAGGGAAAATATAAAGTACAATACCAGAAGAATGAAAGAATTTATGGCACAGATTCTTTACCCTGTGGCAACTAAGCAAAAATGGCTGAGCTGACACCATTACTGGGTAGTAAGTGCCCTGTTCTTTTCTTCCACCCTGTCTGCTGGCTGCTAAAACAGCCAGTCTAAACTTTCTATGGAGACAAGTTCAGGACGCCTCCCCAAATCTCCCCAAACCTACTTCTTAATCTTCTGTTTATACATAGGCCCTTGAGATAAACAAGTCATTTCTCTACCTGGTCCCAAGATTCCTTACCTAGGGCTTCAGGTGAGGTCTTGGCTGACCTGCCTGTGCCTTCTCCGTCCCTCCAATCACAGGAGTCTGTGGTCCTAGAAGACCTATTTTTGCTCCTGTCCTGATACATTTACTAAAACTATATACACGAGCCAGTTGGGTAGGCCGGTCCGCCACCTCTGGTCAAATTACCTATTTTCCTAAGCCAGCATTTGGACTTGGTCTTTCTGCTGCTGGGAACATCTTCTTGGATGCTCTCTTTGGCAGCTCTCTGCCCCAGCTAGTCCAAGACTGCTTTCTCCTCAATGCAGAAGTCTATGTCCTTGTTCAATCCCCTACTTAATTTACAGGATAGCTCTAGTTCTCAGCTTATCTGCCAACAAGAGATGGTCAAACACCTTGATCTTGGTGCCCACCAATCAAACCCTGCCCAGTTCAGGTCACTTAGTCTCACCACTAACTGCCTCAGGAAATTGTTGACTTCTCTCTTGGACTTCTGCCCCTCTGAAATTTTAACTCTGTAGATTTATAATATGGCACTGCTTTACAGATACAGTAACCGTAAGACTACAGAGAAAGGAGAGTTATTCTCTCCCAAATTAAATTTTCTCTAAATTATCAAAAGATTGTGCCCTTCTTGCTATTTAAAAAAAAAAAAAAAAGTTTTTAAACAATGTCTATGGTTATCTGTTCTTAATTAGTGCAGTCTGATTTTCAGCTGGCTTTTAGGGATGGTATTGATTTTTTCTGCTCCCTCATTATATCTTACTTAGCATACGGCTTCTTCAAACAACTGCTGGAAAACAAGACAAGTCTCCTCCAAAGGAGAAGGTGCTTTGCAGATCACAATGCTACCCAGATGTTCTTAAATTTTACCTCGTAATAATATGTGGACAAAGCATCCCACTCAGATTATACCGATGGAGGAGTACGAAGTCAGTACCTGTCAGTTTCACCATTTTACTGAACAATTCCTTGTAGTTGAGCTTTATGGTGTGCAAAATACTTCTATACACTTCTCATTCAATTCTCACAACCCAGTGAGGTTTTACTATGTAGAACCTTGAGGCTCAGAGAGGTTAAGGAACTAGACGAATACGACATAGCTATTTAGTGGAAGCACTAGCACTCAACCCAAATCTTTGATACCTCATCCAATTTTCTTTTGTAGGCACAAAGAATACGAAAGAGGGTTTCCACTCCATTTCTCCCTACCCGAATTATATTCTCATTTCACCAATACATGCTCAACACCAACAGTTCCAAACAAGAAAAGGAACAGCTTCTCAAGTGAGTTGGCATAGTCCAGCGCGGGGTGGGGCCAGGGGTGTTGCTGTGTCTTTCACGACACTCCTGATTTCTTAAAAATCTGTAGTTTAACCAGAACGTCTCACCCTCAGTGTTGAGTTGTGCTTTCTAGAGGATTCCAAGGTCACAATTAAGGCCTTGGGGATTTTTCCTCCAAAGTACGCTCTGTGCTATAGTTCCCATCCCTCTTTCACATCTTGCCGGTGCTCTGGGCCTTTCTACCCTTACCTCTTCCATGAAGAAAATTCAGTATTTCTCTCAGTCTCCTAAGCCCCATTTCCCAGGATTCCTACAGCTTCCTGGGAACCCACTTGGCTCCTTCATCTCTAGAGCAACCATGGGATCCTCTTCTTGCTGTCAGGTAACTTTCATTTCTGAGGGTCTCTATTCCTGCTTGGCTACTCGGTGGGTTATTTGGCTGGGCCCATTCCACCAGCCAGGCCCCCTGCACAGGCTCCTGTGCAGCTGTGTAGCAGTTGTTCCAACCTGCAGGGGTACGCTCCCTGAGAGTCCATGTCACCTGGTTCCCGTCCACACCCAGAAGTAGGACAACCCAATCTTATCTCTTTCTATGACTTAAAGCAGAGCAACCCCTTTGGAGGCATATGGTGGACTGCCCACAATGCCCTCTCCAGGAGATTTGCCACACTTCACGAGCTGGCAACTTGGTCAGCTGGGGTTCTGGCATTTGAGCTGGATGATCTCTGGAAAGAGTCATGCCATTGTCCCATCCCTTTTCCAGATGTTCGTTCATTTCACAGATGTTGAGTGTCTACTATGTGCCAGCACTCTGCTAGCTCTCAGGATACAGCTGCAAAGAAGACAGACCCAGTCCTTGTCCTCACACAACTCAGCCTATACTAGCTGATTCTGTAGAACCATCACCACCATCAGGTTTCCAGTTGGTCTGAGCTAGTTGGTAAACTCAGCGAGGCCTTCCCCTATCTTCTGGACACTCCACAATAATCCGACCACCCCAGGGGACTGCCTGAGCCCTACACTCCTTTCCAGGGTGGGTTCCTTGGTCAGTTGCCCTGCCTGGCCGGGCTCCTCCTCGCTGCTGAGCCCTGACCAGCTGTGGCTCCCTTCCCTGACTCTGACCTCTCCTCTGATCACATAATGTCATTTACTCTGACACATTCCTTCTCAAATCCAGTAGCTATTCTTAAATATCATTCATAGAGGTGTATTTTCAGTTTGAAGTAAATATTCAAGTATATATGTTATTTAATGGATAATAACTGAAGTAGAAATGTGCATATATGAATAACAGCACGCAACAACTCCAAAAGGCCCTGATCTCCCAAATCACTATTTACAAATTCAGATCCTATTCCCAACTCAACAATTATTCAGACATACTTTCACCTCGTTGCTATGATTTTATGATCATTATTCCAAATTCTCCATTTTTTGCTTACAATTGCATCATATAATTCTATTTCTCCTAAATAGTTTTCATACATGAAGGCAGTATCCCGACGCCCTAATATACCACAACCTACTTGGCTGTCACCGTGAAGCTGAGCAGTTTCCAGTTAATCACTAATATAGAGGGCAGCCACAAATATCTCTGTGCAAATATTTTTCTTCTGGTTTATTTTCCCAGAATGTATTCCCCAAGGTCAAATAACTTGTCCTTATAATCTTTTTTTTTTTTGACTCTTGGCAAGTGTCGCCAAATTGCTCTCCAGGAAGATTTCATCATTTTACAGTGACAGGAGCCTATTTCTCCACAGCACATTTTTCAAATTTATTTTGGATGAATGTAAGTGGTTTCATCTGGCATTGTTTCCATTTCACTAGTCCTTGCCTATCTGCATTTCCTCCTGAGTGCACAGCTTCTTTGGGTCTTTTGACCAATTGTCCTTCAGTCACTGCATATATTGGAGACTCTAGTCTTAAATCAATCCTACACAGTTTTCTTATATTGTTGCTGTTGTGTGCCATCGAATCGATTCTGACTCATCGCGACCCCACTTAACAGGGCAGAACTGACCCATAGGGTTTCCTAGGCTGTAATCTTTATGGAAGCAGATAGCCAGGTCTTTCACCTCAAGGAGCTGCTGGGTGGGTTTGAACTGTCAACCTTTCGGATAGCAGCTGAATGCTTAACTGTTGCGCCACCAGCGCTCCTTTTTCTTACTGGTTTTCTTATTTTGATTGGGATAAAATATACACCGAAAAATGTTGGCTGTTTTATTGGTTTTCTTTTCATCTTGATTATCCTTTGCTTTGCGTACATTTGTAGGTAACTGAATTTGGCCGCCTGGACATTAATGGCTGCCTCTATTGCTTCAATAAACAAGAAACGGCTTCCCCGGAAAAAGAGTTTCTTTTCCCCCCGGGTGATGTCCTGTACTTGCCCTCTGGACTTGATACCTACATTATCAAGTCCGTGATACCTACAATAAGATCTCCTTTGGTCATTTCCTCAACAGCCCTGGCTAAACACATCCTTACCACCTATTCAAGTGCGTCATTGTCACTGCACTGCCACTGCCCGTCAGGGGATGAGTGGTCCCAGCTCCCAGTCCACTCTTCCATCTGTCTGTCCCAGCCCCACTACCGATTCTCAGGCTTTCCAGCTGTCTTAGCCACCCCAATGCTACACCTGGCCTCTAGGAGAAGGCTGTTTCCTCCAGCAATAGTGACCGACAGAAGGACAAATTCCTTCTCCCCTTAGTTCAGCCAAATGAAGACCAAAATTTCGCAAAGGGAAGGTGCTGGGAAACTAAGGAAAAACAAACAACCAAAAACGCAAGTCCCCCAAATGAAAAGACATCAAAACAAGTGCTGCACTGCAGGGATTTTACGTACATCTTCCGTCTTGCCTCACACCAGCTCAGGGGCTCTCCTTTCCTGACACTCAGCATCCTGTTTTTGAGATGCCAATTCTGCCTGGTTTGGCCTTCCTGGAACATATTCACTTGGCACCTTAGAGGCAAATGCTTCCTGACCACAGCTGGCGTCTGCATTTGTTCCCACTCAAATCCCATTCCCTACTTCACTGGGTGATGCCATTGTCCAGGAGTCCCCACTTCCTGGCTGTGACAGGCGGAAGATGTCACTTATGCCCTGAGCCAGGGAACGGCTGAGCCCCTCTTGGCTCAGATGCCTGCTTTCACCCCCTCCCAAGACTCGCTCTTGGGTACTCCACCAGGAGTGGTTTTGAAGAATGCGAATCATGATACGTTTACAAGCCCGAAGTACGCAGCAGCAGCCACCCACAAGAAGCTAGAGGGGTGGTGCACTCAGCACCCCTGCCACCTCTGCTCCTCTGCCCTGGGAGGCAATGGTCACACTACCACCCTTGGTCCCTGTCCGTGAACACCAGAAGAGGGTCTAGCAGTTTGGCACTTCACCTTGAAAAGGTACCAACCCTGACCCTCTAGGAAAATGCCCTCATGTGCCCCATGTCACGGGCAGTTCTTCGTCCCTCCTGCCCTCCCCACCCTCCCACCCCAGTCCCAGCCCCTTTAACTGTCAGAAGAGCGGACCCTAAAGACATGGATGGTCCCATTACTGAGGGACACAGCTAGGTACCGACCGTCCACCATGGTGGTCACTCGGGGCTTTTCCAAGCCGTGGTAGGCCGTCAGGAAGTCTCCAAGAAGTGACCCCTTTGGGTCCAGCACCACCACCTTGTTGATCTCCCGAAGGGTCAGAAAGATGTAACCCTTCTTGTCCACAGACACAGAGCCTGGCTGGCAGCCATGCAGCCCTGGCCCGCTATACTCCCCGATCACCTGACCCAGCCCATCAGAGACCACCAAGCTATTCTGCTGCCAATCTGACCCCACAAAATTGCCCTGGGGGCTGGTTGCCAGGAACACCAGTGCTCGGAGGCCCCGGCTGGCCTTGCCCCCAGGGATAAACCGGGTGGCCAGGCTTCCTTCCATGTTGTACACCTCCACATAGCCTGACACGCTGACAGCCACCCTGTCTCTGCTTGGCAGGGCCGCCACAGCATGGCTAGCCTGTGAGTGGCTCAGTGCCCGGCGCCATAGCACCTCACCGTCAGCGGTGATGAGATAGAGCCGTGAGCCTGCTGAGAAGGCCACCGCGCCCTGTAGGGCAGCCACGCTGCATGGGGAGCAGCCCTCGGGGATCTGCACAGTACCCTTGTAGTCACCATTGAGGGAGAAGCGCTTCAGCACCTTGTTCTGCTCATCAGCCACCAGGATCTCCTGGGGGCCAAAAGGACAGAGCCCGGTGATCCGGGGAGACCACTTATCTCCAGGCATCCGCGTGGGGAAGCTGCAGGAAAAGATAGGCTTAGGAAGGAGGCCAGAGCCTTCCAGGTTTGGACCAGGTGTTGGGCTGGGCTCCCGGGAAACTGACTTGAGCCTGCCTTTGAATTTTCTCCTCCTGTTGGATCTGCCACTTCTCTGAGCCTGGGCTTCTCCATCTTCTCTGGGGATCTGGGCTCTGTCCTCTTTGGGGGTCTGGGCCCCATCTTCTCTTTGGATTTGGGCTTTCTCCTCTTTCTGGAAGTTGGCAACATCCCTGCTCTGAGACTGGACTCCACCACCCTGTTTCTCTGTCTTGGTTTGGTCTTCTCCCTGGCTCTGGGCTGCATCATCTCCCTGGATACCAGCTCTATCTTTCCCACCATCCTTTTGGGGCTGCTCCTCCTCAAAGGAGAGCTGAAGCAGGTGGCAGTTCTTGTCCAGCAGCCCAGGATGGAGCTCCAGCTGGGGGAGCACGCAGGGGGCTGGCCCAGGTGTCCACGGACAACCCTGCAGCTGCTGAAGCCTCTGGGAAATCGCCCCCTCCAGTGAGAGGATCTCGGCCTCACGACCCAGACTGAGCACCCGGCGGGCAAATGTGGCCGCCGTCCTGGCCACTTGCTCCTGGCTCTCTAGCTCTGCCAATCTTCCTCGAGCAGCCTCCTCAGCAGCCTCCACGTGGGCCCGGAGCTGCCCCAGCACCTCCTGCTTCTGGGCCAGGAGGGCCCGGAGGACTCGCTCGGCGGCCTCCTCCACCTGCATCCCCACCCTGGCCGCCTGCTCCCGCAGCCTGGCCAACACTTCCTTCTCCACCATCCGGGCAGCCTCCAGCTCTGCCAGGTTGTTGTCCACACCCGCTAGCAGCTCCTCCAGGCCTGGCCGTCTGGCCTGCACTGCCTCAGCCAGGGGCAGGCATGGGTGGTCCAGGTGGGGGTCCAGGCGGCACTCTCGGCACAGCAGTTGGGAGCAGGGCTGGCACAGGAAGCGAAGAGCCTCACCAGGATGCTGGGGGCACTGGGCTGCCTGGCGCTCCCGGGCCTCCTCATCGTACCACCCTGCCCTGTAGCCCACCAGGTCCACTACTCGGTGGGCATGGGTCTGGCGGGTGCAGCGGTGCCCATCAGCACAGGCTTGGCACAAGTCGTCAGCACAGTCCAGGCACCGGGCAGTAGCTGGCCCTCCAGTGCTGGTGCCCCCCATTAGGGGGCACAGGGCGCAGGCTGGCTTTCCTGCACGCAGGTCTCCCCCGGCCCGGGCAGTCACCAAGTCCAAGAGTCCATTGACAAAGAAGTTGGTCTTGAAGGCGGCCACACCACCTGGTGGCACTGGAACAACCTCCCGGCACTCAGGACATCGCAGGTGGCCGCCCTCGGCCAGCTGGGCCAGGCAAGCCTGACAGTAGGTGTGCAGGCACGGCAGGGTTTTGGGCACCTGAAGCTGCTCCAAGCAGATTTTACAGGCCAGGAAGTCACTGCTCAGGGCCTCCAGGAGGGAGGGTGAGGATCCTTGAGAAACCATGCTGCAAGCAGAGGGATCAGCATCAGAGGTCAGACAGTGCCCCCAGCCTGCCTGTCCGCCTCTGCCCCATCCACAAGCCCCATCATGATCCCCTGGTCTAGGGTCTCACCTGAATGACCAGGAATTTCCTTCTGGCCTTCTGGGTCCTCTGGCCACTTGCTCTTGAGCTAGGGAGCCACCCTCTTCCTCCTCACATACATGCAGCCAACTTTCTTTGCTGCTTGCGTCGTCAGGCACTGTGAGGAACAGCAAGACCGCTAAGGCCCCTGGCCTTGGAGAGCTAAGGCTCTAACAACAAGTGCCCACAGCTGCCAGACCTGTGGATAGTGTGGTCCTAGCCCCATGTGAATAAATGCTGGGGTGCTGCTGCAGGCAGGACAAGCAATAAGGGCATCTCCACAGAAGGGGTCCGGGTAAGCGAGTCACCTTGACTCTCCTGGCAATGGGGTAGGCCATCATTCCCCAGCCCCATATACTTGTATTCTTCTAGACGCTGGGACCAGTGTTATGCCTGCAAGGGGCCCCACTTCCTGCCCGCCTTTTCCTGAGATGGATTCTGAAGCAGGCGGGAAGAAGATTGCTGGAGCTCAGGGTCACGGGAAGCCGGTCCCTCTTCTCTTAGAGCCCTTTTCCTTTTGCCTTTCCTGCTAAATCCTTCCTGTAACCCCCTGGAGGGTAGGCCCCAGTTCATCTTTCAATCCTCCGGGCATTGTGAATGTTTCGTACAGACTGGGTGCAATCCCCCCTTTCGCCCCCTGGGAGAAGAGCTCGGAGTGGGACCGAGTGTTTAGAGGGGAAACCTCAGATCTCTGGCCCGGGTAGGGTGAGCGGCCTAAAGGGGGCCCCTGCGCTGCTACACTCTCTCCTCTCCTGCGGCCTCCCGGCCCCTCTTCCCTCCCTCTCTTCCTCTTCCTCCCGGAGCTCTCTCGCCTCCCCTCCTTTTCCTCTCCCCCCAGTTCAGCCCGCCACCCCCACCCCCGCCCTCCTTACCGAGCCCCCGCTGGCCGCCGCCTCCACGGACGGGGAGTGGGGCCCCGGACGCCGCTGTTGCTGGGTGCCTGCAAGAGAAACAAAACTGAAAGTAATTGTACTTGAGCAACTTCCGTCCCCAGCCCGGGACACCGACGTGCACGGCCTCAGGCCCCGCCTTCTTCCCTACCGCGGCCTGGACCTCTTCCTCGAGGCGTGTCCCCCCGCCGGGCGCCGCGGCCCGAGCTCAGCCCTCCCGGCTGCCAGCGCGGGCTCTAGCCTCGGGGTTTGCTCACGCCCGGTGAGGAGCGTGTCACTCACGCAGAAAACTGCCGGTGGACCCATCCTCGAGTGTTTGTGTATAATCCGAGTGCTTATTTGTGGGAAGAAATGAGAGATCAGCTATGATTCAGAGACGTACGGTAACTAGAACCAAGTCCCCAGGCCAAGTTTTCTAGGGCTGCTGAGTGTCTCATGCAGCTGTCTTCGAAATCACAAACCTTTGCTGAGCTATGGGAGAGGCCGTGAAGCCAGATAAGGGGCCCCTCTCGGGAGGAGTCAGCAAAGACTTCCTGGAAGAAGCTCGCTTAAGATGAGTTTGAGGGGTGTACTGGGGATAGCTGGATAAAGATGCAGGGAAGGGCATTCCGGAAACAGGGAAACAGCAAGTACGAAGGCACAGAGGAATGGAATCCCATGACTCTCCTGGGTGGCTCCAAGTGATAAGGATGAGTTGTGTGAAGGGTACATGTGATGGTAGGCGGTAGATGAGGTTATAGAGGGAGACAGTGGCCAGATCACAAAGGGCCCTATGTTCTGAGTTTTCTCTAAAAAAAGCCAAAAGAAACCATTGAAGAATTGTTTTTACAATTTATGAAAAATTTCCAACACAACAAAGGGTGAAAGAATTGCATAATAAACACTCCTATACTCACCACTTAGATTCTCCAGCGAATATTTGATATATTTATCACCTATCTGTCCATGTACGTGAATTGAATTTTGTCTCCCAAAAGCATGTGTTGAAGTTTTTAACCCGTAGTACCTTTGAACATGACCTTGTTTGGAAAGAGGGTCTTTAAAGATGTTTGCTCAGTTACCATGAGGTCACGCTGGAGTAGGGTGGGTTCTAATCCAATCTGAGTGGTGTCCTTATTAAAATGAAACAAAACAAAACAAAATCCACTGTTGTCGAGTCAATTCTGACTCATAGCAACCCTATAGGACAGAGTAGAACTGCCCCCATAAGGTTTCCAAGGAGCAGCTGGTGGATTCAAACTGCCAGCCTTTTGTTTTGGAGCTCAGCTCTTAACCACTGCACCACTAGGGCTCTGGCGTCCTTATAGGAGAGGAGAAAAGACACACACACACACACACACGTGCACACACACACACACACACACACACGGCGGTCAGGTACAAGCCAAGGAATGCCAAAGATTGCCACGAGTCTCCAGAAGCTAGGAGAGAGGGATGGAACAGATTCTCCCTCAGAGCCCTCAAAAGTAAAATACACAGTCACTTTACTTCTAGCCTCCAGAACAATAAGACAATAACTTTCTGTTATTTAAAGTTACCCAGTTTGTGGTGTTTTTGTTATAGCCATCCTAGGAAAGGAATAAAGCAGTTAAAAAAAAAAAAAAAGAAAAAAAAAAAAACTTGTTGCCGTGGACTTCGCTCTGACTCATGGCGACCCCGTGTGTCAGAGTAGAACTGTGCTTCACAGGGTTTTCAGTGGCTGATTTTTCCGGGAGTAGATCGACAGGCCTTTCTTACCAGGCACCTCTAGGTGGACTTGAACCTCCCACCATTTGGCTAACATCCAGGGAAACTAATACAATCTCATTATCCACAATGATGGAATTTAAGTCGAAAGCTGAATAGATGAGATAATAAAACAAATGTCATATTAAGGTACCAAAATAATAAAAATAATAGCTCACACTTATTGGGTAGTTACCCTGTGTTCGGTATAGGTTGTTGTAAGGGAAATCAGTCCATGCAATCTTTTTATTCCACTTCTCTAAACAAAACAAAACAAGCAGACAAAAAAACAACAACCCTGTGGGACATACTAGAACTGCCCCATAGAGTTTCCAAGGAGCAGCTGATGGATTCAAAGTGCCGAGCTTTTGGTTAGCGGCTGAGCTCTTAACCGCTGTGCCACCAGGGCTCCTCCACTTTTCTGACACCGACTAAATAGAAGGATTAAGTTCCAAGTAAAATCTGTTCAATTCAGTTCCAATTCAAGGGCATATGGGGCAAGTACTCTTTTCTCTGATCCTAACCATCTGGAAACTCTACAGGGCAGTTCTACTCTGTCCTTTGGGGTCGCTATGAGATGGCAGTGGGTAGTGGGTAACCATCTGGAGCAAGATCAGACCTCACAATTAATGGGCACAGTCCTCCAGACTGCCAGGCTGGCCCAAGACTTCAGACACCAGCTTCCAGCTTGGGGGTCCTCAGGCCCCCCTCACTTCTGATCCACTGGCTACTACAACTCCCTCAGGTTCAATAATTCCCTAGAACAATTCACAGAACGAAGGGAAGAAAGTGCCGTAGGTACTTAAGGTTATAGTTTTGTTTCAGCAAAAAGGAAACAAATGAAGAGATGCGTAGGGTGAGGTCTGGGAGGGTTCCTAACTTGAAGCTTCCGTGTTCTAAAAAGGGGTATGCTACCCTTCCAAGTGCATTGAGATCTGTTACCAACCAGAGGCCCATATCCACTCCGTGTCCAGAGCCTTTACTGGGGCCTCATTACTGCCGTGTGATTGACTGAACCATGTCCCCCTCCCCTGAGGTCAGCTGATATCACCTGGAGGGTCTTTCTGATCTGGCCACCCCCATCTAAGAGGTACTTCATGAGCATAAACCCTCAGGTGTGGTCAGGAGGCCTCATCAGATTACATCAGTCACTGGAGAAATTCCAAGGCCTTAAGAGGTTGTCTCTCCAGAACCTAGGGCAAATACCAAATTCTTTGGCTAAACTTAATTGTAAAGCCCACAGGTGTTGTGATGTGACCTGGTGAGATAGGTATTTTTATCACCTCCGTTTTACAGATAAAATAACTGAGTTACAGAGAATTATAAGTAAGTTACTCAAAGTCATACAAAGCCCTATGGGAACACAGAAGAGGAAGAGTGATTTCCCCAGAGTGGTGGTGGTGTGGAAATCAGGAAAGCTTCATGCAAGAGGCTGCATTCCAAATGGCTGCCATCCCCCAACACACAAATATTGAACAACTGTTTAAAGTGCCTGTAGTATGCGATCACCACCCATCTGCCAGTTTGCTGTACTGGGGTAGCTAGCATGTTGCTATGATGCTGGAAGCTATGCCATTTGTATTTCAAATATCTGCAGGGTCACCTATGGTGGATACATTTCAGTGGAACTTCCAGACTAAGAGAGACTAGGAAGAAAGGCCTGGCAATCTACTTCTGAAAATTAGCAAATGTGAACCCTATGGATCACAACAGAATATTGTTTGATATAGTGCCTGACCCAAGCCATGGTATTTTCAATCGCATCATATGCATGTGAAAGCTGGACAATGAATAAGGAAGACCGAAGAAGAATTGATGCCTTTGAATTGTGGTGTTGGCGAAGAATATTGAATATACCATGAACTGCCAGAAGAACAAATAAATCTGTCTTGGAAGAAGTACAACCAGAATGCTCCTTAGAAGCAAGGATGGCAAGACTGCATCTCACATACTCTGGACATGTTGTCAAGAGGCATCAGTCTCTGGAGGACATCATGCTTGGCAAAGTACAGGCTCAGTGGAAAAGAGGAAGACCCTCAACGAGGTGGATTGACACAGTGGCTACAACAATGCGCTCGAGCATAACAACAATTGTAAGGATGGCGCAGAACCAGGCAGTGTTTACTTCTGTTTTGCATAGGGTCGCTATGAGTCAGAACTGACTCAATGGCACCTAACGACAACAACAACAATAGTCCTGGAAGGTACACAGTGTCCACAACAATGGTCTCAAGCATACCAACAATTGTGAAGATGACACAGGACCAACCAGGCAATGTTTCATTCTGTTGTACATAGGGTCACCATGAGTCAGCGCTGACTTGACTGCAACTAATAACAATAGCTCGCAAGGTCCTAGGGTGACAGTTTCCCCACCTGCGTGAGGACAGACTCATAAGACTCCTAAGTCCAAGTGATAAGAGTTACCATAGAGATGAGTAGAAGTCAACAGAAACACTGAGAGGAGGAGGTGCTTAGTGCTGCCTTCAGGTGGAGGTGGTGGTGGGGTAATCTGGCTGGATGAGTGGGGGTTTCTCAGGATGACTCATGGGAAGGCCTGGCTCAGCAGAGGAACCACCGGTGTGGTTTAATAGGACTGGAGTATGGTTGGGTGGAGGCAAGTGACAGAAGGTGGGAGTGGACAGGCAGAACAAACTTCATACTTCCTCATGGAATCCCATAAGACCTTAAGGTAATGGCCTGTCGTCATAGGATTTGCATCAGGCATTTCTGGATTTTGTTTTGTAGGTATTGGAGAGTGAGGGTGAATAAAAGTTTTTAATCTTGGATTATGAAAACAAATAAGGATAATTTAAAATAAATTATAAAATACATTATTTCATCATCTTAAACTATTTCCCTTTGGTGCATTTCCTTTGTTCTCCATTCATATGTGTATATTTTACATAGTTGTATTTATAGTATGGAAACCCTGGTGGCGCAGTGGTTAAGAGCTATGGCTGCTAATCAAAAGGGCAGCAGTTTGAATGCACCAGGCACTCCTTGGAAACCCTAAGGGGCAGTTCTGCTCAGTCTTACAGGGTCGCTATGAGTCGGAATTGACTGGATGGCAACTGATATATGTGTGGTGTGACTAGCCAAAAGATTGGTGGTTCGAACCCACTCAGGGGTGTTACTAATTGCCAATCTGACACAAAGGGTCCCTGTCTTTTTCTAAGTAAGAATGCACGTGAAAAAACAAACTTTATCTTCAGCAAGCTTTATTTTGCTTGAGTCAAGCAAAAGGAGCCAGTCGGGATCTAAGCCTCTCCAAAGGACTGACTGGAAAAGGGAAGCAAGGCTAGGGCTTATTTAGTGGGCTTCTTTCAAGGGGCGGGTACTTCCCAGAATGGTGGTGCATGTTAATTAGGTTCCCCTTGCATCTGGAATCTAAGATGGAACCTGCTGATATTCAAGATGGAGTCCTGTCGGCAGCCCTTGGCATCATTTATTATGGGATATAGCGTAAGCCCACTTGATCTTCGGCACTACACCGCCATCTTCGGAGAGCTAAGGAAGGTCAAACAGCAGTCCCACTCTGCTCCTTTGTGCATATGGAGCCTGCAAAGGAGGAGGGGACTAGAAAGACACTAAGAAGGAGATAGTAATTCATGGGCTGCCCTAATCCTATCTCATGTTGACAGGGTGGGTTCCTGTTTACCCAACTTCCAGATGGTAATCTTTTTAAAAGCTCTTTTGTTCCACCAGCACAGTGAACCCTATCTGTCTCATGATAGGGTGTGGTTCCTGTTTACCCAATTTCTAGATGATAATCTTTTAAAAGCTCTTTTGTTCAGCCACTGGCTCAGTTAACCCTATCTGTCTCAGGGGCACCTCAGAAGACAGGCCTGATAATCTGCTTCCTAAAGGTCACGGCCTTGAAAACCCCATGGAGCAATTCTGCTCTGCACACACGGGGTCATCATCAGTCGGAATCAACTCGATGGCAAGTAACAACAGCAAGAGCATTCTAACATTTTCTGTATTTCTATGTATTTTCACAGTTATTATTATTAATGGCTGCATGAATTATATACATAACTTATTTAACTATTTAGTTGTCTGCTGGTAAACTGACTCCCTCCTACTCCTCCCCCCCAGTAAAACCTTTATTTGCCACATTTGCCAGTTTCTGAATGTAAACACAGTGTACAGACTCCCCCCTCCTTCCTTCTTTTTCTGTGGTATTTATTATTTCACATTTTAATTTCATTTTATTGACCAATGGTTTTACAGCCAGCCTGCACAATTGTTAAAGTTTGACAAAGAGCTCTCAGGAGCCAGTACCCTTTGGAAACTTTTAGAATCTTCTCTCTGTTCCCTGTGTTTTGAATTTCACAGTGTGTGCCTCAATGTGAGTACATTGTGGTGGGAACTTAGTGGGCTGTTCTGTTCTAGCGGTATATGCCCTTGAGTTCTGGCAAATTGTCCTAAATTATTTTGTTGATGATTTTCTCCCCACAGCTTCTGTTTCCCTCTATGGAATTCCCTTCACTCATATGCTGCACCTTCCAGATGTGTCCTCATCTTTTCTCTTATTTTCCATTTCTTTTTCTTTTTGTACTACTTTCTGGGAGATTTCCTCAACTTAAACCTTCCAACCCTTTTATTGTTTGTTTGTTTGTTTTTAATCTGCTGTGATGCTTTGAGGCCCTGGTGGCCTAGTTGTTAACAGCTCAGGCTGCTAACCAAAAGGTCAGCAGTTCGAATCCACCAGCCACTCCTTGGAAACCCTGTGCGGCAATTCTACTCTGTCCTTTTAGAATCTTATAGGGTCCCTATGAGTCAGAATCGACTCAATGGCAGTGGGTTTTTTTTTTTTTTTATGATGACTTTGGAGTCCCTGAGTGGTGTAAATGTTTAACACGCTGGGCTGCTAATCAACAAGTTGAAGGTTTAAGTCCACCCGTAGGCACCTTGGAAGAAATGCCTGGTGATCTGTTGTTGTCATTAGGCGCCATCAGGTCAGTGGTGACTCATAGCGACTCTATGTAAAACAGAATTAAACACTGCCTGGTCTTGTGTCATCCTCACAATTGTTGCTATGTGTGAGTCCACTGTTGCAGCCACTGTGTCAATCCATCTTGTCTAGGGTCTTCCTCTTTTTCACTGACCCTCTACCCTACCATGATGCCCTTTTCCAGGGACTGGTCCCTCTGGATAACATGTCCAAAGTACATGAGATGAAGTCTTACCATCGTTGCTTCCAAGGAGCACTCTGGTTGTACTTCTTCTAAGATAGATTTATTCGTTCTTCTTGCAGTCCATGGTATAGTCAGTATTCTTCGCCAGCACCCCAATTCAAAGGTGTCAATTCTTCTTTGGTCTTCCTTATTCATTGCCCAGCTTTCACATGCATGTGAGGCTATTGAAAATACCATGGCTTGGGTCAGGCACACCTTAGTCTTCAAAGAGACATTTTTGCTTTTTAACACTTTGAAGAGATCTTTTGCGGCAGATTTGCCCAATGCATCATTTGATTTCTTGACCGCTGCTTCCATGGGTGTTGATTGTGGATCCAAGTAAAAGGAAATCCTTGACAACCTCAATATTTTCTCCATTTATCATGGTGTTGCTTATTGGTCCAGTTATGAAGATTTTTGTTTTCTTTATGTTGAGGTGTAATTCATACTGAAGGTGTAGTCTTTGATCTTAATCACTAAGTGCTTCAAGTCCTCTTCGCTTTCAGCAAGTAAGATTGTGTCATCTGCATATCACGGTTGCTATCGAGCCTTCCTCCAATCCTGATGCTGCATTCTTCCGCATATAGTCCAGCCCCTCAGATTATTTGCTCAGCATACAAATTGAATAAGTATAGTGAAAGGATACAACCCTGACACACACCTTTCCTGATTTGAAACCATACAGTATCCCCTTGTTCTGTTCAAATGACTGCCTCTTGGTCTGTATACAGGTTCCTCATGAGCACAATTAAGTGTTCTGGAATGCCCCTTCTTTGAAATGTTATCCATATTTTGTTATGATCCACACAGTCTATTCCTTTGCATAGTCAATAAAACACAGGTAAACATGTTTCTGGTATTCCCTGCTTTCAGCTAAGATCTATCTGACATCAGGAATGATATCTTTCGTTCCACATCCTCTTCTGAATCTGGCTTGAATTTCTGGCGTTCCCTGTTGGTGTACTGGTGCAACTGTTTTTTTTTTTTTTACTGTGCTTGTAGTGAAAGTTTACAAATCAAGTCAGTCTCTCACACAAAAACTTATATACACCTTGCTACATATTTCCAATTGCTCTCCCACTAATGACACAGCACCCTCCCTCCCTCCACTGTTTCTTTTCGTGTCCATTATGCCAGCTTCTAACACCCCTGGTGCAACTGTTTTTGAATTAACTTCAGCAAAAGTTTACTTGCATGTGCTATTAATGATATTGTTCCACAGTATCTTAATTTTTTGGATCACTTTTCTTTGGAATGGGCACAAATACAGATTTCTTATGGTCAGTTGGCCAGGTAGCTGTCTTCCAAATTTCTTGGCATAGATGAGTGAGCACCTCCTGCACTGCACCCATTTGTTGAAACATCTCAATTGGTATTCCATTAATTCTTGGAGCCTTGTTTTTCCTCCAGTGCCTTCAGTGTAGCTTGGACTTTGTCATGGATTGAATTGTTGTTGTTAGGTGCCATTGAATCAGTTCCAACTCATATCAACCCTATGTACAACAGAACAAATACTGCCCAGTCCTGCGCTGTCCTCACGATCGTCGTTATACGAGAGCCCATTGTTGCAGCCACTGTGTCAATCCATCTCATTGAGGGTCTTCCTATTTTTTGCCAATGCTCTACTTTACCAAGTGTTTGGATTGAATCGTGTCCCCCCAAATATGTGTCAACTTGGTTAGGCCATGATTCCCATTATTATGTGGTTGTCCTCCATTTTGTGATTGATGTAATTTTCGTATGTGTTATAAATCCTAATCTCTGCCTGTGGTTAACGAGGCAAGATTACATTATGTTAAAGAGGGTTAGGGTGGGATGTAACACTCTTATTCAGGTCACATTCCTGGTCCAAAGTAAAGGGAGTTTCCCTGGAGTGTGGTCTGCATCACCTTTTATCTAACAAGAGATCAAAGGAAAGGGAAGTGAGCAGAAACTTGGGGACCTCACACCACCAAGAAAGCAGCGTCAGGAGCAGAGCATGTCCTTTGGATCTGAGGTTCCTGCACAGAGAAGCTCCTAGACCAAGGGAAGATTGATGACAAGGACCTTCCTCCAGAGCCGACAGAGAAAGAAAACCTTCCCCTGGAGCTGGCACCCTAAATTCGGACTTCTAGCCTACTAGACTGTGAGAGGATAAACTTCTCTTTGTTAAGCCATTCACTTTTTAAAAATTTTATTTATTTTTTAATTTTTGTGCTTTAAGTGAAAGTTTACAAATCAAGTCAGTCTCTCACACAAAAATTTATATACACCTTGCTATATATATTTTTTATATACTCCTAATTGCTCTCCCCCAATGAGACAGCCCACTCCTTCCCTCCACTCTCTTTTTGTGTCCATTCCACCAGCTTCTAACCCACTCTGCCCTCTCGTCTCCCCTCCAGATAGGAGATGCCAACATAGTCTCAAGTGTCTACTTGATCCAAGAAGCTCATTCTTCACCACCATAAAGCCATTCACTTTTGGTATTTCTGTTATAGCAGCATTAGATAACTAAGACACCAAGCATGATGTTCTTCTCCAGGGACTGATCCCTCCAGATAACATGTCCAAAGTATGTGAGACATAGTCTTGCCATCCTTGCTTCTAGGGAGCATTCTGACTGTACCTCTTCCAAGACAAATTTGTTTGTTCTTTTGGCAGTCCATGGTATATTCAATATTCTTCAACAACACCATAATTCAAAGGCATCAGTTCTTCCTGAGTCTTCTTTACTCATTGTCCAGCTTTTGCATGCATATGAGGCAAATGAAAACATTATAGCTTGGGTCAGGCGCACCTTAGTCTTCAAGATGACAGCTTTGCTTTTTAACACTTTAAAGAGGTCTTTTTGCAGCAGATTTGTCAAATGCAATGTGTTGTTTGATTTCTTGACTGCTGCTCCATGGGCATTGATTGTGGATTCAAGTAAAATGAAAAAACGTTGACAACTTCAATCTTTTCTCTGTTTATCATGACGTTGCTTATTGGTCCAGTTGTGAGGATTTTTGTTTTCTTTATGCTGAGGTATAATCCATACTAAAGGATGTAGCCTTTGATCTTCTTCAGTAAGTGCTTCAGGTCTTCTTCACTTTCAGCAAAAAAGGGTGTGTCATCTGCATAATGCAGGTGTTAATGAGTCTTCCTCCAGTCCTGACGCTGCGTTCTTCTTCATATGTCCAGCTTCTCGTATTATTTGCTCAGCATACAGATTGAATAAGTATGGTGAAAGCATACAACCCTTATGCACACTTTTCCTGGCTTTAAACCACACAGTATGCCCTTGTTCAAAGGACTGCCTCTTGATCTACATACAGGTTCCTCATGAGCACAATTAAGTGTTCTGAAGTTCTCATTCTTCCCAATGTTATCCATAATTTGTTATAATCCACACAGTTGAATGCCTTTGCATAGTCAATAAAACACATGTAAACGTGTTTCTGGTGTTCCCTACTTTCAGCTAAGAGCCATCTACTGATCCTTCTTTGTTTCCAGCTTTTGCATTCTAATCACCAGTAATTATCAATGCATTCTGATTGAGTGTTTGATTAATTTTAGACTGCAGAAGTTGATAAAAATCTTAAATGTCTTCATCATTGGCCTTAGCGGTTGGTGCATAAATTTGAATAATTATATTAACCGGTTTTCCTGGTAGGTGTATGGATATTATCCTATCACTGACAGCACTGTACTTCAGGATAGACCTTGCAATGTTCTTTTTGGTGATGAATGCTATGCCATTCTTCTTCAATTTTTCGATACCATGAGCTTTGATAAGTGTATAGAGTTACGTAACCACCACTACAATCATTATATAGTACAACATAAAAACAAGGAAATTGACGTTGGTACTCTTAACTAGACTATAGACTAGTTCAGATTTCACTGGTTTTTAAAGGCACTCAAGTGTGTATGTGGGTGTGTAAGTGCACGTGTATAGTTCTATGCAATTTTATCACAGGATGGATGCATGTAACCTCCACTGTAATCAAGATACAGAATTGTTCCATCACCACAAAGAAACTCCCTCGTTGCCTTACAGTCACACCCTTCACCCATCTCTAGTCCCCAGAACCACTGATCTGTTCTTGATCTCTATAATTTTCTCCTTTTAAAAATGTTACATAAACAGAATCATAAAGTATGTACCTTTGAGACCGGCTTTTTTTCCATCAGCATAATGCCCTTTTGATTCACTCAAGCTGTTGCATATATGTCAATAGTTGATTCATTCTTATTGTTGAGTAGTGTTCCATTGTTTGGATGTTTGTTTATTCACAGTTTGTTTATCTATTCATCCATTGAATGACATTTGAATTGTTTCCAGTTTTTGCTTATTTCAAATAAAGCTACTATGACTACACATTTGTGTACAGGTTTTCGTGGGAACATAAGTTCTCATTTCTGTAGGATAAATGTTCAGATGTGTGATTGCTGGGTCATATGGTCAGTGTATGTTTAGTAAGAAACTGCTAAACTATTTTCCATTCCTGCCACAATGTATGAGATGGTGTTTCTCTACATCCTCGCTAGCACATGTTCTTGTCAGTATTTTTTATTTTAGTTGCTTTAATAGGTGTGCTATCTCATTATGGTTTTTATTTGCATTTCGCTAATGGCTGATGCTGTAGAACACCTTTCCCTGTGCATATTTGCCATCTGTATATCATTTTTGGTGAAACGTCTACTCTTGTCTTTTGTTCATTTTTTCATCCGTTTGCAGAGCAAAGTTTTTCATTGTGATGAAGTTTAATTTATTCTTTTATGGTTCATGCTTTTGGTGTGATATCTAAGCAATCTTTGTCTAACCCAAATGTCATGATGATTTTCTCCTACATTTTCTTCTAGAAGTTTTGTTGCTTTAACACTTATATTTAGATATTTGATCCACTTATAGTTAATTTTTGTGTACGTTGTGAGTTAAGTGTCTAATGTTTTTTATACGGGTGTATCTTTGTTCCATCAGCATTTATTGATAACAATCATCCTTTCTCCTTTGAATTGTCTCAGAACCTTTGTCAAACACCAACTGACCATAAATTAAGGGTTTATTCCTGGACTCCATTTCATTGTTCTGTTGTCTACCCTTAAGCCAATATCACACTGTCATGATTACTGTAGCTTCCTAGTAAGTTTTGAAATCAGGTACGTTTTGAGCTTTGTTCTACTTTTTTTCAAAATTGTGGCTATTTTAGGTCCTTTGCATTTCCATATAGATTTTAGGATCTGTAAAAATGGTGTGGGGCAGTGTCTGACCTCCTCTAACTTCACAAGGTGAAAGAAGAACCAAGATCAATGGTGCAAGACTGAGTTCCATGAGGTGGAGGTCAGGTATGCCTCCTTCCTCCGCCCTCTTTACCAACTCTGACACCAACCGTCCTCCCCACAGCACTCTACTTCTCTGCTGGACTCGATAATTCATTGCGGTGACCACACAGAACTCACAAGCCATACTCATGGTTACGGGGTTTATTAGGGAAGTAACAGGATACAATTCAGGCTCAGAAACACTTTTATCATCAGGACAGCCTCTTCCCAGCTGCGCTTATGGGCACGCCTCTCCCGGGACCTATGCCTCTGCCCAGAGGCACTTAGCTTTCTCTCTCTGTGGACCTGGAAGCCCACCATGCCATCTTCTGCTGCCCGGTCTGTGCTGCTGGGTCTTACTGCCTTTAGTATTACAGTTCTCTCTCTCTTTGTCTCCTGGAGCCAGGAGCTTCTCAGGGCAGGGATCCCAGGTCCAAAGAACACTCTGGCTCCCGGCTGTTCTTCCCTGGTGGTGATGGTATCTTCTCTTTCCCGCCTTTGGGGTGGCTTATTTCAAGCCCATAGGGGTGGCAAAACTGACCAATTCCCTTGGTGGGCTACAATTACTCTATCTACACAGTTCTGCGCAATCATTTGGGTGGGAGTTAAAGACCATGGCTGGAAAGGCCACACACAAAAGTGATCTATCACATCGGAGGATCGGCTTGTCAACTACTACAAAAAAGCTTGCTGGAAGTTTGATAGAAGTTGCATTACATCTATAGATCAATTGTAAATAATTGATCTTCTAATCCATTGGCATGGTATGTTGTTGTTAGGTGCCATTAAGTCAGTTCCGACCCATAGCGACCCTATGTACAACAGAACGAAATACTGCCTGGTCCTGAGCCATCCTTAAAATCTCTGTCATGTTTGAGCTCATTGTTGCAGCCACTGTGTCAGTCCACCTCATTGAGGGTCTTCCTCTTTTCTGCTAACCCTGTACTCTGCCAAGCATGATGTCCTTCTCCAGGGACTGATCCCTCCTGACAACAAGTCCCAAGTATGTAAGACGCAGTCTCGCCATCCTTGCCTCTAAGGAGCATTCTGGCTGTACTTCTTCCAAGACAGATTTGTTCGTTCTTTTGGCAGTCCATGGTATATTCAATATTCTTCTCCAACACCACAACACCACAATTCAAAGGCGTGGTCATGGGCAGCTTTCACATGCATGGGCATGGTATATGTCTCCATTATTTAGATGTTCTTTAAATCTTCCAGCAATGTTTTATAGTTTTTTTTGTTTGTTTGTTTGTTTACAGGTCTTGCACTTTTTTTTTTTTTTTTTTGCTAAATTTGTTCCTATGTATTTTGTTCTTTTTGGATGTTATTGTGAATTCAACTGTTATTTAAATCTCATTTCTTGACTGTTTGCTGCTAGTTATCCATCATTTTTCTTTTTTACAATTGGTTATCCATAATTTGTTGTGATCCACACAGTCTAATAATGCCTTTGCATAGTCAACATCTTTCTGGTATTCTTTGCTTTCAACCAAGATCCATCTGACATCAGCAATGATATCCTTTGTTCCACGTCCTCACCTGAATCTGGCTTGGATTTCTGGCAGTTCCTTGTCTATTTACTGCTAGAGCCGTTTTTGAATTATCTTCAGCAAATTTTACTTGTGTGTAATATTAATGATATCGTTCTATAATTTCTGCATTCTGTTGGATCACCTTTCTTTGGAGTAGGCACAAATATGGATCTCTTCCGGTTGGTTGATCAAGTAGCTATCTCCCAAATTTCTTGGTAAAGACGAGTGAGTACCTCCTGCGCTGCATCCGTTTGTTGAAACATCTCAGTTGGTATTCTGTCAATTCGTGGAGCCTTGTTTTTTGCCAGTGCCTTCAGTGCAGCTTGGACTTCTTCCTTCGATACCGTATGCTGTCTCCTGAAATGGTTGAACGTCGACCAATTATTTTTGGTAGAGTGATTCTGTGTATTCCTTCCATCCTCTTTTGATGCTTCCTGTGCCTCTCAATTTTTTGCGCATAGAATTCTTCACTATTACAATGTGAGGCTTGAATTTTTCCTTCAGTTCTTTCAGCTTGAGAAATGCCATATACATTATTTCCTTTTGTTTTTCTAACTCCAGGTCTTTGCACATTTCATTATAATATTTTGTCTTCTTAAGCTGCCCTTTGAAATCTTCTGTTCAGTTCT
Organism: Loxodonta africana; assembly: GCF_030014295.1. Classification (NCBI taxonomy): domain Eukaryota; kingdom Metazoa; phylum Chordata; class Mammalia; order Proboscidea; family Elephantidae; genus Loxodonta; species Loxodonta africana. The sequence goes on along the minus strand of NC_087353.1, from coordinate 88,599,679 downwards.
TTTACTTCATTTCTTCCGTTTGCTTTAGCTACTCTACATTCAGAGCAAATTTCAGAGTCTCTGCTGACATCCATTTTGATCTTTTCTTTATTTCCTGTCTTTTTAATGACCTTTTGTTTTTTTCACGTATGATGTCCTGGATGTCATTCTACAACTTGTCTGGTCTTCGGTCATTAGTGTTCAATGAGTCAAATCTATTCTTGAGATGGTTTCTAAATTCTTCGAGGTCTCAAAATCCATCTGGTAGGTGGCCAGTCAGTCCTCAGAGCTCAGAACCAAAGGGCCTAGGACCAAATGGCCAGTGATACACCAATCTACACAGCCCGGGTTCACTTTTTACCTCTCTGATATTTAAAATTATTGATCATCCCTTCTCGAAACTTCTCTTCTCTCTAGGAATATGCCCCTCCTTCCTCCTCATCCTTCTCTGACTATGACTTTTGCCTGCTCTGCTGGCTTCTGTTCTTCTGCCTGCTCCTTAGTGGTTGGACATGCCTGTACAACCCAGACTCCACAGTCTGCGCAACTTAGGAGGTATGTCGTGTTGTCTGCCTTTGCCAGCTTTGACCACCAGAGGGAGCTCTGGCCCAGCTGAAGCAGATTACCTACTCCTGGAAATGGTCAATTACCAAGACGCCCATAAAAATCACCTTTTTGTTTCTAAGGATCAAGCAGGTCCTCATTTCTGCCCCTTCTCTGGGATTTACAACCTTCTGAAATCTAACAAACCGTAACGTTGGCACAGCAACAATTGTTTTCCTTTGTGGGGCTCACCTTTTGGGGTCGCCACTCAGGGTCACTCACCCGATCAGTGCCCATGGTGGCTCTCACAAGCCTACAACACGACCCCATGTCCCTGCATGTTCAGCAGCAGCAGATGCTACTGCAGTTGTTTGGATTTCACAGGAGAGTTGGAGAAGGGTAGGGTGGATGACGCAAATGGACCAGGACCATGAGTCCCGTATCATCAGGAGCCCCCCTCTATGGTGTCAGATTCAATGTCCCACCCCCCTTAGGGAATGTCCCTTGAAGATTCTCTAGGGGATGTCCCTCAAAGGTTCAATTTCCTCCCTTAACTGCTCCTTCCGTGAGGTTTGTGATCAGGTTAGGGCAAGGGGATTGAGGCAGTGGCCTCAAACAGGAATGGATTAACCAGTAAACAAGGTACGCACGGGCTGATTTGTGCTTACTTCCTAACCTATGGTGAACAATTTCACATTTTTTTCACCACATCAAAGTATGGCTGGCATCTATCTCTCTCCCAACCCCACAGCATCTTCCTACAGAATCAAAGCCTCTTTTGAAATTTACAATCCCCTACAGGGACAGATTAACCAGTAAGCAAGGTATGATGCCCGGGCTGACTTGTGCACATTTACTAATCTGTAGTGAACAATTTCACATGGGCATTGGGTAGTCCTGCCTTGGCCTTAAGCACAAAACTTACAGCGATACCGAAAAGCTCAGTAATCATGATAAATAATATTTTAATACAGTATTTTTTTTAAATAAAAATTTATTGCAAAAAAAAAATGTATGATGAACAAAATTGAAAAATCTGAAATAAGGACAGGATCAGTGTTAACTGATTTTGCCTTTTGCCCTAGGCTCCAGTGTGGCTCCACATGGCACAGCCGAGTTTCACCTCCTCCCATTTACTCAAGGGCCTTCTTCTGTATTTGCCTCTCCTCTGCAACACCTGGGCGTTTCTACTTGGAAGTCTAATAAAACTGAAAAAAACAAAACCAGTGCCATCAAGTCGATTCCAACCCATAGCGACCCTATAGGACAGAGTAGAACTACCCCATAGCGTTTCCAAGGAGCACCTGGAGGATTCAAACTGCTGACCCTTTGGTTAGCAGCCATAGCACTTAACCACTATGCCACCAGGGTTTCCTGGAAGTCTAATACCCACCCCCATTTTTTTTTTTTAATTGTAAATATATATATGTACATATACACATAACACACATTTGCCAATTCAATATTTTTCAGGTTTACAATTTTGTGATATCAGTTACATTAACCATGTGGCCACTCTGTTCTTAATACGCCCTGAAACAGAACTCCAGTTCCCCAGCCCCCAACCTGCTCCCTTGCCCCTGCTGCCAGGCATCTCTACCTCAGGAATGCAGCTCCATCCTTCCAGCTGCTCAGACTGAAGACCTTGCAGTCATGGCTGATTCTTCTTTTCCTGTTGCATTGTGTATTCAGTCCGTTAGCAAACCTGTCAGCTCTACCTTTAAAATCCATCCAAAATCCAACTTCTTCTCACTGTTTCCACCCCCTTTCACCCCAGAGCGAGCTACCATCATCTCTTGCCTGGACTACTGCCCTGATCTTCTTGCTGGTGTCCTGTTTCAGTTCTTGTCTGTTTTTGATATTTACTGTTTTATGAACTGATATGTGGTCAGTTTTTACAAATACTTCACGTGCGTTTGAGAAAAATGTATGCACTTCAGACTTCTGGGACCAGAATTTTATATGTGTTCATTAGATCAAGCTTATAACTGCCTTATTCATGTCTTCTGTATCCTTAACATAATATTTTTTTCTGCCTTAGAGATTAATTACCAATCCATGCTTTTGTAAATATCTTGCTAGGAGTATGAATTTGTCCATTATTAATTATAATTTTGTCCACTTCTTTCTGCCTTATGTATTTTTAAGCTATGTTAAATGTATGGATGTTTAGCACTGCTATATTTTTCCAGTAAATTGAAGAGTTTTACCATTATGCTAATATGTGAATATCGATTGAGCCTTTTTATTGTTGTAATGCTTTTTGCTGTGAAGTCTTTTTGGCCTTTAGATCTCAATTTCCCCTTCTTATCTTTTGCCTAAGGAAATCTCCATCTTCAGCTTAATCAGGATACAGAATATTTGAATAAGCTATTAATAAACGTGAACTAATGACAATTGGTTATACATATTTTTTTTTTTTTTTAAGAGAGAATTTTATACCCAAAAAACAGAGACTACCCATACTTAAAGAGCACATGTGGAACATTCACAGATGTTGACCATGTACTGGGTTACAAAGGAACCTCAATACTTTCCAGAGTTCTCTGAAACTTATATAGACTCTTGTATAGGCTGTGGTCTCTATCTGATTATAATGAATAGCATTAAAAACCAATAGCAAGGGACTTAAACAGGTAAATGTGCACCAATGTTTATTACAGCATTATTGACAATAGCCAAATGTGGAAACAACCTAAGTCATCAACAGATGACTGAATAAACAAAATGTGGCATATCTGTACTACATAAAGGGAAATGAAGATCTTCTACATGCTATGACATGGATGAGCCTTGAAAACATTATGCCAAGTGAAAGAAGCCGGACACGGAAGACTACATGTTGTATGATTCTACTTACAGGAAATATGTGGAATAGGCAAATGCATAGAGACAGAAGCGCATTAGAGGTTACCGGGGACTGGGGGAGGGGGACATGGGGAGTTACTGCTTAATGGGTATAGGCATTCTATTTGTGGTGATGAAAAAGTTTTGGAAAGAGATAGTGGTGATGGTTACAAATAAAGAAATCAATAGCAGTAGGTTAATTAAAAAATATCCTATGTGTATGGGATTTAGATTAAAAAAAAATATTACTACATAATCTTTGAATCGTAGGTTGAAATCCTAAGGACAATTCCCTTTCCCTTTTCTACTAGTCCACTTGGTCTTCAAGGCCTCCCTTTCTCTTTCCTGAACTTTCTCCTGAGGAAATCTCTCTCAGCTGAGGGGCCCATCAGCCTGCCTTGTGTTTGAACTCTCCTACTGCTCCTAGCCTGAGCGCAAGACTCTAGCTTAACTTTCCTTATGATGTATTATGCACTTAATTGCTTGTTTATGAATATATTTGGCTTTTAAGTCAAATTCTTTTTTGTTTTTTTTAATTGGAGAAGTAATGAATCCATGAGGTAACAACATTTTGACCATGTTGGACAAAGGAACATACAATGAAATGTCCATTTTCCTCTCCAAGTCTCCACCCTACAACAACCTCCTCTGATTCTTTGTTTCCTTGCTTTTGTTTACTTTAATTGATGAGATATAAGGTACATAAAGTGAGTAGAGTACACTAATAAATACCAGGTATACAGCTAGATGAATTGTTACATGTGTATACACCATGTAAATGCTACTCACATAAAGATACAGACCATTTCCATCACCCCAGCCCCCTCCCAGTCAATACCCACTCCCCAAAGGTAACGACTATTCTGACTTCTATCATTATAATTTATTCTTGCCTGGATTTGAACCTCATATAAATGGAAAAGATACCAAAAGATATGTACAACAAATAGTCATAGAAGCTCCATTCATAATAGCCAAGTACTGGAAAAATCCAATTGTACATCAAGAGGTGAATGAATAAACAAATGGCACAGCGCAGCAATAAAAAAGAATAGACTACTGACACGTAAGATGCTATGGAAGCATCTCAAAAACATTCCGTTGTGTTACAGAAGCCAGACACAAAAAGAATACATATTGTACACTTCCATTTATATAAAATTCCTGAACAGACAAAACTAATCTATGGTGACAGAAAGCAGATCAGTGCTTGCCTGGGGCTGGGGTGGGGTGGAGTTTGACTGCAAAGGGGCAGAAGGGAAATATTTGAGATGATGGAAATATTCTGTATCATGATTGTGGTGATGGTTACATGAATATACACATTTATCAAAAATTTATTGAACTGTGCACTTAAAATGGATGCATTTTGCTGTATGCAAATTATACCTCAATGAAGTTTATTTTAAAAGGAAAAAAAAAAAAAAAAGGCCAACCACACAACTTGAAAAAATCAGCTAATGGCATCACCCTACATGATCCCCACTTGCTCAAGCCTAAGTGAGACCTAAAGGTAATCAAAAGCCACTCCTTGTTTATTTTTCAAGTCTCTGACTTTGCAGAAATGTTGAGGCTCAAGCGTACTTAATAAATAATGTGACTTTTTCCTTCCCAAGTTCAGAACTGATTGAGAGATAATGCAGGAATCCGGTGAATGGAGACTGAAATAGCCACCTGATTTCTGATATAAGGTAGCTTAGAGGATGTGGCTAAGATTTGTGATCAAATGGGTTTGTTAACCTTATCTGCCCCTTCTCCCCAGACCCAACCTTGGGACAGACCATCTGAGAGAGGATCAGCAGACTCAGAGACACTTACCCATGACTGCTGCCTCACACTGTCCAGGGCAGGGGGAGAAACAAAACAGATGTGAAACTCAGTGCTTAAAGCCTTTTAATAGTTTGCACCAATCACTCAGGTAACTTAAACAAATGCTGTCACTTACCATCACAAGTGTAGGAGGGGGCAAGACCCAGAAGTGTTACCTAGTTGAGGTCTCATCACAGGGAAATCAAAGGGAGATAGGTGTTCCCACTAAGAGAGTCTATATGACCCTTTTACAGAGAAGAAGTTTAAATCTCTTGAAGGACTTTAAAGAGGACCTGAATAAAAGGAGAAATATACCATCTTCGTGGATAGGATGACTTAACACTGCAAAAAATGGCAATTCTCCCCAAGCTCATCTATTAAATTCAATCCTAAATTTATATGACAGAATAAAAGTCCTCAGATAGCAAAGGAAATGTTGAAAAGGAAGAGAAAAGGGGACTCGCCCCATCAATTTTAAGGACATTTTATAGAATGATGGTAATAAAACCCACACTGATCCTCATGCTGAAACAGATAAATAGGAACAGAAGTAAGAGCACAGAATCGGATCTACACGAACACGGCAACTTGGCATACAAAAGAGGTGACGCCACAAACCAGTGGAGGAAGATGGCCTGTTGGTAGATGTTGTTGGGACAACTGTCTCACTATATGCAGCAAAATCAAGTTAGATACTGTGGTGGACTGGAAAATGCCCCCCCCAAAGATGTCTATGCCCTAATCCCCAGGACCTGTGAATATGTTGCCTTACATGGTGTCATGGGTTGAATTGTGTCCCCCCAAAATATGTGTATCAATTTGGCTATCCTATGATTCCCAGTATTGTGAGATTGTCCACCATTTTGTCATCTGATGTGATTTTCCTATGTGTTATAAATCCTACCTCTATGATGTTGATGAGGTGGGATAGGCAGTAGTTATGTTAATGAGGCAGGACTCAATCTATAAGATTTGATTGTGTCTTGAGCCAATCTGTCTTGAGATATAAAAGACAGAAGCAAGCAGAGAGACAGGTGGACCTCATACCACCAAGAAAGCAGCGCTGGGGGCAGAGAGTATCCTTTGGACCTGGGGTTCCTGCATGGAGAAGCTCCTAGTCCAGGGGAAGATTGATGACAAAGATCTTCCTCCAGAGCCAACAGAGAAAACCTTCCTCTGGAGCTGGTGCCCTGAATCTGAACTTCTAGGCTACTAGACTGTGAGAGAATAAATTTCTGTTTGTTAAAGCCATCCACTTGTATTTTCTGTTACAGCAGCACTAAATGACTAAGACACTTGGCAAATGGGACTTTGAAGATGAGGTTAAGTTAAGGGTTTTCAGATGAGGAGGTTATCCTGGATTATCCATGTGATCCCAATTAATTACATGAATATTTAAAAGAGGAGAAACTTTCTGGCTGTGATCAGAGGGAAGGAAGGAGATGTCATGATGAAAGCAGAAGCTCGAGTGATGTTCTTTGAAGAAGAAGAAAGGGGGCCTTACGCCAAGTAATACTGGTGACCTCTGGAACATGGGAAAGGCAAGGAAACAGATTTTCTCCCAGAGTCAAGAGAAGGAATCGGCCCTGCTGACACCTTGATTTTAGCCCTGTAAGACTCATTTCAGACTTCTGACCTCCAGAAATATAAGATAATAAATTTGTGTGGTTTTAAGTCACTAAGTTTGTGGTAATTTGCTACAGAAGCAATAGGAAGCTAATACAGATCCCTAGCTCACCATACGCAAAGGTGAGCCCCTCATAGGTCCACACCTAAATGTGTAAAATAAAATTACAAAGTTATCAGAAGAAAATGTAGGGGAATAGCATTGAAACTTTTGCGTAGGGAAAGAGTTTTCGAACTGGATCTCCAAAGCAGGAAGCCTATAGAAAAAAAAAAAAATCTGTTCAACCAAGGGCACCACAGAGACAGTTAGATGGAGGTATCCAAACGGAGAAAAGACACTTGCAAGGCCTGAAATTGACAAGGGATTGATATTCAATAAACTCCTGTAAATCAGTAAGAAAAAGACAAGAAGCCCAAAGAAAAATTAACGAAGATGATGAAATTGAAATGGCTAACAAGTATTGTAGAAGAGGCTCAGTTTACTGGGAAATTTTCACCATTAGATTGCAGTAGGACTGTGGAGTTACGGGGACCTGCTCACATTGCTGGCGGAATGTGAGCAGCACAGCCATCCTGGCAGGCCATCTGGCCCAGTTGTGACACTAAGTATGTACAAACTCAGTGACTCAGCAGTTTCCTTCCTAGAGAATCTTTAATATGGGTAGGTCTCAAAAGCCTAGAATAGAAACAGGAAGAATGGGATCCACACAGGGCATACCTGCACTTAACTCTGAAACACTTACAAAGATAAAACAGGCTACAGTAATATATTAATGTATAATGAATATATATTAAGCAGACCGGAGTGGGTATGAATGGAGGAGAGAGGAAGTGGCATGTGAATGAAGGGGAGAAATCAACGAGAGATGAGCCTTGTAGGGATAGTCGTTGATGTGGTGATCTGAGGTGTGTGACCAACTTAACTCCCTGCACCCATGGTCCAATTCAAAGTTCTCCAGGACAGTGGTTCTCACCTGTGGTGGTGTCAGGCTCATCGAGGCCCTATCCCAGGTCAATGAGCCTGAGCCTCTGGGATCTTTGTTAGCTCTCAGGTGATGCTAGTCTGCTCCGGGAGAAGAGGGGTTAGCTCTCCCTGCTATCTGCATGAGGTCTTGGCCTGGCACTTGGCTTGGAGGCCTCTGGAATTGTTGGTGACAAGAGTCCACCCTCAGGGTTTCCCAGGCCCAGGTTGCCCTCCAGGCTAGCTCCCAGTGAACCCTGGCTTGGCTGCTCCAGCACTTCCTCAGGGTGGTGATTCTCCTGGATGTCTGACTTGGACCAAATCTCAGGCCTGGAAATTTTCAAAATCGGTCTCTGCAGCACCAGCAGCCCCTTTCCAATAAGGGAGGCAGATGAAGAGGAAACCGCTGACATGTTTGAGCCTTCCCAGAAAGGTTCTGGCTAAGCTCTGGACATGGGTGTGCCCTTCTAGGGGCCCAGGAATGGCTTCCCTGCTGCCCCATGGCAGAGAAGCAGATCTTTCCAGTGTTGCTGAGAGAGGGCCCTCCCCTGGCTGGGGACCTCCATCCTTGGCGTGTGTGTCCAGCACTGGAGAACAAAGGCCTGATGGTTCCATATAGATTACAGCCAAGAAAGCCCTATGGGGCAGGAGGTTGCTGTGAGTCAGAATCAACTTGATGGTGACAGTAGGCTGCTTTTCACAAGGTTGGTTCTCAAAGTGGCTTTGGAAACCAAATGCCTGGTGCAAATCTGCCCCATCCTTGCTGGGTGACCACAGTCAAGCCGCATAACCCCTCAACTGTTCGGATTCCTCATCGGTAAAGAGGAAATAAAGATACCTAATAGGGTTGCTGAGGATATCAAATACAATAATTGGGTGCTTGCTAGTTTTTTTCATGTCTGGCACGTGTAAAAAATGACTGCATCAGCCAGGCCACGAGGCAAAAGTTACTTGGGGGTGAGACTCCAGCCACCTGCAAGTCCCCGCCCATGGCCTAGGGCTGGTACCCACTTTCTGCACACCTGTGACCTTTCAGGGCAAGCTAGGTGTGGGACCCAGCTAGGGAAACTCTGGATTAACACATTGTTTGGCACCAGGCTGGCACATACCCAAGGCTCAATTCCTGAGCTGTTTTTGCCATCAGGACAGTTTTGGAGGTCTGGAGATGTCGCCAGCATCTGTAACGGTCGTGCAGAACCAAGTCACTCAGCTCTCACAGATACTGTGGGCCATCTTTCCCTTAAGATCCACATTTCTAATCCTATCCAAACTGGGGGGCCAGAACCAGCAGGTTGAAGTTGGCTTGGGATTCCTGCAGCTGCTCTACACAAACCTTTGGGCTGCAGGCAAGCCAAGGCTGCTAGTCTTGCACACGCCCAGTTACAGCTGGCAGGACTGAGACTTTGCGGGGCCTGAAGAAGGGTTGCTGATTCCAGACCTTGAATCTTTGACCTGGGCAGTGCCTGTCCAAAGCCAGCACCCAGCAAGGAGCCGCAGTGGGCCCCTCAGCTCTGCCCACTGCTCTCCCCTGGCTTCTGGCATCACCACCACTTGTGCCTGTGTTCACCTGGCCCCAGCCTGCAGCCTGCTCACTGCTCTGGACCCACCCTCACTCCCAGGCCTGGTTTGCTCTGGCTTTATCCTCACATTTCTCCAGGTCTCAGCTGCTCTTGACCTTAGCAAACCCCAGCTCTGGGGACTCCACCCTGATGCTGGCTGATCTGGCTCCAGGCACTGCCTCCCGCTCTTGGCCCTCCCCAGGAGGCACTGAGCTAATCAGGCTGATTATCACCCAGGTTCAAGTTCACTTTCCCTGTGTACAATACACAGTAAATTTCCTTAGCTGCTCGGCTCCCCACTGGGCCCTACCTCTTGTTGGGCAGCTGGAGGTAGGAGGCTGCCACTTCTCCACCCAAGGATGAGGCTGCTCTGCTGGGTCATCGCAGATGAATCAGGCCTGCCAACCTGGGGTGTAATTTAAACATCTATGGAGCCCTGGTGGTGCAGTGGTTAAGAACTTGGCTGCTAACCAAAAGGCTGGCAGTTCTAATCTACTAGCTGCTCCTTGGAAACCCTTGGGGGCAGTTCTACTCTGTCCTGTAGGGTTGCTATGAGTCAGAATTGACTCAGTGGCAAAGGGTTTTTTTTTTTTTTAATGGAGCCCTTGTGGCGCAGTGGTTAAGAGCTTGGCTACTGACCAAAAGGATGGCAGTTTGAATCTACCATCCACTCCTTGGAAACCCTATGGGGCAATCCTACTCTGTCCTATAGGGTCACTATGATTCGGAATTGACTCGATGGCAACGGGTTTGGTTTGGTTTGGTTTTGATTGGGTCTTGTCACCCTCAGAGCAAATCACAAAATGGTCATTCCTCCCTGGGCCTAGTAAGTGCTCTGAGGTTCTAGATGCCAAGACCTTTGCAGTTATCTGAGAGACTACAGTGCAAATGGCCTGAAAGTGATCTGAATTTTATAGCACTCACTCTCAGTATCTCGGCTTCACTGTGCCCCTTCCCAAGTGCATGGTTTGTGAATGAATTCCTGTAGCCCATCTGTACCACCTTTGTCAGGCTACACTTGCCTCAGTTTAGCTCCTATCCTGAGTTCTTTGTTCAGGGTATTGCCCATTCTGTCCCAAAATGGCCACAGTGAGCCAAGACTTCCAGATGCCAGAGGCCAGAATCTCCTAGCTTCTCTGCTGACCCCGCTCCTCCTCTCCCCTGTTTCAGGACTCACCTTGGCTCTCCAGCACTTTGACTGCTGTTCGGAGCTCTGAGATCTCAGTCTGTGCTTGTTTTTATCCATTGTTTAGTGGGTTAATTGCAGGAGGATCAGTAGGAGCAACTGTTTACTCCACCGTCTTGGCCCACCCTCCAAAAGATCTGAATTTTAGATGATTTGGGAAGTCATTTCCCTCATCTCTACACATTCTGAGTGTGGGCTAGTGGCATTTGTCTTAGTCTATCGTCATGGCTTATGCTTGAATTTCCAGCCTCACTTCATACTTGCCCCATCTCCAGGCTCTCAGCGATTGAGGGTGACCTGGAAATACCCAGAGAAGAAGGAGCAGGATCATGGTGCCATATTTATTCCCAAACCCATGGCCCTGGGGTGGAGGCCTAAGCTCTACTGACTCTTCCTTTTGTCTTGATCCCCTCTAGAGAGGGAGAGGCCTGGCTCAGGGGGCAGGGGGATAGAAACTAGCAAACCAGCTAGTACAGGTACCCGTGGTTTGCAGGGTCTGATGCTAGGACTGGAGATAACCATGTACAAAGTACTCAGACAGCAATAAGAATTTGATTATGTTATATTGACACAAGCCCAAAAAGGAGGCCAGAGGAGGATGAGATGAATGTGACAGGAGAAGTTTCTAGAAACTTTGGAGATGAGTCTTGATTCAATTACATGTAACAAATATTAATAATATCTCCTATGCACAAGGCACTGTGTTAGGGGCTGTGGGGCTACAAAGAGGAACGGAGCCCTGACTTTACCCAGGAGTGGGGGACAGATATGTAAGGGGAATTATGAACGGGACAAGAGAAGTAACAATGTTGTGGAGATGTAGAAGAGAGAGATTAATTGTGAAGGCCTCCTGGAGGAAGTGGTAGTGGAGCTGCAGGCGGGGAGATGTTTTTCAAGGGATCATCTAGAAGAAGGGCATGCAGACTGATGAAGCAGTGAGAGGAGCAGTGTCTCTTCACCAGTCCATGCAGGTGGGGACACAGAGCTTCTTGAGGCAGGCATAGAGAGAGAGGAGGAGCTGGGGATGAGGGTAGGGGTGGGGAAGGTGGGCACCGGTCACAGGGTTCTTGAAAACTGTGCTGAGGAGTGTAGATTGTGCTTCAGTAAAAGGATGGGGCATCAGTGATTTTTGAGCAGGTGAACAGCATGATTAGAAAGGAGAAGGTAGAAGGAGTGACGAACAGGAGGAGGGGCCACAGGGAGAGCAGCCCTGAGACTGACCAATGCAGCGCTGGGCCAGTGGCGATCCTGCAAACAGACCTGTGGGGTCTGGTAGGAGAAGACCAAAGAGGAAGTGGTGCGTGTGGAACTGCAGGACCAAAAGGGACAATGCACACTGCCACAGGTGGACCTGGGGGGTGGTTACCAGATCTCCCTTTTGCCTTTAAGCTCCCACCAGACCCTCCTCTCTGTATCTGCCTTGGTATAGCTGCCTCCAATCAATCAGACTCTGTGCATTTGGATTTCCTTGTTTCTGCAAAGTGACAAGCTCTTCCTTTCATTTTGTCCCCAGCCCAATCCATCATTCATCTAAGGTTGGAGGAAGAGGAGAAGGAAGAAGAGATGTAAGAGAGAAGGGCTGCTGGAGAGAGAAATGTGAGGGAGGAAGCTGAAGAAACAATAATTTTTTGGAGAACCTTCTATGTGCTGGGCATTGTTCCAAGTACTTTATAAGTATTAACCCAGCTAATCCCAGGAGCAGCCCCACTGTGAAGGCACATAACTGATGGCCAAGAACAGGGGCTTGACTGCCAGGCTCCCTGGCTTGTGATCCCAGCATCATTCCCTTCAGCTGTGTCATATTGGGCTAGTTACTCTTTGCTTCAGTTCTCTCATCCTTAGAATGAGGATGTTAATATTTCCCACCTCAAAGGATTGTAAAGGATAAATGAATTAAAATACACGATATTAAGAGCAGTGCTTGGTAGAGAGGTCGAGTCACCTGAACCTTCATTCCTGAGGGCTCTGGTCCATTAGTAGTCCTGCTTGAATTGGGTTATTGTAGTTTTCTATTTCTAATTACAGGGCATGGTAGTACTAAGAGATGCCTAATCCCCTGTATCCCAGACTTTCTCTTCCTTACCTCCATTGTGTAGTAGCAGTCCAATTTCCCCTTGGTAATTAGGATCAATCACCTCTGCCAGAACAATAAGTCCCTTCTTTGCCTGTCGATTCAGAAGCATGAGGAGCTCAAAGTGGCCAGGTGGCAGTCTTAAATTCCAGTTCAATGAAATCATTGTTGTAGCTCCTGGCAGAACCATTTCTCTTTTGGAACTAAGATCTCTAGACCTACAGAGTGTAGGATCATGGGGACATGAAGCAAAAATTTTACGAGTAGGTCACCAGGGGTAAAAGAGAGTGGTGTCACTCCCATTTACACTGCTTAATTCGGACTCATGAATCCTGGATATGGAAGAAAAAGCACCGTATATTTGATGCTGGCTTAGAGCATATACAGCCTCCTGGAGACCAATTGCCCCAACTCTGCAAGGTATTGCATCTAGCTGGCACCCTAACTATATCTTTGGAAGGTTATTCCATTGTTCTATCAAGCCAGCTGCTTCAGGATGATGGGGAACATGGTAAGACCAGTGAATTCCATGAGCATGGGCTCATTGCTGCACTTCATTTGTTGTGAAATGAATTCCTTGATCTGAGGCAATGCTATGTGGGATACTATGTGGATAGGGCATTCTGTAAGTCCATGGATAGTAGTTTTGGCAGAAGCATTGTGTGCAAGAAAGGCAAATCCATATCCAGAGTAAGTCCATCCCAGTAAGAACAAAACACTGCCCTTTCCTGGACGGAAGTGGTCCAATGTAATCAACCTGCCACCAGTTTGCTGGCCGATTGCTCCTAGGAACGGTGCCATATTGAGGACTCAGTGTTGGTCTCATGCTGCTGGCAAATTGGGCACTCAGTAGTGGCTGTAGCCAAGTCTGCCTTGGTGAGTAGAAGTCTGTGTTGTGAAGCCCATGCATAACTTCCATCCCTGCCACTGTGGCCACTTTGTTTATGAGACCATTGAGCAATGACAGGAGTAGCTGGGGAAAGAGAATGACTGGTATCCGTAGAACATGTCATCCTACCCCCTTGATTGTTAAAACCCTCCTCTGCTAAGGTCCCCCTGTGGTGAGCATTCACTTGAGACACAAATATCTTCTCTGGCCCACTCAGAGAGGTCTACCCACATACCTCTTCCCCATACCTCCTTGTCACCAATTTCTAGTCATGTTCCTCCCAATTCCCTGACCATCTCACCCAACTATTGGCCACAGCCCATGAATCAGTATGCAATCACACATCTGGCCCTTTCTTCTTCCAAGTGAAGTGAACAACAAGGTGCGGTGCTTGAAGTCCTGCCCACTGGGAGGATTTCCCTCCAATATCCTTCAGGGAGGTCCCAGCTGCTGCTGTCCACTTTTGAGTGGTACCTGCATATTTCGCAGAACCATCTGTAAACCAGGCACAAGTTTTCTCTTCCTTAGTTAACTGATCATAAGGAACTCCCCATGAGGCCATAGGTGCAGGCTGGGACATGGAAGGTAATGTGACAGGAATGGAGAGCATGGGCATTTGAGCCACTTCTTCATGCAACTTACTTGTGTCCAGAACCAGAAGAGAGATCATTATTATAGTCAAGCAAACACAAGACAGGGTTTTTGGAGCTCCTGATTCTAATCCTGTCACCAATCAGCTGTATGCCTTTTGGGCAACTCAGCTTCCCTGGAAACCTGTTTCCCCCCTTTAAAAGCCAGGAGTTGGGCTCCTTCCAACTCGCTGTTTGGAGTCCATGGCTGTGGGGACCAGGCTCAGGTCAGCAGGTGATGGTAGTAGGTCCCTGGTTGGACAAACCAGAAACCCTCTCTGCTCCTTGCCTGCCCCTGGCCTCAGAGGATGAAGAAGGAGAACTGAGAGAGAAAACAACCAGAGTTCCCACCCCCTTAAGATGTCACCCCTGGGGCTACCTGGGTGGGGAGGGAAGGGGAATTACTGTAGCCTGTAGATGTTATCCAAGCCTGCATGCCCTAGACTTTGTTCTGCCCTAAGCTCATGGTGCTAGAAGCAGTGGGGTCTCCCGGCTCCTTGGCCCCAGACCCTACCTGGCTCTTCTCAAAGAAAGAAATATAGAGGGGAGAGCAAACATGGAGAAACTACACCTGAGCATAACCTTGGACTTGGAGCCCCCTTGCTTCAAACCTATCAGCTGTTGCAGGTCAACCAGAGGGGTGGATTTGGTGATGATGGAAAATGGATGAATACAGGGAGGGAGGCTGACCCAGGGTGAGGGCAGTGCCTCAGACTTGCTCTAGAGGGCTGACTCTATGACCTGAGTCCTGTTATTACCAGGTGCAGACTCCTGATGTGACATTGAGCCGTTATTTTATTAGTAATAATAATAACACTCCTGTTAATCTTTCTCCCAGCCTTCTCCAAAGGAATCTATAGCCATTTACGAGCGTGACTGTTCAGTGGGGAAAAGGAAAAAATCAGACTTTTCAGGAAAAAGTTCAGTCAGGCTCTGAACTGACACTAATTCTGGGAGGCCCAAAACAGTATCCACAGAGGGCATACTGCACATAACTCTAAAACACTTACAAAGATAAAACAGGCTACAGTAATATACTGATGTATAATGAATATACATTATAGGCTGGAGTGGGATGGATGGAGGAGGGGAGGGAGTGGCATAGTAATGAAGTGGGAAATCAATGAGAGATGAGCATTGTAGGGATCGTTGTTGATGTGGTGACCTGAGTGTGTGACCAACTCAACCCCCCGCGCCCACGGTCCAATTAGAAGTTCCCTAGGACAGTGGCTCTCACCTGTAGTGGTGTCAGGATCATCGAAGCCCTACCCCAGGTCAACAAGTCTGAGCCTCTGGGATCTTTGTTAGCTCTCAGGTGATGCTAGTCTTCGCCAAAGCATGAGCACCCTACTCCAGGAGAAGAGGGGTTAGCCCTCCCTGCAATCTGCATGAGGTCTTGGTCTAGTGCTTAGTTTGGAGGTCTCTGAAACTGCTGGTGACAAGTCCACCCTCAGGGTTTCCTAGGCCCAGGCTGCCCTCCAGGCTGGCTCCCAGTGAACCCTGGCTTGGCTGCTCCAGCACCTCCTGAGGCTGGTGATGCTTCTGGGCATCTTTGACTTGGACCAAATCCCAGGCCTGGATATTCTCAAAATGGGTCTCTGCAGTGCAGGCAGCCCCTTTCCAGTAAGGGAGGAAGATGAGGAGGAAATAGCTGACATGTTTGAGCCTCCGCAGAAATGTTTTGGCTAAGCCCTGGGCATGGGTGTGCTCTTCTAGGGGCCCGGGAACGGCTTCCTTTCTGCCCCCACCTGCTCTGGCCCGTGGCATAGATGCAGATCTTTCCAGTGTTGCTGAGAGAGGGCCCCTCCCTGACTGGGGACCTCCATCCTCGGGTGTGTGTCTGGAGAAGGCTGGCTCTGCTAGCAATTAACACCCTGGTATTGGAGCAAGAGGGTCCCTGGCTGGAGCAAATGGTTTATGCTCAGCTACTAATCAAAATAGTGGCCGTTCAACCCCACCCAGTGCTGATTTAGAGCATGTATAGCCTCCTGATGAATGTGGCCCCATAAATCGTCACTCAGGTTTTACAGATGAAGGAACTGGGGTCCAGAGAGAAGAAGTTACTTTCTCAGGCTCACCCAGCTAGTGAATGGTTTGTCAAGAGCTGGATCTGTGCAGCCTGTGCCTTTAGCCACGCTATTCTTCCTTTCCGTGGAGCAGATGTGAGAGGAAAGCAGGGAGGAGCAGGAAGAACTGAGGTGGATAACACGGTTCCAGACTGTGAGATCCACAGCCCTTTTAAATGTCCCCACTCACAGCCACTGAAGCCTGGGCCTGTGGGAGGTTAAACTGTAGGAAGAAGGCAGGTCTGAAAGTGAAGACATTTGGATTCAGCCCAGTTCTAGGAGTTTTTTTTTTTTCCTTTGGGCCATATAGTTTTATTGGCATTTCTGGGGAAGAGACAGGGTTAAGGGCACTTCCCAGTTTTAGGAAATTTTGATGGCCAATGTGGGAATGAACCAAGTGAAGGCTAATGATTGCTCATTGTGGAGACAGTAGCGGAAGGTGCTGAGAAGCCAGACCGTGCCTGCAGTGCTCAGAGTGTCCATGAGAGGGCAGCCTAGGATCTTTGTTAGGTTAGGGTTTCAATGGCGTGGCTTGCAGAAGAGATCTTGCAGAGCAAACTGAATCCTGAGCTGCGTGGCTGGAATAATAAAGCTCCTAAAATTCTTGAAAAGCACAGTGTCGAAGGGGACTTCAGAAAATATCTAGTCCTTATTTGGAAGAAGACAAGCCTGAGTTCAAATGATGTTCCCAAATTCAATCCAGGAATTTGAGGAAAAAGTTGGAAACTGAACTCTGGCTACATCTCTTCAGATCTATGGAAAGAAAAATTGGCCCACTTCTAGAAGAAGAACTTAGCCAAGTTTCCTCCCAGGAGGGAGTCCCTGTATTGTGTGAGTAAATATGTGGGTCCTGTCTTGTGGCTTCCTCAGTGACTGTGAATGATGCTAGTGAAGGTCAGGGAATGGTACTGATCCTGGCTGCAGATTTCCCTCTTGTCACCTTGAGGCCAAAGCTCATCAGACCCTACATCCTGGAGGAGAGGAGGAGAGAGACTGGCATGTGACAAACTGCATTACATGTGGTGGCAACTGGAAAGAAGTCTGAGAACCACAAATTTTTTAGTGAAGTTGCTTTTTTTTTTTTAGCTATCACAAATATACATGATTATATTTATTAACAAAAACCAGAAAAGGATAAAAATAAATACTTGAAAATATCCATAATCATGTGTGCCTAAAGATAAATGTTACATATATTTTTAAAAAAAGAATCAATCACAGATATTATTAATGAAAAAATAACACAATAACTCTTAGAAGAGCATTTTATCAACTATAAAGTGCAGACCAGTGTTTAAGGAATGACAATTCTGAATGAGTTGGGGGTACTGTCCTTGGTGCTGAAACTGAACTTGCAGGAGGGAGACCTTCCCTGGAGACAATCGATCTGAGGACCTCACCTGAAATAATGGCAGCCCCACTAACTTTCATGGCGTTCTTGTGTGAGAGTTTCCCAGCACTGCGTTCTCTCTCTTCTCCCTCCTTGTAAGTGTAGGGTCTTTTCTAATCAGGTTCCTGTGGAATGTTCCCAATGAGGAAAATGCTCCACCAAGCTTAGCAGAGCTGAGGGCTCCTCACTCCCAGGTTCCACAGTTGCACAAGAAAATGCCTTTTCCTTAAAAAGATGTCATCACGACCTGGGGCCTCTGAGTTTGAATCTGGAAAAAGGGAGAATCAGGTGAGAATTGGGCCCGTGATAAGCCCGGGACTTGGAAGTGTGAAAGGCTTGGGGAAATGCTCAACTTAAAACTTGTCCTGTTACCTGGAGTCAAGCACAAACCAAATGTATCTTCCCCTCCCAGACAGATAGGTTTCCAGATACCCTGGCTAGAGATTTCATCTTTGCCCCAAAACTGTCTCTATGGAGTATAGGGCCTGAAGCCAATCATTTGGTGTTTCTTCTGCCCTCAAATATGCATCCAGTTGAAATAATTTTAAAGTGGTCATACCTTAGCTTTGATAGTAGTGGGACAACCTGATGTTATGTACCTCGTGATATGATACAAGAGCATTATCTATGACGTATTCTTCACAAAAAATGTTTAAGTTGAATCTAATCAAGCCTCGAGACCTAGCTGCCAGTTTACAGGAAACACAGAGGATTGAGGGACAAGTTAAATAACACTGTGAGGAAGTAATTAGATACATCCAGAGTGTGTGGGACATTCCTCAAGACAATCATCCTGGACTCTTACAAAACCTACCCCCTGCCACACACACTTACACACACAGAGGCAGTCCTTGGATTATGAAGAAATTCTGTTCCTAAGTCTGCCTTTAAGTTGAATTCGCATGTAAGTTGGAACAGGCATGGTTCATATCTAACTTCAGTTAGTCAAATGTTTGTCTTAGATATAGTATATAGTGTACCCTTCTATGCATAAAAAGCTTTAAAGAAACACTTCCAGATACACTAAAGCTTTCTTTAAAGTAATAATAAAATAATAATAATAATGTTTTGAGACGTGTTGCAAAGTAGCATCCATTTGTTATTACGAACCATTATATGGACCTCAGTTTTTAATATAATAGGCCTTATGGGGATTGGTTCACAACTATGGGTTGTACATAAGTCTGCTGTCCATAATCCAGGGACTGCACATATATATATATACATATATATACACACACATGCACACACACATATAAAGATAAGAGTCAGTTCTACGTTAAAAGATTAAAGAGACATAACAAAATTCAGTGAGTGAAATTGTTGTAACCTTTATCTGAAAAAATAGAAATAAAAGGCACTTTTGGGATATTGGGAAAACTGGATATTGGGTGATATTTTGGAGTTATTTTCAAAGTATTGGGTGTGATGTTATTTGGAACTATGTTCTGAAGTATGATGTATTCTTAACGGGATAAAGTATTCTGGTTAAGGATAAAGTATCATAGTGTTTTCAACTCACTTTCAAATGGCTCAGAAAAAATTGGTATCTATTTATATATATACACAACCACACACCAGTGTGTATATATATATATATATATATATATATATATATATATATATATATATATATATATATATATATATATACTGGTATATATGTTGTTGTTGTATGCCATCTAGTCAATTTCAACTCATAGTGACCTTATAGGACAGAATAGAACTGCCGCATAGGGTTTCCTAGGCCCTTAATCTTTACAGGAGCAGATTACCGTGTCTTTTCTCCTGCAGAGCCACTGGTGGGTTCTGGCATATTTATGCATCTATCTATCTATCTATCTATCTATCTATCTATCTATCTATCTATCTATCTATCTATCTGTCTGTCTGTCTGTCTGTCTGTCTGTCTGTCTGTCTGTCTATATCTATATGATGCAAATATGACATCTTAAACACTGTTGACCCATATGGGAATATATAGGCATTTATTGCATTATTCTTTCAAAGTTTGTATGTGTTTGAAAATTAAAATAAATAGCTTGGCTATCAAAGATATACTTAAAGTAGAGAAGGAAATGTCTGAGTCTGAAGCCTAGGAGAAGTGGGTTCCACCCAGCTGCTTACCTCTCCTTTTCCCCCACCTGCTGCCACCCTGAGTTATGCTCATCTTCTGGGAATATAGATGAGCACCTGGACTAACAAAGTGTAAAGATGGCTTTACTTTCCTGGAGGTCCTACAATGGTAGGAGGAGAGAGAGGGTCTCAGGGCAGGAGTGGGATGTCAGCATCTCATCTAGACTCTTCTTACCTTTGTTTCAGGGTCTATGTGGCTCAGGGAGGGCTGGAAGTTACTGTAAATGGGGTCCAGGTTGATAGAACCCTCTCGTTCTAGAGGAGAAAGAAGAAGCAGATGGTTAAGAAGACAGTTTCTGCCCTCTAATCCCACCCACTGAAGGGTGAGGCAGGTGTGCATCCACGCTTCCCAAAAAAATTGAAAACTGTTGGAAACATAACAGACTACCTAAATTACCTGACCTCAGCAAATGATTTGATTGGTTGTGTGATGATATGAAGAAACATATTTGAAAATTCAACAGCCAATTAATTTGAAAGAAGGAAGAAAAAGAGGAAAAAAGGAAGAAAACAAAGTAACAACAAACACAGAAGACTAGTAGAAAATACTAAGATGGTAGATTTAAAATAACAAGAGAATAGATTTAAACCAAACATATCAATAATCACATTAAATGTAAATGGTCTAAATTCCTGAATTCAAAGGTAGACATTATCAGATTTGATTTTTAAAAAAGGAAGATACAACTATATGCTTCCTACAAGAAACCCACTTTAAATATGTAGAGTGGATATATTAAGATCTGATAAAGTTGATTGCAGAGTAAAGAATATTACCAGGGATAAAGTAAATGTATTAGATTTTAATAACTGGTAAGTCTGGGTGAAGAATATGTGGCAGTTCTTGTCACTTTTTTGTAATTTTTCTGTAAATTCAAAGTTATTTTAAAAAGAAAAATTTTGAAATATAAATCTTTGTAATCTTTTTTATAAAACAATAAATGGTATATATATATATTTCAACAGATCATCTAAAAGCAAAGAAAAACTGTGAGCAATTTGCAAGCAACTTCTTCAGTTTCATGAAAAGCTCATTGAGATTTGGCTTGGAGTTGCACCAGATTGAGGAAGCCATTTGACAGCTTTATGATATTGAGTGTTCCAATTCATGAACATATGACTTTTCTTTCATTTAGGGTTTTTTTTTTAATGTTTTTAAATAAAGTTTTATAATTTTACACAGAAAAGTCTTGTATATCTTTTGTTAGATACCTTAGATGTTTGTTGCTACACAAAAGTATTTTTAAATTTTCTGTTTGTTGCTGGTGCATAGAAATGCAGTTGACCTTATATGAATTTATCTTATCTCTGGCAATTTTGGTAAATTCTCTTATTAATTTTAGTAATTTGTTCAACATTCTTTTGGGTTTTCTATGTAAGACAATCATAACACCAACAAATGAAAGATTTATTTTTTCCCTATCTTTAAACCCTTACTTCTTCTTCTTTTCTTTTTTATTATACTAGGACACCCAAGACAACATTAATAGAATTTGAGGAAGGGCATCCATGACTTGCTCCTGGTTTAATGGAGAAGTTGGCAAACTGTGACCTCTGAAGCAAACCCTGCTGTTTCTGTATGGCCCACAAGTTAAAAATGTTTTTTGCTTTGTGTGTGTGTGTGTGTGTGTGTGTTTAATTTTACATGTTTGAAGACAAAAGAAGTATACCATTTAATCACATGTGAAGATTATATGAAATTAAAATTTCAATGTTTGTTAAAAAAGTTTTATTGAAATATAGCCACACTGTCATTTGTTTACATACTTTATACAACTGCTTTCTCTCTACAACGGCAGAGTTGAATAGTTGTGACAGAGATTATGTAATTCACAAAGCCAAAAATATGCTATGTGGCCCTTTAATGAAAAATTTTGCCAACCCCTGGTTAAATGGAATGGCTTTTAATCTTTTATCATTGAGAATGATTTTTGTGTGTTTGTGTGAATACATTTACCAAGAAATGGAAGTTCTCTTTTATCTCTAATTTGCTGAGTTTTTATAATGAATGGATGTTGATTTTTACTAAATGTTTTATTTTGCATCTATTGAGATGATCATATTTTTCTCCTTATTCTGTTAACGTGTTGAAATTTTTTAATAGTATTTTTTCTAATCCTGAACTCGCCCTGCTTTCCAGAATGAGCTCGATTAGTCATGATTTTTATACGTGTGGCATTTGGTGTGCTAAATTTTTGTTTAGGATCTTTGTATCTATGTTCATAAATGAGTTTGGTTTTAAAACTACTTCCTTGTACTGTTATTGTCTGGCTTTGCTATAAAGGTTTATGATCATCATGTGAGTGGGAGAGAATTCCCTCTTTTTCATTCTCTCAGTGAGTTAATGTAAGATTGTAAATCTTCCCTCCTTGAATATTTGGTAGAACCCACTTTTAAAACTTGTTTTTTTTTTTTTTTTAAAAAAAAAAAAAAACAGTTTTCATTTAAAAAAAAATTTTGGGACCATGTTGATTTTCAGAATGTTGCCTAATTTACTGGTTTAAAGATGTTCATAATATTATATTTTTCATAACTGCTGCAACTATAGTGATGTTCCCTTATTCATTCCCGATATTGAGTACCTTCACTTGTCTCTTCATCAATCTTAAGAAGAAGTTAGTCAATTTTATCGATGTTTTAAAATACCTAACTTTTGGTTTGTTGATTCTTTCTATTGTATTTCTGCTCTAATCTTTATTTCTTTCCATTTATTTTCTTTGAATTTATTTTGTTGTTCTAGTCTTAACTTCAAAACTTGAAAAATTAGCTCTACAATTTCCAGCCTTTCTTTTTTCTCTAATATGAACACTTAAAAGCTACAAACATCCTTTTAAGTACAGCTTTGTATGAAGTATTTCATATAAAATTATCATTCAGATCCAAGTAGGTTTTAACTTACATTAAGATTTCTTATTGGGCCCATGAGTTATCTGGAAACTTAAAAAAAATTCATAGAAAATTTTTGTTTTTCAGAGTTTTTTTTTTTATTAATTTCTTACTTGCTGACATTGTGATCAGATAATGTAGTGTGACTTAAATTTTTAAAAAATTTGTTGAGTTTTTTTCTATGGCCTTGTATATAGTCATTTTTATAAGTTTTCCACGTACTCTTGTAATGAATGTGTGTGCACTCTCCAGTTGTTGAATGCAGTGTTCCAAGAATGCCAATCATGTGAAGACTGTTAATTATTTTGTACCAAAGTTCCATACCCTCAGTGATTTTTTTGTCTGCTTGATCAGTCAACTCCTAAGAGAATTGTGTTAAAAATTTCCCACCACGTTGGTGGATTTGTCCATTTTTCCTTATGGTTTTGTCAATTTTTGCTTTATATATTTTGAAACTATTAATAGGGCACACAAATTAGATTTGTTACATCTTCCTAATAGAGTGAAAAAATTATCAATAGATATTGATAATTTCTTAGCTGTAGCATTTTTTTTTTGCTTTAAAATCTACCCATTATGAATATGACTACAAAAATAATTTGATTAAACCCAATTTTTTTTTCTTATAATTTTGCTTTCATTCTCTCTCTGTGCTTCTGTTTTACATCTGCCTTTCATCCTATGAGTCGGAATCAACTGGATGGCACTGGGTTTTTTTGTTTTTTTTTCCATCCACAGTGAATAGCTAGATTTTTAAAACTACTTTTAACTGGAGTATTTAACCCATTTACATTTATTGTGTTTTATTGATATATCTGTATTAATTTGTGATTTCTTAATCTTAATTTTTTCTTAATCTTACTTCGTGATTTCTATTTGCCCTATCTTTTTTTTTGTCCCTCCTCCTTGCCTTTTTCATGGATTGCCTGAATTCTTTCATTTCTTTCCTTCTGTAGAATTTAGATTTCTAGAAACTTTCTCATTCCATTTCCCCTTCTTTAGAATCTAAAGACTCTATTTCTAGAAATTTTAGCATGTACATTTAACCTAGGAAAATCTAAAGTTAATATCTTTACTGTGATGTAATTTACTTATTAATGAGCTCACCCACTTATGTGTGTTCACATATACGCAATTTATGTTCTGAAGAAATCTACCACCACCAAGCAATCTGTGTCTCCCAATAGTTTACTAATGCTATACCAATGATTATACCCTATCCAGGGACTTGCAGGAGCCAATAGTCGAAATAGGATTTCAAATGTAAGCTCAAAAGTTTTGGAGATGGGAAATACTTTTCCCCTTGGTTCCTTCAAGCCCCAGAGCCCTCCCACATGTCTCTTATGTAAGTTTCCACACTCTGAGCCATTTTGAATCCAGTGATAATTGCCAATACCTTCATGGATGTCAAAGCCAATGTTTTGGAAGGTCCCAGGGGCTTGTCCACCATCCTCTTCATACCACTTGTACAACTGAGACAATTTGTACTTTTGCCTATTGATAGAAACACCACAAAGACTCTGTTATGACCAAGGAACAGGAACAGAGACGTTGGGACTAGCTACGTTTCTGTTTTCATCTCCCTCACTGTCCACCTTTATAATTGAATAATTGAAGACAGAAGGATCAGAAAAGAGGAGAAGCTAGAGGAAAAAGAAGATTAAGCAGCAGTGACTCACCTTTTCACCTCTCTCTTGGAGTGCAACGTGAACACTAAGAGGGCAATGAAGACAACCAGCACAACTGCTCCTGCTGCTCCCACGAGTCCGTACACCAGACTCTTCTGAGTGCTCAGCTCACAGTTTTCTCCACGGTACCAGTGAGTATCTGTGGTCAGGCAGCTGAGATGGGAAAGAAAGCGCAGGTGGAGAGAGAGAGCAACCCGGAGTCAGTGCCACAGTCAATGCCCCCAACCTCCCAGCCTCAGGACCAGGCCCTGACCACCTGGATATTACAGGATGAAGAAAAGATTGCTGGGATGCAGAGCCAGGAGCCCTGAGGGGATGGACAAGGATGAAGTCCAGCTCCAGGAGAATGGTCCTTAAACAGGCCTAATATCCAGCACTGAATCTTTAGGTTTTGTCTCCAGTAGCAACCCAGGAACTGTTGGTCCAACTCTGGAGCTCCCCTGGGCTTACCCCAGGGACTTGAGGACCCAACAGTGACCCTTTTACCCACCCATTAACCATCTTCATTTTCAGCCTTCCTCTCTGTCAGAAGAAACAATCCCCCATCTTAGACCCAGAGCACATGGTCCACCTCTGAAGCTCTTCCTACCTCTCCCCACCCCATGTCCCTTCTAAGCTCTTTTCCTTTCCTCCTCATGCCAACTTACGAGCTTCCAAGAAGCCTTCCCAGAATAACTGCTCAGGCCTTTGCATAATACATGACTCTTTTCCCCACATCTGGTGTTTCAGCTGGTCTCTCTTAGGTTTGGTTTCAGTTGGTAATGCCTTTCTTTGCTTTCCTACTCCTGGCTTTCAACTCTCCCCGTATTGGTGTGACCATCTTTCTCCATTCCACCAACAGGAGTGCTGTTCTTTTCCTGGAAGCAAGGACCCGCATGCCTTGTCAGGTTGGGAGCTTCCTGAGGCTGTGGCCTTTTTTATGCTTCCTGGAGAACTTGTCACAGTCCTCAGCCTGGCTCAGCACAAAAAGGACTCCTGGGAGAGCAGCTGCTGAGCCATCCTTGGCCTATTCTGAACCTCGCCTTGAGGGTTCTGACCATGCATGTCTTCCCTCAATTCCTTTGTGGCTGGGTACATTCAGGAGCAGCTGGGACCCAACCCCTGACCTTGACCTCTAGGCAAAGTCTTGAGTAGTGGCAGCTTGCAGGGAGAGGGAACAGCTGGGTTGGTGGGTACTCACAAACACCGAGGACCACTGCGCTCCAGCTGACACTTCCCATAGTTGCAATCCATCGAACTGTTGAAGCCCTGCATGCAAGCAGTGACGCAGTTTGGCTTCTCATCCTTGTATTCCACAAAGAAGTATTGGGCATAATCTCCAGCTTCCTTGGCCTTCTCCTGGCACTCAGCTGAAGTGTGTGGAAGAAGGGCCATGAGTAAGTGGCTGGAAGCTCTGCCCAGGATCATCCTGGGCCCCCGTCCCCCATCCCTCCTGAAGCCCCTCAGGTCACATACCTTCAGGGTCATATTGGGTAATTTCAGTGCTTTTCACCTCGGTGGTATTCTCCTTGAAACACAGTAGGTCTGAAAAGGAGACACATCAAGCCTTTTACAATGAGCTTGTTTAGCATCCTCAGGGACCCAGGTGAGTGCGAGAGAGAAGAGAGTGGGGCTGTGATGGGGGAAGTGAGGAGATGGTCCGTGCAGAGGGGAAATGCCAGCTCTCCAGAATGATGACCCTTCAAGTGTCCTGTACCCTCCCCTTTGTTCCTCTTCTTCCCTACCCACCTCTAGCAAGATCCTCACACCTTTGCTTAATAAGTCATGCTTATCTTGATTTTCCTGGGAGTCCCTGCCCGTTTTCACTTTGTGCTGGCACCCCAGACTGAGCATGTCTGCCTAACCAGCTTTGCATTCTTCATGCAAAATCTCTTCTTGAACTGCCTGCTCAGGGACCCTCAGCTTTCTCCTGCTCTCCCCATCTGCCTTCTTCCTCTCCCCCTAGCCCAGAGGTGATGTGGGTCAGAGAATCCCTTCTCCTCCCTCCCCAATAGTCTATGGGTTTACCTGAGCAGTTATTATTAACCATTATTTGCTCATTGGTTATAGTCATGATTTTTTCCTTCACTTCCTGGGAGGCGTTCTTCAATACTTTCTCATATTCTGGGATGAACTTGGTCCTCAGGAGGACTTCATGCTCCACCACCACACTGCCAGGCCTGAGGAGAGAGGAGATGTCCTTGGGCATCCTCCCAGATCAGAAGTCGTGCTCACCTTTCTGACCTCTTCCCCTCTCTGCTCTCATAGGAAGGCAGAGCTGGGGAGAAAATTTAAAATGATGACTCCAGGGTTTAGTGGGTAAATGCTCCATCGGGTATTGTACTAGGCACTTCACATATAGTACCTCATTTAATGACCTGAGCCTAGGAGGACTGTTTTTACAGAGGTTAGGCCCTGGGGAGCCCTAGGTGAGAGTCTCAGGGATAAAGATGGAGAAAGGAATGGGGCCCATGGAAGAGATCACCCTTTAGATGTCACAGAGATATTCAAACAGAAGAAGACTGGGCAACCAACAAGGTGTGGCCAAGGGGCCTTCAGATGCAGGGTAGGAATTTGCTCCAGGAGCTCTTAACGGGGTTTATATCTCTTGCAATCAGAGGTGGGCTGCACTGGGCTGTCTGCACTGCTGCGGTGTCTGTGAATCTCAAAAACGGTATGCAAACTTTTGGAGGTGCGTATATGCATTTTTCTAATCACACGCTTTTTGTCTATGACCCCAAAAGGGTTAAAATTCGAATTAACAGTCTCTTCTAACTCTGTTTAGGAAGCTAAGGTATTCTCACAGTGCCTTGCCCCTTTCCTCTTCTCTGACTCCCAATCCCTAGTTAGCATAGTCCATCTTCTGTGTTTCTTAAAAGGAATAAAAAATGCCTTTAAGTTAATATGCTTGTTTTCCAGAATGCAAATTACTTCTTTCTTGTAGGTGTAAGGATTATTTGTACCCCAGTAGCAAGAACTTTCTGGATGTAAAAAGACAGCAACTAGTCCCAACTTCCTTATGCTCACAATTCAAAATTCCTAAATACTGAGGTCAAAAGCTCTCTCTTTCCTTTGCTTTCTCCTCAATGCTATATTCAGAGCCTTAAATATAAAAAGCAGATTTGAGGGCTATGCATAGAATGTTAGAGTTGGACGGGACCAGGAGATCTTCTAGTTCAAGGCCATCTTTCACAAATAAGGAAGCAGAGATCCAAAGAAATCTACTTGGTGGTGGGTCTCCAATATTGCACAGATCTGTCCATCACTGTCCTTGGCTCCTGTTTTGAGAGCTCCAGTGGAGAAAAAAGGCTTTACTGAGGCAGTGTTGGTATAGTGAGAGTTAGCAGATTAGGGTGAAATACTGGCCCTGCCCTAAATAGTAGTGGGACCTTGGGCCAGTCAGTTAACTTTATCGTACGTCAATTGTTTCATCTATAAAGGAGGGGCTGGACTAGTGTTCTAGATTAAATTGTGCCCCCCAAAACTTATGTTGAAGTCCTAACCCCTATATCTGTAAATATATCCTTATTTGGAAATAGGGTTTTTTATTATGTTAATGAGGTCATAGGAGTCAGGTGGTCCCTAAACCTAATACCTTCTGAGTGGTGTCTTATAAAAACAGCAGAATGGACACAGACAGATACAGGGAAGAGACACCATAGGAAGATGGAGGTTGATGAATCTATAAGCTCAGGAACACCGAGGATTGCTGGCAGCAACCAGAAGCTGAAAGAGATGAAAAAGGACCTTCCCCTAAAGCTGACACCCTGCATTCGGATTTCTAGTCTCCAGAACTATGAGAAAATGAGTTTCCGTGGCATCCTTCTGGAATTTTTTGCTACGGCAGCACTAGGAGATTAAGACAAATAGACAAGTTCCTAAGGCCCCTCCTTCCATGTCTCAAAGTAGATGATTCTCACTTCTTATCTGCCAACTCCCAGACCTCTCTAGGACCACTCTGTGGTGGAAAATTGCTTTTCCACTGTGTGTTTTCCAGGATCTCAGAGAGCCCAACTCTCTCCTCGTACCTGGCCTAAAGGAAGTAGAGTAGGCGGAAGATCTAGCAACATCCTGATAGCTCCAGGGCTCTAGGGACAATCTGAGAGGACAGGTGGGGGGTCAGTGAGAGGGCAGTGCAGTGGCCAAAGACAGAGTCATCAAGGGAGAACAGCCAGGAATGCCTTCAGGCTGACTGCTGAGGCCAGGAACATAAAGTCTCCAGGCTCCAAAGAGCCCTGCCCTTGCTGTCTCCCTCAAGAGGCAAGGGAGGGCAGGGCAGAGAAAAAGGACAAGGACTAGCTTTACAGGGGTAAGAGCCAGGAGACCCCTGAGAGGGGCAAAAGGGCCCTGTGTGGTCAGCACAGGGAGAGGAAGTTTTAGGGCCAGAAAGAAAAATGCTTCTCTCACCCAGGGGAGCAGAGCTGCTAAGGAGCAGGAGCCTGGCCGGGGCACCATGCTATGAGCCAACATTGGAAGGGCCTAAGATTCCCCCCAAATCCTACCTGGGGTGGTATCTCTTGGCAAGAGAAGGTTTAGTGTTAGACAGAACTGAGGGAGGAGGAGAAACAGAGGCTGGTAAACTCATTTTTTCCTGTGCTTTTGGCACTATTTATTTCCTCTTGGTTATAAGTTTCTTTTGGAAATGATCAATCAGGACTCTCATAAACCATCAGAAAAAATATTTTCCTCACAATTCAGGGACTGCTGGGGTAACCCATGCAAGCCTGTTGGCCAGCACCATTCAAAGAGCTTCTTAAAGTTGGGGTCAGTAATAGGAGAAGATTTGATGGCAGCAGAATCCGATCCTAGGTGAGTGGAATTGGATACAGAACAACTGTGAACTTGGACAGCTTTTTCCCTGGGGCTTTCCTTCACAAGTGCTAAATTATTTGTCTCTGAGGACAAATGGGGCATCCATCATACAAGCAGTAGCTCCCAGATTTTCTGGCTTGTTGGTCTGACTCTAGCATAACAGAACTTTTGTTTGAGTCTTGGCATTACCTGTTATGGATTGAATTATGTCCCTAAAAAGATATGCTGAGGTCCTAATCCCTGGTAGCTGGTATCTGTGGACATGACCTTGTTTGGAAATAGGGTCTTTGAAGATGTTATCAGTTACCATACTGGAGTAGGGTGGGTCCTATTCGGTTTGAGTATTGTCCTTATAAAAGGGAAGAAGAGGCAAAGAAATGGAGGAAGGATACCACGTCATGCTGCAGCTGCAAGCCAAGAATTGCCCGAAGCCACCAGAAGCCAGGAGAGAGGCACAGAACAGATTCTCCCTCAGAGCCTCAGAAGAAATCAACACTGCCAGCATCCTGATTTCAGACTCCCAGCCTCCAGAACTGTGAGACAATGAATTTCTGTTCTCTAAAGCCATCCACTTTGTGATATTTTATTATGGCAGCCCTTAGGAAACCAGTATACTACCACTCTATACCTGACTCCTCAGACAATTCATTTCATCCCTCTGAGTTTCCTTTTCTTCATCTGCACGGTGGGAATAGTCCTTCCTACTGGCCTATCTTACAGGCTAATTATGAGCCTTCAATGGGAAAAGGTATGTAAAACTATCATTGTTGGAGGGCATAGTTATAATTATCTTTACAGTTATCTATATAATTATCTTTATGACTATTGCTTCCACTACAAAGACCCTCTTCCTAGGAGCTCCAGATACTCACGTTATCCTTATGATGTTGACACCTTCATACTCAGTGATTCCAGAATAAAGAATTTCCATCTGAAAGGCAAGGGAACCATTCTATTATCCCACAGCTCCCATCTGGGACCTGCTGGGCCTTTCTACAGATTCTCAGGAGGGCAGAGGATGGACCACACTGTCCTACAGCTCCCCTGGTGCACCCCAAGCTGGCAGTGGAATGCTGTCTGGATGAAGTGATCTCTACCCAGATACCAGCCCCACCCATGAGTCCCCTGCAGCTCCCCGTGGAACCTTATTTTGGCCTTCTCCTCCCTCCCTGGCAAGTGTTGAGGACATGGGTGAGCTGAGAAACTCACACACATCTAGTAAGAGAAGGGCCCTCAACTGCTTTCTTAACCCCAAGAGACTCCTCACTGGGGGACCCAAGTGGCCATGGGGCCTTGTCTTCACAGCCTTACCTGTTTAGTAAATATCTCTTTGAATTTCTGGAAAGCTTGGGAAGATCTGTTATTTAGGTCTTCACTGAAATTCTCACTGGTTACTGTCACGGTTATTTCCACTTGGGCAGTGACTATCGCCGGTGGAGGTTCTGAGAGGGAATTGGACAGCAACACTGAGTACAGCATCCTCTCTGAGTCTCCAAACAAGGAGACCCGCAGCCCCAGCAACTCCACCCCAGGTGGTGGATGGCAGGAGTAACCCACAGCCGCCAACCCCACCCTCTGTCCCAGGGCTTCTAACTTTCTCATCCAAGTGTGCCTGAATGGAGAGGAGAGTGCACTACTCCCAGCGGCTTTGTAATGAAGCCCAAGAGATCTTCGGGTCTTATATTTGATTATAGAATGCAACATAAGTCTTACACTCTGCTCCATAACATACCCATTTATTTAAGTGTATTTCATTTAGATCTGTGCCAAATGTGTGTTTTATTTCAACACACCAAGAGTTTTTTTTTTTTTTTTAAGTTTTAAATTTCTTGGTGCTAGGCAAAATTGCCCCTGGAAAAGGCCCTATTCATCCCCCCACTCTGAACTGAGGCAGGAACTGGTGCCTGGCGTGGAGGCTGGGCCCAGAGGAGTGGAGTGGAGGCCCTGCAGGCTCAACTCACCAATCTCGATGCTCTCAACCAGCAGCTCACACTCGGTCCCATAGTAGAGGGTGGTGCACTGGCACTTGATCCCATCCCAGAAGCCTCCATTCTTGCAGAACCTGTGGGCATACTGGCATTGATCTCCCGTGAAGCCAGTGGAGCATTCACAGACCTTTCCATTCCATTGCCCTCCGTTGAGGCAGATCACTGAAAGGGACAAGGCCTTGTTTAACCACATGTATCTACACCACACTTTATAGCTTGCAACATGCTTTCACACACACTATCTGTTCCGACTCATAGTGACCCTATAGGACAGAGTAGAACTGCCCCATAGGGTTTCAAAGGAGCTCCTGTTGGATTTGAACTGCTGACCTTAATACCTAGCAATTTATTTGGAAACAGGAATTTTGAAGATATTAGTTAAGTTACCGTGAGGTCACACTGAAGTGGGGTAGGTCATAATCCAATCTGAGTGTTGTCCTTCGAGAAGGGAAGAGAAGAGACAGAGTGACAAACAGGGGAAGGACAGCCATGTGAAGATACATCTACAAACCAAGGAATGCGTGGAGCTACCAGAAGCTGGAAGAGACGAGGAAGGATCTTCCCCTAGAATGGGAACAGAAAGTATGGCCCTGCCAATGCCCTGAATTAGGACTTCTAGCCTTGCCTCCAGAACTGGGAGACAATAAGTTTCTGTACTTTAAAGCCATCTGCTTTGTGGTATTCATTATGGCAGCCCTAGGAAACTAAGACACTGTCTAACTTGACACTCTTATAAAACCCATGAGCAGGCAGGACAGTCAGTATCATTCCCACTATACAGTTAAGAAGAAGTGAGGCTGAGAGGGGCCAAAAGACTTGCCCGAGTTTCCTCATGCAGCCAGACTTGACCTGGTCTTGGAGTCTAGTCTAGCATTCTTCGCATTAGCTCCAAAACAGGTGAGGAAAGAGAAGCCTGGTGTTGTGAGAGGTGGTGAACATCACAGTCAGGGTTTAGGAAAAGAAAAGCAGGAACAGACACTGAGACCAAGACAAACTAATTGGCGTCAAGTCGACTATGACTCATAGTGACCCTATAGGGCAGAGTAGAACTGCCCCATAGGGTTTCCAAGGAGAAGCTGGTGGATATGAACTGCTGAACTTTTGGTTAGCAGCCTAGTTCTTAACCACTGTGCCGCCAGAGCTCCAGATACTGAGAGGACCCAGGTTAACTTGGCCTACCTAGTTCCAACAAGCTTGGTAACAAGCATTGTTAGTGTTCCTTCAACATCTGCTTCAGAAAAGCCCATGTTGAAAGTTGTTACCATTGTGACTGTTTATGATTCCTTTTTTATTTGCTAAGAGGTAGAATTTGAGGGGAGTAGGTCTTAGTTTAAATAGATAAGAGGTGGTTATGGACAACTCCCAAACATCCATGCCAATTAACCCAGAAAACCCAAAGTTGTTCTCTTTGGCTTTTCTTGAAAATAGTTGTGCCCATGTAGAGCAGTATTGGGAGTGTGATTAGTCTGGGGAGGCACATAGGCATGTACATATCGTGCACAAACCTGCCTTGCCTCTGCCTCCTCAGTCTACCCCTTGCCAGGCTCAGAGAACCAGGCCCTTGCCAATGACAGTCACATCATGCAGTCTCTGTTGACAGGTCTTGGGTCCAAGACAGCCAGAAACAATGGAATAGATGAGTCAAGAGTTCTGGATGCACTAAAAAAAAAAAAAAAAAAAAAAAAAACCAAACCTGTTGCTGTCAAGTTGATTCCAACCCACAGCGACCCTATAGGACAGAAGAGAACTGCCTCATAGGGTTTCCAAGGAGTGGCTGCTGGATTCGAACTGCCAAACTTTTGGTTATCAGCTGCTGGGCACACTGGGCACACTGGAGACCCGTAAGTTCTAAGCCAGTCTCTCCCTCTCTCTCCTCTCCTCCCCTAACCTTCCCTTTTCTCTACTTCTCCTCCTCTTCCTCTTTTTGTTTTCCTCCTCCTTCTTATCCTTCTCCCTCACTCTTCTCTCTCCTTTCTCCCTCTCTCTCCTCAGTCTTCTCTCATCTCTTTCTCTTCTCTCCCTCTCTCTCCTCTCTGCCTGTCTGTCTCTGTTCTCTCTCCTCTCACTCTGTTCTGTCTTCTCTCTCTCTTCTTCATCTGAGAATAATACTCACAGGTATAGCAGTATAACAGTAGAGGTGGGTGGGTCAGGGGACAGGTTTCTGGCTATCATTCTAACCACAGTGAGAGAGCTGAGTGAAAGCTCTAGAGTCCAAGAAAAAAGAGGGAGCCATAGGAACAGAGAAACACTATGAGGCATGCGGGTAGTGTTCAGAGCTGATAAAAGAGAAGAAAACCTTCTTTTACTTCTGTAGTGAGGCTCAGGGAATAAGAAGAAACAAAATAAAAATGAATGGTGATAGAGAGATAGTTGCCACCAGGGCACATGAACACCATTGTCAACATCCTCTTATTAAAGATCTTTACATTTAATCACCAGCAAAATTAGCGAGAAAAGCAATAAAAAAAGTCGTGAAAATGCAAAAGAAAGGTACTAAGATAACAAAGTTGTGTCATACAAACAAAACAAAATAAACAAAAAAATGGGCAGAGACTTGCAGGATATAGAAGGGAAATAGGATGTGTTCAAAGTTTACTGGAATTGAAGATAACAAGGCAAAGAGAGGTAAACTATTCCACATGAAAAAGTGGAACTAGTGTAAGGAACAACAAGGAAAGGGGCAGAGAAGTAAGTATAAAGAGTTATAGAACATGAAGATGTTATATCTAATGGAAAACATATACAAGCAAAAGGAGCTTATGATGACTAAAGGTTTAAAAAGAAAACCACAAAGTAGGACACAGACTTAAAAGGAAATGTAAGTTTCCAAAAAAAAAAAAAAAAAACGGCAGAGAGAGAATTGGAAAAATTTCTTACCTGGTATGCTTGTTGGAGAACTAGAGGTTGTGGTGGGGTTGGTCTTCGGTGTAGTTGTGGAAGAGGTAGTGAGGGAAGTAGTGATGGATAATGTGGTGGAAATAGTACTTGGTGTGCCAGGTTTTATCGTGCTTGTTGGAGCTGTGGTGGTGAAAAGCTCAGGGGTCACTGACACAGAGGTGACAGCACTTGTTGCAGGTGGGCTGGAGTGAACAGGAGAAGACGCAGGTGAGGTGGTATGAGAATCAGTTGTTGAAAATGTGCTGGATTCTGACAGGGTGGCCACAGAAGTAGTGGCAGCAGCAGTAGGTTTGGAAGGTGTACTGGTTTCATGGGGGGTTGGAGGAGATGTGGTGTCACTGACAGCTGTGGAAGGGGTGCTAGTTGCAGTAATGATGGTTGTAGGTGTAGTCGTTGCAGAAATAGTTATATCAGGAGTGTGTCCACCTGTAGGAGTTGGCAAAGATATGGTGGTATCACTAAAAGTTGTAAAAGACAAGTTTGTAGAGGTGATATGAGGTGTAGTGATCTCAGGAACAGTTGATAAAGAAGTACCTCCTGGAGAAGTTGATTCTGATATACTAGTGCCACCAATAGTAGCAGATGGAGTGGTCTCAGTAGGAGTGGTTGCTGAGGTGGTGGTGTCAGTATCAGTTGTTCCAGATGTGTCTCCTGCTGTATAAGCTGACACAGATGTGGTGCTGTCACCAATAGTAGTAAAAGGTGAGCCTGTGTACGCAGAGATGGCCTGAGGTGTGGTGGATTTGGGAGGAAGTGTTGCGGAAGTGCCTCCTGTAGAAGTTGATTCAGATGTACCGGTGTGAACAATTGTAGTGGCAGGTGTGGTGCTTTCGGTCGGAATGGTTGTT
The DNA here is from genome assembly GCF_030014295.1 of Loxodonta africana. NCBI lineage: Eukaryota > Metazoa > Chordata > Mammalia > Proboscidea > Elephantidae > Loxodonta > Loxodonta africana. Next base: position 88,564,889 of record NC_087353.1, on the reverse strand, counting down.
CGTGTGGTGGACTCAGTACCAGTTGTTGTAGGAGTCTCCCCGGCTGTAGGAGTTGACAGAGATATGGTGGTGTCAGCAATAGCTGTAGAAGATGAGCCTGTGTTGGTAGAGGTGCCCTGAGGTGTGGTGGATTTGGGAAGACGTGTTGCGGAAGTGCCTCCTGTAGAAGTTGATTCAGAAGTAGTGGTGCCACCAGTAGTGGTAGTAAGCGGGACAGGCTCAGTAGAAGCGGGTGCTGGTGTTGTGGTGTCAGCATCAGTTGTTGCAGATGTACCTGCAGAAGTAGGAGTTGATACAGATGTGGTGGCGTCAGCAGTAGTGGTCAAAGGTGAGTGTGTGTCAGTAGGGGTGGTCTGCACTGTAGTGTTGTGTGGAACAGTTGTGGCGGAAGTGCCTTCTGTAGAAGTGGGCTCAGGTGTAGTGGTGCCACCAAGAGTGGTAACTGGTGGGGCGGTCTCAGTAGGAGCGGAGGCTGATGAACTGGAGTCAGTAACAGTGTTAGATGAGTCTCCTGCTGTAGTAGTTGACACAGAGTTGGAGGTATCAGCAATAGTTGTAAAAGGTGAGCGTGAGTCGGTAGAGGTAGTCCGAGGTGTGGTGGTGTCAGGAAGAGTTGTTGTGGCAGTACCTCCTGCAGAAGTTGACACAGATGTGCTGGTATCACCAGTAGTTGTAGCAGGTGTGGTGGTCCCAGAAGAGGTGGTTGCTGATGTGGTGGTGTCAGTAAGAGTTGTTGCAGATGTGTCTCCTGCTGTAGAAGGTGACTCAGATGATGTGGTGTCAGCGACGGTGGTAAAAGGTGAGCTTGCATAAGTAGAGGTAGTCTGAGGTGTGGTGGATTCAGGAAGAGTAGTTGCAGAAGTGCCTCCTGCAGAAGTTGATTCAGATGTACCGGTGTGAACAATTGTAGTGGCAGGTGTGGTGCTTTCGGTCGGAATGCTTGTTGGTGCGGTGGAGTCAGTACCAGTTGTTCTAGAAGTCTCCCCGGCTGTAGGAGTTGACAGAGATATGGTGGTGTCAGCAATAGCTGTAGAAGATGAGCCTGTGTTGGTAGAGGTGCCCTGAGGTGTGGTGGATTTGGGAAGACGTGTTGCGGAAGTGCCTCCTGCAGAAGTTGATTCAGATGTACCGGTGTGAACAATTGTAGTGGCAGGTGTGGTGCTTTCGGCCGGAATGGTTGTTGGTGTGGTGGAGTCAGTACCAGTTGTTGTAGGAGTCTCCCCGGCTGTAGGAGTTGACAGAGATATGGTGGTGTCAGCAATAGCTGTAGAAGATGAGCCTGTGTTGGTAGAGGTGCCCTGAGGTGTGGTGGATTTGGGAAGACGTGTTGCGGAAGTGCCTCCTGCAGAAGTTGATTCAGAAGTAGTGGTGCCACCAGTAGTGGTAGTAAGCGGGACAGGCTCAGTAGAAGCGGGTGCTGGTGTTGTGGTGTCAGCATCAGTTGTTGCAGATGTACCTGCAGAAGTAGGAGTTGATACAGATGTGGTGGCGTCAGCAGTAGTGGTCAAAGGTGAGTGTGTGTCAGTAGGGGTGGTCTGCACTGTAGTGTTGTGTGGAACAGTTGTGGCGGAAGTGCCTTCTGTAGAAGTGGGCTCAGGTGTAGTGGTGCCACCAAGAGTGGTAACTGGTGGGGCGGTCTCAGTAGGAGAGGAGGCTGATGTACTGGAGTCAGTAACAGTGTTAGATGAGTCTCCTGCTGTAGTAGTTGACACAGAGTTGGAGGTATCAGCAATAGTTGTAAAAGGTGAGCGCGAGTCGGTAGAGGTAGTCCGAGGTGTGGTGGTGTCAGGAAGAGTTGTTGTGGCAGTACCTCCTGCAGAAGTTGACACAGATGTGCTGGTATCACCAGTAGTTGTAGCAGGTGTGGTGGTCCCAGAAGAGGTGTTTGCTGATGTGGTGGTGTCAGTAAGAGTTGTTGCAGATGTGTCTCCTGCTGTAGAAGGTGACTCAGATGATGTGGTGTCAGCGACGGTGGTAAAAGGTGAGCTTGCATAAGTAGAGGTAGTCTGAGGTGTGGTGGATTCAGGAAGAGTAGTTGCAGAAGTGCCTCCTGCAGAAGTTGATTCAGATGTACCGGTGTGAACAATTATAGTGGCAGGTGTGGTGCTTTCGGTCGGAATGGTTGTTGGTGTGGTGGAGTCAGTACCAGTTGTTGTAGGAGTCTCCCCGGCTGTAGGAGTTGACAGAGATATGGTGGTGTCAGCAATAGCTGTAGAAGATGAGCCTGTGTTGGTAGAGGTGCCCTGAGGTGTGGTGGATTTGGGAAGACGTGTTGCGGAAGTGCCTCCTGCAGAAGTTGATTCAGATGTACCGGTGTGAACAATTGTAGTGGCAGGTGTGGTGCTTTCGGTCGGAATGGTTGTTGGTGTGGTGGAGTCAGTACCAGTTGTTGTAGGAGTCTCCCCGGCTGTAGGAATTGACAGAGATATGGTGGTGTCAGCAATAGCTGTAGAAGATGAGCCTGTGTTGGTAGAGGTGCCCTGAGGTGTGGTGGATTTGGGAAGACGTGTTGCGGAAGTGCCTCCTGTAGAAGTTGATTCAGAAGTAGTGGTGCCACCAGTAGTGGTAGTAAGCGGGACAGGCTCAGTAGAAGCGGTTGCTGGTGTTGTGGTGTCAGCATCAGTTGTTGCAGATGTACCTGCAGAAGTAGGAGTTGATACAGATGTGGTGGCGTCAGCAGTAGTGGTCAAAGGTGAGTGTGTGTCAGTAGGGGTGGTCTGCACTGTAGTGTTGTGTGGAACAGTTGTGGCGGAAGTGCCTTCTGTAGAAGTGGGCTCAGGTGTAGTGGTGCCACCAAGAGTGGTAACTGGTGGGGCGGTCTCAGTAGGAGCGGAGGCTGATGAACTGGAGTCAGTAACAGTGTTAGATGAGTCTCCTGCTGTAGTAGTTGACACAGAGTTGGAGGTATCAGCAATAGTTGTAAAAGGTGAGCGTGAGTCGGTAGAGGTAGTCCGAGGTGTGGTGGTGTCAGGAAGAGTTGTTGTGGCAGTACCTCCTGCAGAAGTTGACACAGATGTGCTGGTATCACCAGTAGTTGTAGCAGGTGTGGTGGTCCCAGAAGAGGTGGTTGCTGATGTGGTGGTGTCAGTAAGAGTTGTTGCAGATGTGTCTCCTGCTGTAGAAGGTGACTCAGATGATGTGGTGTCAGCGACGGTGGTAAAAGGTGAGCTTGCATAAGTAGAGGTAGTCTGAGGTGTGGTGGATTCAGGAAGAGTAGTTGCAGAAGTGCCTCCTGCAGAAGTTGATTCAGATGTACCGGTGTGAACAATTGTAGTGGCAGGTGTGGTGCTTTCGGTCGGAATGCTTGTTGGTGCGGTGGAGTCAGTACCAGTTGTTCTAGAAGTCTCCCCGGCTGTAGGAGTTGACAGAGATATGGTGGTGTCAGCAATAGCTGTAGAAGATGAGCCTGTGTTGGTAGAGGTGCCCTGAGGTGTGGTGGATTTGGGAAGACGTGTTGCGGAAGTGCCTCCTGCAGAAGTTGATTCAGATGTACCGGTGTGAACAATTGTAGTGGCAGGTGTGGTGCTTTCGGCCGGAATGGTTGTTGGTGTGGTGGAGTCAGTACCAGTTGTTGTAGGAGTCTCCCCGGCTGTAGGAGTTGACAGAGATATGGTGGTGTCAGCAATAGCTGTAGAAGATGAGCCTGTGTTGGTAGAGGTGCCCTGAGGTGTGGTGGATTTGGGAAGACGTGTTGCGGAAGTGCCTCCTGCAGAAGTTGATTCAGAAGTAGTGGTGCCACCAGTAGTGGTAGTAAGCGGGACAGGCTCAGTAGAAGCGGTTGCTGGTGTTGTGGTGTCAGCATCAGTTGTTGCAGATGTACCTGCAGAAGTAGGAGTTGATACAGATGTGGTGGCGTCAGCAGTAGTGGTCAAAGGTGAGTGTGTGTCAGTAGGGGTGGTCTGCACTGTAGTGTTGTGTGGAACAGTTGTGGTGGAAGTGCCTTCTGTAGAAGTGGGCTCAGGTGTAGTGGTGCCACCAAGAGTGGTAACTGGTGGGGCGGTCTCAGTAGGAGAGGAGGCTGATGAACTGGAGTCAGTAACAGTGTTAGATGAGTCTCCTGCTGTAGTAGTTGACACAGAGTTGGAGGTATCAGCAATAGTTGTAAAAGGTGAGCGTGAGTCGGTAGAGGTAGTCCGAGGTGTGGTGGTGTCAGGAAGAGTTGTTGTGGCAGTACCTCCTGCAGAAGTTGACACAGATGTGCTGGTATCACCAGTAGTTGTAGCAGGTGTGGTGGTCCCAGAAGAGGTGGTTGCTGATGTGGTGGTGTCAGTAAGAGTTGTTGCAGATGTGTCTCCTGCTGTAGAAGGTGACTCAGATGATGTGGTGTCAGCGACGGTGGTAAAAGGTGAGCTTGCATAAGTAGAGGTAGCCTGAGGTGTGGTGGATTCAGGAAGAGTAGTTGCAGAAGTGCCTCCTGCAGAAGTTGATTCAGATGTACCGGTGTGAACAATTGTAGTGGCAGGTGTGGTGCTTTCGGTCGGAATGGTTGTTGGTGTGGTGGAGTCAGTACCAGTTGTTGTAGGAGTCTCCCCGGCTGTAGGAGTTGACAGAGATATGGTGGTGTCAGCAATAGCTGTAGAAGATGAGCCTGTGTTGGTAGAGGTGCCCTGAGGTGTGGTGGATTTGGGAAGACGTGTTGCGGAAGTGCCTCCTGCAGAAGTTGATTCAGATGTACCGGTGTGAACAATTGTAGTGGCAGGTGTGGTGCTATCGGCCGGAATGGTTGTTGGTGTGGTGGAGTCAGTACCAGTTGTTGTAGGAGTCTCCCCGGCTGTAGGAGTTGACAGAGATATGGTGGTGTCAGCAATAGCTGTAGAAGATGAGCCTGTGTTGGTAGAGGTGCCCTGAGGTGTGGTGGATTTGGGAAGACGTGTTGCAGAAGTGCCTCCTGCAGAAGTTGCTTCAGATGTACCGGTGTGAACAATTGTAGTGGCAGGTGTGGTGCTTTCGGTCGGAATGGTTGTTGGTGTGGTGGAGTCAGTACCAGTTGTTGTAGGAGTCTCCCCTGCTGTAGGAGTTGACAGAGATATGGTGGTGTCAGCAATAGCTGTAGAAGATGAGCCTGTGTTGGTAGAGGTGCCCTGAGGTGTGGTGGATTTGGGAAGACGTGTTGCGGAAGTGCCTCCTGTAGAAGTTGATTCAGAAGTAGTGGTGCCACCAGTAGTGGTAGTAAGCGGGACAGGCTCAGTAGAAGCGGTTGCTGGTGTTGTGGTGTCAGCATCAGTTGTTGCAGATGTACCTGCAGAAGTAGGAGTTGATACAGATGTGGTGGCGTCAGCAGTAGTGGTCAAAGGTGAGTGTGTGTCAGTAGGGGTGGTCTGCACTGTAGTGTTGTGTGGCACAGTTGTGGCGGAAGTGCCTTCTGTAGAAGTGGGCTCAGGTGTAGTGGTGCCACCAAGAGTGGTAACTGGTGGGGCGGTCTCAGTAGGAGAGGAGGCTGATGTCCTGGAGTCAGTAACAGTTTTAGATGAGTCTCCTGCTGTACTAGTTGACACAGAGTTGGAGGTATCAGCAATAGTTGTAAAAGGTGAGCGTGAGTCGGTAGAGGTAGTCCGAGGTGTGGTGGTGTCAGGAAGAGTTGTTGTGGCAGTACCTCCTGCAGAAGTTGACACAGATGTGCTGGTATCACCAGTAGTTGTAGCAGGTGTGGTGGTCCCAGAAGATGTGGTTGCTGATGTGGTGGTGTCAGTAAGAGTTGTTGCAGATGTGTCTCCTGCTGTAGAAGGTGACTCAGATGTTGTGGTGTCAGCGACGGTGGTAAAAGGTGAGCTTGCATAAGTAGAGGTAGTCTGAGGTGTGGTGGATTCAGGAAGAGTAGTTGCAGAAGTGCCTCCTGCAGAAGTTGATTCAGATGTACCGGTGTGAACAATTGTAGTGGCAGGTGTGGTGCTTTCGGTCGGAATGGTTGTTGGTGTGGTGGAGTCAGTACCAGTTGTTGTAGGAGTCTCCCCGGCTGTAGGAGTTGACAGAGATATGGTGGTGTCAGCAATAGCTGTAGAAGATGAGCCTGTGTTGGTAGAGGTGCCCTGAGGTGTGGTGGATTTGGGAAGACGTGTTGCGGAAGTGCCTCCTGTAGAAGTTGATTCAGAAGGAGTGGTGCCACCAGTAGTGGTAGTAAGCGGGACAGGCTCAGTAGAAGCGGGTGCTGGTGTTGTGGTGTCAGCATCAGTTGTTGCAGATGTACCTGCAGAAGTAGGAGTTGATACAGATGTGGTGGCGTCAGCAGTAGTGGTCAAAGGTGAGTGTGTGTCAGTAGGGGTGGTCTGCACTGTAGTGTTGTGTGGAACAGTTGTGGCGGAAGTGCCTTCTGTAGAAGTGGGCTCAGGTGTAGTGGTGCCACCAAGAGTGGTAACTGGTGGGGCGGTCTCAGTAGGAGTGGAGGCTGATGTCCTGGAGTCAGTAGCAGTGTTAGATGAGTCTCCTGCTGTACTAGTTGACACAGAGTTGGAGGTATCAGCAAGAGTTGTAAAAGGTGAGCGTGAGTCGGTAGAGGTAGTCCGAGGTGTGGTGGTGTCAGGAAGAGTTGTTGTGGCAGTACCTCCTGCAGAAGTTGACACAGATGTGCTGGTATCACCAGTAGTTGTAGCAGGTGTGGTGGTCCCAGAAGAGGTGGTTGCTGATGTGGTGGTGTCAGTAAGAGTTGTTGCAGATGTGTCTTCTGCTGTAGAAGGTGACTCAGATGATGTGGTGTCAGCGACGGTGGTAAAAGGTGAGCTTGCATAAGTAGAGGTAGCCTGAGGTGTGGTGGATTCAGGAAGAGTAGTTGCAGAAGTGCCTCCTGCAGAAGTTGATTCAGATGTACCGGTGTGAACAATTGTAGTGGCAGGTGTGGTGCTTTCGGTCGGAATGGTTGTTGGTGTGGTGGAGTCAGTACCAGTTGTTGTAGGAGTCTCCCCGGCTGTAGGAGTTGACAGAGATATGGTGGTGTCAGCAATAGCTGTAGAAGATGAGCCTGTGTTGGTAGAGGTGCCCTGAGGTGTGGTGGATTTGGGAAGACGTGTTGCGGAAGTGCCTCCTGTAGAAGTTGATTCAGAAGTAGTGGTGCCACCAGTAGTGGTAGTAAGCGGGACAGGCTCAGTAGAAGCGGGTGCTGGTGTTGTGGTGTCAGCATCAGTTGTTGCAGATGTACCTGCAGAAGTAGGAGTTGATACAGATGTGGTGGCGTCAGCAGTAGTGGTCAAAGGTGAGTGTGTGTCAGTAGGGGTGGTCTGCACTGTAGTGTTGTGTGGCACAGTTGTGGCGGAAGTGCCTTCTGTAGAAGTGGGCTCAGGTGTAGTGGTGCCACCAAGAGTGGTAACTTGTGGGGCGGTCTCAGTAGGAGAGGAGGCTGATGTACTGGAGTCAGTAAGAGTTTTAGATGAGTCTCCTGCTGTAGTAGTTGACACAGAGTTGGAGGTATCAGCAATAGTTGTAAAAGGTGAGCGTGAGTCGGTAGAGGTAGTCCGAGGTGTGGTGGTGTCAGGAAGAGTTGTTGTGGCAGTACCTCCTGCAGAAGTTGACACAGATGTGCTGGTATCACCAGTAGTTGTAGCAGGTGTGGTGGTCCCAGAAGAGGTGGTTGCTGATGTGGTGGTGTCAGTAAGAGTTGTTGCAGATGTGTCTCCTGCTGTAGAAGGTGACTCAGATGATGTGGTGTCAGCGACGGTGGTAAAAGGTGAGCTTGCATAAGTAGAGGTAGTCTGAGGTGTGGTGGATTCAGGAAGAGTAGTTGCAGAAGTGCCTCCTGCAGAAGTTGATTCAGATGTACCGGTGTGAACAATTGTAGTGGCAGGTGTGGTGCTTTCGGTCGGAATGGTTGTTGGTGTGGTGGAGTCAGTACCAGTTGTTGTAGGCGTCTCCCCTGCTGTAGGAGTTGACAGAGATATGGTGGTGTCAGCAATAGCTGTAGAAGATGAGCCTGTGTTGGTAGAGGTGCCCTGAGGTGTGGTGGATTTGGGAAGACGTGTTGCGGAAGTGCCTCCTGCAGAAGTTGATTCAGATGTACCGGTGTGAACAATTGTAGTGGCAGGTGTGGTGCTTTCGGTCGGAATGGTTGTTGGTGTGGTGGAGTCAGTACCAGTTGTTGTAGGAGTCTCCCCGGCTGTAGGAATTGACAGAGATATGGTGGTGTCAGCAATAGCTGTAGAAGATGAGCCTGTGTTGGTAGAGGTGCCCTGAGGTGTGGTGGATTTGGGAAGACGTGTTGCGGAAGTGCCTCCTGTAGAAGTTGATTCAGAAGTAGTGGTGCCACCAGTAGTGGTAGTAAGCGGGACAGGCTCAGTAGAAGCGGTTGCTGGTGTTGTGGTGTCAGCATCAGTTGTTGCAGATGTACCTGCAGAAGTAGGAGTTGATACAGATGTGGTGGCGTCAGCAGTAGTGGTCAAAGGTGAGTGTGTGTCAGTAGGGGTGGTCTGCACTGTAGTGTTGTGTGGAACAGTTGTGGCGGAAGTGCCTTCTGTAGAAGTGGGCTCAGGTGTAGTGGTGCCACCAAGAGTGGTAACTGGTGGGGCGGTCTCAGTAGGAGAGGAGGCTGATGAACTGGAGTCAGTAACAGTGTTAGATGAGTCTCCTGCTGTAGTAGTTGACACAGAGTTGGAGGTATCAGCAATAGTTGTAAAAGGTGAGCGTGAGTCGGTAGAGGTAGTCCGAGGTGCGGTGGTGTCAGGAAGAGTTGTTGTGGCAGTACCTCCTGCAGAAGTTGACACAGATGTGCTGGTATCACCAGTAGTTGTAGCAGGTGTGGTGGTCCCAGAAGAGGTGGTTGCTGATGTGGTGGTGTCAGTAAGAGTTGTTGCAGATGTGTCTCCTGCTGTAGAAGGTGACTCAGATGATGTGGTGTCAGCGACGGTGGTAAAAGGTGAGCTTGCATAAGTAGAGGTAGTCTGAGGTGTGGTGGATTCAGGAAGAGTAGTTGCAGAAGTGCCTCCTGCAGAAGTTGATTCAGATGTACCGGTGTGAACAATTGTAGTGGCAGGTGTGGTGCTTTCGGTCGGAATGGTTGTTGGTGTGGTGGAGTCAGTACCAGTTGTTGTAGGCGTCTCCCCTGCTGTAGGAGTTGACAGAGATATGGTGGTGTCAGCAATAGCTGTAGAAGATGAGCCTGTGTTGGTAGAGGTGCCCTGAGGTGTGGTGGATTTGGGAAGACGTGTTGCGGAAGTGCCTCCTGCAGAAGTTGATTCAGATGTACCGGTGTGAACAATTGTAGTGGCAGGTGTGGTGCTTTCGGTCGGAATGGTTGTTGGTGTGGTGGAGTCAGTACCAGTTGTTGTAGGAGTCTCCCCGGCTGTAGGAATTGACAGAGATATGGTGGTGTCAGCAATAGCTGTAGAAGATGAGCCTGTGTTGGTAGAGGTGCCCTGAGGTGTGGTGGATTTGGGAAGACGTGTTGCGGAAGTGCCTCCTGTAGAAGTTGATTCAGAAGTAGTGGTGCCACCAGTAGTGGTAGTAAGCGGGACAGGCTCAGTAGAAGCGGTTGCTGGTGTTGTGGTGTCAGCATCAGTTGTTGCAGATGTACCTGCAGAAGTAGGAGTTGATACAGATGTGGTGGCGTCAGCAGTAGTGGTCAAAGGTGAGTGTGTGTCAGTAGGGGTGGTCTGCACTGTAGTGTTGTGTGGAACAGTTGTGGCGGAAGTGCCTTCTGTAGAAGTGGGCTCAGGTGTAGTGGTGCCACCAAGAGTGGTAACTGGTGGGGCGGTCTCAGTAGGAGAGGAGGCTGATGAACTGGAGTCAGTAACAGTGTTAGATGAGTCTCCTGCTGTAGTAGTTGACACAGAGTTGGAGGTATCAGCAATAGTTGTAAAAGGTGAGCGTGAGTCGGTAGAGGTAGTCCGAGGTGCGGTGGTGTCAGGAAGAGTTGTTGTGGCAGTACCTCCTGCAGAAGTTGACACAGATGTGCTGGTATCACCAGTAGTTGTAGCAGGTGTGGTGGTCCCAGAAGAGGTGGTTGCTGATGTGGTGGTGTCAGTAAGAGTTGTTGCAGATGTGTCTCCTGCTGTAGAAGGTGACTCAGATGATGTGGTGTCAGCGACGGTGGTAAAAGGTGAGCTTGCATAAGTAGAGGTAGTCTGAGGTGTGGTGGATTCAGGAAGAGTAGTTGCAGAAGTGCCTCCTGCAGAAGTTGATTCAGATGTACCGGTGTGAACAATTGTAGTGGCAGGTGTGGTGCTTTCGGTCGGAATGCTTGTTGGTGCGGTGGAGTCAGTACCAGTTGTTCTAGAAGTCTCCCCGGCTGTAGGAGTTGACAGAGATATGGTGGTGTCAGCAATAGCTGTAGAAGATGAGCCTGTGTTGGTAGAGGTGCCCTGAGGTGTGGTGGATTTGGGAAGACGTGTTGCGGAAGTGCCTCCTGCAGAAGTTGATTCAGATGTACCGGTGTGAACAATTGTAGTGGCAGGTGTGGTGCTTTCGGCCGGAATGGTTGTTGGTGTGGTGGAGTCAGTACCAGTTGTTGTAGGAGTCTCCCCGGCTGTAGGAGTTGACAGAGATATGGTGGTGTCAGCAATAGCTGTAGAAGATGAGCCTGTGTTGGTAGAGGTGCCCTGAGGTGTGGTGGATTTGGGAAGACGTGTTGCGGAAGTGCCTCCTGTAGAAGTTGATTCAGAAGTAGTGGTGCCACCAGTAGTGGTAGTAAGCGGGACAGGCTCAGTAGAAGCGGTTGCTGGTGTTGTGGTGTCAGCATCAGTTGTTGCAGATGTACCTGCAGAAGTAGGAGTTGATACAGATGTGGTGGCGTCAGCAGTAGTGGTCAAAGGTGAGTGTGTGTCAGTAGGGGTGGTCTGCACTGTAGTGTTGTGTGGAACAGTTGTGGTGGAAGTGCCTTCTGTAGAAGTGGGCTCAGGTGTAGTGGTGCCACCAAGAGTGGTAACTGGTGGGGCGGTCTCAGTAGGAGAGGAGGCTGATGTACTGGAGTCAGTAACAGTGTTAGATGAGTCTCCTGCTGTAGTAGTTGACACAGAGTTGGAGGTATCAGCAATAGTTGTAAAAGGTGAGCGTGAGTCGGTAGAGGTAGTCCGAGGTGTGGTGGTGTCAGGAAGAGTTGTTGTGGCAGTACCTCCTGCAGAAGTTGACACAGATGTGCTGGTATCACCAGTAGTTGTAGCAGGTGTGGTGGTCCCAGAAGATGTGGTTGCTGATGTGGTGGTGTCAGTAAGAGTTGTTGCAGATGTGTCTCCTGCTGTAGAAGGTGACTCAGATGATGTGGTGTCAGCGACGGTGGTAAAAGGTGAGCTTGCATAAGTAGAGGTAGCCTGAGGTGCGGTGGATTCAGGAAGAGTAGTTGCAGAAGTGCCTCCTGCAGAAGTTGATTCAGATGTACCGGTGTGAACAATTGTAGTGGCAGGTGTGGTGCTTTCGGTCGGAATGGTTGTTGGTGTGGTGGAGTCAGTACCAGTTGTTGTAGGAGTCTCCCCGGCTGTAGGAGTTGACAGAGATATGGTGGTGTCAGCAATAGCTGTAGAAGATGAGCCTGTGTTGGTAGAGGTGCCCTGAGGTGTGGTGGATTTGGGAAGACGTGTTGCGGAAGTGCCTCCTGCAGAAGTTGATTCAGATGTACCGGTGTGAACAATTGTAGTGGCAGGTGTGGTGCTATCGGCCGGAATGGTTGTTGGTGTGGTGGAGTCAGTACCAGTTGTTGTAGGAGTCTCCCCGGCTGTAGGAGTTGACAGAGATATGGTGGTGTCAGCAATAGCTGTAGAAGATGAGCCTGTGTTGGTAGAGGTGCCCTGAGGTGTGGTGGATTTGGGAAGACGTGTTGCAGAAGTGCCTCCTGCAGAAGTTGCTTCAGATGTACCGGTGTGAACAATTGTAGTGGCAGGTGTGGTGCTTTCGGTCGGAATGGTTGTTGGTGTGGTGGAGTCAGTACCAGTTGTTGTAGGAGTCTCCCCTGCTGTAGGAGTTGACAGAGATATGGTGGTGTCAGCAATAGCTGTAGAAGATGAGCCTGTGTTGGTAGAGGTGCCCTGAGGTGTGGTGGATTTGGGAAGACGTGTTGCGGAAGTGCCTCCTGTAGAAGTTGATTCAGAAGTAGTGGTGCCACCAGTAGTGGTAGTAAGCGGGACAGGCTCAGTAGAAGCGGGTGCTGGTGTTGTGGTGTCAGCATCAGTTGTTGCAGATGTACCTGCAGAAGTAGGAGTTGATACAGATGTGGTGGCGTCAGCAGTAGTGGTCAAAGGTGAGTGTGTGTCAGTAGGGGTGGTCTGCACTGTAGTGTTGTGTGGAACAGTTGTGGCGGAAGTGCCTTCTGTAGAAGTGGGCTCAGGTGTAGTGGTGCCACCAAGAGTGGTAACTGGTGGGGCGGTCTCAGTAGGAGTGGAGGCTGATGTCCTGGAGTCAGTAACAGTGTTAGATGAGTCTCCTGCTGTACTAGTTGACACAGAGTTGGAGGTATCAGCAATAGTTGTAAAAGGTGAGCGTGAGTCGGTAGAGGTAGTCCGAGGTGTGGTGGTGTCAGGAAGAGTTGTTGTGGCAGTACCTCCTGCAGAAGTTGACACAGATGTGCTGGTATCACCAGTAGTTGTAGCAGGTGTGGTGGTCCCAGAAGAGGTGGTTGCTGATGTGGTGGTGTCAGTAAGAGTTGTTGCAGATGTGTCTTCTGCTGTAGAAGGTGACTCAGATGATGTGGTGTCAGCGACGGTGGTAAAAGGTGAGCTTGCATAAGTAGAGGTGCCCTGAGGTGTGGTGGATTCAGGAAGAGTAGTTGCAGAAGTGCCTCCTGCAGAAGTTGATTCAGATGTACCGGTGTGAACAATTGTAGTGGCAGGTGTGGTGCTTTCGGTCGGAATGGTTGTTGGTGTGGTGGAGTCAGTACCAGTTGTTGTAGGAGTCTCCCCGGCTGTAGGAGTTGACAGAGATATGGTGGTGTCAGCAATAGCTGTAGAAGATGAGCCTGTGTTGGTAGAGGTGCCCTGAGGTGTGGTGGATTTGGGAAGACGTGTTGCGGAAGTGCCTCCTGTAGAAGTTGATTCAGAAGTAGTGGTGCCACCAGTAGTGGTAGTAAGCGGGACAGGCTCAGTAGAAGCGGTTGCTGGTGTTGTGGTGTCAGCATCAGTTGTTGCAGATGTACCTGCAGAAGTAGGAGTTGATACAGATGTGGTGGCGTCAGCAGTAGTGGTCAAAGGTGAGTGTGTGTCAGTAGGGGTGGTCTGCACTGTAGTGTTGTGTGGAACAGTTGTGGCGGAAGTGCCTTCTGTAGAAGTGGGCTCAGGTGTAGTGGTGCCACCAAGAGTGGTAACTGGTGGGGCGGTCTCAGTAGGAGCGGAGGCTGATGAACTGGAGTCAGTAACAGTGTTAGATGAGTCTCCTGCTGTAGTAGTTGACACAGAGTTGGAGGTATCAGCAATAGTTGTAAAAGGTGAGCGTGAGTCGGTAGAGGTAGTCCGAGGTGCGGTGGTGTCAGGAAGAGTTGTTGTGGCAGTACCTCCTGCAGAAGTTGACACAGATGTGCTGGTATCACCAGTAGTTGTAGCAGGTGTGGTGGTCCCAGAAGAGGTGGTTGCTGATGTGGTGGTGTCAGTAAGAGTTGTTGCAGATGTGTCTCCTGCTGTAGAAGGTGACTCAGATGATGTGGTGTCAGCGACGGTGGTAAAAGGTGAGCTTGCATAAGTAGAGGTAGTCTGAGGTGTGGTGGATTCAGGAAGAGTAGTTGCAGAAGTGCCTCCTGCAGAAGTTGATTCAGATGTACCGGTGTGAACAATTGTAGTGGCAGGTGTGGTGCTTTCGGTCGGAATGCTTGTTGGTGCGGTGGAGCCAGTACCAGTTGTTCTAGAAGTCTCCCCGGCTGTAGGAGTTGACAGAGATATGGTGGTGTCAGCAATAGCTGTAGAAGATGAGCCTGTGTTGGTAGAGGTGCCCTGAGGTGTGGTGGATTTGGGAAGACGTGTTGCGGAAGTGCCTCCTGCAGAAGTTGATTCAGATGTACCGGAGTGAACAATTGTAGTGGCAGGTGTGGTGCTTTCGGCCGGAATGGTTGTTGGTGTGGTGGAGTCAGTACCAGTTGTTGTAGGAGTCTCCCCGGCTGTAGGAGTTGACAGAGATATGGTGGTGTCAGCAATAGCTGTAGAAGATGAGCCTGTGTTGGTAGAGGTGCCCTGAGGTGTGGTGGATTTGGGAAGACGTGTTGCGGAAGTGCCTCCTGCAGAAGTTGATTCAGAAGTAGTGGTGCCACCAGTAGTGGTAGTAAGCGGGACAGGCTCAGTAGAAGCGGTTGCTGGTGTTGTGGTGTCAGCATCAGTTGTTGCAGATGTACCTGCAGAAGTAGGAGTTGATACAGATGTGGTGGCGTCAGCAGTAGTGGTCAAAGGTGAGTGTGTGTCAGTAGGGGTGGTCTGCACTGTAGTGTTGTGTGGAACAGTTGTGGCGGAAGTGCCTTCTGTAGAAGTGGGCTCAGGTGTAGTGGTGCCACCAAGAGTGGTAACTGGTGGGGCGGTCTCAGTAGGAGAGGAGGCTGATGTACTGGAGTCAGTAACAGTGTTAGATGAGTCTCCTGCTGTAGTAGTTGACACAGAGTTGGAGGTATCAGCAATAGTTGTAAAAGGTGAGCGTGAGTCGGTAGAGGTAGTCCGAGGTGCGGTGGTGTCAGGAAGAGTTGTTGTGGCAGTACCTCCTGCAGAAGTTGACACAGATGTGCTGGTATCACCAGTAGTTGTAGCAGGTGTGGTGGTCCCAGAAGAGGTGGTTGCTGATGTGGTGGTGTCAGTAAGAGTTGTTGCAGATGTGTCTCCTGCTGTAGAAGGTGACTCAGATGATGTGGTGTCAGCGACGGTGGTAAAAGGTGAGCTTGCATAAGTAGAGGTAGCCTGAGGTGTGGTGGATTCAGGAAGAGTAGTTGCAGAAGTGCCTCCTGCAGAAGTTGATTCAGATGTACCGGTGTGAACAATTGTAGTGGCAGGTGTGGTGCTTTCGGTCGGAATGGTTGTTGGTGTGGTGGAGTCAGTACCAGTTGTTGTAGGAGTCTCCCCGGCTGTAGGAGTTGACAGAGATATGGTGGTGTCAGCAATAGCTGTAGAAGATGAGCCTGTGTTGGTAGAGGTGCCCTGAGGTGTGGTGGATTTGGGAAGACGTGTTGCGGAAGTGCCTCCTGTAGAAGTTGATTCAGAAGTAGTGGTGCCACCAGTAGTGGTAGTAAGCGGGACAGGCTCAGTAGAAGCGGGTGCTGGTGTTGTGGTGTCAGCATCAGTTGTTGCAGATGTACCTGCAGAAGTAGGAGTTGATACAGATGTGGTGGCGTCAGCAGTAGTGGTCAAAGGTGAGTGTGTGTCAGTAGGGGTGGTCTGCACTGTAGTGTTGTGTGGAACAGTTGTGGCGGAAGTGCCTTCTGTAGAAGTGGGCTCAGGTGTAGTGGTGCCACCAAGAGTGGTAACTGGTGGGGCGGTCTCAGTAGGAGAGGAGGCTGATGTACTGGGGTCAGCATCAGTTTTAGATGAGCCCCCTGCTGTAGGAGTTGACACAGAGTTGGAGGTATCACCAATAGTTGTAAAAGGTGAGCGTGAGTCGTTATAGGTAGTCTGAGGTGTGTTGGTGTCAGGAAGAGTTGTTGTGGCAGTACCTCCTGCAGAGGTTGACACAGATGTGCTGGTATCACCAGTAGTTGTTGGGGGTGTGGTGGTGTCAGAGGAGGTGGTTGCTGATGTGGTGGTGTCAGTAAGAGTTGTTGCAGATGTGTCTCCTGCTGTAGAAGGTGACTCAGATGATGTGGTGTCACTAATAGTTTTTAAAAGTTGTCCTGTGCGTGTAGGGGAGGTCCGAGGTATAGTGTTTTGTCGAACAGTTTTTGCATAAGTGCCTTCTATAGACATTGATGCAGATAAACTGGTGCCATGAAGAGTGGTAGTAAGACTAGTTACTGGTGTTGTGTCAGTATCAATATTTGCAGACGTGTCTCCTTCTCTTGGAATTGACATAGATGTGGCCGTGTCAGGGATAATTTTAGCACTTGAGCTTGCCTCAGTAGGGGTGGTCTGAGGTGTGGTGGTGTTAGGAACAGTTGGTGCAGATGTATCCCTTGCTGAATAAATTGTCACAGAAGTGGTGGTGTCAACAATCGTGGTAAAAGGCAAGCTTGTGTCAGTAGGGGTGGTCTGAGGTGTGGTAGTGTCAGGAATAGTTGTTGCAGATGTGCCTCCTACAGAAGTGGACAGAGATGTACTGGTGTCACCATTACTGGTAGCCAGTATGGTGATCTCAGAAGTTGTTCCTGATGTAGCTGTAAATGTTCAGGTTGCGTTAGTAGATGCAGTCTGAAATGTAGTCTTTCCAGAAAGCCAATAGTGGCACCAACAATAAAAAGGTCAATGCCCAACCCAGCAAGGACCCTAGACCCTGCTCTGGCTTTAAGGCTAATTACTATCACATGAGATCCCAGCCCTGCCCAAAGGCTGTGCAGAGGCAGCTCTTCAGTCTTCTGCAGCCGGCCAGGGCAGGGCAGGGCTGCCAGAGGTTTGGGCCAGTGATCCGTGGCTCTGGCAACCAGGTGTGTGTGCAAATAAGTGTGACATCATCATTGTCCCTTTGCATCCAGGGGAGAAGGCTGGGAAGCTGCCTGGGCACAGCCCAGCCCAGTCAGCAGGCACTGTGTTTCTTCCTGACTTCTGCCTGCTTCTCCCCTGTTGCCTTCTGTGGAAGAGGGACCCTCTACCCTGGAGGAGGAGGCTGAAAGTCTCACTGGGCACCCAGAGCCCTTGGCATAGCCCCCCAATAGTCCGTGTTCCTCTGACCCCCTGAGGATGGGGAGAGGGTGCCTGAGGGCTAGAAGAGGCCTCAGGGATTTGTGGGCAGTTGAAGTGGGGCAGGGATCAGTCCTTGGAAAGCAGGGGTCATGTCGCCATGCAGCAAGTCTCAGTCCCACAAAATCTACTGGGTTTGGCTGTTTTGTCATAGTAGAGTGTTGTCTCTTAGGCTTGGCAGAAGGGGTGAAAGGAGCATGGTGGAGGAGACACAGAATGGGCCAAAGGGCCTAGGACACGGTGGCACAAGGGTGAAAAGGGCAAAGGGACACATGTTCCAGACAGGTGACTAAGCCTAGGCCTTGGTCACAACATGCTGGGTGGGGGGGTGAGAGCGCCCTTGCAAGAGCAGGGCAGGGCTGAACCCAGAGGACATTGTGTTGCTGCTGTGTAATATAACCGGGAGTTGTTGGAAGAAGGGGCAGCAGCAAGGAGAGGGTGTGTCTGCCAGGAAGGGTTAGAGCCAAGGCCACCAGGATCTTCCTCCAGGCCCATGCCCATTCTGGCATCTACAGCCCCATAACTCCAAGGAAAGGTAGGGCTCCCGGTCCCCACAGAGAGAACATGGGAGGGTCAGATACCCCTCAAGGTTGGCCATGGCCCTACAGACCAGCCAAGGCCAGGCCCAGAGGTGGGGAAGCAACCACAGAATCCTAGAGCAGGAGTGGAGAGTCAGAAACCTTCCATTTTACAGAGGGAGAGACTGAGGCTAGAGATGAAATAAGCCACACCAATCAGAATGTGAGGAGAAGGCAAGAGGGGGAAAAGGAAGAGGTCAGAAGAATAAGAAGGGAGAGAGAGGGAAAGGGGTAAAAGGATAGAGAAAGGAGAGGGAAAAAGAAAGTAGAGGATGGAGTAGGGTGGAGGGGTGAGAGGGCCCGGCAAGATCCTCCCCTATTACAGTGCCTAAACGTCCCATTTGACCTATGTTACTAAGGTTCTGGAAGGCATAGAAAGTTCCTGGCAAGGGGATGTTATTTTTATTACTAATAACGCAAACATTCAACATCACCTCGAGTCCGTGCCAGGTAACGGCAGGGCTCAGGTCATGGAGCCAGAACTCTAGAGCAAGTCTAAGCCACAGCTGCCTCCCTGGGCCAGCCTCCCTTCCCATATCCATCCGTTCTCTGTCATTACCCAACCCTCCCTCTGGTTGGCCTCCCACCCCTGATGGGTTTGAGGCAAGGAGGCCCCAAGTCCAAGGTTATGCTCAGGTGTAGTTTCTCCATTCTTGCCTCCCACCCCCACTTGGAGAAGAGCCAGTCAGGGTCTGGGGCCAGGGAGCTAGAAGACCCCTCTCTTCCTGGTGCCGTGAACTCAGGGTAGGACAAAGTCCACGGCATGCAGGCTTGGATAACATCTACAGTGTAAGGCAAGAGGCTCCTGGCTCTGGCTCCTATTCCCCTTTCTTCCCCCACCCAGGTGGCCCCAGGGGTGATATCTCAAGGGGCAGATTCCCCTCCCTCTTTCTCGGAGTCCAGGAGCAGATGAGGGGCAGACGGGGTACCTGGAGGGTCCAACCTGGGACCCACTGCCATCACCTGCTGACCTAAGCTGATCTCCCACAGCCATGGACTCCAAGCAGCGAGTTGGAAGGAGCTTCCCTGGCTTTAACTCAGGGAGAAACAGGTTCCAGAGGAGCTGAGTTGCCCAAAGGCACACAGCTGGTTGGAGCAGAATTAGAATCCGGGGCTCTGGAAACCCTGTCCTGTGTTTGCTTGGCTATAGCAACGGCACGGCTGCTGGCTCTGGGATGCCTGGCAGCCCTGTGACAACCTCAGGCCATGAGGTGGGAGGGGACTCAGAAACGGCCAGGAGAAGACTGAGAGTAAGCGAAGTGTTATTAAGCCATTGGTCTTGTGTGCTGTGAGGAAGCCCCCGGCTTGAGAGCAGGATGTTGGTGAAGGGGTGGGAGGTGAGAGTGGTTGGACAGGAGCATCCACCAGGCAGGGATAGACCCACACTAGGTGGTGCCCAGGGGATGCCGTTCAATCCCGGCAGCAACCCTGACAGGTAGACATCATGGTTCTCACTTTCTGGAGAGGAAGTTGAGGAGTGGAGAGACAAAGGGAGAAGGTGTGAGGCACAGTGTTGGAGCCAAGATAGGAGCTGGTCAGTTGGCCCCAAAGCCCTGGCTGTTTCTCTGAATCACCTGTGCCAAAGCTGCCCTCCCTGGAAGTGGCCCAAGGTAGATGGGGAAGGGGTCACTCACCAGTCGTGGCAACAAAGGCATGAGGGGGCAGGAGCTGGAGGACAAGGGGCAGCAGACAGAGAGCCATTGTCACCAGCCTTGGCATCAGAAGTTGGAGGGTTGTGTGCCTGCCCTTTACCCTCTCAGAAGCTGGCGAAATGAGCTTCAGCCAAGGAATCCCAGAAATAAATGGGCCCCAGTAGCCCTTTGACCCCTGAGACAATGGGGACCTGGGGGCTGGTCCAAATCTGAGTCAGTCTGGGAGCTTGCTCTCATGACTGGGGGTGCGGGCCCATTCCAGGCCAAAGGGCAGAGGGAGGAGGAGCCCCTCCCAGTAGAGCAGACCAAAGGCACGCAAGATGAAGATTTATCACCCAGCCAAGGGGCAGGGGGTAGGCTCCTGAGGCAGCCTGGGGGATCAAGGAGAAGACCCCTGGAGGGAGGTGGACTGATGGAAGAGGTCAGGCCTGAGTGAAGAGAGCTGCAGACCTCCCTGGGGTCCACCCCAACCCCTGGAGAGGAGATACTTCCCTTCATCCCTCTCCCCAAGCCCTCTTTACTGCCCCATGAGTACCCCACCAGAACATGGGGAGCAGCCCTGGGATGGCTGGGAGTTCTTGGATCTGTGGACCCAGAGGTGAACACTGGGCCGTTGTGGCCATCTGGAGTGGTCTTGGCCCCATCTCAAGGTCAGCAGAGCCAAGTGCTCAATCCTTTCCCCTCTAGGAACTCTACTACCTTTTAATCTGAGGTCTCTCCCCACCCGGGCCCTGGACTGAGGCTCATCTGCCACAGAGATTGGGCAGATGTGGGGCTGGGCTCCCCAGCCCACAGCAGGCCAGGGGCTCTGCCTATGGGCACAGGAAGGGGCCAGGCGCCCCAAGCTCAGATTCGACACCCAACCTTGGGAAGAGTGTTCCTTCTGGGAAGGTACCTCGCAGAAGCCCAGGTGCTGAGCCAGGTCCCTGTAGGGGGAGGGGAAGGAAAACACTCACAGCAGACTCTATGCTTTAAGGTTGCTTTATTTTAACGTAAAATCCCAGAGTGCGGTATCACCTGGGAGCAAACAAGGATTCCCAGGTGACTGAAAGCCTTGTGGCTCCTTGGTAGACAGGGCCAGGGCAGGGGGCTGGCTCACAGCCTCCACCCACCTCCCCAGCAGTTGCCTGGCAGGGACAGACACAGAGGCCAGCTCTGAGGGGGCTCCAATCCCAGCCTTGGCTCCTGACTCCAGTTTCCTCTTGACCAACTCAAGTCGGGGGAGGAAGGTCTGGGGGGCTCTTTGCTTGCTGCTGTCTCATCTTCCACGTCTAGGTGAACTGTCCTGTTCACTGAGCCACTGTCATCACCTTCAGCCTCTGAATGTGGAGCTGGGGGAGAGACATAGGTGAGGTCAAGGGCACTCTGAGACAGTGGGTCCTGCCAGTTCTAATGCTGCTTCCGTCGTTGAGGGATCCCCTCTCTGAGGTAAGGACGAGAAGTGGCCAGCCAAGCAGGAAGTAACCAGCCAAGTGGCTGAGTGTGTCCGCCCTCCCCAGGCAGCACCCGGCCCCCCCTCCCCCCCTCCTCCGCCCAGGAAGGGAGGAGGGTGGGAGTTATGCGGAAAGGACAGCTCCCATCTGGGGGCAGGCCCTGAGTCACCTCTGTGGTGGGGTCCACATTCTCTGGGGAGGGCTGGAAGCAGCTGTAGGTAGATTCAAGGCTGAATTCGTCCTTCAGACTTTTATCTGTAGGGAAAGGCACTGCAGTGAGAGGGGGCCTAGAGGAGGCTGGGGAGGCACAGGAGGAAAGTTTTTCCAGTAAAAGGAACAGGTTTGAAGAGCCAGTCCAGTATCTCCTTAAACGATGTTCCTCCTGTCTGTGCTTCCACCCTTAAGGCTCATTTATGGGACCTTGATGGCTCTGAGCAAACATGGGGAGCTGACCAGTGTGGCCCAGGGACAGAGGAAGCAGCCTGAAGGGATCAGAGAGGCACTGAGGTCAAAAGTCCTGACCATGTAAGCCAGCTGCCAGCAGGCCTGGTATAGCTGAGGCGGGGCTGCCTGGGGTCAGGGGATAGGAGGAAGGGCCTTGGTATGACCAGGGTGGGGCTGCCTGGGGTCAGGGGCAGGAGGAAGGGCTGCTCAGTCACCTGTATCTCTCTCATAGCAACAGTAACCACAGCAGCCAGCTTTGCCCTGTCTCAGGCCTAACTGGCCTCAGTGCTGCCCCCACGACTGTGCATCTTCCTCCTCCGCCTCCAGGCCCCTGGCTCCAGGCTCTCCCTGAGCCTCCTGACCATCTCTTCCTGTCTGCCCTTCACAGTGCCTCCTGGGCTTTCTCTTCTTTTCCCACTTGAAGGGGAGGAGCAGGAGAAAAGACTGGAAGGCTGGCTTGCAGAGGGTCTGGACCAGGAGGAGGCAGAACTTGGAGGATTCCCTGCCAGTCCTGGGAGCCACCGGAGGCAGCTGAGCAGAGAGGCACATGAACCCAGCTGCAGCAGCAGGTGTGGGTTGGGCTGGCAGGATTCCCATGTCACCCCCCCGGCCACAGCACGTCGGAGGGGTCACACACTGAGGGAACAGTGTGTGGGGGGGCCAGGATGCCTGTGTCACCCACAGTCAGGGCAAGGACACCTTCCCTCCCTTTCTCCATCATCCAGCTCTGCCCCCACTCTCGCCCCTGATACAAAGTACCTTCCCAAATGCCAGTGTTCTGGAAACCTTCAAGGACTTCTTCCCCTTGCCACTTCTGGAAATGTCCAGGGACTTCTTCTCCTTGCCACTCGTGAGACAGATTGTACTCCTGCCTGCTGATAGAAATGTCATGAGTCCTGCCAGCTGGTGCCAAGGAGACAGAGGAGGGAAGTTCAGAGGTTCTTGGCCCTCCACACTGTGGAACAGTAGGCAGAGCTTCTTAAAGGGCTGTCATGGTCCTTGATGGTGGCAACAATAGAGAATGAAGAGCCACATCACCACCGCCTGTCCCCATGCCAGGCACTGCTCTTCACACCCCATGTGGTCTTGGACAGATCACTCTGCATTGGGCCTCAGTTTCCTATCTGTGAGAAGGGGCTAGAGTCATGGCAGCTCCCTTTGCCTGCCTGCCAGGTCTGGTACTGTGCTGGGCACTTCACGACAAACTTCTCAATGGTGTGTACCCCATTTCACAGCTGGGAAAGGGAGACCCAGACAGCACATCCACAGGTTCCTAGTGTGAAAGCACTGCTCTGTGACAACTACAGAGATAACAAATGCCAGGTGGGGACAGGGCATGGAGACTGTCATTTCATTGTATAGGTTTCTGTTTCCATTTGTGTCAAATGGATATCTCACATCATATGGAAAGGCTACCTTTGTCCCAGAGCTGAGAGGGCTGGGCACTGCTATGTGGCCACAGCTGTGTTCTTTGCCTGTTGGCACAGAAGGAGCAGAGCCAGCTGTGGGACCCTGTAGTTACTTGCCCTGTGCTGCACTTTGGGGATAGCAAGCCTATTGTGAGCGTAAAGAGGGCGATGAATGGGAAGGCTGGATGGGCAAGGAGGGGCGGCCTCTGGTGGCTCGTCTTTCTCCTGGTTCCTCCCTGTATGCTGTGTGGTTCTCAGGGCATGTTCTGGTGGGTGGCCTGGGTGCTCCCCGAAATGGGGGCTCCTTTCACAAGCCTTGGGACATTCAGACTGAAGCTAGCCTTCCCGGGGTCCCTGTCCACACCCCTGCTCTCTGGGCCTGTGGTGTTGGCTGCCTTGCCCAGGCTACCAGATGCTCACCTGTGCAGATGCTCACCTGTGCAGTTTTCTCCAGAATTGGCCCAGGAAGATGGACAGGGCAACCACTGTGACCACCAGTATCACCACCACGGCCCCTACGCTCCCGTACACCAGGCTCTTGCTAGTACTCCACTGACAGGTCTGTCCCCAGTACCAATGCGTGTTCGTGGTCGGGCACCTGGGGTACATGTATGCTTAGGGCTGGCCACCCCTCACACCCCGTCTCCCAAAAGAAAAAAAAAATGTACATGGCACAGTAAATCAGCTCTGACTTCAAGAGAGGCACTGGACGCACAGGGAGCCAGGGTCTCTGACTCCCTTAGGCTAATAGGTGGTGGAGAAGGAGGGGGTGATGGGTAGGTGGGCTGCAGGGCAGCACTCAGAATGACTGGGGCTCAGAGGGATCTGAGAGTGTTGGGTGCCTTGTCTGAGACACATGATGTTTTGCCCTTTTAATCTCTAAGAAGTTGGCACCTAGATGGGCCTGTTATTATGTGTCATATCTTGTTCTTTGATTTATGGTCTCCTGAACTTTGAGCTCTGTATAGCTAGAGGTGATAATGGCAACACAGCTGAGATGACGTAAAGGAAATTGATGATTTAAACGTTGTTGTTGCTAGGTGTCATTGAGTTGATTCTGACTCATGGTGACCCCATGTGACAGAGAACTGCCTCATAGGGTTTTCTAGGCTATAATCTTTTCTGGAGCAGACTGCCAGGTCTTTCTCCCTCAGAGCCACTGAGTGGCTTTGAACTGCCAACTTTTCAGTTAGCAGCTGAGTGATTAACCATTTGCAGCACCAGGGCTCCTTGATGATATAGATATAGGTAAAGAAATAGCAACAAAAACAGATATAGATACAGATATAGATTTGAAAATTAATAACTCAAAATTTCTCAGGAAGGGGTTAATCAGTTCTAGGGTGTTCATGGCTAGGAATCTGTGCCTACCCCTCACTGAGGTGGGGGGCAGGGTGTAGGAGGTAGGGGAGAGGAAAGAGGGATGTAGAGGAGACGAGGACACCCAGACAGGTGGAGGAGGGGAGCGGAGGAGGGGGCATTTTCTGAGCTCTGCCCACCCCACCCTGCCCTTCCTCGGGGACAGGGTGGGCACTGGGCTCAGAAGGGCAGGCACTCACAGGCAATGGGGCCCACTTTTGTCCAGTTGGCAGGTGCCCTTGTTACAGTTCAGTTGTGTCTTTGTCCCTGCAGTACATTTGGTCACACAGACCAGCTTCTCTTTGAGCTCATCCACGTAGTAGAACTGGGCAAAGTCCTTTGCAGCATTCTTCACGCACTGTTCTGGGGGTGCGGAGCAGGGAGCAGGCATCAGCTTTGCTAAAGCACCCTTGGTTCCCACACTTTACCACCTACACTCTGCCCCCCGCCCCCTGCCACTGCCCATGCGCTGCTTACCCTGGGGGTCAAAGTTTAGCTTTGCAACCTCTGCCACGACCGTGTCCTCCTCATTATAGCACAGGGCTGTGTCTGCCAAGAGTGGGTGGGGAAGGAAAAAACAGGGATGTTCCGCTCTGTCTCCCTGGGTGTAGCCAGGTCTCCTCTTTCTTTTATACCACACCCTCCACCGAGAGCCCATCCCAGACACGCAGCGAGAGATTAGTGCTGGTGACAACACCAGCCTGGGTCTGGGAGGTACGGGGCTGGCTTCTGGGCTCCTACAGAGAGGTCTCTGGGGTTCCAGAAGAGAGGTGAGTAGAGGAGGGGGAAGCTGAAACCTCCCTAAGGTTCCCCCCAAAACTTTTCCCACCACCGTCCAGGGCTCTCTGGCAGCCTACCTTGGCACTTGTCAATATCCTCAAGTGGATTTTTGGTTTCATCAGTAATCTTTGCCTTTACAATCTTAGTGAGGTTTTTAAACACATCCTGAAAATCCAAAGTGTAGTTGGCCTGAAGGATGACATCATGTTCCACCACGATGCTGCCATTGCTGAAATAGGGATGGTCAGTTCATTAGTTATCCCATGTCACCAGCCTCCCAGCAAGTGCGACCAGAGGAGGAAGAAGGGTGATGAGCCATATGACCAAGAGGCAGGAAAGAACAGAAACCCTTCCCTCAAGCAACTCAAGGGCACCAGTTGAGCAAAACGATTCAAGATCTTAGAATATCAGCGATCACAATACATGCCAGTGGGTGAAATTTATTGGTTTAAAATAAGTAAGCTTCTCAGGTTATGTTTTAAAAATAAAGTAAGTGAGCTCTTTAAAGTGAAGAAGAATGAGGTCACTAGAAACACAGCTTCTGACCCAGAAGCTTCTTATTAGATGCCTGGTGATGCTGCTGAGAAAAGAGACCTGAAGGCAAGTCGCTGGTCACAGTCATCATGAAAGAAATCAGGAACAAGGCTCAGGAGAACTGGAACCAAGAAAACCCTGAGCCAAAATGGAAATGGGACACTGGACAGGGGCAGGGTGAGTTGGAGGATGCTGAGCTACAGAAACTTCCACATGAACCTGAACATGCCAAGGGCTCTTAATGGTGTTGCCTCCCTTCTTCCTGAAGCTCTCTCTTCCCGAGCCGCTGGGACACACATCTCCTAGTTCCCTCCCCACTCATCTGCCTGCTTCTCCTTTTGGGGCTCTGCCTTCCCTGGCTGTCCCTGAAATGCTGGCGCAGCCCATGATTCTTTCCCAGGACATCTCTTCTGTACTGCAGCCAGGCTGATCCGTCCACATAATAGCACTTGTGGGCTTAAACTGTTAGTGCACCAAATTCTAAATAGATGGACATGGGTCGTTTTCCAGCCTTCTCTCCCATCATGACCCCCTTTCCCTCCTGCAGCCAGCCCTTCTGAGCATCTTTGAGTTCCTAGACTCGGCCATCTCTCTCTCCCTGCTGGGCTCTATTCCCTCTGCCGTAACACTCTCCCTCTCCCTTTCCTTTCCCTGGCTCATTCCTCCTTATTCTTCAAGCCTCAGCTCAGCTGTCACCTCTTCCAGGAAGAATTTCCTCCACCCCAACAGCACCTATGTTAAGGACTCCTCCCATTGCACCCTGTGCCTTCTGTACCCTAACTTGAACCACTGTACAGCCGATTTGCTATCTGTGCCCTGCCACACTAAGCTCCTTGAAGGCAGGGATTACTGCGTTCCCAGCACCTAGCACAGGGTCGGCGTAGGGTAGGAAGTCAATAAATGTTTGTTGAATGAATGGATGATGAATAAATTGTCTCAGGGACTTCATGTGTAGCCTCAGAGCTCAGGAGCCCTATGGCTCACCCAGGCAGATATTCTAACCATTGGTCCTGGGAGGTGACAGAAAAGCAAAGACAGAGAGGGGCTTCCCACAATCTATAAATACGCCCTCCCACATACGCACAGCAGTTTCCTAATGATCACCCCTCCGTATCCCAGAAGGTCCTTGTAAACTTCATCCATCTGAAAGAAACAAGGCAACTGAGCCATTTCCTCACTCAGGGCTGGAGCTGCAGTGGCCCTGTTCCCTGTCTTGGGGGTAGCTCCGGGGTCCCTTCCATGGAACCCAGGTATCAGCCCATAGGAAGAAGGACGGGAAGGCACGGGGTCGCCCTCTCTGCTCAGGATTTGGGCGGGATGGGCTCAAGGATGATCATCTATCTCTCAGAGGATCACCTCTCTGGACTTGGGAAGACAGAGGAGACCTCTGAGCCAAGAAGCTCCAATCAGCCAGTCAGGACGAGACCCTGCTCTCCCTCTCACATCAGACTTCCTTCCTGGGCAGTCGCGTCAAGAGGGGTATAGGGGGTGGGACTGCACCAGGTTGACGCTGTCAGAGGGGGTGACACCAAAATGACTATATATAAAATTTTTGTGCGGTGTGAGCTGTGGCAGCTGGTGCGAGAGATGCTGGCCAGCCTTGGGTTGGGCGTTGGCTCGGGCGGGGTGGTGCAGTTGCAGCAGCGCTTGCGCGGGAAGAGGTGGCCATCTAGAGCCGGGGGCGGGGCAGCCAGCAGGCTGCGTCCCCACTAGGCCAAGGCGGTGGCGCGCAAGCGCTGCAGAGCCTAGAGGTGGCGGGCCGGAGGACACCCGGGGGCTTGGCTGGGTTCTGTATCGTCTGGTATGGGAAGAGGTCTCGGCGGTGGGGGGGGGGTGGGTGGGGAGTGACACCATGACTCATAGTATTGGGAGACACCAACCCTAGTGACGCCACTGTACTGGGGAACCTGGGCTTCCCCTGCTTTACCCGTTCCTTGAAGAGTTTCGTGAAATTCTGGTATGCCTCGGAGGATGCGTTTTCCAGGTCTTTTGTGAAATTCCTGTAAGTCACTTTAAGTAACACACCTACAGTGGCATTGATTATTTCCGGGATGTCTGTGGAAACAGGACACATTTTACATGAGACAGCAACCTCCCAGTCATGTCTTCAGGAATTGGGTACTTCTCTGTTGGTCTCATGGAGGCAGAGGAAGTGGGCAGGAGAGAGGTTGGAAATACAAGAGGCAGGTGAGATCGCTGAGACTTCTGCCCCTTGTCTCTGAGTAACTTGAGGAGCTAGTGGCCGGGATCAAGACAAAGAGAGAGTTTGAGGGCTCCATAAAGCGTTAGGATAGAAATGCCCTGATAAGAGCGGCCGATGAGCTAGTGCAAAGGGCCCTAAAGGAGGAACCAGAAGGGCCATGTTCTAACAGCCATGTGGCCCAGGGGAAAAGTCACATTATCTCCTCTCCTAGTGAAATGAGGGTGTGGTAGTGGGGGTGTGGTAGTGGGCAATCCCTTCTACTGCCATCCTATTTTAGGTGGTTAAGGAGTCTGGGGAAAATTTGCAAGTCTCAAAAAAAGGTCATTACCTATGCTGATGGAGTGTAAGAGGGACTGGCACTGGTAACCAAAGAAGCCTGGTTGACAGATACACTTCAATCCATCCCAGGTGCCGCCATTCTCACAAAGCCCTGTGGAAGGGTAGAATTCACAGTGGTCACCAAGGAAGCCTGAGAGACAAAAGCACTGATTCCCATTCCAGGTCCCATCATCCAGGCATTGCACTGAAGGAAGGAGATGGGACCAGATGATCACACGTCTAGCTGAGCCCCCTCTGCCCCTGCCCCAATTCCCAGGAGATAGTTGGGAAAGGAGGAGGTAAGCTCAGAGAAGGGAAATGTGGAGAGGGACAACAGAGAGTAAGGATACAAAAGATATAAGAGGACAAGTTAAGAAAAAAGAGAGCCTTACATATCAAAAGAGGACAACATCCACCACCAACATGCATGACATACATTGGCTGGCTAGAGAGCTGGACAGGTGGAACAAGAAGACCACAAATAGGTCAAAGCGGATTCAGCTGCTGAGGGAAGAGGAGGGAAAAGGCCCATAGAGCGACATATGAGACTTACTTGGTGTTGTAGTTGGAGAGTGTGTCGTCATCACAGTGGTGTAGGTGCTAGTGAATAAGGGACGGACAGTTGAAGTGGTACTGAGCCCAGGGACTAGAGAATGGCTAGAGTCAGATGAAGTGGAGGACAGAGAAAGAGCAAAACCAGAAGTTGGAATGGCTGAAGAAGAATCAGAGACTGGCCTGGAAGGGAACTCAGGGATAGCCGAAGCTGAAGAAGAAGCACCAGGGACTGTGGTGTGGGAGGTGTCAGATGACACTGTTGTGTTTGATGAAGCTGGACTGGTTTGGAAGATTGTAGATCCTTCATGGAGGGTGGTGGCTGTTTGTTCAGACATAGTTCTCCTAGTAGAAAATGAAGTGGGAGCTGATGAAGATGCAGAACTATGACTGCCTGTGGCAGAGGTGAGGGAAGAAGAAATGGTTGGTTTGGCAGGATCACTGGTGGTGATGAGGAGAGAGGAATCCTCACGCAAGGTGGCAGACACTTGTCCAGAGATGGCTGTGAATGAAGAGGGATGAAGGGGGCTTGGTGAAGATAACGGACGAAGATTTTCTGTGGTGTTGGGGACATCAGATAAATCCACTGAGCTGGAGAAATCAGTAGTAGTTGTGAAGACATTGGATTCCTCAGTGAAGGTCGTGGCAGTAGAGGAAGGCAATAGGCCAGAACTTGATGGAAATATAGGACTGCCACTAGGAGTGGTATAGACGGTATCAACAGAAACTGCTGTTTTCGGCAAATCAGAAATGGTGGTGTGGAGAGCTGATTTTTCTGTAAAAATGGCAGCTGTTTGTCCAGAGACTGAGATGGTGGAAGATGACTGAAAAGGGCTTGATGTAGAAACAGAACTTGCAAAGACAGCAGAGGAGGTGACAGCTGAACCTGTGGGATGTGACAAATCCGATGTGGTTGTGTGGGTAGTGGATGCATCAGGAAGAGAAGTCTTTCGAAAGGTACCAGTAGTGGAAGATAATATGTCTGATATTCGTGGAGATGTAGACATTCCGTTTTCTGAGGTAAAAAAGATGTCAGAAGAAACTGTTGATTCATACGCATCAGAAATGCCAGGTGAGGCAAACGGTTGCTTTGTGAGAGATGTGGCTGTTTGTTCAGAGACTGCAGAGGTAATAGAGACTTCACTGGGGCTTGATTGAAAAGAAGAACTTGCGTTTTCTATGCCATAGAAGGAATCAGGAGAGAAGGTTGGTGACGAACCGTCTCCTGTGGTTATGTAGGAAGTGGAATCATCTGGGAAAGATGTGTTTCCTTTTCCAGAATCACTGGAAGTAGTCAAGGTCTCCCTGGGACCTGACACAGCAGGGCTGGTAGATTCCTCTCCAGGACTTGTAGTAGCGGAAAAAGT
Source organism: Loxodonta africana (assembly GCF_030014295.1). Classification (NCBI taxonomy): domain Eukaryota; kingdom Metazoa; phylum Chordata; class Mammalia; order Proboscidea; family Elephantidae; genus Loxodonta; species Loxodonta africana. Next base: position 88,535,563 of record NC_087353.1, on the reverse strand, counting down.
CCCAGAGTCCATTGTATGGGAGGGCTCAGTAGGAGCTGATGATTCGGAAGTGTCAGAAATTGCTGTATACCGAACTGACTGCTGTGTAAGAACCGTGGCTGTCGGCTCTGAAACAGCCAAGGTAGAAGAGACTACTGTGGGGCCAGATGGGGATGAAGAACTTGCAGTTTCTGCGCTATAAGAAAGGTCAGTAGCAAGTGTTGGTGTGGAAAAGTTTTTGGTGCTTTTGGAAAATGTGGATCCTTGAGAAAGAGAAGTAGTAATTTCTCCAGAAGGACCAGAAGAGGGAAGAGATTCAACGGGACTTGATTTGCTTTCAGGCACTCCAAGGTCCTTGGTAGAGAAGGTGCTAGATGAATCTGTGGGTTGAGAAGAAAGGAAAACGGGGCCGTGATGTGTAGACGTCTCGGCGAATGTAGTGGCTGTCCGTCCTGAGACGGCTGAGCTAGTAAATGACTCTCCAGGGCTTAAAGGGGATGCTGAACTCTCACTGCCTGCGGTTTGTGAAACAATGGACGAAACCGTTGATACGTAAAATTCAGAAATGGTAGTGTAGACAGTTGGAGCATCTCTGAGAGTTGTGGTTGCTGTTTCAGAATGAGAGGCGCTGGGAGAGAGTCCTAGGAGACTGGATGGGGATAAAGAACTTGCATTTTGTGTGCTGTGGGTAGACTCAGGAGAGAATACTGGTGACGAAACGTCCGTCATGGTTACATAGGAAGTGGATTCTTCTGGGAAAGATGTGTTTCCTTTTCCATAACCACTGGAAGTAGTCAAGGTCTCACTGGGACCTGAGACAGCAGGGCTGGTAGATGCCTCTCCAGGACTTGAAGAAGCTGAAAAAGTTGCAGTATCCGTTGCAGGGGAGGTGTCCGAAGGAGCTGTCGATTGAGAAGTTTCAGAAATAGCTGTATACCGACTTGACTGCTGTGCGGGAGCCGTGGCTGTCAGCTCTGAAAGTGCCGATGTGGGAGAGACTTCAGTGGGGCCGGATGGGGAAGCAGAGCTTCCAGTTTCTGCGCTATGAGAAGAGTCAGTAGCAAGTGTCGGTGGGGAAAAGTCTTTGGTGGTTGTGGAAAAAAGGGATCCTTGAGAAAGAGAAGTAGTGATTTCTCCAGAAGGACTAGTGAAGGGAAGAGATTCACCGGGACTTGGTGTGCTTGCAGGCCTTCCTTCGTCTCCGGTAGAGGAGGTGCTAGATGAATCTGTGGGTTGGGAAGAGAGGAGAACGGGGCTGTTAAGTGTGGACGTCTCGGCGAATGTGATGGCTGTCTGTCCTGCGACAGCTGAGCTGGTAAATGACTCTTCAGGGCTTGCAGGGGATGCTGAACTCTGACTGGCTGTGGTTTGGGAAACAACAGAAGAAACCGTCGATTCGTACAGATCGGCAATGGTAGCGTAGATAGCTGGAGCCTCTGTGAGAGTTGTGGTTGTTGTCTCAGATTCCGAGGTTCTGGGAGAGAGTCCTTTGGGTGTCGCTGGGGAAGAAGAACTTGCATTTTCCGTGGCGTGCTTAGAGTCAGGAGAGAATGTTGGTGATGAACCGTCTGCTGTGGCTGTGTGGGAAGTGGATTCTTCTGGGAAAGATGTGTTTCCGTTTTCATAATCACTGGAAGGACTCAAGGTCTCACTGGGACCTGAGACAGCAGCATTGGTAGATGCCTCTCCAGGACTTGAAGAGGCTCCAAAAGTCTCATTGTCCCTTGTTTGGGAGGTCTCAGAAGGAGCCGTTGATGCGGAAGTGTCATAAATGGCTGTATACCGAGTTGACTGCTGTGTGAGAGCCGTAGCTGTTGACTCTGAAAACTCGGAGGTTGGAGAGACTTCACTGGGGCCGGATGGGGAAGCAGGCCTTGCAGTTTCTGCGCTATAAGAAGAGTCAGTAGCAAGTGTCAGTGTGGAAAAGTCTTTGGTGGTTGTGGAAGAAGTGGGTCCTTGAGAAAGAGAAGTAGTGATTTGTCCAGAGGGACCAGAAGAGGGAAGAGATTCACCGGGACTTGATGTGCTTGCAGACCTTCCATCATCTACAGTAGACGAGGTGCTAGATGAATCTACGGGTTGAGAAGAAAGGAAAACGGGGCCGTGATGTGTAGATGTCTCGGCGAATGTAGTGGCCGTCTGTCTTGAGACAGCTGAGCTGGTAAATGATTCTCCAGGGCTTGCAGGGGATGGTGAACTCTCACTGCCTGTGGTTTGGGAAAGAATAGAAGAAAGCGTTGCCCGGTACAGATCTGAAATGGTGGTATAGACAGTTGGAGCCTCTATGAGAGTTGTGGTTTTTCTTTCAGAATCCGAGGCGCTGGGAGAGAGTCCTTTGGGAGTCGATGGGGAAAAAGAACTTGCATTTTGTGTGCTGTGGGTAGACTCAGGAGACAATGTCGGTGGTGAACCGTCTGCTGTGGTTAAGTAGGAAGTGGATTCTTCTGGGAAAGAGGTGTTTCCTTTTCCCGAATCACTGGAAGTAGTCGCGGTCTCCCTGGGACCTGAGACAGCAGGGTTGGTAAACGCCTCTCCGTGACTTGAAGTAGCTGAAAGAGTCCCAGTGTCGGTTGTATGCGGGGTGTCAGAAGCACCTGTTGATTCCGAAGCGTCGGAAATGGGTGTATACCTAGTTGAATGCTGTGTGAGAGTCGTGGCTATGGGCTCTGAAAGCGTTGAGGTGGGAGAGACTTTACTGGGGCCGAATGCGGAAGCAGGCCTTTCAGTATCTGCACTATAAGGAGAGTCAGCAGCAAGTGTCAGTGTGGAAGAGTCTTTGGTGCTTGTGGAAAAAGGGGATCCTTGAGAAACAGAAGTAGTGATTTCTCCAGAAGGACCAGAAGAGGGAAGAGATTCACCGGGACTTGGTGTGCTTTCAGGCCTTCCATCGTCTTTGGTAGACGAGGTCCTAGACGAGCCTGTGGGTTGAGAAGAAAGGAAAACGGGGCTGTGATGTGTGGACGTCTCGGCGAATGTAGTGGCTGTCCGTCCTGAGACGACTGAGCTGGTAAATGACGCTCCGGAGCTTACAGGGGATGCTGAACTCTCACCTCCAGTGGTTTGGGAAACAACAGAAGAAACCGTTGATATGTACAGATCAGGAACGGTGGTGTAGAGAGTTGGGGCCTCTGTGAGAATCGTGGTTGTTCTTTCAGATTCTGAGGCGCTGGGAGAGAGTCCTTTGGAAGTCGATGGGGAAAACGAACGTGCATTTTGTGTGCTGTGGGTAGACTCAGGAGACAATGTTGGTGACGACCCATCTGCTGTGGTTATGTTTGAAGTGGATTCTTCTGGGAAAGATGTGTTTCCTTTTCCATAACCACTGGAAGTAGTCAAGGTCTCACTGGGACCTGAGACAGCAGGGCTGGTAGATGCCTCTCCAGGACTTGAAGAAGCTGAAAAAGTTGCAGTATCCGTTGCAGGGGAGGTGTCCGAAGGAGCTGTCGATTGAGAAGTTTCAGAAATAGCTGTATACCGACTTGACTGCTGTGCGGGAGCCGTGGCTGTCAGCTCTGAAAGTGCCGATGTGGGAGAGACTTCAGTGGGGCCGGATGGGGAAGCAGAGCTTCCAGTTTCTGCGCTATGAGAAGAGTCAGTAGCAAGTGTCGGTGGGGAAAAGTCTTTGGTGGTTGTGGAAAAAAGGGATCCTTGAGAAAGAGAAGTAGTGATTTCTCCAGAAGGACTAGGGAAGGGAAGAGATTCACCGGGACTTGGTGTGCTTGCAGGCCTTCCTTCGTCTCCGGTAGAGGAGGTGCTAGATGAATCTGTGGGTTGGGAAGAAAGGAGAACGGGGCTGTTAAGTGTGGACGTCTCGGCGAATGTGATGGCTGTCTGTCCTGCGACAGCTGAGCTGGTAAATGACTCTTCAGGGCTTGCAGGGGATGCTGAACTCTGACTGGCTGTGGTTTGGGAAACAACAGAAGAAACCGTCGATTCGTATAGATCGGCAATGGTAGCGTAGATAGCTGGAGCCTCTGTGAGAGTTGTGGTTGTTGTCTCAGATTCCGAGGTTCTGGGAGAGAGTCCTTTGGGTGTCGCTGGGGAAGAAGAACTTGCATTTTCCGTGGCGTGCTTAGAGTCAGGAGAGAATGTTGGTGATGAACCGTCTGCTGTGGCTGTGTGGGAAGTGGATTCTTCTGGGAAAGATGTGTTTCCGTTTTCATAATCACTGGAAGGACTCAAGGTCTCACTGGGACCTGAGACAGCAGCATTGGTAGATGCCTCTCCAGGACTTGAAGAGGCTCCAAAAGTCTCATTGTCCCTTGTTTGGGAGGTCTCAGAAGGAGCCGTTGATGTGGAGGTGTCATAAATGGCTGTATGCCGAGTTGACTGCTGTGTGAGAGCCGTAGCTGTTGACTCTGAAAACTCGGAGGTTGGAGAGACTTCACTGGGGCCGGATGGGGAAGCAGGCCTTGCAGTTTCTGCGCTATAAGAAGAGTCAGTAGCAAGTGTCGGTGTGGAAAAGTCTTTGGTGGTTGTGGAAGAAGTGGGTCCTTGAGAAAGAGAAGTAGTGATTTGTCCAGAGGGACCAGAAGAGGGAAGAGATTCACCGGGACTTGATGTGCTTGCAGACCTTCCATCATCTACGGTAGACGAGGTGCTAGATGAATCTACGGGTTGAGAAGAAAGGAAAACGGGGCCGTGATGTGTAGATGTCTCGGCGAATGTAGTGGCCGTCTGTCTTGAGACAGCTGAGCTGGTAAATGATTCTCCAGGGCTTGCAGGGGATGGTGAACTCTCACTGCCTGTGGTTTGGGAAAGAATAGAAGAAAGCGTTGCCCGGTACAGATCTGAAATGGTGGTATAGACAGTTGGAGCCTCTATGAGAGTTGTGGTTTTTCTTTCAGAATCCGAGGCGCTGGGAGAGAGTCCTTTGGGAGTCGATGGGGAAAAAGAACTTGCATTTTGTGTGCTGTGGGTAGACTCAGGAGACAATGTCGGTGGTGAACCGTCTGCTGTGGTTAAGTAGGAAGTGGATTCTTCTGGGAAAGAGGTGTTTCCTTTTCCCGAATCACTGGAAGTAGTCGCGGTCTCCCTGGGACCTGAGACAGCAGGGTTGGTAAACGCCTCTCCGTGACTTGAAGTAGCTGAAAGAGTCCCAGTGTCGGTTGTATGCGGGGTGTCAGAAGCACCTGTTGATTCCGAAGCGTCGGAAATGGGTGTATACCTAGTTGAATGCTGTGTGAGAGTCGTGGCTATGGGCTCTGAAAGCGTTGAGGTGGGAGAGACTTTACTGGGGCCGAATGCGGAAGCAGGCCTTTCAGTTTCTGCACTATAAGGAGAGTCAGCAGCAAGTGTCAGTGCGGAAGAGTCTTTGGTGCTTGTGGAAAAAGGGGATCCTTGAGAAACAGAAGTAGTGATTTCTCCAGAAGGACCAGAAGAGGGAAGAGATTCACCGGGACTTGGTGTGCTTTCAGGCCTTCCATCGTCTTTGGTAGACGAGGTCCTAGACGAGCCTGTGGGTTGAGAAGAAAGGAAAACGGGGCTGTGATGTGTGGACGTCTCGGCGAATGTAGTGGCTGTCCGTCCTGAGACGACTGAGCTGGTAAATGACGCTCCGGAGCTTACAGGGGATGCTGAACTCTCACCTCCAGTGGTTTGGGAAACAACAGAAGAAACCGTTGATATGTACAGATCAGGAACGGTGGTGTAGAGAGTTGGGGCCTCTGTGAGAATCGTGGTTGTTCTTTCAGATTCTGAGGCGCTGGGAGAGAGTCCTTTGGAAGTCGATGGGGAAAACGAACGTGCATTTTGTGTGCTGTGGGTAGACTCAGGAGACAATGTTGGTGACGACCCATCTGCTGTGGTTATGTTTGAAGTGGATTCTTCTGGGAAAGATGTGTTTCCTTTTCCATAACCACTGGAAGTAGTCAAGGTCTCACTGGGACCTGAGACAGCAGGGCTGGTAGATGCCTCTCCAGGACTTGAAGAAGCTGAAAAAGTTGCAGTATCCGTTGCAGGGGAGGTGTCCGAAGGAGCTGTCGATTGAGAAGTTTCAGAAATAGCTGTATACCGACTTGACTGCTGTGCGGGAGCCGTGGCTGTCAGCTCTGAAAGTGCCGATGTGGGAGAGACTTCAGTGGGGCCGGATGGGGAAGCAGAGCTTCCAGTTTCTGCGCTATGAGAAGAGTCAGTAGCAAGTGTCGGTGGGGAAAAGTCTTTGGTGGTTGTGGAAAAAAGGGATCCTTGAGAAAGAGAAGTAGTGATTTCTCCAGAAGGACTAGGGAAGGGAAGAGATTCACCGGGACTTGGTGTGCTTGCAGGCCTTCCTTCGTCTCCGGTAGAGGAGGTGCTAGATGAATCTGTGGGTTGGGAAGAAAGGAGAACGGGGCTGTTAAGTGTGGACGTCTCGGCGAATGTGATGGCTGTCTGTCCTGCGACAGCTGAGCTGGTAAATGACTCTTCAGGGCTTGCAGGGGATGCTGAACTCTGACTGGCTGTGGTTTGGGAAACAACAGAAGAAACCGTCGATTCGTATAGATCGGCAATGGTAGCGTAGATAGCTGGAGCCTCTGTGAGAGTTGTGGTTGTTGTCTCAGATTCCGAGGTTCTGGGAGAGAGTCCTTTGGGTGTCGCTGGGGAAGAAGAACTTGCATTTTCCGTGGCGTGCTTAGAGTCAGGAGAGAATGTTGGTGATGAACCGTCTGCTGTGGCTGTGTGGGAAGTGGATTCTTCTGGGAAAGATGTGTTTCCGTTTTCATAATCACTGGAAGGACTCAAGGTCTCACTGGGACCTGAGACAGCAGCATTGGTAGATGCCTCTCCAGGACTTGAAGAGGCTCCAAAAGTCTCATTGTCCCTTGTTTGGGAGGTCTCAGAAGGAGCCGTTGATGTGGAGGTGTCATAAATGGCTGTATGCCGAGTTGACTGCTGTGTGAGAGCCGTAGCTGTTGACTCTGAAAACTCGGAGGTTGGAGAGACTTCACTGGGGCCGGATGGGGAAGCAGGCCTTGCAGTTTCTGCGCTATAAGAAGAGTCAGTAGCAAGTGTCGGTGTGGAAAAGTCTTTGGTGGTTGTGGAAGAAGTGGGTCCTTGAGAAAGAGAAGTCGTGATTTGTCCAGAGGGACCAGAAGAGGGAAGAGATTCACCGGGACTTGATGTGCTTGCAGACCTTCCATCATCTACGGTAGACGAGGTGCTAGATGAATCTACGGGTTGAGAAGAAAGGAAAACGGGGCCGTGATGTGTAGATGTCTCGGCGAATGTAGTGGCCGTCTGTCTTGAGACAGCTGAGCTGGTAAATGATTCTCCAGGGCTTGCAGGGGATGGTGAACTCTCACTGCCTGTGGTTTGGGAAAGAATAGAAGAAAGCGTTGCCCGGTACAGATCTGAAATGGTGGTATAGACAGTTGGAGCCTCTATGAGAGTTGTGGTTTTTCTTTCAGAATCCGAGGCGCTGGGAGAGAGTCCTTTGGGAGTCGATGGGGAAAAAGAACTTGCATTTTGTGTGCTGTGGGTAGACTCAGGAGACAATGTCGGTGGTGAACCGTCTGCTGTGGTTAAGTAGGAAGTGGATTCTTCTGGGAAAGAGGTGTTTCCTTTTCCCGAATCACTGGAAGTAGTCGCGGTCTCCCTGGGACCTGAGACAGCAGGGTTGGTAAATGCCTCTCTGTGACTTGAAGTAGCTGAAAGAGTCCCAGTGTCGGTTGTATGCGGGGTGTCAGAAGCACCTGTTGATTCCGAAGCGTCGGAAATGGGTGTATACCTAGTTGAATGCTGTGTGAGAGTCGTGGCTATGGGCTCTGAAAGCGTTGAGGTGGGAGAGACTTTACTGGGGCCGAATGCGGAAGCAGGCCTTTCAGTTTCTGCACTATAAGGAGAGTCAGCAGCAAGTGTCAGTGTGGAAGAGTCTTTGGTGCTTGTGGAAAAAGGGGATCCTTGAGAAACAGAAGTAGTGATTTCTCCAGAAGGACCAGAAGAGGGAAGAGATTCACCGGGACTTGGTGTGCTTTCAGGCCTTCCATCGTCTTTGGTAGACGAGGTGCTAGACGAGCCTGTGGGTTGAGAAGAAAGGAAAACGGGGCTGTGATGTGTGGACGTCTCGGCGAATGTAGTGGCTGTCCGTCCTGCGACGGCTGAGCTGGTAAATGACTCTCCGGAGCTTACAGGGGATGCTGAACTCTCACCTCCAGTGGTTTGGGAAACAACAGAAGAAACCGTTGATATGTACAGATCAGGAACGGTGGTGTAGAGAGTTGGGGCCTCTGTGAGAATCGTGGTTGTTCTTTCAGATTCTGAGGCGCTGGGAGAGAGTCCTTTGGAAGTCGATGGGGAAAACGAACGTGCATTTTGTGTGCTGTGGGTAGACTCAGGAGACAATGTTGGTGACGACCCATCTGCTGTGGTTATGTTTGAAGTGGATTCTTCTGGGAAAGATGTGTTTCCTTTTCCATAACCACTGGAAGTAGTCAAGGTCTCACTGGGACCTGAGACAGCAGGGCTGGTAGATGCCTCTCCAGGACTTGAAGAAGCTGAAAAAGTTGCAGTATCCGTTGCAGGGGAGGTGTCCGAAGGAGCTGTCGATTGAGAAGTTTCAGAAATAGCTGTATACCGACTTGACTGCTGTGCGGGAGCCGTGGCTGTCAGCTCTGAAAGTGCCGATGTGGGAGAGACTTCAGTGGGGCCGGATGGGGAAGCAGGGCTTCCAGTTTCTGCGCTATGAGAAGAGTCAGTAGCAAGTGTCGGTGGGGAAAAGTCTTTGGTGGTTGTGGAAAAAGGGGATCCTTGAGAAAGAGAAGTAGTGATTTCTCCAGAAGGACTAGGGAAGGGAAGAGATTCACCGGGACTTGGTGTGCTTGCAGGCCTTCCTTCGTCTCCGGTAGAGGAGGTGCTAGATGAATCTGTGGGTTGGGAAGAAAGGAGAACGGGGCTGTTAAGTGTGGACGTCTCGGCGAATGTGATGGCTGTCTGTCCTGCGACAGCTGAGCTGGTAAATGACTCTTCAGGGCTTGCAGGGGATGCTGAACTCTGACTGGCTGTGGTTTGGGAAACAGCAGAAGAAACCGTCGATTCGTATGGATCGGCAATGGTAGCGTAGATAGCTGGAGCCTCTGTGAGAGTTGTGGTTGTTGTCTCAGATTCCGAGGTTCTGGGAGAGAGTCCTTTGGGTGTCGCTGGGGAAGAAGAACTTGCATTTTCCGTGGCGTGCTTAGAGTCAGGAGAGAATGTTGGTGATGAACCGTCTGCTGTGGCTGTGTGGGAAGTGGATTCTTCTGGGAAAGATGTGTTTCCGTTTTCATAATCACTGGAAGGACTCAAGGTCTCACTGGGACCTGAGACAGCAGCATTGGTTGATGCCTCTCCAGGACTTGAAGAGGCTCCAAAAGTCTCATTGTCCCTTGTTTGGGAGGTCTCAGAAGGAGCCGTTGATGCGGAAGTGTCATAAATGGCTGTATACCGAGTTGACTGCTGTGTGAGAGCCGTAGCTGTTGACTCTGAAAACTCGGAGGTTGGAGAGACTTCACTGGGGCCGGATGGGGAAGCAGGCCTTGCAGTTTCTGCGCTATAAGAAGAGTCAGTAGCAAGTGTCGGTGTGGAAAAGTCTTTGGTGGTTGTGGAAGAAGTGGGTCCTTGAGAAAGAGAAGTAGTGATTTGTCCAGAGGGACCAGAAGAGGGAAGAGATTCACCGGGACTTGATGTGCTTGCAGACCTTCCATCATCTACGGTAGACGAGGTGCTAGATGAATCTACGGGTTGAGAAGAAAGGAAAACGGGGCCGTGATGTGTAGATGTCTCGGCGAATGTAGTGGCCGTCTGTCTTGAGACAGCTGAGCTGGTAAATGATTCTCCAGGGCTTGCAGGGGATGGTGAACTCTCACTGCCTGTGGTTTGGGAAAGAATAGAAGAAAGCGTTGCCCGGTACAGATCTGAAATGGTGGTATAGACAGTTGGAGCCTCTATGAGAGTTGTGGTTTTTCTTTCAGAATCCGAGGCGCTGGGAGAGAGTCCTTTGGGAGTCGATGGGGAAAAAGAACTTGCATTTTGTGTGCTGTGGGTAGACTCAGGAGACAATGTCGGTGGTGAACCGTCTGCTGTGGTTAAGTAGGAAGTGGATTCTTCTGGGAAAGAGGTGTTTCCTTTTCCGGAATCACTGGAAGTAGTCGCGGTCTCCCTGGGACCTGAGACAGCAGGGTTGGTAAATGCCTCTCCGTGACTTGAAGTAGCTGAAAGAGTCCCAGTGTCGGTTGTATGCGGGGTGTCAGAAGCACCTGTTGATTCCGAAGCGTCGGAAATGGGTGTATACCTAGTTGAATGCTGTGTGAGAGTCGTGGCTATGGGCTCTGAAAGCGTTGAGGTGGGAGAGACTTTACTGGGGCCGAATGCGGAAGCAGGCCTTTCAGTTTCTGCACTATAAGGAGAGTCAGCAGCAAGTGTCAGTGCGGAAGAGTCTTTGGTGCTTGTGGAAAAAGGGGATCCTTGAGAAACAGAAGTAGTGATTTCTCCAGAAGGACCAGAAGAGGGAAGAGATTCACCGGGACTTGGTGTGCTTTCAGGCCTTCCATCGTCTTTGGTAGACGAGGTCCTAGACGAGCCTGTGGGTTGAGAAGAAAGGAAAACGGGGCTGTGATGTGTGGACGTCTCGGCGAATGTAGTGGCTGTCCGTCCTGCGACGGCTGAGCTGGTAAATGACGCTCCGGAGCTTACAGGGGATGCTGAACTCTCACCTCCAGTGGTTTGGGAAACAACAGAAGAAACCGTTGATATGTACAGATCAGGAACGGTGGTGTAGAGAGTTGGGGCCTCTGTGAGAATCGTGGTTGTTCTTTCAGATTCTGAGGCGCTGGGAGAGAGTCCTTTGGAAGTCGATGGGGAAAACGAACGTGCATTTTGTGTGCTGTGGGTAGACTCAGGAGACAATGTTGGTGACGACCCATCTGCTGTGGTTATGTTTGAAGTGGATTCTTCTGGGAAAGATGTGTTTCCTTTTCCATAACCACTGGAAGTAGTCAAGGTCTCACTGGGACCTGAGACAGCAGGGCTGGTAGATGCCTCTCCAGGACTTGAAGAAGCTGAAAAAGTTGCAGTATCCGTTGCAGGGGAGGTGTCCGAAGGAGCTGTCGATTGAGAAGTTTCAGAAATAGCTGTATACCGACTTGACTGCTGTGCGGGAGCCGTGGCTGTCAGCTCTGAAAGTGCCGATGTGGGAGAGACTTCAGTGGGGCCGGATGGGGAAGCAGGGCTTCCAGTTTCTGCGCTATGAGAAGAGTCAGTAGCAAGTGTCGGTGGGGAAAAGTCTTTGGTGGTTGTGGAAAAAGGGGATCCTTGAGAAAGAGAAGTAGTGATTTCTCCAGAAGGACTAGGGAAGGGAAGAGATTCACCGGGACTTGGTGTGCTTGCAGGCCTTCCTTCGTCTCCGGTAGAGGAGGTGCTAGATGAATCTGTGGGTTGGGAAGAAAGGAGAACGGGGCTGTTAAGTGTGGACGTCTCGGCGAATGTGATGGCTGTCTGTCCTGCGACAGCTGAGCTGGTAAATGACTCTTCAGGGCTTGCAGGGGATGCTGAACTCTGACTGGCTGTGGTTTGGGAAACAGCAGAAGAAACCGTCGATTCGTACAGATCGGCAATGGTAGCGTAGACAGCTGGAGCCTCTGTGAGAGTTGTGGTTGTTGTCTCAGATTCCGAGGTTCTGGGAGAGAGTCCTTTGGGTGTCGCTGGGGAAGAAGAACTTGCATTTTCCGTGGCGTGCTTAGAGTCAGGAGAGAATGTTGGTGATGAACCGTCTGCTGTGGCTGTGTGGGAAGTGGATTCTTCTGGGAAAGATGTGTTTCCGTTTTCATAATCACTGGAAGGACTCAAGGTCTCACTGGGACCTGAGACAGCAGCATTGGTTGATGCCTCTCCAGGACTTGAAGAGGCTCCAAAAGTCTCATTGTCCCTTGTTTGGGAGGTCTCAGAAGGAGCCGTTGATGCGGAAGTGTCATAAATGGCTGTATACCGAGTTGACTGCTGTGTGAGAGCCGTAGCTGTTGACTCTGAAAACTCGGAGGTTGGAGAGACTTCACTGGGGCCGGATGGGGAAGCAGGCCTTGCAGTTTCTGCGCTATAAGAAGAGTCAGTAGCAAGTGTCGGTGTGGAAAAGTCTTTGGTGGTTGTGGAAGAAGTGGGTCCTTGAGAAAGAGAAGTAGTGATTTGTCCAGAGGGACCAGAAGAGGGAAGAGATTCACCGGGACTTGATGTGCTTGCAGACCTTCCATCATCTACGGTAGACGAGGTGCTAGATGAATCTACGGGTTGAGAAGAAAGGAAAACGGGGCCGTGATGTGTAGATGTCTCGGAGAATGTAGTGGCCGTCTGTCTTGAGACAGCTGAGCTGGTAAATGATTCTCCAGGGCTTGCAGGGGATGGTGAACTCTCACTGCCTGTGGTTTGGGAAAGAATAGAAGAAAGCGTTGCCCGGTACAGATCTGAAATGGTGGTATAGACAGTTGGAGCCTCTATGAGAGTTGTGGTTTTTCTTTCAGAATCCGAGGCGCTGGGAGAGAGTCCTTTGGGAGTCGATGGGGAAAAAGAACTTGCATTTTGTGTGCTGTGGGTAGACTCAGGAGACAATGTCGGTGGTGAACCGTCTGCTGTGGTTAAGTAGGAAGTGGATTCTTCTGGGAAAGAGGTGTTTCCTTTTCCGGAATCACTGGAAGTAGTCGCGGTCTCCCTGGGACCTGAGACAGCAGGGTTGGTAAATGCCTCTCTGTGACTTGAAGTAGCTGAAAGAGTCCCAGTGTCGGTTGTATGCGGGGTGTCAGAAGCACCTGTTGATTCCGAAGCGTCGGAAATGGGTGTATACCTAGTTGAATGCTGTGTGAGAGTCGTGGCTATGGGCTCTGAAAGCGTTGAGGTGGGAGAGACTTTACTGGGGCCGAATGCGGAAGCAGGCCTTTCAGTTTCTGCACTATAAGGAGAGTCAGCAGCAAGTGTCAGTGTGGAAGAGTCTTTGGTGCTTGTGGAAAAAGGGGATCCTTGAGAAACAGAAGTAGTGATTTCTCCAGAAGGACCAGAAGAGGGAAGAGATTCACCGGGACTTGGTGTGCTTTCAGGCCTTCCATCGTCTTTGGTAGACGAGGTGCTAGACGAGCCTGTGGGTTGAGAAGAAAGGAAAACGGGGCTGTGATGTGTGGACGTCTCGGCGAATGTAGTGGCTGTCCGTCCTGAGACGGCTGAGCTGGTAAATGACTCTCCGGAGCTTACAGGGGATGCTGAACTCTCACCTCCAGTGGTTTGGGAAACAACAGAAGAAACCGTTGATATGTACAGATCAGGAACGGTGGTGTAGAGAGTTGGGGCCTCTGTGAGAATCGTGGTTGTTCTTTCAGATTCTGAGGCGCTGGGAGAGAGTCCTTTGGAAGTCGATGGGGAAAACGAACGTGCATTTTGTGTGCTGTGGGTAGACTCAGGAGACAATGTTGGTGACGACCCATCTGCTGTGGTTATGTTTGAAGTGGATTCTTCTGGGAAAGATGTGTTTCCTTTTCCATAACCACTGGAAGTAGTCAAGGTCTCACTGGGACCTGAGACAGCAGGGCTGGTAGATGCCTCTCCAGGACTTGAAGAAGCTGAAAAAGTTGCAGTATCCGTTGCAGGGGAGGTGTCCGAAGGAGCTGTCGATTGAGACGTTTCAGAAATAGCTGTATACCGACTTGACTGCTGTGCGGGAGCCGTGGCTGTCAGCTCTGAAAGTGCCGATGTGGGAGAGACTTCAGTGGGGCCGGATGGGGAAGCAGGGCTTCCAGTTTCTGCGCTATAAGAAGAGTCAGTAGCAAGTGTCGGTGGGGAAAAGTCTTTGGTGGTTGTGGAAAAAGGGGATCCTTGAGAAAGAGAAGTAGTGATTTCTCCAGAAGGACTAGGGAAGGGAAGAGATTCACCGGGACTTGGTGTGCTTGCAGGCCTTCCTTCGTCTCCGGTAGAGGAGGTGCTAGATGAATCTGTGGGTTGGGAAGAAAGGAGAACGGGGCTGTTAAGTGTGGACGTCTCGGCGAATGTGATGGCTGTCTGTCCTGCGACAGCTGAGCTGGTAAATGACTCTTCAGGGCTTGCAGGGGATGCTGAACTCTGACTGGCTGTGGTTTGGGAAACAGCAGAAGAAACCGTCGATTCGTACAGATCGGCAATGGTAGCGTAGACAGCTGGAGCCTCTGTGAGAGTTGTGGTTGTTGTCTCAGATTCCGAGGTTCTGGGAGAGAGTCCTTTGGGTGTCGCTGGGGAAGAAGAACTTGCATTTTCCGTGGCGTGCTTAGAGTCAGGAGAGAATGTTGGTGATGAACCGTCTGCTGTGGCTGTGTGGGAAGTGGATTCTTCTGGGAAAGATGTGTTTCCGTTTTCATAATCACTGGAAGGACTCAAGGTCTCACTGGGACCTGAGACAGCAGCATTGGTAGATGCCTCTCCAGGACTTGAAGAGGCTCCAAAAGTCTCATTGTCCCTTGTTTGGGAGGTCTCAGAAGGAGCCGTTGATGCGGAAGTGTCATAAATGGCTGTATACCGAGTTGACTGCTGTGTGAGAGCCGTAGCTGTTGACTCTGAAAACTCGGAGGTTGGAGAGACTTCACTGGGGCCGGATGGGGAAGCAGGCCTTGCAGTTTCTGCGCTATAAGAAGAGTCAGTAGCAAGTGTCGGTGTGGAAAAGTCTTTGGTGGTTGTGGAAGAAGTGGGTCCTTGAGAAAGAGAAGTCGTGATTTGTCCAGAGGGACCAGAAGAGGGAAGAGATTCACCGGGACTTGATGTGCTTGCAGACCTTCCATCATCTACGGTAGATGAGGTGCTAGATGAATCTACGGGTTGAGAAGAAAGGAAAACGGGGCCGTGATGTGTAGATGTCTCGGCGAATGTGGTGGCCGTCTGTCTTGAGACAGCTGAGCTGGTACATGATTCTCCAGGGCTTGCAGGGGATGGTGAACTCTCACTGCCTGTGGTTTGGGAAAGAATAGAAGAAAGCGTTGCCCGGTACAGATCTGAAATGGTGGTATAGACAGTTGGAGCCTCTATGAGAGTTGTGGTTTTTCTTTCAGAATCCGAGGCGCTGGGAGAGAGTCCTTTGGGAGTCGATGGGGAAAAAGAACTTGCATTTTGTGTGCTGTGGGTAGACTCAGGAGACAATGTCGGTGGTGAACTGTCTGCTGTGGTTAAGTAGGAAGTGGATTCTTCTGGGAAAGAGGTGTTTCCTTTTCCGGAATCACTGGAAGTAGTCGCGGTCTCCCTGGGACCTGAGACAGCAGGGTTGGTAAACGCCTCTCTGTCACTTGAAGTAGCTGAAAGAGTCCCAGTGTCGGTTGTATGCGGGGTGTCAGAAGCACCTGTTGATTCCGAAGCGTCGGAAATGGGTGTATACTTAGTTGAATGCTGTGTGAGAGTCGTGGCTATGGGCTCTGAAAGCGTTGAGGTGGGAGAGACTTTACTGGGGCCGAATGCGGAAGCAGGCCTTTCAGTTTCTGCACTATAAGGAGAGTCAGCAGCAAGTGTCAGTGTGGAAGAGTCTTTGGTGCTTGTGGAAAAAGGGGATCCTTGAGAAACAGAAGTAGTGATTTCTCCAGAAGGACCAGAAGAGGGAAGAGATTCACCGGGACTTGGTGTGCTTTCAGGCCTTCCATCGTCTTTGGTAGACGAGGTGCTAGACGAGCCTGTGGGTTGAGAAGAAAGGAAAACGGGGCTGTGATGTGTGGACGTCTCGGCGAATGTAGTGGCTGTCCGTCCTGAGACGGCTGAGCTGGTAAATGACTCTCCGGAGCTTACAGGGGATGCTGAACTCTCACCTCCAGTGGTTTGGGAAACAACAGAAGAAACCGTTGATATGTACAGATCAGGAACGGTGGTGTAGAGAGTTGGGGCCTCTGTGAGAATCGTGGTTGTTCTTTCAGATTCTGAGGCGCTGGGAGAGAGTCCTTTGGAAGTCGATGGGGAAAACGAACGTGCATTTTGTGTGCTGTGGGTAGACTCAGGAGACAATGTTGGTGACGACCCATCTGCTGTGGTTATGTTTGAAGTGGATTCTTCTGGGAAAGATGTGTTTCCTTTTCCATAACCACTGGAAGTAGTCAAGGTCTCACTGGGACCTGAGACAGCAGGGCTGGTAGATGCCTCTCCAGGACTTGAAGAAGCTGAAAAAGTTGCAGTATCCGTTGCAGGGGAGGTGTCCGAAGGAGCTGTCGATTGAGAAGTTTCAGAAATAGCTGTATACCGACTTGACTGCTGTGCGGGAGCCGTGGCTGTCAGCTCTGAAAGTGCCGATGTGGGAGAGACTTCAGTGGGGCCGGATGGGGAAGCAGAGCTTCCAGTTTCTGCGCTATGAGAAGAGTCAGTAGCAAGTGTCGGTGGGGAAAAGTCTTTGGTGGTTGTGGATAAAAGGGATCCTTGAGAAAGAGAAGTAGTGATTTCTCCAGAAGGACTAGGGAAGGGAAGAGATTCACCGGGACTTGGTGTGCTTGCAGGCCTTCCTTCGTCTCCGGTAGAGGAGGTGCTAGATGAATCTGTGGGTTGGGAAGAGAGGAGAACGGGGCTGTTAAGTGTGGACGTCTCGGCGAATGTGATGGCTGTCTGTCCTGCGACAGCTGAGCTGGTAAATGACTCTTCAGGGCTTGCAGGGGATGCTGAACTCTGACTGGCTGTGGTTTGGGAAACAGCAGAAGAAACCGTCGATTCGTACAGATCGGCAATGGTAGCGTAGATAGCTGGAGCCTCTGTGAGAGTTGTGGTTGTTGTCTCAGATTCCGAGGTTCTGGGAGAGAGTCCTTTGGGTGTCGCTGGGGAAGAAGAACTTGCATTTTCCGTGGCGTGCTTAGAGTCAGGAGAGAATGTTGGTGATGAACCGTCTGCTGTGGCTGTGTGGGAAGTGGATTCTTCTGGGAAAGATGTGTTTCCGTTTTCATAATCACTGGAAGGACTCAAGGTCTCACTGGGACCTGAGACAGCAGCATTGGTAGATGCCTCTCCAGGACTTGAAGAGGCTCCAAAAGTCTCATTGTCCCTTGTTTGGGAGGTCTCAGAAGGAGCCGTTGATGCGGAAGTGTCATAAATGGCTGTATACCGAGTTGACTGCTGTGTGAGAGCCGTAGCTGTTGACTCTGAAAACTCGGAGGTTGGAGAGACTTCACTGGGGCCGGATGGGGAAGCAGGCCTTGCAGTTTCTGCGCTATAAGAAGAGTCAGTAGCAAGTGTCGGTGTGGAAAAGTCTTTGGTGGTTGTGGAAGAAGTGGGTCCTTGAGAAAGAGAAGTCGTGATTTGTCCAGAGGGACCAGAAGAGGGAAGAGATTCACCGGGACTTGATGTGCTTGCAGACCTTCCATCATCTACGGTAGATGAGGTGCTAGATGAATCTACGGGTTGAGAAGAAAGGAAAACGGGGCCGTGATGTGTAGATGTCTCGGCGAATGTAGTGGCTGTCTGTCTTGAGACAGCTGAGCTGGTAAATGATTCTCCAGGGCTTGCAGGGGATGGTGAACTCTCACTGCCTGTGGTTTGGGAAAGAATAGAAGAAAGCGTTGCCCGGTACAGATCTGAAATGGTGGTATAGACAGTTGGAGCCTCTATGAGAGTTGTGGTTTTTCTTTCAGAATCCGAGGCGCTGGGAGAGAGTCCTTTGGGAGTCGATGGGGAAAAAGAACTTGCATTTTGTGTGCTGTGGGTAGACTCAGGAGACAATGTCGGTGGTGAACCGTCTGCTGTGTTTAAGTAGGAAGTGGATTCTTCTGGGAAAGAGGTGTTTCCTTTTCCGGAATCACTGGAAGTAGTCGCGGTCTCCCTGGGACCTGAGACAGCAGGGTTGGTAAACGCCTCTCTGTGACTTGAAGTAGCTGAAAGAGTCCCAGTGTCGGTTGTATGCGGGGTGTCAGAAGCACCTGTTGATTCCGAAGCGTCGGAAATGGGTGTATACCTAGTTGAATGTTGTGTGAGAGTCGTGGCTATGGGCTCTGAAAGCGTTGAGGTGGGAGAGACTTTACTGGGGCCGAATGCGGAAGCAGGCCTTTCAGTTTCTGCACTATAAGGAGAGTCAGCAGCAAGTGTCAGTGTGGAAGAGTCTTTGGTGCTTGTGGAAAAAGGGGATCCTTGAGAAACAGAAGTAGTGATTTCTCCAGAAGGACCAGAAGAGGGAAGAGATTCACCGGGACTTGGTGTGCTTTCAGGCCTTCCATCGTCTTTGGTAGACGAGGTGCTAGACGAGCCTGTGGGTTGAGAAGAAAGGAAAACGGGGCTGTGATGTGTGGACGTCTCGGCGAATGTAGTGGCTGTCCGTCCTGGGACGGCTGAGCTGGTAAATGACTCTCCGGAGCTTACAGGGGATGCTGAACTCTCACCTCCAGTGGTTTGGGAAACAACAGAAGAAACCGTTGATATGTACAGATCAGGAACGGTGGTGTAGAGAGTTGGGGCCTCTGTGAGAATCGTGGTTGTTCTTTCAGATTCTGAGGCGCTGGGAGAGAGTCCTTTGGAAGTCGATGGGGAAAACGAACGTGCATTTTGTGTGCTGTGGGTAGACTCAGGAGACAATGTTGGTGACGACCCATCTGCTGTGGTTATGTTTGAAGTGGATTCTTCTGGGAAAGATGTGTTTCCTTTTCCATAACCACTGGAAGTAGTCAAGGTCTCACTGGGACCTGAGACAGCAGGGCTGGTAGATGCCTCTCCAGGACTTGAAGAAGCTGAAAAAGTTGCAGTATCCGTTGCAGGGGAGGTGTCCGAAGGAGCTGTCGATTGAGAAGTTTCAGAAATAGCTGTATACCGACTTGACTGCTGTGCGGGAGCCGTGGCTGTCAGCTCTGAAAGTGCCGATGTGGGAGAGACTTCAGTGGGGCCGGATGGGGAAGCAGGGCTTCCAGTTTCTGCGCTATGAGAAGAGTCAGTAGCAAGTGTCGGTGGGGAAAAGTCTTTGGTGGTTGTGGAAAAAAGGGATCCTTGAGAAAGAGAAGTAGTGATTTCTCCAGAAGGACTAGGGAAGGGAAGAGATTCACCGGGACTTGGTGTGATTGCAGGCCTTCCTTCGTCTCCGGTAGAGGAGGTGCTAGATGAATCTGTGGGTTGGGAAGAGAGGAGAACGGGGCTGTTAAGTGTGGACGTCTCGGCGAATGTGATGGCTGTCTGTCCTGCGACAGCTGAGCTGGTAAATGACTCTTCAGGGCTTGCAGGGGATGCTGAACTCTGACTGGCTGTGGTTTGGGAAACAGCAGAAGAAACCGTCGATTCGTACAGATCGGCAATGGTAGCGTAGATAGCTGGAGCCTCTGTGAGAGTTGTGGTTGTTGTCTCAGATTCCGAGGTTCTGGGAGAGAGTCCTTTGGGTGTCGCTGGGGAAGAAGAACTTGCATTTTCCGTGGCGTGCTTAGAGTCAGGAGAGAATGTTGGTGATGAACCGTCTGCTGTGGCTGTGTGGGAAGTGGATTCTTCTGGGAAAGATGTGTTTCCGTTTTCATAATCACTGGAAGGACTCAAGGTCTCACTGGGACCTGAGACAGCAGCATTGGTAGATGCCTCTCCAGGACTTGAAGAGGCTCCAAAAGTCTCATTGTCCCTTGTTTGGGAGGTCTCAGAGGGAGCCGTTGATGCGGAAGTGTCATAAATGGCTGTATACCGAGTTGACTGCTGTGTGAGAGCCGTAGCTGTTGACTCTGAAAACTCGGAGGTTGGAGAGACTTCACTGGGGCCGGATGGGGAAGCAGGCCTTGCAGTTTCTGCGCTATAAGAAGAGTCAGTAGCAAGTGTCGGTGTGGAAAAGTCTTTGGTGGTTGTGGAAGAAGTGGGTCCTTGAGAAAGAGAAGTAGTGATTTGTCCAGAGGGACCAGAAGAGGGAAGAGATTCACCGGGACTTGATGTGCTTGCAGACCTTCCATCATCTACGGTAGATGAGGTGCTAGATGAATCTACGGGTTGAGAAGAAAGGAAAACGGGGCCGTGATGTGTAGATGTCTCGGCGAATGTAGTGGCTGTCTGTCTTGAGACAGCTGAGCTGGTAAATGATTCTCCAGGGCTTGCAGGGGATGGTGAACTCTCACTGCCTGTGGTTTGGGAAAGAATAGAAGAAAGCGTTGCCCGGTACAGATCTGAAATGGTGGTATAGACAGTTGGAGCCTCTATGAGAGTTGTGGTTTTTCTTTCAGAATCCGAGGCGCTGGGAGAGAGTCCTTTGGGAGTCGATGGGGAAAAAGAACTTGCATTTTGTGTGCTGTGGGTAGACTCAGGAGACAATGTCGGTGGTGAACCGTCTGCTGTGGTTAAGTAGGAAGTGGATTCTTCTGGGAAAGAGGTGTTTCCTTTTCCGGAATCACTGGAAGTAGTCGCGGTCTCCCTGGGACCTGAGACAGCAGGTTTGGTAAACGCCTCTCTGTGACTTGAAGTAGCTGAAAGAGTCCCAGTGTCGGTTGTATGCGGGGTGTCAGAAGCACCTGTTGATTCCGAAGCGTCGGAAATGGGTGTATACTTAGTTGAATGCTGTGTGAGAGTCGTGGCTATGGGCTCTGAAAGCGTTGAGGTGGGAGAGACTTTACTGGGGCCGAATGCGGAAGCAGGCCTTTCAGTTTCTGCACTATAAGGAGAGTCAGCAGCAAGTGTCAGTGTGGAAGAGTCTTTGGTGCTTGTGGAAAAAGGGGATCCTTGAGAAACAGAAGTAGTGATTTCTCCAGAAGGACCAGAAGAGGGAAGAGATTCACCGGGACTTGGTGTGCTTTCAGGCCTTCCATCGTCTTTGGTAGACGAGGTGCTAGACGAGCCTGTGGGTTGAGAAGAAAGGAAAACGGGACTGTGATGTGTGGACGTCTCGGCGAATGTAGTGGCTGTCCGTCCTGCGACGGCTGAGCTGGTAAATGACTCTCCGGAGCTTACAGGGGATGCTGAACTCTCACCTCCAGTGGTTTGGGAAACAACAGAAGAAACCGTTGATATGTACAGATCAGGAACGGTGGTGTAGAGAGTTGGGGCCTCTGTGAGAATCGTGGTTGTTCTTTCAGATTCTGAGGCGCTGGGAGAGAGTCCTTTGGAAGTCGATGGGGAAAACGAACGTGCATTTTGTGTGCTGTGGGTAGACTCAGGAGACAATGTTGGTGACGACCCATCTGCTGTGGTTATGTTTGAAGTGGATTCTTCTGGGAAAGATGTGTTTCCTTTTCCATAACCACTGGAAGTAGTCAAGGTCTCACTGGGACCTGAGACAGCAGGGCTGGTAGATGCCTCTCCAGGACTTGAAGAAGCTGAAAAAGTTGCAGTATCCGTTGCAGGGAAGGTGTCCGAAGGAGCTGTCGATTGAGAAGTTTCAGAAATAGCTGTATACCGACTTGACTGCTGTGCGGGAGCCGTGGCTGTCAGCTCTGAAAGTGCCGATGTGGGAGAGACTTCAGTGGGGCCGGATGGGGAAGCAGGGCTTCCAGTTTCTGCGCTATGAGAAGGGTCAGTAGCAAGTGTCGGTGGGGAAAAGTCTTTGGTGGTTGTGGAAAAAAGGGATCCTTGAGAAAGAGAAGTAGTGATTTCTCCAGAAGGACTAGGGAAGGGAAGAGATTCACCGGGACTTGGTGTGCTTGCAGGCCTTCCTTCGTCTCCGGTAGAGGAGGTGCTAGATGAATCTGTGGGTTGGGAAGAAAAGAGAACGGGGCTGTTAAGTGTGGACGTCTCGGCGAATGTGATGGCTGTCTGTCCTGCGACAGCTGAGCTGGTAAATGACTCTTCAGGGCTTGCAGGGGATGCTGAACTCTGACTGGCTGTGGTTTGGGAAACAGCAGAAGAAACCGTCGATTCGTACAGATCGGCAATGGTAGCGTAGACAGCTGGAGCCTCTGTGAGAGTTGTGGTTGTTGTCTCAGATTCCGAGGTTCTGGGAGAGAGTCCTTTGGGTGTCGCTGGGGAAGAAGAACTTGCATTTTCCGTGGCGTGCTTAGAGTCAGGAGAGAATGTTGGTGATGAACCGTCTGCTGTGGCTGTGTGGGAAGTGGATTCTTCTGGGAAAGATGTGTTTCCGTTTTCATAATCACTGGAAGGACTCAAGGTCTCACTGGGACCTGAGACAGCAGCATTGGTAGATGCCTCTCCAGGACTTGAAGAGGCTCCAAAAGTCTCATTGTCCCTTGTTTGGGAGGTCTCAGAAGGAGCCGTTGATGCGGAAGTGTCATAAATGGCTGTATACCGAGTTGACTGCTGTGTGAGAGCCGTAGCTGTTGACTCTGAAAACTCGGAGGTTGGAGAGACTTCACTGGGGCCGGATGGGGAAGCAGGCCTTGCAGTTTCTGCGCTATAAGAAGAGTCAGTAGCAAGTGTCGGTGTGGAAAAGTCTTTGGTGGTTGTGGAAGAAGTGGGTCCTTGAGAAAGAGAAGTAGTGATTTGTCCAGAGGGACCAGAAGAGGGAAGAGATTCACCGGGACTTGATGTGCTTGCAGACCTTCCATCATCTACGGTAGACGAGGTGCTAGATGAATCTACGGGTTGAGAAGAAAGGAAAACGGGGCCGTGATGTGTAGATGTCTCGGCGAATGTAGTGGCTGTCTGTCTTGAGACAGCTGAGCTGGTAAATGATTCTCCAGGGCTTGCAGGGGATGGTGAACTCTCACTGCCTGTGGTTTGGGAAAGAATAGAAGAAAGCGTTGCCCGGTACAGATCTGAAATGGTGGTATAGACAGTTGGAGCCTCTATGAGAGTTGTGGTTTTTCTTTCAGAATCCGAGGCGCTGGGAGAGAGTCCTTTGGGAGTCGATGGGGAAAAAGAACTTGCATTTTGTGTGCTGTGGGTAGACTCAGGAGACAATGTCGGTGGTGAACCGTCTGCTGTGTTTAAGTAGGAAGTGGATTCTTCTGGGAAAGAGGTGTTTCCTTTTCCGGAATCACTGGAAGTAGTCGAGGTCTCCCTGGGACCTGAGACAGCAGGGTTGGTAAACGCCTCTCTGTGACTTGAAGTAGCTGAAAGAGTCCCAGTGTCGGTTGTATGCGGGGTGTCAGAAGCACCTGTTGATTCCGAAGCGTCGGAAATGGGTGTATACCTAGTTGAATGCTGTGTGAGAGTCGTGGCTATGGGCTCTGAAAGCGTTGAGGTGGGAGAGACTTTACTGGGGCCGAATGCGGAAGCAGGCCTTTCAGTTTCTGCACTATAAGGAGAGTCAGCAGCAAGTGTCAGTGTGGAAGAGTCTTTGGTGCTTGTGGAAAAAGGGGATCCTTGAGAAACAGAAGTAGTGATTTCTCCAGAAGGACCAGAAGAGGGAAGAGATTCACCGGGACTTGGTGTGCTTTCAGGCCTTCCATCGTCTTTGGTAGACGAGGTGCTAGACGAGCCTGTGGGTTGAGAAGAAAGGAAAACGGGGCTGTGATGTGTGGACGTCTCGGCGAATGTAGTGGCTGTCCGTCCTGAGACGGCTGAGCTGGTAAATGACTCTCCGGAGCTTACAGGGGATGCTGAACTCTCACCTCCAGTGGTTTGGGAAACAACAGAAGAAACCGTTGATATGTACAGATCAGGAACGGTGGTGTAGAGAGTTGGGGCCTCTGTGAGAATCGTGGTTGTTCTTTCAGATTCTGAGGCGCTGGGAGAGAGTCCTTTGGAAGTCGATGGGGAAAACGAACGTGCATTTTGTGTGCTGTGGGTAGACTCAGGAGACAATGTTGGTGACGACCCATCTGCTGTGGTTATGTTTGAAGTGGATTCTTCTGGGAAAGATGTGTTTCCTTTTCCATAACCACTGGAAGTAGTCAAGGTCTCACTGGGACCTGAGACAGCAGGGCTGGTAGATGCCTCTCCAGGACTTGAAGAAGCTGAAAAAGTTGCAGTATCCGTTGCAGGGGAGGTGTCCGAAGGAGCTGTCGATTGAGAAGTTTCAGAAATAGCTGTATACCGACTTGACTGCTGTGCGGGAGCCGTGGCTGTCAGCTCTGAAAGTGCCGATGTGGGAGAGACTTCAGTGGGGCCGGATGGGGAAGCAGGGCTTCCAGTTTCTGCGCTATGAGAAGAGTCAGTAGCAAGTGTCGGTGGGGAAAAGTCTTTGGTGGTTGTGGAAAAAAGGGATCCTTGAGAAAGAGAAGTAGTGATTTCTCCAGAAGGACTAGGGAAGGGAAGAGATTCACCGGGACTTGGTGTGATTGCAGGCCTTCCTTCGTCTCCGGTAGAGGAGGTGCTAGATGAATCTGTGGGTTGGGAAGAGAGGAGAACGGGGCTGTTAAGTGTGGACGTCTCGGCGAATGTGATGGCTGTCTGTCCTGCGACAGCTGAGCTGGTAAATGACTCTTCAGGGCTTGCAGGGGATGCTGAACTCTGACTGGCTGTGGTTTGGGAAACAGCAGAAGAAACCGTCGATTCGTACAGATCGGCAATGGTAGCGTAGATAGCTGGAGCCTCTGTGAGAGTTGTGGTTGTTGTCTCAGATTCCGAGGTTCTGGGAGAGAGTCCTTTGGGTGTCGCTGGGGAAGAAGAACTTGCATTTTCCGTGGCGTGCTTAGAGTCAGGAGAGAATGTTGGTGATGAACCGTCTGCTGTGGCTGTGTGGGAAGTGGATTCTTCTGGGAAAGATGTGTTTCCGTTTTCATAATCACTGGAAGGACTCAAGGTCTCACTGGGACCTGAGACAGCAGCATTGGTAGATGCCTCTCCAGGACTTGAAGAGGCTCCAAAAGTCTCATTGTCCCTTGTTTGGGAGGTCTCAGAGGGAGCCGTTGATGCGGAAGTGTCATAAATGGCTGTATACCGAGTTGACTGCTGTGTGAGAGCCGTAGCTGTTGACTCTGAAAACTCGGAGGTTGGAGAGACTTCACTGGGGCCGGATGGGGAAGCAGGCCTTGCAGTTTCTGCGCTATAAGAAGAGTCAGTAGCAAGTGTCGGTGTGGAAAAGTCTTTGGTGGTTGTGGAAGAAGTGGGTCCTTGAGAAAGAGAAGTAGTGATTTGTCCAGAGGGACCAGAAGAGGGAAGAGATTCACCGGGACTTGATGTGCTTGCAGACCTTCCATCATCTACGGTAGATGAGGTGCTAGATGAATCTACGGGTTGAGAAGAAAGGAAAACGGGGCCGTGATGTGTAGATGTCTCGGCGAATGTAGTGGCTGTCTGTCTTGAGACAGCTGAGCTGGTAAATGATTCTCCAGGGCTTGCAGGGGATGGTGAACTCTCACTGCCTGTGGTTTGGGAAAGAATAGAAGAAAGCGTTGCCCGGTACAGATCTGAAATGGTGGTATAGACAGTTGGAGCCTCTATGAGAGTTGTGGTTTTTCTTTCAGAATCCGAGGCGCTGGGAGAGAGTCCTTTGGGAGTCGATGGGGAAAAAGAACTTGCATTTTGTGTGCTGTGGGTAGACTCAGGAGACAATGTCGGTGGTGAACCGTCTGCTGTGTTTAAGTAGGAAGTGGATTCTTCTGGGAAAGAGGTGTTTCCTTTTCCGGAATCACTGGAAGTAGTCGAGGTCTCCCTGGGACCTGAGACAGCAGGGTTGGTAAACGCCTCTCTGTGACTTGAAGTAGCTGAAAGAGTCCCAGTGTCGGTTGTATGCGGGGTGTCAGAAGCACCTGTTGATTCCGAAGCGTCGGAAATGGGTGTATACCTAGTTGAATGCTGTGTGAGAGTCGTGGCTATGGGCTCTGAAAGCGTTGAGGTGGGAGAGACTTTACTGGGGCCGAATGCGGAAGCAGGCCTTTCAGTTTCTGCACTATAAGGAGAGTCAGCAGCAAGTGTCAGTGTGGAAGAGTCTTTGGTGCTTGTGGAAAAAGGGGATCCTTGAGAAACAGAAGTAGTGATTTCTCCAGAAGGACCAGAAGAGGGAAGAGATTCACCGGGACTTGGTGTGCTTTCAGGCCTTCCATCGTCTTTGGTAGACGAGGTGCTAGACGAGCCTGTGGGTTGAGAAGAAAGGAAAACGGGGCTGTGATGTGTGGACGTCTCGGCGAATGTAGTGGCTGTCCGTCCTGAGACGGCTGAGCTGGTAAATGACTCTCCGGAGCTTACAGGGGATGCTGAACTCTCACCTCCAGTGGTTTGGGAAACAACAGAAGAAACCGTTGATATGTACAGATCAGGAACGGTGGTGTAGAGAGTTGGGGCCTCTGTGAGAATCGTGGTTGTTCTTTCAGATTCTGAGGCACTGGGAGAGAGTCCTTTGGAAGTCGATGGGGAAAACGAACGTGCATTTTGTGTGCTGTGGGTAGACTCAGGAGACAATGTTGGTGACGACCCATCTGCTGTGGTTATGTTTGAAGTGGATTCTTCTGGGAAAGATGTGTTTCCTTTTCCATAACCACTGGAAGTAGTCAAGGTCTCACTGGGACCTGAGACAGCAGGGCTGGTAGATGCCTCTCCAGGACTTGAAGAAGCTGAAAAAGTTGCAGTATCCGTTGCAGGGGAGGTGTCCGAAGGAGCTGTCGATTGAGAAGTTTCAGAAATAGCTGTATACCGACTTGACTGCTGTGCGGGAGCCGTGGCTGTCAGCTCTGAAAGTGCCGATGTGGGAGAGACTTCAGTGGGGCCGGATGGGGAAGCAGGGCTTCCAGTTTCTGCGCTATGAGAAGAGTCAGTAGCAAGTGTCGGTGGGGAAAAGTCTTTGGTGGTTGTGGAAAAAAGGGATCCTTGAGAAAGAGAAGTAGTGATTTCTCCAGAAGGACTAGGGAAGGGAAGAGATTCACCGGGACTTGGTGTGATTGCAGGCCTTCCTTCGTCTCCGGTAGAGGAGGTGCTAGATGAATCTGTGGGTTGGGAAGAGAGGAGAACGGGGCTGTTAAGTGTGGACGTCTCGGCGAATGTGATGGCTGTCTGTCCTGCGACAGCTGAGCTGGTAAATGACTCTTCAGGGCTTGCAGGGGATGCTGAACTCTGACTGGCTGTGGTTTGGGAAACAGCAGAAGAAACCGTCGATTCGTACAGATCGGCAATGGTAGCGTAGATAGCTGGAGCCTCTGTGAGAGTTGTGGTTGTTGTCTCAGATTCCGAGGTTCTGGGAGAGAGTCCTTTGGGTGTCGCTGGGGAAGAAGAACTTGCATTTTCCGTGGCGTGCTTAGAGTCAGGAGAGAATGTTGGTGATGAACCGTCTGCTGTGGCTGTGTGGGAAGTGGATTCTTCTGGGAAAGATGTGTTTCCGTTTTCATAATCACTGGAAGGACTCAAGGTCTCACTGGGACCTGAGACAGCAGCATTGGTAGATGCCTCTCCAGGACTTGAAGAGGCTCCAAAAGTCTCATTGTCCCTTGTTTGGGAGGTCTCAGAGGGAGCCGTTGATGCGGAAGTGTCATAAATGGCTGTATACCGAGTTGACTGCTGTGTGAGAGCCGTAGCTGTTGACTCTGAAAACTCGGAGGTTGGAGAGACTTCACTGGGGCCGGATGGGGAAGCAGGCCTTGCAGTTTCTGCGCTATAAGAAGAGTCAGTAGCAAGTGTCGGTGTGGAAAAGTCTTTGGTGGTTGTGGAAGAAGTGGGTCCTTGAGAAAGAGAAGTAGTGATTTGTCCAGAGGGACCAGAAGAGGGAAGAGATTCACCGGGACTTGATGTGCTTGCAGACCTTCCATCATCTACGGTAGATGAGGTGCTAGATGAATCTACGGGTTGAGAAGAAAGGAAAACGGGGCCGTGATGTGTAGATGTCTCGGCGAATGTAGTGGCTGTCTGTCTTGAGACAGCTGAGCTGGTAAATGATTCTCCAGGGCTTGCAGGGGATGGTGAATTCTCACTGCCTGTGGTTTGGGAAAGAATAGAAGAAAGCGTTGCCCGGTACAGATCTGAAATGGTGGTATAGACAGTTGGAGCCTCTATGAGAGTTGTGGTTTTTCTTTCAGAATCCGAGGCGCTGGGAGAGAGTCCTTTGGGAGTCGATGGGGAAAAAGAACTTGCATTTTGTGTGCTGTGGGTAGACTCAGGAGACAATGTCGGTGGTGAACCGTCTGCTGTGGTTAAGTAGGAAGTGGATTCTTCTGGGAAAGAGGTGTTTCCTTTTCCGGAATCACTGGAAGTAGTCGCGGTCTCCCTGGGACCTGAGACAGCAGGGTTGGTAAATGCCTCTCTGTGACTTGAAGTAGCTGAAAGAGTCCCAGTGTCGGTTGTATGCGGGGTGTCAGAAGCACCTGTTGATTCCGAAGCGTCGGAAATGGGTGTATACCTAGTTGAATGCTGTGTGAGAGTCGTGGCTATGGGCTCTGAAAGCGTTGAGGTGGGAGAGACTTTACTGGGGCCGAATGCGGAAGCAGGCCTTTCAGTTTCTGCACTATAAGGAGAGTCAGCAGCAAGTGTCAGTGTGGAAGAGTCTTTGGTGCTTGTGGAAAAAGGGGATCCTTGAGAAACAGAAGTAGTGATTTCTCCAGAAGGACCAGAAGAGGGAAGAGATTCACCGGGACTTGGTGTGCTTTCAGGCCTTCCATCGTCTTTGGTAGACGAGGTGCTAGACGAGCCTGTGGGTTGAGAAGAAAGGAAAACGGGGCTGTGATGTGTGGACGTCTCGGCGAATGTAGTGGCTGTCCGTTCTGAGACGGCTGAGCTGGTAAATGACTCTCCGGAGCTTACAGGGGATGCTGAACTCTCACCTCCAGTGGTTTGGGAAACAACAGAAGAAACCGTTGATATGTACAGATCAGGAACGGTGGTGTAGAGAGTTGGGGCCTCTGTGAGAATCGTGGTTGTTCTTTCAGATTCTGAGGCGCTGGGAGAGAGTCCTTTGGAAGTCGATGGGGAAAACGAACGTGCATTTTGTGTGCTGTGGGTAGACTCAGGAGACAATGTTGGTGACGACCCATCTGCTGTGGTTATGTTTGAAGTGGATTCTTCTGGGAAAGATGTGTTTCCTTTTCCATAACCACTGGAAGTAGTCAAGGTCTCACTGGGACCTGAGACAGCAGGGCTGGTAGATGCCTCTCCAGGACTTGAAGAAGCTGAAAAAGTTGCAGTATCCGTTGCAGGGGAGGTGTCCGAAGGAGCTGTCGATTGAGAAGTTTCAGAAATAGCTGTATACCGACTTGACTGCTGTGCGGGAGCCGTGGCTGTCAGCTCTGAAAGTGCCGATGTGGGAGAGACTTCAGTGGGGCCGGATGGGGAAGCAGGGCTTCCAGTTTCTGCGCTATGAGAAGAGTCAGTAGCAAGTGTCGGTGGGGAAAAGTCTTTGGTGGTTGTGGAAAAAAGGGATCCTTGAGAAAGAGAAGTAGTGATTTCTCCAGAAGGACTAGGGAAGGGAAGAGATTCACCGGGACTTGGTGTGATTGCAGGCCTTCCTTCGTCTCCGGTAGAGGAGGTGCTAGATGAATCTGTGGGTTGGGAAGAGAGGAGAACGGGGCTGTTAAGTGTGGACGTCTCGGCGAATGTGATGGCTGTCTGTCCTGCGACAGCTGAGCTGGTAAATGACTCTTCAGGGCTTGCAGGGGATGCTGAACTCTGACTGGCTGTGGTTTGGGAAACAGCAGAAGAAACCGTCGATTCGTACAGATCGGCAATGGTAGCGTAGATAGCTGGAGCCTCTGTGAGAGTTGTGGTTGTTGTCTCAGATTCCGAGGTTCTGGGAGAGAGTCCTTTGGGTGTCGCTGGGGAAGAAGAACTTGCATTTTCCGTGGCGTGCTTAGAGTCAGGAGAGAATGTTGGTGATGAACCGTCTGCTGTGGCTGTGTGGGAAGTGGATTCTTCTGGGAAAGATGTGTTTCCGTTTTCATAATCACTGGAAGGACTCAAGGTCTCACTGGGACCTGAGACAGCAGCATTGGTAGATGCCTCTCCAGGACTTGAAGAGGCTCCAAAAGTCTCATTGTCCCTTGTTTGGGAGGTCTCAGAGGGAGCCGTTGATGCGGAAGTGTCATAAATGGCTGTATACCGAGTTGACTGCTGTGTGAGAGCCGTAGCTGTTGACTCTGAAAACTCGGAGGTTGGAGAGACTTCACTGGGGCCGGATGGGGAAGCAGGCCTTGCAGTTTCTGCGCTATAAGAAGAGTCAGTAGCAAGTGTCGGTGTGGAAAAGTCTTTGGTGGTTGTGGAAGAAGTGGGTCCTTGAGAAAGAGAAGTAGTGATTTGTCCAGAGGGACCAGAAGAGGGAAGAGATTCACCGGGACTTGATGTGCTTGCAGACCTTCCATCATCTACGGTAGATGAGGTGCTAGATGAATCTACGGGTTGAGAAGAAAGGAAAACGGGGCCGTGATGTGTAGATGTCTCGGCGAATGTAGTGGCTGTCTGTCTTGAGACAGCTGAGCTGGTAAATGATTCTCCAGGGCTTGCAGGGGATGGTGAACTCTCACTGCCTGTGGTTTGGGAAAGAATAGAAGAAAGCGTTGCCCGGTACAGATCTGAAATGGTGGTATAGACAGTTGGAGCCTCTATGAGAGTTGTGGTTTTTCTTTCAGAATCCGAGGCGCTGGGAGAGAGTCCTTTGGGAGTCGATGGGGAAAAAGAACTTGCATTTTGTGTGCTGTGGGTAGACTCAGGAGACAATGTCGGTGGTGAACCGTCTGCTGTGGTTAAGTAGGAAGTGGATTCTTCTGGGAAAGAGGTGTTTCCTTTTCCGGAATCACTGGAAGTAGTCGCGGTCTCCCTGGGACCTGAGACAGCAGGGTTGGTAAATGCCTCTCTGTGACTTGAAGTAGCTGAAAGAGTCCCAGTGTCGGTTGTATGCGGGGTGTCAGAAGCACCTGTTGATTCCGAAGCGTCGGAAATGGGTGTATACCTAGTTGAATGCTGTGTGAGAGTCGTGGCTATGGGCTCTGAAAGCGTTGAGGTGGGAGAGACTTTACTGGGGCCGAATGCGGAAGCAGGCCTTTCAGTTTCTGCACTATAAGGAGAGTCAGCAGCAAGTGTCAGTGTGGAAGAGTCTTTGGTGCTTGTGGAAAAAGGGGATCCTTGAGAAACAGAAGTAGTGATTTCTCCAGAAGGACCAGAAGAGGGAAGAGATTCACCGGGACTTGGTGTGCTTTCAGGCCTTCCATCGTCTTTGGTAGACGAGGTGCTAGACGAGCCTGTGGGTTGAGAAGAAAGGAAAACGGGACTGTGATGTGTGGACGTCTCGGCGAATGTAGTGGCTGTCCGTCCTGAGACGGCTGAGCTGGTAAATGACTCTCCGGAGCTTACAGGGGATGCTGAACTCTCACCTCCAGTGGTTTGGGAAACAACAGAAGAAACCGTTGATATGTACAGATCAGGAACGGTGGTGTAGAGAGTTGGGGCCTCTGTGAGAATCGTGGTTGTTCTTTCAGATTCTGAGGCGCTGGGAGAGAGTCCTTTGGAAGTCGATGGGGAAAACGAACGTGCATTTTGTGTGCTGTGGGTAGACTCAGGAGACAATGTTGGTGACGACCCATCTGCTGTGGTTATGTTTGAAGTGGATTCTTCTGGGAAAGATGTGTTTCCTTTTCCATAACCACTGGAAGTAGTCAAGGTCTCACTGGGACCTGAGACAGCAGGGCTGGTAGATGCCTCTCCAGGACTTGAAGAAGCTGAAAAAGTTGCAGTATCCGTTGCAGGGGAGGTGTCCGAAGGAGCTGTCGATTGAGAAGTTTCAGAAATAGCTGTATACCGACTTGACTGCTGTGCGGGAGCCGTGGCTGTCAGCTCTGAAAGTGCCGATGTGGGAGAGACTTCAGTGGGGCCGGATGGGGAAGCAGGGCTTCCAGTTTCTGCGCTATGAGAAGAGTCAGTAGCAAGTGTCGGTGGGGAAAAGTCTTTGGTGGTTGTGGAAAAAAGGGATCCTTGAGAAAGAGAAGTAGTGATTTCTCCAGAAGGACTAGGGAAGGGAAGAGATTCACCGGGACTTGGTGTGATTGCAGGCCTTCCTTCGTCTCCGGTAGAGGAGGTGCTAGATGAATCTGTGGGTTGGGAAGAGAGGAGAACGGGGCTGTTAAGTGTGGACGTCTCGGCGAATGTGATGGCTGTCTGTCCTGCGACAGCTGAGCTGGTAAATGACTCTTCAGGGCTTGCAGGGGATGCTGAACTCTGACTGGCTGTGGTTTGGGAAACAGCAGAAGAAACCGTCGATTCGTACAGATCGGCAATGGTAGCGTAGATAGCTGGAGCCTCTGTGAGAGTTGTGGTTGTTGTCTCAGATTCCGAGGTTCTGGGAGAGAGTCCTTTGGGTGTCGCTGGGGAAGAAGAACTTGCATTTTCCGTGGCGTGCTTAGAGTCAGGAGAGAATGTTGGTGATGAACCGTCTGCTGTGGCTGTGTGGGAAGTGGATTCTTCTGGGAAAGATGTGTTTCCGTTTTCATAATCACTGGAAGGACTCAAGGTCTCACTGGGACCTGAGACAGCAGCATTGGTAGATGCCTCTCCAGGACTTGAAGAGGCTCCAAAAGTCTCATTGTCCCTTGTTTGGGAGGTCTCAGAGGGAGCCGTTGATGCGGAAGTGTCATAAATGGCTGTATACCGAGTTGACTGCTGTGTGAGAGCCGTAGCTGTTGACTCTGAAAACTCGGAGGTTGGAGAGACTTCACTGGGGCCGGATGGGGAAGCAGGCCTTGCAGTTTCTGCGCTATAAGAAGAGTCAGTAGCAAGTGTCGGTGTGGAAAAGTCTTTGGTGGTTGTGGAAGAAGTGGGTCCTTGAGAAAGAGAAGTCGTGATTTGTCCAGAGGGACCAGAAGAGGGAAGAGATTCACCGGGGCTTGATGTGCTTGCAGACCTTCCATCATCTACGGTAGACGAGGTGCTAGATGAATCTACAGGTTGAGAAGAAAGGAAAACGGGGCCGTGATGTGTAGATGTCTCGGCAAATGTAGTGG
The DNA here is from genome assembly GCF_030014295.1 of Loxodonta africana. Classification (NCBI taxonomy): domain Eukaryota; kingdom Metazoa; phylum Chordata; class Mammalia; order Proboscidea; family Elephantidae; genus Loxodonta; species Loxodonta africana. The sequence goes on along the minus strand of NC_087353.1, from coordinate 88,502,993 downwards.
CTGTCTGTCTTGAGACAGCTGAGCTGGTAAATGATTCTCCAGGGCTTGCAGGGGATGGTGAACTCTCACTGCCTGTGGTGTGGGAAAGAATAGAAGAAAGCGTTGCCCGGTACAGATCTGAAATGGTGGTATAGACAGTTGGAGCCTCTATGAGAGTTGTGGTTTTTCTTTCAGAATCCGAGGCGCTGGGAGAGAGTCCTTTGGGAGTCGATGGGGAAAAAGAACTTGCATTTTGTGTGCTGTGGGTAGACTCAGGAGACAATGTCGGTGGTGAACCGTCTGCTGTGGTTAAGTAGGAAGTGGATTCTTCTGGGAAAGAGGTGTTTCCTTTTCCCGAATCACTGGAAGTAGTCGCGGTCTCCCTGGGACCTGAGACAGCAGGGTTGGTAAACGCCTCTCTGTGACTTGAAGTAGCTGAAAGAGTCCCAGTGTCGGTTGTATGCGGGGTGTCAGAAGCACCTGTTGATTCCGAAGCGTCGGAAATGGGTGTATACCTAGTTGAATGCTGTGTGAGAGTCGTGGCTATGGGCTCTGAAAGCGTTGAGGTGGGAGAGACTTTACTGGGGCCGAATGCGGAAGCAGGCCTTTCAGTTTCTGCACTATAAGGAGAGTCAGCAGCAAGTGTCAGTGTGGAAGAGTCTTTGGTGCTTGTGGAAAAAGGGGATCCTTGAGAAACAGAAGTAGTGATTTCTCCAGAAGGACCAGAAGAGGGAAGAGATTCACCGGGACTTGGTGTGCTTTCAGGCCTTCCATCGTCTTTGGTAGACGAGGTGCTAGACGAGCCTGTGGGTTGAGAAGAAAGGAAAACGGGGCTGTGATGTGTGGACGTCTTGGCGAATGTAGTGGCTGTCCGTCCTGAGACGGCTGAGCTGGTAAATGACTCTCCGGAGCTTACAGGGGATGCTGAACTCTCACCTCCAGTGGTTTGGGAAACAACAGAAGAAACCGTTGATATGTACAGATCAGGAACGGTGGTGTAGAGAGTTGGGGCCTCTGTGAGAATCGTGGTTGTTCTTTCAGATTCTGAGGCGCTGGGAGAGAGTCCTTTGGAAGTCGATGGGGAAAACGAACGTGCATTTTGTGTGCTGTGGGTAGACTCAGGAGACAATGTTGGTGACGACCCATCTGCTGTGGTTATGTTTGAAGTGGATTCTTCTGGGAAAGATGTGTTTCCTTTTCCATAACCACTGGAAGTAGTCAAGGTCTCACTGGGACCTGAGACAGCAGGGCTGGTAGATGCCTCTCCAGGACTTGAAGAAGCTGAAAAAGTTGCAGTATCCGTTGCAGGGGAGGTGTCCGAAGGAGCTGTCGATTGAGAAGTTTCAGAAATAGCTGTATACCGACTTGACTGCTGTGCGGGAGCCGTGGCTGTCAGCTCTGAAAGTGCCGATGTGGGAGAGACTTCAGTGGGGCCGGATGGGGAAGCAGGGCTTCCAGTTTCTGCGCTATGAGAAGAGTCAGTAGCAAGTGTCGGTGGGGAAAAGTCTTTGGTGGTTGTGGAAAAAGGGGATCCTTGAGAAAGAGAAGTAGTGATTTCTCCAGAAGGACTAGGGAAGGGAAGAGATTCACCGGGACTTGGTGTGCTTGCAGGCCTTCCTTCGTCTCCGGTAGAGGAGGTGCTAGATGAATCTGTGGGTTGGGAAGAAAGGAGAACGGGGCTGTTAAGTGTGGACGTCTCGGCGAATGTGATGGCTGTCTGTCCTGCGACAGCTGAGCTGGTAAATGACTCTTCAGGGCTTGCAGGGGATGCTGAACTCTGACTGGCTGTGGTTTGGGAAACAACAGAAGAAACCGTCGATTCGTACAGATCGGCAACGGTAGCGTAGACAGCTGGAGCCTCTGTGAGAGTTGTGGTTGTTGTCTCAGATTCCGAGGTTCTGGGAGAGAGTCCTTTGGGTGTCGCTGGGGAAGAAGAACTTGCATTTTCCGTGGCGTGCTTAGAGTCAGGAGAGAATGTTGGTGATGAACCGTCTGCTGTGGCTGTGTGGGAAGTGGATTCTTCTGGGAAAGATGTGTTTCCGTTTTCATAATCACTGGAAGGACTCAAGGTCTCACTGGGACCTGAGACAGCAGCATTGGTAGATGCCTCTCCAGGACTTGAAGAGGCTCCAAAAGTCTCATTGTCCCTTGTTTGGGAGGTCTCAGAAGGAGCCGTTGATGCGGAAGTGTCATAAATGGCTGTATACCGAGTTGACTGCTGTGTGAGAGCCGTAGCTGTTGACTCTGAAAACTCGGAGATTGGAGAGACTTCACTGGGGCCGGATGGGGAAGCAGGCCTTGCAGTTTCTGCGCTATAAGAAGAGTCAGTAGCAAGTGTCGGTGTGGAAAAGTCTTTGGTGGTTGTGGAAGAAGTGGGTCCTTGAGAAAGAGAAGTCGTGATTTGTCCAGAGGGACCAGAAGAGGGAAGAGATTCACCGGGGCTTGATGTGCTTGCAGACCTTCCATCATCTACGGTAGACGAGGTGCTAGATGAATCTACAGGTTGAGAAGAAAGGAAAACGGGGCCGTGATGTGTAGATGTCTCGGCGAATGTAGTGGCTGTCTGTCTTGAGACAGCTGAGCTGGTAAATGATTCTCCAGGGCTTGCAGGGGATGGTGAACTCTCACTGCCTGTGGTTTGGGAAAGAATAGAAGAAAGCGTTGCCCGGTACAGATCTGAAATGGTGGTATAGACAGTTGGAGCCTCTATGAGAGTTGTGGTTTTTCTTTCAGAATCCGAGGCGCTGGGAGAGAGTCCTTTGGGAGTCGATGGGGAAAAAGAACTTGCATTTTGTGTGCTGTGGGTAGACTCAGGAGACAATGTCGGTGGTGAACCGTCTGCTGTGGTTAAGTAGGAAGTGGATTCTTCTGGGAAAGAGGTGTTTCCTTTTCCGGAATCACTGGAAGTAGTCGCGGTCTCCCTGGGACCTGAGACAGCAGGGTTGGTAAACGCCTCTCTGTGACTTGAAGTAGCTGAAAGAGTCCCAGTGTCGGTTGTATGCGGGGTGTCAGAAGCACCTGTTGATTCCGAAGCGTCGGAAATGGGTGTATACCTAGTTGAATGCTGTGTGAGAGTCGTGGCTATGGGCTCTGAAAGCGTTGAGGTGGGAGAGACTTTACTGGGGCCGAATGCGGAAGCAGGCCTTTCAGTTTCTGCACTATAAGGAGAGTCAGCAGCAAGTGTCAGTGTGGAAGAGTCTTTGGTGCTTGTGGAAAAAGGGGATCCTTGAGAAACAGAAGTAGTGATTTCTCCAGAAGGACCAGAAGAGGGAAGAGATTCACCGGGACTTGGTGTGCTTTCAGGCCTTCCATCGTCTTTGGTAGACGAGGTGCTAGACGAGCCTGTGGGTTGAGAAGAAAGGAAAACGGGGCTGTGATGTGTGGACGTCTCGGCGAATGTAGTGGCTGTCCGTTCTGAGACGGCTGAGCTGGTAAATGACTCTCCGGAGCTTACAGGGGATGCTGAACTCTCACCTCCAGTGGTTTGGGAAACAACAGAAGAAACCGTTGATATGTACAGATCAGGAACGGTGGTGTAGAGAGTTGGGGCCTCTGTGAGAATCGTGGTTGTTCTTTCAGATTCTGAGGCGCTGGGAGAGAGTCCTTTGGAAGTCGATGGGGAAAACGAACGTGCATTTTGTGTGCTGTGGGTAGACTCAGGAGACAATGTTGGTGACGACCCATCTGCTGTGGTTATGTTTGAAGTGGATTCTTCTGGGAAAGATGTGTTTCCTTTTCCATAACCACTGGAAGTAGTCAAGGTCTCACTGGGACCTGAGACAGCAGGGCTGGTAGATGCCTCTCCAGGACTTGAAGAAGCTGAAAAAGTTGCAGTATCCGTTGCAGGGGAGGTGTCCGAAGGAGCTGTCGATTGAGAAGTTTCAGAAATAGCTGTATACCGACTTGACTGCTGTGCGGGAGCCGTGGCTGTCAGCTCTGAAAGTGCCGATGTGGGAGAGACTTCAGTGGGGCCGGATGGGGAAGCAGGGCTTCCAGTTTCTGCGCTATAAGAAGAGTCAGTAGCAAGTGTCGGTGGGGAAAAGTCTTTGGTGGTTGTGGAAAAAGGGGATCCTTGAGAAAGAGAAGTAGTGATTTCTCCAGAAGGACTAGGGAAGGGAAGAGATTCACCGGGACTTGGTGTGCTTGCAGGCCTTCCTTCGTCTCCGGTAGAGGAGGTGCTAGATGAATCTGTGGGTTGGGAAGAAAGGAGAACGGGGCTGTTAAGTGTGGACGTCTCGGCGAATGTGATGGCTGTCTGTCCTGCGACAGCTGAGCTGGTAAATGACTCTTCAGGGCTTGCAGGGGATGCTGAACTCTGACTGGCTGTGGTTTGGGAAACAACAGAAGAAACCGTCGATTCGTACAGATCGGCAACGGTAGCGTAGACAGCTGGAGCCTCTGTGAGAGTTGTGGTTGTTGTCTCAGATTCCGAGGTTCTGGGAGAGAGTCCTTTGGGTGTCGCTGGGGAAGAAGAACTTGCATTTTCCGTGGCGTGCTTAGAGTCAGGAGAGAATGTTGGTGATGAACCGTCTGCTGTGGCTGTGTGGGAAGTGGATTCTTCTGGGAAAGATGTGTTTCCGTTTTCATAATCACTGGAAGGACTCAAGGTCTCACTGGGACCTGAGACAGCAGCATTGGTAGATGCCTCTCCAGGACTTGAAGAGGCTCCAAAAGTCTCATTGTCCCTTGTTTGGGAGGTCTCAGAAGGAGCCGTTGATGCGGAAGTGTCATAAATGGCTGTATACCGAGTTGACTGCTGTGTGAGAGCCGTAGCTGTTGACTCTGAAAACTCGGAGGTTGGAGAGACTTCACTGGGGCCGGATGGGGAAGCAGGCCTTGCAGTTTCTGCGCTATAAGAAGAGTCAGTAGCAAGTGTCGGTGTGGAAAAGTCTTTGGTGGTTGTGGAAGAAGTGGGTCCTTGAGAAAGAGAAGTCGTGATTTGTCCAGAGGGACCAGAAGAGGGAAGAGATTCACCGGGGCTTGATGTGCTTGCAGACCTTCCATCATCTACGGTAGACGAGGTGCTAGATGAATCTACAGGTTGAGAAGAAAGGAAAACGGGGCCGTGATGTGTAGATGTCTCGGCAAATGTAGTGGCTGTCTGTCTTGAGACAGCTGAGCTGGTAAATGATTCTCCAGGGCTTGCAGGGGATGGTGAACTCTCACTGCCTGTGGTGTGGGAAAGAATAGAAGAAAGCGTTGCCCGGTACAGATCTGAAATGGTGGTATAGACAGTTGGAGCCTCTATGAGAGTTGTGGTTTTTCTTTCAGAATCCGAGGCGCTGGGAGAGAGTCCTTTGGGAGTCGATGGGGAAAAAGAACTTGCATTTTGTGTGCTGTGGGTAGACTCAGGAGACAATGTCGGTGGTGAACCGTCTGCTGTGGTTAAGTAGGAAGTGGATTCTTCTGGGAAAGAGGTGTTTCCTTTTCCCGAATCACTGGAAGTAGTCGCGGTCTCCCTGGGACCTGAGACAGCAGGGTTGGTAAACGCCTCTCTGTGACTTGAAGTAGCTGAAAGAGTCCCAGTGTCGGTTGTATGCGGGGTGTCAGAAGCACCTGTTGATTCCGAAGCGTCGGAAATGGGTGTATACCTAGTTGAATGCTGTGTGAGAGTCGTGGCTATGGGCTCTGAAAGCGTTGAGGTGGGAGAGACTTTACTGGGGCCGAATGCGGAAGCAGGCCTTTCAGTTTCTGCACTATAAGGAGAGTCAGCAGCAAGTGTCAGTGTGGAAGAGTCTTTGGTGCTTGTGGAAAAAGGGGATCCTTGAGAAACAGAAGTAGTGATTTCTCCAGAAGGACCAGAAGAGGGAAGAGATTCACCGGGACTTGGTGTGCTTTCAGGCCTTCCATCGTCTTTGGTAGACGAGGTGCTAGACGAGCCTGTGGGTTGAGAAGAAAGGAAAACGGGGCTGTGATGTGTGGACGTCTTGGCGAATGTAGTGGCTGTCCGTCCTGAGACGGCTGAGCTGGTAAATGACTCTCCGGAGCTTACAGGGGATGCTGAACTCTCACCTCCAGTGGTTTGGGAAACAACAGAAGAAACCGTTGATATGTACAGATCAGGAACGGTGGTGTAGAGAGTTGGGGCCTCTGTGAGAATCGTGGTTGTTCTTTCAGATTCTGAGGCGCTGGGAGAGAGTCCTTTGGAAGTCGATGGGGAAAACGAACGTGCATTTTGTGTGCTGTGGGTAGACTCAGGAGACAATGTTGGTGACGACCCATCTGCTGTGGTTATGTTTGAAGTGGATTCTTCTGGGAAAGATGTGTTTCCTTTTCCATAACCACTGGAAGTAGTCAAGGTCTCACTGGGACCTGAGACAGCAGGGCTGGTAGATGCCTCTCCAGGACTTGAAGAAGCTGAAAAAGTTGCAGTATCCGTTGCAGGGGAGGTGTCCGAAGGAGCTGTCGATTGAGAAGTTTCAGAAATAGCTGTATACCGACTTGACTGCTGTGCGGGAGCCGTGGCTGTCAGCTCTGAAAGTGCCGATGTGGGAGAGACTTCAGTGGGGCCGGATGGGGAAGCAGGGCTTCCAGTTTCTGCGCTATGAGAAGAGTCAGTAGCAAGTGTCGGTGGGGAAAAGTCTTTGGTGGTTGTGGAAAAAGGGGATCCTTGAGAAAGAGAAGTAGTGATTTCTCCAGAAGGACTAGGGAAGGGAAGAGATTCACCGGGACTTGGTGTGCTTGCAGGCCTTCCTTCGTCTCCGGTAGAGGAGGTGCTAGATGAATCTGTGGGTTGGGAAGAAAGGAGAACGGGGCTGTTAAGTGTGGACGTCTCGGCGAATGTGATGGCTGTCTGTCCTGCGACAGCTGAGCTGGTAAATGACTCTTCAGGGCTTGCAGGGGATGCTGAACTCTGACTGGCTGTGGTTTGGGAAACAACAGAAGAAACCGTCGATTCGTACAGATCGGCAACGGTAGCGTAGATAGCTGGAGCCTCTGTGAGAGTTGTGGTTGTTGTCTCAGATTCCGAGGTTCTGGGAGAGAGTCCTTTGGGTGTCGCTGGGGAAGAAGAACTTGCATTTTCCGTGGCGTGCTTAGAGTCAGGAGAGAATGTTGGTGATGAACCGTCTGCTGTGGCTGTGTGGGAAGTGGATTCTTCTGGGAAAGATGTGTTTCCGTTTTCATAATCACTGGAAGGACTCAAGGTCTCACTGGGACCTGAGACAGCAGCATTGGTAGATGCCTCTCCAGGACTTGAAGAGGCTCCAAAAGTCTCATTGTCCCTTGTTTGGGAGGTCTCAGAAGGAGCCGTTGATGCGGAAGTGTCATAAATGGCTGTATACCGAGTTGACTGCTGTGTGAGAGCCGTAGCTGTTGACTCTGAAAACTCGGAGATTGGAGAGACTTCACTGGGGCCGGATGGGGAAGCAGGCCTTGCAGTTTCTGCGCTATAAGAAGAGTCAGTAGCAAGTGTCGGTGTGGAAAAGTCTTTGGTGGTTGTGGAAGAAGTGGGTCCTTGAGAAAGAGAAGTCGTGATTTGTCCAGAGGGACCAGAAGAGGGAAGAGATTCACCGGGGCTTGATGTGCTTGCAGACCTTCCATCATCTACGGTAGACGAGGTGCTAGATGAATCTACAGGTTGAGAAGAAAGGAAAACGGGGCCGTGATGTGTAGATGTCTCGGCGAATGTAGTGGCTGTCTGTCTTGAGACAGCTGAGCTGGTAAATGATTCTCCAGGGCTTGCAGGGGATGGTGAACTCTCACTGCCTGTGGTTTGGGAAAGAATAGAAGAAAGCGTTGCCCGGTACAGATCTGAAATGGTGGTATAGACAGTTGGAGCCTCTATGAGAGTTGTGGTTTTTCTTTCAGAATCCGAGGCGCTGGGAGAGAGTCCTTTGGGAGTCGATGGGGAAAAAGAACTTGCATTTTGTGTGCTGTGGGTAGACTCAGGAGACAATGTCGGTGGTGAACCGTCTGCTGTGGTTAAGTAGGAAGTGGATTCTTCTGGGAAAGAGGTGTTTCCTTTTCCCGAATCACTGGAAGTAGTCGCGGTCTCCCTGGGACCTGAGACAGCAGGGTTGGTAAACGCCTCTCTGTGACTTGAAGTAGCTGAAAGAGTCCCAGTGTCGGTTGTATGCGGGGTGTCAGAAGCACCTGTTGATTCCGAAGCGTCGGAAATGGGTGTATACCTAGTTGAATGCTGTGTGAGAGTCGTGGCTATGGGCTCTGAAAGCGTTGAGGTGGGAGAGACTTTACTGGGGCCGAATGCGGAAGCAGGCCTTTCAGTTTCTGCACTATAAGGAGAGTCAGCAGCAAGTGTCAGTGTGGAAGAGTCTTTGGTGCTTGTGGAAAAAGGGGATCCTTGAGAAACAGAAGTAGTGATTTCTCCAGAAGGACCAGAAGAGGGAAGAGATTCACCGGGACTTGGTGTGCTTTCAGGCCTTCCATCGTCTTTGGTAGACGAGGTGCTAGACGAGCCTGTGGGTTGAGAAGAAAGGAAAACGGGGCTGTGATGTGTGGACGTCTTGGCGAATGTAGTGGCTGTCCGTCCTGAGACGGCTGAGCTGGTAAATGACTCTCCGGAGCTTACAGGGGATGCTGAACTCTCACCTCCAGTGGTTTGGGAAACAACAGAAGAAACCGTTGATATGTACAGATCAGGAACGGTGGTGTAGAGAGTTGGGGCCTCTGTGAGAATCGTGGTTGTTCTTTCAGATTCTGAGGCGCTGGGAGAGAGTCCTTTGGAAGTCGATGGGGAAAACGAACGTGCATTTTGTGTGCTGTGGGTAGACTCAGGAGACAATGTTGGTGACGACCCATCTGCTGTGGTTATGTTTGAAGTGGATTCTTCTGGGAAAGATGTGTTTCCTTTTCCATAACCACTGGAAGTAGTCAAGGTCTCACTGGGACCTGAGACAGCAGGGCTGGTAGATGCCTCTCCAGGACTTGAAGAAGCTGAAAAAGTTGCAGTATCCGTTGCAGGGGAGGTGTCCGAAGGAGCTGTCGATTGAGAAGTTTCAGAAATAGCTGTATACCGACTTGACTGCTGTGCGGGAGCCGTGGCTGTCAGCTCTGAAAGTGCCGATGTGGGAGAGACTTCAGTGGGGCCGGATGGGGAAGCAGGGCTTCCAGTTTCTGCGCTATGAGAAGAGTCAGTAGCAAGTGTCGGTGGGGAAAAGTCTTTGGTGGTTGTGGAAAAAGGGGATCCTTGAGAAAGAGAAGTAGTGATTTCTCCAGAAGGACTAGGGAAGGGAAGAGATTCACCGGGACTTGGTGTGCTTGCAGGCCTTCCTTCGTCTCCGGTAGAGGAGGTGCTAGATGAATCTGTGGGTTGGGAAGAAAGGAGAACGGGGCTGTTAAGTGTGGACGTCTCGGCGAATGTGATGGCTGTCTGTCCTGCGACAGCTGAGCTGGTAAATGACTCTTCAGGGCTTGCAGGGGATGCTGAACTCTGACTGGCTGTGGTTTGGGAAACAACAGAAGAAACCGTCGATTCGTACAGATCGGCAACGGTAGCGTAGACAGCTGGAGCCTCTGTGAGAGTTGTGGTTGTTGTCTCAGATTCCGAGGTTCTGGGAGAGAGTCCTTTGGGTGTCGCTGGGGAAGAAGAACTTGCATTTTCCGTGGCGTGCTTAGAGTCAGGAGAGAATGTTGGTGATGAACCGTCTGCTGTGGCTGTGTGGGAAGTGGATTTTTCTGGGAAAGATGTGTTTCCGTTTTCATAATCACTGGAAGGACTCAAGGTCTCACTGGGACCTGAGACAGCAGCATTGGTAGATGCCTCTCCAGGACTTGAAGAGGCTCCAAAAGTCTCATTGTCCCTTGTTTGGGAGGTCTCAGAAGGAGCCGTTGATGCGGAAGTGTCATAAATGGCTGTATACCGAGTTGACTGCTGTGTGAGAGCCGTAGCTGTTGACTCTGAAAACTCGGAGATTGGAGAGACTTCACTGGGGCCGGATGGGGAAGCAGGCCTTGCAGTTTCTGCGCTATAAGAAGAGTCAGTAGCAAGTGTCGGTGTGGAAAAGTCTTTGGTGGTTGTGGAAGAAGTGGGTCCTTGAGAAAGAGAAGTCGTGATTTGTCCAGAGGGACCAGAAGAGGGAAGAGATTCACCGGGGCTTGATGTGCTTGCAGACCTTCCATCATCTACGGTAGACGAGGTGCTAGATGAATCTACAGGTTGAGAAGAAAGGAAAACGGGGCCGTGATGTGTAGATGTCTCGGCGAATGTAGTGGCTGTCTGTCTTGAGACAGCTGAGCTGGTAAATGATTCTCCAGGGCTTGCAGGGGATGGTGAACTCTCACTGCCTGTGGTTTGGGAAAGAATAGAAGAAAGCGTTGCCCGGTACAGATCTGAAATGGTGGTATAGACAGTTGGAGCCTCTATGAGAGTTGTGGTTTTTCTTTCAGAATCCGAGGCGCTGGGAGAGAGTCCTTTGGGAGTCGATGGGGAAAAAGAACTTGCATTTTGTGTGCTGTGGGTAGACTCAGGAGACAATGTCGGTGGTGAACCGTCTGCTGTGGTTAAGTAGGAAGTGGATTCTTCTGGGAAAGAGGTGTTTCCTTTTCCGGAATCACTGGAAGTAGTCGCGGTCTCCCTGGGACCTGAGACAGCAGGGTTGGTAAACGCCTCTCTGTGACTTGAAGTAGCTGAAAGAGTCCCAGTGTCGGTTGTATGCGGGGTGTCAGAAGCACCTGTTGATTCCGAAGCGTCGGAAATGGGTGTATACCTAGTTGAATGCTGTGTGAGAGTCGTGGCTATGGGCTCTGAAAGCGTTGAGGTGGGAGAGACTTTACTGGGGCCGAATGCGGAAGCAGGCCTTTCAGTTTCTGCACTATAAGGAGAGTCAGCAGCAAGTGTCAGTGTGGAAGAGTCTTTGGTGCTTGTGGAAAAAGGGGATCCTTGAGAAACAGAAGTAGTGATTTCTCCAGAAGGACCAGAAGAGGGAAGAGATTCACCGGGACTTGGTGTGCTTTCAGGCCTTCCATCGTCTTTGGTAGACGAGGTGCTAGACGAGCCTGTGGGTTGAGAAGAAAGGAAAACGGGGCTGTGATGTGTGGACGTCTCGGCGAATGTAGTGGCTGTCCGTTCTGAGACGGCTGAGCTGGTAAATGACTCTCCGGAGCTTACAGGGGATGCTGAACTCTCACCTCCAGTGGTTTGGGAAACAACAGAAGAAACCGTTGATATGTACAGATCAGGAACGGTGGTGTAGAGAGTTGGGGCCTCTGTGAGAATCGTGGTTGTTCTTTCAGATTCTGAGGCGCTGGGAGAGAGTCCTTTGGAAGTCGATGGGGAAAACGAACGTGCATTTTGTGTGCTGTGGGTAGACTCAGGAGACAATGTTGGTGACGACCCATCTGCTGTGGTTATGTTTGAAGTGGATTCTTCTGGGAAAGATGTGTTTCCTTTTCCATAACCACTGGAAGTAGTCAAGGTCTCACTGGGACCTGAGACAGCAGGGCTGGTAGATGCCTCTCCAGGACTTGAAGAAGCTGAAAAAGTTGCAGTATCCGTTGCAGGGGAGGTGTCCGAAGGAGCTGTCGATTGAGAAGTTTCAGAAATAGCTGTATACCGACTTGACTGCTGTGCGGGAGCCGTGGCTGTCAGCTCTGAAAGTGCCGATGTGGGAGAGACTTCAGTGGGGCCGGATGGGGAAGCAGGGCTTCCAGTTTCTGCGCTATAAGAAGAGTCAGTAGCAAGTGTCGGTGGGGAAAAGTCTTTGGTGGTTGTGGAAAAAGGGGATCCTTGAGAAAGAGAAGTAGTGATTTCTCCAGAAGGACTAGGGAAGGGAAGAGATTCACCGGGACTTGGTGTGCTTGCAGGCCTTCCTTCGTCTCCGGTAGAGGAGGTGCTAGATGAATCTGTGGGTTGGGAAGAAAGGAGAACGGGGCTGTTAAGTGTGGACGTCTCGGCGAATGTGATGGCTGTCTGTCCTGCGACAGCTGAGCTGGTAAATGACTCTTCAGGGCTTGCAGGGGATGCTGAACTCTGACTGGCTGTGGTTTGGGAAACAACAGAAGAAACCGTCGATTCGTACAGATCGGCAACGGTAGCGTAGATAGCTGGAGCCTCTGTGAGAGTTGTGGTTGTTGTCTCAGATTCCGAGGTTCTGGGAGAGAGTCCTTTGGGTGTCGCTGGGGAAGAAGAACTTGCATTTTCCGTGGCGTGCTTAGAGTCAGGAGAGAATGTTGGTGATGAACCGTCTGCTGTGGCTGTGTGGGAAGTGGATTCTTCTGGGAAAGATGTGTTTCCGTTTTCATAATCACTGGAAGGACTCAAGGTCTCACTGGGACCTGAGACAGCAGCATTGGTAGATGCCTCTCCAGGACTTGAAGAGGCTCCAAAAGTCTCATTGTCCCTTGTTTGGGAGGTCTCAGAAGGAGCCGTTGATGCGGAAGTGTCATAAATGGCTGTATACCGAGTTGACTGCTGTGTGAGAGCCGTAGCTGTTGACTCTGAAAACTCGGAGATTGGAGAGACTTCACTGGGGCCGGATGGGGAAGCAGGCCTTGCAGTTTCTGCGCTATAAGAAGAGTCAGTAGCAAGTGTCGGTGTGGAAAAGTCTTTGGTGGTTGTGGAAGAAGTGGGTCCTTGAGAAAGAGAAGTCGTGATTTGTCCAGAGGGACCAGAAGAGGGAAGAGATTCACCGGGGCTTGATGTGCTTGCAGACCTTCCATCATCTACGGTAGACGAGGTGCTAGATGAATCTACAGGTTGAGAAGAAAGGAAAACGGGGCCGTGATGTGTAGATGTCTCGGCGAATGTAGTGGCTGTCTGTCTTGAGACAGCTGAGCTGGTAAATGATTCTCCAGGGCTTGCAGGGGATGGTGAACTCTCACTGCCTGTGGTTTGGGAAAGAATAGAAGAAAGCGTTGCCCGGTACAGATCTGAAATGGTGGTATAGACAGTTGGAGCCTCTATGAGAGTTGTGGTTTTTCTTTCAGAATCCGAGGCGCTGGGAGAGAGTCCTTTGGGAGTCGATGGGGAAAAAGAACTTGCATTTTGTGTGCTGTGGGTAGACTCAGGAGACAATGTCGGTGGTGAACCGTCTGCTGTGGTTAAGTAGGAAGTGGATTCTTCTGGGAAAGAGGTGTTTCCTTTTCCCGAATCACTGGAAGTAGTCGCGGTCTCCCTGGGACCTGAGACAGCAGGGTTGGTAAATGCCTCTCTGTGACTTGAAGTAGCTGAAAGAGTCCCAGTGTCGGTTGTATGCGGGGTGTCAGAAGCACCTGTTGATTCCGAAGCGTCGGAAATGGGTGTATACCTAGTTGAATGCTGTGTGAGAGTCGTGGCTATGGGCTCTGAAAGCGTTGAGGTGGGAGAGACTTTACTGGGGCCGAATGCGGAAGCAGGCCTTTCAGTTTCTGCACTATAAGGAGAGTCAGCAGCAAGTGTCAGTGTGGAAGAGTCTTTGGTGCTTGTGGAAAAAGGGGATCCTTGAGAAACAGAAGTAGTGATTTCTCCAGAAGGACCAGAAGAGGGAAGAGATTCACCGGGACTTGGTGTGCTTTCAGGCCTTCCATCGTCTTTGGTAGACGAGGTGCTAGACGAGCCTGTGGGTTGAGAAGAAAGGAAAACGGGGCTGTGATGTGTGGACGTCTTGGCGAATGTAGTGGCTGTCCGTCCTGAGACGGCTGAGCTGGTAAATGACTCTCCGGAGCTTACAGGGGATGCTGAACTCTCACCTCCAGTGGTTTGGGAAACAACAGAAGAAACCGTTGATATGTACAGATCAGGAACGGTGGTGTAGAGAGTTGGGGCCTCTGTGAGAATCGTGGTTGTTCTTTCAGATTCTGAGGCGCTGGGAGAGAGTCCTTTGGAAGTCGATGGGGAAAACGAACGTGCATTTTGTGTGCTGTGGGTAGACTCAGGAGACAATGTTGGTGACGACCCATCTGCTGTGGTTATGTTTGAAGTGGATTCTTCTGGGAAAGATGTGTTTCCTTTTCCATAACCACTGGAAGTAGTCAAGGTCTCACTGGGACCTGAGACAGCAGGGCTGGTAGATGCCTCTCCAGGACTTGAAGAAGCTGAAAAAGTTGCAGTATCCGTTGCAGGGGAGGTGTCCGAAGGAGCTGTCGATTGAGAAGTTTCAGAAATAGCTGTATACCGACTTGACTGCTGTGCGGGAGCCGTGGCTGTCAGCTCTGAAAGTGCCGATGTGGGAGAGACTTCAGTGGGGCCGGATGGGGAAGCAGGGCTTCCAGTTTCTGCGCTATGAGAAGAGTCAGTAGCAAGTGTCGGTGGGGAAAAGTCTTTGGTGGTTGTGGAAAAAGGGGATCCTTGAGAAAGAGAAGTAGTGATTTCTCCAGAAGGACTAGGGAAGGGAAGAGATTCACCGGGACTTGGTGTGCTTGCAGGCCTTCCTTCGTCTCCGGTAGAGGAGGTGCTAGATGAATCTGTGGGTTGGGAAGAAAGGAGAACGGGGCTGTTAAGTGTGGACGTCTCGGCGAATGTGATGGCTGTCTGTCCTGCGACAGCTGAGCTGGTAAATGACTCTTCAGGGCTTGCAGGGGATGCTGAACTCTGACTGGCTGTGGTTTGGGAAACAACAGAAGAAACCGTCGATTCGTACAGATCGGCAACGGTAGCGTAGACAGCTGGAGCCTCTGTGAGAGTTGTGGTTGTTGTCTCAGATTCCGAGGTTCTGGGAGAGAGTCCTTTGGGTGTCGCTGGGGAAGAAGAACTTGCATTTTCCGTGGCGTGCTTAGAGTCAGGAGAGAATGTTGGTGATGAACCGTCTGCTGTGGCTGTGTGGGAAGTGGATTCTTCTGGGAAAGATGTGTTTCCGTTTTCATAATCACTGGAAGGACTCAAGGTCTCACTGGGACCTGAGACAGCAGCATTGGTAGATGCCTCTCCAGGACTTGAAGAGGCTCCAAAAGTCTCATTGTCCCTTGTTTGGGAGGTCTCAGAAGGAGCCGTTGATGCGGAAGTGTCATAAATGGCTGTATACCGAGTTGACTGCTGTGTGAGAGCCGTAGCTGTTGACTCTGAAAACTCGGAGATTGGAGAGACTTCACTGGGGCCGGATGGGGAAGCAGGCCTTGCAGTTTCTGCGCTATAAGAAGAGTCAGTAGCAAGTGTCGGTGTGGAAAAGTCTTTGGTGGTTGTGGAAGAAGTGGGTCCTTGAGAAAGAGAAGTCGTGATTTGTCCAGAGGGACCAGAAGAGGGAAGAGATTCACCGGGGCTTGATGTGCTTGCAGACCTTCCATCATCTACGGTAGACGAGGTGCTAGATGAATCTACGGGTTGAGAAGAAAGGAAAACGGGGCCGTGATGTGTAGATGTCTCGGCGAATGTAGTGGCTGTCTGTCTTGAGACAGCTGAGCTGGTAAATGATTCTCCAGGGCTTGCAGGGGATGGTGAACTCTCACTGCCTGTGGTTTGGGAAAGAATAGAAGAAAGCGTTGCCCGGTACAGATCTGAAATGGTGGTATAGACAGTTGGAGCCTCTATGAGAGTTGTGGTTTTTCTTTCAGAATCCGAGGCGCTGGGAGAGAGTCCTTTGGGAGTCGATGGGGAAAAAGAACTTGCATTTTGTGTGCTGTGGGTAGACTCAGGAGACAATGTCGGTGGTGAACCGTCTGCTGTGGTTAAGTAGGAAGTGGATTCTTCTGGGAAAGAGGTGTTTCCTTTTCCGGAATCACTGGAAGTAGTCGCGGTCTCCCTGGGACCTGAGACAGCAGGGTTGGTAAACGCCTCTCTGTGACTTGAAGTAGCTGAAAGAGTCCCAGTGTCGGTTGTATGCGGGGTGTCAGAAGCACCTGTTGATTCCGAAGCGTCGGAAATGGGTGTATACCTAGTTGAATGCTGTGTGAGAGTCGTGGCTATGGGCTCTGAAAGCGTTGAGGTGGGAGAGACTTTACTGGGGCCGAATGCGGAAGCAGGCCTTTCAGTTTCTGCACTATAAGGAGAGTCAGCAGCAAGTGTCAGTGTGGAAGAGTCTTTGGTGCTTGTGGAAAAAGGGGATCCTTGAGAAACAGAAGTAGTGATTTCTCCAGAAGGACCAGAAGAGGGAAGAGATTCACCGGGACTTGGTGTGCTTTCAGGCCTTCCATCGTCTTTGGTAGACGAGGTGCTAGACGAGCCTGTGGGTTGAGAAGAAAGGAAAACGGGGCTGTGATGTGTGGACGTCTCGGCGAATGTAGTGGCTGTCCGTTCTGAGACGGCTGAGCTGGTAAATGACTCTCCGGAGCTTACAGGGGATGCTGAACTCTCACCTCCAGTGGTTTGGGAAACAACAGAAGAAACCGTTGATATGTACAGATCAGGAACGGTGGTGTAGAGAGTTGGGGCCTCTGTGAGAATCGTGGTTGTTCTTTCAGATTCTGAGGCGCTGGGAGAGAGTCCTTTGGAAGTCGATGGGGAAAACGAACGTGCATTTTGTGTGCTGTGGGTAGACTCAGGAGACAATGTTGGTGACGACCCATCTGCTGTGGTTATGTTTGAAGTGGATTCTTCTGGGAAAGATGTGTTTCCTTTTCCATAACCACTGGAAGTAGTCAAGGTCTCACTGGGACCTGAGACAGCAGGGCTGGTAGATGCCTCTCCAGGACTTGAAGAAGCTGAAAAAGTTGCAGTATCCGTTGCAGGGGAGGTGTCCGAAGGAGCTGTCGATTGAGAAGTTTCAGAAATAGCTGTATACCGACTTGACTGCTGTGCGGGAGCCGTGGCTGTCAGCTCTGAAAGTGCCGATGTGGGAGAGACTTCAGTGGGGCCGGATGGGGAAGCAGGGCTTCCAGTTTCTGCGCTATAAGAAGAGTCAGTAGCAAGTGTCGGTGGGGAAAAGTCTTTGGTGGTTGTGGAAAAAGGGGATCCTTGAGAAAGAGAAGTAGTGATTTCTCCAGAAGGACTAGGGAAGGGAAGAGATTCACCGGGACTTGGTGTGCTTGCAGGCCTTCCTTCGTCTCCGGTAGAGGAGGTGCTAGATGAATCTGTGGGTTGGGAAGAAAGGAGAACGGGGCTGTTAAGTGTGGACGTCTCGGCGAATGTGATGGCTGTCTGTCCTGCGACAGCTGAGCTGGTAAATGACTCTTCAGGGCTTGCAGGGGATGCTGAACTCTGACTGGCTGTGGTTTGGGAAACAACAGAAGAAACCGTCGATTCGTACAGATCGGCAATGGTAGCGTAGACAGCTGGAGCCTCTGTGAGAGTTGTGGTTGTTGTCTCAGATTCCGAGGTTCTGGGAGAGAGTCCTTTGGGTGTCGCTGGGGAAGAAGAACTTGCATTTTCCGTGGCGTGCTTAGAGTCAGGAGAGAATGTTGGTGATGAACCGTCTGCTGTGGCTGTGTGGGAAGTGGATTCTTCTGGGAAAGATGTGTTTCCGTTTTCATAATCACTGGAAGGACTCAAGGTCTCACTGGGACCTGAGACAGCAGCATTGGTAGATGCCTCTCCAGGACTTGAAGAGGCTCCAAAAGTCTCATTGTCCCTTGTTTGGGAGGTCTCAGAAGGAGCCGTTGATGCGGAAGTGTCATAAATGGCTGTATACCGAGTTGACTGCTGTGTGAGAGCCGTAGCTGTTGACTCTGAAAACTCGGAGGTTGGAGAGACTTCACTGGGGCCGGATGGGGAAGCAGGCCTTGCAGTTTCTGCGCTATAAGAAGAGTCAGTAGCAAGTGTCGGTGTGGAAAAGTCTTTGGTGGTTGTGGAAGAAGTGGGTCCTTGAGAAAGAGAAGTCGTGATTTGTCCAGAGGGACCAGAAGAGGGAAGAGATTCACCGGGGCTTGATGTGCTTGCAGACCTTCCATCATCTACGGTAGACGAGGTGCTAGATGAATCTACAGGTTGAGAAGAAAGGAAAACGGGGCCGTGATGTGTAGATGTCTCGGCGAATGTAGTGGCTGTCTGTCTTGAGACAGCTGAGCTGGTAAATGATTCTCCAGGGCTTGCAGGGGATGGTGAACTCTCACTGCCTGTGGTGTGGGAAAGAATAGAAGAAAGCGTTGCCCGGTACAGATCTGAAATGGTGGTATAGACAGTTGGAGCCTCTATGAGAGTTGTGGTTTTTCTTTCAGAATCCGAGGCGCTGGGAGAGAGTCCTTTGGGAGTCGATGGGGAAAAAGAACTTGCATTTTGTGTGCTGTGGGTAGACTCAGGAGACAATGTCGGTGGTGAACCGTCTGCTGTGGTTAAGTAGGAAGTGGATTCTTCTGGGAAAGAGGTGTTTCCTTTTCCGGAATCACTGGAAGTAGTCGAGGTCTCCCTGGGACCTGAGACAGCAGGGTTGGTAAACGCCTCTCTGTGACTTGAAGTAGCTGAAAGAGTCCCTGTGTCCGTTGTATGGGAGGTGTCAGAAACAGCCGTTGATTCAGAAGTGCCAGAAATGGCTGTATAATGAGTGGGCTGCTGTGTGAGAGTCGTGGCTGTCAGCTCTGAAAGCGCCGAGGTAGGAAAGACTTTAGTGGGGCCGGATGGGGAAACAGGCCTCGCCTTTTTTGTGCTATAAGAAGAGTCAGTAGCGAGTGTTGGTGTGGAAACGTCTTTGGTGCTTGTGGAAGACGTGGATCCTTGAGAAAGAGAAGTAGTGATTTGTCCAGAAGGACCAGAAGAGGGAAGAGATTCACCGGGACTTGACGTGCTTGCAGGCCTTCCATTATCTATGGTAGACAAGGTGCTAGATGAATCTACGGGTTGAGAAGGAAGGAAAACGGGGCCGTGATGTGTAGATGTCTCGGCAAATGTAGTGGCTGTCTGTCTTGAGACAGCTGAGCTGGTAAATGATTCTCCAGGGCTTGCAGGGGATGGTGAACTCTCACTGCCTGTGGTTTGGGAAAGAATAGAAGAAAGCATTGCTTGGTACAGATCAGAAATGGAGGTGTAGACAGTTGGAGCCTCTATGAGAGTTGTGGTTTTTCTTTCAGAATCCGAGGCGCTGGGAGAGAGTCCTTTGGGAGTCGATGGGGAAAAAGAACTTGCATTTTGTGTGCTGTGGGTAGACTCAGGAGACAATGTCGGTGGTGAACTGTCTGCTGCGGTTAAGTAGGAAGTGGATTCTTCTGGGAAAGAGGTGTTTCCTTTTCCGGAATCACTGGAAGTAGTCGAGGTCTCCCTGGGACCTGAGTCAGCAGGGTTGGTAAACGCCTCTCCGTGACTTGAAGTAGCTGAAAGAGTCCCAGTGTCGGTTGTATGGGGGGTGTCAGAAGCACCTGTTGATTCCGAAGTGTGAGAAATGGGTGTATACCTAGTTGAATGCTGTGTGAGAGTCGTGGCTATGGGCTCTGAAAGCGTTGAGGTGGGAGAGACTTTACTGGGGCCGAATGCGGAAGCAGGCCTTTCAGTTTCTGCACTATAAGGAGAGTCAGCAGCAAGTATCGGTGTGGAAAAGTCTTTGGTGCTTGTGGAAAAAGGGGATCCTTGAGAAACAGAAGTAGTGATTTTTCCAGATGGACCAGAAGAGGGAAGAGATTCACCGGGACTTGGTGTGCTTTCAGGCCTTCCATCGTCTTTGGTAGACAGGGTGCTAGATGAATCTGTGGGTTGAGAAGAAAGGAAAACGGGGCTGTGATGTGTGGACGTCTCAGCGAATGTAGTGGCTGTCCGTCCTGAGATGGCTGAGCTGGTAAATGACTCTGCAGAGCTTACAGGGGATGCTGAACTCTCACCTCCAGTGGTTTGGGAAACAACAGAAGAAACCGTTGATATGTACAGATCAGGAATGGTGGTGTAGAGAGTTGGGGCCTCTATGAGAATTGTGGTTGTTCTTTCAGCTTCTGAGGCGCTGGGAGAGAGTCCTTTGGAAGTCGTTGGGGAAAGAGAACTTGCATTTTGTGTGCTGTGGGTAGACTCAGGAGAGAATATTGGTGATGAGCCATCTGCCGTGGTTATGTAGGTGGTGGATTCTTCTGGGAAAGATGTGTTGTTTCCTTTTCCATAATCAGGGGAAGCAGTCAAGGTCTCACTGGGACCTGAGACAGAAGGGCTGCTAGATGCCTGTCCAGGACTTGAAGTAGCTGAAAAAGTCCCTGTGCCCGTTTTATGGGAGGTGTCAGAAGGAGCCGATGATTCAGAAGTGTTAGAAATGGCTATATACCGAGTTGATTGCTGTGTGAGAATTGTGGTTGTCGACTCAGGAAGCGCCGAGGTTGGAGAGACTTTACTGGGGCCGGATGGGGAAGCAGACCTTTCAGTTTCTGAGGTATAAGAAGTGTCACTAGCAATTGTTGGTGGGGAAAAGTGTTTGGTGGTTGTGGAAAAAGGGGATCCTTGAGAAAGAGATGTAGTGATTTCCCCAGAAGGACCAGAAGATGGAAGAGATTCACTGGGACCTGGTGTGCTTTCAGGCCATCCATTGTCTTTGGTAGAGGAGGTTCTAGATGAATCTATGGGTTGAGAAGAAAGGAAAACAGGGTTGTTATATATGGACATCTCGGCGAATGATTTCGCTGTCTGTCCTGAGACAGCTCTGCTGGGGAATGACTCCTCAGGGCTTGCACGGGATGCTGAAATATCAGTGCCTGTGGTATGGGAAACAACATAAGAATATCTTGATTCATGCAGATCGGAAATGTTGGTATAGACAGTTGTAGCCTCTGTGAGAGCTGAAGTTATTCTTTCAGAATTCAAAGCTGTGGTAGAGTTTTTTGGGACTGTATGTGGAGGAAGGACTTGTACTTTCTGTGATGTGGGTAGTCTCAGTAGAAAATGTTTGTGGTGAACCCTCTGCTATGGTTATATAGAAAGTGATTTCTTCTGGGGAAGTTGTGGGCCTTTGTCCATTCTTATTGGAAGTAGTAACTGACTCTCCTGGGCTTCTTATAGCAGGGCTCAGGAGACATAGCGAGATAGAGAGAGAGTTGTAACACCGGAGATGGTGCAAGACAGCAAGAAGCATTTGCAGAGAAAAGGCTACAGTAGAACCAGGAGATTGGTGTGAGACAGCTCACTGGGCTTCCCAGCTCTCAGAGCAAGGGGTTACCATGGGTGTACAGACCCCCAGAGAAAGATAGCTGAGCACCTTTGGGCAAGAGGCTTCCTGGCAGAGCGGGGTGCCTCTGGGCACTTGTCGATGGAGCTAGGTTTGTCGACCCATAGAGTTAGAGATCTGAGCACCTTCCAGCAGAGGCTTACTGGCAGAGTGGTCTGCCTTCACGCACTTACCGGCGAACTAAATAGCTTTGTAACACTTCCCAAAGTAGGGCAGAGGCTGGGCCGAGGGGCTGAGGGGCTGAGGGCCAGCGAGAGGCCTGAGAGGCTGAAAGGCTGATTAGAGGCTGTCCTGATAGAAGAACTGTATCCTGAGTCATCCCTGATCTTGAATTATAACCTGTTACTTCCTTCATAAACCCCATAACTGTGAGGATGATCTGTGAGTTCTGTGTGACTATTTCAATGAATTATCAAACCCATCAGAGAAGTAGAGAGTGCTGTGAGAGGGACGGCTAGTGTCAGAACTGGTAAAATGGTTGGAGGGTGGAGGTATATCTGACCTCTGTTTCATAGGAATCACCTTTGGGCTGATGCTGATGGTGATTCTCTCTCCCCCTCATGAAGTTAGAGGAGGTCAGATGCCCCCACCACACCATTTTTACAGGTGTAGATGTTGAAGCCTCTGTGAGAGTTGCGCCTATTTGTTCAGAATCCACAACAGTGGCAGAGAGCTCACTGTGGCTTTTGGGGGATTTGTATTTTCTGTGTTGTAGGAAGAGTTAGTGGCAAATGTTTGTAAGGAGACTTCCTTGATGGTTGTGTAGAAAGTGGATCCTTGAGGAAAAGATATGGTCGTTTTTCTATAACCACCAGAAGTAATAAAGGATTCACCAGGACATGAGACAGCCTTGAAAAGACTGAAGAACTCCCAATGCCTGTGGTATGGGAGGTGTCAAAAGAAACTGTTGATTCAGACACATCAGAAATTGTGGTATACCCTGTAGGTTTCTCTGTGAGAGTTATAGTTGTTGGTTCAGAAACCACCAAGGTGCTAGAGACTTCGCTGGGGCTTGATGGGAAACGAGGACTTGGTTTTCTGTGTATAGGAAGAGTCAGTGGCAAATGTCAGTGTGGAAAACATCTGAGTTGATAGTGTAGAAAGTGGATCCTTGAACAAAATATGTGGTCATTGGTCCATAACCAGTAGAAGTGATAATGGATTCACTAGGGCTTGGTGTGGAAGCAGAAAATCCTCCTTTTTGCTAGAGGAGGTTCTAGATGAATCTCTGGGTTCAGAAGAATTAGAGATGGTGCTATGATCTGTGGATTTTTTGGTGAATGTATTGGTTGTCTGTTCTGAAATAGCTGGGCTAGAAAATGCCTTTTCAGGGCTCGAAGGGGCTGCAGAACTCCCAAAGTCTGTGGTATGGGAGGCATCAGAAAAGATTGTTGATTCAGACATGTTATACATAGTAGTATGGACAGTTGTCTCTTCTGTGGGAGTTGTGGTTTTAGAAAAATCAGAGACTGTGGTGTGATCTGTGGATTTCTCATTGAACATAGTGTTCATCTGTCCTGAGGTGTCAAAAGAATCAGGAGAAGTCAGAAATGATGGTATAGACAATTGATTCCCTCTCTGTTCTCTTTCTACAGCTACATTCACATAAAGCTCAGCCACCCAGCCTAGAATACGACCACCTCCACCTAGCTCTCCTGTGGCCCTCACAACCTGCCCAGGTGAGCTTCGCCTCCACCTTGGGTCCCACAGCCCTCCCTGGGCAATAGCTGTCTAGCAGTAAGAGTGCCCCTGGGACTATAGTGCTTATTCTATCTTTGATCCTCTATGTAAATTAGAACATGTGACTGCACTGGTTGGACTCCATTTTCCTATCTGTAAAATAGAACTATAATTCCTGCCTTCTCTTCACCCTTCTTAGGAGGTGAATAAAATCACATATGGAAAGAATCTTTGCAACAATAGTGCCATAAACCTAGAGATTATTAAGAATTCTAAAGTATGGTGTATAAGGGAATTCTTTGATAGGGCGGGGCATGGGGCTTATTGTCCAAAACACCCTTGACCCCTCCTATCAGTCCCTACCCCTCCCTAAAAATGCCTGGAGCTGCAGCTCTCATCTGTCAGGAAGGCCACCCTCATCTACTGGCAGAGGGAACCATGGAGGCCATCAGGGCAGAGGCACCCTCCACCATCTCAGACAGCCCCATTTTTAAAAAACTTTTATTGTGCTTTAAGTGAAAGTTTACAAATCAAGTCAGTCTCTCATACAAAAATTTGTATACACCTTGCTATATACTCCTAGTTGCTCTCCCCCTAATGAGACAGCACACTCCTTCCCTCCATTTTCTATTTTTGTGTCCATTTGGCCAGCTTATGACTCCCTCTCCCCTCTCATCTCCCCTCCAGACAGGAGCTGTCCACATAGTCTCATGTGTCTACTTCATCCAAGAAGCTCACTCTTCACCAGTATCCTTTTTTATCCCTTAGTCCAGTCCAATCCCTGCCTGAAGAGTTGGCTTTGGGAATGGTTCCTGTCTTGAGCTAACAGGTCTGGGGACCATGACCTCCGGGGTCCTTCTAGTCTTAGTCACACCATTAAGTCTGGTCTTTTTACAAGAATCTGAGGTCTGCATCCCACTGCTCTCCTGCTCCTTCAGGGGTTCTCTGTTGTGTTCCCTGTCAGGGCAGTCATCAGTTGTAGCCGGGTGCCATCTAGTTCTTCTGCCAGACATCCCTATTTTTACAGAGTTCTGAAAGAGACAGAACAATCTCAAGAACTGGACCAAGACTGGAGGTCAGGGCAGGGTTTGAACAGTTAGTCAAGAGTTAGTCCACTCCACGGTTCTGAATCTCTGGCTTTGCAGTCTATGATCAGAACATCAGAAGGACAGCACTATCAAATCGTTGAACAATGCAGTTCAGGTCAAAGGTGCAATAATGCCTAAGATTTTGAAAATTCTAAATTAATGGAAAAAATTTCAAAGATTGTGTTTTAAGTCAATAGATATGTTTGGTTTTTACCCAATCCTCTTGCCTACAAGTTAGGTTTTGTCTGATTGAGCCTGGTGGAAATGGAAAGGCTGAGCTCAGAAAGCTGCGAAGTGTAGAGGTGGGGCGTCTCCAGAGTTGTAAGAGGAGAGGCAGAGAGCGAACACATGAGGGCTCTGGTCAACCCAAAGCACAGGGTGGCAGGGCTTGAAGGAAACCCAGGCCTGGCAGTAGGACCTCAGGATTATGGTCCTTTCCTCAGGCTACCTTCTTCTCTTGTTCTTTCTTTCCTTGAGCATGGGACCACTCTCTCCTTCTGGCCTCTGAGGGCACCTCACCCCTTGGAAGCCTCGCAATCCTTAGCGTCTATGCCTTTAAGAAAAACTTGTTGCTGCTGAGTTGACTCATAGCAATCCTAAAGGACAGAGTAGAACTTCCCTAGAGTGTTTCCGAGGAGCACCCTGCTGTGGATTCGAACTGCTGACCTTTAGGTTAGCAGTGATAGCTCTTAACCACTATGTCACCAGGGTTTCCTCTATACCTTTGGGCACTCGCAAAAAAAGGCACTTCTCAGCTCTCCAGCCCACCAGTTAATGCTTTCATTCAACAAGCAATTACTGTGAACTCTGTGACTGCCAGGTCCATTGCAGACCTTGTGGACCAAAAACAAATCAGTCCCCAACCCCTTGTTGGAGCTCATGGACTCCGCCTTCCCCAATGCAATGAGGGGTAGTAGAGGCCTCTATGAAGGTAGTGGGAGTCAGAATGGGGAACAGTCCATCTGCCTTTCTTTGGAGGAAGGCTTCAAGGAGGAGATAATAAGTAAACTGTCTTTTCCCCCTTTTTCTTCCTTAAAAAGAAGGCGTTTTGGGGGCTTACTCATTAAAAATTTTATAGAGCTTTAAAGTTATAAAAGTAAAATGTTTGTTGTTACAAGTCAAACAATGAAAAGGTGTATAAAGACAGTTTATGGTCTCCCAACTAAATCATGAAAAATGAACAGGGGTGGGAAGAGGTGGCAATGATTGGCTGCCTATCAAATTCCCACACTTGCCCCATCACAGGGCCTGTTACAATTGCAGCTCAGTGATTATTTATGTAATTAAATGTGAAATGTAATGCAATGCAAAGTAAATGCAACATCTTTCTTCCTCTAGGCTGGAAGGCTTCATGAGAGCAAAGACCACTTCCACCCTGTGCAGCCTGACGCACAATAGGTATTTCTTAAGTTAATAAGTAAATGAACACTGAGAACTTTACCAGAAGCTTTCTCTTAGGTCTTTAATTTAATAGTCACAACGACTCTGTGAGATAGATATCAATATTTGTTTTACACATGAATTGAGATTCTGAGGGTAAACACTTTCCAAGGTTACCCAGCTAGTAAAATTAGAATTCAAACACAACCTGAAGCCAGCTTTTACTTGTAACAGAAAGAAAAGTTTTATTGTGTAGAGAAAGGCAGCCTGTGGGGGGCGGGGAGGGGAAGGGGGGTGTAAGAGTGACTTTGGAGTAACTGCAGGTTTAGGATGAAGTAGTGCTAAGGGGGATCGAGGCAGAGGGGAGCTGGTAGGCTGGGTGTGAGTTCAGCCTGGAGAAGGGATTTGGGCCTACCCTGAGCAGCAGTGAAGAATGTTCAGAAAAAGGCCACGATCCCAACTGTGCCATAGAAACAGTGCCCTAGAGGCCTTTTGAAGGGGCAGAGAGGGCCAGCAGCAGGGAGACTGATGGAGAAGCCTGCAGTGACATGGTGAGCCATGGGGGCACCCAGCTAAGGCCAGGACACTTGCTGGAATGGAGCAGGGGATTCTGGGTATACCTTCTCTCTTTTGTCTTTATTCCTGGATTTGAAGCAATTTACTCTATTTTGTTGCTATTCAGTCTGTCCCTCATCACCCACATCTCCACTATAGTTGCCCTCTCAGGTCACCACAAGTAGAAATCCCTGGTCATCTCATCCTCCTTCTTGAATCCCTCATCTCCTTCAGTTACCTAAACACCACCACCTCCTAATTGTCCTTTTCCCTTCTCCTTGGCTCCTGCTGCTCTTTCCTGATCACTGTCTAAATGGGGGCCCCATGCTGAAGGCTTTGGCTCAGTCACACACCCTATTGTTTGGGCAGGCAACCTCCTCCATGCCCAAGGCTTTCACTGGCTCCTGTGAGGGACATGGCCACAATGTCCTGATTAGTGTAGTGCCCTGAGTGAGGAAACTGAGACCTCTTCTAGCCTGGGATTCTGGTGGCAACAATGTTCCCAAGGGATGTGGCAGAGCAGGTGAAGCTGGCCTTGCCAAGATCAATCCTCAAGGCCAGAAATGCTGTGCTGGGAAGCTAGGTAAAGGAAAAGCACAGCTGTGCTCCAAAGAGATGCAAGTGGACTTGAGCCCATGAAAAGAAGGGAGGAAATAAACTTTACCAGTAAGCAAAGAAGTTCAACACAAAACAAGATACTGTTTGTTTTTACCTAACAAATTGCCCCCAATATGTTGTTAGATGATAATAATACCTAGCATTGGTGAGGGTGTGGAAAAGAGTTTGTTCTTGGATGGTGCTGATGAATGTTAACTTGGTCTCAGATTTCTAAAGAATAATTTGAAAACATGCAATAAGGACCATAGAGATAGTCATACCCTTTTAGTTATTCCATTTCTAGTTATTGATCCTAAAAAAGTAACTCAATGCAGATTAAAAAAATTATACAAGAATGTGTATTACATCATTATTTATTATAGAGAAAATTGGGGTAAACATGCCCAAGAATAAGGGACTAGTTAGATGACTGGTATTCCATCCATACAATGGAATATTAGCTACCCATTTAAATATAAATTGCCTACACACCACATAGAATAAATCTAAATGCATATACAGAAATAGATAATGTTAACAATGTTTATCTGAGGTAAAGTAGAACTTTCTTCCTTCTATTTGTTTATATTTTCTAAATGTCCTACAACAAATCTGTTATAATTTTAAAAACACACATGGAAACAATCCCAGTGTCCATCAACAGATGAATGGATAAGCAAAATATGCTATACACATACAATGGACTATTACTCAGCCATAAAGAGAAATGAGGTTCTATGACATGGATGAACCTTGTCCTGACTGAAATAAGTCAGACACAAAAAGGACAAATACTATATGATCCCACTTACATGAAATATCTAGAACAGGCAAATGCATAGAGACAAAAATGTATTAATGGCATCAATGATTACTAGGGGCTGGGAGGAAGGGGAAAATGAGGAGTTATTGCTGCAGGGGCACCGAATGTAGGGTGCGGGAAAACATTTAAAAATGGAGACTGGTGATGGTTGCCCAACATGGTGAATATAATTAATGTCACTGAACTGTACTGTTAAAAATGGTTAAAAAGGCAAATGTTTTGTTATATATATTTTACCACACACACAAAAAAAAACAATAAGTGTATGCACTTAAAACATATGTACTTAAAAAAGGTACAGTATATACAGCACCACCTACTGGAGAACTCAGGAAAAATCGCTCACTGTTAATGATTCCCAAGCTGGGATTCCCCAGACCGTTGTAGTTAAAACACTTAAAAATTATATATATTTACCTGTGTTATAGCCACACAGGTTATCAAAGATACTAGTTCTTTTATTAACGAGTAAAGTAAAGTTTGGTACTTTCTCATCCTGCTTATAGTTTTTATTGCTTCTTTTAATATATGTATTGTCCTGTGGTATATATAGCAACCATTTACTTTTTCAGCCTCTGGGGTTTATTGGGAAGCTGCTGCACCACTGGAGTGCGTGCTGCCACAGGCAGGGGCCTTCATGACTGTTTGAAATGGGAGGAACGGGTGTGTGCCGAAAATTACTGTTTTTACAGGGTATTGTATGAGGTGTCTGAATTTTGGGTAGGAAAAATAGAATAGACCAATAGGGACCAATAGACCCCAGTGGGGACTCTGGGGTATCCTTAATGGTACTTTATATGTATACCACTAAACACTTAACGTAGGCTTGTGGGAGGGGGCAAGAAAAAAAAAAAATCCGTGCTACCTACCAAAAATTCAGACACTCTCAATGATTCAGCGTGCTTCCCTTAAAGAAAACACATGGTATCAACAGAAAATTCAAAGCAGAAAATAATTGGGTCACAAAAATGCTAGAAAAGACTCTAATTAAAGCATTTCCCATGGTGGTGGTGGTGAATTCTTGGGGAAAAGAACTAGAAGACACCTCTGTGACAAGAAGCCTGAAGACCTCCACTAAGCTACAAGACTGTCCCTTCCCACCACCTCCAAAACACATTTCAGTTAGTGGTGGAATAGGTCAGCGGAACCAGCAGGAGCAGCCTCAAAGGGGCAGCAGCTATGTTGCCAGGCCCAGAGGGGTTTGGAGTGGGAGGCCCTGGTGTGCCTCCAGGATCAGCCTCTAAACAGCTGTGTGATCTGTACAATCCAATTTAACCCATCTAAATTTCCATTGGAAACCCTGGTGGCGTAGTGGTTAAGTGCTATGGCTGCTAACCAAAGGGTCGGCAGTTCAAATCCGCCAGGCGCTCCTTGGAAACTCTATGGGGCAGTCCTACTCTGTCCTATAGGGTCGCTATGAGTGAGAATTGACTCGACGGCACTGGGTTTGGTTTGGTTTTGGAAACTTCCATTTGCTCCTGTAAAATGGGGATAAATAATACCTGCCTGATCACCCTGCTCAATCAAGAATCCTCTACAAGAGAAGCACTGTGGGGGCCCTGGGTTGAGCTTCAGTCACACAGTCCTGGGTGTGCTTTCAGCCCCGCAACTCATGAGCTCGGTGTCTTGGGCCTGTCTCCTTCCTAGGAGTCATTCCTATCTGGCCAAGTTAAGGTAGAGGATGAGACAGGGCTGGGGATACCTTTGTCTTTTCCCTCCCTCCTGCACATACATATGGGGCGTGCAGGGCTTTCTGACTTCTCAGCTCTAACAAGTAGTGCCCCCCTCCTCTTCTCCCTGCCCATTTCCCTCCCGGAAGTGAGAGCCATTTTGTTGCTGCCAAATCACCGTGTAGTGGGTTGAATCGTGTCCCTGAGAAAGATACGTCCGAGTCCTAACCCTCGGCACCTGAGAACGTGAACTTATTTGGAAATAGAGGCTTTGCAAATGTAATCAATCCGAGATGAGATCATCCTGGATTAGCATGGAACTTAAATCCAATAATTGGTTTCCTTAGAAGGAGGGGATTTGACTATAGGGTCGCTATGAGTCAGAATCGACTCGATGGCAATGGGTTTGGTTTGGTTTGGTTTTGACACACAAACCCAGGGAAGAAGGCCATGTGAAGACACGGGCAGAGATCACAATGATGCAGCCACAAGCCAAGGAACACCAGGAGCCATCAGAAGTTGAAAGAGTTAGGGAAGAATTCTCCCCTAGAGCCTTAGGAAGGAGCGTGACCCTGACGACACTTTGATTGTGGATTTCTGCCCTCCAGAACCATGAGAGAATAAATTTTTCTGTTGTTTTAAGCTACCAAATTTGTGGTAATCTGTTGTAGCAGCTGTAGGAAACTAGTATACCTGGGCACCCCCAGCTACAGCAAGTGGTAAAGAAGATGGGTTCTGGAGCCAGATGGCTTGGATTCAAATCCTGACTACTTCACTTGATGGCTGTGTGACCTTGAGCAAGTTACTTAACATCTCTGTGCCTGTTTCCCCATGTATTAGACAGAAATCAGTAACAGCACCTTCTTCCCAGGGTTGTGAAAATTAAATGAGATAATAAATAGATTCTGTCTAGAACAATGTAAGCCTTTGAACACTGGCATTTTTTATTATTAATATAATACCCAGACTACAGAGTCAGTGTGGCTTCCCCACTTTGCTGTACCGCAGGGACCGTTTTTATAAATATTCCAGTTCTCTCTATAGAGAGAAAACTGGCTTTATCAGTTCTGGATATGTCTAAGGAGCCTTGCCAGGCAAACATTTCTCACGGCGCCAGAGGAGTTCTTGGGGGAAAAGTACTAGAAGGCACCTCTGTGATAAGAAGCCTGAAGACCGCCACTGACCTATGAGGCTGTCCCTTCCTACCACCTTGTGGTGGAATAGATCAGCAGTGGTTAAGTGCTTGGCTGCTGCTAACCAAAAGGTTAGCGGTTTGAACCCATCAACCACTCTGTGGGAGAAAGATGTGGCAGTCTGCCTCCATAAACATTACAGCCTTTAAAACACTACGGGGCAATTCTACGCTGTCCTATAGGGTTGCTATGAGTCAGAATCAACTTGATGGCAAGAGGCTTGGGTGTACTGCTCCTTAACAGTCCCAAGTTCAAATGCCACTTCTCCCTGCAGCCTCCCCAGTCACCCCAGAAGGAAGTGGCCTCTGAGGCCTCCTTTGTCTTCCTCCAGCCCTTTGTCCCTCTCATAGCTCGGGCACCATTTTTTTGAATTGCGGTTCTTTCTGTACAGTTCTCATCTCATTAACTCTCCTATAAACTGGTTGATTCATTCTGCCTAATCAGAACCCAGCACCTGCCCAAGCTAAGTCAACCCTTGGGTGTTTGCTGAATGAGTAAGTTTACTACTCTGTGTATAAAAGAGCAGTTCCTTTTAACTGCTCTAAATTTACATCACACAAGTTTCAAAGGTTGCCTCTGTCTATTGTGGACATGACTGTTCTCACCTTAACCACATTCTTCATGATTTTATAGACGTTGAACATTTCTCCCTTCCGCCTTCACCTTTCTACGCTAAAGAGCTCTCACCCCTTCTGCCCGAGGCAGGACCCTGCCCAGGACCTCTGTCATAAACTTCCCCATCCTGCCATTCCAAGGAGCTTTGCTCACCACCTCGACCTTACTGTGGACACTTTGGAACTTCATGTACCCAAATCAGGACACGGGTTCCAAACCTCACTTTGATGCCCCCAGCATTTTGAGCTTACAACCCTGCAGCACACAGAGAGTATAGAATTCTCAATTTTGTCCCTATATTCCTATTCTCTACCTGAGCCCCAGGTCTCAGGACAGCTCCACCTAGAAACTCTATTGTTGGAGTTGTTAGCTGCCATGGAGTCCACCCAACTCATGGAGACCCCATGCACAACAGAACGAAATACTGCCTAGGAAGAAAGGCCTGGTGATTTACTTCTGAAAGTCATCCAGTAAGAACCCTATGGATCACAATGGTCTGATCCAAAACCCCTCATGGGGATGCAGTAGGACCAGGCAGCGTTTCATTGTTTATAGGGTCGCCTTGAGTCTGTGGCCCACTTGAGGGTAACTAACAACAACAATAACAATGTAAGATCTTTGAGGCCAGGAAACATGTTTTATAAATCTTGAAAACTGGCACAGTGATCAGCAGGCACATAGTAGATGTTTAATAAAGGTTTATGTGTTCTTTTATTGGTACCTACTAGTTACTAGGATTTCATTTTACTTGGATCCACAATCAACAGCCATGGAAGCAGCAGTCAAGAAATCAAAAGACGCATTGCATCGGGCAAATCTGCTGCAAAGGACCTCTTCAAAGTGTTGAAGAGCAAAGATATCACCCTGAAGACTAAGGTGCGCCTGGCCCAAGCCATGGTATTTTCAATAGCATCATATGCATGTGAAAGCTGAACAATGAATAAGGAAGATCGAAAAAGAGTTGACGCCTTTGAATTGTGGTGCTGGTGAAGAATATTGAATGTACCATGGACTGTCAAAAGAACGAACAAATCTGTCTTAGAAGAAGTACAGCCAGAATGTTCCTTAGAAGCAAGGATGGCGAGACTGCGTCTTACATACTTTGGACATGTTGTCAGGAGGGATCAGTCCCTGGAGAAGGACATCATGCTTGGCAGAGTACAGGGTCAGCAGGAAAGAGGAAGACCCTCAACGAGGTGGATTGACACAGTGGCTGCAACAAGGAGCTCAAGCATAACAACGACTGTAAGGATGGCACAGGACCAGGCAGTGTTTCATTCTATTGTGCATAGGGTCGCTATGAGTCAGAACCAACTCGACAGCACCTAACAACAACAACAACAACAACAACAACAACAGTTACTAGGAACTGGATGACATGCTGGGAGACGGGGGCTAATAACCCTACCGTATGGGACAGAATGGGTGTTTTCTAATCTACAGCCCTATTTTCGTCCTAGTGAGGGGGCCTGGTCCCTAGGAGTCAGATATACAGGTGAGCTGTTACCCGCCTCACAACTGCTGACACCTCATCACCTCTGTCTCACCAGTCCCTTGCTCCACCAGCCTCATTTCTCTGAGATCACGAGTCTCCCTACCATTTGGGCCATGTTTCTCACCTCCCTACCCCTGCCCCAGCCCCCACGATGAACTGCATCCCCACCAAATCAAAAAATTCAAGAGACCAAGGGCCTGAGGGCGTTGAGGGCAGAGCCTGGGAGGGAACAGAAGACATAACTTTTAGAGGATAGAGAATCTGAGGACAGACTCTCTGGGGGAGGCGTTCGATAACCTGGAGAGAGATGCTGAATAAGAAAAGGGGAGACTGGATTTGGAGCAGGGTGGTCAGGAGGCAGGAGGGGTTTCCCAGCCTCAGCCTGGGCTGTCTGGCTCCAGAGATGCCGGCTGTTTCCTGCCCTCGGTGACCACCTCCCACCCCGGAGCAGGACCTAGGTTGGGCAGGGAGGAAAGGCAGGTGTGTAGGGGTGCACCTCTTGTGGCAGGAAGATAAGTGCACTGCTACAAGAGGTCATTGCAGGCCTGGCTGTCCTCTCAGGGGGATTGGAGGTGCTTGCTGCCTCCATGGGACTCTGAACTTGGCCATCCCCAGACACCCCGTACTAACACGTTTTCCCACCGAACTTCACCCTCTGCCTGGCACACACTTCCTCACCTTCCAAGCAGACCTATGGATACCCTCCTTCCCCTGCACATTTGTGTGCACATTTTTCTACCTTCTCCCAATGCTTGCTTGTCCGAAACCTCACAGGGAACTGGAGTACCCAGAGAAAGGTCTAGATTGGAAAGTAAGTAAAACTGCAGATGCCACTGAAATCTCCGACCTGACATGGAACTCTCCCTGGGGAACCCAGGATAATGGGGGCGGGGGAGTTTAAGAGGGCTGAGGTCCTCCAATTTGGGGGAGCCCCCACAACCCAGTGTCAGATGAGTGACGGCCGGTCCCTGATGAGTGCTCATCCTCTCAGAGTCTCAATTTCTGCATATTTCCACCTTCTTACACAATCATCCTTGTGAGAATCAAATGAGCCACCCACTGAGAAATGGCACTGTAAACAACAGAGCTCCCAGTGCCTGAGGTTGGGGCCCTCTGGGCATATTCAGACCTTCCAGGTCCCTCAAATGGCCCAACTTCCTGGCCTTGGCCTTCCTGACTGCTCTCTTCACTTATACTGTTGTTGCTGTGTACAGTCATGTCCATTTCCACTCATAGTGACCGTATACAACAGCCCCATAGGGTTTCCTAGGCTGTAATCTTTACGGGTCAATTCTGGCTCATATCGACTCAACGGCAATGGGTAATCTTTACCAGAGCAGATCTCCGGGTCTTTTCTCCCAAGCAGCCAGGAGCAGCTGGTGAGTTCAAACTGCAGACCTTTCGGTTAGTAGCTGAGCACTTAACCATTGCGCCATCAGGGTTCCTTCACAATGTCTCTAAATCCACCCAAGTCATCACCTCCAGCCCTTGCCCCACTCTCCAGCAACCCTGGACAACCTATATCACTTCCCCAGCATGTCTGGGATGGGAAGGTCTGTCAGGGCATGGCAGGCAGAGTTGGGGCCTCAGTTCCCAACTTGGATCTCAGAACTTGCTGGGTGGGTTATCAGAGTCCCAGCCCGTCCCCCCTGGCTACTCACCACCCTTCCCCTGCCCACCCCCTGGGTCCTTCAACTCAAGGTCTCCCTGTTTCTCCTGGAGCTTCACCTAGCGACCCCAACTCGCTTCATCCCAGCACCCACCTGCCCACTCCTTCCCTGCAGCGCATCCCTGCTCTAGGGAGTCAGAAAGCCTGCTCTGCCTCAGGGAGCCCACAGTGGCTTCCCACACAAAAGGCTATGACCAGGTGCCACAAGAACCCCAAGGCCTGTGTCCACCCCTCAGCCCTTCACCCATTTATAACTAGGGGCTCTCCCAGGGTGCCTGTGCCTCTTCCAAGTCAAGGGGAAAGCATGTGGAAGCTCCATGACTCCCCTCTCCGCAGGGGAGCTGGCAGTCTATGCAATGCCTCCCTCCAAGAGGTAGAAAGACTGCCCTCTGGGCAGATGCAGCCCAACAGAGACCAGCTGTCCAGGTGAGGAAAAGGCCCCTCTTCCTGCTGGGAAACCAGGAGGGCAGAGGGGCTGGGATTTCAGCCCCCACAGACTCTCAGGCAGCCAGGCACCTTCATGCAGGCCAACCACCCCAAACCACAAGCTGTGCCTCTTCTGTACCTGCAGGTCCCCAGGACAACTCCATCAGCACCCCCAAAGGCAGGATGAAGTCACACATGGGTCCCAGCCATTTGGCAACCCCCTGCCCCAGAAAGGGAAGGAGAATGGGAGGAAGATAGGAGAAGGGAAGCCAGCCACCTGCTGCCCAGCCAGGGACCACCAGGGAGTAGGGGGTAGCAGGGCCTCACTCACCCTCTACAGCACTGATGGGTGCCCAGAGCAGGAGAGCCAGCAGCAGGGCACAGATGGCCGGCATCTCCTGGGGAGTGGGCCCTGATGGCAGTGTCTTCGCTTGTCAGGGGGGACTAAAAAGTGAGCGCTTCCCAGGAAGAAGTCAGCTTTTAAAAGGGGGAAGACAGCACCTGGCCCAGGATGGGGTGTGGTGATGGGGATAGCTGGGTGGTGCAGGGGTGACCAAAGACAGTTGGCCAAAGGGAAGCTGGTCGCTCCTCCTCCCCTCTCAGTGAAGGGTCTTTTCAACAAAGCCACAGTCCCATAGGTGGGGCAGGGCCAGAGGGAGGGACCGGAGATTGATTGGAGATGTGAGAGTCAGAAGTTTGCTAAGAGACCAGGGTCACAAAATGCCAGGGAGAGGTTGACTATGGAGCTAGAAGTGTGGGAACCCTGGTAGGGGCAGCCAGCAGTAGGCAGAGCTAAGGACCCCAAGTGGTACCTCCAGCCCTGCCCCCAGGGGCCCTCCTTTCTTCAGCCTTCTTCCCCATTGCCCCCACTCAGGTACAACTTCCTAATCACCAGTCCCCTCCCCAAGGCCCTAGCCCCCTGTCCTGCTCCTGGGTGGGGCCCCCGTTCACACTTGAGGCTTTATGGTCTTGGTCTCCACCCCTGGCCAGAATCAGGGGGAGACGAGGCCACTGCAAGCCCCTTTCTGCCCAGGACATAGGTGCCAGGAGTGTTACCCAAACCTCCACCCAAAGAACCTCACTCTGTCAGCCAAGGGGTCAAATGATTTCAAACCATCCTCAACCCTGGTCAGGCCTGGCCTCCCACTGGATCAGAAATAAAAGGACCCAAGCCCCAGGCACAGGCAGGTGTGTGTGTGGGTGTGAACTTGGGACCCTGCTTTGGGAGGCTGAAGGTCTTTGGAGAGGCAGCTTCACCCATCCCTGCAACCAGCAGTTGACTCAGACAGACCAAGCCAGTGCCACCCCATCTCCCTGACCCAACTCTCAGGGCCCCATCCCTAAGATCCCATTGTTGAAGAAAGGCACAGGTGACAAATTCTATAGGAACCTCACCTGCTGCTGGCCGTACCCCCACCCACTGCCTAACAAAATGGAACCCCCATCTTTGTGTTCATTACCAGGACAGTCATGGACCTCTGAGGGCTTCTTAGACTCTTTCCTTCCCCAGGGGGAGAAATGGATGTGCCCTAGGCTCTCCTACATGGGCTCTCCCACCCCCACCCCCGACCAAGTAGAGACAGCCACAGGGGATGACACACAGCAAAAAGAATAACACACACCATTACTTTTACAATAAATGCTATATTGTTTGCAGCAGAAAATTGGAGACTCATTGACTTCCTGTCCCCAAACCAGATATTCCTGCCAAAGGAGGTTGAGGGCTCCTGGGCTCAGAGGTTACTGCAGGCATGGGGTGCCACCAGGGAGAGAAAAGGAGCAGGGAATTGGGGAGGGGCTGGGAAGGAGGAGGTAGGGCAATAAGGGAGGGGAGGGACCATGAGGGGAAGGAAGAAGGTGGGGCTGAGGACATTTCCCTACCTCGGGGCCCACTTTCCCTCATCCTTGGGGACCTTAGGAAACCCCCAACCCCACCCCCCACCTGGGATCAAGGGCAGTCAGCTACCTGAGAAGACCTTGGGAGTGAGAGGAGGGGATGAATGCCAAGAATGAGGGGATCAGAGCCTGGGGAGTGCCAGCTGGGGGATCCTAAGAAGCAGAGGGTCTCTGTCCTAGCTAGGGATAGGGGTGTGGGTGGAGGAGGGAGGAATTATGACTGGAGTACTGGGATGGGAGAAGGAAAGATTCAGAGCTGAGGGTACAAGGATGGAGAAAGGGGAAAATATGGAAACCGGAGGAGATGTGGGGCTGGGGCTGGGAGGAGAGATTTAAGGAATGGGTCAGGAGGGAGAGAAGGTTTGAGGAAAGGGAGCAAGGGGTGCAGCAAGGAGTTATGTGAGAAAGGACTAGGATGGGATGGGGCTGCGGGCTGGCTAGAGGTGTGGAGTGAGCATCCTGCAGGAAGGATGCAAAGAGGAAAACAGGGACTAAAGCCTGACAGCAGGGGAAGGGCGCAGGACTGGGGCTCAGGAGGGACAATATGAGCAGAAGGACTGAGACAGGAGGCTGGATTGGGACAGAGAACCGACCGAGTCCATCTTCTGGTTCTTTCAGTAATGCATAAAGTATCAGGACAAGTGTGTTATATCCATTTTACAGGTGATGAAACCAAAGTTTGGAGAAATTAACTGACTTGCCCAAGGTCCTACAGTGGAAGAGCCTAGATGTGAATTGGGTCTCCAGATGGGTTTCAGCAAAGTTGGGAGGAGGGGGTCCAAAGGAAAGTCTAATTTTGCCCAAGGACCCCAGAAGCCCAAGCTGCACAAGTCCTTGGGTCATCTCTGGAGATGGGCAAGGTGCAGATGGTTCCCTCTTGCTGTCCTGGGGCAGGGTGGAGCCCTGGTGAAAAGGGCTCATGCAGAGGTGAAGGCCACCTCAGGCCTCTGGATCTGCACCTGCCAGAGAGCAGATGTGAAAGGGGAGTGACAGTAAGTGGACAACCCTGCTTGGGCTGGATGGGAGGTCACTGCCTCTGGGTCCTAACCCAGCCCCTGCCCCCGGGTGGAGGTGGCGGGGGAGAGAATCTGGAACTGGGGGAGTTCCTTAGCATCCTCCCTTTTGCCCCCCTCACGTTCACATTGGTGTCCACGTTCTCCAACGCCAACTGGAAGTTTTCTTCCTTGACTAGAAAGGAATGGAGGGGAAGGGGTAGGAAAAGTGAGGAGGTCAGGTCTCAAAAGGCTCCTGTGCCTCTCGGCTGCCCTGCAGGGATCGCTTGCGCAGGAGGAGCGCTGAAGCGCCAACAGAAACTCCCTCCCACTGGGTAGGTGCCCGTCCTGGGCTCGGAAGCCCACAGACTCCTGCTCCCCAGGAGGCAGGCTCACCTATTCTGTCGTCCTCGAAGCCCAAATTTGAAAAAGTGCCTCTAGTGTTCTCATCCCAGATCTCTGCCCACTTCCTGTCCTCGGTCCAGGACCTGGGTCGGAGCCCCGCGAGGTCAGGTCAGGACAGCCATTCCGGGACTCCCGCGCCGCCCTCCCCTCCAGGTCCCCAGCGCTCTCACCCGCTACGGGAGCCGCCCCTGCTCCGGGAGCGCGCAACGAAGACGCCCAGCGCGAGCAGCAGCAGGAGCAGCAGCGCCGCGGCGCCCGCCAGGCCCCCGACCAGCGCCCTCCAGTGGATAGCCACCTCGCAGCGCGGGCCTGAGAACCAGTGCGTGTCCGAGGAGAAGCAGCTGGAGGGTGGGGGTAACAGACGGTTACCACCACCCAGGTCCAGGTCCAGTCGCGCTGGGCCCCCTGCGGTGCAGGTGGGTGGGCCGATTCCACTCTAAGGCGACCCGGCAGATGGGGCGGGGTGGGCGGGGCCTCGGGGCGGGGCTAAGGGTGGGCGGGGCTCCGCGTGTGGACCCAGCCTCACCGGCACGCGGGACCGCTCTTCTCCAGAAAGCACTGGCCCTGGTGACAGTCGATGGCGCCTTCCACACCCGACGTGCACTTGGTGACGCAGCGGAGCCGGTTCGCCTCAACCAAGGGGAAGTAGAAATCCTCGTAGTCCTTGGCAGCGGCGCGGCGGCAGATGGCTGGGGGTTTGGGTAGGGGGTTGCTGAGAGGCAGGGACCCTACCTCATCTACTCAGGGCCTGCTTATAAAAAATAGTGACACTGAAAATGGATGGGGAGGACTACATTTCCGAGGGTGGGGCTTTGTGGGGTAGACGCTGGGATTAGGTTAGGGGAGGCAGGCCCAGGCCCTCAGTCTCTCCTCACCTTCCCTGCTCAGTTGAAAGCTTCTAACAAAGGCCAGAGGCAGCCCTGGGCCACATCACTGCCTTTCAACAGGGTCTCTGCTGCCTTCCCAGGGAATCTCAACGGGCAGATGTCCCTGGTGGGAGGTGCCCTGGCCTGCTGGGCTACTCAGCACTTTGCTGCACACTCACCTTCTGGAGTCAGATCCGTCCTGCTGTTGTTGTTCACCTTGATGGAGTCAGGCTTAAAACACAGAGCTGGGAAGACAGGAGTACAGGCACAGACAGAATGGAGGGGAGAGAAAGGGGTAAGGCCAGGGATGCAAAGTAGGCTCAGGAGTGGGGGCAGAGAGGGCTCTGTCTGAATGGGCGACATGAAGTTACCATGGGGGACAACTCCTTTTCCCTCCCTCAGCTCCTTGGAATAATCAGGGGTTGCTAGCCACCGTGGAAACAGGGAGCATAACTGTCAGGGGGGCTCTTCCCCAGTACCCAGAATCTGGTGAGCCCATCCTCACCCCCACCCTTGACCCAGCTGGGTGTGGACCTGTGGCTCTTCTCTCCACCTGCTTGAGGTACCACAGGGCTGCCACCTGAGCCCAGAATGCCCCCTGCCTGAGCTGGAGCAGGCTGGGTAGTGGCTCTGAGCCCAGCGCCCTCCACCAGCCCCAGGCCCTTCCACTCACTGTCTTCCCCACAGCTGGCCCCCTCCTGGCTGGCATTCTGGAGCTCCTCCTTCAGCGCCATCTTCACCTTCTCATACTCGCTCTCCAGCTGGAGGCTGAAGGGCAACTCCAACAGGACCAGATAGTCTACCACGATGCTGCCATTTCTGAGGGCATTGGTGGGAGGGAGTCTTAGAGAGTGCAGAGACTTGGGGCAGATAGATCCTTGGAGGGGCAATTCCAGGAAACCAGAAGTGCAAAGAAGGGACATGGAGGGGCAGAGACAATGAGTTGGAATGCCACAGGCATCCTTTTCGGGAGAGGCTGGCAGCACCCTAGACTTTGTCAGCCTAGGAAGACCAGAGGAATGATTCACATTCTCTTTCTATTGCAGAAAGCCATCACCAAATCAGACCCTCGCAGGTTCTCTGCCCCTCTCCTGCTGACTCACTCAGCAGACCAGGTGCCAGCCAGACAGGGGCCAAGTCAACAATCTGGGCACCAGGGCTCCCACCAACCCTCATGCACACTTTAATCTCTCTGCATGTGCCCATGCAATTTCCCACCATCCAACATGCTTGAAGGGGGGGTGGCAACCGTCTTTAGAAATGGCCCCAGGAAATTACCACAAAGATCCCGCATGGTCTGATTCCCTTTTGATTCTCTCCATCCCTCTATTTATGAAATCTAATGACTCCAAAACCAGGGGGTGGATTCTCTGGCCTTTTCTTCAAGCCTCTTCCCACATCCCCGATGCCATCACACCTCTGACACATCCCTAGAAGGGTCTCCTACCTTAGGGCCAGGATCTCCACACTCCGGAACTCCTGCACATTTCGGTAAACGATCTTCATCTGAAATACCAAGGAAACCCAGGCTCGTATCTAAACATCTAGACCTGAGGGCATCCAGGGTCCCAAGCTCAGCTCCAGGGAAAGACCTAAGCCTTAAGGTCAGCTCCAACCTCCCACCTCACCTGATTCTGGAAGGCAGTGCTGAATTCCCTGTAGGCCTGGGAAGTGTTGTCATTGAGGTCGGTGGAGAACTCCTGGTCCACAGACACCTCCATGCCCACTGCAGCATCCACAGTGTCTGCACACAGCATGTCCTGCTCTGGTCACTTCACTGTTCCTGTCTGAGTTCACCCCCACCCAGAGGCACCTCCCTCTGCCCTCTGCATGTTCCCTGAAGACGGACTAAACAGTAGGAAGGGAACAGGTAGAAATTCTGGGATGCATCATACTGAGACGAGGGAGTGAATGGAAGTCAGGATGCTTCCTGGTCGGCAGAATGATGGCCACAAAGATGCCTATGTCCTAATCCCTGGGATCTGAGAATGTGTTATATTATATAGCAAGGGGAAATCACAGTTCCAGGTGGACTTTAGGCTGCTAGTCAGCTGACCTTAATATTGGAAAATTATCCTGGATTATCTAGATGGGCCCAATGTAATCACAAGGGTCCTTAAAAGTGGAAGAAGACAGACAGACAAGATCAGAGCCAGTCATAGGATGATGTGACTATGGAAAAAAGGCACAGAGAGATGCAGCGATGCAGGCTTTGAAGACTGAGAAAAGAGAGCTTTGAGACAAGGAATGCAGGCAGCCTCTAGAAGCTGGAAAGGGAAAGAAAGTAGATTCTTCCCTAACCCATTGCTGTCAGAGCAATTCCAATTCATGGTCACTATACCTGTTATACAGTAGAATGGCTCCAGAGGGTTTTCTTGGCTGTAATTTTTATGGAAGCAAATCACTAGTCCTTTCTTTCATGGTACCACTGGGTAGGTTCGAACTGCCAACATTTAGGTTAGCAGCTGATCAAAAACCAGTCGTAATATTCAGGGACCAATCCTCTCCTGGAGCGTCCAGAGGAAATGCAGCCCTGCCAAGAACCTAATTTATCCCAGTGAGACCCACGTTGGACTCCTAACCTATAAAACTGTAAGATCATAGATTTGTGTGGTTTAGGCTGCTAAGTTTGTGGTAGTTTGTTACAGCAAAAACTGGAAACTAATGCATCCCCAAGCAGGCCAGACCAGAAGGATATCCCAGGAAGGACTGTGGTCCCAGCCACCTTCTAGAGGTGAACATAGAGAAGAGGCATGTTATGGAGTACAGAGGAGATAGGAGAGAAGGCACAGAGGGACTTGGGTTGGGATGGAGAGATTGAACAAAACGGTATGCATGCGTGAAGGCCAGCTGCAGGCTGGGCCCAAGGAGAGTTAGTGGGGCACCTGGGAAAGGGTGCAGAGGGCAAGGCTCTAGCAACTCACCCAGTTCCAACTCTTCAACAGGGAACTCGCAAAGGGGGCCATAAAAGGTGTTGGTGCACAGGCACTTGAGGCCATCCCATTTGCCCCCATTCTGGCACTTGTTGTCCAAGACGTTACAGCGCTCACCAGAGAATCCCAAGGGGCAGAGGCACTGACCTTGGTCCCAGGTCCCACCATTGTCACAAGAGCCTGGGCAGCACAGAAAAAAAGGGAAGTTCGAGGTAGCATCTGACCTTGATGGCACAGGAATTTAGCAGAGGAAGGTGGGGGGAGTACAGAAAGGAAGAAAGTCCAACCTGGGGTGGTGGTCATCCTTGACCGTGTAGTCATCTGAGTAGTGGTCGAAGTAGGTGATGTACGGGTGGTGGGAGGCAGGGTGGTGGCCACTGATGTTTCTGAAGTCTCCTTGATGGGCGGGGTGGTTGCAGAGTTGGTGCTCATCCAGGTCTTACTGGTGGGCCTTTGTGTGCTCAACAAATTGGAGGTAATGGGTGTGGTCGTTGTGAGGATAGAATTAGGAGGCCGGCTAGTGGGGTAAGGCATTGAAGTAGAAGCATCCACATGTGTAGGAAGGAGAGTTCTCGGACTGGCTGAACTAGGAGAGGTGGCCATCTCCATAGTAGGGCAGAATGTTGATAATGGAATGGTGGCACTAGAAGGTATATTGGAATTCATTTCAGTGCATGGAGTAGTGGATGATGAAGAGACTGTGGTAATTGATATAAATTCTGGACATGGTGTTGTAGAAGTAATAATAGAAAAGGGGGTTGTTTCAGTAAGAGTACTTGTGAGAGAAGAGGTTGCTGAAGATGTTCTTGTAGTTAGAAACGAAGAGAGAGTAGGAAAAGTGGTGACAGCAGAAGAAATTGTATTTTCTGTACTTGAGATATGTGGCGAGGAAAGAAAAGAGCTAGTGGTGGCAGTAAGCACTGTAACTGCGTTGGGAGGAGATAGAGAAGAGGACATTGCTTCTGTGGATGTTGAAGCAGGAGTGATGTTGGTAAAAGATGTAGTTACTTCATTTGTGGAAGTAATCCCTACAGTCACACCTTCTGTAGGAGACGCACTTGAGGATGTGGGAGAAGTACCCAATATGGGAATTGAGACAGATGTTTTAAGAGTAGAAAGGGATGTGCTTGGAAAACTAGATGATGAAAACATGGAACTGAAGTCACTCAATGTACTGGTGGTAGGAGTGGCAGGGGTAGTGAAAGCTGTCTTTCCAAGGGTATAGGTGGTAGGGATAGGAGATTTTACAGTCCTCGTACTAAATGTAGACAGTGTTGAAGCTGAGACGGCAGAGGTAATGGGAATGGATGTAGTGAGGGAAAGTGTAGGAGTGTTTTCTGTACTTGGGGGTGAAGCGATCATCGTGGGCTTTGTGGAAGATGATGTGATAAAACTGAATGTTGTGTCTGTGTTTGGGTGAGTGGAGGAAGATGGAAGGATA
The DNA here is from genome assembly GCF_030014295.1 of Loxodonta africana. Lineage (NCBI taxonomy): Eukaryota > Metazoa > Chordata > Mammalia > Proboscidea > Elephantidae > Loxodonta > Loxodonta africana. Next base: position 88,460,420 of record NC_087353.1, on the reverse strand, counting down.
TTTGTAGGAGCATTGGATGTCCTGCTAACAGTGTGCATTGAGGTGATGCCTCTCGTACTAAGTGTACCAGCGGTAACGGTTGATGATGTTTTTGTAGTCATGCCAGTACTAACAGATGATGGAGGTATATTAGTTGATGTCCCCTCAGTAACAGGGGTAACTGCAGGCGAGATGATTGCCAAAGTGGATGTGCTGTCCGTGGAGAGAGTGTGTGTGGAAGTGACAGCTGATGTCCTGTGTGTGGTTGTCAGAGTGGGTGTCATTGCAGAGTCTGTGGTAGCGGACCTGGGTGTTTCTGTAGTTGGGAAAGTTGGAGGAGTGGGTGAGATGAATGTAGTAGCCTTTGATATGTCTTTGGTAGTGATCGCAGATGTGATTTCAGTTGTGGGATTGGTGACAGTGCTACTTGGATTATTAAAGTCTGTTGTCCCAGATGCAGATACAGATATGGCTTCAGCGGTAAGGAGCATGGTAGTCACGGAAGGCGTCAGGGTAGTGTTTGTAGTCTCACTGCTGACTGTTTCTGTACTTGGGAAGAATGAAGAAGATGAAAGCATTTGTGTGGGTGAAGTTCCTGTATCAGTGGTCATGGTAGCAGGGGTGGTGGTCGTGGAAGAATGAGCTGTCTTCTTGGAAGTGACTGATGAAGTGACTGGGGAAGTGGAGGTAAATTCCGTAGTGTCTGTAGAGGTGTCCGTGGTAGGAGTAAGTGCAGATGTCCATATGGATGTTGCATCAGATGTTGCAGCGGTCACCTCGCTTGTTTCTATTGTGGCTGCAGTGGATGAAGGTGGTAGAGGAGTTGTGGATGTTGCCAGTGTGTTAGTGGAGGTGATGGGTGAGAAGGTGGATTCAGCTGTTGTGTGCAGTGTTTGTCTGATGGTTGGGGATGTGTAGACACTATCCTTGGGAATTGTCCTTGTAATGCTGGTAAATGCTGAAGTGGAGATGACAGAGGTAACAGGAATGGTCATAGTGCCGGGAAGTGTAGGGGTGCTTTCGGTACTTGGAGGCAAAGTGATCACAGTGGGCCTTGTGGAAGACAATGTGGTAACACTCAATGCCGTTTCCGTGTTTTGGTGAGTGGAGGAAGATGGAATGAAATTTGTGGGGGTCCCTGATGTACTGCTAACAGTGTGCATTGAGGTGCTGGCTGTCGTACTAAATGTACCTGTGGTAACGGCGAGTGAGAATGTGACTGTAGTAGGTGTTGCTGTAGTCATGCCTGTCCAAAGAGATGATGAAGGTATATTCGTTGATGTGCCCTCGGTACCAGAGGTAGTTGCAGATGAGTTGATAGTCGATGTGGATGTCCTGTCTGTGGCGAGGGTGCGTGTGTAAGTGACACCTGATGTCCTCTGCGTGTTTGTCAGAGTGGGTGTTGTTACAGAGTCTGTGGTAGTGGACCTGGCTGTTTGTGTAGCTGGGAAAGTTGGAGACGTGGGTGTGATGAATGTAGTAGCTATTGATATATCAGTGGTAGTGATCGCAGATGTGCTTTCAGTCGTGGAAGTGGTGAGAGTACTACTTGGGGAATTGGAGCCTGTGGGCTCAAATTTAGGAGTAGATATGGCATCAGTGGTAAGGAGTGTGGTAGTCATGGAGGATGTCGGGGTAGTGTTTGTAGTCTCACTGCTGACTGCTTCTGTACTTAAGACCGGTGAAGAAGACGAAAGCATGTGTCTGGGTGATGTTACTGTATCGGTGGTCATGGCAGCAGGGGTGGTAGGCGTGGAAGAATGGACTGTACTTGTGGGAGTGACTGATGAAGTGGCCGGGGAGGTAGAGGTGAATTCCGTAGTGAGAGTGTCTGTAGAGATGTCCGTGGTAGGAGTAAGTGTAGATGTCTGCACGGATATTGCATTAGATGTTGCAACAGTCAACTTGTTTATTTCTGTTGTGGCTGCAGTGGATGAAGGTGGTAATGGAGTTGTGGATGTTGTGAATGTATTGGTAGAAGTTGGTAACAAGGTGGTTTCAGCTGTAGTGCCCACTGTTTGTGTGCGGGTTGGAGATGTATAGACACTCTCTGTGGGAGTTGTCCATGTACTGCTGGTAAATGTCGAAGTGGAGATGTCAGCGGTAACAGGAATAGTCCTAGTGACAGGAAGTGTAGGGGTGCTTTCAGTAATTGGAGGTGAAGTGATCACAGTGGGCCTTGTGGAAGACGATGTGGTAACACTGAATGTTGTTTCCGTGTTTTGGTGAGTGGAGGAAGGTGGAATGATAGTTGTGGAGGTTCCTGATGCACTGCTGACAGTGTGCGTTGAGGTGCTGGCTGTCGTATTAAATGTACCTGTGGTAACCATAGGTGAGAGGGTGATTGTAGTAGGTGTTGCTGTAGTCGTGCTGCTAGTAAGAGATGATGGTGTATTAGTTGATGTCTCTTCAGTACCAGAGGTAGTTGCAGAGGAGCTGATTGCTGATGTGGCTGTGCTCTCTGTGGACAGGGTGTGTGTGAAAGTGGCACCTGATGTCCTGTGTGTGGTTGCCAGAGTGGGTGTTGTTACAGAGTCTGTGGTAGTGGACCTGGCTGTTTGTGTAGTTGAAAAAGTTGTAGAAGTGGGTGTGATGAAGGTTGTAGTTGCATCAGTGGTAATGATCACAGATGTGATTTCAGTTGTGGGATTGGAGACAGTACTACTTGGAGTATTAGAGCCTGTCGTCTCAGATGTAGGTATAGATATGGCATCAGTGGTAAGGAGTTTAGTAGTCATAGAGGGCGTCAGGGTAGTGTTTGTAGTGCTGACTGTTTCAGTACTTGGGACAGGTGAAGAAGACAAAAGCGTGTGTGTGGGTAATGTTACTATGTTGGTGGCCATAGGAGCAGGGGTGGTGGTCGTGGAAGAATGAACTGTACTCATGGGAGTGACTGGTGAAGTCGCCGGGGAAGTAGAGGTAAATTCCGTAGTGTCTGTAGAGGTGTCCGTGGTAGGAGCAAATGTAGACGTCTGCACGGATGTTGCATAGGACGTTGCAGCAGTCACCTCGCTTGTTTCTGTTGTGGCTGCAGTGGACGAAGGTGGTAGAGGAGTTGTGGATATGGTGAATGTATTGGTGGAAGTGGGTGGGGAAGTGGTTTCAGTGGTAGTGCCCACTGTTTGTGTGCTGCTTGGAGACTTGTAGACACTCTCTGTGGGAGTTGTCCACGTACTGCTTGGAAACGTTGAAGTGGAGGCAGCAGATGTAGTGGGAATGGTCGTAGTGATGGGACGTGTAGAGGTGCTTTCCGTACTTGCAGGCAAAGTGGTCATCGTGGGCATTAAGGAAGACGATGTGGTAAAACTGAATGTTGTTTCTGTGTTTTGGTGAGTGGAGGAAGATGCAATGATATTTGTGGGGGTTCCTGATGTAGTCCTAACAGTGTCCGTTGCAGTGATGGCTGTCATACTAAATGTATCTGTGGTAACCGTGGGTGAGAGGGTGACTGTTGTAGGTGTTGCTGTAGTCATGCCAGTACTAAGAGATGATGGAGGTATATTTGTTGATGTGCCCTCGGTACCAGAGGTGGTGGCAGATGAGTTGATAGTCAATGTGGATGTCCTGTCTGTGGAGAGGGTGCGTGTGTAAGTGACACCTGATGTCCTGTGCGTGTTCGTCAGAGTGGGTGTTGTTACAGAGTCTGTGGTAGTGGAACTGGCTGTTTGTGTAGCTGGGAAAGTTGGAGACGTGGGTGTGATGAATGTAGTAGCTGTTGATACATCAGTGGTAGTGATCGCAGATGTGCTTTCAGTTGTGGGAGTGGTGACAGTACTACTTGGAGAGTTAGAGCCTGTGGGCTCAGATTTAGGAGTAGATATGGCATCAGTGGTAAGGAGTGTGGTAGTCATGGAGGACGTCGGGGCAGTGTTTGTAGTCTCACTGCTGACTGCTTCTGTACTTAAGACCGGTGAAGAAGACGAAAGCATGTGTCTGGGTGATGTTACTGTACCGGTGGTCATGGCAGCAGGGGTGGTAGGCGTGGAAGAATGGACTGTACTTGTGGGAGTGACTGATGAAGTGGCCAGGGAAGTAGAGGTAAATTCCGTAATGAGAGTGTCTATAGAGGTGTCCGTGGTAGGAGTAAGTGTAGATGTCTGCACAGATATTGAATTAGATGTTGTGACAGTCAACTTGCCTATTTCTGTTGTGGCTGCAGTGGATGAAGGTGGTAATGGAGTTGTGGATGTTGTGAATGTATTGGTAGAAGTGGGTAACAAGGTGGTTTCAGCTGTAGTGCCCACTGTTTGTGTGCTGGTTGGAGATGTGTAGACACTCTCTGTGGGAGTTGTCCATGTACTGCTGGTAAATGTCGAAGTGGAGATGTCAGCGGTAACAGGAATTGTCCTAGTGACAGGAAGTGTAGGGGTGCTTTCAGTAATTGGAGGTGAAGTGATCACAGTGGGCCTTGTGGAAGATGATGTGGTAACACCGAATGTTGTTTCCGTGTTTTGGTGAGTGGAGGAAGGTGGAATGATAGTTGTGGAGGTTCCTGATGCACTGCTGACAGTGTGCGCTGAGGTGCTGGCTGTCGTATTAAATGTACCTGTGGTAACCGTAGGTGAGAGGGTGATTGTAGTAGGTGTTGCTGTAGTCGTGCTGCTAGTAAGAGATGACGGTGTATTAGTTGATGTCTCTTCAGTACCAGAGGTAGTTGCAGAGGAGCTGATTGCTGATGTGGCTGTGCTCTCTGTGGACAGGGTGTGTGTGAAAGTGGCACCTGATGTCCTGTGTGTGGTTGTCAGAGTGGGTGTTGTTACAGAGTCTGTGGTAGTGGACCTGGCTGTTTGTGTAGTTGGAAAAGTTGTAGAAGTGGGTGTGATGAAGGTTGTAGTTGCATCAGTGGTAATGATCACAGATGTGATTTCAGTTGTGGGATTGGAGACAGTACTACTTGGAGTATTAGAGCCTGTCGTCTCAGATGTAGGTATAGATATGGCATCAGTGGTAAGGAGTTTAGTAGTCATAGAGGGCGTCAGGGTAGTGTTTGTAGTCTCACTGCTGACTGTTTCAGTACTTGGGACAGGTGAAGAAGACAAAAGCGTGTGTGTGGGTAATGTTACTATGTTGGTGGCCATAGGAGCAGGGGTGGTGGTCGTGGAAGAATGAACTGTACTCATGGGAGTGACTGGTGAAGTCGCCGGGGAAGTAGAGGTAAATTCCGTAGTGTCTGTAGAGGTGTCCGTGGTAGGAGCAAATGTAGACGTCTGCACGGATGTTGCATTGGACATTGCAGAGGTCACCTCGCTTGTTTCTGTTGTGGCTGCAGTGGACGAAGGTGGTAGAGGAGTTGTGGATATGGTGAATGTATTGGTGGAAGTGGGTGGGTAAGTGGTTTCAGTGGTAGTGCCCACTGTTTGTGTGCTGCTTGGAGACTTGTAGACACTCTCTGTGGGAGTTGTCCACGTACTGCTTGGAAACGTTGAAGTGGAGGCAGCAGATGTAGTGGGAATGGTCGTAGTGACGGGACGTGTAGAGGTGCTTTCCGTACTTGCAGGCAAAGTGGTCATCGTGGGCATTAAGGAAGACGATGTGGTAAAACTGAATGTTGTTTCTGTGTTTTGGTGAGTGGAGGAAGATGCAATGATATTTGTGGGGGTTCCTGATGTAGTCCTAACAGTGTCCGTTGCAGTGATGGCTGTCATACTAAATGTATCTGTGGTAACCGTGGGTGAGAGGGTGACTGTTGTAGGTGTTGCTGTAGTCATGCCAGTACTAAGAGATGATGGAGGTATATTTGTTGATGTGCCCTCGGTACCAGAGGTGGTGGCAGATGAGTTGATAGTCAATGTGGATGTCCTGTCTGTGGAGAGGGTGCGTGTGTAAGTGACACCTGATGTCCTGTGCGTGTTCGTCAGAGTGGGTGTTGTTACAGAGTCTGTGGTAGTGGAACTGGCTGTTTGTGTAGCTGGGAAAGTTGGAGACGTGGGTGTGATGAATGTAGTAGCTGTTGATACATCAGTGGTAGTGATCGCAGATGTGCTTTCAGTTGTGGGAGTGGTGACAGTACTACTTGGAGAGTTAGAGCCTGTGGGCTCAGATTTAGGAGTAGATATGGCATCAGTGGTAAGGAGTGTGGTAGTCATGGAGGACGTCGGGGCAGTGTTTGTAGTCTCACTGCTGACTGCTTCTGTACTTAAGACCGGTGAAGAAGACGAAAGCATGTGTCTGGGTGATGTTACTGTATCGGTGGTCATGGCAGCAGGGGTGGTAGGCGTGGAAGAATGGACTGTACTTGTGGGAGTGACTGATGAAGTGGCCAGGGAAGTAGAGGTAAATTCCGTAATGAGAGTGTCTATAGAGGTGTCCGTGGTAGGAGTAAGTGTAGATGTCTGCACAGATATTGAATTAGATGTTGTGACGGTCAACTTGCCTATTTCTGTTGTGGCTGCAGTGGATGAAGGTGGTAATGGAGTTGTGGATGTTGTGAATGTATTGGTGGAAGTGGGTAACAAGGTGGTTTCAGCTGTAGTGCCCACTGTTTGTGTGCTGGTTGGAGATGTGTAGACACTCTCTGTGGGAGTTGTCCATGTACTGCTGGTAAATGTCGAAGTGGAGATGTCAGCGGTAACAGGAATTGTCCTAGTGACAGGAAGTGTAGGGGCGCTTTCAGTAATTGGAGGTGAAGTGATCACAGTGGGCCTTGTGGAAGATGATGTGGTAACACCGAATGTTGTTTCCGTGTTTTGGTGAGTGGAGGAAGGTGGAATGATAGTTGTGGAGGTTCCTGATGCACTGCTGACAGTGTGCGCTGAGGTGCTGGCTGTCGTATTAAATGTACCTGTGGTAACCGTAGGTGAGAGGGTGATTGTAGTAGGTGTTGCTGTAGTCGTGCTGCTAGTAAGAGATGACGGTGTATTAGTTGATGTCTCTTCAGTACCAGAGGTAGTTGCAGAGGAGCTGATTGCTGATGTGGCTGTGCTCTCTGTGGACAGGGTGTGTGTGAAAGTGGCACCTGATGTCCTGTGTGTGGTTGTCAGAGTGGGTGTTGTTACAGAGTCTGTGGTAGTGGACCTGGCTGTTTGTGTAGTTGGAAAAGTTGTAGAAGTGGGTGTGATGAAGGTTGTAGTTGCATCAGTGGTAATGATCACAGATGTGATTTCAGTTGTGGGATTGGAGACAGTACTACTTGGAGTATTAGAGCCTGTCGTCTCAGATGTAGGTATAGATATGGCATCAGTGGTAAGGAGTTTAGTAGTCATAGAGGGCGTCAGGGTAGTGTTTGTAGTGCTGACTGTTTCAGTACTTGGGACAGGTGAAGAAGACAAAAGCGTGTGTGTGGGTAATGTTACTATGTTGGTGGCCATAGGAGCAGGGGTGGTGGTCGTGGAAGAATGAACTGTACTCATGGGAGTGACTGGTGAAGTCGCCGGGGAAGTAGAGGTAAATTCCGTAGTGTCTGTAGAGGTGTCCGTGGTAGGAGCAAATGTAGACGTCTGCACGGATGTTGCATTGGACATTGCAGAGGTCACCTCGCTTGTTTCTGTTGTGGCTGCAGTGGACGAAGGTGGTAGAGGAGTTGTGGATATGGTGAATGTATTGGTGGAAGTGGGTGGGTAAGTGGTTTCAGTGGTAGTGCCCACTGTTTGTGTGCTGGTTAGAGACTTGTAGGCACTCTCTGTGGGAGTTGTCCACGTACTACTTGGAAACGTTGAAGTGGAGGCAGCAGACGTAGTAGGAATGGTCGTAGTGACGGGACGTGTAGAGGTGCTTTCCGTACTTGCAGGCAAAGTGGTCATCGTGGGCATTAAGGAAGACGATGTGGTAAAACTGAATGTTGTTTCTGTGTTTTGGTGAGTGGAGGAAGATGCAATGATATTTGTGGGGGTTCCTGATGTAGTCCTAACAGTGTCCGTTGCAGTGATGGCTGTCATACTAAATGTATCTGTGGTAACCGTGGGTGAGAGGGTGACTGTTGTAGGTGTTGCTGTAGTCATGCCAGTACTAAGAGATGATGGAGGTATATTTGTTGATGTGCCCTCGGTACCAGAGGTGGTGGCAGATGAGTTGATAGTCAATGTGGATGTCCTGTCTGTGGAGAGGGTGCGTGTGTAAGTGACACCTGATGTCCTGTGCGTGTTCGTCAGAGTGGGTGTTGTTACAGAGTCTGTGGTAGTGGAACTGGCTGTTTGTGTAGCTGGGAAAGTTGGAGACGTGGGTGTGATGAATGTAGTAGCTGTTGATACATCAGTGGTAGTGATCGCAGATGTGCTTTCAGTTGTGGGAGTGGTGACAGTACTACTTGGAGAGTTAGAGCCTGTGGGCTCAGATTTAGGAGTAGATATGGCATCAGTGGTAAGGAGTGTGGTAGTCATGGAGGACGTCGGGGCAGTGTTTGTAGTCTCACTGCTGACTGCTTCTGTACTTAAGACCGGTGAAGAAGACGAAAGCATGTGTCTGGGTGATGTTACTGTATCGGTGGTCATGGCAGCAGGGGTGGTAGGCGTGGAAGAATGGACTGTACTTGTGGGAGTGACTGATGAAGTGGCCAGGGAAGTAGAGGTAAATTCCGTAATGAGAGTGTCTATAGAGGTGTCCGTGGTAGGAGTAAGTGTAGATGTCTGCACAGATATTGAATTAGATGTTGTGACGGTCAACTTGCTTATTTCTGTTGTGGCTGCAGTGGATGAAGGTGGTAATGGAGTTGTGGATGTTGTGAATGTATTGGTGGAAGTGGGTAACAAGGTGGTTTCAGCTGTAGTGCCCACTGTTTGTGTGCTGGTTGGAGATGTGTAGACACTCTCTGTGGGAGTTGTCCATGTACTGCTGGTAAATGTCGAAGTGGAGATGTCAGCGGTAACAGGAATTGTCCTAGTGACAGGAAGTGTAGGGGTGCTTTCAGTAATTGGAGGTGAAGTGATCACAGTGGGCCTTGTGGAAGATGATGTGGTAACACCGAATGTTGTTTCCGTGTTTTGGTGAGTGGAGGAAGGTGGAATGATAGTTGTGGAGGTTCCTGATGCACTGCTGACAGTGTGCGCTGAGGTGCTGGCTGTCGTATTAAATGTACCTGTGGTAACCATAGGTGAGAGGGTGATTGTAGTAGGTGTTGCTGTAGTCGTGCTGCTAGTAAGAGATGACGGTGTATTAGTTGATGTCTCTTCAGTACCAGAGGTAGTTGCAGAGGAGCTGATTGCTGATGTGGCTGTGCTCTCTGTGGACAGGGTGTGTGTGAAAGTGGCACCTGATGTCCTGTGTGTGGTTGTCAGAGTGGGTGTTGTTACAGAGTCTGTGGTAGTGGACCTGGCTGTTTGTGTAGTTGGAAAAGTTGTAGAAGTGGGTGCTATGAAGGTTGTAGTTGCATCAGTGGTAATGATCTCAGATGTGATTTCAGTTGTGGGATCGGAGACAGTATTACTTGGAGTATTAGAGCCTGTCGTCTCAGATGTAGGTATAGATATGGCATCAGTGGTAAGGAGTTTAGTAGTCATAGAGGGCGTCAGGGTAGTGTTTGTAGTCTCACTGCTGACTGTTTCAGTACTTGGGACAGGTGAAGAAGACAAAAGCGTGTGTGTGGGTAATGTTACTATGTTGGTGGCCATAGGAGCAGGGGTGGTGGTCGTGGAAGAATGAACTGTACTCATGGGAGTGACTGGTGAAGTCGCCGGGGAAGTAGAGGTAAATTCCGTAGTGTCTGTAGAGGTGTCCGTGGTAGGAGCAAATGTAGACGTCTGCACGGATGTTGCATTGGACATTGCAGAGGTCACCTCGCTTGTTTCTGTTGTGGCTGCAGTGGACGAAGGTGGTAGAGGAGTTGTGGATATGGTGAATGTATTGGTGGAAGTGGGTGGGTAAGTGGTTTCAGTGGTAGTGCCCACTGTTTGTGTGCTGGTTAGAGACTTGTAGGCACTCTCTGTGGGAGTTGTCCACGTACTACTTGGAAACGTTGAAGTGGAGGCAGCAGACGTAGTAGGAATGGTCGTAGTGACGGGACGTGTAGAGGTGCTTTCCGTACTTGCAGGCAAAGTGGTCATCGTGGGCATTAAGGAAGACGATGTGGTAAAACTGAATGTTGTTTCTGTGTTTTGGTGAGTGGAGGAAGATGCAATGATATTTGTGGGGGTTCCTGATGTAGTCCTAACAGTGTCCGTTGCAGTGATGGCTGTCATACTAAATGTATCTGTGGTAACCGTGGGTGAGAGGGTGACTGTTGTAGGTGTTGCTGTAGTCATGCCAGTACTAAGAGATGATGGAGGTATATTTGTTGATGTGCCCTCGGTACCAGAGGTGGTGGCAGATGAGTTGATAGTCAATGTGGATGTCCTGTCTGTGGAGAGGGTGCGTGTGTAAGTGACACCTGATGTCCTGTGCGTGTTCGTCAGAGTGGGTGTTGTTACAGAGTCTGTGGTAGTGGAACTGGCTGTTTGTGTAGCTGGGAAAGTTGGAGACGTGGGTGTGATGAATGTAGTAGCTGTTGATACATCAGTGGTAGTGATCGCAGATGTGCTTTCAGTTGTGGGAGTGGTGACAGTACTACTTGGAGAGTTAGAGCCTGTGGGCTCAGATTTAGGAGTAGATATGGCATCAGTGGTAAGGAGTGTGGTAGTCATGGAGGACGTCGGGGCAGTGTTTGTAGTCTCACTGCTGACTGCTTCTGTACTTAAGACCGGTGAAGAAGACGAAAGCATGTGTCTGGGTGATGTTACTGTATCGGTGGTCATGGCAGCAGGGGTGGTAGGCGTGGAAGAATGGACTGTACTTGTGGGAGTGACTGATGAAGTGGCCAGGGAAGTAGAGGTAAATTCCGTAATGAGAGTGTCTATAGAGGTGTCCGTGGTAGGAGTAAGTGTAGATGTCTGCACAGATATTGAATTAGATGTTGTGACGGTCAACTTGCTTATTTCTGTTGTGGCTGCAGTGGATGAAGGTGGTAATGGAGTTGTGGATGTTGTGAATGTATTGGTGGAAGTGGGTAACAAGGTGGTTTCAGCTGTAGTGCCCACTGTTTGTGTGCTGGTTGGAGATGTGTAGACACTCTCTGTGGGAGTTGTCCATGTACTGCTGGTAAATGTCGAAGTGGAGATGTCAGCGGTAACAGGAATTGTCCTAGTGACAGGAAGTGTAGGGGTGCTTTCAGTAATTGGAGGTGAAGTGATCACAGTGGGCCTTGTGGAAGATGATGTGGTAACACCGAATGTTGTTTCCGTGTTTTGGTGAGTGGAGGAAGGTGGAATGATAGTTGTGGAGGTTCCTGATGCACTGCTGACAGTGTGCGCTGAGGTGCTGGCTGTCGTATTAAATGTACCTGTGGTAACCATAGGTGAGAGGGTGATTGTAGTAGGTGTTGCTGTAGTCGTGCTGCTAGTAAGAGATGACGGTGTATTAGTTGATGTCTCTTCAGTACCAGAGGTAGTTGCAGAGGAGCTGATTGCTGATGTGGCTGTGCTCTCTGTGGACAGGGTGTGTGTGAAAGTGGCACCTGATGTCCTGTGTGTGGTTGTCAGAGTGGGTGTTGTTACAGAGTCTGTGGTAGTGGACCTGGCTGTTTGTGTAGTTGGAAAAGTTGTAGAAGTGGGTGCTATGAAGGTTGTAGTTGCATCAGTGGTAATGATCTCAGATGTGATTTCAGTTGTGGGATCGGAGACAGTATTACTTGGAGTATTAGAGCCTGTCGTCTCAGATGTAGGTATAGATATGGCATCAGTGGTAAGGAGTTTAGTAGTCATAGAGGGCGTCAGGGTAGTGTTTGTAGTCTCACTGCTGACTGTTTCAGTACTTGGGACAGGTGAAGAAGACAAAAGCGTGTGTGTGGGTAATGTTACTATGTTGGTGGCCATAGGAGCAGGGGTGGTGGTCGTGGAAGAATGAACTGTACTCATGGGAGTGACTGGTGAAGTCGCCGGGGAAGTAGAGGTAAATTCCGTAGTGTCTGTAGAGGTGTCCGTGGTAGGAGCAAATGTAGACGTCTGCACGGATGTTGCATTGGACATTGCAGAGGTCACCTCGCTTGTTTCTGTTGTGGCTGCAGTGGACGAAGGTGGTAGAGGAGTTGTGGATATGGTGAATGTATTGGTGGAAGTGGGTGAGGAAGTTTTTTCAGCAGTACTGCCCACTGTTTGTGTGCTGCTTGGAGACTTGTAGACACTCTCTGTGGGAGTTGTCCACGTACTGCTTGGAAACGTTGAAGTGGAGGCAGCAGATGTAGTGGGAATGGTCGTAGTGATGGGACGTGTAGAGGTGCTTTCCGTACTTGCAGGCAAAGTGGTCATCGTGGGCATTAAGGAAGACGATGTGGTAAAACTGAATGTTGTTTCTGTGTTTTGGTGAGTGGAGGAAGATGCAATGATATTTGTGGGGGTTCCTGATGTAGTCCTAACAGTGTCCGTTGCAGTGATGGCTGTCATACTAAATGTATCTGTGGTAACCGTGGGTGAGAGGGTGACTGTAGTAGGTGTTGCTGTAGTCATGCCAGTACTAAGAGATGATGGAGGTATATTTGTTGATGTGCCCTCGGTACCAGAGGTGGTGGCAGATGAGTTGATAGTCAATGTGGATGTCCTGTCTGTGGAGAGGGTGTGTGTGTAAGTGACACCTGATGTCCTGTGCGTGTTCGTCAGAGTGGGTGTTGTTACAGAGTCTGTGGTAGTGGACCTGGCTGTTTGTGTAGCTGGGAAAGTTGGAGACGTGGGTGTGATGAATGTAGTAGCTGTTGATACATCAGTGGTAGTGATCGCAGATGTGCTTTCAGTTGTGGGAGTGGTGACAGTACTACTTGGAGAATTAGAGGCTGTGGTCTCAGATTTAGGAGTAGATATGGCATCAGTGGTAAGGAGTGTGGTAGTCATGGAGGACGTCGGGGCAGCGTTTGTAGTCTCGCTGCTGACTGCTTCTGTACTTAAGACCGGTGAAGAAGACGAAAGCAAGTGTGTGGGTGATGTTACTGTATCGGTGGTCATGGCAGCAGGGGTGGTGTTCGTGGAAGAATGGACTGTACTTGTGGGAGTGACTGATGAAGTGGCCGGGGAAGTAGAGGTATATTCCGTAGTGAGAGTGTCTATAGTGGTGTCCGTGGTAGGAGTAAGTGTAGATGTCTGCACGGAGATTGAATTAGATGTTGTGACAGTCAACTTGCCTATTTCTGTTGTGGCTGCAGTGGATGAAGGTGGTAATGGAGTTGTGGATGTTGTGAATGTATTGGTAGAAGTTGGTGACAAGGTGGTTTCAGCTATAGTGCCCACTGTTTGTGTGCTGGTTGGAGATGTGTAGACACTCTCTGTGGGAGCTGTCCATGTACTGCTGGTAAATGTCAAAGTGGAGACAGCGGACGTAGTGGGAATGGTTGTAGTGACGGGAAGTGTAGGGGTGCTTTCAGTACTTGCAAGCCAAGTGATAATTGTGGGCATTATGGAAGATGAAGTCTTAACACTCAATGTTGTGTTTGTGTTTTGGTGAGCGGAGGAAGATGCAGTGATGTTTGTAGGGGTTCCTGATGTACTGCTAACAGTGTGTGTTGAGGTGATGGCTGTCGTTCTAAATTTACCTGTAGTAACCGTGGGTGAGATGGTGACTGTAGTAGGTGTTGCTGTAGTCATGCCAGGACTAAGAGATAATGGAGGTATATTCGTTGATATGCCCTCGGTACCAGAGGTAGTTGCAGATGAGATGATTGCCGACATGGATGTCCTCTCTGTAGAGAGGGTATTTGTAGAAGTGACATCTGATGTCCTGTGTGTGGTTGTCCGAGTGGGTGTTCTTACAGAGTCTGTGGTAGCGGACCTGGCTGTTTGTGTAGCTGGGAAGGTTGAAGAAGTGGGGGTGATGAAGGTAGTAGTTATCTCAGTGGTAGTGATCACAGATGTGATTTCAGTTGTGGGATAGGTGACAGTACTACTTGGAGTATTAGAGCCTGTGGTCTCAGATGTCGGTGTAGATATGGCATCAGTCATAAGGAGTGTAGTGGTCATGGAGGGTGTCGGGTTAGTATTTGTAGTCTCACTGCTGAGTATTTCTGAATTTGGGACAGGTGAAGAAGACGAAAGCGTATGTGTGGATGATGTTACTATATCGGTAGTCATGGTAGCATGGGTGCTGGTCTTGGAAGAATGAACTGTACTCGTGGGAGTGAGTGATAAAGTGGTAGGAGAAATAGTGGTAAATTCCATTGTGTCTGCAGAGGTGTCCATGGTAGGAGTAAGTGTAGATGTCTGCAAGGATGTTTCTTTAGACGTTGGGATGGTCATCTTGCTTGTTTCTGTTGTGGCTGCAGTGGATGAAGGTGGTAGAGGAGTTGTGGATGTTGTCAATGTATTGGTGGAAGTGAGTGAGAAGGTGGTTTCAGCTGTAGTGTGCAGTGTTTGTGTGCTGGTTGGGGATGTGTGGACACTCTTTGTGGGAGGTGTCCATGTAGTGCTGGTAGATGTTGAAGTGGAGACGGCAGAGGTAATGGGAATGATTGTAGTAAGGTGAAGTGTAGGGGTGCTTCCAGTACTTGCAGGTGAAGTGATCATAGTGGGTGTTGTGGAAGACGATGTGGTAACACTGAATGTTGTTTCCGTGTTTTGGTGAGTGGAGGAAGATGCAATGATATTTGTGGGGGTTTCTGATGTACCTCTAATGGTGTGCGATGTAGTGATGGCTGTCGTACTAAATGCATCTGTGGTAACGGTCGGTGAGAGGGTGAATGTAGTAGGTGTTTCTGTAGTCATGCCAATACTAAGAGATGATGGCCGTATATTAGTTGATGTGCCCTCAGTACCGGAGGTTGTTGCAGATGAGATGATTGCTGACGTGGCTGTGCTCTCTGTGGAGAGGGTGTGTGTGGAAGTGACACCTGATGTCCTGTGTGTGGTTGTCAGCGTGGGTATTGTTACAGAGTCTGTGGCTGTTTCTGTAGTTAGAACAGTTGGAGAAGTGGGTGTGATGAATGTAGTAGTTGTTGGTATGTCAGTGGTAGTGATTGCAGATGTGATTTCAGTCATGGGGTTGGTGACAGTACTACTTGGAGATTTAAAGTCTGTAGTCTCAGATGTAGGAGTAGATACGGCAAGAGTGGCAAGGACTGTGGTAGTAATGGTGGGCGTCAGGATAGTGTTTGTAGTCTCACTGCTCACTGTTTCTGTACTTGGCACAGGTGAAAATGATGTTACTGAATCAGTGGTCATGGTAGCAGGGATGGTGGTCGTGGAGGAATGAATTATACTCGTGGGAGTGACTGATGAAGTGGCCCGGGAAGTAGAAGTAAATTCCGTAGTGAGAGTGTCTGTAGAGGTGTCCGTGGTAGGAGTAAGTGTAGGTGTCTGCAAGAATGTTGCTTTCGACGTTGGGATGGCCGTCTCACTTGTTTCTGTTCTGGCTGCAGTGGGTGAAGGTGGTAGAAGAGTTGTGGACGTTGTGAGTGTATTCATGTAATGTGGTGATGAAGTGGTTTCGGCTGTTGTGTGCAGTGTGTTTGTGATGGCTGTGGATGTGTAGACACTCTCTCTAGTAGCAGAAGGGGTCGTGGCTGATGATTCTTCATCTGTAGCGGGATTAGTACTGGTTATGGTTGTCTCTGTGTTCTCTGTGCCAGCAGTGGTGGTGCACGTTGTCGTGAAGGACACTTGGGTCGTTGTTATGCATGCGGTCGTGGGGTAAGTTGTGGTGATCAAGAGGCTTGTTGGAATTATGCATTCGGTAGTGGTCATGTAGACAATTATGGTAGGTGGACTTGTTTTTACCCTGATGACAAACTTTGATAATGGAATTGGTGTATCGGGATTGGTTGAAGATTTGAGCAAAGGTTCAAGAGTGGGCTTAAAGTTTTGGGATGTGTCGATAGTCCTATGTGTGATATTCCCTGTGCCAGAAATGGAAAAAGCAGTTTGTGGGGTACTGAATGGCCAATCTGTTGTGCCTTTAGTGCGTGGGAGATTGCTGACAACGGTGGGTGCTGCTTTTGCATTCGGCAGAAGTGCATTGGAGTTTGATGTAGCTGTGCGTGAAGTTCCTGTATTGGTGGTAGAACAGAGGAATGTATTGGTGACTTCGTCGGTCATTTTTTCACCATACACCATATAGGTTTGTCACTACCCCATTTCCCAGAGATGCTATAGCTTTTTCCCTCATCGGAGGCCATTTGAAGCTGGGGGCTTTGGGTTCTTAAGCCCCTTCCATCTGTCTGCTCCTGGGGCACCTTTTCTAAGAGGAAGGGTGGAAATTACCCTCACTTTCTTGCTCAGCTTTGTCTGGTGGCTGACATCCTTGCCCTGGAATGGCCAAGCTGAAGACAGAGGTTCAACTGAGGCTCCTACTCCCCCTCCACACCCATCCCTTCCTCTTCAACACACCTCATACCCTCCTCTTACTCTGCTTCATTTGTCTGCCTGAAGTTCTCTCAGCCCTCCTGGCTCTCTGCCCATACCCTTTGACCCACCTCTGCCTCCTCCCCATGACCCACTGCTATCTGGGCTGATTCTTCTACAGAGAGACAGAGAACCTGGGCCAGAGGCAGGAAGTGAAGATTACTGTAGGGAGGGGCACCAAAGGTCTGAGAGAGGGCAATTAAGGACTACAGTGTGAGCAAGTGAATGTTAGACACAAAGGAGAGTGTGAGGGGAAGGACAGGGGGACAGAGGGATCAGAGAGGAGAAAGGAGCGTGGAGAACACCAAAGAGAAAAAAATGAGATTGAAGCACATGCTCTATTGAGATTGAAGGTCATAGAGAGAGGGGCCTGTGCTGAGAGGCTGATTGACAGTACAGAGAAGTAAGCTTCTAGAAAGGGATATCTCCACAGGCAGGCATGAGTTCTGGAGAACTTAAGGTTTAGGGGTAAGTGTTAATAAAAATAGACACTTGATTAATTAGTTTGCAGACATAATCCCCTCACTGTTTAAATACCATCAACCCCTTCTTACAGTCACGTTAAGCTGGGAGTGAGTGCCTGGGAAGCTTCATGCAGCCACAGCTGTTGCTAGAAAGAAGCACCCTCAGTCTGTTCTTCCTGCCTCCCTGGGACACTGCACATACTTTCTCTGAAAGCTGGGATTTCACTTCTCAGCCCAGCTTGGAGGTGTCAGAGAGGTCTCGGGAGAAGAGGACCATGAGGATTCCTGAACCCTGGAGTAGGTAAAAGGGTGAACTGTGAGCCTTTAGGTTGGCAAAGTCTAGGATTAGGGGTTGGGAGCAGACACTGGGAAGCAGAGGCAGGGGCAACAGGGATTCCATAGGGGAGGTCCCGGACCCTTTCTGGGAGGCCTCAGATCCACCCTTTCAGACAAAGTCAACTTTAGGATCGTGCCCTCAGCCCTGCTGACAACAGCAGTGCCCAGAAAGGTGGGCCCTTTTGGGCTGGAGAGTTTGGGGCAGAGCCAGGGGGATGGGTACTGGAGGAGCAAAGGCAGCAAAGCCCAAGGAAGAGGAGGGAGACCAGAGACAGAGGTGGAGACTCTGGGGAAGGTAGAATGCAGCACTGACAGAAGTAAACCAAAAAGCCAAGCCAAACCCACTGCCATTGAGTCAATTCTGACTCATAGTGACCCTATAGGACAGAGGAGAACTGCCCTATATAGTTTCCAAGGGGCGCCTGGTGGATTCAAATTGCCTACCTTTTGGTTAGCAGATGGAAGTAAAGGGAGGGGTAGAGTCGGTGTAGACAGAGCACAGGGGCTGAGAGGGTGGAGGGCAGAAGCAGGGCGGGGACTCAGAAAACTGAGTTAAAGCTGGGAAAAAGCTCTTCTGAGAAGAGCTGGAGCCCACACTTCCGGACAGCCAGGACAAAATGTGAGCACTGACCCCTGCAGCCTGCTCAGTCTGGGGTCAAAAGCAGCACTGGCTGGACCACCTCTTCCTTTTCCTCCCCCTGCCTCAGGTCTCCCTCCACCCATAGCTCTGAGGCAACCCCCTGAGTTTCCCTTTAGCCTCAGAACCACCCTCCCTGTCCCCGCCCATGCACATCAGCAAGGTTTCTCCAGCATCCCCCTACTCCTCCACTGCCACCTCTTCCCCTTACCTGTGCTTCCCAGGGGGGCCCTGAGCACCCA
Source organism: Loxodonta africana (assembly GCF_030014295.1). Classification (NCBI taxonomy): domain Eukaryota; kingdom Metazoa; phylum Chordata; class Mammalia; order Proboscidea; family Elephantidae; genus Loxodonta; species Loxodonta africana. The sequence goes on along the minus strand of NC_087353.1, from coordinate 88,442,482 downwards.
GAGGAGGCCGAGGAGCCCAAGCAGCTGCATGGGCCTGGTGGACAGAGTAGGCCAAGGGGGCTGGTGCCAGCAGGGGGCTGCTTAGCAGCAAGGAGGCGATCACAGGGTATTCACAGCAGCCCCAGCTTCAACCGAAAGTCAATTGAAAGTGAAGTGTCATGGTTATCTCCCTTGCTGGGCGTGGTGGCTAAGTGTACTTTCACCTTTGCACTGCTGCACCTCACCCCTGTTCTTCCTTCTCCCTCAATCCAGACTTCAGCTGTGGGAACGGGACACTGAGAAGCAGATATAAGACACGCCCAAGAGGTGTCAAGCAGGAAGACCGGCTGCTTACCCACCCCCAAGCCTGCTGGCCCCCAGGGAGCAGCTCCCAGACGCTGCCCTTCCCCTCCTGCTAGGAACTAGCAACACACTTGGGCTTGGACTCTGGAGCCTGGGTGGTGCTCTCACAGCCTGTCCCTAGTCTTAGTCCCACCTGGTGGTAAAAAACTCACTCTTCCCTTTCTCCATCCTGTCGTCGGCAACACCCTGGGGCTGTGATCTCACAGCCAGACAAAGCAACATGGAATTTACTCAGAAGTCATTTGAATATTTGCAGAGTCAGAGAGGGTCCCAGAAGAGAAAATACAGATGGCCAATGGAAACAACCAACCAGGAATCCTATTTTTGACCCAGCAGATCAGCGACTTTTAAAGTTTAATTCCATCAAGTGTTGGCAAAGGTGTAACGAAGAAACACACAGAGGGTGGGAGTATATGTGGGTTGGGTAGCTTTAAAAAGGCAATTTTGTGGCATCTACTAAAAATTTAAATGCACACCCCAGCTCCTTCTCTGTGTTCAAGAAGCACATCAAGGAGGAATTCAGGAGGATGTTTATTGCAAATCCAGTGAAAATTGGAAACACCATAAATAGCCTTCAGTAGGAGACTAGAAAGACTATGGAATACTCACACTCTAGAACTCTGTGCTTGAATCAGAAGGAAGGAGGTACTATCGTGGAAAGACTCCCGGAGTGTCTTGTTAAGTGAAAACAGTAGAAGGTTTTGTTAAAGTACCTGTGCGTGCGTGCACACGTGTGCACGCACACACATAATTCCCAGGGAGATTATATTGTGTGAATGTGTGTGTGCACACACTTTGGAAGGAGGCCCAACTACCCAACAACAGGTTTGCACTAGGAAGCATAAGGGAACTACAGTTGGGAATAAGAGTCAAGGGAACTTTAGCGCTATCCATAGTTTTTACTTTTTATGTGAAGACTATGTTCTGTGTTTGGAGGGAATTAAAAACTAATTTAAAACCTAGAATAATGCAGAATGGTGCCCAGGAAAGTAAAGTCCACCATGGAAGCCCTGTGTCTGGTAAAGAGATGACATTGCCACGTGAATTCAGAGCAGGAGGTGAGAACATCAGCCTCAGCATGTGGGGTAGGGGAGTGGGAGGACAAGGTGGTGGTGCCTCTGTTCCAGGTGAACTGGAGAGAATGAGGGAAGCCCAGAGCTCTTGGAGAGGATGAAGATGGGCACGAGATTGGTGCAGAAAAGGCTGCAGTCCAGAGGGGAAAGACCTGAAGGCTGAGGCCCAAGTGCCAGCCTCACCTCAATTGGGTGCCAATCCAGGTTTTGGCAACTGAAGCTTATACAATTTGAGTTTCCCTTTTAAACAAAAATACAAAATTATGAATACAAAATTAGGCCAGAGAACCCCTAAGGCCTTGGGAAGAGTCTTTGTATAGAGGGGACCCTGTCAATGCCCCTCTGCCCAGGAGTCCCAGGACTCAGGAATGAACAAAGGGTTGCAGAGTAGAAAGGCAGCCAGCACCCTCACCTCTGCCAGGCTCCCTGGGAGCTCCTGAAGCTGAGAGCCTCACAAGGCATCCCAAGAGGGGTGTTGTGAGTATAAACAAAGCACCCCTGGCAGAGCCTGGTGCAGCCGGTCTGGGAGACACAGTCTTTATTGCCCTGGCCTCAGAGGGTGTGTTGGCAGGCTAGGGAAGTGGGCAAAGGCACAAAAATATAAAGCCTCCAGAGGAGGTGGATCCCAGAGCCACCTCAAGAGAGGGAGTGAACACCAGGCCACTCTTGGGGTTCTCGATTTTGGGTCCCTGACACATTTGACCAGTTCGAACAGCAGTAAAATATATATATTTTCAGAAAGTTTTGTCGTTGCTATCTTCCAGAAGTACCCCTGGGGCTGGAGCTAGACAACTAAGCACAGGGACCGGCCAAGATGCTAGAAACAAAACAGGAGGTTTAGGATTTTCTGTATCTTTTTTAAAAAATCTACCAAATGCCAGTCTCTGCACTGGGGATACAAACATGAATCGATCCCTGTTGCAAGGACCATGCAGGCTCCTGGCGAGATGAATTCCAGAGCTGACTCTTTCAGGCTCCCGGATTCCTCCCCATTTACCTGTGGTGTCCTCTCCCTCTACTGACCACAGCCTCCTTCTCCAGCCAGACTGGCCTCCTTGCCTCAAGCTTTTGCCTAAGCTGTTTCTGACACCAGGAATGTCCTCTCCTCCTCCCTTTCTCTTTTCTCAGCCTATGAGAATGCTACTCATCCTTTCCCTTCCTGCTCCTTTCTTGCCTCCACCAGGAAGCTCCTTTCTTGCCTCCATCAGGAATTGACATCTCCCTCCCCTGACATTTAATGGTGCTTAATTACCATTTTTTTTTTTTTAATTACCAATATCTCTCCCATGGAATTTACTTATCATTACTGGCAGGTACTGTAGTCGTTAGCATGCCTGCCCATGAGGGGGAGGGAAAGATGACATCATAGCGCTACCAGCTGGGGCAGTGGCAGCTTTGCCTTTGGAAGCAAGGGAGCCCCAGCCCCACTCAGGGAAATAACCACCAAATCAAACCTGCTGCCAGAGAGTCGATTCTGACTCATAGAGACCCTATAGGACAGAATAGAACTTCCCCCATAGGGTTTTTCAAGGTTGTAAATCTTTGCAGGAGCAGACTGCCACATCTTTCTCCCTCGGAGCAGCTGGTGAGTTCAAACTACCAACCTTTTGGTTAGCAGCTGAGCGCTTAACCACTGCACCACCAGTGTTCAAGGAGACAGACAAGTATGACTGCTGGAGCCTTTCTGTTGCTTCTCTAGTCTTCTCTACCCCCATGCTGTTGTCCAACCTTTGTGGAAAAGCTGGAGGGGGTAGAAGGAAAGAGCCCCTCATCCATTTACCCCACTGTGCTATGCCAGGTGGGGAAGCACTGCTATAAATGTCAGATAGAGACTTTCTTTAGGCTGCCCACACACAACGGAGACCCAGAGATGGCTCCAGAAATGAGTACCATCCCAGCCTCCTACTGGAGTTCGAGGTGGACAAGAGGGCTGCTGGGAAGAAGGGAAGAGTGGGAAGTTATGTGAGGACCAGGAGCCAAGGAGGGAAGGTTTGGCCCAGCCTTCAGGAACAGCTACCATGGGGCCCTCAGTCCACAGGCCAGGTCACACTAAAATGGGGTCCATGGTAGGTCAGTGAAGGTCACTGATCTCTCTCCAAGGTTCCACCATCATCACAGGTACCTGGGAGAAGACTTGAATCTAGGAAAGCACAGGCTGGGACCTGTCCCTTGACTGCCCCATTCCCCAAATGTCAAGGATTAGGGACAAAGTGGTGAATATAGGGCAGGGAATCCTGGTCACTGGATTGGGCTAGGGAGATGATTCAGAGCTGGGCACAAAGACAGAGGAGGGAAGGATGATACTGAATTTAAGTTAGTCCAACACAAGGGAATGGTCAGCTTTTATTGTTGCGAGTGACCAAAACCAAAAAACTCATTGCGGTCAAGTCAATTCTGACTCATAGGGACCCTACAGGACAGAGTAGATCTGCCCCACAGGGTTTCCAAGGAGCACCTGGTGGATTCGAACTGCCGACCTTTTGGTTAGTAGCCATAGCACTAACCACTATGCCACCAGGATTTCCATAAGTGTTTGAGTGAGTCCAATAAACAGAAACCTTTTCCTCATCTGACTTTTAAATCAGCTGAGAGATAAGATTAGAGTAGGGTTTGATGTGAGACTAAAATATCATCTTTATTACCGAGACAGCTGGTATGGAGAATGAGGGTTATATCTCAGGCAATTGAGATTTATAATACTGATCACATAATGGATAAACTTAACCACTGAGCTGTAAGTGGTGTTGAACCAGGGCCTCCTCACAAGGAAGTTTGCCCCTGAAGATTTACAACATGGAAAAGCAGAAAAAAAAAGCCTACTTTTGGCTGGTAGCTCAACTTCAGGGGAGGGTTTAGCTGTGCGTGTCCAGTTTCTGTTTCTAAACTCACCCAATGGAACAGGTTGCTCCTTCTCCAAGGAGTGAGGGAGTGGAAGAGGTTGGAAATGTTAGCTACCATGCAATGGACTACTTTTATATGGACTTTCCCGCCATGGTCTGGTAACTCCCACCAAATGATTGGGTGGGACTCTGCCAGTAAGGTGCTTGTGGCCCATCAAGGGAATTGGACAGCTTCCTAATAATACAAATAAGGTTCCTGGCCCCCTTGTGGGGACGGGACCATGCAAATAATGTGTATGGAACCCTAATGAGGGGATTGGTCAGTTTTGCCATCCCACTAGGCTTCAAATGAACCATCCCAGAGGTGGGAAGTGGGCAGACCTCACCACCACCAAGAAGAAGAGATAGCAGTTGAGCGTGTCCTTTGGACCCAGGATTCCTGTGCTGGGAACCTTCTGGACCCAGGAGACAGAGAGAGAGAGCTGTAACACCGAAGATGGCAAGAAGCAGTGGCAGAGAAATGGCAGCAGCAGAGGCAGCAAAACCCAGGACACTGACAGGAGACAGCAGGGTGGGCTTCCTGGCCCACGAAGCTAGAGAGAGTGCCTTTGGGCACGAGGCTTGCTAGTGTACTGGGGTGCCTCCAATCAGTTACCAGTGGAGCTAAAGAACTTTGTAACACTTGCCTGAGCAGGGCAGAGGCCAGGCTGAGGGGCCAAGGGGCTGAGGGGTTGAGAGGCCAAGGCACTGAAGGGCCAAGGGCCAGAGTGAGGCCTACCTGTGGGCATGACTGAGAAGAAACTGTCCTGACTGAAGAACTGTATCCTGATTCGTTTCTGATCCTGAATTGTAACCTGTTACTTCCCTAATAAACCCCATAATAGTGAGTTTTGTGTGGCCATTGCAATGAATTATGATACCCAGCAGAGAAGTAGAAAGTGCTGTGGGAGGGACAGTTGGTGTCAGAATTGGGAAAAAGGTTAGAGAGAAGAGGTATGTCTGACCTCTGCCTCAGAGGAACCAGCCTTGTTGATGCTGATCTTGACTCTCCTCCCCCCTTGTGCAGTTAGAGAAGGTCATTAGGCCAGTATTCTCACCACCCTCCTCCACTGTGTGATCAAAGGAATTGTGGTTGCATTTTCCACTGATGCTGCCAGGTGGTGGAAGTCTAGGTGCTGGCCAGCGTGGTCTCTGAAGTCATGTGGTGGGAGGGATAGTGTTACACACACAAGTTCCCTCAAAATTCCAAACCATCTGTAATTCAGCAGAGAAAAGACACAAACACAAAAACGATATAAGGAAGAGAGGTACAGGTGAGGTTGGGAGGGTCTGTCCACATGAAGCTTACTATCCCCAGAGATGCCATGTCCCCAGAGACACGTGGCACCATGTTGGTGGCCCATGCCACTTCAGTAATCTGACAAGCAACCCGATCCTCACATCCACTGCGTTCAGCCTCAACTCAAGCAGCTAAATCAAACGAGCTAAGGGGGATAACCTCCTTGCTCTACTTTTTTTTGTGTCTTTCAAACAACTCCTCCACATATTTCAGCCCTTTATCCCCTGGACTGACATCTCCACCCTCAGACAAAGATTGGGGGGTTTCTGACTGACGCTTTAGAAATGCCATGGTCTGACTTGATCACGACCTGCTTGATGTGCATTATCTGTGTTCCAAATAGCCATAAGCCTGCTAGAATGAAGATTCCACTCATTGGCATCAACTACTCCATGGATGTTATGTCCATCTAGTCTGATCAAGTCCCACACATGAGACATTCACTAAGTGTTGGCAAATGAAAGCCATTTATTATTTATACAAAGAACATAGACCAAAGTAACCATACAGAACCGAAGATCAAAGCAACCATCCAGAATTCCTCACCCACTTATCTTTTCTCCTCCAAAACCCCGTGTTTTCCAGAATTGGGAGTCATTGCGTTGGATCCCATTTTTATTTTATTTTTTTATTGTACTTTAGTTGAAGGTTTACAGAGCAAACTAGTTTCTCAGCCCAGTAATTTGGTCCATCAGGGAGTTTGGATGTGTCTGTGGAGCTTCCATGACCTTGCCTTGGACAAGCTGTGCTGGCTTCCCCAGTATTGTGTACTGTCTTACCCTTCACCATTTAGTGTTTTTTCCTCCCACCTCTTCCCTTCCTTGTAACCATCAAAGATTGTTTCTTTCTGTGTGGAAACCTTTTCATGAGTTTTTATGGTAGTGGTCTCATACAATATTTGCCATTTTGTGATTGACTTATTTCACTGAGCATAATGCCCTCCAGATTCATCCATGTTGTGAGAGGCTTTGCAGATTCATCATTGATCTTTATCATTGTGTAGTATTCCATTGTGTGTATACACCATAGTTTGTTTATCCATTCATCTGTTGATGGGCACCTGGATTGTTTCCATCTTTTTGCTGTTGTGAACAATGCTGCAATGAACATGACTGTGCATATGTCTATTTGTGTGACGACTCTTATTTCTCTAGGATATATTCCTAGGAGTGGAATTACTGGACGGTATGGTATTTCTATTTCTAGCTTTTTAAGGAAGCACCATATCGTTTTCCAAAACAGTTGTACCACTTTACATTCCCACCGGCAGTGCATAAAAGCTCCAATCTCCCTGCAGCCTCTCCAACATTTGATATTTTCAGTTTTTTTGACTCATACCAGTAATGTCAGGGTAAGATGGTATCTCATTGTGGTTTTTATTTGCATTTCTCTAATGGTTACTGATCACAAGCATTTCCTCATCTATCCGGTAACTGCTTGAATGTCTTCTTTGGTGAAGTGTCTGTTCATATCTTTGCGCATCTTTTAATGGATTATTTGTTTTTTTTTTGTTGCAGAGGTGTTGGATTTTCCTGTAGATTTTAGAGATTAGACCTTTGTTGGATTTGTCATAGCCAAAAAATTTTCCCAGTCTGTAGGTTCTCTTTTCACTCTTTTGGTGAAGTCTTTTAATGAGCAAAATTGTTTAATTTTTGGAAGATTCCAGTTATTTAGCTTATCTTCTGGTTTTTGTGTATTATTAGTTATGGTTTATATTCTGTTAGTGCCGTGTATTAGGGCCTTTAGTATTGACCCTATTATTTCTTCTACGATCTTTATAGTTTTTAGTTTTATATTTAGGTCTTAGATCTATTTTGAATTAGCTTTTGTGTATGGTGTGAGGTATGGGTCCTGTTTTGGATCCCACTTTTATTGACACCAATTTGTGATATCAGACCAGTCCTGGAAAATCTTAGCTTCCCTTCTCTGATCAGTTCAGATCCCAGCTGCTCCATCCAGCACTTTCTCTCACCTGGGGCTGTGTCAGAGGGTATCAGGTGCAAGTTAGGGAGCTCACATGACTCCCCCAACTCCAGACCAGTCACAAGTTTTGCAGTTCATATGGCTCCCTCCACATTACACCAGCCAGTTCCACTATTCCCTTGCTATTGTTGTTAGATGCGTCGAGTCAATATTCAACTCATAATGAACCCATGTGGCAGAGTAGAACTGCTCCATAAGGCTTTCTACTTTGTAATATATGCGAGCAGATCACTGCCTTTCTCCCACAGAGCCACTGGGTGGGTTCAAACCACCAACCTTTTGGTTAGCAGCTGAATGCTTAGCCATTGCTTCACCAAGGCTCCTTCACAATTCCCTTAAGAAAAAACCTGTTGCCATCGAATCAATTCCGACTCATAGCAACCCTATAGGACAGAGTACAGCTGCCCTATAGAGTTTTGAAGGAACACCTGGTAGATTCAAACTGCTGACCTTTTGGTTAGCAGCCGTAGCACTTAATCGCTATGCCACCAGGGTTTCTACTATTCCTTTAGGCCTGATAATTTGTTGCAATGACTGACCAACTTCTGGAAATGGGCTATCTCTAAAATTTCAAACCATCTTTAATTCAACAGAGAAAGGATACAAACACAAAAAGGATACATGCCAAGGGATGCACAGGTGAGGTTGCTGGGGAGTCTCGCTCTGCACAGTACTTCCTGTCCCCAGAGGCCTCGTGTATCCAGAGACAAGTGGTCCTCCCGTATGCATCATCAATCCAGAAGCTCCAAGGAATTTCCACGTCCCAGACCTTTTTTGGCTTATGCATAATAAATGATTAGGGCCTCATTGCATATAAGTGATCTATGGAATCAATAAATATGCATGATTGATTGAATCATGTGCCCTCCCTTTCTGAAGTTATTCCTAAGTGTGATCTTTGGGACTCCTACTACATTCGCATATAAAGGCACCTCCATTGCTGGCAAATTCCGAGGGTTATTTTTAGGAGGCCAGAGACAAAGGCCAAAAACCAAGTTCTTTGTCCCACATGTAGGGCGCATTGATTTGCTTGATGGCAAATGAAAAGCTGATACTTGGTTTCTAGGCAAGTGGAGGCCAGTGAGGGCTGGGGTATCAGTCTGGAGATGTGAGATTATGCTAGAGTAACAAAAAACTCTAAAGTCTCAGTGGCTACAAGCAGAGGTTTATTTCTTGCTCATGCTATTTGTCCACTGCACCACCTGTGCTCTCTTCCATGTCATCTTCACTCTGGGGACCCAGCTGATGGAGCAGCCCCTGTCTGGGACACCGACAGTCTCATGGTAGTGAGAAAAGATAAAAATGGCAAAAGATTGAGCTGGCTCTTAAAGCTTCTTTCCAGAGATGACATGCACCCTCCCACCTATGTTTTGTTGGCCAAAGTAAGTCACATGATTGCCCCTGAGTTCAACAGGGCAGAGATGGAAAAATCCTCCAGCAGGAAGAGGCACCACAAGTCAGAAGGTCAAGCCTGATATCAATTGGGTGGGGAGGTATAATCCATCCGAGAGAGGAAAAGCAAATATTTTGAACAATAATACAACCTACCAAAGCTGGGATCCGGCAGCAGTTATGGCTTAAGCTAGTTAAGGTTCTATTAGCAACACTGGCACCTGGTGAGAGTTTGGGTACTTTGTCAGAACTATGCTAGTGGAGATGGACCCTGTGCTGATAGAATTTGGGGCACTGGTGGGAGTCAACCCCAGTAGTCAAGGATGTTGGAGAACTACCCATAGCTGGAGGAAGTGAAACTTCTATACTGGAGAAGCTGAACACTGTGGTCATGTTAGAAATGGGGTCCATCCCAGATGTCTTTTCCAAACTGGGCAGAGTTGGACATTCTCATAGAAGTATTGTTAGTAATTATTGTCAGAGGGAGGGAGGTAACTTCAACGATGGGTCCTGTATCAATATGTAGAGTAGTATGAGAAGCAGAGATAGTGACAACTGGTGTAATTTCTGGACACCTTGTAGAAGAAATGATAACAGTAATGGGAAGTATTTTGATACTGGTAGGAGATGGTAGAACATGAAACATAAGAGAAAGAAGAGGTTCACTTAATTGTACATGTAGAAACTGTTGAATGGGTTTATGTTTTTCTGTGTATACTCTCAACAATGACAAAAAAAAAAAAAAAAACTCTATGGAACCAAGCAGCCATCTAAGACACAACTCTTGGTTCCTACTCATCAAGAGCAAAAGACAAAGAAGGAAACCAAAGTCTCAGAAAAGAAACTAGTCTAAGGGACTAATAGCCTACATGAACCATGGCCTCATCTACCCTGACCAGAAAAACTAGATGATCCCTGGCTATCTCTACCAACTGTTCTCATCAGGACCACAAAAGATGGACCCTGATGGAATGCAGAATGGGATTCAAATTCTTAAAAGTTCAGGCATACTGGATCAGTTGAGGGAAACCCTGGTGGTGTAGTAGTTAAGTGCTACAGCTGCTAACCAAAAGGTCGGCAGTTCGAATCCACCAGGAGCTCTTTGGAAACTCTATGAGGCAGTCTTCTCTGTCCTATAGGGTCACTATGAGTCAGAATTGGCTCCACAGCAACAGGTTTGGTTTTTTTGGTTTTGGACCAGTTGACTATGGTGCCCCATTTAAAAACCATCTATATGAGACCAAAAGTCAACAATTTCTCTAAAGCAAAGATGTAGTTTAAGAAGTTGTATGGTTGCTCAGTTCGGAAGAGTGGAAAAAGAGGCAAATATGGAAAAGAATTGCACTTTCCGTATAAGAGGCAGCAGTGGGAACAGAATTGGAGAATATGGAACTGGTTGATTCTCTTCTACTAAGATTAATGTGGGAATCAGTAGATGGTAGGCACTGTCAATATGTTCACACTGATGAAAAAATGGAGTCCTTGAGTGGGTAAATGGTTAACATGCTCAGCTGATAACCAAGAGGTTGCAAGTTCAAGTTCAACCCAGAGACACCTTGGAAGAAAGGTCTGGCAATCAATTTCTGAAAAATCAGCCATTGAAAACCCTATGGAGCACAGTTCCACTTTGACACACATGAGGTTGCCATGAGTCAGAATCAACTTGACAGTAACTGATTTTTAATGGGAGAAGAGGTGCTGACAGTTTTAGGATAGTTACAACTAAGGAGGCTGTTGGAGAAGAGGTCTTGGCCAATGGAGTCCCAGAATAAAAGGAGTGGAGGAGGTGATGATAGAGGCTGTCTGTGCCTTCGAAGAGGCAATACAAGAAAAAAGGTCATTCTGTTGGGTGTAGTTCCAACAATGGTAGTAGTGAGAGAGCTGGAAAAAGGAAAACACTGTAATGAATGGAGGTTGGACACTGATGACACCACCAACTCTTTTTGTATTCATGGTGATGTTGGTAGAAGAGAAGATTTGTATATAAACTTATTTTTAGGACTTTTCATTGTGATTTACTGAAAATAATGAATTTACATATTATTAGTTGTAGGAAAACAGGCAGTCATTAGAACAGACAAGAGAATACTGCATGGTTTAAAGTGAAGAAGGGTGTGCATCAGGGCCGTGTCCTTTCAACATGCTTGCTCACTCTGTATGCTGAGCAAACAATTCAAGAAGCTGGACTATATGAAAAAGAACGTGGCACCAGGATTGAATGAAGGCTCATTAACAATCTGCAATATGCAGACGACACAACTTTACTTGCTGAAAGTGAATCCAGCCTTCAGTATGGATTACACCTCAACATAAAGAAAACAGAAATCCTTACAACTGGACCGATAAGCAACATCATAATAAATGGAGAAAATATTGACGTTATAAAGGGTTTCATTTTACTTGGATCCACAATCAACACCCATGGAAGCAGTAGTCATGGAATCAAACAACATATTGTATTGGGCACATCTGCTGCAAAAGACCTCTTTAAAGTATTAAAAAGCAATGAACAAGGAAGACCGGAGAAGGATTGATGCCTTTGAATTGGCAAAGAATATTGAATATACCATGGACTGCCAGAAAAGCGCACAAATCTATCTTGGAAGAAATACAGCTAGAATGCTCTTAGAAGTGAGGATGGCCGGACTTCATCTCACATATTTTGGACATGTTATCAGAAGAGACCAGTCTCTGGAGAAGGACATCATACTTGGTAGAGAGTCACCAAAAAAGAGGAAGACCCTCAACGAGATGAATTGACGCAGTGGCTGCAACAATGGGCTCAAGCATAACAATGATTAGGAGGATGGTGCAAGATCTAGCAGTATTTCATTCTGTTGCTATGAGTCAGAAACAACTCATTGACACAGAACAACAACCTGCTATATGGGAAACACTGTTCCAAATACTGGGAATACAACTGTGATAGTTAATTTTTTGTGTTAACTTGCCTAGGCTACGGTGCCCAGTTTTTTGGTAAAACACTAGTCTAGTTGCTCTTATTACATGTGATTAAACCAGTTGGTAAAGCAAATTGCCTTCCATAAATTTAGCTGTTTTGTTCAATCAGTTAAAGGCCTTAAGAGCAAAAAGGAAGTTTCCCTAGGGTGTGTTCTGCCTCCAGACTATAAATATACATTTAGATAGAACACACTCACTGTTCATACTTCTCTTTGCCTGACCTACAGCTTTTGGGATGCCAGCCTTATAGCAGTTTCCAGTTTCTGTGGCCTGACCTATGGATCTTTGACTTTGCAGCCCCCTACAATGGTGTTCCACCACTTGTCTGTCAGTTTGTCATACTGTGGTGGCTTGCATGTTGCTATGATGCTGGAAGCTAAGCCGCTGGTATTTCAAATACCAGCAGTATCATCCATGGTGTACACATTTCAGTGGAGCTTCCAGGCTAAGACAGATTAGGAAGAAGCACCCGGCAAGCTACTTCAGGAAGAAAAAAAAAAATTAACCAGTGAAAACCTTATGCATAATAGCAGAACACTGTCTGATACTGTGCTAGAAGATGAACCCCTCAGGTTGGAAGGCACTCAAAACGCAACTGGGGAAGAGCTGCCTCTTCAGAGTAGAGTTGAACTTAATGATTTTGAGATCTTTATTTGCTGCTGTGGCATGACTCAAAATAAGAGGAAACAACTGTAAACACCCATTAGTAATTGGAATATAGAATGTACAAAGTATGAATCAAGGGAAGTCCTCAAAAGTGAAATGGTAAAAAGAAACAAAAAACATTTTTTTTAAGTGAAATGGAACACATAAAGATCGATATCCTAGGCATTAGTGAGCTGAAATGGACTGGTATTAGCCATCTTGAATCAGACAATCATATGGTCTACTACGCCAGGAATGACAAATTGAAGAGGAGCAGCATCACATTCATTGTCAAAAAGAACAGTTCAATATCTATCCTGAAGTACAGCGCTGTCATTTATAGGATTATAGCCACACACATACACGGAATACCAATTAATATGACTATTATTCAAATTTACGCACCAACCGGTATTGCCAAAGATGAAGAAATTGAAGATTTTTACCAACTTGGGCAGTCTGAAATTGATCAAACATGCAATCAAGATGCATTGGAATGCAAAAGTTGGAAACAAAGAAGGATCAGTAGTTGGAAACACGGCCTTGGTGATAGAAACTTGCATGACAGAATTTTGCAAGACCAACGACTTATTCATTGCAAATACCTTTTTTCAACAACATAAACGACGACTGTACGTGTGGACCTCGCCAGATGGAATACACAGGAATCAAATCAGCTACATCTGTGAAGAGAGACAACGGAGAAGCTCAATATCATCAGTCACAACAAGGCCAGGGGCTGCATCGGAACAGTCCATCAATTGCTCATATGTGAGTTCAAGTTGAAGCTGAAGAAAATTAAAGCAAGTCCACAAGAGCCAAAATACAACCTTGAGTATATCCCACCTGAATTTAGAGACCATCTCAAGAACAGATTTGATGTATTGGACATTAGTGACTAAAGACCAGAAGTGTTGTGGGATGATATCAAGGATATAATAAGTGAAGAAAGCAAAAGGTCATTAAAAAGATAGGGAAACAAAAGAAAAGACCAATATGGATGTCAGAAGAGACTCTGAAACTTGCTATTGAAAGTAGAGTAGCTAAAGGGAGTGGAAGAAATAATGAAGTAAAAGAGCTGAATAGAAGATTTCAAAGGGTGGCTCAAGAAGACAAAGTAAAGTATTATAGTGAAATATGCAGAGACCTGGTGCTAGAAAACCAAAAGGGAAGAATACGTTCAGCATTTCTCAAGCTGAAAGAACTGAATTAAAAATTCAAGGCTCAAGTTGCAATACCAAAGGATTCTATGGGCAAAAAATTGAACGACACAGGAAGCATCAAAAGAAGATGGAAAGAATACACAGAGTCACTGTACCAAAAAGAATTGGTCGATGTTCAAACATTTCAGGACATAGCATATGCTCAAGAACCAATGGTATCGAAGGAAGAAGTCCAAGCTGCACTGAAGGCAGCGGCAAAAAACAAGGCTTCAGGAACTGACAGAATACCAATTGAGATATTTCGGCAAAGAGATACAATGCTGGAAGTCCTCACTCGTCTATACCAAGAAATTTGAAAGACAATACCTGGCCAACCATATATGGAAAAGATTCATATACTAGTCCATTTCAAAAAAAAGATGATACAGCGGAATGTGGGAATTATTGAAGAATGTCGTTAATATCACGTGCGAGTAAAATTTTGCTGAAGATAATTCAAAAACGGTTGCAGCAGTACATCCACGGGAAAATGCCAGAAATTCAAGCTGGATTCAGAAGAGGACATGGAACAAGTTATGTCATTGCTGATGTCAGATGGATCTTAGCTGAAAGCAGAGAATACCAGAAAGGTGTTTAACTGTGTTTTATTGACTATGCAAAGGCGTTAGACTGAGTAGATCATAACAAATTTTGGATAACATTGCTATCTTAGTCATCTAGTGCTGCTGTAACAGAAATACCACAAGTGGATAGCTTCAACAAAGAGATTTTTATTTTCTCACAGTCTGCTACATTACAAGTCCAAATTCAGGGCGCCAGCTCCAGGGGAAGGCTTTCTCTTTCTGTCAGCTCTGGAAGAAGATCTTTGTCCTCAATCTTCCCCTGGTGGAGGAGCTTCTCAGGTGCAGGGACTCCATGTCCAAAGGATGCGCTCTGCTCCTGGGGCTGCTTTCTTGGTGGTTTGAGGTCCTCAACTCTCTGTTTGCTTCCCTTTCCTTTTATCTCTTGAGAAATAAAAGGAGGTGCAGGCCACACCCCAGGGAAACTCCCTTTACCTTGAATCAGGGAGGTGACCTGAGTAAGGGTGGTGTTACAATCCCACCCTAATCCTCTTAACATAAAATTACAACCACAAAATGAAAGAAAACCACATGATATTGGGAATCACGGCCTAACCAAGTTGACAGATATTTTTGGGGGGACACAATTCAATCCATGACAATTGCAAAGAATGAGAATTTCAGAACACTTAATTGTGCTCATGAGGAACCTGTACTTAGACCAAGAGGCAGTCATTCAAACAGAACAAGGGGATACTTCGTGGTTTACAATCAGGAAAGATATACATCAAGGTTGTATCCTTTCCCCCTACATATTCAATCTGTATGCTGAGCAAATAAACTGAGAAACCGGACTATATGAAGAAGAACATGGCATCGGGATTGGAGGAAGACTTATTAACAATCTGCAATATACAGATGACACAACCTTGCTTGTCTAAAGTGAAGATGACTTGAAGCACTTACTGACCAAGATCAAAGACCACAGCCTTTAGTGGTCTTTTTACCTCGGTATAAAGAACCCAAAATTCCTCCCAACTGGACCAATAAGCAGCATCATGATAAGTGGAGAAAATATTGAATTGTCAAGGGTTTCATTTTACGGGGATCCACAATCAACGCTTATGGAAGCCACAGTCAAGAAATCAAGTGATGTATCGCATTGGGCAAATCTGCTGCAAAAGACCTCTTTAAAGTGTCAAAAAAGCAAAGATACCACTTTGAGGACTTAGGTGCACCTGACTCAAGCGCTTGTATTTTCAATCGCCTTATATGCATGCAAAATCTGGACAATGAATAAGGAACTACAAAGAAGAATTACTGATTTGAATTATGATGTTGGTAAAGAGTATTGAATATACCATGGACTGTCAGAAAAATAAACAAATCTGTCTTAGAGGAAGCACAGCCCGCATGTTCCTTAGAAGCGAGGACGGTGAGACTTTATCTTACATACTTTGGACATGTTATCAGGAGGGACCAGTCGCTGAAGAAGAGCATCATTGCTGAATATCGTGCTTGGTAGAATAGAAGGTCAGCAAAAAATAGGGAGACCCTCAACTAGATGGATTGACACAGTGGCTGCAATAATGGGCTCAAACATACCAACAATTATGAGGATGGCACAGGATCGGTCAGTATTTTGTTCTTTTGTACATAGGGTCACTATGAGGCAGAACTGACTCAATGGCACTTAACAACAACACAATGATTGTATAACGTCATTACGTTATACGTAAGGTCACTATGTTATACGTAAGATCGTTATGAGTCAGAGCCAACTCAATAGCAACTAACAACAATGGCCAATTCCTTGAAGTAAACCTCTCCCTCTCTCTAGGTGTGTGTATGGTGACCCCTGGTGGTACGAACAGTGAACACTCTCAGTTGTTAACTGAAAGGTTGGAGGTTCTAGTCCACCAAAGGCACCTCAGAAGAAAGTCCTAGTGATCTGTTTCCAAAAAAATCAGCCACTGAAAACCCCATGGAGCACAGTTCTTCTCCAATACACACGGGGTAGCCATACGTTGGAATCGACTCAGCAGCAATATACATACACACACACACCATGTTATGGATGGAATTGTGTCCCTACCCCAAAAAATATGTATTGGAATCCTAATCCTTGTACCTGTGAATGTAATCTAATCTCATGTAATGTGATCACATGCCATGTGCAATCTAATGTAATGTAATCAGTCAGTCAGTTGAAGTCATGCCAGTGTAGGATGGATCTTAAACCTGTTCACTTCTGAGCTACAAAAAGAGGAGTGTAGACACAGAGACGCGCAGACTCGGGGAACATGAATGCTATCTGACATGAACACAGATGCATCTACAAACCCGGAAACTCCAAGAATTGCCAGTTACTAGGAACTGAAATAGACAAAGGAGGGCATCCCCCCCTAGAGCCACATACTGATTTCAGACATCTAGCCTCCTAATTGCAAGGAAATAAATTTCTTGTAGTGTTTCTGTTACGGCAGCACCAGGAAACTAAGATGAGATAGAGGCAGAGGTAAAGATAGAGATATCTCTCTCACTGGTTCTGTTCCTCTCGAGAACCTTGACTAAGACAGTAACAGTGAATAAAAACAGACAAAGCCCCTACCTTCAAGGAGCTTATATTTCAGAGCAGAAGATAGACAATAAACAAACAAATATAATGCATAATGTTAGAGTGTGATATGTGTTTTAGAAGGAAAAAGAAAAAGCACCAGAAGGGATCAGGGAGAGATGGGGAAAGCAGGATGTTCTAACTGATCAGGATAGATCAGGAAAGGCTTTTCCAGGAAGTTGTCATTGCTACTTGAGATGTCAATAGCAAAGGAAATGCTATCCTGAGGGTTGATGGAAAGCACCTGCTGGCAGGATTGGGTACCATCCAAATCTTGAGAGTTTTAGAGGAGGATGCGATGGTTCTGGCTGATTTTTCAGTAGTTCAACCATTGTCAGTAGATACTTATGGAGTCCTCACTATGTCTAAAGTACTGTTTTATACACTGAGGACAGAGTATTAAAACAAAAACTCTGTCCTCATGAGATTTACATGGGAGAAGAGATGGTGGCAGTTCCTGTAGTAGGGATTATTGGATAAGAGGCAATGGTGTAGGAGCAGGAATTCGGAAACATGGTGCTCATATGAGAGGTTTTTGTGTGTGTGTGTGCTTGAAACTATGACAACCGGTGGTAAGAGGTATGAGCATTGTCTGTGTAATTGCGGATGGAAGAGTGGTGATATTTGTTCTAGAGAATTCTCTGTAGATTAGAATGATGGAGACATTACCATAGTAAATGACCACAGTATTATAGGAAAGAAAAGGTCCCACTGGCAGGATGGAAGGAGAAATGTGTTGGTGTAGTGAGAGAATGGGTCAAGCTAGTTTAAAGTGTTAATGTCCTGGTTTTTATTGGAGAAGAAATTGTGGCAGTTGAAGGTATGGTAATATCCTTGCACCAATGAGAGAATGGGGTGAAAACAGTTGTAGAGGAAAAACATTAGACGTGGGTGTAGTTTCCATTGCATGACTTACAGAGCAGAGACGGTGTTAATACCAGATGTTGTTTCTGTCTGAGAGATGGGAGAAGAAGGGATTCCACAGAGGGGGATATTGGTGTAAGAGAATGAGTGAGAAAAGATTGGAGGGTTTACAGAGATAAATCATTAGTGGTGAGGGCTATTGGAGAAATAGCACTGGTAGTAATGTTTTACTTCCCTATGAGAAGATGTAGAAGCAACAGGGGTTCCATGGGCAGTTTTCAGGAACTCTGAGGATGGTAAAGAAGTGAGGGTGTGTCAGAGTGTAATGATCATCCAAGAGAGGTGATGGCATCTATGAGTATTGTCACAGACTCTGCCGGTGGCAGAAGAAAGGAGGTGAGAGCAGTAGCAGGTGAAATCTGCAGGGAGGTTTGTTCATGAAGATGTACTTGTTGCTATGAATGTGGTCTCCTAGTGTGAAGGGTGCAGGGGTGGTGCTGGTACTGGCTGTTTCTTCTGTATCTTGATGATTAGAAGAAGCTGGATATTCTGGGAAAATGGTGGCCTGAATATATCCTTGGGGCTCTCTCAATGGCAATCCAAGTACCAACCAACTATTCTGAGCACAGCATCTACTAGGGTTGGCAGACAAGACTGGAGGCCTCGGCTCTTCTGGGGTCTAGATACCAAACCAACTAGTTGATTCAGCAACTCAGACAAGCAAACTCTTCTAATAGACAGTTCTCAGTGAAATAAAACTTTTAGAGGAGACGGAAAACAACTTTAAAAAGGAGAAGGGGAAAGAGAAAAAAAATGAAGAAATCAATTTGAAGATATTCAATGACAGTATAATTTTTGAAAGTAAAAAAAATTTTTTTTAATTTAAAAATTAAGCAGATTACTTGAAAAAGAGATTAATTACCCAAATTAGTAGCTGTAGTGGACGGACTTTAGGGTGCTTCATATAACCAGGCTTCCTGGTGTCCATACCCTTGTAGAATCCACTCCCCTTGAGTGTGGGTGAGACCCATGACTTGATTCCAGCCAATGAATACGTCGAAGATGATGGAAAGTCACTCCCATGAATATGTTTTGTTATATAAGACTTCATCTTGCTAGCAGACTCACTCTAGAGACTCTCCTTGCTGGCTTAATAAAGTAAATGGCCATGTTGGAGAAGCCCACGTGGCAGGAACTGTAGACTCCTGGAGGAGCTGAGGCCGGCCTGCAGATGACAGCCAGCAAGCAGCCAGGTTCTCAGTCCTGCAACCACAAGGAAATGAATTCTGCCAACAAGCTGAGTAAGCTTGGAACTGAATTCTTCCCCAGTTGAGTCTCCAGATGACAACCCAGCCCAGCTGACACCTTGATATCGACCTTGTGATACCCTAAGAAGAACTCATTTAAGCCATGCTCAGACTATTGACCCACAGGAACTATGACATAATAAATATTTGTGGTTTTTCCAAACCACTAAGATTGTGGTGACTTTTTTCACAGTAATAGATAACTAATACAGTAACCCTGAAGATCAAGTAGGGGGAAAAAAATCTCAAAACAGAGTAAAATTCAATGTGATGAAAATCACAAGGAAATATGAGACTTAAGAAACAGAGACCTGGATGTAAATAATAACAGTTCTGTAAGGAGCAAAAGGAATAAGAGTTCTGTAAGGAGGAAAAGAAGTAACTGAATAAACAATAAAAGAAACGTTCCCTGAGCTAAAAAAAAAAATTTTTTTTCGAGTAGACAGAAAGGGCTCACCAATTTCCTGCCGTACTAATGAGAAAAGATATACTTTGGTGTATCTTGGTAAAATTTATGAATTTCAAGTATAAAGAGAATGTCTTATAATCTTTCAAAACCCCAAAAAAGTTATTTACAAAAGAAAAAGAATCCACTTCCAACAGGTATTTCATTTGCAACACTGGACATCTTAAGATAGTGGAATAACTACAACCGACTAAAGAAAAAATAGAACTCAAGATTCTTATACCCAACCAAAATAACATTTATCTGTCATGACGGATTTGATGCAGAGAATATATGCACAAACTTTTAAAATGTATCAACCGTTTACCCCATCTTAGGAATGCACTCAAGGAAAGACTGTAGCTCAACAATACATTAATAAGAACAGAGCCAACAGAATCAAAGAGGATGAAGAGGAAGCAGTAGTAGGCAACAAACAGTAGTGGAGAGAGTCTTCCACCAGCATGAGCAAAGGTACTGAGGCAAGAAAAGACAGATCCTATTTGGACAAAAGGCAATTTTTCTAATTGCTGGTGCAACACTCAGAAAGAATTTATAACCCTAAACATCATTATTAAATAAGAAAGACTGAAAATAAAGGAACTTTGTATTGATCTTGGAAACCCTGGTGACATAGTGGTTAAGAGCTATGGCTGCTAACCAAAAGGTCCGCAGTTCAAGTCCACGAGGCACTCCTTGGAAACCCTATGGAGCAATTCTACTCCATCCTATACGGTCGCTGTGAGCCGGAATTGACTCGATGGCAACAGGTCAGTATTGATCTTAAGAAAATAAAAAGAAAACCCAAATAAAAGATAACAAAAGAGAGAATTAATAAAGATAAAGCTGAAAATTAAACAGAAACCAAAAAAAAAATGGGGAAATAGGTCTCAGTTTGGTTACTTGAAAACAAACAATCCTGTCTTGAGTCTGATTAAGGGGAAAAAGGATACAAGAATAGTAATGAGAAAGGAGAAATGGTCACAACCAAAAAAAAATAAAAGTGATTAATTATAATAGTATGTCAAACGCAATGGCAATACATTTGAAAACCTAAAGGAAATGGATAATTTTCCAGCAACATATTATTAACCAAAATTTATACAAGAAGAAGTGGGAAGGTTCACTAGACCATTTATAATAGAAAGAATTAGAAAGGTGATGAAAGACCTTGTTCTTGTTGGTGTTGTCAGGTGCCGTCGAGTCGGTTCCGGCTCATAGCAACCCTATGCACAACAGAAAAAAAACACTGCCCGGTCCTGAGCCATCCTTACAATCATTATTATGCTTGAGCTCATTGTTGCAGCCATTGTGTCAATCCACCTCGTTGAGGGTCTTCCTCTTTTCCACTGACCCTGTACTCTGCCAAGCATGATGTCCTTCTCCAGGGACTGATCCCTCCTGACAACATGTCCGAAGTATATAAGACGCAGTCTCGCCATTCTTGCTTCTAAGGAGCATTCTGGTTGTACTTCTTCCAAGACAGATTTGTTTGTTCTTTTGACAGTCCATGGTATATTCAATATTCTTCACCAGCACCACAATTCAAAGGCATCGATTCTTCTTCAGTCTTCCTTATTCATTGTCCAGCTTTCACATGCATATGATGCTATTGAAAATACCATGGCTTGGATCAGGTGCACCTTAGTCTTCAAGGTGACATCTTTGCTCTTCAACAGTTTAAAGAGGTGCTTTGCAGCAGATTTACCGAATGCAATGTGTCTTTTGATGTCTTGACTGCTGCTTCCATGGCTGTTGATTGTGGATCCAAATAAAATGAAATCCTTGACAACTTCAATCTTTTCTCCATTTATCATGATGTTGCTCATTGGTCCAGTTGTGAGGATTTTTGTTTTCTTTATGTTGAGGTGCAATCTATACTGAAGACTGTGGTCTTTTCTCTTCATTAGTAAGTGCTTCAAGTCCTCTTCACTTTCAGCAAGCAAGGTTGTGTCATCTGCAAAACGCAGGTTGTTAATGAGTCTTCCTCCAATCCTGATGCCTCATTCTTCTTCATATAGTGAGAGAATACAACCCTGACGCACACCTTTCCTGACTTTAAACCAATCAGCATCCCCTTGTTCTGTCCGAACAACTACCTCTTGATCTATGTAAAAGTTCCTTATAAACACAACTAAGTGTTCCGGAATTCCCATTCTTCGCAATGTTTTCCATAATTTGTTACGATCCACACAGTCGAATGCCTTTGCATAGTCAATAAAACACAGGTAAACATCCTTCCGGTATTCTCTACTTTCAGTCAGGATCCATCTGACATCAGCAATGATATCCCTGGTTCCACATCCTCTTCTGAAAGTTCCCTGTCTCTCTTCTGGCAGTTCCCTGTCGATGTACTGCTGCAGCCGTTTTTGAATGATCATCAGCAAAATTTTGCTTGCTTGTGATATGAATGATATTGTTTGATAATTACTACATTTGGTTGGATCACCCTTCTTGGGGATAGGCATAAATATGGATCTCTTCCAGTCAGTTGACCAGGAAGCTGTCTTCCATATTTCTTGGCATAGATGAGTGAGCACTTCCAGTGCTGCATCTGTTTGTTGAAATATCTCAATTGATATTCCATCAATTCCTGGAGCCTTGCTTTTCACCAATGCCTTCAGAGCAGCTTGGACTTTTTCCTTCAGTACCATTGGTTCCTGATCATATGCCACCTCTTGAAATGGTTGAACATCTACTAATTCTTTTTGTTATAATGACTCTGTGTATTCCTTCCATCTTCTTTTGATGCTTCCTACTTCGTTTAATATTTTCCCCATAGAATCCTTCAATATTGCAACTCAAGGCTTGAATTTTTTCTTCAGTTCTTTCAGCTTGAGAAACACCAAGCGTGTTCTTCCCTCTTGGTTTTCCATCTCTAGCTCTTCGCACATGTCATTATAATACTTTACTTTGTCTTCTCGAGAGGCACTTTGAAATCTTCTGTTCAGTTCTTTTACTTCATCAATTCTTCCATTTGCTTTAGCTGCTCAACATTCGAGAGCAAGTTTCAGAGTCTCCTCTGACGTCCATCTTGGTCTTTTCTTTCTTTCCTGTCTTTTCAGTGACCTCTTGCTTTCTTCATGGATGATGTCCTTGATGTCATTCCACAACTTGTCTGGTCTTCGGTCACTAGTGTTCAATGTGTCAAATCTATTCTTCAGATGGTCTCTAAATTCAGATGGGATATGCTTAAGGTCATATTTTAGCTCTCGTGGACTTGCTCTGATTTTCTTCAGTTTCAGCTTGAACTTGCATATGAGCAATTGATGGTCTGTTCCACAGTCGGCCCCTGGCCTTGTTCTGACTGGTGATATTGAGCTTTTCCATCGTCTCTTTCCACAGATGTAGTCGATTTGATTTCTGTGTGTTCCATCTGGTGAGGTCCATGTGTATAGTCGCCGTTTATATTGGTGAAAGAAGGTATTTGTAATGAAGAAGTCGTTGGTCTTGCAAAATTCTATCATTCGATCTCCAGCATTGTTTCTATCACCAAGGCCATATTTTCCAACTACTGATCCTTCTTCTTGGTTTCCAACTTTTGCATTCCAATCGCCAGTAATTATCAATGCATCTTGATTGCCTGTTCGATCAATTTCAGACTGTAGCAGCTGATAAAAATCTTCTATTTCTTCATCTTTGGCCCTAGTGGTTAAAGATCTACCATTTTTAAAAACACCAGGACCAGTTGGCTTCACAGTCAGTACCATCTACCTTTTAAAGAACAGATAATTCAACATTATTTAAACTTTTCCAGATCCCTGAAAGAGATGAAAAGATCTTGATTCATTTTGTGAAACCTACATAATCTTAAAACCCAATAAAATCGTACCCTAAAAAGGGAAAACTATAGATTAATCACATTTATGAATAGAAAAGCAAAAATTTCAAATAAAATAGTAGTAAATATAAACCAAGCACATATCAAAATAATAATACATCATAAACGGGTATGTTTTTTTAGGGATCCAAAAATGGTTCAATATTAGGAAATCCGGACAACAAAACTTATTATGTCAATACTTAAAACAGAAAAACTATATGATCATATCAAGAAAGATTTGAAAAGGCATTTGATGAAATTCAATAGTCATTCCTAAGTAAAAAGGAATAGAGAGTCTCAACTTCATTAGTAATTCCAACCAAACCAAACCCACTCCCTTCAAGTAGATGCTGACTCATAGCGACCCTGTAGGGCAGAATAGAACTGCCCCATAGGGTTTCCATGGAGTGGCTGGTTAATGCAAACCCAACCTTTTGGTTAGCAGCTGAGTTTTAGCCACTGCACCACCAAGGCTGCAAATTAAAACCAACATAAATGTCAGCTCATAACCACCAGATTGGCGAAACTTTAAAACAGACTAAACCAGGTGCTGGCGAGGATGCAGAGCAACAGCTACGCTCATGCTCTGCTAGTAGGAGTATAAATGGTGTAAACCACTGTCTTAGTCATCTAGCGCTGCTATAACAGAAATACCACAAGGAGATGGCTTCAACAAAGAGTTTATTTTCTCACAGTCGAGTATATTACAAGTCCAAATTCAGGGCGTCAGCTTCAGGAGAAGGCTTTCTCTCTCTGTCGGCTCTGGAGGAAGGTCCTTGTGATGGATGCATCAGTCTCCCCTTGGTCTGGGAGCATCTCAGTACAAGAACCTCAGGTCCAAAGGATGTGCTCTGCTCCTGGCACTGCTTTTTTGGTGGTAGGAGGTCCCCAATTCTCTGGTTGCATCACTTAGAGTGCAGGTCACACTCTAAGGAAACTCCGTTTACGTTGGATCAGGGATGTGGCCTGAGCAAGGGTGTTACATCCCACTCTAATCCTCTTTAACATAAAATTACAATCACAAAATGGAGGGCAAACAGAATAATGGGAATCATGGTCTGACCAAGTTGATACACACGTTTTTGGGGGGACTTAATTCAATCTATGACAACCACTTTAGAAAGCTGGACGTTATATAGTAAAATTGAAGAAGACCTAGGACTCCACTATAAACTTTAAAAAAAAAAAACTACACACATGCACCAGGAGGCAAATATAGGAATATTCACAGCAGCGGTGTTCATAATAGAAAAAAAAAATGAAGGAAAAAAAACTGAAAACAACCAAAATGTTCTCCAGAAATAGAATGGATAATACATTCCGTTATGTACATATAACAAAATATTGAACAATGAAAAAAAAAACTACCTACTAGTTGCCCTTGAGTTGATTCCAACTCATGGCAACCCTGTGTGTGTCAGAAAACAAACTTCACCTACACATATCTTTAGCAAACTTGTCTAATCTTACCAGAAGTTGATAACAGAACAGTTTTACACTACTGCGTCAGGACTGCCACGTGGCTGACAGTGACTGTGAGATGGACTGTAAGGTGTCTCCCAATTTCAAGAGATGAAAATATGAACAACTTTGCATCTTGAAATCAAGAAATTGGGTAATATTTGAATTCGTAGAGGAATATATACAGTACAACTGCATTTATATGACATTTTAATTGGCCAATCTAAACATTGTGAAGATGGTACAGAACTGGGCAGTGTTTCGTTCTGTTGTACATGGGGTTGCTATGAGTCGGAACTGACTCGATGGCACCTAACAACAACAACAATCTAAACATATTTTTATTAGAATTTCATATATGTGAAGTAATATTATAAAGTAATCATGAATACAAAATTCAGAATAGCAGTTATCTTAGGAGAGGGGTGTGTATACAATTGGTGAGAAGCATACAAGGAATTTCTAATGTGATGTTCTCCCAAACTGGGTAGTAGGTACCTGAATGTCCTTTTATTTTTCTTTAAGATATATATGTGTATGTATATACACACACATATGTATAATAAATATAGTATTTATTTATCTTACACTTTTGTATGCCTGATATATTTACCAATTAAAAAAAACTAAGGGACTGTGCCATAACACCTTCTAAATCAAACACTGAAGCTATTTTTATTGACATCAAAAGCAAGACAAGGATACTGATTAGTGCCATTATTACTCCAACATCGTTTCGGGAATTTTAGCTAATATAATAAGGCAAAATATTAAAAAAAAATACTTCCCATAAACAATAGAAAAAGTTAAATGTTCCCACTTTTGCTGATGAAATTGTTGTATAATTAGAAAATCCAAAAGATTGTGGGGGGGGGAACCTACTATATTAATGAGAGACCTTGATAAGGTGGCTGGATATAATATAAAATAAATTTTTTCTATTCTAGAAATAACCAGCTAGAAGCGGAAATTGGAAAAATGTTCCATTCACATAGTACTAAAATGGAAAAATATTTAGGAATGAATTTAACAAGAAAGAACTTATATGAGGAAATCTGTAACATTTTATTCAAGGACATAAAGCAAGATCTTGTTGTTAGTTGCCATCAAATCCATTCCGAAGCAGGGTTTGAGAGGATATATCAAGTTTTGGAGTATAAAGGTTTTTGCAACGTAAATATGTCAAGTCTCCCAAAACTAATGTATACATTTAACACAATTGTAATTAAAGTCTCAACAGGGTTGAATTCTTTTATTGCTGTAAATATAGATGTAATAAAACATTTGTCATTTCGACATTCTTCACATATACAATTCTGTGACATTAATTATATTTAGCGGGTTGTTCAGCTTTCACCATTATCCGTTTCCAATTTTTTCAGTCACCCTTAACTGAAGCTCAGTGTCCCCTACCCTAAGCAATGAGTCCTGCTTTTCCTCTCCCTCCCACCTTTGGTAGCCACTAGTAAACTTTGGTCTGTATACACTTGCCTATTCTGGGTATTTTATATAAGCAGGATCATTACAATATTTGTCCTTTTGCGACTGACTTAAGTGGTTGCAATTACCTTAAAGTTCATGTAGACGAATAAATGTGCACGAATATGCTAGAAAATTGTGAAAAATAATAGTGAGAGAGCACTTGCCTTGTCATATATGAAAACATATTATAAAACTACCACAAGACAAACTGTATGGTGCTGACATAGAATTAAAAGTAAATCCATGAAACTGAATGGAAAAGCCAGAAATAGATATCATTCTTTTAATAAATAACAAAAGGGGGGGGTTAATTTAGAGGAAAGAATTGCTTATTTAATAACACAACTATCCACATAACAGAAAATAAAGTTTTTAAACATTAAATTTTAAAGTAAATCAAAGACATAAGAAAAAAAAACCTGTAAAAATTTTAGAAAAAAATTTAGGAGACTATATGCATAATTTCAGAGATAAGTAGCCTATTTGAATCAGCACAAGGTTACAAAATTACAAAAATAATGTTAGACATATCCCACTACAGTCAGCCCTGTGTACCCTCGGTTTCCGTATATTCGCGGATTCAACCGACCGCGGATCAGAAATATTGAGGGGCGGGGCAAGTTCCAAAAAATCAAAACTTTTTGGAGGGACCGGTAGATGGTCATTTATGTATAGTAATAATTATTGCGTTTCTCAAGCTGTTAGAATAAAAAATATGTTTTCTGAGGCCGATGGGGTCCCCAGCCTGCGCGCTGGGCACAGGGTCCGGGTTAACACCTTTAGGGCGCGAGGGCAGCGCTTCCCGCAGCCGGTGGTGAAGCGCTCAAGTCAGTGTGTCGGGTCGGCTGGTCTGTCGGTGTGTCCTGGCCCAGCCTAGGGCCGGGGCAGGTCTGCCGCGGGCGACCGGCCGATGGCCGTGGGAGGGGGCGCCGCAGCCTGATGGGACCAGGAGCGGCAGCACTGGGTGCGGACGAGGAGGACAGCTGGCAGCAGCCCAGCAGGCGCAGCTCACAGAAACCGAAGGACAGGCGATCCGGGTGCAGCGCGGGGTCTCGGCGGGCTCACGGTCCTGGGTGCCGCACAGTCGGGAGCTGTCAGCCAGGCCTCGTGGCCGCGCCGGTCTCTGTCTTTCTCGGGAAGCCCCACCTGGATGTTGATGTTGACACACTTGACCAGGCGCCGCTGGACGCCGCCGCCACAGGGGGTGAGCACGGGCCCCAGGGCCCCACCACCCACCGCACGCAGGAGTGGGTGTTGCAGAGACGAGTGGTGTTGAGTCTCAGCGCCTCCTCCTTGCAGAGGCCCGGCTCCCGGCAGGTCACCAAAAGCGGCAGTTGGCCACCACCACCGGTCCCAGAGCACTCCCTCCAGGGAGAGATGTATCTCTGAGTCAGAGCTGGGCCCCCGCAGAGTCGTCGGGCTGGCGGCTTGGCAGGCCCGGGCTGGCCGGGGAAGGGCCCCAGTGGCCGGTGGTCTCTCGTGTCCACACACTGCACGTCCCGCACTGAGGCACCTCCGCCAAGCTGCAGCAGCGCTTACTCCACTTGCCGCGGTGCTAGGCGGCAGAGGGCCGCAGATGGTGGAGCACTCCCTCCAGTTCTTCACTTTCCAGGTGGCATTCTTGGCAGCCAGCAGGTCCGTGGGGGACCCCTCCTTGGCCGGATTGGGGTCCAGAGGCTGGGCAGCAGGAGCTGTGCTGCTGCTGGTGGAAATGCCTAGAGCTGGCTTGGACAGCAGTGTGGAGCTTGGGAGTGCCTCAGGGCCAGGGGGAGGATTAAGCAGGTTATAGTAAATACTAGGCCATTTTATATAAGGGACTGAGCATCAGTGGAGTTCTGGTGGCGCAGTGGGTTAAAGCACTCTAAAAGGTCAATGGTTCAAATCCACCAGTTGTTCTGTGGCAGAAAGATGGGGCAGTCCTGTTTCTATAAAGATTTACAGCCCTGGAAGCCCTATGGGGCAGTTCTACTCTATCTACTGCAGTGGGTTTGGTTTGGATTTTTTTGAGCACCTGCAGATTTCGGTTTGGTGGGGGTCCTGGAACAAATCCCCCTCAGATACTGAGGGACACTGTACATATTTTGGGGGAAAAAGATACCAAATACAATAGAAAATACACCAAGGATAGATAGGTAGGTAGGTAGGTAGTTGCTGTTAGGTGCTCCAGTCAGCTCTGACTCATAGTGAACCTATGTATAAAAGAACGAAATGTCCCATGCTGCTCCATCCTCGCAAACGTTGCTATGTTTGAGCCCATTGTTTCTGACACTGTATCAATCCATCTTCTTGGGGGTCTTCCTCTTTTTGCTGACCCTCTACCAAGCATGATGTCTTTCTCCAGGAATTGGTCCCTCTTGATAATGTGTCCAAAGTACGTGAGACAGACAAGTCTCTTCATCTCACCATCCTCACTTCTAAGGAACATCCTACTATTATTGTGGAGCTATTTCTCTTTTCAATGCTCTTAGAGTTTGCTTTATGTATTTTGGAGACCTGTCATTGGGTGCATATATATTTATTATGGTTTTGTCCTCCTGGTATATTGTCTCTATAATCATTATATAATGTCCTTCTTTGTCCTTTATGATGGATTTTGCTTTAAAGTCTATTTTATTGGAGATTAATATTGCCACTCCTGCTCTTTTTTGGTTATTTGCTTTTTTTTCCCCCATCCCTTGAGTTTTAGTTTGTTTATGTTTTTGTGTCTAAGGTGTGTCTCTTGTAGACAGCATATAGACAGGTTGTGTGTTTTTTTTTTAACCCATTCCAAGACAGATTTGTTCATTCTTCTGGCAGTGCATGGTATATTAATATTCTTAGCCAACTCCTTAATTCAAATGTTCCAATTCTTCTTCAGTCTTCCTTTTTCATTGTCCAGCTTTTCTCCAGAAGAACGTTTCATTCTGTTGTACATAGGGTCACTACGAGTCGGAATCGGCTCAACAGCACCTAACAACAACAACAACATGGAATGTATGAACACTCCTCCTTTGCCATGTGATCAGAAGAGCTGGATGGTGCCTGGCTACCATTACTGAACGTTTTGATCAACGATTCCATAGAAGAGCCCTGATCAAAAGGGGAAAATGCAGAACAGAATTCCAAACTTTCATAGACTGTAAGTAAAATTTAAGGAAAAAAAAAAAGAGTATATTAAAAAAGAAGAAGAGCCTGGAATGGAGCACGTCCTTTGTAACCAGGGTCCCTATGCTGAGAACCTCCTAGACCCAGGAGACAGAGAGACTTGTAATACTGGAGATGACATGAGATGGCAAGAAGCAGTGGAAAGCACAGCAGAGTCCAGTGGCAGAGAAACAGCAGCAGCAAAACCAGGAGACCAGCGTGAAACACCACAATGGACTTCCTGGCTCCCGGAGTGAGGAGGCTACAGTGGGCTTGCCAACCCATGGGGCAAGAGAGAGCTGAGCACCTTCAGGCAGAAGGCTTGCTGGCAGATTTGGGTGCCTCCGGGCAATTGCTGGTGATGCTAGAAGAGCTGTAACACTTGCCTGAGCAGGGCAGGGGCTGAATGGAGGCTTCCTAAGTTGGCTCCGAAGGAGGCTGAAAGAAGACCTGTCCTGAGAGCAGCGTGCACAGTAGAGAGTAGACATACATGGCCGAGAGTGGGTGTGCACAGCTGAGAAGAGGCCTATCCTAAGGGCCGAGAAAAGGCCTGTTCTGAAGTGTGTGAGAGAGACAGAGAGCTGTCCTACACTAAAGAAGGAGGGGATGTGTTCTACACTTTGGGGGAGTCTCCCAGACCTTGCCTGTGTACTTCCTGACATTGATCCTGTTCTGTTACTTCCAAGTTAATTCTGATCCCCGGTATTTTCCTAATAGACCATATAACTGTGAGTAGGATCTATAAGTTCTGGGTGGCCACTGCAACAAATTATCAAACCCACAGAGAAGTAGAAAATGCTTTGGGGAGGATGGTTGGTGTCAAAATTGGTAAAGGTTGGAGAGTAGAAGTATGTCTAGCCTCCACCTCACAGGAGTCAACTTTGGGCTGATCCTGATGTGATTCTCATTCTCCCTGAAGTTAGTCGAGGCCTGACACTACTGTATTATTACCACATTACAATAAGGTTGCCACAAGTCAGAGTTGACTCAATGGCAGCTATCTATCTATTTTTTAAGAAGTCTTAACATTGGCACACAAAGGAAAACTCAACTCTACTGTATACATAAAACACTTCTAAGACAAACTGATTCAGAAAGGTTCCAGATAAAACAATGGCCAAAAGTCTACTAGGCAAAGACAAACAACAAGAAAGCAAGGGTCATAATCTTTATTTATTCTTTCCAAAAATTATTTTATTCCTCAATTCCTTTCCATATTTTCTTTTTTTTACCTTGGAATTTGTGCCAGGGCATTCAAAGTTAATAATTTTGGCAATCCAATGCCAGTGCTCTGTAAGTGTGTAGAAATTAGAGCGTAATGCTTTGAAAATAGCCAAGATCCAGGACGTTGATTCACAGGCATAGTTACAATACAGATAAAGGCAGGCAAAATCCAAGGACTAAAGTATATCCTGGTTACAACACCTGCATTTAAATTACACTGAGATGTAATGTAAGATTGTACAACTTAATTTTTAATCTTATTTACCATACCTTCTAATCTTTTCCAAATTAAAACCCAAACAGAAACCCCACAGAATAGAATTTGCTTGTCATCGCTCTGTGCAGTTTGGATGCAAGTGTATAAATGTCTAGCTTGTATCTGCAACATTACATTCTGAGATAATTGCATCCATCGTTCATCTCAGATTAAAGGAAATCCAAATAATCACCAGACTAAAATATGCAAAGCTTCCCCATCCTAACTGAGACCATGGAGTAACCCACAAAACAAGTAATCATCAAATCCAGGCATTTTAATATTGGGTTATGAGCATTTCTCAATTGTATGGTATAATTCCTACCATTCTTTCTCATTTCTGTTGTAAAAGACAGACCAATTTCAAGCATGTCAATTTTAAAATGCATAAAAAATTAGTTCAAATATTTTTATATTCAATAGAAACCAAGACGGGAAATTCTAAAACGATTTATATTCAGTTCAGTTTTGACTCGTTTAAATTTTATTTTATTTTTTGAATTCTCATCCAGTAGAATTGACTTTTCTGATGCAGAGCTCTATGAATTTTAACACGTATTCACGTGAACCACCACTACAATCAGGATACAGAAGTTTCATCAGCCCCTAAAACTCCCTGGTGCTCTCTCTTTAAAGCCTCGCCTTCTCCCTACCTCTATATCCCATAGCATGGATGTAGCACAGATTGTTTATTCATTCACCATTTGACGGACATTTGGATTGTTTCCAGTCTATGGCATGAACAGGTTTCTGTGTGAACCTAAGTTTTAATTTCACTAGGATAAATACTCAGGAATGGGACTGCTAGTGAACATGGTTAGTATATGTTTAAATTGGTAAGAAACTGCCAAACTTTTCCAGAGTGGCTATACCATTTTGCACTTCCATCAGCAATGTAAGAGAATTCTAGTTGCTCTGCATCATCACCAACAATTGGTATTGTCAGTATTTTTTCTATTTCAGCCATTCTAATAGTTGTGCACTGGTATCTCATTGTGGTTTAATTTGAATTTCCTTAATGATTAACAATGTTGAACATCTTTTCATGTGCTTATTTGCCACAGTGAAGTGTCTGTTCAAGTCTTTTGTCCATTTTTTATTTGGATTGTCCGTTTTCTTGCTGCTGAATTTTGGGAGTTCTTCGTGTATTTTGGATACAAATCTTTTATCAGATATGTAATTGGCAAATATTTTCTCCGGGTCTGTATAGCTTTTCACTTCATTCCCTTATAAGTACCTTACACAGTGCAAAAGTTTTTAACTTTGATAAAGTTCAATTTATCTGTTTTTTTCCCTTTGGATCTGGCTTTGGATATCATGAAAGATACTTTTTAATCACAGAGTATACAATTCATAATGAAGATATGACAGTTATGAATATCTATATACCAATCTGCAAAGCATCAACATTTTTATAGTTAACACTACATAAGATACAGGGCCCCCACATGTCTGTCAGTTTGTCATACTGTGGGGGCTTGTGTGTTGCTGTGATGCTGGAAGCAGGGTAACCCATGGAGGACAGGTTTCAGCTGAGCTTCCAGACTAAGACAGACTAGGAAGAAGGACCTGGCAGTCTACTTCTGAAAAGCATTAGCCAGTGAAAACCTTATGAATAGCAGCAGAACACTGTCTGATATAGTGCTGGAAGATGAGCCCCCCAGATTGGAAGGCACTCAAAGGATGACTGGGGAAGAGCTGCCTCCTCAAAGTAGAGTTGATCTTAATGACATGGATGGAGTAAAGCTTCTGGGATCTTCATTTGCTGATATGGCACGACTCAAAATGAGAAGAAACAGCTGCAAACATCCATTAATAATCAGAACCTGGAATGTACGAAGTATGAATCCAGGAAAATTGTAAATCATCAAAAATGAAATGGAATGCATAAACATCGATATCCTAGGCATTAGTGAGCTGAAATGGACTGGTATTGGCCATTTTGAATTGGACAATCATATAGTCTACTGTGCTGGGAATGACAACTTGAAGAGGAATAGTGTTACATTCATCGTCAAAAAGAACGTTTCAAAATCTATCCTGAAGTACAACGCTGTCAGTGATAGGATAATACCCATATGCTTACAAGAAAGACCAGTTAATACGACTATTATATTACTCAAATTTATGCACCAACCACTAGGGCCAAAGATGAAGAAATAGAAGACTTTTATCAGCTGCTACAGTCTGAAATTGATCGAACAGGCAATCAAGATGCATTGATAATTACTGGCGATTGGAATGCAAAAGTTGGAAACCAAGAAGAAGGATCAGTAGTTGGAAAATATGGCCTTGGTGATAGAAACAATGCTGGAGATCGAATGATAGAATTTTGCAAGACCAACGACTTCTTCATTACAAATACCTTCTTTCACCAATATAAACGGCGACTATACACATGGACCTCACCAGATGGAACACACAGAAATCAAATTGACTACATCTGTGGAAAGAGACGATGGAAAAGCTTAATATCACCAGTCAGAACAAGGCCAGGGGCCGACTGTGGAACAGACCATCAATTGCTCATATGCAAGTTCAAGCTGAAACTGAAGAAAATCAGAGCAAGTCCACGAGAGCTAAAATATGACCTTAAGCATATCCCATCTGAATTTAGAGACCATCTGAAGAATAGATTTGACACATTGAACACTAGTGACCGAAGACCAGACAAGTTGTGGAATGACATCAAGGACATCATCCATGAAGAAAGCAAGAGGTCACTGAAAAGACAGGAAAGAAAGAAAAGACCAAGATGGATGTCAGAGGAGACTCTGAAACTTGCTCTCGAACGTTGAGCAGCTAAAGCAAATGGAAGAATTGATGAAGTAAAAGAACTGAACAGAAGATTTCAAAGGGCCTCTCGAGAAGACAAAGTAAAGTATTATAATGACATGTGCAAAGAGCTAGAGATGGAAAACCAAAAGGGAAGAACACGCTCGGTGTTTCTCAAGCTGAAAGAACTGAAGAAAAAATTCAAGCCTCGAGTTGCAATAGTGAAAGATTCCATGGGGAAAATATTAAATGACGCAGGAAGCATCAAAAGAAGATGGAAGGAATATACAGAGTCATTATATCAAAAAGGATTAGTTGATATTTAACCATTTCAAGATGGTACTGAAGGAAGAAGTCCAAGCTGCTCTGAAGGCATTGGCGAAAAGCAAGGCTCCAGGAATTGATGGAATATCAATTGAGATTTTCAACAAACAGATGCAGCGCTGGAGGTGCTCACTCATCTATGCCAAGAAATATGGAAGACAGCTTCCTGGTCAACTGACTGGAAGAGATCCATATTTATGCCTATCCCTAAGAAAGGTGATCCAACCGAATGTGGAATTATAGAACAATATCGTTAATATCACACGCAAGCCAAATTTTGCTGAAGATCATTCAAAACAGGCTGCAGCAGTATACCAACAGGGAACTGCCAGAAACTCAGGCAGGTTTCAGAAGAGGATGTGGAACCAGGGATGTCATTGCTGTTGTCAGATGGATCCTGGCTGAAAGCAGAGAATACCAGAAGGATGTTGACCTGTGTTTTATTGACTATGCAAAGGCATTCAACTGTGTGGATCATAACAAACTATGGATAACACTGCCAAGAATGGGAATTCCAGAACACTTAATTGTGCTAATGAGGAACGTTTACATGGATCAAGAGGCAGTTGTTCGGACAGAACAAGGGGATACTGATTGGTTTAAAGTCAGGAAAGGTGTGCGTCAGGGTTTTATTTAATCTGTATGCTGAACAAGGAATCCGAGAAGCTGGACCATATGAAGAAGAAGAACGGGGCATCAGGATTGGAGGAAGACTCATTAACAACCTGCATTATGCAGATGACACAACCTTGCTTGCTGAAAGTGAAGAGGACTTGAAGCACTTACTAATGAAGAGAAAAGACCACAGCCTTAAGTATGGATTACACCTCAACATAAGGAAAACAAATATCCTCACAACTGGACCAATGAGCAACATCATGATAAACAGAGAAAAGATTGAAGTTGTCAAGGATTTCATTTTACTTGGATCCACAATCAACAGCCATAGAAGCAGCAGTCAAGACATCAAAAGACACATTGCATTGGGCAAATCTGCTGCAAAGGACCTCTTCAAAGTGTTGAAGAGCAAAGATGTCACCCTGAAGACTAAGGTGCACCTGATCCAAACCATGGTATTTTTAATCACATCATATGCATGTGAAAGCTGGACAATGAATAAGGAAGACCGAAGAAGAGTTGATGCCTTTGAATTGTAGTGTTGCGAAGAATATTGAATATACCATGGACTGCCAAAAGAACGAACAAATCTGTCTTGGAAGAAGTGCCGCCAGAATGCTTCTTAGAGGCAAGGATGGCGAGACTGCGTTTTACATACTTTGGACGTGTTGTCAGGAGGGATCAGTCCCTGGAGAAGGACACCATGCTTGGCAGAGTACAGGGTCAGCGGAAAAGAGGAAGACCCTCAACAAGGTGGATTGACACAGTGGCTGCAACAATGAGCTCAAGCATAACAACGATTGTAAGGATGGCGCAGGACTGGGCAGTGTTTCATTCTGTTGTGCCTAGGGTCGCTATGAGTTGGAACCGACTTGATGGCACCTAACAACAACAAAAACAAGATACAAGGAGAAATAGACAGAAATGTGTAGTACAAGACTTTAATTCACCTATCAGCCTATGAGAAATCAAGTGAACCAAAAAAGAAATGAATGTAAGAACAGCTTAAAAGAATATTAAAAAGACTAAATAACATGGTAAGGTGAATCTAATTGATCTATAGATTGAATTCTGTATCCTAAAAATAGCAAATATATCTCTTTTTTAGGTGTCATGGAACATTCACAAACTTTACTGTGATCAAAAAAGAAAACACATTCCCCCAAGAAGAATTCTACAGTATTTCATCAGTTCCAATTTTTTCACATTTCAGCATCTCTAAAATGTGTGTACATCTTAAAATTGATGGTGTCTTACATTTATAATTGGCAACACCTTTTTTTTCTTTTAGTGGTATTTAAAATAGTGTGATACTTATCAATTACAAAAGGAAAAATAGTAACTTTACAATGGAGCAATCTGGGAGACACTCTTTTAACCAAGTAAATAAGACACATCAACATCATGTACCTCCTGATATAAGGCACTAAGAAGGGCACAACATCACTGCTGCTGTATTCTGGCCCAAAGTGCATGACCTGAATTTAATCACGAGGAAATATCAGACAAGCCCAAACTGAGGGGCATTCTACAAAATAACTGGCCAGTCCTCTTCAAAAATGTCAAAGTAAGGAAAGAAAAAAAATATTAAAGAACTGTTCAAACTGGAGGAGGCTAAGGAAACTTGAAAACCAAGAGCAATGTGTCATGCTGGATTGGATTCTGGACCAGGAATTGGACATTAATAGAACAACTGGCAAGAGTTGAATGAGATCTGTAGATTACTGCATAGTATTGATTCAATGGTAATTTCCTCGTTTTGATCATTGTACCATGGTTACCTAAGATATTAACACTTAGTGAAGTTGGGCGAAGAATATATACAAACTCTTTCTGCTATTTTTACAATGTTTTGTAAACCTGAAACTACTTCAAAATAAAAAGTTTCAAAAAATTAAAAGTTTAAAAATAAAATAATGATCCATCGTACAACTATAACATCTTAGATTCAGTGAAACTTAGCAGTGTAGAAAATATCCCCTGATCAATAAACCTGGAGATTAATAATAAACAAATTAAAAATAAACCATCACCTGGAAATTTAAAACTCTTTCTTAAAAACTCTTGAGACAAAGAGGAAATATAAACTGAAATACTAGAACATCTAACAAAGAGAAACAATTAAAAGAATACAAGTAAGGTCTATCAAATACAGTTAATGCAATGTTCAGAGGAAAATTCATAGCAGTAAATAATTACAGAAACAAATAAGAAAGAATGAAAATAAATGAATTAAACAACCAACTCAAGAAGTTGGAAAACAAAAAATAAAATAACCCTAAGAAAAACAAAAAGAATTTAATAAAAATAAAGCAGAAATTAATAAATTGGAAAACAGAAAAAGAGGTGGGCCTTAAACACATGAAAAAATGCTCAAATTCACTCATAATAATAGAAATACAAATTAAAGCTATATGGACACACTAAAAGCCCAAAATGGGCTATGATTAAAAAAAAAATGTTCATAATAGGCTGTGTCGGTAAGACTATAGGCACCCAGTGCCTTAAGGCCAATCTGTGGCTTACATAGCTTGCTGCCTCAGCATCCATTCATTTCTCCTAGTTGCCCAGTTAATTCCACTAATTCCACCCAGTTTCTGACATGACCATTCCAATCTTGTCACAGCAAAGATGTCACTTTAATGACTAGGGTACTTCTGACCTAAGCAATGATATTTTCCAATCACCTTATGTTCATGCGAAAGCTGTACAGTGAATAACTAAGACCGAAGAATAATTGATGCCTTTGAATTACAGTGTTAGCCAAGAATACTGAATATACCGTGGACTGTCAGAAGAACAAACGAATCTGTCTTAGAGGACGTACAGCCAAAATAATGCTCCTTAGAAGCAAGGATGGGGAGACTATGTCTCATGTACTTTGGACATGTTATCAGGAGGAACCAATTCCTGGAGAAAAACATCATGCTTGGTAAAATAGAGGGTCAGTGAGAAAGAGGAAGACCCCCAATGAGATGGGGCTGCAACGATGGGCTCCAATAAACCTCCTATTATTGTGAGGATGACGCAGGACAGGGCAGTGCTTTATTCTGTTACACATGGAGTCGCTATGAGTCAGAGCTGACTCAACGGCACCTAACAACAACATCTTGTCACACAGTCTCTCAACAGTTGTAGTCTCAACTCGCCCCCCACCCCACCCACAGCCATGCCCCCTAAGTTTTCCTGAGATAAAAACTGTTACGATCTTGTAACCCAGTCTCTCGACTGCCTCTGTTACTCCTTGCCCCTCCTGGCCATATCCCATATAATGCCCCATGATAAAGTTTCTCCCCTTTCCCCTGCTAATGCCCTAAAAAACTTTTTAAACTGACCAATAGACTTCAGTGCATTAGCCCTAACACCCAACCCTGCTTGCCATACATAAGCCCTCTCCTACAGTGCCAGCTTGTTGTCTCGTCCCCAGGTGTTGAGATATGCTGTAGTTTCCTCCTCGGGACCTTCCAGTACTAAATCTTATTTGTATTCTGGTCTTCCCACGTGAGTCTCACTTTCTTATGCTGCACCTGACAGACCACCCAAGACATCCACAGACCCCCAGGCACTCTCATATGTTGCTGATGGCAGTGAGCCAGCAGCACAAGTCTAGAAATTAACCCCAAATATATACTTGCAACACTGCAAAATGATTTATGTACAAGATTTGTAATAGCAAGTAACTGAGAGCAATGTAAATGTCCCTTAGTGGGGGGACGAATTCAATTATGTTTTCAAAGTATACAGCTTTTCATTTAAAAAAGGAAGAAAATAAAGAATGAGGAGGTCTATGTACCAATCTGGAACTTTCCCTAAAATACACTGTTAGGTTTAAAAAAAAAAAAAAAAGTCAAAGTGCAGAAGAGGAAAGAGTGCTACAATTTATGTAACAACATGGGCTGGAGCAGAAGAATATGGCTAATACATGGGAAAAAAAAAAAAAAAAAAACACACCACAAACAGGCAACATTGCTTCTGGGGGCGGGAATTAGTGTCTGGGGACAGGGCACGTAAAGGGATTTTTCACTTCATATCTTTTTATACCTTTTGAATTTTGTAACTGTATTAACTGTTCAAACAAATTAATTAAATGTAACTTAACAAGAAATCTGTTGTAGGGAAAAAAGACATCACAAAGTTTAGTAAAGGAAAAAGAAAATTTTATTCGGCATATATTCAAAAAGACAGAAGTGGGAAGCAGACAAGCGTGCTGCCAGAGCTAATGTCTGCGGCTCCGAGGGAGGTTACAAGATCATCAGTATATATTAACATTACAAAAATGGGTGAAAGCTTCACGTTTTCACAGATTGGCTAGAAACTGTGGTCTTACACTTTGCATTGCCTTTCTTAACAATCATTGGTATAGGTTTCAGTACCCCAACCATCAGGAGGGTCTTCACTGGTCCAACAAATTTCTATTTACTAAATGTTAATAGAAAAAGATAGGAGTGAAAAAGTCTTTTGTGTTCTGTTTGATTGGTTTTATGTGAAAAGTTCCCTAAAAAATATTTTTTCTTCCTTAGAAGATAATTTCTAAGATCATCCCATCTATTGTCTTTATCTCAGGGCCCAGTTGATGTGTCCTTGTGAGTCTTTGTGGCCCCAGCTTCAGCTGGGTCACATTCTCTTTGTTCAAGGACAGGCAAAAATAATTCCAATATTATTTTCTAAATCAAATCCTAGCAGGAAATACTCCCCCTTCCCCATTTTTCTGACACCTTTAAGCTCTCCTTTCTGGGCCATATTTACCTGACTTTACAAACATTTGTAAGCAGGTCCAGGAGGGGATGGGAAGGTGTCACAACTGAATTAAAGGAGGAAGGTTTGGTCCCAGAGCCAGAGAGAGCCCCCAGATGCTCTGAGATAATCCCTCTTCCAGCCCCAGCTCCCACAAGTCCATGGCCCTCCCTCCACAGCACAGACCCTAGACTGGACCTGCCTGCCCCCCTACAGGGAAGAGATGGAAGGGAGTGTCTGCTGGTGCCCACATGCTGCTGCTCCAGAGCCCTGTCCCCCACCACCACCACCCCCACTACTCCAGCAGAGCCCAGCCTCTAATGAGCTAGGGAGTTGATTCATGGTCTCTGCAAGCTGCCCACAGCCTGTCCTCCCTCACAGAGATAACTAGATGCTCCCAAGTCCCCTCATGACTTCTCCAGCACAACCAAGGAGAGGCCTCCAGCAAGAAAGGAGGAAAATACTCACCAGCAGCTTCTCTGAGATTTAAAACAAGGGCATTGTGTGCTGCCTCAACCAGGCCTTCCTGACAGAGGAAGCTGGAGGATCCTGGGTAGGATACCTGTGGGGATGGTGGAGGCCAGGGAGGGACAGGATGGGTCAGGTGATGAAAATGAGGAAGTACCACATAAGGGAGGCAAAGAAGAAGAGGGAGTTTAGGGAAATGGAAGTGGGGAGAGGGGGTGAGAGAGGCTGGAAGTACTTTCCCACCTCTAGACCTAAAGTTTCCATTCATCTCTCACACTAGGGTCTCTGTGGATCTCAAGCCCTCCCTGCCGCCTATGAAGAGCCTCCAGCCTGAAAAGAAGAAGCTGAGGGGAGGGTTGCCCTTAACCCTTGAATTTCAATCCTGGTGCCACAGGTAAGGAAAAGCCACGGAGCCATCCTCAGTGGATGGGGTGGTCTGGGAGAGGGAAGAAGTTCCAGAGTGGCTCCCAAGGAGACAGGGGTTCCTCAGGGAAGAGACGCAGAGATGGGCCTGGGCCTGAGACTGCTGCTCTGGGCTGGGGGTCAAGGACAAGATGAAGAGACTTGGGAGGCTGCTGAATAACCTCTTCTGACCCCATCCTGTACCCTCTGGCCCCAGGCCTGGTTGAGGAAGGCCTTTTTCTGCAGTTGGGAGAGGTTTCTGGGTGTGGGAGTTGAGTAGAGATGTGAGGTCCCAGGCGAAAGGAGGAATCATCCCTGGAAACTGCAGAGACCATCACCTTCCTTCTCCCCAGAGTTAGGAACTGTCATGAATTGAATTGTGTCACCCAAAAATATCTGTCAACTTGGCTAGGTCATGATTCCCAGTATCCTGTGATTATCTACCATTTTTGTCACCTGATGTGATTTCCCTATGTGTTGTAAATCTTATCATTATGATGTTAGTGAGATGGATTAGTGGCAGTTATGTTTTTTTTTTATGTTAATAAGATATACAAGATTAGATAGTGTCTTAATCCAATCTCTTTTGACATATAAAAGACAGAAGCAAGCAGAGAGACATAGGGACCTCATACCACCAAGAAAACAGCACCAGGAGCAGTGTACATTCTTTGGACCCAAGGCTCCTGCACAGAGAAGCTCCTAGACCAAGGGAAGATTGATGACAGGGACCTTCCTCCAGAGCCGATGGAGAAAGAATGACTTCCCCTGGAGCTGATGCTCTGAATTTGGATTTGTAGCCTACTAGACTGTGAGAGAATAAATTTCCTTGTTAAAGCCATGCATTTGTGGTACTTCTGTTATAGCAGCACTAGATGACCAAGGCAGGAACCCTACAACTGCTGTCCCTCACAGTGCTGGGGTAATACCACGGGACCTCTCACCTGGACCCAATGTCCTCATGGTCCAGGATGGCTGGGAGGTCTGACAGGCAGGATCCCCAACTGAGGCTCAAGAGGGAGAAAAAAAAAAAGAAAGTGATGGAGAGCAAGAGAGGGAGGAAGTAGAAAGGGGGGAAGGGGACGGTGATTAAGGCAGTTATAGAGAGGGTTGGAAGTTAAGCCCAAAAACCATGAGTGACTCACGCAGAGACCCGCTTCACCCACTTTTCTTGGAAGGAAGGGGCCAAGAGGGCCCGAGAGACTCTAGAAGTTAATCTTCTGGTAATCACAGCAAGGTGAATGGCTCCCAAATACGTAGACCTATCACAGATGTAAAAACAGTGTGGGGGCGGCATCTGATCTCTTCTAATTTTACAAGGGGAAGGAGAATCAAGATCAACAGCCCAAGGCTGATTCCCATGAGGCAGAGGTCAGACATGCCTCCTCTCTCCACCATCATTACTGACACCGAATGTGATGGTTAAGGTTGTATGTCAACTTGGCTGGGCCATGATTCTCAGTAGTTTGTCAGTTATGATATAGTCTGGCAGTTATGTAATGACATAAGCACCTCCCTGATGGGATCTGATATAATGTGATCACCATCATGGGGTTGATCTCATATAAACACTGAGAATCATGGCCCAGCCAAGCTGACACACAATCTTAACCATCACAAACACCAAGCATCCCTCCCACCACACTCTACTTCTCTATTGGGTTTGATAATTCATTGCAATGGACATAGAGAACTCACAGACAATACTTGTGATTATGGGGTTTAATAGAGAAGTAAAACAAAAGAAAAACTAAACCCATTATGTCAAGTCAATTTCAACTCATAGCAACCCTATAAGACAGTAGAATTGCCCCATACGGTTTCCAAGGAGCAGCTGGTGGATTCAAACTGCCAACCTTTCAGTTAGCAGCCATAGCTTTTAACCACTGTGCCACCAGGGCTCCATTAGGGAAGTAACACGCTATGATTCAGATTAAGGAATGCTCAGGATACAGTTCTTCCATCAGGACAGCCTCTTCTCAGCAGTGCCACAGGCACACTTCTCTCTGGCCCTTGGCCTCTGCACTTTTAGCTCTGCTGATAAGTGCCCGGAGGCACTCCACTCCACCGGTAAGCCTTGGCCCGAAGGTACTCACCTTAAGCTCCATGGGTCAGCAAACCTAACTCCACCAAGTGCCCAGAGGCACCCTATACCTCCAAGCCTCCTGCCCAAAGGCACTCAGCTTTCTAGCTCCACAAGCCAGGAAGCCCACTGTGCCATCTCCTCCTGCCAGTCCTTGCAGCTGGTCTCTGCTGTCAGCCTCTTCTGCCACTGTTTCTCTGCCACCACTTCTTGCCATCTTCAGTGTTACAGCTCTCTCTCTGTATCTCTCTCTTGGCCTCTTGGTTTTAGGAGCTTCTCAGTGCAGGGATCTCGAGTCCAAAGGCTGTGCTCATTGATGCTGGTAAAACCCCCCTTCTGCTGTGGAATTGGCTCTCTTTTAAGCCTAGCAGGATGGCAAAACTGACCAATCCCCTTGGTGGGCCACAATTATCTTATTTGCACAGTCCCACCCAATCACTTGGGTGACCCACGCAAAAGTGACCCATCATTCTGCAACAGGTCAGCTCTCATCTCAAAGTCCAGGGCCTCCAGTGACCAGCTTTATGAAACCGAGCAAATGCTTAAACCCTCTGTGCTACAGTTTCCTGTCTGTTATGTTGTGACCATAATGGGCCTACCCCATGGGATTGTTGTGCCAGAGAATTAGTGAAATATTTAACAAAGTTTTAGCCCTGGCTGACATACAACAAGCCTCCAGCAAGTGCTAATGTGAATGTAACACTGGGTCTGGAATACTCATGAACCCCACCCTGGCACCCCTGGTGCTGTATATGGTCACCTTGGGGCTCTAGACATCCACAGGACAGCTGGTCATGTGGCCAACCTCAAAGCCAGCCTATTGTCCCTGGGCATGGTGGGAGACCCTAGACAGGCCCTCACCACTTCTGTACCGCTCCTGTGTCCAATACCTGGTGTCCCCAGAACCAAAGCGAGGGTTATCCAAGGGTCCTGTTTCCAGGATGGCTGCCCCTTGGGGGCTGATGCCTGCAGGGCAGCCAGAAGTGCCTGGGAATGTTTTCAGGACACCCTGGGTGCAAACATTGACAGCTGCCAGTGTGACCTCGCCAGCTGTTCCCAAGAAGGCATCCAAAATGCACTGTTAATATTTAAACTGAAACCAAAGTCCAGATGGCTGTAGCTTGTGTGAGACCAGAATCTGAGTAGGCAGCAGCTATCAGCCCACCGGGGACCATGCCAGGCAGCACTGAGTCATACTGCAGGATCCTCAGTTCCTCTCCGATTCTGACACCAGGGAAGATAAACAGTGACATGGAGTTAAATGCACCACTGGCGAATTAAATTACACACGTCTCTCCTTTCAGATCCAGTGCAGCACACAGACAGGAATCAGCCCAAGATGGGCACTGATGTCCACAGTCAATCAATCCCCAGCACAAGGTCTGCAGCCCCCACTCCACCTTCCCCCTCACTAGAACAGAGGCAAGAAGCAGCAAGTGGTTGTTAGAACGAATTGCATGGGAAATACTATAAACTGGTTAAATATTTACCAG
The DNA here is from genome assembly GCF_030014295.1 of Loxodonta africana. Lineage (NCBI taxonomy): Eukaryota > Metazoa > Chordata > Mammalia > Proboscidea > Elephantidae > Loxodonta > Loxodonta africana. Next base: position 88,398,685 of record NC_087353.1, on the reverse strand, counting down.
AAAAATGGAAATAAAGCCAGATTGTCCAGAAACAGGCTAAAATATGTTTGAAATGCCCGAAACAAGCAAAACAGAAAAGGGCACATACCCACAGGGTAGATGAGGCCCTGGAGGAAGCGTCCTCTTTGGGGAAATGATGTGACTTGAACCAGTAGGAATTTCAGGTCGACCTTCAGTGGGGACATAGGAGGGGCGGGCAGAGGGAAGGAACATTCCTCGCATGGCTTCAGGTTCCAATCTCTGCTATTTGACAAACCATCTTAAAGAGGGCTGGGCCAGTGGCCTCACCAGGTGCCCTGCAGCCTAAGGTGGGGCCAGCCTGGGAAGAGAACTAATCCCCTGCCTTGCTTTGCGCATGGTGGTGGCGGGAGGACCTGGGTCGGAGAGCCCTGCTGTCAGGTGAGGGCTGCCGGTCCGCGACCCCTGGGTTGCCCTCACCTCCCGGTCCCCAGTGCTGTCACCAACCGCGGGGGCCGCGCCTGCTCAGGGAGCGCGCAGCAAATACGACCAGGGCGACGAGCAGCAGCAGCGCTGCGGCGCCCGCCAAGCCCCCGACCAGCGCCCTCCAGTGGACAGCCACCTCGCAACCAGTGCGTGTCCGAGGTGAAGGCAGGGTGGCGAGGTGCGATGAGGAATCGGCCATTGGTCACAGAAATCACGCGGCGGCGTGGGGGGTGTTCATGAGAGAAGTGGAGGTTGCCCCCCCCAACCCAGCATCTGCTCCCCTTTCTTCCTGAGTATTGTTGGTTGTTGTTACTGTTGTTACCAGCTGTCAAGTTGCCCCCACTCATGGCGACTACACGGTTTTCACTGGCTGATTTTTCTGAAGTGAATGAGAGGGCTTTCTTCCTAGTGCATCTTAGTCTAGAAGCTCTGCTGAAATCTGTTCAGTGTCATAGCAACATCCAAGCCTCCACTGAAGGACAGGTGGTGGCTGCCTATGAGGTGCATTGGTCAGGAATCGAACCCAGGTCTCCCACATGGAAGGTGAGAGTTCTACCACTGAGCCAGCACTACCCCCTCGTTTGTATTAGAACAACCAAATTTTAGATGGGCACCCAGTCACCCAGAACAAATACTACATCTCTGAACTTCCATCATAGCCACCTAGGACCTTAGGATTAAGTTCTGGCCAAAGGGATATAAGTCCAAGTGCTGTGTGTACAGCTTCTGAGGAACATGCTCACAGGGTGAGGGTATGCCCTTCCTCCTTCCTGCTGACTGGAATGCAGATGTGATGGCTGATGGTCCAGTAGCCATCTTACACCATGCAATAGAAGTCACATGCTGAAGATGGTGGAGCAACGAGAGTCTGTGTAAGGAGTCTGTGTAAGGAGTCTGTCTGGTCCCTGGGCACCATGCCAACTCTGCATAGCCTGCTGCTGAGTCTATTTAATGTAAGAGAGAAATCAGTTTCTCATTTAAGCCATTTTTGTTTAATTTTCAGTCTCACGCAGCTGAACTGAATCCTAACCAATAAACAGGGAAGATGAGAATCATTTTTTTGGCAGAGGCGGGACAAGGATTGTAAGAGAAGTAGGGATTCCCTGTCTTTGCAAAGGTGGGAAACAGGTAGGAGGGAAGTAGGGGTTGTTATGAATTGAATCATGTCCCCTGTACCTGTGGAACTCATTGCCATTGAGTCAATTCCAACTCATAATGACCCTGGTGGCACAATGATTAAGCATTTGGCTGCTAACCAAAAGGTCATCAGTTTGCATCCACCAGCCACTCCTTGGAAACCCGATGGGGCAGTTCCACTCTCTCCTGTAGGGTAGCTATGAGTTGGAATCTACAGTGATGGGTTTGGTTTTTTTTTGGGGGGGAGGTTATATTTGTGGGGAAACCCTGGTGGCATAGTGGTTACGAGCTACAGCTGCTAACCAAAAGGTCGGCCATTCAAACCCACCAGGCGCTCCTTGGAAACTCTATGGGGCAGTTCTACTATGTCCTATAGGGTCACTATAAGTCGGAATCAACTCGACGGCAATGGGTTTTTATACCTGTGGATGTAATTCTGTTTGGAAATAAGGTTTTATTTGTTATGTTAATACCAGTGTGTTCTAAACTTAATCACTTCTGAGTTATAAAAAGAGCACATTAGATGCAGAGGCGTGTGTACACACATCTGCTCGCGCACACATTCATACACAGAAGACAGACTCCATGTAAAGATCATCTACAAGGAACGCCAGGGAACCAAAGAATATCCAATACAAGGAAAAATTTGACACAGCCAAGACCCTGATTTGGACTTTTGTCCTCCAGAACTGTGAGAAAATAAATTTCTGTTCTTTAAAGCCACTCATTTGTGGTATTTGTGTTACAGCAGCACTAGCAAACTAAGGCAGGGGTGTTCCCTGAATTGGCAGAACTGATGGTAGAAGCCAGATTGATTCCTGGATAAACAGACATGGTGGAAGAAGAAATGGAGGAATCAAGGATATTCCTGTATTGACAGCTGTGGAGGAAGGGGTCACTGAAGACATTGGAGAGGTCACTGTGTTGGAATATGTGGGAACAGATAAGACAGGTAAGATTCCTGTGTTGACAAAAGTTGAGGACAGGCTCAAGCTAAAAAGAAAAACTGTCCTGTAGTGTAAGAGTTAGACACATAGGTCATGGTGGAAGTTGGGGTGCATCTCTGAATTGGCACAGTCATTGGAAGGAGTGATTATACATATTGGGTTGGATCCTGTTTTGGCAGAAGTGTAGGACAGGTCTGATTCAGGGGATCCTGTCTAGTCTTCACAAGGCAGTAGAAGTGGAGAAAGGGTTGGGAAAGAAGGGTTATTCAGGTAGTGTCATCTGTGGAACAGATCCTAGAAAATGTTGGAAGAAATATGGGAAAATATTCCTGAGGAATAAGGGGCGGTTGCAGGAGTGGCAAGGAGAGAGAAAGATGTCTGGAACCAAGCAGGGTGGGGTGGAGGGTGGCCCCAGTATTGGGACACAGGTAAAGGGAAGCATAGTAGTATGGCCCTGTTTTTCAGAGTTGGGTGAAGATGTAGAAATTAGCAGAGCGGAAGAGCAAGGTCACAGCTGTAGAAAGCATCTCTCCTGTTTTGGGAAAGTTAGAGAAGGGGTCACTATAGAAGTAAGTGTGATTTCTTAGTTGGTATCATTGAAGGAAGATGTGGAAGAAACTGAAGTGTCTCTGAGTAAGCAGAGGTGGGGGGAAGAATTTCAGACGGTCTTATATGGGCATTTGTAGAATAAAGTAACTTGAAAGATGTTAGTGTGTGTCAACCTTACCTGCTCTGCCAACTCACAGCACCAAACTGTGGAGCCAAAGTCCAAGGTCTGGGCGCACCAACAAAAGCATGACTGACACACAGGCATTGGATGGAGCAACATTTTACTCACATAGAGAAGAGACAGAGCAAGGTCAGCCTCAATAGTAGCACTGGTCCCCCATAGCCAGCAAGTCACTTCTCGCAGCCAACGCAAGACTGGTGTTCTGCGTGCAAACCTCTTGTGCTGTAGGTGAGGACCTCCTTCCTTCCCCACCAGGAACAGATACAGAAATGTGGTTGGCCAAGTGCCATATAGTGCCCACACATGAGCAAAACAGATAAAGTTACTGGGTGCCCAGAAGAGGGAGGGAGGCTCCCGGATAAGGAGAAGAAATTGGGAGAGAGAAAGAAACTCAGTTCCCAGCCTCCATTATCAGGGAATGTTTCGAGGCTTCTAATAAGGCAGAAATGGGGATCAGAAGGTTGTTCTCTCATTTTCCCAACAGTGTGATTCCTGAGTTGAAATAAAAGAAAGAGTGGGTCATGGAAGAAGTGGAGTGATCCTCATATTGGCAGATGGGAAGGACATGTCATGTGAGATGTGGGGTTTGTTTGTTTTTATGTTTCTGGAAGTTTGGGGTAGTGATTGTTTTAGAAACAGGGCAGTCCCCTGTGTTGTCCCCTGTGGGTAGAGGGTGGGGTGATGGGCAAACTGGTGATTGACATATTAGCAGAATGAAGAGATACGGTGGAAAGATGGGTCGTTCTTTTATCGCCAAAAGGTGAGAAAAGGCATCATAAAAAGAAATAGCATGGATGGTTCCTATATTGCCAAAGGTGGGGAAAAAACTCAAAACCCGATGCTTTTGAGTCAATTCTAACTCATAGCAGAGTAGAACTGCCCCCTAGGTTTTCCAAAGAGCAGCTGTTAGATTTGAACTGTTGATCTTCTGGTTAGCAGTCGAGCTCTTAACCACTGGACCACCAGGGCTCCAAGGTGGGAAAAGGGATCATAAAAAGAAATAGTGTAGGTATCCTGCATTGGCAAAGGCAAAAAGGAGTCATGCTAGAAGAAGTCATCCTTCCCTTCTCGGAGGTAGAGGAACGATTTGTAGAAAGAGTGAGGATAGGTTTTGTAGGTCAGTGTGTTTTCTGTGTTGGCGAAAGTGGGGAATAGCTGAGAATGAGGTGCCCCTGAATTGACAGAATTGATGGAAAGGGTTACATGTGAGAAGGATGGAGGAGGTGTGATCGTGAATTGGGGAAAGGGTCACGGTGGAGGAGAGGACAGCTCCTGTTACCAGAGATGGGGAGAGGAGTCATGAAAGAAAGAGGGGTAATTTTTCTCTTGACAGCACTGGAGAATGAGATCGTGACAGATTTAGCCTGGTTTCCATGTAGGCAGAAATGGGGGAAGGGAAAAAACGTCATACAGCATGACCAAGTGACATTTATTCCAGGGATGCAGGGATGATTCAACATTAGAAAATCGATCAACATAATATACCACATCAATAGAACAAAGGAAAAGAACCACATGATAATCTCTATGGATACAGAAAAAGCATTTGATAAAATCCAACACCCTTTCTTCATGAAAGCCCTGAAGAAGATTGGAAAAAGAGGGAAATTCTTCAATATGATTCAGGGCATATGTGAAAAGCCAACAGCCAGCATTATACTTAAAGGAGAAAGACTGAGCTTTCCCCTTAAAATTGGGAACAAGGTAAGGGTACCTGCTCTTACCACTTCTACTGACTATTGTATTAGAAGTCCTAGCCAGAGCAATAAGACAATAAATAAATAAAAGGTATTCAGATTTGAAAAGAAGAAGTAAAATTATCTCTATTCTCTGATGGCATGATCTATTTACAGAAAATCGCAAACAGTCCACAAGAAAACTTATAGAGCTAATAGAGGAATTTAGCAAAATGGCAGAGTACAAGGTCAACACACAAAAATCAGTTGGGTTTCTATACACTAGCAATGAAAAATCTGAAAGAGAAATGAGGGAAGCAATTCATTTACAATAGCATCTAAGAGAATAAAATACCTAGGAATAAATTGAACCAGGATGTGAAGGACTTATACGATAAAAATTACAAAACACTGCTGAAAGAGATTAAAGAAGACTTAAATAAATGGAAAGATGTTCCATGTTCATGGATTGGAAGACTCTATAGACTCAACGCAATCCTAATCAAAATTCCAACAGCCTTCTTTACAGAATAGAAAAACCAATCCTTAACTTCATATGGAACAGCAAGAGGCCTCAAATAGCTAAAGCAATGTTGAAAGGGAAGAACAAAGTAGGAAAACTCACACTTCCTGATTTTAAAACACATTATACAACTACAGTAATCAAGAGCCTGGTGCTGGTATAACAGTAGACACACAGAACAACGGAATAGAATTGAGAGTCCAGAAAATAACTGATTTTTTACAAGAGTGCTAAGTCCATACGATGGGAAAAGAAGAGTGTCCTCAATACATAGTGTTGAGGAAACTGGATTTTGAGGTGAAGAAAAATGAAACAGGATCCATGCCTCACACCACACAGAAAAGCAAATTCAAAATGGATTAAAGACCTAAGTGTGCGATTAAATAAAATCCTTAGAAGAAAATGCAGGTGCAACACTGTCAGGCCTAGCTTTTAACAATGGATTATCTAATATAATAACAAAAGCACAAATAGTAAAAGACAAAATAAATAAATGAGGCCTCATAAAAATTAAAAACTTCTGTTCATCAAAAGACTTTACCAAAAAAGTAAAAAGATAAGCTGCAGACTGGGAGAATATCTTCAGAAATCACATATCAGATAAGAATCAAATAATGAATATACATGAAACTTCAACAATTTAACAACAAAAAGACAAATAATCCAGTCATTAAATGAGCAAAGGACTTGAATACACATTTTACCAGAGAGGACATTCAAATGGCCACCAAACACATGAGAAGATGCTCAATGTCATTAGCCATCAGAAAGATGCAAATCAAAACCACAATAAGATACCATTTCATTCCCACTAGGATGGCTAAGATTTAAAAAAAAACAGAGAACAACAAATGCTGGCAAGGCTGTGGGGGAATTGGAACTCTTACCCATTGCTGGTGGAAATGCAAAATGGTACAACCATTGTGGAAAATAATGTAGTGCTTCCTCAAAAAACTAAAAATAGAACTACCACGTTGTTGTAGTTGTTGTTGTTAGGTGCCATCAAGTCAGCTCCAACTCATAGTGACCCTATCGGACAGAGTAGAACTGCCCCATAGGATTTCCAAGGAGCAGCTGGTGGATTTGAACTGTCGACCTTTTGGTTAGCAGCTGAGATCTTAACAACGACGCCACCAGGGCTCCTAGAACTACCTTAAGGCCCAGCAATTTTCCTAGGTATATACCCAAAAGACTTGAAAGCAGAGACTCAAACAGAGACTTGTACACCAATGTTTACTGCAGCACTATAAAAGGTGGAAACAATTTAAATGCCCATCAACAAATAAACGGATAAACAAAATGTAGTACATACATACAATGGAATACTAATCAGCCAGTAGCAGAAATGAAGTCTTGATACATTCTACGATATGGATGGAGCTTGAAGACATTATACTAAAATAAGAAAATCACAAAAGGTCAAACGCTGTATGACCTCACTTTTATAAAAAAGCAAGAAAATGTAAATATATGGAGATCGAAATTTATTAGTGGTTACGAGTCATGGAAGGTAGGGGGAAGAGGAGGGTTATTATTGGTTATGGAGAACTGAGTTTCAGTTTAGAGTGATGGAAAGCTTGCATTAATTGAAGGTAAGGTTGCACAGCCAAATATTTTAAAGGCTGTCAATAAGCTATACACCTGTAAAAAGTTAAATTGACAAAAATTGTGTGATAGATATATTTATAACAATGACAAAAAAAGAAAAGAGTAGCTGCTGAAGCTGTTTATGTACAACCAAACATTCATAGGATTTGGTTCCTTGGTTTGGAGGTTTAGGGTCATGGTTTGATGGGACACCTCATGAAACGTGTTTAGTGCTTCTGTTCCACCTCCTAGTTCATTGAGTAGTGTCTGGGGTCTTAAAATCTTGCAACAGAGTAGTCATCCAAGGCACAACACTTGGTTTCTATTTGCCAGGAGCAACAGAGGAAGGAGAGTCAGGAATAGGAGGAGGAAATGGAATGTGTGGCTAACTGCCTCCATGAACAACTGCCTTCTCTGCCATGAGACCAGAAGAACTGGATGGTGCCTGGCTACCATTCTGAACATTTTGATGGAAGAGTCTATAGAAGAATCCTAATCAAAAGGGGAGAAATGCAAAACAGAAATTCAGATTTTCATGGACTCCAGGCTTTCTGGAGGCATTGAAGCCATATGAACCCCTGAAACTACTGCCCTGAGATAATCTTTGAACCTTAAAGCAAAAATATCCCCTGAAGTCTTTTTAAAACCAAACAATACTTTAGCTTAACTAAATTACTGCGTGATGCTCTTTTAAGCACTATCTATATGGGATCAAATTGACAACAGCAACTCGAAAGATTAGATAGAAACCTTAGGGGAACAGTGATTTTATGTTAACAGAGGAGGAACAACTCAGAAAAGGAGGATGAGACTAGTCGTACAAGTCAAAGAATGTAATCAATGTCACTGAATGTAATCAATATACATGTAGAAACTGTTGAATTGGTATATGTTTTGCTGTGTATATTCTTAACAACAAAAACAAAATTAAAAAATTTAAAAAATAAGAAGGATGTCTTTCATAATAAAATTCAAAAAGATTTTTAAAAAGAAAAAGAAATGGGGGAAGCATTGCTGGAATCAGGGGTCTTTTTGGAAATGGTGGAGAGTGGCTGTTGTAGAAGCAGGGGTAGGTCTGTTTTGTGATAGTTAACTGATAGGGTCTGGAGGAAGAAATGGGACTGTCAATACAAGCAAAATCAGAGGAAAGTGTCCAGCTTGCAGGAAGGCTGGTCCCTCTCTTACCAGATGCATTAGTTTCCTATTGCTGCTGTAACAAATTACCACAAACCTAGTGACTTAAAACACAAATGTATTCTCCTACAGTTCTTGAGGTCAGAAGTCCAAAATAAGTGTCACAGGACTAAAATCGAGGTGTTGGTAGGGATGGTTCTTCCTGGAGTCTCCAGGGGAGAATCTGTTTCTTTGCCTCTTCCAACTTCTAGAGGCTGCCAGCATTCCTTCCCTCCTGGCTGCGTCACTTCCATCACTGCTTCCATCTCACATCACCTTCTCCTCTTTTGCAGTCAAATCTACTCTGCCTTCCTCTTATGAGAGCACTCATAATTACACTGGGCCCACCCAGATAGTCCAGGACAATATCCCCATCCAAGATCCTTAACTTAGTCACATCTGCAAAGTCCCTATTACCACGTAAGGAAACACATAAACAAGTTTCGGGGAATTCAAACGTTGGTATCCTTCGGAAGCCATTAATCAACCTACCACACGAGATGTGAGCGAAGCAGTCGTGCGGGGCTGGGGTGTGGACAAAATAAGTGACCACAACAGCCACTGTGACAGGAACATGGTGGTGAAGGGGTAGTGATGACCCTGGTGACAGTGAGAGGAACTAATACTGTCCTGACAGGTCTAGGAAACATGGCAGTGGGGGTGGAGGGTGACTGTAGCACAAAGGGCAGCTTAGGCTTGATCAAGGCAGGGACCTCACTGTGGTGAAAACTGACAGAGCAGTGGATTGAGGAGTGAAGCCCAGAGACCTGGTATGGCCTCCCTGGACAGAGAGGAGGTAGGTGAGAGTGGAGGGAGCATAACAGGGGATGGAGAGGGCAGGGAGGGAAAAGGGAGCTCTTTCTGGCTGGGAGACACAGGAGACCTCATAGTAGGTGTTAGGGACAGGCCACTCATGGCAGTGGAAGTGGGGCTGGGAGAGCTGCTGAGGCTCCAGGAAAGGCTGCACTATCTGGGGGCCGCTCTCACCCTAGCCAGCCAACTTCTCTCTCTCTGCTCAGGGGCAACCCTGCCCTCTGGGGGCCAGCCAGGCTCCGGAACCTTTCCTGCCCCTGCCTCTTGGCCTCTGTCTTCCTCTCTCTGCCTACAGCCTTCCTTTCAAACCCTGTTCACCCTCTGCTCCTGCAAAGACTGAACAAGCACCCCCACTTACCCCACCCAGGACAGACCTGAGAACAGAGTCCAAGACAGAGAGTAACTGAGGGGCCTGGAGAGTAGAGACAGGAGAGAGGAGGGGGTCTGGGGACAGAAAAGGAGAGCAGAAAAGGCTCTCGCCTCACAGGGTTGGGAGCAGTGGCTGATCCATAAGTCCCCAAGATCCTGGCTTCTGCTTCCAACATCGCAGCCATGCTCTGTGGCTCCATTTTCCCACCAGTTAGAGAATAAGGAAGATGGAAGAAGAATTGACGCCTTTGAATTATGGTGGTGGCAAAGAATATTGAATGTACTATGGACTGCCAGAAGAAAGAACAAATCTGTCTTGAAAGACGTACAGCCAGAATGCTCCTTGTAAGCAAGGACGGCAAGACTTTGTTTTACATACTACAGATACGTTATCAGAAGGGACCAGTCCCTGGAGAAGGACATCATGCTTGGTAAATTAGAAGGTCATCGAAAAACAAGAAAACTCTCAACAAAATGGATTGACTCAGTGGCTGGAATGATGGGCTCAAACATAACAACAATTGTGAGGATAGCACAGACTGGGCAGTGTTTCATTCTGTTGTGCACAGTGTTGCTAAGAGTCAGAACCAACTGACTCAATGGCATCTAACAGCAACAACACAACAGAGCAAACAACTAGTCTAGTGTACAGAATCTCAAGTGTATTAAATAGAGGCCGGCATAGAAGACAACTGAAAGAAAGAACCCTTTAACAGTGGTTCTTATCTCTTTAAAAAGAATGCATGCCCAATGTCTTAGTCATCTTGCGCTGCTGTAACAGAAATACCACAGGTGGATGGCTTTAAAAAAGAGAAATCTATTTCCTCACAGTAAAGTAGGCTAAAAGTCCAAATTCAACTCTTGGGGAGGGCTTTCTCTCTCCCTCAGCTCTGGAGGAATGTCCTTGTCCTCAATGTTCCCCTGGTTAAGCAGTTTCTCCACGCAGGGACCCCAGGTCCAAAGGATGAGCTCTGCTCCCCGCACTGATTTCTTGGTGGTTTGAAGTCCCCAACCCTCTGCTTGCTTCCCTTTCCTTTAATCCCTTGTTAGATAAAAGGTCGTGCAGCCCACACTCCAGGGAAACTTCCTTTACATTGGTTCAAGGATGTGACCTTAGTAAGGGTGTTACAATCCCACCCTAATCCTCTTTAACATAAAATTACAATCACACAATGGGGGACAACCATACAATACTGGGAATCATGGCCCAGCCAAATTGATATACACGTTTTGGGGGACAAAATCCAGTCCATGACATACCACCCTTTGGCCCCAAAAAATCACATCCTTGCAACATGCTGAACATATTCATCCCATCATATCATAACGAAAGTCTTAACTCTAAGTCCAAAATTCAAAAATTCCTCCTCATCTGTGAAATCTAGAATGCAAGTTATCTGCTTCCAAAGGTACAATGGCAGAACAGGCACGAGCTAGACATTTCCATTACAAATGGGGGAAACTGGAGGAAAAGAAGGGATAACAGGCAGCAAGCAAGTCACTAGAACACATTATATTAGCCCTCAAGTCTTGAAAATAATCCTCTGTTCTCTGAGATCATTCACACAATGACCCTGCCCTCCAGGCTCCCGGTATTGGCCACACTCTCTGGGTTCTGAGTGGAGGCTTCAGCTCTGCCTTCCAGGCCCACTGGGACAGTAACTCTGCTCCCTTGGCTTCAGGTGCAACATTATCCTAGTCCATCTGAGTGGTGACTCTACCCTTAGAAACACCACAGGCCATGGCTCCACCCTTTCAAACTCCAGAGGTCCTAGCCGTACCTGTGGAGACTGAGGCAGCTCGGCTTCCTGTGTTCCTTGTCTCTTCAGCTTCTGCTTCCTGGTTTCTTGGCCTCTCGGCTCCTCAGGCCTCACACCCACATCTGCCCTGCTGGGGCAAGTGTTCCAAAGCTCTATAGCTCCACTGATAAGTGCCTAGAGGCACCCCACTCTGCCAGGAAGTATCCAGCGCACAATCACTCAGCTCTCTTGTTCCATGGGTTGGCAAGCCTAGATCCACTGATAAGTGTCTGGGAGCACCCCACTCCAGACATGCAGGCACTCAGTTCTCTCACTCCAAGGGTCTGCTTCAGCACTGGCTGGTGCAGGTCTTCTGATTCTGCTGCTGCCGCTTCTCTGCTGCTGCCACTTCTCTACCATTGTAACTTCTCTGCTGCTGCTGGTTCTCTGTGAATTTACCAATTCACAGTTTCAAAACTGCTTCCACATTTTAGGTATCTGTTAGAACAGCACCCCACTCTCTTGGTACCAAATTCCGTATTAGTCATCTGGTGCTGCTATAACAGAAATATCACAAGTGGATAGCTTTATTAACAAAGAGAAATTTATTTCTTCATTGTTGTTGTTAGGTGCCATTGAGTTGGTTCCGACTCATAGCGACTCTATGTACCACAGAATGAAACACTGCCTGGTCCTGCACCACGCTCACAATCATTGTTATTCTTGAGCCGATTCTGCAGCCACTGTGTCAATTCGTGGAAACCCTGGTGGTGTAGCGGTTAAGTGCTACAGCTGCTAACCAAAGGGTCGGCAGTTCAAATCCACCAGGCACTCCTTGGAAACTCTATGGGGCAATTCTACGCTGTCCTACAGGGTCGCTATGAGTCGGAATCGACTTGATGGCAATGGGTTTGGTTTGGTTGGTTTGGTGTCAATTCATCTCATTGAGGGTCTTCCTCTTTTCCACTGACCCTGTTCTTTACCAAGCATGATGTCCTTCTCCAGGACTGATCTCTCCTGACATGTCCAAAGTATGTAAGACGCAGTTTCACCATCCTTGCTTCTAAGGAGCATTCTGGTTGTACTTTTTCCAAGACAGATTCGTTCATTCTTTTGGCAGTCCATAGTACATTCAATATTCTTCACCAATATCACAATTCAAAGGTATCAATTCTTCTTCTTCGGCCTTCCTTATTCACTGTCCAGCTTTCACATGCATATGATGCTATTGAAAATACTATGGGTTGGGTCAGGCACACCTTGGTCTTCAAGGTGACATCTTTGCTTTTAAACACTTTAAAGAGGTCCTTTGCAGCAGATTTGCCCAGTGCAATGCGTCTTTGATTTCTTGACTGCTGCTTCCATGGCTGTTGATTGTGAATCCAAGTGAAATGGAATCCTTGACAACTTCAGTCTTTTCCCCTTTTATCATAATGTTGCTTATTGGTCCAGTTGTGAGGATTTTTGTTTTCTTTATGTTGAGGTGTAAACAATACTGAAGGCTGTGGTCCTTGATCTTCATCAGTAAGTGCTTCAAGCCCTCTTCACTTTCAGCAAGCAAGGTTGTGTCATCTACATAATGCAGGTTGTTAATGAGTCTTCCTCCAGTCCTGATAGCCCCATTCTTCACATAGTCCAGCTTCTCGGATTATCTGCTCAGCATACAGATTGACTAGGTATGGTGAAAGGATACGACCCTGACACACACCTTTCCTGACTTTAAACCATGCAGTATCCCTTTGTTTTGTCCCAACAACTGCCTCTTGATCTATGTAAACGTTCCTCATGAGCACAATTAAGTGTTTTAGAACTCCCATTCTTCGCAATGTTATCCATAATTTGTTATGATCCACACAGTCGAATGTCTTTGCATAGTCAATAAAACACAAGTAAACATCCTTCTAGTATTCTCTGCTTTCAGCCAGGATCTATCTGACATCAGCAATGATATCCCTGGTTCCATGTCGTCTTCTGAAACCGGCCTGAATTTCTGGCAGTTCCCTGTCAATATACTGCTGCAGTCGTTTTTGAATGATCTTCAGCAGAATTTTGCTTGCATGTGATATTAATGATATTGTTTGATAGTTTCCACATTCGGTTAGATCACCTTTCTCGGGAATAGGCATAAATATGGATCTCTTCCAGTCGGTTGGCCAGGTAGCTGTCTTCCAAATTTCTTGGAATAGTTGAGTGAGCACTTCCAGCACTGCATCCTTTTGTTGAAACATCTCAATTGCTTTTCCATCAATTCTTGGAGCCTTGTTTTTTGTCAATGCTTTCAGCGCAGCTTGGATTTCTTCCTTCGGTACCATCAGTTCCTGATCACATGCTACCTTTTGAAATGGTTGAACATCAACCAATTCATTTTGGTAAAATGCCTCTGTGTATTCTTCCCATCTTCTTTGGATGCTTCCTGCATTGTTTAATATTTTCCCCATAGAATCCTTCAGAATTGCAACTCAAGGCTTGAGTTTTTTCTTCAGTTCTTTCAGCTTGAGAAATGCAGAGGGCATTCTTCCCTTTTGGTTTCTATCTCCAGCTCTTTGCACATGTCATTAAAATACTTTGTCTTCTCGAACTGCCCTTTGAAATCTTCTATTCAGTTCCTTTACTTCATCATTTCTTCCTTTTGCTTTAGCTGCTCGGCGTTCAAGAGCAAGTTTCATAGTCTCTTCTGACATCCCTTTTGGTCTTTTCTTTCTTTCCTGCCTTTTTAATGACCTTTTGTTTTCTTCATGTATGATGCCGTTGATGTCATTCCACAACTCACCTGGTCTTCAGTCTTTACTGTTCAACACTTCAAATCTATTCTTGAGATGGTCTCTAAATTCAGGTGGGATATACTGAAGGTCATACTTTAGCTCTCCTCAACTCATTCTAATTTTCTTTAGTTTCAAGTAGGCTAAAAGTTCAAATTCAGGGCACCACTCCAGTGGAAGGCTTTCTCACTCTGCAGACGCTGGAGGAAGGTCCTTGTCATCAATCTTCCCCTGATCGAGGAGCTTCTCCACACAGGGACCCGGGTCCCTGCACTGATTTCTTGGTGGTACAAGGTCCTGAACTCTCTGCTTGCTTCCCTTTCTCTTTATCTCTTGCATGATAAAAGGTGGTGCAGGCCACACTCCAGGGAAACTCTCTTTACATTGGGTCAGGGATGTGACCTTAGTAAGGGTGTTAAGATCCCACCTAAGCCTCTTTAACATAAAATTACAATCACAAAATGAAGGACAACCACACAATACTGGGAATCATGGCCCAGCCAAATTATACACGTTTTGGGAGTATAATTCAATCCATGACACCCAACAACCTGAATGAGCTTGGAAGGGGATTCCAAGCTTCAGATGAGATGGCAGCCCTTTCTGACACCTTGATTTCAGTCACGTGAGACCCCCAGCAGAGAATCCAGCTAATCAAGCCTAGATTTCTGACCTACAAGAACTGTGAAATAATAAGTTGGTGTTGCTTTAAGCTAAAAACAAAATAAAAATAGAACACATGAAAATTCACCCTGCTGGTAAGTGAGGGTAAACAGCTGCCTTCACAGGCTGATGGTGGGACTGTAATGGATTCAACTTTTTCTGAGGGTTAACTGGGCATATAAAATGTACGCCCCTTTGATCTGGCACTTAATGCTTAGAGGCACAAACCCAGCCACTCACTCACACATGTGCACAAAGACATCTGGGCAAGGGTGTTCCCTGCAGCCTCATGTCAGAGCGGGAAAATGGAGGCAACTTAAAAAGCCACATCAATAAGGAAGTTACCAGTAAACCACAGGACATTCACGTGGTGAATTGGTGGACAGTCGTTTAAAAGGTGTTCAGTCTGTAAGTCCTGGCATGTAAAGCTGCTCAGGATATACTGCTAAGTGAAAAAATGCAAGTTGTCATTCAATGTGAGTAGTATGACCCCATTTTTTTAATGACATGTTTGTTGATAGGGAAAAAATCTGGAAGAAGATACCCCAAACGATTAACCAACTCTGGTGATTACTGAAGGGTGATGAGAGATATTTGTAGGGAACATTAACCTCCTCTATTTAATCATTTCCGGAGTGTTTGACATTTTTAAATGGGCATTATTACTTTTTAAATCAGAAAACAAAAACAGTGACAAGTTTTAAAACAGTAGTTAGCTTCGACCCATTGCCGTCAATTCCAACTCATAGCAACCCTACAGTTATCCCTAGGTGGTTGGATTATAGTGGTTTCTAATTTCTCCCTTATTTTTATGCTTTTCTTTGTTTTTCTATTTTTTACTGTGAGCTGCAAGGTCTGGCTAGTCCTGGCTCCAACACTCTTCTTGTGTTGGACTAACGACCTCACTAAGCCCCTTTCCCCATCTGTACCAAGGTGTCTTTGTCAGCATGGGACTCACATTTGTTATTACTTTACCATGAGGACAAAAACTAAACAAGATTTTAAGAGAGAGTAAAAGTGGGAGGAAGGAAAGAGGAGGAGCAAAGGAGGGGTTCAAATCCTCATCCCTCTTCTTGCTTGGCCAGAAGGCGGCCCTCTGTCAGCTCTTGTGCGGGCCAACTGTCTACAGCGCCTCCTGCTGATCCCACACACCTGTGGCTCCTCAGAATATCAATGTTGGCCCTTCCATGGAACTACCTAGTCCAGCACTTCTCCTCATGTGACCCTTAGACCACTCTCTAGGGGCTGCCCTGAAGCACTTGCTAAAAATGCACACTCAAGGACTCCACCCAAGACCAAATGGACCAGCCCCTCCGAGTGGCCTCATGACCCTCTTACACACTCAAGTCCAACCTACTGTTTTTCAGATGGGGAAACTGAGGTCCAGACAAGGAGTGTGACTCTCCAGAGGTCTCACAGCCAGTCTGTGTCACCACTGGGTGAGAACCCAGGAATCAGGATCTCCAGCCCAGGGCTTGCTCTGGCACTCTGTGGATCTCCCCACACCTGCATCCTTCATCCTGGCTCTTCTCTGGTGGATGCCCTGCATGTTTTCCCCCATCCCTGCCACCCTGGGACAAACTTCAGGCTGAGCGCACACCCATGCCCTTTAGGCCCACCTCTCAGGGATGCTGACAGCTACAGAACCCTGGGTCTCCTTCTGCAGGGCCTGCTGTGCAGGCAGAGGGCCTGCATGGTATAGGACTCCATGCAGACTTGCAGATTCACATTCAGCTGACCCTTCCCTGGCCCCAGGGGCAGGACACCTTCTTCAGATCATAACCCCTGCCCCCTACAGGGTCTGCCTCCCCTTCCTTCTTCCCATCTACCCTGTGCAAGCCTGCACCTGCCCTCCCCAGGCCTGGGGAAGGGGGAGGAGGGTACCAACGTAAACGGCCACATCCTCTTTCTGCTCCAGACTCAGTTATCTTCAAAAACTCCCACTTCTTCCCTCTCCTGATCACTGGCCTCCATAGGAGGAAAGGATAAAGTTCTGACTAGCCTCAGAATGCTTCACAACACAGCCCTGCCCTTACCTCCTCTGGACCCCCCACAGGTACTGCCCCATTGTCATCACCCCAAATAGACAGGAACTGCTCTTGTCCTTGTCCTGGGCTCCAGCCCCTGCAGACACATCTGAGCACCTTTTGCTTTGGCTAAATCCACTTATCCCAACCCATCCAGAAATAGGGTCTGCCTCCCCGGAGTTCCAGCCCAACCTGGGCACCCTGTCCTTGACTTCAGCAGCAGGTCCAGCCTGGGGTCAACTCTGACCTGTAAGAGGAGGTCTCTGCTGGGCCAGGTCCTAGAACTCACCCTGTCCTGTCACTTTCTAAGCACTTTCCTGGTTCATTAGTTGATAATAACCCTGGGTGACAAGCTGTCCCTGTCCCCCACATCTCCATTGTACAGGCCTAGGAACTCATGCATGCTTGCTAGCGCAGCCCCGTTTTGGAGCGTGATGAGAAGGCAAGCCCCCATCACTACCATGGCCTTCACAGATCAAACATCCCTGCAACCTTCCGACTGGGACAGGCCTCTGCTCACACGTTCAGGGTTTGCTTTTGTCATTCTAATTCATAATTACTGCCCTCGGGTTCCTTTCTCTGGCAGCAATATCGACTGTCCGTCTTTCTGTCCGCTACCCCAGAGAGGTGAACTGAAGGACATGATCTAACCAGTGGGGAACCCTCGACCAGTGGGCCAGGACGCTGAAGGCCGGATGCAGAGGGCCTCTGTGTCCAAGAAGGGGATTTGGGGTGACTGAAGAGTGCAGCGCGGAGAGCCTGAGACAGTGGGAAGAGATAGCAAGGGGTTCATCTACCCAACCCATCTCCCAGGCCAGGGCGGCTACCTTTGTCGCCATCTGGCGGCCACCGCTGGCGAACGGAGGGAAGATCAATCGCGCGTTTCGGGTCCTGCGGGGGCCGGTTCCCGCGGGGCAGGCGGGCTGGCGACACGTCCAGCTTGGAAAACCGAGAACCGCTCCGCCCAAGGCGGGTACGCCACTGGATTCAGGCGACCCCCGCGACCCTCGGTGAGCCCCGGAGACCCGCTGCCTTCGGCGCTACGGACGAACGTCCGCAGCGCTGCGGGGCGCGCAGCGGTCAAAGTGAGTGTGCGCGCGCGCGCCCGACACCCGCCGCGCCCCGCACAGCCGCGAGCGCGCACGCACGCCCCGACGCTAGCCCGCGCGGGCCGGAATCCCAGGCCGCGGTTCGCGGGCTCGCTGGCTTGTCGCCCCCGGAGAAAAAGGCCCTTCGGTGTGGCGAATTCGCGTTGTCACATCGCCGCGCACTTTTTGCACCCTCACCTCGGGCCCGAGGACGCCGCCGCGGCCGCATAGTTCCTTTAGATGAGCCCCTGGAGGGCGGGTCGTGGGGTTCTGCGTGGTCCAGGCTCCTCGGTGCAGGCTGGGGCTCCTTGGCCAGGCCGCTCCCACCTGCCGGCGCGGCGGCCAATGGGAACTAGGCCTGGTGATGTCATGCCCCGACCGGACTCTGGTGACGAAAGTCCGAGGTCACCCGTCAGGGAACCAGCACGAGCCCACCCGCGAGGGTTCCGGAAGTTTCCACTGCAGCTGTGGAGTGCGGCCTTGCCCCGCAGCCCTGCGCGTGGCCCCGCGTTGGCCTTCCCTCTTGGGTGACCCCGATTCACCTCTTCCTCCCCACGGGAGTCTCTTTCCTCCATAGGGGTCCCCCATTTCCACTCCTGATCTCATATTCACATCTTCATTCCCACAGGTGTCCCCTCATCCCCAGGAGTGTCCCACGCCACCCTTTCTCTACCAGTGGTACCCCGAACCCTGAGGGGGTCCTCAGTCACATTTTCACGTGCCGGTCCTCCCATGCCACCCCTGGCT
The DNA here is from genome assembly GCF_030014295.1 of Loxodonta africana. Lineage (NCBI taxonomy): Eukaryota > Metazoa > Chordata > Mammalia > Proboscidea > Elephantidae > Loxodonta > Loxodonta africana. The sequence goes on along the minus strand of NC_087353.1, from coordinate 88,380,263 downwards.
GTGTCGTGTCCAGGGAGGTCTCGAGGACTGAGGGCCCCTGGCCCTGCGGCAACTTCCCGAGCCTCGACAGAGACTGTTAGTCTGTCCCAGTGTGTCCGTCCGTCTGTGAACGTCGGCCACTGAGTCCGTCTGTGTCTGTCACTGCATGAGGCTGTCCGTCTGCGTGTCTGTCACCGCGGGCTTCTCCCCGTCTGTCACCGTGGGGTCCCCCGCCGCTGCGGGTCTTTCTGTCGTGCCTGTCGCTGAGTATCCGTCTGGGCCCCCGGGTCTCTGGGTCTCAGCTCCGAGGGAGTGAGAGAGTGGGGAGGCGGCAGCCAGGGGACGCGGGAGGGGCGAGGGCGGAGACAGTGGGCGGGGGCGGGCGGGGGCGGGCGGGGGCGCCGCGCGGCCCGGAGGGGTGTGTGCGGGGGGCCGGAGGCGGCGGCTGTCAGAGTCGGCTCAGCCTGCGCCGGGGAACATCGGCCGCCTCCAGCTCCCGGCGCGGCCGGCCCGGCTCGGCCGCCTCAGGTGAGTCTCCGGCCTCGCACAGGACGCTCCTCCGGCCCGCGGCCCATCATTCGCCCGGGGGAAGGCGCGCTCCCCGAGGGGGTCTAGGCCCCCAGGCCCGTCGCCCCCCCACCAGCGCCCGAGCCCCCGGGCCCGCCCAGCGACGCCCCCCGCCTCCCCACACGCATCCTTAACTCTTCCCTCACCGCCGCGTACTTACGGACGTCGCCAGCGGGGGAACGGGCTCCCCGCGGGGCTGGCCGCCTCCTCTCCTCTGGGATTCCAGTGGGGACCCCCGAGCGTCCCTTGCCCCGCTTGCCCCCAAGTCTGGGGTCACTGGAAGGCGCCCCCTGCTTGGGGCGGAACCCGTGCTACGCAGGTTCCTATCTCTGGCTGGGCCCCGGGATCCCGAGGGCTAGGGCTCGCGCTCCCCTGCGCAGCACCCGGCGGAGGTCCCCTCCGAGGCCCAGGCGCCCCCCTCCCGCGGGGACTCCGTCTTTATTTTTTGGTAAGGGGAGGCTCAGCGGAAGCCCCGAGTTATAATTAGCCGCACTCGGGTTTCCTAGTTAATCCCCAGCACCACCACTCTGCAGCTCAGGGCGGCGGGCGCTGGGTGAGGGGTGACCGCCGGGAGAGGGGGGAGTTCCAACCCGGGGAATTTTGATCCCTTGGCTGGAGATGCCGGAACCACAGCAGCTGCTGCCCCAAAATAGCGCCCCCGCCCCTGCAGCCGGGGATCTCCTGAGCTCCTGGAACACGGGCGTCCCGGCTCGCCCTTCAGGCCCCTCCGCAATGCCCACGAACCCCCAGACCCCCGCCCCAAGTTCCTGGCTCCCGGGCTTGGGGCGGGGAGCGCCGTCCTTTTCTCGGTCTCTACTGCCGCCGCCTGGCGGCAGCGTGCAACACAACATCGGACGGATAGGGGACTCGAGTCTTGGGGGGCGAGGGCTGGCAAGCCTGTTTGCTGGGGTTAGGCAAGAGATGCGTGCAGCAAACGGGAACCAGCGAGTCCTAGCTAGCTGTGCTAGACAGTGGATGAGGCAGGGCAGGGTGGGGCAGAGTGTGAAGCAGGCAGGACTTGGAGTGCCCCAGGACCTCCGGCTCCCACACCCTGAATACCCAACCCACCCCCCAGAGACTCAGCCCTGGACAGCCCAGGAGAGGCTTGGGCTGCGCCTTCACCCCGCCGCAAGCTCCTCTATCAGCGCCGCCTGTCAGTGAGGGCCCCGCCCCTGCCGTGTGGCCTCTGCGTGGACTGCGGCCTCTGGTGTCCGCACTGCACGCACTGGGCCAGGCCCAGTACACGCAGCGGGGAAGGTGAGGGCTGAGGGCCCTCTGCGAGGCAGGGGGCGGGGACGTTCCTTGGCAAGTCTGGTTTGTCTGTCTGGATGTGTGTCTGCCTAGTCTCTGCCTTCTTGCTTCTGTCTGCCTGTGTCCTTGTCTCTGCCTGTCTCCCTCCCTCCATTTCTCTCCTCCTCTCTGCTAACCTGCCCCACCTCCTCTGCAGCTCAGTGATAACCCTTGGGCAAGAGTGTTACCTAATCTCCTCCCTCTGCGGTGCCTCAGGCCTTCACCCTTTGCCTTTTTTTCTCCCAACAGACACCTGCCTGCCCTGACAGTCATGCGGCCTCCGCGGTGTCCCCTGCATATGCCTTCCCTGGCTTCCCCACTCCTTCTCCTCCTCCTCTTCCTCCTTGGAGGAGGTACAGGGGCTGAGGGCTTGGAGGACCCAGAGCTACTGGTGACTGTGCGTGGGGGCCGGCTACGGGGCATCCGCCTAATGGCTCCTGGGGGCCCTGTCTCTGCTTTTCTGGGCATTCCTTTTGCGGAGCCACCCGTGGGCCCGCGTCGCTTTCTGCCACCAGAGCCCAAGCGGCCCTGGGCAGGAGTGCTGGACGTCAAGGCTTTCCAGAGTGTCTGTTACCAGTACGTGGACACCCTGTACCCTGGTTTTGAAGGCATCGAGATGTGGAACCCCAACCGTGAGCTGAGTGAGGACTGCCTCTACCTCAACGTGTGGACACCATACCCCCAGCCTTCATCCCCCGCCCCTGTCCTGGTCTGGATCTATGGGGGTGGCTTTTACAGTGGGGCTTCGTCTCTGGATGTGTACGATGGCCGCTTCCTGGCACAGGCTGAGGGGACTGTGTTGGTGTCCATGAACTACCGGGTGGGAGCCTTTGGTTTCCTGGCCCTGCCAGGGAGCCGGGAGGCCCCAGGCAATATGGGTCTACTGGATCAGAGGCTGGCACTGCAGTGGGTGCAGGAGAATGTGGCAGCCTTTGGGGGGGACCCAACATCAGTGACGCTGTTTGGGGAGAGTGCAGGTGCCGCCTCTGTGGGCATGCACCTGCTGTCCCCCCCTAGCCGGGGCCTGTTCCACAGGGCTGTGCTGCAAAGTGGGGCACCCAATGGACCCTGGGCCACCGTGGGCGTGGGAGAAGCCCGCCGCAGAGCCACACTTCTGGCTCGTCTCGTAGGCTGTCCCCCAGGCAGCACTGGTGGCAATGACACAGAGCTCGTGGCCTGCCTACGGACACGGCCAGCCCAGGACCTGGTTGACCATGAGTGGCACGTACTGCCTCAGGAAAGTGTCTTCCGCTTCTCCTTTGTGCCTGTGGTAGATGGAGACTTCCTCAGTGACACACCCGAGGCCCTCATCAACGCTGGAGACTTCCAGGGCCTGCAGGTGACTAATGGCTGGAGAGGGTGGAGTTGGTTCCTCTGGGCCCATTCTCCCACCCACTTCTCCCCCCCACCCCCGGAGACCCAGGCATGAGGGCTCCTCAAGACCCACTCCCAGAGGCCCAGGCTTCCAGCCCCGATTCCCACCTCCTCCTCCCTGAGGACTCAGGCACAAACACACTCAGACCCCAGGGTGGTCAAAGGAATGGAAATGTGGATATATTTTCTCTTTCTTTCCATCCCTTCCCCAATCTCATGTTCTCTTATTCTGTGGTTCTGGGTCTATAACTGTTCATCTCTCTGGCTCTTTGTTCTGTCTGCCTGTCTGTCTGTGCCCCCATCCTTCATCCTGTCCCCCCAGGTGCTGGTGGGTGTGGTGAAGGATGAGGGCTCCTATTTTCTGGTTTACGGGGCCCCAGGCTTCAGCAAAGACAACGAGTCACTCATCAGCCGGGCCCAGTTCCTGGCTGGGGTGCGGGTCGGGGTCCCCCAGGTGAGTGACCTGGTAGCCGAGGCTGTGGTCCTGCATTACACAGACTGGCTGCACCCTGAAGACCCAGCACGGCTTAGGGAGGCAATGAGTGATGTGGTGGGTGACCACAACGTGGTGTGTCCTGTGGCCCAGCTGGCTGGGCGACTGGCCACCCAGGGTGCCCGGGTCTATGCCTACACTTTTGACCACCGTGCCTCCACGTTGTCCTGGCCCCTCTGGATGGGGGTGCCCCACGGCTACGAGATCGAGTTCATCTTTGGGCTCCCCCTGGAACCCTCCTTAAACTACACCGTTGAAGAGAGAATCTTTGCCCAGCGGCTGATGAGATATTGGGCCAACTTCGCCCGCACAGGGTCAGCAGTGCTGATGGGGAGGAGGGCCTTTGGGAGCCAGGGAGGCAACGGGGGAGCAGAGACAGAGAGAAGGGCAGAGAGACAGAAAAGGAGAGATGGAAAGGAAAGATTCACAAGGAAAAGAAGACAAATAGGGAAGAGAGAAAAGAAGATAAAGGGGGAGAGACCCAGAGAGAAACGAAGGCAGGATGGCAAGTTCTAAAGGGATGAAGACAGAGGGAGAGAAAGGCAAAGTGAAGAACAGATAAACAAAGAGACAAAAACAAAGGAACTCGAAATTCAGAGCTGAATTGAACAAAAAAAAAAAAAAAAAAAAAAAAAAACCTGTTGCCCTGGAGTTGATTCTGACTGATAGTAACCCTATAGGACAGGGTAGAACTGCCCCACAGGATTTCCAAGGAGTGGCTGGTGGATTCTAACTGCCAGCCTTTTGGTTAGCAGCCAAGCTCTTAACCACTGCTCCACCAGGGCCCCTTAAATTGGACCTCTGGTGATTTATTAGCTGTGTGACCTTCCCCTACTGCACACTCCCCCCACCCCGCCATCAGTTTATTTGCCTGAAGAGGGGACAATAAATCCAGCATCTAATGGATGTTGCCAAAAGTAAATGTGATGTTTTAGAGATAGGACTGGTCCTGGTTAACATAGTAAGGGCTCAAAAAATGACAGCAACTTTTTTTTAATGGGGGAAACGGAGAGGAAAAACTGAGAGACAGACAGAAAGAGGGAGACCAAGAGGTAGGAGAAAAGTGGAGACTCCCTGACATGGGGGACAAGGGAGACAAGAAAGAAGGGTTGAGGTCGGGGGAGGGATGGGAACGGGGTTCTCCCTAGACCTAAAGATGCCCAGGGTTAGGAAGCCCTTGCCTCTCCTACTCCATTTCCACTCCCCATCCCTCACTCCCATCCCCCTGGGGCGGGGCAGGCTTGCTTGGGTCTGAGCCTTCCCTTTCCTCCCGCAGGGACCCCAATGATGCCCGGGACCCAAAAGCCCCGCAGTGGCCACCGTACACGGCGGGCGCACAGCAGTACGTCAGCCTGAACCTACAGCCGCTGGAGGTGCGGCGGGGGCTGCGCGCGCAGGCCTGCGCCTTCTGGAACCGCTTCCTACCCAAATTGCTCAGTGCCACCGGTACGCAGGGGCCAGCCCGGGAGGGTTGGGGGGGGGCGGTGGGGAGAAAAAGGGGCGAGGAGAGAGAGTGGAGTAGGAGCCGGCTGGGTGTAACCCCTCTCTTCTCCCCCTCCCCAGCCTCGGAGGCTCCCTGCACCTGCTCAGGCCCCGCCCACGGGGAGGCTGCCCTGAGGCCCAGACCCGGCCTCCCCCTGCCCCTCCACCTCCTCTCCCGGCTCCTGCGGCTGTGACCATGGCCTCCTCCCCTCCGGCCTCAGGCGGCCTCTCCTCTAATGAGTGGTCCACCGTGGGGAAGGGCCCCACTCAGGGATCTCCAGCTTAACGACCCCCCCCTTATCAAATCAAGACTCATACTGGACAGAGGGGGAGGGGTGACCCACGACCCGACTCTGGGACCCACAGGCCTTTGTTGTTTGAATAACGCCAAATACTTTCATATATGAAATTAACCTTTGCAGCCTAAGCCTGCTGTTGCGGGGAGAGGGAGGACCCGGAGCGAGACAGCACCCCCAGTGGGACTATAACTGTCAACGATTTCTGTCTCTTTTTTCCCCCACCAACCCATGGATCCTCCCCCTCTGATCCCTCTGTCCCCTGTCTTCCGGTCACTTTCTCCTCCCTCTCCTTCCTGCCATCCTTCCCTGGCCCCGCCTCTATCTCCATCCTCCCTCTCGTCTTTGCGTTTTTCATATATTCTCCTGATCCTCTTTCCATCTCACGTGGCCTCCCTACGTTGTCCGTGTGTCCTCCCTACACCCACGTTCCCCACCCCCAATGTCCATTTCCCGACCTCCCCCGTGTTGTCCTCCCCCCACCCACTTGCCGGCACCCTGGCCGCAGACACGCTGGACGAGGCGGAGCGCCAGTGGAAGGCCGAGTTCCGCCGCTGGAGCTCCTACATGGTGCACTGGAAGAACCAGTTCGACCATTACAGCAAGCAGGATCGTTGCTCAGACCTGTGACCTAGGCGGGACCCCTGGACCACCCCCCACCCGCCGCCCTGTCCGCCCCACCTCCTTGCTGTACATACTATTTATTTAAAGGCTGGGATATAACACAGATGAGCCCCAGGCCCTGTCCGCCCTGACTTTCCCCCGGGGGGGCTCCCCGTCCTCTGCATGTCTCGGGCCGAGCTCCCTCCCCTGCGGTGCCTTCGCCCCTCTGGGCTGCCAATAAACTGTTACAGCCACAGGAGTGTGCACGTCTGGGGAGCGGGGGGTAGGGGCAGAACGCCTGGATCGCTGGGGCTCAGAAACTGGAGGTGCGGGTTCTAGAGGCTGTAGGACGTGTGGCTCCCTGAGGCGGGGTGCTGGGCTCCCGCGTCCGGGGCCGCAGAGGAGTCGACGCCCGCCCCGCCCCGCCCCGCCCCATCCCCCCGCCCCGCCCCGCCCCGCCCCCCTCCACGCAGTGAAGATCGCGCCTGCGCCGTGCGGCCGGCAGAGGCGGCGCAGCGGAAGGGCGGGGGCAGCGGTGCTTTGTGGGAGTTCTTCGTTGTCCCGCGCCGGGTGAGTGACCCGAGCGGCGCGCCAGTCCTGCCCTCAGCCGGCCCAGGACCTGGGACCCAGAGGCAGCGCTGAAGCCCAGCGTTCTCCCTGGATTCGCTCCTCGTCGCCAGGAGGACGCATCTACCCGGCCTCGGTGACCGCCGCCACCGCCAACCGCCCTGGAGCCGCTGAGAGACGTCCACCTGGGCCTGGCCCCGCCGTGCCGCGGCTCCGCTCGCCTGGCCCTCCTCTCGGGCCACTACCTCTACTATCACTACGGCTGCGATGGTCTGGACGACCGGGGCTGGGGCTGCGGCTACCGCGCCCTGCAGACGCTCTGCTCCTGGCCAGAGGGCCAGCCCGTCGGCGTGCCGGGGTTGGCCGCCGTGCAGGCAGCCCTGGAGGACATGGGCGACAAGCCCGCCGGGTTCCGGGGCTCCCGGAGCTGGATTGGCTGTGTAGAGGCCAGCCTCTGCCTTTCCTACTTCGGAGGGCCCCAGGGGCGCCTGTGCCACGTGCCTCGTGGCGCGGGGCTTCAGGGGGAACTGGAGAGGCTCTACTCCCACTTCTTGGAGGGTGGGGGGCCTGTAATGGTGGGAGGTGATGCGGACGCCCGAGCCAAGACCTTGCTGGGAGTCTGCCTGGGGCCAGGAACGGAAGCCTACGTCCTGATACTGGACCCTCATTGCTGGGATGCTCCTGAAAACCCCAGTGCACTACAGGCTGCTGGGTGGGTGGGCTGGCAAAAGGTAACCAGAGCCTTTGACCCAAACTCCTTCTACAACCTGTGTTTGACCAGCCATAACTCTGAAAAGCAGCAGCACACCCTGGACTGAGGATAAGGGCCCAAAACTGAGACTGCCTTTGGCACCGGCCCATGGCTCTGACTACATATACATGCACACCTTTTCACTTCTTAAAAGGGGGAAGAGGGGTGCCTAATGTCAAGCCCCAGGGCAGTCCCAGCAGTGCCTGGGGCATTTGGCATCAATAAAATTGGCAAGTTCCAGCCAACGATGGCCCCAGCCAATCTTTGCGAGGATTTGGGGAGGTACATACATAATGTACACTCAGGTAGACATCACTGGGGAAGCGCTTTTATTGGCAGTATGGCTGAATGTACAAAAAATCCTCAGAACTGTATGGGACAAGGCAGTCATAATTACAGATGATACCAAGTGAGGGAAAGTGGATGGCTCAGAAGAAATCAACATCATCTGGGGCATCCAAGTCACGATATTCCACAATGGCCCTTGGGTCTCCACGAACCATCCTGTGAGGTAAAAGGTAAAATGGGATGAGACTTGAGGGTCCCTAAAAGGGAGTTTGAAGAGGGCAACACAGAGCCAGAAAGTTTGGGCATCACAGCTCATTCTCACCTGTTGCGGGGTTTCCCAGGATAACCTCCTTGGCCTCGAAAGGCATCGTAGTTCCCTCGGCCGGCACCATACGGGGCATGGGGGTATGGAGGTCCTCCTGTGGGGACTGCAGGGCGGACAGCACCAGCTATGAAAAAAATCATAGTTGAGTTGAAAAATCACCTCGATTATGTCCCAGCTAAATTTTCTCCCAGCCCCACACAACCACCAACCCCTTTCCTCTCCCCTCCTGTACTTACCTCCATAGCCTAAGATGGGGGGCCGGGGCTGACCATAGGGCATCAGGCCCTGGGGCGTCTGGTGTGGGTAAGGGAGTCCCGGGGTCAGGCCTGGGGGGAGTACAACACGGACAGGGACATGAATTACTGCGGGAGGAGGTGCATGAAAAACTGTCCTAGGAATATGGTCTAAAGGTGGGGTAGACTTCTCAGGGGGTGACATGTTAAAGGGAGTCCCTAGACAACCAAGGGTAAGACGATGTGGCGGACCCTCATGGATCGTATCTTACTCTGGGCAGGGCCAGGTGGCTGAGCTGGCTTGATCTCAGGCAGAGCTGGGCGCTTGGCATCAGTGAGGAAATTGTTAAAAAACGCCACCTCCTTCTTCACTTCCTCAATTTTCTCTGCATGCTTGTTGAAGATATGTTTGCGTACAAACTCAGGGCCCTGGGTGAAGAGGAGAGCCTCAGAACAGAACAAGGAGTATGGATTCCCTAATCCTCTCCACAAGGAGCTGTAGTGCCGCAGTGGCTAAGCATTCAGCTGCTAACCAGAAGTTCAGCCATTTGAATCCACCAGCCACTCCACAGGAGAAAGATGTGGCAGTCTGCTCCTGAAGATGACAGCCTTGGAAACCCTATGGTGCAGTTTTACTCTGTCCTACAGGGTCACTATGAGTCCAAATTGACTTAACAGCAACAAATTTGGTTTTTGTTTTTTTTAAATCTTCTCCACAGACCCAATCTGGAAAAATCACTCTCCCCTCCTGCCAGTATCCAGGTAGTCCCAGTTCCCTTCCCAGGCCTTTAGACTTCTTGGCCCAAACCCCTCCTCCCACCATTCTAATAAGCCAACTCTCTAACATCTCAGACCTTGAATTTTTTGCCACTGAGAGGGCATAGCCACTTATCCTTGCCCAGTTCCTGGGTGTTGGAGGTGACAAATTTTTCCACTTCCTGCTCAGGGTCTTTGCGACCCATTTTCTGGGCTTCCTCCTCTGAAAGAGATTCTCGAACACTCAACAGCGGAGTCAGCTTCTCCTCAAATGTCTTCTGCCACTCTAGCACTGTAGTTTGGGAAGAGAGATGGAGAGCAGGTTGGAGAAGGGAGCCAAAAGCAAGGAATTGTGGAAGGAGAGAATTTAAAGGAGGTAGCAGAACACTGCTATCAGAGCAGGAATAAGACTAGACACAGCTAAAGAGAAAAGGAAACCTCAGAGGAATCAGCAATGGGGAGCCTGGCAACTCACCTTCTCCGTGACTGATGCGATTGGGTGGCATGGGGCCCCGAACGTGGATGATGCCACAACGGTTGGGCATTTCATCTTCATTGGGGTACTCGCATGTGTTATAATAGTCCAGGGAATGTACAATGCGCAAATAGAGAAGGAGTTTGTCCAAAACCTAAAGGAAAATGAGAAGCCAGTTAGGACCTACTAATTCACCATACTACTACCCTAAGACATGTTCTCCCACGCCCCACACGGCTAAACCAGCACCTTGATCAGCTTCTCATCCCGTTCCACATTGATCTCCGCTGGGTTCCCTTCCTTCGGAGGCTCCTCAGGGGGGGCCCCCCCACTGCTCCCCAGCAGCTCCTCCTCCTCAGCGCTCACCTCCTCAATCAGGTAGTCAGTGATATTCTTCAAGATTGGGTTCTGAGAGGGCAGACTCTGGAGGGAAGGGAGGAGGGGTTGGGGCGATGAGCAGGGGCAGACAAAGCAGAGAAAACCCTTCAGGGTAGAGGGCCTAGGGATCTCACCTGAAAAGGCAACTTGAGGCGGAATGGAGTTCAGGTCTCACTTGACCTGTGGCCTTTGCTCACTATTTGTCTTCATTATCTGCCCTACCCTAATCCTCATGGCATAGTGGTTAAGTGCTATGGCTGCTAACCAAGCGGTCGGTAGTTCAAATCCGCCAGGCGCTCCTTGGAAACTCTATGGGGCAGTTCTACCCTGTCCTGTAGGGTCGCTGTGAGTCGGAATCAACTCGACAGCAGTGGGTTTGGCTTTTTGTTTTGTTTTGTTTTGAACCCACAAATAAGGAGCCCTGGTGGTGCAATGGTGAAGTGCTCAGTTAGTAACCAGAAGGTCAGCAGTTCAAACCCGCCAGCCTCTCTGGGGGGAAAAAAGACCCGGTGATATGCTCCCATAAAGATTATAGCCTGGGACGGTTCTACTGTGTCATATAGGGTCCCTGTGAGTCAAAACTGACTCAACAGCATACAACAACCCACAAATAATTACTAGCGCCAGTCTGTTCTGTTGGGCATTGGAGGTGTTGTTACCCAGGCAGGAAGGGGCAAACAGAAGCAGATGGGTACAAGGAGTCACTGCTACAGCTCAAGGGAGACCAAAGTGCCCACAGCAGATGAGATAGCATCAACTACTTTTGAAAGTCTCATGGGGGAGTCACTGACCGTGGAAAGAGGAGGTGTTCCAGGCTCTGAAGCCCAGAGCTGGGTCCTGTCATCCAGCGTGTGGATCAGCTTGGCTGCCAGCTTGATGTCATTGCGCACTATCTGCTTGTGCTGAGTGATGCCATTGATATTGCGGACACGACGGGTCAGATCTCTGTTCACACCAGGGCTCAGCTCACACTCCCGGAGCTGTAGGAAACATGTCATCAGTGGGCTCACCCACCCTACTGCAACTTGCCCAAGTGCCAGCAACTCCAACACTGGCCCTATTAGTGTCAGTGCTAAGACTATGAGCTTTCCGGGGACAGGGACCAGCTGTGTCTTGTTCACGGTAACGATCCCAGAGCCTAGCCCAGAGCCAACAGTAAACAGTTCATGTGAGTGGGTTGAATGAGGTAGGGTGCAGAATGAATGAATCCGTGGACAAAGGAATCCATATGGAGCATGGAGTGCCAACCTCCCCTCTTCCTCAAAACAGTTCACTTACTCGGATGTTTTGCAGATTCCAACAGATCTCTTTGATATTGACACTGCGGTCAAAGGTCACCCAGCCACGACGAAAAAATCTAACCAAGAGAAAAAAGAAAAACGTCAGCATCATCCAGGAGTAGGGGGAGTGTTAGCCATTAACCTTCCTCTGCATCTTCTCTCCCAGGTATCGAGGGTCACGCTGCCCTCAGTTCCTCACCTCCTCTCCGGCTGGGGCTCCGATAGTGCCACACGCATAAAGCCTGGGTATCTTTTACAAAGCTAAAAAAGCAGAAGAAAAGAAACCCCATTTAGTGATGAGACAAGAATTCACTTATTCCTCCAATTCTCATGTCCTCAGAACTCCAGGGGATACCGCCTTTTAATTTACCCCCCCCCCATCCCACGCACCCCCACCGGCAAGGAAAAACCAGTAAAGGGCTTAAGAATGCCAGCACCTGAAAGCAAATGGTGCAATCAGGGTCAGCCCTAGAAGGGTATGGCCCCATGGGAAGGGGTCTCACCATTAGAAACATAGGAATATATGTCTAGACATGTAATGTCCTGTGCCTTGCCCCTCCTCAAGGAATACGGCCTGGTTGTAAGGGTCTGGGTGTCATCCCTGTTCCAACACCATCTCCCCCACTCACAGATATGATCTCGGCCCGGGAGATGTTGGGCGCGATGTTACGCATAAAGAGAGAGCAAGTCTTATGCAAGGGCCGAGGTTTACATTCCAGCCCTGGGGCCTCCTTAGGCTTCTCCCTTTCTTCTTCCTTGGGCTTCTCCTTTTCCTTGAGCACTTCTGTGCAGGAGGTGGCAGGAGTTGGTGAATTTTTTTGTTGAATTCAGAGGGGACAATACAGAAGTAAGCTGTTACCACCTCCCACAGAAGTCTTCCCAAACAGGCACCCACTCCATCCCATCAACTTCACCAACCTCTAATGAACCCTACCACCCTATTCATTTGGAAGAGAATGGACTACAGAAGATAAAACCTACCAGCCTCCTCCTTCTCTTCTTCAGCTTGGCCATTCTCAGACTCAGATTCGGACTCAGATACACTGCCTTCGTCAAAGCTGTCATCACCACTATGCTTCCTATTCCGCTTCTTGCTACTCTGTGAGAGACATGGCAGGAGGGGATGGGTCAGAATCCAGGACCCCAGCCCTGAAAGTCTGATCCCCATGTCAGAGATAGTCTACCTTTTTGGCTTCCTTCTCAGAGTCTTCTTTTTTCTCTTCCTTTTCCCCGTCACCCTCGGATTTCTTAGTTTTGTCATCATTAGAACTATCGTTCTCAGCCTACAAGAACAGACAATCACTGGGGATGTCATATCTCCCCTTCAACCTTTATCAGACGGTCCCCTCCCACCCTCCACAGCTCAGCCCAGAGGCTCTTCTCTATCCCCACTCACATTAACACACAACTCCCTGGGTTCCAGCCCCTTTGGACCACAGCACCACCACAAAGAAGCTCCATTCCTACCCTTCCCCTCTCAGTGGCCCGTCACTCAGACCTGTTTGCCATCTTCTTTCTTGTCATCCTTATCATTGGCCTTGCGCTCTCCATCCCCCGGCCCTGGCCCAGCCCGGGTTTCCTCTTTCTTGCTGGGCTCCCCAGGCTTTCCTGCCTGTTCCTCCTCCTCCTCCTGCTCCAGAATGCGTAGATCATTCTCTGTGCCTCCTTCCATCTTAATCACAGCTGTAACAAAAAGAGGAGAAATCATAATCCAGGAATCCTAGCCTTCAGCCTCTGGCTTTCTGTCAACCTGCTCCTGTTTCCCAACAAGACAGCCTCCAACCTCATGCCAACCTTCCAAATCCACATACCTGCATCCAGCATCTTGACAATGGCATCAGCTTTGTCTATGTCCAGGAGAAGATTATCAAACCAGCCACTCTCCATAAGAGAGAGGAATACTCTCAGTCGATTTTGCAGGGCCCCCCGGGCCTCCTGACGACGCTTCCCCACCTCATCTGGGTGGTACTTAGACCGAAACCTGAGAAGGAACAGGGGAGGGAAAACACAAAACACTCACTGGAAGTCAGGGCCAGGACATGAGGTGGGGCCCAGAAAAGTCAGGGCATAGCCCCCAACCTCTCACACCCACAAAAGATCACGAAAGCAGAGATTAGGGGAGAGGGGTGCACTAGAACCACCCAATCAATCCCAAAGGGGACCAAAGGTCGTGCTCTGAGAAGATGTGAGGGAGGACCAAGAACTAAGAGCTCTGGATTTGGAAAGAAAAATGACTAAGGAGGGAGGCCAGGCTTAGTGAGGCAGATTTATTGCCCCAAGTCTCTGGGAAATATGAACTTAAAAAGTTACAGTTTCCCACCAAAGCGCCAGAAAGGACGACTCAGGAAATGTTAGGCCCCAAAGACCTCCCTTCTTGCCAACCCCAAACTCCAGTCATTAAAGGACTGCTCCCACCAAGTCCCTCCATCCCTAGAGGGGAGATAGGGAAACCTGAAATGCACCAGGTAGAAAAAGGCAGGATATTTTTCTCCCCCTTGGGAAGACAAGCAAGATGGTGAGGGGACAGGGAAAAACCAAAGGGAAAAATTGAAGTGCCCTTATAACCTCAGGTATTGCCCACGGGGACAGAGAAAAAAGAGGGGTGGGGCATAAAAAGGAAACATTTAAATAGGACCGTGGGGAGAAGGGACAAAAGAAACCAGGAGTATGAGAAAGAGGGAAAAGGTGAAAATTTCCCAGAAACCAAAAACAAGGGGAAAAACTGAAGACCAGACAGAGAGAAACTGAAAACACAGAGAAAGAAGTGTTAGGGAGCAAGTAGAGGGACGGAGAACGAATAAAATTAACTAAGGAACTGAGACAAAGAAAGAAGAGGACAGAGACAGAACAGAAACACATGTTCAGTGTTAAGAGAAAAAGAAAAGCCGCAGGCATCACCTCCAGGATCTTTACCTTGGCTGCTTGGTCAAACAGAGCTCAAGATTTAACTAGCCGCGCCCAGGGCCCATGCTGGCTGGTGGGCCACCGGCTGGCTCCTGGCTGGGGCTTCCCGGCCCGGGTGCCCCCCCCCCGCGGGACTCCGCGGTGGGGGCCCTGACTGACTAGCTGCCTGAGCAATCACATTCAGCTAGACCACTGCATTGTGCACAGCGGTGCCCTGCCTGTCTGCCTGGCCGGGGCAGCGCGGCTCAGCCCAGGGAGCTCATGTATGGGCTGGGTATGGTGGGGGTGAGGTGGGTTTGCTCCGAGCTCCGTCGATGGGCGGGTGTAGTTCCCAGTTCTGGCTCTTTTCAAGGAGGAGGAGCAGAAAGAGGATGAGGAGGAGGAGCAGGAAGGGGGGAAAAGATGGTTGATTAAAATTAAAACATCCACAAAAGGAAAAAAAATTAAAATTCTTTTTCTGTCAAATGACCCTGAGATCTTTGTTTTCTTGTCTGGATTCACTCGTCGTTTTTGGGAGGATGCCACAGCCATAGAGGGTCCCAGCGACCAGGAATGACAGTGACCCAATGCCAGCAAGTGGGAAACAGTCTGCTGCCCCAAGGGGCCAGGCGTCTCCAGCCAGCTGCCTGGAGGTATCCAACTCACTGAGGACAGCGGGAAAGGGAGGTGGGGTAGGGCCGTGGCAGTCGTTGAACTGAGGAGACCCCATCAGCGAATGCTGTTGTACTTCCCATCCCCCACCCCCAGGAAACTCCGGTTTGGGGAAAATGGGAAGAGGACAGGGCTGCATGCTCCACTGGCTGGGCCAGGAGAAACATGCCAGGGAAAATGCAGCAGACAAGTCGGGGCACTTACCACTCCTCATCTTTATGAGCCAGGAAGAAATCCTGCATCTGCTGCCTCCGAAAATCCAGCTTGTAGTCATTATAACGCTTAACTGCCTCTGTCTCATCCACAGAGTCATCCAGTGACAGCAGAAACTCCTTGAAGGTCTTCATGACTGGTGGAGGCACACCCAAGTCGATCTCTGCGATGCTGCCCAGCCTGGGGGGGGCCCGGTCAGGAGGTCTTGGTTGTGGGGGAAGAGGGTGGGGGGATGGGGGGGCCGAGGTAGCCAGCTGCCCCCTTCCTTTGCCCACCATGGACGTCAGCCCAGGCATCAATTGCTACCACCCCCACAGGCACTCCTGTGTGTGCCTGAGCCACTTCCTGGCTCCGGTCATGGTATTCAGCAACCCCAAACCACCCGCAAGCCTACCAACTCCCTTCTCCAGAGAACCCCAGGTCTTTACCTGGCCTGGATAGGCAGTACATGATGCTGCATGATGTGGACGTCTGGGTGGCCCCAGGGCTGAGGGGGGCCATAAGTTGGGCCCCCACCCCCCCCAGCATAGGGCATCTCATAGCCACTGTGGTATGGGTCAGAACTGTGCTCATCCCTGAGGGTGGGGGACACAAAAGTCAGAGAAGGGAACCATCCCTCTAGAACATGAAGGAGAATAAGACGGAGGGGCATCTAGGGAATATGATCTCTCACCAAGGGTGTAAAGGGACAAAGAAACAATCAGTTTACGGGAAATTTGAGAAAAATTCAACGAAGATGATAGAAGAGAGCTGAGGCCCAGGTGGAACTGAGGCTAAGGAGAGGACACAGAGAAACTACAGCCATCTCACCAGTCTCGCCTCATGCGCTTTTGCGGGGGGCTGAGCTCATGGCGGGGAGGAGAGAAGCGTTCTCGCCGATTTCGGTCATAGTCCCGGTATTCACCCCGACTGCGGCGCTCCCGGCCACGGTCCCATTCTCTGGAGATAAAAACAAGAAATAGTAACTAAAGAGACAGCTGGATATCCCAAGGCTAACCTCCTGGACAGGCCCTATCCCACCAGGCTGTGGTGAAATGAGTTCCTTTATGTAGCCTTTTGCCTTGGTCCTTTGGAAAAACAGCTTGGGAGATTTTTTTTCCCCTAACCCTGGGGAGCTACCTTTGCCCCAGTTCTTTGGAAAAGCACCTTGGAGGAAGGGGGGCTCCCAAGTTGCTTTCTATCTCAGAGAGTCATTTGTTACCTTCGCCCACGGATTCCACAGGTTGATTTCTGGGTAAGCTGAAAACCCTATGATTTGCTACTTTTTTTCTGGCCATGGACTAGTCTGCCCTGTGAGTGGTCTGTTTTAGGCACCTTGCAGGGACTGGTCAATTTGCTATGCAAATATGGGCTTGAAAATCCACCCAATAGGATTCAGTGACTTGTCAGGATTGATCTGTTTATGGTTCTCCTAGGAGGACAAAATGAAGAGGCTGCTCATATAAGCAGCCAACCCCACAGCGGTTTTTAGAAGCAAGAAGAGAAAAGCAGCAGAGAGAGAAGAGGCAAGGAACCTCCTACAACAGCTATTTCCTATAAGAGCTGTAACATGGGTCAAGTGCTGTTAACACTGAAGATGGCAAGTGGCCCAGAAAGGGGTCCTAGCCAGCGGTGACAGGCCCAGAAAGGGGTCCTGTGGCAGAGTCGGTGGTGAAGGCAGAAAGCTGTTGCTAGGAAAACAGCTAAGAGAGCTGAGCAAGCTCCAACACTGGCTATGAGCTGGGTCAGTTAACATAGAAAAGGCCTCTGGCAGGGAGGCCGAAGGCCAAGGTGGTGTGCATGGCTGAGAGGAGGGCTTGCCTGTTGGCACAGTCAACAGGAAGGCCTAAAAGCTGTCCTGGTTGGAAGCTGTCCTGCACTGAAGAAGGAAGGGATGTGCTCTCCACCCGGGGGAAGCCTCCCGAGCCTTGCCTATGTGCTTCCTAACCCTGATCCCGAATTATTCCTATTACTTCCAAGTGGATCTTGATCCCAAGTTGTAGCATGTTATCTCCCCAGTATACCACATAACTTAAGAGTATGATCTGTGGGGCCACTGCAACGAATTACCAAACCAAGTAGAGTGTGCCATGGGGGAGCAGCTAGTGTCAGAAATGGTGAAAAGTTGGAGAGAGGAGGTATGTGTGACCTCCACCTCACAGGAACCAGCTTTGTGCTGATCCTGATTCTTATCTCTCGGGAATCTAGGTGACTTCTGATGCTAGGCTGCCTAAAATTATAAAACTGCACTCTAAACAGAAAAACCCTGGTTTACTTCATCACTTCAACCACTGCCCACAAACTCTACCCCAGCGTTTTTTCTGAGCTCCAGACCCACATAAATTACCCCTAGATAGACATCCAAGGAGCCCTGGTGGTGCAACAGCTAAGCACTCAGATGCTAACCAAAATGTTGGCAGTTCAAACCCACCTAGCAGCTCCACAGGAAAAAGACCTGGCAATCTGCTCCCATAAAGGTTACGGTCTAGAAAACCCTACGGAGCAGTTCTTTTCTGTCACACTGGGGCACTATGAGGCAAATTTGATGCCACAGCACATAACAACAAATTAGAAGCCACTATCACCTCAAATACAGCATGTCAGAACGGAGCCTGTTATTCCCACCACTATGTACTCAAACTTGTTTCCCTCCTCCTGTTCCCCTCTCAGTTATATCAACATATCATCATCTATCCAATTATCAAGTTATCACCCTCACAGCAAATGTTACTGTCTTGTTAATCCTCTGCCTCAAAACCTATTAAACCTGCCCTGTCTTTGCCACCTCACTAACTCTAACCTGATCTGTAGCCTGGTTGTTTCTCCTGGGACTGCAGCAATGGTTTTGCCCAGGCCCCTTACCCTCCTCTATTTTACTTTCAAAGTGGTCTTTCTCAAACACAAATCTGATTGTGCCATGCCCTTGCTTAAATGTTAGTAAATAACACTATTCAAAACCTTTGTTTCTAGCCGTAATTCTGGCCTCTTCTCTAACCCAGTAGTTGTCAAACTTTTTGGTCTCAGAATCCAATCTCAAAATTGAGGATGCCAAAGAGTTTTTGATCATGTGGGTTCTACCTGTCAATATTTACCATACTCCAAATTAAAACAAACAATAAAAATTTAGTATTTATTCACTTATAGAAGAAGCCCTAGTAGCACAGTGGTTAAGCACACAGCTGCTAACCAAAAGGTCAGTGGTTCAAACCCACCAGCTACTCTGAAGGAGAAAGATGTGGCAGTCTGCATCCATAAAGATTTCGACCTTGTAAACACCATGGGATAGTTCTACTCTGTTCTCTAGCGTTACTACGAGTCAGACTCAACTCGACGGCCATGGGTTTGGGCTTTGTTTGGTTTATTCACTTTTAAATTACATTTAATATAAACTACATGTTTGTGTAAAAAATTACTATTATCCAAAACATTTTAGTGAGAAAATGGCATTGTTTCATATTTTACAAATCTCTTTAAGGTCTAGTTTAACAGAAGACAGGATTCTATTATTTGCTTCCACATTCAAATCTATTGTGCCATGTTGTTTTGGTCGATGTATATGCAGAAAATTCGGCCTCACACTGATATGTAATTTGAAAAGGGAGTACTATGGTAGCCTTTTCAGGTAATTACGGATAGCGTTCTTTGATACTTCTTAAAATAAGGGTAGTTTTAAGGTTAGTTGCAATGTGGCCTCTGAAATCTTATCAGTGAACTCGGCTACATTATACTCTGCTACGTTAAAATCCACTCTTCTACCTTGCTCTTTCAACGACTTTTGACACATTTCATTGAACAATATAAAAATAACAAACATTACCAGCTATCTCAGACACGTATCGAGAGTCTAATAAAATTAATCACTGTGACTGCTTCATCAGGACCAGTCTTCAATGAAACTGGCAGTGAAGAATGCAATAATGACTACTGACACAGTTTGGCACCACTGCCTTAATTTGTGCTAAGGTGCCAGGAGTTTTATCCACCATTGCTATAGCACCATCAGTGCAAATATCACTATAGTTAAAGTTTCAGTAATACCTTAGTATTTCTATAGTTTTAACCTCACAGACATCTGAAAGGGTCTCGGGGACCAAGGGCCTGTGGACCGCCATTTTGAAAATCACTACTTAAACCAAGCCAGAATTTGTACTGTTTTCTGCACACAATGTACATCCACAACTCCAACATACTCCCTCCATCTGTGTTTGGGGAATTCCCCCATATTCTTCCATGTCTGGCTAAGTGCCACCTCTCCCGTAACCAGGACAGACCGCCCTGATACCCTCCTTTAGAAGGATTTTCCCTCAGTGCTTTTTATGATCTTCTTTTATATATGCTCATTTGCAGTATAGCCCCAAGGCCACTCCAAACACTCCTTAAAGGCAATGACTACATCTTATCCATCTTCAGAACTCCTTTCTCTTCCAACATTCTTAGAAAATACCCAGGAAAACAGGGTGGCCAGGTAGGATCTCCACAGCTAAGAGATACGGTGGGTGGCGAGTTGAATGATTAACTGAACTCTTTTTCCCAAATGATACTGATGAATAAAAGTTATCACAATAAGTCACCGCGAACTCTTTGTAACAGTCTGTTTCCAAATGGGGCCTGCCATCAGCTCACTGATGTCAGCCGCTTAGATTAAAAAAAAAAAAAAAAAAACCACCTGTATTTCCAAAAAACAATAAACCTTGATTATTTAAAACCCTATCAGAAGTTTAAGGTAAATACCCTAACTATAATTAACTCAAAAACATCCCAGCAACCTAACCACTAGCATATTCAAACCTAACCAATTAACTCAATTAGCACTGTCCAAAGAACTCTTTTTGAAATTTTAGGCAAAACAATTACAAGAAATTTTATCATATCCTGCCAGGGAACTAAGCGGTCTTACAATCTCCGCAGTGAAATCAATCCTATAATAACATTGCTTTTGCATTAACGTCTCGGAGGTATAATTTACAAACGATAAAATACACAGATTTTAAGTGCACATATAAATATCACTTCTTTATACTTAAACTCAGATTTTCAGGATAGTTCAAAAATCAAGCATATAAAAAATCAATTCAAACAGTATAAAGTGTTTACGGAAGAGAAGGTACTCTTGGGAGCAATTCAGAATGACACTGACAAGGATGCTGATAGAAAAGCTAATTTCTTTTCATTTATAAAATGCTTCCAAAGTTTAAAAAAAGGCACATGCTTTTCTAGCTAACAACAAACACGATGAACCGTATGAAATTGCCGTTTCTGTACACCAAGACCGTCAAGTATCATAAATTTAATTAAGGTTCAGCCTAATAAAGTCATAGGAGAAAAGTTAATAACAGGGGATTGTAAACAGAATGAGACTGGAAAACAAAACAGAGGAAAAGCTTAAATGTCTCACCGGTCATTCCAGTCGTCCCCTCGACGTCTTTCATCTCTTTCCCGAGAACGGTCATAGTCGCTGCGCTCTCTTCTAAACTTGTCCCTGCGCCTTCGATCATACTCGTCATCACTGTCACCCATAGCACGGTCTGAGGGGGCCTGAGGCCCAGGGAGGAGTAGTCAAGATGTTGATGAACAATGACGAGAAGAGGAAAGGCTCGCCTCCCTCCCGCAAGGGCCTGCCTTCCGCTGCTCCCGCCATCCTAATCTCTTTTTCCCTGGCAAGTGGATGAAATGAAAGGCTCCGATACTTCCGCTCGCCCCACGGGTCTCCCCGCCCCACCCATGGCGGCCCAGGCCCGACAGCCGCCTCCAACGGCTCCCCGCCGGCCCTTGGGCCCGGGTCCCTGAGTCTCGCAGCAGCGCGGGCCGCAGGCCCTGGCATCCGCCCCTCCCCCCACCTGGGATCGGTCGCGGCCGTTGGCCTAGCGCTCCGGCGGGCTTCTTCTCCGGGCGGCCCGGGCCCGCGTCTTCGCTTCTGGCACGCGACGAGAACAACGCGCGCGGTGAGACCGAGACGCGAGGCTCTCAGCGGAAGGAGTCGGAGAGACTAGAAGAAAGCAGGGCGGCAGAAGATGGGCAGTCGGCGCGCGCCGTTCACACCGCGCTTGCGCCACTTGCCGAACGGCGCTAACTACTCCTTTCGCGCCGAACTGGAACTACAGCGGACGATCAGAGCTAAGGCGGGGAGAACAGAAGGATGATGGGAGGAGGCGGGGCCAGGAGGTCTCGCGCGTCTTCCTGCACGAGAACTGCCAGAGCGAGAAAAACTACGGGAGTCGGGCAGAGCCAAGCTTAGCCGCCGTGGTAGCGCCTTTTGGGCGTGAGAGAGTGTTCTCTCACGTGTGTCCGGGGTCTAAGACAGTTCGCATCCAGCCGTTGCCCTCCGACCTGATCTTTTTATTTGGGGTTCCTTCTGACCTCATCGAGAGTGGCTTCGCCCTTTGGGCAGGGCAAGGGCATGGGCTTGGGGAGTGTTGGCCTTAGGGGAAGAGAGCAACCATTTTAAAGTCTCTCCTCCCACCATTTCGTGCTCCCACACAGACCGTACGTGCTACCTGCAAAACCCATTGTTCCTGCACTTCGACAAAAGTGCCCACTTTTAAACAAAATTGGCAGATCTGAGCGTTATCTCAAACCAATAGTTTCATGATCATGGTTGTGTAGAGGCCTGACCAATAGGCAGCATCTTTCCTGCCCCCAGATTAAATACACCACCACCCAAAATGGATAACTCCAAGTCCTTTTTCAATTACTTGAGTATTAAGGCTTAATAGGGAACATTGCTTCTCTAGAGCATACTGCAGCCTTGCTCCCAGCACTGAGAGGAGGAGTATCTTTACACTAAAAAGAACAGTAGAATTGCAAAAAAACTGGACCGGGACTAAGATCAGGTTCGAATTTTGGTTTTGCCATTTGGGAAGCATGCCATCTGGGAACCTCACTTCTCAGCTCTAGAATTCTCACAAAGAAACAACAATCAGGATTGTATCTGAGGCTGCTATGAGAATCAGATGCAAAAAATAAACTTGAAAGTGTTTTGTAAACTCTTGCAGAATTATTATTTCATAATTAGAGGAAGAATAGACAGCATTTGGTGACAATTGTAAAGGTAAACATCAGGGAGGGTGGTCGACAGGAGCAGAGAATGCAGCAGATGCTTCTGGGAAGACTCAGCAGTCAGTGGTGACGGTCGCTGAGAGCTCCTGGATGCGCCAGGCGCTGCAGGACTTGCACAAGATGTGTCCGTCCAGTGGGTAGCAGCCTTGACACTCACCCTCAGAGGAGAGCAGCAACCCACACTCCTGTTGGGAAAGAAGCAAGAGCTTTCCATCAGCTTTTAACCCCTGGGTTCTTTCTCCCTCAGGCTTAACCATACCCAGCACCCCAGACCTGTTCCTCTTGCCCAGGCCCCCTGACCTCACACTTGTAACAGCCAATATGAAAACTTCGATCCAGAGCAACAATTCGCACAGTCTCCTCCTGCCCTGGCTCAGGCATGATGGCCCCGCCACATACTGAGCATCGTGGAGCAAACTTCCTAGGGTGAAAGGGAACTAATGAGGCTATCAAGACCAGAGTTGAGGGGACTAATGATGGAGCCCCAAAAAGGTGGGATGCCGGAGGAAACAGGAGAGACCAGAGGTATGGTCTTGGATACTGGGGAAGAGAGGTATACCAAAGAGAAGGAGGCAGGTCCAGGGTTGGAAACAGGAGTAATCGATACTGGGGCATGAAACAGAGGTGAGGGAGATGGAAAGGGTTATCATGCTGACCTGTGGAAGTCCTCAATGCAGTGGATCTGGCTGGTGGCATCCACCGTGAAGGGGATGCCATCGAGGCCACGGTGACACACCACACAGGTGAAACAGCCAGGGTGGTAGGCCTTCCCCATAGCCCGAAGGATCCGGTCCAGGATGGGCTGGGAGCACATGGAGCACTTCTCCAGGGTGGCCTGTTGGGAAGGGGAGCAGGAAGGTCAGGGGACCCCATGGTAGCCCTTCAGGCATCCTGCCAGCCTACCCATCTATTTACCTAGCCTCCTGCATGTGATTCAGTGAAAGGTGGACCTGAGAGGATGAGTTCAAGTCCCAGCACTACAACTTACTGGACAAGTCATTTAACCCCTCTAAGCTACAGTCTCCAGTAAAAATGTCATCAACGGTAATACCCGCCTCACAGGGCTAATGTGGGGATTTAATTTATTCCCTTAACTCTAAAATGCTTCACACTTGTAAGGAACCATTGTCTTCCCCCTCCAACAGTTTCTAGTTCTCCAACTTTGAGTCCTTTTCCTTTTTGGGGCTGGCCATCTGGCTCCCACCTATCTCCAGCTGCTGACTCCAGCCACCCAGCCCCAACCACTCACCACATAGCAGCTCTCACAGTACGCCCTCCTCTCCACAGCATAGAAATGCTGGCCCCGAAGCTGGGCCCGGCACGTAGAACAGACAAAGCAGCCAACATGGAAGACTCGGTCAAGGGCGACCACTCCGGCCCCATCCCCCACCACATCTTCTCCGCAACCCCCACACCGGCCTAGGGATAGTGGGGAAAAGGTCAATCTACACAGACCCAGAAGCCAGACCCCCACATCTTCTGCCTCTCCAGTATCACCTCCCCATGCTCCCACACTGCAGAGGCAGCTCACCAAAGTACTCCCCGCTGGGTGGGTGATTCATGTCATGCACCAGCTTCTTGGTCAGCCTCTCAAGCTCCTCCTCTGGAGGCTGGCTCAGGGGGACCTGGGAGGTGGGAATCAGGGGTTTGGTCTTACCTCTGGACTTCTGGCACTATAAAAATCCCTGTGTGTGACATGACATGCGATTCAACCCAGAAAGCCCATTTGAGAGCAGCTCAGCCCAGGACCCAGGGGAGAGCCTCGAGGAGACACCAGTGCTCTACCCCCTCTCTGGCCTCCCCCACACCCTTTGGGAATCCAGAGCTCTGACATCCCCGACCTGTGACTCTGCTCTAAAACCAGGACATTAAACACCATCCTCACCCCACCCACTCAATATCCAGTTGTCTATAAAATCCCAGTGCCATGGACCTACCTGGGACCCGTACCTGCCTCCTCTTCCTCCTCCTGCAGGGCCAGGGACCCTGGCAGCCTCCTCTTTACCCCCTGGCCCTGGCTCCCGGTGGCTCCTATAGCCAGCCCCCCAGACTTCACCTCGGCTGGGAAGAGGAAAGTGGGGCCCCAGGAGGGGCCTAGAAGCCTGAGAGGCCCCCCGCCTGGGTGGGCCACAGCCTCTCACTGGTTGTGCCACCTTCACCTGCACAGGGAAGGCAGGGCCAGCAGGGGTGCTGGCAGTAGCATAGGAGGCCGGAGTGGGACCTCCATAGGGGGATGCTGGGAGCTGCAGGGATGGAACACCCCCTCCGTTCGGCTTCAGGGAGCCCGTGCGGTAGGCAGGGGGCTGAAGGGGCTCATAAGCCTGGGGAGAAAGAGACCACAAAGAGTAAGGAAGGCCCATTCCAGGTCACACATCTGTGGAAACCCCACATGTGGCCCCAAGATGGGCAACTTTTGAGGAGACACTGCCCTCAGGTGGCTGACTACCTAGTAAGCTCTCTGGCCCAGGCTTCTTCATGCTGGGCGTACATCTCTCACACAGGAGTAGGACGGAGGTGGGTGGAATTCAGACCGAGAATCAATCCAGGGAAGGGAGCAGGCTGGAGGTGTGGGAAGCAGGGGACAGTAAGCAGGGTTAGGGAAGGGGAGGAGTCACCTGTCGGTCTGGTCGCCTTGGCACGTGACCACGACCCCCATCCAGCTCAGCCAGCATGCTGGTCAGCGAATCTATCTCAGCATCCAGACTTCCTGGGCCCAAGCCCCCTCTATCTAGGGGGAGCCCCTGTAGATGGAGCAAAAGCAGGGAGATGCACATCACAACGTCTCCTCTGCCTCCCCGGGTCCCGCTCACACTCGACTCATGCCCCCCACTTCCAGTATTCACCTGCGGGCGCTGGGGTGCTCCATGGGACCCCCCCCAGGCTGGCCCCCGATCCTCTGGTCCCCCTCCGGCCTGGTAACACTGCTCAGATGGGAGGGGGCAAAAATTGACTCTGGGGTGGGGCTGGAGTGCTGGGTTGAGGGGAAGAGAGACCAAAGGTAGGGATGGAGAAGACGAGGGGCGCCAAGAGGGCCCCGCCTTTCCCTCCTCCTCCACCTGGGGTCTGAGAATGGGGGCAGGCAGGACCTCCCAGCCCGCTTGGGGGAGGGGGCAAGAGTGGAGGGAAGAGGCGAGCGCTGGGCAACCGGCGGCCCCTACGGCCGCACCGCACCGGGGCTGCCTTACCTGCTCCGTGGGCCACCGGTGGCCCTGGGGGTCCTCGAGGGAACACTCTCCCCTGAGGAGCTCTGGAGGACTCCGGCTGCTTCGGGGGGAGCCAGGTGGGCCCCGACATGGCCTGGAGCGGGGGACCCCTCAGAGCCCCGGATCTCTGGCCTTGATCCTCTCTTCCTGCACCTCGTTTGGAACTCCAGGAAAGAAACTTTTTCTTCCTTTTTTTTTTCTCCCTTCCTTCCCAATTTTGGGGATGACCACGCCCCTGATGATGTCACCACATTCCTGGGGGAGGGTCACGTGGCCCCCTAGGCCCAAAACCACCAACCCTCCCAGAGTTGGCCCCTCCTGCGGGGCGGGGAGTGGTGTCCTGGATCCCGCGTTGGCTGCCTCCAGGTCGCCCGAATCCCCCAGCCCCACACCCCTTGCCGCCACTGGCTCCGCGCCCCCAAGTCCTGCACGTGGCAACCTCGCTGTCGGAACAGCTCCGGGACCCCTGTTTTCCACATGCCGATAAATGCTTCTCCCTTTCCCAAGGGCACATGGCTTTCTTGTCGACCCACCTCCCATTCCCCTGCTGCCGGGCAGTGCTCAACCAGCATGTAGTTTGTTGATCTTTTATTTACGTTCAGCAGAGTTAGAAAAATAAAACAGAACGAACACATCACAACCTCAGGGGTCAGTGAGCCTGTCAGCGATGAGAGGGAGACTGAGGTAGCCTAGAGTCGCAAGAGGAGAGCCAGCCCCTCCCAACAAGGCACCAGTGAAGGGAAGGGGGGCTGCTGACTGCCCCCCCACAGTGGAGACTGGGATGCAGAGCTGCCCTACGTTAGTACATGGGGTCCCACTCACAATGGGAAAGGAGTTGGCCCGCCCAGAATCCCTTGACATCTCCACTGGGCTCCAGCCCCAAGTGCAGGGCAAGTGGAAAGAGGTGCTTCCTCTCCTCCACATCCACTAATCAAGAGGGGTTGCTGAGCCTGGGTGGGCCCTTTCTACCCACCATCAGGAATGGGGCTCCATTAGGCATCAGAGATCAGTGCATGTGACAGGGGTGACACCATGAATGAGTAGCGTGGGGCCCAGGTCACGGCTCAGGATCTCCAGCAACGCCAGGTATCGGAGGTATCGGGCAGGATCAGCGGGTGGCCGAGGCAGGTACAGGAAGGTCAGGGCAGTGGCAGGTCCCTCCTCCTCATCCCCACCCTCCGGCCCACCAGGCCCTCCACTTCTGCTGCGCCCCTGCTGGGCCCGAATCAGGGCGTTGGCGCTGCATGCCAGCGCCTCTGCCTCAGCATCTCCCCACCCGCTGTTCTCAAAGTACCCTTCCTCTTCCAGCTCTCTGATGCCAGCCCCCTCGCCCCATACCACTTCCTGCACTTCAGCCCGGATCCTCAGCTGGCTCAGCAGTGCCCGGAGCCGCTCCTCAGCCGCCCCAGGGGCCTCCTGAGGCCCCAAGCACAGGAAAATCCGGAGACGAGCACTGTGCCAAGCAGGCACCATGCCCAAAATGGTTGCCATCTGCAGCAGGAAGAGGCCACAGACGTCCACATAGCCGGGCCCACCCCGAGGCCGCAGCAAGTTGAGGGGCCACACGTCCATGTGGTGTGGCTGAGAAGTGCCCCCAGACCCCCGGCTCAGCCGCTCAGGGGGCAGGGCTCCACAGGCCCGAGCCAGAACCACGTTCTTGTTCATCTTGAGGGCATCCGCTACGGTGGCCACATAGTCCTGGGGACTGAGAGCCCGGGGGCTCCCAGGAGCCCGAGGTGGAGAGAACAAGGTGCTCAGGGCTGGAGGCCCCCCCTCCCTAGTGCCATCAGCAGGCTCCGAGAAAGCTGGGTCTGTCAGGAAATGGTCCTGAGGTGGGGCATCATCGTAGAAACCCAGGACCAATGTGTTGGGCTTCATGCCACCTGGGAGCAGAGGCAGGAAAGAACAGACAGGAATCAGACTCACAGATTGAGCTTCTACCACACAAGGATGCGCCCACGGACACACTGACAATTAGTGTGTCAGCCATTAAGTATTACATTTACACTGTGTGTGGGTTCTCCTGGCATTATGTATATTTGCATAATGACTTTTTCGTTTTCCTAAACACTTTCACATGCATTTATCCACTTATCTTCATCACTAACCTCCTCCTTTAAATAGTCAAAGCTCACCTCACTTGGAGAATACGCACTTCAGGGCCATGGGAAGTAGGAACCTGTTTATTCCGCATTTTTAAGCAGCACACCTTTTTCATGATGGGAGAGTCTGACACCCTGATTAGTCAAGTTCATGGCCTCAATCCCCAGGGAAAGCACCTCAGATCCTGCTATGACATGAGACGAGCTAGGCTTCACAGCCTGTTCCTACTCCTGCAAAGCCTCGGAATGTTACGTTCACAGCACCATTCCTGAAGGAACTTACAAGGCCCCAGGTCCTGTTGAAAGCACTGGCTTTGAACAGGTTAGGGGATTTTTGCTGTTTTTTTTTTTTTTTTTCCTGAACCTCTGCTGAAAATTTGCATTTCTAACAAGTTCCCAGGCCATGCAAATAATTCCACCCCAGGTATACTGAATCAGAATCTATGGTTTAACAAGATCCCCAGGTGACTCTTACATACAATAAATCTTGAGAACCACTGCTCTGCTAGTGGTTCTCCGAACTGGTCCCTAACCAGCAGCATTAGAACAGCCTGGGAATAGGTTAGAAATGCAAATTCTCAGCAGGGGGCAGAACCCCCCACCCAACAAAACTGACCCATTGGAACCCTGGTTTTAACTCATTTAATCCTTGAAACAACGTTGTGAGGTAGGTAACACTTATTCTTCCATTTTACACATAAGGAACCTGAAGCACAGAGCAGGAAAGTAACATTGCCGAAGTCTCCCTGCTCTCGTGGGTACCGGGGCCAGCACATGAACGCGGCAGCCTAGCACCAAGCCAGTGTGCATGCGAACCACAACGTCCCAAGTCCCTGCCAACAGCTCCCTGTTTTGTACTACTTCCACAGCCAGTGTGGAATGGGATAATCCCTCCCTTTCACAGGGCTGCATTTTCAGAAGGCTCTGAAACCACTTCCAAAACTCCTCCTCATGAAACAAACGGGCTGCAAAAAACCTACCAGTGAATCAAATTCTACGCGCCAGGAGAATGCACTACCTAGAGGAAATCCTTTCCCTTTTACTTGAATCAAGATACATTTCCTGAAAGTAGTGACCTCTTGGAGCCCTGGTGGCGTGGTGGTTTAAACGTCTGGCTGCTAACCAAAAGCTCGGCAGTTCAAATCCACCAGCCGCTCCTTGGAAACCCTATGGGCACTTCTACTTTGTCGTATAGGGTCGCCATGAGTCGTAATCAACTTGACAGCAATGAGTTTGGTTTTTTTTTTTTTTTTTTGGTTTAGTAGCCTCTTTGCAGGTTTCCTACAAGGGTGGGGCAGAGGAAAGACCAGACTCTCAGATGCCCCTGGGCTATCTAACGATGCACCTCCCCCTACCCTACTGCAGATGAAACTAGACATCCCCTCCTGAGCATTTTCTGATGTGCACTGAGCAAAGCAATGTCCAGCACTGTCGGACATCAGATCCTAAATGGAAAAGGTGGCCACAGATATTGAGCACAAATTTGGAGGAATGTGCAGCCCAAGGCTAGAGGCCTCAGCATTAAGACACACTCACAAAGCTTGGGAACCTTCCCCATGCCCTTGGCATCCTCTGTGCTCTGTGGTCTCCGGCCCACGTTGCAATGCTCCCCACTTCTCCAGCCCATTCAAGGCCTGGCTGAGGTACCATCTCTTCACAAAAACTTTACGGGCCATATCAGTGCGTAGCAGCCTTCGTTTCTCTGAACTCTGGTGCTTAGAAACCATCTGCCCTAGATTTGATAGGGCAGCCCCAGACCCAAATAATTACTCTTCTCTTGCCCCTAGAAGTACAACAGACTCATCAAAGCCTGGGCCCCGATTCTTGGTTCAGGAAAAAAAAAGTATCACCCCATCTCTAACGCTCAGCATCTTCTACTAGGCCTTATCATATACCACCATCAGCGTGGTTGTTATCTTTGAACACTGCATCTTATCTGCACTAGATTCTGAGTTCCTTTTAGAGTTTGCAATTTGTGATTTACTCTCTGGGAGAGGGGAGTGGAGATTTAACGGGTCCACAAAGGGAGCTGGAGGAAACAGAGAGGAAGCAGCTCACCAAGGCCTGAGATACGCAGCAGATGCTGAGCCCCCTGGCGCACGGAGGGAGAGAGGGTGAGGTCCACAAAGGCCTTCACTTGGGCCCGGTCCACCAGGCTCAGCCATGCCCCATACTGCGGCTGCACAGGGTCCGAGGGCAGGGAGTCTGTGGAGAAGGTAGGCAAAGGAAGGTAGCCCATGTGGCCAAACCCCTTTACTTATTCCTAGACTCCAAATCCCAAATGAGCAGAAGAAAAAGGTCCAGGCAGGCTGTGGCAGGGTGGGTAGGTCATCTGGAAAGAAGTATGTCTGGGACACGAAGAATCCCTGAGACCAAGGAGGGAGGGAGAATGGGAATGTGAGCAGGAGGGCAACTCACCAAGGTCGCCCAGGGTGACGTGGCCCAGCACGTACAGACCCCCCTTCTTGAGCTGGTTGGCCAACCGCAGCAGAGGCAGGGAGCCCCGGGGGTTCCCCACCAAGAGCAGCAGTTGCGGCCGCCAGAACTTCACGTGGTCCTTCCGGACGTCCAGCCGGAGCAGGTACTTGCGTACCTGGGGACATGGATGACGTGTAGGAAGGAAGGGCCAGAAAGGGCAACCACTCAGCACCTCTCGGACAGGAATACAAACTCCAGCCGAGGGAAGAGGAGGCCCCCTTGACAGGTGGGCTTTCCTAGAAGGCCTCCCCTCACCACCCTCCTCCAAGCTCCCCCAACCTGGTGGAAAAGCAAGGCCTGGCTGACATAGCCCCAGCTGCTGGGGCCTCCTCGAGCTGTGAGCAGGGCAGAAAGCAGGCCCATGAGAAGCAGGGAGCCGCCGGCAGCCCCAGGACTGATGAGAAACATCATGAGCAGGCAGGAGGCCACCCCCAGCAAGCAGGTGTGCCAGGAGAACAGGTTGAAGGTGGGGCTGAGGATGGACAGAGAGAAGGAAGGAAACTCAGGGACTGCCCTCAACACACAGACATGCTACTCTAATCCCCACCCCCGCCCTCTTGGTCCAAAACCAAAACCAAACCCTTTGCTGTTGAGTCAATTCTGACTCATACTCACCCTACAGGACAGAGTAGAACTGCCCCATAGGGTTTCCAAGAAGCGGCTGGTGGATTTGAACTGCCGACCTTTTGATTAGCAGCCATAACACTTAACCACTATACCACCAGGGCTCCAAGGCCCTCCCATTCCTCCCTGTTTTTCTCTGGGGACACAGGCATTTTATTCTCTCACCGGAAGTTAGGGGCTGAGGCCCATTCCAGGCTTAGGCAGGACAGGTCCACTGCAGCATAGGCCACCAAGTAGAAGACAGTGACCACGGCAGCCAGTGTATTCAACTTTCCAGCCAGGAGCACCAGCTGGGCAAGGACCAAGAGGCTGGGTATTGATACAAATGCCAATGCATCCCACACAAAATGCCAATACAGCCTCACCATTCAGTACATATCTCACCAGTAAACCAGATGCCATCAGGTCGGCTCCAACTCATGGCAGCCCATGCGTGTCAGAGTAGAACTGGCCTCCATAGGGTTTTCAATGTGAGCTTTTGGAAGCAGATTACCAGTCCTTTCTTCTGAAGTGTGTCCGAGTGGACTCCAACCTCCAACCTTTTGGTTAGCAGCCAAGCATTTTAACCCCGTTGCACCACCCGGGAACTCTACACTTATCTCCCAGCCCGAATCTAAACCTTCCGCCATCCTGAGAGCAGGTGATCATGCTGTAGGGGGTGGGGCATGGTAGCTTGAAGAAGGATGCTTACCTGCACTAGGCCCCAAGAATACAGCACGGCCCCCCAGGGGTTTCCTCCTCGAGACACAACCTTTGCTGGTGCCAAGATCACGCCTGTGAAAACAAAAATGCCACAGCCACATGAGCCTGGGTCAGGCAGGGCCGGAGGTAGAGCCAGGAAGACATGCCCAGAGCCCACAAGGAGGCAGGGGAGAACTCACCAAAGAGATCATCCTGGGCCAGGGCGTGGAGGATGCGTGAGGCGCCAATGAGGGAGCTCATGGAAGCTGAGAGCGACGTGGCGTAGACGCCGATCAACACCAGTGGGGGCCACAGGCTGATGGCACGAAAGAACCCGTAGTCTTCCTGCAGCAGGGTCCTGGGTGGGGACGGAAGGGGAGGAACAAAGGATACAGGTAACAGATATGCGATCATCACAGGGTTCTGTAAGAAAAGTGCTCCCAACAGTAAGTGGGGAAAAGCTGTTTGTGTACGTCAGTTGACCCAGCCCCAACCTCAGGGATCAGAGCAATATACCAAATGGGCCAAAAGGATTTCCTGGGTATGCAATGGTTATCATTTGGCTGCCTTGAATTTAATTACGTGGTAGTCATTTCCAACAGGATACGCACAGAAGACCAAGTATCTGTGACCATACAAATTACCTAGAAAGCTTCCCTGCCCCACACACAAATCAATGCTTACATGGCAGCGACCTGGCACATGCTAGCTACGAGTTGCTTTCACATATGCCAGCCCTCCCCAGCAGCAGCAGCAGCTCTGTCTCCCTCCCAATGGGAGAGACAGTCTCCATTTTCTCTCCACCCCAAAATCTGGGTATGTGCTCCCCAGCCTGTGCTTCCCTCGGTGATCCAGGTATACCGAACTTTCCTCTGACACTCCACCCTTGCAAGGGCCTGGCTCACCCCCTTCCCAGGCACCTGTCACAGGTGAAGCTGGAGAGGAAGAAAAGCAAGGCATAGACGAAGAAGGTGTACGCAACAGCCACGATAGTGCCCAGAGGAATCGCCCGGCTGGGATCTTTCAGCTCCCCTGGAGGGAGGGAATCAGGAGAAAGGTCAGCTCTCCCCACCATCCCCCTGCACCTCCGAACCCTCATGCCCCCCACAGGGGCAGGTGATGGCAGCCCCACGCCCCCACGTGGCAGCAGGTAGGCACTCCCACCTGACATGTTGGCCCCTGCCATGATGCCTGTGCAGCCATTGAAGAGGACAGCAAAGACGCTGACGAAGGTCATCATGGCCCCCGTGGTGTAGTCCCGGGCATAGCTACCTGAGAAGGGATTATTTCCAGGAAGGAAACGTCAGCATCCTTGTTTGGCACCCAGACACATTGGCCAGGCCACCCTCTCCTCACATTCCACAACCTCCTCCCTCCCCTACTGCCCTCAAAGGACCCCGGCCCTGACTCCTCACTGGCCCTAGCTTAGCTGGACTAATCACTTCTGACTCCCCCTTACTTCTCTGTTCTTCCCTCTGGGCCTTAATTCACGCTCTTCCTGAGATGCCTTCCCTTCCTACCCCTACCTGAATCCCCCAATCCTTCTCACTTCACTTCCAGCTTCACCTACTCCTGCCTCCTCCAGCCCAGTCTCCCTGCCCTAAACTTTTGTCTGCTTGAATCTCACTCTTACTTTGCTACTGAATTGTTTCCTGATTGTATAGCTTATCTCTCCAACTAGGGTACAAGTTCCTCTAAGGCAAGGGCTATCTTGTGGTCTCTCTTGTGCCATGCTGGGCAAAAACCACAGCACCAAACACATGCCAGACAGATTTTAATTAAATTGCAATGCTCTGAGGTCCAGACATCCTGCCCCCTAACTCTCTTTGACACCTGTTCCCATCCCGGGGCTCTAAGGGTCCAGCCCCGACATGTGCCCGCCCTTTGTCCTGAATACCCTGGCACCAAAGTGCCCAACTCACCAGCCAAGTTGGCCTTCAGGGTGCTGCTGTTGAAGCCAGTGAAGTGTCCAACCCGGGGGGGCAGGGAGGAGCCATTGGGGCCAGGCAGAGGAGTTAAGGGGATGTCCCTGGGTGCCACAGCCACAAAGCTGACCAGCACTGAGGCCAGGGAGCCAGAAACCAGCAGGAATGTAAGGAAGGATGCCCGGGCATAGAGCCCAGCTCCCAGTGTGCAGACCCCACCCACGAGACCTAGCAGCAGGGAGCCATAGAGCAGGTTCCAGCCGTAGCCCTGCGGGAGGACTCGAAGCCCATTGGGCCCTGTGGCATCTGAAGAGAGGAAGGGGCAGAGTTAGAAGGCCAGACCCTAAGGAGGGACCCAAACCCTGACCCAAAGCAGAAACAGACCCTTCTTTGCCCCACCTGCCTCAGAGAGGCCATCGTTTCTACTTCCCCACTCAGCTTTACCCCAGCATCCTCACCCTCCCACTGGGTACCACCAATCTTCCTGTGTCAATTTTAGGGGTATTTGCCTGCTCTCCTGGACTAGGTGCTAATTCCCTGTGGACAAGGACAATTGCTCGAACATATGCATCGCTGGGCACACAGTAGGGGCTTGACACAGTCCAGCTAAGGGCTTCTCCCTCTCAGTCCCAGAATCCTAGACCCTGCAAACCCCACAGAGCTGCCCAGACTGGGGTGGAGAGCCCACAGACCAGCCCCGAAGACATCGAGCACAGCCTCCACCAGCCCCAGCACGCAGATGGCACAGCCACAGATGTTAGCCAGGTAGAACATGAGGCCGATGCTGCCCCCAACCTCAGGCCCCAGGGTCCGGCTGATCATGACTAAAAGTGGAAGCAGGAAGTGAGCGTTAAGGGAAAAGAAACTGAAGTGGAGTATGAGGAAGGGGTCGCGGAACAAAACATCCTCCAGATGGCCCTCCACAGACTCATCTCCCGCAGGAACTGCTCAGTGGCAATGAGTCCTAGCACACCCACTTCCTGGTCGTGTGGCTCTGCACTAACGCCCTCTGAGCTCCAGTTTCCTCATCTCTAAAATGGAAAGAGAACTACCCAACTGGCAAGACTGCTACGAGAATCAAAATAACAGCTGGGAAAACACCTGGTAGACTACAGAGATGCACTAACCTGTCATTCATTGGAACTTGCCTCCCTCTTACCCAGTCCTCCCAGGGATGGAGGGTACCAGCCCCTTTCACGCCCTCTCTAGAAGACAAAACCACCCAGACCCCAGTCCACCACCATTGGAGGATACAGTAGGCTCCGCCCCCCCGCACAGCTCCATTGGTGGCTATGGCACAGACAGAGAGGACGGTGAGTGCCAGGATGAAGTAGGCGACCAGGAGCATCGCCAGGGCCTGGAGCAGCCCAGCATGGCCCACCACAAACCCTGGGACAAGAGTAGCAAAACAGGTTACAAGGTGTGTCACAGACCACAACTACCACCCCCACCTCACCCTCTACCCCATTCGTCATCAGTAAGCTCCAGCGCAGAGCTAAACCCAAGGCCACAGGGAGCCCCCTCTCCAAGTCCTTCATCCACCCTCTTCTCCCAGGCCCTTTCCCAACCTAACCCCAGCCCCACCTCCATCACCACTGCACCCCTGTATCCTCCACTCACTCACCAATCCTCATGAAGACAACTACACTGAACATGGACAGGACCGTGGGTACCACCACACCCAGGAAGGTGGAGAGCTTCCGGGCAGACGTCGCTCCAGGACCCCCTGCCCCATTAGCAGGGAAGGCAACGCCCTCCTCCCCCAGGAGCCGGTAGGCCAGCAGAGGTGAATTCTCACTGGCCATGGCTGGGAGCAGACAGGGGAAGCCACAAAAGGGTTATGAGGCCTGCAAAAGAAATTTTGCTCCACAGGACCCCACAAAACACCTCTAACCAAACATTCAGATGACTCCCCAAAGGGCAGGGCTACAAGGAAACAAACACAGGTGCTTACCAGCAACTCAAAAGCGTCAGTGGTCCCAGCCACCGCTCCAATAATGGTGGGGTCAAGCCCCCTGAACACTTAGATATCAAGGCCCCTCCCCCCATATCCCTGAGACGAGGGTTGGCAGTGACTCTGGAAAGAGGGCACTGATCCTCTGGCAGCAAAGGTTTCTCCAGCCTCTCTCTCTGAATTAGCAGTACAAGAGGAAGCAAATCCACAAAAGGGAAGTGAGTTACCGGCAGGGAACTCTCCTCACCTTCTCCTCCTAAGACCTGAGCCACCACACTCAAGCCCCCTACGCAAACACCTCAACCGCGGGTCACAAGAAACTTCCAAATCTTCCCAAGCCCCACAATCCTACAACCCTCGCCCTCAGCCCATCTCAACCTCCTCCTCCCTCTCCTTAGCGCCACCAAACTCCTCCCATCCACACAAAAAAAGCCAAAACCCGTTGCAATCGAGTCGATTCCGACTCATAGCGACCGTATAGGACAGAGTACAACTGTCCCATAGAGTTTCCAAGGTGCACTATGGTGGATTCGAACTGCTGACCTTTTGGTTAGCAGCCCTAGCTCCTAACCACTTCGCCATCAGGGTTTCCATCCACACGAGGTGCCCCCCAAAATCTCCTACCAACCCAAACACACCTCTCAACTACCACAACAAAAACACAGGCCGGCTCGCATCATGCAACATCCTCCCCCACCCTACTTCTGCCCACTTTCTCCCGGAGCCAGTCGGAGGGTGCCGAGAGCACCGTTTCGCCAGCCAGGCATCCCCTACAGCTCGGGTGCTCACTCACCCAGGCTCGGAGGACGCAGCCCCTCCAGGGCGATCCCCGAGAGCCGAAGGGGTCCGCTACTGGTGGAGGGAACGCAGGGGGCAGAAAACACTGCGGCGGCTACCGGGATGCCAGGCCCCGAGCCCGCCCCCCCCCCTTGGCGCTCCATTGGCCGCCGGCCGAGGCCCCGCCCCGTGGGCGTGCCAAGAGAGGCCCCGCCCCCTCCCGGTCACTAGCTGCGAGGGCGGCTTGACAACCACGTGCGCCTCTTGGTGCTGCTAGGCGTCGTCCTTCAGACTTACGTCTCCGACCGGGTGTGGACCACAGCCCCTGTTGCCCCTCCTCGCCCTGGGTAGCTGTCGCAAACAAGCTTGTAGCTCCGAGGCGCCGAGAGGAGCCGCCGCCTGAAACGGGTTCGTGTTGACTGCGGAAGGGCGGCCTGGAGGTGGGCGGGGCCGCAGCACCTGACCCAGGTGCGTCGCGGAGGATTCGGGGCCACATCGGGTGGCGCCTTCCGGGGCCCTAGTCCTCAAACTCCCACAAATGTCTGCTGGCTGCCGGCCTCACCCCTACCTGCCGCGGGGACCCTCCCCTCGCGCCCGGTCCTGCCCGCCGGCTGCGCTCTTTGCTTCCGCCACCGGAGGGAGCTATTGGCCACCAATCTGGCGGGAGCCCCAGAGGTGCAGGCTGCATCCGGTGTGCGTCGTCCGCTGCCGGCTTTCCGCGCCTCAGCTCACAGCGTTCTCAGGGGACTTGTGAACCTCTCAGAGTGGGACCCTCCTCACTTTTACAGGTACCATCAACATCAGCCCCACCTGCCAACGTTTCCTCATCTGTGAAATGGGAATTAACTTGAATTTACCTCATAAACTTGCTGGGAGAGAGGTCTATGAGCTAATGCCTAAATGTGCAATAAATTATTTGCATACAGTACTACGTTAAATATGCATAGCCATTCTGTGAGGCAGGTACTGCTATTATTTAAGTTTTACAGATTAGGTCATTGAAGCTTAGCTTTAGTAATAAATTCCTAACAGTTATACAGACTTTTAGGAAAAAAAAAAAAATTTTTTTTTTTCTTTTTTTTAGGCTACACTGTCCTTTGAGCCTCAGGAAATCAACACGGCTTCTCCTGCCACCCTTATTTGGCTATACATTATTTGGAATATTTTCCTAGGAGAAAAAGGTGTTCAAGTCATCCCAGGCTTTGCCAGGGAGAGGTGTTATGAGAAGTTAAACTTTAGTATTTTCAGTGGTCATCTTTGCTGCCCATGGCCACAGAGTTTAGCTCTTGGATTTCTCCAGCACTGCTCTTGTCATAATTTTTGGTGATTTCAATATCCACGTTGATGAGACTTCCTACACCCTGTTCGGTCAGTTCCTTGAACTCTACTTCAAAGACTCCAGTTCTCCAAAGATACCAAGCTCTACCCCACCCAGACAATCACTCCAATGTCTGTGCCCTAGGCTTTGTGTTACAAATATATGCAGCCCCTCCCTCTTTCAGGTCATCTCAGACCCTCAACAATCCTCTACCTCACTGAACTCCCAAATCCATTGATCATTCTTTCTACTATTCCTCCCCTGACCTCCTTGTCCTCACTTCCTTACTTAACCAGCTTAAATTCCACAGTTATAATCACGTCCTTGCATACACTCTCAATCCCCTGGCCCCTTCCTTTCTCACTTTATTACACCTTACACTCTCAACCCCCTTGCCCCTTCCTTTCTCACTTTATTACACCTGTCTGGCAAAACCACAGCCCTGGTAAACAACTTTCCACCTACTCTGAGCCTGCCCCCAAGCAGCTTAATGTGGCTGGACAAACCACCCAACCATGGCAACCAGTCTCATTTAAAATTCATGACCATGAACCTCAAGTGGGCCCTTAATGCTGTCCAGTTCTGACCACATCTCTCTAGTCTATCCACTCTCCCATACTCCTAGATGACTATTCAAGTCTTCACCCCTCTCTCCAACCTTAGAATGCTTCTTCTGCCATTCTCACTCCAGGCTGATTGCCTTGCTCCCCATTTCATTGAGAAAACAGAAGCCATCATAAGAGATTCTAAAAGCTCCATTTCCCACAACCACCCACCTATGTGCATCAGTGCCCTTTGCTCTGCTCCTTCTCTTGTTACTAGAGATGAATTGATCATGCTCCCAGCAAAGCCAACCTGCTGCTTGTGCCCTGGGTCCCATCTCATTGTCCTGCTGTTTTCCCCTTCCATTGGATTTTTCCCATCAGTATACAAAAATATGCTTTTATTTCTCTTAAAATATATTTTTTATTGTACTGCCCCCTTGCTATCACCCCATTTCTTTATCGTTCTTCATAGCAAAACTCCTTATACATGTTGTCTATACGAGCTGCTTCCAATTCTCTCCCCTCATTCTTTCTTAAACACACACTTAGGCTTTTGCCTTTCGCCACTCCACAGAAACTGCTCAAGTCACCAGTGGCTTCCACTTGGTTCATCCAGTGGCCATTTCTTAGTCCTCATTTTACTAAACTATCAGCATCATTTAACATAGTTGAACATTACGCTCTCCTTAAAACCCTGCTCTCACTTGGCTTCTAGGATACCATTCTCTTGTGGATATCCTCCTTCTAGTTCTTCCTATCTCTCAACATGAAAACCCCTAGTGCTCAGTCCTCAGACTTCTTTTCACCATTTCCACCCACTCCCTTGGTGATCTCCTCTAATCTCATAGTTTTCAATATCATCTAATGCTAATGACCCCCCAATGTATCTCCAGGCCAGACCTCTATTCTGAACTTCAGACTGGATATCCAACAACTTACTAACATCTCTGTTTAGACATAGAACAAACAACTCAAACTTGATATGTCCAAAATCAGACGCCTGAACTCATCTCCACAACCTTTGCCCCTTGTAGCCTTCCCATCCTTCCAGTTGCTTATGCAAAAATACCTTTGGGTTGTGCTTGAATACTCTTTCTCACATACCCCATATCCAACTCATCAACAACTCCTTTGATCTCTACTTTTAAAATATAATTAGTTTCTAACCACATCTCACTCCTCTAGTCCAGCCACCATCATCTCTCACCTGTATTATTGCAATAGCCCCCTCACTGGTTTTCCTGCTTCTGCTCTTGCCCCTACAGTCTATTCTCAATACAGCAGTTAAAGTGATACTGCTAAAGCATACATCAGCTCCTGACTTGCCTCTTTTCAAAATTCCCATTGTCCTCAGAGTAAAAGCTATTAACTTGACTAAAGTAGGCCCAAAATGGAGTTGCTTGTGCTGAACCTCTCACATCAGCAAACCAAAACCTCTTCCCATTTCTTGTAAATGCCTAACCTTCCCAGGAGCCAAAATCCAAGTCAGTCAGTTGACGCTCCCGGAAACGGAAACCTAAGCTAGCCAATCAGGACTTGCATGTTCCCTTCAGCCTAATTCAGAATTTCCACTTTATCCCAAATAAGGAAAGAAAATGCCTGCCAGTCAATATGAAATTTGCCCAATATAAGCTTCCTTGTTCCTATGTGTGTGTGACTACAAAACCCTTCCACTTTTGGAACTCTTGTCTGACTTCCAGACCAAATGTTTGGCAGTTCATGATTTGAAAAATAAAGCTTATGAATTCACACACAAATTTAATATTGTGAAAATTTTATTAGGGTGCCCACACTTACCTCCTGATTCACCGATTACACTCCTGATTTATGCCAGTTGCCCTGACAAAAGTATTAATAATGTTTCTTTTTCACTCAAAAGCACCCCAGAGTGGTGGATAGGTATTATAGGGACACCCTACCAATGAAGCCCTACCTGATTTGCATTTTGCCACCACCCCTTCTGTATCATCTTCTACGGCTGCCCCACTTGACTATTCCTCCAATAACCTAAGAACACTCTGTGGCTTATACAATATGAGCCGCCTGTAGGTCTTCTGGACTCAAATTATCTTTTTTCTGCCTAAATTTTATTTATTTTGTTATTGTTGCTGAGAATATACACAGCAAAACATACAGCAACTGAATAATTTCTACATGTACAATTTACTGACATTGATTACACTCTTCAAGTTGTGCAATCATTCTCACCCTTTTTTTCTGAGTTGTTCCTCCATCATTAACATAAACTCACTGCCCCTTAAGGTTCCTATCTAAGCTTTCGAATTGCTGCTGTCAATTTGATCCCATACAGATAATTCTTAAAAAAGCATAATGCTCAAGGCAGACCCTTTTTATTAGTTAAGCTAAACTTTTGTTTGGTTTTAGGGTGACTTCAGGGGATATTTTTGGTGTAAGGTTTTAAGATTATCTAAGGGCAATAGTTTCAGGGGTTCGTCCACCCTCCATTGCCCCAGAAAGTCTAGAGTCCATGAGAATTTGATGTTCTGTTTTGCGTTTTCCCTCTTTTGATGAGGATTCTTGATCAAAATGTTCAGTAATGGTAGCTGGGCACCATGTAGTTCTTCTGGTCTCATGGCAAAGGAGGCAGTTGTTCATGGAGGCAATTAACCACACATTCCATATCCTGCTCCTATTCCTTCTTGCTCCAGGTGAATAGAGACCAATTGTTGAGCCTTGGATGGCTGCTTGTAAGCTTTTAAGACCCTAGGCAGTATGCAACAAACTGGGAGGTAGAACAGAAGCACTAAACATGTTATTAGGCCAATTAACTGGGATGTTCCATGAAACTATGACCCTAAACCTCCAAACCAAATGAACCAAATCCCAGGAGGTATTTGGTTGTACATAAGCAGGCCCAGCAGCTAGTGTCTGTGTGTGTGTGTGTGTGTGTGTGTGTGACTGTAAATATATCTATCACACTTTTGCCAATTCAGCTTCTTACAGGTGTACAATGTATTGACAACAATTACAGTAATGGGCTGTGCATTAATGTGAATTATCTTTTTAGTGAAATTTTCCCACCAACCCTATTTAAAATTGAACCACGCCCTCCTCATCACCTTTTCCTATTTTTTTTTTTTTTCTTCTCCATAGCACTTAAATACCTGGTAGTCTATTAACATATATGGGTTACTTATTCTGTTCATTGACTGCCTACTCCCAATTGAAAGTTACACTCTAGGAAGGCAGTTTTTGTTTTCTTCACTGCTGGACCTCCACCGCCTACAACAGTCGCTCGGCTCTCAAGAGCCATTTGTCTGTGATGGAAAGGAATCCTCAGCGCTCACCGGAGCCAGCAGTGGGCGGTCTCTGGGCTTTCTCCTCACATGACTCAGCGGCCCCGCCCCGCCTGCTGGAAAGGGAAGATGGCGGCGTCCAGGTTGGCCTCAGAAAGAGGGCAACCAACCAGAGAGCGCCAACCTACCAGAGTGTCCACACCGCCTCCTTTTCTGCGGTTGCGTCCTGGGAAGGCGCGAATTCTGGGCTACACGGAGGTTCTCTCCCGACCGTGTAAAGAAAAATTTTATCAAAACATTCGAGACGCCTTGGTCTCTGTCCAGACCTGCCTGCTGCCTCCCTAACCCTTGGAATCCCCTGGATCCGAGGCATGTAGTACAAGGTTGTGGGATTCACTATCTAGGTTTTACTCCCCTGGCGTGGGCTCCCTTGTCAAACCTATTAAGCAACCTCAGGGTGTCCGCCCAGCCTCCAGTCGAAGGGACCCCCGAACACACACAAACCCGGGCCGCCTGTTGGGGACAAAGACATGCCAAGGGTGTCCAGTCCGCCCAGCCCGCGGGTGCCCCACTCCGAAACTAAAGCCCAGGTGTTAATTCCCCAGTGATTCTAACCCCCACACAGAGTTCCCAGGATTAAGTCTGATGAATCCAGGTCCCTCCTCCCCCAGGCCCCAGGGGCAGATGAGCCCTTGGCCACCGCCCCTCCAGTTTCCTGCAGACCCAGCAAACAAAAGGCTCGGGAAGAGAGGCAAGGCCGAGCTGGGCGCCCTTCCTGCGGGAACAGCTGATGGAGCAAAATGGCCCAGGAGGGAGCAAAGGGGCGGGATGAAATTCCAAGGTTCCTGGAAGACAGACAGCAGCGG
This sequence comes from Loxodonta africana, assembly GCF_030014295.1. Classification (NCBI taxonomy): domain Eukaryota; kingdom Metazoa; phylum Chordata; class Mammalia; order Proboscidea; family Elephantidae; genus Loxodonta; species Loxodonta africana. Next base: position 88,338,593 of record NC_087353.1, on the reverse strand, counting down.
GAGGCAAGACTCCTGGATTCTGGGATGGGGGGGAGTCCAGGGAACTGGATATGGAGGGCCCAGGCAGGATACCTGAGTTTGCTACGAGATTCCTGCTGCCCTTGTAGGGGGTGATGTCAGCCTCAGGGAATGGAGGGGCACTGGGGTACAGGTGAGCCCTCTGGCCCCTGGAGTTGGAAGGGTGGGAGCTGGCAGAAGCCTGAAGCCCTGCGTCATCTCCTCTGGGACCCAGACTACCACCCCCTGGCCTGACCTGCTACCCTCCTGTGCTTGCCCCACCCAAGCCTGGCTTCCTGCTCCTCCCCAAATGCAGATCTTTCCCTGCCAAACTCCTAACAAACTCCTAACTAGCCTAGGGGCTTCTTGTGCCTTCTGGACCTGGGGTAGCCTAGCTTCCAACCATGCATAGTCCTTATATTCCCTAATAGAGCCAGTCTCCTGCCTGCCCTGTCCCCCATTCCTGTCAAAGATGCACAATGACAAGGAAAAGGCCACATCCAGTTGGGGGGGGGGATGCTGGCATGGGGGGTGCTTGGCCTCATATCCTGTCAAGCTGCCAGGGGAAGAGAGGAAACAAAAGACTTCCCCCTGCTGGGACAATGAGCCTCCCACCACCTCTCTCCCCACCCTCCTCCTCCCCCGCTCCTAAGCTCCAGCCCCCAGCCCCTCTGCCTCGCTCCTGTCCACCTCCATGCCCTCTGGTACCCCTGGTATCTGCTGTGACCTCTGCCCTTTTCCCTTCCCCCATTCCTATCAGTGCAGGGTGATACTTCTAATCCTAGCTGCTTCTGTCATTTCCCTGCTATTCTACCAGTGATCAGGGTCTCTTCTTCTAACCACCCCCCTCCCCAAGCACCAAGATTGGTGCTGGGTAGGGAAGGTTCCATTGAATATTAGCGGTAAATCACACCCCTTTAATGACTAATGAAAAGGAGAGGTTTAGCAAAAGAAAGACTCCAAGGAAGAGAGAGGGGAGTGCCTCCTGCCTGTCCTGGGTCCTACCAGAATGGCGAGGGAGAAGAAGGACCTGAAGGGTGGTCCAGGTTCTTGGAGATGGGGCTGGAAGGTGTCCTGGATGCTGAGTGCAGTGGAAGAACACTATGGTGAGGTCAGGCTGACCCTGCTGACTATTAGCTGGTACATTTGACTGGTCACTTAACCTTCTAAGCCTGTCTCTTCTGCTTTGAAATGGGTGTCATAATAATGCCCATCCTGCCTCTCTAACAAGGTTCATATGATGAATTGAATACAATAATGTTTATTTGAAAAAGAAAAAAATGAAGTTGTAAAGCTTTCTTCAGTGTTTTCTTGCCAGTCTATACAGTGTCCTCCACACCCCTCATCCCCACCCCTTCCACACACAGCTTCCATCACCATCATATGCTGATAACTGCCAAACTTGTATCTCCAGACAAAACTGCCTTTGATTTCTGGATCTGCTGCCTGGATGGTGCACCAAAAAAAAAAAAAACCCAGTGCCATGGAGTCGATTCCGACTCATAGCGACCCTATAGGACAGAGCAGAACTGCCCGTTAGGGTTTCCAAGGAGCACCTGGTGGATTTGAACTGCCAACCCTTTGGTTAGCAGCTGTAGCACTTAACCACTATGCCACCAGGGTTTCCGGATGGTGCACAGGGATATCAAATCCAGCATGTCCATTATCCTCTTCTCCCATATTCCACTGCACTAGTTCCTATCTAGCTGCCCAAGTCTGAAACCTAAGTCATTCCTGATTTTTCTCTCCCTCACCCCCACAGCCAGGCTCCAAGTCCTGCCTACTTTAGCTCCTTAACATTTCTTGAATCCTCCCCAACTCCCACACACATATACCCCTGTGTTGGTTCAAGAGCTCATTGTTATTTGGAGAACTACAATTGATTTCTCTGCCTTCAGCCTTGATCCCTTTCAATACATTCTCCAAAATTGTACAAGTGAGATCTTTCGATACAAATTTGATGATGTTACTTCTTTGCCTAAAATGCTTTGGTGGCTCCCAAGGAGTTCTGGGCAAGCCCACTCTCCTGGGAGGGTCCTGCAATGACCAAGGCTGGGCCTGGCTCACCTTTCCAGCTCATCACTTGTCCTGGCATCATGAACTCTGAAAGGGGACAACTCACTGTGGCGATGCTTTTCTATGTGCTGCTCCTTCTGCCTTTAAAGCCCTTTCCCATGGAATTTCTCTAGGACACACCCAAACAGCGCCGCCTTCTCCAAAAAGCCATCCGTGAACCCCTAGTGTTTCCCTGGCATTCCACAGGACCCTCGGCAGGGCTCCACTTATGCTCAGCACTTAGCCTCCTGTGCTCTGTTGAGGTTTCACAGCTATTTCTAGCCCTAGGCTGTCAAGTCTGGAAGAGGAAACAAGATGGCTTTGTGTCCTCAGTCCTGGCCCATAATAAGTGCTCAATAAGTAATTGCTGAATAAATTAAAGGCTAATCAATTCAGGAGTAAGTAGTCAACAAATATTAATTGAGCACTTACTATGGCCTGGGCCTGCACTGGACTTAGAGAAGTGAACAAAACATGTTGTACTTGTTGAAGGGTAGTAACCCGTACTCTGATTAAAGTAAAATTGAGAGATTTATTGAAAGTAAAGAGACAGCTCAAGCCAAAGATAGACTGAATTCCACGTGGTGGAATCCAGCAATCCAATATGGTGACTCAGCAGTGACGTTTTATAAAGGGGGGCCAAAGGACATGAAGCACATTACTTGACTAGTATTTACAAACTTAGATCATCAAAAGACATTACTTGATTGGTAGTGGCCATTGTAAGACAGGACTTCCAGTGGTGGGAACTCATGAGGTGATTGGCTTAAAAGGATATATGTATCTTTCTTAAATTGGTTGCAGCATGGTAATTACAATGGTATGTGAAGGGAAGGCCACAGAGTAGTCACGTCATCATTACCAGGCATTCCTATCTTAGAAACAGCACAAAGATGGCTGCCACTAGGGTGAAAATGGAACCAGCAACAAAGGTATCACACCCAAACTTCCTGCTGGCCATTTCAGATCTTACCAGGTGCCTCAATTTTTTAAAAATTCCCTTACACATTCCCTTCTTTTGATCAAGGATTTCAAAAGAAATTCTTTGATCAGTTCACTAACCATTATTCTGAAACAAGGCTTTCTCCTGCAGGAACTTTGCACGTATTTATTCTGGATGACCGCTCATCTAATAAGTCTTTAAGACCTTGGATGCTATGCATGTGAAAAGATTGTTATTGTTAGGTGCCATCAAGTCAGCTCCAACTCATAGTGACTCCATGCACAGCAGAACGAACCCCTTCCTGGTCCTGAACCATCCTCTCTCCTCAGGACCATTCTAGCCATACTTCTTTCAAGACAGATTTGTTTGTTCTTTTGGCAGTCTACAGCACATTCAATATTCTTCATGAACACCCTAATACAAAGGCATCAATTCTTCTTCAGTCTACCTTATTCACCATCCAACTGTCACATGCATATGAGGCAATTAAAAATATTATGGTCTGGGTCAAGTGTACCTTAGTCCTATGTGTGACATCTTTGCTTTTTAACATTTTAGAAGGGTCTTTTGCAGCAGATTTGTCCAAATGTAACATGTTATTTGATTTCTTGATTGTTGTTTCCAGGGGCATTGACTGTGTATTCAAGAAAAATTAGATCAAACTATTAATGGCAGCTATAAATGGTAGTGAAATATTGTGAAAAGTTAGCTGGATGCTATTTGACATCTTCACCATGCCACAGCTTTACCTTCTCACTTCTGTGGTGTCACAGTTTGAGAATTATTGCAGGGTAGACCACATTAGAGGAATAACCTTATATCTGATGGCTTACTCAAGGAGTGGGCTCTAGTTTGTCTGAAATATAAGAACTGTCAGTGTACCTTATTCTTTTCATAAGCATTAAAGGGGTCTTCTGGGTAATGGCATTTGTCAAAAGTTTCATAAAACATTTAATAGTCTGTACGATTATTACAGTGGCAGTGGGTACTATTAATCTGGTTGACAATATGGACTTAATCCATGATTCAGCTCCTGAGGGTAGCCAGCTGAAAATATCTAGAAAAGGGGTGCCTGGAGGTGGAGGTATATGGAGCCCAATAGCCTTCTGACAAATTAGTGTAATGTCTTGTTTTACCTCTCCTGAGGTGTTAATCGAAGTGCAAAAAGAGGTGTTAGCTGTGGCAAAGATTGCTCTTTGTTGGACTAACATGAAATCTAGGGCAATTTGATGATCCAGAACTACTTTGACCAGTGGGCTCAGTAATTTCTCTTGAGCACTGGCAACATCATCTGATATTCCTCCCATGGTTCTGGAGCTGTTACAGACGGGTGTTCTAAATCTCCTATTTCATACCAAGGGAAGAATATCCTCAAAAAACTATAACCTAAACCATGGAAATCCTTTAAGAGGTTCCCTCCATTTCTTCCTTGCTCATTTCTTGGCTGTTTGTCTCTCCTCCTTTCTAATAGTTCCAGGTGGTCAGTCCAATATAAACTCTCCTCATAAGAATGTATGTCTAAAGGGATTCCCATATGGTCTAAAGTACATTGGCCTGTCATGTTCCTACCATCCAAACAGAATAAAGCCCAGGTATAGGATTTGTTTGTTATTTGGATTTGAATTGGCAAAGGTGGAGTACTTTGATCCTTCACATAAAAATCTATATGCATATGGGGCACATATTATGCTGGTCCTGGGTCTTTACCTGGGAGAAGGATGATTTGATTTGCCTGTTCAAGCCAATTCTATATCAAGGAGTTCATGCAAATAGACAATCATCCTAATCTTAGCCAATTCCACACTTGGACACAAAAGGACCTTTTTCATTGTAGACATGCTGTTAAATTTCCTGAAAAAGCCACATGCCAATATTTGGGAGGGACACATGCAATTAAGGGCTCATTTTTACAATCTGAAGAGGAGGTCCAGGATATTTTGGAACACTCTTTAATCTGAGTCAGGTTGAAACATGGGTTCAGTCAGTATCTCAGGAGGACGCCACAATCCCACACTTATGGTTCACATAGAGGTGACGTTAAAACTGGTGGTAGCGGGAGAACGAAGCTATAATTCAGAATGGGAGTATCTAGTGAATCTAAGTTCTCACGTACAGTTTTGGGTACAGGATGACAGATCAAGCATTCAGTAAGATTTGTGGATCATGAAACTGCCTGAGTGAGCTTAATAAAAGCATTGTCATGCCAAGAATTAATGGGAGCTCCAATGAGCAGCAGTATGGGTAGCAAGTTTAAGAAGGGCTTCATAATGGAGAAACACAGCCGAAAAGAAATAAACAAGGGCTACTAGTCATAAGACAGAGTAGAACTGCCCCATAGAGTTTCCAAATAATAGTGACAACAAATTAAACTTCAGCAGTGAAAGCCTTAAAGGAGGATAAATAGAATGTTAATGATAAAAATATACAATGTTACTTCAATATTCATGTGTCTTGCTAAATTAATCTGTGACTGGCATTAATAGCAAGGGTTTGATAGAATACAAGTGGTGGTAACAACTATAAAAATGAGATTAGAATTGAAAACAAAAGAGCTAATATGAATTCCAATTCCAGTGAGGTTATACAAAATACAAATATTTTCTAAAAGTGGTATCTTAGTCATCTAGCACTGCTGTAACAGAAATACCACAAATGGATGTCTTTAACAAAGAAATTTATTTCCTCACGGTAAAATAGGCTAAAAGTCCAAATTCAGGATGTCAGCTCCAGGGGAAGCTATTCATTCTCTGTCAGCTCTGGAGGAAGGTCCTTGTCCTCAATCTTCCCATGGTCGAGGAGCGTCTCAGGTGTAGGGATCCCGGGTCCAAAGGATGAGCTCTGCTCCTGGTGCTGCTTCCTTGGTGAAATGAGGTCCTCCTGTCGCTCTGCTTGCTTCTTTCTTTTGTATCTCAAAAGATTGCCTCAAGACATAATCCAATCTTGTAGATAGAGTCCTGCTTCACTAACACAACTGCCACCCATACTCCCACTCTAACATCATGAGGCAATGGATTGACAACTTATAGGAAAATCACACAATACCGGGTATCATGGCCCAGCCAAATTAATACACACATTTTTGAGGGGACATAATTGAACCCATGACAAGTGGTATTTATAAAAAGTGGTCTGGGTTTTCAGGGAAAGAACATATTAAGACAAGGACTAATGCCCTCAGTCGGAGTCCAGTGATAATAAAAAGGGTTAGGGTAACTAGAAAACAAACTCCTAGTACCTCTACAGCTAAATTTTTTCCATCCCAAAAGTTCGAGTTTATAAAACAAAAAGCTATTTCAAAAGGAATGAGAAGTTATAAATTCAAATTAAGCAAAAATGACTATAATGGTCAGAAGGTGGCACTATAGATGAACTAGGTCATTAAAAGCATCAAAACACCCACAGCTAAAAATTATGATCCCAGTGACTAAGAAAAATTAACAAAGATTTAAAGCCTTCATTTAAACAACTTATTTCAAAGATAAAAATTGGCATAATATAATCACCGTAAGTACCAGGATATAATTCTGCAATCACACATAAAAGCTAACAATACTGTCATGGATCGAACTATGTCTCCAAAAAAATGTGTGTATCGATTGGGCTGGGCCGTGATTCCCGGTGTTGTGTGATTTTCCTATGTGTTGTAAACCCTGCCTCTATGATGTTAATGAGGGAGGATGGGTGACAGTTGTGTTAGTGAGGCAGAATTCAACCTATAGGATTAGATTGTGTCTTGAGGCAATCTCTTGAGAGATAAAAGATAGAAGCAAGCAGAAAGACAGGGAGACCTCATACCACCAAGAAACACCTTCAGAAGCAGAGCTCATCCTTTGGACACGAGTCCCTGCACCTGAGAAGCTCCTCGACCATAGGAAGATTGAGGACAAGGACCTTCCTCTAGAGCCGGCAGAGAGAGAATGGCTTCCCCTGGAGCTGATGCCCTGAATTTGGACTTGTAACCTACTAGACTGTGAGAAAATAAATTTCTCTTTGTTAAAGCCATCCATTTGTGGTATTTCTGTTATGGCAGCACAAGATGACTAAGATAAATACTAAACCCCCAAAAATACTAAGATATCAAAAATGATAAAGAAAAAGGCAAACAGTTGAAATTTCACTGCAGGCTGCGTAACCAGTTTCAGGTCAGGTCCGGAGATCTTGGGAAAGCAGTCTACCCAGCTGTCATCTGCTTCTCTTCCTGGTGACATTTGAATTTTAATTTCAATCCTTCATGAAGCTCAACAATCCATTTGGGGACTGGGGCTTTCTTCAGTTGAGATAAATGAATCCAAGTCTTAAACTAAAAAAAAAAAAAATTTTTTTTTTTTTTTCCCTGTAATTTAGCAGCAGAAGAATTAGTGAGAAGGACTAAATAAGGGCCTTTCCATTGAGGTTTGAGAGAATCTTTTAACTGGTATCTTTTCCAGTAAACATAATCTCCAGGTTGAACATTAGGTAATTTAGATATTTCTTGCTTTTGATTATCAAATGCTTCTTTAACTTGTGCTAGCAAGTGGCCATCTAAGATGTATCAGTTGGTTTCAACCCACCTGGAGCAAAGGAGAATGAAGAACACCAAAGACACAAGGTAATTATGAGCCCAAGAGACAGAAAGGGCCACATAAATCAGAGACTACATCAGCCTGAGACTAGAAGAACTAGATGGTGCCCAGTTATAACCGATGACTGTCCTGATGGGGAACACAACAGAGAATCCCTAATGGAGTAGGTGAACAGTGGGATGCAGACCTCAAATTCTCGTAAAAAGACCAGACTTAATGGTCTGACTGAGACTAGAAGTGAAAACCCCAATCAACACCCCTTCCCCCCACTTTCTTTGTCTTGCTAACCACAAGCTTGTTTTGAGCAACATTTTTCAGAAAGTCGAAGCAGGTAGTGGCTCCATCCACCGAACTAGCCCAAGCTACACCTTGAAGCATGCACAGATTGGAGAGATCATGTCCTTCAACCCACCCCAGACCCTATTGTCACTGGAAAGATCGATATTTCCCAGCCCATGATTTCACCCGGTTCCATTTTAGAAGCGTGGAGTCCCACTACACGCACATCCGATAGAAGATGATTTAATATCCGGACCTCCAAGCATGGGCGTGGGAAGGCTAGGGGCAGAAAGTTCCAGGTACCAAACCCAACCCCGAACGCCACTAGAAACAAAAAGCTCCCCAGCCCCCTTAGACGGTGAGCACATGGCCTTATGGTTGCTAGACCCTACGTTACTCCTAGTCTGCGCAGACAATAAATTTCCACTTTCTGTTTCCCTTGCAACTGGTGGTGTGGCTTCCACCTTATTTTGATCAGCTAATAGGACAGGACAAGAACCCTCATTTGGTTACAGAAGGATCCTGGAGGTTATGGTCCCCGGACCTTCTGTTAGCCCAAGACTGGAACCATTCCCAAAGCCAACTCTCTAGACAGGAACTGTACTGGGCTATAAGATAGAAAATGATACTGGTGAGGATTGAGCTTCTTGGCTCAAGTAGACACATAAGACTATGTGGGCAGCTCATGTCTGGAGGGGAGATGAGAAGGCAGAGGGGGACAGAATCTGGCTGAATGGACACAGGGAATACAAGGTGGCGAGAAGGAGTGTGTTGTCTCATTAGGGGGAGAGGAACTAGGAGTACATAGCAAGGTGTATATAAATTTTTGTATGAGAGACTGACTTGATTTGTAAACTCTCACTTGATGCACAATAAGAAAAAAAAAGCTTTAACTCATGTAAAGTATTCTTTAGAATAGTGGATCAAAGATTTACAATATCGAAACAAATTAGATTGAACTAAATTTAGATCAGGGCATGTCACCCAACGGGGAAGGTCATTGGCCATCCAGAGATAATTTCATGAGAAGTTAATTCGTGAGGTCCAAACGGAGTGATTCTTAAATTTAAAGGACCAGAGGCAGCTCCTTAGTCCAAGGCAATTGTAAGGATTGGAAAGTTTGGCTAGTTGAGTTTTGATTATACCATTAGTTCTTTCAACTAGACCAGAGGATTGAGGGTGGTAAGGACAATGAAATCTTAGAAAAATGGGAAAATTTTTACATATTTCCTAATTATTTGTCCAGTAAAATGTGTTCCTTGATCACTAGAAAGAATCCTTGGGGCTCCACAAGAGGGATAATGTTCTCTAGAAGTTTCTTAGCCCGATACGCAGCAGTAACTCAACGACTGGAGAAAGCTTCTACCCAGTGAAAGTCTACAAATCATTGCTAACACAAACTGGTAACCACTTGATGGGGGGAAGTTGAATAAAATCAATCTGCCATTCAAGCATTGGTCCTGATGGCAGGGAAAATCTCCCAGGTGGAGCTTTATAAGGTTTGCCTGAATTAAATTGAGAGCAAATGGAACATTTGGAAGCCTCTTGCTCAGTGGCTTCATGAAAATGCCCCACGAATATTTCTTTAAAATTTCTGTCATCTTATCTCATGCCAAATGGGTATTCATGGGCAATGGCTCATGTATAGGGACTTGCAGGGATTTGGGGAGAACTAAGTTCTCATTGGGTCCTATCCATATCCCAGAGGTGGAACATTGGGAGCAACCATGTTTTTTCTGTTTCTCAACCTTCTCACGTGGGGGCGATTTTTGATGTTCAAATAAATCCTTTAAGGCAATTCCTCCAGGCCTAGAGGGGTTCTCTATAAGCATGTTAAAATGTTGTTCATCATCTAAGACAGTGCCCCAATGCTAGGGACCACATATAACTGTTAAAAGCTTGTGAGGACTTCTCAGAATATACCCTAGAGAAATAAGAGCCTTCACACAAACAGATATATGCACACCCATGTTTATTGCAGCTCTGTTTACAATAGCAAAAAGCTGGAAGCAACCAAGGTGTCCATCAACAGATGAATGGATAAATAAATTGTGGTATATTCACACAATGGAATACTACGCATCGATAAAGAACAGTGACGAATCTGTGAAACATTTCATAACATGGAGGAACCTGGAAGGCATTATGCTGAGCGAAATTAGTCAGAGGCAAAAGGACAAATATTGTATAAGACCACTATTATAAGATCTTGAGAAATAGTATAAACTGAGAAGAACACATACTTTTCTGGTTATGGGGGGGGGAGGGAGGGAAGGTGGGAGAGGGTTTTTTACTGATTAGTTAGTAGATAAGAACTGCTTTAGGTGAAGGGAAGGACAATACTCAATACATGGAAGGTCAGCTCAACTGGACTGGACCAAAAGCAAAGAAGTTTCCGGGATAAACTGAATGCTTCAAAGGTCAGCGGAGCAAGGGCGGGGGTTTGGGGACCATGGTTTAAGGGGACTTCTAAGTCGATTGGCAAAATAATTCTATTATGAAAACATTCTGCATCCCACTTTGAAATGTGGCGTCTGGGGTCTTAAATGCTAACAAGTGGCCATCTAAGATGCATCAATTGGTCTCAACCCACCTGGATCAAAGGAGAATGAAAAACACCAAGGTCACACAATAACTAAGAGCCCAAGCGACAGAAAGGGCCACATGAACCAGAGACCTACATCATCCTGAGACCAGAAGAACTAGTTGGTGCCCAGCCACAACCGACGACTGCCCTGACAGGGAGCACAACAGAGAACCCCTGAGGGAGCAGGAGATCAGTGGGATGCAGACCCCAAATTCTCACAAAAAGACCAGACTTAATGGTCTGACTGAGACTAGAGGAATCCCGGCGGTCATGGTCCCCAAACCTTCTGTTGGCCCAGGACAGGAACCATTCCCGAAGACAACTCATCAGACATGAAAAGGACTGGACAGTGAGTAGGAGAGAGATGCTGATGAAGAGTGAGTTACTTGTATCAGGTGGACACTTGAGACTGTGTTGGCATCTCCTGTCTGGAGGGGGGATGGGAGGATAGAGAGAGTTGGAAGCTGGCAAAAATGTCACGAAAGGAGAGACTGGAAGGGCTGACTCATTAGGGGGAGAGCAAGTGGGAGTACGGAGTAAGGTGTATATAAACTTATATGTGACAGACTGACTTGATTTGTAAATGTTCACTTGAAGCTCAATAAAAGTTAATAAAAAAAAAAGCTTGTGAGGAGCATTAACAGGATTGAAATAAGGGAGAGCATGATCTTTAAAACTATGAGAAAAAAGCATAGTCTACAGTGACAGAAAAATCTCCCCACCAACAGGCTTCTAAATCCCTGATTTGTTCATGTGTCATTATTCCTATATTATCATGCCAGTAGTTTTGAACCATAGGAATATGTAAGCATTCTGACAAAACGAATTTTTTATTAGGCCCTATCCACAATCCAGTGGTTGGATTCTGATGACAGCTAGTCTGTTTCCATTCCCTAATTTCCTCTGTCAGAATTAACTGTTGATATTTAAAAAGTGATTCTGAAATCTCTTTTGGGTCAAATTTCAGTGGACAATATTTTACAGGTGCCATATTTATGGGTGTCCTAGGTATTCTATTACTGTTATCTATTCATTTTTGTCATGATCACAAGTGGAATTATCATGGCCATGACTGAGAGTGGCATCTTTAAAGGGTGACTAGGAAGCAACTTGTTTAGCTGCTCTATCAGCTATTTCATTTCGTTTGTGGAGCTCCTTTGGGTCCGTGGGACTGGATTTTAACTACAGCAAACTCAGAGGGGAACAAAAGGGCTTCTAAGAGGTTGCTACTAAGGGCCCAGTTTTAATTTGGGTCCCAGAAGAAGTTAGGAAGCCCCTTTGTTTCCATAACATGCCAAAATCATGAATAACTCCAATACATACTTGGAATCTGAATAAATAGTTACTGACAGTCCAGAAGCCAGTTTGCAAGCCTTCGTGAGTGCAATTCAGCTTGCTGACCTGAAGCAAATTCAGGAAAGGTGCTACTTTCAAAGACCTCGGTTGAGGTAGTCATGGCATATCCTCCCTGGTAATCAGACCTGGTATGTTCATGTTTTAAATATGACTCATCAAGAAATGGAACTAAATCAGAATTCAATAATGGGGTTTCTTGTAAATCTGGTCTAGGAAACAAAAGCTGTTTGGTAACATTTAAGCAATTATGGAGTGGATGGTCATCATTATCAGGTAAAGACAGCGATGTAGCAAGTTACAGTATAAAACAACAACAACAAAAAAACCAAACCCAGTGCCATCAAGTTGGGTCTGACTCATAGCGACCCTATAGGAGAGAGTAGAACTGTCCCATGGAGTTAGTTACAGCATATAACTAAATATTAAAAGCAGCCAAAAGGAGAACTTCATAAGAAGTCAGCCTGCTGGCTAACAGATGTTCAGTAAGCGTTGAATTTAAAATGACTGACATTGCATGAGGGACATAAACATCAAGATTTCCTAAAAACATATCTGCTTTGGTTTCAACTAGTTTAGCAGCTGCAGCAACTGCTCTAAGGCAAGGGGGTAGCCCTTTGCAATGGGGTCCAGCTGGATGCTATAATAACCAATGGGTATCTGTTGTCGTTCATGTTTTTGAGTAAGGACTTCTAGAGCATTCCTGGAAATCTCATGGACAAAAAGTGAAAAGTCTAAATTTATAATTAGGAAACCCTAGAGCAGGAGTGTTAATTAACGCCTCTTTTAGTTGAGTGATGGCCTTTTGGCCTTCCTCAGAGAGCTGGAAGGGGTCAGGCTCTGAACTCTTTAGATAATGGTAAATAGATTGAGCCAGCAAAGAAAAATCAAGTATCCAAGTTCTGCAATAGCTGCAGAGTCCCAGAAATCCTCTTAACTGTTTCTTGGTAGTAGGGACAGGATAAGCTAACACGGTTTCATTTCTTCTGGGGTCTATAGTGACCACTTTTGCTGAAATAATATGTCCCAGGTACTTAACAAAAGATTGGGCCAACTGTTATTTTGCTCTGGAGGCTTTGTGACCACCCCTGGCCAAATGTTGTAACAACAGTACACTATCAGTAAGACATACCTGTTGAGAGTTAGAACAGACTAGTAAATCATTCACATATTGTAATAATGTAGACCCCTCAGTGAACTGTAAAGTCTGTAAATCAGCATGTAAAATCTGAGAAAAATAAGTGGGGGACTCGGTAAAACCTTGAGACATGACAGTCCAGATAAATCATTGGTCCCCCCAAGTGAAGGCAAACAAATATTGACTGCCTGGATGGGCTGGAATACTAAAAAAAAAAAAAAAAAAAGAAAGAAACAAAAAAGCACTGCCAAGATTAACTACTGTAAACTGAGTCACTTCAGAACAAGCATTAGCAAGGAGTAGGTGAGTGTTGGGAACTACGGGGTATCTTGGAATTACTATACAGTTAATAGCATGTAAGTCTTGTACAAATCTCCAGTCCCAATTTTTGGGTTTCTTAACTGAGAAAATTGGACTGTTGCAAGGACTGGTCCAAGGAATTATTAAGTCTTTAGCCAAAAAGTTTTGAATTATAGGAAGAAGCCTTCCATAGCTTCTTGTTTTAAAGGGTATTGAGAAATTTTAGGTAAGGGTTTGTAGGTACGTTTTTGAATTTTAATGGATTCAGTTGATAGGACCCGACTAACATCAGTAGAAATAGTGGCCCATAAACTTTCAGGTACAGAAAGACATTCCATAGAATTGGGTAAAGTAGGGGAATGACCTTGAAGTTGTAAGCTGAGTGCTTGTAAACAGCAATAAGCTTCTTAACTTATTTTGTCTCACAGAATCTATCTGTTGGTTGGCTTCAGACAAGTGTAGTAGCATTTCTCCTGTTCCTGAAAATTTTATTTGGCAATTCCATTTGGATAACAGATCTCTTCCTACTAAATTTACTGGAGTGTCTAAGCTGAGCAAAAAAAGGTGCACGTCCTCTGTAGGACTTAAAGAGACATAAGCAGGCTGGGAATGGGTTAAAATCTGTTCTTGATTAATGACCTCCACAACTCTTGAGGTCTTATTACTCTGGGGCAAGGGCTTTTGTAAATTTGTGGGATTTATTGCAGACAAGGTAGTACCTGTGTCAATCAAAAATTTACATGGTTCTCCATTTATTTGAATAGTAGTTTCTCCCTGAGAGTTTAGTGCTACCATAGGAAAAGCCTCTGATTTGGTCCCAGAGCCCCTTCATTCTATTTGCTTCTGGGCTACATCTGGTGTTAGGTTGCCCAATTCATTTTTTAGGTTTAAACATTCCCTTTTAAGATGTCCAAAGTTTTTACAGTAGTAACAAGCAAGGAGCAAGTCTTAGCTATATGTTGGGTGGACCTGTTCTGTGGGGAAATTCTTTTGAGGTTGGGTCTGTAACTGCTGTAATTGCAAGGCCATAAATTGATTTTGTTTAGCATTAGCTCTCTGTTCAGCTTCCCTAGACTTTTGTTTAAGAGTTTGAGACAGCTTATAGACTAGAGAGCTAACTGTGAAATTTTTTCATTTTCCCAATCTAATTTTCTGTGTTTGGCTAACTCAGTGAGCTCTGGATGGAGGCCATTGACAAAAAGGGAATTGAAAGCAATATGGGATCCAGACTCAAAAACTAGAGGATTCTCGAAAAACTTTAGTCAAATGGCCCCTATAATCAAAAACATTTTCATCTTCATTTTGTTTGTAACTCTGAACTGTGGTCCAATCTATTTTTCAGGGGAAAACCTTTAGGATCGCTTCAAAAAAGTTTGTGACACTAATTCTGGTGGAAAAAAAAAACAAAAACAAAACAAACCCAGTGCCGTCGAGTTGATTCTGACTCATAGTGACCCTATAGGACAGAGTAGAACTGGTATGTGCTGTTAACTCCATGCCAGGGACATTAGGCCAGATGGTTAGGGATTCTGTAGGAGTTTTCCATCAAGCCTTTCCAGCCACCTTTGAGTGTCACCTGGTCCTATCAGTGAATTTATTAGATATATGTATCTACCAGACCAGGTTCATAGGCATCAGCTAAGATTCTAAATTCTTGAGTGATTTTGTGAGAATCTTCATGAAGGTTAGGAAATTCCTTAACAATAGCACAAACTTCTGCTTTTGACCAGAGAACAAAAGTAACTTGTGGTGGTTTTTGAGCCTCTTCAGGGAATTTAATTTTAAAAAGCATTTCACAAACAGGTTTTACTTCTTCTGGAGATTCCTTGAGGTAATAGGTAAGTTCAGTAGGGGGGTTTTCAGTGGAGTAGGTAGGTAAAGAGGGGTTTGGGAGAGTAACTGCTGGAGGGCCAGAGGCAAGGAAGGGTGCCAGGTGTTGGAGACTGGGGGTGGACTACAGGTGCCAGGGACTTCATCATTTTGAGAAAGGGAGCCATTTTGGGAAAGGGAGCTATTTTGGAGAGGAAGGATATAGGAGCTGTTGCTGGGGGAGTAGTTATTGAGGTTACAGCACTCTGACACTGTAATTCTTTAATTTGTTTAGCTTGTTTCTAAATGGTCTCCTGCAAGGAGGCAAATTTAGCATTGTGATTTCTTTCAGAAGCTTCCAAGTACAAGTTAAAAAATGCTTACTGTTGCTTTAGTTTTATTCATAAGTCCTTAGCCTCTAATCTACTGAGCAGAAAATTCAACTTAGTTAACTCAAATGGCCCCACAATAGCCATTGATCCTTTAAATTTCTCTCCATAAGTGCATGCCAGACTAGAACGGGGCCATAATGTTTAGTCTTATAATCATAATCTGTAGGAGTTCCTTCAGGGGGTCCTGCTTCAGCCTTGCACATGACATTTCCCATATTATGGAGAAAACTGCAAGTATTAAAGACCTAAATGCGTGTGAAAATCTTATGGTCCACCAGAAAGAAAAGGGAGTTCAGTGAAATATACTGGCCATGAGCTGGCAGCCCCAGCAAACTTAATTTGGTAATGAACCCAGCAAGATGCTCAGGAGATGAGTAGAAAATGAAAATATAGAAAAAAGAGAGCTAATAAATCTCTCAAACAGCCACCTTAGCAATAAGCAGAGCCTTCAACCTGAGAGGCTTACTTCCAGCAAACCTGGAGAATTTGAGGAGATATTTCTGGGCACAAGGGGCCCTTGCTAGTACCAGGGTAAGCTGGTTCCACGACTTCCTGGGAATGCATAAATAATATGCTTTCAGAATCCTGCTAACTATACCAATGAATGTCGAAGAGTAATAACTGGTGCTCTGATTAAAGTAAAATTGAGAGATTTCTTGAAAGTAAAGAGAGAGCTTGAGCTGGAGATAGAATGAATTCCACATGAAGGAATCCAGCAATCCAATATGGCAACTTATTGATGACATTTTACAAAGGGGGGGACAAAGGACATGACACACATTACTTGACTGGCAATTACAGGCTTACATCATTAAAAGGCATTACTTGATTGATACCCATAAACTTGATTGATAGTAGATCATTATAAGGCAGGACATCCTGTCACAGGAAGTCATATGGTGATTAACTTAAACAGACACAGATATCTTTCTTAGATTGGTTACCCAGCACCCCCGAGTCAATTCCGACTCACAGTGGTCCTACAGGACAGAGTAGAACTGCCCCAGAGTTCCAAGGAGCGCCTGGCGGATTTGAACTGCTGACCCTTTGGTTAGTAGCCATAGCACTTAACCACTATACCACCAGGGTTTCCTTACAGTGTGGTAATTACAAGGGTATATGATGGGAGGGGAGGTAGCAGAGTAATTGTGTCAATCATTACTGGATATTCCTCTCTTAGAAACGCCATGAAAGATGGCTGCTGCTAGGGCGAAAATGGAACCAGCAACCAAGGAATCACATCCAAATCTCAAGCCAGCCATTTCAAATCTTATCAGGTACCTCAATTTTTAAAAAATTCCCTTACACATACCTGCTTTCATGAAACTGAAAACCATATACAAGTACATATACAATCAGTAATTAATAAAGTCTAAATCCATGTGTCTACTACACCTTTGCATGCAACAAGTTCAGCTAGGTTTGTGGTGATCAGACAGGGGTGGATTTAGGTTTAGTGGGACCTGAAGTTTATACAATTTAGAGAACCCTCTTTTAAAAAAAAAAAAAAAAGTAGAAAATTATGAATATAAAATTAAGTCCAAAAGTTAATGTTTAGGTTGAGAAAATGTTACAAATGTAACAAATCCAATCAAAAAAATCCAGAAAAATAATATTTGTAGTAAATCACTGCCCAACACACTTCTACAGTACTTTTAGCTCCTATCTTTTTCTTAGATGTACATATACTTTTTGATCACCTCTTTATATAATAACAATTTGGTAACATTTTCTATTCTCTATATCTCAGTCTTTGCTCTAGTATGGCTGATTAACTTTTTTCTTTTATTATTGAGAGTTTACAAACATTTCTTTGAACTTCACAACTCATTACTGATAATGTCAAAACTTTTAAAACACTTCTTATGTTTCTTTTCACATAAGAGCTGTAAGGTTTCAAGCCATTTCACATCTTCTCATGCTGTGACTCACTTGAAAAACCATTTATATTTTCAATACTCACTGCTCAAGGCTGTGAAAGAAGCCAGATAAGTGAGGGGTACTGAACCCAACTTTGTGAGAGTCAAGGTAAACTCAACCCTGGGCCTGACACGGTTAGGTGGGCCAGAAGAGGGGAGGCGGGATGTAGGAAGAGGAAGAACAATTTACATAATTTACGATGAAAAGGGATGATTCATTGTTTTTATTACATATAGTAAAAGTCCTAACTACAAAACTGCTCAAAACGGCTGTAGCAATGTGAAAAGCAAAAAATACAACTCACTGGCTGTTCAAGGATGTCCACACAAGTACTGGCAGGAAGCGTGTGCTGGCAGCAGATTGATAGTGGACGAGGAACAGGGGTGATGCCTAACATTTGGGGTGGGGGGACAGTGAAATGTTCTAATAATGAGGAAAGGGAGGGCCCCGAGATTTGTTTGGGTGGCAGGGATGCTCACCTGTGTAATTAATATCCACTGGAGTCGCTTGCCTGGGAAGTGGTCCTGTGTGGTCTGAGGGTTGAGGTAACAACCTCATATCCAGAGGACAGACCTCACACTTTCTGAGCATTAGAGTAAAAATCTCATATGTCATCTCCATGGAAAGAGGAAACGATAGGATTTCTACCACAGTATGAGATCTTTAGAGTGCGTGGGTAGTACAAACTGTGAACACAGGACTGATAATGAAAATGTTGGAAGTTCCAATCCACCTAGAGGTACCTTGGAAGAAAGGCTTTACCATCTACTTCTGAAAAACCAACCACTGAAGACCCTATGGAGCACGGTTCTACTCTGACACACACACAGGGTATCCATGAGTCAGAGCTGACTTGACGGCAACTGTTTTTTTTTCGAGGGGCATTGGTGGTTTAATAGTAGAATTCTCACCTTCCATGTGGGAGACCAGAGTTTGATTTCCAGTCAGTGCATCTCAAGTGCAGCCTGTCGTGTCAGTGGAAGCTTGTGTGCTGCTATAACACAGACTGGGTTTCAGCAGAGCTTCCAGACTAAGACAGACTAGGAGAAAAGTCCTGGGGATCTACTTCTGAAAGTCAGCCGATGAAAACTCTGTGGATCACAATGGTCTGATCCACAACTGATCACAGGGATGGTGCAGGACCAGGCAGCACTTTGTTCCATTGTGCATGGAGTTGCCTTGAGTCAGGGGCCAACTTGAGGACAGCTAACAATGACAACATAAGATCTTTGAGACTAAGAAACATGTTTTACAAATCTCATTCTACATGTTTTACAGAGTGATCAGCTGGCACATAACCAAACCCATTGCCAGTGATTTTTTTCTGACTCATAGTGACCCTGTAGGACAAAGTAGAACTGTTCCATAGGATTTCCGAGTAGCAGCTGGTGGATTTGAACGGCCAACTTCTTTGTTAGCAGCCATAGCTCTTAACCACTGCACCACCAGGGCTCCAGCTGGCACATAATAGATGTTTAATAAAGGTTTTTGTGTTCTTTTATTCCTGGTGGTGTAGTGGGTAAGTGCTATGGCTGCTAACTAAAAGATCGGCAGTTTAAATCCACCAGGCGCTCCTTGGCAACTCTATGGGGCAGTTCTACTCTGTCCTACAGGGTTGCTATGAGTCAGAATTGACTCCACGGCAAAGGGTTTGGTTTGGTTTGTACTAGGTACTAGGAACTGGATGACATGCTGGGAGGCGGGGCCTGATGACCCCACCGTATGGGACAAACTGGGCATTTTCTAACCTAGAGCACCATCAGCCCTCTGGTGAGGGGGCCTGGTCCCCAGGAGTCAGATATACAGGTGAGCTGTCACCCTCCTCACAACTGCTGATACCTCTTCACCTCTCTCCCCACCAGCCTCATTTCTTTGAAATTGCCCGTCTCCCCACCATTTGGGCCATGTTTCTCACCTCCCTGCCTCCCCTAGTCCCCATGATAAACTGCATCCCCACCAAATGAAAAGTTCAAGAGACCAAGGGCCTGAAGGGGTTGAGGGCAGAGCCTGGGAGGGGAGAGAAGACACAATTTCTAGAGGCTAGAGAATCAGGGGTGCTGACTCTCTGGGGAGGAGGGGGTGGATAACCTGGAGAGAGACGCCGAGTAAGTAAAGGGGAGACTGGGTTTAGAGCAGGTTGGTCAGGAGGGAGGTGGGGATTCCCAGCCTCAGCTTGGGCTGTCTGGCTCCAGAGATGCCGGCTGTTTCCTGCCCTCGGTGACCCCCCCACCCTAGAGCAGGACCCAGGCAGGGCAACGAGGAAGGCCAGGGGTGTGGGGAGCACCTCTTGTGACAGGAAGATAAGTGCGCTGGGACAAGAGGTCATTGCAGGCCTGGCTGTCCTTTTTGGAGGGTTGGAGGCACTTGGCAGCTCCCCAAGCATCTCGAGACTCCTCCTTCCCTCTTTCTCAGCTCCACAGCTCCTCCAGATTCTGGCCGCCTAAATCACTTTCAGAATCTAAGCCGTTTCCTTCCAGACCTTCCACAGGCAACTCCTGTAGTGATCCCCATACACCCCACGCCCACGCTTTAGGTGCCCTGCAGGAGAAGGGGGCTGGTGGGAGGAGCGCTGCTTTCCTGGACCCTCCCCGTTAACTGATAGGACTGGGGTGGGGGGTGGAATTGGCAGTGAAAGGAAGGGCCCCTCCCAGCCATCCCGAGGGCCCCCAGGAGCCAGACAGGAAACAGCTCCAGGAAAGACAGCAGAACCAGCCACAGCGACGCCCCCCCGGGGTCAGGGCTGCTGGCAGCGGGAGAGCCCCCTACAAGCGCGAGAGTGAGAGGGGAGTGATTTGGAAGTCGGTACCCTTCGGATCTACACGACCTTTTACTTACCCTCACTTCGTCGACTTTTCTATATTCTTTCTCTCAACCCATTTGCCCCTTATCCTCCCCGGTTGCGCGCACAGTAGGTCCCTACTACCTACTGTTTATTGGAAGATTGCGCGAAGCTTTACTCCAGGGTTATCTAAACCAAGTTCACTGCCTCGGGGCCTGCTGGGCGACTCTCCATCATCAAAAGCTTCTAGCCCTTTCTCTTTCCCTCCAAAGTCCCCTGCACCAACGAGAGGGTAGTGGGAATCCAGGGTTGGAATCTGAAGTCCGCAGGAAGTTCAGAACTGGCTTTGTGTGTGTGGTGCACATTTTCGCGCACGCCTGCGCGGCCCTCAATGTCGCTGGATGTGTTTCTCCGCTCCCTCGTGTCTGCTGGGTTCGGACCTGCCACGGAGGGCCCCGGCCCCGGCCCCGATACGCGGTATCCCGGGCCAGGCGCACGGCCACTGAGCACGTCTGGGCGGCCCCCGGGCTCTTTGCCCGCCGCCCCTCCCCCTTCTCCAAACTTTCTCCCAACTTCCCGACCTGCTCCGCTCGGCGCCCCGCTCGCTTTCCTCATGAATTATTCAGCAGTGCGTGCTCCAATCAGGGTGCCCAGGCCCCCTCGCCGAGCCCGGGTCTGCGGGAGGGGGGCTCGCCACCGCTCCCCGCGCGCCCCTCCCTCCCCGGCCAGGCGCCGCCCGGCCCAGTCCCCGCTTGGCCCAGCCCCGGCCCGGCCCGCCCGACCGAGCGCCGCAGTCTCCCTCCCTCCCGCTCCAGCCCAGCTTGGGCTCCCACCTTCCCCGCCGGCGCAGCGCGCACTCGGCTGGGCGGCGCAAGCACCGCGACTTTAGGGAGGGGGGGAGAGCGCGAGGGCCGGCCCACCCCCAGCCAGCCGGGGCGGGACCCCTAGGCCCCAAAGGGACCCCCGACTTCAGCCACGTCTCGCTCTGCGCTCCTCCGCGCGGCCGCTGCCAGGACGTCCCCCGCCCGCGCGGCGGAGACGCGGGGCCACACCTGGGCGCCGCCGCCGGGTGCCCGGCGCGCCCCGCATGGCCCCGCACTGAGGGCCCGGACGGAGAGTCTCCGGCGGAGAGTCGGCTTCGTACCCGGTCGGGGGGGGGGGTCAGACCTGGGGGGGGCTAGCGCCCCCCAAGCTAGGATCAGATCCAACCGGAGTGAGGCGGCGCCATGGAGCTCCGGGCGCTTCTCTGCTGGGCTTCGCTTGCCGCCGCTTTAGAAGGTGAGTCTGCTTAGGGGCACCCCGCGAATCCTGGGGCCCCCAAAGTTGGGCCTGGGAGTGGAGGGGCTGACCTCTGTCTACTGTCCTGGAACCACAACCCCAAACACTTCTGACCCGTGGTGCTAGAACGGGAGGGGGGCGGGGAGGAGGCGGCCCAGCGGGGGAGTGGAGTTTTCTTTTGTTTGGGAAAGAGATGGAGTCGAGCTCTGTCCCGGGACATTCCCCAACCTCGCCTCCCCAAACGCTTACTCCAAACTCCAAACGGCCCTGGCAGCCTTTCCTTTTCTCCCCACCCCAATCTTCAAAACTCCCCCAAGTTTCTGTTCCACTTCCCACCTCACGCCAAACATGAGGAAACGTTTCTGGACAAGGCAGACCTTCATGCTAGGCCATAAAACCACCCCCGCCCAGTTTCTGAGGGTTCACACCTTGATCTTACAATTCCATTCCCCTCCGCACCAGGCAAGAGGCCCACCTTCTGCACTCACACTGCAAAACTCCCCGACTTCTCTAAAAATCCTAGGGCTTGCTGCAGAGGGTCCCTCTCCCTGTTTTTCCCAGGCTGCACCCCGTCTCTTTAAAAGCCATCTAGACTCCAGACCAGCCTGAGTCCTAGAGAAACTGGCTCTTTATCCAACACTACAACCCAGCAGAGACCGACCTACACAGCCCCCCAAGTCTCACTAACAGCCCAATTACCACCTCTTGCTGCAATCAATGGCAACGGGTTTGGTGTTTTTTTTTTTGTTGTTTTAATTTGGTCTCTCCAAAAGAATATTGTTTTCCATATTCCCCCAAATGTTTCTTCCTTCATGTGTGTCTCTCTCCCCTCCTTATTCCCTTGAGGGGGAGCCAAGAACCCAGCAAGCCCTCCTATGTCCTTAATCTCCATTCAGTGAGCTGCCTCCTCCCTCCTTTCACTGCCTGGAATCAAAGGGGGTCTCTGGGGAGTGGGCCATGGGGGGCTGCTGAAGGGGAGGAATCAAAGGCTGTTAGAAAACCCTTTTCCCCTAGGCTGGGCAGTACTGCTTTGGGCTAGGGATCAAAGACTGGGTGTGGGGAGGGAGCGAGGAGAGGCTTTCCCAGCTCACAGAAAGGAGAAGGGGAAAAACTGGTAGAGGGAGAAAAAAAGGCAAGCAGGAGAAGAAAACCCTGCCAGGATGAAGTATGGTGAGAGGGAAAGAAAAATGCAAAGTGGCAAAGGGAGTAATACTTCCAACTCATTACCCAAGTGCTTTCTAAGCCCTAGGTCTGTGCAAAGCACTTTACAAGTGTTATTTTTCTCATTCCAGTAACCCAGGGGGTTGGAGGTATTCATGGCCCCATTTTACAGATGAAGAGACTGAGACTGAGAGAAGTGATTTATCCAAGGTCATTTGCTGCAGGACAGGTGAAAAGAGGGAGACAGAAAATGGAGCGATAGTTACAGTCGGAAAGGGAAATGGAGACAGAGAGAGACAGGAAAGAGAGGTGAGAAGTAAGAAGACAGAGCTCTAAGAAGGCTTGAGGCAGGCAAGATTGATACAGGGTGAGATAAAGTGAGTGTTCAGAGCTCAGCAGACAGTCCTGAAACAGACAGTGTGTAAATTGGAGACCGGAAAACACTATCCAGGCTGGAACAATGGAGGGTGGAGACAGCTGCCTCTATCCACCCCCTTCCCAGAACCCTGGCATCCTGTCCCCAACCGGCTGGGCTGTCTCCCGCCACCCATGGGGGCCCTGGGACTCACCTCGGGCTGGCCAGGTTCCCCCCGAGCCCCGTGGACACCATTTGGTTCCGGGGAGGAGGCTACATCGCCTGCCCCACCTTCCCTCCTTTCCTGCAACCTCCATGGGGGAGTCCTGGGCCCAGGTGTGGTGCTGGCCCCTTGCTGACTGCCCCAGGCCCCGGCCTCTGCCCCCCACATTGCCTGGCTTCTGAGGGGATTCCTCTACCTGCCCTCCTGCCCTCGCTGCCAAGAGCTGTTGTTTCTCCTAATCCCCTCTTCCACCAGCACCCTATCCCCTCCCCCAATCCAGAGCAGACCCAGGTGTGTTCACCCCCCCAAACACCCCTAAAATCACCTCCCCTTTTTCTTCCCATAACCAAATCCAGATGTGGGGCCTCAGTGGGGGCCAGGGCAGGAACCCAAGCATCCTGGCCTCCAGTACTTCCTCCTCTCCTGGCCAAAGAAAGGCAACTAACTGGTGGGAGAGCCTTGGAGTAGGGGCTGGGGTGTCAGCAGGGCTGTGCTCCAGGCCTGAGCACCACCTCCCAGGAGAAAACCAGGATCTGAAGGACCTGTGTATTTTGTCTAAAAGGGGGTGAGGACTTGGAAGAGGAGTAGAAGTTGGGGGGTAGGGAGGTAGTGACTTTGGTGCAGAGAATGTGGGGCCAGAGGCAGGGAGGGGTGTTCCCCTAGCCAGCAGCCCTTTGCCCTTCTCAGGGTCAGGGCCAGGTCAGGGATCGAATTTTAACCCTTTTCCCTTCCTACAGCAGTGGTCTCTCAATTCAGGAAAGCTTAGACCTTGGAGTTCTGGGTTGATGCTCAGAAAAAGAGGTGAACAAGGAGGGTAGGCAGAGGGTAGGACTTGCTCCCCTCCTTGTCTCAGCTGCCTCCCAAACCCTCTAACTTGGAGCTAGAAGGATCCCCCTATCTCCGTTCCTGGGCTCTGATCTTCCTGGTCTCTCCCCAAGCACTGACTGTCTGTGGGTCTTTTTGTCTTAGAGACCCTACTGAACACAAAATTGGAAACTGCTGACCTGAAGTGGGTGACGTACCCTCAGGTGGAGGGGCAGGTAAGGGCTGGACCCAGGGCCTGGGGCTTGGGAGGGACATGGAGGAGGAGGAATCCTGAGTGGGTGCTCCTCTAAGCCCTTGTTCCTCCGAGGTCCCCCCAATACTGCTGCTCCTTCCTCAATCCCTCCCCACTTGATGAACCCCCTCAGCAGCCGTCCCTTCTGCAGTGGCCCTCTCCCCAGCATCCCCCTTGCTGACACCTGTCCTCACAGTGGGAGGAGCTGAGTGGCCTGGATGAGGAGCAGCACAGCGTGAGGACGTACGAGGTGTGTGACCTGCAGCGGGCCCCAGGCACGGCCCACTGGCTACGCACCGGCTGGATCCCACGGCGCGGTGCAGTCCATGTGTATGCCACGCTGCGCTTCACCATGCTTGAGTGCCTCTCCCTGCCCCGGGCCGGGCGCTCTTGCAAGGAGACCTTTACTGTCTTCTACTACGAAAGCAATGCTGACACGGCCACGGCCCTCACGCCAGCCTGGATGGAGAACCCCTACATCAAGGTGCCTGGGCACCTAGGGCAGGTCATCTAGAGGCTAAGGGACGGCTTTCAAGGCCCCTGGCAGGAAGAGCTGGGGGCTGGGAAGCAGGAGGCTTAAGTTTGGAGAGAGAAGAAGGGGGTCTCCAAGGTGGTGGATGTTGTTAAGTGCCATCCAGTTGGTTCCGACTCATACCGACCCATACCGACCCTATAGGACAAGGTAGAACTGTTCGGTAGGGTTTCCAAGGAGCAGCTGGTGGATTTGAACTGCCAACCTTTTCGTTTGCAGCCAAGCTTTTAACCACTATGCCACCAGGGCTACCTGCAAGGTGGAGCAGCAGAATAACACCCAGCTCCCTGGCCTGGCACCTGAGGAGGCCCAGGCCTCAGGCTGCTCCTCCATCCCACTGTGCTTGGGCCACACTACACTTCTCCCGTTCTCTGGCTCTGCCTGGCCCTTTTACAGCCCCACGCCTTTGCTGGTGCCTTCCCTAGAATGCCTTCTCTCTGCCTTTGCTACCCTGCTCCTACCTGTCTTTTAAGCTCCAGCTCAGAGGTCTCTGTGACGTCTTTGCTGATAATCCCTGCCCTGGGGCCTACATCACTCTATTCATATTCCTGCCCTAGCACTCAGCATATTTTATAATTTATTCGTGTTTCATTCATTTTCGTTTCCATGGCACTGAGTTCAGGGCCTGGCAAAGAGTAGGTGTCAGTAAATGTTTGTACAGTGAGTGAAAAGATGGCAAAGGGGGTGCAGGGCAGGGGCTTGACAGATCATAGGTGCTCAGCAAGTCTTAATAGATAATGTTGGAACATGCAGGAAAGTGCATGTTGGGAAAGGTGGAGAGAAGGTTCCAGAACAGGAACGGAGGAGGCTAGGAAGAGGGTGAGCTGGAAGACATCCTTGGGGAGAGTGGAGGACAGCAGCAGTGAGTCTCTTCCCCATCCTGGCAGGTGGACACAGTGGCTGCTGAGCACCTGACCCGGAAGCGCCCTGGGGCCGAGGCTACAGGGAAGGTAAACGTCAAGACACTACGCTTAGGCCCACTCACCAAGGCCGGCTTCTACCTGGCCTTCCAGGACCAGGGCGCCTGCATGGCCCTGCTGTCCCTGCACCTCTTCTACAAGAAGTGTGCCCAGCTGACCGTGAACCTGACCCACTTCCCGGAGACTGTGCCTCCTGAGCTTGTGGTGCCTGTGACAGGGAGCTGCGTAGCCGATGCTGTACCTGCCCCTGGCCCCAGCCCCAGCCTCTACTGCCGGGAGGATGGCCAGTGGGCCGAGCAGCCTGTCACTGGCTGCAGCTGTGCTTCAGGGTTCGAGGCAGCCGAGGGGAATACCAGGTGCCGAGGTGAGGGTTGGCGACTCCCTTATAAAACTTGCTCCTATCCATAGTGGGGGAACCCTTGGACCCCCAACCCCAGACCCACTTCTTAAATTTCCATTTCGTACATTTTTCATTTCCTTGGCCCTCAGCTAGTGGAGGGCCTGTTTTCATAACCCCCACCGTAGTTCTGAGTTCTTCCTCACTTCTGTATTCTTCCCTCAAACCATTTCCAACTCTTTCTCTTCATTCTGGACGTAGGAGACTGACCTGGGATACAGGATTGTGCTCAGGTTTGGGGCTCAGAGGACAGACAGTGGCATCATGGTCTCAATGCTTGTTTGTTAGGGGGTTTTCTCTAATTTATTGGTATTTGATTTCTTTTTATTATGATTGTGCTTTAAATGAAGGTTTACAGAGCAAATCAGTTTCTTGTTAAACAACGAAAACATATATATTGTTTTGTGGCATTGGTTGCCAACTCCACGACACTTCAACACCCTCCCCTTCTTGACCTTGGATTCCCCATTTTCATTCATCCAGCTTTCGTGTCTGTCCCACCTGCCTTCTTGTTCTTGCCCCTGGGCTGCTGTGTCCATTTAGTCTCGTATACTTGGTTGAGCTACGTGTATTATTGTTTGTTTTCTGGGCCTGTCTAATCTCTGGTTGAAGGATGAACCTCAGGAGTGACCTCAGTCCTGAATTAAAAGGGTGTCCAGGGTCCATACTCTTGGGGTGTTGAACATTTTCTCTAGAACAAGGTTTCTTAACCTAGGTTTTGTGGCTAGAATTTATGGGACCTGTGAACTTTGATGGAAGAATAAATGACTTTTTTTTTTTAATTGTGGTAAAAATATATGTAACAAAACATTTGTTATTGGAGTATAAATGACTTTTTATCTTCACTAATCTCTCCGTGGAATCTGGCTGCTCCTTCCATGTGGATTATAGGGCCAGCAGCCCTAGCACCAGACTGGACACCGTACAAATCACAGACATTCCCACCTTCCGGTACACGTCCCATTACAGCTACTTCAAGAATCTCAAAGTACTGTTTTCACTCATCGTAACTCCAGTATTATAGTGGTGGTTAGATCAGCAGCTGTCTCTTATTAGTAAAGAAAGTCGTGCATTGTTATATCATAAACTTGTTTTCTTAATGTTTTAGCAATTATATTTCATAGTGGGTCCTGTGTATTCTTACGTGTTTTGTGGTGTGCATTTAAAATCCTTCTGAGCAGGAATACGCGGGCATCACCAGACTGCCCATGGGGAGTCAGGGTCGAAAAAGGTTGTGACCTCTGCTCTGGAGGGAGGGTTATCCTCTTAGAGGTGAGGTTTCTGAGACCCTTCCTCCCTGCTCCCTCCTTAGAACTTCATGCAGCCTTCAGAGCAGCTGAATCTTCTTGGGGACTAGGGGTGCGTGATTTTGATGAACGCTTTCTCTTTC
Source organism: Loxodonta africana (assembly GCF_030014295.1). Taxonomy (NCBI): domain Eukaryota; kingdom Metazoa; phylum Chordata; class Mammalia; order Proboscidea; family Elephantidae; genus Loxodonta; species Loxodonta africana. Next base: position 88,311,166 of record NC_087353.1, on the reverse strand, counting down.
TCAGCCTGTGCCCAGGGCACCTTCAAGCCCCTGGCAGGGGAAGGGTCCTGCCAGCCATGCCCAGCCAACAGCCACTCTAACAACATCGGCTCATCCTTCTGCCAGTGCCGCATCGGGTACTTCCGGGCTCGTACAGACCCCCGGGGTGCACCCTGTACCAGTAAGTGACCAATGACCAGGTTTGGTTCGCTGGGGAGGGAGCTCGGACCCCTGGGATGGGCCCTCAGCCAACACCACAGGCCCCATCCTCCCAGGACTTCTCCCTTGTGACCCTGGCATGCTGGTCCTTCCAGCGGAGAAGCCATGAAATGGGCCACTGCCAAGATAAGGCACCAGAGTGGCCAAGGCTCTCCCACTGCCCCCTTCCTACCCACCTGGTGGGCCTCCCTGACTCCCTGGTCTCTCGCAGAGCCTCCCTCCGCACCTCGCAGCGTGGTTTCCCGCCTGAACGGCTCCTCACTTCGCCTGGAGTGGAGCGCCCCCCTTGAGTCCGGCGGCCGAGAGGACCTCACCTACGCACTCCGCTGCAGGGAGTGCCGCCCTGGGGGTTCCTGTACACCCTGTGGAGGAGACCTGACCTTCGACCCCGGCCCCCGGGACCTGGTGGAGCCCTGGGTGGCAGTTCGGGGGCTGCGTCCTGACTTCACCTATACCTTTGAGGTCACTGCCTTGAACGGGGTGTCCTCCTTAGCCGCAGGGCCTGTACCATTTGAGCCTGTCAACGTCACCACCGATCGTGAGGGTGAGATGGGGAGCTGGGGTAGCCTGTGGTCAGACAGAAGAGGTCAGTGGGAAAGGCCAGGGCGGGAGGTGGACAGACTAAAGGCCTGAAGGAGAAATGGCAGGAGCTGGGGAGTGGGATTCCTAGGAGAATGGAAGGGTTAAGACTTGTAGGGTAGAAGATGGTGGGGACAGAAAGAAAGCGAAAGAGAAGCAAAGGTAGGCTGGACAAGGACAAGGGTCTTCCTGAGAGGACTGGGGTCAGAGAGTCAGAAGGAACTACTGAAGCAGCCAGAACACTGAGACAAGTGTACCCAGCAGAGAAGGAGTTGGAAAAAGGTAAGGGACAGACCTACCCAACGTCTTTGTCTCTTGCAGTGCCTCCTCCAGTGTCTGACATCCGAGTGACACGGTCATCACCGAGCAGCTTGAGTCTGGCATGGGCTGTCCCCCGGGCACCCAGTGGGGCTGTGCTGGACTATGAGGTCAAGTACCACGAGAAGGTGAGGCCAGGCTCTGGCCCTCGTGGTGGGGGTGGGCAGTGGGCCGAGCACTGAGAACTGGGACAGTCCCAGCTCTGCCCCTTACTAGCCACGTCGCCTTGGGCAAGCCCCTTGGCTTTGCTAAGCCTCAGTATCCCCATCTATAAGATAACAGTACTTACTGTACTGAGGTGCTGCAAGGGTTAAATGATACAACGAATGTAAAACATGGCGTGGTGCGTAACTGAGCACAAAAGCCTTGCCTGCCCCACAATAGGACTGAGATGCTAGAGATGGGGGGCAGAGAGTGGGGGGCCACAGGAACAGCAGTGGAAACTGAGGGCCCGGGCTTACGGCCAGCTCCTCCTTCTGCACAGGGTGCAGAGGGCCCCAGCAGTGTGCGGTTCCTGAAGACATCGGAAAACCGGGCAGAGCTACGGGGCCTGAAGCGGGGTGCCAGCTACCTGGTCCAGGTGCGGGCACGCTCTGAAGCTGGCTATGGGCCCTTTGGTCAGGAGCACCACAGCCAGACCCAGCTGGATGGTGAGTAAGCCTGGGGAGCAGGGCAGGGCAGATGTGTGGCGGGAGGCCTTGCCTGTGCACTGCAGGACCCTCAAAGTCACACTGTCACGCGCCTCCCTTCTCAGCCGCATGGCATTATGGCCTGTCAAAAAGAGCCTAGAGACCACTGCTCAGTGTGAGTCCTGCTCATTGCTTACCTGCTGTGCGGCCTTTAGCCAAAACTTGACCTTCTGATCCCTATCCAATGAAATGGTATATAATGAAGCCTCTCCTGCGGCGCTTTGAGAGTTAAACGAGATAACCCATGCTTTGAGAGTTAAACGAGATAACCCATGTTAGTTGTAATGTGCTGGATCAGTGGTTTCTAATAGCTTTAGTTTAAAAGCTTTATTGAGAAGTAATTCAAATACCATAGCATTCACCCATTTGAAGTATATAATTCAATGGCTTTTAGTACATTCAGAGTTGTGCAACCATCACCACAATTAACTTTAGAATGTTTTCAGCACCCCCAAAACAAACCCCGTATCCCTTAGCCTTTCATTCTCAACCCCTCCATCCTCCCAGCCCGTCAACCACCAATCTACTTTCTCTCCCTATGGATTTACCTTTTCTGGATATTTCCCATAAATGGAATCATACACTATGCAGTCTTTGGTGTCTAGCTTTTTTCGCTTAGCATGTCTCCAAGGTTCACCCATGTTGTAACATGTGTCAGTACTTCATTTCTTTTTATGACTGAATAATATTCCGTTGTATGGATATACCACATTTTATTTATCCATTCCTGGGTTAATGGACATTTGGGTTGTTTCCACTTTTTGGCTATAAACCCAATTTTTAACCTTTGGAACCTTTCACTCAAATGAAACCTATTGTGGACACCAGTATGTATAATAGAATAAAATCAAAAGTGCTCTGGTGGTACCACAGTTGGGAAATGTCCCCTCCTGCTCATGGGCCTGTGAGAGAGAGTTTGAAAACCACTGTGCACTTCTGAACCTGCCTGGCTTGTGTCCTCTATCCCCACCGTCACAGCTGCTGGGGCCTCTTCTCAGGGGGGCATGCTTAGTCCTCGGAGGCTGCAGCTGGGACCTCAGAGGGCTTTTGTGCCTTCCTGACAACAGGCTTTTTCCTCCCAGAGAATGAGAGTTGGCGGGAGCAGCTGGCTTTAATCGCAGGCACAGCAGTCGTGGGTGTGGTGCTGGTCCTGGTGGTCATCATCATCGCTGTTATCTGCCTCAGGTGAGGGCTGTCGGCACTTGGAGTCCCCTATGAAGCCCCCCTGTAGGTGGCCCCGCCCTCTTGCTTCAGGACAACCATCCTGGGTGCCCATGAGCCAGTTTCCACTTGGAGTCCTCTATGACCCCACCCCTTCCTTCCCACCCTGTCCCTCTGGGAACATAGAGATGTGTGGCTCAGTTTACCTTTTGCTTCTATCCCGTGGGCTACAGGAAACAGAACAATGGGAGAGAAGCTGAATACTCAGACAAACACGGACAGTATCTCATTGGGCATGGTGCGTGGGCCTATCCTGGAGGGAAGAAGGGTTGAGGGGAGGGAGCTATGAGCTAGGAACCTGGGCATCTGAGTCCAGTAGGAAGTTACTTCTTTGCTCATGGGGCCCTGAACAATTTCTCAGGTACTAAGGTCTATATTGACCCCTTCACTTACGAAGATCCTAATGAGGCTGTGAGGGAATTTGCAAAAGAGATTGATGTCTCCTATGTCAAGATTGAGGAGGTGATCGGTGCAGGTAAGAGGAAAGATGCTGGGCACCTGGGGACAGGGACGGGAAGGACGATGAGGGAAGGAGAGCTGACCCTTAGTGCCCCTCCTGAAGGTGAGTTTGGTGAAGTGTGCCGGGGGCGGCTCAAGGCCCCGGGGAAGAAGGAGAGCTGTGTGGCCATCAAGACCCTGAAGGGCGGCTACACGGAGCGGCAGCGGCGTGAGTTTCTGAGCGAGGCCTCCATCATGGGTCAGTTTGAGCACCCCAACATCATCCGGCTGGAGGGCGTGGTCACCAACAGCGTACCTGTCATGATCCTCACTGAATTCATGGAGAATGGCGCCCTGGACTCATTCCTGCGGGTGAGCCCCCAATCTGTGACCTCTTACATCCACCCCCTGCTCCCTCCCCTGCTGGCTGGAGCTGTCAAGGAGCAGAGGCCATGGACAGATGGCCCCATGTCACTCTCTCTCCAGCCTTTCTCCTGCTGCTGTGTTCTGACCCTCCAGTTGCTGTTGAGTTGACTCCAACTCATGGCGACCTTGTGTGTATCAGAGTAGAATTGGACTCCATAGGGTTCTCTTGGCTTTAATCTTTATGGAAGCAGATCGCCAGGCCTTTCTTCGTTGGTGCCGCTGGGTGGGGTCAAACTACCAACTTTCTGGGTTAGCAACCAAGCGTGTTAATCGTTTGCACCTCCCAGGGACTCCTGTGGCCCCCCCAGGCCCTCCCTTTTCCCTCCAGAAAAGCTTGAGTTCCTGCTCCAGGCCTTTCCTTCAGCAAGGGTTGGACTGGCCTCTCCAGGGAACAGCTGCCCTCGGGTTACTGAGGGGTTGTCATTTGTTCTTTTGGCAAATATTTACCAAGAGCCTCCTATGCATTTAGCCACCGATCTCAGCACTGGGGTCAGAGCCCTGAACAAGACAGACGGAGTTATCTGCTCTTGGGGAGCAGTCAGTCTAATGGGGAGACTGTGAATTCAAAAGCAAACAAATGGGCATTTTAAAAAAGTAAACAATTTCAGATGTGAAAAAAAGTTAAGATAATGGAAAAGTGTCTGGGGATGAGTTGGGTAGAGCTTATTTTATTTTTGTCACTTGATTTAACAGGCCTTACTGAACGTTAGTATATTTTTAACTTTACTATGCAGCTTTTTTAAAATGTCAAAACCTTTCCCTCCATAGCAAAATAACATTATTGAACTGAATAAAATTACAGTGATTCCTTAGTATCATCTAATGCCCGTTCAATATTAAAATTTCCTCAGTTGTCCCCAAAATGTTCTTTACTCCTGGGTTTCCAGTGGAAGATCCTGTCAGGACCAGGCATGCAGCTGGTTTTTATTTTTTTACGCCTCTTTAAACTCAGAGAAGTTCCTTGTCGCGACACTGATGTGCTAAGGAGCTGGGCCAGTCGTCCCTTTGGATGCTACCTCTGGATTTATTGAATTCTTCCTTGTGGGGTCATTTAGCTTGTTTTGCTGTATTTCCCGTATGGCAGTTATAGCTGACCTTTTGATAAGTTCACAGTTGAGCACTGTGGCTTGACTGTTAGAGGATGCTGTGCTCTGCAGCCTGGGTCCCATTGGGAAAAGTACTCTTGCTCCACCATGAGCAATGTGGAGACAGGCCCCTGGAGTAGTGTAATGTCACCTGTTCCTCCCTTGTGTGTTGTTACGTTGGTACCATACAGAGGCCCAGTTGTTGGTGTAGAGGGAGGCCTATTTTAGAAGAGTTGACATTTGGGTAGATGAGAAAAAGCCACCCTTGAGAACGCTGAGGGAGTGTATTTGGGGCAGAGAGTAGAGACCCAAGCGGGAAGGAACTTGGCATGTTTCAGGAACAGAAAGGCCGGGTGGCCACCATTAGTGAGCAGAGGAATGCTGGTAGGTCATGAGACAGGTGGTAGCCCAGGCCACAGTGGGCCTCATGGCCTTAGTCAGGAATTGGATTTTATTAGGCGTGGAAGAAGCCATCAGTGGATTTAAGCAGGAGAGTGAGATATTTCAGGTGATCCTTTTGGCTGTGTGCTAGGGCAGAAGCAGAAAGGCCAGTGAGGAGGCAGTTACGGTCATTCAGGCAGTGGGTTTGCAGTAGGGTAGAGAGAAGTACATGGAGTGGGGATGGGTTTTGGAAGCAGAGCCAGCAGAGCTTGCTGGTGGATTGTGAGTGGAGGGTGAGGGAGAGAGGGAGTCACGGGAGACTCGGGTCTAGGCCCGAGAAGCTGGGTGAGTAGTTTCCAAGAAGTGAGATGCAGCTGGGATGGGGGTAGGTTTGGAGGATAGATTAAGAATTCGGGTTTTGGACTCTGTGTGCCTGGCCCTGCAGGGTCCCCTACATCTTAGCTAAAACCAGAAGATGGGATTAGCTAACCATCTGGGACTGGCTGGTTTAGCTGGTAAGAGTAAACTCTATAAAGGTCAAGGTTGAGCTTTAGACCCTTGGTTTTGGCTCTGTGGGAAATGATCATACCCCAGTTCCTTGATAAAAACCAAAACCGAACCTGTTGTCATCAAGTTGATTCCGACTCATAGCTACCCTATGGGACAGAGTAGAGCTGCCCCATAGGGTTTCCAAGGAGCGACTGATGGATTTGACTTGCCAACCTCCGACCTTTTGATTAGCAGCCATAGCTCTTAACCACTAAGCTACTGGGGTTTCCGGTTCCTTGATGCTGTCTTGTAAAACCATACCCAGTCGGTCCATGAGGGCTGAGCGAGGTTGCAGCTGGATCAGCACAAATCCATCTCCACCTGTAGGCAGGTAACTCAGAGTACAGGAGTGCACACCTAGCTGACAGAACTCTGTTGCTGTCAAAGGAGCTTATTAGATAAAAAGCCCTTGTTGAGTGTTTCCTGGGTGTAAAGCACTCACCTAGGTTACATGAAAGAAAAATTGTCTCCTTATGATGTGATTAAGAAAGACTAAATATAAATGCATATGTTTGAAATCGCAACAATTACAAGCATTGTGATAACACAATAAGAGAAAAGAGCAGGACTTTTCTCACTGTGTGGGCAGGTCTCTCTTACAGGCGAGCAGGAGCGGGGCCTAGAAGTGAGAGATACGGTTTAGAAAATAGAAAGAAGAGGGACGGTGGGTGGGCTGTCCTCACCATGCCCCTCCTCCACGTCCAATCTGCAGCTGAACGACGGACAGTTCACTGTCATCCAGCTGGTGGGCATGTTGCGGGGCATTGCCTCAGGCATGCGGTACTTGGCTGAGATGAGCTACGTCCACCGAGACCTGGCTGCCCGCAACATCCTGGTCAACAGCAACCTTGTTTGCAAAGTCTCTGACTTTGGCCTTTCCCGATTCCTGGAGGAGAACTCTTCTGATCCCACTTACACGAGCTCTCTGGTAAGGCTTGGAGATGGGGGTAGGGGTGGTATGAACTGGGTTCTTAGGGCCAGGTGGAGAGGAAAGTGGAAAGGTGGGAGGCTAGGGCATGGACAGTTCTGGTCCAGGCAGCAGAACCAGGAACAGACCAAGAGGTGGACCTGAGGAACCTTAGGAATGTGGACCAGGGAGCAGGATTCCTAGGTGTCTTGGATGAGAACAGAGTTGGGTAGCTGGGTACTTGGGTCCCAGAAAGAATGGAGGTCTGAACTAGGGGAAAAAAGCAAAAGGAAGGGGCGGTATGCCTGGGTCCTGTGAGTCCCTCAGCTCACCTTTCTCTCCCCCTTCTGCAGGGAGGAAAAATTCCCATCCGATGGACAGCCCCCGAAGCCATTGCCTTCCGAAAGTTCACATCTGCCAGCGATGCTTGGAGCTATGGGATTGTGATGTGGGAGGTCATGTCATTTGGGGAACGGCCATACTGGGATATGAGTAATCAGGATGTAAGTGTTCCATGATCATACCAAACTTTTCTATAATATTCTCTCACCTGGGATGTGAGGTTGGAGGAGATCACAGATTGCTCATCACTGCTGGGTCCTTGAGATGGTGAGCGTGGCAGGAAGAATTGATCTTTGTATCAAAGAGCTTGATACAGCATGTTTGGATCCCAGAAGGACACAGAGAAGGAGGGTAGAGTTGGGAGGTTAAATGTCTCAGGCATCCAGTCACAGGCAGCCTCAGCCTCAAGGATACACTGATCTGACATTCTGGGGGGCTCTGGCTCCCATCCCAATATCTGCTAAGTCCCCATTTCCTTGGAGCCCTTTGGCATCTCCGTTTTCCCCAGGTGTCCTTACCCAGTGCTTCTTTCTGCCACCCCAGGTGATCAATGCCATTGAACAGGACTACCGGCTGCCCCCGCCCCCTGACTGCCCTACCTCCCTGCACCAGCTCATGCTGGACTGTTGGCAGAAGGACCGGAATGCCCGGCCCCGCTTCCCCCAGGTGGTCAGCTCCCTTGACAAGATGATCCGGAACCCTGCCAGCCTCAAAATTGTGGCCAGGGAGAACGGCGGGTGAGGACCCTAGAGAACGGGCCCACCACCCGAGAGCTCCCTCTCTGGAAGTATCCATCCCTTTGGTGGTATGTGGGATGGTCTCTGTCCGTCTCTAAGGTTGGCCACGGGGCTGGGCTCAACTTCCCCACCCTGACTCAGGCCTGGTGCTCAGGGTGTCCTCCCATCCCCACCTCTCAGGGCCTCACACCCGCTCCTGGATCAGCGGCAGCCCCACTACTCAGCTTTCGGCTCTGTGGGTGAGTGGCTTCGAGCTATTAAGATGGGAAGATACGAAGAAAGTTTTGCAGCTGCTGGATTTGGTTCCTTCGAGCTGGTCAGCCAGATCTCCACCGAGTAAGTCATGGCAGGATCTCGGGGGGAAAAGGGGCAGTGGTCAGTGCGGAGCAGCCAGAGGGAAGTCTGGGAACAAGGAATATGGGAACCTGAACTAGGCCCACAGATTCACAGGGGTCTTTGGGGTCACCTCCTGTGGCCAGCTCTGTTTTCTCAGTGGAGCAACGCTAGGGAAGAGTTGTTTTGCACCATACCCAGAAGAGCCGCAAAAGCAGTAATAGCTGCTGGGACTGAGAATTCAGAGAGTCTTCCCGGCAGCCATACCCCCTTCTCCTCACATCACAGCCCTGAGCCATCTCCCCCCGCCCCCCCCATCCATATGTATCTTTGTGCATCTATCTACATTCCAGGCCCAGCTCTCACGTTAACAACGTGTCAACACTGGGTCTGCTTTCTCACCCATAAAAGGAGAAGATTGGTCTAGGTTTTGGAGATGCTTTTCAGCTTTAGAGTTAAATGGTTTTATGATTCCTCATCTCCCAAACAATGTTTTTCCCTTTTGGCCTCTCTCTGGCACTCCTCCTTCCTGCTTTCCGGTTTCTCTCCTAAAGTCTCTTCTTGCCCCATGGTAGAATGATAGAAATAGAAGGAATAGAACCCAGAATCACAAAGGTCCTGGAGGCCCTCTTCAGGCCAAGCAAGGTACTGGGGCTGAGCCTTTTATCCCCTGGGCCTGGGCACTCTCCTTCCTAAATTTTTCCAGCTTCCTCTTGACCGAGGGCCTTTCTTCAATTTCTGCCTCTTCTTTTTCCTTTGTGTCAGTCTCCAGGCAGCAGGATAGGAGGGGGCGGATGGTTTTTGCCCCTTCCGTCCTGGCGCTGGTGCCTCCCCTTCCTCCCCTCCTAGCTCTTTTTCCTTCTGGCTTTGCCTTTCCCCTGTAAAGTAATCTGTGTAGCCCCTTTCCCCAGCCTTATTTTGTGGGCCCTTCTCTGGCCTGTCTTTTTTGCCTCCCTGTCTGGTTGTTACCTTTTTGCCCTTTCTTAATCCCTGCTGGAGGATCTGGCCATAGCCCCCACCTCCTTGCTTTCTCGGCCCTGCCCCCTGTGGACCCAACCCTGGAGAGACCTAGCCTCACCTTCTACTGAGGCTATGCAGGACCGTGGCCCAACTGCTGACTCCTTCAGAAACTGCCTGGCGACTATTGACGTTAGACTCTCCTCCCCGTTAGCCTTTCTGATTGGCTGGCAACTTGGAGGGGACAGCATTTCTGGAGCTTAAGGTATCTTGCTAAGGGCGCCCTATGGTCTCACCTAGCTTTCCCTCTTCCCACAGGGACTTGCTCCGAATTGGAGTCACTCTGGCAGGACACCAGAAGAAAATCCTGGCCAGTGTCCAGCACATGAAGTCCCAGGCGAAGCCTGGAGCCCCAGGCGGGCCAGGAGGACCAACCCCTCAGTATTGACCTGGCCTCCTCACGTGGCCCGACAGCCATGGAGCGGCAGGAGCTCTGAACCCCGGGGACGAAGCCTCCCCTTCTTCCTGGGGTAGAGTCGGGTGGGGACTCATAGAGTCCCCCATCCCTGCTCTCCACTGGATTGCACTTTGAACCCATGGGGGTGGGAGCTGGCAATTTGGAGAGACTGGATTTGGGGATTCTGCCATATGGGAGTGTAGAAATCACATGCCCCCAAGGTGGGGAACTCCAGACTACAGATGAGGGAGCCTTCCCTCAGGATTGGGTAAGACCAGAGGGAAAGGAAGGGCCCATAATCTCCTAGCTTCCACAGGGGTGGTTGGGCAGGGATCCCCACAGCACCCCTCCGATCCCCAGTCAGGGCTTCCAGGTGCTCCCCCTCACCTTAATGGGCCTTGTCCCTGCAGACCAAAGAGAGGAGAGTGACTAGCCTGCACGCCCAGGAGTGGAGTGATGTCCCAGGAGGAAGGAAGGGGTGTCATGGCCCAGTGACAAAATCATTGGACTTTGATGTCTTGACCTTGCTGCTGTCACCACTGAACTCATTTTTCCCCCTTGTAAATGCCCCTCCCGCATCTGCTGCCTTCATATTGAAGGTTTTGAGTTTTATTTTTTGTTTTTGGTCTTATTTTTCCTTTTTTGTTTTGTTTTGTTTTTCTATCGTCCTTGTCCTAACTTTTTCTGTTGAGGGGACCTGTTTCACTATTGCCTCCCTTTGCCCAAATTGAAACAGGGACCCATCGTTGTGTCTGTTTCCAGAACAGTGCCTTGGTCAGGCCACAACTCTCAGACGTTTCCCTGCCTCCCAACTCCCCTCAAACTGTGTCCTTGGGGACACAGGGGGATGAGGTAGTGAAGAGGGCAGTGAGGTGGTGATAGAAAAGTCAGACACCGGTGCTTGGGGGGCTTCATAAATTATATTTAAAAATATGTTTTTGTATAAATAAAAGAAAATGGGAAGTGTCCCAGCTCTGGGGATGATTGGGAATTGGGGGGGAGGACTAGGTTTCTGAAGAGAGTGGGGTATGATTAGGGAGGGGCTTGATGGCAGACAGAGGGGTCGGTGGTTTGGAGACAGCAGGGCTATCGGGGGCTGGGTGCTTGTTTCCCAGCCCCAGGGTGTGTTTGAGGTGGTGGGGTGGGGGCAGTGGGAGATGAGTCATTGGCAGCTGCTTCTAACGGCTCCAGCTGGCTCTGCCAAGAGCCTGGGGCACCTCTGGGGTGGGGCAGCCCCCTCCCTTTTCTCCCCTGGCTCCTTAGCCATGGCAAGGGGCTGTACAAGGAGCGGAGGTCTTGAGCGCCTAGCCCTGCACGATAGCCTCCTGAAAAGGAGGGGGAGCGGGGGAGCATAGGCTGGAATAGGGGGCTCAGATGAAGGAGACAGATGTGGGCCAGATGTTGACAGCTGGCCTTGGTTTTGAGGAAATGGGAGCTGGGAGTGGCAAAGGTGGAACCCCGTGTGTGTGTAGACACACACGCATGCACATGCACACACACACACTGCTGGGTTGGGAGGACAATTCCCCCATTCAAGATGCTGCCCAGGCAAGTTTCCCCCAGCCTCTTGGGAAGGGGAGGGGAAAGCACCTGAGTATCTTCCCCAACTTGTCCCTCCCAAACAGGACGATGAGGATGGGGTCAATCCCAGGCACAAACTGCCCATTTTCTGTCTCAATGCCTTCTTTGCTTCCCACTCTGAGCCCCTGAGGGGCACCTGCAGGGGCGGGCCTTGAAGCAACCAGCTTTGTTTAGCTGGAGTGGACTTTCCCATTTCTGCATCTCAGTCACTCCCTGTCATGTTGAGGTTAGTGCAGGACCCCAAATCAGAGCTCTGCCCCCCTCCCCAGCTGAGGGAGCCTCACCATCATCCTGTCCCAGATTTCCTACCTCTACAAACTTCTGGAGTCCCTAATGCTCTTGAGTCCTCTGTCTCCTCCCTTCCTTGATGATATACCCATGTTTTATACCACGGAGAGGGTATGGGGTGGGAGAAACTCAGTCCTCCCAAGGAAGGTGGAGATCTGGGTCCTGAAAGTGGATGTCTTATCTGAAGGATGAAGGCCTAGCTCAACCTCCTGCCAGTCAGCCTGGGGCTAGATAAGGTGATCTTAGGCAGCTGGTGAGGAGAGGCACAAAGGTCAAGGGAGCAGGGCAGAGATTAAGAACAGAGGCAAAGAGTCAAAGACCAGGTGAACAGAGCCAGGATCATCATGGCGGTCACCACGAGGCACCAGGGATCTCCCTGACGTCAGCCCAAAGCATACCCAACCCAGTTCCAGAAGCTGCCCAGAGCCTTCCTGCCATCCCCCAGCCCTCTACCCCACCCTGAATGTGAGCTGCGCCCCCAGCTAAGGGAAGAGAAAGGCAGGGTGGCCTGATTGGGGGGTGGGCACCCCTCCCTCCCTGGGGCCTTTTCACCACCCAGGTTGGGTCTCACTTCCTCAAACAAAGGTGGCTGCAGGGCTGGCTATCCCAGAAGGCCCTCAGGGTAAGGATACCTTTCTAGAACCCAGCGGCCTGTTTGCTTATGCATCCCCAAACCCAAGACCCCTTTCTTTTGGCTGTCTACATCCAGATCCCCAGTTCACAGCCTCCTTTTACTTAGAGCTCAAGCAAGAACTCAGCCTTCTCCCCAAGCAAGGACCTGCCTGGTTGGAGGGGTTGAATATTGGCCCCTTGGGCTCACCCTCTGGTTAGTGGTTTACTCCTACCTGGACATAGCTCCAAACACCTCAGCAAGCCTCCCACCAGATCCCATTCTTGGTTACCATAATAACCATAGGCCCTTTTGGGGAATGGACAAAGGTCAGTGGGATGTGACCTCCCCAGAGGGTCACCGGCCAGTTCATCTTTTGGCAAAAGCCACATTCCCATCCTAGGCTCTGCTTAGAATCACCTTTCACTACACTTGGGGTGCTCAGAGGCCTGGGGTAGAGACTAGAAAAGTGAAGACATTTCTGTATCCCAGACGCCATAGGTGGGGGGCTACACCCCAACCTTCATTCCTCTTTTCCTTCTGCCCCTTCTGCCTGTCCCACTGATAGTGGACTCCCCAGGGCTACATGGCCCACACTAGAGACCACCAAACTTCCGAAAGACTGCCCCACCTCCATGTGGCTTTGTCTAGGACACCCCTCCCCTCCTCACACCTAGGTTCCTGGCCCCCACACACCTCCCTCCCTCATATCCCACCCCAAACCTACTTCACAGACCCAACTCTCTTCCATAATCACACGAAAATTCACACTCCAAAAATAATTTTATTTTATCTCTTCGTTTTTGAGGACAACTCAAAATTGAATGACCTTAAAGGCTCTCTCTGGAACAAAATCTGAGGCGAAAACAAGAAAACTTATATTAGAGGCAAACTCAGCTCAAGATTGGAATCTCTGGCTTTCCCCTTAGCCCACCCCTATTTGGGATGGCCAAAGTTTGGGACTGGGGGGTTGGTTCTCACCCATGTCCACCGGCCCGTCTACATTCTGGCTGGTCATTTTCTCCCTGAATGGTGTTGGGGAACTGATGGCAGCTCAATGTGTCTGCTTCCTCATGCCCTAGGCCACAGCTTGCTCCCCTTGTTTGCTCACCCTGGCCCTACCCACCGCCCCCCCGTCCTAAACTCACCTCCTCCTCCTCTTCTTGCGAAGGTACTTTCTGGTCATGGCCAGCACTATGAATGCCATGGGCACCAGCATTCCCAACAGCACAGCCACAAAGTTAGATGCTTCTGGGGTGCAGGGAGCAGAAATATGGACTTGGGATAGGAAGGGGTGGGGGAGGAGACATTCCCTCACCCTAAATGGACAACATTTCCCCTAAGTCTCTGGGTGTGACTGGTTCTCCCTCCAGGAGGCTGTGGGGGGAGCACTCCAAGGCCCTAGCCACCCCCTCGAGAACCCTGTTTCCGGGCACAATCTCATAAGCCTTTTGGGGAGGCTGCTCCTCCAGCTAGTCCTCTGGAGACCAGGCTGAACTATCAGCTTGGCCCCTGTCTCCAAATGTAGCCCTACAACTGCTTCCGTTCGTCACCTGGGAGCTTGTTAAAATGCAGGTTTCTGGGCCAACTCCAGACCTACAGAATCTGAATCTCTGGGGGGTAAGTCCTGGAATGTATGTTTTAAACAAGCCACCGCTACCCTCCCCAGTCTTAGGCAGGATAAAGTTTGAGAACCACTGGCCCAGAGAATCAAGGAAATTCTGTTTTGGAATAGGTAAAAACAAAAATTCTGTTTTGGAATAGGGAAAAACAGTCAACAGTGTTGGAGAGGCATGGAGGGGTACAAGATGGGGAAATAACAGCAGGGGTGTGGCATTTAGGTCACAGAAGTGGGGAGCCAGGGTTCAGAGAGAAGATTCCAGAATATGTGAGTAGGAGATGAACATGAGGACTCTGATTCTTTGAGAATCCTTGTCCTGTTTATCTCAAGGGATTGTCATATTAATACGTATAATGTAATTCTGTGGCAGTATTGGTGGGAAGGAGCTGTGAGGAGACAGGGCCTGGGATGAAGTTCTTACCTAACTTTTCAAGGGGTGGAACATCCCGTGGTTCAGTGCAGAGGTCTCCCCTGTAACCAAGTTCACACTCACAGGTGAAGTTGGTTCCTTGCTCCCGACAGCGTCCATCATTCTGACAGGGATTCTGTAGACATGGGCTTTCTGCAAGGATGAGGGAGTTGTAAGAAGGTACCAAGGGGAGCCTCCCAATTCTGGCGGGAGACTCATAGCCATAGTCTGGCTGGGGGCTGGGACCCTGGGAAGGAAAGCAGCAGTGCATAGTTAGGAGTGACTGGCAGGGGTCAACTGGCCTGGCTTCCAATCCTGGCTCTGCACTCACTTGCCCTGGGCTTTGGGGAAATTGCTGAACCTCTCTGAACCCCATTCTCTTTACCTGTAAATGGGGATGATATGCTGATCAGCAAGCACTGAAGTAAGCTTAAAGGGGATAATGGAAAGCTAATGTGAGGAAGGAGCCCTGGTGGTACAGTGGTTAAGTGCTAAAGCTGCTAACCAAAAGGTCGGTGGTCCAAATCCACCAGCTGCTCATTGGAAACTCTCTGTCCTATAATGTTGCTATGAGTTGGATTTGACAGCAATGGGTTTGGTTTTTCAGTTTTAATGCTAGAAAAAGGATATAGTGCAGTGCTTGGCAGGGAACGGATGCTTAGGGAATGTTTTGTCCTTTTTTCCCTTTGCCCCTCCCTAAAAAAGGAAGGGACCAAGTGAGAAAGAGCAGATTTAAACAGCACAAACTTTCTGACATCAGTGTGGAGAAGTCCCAGGCATGGGACAGGGACGGCAATTGTCCAGGGCGTGGGGGCAGCTTGCACCCACCTCGGACCAGGCTCACCTCGGAAGCAGCCACGGGTGAGGTTCCCCACGGTGCAGATCTCTCCAGCACTGCAACTAAGGGGCTTACACAGGAGGACCCCAGAGCTGGCACAGGTACAGCGCTGGGAGCAATCCTTGGTCACAAAACTATCGCCCCGCTGGAAAAGGGAGTAGGGTTAGGAACAGAAGATCTGGTTTTCATCCCTAGGCTGGCTCTATGTTTGCATCTCTGCTCCCCCGAGTCCTTTCACACGCAGCCCGGACCTGGTAATACATGCCGTCGTTGATGCAGCCACAGTCGGCCAGAGGAAGGCTCTGAGCACCGCTGTAGACATAGCCAGGGAGGTTGGCGCAGCCTTCCACGCATGGGCCTTCACAGTCCCTGGGCGCCGCTAGGTTGGCACAGGAGGCAGGGCAGGGGGTCATGCAGCTCTGATACACGGTGTTGGCTGGACATGCCAAGGCTAAGGGGACAGAGTCACAGTCAGAAGGTGGCTGGAGCTGGCCAAACAGGTACGGGCAATATGGGGGTGACAGTTGGAAGAAGGGGAGCGGACAGAATGCAGAGCTTGTTACAGGCAGGGAAGCCAGAATTTGTGGCTGGCTCTGTGTGTCTTTTTGTCAGAGACTTCAAGGCCTGTGAAGGAACTGGATGCACAAAGGTGGGCTTGGAGAGAAGGAGCAGGAGGGGTAGCCCCAGTGGGGCGAGGCTTCCCAAGTGGCACTTTAGGGCAACTAGAATGGGGGGCAGAGCAGGAGTCAGGTTGGAAAGGTGTGCTGACCTTAAAATGGGGAGCTGGGGGATGGGGAAATGGAGGGGAATCAGGGTTGAGGGGGGAAATGGAGGGGAATCAGGGTTGAGGAGAGAAATGACAAATGGGGTTAGGGGCCAGCATCCAGGGAAGGGCAGTGCCTCACCACAGCTGGTGCGGTCACGCCAGCCAGCCAGGGCAGCACCTGCCTCCTGGCAGATGAGGGCATACCCACTGAACAACTGGCAGCGCCGCTCCTCCCGTTCCCCAGGGTCCCGGGCAGCACATAGATCAAACACGCAGTGCCTGGGGGGGGGGACAGTGGGGCGGGGGGTGGCTGTCAGAGAGGGAGAGGCAAGGTTACTCAACCCCACAGAAGAGGGCCTGAAACTGCCAAGCAGAAGAAAATTAGGCAGGGGCAGGGAGAGTCACCAGGAAATAAGGCCACAGAAAGAGAGAAAAGCATACTGAACCAAGCACAGGTCAGAGCAGGACAGCAGGACCTGCAGAGAGGACAGGGCAGGAGCCTCTGCCTTGCCCACACACCCTGGACTTCAGACTCACTCCTGGAAGGGCTCCGGGGCCACAGTCTGGTGACACACAGCAAAGGGGCCCTGGGGGTCAGCCAGCACCCTACAGGTCTGGGTGCTGTTTAAGAATTCCAGCTGCTCCGGGCTGCACACTGACGCATGGAAGCCTGAGCCCCCTTCTTCCTCTTCTTCCTCCTGTATGGCCCTGAAGCAGAGACAGCAAATGTTAACTCAGAGGAAGAAGAAGAACCGGGGACTGAAGCTAAGGGTCAGGCATGGGCACATGGCCCCTGAAGGCCTCTCCCTCCTCAGACTGGGGTTTCCACAAAGCAGGTGCCTCTAGTTAGTATGAGAGGAAAGGACAGAATTAGGGAAACCAGGGCAAGTCTCTTTGGGGCTCTCTCCCTCGTTCGTCCTCCTTTGCTGAGGACATGAGGGTACGAAGTGTGGACAAACACTGGGCCGTGGCTCATTTCCCTGAGGGCTGTTTTTACCAGGGCCTCCCCTCATTGCCCAACCCCTCTCACCTTGGAACGCGGGCAAGGGTTGACTGGGCTGGCTTCACCTCCCAGCTGTTGCCAAAGATGTTAACGTTGTGGGTAATGGTGCCATCAGGCAACATTAAGTCATTGCTCTGGTTTCTGTCAAAGTTTCCGCACATGCCACGCACGAGGCCTTGGTACATGCTGGGCATGGAGATCACTGCAGAAGGAAGGAGGCGCACAGAGGTAAGACACCCTGTCCGTGCTCTGCAGCTTCTCCCCTTTCCCACATCCTCCCAGCACCTCCCCAGCTTGCGCCCCACTCCCTGGCTTCACAGGCCCTCTCCCTCTCACTGTCTCAGATGTTGTTTCCCCTCCCCAACACTCAGGTACCGCCATTTTTGTTCCCATCAAAGCTGATGGACAGCCCGAAGTCAGTGATCAGGTACAGGCGGTGAGATCGCAGGGAGACCTGAAGGTGCTCACTGGGCTTGTAGGGAATGGTGACCCTCTCATAGTTGACCTGGAAGAGAAAGACAGAAGCTGCAGATGTCCTTGCCATCCCATGTGGCAGAAGCCTCCTGAGTCTACTCCTGGTGCACCCCCAGCTTGGTCCCTTCAAACACCTGGCACAGTGGGGGGCCTGGTACTTCTTCAGCCCTGGCTCACAGTCACACCAGGTGCTGTCTCCTCCTCTCTCTTTCCATATCTCTCTCCAGCCTTTTGTTTCATCCCACTGCCCTCCTCTGCCTCTCCCTATGAGGTAAGCTTGGTACCGATTCTGACTTTTACACCCAGGCTGCCCCTGCCAGGAACTTCCCAGGAAACAGGGGGTCCTGGCTTCCCTGCTCCAGGCATCTCCAAAGCCCCGGTCTGCCTTCCCAGACCCTCCCAACCTTGGCCCCGCTCTTACCACAACCTCCAGGCCAGGCTGGAGCTGGATTCTAAAGCCATAGACATATACCAACACTTCATGCAAGAAGACTGGGCTCCAGGGCAGGTACATCTTGTTGCGACCCTCCACGAGCAGAGGCTCCACCCCATCAGGGAGTACATCCATGGTCTTTACCAGAATGTAGGTCATGCGGCCCTGGAAGTGGTAGCTTAGGCCATCCAACGTGCGGTAATGGGGGTCCCCAGAGACTGAGCAATGATCCAACCCTGCCAAGAAGGGCAATCACTGAAAAGAGACCCTGCTCAGACAGCAATCCCAGAATCCCCTCACCCATCCTGATGTCTCCTGTCACCCTGCCTCTTAGCCCTGAGCTCCCTGGATACTTGATCTTCAACTTCCTCCCTCTCCCAGTCCAGGTAACAACCATACAGGATCTCCTTGTCCAGTCCCCTCCTTTTGCCCATAAGCTAATGAGTTCCAGAAGGAGTCAGTGCGCATGGCCATAGAGTTGGTGAGAGCTGGAATTAGAACCCAGGCCTCCTGACTCAGCTGCCCAACCCTGATGCCTGTGCTCAGGCCCATCTCTCTTCATAGCTTCTCCAGTTTAAGCCCTTCTTTTCCTGCCTCTTACTCCACCTCCGCCCTGAGCTCTCCTTTCTCCCCTCCCCTTACAATCGGGTACACAGTTGCTGTTGCCCTTGGCATTGGGCTGGCAGTGAGAGCCTGAGGGGCAGTGGAAGGTCCGGCACTGAATGACTCCCTCTGTGCAGACACAGCTCTGGGTACAGCCAATGGACATCCAGGTCTTACCCGCCTGTAGAAACCACAAGAAGAGCAAGGGAGTGAGGAAGGAAAAGCCAATTCTCCTTCCTATTACCCCTTCAGCCTAAGCCCACAGTCTGAATGGTTTAATTGACACTAGCCACATGCTGCCTCAACTGCCAGTTACAGTGGCACTTGGATCCATGTGCATCTGTAGCCCCTTAAGAGGTATTGTCTTACCTTTGTGCTTCAGAACGTACTAAAAAAAAAAAAACTAAGCCTGTTGCCATCGAGTTGATTCCGACTCAGGACAAAGCAGAACTGCCCCATAGCGTTTCCAAGGAGTGCCTGGTAGATTCGAACTGCCAACATTTTTGGTTTAACAGCCATAGCTCTTAAGCACTACACCACCGGAGTTTCCCAGGATGTACTACTAACCTCATTTTACAGTTGAGAAAAGCGAAGTAACAGGGTTCATCTGACTGGTCAGTAGTACAACGAGGATTCAGTCCCAGGTCGGCCTGCACCAAGGCTATGCTCCTTCTACTAGACCGTGTTGCCTCCCAGTTGGTGGATTTCTCAGATCTAAACCTCCCAGCCCAGGCCTGGCTGGAGATCACCCCGCCCTTCTTATCAGCCTCCACACCCCAGAGCCAGCCTAGAGACATGGATGTCCCAGACTGAGAAGCTGAGGAAAGAGGAAGCTCCATCCTCAAGGCGGGTCCCCAACCCGATTTCCTGTCCCTACTTACGGGAAGGATGCCGCCCTCAGCGTCCCTGCAGCTGCACTGATTCCTGAGCACGCACTGGTCATCTCTGAGCACATAGCCAGGGTTACAAATGCAGCCCTCAAGGCAGGTGGAGAGGAGTTTGGTGCCCTCACATTGGCCCTTCAGGTCCCCGCAGGAAGGCGGGCAGGAGGGAACGCAGTGTGTGTAGCTGCTATAGGCGGGGCATTCTAGAGCTGTGGGGTGGAAGGGAACGTGGGGTAAGTGGAGGGGGACAGGGACTGTGAGGCAGGGGACAGGGAATATAGAAACCAAGCTAGGCGCTTTTTCTTTGGGGCTATGAGATTTGGGGCAACTTTCTCAGCCCTGAAGTGGTAGCTGAGTCTGTGATACATGAAGTAATAGGGGTTACAAGATTTGGGGATTTTTCTTCCTTTCCTTATTTCATTCAACAAACAATTTCTGATCACGAACTATATGCCAGGCCCTGAGGGGTGGAAAAAAAAATAAGGACAACTCTCCTAACTGAATGTGGGAGACAGAGGTCAGCCAGCAACATGGCCTTGGTATGGTCAGTTAACGGGGTGACAGGCATGTGTGGACAAGGTATAACAGAACACAGAGCAGGGAGATATGAACTCTGGGGAGTTAAAGAAAGGCCTTCCAGCAAAAGTACTCATGAAAAAATGGAAATGCCTACCATGTTCACGGATAGGAAGTCAACAACATAAAGATGTCAGTTCCTTCTAAGTTGATACATTTAACTTAATCCCAATAAAATATACGAACAAGGTTTTTATTTTTAATAGAACAAGATGATTTTAAAGTTGAAATGAAGAAACTAGAAAAGCCAAGGCAAATCTAAAAATGAAGAGCAGTGAGTAGTAAATATCCCTACCAGAAATTAAAACACATTTGAAATTCTCAATAACACAACGTTGTGTTCCTGGCACATGAAGAGGCAGATGCACCAACGGTACAGGACAGAAAGCCCAGATGTGGGCCCAAATAGGGATTTAGTATACGATAAATTGTGGTGTCTCAAGTCAGTGAGGAAAAGACAGACTAGTCATTTAATAATGCCAAAACAACTAGCTTGTCGCTGTTAGTTGCCATCAAGTCACTTCCAACTCATGGCAACCCTATGTGTTCCATAGGGTTTTCAAGGCTGTGACCTTTTGGAAACAGATTGCCAGGCCTGTCTTCCAGGGTGCTTCTGGATGGGTTCAAACCACCAACCTTCTGGCTAGTAGTCAAGTGCTTAACCGTTTGTGCCACGCAGGGACTTTGGAACAACTAGCTAGACCTTTTACCTTCACAAAAACTAACTCAGGATGGACCGTATACCTAAATGTAAAACATAAAGCTATAAAACCTCTAGAAGATAACTTAAGAGAAAATCTAGGTGACCCTGGGTTTTGTAATGACTTTTTAGATATAACACCAAAAGTAAAATTTGTAACAGAAAAAAAAAATGATAAATTGGACTTCATTAAAATTAACTTCTGCTCTGCAAAAGACACTGTTAAGAGAATAAAAAGATAAGCCACAGACTGGGAGAAAATCTTTGCAAAATACTTATCTGATAAGATAAAGGACTTGTATCCAAAATACACAAGGAACTGTTAAAACTCAACAAATGAAAACAAACGACTCAAATACAAAATGGGCAAAAGATCTGAACAGACATCTCTGCAAAGAAGATGGACAGATGACAAATAAGCATATGAAAAGATGCTCAACATCATATGTCATTATGAAACTGTAAATTAAAACAACGATGAAATACCACTAACTATCTATTGTTGTTGTTAGGTGCCCTCAAGTTGGTTCCAACTCATAGCAACCCTATAGGACAGAGTAGAACTGCCCCATAGGGTTTCCAAGGAGGGCTGGTGGTTTTGAACTGCTGACCTTTTGGTTAGTACCCGAGCTCTTAACCACTATGCCACAAGGGCTCCTACTCACCTATTAAAAAAAAAAAATTTTTTTTTCTCACCTATTAAAAAAAAAATAGAGGGGCTAAAATCCAGAACACTGAAGACACCAAGTGCTGCTAAGGATGTGGAGCAATACTAACCCTTAATCATTGATGATGGGAAGGTAAAATGGTACAGCCACTTTAGAAGACAGCTTGGCAGTTTCTCACAAAGCTAAGATAAGCTTACCATACAATCCAGCCAACGTGCTCCTAGGTTTTTATCCAAATGAATCAAAGATATGTCCACAAAAAAAACTACACATGTTTATAGCAGCTTTATTCATAATTGCCAAAAATTAGAATCAACCACAATGTCACTTGAAAGGGGAATGGATAAACCAACTGTGGTACATCTATGTGATGGAATATTATACAGCAATAAAAAGAAACGAACTATCAAGCCACGAAAAGGCACAAAGGAACCTTAGATGCAGATAGCTAAGTGAAAGAAGTCAGTCTGAAAAGGCTATATATTGTATGATTCCAACTATATGACATTCTGGAAAAGATGAAACTATGGAGACAGTAAAAAGATCAGTGGTGGTCAGGGATCTGGGAAGGAGGGATGAATAGGTGGAGCATTTGTAGGGCAGTGAAACTATTCTGCATGATACGGTAATGGTGGATACACAACTTTATGCATTTGTTAAAACCCATAGAACTGTACAACACAAAGAGTGAACCCTGATGTCAGCTATCGACTTTAGTTAATGCATCAGCATTGGTTCGTCAACTATAACAAATGCACCACACTAAGTAAAATGTTAATAATAAAGAAAATTGGGAGTATGGAGAAAGGATATATAAGAATTCTTTGTGTTCTGAGCAATTTTTCTGGGAACCTAAAACTGCTCTAAAAAATAAATTCTATTAAACATAATAAACTGCAAAATACTAGTATGCTACCATTCATGAGAAAATAAATATATAGATTTATGTGTTTGTACATGCATAAATAAAAGATCACTGGAAGAATACCCAGCTGCTGCTAAGAGCAGGTACCTTGGCAGGCTGGGAACTAGGCAGACTGAGGTCAGGATGGGAAGGAGACTTTCCATTGGGTATCTTTTAATACTTTTTAGTTTTGAACCATGTGAATGTATTATGGACTAAAAACAATTTAATCGTTGTTCAAAAATTTTAAAGATTCTGAAATTAGATAGTGGTGATGGTTGTATAGCCTTACATATATACTAAAAACCACTGAATTGTACACTTTTAAAAGGGTGAATATGATGGTATATGAATGACATCTCGAAAATTATTTTTTCTAAGGAAAGATCTTCGGAAGGAGGCCTATGGATCTGCCTGGAAGGGTGCAGAGCAGTGAATTACTTTATACGGCTCTTCTGGCCAAAGCCTTTGTAACTCCTACCAAACGACTAGGTGGGACTATGCAAATGAAGTGCTTGTGGCCCATCAAGGGGATTGAACAACTTGCTAATGATGCAGATACGGTTCTTGACACCCTTGTGAGGGTAGGACCATGAAAATAAGACGTATGGAACTCTAAGGAGGTGATTGGGCAGTTTTGCCATCTTGCTAGGCTTAAAATGAGCTCTCCCAGAGGCAGACAGGGGGACCTCATGACCATCAAGAAAGAAGAGCTGGGAGTGGAGCAAGTCCTTTGGATCCAGGATCCCCATGCTGAGAAACTCCTGGAACCAGGAGTCCCAGAGAAAGTGAGAGCTGTAACACTGAAGATAGCAAGAAGCAGTGGCAGAGGCAGCAGAACCAGGAGACCAGCAGCACAGCCCGATGGGTGTGCTGACCCACAGAGCAAGAGAGCTGAGCGCCTTCAGGCAGGAGGCTTGCTAGCAGAGTTGGGTGCCTCTGGGCACTGGACGGACTTAGGTTCTCTGACCTGTGACCCACCAGCAGGAGATGAGGCAGTGGATGTGCCGTCCCACAGAGGGAGAGAGCTGAGCGCCTTCGGGCCACGGTTTCCAGGTGGAGTGGGGTGCCTCTGGGCACTTAATGTCAGAGCTAAAAGAGCTTCATAACACTTGCTTGAGCATGGCAGAGGCCAGGCCGAGGGGCCAAAGGCCAGGGAGAGAGGCTTGCCTGTAGCACGACCGAGAAGAGGTTGTCCTGATCGAAGAACTGTATCCTGAGGGTTTCTGAACCTGAATTGTACCCTGTTACTTCCCTAACAAACCCCATAACTGTGGGTATGGTCTGTGAGTTCTGTATGACCATTGCAATGAATTATAGAACCCAGCAGAGAAGTAGAGAGTGCTGTGAGAGGGATGGTTGGTGTCAAAATTAGAAAAAAGGTTGGAGAGAGGAAGTATGGCTGATCTCTGTCTCATAGGAATCAGCCTTGGGCCGTTGATCTTGATTCTCCTTCTTATTTGTGAAGTTAGTTGAGGAGGTCAGGTGCCTCCACCATGCCATTTTTACAAGGGGAGAAGACAGAAGAGCTTTCCAGGCACAGGGAACAGTGCATATAAAGGCAAGGAGGTGTGGGAAGGCAGTGGGAATGTTGGGTGCAGGCTGATGTGAAGATGGACATTCACTTGGACTTAATCTTGCAGGCAATAGCCATGCAGGGGAGCAACCCAATCATATTTCCTTTGGAAAGACAGCGTTGGCAAAGGAGTCAATGAGCAGCAGCCAAGAGGCAGTCCTGGTGGCAGCAGTACTGGTGAAGAGGTTACTGGAAAGAGCACACGTGAGGGAGAGAACACGGTCAGACTAGGTTAGAAGCAACTGGAAAGGAGAGTAGGAGAGCCTTAAGGGATACACAGAAACAAGATTTAGAGCGTTTCTGAGGTGACCATAAAATCAAACCCATTGCCATCAAGTTGATTCTGACTCATAGAGACCCTATAGGACAGAGTAGAAATGCCCCATAAGGTTTCCAAGGCTGTAAATCTTTACGGAAGCAGACTGCCACATCTTTCTCTCACGGAGTGGCTGGTGGGTTCAAACCATTGACTTTGCAGTTAGCAGCTGAGCGCTTTAACCACTGTGCTACCAGGGCTTCTGAGGCGACCATAGGGGACGTATTATAGGGGACACTCACGGCAGAAGCTATTGTTTCTCCAAAATGGAGGCGTAAGCCCCTGGGCCTGGCAGGCGACTCCAAAGGCTTGCAGAGCATCACAGATGGCACGGTTTTCACCTCTAAACTCACAGAGATTGTAGGTACAGCCAATCAGGAAGGGTTTGGGGACCACTTGGGTGGCACATTCAGACCAGCCAGAACCCTGAAAGGCTGCTTGGCATTGCTGCTGGGCCCTCACTAGGTCATCTGGCTTGCAGTTCGTATTCGGGTTCTCCCGGTGTTCTAGCCGAGCCTCCCGGTCATCTCGTTGGCAACTGGGAAGGGAAAGGGGTAAGCACAGGCCAGCCACTGCCCTACCTATGAAAACGATTTGGGTCAAAGACCCTGGGAGAACTATCGACTACTCCCAACCCTGTTTCTTCTCACTGGGAAACCTGTCCCAGCTCTGACCAACCTTCCATGGTAGCCTCAGTCTCCTTCCAAGTTTTGAAGCAAAGAAGGGAAGACTGTCATGTTTCCCCAAATAGGGTCCAGCAACTCTGGAACCCAGAAGCCATCCCCCTTCAAATTATATACATAAAGGAATGTTCTGGTCTTCCATTCCCAGGTATGCCAGACAGTCTAGATTCCCAACTCTTGTTCCTATGAAAAGGTAGAGAGTCTTAGGTGACAATTACCTTGGATCAGAGTCATCCTTATCTTTCCAACTGTTGGCAAATTCTATGTCATTCTGGGCTAGTTCGTCATTAGGCATCATTAGTTCATCCTCTTCCTCACCATTGAAGTTTCCACACATACCACAGACCTGGGTGAGCAGAGGGATTTTCCTGTGCTGAGGAGGAAATACTAAATAACAAGGTCTTCCTCCTTTCTGGGGAGTGAGCTCTATGGTCTGGGAGGATGTCAATGTCCCTTCCTAGGGTACCTCCCCTCACAAAGAGCCAGATTGTGTCTTTACCTTTTGGTAATAGGCTCTGGGGATTTGGATCTCTAAGAGATGTTCGCCATCAAATTTGACCATCAGCCCAATGTAAGCACTGACCACAGTATAGATGCCATTGGCAGTAATGGTGACCCGCCGGATCTGGGTTTTTGCAGGAAGAGTGACCGGTTTGCCGTCGATCTGTGGAGGAAGGCAGGGTGTATGAGTAGGAAGAAGGACCAGGGCTCTCCCCAGAGCTCGTGTCCTCCCTCCCTGCCCTGGTTACACTGCCCAGCTCACCAGCACATGGTGGTCCTTTTGTAGGGTGATATTGTAACCACTGATGTAAATGTTGACATGGTGGAGGTAGAAAGCTGGGGTTTGGCCACCCTGCTTCTCATTCTTGGCACTGATCTTGAAGAAAGGCAGCTCCCTGTTGGGGTGGCACACTTTTACCAGGATGTAAGTACAGGTACCCCTGAAGGAATGATAACTGCCATCGAAGCTCACGTAGTTGGGGTCACCTGAGACATGGCACACTCCCATACCTGTGAGAAGAGAGAGAGAAATGGCTGAGGAAGGGCCGAACTCTGGAGGGAAAAGGATCCATAGGGAGGTGGCTTTGAGTTCTCCCTGGATGTGGAGGATGTGGTAGAGGCCAGAGAGCCTCAAAAAGGAAGGAAGACAAAGTTCAAGAAAAGAATCAAGGTACAAGAACTGGGGGGGGAGGTGGGGGAGGTGAGGGGCAGTGAGGCTTGGGGGTAGAGGGGATGTGGTTTTGCCAGGGAGAGATTTATAACACTCCACCTAAGGGTCATGGACATGACAGGAGAACAATGGGTAAACCTCAAGGAGCTCTTCCTAGCAGTGGGAAAGATGACTTCAGTACAGTTGGGTTACCAACCTGAGTGCCAGAGAAGGCAGAAAGGCTGTGGGAGGTATGGACGGAGTTCATCTTGGTGGCCTTGGGGTTCCTCGGCAGTGCTCCCCCACCCTCCTACCTGAGGCCCTGCAGCGGAGGAGCCCATCAAGGGGCCAGCACATCTGGTTGGGGCTACAGCTGGTATGGCTGCAGGAGATGTTGTTGTGGCTGGAGCAGGTGCAAAGCCTGGAGCAGGTGCTATCTGCGTACCAGCGCTCCCCGACCTGTGGAGCATGGGGGTCAGGAAAGCCAACAGACCTTTGGAAGCTGGAGATGGATGGAGGCTCCCAAGACCTTCTTGGGGCTTACTTTACTTGGTTGCCCTCTTCCATCTCAGCCCTTCTCAGCCTTTTGGCCTCTAGGCTTGCTCTTCAACCCATCAGACTGGCCTACCCTACCCCTTTTTGGGCTCTGAGCCCTCCTGCCCCCTTGCCTGGGCTTGTCCTGCCCCCACACTTGCGGAACTGGAAAGGGAGGACACCTGCCGTGCCCGTCCTCTCACCGGGTGGTAGGAGCCCTGCCGGTCAGTGCAGCCACACTGGCTGAGGGGCACACAGGAGGTCCCGCTTAGAACATGGCCTTTCTGGCACTCACAGCCTTCAGCACAAGGCAGCGTGGCTGGGCAGTCTGTTGGAGTGTCCAGGCTGAGGCAGGTGGCTGGGCAGGGGCTGGTACAGGGGCTGTAGCTGCTGCCGGACGGGCACTTCAGAGCTAAGAAGAGAGACCGCATCAGGAAGGGCAGGGTGGCATTTCCAGCTCCCTGGCCTTGGGGGGTACCAGGAGTTACTGGGAGTTGAAAGAAAAGAAAGGGAACAGAGCTGGCCCAGGGAAGAGGGCAGTAACCAAATGGGGGCAGAACTTTTGGGTGGGGTGAGAACAGACAGAGAAGGTTCCACTGCAGGGAGACAAGTGGAGGACGGGGGTAGGGCTTGGAGAAAGACTAGAGAGTGGAGAGGAGGGTCCCATGAGGGTGCAGAGGGCCAGGCTGTGAAGGGAAAAGCAGAGGGGCAGAATGTGGGAAAAGAAAGAGAGGGCAGGGGGCTAGGGGATTCCTCCAGGCTGTGGGAGCAGGTGGTCAGGTCACTCACGGCAGAAGGTACTATTCCTCCAGGCAGGGGGCCGACCAGCCTGGGCGCAGAGGGCCGCATAGGCCTGCAGGGAGCGGCATAGGGTCAGGGTGTCACCCTGGGTCCCACACTGCCCATACACACAACTGTTGAAGCTGGGATGCGGGGACACCACCGCATGGCACTGGGAAAAGGGTCCTGGAGGGTGAGACAACACAGGTGTGAGACAGAAGTGTGGGCCAGGGAGGGGAGCAGGCCCACGCAGCTTCTCTGGGGCTAATTCTACATCCATTTCAGTCAAAACTCCTATTTACTGAGAACCTACTGTCTGTGACACAAAGAAGGACTAATCAGTCATAGTCCCCAAGAAAGCGACCCCCTGTCCCAACATTTCCTTTTGCCTTCTTCCTGACTTTTTCCTATTCCTGTTTCATGCCTCATACTCTTTCTTCCTTGATGACCAGTCTCCCTCCTTTGTCTCCTGTTCTGGGGGGAGGAGAAAGGGACCAGGAAGGGGTGTGGCTTACCCTGAGGGCTGATTAAGATCTCACAGTTCTTATTCCAGCCGTCTGCCACATCTTTCCCTGGGCAGCTAGGGGACTTGCCACCAGCAACAAAGCAACTGAATGAAGAGAGAAGGATAGAAACCTAGGGCTGCAGGAACCTTCTAAAAAGCAGAGGCAAAGTGTAGAGGGGAAACAGGGAGGGGAATGGGGATGGGGAAGAGAACAAAATGGCAACCTCAAGTAGGAAGGCCAACAAATGCAGCAGGAAGGGAAAAGGTTAGATCTCAGGGTAGACTTCCCAAGAGGGTTCTCCAAAAGGGTAGGTCATTTAGCATTGGAAAAATCAACAGGCATGGACGTGGGAAGTTGGAATAACTTTCCACCAGTTCCAATCTCAGAGAGAGCAGGAGGAAAGCTAGCTCAAACGGAGTGGGAATGCACAGGGCACATCTTTAGGCTGCTCTGTAATGCCCAGCTCCCCATCCTTGGCTCCCCAGGTCCCTACTTACCCAGGTTCAGAGGCAGAAGATAACACCCAGGCTGCGCCCAGTTGGACAGAGCTGTCTGCTGGCTTTCTATCTGGGCGCAGATTGTCATCCAAGCTGTTGTTGTTGTAGTTCCCTGGAGGAGGGAGAAATTAGCAGAGGCAGCAGAGGTACCCACCAGCGACCCAGCTCCAGTACTTCAGTCCTCCTCACCCTTCACTCAGCATATTAAGGTTAACCCTCTCAGCTTCCCTCATGCGCAATGTCCTCACCAACTCTTCAGTTGACAAGCACTTAAACCAAAAAACCAAAACTGTTGCCATCGAGTCAACTTTGATTCATAGCAACTCTATAGGACAGAGTAGAACTGCCCCATACAGTTTCCAAGGAACAGCTGGTGGATTTGAACTGCCAACCTTTTTGGTTAGCAACCAACGTGACTAGGATTAGAGCCTGGCTCCTGCAGGTGCCCAGGAGACTCACCACACAGCCCGCAGACCCGACCAGCGAGGGAGGAGGGCACTGTCACGTCTACCAGGTGGTTCCCGTCATATCGAACCCGAAGCCCGAAGTCCGTTCGGAGAAGGATAAACAAGCCACTGAGCCCCACACTCATTCGGCCTTCAGCAAGCCACAGAGGCAGGGACACCCGGCGATCATTCAGCTACAGAAGCAGGGAAGGCATAGCTGGGGCGTCAGAAAGGAACTTGGGACAAGAGTAGTGAGGGCAAAAACATGAGCGCAGGAGGGAGATGGCGGGGGTTTCACAGCCGGAGGAGGGAGGCCAAGAAACAGGTGCTCTCAGAAGCCAGACAGGTAGGTGTGTGAGCAGGAAGGAGCAGAGAAGAGGAGCTACTCAGGCTAGGGTAGTGTAGGGTCTAGGGAATGGGGAAACACGCACCATGACTTTTCGGCCCTTGATCAATGAGAGCCGGAGGTTGAAGACCTGCACATGGACGGCCTTGATGTAGGAGACTTCAACATTCCCACCCCGGTTCTCGTTGGTGGCGCTCACAGCGAAGTAGCTCTCTCGGGCTCCAATCCAGCAAAGCCGGGTCAGGGTGTAGGTGCAGGTGCCCATGAAGTGGTGCAGGGCTCCATCAAAGGTCAGGTAGTGGGGGTCACCTGAAGCAGTGCAGGTGCCAGTACCTAGGGAGGAGTTCAGAGACTTACTGTCCCTGAGGGACCCCAGAAAGCCCTGACTCAAAGCTGCCATCTTGGTGAGTGCACATTGGGATGGTACCCATGCCCCTCCACAGACCATTGGTTTTTCTAGAACATGTGGTCTGCTTGGCTTAGAGATGACAATGAACCTCACTCTCCGGATCCCTGAAGATGCTGCTCCTACTCTCTCTGGGGAGCAGATACTTCATGGCCCTGGTTATCCTCAGCTCTCTGGGGAGGCTGTTCTAGGGCGGGCCCATGCCCTGGCTCAAAGCTATGTGGGTGCCGCCCCACTGCCTCTCAGTCACCTTCCCCCCTCACTGCTCACCTTTAGCATGACATCCATAGGTGCCGTCCTGCAGGACACAGATCTCCTGAGGCCCACACGTCCAGCGCACACAGCGAACTTTGTTGTTGCTCTCACAGAAGCAGCGCTCCTTGCAGTCTGTTTTATACCAAGACTCCCCTTCCTAGGGGAGGGAAAAAGGGGAAAGAAGTTATTCCCAGTCCTGCTTCAATAAGCCCACTACCACTCAGATCGCTGGCCTACTCACTAGGGGGGCGTTCTTGCCATCCAGAAGCTCAGTGCTTAATTGGGAAAGTATGACATTCATTCGCTTATCATTTTTTCAGTCATCTGTTAGTTCAGTATATGAACAAATCTTTATCCATTTGTGTCATGCTAGGTGTTAGGGATTCAGTAAAGAGCAAGATAGACAATGTACCTGTCCCAACAGAACTCACAACCCAGTGGGGGACAGTAAACTAGTAAAAGTGTACTCAGATATGACATGCGCCCAAACGAGACAACCAAGGCACCCGACAGTAGTTCCCTGCCATTGACACAGACAATATGTACTTGCTAAAGAGTTTAGAAAAAATCGGAAGTTGTCAAAATGAAATGGAATGCATGAACATTGATATCTTATGCATTCTCATTCTCGTTATGGTGGAGTCAATTCTGACTCATAGAAACCCTATAGGAAAGAGTAGAACTGCCCCATAGCTTTTCCAAGGAGTAGCTGGTAGATTTGAACTGCCGACCTTTTGGTTAGCAGCTGAATTCTTAACCACTATGCCACCAGAGCTCCATTAGTGACCTGAAATGGACTGGTATTGGCCATCTTGAATCAGACAATCATATGGTATGCTATGTCGGGAATGGTAAATTGAAGAGGAATGGCATTACATTCAAGGTCAGAAAGAAAATTTCAAAATCTATCCTGAAGTACAATGCTGTCAGTGATAGGATAATATCCATACATCTACAATGAACACCAGTTAATACAAGCATTATTCAAATTTATGCACCAACCACTAATGCCAATGATGAGGAAATGGAAGATTTTTACCAACTTTTTTCTTTCTGCAGTCTGAAATTGATCAAGCATGCAATCAAGAGGCATTGATAATTACTGGTAATTGGAATGCAAAAGTTGGAAACAAAGAAGAAGGGTTGGTAGTTGGAAAATATGGCTTTGGTGATAGAAATGATGCCAGAGATTGCATGACAGAATTTTGCAAGACCAAAAATTCTTCATTACAAATACCTTTTTTCACCAACATAAACAGTGACTATACGTATGGACTTCACCAGATGGAATACACATCTGTGGAAAGAGACGATGGAAAAGCTCAATATCATTAGGCAGAACAAGGCCAGGGGCTGACCGTGGAACAGACCATCAACTACTCATTTGCAAGTTCAAGTTGAATCTGAAAAAAATTAGAACAAGTACACAAGAGCCAAAGTGTGACCTTAAGTATATTCCACCTGAATTTAGAGACCATCTCAAGAATAGATTTGATCATTAAACACTAATGACTAAAAACCAGACAAGCTGTAGAATGACATCAAGGACATCATCTATGAAGAAAGCAAGAGGTCATTAAAAAGACAGGAAAGAAAGGAAAGACCAAAATGAATGTCAGAAGAGGCTCTGAGACTTGCTCTTGAACGCTGAGTAGCTGAAGTGAATGGAAGAAATGATGAAGTAAAAGAGCTAAACAAAAGATTTCAAAAGGCAGCTTAAGAAGACAAAGTATTATAATGAAATGTGCTAAGATCTAGAGTTAGAAAACCAAAAGAGAAGAACATGCTTTGTGTTTATTAAGCTGAAAGAACTGAAGAGAAAATTCAAGCCTGGAGTTGCAATTTTGAAGGATTCTACAGGGAAAATATTAAATGATGCAGGAAGCATCAAAAGAAGATGGAAGCAATACAGTTACTGTACCAAAAAGAATTGCTTGATGTTCAATCATTTCAGGAGGTAGCATATGATCAAGAAGCGATGGTGTTGAAGGAAGAAGTCCAAGCTGCATTGAAGGCTTTGGCAAGAAACAAGACTCCAGGAATTGACGGAATACCAATTGAAATGCTTCAGCAAACAGATGCAGCACTGGAAGTGCTCACTCATCTATGCCAAGAAATTTGGAAGACAACTATCCTGTCAACCAGCTGCAAAAGATTCATATTTATGCCCATTCCAAAGAAAGATGATCCAACAGATTTTGGAAATTATCAAATATTATCATACACAAGTAAAATTTTGCTGAAGATCATTCAAAAGTGGTTGCAACAGTACATTGACAGGGAACTGCCAGAAATTCAAGACCAATTCAGAAGAGGACGTGGAACAATGGATAATATTGGTGATGTCAAATAGATTTTAACTGAAAGCAGAGAATACTAGAAAGATGCTTACCTGAGTTTTAGTGACTATGCAAAAGCATTCGACTGTGTGGATCATAACAAATTATGACTAACATTGTGAAGAATGAAAATTCCAGAACACTTAATTATGCTTATGAGGAACCTGTACATAGACCAAGAAGGGGTCCTTTGAACAAAACAGGGGAATACTACGTAGTTTAAAACCAGAAAAGGTGTACTTCAGGGTTGTATCCTTTCACCATACTTAGTTAATCTGTATAAAAAGTATGCTGAGCAAATAATCCAAAAAACTGGACTATAGGAAGAAGAATGGGGCATCAGGATTGGAGTAAGACTCATTAACAACCTGTGATATGCAAATGACACAACCTCGTTTGCAGAAAATGAAGGGGACCTGAAGCACTTACTGAAGAAGATTAAAGACTACACCCTTCAGTATGGATTAGACCTCAACATAAAAAAAACAAAAATCCTCACAACTGAGTCAATAAGCAACATTGTAATAAATGGAGAAAAGACTGAAGTTGTCCAGGGTTTCATTTCACTTGGATCCACAATCAACACCCATGGAAGCAGCAGTCAAGATATCAAAAGACGCATTGCACTGGGCAAATCTGCTGCAAAAGACCTTTTTAAAGTGTTAAAAAACAAAGATGTCACTTGAAGGACTAAGGTGCGCCTGACCCAAGCCATGGTGTTGTCAATCACCTCAAATGCATGTGAAAGCTGGACGGTGAATAAAGAAGACCAGAGCAGAACTGATGGCCTTTGAATTGTGGTGTTGGTGAAGAATACTGAACATACCATGAGCTCCCAGAAGAACCAACAAATCTGTCTTGGAAGAAGTACAGCCAGAATGCTCCCTAAGAAGCAAGGATGGCAAGACTTCATCTCGCATACTTTGAACATGTTATCAGGAGGGGCCAGGCCCTGGACAAGGACATCATGCTTGGTAAGGTAGAGGGTCAGGGAAGAAGAGGAAGACCTTCAATGAAATGGATGGACATAAGGGCTGCAACAACGGGCTCAAGCATAACTACAATTGTGAAGATGGTGAAGGATGAGGCAGTGTTTCTTTCTGTCGTACATAGGGTCACTACGAGTCACAACTGACTCAATGGCACCTAACAACAACAACAACAACAGAGGAGTTTAGACAGAGAGGCTTTCTGACTTTGCTTATCAAGGAGGCTTCAAGAAGGAGGTAGCATTGTGGGGATTGCAACCAATGTCACAAAACAATTTGTGTATAAATTTTTGAATGAAAAAACTAATTTGCACTGTAAATTTTTACCTGAAGCACAATAAACTTTAAAAAACGGACAGAAAAGGGAGGGAAAAAAAAAAGAGGCAGGATTTCAGCAGGGCCTGGAGGGAGGTGAAGGATTCCAATAGGCAGACATGGCTGGGAGGCAGACCAAGGTGAAGAGGGGCTGGCAAAATGGCAAAAGTGGGAGAAGAGCAAGGTGTGGACCCAGAGCACTAGGTGGGCCAGACTAGAATGGGGGTGGGGCACAGAGCAGGAGAGCTGAGAGAAAGTCACATAGTGGAGGGCATCCAGGGACACCAGTTCCATCTCTGGGACTTATGAGACAAGGGCACAGATGAGGAGCTGGCTCCAGTGCTGCCTCTGAGAAGCCTGAAAACAGGGGCCAAGGAAAAGGCTGAGGTCCTTTAGGGGAAAGAGACCCTTAGGAGGAGAGGAGAGGGGGTTTGGAAGGAGCACAGATGAGATACAGAAACACAGAGCAAAAGGACCCCATCTGAAGCCAAAGGCAGGAAAGATGGAGGATAGGGAGCCAGGGGTCTCAAGTTCCGCAAGCCAAAAAACAAAAACAAAACTGTTGCCGTGGAGTGGATTCCGACTCATAGCGACCCTATGGGACAGAGTAGAACTGCCGCATAGGGTTTCCAATGAGCAGCTGGTGGATTTGAACTGCCGAGCTTTTGGTTCTGTAAGACGGTTGAAAAACAGCTGTGCTGGCATGCAACCCCTTTCTGCGTGAGGAGAAAGAAGGAAGTTGGCTCTGAGCCAGAGTGTTCTTAATCCCAGCCCTAAATCACCTGGTTGTTTCCCTGGCCGCCTCTCTCCTGCCTCTCGCCCTTGCCCAGGGTGTTCTCTCAGATTTCAGAACAGGAAGGAGTCCTTTCTGGCTTCAAGGGTGAGAGGACCACCTCCAGCTGCTTACCTCAAAGTAGGCCCCTGGAGCTTGGTAGCACCCACACCGGTTTTTGGGGACACACCGGAGGCCACTGAGGACAAAGCCCGGGTTGCACTCGCAGCCCTCCACACAGCGGTCCGGGCAGGACAAGCCGGAGAGTCCTGAATGGCAGGTCTCTGGGCACGACTTGGCACACAGGGAGTACCTGCTGTTGGGTGGGCAGGCTAGAGCTGGTGGAGGGAGAAGCACAGGGGAGAAAGGGGTGAGGCAAGGCAGGGAAGGGAGAGAGTATGTTCAGAGAGCCCACCACAGAGGCTCCTGCCTGGTGCAGGAGGGCAACCAGACACGTCTCACTGACTGTCCTTCCCCCCTCTCTCATCACACTCCCCTGGTAGCTGTCATTTGCTGTCTCCTCTGTCCCACACACCCGTTTGTGACCACTTCTAAATAACTGGCTTTGCAATCAATGCTGTGGAGGATTAAGCACGCTCAGGTAGAGCCTGGGGTTAAAAGAGCCTTTGTGCTTCTTTGTCTTGCTCCCATATCAGACTGCTGCCCCAGCTTTACACACGCTCTGTTCCCAAAGTGCGGGCTAGTGGCTCTGTGCCTGGCTCATTACAGGGGGCGTGGCACCCATTCCTCCGAGTCACAGGAGTCCTCCCCCCACTCAGCTGCCCAATTTTAAGGAGAGAGAGGGGCTGGGAGTAGCATGACTGGGATTTGTTCCCTAGGCCCAGAGAAACGGGTCTCCAGGAACCTGACCAAGTGTCCTCCAGGAACCTGACCAAGCTTTGGGGCCAAAGGGCCACCACAGACCTCAGTGTGAGCAGACTGACCAAGGGCAGATGAGCCTCACGGTGTTGCTTCCGGGACCCAAAGACCAAGGAAATGGAGCAGTCCCAGTGCATCCCACACAGCATGTGTTTGGACTGCGTGTATGGCTTTGGTGACTTGGGCACACAGAGAAATCTATACACATTCACTCCACACAGCCTCTTGTCACTCAGAAGGCTTTCTGAGTTCTCAAGTGTCTTTGTGGATTTCTCAGTGGGAGTTAATTCACGCTACAGTTTTCACTGTCTTTGTGTGAACGTGAAGGGGTTCGGCTGGGCAATGTCCAAGGTCGAGCTAACACACATGCTACTTCCCGGGACTCCGCTCATGTCTGTGTCTGAAGGAAGGGGTCCTGCACTCTCTCCCCGGTTCTTGGCACAACTCACGGCAGAACTGGGGGCTTCTCCAGGGCTTCACCATGAGGCCAGCAGCCTGGCAGGTCTCCGTCAAGGCCGCCATCTGGGCACACAGCATCTGCTGCAGCCCCTGAAAGTTGCACATGTCAAACAAGCAGTTCTCGTAGTAGAAAAAGGCCTTGAGGTGAGGCAGACATGCTCTGAGAGGAGAGGCAGAGTCAGATGGAATGAGGAGGCAGACGCTCGTGTGACCCCAGGCCCCAAGTTGCCCTGCACAGCCTTTTCTGCTCGCCTTCATACCCAAATATTCCATTGGGGTCAATGAGCCGTCCACAGAACTCTGGCCCCAGTAGGCTGTTATGCAAAGCTGAGTCACAAGATGGGGGACTTGCCGGGTTCCTATGGCACCTAGAAGAGACCCACCCCAAATCCACTAAGAGCCAAGGCTTGCATCCAGCTGTGGCCCTAATCCAGCTATTGGTGAGGCTAAAATAATCATCTCATGGCTCTCGGCAACTCCTGGTGGAGAATATTTGAACACCAAATCCTAGGGGAGGAGGAAAAGCCTGGCAGCCTTCAGAGACTGGCAAGAAGGAGGCTGGGCTTCTCGGAAAGGCTTAGGCTTGAGTACAATCATTGGTAGAGACCCTGGGTGGTACACGCTCAGCTGCTAACCAAAAAAGTTGGAGGTTCGAGGTCACCCAGAGGCACCTCAGAAAAAAGGCCTTGGCAGATCTACTTCCAAATAAATTAGTCACTGAAAACCCTATGAACACAGTTCTACTCTGACACACATGGGGTCAGCATGATTTCGAATCAACTTGACAGCAGTTGAATCAATGGAGGGTATGAGAGGGATGGTAATGGGTTCTTGAACTTGAGAGGGGAATGGAGCTGGGAGAATTACAGAAGGTAGGGGGATAGACAAGAGTACAGAGGAGAAAGAATACTTGGATCTTAAAAGGGCAAAGGAGCAGGAGGGCAGAAACGAGATGCGGAGCCCACCTAGACCACCCAGGAAGGGTCCTCACTCACTCCTTATCCTCATCCCCGGCTATCTGCCAGCTGTTCCCAAGCTCCTCATCGTCCAGTGCTAGGTTGCCATCCGGTTTCTTATTGTCGTTGCTGCTGTCACCATCATAGTTTCCACAGAAACCACAGAGTTGGCCAAAGTAGGTGCTACCAAGGACAGGAGGAGGTGTAATGGGGAAAAAGAACCAGTCATTTGAGGGCCCACAAGCAGACAGCAGCGTGAGCTGGGTGAGTCAGGGAACGGAATTAAGAGATTCCGACCCTGAACAAGGATCCCATGCCAGACACCAGGCCCACGAGGACTTAGCAGGCCTCACCCTCCTCCCCAAGGCACCTTCACAGTCTCTGTTTTCCCCTTCTGCTCATACCCCATCTTCCAGCCATCATAAACCTCTTGCTGGCCCTAAAACACATGAGTTTCTTTTTGCATTCATGTTCACTGTTCTTGTAATGTCTTTCTTTCCCTTGTTTGTCCCTCTACAGAATAGCCCTTCCTTGAAGACTGGAATCAAGTGACCACTCTTCTGAAAGCCCATCAGGGCCTATCAACAACTCCTTTCTAGCACATTCCCAAAGCATTGTGTGTACATCCTGATATTATCACCCCGCTCTGAGACCATTTCCTCCTGTCTGCTCAGCCTAAAGGAGGAGGGCTCCCATAGTATTCCCTCTCCCCATGTTGAGCTAAGTGCTTTGTACCCGTTGGGAGGTTGATAAATGATTGAAAATTGTTAGGCACGTGGAAGCAGAATAGAAGGGGAAGGAACTGGAAGGGTCCTGGAAGAGAGGAGGCAGCTGCCTTGTTGGGTCATCCCCTTACCTGGGCACAGTCACATACAGTTGCTGGTCGCCATCCCACCTCACCCGTAAGCCAAATGCTGTTTGCAGTTCCACAAATCGCCCACTTTGAGTCAAGAAGGTATCTTGAAAAGGCATAGCTGGGAGGGTGATTTGGTGGCCTCCAACCTGGAAGGCATGGCAGAGGCAGGAGACAGAGAGACAACCTGGAGGTCAAGGAGAACCCCAAACAGATTCTACATTCATGGCTGGGAGGCAGAACATTCTCCATGGCAATCAAACCTTTCCCATTTAGAGTGGTTTGGAGGTCACAAAGATCTTTCACCATCATTATTTTATTTTACTTAAGCCCATCCCTAAGAAGGTTTGAGGGCTGAAGGAACTGGCAAGTACAAGGCCACAGCAGCCCACAGGAGGAGGCCACAGCCAGGCTGGTGGCCCTGGGAGGGATGGTGGAGGACGGGACTCACCAGCGTGCGTCTGCCCTTGAGCAGGGTGATGGTGGTCTGGGCGAGGGTCACATAGACTTTGTTCAGACAGGAGACGCCTTCCTGTCCTTGTTCCTCATTCTTGACTGTCACCCTGAAGTATGGGTCTGGGTGGGAAGAGGGATAAAGAGAACCCAGAGATTCATTCAACAAGCATTCCTGGGTGCCCACTGTAAGCTGGGCCCTGAGTCTGGCACAGAGGGGATAAAGGCCATGGAGACATGGGCCCTGCAGTTCAATAGGGGAGGCAGGACACAAACATGCCCATTGGGCATAACGTCTCCTCACGCCCAGAACAGCCTCTAACTGTGAGCTGCCTATCTGTCTTCACCTGGGGGGACTGGGATATCCTTGGGAGCTGGAGTGTCTGTGCTACTTCTTTGGTGTCTTTCACAGTGGTCACCAAGATGCCAGGCACACAGCAGTCCCTCAATAAAAGTTTGCCAAGGAAGCAACTGATGAAGAGAAGCAGGCTCAACTGCATTCTCCCCACTAGCCGGTCTGGTCCTGAGAAAGTTCCTGCTGCTGGGGTGGACCTCTCAACCCTTACCTTCTAGAAGACCTTGCCCCCATCTTGCCTCTTTCCTCCCATTTGCTTCTGCCACTGGGCTCCCAGGATCAGCAGTTCTGACCTCAGACAATTCACTCAGGGCATGGAAGGCATCTCCAGGGCCCTACCTGTGGAGTTGTCACAGGGATGCGTCAAGATGTAGGTGCATTTGCCCATGAAGCTAAAGTGCCTTCCGTCAAAGGTGAGATAATGAGGGTCTCCGTAAGCCAAGCAGGTCGCAGTGCCTGCCAAAGGGAGAAAGGGAGACACATGAAGCTGGCTCCACCACCCTACCAGGCTGGGTCCCACATCCCACTTCACCCACCCAGTGACACTCCCCAGCTCCTCTGGTCAAGGGAAGGATTAGGGCCCTGGTGTCACACCACTGACGAGCGGTAGACAGAGGTAGCATGAAGGAAGGATCTCACCATAGGGGTGGCATCCGTACTGGCTGTTCTGCAGTTGACACACTTTGTGTGTCCCACACTGAGAGGCCTGGCACTCCAGGTGACTTCCAGATGAGCAGCGGCAATGCTCTGTGCAGTTGGGGCTGAACCACTCTGCCCCGGACTGGGAGCAAGGATTCCAAGTCACACACTATACCTCTTGGGACCCTTTCCCCTTCTCCTCCACATCGTGCCAGGAGAGAAGATGCTCAGACCATGCACAGACCTCACCTTACAGACCTCACCTTGCTCATACTCTTCCCACCATCTACCAGATACCCCATCCTACCACAGTACAGTTGCACACACTGTTCTCTCATCTTGGAATGCTCTTCTCTCCCATCTTTCTAAACCATTCCTTTCACAACCAGCAGAACTCACTCAAAGGTCACTTTCTTAGGAAGACTCCCAAACCTCCCTAACTAGGTCATCCTCATACCTCTGGGTACCCTTCCTTCAGAGAACTTACTAGAGTTGCACCTTTACATTTATTTTTGTGATCGTTTGACTGTGAGCACTCTGTGTAAGGTACCATGTCTGTCTGCTCACCATCTTGGCCCCAATGTGTAGCACAGTGCCTAGCAGAGTATTCTCATTCAATAAATGCTTATTGAATGAAAGACAGGGCCTAGACCCAATGTGTTCCTTAATCTGAGAGCATCGTGAGGGCAAAGGCCATGTCACTTTCATAGTAACCCCAATACCAGGAGACTAGACATTTGTGGAATGCACAAATGAATATATAAGTCAATGTATGTCTCCAAGGGCAGAGGGAAGAGATGGTTGATGCTGATGGTTGTGACA
This sequence comes from Loxodonta africana, assembly GCF_030014295.1. NCBI lineage: Eukaryota > Metazoa > Chordata > Mammalia > Proboscidea > Elephantidae > Loxodonta > Loxodonta africana. Next base: position 88,271,865 of record NC_087353.1, on the reverse strand, counting down.
GGTCTTTCTCCCCAGGCTGTGTCTGAAGCTAACCATAGCACTGCCACAGAGAGACCCAGAAGACTAGTTAAAGGGGAGCTGGAAGAGGAAGTGGCCCCTGAAAAGACAAGCAGCTCTGAACACCAGTGGAAAGAACACTCGGAGCTAGAGAAGAGGCACTGTACACTAATGAATGCTTAAAGCACTTGTAATTAATAGGTTGCATATAATATTTATCATAAGTAGCTAATAATAATAATTAGCATTTACAAGAAATGGGTATGTGTCAGAATCTAATTTCATCTTCACAACAGTCTTATGAGGTAGGAAAAGCTATTGTGCACATTTTATAGGTATGGAGACAGAATTAGAGAGGTAAGTGAACTTGTCCAAGGTCACCAAGCGAACGAGTGCTGGAGCCAGGATTCACACGTGGTTGCCTGACTCTAGAGCTCACTGTCCAGTTTGGTGTCCACCAGCCACATGTGGCTACTGAGCTCTTGAAATGTGAACAGTCCACATTGAGATATGCTGCAAGTGTAAAATGCACACTGGATTTTGAAGACTTAACATGGGGGAAAAAAAAGAATGCAGGAATAATAAAAATAATGAACGTAAGAGGTTGTTGTGAGAAAATTAAATGAGAGAATTCTTTAAAAGACCTTCACCCAATGCCTAACGCATGTTGTTGTGTGCCATTGAGTCGATTCCAACTCATAGCGACCCTGTAGGACAAAATAGAACTGTCCCACAGGGTTTCCAAGGCTGTAATCTTTAAGGGAGAATATCCTTAGGTCTTTTCTCCCGTGGAATGGCTGGTGGGTTCAAATCGCTGACCTTTGGTTAGCAGCCGAGCCCTTAACCACTGCACCACCAGGGCTCCTTGCCTAGCCCCTAGAAAAGGATAAGTAAATGTTAGCTATCACTATTACTGAGATTAAAACTGAAAGTGACTTGCATGTTACTTGGCTTTCATTTCTCATAATGTCTTCCTTAATGATAAAACTCAAGAAGCAACATGAAGAAAATCTCTGATGAATCCAAAAAGCTGAGCCAGACCTTAAATAGTCTATAACCCACATGCCCTATTTTCTAGTTCAGCTAGGAAACAAACAAAAAAAAAGAGAATGTATTTGGGACTCTTTCACCTTCTCCACCCTGTGCCAGGAGAGAAGATACTCTCCCGTGTACATCCCTCATAAATCTGTATTGATTACATGCTGAACCAATATATTATTGGTTCGTTATTACAGTATAATACAGTACTGGTTCATTATTATATTACAATATATTATCATACGTTATTACAATTAATTCAACCTGTTCCTTTTCTCTTGTTTAATATAGTGACCGAGAAATATAAAATGACATCTGTGTGGCCTGTAGGCGATCCCTATTGAATAGCACTGGCCTGCAGCCTGGGCCCCTCCAGAGACCCAGGAGACCGATTAGGGGAGACAAGAAGAGTAACTGCCCCCTCTTTTTGACTTCTCAGGATTTTCAAGTTCCTTTGGAAGAAAAGTCCAAGGCTTTGGGGTGCTGGATTCTGCCCTGAAACATGTCAGATGTGCTACTCTGTGTCCAGCACCCTCTGTGTACAGACAAACCTTTAGGCTTTCCTCAAGATGAATATGGAGGGTCCTTTATCATATGGTTGGTCCAATCCCTAATGCATCATTAAGGCTACCATTACAGGGCAGAAAAGTATAGAAATATGAGACTCGAAGGACCACAGGATCCTGATCCTTCTCCCCAGCCTGACATTATGCCAGACCAAAAAGGATATTTAACAAATACGTGTTGTATGAGCAAAGCTGGTCATCAAAAACCCCATGCTGAATGACTCCGAAACTGTGTAACTGCTGCTTTGGAGGTGACCCCCCCAGGAGCATCCCATTGATCCAAATTCACCTCACCTGGGGAATAGAGAGGGAGCCCTGGTGACGCAGTGGTTAAAGTGCTCAGCTGCTAGCCAAAAGGTCAGCGGTTCAAACCTACCAGCTGCTCCATGGGAGAAAGATGTGACAGTCTGCTTCTGTAAAAATTCACAGCCTTGGAAACCCTGTGGGGCAGTTCTACTCTGATCTATAGGGTTGGTATGAGTTGGAATCCACTCAACAGCAGTGGGTTTTTTTGTTTGTTTGTTTGGTGGAAGGGGACAGTACATGGAGCCGGAATCCAGGTATTCTGCTAGCAATCGCCCTCGGAGGATCCAGGCATCCCAGTGGTCTTACCTTGTAATAGTTGTTGTTGTAGAAGCAACTGCAGGACGAGGCTTTGATGCAGTGGGAGTGACTAAGCAAAAAGCCGGGATTACAGACACAGCCTGGCCTGCAGGGGAGCTGACAGGTGGGCTTGGGGTTCTCGCAGGTTGCTGGGCAGGCACAGGACTCGTAGTGGGCATCTGAGGGACAGGTCACTAAGGGGGAAATACAGCCTTAGTTAATCAATCCTCCACTCCACAGCCTCTCTCAGAGAGCTTTCCTCTACCCTCAAACTCAAGTTCTTCTCAAGAAGTAGGCCCGTATCAGCCATAAAAAGGAAGGAAGGAACTTTCATCCATTGTTGCTGGTAATGTAAAATGGTACAGCAGCTGTGGTAAACAGTTTGGTAGTTCCTCAAAAAACTAAGCAAGAGTTACTCTAGCAATTCCACTCTTCACTATATACCCAAAAGAATTAAAAGCAGGAATGCAAGCAGATACTTGTACACCAATGTTCACTGTAGCATTATCCACAATAGCCAAAAGGGGGAAACAGCTTAAATGCCCATCAACAGATGAATGGATGAACAAATATAGAGCATACATACAATGGAATACTATGCAGCCATAAAGAGAAATGAAGTCCTGATACAGGCTACAACATGGATGAACATTGAAACATGCTAAGTGAAGTAAGTCAGTCACAAAAGAACAAATAGTGTATGATCCCAATGATATGAAATACCTAAAATGGGCAAGTATATAGAGACCAAAGTTTATTAGTGTTACCAGTGATGAGTGGGAGGGAGAGGGAAAGGAGGACTCATTGCTTAGGGGACACTGAGCTTCTATTAAGGGTGATGGAAAAACTTGGAAACAGTAACGGTGATAGTTGAACAACATGGCGAACATACTTAATGTCACTGAACTGTACATGTGAAAACTGTAGAAATGGCAAATGTTCTGTTAAAAAAAATTGTTTAAAAAAGGAATGAAGTATTAAACATGTTACAACATGGATGAACCTTGAAAACATTACACTAAGTGAAGAAGCTAGACCCAAAAGACCACAGATTGTATGATTCCATTTCTATGAAATGTCCAGCATAAGCAAATCTATAGAGACAGAAAGTAGATTAGTGGCTTTTTTTTTGTAGGGCTGAGGAAAAGATAGGTGGGTGGGTGATAGCTAAAGGGTAGGGGGTTTCTTTCTGAGATGATAAAAATGTTCTAAAATTGACTGTGGCAATGGTTGCATATATCTCTAAATACACTAAAAACCACTGAATTATACAATTCAAAGGAGTGAATTTTATGTATGTGAATTATATCTCAAAATAAAAAAGGAAGAAGTAAGCCAAGTTCTTGGTTTCCAACCACCCCTACCCTCGCCCCCCCGCCCTGCTTCCCCTCACCGAGTGTAGTCTTCATAATTTCTTCTAAAGTCTCTCATAGTCTGATTCATCTCTCCTCTAAGACCGCAATTTTTCTGCCAGAAGTATCCCTTTCCCTAACTCTCTCTCCTACACTTTCTTATTTTCAGCTGTTTCCCCAATGCTCCACCTCATACCTGGAGCAGGTCTACGGGTTGCAGTGGTGCCGAGGGTTACACTGGTTGTGAAGGCACTTGGAGCAGTTGGAGTCATCGCCAAGACCATTGGCCCAGTGGGTTTGAGTGTTGGGCTGGTGTGGGCTATCATAGGAGCTGTGTGCTTTTCTGTGGGGAGGGTGAGTTTTTCCATGGGGGCAGTGGGCTCCTCAGTGGGGATAGTGGGCTTTTCAGTGGGTTTTTCAGTGGGGATGGTGGGTTCCTCAGTGGGGGCAGTGGGCTCCTCAGTGGGGATGGTAGGTTTCTCGGTGAGTTTTTCAGTGGGGACAATGAGCTTTTTAGTGGGGATGGTGGGTTTTTCTGTGGCAAGGGTAGGCTTTTCTGTGGGAAGGGTGGACTTTTCTGTAGGGAGGGTGGGTTTTTCAGTGGGTAGAGCAGGCTCCTCAGTGGGGATGGTGGGCTTTTCTGTGGGGAGGGTGGGTGTTTCTGTGGGGATTGTGGTTTGTTCTGTGGGGAAGGTGGGTGTTTCTGTGGGGATGGTGGGTTTCTCTGTGGGGATGGTAGGCTTTTCTGAGGGGATTGTGGGTTTTTCAGTGGGGATGATAGGTTTTTCTGTGGGGATGGTGGGTTTTTCAGTGGGGATGGTAGGTTTTTCTGTGGGGACTGTGGGTTTTTCAGTAGGAACAGTGGGCATTTCAGTGGGGGCAGCGGATTTTTCAGTGGAGACCATGGGTGATTTTGTGGTGACTGTTGACTTTTCTGTGGGGATGGTGGGTTTTTCAGTGGGGACTGTGGGCACTTCTATAGGGACGGTGGGCTTTTCAGTGGAGCTGGGGAATTTTTCAGTAGGGATAGTGGGCTCTTCTGTGGGGACAGTGGACTCTTCAGTGGGGATAGTGGGTTTTTCAGTGGGGACAGTGGGTTTTTCAGTGGGGATGGTAGGTTTTTCAGTGGGGGTGGTAGGTTTTTCTGTGGGGATGGTGGGCTTTTCTGTGGGGACAGTGGGCTCTTCAGTGGGGATGGTAGGTTTTTCAGTGGGGGTGGTAGGTTTTTCTGTGGGGATGGTGGGCTTTTCTGTGGGGACAGTGGGCTCTTCTGTGGGGATGGTTGGTTTTTCAGTGGGGATGGTAGGTTTTTCTGTGGGGATGGTGGGTTTTTCTGTAGGAACTGTGGGTGTTTCTGTGGGGTTGGTGGGTTTTTCAGTGGGGATGGTGAGTTTTTCTGTGGGGACTGTGGATCCTTCAGTGAGGATAGTGGTCTCTTCAGCGGGGGCTGTGGGTTCTTCAATGGGGGCAGTGGGCTCTTCAGTGGGGATGGTGGGTCTTTCTGTGGGAACAATGGGCTTTTCTGTGGGGATGGTGGGCTTTTCAGTGGGGGCAGGACATTTTTCTGTGGGGATGGTGGTTTTTTCTGTGGTGGTGGTGGGCTTTATAGTGGGAGTGGTACACTTTTCTGTGGGGATGGTGGTGTTTTCAGTAGGGACAGTGGGTTTTTCTGTGGGGACAGCAGGTGGTTCAGTAGCAACGGTAGGCAGAACTGGGTGTTTCACAGGAAGCACTATGGACATAGGTCCTGAAAAAAAAAATCCCTGAAGTTTAGTCAAAATCATACTACTACCCTCTTCACTCATGCCTAGTTAGAATGGGTGGGCTCAGAAGTATAACTTATTCACAACCGTTCCTCTACTCCCAACCTTCACTCACTCAACAAACAATCTGATCCTAACATATGTCAGATATTGTGCTAGGCAAGAAACACAACAAATGAATAGTAAGATATGATCCCTGCCTTCAAAATCACCATTCACTGGGTGATGCATTCTGGATCCAGCCACAAAAATTCATGGCATCAAAGTTACACTCAGTCAAGCATCCTCATGGAGTCAGGGAAGTGGAAGTGGGCAGAATATAGAAAGCTAAAGTCAGACAGGAACAGAGTCAGCAGTGTGAGAATCAAGTGCAAGAGAAGGCTCGTGTTTTAAGCAATTTATAAAGATGGCATAGCCTCCTTTCCAGGACCCTGGGTTTCATCTTACCTGGACGACAGGCCCCACGATGGATCAAGATTAAACCCACAGCAACATCAAAGGTAGTGTTGGTGCCCACGACAGCCTCAAGTATCAGCTGAAGGAAAGGAGGGAGAGAGAAGGAAAAGAGAAATGAAAATGAAGTCCTGGCAACTCAGTGACTCTGCTGGGCCTGAAGTCTGTCCTCTGTCAAAATGGCACCTTGTTCTGGCCTCAACAGTCCAGCCCTGCTTCTTCCCTTTCAGGAGCCAGATACCCTTCTCTATAACACTAAGTTTATCTCTTCCCTGCCCCCTTTCCAGCTTTCCATCTTCTCAGCCCTTCCTATCCCAGACATCACGTCCCCCCTCACCAAGCCCCGCACAGACACACACACAGCCCACTCTTTCCATCTCTTACCTGCATGGGCTGTTGATGTCCTGAAGGGATGGTGATGGAGGCCTGCTGCCAGGCAGGGTTCTGAGACCCCACACGGCTCCAGAGAGAACTCATGGCACTACCTCTAGGAGTCCCCAGCAGGAGCTTGAGCATAGCACCCTCTCCAGAGCCATATATGTGGTAAGTAAACTCCACACAGATCGCCTCAAGTGCACAGAAGGACCTGCTCACTAGTCTGACAGGCTGCCTTATCTTGTCAGGCTTTAGGTAGATGTAGTGATGGTCTTCTGGACAAAAAGAGGGAATGGGCAAGATGAGAAACCTTGGCAGGACATTCCTATTGCCGCTTTAGCAACTCCTTGATTTCCAAATGGGGGTCTGAGGCAGGTACCCAAATGTCCCACATTGTAGCACTGTTTTCTGCTCATTTTGGACTTCTAACTCAAGAAGGCAAGATCAGAAAGAAAAGAAAACCAAACCAACAAATCTTTGTCAGCTCCACCAACAAACGAATTGACTGAAAATGAGACAGTAGATTTTGAAGTCTTCGGCTCAAGGGAGTGAGATGCCTGGCTTTTGTGGGAGTTTCAATGATCCCCAGAGCCTTGAGAATGCCCAACTAAGTCTACCTCTGTCATCTCCACAGCTCTGGCCACATGGCAGTTTCCCAGTCACCACCTGCCGACTGATCTTCACCGTCTACAGCATCCCCTCTACTGACACTTCCTCCATCAATCACACTAGCCAGGACCATAGCTGGGAGCAGATTCAGTGATTTGTGGGCTTGAGGGGTTCTCAAACTCCTCACCTCCATTAGGGGAAGCTCCAGAGGGGCCTGTGCCCTGGGTGGATGTATTTCTACTTCCCCGGGTCCAGTGTCCGCCATCTCTAGATGCCTGGATCCAGTCACAGAAGGGATGGGCATCATCTTCAAAGTCACATTGAGGGAAGTTCTCTAAGGGATCAAAATGGGAGATTTCAAAAATTTTGATCAAGCTCTCCATTCGTACCCCCATCTCACTCCTGATTCAGAGATATCAGGGCCTCCCAGGCCCTGCTCTTACCTTTACAGGGAGCGATGCTGATTGCATCCACGGCCACAGCTGGCTCTGGGATTGCTCCAAACACACCCACTATGATGAACTGGACAGAGGGAGAGTGGGCCAGGTGTGAGCACACAGTCCAAACCCCCAAGTCTACAGTCTGACAATTCCATTCAGAGACCCAGGCACCCTGCTCCCTGTGCCCAGACCCTCAATTCATTTCAACACTGGGAATGCCTACCATGTGCAAGGAAACCAACCCCTTAATCCTCTGTACCTGTATCTGCCCCTGGCTTGTATAATTGATAGAAACAGGCTGCCAGTTGGGTCCAGGCTGTCCTGAGAATAGAGTGTGTTTCCGGATACTGCCTGCAAGGGAAGGAATCAGAGAGAGAAGTGAGATTAGGGAGATTGGGAAATGACTTCAACCCTGTCCTCGGAAGGTCGAGCACCAGAATACTTGGGGTATCCTCCCCCAAATGGCAGCATACCCTTCTTTCTCACTCTCCTGTCATCTTTATCTATTTTTTCAGAATCCAGGGTCCGTCCAGCTCCCCAATTCCAATCCATGGAATAATCTCTCACATATTCTAGACTTCTCTAGACCCTGAGGAATGCCCCATGTTCCCCCCTCAACCCAGCCCTGGGAGATGAGCCCCAGGGTAAGTGTAAACCCTGTGAGTTCCCCGTTCTAACCCAAGGCTGCAGCCTTGACCATGAGGGCTGCACCAGCAGTCCGGGCCCGGAGGACATAGTGGAAGGAGAGGCTCAGACAGCCAGAGGACTGGCTCAGCGGGCTCAGGAGGATTGATTTCTGCCCTGATTTTGCATCCCTGGGGTCCAGGAGCATGTAGGAGCCATCTGGGAAGGAAAAGAGAGACAGGTAGGTGGAGTGTCTGGAGTTGGGAGAGTATGGCAGCAGGGACAGGTATATGGGGGGCACCTGGCCCTGAGGAGCCCCAACAGCTGCCCAGAATCATTAGCCCTGAGGGGTCTACATCTGCCTCACTGGCTGATTGACCGTCAATCCTCCTGGAAGTGCTTGGCGGGGCTGGGTAAGGACACAGACTCTGCCATGTAAACACGGGCATTCTCTCAGAAGCAGCAGCTAGAAGGCCCTTGTCCTTTGAAGGCTGACTTTTTTAGGTCCCCTAGAGTCACAGGAAGAAGTCTTGGTGGTGCAATGGTTAAGTGCTTCGCTGCTAACCGAAAGGTGGACAGTTCGAACCCACCAGCCGCTCCGCAGGAGAAAAGACCTAGCCATCTGCTCCCGTAAAGATTACAGCCTAGGAAACTCTATAGGGCAGCTCTACTCCGTCCTGTAGGGTCGCTATGAATCGGAATCAACTGGACGGCACACGACAAGAGTCATAGACTCTTTCTTTTCTTGCCTGACATAGCAGATTCACTCACACAAAGGCGTGGGCAAGCGCCTGCCGTACACCGAAAGTCCCCCTCGGCCCCACCCCCCGCTCAGGCAGCCAATCAGCCTGGGCCTTGCTCCCTGACGCAACTGGTAGCCAGGTCTAAAGCCTAAGATGCCGCTGCCACGTGGGAAGCGCCCTAGCGCAGGACACCGCCTGGCCCAGCTGTGTGAGCGGCGTGAGCGAGCCACAAGGCCCGGGAAGGTGGGCCAAGGGAAGGGAGACGAGAAAAGGGCTGAAAGAGAGGGAATGGCGGGAGTTGGGTAGAAGAGAAAGGAGAGTAAACAACTGGGAAAGAGGAGGGACCGGGAAGGAAAGGAAGTGGTAACGTGGTGAAAAAGAAAACAAGGAGTGGTGACACTGGCACGGATGAGAAATGGAAAAGAAGCGAGAGGAGAGGGGAAAGATATGAAAATATAAGGAAATGATCAAGGTTGAAAGGGAAGGGAGAGAGTGGGAAAAATGAAAAATCAGCCGACACTGAAACTGCTGGGACTCTGCTGAATAGTGGGGGGATGCAGAGATGGATTGGGGCCTCCTCTCCAGGAGCATAGGATGAAGGTGGGGTGGGGTAGGGGTTGTCAAGGCCTTTCAAGAAAGCACACCTCAGGTGGCAGGAAAGATCCAAGGAAGGAGGGCGTAGAGTTGGAGTGGACAGAATGGGCTTATGGAGTAGTGGGAGAGAAAGATGGAGAAAATAGGAAAATGAGAAGGTAATATGAAGGGAGAGGATTGGGAATGGAGAAACACAAAGGAAAAAAAGAAAGAAGGGATATGGACAAGGAAAGGAAACTAGGGAGCCTGAACCTCTGCGTCTGATCCACAAAGCCTGTTGTGGTCCCTACTGAGGGCTGGAAACAGGCGTTATATAGAGAGGATTGACAGAGGAGATGGGAGAGAAAGGGGCTGAAGAGCAGGGAAGGGAGAAAGGAGGGAAGGAGGAAGGAAAGGAGAGGAAAAAAGGAAGGACAGGAGGCAGGGAGAGGTCAGTGGTAGAAAGCCTGGCAAGGGTACGAGAAAGAGGTGAAAAGGAAGCTGGGGATAAACATGAATGGAAAAGAAGAGGCAGAAGGACTATCACCTGGATTATTACCAAAGCCTCCTAAACGACCCCCCTCCATCTAGCCTAGCCTGTTCCCTCCAGTGGATGCTCAATACAAAAGCCAGATGATCCTTTTAAACCTAAGTCAGGTCAAGTCACTCTTCTGCTTAAAGTCCTGCAAAGGCTTCCATTCACAGGGTAAAAGCCACAGTCCTGACAATGGCCTTCAGGCTCTTCATGATCTGCCCCTCTCATGATGCCTCTGAGGCCATTCTCTATCACTCTCTCCTTCACTCACCCCATCCCAGCCACCCTGGCTCCTTGCAGATCCTCAGACCCCCACCCTACCCCCATCAGGCTCACTGCTACCTCAGGGCCTTTGCATGGCTGCCCCCCTACCTGGAAAGCTCTTCCCTCAGATATCTTCATGCCTCACTCCCTGTTATGGATTGATTTGTGTCCTCCAAAAAATGTGTGTCAACTTGGGTAGTCCATGATTCCCACTATTGTGTGATTGTCCACCATTTTGTCATCTGATGTGATTTTCTGGTATGTTGTATATTCTACCTCTATGATATTAATGAAGTGGGATTAGTGGCAGTTATGTTAATGAGGCAGGACTCAATCTACAAGATTAGGTTGTATCTTAAATCAATCTCTTTTGAGATATAAAAGAGAGAAGTAAGCAGAGACAGGGGAACCTCATTACCACCAAGCAAGAAGAGCCAAGAGTACAGGTCCTTTGGACCCGGGGTCCCTGCCCTGAAAAGCTTCTAGACCAGGGGAAGATTGATGACAAGAACCTTCCCCCAGAACCAACAGAGAGAGAGAAAGCCTTCCCTTGGAGCTGGTACCGTTAATTTGGACCTCTAGCCTCCTAGATTGTGAGAAAATAAATTTCTCTTTGTTAAAGGCATCTGCTTGTGGTATTTCTGTTATAGCAGCACTAGGTAACTAAGACACTCCCTCACCTCCTTCAGGTTTTTGCTCCAGTATGACCTGAATGAGACCTACTCTGACCTACTCTACATTTTGCAACCCACTCCATCCCTGCACTCCCAATCCCCTTACCTTAGTCAACTTTTTATTTTTCTATTCCGTCCTCTTGGCTCCGCCTCTTCAACTTTTTATTTTTCAATAGCACCGCTCACCTTATGACTATATAATTTACTTGATGTTTCAGTAACTATCTCCCCCTGGCCCCTTACCACTCCTTGTCTGTTTTGTACACTGATGTATGTATCTCAGGTGCCTGGGACGTTGCCTGGCATGCATAGGTGCTCAATAGATGTTTGTTGAATAAATGAATGAAGAAAGAAAGGTGCCAGGAAAAGGAGGTGAGAGGTAGGCTGTGCTGGGACTGCTAGGTAAAGTCTGCAGGGTGGCAGTGGTGGGAGCTGGGTGCATGCTTGGAGGTTGTTTCTGCAGTGAAACTTGTGCTGATAGAGGTTTGAGGTTGCCGGACTTCTCCCCAGCCTTCCTGAGGGTTACTGTTGGGTTGAAAAGCAAACACTGTATGCTCCCGCAGAGGACACTCCTATCTGTCCTGTTGCTGTCGAGCCGATTCAGACTCATAGTGACCCCATAGACCAAGTAGAACTGCCCCCATAGGGTTTCCAAGGAGTGGCAGGTGGATTGGAACTGCCAGCCTTTTGGTACTAGAAGCCCTGAACTGAAGGTCAAAAGATGGAGGCATGACCGTTACTCACTACCAGGCCTGGAAAAGTCGCCCACGGGCCCCACGTCTGGGTCCCCTGATGACCCCGTCTTCTGGATCCATTTGGCCCCAGTGGGAGTTGGGATCCAGCTCCAGCCACAGAGGTCATTTGGAGTGTCAAAGTTGCAGGTTTGCATCACACAGACTGAGGGGAAAGAAAGGAGGGGAGAACTTAGCTCAGTAAAGAATGCCTCAATCTGGAGTTAGAATACTGAGTTCAAATCTGGGTCCTGTTGTGAGCCTGGTGAGCTTTTGAGGAGATATGGCCCTCTTGCTTACTGGCTGCATTCCTGGTGCAGGTTACTTAACCTGACTAAGCCTCAGTTTCCTCATCTATAAACAGGATAACAGTGCCCACCTCATCGAGTTGTTGCTAGGTGTAAATTAGATAATGTATGTGCTGGTGCTCGGTAAGTGTTGGCTCTTTTCACCCAGCTTCTGGAGTTTTCCATCTCTTGAATTCCCTCCCCTCACATCTCTGACTTCAGTTTAGAAAGCTAATCTGGTTGGATGTGGGGTACCAGCCAGGTTGGCTAAACATTCCAGTTTGCCTGGGCCTGATGGTTTCCCAGTATGCCCGAGATAACCGAGATAGTCCAGGGCAAACCAGGACAGCTGGTCACTCCAGAACAGGAATCAGCACAACCCTATGCTAAAGAAGAACCTCTCTTTAGATGTGGCTGCTTCACGGGTCAAAGGTGTGGGGTGTGGAGAGAGAGAGGAGCAGGTAGCCCCAACTCTATGAGAAACCAGGATCATGGACCCTGAGCTACTCCTGCCACCCTGGGCATGGGTAGAGGTGGGACAGGGGCTCACCCTGATGGCAGGCGCCCCGAAAGACAGAGAGGGCATCCAGAGCGATGGCCAGGTAAGCGGTGCTGCCCCTTACTGCCTCAAACATCAACTGCGGGAGGAAGGAGAAAGGCCACCAAAACACTGTGAGCCTCTTGGCCAGGCCTCTGCCTCTGTTCCCAGCCTCCTTCCTGAATTCAGATGGCCTGGCCCCCAGCTCCCCCTCCTTACTGCAGCCCTCTGCAGGCCTCCCAACACCCAGATTCCCACTGGGAGCCCTGGCTTTGCCCTTGGCCTCACCTGGCCGGGCTGGGCCAGCCCCGCAGGCACTGTGATGGCGGTGGGCATCCAGGAAGTACCCTGGGTATTTCTGTGCTTCCAGAGCAGGAGGGGGCGCCTTCCCTGGGTGCTGGGGAGCAGCAGCAGTTTGAGCTGGGCGCCCCACGACAACCCGAACATGTGGTAGGCGAAGTGCACACACAGTGGCCCAACCTCCCAGATGGTGGGGCTGCGCAGGCGGGCCACCCCATCCTGGCGGAAGGCGCGCGGGTCCATGTACAGGTAGTAGCCCTCTGTGGGAGGGAGGCAGAGCACAGACATGAGGCCCACCACCCTGAGGCTGCCCCTCTCACCCTTGGCTTCCAGCTGCCCCGTCTTCTCTTCACCCAGATCTGCCAGCGCCCAGCTCCCAGCTGCTTCCCCATCCACCCACCCTCCTCCCTAAACCCAACGGTTCCTGTAAGCCCCTCACCTTTGTTGGGGTACCCCCCAGGCGGCCTAGTGGTGTCATTATGCCCAGACCCTTTGGCTCGAGTCCAGTCCCCATCATCTGCAGACACTTGGGTCCAGTTGCAGAGGGGGTTAGAGTCATCCTCAAAATCACACTCAGTGAGAACAGCTGAGAGGAAAGGGGCACTGTGAGGCCAAGGGGAAGGGAGAGGGCAGGTGCCGAGCCCAGCTGGGGGCTCTCAGGAAGAATTCAGGGCTGGGGGGGGTGGGATGAGCAGAATGACTAGGTCAAAGGTTGCAAAATGGGGCCTAGGCGGGCTGAGTTCAGCTGGGCAGCACACATCTTACCGTTCTTTTTTAATAGTTCTCCACCCTGATCATCTAAGGGTGTCCCATCACACCTTTATTACATGTATACATCATCGACCGTGCCGAGGGCACTTGAGCAGGCCACCCTGGAGCTCGGGGACTTGGCTGGAGATAAGGGCTGAGTTAGTTTCCAACTCACAGTTGTCCTCAGAGCGGGGAACCACCAGCTTCCAGTCCAGAGGCGTCTCTGTCCTTGGGGTTGATTTAGAGAAGGAGAAAAAAGTAATACTTGTCACTCTCAAGAATTAGAAGGCTGGACAATTGTGAGCCTTTCTGAGTGGTGATTTGTGTATGAGTTTTCTTTTCTTTTTGTTTGTCAATATTATGTTAATACGTTAATGCCTTCAAGTCTGGCTCGCAGGGATCAGTCTGAAGGATGGAGTAGAACTGCCCCCTGGGGTTTCCAGGGCTGTTAATCTTCACAGAAGCAGACTGCCACATCTTTCTCCTGTGGAGCGGCTGGTGGGTTCTAACCTGATCTTTTGGTTAACCACCAAGCGCTTTAACCACTGCGCCACCAGAGCTCCTTAATGTTTTATGCCGTGGACATTTATTACTTGTTTTAAGTTTTTCGGAAAGGTCACCCACCGCTTCCTCACTTTGAATTCTTAACTCTCTCCTAGAAAGTGGCGCCTCTGAGTTCCTCATACCTCCACAGGTGCCCTCACCTGGTGGCACTGTGCCCTGCGTGCCCTGATTGTCAGTCTCACACAAGGAGGGACCCATCCCCCCATCTAGAGGGATTCTCATGTGGTACTTAAGAGACTCTGGGGAGCTCCTTCTGTAGGAGATGAGCTCATTTTTGAGCTATAGCCCCAATTTTTCCCTGTAGAACAAGGACAGTATGGGTCCTATGTTACCAGGGGGGTGGTGGGCATGGTATTTCATCCACTACAGGCAGATGAACATATAAATGGGTAACAAAGAGGAGCTAGTCCTTGGCCTCCCCTCTTCACCTCACAGATTCCACAGAGAAGCCAACAGCCCCTCCCCAGGTAGTGTGGGTCACATAGAACAGCCCTTCGTTTTGTGTATTCAAGTTCTCCTTGTTCAAATTCGCCCAAAGCCATCTATCACTTCTCTCTGCCTCCTACCTGCGGTCTCTCTTATCACTGGGTCTAACCTGGGCTTGTTGATTTTTTTCGGGCCTGACCTCCCTGCCCTCCCCTCCCATCCTCAGACCTTCCTTTCAGCCTCTGCCCCCTCCCTTGCTCCTCGGGTTTCAGCTCTGTCCTGCCTCCACTCAGTTTCTCCCACCCAGAACCCGCCCGTCAGACTCAGGCTCTAGGACTGTGGGGCTCTCCCCGTTCCTATTCACCAGTCTTCCTCCCATCCTGTGGGCTCCCTGCCCTCCGCCCTGGGGCTCTGCCTTCCTCTAGCTTTGCCTCGGTTCTTCCTCAGAGCCGCCCCCAATCGTAGTCTGCCCCTGGTTTATCCTTAATAAACCTGAGCCCCACTTACCAGACAGGGGCAGGCTTGTGGTCCTGGCCCCAGGCAGCCCCCAGCAGCAGCACCAAAGTCCAGACCGAAGGAGCCATGAGGGACCTCAGAGGCAGCTCTCAGGGGAGAGGGGGAAGGGCACAATGAGGCACCTGGGCCGCTTTATCTACCCGTGACCCTCCTTGCCTGGCATCCTTCCCATAATGCCATGGAAAATGGACAGCCAGGAAAGAAGAAAAAGCTCACAGAAATTAAAGCTATGATAGTTAAAATGTAAAGTCCAATAGGAGAGTTACATGTGAAATCAAGGGAAGAAAAACAAGAGAGAGGGAAAGAAATTGAGAGAAAGGAGATTTTGAGGATCAATCCAGGAAGTCTAACATCCAATAAAAATAGTTAAAAAAAAAAAAAAGCAGAGGAACAGAAATTATTTTTTAAAAAATACAAGAAAATTTCCTAGAACTGAAATACACAATTGATTAAAACGTGGCTAGTACAACGAATGCGAAGCGACCCGTGGAAGACATGTGACGAAGTTTCAGAATATCAGGGGTAAAGAGAAGACCTTTTTAAACAGAAAAAACCAGGTCACATACTACGGATCAGCAATCAGCATGGCAGCGGGCTTTTCAATAGCAACCATGGATTCTAAAAGGCAGTGGAATTTTGCAGAATTCCAATAGAAAATCATTTCAAGCCTAAAATTCTATACTTGGCAACGGTGGCAGAAGCAACCGAAAGGCCAAGCAAAGGGAGGACTGAAAGTGTCTGTTGGCAAAGATGTCAAACAGACAAGTCACAGAGGAAGAAATAAAGTAGCCAGTAAACATTTAAAAAGATGTCTGCTTTACTAGTAATAAACTGGTTGCCATGCCATCGAGTCAGTTCTTTCTGACTCATGGCGACCCCATGTACCTCAGAGTAGAACTGTGCTTGACAGGATTTTCAATGGCTGATTTGGGGGATGTAGGTTGCCAGTAATAATGGAAATACTAATCAAAACTACAACTGTCATACTGACAAAAACTTAGAAGATTGATAACATTGAGTGTTGGCTGGGATGCAGGTACCCTCTGAATACATTGATGATAAGACTCTATGTTGGTGAAAACTTCTTGGAAGACAGCAATGACCATTAAACAGCCACATGCACGTATGTTTTGACCCAGTATATTCCTTCTAGGAATCTTCCTACAGAAATGCATGTTTTCACAAAGATGTACCTTAAAGACGTTCATTGTGGTATTTTTTAAATAGAAGGAAAAAAAAAAAAAACCTGAGATTACCCAAATGTTTACCGGTAGATATGTGAGTGAATCATATTCCCCTTGGCATCGAGTCAATTCCAACATATAGCGACCCTATAGGATAGAGTAGAACTGCCCCACAAGGTTTCAAGTCTGTAATCTTTATGGAAGCAAACGGCCACACCTTTGTCTCGTGGAGTGGCTGGTGGGTTTGAACTGCTGACCTTTCATTTAGCAGCTCAGTGCTTAACCACTGTGCCACCAGGGCTCCTTTGAATCATATTAAGGCATATTATTCACATTAAGGAATAGTATGCAGGTACTAAAAAGAATGGGGGTAGACCCATATATTCTGATGGCGGAAAGAACATCTAGACATATTATTAAGTGAAAAATGCAGGTCACAGGAAAAAAAAAATTTGTAGTATGCTCGCATTTATGTAAACTCTCAAAATAAAGGTAGGTATTTATGTACATATATTTAGGTAAAGATATAGAGAAAGGACTAGAAGAACACACACCTTAACAGTGGTTAACCGTGGATATCTCTGGGGAGGGGCAAACCTGGATTTTCATGTGACCTGCTTATTTATGCGTTATGTAAATCTCATACAGCAAGAATGTATCAGTGGGTCCCTTGTGTAATAAATTTGGTACATTAGAGACCTTAATGACAGCCATCTTAGAGGCCTGGTTAAGAGGAAGCCAGGCTGGAGGGTTTGAGGAGGAAGTGGAAGTTGAAGGGAGGGACAACATTTTAAACTATTGGCTGTGAAGGGGAGGAGACCTGGAGAGCAGGTAGGGAAATTGGGGCAAGGTAAGTTTTCTTTCCAAGAGGAGAGAAATTTGAGCCTGGGTAAATGCACACAGGAAGGGTCCAACATCTAGAGAGAGACGAGAAAAGAGCTCCTTAGAAGGTGGGCGGGAGGAGTCCAGAACACAGAGACCAAGAGGGACCAGCCAGTGGCGCTGTAATGGAAGGGACCTGAGAGGGGACCGTGCCTGTTTAGCAGCCTCTATGTTATCTGTGAAGGAGGAGGTGAATGGGGAAGGCGCCATTGGAAGGAAGGCCATGGCAGTACCCATATTCGGCCGAGCTCCACACCAATCCTGCAGGCAGCCAGCTTGTGTTCACCTTCCTGCCTACGTGAATGCCATCTCTCTTCCCCACCCCACCTTATTCCATATTTTACAATTCCCCTCAAGACTTCACTCCAAGCCTGCTTTCCTCAGGTGGACAAACAATGACAGCCCAGATGGGTCTGAGCTTTGGTGGGGGAGCATGTGGAAGGAGTACCTAACCCTTCCCTGGTGAAAGCAAGGGTTTTTCTAAAGAACGGAGCCATGTTAATTTGGCAAGAAGGAGCAGGGAGGAGCATTTCAGGCAGAGAGAATAGCAAAGCTCAGAAACTTGGGGGAAGAATGCCACCTTTGGGGTGTGTATGTTGAGATATAAGACTGGAGGAAAGCAGGGGCTCTATCTTGAAGGACCTTGAATGTCATGTTATTAGGGGCTGTCAAGCAGATTCCAACTCATAGTGACCCTATGTGACAGAGTAGAACTGCCGCATAGGTTTTGTTGTTGTTGTTTTACCCCATAGGATTTTTTTGCCTGTAATCCTTATAGAAGCAGACCCTCAGGTCTTTTCTCCTGAGGAGGGGCTGGGTTCAAACCACCAACCTTTTGCTTAGCAGCTAAGCACTTAACTGTTGTGCCACCAGGGCCCCCGAATGCCCTAAGCGTTGAGAATCCACAAAAAGTTCTTGCAGTGGGGGTGACTTGACCCCACTTGCATTTCCAAAAAGGCGGCTCTGGCAGCTGCGTAGAGAATGGGTTCAAGAGGGGGCTGGCTGGAGCTGTGGAGCCTGAAGAGGCAGGTGAGAGATGGTGGTGTCTGTGCTAAATCAAGGCAGTGGAGACTGGACATGAGTGGAATCAGGAAATTTCCAGGAGGTCAAAACAACAGTTCTTGCCAGCTAACCTAACTGAATCTCATGGCCTCATGGTTGCAAATATTCTTTTTTTTTTTTTAAATTTTTATTTTTTATTGTGCTTTAAGTTTACAAATCAAGTAGGACTCTCGTACAGAAATTTATAAACACCTTGCTATGTACTCCTAACTGCTCTCTCCCTAATGAGACAACACACTCCTTCCCTCCCCTATTTTCCTGTCCATTCGGCTAGCTTCTGGCCCTGTCTACCCTCTCATCTCCCCTTCAGATAGCTGCAAATATTCTTATCTCCATTTTCCAAGTGTGGAAACTGAGCTCTGGAGAAATGAAGTAACTTGCCCAGCAGAAGAGCACAGTGCTGATTCCAAAGCCCACGACATCAGGTCTTGTGCTGTGTACTGCTGAGTCCCCCAGTTCTGCAGTGGCACCCCAGGCTGTTGGGGTGTCTGAATGAGGAGGGTCCCAGTCCAGCCATAGCAGTTCTGCTTTTATCATAAATGGCAAATCTACGTAACATTTCAACAGAAGGGGTGGTTTTGTCACTTTAAAAACCCCTGTTGCAACAGATATTGGTGATGGTTGCACAAGATAATGAAAGTAACTGTACACAAAAAAAATATTAAATTGGCAAATGTTGTGTTATATACATTTTTATGACAATAACTTAAGAAAATACCGTTGGCTCCCTCTGCACACACAGGGCTGTACTTTGGCTGGTGGGTTTGAGTTCAGATTTCCTGGGTCCTACCACACCCAGATGCCTAGAAACATTATGTTTCATTCCTTTCACCTTGGTAGCCCCCCACTATTACCTCTGTGGCCAGGGTGCCTGGCTTTGCCCCTGACAATTGGCAGAGGTGCCTGGGCCAGCTCATTCTCGTGTGCTGTCTAGCTGTGCACCAGGTATTGAGGGAAGAAGTAGTAAAGCCCTTATGCAGTGCCAGGGACTCCTTCTGCCCAAATAGGGCGGCATCATGAGACACCAACAGTCAACTCAGGAAGAGAGACCCTCTTCTTATGTCAAATCCAAGGTCACAAAGGATGCCCATCCCAGACCCTGATCCCCCCTTCCTCCATAGCAGGTTTACAGAACAATCACCAGAGTGGACAGAGCCAGGAAATGGTTAACCCAGGGCAGAGCAGCAGAAGACAGTTGACCCATAGCCCCTGTGGTTGGGCAATGGGTCCTCTGAGGGCTGCTTTTGCTGACCTCCTTTTGATGCCACAGGGCTGGGCTGTCACAGTTTGACTCTTGCACACAGGTGGGGGTTGGGGGCTTGTTTCCTAGGGCTACCCAGACCCAGTGCCATTGAGTCAATTCTAAATTACCACAAACTGGGTGGCTTAAAGCAACAGAAATGTATTCTGTCACTGCTCTGGAGCCTGAAATCAAGGTGTGAGCAGTGTCATACTCCATTTGAAGACTCTAGGGAAGAATCCGTCCTTGCCTCTCCCAGCTTCTGGTAGTTGCTGGCTTGTAGCTGCATTGCTCCAATCTCTGCCTCCGTCTTCACATGGCATCTTCCCTCTAGGTCTCTATCTCTGTGTGTCCTCTCCTCTTCTGAGAACGACATCAGTCATATTGGATTTAGGGGCTCACCTTAACTAACTACATCTGCAAAGACCCTATTTCCAAATAAGATCACATTCTGAGGTTCCAGTTGGGCAGAAATTTTGGCGGGACACTATTCAATCTAGCACAGAAACTCAACGTAGGACAGGAACGGCACAGGTGGGAGGGAATCACTGGGCTCTGGGCTGTGGGGAACCAGGAATGGGCAGGCCCAGAGGGTTTGTCACTTGACAGGACCAGCAGCTGCAGGCACAGATGTGAAAGACTCTGGGATGTGGAAAACACCTGGGACTTATCCTGAGACCTGGAACCTAGTTCTGGCTTCTCTGTGTGCCCTTGGGCACTTCTCTCACCCTCTCCGGACCTTAGTTTCCTCATTTGTAAAATAGACAGGGGAGACTGCATCAGCACAGCCAACGGTTTTTCTAAAATCAGAAATCCCTATATGTGTGGGTCACATGATTTAAAAAAAAAAAAATCAGTTTTTTAAAATCAAGCAGGTAGTTCATAGACATTTAGGTATTGGGTTTTTCACATACATAAGTTGGGAAACTTATGTTTTTCTTTTACCAATAATCTTTCATGATGTCCTATGGTGGAATTAGCCTTGAACCGCTTGACATGATAGGATTAACATTCAGCTTAGATGCTGATGTCTAAGAGACCCCACTTGGTTAACTCAATTCCAACAGCAATCCCCCCCGCTTCAGTGTGAGACTAGTGGACTGAGAAGTTCCAGTGGAATCCCAGGCAGCCTGTAAGCTGGGGTCAGGCAGGTGTATTTGATCAGCTTGGTGCTCAGGCCTAGGGAAAGGATTCCAGTCAGAGCACCCAAGGCCAAGAGGTTAAGGTGGAACTGTTGGCCCCTGGTGCTAGAAGACTGAGGAGAGGAGAGGAGTGGCAGCGAGAAGAGGAAGTGGCAGGGCACCTTCTGCCTACCCAGGGAGGGAAGTGGGAACCCAGTGGAGGGGGAAGGAGTTGGTAGCTAAGGGTGGATGGGCCTAATGCTTGCTGGCCTCAGCTGCTTCTTCCCACCTGTCCACTGCCTCTGCCCTGGTGGTCCTGTGCTTCGGATTGAAGAGGGGCCCTGGAGTCCAGAAGCCTGGCTTTTAGTCCTGACCCTTCCTGTTAGTGTTTTATGATGTGGGGAAGGCCCATACTCTCTCTGGATCTCGGTTTCCTCATCTGCAAAATGGGAGTCTTTTACAGCCCTGGCCTTCCTTATGGTGGTAGCAGAACAAATGAGAGAATGGACTGGAGAGCACCTTGTCAATCACAAAGCTCTCTACAAACAGAAGCCATGGCCGCCATTAAACAATTATGTAACCCGCTGACTCAGAACTGTGCTGGGTTGGCTTTTGTCCCCGACTGGAAGTCAGAGAACTGGGCTCCGTCACTTACCTCCCAGAACTTACTTTCCTTGTCTGACAAATGGGTAATAGCTTTTGTACCCCAGCTTCAAGGAATTGTGAGAATTACAGAAGGTTATGTAGGTGCCGGAGATCTAATGTGTTGTTGTTCATAACAGTAATAGCACAGAACAAAGTTCATTCTCCTGGCCTGCACTTGCAGAGCCTCTGAAATCTGGCAACACCCTCCTATTGTAACCTTATCTCTTAGCAGGGACTCTGCCTGCCCAGGTTGTTCTCAAGGATATGGCTCCTTCCTTCCTGGGCCTCTCGAACCATACTTCTCAGCATTCAGCCATGCGCCAAGCTAACTGTGCCTAAATTAATGTCTCCAGGGGACTGCCCGCTCTTGGAGGACACTGGGTTGTGAGCATCTCAGTGACACAGATTGAGTGTCGTTTCATGTTTCCCAGCACTTGGTGCAAAAGCAGATACACAGTAGGCACTCCACAAATGGGAAATAGTGTTTTAAATGTTTCTGATATACTCACACATCGCACCCGGCCCAGGAGTGGTCTTATAGTTAAGGTTCAAAACTATGATTTTTTAAAATTGAAAGCGGTAAGAAGTCTGAAGTCAGGGAATGAGGTCAGTGACCCTGAATCCTGGGGAAAAAGAGCCAGCTGCTTGATGAGGAGTTGTCTAGGCGTTTGGCAGCAAGTCAGCCTAAGTGGTGGACAGACGTTGGGGTTACAGGACCTAAATCTTGTATCAAGGTCTCAGCTCTGTCATTTATTAGCTGGATTCCTTGGGTTTAAGAACAAGCTTCAATTTCCCCAGCAAAAGAAAGAGATTCCCGCTTTACTGACTCGCAGCGGTGGTGCAAAAATCAGATGCCATGTGTGGAAACCACAATACAAATTTTTATTGAAATGTGTGAGGTCAGAGCCCTAAGGATTCTATTACTTGTCGATTCCTCCAGTGGTTCCAAATAGGGACTGCAGAGGGCACTGTAGCCCCGGAGCCTGTTGCCCAGAGGGGAATTTCTCCTTTGGGTCCGCCCCTTCACTGTCTCCGCCCACCACAGCTCCACCCCTACGCGATACACACTAGGCAAATGCTCTCCAAACCCCAGCTCGACCTGCGCACAGTTTCTCCGCTTGCAAATTGCAAAACGTTCTTTCCCTTTGCGCATTTGCGGAAGCCCGGGCCATTTCTCTAACTTTTGTGATATGAGCATGACTGATCCCTATTATAGGAGAATGGCGAGTATTGGGGTCCAGGGATTTTTGTGACATCTTTTGCTGTCTGCGCAGGTCTTCCCTGGGTGGTACTTCCTGGCTGAGACATTACTTCTGGGAAGGAACCCGAAGTCGGTGGTCAGAGTAACGGGGAGAGTTACAGAAAAGTAGGAATTAGGAGTGGAAGTTGAGCTAGTTTGGTCTGTGCGCCCCCTTCAGGGGAGTAAGGGAGGTAGGGGGTTATGTGGGAAAAAAAGGCAAATGAGGGAAAGGGTGAGCGCTGGGGAAAATGGGGGCTCCTGTTCTCATGGCCTTGGACGGGTTCCTTTACTTCTTCTGTAATATGGGAATGAGAGAAGTAACTTCCTAGGGTTGGATGAGGAATAGTGAGGTCGTATGAGTGAACCGCCTAGAACAGCAGAGGGCACGGAGCAAGGGCTCTCCACAAAGGCAGCTCCCAGGGCACAGCTGTCTCCTGCACCTTCCTCCACCATCAGGGAGGAGCACTAACGGGGAAGGCCCAAGAAGGAAAGAAAGCAGCTGGGTTTAGAGGGGGCTTGTGTGCTTAGGTGGGAATGTGGTATTTAGCAGAAGGGACCCCTGAAAGAGGCAGGAAGTAATAAGGGACTAGTGGCCAGTGTTGGCAGCTGATACCACCCCCCAAAGGGAATCCTCCTCTTGGCTCTTGTTTCCTCAATGGCAGCAGCGGCTCACTAAAGGCTTGTCCTGGGCAGGGTTGGCAGCTGCCTACTGAGGAGCAGCCTTGAGTGGAGACACCTTATTGACCAGCGCGGGCAGAGCTGTGGCCTCAGGCCCAGTGGGGTCAAGAGGTCAGCCAGGCCATGTGAAGCGGCACGTAGGGCCTGACCCCCTCCACCCTGAATCCCCAGGCCTGCTGCAACTATCGGGGCAAAGCTAAGGAAATAGGGGGATCCCAGGGAAACAGAAAAGCCAAGAGATGTGGTGGTGGTTTCAGTTCTTGCCAGTGAGATTGAAAATGCAACACACTGAGACCCCATGAAAGCCAGGGGCCAGCCCTCATCCCATCTTCACGGCTCCCACCACCCCCTTGTCCAGTTGGCTTCCTGCCATGGGAGTCCCCCATCAGGCCTGAAGAATTCATGGCTTGCCACCTAAATTCCCCAGTTCATCCTGCCCCTGCTTAGTAGGAGCCAAAAAAGGTACTTTCCCTCCAAAGTAGGTCCTGGCCTCCCAATACATGCAAGGTACTGGGGTGAATTTAGGTGTCTCCCCAGCATGGCTCTGTCCCTGAGTTTAAAGCTGGTCTCCTCACAATTCCTCCTCTCCAGGGCCTCAGGATGCCCTGTGACATCCTTCGTTTGCACAGTTGAGCTCTGGACAGTTCTTCTGGGCCCTGAGATGTCACCACTGGCACTGGAGTGTCCCTTGGACAAGCTGGCACTGACTGGATAGCCCCTTGAAGGGGGTTGGGAGTGGTGGCAAGGAAGGCATGGCACAGGCAGCGGTGGTGATCGAGGTGGTGGACGTGCCCAGGGTCAGAGCACCTGGTCACCTGTCCCCTCTCCTGCAGGCCTCCCCTGTGTACAGCTTCAGCTTTCCCCGGAGGAAATTGGAGTAGATTCGGAAAAGTTTCCACAAAGTATCCACGGTGAATGTTTGGAGTGGAGCAGCAGAGGCTGCATCTGGAATGGAGATGGCTTCCTTCTGCCAAGGAGATAACGGGAGGTCACCACACTGCCAGGGACCCCAGAGGGAAATGGAGCTGGGGACAGAACCAGGGGGGTGTAGAGAGTACCAACATTCCTTGGCAGGGCCCCTTGTCTCCATTTTACAGAAAGGGCACACATAGTGTAGGGGTAGTCCACTCCTACTCACCTGGGCTCCCAGCGCCCGAAGCAGGGAGGTGAGGCTGCGCAGGCCGCTAACGGCTTTGTCCACGTGGAGCCGCAGGGTCCCTGAGGGCTGGGAGGAGTTGACAAATAGGGCTTGGCCCCGAAGGATGGCTTCTGAGAGCACAGCCAGGCCCTGCCAGACTTCCATGGCCTGCTGGCTGACCTGGAGGGACCAAAGACAGCTGGCTACACCATCCCCTCTGCTCCCCGCCGCCATTGCCCCAAGCACTAAGCTTAGCAAACAGCAAGTATGCAATAAGGTTTTTGAATGAATAATGGAATGAATGAATGGACTCTGTACAGCTCTCCTCTCTGCTGCTTCATTTCTTCTGTCATTCTCCCTCCCACCCTGATCAGGTTCTCAAAATGAGCCTCCCCAAGAGGAAGAAAGCATGAACTAACCTCCATTCTGTTCCAGGCATAGAAGTTAACCTTGGTGTCTGGGACGGTGATATTCTCACTCAAGCTGCAGTCTTCAGCACAGCCCATCTGAAATGCACAACTCTGGGGCTCAGGGACCCAGGGCTCCTGGCACCTGCCTGCCCACTGCAGGGCACCTTCCCGGTATATTTGGGGGGCCACTATCTTTGTCATAGTTATTGGGGGTCTGGCTTCCCCCTCCACCCCGGGACCCAGTGCCAGGAAGGAGTCCAGGTTCCTGGATCCAGAGGAGACACCTGCCCCCCTAGAAAAAGGTCTGTGGAATATGCTGGCGAGGGCCTCACCGTGGCATTCTCAGCCTCCTTGGCCTCAAGGATGTACCTCTCCAGGACTCGATTGTCACAGATGAGGCGTGAGGGGGAGCCCAGGACTGGGAGGCCCAGAGGAAGCAGCAAGAACAGCAGAAGCAGCAAGGCAGGGCATTCTAGAAAAGGGAGCCAGGTGAGCCAAGCTGAGTGGGCTGCACAGGGTGGAGGAAGAGGGGTGGTCTAGAGGGGCAGATTCACACACCCTGCTCCGCTGCCTCCAGCCCTTCCCTCTTGACCCCAGCGTTCCTGGCGCTCAGGTTCTGCCTCCCTCGCCTTCATTCAATCGCTGCCTCGCGCACACCCCACCCCCCAACTACCGGCGTCCACTTCTGGGGCCAAACTTCAGTCCTGGGTTGACAGAGGCTTCGCCTCTGGCAGCTCCGGGTTGTTGCTCCAAGACCCAGGTATCAGCTTGCTCCCCACCCAAAGAGCAGACCCTCTTCTCCTGGAACCCGCTAACCTGTCCCCGTCTCCAGGTCAGACTTCTGGCTTTCACAGGGACTGCCAACCCCTGCCACACGTGCAGGCTGCCCCACCCCCTCCCCCTTCCGGGCTCCTTGGCATGTCGTGGGTCCTTGAACCCAACCACCTCCTGGTCAATAGCCCCCGCGGTAAATCCCTAGGCAAACAAGGGTCGGGCCAGGCGGGCCTGAGCCGAAGGGACAGTCCCCCAGCCGGCGAGTACTCACCGTGCACCCCCATCTCCGTGCCTGCCTGGACCCCTCAGCGACCAGGGGCTCGGCCGGCACCCTTGCCGGGAGCCCTCATCCCGGGAAGTTCGGAGGGGTAGGGCCAGCCCCACTGGCTTGAAGGAAGGGGTCACTGTGCAGGGGGCGCAGGCACGTCGCGGCTGCCTAGCCAGGGGTCGGAGGACAGCGAGCACAGTGCCCCTGGCCAGGGTCCGGGAGGAAGGCGCGGCGAAGCGACCAGCCAGGGTTGGCTCGGGAACTCTGCGGCTCCAGCCGGGGGTCGGGGCTGTTATCAGCATGTGTGCGTGCGTGTGTGGGGGTGGGGGTAAGGGTGTGTGCGTGAGGGGTCGCCAGAGGTGGGGGCCACTCAGGGTCAGAGCAAGGGGCAGGACGCCTGGGTCCGGGGCTTGCCGGGGGCGGGAGCGAGGGCTGCTGCAGGCGCGGGTGCGGCCTGGGTCTGCCCGCAGGACTCCTGGGTTCTGGGAGCGGAAGGCAGTGGGGTGCGCCCCATCGGGTGGGCTGAACGCCGGTGCCTGGGAGAGGGGCAGGCTGGGGACGGACTTCTCCCCTTGGGGGTTCCCAGTTTGGGGCAGGAGCTCAGAGTCCCTGTCAAGTGGCTAGGTCTGGAAGCCCGAAGCTGCTGGCAGGGCCAAGCCAGTTGCCTTCCTTCTCACAATTCCAGTACATGTTTCTAGAAGCCGGTGTTGCCTGTGTCAAGGGATTTGACCGGGGCATATTGAGCAAGGAATTTAGGGTCCTTCTCCCCATCTCTCACTTTCTAGGACCCTGAAACACAGAAACTTAATTTTGGGGGTACAGAACACATAGTATGCAGGGGACACATGCTCTTTGACATGTTTTTTCCACGTTTGGCATAGGTTAGCCTGCATCGCAAGGTTCTTAAGAACCCTGCAGAGAGGTACCCCCAAGTGTAATGAGAGTTTGGATTTGCAGCCAAACCTTTGTGGCTTCTGGTAACCCCTGAGGCAGGGTATAAGCTCCCTGGACCGGGAGTCCAAAGCTAGCTGGCCTCTCAAACCTTGGAAAATGGCCTCAGACCCTGTACCTCAGTGTCCTCACCTGTCAAATGGGTGCAATGAAAGTATTAGCCCCACTTTACACAAGTTTCATAAAGAACAGAAAAAGTCCTATGAATACAGGTGTCTAGGTATGTATTCCTTTACTATCTACCCCATTTCACGATATTAGAGATATTTTATTCATGCATGCAATGCCTACTTTGTGCAAAACACTTGGCTACACACTTGGCAGGGCAAAAAGATGTGTTAAGACCTAGCTCCTGCTCTCCTGCAGTTCATAGTTTATAAGTAGAGATAACATGGGTACACACTGCAGTGTATAAAGAGTCACGTGTACAGATCTGAGCTGTAAGAATTTGGAAGAGCCAGCACTCACCTCTAGCTGGATGAATCAGGGAAAAATTGATGGAGGAAGTGACAAACAGCTCAGCCTTGAAGGGCAATAGGTAGGAGTGGGAAGGCAGTAGGTAACTATGGAAGAGGTATGAGGTGGGTTGGAAGGGGATTGGTTTAGCAAAGTGAATGGAGGGCGGGGCATGCTAAAAAGGAGTGTGGAAATTAGGTCAGAGCACTGGTTAGGGAGGGGCCGGGTTGTAAAGGGCCTTGAATGCCACTCTAAAGAATTTAGATGTGGTTTGGAAACAGCGGGAAACATTCATTCAAAAAATATTTATGGAGTACCTACTCTTAAGGAATCCCTGGGTGGTGCGATTGATTAAGTGCTCGACTACTCACAGAAAGGTTGGCAGTTCAAACCCACCAAGAAGCATCTTGGATGATCTGCTTCTGAAAGGTCACAGCCTTGAAAACACTATGGAGCACAGTCCTACTCTGGTGTTTTTACCTGCTCTTGGCCAGGCACCTGGGGATCAAGTATCAAATGAAACAGACAAGAATCTCTACCTTTATGGAGCTGACATTCTAGTGGGGAAATAGAGAAACACAAAAGTGAATAAGGGATAAATAGAGTATACCAAATGACAGTAAGAACAAGGAGAAAGGTCATTGAAGGGGAATCAGGAGTGTTGGGGAGGTTGCAATTTTAGGTGAGGTAGTCAGGGGAAGGTTGGAGGTTCAAAGCTACCTAGAGGTGACTCGAAAGAAAGGCCTGCTGATCTATTCCAAAAAATCAGTCATTGAAAACCCTATGGAGCAGTTCTACTCTCACACAAATGGGATCACTATGAGTCAAAATTGACTCAATGGCAACTTAAAAAAAAAAGTCAGGGATGCTACCATGAGAAGGTGACCTGGACAAAGGCCTGTCGGAGGTAAGGGAAGGAACCATAAGGTGTCTGGGGAAAGAGCAAGATCAAAGAGGGGTTCCGAAAGATGAATGGGAGTGGGGGCAGACAGAGGAGGCAGGGTTGTGAGCTACAAGATTCCTGGGGTGGTTCTGGCTGGAAGTAACAGGGACTTGACTTGGCCCAGAACCTGGCTCCCCTGCCCTCCACCTCACATTGTTCCTGCTCCCTGGGCTTCTCCCCGAGCCTGATGCCCTGGCTCCTGGGGCTGCATGCCCCCCTATACCCTCTGATCTTACTGTCCCTTTCTGAACCCAGGCGCCTCCCAGCTCCGCTCTGACCTCGGAGCCAGGTTCTGCTCCTTTCCCAGAGCCCAGCTGTGGGACATGCACACGCACGCTCACGTCCACACACGTCCGCGTGTGTGTACTGCCCGAACCCCGCCACATCCCCAGTGCTCTGCTCTCCCGGTCCCCTGGCTCCTGCGTCACTGCCCTGACCTGACCATGGAGATGGGGCCAGGGGCAGTTTGGGGTGTGGACACAGTCTGAGGAAAGGGTGGAGGAGAGGAGAGGAGGAGCCTGCCTCACAGAAACTTGTCAGGCCCAGAGCAAACCTCTCAGGCCCCTAATCCCCCTGCCTTCCAGAAGGGAAGGGAGATAGGCCATAAGCACCAGCCCCTAGATGCTGAGGCCTGCTAGAGAGGGGTGGCATTGGGGCTTTTGGAGAGAGAGCTGAGACTGCAGCTTGGGCAAGAAGGGATAGGAGAGGATCTTGGTCCACCCCACACCCAATCCCTAGGTTGTAGCAACCCTGCTAAGTGGACAGAGATTGGTCTGCGTTCCAACTTTAACCCAGGTGCTCTTGGCTGCTGCCCAGCAGGGTCCATTCATCCTTTCTTGATGGCAGGGGCCCTCTGATGCCCACCATCTCCTTGCCCAATGCCCACACCATCTGCCTGCTTGTATTCCTCTGGCATGGCACTAACCCAACCCTCCTCATTGACCTCCTAGTCATTCCCTACCCTGCCGTTAAGGTAACTTTCCCACTGAACAGCCATGTTTGCATCATGGCCCCTGAGCTGGAGTCTGCAATGGCTCCCCATTGCCTCAGAATTAAGACCCTCCATGTTCTGCCATCGACCTAACCTTCCAGCCTATTCTCCCACTTCACTCAGTCTCACTCGCTCCATCCCATGGACTCAGTTAGGCAGTTTGTAGCTCTTGACCCTTGCTCACTGTCTTAGTCATCCAGTGCTGCTATAACAGAAATACCACCAATGGATGGCTTTAACAAACAGAGATTTAGTCTCTCACAGTCTAGGAGGCTAGAAGTCCAAATTCAGGGTGTGAGCTCCAGGGGAAGACTTTCTCTCCCTGTCAGCTCTGGGGAAAGTCCTTGTCATCAATCTTCCCCTGGTCTAGGAGCTTCTCTGTGCAGGGACCCTGGGTCCAAAGGACACGCTCTGCTCCTGGCACTACTTTCTTGGTGGTATGAGGTCCCCTGTCTTTCTGCTTGCTGCTCTCTTTTATATCTCAAAAGAGATTGACTCAGAATACAATCTAGTCTTGTAGATTGAGTCGTGCCTCATTAACATAACTGCCTCTAATCCTGCCTCATTATCATCATAAACCCATTGTCATCAACTGGATTCTGACTCATAGGGACCCTGCAGGACAGAGTAGAACTGCCCCATAGGGTTTCCAAGGAGTGTCTGGTGGATTCGAACTGCCAACCTTTCGGTTCGCAACTGCAGCTCTTAACCACTACACCACCAGGGTTTCCTATTAACATCATAGAGGTAGGATTTACAACACATGGGAAAATCACATCAGATGACAAAACAGAGGACAATCACACAAAACTGGGAACCATGGCCTAGCCAAGTTGACACACACTTTGGGGAGACACTATTCAATCCATAACACTCACTCTGGGCCTTCCACATGGATTGCTCTCCCACACAATCTACCACAGTTCTTCAAAGCTAAAATCTAAGCACTACCGGACCCCTCAGCAGGAAGTCCTGTCTCTTTCCTTTGCACTTCTGTCAGTCATTTATGTACTCATTTTCCGCCTCTTACTGCCAGGGCCACCACATACAACTGTCAAGGTTGAGCCTTGCACAACTCCAGGGGGCACCGTTCATATAGACGCTGATGGGAATGGTGCCCTCTGGGGTCAGGCAGTGCAGGTGCCATGCTAATCAGAGAAGAGAATGAAGAAGGATATTTTATGGAAGGTCTTGTCCACCTTGTCCTCACCAAGCACCCAGCATGCTGCCTGCTGTTGGTCACTGCTCATGGGTGGAACTAGATTATATGGTCCCTCTACTCCAGACTCCTTAGTCAGAGACCACGACAGGGCGAAGAGAGACACTCATGCTCTGAGAGCTTGCTGGAACAATGCCTGCACAACTTAGCTCTCTGGGATCCCTGGGCTTGTGAGGCCTCCACCCACTTTCTAAGCAGGCAGCCACTGAGACAGGGTCTGAAAGGGATATCGTGACAAGAAGGTGGTGGTGGTAGAGACAGGCTCTGTTGCATGGATTCCTCCTGGCAGCCAATTTGGATTGAAAGCCCAAGGAAAAGCAAATTTACAGCCCCCCTGAGCTGTCCCAGACTCGCAGGCAGCACCAAGCTCCAGCTGCTTGCAGTCGGCTGGAGGAAGGAACTCCAGGCCTCTCCTCCCTCCTCCTTTCAAAGCAATGGCTTCTCAGCTCAGCTTGGGAGTTCAGCCAGTGGCCCAGAAGACCTTCTGTGCTGGGAAGTGAGGTGGCCAGGGCTTCGAAGGGTGGGATGGGGGAGGGCTTCCTGGCCCTCGGAGAACTGAGAAGGGAGCAAGATGCTAGAGAAGGGATTCCTGCCAAAGAACCAAATGAAAGTTTGGGGAAATTGAGGCAAGAGCTGTCTCTTGGCCACAAAGTAGCCATGCTGGAGGTAGAACCAGATACCCGAGCTTCTGTTTTCAGCAAGCAGCTCTGTGGCCCAGTGGCTTAAAGGTCTCTTCCAGTGAACAGACAGCCTGGATTGGAGGCCTCAGCTCTGCCACTTGCTAGTCTTGTCTTGGACAAATGACTTTATTTCTAACACTGTTTCTGCAGAACGAGGATGGTGAAAATGATAGTAATTGCCTCCCAGGGCTACCAGGGGATGGTATAATGCCTGGTAAATGTAATCTATCAACACTAGCCATTATTACTTCACTCCCTACTTCTTTATTCCATTTTTCCTTTCTTTGGAGGTCTGGAGACCAAATCTCCAACATATTCTTCAGCCTTCCTCCAGCATCCTCCATTGTGCCCTCTTGGGAGCCGGAGACAGATTTTTGGCACCGTATCTCTGGTATTGTAGCTTCTCCCACCAAGCAACTCACTGAGAAAAGTCACTGAAATAGTGGAGTGTGAACAGGGGTATCTATAGGCATATATGTTGACCGAACTTTGAGAAAATTGCTCCTGAACACAGTTGAATGAAATGGTAGGGGCAGAGGTAGAGGGGGAAGAGGGGAAGCGACGTATATCAGGACAGCCTCAAACTTAGCAGTGTATTCAAATTCTAGGGCCAACCAGGGATTTCTAAGCTTGCCCCATCAATGTGGGTTCCCCCTGGGGAGGCCCAAAGAATCCCCAAAGACCTTGGACTGAATGAGCACTTTAGGCCCAACCTAGAGAAGCCCTGAGGCATATGGGGTCACGTTCCTTTGTTACTTATCTCTTGAAGTCCCCAAATGTTTGCCTCCTTGAAGGAGGACTCGGGCTTCCAGACTTACCAGTTACCTCCACTTGAGCTCCAGAAACCCTTGCCCCAGTGGGGTTTCTGTGTAAAGTATCAGCCCACATCCTAGGAGCTCTAGCTCACAAGTACCCCTAAATATTCCTAAGCCCGCTCCCATATCATCCAACCTATATCAGAAGACCAAACCAAAACCCACTGCCATTGAGTCAGTTCTGACTCACAGCGACCCCATAGGATTTCCAAGGCTGTAAATCTCTACAGAAGCAGACTGCCACATCTTTTCCTGATGAGCCACTGGTGGTTTCGAACTGCTGACCTTTTGGTTAGCAGTCCATTGCTTTAAGCACGGCCCCACCAGGGCTTCTTATATCAGAAGACAGAGCTGGTAAATTGCCCAGAGTAGCTTTCATATCCAGTAAAAAATAAAATTAGAAAATCCTAACTTAAACAAACCAAAACACTACTTGCAATATAAACAGGAGGAATTTTGTTCTCTCAGGTAAGGTCTTCCTAGGTGTGCTGTTGTGAATACAAATGTTTCTTTTTGTTTCCATGAGGCTCAGTGACTTTTGAGGATTTTGCATGAACTCCACTGGGCAGCCCTATAGGCTCTTACCTCCCTTCCTACTTGAAGGAATATAGTCCAAGATCTAGTCACAGGACATTTATTGCAGCCTTAGAGGTATACTTAAACATCCATATTAAGCAAATATTTACCCAAATTGTTCATGGTTCACTGAGAATTGACAAATCACAAGGACCTATTGTTTGACCCCATAAGCATCCCTCCATCTGTAAATAACGAGCTCTTCGGCTCATGTCTAAGTTCATGAACTAGCACATAATTTAAGTACTTTCACTTCTGATCATGTCTTAGTTCATGAACCAGCAAATAATTTTAGTACTTTCAGGGAAGTGTATTTTTCTTGCAGCAAACAAGATTCATAGCCTTTGTGTTGGAAGGGACCTAGGAGGTCCCATGAAGGTGAAGGTCCAGCCTCTGCTTGCATACTTCCTGTGACAAGACATTTGGTGTTTCTCAAGGGAGCAGAGGCTTGTAATGGAGTAGACAACAAGCTGTCCTTCCACGCGCCCATCCATGCATTCATCCATCTCCTCTTTCATTCATCAGATATACTCACTCGTTACTGTAGTGGGCAATAAAATCACCTCTTCTAGAGGTTAGCTCATCAGTTTTATAACTAGAGAACAGAAAATTTAGGATCAATCAGGGACAGGCTTTGTAAAAAACTTCTCCCTATTACAAAACAACATATGACCATTGAAAAAATAGAAAACACCATTACACGTAAGTTAAAACCTCCCATAATGCCTTCAGGAAGATGGAGTCTTAAGTGACCATCTTCACAGACTCCTTTCTTGGAGGGATAACCTTTGCTTCATCCCAAGTCTCTGTAGAGCTGGTCATCTGTTCCCTGTGGAACTACATTCAACATAAAGCTATCATCCAACTCCTCCAGAGGTTGGGGGGTTTGTGGAAGACACCTGTCTTAGTCATCCAGTGCTGCTGTAACAGAAAAATCCCAACTGGGTGACTTTAACAAACAGAAGTTTATTCTCTCACAGTTTAGGAGGCTAAAAGTCCAAATTCAGCTCCTGGGGAAGGCTTCCTCTCTGTGTTGGCTCTGGGAGAAGGTCCTTGTCATCAATCTTCCCCTGGTCTAGGAGCTTCTCAGGACAGGGACCCCAGGCCCAAAGGACGCTCCCAGCTCCCAGCCCTTCTTTCTTGGTGGCATGAGGTCCCATCTCTCTGCTTGCTTCTATTTCCTTTTATCACTTGTAAGATAAAAGGTGACGCAGGCCATACCCCAGGGAAATTCCTCTTACATCAGATTGGGGCTGTGACCTGAGTAAGGGTGTTGCATCCCACCCTAATCCTCTTTAACGTAACCTAATCTTGCCTCGGAAACCCTGGTGGCATAGTTGTTAAGAGCTACGTCTGCTAGCCAAAAGGCAGGCAGTTCGAACCCACCAGGCACTCCTTGGAAACCTTATGGGTTCTACTCTGTCCTATAGGGTCACTATAGAGTCAGTATCAACTCAACAGCAATGGGTTTTTTGTATTTTTTAATCTTGCCTCATTAACCATAGGCAGAGATTAGGATTTACAATGCATAAGAAAATTACTTCAGATCACAAAATGGTGGACAGCCACACAACAGTAGAAATCATGGCCTAGCCAAGTTGACACACATTTTTGGGGGACACAATTCAATCCATAACACAACTAATCATTCTTCCCCAACTCTTGACCAAGTACCAGAACTCACCTAGGACAAAGTGCCGAGATGGTCCTAGGAGAATCATTACCCCATCTAAACTGGGGCCTGTCCTCTTCCTGGGTAGGCAAGTGACAATTAAAAGTCTGGCAGAACTAATAACCTGGAACTAGGAACACAAAATCACATTCTTCCTTTTTCCCCATCCCATTAAGAGGTCTAAAATAATTTTTTAACAAAATGGCTCATACTAACAACAGTTGCCAACATTTATTGAGTCCTTACAATTGCCAGAACAGTTCCAAGCACTACACAAAGTGTGTTTATAAATCTATCTGTCCTGCTTCTTATTACACTCTTAATCTCTTTAGGGCAGGACCAACGGTTTATACCTCTCCTGGCAGGTCTGGCACCTAATATAGACCCGGACATCCAAGCTAAAAAAACCAAACCCATTGCCATCGAGTCGATTCTAACTCATAGCAACCCTACAGGGCAGAGTAGAACTGCCCCACAGAGTTTCCAAGGAGTGCCTGGTGAATTTGAACTGCCGACCTTTTGGTTAGCTGCCTTAGCACTTAACCACTATGCCACCAGGGTTTCCATTGGGTCCTCAATAAACGCTTACGGATGGCAAGCAAATGTCTATACTCTCCTCCAACCTAAGAATTTGGATTTGAGTTCTGGCCTCTGGCGATCAGTTTCTGAAGTAGGAGGTCATTTCCCACTCATTGTGGGGTCTGCAACTGTTGAGTAAAAAGAAGGGCGGGGAACTGCATTTGGACACAACCCTTACCTCCATCCCCTTCCTCTGTGTCCCCAAGCTTTGATGGAAGTCACTTCAGAGAACCAGTAGACCGGAGAGGAACAGAGGCTGCAGTGGGCCTCCCTACAGAGAAGCGGGATTCCCTGCCCTCCCACCTCACACGGACTGCAGGGGATCAGAGACCCTTCCCACACCCCCTACCCACCCCCACATAGTATAGGGTGAAACCCAGACCCTCTCTTCCAGTGGCAACATCTAGTGGCTGTTTTTGCAGACCTGCCACTGAGGGAAGCCCCACTGGCAAGCAGTGAGTGAACATGGAGTAGAAACAACAAAAACTCTGGGAGAGGGAGCTGCCAAAACAAACCAAATGCAAAAGGGCTGC
This sequence comes from Loxodonta africana, assembly GCF_030014295.1. Classification (NCBI taxonomy): domain Eukaryota; kingdom Metazoa; phylum Chordata; class Mammalia; order Proboscidea; family Elephantidae; genus Loxodonta; species Loxodonta africana. Next base: position 88,237,087 of record NC_087353.1, on the reverse strand, counting down.
TTGCCACCACCTCAGCTGGGCCCAGGCCAGGAGCACAGACAGACAAGAACACATACGTGCAAAGAGACACATAGTTCCACCCGGCTCCCTGCTGAATCCCCACTCTGCTACTGGGGGGCTCCAAAGCAAGGGAGCCCTGCAGTCAAGGCTGATGCGGGGGGAGGAGGTGGCCTCATAGAGATCTCTCCAGCCTTGTCTCCCTCAAGCGTCCCCAGTGCCTCCTGCTTTCTAGCCACCCTGAGTGTCCTTTCAGTCCCAGAAAACATCCTGAACCCTCACGTTTGTGCATGCTGATTCCTCTGCCAGATATGCCCTCTCCCTTCTCTGCCTGGCGAACTCCTATTCATCCTTCAATACTCAGGTCAAAGGTGAAATGTGGACCCCCCCCCACTAGGCAGGTGGCTGTTTCCTTCTCCGTATTTCTACATCATGGCTACCTGTACTTTTTATATTACACACTTCACTTATTCACAAAAATTGTGCGTCCATCTTCCCTATTAGATGGTGAGCTCCTTGAAGGCAGGGATCATGCCATCTTATACTCATCTTTGTATCCCAGACCCCAGCTCACGCCTTGTTCACAGCTGGCACTCACCATGGGTTCAGCTGTATGAATGAAGCACTGGTCCTTCTGCAGAGTCTGCTTTCCCAAGTTGCTGCCAGTCACATGAAAGTCCCTCATCAACAGTAATACACAAGGCAGAGGAGTAAAGGTGAAAAATTAGGAGCCTGATCTTCAGACTTCCGAACCAAACTACCTCCAAGAACACTAGAGTTAATACACCATTACTAACCTTTAGATCAGAGTTGTCAAGCTCTTATGACCTTAATCAACAGTAAAAACAATTTACATCATGACTAGTACACATATGTACTTATAAACATACGCAGATGCAACTGAAAAAGCTGCATCAAAACACCACTTGCCCTTTTCATTTCTTTAAATAGGCTGTGATCCAGTAAATCTATTTCAAGACCCACAAATGGGTCACTGCTCAGTTTAATAAACATTGCTTTAGATGACTCTTGTTTGATAAATGTGAAAAATCAGAGGACTCCAGAAATAGCCAAACAAAAAAGTATTTACTACCTGTGTGCCCAGTAATTATTTTGGGGGGGAAGGGTGGGGGAGGTTCCCTTTCTTCTACCGTAGCCCAGAAGGGCCTGACAGGCTCTAGACCACAGCTGCTCAGAATATGGGCCCTACAGCTCCAGGAACTAAATGAAGCAGTTGGTCCTTCCCCACCAGAGCCTGGCACAAAGAAGGCCCCAACAGTCTTAACATTGCCTCCTTCATCCTTAAACCCTTTTCTGTGCTTGGGAACCATGATCATATCACCAGAGAGGAGTGGCCAAATGCTTCCCAAGCATACAACCATCCCAGCTGCATTTCAGTGGGTGAGCATATGCTTCCTCCTGGCCTTCCTGGAAGGAGGAAAAATCTTAAAGCAAACATTGGGATTGCAGGCTGCTGCATCTTGTACTAGTCTGTTTTATGTTACACGGTCGCTAATACAATTTATGCTTTCTGTGAAGGCAGGGACCATCTGGGTTTGCCTTCTGTGGCTAAACCCTCGTAAAGTTTCCTGCTCTTCCCTTCCAGGTACTCACAGGGAAGAGGCAGTAGCAGTGGGGTGGCAGGACACTAACACAACTTGGTACATTTTATTGTGTCAGATAATGGTTTACAGACCACAGAGACTCAAGATAACACCCTGCAGGAGCCCAACAAGAGACCACGCCCTCCCTCTCAACTCAGTCCTTTGGGCTGTGAGGGACTAGGCCTTTTCTGGAGGTCCATGACAGTACTCGGTACAAGGAGAGTCACATCTGAGCCTGGCTGTAGAGGTGGTGAGTGGATACGAGGTCCACCTTCCCTTCTGTTACTTGGGTGTGACCCTGAAGACACGGATATGGATGGCTGAGTTGTTGCGGATGCGGACTAGCGGTTCGCGTGTATCAGTTTCTGGTTCCAGCTCATCCACAAGCTCCACGGTGGAGGTATTGGCGGCCACCTCCAAGGACCCGAAGCTGCCTGCCTGCAGCTGCAGCGCAATGTTGATGGCGCGATTGATGGCTAGGCCTAAGCCGTGGATATACAGCTCATTGCAAGCGTTCTGACCCCGTGTCCCTCCGTTCAGCAGCTTCTGGCAGCGGGCCAATTGGGCCTTGAAATCAGTCTTCATGTTGACGTAGATGTCATTGGGCCTCCGGGGCAGGCGGTGGGGAAGCCGCTTCCGAAGGGTGTACTCCACTGGGTCCAGCTCCACCTCGACGGCTCCTCGGTTTTCTGCCATCTGTGTGCCCTGGCACGGGAAAGGGGCGGGATCAGAGATGGGTCACCAGCAGCTACGAAGCCGTTCCTACCCCGAGGATGCACCCGGGAGAGGCGCACATGACGTCCCTTTCCCTCCAGCCTCAGTCCCCTCCCACTTACCACAAGCTCCTGTAACTCCCCCACCCCCAGTTCTTATTCATTCATTACATCGCCCCAACCTCACGCCCCTCCAACGTTCCCCTTCCCCGGTTCTTCCGCGCCTACTCTCTTCGTTCCACAGTACCCTCCAAGCATACGCTGCCCGCTCTCAGCCGGGCCACTCAAAGGTTACGCCGACCCGCCCAAGTAGAGGGCGCTGCCCGCAACACGCAAGCCGCAAAGAAACGAAGAGAAGGGAAGAGGCGCGCAACACGCACGCCAGGTGGCAGGCGCCCCGTCGGCAAAGGGCTGCGCAGTGCGCATGTGCCCCCGGCCCCCGCGCGCGGCAGGCCAGCGAATCCACGAATCCTCTTCTCCCTCTCCCGTCTCCCCGCCCCTTTTCTGGCTATCGCGGGATGTGTTTGAGTAACGCGAGGCTTCCGGGGGGAGATGGGATCTACCACGTGTACACTTCGAAGGCGGGGCGGGGAGGGAAGGGGAGTGTCCCAAGACTAAGCGGGGGGCGGGACTAGAAGGGGGAGGGCCAGCTTCTCCAGGCGAGACTACACTCCCGGTTCAGCAGGGGTCCCAACCGGGGGCAGAGGAGAGACGAGGGGATTTTAGGAGCGCGGAGGGTGGGTTTCTTCCCAAAGATCGCAGGGAGGGGGGTGAGTACAGGAGAATGTGGTTGTGAAAGCGCCTGAAGGCAAGTCGGGGCAGTCCGATGTGGGCAGAGTTGGCAGAGCTGACCTCCGATCCAAGGTCCGCTATGGCCCAAAGACGGGCGGTGGGGGTGGGGGGGATTTAGAGTCAAAGCCAGGTCCCTACCTGGCCGGAGGACACCGGCCCGGAACTACCCCTAGGATTCATGGGTACCTGTTCCTCTTCGTTATTTTTGTCGGGCTGACTCCCAGGCCAGTCCTTGGGGCCCCAAGCTGAAAGCCGTAAGCCAAGGCTTCACTCCGATCTGGTCTTCGAATTCGGAGGGGTCAGGACGGTTCCCCGGGGGCACGCTGACCCACCCACATCCCTTAACCACCGCCCACTGGCTCTTTGCTGCCTGCGACTGGGGAGCAAGGCTCTGCGCCCCCTGGCGGAGGAGGTGGGAAGCAGCGCGGGGGATTCTTGGCTCCCCAAGGCCAGTGGGAAGGGTTTTCTGTCCCTGGGGGTAGTTTCTCTGCCCAGATCAGTGTAGTTTCTGGAGCGTTCTCAGCAGAAAGAGCGCTGATATTGGGTTAGACCTGCACTGAGCACCCGGAATGGAGCTCTGCTTGAATTCCCCATCACCGAAATGGGAGTGATAATTCCTGTCCTGCCATTGAGTTGCTCCAAAACTCAGTATAACTTTGAAAACTGTAAGCATACACATGTGAGTTAGCATTTTTGACCCCCAGCCACTCTCTGTTTGCTCAGGATGGTGTCAACCCCCATTTGACCAGATGTTGGAAAGAGGTCAAATTCCTGAAAACTTTGTTCCCAGCACTCTTTCAATTCTGTAATTCTCCTTTTGGTTCAGATTCTTTTGCTAACCACAAACTTGGAGTTTATGCAGTGGGGAGAGCTGGGAGGAAAGGTTGGCTCCAGAACTTATGCTCTTGGCCACAACACTGTTCTGCCTCAGAAGTAACATCCCAACAGGGTTTTGATGGATAAGTAGGAGTTCAGGCAACCAAGGAGTTTAAGTGCATTCAGGAAACACTGAACAGCATTTTAAGAACAGTGGAAGCATAATCTAAGGTTCCACGTCAAGAAACTAGAAAACTAAAGTCAAAGCAAGAAGATAGAAATAATAAAGATAAGAGCATAGTGGCATAGAAAACAGAAAATAGACAAAATCAACCCAAAATCTGGTCCATTGAAAAGATAAGGAATATTGATAAACCTCTAGCAAAACCAATCAAAAAAAAAAAGAGAAGCCACAAATTATGATCAGAATTGAAAGAGGAAGATAGTACTAAAGTTCTCTTAGCCATTAAAAGGATACTAAGGAAATAAGGAGGAAACCCTGGTGGCATAGTGGTTAAGTGCTACAGCTGCTAACCAAAGGGTCGGCAGTTCGAATCCACCAAGCGCTCCTTGGAAACTCTACGGGGCAGTTCTACTCTGTCCTATACGGTTGCTATGAGTCAGAATCGACTCAATGGCACTGGGTAAGGAAATAAGGAGCTCTGGCAGCACAGTGGTTAAAGCACTCAGTTGCTAATCAAAAGGTCGGTGGTTGGAACTCACCAGCTGCCCCGTGGCCTTGGAAACCCAATGGGGCAGCTCTGCTCTGTCTGACAGGGTTGCTAGAAGTTGAAATTGACTCCACAGCAATGGGTTAAGGGAATACACCCACTCCTCACTTGCTGACCTGGATGGGTTCCAAAGACCGGGTCGTTATTGCAAAAATAGGCATTACTTGAAAATGGAGGCAGACTACATCATTATGTAACTGCTAAGTTACATCATTACATAATTATCAAACCACTGAGAAGCATGCGTGGCCCAGCCAAGTTGACTCATGACCATCACAGGCAGTATTAGTCTCGCCTTGTACTTCACATTCGTTACTGCCAGATGTACATCCTTAATGTGCAAAATAGATAGATTTTTTACTATTATCATAAAAGCAAAGTGTTGGATAATGACATAGTCGATACTAAGGAGTTGGTGTAATATAAACAATTCTCCGAACACAAATTGAACAACTTATATGAAACGGTCCAATTTTTAGAAAACCACAAACTACCAAAACTCATCCAAGATAAAACAGATAATCTGAACAGTCCTATAACTATTAATTAAATCCATAGTTAAAAACCCTCAGAAAAAGAAATAGCAAGGCACAGATGGTTTCACTGGTGAATTCTACCAAAAGAAGAAATAACATAAATTCCGCACAATCTCTGCCAGAAAATAGAAGAGGTGGGAACACTTGCCAACTCATTTTATGAAGCCAAACCAGACAAAGAGTACAAAAAAAGAAAACTACAAACTGATATCTCTCATGAACAAAGACACAAAAATCTTCAACAACATGTTAGCAAATCAAATCTAGCAATATATAAAAAGAGCTATACGCACCACTGGAACCCCTGGTGGCATAGTATAGCATATAGCTACTAACCAAAGGGCCAGCAGTTCGAATCTGCCAGGTGCTCCTTGGAAGCTCTATGGGCCAGTTCTACTCTGTCCTATAGGGTCGCTATGAGTCAGAATTGACTCCACGGTACTGGGTTTGGTTTTTGGATACACACCACCAAGTGGGGTTTATTCCAGGAATGCAAGACTGGTTCAATATAAGAAACTAAATCAATTTAATTCACCATGTTAACAGGCTAAGGAAGAAAAACCACATGATTATATCAGTTGTTACAGAAAAACCATTTAACAAAACTCAGCACCCGTTGGTGGTAAAAACTCTCAGCAAACAAGGAACAAAAGGAATTTCGCCAGCCTGGTAAAGAGCATTGACAAAGTTAACATCATGCTAATAACGAAAGACTGAAAGCTTTTCTCTTAAAATCAGAAACAAGGCAAGGATGTTTTCTCTTACTACTCTTAACCAACATAGTGTTGGAAGTCCTAGCAGTGCAATAAGGCAAGAAAAGGATACAGATTGGAAAGAAAGAAATGAAACTGAATCTATTTGCTTATGACATGATTGTATACATTAAAAAATTCTAAGGAATCCACCAAAAGAAAAACTCCTAGAACTGGTAAATGATTATAGCAAGTTCACAGGATCCAAGATCAACTACAAAATCAATTGAATTTGTATACATCAGCAATGAACAATTGGAAACTGAAATAAAACAATACAATTTACAATCACTCCAAAAGAAGAAGGAGGAAGAGGAGGAGAAATACTTAGGTATAAGACTAACAAAACATGTACAACATCTGTATGCTGAAAACTACAAGACACTGATGAAAGAAAAAAGATCTAATTAAAGGAAGAGGTATGTCATATCTATGTATTGGAAGACACAACATAGTAAAGACACTGATTCTTCCAAGCTGATCTGTAGATTTAATGCAATTCCTATAAAAATTCCTGCAAGAGTTTTTGTAGGTATAGACAAGCTTATTTAAAATTTTACATGGAAAGGCAAGGAAGTAAAATAGCTAAAACAATTTTGAAAAACAAAGTTGTTGTACTCACACTACTTGATTTTAAGACTTACTATATAAACACAATAATCAAGACAGAGTAGTGGGATAGAAAGAAACATCCGTGGAACCAAATAGAGAACCCAGAAACAGACTTATACAAGTACAGCCATCTGATTGTTGACAATGGTGCAAAAGCAACTCAATGGAGGAAGGATAGTCTTTTCAACAAATGGGGCTGAAGCAACTGGACATCTATAGCAAAGAACTGAACCTCGACCCTATACAAAAATTAACAAAAAAATGGTAGTATATCTAAATATAAAACTTAAAAGTATAAAATTTGCAGGAAAAAGCATAGGGGAAAAAAATCTTCATGACCTAGGCTCAGGCTAAGAGTTCTTAGACATGATACCAAAAGTTTTTTTTTTTTTTCTTTTTCATAGAAGCAAAAAGTTGGTAAGTTGTACTTTATCAAAACTAAATCATATGCTCTGTGAAAGACCACATTAACAGGATGAAGAGACAAACCACAGACTAGAAGAAAACACTCACAAATCACGTATCTGACAAAGGACTTGTACCCAGAATATATAAAGAACTTTCTAAACCCAAGAGTAAGAAAACAAACAATCCACCAGAGATGTGAAAGACTTATACAATGAAAATTATAAAACACTGCTGAAAGAGGTTAAAGAAGATTTAAACAAATGGGAAGTTGTTCCATGTTCATGGATTGGAAGACTTAATATTATTAAGATGTCAATACTACCTGTGATGGTTACTCTTATGTGCCAACTTGGCTAGGCTATTATTTTCAGTGGTTTGGCAGATACTGTGTACTGTAATCACTTTCCACTCTGTGATCTGATGTGAGCAGCCAATCAGTTGAAAGGGGAGTTTACCTGGGGGTGTGGCCTGCCTCCACTATATAAATGGACTTCTGGTAAAACTGTCTCTCAATCCTGCACTCTTCTCATTGCCTGACCTCCGGTTCTTGGGATGTAAGCCTTAAGAAGTCTCTGGCCTCCTAGCCAAAGCAGTAAGACAAGAAAAACAAATAAAAGGTATCCAGATTGGAAAAGAAGAAGTAAAATTATCTCTGTTTGCAAATGATATGATCCTATATATAGAAAATCCCTATGAGTCCGCAAGAAAACTTCTAGAGCTAACAGAGGAATTTAGCAGAATTGCAGGGTACAAGGTCAACAAACATAAATCAGTGGGGTTTCCATCCACCAGCAATGAGAAATCTGAAAGGTAAATTAGGGAAACAATTCCATTTACAATAACATTTAAGAGAATAACTAGAAATAAATTTAATCAGGGATGTGAATGATTTATACAAAGAGAAGTATAAAACACTGCTGAAAGAGGTTAAAGAAGACTTAAATAAATGGAAAGATGTTCCATGTTCACGGATTGCAAGACTTAATATTTTCAGATGTCAATACTACCCAAAGTGATCTATGTGTTCAACATAATCCCGATCAAAATTCCAACAGCCTTCTTTACAGAAATGGAAAACCAACCCTGAACTTTATGTGGAATAGCAAGAGGCCCCAAATAGTGAAAGCAATGTTGCAAGAGATGAACAAAGTATGAGGACTCACACTTCCTGATTGTAATCAAAAAAGTCTGGTACTGGTATAATGATAGGCACGTAGACAAATGGAATAGAATTGAGAGTCTAGAAATAAACTCACACATTTATGGTCAACTGATTTTTAACGAGGGTGCTAAGTCCATTCAATGGGAGAAAGAAGAGTCTCTTTAATAAATGGCACTGGGAAAATTGGATTTCCACACGCAGAAAAATGAAACAGGATATGTTTCACACCATATGCAAAAAGAAATTCAAAATGGAATAAACTAAATGTACAAACTAAAACCATAAAATTCTCAGAAGAAAATGTAGGGGTGATGCTGTTGGGCCTAGCTTTTAACAACGGACTATCTAATAGCAAAAGCACAAACAGCAAAAGACAAAATAAATAAATGGAATCTCATACAAATGAAAAACTTTTGTTCATCAAAAGGCTTTACCAAAAATATGAAGAGACAATCTACCGACTGGGAGAATATCTACGGAAACTTTATATCTGATCTAGAAGCTAGTATCTCAAATATATACAAAACTTCAACAACTTAGTAACAAAAAGACAACCCAATCATAAAATGGGGAAGGGACTTGAATAGACATTTCATCAAAGAGGACGTTCAAATGATCACCAAACACATGAAAAGATGCTCAATGTCGTTAGCCATCAGAGAGATGCAAATCAAAACCACAATGAGATTATCACTTCATTTCTACTAGGACCTCTTAAGATTAAATAAATAAATAAAAGATGTTGGCCAGGATGTGGGGAAATTGGAACCCTTATCCATTGCTGGCAGGAATCCAAACTGGTACAGCCTCTGTGGAAAAGTGTGGCAGTTCCACAAAAAACTAAAAATAGAACTAGCATATAGCCCAGGAATTCCACTCCTAGGTATATACCTGAAAGACTTGAAAGCAGAGACTCAAAGAGATAGTTGTACACCAATGTTTATTGCAGCACTATTCACAATAGCCAAAAGGTGGAAACAACCTAAATGCCCATCAACAGGTGAACCGATAAACAAAATATGTTAATACCTACAGTGGAATACTACTCAGCCAGTAGGAGAAATGCAGTCTTGATACATGCTACAATACGGATGGAGCTTGAAGACATTAGGCTGGTGAAATAAGTCAGTCACAAAAGGACAAATATTGTATGGCCCCACTTATATAAAAGGATAAGAACAGGCAACTGTATAGAGACCCAAGTTTATTAGTGATTACCAGGGGTAGAGGGAGAGGAAAAGGGGGGCTATTGCTTGTGGAGTACTGAGTTTCAGTTTATGGTGATGGAAAAATTGCATTGATTAGGGGTTATTGTAAGTGCTGTCAATAAGTTGTACACCTGGAAATAGTCGAATTGGTAAAAGTTGTGTGACATATATTTGCAACAACAACAACAAAAAAGTAGCTGTCGAGGCTGCTTATGTACAACCAAATACCTCGTGGGATTTGGTTCCTTGGTTTGGAGGTCATGGTTTCGTGGGACATCCCAGAATTGGGTCTAATAGTGTGTTTAGTGCTTCTGTTCTACCTCCTAGTTCATCGCATAGTTCCCAAGTCTTAAAACCTTGCAAGTGGCCATCTAATGTACAACAATTGGTCTGTATTCATCTGGAGTAACACAGGAGGGAAAGTCAGGAGTAGGAAAAGGAAATGGAATGTATGGCTAATTGCCTCCATGAACAGCTGCCTCCTTTGCCACGAAACCAGAAGAACTGGATGGTGCCAAGCTACCATTACTGAATATTTCGATGAAAGATTCCATAAAAGAATCCTGATCAAAAGGGGGAAATGCTGCACAGAGTTTCAATTTTTTTATGGACTCTAGACTTCCTGGAGCCACGGAGGCTGGATGAACCCCTGAAACAATTGCTCCAAGATAATCTTTAAATCTTAAACCAAAAATATCCCCTGAAATCTTCTTAAAATCAGACAATAGTTTAACTTACCTAGTAAAGAATGTCTGCCTTGAGCACTGCGCTCTCTCAAGATTTATCTACATGGGATCAAACTGACAACAGCAACTTGAAAGGTTAGATAGGAAACTTAGGGGGCAGTGAGTTTATTAATGGGAGAGGAACAACTCAGAAAAGGAGAGTGAGAACGGTTGTACAACCCAAAGAATATAATCAATGTCACTGAACTGTACACGTAGAAACTGTTGAATTAACGTGTGTGTATATTCTCAAGAAAATAAATAAAATTTTTGAAAAGATTGATTTAGCTATTTAGGGTCCCTTGCCCTTCCATACAAATTTGAGGATGGGCTTTTTCATTTCTGCATGGAAAGCTGTTGGAATTTTGATGGGGACTGCAGTGAATTTATAGATTGCTTTGCATAGTATTGACATCCTAACTATAGCAAGCCTTCAAACCCACAAACATGGAATGTCCTTCCATTTATTTAGGTCTTCTTTGATTTCATTTAGAAATGTTTTACAGTTTTCTGTGCACATGTCTTTCTCCTTCCTAGTTAAAATTATTCCTAGGTATTTTATTAGTGGAAACCCTGGTGGCGTAGTGGTTAAGTGCTACGGCTGCTAACCAAAGGGTCAGCAGTTCGAATCTGCCAGGCACTCCTTGGAAACTATGGGGCAGTTCTACTCTGTCCTATAGTGCTGCTATGAGTCGGAATCAACTCGACAGCACCGTGTTTGGTTTTTTTTTTTTTTTTTTGCCTATTGTAAATAGTAATGTTTCCTTAATTTTCTTTTCTACTTGTTCATTGCTTGTGTATTAAAAACCCAACTGCTTTTTGTGTGTGGTCTGTCTTATTAACAATACACCTAACATTTGCAGACCAGTTTACCCCTAATAGTGTGCTTTATTGAGGCATTCTCTCTTCCTGTCCTCACATCAACTCCACCAAGTGGCTATTATCCAAATATAAAGAAAGTTCCACGTTGTTTGGGGTTATGAAATTGTCAGGCGTACTTTTAACTTTAAAGCACTGTGACAAGTGCTTTATGATACAAACCACCCCAGACAGAGAGGTTAACCAACTTGCCCAAGGCCACAGTCAGTACAGGATGGAAGCAGCGTGGGAGTCCTCACTCTGAGCCGCTGCATTTTCTAGCCTGTGAGCAAGCAGCTTGCCTGACCACATAGAAGGAGCAGTGGATAATAGAAAGCTGCTGTTCCAAATCCCCGAAATATTGCCACCCTTGTTACGTAGGCCGATCAGAAAACTTAATTCATGGCCAAAAGTAATTCTGAATGTAATACATTAATGTTAAGGCCCACTGTGTCTGAAATAATTTACTACAAGCACAGTTTAGGGACATGGCAAATTGAGTTCCTTTACGCGGCCTTTTGCTTTGGTTCTTTGGGAAAAACCAGCTTGGGAGATTTTCCCCCTTAAACTCTTTTTCCTAATTTTTCGGAGAAGCAATGTGGGCGGGGGCTCCCAGGTTATTTTCTACCCCAAACGGTGTATTACTTTTGCCCAAGGGATCTTCTAGGTTAATTGACATTTCCTGGGTAAACTGTAAAAGCAACTTGATGGTTTGATACTTTCGCCTGATAACTAACAAGACCTGAGTTGATTGACATTGCAGGGGTTGACTGAGGATTGGTTGAACTGGTCTGATGAGGGAGGCCTCGCCTTGTAACTGACAAGGATCAGGATATATAAATGGCTGAACTGCAGAAGTTTTGAGAGGCCTCCTGGAAGAGAGAGGGAGATACTGGCTAAGAGCTGCCCAACAGAGAAGCAGAGCCACGTGGGAACTGAGTGATCTTGAAGCTGCTACACTGGCTGGGGTAGTTAGCAGCAAAGAGGCCTACTTCTGAACAGTTGCTATGCGGGCGGTTAACTGGCCCAATTAGCAGCAAAGAGGCTGAAGGCGGATAGCCTGAAAGCAGAGCACCCAACAGCAGAGAGGTCCAACAGCAGAAAGTTGCTGCTAGCAGAGCAGCAGCTAAGAAAGCTGACTAGGCTGTTACACTGGCTATGAGCTGGGCCAGTTAGCCATGGAAGAGCCGATGGCAGAGAGGTCTGACGGTACAGAGCTGCTACTAGCAGAGCAGCAGCTGAGAAAGCTGAGCAGGCTGCTATACTGGCTATGAGCTGGGCCAGTTAGTGGCAGGGAGCCTGACAATGGAGGGGCCTGCAAGGCAGAGAAGACAGCCACCTGGCAGAGAAGCCACACCCAACTGATCACTGGAGGCCTGTGTGTTTCCTGACACGGATCCTGCGTTCTTGGAACTTCCAAGCTGATACGGTCCTGAGTTATATAACCTGTTAACTTTCCTAATAAACCGCATAACTGTGAGTATGGTCTGTGAGTTCTGTGAGGCCACTGCAATAAATTATCAAGTCCTGCAGAGAAGTAGAGTGTCACGGGGGGAGTGGCTGGTGTCAGAAATTATGGAGAAAGTGGGGAGGCAGAGTTATAGCTGAACCTCCGCCCCACTGGAACCAGTTTTGTGCTGATCCTGTTTCTTACTCCTCAGGAATTTAGACAACTTATGAGGCTTTGCTTTAATCAGGAGCCCTGGTAGCGTGGTGGTTAATAAATCAGCTGGTAACCAAAAGGTCAACAGTTTGAATCCACCAGCCACTCCTCGGAAACCTTGTGGAGCAGTTCTACCCTGTCCTATAGGGCTGCTATGAGCCGGAATCGACTTGACGCAACAGGTTTTTTTTTGTCACTTTAATGAACTATCACCACATTGCTCAGGCTGTGTGTCTTTTCATGGTATTTGACACATGTTTTACAAGTGTTGATATCCAGCTAAATATAAACATTGGCAATTTAGGTGGGTGAAGTCAGTCTCTGTAATAAACTGATTTAACAACAAGAGAGTCCTTATCTCTTTACATTTCATTGAAGGAAAACACCACAGATGAACCTGGCATTATAAAAAAGGCAGAGATTGGCTGTTAGTCTTGAGACCTCCCTTTTATCTCAATTAATCATCTTAACTAAATCTTTGTTAAGTTCAAACGTTTGCAAATTGAAAACAACCCAGATCAAGACATTCTACAGCATAGCACCTGAATAAACAAAAGTATTTTAGGTCCAAGTGACTGTTTTCATAATACCGGATGGGAGATTCACAGTTCAGATTTAATTGTTTCCTTCCTCAAAGAGGCAGCCTATACATTCAGTGTCATCAGAAACAGCCCTCCCACTTTAGAGTCGGGGAGATTAAATGACTTGCAAAATGATACACAGGGGATCCTGCGCAATCGCCCCAACCTTCTACCCTGGAATCCAGTGTGCTGTCCTTATTATGCTACATCCACAGTGGTTTCTACTCTCAAACGCAGACTTTCACAGCAGCATTCCAGCCCCTCAACTTAAGTTTCACTTCATTTCTTGTTCAACTAGCGGTTCAGGATCCTCTGCTCTCATCAGCGCGGACTGTCACTCTTCACAAACCTACACACACTTTTCCTACCAGTTGCCATTGAGTAGAACTGCGCTCCATAGGGTTTTTATGGCAGTGACCTTATAGAAGCAGATGGCCAGGCCTTACCTCCAAGGGGTATCTAGGTGGGTTCGAACCACCAACCTTTTGGCTAGTAGCTGAGTGCTTAATCATTTGCACTACCCAGGAACTTCTGCACTTTTCCTAAATCTATCCAAATCCTGCCCTTCCCACCAGATCAGCTCAAACAGCCAGTGTCCTGGCTGCTTCCACCCCACAGAGACCCACCCTCTTTCTCCCTGTATAATCTCTTTACCATAGTTTACAATCTCGTTTGCTTATTAAATTGAGAGATTAGGCTGCTGGTAACTTCAACCACCTAGAACATAACTCCAATCCAGAAAAGTAAACCACCAACAAAAGCTTTTAAGTAGAAAAAACAGTGGCCATACACTTATTTTATTCTAGCAGTTCTCTGACTCAAGCTGTGTTCTGCTGATACACATTTTCATAGTGTTAACTGTCCTGAATATTGCGTTTCACAAATCACATTAAACCAGAAGCCCCTATTAGCTAACATTTGTGGAGTGTTTGGCTTGACGAGTACCATGCTAAATGCTTTAGGATACAAACCACAAAAGACAGGTTAACCAACTTGCCCAAGGTCACAGTCAGTAAGGGATGGAGTCCTTATTCTTAACCACTGCATTTTCCAGCCAGTAAGCAAGCAGCTTACAAGACAAGCAAGACAACACAGAAGCAGGAAAGCCAACAAAACTTAAAAAACAGACACTGCCTGGACTCTCTGTTGACCCCAAACTAAAACCATTCCCGGAGCCAAATCTTCAGACAGAGATGACTGTACTGTAAGACATAAAATGATACTCCCGAAGACTGTGCTTCTTAGTTCAAGTAGATAAAAGTAGATACGTGAGACTAAATTGGCAGTTCCTGTGTAGAGGTGAGATGAAAAGGCAGAAAGGGACAGGAGCTGGTTGAATGGACACAGGAAATACAGGATGGAAAGGAGTGTGCTGACATAGGGATAGCAACTAGGGTCACATACCAATGTGTGTATAAATTTTTGTATGAGAAACCAACTTGAGCTATAAACTTCCACTTAAAGCATGCTTAAAAAAAAAAAAAAAAGACTAAAACTACAGTGCACAGAAGCAAGAGGGTGCTTACTGAAGGAACAAAGGGCCTTCGAGATCACTCCTGAAGTCCACATTCTGTTAAGGTACCACACAAGGGACTCAAGTTCCAAGTCATGAACTTACTTTCCCGTCATGAAAAGGATTACATTGTGTTTGGTAACAGCTGTTTTAGAAAGTGGGAAAGTAAAGTCTACATTCTGGAATGACTTCCAAAGAAAACGACGAACACACACGCAAAACTTTTTCATCCTAAAAATTTCAGCGATTCGGAGGAGTCATTCTTGAAAACCTCTTTTTTAAACAAACGAAGTTTCAGCCTAACGTCTCACATTTACATAGTAGTTTGTCTCTTTCCAAAGCTTTCACATTCACCTATTTAAATTCTTACAGCAATCAATGAAGGGAACGCGGGGGTGGGTGGTGGGAACAGCATTAACACCCCTCTGTAAAAAAGACGGCACTGTTTGTTTTTTTTTTTTTTTAAATAAAAAAGAAGCTGGGGCTCGAAACCTTCAACTCATTCGCCCGAGATCTAGAAGCTGAACCAGAAACTCCAGGTCTCACAAGCCACTGCCGCCTGGGACTGTTTCTAAGTGATGAGGTTCTTCGCTTATTTCACATATCCCAAGATGCATAATGCACATTTCTCGATTTTGTCTCTTTCAATCCAGGCGGGCTTCCTGAAGGAAGCCGACTGGTCAGGAATTGGCGAAGATGCCACTAGCCCTGGTCTCAGTCCCGAGGGTCCCGCGTCACGTGCCGGGGGTACCCCCGGGAGCTCAGGGAGAACCCCGGGGGCATCCCCCCGCCCCGCCAGCAGCAGGCCTCACGTCACGTGACGAGCCAGGCTCCCGGGTCACGTGCCGGGGCGTTCGGCGGGGCGGGCGTCAGTGCCGCGCCCCTCTGGACACGCGGGGAGCGCGCGAGGCCGTGCGGGGTCCGAGCCCGCGGGAGCCGCGGAGGGCGGTGGCGGCGACGGCGGAGGGGGCGGCCCCGCGTCCCCGCGTCCGCGTCACGTGGTGCGAGGCGGGCAGCCATCTTGCTACAAACACAAACAGAGAGGAGCGGCCGCCGCGGGAGCGCCAGCGCCCCCTCCCCCGCCGCCGCTGCCCGCCCGCCGCCCGCCCTCCGCGCGCCGCCAACGCCCCGGGACCGAACCTCGCGCCACCCGCCCGCGGTAAGCGCTCGGCGGCTTCGTGGACCCCGGCCCGCAGCCGGGCCTGGGGCAGGCCCGCCCCCGACGCCGAGGCGGCCGCGCGGAGCCTGCGAGAGCCAGAGCGCGGGCCGCCGGCCGGACCCTCCCCCGTCTCCTCCCCGAGGTCGCCGTCGCCTGCCCGGTGCGTCCGCCCTCTCGGCCCCTCCCCGACGCCCGCCGGCGGACCCTCCCCCGAAGCGGGCCGTGCCCCCGCGCGCCCTCAGAGCCCAGGGCCCTCCTGGCGCCGCTCGCCCTTCACCCCGCGCACCTGGCGCCCCCTCCCTGAAGGGCACGTTGTCCTCCCCGGCCCGGCCCGCCTCCTCCCCACCCCCGCGCTGCTAACGGTCGCCCCTTCGGGCCCTTCCCAAATTCTGCCCGGGGCGGCGAGCCGATCTCCCCCGGGGGCCTCATCCCACCCGCTCGCATCCTCCGCCGGGCCCGCCGAGGGGGTCCCCGACCCTAATGGTCAGCTCTTCACAGAGCCCGTGCTGTGTGACTGGCGCTTCCTGGAGATTTTCCCCAACACGCCTCGGTGTTCTTGTGGGAATCAGCTGGGCCTTGCGGGGCTTAAAGTCCAAGCGTTCATGACTTTGGAAGCCTTTTCCCGTAATCAGACATCTCGACTGGTTCTTCACTAAAATTTCCTTTCAGCAAGCGACGTTAGTGCTTGGTCATTGGGGTCTCCTTCCTCCCAGTTGCTTGTCAGTATTAAACATCTTCTTTAACAGAGACTCTTTAATCCTTCACCAAGCTAGGCCCTCACACGCACCTCCTCAGCCCATCTCCCCTGATGCGGCAGCTCCTTGGCCACAGCCCCTCAGGTTTTGCATTTTTTCAGGTAACTGCAGAGAGACCCTTATCTTTATCACTTTTTACTCAGTCATTACCAGAATTCCCAGTAAGCTTCCAGGTTTCTTCCATCGAAGTGCTTGGCACTGATAGATGCTAAATGCATACTTGGCTGGCTCTTGCCTCTGCCCACCCCAGTTTTACTCCTCTCTTGTTTCTCAAAGTCCTGTTTTCCCAAAGTTCGTGGGCTTCCCCCCAGCCTCTCCCACAGCCCCTCCAGGCTAACACGCCAGTTTCAATTTACCCGCTGCCCCTTTGCCTTGGGAAGTGAAACCATCAGTACTAATAGGCCAGTCCTGGTCTGCTTCTCCCAATATGAGTTGTCTTTGATTCTTTCCCATTTCTACTCTTCCCTTTGCAATCCCAGGCCACCCACTCTCCACCCTAGCTCGTTTTATTTCCTAGATTGTTTGGGTCTGTGTCCCCATTGTCATGTAACTGGGAAAGGTTTGGGGGCAAATCCGCCCTCTCCTCGGGGGGCAGGGGCCTGTAAGGTCTCCTATGGTGACTGAAGTCAAGAGAGTTGAGTGCTTAGACTTCTGGACTAGCTTTTTCAGCTAGTGGGTGCATTAGTGTTGTGTGTGATGCGATGGATAAAGGACCCAGTTTGGCCTGACTTTTACATCTGTGGTTGGAGTTTGGGGTAGAAAAAGTAGCCATATTTAAGAGGAGAGAAGGTGAGAAGAGGCTGCGTGAGGGTTTAAAAAAAAAAAAAAAAGTCTGACAAAATAAAAATGGTTTTAAACACACAAAGTATGCCTGAGCGTTTGGGACAGTTAACTGTTGCTGGGTGATCCATCTCCAGTCTGGGATGGTGCTGAGGGAGGTTGGGAAACCCTGTTGAGCAGCTGCAGCTTACTTTCCTTATTTTCCCTGGCTGGAGCCCCAGACTGAAAAAGGAAAAGTGTGAAAACACTCTAAAAACTGATAAATAGTATACAAATGCCAGGTGGCATTATTATTTACCATGAGGGCTTAGAGCGTAGAGAGCTGGGGCCAGCCAGAAAGAACACAGGCTTGTACGCCCCTTTTAAGCCTCACCGTTCTCACCCAGTGGAGAATCTTTCCATCCTGAGAAAGGGCCGAGTCACCTTCGCAGACTTGGGGCTGGGCGACTGCTCCAGATGCTGGGAATTTGGAATTCTCCTGTTAATCGTGGTACCATGCTGTGCCAAGGGCCACTGCTCTGGATTGGGCCAATTTTAGAGGCGATGGGGTGTGGAAATAACGGTCTTTACTTAGTGGGTATCGGGACCACTTGTTTTTGGGTCTTTTCCTTCTCTTGAGTTCTGAACTCTGCCAGGCTTCCTTCTGTCCCCTCCAGCCTGTGTGAGGACCAGTGTATGTCCTCTCTGCTAATCTCCAGCAGGGGGCAGCCTTTTAATGGCAGTAATTCCCATGCTAGAGCAGTGAGCAGATGCTCTTGGGTATTGTTGGTAGGTGCTGTCAAGTCAGTTTTGACTCATAGTGACCCCATATGATGGCAGAACTGCCCCATAGGGTTTTCTGGGCTGTAATCTTTACAGGAGCAGGCCACCAGGTCTTTCTCCACCAGAGCAGCTGAATTGGTTTGACCCACCCAAGTTTGGTTAGCAGCAGAGCACCTAACTTTTGTACCACCTGAGTGTGTATTGAGGCCCAAGAAAGAGAAGAAATGGAAGGATAGGGAATGGGCAGATGTCGTATGTGGTAGGCATACTGAGGCAGTACAGAGAGGTAGTGGATAAGCTGGAAGGGGCCATGTGAGAAAAGCCAGGAAAATGTAAGGCAGAAAAGAATGCGGTCCCTAGTTTTCTGCTGTCTGTCTCTCCAGCTCTGGCCTTCATAGGAAGGGGATCCAAATGCTTTGTTTGAGAGTTTGTGATAGAGAAACTTTTTCCCCCTTTAAGCTATTTTCTCAAGGCTTTCTCTCCTGGGACAGTATCATAAGGGAAGGATTTTCCCACTGTTCACAGGAGAGAATGAACTGAGTAAATGTGGCTTTTGTCCTTTACCCTTCCTCATAAACACAGAACGGGCATTACCTGTGTTCACACGGAAGAGGAGGGTTTCTTAACAGTGGCACACTTGACTTTTGGGGCCAGATAATTCTTCGTGGTGGGGGTTGTCCTGTACATTGTTCAACAGCATCCTTGGCCTCTACCCACTAGCAGCCAGTAGCAACCTTTTTCCCAGTTGTGGTGATGAAAAATGTCCATCAAATACCCCCTGGGGAGCAGAGCTGCACCTTGTTTTGCGGGGGGGGGGTGCCATCTGTGCTGCTTGACAGTGGTTCATTTGGTCTGAGGAAGGATCAGGCAGCCATCCAGCTTCTGGGACCCCAAACCCCTCTCTGGCAGGTCCTAAAGACTTGAACTTTGACTCCTAGCTTCTCCCCAAGAAGGTGGGATGGCTTTGGCCTTTTCCTGCCCAGGGGCTCTTTGTCTCCCCTGACTGCCTCCCTTGCCTCTGCAGTTTTCCTGCTTCTCATGCTTGTTTAAGCCACTTTTTCTCTGCTTGTTGCTTACACCAGGACAGAAGGTGAAGGCAAGAAGCAGAAAGCACTGAGGAAAGCTGCTGTTGCCACACCCTGGGAGTGTGGGGGGGGTTCCCATTTTTCTGTTTCCCTCTCGCTGCCCCTAGCCAGTCCATGTCTATAGGATGAGGTTTCATCGCTTTGGAAGACAGGGGCTCTTCTAGAGCAAACTGGCTAGTGAGGAGTCTCAAACTACCTCTCTTGAGGTTTGTTACGAAGAACATGGGGTGTTTTTTTTGGAGTGGGGAAGACTTAGGCACACAGTAGGTTCCCCCTGAATATCTTCAGGGTTGTGGAGTAGAGAAAGAGTTAGCTTTACTCCGTTTTTCTGGGAGACCTCCTTTACCTCACTGGAAGGAAGAACTTTTCGACAGGCTTGGCCTCTCTGGTGGCCTTGTGAGGTGTGGCACGCGCCACATGTGCCATCACCAGAAACGTCCAACAGAGGCTGTCTGTGGAAGAGATGCCGCTGCTGAGGGGAGGCCCGCCTCGCTCTAGCTCATCTCCGAAAGCTGCTTTTCACCCCCAAGTGCTGCAGTTCTGTGTTTGTCACGCAGTTTTACTTTGTCTTCCTACTGTCGGCCATAGATAAGACAGCCTCTTTCCTTCAAAACCTTTGATGAAACCCTTTTCTCCTTCTTCCCAGGATTAGCGAGTCTTGGAGTTGATGGATACAGTGGTGGAGATCTGCTCCAGCCTCCCTCCCAGCCAGTGACGGAAGCTCTTGCCTAGCTCTGTGAGACACCACCTTCACCTCTGCTCAGGCGCCAACGGGGATGAGCCTCCTCCCATGAGTCTCCTCTGTTGTTCTTTAGAGGGACAGAGCGCTGTTGCTGCCTCTTTTGATATCGGCCTCTTCTGATATCAGCGATAAAGTAACTGATTTTATTTCTACTTTGTGATGGGAGAAGCCGTTCCCCAGCTTTTCTCATAATAACGTGGTTCACTTCTTGGATATTTTCTTCTACTTGTCATCGGCTTGTCCTGGGGCAGGGGGCTCAGGTGTTTATTCCTGTTTGGTGTACCTGCCCCTGGATGTGTCGGCCCAGGCTTCCCTGCCTGGAGCCTGAAGTGTGTGCCCCATCCTTGGTCCTGGGATAGTCTTCCCCATCTCCCTTTTAGTGGGTGTCTCCCCAGGCCGAGTACCTGCGCTCTAGCCACCAAATAGCCAACCCTGATTTTTTTCATATGGGAAGTAGTTTTGTCCTTAGATTTATTTCTCATTTTCCTCTCCGTAATTAACCTTTTCTGGGGTGGTTTTCCCTTTGAATGGTTCTTTACTTGTTTTTATCTCAGTTCTGAGTGTCTATATGTACTTTAGCCACTTTCCTTAGCGAATGCTGTACCATACTTTCTATCTCAGCCTTCAAGGAGAATGCTGATGACCTAGAGACTATGCTTGGTGGGTTCTCTGGCATACCTCTGGCATTTGGCTTCTTGCATGTCCGCCAGGGACCCTCAGTGTTGGCTGAATGAACTAACTGCTCACGAGGCAGAATGAAGGGGGACAGAGATGAGAAGGACCGGGGGCTGTGGTCTTCTGTGCTGGGTATCAAGCAGCCTTCAGGCAGCCTGTGGGCTTCTCCACTTATACAGGACAGGAGGGCCAGAGGTAGGGAGTCCCATCTGACCCATTAATGTAACCCACCTCTTCCCTTTGTTTCTGCTTAAGGACCTTTACCAGTTGTGAAGGTCCCTCCCCAGTCACTGCTGAGGTCAAACTAGTATCCAGTAGCTTGGGAACCCTAGTTCACTCAGCACAGGCCCCGCCTTACTTGCTTCTGGGGCAAGGCTGCCAGGTAAGTCTGAGGCAGAGGGTGGGAGAGATTGGTACCTGCATGGAAGCCCCTGCAGAGGCTGGAAGGAGCTTGAACTTCCCTGTTTTCTCCCTTTCCCCAGGTCTTTCCCCCGTATTGACTCATTTCTGATTAACTCATGGTGTGAGTTGCCACTTGCTGGCTCAGGTGAGTCCTTTAGAGCCCAGGTGGCCCACCCCCCAAGCCTGTCGCCTGTCCCTGCCAAGGTGCCGTACCTATTTCTGACCTTCTAGAGGTTCTCTGGGCTGCTCTTCTCTAAGGTCCTGCGTCCCCTATACCTCCACAGCTATTGGAGAGTGAACGCCAGGTTCTCTCTCTGCTTATTCCCTCCGACCTCGAGGAAACACGCCCAGCTCCGCAATGGCAGCAGAGACCCTCAACTTTGGGCCTGAGTGGTGAGTCACATGTGCTCTGGGTGGCATGGAGAAGCAGGATGAAGAATACGGCTACTGTGACAGCACTCCTTCTGCTTTTTCTCTGTACCTTTCCTAGGCTGAGGGCCCTTTCCAGCGGGGGCAGTGTGGCATCCCCACCCCCATCCCCTGCCATGCCCAAATACAAGCTTGCTGACTATCGTTATGGGCGAGAGGAGATGCTGGCCCTCTACATTAAGGAGAACAAGGTGGGTGTGTGGGTGGTGGGCACAGGAGGTATATGACCAAGTGGCTTGTTTAGCCTTAGCCATGGAGAGGGCCTAGGAGCACATGGTTTTTCAGCACTCCTGCCCTAAATGACAGGTCCCTGATGAGCTACAGGACAAGGAGTTTGCTGCGGTGTTACAGGAGGAGCCACTGCAGCCCCTGGCATTGGAGCCTCTGACTGAGGAGGAGCAGGTGGGGCCAGGCGGGGGACCGAGGCAGCCGGGTCCTGGGAAGGCGGCAGGCTGCAGTCGAGGTTGGGTTTGGGGAGGAGCTGGGACTGACGTTGGGAAGATAGATGGTGGAGCTTGAGGTTCTGCACGAGGGCTGGGGAGTGGTTCGGTGCCTGGGTCCTCACTCCCACCCCTGGCTCCCTCCTCAGAGAAACTTCTCCCTGTCAGTGAACAGTGTGGCTGTGCTAAGGCTGATGGGGAAAGGGGCTGGCCCCCCCCCAGGTGGCACCTCCCGTGGCAGGGGCAGCACAAGAAGCCGAGGTAGAGGGGGTTAAGTGTTGTAGGGGGTGGGCAGAGGTGGTGCCCGTGGTTTTGAGGTGTGGCACAGTTATCTGGTGGTTTCCCATCACCTAGTTTTCTGTACTGATCTCATGCCTTCTTCAGGCCGTGGCCGCGGTGACAGCTGCTTTTACCAAAGAAGCATTGAAGAAGGCGATGGGGCCTTTGGACGGAATCCCCGGGAGATCCAGCGTAGCCAGAGCTGGGATGACAGGTACGGGCTGAAGGAGATGTGGCATAGAGGCAGAGCGGAGAGAAACTCAAGGGTTTAGGTCCTGGAGTCCCATGGAGGGAGGCTTGGGTTTTTGTCATGAGAGGGGAACAGTGGACTTAACCAAGGAAAGTCCTTGTCAGCGATCTGTGTGCCCTCTGAGCCCTTGTGGTCTCATTCTCCCCCTTTACTTTATGATTCTCTTAGGACTCATTTGTCTCTGTGATCTTCTCTTCTGTGCCCCAGTGGGTTCCTTTCCCATAAGCTTGACTTTTCCCTAGTTTCTGCTGCCCCTCCCATCTTCCACCTTTCTCGGGCACAATGGACGAGGTGCGCAGAGATCCACAGTTTGAGGCGGGGGTGGGCAGCAGTGCTTTGACCAATGCCTTTACCTCCTGCAGGGGCGAGAGACGGTTTGAGAAGTCAGCAAGGAGGGATGGAGGTATGGAGGGAGGTGAGGGTGGTGTGCAGGGCCTCAAGGTCATTGTGAGGAGGGGACAGGACTGAAATGGATGATCCCAGTTAGGGAAATGTTTCTTGAGGGGGGTGGGGCAGGAGAGCCTGGAGCTGTGCTCTTCATTCACCAGCAAGGTTTGATAGATAGTGGGAGTCTTTTGGGTATCGTTCCTTCCATCCTGCTAATAGTACTGTTTTTCCCCTACCCCCGACTCCAGCACGATCTGGGTTTGAGGAGGGAGGGGCTGGTCCTCGCAAGGAACATGCCCGCTCAGATAGCGAGAACTGGCGTTCTCTACGAGAGGAGCAAGAGGATGAGGAAGAGGGCAGCTGGAGACTGGGGGCAGGCCCCCGGCGAGATGGCGATCGCTGGCGCTCAGCCAGTCCTGGTGAGATTGGGGCCAGCTGTGCATTTGGGAGGGGGGAAGAGCAGGAACTGTCCTGTGAGGATGGGCTCCTGTGGCCAAGAGTGGGGAGCAGACAGCTTTCAGGAGTGGGGGTGGTAAGGCCGCAGTCCTGGAAATGGTAGTTGTTCCTAGGGGTATTCTGGTGGGCAGCAGAAGGGTGGAGACTCTGGCTTGACTAGGATACTGACTCTCCTCCCCCTCCAACTTCTCCTGCCCAGATGGTGGCCCCCGCTCTGCTGGCTGGCGGGAGCATGGGGAACGGCGTCGCAAGTTTGATTTCGATTTGCGAGGGGATCGAGGAGGGTGTGGTGAAGAAGAGGGGCGGGGTGGGGGAGGCAGCTCTCACCCTCGGAGGTCCCGAGGGCCTGACGGCTTTGATGACGACAAGGACGGGCTTCCGGAGTGGTGCCTGGACGATGAGGATGAAGAAATGGGCACCTTCGATGCCTCTGGGGCCTTCTTGCCTCTCAAGGTATCTGTGAGGAGGCGAGGGAAAGATTTTTATTAGAGGTTGGTGGGTTGATTTGAGACCTCTCACTCACACCCAATTTCTGCCTCTTTCTCTTCCCATCGTATCGCCTAACACCATGCAGAAGGGCCCCAAGGAGGCAATTCCTGAGGAACAGGAGCTGGACTTCCAGGGTCTGGAGGAAGAGGAGGATGAGCCTTCAGAAGGGCTAGATGAGGAGGGGACTGAGGCAGGTAAGCCTTCAGGGTAAGAAGGAGGCACAGCAGCCTTGAGCTAGGCCGGCTGGGCAAGGGGTCCCTCACCAGGCTGAGTACTGGCTGCCCAGCCACCTCTACAATAAAGCTGCTTAGAAACGAGAGGAAAGCAGGTGCTGACAGATACGGGGGAGGAGTCTGGAAACAACAGAGCTCTGTCCTTAAAGGCAGCGTCTCAGACAGAAGTCACACATAATCAAAATGACTTGTGAGAACCTTTTAAAGAACTGGTATTACACGGTATTGCTACGTACAGCTCTGTACAGTGATGTGCCACATGCGTCGTGTGTCCTGCATTGTACAGGACAAAAGAGTAAGTGAGCAACGTTGGAGTCTTTGGTGCTGAATGTTGGTTGAATTGACCAAAGTTAAATGGGCGTGAGATGGACCCAATGCCCAGAGACCTGAGCTATGGCCACAAATGGAGGGTTTGTGGTAAATCATTTTTAAGGCCTTATAGCTCTTTGATTTTGAATTTTGGTAACTACTCTTTCAGGTGGGAAGGAATTGACCCCGCTTCCTCTTCAGGAGAAGTCGTCCAGCTCCCCGTCCCCACTGCCCACCTTGGGCCCACTCTGGGGAACTAATGGAGAAGGTGATGAAGCTGTGGAGAAAGAGCTGCCAGCAGCAGAAGGTAGACAGGGCAAGGCCATTCCCTCTGTGTACACTGGGGTTGGTGGAGAAAGTGCTCCCTCCCCTTGTGCAAAGGAGAAGCACAGGACATTTTGTTGGCTAGAAATGGCTAAAGCCTGTGTTTCTGGATCGATGGTGGATGGGGGACTATCTTTGCCCCATGCCACCTTCCTTTTTTCACTCCTTCTAGGAGACGATATGAGAGGAATCCAGCTAAGCCATGGGGTGGGCTCACCCCCTGGCCCACCCGGAGATCTGGAGGATGATGAAGGCTTGAAACACTTGCAGCAGGTGTGAGGGGGTCCTAAGAAGTGCTAAGGCTCCTCCCCTGCAAGGGACAGCCATTCGTCCTTCTGTCCCCGTCCCTCCCCCAGATTCCAAACTTCTCCCATTTCTGTCCTGCCACATCCATGACCTGGGCTGACCCCAGCTGCAGCCCTATCCCGACGTTGCTGTCATTGGGTGGCTGAGGCAGATCTTTCTTTCCGGGCTCCCAGGAGGCAGAGAAACTGGTAGCCTCCCTGCAGGACAGCTCCCTGGAGGAGGAGCAGTTCACAGCCGCCATGCAGGCCCAGGGCCTGCGCCACTCTGCAGCTGCCACGGCTCTCCCCCTCAGCCATGGCGCTGCCCGCAAGTGGTTCTACAAGGACCCACAGGGGGAAATCCAAGGTACTTGTGGAGCGCAGGCAGGAGGCAAGGAGGGGAGTGCCAGGGAGGCCATTCTTACGCAGGGGTATGAGGCTTGCCTCCTGGCCCCAGTGTTTGTTCTTCACCCTGCTTCCTGTCTCCGTTGGTCCAGGTCCCTTCACAACACAGGAGATGGCAGAGTGGTTCCAGGCTGGCTATTTCTCAATGTCACTGCTTGTGAAGCGGGGCTGTGATGAGGGCTTCCAGCCCCTGGGCGAGGTGATCAAGATGTGGGGCCGTGTGCCCTTTGCCCCAGGGCCCTCGCCACCCCCACTGCTGGTAAGCATGGGAAGGAAAGTCTGGGGGACCGGGAATGGTGGGGGGTACAGAGCAGGAGCAGGTGAAAGCTGCAGGACCTCGGCAGAGCTTGTCCTGCCCTTCCTCCCACTGTTCGCACTGGCAGTGCTCTCGCCCCTCGCAGGGAAACATGAATCAGGAGCGGCTGAAGAAGCAACAGGAGCTGGCGGCAGCTGCCTTGTACCAGCAGCTGCAGCACCAGCAGTTTCTTCAGCTGGTCAGCAGGTAGGGGGGTCTCGGAGGGACTTGAGATTAGGGTAGGGGCACTGGCTGGGGTGTGGCCCTACCCACCCTTCCGCTGTGTCCCCACAGCCGCCAGCTCCCACCAAGTGCGCTCCGGGAAAAGGCAGCTCTGGGAGACTTGCCGCCGCCGCAGCAGCAGCTCACAGCGTTCCTGCAGCAGCTCCAGGCTCTCAAACCCCCCAGGTCCGTGGGCCAGTCGGTCTCTGTGGGCATCCCTGTGTGACTGTGTCTCTGTACAAGACCAGGGTATGTGAAGGGGCAGATGGGGAAGATGAAGAACGGATTTAGGGTCCTGAGAATCAATGGTTTGCCTCTCAGAGGTGGGGACCAGAACCTGCTCCCGACGATGAACCGTTCCTTGTCGGTGCCAGATTCAAGTCCCCTCTGGGATGTACATACCTCAGCCTCATCACAGTCAGGTGTGTGGCCGGCCAGACCCCGCCCCCATCTCTCCCAGTTCCTTGCCCCCGCCTATCTAGCTCTCCCTCCCTTGGCCAAGTAAACAGGAGAGACCCCATCTTGAATTCTTGACGCTCCCACCTGTCTTGGCAGGCCTCCTTCCCTCCCCTGGCAGTCCCAGGATGAGTAGGTTGCCCCACGTCTGTCCCTCACCTCAGTGCTGCTCTGTGCGACTTTTATGGGTGAGGAGCCAGACGGCTGGACAGGACCAGAGGGGCTGGAGTTCCTCCTGAAGCTGCCTTTGCCTCCTGCAGGTGGTGAGGCCAGTCTTTGGGACATACCAATTAATTCTTCAACTCAGGGTCCAATTATAGAACAGCTCCAGCTGCAACATAAAGTGAGTAGGCGTTTCTGGGGCTGGAGTCCTGGGTGTCAAGGGCTGGACCAAGGTGGAGTCCCTAGGCCAGGTCTCCCAGGTCTCACATTTAATCTTGTTGACAGTGTCAGTTCCAAGAGCGCAGAGAAGTGGAGCTCAGGGTGAAGCGGGAAGAGGAGGAGCGGAAGCGCCGGGAGGAGAAGCGACGCCAGCAGCAGCAGCAAGAGGTTCAGCAGAAGCGGCGGCAGGAGGAAGAGGAGTTGTTTCGACGCAAGCAGGTGGGGGCCCAGCTGAGCCCCGTGGGATGGCCGTGCTTGGCTGAGGCCGGCTGCCGTCACCTGTCTCTCTGGTTCAGGTGCGGCAACAGGAGCTGCTGTTGAAGCTGCTGCAGCAGCAGCAGGCGGTGGCCACAGGCCCCGTGCCCCCTGCCCCCAGCTCCCCACCCACACTCTGGGCTGGCCTGGCCAAGCAAGGTCTCTCCATGAAGACGCTGCTCGAGCTGCAGTTGGAGGGCGAGTGGCAGCTGCACAAGCAGCCCTCGCCTCGGGAGCCGTCGCGGGCCCAGGCCCCCAACCACCGTGTGGTGAGCAGGCTGGGCCCTTCCTGTTGACTGGGAGAACCTTTTTGGGCCCTCGGGAACCCTGTCTGGTCAGCTTCCAGTTTGATATGGGGGAGGGGGATCACTGAGCCCAGATTCTTCCAACCAAGGCCCTGGTTTCTTATCTGACTTTGAAGGATCCCTTTCTCTGTAGTCCTCACCTCACCCACCCTCTGCCACCTAGACAAGCCTCCCTGTCTAGCTTTCTTGGGTACCCTTGTTTGGGCCTCCCTGACTTCCTGCCATCTGTAACAGCTTGGGGGCCTGAGTACTGCCCCGCTGTCTCAGTGGGTAGCTGAGACTGGGCCGCTGTGGGGCGGGCCGGACAAGAGCGGGGGCAGCAGCAGTGGCCTGGGACTCTGGGAGGACACCCTCAAAAGTGGTGGCAGCCTGGCCCGAAGCCTAGGCCTGAAGAACAGCCGGAGCAGTCCGTCTCTCAGGTGGGTGCTGGGGCCTGGAGAGTCACTGTAGGTCAAGGGGTGGAAGGATATGGAACACCTGAGCAGATGTGTTGTCTCTGAACCACTCCCCTTTCGCCTCCCCTCAGTGACTCGTATAGCCACCTGTCAGGTCGGCCTGTGCGCAAAAAGACAGAGGAGGAAGAGAAGCTGCTGAAGCTGCTGCAGGGCATCCCCAGGCCCCAGGACGGCTTCACCCAGTGGTGTGAACAGATGCTGCACACGCTGAGCACTACCGGCAGCCTGGACGGTACTGGCAGGTGGACCCTGGAGGCTGGCTGGTCTGGGGTCAGGGGTCCCAGACCTGGGTCAGGTGGGCCCTGATAGCCCCATCCCGCCCCATAGTGCCCATGGCTGTAGCGATCCTCAAGGAGGTGGAATCCCCCTATGATGTCCATGATTATATCCGTTCCTGCCTGGGGGACACATTGGAAGCCAAAGAATTTGCCAAACAATTCCTGGAACGGAGGGCCAAGCAGAAAGCCAGCCAGCAGCGGCAGCAGCAGCAGCAGGTAAGGTTTCATAGACCCTTGGCAGGTGGGCAGAGGTGGCCCTGCTGCCCTCCCTCTTACCTTCCCTCTCTGATGCCTCGCAGGAGGCTTGGCTGAGCAGTGCCTCCCTGCAGACAGCCTTTCAGACCAACCACAGCACCAAACTTGGCCCTGGGGAGGGCAGCAAGGCCAAGAGGCGGGCACTGATGCTGCACTCAGACCCCAGCATCTTGGGTAAGTTTGGGGCTGCGGCGTGGAAGGAGGCTCTTTGTTCAGCACAGAGCAGAAGTCTAGGGGACAGACCTCCAACCCAGCTTCCTCCCTGGCTTCAGGGTACTCCCTGCATGGATCTTCTGGTGAGATCGAGAGCGTGGATGACTACTGACCAGCCCGTCCCACCAGCCGCCTGGGCTGCAGCCCAGGGGCAGCGGCAGCAGCTTGGACCCTTGGGTCTCCAGCCTGCAGGCTCCCCACAAGGAGCATAGGAGGAGGCAGGGGCAGGGTCCCCAGCACTTGTTACAAACCACACGATGCACCTTAACTCACCCACCACGAGGCACTTTACAGATTGGGGGGAAGGGGTTTTTTCCTTTTTTTTAATTTTAAAGAACATTGAAGAAAATGTTAGGAGAGACAAAAGAAAAAACAAACTAGACTCTAAGCACCTCTGCCCATCTGGAGATAGTGGGGGTGACAATGGAAGGTCCACAGAGTTTTTTTTTTTTTTTTTTTTTTTAAGAAAAAAAGAAAACGAGAAAAAAAAGACTGAAAGAAAAAACACACTGTTGTTTTGGGGCAGTGGGGGACACAGGCCCCTTGGATCTGTCCTGCCTTCCCCCCCCCACCCCCCCGAGGCTGCACTTACCCTCCCTGCCCCTGTAAGGTGGGCCATTGGGGTAACTGGAAGCTGGGGGGCCAGCAGTTTGCACAGCGAGGCCCCCTCGGAGCCCCGCCTGCCGGACCCGCTGTGAACGGCTCCCTTGTTGCTGTGACTGTGGCGGAGGTGTCCAGGGTGGGGGCCAAAGTAGCCCCTTGGCTTTGCTGCTTTGGGGAAAAGTTGCACAAATTGGGTGAGCTGCCTCTACTACCCAGGCCAGGATCCTGTGCTGGCTGATGGGTAGATGGGACAGGCCAGGCCGGTGCCAACCTCATCTGGCTGTTGGCGGCAGAACTCTGACTCTGGCCCTGGTGAGGGCTTCCCCCACCACTGCCATTTGGGGGGAGGGCCTGGGCATGAAGCTGAAAGCCCCAGCTCCCTGCCTTGCCACATGAATGTATTCTTGGGGCCACAAACCTCTGCCTCACCCCTGAGCATGGAGAGGTGGGAGCGGGTGATTCCTCCAGGACCCAGAAAGGTACCACTTAATGGATTGAGTTGTTTCTCCTGGAAGGGGGCAAGCAGAGGGGTGTAGAAGGGCAAGGGAGGGGGCAGCTTGGGGCTTAGGGTTACGGGGGGGGTTGCCAGGGGTTTAGGTGGCATAGGGAGCCCCCTCCCCTGCTGCCAGCTGTGTGGAATGTGGACCACTCAGCTCTGCTCCAGCCCCCTCTGTTGACCAAATGGGAGAAGAGTAAGTGACCTCTCCTTCCCTCCCTGCCCCTTGACAAGTTCTTTAATGTTGAGTGAAGTTGGGGGTTAGAAGTGTCTGTCTCTCCTAAGTCAGGGGTAGGCTGCCCTTTCTATTCCTCACTGACTTCGAATGCCTAATCACTTACCAGGTTTGTCTCCATCTTTGTTTTGGTTTCTCATTTAACTTCTCCCATCGACCTCATTGCTCAGAGTGCAGTATTAGGGCGATGTTCTGCCACTGCCTCCCCTCCACGAATGTATTTCTCCTTCCTGCCCTGGAGAAATGGGGAGTGGCTTCTCCCCCATTTTTCTTTCCTAGTCCGACCCGAGTTTTTTTTTTTTTTTTTGCACCAAAGTGGCAACTGGGTCAGTGTTGGGGGATAAAGCTGGCCTTGGGGGTTGAAGGGCTCCCTCCTCCTGCTTCTCCCTGGTTTCAACAGTGTTAACGTCCGTGAAAAGACAATATTCTCTCTAAAGCAATAAGGGGGTGATGGGCCGGGGGGAAATGTCTTGCTGCTGCTGGCCCCCCAGCTCCCCCTTTCCTCCCACCAGTATTTGGTGGCATTAGAGGGGTGGGGGGACTACTGTTGTGACTGAATGTAACCCCCCATCCCTGCCGCAGCCAATGCAGGGGGAGGGGCATGATAACTCTTCCTGTCTCTTCCTTCCCCTTTCCCCCAGCTGAAGAGACTGAACTTTGGGGGCCCTTGAGCCTGGAGAGGCCTTAACCCTGTGAGGAAGTGTAGGGGGAGCCCTCTCCCATCCCCATCACCTTCTGAGAGTGGTCAATGTTTACAAGCCCCTGAGCCCCCCAGCCCAGGGACTCAGACTCCATTGCTGTCCTTTCCGATCCCAGTCTTCCTGGGCCCTGGCTGCTCTCCAGCCCTTCCTGGGGTTGGGGTTGGCACAGGGGTCATTCTGTATTCCCTTGTCGGCCTTGTCCCCGTTCCTGCCCACCCCCTCCCTGCGTGATCTCCCTTTCTTGTACCTGCCTCTGTAAATACCCCCTTCCCCCCAATAAAACTTGGTGTGTGTTCTTCCTCTGTGCCTCTCTTGCTGTCTTGATTTGGGGAAAGGGGACACCAGAGGTGAGGTGATGAAGGCTGGGAACTAAAAGCTATGGGCAGGGGCAGCTGTGGACAGCCAGCCTAGGCAGGTGAGAGATCAGAGGGCTAGGTGTATTTAAGAACATCTGGCTTTGCCTCCGCCTGTTGGGTACTGCAGCTTTGGCCTGAAGGAATGTGGAGCTTAGGAGCTCCCCCGTGACCCCCAAACGTCAGACAGCAGAAACCAAAGACACAAGGGTGGAGACCAGGTACAGAGTTGGAATTGGTTCCTTTATGGAAAAACTGAAAATATAATAAAAATTAAAATAAAACCAGTTTTAAAAAAGCCAGCCTCTGGAGTTCCCACCTCCTGCCTCTGGCCCTCCAGAGGGGTGAGGCCCCAACTCCAGGGCAGCAAAAGGAAGAGGGCTCTCTGCCCCTCCTCTTCCCCCATTCCATCCCCATCTTTATCTCCGCAGTGGGGGCCCCGGGAGGAACCAAACCTGGGTGGGGGAGCAGGGACCCAAGGCCCCATGGCTCGCCGGGGAGGGAGGCTTGGTGCACCCAGCCCCAAAGCTCCCGGCCTGTAGTGTGGGCATGGGCAGGGCCCCTCCCGGCCTGGGCCCAGTTGGGGTTGGGACTGTTAGTTCCAGATCTTGAGAAAGGAGTCCCAGGAGCCTGTGGCCACAGCCATGCCATCATCAGTGACCCCAAGGCAGCTCACACGGTTGTCGTGGCCAGCGAGGACACCTGTAAGGGAGGGCACATCAGAACTGACCTTGCCTGACTTCCCCAGCCCCCCCACCCTGCCCACCACCCAAGCCTCACCTGCACGGTCGCCCTTCATGGCATCCCAGATGTTGCAGTTGAAGTCATCGTAGCCAGCAAGCAGCAGCCGGCCACTGCGTGAGAAGGCAACAGAGGTGATGCCACAGATGATGTTGTCGTGAGAATACATGAGGAGCTCTTGGTCAGCTCGTAGGTCAAAAAGGCGGCATGTAGCGTCGTCAGAGCCAGTGGTGAAGGCGTAGCCATTGGGGAAGAACTGCAGAGCAGGGTACCAGCGTGAGATGAGGGTACAGGGTAGGGCCAGGAACTTGGGAGACAAAGGACCCACCTAGCTCTGGCCCCAGAACTTACGGCCACAGCATTGATGTCGGATTCGTGGCCAATGAAAGTCTGTCGGCACATCGAGTCCCTCACATCCCACAGCTTGATGGAGGCATCACAGGCGCCTGACACAAAGGTGCGGCCATCGGGGGCCAGTGACAGGGACATCACATCTCCACTGTGTCCTGCAAAACCCACCGTCTGCTGGCCTGTCTCAATGTCCCACAGGGCACTGGAGAGGTGACAGGAAGAAGGATCAGATGGAATGAAGGAGATTCCCTGCCTCCCTACCCCTCCACCAGGTGAGCCTGGTTCTCATAGAAGTCTCTGTGGAAGGAATCCTGGAGCCACTAGGTCACAGAATCCTGCTCTTGCCCCAAGTCAAAGAGCCTTAGCTGGGAGAGGGGACCCTCCCCCACCCCCTTTAGGGCCATCAAGAGAGGGAGGCTAGGCGTTCAGAAAGAAGACTCTGCCCTGACTTCTCTTCAAAGTGTATATACTGCTAAGGACTAAGGCCAGTGACCCCTGAGGCAGTAAGTGCTGGTTAGCCCAGACACCCCAGCAGGGCCTTACCAGGTGGTATCCCCGGAGCTGGTGATGATTTGGTTGTCATCCAGAAATCGGCAGCACGACAGGTATCCTGGGGAAAGGGGCTGGTGAGCCAGGTCTCAACAGGGAGAGCAGTGCAGCCCCTCCCCAACAACAGTGCCCATGTCCTGCCAGACTCCTCTTACCAGTGTGGCCAGGCAGCTCCCGGCTGACCCTGACATTGCCCTCACGGGTCTTGAGGCTGTAGATGGAGCAGATGTTGTCCAACCCCCCACAGGCCACAAAGTTCCCTGAGGGTGCGTAGGCACAGGTCATGACCCAGGAGGAGCGCAGTGGGATGGCATGAACCTAGGGAAGAGGGGCAGTGCCAGGGTCAGAGCCAGCTAGGATCCTGCAGCCCAGCCCCATCCTGCCTCAGGGACTGCCCTACCTTGTTGGTGGTGTAGCTGTCCCAGATGATGAGCTTCCCATCCTGGGAGGCGCTGACCAGCAGCCTGTTGGAGAGCGGCAGGGGAGAGGAAGAGGGGTCAGGGCACGAAGCCCTTCTCTGGAGGCAGGATACCCTCCCACTCCCCCTTTTTGGGGGAAGCTCTTCTGAGACAACTTCCAGCAGCAGCCCAGGAGTTCCTGTTGGTATAATCCTTGTTTCCCCAGAGCTGGTGGGGATGTTTGGGAGTCATGATCTTCCCAAACGTCCTGTATCCTGTATGTCTTCCAGAATCTTTCAGGTTGCCTTTCACCCCCACACTCTGCCTGCTATAAAGTCAGCCCGGGAATACAGAGCCCCAACACAACCACACACACACCTTGAGTCTGTTCCCCAGTGCATGGCATAGATTTTTGCCAGGTGCCCACGGAGGGTCCTCCGTGTCCTCATTTGGATTCTCCCCACTGGGTCCAGCCCAGCTGTGATCTGGAGGTTGAGGTGGAAAGTTCAGAGCGTTTCAGGCAGGAGGACCCCATTGATCGGTATGCCTCAAACGATAGCTCCTCCCCTAAACCCCAATTCCAGCCCCGAGTTTCTCTCACCTGGGTCAGTGTTGAATCCCCACATGCTTTTCGGGCATCCTGTAAGAGATGGCAGGGTGAGTCAGGAGAGAAAAAAGGAGGAGGGAGAGAAAGAAAATAGAAAAGCAAGTGAGAATGAGACATTGAGAGATT
This sequence comes from Loxodonta africana, assembly GCF_030014295.1. Lineage (NCBI taxonomy): Eukaryota > Metazoa > Chordata > Mammalia > Proboscidea > Elephantidae > Loxodonta > Loxodonta africana. Next base: position 88,203,496 of record NC_087353.1, on the reverse strand, counting down.
AGGGTACTGTCCTCCCAAAAAAGCCCTCACTTGGCCCACTGCAGGGCACTGGACAGAAGTGCACACAAACCCCGGGGCCCGCTCAGCCTCCCCACCCCAGCCTGCCAAGCCCTCACCCGGATCTGGTTCCGGAGCTGCTCGGCCTCCTGTCTCAGTTGCTCCAGCTCACTCATGGCGCCGGGCCCGTGGGGCGGGGTTGGGGGCGGCTGGGGGCCGCGGGACGGGGGCTGGGGGAGGCAGCTCCTCGCCGCTGGCCCGAGGCCTGGGGGATACAGGGCTGACGTCAGGCCCCAAGGCCGCCGGGGAAGAAGGGGGGAAAGGCGGGGTTGAAAGCCGCCCGGAAGGGGTAAGCACCGGGAAGGAGGGGGAGGGGGCAGCAGCCAGGGCCGCGGTCCCAGGGGTAGAACCCGGGTCTCTGGAACAGGAGAAATGTTGCCGAAGAACGGCAGACTTCCCCAATCTTCCTCCCGCCCCCCGGAAACAAAGCGGGGAGTGCAAGAGGAAGCGCGGGGGAAACCCCTCCCTCGGACAGCAGTCCTGGCGGGACAACCGAGGCAGGAACTGGGGGTGGTGGTGGGGGGGGGTCTCTTCGAAAACAGACCTGGTGTCCGCCCCAGCCGGTACAGGCACCGCCCTCCAAGCACCTAATTTAAAAAGGGGCGGCGCCTCTCTAAATTCACCCCCACGCGCCGCACACCCTACACATCTCAAGCTTCGACTGGGGGTAGGGGAGACCGGAGGGGGAAGCTGGGCTGCTCGTGGAGTTGCCTAGGCAACCGTCACCCGGACTGAGAGCACCTCATTGGTGAAGTGCCCCCACCCTAGCCCCGTTGCCAAGGCAACCGCATCCGCCGCAGAGACCTGTAGAGTGGGTGACCCCACCCCCGGCCCCGTCGCCCCCGCCCGGACCAGCCTCCCGCCCCTCCCCAGAACCGGCCAGGGTAGCTGTTTACAGGATTTGAGAAAAGCCGATTGGGCACTAATAGGTTCGGGACGGCTCACCCCGGATAATCTCCGGGCCGGCTGCGCCCCATTAGCCGCCTGCAGCGGGTGGGGGCGAGGGCAGCAAGCCGCTTCTCTCTCCCGGCGCCGAGGCCGCCCGCCTCGCCGCGCCCGCTGAAAGCCCGCGGGAGTCGCTCTCGAGTAATTAGGGCTGGGAAGAAAGGTGTCCGGCCCCGAGGCACAGAGCTGCTCTCTCCCAGGCGCCGGCGGCGGCGGGCGGGCGGCCCCAGGCGACCCAGCCCCTGAGCCCTGGGTACCCCAGGAGCCCATCCCGCAGGCTCAGCGCCGGAGCCCCTGGGGCCTGGTTGGCCCTGCTCCAGGGCCCGGATTCCGCCCCCCAACCCCCGCCGCCCTCGGACACCTGTGTGATCTGGCCATGCACACTGCACTCTGCTGACCCAGACGTCCCCCACCCAGCTCCCACTTCCCCCAGGCCCTGGGCGTTCCTCTTCCCCACTGACATTTCCCCTCTGTAAATTCAGCTTGCTACGCCAGCGACCGGGGATGCCCCTCAGGAAGAAAAAAAAAAAAGAAGGGTGGCAGAGGACCTCCCCACAAACTCCAGACAAAGCCCCTTACATCGGCGAGCAGCCCAGACCTGGTGGCAAGGCCAAGGGCCCCGGGCAGAAGAAAGCAGCAGGCCAGGAGGAAGCCGCTGGGGGCGGGGACGACTCTCCCACGCGTCAGTCCCCATCACCCTCCAGGGCCCCCGCAGTAGACCCCCATTCTGGGGACCCAGCAGTCGAGGCCCCAAATAAAAATGGGGATGCCACCGCCTCCGCAGGTCCGGCGGGGCGAAAGGGAGATGACAGGGGAGGGTCCCCGGATCCGGCAGCTGGAAGGCGCCGGCCGCTGCCGCGCTGCGAGGCGCAGTGGGCCTGGCTCTCCGGCCCCCACGACCTCCATTTTGCCCAAAGAAAGCTGGGGGGAGGGGAGGGAAGGCCGCCTGAGAGGTAGGCTTGGGGCGAGAACCAGTAAAGGGAATTGGGTGCCGAAGTCTCGTAAGGTTTAGGGTAGTGGAGCCAGAAACCACTGGCAGAACCCAAATCGGGGGTAGGGTGGAGACGAAGGGAAGGGTGGCCTCGCGGCCTTGCTTGCCTCTTCGAGGATTCTGGAGTTTTGCGAGACGAATGAATACCGGAGGGCGAAACAGGAGGACACGGGGGTGCTACCCAGGAGCAGGCGAGAGGGTGGTGGTGGTGAGGGAAGGGGGCGGGACGGGGCCCATAGGAAGCCCCTAATTTGGCCCCCCAACTTCTGCGGAAGAAAGAGGCAGGCGGGGCTAGGAAAGGGTCTGGGGTCCTGCAAAAAGCTGCTGATAATGCAGGGAGCGCGTGCATTATTAAGGGGCCAGGGTCCCCCAGTTCCCCTTCCGGGTTTGGAAGCGACGGGGCCAGAGGAAGGGAGGGTAGGTCTGGGGAGTTACGTCCGCTCCCAAGAGGCTAGACCGGAGAGACAGAAGGAAGAGAAATTCGCCCAAGGGAATTTGGGGCTGGGGGGAATGAGGACTCCTTTCGTCAGCGGAGGTACCTGTGGCGGTGGGACTCTGCGAAGGGGTCGCTAGAAGAGCGCGGGAGGGAGGTCCTGTCTTCCTCCGCGGCGGAGGCGGCAGCGACGCGGATGGATTCCCTCAGTCACCCAACTCAACCGTCCAGCACTGCTCTCCCCAGAGCGGAGGGATCCCGCCCGCTAGTGACGCGGTCGTCCCCGCCGCGCCCAGAGTCCGGTTGGACGAGACCAACTACTTAATGTGGGGCGGTAAGAAGAGAAAATACCACCTAAAGTGCAAGGATGGACTCAGTCTTGGCAAAGGTATTACTCAACACTATTTCGACGCAAAACGGACTAAACTAAATGGTTTTCTTCCCTAAAAGGAGCAATACATTCTCCTTAGGACTTGCAGAGGTGGGACTTGCAGAGGTGGTACCGGCATAGGGGAGGGTGAAATTGCACAGTGGTCACGTGACAGGCCGTTTGCCCCTCCCACACTGGGCGGCTCCAAACTGGGAACAGGAGCTCTACGCCCCAGTTCTCCATTGACCACGCCTCCCGGCCTGCTGATGCCTCGCTCCTCCTCAGGGGGCGGAGCCAGAGAGATGCGGGCCTGCAAAGGGCAGGGCCGGCCACGAGACGGCAGAACAGCGCTTCCAAGTCACTGAGTAGAAATGGGTGGGGGCCTGTGCCGGCCTCTGGGGATGCTGTAAGAAGGGTTCTGCCCAGGCAGTTCTCCAGTGTTGCCAGGGGGCTTTTATAGAGCTCTTTACACGACGGCGGAATCGACTCGACGGCAGTGGATGGGTTTTACACGACGGCACTGGTTTTTTTTTACAGGACTGCTTGACTCTGTAGTAACAACTCGTGTTTATTGAGTTCCATACTTATTTAATCCGCATGACGATCCTTGTGAGGTTAAGTACTAGCATTATCTCCGTTTCATAGTAGCGGAAACAGATACTTAGGGCTGCAGAATGGAGACGTGAACCAAGACAGCCTTAACTTTACTATGCGATTGTATCAATACTGGCCTCTTGATGCAATCCCCCTGTGGCTCATCACAGGCTTCAGTCTTCAGTTCCCCCATCTGTAAAATGAGAGTATTGATGGCTACCTCTCTGCAACTCTCTTGGACTGTTATGAGATCTCCATGAATTGGGAAAATGCTTTGGAAAGTTCAAGTCAACAAATAGCTTTCATTGAGTTCTTGTGCAATTTAAAAGTTAAAGTATTAAAATTGACCTCTGTGAAGGACATTACCAACAGGTTTTCAAAGCACATTTTTTTAAGACAATAAAAAGTCACATTCTTAGTTATGCACAAATCCTATTTGTGTGCATCTACCAATTCAATGAACCATCAACAGTAGGTAATAGATGTCAGTAACATGTTAGCATTTGGAAGGGACTTTACAGATCATTTATTTCAATTTCCTCAATTTACAGATGGGCAAAATGACTTCTCTAAAATCACTCAGAAAACCGCCTAGGATAAGAACCAAATTTTGTTAATCTCACCAGGGGATCTGGCACTGCTCCTCTCACTTTGTTTCTGTCCTAATATACTTCCCTGTTTTAATTCATTCCACAAATATTTATCGAGCCCCAATTTGGTATCAGGCACTGTCATAGGCAGTGCAGATACAACCATAAACAACATGTGCACTATCTTCTGCCTGTATGGGGCTTATGGTAAGGAGACAGATGGCAGATAATCATTGAATAACAATTAGTGCTGATTGCCTGGAAGCATCATTCACTGAGACAAGAACACTTGAGAGGGGACACATTTGGGGAGGAAGATGAAGAGTTTTAGGTTGGAAGGTGTTAGGTACAAGTTGCCTATGAGACATGCAAAGAGAAATGTTCAATAGGCAGCTGTAGAAGCAGCTCTGAGGCTCAGTAGAGAAGTCTGGGTTGGAATAGAGCCTTGGGAGTGAGTGGGATATTAGAGCAGATGAAGTGATAAAGAGGTTCAAGGAGAAAACGAGATGGCCTAAGACCAAACCCTCAGGAACTCCAACATTTAGAAGTCAGACAGAAGAGAGCAAGATGCCAAGAATAAAATCAGGAGAAGGTGGAGTTCCAGAAATCAAAAGAAAAGAGTGTTCCAAAAAGGGAATGGTAAACTGTGTTGAATGCTGCAGAGAGATGAAGCAAAACTGGACTGAGAAGTGTGCATAGGATTGAGCAGCATGGAGGCAGGCCTCGGCTAACTTTGTCTAGAGCATTTGCAGTGGATGGTGGGATCAGGAGTATGCTTACAGTGGGCTGAAGGTGAGTGGGAAATGAGGCAGTGGGACCACCAAGGGTGAGTGGGAAATGAGGCAGTGGGACCACCAAAGTGGCCAACCCTTTGGGAACCTTGGCTTGGAGGGGGTGCAGAAAGATGCATCCGCAGTGGGAGGAGATTACAGTCAAGTTATTTGTTTTTTGATGGGAGTTCCTGGTGCTTGTTTCGATGCTGCTGGGAGGGACAGGAGAAAAAGAGAAGAAGGATACAGAGAGGTAGGGGATGCCCAATGGATGACCAACTTCCCTGAGAAGGCAGAAGCCCCTTAGCATGTGTGGAGGAACTGACTCCAGTGGATTGTTGGGACACTTCCTCCTCCCTCTGACTGTTCTTTCTCAGTCCTCTCCTTGGCCTCCTCCTCCTCAGGGCACCCTGTAAACACTGGTTTCCCAGGATCCCAACTTCAGCCTCCTTCTCTTCTCTTCTCACTCTCCATGTTATTCATTGGTGATTTCATCCATTACTGTGACTTTAGCTACCCTAGTTGCTCATAATTCTCAAACCTCCATCTCCAGGTCACATTTTTCTCCCCATATGCAGACTTGGTGTATGTCCGATTGCAGATTGAGTATCTCCATTTGGTTGCTAATGGAGTCAGCTTATGCCAGCTCATACCAGCTCACAAGAGCCGATTGTATACTTCTCTTCCCAACTCCTTGATTAGTGAAGTCATATTGGTGGTAGTAACTTGAAATCAGTCATGGTGAGAGTATTTACACCATGGAAGTCAAATGCTTCAGATCAGGATTCTCCACGCCCCCAAAAAAGATCGTTGTTAAAACATTTACTACACCTCACTGCTCACAGATATCTCACACTTGACATATTCAAAACGAAATTGATCATTTTCCACCCACCTCACTCTTCCCCACCCTGTTCTTCCCTTGACCCAGTTAACATCGCCATGCACCCAGGAGCTTCCCAATGGATAGTGAACTAGTTAGAGTCCAGTCTAAGGAGCTACAACATCCACAACAACAACAAAAAAACAAACCCATTGCTGTCGAGTCAATTCCGACTCACAGCCACCTATAGGACAGAGTAGAATTGCCCCATAGGGTTCCCAAGCAGTGCCTGGCGGATTTGAACTGCCAGCCTTTTGGTGAGCAGCCTTAACTCTTAACCACCAGGATTTCCGCTATAAAAAAGAGACTCAAAAATATAGTGGCTTAAGCAACAACTCCAAAGTAGACAGACACTCCAGGACTGTGGAGGCATCTCTGTCATCCTTAACATAAGCTTCCATCTCAGGGTCCAAAGTGGCTCTAGCAGCTCCCACCATTATATCTGAATCTCATCCATTGAGAAGGGAGTTGAGGTAGGAAGTACAAGTCCTTTTTGTTTAAGAACACCACTAACTTTTACTCAGAAGTTGGCCAGATGCAAGAAAGGCTGGAAAATGTAATATCTAGCCATGTACCTAGCTAAAACATTAATAAAGAAAGAAGGACAGAGGTATTAGAGTAAGGCTAGCAGTCTTTCCTTGGAGAATAAATCCTGTCAATGCTACCTCTTAAGTATTAAATCCATCATTTCTGCGCATGCCACATACCTTGGTTTTTGCCTGTTTCTTTCTGATCAACCTTCCAAATTGTTGCCAGAGATATATTTCTAAAATGCAAATTGGGTCATATAACTTTCCCATTCAAAACCGTGTAGTAGAAGGCCAAAGCCTCTTTATGGGACACACAGACTTGGTCTTGTTCCCCCTATTCAGAATGCCTTCCACCCCCACTCCAACACCACTTCCTTATCAGCTGGAAAAATTCAGGTCATTTCCCCAGGCTTCTTTTAAATATTGCCTCTTCTGTGAAGCACTCCTTAACCTCACTGTTATTGGTGCCCCTCTGCAATGCTGGCTTCATTCCTATTGCAGCCTTTATTTATTCCTGGGCATTTGCCACCTGCACTAGGCCAGGGGCTCCCTGAGAAGCCAAGGAACTTGGTTTACCTGGCAGATGGCTGGGTGAGAGTTCGACAAGCAATGGTCAGGTCCCCACAAGATGCCAACTCATTTCTAAGCTGTAGGATCAAAGGGCCTGTTCCTGCCACCTTGGAATCATTACCAGGGGCTCAGGTTCAGCCAGTCTGAATGCGGGCATGAAATGTGAGAATCTCCAGCTGACTTTATTGAATTAATTGTTTCATCATCCATCTTCCTGGATAAACAATAAACTCTATGGATCAAGTTTTATGAGCCATTTTATTCCCAGTGCCTATGTTTTTTATCGGGTACATAGGAAACCCTGGTGGCATAGTGGTTGAGAGCTATGGCTGCTAACCAAAAGGTCGGCAGTTTGGATCCACCAGGCACTCCTTGGAAACTATGGGGCAGTTCTACTCTGTCCTTTAGGGTTGCTATGAGTCGGAACTGACTTGATGGCAACGGGTTTGGTTAACGGGTTATCATTACATAGGGAACATTTATGGAATGAATAAAAGCATGACAACATTTGCCCCAGGGTAAGCATTTTTCACATGCTTTGGTTCAAATCCCAGCTCTGGCACTTACCAGATGGGTAACCTTAGGCAAGTCACTTAACCTCGCTACACTTCTGTTTCCCCAGCTGAAAATGGGTATAATAATTAGGCCGTTATTAGGATTAAATGACTTATTATTTGCAAAGCATTTATCTTATTCGATCTGTATGCTGAGAAAGTAATCCGAGAAGCTGGACTATATGAAGAAGAATGCTGCATCAGAAGTGGAGAAAAACAGCATTAACAGCCTGCAATATGCAGATGACACAACCTTGCTTGCAGAAAGCAAAGAGAACTTGAAGCACTTACTGAAGAAGATCAAAGACTACACCCTTCAGTATGGATTGCATCTCAACATAAAGAAAACAAAAACCCTCACAACTGGACTAATAAGCAACATCATGATAAACAGAGAAAAGATTGAAGTTGTCAAGGATTTCATTTTACTTGGATCTACAATCAACACCCATGGAAGCAGCAGTCAAGAAATCAAAAGATGCATTGCATTGGGCAACTCTGCTGCAAAAGACCTCTTTAAAGTGTGGAAAAGTAAGGATGTCACTTTGAGGAATAAGATGCACCTGACCCAAGCCATGGTATTTTCAATTACCTTATATGCATCTGAAAGCTGGACAATGAATAAGGAAGACCAAACAAGAATTGACACCTTCGAATTGTGCTGTTGTCAAAGAATATTGAATACACCATGAACTGCAAGAAGAACAAACACATCTGTCTTGGAAGAAGTACAACCAGAATGCTCCTTAGAAGCAAGAGTGGCAAGACTTTGTCTCACATACTTTGAACATGTTATTAGGAAGGACCAGTCCTTGGAGAAGGACATCATGCTTGGTATAGCAGAAGGTCAATGAAAAAGAGGAAGACTCTCATCATGGATTGAATTGTGTTCCCCCAAAATGTGTGTCAACTTGACTAGGCCATGATTCCCAGTATTGTGTGATTGTCTACCACTTTGTCATCTGATGTGATTTTCCTAGGTGTTTTAAATCCTACCTTTATGATGTTAATGAAATGGGATTAGCAACAGTTACTTTAATGAGGCAAGACTCAATTTAAAAGATTAGATTGTGTCTTAAGTCAATCTCTTTTGAGATATAAGAGGAGTGAGCAGAGAGACAGGGGGCTCATATACCAAGAAAGCAGCCCCAGAGCAGAATGTGTCCTTTGGACCTGGGATTCCTGTGCCGAGAAGCTTCTAGACCAGAGGAAAATTGATGACAAGGACTTTTCCTCGTGAGAAAGAACCTTGCTCCAAAGAAAGCCTTCTCCTGGAGCTGGCACCTTAACTCAAACTTGTAGACTCCTGGACTTTGAGAGAATAAAATTATGTTTGTTAAAGCCATCCACTTGTGGTATTTAGTTAGAGCAGCCCAAGATAACTCAGCCAGCCCTCAGTGAGATGGATTGACACAGTGGCTGCAACAATGGGCTCAAACATAGCAATGATTGTGAGGTGGCACAGGACCAGGCAGTGTTTTGTTCTGTTGTACATAGGGTTGTTATGAGTTGAAATCAACTAGATGGCACCTAACAACAACCATAACCTTGGTCAAGTCACTTAACCTCTCCATACCTCTGTTTCCCCATCTGCAAAATGGGGATAATAATCACGTTATGAGGATTAAATGACTTATTGTTTGTAAAGTGTTTATAACAGTGCCTGGCACATAGTAGATGCTTTGAATTTGCTAAATAAAGGAGCTGACCTCTGATTACTTTTCCAATCTCATTCCCCACTGATGCTACTTTCTCCCACCAACTCATATCCAACCCTCCTTCTAAACTGAGCTCCTAACTATTCCCACATAAACCCTTATGTCAGAAATATTCATGTCTCAGCACTTTTGCACATGCCATTACCTGCATAGTTCATGATTCACTTCAAACTTCACTTCTAGAAGCCTTTCTGGACTCTCAGAGACAGTCCCTCCATCCTCTAGGCCTCTGTTGCACCTCATTTTCATTCATGTCTGAGCTCCCCATTGCACCAAGACTCCCTGAGAGCAAGAATCTATCTTATGTACCTCAGTATTCTCACACCTAGCATGTTCCCTGGAACACAGTCAGCATAAAAAAATGTTTGTTGAATCAATGAATGAACAAATTAAATACACTAACTACCTTCACCTTAAACACCTCCATAATAGAGTAGAATCTCATGTCAGATCCCATGACAAATGAAAACTGGCTACAGTTGACGGGGACATAAACCAATTCAGTCCTATACTTAGAAGACTGTAGCTTTTTCACCAGCCTTGAGAATAAAATTCTCTTCTCATTACCAGAGAGTCTAAAGACTTCTAACTTATGCATTATAATATTAAAGCCTCAAAATCTCCCCAGGGACATTCTGAAGACCCCATCTTTATGGAGTAGTCCTGTCGCCCTACTCTTAGCCAGACACTTGACTATGGTATCACATTGAGTCCTCACCACCAGGTGTTCTACAATGGAGGACAATGAAGCTTGAAGAGGAACACAGAGTTGTTATGAAACAAGGTCTTCTCTCAACTGGCTGATAAGAGGATCTAGATTCTAGTCCTGGCTCTGCGCCCAGTGAGCTGTGGGACCAAGACAAGGCCCTGCCACTATCTGAAGAAACCCCTGTAAAATCCACAGATTGGATCAATGATCACTAAAATTTCTCCCAATTGGGGCAATTTCTGAATCTGGGGGTGGGCGTGGTGCAGGGGAATTGAAAAGGTGAACTCACATGGGAGGTGAAGCAACACCATTGTCAACAGGCCATGCAGGCCATGAATCAAATTCTTTGGTGTTCTTTACTCCTCACTTCAACACTTTGAAAGATGAAGAAATGCAGGCTCTAAGAGGTTTAGGGGCTCATTCAATTCATACAGGCCTCAATTTATAGAGAGGCCAATGATTGGCCAGGGTCACTCAGGAGAGTCTCAATCTCCCAGCTCCTGGGTCAGTGCCTTCTCCCCTACATCTGACCCTTCCCACTGCAGACTGGACCCCTCCAAGCCTGGTGATCCAGACCTGGGCCTGCAACCAATCCAGGGCACATAAGATGTCACTGTTACCAGTAGGGAGCCACTAAGCCAGCTGAGATCAAATGTCCTTCTGGTGGGGAAAGGTAAGACCTCTTCCAGAGTGGGTGTCTGGTGAGCAGAAACTTCAGGGGCATTGTGGCAGTCACACAATTCCCTCTCTCTGTCATCTCCGGTCTTAATGTTCCCCCCGCCAACAAGCAGATGGAAAGGCCCTCAATGCACATGTATACACATGCACATAAGTACACACATACACACACGTATGCACGTGCACACATATACCAACACACATAAACATGGACATACAAGCACACAGCTACACACAAATGATCATACAAGAGTCTCTGGCTAACCCAGGCTGTCAGCACTGCTCCTTCCCTTCACTATTAAAATCACTGTGGAGGTGGTGTCATGCCAGGAGCCCAGAAGAGGCTAGAAACCTCCCAGTAGAAAACCAACTTGCTTAATAAATGCCTCCAGAGCAGAACAACGGGCTGAAGAGAGAAGCCTTGGGAAAGGAAGCTAAGGCTGGATTAGCTGAGGTCCTATGTGTGAGTGGGTATGTGTGTGTATGCACACGTGTATGCGTGTGTACGCATGTGTATGTGTGTGTACACATGTGCATGTGTGAGGCCCAGGCATCAGAGAACAGGGGAGAAAAAGAGAAAGCCATCAGAAAGACAGGGGTGGAAAGACACTGGGAAAGGACGAAAACACGCACCACCCCCCCCCCCGCCCCCGTACCTCTTTCCCTTCTTCTTCCCTCCCCTCCCTCTCCCTCGATTTCTTTCAGGCCTGGGCTTTGCGGACCAGAGCTCTGGAGCAAGACGGTGGACGACTCTCCAGGACTATGGCGCCCTCTCCCCCTGTCCCCTTTAAACAAATAAAGGAGCAGGGGCCCCACCAGTCACCCACCGGAGTGCTGGTCTCCGAATGGGCGGGGTGTCCATCTCTTTACTACTGTGTGGGCCTATCTCTTATGGTCGGTCTCTACACCCTCGCTGTTCCCCTACCTCCTCCCCTCAGCCAGATGTTGAGGAGTCTGCCCCTTTAAAGCAGCGGCCCCCGGCGGGGTTATTGTCTTGCTTAGCAGCCAATCGGCGGCGCCGTTGGGGGCGGGGGATCTGGCCCTCCGATTGGCCGCCTCACGCCCCGCCCCCGCCCGGGATCCCGGGAGCTGTCCGGACGCCTCGGTGCTGATCCCGCCGCCGCCCACGGGCCGCGAGCTGCTGAGAGGGCACTATGAGCGGGGGCGTCTACGGCGGAGGTGAGCGAGTCTCGGGCTTGGGGCTTTCCAGTCCGGCGCGGCCTCGCCCGCAGCCCTGAGGCCCGAACCTGCGCGACCCAAGCTCCAGGCACCCTGGGGCCTGTCAACTCGACGCTCAAGAGGGCCCAGCCCAGGGCTTGGGTCCCATGCCACCCCTGCCTTTAGTCCTTCCCGGACGCCTCTCGCTCTCCGGGCCAAACTCTCTACCATTCAACCCACCTCTTCAGGGACCCCAGCCCCTTCCTTCCCCGCCAAAGACAGTGGCCTGAAGAAGGCCACTCAGCAAGACGGGATTCTGGCTGGCTTGACTCCCACTCTCAGCACCCTGGATTCCAGGCTGAGCTCCCACCTGCCCCTGCGCGGGATGAAGGTGGCGAGACTGTGGCTCTGCCCTGACCTCCTCTCGGAGGTGTCCAGGCAAGAGAGTTTGGAGGAGGCCCCCTCACAAGCCTGTCTCCTCGCACAGATGAGGTGGGGGCGCTGGTCTTTGACATTGGCTCCTTCTCGGTCCGCGCTGGGTACGCTGGGGAGGACTGCCCCAAGGTGAGTCTTCCAGCTCCCTTCCCAAATCCTAGGGGCTCCGGACTCCCCTCCAGGCTTTACAGTGACCTAGGGCTCTCACAGACTCGCAGAGAAGCTCTGCAGAGGGAAATGTGGGCGTAAACCTCTGGCGGGCTGAGGGCCTTGCAGTGGGGCAGGACCAGGGCAACAGGGTGATCCTTCTCCCTGCCCATCCTCCCCCCTCAGGCTGACTTCCCCACCACGGTGGGGCTGCTGGCCGCGGAGGAGGGGGGCGGGCTGGAGCTGGAGGGGGAGAAAGAGAAGAAAGGGAAGATCTTCCACATAGACACCAACGCCCTGCACGTGCCTCGGGATGGAGCGGAGGTCATGTCGCCCCTCAAGAACGGCATGAGTAAGGGGCCCCACCCACTGCCTCCCAACACAGACCCGGAGCTCACTCCCCACGCCCCGGGACACAGCACCCACACCCACGGAGTACTCCTTACAGCTGCCCAAGTCCCAGTGACCCCCTCACTGTTTCCCACAGCTGCCTGGTTCCCAAACCAGGGGCTGCCAGATTCCTGGGAAAGAGGCTTTTCTGCCGGAACTGGTCCCACTTCCCTTCCCCTGGACTTGGCTTCCTTCCCTCCTCTTTCCTTCCGGTCCTCTGACCGCTGCTTGCCCTCCACTGTCTCTCCACGCTGTTCTCCTGGCCCCAGTCGAGGACTGGGAGTGCTTCCGTGCCATCCTGGATCACACCTACAGCAAACACGTCAAGTCTGAGCCAAATCTGCACCCAGTGCTCATGTCCGAGGCGCCGGTAAGTGCCTCGTCCAGCTCCTAGTCGGGCCCTGAGACCCAGGCGCTTCCTTTCCGCCATTCAGCTGTCACCTCAAGTTGCCCCCATCAATCAAGCCACCTCCTCCCTTTTTAGGCTTTCCTTCCAACCCCATAGATCTTCAACCATTTTTCTTCCTTACTGCCTTAGTCTTCATTTCTCCTCATCCCGTGCTCTATCCACTTGCCCTTCCCCCAACCAGCCTTATCTGCGGCCCTTTCCCCACCAAAAGTCCTTTTTTGAACTTTTAACTTAATTTTTTTTAATTTTTATTGTGTTTTAATTGAAAGTTTATAAATCAACTCAGTCTCTCTCATAAAAACTTATATACACCTTGCTATTTTTTTACATACTCCCAATTGCTCTCGCCCTAAGGAGACAGCCAGCTCCGTCCCTCCACTCTCTTTTTTGCGACCATTTCACCAGCTTCTAAAACCCTCTACCCTCTCATCTCCCCTCCAGGCAGGAAATGCCAACATAATCTCAAGTGCCCATCTGATCCAAGAAGCTCACTCCTCACCAGCATCCCTCTCCAACCCTTTGTCCAGTCTGATCCCTGTCTGAAGAGTTGGCTTTGGGAATGGTTCCTGTCCTGGGCCAACATTAACTTAATATTTTTGTCAACCTTATGTATGCTCATAAAGAGTCAGTTTGCTTCATAAAGTATGTTAAGAAGAAAACTAGTTCCTTCCATTTCTGCTTTTCCAACGGGCATAGCTTTTATCTCATTTAGCTAAGTCTTTTGGTATTTCCTTTCATATCTCTAAATATCATGGTTAAATTGCTGCTTGTGAATTTTTTTTTTTTAGTTTTAGACATTATCTATGAGCTTCCCACTACAGGAAATTAGTATTTACTTCTCTTTCCTTCCCCAACCCACACCACACACATTTCTCATTCCCCACCTTTATATATAGTTGTATTTTAGTTTTTTTTTTTTTTAAGGTCAATATTCAGTGTTTACACTTTATTACAATGTATGGTAATAAGGATTGGGACAGGCAATAAACCATGATTATTTTTCCTTTCCTGAACAACTTTTTGTTTTTTCTAGAACTGAAAATTGTCTTGGTTTTTATTTTCCTTAGTTTTTAATCTACTTATTAATAACATGTCCCTAAATTATTCATCAGTAATCTATAACTCCTCTCAAGACATTAATTCCATTAGGTAGTCTATCAATTTCATCATCTGGAAGACATCTCTCCAGGAGCCCATTGACCTGCTCCACTTTGGACTAGTAACCCTTTACACATGGGACATAGGTGTCATCCTGGCATCTTTCTTCACCATCATTTTGAGGAATTCTTTTTCTTCTTTCCTGTAGTAGAGGTCCATTTTCTGTATCCCATGATTTTTTCTCTTGATTTACTCCCTTGTTTTTATGGAGCACAACCTCCAGTAGCTTTTTTAGAAAGATCATGGGAAGTAAATTTTTTTTGATACCTTGCATGTCTGACCTTGGATTAATAGCTTGGTTAGGTATAAAACTCCAGGTTGGAAATAATTTTTCTTCAGAATCTTAACGACAACTTTCCATTATCTTTCAGCATATGTTGCTACCATTGAGAAAGCTGAAGCCATTGATTCTTGATCCTGTGATGTGATACTGTTTTCTTTCTGAAAGTTTATAGAATCTTCACTTTGTCCTCAATAGTCTATAATTTCACAGTGATATGTATTGATATGGGTCTATTTTCGTCATTGCTCTAGGCATTCAGTATGTCCCTTCAATCTGGAAACCATGTCTTTCAGTTCAGTGAAAAATCTAAAAATTACCTATTTGACGGTACATTTCTTTCAATTTCCTCTGTTCTCTCTTTTGGGAATCCTGTTGCTTGGATTTTTTGCCCCCTAAACTGGTCCCATTATTATTATTTTTAATCTTTTGTCTTCTATTTTCCATCTCTTTATCTTTTTGCTCTAATTTGCAGAAGTTTCCCTAAACTTTACTTCCAACCCATCTATTCAGTTTTTCATCTCTGCTCTTGTAGTTTTCATTTCCAAGAGCTCTTTATTTCCTGTGTGTCACTTTTTTTTTTTTACTGTGGTAAAAACATATATAACAAAACTTTTACCATTTCAACATTTTTTCATGTACAATTTAATGACATTAATTATGTTGTGCAACCATCACCGCTATTTGTTTCCAAGTTTTTTTCATCACCTTTAACAGAAACTGAGCTTCCCGTAAGCAATGACACCACATTTCTCCCTCCCCTCAGCCCTGGTAACCACCAATCTGTTTTCTGCCCCTATGGACTTGCTCATTCTGGATATTTCATATAAATGGATCATGTAATATGTGATCTTTCGTGTCTGACTTACTTCACTTAGCATAATGTTTTCAAAATCATCCATGGTGTGGCACTAATCAGTACTTCATTCCTTTTTATGGCTGAATAATATTCCACTGCATGTATTTACCACAATTTACTTATCCATTAATCCATTAATGAACATTTGGGTTTCCATATTTTGGCTATTGTGAATACTGCTTCAATGGAAATTGATGTACAAGGATTTGTGTTTTCAATTCTTTTGGGTATAGGCCTAGGAGTGGAATTGCTGGGTCATAGGGCAATTCTATGTTTAGCTTTTTGAGGAGCCACCTAACTTTTCCATAGTAGGTGCACCATGTTACATTTCTACCAGCAATGTAAGAGCATTCTAATTTCTCCACATCCTTGCCAACAATTGTTATTTTCCATGTTGTTTTTAAAATTATTATCATCACCATCCTAGTGTGAGTGGTATCTCCTTGTAGTTTTGGTTTGCATTTCCTTAATGGCTAATAATGTTGGACATCTTTTCATGTGCTTGTTGGCCATTTGAGGGTTTATGTCTTTTAAAATTGCTCCTTTACTATAATTTTGATGGGATCTTGGAAGGGAATAAAAATATGTTTTATTCAATCCACTGTTTTATCCAGAAATTGTCTTCCTCAATGTTCATGCCCCTGAGATGATTAGAATGGGGAAGAGAGATGTACTGGGGGCTGGGAGAAGGACTGTAAAAGGACGAGCACTAGGCCAGGATTCAAGAGACTGTGACTCTAGATCAACTCTGCCAAGAACTTTCTGTGTGATCTTGTGCAAGTTACTTCTGTTCTCTGGGCTTTGCTTCCCTCAGTTAAATTTGGACTATGATCTTTAAAAATCTTTGTAGTTCTCACATTTTTAATGTCTCTGTGGGTCAAGAGGTGTGACCTCTGTCCTCCAGTCCAAGTTACATGTATATATGTGTGTGTGTGTTAGTGTGGGTGTACCTGGATCTGTGTCTCTCCCTTTCTGAATCCTCCCCTCCTGCACTTTCTCCCCAGTGGAACACTCGGGCCAAGCGAGAAAAGCTGACAGAGCTGATGTTCGAGCAGTACAACATTCCTGCCTTCTTCTTATGCAAGACGGCAGTGCTCACCGCGTATCCTCTGGGTTGAGCTGCTCTGCCTGGGTGGAGGGCCAGGGTGGGGCACCTGATGCTTTGAGATGGGGCTGAGCCTGATTCTGTGAAGATAAGTGTCTTGGATAGGCAGTCACCTCCTTTAGCCTCATTGGTGCAGAGGGCTGTTGGGCTAAGTGCCTTGAGGTAGCCAGATCAGAAACCCTTTCCACCTTTTTTGGATCAGGCGAAGCCAGGAGAGGTCTCCAGGAAAAGAGACAGCTGGACAAGCAGACAGCAGAAGCTAAGTCTGGATGAGGAGGGAGGGATGCATGACACTGAAGAGTTTTCTTCCCAAATAGCAATCAGTAAACATTTATTTTTTTTTTAAAGGATTTGCCTTGCATTGAACCCTATGCTAACTAGGCATTGGAGCGATATGGACCCTAACTTCAGGGAGCCTCTAGGACATAAGGCCAAGAATAAAGAGAGGCTGGGAGCTCAGCAGAAAGGAAGAGAGGAAGGAGCTGTCACTCAGACAGGGAGGAAGTGACTAGGGTTTCAGGAGCCTTTCTCCAGGAGATGGGTCATAAACCAGAAAGAGACATTTGCAGACTGAAAATGAAGCCTGGACCTCAAGGGAGCAGAGAATGACCAGGCCAGACCTCGGTCCCAGCCCCTTCACTTGCTGCTGCTGTCTCTTTGACCTACCCATCCTATGCCAGCTTTGCAAATGGACGCTCCACGGGCCTTGTGCTGGACAGTGGGGCCACTCACACCACAGCCATTCCAGTGCATGATGGCTACGTCCTGCAGCAAGGTGAGGCCTCGGCAGGGCTCAGGGCTGCCATGGAAGAGACAGGCCCTGACACCCGCTCCCGTTCCAGGCATTGTCAAGTCACCCCTGGCAGGGGACTTCATCTCCATGCAGTGCCGGGAGCTCTTCCAGGAAATGGCCATTGACATCATCCCACCTTACATGATCGCAGCCAAGGTGGGGTCTCTGGGGAGCCTCAGAGCTACAATCACAGGGTTCTGGGCACTCATTTTATGACTGTCAACCCACTGACCCATCAGATATCACAGCAGAGAGCAACAAGTTCCCCAGAGAACCCCGAGTCCAGTTCCTCGTTTTACAGTTGAGGAATCAGAGACCCAAAGGTGTTAAGAGGTTTGGCCAAGGTCACGCAGTCACTGGGGCAGGATGTGTGAGGGCTATGATGGTGGGTTCTGGGGTCCAACAGACCCAGGTTCCAGTTCTGCCTCTGCCATTTAAGACCTGTGTGACCTAGAGCACGATTTTAAGTTCTCCGAGCCTCAGTTTCCTCTCCTGTGAAGTGGAGATAACAGTAGATATGGCTGTTGTGAGTGTTAAATGAGCCATTACAAGCGAAGGGTCCACCCTGGGCCTTCATGCAGCACACTGCTCAGTAAAAGCTGTTCTCTTAAGTCTCTGGTCTCCCGCTGTATTTTCTGCACCCTCAGTTTTCTCTGCACTGGAATCTTTCAGATCAGCTGTACTCCCTGCATACGCAGCATGCAAGCGGACAGGCTCTCTCCATCCTCTCCCCTCTCTTTTTTGGGGAACAGAGCTTAGAACCCAATGCCAGTGGACTGCAGAGTCAGCCAAGTGCTGGGGGTGGTCAAGGTAGGCCAGGCAACTGTGGGCTGGGGAAGAGTGCTCACTAGGCTTTGCCTCCACAGGAACCTGTACGGGAGGGTGCTCCCCCGAACTGGAAGAAGAAGGAGAAGCTACCCCAGGTTTCCAAGTCCTGGCATAACTACATGTGCAATGTGAGGCACTGGAGAGGGCCCCCAGACCCCTTTCCCCTGTCCCCTGTTCCTAGTTCTCTGCCACGAGTTGGGGCGGGGGAGGCAGAGACCCTGCAGGTGGGGTGGGGTTGGGGGTCTCGGGAGAGAGGCCATGCCCTCACCACCACCCCGGGTTCTCAGGAGGTGATCCAGGACTTCCAGGCTTCTGTACTGCAGGTCTCTGACTCTCCTTATGATGAACAGTGAGTGGGGCCCAGGCCTGGGGGTGGGAAAGAGGGCAGAACTGGGGGCAGGGGGGACTTCTGGTGTGGACCTTTGGCCCTTCCTGAGCTCCCCAGGCACAGTCTTGCTCCTTTCTGGGCAGGGTGGCTGCACAGATGCCCACAGTGCATTATGAGATGCCCAATGGCTACAACACAGACTACGGCGCTGAGCGGCTCCGCATCCCTGAAGGCCTGTTTGATCCTTCAAATGTCAAGGTCTGGCTGGGTGGAGGGCACCAAGGTGGGGGCTGACTGAATCCTGGAGGGGTGTGTGTATGAAGGACTGCAGGGGGCTGGGGAGAGGAGGGAGAGGGCCCAAAGCCCAGGTCACCTTTTTCCGCAGGGCCTATCAGGGAACACCATGTTGGGCGTGGGCCATGTGGTGACCACCAGCATTGGCATGTGTGACATTGACATCCGCCCGGTGAGGCCAAGGCAGAGACTGGGCTAAAGGGGTCCAGAAGTAGTGGGGAGGTAGGGAGGGACTGTTCCCTGCATGCTCACCCCTTCTCCCTGCCCCCAGGGCCTCTATGGCAGTGTCATTGTCACCGGCGGGAACACACTGCTTCAGGGCTTCACTGACAGGCTTAATAGAGAGCTTTCCCAGAAGACCCCACCGGTAGGAGCCCACCCCTGACCCAAGGCCCCAGACTTCAGTCCTGGCTTAGCCCTTCAGGACTGAATCCTGCTCCCTGCTCAGATGTTAGGTGTCCTGGCCACCAGAGGAGACCCCTGCTCCTGTGGCTTCCCAGCCTTCCCCTCCACAGTCCTGTCCTTTCCCAGAACCTGGGTATCTGCTTCCCCCAGCCCCTCTTTTTCCCCAGAGCATGCGACTGAAGCTCATCGCCAGCAACAGCACAATGGAACGCAAGTTCAGCCCCTGGATTGGGGGCTCCATCTTGGCCTCACTGGTGAGAGGGAAGGGCCTGGCCTAGGGCTGAATGCAGGGAAGAGGCAGGCCCAGGCAGCGCCCACTGCCTTATCTACCTCCTCGTTCGTTCATTCATTCATTCAACAAACATTTGTTTTTTTAAAGATCAGAAAAGTGAACGTTCGGTCAGGACACAAAGAGGAGGGGGGCAGGATGCTGGAGAGATCAGTTAGGATGAGATTGTGGTGGCCTTGAGTGCTAGAGTGAGGCACCACTGTACTTGGTTACCAGAGGGGAGACGCTGAAGGTTTGGGGTGGGGAGGGATGTAATGATCACAGGCATGAGTCTTTGGGGATCAGGGTGTGAGCTGGAGGCAAGGGACCTGGAGAGGAGGCTCTTTCTAGAGTCCTGGAGTCATTGAGTGGGTGGCAGTGGGGATGGGGTGTACAGCAAGGGGCAAATAGAAAAAGAAGGCAGAAGAAGGAAGGTTTGAAGGCCGTGGGTGGTAAGATCAGTCTGGACCTGCTGCTTGAATAGAGGCAAGATGGTAAGCAGGAAGCTTAGAGGTGCAAACCAGATCTGGCAGGTGTCAGCCACACAGAGGGGACAGTGAGGCCATGAAACAACAAGGAGAACATCCACTAAAGGGGGGAACCCCTGGAGAGAGAGAGGAGAGGGTGAAAAAGCCAGGAGACCAGGAGTGTGGACTTAGCTCAGGGCTGGGGGCATGTCAGCCTCACAGGGTTACTGTGGCCTCCTGTGTGCTTGAAGTAGACAGCCTGATACAGTGCTGCCTTCATGAGCAGAGGCAGTCTACAGGGTGAGACAATTAAACAGGAAGTCATCACAAAGTGTGAGAGCATTTCTTCATGGGAGGGGCAGGGTGCAAGGACCTCATCTAGTATGGAGGTCATGGAGGGCCTCCAAGGGGAACTGGCATTTTAAGCTGAGGTGGGAAGAGTGAGTAAGAACTCATGAGGCAAAGAGGAAGTGGGTGCTCAGACTGTGGAAAGAACCCAAGCAAGGCCCACAGGCAATAGGGAGCCATGTGGGACCTGGGTTCAGAAAGCTCACTCAGCTGCAGAGCAGAGAGGGGATTGAAGAGGGCCAGATGGAAGGAGGGAGAGAGTGCTGTGGTCTCCACTCTGACTGGGGTGAGGCTGAGGGGTGGATGTCAGTGGGCAGAACTGGGAGCTTATCAGGTGATACTACTGACAGAACGTGGACACTGTTTGGACATAACAGGCAAGAGAAGGAAGGCGTCAAGGATGAGGCCCAGGATCCCCAGCTTATGGTAGGGGGTAGGGCAGTGCTGTTCAACAGGGACGTAATGTGAGCCACATAGGTAATTTTCAATTTTCTAGTAGCAATATTTAAAAAGAGTAATAAGAGACAGGTGAAACCAAGTTTAATAATGTATTTTACTTGGTCCAGTGTGTCCAAAATATTATTCCAAAGTGTGATTCATACAAAAATTATTAATAAGGTATTTTACACTTTTTTCTGTATTTAGTCTTCACAATATGGTGTATATTTTATACTTGATAGCCACATGTGGCTAGTGGCCACCCATAGTGGGCAACACAGGTCTAGAAGGTGAGCAAGACCAAAGAAAAAGCAGGTTTGGGTGGGGCCAGGGGGAAGATGGTGAACTCAGTTGTGGACATGTTGGGTTTGAGGTCCTGAAGGACACTCGGGTAGAGGTCAGGTGTTTTGTTCTGGAACTCAGTGCTAGATCTGACTGGCAAGAAGAGACTGAGTACAGAGGGGTGTTAGCGCATGAGGTAAAGCCATGGGGGTGGATGACAAGGGCCAGGAAGATGTTTTCTGTGGGCCGAGAGGAGAAATGGGGGCAGAAGCCAGGGATACCTGGACACTAACCTTGAGGCAGAGACAGAACAACCATCAGAAGGGACAAGTCTGAGATGTTCAGGGCAAGAGACCCTCAAAGGGCAAGTTTCAGCAGGAGTGAGAGTGGGGAGCCAGCTCCATCCAGGCGTTTGGTGGCCTCAGACAAGTGGAGTGGAGGAAAGATTTTCTTTGGAATGAGGGAGGCTTGAGTGTTTGTGAGCACCGATGTCGCCATGGTGGAGGAACATGGTAAAGGAGGAATGTGGGGGGCATTGGGGGTGTGGGTTGGCTGGCCTGGGTCTGTAAGCTCCACCACCCAGCACAAGGATAGTGCCTGGCCCAAGGCAAGTAAGGATTCAATAAATACTTGTTGAATGAATGAATCTTTGATTGAATGATATGAAAAAAAAAATTTTGGGGGGGGGTATTTATTCTCCCTCTGAATGCGAAGGCGGGGCCCGAAGGATGGGGCAGGGAAGAGTTGGGGAGCTAAGGGGAAGGGCAGGAGGAGGGCTTTCGAGGGCACAGTCCCTCCTGCCCTCCAGGATCCCCTGACGGCGATGTGGTCCCCACCACCCAGGGCACTTTCCAGCAGATGTGGATCTCCAAGCAGGAATACGAGGAGGGCGGGAAGCAGTGCGTGGAGAGGAAGTGCCCCTGAGGGCGGCCCATCCCCAGCGGGGGCGGAGACGGAGCGCCAAGAGCTTTCCCTGGCCGGGTCCCCACAGAGCAAATCGAAGCGCCCTAGCCTCCCAAGCTCCCCTCCTCTTCCCCTTCCCTCTCGTCCTCTTAAATTGTGAAGTTTCTGGGTTAAAAGGAGTAAAAATGTTTTAGAAAAAAAAAAAAAAGTTTGGCTTCCTTGGGACGCCTGGGCACAGTGTGGCGTGGGGGGTCGGGAGCACAGCCCGAGGAGCCACGGCGTCCTCAGGTTTCAAGGGGCCACGAGTCTGGAAGAATCACGCATCGAGGACCGGGTGGAGCCGTGGAACAAGGCCGCGACCTAAAAGCCGAGTTAGGGCGGGTAGGGAGCTCCTGCAGAAGGAAGGCTGGCGGATGGCAAGATGGAGATTCTTCTTGTGTCCCCTCTGGACCCCAGCAATCTCCCCAGAGGATGCTGAGGCGGGGGCGGGGCCTAGAGGAGGGCCAGCCCGTAGGAGCCGAGCCTGGGCGGGGCCGGAGGCGGGACCTGGTGGGCGGAGCCTCGGCGCAGGCCTCGCAACTTAGGAGAGGCATCGCTGAGGCACACCAGGACCAGCAAGCAGCTCAGGTGAGCCGTCGCTGCGCTGCTGTCTGCCTTCCAGGGGTTCGTGGTAGTGACAGGAATCGGGCAGGAACTGGTGGCACTGGTGCGCCCCGGTAACTCAGTACTTCTCTCCGGACCTGAGTGGCTCAGCTATTCCAGAGCTGCTTCTTAGGGTCTTTGGCCGGGGCTTGGGGGCCTGCCCCCCCCAATGCCTGACACTGTAGGTAAAACTTAGTGGCTTGTTCCTATATGTGTTTCTGGGGTGAGGGTATGTGGCGTTTCATCAGACTCTCAGAGGGTCCAAGACCCAAAAGAGGTAGAAACCTACTGTGTGATCCAAGTCTTCTTCTGGTCACCAAAGAGGAGCCGGTGCTCAGGGAGGGCCATGACTTGTCCAAGGTCACTCAGTTCTGCCCGCACCTTGGCCAGGGCTCTTTCCACCTCACCCGATGCCTCGTGGGCCCTGACCCACAAATCCCAGACTCTAGGACCTCCAATCCTGGAGCACTGGTCCCTACCTGACCATGGCTTCCACCCATACCCTCTCCCTGTCCAGCAACTAGCATGAGACAGACATGAACATAGCCAGGCCACATGCCCTGGCTTATGCCACTGGGGCAGGCACCAGGGCAGGGAAGGCAGCTAATGTGTTACAGGACCTGGACAGGGAGGGGGCCTGCAAGCCAGATGAGGCGGTGGCAGGTCTTCATGGTGGCTCTTCCAGGGGAGTGTAGGGGGCTTAGGAAGGGGTCCTCAAAGAAGGGTGGTGGAAGCAGCAGAGGGGAGGGGGCATCCATATCCGCATCCTCCCCAGCCATCAGCTCCCTTCCCCCACTCCTGACGGGAACTGGGAGGCCAAAGTCTGCCCCAAGGTCAAAAAATTGATTGTTTTTCAGGGAAGGGGCAGGAGTGGGGCTTTGGAGGGTTTGGCAGGGAAAGCACAGCCTCTCCTGCTCTGGCCTGGGCTGGGGGGCCATATCTGGAAGGTTGGGCTGAGGCCAGGACTTGCCCCCACCCTTGGGGGGTGAGGAACGGCCAGGGCTCAGGCTCCCTGCCTGGGCTGATAAGGGGCCTTTCTGGGGCTCCCACAAACGGTTTATCACTGGGGGGGCAGTCTGCAGGCTTCAGGAAGGGGCATGAGCATGGAGCGGCTTTGGGGTCTACTCCAGAGAGCGGTAAGACCAAGTGGGTTGGGGGACGGCTTAGGCCTCACAAGGTCCCTCAGCCCCCTCTCTAATCCCCCAGGCTGGGCCCTCTTGGCCAGTGTCCTGGCTCCTCCCCTCCAGCTTCTGACCCTCCCCTCCACCCTGCCTCACAGACCCTTTCACCCCACCTTGTGCTCATCTGGCATCCCAAAGCTGCTGACCTATTCTTGCCAGATCCCTCTCCATCTCCCAGACCTCTTCCCTCAATCTCATGCCCACCCTGCCCCCCACAGCAAGAGCTGTCCCCACGAACCTCTCAGACCATCTATAAGCGTGTAGAAGGCACCCAGCAAGGTCGCCTGGAAGAAGAAGAGGAAGACGGGGAGGAGGGGTCTGAGCCTCCTGCACACTTCTGCCCCATGGAGCTGAGGGGCCCTGAGCCCCTGGGCTCTAGACCAAGGCGGCAAAACCTCGGACCCTGGGCAGCAGCAGGACGAAGGGCCATCCCCTACCTGGTCCTGACAGCCCTGCTGATCTTCACTGGGGGTGAGAGTGAAGGGCCTGGGCTGGGGAGATTGCTGGGGTCCAGAGGGGACACAAGAAGAATCCCCATCTTGCCACCCACCAGCCTTCCTTCTGGGCTACGTGGTCTTCCGAGGGTCCTGCCAGGCATGTGGCGATGCTGTGTTGGTGGTCAACGAGGATATCAACTATGAGCCTGGCCCTGACTCCCACCAGGGCCCATTGTATTGGCGTGACCTCCAGGCCATGTTCCTGCGGTTTCTGGGGGAGGGGCACCTAGAGGAAATGATCAGGTAAGGAGCAGCCTGTCCCCTTCCTGCCCCTCAGATGTCCTCCCCGCCTCCACTCAGACTTAGTCCCCCTTCCTCCTCGCCCAGAATCCTGATGTCTGGGCCCCCTTCCAAATCCTTTCTACCTGCCTCCCTGGCCACCGTGTTCCTTGGTCCTGGGAAGAATGGCAGGCATCCGGAGCTGAG
Organism: Loxodonta africana; assembly: GCF_030014295.1. Classification (NCBI taxonomy): domain Eukaryota; kingdom Metazoa; phylum Chordata; class Mammalia; order Proboscidea; family Elephantidae; genus Loxodonta; species Loxodonta africana. Next base: position 88,179,063 of record NC_087353.1, on the reverse strand, counting down.
AAGAGGGAGGGCAGGTGTGGTGGTAAGGCTCCAGAGGGCTCAGGCTCCGAGGATGGGATGGTTTGGGAGATGAGGGAACTGACTTTCTGAATAAGAACAGAGGGGCCCAGCATCCAGACAGGCAGTAGAGCAGACCCAGAAGGGCCTTGAATGCCACATGGAGGCACTTGGATTTTGATCTGTGGTAGCTGGGAGCTCTGAGAATGGCCATTTTAGGGAATCAGAAAAAAAAGCAAGCAAGTGCATTTGTGGGCATGGACCACCCCTCCCTGCTTCTGCATCGTGGAGGTGCCAGCCAGGCGCAGACTGAACTGAGCAGGCTTGCAATGCATAGTAGGAGCAGCTGATGTTTCTTTTGTCCTGCTGCAAGGTCATCCTGCCCTACTGGGAAGGAGCTGCCCAGATAGGTCCAGAGAAGAGGTCCATAGCCCTCCTTTGGGTCAGGAAGAGCTTTTCAGTGAATTCTCCTGGATTTTCTAAGTAGATAATCATGTAAGCTACAACACTCCGGTTCAAAACTGATCATGGGGGTGGTGCAGGAATGGGCATAGTTTCTTTCTGCTGTGCCCAGGGCCACCACGAGCTGGAGGCTGACTCAACAGCAAGTAACAACAACATAGATAAAGAAGCATGTCTTCTTTTCCAAGGCTTATGCCTTCTCTGTCTTCATTTCTTTTTGCGTTGGAGAGGGTGTGAATGGTAATTGGTGATAGTAGCAGTAGCTGTCCTTGTCTATTTCCTGATTTTAACAGGAATTTTTTTTTTATAATCTTTTATCATTGAGTACTAACTATGCTGCAGACATCCAGTAAGTTTAAAATCAGACTAAGGAAGTTTCATTCTATTCCTAGCTTACTGAGACTTTTTTTTTTTTAATGATTAGGGAGGGAGAAACAGGTATGGAATTTGTTTTTAAATGTTTTTTGAGAATGTATCGAGGTGATTTTTGATTGTATGAGCTTTCTTCTTTAATGTTTATGTAGTAATTTGCATGAATAGATTTCCTTGCCATCAATGCTAAGCGTGATCAAGGTACATCACTCTTCTTTTAATAGACTGCTGGATCCGCCTTGCTAAAAGACCTTAAATTTGTGGCATCAGCAACTGTCACAGCTTTTTATTTTCTTGAACAGCCCTTGAGAACTTAGGTGCAGGCTGAGCAGGTGGACAGGTTGACAGGTCTTGGGGTGGGCTGTGGCACTGTGGGTGCCATTAAAGGGCAGGGAGGCAAGAGAGTAGCAGTGAGTGGGGTGAGAGCAATGAAGCAATGGGCCATCTAGGCTGGAGGCGGAAGGGAGGGAGCCAGAGAGGAGCTGATAGACCTGGAGAAACTGTAAAGTCTGGAAAGCTCAATGGGGCTAAAAGAACAGGTATAGTGAGGGTAAGGGAGAAGGTGGACCTTGAAAAGCTCCAGTCAGAGAAGGAGATTCTAGAGACTTTAAGATTTATCTGGTTAATTGTGCCCTATTTATCTTAGAGTCCCCAGCACCAACCACGGTGACACCCAGTAGGCGTTCAGTAAATCCTCAGTGAATAAATTTTCCAGAGGTAAAGTTCTAGGTAAGGACAGATCCAGGGTGTGGTCAAGGGAGAGGGTGGCTGGAGTGGATGTTACAGCCTGGCATTGATGAGGTTAGTCGTTTGCTTATTTCGACAAATATTTTTTGAGCACCTAACATGTGGCAGGTACTGGGCTCAGTTCTGGTGGTGCAGTGGTTAAGAGCTCAGCTGCTAACCAAAAGGTCGGCAGTTTGAATCCACCAGCCACTCCTTGGAAACCCCATGGGGTAATTCTGCCCTGTCCTATAGGGTCACTATGAGTCAGAATCGACTAGATGGCAGTGGGTTTGGTTTTTTTTTTTTCTTACTGAGCTAACTAGGTGGTGGTGATATAACATAGAACAAACAGTTGGGACTTTGCCCTCATGGAGTTTACAGTCCATTAGAGGAAATTGATATTAAACTAATAATGACATTAGTGACTGCAACATTATCACTGAGATCATTGTTTTGAAAGTAAAGATGTGAGGAGTGACTATAACAGGAGGCTTGATTTAGATCGGGGGTCAGGGAAGGCTTCCTTGAGGAACTGACAAGTTACAACCTGAGGAATAAGTAGTTTGCCAAAAAAAAAAAAAAACCAGAGTAAAACTGCCCCATAGGGTTTCCAAGGAGAGGCTGGTGGATTCAAACTGCCAACCTTTTGGTTAGCAACCATATCTCTTAATCACCACGCCAGTCAAAGAGGAGGTGAAAAACCATTCCAGGCCAGGGAAGAACATTCACAAAGGGTCCGAAGCAGGAAGACTGTGGCCTATTCGAGGAAGTGAAAGAAAGGCCATGTGGCTGGCAAGGTGGACATGGCTAAGGCCCTAAAGGGACTCATTAGCTCCATGAACTGTTTGGGATTTTATTCTAAGTGCACAGAGAGAGAACTGAAGAGTTTTGAGCAGAGAGTCTCACGATCAGATGGGGGTGGGGCATGGGTTGTTTTTTCATGTCAGGTGCAAAGAATAGAGTTGATCATACTCCTCACATTCTACTACAGTGTCCTCATTGGTCAATATAAGGCCTTTCCCTGTTTCATTTCTCCTCCTTCATCCCTGAATGCTCCTCCCACTCCCCACCACGATGTGAACCTCAGCCAAGTGTTTGATGTGTCCCCTAAATACGGATGTGGCTTTGTCATATATGTGATGCAGTTTTCCATGTCTGTGTAGATTTAAAAATATGAATGTTTCTGTAAAATTTCTATGTGTTCATTATTTTAAAATGTAAACAACATGGAAAAATTCAAAGAAGAAAGTAAAAACAATAACCACCCAAGATAGCTATCTGTAGAATGTGTGGGTTTAATTTTATTGTGGTAAATAATATAACCAAAAAAATTGTTTTAACCACTCTAAGTGCATAATTCAGTGACATTAATTACATTCACCATGTTGTACAACCATCACCAATATCAGAAGCTTTGCATCACCCCAAACAGAAACTCTGTACCTCTTAAGAAACAATTTCCCTTTCCTGCCTCTTCCTCACCCCTGCTGACCACTAATAAACTTTTGTCTCTGCCTGTTTGCCTATTCTACGGGAGAAAAGACCTGGCGATCTGCTCCCATAAAGATCACAGCCTAGGAAACCCTATGGGGAAGTTCTACTCTGTCCTGTAGGGTTGCTATGAGTCAGAATGGACACGATGGCACACAACAACAATTTGCCAATTCTAGATATTTCATATAAGAGGGATCATACAATATTTATCCTTTTGTGTCTGAATTATCTCATTCAACATAATATTTTCAAGGTTCATCCATGTTGTGGCATGTATCAGAACTTTATTCGTCTTTACGGAGGGATAATATGACATTGTATTATAAGCCACATTTTGTTTATTCATTCGTCTGTTGATGGACACTTCAACTGTGTCCACCTTTTGGGTATTGTGGGCTGTGTCCATGTTTTGGCAATTGTGAATAATAACTACAATGAACAGTGGTGCGCAAGTATCTTGAGTCCCTGCTTTCAAGTTAAGGAGTGGAATTACTGGGTCATACATTCTATGTTTGACTTTCTGAAGAACTGTCAAACTGCTTTTCACAGAGGCTGTACCATTTTATATTGCCACCTGCAATGCACAAGGATTCCAATTTCTCCTTGCCAACACTCGTTATTTCCTTTTTTTTTTTTAAATAATAACAATCCTAGTGGGTGTGAAGGAGTCCCTGGGTAGTGCAAATGGCTAATGTGCTTGGGTGCTAACCAAAATTGGCTGTTTGAGTTCACTCAGAGGCACCTCAGAAGAAAGAGCTGGCGTCCCACTTCCAAAGATCAGCCATTGAAAGCCCTATGGAGCACAGTTCTACTTTGACACATGGGGGGTCGCCATGAGTTGGAATGGCAACTGGTGGTGGTAGTGGGTGTAAAGTAGTACTTCAGTGTGGTTTTGATTTGCTTTCCTAGTTGATGTGATCATCTTTTCATATGCTTATTGGCCCTTTGTATATCTTCTATGGAGAAATGTCTATTCAAGTCCTTTGCCCATTTTTAAATTGTGTTGTTTGTTTTTGTTGTTGTTGAGTTGTAGGAGTTCTTTATATATTCTGGGTGTTAAATCCTTATCAGATACATGGTCACCCATTCTGTAGTTATTTCTTCATTTTTTTGATGAACAAATTTTTTAATTTTGATGAAGTCCAATTTATTGATTTTTTTTGCTTTTGTTGCTTGTGCTTTTGATTTCATGTCTAAGAAACCATTGTCAAAAATAAACTTTGAAGCTTTATCCCTATGTTTTCTTCTAAGAGTTTTATGACTTTAGGTCTTATATTTAAGTTAATTTTGAGTTAATTTTCATAGTGTGAAGTATGGGTCCAACTTCATTCTTTTGCATGTGAGATACAGTTGTCCCAGCACCATTTGTTGAACTTGACACACTTCCCCCTTGTGGATGTGGCATGCTTGTTGAAGATCAGCTGGCCATAGATAAATAAACATAGGTTTATTTCTGTACTCAGAGTTCTATTCCATTGGTATACATGTCTGTCCTTACACCAGTACCACACTGTTTTGATTACCACAGCTTCCTAGTATGTTTTGAGTCAGAATCGACTTAATGGCAATGGGTTTGGTTTTGGTATAGTACCTTTTGAAATCAGGAGGTGGGAGTCCTCCTACTTTGTTCTTTTTCAAGATCATTTTGTCTATCTGAGACATCTCACAATTTCATATGAATTTGAAGACCAACTTTTCCATTTCCACAAAAAAGGCTGTCGGAATTTTGACAGGGATTGTGTTGAATCTGTAGGTCACTTTGGGTAGTACTGACAGTTCACAATACTAGCTTTTACAATCCATAAACACAGGTTGTCTTTTCATTTATTTAGGTCTTCTCAAATTTCTTCCAGCAATGTTTCATAATTTTAAATGTTCAAGTCTTTCACCTCTTTGGTTAAATTTATTCCTAGGTATTTTATTCTTTTAGATGCTGTTGTAAATGGAGTTGTTTTTCTTAATTTCATTTTCAGATTGCTCATTGCTGGTATATAGAAACACAACTGACTTTGGTGTGTTGATTTTATACCCTGCAATTTGCTGAATTCATTTATTAACTCTAGTAGCTTTCTGGTAGATTCTTTGGGATTTTCAATATATAGGATCACATCATCTGCAAATAGAGATAGTTTTACTTCTTCCTTTCTGATTTGGATGCCTTTTATTCCTTTTTCTTGCCTAATTGCTCTCAATAGAACTTCCAGTACAATGTTGAATGGTATTGATGAAAGCAGACATCCTTGTCTTGGTCTTGATCTTAGGGGTAAAAGCTTTCAGTCTTTCAACATTGTGTTAGCTATGGGTTTTTCATAAATTCCCTTTGTCATATTGAGAAATTCCCCTTCTATTCATAGTTTGGTGTTTTCATCTTGAAAGAGTGTTGAATTTTGTCAGATGCCTTTTCTGCATCAATTGAGATGGTCGTGTCGTTGTTTTACTTTGTTCTGACAATGTGGTGTATTAAATTGATTGATTTTCTTATATTGAACCACCCTTGCATTCCCAGGATAACTCCCGCTTGGTCATGGTGTATAATTCTTTTAGTATGACATTACATTCGGTTTGCTAGTATTTTGTTGAGGATTTTTGTAACTATGTCTCATAAGGAATGTTGGTCTGTAGTTTGCTTGTGATGTTTGTATCTGGTTTTGGTGCCAGGGTAATGCTGGCCTCATAGGAAGTATTCCCTTCTCTTCTATTTTTTGGAAGCATTTGAGAAGGACTTCTTCTTTAAATGTTTGGTGGAATTCACTAGTAAAGTCGTCTGGTCCTGAAGTTTTCTTCATTGGGAGGTTTTTGATTACTGATTCAATCTATTCACTTGTTATATGTCTGTTCTTCCTATTTCTTCTTGAATCAATTAGGTAGTTTTTCTGTTTCTAGGAGTTTGTACATTTCGTCTAGGTTATGTAATTTATTGGCATACAGTTGTTCATAGTATTCTTTTATAATTCTTTTTATTTCTTTAGGGTCAGTAGTTTAAAGTTTCTGATTTTTGTTAACTGTATCTTCTCTGTCCTTCTCCAGCTAAAATTTTGTCAATTTTATGGATCTTTTCAAAGAACCAATTTTTTGCTTTGTTAATTCTCTTTGTTTTTCTATTCTCTACTTCATTTATCTCTGCTATAATATTAATTATTTCTTTCCTTCTGGTAGTTTTGGGCTCAGTTTGCTCATCTTTTTCTGATTCCCCAAGGTGTAAAGTTAGGTTATTGATTTTAGATCTTTCTTCTTTTTCGGTGTAGGTGTTTACAGCTATAAATGTCACTCTGAGCAGTGCTTTCACTGTATCCTATGTCTTAGAATGTTGTGCTTTCTTTTTCATTTCTTTCTAAGTATTTTCTAATTTATTTTACGATTTGTTCTTTGACTCACTGATTGTTTAATAGTGAGTTCTTTAATTTCCACATATTTGTGTATTTTCCAGTTTTCCTTCTGTTATTGACTTCTAGTTTCATTCCATTGTTGTTGGAGAAGATATTTTGTATGATTTGAGTCTTTTTAAATATGAGACTTGTTTGTGACCCAGTATATGGTCTATCCTGGAGAATGATCCATGTGCACTGGAGAAGAATGCGTATTCTGCTATTATTGGGTGGAGTGTTCTAACGGGGAGAGGGCAAAAAAATGTAGAAGGTGCACATTATTTGCATAAAAATATGGTATGTCTCTTAAGTCTAGTTGGTTTATGGTGTTGTTCAAATCCTCTGTTTCTTTATTGATCTTCTGTCTAGATGTTCTACGCATTACTGAAAGTGGTGTATTGACGTCTGAGCTGTGATAGTAAAACTATTTCTCTTTTCAATTCTGTCAATGTTTGCTTCATATATTCTGGGGACTCTGTTGTTAGGTGCATGTGTATAATATATTACCTATTCTTAATGAATTGAACAGTTTATTATTATATAATGTCCATCTTTGTCACTTGTAACAGATTTTTACCTAAAATTAATGTCTGTTTTGTCTGATATTAATATAGCCACCCCAGCTCTCTTTTGGTATTTGCATGGAATACTTTTTTCCATCCTTTTACTTTCAGCCTATTTTTGACTTGGATCTAAAGTGGGTCTCTTGTAGACAGCATATAATTGGATCACGTTTTCTTACCCATTCTGCTAATCTCTGCCTTTTGATTGGAGATTTTAATCTGTTTACACTTAATGTAATTACTAATAAGGAAAGACTTCTGTCATTTTGCTATGTGTTTTCTGTGTGCCTTGTACCTTTTTCCCCTCATTTCTTCCAATACTGCCTACTTTTGTGTTTAGTTGATTTTTTATAGTAAACCATTTTGATTCTCTTGTATCCTCATATTTTTTTTAGATAATTTCTTTGTGATTACCATAGGGATTTCATTTAACATCCTAAATTTATAACAATCTTGTTTAAATTGATACCAATTTAACTTCAATAGCATGCAGAAACTATCCCTATACTGCTCCTCCCCTCTTTATGTTGTTGTTGTCACAAATTATATCTTTATATATTGTGTGCCCATAACATAAACTTGTAATTATTTTTATGCATTTGTCTTTTACATCATGTAGAACATAACAAGTAAGAGTTAAAACCAAAATTACCATAAACCTGGCCTTTGTATTTATCCATAAAGTTACCTTTACTGGAGTTTTTTTTTTTTTTTCCCCCCTTCTTATGGCTTTGAGTTATTATCTGGTGTTCTTTATTTCCACCTGAAAGGCACCCTTTAGCATTTCTTGTAGCACAGGTCTTGTGGTAAGAAACTCCCTCAGTTTTTGTTTATCTGGGAATGTCTTAATTTTGCCTTCATTTTTGAAGGACAGTTTTGCCAGTATAGAATTATTTGTTGACTGCTCTTTTCTTTCAGCCCTGTAAATATGTCATTCTACTGCCTTCTGGCCTTCATGGTTTCTGAGGAGAAATTGGTGTTTACTCTTATTGAGGATCCCTTGTATATGATGATTTGCTTCTGTCTTGCTGCTTTCAAGATTCTCTCTTTATCTTTGGTTTTTGAGAGTTTGATTATAAATTGTCTCAGTGTAGATATCTTTGGGTTTATCCTACTTGAAGTTCATTGAACTCCTTGGATGTGTAGATTCATGTCTTTTGTCAAATTTGTGAAGTTTTTGGCTATTATTTCTTCAAATATTCTTTCTGCCCCTTTCTCTTTTCTCCTTCTGGGACTCCCATTATGCTTATGTTGGTCTGCTTGATGGTGACCCACAAGTCCTTTAGGCCCTGTTCACTCTTCTTCACGCTTTTTTCTCCTCAGACTTGATAATATCATATTTTATCTTCAAATTCATTGATTCTTTCTTCTGCCAGCTCAAATCTGCTGTTTAATCTCTCCAGTGAATTTTTCATTTTAGTTGTTTTGTACTTTTCAGCTTGAATATTTGTTTGGTTCTTTTTTTATATAATTTTATCTCTTTATCAATTTTCTCATTTTGTTCATGCATAGTTTTCCTGATTTCCTTTAGCTCTTTGTGCTTATTAAATACTGTTGTTTTAAAGTCTTTGTCTATTAAGGCCACTATCTGGGCTTCCACAGGGATGGTTTCTGTCACTTTATTTTGTTCTTTTACATGAGCTAGTCTTTCCTATTTCTTTGTATGCCTTGTGATTGTTTGTTGAAAATGGGACATCTGATTATTATAATGAACCAGATTCTTCCCCTTCCCCACGACTTGCTGGTGTTTGTTTGTTTGTTTGTTTCTTAATTGTTGAAGGCTATAGTCATCTGTTTAGTGACTTCCTTTTTTTGCAAAGACTGCCTTCATAACATGTGTGGATTCATAAACATGTTTTGTACCTTGTATTCAGGTATTCAGCTAGTGTTTTGGCAGAGATTTCCTTGAATGCCAGGGTTGAGGGGGCTCTCATAGTCTCCACAAATTGTCTCTGTGCTCCTTCAACACTTAGCTAGGTTTGTCCTGAGCCTAGGGATCAGCCCAAGGTAAGAGTGTAATGTTTCCTCAGGTAGTTTATGAGCATGTGTCTTGCCCTGGACATGTGTGTGTGTCTTTCTCAATTTCCCCTTACACATGGTTCTTTAGAAAGCCTTAATTTCCAAAAGAAACTCTTCCCTTAGCCTTTCCTTCCAGTCTTCTGGTGCCTACTGTATGCCTTAATCGCACTGGTTAGCCCAGACAGCTACAGGCAGTAGTCCACAAACTCTGTCCTGCATGAACTCTGAAACAGACCAAACCAAGATGAGAGCCTTGCTTCAGTCCTTTAGCAGCCCTGACACAGATTAGGACAGACACACAGTTATTTGCAAATAAAATCTTTTCTGCTCCTTCTAAGCCAGAGACCAGGCTCCCTTTCTGGGAGTGCAGTTCACTGCTGCTTTAAGATGACCACACTGAGCTGGCAAGATGGTGGAGCATATAGAAAACCAAAGCTTTCCTACATTCAAGTGTCACCTTTTGCTTATTTCAGCATTTGCTTAGTTGCTAGAGCCCTGGTTACACAGTGGTTAAGAGTTTGGCTGCTAACCAAAAGGTCAGCAGTTCAAATCCACCAGCCACTTCTTGGAAATGCTATGGGGCAGCTCTACTCTGTCCTATAGAGTTGGTATGAGTTGGAATTGGCTTGACAGCAGTTGGTTGGGTTTTGTTTTTGTTTGTTTCCCCTTAACTGATTTCCAGAGTTCTGACAAAGTTGGTTCTGCCAGTTTCTGTTTGTATATTTTGGTGTTTTGTGGAAGGATGGGCACATGCAGCTGCTCACACAGTCATCTTGCTCTAGACCAGTGTGTGTTTTCAATTTAGATAAACTTTTTAAAAAAAAGAACACTATGCTTTAAAGGTCAATCTGGATTGCAGTGTGTAGATGTAGCTTATTCTTTCTTACTGCTGCACAGGTTCCAAGTGCTTATCACCATATTTTATGTACCAGTTCCATTATAATGGACACCTATGATGAAATGCAATTGAAAATGAACACTTGAACTCCTGGGTGGGGGCTAGATTGGATGGGAACAAGAATGAAACTGAGGAAGCCACTTAGACCATGGATTGCAGCACTCCTCATGAGAGCTGAGAGCATAGTGGCTTAGACTAAGGGTCATCATCCACGTGGATTTTGAAGTACTACAGAAGCATAGTGGACTTCAGTGTGGAGAGGAAAACAATAAGCCAGACACCAAATGCCAAAGTCCTTAATGAAAGTGGACAAATGACCAATTGGTTAGAACATAACAGAAGTGAGGAGGCGTAGAGGGTGGTAGAGCTGGATGGCATGGACTTCAATGGAATAGAGTTTTACCTGAAGAGAAATGGTTAGAAGTTTGAGAAGTGGAGCCAGAGGCACAGGAGACATGGCCTTTTCCAGAGAGAGCCAGGCTTCTGTCCAGGCAAGAGGTAGAAAAGGTATTCTGTGATGATGTTGAGGGGTGAGGATAGTTAGTTTGCCATGGAAAGGGTGCAGGTGGAACCGGGTGAGAGGAAAGCCATGCAGGGCAGCCTATGGCAAAAGTGAAATGGAAGAACAGGGATAGTTCAGGTGACAAAGAGGCTTGCTTGTTAGGTGGTGACTATGGAAGAAAAATATGGAAGAAGACAGGGTTAAATCTCCAATGAGACAAGTGATCCCATAGTTCCACTGGGTACCTTGGTGACCCAGGTGGAGCATCCAGAAGTGGGGGGGGTGGTCTGCTGCCTCTGCCCAGTGTTTTCACGCCTGGGCAAAGCTCAGGTGAGTATGTATGTATTGGGGGGGTGGCATGGAGGGGAGGTGTGTGGACAGTAGATAGGTTGGTGAGTTTAGTCTGAGCCAGAAATATCCTAAGAAGTGGTGGACAGGACCCCTAGCTATGGGAAGCTAAGATTTTAAGCAGAAGGATGTCCTGGACACACTCAGGGAGGCAGCCTCGGTGGCGATGGGAGAGAATGAGTCAGAAGAGCTTGTTCTGAGAGTAAGGAGCTTATTCTGAGAATGAGGAGCCCTTCACAGCCCACAGGCAACCTTACGTCTCAGGCGTCCTTCCCTACTCTCTCCCTCTCCTCCGAACTGTTGCAGTCAAGTGGATTCCGACCCTACAGGACAGAGTAGAACTGCCCTATAGGGTTCCCAAGGATCTGGTGGATTCCAACTGCCGGACGTTTCGGCTGGCAGCTGATCTCTTAGCCACTGCACCACCAGGGCTCCCCATCCCCACCGGGCGTTGAGAAGTCATAGCCCCGTTCCCCTCCCAGGCTCCAGTCCTGTCCCAATCCCACCTATCCTTGCTCAGGCAAACCAGCTCTCGGGAACGAGGGGCCGGCTCGGCCGGGATGGCCGCCCTGGCTCAGGACATCCGCGCAGAGCTCTCCCGACAGAAGCTGGACCACGTGTGGACTGATACACACTACGTGGGGTTGCAGTTCCCGGACCCGTGAGTGCCAAGAGGCGGGAGAGTGGGCCGGTGGCGGGGGGCAGCAGGGGGCGGGGCGCTCACTACCCCCGCTCCTCAGGGATCACCCCAACACCCTGCACTGGGTCAATGAGTCCGGGAGGGCCGGGGAGCAGCTGCCGCTGGAGGACCCCGAAGTCTATTGTCCCTACAGCGCCACGGGCAACGCCACGGTGAGCGCTTCCTGCCCCACCCCCGGAATGCGGGCTGCTCTCGCCCTTTACCTGGTGCGGGGCAAGGGACGCGGTGAGCGCGCCTCAGCCATCCCTTCATCCCCAGGGAGAGCTGGTGTACGCCCACTACGGGCGGCTGGAGGACCTGCAGGACCTGCAGGCCAGGGGCGTGGAGCCGGCGGGGCGCCTCCTGCTGGTGCGCGTGGGGATGATCAGCTTTGCCCAGAAGGTGAGGGTCCTGGGACCGGGGATGATGAGGAGCGAGGAGGGTGTAGGCCGGAGGAACCAGAAGGTAAGGGCAAACGGGAAGCATCTAGAAGACCGAGAGAATGAGAAAGGAAAGAACCAAGTGGATTGTAAGAAAATGTTGGCAGAGAACAGCAAAATCAGGAGGTCCTGGGAGTCAGGTGGGGTGTGGGGAAGAGAACACTGGACAACTGTGGGGGGCTGCCAAGGCACTGCAGGCAGGTGGGGAGGCCAGTCAAGAGGATGAGCACACTCTTTCTCCAGGAGAACTGTGGGAGCCACAGTTGCAGATCAAAGGCCCTCCCATTTCACTTTACTCCTTTCTCCTGCCCTTATAAATCTGTCTTCTCTGGAGAAAGAATTCTATGGCCACCTCCCTTTGCCAGGTGGCCACTGCCCAGGACTTTGGGGCCCGAGGAGTGCTCATATACCCTGACCCAGCAGACCTCTCCCCGGACACACACAAGCTAGGCCTGTCCAGCCACCGGGCTGTGTATGGACATGTGAGTCTGGGGGTCCCAGGGCGGCACCTCCTTGCCTTCGTCAGGGCTGGCACGCTACTCTCCCAGGAACTCAGGCCACAGTTGCAGTGTGGGTACCCCTCTCCCTACAGGTGCACATGGGAACTGGGGACCCCTACACGCCTGGCTTCCCCTCCTTCAATCAAACCCAGTTTCCTCCAGTCCAGTCCTCTGGCCTCCCCAGAATCCCAGCCCAGCCCATCAGTGCAGACATTGCCTCCCGCTTGCTGAGGTGAGGGGTGTCTGGGGCCCAGGAGAGGAGGAGGCAGAGAGGGAGGCTGCAGCTAGCCCATAGAGTGACTTGGGGTGAACTAGAAAAAGGTGACCCTTCCTCTGGCGGACACAGCCTCTGGCCAGGGCCCACAGTTTGGTGAGTGGAGACCCAGCTGGATCTCAGTCACAGACCCTACTTCTATTTGGCACTCTTGAGTAGGACGCAACCTGCACAACTGTTTGGGACCCTGGCTGCACGGCTCCCTCTGCAGAGGCAGAGACCTGGAGGAGAGGGTGGGAAGGAAAGAGCAGAGAAGGGGCTTTGGGCCCTTTGGTGGCCCAGGTCTCTCTGCTACTCCAGATCCTTTCTGCCACACCCCTCTACAGGAAGCTTGAAGGTCCTGTGGCCCCCCAGGAATGGCAGGGACACCTCCCAGAGTCCCCTTATCACTTGGGCCCCGGGCCGGGCCTCCACCTAAGTGTCAACAACCGCAGGGCGGCCACCCCCATCAGCAACATCTTTGGCTGCATTGAGGGCCGCTCCGAGCCAGGTGTGCTCCCTTGACCTGCATCACCCACAACCTGAGAGAAGTAACTGTTCATAAGCTCCCCGCCCCCCCCCCCAAAGATAGGGTTGTGCAAGGCCCAGGGGAGGGCAGGAATGGTGCCCAGGGGACGGGAGGGCAGCTTTGACTGGAGGGTGCAGCAGGCGTTAGTAGGGAAGAAGGCTGGCAAGTTGGGACTGGGACTGATGGGAGTGGCAGTGAGGAGACCTCCCAGTTCACCCTGTCCTCAGGTTGAATGGGCAGTCTTCCACAGTAGCAAGTTCCCCTGGCACTGGAGGTAAACAAGCATAAGGTGGATGATGTTATAGCAGAGACTCAAGTATGAAAGGAGGTCAAATTGGATAGATGGCCCTTTCAAGCATCACCAGATGTGGACAGCAGTGGGGAATCGAAGGTTCTTTAGAAGGAGAGCAGGGTGATGGGAGCAGCCCTTCAGGAAGAAGAGTGTGGCACCTATTAGTGGTGAGGGAGAGGCGCGGGGAGGCTCAGATGAGGATGCTGGTGGAGGGTGGGGTGGAGAGGGATTTAAAATCTGTCAGGACCTGGTGACCAGTGGGACATGGCTGACCAGGGAGGGAATGACTCCAGGCATCCCGCTGATGGAGCAGGCTGTTCAGGGAGGGTCAAGGGAAGAAGGGGCAGGTTTCATTAGGGACTGCAGGGCTGGGGTTGCAGAGAGATGTCAGGGGCTGAGTGATGGAGATTGGTCGAGGGCCAGGAGAGCTGGAGGCACCTGCCCCCCTAGCGCGGAAGGAGAAGTGTTCCGGTACTTACTGCCAGTGTAAGAGGTGGGCCCAAACCATACCTTCCCCCAGATCACTATGTTGTCATCGGGGCCCAGAGGGATGCATGGGGCCCAGGAGCAGCCAAGTCTGCTGTGGGGACGGCCATATTGCTGGAGCTGGTGCGCACCATATCCACCATGGTGAGCAATGGTAAGGTTGGGACCTGGGCTGGGCAGAGGTGGGGCTGTGGTCTGAGCCAGAACTGGGGCAGGATGGCAGTTAGGAACACAGGCTGGAAGAACACCAGCTGGAGCCTCAAACCTGGGCTCCAAACTTGGCTCTCGCATGTTCTGTGTGCCCTGGACAAGTCACTTCACCTCCATTTCTTCATCTAAAAATGAAAGTAATCATAGTATTCCATGGGCCTGAGTGAAGATTAAGCAGGAGAATGTTGGGAGGGAAGGAGGGGCCCCAGGGGACCAGGACAGAGGGAGAACTAAGAGGGCTTTGCTTGGCCCCCAGCTGAACCCATCGTCCCTACCCTCTACCCCTAGGCTTCCGCCCCCGAAGAAGTCTTCTCTTCATTAGCTGGGATGGAGGCGACTTTGGGAGTGTGGGCTCCATGGAATGGCTGGAGGTGATGGCGGGGTCCTGGGCAGGGTAGCAGGGCAGTGGAGAGAGGCTCGTGGGGTTCATTCTCTACTCCCCTTACCCACAGGGCTACCTCAGTGTGCTGCACCTCAAAGCCGTCGTCTACATAAGCCTGGACAATGCAGTGCTGGGTGAGCTAGGGCAGTGCTACCATCTGGACCCCTCCTGCCCACCCCTGTCCCCAGAGGCCAAATCCTGAGCTGGGCTTATTCCTCCCTCTCTTCAGGGGATGATAGGTTCCATGCCAAGACCAGCCCCCTTCTGACCAGCCTCATCCAGAATATCCTGAAGCAGGCAAGAGCTAGGCACGCTGGGAGCAGGGGAGGCAATGGGAGAAGGGAAGCTGGTGAGAGCTCAGCCTGACCTGTGCCCCCACCCTGCCCCCAGGTGGACTCTCCTAACCGCAGTGGGCAGACCCTTTATGAGCAGGTGGTGTTCACCAACACCAGCTGGGATGCTGAGGTGTAAGTGGGGGTGAGAGAGGCTGAGGTGGTGGGGTGAGGGAAGCCTGAGCCCACCGGCCCCCCTAACCTGCCTACTCTCAGGATCCGGCCCCTGCCCATGGACAGCAGTGCCTATTCCTTCACCGCCTTTGCGGGGGTTCCTGCCGTTGAGTTTTCCTTCATGGAGGTGAGGCTTCCTGGCCCCCGCCCCAGAAGGCCAGGCAGTCAGCCTGCCTCTACCGTGCCCCTGCCCAGCCCTGGCTCTGTTACCGCAGGATGACCAGACGTATCCGTTCCTGCACACAAAAGATGACACATATGAGAACCTGCACGCGGCGCTGCGAGGCCGCCTGCCTGCCGTGGCCCGGACTGTGGCCCTGCTCGCGGGGCAGCTCCTCATCCGGCTCAGCCACGATCATCTGCTGCCCCTCGACTTCGGCTGCTACGGGGACGTCGTCCTCAGCCACATCGGCAGCCTCAACGAGTTCTCTGGGGACCTAAAGGTCCAAGATGCCAAGCAGCTCCCCACCTCTGGGGGTGGGGGGCGCTATATCCCATTAAAATGCTGTTTAGGCCATGGGGTCTGGCCCCTCCTCACCTCAACCCCTGCAGTCTTGGTCCCCTTGGCAACCTGGCCCCTTTACCCCGGGCCCCAGGCACCTAAGCCCCTAGGGCTCCGCAGGTACCCTCCCAGGCCCCGGGATTTGTCCTCCCCAACCCCCCAGGTCCAGGGTCTTGTTCTCCTCTACCCTCAGTTCTTCCCCAGCACTCTGCGCCCCTATCCTCCCGTCTCCTGCCAGCCCCGGGGTCCCAGCCTCGTCCCACAACGGCTTGACCCCCATCCTAGCCCGGGGTCCTGGCCCGTCTCCGCCAGGCCCTAGCTGCCTGCCCCAGCCCGCGCCTCCGTCCTCAGGCTCGCGGGCTGACGCTGCAGTGGGTGTACTCGGCGCGGGGAGACTACATCCGGGCGGCGGAGAAGCTGCGGAAGGAGATCTACAGCTCGGAGGAGAGCGACGAGAGGCTGACGCGCATGTACAACGTGCGCATCATGCGGGTGAGGCCCCGCCCCACGCCCCCTGCACCCAGCTCCCTGCCGCCCCGCCTCTCGGCCCCCATGGGACCCCTCTGCTTGCGTCCTCACGTTGCAGGCTGTCTTGGGGCTGGGCTTTTGGGGCCCTGGCGCGACCTGGTCTCTGTTCGCCCAGCCTTCTTTTCCTGCCTGATACTTTTGTCGAAGGGACGCTGCAGACTGACTGGTCCCTGTCCTCGGGGCTCGCCTAGTCCTAGACACAATACTCTCAGACTGGCCAGGCTGGGAGGACCTTAGCGGCCACTGAGGCAGCCCCTCAAAGCGAGGAAATGAGGGGGCAAGCCTCTTAGCCACCGTCACCTGGCCAGAGGGAAGCAAAACTGGGATGCCCCCCACCACACACACATCCCCCTGCTGCCCCCCCCCCGGAGAGAAAAAGCGTGTACTCAATGTTCCACAGTACAAAAGGCTCGAGGTGCAAAGGGCTAAAGAAATTCAGAGAATGGAGAGCTTTTTCCCCTCTAGCACTGAAATGGGTGAAATCCAGAAGGGCTGCCAGGAGGAGGTGTCATCTGAAAGTTGTACTCGATTTTATTCCCTGGCCTAGCTCTTCGGCTTAATTTTGGATACTTTGCAGTCCCCACTGCATCTCCAGTTACACGGCTCATCTTCCATTCCCTCACCCCATGAATTCAACTTGTCAAACCTTTGATCTTGGGAAATGGGTGGTAAGGACTGGGGGCCTGAGAAAAGGCCTATGATGCAAAATTTTTAACAGGACTGCCCTCAGTGAGTGTGGGGTCACTCATGGTACAGAACACCCTGTAAATACACGCAGGGAACCCATAGCGTACACACTGAGCCCCCATGCACACACGCCCACACAGTTTTCAGAGCAAACATGTCTGTCCCTTGCAGGTTCATGTTCTTTTTCCCACTTGCTTTTTCTTACTTATGCACCTGCCTCTCTCCCTTGCCATCATTCATTCCTTCTTTCTATTTAGAAATCTGTCCATCTTGCTCTTTCTTCCTTACTCTTTTCTCCTGGTCTCTGTCATTCTCCTCAGTCTCCTCTTCCTCCCCTCCTTCCTGATCTCTCCTCTTTTTCCCTTTCCTTTGCCCCCTCTGCTGAGCTATGTGCAGGGCTTTGAACCTGTTCATTGGAGCTTAAACCGCTGCTGAGAATTCGCATTTCTAACAAGTTCCCAGGAGTTGCTAATGCTGCTGGTTAGAGACCAATTCTGAGAACCACTGGTAGGGCAACAAAAATCCATTGCCACTGAGGCAATTCCGACTCATAGTGACCCTGTAGGACAGAGTAGAACTGCTGTAAATCTTTACAGAAGCAGACTGCCACGTCTTTCTCCCAAGGAGTGGCTGGTGGATTCAAACCATTGACCTTTCCGTTGACAGATGAGCACTTTAACCACTGTGCCACCAAGGCCCCTACTAGTAGAGCAGTGGTTCTCAAAATTTATTATACGTAAGCATCACCTGGGGATCTCATTGAACTGCAGATTCTGATTCAGTTTATCTGGGATGGAAATGAAATTCTCAGCAGAGGTTCCAACTGGAATGAATTGGTTCAATGCCCTGGCTGTGTTTGACCCTGGGGTGAGAAAAGGGATGGGGCATGTTTCATTCTTATTCATAGACCTTGGTTTAACCTCTCCTGTGTAACCCCAGAAACACAAAAAGACACCCCCCCTCCCCAGCTACCTTCCAAAGGGACTAAAGGATCAGACCCAGGGAACTTCATGGTTCTGGACCAGGAGTTGGCAAACTAGAAGCCTGCAGGCAAAATTCAGCCTGCTACCTGTTTTTGTAAATAAAGTTCTATTGCAAAACACAGCCATGCTCAGTGGTTTACATATTGTCCATGGCTGACTTTTGTACTGCAGTGGCAAGGTCGCCACAAAAATCACATGACTCGCAAAGCCCCACATATTTACTATCTGGTCCATCACAGAAGAAGTTTGCTGACCCCTGTTTTAGGCCATGACTTGGCATTGAAGAACAGACAACTTGGGTTGGTGTGGAGAAAGGAGGACTTTCCAGGGCAGAGAGGCCCAAAATAAGGGTGTGGCAGTGAAACAGGCCTGGCTTTCATGGTGCAGTGGTTAAGAGCTGCGGCTGCTAACCAAAAGTTCGAATCTACCAGCTGCTCCTTGGAAACCCTAAGGTTCTACTCTGTCTGTAGGGTTAGTATAAGTCAGAATTGACTCTACAGCAATGAGGTTTTCCTTGGGAGCAGGGTGTGGACCAGCAGAGCCAGAACAGAGGTCCTGCGGAGAAGCAGAGGGAGGCACCAAATGAGTTAGGAATCAACTGTGGAGAGCCTTAAGTGCCAGGGTCAGAGGTTTGGATTTTTAGGATTTGGACATCAAGAAAATGAGGAAGGTTTCTGAGCATGGAAGTGATGTAGCAAAGTGGAGTTTTAGGAAGGATTTTGGCTGGAGTGTAGATGGCCTGAAGATGGAAGTTAATGTGGTAAGGGTGGCAGCAGATATCTGTAGGAGGGAACCAGACTGATGTGAGGCATTTGGAAGGAGAAATGGACAGACTGGATGTTGGAGGAAGAGGAGGAGGCTGCCGTTTGTTAAGGGTCTGCCACGTGCCAAGTGCTTTGCTTCATTTTCTCTGATCCACTCACTGCTGTAGAGTCGATTCCGACTCATAGAGACAGAGTAGAACTGCCCCATAGGGTTTCCAAAGCTGTAAATTTTTATGGAAACAGATTGCCACATCTTCCTTTCGCGGAGTGGCTGGTGGGTTTGAACCGCTGACCTTTCGGTTAGCAACTGAGTGCTTAACCACTGTGGCACCAAGACTCCTTTTCTCTCATAGTCTTCCCTAAAATCCTGTGAGATTGCTAGTACTGTATCCAGACACTAAGGCCACATAGTAAGTGGTGGAGCTGAAATTAAAACCAGGCAGGCTGACCCCAAAGCCTGTGTCACCCTACTTCCACCTTTGAGGCGAGAGCCTGACAGCTGGGGATGGCCCTGGTACTCAGAGGGAATGTGGGAGTGGGACTCAGGAGGTTGGTGCTGGTGTGTAGGGGGTTATTATGTCCAGGTTCCCCACCCTCCCTGGGCCCGGTGGGCTGAGCGATGGAGACTGCTGGAGGGCAGGATTCCAGTGGATGATATGGCGAATAGACTTGGGAACTGTTCCCACAGAGGTCAGAGTTGAAGCCAAGGGACATGAATGAGCTCTGTGTGGCATTAAAATCTTCTTTGGGTCTTACAGAGATACGAATGGGTGAGACCACCTCTAGCAAGCCTGATTCTGCTGGAGTCATGGCAGGCAATAATTTAAAAATCTTCCCCAGGTGATTCAAATATACAGCCAGGTTTGAAAACCACTGGACTGTAGGCAAAGAGAAGAGCAGAGGGTGAAGGTCACCCCTTCAGACCTGCCCACAGTAGGGAGCAGAAGGAACCAGAGAGGCTGGCAGAAATGGGGGAGGAGAACTAGACCAGTAGTGAGGCAATCTCAGGCAAGGCAGAACAGCATCTGAGTCAGAGGGTGGCTGTCCCATTGACCTTTGACTCCGGGCTGTAGGGGTTGGCGGAGGTGGTGTGTAGAGGAGTGGTATCAAGAAGAGGAACAGCAGGACAATAGATTATTATTTGAGGCTTTTAGCAGGGAAGTGACTGAGCCAAGAAGGAAGGCTGAGGAGACCCAGATGCAGGCATGGAAGCTCTAGAGATAGAAAAGGATAGAACTCAAAACAGCTGAAGGGTGCATTCCGCTCAGATATTGGTGATGTCACAGAATGGTCATTCCCTGATTGGGTAACCAAAGGGAGGTGGGACTTAGGGAAGCTGCTGAACAATATTAAGTACTTAAAACCAGTAACCGGTTGTCGTGGAGTCAATTCCAACTCATGGGGAGCCCATGTGTGTCAAAGTAAAACTATGCTCCACAGGGGTTTTTTTTTTTTAATAACTTTTATTAAGCTTCAAGTGAACGTTTACAAATCCAATCAGTCTGTCACATATAAGTTTACATACATCTCACTCCCTGCTCCCACTTGCTCTCCCCCTCTTGAGTCAGCCCTTTCAGTCTCTCTTTTCTTGACAATTTTGCCTGCTTCCCTCTCTCTCTATCCTCCCATCCCCCCTCCAGACAAGAGTTGCCAACACAATCTCAAGTGTCCACCTGATATAATTAGCTCACTCTTCATCAGCGTCTCTCTCCCACCCACTGACCAGTCCCTTTCATTTCTGAAGAGTTGTCTTCGGGGATGGTTCCTGTCCTGTGTCAACAGAAGGTCTGGGGAGCATGGCCGCCGGGATTCCTCCAGTCTCAGTCAGACCATTAAGTTTGGTCTTTTTATGAGAATTTGGGGTCTGTATCCCACTGATCTCCTGCTCCCTCAGGGGTCCTCTGCTGTGCTCCCTGTCAGGGCAGTCATCGATTGTGGCCGGGCACCAACTAGTTCTTCTGGTCTCAGGATGATGTAGGTCTCTGGTTCATGTGGCCCTTTCTGTCTCTTGGGCTCTTAGTTGTCGTGTGGCCTTGGTGTTCTTCATTTTCCTTTGCTCCAGGTGGGTTGAGACCAATTGATGCATCTTAGATGGCCGCTTGTTAGCATTTAAGACCCCAGACACCACATTTCAAAGTGGGATGCAGAATGATTTCATAATAGAATTATTTTGCCAATTGACTTAGAAGTCCCCGCAAACCATGTTCCCCAGACCCCCGCACTTGCTCCGCTGACCTTTGAAGCATTCATTTTATCCCGGAAACTTCTTTGCTTTTGGTCCAGTCCAATTGAGCTGACCTTCCATGTATTGAGTGTTGTCTTTCCCTTCACCTAAAGCAGTTCTTATCTACTGATTAATCAATAAAAACCCTCTCCCTCCCTCCCTCCCTCCCCCCTTCGTAACCACAAAAGTATGTGTTCTTCTCAGGTTTACTATTTCTCAAGATCTTATAATAGTGGTCTTATACAATATTTGTCCTTTTGCCTCTGACTAATTTCGCTCAGCATAATGCCTTCCAGGTTCCTCCATGTTATGAAATGTTTCACAGATTCGTCACTGTTCTTTATCGATGCGTAGTATTCCGTTGTGTGAATATACCACAATTTATTTACCCATTCATCTGTTGATGGACACCTTGGTTGCTTCCAACTTTTTGCTATTGTAAACAGAGCTGCAATAAACATGGGTGTGCATATATCTGTTTGTATGAAGGCTCTTGTATCTCTAGGGTATATTCCTAGGAGTGGGATTTCTGGGTTGTATGGTAGTTCTATTTCTAACTGTTTAAGATAACGCCAGATAGATTTCCAAAGTGGTTGTACCATTTTACATTCCCACCAGCAGTGTATGAGAGTTCCAATCTCTCCGCAGCCTCTCCAACATTTATTATTTTGTGTTTTTTGGATTAATGCCAGCCTTGCTGGTGTGAGATGGAATCTCATCGTAGTTTTAATTTGCATTTCTCTAATGGCTAATGATCGAGAGCATTTTCTCATGTATCTGTTGGCTGTCTGAATATCTTCTTTAGTGAAATGTGTGTTCATATCCTTTGCCCACTTCTTGATTGGGTTGTTTGTCTTTTTCTGGTTGAGTTTTGACCGAATCATGTAGATTTTAGAGATCAGGCGCTGGTCGGAGATGTCATAGCTGAAAATTCTTTCCCAATCTGTAGGTGGTCTTTTTACTCTTTTGGAGAAGTCTTTAGATGAGCATAGGTGTTTGATTTTTAGGAGCTCCCAGTTATTGGGTTTCTCTTCATCATTTTTGGTAATGTTTTGTATTCTGTTTATACCTTGTATTAGGGCTCCTAGGGTTGTCCCAATTTTTTCTTCCATGATCTTTATCGTTTTAGTCTTTATGTTTAGGTCTTTGATCCACTTGGAGTTAGTTTTTGTGCATGGTGTGAGGTATGGGTCCTGTTTCATTTTTTTGCAAATGGATATCCAGTTATGCCAGCACCATTTGTTTAAAAGGCTATCTTTTCCCCAATTAATTGACACTGGTCCTTTGTCAAATATCAGCTGCTCATACGTGGATGGATCTATGTCTGGGTTCTCAATTCTGTTCCATTGGTCTATGTGTCTGTTGTTGTACCAATACCAGGCTGTTTTGACTACTGTGGCTGTATAATAGGTTCTGAAGTCAGGTAAGGTGAGGCCTCCCACTTTCTTCTTCTTTTTCAGTAGTGCTTTGCTTATCCGGGGCTTCTTTCCCTTCCATATGAAATTGGTGATTTGTTTCTCTATCCCCTTAAAATATGACATTGGAATTTGGATCGGAAGTGCATTAAATGTATAGATGGCTTTTGGTAGAATAGACATTTTTACTATGTTAAGTCTTCCTATCCATGAGCAGGGTATGTTTTTCCACTTAAGCATGTCCTTTTGAATTTCTTGTAGTAGAGCTTTGTAGTTTTCTTTGTATAGGTCTTTTACATCCTTGGTAAGATTTATTCCTAAGTATCTTATCTTCTTGGGGGCTACTGTGAATGGTATTGATTTGGTTATTTCCTCTTCGGTGTTCTTTTTGTTGATGTAGAGGAATCCAAGTGATTTTTGTATGTTTATTTTATAACCTGAGACTCTGCCAAACTCTTCTATTAGTTTCAGTAGTTTTCTGGAGGATTCCTTAGGGTTTTCTGGGTATATAATCATGTCATCTGCAAATAGTGATAACTTTACTTCTTCCTTGCCAATCCGGATACCTTTTATTTCTTTGTCTAGCCTAATTGCCCTGGCTAAGACTTCCAACACGATGTTGAATAAGAGCGGTGATAAAGGGCATCCTTGTCTGGTTCCCGTTCTCAAGGGAAATGCTTTCAGGTTCTCTCCATTTAGAGTGATATTGGCTGTTGGCTTTGCATAGATGCCCTTTATTATGTTGAGGAATTTTCCTTCAATTCCTATTTTGGTAAGAGTTTTTATCATGAATGGGTGTTGGACTTTGTCAAATGCCTTTTCTGCATCAATTGATAAGATCATGTGGTTTTTGTCTTTTGTTTTATTTATGTGATGGATTACATTAATGGTTTTTCTGATATTAAACCAGCCTTGCATACCTGGTATAAATCCCACTTGATCAGGGTGAATTATTTTTTTGATGTGTTGTTGGATTCTATCGGCTAGAATTTTGTTGAGGATTTTTGCATCAATGTTCATGAGGGATATAGGTCTATAATTTTCTTTTTTTGTAATGTCTTTACCTGGTTTTGGTATCAGGGAGATGGTGGCTTCATAGAATGAGTCGGGTAGTATTCCGTCATTTTCTATGCTTTGGAATACCTTTAGTAGTAGTGGTGTTAACTCTTCTCTGAAAGTTTGGTAGAACTCTGCAGTGAAGCCGTCCGGGCCAGGGCTTTTTTTTTGTTGGGAGTTTTTTGATTACCGTTTCAATCTCTTTTTTTGTTATGGGTCTATTTAGTTGTTCTACTTCTGAATGTGTTAGTTTAGGTAGGTAGTGTTTTTCCAGGAATTCATCCATTTCTTCTAGGTTTTCAAATTTGTTAGAGTACAATTTTTCATAATAATCTGAAATGATTCTTTTAATTTCATTTGGTTCTGTTGTGATGTGGTCCTTCTCATTTCTTATTCGGGTTATTTGTTTCCTTTCCTGTATTTCTTTAGTCAGTCTAGCCAATGGTTTATCAATTTTGTTAATTTTTTCAAAGAACCAGCTTTTGGCTTTGTTAATTCTTTCAATTGTTTTTCTGTTCTCTAATTCATTTAGTTCAGCTCTAATTTTTATTATTTGTTTTCTTCTGGTGCCTGATGGATTCTTTTGTTGCTCAGTTTCTATTTGTTCAAGTTGTAGGGACAGTTCTCTGCTTCTGGCTCTTTCTTCTTTTTGTATGTGTGCATTTATTGATATAAATTGGCCTCTGAGCACTGCTTTTGCTGTGTCCCAGAGGTTTTGATAGGAAGTATTTTCATTCTCGTTGCTTTCTATGAATTTCCTTATTCCCTCCTTGATGTCTTCTATAACCCTGTCTTTTTTCAGGAGGGTATTGTTCATTTTCCAAGTATTTGATTTCTTTTCCCTAGTTTTTCTGTTATTGATCTCTAGTTTTATTGCCTTGTGGTCTGAGAAGATGCTTTGTAATATTTCGATGTTTTGGACTCTGCAAAGGTTTGTTTTATGACCTAATATGTGGTCTATTCTAGAGAATGTTCCATGTGCGCTAGAAAAAAAAGTATATTTTGCAGCAGTTGGGTGGAGAGTTCTGTATAAGTCAATGAGGTCAAGTTGGTTGATTGTTGTAATTAGATCTTCCATGTCTCTGTTGAGCTTCTTACTGGATGTCCTGTCCTTCTCCGAAAGTGGTGTGTTGAAGTCTCCTACTATAATTGTGGAGGTATCTATCTCGCTTTTCAATTCTGTTAAAATTTGATTTATGTATCTTGCAGCCCTGTCATTGGGTGCATAAATATTTAATATGGTTATGTCTTCCTGATCAATTGTCCCTTTTATCATTATATAGTGTCCTTCTTTATCCTTTGTGGTGGATTTAAGTCTAAAGTCTATTTTGTCAGAAATTAGTATTGCTACTCCTCTTCTTTTTTGCTTATTGTTTGCTTGATATACTTTTTTCCATCCTTTGAGTTTTAGTTTGTTTGTGTCTCTAAGTCTAAGGTGTGTCTCTTGTAGGCAGCATATAGATGGATCGTGTTTCTTTATCCAGTCTGTGACTCTCTGTCTCTTTATTGGTGCATTTAGTCCATTTACATTCAGGGTAATTATAGATAAATAAGTTTTTAGTGCTGTCATTTTGATGCCTTTTTATGTGTGTTGTTGACAATTTCATTTTTCCACATACTTTTTTGTGCTGAGGCGTTTTTCTTAGTAAATTGTGAGATCCTCATTTTCATAGTGCTTGACTTTATGTTAGTTGAGTCGTTACGTTTTTCTTGGTTTTTATCTTGAGTTATGGAGTTGTTATACCTTTTTGTGGTTACCTTATTATTTACCCCTATTTTTCTAAGTAAAAACCTAACTTGTATTGTTCTATATCGCCTTGTATCACTCTCCATATGGCAGTTCAATGCCTCCTGTATTTAGTCCCTCTTTTTGATTATTGTGATCTTTTACCTATTGACTTCCATGATTCCCTGTTATGTGTATTTTTTTTAATTAATCTTAATTTGTTTGTTTTTGTGATTTCCCTATTTGAGTTGATATCAGGACGTTCTGTTTTGTGACCTTGTGTTGTGCTGATATCTGATATTATTGGTTCTCTGACCAAACAATATCCTTTAGTATTTCTTGTAGCTTTGGTTTGGTTTTTGCAAATTCTCTAAACTTGTGTTTGTCTGTAAATATCTTAATTTCGCCTTCATATTTCGGAGAGAGTTTTGCTGGATATATGATCCTTGGCTGGCAGTTTTTCTCCTTCAGTGTTCTGTATATGTCGTCCCATTCCCTTCTTGCCTGCATGGTTTCTGCTGAGTACTCAGAACATATTCTTATTGATTCTCCCTTGAAGGAAACCTTTCTTTTCTCCCTGGCTGCTTTTAAAATCTTCTGTTTATCTTTGGTTTTGGCGAGTTTGATGATAATATGTCTTGGTGTTTTTCTTTTTGTATCAATCTTAAATGGGGTTCGATGAGCATCTTGGATAGATATCCTTTCGTCTTTCATGATGTCAGGGAAGTTTTGTGTCAGGAGCTCTTCAACTATTTTCTCTGTGTTTTCTGTCCCCCCTCCCTGTTCTGGGACTCCAATCACCCGCAGGTTATCCTTCTTGATAGAGTCCCACATAATTCTTAGGGTTTCTTCATTTTTTTAAATTCTTTTATCTGATTTTTTTTCAGCTATGTTGGTGTTGATTCCCTGGTCCTCCAGATGTCCCAGTCTGCATTCTAATTGCTCGAGTCTGCTCCTCTGACTTCCTAGTGCGTTGTCTAATTCTGTTATTTTATTGTTAATCTTTTGGATTTCTACATGTTGTCTCTCTATGGATTCTTGCAACTTATTAATTTTTCCAGTATATTCTTGAATAATCTTTTTGAGTTCTTCAACAGTTTTATCAGTGTGTTCCTTGGCTTTTTCTGCAGTTATCCTAATTTCATTTGTGATATCATTAAGCATTCTGTAAATTAGTTTTTTATATTCTGTATCTGATAATTCCAAGATTGTATCTTCATTTGGGAAAGATTTTGATTCTTTTGTTTGGGGGGGTTGGAGAAGCTGTCATGGTCTGCTTCTTTAAGTGGTTTGATATGGATTGTTGTCTGCGAGCCATCACTGGGAAACTAGTTTTTCCAGAAAATCCGCTAAAAAAAAAATGCAGTCAGATCTCTATCAGAGTTCTCCCTCTGGCTCAGGCTATTCAGATGTTAATGAAGCCGCCTGGGGAGGGTGGGGGAGGGAACAGAGAGATAGGAGAGTAGCACCTCAGAATATAGCCAGAGTTGCTTGTCTTGCTTGGAATGACTATTATATCTGAGATTCCCGCAGGCGCATCGCCTATGTGTGCTGGCTGTGTGGAGATTGCCCCCGGGGGGTCTGGCCCGCTGGAGTCACGGTCAGATCCTCCGCTTCCAGCCCCACGCCCAGCGTCAAGGCTCCCCTACTGGGACGGTGCACTCTCGACTCCAAAATCAGTCGCTGCCTCCCAGGGACTTCTCGTCCCTCCAGCCGCGTGGCCGTGCCGCCTCCGCGAACCAGTTGGGCCTCCTCCTGGGGTTAGTTCAGATGGGTGAAGCAGCTCCCCGTGCTTGTGCCGTGACCGAGTGTCCCGGCTGGGACGCTGTTCTCCCCGCTCCAATACCAGTCGCTGCCTCCCGGGGACTTCTCCTACCAGCTGAGTCCCACGCCGCCCGCGTGACCCAACTGGGCCCCCTCCCGGGGTTAGTTCAGGGGGGTGGGGCAGCTCTCTGTGCTTGTGCCGTACCTGACTGGTACGCTGGCTCCAGGCTCTGGAAACAATCGCTGCTTCCCTGTATTAGTTCGTTCTCCATCTCTAAATCTGTGTTTGTTGTTCAGGGTTCGTAGATTGTTATGTATGTGATTGATTCACTTGTTTTTCCGTGTCTTTGTTGTAAGAGGGATCCGAGGTAGCGTCTGCCTAGTCCGCCATCTTGGCTCCGCCTCCACAGGGTTTTCTATGGCTGATTTTTCTGAAGTAGATCACCAGGCCTTTATTCCATGGTGCTTCTAGATGGACTTGAACCTCCAACCTTTAAGGTTAGCAGCCGAGCACATTAGCCGTTTGCATCACCCAGGGACTTCACTAGGTGAAAACCCTATGGAGCAGAATTCTATCTTGACACACATTTTATGACTCAACAGCAGTTGGTGCTAGGTGCCGAGTTTGGTTACAAATTGCTAGCAGGAAGTAGGGGTTGTTCAGGCTTTTGCTCTGGGGACAGAGACCCCATCCAACCTGATCTCACTCTTGATGCAGGTGGAGTTCTACTTCCTGTCCCAGTATGTGTCGCCGGCTGACTCCCCATTCCGCCATATCTTCCTGGGCCGTGGAGACCACACGCTTGGTGCCCTGCTGGACCACCTACGGCTGCTTCGAAAGGGTGACTCCAGGGCCCCAGGGGCCTCCTCCCCTGGGGTAGAACCCAGCCTAGGCTTCCAGGAGAGCCGCTTCCGTCGACAGCTGGCCCTGCTCACCTGGACGTTGCAGGGGGCAGCCAACGCACTTGGTGGGGATGTCTGGAACATCGACAACAACTTCTGAGGCCCACCAGGGGCCCCCCATACCCTTGTCCCCATCTGAGATCACATCTTCTCCCCACTTGAGTGATTTTGGGGTGACAGAGGTGTCCACGCACCACCTCTCATTGCTGACCAAGATTCTCACTAGCCTTTTCCTGTCCCTGCACAGCCCAGATCCCAGCACATAGACATGCACACATCCCTGGCTCTGCCAATGTAGGAGTAGGTGAGCAGTGCCTCCCGTAAAGTGATGGTCATACTGTCAACTAATCAAAGAGCAGTATCTGCTCATTCACAGACCCTTCCCCATGCCTTGAGACCAGCCTTGAAGGTTTTGTAGACCCTGGGGTCTGGCCCAGCTGTCAGTAGAAGAGCTTGCTAGACCTTATAGTCAACAGGTGGTCTGTGGTGTGAGAGGCATGGGTTTTGGACTTCAATAAACCACCTGGTGAAATCCTGTTGTCTCTAAGCATCTTTATGCTACCTCTTCACCCTCACCCCCACCCAGTCATCCCTCCTTTGAGACCTAGAGAGGGGCTGGGCAGAAGGGGCCAGAGGGGTATTGTTCAAAATGCTGCATCCATAGGAAAAACTCTGAGCTGTTCCTGTTACCTGAGGAAATAGTGAAAGCCTATTCTCCAAAGAGGTCCCCAAGTGGTGCAAAAGATGTGTGTTCGACTACTAACCTAAGGGTTGGTAGTTCAAATCCACCCAGCAGTGCCATAGAAGAAAGGCTTGGCAATCATTTCCATAATGATTACAGCCAAGAAAACCCGATGGGGCAGCTCTACTCCGTAACGCATGGAGTTGCCATGAGTTGGAATCCAACTTGATGGCAATGGATTTGGTTTTATTCTAAAAAAAAAATGGACTGAAACATACCAGTGATCATGAAGATGACACAGGACTGGGCAACATTTTGTTTTGTTGTACATGGGGCCACCATGATGAGTCAGAGCTGACTCCATGGCAACGAACAACAACAGTCTCCAAAGACCACCCCCATGGAACAGCAGACTGGTTCTGGATCTTCTGCTGGGACCAGTGCCAGCTACATAATTTCCAAGGCCCAATGCAAAATGAAAATATAGGGCCCCTTGTTCAGAAAGCAGGAACAAAGCCCCTTTCTTCCAGTCTCTCAGCTTGTCATGGTGTTTTTTTATTTGCTATGTAATATCGCGCCCCCTCAGGCCTGGAGATGCTCTCACGTGAATGGAGACCCTCACAAGCACCAGGAGTTTTGCCCCACAACTTGGTACACAGAGTGTCTGTGTCCAACCAAGACCCCGACCCCAACCCTGACCCTCCCCGTGCCTGGGCCCAGGCCTCTGCTGGGGAAAGAGGGTAGCAATTATGATCAGGTGAAGGCAGGGGAGCTGGCAGGGAGAACCCATTCACCGGAGGTGGAGAGGCAGCAGAAGGCAGGACTCTTAGCACATACTCCATTGTCCCATAAGACTTCACTTAGAAAGCACAAATTCAAAGACAAAATTATTAAGAATTTCAAGACAACAACTACAGGGCATTAAGCCCCAAGTGCAGATCCCCCTCTGAGCACAGAGCCCCCTGAGACTGAAATGGTCACAAAACCATTAGATGATCCCTACAGGGACATCTCTCCTCGCAGGATCCCCTTTGGTCAATCTTCGTGAAGGTGGAGACGATAAGGTCTGAGTCACATGAAGGCAGGGAATTACAAGTGCTGCTGTTACCACTTTCCTTTAATCATAGGCTCAGGAGGGTGTTTTCCTGGTTCCCAGTCTAGGGCAGCAGCATAAATCCAGGGGCTCATTTCTCAGGCTGCTTGGTTCTGTCTTGCTCCCAGAATAGGGTGAGAGGTCTTACCCAGTTCCTCAGGTAACTGGTAAGTGAAGGCCTCTTAATCTAAGGCTTAGGATACTCCAGCCCCTTGGCTCCAGAGTGAAACTACCCCTTCCTTAGCTACCCCTGAGGCTTCATCAGCAAACTTCAATTATTTGCTTCCTTGAAATACAGCCCAGAACAAACTTCCCAAAGTGATTTCTCAGCTCTTCATCTTGTCCATATGCTCCCTGTGATGGACAGAATAATGGACCCTAAAAGATGTCAAAGTCCTAATCTCTGGAGCCTATGAATGTTATTTTACATGACAAAAATGTCTTCCCAGATGTGATTTGGCATCTTGAAATGAGGAAATTATCCTGGATTATTGGAAGGAGGGCAATTTAATCACAAGGGTCCTTGTAAGAAGTGATAGGAGAGTCGATAAAGAAAGGAAATGAGACAACGGGAGCAGACGGTTAGTCAAAAATGGATTTGAAGATGCTACACTCTTGGCTTTGAAGATGGAGGAAGGAGCTACAAACCAAGAAATGCAGAGGGCCTCTAGAAGCTGGAAAAGCCAAGGAAACAGATTTTCCCCTGGAGCCTGCAGAAGGAATGCAGCCCTGCTGACACCTTGGTTTTAGCATCATGAGACGAATTTTGAACTTTTGACCTCCAGAATTGTAAGAGAATAAATTTGTGTTGTCTTAAGACACTAAAACAATTTGTGGCAATTTGTTACAGCAGCAACTGGAAACTAACATACTTCCACTTCAACTGCTGTAAACTCAGTATTATTTTCTACAAAATTCACCTTAAACCATATGACTCAATAATCCCAGTCCTAGGTACATACCCAGAAGAAGCGAAACAAGAACACTAACGGAAACCTGGACACCAATGTTCACTGCAGCCCTTTTCACAATAGCCAAAATGTGGAAACAACTGAAATGTCCATCAGCAGGTGAATGGACAAACGAAATGTGACACATGCATACAATGAGATATTTGCTGTTATTGCCTTCTAGTCAATTCTGGCTCATGGCGACCCCATGTGTGCAGAGTGGAACTGCTCCGTAGGGTTTTCAAAGCTGTGACCTTTTGGAAGTACATCACCAGAACGGTCTTCTGGGTACGTTTGAACGGCCAGGCTTTCAGCTAGTAGTCGAGTGCTTACGGAGAAATGAAGTCCTGATGCACGCCACAACATGGATGAATCTTGAAAATATGCTGGGCGAACTAAGTCAGTCTCAAAAGGGCAAATAGTTTATGCTATGGATTGAATTGTGTACTCCAAAAATATGTGTTGTAAATCCTACTATACCTGTGGTTATAATCCCCTTTGGGAATAAGGTTTTCTTTGATATGTTAATAGGAAGTATTAGTATAGGGTGTGTCTTAAATCAATCTCTTCTGAGGTATAAAAGAGCAGATTAAGCAAGCAGCAAAAAAGCACAGGTGGGGGAAAATAGATGCCACGCCACATGATATCTCCAAGGAACCAAGAAACTGAAGCCAAAAAGAGACAAGGGCATTCCCCTAGAACCAACAGAGAGAGAAAGACTTCCCCTAGAGCCATTGCCTTGAATTAGGACTTCTAGCCTCCTAACCACCACTCATTTGTCAGTTGGTCATACTGTAGTGGCTTGCATGTTTGTTGTGATGCTGGAAGCTATGCCACTAGTATTTCAAATACCAGCAGGGTCACCCATAGTGGACAGGTCTCAGCGGCACTTCCATACTAAGACAGACTAGCAAGAAGGTGATCTATTTCATAAAAAAATTGGCCAGTGAAAACCTTATGAATAGCGCAAAACATTGATATAGTGCCTGAAGATGAGCCCCTCAGGTTGCAAGGCACTCAAAATACGACTGGGGAAGAGCTGCCTCTTCAAACTACAGTTGACTTTAATGACAAGCATAAAGTCAAGCTTTTGGGACCTTTATTTGCTGATGTGGCAGCATGACTCGACGACAATGTTTTGTTTTGTTTTTCCAGAAGAACGAACAAATCTGTCTTGGAAGAATTACAGCCAGAGTGCTCCTTAAAAGCAAGAATGGCGAGACTTCGTCTCACTTACTTTGGACATGTTATCAGGAGGGGATAGTTCCCTGGAGGATATCATGCTTTGTGAAGTAGAGGGTCAGCGAAAAAGAAGATCCTCAACAAGGTGGATTGACACAGCGGCTGCAATGATGCGCTCAAACATAGCAAAGATTGTGAGGATGGCACAGGACCAGCCAGTGTTTCATTCTGTTGTACAGAGGGTTGCTGTGAGTCAGAACTGACTTGATGGCACCTAACAACAATAACAACAGCCTCCTATACTGTGAAAATAAATTGTTTGTTAAAGCCACCCACTTGTGGTATTTCTGTTATAGCAGCACTAGATGACTGAGACACTATATGAACTTACTTATATGAAATAAGCAAATATACAGAAACCAAATTATTAGTGGTTATCAGGGGTGAGGGAGAGGGGAAGTTTTAGTTTTTGCTTAGGGGACATTGAGTTTACGTTAATGGAGGTGGAATAACTTGGAAAAGGATAGCAAAAATGGTTTCACAACTTGAAGAATGTAATCAATGTCACTGAATTATACATGTAGAAAGCGTTGGTGAGAAAATTTACCTTAAAAAAAGTCTGTGTCTCAAGCCTCTCCCACCTGCATAGCTGCCCCCTCATGGTTATATCTCAGCAAGTGCTCCTGGCCCCATCAGCAAGGCCTTTCCATAGCAAATGCTAGCAGGGACATTAACCTGTTTGATACCTCGAATAAATTTTTGGGACCTGGGCACAGCCAGCTCATCATGAATAGTTATCACCTACACACAGGTTATTTGGTGAAAGGGGCTTTCTGGCCATGGTGAGAGCCCTTCCCATACTCTTAGACACAAACTACAGACCCCTTTCTCTGCAGGCTACCGGGGCCACACCCCACTGGGGCTAGCCTAGGGTGTGGGAGGAACAAGACTCCTGGGGCAGTGGGGCAGGTCCCAAGGCCTCCAAAGTAAAGCTGGAACCACTGATAACCTTCCAGTGGCATAACAAACTGGGTCTGTCTTAAAACGATCTTGCTCTTTCCCTCCAACAGACAATCTGCTCAGGGTCACTGGCTCCCCTTCTTCTTTTCCTCCCCCTTGTCCTGCATCTGCCTGAGGGCAGGTGGGCTGGAAGCCTGCCTTTTGAGGAATCTATTCTATTTCCCTGCTGGGTGAAGGCGAAATTATGTCGGGCAATGCCATCTTCCCCCATCTTGGCAGAGACCTTCGTGTTTCTGATCTGTTGGAGTTGAACTCTTAAAAAAGAGATTAAATACAAACAACGAGGCAAAAAGGCAGGAAAGGATTCTAGGGGATAGTAAGCATCCAGGCAACGCTGGCAAGGGGCTCAAGAAGGTAAAACTTGAGTTCTACAGCAGGCAGGGGCCAGGTGGTATTTTTGTTTGTTTCTTTCTTAGATATGTTGGTTTAGGGATAGGAGCGTATTTTAGAGCTAAAGGCGATCTTAAGAATGAACTTACCCAATTTCCTCATTTTAGAGGTAAACATTGAAGCTCTGAGAGATGAAATGACTTGCTGAAGGTCACACAGTTTTCCCAGGGCTGGACCAGCACTAGACCCCAGGTGCTCATCCCCTGGGAACCGGAGTGGGAAGAACCGGAGGATGTCTGGGTGCCAAGAAAGAAGGGGAAAGAAAGGGGTATGTTCCCGACATTTCTCACTTTAGTTTTAAAATTTATTCAACTTGGAAAATGAGTACAAATCCCTGGGTATTTTGCCGGGGGCGGGGGCGGGGGCGGCGGGAGCGCCGGAGGAGAGACAAGAAGGAGGGAGAAGTGAGTAGGAGTTGGGGCAAGTCTGAGCATCACAGTGGCTGTCTCAAGTCCCTCCCCAGGGAGGCTGGGGTGGAGGCTGAGCAGGGAACTTAGGTCCGGAGGAACACCATGGTGAGGAGGCCTGGAGAGGGGAGAACGCAAGAGCAAAGTCAAATGAGCAGCCTGGTGATTATCAGCCCTCCCCCGGCCCTGGGTCCTCTTTCTCTGAGGCCTCGATCCCCGAGTCACTACTGTACTCACCCAAGACATAGGCTGCCACCAATTTCTGTCCCAGGGAGACATGCAGGACTTGTGGCAGCTGGCTGCCAAGTTCATCCTGGAGTGGGAGCAGCAGGAATGCCACAGAAACAACACCCGCCAGCAAGAAGAGGAGGAAGGAGCTGGTGGCCAGTTGTGGCTGGGCATCTGGGAAACAAGGTTCATCAGAACTTCCAGCCCCCATTCCTGTCCAACCCCAGGCCTGACCCAAGGTCCCACGGAGCAGGCTGAAGATGGAGGGTGGATCCACTTTTTATTGCCTGTCCAGGCCACTTTGTGCATACTCTCCCTCCCTGGAGCCTCTGTCCCCATAGCCTCAAGAAACCCTCTTCCTCTGGCCCCTCAGCAATCTTTTTTTCTTCGCTCTGCCTTGACTAGTCTTCTGTGTACCTATCTGACAGGCAGGAACCTCCCTCTATCTTCCATATGCAGCACACATCTTGATACAACATAATTGGTCCATACGTGTTTCTGATTGAACTGACCTCAGCGGGGACATGATAGGAACTACTAAAGTTAGAGCTAAGGAAGAACTTCTCTAAGTAAAAGCCAGAAACCAGAGAAACTGCTAAGTCTTTTCCTTCTAACCTGACAGAAAAAATATCAACACACAAGGAATGTTTCCACCCAAAGGCAAAGACTGAACCACAACATGGCTTCAAATCCAGTCCAGGTCATCTGGAGGCCCATCCTAGTTCCTCCCTCCCTACAGTATTCAAGAATCCCCATCCCCAACTCACTCTCCTGGAAGTGTCTGGCCGAGGGTGGTGGTGTCCAGGCAGGAGGCCCTGGGTGGGGGGCTGAGTCCTGCTGTGCCTGAAGCTTGAGGGGGTAGGCTGGAGCTTTCAGAACCGAGGGGACGTCCTTGCGCCCTACCACTCGGCCGTCAGCTCCCTCCTCAAACAGCTCAATGCGGAAGCGGTCCTGGACGTCATAGTGGCTGGGAATGGGGGCCACATGGCGAATCACACTGATACAAGGTAGGAGAAAGGCCCATTGAGAAGAAGTGAGTGAGAGGCAATGCCCCCAGTGGATCCAGGCCCCAAAGCTTCTCCTCACCCTCCCAGGAGCCTTTTCCTCAGGGATGCAGACAGAAGGCGGGGAAAAGAGGTTGAAGAGGACCAGGTTTTAGACTTAAGACAATGGCACGGTAATACAGATAAAAGTGGCAGTGGCCCTGGTTTCCAGAAGCCTCCCCCACCCCAAAACTCACATATCAATGCAGGACTGAGGCTTCACATATCCTTCTGCGTCAAACACTGTGTATTTGGCAGGTGCTGTGCAGAGGACTAACGGGTAAGGACACAGAAAGAAACCTACTATTGCTTCACAGACAAGCCGTCCTGCGGAGGAATACTAGAGTTCACCTTGCTCTTCACCCCAGGTCTGGATATGACTCCTCCAGCCCACACGGCCCCCCAACGCCCTGCCACCCGTCCCCAAATCCCTAGCCTGAGACCGCCCACCCTTTTACCTCGGAAGCGAAGCGCAGCTCCCGTGGGATTATAGAGGGTCAGCAGTTGTCGGGGTCCGCTCCGCTGGTCCGCCCTGAATACTAGATCCGGGGGAAAAACAAGGACCGGGACAACGGGTCCCAAGGGAGGAGGGGCGCCCCGGGACCCCGGCCCAGGGGCCCCCGGACCCACCAGCTCCTGGTCCTGGGGCGCCCCACGGCGCATGCAGGCTCTGGGCGGTCGGACATCCGAGGGCAGAGCTCAGGGGACAGGGACTGGAGTCCAGAGCTGGGGGGCGAAGGGGGCGAGAGGGGACAGGATGAGATCGTGGGGCGGGGTCTGGACTGATGCCGCCGCCGCCGCCACCGCCTCGGAACTCCGCTAGATGGGCCTCTAGTAGACTCAGACCCAGGTGCCCCAAACCGTTGCCGTTTCCAACTCTGCACTAGGTCCCTTTAGACCCCGCCCCTATGTCCCATCTAGCTGTTCACGCCCACCCGGCTAAACCCTGCCCCTGGCTTCTCTTCAGGCCCGGCTCACCATCTCCATAAATCCCGCCCCTCGTCAGGCCCCGCCCCTTCCGGGTGTACCGGGCCGCCCCCCCTTCCGCCAGACTGCGCCTGCTCCCGCGGCCTCTTCTGGAGCCGCCTTTTACGCCTCCTGTTCTCTCGAACACCTGTATCTGTGTCTCCGATCCCTCCCTGAGCGCGGGCAGGACCTCCTTAGTCCTTTCGCCTCCGAACAGCCGCTGGTGGTATTATTCTTGCCTTTTGTCACAGCACCTGCCAATCAACTTGTGGCCAGACCCAGGATGCCATCTTCCCAAGAGTCCTCCCTCTGGCGCCTGTGATTGGCTCGACCCGAGTGATGTCACCGTTTTACAGGCGTCTCTGGTTTAGAGTGCGCCTGCCCTGTAGTACGCGGGAGAAGGCGGGGCTGGGAGCTGGGCTTTTGTTCCTTCCTCCCCAGTCTGAGACGGCCGAAAATACTACATCTCACACAAGGAAGCACTCTTACTCCCACTCCAATTCAGGGCTCACCCTAGAAGCCTCTGCAGCAACCAAAGCCTGTTTTCTAAAGTACTGGTTGGAGGTAAGGAGCCCTGGTGGTGCAACGATTAAGGTCGGCGGTTCGAACCCACCCAGCGGCTCCTCGGGAGAAAGACCTGGAGATCTGTTCCGGTAAAGATTACAGCCTTGGAAGCCCTGTGGGGCAGTTCTAGTCTGTCACACAGGGTCGCTATGAGTCGGAATCTACTAGGCAGCGTACAACAGCAGCTGGAGGTTGCTTCCAGCTGGGATTGGGATCTTAGCCCAGGACTCTTCTGTTTCCTTCCTTCCTGCACAGGCCTGGGAAACCACATTTGCACAGAGTATTAAGAATTACCAAACCCTGCCAATTACATCATCCCAGCAAATCTTCAGCTTCATTGTTACTCCCCTTTTTTCAGATGAGGAAACAGCCTCAGCAAGGTGGTAAATCTCACCCTACAGTCAGTTAGCAGTGGAGCCAACACAAGTTGATCTTAGAGCCTTTCCTGACTGACCATCCTATCAAATGTGGAATCCCCCCTTCGTTCTATCCCCTTACCATGCTTTATTTTTCTAATAGCACTGTTTGGCATCGTATGTTTTTTTCTCTCCTCCAGTGGAATGTACTCCCCACAAGAACAGGGACTGTATTGTGTTGTACTTATAGCACCTAAAACTGTGTCTGAATTTGGAAGATCCTCAAGAATTATTTTAGGAACGAAGAGTGAATAGGGTAAACTTTGAGCAGAGATCTGATTGAAGTTAGGAAGCAAGCCATGGAGATATTTATGGAAGATAATTCCAGATAGAGAAAACGGCAAAGGCAATGAGCCCTGAAGCAGAGGTGTACATGTTCAAGGAACAGTGAGGAGGCCAGTGTGGCTAGAACAGAGGGCACAAGGGAGACAAAAGTAAGAGATGAGGGAGGAGGGAGAGTACGGATCACCTAGAGCCATATAGGAAACCCTGGTGGCATAGTGGTTAAGTGCTGCGGCTGCTAACCTAAGGGGCAGTTCTACTCTCCTATAGGGTCGCTATGAGTCGAAATCGACTCAAGGGCAACGGGTTTTTTTTTTAGAACCATATACGCCTCACTTTAGATTTTATTCTGAGACAGATGGGAAACCATGGGAAAGTTTGTTTTTTTTTAATTTTTATTGTGCTTTAAGTGAAAGTTTACAAATCAAGTCAGTCTCTCACACAAAAACTTATATACACCTTGCTACATACTCCCAATTCCTCTCCCCCTAATGACACAGCCTGCTGCCTCCCTTCACTGTCTCTTTTCATGTCCATTTTGCCAGCTTCTTCCCCCCTTTACCCTCTCATTTCCCCTCCAGACAGGAGATGCCAACATAGTCTCAAGTGTCCACCTGATCCAAGAAGCTCACTCCTTAACTAGCATCCCTTTCCGTCCCATTGTCCAGTCCAATCCCTGTCTGAAGAGTTGGCTTTGGGAATGGTTCCGGTCCTGGGCCAACAGAAGGTCTGGTGGCCATAACCACTGGGGTCCTTCTAGTCTCAGTCAGACCATTAAGTCTGGTCTTTTTACTAGAATTTGGGGTCTGCATCCCACTGCTCTCCTGCTCCCTCAGGGGTTGTTGTGTTCCCTGTCTGGGCAGTCATTGGTTATAGTTGGGCACCATCTAGTTCTTCTGTCTCAGGCTGATGTAGTGTCGTTTATGTGGCCCTTTCTGTTTCTTGGGCTCGTAATTACATTCTGTCCTTGGTGTTCTTTGTTCCAGGTGGGTTGAGACCAATTGATGCATCTTAGATGGCTGCTTGCTAGCGTTTGAGACCCCAGAAGCCACTCTCCAAAGTGGGATGCAGAATGTTTTATTAATAGATTTTATTATGCCAGTTGACTTAGATGTCCCCTGAAACCATGGTCCATGGGAAAGTTTTGAGCCTAAGCATGACAAGACCTGAATTACATTTAAAAAACATTATTCTTTATAGTAAACATAGTTGAATGAATGAATGAAAAAATATCTCCAAGATGGGCCCCAAAACCATAGAAATGGAGATCCTACACCAGCCTTAGTCAAGAAATATTTATTTGGATGAGAAAGGGGGCCGAGAGCCAGAGGCCTGAGGCTGGCCTAGGTCTCAAGCCTCGGATCCAGCAGCCATCACAGGCTGGGAGGAGCACCTCCTCTTGCTTAGGTTAGTGAGGATCTGGTTCTGGTTGGGCCGGTAGAGAACCACGAAGCTCTCTGGAGGAAGAACTGGACCTCTGTTCTCTTCCACTTGACCCATCAACAGATAACTGGCCCCTGGGGGAGGGAGAAGGGATTGAGAGCTCATGTGACTAAGACCTTGTCAATACATCTCCTCATCCCACCACTCCTATCGTTTTCATGTAGCTAAGTCCCCTCTCCCCATTTTCCCACATTTCCTTTACCTTTCTTCATGGGGGGACACTGCCTGCAGGGCACGTAAAGCTTCAGGGGTGTATCAGTGGGTGGAGAGGGCAGGTCCAGGTTTCCGGTTTTATAAGCATCAATAAGACTGACAGTGACAGTGAGGCCCTCGCCTGGACCCCGCACCATGGACTTCACTGTTGCTGTCACCACTGTAGGAAAGTAGGGGTGAGGTGAGAAGGAGACAAGAGGCCTGGACTGGAGCCAGAAGAAGGGGTGGGTTTGGGGACAGGAGGGGGTTAGAGGAGCTGGAAGAGCGGGGCAGGGGGGCTGGGGCTTCTTACCCAAGCTGCTGGCACAGAAGTTGCTCTGCAAGGTGCCTGTCCGCCGGCACTGCTTTGGGCAAGGGGTGCCGGGAGCATCTAGGAGTGAGGGGAGGCTGTTTGTGGAGGGTGACCTACCCAGGAGTTGCACTTTCCCATGGCGGCCTCATAGATTTGAGTTTGTTCCAAGCCCTATCCAATTCTGGGTCCCAGCACCCAGCACCAGCTATGGTGCAGGGAAGGCAGGCATCAGAGAGTGTTGTTTCAGTGCGTGAATGAATGAATGAGCCCACTTTAAAACAGCTCCCTTCCGCCCGCTTCTTAGACTCACCGGGGCCTACCGGCGTCAACTCTGCCTCAGGCGAGGCCTTTGGTTTCTCCCCAGGTGGGAGTCGGGGCTTAGTGGGGGGCTTGACTTTGGGCCCAGCTCCTGGCTTGGGGCTGGGGCCAGGCTGCCGCTCCTCTCCCGGGCTCCCGGCCGGCCCTGCTTCGGCGGCACCCCGAGGCAGGGCTCTGTAGGAGGCTGAGAAGCCATCTGCTGTGACGCTGAGGTCAGAGACGAACTGGACGAGGAGCTCGTTCCCGTCGGAGGAGATGGGGCTGCGGAGGGAGGGCAATGGGGGGGGTCAAAGCTGGCCACGCACCCCGCCCTCAGCCCGGTGGCCCTTAACCTCTCTGCCTGAGCCCCACTGCCCTCTCGACCTGCCCACCCCAGACCTGGCACTCAGCCTCTACTGCCTGCCCCCTACCTGCTCGGCTCGGGCGTTTGGGGTGGGGCGAGGCTGGTCGGGTCCCGCCCCTTCAGCTAGGCCCCGCCCCTCCCAACAGCGGCACTGTCCCCCTCTCTGGTGTCTGGTGAAGTGGTGACGCCCAGACCCCGCTGCCCACCCAGGTCCTGCCCCCTCACCCGGGGACCTTGTCGCCGCAGAACTTCCCCAGCCTCTTGGCGTCGTCGGTCACGGCTCCGTTGAACACGCTGACCGAGTCGTAGCGGCAGTAGGTGTCTGGCTCCAGGTCAAACTTCCCGAAGGTCAGCGAGATCACCTGGCGGCAGAGAGAGGCCCAGGCTGCGCCGCGGGACCGGAGCGGCCCTGAGGGCGCCCAAGTCCTGCACCCCTTACCTCCTCCGCCCCGCCGCGGCCTCCTGGACGCTTGCAGCAGCCTCCGCTGTCACTTCCAGCATCCACTGAGTTCCGCCTTAATGCATTCACACCACCGCTCGAAGAATCACGCGCCCTCAAAACCATGCAGTGTCGTCCTCCCCGTCCACCGTCCCCCCGCCCCCCAGAATCAGCATCTTGTACCTCGCTCTCCTAAGACTCATCACAGTTGTAATTTTATATTTTTCGTTTCTGTGCAAACAAGGTCTGGGTCTCTGTCTTGCTTCCCACCACGGAAAGTCCAGTGTTTGGGGACATAGTAGATGCTCAATAAATCTTTGTTGGTCCCCGAGGGCAGCTCGGGCGGTGGGGTGGATACCTGGTCCGGAGGTGCGATGATATGCCAGGAACAGCTGATGCCCGGGGGGTAATCGGATTCCGGCCAGTTGGGCGTAGTCAGGGTTCCCTGGGCCTTCTCCATCCGCCCCCCGCAAAATTGGTGCTCTGGGGAGGGGAGAGAGGAGCGGGGGTGGGGGGCGGTAGAGACCCTCGGTCAGCTGGAGGAGAGCTCTAAGGCTGGGAGTCCGTGCAGGAAGCTCGGATGTCTGGGTCTCAGGAGGAGGGGAAGAAAAGGGGGGAGGAGGGGGAGTTAGCAGAGAGGGGGGTGGGAGGAACCAGGCTCTGGGAAGTCTTGGACCTCCGGGTGCCCAGGCAGGCGGTAGACCAGAGAAGGGGAATTGGCTGGGGACGCTCCCTTCTTGCCCCTCCCCCTGACCCGCAGCCACACCGCTCCTCTTCCCCTGGGAGATCCCATCTCCCCGGCCCGGCGGAAAAGTCCCTGTTTGCAGGCTGAAGAGCCCCCACGCTGTGAGGGAGCCCTCGATCAAATGCGGGTGCCCTGAAACATTTGAAGGGAGACTTCTGCCGCCAGGAGGAGTGATGGGACCGCAATCGGGAGCCCAGGGCTGGGTGTAAGGGGCACCGGGTCGGGGGAACTTAATCCTCCAGCCCTGGGGTGCCCCCTCACGCCCGTCTAAAGGAGCCCGATTGCGGACGGGGGCGGGCAGTTACTCACCGTCCCAGTAACCCCAGGCCGCCCATTCCACCCGCGGGTCGGTGACCCATTTTCGCCTCGCGCCTGGGGGGGGGCCTGGAAGAGGGGGTAGGTGGGAGCGGGAGGGGGGAGAGAAGACGGGGAGGAGGGACTGAAGGGGCAGTTAGTGAGGGAAAAGGGTAAGGGAGGTAATGGGGACCCTAGGCTCTTGAGCGCGGGGCTTGTCCTAGGGTTGAGGTTAAGGCTGGGGCGGGGCCTGAGCCGGGGGCGGGGCCAGGAGAGGGGGGAAGGCGGAGGTGAGGGAGGTCTCACCAGTGTCTGAGGTGGCCCTCCCGCTGTACCAGAGCAGGAAGCCTCGTCCTCCCGTGCCTTCGTCTGCAGTCATCCTCAGGGTCGCCTGGTTACCGGGGACGACTACTGGCGCCGGCCGGAAGGTCCCGCAGAAGCGTCCGAGCCGCTGGCCTGAGGTCCCAGCCCCAGCAAAGACCTCCAGGGCATCATAGCGACAGGCGGGGTGCAGCTCCAGGTCAAAGACTCGGAAGGAGAGGGACACAGTCTGGGCCTTAGGGACCTGACAGCGGGACAAGGGCGGGGAACCCCCAAAGTCAGGCTACACACAACTCAGGCAGAGGACGTCTCCCCTTCCCCAAGCGTTTCCTACAGTGACGTGGGCCTGAACGGGAAAGGGGCAGCGTGAGACCCCACTGGGAAAAGAGCAGAAGGGCTGGGCTCTGCAGCCCAGCTTGTGCAGGGGACAAGACCTGTCGTCTTTGGGAAGAACTTAGG
The DNA here is from genome assembly GCF_030014295.1 of Loxodonta africana. Taxonomy (NCBI): domain Eukaryota; kingdom Metazoa; phylum Chordata; class Mammalia; order Proboscidea; family Elephantidae; genus Loxodonta; species Loxodonta africana. Next base: position 88,137,398 of record NC_087353.1, on the reverse strand, counting down.
GCAGGAAAGAAATTGAGAATGGAGACTCAGGATTTAAGATGGGTGTCCTGTGAGGTGCGTGATTGTTGGGACTGATGCCACCAGTGATGAATCAGAGGGGAAACTTCCTCAGGTGGGGAAAGTGCTTCCTTTGCCTGCCTGGACCCAGGCCTTGGAGGCTTCGTAAGCGGCTAGTGACCAGAGGGAACTTCTCACCGTTATTGTCCAGATGCACTCCTTATTGGGGGGGTAAAGGTTGGGGAAACCTTCGCTTGCCACGTAACCTGACTCCCCAGTCACTTCCCCTCCACAGAGGAACACAGGTCTGGAGAATGGAAGAGGGATCAGTCATGAGTACTGGAGTAGGAGAGAGGACCAGGAGCCAGGGGATCAGGGGGAAAGGCCTAAGGGATCTGGGGTAGCACAGCCAGACAAGAAGGGACTGGGCTGGGAAACACTCCAACAGGGAATAAGGAAAAAGTGGGACCATCAACTCAAGCATCCCTCCAACCCCCCAGAGTCCCCACCCCCACTCCAACTGGAATTCCCGGAATCCTCCTCAGCCCTCCTTCCTCACTCTCCCTCCTCACCCTGCCTGGCAATGGGGACAGCAGCCGCCTAACTACTTCCAGATGTGGACACAGCCACGAGGCGAGGCAGTGGGGGGGAAGGGGCGGAGAGATGAAGGAAGCAGCAGCAATGGGCCTCAAATTGAACCTGGACATCAGGTTCCTTGAGCTCCCAACCACTGTCCTGCTCCTAGTCCAGCTAACTACTTGAGTATGTGACTCCCAAGTCTCCCACTCGCCCTCTTGCCCCATCTTCTTCCCAACAATATTCTAATTCCCTCCTGGAATCCAGATGTCCAGCTACCAAGCACGTTCGAAGTCTTGGCTCGCTCAAGTTCCATTGGGGACCAAGGATTGGGCAGATGGGGAGACCTAGGGGGCAGAGGATGATGGATAGAAGAATGGGGAGCAGTAGTAGACTGCAAAAGACATAGTGATCTTGCAGCAGAGAGGAAGGACTTGGGACCCAAAGAGGGGTGGGGGCTGTGAGCAATCGGGGGGGGGGTACTGTGTTAGCAAAAGAATCTAAAAGATCCCAAAGAAATAACCCCCAGGGTCAGGGCTTTTGAAGCTTACTGGAGCTATCAAGAGACCTACCTGGTATAGTTGGGGGTCTGGCCCTGGGCGAGGGGTAGCAGGGCCCAGGCAGTGAGGAGCGGCCCCAGGAAGGAGGCCGTGGCAGCAGGCAGCATGGCGGGGGGGCAGAGGCTCTGGGGTCCTCAGGACAGAGGCAGCAGCTGAGTTTAGCAGCGGCAGCAGCAGCAGGATAATCAGTGCCAGATGAGGCAGCCTCGGGTGTGTGGGCGTGGGGACTGGCCAGTGGGGCGGATGGGGGAGGCGGGACAGAGAGAGCAAAGCTGGGGCAGTGGCGAGTCCAGGGGCCTCTCTAGGTCTAGGACACATGTTTTCCTTTTATTTTATTGTGCTTTAGATGAAGGTTTACAGAGCAAACTAGTTTCTCATTAAACAATTAATATACATATTGTTCTGTCACATTGGCTGCCAACCCTGCAACGTGTCAACACCCCCTTCTCAACCTTGGGTTCCCCATTTCCATTTGTCCAGCTTTCCTGTCCCCTCGTGCCTTCTCGTCCTTGACCCTGGGCTGGTGTGCCCATTTAGTCATTTAGTCTCGTATACATGGTTCAGCTACATTTATTATTGTTTTATGGGCCTGTCTAATCTTTGGCTGAAGGGTGAACCTCAGGAGTGACTTCAGTACTGGGTTAAAAGGGTGTCCAAGAGCCTAGCTCTCAGGTTTCTCCAGTCTCTGTCAGATTAGCAAGTCTGGTCTTTTTCTGTAGGCCACATATTGACCTAAGTCAGGGGTGGAACAGTGGGAGAACATCAGGCCATCAATCAGAACCCAGGCATCTAGTAATGACAGCTCGAACCCCACTCCGTCTGGTGTCCAAGCATCCTGCAAAGGCAGCCTCTGGTCTTTCCCCAGGACTCTCCAGCCCACCCCTGATCCTCCCCACTCCCTGCTTCCTTGGATTTCCATCCTCTTACTCTCTTCCTGACCATTCCCTGTCCTTATTTTCCACTTCAAGTTCCTGTCTTTTCTCCATCTCTGATGATTTTTTTCCTCCCAAATATGTGAAGGTACAAGAGTGGGTAGGGAGGCATGGTATGAATGTGGATAATTAGTGTCCCTCCTATTAAAATTTAAAAGTGGTAAACTGAGTCTGCTTTTCTCACCCAGGTCAGCCACAGGGATGGAGGAAAGGAGAGGCTACTTGAGGGTAGCTGAGGAAGAGGAGGGTGGAGACCAAAGAAGAAGCAACTGTCTGTGCAACACCAGAAGGGAGCAGAAAGTAAGGGAAAAGGACATGTGAGACCAGAGCTGGGAAATAACAGGAGGGGTGGAGGAGGAAGGGGAGGTTGACTTCACAGGAATGAAGGGAAATGGGTAGGAAGATTTCCAAAGTCAGAAGAAAGTGGCTTCCTCAAGATGGGGATAAGTCTGACAGAGGATCTAAGCGGCGAAGCAGGTAGTGTATGTTGGCTGGGTTGTTCTAGAAGGTGGGGCTAGGATTTCCAAGCAGAAAAGACTGGGTCAAGTCTTGAGAGTAGGTAGGCAGGGGAAGGCAAGCTGAAGAACTCAGGTGCTGCCAGCTTAGCAGCAACTGAAAGCTGAGCCACTTCTGTTCATGTTCCTGCCAGCCCTGCCGCCCCGCCCCATTTCACTTCCAGGGCCCAGGGTTCCAAACCGGGCCTCACTTCAGCCTTTTATTCTATTTGTCCATCAAATCTCTTGTCCATGATAGCCAGGTTGGGGGCCCCTCCTGGGCAGCCCCCTGAACATTTTATAAAACAGTTTCCTGCCCTACCCCTGTGTCCCCCTCCCCATGTACACACAGTGTTTATTGCTACCACTCCATCTCTCCTTAGCCCCTGGCCCAGGGCCAGACTTTCCCTCCAGGGGTCAGGCTAGGAGAGAAGGGTCAGCTCTCAGGGGCCGGGGGGCCTGGGCCAACCCCTCCAGTGGCCCTCTGCAGCATGTCCAGGGCCTCCCAGAAGAAATCCTTCTGTGCAGCCATCAAGGGCATCCAGCCCACGATCTCCTTCATCTTCTCCATGCGGTCCTGCAATGTGGGGCAACTGTGGATCTGGCTGAGGTACTCCTCACAGGCCCGGGCCGCCCCCCTAGGGTCCTGGGGTAGCCCAGCCCCCAGGCTGAGCTCAGGGGTCCCCACCACCCTGCTGGCTGGTAGGTCCCGATAGGCGAGATGGTGCTCGATGTCGTGGCTGGACAGCATGTAGAGGCACTCTCTGGTGGAGCAGAGGGAGCAGGCACACAGAGGGACCTGGGAGGAGAAAGGGGCATGGCTGAGTGGGGCCCTTCCTAAAGGGGTTCCCAAGACTCCCTGGCTATTCAGAATTGTTGTGTTCCTCCCTCTCAAACCAGCCCTGAGTCGGCAAGTGAGCTGAGCTGACTGCTGGCTAAGCCCTGGGGTTGTATAAGGTCAGAGAGAGCTGGGAGCCATGGTGCCTGGCAGGAAAGGGAGACAGGGTGGTACTGGGGAAATGGGGCCCCTGGGTCCTTGGAGGAGCCCCAACTACAGCCCTGTGGACTACCTGGCTCTACTGCTCCTGCCCTCCCTGGTTGCCTGATCGCCTGACCTTGACGTGGAGCTTGACGAAGGAGGCACTCCCCTTAGGCCAGCCAGGGAGGCGGCCTCCAGCCCCACAGCCGCAGCCCAGCAGCTCCTTGCTGAAGTCCGAGCCCTGGCTCAGTACCAGGGAGTGGTTGAGACCGCACCATAGGGCAATGGGCCGTTGCAGATAAGGTACCTGAGGACACAGGGCCAGGGTCCCTGAAGGCGAACACCAAGGGACTGGGGGCCCAGGTCAGGGAAGGTTGACAGGAAGGCTCAAGGAAGAGTGTAAACTAGGGAGAGAAGAAACGGGATTAAGCACCCCACTCCCATGCAGTCGCCTTGCTGACTGCAGATGGGCAGGAATGTCTCCTTCTTGGTACTCCACTCCTGCAGCCCCTAACGGTCTAATCAATGGGGTCGATCCAGCATTTCTGTTGGTACCTCATTTTCGCTCCCCAGAAAAATAGGCCCCGAGGCCAGGGGCTGCTATCTACTCCCTCATCCTCACCTGCCTGTGCCCACTGAGTCCAGCCTCTCATTCGGCCTGCCAGGTTCAGGGGGAAGACATTTACTTCCTCTTCTCAAGGGTTAAAACCCCCACCATGTGTAATTCTGGAGCCCTGGTGGTGCAGTGGTTAAGAGCTTGGTTGCTAACCAAAACGCAAGCAGTTCGAATCTACCACCTGTCCCTTGGAAACGCTATAGGGCAGTTCTACTCTGTCCTAATGGGTTGCTATGAGTCGGAATTGACTTGACGGCAACGAGTTTGGTTTGGTTTTATGGGTGCGATTCCAGGTCTAGTGCCCAAAGGACTTTTCTTCCATTTATTCCCCCTTTCCCCTCTAGCATTTCTAATTTGTCGTGTGACTACCTTCAAAAATGGTTACCCTGCCCATAAAGCAAAAGGAGACTAAAGGGGCACAACAGCCCAGGGGTAGAGGCTGGAAGGCAAGAGGGGACAGGAAAGCTGGTAGTAGGGAACCCAAGGTCGAGAGGGCAGAGTGCTGACATGTCATGGGGTTGTTAACCAACGTCGTAAAACAATGTATGTACTAACAGTTTAATGAGAAACTAGTTTGTTCTGTAAACCTTCATCTACAGTACAATTAAAAAAAAAAAAAAGGCTACCCTATTTCGGAAAAAAAAAAAGGAAAGTCTACCTGACTCTTGCTGCTAACTGTATGACCAGCGTAAGTTTGGCCACATTTTTGCTCCTTATCATATCCAGTCTTTCCTGCACCTTCTGGGATCTGCCTCCTCTTCCTACTACACTACTGACATGCTCTCTCCAAAAACCAAACCAAATCCCCTGCCGCCGAGTTGATTCTGACTTACAGTGACCCTACAGACAGAGTACAACTGCCCCAAAGGGTTTTCAAGACTGTAAATCTTTATGGAAGCAGACTACCACATATTTCCCCCATGCAGCCACTGCTGGTTTTGAACTGCCGACCTTTGGTTTAGCAGCTGAGTGCTTTAACCACTGCGCAACCAGGGCTTCTTGCTCTCTCCAAAGACATTCCCAAATCCCAGGGCCTCTCCTGCATGCTCATTCTCCTGAAACTGTTAGTGTTTAGCTTTTAGCTAAGTAACTCATGGTCATTAAAGAAAAATTATATTGGCAAGCAAAAATTTCAAAACTCTTTTTCACTGTTTCCTATGCAAATCTATAAATAATAGGTTTTTAAACAAAAGTGCACTCGTACTATGTAAGCCATTTTGTAAACAGTTTTGTCACCTAAAAACAAGACACGAACATCTTTCCATGTCAGTAAATATACTCCCACAGGACCACTGTCATCATTAACCGTCCCCTCGTGTTTGAGGGGCATGCCTCCCGTCTCAAGGACAACTCCTCTTCATTCCTCCTGCTTGCAGTGGTGGCTGCTCCCCAGGGTCTGCCCCTCTATCTCTACTTTAGTCATTTCAACCGTGTTCCAACGTGGATTCTAACTGTCAGCTATGCATTTCCACTTTAGCGTTTTACTATCACTGGAAGAAGTCCAAATCACTCTCCTTCTCTTTCCTCAAGCCAGCCTCCCTTTCCAACTCACTCTTGTGGGCAATACTATCTTTCTTCATGGCTCTTTCCAGAACCATGCTTGTTATACTCCCACTCCTCTTCACATCTAATGAGTCACCAGGGCCTATTTGTTTTCTTTTAAAAATCTCATGTATCCATTCCTTTCCATTCTCACTGCCACTGTACTAGTCCCAGGCCCTTGTCTCAAGTGCTACCATCACTCAACAGTCTCCTAGTAGGCTTCCCACTCCGCTGGCCTCCTGAGCACTACTGCCGGGCAACCTGTCCTTGATCGCCCTCTAGGGGGTGCCTTTTCCTGCTGCAGAAGCTGCAATGACTCCCAAATGTCTAGTCCTCCAGGCTCCCACCCACCTAGACAATCCCACTTCTCTCTGACTCCCAATACACCTTCTCTGCCATAGTCAGGCCAGTCTTTTCACTGTCCCACATATGTGCAGGCTTTGTTCCTATCCCCAAGTGAATCCGATTCTAACCCACCAGCCTGTTCACATCTCACCTCTTCTAGTTCCTCCAGCCCAGCTAGGCCCTCCCCTGCTCACTAAATTCCTATTACACCTAGAGTACGTACTGCCCAGAATGACACTGAATTCTACCTCACGGTGTCCACCCTGGTAAGACACGTAACAGTATCACAGGTATTACGTACTGACTGGCTTCATTTCCCTAGAGAGTAGAAAGCAGATTCTATGGAAATTGGAGCAGTGGAGAGATCCAGGGGTTAGGGAATGGGAGGAAGGCAGGGAGGATGAGAGGTGCTGGGGAACAATCTCACCTGAGTGGGCTCCCCTCGGTCCATTTTGTCCCCTGTTCCCAGCTGCCCATATCTGTTATTTCCCTGCATGAAGATTCGGCCAAATTCATCTACCAGGCCAAGGTGATTGTAGCCAAGAGCACAGAATAGGATCTAGGAGGTAAGACAGAAGGGTGAGTTCCTCCAGAGGAACTCCGAGGCCCAGAATCTCCCAACAGATAACCTTCCATTTCCAGCTGATCTCTTTTGTTCTTGCTTCTACCTCACCCCTCTCCCTGAATCCCCTGTCCCTCCATGTAGGCTTGTTTGGTTCCTGCCCCTATTTCAGGCTCTTGGTAACTTCCAATCCCTAAAGCCCCCCGCTTTGGTCTGCCCCTTCCCTCCAGGATCCTACCTTGGCAGGCAGTGACAGAGCAAGTGGCATCTGCTGGTCCAGGGGGTCAAAGGCTTGAAGAGTCCCAAAGAGATCACGATACACCCCTGGGGTATGCACTTCAAAATACACTCCCCCCTGGTCTGGGGGGTCGGGAACCCTCAGCTCAGCAGCTTTGGGCACCAGTTTCCTAGGGATAAGTCTCCACCTGGGATGAGAGCTGCAAGATCCAGGGAGCCTCACACCCACCAGAAATGCGTCAGCTATATCTGGGAACCTGAACATACCTTTTCATTAGGACACCCTAAGGGGTTTACTATAGGGCTAGAATATGGAGAAGGGTGTCAGTCTTCAGAGGGTTTGTCCACTACTGGGATCTTTAGAAGGGAGGTGGTTCTCACCCGTGATGTAGAGGGTACTGCTCTGGTTGGAAGCCATGCAGGCCACACGCAGGTGAGGCAGGCAACGGGATACTTTCCTTAGGGCCAGCTGGACTGTGTAGGAACGTGGCTGATCCAGCTGGGTTTCATTCACTACCAACGAGTAGATCTTTCCTTCCTCTGTGGGGTGCGAGGAGCCAGACAATTATGTGATGGAAGGGGACCCTCCAATATCAACTTCCCAATTGACTCCCTAAGCCATATATGATAAAAACACTTACTGCCTGGAGTCAAGTTAGAAGAAAAGGGGTAGAGATGAAATAGAAGAATCGTGACCTTGGGTTCCCCTGACTCCAGCCCCTTACCACCAAAAGCAAATCAGGGAAGTACTTCAGCATGAGATGGAGAAAAAATCTAGCAGTCAGATTTAAAAGAATCCAATGAGTGTTGGCAAGTATAATGTTTGAGAATTTAGATCCCTACCTGGCATTGAGAAGTCCAGAGGGAATCAGGCTTGGGGGTATGGTCAAGTTTAGAGGCACACATTAGAAAAGTGGGGACAATTTGGGGTATAAAGTGAGGTGCCTGGCATCCAGGTTGGGGAGATTAAGAATTTCAAAAACCAGGCATTCACTAGAGCAGTGGTGTCCAAACTATTTTTTGGCAGCAAGGCCCTTTATTCATATGAAATATCAGGCAGAATCCTAGACTAGGAGGCAGCTAAAAGTAGATATGGTTTGAATCCAGGATGAGGTGGTGCGCAGAGCCCTGTCTGGGAGGCTTCCCTCCCCACCCCCTGCAACAGACCCTGAAGAATCTGCAGGAAACAATTTGAAAACCACTGCTTTAGGCCACACCTGTGAGGAGCAGCAGAGCCCGTTGAGTCTCCTGACCAACTAGCACAATCTGTTTGAAGCTCATGGAGTGGTGGAAGGTCATCTTAAAGACACGCTGCCCACTGGACTGCAGATAGACTTCCACACAGTCACAGGCCCGGCTGCCAGTTGAGCCTACCACTCCCAGCTGCTCCCGAGTGGCCAACACATAGAGGTATTTACGGTAAACTGTGTCACATCTTGGGTCCGAGGCAAACTGTGGGAAAAGATAAGGGTATCTGGGACCTAAGGCCTTGGAGGGGATGATGCTGGGGTAACTGGATCCTGGGTGGGGAGATGAGATACTTGGGTCCAGAGTTGGGAAATGAAGACTTGTTTTCACATTCCTAGTACGGGAGGGCAGATGTCCCAAGAGGTGTGAGCCCTGGCTTCCTGGAGGAGGGATGGGTTCTCAGCTGCCAGGGTTCTGCTACTCACATCCTTGGCTCCCCGACACAACACAACATAGCGGCAGGCCCGCTTCCACTGGATCTGGCCAAGGGTAGAGGACACCAGGGCATTTTTGAGGAAGAAGAGGGTCCCCGCATAGTCAAGAATGAAGACGTGGTCCTTGGTGGGCAAGAAGCGGCGGTAGCCATGGGCTAACAGGGGTGCCACGCTCTTGCTGAGACAGCGGCGGCGGCCCCCAAATGCCTGGAAATACAGGCCCTTTGTGTCTGGAGGAGGGAAGGAGATGAAAGGTTCAAAGGGTGGGGATGACACAAGGGAGGTAAGTCAGAGCTTAGGCAAACAAGATTTCTCAGGCACCCTAGTGTCTCGTTCTTCTCCATTCCCAGGATTAGGCAACAGACCCCTTCCAATGGAGGTATGGAAAGCTTAGAAGATAATCAAGTATAGCCCCTGTCTGAATTTTAGTTCTCTACCCCACCTCAGCCCAGGGCCATACACATGCTTCTAAGTGAGCACTTCTTTGGTCCAAACTTTTACCAGAGACATAAAGAGAAATATAAGAATAAATACACAGACAAGACGCAGGAAGACGAGTGAAAGAGAATAACTAAGGCCAGTATCCCTCCATCACCACCCACCCCGCCAGCTCTGAATCTGCTATGTGGAGGCCCTCCTTGGGAGGGGAAGGGGTTTAGAGCATGGTTCTCAACCTGGGGGTGATTTTTGACCCTTAGGGGCCATTTAGCTGTCACAACCAGGGGAAATGCTACTGGCATCTAGTGCATAGAGGCCAGGAACGCTGCTAAACATCGTATAATGCATAGGACAGCCCCCACCACCCCAAATAAAGACTTGTTTGGTCCAAAATGTCAACAGTTTCAAGGTTGAGAAACCCTGGCTTAGACGAGGGGGGAAATCTCCAGGTTTGGGAGTGGGGGATGTCTCTTGGGTAAAATTTGGAAGACCGTTTCTACATGGAGGGAGACTTGTTAGACCCACTAGTAATGGGGGCTCTGTGTGGGGCGTCTCTCAAGGGTGGCTCTAGGGACTTGGAGGGAGTACTCAATGGAGTATGCTTGAGTCTAAAAAATCTTCTCCTGAGAAAAGCTCTGGAAGGTTGGCTGAGAGTGCTGAGGTCATCAGACAACTTTAGAGAGCAGGAAGGATCCCAGAATAAGGTAGGACAAAGACAAGAACTGGAGGTTCTGGGGAAGGTGTACAGTTGAGAATGGCAGCTCTCTTCCAGGGCCGGACCCCAGAACCCTGCTCTCGTAGGCGGGGGCTGAGCCTGCGACAGATGCGCCTCCACACGCCCTCTGCGTCACACACTTCGTGGAAGTAGCGGCAGGTCTGGCCTAGGGCGACTACATCTCTGACTGGGAGGAATGAGATGATATGCTCCACCTGGCGGGCAGGAGGGAGGAGGCAGGGGTTACTGGGCCCTCCTTCTTGTCAGGCCCCCAGTCCTTTATTTTCAGTACCTTCTCCCAAAGACTCACCAGCTCTGGGGGGAACAAGTGAACAGAAATAGGGTTCCTTCTCCCCTTCTTCTCTTCACCCCCAGGCTCTGGGCCACATGAAGGGCAGCTCCGCTTTACCTACCCATGGAGAAGGGGCAGTATAGGGGTTCCATGAGGGTCATGCCTCTTTCTCTCCCTTCTCTCAGCCTGTCTTTCACTAACTCTGGTCTTAGGGCTCATAGCTCTGACTTCCAACCCATCTCTTTCTCCAGGTACATCAATCACCCTTCCCTGTCTGCCTTGTTCCAACTTCTCCAAATATGCCCTCCCTGTGATCACTTGCTGCCATCTCCCTGTCCTTCCTTTGCCTGGCCCCTCACCCTGAGCCCCTCCTCCTGTCCTTGTCCACACAGCCGGGTGAATTTTTGCAGCTTCCGTCTCCTGCTTCTCCTCACCATCCTGACTGCCCCTTCCCTGGTCCTGCCCTCATCTCTCCAGGCCCCTTGGGCCCCTGTACTCAGCTTCCTGGTTCCCGTTCCCACTGTCTTTCCCACACCATGTCCCCTGCCTGGGCTTGGAGGACCTCTGGGGCCTCTCTGCATCCTAGACCCCTCCCCCCATGGAGTCTGGGACAAACAAACCTCTCTGTGACCTCACTGTCTAGCCACTGTGACCTATTTCCTCAATTATGCCCCCAGATTATATCTCATAGACAGCTCCTGGGTTCTAGCTTAACTGTAGCCACCCAATGGCTCATGGGCATGCATTTTTACAGAAGAAATAAAGTGTGAACTACTGTAGATGAGGCCTTTTCTTTCAGGTAGAAGGAAGTTTGTCCACTTGAGGCCCTTTTAGCACTAACTCTGTAGAGAAACTCTGATGAATTCTTCATATACCAGAAGGCCAGGGCCTCCAGGAAATTTTTATCTCAAGAGGAAAAACTAAAACAACAATAACAAACAAACAACAAAGTCTAAACTCAACTTGGTAGGTGAGAAGGAAAGGTAGTCCTGCCTATGACCACCTATCTCATAGAAGCATGCAGCAGGTTAAAGTGGGGGCACAGACTCCTAATCAAAACCAAACCCAGTGCTGTCGAGTCAAGGATTAAGAGACCTGGCTTCTAATAAACAGCTTCTTGCTCTTGCTAACTCTTCAACTTCCCTCCGTCTGTTTCCTGACTAGTAACCCGAAAGCCTTCTTCTAGATGATGAGGTACTTCCTGGACTCTAAAATTCCCAGGTTTTGTCCCCACAATTCCTGACCAGGAACGAGGCGGCGGGGACGCGCCTCTGGTTAGGTTGGCAGGCGGGGTGGACCAGCCCGGGCTTGCGTACCCATTCGGCGGTTTCCCCATATCTCCTAACCCTCCACCTACAACCTCACTCCACCAGTGGGGCATCCATAGTCTTTGGGAAGCCGCCCCACCCGGTGATCCGGGACCCTCGCAGGCTTTCGCCTTCACAGCCAGAAATGGTCTCCGAGATGCTTTCGGCTGCAGCAAGTCCCCTGCGCACTGGCCTCAGCTGCTTATCTTGGCCCCTCGATCTCTCTCACGGCCTCCACACTGGCTGCCTCCCTAACACACTCGGCTCGCACACCCACTCCAGGCCCTGCACTGCTCCCAGCCGGCCGCAGGGCGCCCCGCCGTGCTCACGCTCTGTACCTCAAAGTTCTAGCTCACCCGCCTCCTCCTTAGCGAAGGGACCGCCTTCTCGCCCATGCTATTGGTAAGTAGAGCCGTCCCTCAGAGCAGAGGCCGTGTTCCCTCCGGAGGATCTAATTGGCCTTCTTGACAGTCACTCGCCTGTATCTGGATTGCGATTGGCCTTCGTGAGACGAGGCCTAGGTGCCGCCGGCTGGTGGTTTCTCGCGCTCTCCTGCCTTATACTTGAGAGACGGCGTTCCCGCCTCCTGCTTGGATCTGATTGGCTCCATCTCCAACCCTGAGCATTGTGATTGGGTGCGGCTGCGCGAGGCGGGTCAGCCTGGAGCGTCGGCCGTTGACTAGCGCCCCATTCTCTCCCCTCCTCTTCCCTCGCCGCACTTCAGCGCTGGAGTCTCCACCCCCCTGGCAGGTTCTGATTCGCCTCTTTTGACGTATCTCGGGACCACGATTGGTCCGCTGGTTCCCTGAGCCCCGCTCCCTCCCCCTCGTAGCGACTACGGCGGCTCTGAGGAGGGGGAGGCGGCAGGGAGGGACTGCCGGGCCCGTCAGTCAGGCAGCGGAAGCCGCCGGGAGCGGATGGCGGCGGCGGTAGCGGCCCCACTCGCGGCCGGGGGTGAGGAGGCGGCGGCCACGACCGCCGTTCCAGGGTCTCAGGGACTGCCCGGAAGCCGCAGTGCAGAGCGGGCCCTAGAGGAGGCCGTGGCCACTGGGACCCTGAATCTGTCTAACCGGCGCTTGAAGCAGTTTCCCCGGGGTGCGGCCCGCAGCTACGACCTGTCAGACATCACCCAGGCTGGTGAGTGCCCCCGGGCCCCCAGCCCAGCCGGGAGCTCATTTGCATAGTCCCGCCCCTTTCGCTCGTTTCCCTTCCGGCCCTGAAGTCTGTTGCCCGTCCCTTCACCTGGCGTCGGGGTTCTTGACACGTATTTGCATAAGCCTGCTACCACTCTCTCCCCACTTTAAGAACTACTGGACAATGAACGTACTTCTCATTTGCCCAGAATGTCCAGATTCCCTGGCTGAGCGATGTGAAAGACCCTGCTTGTCTTTATTTGTGTCTCAGAGCACCTGTAGACTGGCCCCGCCCCTCACCTGGTTGGTTCATTTGCATGGCCTCTTCTACCTCAGTTCGGATCGTTCCATAAAAGCAGCCCCTATGAGCTCCTCTTTGTACTCATTTCTCCTTCCTCATCGTCTCCAGCTCCTTCTCCCGTTCCACCCAGATCCGAGCCACCCCAGGTGCCCCCTTCCCATGGACTTGTCCCTAACCACCTGCTGTTTCTGCTTATTTTGCTGGTAGCCCCGCCCCCTGGTCTCTTGCCCTCCCCACTCTTCACCCTGCCAGCCTATGGGAAAGAAGCAAATCCCCTACCTCTCCCAACTCTTCTCCTTGAGCTCTTTTATTATCCTTGACCCCCTTCCTCCTCCTTCCTGCCTGTATGAAGTCACTATGGAACCTCTGACTTCATAGGGACCCTAGAATTCTCTTTTCAGTTTCTGCTTTCCCTAGAGGGAGGGGCTTGAAGCTGTTGCTGGCAAGAAGGAAATCTTATCTCCCAGCTGGGAGTGTTGGGAAGCTAGAGACTGTCTTTCCACTCCCCCACCCGCAGGATCCCTCTAATAATGTTCTGTCTACCCTTGTGTCTGTTGATTTGGGAGGTGGGGGCCCTTCTGTGACCGGGGTGAGTCCCAGTCTGGCCTCAGCTGCTCAGGAGGCAGTCTATGACCTTGGGCTGGCAGCTGCAGGGAAAAGGGAGGAGGAGGAGGACTGCATTCCCCAAAGCAAAGCCACCCTAGCCTAGCCCAGGGTGTGAGGAGGCCTCCTCATCTTCAGGGTGGGGGACTTGGAGCTGAATGAAAGAGTGTCCTCCGGATGACACTGCCCTGGGGGTGTGTATTTCTCCCCAAGCAGGTGCCTGATCACCTGCGGACACTCAGCAGACACAGACACACTTTCTTTCCCTTACTATTCTGGGGAGAACCAGTTGAAACTTCTGCACTATTCTTGGGTCGATGGGTAAACTAGCTTGCCCACTATGTGATGAGCGAGTTCAGGGGCTGGGAGAGCCCCAGGAGCCATGCCTGTCGCTCTCAGTCTCCCTGGCGGCAGCTCCAGATTGACCTCAGCAGCTGTGTGACACTTGCCCTCTGTTCCCCTCCCCCTTGCTTGTTTTTTGACAAAGACCAAATGTTATTCTTTACTTCCTTAGGGCTCTGTCTCTTTGAGTGGACTCATGGGGAAAGCTACCAAGAACTCCCCAGCCCCTCCCAGCTCCTACCCCCATTTTCCTCCCCCCTCCCCCCAGCATTCCGGCTCAGGGTGCAGCCAGTTCTTTGAGCTTGGGTGGTGAAGCAGTAAAAGCCCTTTCTGTGCTATTCTCAATGCAGGAATCCTCAGTCCTTTCAGGGCCCCGATTCTAGGCCCAGTGGAGTCCATCCTGTCAGAACTTTCTTCTGTCCCTTCTGCCCAAGCAGGGTGCTTATAGCCTAGGGTGGAAAGGGGAAGTGACAAAAACACAGTGTTGCCCATACCCTGCCCACCACACCCCCTTACCCTCCAATCCAGGGTAAAAGCTTCAGTACTGTACTTCCTGAATCACTTTGAACCCTCTCGCCCTGCTTCTGCAGCTCTTTCCGAACCAGTGTCCTCCCTGGCATGTCTTCTGTGGCTCTGGTCCCTAATATCCCTTGGACTCTGCCCTCTGAGGCCGGGTAGTTGGAAGAATCCTGAGGTGGGGGAGGGGCCACTCCAGCAAAGGAGAAGTATAGCTCATTCTCTCACAGACCACATCCTGTGCCTCCTGTACCCTGCCTCCTCCAGCCTGGGCTCCCTTCCGCTCCTAGCTTTTGCCCCCTGCCACCCACTTACCCATCATAACTTGTTTTCCACCCCCTTCATCCACATGCACACATAAACACACAAACACGTTTGTGAGCACAGAGAAGCAGGCAGATGGAGGGTGAGGGTGGGAGGGCAAGATGGAGTCCTCCCACCCTCTCCGGAACTGTCTTCTCCCATGACAGGTCTTCAATCTGTGTGCAGCAGGGTTGGGGCAGCAGGGGAGAGAGATGATTCCTGGGACAGCAGGCTGTCGTCCGCCCTGGTAAACATGGGCTTACCAGAGACAGAACCTGACAGATTGTTTCTACTTCATTTCCTGTCACAAGACTCATTTCCTTGGGGGATATACCCCAGCTCTCTCTCCCCTCAGCTTTTGCTCATCTCTCCCTGGGGAGGGCCCTCTAAGAAGCTCACCCAAGTTCTGTTGCTTGGGACTTCTCCTGCAGACCCTAGGCTGAGCAGAGGAAACAGAAACACAGGCTTCTGGAGGTCTAAGCAGTTAATATCCCCAGGCTGGAAGGTACCCTAGCACCTGACTCCTCGCACTGGAGTAGCAAACCACTGCTTTAGATAAAGGAGTAATGATGAATTCTTCCCTTCTCCATCCTGTCCACTCCTCACCCATGCCCAAGATGCAGGCAAAGGAACTGCCTTTTGAAGTCTGGGTTATTAATAGAGGAAGTAGAGGAAGGCTGATGGCTCTTGGAAGAGGGTGGGAGGAAAGCCGCTCCTGGGGAAGAAGGTACTCAGATGGGAGGGCCCTGAGGATTCCAGGCTCCCACTTCCAGCTTGGTTGGCTTGTTCTTTCCCTCTCTGTTCTTAGGAATCCATAACTTCATAGCCCCTTGGGCCTGGCTTGCTGGTCCTAGGGGCTGGTGAAAAACTGTTGTCCAGTGTTGGGGGCCTTACTTGATTTCTAGACCCAGGACATAGTGACCCTTGGTTTCCACCTCATAGTCCACCTTATTGAAAACAGGTTGCAGTTCGGAGGGAGAGCCCCTGAGGAGGAATGGGCTCTCTCAGGTGTATCCCCCAGGGGTTTTCCATAGTCTCCCTTTGAGCCTCCCAGACCATCACCTTGCTGTTTTCTCTTGAGCACCAGCCCCCTCCTGCTACCTTTTTAGCTTTCACCTCTCATGGCATTTCAAAACAGCAGGAATCATAACAGTTCCCTTCTAAGATAGCCCTTCATTTATATATTTGAAGATGGTGTTCATGGCACCCCCCAGGTCCAGGCTGCAGACCAGTGACCCTATGTCTTTCTCATCATGGTTGGAATGTGCTTCAGTTTGCAGAAGTCTTTTTTTATCTCCCCAGGACACCCAGGTGTCTGATTCCTTAGGCCTGCTGAGGTGGAGGGGGCTGGGCAGCTGACTTTGGGGAAGTCCAAGGTCCTGTTGTCCAGGACTGGGCCTTTCCACAGCTCTCCCCTGACACTTGCTTCTCCCAGACCTGTCTCGGAACCGGTTCCCCGAGGTGCCCGAGGCAGCATGCCAGCTGGTATCCCTGGAGGGCCTGAGCCTCTACCACAACTGCCTGAGATGCCTGAACCCAGCCTTGGGGAATCTCACAGCCCTCACCTACCTCAACCTCAGGTAGAGGAGGCAGGGCCGGGGGAGGGTAGGGATCTTGTTCTCAGCCACAAGTACCAATGCACAGTACCCTGAGGGACCCTTTGTGTAGCCCTGAGAGGAGGACAATGCTGGGACCCTCTGCTGGGCAGTGAGCCCCCTGCCTTTCTCTCTTCTGCAGCCGAAACCAGCTGTCACTGCTGCCACCCTACATCTGCCAGCTGCCCCTGCGAGTGCTCATTGTCAGCAACAACAAGCTGGGAGCTCTGCCTCCTGACATCGGGGCCTTGGGAAGCCTGCGGCAGCTTGTGAGAATTGGGAACAAGGGCGAGAAGGAGGACTATTAAGCCAGGCACCAGGGACCTTTTAGCAAGAGGGAGGAGGCAGGATGGGCCCTAGGGGAAAGGCTTGAAGGCAGGTGGCTAGAGATGGGAGGGCAGGTTCTGATAATCTGGGTCTTATGCCTCCTTCGCTTCTTCTTTCCTCATTTCAGGATGTGAGCAGCAATGAGTTGCAGTCTCTCCCACCAGAGCTGTGTAGCCTGCCTTCCCTGCGGGATCTCAATGTTCGGAGGAACCAGCTCAGTATTCTGCCTGATGGTGAGGAAAAAAGAGAACAGGAGGGTTTGTGTGTGTGTATATGCACGTGTGTGCCCGTGCATGTATCTGCCTTGGAAAAGTCACAGTCAAGGCATCTTCACAGAAGAGTTGTGCTTTATTTGCCCAGGGTTCTGTAATTTATAAAACAAACTAAATTATCTTAACCAGCTACTCTCTGAGGTTGGCAAGACATGGATTATTAGTTCTAATTTACTAATGTGAAAACGGGCCCAGAAGGAGAAATAGGTGAGTGCATCTGCACCACTAGAATCTCAAGGTTGGAAGGGGCCTTAAAGTTCATCCAGGGCCACCACTCACCCTAGCAGGGGCTGTCAGGTCTCAGGAGTGTCAGATGCCCAGGCCCTCCTCCCCAGAGATTCTGATTCCTTGGGGCCTTGATAAGTACCCAAGCAGCCCCGTTTTTGTTTTTTTTTTTTAATTTTTTGTGTACTTAAGTGAAAATTTACAAATCAAGTCAGCCTTTCATACAAAAATTTGTATACATCTTGCTATGTACTCCTAGTTGCGACAGCACACTCCTTCTCTCTGCCCCGTATTTCCATGTCCATTCAGCCAGCTTCTGCCCTCCTCTGCCTTCTCATCACCTCTCCAGACAGGAGCTGCCAACATAATTTCATGTGCCTACTTGATCCAAGAAGCTTACTTCTCACCAGTATCATTTTCTATCTTATAGTCCAGTCCAATCCCTGTTTGAAGACTTGGCTTTGGGAATGGTTCCAGTCTTGGGCTTACAGAAGGTCGGGGGACCATGACCTCTCGGGTCCTTCTAGTCTCAGTCAGACCATTAAGTCTGATGTTTTTACAAGAACTTGGGGTCTGCATCCCACTGGTCGCCTGCTCCATTAGGGATTCTCTGTTGTGTTCCCTGCCAGGGCAGTCATCAGTTATAGCCAGGCACCATCTAGTTGTTCTGGTTTCAGACTGATGTGGTCTCTGATTTATGTGGCCCTTTCTGTCTCTTGGGCTCATAATTACCTTGTGACTTTGGTGTCCTTTATTCTCCTTTGTTCCAGGTGGGTTGAGACCAATTGATGCATCTTAGATGTCCACTTGCTAGCATTTAAGACCCCAGACGCCGCTCACCGAAGTGGGATGCAGAACATTTTCTTAATAGATTTTGTTATGCCAATTTACCTAGGTGTCCCCTGAAACCATGGTCCCCAAACCCCGCCCCTGCTACACTGACCTTCGAAGCATTCGGTTTGTCCAGGAAACTTCTTCCAAGCAGCCCCATTTTAACTGATTGTGATACACACCAAAATTTGATAGCCTCTGCTCCAAAGCAGGCACACCTTCTTTTATTCAGCTAGCATTTTTTGTTTTTGTTAGTGTTTCTGGTGTTTTAGGTGGGGACCAGGGAGATGTGTCTGAGATCTGGAGCCAATACTTAAGGATTTAATGGCTTGATGGCGGAGAGAGACAAACATTCATAGAGCAGGGAGGGACATTCTAGAGGATGAGGCTTACAGGGCTCTGGGAGCCAGAGAAGAGGCAGCATTCGGTTCTCTATGGGGAACTTGGGAAGACCTCAGCAGGGAAGCACAGGTGAATCTGAAGGAGAATTTTCCATCCACCTACATCCTTGGTAGGGAAATAACATGGACAAAGCATGGAGGTGGGAGGGAGCATGGTCCAGCATGGATGTGGTTAGAAAGGCAAGCCAGGACAAGGGCAGGAACAGCCTTCTACTGTGCTGGAGTGTGTGAACTCGGTTTTCAAGAACAAGAGTGGGGAGTCAGGTGGTCGCCTGTTTTCTCTGGAGCTCCCTACCCTCACTTTTTGTGCCCGCCCTCTTTCAAGTCAGTAAGGGTACAAATAAACATTTCCTCAGGAATCTGTCTGGGCCATAAAAGAGACCTAAGCAGAATGTCCTGGGGCCACAGAGGAGCAATGAATTCCAACTTGAGGTCTCTGGAAAGATTTATGGAGAAGGTGACACTTGAGCTGAACCTTGAGGGATGTGTGGACAGAAAATCAGAGTTTTCCCATTTGAGCAAACAGCATATGGAAAGGACTAGAAGTTGAGAGACTGGAGAATTGTCTGATGTGGAGGGACGGTGGGGGACAGTGAGGTGGGAAAAGGGCTGAGCAGATCATGAAGGCCTTGGCCATGTTGAATGTGGGAACTGTGCTTTTTATTCTCTGTCTAGGGTCCCCACTGCTCCGGACTGCCTTTTTGAGAATTAGAATAAGGTGCCCCTCTCAGTGGCAGGCACAGCCTCACCCAAGGTGTGGGCTTGGCTAGTAAAGGGCAGGTAATATTCAGTCCTCTTGACTGGGTGCTCCTGTGCAGGGCACAGCCCACTCAACCTCAGCAGCCCTGCCTGCAAGTCATTGAAGGTTTTTGAGCAATGGGCTGTCACAGTTTGCTTTTTGTCTTGTGATGATCACTTGAAGGCTCAGTTGAAGTGTGGAGTGGGCAGATGAGGAGAAGCACCCAGGAGGGGCTGGACCTGAAGCCCGGGTAGGCCTGATGCGGGAGGCGTGGCTTGGAAGAAGGAGCAGATTTGAGCAGGAAGAGGAGCAAGGCAGTTGTTACTGGGGAATGATTTGAGCAGGGCAGAGGCCGTGATAAGCCCCAGGAGAGCAAGAGCAGGGGTGACTGGCTGGCCAGAGCAGAGGGCGGAGGAAGTGAGCACAGTGCCCATCATTGGGCATGCTCCTGACTCTTCCCTCACCCACCCCCCCCAGAGCTGGGGGACCTTCCTCTTGTCCGCCTGGATTTCTCCTGTAACCGTGTCTCCCGCATCCCGGTCTCCTTCTGCCGCCTCAGGCACCTGCAGGTCATTCTGCTGGACAGCAACCCTCTGCAAAGCCCCCCTGCCCAGGTGAGGGGTGGGCCTGGTGGACCATGGGAACAGGGATGAGATTGGGTGGGAGTGGGGAAGGAGCCTCTTTGGCAGTCAAGCAGGATCTGAAGAGCCACCCCTGTCTCCCTTTGACTCCCCTACATGTGCCTCCTCATACCAGATCTGCCTGAAAGGGAAACTTCACATCTTCAAGTACTTGTCTACAGAAGCTGGGCGGCGCCGGGGGTCTGCACTGGGGGACCTGGCCCCATCTCGCCCCCCAAGTTTTAGTCCCTGGTAAGTACCAAGTGGGAAGGAAGGAAGCCCCTGGACCCTTGATGCCCCTTCCTGGGACCAGGAACCCCATGATTTTCAGTGGGAGGATGGGGTGGGGGATTGCTGTCCAGTATAGAACTGATCAGATTTCCCTGGCTGACCCCAGCCCAGCTGAGGATTTATTTCCGGGACGTCGGTACGATGGTGGGCTGGACTCAGGCTTCCACAGTGTTGACAGTGGCAGCAAGAGGTGGTCTGGAAATGAGGTAAGGCATTCCTTTCCAAGGGAGCTTGGGGTCTCAGCTGTAAGAAAGAACTTCTGAGCCCAGAACCCTTTGCCTGGCAGCTCCAAATCTTAGAGTGAGGGATGGTGGCTGGAGCTGTCCTCTTCCTTCCCTCTTCCAAGTATCCCATGGGAGGGCTGGTCCCATGTAGCAGTTCATAGACCCTGAACCCCTGTGGGCCCCCAGCACTGCGGAGGGGCCCGTCTCCCATCTCTACATCTCTGCCTTTACAGTCAACAGATGAATTTTCAGAGTTGTCATTCCGGATCTCAGAGCTGGCCCGGGAGCCTCGGGGGCCCAGGGAACGGAGGGAGGATAGCCTTGGTGAGTAGTAGAGTCAGGGGCCAGTGAGCCAGGGGGATGAGCAAGGGCTGAAGGCCTCCTATGCTTGCTGATATGCCCTTGGCCTCTCTAGCTGACGGAGACCCTGAGCAGATTGACTTCATTGACAGCCACGTGCCTGGGGAGGACGAAGATCGGGGTGCTGCAGAGGTGAGGGTCTAGCCCATGTCCCTCTTCAGCCACGAGAGGGGAGAGCTAGAGGGAGACAGTGGAGGCTTGGGGGCAGACACTCCCTCAACTCCTCCGCTGTTCTTTCTTCAGGAGCAGCGGCCACCAGAATTAAGCCCTGTGGCAGGGGATGGGGAGAGGGCACCAAGCAGCAGGTATCCCAGAGCCACGTCCTCCCCTTGCTCCCAACTTTGAACCCCTCTCTCTTCCCCTGACCCCAGTTGGGTTTACCTCTGTGGGCCTGTCTTTGCCCCTCAGGCGGGAGGAGCCGGCAGGGGAGGAACGGCGGCGCCCAGACACCTTGCAGTTGTGGCAGGAGCGTGAGCGGCGCCAGCAGCAGCAGCAGCAGCAGAGTGGAGTGTGGGGGACCCCCAGGAAGGACAAGTATGGGCACAGGATCAGGGTTGGGGCTATTGCAGGACAGTGGGCCCTGGTGGGCTGGGCCTTTGAAATGAGTGTTCCAAGGGCCCGTGCCTTTCGCTGAGCCACTCTGGATGGCTCCTGCAGCCTGCTCTGCCCGTCGGAGGGGTGGCCCCCTGCTTTGTCACTGCTGACTGTATATTTCCATATTCTTTTTCTAGTTTTCCGAAGCTGGGCATCAAGGCTGCTGGGGGAGGCGCTGCTGCCCCATCTACTCAGCCCACTTCCAAGTATGTCTGCTCCCAGAGCACCCTCCCTGAGTCCTCCCTACACGCGGTCCTCCTGACCCTTCCTTCTAATTCCCTTTCTGTGTCTCCTCAGCAGCACGTCTAAGTCCACTGCTACCCAAGTAGGGGCTCTAGGGGGACAGGGAACTCCTGCCCCTGCCCCTGTCCCTGCCCCTGCCCCCATCTCCCAGGAGGCTCTTCCTAGAGCTGGACCAGGTGAGACAGGTGGAGGATGGGGGCATATGTAAGTAAGGGAGTGGCTGGGACCTGGTGGCCCGTGGGAGGAGTGGGACACCGAGGGGATGTCTCTCTCACCCGCCCCTGTCCTCTGGCTCTGGCCCCAGCCACAGCGCCTGCACACCGGCCGCTCGGCTCCATTCAGAGACCAAACAGCTTCCTCTTCCGCTCCTCCTCTCAGGGCAGCTCAGGTGGGTCTCCCCTGCTGTTTCCACCCCAACCCCGGTACTATCTATCCCAGAACTAACCCAGTGGTAACCTCTGGGCTTGTGTCACCCCTTTTGGCTTGGGAGCTTGCTATTGTCCCTTTGTGTTGAAAAGTCCCAGAGGCAGAGAGGCAGGATACATGGGTGCCAGACCACTGGGACCCAGCTCTGAAGTCAGTGCTAAGTAGTGGAGACAGCCATATACCCTCTGTTTTTCTCCTAGGCCCTTCCTCACCAGACTCTGTCTTGAGACCTCGGCGTTCCCCCCAGGTTCTGGACGAGAAGGAATTAATTGCTCAACTGCGCCAGGTAAGGAAAGGGTTCGGTGTGGGCAGGGGCTGGGCTTAGCATGGCATCTCTCAAGTTCCCTGACCTCAGAACTCAGGGCTCCCTTAACTCTTTCCCCACCTGGGTACTGCCCTGAGGATGGAAAAGGGCAGGCATAAGGTCTCTGCTGATCTTGGTGCCCCCTCCTCCCTGCCTCCCAGGTTCTTGAGTCCCGGCTACAGCAGCCCCTGCCTGAGGACCTGGCGGAAGCTCTGGCCAACGGGGTCATCCTATGTCACCTGGCCAACCGGCTCCGGCCCCGCTCCGTGCCCTTCATTCATGTGCCCTCACCTGCTGTGGTCAGTTGGGGCCCAGGAGAGGAAGTAGGGGATGGGACAGGGGACTCCTGTGGCCTCTGCCTTACCCTCATCTCATCATCTTTTCTTACCCACCCCCAGCCAAAACTTAGTGCCCTCAAGTCTCGGAAGAATGTGGAGAGTTTCTTAGAAGCCTGTCGAAAAATGGGGGTGCCTGAGGTATGGGGGGGGTGTGTTCTCAGGAGCCTGGGGCGGTCTCCACTATAAAGAGTGGTGGCATCCTGGGCTCAGCTGAGCACTTGGCATGGATGGTAGGGTTCCATTTGCAGGGGATATCTGCTCCCCACAAGCAAGCACCCCAGCACGCCCTGCCCTGCATGTCCCGTCCCTGCATGTCTGCATGTTGACTTGGCTCTGGCCCTGGCATGTGAGGGCAGGGGGTGGGAGGGAGTGTCTTGCTGCTGCTGCTGACGTCTGCCTTTTGTCCTTGTCCATCTGTCCTACTCTCCCTTCCCAGGCTGACCTGTGCTCGCCCTCGGATCTCCTCCAGGGCACCACCCAGGGGCTGCGGACCACACTGGAGGCCGTGCAGTGGGTGGGGGACAGGGCGCCCCCACCCCTCTGGCCTCCCCCTGGTCTGGGCGGCTTCCTTCTCTTCTACATGGCCCTCGTGCTGCTGCTCTATGTCGCCTACACTCGGCTCCTGGGTTCCTAGGACCTGAAGTCACTCCTCCCTGGCCCTTGCCCTGTTTCTATTTATAAGACTCCCTCGAAACCCCCCCCCACCACCAGTGGTGCCTTCAGTCCCTACCAAAGACACTAGTGTGCCCTCCCTTCACAAACACTGACCTCAGAGGCCCCACTCTGGTGCCCCCAGACCCTGGGCCCCCAGCCTCTGGCGCCCTCCTATAGCCCCTCTCTATGCCCCCACCCTCCCACTGCTGATGGTGCCTTCATGCCCTCTCCCTGCCCCTCTATCCTGTCCCCCAGAGGGCTGGCAGGAGCATGAATCTTTCTCTCCCCTTTCCCCCTTCCTACTACTATGGGGGCTAAATTATCTATATTTTGTAGAGAGAACTCTATATTTGTAGGGGATGCAGGGGCCCAGGCTGGGTCCCTGTCTGTGTGTATAAATTGTACAGACCGTGGCCGCCTCTGTGTGTTGTGTGTTTGCGTCTGTTCCTGCTGTGGCCAGGCCCAGCCCTGGCTGTGCCCCGTGGGCTCTATGTGCCATCCTGCCTACTCCAGCATCTCCCTCTGGAAATGACAGGCCTCTCCTCCTCCTAGGCCTTGGCCCCCTGTGTTGTCTCTTGTTACCCGCTGGCAGCCTCCTTGCTTCTCAGTTGTCCCCAAGCCATGGGCCCACAGTATCCACCCAGGATGCCCCTGTCCTTTGCCTCCCTGTACCCCGAAGGACCATCCCCTCAGTTGGCTCTGCCCAGGCCCCCTTAGGGACTTTGGTCTCTGACACCTTGCCCTCTGCAAAGGGTAGGGAAGCTGATTGGGGAAGGGGGAAAAGAGGTAACTTAATCTGGGCCCCTCCCCCCAGGAGTCCCTGTGCCAGCCCCACCACATCCTGGAAGAGGAGGGGGCCCCGGGAAGGGGTCTCCCCTACATCGCTGCTGTCGTCCATGCACTGCTGGAACGGTCTTAGGGGGTGAGGTAGGGGCACAGGGCCCCAAAGTGCCGGGCCCCAGGAACCGAAAAGATGGACAGCGGTCTGGGCGCTGCTGCTACCAACAAGGACTCTGGTGCGAGGCCCTGGCCCTGTTCTTGAGCACCCCTCCGGCCTGAGGGGTTGGAAGCATGGCCCTTTGAGGAAGACGGGGCCTTGCACCTCTGGGTGTAGCCAGGGTCTGGGATGGAAGACGGGGCGCTGGATGTTATGTCTGTGTCAAGCGCAATAAAAGAAGCCGGAAGACCTCTTGGTTGAGCTCCAGGTGTGTGTGTGTGTGTCTGTGAAGGAAAAGTGGGTAGCAAATCGCCAGGAAGTTGGCCGCCTGCGCCGCCGCTGTGACCTCCAGCGCGCTGAGTGCGGAGTCAGGCGGCCGGAGCCGCGCGCCCCCGCCGCCAGAGGGCGCCCGCAGCAGCCCGAGTCCCGGCGGGAGCGCGGCCACGTGGCCCGGAAACGCGCCGGCGCCGGCGTCTCGGCGAGGCCCTCTGAGGTGGGCTGCCGACCTCGGCCTCCGACGCAGAGGCTGCGGAGCGGCCCGGCCACCGAAGGAGGGCTGCGAGGCGGGGAGGGAGGCCCAGGGCCCAGAGGTGCTGCCCTGCGCTCCCCCAGACGCGGCATGTTGCCCCAACCCCCTCGGCGGTGGGGCTCGGCAGAGGAGGCGGCGCAGGAGGAACGCGACCCCTCCGCAGGCCGTGACCAGGGCGAGACCTGGAGCTCTGGGGAGGAGGCCCCAGGGGAGCCGGGGACGCCCCCGCACGACAGGTGAGGGGTTCAGCCTGGAGGCAGTCGGGGTGGACGTCTGACGGGGAGGGGCCCTCAGGCCTTTGCCCTGCGCTTTACACTCAGCCGTCTGTACCAAGGAATGGATGGGGTGGGGGAGTTGCTGGCAGGTATGGACCGTCCCCCTGGCACTAGGCACCCTTTGGTACTGCCACTGGGTTCAAGGAAATATTCAGACCTGGAGGGGGAAGGCTGTGAATGGAGAATCTCTGCCCTCCCCATCCCACCCCAGCCCTCAGCTCCAGTCTGTAAGTCCTTCCTGGACCCTGAGGAAGCAGCTGCCACCCGGCAGTCCCCCAGGCCTGGCTGCTGAGCAGTCCCCAGGAACCCCAGGTAGGTACAGGGCCTTGCCTTAAAATACCCTCCGAGACCCCTTCATTGACTCCTGAGCCTGTTTTAATCCCTTCAAGTCCCCCCCCCGCCAGGTCCCCTTTCCCCCCAGATGGCTTGGGATGTGGCCCCATCAAGGATGACCCCACTACCACCCTGGGACCCTAACTATGAGGCTGAAGGACCACAGCAGTGGGTAAGTTGGGATTGTCCTGTGGCTCTGGCCTAAGGGTGGAGCACGGGTGCCTCACGAAGAGCTGAGGCTCCAGTGATCTTTCCTGCCCATCTGCAGGGGGCCAGCAGTGGGTCAGGCGCCTCCTTCTCAGGCCGGACTTTGTGTCATCCGTCATTCTGGCCACTGTATGAGGCAGCCTCTGGCAGGGGCCTCAGGCCCCTGGCCCCCACAACAGGGCATCAGAATGGAGTTGCAGGTACTTCCCTGGTTGCCCCAGTGGGCAGGCAGGCTCGCCTTGAGTGTCCCCACAGTGCAGAGCTCTCTGGTGTGGGAACCCCAGCCTGGCCTCTGGTGCCACCGCAGCATTTCCCCTCCCCAGGGTTCCCGGTGCTGTGCTGTGAAGATGTCTTTCTCTCAGACCCTCTGCTGCCCAGTGGGCACCGTATTCCCCTGTACCTGGCTGAGGCCCCTCAGCAGGTGAGTGCTTTTCCTGCCCTGCCCTCGCCCCAGCCTTTGGGCAGGGCCTGGGAGGAGACACTGCCCCTTCCTTTTTCTTCAGGTGATGAGCTCATTACAGCTGCTGCTCCCACCCCCTATTATGTCCACCTGGGTTGTCCCCACCCGATCTGCTGGCCGCTCCACCGCCTGGCTCAGCCGATCTGAGCTGATTGCCCTCACTGGCCTCCTGCAGATGAGCCAGGGGGAGCCAAGACCCAGCTCCTCGGTGCCCCCCATACCTGGTGCTGACTCCTCAGATCTCGTCTCTGGTGACCCAGACTCCACTGGTGGCCCCAGCTGTCCTCATGTCCCAGACCCATCTCTCCCACGGACCCCAGACACCCATTCACCATAGCCACTTTCGGGGCAGAGTGTGCTCCCCCCCTTTCTGGAAAGTTCTGTCGACAATAAAGCAGTGTTGGTTTGCAAAGGTGCTCCCTGTGTCTGGTGGCAGAGTGGGGCTTGGAGGCAGGGATGGGGTCTCTTCCTTCACCACAGCATTGGCTGGCCTTCCCGCAAACTCTGGTTATTTGCTCGCCATCCCCTGTAGTGGGGCGGGATAATCCCTGGGTCTCTACCCTTTCAGGCTAACCAAGCAAGTTACCTTTAATGGGGAGGGAAAGGTCCACAGTGCAGTCCCTCAGGCTGAGAGTATAGGGAGCGAGGGCCCCATCAGCCCTGCCAGGCCCGGGAGGAAGGGGGGATTGTGTGGGTGCGTGTGGCACTGGGAGAGGCAAACCAGGGAGTAAGGGTGGCACGTCATTTTTTTGGCAGAACTAGTGGTAAGATACCTGATGCTATCACTTCTCTTGTCCTGAGGAATATCCTTATCCTGAGTTCAGCCCTGGGGCTCTCTTTGCACTGGGTAGGGGTAGGCTTTGGCTCGGAAGACAAGGCACTGCAGATGTGTGTGGGGGCAGGTCCATAGGGACTAGTCAGCAGCAGCAGGGTGAGGGGTCACGGCCGACCTGAGGCTCTCTAGTGACGCTGCACGAACTCTGCAGGGAAACAGAGGAGCAGGGCTTCCGCTGAGAGCCCAGAAGGGTGTAGGGGGGCGGTTCTAGAATTTTTCCCTTAAAAGAATCCAACTTATTGGATTTCTCCGGAAATTTCCTAAAGATTTTCCAGCCGCCACAGGTGGAAGGGGCTCGAGGGGCAGCTGCAGGTCACAGGCCTTAGAGCCCCTCCGCCGCAGGGACGAGGGTGGGGAGCGGCGCGGGGAGCGGGAGTGCATGGAGAGTGCGGGGTCACCCGTAGCTTTGTGCAGTTTCCCTCCTGTCCCCGGAAAACGAGACTCTGCTGCCGCGGGGCCTCCTCACCGACGCTTCCCAGAGCTTCTGGAACGCAGTGCGCGCGTAGCTGTGCGGGCGGTCGGTGCCGGTCGCAGGGGCGTCGCCGCCCTCCTCCTGAGGCGGGACCAGGTCGAGGTCCACGTAGTTGAGGCGGCCGTCGGAGGGCTTCGGCCTGGCAGTGCCCATTGCCACGTAGTCGGGGGCCCCGTACCCGATGCGCACGTACTCCCCGGCGAGCTCGGACAGCGGCTTCGAGCGGGGCTGAGCGCCCGCCAGTCCCAGGCTGCCTCCGACGCCATGATGGGTGCTCTGGAGCTCAAGTCCAGGTTCCACGGTCCCGGGCTTGTAGGAACGGGGCAGGGAGGTCGAGGAAGAGGACCCTGGTGGAAAACGGCTCATGGGCTCGTATTCCGTACCCCCCCAGGCCCAGAGCGGCGGGCGAGGAGCAGCGTTGGCAGCAGGCGGAGGGCCCGGGTGATTGCGCGGGGGCGCCATCACCACGTAGCCGCTGGCTTCGCCGCCCCCCATGGGCTCATAGTCACTCCGGGCTCCCACGGTTATGTAGCCTCTGCCCCGCTCCAACCCCTGGGGGTACGAGGCTGCCGGCCCCAGCCTGGTCAGGGTCTTCAGGGTGGTTTGCTCGCTCCTCTCACCCAAACACCGCCGACGGCTCAAGCCGCCTGATTGGGCCGCGGAGGCCTGGGTCTCATAAAGTTGGGGAACAGAGGGTCTGGAGGCGCACGTCGGGGGTCCCCTCGGCATTGGGTCAACCCTGCCGCCTGCACCACCGCCCGCGAGTCGCTTCATGGAGGCTAGGACGGTCTCATGAATGCTTTGGGCCACCACAGCGTCGGGTGCCTGCAGCCACAATTCCCCGGGACCCATGGGCGCCGAGCGCCCGAGCTCCAGGAAGAAGAAGGAGTCTGCGTGGCCGCAGCGGCGCACGCTGAGCAGGGGCAGGAGCAGGGCCGGAGGTGCCTGGATGTCCCCGGAGCTTCTGCCCTCGGGCTTCCGCAGCAGGCTCAGTGTCCCCGAACCCAGACATAGGCGGTAGCAGCCGCTGCCCAGGCCTCGTGTCCGCCCCAGCCCCTTGGGACGCAGCGTCACGGGCCAGACGTCCTGAAACGGATCTTCGAAGGAGCTAGGACCTGGAAAGACAGCAGGGTGGTCAGAGGAGGTGCCTGGGCCGGGGAATGAAACCCTGGTGGTGAAGCGGTTAAGTGCTACAGCTGCTAAACAAGAGGTCGGCAGTTCAAATCCGCCAGGCGCTCCGTGGAAACTATGGGGCAGTTCTATTCTGTCCTATAGGGTCGCTGTGAGTCAGAATCGACTCAACGGCAGTGGGTTTGGTTTGGTGTCCCTATAGGGTCACTGTGAGTCGGAATCGACTCGACGGCAATGAGTTTTAACGAGTGTCCCGAGAACTGAAAACGTGTAAACTCTCAATGTCTGAACTTGATTTGTTAACTCGGGGGAGGGGGCAGGCCACGGGTGCAACAAATCCACGTGAACCCAAATGCTCCCTCCCGTCCCTGGCAGCCCTTTTCCACCCGCCCAGGCTCGGGCCTCACCGGCGGCGGCGGTGGCGGCGCGCACCTCGAGCAGGGCGGTGTACCACGCCTGCTGCTCCGCCTCGCTGGCCGCTGCCACGCCCAGGCTGCTGTCGCGCGTGTAGAGGAAGATCAGGTGGCGCTGGCGCACGTCCGCGCGCTTGCTGATGGTGCACGCGCCCTCCAAGCTCACGCTGAGCTTGGGCCGCGCTGACTTGCCGCAGCTGGCGCGGAACTTCTGCTCGCTCCCGTAACACTCGAGGCGCGGCGGGTCGACGCGGAGCACGAAGAAGCGGCGGCGATGGGACTTCTGCTTCCTAAGGTGGCCGCAGAGCCGCACGTCAGCCGGGCAGGGCCAGGGCAGCGGCGGGCCGAGGGGCACGTCGGCGGACTTGGACTCTGGGGTCGCCGTGGGGACGCCACCTCCGAGCTTCATCCCGGATCGTGGAGCAAGGGCTGAGGCGCGGGCGTAGGCAATAAAACTGCAGGAGGAAGGGCTGAGACGGCTGGGTCGCGATCACTGAGCCTCAGGAAAAGACCAGCAGAGGTGGGGTTGAGGTGGCCGTCCCCGGGGAAGGGGAGGTCAGAGTCCTGGCAGGTTAGGATGCACCTTGGTTCCCAGCGTCCCTCCTCTGCCCTCGACTTGAAGTTTGGGGCAAGGGATCCGAAGGGCCTGTCGCTGCTTACAGCGTGTGTCCCAGTGGCTGCAGGCCTGCGACACCCGGGACTCCTGGCTCCTTCCTACAGCATCAGAGGCTAGACCCCGCCAGGCTGCCGGCGCGCGCCTCCTCTCCCCTCCTTTCCCTCTGAGGAAGGCTCCTAGAGTTCCCACCCCCGTGAGGTTAACCCTCGCATGCCCGGGCGCTGGCCACCGGAGGCCTGGAAGCGGAGTTAAGAGTTGGGAATTCTAGCAGAGGCGTCCTCCCCCCGCCCGGGAAACTGGGCTTTGCCGGGGCGGGGAGGTGGGGGCGTCTCTACTAATCTGAGCTGACTGCCCCCGGTTGCGGGACGTAGTAGTCGGGACAGGGAAA
This sequence comes from Loxodonta africana, assembly GCF_030014295.1. Taxonomy (NCBI): domain Eukaryota; kingdom Metazoa; phylum Chordata; class Mammalia; order Proboscidea; family Elephantidae; genus Loxodonta; species Loxodonta africana. Next base: position 88,107,886 of record NC_087353.1, on the reverse strand, counting down.
GCTGAGAAAGGTTGGAGACCGTGTAAGGTGAATGTGAATGGAATTGTGTCCGAGGTAATTGCACTGACGGTGACATCCGCAGTTAGAGGGTGGCTAAGCAGGGTCCGCCCTTGCAGCAGCAACCCCTTCTGCCTCCCCTCACTTCCCACTCGGGCTCTAGGTATCCAGCACCGGTGTCCCCCTTCCCTCCTCAGAGTGAGTTTTGTTCTCTTTCTCCCCAACTAATCCTAGGGGCCATGACTGCTAACTTTGGGCTGTACTGATATCTGAGGAGCTAGAGGTTAAGTTTCTCCATGGATATGGTGTGCTTCCAGGTGTCGTGGGATAAACAAGTGTAAACAAACCTCTTGATTGGTTCCTGCATACGACTAGGCTCCTAGTCAAGTGGCTGCTGAAGGAGATCCTGTGGAGGAAAGGGTCATCTCTCAGGGGTACTCCTCAGGCTGCCCATTGCCCTCAACCCCCTCTCTACTTTGACTGTCCAAAACGTCACCAGGGAACCAGCTGAAGGCTCGGACCACAGATGAAGTGTAACTCCCTGGTGGAGGTACCTTTTGCTCCTTGCAATCTGAGGTTTTAGATGGGGTTGGAGGTCTGGCATTTTGCACCCCATTTCTGATACTTCCAAGGACCAATGACTCATTTGGGGGTGATGGCACTGGTCAGTGTGCACTACAAGACAAACCAGTAGTTGACACAAGGGTGGCGCCTTTGAGAATTTCGTGATATTGTTCTCTTGGCAAGTAAAGGAAAGCTAAAGGTCAACGTATCTGGAGAGGAGATTCCCTCAGATTAGGAACAAAATGTTAACAGGGTATGGAAGTAAGGGAACCTGGTCCAAGGACCACAATGGCCTGAGCTGGGGAGGGTAGGACTTCACACCCACACCTCTCCACTTCCCAGGCTTGGGAGGAAGGGGCTTGTTTGTGAGCTGGAGTAATGGAGAAGCCAATGATGTGGTGTGTGTGGTAGCTAGGATTCCCAGACACCTTTTCAAGGGTCACACTGAGGGTGAGAGGAAGGGAGCCAGCCAGCCTTGTGAGGATGGGCATCAGGACCAACAGACAGGTAATGCCCAGGCCTGCTCCAGGTATCTCCTAGTCAGCCAAAGCCCCACCAAGGAGCAGGAGAGGTCCCTGCAGCTCAGGTGGTGCAGTGAGGCCAGCAGTTTCTGCCACTGTTAGTGGGGGTTGGTCAGTGAGAAGCAAGTAGGCGATGGATACTTAAGTGGGCGCCAAAATAACTGTGTTCAAGGCCATAGTCCCTAGTGTGGGTAAGGGCCTGGATATAAGTACCATGTGAGAAGTGGCAGGGACACAAAAGACTTCATGTCTGTAGGCTTCTCCTTCCTTTCTCAGTCTTGGTGCTGCCTCCAGGAGTAGGACATCCATAAGGCCCAAGTACCTGCCATACTCCTGGTCTGGGATCTTACTCCCCCAGACTTGATTTAAAGCTACCCACAGGAGGGTCACTTCATACCTGCTCTTTCCTCCTCCCCATCAACTAGTCACTTCACAGCACGAGTCCTTGTGAAATCATAGCTGGTCACAGAGAGCACTCCAGACCATCTTGTGTTATTCAACTCCTAGGTGCTGGGTACAAATAAAGCAGCCTGGGTTCTGGGCAAGCAATAGTGGTAGAGTGGGTTGGTAATCACTGCCAGGTGATTTGGCCTGCTGAGTACCAGGGAAAGTCTGGAATCAAACAACTGGCCTAATCAGTTGCCCTAGTAACGCAGCCCTTGGCCCTACCCAGACCACGTTTATCTTTGCCTGTTGCCCTGGTAACTTGAGTTGCTCCCCAGGGGCAGGAACTGGCAGAACCTCAGCTCTGCTGGGTGAGAGCACCTCTCCCAACCTGATGGGTCTGTTTGCATCTGTATGCCAGGAGCCTGGAAGAAATGGGATGGGATCTCCATATTTAAGTCCCCATGGAAGAAAACTCTTACTACAGGGGAGGAACTACAGGAAAGTGGCTGGGATACTTAGGCTGGGCTGTTCCCAGTGTGCCCCCCTTCCTGGATCCTGAGTTCTTACTCCTCTAGTGGGAAATATGGGGACAAAGCCAGACCTGTAGCCTGACCTTCAGCCCTTCCCCCTGCGTGGCTCCTGGCTTTGACCTGGCAGGCTCCAATGTGCAGATAATGGAGTTGTTCACAGAGGACCTGGGGGCTGGTTCCGGTCCTCATCCACAGAGGCAGACCGCAGGTGGCAGGCTGAAGCTAGGAGCAAGCCAGAGAACTGTCTGCAGAGCAGTCAGAGCACTGACCAGAGTGACACTTGGAGGACTTGGTTGGAAGCCTGGTATGAGCCCAGGAAAATCATTGTAACCCCGTGTGTATGCAGCGGGGTTTAGATTTGCCACCATCAGGCAAGCAGTGCAGGTCCCCTGGGGGGTAAATGGGATAAACTTGCAGCTTAGATGTTTAGACATTTTCTATCAGTCCAGGGCTTTTCCCATTCCTTGCCACTTCCTGGAGAGAAGAGGCTTGATGGAGGAAGGCTCAGGTCTGAGGTGCTGTGGCTGTTCTATGGCAAGGAAGGCAGCTGCAGTCCTAGTTTTCGCCTGTGTCCAGGGAACTCTTGATTTTCTGCCCTGGGTCTGCGGCTGACCCAACCTAACTTCTGCCTGGTCATCCAGCCCTGGTGTGAGTTGCCTGGCTGGAGTCCATGTCAGACAGAGTGACTGGGAGGAGGGAGGGCGGGCTGCAAGGAGGCCATGAGCCCTAGCACCAAGCTGTAAGGGAAGAAATCCCTGGGAAACAGCATGTGCGTGACTGAAAGGCAAAGAAAAAAAGGCACTTCAGCTCCTTTAAATCTCCGTCCCAAACCTCAGTGTTTCTGGAGTTAGGAAGGAGGGAGCTAGGGAAAAACAAGAAAAGGCTCCTATTATACCATAACAGATTTCAGCCACCCTGGCTTTCAGGGGAGCCCCAGTGGGGCAGTGGTTAACAGCTTGTCTGCTAGCCAAAAAGTCAGCAGTTTGAATCCACCAGCCACTCCTTGGAAACACTATGGGGCAGTTCTGTTCTGTCCTGTGGGGTCAGTATAAGTAGAAATTGACTCGATGGCAACGGGCTTGGTTTTTTTGTGTGTTTTTTTTGGCTTTTAAGGAGCAAAGATAGAGAGCAAAACAAATAGATGGGGAAAAAGGAAACAGAATATGAAAAATCCAGGGAACAAAGCATGGTGGTCCATCCTGAGAGATCCCACCAGGAGCTGGAAGGCAGGTGGAGGCTGGGAGACCAGAAACGCAGAAACAAGACAGGATGGGTACTGTTCCTTAAAGAAGGTGGGGAAGTCAAGCTTGGCTGGGCAAATAGCAGCAGCTGGAGGTATTTCCAGAAAAAATTCTCAAAGTAAATTAAGTGATTACTAATCCCCACATCTTCTTGCTGTTAAAGGTCATTATGTAGAAAGATCCAGAAATTCCAAGAATGAACAGGTTCCTGGCAATAGTGGAAAGGGGAAGAATCTCTCCTGGTCTTTGCTTAACAGCAAGACTGAGTCCTAAGCCTCTCCTCAGTCAGGTGAGGTATTTACACCCAAGCCATCTTGTCAGCACACAAACAGCCCAGACACCATGGGTGTTGACACAACATCCTCAGGCGGACTGGCCAGGGGCTGAGACCACCACCAGACCCAGGAGTGGTCTGCCCTGATTCGGCTAAGTGCCCCACTCTGATCTCCACATTAGAACCTACCTCCTTTGCCCACTCCCTACCCTCAGTGGGAACTGCCCCCATTCACTACATCTCCCTAACTCTGATCTCTTACAGATCTAGCCCCCCTCCCATCCCTCCGTTCCACTGCTAACATGGGACTGCAGTCCAGACAGGGACTGGCTCTGGCTGGCACAAATGTGTCCTGTCCTTGGCAAAGGCAGCATTGTCACCCACCCACAAAGTCCAGGCCAATGGAGCCTAGTCACAGATCAGCCCTGTTAACTGCCATGCGACCCCTCAAGCTGGCCCAAAGCAAGACCACAGAGGCATTTCCTTTTTCTTTCGAATGCAGTTCTTTTCCAACATTGCCTGCAATGAGCTTTGGTGCTGAGATTTGGGGGTGAGGGAGGCACATGGAAAAAAGAAAGGGGAAAAAAAATAAACCCCAGCTAATTGCAAAAAGCCTTTCCCTGGAAAAGTCCAGGCCCTGGGGTGATCAGGACACACAGCTGCCTCCCCCTCGCCCCCGGAGCGCAGGCTTTGCTGGTCCTTGAGGCACAAATGGGGATTCATCCCATTCCTCATGTCTGGGAGAGGGGGACTGGCTGGCTGTATGTGTGTGTGTATATATAATAGGCTATATTAGAAAATTCTCTATATAAATATAAAACATTGGTATCCAAACATGACACCAACAGCTAACTAAAGTGCTTGACAGGAGCTGGGCATGTGTACGTGTGTAGGTAAAATTATTCATCCTGACTGCCCAGAAGGAGGGAGGGGAGCCAGGAAAGCAAAAACCTCAGGGCCTCCTTGCCCACCGGGAGGTGGGGGAAACAGGGTGCGCTAGCTGAAGCTAGGGCAGCAAGGGCATTCAGGGTTCCTGGGTCTTCCTGGCCCCAGGGCTGTCTGATCACTATCCCACGTCACTGCCACGCCTCAGCTCTGCCTTTACCCTACTTTTTCCACTGTGTTTCTGTCCATGAGAGAACAGCGGTGGAAAGCTGGGGTGGGTAAAGAGTTGTTCCCATAGGGAATGGCAGTCGGGAGAGTGAGCCAGTCAATGTAAGCACAGCTATCTCTGCCCCCAGGTTAGGAGTGAGGGCAATGCTTGTATGCAGAGGGCAGGAGAAGAGGAGGATTGTGTTCATCATAATGAATAATTTGAAAACATAAACAGCATCACTCCTCTAGCCCAGGCTCTGCCTTCGCTCCTCCTTGGGGGGCCTGCCTGAGTGGCGGCTGGAGGAGGGAGGAAGGGAGAAGGCCTTGGGGGCAGCTGACCCAGGAAGGTGCTGCTTTATCTGTAAGCTGGAAGCAAAGCAATACCACCTCCACCAACCCCAACACCCCCGCCCTGCAAAACCAGGCCCATTCTGGGCTCAGGCCCATAGAAATGTCAACAGGCAAGTGGTCACCAGAGCTCTGGGGAGCAGAGGGGCCCCAGTGAGCAGGGAAAAGGGCCCCCACCCCAGAACACAGTGCTACAAGAATGGGTTGGTGGCTGGAGGTTTGGAGGCAAATGGGGTTGCTGCTGATCCAGTCTGGAAAGAAACAAGAAAAAATGTATTAGATTGAGGGAGAAAAAACAGGGAAGAAATACAGTTTAGGATGCCTTTCTCCCTCAAAATTACTCTGCTGGGGGAAGTGGGAGTAGGGGAGGCATGTAGAAAAAAGTGGGGGAGATAAGAGGTAAATGGCGGGGGGAAGGCGGGAGAGTGTGGAGATGACAGGCGAAGAAGAGCTGGGCTTGGAAAACACTTGGAAATTCACAAGGAAGGGTATGAGACCCAACCCACTTCTCCCTCTTTTCCTGAAGGATTCCGTCCCCAACCACCTGGATGAAAGACCACGCCCCACACCACAGAGTCATGGCGCCTGAGGCACCTCCTCCTCACCATGAAGGGGTTGGTGGAGATCCCAGCTGGCTGGCCCAGTGGCCTCTGCCCCGGCTTGGCTGATCCTAAGTCCCCAAAGGAAGAGCCTGTAAGAGGCAAGAGCAACAACTCAGCTGAAATGAACCCTGCCCCTCAGGCTGGAGCTGACTCACTCCACCCCCACCCCCACCCTGTCCCTGTAGAGCTGCAAGAGGGGACCTTCCTAAATTTGGGGAGTAAAAATACGGAGCAGAACCGGTATACCGGCGTTCACTGCAGCACTTTTCACGATAGCTAAAAGGTGGAAGCCACCAAAATATCCCCAAACATATGAATGGATAAATAAAGTGTGCTATGTATACACAATGGAATGCCACTCAGCCATAAAGAGAAATGAAGTCCTGATGCGGCCACAACATGGATGAACCTTGAAAACGTCACGCTGAGCAAAATAAGGCAGCTGCAAAAGGCCAAATGCTGTAAAATCTCACTTATGTGAAATAAGCAACTATATAGAAATCAAAGATTATTAGTGGCTATCGGGTGGGAGGGAGAGGGAAAGGTGGACTTTGCTTGGGGGCATTGAGTTTTTGTTAATGGTGGTGGAATGATGTGGAAAAGGATATCGAGAATGGTTGCACAACTTGAAAAATGAAATTGATGTCACTGAATGTACACCTAGAAAGTTTTGAGATGGTGGATGTTTTGTTATGTATAATTTCACCACAATTAAAAAAAAAAAAAAAAACCCGGAGCACAGTCAGAGTACAGAGGTAGGATTGTTCCTTCCCTGACTGCCCCCTATGGGTCAAAAAGGGACTGAGCTCAAATGTCTGGCTCCCTGATATTCATGTGTCCCTGTAGGGTGGGGAATGGGGAGCAGGAAAGGAGGTCTGAATCCCTTACCATTCTGCTGCTGAGTCATGGAGGTTTGTGGGGGGAACACAGGTGGTGAGAAGCTGCTGGCAAAGCCCCCCATTGGAGGCACTGTCTGGGGGAAGCCAGGCCCGGCACTGCTCATCCCAAAGCCAGGCCCTGTGGAATGAGGGACATGAGTCTCAGGTAAACTTCTGGAAGGTGGGCTGGAGAGGTTTTTCTTACTCCCCCGCAAGGTGGGAAAATGGGATATAGCTTTTTCCTAACAAAAGGTACCCAGTGGGAGTACCCTGAATGAGTCACGGAACTCTTTAGCTTCTCATACAACCTACCAGACCTACCCTGTCCCTGCCCCTGGTGACTTGTGACATGGACAGCACAGTAGCTGGGAGCATGGACATGGCACAGAACTGGGTTCGGCTTTCTGTTGCCCACTAAACTGCATGAACCTAAGCAAATTATTATCCCTCTTTTGCCTCAGTTCTCCCGTTTGTAAAATAAGGACAGCACCTATCTCCTATGGCTGTAGTGAACATTAAGAAGCAAATGCAAAACACTTGGCACTGTGCCTGGCACATGGGTCAGCTCTGGTAGCTATTTTAGTCTCTCTTCCTGGCCTAAAGGTTTGGGGGAGCTAAGAAAGAAAAAAGGGTGAGACATGCGCTAGAGGAAAGAAAAGAGAGGCTAGAGAAGGTCAGGACGGGAGGACACCACTGGACTCTGATGAGGGCAGGGAACAGGGTCATGGTTTCAGGTGGCTTAGGCTTGGGACCCACCAGGGAGAGAGGCTGGGTTCCCAGGGGCCACTACTGAGGGTTGGAGAGAAAAAAATCATTGTCACTACCAGTCAACACTAAAACAACCTTCAGAGTCGTTTTGATTAAAAAAAAAAAAAAAAAAACTCCACTACTGTTGAGTTGATTCCAGCTCATAGAGACCCTGTAGTAGGTTTTTTCTAATTCTAAAATTCTGTGACTTGGGTGTTTCTACTTTTGCCCACTAGGTGGCCTGGAAATTTAAATGGGTCTGGCCTGGGCTGGTGAAAAGTGGGCAAGGGAAGGAGGCTAGTTTCAAAGGACACCTCTCAGTTGAGGCTCCCTGCCACTCCTCCCCAAGAGAGGTGCAGGGCAGTTTGTGACCTGGAGAGTCTAAAAAGGTCAGGGCCAGGGGTAACTCTTACCTGCAGCCAAGCCATTGGGCTGGAAGGGGTTGGTGGAAAGCAGTGGGGGGTGAGCAGCAGGTGCTGTGAAAGGGTTGGTGAAGGCTGTTCAGGGTGGAACAGGATAGAAGTGGGAGAAAGAAATAATTATTATTGTTTTTTGCTTGCAAGTGTTCCTCTAGATCTTGGTGTGCACACCTCTCCACTCCCCTCCCATCCAGAGTCCCCAAATTCCTCTTGGCCTTGGATCCCCTCCCTGGGTCTCCACCTGCAGGACTCACCTCCGAAGGTAAGTCCTGTGCTGCCACTGCCGCCAGCTGTGGCAGACTGGAGTGCGGGGGCTGGGCTAGCCACCCCGAAGACACTGCAGTATGGGGAAAGAAGTCAGCATGTACATTCTCCATGACACAGGGCATAAGCTAAGCAAGGGACCAAGAGACAGCAAACTCTGTCCTTGCTTGCAAGGATGAGACAGGTAAGCAAGGGAGAGGGAAGTGGGGCAGTAAGAGTAGAGTAGGGTGGAAAGGCAAGATCAGGGTTTCTCAGCAGGCTTTCCTGCCCCAAGGCACCTCCCGATATCTGGACCTACCTGTGAGGAGAGATACCTCCAGCTGACACCCCGGGGCCCAGGATGCTGCCCATGTCTGTGAGGCTGTTAGGCTGGCTGGCAGGCGCAAGAGGAGAGACACCAAATGGAGTCACCTGGCTGCTCCCTGGACAATCATAGGAAACAGAAGAGGTTGTGCCTAGGACGGGACAGGATGGAAGGGGCAGGAGAAAAGATGGAGGTGGGGGTGCCTGTGGAGGAGTGGAGTGATGGCATGAGAGGCACCAACTGGGTTTTCCAGAGCCAGCCAGCTTTTCCATAGGAAAAATTCCCACGTGGAAGTCTGACAGAACAGTCTAAGAACAGTCCAAGGAGCAAGCGTTCTGGAAACTCTAAACAATTTGTCTGACAAGAAGAAGCATGAGTCTCTGTCATTTTAAGAAAGTTTCTTTATCAGTATGTCAAAGTCCCATCTGTGTAACGGAACCCTATCTACCATTCCGGGCTGTTGTGAAGGTAAAATGAAGCCACAAATGGAAAAAGGCTTTTTAGGTGAGTGCTGGGAGACTTCACATTACTGACATAAAACAAACTTTGCATATTGTCTGTTAAATAATGGGTGCTCAGTAATTGTTTGCTGAGTGAATATTTGAATAGGTAGGTCAGAAGAACTGGATTCTAGCTGTGGCTCTACCACTTGCTACCTCTGTGACTTTGGCACACCATCTCACTGTTTTTCTTGTCATCTCATAGCGTGGTTGTAAAGACCCTATAAGATAAGTGAAAGTGTTTTCAAGTCTGTAAGGCCTAACACAAATGTGTAGTGTTATCAGGCCACTAATATAAGAGACTACTTCCAGGTGAAATTTAGATATGATAGCTGATAGGAAAAAAGCCCTTCAAAAAGTAGAAAAGGATGAGATCAAGAGCAATGGTGAAGGGGGTGGGGGTTACCTTCCCATGGGCTGCCTCCAGAGACAAGAGGCAAAAAAAAAGGAAAGGAAAAGATAAAGACATAAGATGAAGAAGGACAAGGCAACACCAGGGTGGCTCTCAAATCTTCATGGCTCCTCTGCCCCCTAAAATCACAGCTTGGTTTCTTGTCAGTAAGTTTTCGGCTTTTTTTCTAAATGTCTCAGAACTCTAATTTGAATTTTTATGTGCTTCTGTTTCTAAAGGCTTAGGTGGCTAAAAAAAAAAATCTGTTGCCATTGAGTCAATTTCGACGCATAGCTATCCTATAAGACAGAGCAGAACTGCCCCATATGGTTTCCAAGGCTGTAAATCTTTATGGAAGCAGACTGCCACATCTTTTTCCCACAGACTGGCTGGTGAATTCAAACCACTGGCCTTTTGGTTAGCAGCTGAGTGCTTAACCACTGCACCACCAGGGCTCCAGTAGGTGGTATCTACCCAAAGAAGTTTTATAAGGGAATCATCTATGTGCTAGGCACACAGCATAAACACTTACGATTCAGGCTCTGTCTCAGAAAAGACAGGCAAAGGAGCCAGTGCTGACCTGCAGCCAGGTCTCTAGAATCAGCTACTTATCAAGAGCTCTCTACTTTGCTACTCTCTCTCCCAATCCCTTGGGCTTTCTAGTTCTGGTTTTGAGCTCCCCCCTTGCTAGGCTATGATGCCACTATGCATACTTGCTCTTCAATTCTCTCTGGCCCAAAGGACATCAGGAAGGCTGGAGAGCCAAGAGGGTGATGTTGGACCTTCTACTGATCCTCCAGACCCCAGGCCTTTCCCTTGCCTGACTGACTCAGGGTATGTGGCATTTCTGAGCTAATGCAGCCCTGTCCTCAGACAGGTCGAACTCTTCATTACTGCTCTGGGCCTTCATGTTCCAGGAGTTTCTCTCGGTGAGGACCAGGTCCTCAACCTGACCAGACTGCAGGCAGTGCTGTGTGCCTCTTTGTGGACACTAGAGGGCAGAGGCGGTCCTTACCCGTGTGGGGTGGACACCCTGAGCTGACAGCACATTGTCAGAAGGCAGGCTGTGGCTGCTGGGAATACCTGCAGTGTGGCTTGCTTCTTATCCGTGTCCAGAGCCTCCATGCTGCTGAACTTGTACACATGTCTTAGAGCGGTGTCAGGAGACACTGCGGTTTTAGAAATTTCCCCTCTCCGAACTCCCCCTCAGAAGTATAAAAATAAAACCAAGCTTGACAGAAGAGACACCCGCCTCTCACCAAAGCTTTCCTTCTTACTTCATACCCAACAGCTCTTCATGTCACACTGGCAGAGGCATCCTCATGAACATGACGTGGTCAAAGTGAACCGAATCTGCCACCTATCTGCCATTGATTCTGGCCAAGTCACTAGCCAAGTTGAGCCAGTTTCCTCAGTTACAAAATGGAGATCTTTCCTTCCTCACAGACAACATGTGAAAGTTCCTAGCCCTGGTATGTGGCCTAAGGACATGGCAGATCCTCATAAATTTTGGCTGACTTGGGGTCTGACTGCAGATTGTTTGCTCTTTGAGATAACCAGACACTGGACAAAAGGTTCGATGCCTGGGATGGCTGCGGGCTGGGCCTGCCTTCTCTCCAGGCTGGGCCTTCCTTCTCTCTGTGCCTTCTCGGGGGTGGGGGTGGGGGTGGGGGTAGGAGAGAGGGTGGAGGGGTGGGGTAGTGTGAAGGGAGTGGTCTGTCTTTAAAGCGATCAAGGCTGCTTAGGGGCACAATTCTGAAGGGACCAATTTGCAGCAACCTTGTACAGGCTGTTTCATTTAGCGTTTCCATTTTCTGGAACACATACCCCTTACTAAATTGAATATTTCCCTACCGATCTGCACTACCAACAGTGCCCAAAAGGGCCCATTTCCCCGTGTAATACTGGCCATTATCAATCTTTAACCTTTTTGCCAATATAATGTACAAAATCATTAGCATATCCTAATGTGTGAAGATATTTTCATGTCTTACTACCTGCTTGTATTCCTTGTCCATTATTCTATTTTTCTTTCTTATTTACAGATGTTTTTAAAAATACATTATGAATATTAACTTTTTGACCCTTTTCCACATTATAACTATCTTCTCCCTATCAATTTCACAGCATTTTAAGCTTTGTTCAGAACATCTCGTATCATAAAGATGTGAACTATACAATTTCTATTTTTTAGGATATATGGAGATTTTGTTTCCTAGTATATATGGTTAAATTATATAAGAGTTCTACGTTTGAAAGTACTGTATATTCTATCTGTTGGGTACAAAGTTCCACTTATATTTTTTAGACCAAACTTGTTAAAGTGTTGCTCAAATCATCTACTTTCTTACTTATCTACTTGAGCTATTAACTCTGTGAGAGTTTTAGAGTATGCTACTCTATTGGTTTGTTATATTCTCATTGTACCTAATGGATTTTGCTTTAGGAATCTCAAGGCTATGCTGTCAGTTGCTGTAAATTCATGACTGTGAGAACTCCTTTATGAATTTTAACTTTTATCAATATAAAATGCCTCTTCTTGTCCCATTCAAAGAAAAGAAAGAAACAAAACAAAGCAACCAGCCAGCCTACAATGGCACAGTGGGAACGCCGTGGGCGAAGTCTGGGCTCCGGTCCCAGCTCTGCTACTCTATAGGCTGCACAGCTAGGTAATGACTGAACTGCCTCATCTGCAAAATGGCTCAACTCAAAAGGTTCCTTCCAGACCTCAAATCTCTATAAGCAGAAGACATGAGATAGCCTTCTCCTGTTAGGAAGGCTGTGGGGTGGGAAGAATAACTTACCAAAACTGTAACTTCCAGTTAGCATCCGACTGGCTGGCAGTGAGGGTGGAAAAGGGAAAGGATGTGGGTAAAGGAAGGGAGAAAGAGAGAGTGTAAGTCAGGCCATCACTGACTTTTCCCCGGACATAAAGTCTTTATGGCTCTCGAGCTGCCCTCCTGTGCCTCCAGGATGGACAAAGGAAGAGGCGCAGCCCAGGGGCTGTTCAGACTTGATGTATGGGAGGCTAAGGAGGAACCAAATGCTTTAGCGCCTCTTTCAATTGTGAAACAACACAACATGGAGTTAACAGGTTTTTGTTCTTAGAGGGATGGGGCGAAGACTTCTGGAGACTTCCTCGAACTTTGACCCAATCTCTGACTTCTTTGGGCAGTAGATCAGCATGAACAATCAGAGAACTTTAGAGAAAAGGTCATGCCCATTCTCAATTTTCCGAGACACAGGTCTTCCATACTTCCCAGTCAGAAATACTGCACAACTCCCGCTAGCCATTTTCTTTCATGAAAAAATTGCACAGAGCTCCCTCTTCTTGACGAGAATCTGTCAGACTCTTTTCATCCTTTCCTTGAGCTTCTTCTCTTTATCGTTTCTCCTTTACACAGTTCTTTAGGTTAGTGGAGAAGTGAATGAAGGGTGACTATGGACATGGAAAACCAGATGCAGTTGAAAGAAAGAAGGGAAACCAGGGGAGTAGTTTACCTGCGGGTGTTGGTTGGGGCTGGAATGGGGCTTGGCCAACTGGAGGAACATTTCCAAATGTAGAAGAGCTGGAGCTACTGCCAAAGGCATCAAAGTTGGCAAAGCCCCCATGGGAAGGTGTCTGGCCTATAGGTGGAGAAAATATAAGGTTTTATATATATACCTATATATATAATGCATACCTCTATCTATGTAATAACCCACTGTCGCCAAGTCGATTCCAACTGATAGCGACCCTAGAGGACAGAGTAGAATTGTCTCATGGAGTTTCCAAGGCTGTAAATCTTTACGGAAGCAGACTGCCACATTTTTCTCCCAAGGAGTGGCTGGTGGGTTCAAACTGCTGCCCCTTCAGTTGGCAGTCGAGTGCTTTAGCCACTGTGCTACCTACCAGGGCTCTTATCTATATAGTGTATATACATTATATAGATAAGAGCCCTGGTAGCACAGTGCTAAAGGCCAAAGGCAGCTCTTATGGGACATAAGACCCATGGGACATGGGACCCTTTCCAAAGGGTCCTTTTCAGAGGGAGCTGGAAGGCCCTGGGGCAGGGCAGCCAGATATACCAGGGAGAAAGGGGCATCTCAGAGGCCTCTGAGTTCATTCTCCACTGTCTTTTATCCTTACTCCAGGAGGTGTTAACATTTTGTTCAGGGTCTCGTTTTGGGCAGAATCACATGAGAAAAATTTTTTGTGTGTGTGGAGGAAGAAGGCTGAAAATAAAAAGAGAAACTGGATACACTTCGTTCAACCCTCTATTGGCTACAGGGGAAATGAAACACATGATAATCCCACCCCTCTGCATCCGTTTTAATAGAAAGAGAAAGCAATAAAAAGGTTATTTCCAGTGTTCTAAAAGGAAGTGCTAGGAGCTCTCAACTTTAATGCTTTACAGCCAAACTCCCAAACACAATCCCTGCTGTACATATATGACTCCAGCTCCCCCAGTCTTGATGCTTCAGAATTACCATCACAGTCATGCACACGAAGAGATCTGGAGCCATGTGAAACTTGGTTGCCTCAAGGGAGTGAATCCCTTGGGTTATGGGTAATACATTGTAGGAAAGTTCTCATCCTAAGTCCCACTTACCCCCAAAAGCTGGGAATGCAGCAAAAGCTGGTGCCGCCTGGGGAGCAGCAAAGGGATCTCCACCGATGTCAGCCAGCAGGTCAGTACTAGCTTTCTTGACAGAGGAGTGGGGAGGTGCCTGGGAGCTCCGGGGCTGGGATAGCCGAGCCTGAGTCTGACTGACAGACTTGGAGGAGAAGGAATAACATACAGTACTTGATCCCAGACATGACCCAAGCCTCTCCATGATTCCCAGGCCGCCCCAAGATAGGCAAGTGAAGACAGAGAATGTGAGCAACTGGCTTCAGCTAAGAGGTTTCCTGGCCAGAGGTTGCCTGAGCCTCTCTCATACCTAATTCCTCTATCTTCTAAGTACACCAGCTCCCAGAACCACACATTTTAGAGTGTATTAGCCAAGGTAACCCTGAGAGCTGTAGGAATGCTGCCAACCAGTCTCCCTCGTTCTTTTCTTCCTCACCTTTCCCAGGTATCTGAAGCAGTGTCCTGACCCCAATATGCCTTCTGTGTTTCTTTGGAGGGAATAGAGTTGATGTTCTGACTTCTACAAATATCGCTTCCTATTGGGTTCTTTCTTCCAAAAGGGTAGGAGTCAGAGGTAACAGATGCAAGATATAGGTAATAGCAGGGTTGAGAACTAACTTACAGCTCTTGTACTGCTGCCCAGTAAGCACCAGGGGATTTGATTTAGGACACTCACACCCTGTCACCTGAAATCCAAAATAAACTTGAAGATCTGACAGTTACCTGGTTAGAGGTGGAGGCAGCTGCTGATAGAGATGGCACAGGATCACCCAGAAGTGTCCTCAGGGGCTTCCCTTCTGGGATGGAGCCCTGAACAGGGGTGGAGGCACTGCCTTTGGTATAAGTGGGCCCCTTCACTTGGTCTGGGGGGACATACCTTTGAGAAAGAATAGTTAAGCTGAGAGGAGAGGGATAAAACCTTGGACCCTCCTCAGCTTGGGTGCTTGGAAAAACACAAGTTACAGCAATCAAAGTCCTTTCTCCTCTTTACTAATTCCTTTTTCTGAACCAAAGGGAATCTACAACTTAGCAAAGTTCTGCCCATCTTAAGCTTCCCCTTTATTGTCAGATGCTCATTTTTTCTGCAAGAAGGTTCAGTTTGCTCTGGCTTATGCCTGTTTTTCCCTCCTTCTTCCTCTTTTTGACACCTCAAACCATCTGTGTTTAAAGTAATAAAACATGCAATAATACTGGTGGACAGGCGATCTTATTTTTCAACTTCCTACTCTAGGCCTCCCTTTTAATTTCTTGAGTGTTTCTTCTGATTCCTCTTTCTCAGTCCCACAATAAAAGTTCCTGCCACTTCATATTCTAAGTGCTTACAATCTATATTCTATCCTGTCCGCTCCAGATACTTCTGAAAAATTCCCTTCCTCCACTTCCGGTGTAGGTCCCTACTCTGAAAGTATCTTCTTTATCTTGAGGACACCCCCAGAAGGGACTCCAAAATGCCGTTTTGTACAGATAAATTGCTTGCTCTCTGCATTCCCTTCTCCATCCTACAGTTATCAAACAACAGGAAGTGACACCCAGGGAAGGAAAACGCAAAGGAGAACGCAGATGCTATTTTCTTCATCGGGAAAACAGAATTAACACACAAAAATCATGAATGAAATGATGGGTTACAAGCATAAAGCTATAGGTAGTGAGCTTCTAGCCATCTCTCCCCATACAAGAGATGAGCTATAAAAATGAACACACATTCCCACAGGCTTATCTCCCCATTCCAGCCAGTCTGCTGTCTCCCCAAAAGAAGGGATATCAAAAGGCAGGGTTAGTGACTCAGAACAAGTTATCCTTTCATGTAGAGTCATTATTTTGAAGTCAGAGTTTAGCGCTAACCGAATATGAGTGCAACTGACTCAACCAAAGTTTAACCTTTAAGAGAAGTCCAAATTCAGCTCTGGAAATTGGACTGTCAAAGTAAGCATGTCTGACACATGTCTCCAGAGCAGTGTCTTTCCTCCTCCTTACCATCTCTTCTTCTCGTATTTTTCCTGGAGAAACTCCTTCACCTTCTGAGGATCCCTGGAATCTGGTACTAAAGATGTCCGGGCATCAAAAAGACCCAGCCAGATCTTCCTGCAAACCTACAAGAATGGAGTCAAGTGATATAGGAGTTGGAGCAGAGAGCATGATATGGGAAAGATCTCACTTCCAATTTATTCATCATTAAATATTTATTGAGCATGGACACAGTGCTAGATCTGGGTAAACCTACAAAGCAGACATGATCCCTGCCTTCAGAGGTTATAATCGAATGGAGAGGTCACGCCTTAGATGAACAATTTATAATTACGTATTGGAACAAATAGAAAATAGAGAGCCAGGAGAATTATGGGGAACTAAATTTGGGAGTGGGGTCAGGGACAATTTTCAGAGCCTCTTGTTTACACCCCCAAGTAAGTCAATTACCTATAAGCTGGGGGTACTGCTAACACCCAGGACGTCAACTTACAACCAGCAGCTTTAGCCGGGGAAGGAGTTTAAATTACTTTCAAGTAAATAACACAGACTTAAACTAGGGTTGCCCAGGCTCATGTCAATAGAGCCGGCTCTGCGGAAGTCTTACTCAGAGCGGCTGGCCCAGTCAACTGAGTACCCAATTAACACGGAGCTCTAGTTTCCCTCTAGAGCACCCAGGGTTGAGCCCTACTTCCTCCTGCTTCCTCAAGCAAGGGGCCTGAATAAACCACAATCTGTATAACTAAGAGTCTGTAAATATACAAATATAGATTAAGACAAGACACCTTACATACTAAAAAAAAAAAAAAAGAGAAACTCAACCAAAAAAGAACAGTATTTTTTCTATAATCTTGAGGTAAAGCTCCATGGACAGATAGGGCACCCACAGCCTTCTAGCCATTCTATCAGTGGTAGCTCACCTCATTTCCACGAGATTGAAGGAATACTACTTCAGGCTCTGTGAAAGTTGTCATGGAGATGGACTTGACTCGATGAGGGGGGTTCAGGCCTCTCCTATAGGAGAGAAGTACAATGCAATTAGCACTGCAGGTCTGTTTAGGAGAGAAAGGGCGAGGGAGATATGATAAAACAATAGCACATAAATTAAGCTCAGACAAACCCCTTTCCTAAAGCTACTTCCTATTTTAAGGAAAACAAGAATATTTTGGAGGTTTCTTCTAAGAAGAGGCAGGGAAGAAACAGGAACATTATTGTAATCATGGTCACTCTGGCGAGGGAGGGCAAAGCTTGCCCATCCAGAGCCTCCTCTACCTTGGCTCAGGCTCCAACAGTTTCAATGTTCAGGCCAAGGGGGTACTTCTGAGAACTCAGATACGCAACCAACCCCCGTTTCTTGTTTTATCATCATTTCGAACTTACGGCAAACATCCTCAAGGTCCCAGAACCCATGAAAACACAAACCCCTCAAGCATGAAGGTAGGGAAAAATAAAGGCCTGTGACTATTCCTGATAAAACAACTAAAGATCGGATTTCGTGACCAAAAAAAAAAAAGAGTCCCCAGGGTAGCTGCTCCTACTTTTGTGTACACAGAGGGCAGAAGGGTAGTGGGGAAGAAGAGGGTCCCTTTTCTTTAGGGAAAGATCCCTGAGAAAAGAAATGTACCAGGCTTCTTTATTTCTAGATCTTTCAATGAAGCAGGAGGAAATCAAATTGAACCATAAGATATGAGATTGGGTACATAACAGGAACATATATCCTGCCGCAATCCTTCTGTACCTGCCCTGTGAGTTCTGTTAACTTCCAGGGAGTCCAGTTCTGCCCACAGAAACCTTGTGGAGATTACATTAGAAAAGAAGGCTTCCTTGCCCCACTCAACTGGACTCCTGAGGGTTCTAACAAAGGAACTTGGAGCTGAGCCAGACAGCATTTCATAGGTTCCCCTTTCCTTACACCTAAAGTTTTACTCTGTTCTAGACCTACTGCTGTCATCGGATTAAAATAAAACTGGCCAAAACAAAACAAACTAGACCCTGGGGACCAGGAGTGGAGGACCACTGGAACTTGGTTTGTGGCACATGCAGGAAAGATAGTTTCAACTGATGAGGCCTCTTCAGACTTTTACTCCCCTGGAAAAAGTGGGCAAATCAAGATGTTAATGCAGGTAACTCTAGAATAGGAAAGCAAAGGGAGAAGAAGAGACAACAAAATGTACCAAGTGGAAACTCCAAAAACTCATAAAGAAGTTGGGGAAAACATACATTCATGCTTACAGGTGTACACGTAGAATTACGGTGCTCCAGCCAAGCCTGGGAGAACGGCAGTGTATTTATTAGTGTAAGCATGGGGCGAGGAGGGGTGAGACAGATGACACTGTGTAGAGCGAACAGAAGGGTGACTGCCCTTATGGATGATGAATTACTGACGATGGGGTTCTAACAAAAGACAGGACCCTGGAGCATAAAATTGAGGGCATTTTCAGTAATTCTACTGCTGGACTTTAAAGGAAAAGGTCTGGAAATACCCCCTTTAAAAGACAAGGACAATCAAAGAGGGCTGATGCCCTAAGGAAAGGTAAGAGCAGGGAAAACCAAAAGCAAGGCTTTGTTACTACAAGTCAAACAATAGCTCTTAAACTTGAACTGCCTGAAGACTCTCCTCTGATCACATTTCAGAGATATTCCAGTTTTCTCGTCTAAAGCCTCTCTTGCTAATGACTTGGTTTTGCTTGCTTTTAATTCCAGGCAGCCTGGTTTTATACTCTTTCCTTTGCTCTTTCTCACCTTAACTACTAGGCCCTTCCCCCTCAGAATGCCAGGCCTTTCTAAAGTCTAGCCAGAGCAGGCTTCTCTGTCTATGATCCCTGTCTTCTCCTTCACCTTCGACTAATATTTATTTACCAGAACACAAGGCACTGTGGTAGGTATTGGGGGATACAAAAATTATAGGAACTAGTTCTTTATCACCAGGAGCTTATAAGACGGACCCAGGAAGCCCAAAAAGGGTCCTTCTCAACGTAACCAACAAACCAAACTCGCTGCTGTCGAGTCGATTCCCACTCATAGAGACCCTATAAGACAGAGAAGAACTGCTTCATAGGGCTTCCAAGGAGCGGCTGGTGGATTCAAACTGCCGACCTTTTGGTTAGCAGCCAAATGCTTAACCACTGCACCACCAGGACGCCACTTCTCAATGTAGTAGGGTGTCATTTAGTCTGTCAGGCATAGACAGTTCAGGGAAAAATGTGACTTCAGGATGCAGCAGTGGGGGAAGGAAGAAAAATGGTCACGGTCATGGGAAAGATAAAATGTATTATGTTTACACAAGAAAAACAGATTCTAAACCTATCACAAAAAGGTCATTGACATTTCCTGAAAGGACAAGCTGGTACTGATAGGAAAGTACAATGTAACAGGGAGGTGTGCTTCCTTGTTAGGGGCATCCATGAAGAGGGGACGCTTAGAACACCTGAACTTCCTATTTCCTATGGCTGAGGTTGTACAGGAGGCTTTGTTTTGTTGAGGGAGTGGTAGGGTAGGGGAAGACAGAGAAAATTAAGTGATCTAGGTGCTTTGGGCCAAATGAGCCTGATGGAACACGATGTTTCCACAGCACAGTACAAAATGCGCTGCTCTGACCTTGATGTTTGTAGACTGGGTTATGCACAACCAGAGCCACAGCCTGGGGGCAGGGAGAATTCTCAACAAGGTAACACTGTGCAGCCCAGGAAGCAGGCCTAGTTACATGGCCTGTGAGTCAGAGTATTTGTTTCTGAATCATAGAGAGGCCACGCTGGCGGTGAGAAGCGGTTTAGAAGCAAGAACCCCTTTCCTCCCGGTAGCTGAAATCAAATGGTCTAGGTGTGTTGCATTTCACTGGGTATATACCAGGGTCATGCAATGGGCCAGATGTGAGTTACTGGCGTTGAATTAAAGACCCACCTCTACAACCTCCACTCAGTCTCCCCAATATAACTCTCAGGTTCTTTCCAAAAGAAGTGAGAGCTTGAATGGAAGGAGGCATTGCCCTTCCATTTGTCATGGCAAACTCATTCTGCCAGGAGGCTCTAGGAAAATAGAGAGACATATTTATTTTCCCAGAAGAAGACAAGTTCTTCTCATTAAAAGAAAGTTGCTAGGATAGAAGCCATATTTCAGCCCCGTCACACTGTCTTCATCTACTTCAGTTTCTTTTTCGAAGGGCATCTACATGGCACAGAAGTGCTCTGAATTACTCAGCAAATAAAGCCATTTGTAGATCCTAAAGTCTGCCTGATCCATTCTGTCTTCTTCTCTCTCCTCTCCCCTTTGATTCTATTAAGCATTCTAGTATTTTCACAGGAAACCCTGGTGGCGTAGTGGTTAAGAGCTACGGCTGCTAACCAAAAGGTGTGCAGTTTGAATCCACCAGGAGCTCCTTGGAAACCCTGTGGGGCAGTTGTACTCTGTCCTTTAGGGTTGCTGTGAGTTGGAATTGACTTGATGGCAATGGGTTTGGTTTTTTTGGTTGGTATTTTCACAAATACCACACACCTTTTGTTTTTCTATGGTCATCACCCTCGAGCTGGCCCATATTTTGGTTCTCTCTTGCTTGGGAAAAGCATCAAACCTGTTCAGCTGCTCAGATAAGTTTTCTCAGGTCAACAGTGGAAAAAGCCAGTTACACCCAACACATAAGTTCTTTTATTTGTGCCAAATTTAGACTTGGGAATTTCTTGCCTCTGAATATTTGTGATCAAATTCATATACCCCAGATTCTGTTTCACTGCTCCTGGGATTCCACTCCTCTATTTCTGAGCAGGCTACAGCTAAACCAGTTTAGCTTTTATCTTGAACTCAAACATCACCAAGGAGAGTCCATGCTCCCCTAATATCCTGCTCCTGACCCAGGATCAATTTCACCAATTTTAGGAAACTTCTTCCTCACCTAAATTCTTCTGCTTCAACCTATTTCCTCTAGTTTTTCCTCAGTGGCCCTCCTCTTCAGGCTCAATCTCAATAGTTTTTACATTTTCTTCCCCCTTTTGGTAATTTACTTCCTTAGGAGCTTTTCAAGTTGTCCATGTGCCCCTAATGATAAAGTGTCTAAATCTGTAGTTTAGTGCCTCTCTGTCCACCTCTGCCCAGCATTGGTAAATATAAAAAGTGAGATGGGAGGAGATTGAGGGATGGGTCTATAAGAGGGGCAAGGAACATCTGTATTTCTTCAACCCAGACAATGGAAAAGTGCTGACTTATTGAACAACATACTATACTTTTCCTTCCGTGGAGATATAAGTGCTTCAACTAGGAACCACTACTAGTAGCCAGACAGGTAAAAATGAGGCACAGGAGGGTAGAAACTTGTCATAAAATAAACAGCTGACAAGGACATCTCTTGACATCCGCCCAGAGCTCTGTCCAACTTAATCTGAACTCTATTATCAAAGTCAAGTTGTGGGGAAGAAGAAGATACAAGTATCCCCTACTGAAACTTGAAGGGTGATGGATTAAAGGATGGAACCAAACAGCCAGATCAGGAAAGCACGTCACATACTTGGCTGAAAACATTGAATGTCAGAGAGTAGTGTTCATTCCTGATGTCAATGAGATCTCAGGCCTGAACATCCATTTTCTTTCTAAAGAAAAGTGGTTTACCCATAGAGGCATCCAGGCCAACCAGAACAAGAACGAACATTTGAGGCACTGCTTTAGAAATAGATCCTTCTCGGCAGCAATTTTTGCCTGATCCTAAGCTTCAAATGACAGGTTCATCCTCTAGGAGAAGAGTTAGGAATACAACTAAACACACACACATATGTACGTGCTGGGGAAATGAAAAGGGTCTATATTCCGGTTAAGGAAATTAGCTGTTGGACGAAAACCAAATGAATAAAACTGGGTCATATTTGGGAACTACAATTGTGGCAGCACGTATGTAAATTTAGAAACGGCAGAAACTAGCAGCCTCTTTCTCAGGCCCTCACACCAACGCTGTGGGTTTTTGCTACAGCCGATAAAGTATTTCTAATTAAAAAAAAAAGAGAGCAAGAATGAGCTCACACATGCAGGGATGAAGCCACAGTCACACCCACCCACCAACTTTAAAATATGAATTTTTCTTCAGATCTTGGGAAATTCAGCTTTGCTGGAACAGTCAACTTTACTATCTGTCAATCCAACCAGCTGAGAACTCTGGTAACTCTGCCAGCTACCCCCAGAAAACTCCATACCCCTGAGAGGTAAACATAGGTGTAACATACTCAGTCAGAAACCTGGCCTTTAAAATAAAGTCAATCCTAAACCACAAAATCCTTAGAAGAAAACAAAGGGAAAAATTCTCATGACCTTGGATTTGGCAATGCATTCTTAGGTATGACACCAAAATCCCAAACAAAAGAAAAAAAGATACATAATTTGGACACTACCAAAATAAAAATTTTTGGTGCATCAAAGGATACTATCTAGAGATTGAAAAAAACAGCCCACAAAATGGGAGAAAACATTTGCAAATCCTGTAACCTGTAAGAGATTCATATTGAAAATATATAAAGAACTCCTAAAACTCAATAATATCAAAAAGTAAAACCAAAATTTTAAAAAATATGTAAGAATAGTAAAATGTGCAACCAAATGAGCAAAGAGCTTGAATAGATATTGCTTCAAAGAAGATACAGAAATGACCAATTTCATATGAAAGATGCTCAAGGGCAATAGTCAGTACCCTCCACCCACTGCCGTAGAGTCAGTTCCAACTCACAGAGACCCCATAGGGTTTCCAAGGCTGTACATGTTTTACGGAAGCAGACTGTCACATCTTTCTCCTGAGCAGTGGGTGGTGGGTCTGACTGCCAAACTTTTGGTTAGCAGCCGAGTGCGTTAACCAGGGCTCCTGGTTCTAATTACAAAGGTAATATATATCATGTAAGAGTGATTTCAAACAAATTAATATATGGAAAGCATAAAGTTTTTATTATATTATACTTTGCTACTCTTCTTGACCTTAATATAGTCTTAGGTACACAGCAATAGTTAGATTCTGTTTGTAAACAACAAAACACATTTCATTAAAAATCACCCACTAATACTTCCACTTTCCTTTGTACACTGGAGATATTGGATTAACTGCCTTCTTAGAAATGCCACGTTGACTATTTTTTTCAAGTTTCTAAAATGTATGTTTTCCAATGTTTTGGTCTTACTGGTTTCACTTAATGGAGCTATCTACGACGCTTCTATGATGCTTTGGGACATGAACAAATTATCTTCTGTCTTCTACTTCCACAAGCAAGCAACGGAGCTTTCCCCTCTAGTCTTCATATTGTTGATTTTTTGTTTGTAGTTTATGGGCAAGATTTAGCTCCACAGACACGGATGGAAACGCAAGTCTCACAAGTGACATCAATATCAGGACTAAGTCCCAGGACTATAAACCACACACTAGTGAAAAAACAAAAAACCCATTGCTATTGTCAATTCCGACTCATAGTGACCCCTACAGGACAGAGTAGAACTGCCCAATAGGGTTTCCAAGGAGTGGCTGGTGGATTCAAACTGACAACCTTTTGGTTACCAACTGTAGCACTTAACCACTGCGCCACCAGGGCTCTGGTTATATAGTAGGGGAATCCAAATCAAAACCACAATTAGATAATACTCCATTCCCACTAGGATTGCTATTATCAGAAAAACAAAACAAAAATGTTGGCTAGTAAATGGATAACTTAAGAATTCTCATGCATTGCTGGTGGAAATGTAAAATGGTGCAGTCACCATGGAAAACAGTTTGATGGATAATCAAATAGTTAAAAATAGAAATACCATGACCCAGTAATTCCATGCCTAGGTAAATACCCTAAAGTCCTACAGTCTGATTTTACCAGGTACTGAGGGAAGTAGGAAACGAGGAGCTATTGTATAACCAGTGCGGAGTTTTTGTTTAGAATGGTGCAAAATTCTGTAAATATAGCGGTGATGGCTGCAGAACATCAGAATATACTTAACAGAAATAAGGTGTACTAAGATTAGACGGGTGAAATTTATGTAAAGTTTAACACAATAAAATAGGTAAAAAGCAAACAAACAAATAAAGCCAATTCTGTTTTTTCTCTGGCTATAATGCTAAGTATGGTACTTCAATTTTCCCCTCAAAACAAAAAAATCAAACTCATTGCTATCAAGTCGATTCCGACTCATAGCCACTCTATAGGACACAGTAGAACTGCCCCATAAAGTTTCCAAGGAGTGCCTGGTGGATTCAACCTGCCGACCTTTTGGTTAGCAGCTGAGTTCTTAACCACTGTGCCACCATGGCTCCATTTTCCCCTCAATATCCTCTTAATTTTAACAAGATTATTTATTCTCTTTGTACCATATCTCTAACCCAAAATAAGCTGTGTTTCACTTCATAGCACTTATCACTATCTGCAGTGATATATTTAATGATTTATGCATAGTCCATGACCTTCACTAGGATGTAAACTACCTGAAGCTGAGGACTTTGTCAATGTTGTTCACTATTGTATCTCCAGTGCCTGAAACAGTGTCTGGGGCTTGACAGGCACCCCATAAATATTTGTTTATTGACTCAATGAATGGATATATAGGCTGCTGTCCTACTACAATTTTTACTTCCCACTAATCTATGGGCAACCAACCATGTGGATTTAAGATGTTAACTACGTGGATTTGAAATATGTCATCCTGGAGTTATCCCTCTCCATTGCCTGCTGGACTGCATATGCTCTGTTCTCACCTTGCAGCCAGCAATAGGTATCCCCCGCCTTACACATTCTGCCTATGGCCTACCTGCTGGCCCCCAGCCCTTCCCACAGCACATCAGAAGGACACAAGTAATAAGAGCCCTTTAAAAAGGTTTATCAGCCTTGCCCTAGTCAATGCTAATTAGAACTCCAATTAGCAAATGAGAAGCACCACCAGAAACCAGGCAGCTGGTCACAGCCAGGGAAACCACAGCTTTCTTCTAGAGTTTCTTCGGGTATTTCTCTCCCTATAATCTCAACATGCCTGCAGTTCAGCTTCATTTATTGGCTTGGCCTCTTGGTTCTTCATCCTACTCTCACCCCCTGCTAACAAAGGGTTGGCCTAGCTTCTCATTTCCCAACCACCAAAATATGTTTCCCAAAGTCTACCTCAAGAATCACTCCCTGAATGACTGTCATAATGCTAAGTACTAAGCAAAAATTCCTTCCTAGAATCTTCTGATGCTGAAAAAAAGGCTGCTATATTCCTCCCACTTGGTCCTACGGAAACTTAAGTTTCTAAGAAGCTAGGTCCCCAGTTTGATGTACAGACACCCTGGACAGAGCCAGGCTAAATAACTAATCAATCGTTGGGCCATATCCACTTCCATCTTGTGTATGCCCAGAGCACAGGTGTTTGACCTTTCATTCATGAGATCAACAATAGTGACCACGGGGAAAAGTGGCAAGGTTCTATAAATCGTGCACTGATATTTCAGGAGTTAACTTTTCCAGTGAAAGAAGACAGGTTTTTAATGTCTTCCAGATCCCTTGGCCCTCCTTCTGCCCTGATTGAGGGATATTCATTATAGAAAGTAAATGTTATCCATGGGACACTTTAGACCAAGAGCTATAAAACAATGAAAATGATGTCAGGACTTTCCACTTATTCAGTGTTTATCTTTCCTGCCATCACAGTTAACTGTGGGAATGAATTACCATTCTGTTTCCTAACATTTTCTTCTGAGGATCTAGACTCTAATACACCATCAACTTTATCCCCCTGCTTCCCTTTACTTCCCTCCAGATTCTATAATCAGATTTTCCTCTTCAAAACAGAATCTTCAGGAATCTGCTTTTTCCCTTTCTCCTTTATGCTATTAATACTCCTAAACCTTGTTTCTTCTCTCAGAGTACTTGTGCCAGTCTCAAGTCTCTATCCTCTTGCTTCATGTGAGTCTCTATCTCAACCTGTGACACATTCCTGCTTGGGTTCTAAGTCACTGTCCCAAGAGTCACAGTGGCTCTTAGACTGAAGCTGAGTTCATCTTCACAACACACAGGGAGATTGATCCAAACATAAAGAGAAGTTTGGCAAAAGAGACAAAAACCGAGTAGAAAAATAATCCTGAACTGTATCTTATGAGACCTGGCTCCTCGTTTCTGGTCTGCCATGATCATAACTAATATTAAACAACAAATGTTGAAAACAACTCCCCACATGGCATTGGATAGATTACTAAACCATTCTTTGCTTCTGTTCTCCCATCTGTCGTGCAAAGAGAACAATACTGCTCCCTCCTTGTCTCTTAAAGGTGTAAGGGGAGATGAAACAAGAAGAGTTTCACCCTATTAAAAAACAATACTGTTTTAAGATAATACTAAAAAAGACAAAATAAATCACTTGATAAACATAAAAGGAGAGATTCAGGTCTGGTATTAAATTTAGTCATGCACCTAACTAAATAATTCCCTAAGGGCACTGGGTTTTTGGGTTAAGGAGGGAAAAAAAAACCCTACCATATACATGGAGCCCTGGTGGTACAGTGGTTAGGAGCCTGGCTGTTAACCAAAAGGTCAGGAGTTTGAATCTACCAGCCACTCCTTGGAAATCCTGTGGAGCAGTTCTACTCTGACCTATAGGATTGTATTGACTCTGCAAAAAAAAAATTTTTTTTAAACCATATAACTAGAGGAGACCTGGTGACACAGTGGTTAAGAGCTCGGCTGCTAACCAAAAGGTCAGCAGTTCCAGTCCACCAGCAGCTCCTTGGAAAACCCTATGGGGCAGTTCTACTCTGTCCTATAGGGTTGCTATGAGTCGGAATTGACTCAGCGACGACAGGTTTGGTTTTGAGTTTACATAATCAGAAATCTGGGCTAGCACTGTGGCTCTGATTCAGCTCAGGTATGACCAAATACAGTGCCAGTGCGTAGCACTGCAGATTATACAACAAAGCCCCCCAAATCTAGAGAGAGTTTGCTGGATGCGAGGAGCCCTGGAAGACAGGCCTCAAGATCTGCTTCTGAGAGATCACAGCCTTGAAAACCCATGGAACAGTTCTACTCTGCACACATGGGGTTGCCATGAGTGGCAACTAACACCACCAGAATCCAGCCAGGACAACAAAGAGCTTAAAGGTGTAAATTATTACACTTAAGGGTGGCTCATACCGTTCACCAAACCTTTGGAAAAGTTAAGCTCTCTACCAGGGTAACACCTCTGCTCTCATCTCTTAGATTCTATAAGAGGCATTCCATAGTCCTGCAAGGTTAGGATCTGCACCTGGACGCTGGAACATGGCTCCTTACCAGTCACTGTCTCTATGCTGTCAACCTGGGCTAAATTACCTATTTTAAGTTGGTTTCTCCATCTCACACTTCAGGGAAGAGCAGGAGCCAGAAGGAAGACAGGTACTTCCTCATCTCGAGCCCGGCTTTCCCTACCTCCTTCCTTTTTTGCCCTCGACCTACATAGAAACCAAAACCTGTTGCCTTGGAGTTGATTCCGAGCGACTCATAGCGACCCTATAGGACAGAGTAGAACTGCCCCATAGGGTTTCCAAGGAGCGGCTAGTGGATTTGAATCGCGGACCTCTTGGTTAGCTGGTGAACGCTTAATCACTGCGCCACCAGGGCTCCCCACTACATAAAGTTCCCTTTAAATGTGTATGTCACGTTCTGATCCTTCGAGTCCCTACCCTGAGAGTTCCCTTCAATTCTCCATACTTTTTCCCCACTTTCAGTTCCCCTCGCCTCCCTCAGGGTGTTACTCCATTTCTGTCGGGGTGCCTTCCTTGCCCTCACAACGCAATCTTATCTTCTCCGCGTCGTCTCTCCCCTCCTCTTCCCCACACCTCTGCAGCAGACCCCTTAAGCTGAGACCCTCACCACATCCTGTGCGCCTCCCAGCCGCCCTCGCCGCCCTCCCACCTGAGCGCTCTTCTCGCCCATCTGAGCGTGGGCTTCCCCGTCCGCCCCAGGTCCCCTGTCTCCCCAACGCCCCCGACTCTCTGCCTTCCTTCCCGCTCCACTCACAGGAGGCCGGAGCAGGTGGTGCAGACGAAGCTGCCCACGGTGATATCCACGTAGGTGACCCCTCGCTGGGAGCACTCGAAGCAGTGGCGGTTCCCGGCCTGGCTGCAGCCGCCCAGCTCCCGCACCCGGCGACACCACACCTCCGACGCCGCCTCCGCCTCTGCCTTCCCCCCGCCAACCCCGCCACCGGGGCCTGGGCCCTTCTTCGCCGCCATCACCATCGCTGCCCACTCACTCGAACCTCAGCCCCTTCAACCACTGCCGCCTTCCCGCCTCCTTAGCCACCTCCGCACGCTCAGCAACCCTGACAGAAGCTCGGCAGCCGGCGGCATCCGCGCGAGACTCCGCGACCCCCTACTTGTATCTTGCACTCTGATTGGCTAGTCTCCTCCCACCTCCTCGCTGTGATTGGCCTGACATTGAACGGCCTCGGTTGAAGAGGCTGCCAACGCCACACCCCATTGCCTTAAGGCCTCAGGCCTCTCCCATTGGCCCGCAGAGGCCTCGGCCGGGAGAGCCGAGCGTGCCCTCTTTTGTCCCCTCCCCCTCTCGCCACTGCCTTCTTTGCGGGCCACCTCCCAGCTTTGGTTGGTGTGCCCTCCCCCAACTCCCTACCTACCCCGGAACTCGGGCTCCAGGCGCTAGCTCTGATTGGCTGGCAAGGCTGCAAAGTTAGGGCTCGAGAGAGAGGTGTCCCGGGGCTGCGCAGCTCTGCTGCTGACGAGACTGATGACATTAATTCCCGCCAAATTTCAAAGGCCTAGTTCTAGACTAAAACAGGCTAAGACTAAAGGCCTGGCCATCTACTTCCAAAAATGAGTCAATGAAGATTTTATGGATCACAACAGAATATCGTCTAATATAGTGCTGGGAGGTGAGCACAAACATACCAAGGGTAGTGAATATGGTGCACCACGGCGCAACATACTAAAGATCGCCATGACCTGGAGTCAACTTGATGGCAACAACAACACTCTCAGGTAGACTGTGCAGAGAGGCAGGCAAAGCCGAAGAAAAGTGGTTATATGCCAGGCTAAGGGGGAGAGAAGGAGCCCTGGTGTTGCAAGGGTTAAGCGCTTGGCTGTTAATGGAAAGGTTAGAACCTACCTAGCAGCTCTGCAGGAGAAAGACCTGACGATCTGCTTTCTTAAAGATTACAGCCAAGAAAACCGATGGGACAGAACTCGACTCAATGGCACCTAACATCAAGGGGGCGGGAGGAAAGAAGGGAGCTCTCAGGGAAGGGAAGAGAAAAAGGAAGTGCTTTATAAAATAAATACTATCTCATTTATGCGCCATAGGCAGAATCAGCATTTTATAGAGAAGTTTTAGGTTAAACAACTTGCTGTAGGTCACACAACCAGTAAGTGGCCCAGCCAGGATTCTAATCTGGGCCTTCTGACTTTAGAAATCCTGCTCCAAAGCACCACACTATTCTTCAAATAGTATTTGATTATTTGACAAACACTGAGTGTCTACTCTAGTTTCAGGCACTGTTCTAGACGCTGGAAATGCAATGGTGAAAACAAACAAAAGTTCCTGTCCTCATGGAGCTTACATCCCAGTGGGGGGAGGCAGACAATAAAGAATCACCAGTTAACGATAAGTTCAATCAGGTAAAGGAGGATGACTTATCAGGTGCTTTAGATTGGATGGGTTAGAAGAACCATCTGTTAAATGGTGACATTTAAGCTGAGACCGGAATAACAAGGAGGTGTCAGCCATGAGGCTATCTCAGGAGGAGCATCCCAGGCAGAGGGAAAAGCAAGTACAAAGGCCTGAAAGCAGGAAGAATTTTGATGTGTTGAATCAGCAAAAAAGAAAACCAGAGTGGCTGGAGCATGGTGAATGAGGAGAGAACAGTGGGAATGATACTGGAGTGGGACAAGATCATGTAGAACCTTCCAGACTTTGGTAAGGAATTTGGGCTTTCTTCTAAGTGTGATGGAGAGCTGTATTAGCTAGAATTAGGACTCACTAAAAGGAGTCCCTGGGTGGTGCAAACAGGTGACAAGCTCAGTTGCTAATTGAGGTTCAAGTACACTCAGAGGTGCCTTGGTGATGTACTTCTGAAAAAACCAGGAACCGAAAACTCTATGGAGCACAGTTCTACTCTGACATACATGGGGTTGCCATGAATTGGAATTGACTAAACGGCACCTATTTTTTTTTTTTTCTTTTATGACAGAAAAACCCAAGTAATTGGGACTTAAACAAGATGAAGTTTATTTTTCTCTCATGTAAAAGTCTAGGTAGGAAAAAAAAAAAGTCTAGGTAGGCTTCTAGGGCTGGTGGGTAGCTCCACAGCATCAGGGACCCAGGCTCCTTCTATCTTGTTGCTCCATGGTGCATTACTTCCACTCCAAAGTTCACCTCATGATCTCTTCTAGCTTCAGCCATCAGCACCAGCATTACAGCAGCAGGAAGGGCCAGCTCTTTTTAAAGAAATGCCAGAAAATGACTCAAAATGAGAAGGAATAGCTACAAACCTCCGTTAATAATCAGAACTTGGAATGTATGAATATGAATCCAGGAAAATTGGAAGTCGTCAAAAATGACATGGAAGGCATAAAGATCAATATCCTAGGCATTAGTGAGCTGAAATGGACTGGTATTAGCTATTTTGAATCAGACAATGATATGATCTGCTATGCCAGGAATGACAAATTGAAGAGGCATGGCATCACATTCATCGTCAAAAAGAACATTTCAAGATTTATCCTGAAGTACAACGCTGTCAGTGATAGGGTAATATCCATACACCTACAAGGAATACCATTATTCAAATTTACTACCATAATGCAAATCTACGCACCAATCACTAAGGCCAAAGGTGAAGAAATTGAAGATTTTTACCAATGTCTGCTGTCTGAAGTTGATCAAACATGCAGTCAAGATGCATTGATAATTACTAATGATTGGAATGCGAAAGGTGGAAACAAAGAAGGATCAGTAGTTGGAAAGTATGGCCTTGGTGTTAGAAACAGTGTTGGAGATTGCATGATATAGAGTTTTGCAAGACCAACAAATTCTTCACTGCAAATACCTTTTTTCAACAATTAACCTGCATACATAGACGTGGACCTCACCAGATGAGATACTATATTTGTGGAAAGAGATGATGTGGAAGCTCAATATCACCAGTCAGAACAAGGCCAGGGGCTGACTGCAGAACACATCATCATCAATTGCTCATATGCAAGTTCAAGTTGAAGCCTAAGAAAATTAAAACGAGTCCATAGGAGCCAAAATACAACCTTGAGTATATTTCACCTGAACTTGGAAACCATCTCAGGATTTCATGCATTGAACATTAATGACTGAAGACCAGATGAGTTGTGGGATGACATCAAGAACGTCATACATGAAGAAAGCAAAAGGTCATTAAAAAGACAGGAAAAAAAGAAAATGCCAAAATGGATGTCAGAAGAGGCTTAAAGTTGCTCTTGAATGTACAGTAGCTAAAGCAAAAGGAAGAAATGATGAAGTAAAAGAGCTGAACAGAAGATTTCAAAGGGCGACTTGAGAAGACTAAGTAAAGTATTATAATGAAATGTGCAAAGACCTGGAGTTAGAAAACCAAAATGGAAGAACATGCCCAGCATTTCTCAAGCTGAAAGAACTGAAGAAAAACTTCAAGCCTTAAGTTGAAATTTTGAAGAATTCTATGGGCAAAATATTAAACGACACAGGAAGCATCAAAAGAAGATGGAAAGAATACACAGAGTCACTGTACCAAAAAGAATTAGTTGACATTCAACCATTTCAGGAGGTAGCATATGATCAATAATCAATGGTATTGAAGGAAGAAGTCCAAGCTGCACGGAAGACATTGGCGAAAAATTAGTCTCCAGGAATTGACGGAGTACCAAGTGAGATGCTTCAACAAACAGGTGCAGTGCTGGAGCTGCTTACTTGTCTATGCCAAGACATTTGGAGGTCAGCTGCCTGGCCAACCAGTTGGAAGAGATCCATATTTGTGCCCATTCCAAAGAAAGGTGATCCAACTGAATGCAGAAATTGTCAAACAATATCATTAATATCACACTCAAGTAAAATTTTGCCAAAGATAATTAAAAAATGGTTACAGCAGTACATGGACAGAGAACTGCCAGAAATTCAAGCCAGATTCAGAATAGAACGTGGAATGAGGGATATCATTGCTGATGTCAGATGGATCTTGGCTGAAAGCAGAGAATACCAGAAAGATGTTTACCTGTGTTACTCTGCAGATCATAACAAATTCCAATCTACCTGCAGCCTCTCCAACGTTTGTTATTTTCAGTTTTTTATTGGTGCCAGTAATGTCAGGGTGAGATGGTACCTCATTGTAGTTTTAATTTGCATTTCTCTAATGGCTGTTGATCAGGAGCATTTCCTCATGTGTCTGTTAGCCACCTGAATGTCTTCTTTGGTTGAAATGTCTGTTCATATCCTTTGCCCATTTTTTTTTTTTTAATTGTACTTCAGATGAAGGTTTACAGAACAAACTGGC
Organism: Loxodonta africana; assembly: GCF_030014295.1. Taxonomy (NCBI): domain Eukaryota; kingdom Metazoa; phylum Chordata; class Mammalia; order Proboscidea; family Elephantidae; genus Loxodonta; species Loxodonta africana. The sequence continues at coordinate 88,075,794 of NC_087353.1, read as the reverse complement.
TTCTCATTAAACAGTAAGTAAGTACACAGATTGTTTTATGACATTGGTTAACAACCCCATGACATGTCAACACTCCCCCTTTTTGACCCTGGGTTCCTTATTACCAGGTTGTCCCCTCCTACCTTCTCGTCCTTGCACCTGGGCTGGTGTGCCCCTTTAGTCTCGTTTTGTTTTATGGGCCTGTCTAATCTTTGGCTCAAGGGTGAACCTCAGGATTGACTTCATAATTGAGCTAAAAGGGTGTCCTTGGGCCATACTCTCAGGGTTTCTCCAGTCTCTATCAGGCCAGCAAGTCTAGTCTTTTTTTGTGACTTAGAATTTTGTTCTACATTTTTTCTCCAGCTCTGTCCAGGACTCTCTATTGTATCCCTGTCAGAGCAGTCAGTGGTGGTAGCCGAGCACCATCTAGTTGTACTGGACTTAGTCTGGTGGAGGCCGATGATAGTTGTCCATTAGTCCTTTGGACTAATCTTCCCCTCGTGTCTTTGGTTTTCTTCATTCGCCCTTGCTCCTGAAGGGGTGAGACCAGTGGAGTATCTTAGATTGCTGCTCGCAGCCTTTGCCCATTTTTAATTGGCTTATTTCTCTTTTTGTTGTAGAGGTGTTACATATTCCTGTAGCTTTTAGAGATTAGACCTTTGTCGGATATGTCATACCCAAGTTTTTTTTCCCAATCTGTAGGTTCTCTTTTTACTCTTTTGGTGAAGTCCTTTAATGAGCTGAGCATAAGTGTCTAATTTTTAGAAGATTCCAGTCATCTAGCTTATCTTTTGGAGTTTGTATACTGTTATGGTTTCTTTCCTATTTATGCCATATATTAAGACCCCTAGGGTGGACCCTATTTTTTCTTCCATGATCTTTATAGTTTTGGGTTTTATATTTAGGTCTTTGATCCATTTTTGATTAGTTTTTGTGTATGCTGTGAGGTATGGGTCCTATTTCATTTTTTTACAGATGGACATCCAATTTTGCCAGCACCATTTGTTAAAAAGACTGTCTTTTCTCCATTTAATGAACTTTGGCCCTTTAACAAAGATCAGGTGGAATGGATATATGCTAGATATATGTTCACTGCAGCACTGTTTACAATAGCAAAAAGATGGAAAAAACCAAGGTGCCCACCAACAGATGAATGGATAATCAAATTATGGTATATTCACACAATGGAATACTGTGAAATGATAAAGAACAGTGATGAATCTGTGAAACATCTCATAACATGAATGAATCTGGAAAGCATTATGCTGAGTGAAATTAGTCGCAAAAGGACAAATATTGTATGAGACCACTATTGTAAGAACTCAAGAAAAGGTTTAAACACAGAAGAAAACATTCTTTGATGGTTATGAGGGTGGGGAGGGAGGGAGAGGGGTATTCACTAACTAGATAGTAGACAAGAATTATTTTAGGTGAAGGGAAGGTCAACACACAATACAGGGAAAGTCAGCACAACTGGACTAAACCAAAAGCAAAGAAGTTTCCTGAATACAAACAAACCCTTCAAGGGACAGAGTAGCAAGGGCAGGGTTCTGGGGACCATGGTTTCAGGGAACATCTAAGTCAATTGGCATCACAAAGTGTATTAAGAAAATGTTCTGCATCCCACTTTGGTGAGTGGCGTCTGGTGTCTTAAGAGCTGGCAAGCAGCCATCTAAGATGCATCCATCAATTGGTCTCAACCTACCTGGAGCAAAGGAAAATGAAGAACACCAAAGACACAAGGAAAATAAGAGCCCAGGAGACAGAAAGGGCCACATAAACCAGAGACTTCATCAGCCTGAGATCGGAAGAACTAAATGGTGCCTGACTATCACCAATGACTGCCCTGACAGGGAACACAGCAGAGAATCCCTGATGGAGCAGAAGAAAAGTGGGATGCAGAACTCAAATTTTAGTAAAAAGACCAGACTTAATGGTCTGACTGAGACTGGAGGGACCCCTGAGGACATGGTTCCCAGACTCTCTGTTAGCCCAAAACTAAAACCATTCCTGAAGCCAACTCTTCAGACAAAGATTAGACTATACTATAAGACAAAAAATGATACTGGTAAGGAGTGTAATTTTTAGCTCAAGTAGACATATGAGACTATGTGGGCAGCTCCTGTTTGGAGGCAAGATGAGAAGGCAGAGAGGGACAGGAGCTGGTTGAATGGATGCGGAAAATACAGGGCGGAGAGGAGGAGTGTACTGTCACATTATAGGGAGAGCAACCAGGGTGAGGGTTGCATAACGATATGTGTGTAAGTTTTTGTATGAGAAACTGACTTGAATTATAAACTTCCACTTAAAGCACAATTAAAAAAAAGATCAGGTGACTGAAGGTAGGTGGATTTACATCTGGGTTCTCAATTCTGTTGCATTGATCGATGTGTCTGTATTAGTACCAGGCTGTCTTGACTACCGTAGCTGTATAGTAGGCTCTGAGGTCAGGTAGTGCAAGCCCTCCTATTTGTTCTTCATTAATGCTTTAATTATTCAGGGCCTCTTTCCTTTCCATATGAAGTTGATCAGTTTTTCAGTCTCATTAAAGAATGCTGTTGGTATTTGGATTGGGATTGCATTGTATTTGTAGATTGCTTTGGGTAAAATTGCCATTTTCACAATGTTGAATCTACCTATCCATGAGCATGGTCTGTTTTTCCATTTATGTAGATCTCTTTTGGTTTCTTCCAGTAGTGTTTTGTAGTTTGCTTTGTATACATCTTTTGCACCCCTGGTTAGTTTTATTCCTAACTTTTATTTTTTTTTTTAGGGGTTATTATAAATGGTGCTGCTTTTTTGATTTCCTTTTTGTAGTTCTCTTTATCAGTGTATAGGAGTCCAACTGATTTTTGTATGTTTATCTTGTGTCCTGGTACTCTGCTGAATCTTTCCAGTAGTTCGCTTGTGGAGTCTTTAGGGTTCTTTATGTGTAGTATCGTACCATTGGCTATTAAGGATAGTTTTACTTCTTCCTTACCAATTTGGATGCTTTTTTTTCTTTTTCTTGCCTTATTGTTCTAGTTAGGACTTTCAGCATAATGTTAAATAGGAGTGGTGATAAAGGGCATCCTTGTCTTGTTCTCATTCTCAAGGGAAATGTTTTCAACCTCTCTCTGTTGATAGAGATGTTGGCTATTGGTTTTGTATAGGTGCCCTATCCAGTCCAATGGGTTTAAATAACTCTTACTGATGACTTCTAAACTTAAACCTACCTTAGCCTCATCAGACTCTTTATCCATCTGCCTAGTTGATATTTTCCCTCAGAGGCCTCCTACAAAAAAAGCCGTTGCTGTTGAGTTGATTCTGTCTCATAGCAACCCTATAGGACAGAATAGAACTGCCCCATAGGGTTTCCAAGGCTATAATCTTTACGGAAGCAGACTGCCATATCTTTCTCCTGCAGAATAGTTAGTGGGTTCAAACTGCAGACCTTTCACTTAACAGCTGAGCACTTTAACCACTGTGCCACCAGGGCTCCTTTGGAAGCCTCATAAGCATCTCAAATAAACTAGCCTGGAAAATGTAATAATCATGTAGCGGCCTTATAGCTTCCCATCTTCCTCTTTCAGGAGTTCTGGGTCTATAAATCATAAACCGACTCAGAGATGGTTAGTGCCAGAAGGACTATGTGTAGTGTGCTGGCTTGAGTTCGGTCTTTGTTCCTTGACCTAAGGAATTCTTATGTTATACAAATCAAGTAGAACCTAGGTCTGCCCATCTGTTCTGGTCCTGCCAGCACCTTGAACAAAAGCCAAAACCTCAGCTCTGTGTGCTAGGCCATTTCTTGCACCAAAATTAGCACATCTACTTGGCTTTTGCTTTTTTGTGGCCATAGCTAAGGGTGATATTCAAAATATTTAGCAGCTGGTTACCATAGGGCCACCAGCCAATTAGAATAGACGCTAATTTTAGCAGTGAATCAGGCTCCTGCAGGCCAACAGCAGTTGTGGGTGTTAACCCTTTGTTTGCAAGATGGGAGGGAGGTCTTGGCCTTGAGGGAGGAAGATGGGGGCAGGGCACTCAGGACACTCTGGGTGGCAATATACCAACTTCCTACCCAGAAAGGAAAGCAGTATTTGAACAATGAGCGTGGCCACAGGCAGAATGTCGGCCTGTCCTCAGCAGGGCAGCAGAGCCTGGATGGCCCATCTACTTTATTTTTAATAGCTGCCTCTTCTTTGTCCAACCACTTACTTTCCTCCTTTGCCAGTATTATCAGTAATCTCATTTCGGTTAACCACCCTCCTTCCAACGCTCCTGGTGGGAACATCTCTCTCTTTCTCCCTATCTCTCCCATCCCCAACACATTTTTTTCTTTCTACCTCTCTCTCCCATCCCAACAAAGAGGGTTTGCTAGTTAGTCTTTCATAGGTGATGAATTTCAGGGTCCTGAAGAGGAACATAGTGTTAGAGGCCTGGGTGGGGAGAAACATACTTCTCCAGTCTTGGTGTTTATTCATCTGTGATGTGTCCAGAGCCATCAGGCTCTTCAGTGTCAGCTCAACAAAGGAGTATAATCAACTAAAGTTTGTGCAGGAAGAGAAGGGAAGAGGGGTGGGGGGAAACTGGAAGGAAGGAAGGGTTGGAGGACAAGGAAGAAAATAAAAGGAATAGTTTTTCTTCCTTGATTGCGTACCCACAGGATTCAAGTCCTCATAGTCAGTCCTGCAACAATTCCTGCAATTAATTTTGTCTGTAATTCCTCCCTTCCCAGCTTGGATTTTGCACATCATCCTTGGTTTCAAACCAAGTACCCTTGGTATTTTCCAAACTCCTGTGACCAGATGTTCCTCATTATGAAGTAAGTCATCACATTTTCTTGGCAATAGTGAACACACAAGAAATTACTTGGGGGAGCCCAGGAGACTGGGGAGCCCAATCCCCTCAAGAAATTACTAATCCAACTGCCAGGATTTCAGCCTTTGATAATTAAGACCTTAATTTTAACCATAGGAACCCAGCACAGTGAATTTAGCAATTGCTGTAATTTGGCAATGAACAATATCATTTTTATTATAAAATATTTGACAGAAAAATCTTATAACATCTTTGAAAATATACAAAAGCATATATGCTATACATGTTAATTAAATGCAAATCATAAATGAACACTGGTAAACCCACCACTCAAGAAGTAGAAAATGACCAATACTCACTTTGGGGTTCTAATTCTCAGCAGTTTCTAACCACTGGCATAGAGTAAGAGGTGTTTCTTGTGGCACGGTCACAGAGTGGTCTTAATATTGTTATCTGACTGCACCAGGTTCTCTGGGACTAAAATTTCTTCCTTCTTGATACAAATTACCTAATGCTGTGGAAAATGTTTGTCCAATCCTACAATCTTTATACTCCATATTCCCTTAGAATGTCCCTCAAGGAATGGTTCTGAAACTTTGATGTACTTCAGGATCAATTAGGAAGCGTTTGAAAAAATCTGATGCCTAGACTCTGCCCCAAACAATTAAATCAGAATCTCTGGGGATGCAACCCAGGCACCCATGCTTTTTAAAGTTCTCCCAGTGATTCCAATGTACTGTAAAGGAATGGCAGTAAAGTCCACCAAAGCTTCACCTTAATTGCACGTAATATCTGAATACCAAGGCTTCATTAACTGTTTTTTAAATCCATGGACTTCTAACTTCCTATTCAGGGATGCGGAGGTCGTTTATGCCTCCCTCTCTACTGTGTTACTATAAAAAGTTCCACACTTCCTCTGAGATTCTGTTGCTTGCAACCCCACTCCTAGAATAAATCTCTGTTAGGGTATTTTCTGTATTCTGGCTGCAAGGAATAAGAGTTAACTCAGAAAATCTTAGGAAAAAAGTTGTGGGTATACTGTAATTAGAAAGGATGTATGGCAAGATTGTATTCTTTCACATTACTTATTCAGTCTGTATGCTGAGCAACTATTCCAAGAATCTGAACTATGTGAAGAACATAACAACCTGTGATATGCAGATGATACAATGTTGCCTGCTGAAAATGAAGACTACTTGAAGCACCTTCTGATGAAGGTCAGAGACTATAGCCTTCAGTATGGTTTATACCTGAATGTGAAGAAAATGAAAATCCTCACCACTGGCCTGATAAACAACATCATGAGAAATGTAGAAAAATTTGAAGTTATCAACGATTTCATTCTACTTGAATCAACAATCAATACCTATGGAAGCAAGAGTTAAGAAATCAAACGATGTAGTCCAATGGGACAATCTGCTTCAAAAAACCTATTTAAAGTTTTAAAAAGCAAAGATATCATTTTGATGACTAAGGTGTGTCTGGCCCAAGCCATGGTGTTTTCAGTCGCCTCATATGCATGTGAAAGCTGGACAATGAAAAAGGAAGACAGAAGAAGAGTTGATGCATTTGAATTGTGATGCTGGTGAAGAATATTGAATATACTGTGGAATGCCAGAAAAACAAACAAATCAGCCTTAGAAGAAATCCAAATAGAATGCTTCTTAGAAGTGAGGATGGTGAGACTTTAGCTCCCTTACTTTGAATACGTCATCAAGAAAGACCAAGAGCTAGAAGAGGACATCATGTTTGGTAAAGTAGAGGGTCAGCCAAGATGAGGGAAACCTTCAATGAGATGGACTGACACGATAACCACAACAGTGTTCTCAAACATACCAATGATCATTAAGATGGCACAGGACCAGGCAACGTTTTGTTCTGTTATACATAAGGTCACTGTGAGTCCAGCTTTGATGGCAACTAACAACAACAACAAAGTCCAATCGTGTGACCAGGGTTCGTTAGGTTGCAGTCAAAGCCCAAGGCTGGAAGTAAATGAATGGAAAAAGATATACCGTGCAAATAGTTGTTGTTGTTAAGTGTTGGCAAATAGTAGCCATAAGAAATCTAGAATGGCTATGCTAATATCAGGCAAAATGGATTTTAAAACAAAAAAATATTATTAGTGATAAAAGGGTCAAACCATGAGGAAGATATAAAAATTATAAACACATACGCAACTAACCAAACTAAAAAAAAACAAACACTGCCATTGATTCCCACCCATAGCAACCCTATAGGACAGAGTAGAACTTCCCCATAGGGTTTCCAAGACTGTAAATCTTTACAGAGACAGACTGCCACATCTTTCTCCCACAGAGCAGCTGGCGGGTTGGAACCAAGTTTTTGATTAGCAGCCTAGCGCTTTAACCACTGTGTTGCCAGGTCTCCTATGCAACTAATAGAGCCCCAAAATACATAAAGTAAAAATTGACAGAGTTGAAGGGAGAAATATACAATTTAACGAAAACAGTAAGAGACTTCAATACCCTATTTTCAATAATGGATAAAACTAGGCAGAAGATCAGCAAGGAAATAAAAGACTTGAACAGCACTATAAACCAGCTAACCCTAACAGACATCAATGGAACATGCTACCCAACAACTGCAGAATATATATTCTTAAGTGTACTTGGAACATTCTCAAAGATAAACTACGTAATGGATTGAATTGTGTTCCCCTAAAATATGTATCAACTTGGCTAGGCCATGATTCTCAGTATTGTGTGGTTGTCCACCATATTGTGATCTGATGTGATCATCCTATGTGTTGTAAATTCTAACCTCTATGATGTTAATGCCTGAAGCCCTGCTGGCACAGTGGTTAAGAGTTCAGCTGCTAAACAAAAGGTCAGCAGTTCGAATCCACCAGCTGCTCCTTGGAAACCCTATAAAACCAAAAGGCAAATCTGTGGCCATCGAGTTGATTGCGACTCATAGCGACCCTATAGGACAGAGTAGAACTGCCCTACAGGGTTTTCAGGGTGCGCCTGGTGGATTCAAACTGCTGACCCCTTGGCCAACAGCCGTAGCTCTTAAACACTACGCCACCAGGGTTGCTGGAAACCCTATGGGGCAGTTCTAGTCTGTCCTATAGGGTCACTATGAGTCGGAATCAACTCAAAGGCAACAGTTTTTTTTTCTTTAATTATATTATTGAATGCAGTTACGTTAATGAGGCAGGACTCAATCTACAGGATTAGGTTGTATCTTGTGTCAGTCTCTTTGAGCCACAAAAAAGAGTATTGAGCAGAGAGGAGAGGGACCTTATAATGTAACCGAATGAGGTTTCTTGTCCTGTCTTATCAGCCGATGGAAATAAGAAGGGCACTACACTCCCAGTTGCAACGGAAACAGAAAGTGGAAATTTATTGTCTACACAGACAAGGAGCAATGCTGGGTGTAGTGACCATAAGACTACATGCTTGCTGTCTGAGGGGGTTGGGGAGCTTTTTATTTCCAATGGCCTTTGGGGGTTGGATTTGGTGCCCGGAACTCTCTGCCCTTAGCCCTCCCACGTCCACATTTGTAGCTCCGGATGTTGAATCAAGTCAGTGATGTTCATGTCCAAGGACAAATTAAGGACACAGCTCTTCAGGTCCTGCCCATGCACCAAAACCTTGGTCCCGCATGCGCAGGATTCCGGCACCGAATTTAAACTGTTGTTAGGACCTCAGCGTGGTGCGGGCCAAACCACAGTTAGAAGCTGTGGCTTGGTGGGCTGTGAGGGGGGCGGGGAACCGCAGCAGAGTGGGGGAAAGTCTCTGTGGAGGTTTCAATACCACCAAGAAAGAAGAGCCAGGAGAAAAGCATATCCTTTGGATCTGGGGTCCCTGCACTGAGAAACTCCTAGACCCAAGGGAAGATTGATGACGAGGACCTTTCCCCAGAGCTGACAGAGAGAAAGCCTCTCCCTGGAGCCAGAGCCTTGAATTTGAGCTTCTAGCCTCCTAGACTGTGACAGAATTAATTTCTGTTTGTTAAAGCCATCCACTTGTGGTGTTTCTGCTGCAGCAGCCCTAGATTACTAACACAAACTGTATGTCAGTCCATAAAACAAGTACCAGGAAATTTAAAAGGACCAAAGTCATGCAATGTATATCATCTGAGCATAATAAACTGGAATTAGAAATCAATAATAGAAGACATTTAGGAAATTCACAAATATGTGGAAATTAAAAAACATACTCCTGAATAATCCAAAGGTCAAAGAAGAAATCACAAGGGGAATTAGAAAATACTTAGAGATGAATGAAAATGGACAATATATCAAAACTTACAGGATGCGGTTAAAGCAATACTTGGAAAATTTATAAATGCCTACATTAAAAAGGAAAAAAATACCTCAAATCAATAACCAACTTTCCACCTTAAGATACCAGGAAAAGAAGAGCAAACTAAATCTAACGCAAACAGACCCAAAAAGGAAGGGAATAATAAAGATTAGAGCAAAAATTAATGAAATAGAGAATTTTAAAAAAGCAATAAAGAAAATTAATAAAACCAAAAGTTGGCTTTTTTTTTAAAGATTAACAAAACTGACAACATTTTAGCTGACCAAGGAAAATGAGCAAAGACGCAATTACTGAAACCAATGAAAGAGATGACGTTACTACTGACATTACAGAAATAAAAAGGACTGCAAGGGAATCCACCACTCGTCTGTCAGTGTCATACTGTGGTGGCTTGTGTGTTTCTGTGATGCTGGAAGCTATACCACCCGTATTTCAAAGACCAGCAGGGTCACCCATGGTGGACAGGTTTCAGCAGAGCTTCCAGACTAAGATAAACTAGGAGGAAGGACCTGGAGATCTACTTCTAAAAAAAAAAACTAAACACCCTGGCCAATGAAAACCTTATGAGTAGCAGCAGAATATTAACACAGCGCCAGAAGATGAGCCCCACAGGTTGGAAGGCACTCAAAATACAACTGGGGAAGAGGTGCCTCCTCAAAGTAAAGTCGACCTTAATGACGTGGATGGAGTAAAGCTTTCAAGACCTTCATTTGCTGATATGGCATGACTCAGAAAGAGAACAGCTGCAAATATCCATTAATAATCAGAATGTGAAATGTACCAAGTATGAATCTATGCAAATTGGAAGTTGTAAAAAATAAAATAGAACGCTTGAAGACGTAGATATTCTAGGCATTAATGAACTGAAATGAACTGGTACTGGCCATTTTGAATTGGACAATCATATGGTCTACTACGCTGGGAACGACAAATTGAAGAGGAATGGCATTGCACTCGTTCTGTACTGAAGTACAGTGCTGTCAGTGATAAGATAATATCCATATATCTCCAAGGACCCCAAAAAACCAAACCTGTTGCCATTGAGTAGATTCTAACTTATAGTGACTCTAGAGGACAGAGTACAACTGCCCCATAGGGTTTATAAGGCTGTAAATCTTCACCAAAACCAACTGCCACATCCTTCTCATGCAGAGTGACTGATGGGTTTGAGCAGCTGAACTTTTGATTATCAGGTGAGCATTTAACCACTGTACTACCAAGGTTCCTTTGCCTACAAGGAAGACCAGTTAATATGACTATTATTTAAATTTATGAACCAACCAAATTATTTGATAATTACTGGTAATTGGAATGCAAAAGTTTGAAACAAGAAGGAAGAATTGTTGGAAAATACAGCCTTGGTGACAGAGATGACACCAGAGATCACATGATAGAATTCTGTAAGACCAATGACTTACTCATTAAGTACCTTTTTTCAACAACATAAACGGTGACTGTATACATGGACCTTGTCAGATGGAATACACAGGAGTCAAATGAACTGTATCTGTGGAAAGAGATGATAGAGAAGCTCAATGTCATCAGTCAGGACAAGGCCAGGGGCCAACTGCAAAACTGAAGAATATTAAAACAAGTCCACAAGAGCCAAAGTCTGACCTTAAATATATTCCACCTGAATTTAGAGATTATTTCAAGAATAGATTTGATGCACTGAACATTGATGACCAAAGATCCGAAGAGTTGTGGGTTGATACCAAGGACATTATACATGAAGGAAAAAAAAAAAAGGTCATTAAAAAGACCAAAATGGATATCAGAAGAAATTCTGAAACTTGCTCTTGAGAGCAAAGTAGCTAAAGCTAATGGAAGAAATGATGAAGTAAAAGAGTTGGACAAAAGATTTCAAAGGGCTGCTTGAAAAGACAAGGTAAAGCATTATAATGAAATCTAGAAACAGGTGGAATTAGAAAACCAAAATTCAAGCCCAAAGTTGCAATATCAAAGAATTCTAAGGGCAAAAAATTGAATGATGTCAGAAGCATCAAAAGAAGATGGAAGGATAGAGAATCACTGTACCAAAAAGTGTTGGTTTATGTTCAGCCATTTCAGAAGGGAACATATGATCAAGAACCAAAGGTACCGAAGGAAGGAGTCCAAGCTGCAGTATCTCCAGGAATTGATGGAACACCAATTGATATGCTTCAACAAATGGATGCAATGCTGGAAGTGCTCTATGCCAATAATTTGAAAGACAGCTACCTGGCCGACCAACTGGAAGAGATCCATATTCGTGCCCATTCCAAAGAAAGGTGAGCCAGTGAAATGTGTAAATTATCAAACAATATTATTAATATCCCATGTAAACAAAATTTTGCTGAAGATAATTTAAAAATGGCCACAGTTGTACATCAACAGGGAACTGCCAGAAGTTCAAGCCAGACTCGGAAGAGGGTGTGGAATGCGGCATATCATTGCTGATATCAGATAGATCTTGGCTGAAAGCAGAGAATAGCAGAAAAATGTTTACCTGTGTTTTGTTGACTATGCAAAGGCATTTGACTGTGTGGATCATAACAAATTAGGGATAACATTGTGAAGAATGGGAATTCCAGAAAACTTAATTGTACTCATGACAAACCTGTACATAGATAAAGAGGCAGTCGTTCGAACTGGGTGCTTTAAAATCAGGAAAGGTGTGTGCCAGGGTTGTATCCTTTCACCATGCTTATTCCATCTGTATGCTGAGCAAATAACCCTGAGAAGCCAGACTGTATGAAGAAGAGGGAGGCATCAGGACTGAAGGAAAAGGAAGACTCATTAACAACCTGTGATATGCAGATGACACAACTTTGCTTGCTGAAAGTGAAGAGGACTTGAAGCATCTACTGATGAAGATCAAAGACTACAGCCTTCAGTGTGGATTATACCTCAGCATAAAGAAAATGAAAGTCCTTATAACTAGACCAGTAAACAACATCTTGAAAAATGGTGAAGAAATTGAAGCCTTCAAGGATTTCATTCTTCTTGTGTTTATAGTCAAAGCCCATGGAAGCAGTAGTCAAGAAATCAAAAGATGTCTTGCATTGGGCAAATCTGCTGCAAAAGACCTCTTTAAAGTGTTAAAAAGCAAAGATGTCACATTGATGACTATGATGCACCTGGCCCAAGCCATGGTGTTTTCATTCACCTCATATGTATGTAAAATGAAAAAGGAAGACAGAAGAAGAACTGACACATTTGAAATCTGTTGGTGAAGAATATTGAATGTACCATGGATTGCCAGAAGAATGAACAAATCTGTTTTGTAGGAAGTCCAGCCAGAATGCTCCTTAGAAGCAAGAATGGCAAGGCTTCATCTCAAGTACTTTGGACATGTTACCAGGAGGGACCAGTCCCTGGAGAAGGACATCATGCTTGGTAAAGTAAAGGGTCAGCAAAATAAGAAGGCCCTCAATGAGATGGATTGACAGTGGCTACACCAATGCACTCAAACATAGCAAGGATTATGAGGATGGTGCAGGACTGGGCAGCATTTTGTCCTGTTACACGTAAGGTCAGAGTTGACTTGGCAACACCTAACAACAGGTCTGGCATTGGACAGATGGGAGGATTGGGAGCTGACAACTAAAGATTATAGGGTTTCTTTTGTGAGTGATGCAAATGTCCTAAAACTGGTTGTAGTAATTTTTGCACAACTTTGTGAATATACTTAAAACCTTAAGTTTACACTTTAAATGGGTGAATTGTATGGTACATGAATTATATCAATAAAGCTGTTTAATTTTTTTTTTAAAGCCTAATGCTACTTTTCTTTAGCAGTTGGTGGTAGTATGACTGGAAGGCATCATGAAGATGCATGGCCTACCCTTGACAGGATGCAAAGATGAGGAAGGCTGAACTAAGGCAGTAGCAGTGGAAATGGTGGTGCTAAAATCAATAACCCATTACCTTTGATTTGATTCCGACTCATAGCAACCGTATAGGACGGAGTAGAACTGCCCCAAAGGGTTTCCAAGGCTGTAATCTTTACAAATGCAGACTGCCACATCCTTCTTCTGATGGTGGGTTTGAACTGCCAACCTTTCGGTTAGCAGCTGAGTTCTTAACCACTGTACCACCAGGGTTCCTCCTAAAATCAATAAAAAAAATAGCATGTGGTAATTTAATGAGCTGAGGGAAAGAAAGGTCTAGTAAGAATCTTCCTTATCTCCATTGTCAATTAGTTACCATGTCCTGCTGACTCCTAACAGATCTCCCTATTGCCCTCCTTTTCCAGGATTCAATCCATCTTCTACACCACAACCATTCTTTCCTTCTCAAAGCTCAGATCTATTGTGTCACTCTCTCAAAATCTTTCAAATAACCTGAACTCAGTTTACCTCACACAGCTTTCCCACAACCTCCAGTGCAAACATGCACGTGTGTGTACAAACACACACACACACACATCCTTTATTCCAGCCACAGGCAACCACATATATAGTCTTTGATCTTGCTGCATTCTTCCTTCGCTTACCCTGTTCCCTCAAATTGGAAAGTCTTTCTGCCTCTGCATCAACAATAGTTGAAATTATACTTCCTCCACCTTCATGTAACATTTTTTTTCATCCTACTCCCTATCCTTGGAGCACATAGTCTAGTAGAGGAGATAAAGGGCACAATTGAGTTCTGTATTACAGCATGACAGTACTCTGGCTGGTGTGTGCACATTTTTCTAGGAGGACCAGGGAGGAGGGTAGAAACTATCCAGTCAGTTACCGGGTGGAAAATTCCACACTCAAGTTGACTTCCTACTTTGAGGGCTTTGAACACAATGAAGAAGCATTTATTCAATCCTAATGGATGTCCTTCCACTAATCTGCTGTTTTCTTAAGAGCAGAAGCTATGTGTTTCATGTCTCTACCGACAGCACCTAATAGGGATGCTGGCCAGAAGTGGTAACAATAAATCTTTATAGAAGGACTGGATGAATGGGAAAGGGTGTCTAGCTCACCTTGAAGAAAGGACAGAAAGTACTTCCTAGAAGAGGTGACACATGAATGGAGTTGAGATGAGCCAGGGAGGTTAGGGGAGGAAGGGTGCTTGCTTTAAGTAGAGGAAACATGGGCAAAGCTGTGGAGGTCTGAGAAACCTGGCTCCCTCAGGGAACTGGAAGGAGTTTGGTAAGGCTGAAGCAGAGGTTTTGGGTGAGGTGGCAGAAATAAGGATGAAGAGGGCCGTGAATATTGTGTTGTTGAGGTTGGACTTGATGCAAAAAGCAGTGGAGTACCACTGAAGGATTTTATGAGAGAAAATTGGATAAGTGTAAGTGATGTTAAGAAGACAGAATCTAAATCCACAGATTCCAACCTATTTGGAGGACTCTCACTTCTTAAAATTTCTATTTCATTTAGTTTTGAAAAATAGGCAAAACAGTCAGAAAATTCAAAATCTATAAGGTCCAAAAGGGTATACTGTGAAAATTCTCTCTTGTAGCCCTAATTTTCCAGACTGTATGTCCCCCAGTTCTAACCCCCCCGCCCCAACTCCCTTCTCTGGAGGAAACCAAGGTTACCAGTTTCTTTAAAAAAATGTACTGCATATTCTTTCAGCCTTTCAGTCTTATAGTTTTCTAGCTAAGGACCCCTGACCCCGTGGAGTAGAGACAAACCAATTCCACCATGCATTGAATTCCTGACCCACAGAAACTATGAGAGAATAAATGATAATTGTTGTTTTAAGCTACTCTGTCTTGAGGTGGTTTGTTATGCAGCAGTAGATAACTAATGCAATGGTGATGAGTGTACACAGAGCTTTATGGGAGCACAAAGAAGGAGTACTTGGCTCAATATGGAAGGTCTGGGAGGCATTCTGGAGGAAAAGAAACTTGAACTGAGTCTTGAAAGATGCATAAGAATTATCCAGAAAAGTAGCAAGGGTATTCCAGGGAGGGAGAACACGATAGTTAAAGGTAGGAAGGCTTAAGACAGCATGGAGTATGGGCATAAGCTGTAAGTTATTCCCTTTGAATAGGATCCCAGATGAATCTCCTTTATACCCAGTTCTACTCTAAAATAACTAATTATTCCAAGTTTCCTATTGGTGAATATACTTAGCATATGATGGAGTGTCTGAACTTTTTAATCTGTTAACCCTTTGTCATGGACTGAATTGTGTCCTCCCAAAATATGTGTCAACTTGGTTAGGCCATGATTCCCTGTATTGTGTGACTGCCCTCCATTTTATGATTGTAATTTGATGTTTAAGAGGATTAGGGTGGGATCATAACACCCTTACTAAGGTCACATCCCTGATCCAATGTAAAGGGAGTTTCCCTGGGGTGTGGTCTGCACCACCTATTATCTTACAAGACATAAAAAGGAAAGGGAAACAAGCAGAGAGTTGGGGACCTCATACCACCAAGAAAGCAGTGCTGGGAGCAGAGTGCGTCTTTTGGACCCAGGGCTCCTGCATGGAGAAGCTCCTAGTCTGGGGGAAGATTGATGAGAAGGACCTTCCTCCAGAGCCAACAGAGAGAGAAGGCCTTCCCCTGGAGCTGATGCCCTTAATTTGAACTTCTAGGCTACTGGACTGTGAGAAAATAAATTTCTCTTTGTTAAAGGTATCTACTTGTGGTATTTCTGTTATAGCAGCACTAGATGACTAAGACACCTTTCATGAAAAAAAAAATTTCAGCATTCAAGAATCTCAAGGCACATACAATTTGACACATTAATTTTTACCATTGGGACACTCTGTAAAGAGATGTCCAAACCTAGATAAGCATGAGAATCACTTGGGAACTTAAAAAAAAATCAAATTTCTGGTGCCCAATCCAGACCTACTATGAAATGGAGGTAGTAATAGTAACATCAGAACCTGTCTGACTTCAGGAGGGATAATGAGAATCAAGATCAGCCCAAGGCTGAGTCCCATGAGGTGGCAATCAGACATATCTCCACTCTTCGACCTCTTTACCAATTCCTTCAGTGCAGCTTGGTCTTCGTCCTTCGGTACCAGTGGTTCCTGCTTATGTGGTACCTCCTGAAATGATAACAGAGAAAGTATTGAAGTTGTCAGGGATTTTATTTTACTTGGATTCACAGTCAACACCCATGGAAGCAGCAGTCAAGAAATCAAAAGACACATTGCACTGGCCAAATCTGCTGCAAAAGACCTCTTTAAAGCGTTAAAAAGCAAAGATGTCACTTTGAGGACTAAGGTTCACCTGACCCAAGCCATGGTGTTTTCAGTCGCCTTATAAGCCTGTGAAAGCTTGATGGTGAATAAGGAAGACTGAAGAAGAATTGATGCCCTTGAATCCTGTTGTTGGTGAAGAATACTGAATATACCACGGACTGCGAAAAGAACAAACAAATCTGTCTTGGAAAAAGTACAACCAGAATGCTCCTTAAAAGCAAAGATGGCGAGACTATGTCTCACATACTTTGGACATGTTATCAGGAGGGATCAATCCCTGGAGAAGGACATCATGCTTGGTAAAGTAAAGGGTCAACGAAAAAGAGGAAGACCCTCAATTGGGTGGACTGACACAGTGGCTGCAAAAATGGGCTCAAGCATGACAATGATTGTTAGGATGGTGCAGGATCAGGCAGTGTTTCGTTCTGTTGTACATAGGGTTGCTGTGAGTCGGAACCAACTAGACAGCACCTAACAACAACAGCAACAATTGAATTCCTGCAAGGTGTCTACCAATCACGGTAGGCTGCAGCCCAGGGCCACAAAAAGTATCAAACCAAGGTGTTTACAGTTTACCCAGGCAAATGTAACAAACCCTCTGGGGTAGAAAACTAGGGCAAAGGTAACTCCTTAGGGTTTAAGGACAAAATCAAGCTGTTTTTCCAAAGAACAAAGGCAAAAGGCCACATTAAGGAACTAATTTCACCGCACTTACTAAATTATATCTGGGCAGGGCTCGGGAATAATCCAACCTTTTCACTTAACAGATGAGAAAAAAGATACATGGGACAGAATTGAGACTAGAATCCTGGCTTTTTCATTTCTATTTGTGGTCTTGCTGCCTTACTCTTGGTACCTACCAGCGGATCTTCCTCTCACAGGGTCATGGCCAATCCCAGCCACATGATGGTTAAAGACTGTGAACTAGAGAGGCTTAGCTTACCATGTGGACCCTGATCTTCCCCTTCTGCCTCTCCACAGTGCATTATAAAAAGACAAGTGGATATACTATTGAAGTTTTATTTCTCTTACCTTTATTTTTTTGTTCTTTCACTCTTATTCTTAATCATCTATTTTTAAATTTGAGATATGATTGACATACTATAAAATTCACCATCTTAAAATGTACAGTTCAGTGGATTCTAGTATATTCACAAGGTTATGCAACCATTAACCAAAAAAACCAAACAGTGCCGTCGAGTCAATTCCGACTCATAGCGACCCTGTATGAGAGTAGAACTGCCCCATAGAGTTTCCAAGGAGCGCCTGGCGGATTCGAACTGCCGACCCTTTGGTTAGCAGCCATAGCACTTAACCACTATGCCACCAGGGTTTCCATGCAACCATTAAAAATGCATTAAAACCATTAAAATGCAACCATTGGGGCCATCTAATTCCAGAACACTTTCATCATCCCAGAAGGAAACTCCATTCCCCTTGGCAGTCACTCCTTATTCTGCCTTCTCCCAGCCTTCTGGCAAGTACTATTTACTCTGCTTCTGTAGATTTGCCTATTCGGACGTTTCATATAAATGGAATCATACAATATGTGGCTAGTTATGTCTGGCTTCTTTCACTTAGCATAATGGTTTCAGGGTTCATCCAATGTTGTAGCATGTATCGGTACTTCATTCCTTTTTATGGCTGAATTAAATTGTATTGATAGATCACATTTCGTTTATCCATTCATCTGTTGATGGACATTTTAGTTGTTTCCACTTTTTGGCTATTTTGAATAATGCTGCTGTGAACATTTGTGTACAAGCTTTTCTGTGAAGATGTTTTCAAGTCTCATGGGTATATACCTAAGAATGTAACTGCTGTAGTCATATCATAACTCTATGTTTAGCTTTTTGAGGAACTGCCAAACTGTTATCCCCCATCACATATATTTTTACACTGAGATAATAAAACATTTTGCTTTAAAATTAAGGGCCACTTACCTACAAAAGAAAAAAAAAGTCAGAAAGTATATGTAATGCAGTGTCATGAATTGTTGAAATTCATGAGGAAAAAGAATCAGGATCAGCACAAAGCTGGTTCCTATGAGGAGGAGGTCAGGTATATCTCTGCCTTGCTACTTCTCCATAATTACTGACACCAGCGGCTTCCCCCCATGGCACCCTCTCCTTCTCTGCAGGGTTCGATAATTCATTGCAATGGCCACACAGTATTCACAAACCATACTCATAATTATATGGTTTATTAGGGAAGTAACAGGCTACATACAGCTCAGGATCAGGATCAACTTGGATGTAATAGGAATAACTCAGGATCATCATCAGGAAGCACACAGGCCTCCAGTGATCAGTGGGCGTGGCTTCTCTGCTGAGCAGCTGCCTTTTCTGCCAGGCAGCTGTCTTCTGTGCCAGGCAGGTGTCCCAACTTGGCTTGTCTGCTGGACACCTGCCTTCTCTGCCACTGGCCTCTCTGCTCTCAGCCTCTCCACCACTCACTGGTCCAGATCCTAGCCAGTGGACCAGGTCTCTCAGCTGCTGCTCTCCTAGCAGCAGCTTTCTGCTGTCAGGGCTCTCTGCTGTCAGCCTCTCTGCCGCTAACTGGCCCAGCTCATAGCCAGTGTAGCAGCTTCAGGACCACTCAGCTCCCACGTGGCTCTGCTTCTCTGCCAGACCAGCTCTTAGCCAGCATTTCGTTGGCCAATTAGGGTCTGTGCCCTGAAGCAGTTGAGCCAATGAAATGCATTCCAAGTCAGAAAGAGAAAGAAAGTTTATTAAGAGGTGATACCAGTGGAAAGTCCAATAGCAACATTGGCTGTCTTCATGAAGTCCCAAAAGGCAATTTCTACATCAGAGCTTATATATCATTTTTGCAAAGGTTACATAGTGTCTTCAGGCATGTAGCTCACAGATGGTCAGATGAGTGTACCTCTCAAGACAATTACAAGAAACTGTTTATTAGACTAAAGATATGCATGC
The DNA here is from genome assembly GCF_030014295.1 of Loxodonta africana. NCBI lineage: Eukaryota > Metazoa > Chordata > Mammalia > Proboscidea > Elephantidae > Loxodonta > Loxodonta africana. The sequence continues at coordinate 88,056,644 of NC_087353.1, read as the reverse complement.
TGGACATCTGGACTCTAATCGTGATAAAGAGCAAGAAAAAAAAAAGAAAGTTACGGAACAAAAGCACTAGGCAGCCTTCCTAGCCACCGCTTTGCAGGCTGAAGGCGTTCCCCAAGAGAACAAAGAAAAAGAGGGAGACCAAGGCCAAAAGAGCTGAGAAGGCCCCACACCCCTTTGGAAAGAGACCAGTGCAGCTGGTGTAATAAAAAAGGACGTTGAAAGTGAGAGTGTACAAAATACCAAGCAAAAAAAACTTATAGGTTACTTAGAGTATAATTATGGTGTTAGTTATGTCAAGCTCTCCATCGCCCATTTTGAAAAGGAAGAAACATGTCACGGAGTATTAGGGTCACAATCTCTCTCTCTTCCAGGAGGGCTTCCCAAAGCTTACGCAGTTTAGCCACTTATATACCTCAATCCTTATCAGTTACAAGGAAGGGACTCCCCTCACTAGACAGAGTTCAACCAATCCTCAATTACCCATGAGATGTCAATCAACTCGGGTTAATTATCAGGCAAAACTATCAAACCATCAAGGTTTTACAACTTACCCAAGAAATGTCAGTCAACCTGGGAAATCCCCCTGGGCAAAAGTAACCAACTTTCTGGGGTAGAAAACAGTCTGGGAGCCACCCCCCGCCCCTCCACACACACCAGGTTGCTTCTCCAAAGAACTAGGGCAAAGATGACAACTCCTCAGGGCTTAGGGGAAAAATCTCTGAAACTGTTGGTCTTAGGAATCTAGTGCTGCTATAACAGAAATATGACAAATGGGTGGCTTTAACAAACTTATTTGCTCACAGTTTAGGAGGCTAGAAGTCTGAATTCAGGGTGCCAACTCTAGGGGAAGGCTTTCTCTCTGTCAACTCTGAAGGAAGGTTCTTGTCTCTTCTGTGCTTCTACTCCTGGGCAATCTTCATGTGGCTTGGTATCCATCTTCCCCCATCTCTGCTTGCTAGCTTGCATTTAGTCTGTTTTATGACTCAAAAGAGATTAATTTGAGACACATTCTACACTAATCCTGTCTCATTAACAGAGCAAAGACAACCCATTCCCAAGTGGGATTATAACCACAGGCATAGAGGTTAGAATTAACAACATATTTTGGGAGACACAACTCAATTCATGACATTCTACTCGTTGGCCCCCGAAATTCATATCCTTGCCACATGCAAAACGTATTCACCCTATCACATCATCCCAAAAGTCTTAAATCAACTCCAAGTCCAAAATCTCATCTTCTGAATCATCGAAATCAAATATAGGTGAAATATTAGTCATATTCCATCCTGGGTCAAAATTCTTCTTCATCTGAGAACCTCTGAAATCTAGAATACAGGTTACCTGCTTCCAATATACAATGGTGGAACAGGCACAAGGTATACATTTCCATTATAAATAGGAGAAATTGGAGGGAAAGAAGGGATAACAAGCACCAAGCAAGTCCAAAACCCAGCAAAACAATTTACATCAGCTCTCAAGGCTTGAAAATAATCCTCTGTTCCCTGGGACCATCTGGGCAATGGCCCTGCCCTCTAGACTCTGGGTGTTGGCCATGCTCTTTGGAGTCTACGTGGAGGGACCTCAGCCTGGACTTCAGCTCCTCCTTCCAGGCCCACTGGGATGGCAACTCTGCTCCCTTGACTTCAGGCGGCCCCTTTGTCCTAGGCCACCTGAGTGGTGGCCCTACATCCTCAGTCCTGGGAGTCCCTGTTTTTCTGCCCCTTGGACATGGCACTCCCACCCCCTAAGCTTTGGGCAGTGGCCCCATCCTCTTGGTCAAGCTGAATAGCAGCCCCATACTCTGGAACAGAGTTGGTGAATATCTGACTCTTTCAAACCTGGAAAGCCTTAGTTCTACCCTTTGAGATCCCAGAGGCCATGGCCCTACTCTTTGAGACCAAGGCAGCTCTGCTTCCCCTGCTCCTTCCAATAGTCCTACTGATCTCGTGAGTTGCTCCAGGGATGGTCCTTTTCTTTTCTTGGAGGACAACATATGTAGCTCCTTTGGCCTGTTTCCTGCCTGTAGAATTCCAAGAGGCAGACAGCTTTCTTTCCTTTCATTCTTTCTCTGTCTCCTTCAGTCTTAAGATGATGGGTTTTCTGCTGTGGTAGTTGGTTAGATCCATCAGTCACAGGCTTAATATCTTTAACAAAAGATTGTGTAGCCAGGTCCTTGGTAAAAAACTAGGACACGTGTCCTTAGTTAGTCCAACAGTATTTTCCAAATCTTTAAGCTTTGTTTTCATTTTGCACAGTTCATTTTTAAGTTCATCTCATTCCTCTTGCATTTTACTGTAATCGGCAAGGAAAAACCACATGACCCTTTTAAGATCTTGTTTAGAAATCTCTCCAGCCAGACATCCAAGTTCATCACTTACAAGTTCTACCTTCCACCACACATTTGAACATAATTCAGACAAGTTCTTTTTCACTGCATAAAAAGCATCACCCTTCCACCATTGTCCAATCACGTGTTCATTATTTTATTTTAAAGCCTCGCCAGAAGCACATTTAACGGTCACATTTCTAGCAACCTTCTGTTGCTGGTCCCATATGTATTCTTTAAGACAATACTTTATAGCTCTCCTCGCTTCCTTCTGAGCCCTCACCAGAATTGCCTTTGACAACCATAATTCTACCAACAGAGTCTTCAAGGCAATCTAGGCTTTTACTATTAGACACCTTAAAACTCTTCCAGCTCTACCCACTACTCAATTCCAAAACGACTTCTACATTGTAGGTATTTGTTAGAGCAGCATCCCTACTTCTTGGGACCAAATGCTGTCTTAGTTATCTAGTGCTGGTATAATAGAGGAAACCCTGGTGGTGTAGTGGTTAAGTGCTATGGCTGCTAACCAAAATGTCGGCAGTTCGAATCCGCCAGGTGCTCCTTGGAAACGCTACGGGGCAGTTCTACTCTGTCCTATAGGGTCGCTATGAGTCGGAATCGACTTGACAGCAGTGGGTTTGGGTATGATAGAAATGCCACAAGTGGGTGGCTTTAACAAACAAATTAATTTTCTCACAGTTTAGGAACCTAGAAATCCAAATTTAAGGTGACAGCTCTAGGGGAACGCTTTCTTTCTGTTGGTTCTAGAGGAAGGTCCTTGTGTCTTCTGAGCTTCTGCTCCTGAGTAATCTTCATGTGGCTTGGCATCTCTCTTCCTCCATCTCTGCTTGCTAGCTTGCATTTAATCTCCTTTATATCTCAAAAGAGATTGACTTCGGACACACTGTATGCTAATCAGTCTCATTAACATAACAAAGACAATCCATTCTCAAATGGGATTATAACCACAGGCATAGAGGTTAGAATTTACAACATATATGGGGGGGGGGGGCACAATTCAATCCATAACACTGTTTTTTCCAAATAACCAAGGCAAAAGGTCATATAAAGGAACCCATTGTACCACACCTAATCACTCAGAAGTAACACAATTTAGAAACTTTGGGTAAGTATGGAGGATTGAACAATCACGTTTACCTCTTCTCCCTCCTGAAACCCTACTAAAATGACAGTTAAAAGATAAACGCTCAAGGACAAAGATCATAGAAAGGAGAAAACAGTAACAAAATGTTAAAAAGTGGAAAAGCAGATGGACAATGGTAACCTATTTGCATCTATTTGCAAAGGGAAAACAAAAACCTAACTAAAACCGGAAAAAACCAAACTCATTGCCGTCAAGTCAGTTCTGACTCTTTATGCCCAGAAGAAAGCTGACCAGCATCAGGACATCTCAGAAAGTCTCAGTCATTAGAGATACCAGATATACCTGAAAGTGGGAATGCAAGTAGGGGTGAACAAAAGAGATTGGATAAAAATCTATATAAAAGAAACAGATTCTGAGCTCTGCTTCCCCACCCTGGGCAAAATGAGGGTTTCTCCCCCATTCTAGATTGAAGATGGAATTCTGACTTTCTGGAGAGGTTAAACAAGATGAAGGTGAACTCTGGCTCAGGGAACATAACACAGCTGAGGGCAGAGTGCTTAGTACAGCAAATGAGACATCCAGCCAGCCGCCTTCCCTTCACTTACCTTCTAAGTTCTGGAAGCCAGGATTAGATGGTTGGTAGAGTCCTCTCTGGGGTAACTGACTGGCCCAAGAGAAAGACCTTTGGATACTGATACCAAGAGCAGAAGGTTACACTGGACTTTGGCATGAAAGACACAAATCAAAGCAACAAAGAGAAAAAATGACCGTGGAGGAAGTAGGATCAGGAACAGAAGAAAAACCTTTAAAAAATTAGTATTTTTGGATTGTTGGATAGCTAAGAATAGATATTTTATTATTGAAGTAAACACAGAAGACCATAAAAAAGGAACACTAAGAGAAAAAAAAAGCCTCTTGAGAATTAAAGATATGGTACTGAAAATCAAAAATTTAGCAGAAGGGATAGAAAATAAAGATTGAAAAAGCTCCCTGGATATTAGAACAAAATGATAAAGGTATAAAAAAATAGAGAAAAAATAAGAAAATTCACGGATCAGTTCAAGGAATCAATCCAACATCAAAAAACCAGAATTCTAATAAAGAGAAATTTCAAAGAAATAACTTGAGAAAAATTGCCAGAGTTGAAGAATCTAAATCTCTAGGTGAAGAGGCCTCATTACTATCCAATACAATGGATTAAAATAAACCAATATTAAGACAAGTTATCTTGAAACTTCAGACTACGGAGGCCAAAGAAAAGATCCTGCATGCTTATAGAGAGAAAAACAGGGAATCAGAATGACTTCAGACTTATTAACATCATTGAAAGCTGGAAGACAATAAAGCAACGCCTTCAAAATTTTCAAGAAAGATGATTGCAAACCTAGAATTCTGTACCTAACCAAACTATCGATCAGATTAGCATGATAAAGACGTTTTCAGACATGTAAGGTCTCAAAAAAATTACCTCCCAGCACCCTTTCACAAAAAGCTACTGAAAGACAGACTCCAATAAAATGAGAGGATAATCAGCCCAAGAAAGAGGGAACATGGAACTCAGTAGCAGGAGCTCCAGCTCAGGGGAGAGGGGTGAAAGGCGCTCCCAGGACAACAGCTACACTGCAGCCTACAGCAGCCATATAGAATGTTAACAGGAGGACAAAGGGCTGCAGGACAGATACCTCCAAGAAAAAGATGAAGCTGACCTGATGGGATTGAATTAGTGATAGGTACATGAGAAACTGTACTGTATGGGGCAGTTCTGCTCTGTCCTACAGGGTGGCTATAGGGTCACTATAGGGTCGTTATGAGTTGGAATCGACTGGATGGCGGTGGGTTTAGTTTTTGGTTTTGGTACATGAGAAACTAAACAGAAAATTGAGACAATTAACTCTAGGGAAAAAATTCCCAAGAAAGAAAATATAATCAGAGTCTATCACCTGGATCACTCATCGGTAAATAATATTTATATCATAATCATATTATAAACATTGAGCTCTAATAGAACCAAAAATTATGATACAAGTGTACTGGAAGGTGGAGGAGGGGGAAGATAAGTGTGTGTAGTGAGGGTGGAGTTTAGAACTTAAGCCCCCATTTTCTGTTTTAAGAAATCATAGATGTTATATCTAAAACTGAAAAATCAAGAAAGAGCTGTGCAAGCATGTCATTTAGAAACATGGAGGCACATACCAGAAAAAACAGCTGTGAAAGACTTGGAAGCAGTTGTATCTGAGAAGTGGGGATGAGAGGGCAGTGAGGTGGGGCTGCTTTTTTTCATGATAAGTCTTTTAGCACTATTTGACTGTTAAACTTAGGGGCATGTCTAACTTGATAAAAAAAAAATAAATAAATAAAAGGCCAGGAAGAAGGAGCAATAACATGGAAGAGAGATTTTTAGATGGTGAGATGGGACGTTACATTCCTTTGCATTTTCAATTAGGGGCAGGGCACACCAAACTATTTACTATGTGTAATGGATAATAAAAGATAAACTTAAAATTTATATGTGACCAATTATAGAACAGAGATATGGGGAGAGATATTAAGAAAGTAAGGAAGGGGAGCACAGAGAGAGGAAAAAAAATGCCAAGACACAGAAAGACATACCCAGTGGACTCATATAGAGAAACATGACAGAAAGAAATCCACAGGGACTCTGCCTGTGTTTACACAGAATCAAGTGATGACAGAGGGCCAAGGCTTTGTGGATAATGTCTCAAACCTTTGTTAATTAACACAGAACGAGATCGTTGCCATTGACACCTTCCCCCCACCCCAGTGAAACTAACTCTCCTCTGCTTTCAATACCCTGCTCAAAATCCCTCTTCTTGAGTGCCTCCTCAGACCACATCATCCCAGAGTCTTTTCTCCATCTCAGCTTCTAGAAAAAGAAATGTCTTGTCCAACCATTCATTTGGCAAAACATTATAGTTGGCCTTTTGATGTTCTTACGTTGTTAGGTGCCGTTGAGCAGATTCCGACTCATAGCAACCCTATGTACAACAGAACCAAACACTGCCTGGTCCTGCGCCATCCTCACAATCATTGCTATGTTTGAGCCCATCGTTCCAACCACTGTGTCAGTCCATCTCGTCGAGGGCCTGCCTCTTTTTCGCTGAAGCTCTGCTTTAGGAAGCATGATATCCTTCTCTAGGGACTAGTCCCTCCTGACAATATGTCCAAAGTATATAAAACAAAGTCTCTCCATCCTCACTTTTAAGGAGAATGCTGGCTGTACATGTTCCAAGACGGATTTGTTCGTTCTTCTGGCAGTCCATGGTATATTCAATATCCTTTGCCAACACTATAATTCAAAGGTGTCAGTTCTTCTTTGGTGTTCCTTACTCATTGTCCAACTTTCACATGCATATGAGGCGATTGAAAACACCATGGTTTGGGTCAGGTGCACCTTAGTCCTCAAAGTGACATCTTTGCTTTTTAACACTTTAAAGAGATTTTTTGCACCAGATTAGCCCAGTGCAATGCATCATTTGATTTCTTGACCTCTGCTTCTGTGGGCAATGATTGTGGATCCAAGTAAAATGAAAGCTTTGACAACTTCAGTCTCTTCTCCGATTATCACAATGTTGTTTATTGGCCCAGTTGTGAGGATTTTTGTTTTATGTTGAGGTATAATCCATACTGAAGGCTATAGTCTTTGATCTTCAGTAGGTGGTTCAAATCCTCTTCACTTTCAGCAAGCAAGGCTGTGTCATCTGCATATCGCAGGTTGTTAATGAGCCTTCCTCCAATCCTGATGCCTCCTTCTTCATAGAGCCTGGCTTCACAATTACAAATTGAATAAGTGTGGTGAAAGGATACAACCCTGACACACAGCTTTCCTGACTTTAAACCACACAGTATGCCCTTTTTCTGTTTGAACAACTGCTTCTTGGTCTATGTACAAATTCCTCATGAGCCAATTAAGTGTTCTGGAATTCTCATTCTTTGCAGTGTTATCCATAATTTGTTGTTATCCACACAGTTGAATGCTTTTGCATAGTCAATAAAACACAGGTAAACATCTTTCTGGTATTCTCAGCTTTCGCCCAAGATTCATCTGACATCAGCAATGATATCCCTCGTTCCACATCCTCTTCTGAATCTGGCTTGAATTTCTGGCAGTTCCCTATCAATGTACTGCTGCAACTGCTTTGAATGATCTTCAGCAAAATTTTAGTTGTGTGTGATATTGATGATATTGTCCAATAATTTCCACATTCTGTTGGATCACCTATCTTTAAAATGGGCACAAATATTCTTGCGTGATTGTATTAAACTGTTGTTTATCTCTTGAACTGCTATTTAGCTTTCCAATGTTCATATTTTGTGTTTCAACTAGGTTATAAGTATATGGGGGACAGAGGAACAAAGCTTTATTAATTGAAGAATCTTCCATGGGAAATTTGGCAATGGATATTGGCCATGGTGCATGATTAATGTAATTAATGTTACTAAATTGTACATGTGAAAAATGTTAGATTGGCAATGTTGTGTTATATTTATTTTTACAATGAAAATAAAAAAGACTCTTCCATGGAGCAAACTTTCAGGGAGGCTCTGGGGGCACACTCTGGATTTGAATCTCTTCTCTGCCCCTCACTTGCTGTGTGACTTTGGGTAAGTTCCTTGACTTCTCATTGTACCAGTGTTCTTATCTGTAAGTTTGAATTATATGAAGCTGTTAATATTCGACTGTATTTGACTGACAAAAATGGCAATTTCATACGGTTCAACCTAATAAAACCCCTCCCTCTTAGGTGGTGTGAGGATTAACTACAGTGCCTGTTGCACTGTAAGCAACAGGCACTGTAGTTACAATGCAACCGTGTTACGTAGTATTATTATCATTAATGGACTCCTGGATAACACCTTCCCAGACACTCCTCCCTCTCGTGCTTACACTGTACCCCAGTCAGACCTGTCCTGTGGGGCTTGCTGCTCATATGTCCAGCACCCTCACTAAGCTCTGTGGGCCCTGGGTTAGGCACTGAGGGTATAATGCATCTGATACTGACGGGCTATATGATGACATTAAAAAATTATGGTTATTCTTTTAGGTATGATATTTTAGGTATTTTGATTACGTTTGTGTTTTTGTAAAAGAGACTTTCTCTTTGAGAAATACTTACTGATATATTTACAGATGAAATGGTATGATGTCCAGGATTTCCACAAAAACTTGAGAAGAGGCTAAGTGGGTAGAGATACAGAAATAAAAAGATGGGTCCTGCATTGACAATTGTTAATGGGTGATGAGTACACGTTGTTGTTGTTGTCAGGTGCCGTTGAGTCACTTCTGACTCAGAGCCACCCTATGTACAACAGAACAAAACATTGCCTGGTCCTGTACCATCCTCATAATCATTGTTATGTTGGAGCCCATTGTTGCAGTCGCTGTGTCAATCCATCTTGTCAAGGTCTTCCTCTTTTTTGCTAACCCTCCACTTTACCAAGCATGATATCCTTCTCCAGGGACTGGTCCCTCCTGATAACATGTCCAAAGTACGTGAGACAAGTCTCGCCATCTTTGCTTCTAAGGAGCATTCTAGCTGTACTTCTTCCAAGATATAGACTTGTTCGTCCTTTTGGCAGTCCATGGTATATTCAATATTCTCCTCCAACACCACAACTCAAAGGCATCAATTCTTCATCATGTCTTCCTTATCCGTTGTCCAGCTTTCACATGCATGGGAAGCGACTGAAAACACCATGGCTTGGTCAGGCGAACCTTAGTCCTCCAAGTCACTTTAAAGAGATTTTTTTGCCATAGGTTTGTCCAGTGCAGTGCATCTTTTGATTTCTTGACTGCTGCTTCCATGGGTATTGTTTGTGGATCCAAGTAAAGTGAAATCCTTGATGACTTCAGCCTTTTCTCCATTTATTGTGATGTTGCTTATTGGTCCAGTTGCAAGGATTTTTGTTTTCTTTATGTTGAGGTGTAATCCATACTGAAGGCTGTAGTCTTTGATTTTTATCACTTTCAGTAAGCAAGGTTGTGTCATCTGTATAACGCAGGCTGTTAATGAGTCTTCCTCCAACCCGGATGCCCTGTTCTTTTTTATATAGTTCAGCTTCTCGGATCATTTGCTTAGCAAAAAGATTGAATAAATACGGTGAAAGGATACAACTCTGACGCACACCCTTCCTGAATTTAAACCATGCAGTGTCCCCTTGTTCTGTTCAAACAACTGCCTCTTGGTTTATGCACAGGTTCCTCACGAGCACAATTGTTCTGGAATTCCTATTCTTTACAATGTTATCCCTAATTTGTTATGATCCACACAGTCAAATGCCTTTGCATAATCAATAAAATATAGGTAAACATTTTTATGGTATTCTCTGCTTTCAGCTAGGCTCTATCTGACATCTGCAACGACATCTCTTGTTTTGCATCGTCTTCTGAATCCAGCTTGAATTTGTGTCAGTTCCCTGTCGATACACTGCTGCAACTGCTTTTGAATGATCTTTAGCAAAATTTTATTTGTGTGTGACCCGCTACCTGGAGTTCACTATATTATTCTCTCTGCTTTGGTGCATGTTTGAAGCTTTTCATGATAAAAACAGAATTTTAAGAATGCAAAACTTTTTAAAAAGTGCATCTGATTGACCCCTGTCTTAGTTACCTAGTGCTGTTATAATAGAAATACCATAAATAGATGCCTTTCACAAAGAGAAATTTATTCCCTCACAGTCTAGGAGCCTAGAAGTCGGAATTCAGGGTGCCAGCTCCAGGGGTAGGCTTTCTCTCTGTGTCAGCTCTGGGGGAGGGGCCTTGTCATCAATATTCCCCAGCTCTAGGAGCTTCTCAGGATGCACTCTGCCTCACTAACATAACTGCCACTAATTCCACCTCATTAATATCACAGAGGCAGGTTTTACAACACATAGGCAAATCGCATCAGATGACAAAATGGTGGACAATCACACAATACTGGGAATCATGGACTAGCCAAGTTGACACACTTTTTTTTTGGTGGGAAACAGTTCAATCCATAACAACCCCTGTCTTCATGGTGCACATATCTGGTGAAGAAGACACTCAGGTAAATTCAAGCTTATAAGGTTTAAAGGAACGGAGAAGCAGGAGCTGTGTAGGACAGTTGGAGGAGGTCTCATAGGCAGTGATCATTCATGGTTCCTCAACGCAGAAGATAGGTGAAAAGTGGGGAAGAAGATATCCCAGAAATGGAACTAGGAGGGATCAAGATTATAATGTTGAAAAGGATAGTGTGTACTTGGGGAATGATGAAATGTCCACTTTAGGGGCAGAATAAGAGAAGGCCAAGAGGTCAAAGGTCTACAGGCCAAGCTAAGGAGTTTGGATTTTATTTTTGGCAAAAGAAGCTAATGGATATTTTTATGGAAGAGAGTAATGTAATCATATTTGTCCTTTGGGAAGATCTGACAATGCTGTTGAGAAAAAAGATGAGCCAGAGCACAGTCCAGACCAGAAGATGCTAGTACCGTGAATGTGAAGACCCAAAGTAGGGAGGAGGCCAGACCACACACCCATTTGTGAGAAAAGATGAGCAGGACTAATTGGGTATAGGGTGAGTGGCAGAGAATGCTGTCTCCCAATATCCATTCTCCCCTTATGTAACAGAATTTTCATCTGGGCACATGGTTGCTCAACTTCCCTTGCAGCCAGGTGTGACCATATGACTAAGTACTGGCCAATAGGATATAAGCACAAATCATGTCCATAAACAGAGGGCATGTGTCCTCCTTCTTCCACCATCCCTGCTGTATGAAAAGTGGGCCTTGTGGTGAGCTACTCCAGCCTCATAGAACAAAGGCAATGCCCAGGGGATGGCAGAGCAACAAAAGAGAAAGGGCCTGGCACCTCTGGGTCTGCTTTGGGCTGCTTATGCCCAGGTGCTTATATGAGTGAGAAGTAACCTCCCCATTAGGTTAAACTACTGTTATTTGGGTCTGTGTTGAGGGAAACTGATGTCCTAATTGATAAAGATACGTATGAGAGAGAAAGGAATCAGGTAATTCTAGAAAGCGATTCCTGCTTCAGGAGACTTGAGCATGATGTCACCGACTGAGAGGGGCAGTCTAAGATAGGGTAGCGGCTTGGGGAAAGGAAGAGTTCAGTTGTGAACATGTTGTCTTTGAGGTGGGCCCAGGGGAAGCTGCCCGTTCTCCTGGAGCTCAAAAGAGAGTCTGAGGCTACGGATACTTGTTTGGAAATCACATGTATATATATGATTATCGTAACCTTAGGGTTTCTCAGCCTCAAAACTCAGGGTTTCTCGACCTCAACACTACTGACATTTTGGACCAACATATAGATGCAGAAAAAAGGACTCTAGTAGCCACGTGTATCATGAAATGGCAAGAACATGAATAATCATGATTTTATTACAATTGATGAAGCACTTCACCGTGTGCCTGGCAGGTGCTCTGCTAAATACTTAAAGTGTGTCATCGATTTTAACGCTCAGAATGACCCTATAGGTGGATATTATTAATCCAGTTTTACTCATGAGAAGACTGAGGCTTGGTAGATGGTAGAGCTGGGATTTGAACACAGGTTTGATTGACTTCAAAGTCCATGTTTTTAACCATTATTCCATAAATATAAACATGTTTTTTAAAACTTGCAGATGCACATGAAAGTTATAAACTACAGGCTTAAAATGGGTACATTTTATTTTATGTAAATTATGCTTTAATAAAGTTGATTTAAAATACTCAAATGGTTTCGGAGCTTTCATTGGGTATGTATCAGGGGTCAATAACCCATTGTTGACAAGAGAAATATAAACTTAAAATGTTAGCAAGTGACAAAGGTCAGAATTTAAGGAAAGTTTTGTGTGACTTCCCCCCACTTCAATCTGAATTAGCAATAAAAAGTCTCACTGGTACATTCAAAAGCAAAGACAGACTTGTGGATGGAATAAAGTTTTCAGTTTTACAATAGTCATCTAAGGGTACCATGTTCTAAGTGCTAAGATACTCTAACTCAGGAATCCTTAATCTCAAAAGTATTGACATTTTTGACCAGATATTTCTTTATTGGGGGTGGTGGGCACTGTCCTGTTTAGCAACATCTCTGGCCTCTACCCACCAGATGCCAGTAGTACCCCCTTCCTCAGTTGTGACAACCAAAAATTGCTGCTTTAATTCACCAATTACCATGTCACCTGGGTACTTTCCTCTTTGGCTGCAGTAATACCAGGGTCATGAGCAGATGGCCATGGGCTCACCCAGGACACCAAGCCTAGGTCACTTTCTAGCTACAGGGACTCATCCCATTCACCCTTATGGGAGAAACAGCTGCTGCTTGCTTCCTTTGGCAAGGAGCCTCCACTACTGCGATCCTTTTGTCCTCTCTGGGCACCTCGAGTTGTGATTCTATCTTGCTTTCTTGTTGGCAACTGGAAGTCTGTTGCTGCAGGAGCAATGGTCGACCTTTCTACTTTCCTCTTGTACTCTCCTCCACCCCACATGCACTCTGTAAAGCCCGAGTGGTCTCCCCCTCCAGGGTGTAAAGAGGTTGGTGAAAATGTCAATGTCCCTTCTCCAGCAGAGGTCCCCTTCCTCTCCTTTAGAATGTCAAAGATAGGGGAATCCTCCATCCACCATAGGATGGGTGGGATGAGGGCAGGTCTCTGTCAGAAAAGTGATTGGGACAATAAGGTTGGGAGGGGAATGTCCTATCATTCTTCAAGGGAAAAGAGTGGATGTCACTCCTCTTTTGCCCCTTTGAGGGAATTCTAGAAGCTAACTTGTCTCACCTCAGGTTTGTTTTGTTGTCAGGAGCTCTTCCCACCCCAGATGCATGGGTTTGTCTCTGTAAGAAGTTCAGATAGAAGCTTCCTTTGTTCCTTGTCTTAGGGCCTCCCAGGAGGAAAAAAAGAAAGAAAAACAAAAGAGAAGAGCAGGACTTTTCTCCATAGACTTTTCACTCATCCAGGTCCAAGCTCAAAATGGCGGGGGAAACTATACGTTTTTAAAATGACTAACCATGACGTTTTTCATGACCAAAATGCAAGAGATGCATTTTCTGTTACTAAATGAGCAAAGTGACTTCAGATCTTGAATGTGCAGTGAAATAAATACTACAAATATTTTTAAAATTTCCTCTAATTTTTCCAAGTTTCCTCTCATTACTCTGAAATTTCTGGAATGTGTACATCTCTCTGTCCCACCCATCCCTGGCTTTAAGGCAGGAATGTCAGAGACAATCAGCATAAGGTCACCAGTTTGTCAGTGGAAACTTTTTAACATGATGGTGCCTCCAGCCTGTGGTTTCTGGCTCCCAGCCATTTTTTGCAGCAAAAGATTGCACTGGGGTGTTGGCACAGAGGTCAGTGCATGGCCTGGACAAGTTGCCAGCCAACGTGCTTCTCACCCCGTTTTGGGGGAGGTTTGGGGGTGGCAATGGTGCCATGGGAGCTAGAGCCTCAGAGGAGGGCCACCACTCTGAAGATGCATGCATTAGGGGGAAGAGCACCAGGCCTGGCAGGACTGGATTGTGGGTCTGAACAGCAAGAACTGAGAGGCTCTAATTTGCAGCTTTCAGGCAGAAGCATCTTGAAGAAGAAACCAAGCATATGCAGGGAGTGTGACATTCTACAGGACCCCTGGCCCAGTCTATTCCACAAGTCAGGGTCATGAGAACAAAAGGAAGCAAAAATAACTTGCTAGATTAGAAAGGACTAAGAAACATAACAACCAGATGCAACACATTGTCTGGATAGAATCCCATTTTGAATAAATGCACTATGCCAGGACACTTTGGGGGACAATTAGGGAAATGTATATATGGCCTAGGTATTAGATATGATGAAAATCTATTGACATGTGGAGGTGGAGATCATAAACCCAGAAAAGCAGCTTACAAAACAGTAGGGTCATCTTGTTAAAAAAAAAATATATATATATATATACACACACACATATATATGTATATACATATATGTATGTACATATATATAGAAAAAGTACTATTTTAGAGTAAGCTGTTAAATGGTAAACTCGGGTGGTGGGAATGTGGTGTTTTTATTTTTGCTTTTCAGTATTTGATAACTTTCTACAAGGTGTATATATTGCTTTTGTAAAATCGAAAGGCTATTTTTAATTTGAGGGAAAGCAAGTGCACTGGGAGGGGCTTCCCAGATCATCTCTTCCCAACCCTCATTTTTTCCAAAGAAGGAAAAATTTTGACTCATCACCCTGAATTTTTCTAAACTTTTAATTGTGGAAAATTTCAAATAGATCCAAGAGCAGACAAAACAACGTAATGAAAGCCCATGTACCCATCATCCAACCTCCACAATTACCAACTCATGGCCATTCTTGTTTGTTTCTCCCATGCACTTTCTCCCTTCCTATTTCATTTTGAAGCGAATCCCAAACATCATATCATTTACTCCATTAATATTTCAGTATGTATCTCTTTAAGGACTTAAAAGTACTTAGCCATTATACATTATCACATCTAAAAAATTGATAATAATCCATTTTAAATCCTCAAATATCCATTCAGTGCTCATATTCCTAGCTGCCATGTAAATATATGATTTTTCTCTTAGTTTGATTGAATCAGGATCTGAAGTCCACAGGCCACAATTGGTTGGTATATCTTACTCCCACTCCCAGCAGCCCTATAGGACAGAGTATAACTGCCCCATAGGGTTTCCAAGGCTGTAATCTTTATGGACACAAACTGCCACATCTTTGTCCCGTAAAACAGCTAAATGGGTCAGAACCACCGACTTTTCGGTTAGAAGCTGGTTGCTTAACCACTTTGCCACCAGGGCTCCTATGTCTTAACCAGTTGTTGCCAAGTCGATTCTGACTCATGGTGACCTCATGTGTTGCAGAGTAGAACTGCTGTATAGAGTTTCCAAGGCTGTGACCTTTTGGAAGCAGACTGCCAGGCCTTTCTTCCAAGGTGCCTCTGGATGGGTTTGAACTGCCAACTTCTCAGTTAGTAGTTGAGTGCTTAAGTGTTGTTACCACCAAGGGACTCTTGATATGTTTTAGTCTTTTTAATCTACAGCTTCTTCTCCATCTTTTTACTTTTCCTTGCAGTGTATTCATTGATGAATCTAGGTTGTTTGTCCTGAGTAGTTTCCCACAGTCTTGATTTTGCCAGTTGAATCCCCTGGCATTGTTTAACATGTTCCTCTCTCCTTTGCATTTCCTGAAATTGGTAGTTGCATCAAAAGGTTTGATCACTGTTATGGGTTGAATTGTGTCCCCAAAAAATATGTGTCAACTTGGCTATGCCGTGAGTTCCAGTATTGTGTGGTTGTCCTCCATTTTGTAATCTGATGTAATTATCCTATGTGTTGTAAATCCTAACAGCTATGAGGTTAACAGAGCCCTGGTGGCACGGTTGTTAAGCCTTCAGCTGCTAACCAAAAGCTTGGTGGTTCGAACCCACCAGCTGCTCCTTGGAAAGCCTACGGGGCAGTTCTACTCTGCCCTATAGGGTCACTCTGAATAAGAATCAACTAGACTGCAATGGGTTTGGCTTTTCTTTCTTTTTTTTTTAATGATGTTAAGTAGACAGGATTAGAGGAAGAAACACAATCTACAGGATTAGATTGTACCTTGAGTCAAGTTCTTTGGAGACATAAAAGAGAGAAGCAAGCAGAAAGGAGGGGGACCTCATTATCACCAGGCAAGAAGAGCCAGGAGTGAAGTGCATCCTTTGGACTCGGGGGTCCCTGGGCCAAGAAGTTCCTAGACCCAGAAGAAGATTGATGAAAAGGACCTTCCTCCTCAGCTGATAGAGAGAGAAAGCCTTCCCCTGGAACTGGCACCCTGAATTCAGACTTCTAGCTTCCTTGACTGTAAGAGAATATATTTCTGTTTGTCAAAGCCACCCACTTGTGGTATTTCTGTTATGGCAGCACTAGGTAACTAAGACAATCATATTTCCCAGATTGTCTTTCTTTGCAAGAATACTTCATAGGTGTTGGTGTGTTCTTCTTCCATTAGGAGGCACATATTGTCTGGTTGTCTTTTGTGGTGTGATGTAATGTGTGATGTTAGCTGCAGTTTATGCTCAACTCCTGGGTCATTACTTCAGGGTGATATTTCAATTCTAAAATTCCTCCTTCATTTATTAGCTAGAATATTTCTATGAGAAGTTCCCTTTATCTACTATTTGATAAAGTCAGGCAGGTGCTTGATTCTTTACTTACCAGTTTTCAAAATGAGTTGGTCCCCTAGCATCCTTCAAAGCTGGGCAATTTTTTTTAACATTATGATTTAAACACATTTGTGTCTCAATGCATTGCAGTTATTACCCTTCTTGATGCTCAAATGATGCCATCCTTTGGCCACTGGAAGCCTCTTTAAGTTTACTCTTGAGTCTTGTTGCACCATCCTGGTAGTCTTTCATGGAAATCTTTCTTCAGAATTGAAATATGATCTAAATAGGCAAGATGGGCCATGGAAACTGAGGCAGAATATTATTTCTGAGGTCTTTTCTTTCCCCATTGATTTGGACCCTTGGCCTTCCCAGTGAAGTTCTCCTCATCCTGCTCCTGTCTTCCTCTTGACCTGAATGCTCCAGAGCCCTCTCACTTCTGGCTGTGTGTGCCCAGTTTCAAAAAGTCAGTGTTAGAAGCGCCTCAGTGACCAGCTGGATATGTCAGATCCCAGGAGGGGATACGTAGTCCCTGGTGAGCTACACTAGGTTCAGTTATGACAGGGTCTAGGCTGACTTTGAAAGAGTGTTCTTGCCTCCGTTCCTTACGTGAGGTTTATAGTTCCAACATTGCCTGAGTTCTTTAAACTCCTAACTCTTTACAGCCTCAGAGCTTGGCTAGCAGAAGGGCTGTGCAGCTCCAGCTCACAGCAACCTCAAATGCCTGCCTTTGACTTACCCTTCTCCCCTTCTTCCCTCCCTTCCTCCACTCCTCCCCTCTTACTGCAGCTCTGCTAAAGCTCTGATCTCTTTCCCGTCTCCACCCCTCTCCATCTCTATCCCTACCCCTCTCTCTTTAGCCTGTTTTATTCAATCTCAACAGTCCTCTAATCAGCCTGTTTTGTAGCTAAGGCAACAGAGAAACTTGGCTCTAAATGTAGATCTGGGATTTGAACCCACACACTTGGGCTCCATAGTGCCTGACACTACTGCTTTGGTTCCATGTCACTGAGCACAATCACCTGTCCCCTGTCTTCATTCTCCTGAATACTTTACTACTACTTTTTTGTCTTTAAAAATAAATTTTTTCCAGTATCAGAATTAAGACATACACACAAAAATTCAAGAAATATGAGCTTTTTAAAAAAGTAAATTAAGTCCCCTCTCTTCTCAGACCTCAAAATAATCATCATTATTGACAACAGCAGCTCAAAAGATTGGATAGGAGCCTTGGGGGGAAGTGAGTTTATGTTAGTAAGGGAGGAACAACTCAGAAAAGAAGGGTGGGAATGGTTTCTCAACTCGAAGAATGTAATCAATGTCACTAAATTGTACATGTACAATTCAACAAATGGATGTGGCAGTGGAAGTGCTCACTTGTCTATGCCAAGAAATTTGGAAGACAGCTACCTGGCCAACCAACTGGAAGAGATCCATATTTTTACCCATTCCAGAGAAAAGAGATCCAACAGAATGTGGAAACTATCAAATAATATCATTAATATCACAGGCAAGTAAAATTTTGCCAAAGATAATTCAAAAGCAGTTACAGCAGTACGTCAACAGGGAACTGCCAGAAATTCAAGTCAGATTCAGAAGAGGATATGAAACAAGGGATATCATTGCTGATGTCGAAGGGATCATGGCTGAAAGCAGAGAATACCAGAAAGATGTTTTATTGACTATGCAAAGGCATTCAACGCTGTGGGTCATAACAAATTATGGATAACACTGCAAAGAATGGGAATTCTAGAACATTTAATTATGCTCATAAGAAACCTGTCTTTAGACCAAGAGGCAGTCATTTAAACAGAACAAAGGGATACTTCGTGGTTTAAAGCCAGGAAAGGTGTGTGTCAGGGTTGTATCCTTTCACCACACTTATTCAATCTGTACGCTGAGCGAATAATCTGAGAAGCTGGACTATATGAAGAACAGGGCATCAGGATTGGAGGAAGACTCCTGAACAACTTTGCTTGTTGAAAGTGAAGAGGACTTGAAGCACTTATTGATGAAGATTGTAGACCACAGCCTTCAGTATGCATTATACCTCAACATAAAGAAAACAAAAATCCTCACAACTGGGCCAATAAGCAACATCGTGATAAACAAAGGAAAGACTGAAGTTGTCAAGGATTTCATTTTACTTGGATCCACAATCAACAGCCACAGAAGCAGCAGTCAAGAAATCAAACGATGCATTGCGCTGGGCAAATTTACTGCAAAAGATCTCTTTAAAGTGTTAAAAAACAAAGATGTCACTTTGAGGATTAAGGTGTGTCTGACCCAAGCCATAGTGTTTTCAGTCGCCTCATGTGCATCTGAAAACTTGACAGTGAATATGGAAGATCAAAGAAGAACTGATGCCTTTGAACTATGGTGTTGGCAAAGAATACTGAATATACTATGGACTGCCAAAAGAACGAACAAGTCTATCTTGGAAGAAGTACAGACAGAATGCTCCTTAGAAGCAAGGACGGAGAGATTTTGTCTCACATACTTTGGACATGTTATCAGGAGGGACCAGTCCCTAGAGAAGGACATATCATGTTTGGCAGAGGGTCAACGAAAAAGAGGAAAGCTCTTGATAAGATGGATTAACACCGTGACTTCAACAATGGGCTCAAACATAACGATTGAGAGGGCTGTGCAGGAACAGGCAGTGTCTTGTTGTGTTGTACATAGGGTCGCTATGAGTTGGAATAGACTCGACGGCACCTAACAACAACAACAACAAACTGTACATGTAAAAACTGTTGAATTGTTTTATGTTTTGCTGTGTATATTCTCAACACCAAAATTAATAAAATTAGAAAAAAACTCCACGGCAATTTTTTTTTTTTTTTTGGTACAGTCTTTCTGAAGGTCAGTTTAATAACATTTATTAAAAATTTTAAATGTGCATGTTTTTTGACTCAGAAATTCAATTTCCAGGAATTTATCCCCGGGAAATAGTGTGCAAAGCTAAATGTACACGGATGCTAATTGAGGCATTGTTTGAAATAATTAAAAACTGGAAACAACCCCAAAGTCCATAAGTATTTAAAAAAAAAAATAAGTATAGCCCTTGCTAAATAATTTATGGCAACAATGGAAACTGAAGCTGTTAGAATGTAGAAAATATAAACGTCCTAAAGAGAAGAGGCTGTTCGTGTAAATTAGTAAATGGGGGGATAAAAAGCAAGGTGCAGAAAAGTATATGTCAAAATAACCCATTTTTAGAAAAATTATTTCTTTGCAAATATTTATGTAGAAAAAGGCCTGGAAGGATATACACCAAATAGTTGATGATGGTTTTTAAAAAATATAGTTTATTTCATTTTTGTTGTTGTTAAGAATATACACAACAAAACATACACGAATTCAACAGTTTCCACATGTGCAATTCAGTGACGTTGATTATATTCTTCGAGTTGTGCAATCATTCTCACGCTCCTTTTTGAAGTTGTTCCTCCCCCATTAACATAAACTCACTGCCCCTTAACGTTCCTATCTAATTTTTCGAGTTGCTGTTACCACTTCGCTTCCATACAGATAGATCTTAAAAGAGCATAATGCTCAAGGCAGACATTCTTTACTAGTTAAGCTAAAGTATTGTTTGGTCTTAAGAAGACTTCAGGGGAATTTTTGGTTTAAGGTTTAAAGATTATCTCAGGACAATAGTTTAAGGGGTTCATCCAGACTCCATGGCTCCAGGAAGACTGGATTGCATGAAAATTTGAAGTTCTGTTCTACATCTTCCCCCCTTTGATCAGGATTCTCCTATAGACTGTTTCATCAAAATATCCAGTAACAGTAGCTGGGCACCATCCATTTCTGGTCTCATGGCAAAGGAGGCATTTTTTTTTAAGGCAATTAGCCACACATCCATTTCATACTCCTATACTGACTCTCCTTCCTCTTGCTCCAGGCAAATGGTCATTTCTGTTTCTTTGTTGAATTGTCTGTTCAAGTCCTTTGTTAATTTCTTTGGATAGTTTTTTCTTTCTCATATAGACTCATAAGATATATAGTATCATATGTATGTACTGTATGAGTATTAAAATTTGTTTTAGAAATATTTTCCCAGTTTAATATTTGTAGTTTAACTTTGCCATATTTTTAATTGTTTAAAAATTGTTTAATATGTTTTCATTGTTAATGTGATCAAACTTAAAAGTCTTTTGGTTTATTTTTTTCTGGTTTTCATGTCATTTTAGAAAGGCCTTCTCCATTCTAAGGCGATAAGAATGTTCACTCACTTTCCCTTTAGTGCTTTTAATATTTTATTTTTACATTTAAATATTTTGGCATAATGGATGAGATAGAGATTAGCTTCCCACACACCCCATACCCTTGTTCAAAAAAAAAAAAAAAAAAGATTAAATACATAAAATAAAGCACATAGAGGGCATAGCGATGGCTACTTCTTCCAAAAAACCAAACCAAACCCAGTCCCGTCAAGCTGATTTCCACTCACAGCAACCCTATAGGACAGAGTAGAACTGCCCCATAGAGTTTCCAAGGAGCGCCTGGCAGATTCGAACTGCCGACCTTTGGTTAGCAGCTGCAGCACTTAACCACTATACCACCAGGGTTTCCAGGCTACATCTTAGTCATAAACAAATACCTTGCAGGATTGAGTTACTGGGTTTGATAGCTGTCTTAGGCTGGGTTCCCTACAGTAACAAAACCAGTGAACCGTATAAATATACCTAGAGAGAGATTTATATCAAGGAAATGGCTCACGTGGTTGTAGAGGCTGGAAAAGTCCCAAGTCCATGGGTCAGGTTGGAGGGTTCTCCTGACTCACATAGCTGCAGGAGCTGGCAAACCCAAGATCAGCAGGCAAGATGGCAGGCTGCTGGCTCACAGGCTGCAAAGGCTGACAAATCCCAAGATTGGAAGGTAAGCTGCTAGCTCAAGTCCCAAAAACCAGAGGTGAGATGAACAGGAGCCAGCTGCAGAATTCAGAGCAAGCAAAAGCCCACGAGCCTTCCCAGAAAGTCCACCTATATTGGATGCAGGCCACACCCCCAAGGAAACTCCCTTTCAGCTGATTGGCAGCTCACAGCAGATCCCATCATGGAGATGATCCCATTACATCAGAACTTATCATGGAAGTGATTACATCATTATATGACTGCCAAACTACATCATAAATGCCAAACCACTGAGAACCATGGCCCAGCCAAGTCAACACACAACCTTAACCATCATGGTCCACCCCTTATCAATTTGGCACCTGTATACATCTAATTAAAGCATACATAATCTCTGAATAAAGACATTATAAAGTTATACTTGCACCTAACATGATACAACTAACATGCATACAACTAAAAATGCATGAGCCTTATTTACATTTTATATTTTATAAGTGAAGAAAACAAAATATTTGATGCACACCAGCCAATACAGTAACTCCCTTCTTTGCCTGTTGATCCGGAGGCATGAGGAGCCCAGAGTGGCCAAATGGCATTCTTAACTTCCAGTTCAATGGAATCAGTGTTGTGTCTCCTGGTGGGAGAATTTCTTCCTTTGGAACTAAGACCTCTAGACCTGCAGAGCATAGAGTCATAGGGACAGGAAGCAAAAACTTTGTGAGCGGGTCACCAGGGGTAATAGTGAGTGGTACCACTCCCATCTCCACCTCTTGATTCCTGGACCTATGAATCCTGGCTATGGGAGAAACAGCACTATGTATGGGATGCTGGTTTAGAGCACATATAGCCTCCTGGAGACCACTGCCCCAACCCTGCAAGTTATTGCCACCTCGCCTGCCCTGTAATTGTGTCTTTAGAAGGCCATTCCATCATTCTATCAAGCCAGCTGCTTCAGGATGATGGGGGACATGGTAAGGCCAGAGAATTCCATGACCATGGGCCCATTGCTGCACTTCATTTGCTGTGAAATGAGTCACTTGACCCAAGGCAATGTGTGGGATACCATGACAGTGGATAAGGTATTTTGTAAGTTCACAGATAGTAGACATGGCAGAAACATTGCATGCAGGGAAGGCAAATCTATATCCAGAGTGTCTATTCCAGCAAGAACAAAACGCTGTCCTTTCCATGATGGAAGTGTTACAATGTAATAAAACTGCCACCGGGTTGTTGGCTGATCACCTCAAGGAATGGTGCCATACTGGGGACCCAGTGTTGGTTTCTTCTGCTGGCACATTGGTCACTCAGCAGTGGCTGTAGCCACGTTGGCCTTGGTGAGTGGAAGTCCATGTTGCTGAGCCCATGCATAACCTCCCTCTTTGCTACCATGGCCACTTTGTTCACGAGCCCATTGGGCAATGACGGGAGTGGCTGGGGAAAGAGGGTGACTGGTTTCCACAGAACACGTCACCCTATCCACATGTTGTGAAAAGTCTCCAGTACTGAGTTTACCCTTTGGTGAACATTCACATGAGACACAAATATCTTCACATCTTTAGCCCACTCAGAGAGGTCTATCCACATACCTCTTCCCCCATACCTTCTTGTCATCAATTTTCCAATCATTTTCCTTCCAAGTCTCTGACCATTCGGCCAAACCATTGGCGACAGCCTATGAATCACTACACAGTCACACATCTGGCCATTTCGCCTTCCAAGCAAAGTGAACAACCAGGTACACTGCTCAGTGTTCTGCCCTTTGGGAGGATTTCCCTTCACCACTGTCCTTCAGGGAGGTCCCAGAAAGGGGCTGTAGTGCCGCCACTGTCCACTTTTGAGTGGTGCCTGCATATCGCTCAGCACCATCTGTAAACCAGGCATGAGTTTTCTCTTCCTCAGTCAACTGATCATAAGGAACTCCCTATGAGGCCATAGGTGCAGACTGGGAGATGGAAGGTAATGTGACAGGAGTGGAATCATGGGTATTAGGGGCGCTTCCTCATGCAACTTACTTGTATCTTCAGGTCCTGCTTGGGGCTGATCTTGTATATACCACGTCCATTTCATGAGGGAGTGCTGTTGTGCAGTCCAAATTTATGACTCTGTGGGTCAGACAACACCCAGTTCATGAAGGGCAGCTCAGGCTGCATGGTGACTTGGTGGCCCATGGTTAAATGTTCAGTCTCTAGTAAGGCCCAGTAACAACCCTAAAGTTGTTTCTCAAAAAAGTAGTTATTTTTACAGAGGATGGCAAAATCCTAAGGGTCTGTGCTGTGATTCAACGACAGAGTCCTGCCAAAGACTCCAAACAACATCTCTATCTGCCACTGACACTTCAAGCAGGATTGGCTGGGTCATATGGCCCAAGTGGCAGAGTGGCTTGCACAGCAGCCTGAACCTGTTGTAGAGCATTCTCTTGGTCTGGGCCCTACTCAAAACTAGCAGTTTTTTGAGTCATTTGATAAATAGGCCTGATAAGCATAGCCACATGAAGGATATGCTGCCTCCAAAATCCAGAGGCCTACCAGGCATTGTGACTCCTTTTTAGTTGTGGGAAGGGCTACATGCAAAAACTTATCCTTCACTTTAGAAGGAATATCTCGACATGCCCCAACCACTGGAGCCCTACAAGTTTCACTGAGATAGAAGGCGCCTGAATTTCTGTCAGACTAATTTCCCACTCTCTAGTACATTTTACCAACAAGTCCAGAGTCATTGACACTTCTTCCTTACTAGGTAGGATTAGCATAATGTCATCAATATAATGGACCAGTGTGATGTCTTGTGGAAGAGAAAGGTCCCCGAGGACTGTAGGGCTGGAGAGTTGATATACCTCTGAGGTAGAACACTGAAAGTATACTGCTAGCCTTGCCAGCTGAAGGCAAACTGCTTCTGTAGGTCCTTCAAAACAGGTATGGAGAAAAAGGCATTATCCAGATCAAGAGCTGCATACCAGGTACCAGGAGATGTATTAATTTGCTCAAGCAATGAAACCACATCTGGAACAGCAGCTGCAATTGGAATCACCACCTGGTTAAGTTTTTGATAATCCACTGTCATTCTCCAAAATCCATCTGTTTTTTGCACAGGCCAAATAGGTGAGTTGAATGGGGATGTGGTGGGAATCACCACCCCTGCATCCTTTAAGTCCTTGACGGTAGCAGTAATCCCTGCATGTACATATTAGGAAACTCAAGCAGTTCTTTTGAAGTGTAGCATATCTCCTCCTGGGTCATGCTTTGTAATTGACTTTTTGGGGCTCACTAGGACTTAGTCTAGTTATAGATCTAGAAAAAAAATGGGGGGTGGGGATTTGTTCTGCAAACATTCAGTAAGGTCTTGTAAGGCATCTGGCTCAGGTGATGCCCCAGGCAAGGACTTATACAAAGGCTCTTCAGACACAGCTGGGTTAATCTCATCAGATGACGTGGAGGAGCTAATGGTTTTACTGGGAAGGGCAGTTTAGTAGACAAAGATGGAGTAATCTCTTCAGATGGGAGTGAGAGGGTTGGTTCTATTGGAAGGAATAATTCAACGGAACTTAGGGGCTCAGTGTCCCTAGCTTCCTGATTATCTAACCATATGTCCCCATTCCAAGTTTCAGGATCCCATTTCTTCCCAATCAATGCCCTCACTTTAACTTCAGACACTATCCAAGTTTGGGAATTCAGTTAGTATTGTAATTCAGCTGTTCTTATGATAAGATTCTGGGTTTGGTTTTTGGCAATATCAGCTCTGCTACTATAAGAAACAAGGCTTTCTTTCAAGGCACAAGTGGAAACTTTGAGGTTGTTTATATGGCATTTGAGCTTTGACCCTGAAGCCCTGAGCTCATCTCTTTCTTTCACCACTTTGTTTAGCCAAATTAGGACCAACCAACCAGCTTTCTTGTACTTCTAATTATGACAAAATCGTAGAAAGTTATCAAACACATGATTACTCAGAGCCTAGCCTGTCACGAATACCTGATCTATTGGTGGCAAGGTTTTGTTTAATTTCTACTGCCTCCTAACACCATGGATTAGCAGTGCCCTCTTTACTACTTGAAGCAGAGTCATCAACATTTTTAAGACTAACCAGACTTGAGAACCAATTTAGAAAACTCATCCTTACCGTTTTGTTTCTCTGGAACCACTCTCAGCACCAAATGTCTTAGGCTGGGTTCTCTAGAGAAACAAAACCAGGAAGCATATAAATATATGTATATATATATAGAGAGAGATTTATATCAAGGAAATGGCTCACGTGGTTGTAGAGGCTGGAAAAGTCCCAAGTCTATGGATCAGGCTGGAGGCTTCTCCTGATTCACGTAGCTGTAGGAGCTGGCAAACCCAAGATCAGCAGGTAAGATGGCAGGCTGCTGGCTCACAGGCTGCAAAGGCTGACAAATCCCAAGATTGGCAGGTAAGCTGCTAGCTCAAGTCCCGAGAACCAGAGGTGAGATGAACAGGAACCTGCTGTCGGATCCAGAGTGAGCAAAAATCCCACGAGCCTTGGCAGGAAGTCCACCTATATTGGATAAGGCCACACCCCCAAGGAAACTCTCTTTCAACTGACTGGCTACTCACAGCAGATGGCATCACAGAGGTGATCGCATTATATCAGATCTCATCATGGAAGTGATTATATCAATATACGACTGCCAAACTACATCCTAACTGCCAAACCACTGAGAATCATGGGCCAGCCAAACTGACACACAACCTTAACGATCACAAGGGTTTAGGACCATAGTCTTGGGGGGCAACTCAGTCAACTGGCATAACATAGCTCATAAAGATAATGTTCTACATTATAGTTCAGTGAGTTGTTCCTGGGGTTTTTAAAGCTTGTGAGCAGCCATCTAAGATACAACTATTGGTCTCCATGCACCTGGAGCAAAAGGAAACCTAAGTCTCAAAGAAGAAACTAGTCTACAGAACTAATAGTCTGCGTGAACCATGGCATCACCTACCTTGAGGCCAGATGAACTAGATGGTGCCTGGCTACCACTACTCACTGTTCTGACCAGCGACAATAGATAGTCCCAAATAGAATGGGGAAAAATGTAGAGCAAAACTCAAATTCCTAAAAAAGGCCAGATTCACTAGACTGGTAGAGACTAGAGGCACCCCCAAGACTATTGCCCTGGGATACCCTTTAAGCTTGGAACTTAAACTATTCCAGGAAGTCACCTCTCAGCCAAAAGACAGAATGGCTCATAAAATAAATACTATCACCCAGAAGTACTGTGCTCCTCTAAACAATCATTTAAGTAAGACCTAACAGTCTACCTTTTTTCTAGACCAAAGACAAGAAGGTAAGGGGGACAAGGAAGCTAGTTTAATGGAAACAGAACCAGAATGGAAAAAATGAAAATGCTGACACCCTGTAAAAAGTGTAACCAATGTCATTGAATGTGTAGAAATTGTGAAATGAGAACTTCAGTTGCCATGTAAAATTTCTCCAAAATCACAGTAAAATAGTTTTTAAAAAATTAAATAACAATCTTTTCCCTGACAATTTAAAATAACACCTTTATCCTATACGTGCTAAATCCCCATGTGATTTGGGTCTCTTCCTGAACTCTGTATTCTGATGGATTGTGCCAGTCCTATGCCACTACCAACACTGTGGCTTTATGTCATTCAATGGCTGTGGCCTTTTGTAAATAGACTGCCAGGCCTTTCTTCCATGGCACCTCTGGAGGAATTTGAACTGCAATCTTTTGGTTAGTATAGGAGTGCTTAACCATTTGTGGTACCCAGAGACTGTTAACTGTTCAAAAAACAATGATTAACTAATTAATCTTTTCCCATTTAAAATACCACCTTTATCATATACATACTAAATTCCCATGTGATTTGAATCTCTTTACTCTCTTTTTTCTGATATATTGTGCCAGTCCTGTGCCAATATCAGTACTCTGTGGTTTTCTTTCAAGTTTTAGCATTTTTAGTAATGAGAGATATCCCCATTATTCTTCTCTTTCAGAATGCTCTGCCTTTTCTCATTAACATTCTAGATGGAATTTCAAATTATTTTCCCAAGTTTCCCAATCACTTGGGGATTTAAAAACTGCCCTGAATTTGTGGAGTTAGGGAAACTGACATCTTTTATATTATCGTGTCTTCCTATCTAAGAACAAGTTATTACTCTTTGCTTATTCAAGTCTCCCTTTTTGAAGTAATTGGAAAGCTTAGTTTTATTAATTGATTGAAAATCGCTCCTGTACATTTATTTCAGTTAATTTTAGGTATTTTATGGCTTTTGTTGCTCTTATGAATGGGATATTTCCTTCCATTAAATTTCTAACTAGTTATATAAAAGCTATTGCTCATTTATATTTTGTAAGCAGTCCCCTTTCTTATCTCTAGCCATCGTTTCCCTTATAGAGCTCTAGGTCATGTCTTCAAGTACCATTTCTATATTGATGACTACCAATGTCCACATCTTGTCTTCTCTCCCAAACTCTCATCATTTTACCTCTACCTTGGTGTTTGCTAAATTTCAGAAATTCTCATTCCTGTGTCTTAATTTTTCGTATGTGTATACCAATTCATTAGAAATAAATCTGGCTTCATCCTGACCAATAATATCCATGAAATAACAAGTCTGATGGCTAGTTATACCTTTTTCTAATATGAATGAAAATAAACAGATAACTAAGTTTAAAAAAATGTTCTTCATACCACTTATCATCTCTTGCACTGCCCACCTTTTTCTGAAACTCTATTCTAGCTGGTAACAGACCAGAACATTCATCATTGCTTCAGTGTTCTTCCTTCACTTTCAACTCACTTTCTTTACTCTGTCAAGGTGACACCATTTTCCCAATCACATGGGCTCTTCCGTCCTCATCCTGATGTTTTCCTACTCTCCCTTGCCCTCCATTCTCCGGCACACCCTCCCTATCTTCACCCCTGGTGATTTGTTCACCACCCAGCGGGATTCCTTCCGAAGACCAGCATTCTCCTTTGAGGCTCATCTTTCTGAACCAGCCTCATCATGTCCCGTCATGCTCATCAACTTGTGATGACTCTTCGTTGCCCTCTGCATTACTGAAACAAACTTCCCTTCCCTCCCCATCTCCTAGTGTTCTGCAGTCATATCGTGTGGCCTTGGGCTTTCCCTCTCCCCATCTGCTCATCCAAACCTTACCTGTCCTTTTGGGCTCACTTTCCAAGAAGCCTTCTTTGATGATTCCAGCCCTGTCCCTCTCTTATCCTGCAGTATTGTTTGTTGTCTCGGGTCTCTTCTCTCCCTGAGTAGGCTATAAGCTGCTTGAGGGCAGGCTTCACATCTGAATATTGGGCACACATCAGATGCCCAGTAAACACTTATTGAGTCACCGCTTGGTGGCACTCCCAAAGACTTACCTCAAATGCCACTGCTCCCTGATACTCGCCACAGCCACTCATCCCTCCCCAAGCAACCTTCAACTCCCACCAACCAAGGGCAAGATGGAAAAAGAAACAAATTTAAGACAAGCAGAGAACACTGTGAAATATAAGAAGCCAATTCTAGGATCAATTAGTCTTTTAATATATTATTCTGAAAAGAAAGGAATTAAAAAAAAGTTCCTGACATCTTTTTTTTTTTTAATTTAAATAAATACCCTGCCCACCCCCCACCCACTGAAATTTCCCTCCTTCCCCATCATCCCCCCCATCCCTGGCACTAGACCCTCACCCCAGAGCTAAATAAGATGCCTTTCTTTCCGAGCAGGGCACACGCACTACCAAATTCTGGCACATTGTAAATACTGTATGTAAATGAGCCTGCTGCCCTCAGCTCACCTGAGCCCCTCCCTTCATCCCACTCCACTCCCCAGGCCCTAGCATTGGAGTGGGCACAGATGGTGGGGCCTTTAGACATGGGGAGAGTGCAAACTTGGTTCCATTTAATTGCCTCAACGCCCCACTCCCTGTTTGGGAGTAGGTAAGAAGGACCCAGAATTACCCTCCAAACTAATAAATAACAAAATAAATACCCCTTCCCCCTTCCCGACTCTATAAAAAGAGCTCCACTACCTCTTACTGGCTACTCCCTCTTTCATTTGATTCATCCCCCTTCTTCCTCCCTATCCCCTCTCCCCTTCCCACCTGCTTGGACTCTGGCTTGGCCTTTGCCCTCTCAGGGGGAGGGGTATACTGCGCCCAGTGGGGACAGCAGCAGAGGGCTTCACTCCCAACCTCAAGCAAACCTTTCTCTTCCCCCAAATTTGCTGCTGGCGCCCCAAACCCAATGAGCCTGGCAGACTTCCCGTCTCTGGGGGCTGGGGTGGAGGGCAGGGGGGTCTCCCTGGCTCTCTCTCACCTAGTCTTTCAAGCGTCTTTCAAGGCAAATCTCCCAGGAGAGACCGGGCACGGCCCGCCCCACTCCCCAGTCCAGGTGCCCGCCCCGGCCTCCTCAGATGGCAGTGTCCCAGAGGACCGTGTGCTGCCGGCGGCAGGGCGGGGTGCCAGACTTGCGGGGCTCAGGCCCCCGCCGCCAGCTGGGGAGGATGGGCATGCTCTCCTGCTTGCACAGGCCTCGGTCCGGCCGGTGCCGCGCTTTGATCTCCTTGCAGACACAGCGCTTCCGCTCGATCACCTCCAGCAGCTTGCCGTCCCGCTCGCGGGCGGGCTGAGGGGGCAGGGGTAGCGGCAGCGGCAGCGGCAGCGGCAGCGCAGGGGGGGTCTGTGCCCCTTCCTCCCCACCACCGGCCACGGGCGGAGGGGAGAAAGGAAAAGGGGGGGTCAAGGACCTAGAAGTGACAGGCCCTTTGCCACTGTCTTCTTCCAGGAACAAGTCCCCTCCCCCGGCTGTGGGGGTGAACTGGGGCCGAAATCCAGCCTTTGCCCGCTCGGCCAAGCTTGTGCCTGTGTCGCCCTGAGGAGCGCCTTCTGAAAACTGTCTTCCCAGAGCGAATGCACTTTCCCAATCCGTCCACCCAGAGAGGGCGCCTTTCCCAAATTGCACAAAGGCGCACCGACAAGCAGCCGCCCAGACTGATCTCCAACCCAGACCTGGCCTCGCTCCCCCTCTTAAGCAGCCCCTTCCCGGGACCCTCCCTCGGACACCCTCACCCTCCAACCTTATCAGTCATGGTCCATGCTGGCTCAGGCCCCAGTCGGACCTCTTGCTGTCTTTCCCTCCACACCCGGGCCGTCTTCCCTAACTGCTCCTTCCCAAATAAAAGAAAAACCAAACTTTCTCCTCTTCCTCCTCACCTGGCTCGGGGCGTCCCTGGGCTGGCTGCAGGGCCGGGGTGTATGGAGCACGGCCTGCCGGACTCCAGAGGTGGAGGCAGAGCGCCCCAGGCGGTAGCCTCCCGCGAAGTCTGGGGCGAGAAGGAGGAGAGAGGAGTGAAGGGGCTCCAGGTTTCCCCTCCCCCCAGCTCCCTGAGGGGAGCCCCGCCCCAGCTGGGCCCCACCTCACCAGAGAAGGAAAGGGGATGCAGATGTGGTATTAAGATTCGGGGCCTAGGACATGCTTTTGTACAGGGCATATAGTAAGTCCAAGGACTGGACCCTCGGGGATCCTCCCAAGCCAGCCCCATCCGTGCGTCTTCAGGAAGGGTGTCACCTCCATTGCGGTGGCAGGCGGGGAAGGTCTGGCAGGGTATGGGCAGCGCTGTGCGGCTCCCTCCTCGGTCCCCTCCATGGTAGATCCTGGCCATCAGGCCCTCTGCCCCCTGGCTCCTCACTGGGATCCCTGATGCCACAGGGCTCCTGTCCTCACGCTCCACCTTGCCTGGACCCTCCACACTGCCGTTCCAGGCCCGGGCACCCTCCTCGGCTTCTGCTGAGATGACAAGGAGGGCTGAGTGCCTGTATATGGAAGGGATCCTGCTGTGCCCCCAGCCACACATACTACACCACGGACAGACCAGAACGACCTGCCCATTTGAAAGCCACAGCGTGGATGGGTGGGACCCTACTGCACGCACGCACGCACGCACGCACACACAGACACACACACACACAACCTGGTACTGCCACCTTCTTTTCTACCCATTGGTACCATTCCTGTGAGGCTGAGAGTCACATATATTTGCTGCTTCTAAACTGTTTTTCCTGGTCAGAAGAGTCTCCCCTGCCCCAGCTTTAGCTTCAGAGCCCCTGTAGCCCCAGATAGAGCCAGAATGAGCACCCCCCTGAAACTGAGACTAGGGGTGCTGTTCCTCAGGAGGGCGAGAATCCCAAATCCTGGGCCCTAGTTGGGTAGGGGGGCCACTGGGAGAAGAGTTGCCTGTGAGCTAAGATCATCTCCAGAGCAGGCCTGGCAGAGCATTGCGTTGCCAGGCAACAGTAGGGGCCTGCCGCTCTTCTCCCTCCTGTCTGGATAGGTTGTCATGGTAACTGCTGGGAGGCAGCTGTGTTTGGCTCCTAGTGTGCGCACACTCACAAACACACCCCTGCAGCCCAGGGAAGGGAGGGGCAGGGAGTAGAGCAGGACAGTTAGGAGGATACTACCCCCACCCCATGCCGCTAGACTTCCTGCCCACCCTCATCTCTGGTTTCCCAGAAAACTTCCCCATTGAGGACAATGGGCTGTGGCTTCCAAGTGACTCTGCCAACAACTCCCCCAAACCATCACCAATACCCCTCTAACTGAGCCCCCAGCTCCCGCAGCCACTCGCCACCCCTCACTCACTGTCCAGCTCCTTTGCCTTCCTCCCTCCATACAGGACCTTCCTCTGCAGAGCCCAGCTTGCCCCAAATGTGGTGGCACCCATCTCCTCCTCTTCTTCCTCCTCTGGTGTCCCTGCACTGGTGATGACGTGGGCACAGGAGATGCTGGCGAAGGCACCCCCATCGGGCCCTTGCTCCTGCAGCTGGATCTTGACCATGGGGGACGGGGCCCCCACTCCACAGCCCTTATTCAGCACCCCCCCAGCCTTGAGGCTCTCATAGGCAGGGGGTCTCTTGAGCCCAGCTACTGCAGCTGGGTAGGTCCAGAGGGGGGTCAAAGGGCCTGCAGTTGGGTCTGGAAGGCTGTGGGGAGAGGCCAGGCAACCTCGGTGGTGGAGGACCCCAGCTGCTGCCCCCATGGCACTGCTGTGGGAGCTGGACTTCCCTGGCATGGGAGGAGGCCTCGAGCTGGTGCACAGCATCCCATGGAGAACTGAGATCTCCTTCTCAGTCTTTGGTTCCCCAGCACCCAGGGGCGGACCGGCTGGCAGGACAGAGTGCGTGGTCACCTTGACTGCCGAGTACACCATGGTGTAAGACACGGCCTTGTCCTTGGGCGGCCCAGGAAGCAAGGCGGCCGGGGCAGGGGGGGCTGCCGGCGCCCCCGCCGCCTTGGGGCAGATCATGCTGTGGGAGTTGGGGAGCTCCCGCTCACCCCGGGGCTGGCCAGAGCCCTGGGGTGGCAAAGGTGTCGAGTGGCTCCGGGCCCTGCCCGACGGTCCCAGCAGCAGCAGGTTGGCAGCAGGAGGCAGAGGCAGTGGGGGAGGCGTCTCCCGCTCCCGTGCAGGCACTTGGGGAGCTGGGGTGGAGCCAGCTGGCTCCTTGGAGTGGCAGAGGACCGGTAGCCTTGAGACCCCATCGCCAGGGGTTCGGGAAGCAGACTTGGCTTGGGGGAAGGCCAGGAGTGGAGGGCGGTGCTGAAGGAGGTTGGGGAAAGGTGGGGGGATTTCACAAGGAGTGGTCTTGGTGGGTGTTCCATCCCTCCGGCTCGGGAGGGCTGAAGCTGGACGGCGGTGGGCATGGGACTGAAGGACAGGAGGCTGGTGTGGTGGGGAGGTTGCTGTCAGTGGGGGGGGCCCATTGGCCCGGCCTTCTCCTGCCTCCTCCGGCAGCGGGTATTTCATCTCCTCATATATGGCCTCACTCTCTTCAGAGTCTGAGTCGGGGCCAGCTGGAGGGGTTGGGCCTCCACCCCCAAGAGGGGGCCCAGTCAGACATCCTCCACTTCTTCCTCCTCCCCTGAAGACATCCCCCACCATCTCAATGTACACGGGCTCTTCTTCCTGGGCACCCACATCAAGGTCCCCTGTTACGTGTGACCCCCTACTGAGGCGCTGGAAGGGTAGGTTCCCTCCTCGAGGAGAAGGGGCTGGAGGGCAGGACTCATAGAAGGAAACAGAGAGCTGGGTGTTGGGACTTCGCCTGGGCTTCTGTGGAGGAACCTTCCGGCTAGATTCTCGGCTCTCTGGGGTCAGCTTCTGTGAGCCTAGACAGGATGGAAAAGAGAAAATAAATCAAGCTTTTAGTAGGGGAAGGAAAAGGGGGGACTCTTCTTAACCTCTTGACTCATCTGTAAGGACATATCTGTCTCTTCATTTTTCCTCACTCCTCAACTTTCAGCCCTTATAGGTTTCTTTTCTACCAGTCAGCCCTCCGTCCTTCTAAGGAACTCCCCAGAATCAACAACTCACACCCTAAATTCTCTCCCAACCTCGAGTCCCTCCAAGACCACCCCTTTCCCAAGAATGGACTTTTCAGGCAGTTTTCCCTGCCCTTGAATGGTTCATCTCAGGCCCACCCTCTGAGAATAGAACCTTCCACTTCCTTGGTTCTTTCCTGAATGAACCCTCCCTGGCAGGCCTCCCCTGGCCTGGAATGGATCCTCCCAGTTCCCAGCTCCACCTGAGAAGGGGGGTGGCTCACCTGCTTTTTTGGTGGGGGGCATCTCTGCCCCTGACCCCACCATGCTGAGCTTGGTGCTGGGGTGTCTCTGAGGCTTGGCTGGGGGTCTCCGGGCGCTGCTGTCCTCTGTGAGACCCCCACCGCCATCTCCAGGCCCACCCCCCACACTGTCCATACTGCCCACGGAGTGGCAGGAGAGTGAACGTGGGGCCATGGCGCTGCGGCAGGGGTGGGGGGTGTGCTCCTGGGAGGCGGGCATCGTCATGAAGCCCATCCTGAGGGAGCGGCGCAGCGAGGCAATGTCCCGCACTCGGACCCCGGGCCCTGGGCCAGTCCCGGGCCCTGCCGGGCCTGCGGGACCCACCTCCTTACTGGAGCTGGGGAGAGAAGACCCAATATGGAGCAAGGTTGGGCCTCAGACCTGGGCCTCCCCTTCCTCCACCCTAAGTGAGGTCTGCAACCCTGTGGCCCCCCAGGGATGAGGACAGGAGTCTGGGGTGGGGATGAGGAGAAGCTTGAAGGTTCAAGGCACAGATGTAGGGGGCTTCTGGCTGAATCCCTAGGCTTTAAAAAAGGCAAAGAAATCAGGGCAGGGAGGAGAGAAAGGGTGAATATGTGTGCAGGGGTGTGACCCTGGGGCTGGCAGATCCCATGCCGGGCATATCCAGTACACTGCACACATATAGGTAGAGAAATGCAAACCCAGGCAACATAGCCCCTCTGGACAGAGAGCCACACCTGCTACTACAGCTCTGCTGCCCAGATCACTCCCACACTGGCCCACACCTGACCTCTGGTCTCCGCTCTGGTCCATCTACTGTGGCTGACACCCTCACACTGCTCCTCCTCTCCCAGACCTTTGTACCGCGGCAGCATCTCCATAGCAGCCTCCCCAGCTGATCTTTTTCCTCCCTTTGTCCCTCTCCCTGGTGCTGCTGTCCTCTGTGAGACCCCCACTGCCACCCCCAGGCCTGCCCCCCCCATGTCCATGCTTCCCATCGAGTGCTGTCCTGTCTTTGTCACTCTCCCTGGCTCACCCCCATTCTCTTTCACTGTCCCTGAATGTGAGTGAAGGGGGGTGGCTGGCAGGGAAGAGGGGAAAACTGCTGTGGGTGGGCTCTCGTTAAGGCCCTGTCTACTAACCCTTCATTAGGGAGTGATTGCTACAGTGATAGCTCTGATTAATCTAATTAACAACTAGAATTAAACTCCACAGTTTTGAGGAGGAAGAAGAGAGCAAGAGGTGGCTCTGACTCAGGCTCCAAGAGGCTGTGCAGTCCATGGGAGTGAAGAGGAGAAGGGACCGAGATGGGAGAGGCCAGGCCCCAGGTCCCTGGGAGGGCAAGGAGAGGAGAGAGGGCAGCTGGGGGGAGGGAGGGCTCCCCGGCCCTAGCTCATCTGCAGAACCCAGGCTGCATGTCACCCCACAGATAACCCTGACATTTGGCCACTCACCTACCACAGCAGAGGAGACTGGGAGGGGGCCAAATGAGTCTTCTCTGATGTCCCCTCCAAGGACCAACTCCCTGGACCCTATGAGGGCAGTAGGGCCTGTCCCTTCCAAGGTCAGGTGACAGTGGAGTCAGAAAGCCAGCCCCAAATTGACAGTGAGAAGACCACATGCCAGGGTGAGTCAGGAAGGAGTGACTCGGGCCTCTGGGGAAGAGGGTGCTCCTGAGCTAGAAACCCTCTGGAGGCCAGGCCAGGCACCAGAGCTGGGAAAAGGCCTGAGACAGGGCATGTGCCATTCCAGCAACTCTGTGCTGAGCACAGGACTCTACGATCAGGGAGGCTCACTGATGACAAGACCGTTGAGACCCAGGAACGGCACAAGTGGTGCAACCCAGAAATGGGGAAGTTGAGGTGGGACAGACCGGGAGGAAGCCAGGACCCGCAGCCTTACCTCCTCTTGGCCTCCTCCTCCTTGTGCTGCCTCCACTCCAGCTTGGTTTTTCGGTAGAGGAGGTTCATGTCGTGGGGCAGGAGGTGGGGGCTGGGGGTCCCTGCTCAGCGCCACCAGGCCCGGGGGACGGCCCTCCCTGGGTCCCGGATCCACTTGATGGGGAGGGGGGAAAAAGAAAAGAAAGATGTGGGGTGGGTGGGGGGCCAGGAATGAATGAGAAAGACAAAAAGGCGAAGGGATGTGATTTGGGTCCTCAGAGAGGAAAACAAGACAGAGAGGCACAGAAAACCCAACACAGCCTTTAGGACTCACAGACAAACACTGAGTGACACCCTGACAAAGGTGTTCAGAGATACAAACACTCCAGGGAGATCATGTCAACAGAGTCTCATCCTGATACAGCACAGACAGGCCGCACACACGTAGATCAACCCCGCAGTGACAGACACGTTCAGACACACAAACCTCCGAGCCACAGACCGAGGACCGGCACAGGTAAACACTAACCTAGGAAGAGGCAGACACACACAAACACCCGCCGACACACCCACAGACACACACAGACATCCAGACACACACAAATCTGCTACACAGAACTGGACACACCTACAGACAAGGAGTTGTGCCCAGGGCCTACTTGCGTACATTGCACCCCACTGGGGAAGAGGGAGACAGACTCCCCAACCCCTCTTGGGCCCTGAGGCTTGGGGGGAGGTGACCAGGGCAGGGTGGGGGTGCTGAAGGAAGGGTAGGGGGCATTCTGGTTGAGCATCTAAAATACCATCCACCCATTCATCCACCTCTATTCCCTGCTGTCCCCCCTCCAGTCCTCTGGGCCTGGGCCTCGGTCCACCCCTATTCCAGCCCCTGGCCCCTCACTGATGGCCCAGATCACCTTCTTCCTTCTCCAGGATTTGGGAGGCTCCCGGTTTCCCTCCTCCAGTCCCGCCCCTCAATCCCACCCACGGGGTCTCCAGCCTGGCCCCAGAGCTACCCTCTGGGCTGCGGCCTCCATACCTGCTCTGGGTTCCCTTCCCCCAAACCACACTCTCCTTTTCGTCTTCAACCTCACTTCTCTCCCAGGCGCCCCTCCTCATTGCCGTCCTACCCCTTCCCCTGTTTATTTCAAACCTGGCCTGCTTCATCCCCCTCTCCATCCTAGGGCCTCAGGTTCCCGGGCATCCCTCCCCTTCCCCTTGTCCTGCTACCCTGGGTTTCTCCGCCTTTCGCCCCGCCAATCCTCCCTGTCCCTTGTCCCCCCCACCCCACCTCCCCGCACCAAGCCTCCCCAGTTTCTACATCATCGTACCTGGCCTGCCGGGCGCCGGCCCCCCCATGCCGGGCTCCGCCCGGAGCAGGAGGTGGGAGGAGGAGAGACAGAGAGAGACCGAAGGGAGCGGAGCTGGGCCCTGCCGCAGAGACAGCCCCGCCTCCGGGTCCGCCCCCAGACCCGCCCCCGGCCCCAAACCCACCCTTCCACACCCTCCAAGGACGGAGCGGGAGTGGCAACACGGGGAGGCTGGGGTGGGCGGTGCGGGGGCCGCGGAACCCGCGGGCGGAGGTTCAGAGGACGGTCCTGGAGCGCTGGGGGCCCGGCGCCAGCCCGCCCCCGCCTCAGGGAGTCCGTTCCTCGCCGCCCCTCGCCCCTGCCCCGCCGGGCCGCGCTTGCCTCTGTCTCTTAGGCCCCGGCGGAGCAGATCACGGGGCGCAGTGGCGCCCCCCAGCGGCAGCTAGGACCCGCACCCACGCGCGTACCCGGTGCGCCCGGCACTGGCCGGGTCCGCACCCGGCGTCCGGCAGGGGCCGAGGCTGCGGCTGCGGGGCCAGGGTGCAGTGAGGCAGTGAAGCCGGCAGGGGGGGGCCGCTTTCCGGCGGAGGGGCTCACAGAGTCCGAAGCCGTACGTTCCGCACCTCTGCCCAGCAGGGTGCCTGCTCCCTTGGCCGCGCCGCCTTTTCCCCTCCGCCTCCCAGGTGCGGGGGGAGGGCGCGGGAGCTGGCTCGCTTGGGCTGGGTCTCCTCCCGCTGCAGCCTCCCAGGCGCCGGGACCTTGTTTCTTCGCCTAGGCTCAAAGTCTTCCACCCGTCCTCCCATGCAATCCAAGTCATCCACCCCATAACCTTTGACTCTGCCGGCGCCCTCCGCCAGGACCTGAGCGCACCAGGGTCCGAATCCTGACTTCGACCACCGCGGCCATGGCCCAGGTGCGGTGGCGGCGGCCACTGAGGATCGCGACTTCGGCCCCCTCCCTTTCAGTCACCTTTCTCGTCAGCTCCCTGAGAAATTGCTTCCTCGGAAAGCCCTTTGGCGCAGGGCTCTTAGGGTAAATTAACTGCAAGAAGACGGGTTTTTGCATTAACTGGCTATGTGACCTTGGGCAAATCGAGCAACCTTTCTGAGGTGTCTTATCTGCTGCCTAAGTTAATAGAATTTGAGATGAGAGGGTGGTCATTAGAATAATAGCTGCAAAAGGGCTTCACACAAAAGGGCTTCACACTTTAGGGGCTATTATAAATGCCCCCAGGAGAGGTAACACATTAAAGTGTTATTAGTCTTTTCCCATTTACACTTTAGTGTGAATGAATTTATATTTATTTATTCAACAAACTTCTCAGCAGAGACCTACTGTGTCCTAGGGTCTGTAGAAATGGAGTGGAGTCCAAGAAACTGACTGCCTGAGAAAGGGTTGATGCCCAGAGCCAGAGAGTCCAAAGATTAAAAAAAATAATAATAAGTTTTAAATAATTCGTGGAGTGTCAGTGATGAAGAAAGGAGGGCCGAGGGCAGAGCAGGCAGGGTTGTGTTTTGAGTGTTGCCAGATCGGGGAGAGGTGGGGACTTGGGGGGGGGGGGCATATGGAAGGCTGCTTCCAGGACTTCACACTTGGGAGGCCTCATGACCAGGCTTAGGATTGTAGGCGTTGTTATCATGGCTAAAGGAAGAGAGGCAGGGGTCCAGATGCATTTTAATCAACAAAGAATAAATATATAAAGGAGGGTGGTATTTTATTTTTTGCTCAACCCTAAAGAGTGGTTAAGGAGCCCTGGTGGCACAGTAGTTAAAGTAATTGACTGCTAACCAAAAAGGTCGATGGTTCGAAACCACCAGATGCTCGGTGGGAGAAAGATGTGGCAGTCTGCTTTCCACAGAGATTTACAGCTTGGAAACCCTATGGGGTCACTATGAGTCAGAATCAACTCCAAGCTTGGCAGTGGGTTCTTTGGTTTGAAAGAGTGGTTAGAAATTTCCATGAGATGAAGCCGAGGGAGGAGGGATGTGGGAAAGAGAGGGATGGTGGGAAGAGCCCTGAACTGGGAGTCAGAAAGCCCAGTGCTAGTCTTAGTTATAAAATACTAGCTCCGGGACCTTGGGCAAATGACCCAATGTTTCTGAGCCTCAGTTTCCTTAGCAGAAACACTGGAGCTCAAAACCCACCCTTTCTCTTCCCAGGGCTGTTTTGAAAATCCAGTGAGATAATTATGCAAAGTAGACAAATGTGAGGAATTTTTAATGTACTTGAGACCAGTTCCCTTTGATGGAAATGAATTAGAATCCATTTTCTTTTGAACCTGGGAGTGAAGGTAGACCTAGCCGTTAGAAACTGCTTTTGTTAAAATAATCCCTTTCAGAATGTTAGTTGGGGGTGGTTTAAAAAAAAAAAAAAACAGAGAGAAGATGACAGTTGGAGGTTTATTTCTTCATGCCAAGCACACAGTAGGTCCTTAGTAAGTGTGTATGGATTCTCCTTCATAATAGTAATGGATGGGGTAGGAGAGTGTATACATTGTCTATTTGCATTGCACATGCAGACAGGTTGTGCCTCAAAATTCCAGGCAGCTGTAAGACTGCTAGGAATGAGACACATAGAACCACTGGCATCAACCATTCTTTGGGTGCTGTGTTTATCTGTGATCAAGCCAGACCCACAAGACATTTAAATCCATTGCTGTGGAATTGATTCCAACTCATAGCAACCCTATAGGACAGAGTAAAACTGCCCCAGAGGGTTTCCAACTGCTATCCTTTTGGTTGGCAACTGAGCTCTTAACCATTGCACCATCAGGGCTCCATTGTTTCCAGAATGCAAACGAAAACAACAGAATCTCCAAGGGGAAATGCTTGCCCTTCCCCAAATTACCCATATCCATTTTTTTATTCTTATGTCGCTGGGCAGGCGCTCTGTGGTTCAAGTCAGACGCTGTTTTTACATCCACCACCACACTGCCCTGCCGGAGGCTTCTGCTCTGCTGCTGGGCCTTACCTCTCTGGTGGGAAGACCCCTGCACAGGATCTCCCAAGCCTCTGCCACTGGGCCCTTCTTCTTCTTCTTTTTTTTAATGATTTTTATTGTGCTTTAAGTGAAAGTTTACAAATCAAGTCAGTCTCACATAAAAACTTACATGCACCTTGCTACATACTCCCAATTACTCTCCCCCTAATGAGACAGCCTGCTCTCTCCCTCCACTCTCTCTTTTCATGTCCATTTCGCCAGCTTCTAACCCCCTCCACCCTCTCATCTCCCCTCCAGGCAGGAGATGCCAACATAGTCTCAAGTGTCCACCTGATCCAAGAAGCTCACTCCTCACCAGCATCCCTCTCCAACCCATTGTCCAGTCCAATCCATGTCTGAAGAGTTGGCTTCAGGAATGGTTCCTGTCCTGGGCCAACAGAAGCTCTGGGGGCCATGACCACTGGGGTCCTTCCAGTCTCATACCATTAAGTCTGGTCTTTTTATGAGAATTGGGGTCATCATCCCACTGCTTTCCTGCTCCCTCAGGGGTACTCTGTTGTGTTCCCTGTCAGGGCAGTCATCAGTTGTAGCCAGGCACCATCTAGTTCTTCTGGTCTCAGGATGATGTAGTCTCTGGTTCATGTGGCGCTTTCTGTCTCTTGGGCTCGCAATTACCTGTGTCCTTGATGTTCTTCATTCTCCTTTGATCCAGGTGGCTTGAGACCAATTGATGCTTCTTAGATGGCTGCTTGCTAGCGTTTAAGACCCCAGATGGCCATTGGGCCCTTCTAAGTCTCTGCCACTGGCTCTCACCATACCACCCAGGCTTGCACTGTCTGAGGGCCTGTGTGGCTCCTGCCACACTGCTCAAGGGGGGTGGGAAGTGTGTGTAGCCCTTGTACAGGGCATACTCAGGCCTCTCTTGCCCTGCACAAGTAAGCTTTACAGTTCTTCTGGCTCCCCGGACAGGCGTCCTGCTCAAAGGCGCTCAGCTATTGCTCAGTGGGCCAGCAAGCCTACTGCCTGTCTCTCACTGTCTTCAGTGTTACAGTTCTTTCTTCTGGGTCTAGGAGGTTCTTGGTGCAAGGACCCTGGGTCCTTGGTTCAAAGGATGTACTGTGCTCCAGATTCTTCTTGAACCTCTGTGGGATTGACCCTTATATAAGCCTAAACCAGAAACCAAATCCACTGCCATCCAGTGGATTCCAAATCATAGCAACCCTACAGGACAGAGAAGAACTGCCCCATAGTGTTTCCGAGGCTGTAAACCTTCACAGAAGCAGACTACCACATTTTTCTCCCATGGAGTAGCTGGTGGCTTCAAACCTCTGACCTATCAGTTAGTAGCCAACAGCTGCCAGGGCTCTCTTTATATGAGCCTATGTCAATTTCAACAAATGACCCTCCCATCAGGACCACAAGCTGCCAATCACCTCAGTAGACCATAAATCATTCAGTTTGCAGAGTTCTAGCCAATCATTCTGTGGGATTTACAAAACCGTGCCCTTAGAAAGGCCATATAAAAGCCATTCTTTACACCTCAGAGAGGTAGGAAGGATTAGCGGTAGGGGAGGGAGTCTATGCTTCTGACCAGCCAGGGATGCATCTGTGTGGGTGACTGTGTGTATAAACACGTGTGTCCAGCAATTGGAGAGAAAGTGCAAGTCAGCACCTGCATCTGTGTGTCTGTGCATGTTTTTATATTTGGGGGCTAGCCGAGGACACACCTGAGTATGTGGTGTCCCTGCTCTACCACTGACAGCCTTTTTGAACCTCCTGGGTCTTAATTTCCACATCTAAGAAGGGCGATATATGATGTCTGGCATTTGATTTTAGATACTCGAGCCAAATACAACAAAAGATATTGGTGGGTAGACACGAAACAAAATTAGCTGTGAGTTGATAATTGTTTAAACTAGAATGATGGGAGCTCATTATACTGTTCTCTACTTTTGTACATGTTTGCAATTTTCCTTAATATACTTTTTAAAACAAGGGGGGGGCGGGGATTAATAGTACCTTCCTCATACAGTTACTGTGAAGACCAAAAAAGTTACAACTAATAACAGCTACAGCAGCATCATAAGTTTTACTAGGCACTTATGAGTTTTTTTTTTTTTTTTAATGGGGTACCAGGCACCCAATACAGTGCCTGGTGTATTCCTTCCGACTCTTATGTGTGTCTGTAGGCCAATGCCCGCACTTGCCTACAAGTAGGGGAATCCCTCGCCTCCCTGCAAACTCCTCCCCTTTCTCTCCGCCCTCCACAGCCCCTCCCTCCGAGGAAGAGCTGGGCTCGGGCCCAGCAGGTGTGGGGTTAAGGGAGCCTGTTTGGGGCCCCAAGATCAGCAGCAGCAACTGCAACAGCCGTGGCGGCTGTGGCAGGCCTGGCCCCCGGCCAAGTGGCCGGGAGCCCCAGGAAGGAGGGAAGAAGGGAGGGGGAAGAGGGAAAGGAGGCGGAGGAGAGAAGCAGTCAGCAGGCCCGAGGAGGCAGGACTTCCTGGTGTGGGGGTTGTCAACAGCCCAGAAGGGGAAAGACAGAGACCAAGAGCGAGAGGAGCTGAGGAGCAGAGACAGAACCAGCGTTGCCACGCGGGAGGAGACTTGGGACAGCCATTCGCCAAGACCACCGACGCCAACTGCCCCAGGGGGAGGCTTTCCATTTGGAAGAGCGGCGGGCGAGCCGCCCCCTCCCAAATTGGTTGGGAGACGCCTGGGGCTTCAGAGGCCGAGCCTAGGCTCCATCCTAGAGGTTCCTTGCTTTTCTGGAGAGCAAACTTTCCCCGGAGATGCCTTGTGGGGTGAGGTGCGGCCCCCGAAGAGGACTGGGCAGCCTGTGATCGCCGCCTGCTCTCGGCGCTGTGGGGGCCGGAGGCACCAGGGGAAGGACAGCCTGACACCTTAGCCAGGACCCCCAGCTCGGCCTGAGAGGTAGGACTCTGGGCTGGGCGGGGCGCTGGGGCGGGGGTAGGGGTGGGGGGCAGGGCATGCTTGGCGGCCCCAGCCCCCTGGATGTGGGAGCTGGTATGGGGTCTTGAGGCCAGGCCGAGGAGCTGCTTCACCTCTGTTCACCAGGGCCACGGAGCCCTTGCCTTAGGGACTTTCGGGCCCTGTGAGTTGTAATCCAAGGCAAGAAGTGCCAAACTTTGGGGCATGTCTGCCTCTTCCTGCTCCGTGCGCCCTCTGGGATCGCAGCCTTCCGCGCTCTGATCTCTGCCATCTCTGCCAGACTCTTTGTCTCTGGGTCTCTGGTGGTTTCCCCTTCCTCCCCACGCCCCCGCCCCACATCATGCTCCCCAGAGAGGAAGCCCCAGAGGTGGCCTGCCCACTGCTTTCTCTCTCTCACACACAATATAGGCACATACACTCCCTCACTCACTCTCTCTCTCTCTCTCTTTCCAGTTTGCAAACTCAGCTGTGGAGTTCGATAGCGACAGCAGCAGGAAAAACCTGCCCTTTCCACCCCCCCTTCCCTACCCTGTTCTCCCTTCACCAACCAGGCACCCCCAGCTCCCCAAGACCCTCCTGCCATGTCGGACCCAGATGTCCCCAGGGGCTCTGATGTCCCCGCCATGTGGCCTCCCTGTTCCAGGGGCGCCTGAGCCTCTGCGAGGAGCCCCAGCCGCCCCCGCCCACCTCGGCCTAGTCCTGAGTCCCAGGGACTATGAGTGGGGGCAAGAAGAAGAGTAGTTTCCAAATCACCAGCGTCACCACGGACTATGAGGGCCCAGGGAGCCCGGGGGGTGCAGACTCCCCTACCCCACCGGCCCCCACCAGGCCCCCACTCCGGCTGCCCAACGGGGAGCCCAACCCTGAGCCAGGGGGCAAGGGCACCCCCCGGAACGGCTCCCCACCGCCTGGGGCCCCCGCTTCCCGTTTCCGGGTGGTAAAGCTGCCCCAGGGTCTGGGAGAGCCTTATCGCCGAGGTCGGTGGACGTGTGTGGATGTTTACGATAGAGACCTGGAGCCCCCTAACTTCGGCCGCCTACTGGAGGGAATTCGAGGGGCCTCGGGGGGCACTGGAGGCAGGTCATTGGATTCCAGGTTGGAGGTGGCCAGCTTGGGCCTGGGCACCCCCACCCCACAGCCAGGCCTGTCTCAGGGCCCC
Organism: Loxodonta africana; assembly: GCF_030014295.1. Taxonomy (NCBI): domain Eukaryota; kingdom Metazoa; phylum Chordata; class Mammalia; order Proboscidea; family Elephantidae; genus Loxodonta; species Loxodonta africana. The sequence goes on along the minus strand of NC_087353.1, from coordinate 88,012,420 downwards.
ACCTCCTGGCTCCGCCCGCCCCCCACCTCACCTGGACCTCAGGCCCGCTCCTTAACCAGGGGGCTGGGCCAGATGGCGGTAACCGGCAAGGCAATGGTGGAAACATCCCCCCTGTCGGCCTCCCCGCCCCAGCAGCGCCCCCCAGAGCCTGGGACCCGGGATAGCGAGGGCACATCCCGGGCCCCCACCCCCCTGCCCTCCCTGAGGATGGAAGTGGAGCCTAGGAATTCAGCAGCGGGGACTCCTCCACTGTCCCGAAGGAATGATGGAGCCCTGCAGCTGAGGATGGAGTTGGTGGCTCCAGAGGAGACAGGGCAGGTAAGAGCAGGTCCCAGGGTGAAGGAGACACCTGGGGGGCAGTGCTCATCCATCTCAGTCTTGGCCTAACCTCCATCCTGGGCCTCCTGCTTCCACCTCCATACTGCCTTCCGTCCTCACTCCATTATCCTCTATCTGCTCAGTAGCCTCTCCTTTCTCTTCCTGCCACCTCACTTTGAGGTCCATTCCTACTCCTTACGGCACTTTGTTTTCTCTCAGGTTCCCCCTCCACTGTGTTCTGCATTTTCTATCCCTTTGGTTTTAATTTGTTGCCTTTGTCCCTCATCTCTGTGGTCCAGTTCTAGCCTCTCCACCTCTCTGTGGCTTCCTCACTTTTTCCTTCACCTTATCTTGGTCTCACTCCTTCCCCCCAACTCCAGGAGTTGAGGGTGGAGGCCCCAGTAGGCCTGGGCAGTTGGGCCTCTGAGGAAGGAGCTTCCAGGGTTTTGGGGGATAGGAGCAAAAAGTAAGCATTCCACTGTAAGCCGTTTTCTCCATGGCAGCCCCATTCTGCATGTGGGGTCTTCTGCCTTCTCCACTAGCCCCCATCTGAGCCCCATTTTCATCTATGAATAAAGTCAAGTTTCTCTTCCTGAAGAATTGGGTTCGGGGGCACATTATAGGAATAGGGGGCTTGCTAGTTTCCCTTCTCCACCCCCAGTTCCGTAGGTCTCTCCAGGGGGTGGCCACCATTGAGTGCTACCTTCCTTGGGAGAAGGTGGAAAGCAGCTGAGAAAGAGTTAAGTCATCTGCTCTTTCTGCTTCCGGTCTCCAAAAGAGGAACAAACCAGGGGGAGGCCAGGATGCCTGGGTCCCTGGGAGGGGGCAACTAGGGATGTGGGGGCTGTATACTTCTCTCCTGGAGGAGAAAATAACACCTTGGGTTGCTGGAGGAAAGGCAGGGAGTGTGAAGATGAGAACTTTTCCCCCTTCCTGGCCTTGGGCACAAACCACAGTACAAAAATAACCTGAGACTGGATGTCTGGGTCCTGTCAGGACTGGTCAGGACCGGCTCCCCCCACCCCCTCCTGGCCTCAAGCGTACATCTCTCACATCCCCCCCTTACTTTTCTTGAGCTCTTCCATTCAGCTCCTACCTCAGGGGAGTCGATGCTCTTTACTGGTCCCTGTCTTCAAAATTGTTTCTTCCAAAGCAAGCCCCCTCTACCCCCAGCCTCTGCTCTCCTTTAGCTGTGCTTGAGCTTCCCTTCGGTCCTTACACCCTTTCCCTCTTTCTGAAGTGCTCCCAACTTCCAAGTCCTGATCCCTTCCTGCTGAAGCTGCGTAACTATTTTCCCGTTTAAAAGCCTGGTCTCCTTTCTACGGTCCCCCGTTCCTCTTCTCAGTCAGTTGCCACTAGCAGAGGTGGGAAGGGAGAGGAGGGCCAGAGAGCCAGGGCAGCACCTGGGCCTCCTTCCTCTGCTCTGTCCCGCTAACCACCCTGGACTCTCTGTTCTTGGCTTTTCCGAGAAGCTGGGGCCTCCCAGGGCCTCACAGAGGCGTCTTGTTCCTGTCGCCCCCGCCCTTTTGCAGCCGCCCCCATTGCCTGTTGGGCTGTGTGGGTCTACGCCCAGGCTCCACCTCTCCCTGTCTCCAAAACCACCTCCCCCCCTTACACACACACACACACACACACACACACACGTATGCATGCACAAGGTCAAGGAGAAGCAGAACTTCACGTGGGTTCTGAGAGGTTTGAGGGAAGAGGCTGAAGTGGCAGGGAGGATCAGCTTTGGAAGATTCATTCATTCTGCAAATAGATACTAAACCAACTAGAAACCCTGGTTCCCCTGAAGCTTACCTTCTATCAGGGGAAATACAATGAATACTTCAATTTCAGATAGTGTTAAAATAGTTAAGTGGACTAGCGGATGATGGGGGAAATATCTCTCTGAGGAAGGGACATTTGAGCCTCAATAAGACACCAGGTTACAAAAGACTCTCTGACTAGCTTCCAGTTAGGGGTCCTGGCTTACCTGGAGGAAGGGTGCCCTTCTCTGGTACCTGATGTAATGAATGCCACTCACCCCAGTCCTCAGGATGGACACTTTCCCTTGCTTCCAGTCACTGCCCAATGCCTTCACCCAGAGCTGGAAGAGAGGGGTTGCAGAGGCAGGACTCCTGGGTCCTTGGGAGAGAGGGAGAAAGACTATGAAGCCAGTTGTCAGGTGGCAGGTTCCTTTCTCTCAATGTGACGATCCTTATTTGTCTGCTTCCAGGTGCCCCAACTCGACTCCCACCCAAGCTCCCCAGCCCTCTATTTCTTCCCTGACTCCAGTCTGGTTCACAAGTCTCCGGACCCCTTTGGAGCAGCGGCAGCCCAGAGCCTCAGCCTGGCCCGGTCCATGCTGGCCATCAGTGGCCACCTGGACAGTGATGATGATAGGTAGGTGGCTTCATATGGTGGGATGTGAAGTTAGGCTCCCCACCCAGCACCTGGGGTAGCTGCATGAAACTGCCTGGTAAGTGTTCTTCCCCTAAGTTGAGATTGGAGAGGACTTCTTAAACAGAGAAGCCTGGCCTGGGCATAACCACTGAATTTGTTGATTTGGGACCCACTCCCTCTCTGTGGATAGAGCTGGGTGGGACTCCCTGGCTTCGGACTGTCAAGTCATAGACTTTTTTAGAGTTTGAAGGGAGTCATTGTTGTCAAATTCCAGAGCTGTTGCAGATTTGGAGATCATTTGGCCAACCCTAAGAACTTATGGGCAAATGTGCTGGAGCCAAGACTGAGGAATCAGTCTCCTCCCAGTTCCCACCTCCTTCTCCCCTTTCCAATGAAGGGAATGGGACTTCTGCCTTTAGAAGTAACACCTTATAGTCTGTATGGACTGCTTTAGGATCCTAGGATTTCTGGTACCAAGAAAGCAATTCCCTAAGATTTTGTTCCCTGAGCAAATGTGGCCAACAGGCAGAGGTAGAAACACTGTGAGGAGCTGTGGAGAGGATGGCTGTATTGGAGCAGGGAAGGAGTAGGAGAGCAGGCTGGTTGCACTTTGGGAGAGAATGTCCTGTTTGGTTGCAGGGTGGGCAGAACTTCCTTTTTCAAGGGCCAAGTTTCAACATAAGAATGTCAGCAAGCTGAAAAGGGAGGAATGAAATCTTGAGTCAGATAGTTAGGCTGCTCCTTTCTGGCTGTGGACTGATAGGAACCAGGGAGAAGGACTAGGGAGTTGCCACTTTTATTTTGGAGTGGGGAGTGGGACTTCCGGTTTGAGGCCCTCAAAGGGAGGGACTTCCTATTTGGAAGGCACTAAGGGGTGAAACTTAGCAAGTGAGTGGGTGAGTAGGTGTTGGAGGGACCTATTCCAAATGGGAGTCCCTCCTTTCTGGCTTCCCCTGATGAGGCCTCACCCCCCTAGAAACAGAGACCGAGTCCCACAAAAGAAAAGGGCCTGAGGCATTGGAGGGAGCAGGGACAGGAGAGGATAGAGAATGGGGTGGCCCAGAGACAGTGGGATGGAGGGCCAGCAGGCTGGTGGGGGGCTGTGTGGAGAATAGGCAAAGCCAAGCAGGGCCAGGCAGCTTCTGGACTCCCAGCTCTCAGGAATGTGTGAGAGGGGTAAGGTCTGCCAGGGCCTGGAGAGTCACCTGCCCCCATTGCTGCTATTCTCAGCTCTTCCCACCCTTTTCCCCTCCTACTTGGGAGGTTCCCTGGCAAGAGGGCTACTGTCCCTCCCCCACCCCTGTTGATTTCTAGCCCAACCTCCTGCTTTCTCTGTCTTAGAGGATTCTGCCTCTAGAGGCCTCATCAGCTCTATTCTTTTATTCTTTGGCATATCCCCTCCCTCCCTCTGTTCCCACCCCCTCCACACACCCCAGTCTGACCGGTCAGGCTCCCAACCTCCACTTTACCCTGCTCTCAGCTCCAGGGCTCCCACGCTCTGGCCCAGCCCAGCCCCTTCTGCCCCACCCTACTGGGCCAGCGGGTTTTGGTTGGGCTACCCCCCTCCCCAGGAATGGGGTGTGTAGACCCCACCTCATCCCTCTGGGGGCCTGCAGCTGGCAGGGGAACAAGGTCCACGTGGCATGGAAGCTCGCTTTCCTCTGGATGTTAAGTGCATGGATCCCAGACAGGGAGTTGGGGATGCTGGACCAATCCCAAAATCTGTAACTGGGGATGGGAGAACAGGGGGTACCTGGTGAACTCAGACTGCTCACCTACTTCTGGGTCGTAAGAACCTTCGTGGCCCCGAGCAGATGGCAGGCACTTGGTAAAGATCTGAATAAGCGAGTGGATGGGTGGGTGGATGAGTGAGTGGATGGGTGGGTGGACGAGTGCGTGGATGAATAGCCAACTTGCAGGATCCAGGCATTATAGAGAATGGATCCCTGGGACTTTGCGGGGTGGGGAAGGAGGTACATTTATTTATCCTTTGGAGTTCCTGAGTGGTGCAAACTGTTAACATGCTTGGCTGCTAACCAAAAGGTTAGCACAGAGGCTCCTTGGAAGAAAGTCTTGGCAATCTACTTTTGAAAAATCAGCCATTGAAAATCCTGTGGAACTCGGTTCTGCTCTGACACACATGGGGTTGCCATGAGTTAGAATCAACTTGATGGCAACTGTGGTGGGGTATTCATCCTTTAAATTAGGTGCAAACTCTCTTACCAAATCTTAAAAGCAATGTCATGATCTCCTCTTTCTAGATAAAGAAGCTGAGACTCAGAAGGAGGATTTTAGAGAAATTTGCCCAAGGTCACCCAGCTAGTAAGTGGCAGGACTAGAATGGGAGCCTGGGTCTGACCTCAAAGCCAAGGTCTCTCTACTGTCCTACTGAGATGCCTGTGGCTCACAAGGAGACAGGGAGGCAACCCAGGGGGAGTCAACTGTCTCTAGGATGCCCTTTTTCTCCAGGACAGAAGCAGGGACAGCTCTCTCAAGTGGGGCAAAGAGCCAGCCCTCCTCCCTGCCTGGCTCCACCCCAAAGGCACCACAGATCCGGGAGGGAGTGTGGACAGGACAGCCGGATGCCACTTTGTTGGCCTCAAGCCCAAGCCCTGGGGGCTCCTTAGAACACAGTGAAGGAGCAGGGCCAGCCTCTGTCCCCAAGATCAGCACCTACCCACCTCTCCCAGAGGTCTCGCTGCTTCATCTGATCCTCATTTTGAGGCTATTTCATTTGACCTTCAGAGAGGAAGGCCAGCTTCTAGGGCTGTCCTTGCCCAGGACCCAAGAGTCCTGCAGGGCTAGGTCCCATTTGTGCAGGGCACACATTGCTCAACTCTAGGGGGCACCACTCACGTTTGTAGTCACGGTCATGATGGTTTTCCAGAAGATGGCAGTTCTACTTCACACACAGTTGATTTTGGGGCTTGTGAGGACTGATCCCTTCCACCTGACCCCAAGCTTCCTGCTTCTGACCCTGCCCAGGAATTCCAACAGTGCCCATAGTCCCTGACTCAGGGGTTCTCAAAGGGAAGGCTTCATTGTTCGAGTCCCGGCCCTTTGAAGTGTGAATGTTAAAGTGTGATAGTGGAAAAGTGCTTTCAAAAACTCTAAAGAGCTAGACAAACAGGAGATAGTCATCTATCAGCCAACAAATGTTTATTGTTATATTATTCCTTTATTTCTGGCAAGAATGAACAACTTACTTGGCGTCTCTACCCGAGTGTCTACCAAAACAAGGCCAGTGTTCCTAGTCCTTTGAATGTGCCCTTCTTGGGTCTCTATCTGTCCTAGGGAACAGTGTCATAGATTGAAAGAGCTTGAAAACTGCTTCCTCTCTCCAGCTGGCTGGCTTGCCCTCTGCTCTTAAACTTGCCTTCTCCCTCCCTACCAGGAGTTGCAGGTGTCCTTTCCCCAACCACCCTGTCCTGCTCTCTCAGGCCTGGCCATCCCCCTTGGTTACTCCGGCCCCCACCTGTCAGCGCCTTCTGCACCCAGAGCTTTGGCGGGAAATGGAAAATCCCCAGCTCCCTTGTGCTCCCTTCTGGCTGCAGGGCCTCATCCAAGGGTCACCTTGAGTTGAGTGCTGGTCCCCCCACAGAGAAGGAAGTTAGAGCTGTCATCCAGGAGGGGAGCTTGACAAGGGAGCACAAGGGCAGGGGATGCAGCATGTTGGGGGCCCCCAGTATAAAAGGGGTGAAGCTGGGGGCTGGAGAACAGGATTCTGTAATACAGTGGGCCCAAAGTGGGGCAGAGGCAGAAGCTGGGGTGAGGGGGGACTGTGAGCCATGGGAAGAGAGTGGTGGGGAAAAAGAGCCATGGAGGATGGATGGGGCAGGGCGCAAAGGCCTGTGAAGGCCCTGGGGCCATGGAGAGGGTGGCTTGAAGGAGAGCCAGGCTCTAGGACTGGGAGCCCAGTGGTCTGGTGGCTGTTGTCAGGCCTGGCCGACCTCTGGTGGCCACTTAGCAAACTGCAGGCAGAACCTACTCTCCCCTGCGTATCATCCAGCTCCCAGCTTTCTTCTGCCAAAGCTCCTGCTGCTACTCCCAATGTCCCACCTCCAGCTTCGCCTTCCCACCTCCTCTCAAGCCCTGGCTCCCTCCAAGACCCCAGAGCCAGGTTCCAAGGCTGTCATTGGCTTGTAGGGCTCTGGTTTCTATTTCTGTTGCCGTGGTAACCTTTCTCATCCTCCTTATCCCCACCATGGGAGGTGGGGCACCTCATGGCCCAGGCCTCAGGTCATTCATGATACAGGCTTCGTGTTAGGTGGGGGAGTGTTCGGAGTTCAAGGAAGACCATAACCATGTCAGGAACTCCCCCACTCCTCCCCCATGATCACCCCCGCTCTGTTTCTCACACCCCAGCTGAGAAGTGCTGAGGGCAGCCAGTGTTAGTCCAGAGGTGGGGTCTCCTAGGGCCAGGTTGTCCCTCACCCTCACACCCCTCCCCAGGCTCTTGTCCCACGGCCCCTCCCCAGAGCTGGGCCACCAGCTGACTTCCCTCAGCTGTCCCCCTCCTCTCCACTCTGGGACTGGTGCCAGGGTGAGAAGGGGACACTGGCACTGACCGTGTCTGGGAATTCCCGCCCACCATGGAGCTGGTGGGGGGGGGGTCCCCGTGTCCCTGAGGAGCCAATAGCAGCCAGGCCTGGCCCTGGGGGGTGGTGTATATCTTTCAGACCAGCACCCCCAACGCACTGTCTCCTCTCTGCCTGCCTGGCATCAGCCAGGTCTTGCTCTGCCCGGGGGGCTCTGAGCCCCCCAGGCACTCCTTCTGACACAGCCTGCTCTCTTTGGGTGGCCCAAGGACCTTTTCCCCTCAGGGATGGCCCAGCTGGGTGTCTCTGTCAAGTCCCTGGTATCATCTTATGAGACCCGAGTGGTAGGGATGGCTCCAGGGCCACCCCGAAAAAGGGGCTGTGTCTCCTCCCCTTGCTCCCCTCGGGGAGCATCCCCCATCCGAGGGGCATCTGGTCCCCCACCCCACTGGGGCCTCGGGGGGCCTGGGCAGCGGCCCTCACCCCGCCGGGGGATGGACAAAACACTCCTCTCCCTGATTCTCTACTGTCACAGGTACGGGCAGGGGTGTGGGTGGGAGGCTACAGTGAAGGGGCCTTGGTGGAGGCCAGAGCCTGCTCTGAGAAGCACCTGGGTAGGCGGGGACTGAGGTGTCCTGGCCTGCTTGGTGCCTGCTCCTTCTCCTCATCTCTCACCTCCCTGTCTCTCCAGTGGTTCCGGAAGCCTGGTTGGCATTGACAACAAGATCGAACAAGCCATGGTAAGAGAAGACATCTTGGTCCCAAGAGATCGGGTTCCTTATGTGTGGATGCTCAGGCACCTGCCCTCTTTAGCTGTCCCTCTGCCTCACTGCCGCACTCTTCATTACTAGGGAATTACTAACCCCCAGCTCTTCAACCTGCTTCCAGCTGGATTCCATTGGATGCTTTCCACCAGAACCCTTGACTTCTCTTGATCTTGACCTGGCCTCTGGCCCCCTATCTCTGCCCTTGAGCCCTGACTACCTGTGTTCCTGTGTCCTTGCCCTCCTGCCCTTTTCCTGCTTTGCTTCTTCCCGAGTGTACCCTTCATCACTTGGGAGCAGGAAGTCTCTCACACACAGGCCGGGAAGGCACTGGGCAGGGGATGAGGTTGGGATGGCCTGGAGCCCGACGCTTTGCCTGTCCCTGGGTCCCCAGGACTTGGTGAAATCCCACCTCATGTTTGCGGTCCGGGAGGAGGTGGAGGTGCTGAAGGAGCAGATCCGGGAGCTGGCCGAGCGAAATGCTGCACTGGAGCAGGAGAACGGACTGCTGCGTGCCCTGGCCAGCCCCGAGCAGCTGGCCCAGCTGCCCTCCTCAGGAGTCCCACGGCTCGGGCCCCCTGCGCCTAATGGGCCTTCCGTCTGAGCGGCCTCCCTTCCCTCACAATGTGCCTTTGGGGGCTGCCACGGCTGCCAGGCCTTGTGCCAGCTGCCTGCCCCCTCTTCCTATGCAGCTTTAATGCCTCCTGATCCCTGGGGATGGGAGTTCAAGGCTCAGTATCGGCCGGTCCCCTAACCCTACCCCCATCTTCCCATAGTCCCCAGGGCCTGGGCTAGGGTGTCCACAGGCCTTGATGGAAGAGGGAAGACTACAGGATGGGGTGTTAGATGGAGCCCTCCTCCATGAGGAATCCCACCCTCCCCCCTCCCCTTCCCTTGGTGTCAGTGTTCTGGGACCCACAGCAGGAGATGGCTTGGGGGAGTTGGAGGCTCCCTGGCAGACACCCACCCCCCACCTTGTTCCTGAGCAGTGCCTCCTGTCCTTGGCTCAGGGGAGGGAGTACGGACAGTATCTGGAAGTCTGGGGTTCAGGTTGTTATTAACATAATAATTATAATTAAAAAATCTGAAGAAACTTGAATTTGGGGGCTGGCATCTCTTTGCTTGTGTCAAGACTGGGGTCCTGTGCTGGTAGTTTCCTTTCGCAGGAGAAGAGACCAAGGCTGTGAGCCCCCCTGGAGAGCTTGTCCAGACTGGGGAGGTTTAATGTGGCTGGCAGAGATGGAGATGCAGGAACAGGGAGCCAGCAGCTCCGGGTCCTGGGAAGGGACGGGAGGAGAGGCAGAGGAGGGGGGGTCTGCCCACGTGCTGAGGGGGGAGAGGGAAACAATGAGGCCTTTGGTGATTGTGCAGGATCCACCCCCAGCTTCCCAGCGTGTCCCCTCTGCGGGCTGGATCCGGGTGGCTGCTTGGGGGCGGGGCGAGGGACCCTGAATAGGCTGCTTGTCTTGGGGCTGGGTGTAGGCCAGGCTCCCTGGGCACATGGTGCCCTCGCCAGGATTGGCTGGCCCCCGTGGCTTCCACCCTCAGCTGGCTGAGGACAGGCCCTGTGGGTGAGCAGGCCCCTCCCCGGAGGGCCTTGGCTCTAGTCCCAGGACCTCCCTGCTCTCCCCTTTGCCTAGGTGGCAGTAGAGGCAGGTGGGGAGAAGGACCCCATCTAGTGGGGAAGAGGAGGAAAGCAGCAGCTCTGCCTTAGAAGGACCCTGGGAATGTGCAGAAGGGACCCATACTGGAGGGAACTGGGACAAAGCTGAACCCCTGGAGACGGACCTGTCCTATAGCTCCCTAGATTTATGACCTGGAACAGGTTTTTTTGTTTTTCCAAATCTCAGATTATCAGTAAAATGACACTGACGGTGATACCTCCCCTGAAAGGCTGTTGTGAGGATTACACGACATAAAAAAACCCAAACCAAACCTGTTGCTGTCTAGTCGATTCTGATTCATAGTGACCCTATAGGACAGAGTAGAACTGCCCCATAGAGTTTCCAAGGAGAGCCTTGTGGATTCGAACTGTCAACCTTTTGGTTAGCAGCCGTAGCTCTTAACCACTACGCCACCAGGGTTTCCATTTACATGACATAATATGTGGAAAATGCTTAGCACATAACACTCGGTAATGTTAGTTTCTCTTCTGTGAATATGGGGAAAGAAGAGTGAAAGGGCGTAAGGGATTGGCTTCCTAGGTCTTGAAAGGTCCTCGGGGGTTGGGGTCGAGGCCAAGCAGGCTCTCACAATGGTCTAGAACTCTTCTTCACTCTAGGTTCTCATCCACTTTTGACTCCTCTCCCTGTCCCAGGGAGGGGAGGAAAGGCCTAGAATGAATCATTGGAGGAAGATCTCCCCCAGATTCCCTATTTCTTTCTTCACTGCTGTGCTTGAAGCTCCTCAGTTCCTACAAGACCACTTGGGTGGTGGCCACTGACCTGAAGCCTGTGCCCCGCCTGTACCAACTGTTGGCTCTGCCCCCTATTTCGGGGTCATCATATCAGGAGAGATGGCTGTGGTCGTAAAGTTCTTCCGATGGGTTTGGCGAAAGATTTCTTGCTGGGTGAGTTTCAGAGACTCCCTTGTCCTCCTGATGTGCTGGGATGAGAGGTGGTTGTTATTGACCCCTAGGTCATAGCAGTCCGCCCCACCCCAACCTACCTTCCCACCACTCCTTGCCTCCTGTGGCTAAACAAGACAGAGAGGGAGGAAAATACAGACAGCTGGGGAAGGTGTTGTGGGGAAGAAGGCCATGAAACTCATTACCCCCAATTTCAGGTCTCTGTGTCTTCCTTTCTGTTGATTGATGTCTCTGCTCTTCATATCTTGGTTCACAGATTTTGTCTTGGAGAAAGAAAGCTAAGTTGTCCGTCCTCGAACACGCTGACTCCACGAAAAATGTGTTGAAAAGAATGGAGAAGCCCCTGAAAATGGCTGAGCCTTCTCAGATGGTTGAGACCCCCAAAGAAGTCAAGCCCCCCAAAGAGGCTAAGCCCCTCAAGATGGATGAGTTTTTCAAGATGGATGAATCCCTCAAGGTGGACGAGTTCCCCAAGAAGGATGAGTTCCCCGAGACGGATGAATCCCCCAAAGTGTCTGAGCCCTGTTTGTTGGCCGAGACAACAGGTGGAACGGAGCTGGGCCATAGGGGCCGATCCCTGCTGCGACTGCCCCAGACAGCCGCCCAGTCTGTCTCCACACTCATGGTTTCAGCTCTGCAGACTGGCTGGCAGATGTGCTCTTGGAAGGTCAGCACCGTTCCCCTTGTTCCCAACAGTTCCCTTCCCCAACCTCCAATGACTCATTCCTCCCTCCATCCACTTGTTCAATTATTTCCTGTATCTCTACTAAATGCCAAGCATTGAGGCAGGCACCAAGGATACAAGAGTGAACAAGAGTTACCCAGTCTTAGGGGACTACAGACAAGATAACATACATTGTTGGTTCAGTGTCATAAGAGTGCGACACAGGTGGTACAGGAGGCTGTGGGAGCCCAGAGTTGGGCATCTCATCCAGACCTAGAAAGTCAAGGAAAGCTTCCCTAACTGAAGACAGGGTGGAGCTGAGACCTGAAAGAGTTAGCCTGGAGTGGAGGGGTGGGAGGAGCTGTTCATGAAAAGAGAAAAGCAGCTGTGTGTGTGTAGGGGGGGAGGGGCGGGGGCACTGGCCCAAGGTGTATGGGTCGGAGTGGAAGCAATCCTGGAGCCAAGGGCATTTTGTACAAGGCAGGGTGGGTAGGCCAAATTATGGAGTTTGTATTTTTATCCTAAGAGCAACGGGAGCTCTTGAAAACATTTAAGCAGAGGAGTGAATGATCGGATTTTGACTTAGAAAGCTCACCTGTACTCCTACATTGCTGGTGGGAATGTAAAATGGTGCAGCCTCTCTGGAAGACTATTTTGTAGTTTCTCGTAAAACTAAACACGCAGCTACCATATGACTCAGCAGTTGTATTCTTGGGTATTTATCCCAGATAAATGGAAATTTATGTTTACACAAAAATCCATACACAAACGTTCTTAGCAGCTTTATTCACAATAGCCAAAAACAACCCAAATGTCCCTCAAGCTGATGAATGGCTGAATAGTTAAATTCTGGTACAGTCATACCATGGAGTACCACTCAGCAATAAAAAGGAACAAACCATTGATAAATGCAACAACTTGGATGACTCTCAAGGGGATTATCCTGAGTGAAAAGAACCAATCCCAAAAGGTTATATACTATATGATTCTATTTATATATCATTCTTGAAATGTCAAAATTATAGAAATGGAGAACAGGGGTTGGGGTGGATGGATGTGGTTATAAAAGGGCAACAGGATGGAATCCTGTGAAGATGTTCTGTATCTTGACTGTTGTAATTGGATACATGAACTTGAGCATGTAATAAAATAGATAAAGCACATACGAATGAGTACAAGTAAAACTGGGAAACCTGAAGAAAATCAGTGGATTGTATCAATGTCAATGTCTTGACTATGATACTGTACTATAGTTTTGCAAGTTTTTACCATTGGGGAAAACTTGGTAAATGTTACACAAAATCTCTATTATTTCTTACAACTGTGTGTGAATCTACAATTATCTCAAAATAAAAGTTTAAATGTCTAGGTCACTACCAAATCAGCTTATTTTGGCCTTGAACAAAGTATTATTACATTAAAAAAAAAAAAAAAATCTCATCTGGCTGCCCTGTAGGGGAGCCTCAGAAGGGACAAAAGGAGAGGGCAGCAAGATCCACTGGAGGCTGTCACAGTCCAGGCTGAGAAATAAGGGTGGCCTGGACTGGGGTGGAGCCATCAGGTAGAACAGGTTATGAATCTGAGCAATATTTAGGAGGTGGAATTGATGGGCTGGGTGGTTGATTAGATGGGGGTGATGGGAAGAAGGAGAGGGACAGAAGTCAGGGTAGGCTGGAACCCATTCACTGGGGTGGAGAATGAAAGATGAAGAGCAGACTTAGGGGAGAAGGTAATGAGTTTAGGGCATTAGGACAAGATGACTTGAGATGCTGGTAGGGCATCTATGTAGAGATGTCCTAGAGCCCATGGGATAAACAGACCTGGAGGTGAGGTCAGGAGAGAGGTTGGGCTGTCATTCTCTCCTTCATTTTCATGAAGTCCTGAGCAGGGACTCAAAGGTAGATCAGACATAGTCCCTGTTTCCCAGGAGCTTGCATTCTAGCGGAGAAAGCAGATGAGTCCATGGAACCAATCGTGTATGAGACGTAGCATGACAGGAAAAAAAAAACGAGAGTAGCACCTACTGCAGTCTGAGAAGGCTTCCTGGAGAAGGTAGTGCCTGGGCTGAGCTTGATGGAGGAGGTGGAATCAGACTGGCCCTTTGCTGTTTATCCATAGGTTATTCTGTCCAGTGGTCTCTCCCCAGACTAAGCTACTTACACGTACACTCATCTTTTCTCTTTGTTATAGTCATCTGCGAGTTCTGCCTCAGTTGCCTCCCAAATAAAGACTGGGTCCCCTTTGGAGTCACCAGAGGCTGAGATGCTTCGAGAAGTGTACCTGGTGCTGTGGGCCATTCGGAAACAACTGCGTCAGTTGGCCCGCAGGCAGGAGAGACGGAGACGGCGCCACATCCGGACCCACACAGGCCACCAACCTGACCCAGTTATGGGCCCGAAACAGGATGCCCAAAGCCCCCTCTAGGGGTCATCCCCAGACCCTCAGAAAGCCCCCACCTCACTGTCAGGTGAGGTTGATGGGAGGGATCAGGGCAGCAGGCCAAGAGATGTGGGTCAGGAGAAATTTTCATGTCTCCTCTGATCGGGAGCCCAAGGCCAGGCCTGGGGTCCCACATACTCCCCTTCATTTCATTTATTCAATTTGTAAAAAATTATCAAAAATATTGGGAAATAAATATCAGATATTTCTGAGTAGATCTGGAGTGTGTTTGTGGATGGCCAGAGGCAATGAGGGGAGCTTGCATGGGTCAAGGAATGGGACAGGAAGGGGCACCTGAGGTGGGAACCCAACTCTGTGGGAGTAACCTGTGGGTCTAGGGAAGGGGCAGGATCAACAGGTTCCAGCTCTAGGTCCCCCCACACTTCTAGGGGCTCAATTGCCTTTGGCAACTCCGCCAGGCTAATAGCTATAGCAATCAAACAAAAAAACCAAACCAGCTGCCTCTGAGTAAGTTAGGACTCATGGTGACTCCATGTGTGTCAGTACAGAACTGTGCTCCATACGGTATTCAATGGGTGATTTTTCAGAAATAGATCGACAGGCCTTTCTTCCGAAGTACCTCTGGGCCGACTCCAAGCTCCTAGTACCCACTAAAAAAACCCACTGCTGCCAGTCCATTCCGATTCATAGCGACCCCGCAGGGTTTCTAAGACTGTCAGTCTTTACTGAAACGACTGCCACATCTTTCTCCTGCGGAGCCGCTGGTGGTTTCACCTTTCTGTTAGGTTGGCAGTCGAGCGCTCTAACCACTGCACCACCAGGGCTCCAAAAGGTTAGTACCAAAAAACTAAAACAGCACCCTTTTATTGAGGACCTGCTGTGTATTAGGTCCCGAGCCAGCAGCTCTGCCTAACAATCCTACAAGGAAGGTATTTACAATGGGTCACTTGAGACTGGGAAAATTATGTGACTTATCAAAGGCTGGAAACCGCCAGCCTCCAAAAGCCAGCGCACAGCTCTGTGTCTCCCGCGCACTTGGGCTTGGTCGTCCCAAGGCTCAGTGCGACCGAAGACGCATATCAGGGTCACTAAGAAGTTAAGTGTTAGCGAGGAACTCAGACTCTGCCCACCCTCGCCTCTTCCGAGAGCGTTCGAAAACTACACCTCCCAGGGTTCACGACGCGGTGCGCGCACGGAGACTGCCCACCTTAGGCCAAGAGGTGGGGGTGAGGGGCGGAGAGGGCGGGGCTTTGGCTGACCCCACCCACTCAGAGGAGGGTACCCGGCCCTGCGGGCTGCTGGACGAACTGCCAGAGCCGAGTCTGGCGATTTGGAGGGGATAGGGGGTTGGCAAAACAGAATGACCGTGGAGCCAGGAGTCCCCTCTGCGGTTTAGCCCCTGGAAGGTGCAGAGGTGGCTCCCTCGAAAAAGACAGGAATATTTGACTAGAAATTTCACTGACAGGAAAATTCGGGAATTTGACAGTTCATAGGACTTAGAGGTGGCGGGGGTAAGGAAGGAGGTGGGGCTAGGGAAGGAGGAAGGGATGGCAGCAGGGCGCCGAGCCTAAGGAGCAGGAGGCAGGGCAGCAAAGGTCGCCGGGTAAGGGAGAGGGCACAGGGAGAAGGTAACTGTGCTCAAAGAGAAGAGAGCTTGCTCAAAGAGACGTTAGTTGTGAGCTGCAGGGAGTGGCCTGAGCAAAGCAAGGGAGTAGTGATGGAGCTACAGGGCAGGCAATTCACTCGAAAAGTCAGCCAAAATCCCCCCCTTAAGGCCCCATTGCAAGGAATCCACATAACCTTTCCCAGGAGTCCCAAGCAGCACAGCTGCCCCTCCCTACAGCTCCCTACCCTGAGCCTAGGAGGAAACGCCTGAGTTTATTAGCCATCTGCCCCTCAATACTTAAAACCACACTAACATCACCCACCATTTATTTGGTGGCGCAGTAGTTAAGAGCTTGGCTGCAAACCAAAAGGTTGGCAGTTTGAATCCACCATGTGCTCCTTGGAAACCCTGTGGGGCACTTCTACTCTGTCCTATAGGGTAGCTATGAGTCAGAATTGACTTCGAGGCAACAGGTTCATTTTTTTTTAAATGAGTATTTTCTTCTTCTTCTTCTTTTTTTTTTTTTTTAAAGAGCCCTGGTAGTACAGTGGTTAAAGCTCTTGGCTGCTAACCAAAAGGCTGGTGGTTTGAATCCACCAGCGGCTCTGCAGGATAAATATGTGGCAGCCTGCTTCCATAAAGATTACAGCCTTGGAAACTCTATGGGGCAGTTCTGCTTTGTACTATAGGGTCACTATGAGTTGGAACAGACTCCACGGCAATGTTTCTTTTTTTTTTAATGACAATTTTTAAGGAGCCATGGTAGCACAATGGTTAAAGTGCTCAGCTGCTAACTATAACCGAAAGGTTGTCAGTTAGAACCCACCAGCCACTCACCAGAGAAAAGATCTGGCAATCTGCTCCTGTTTAGATTACACCCTTGGAAACCCTACGGCAGTTCTACTCTGTCCTGTAGGGTTGCTATGAGTCAGAATGGATTTAGCGGCACAAAACATGACTATTTGTATAAGTCTTATTCTATGTAATTCTCAAGAGCTTTATGATGAAGTATTGCTTCCATTTTTCAGGGGAAAAACCGAGGGACAGAAAGGTCGTGTTTAAGGTCATGCAGCTTTTATTCCTCCAGCTAATGAGTCTAGTTCACACAGGGCATGTTGCCTTGGAGGTGTTCAATAGATGAATGAAGTGACTTCACTGGAAATCAGTTCTGGGTTTAGCCTAAAGTCAAAGCCTGTTTTCAGGTGGGGCCGCAAATCAGACTGATGTACGGTAGCTCATTTCTGGAGCTTTCAATCACCAATTATTCATCAAGTCCCCCTTATGTGCCAGGAACTGTTCTGGGACTGAACACCATTGGTGCACTCTTTGTGTCCCAGGAACTCTGAGGTTTAATAGGTTGCAGGGCTTTGGAGTGGTGCCTCACTAAGATCCAGAATCAGCCCCTCCTAGTTTTTTGGGTTTTTTTTTTATGACTCCTTAGAGACCAGCTCCTCTTCCTCCTGGGGGCCTAAGTTTTCTGTGAGAGAAGGGTATGTATGGTAGGGTGAAGGTTGGGCTTTTGAGGATCACTAGTAAATAGCCTTGCAAGTAGCTGCAGGCCCAGGCGCCAGTCCTGGCTTGAGACTATGGGCTTGTGGAATACAGCTCTCATTTTTCTTGGGCTTCTTGAGCATCTTGGGAGTGGGAAGGAGGAAAAGGAAGAAGATGAGTTCAGCCAGCAGCCAAGGGAGCTGCTGGCACATCCCACCCCTGCTTTTCTTCTCCAGACATGAAGTCCTGTTTGGGCTTGGCCTAGAGGGGGCAGGGAGATTTCCAGGAGAAGAAGGAGCAGGGGTGGGGGGTGGGGGTTGAAGGGGAAGGAAGGTCCATAGAACTTTCTTTTCCTAGAGATCTCAGTACACCCAAGTAATTCAGCCCAGAGCCCTGGAGAAGGATTGTGGTGAGACCTGAGGAGGAACTTCCCAACTTGGAAGAAGAAGCATGCAGGATCTCCTTTGGTATAGATTTAGGGAGGGGGGATTAATACCCACCCCAGCTCTCTGCTGGTAGGGAGCAGTGGGGGAGGCAACAGAGTCAGCCTTGGGCAGAAAAAAATCTGCCTCCTGATGACTCCCCCCCCCCGCAAAAACCAAACCTATAGGACAGAATAGAACTGCCCCATAGAGTTTCCAAGGAGCACCTGGTGAATTTGAACTGCTCACATTTTGGTTAGCAGACATAGCTACACCACCAGTGTTTCCTCCTGATGACAGTGTTGAGAAAAAATCCTACCTCAGATACCATCCCTCCCCTCCACATCCAACCCCAGGCACTCTGCCATCCCCTCCCCCCAAGGCTGCCCAATTTCATAAGGTAAAAGTGGTAGGGCTATGGGTGGGCCTAGCTAGGAAGGGTCTTTATTTTTAAAGACCACCCATTCTATTAGAGAGAGGGTCCTGGGAGTGTAGAGTGCAACGTGAGAGTGCTGGTCCCAGATCCGCTCTAGCTTCTCACTAGTCCTGCCCCACATACCCCTCTTCCTCCGTTAGTCATCAGATTGCCTGAAATTTTCAAATCTTTTCTCTTGCTTCTTCCCTGGGACCCCTACAATCCATTGACCACACTGCAAAACATGTCACTCTCCTGCTTAAACCAGCTGTCTTAGTTATCCTCGTTTCAGCAGTGAAACGTAGTAGTTAAGAGCATGGGAAATGGTTTAAACTAATACTTTCTGCGTGTATAAACTGTGCCTCAGTTTCCTCATCTGTAAAACAGGGATAGTAGTAGTACCTGTATCATAGGGTTGTCATGAGGATCAGAGGAGATGATGCCTGGCACAACATAAGGGCAAAATAAATGCTAGCTGCTATTGTTATGATAATGGCTATTATGAATTATGGTTTATGATTACTATCCCTATGGCCTAAAATAGTGCCTAGCACATAGAAGGTGCTGAATGAACTGGAAAGTAAACCTCACCAGAAGTGTGGAAAGCACAATCCAACCAGCGGTCCTGTGGTTCCAACCAGCAACCATTTTGGGAGTTTGTTTGTTTGTTTTTTTTTTTTTAAAGAATGCCATGTGGAGCAAGTAAGAGGAAGAGTATTTGACAAAGAGTCCAGAGAGCTGGGTGCTCGTCCCAGTGTTGCCACCACTTTGCTGTGTGAATTTGAGAGGGTCACCTTCCTCTACTGAACTTTAGTTTTTTCAAATAAAATGTTAGGGTTGAACCATCCGATTACTCTGCTTCCCTGCCAGCTTCCAGAAACTATGGTTTGAGTCCTGGGTTTCCTTTGTCCACCTCATAGTCCAGGGTTTGAGGACACACAGTCCCAACTTCCTTCAACCTTGTTCCTAGCAGTCCAAAGTGAGTTGTTTCTTAAGCTGTCTCTGAGTTTCCCTAAGTAAAACCTTTTCTGCTTAAACCTTGGAACAGTTCCTCTTCCCCGACTCAGACACAAAGTTCTAGTCCTGGAGACTAGAGCTTCTTCCTACCCATGCCTCTGCCTCCCCTTCTGCCTCATCCCACTTAGTATTTGAGCCTTGGGAGAGGGGAGCTGGGCTCAGGCAGGGTAATGCTGAGGGTTCCTATCTGGGGGTGTGGTATTTAAGGCACAACAGAGGTGTGCACAGGAATTAAGGCCTTGGCCTTGGAGTTATGCCCAGACACACAGCAGAGGTGTGCTGTGTGTATAGCTGTGTGTACATAGATGCATTTGTGGGTTTTCTGTAGTTATATTTTAACTTGTTCCCATTTTCCTCTCAGGTGTGGCACGACTGAGGTTAATGAGAGGGAAAGAGTGTAGGACTGTAGGACTGGCATTTTCTACCTGGTTGGCATCTGTTCTGGATTAAATTGTGTCCTCCAAAAATATGTGTTGTAAACCCTAACCCCTATACCTGTGGAGGAAACCCTGGTGGTGCAGTGGTTAAGAGCTACTATGGCTCCTAACCAAAAGGTTGGCAGTTTGAATCCACCAGGCGCCCTTTGGAAACCCTACGGGGGCAGTTCTACTCTGTCCTATAGCGTCACTATGAGTTGAAATTGACTCGATGGCAATGGGTTTGGCTTTTTTTTTTTTTTTTGGTTATACCTATGGAAGGAGTCCTGGTGGCAGAGTGGTTAAGAGTTTAGCTGCTAACCAAAAGGTTGGCAGTTCAAATCTATCAGCCACTCCTTGGAAAACCTATGGGGCAGCTCTACTCTGTCCTATAGGGTTGCTATGAGTTGGAATAGACTCCTGATCAATGGGTTTTTTTTTTTTTTTTTTTAATATACCTGTGGAAATAATCCCATTTGGGAATAGGGGTTTCTTTGTTGTTAGTGAGGCCATATCAGTGTAGGGTTAAGTCTTAATCAATTTTGAGACATAAAAGGAGCAGATCAGACACAGAAGCAAGGAAGCTCGAATGGGGAAAGGATGGAAGCCATGTGGAGATCTCCAAGAAATGCTGAGAAGAACGTTAGAGAAGATGAAACAAGGATTTTCCCCCAGAGCGGGGAGAGAGAGGCTTTTCTTAGAGCCAGTGCCCTGAATTCAGTCTTCTATCCTCCTCAATTGTAAGAAAATAAATTTCTGTTTGTGAAATCCACCCACTTGTGGTATTTCTGTTATAGCAGCACTAGCTAACCAAGGCAGCATTTGAAGGAAGAAGTCACAGTAGCCCGTCAAATGAAGGGTTAGTCTCTAGGACTGTTTCTGGGAGCCCAGGAAGCTGAGCTAGCCTCTTTTGTCTGTACCTCGCTCTCTGAGATATCTCCATGGTTTACCAGGGCTTGGGGATGTAGAGGCTGGAGTTTGTCCAAGACACTGGGAAGGCCTCAAGTCTGGGAGCAGGCATTCCTGGTGGCCTTATGCTGGGTTCTTTGTCCCCTGGCTGCTTACTGGAGCTGCCTATCTTCTCCTTGCTGGAGCCTGGGATGCTGTGCTCACCTGCCCCACAGCTGTCTGCTCACTTAATCAGGCATGCTGGGGTCTGTCTCCCTGCTGAAGCTGAGGCATGGCCTCTGCCTGCCTCTTTCTCCCCAGTGGCTGCAGGACAGGTTTTGGAAGACATGGCTTGTTCTTTTGTGTTGAAGGAGGAGTCTGAGTACTGGCCCAATTGGGGTGTGGCAGGACTGGCTTTGCCCAAATCTGGAACAGATGAGGATGTAAGAAGGCTGATCTGGGGGTGGCAGGGGGTGGGGGTACCATCCTTCTCTTGCTTTATCTTCCCCAAAGTTTAAAAGCCAGTTGTTTTTCCTCGACTCTAGGGTTGTGAGTCTTTTCTAGAGACTCATAGAGCTTAAGAGCCTGCATTCTGGAGCCAGACAGCCAGAGACTTTAAATGCTGGCTCTACCGCTTATTAGCTATATAGAGATGATGTAGGATTGTTGTGAAGATCTACTAAATTAATGCATGGAAGACACTTCGAACAGTGCCTGGCACATATTATGTGCTATATACATGTTTGTTTTTGCTATAATTTCTTATTGATGTCTAGAAGCTCTTTATATTTCAGGGAAATCCACCAATAAAAACCCTACGATCCACAACTGATCATAGGAATGGCGCAGGTATACAGGACTGGTCAGCATTTTATTCTGTTGTGCATCAGGTCCCTATGAGTTGGGGGTTGACTGTCTTAGTCATCTACTGCTGCTATAACAGAAATACCACAAGTAGATGGCTTTAACAAAGAGAAATTTATTCTCTCACAGTCTAGTAGGCTGCAAGTTCAAATTCAGGGCATTGGCTCCAGGGGAAGGCTTTCTCTCTCTGTCAGCTCTGGAAGAAGGTCCTTGTTATCAATCTTCCCCTGGTCAAGGAGCTTCTCAGTGCAGGGACCCTGGGTCCAAAGGATGTGGTATTCTCCTGGCTCTTGTTTCTTGGTGGTATGAGGTCCCCCCCATCTCTCTGCTTGCTACTCTCTTTTTTATCTCAAAAGAGAGTGGCTTAAAACACAATCTAATTTTGTAGATCTTATCAATATAACTGCTGCAAATCCATCTCATTAACATCATAGTGATAGGATTTACAACACATAGGAAAATCACATCAGATGACAAAATGGTGGCCAATCACACAATACTGGGAATCATGGCATAGCCAAGTTGACAGATATTTTTGGGGGACACAGTTCAATCCATGACACTGACTCAACAGCAGATAACAACATCTATGATATGAGTTGCAAATATTTAACTGAGTTAGGCCTCTATTCTTTTTTTTTTACCTTTTAACTTTGAAATAATTTAGGATTTACATACGGTTGTCAGAAACAACACAGAGATATTGTATACCCTTCATATTGTTTCCCCCAGTGGTAACAATCTTGCATAACTATAGTACAATATCACAACCAGGAAATCGATATTGATAAAATCCACAGACCTTATTCAGATGTCACCAGTTTGACATGCACTTATTTTTATGTGTGTGTACTTGTTTAGTTGTATGCATTTTATAACAGGTGTGACCAGCACCACTGTCAAGGTACAGAACAGTTCCATCATAAAGATATCTCTTGTTACACTTTTATAGCCACAGCCATCTCCCTTCTTCCCAATTCCCTAGCCTCTGGCAACTACTGATCTATTTTCTGTAATTTTGCCATTTAAGAATGTTATGTAAACAAAATCATTCAATATATAACCTTTTGGGATTGGTTGTTTTCATCCAGCACAATCCCCTTGAGATTCATCCAAGTTGTTGCATCTATCAATATTTTGTTCCTTTTTATGGCTGAGTAGTACTTCATGGTACGGATGCACTGGAGTTTAACCATTCATCAGTTGAAGGATATTTGGGCAGTTTCCAGTTTTTGGCTATTGCAAAGAATGCTCCTATGAACATTTGTGTTCAGATCTTTGTGTGAATGTAAATTTTCATTTCTCTGGGATAAATGCTCAAGAGTACAATTGCTGGGCCATATGGTAAGCACAGCTCAAGTTAATTTCTCACTCAAAAATGTATACACATGTTGTTTTGTGACATTGCTTGCAATGCCCACAATGTGACAGTACCCTCCCCTTTCCATCCTGAGTTCCTGTGTGTCCATTTGTCCCACTCCTGTCCCTTCCTGCCTTCTCATCCTGCTTTTGGACAGGAGCTGCCCATTTGGTCTCGTATATCTGATTGAACTAGGAAGCACATTCCTCACGTGTATTATTTTTTGTTTTATAGTCCTGTCTATTTTTTAAATCTTTGTCCGAAGAGTGGGCTTTGGGAATGGTTTCAGTCCTGAGTTAACAGAGCGTCCGGGTGCCATAGTTTTGGGGGCGCAATCCTTTTTTGAATGAATTTTTGTATAAGGTGTGATGTTTAAGGCAAAGTTCATTTATTTCATTATGGGTGTCTAATTGCTCCAGCACTGTTTGTTGAAAAGGCTATCCTTCCTCCATTGAATTCCTTTTGCACCTTTGTCAAAAATTGGCCGTGTTTGTGTGGGTCTATTTCTGGGTTCTCTGTTTTCTTCCGTTGATCTATATCTCTGTCCCTTCTCTAATACCACGCGGTCTTGATTACTGTAGCTATATATAAAAAGGAAACCCTGGTAGCATAGTGGTTAAGAGCTATGGCTGCTAACAAAAGGTCGGCAGTTCAAATCCACCAAGGGCCCCTTGGAAACCGTATGGGGCAGTTCTACTCTGTCCTACAGGGTCGCTATGAGTCGGAAGTGACTTGACGGCTGGGTTTAGAGTGATTCCTCACTTTATTCTTCTTCTCAAAGAATATATTTTAACTGTTATTTTATTATTTTTTTTAGCATGCAGATTTTTAAAATAATGTTTATGAGATTAGAGAGATCTTTTCATTGTAACTTTTCAGGGCATCCTGTTACAATTGGGATGGAATCCAGGCTCTCACCTCTGCTCTGGGCTGTGGTCCCTGCCTGCTTGCCCAAGCTCGTCTCTCCAGGTTTCCCCTCACTGTTACTTCTCCTGTTCTTGGCTAGTTTCAGTTTGTTTCTCTTCCCCTGTACCTTGGCAAGTTTGTTTCTCTTCCCCTGTACCTTGGCAAATGCTGATTCTTCCATTTTGAGAGTTGCCTGCCCACCACATTCTTCACCTGGCTTGTTCTTATTCTTTTTCAGATCTACTCTTCAGCTCCTCAGGGAGGCCTTCCCTAAATCCCCTCCCATGCTCTGCCCCTGGACTGTGCTCACTGCTCTGTTCCCACATGGTACCTGGCATGCAGTAGGTGCTCAATGAATGGGATAGAGAAGGATGACTCAAGGATATTTATTGCTTAGTTCTGCCATTCTCACCCAATGTGATCAGTATGGGCTTCAGGGGTGCGAGTCACTCCCTTTGAGCCCCTGACTCTCACTCCCAGGCTGTGTTCTCCCCTCCCCCACCCAAGAGGCACTTTAAGATCCAGGAGCCAATAAGAAGATGCACTAAGCCGGGGCCTGGGAAGAACAGGCAGAGGGGAATGAGCACTGTCAGGAGGGACCTCAGGCCCATACCACACAGGTGGGGAGTGGGGAGTGACAAGGGAGAATCCCGGGTCAGAGGTCACAGGTGAGGAAAGTCATGAAAGGAGGACCCTGGGCTCACCTCCCTCTTCCTCATCCCTGCTAGCCCATACAGATTTGTTATTTTCCTCACCACATTGTTTTTCATCTGAGCGTCTCATTGGGATTTGCTGCTCAACTCTCCACCCCATCCGAAGCTGTGGCCTGATCCAGCCTTTAGTGTGGTCCCTGCCCCCAAGGATATGTTTCCACCTGGGAACTGTCTGGGCAAAACCTCTGGGCAGCACTTATGAGACACCAGCCACTGCATGGCACAGCCCTCCTTTTCTCCCCACAGGACCTGCCTTCATCCTGCTCTGCCTGCAGTGCCTGAGTGCCTTTCCCTTCTCCTGGTTTCTGGTTCTCTATCCAGGAAACTCTTCCTGACACCAACCGGAGAGAAGTCAGGGGGCCTTCCATTTCCAGGCTCTTCCTCCAGAGGATGGAAGGAACTGGGGCTCAGAACTACACTAGGAGTTAGCTTCCGTCACCTTCTCATGAGCACTCTGGGCAGAGAAATTGGCTCCCTGCAAAGTCCTCTGAACCCCAGGCTGTGTGGGAAGAGGGGCTTCAGAACCCTATCCTACACCTTCTCAGGCTTCAGGGAGTGCTTAGTCGACCTCTAAAGACAAGGTAATTCCCTGTTGTTGTCATTGTGTGCTGTTGAATCTGACTCATAACAACCTTGTAGGACAGAGTGGAATTGCCCATAGGGTGTCCTAGGCTGCAGTCTTTACACAAGTAGATCTCCGGGTTATTCTACTTTGAGAGACTAGTGGATTTAAACTGCCAACCTTTTGGTTAGCTGCTGAGTGCTGATAAGCCCCTAAAAAAAAAGAAAAGCCCCTAGGAGGTGACAATTGGCAGTGCACAGGAGGCGAAACCAGTCCAGCCTTTTGGGTCAGAAAGATCTGGGTTCAAATCTTGCCTTTCCTGGCTGTATGACCTTGAGGAATTGAGTTAATCTGTCTAGATCTCACTTTCCTTATCTGAAAAATAAGCTAAATATTTATTCTATACAGCTGTATGATGTGAAGAACCTTGCAATAGGGCCTGGTACCTAATGAACTGGCATGCAGGTGAACAAGAAGTTGTAAAATGTTGAAGAAAATGGCCCTCCCCTTGTTTAAACTTAACTCAACCCTTCACAGAAACTGAAGAGTCTTGATAAAGACAGTTCTGGGAAAAGCTTAAATAATTAGATAAGCAGTAGCTAGCCTATAGAATGGAGACATGCAAACTGAATAAACCAATCCAAGCTGCCTCCTGCCAATTAAATGAATGAAAACCAATCATTTTAAATGCCCCTTTTGGGAAACCGCTTAGCAGTTTGTACTCTTTAAGCTATCAAGGTTGTAATGTGACAAGCTCATCCCTTCAGAGGGGTGATCCCTGTTTAAGCAGTTTTTTCCACCCCATGAAACCTTTGAACTCTAATTGACTTATTGCTCAGATTTTTTCTCTTTTGACAGTTCTTGAAGAAGTGGCTCTCAAAGTGGGGTCCCTAGATAAGCAGCATCAGTATCATGCCCCTTCCCGGAACTGGTAGCAATGCAAACCCTTAGGCCCCACCCCAGACCTACTGAATCAGAAACTCTGGGGGCATGGGGCCCAGCAATCTGTTTTAAGAAGGCCACTGACATTTGAGAACCACAGCCGCACTGAGTGGGAGCGTGGACTGTCATGGTTCCGGAAACTATGGGCATGTCAGAATCACCTGGGAGCTTGTTAAAGATACAGATTTGGCCTAGAAACCAGAGACCAACTCTGCATATCTGAGGTGGGGCCTGGGAGTCTATACTTAATAGGAGATGAGTTTGATGGGGAGTCCCTGCACCAGAGGCTGCACTGGGGTAAGGTCTCTGGTGACACTGAACTGGTTCCTATTGGGTAGGGGAGGGGTTATAAAACTTGAGAGAAGAGGTGGGGCCTCTAATGCCCCTGAGGAATTTGGACTTTACCCCAAGGTCACTGAGGAAGGGAGGTGTCTTAGTTATCTAGTGCTGCTATAACAGAAATACCACAAGTGGGTGGCTTTAATGAACAGAAATTTATGTTCTCACAGTTTAGGAGGCTAGGAGTCAGAATCCAGGTCACTGGTTCTAGGGGAAGGCTCTCTCTTGGCTCTGGGGAAAGGTCCTTGTCTCTTTTCAGCTTCTGTTCCTTCTTGGTTCCTTGGCCATCTTCATGTGGTGTGGCATCTGTCTTCCTCCATCTGTGCTTCCATCTCTGTGCCTAATATGCTCTTTTTATATCTCAAAGATGACTGGCTTAAAACACACGCTCTACAATGATATGGTCCCATTAACATAGCAGAGAGTCATATTCCCAAGTGGGATTACATTCATAGGTATAGGGGTTTAGGATTTACAATACATATTTTTGGGGGACACAATTCAATCCCTAACAGGGAGTGTCCAAAATGAAGGGACCGTGTGCCCACTGCCAACTGCCCCTCTCTTTAGCCCACCAGCCTAGGCCACAAGTCAAGCCCTTCTGAAGGGGCTGGGGCCTGGGGGGAAGGAGTCTCTCACGCCTCTACCCTCAGTCTAGTCAACCTTCAGGTCTGGTGGGAGAGTCCCCGGCAGAAGGCACTAGGCTCTGGGTAGGACCTGGGTGGAGATGTTAGGAGGTCAGGGGGGATGGCTGAAGAGCAGAGGAACACGGACAGTCTGTCTGCTCTAGCCCTGAGCTCTTGGTGGCGCTGCGGTACGTGGACACCTATTTCTGCCAGTGTCTCGGCCATTTTGGCCAAGCACGCCTTGGCCTCTGGCTTGGCCTTCACTTTTTCGGCAGCTCACAACGGCCTTATGGGGGTGGCTGAGGAGCTCTAGGTTGTGTCCAGGAACTGGGAAGCGTCCCTGTATGAAAGCCCTGGCCAATGGGACTTCAGCCTGAGCATTAGCTGATGGAGCCCCTGCCCCATTCCCTTAAACATTCCACCCCGTCACCATCCAGTCTTCTGTCCATGGTAACATAGGCCCTTGGTGACACTGGTTCCATGGGACAGCTAATTTCTAGTTAAAAACTTCTCAAGCTAGTGGTGTCTTGTCTGCTGCCTGGAGAACAGCCTCTCTTCCTCTTTCCCTCTCTTGTCTATTTCTGTTGTTATTTCTACCATCGTCAGGGCACTTCATGCCAAGCCAAGCTTTGCATTTATCATCTCATTTAGTCCTAAGGGTGGTCCATCAAAGTTGTGTTTCCACCACTCTCATTTTCTAAATAAGTAACTGTGGCTTTAAGAGGTTCGGTAACTCCACTGAGGTCCCAGTTAGTGGTATCAGACTAGCCATCTGTCTGCCCCGTCCGAAACCCTTGTCTCCCACCACTGCTTTCCCCACACCCCTGACTGGGCCCTGTGGGTTCCTCCTTTCCTGGAGCCCACCCTGTATCTCCATGCCTGTTCCTTAGGCCGCCTCTTACCATTGTCCAGATGGTGCCCGGCACAGCTCCATAGTCAACATAGATTCATAGAGCCATTAGGGCAATTTTCCATCAGATGGCAGTAAAGGGCTTTGAAGAAGGGGAACATTATTTAATTTGCACAAAGTAGTTTTATCCCTGTTGGGGAGAGAAAGATGAAATGTGGGGTGATGCCTGCTGGTGGGTCTGGGATCCTGATTTCACATTTCACCTGGCTTCCTACAGGGACCAAGGAGGTCTTCATAGGTCCTGATCCAGCGGATCTAATCTCCTCTGACAGGGTAACTGTACCCTGTGACAACTTGGGATACTGATTCTTGATGGGATCTGTACCTGTGGACAAGCACATGCTTACTTGTGAGTGTGTGTGTGTTGGGAGGTCACCTCTTCTGCCAGGTCATAACTACTCCATTCCCATCCCCACGCAGGTGAGTGTCTTGTGATCAAGATGAATCTTTCCAGTGGTAAGGGAGCATAGGGCAGGTGGATGAGCTGTATAATCCAGAGGCACACAGGAGACACATTTTGGTCTGTGGCATGTTGACCCTCCAAACCAATACTACTGCAAGGATCCTCCCAGCCCCATAACCACACTAGGCACCTGCCGATGTCGGGGGAAGAGAATCTGGAGAGGATAAATCTCTCAGGAACACCAGGTTCACTGCATTGATGGTTCTGGCACCAAGTGGGGCAGCAATGATTCTGGGGGTGGGGTGGTAGAAGCTGGCCTGGGGTCTGGAGAAGAGGAGGAAGATGTGGAGGACCAGTGTCCTAGAAGTGGAAGAGGCACCTATGCTGCAGTGGGTCCCACCTTGGGTTAGGACCCCTGGCCTGAGGGTGGAGAAGAGAGAGGGAGGACAGGTTGATCCCCTTGGGGAAACTTGGACTTCATGACCAGTGCCCTAGCCCAGGCCACGGCAGGGCTCTCCTGCAAGGGTGGTACTCACCCGACTTGTTCTGCCATCTCCATCTGAACCCATACCCTGTCTTCCTTCAGCCCATCTCTCACTGGATGACTTCCAAATCACATAACTCCCTTCTGGCAGGGGATGTGACCTGCCCCACTCCTCCAGCTCTCACTGTCCTCATCTTTCTGCTTCTAGGGTTTTATGTACTGCCAAGGAGCAGCTGGTCCCCAGAAGTGACCTCAAACACACCACTTTTAATCTGCATCAGAATTGCTGCTTCCTGAGGTGCCTGGCAAGCCTAGTTGCTATGCACATGCTCTGTACAGTCTTCGGAGCTGTCTCCTGGGAGTGAGGCTTGGTGGGGGCAGGATGGGGAGGCTGCCCTGGCCAATGTGGAAGGGTATGCTGAGATCTGGGGAGAAGTGGGAGTCCTTAGTAGGAGGGAGGAAGGGGCTGGGGTATTCATGGTGTCATGGTTAGTCTTAGTTACATAATACCATAAGCGGGTGGGTTTAAAGAACAGAAATTTATTTTCTCATGGTTCTGGAGGCTAAAAGTCCAAATCAGGTCTTGGTCATGTCGATTCCTTCTTTGTCAGTAGCCCTGGATGTTCCTTGGTTCCTTGGCTTTTTGGCACTCCTTGGCTTGTAGATGATCCTTACATATCATCTGTCTACTCACTCCTCCCCCCCAGTGTGGGGTCTCTGTGTCTACTCTGTTTTTTTTTTTTTTTTAGGATCCACCCTACACTGGTATGACCATTTTAACGTAACAAAAGAAACCCCTATTTCTAAACAGGATCACATCCACAGGTATAAACCAAAAACAAAACCAAACCCCTTGCCATCAAGTCGATTCCATCTCAGAGCAACCCTACAGAACAGAGAAGAACTGCCCCAATAGGGTTTCCAAGGAGCAGCTGGTGGATTTGAACTGCTGATCTTTTGTTAGTATCCGCAACTCTTAATCACTGCACCACCAGGGCTCCTCCACAGGTATAAAAGCCAGAAATTCCGCATATAGTTTTTTCGGGGAACACAATTCAATCCATAACAAATGGTATTCTACAGTATGCATGTATCATAGTTTAACTGTTCACCCATTGATGGACATCTGGGTTGTTTCCAGTACTTGGCTATTATAAATAAAGCTGTTATGAACATTCCTGCACAAGTTTTTAAAGGTCCAGGAATATGGAATTTAGAGACCACATTCTGGGGGCCAGAGATGCTGATTAAGTTTGTCATTGTTTCTGAGGGTTTTTCAGTGGACAGAGCTAGTATATATTGTAAAATTTAAGTTAAAATATACCATGAACTCATACAGACACATCCTACTCAAATTCAAGCCTATAGGGAATTTGCATAGCATCATTGATCTTAAATCTGTATCTCTTTTCTCCCACCAACATTCCAGTTCTGGTGATATCAACATTATTATTTGTTTTATCCTACACATTTTCACCTATTTCCAACAATATGACTATTGAAAACAATATAAGATATTTATAGCAGTTATTTTTGTCCTAGGATATATCCTACTAGAGATGTACAGAAAAAAATTATTGAGTTTTAAAATTATCCAGTGGCTTATTTGTTTCATTTACTTTCATCTTTTAGGGATTGATTTTTAAAATTAATTTTATCATGTAAAACATATACATGTTTCCAAAGTCAAATATACTAAACAAAGTACATTCAGAGAAGTCTAGCCTTTTTCCGACACACTAGTCTCTCCTTCCCCATATAAGTAACCGATTTATATTTTATGGCTTACGTTATGGTTTTATATTTGCACCCCTCTATTACTCGCTATGAGTTGGAATTGACACAACAGGTTTCATTTCTTTTTTTTTTTTTTTTAACTCCTTTTCACAGTATGAAAGGGTGGCACAAATAGTTAAGCACTCTGCTGTTAACTGAAAGGTCGGTGGTTCAAGTTCGCCCAGAGGTGCCTCAGAAGAAGACCCATTACCCACTACCATCAAGTCGATTCTGACTCACAGCAACCCTATAAGACAGAGTACAACTGCCCCATAGGGTTTCCAAGGCTGTAAATCTTTATGTAAGCAGACTGTCACATCTTTCTCCCTCTGAGTGGGTTCCAACCACCGACCTTTCGGTTTGCGGCCAAGAGCTTAACCATTGTACCATCAGGGCTTCTTTCCTCAGAAGACCTGGTGATCTATTTCTGAAAAATGAGATACTGAAAATCTTATGTGGTTGCCATGAGTTAGAATCGACTCAAGGGCAACGGTTTGTTTTTAACTCTTTTTTACTCCTTTTCAAAGGGTTTGGTGTTCTTTTTTTTTAACCCCCCTTTCACAGTTCAATAGCTGAGATACACTGAGCATACCTCCTTATTCTTGACTTTCGCAGGAAGGTCTCTAGTGTTTCACAATTAAGATTTGCCTTTATTATTATTATTTTCAATGGCGGAATGCTACCCATTTCATCTGGTCATCCCCTACATCTCTGGCGAAGATAAGAATCTGAAGGCTCGCAAACTGATTCACAAACATGTCTGCTGACTGAGCACCAACCCACTCTGGGAAAGCATCAGGCGTATTAAATTCTACTACATTTTATTCATGAAGAAACGAAGACCCACAGAACTGAGGGGACCTGCTCCAATGAACATAGGGAGCCGGTGGGAGTTCGAGTCACTTGTCCCGAAGTCCTAGGATGTTCAGCGACCTGGAGAAGTTTGGGACTCAAGATAAATCCACCGAAACTTTTTCATTGTATCCAACATACAGGTACTTATTTTCATACAGGTGAATATCTTACGGGTCCCTCGAAAGAAAAAATAACTCACAAAAGGCCGCGAGGATGGAAGAGGCAGTTATCCTCCGAGCAACCACCTTTGGCAGAGTCCCATGGGAGAGCCCCGCCCCGATTCACCTCTGGAAGAGGCTCCCATCCGAGTTCGAGGCGACGGAACACCCGGAGGCGCTCTGGAGGCATCGAGTGGGAACGTGCAGATGCGGGGGCACTGGACCCTTTAGTTAAAGCTGTTCTGCTTGGCACCCCGAGAGGGAGGGATGACACATTCCGGACTCCAACAGAATCCAGAGAAAATTCCGACCGCCAAACCCAAGGTCTTCAAAAGAGATTGGTCGTGATGAGGACCCGTAGGGATTCAATGTGCTTTGGCTCCGGGATTAGGGGCGGTGCCAAGGTTCCGCGGGGCGGAAGCCGGGAAACTGGACGCTGGGGGCGGAGCCGAAGAATGACACTGACGGGAGCGCCGATTGGGCGTGGCTGGGGCCGATCTCTCCGCCCTCTTGGATAAAGGCTAACGGTTTCCGGTAGCGGTGTCCGGGAGAGCAGGGGGAGTCTGTGTCTTACAATCCTCGGCCCCCCGCCCTGAGACTCCGCACCCCTGTAGCAAGGCCAAGATGATGGGCCGTGGGGAGTCAGAGCTGGAGTCGGCGGAAGAGGCCGTGGCGGCCCCGGGGCCGCCCCCCGAGCCTCGAGCCTTGGAGCCCCGAGCCCCAGTGCCCGAGCCCGGCCTGGACCTGAGCCTGAGCCCGCTCCCCGCGAGCCCCGAGCCTCCCTGCTGCAGCCCGGGGCGGCGGAAGGGGCGGGCGAACCGGCGGGGCGGGGCCCGGAAAGGGAGGCAGGTGAGCTGGGCTACGGTGTAGTCCGCGGCCCGCCTGGCCCGCCGACGACCCCGCGCCCGGCTCTTCACTGCCCTGCCCTCTGCTCCCAGGTCCGATTCCGCCTGGCGCCGACATCGACCTCGCCCAGCCGGCCCGAGCCGCTGCCGGCGGCTGCCGTACCGAGTGAGAAGCCCTCGGCGCCGCAGGAGCTGGAGGCGCCCGCGCTTCAGAGTACGCTGGCCTTGGGCCTCGAGCTGCAGGCCGCGCGGGCCGCTGCGGAGGGCCACTTCGACGCCGCGAAGGCCGTGGAGGAACAGCTGAGAAAGTCGTTCCAGACCCGCTGCGGCCTGGAGGAGAGCCTAGCCGAGGGTGAGGACGGGCTACAGACGGCCAGCCGGGAGCGGGGGTGACGGGCGCCGCTCACCTCCGTCCCCTCTGCGGTCGCAGGGCTGAACGTGCCGCGTTCCAGGCGGCTCTTCCGGGACCTGGTGAGCCTGCAGGTGCCCGAGGAACAGGTTCTGAGCGCGGCGCTGAGGGAGAAACTGGCGGTCCTGCCACCGCAGCCCCGAGCCCCGCCCCCAAAGGTGAGGGACCGGGGCTCCGCGGCTTCCTCTCTCCTACTTCCCTTCCCCGGCCGCGGCTTCGGCCCCGTCCCAGCCCTGTAACCCTACTTTGGGTTCCAACTTCCACAGGAGCCACCTGGGGCAGGGCCAGACATGACCATCCTCTGCG
Organism: Loxodonta africana; assembly: GCF_030014295.1. Lineage (NCBI taxonomy): Eukaryota > Metazoa > Chordata > Mammalia > Proboscidea > Elephantidae > Loxodonta > Loxodonta africana. Next base: position 87,980,048 of record NC_087353.1, on the reverse strand, counting down.
ACCCTGAAACATTATTTTACGAATCTCCACACCTGACCCTGGAAGGCTTGCCTCCTCTCCGGCTTCAGCTCCGGCCCCGGCCTTCAGAGGATACTTTCCTCATGCATCGGACACTGAGGCGATGGGAAGTTTAGGCCTGGAAGATCCCTGAATGCCAAGTTCATATTTTTGTGTTAAAACTTGTTTTTTCCCCAGAATAAAGTCGTTTTGCTAACAAATGAACACTTTTTGGGATCCTAAGATGGCTAACGGGTTTTTTTTAAAGATGGCAGTGGGTTAAGATGGGGCTGACCCTCCAGAGATTGAAAGCTGCTTGGAAGTTGAATTTTTGGCCCTCCTTTTAGGAGATTGGTAAAGGGATGGCAAGTGGAAAACACCGTCCAAATCTGGGCTTTAAGTACCCTCCCCTCCCCACCCAACTGTTTGGGTGAGCAAAAGGTTTGGCTGTTAACCAAAAAGTCGACGGCTTGAACCCACCTAGAAGCACTCAGAAGAAAAGCCTGGTAATCTCCTTCTGAAGGATCACAGCCATTGACAACTCCAGAGTGTAGTTCTACTCTGACATACACGGCAGTGCCATGAGTTAGAATCAACTCCATGGCAACTGGTTTGGTTTTTGTTTTCACCACCCTAGTTGCCTCTTCTCCTGATTTCAGTCACAACTACCACCACCTTTCTATTTTTGATGACACTATGTGCATTCCTTTGACGTCTGGGTCTTAGCCCACTTCAGGGAGGCCTTTCCCCAACTGCCCATCTTAAGGAGGCTGTGAGGCAGCTGCTTCCCCTGAGTTACTGAAATTATCTCTGTCTTTACCTTTAAAGACCTTATTTGTCTTATTTACACTTGACCCACAAGTGCTCAGTGTTCTACAATTGTGCAGCAACACCTGACAAGCCACTGAAGAGTGTCACCTTATTGTCTATATGTCTGGTTCCCCAGTCCAAATATGGGGAGTGGGTGGGTGGCCTAGAGCCAAGTTGGTGACTCTGGTCCAACGTGCCTTTTTCCAGCTCCACTGTTAACTCTGTTCCAAGGGTTAGCCTTCTGTTCAAAGCTCCCATCAAAAAATGTCAGCAGGGATTTTTTGGGCAAGGGAAAATGAGACTCTTTCCTTGAATCTTTCCATCAAAGTTTGTATTACACCCTTTTTCCTGACTAGGGTTTGGTATACTTGTATATAGATTTGAGTAGCATTCCACAATCTTCCCAACTACTGAAAGACATGCTGTCTTCTTTAGACTAGTATGGAAGCACAGGTTCTCCTGGGAGGTGCCACTCCCTTTCCCATCAGCCAGAAAGTGCCACAGACAAGTGTGGGGGCCACTGCCTTAAACATCAAGTTTATTGTGCTGTTCTCACATTCAAAACCCAACCCCTCCTCCCAATGGGGGACAGCAGAGGAAAGGATTTTCACAGTACCTCCATGCATCCCTGCCAATCTTCCCCCTCAAACCCTCAGTCCATCTATCCGTGGTCCACTGAAACGCAGCTAGGGACAAGGGCTGAGGAGAAAGGGGACTCTCTCTCCTGGGGAGAACAGGAAGAAAGGGCTAGAGAATTTGATACCCCCACCTCCCATGCCCTAGGAGAACAGAGGTCAGCACACAGTCCATGCCATCCAGCCCAGCAGGCTGGGGGAGAAGAAGATGGTAACTCCAGCACAGCTGGGCTTGCTGCTTAGATGCCAGAGGTGTAGGGAGAAGGCTGGGGCAGCAACATAGGAAAAGCTTTCTCTGCAGATCCAAGAAAAGGTAACTATTTTTGGAGCCAGAAAGGAAAGACCTTGGAATACTTTCCTCTTTCCCCAGGTCTTTAGGAGCAGCGGGAAGCTTCTTCACTCTTTTTGTTCAAGAGGCCACTTAGTGGCTGGGGGAACGGGCCTTGTGGAACAGGTACACAGGACGCTGGAAACCTGAGGGGGAAAGTGTGCAATCAGGAAGGGTTGGCAGGACCTTCTCAGAACTCTATATAGGGTCTGCACTATCTCAGCCAATAGCTCCCTCCCTCCCTGTCCCCCAACAAAATAGGGTAGCCTTACCTTTGGAGGTGTTGTGGGGTGTGGCCACCAGCTCATAGCTGGAGAAGCCTACTTCCGGGGATGTCAGGTAGGAACTGAACTGTTCTGGCTTCAGCTGAATTCGATAGTAGTTCTTGTAGATTGTTTCCTAGAAAAGCAGGGGACCATTTCAGCTTGCTGTCTCCTCCCTTGGCCAAGAATGATGCCCACCCAGACAGCCTCTTCACCTCGTTGTTCAGAAAGTCCTTCCCTCTTTGCTTCCTTACTGTACTTCTTTTTTATAGCCTTTCTTGCTTTGCAGGAAGGTTACCATTTCCACTGAACCTAACTTACCGTGAGTGTCTTTCTCTTGCCGTAGGATGACCAGGGTTGGGGCTCAAGGACAAGGATGCCCCCAGGACGTAGGTGCCGGTAGATTCGGCGAAACATGCGCTTCAGCCCCTCGTCTCCCCAGTTCAGATGTACCCACTTGGTGAGGCTGAGGCAGAGCACCACATCATACTCGGGCGTTTGGGCCTCTACCAGCTCATCTCGATCCAGCACATAGTTACCCTGTGGACAATAATTGGAGATGAGGTCAACAGAGGGATTAAAAGAACCACTGCCCCTATACAACCCACTCTGCAGCTTCTAAGACAAAATTTTGCAGCTGCATTTTAGCCCCTGGTCACAATCTTCTCTGATACTCCTCAGACAAACTCCCATATGGTGCCCTCTGACTCTTGTTTTCTCTTTACACCTTCCTGCCCTGGCTTCCTACTGGTGGGAAACCAAACCAAACAAAAAGGGTACCTGGGTAATTTTTTAAAAAAATAGAACAAATTATGCAACAGATTTTCAAAGCGGAGGCCAAACTGCAGAGAGACAATGCCAGAGTTCTCTCCAGACCCTATCTGGTACTTATTCCCACCTTACAAACCTTAAGCAGGTGACTCAACATTATGTAAGAACACCTACCCCAGATTTGAAAAGGGGACCTTTCCTGTAGTTGGGGTCGGCAAAGCTTCAGGCCCATCCTTTCCTTTCTCCCAGAGAAATGAAAAGCCACCCTTAGGAAACCCGGGAAGTCCATTCTTTCAGGCTTTAACCCAACACAGTGCCAACTTTTCCTGCAAAATGGCCCAACCAGCCTGTCTGATGGAGGTTATGTGCAGTCAGGGAAACCCTGGTGGCACAGTGGATAAGTGCTACAGCTGCTAACCAAGAGGTCGGCAGTTTGAATCCAGGCACTCCTTGGAAACTATGGGGCAGATCTACTCTGTCCTATAGGGTCGCTATGAGTCGGAATCGACTCGACGGCAGCGGGTATGTGCAGTCAGGGGATAGGCCCTCTGTGAGAGACCATAATCTCCTTTCTGAAGTGGAGACTCTGACTCTTCCCACTACCTAGGGTCCACGTGATCTTGATCTAAATAAGGCCAAACCACTTGGATTTGACCACTGATACTCTTCACCCAGCTCTAAGGAAACAAAAGCAGCTGATGCAAAGTAGGCCAGAAACTGTAAATATTAGTCTGCCACTATCCTAAATCCTGTCACCACCCCCACCCCCCAAATGCCATGTGACGCCCACCCCTTCATGCCTCTTCAATATGTCTGAGGACAATTTTCCATCTTGATCAAATCCCCTAGTAAACCCTAAGACCAGAAGAATTAGATGGTGTCCAGCTACCAACACTCACCATTCTGACGGTGGCGGGGGGGGGGGGGGGGGGTCAGAATAGATGGTCCTGGAGAAAATGTGAGAAATATGTACAACAAAACTCGAATTCTTTTTAAAAAGTTCAGACTAATGGACCAGTTGAGACCAGAGGACCCTGAGCCTGCTGCACTGAGACGTTCTTTAAACTGTGAATCAAAACTATCCTGAGAGCACCTTTTAGCGAAATAACAAAGTGACACACAAAACATGTTACCTGTAAGATCGATGCTCTACTAAAAAAAAATCTGTATGAGACCTAAAGGTAACATTTACCGTAAAGCAAAGATAAAAAGTAAAGGGGGGCTGGGAAACTAGAGTACTGGGAATGGAACAACCAGAACACAAAGACAATGTTGACACATTGTGAAAAATGTAACTAACGTTACTGAACACTTTGTGTGGAAATTGTCAAGTGGGAACCTAAGTTGCTGTGTAACTTTAGTCAAAAACACACACACACGCAAAATCCCCTAGTGAGCAAGTAGCTACAGCCCCCAAGCGAAGGCTGGACATAGCCCAGGCTGGAAGCAGGGCAAAACGAGTCAACCACTGTCTTGGGAAAGAGAACTGCAGTCAGGAGAAAGGACCCCAGGTTAGAGACCCCACCTCTCCCAGGTTACAGGCAGGGAGAGACACCCAGTGGAGGCACTCACTCGCTAATTCAGACCCTTCTCGAGGATCTGGTTCTCCTAGTGAGGAGTTAATGCACTTAAGACCCTCTTACCGTGACGAAGACAACATTGTTGGGGAAGACTGATGTGTCCGCTCCATCCAGGGGCACTTGGGGTGCAGCAATGGGACCTCGGCTGGCTGTCAGCGAGGCTGGGAAGCAGCTTCTCTTCCGGATGGTGGTGGTCCCTTCCCCACCCTCTGCCCCTGGGTCCCCCTCGGGAGTCTGGGGTGGGAGACGCAGCTCCTCAGATAGGTAGTGTCGGATGTTCTGGCGGGCAGAGTGGATCAGCCGAGCATCGATATCCAGGCCCACCATGCGTGATGGGCCCCACTTGCAGGCAATGCTCAGGGTCAGATGGCCCACATTGCAGCCCAGATCTAGGACGTCCCGGCCCCGAAACCACTCAGGCTTCAACACCCGAAGGCGACCATCCTCACAGGAAGGATTGCGGTACCCATAGTATTTGCAATAATTCCCATACTGGAACTTGCGCTGTTGCTTTTTGAAGCCTGCTGCAGGGAGAGGGTGGTGGTGGTAGCGGCCTCCCCCACTCCCTCGGCCCTTTTCTTTGGGACCCTGGCCTCCACCCCTGGCCCCTGCCTCCGACTTGCTGGAAGTCCTGCGACGTTTGCGATGTCGAGAGGAGGAAGACGGGGGTGCAGGGGTAACTGAGGCAGCTGGAGGGACTGAAAGGGAGCCTGTGGAACCCTGTAGGGCAGTTGGAAGGGGAGACACCACCTCATCCCTGCAGTTGATGGCTGTGTTGAGTTCATAGGGCTGCGGGGCATCCCGGCTCTGGCCTCTATGCCGTTGCTGCTGCTGCTGCTGCTGCGTGGCGCCCTCCCCATGAAGTGAAGGAGTGAGGGGGGCTGGGGGAAGCACGGAGGAGTGGCTATCATTTCCTCCAGATGCCTGCTGCTGCTGATGGTGCTGTCCCCGGTGTCTATGCCGCTTCCGACCAGTCTTGAGTGGTGAGGCAAGAACTACTTGGGCCTCATCAGTGCAAATATTGAGACTGAGGGGGTCAGTAATATCTTTGGGGATGAGGATCTCCACTGGATCACGCCCCTTGGCCGGAAGTGGGGATGACTTAGGGGTCTCTGCATTGAGTGCGCGGCTCACTTCCTCATCCAGAAGACTATTCAGGTTCAGTGGATCAAAGATATTGCCCCCCAGTAGGAAGTTGGAGGGTAACACAGAGTCACAGTCCGAATTAACTCGCCTGCGCCTCTTGAAGGCCGGATGTTTGAAGCCTCCGCCACCTCCCCCCACATTACAACTATTTCTTCTCTTGCCTCCACCCCCCCCAGGGGGCCTGTGGGGCTGGTAGCCATTACGAGGCCGAGGAGGGGCAGGGGGACACAGCTCTGGCCCGCCCCCTCCCCGTCGCTCCTCCCCCACGTCCAAGTGAGCGGTCCGCCCGTGGGGATCCGACAAGCGGGCCTCCCCGTGAGACTGTGCCTGGGGGCCGCCCCCTCGCTGCTGCTGCTGCTGCGACTGGCCCGCTCGAGGGGCGGATGCAGCTCCGGGGCTCTCCCTGCCAACCCCCAAAGCCGGGGCCCCCGCCGACTGTACGCGGGGGCCCGGCCCGCGTTCTGTCCGGCCGCGGAGGTGCCCGGAGGCGGCCTCTCGGTGCGATTGCACCGTGGGGCCGCCCCCTCCGCTCGACTCATCTTTGAGCGGCGGCGGCGGGGCCGGCACCAGAAACGGCTCCTTCTCCGCTGCCATCTCGATCATTTCCTCCCCTTACTCCGTCCCAGCCGAGGGTAACGAGGGGGGATCAGGGGGCTTCACCCCCCTTCCTAGACCCTGCTCCCTTCCCCCCTTTCCCGAGTGCGCACGCAGCTCTGCTCTTCTCGCCTAGTCTCGCTCCCTGCTCGCCCGCGAGACCAAAACAAGAAGCCCGCGAGACCCGAACAACTCGAGAAACCAACCGCGCTTGCGCCGACCCCTTTCTCCTCCACCACTACCACCTAATCGCGAGCGCGCACTACTTAAGCGCGTTCCCCTGGCCCCAGAATCACGCATGCGCACACCGCCACCACCCTGGTTGCGCGCGCATCGGAGTACGAACCAACTTAACGGCTCCAGGGAGTTTAAATATAGTCTCTCCCTTAGCCCCCCAAAAACCCACCGCCCCAAGCTGACACCCTACTTCCCTTCGTGGCTATGTCCGTCCCTACTGATATCCTTTGTCTCTGCCGCGCGATCCCACCCACCGTAGGCGGGGGCCGGGGAGCTGGTGTGAAAAGGTCTCCTTCACACACGACCCTTGTTCCTGAGGAATGAGTCTCAGCGGTCTCCGCCCGGCTCTCAACCCAACAACCTCCCCACCCCGCCTCCTTCCTCCCCTAGTGAGAAGCGCCTGCGCACACCCTTTTGGGCTTGCGCGGGTAGAAGCAGCACGTGCTGGAGACGACACCCCGCCCTCCGTCCTATGGGCGGGGACTGTTACGTCGCTTCCTCAGGTTTGGGACACGCAACGTGCGTCAGCGCAGCTCGGAAAGGCGTGGCTTCTTAAGAAAAGGGGCGGGCTCATGAATTATTCATAACGAATTGCCCCCTTAGCCCATCTCCTTAGGGCTTCAGAGGGAGCCGAGGAGTGAACCTAAAGGTAGAGGAAGGGAAGGATCGGAGTGTACTGATCGCCTTCCTACGAACTGTTCTCAGTAATATGCAATAGATCATTTTAACTCACCCCCCTCCCCCGAAAATACTCTCTGCTGGACTGAAAAACAACACTAAAAAAGCCAAGGTTTTCCAACTTCCTCCTGTGCCGAAATGGCTGAGTGGTTCTCGCTCCTCCGCGTTCCCCCAATCGCGATCACCTAGGTACACCCCGCCCTCCTCTCCGCCTCCACACCCACGGCCCGGACACCAACGCCCCCGCCCGCCATCCGACGCCTGCGCACGAGCCCACCAGCCCGACGCCCACCACAGCCACCAATAGCAGTACACCCACCAATAGCAGTACACCCACCAACACCACCTCGCACGCAGTCCTTCCCAAACGCACGCTGCGGCTTCGCGCCGCCTTATATAAAAACGTGTGTGGGCGGAGAAGAGGAATCGGCCTGCTTTGGGGCCCCTTGTCTCGGCCAATGAGGGAAAGTTATTTGACGCTCTTTCCACAGGGTGATAGGTGGCCCGTTTTCTTTCCCAACAGAGTGCTTGGGGATGCAGGTCTTATGGCTGAGAAGAGGCGGAGAGTGGGGCTAAGGATAGGCTGAAAGTGTTAAAATAAGGTCGTGAAGGGGCCTAACAGGAAGAATAGGCATCAGGAAAAGAAAAGAAGAAGGACAAGGCAGAGTGGGAAGGAAAGATAATAGAAGAAAGAAGTGTTTCAGGAACAATCAGGCGCTGCTACCGCCTCCTAAAACAAGGGTGAAGCAGTGAGCATTATGGGACTTGTAGTTTTACAGGTTGGAAAATGGCGGCAATAATTCGCGCGCAAGCGCAGAAGCCGTTTTCAGCTGCGCATGCGCTTCGGCCTCGTGAGCACGCCGCTGGGGGGGTGGAGCTTGTGCGCGTCCTCGCGCCTTTTCTTCGTGGCGGGAAAACTGGATCCAGGTTGTAGGGGCTTGCATAATCGCTGCAGGTGCTCACTCTACTGCTTGCTTTTAGCTCCTCCTCGCTCTAGAAGGTATTAGACTCTTCTTAGGTTGCAGATGCAGTTGCTAGGCGCGGGCGATCCCAGTACCTGTTGTCTGAGGAGAAGCTGTCTCTTCAGGGCGACAACCAGCTCTTACCCCTCCGCTTTAGAATCTAACTTGAACCTCACCCTCAACACAAACAAAAATGCCACAGTGTAATGGGGGGCAACGACGATCTGAGCGGGAATAAGAATCCTGATACCTCAGCAGTAGGGTTAGCTGAGGAGAAATTCCCTCCTGGTAGGATTCTTGATGTGGAAGAGAGGCTAGAAAGCCACTATACAGTACTTTCTGAGGAGAGTTAAGGATATTTAACTGTGCGATATGTCAGGTCTTCATTGCTGTCCTTGAGAGAAATTGGTGAGGCGAGAGAGCAAAAATACAGATCCTTCAAAGTTGTTGTCTTTGGTTTCTCAAGGGGGAATTAGGCATTTTCGGTTCCAAACCTTGACACCCTCTGAGGGGCAATGGTGTGGGGATCTGGGAGTTTTACGGAGATGTGCTCCTTTAAGTACAACAATGCTAGTTTGAGGTCGGTACCAGTTTGGGAAATGTGTGCGTCTGTGGTAGGAAGAATATAAAAGATATCAGCAGTCCCCGAAAGATTCTTTTGGTGATAAGTGGCCATGGTAAGTGGCCATGTCTGTGCTCTCTTGCACTCTCTGAATCAGGAGGTTTTAGTTCACCATTAATTTCTTTATAAGATTCTGTACAAAGTTTAGTTCAGGCAGGTACTATTAGATGCGACAGTAAATACCTTGTTACATGTATAATGGTCAGTAAGGGTAGCTGGAATCTTTATTGTTTCTTTTTCTTTCTTGTTAAAAAGTTTTGTTTCAGATCATGCCTGTTGAGCACAAAAAGAGATAAAAACCAGTACTAGTTATCCAGGCATGAAAATAAGCAGGAGTACACATGCCATTAGACATACAGGCTGAAGAAAATTAGACTCAGGCTTAAAGAAGCTTTAAATATAGGCTTTTCTTTTTTTTTTTTTTAATGTCTTTTAGGCTCTGGAGTGTGTGTTAGAGGACAACTCTAAGGTTTACCTTTGTTCTTTTAGACCCAGGATTCCAGACATAATATAAGGAGGGAACAGTTTTATTGTTTGTAAATTTTGAGCACATTCTAAATGGGGTAGAGGAGGATTAAAGTTTTTTGAGAAATGTTGCAAGACTGAATTATTTAGCTAGAGCAATTCTCAAACTTTTTGGTCTCAGAACCTTTTTGTCCTCCTAAAAATTGTGGAGGACTCCAGAAAGCTTTTGTTTATATGGTTTATAACTATTCGTATTGAAATACTAGAAATTAAAATAGAAAATTTAAAAATATTTACTTAATAATTAATTTAAAAATAACAATCATAAGCCCATTAACCAAAAAGGAACCAAACCTGTTGCTATCGAGTTGATTCTGACTCATAGCGACCCTATAGGACAGAGTAGTGCTGCCCCATAGGGTTTCCAAGGAGCAACTGCTGGATTCGAACTGCTGGCCTTTTGGTTAGCTGCCTGGGGTTGTAACCACTGCACCACCAGGGCTCCGTAAACCCATTACATGTTACCATAATTAACATTTTTAATGAAAAATACATTTTCCAAAACAAAAGAAAATTTAGTTTGAAGAATGGCATTGTTTTATATTTTTGCAAATCTCTTTTGTGTCTGCCTTATTAGAAGACAGCTGGATTCTCATGTTTCCGTATTCAACCTGACATCTTGTTTTGGTTGAAGTATATGAGAAAATCCAACCTAACACAGATATATAACTGGAAAAGGGAGGAGTCTCCCAGGGGTCTTTGGACCGTACTTTGAGAACCGCCACGCTAGGTGATTTCATTTAGAAATGAATGTGATAATTTTTAGTGTTCTAAGTGAAAGAAAGCTGTTTCTAGTTTTTGGAGAGCCTCATTCACCCTTCTTTTATTATTTCTTTGTAAGTTCTTTCCCCCTGCTTATTCACCCTCTTTTATATGTCGAGTGGGTGAGATTGTGTTTATGGAACTATCCTGGTTCTTTTACTTTCTTACATAAAGCCTTGTTGAATTTTTTTGTTTCCTCACCTTTTCATCTAAGGTGAGAAAACAAATTAAAACCTCAAATGTTATTCCGGAGTCTAGTGCCTACAGTCATTTTGTATATTTGTCAACTGTCTATTTTTTCTCTCTCTCTCTATTAGCTTTTAATATTCGTTATTGTGGAAGAATTCGTCTGAAACAGAGGAACAGTGTCAGAAAGTGACTCTCTGGCTTTCCATTCTCTTTGGATCAGGTTAGAGCTTTTCTTTAAAAGTAATGTTCTTCATCATACCCCCAATCTAGATTAAGGGGTAGTGCAAATGGTTAATGCAGTAAGCTGCTAACCAAAAAGTTGGAAATTTGAATCCACCCCGAGGTGCCTTGGAAGAAAGGCCTGGCAATTACTTCTGGAAAACCAGCCATTGGAAACCCTATGGAACACAGTTCTACTCTGATACACATGGGGTCGCTGTGAGTTAGAATCAACTCAAGGACAACTTTTTTTTTTTTTTCGGTATAAGAAACAAAATGTTTATTGCAAGGATTCAGAAGAATCTCACAGAGACCAAAAGAAAGAGACTGAAGTGTAGTTGACCTCAAGAGAGCAGAGACCAGGGACTGGGAGCCAAAAGTGTACATTCACTCTTATTTCCTCTCATTCTGTCCCTCTTCTGTCTCTCATCCTCTCTTCCCGCATGCTCCATTCTCCTTTGCAGTTTGTCTTTCTGCCTGTTCACTTACACGTGCATGTATGGCTCCATCTCTTCTGACCCTGCATGATCTACTTGACCACACTGCTCTTCACCTGTTGCCTGGAGTTCCCAACAATAATAACTCTAGTATTCAATTTTGCAAATTCTAAATTCCCAACAAAGTACTCTAATTAGTTGTACTCATGTTTTCAATGAGTTGCCCTTGGGTCAGGTGTAGACACCCCATCTGATCAGGTAAGGCCACATGGGAGTGAGGTCACATGGAATCTAACAGGTGACCAAAAGAAACTGAAATGCCATTAACATTTCTTGTACAGTGAGAAGAAGGATTAGAGAGAGAATAGAGATGAAATAAAAACAGCAAACTAGCTGATAAAATAAATCTGCCTGTAGTCTCTGTATAGCCAACCCTCTATAGATTTTCTAAATCTAAGAAATTGGATGTCCTCAAGGGCAACTTGTTATTATTTTTTTAATTATACATCACTTCTTATAGATTTACTACATCTTATTAATTCAACAACGATCCATAATTTTATCTAGTTCGTTGGGGCTCCAGAAGCACACTTTAGCCTAGATAGGTCTGTACAGGATTAGATAAGATTTTGAGCCTAAATATTGGAAAGTTTTGCATTTTAGGTTGATTAAAATACTCTTTTTTTATTTTACTTAAAGAATTTAAAATTTAAAAAGTCATTTTTTGAAGTGGTAATGTATGTATGTTATAAAATGCCAAAGATACTTAGGGGACACAGTGAAAAGTTTCCTTCTACTCTGTCCCCAGCCACCCAGTTCCACTCCCCAGAGGCACTTTTAACAGTTTCTCATGTATTCTTCCAGTGATAGCGTATAGATATGCAAGTGTATTGCATAGGTATATATTTAAAAAATCAAATATTATAATCTCAAGCATACTAATTTTCATTTTGCTTTTCCCAGTATAGCTCTTCTAATTTAGATTACCTTCACAGGGGCTTCTTTTTCTTGGAATTCTGGAGTCCAGGATAAGATATGTTTGTCATTTGTGGAGGAGCCCTGGTGGCACAGTGATTAAAGCACTCAGCTGCTAACTGAAAGGTTGGAGGTTCAAACCCACCCAGCCACTCTACAGGAGGAAGATGTGGCAGCCATAAAGAAATACAGCCTTTGAAACCCTATGGTGGTAGTTTTTCTCTGTCATGTAGGGTTACTATGAGTCAGAATTGACGGCAATGGGTTTAGTTTGATTTTTTGCTTACTTGTGGTCAAATTAATATGCATCTTGCAGCCCTAATTTTATTCAGGTTCTAGGATTATATGGAATGTATATATGAGGGTTTATATTATAATATTTAAGATTATAATAAAGAAGGAGAAAAATTTGCTGCAGTGTTTCTCTCCTAATTTCCTACTTGTCTTTTCTGGAACAAATACTTTTGGGGCTTGGTGGTGATGAATTAAGATGGAAATAGTGAGAAAATGTGCTCCTTAATAGAAAGGAAAAGTAGTTGCTGCACAACAGCACATCTGAATTGTTCACGTTTATAGAATTTTTTTTTTTTTTTATAGAAGTATGAAACGGAACAGAAAAATGACAAAGGATAATTACTTTTAAAAACACCTTCAGCCATGCTATGGCCGCACTAAGTCAAACCCTTAACAGCTTTTGAGTTCACCTTGGGATGTAGAGAGAGGAATCCTTACCTTGAACAAGGGGATCCATTTTATGCTGCTTTTGAGTCTCTTTGGTGGGAGATGGTAGAGTTGGAAGAGTGAGTTTCCGGTACAGGGACTTCAAAATGTTCAAAATCAACAGCCAGTAATAAGATCATTGAGAAGAATAGAAGAGTTATTAGTAGAATTTAGAGGCACAAGGCCTGGGGTCATGTTGACTCTACCATGGTTACCAGGCTTGCTTTGGGCAAGCCATGTAACCTCTTCTGTAAAAAAGAGGTAGTGGAACTTTATGACCTCTAGATGCTCTCCTAGAGCTACAATGCTCCTTGTAATTCTTAGAAAACTAAGAATGGTTTATATGTTCTAAGCCTAAAGAAAACCAGGTAGAAGGTCTATAAGAAGTTCAGGTTGGTAAAACAAAAGGTATTTATCTTCTCACAACTGGGTAGAGTTATCAGTAGTGGGAAAGTGTAAATGGGAAAAATGTGCAAATTACTGGAGCTTCCCAGGACTCATCTTAGGACCCTGTAGTGCCATGAATGACTTATAGCTGTGCGGAGCTAGAACTCTTCAGCCTTTGGTGTGGTTTGAGGCCCTCTACTGCTACCTTTCAGTTGCCTATGACTGTGAGCAGCCTGGTCCTTTTACATTACAAATATCATATTCTGTGTGTGTTTCCAATGTGTACTTTTAATGAATGCTTTCTGTGTGTGCTGTAATATGAAAATGATTGTGAAGCACTGAATTAGACTGTTGGGATGCAGTGTAATATAGTTAATAGCACAAACTTCAAAATCAGAGGAACCCTAGTCCTGGTCATTTATTAGTTACTTAATATCTCTAAGCCTCAGTTTCCCCAAGTGTAAGATGTTATCTATCTCATAGATTTATTGTAAAAATTAGATGATATAATGTATTTTTTTCAAATAATGTGTCCACGTAAATTACGTGTCCACACATATAACGCACATAGCGTGCCTAGGAAAATAATACGTGAGGGGGTTGCATGGTTGGCACACACACACACATGCAAGTGTAACGTGTACATTATTTGTGTAAAATATGTAAAGGGTAAAGCATATAGTCAGTGCTCAATAAATGTTAGCTGTTACTATTAGTTGCACTATCGGTAGTATTTGAAAAAAAACATATTGGTGTACTATAGAGCATCTGTGAACAGATTACTGCAGATGAACTGTGAATATCAAGTAAAGGTGCTAAATTCTTACTGCTAGTTTCTCTGGGGACCTCTACTGGTTACCAGACATTGTAGAGCCGTGAATACAGATGGCTAGAATCCAGCACATTGGGAAATTTATTGGACTTGAAGATCTAAGTTAAAGGGAAAACCTACATTATAATGTTCTCTGTATGCATAGAGACCTCTGAATTAGGTCGGAGATTTGCCAAATTATTTGTGTCCAAGTATTTAGGAGAACCGTGTAAAATGAGGTCATCCCTCAAAGAAAACTCTCACTATTTAACTCCTAAAAAAAATATAGGACTGTCAAAACTCTACTATCATTGCTTTACTACTACCTATTCATCCATCACTACTATTACTACTTCTGCCTATGAGTGCCTATCTCACTTTGGACACGGTTCTAGGCACTTAAAACACTAAGGACCATTGCTAATTTTTAAAATAGTAACTCTATTTCCTGGTGTGTAGTTGGCATTGCTGAAGAAGTAGGAGTCTAGTCTACCTAGACTAGAAGGCAGAAAATGTAGCTCAGGGATCCTAGTCAAGGAGATCCTGAGTTCCAGAACATAAGGGGAGAAGAAAGCTTAAAATTATGTTTAATCAGTCAAAGCATTTAATTTCTTTCTTCTAACAGAGGCAAAAGAAGAGCCTTAGGGCTGAAAGATGACAACATTACAGAATAAAGAAGGTGAGTCAAGAGTGAGCGAGGTTTGCTTTGCATTTCTCTCATTTTTTTCTTTCTCAGCCATTGATTATCAGGACACCCTTGCTAAAATAAGGGCAGCTCAGCTCACATGCATTTTGTGTCTACTGTGTTCAAATGACTATACTGTTAGATACTTTGAACGATTTAATATGACTTAGAAATAGTCATACTCAAGGAGCATATGATTTAGTAGGGAGAGAAAAGACATTTAAATATCTATAACATAAGGTTGAATGTGGTAAATGTCACGAGGGACGTGCAAAGCACTATAGAAGCTCAGAAGAAAGAGATTACTTTTACTTGGGAGGATCAGTGTAGTTTTTGTGGAGAAGGTGGCATAAGAGCTGGGCCTTGAATAGTTTGACTAAAGGGTAAGGCAGGAGGAATGCTGTAAGTAGAAACTTTCTGCCATCTCTAGTTTTATTTAAAAAATATTAAAAAAATTATTTTTTGTTAACCCAGTATTCCATAAAATTTTGTCCAAAGTTAAAATTAGCATATTAAAAATTTCACATTTGAATAATTCAGTTTCCCGCTTCTTTATGTTTATCTCCTTTGAATTATTCAGTGGTTCCCAAACCTGGCAGGATACCAGAAACATCTAGATAGCCTGATAAAATTACAGATTCCTGGGCCTCACTCCAGATTACTTTATCAAAATCTTAGGGTTGGAGAGGGGAAAGAGAGGCCCAGGAATCTGAATTTGTTAAAAGCTCTTCCAGATAAACCTGATACGGACAGTCAGTGGGCAATGTTTGGAAGCATCTGTGCTGGATTATATGGTTCGTAAATTCCATGTGATGATCAAATTTGTTTCAGAATGTGGGAAGGAACCAAGGAAAACCTTTGCCCCACCTACACAAAAATTGTGTAGACTGATGCCCTCTAGCCCTAACTCACTCAAGGTGGACACCCTGAGGATCAGTTCACCAGAGGTAGAGAGCAATCCAAGCCTGCCAAAGGCCAGGTTGGAGAAGAAGAATGAGAAAGCAACCACAGAGAATGGTCAAGGCAGTGACCAAGAGAAGAAAGGAAAGGATCAATACAACAAGCAACCAAAGAAGAAAGCAGAAAAGGTATTGGTAACATGGAAGGGCTCTAGTAGGGCAGTCCCTCTTTCTCCACTCTCCACCCAAACTAGACAAACAGAATCTTTTCACATTGAGGAAATTCATCTCAAAATTTCAGTTTTTTGTTCCTTTTGGGGGTTTCTGTTTTCTTCTCAAAGAGGTAAAAATTGCTTGGATGAAAGCACTTAGCAGGAAAAAAATGGGTCGAGGTCAGATGAAGGTGGGGGTAGAAGTGGACAGAGACTTTATAAATGTTTTCCTTTTCTATGACTCCTTTATTCCCAGTAGATCTGGGATAGCCTTTATGGAATTCTTAGATATGTTGATTTCATACTCTGTCTTATGAACTTCCTGCCTTGTCTAAAGGAGGCTTCCCTGACTGGTCATAGAGGACAGCTATGGAAAGATAAGCAGTTTTAGTCTCCTATGCTTGTCTCAGGAAACCCTGGTGGCATAGTGGTTAAGTGCTATGGCTGCTACCCAAGAGGTTGGCAGTTCAAATTGCCAGGCGCTCCTTGGAAACTATGGGGGCAGTTCTACTCTGTCCTATAGGGTCGCTATGAGTCGGAATCGACTTGACGGCAGTGCGTTTTTTTTTTTTTGGTTATGCTTGTCTCTACAGGAAAGAGGAAGTCTTACCAATGCAGAATTTGAAGAGATTGTCCAGATTGTGCTACGGAAGTCCCTACAGGAGTGCTTGGGTATGGCCTGTAGTGAGAGAAACAGGGTTTCAGTTGCACAAAGTGACTGTTATTTGAGGTGTAGAGTAAGCTTGATGGCTTTTCTCCTCACCTCCTGAGTAAGGAAATATTCCATGGAACTTTGAAATATTGAAAAAAATTTAACTTGTTATCAGTGGGAGTATAGGTAAACCACCTTAGATAAAGGATACAGTCATGTGCTTCAGAACACCCGTTTGGACAACACCTGACCCCATATATGTCTGTGGTCCCATAAGGTTATATAGTGTACCTTTCTATGCATAAAAAAACACTAAAGAAACACCTCCAGATACTCTATAACATTTTTAACATAATAATACATTAAAAATAATGTTTTGATGCATGTCGTAAAGTAGCACCCATTTGTTATTATGACCATTGTATGTACCTGGATTTTTATTATAATTGGCTTTACCAGCGTTGGTTCATAACTACGGGTTCATAACCTGGGAAGTGCCTGTATATAATATGATGTTTACACAACGTCCAAATCACACAATGTCCCATTTCACTGAATGTATTGTGGACATTAAGCGATGCATGACTGTATAGACTTTTAGAAAAGTTTGTATTACACTGATTTCAGAATTTAAATATAGTCTCACCCAGATTTTTAAACTGCAATTTAAATTCATTTCTATGTGTTTACAAACCCCTTAGAAATGATAAATTGTGTTTCCCACATTTGAAGAACTCAGTCTCCATTTACTTTTGTATATTTCTGTTTCCAGTACCATTTTAGCATATGCTCAGGGAATTGATTTTTAAAGAACTCTATAGTGTAGGCCCTGAGGCTTCTCTGTACAGTCATTGAGGCTAAGGAGAATCGCCTGACATTTTTAGTCATTCTCAGGTGTACTTGTACTCCGGCAGGAGTTTGAGGAACAATTGATACAAAATGCAGTACATATAATTTCCATTATGTATACAAAATAAAAGTAACACTACCTGACTATCCTGGAATGAGGCAGATCAGTCTGGAAAGGCTTGCAAAAAGATACAGATTTGTAATTTTTTCTGAGAATTTAGTCTGTGACAAGAGGCCAAAGGGTTTTTCCAGGCAAAGGGTGGGAGGCATTTTTTTTTCTCTTTTATTTATTGTGCTTTAGGTAAAAGTTTACAGCTCCAGTTAATTTCTCATACAAAAATTTATACACATATTATGTGACCCTAGTTGCAATCCCTATAATGTGACAGCACACTCTCCTGTCCACCCCAGGTTTCCTGTGTCCATTCAGTCAGCTCCTATCCCTTTCTGCCTTCTTATCCCCCCCTCCAAACAGGAGCTGCCCATTTATCCTCATGTATCTATTTGAACTAAGAAACGTACTCTTCACGAGTATTATTTTATGTTTTATAGTCAAGTCTAATCTTTGTCTGAGGAGTTGGGTTCAGTAATGCTTTTAGTTCTGGGTTAACAGAGAGTCTGGGGGCCATGACTTCTGGGGTTCCTCTAGTTCAGTCAGACCATTAAGTCTGGTCTTTTTATGTGCATTTGAGTTCTGCACCACACTTTTCTGCTGCTGTCAGGGACTCTCTGTTGTATTCCCTGTCAGGGTGGTCATTGCTGGGCACTATCTAGTTCTTCTGGTCTCAGACTGATGGATTCTCTGGTTTATGTGGCCCTTTTGTCTCTTGGGCTAATATTTTCCTTGTATCTTTGGTGTTCTGTTCTTCATTCTTCTTTGCTCCACATGGGTTGGAACTAATTGATGCATCTTAGATCGCTGCTCGTATGCTTTTAAGACTCCAGATGCCACTCACCAAAGTGGGGTGCAAAACATTTTCTTAATAAATTTTGTTATGCCAGTTGGCCCAGATGTCCCCCGAAACCATGGTTCCCAGAGGGTGGGAGACATTTTAGTAAAAGAGACAGTTAGGAAATAATGGAGCATTTGTTTTCTTTTATTGTTTCTTTGCTTATAATATTTTGTTTTGGGAGGGGTAGGATCTGGCCTTGGTTTGGCAGAAACAGCCTGTGCCCAGCCCATAGCATGTACCCAATCAGACAAGGAACCAGAGATTGCCTCTGTGACTGTGGATAATGATAATGCTGAGGGGTAAGTTTATCTCAATGAGGTGAGTTGATCACAGGGTAGATTTAACATTGGTGAATAGTGATCTGTCTATCTGTCTGTCTCTCTATCGATTTCTCTTAGCTCTGGAAACATGCCTGTTTAAGTTGGGAAAAATAGGCAAGTAAATGGCAAGTAGATGGATAATATGACCTCAGGAGGCTCTAGAGGGCCAAGGATTCTATTGTTCCCCTAACTTTTACTCGTGAGTTGTTTCAGAAGAAGCGTGCTGCAAAGTTCTCCTTTCTACCTTTGCATTAAAAACAATGACAACAACAACACACACAAAAACTCTTATTTTCAGAGAAAGGCTTATTGTACCTCATACTCCAGAGATTTCAGCATCTCAGGAAAATGGAGTTGTCCGTGAGATAAATGCATCTAAGCCAGGCCAGCCAGATCCCCCACCTTCTGAGAAGAAATTCGATAAACTCTCATTAAACAAAAGAAAGAAGGAAGCTCGTAAGTATGGTCAGGTATACTTTGTCATTTGGCTGACGGGAAAGTGGGGTACTCTGGGAAATTGGGGTAAGGGATAGCGGGAAGGCCAAGAATTTCCAGCTGAAGGCTTGAAACTATTAGGCTATGATTCTTCTTCCATCTTTCACTGGCCTATACTATCTATACAGTTTCTCTTTTTCGACTCCCCACCCTTTTGCCTTATCGTTCTAGGAAATGAAGAACTGGAGAAATTCCGAGGTGAACATGAGCACAGACAGAAAGACCAACCAAAGAAAACAGTTCAGAATCATTCTCAGATCAGGGACCAGCAAAAAAGAGAGGGAGGTGGTTTTGGTGAGTTTGGCTATGGTTTGGAAAACCCCTGTGGGCTTGAAAATTGGAGATGGAAGAGAGAAGGGAAGCTGTGTGGGGGCACTGGATCAGCTTAGAGGATGTGGGGATACAGAGAAGTGTGGGGATTTGGAAGGTAACGGATAAAAAGAATGCTTAGCCTGTGAGCAGTGACTGAGGGTAAATAATTGATTGAGAAATGACAGACTTAGACCTGGGTCTTTTGGAAGAAGGTGAGCCTGTTGACCCCAAAGCCACAACTTGATGATTTAGTGACAAGTAAATCAGTTGTTATTTAGATAAGAACTCTGGTTGTTGTATACAAAAGAAATGCTGGTTAGCCCTTTAAAAGAACTTTTTGAAAGTGACAGAGAACCAGGTACTATGGGGAAAGAGGCCAGACAACCTTTTTATTAAAAGTACTGTCAGTACTAGAAAAACTCCTTTGTGCCTTGATGGGAGGTGAGATGATAGCTTGGTATAGGAGAAACATTGGGATGTGAAACCTGGGTCCTGAGTCCAGCTCTGTCACCAATGGATGATTTTCTTCAAGTCCATTATCTTCTCTGAGCCTTGGTTTTCCATTTTTAAGTCAGAGATTGGACTAGTTGATCTCTAAGGTCTCTGGGCCTGTGTGATTTGTTGGTGGGCAGAGGTTTATATTAATTTTAGTTATATTATAGAAGGAAGAGCATATTTTTGAGTCTTTCAGTTTTTTCCTGTCACAGGTCAATGTCTAGTCTGGGTCCAGTGTTCTTCCCCAAACTGTGAGAAATGGAGGCGGCTGCATAGGAATATTGACCCCTCTGCTCTTCCAGATAATTGGTCCTGTGACCAGAATACAGGTAGAATGGAGTGGAAATTTTTTTTCTTCCAGATTTTATTGTTCTTCTCCTTTCTTTCTCTGCATGTATCCTTTAGATTAAATATGACATAGGTGTCATTATCACACAAGTGGTCCTTGTAGTGCTTGGAAGAGAGGAAGGGGTCTTCGTATCATGTCAAGATGAATCTGGGTGCAGTGAGCTGGAGGAAGACATCCTGCAGAGTTACGTTATAGGGGAAGGCCTGGAATCTTAAACTTATGTTTTGAGTGAATTCCATTTTCTTCAGCCCTGGTCTGACCCTGTTGATCCTCATTAGATTATTGACATTGGGCTGGTGGATAGGGAGGGTAATGGGCTATATGGGGGAAAGCAGATGAGAGTGATCCAGTGAGCTTAGAATTCTAGAATGAAACTTTATTAGAAAGGATTATGGCAATGTAGTCCAGCTCAATTATTTCATAGATGAGGAAGCAGTCTCATAGAAGTTACTGTCATGGTGTTAGTTAGAGGGGAGCAGAGCCAGACAGAGTGCGATAAGAGCAGATGTTTGTAATCACTTTCCATAGAGTATACGGAGGCAGCACTTCTACTTCTCTTGGCTCTAGCTGCACTTTCCCTCTGGATCTTTATTCTTCCTCCTCCATGCCCTTCTCCCAGATGCTCTTTTGGTCCCATCTCTTGCCTCTCCCCAGCCCTCATCTGTATTTTCACTTGATGAGCCTCTTCTCTTCCCTTCATTCCATCTCTTTTTTGGCAGATTTGGAGTATAATAGCTGTGATATTCCTGAGGAGACCTGGACAGGTCATGAGAGTGATGTGGCTTATGCCTCCTACATCCCAGGATCCATCATCTGGGCCAAGCAATATGGTTACCCCTGGTAGGTCACCATGAACTAGTCCGAGCATTCTTCATGAACCTGGGAATGGTAGATTCAAGGAGGAAGGGGAGGAAATGGAAAGTGTTTATAATGGGGATGGCACTTGTCTTAGAAAGAGCATGGGGTGAGGGAGAAGATAAAAGTACTGAGCTTGGAGGCTTTGAAAGAGCATATTTTCTAGAGTTTGTAGGGTGGAGGTGGTATCTCTATATAAACAAGAGTCTGACAGTAGGTAGAAAGGGGAGGGTAGATTTAGGGCATTTTTTAACATTGGATGTGAGAGCCATACAAAGTAAAGAAAACAAGGAAGGGTAGGACAGTTTCTTCTTTGGAATTGTCCCTAGTCAGAAGATTTTGTTCTCAGGACTGAGGGAAGGTGTGGAAGGGTGAGGTATGTTTACTAGGAAGATTCTGAGCTTTTTTGTATGTGCATGGAAGTCATTTCAGTCATTTGGTAGCAGCCACTGGAGAGGGCTGAGAGGGGGTCTATCTTTGGGATCTTTTGTTTGAAAAACATATTGCCCTTTTCTGTACATATATATTGATGAGTTTTTGTTTTGCTCATTCAACCCCTTCTCTTTCTTCCCATGCACCATCCACCTTCTCCAGGTGGCCAGGCATGGTAGAATCTGATCCTGACCTGGGGGAATATTTTCTTTTTGCTTCTCATCTTGATTCTCTGCCGGTGAGTTTCCTCTCACTTAACAGTTCATCTCCCTTATGAAGCAAGAAGTTCGGGGGAGGCAGGTGCTCAGGCCAAAGTAACGAACAAATCCATTCTAACAGATGGACAGAGTTACAAACATAGATACAGCCTGCAGACATAAGCAGAAACAGACACTGAACTAGAGTAACAAATACAGACATAAGTATTCACACATAGAAACAAACTTGTATCTAATTAAGTGTTCATTACTAGGACATTTATGATTTTGATAAATATACCTTGACTATGATTCCTGAAGTCAGAGTGGAAGAACAATGGAATGAGGTAGGGTCGGTGAGTCAGGCTTAAGGGAGCAGATGAGGCCAGGTATCTCCTTCACTGTGAATTCTCAGTTCTTCCCCTGCTTTTTCTGGCTAGAAGGCCAAAGCACGGGGAAGGACAGGAGGCCCTTACAGAACCATCTTTTATTTCAGTCTAAGTACCACGTGACATTTTTTGGAGAAACAGTTTCTCGTGCTTGGATCCCAGTCAACATGCTAAAGAACTTTCAGGAGCTGTCCCTGGAGCTAGCTGGAGTGGTAAGCAACCTTCCGGAATCAGTCATGATACAGGGAACCTGAAAACTAAACCTTCCCTTTTTTTATACCTGATTTTCTCCCAGGGGAAGCTGTGTTGGGAGAAAGTCCACTGTCTGACCAAGTGTGACAAGGGTGACGTTATTCATGAGGGGCTCTTCTTTCTACCGGGATTGCAGCAGGGTATTGCTTTTTCTCAGTCTCCTTCCCTGCCTACACAGAGGGAGCCTTCTTGAAAACCCTGGTTTTAGCCAAAGCCCGTGTGGCAGAAATGAGATCATAGGTTAACTCAGTTTCTCAATCACAGCACTATTGACATTTTGGGCCCACATTGTGACAACCAAAAGAAGTGTCTCCAAATACTGCCAAATGCATCTAGGGAGCAAACCTGCCCTTGCTGAGAACCACTGGATTAGCTAAATCACGTATCCTCCCAGTAGTCACTTTGGGTTACAAATGAGCAGAGGCCCAGCAGCTCAGGCAGTAGATATATCAGGCATCCGGATCTAAACAATCTTCTGAGAAGCTTGAAAGCGAAATCACTTGAACTTCTTTCATCTTGTCTTTTCAAATTTCCATGGGATTCCTTTTAGAGAGGATACCAAAATATTGGTTGAAATGTTGCAGGGAGGATGTTTCTGACCCCAAAAGATTAAGAATGGGAGTATCATATTATTACCAGAAACTGGAAATAAATGTAGTTAAAGACAATGTATGGTGAGTAGCAGTGTACTGGGGTCACCTCCCTAATTTTTATTACTGACTTTAATCTTCAGGTCAGTATTTATCATTGACTCTTATCTTCCATTTCAGAAAAAGTGCAGGAACAAGGACTGCAGACAGAAACTGGGGGCAGCCCTAATGATGGCTCAAGCGGCAGAACAGATCAGCATTCAGGTGGGAGAGTGTTCAGACCTACATACCCTTTCCTCTCTGGGACTTGTAACACAAAACAAACCATACATGTCACACTGCAGAAAACCAGGTTGTCCTTCCCCATTATAGTCTTAGAACTACTCTTTTCTTCCCAGGCCAGATTCCCTTGACTCCTTTAATCATCCATTCCTTTCCCTGCCTTTTGACAAGTGGGGCCCTCTGTCAGCTCAGATAGAGACAGCTTGTGGTAGGGACCATTCTACCTCCCTGTTTAGCTCTGAGTCTCAGATACTCTTAAGTCCTAACCTCTGTTTTCTGCACAGTCAGTTTTTACCCTCAAACTCTGCCTTTGGGAATGGGGCAGGGTGGAAAATGACAAACTGAATTTCTCCTTCCCACTTATTTATTGAATTATAAATGAAATAAATTGGAAAAAGATATTATAATTATCTAATCTCCATGAAAATCCAGATAAGCCTAACGTGAAATTCCAAGTGAAAATGGTATAGAAAATGAAAATAAAAATCTTCATTATTAAAATCTAGAAGGCAGGACAAAAATAACCCTTGGGAGTATAGTGGACTACATTTCCCAAGGTAGATGATGCTTTCGTTTCTTGGTTTCAACAGGAGCGGGTTAACTTATTTGGTTTCCGCAGCCGGTACAACAGATTTGACAGTACTGGGGAAGGAAAAGGTAGGATAACTGGATGACCATTACAGGGTGAGGAGTGGAGAGGGAGAGAAGGGATCCCTTCATGAGGGCAGCAATTGAAGCTTTTCTTTGTTTTATATCCACCGATATCAGCCTAGTTCTGGATTCTGTAGGAGGCGTTCTGTGAATGTCATTGACCAAGTATCTCGGATGGATGAATGCACGGAGAGAAGAATAAACAAAAGGGGGTGGGGAGGGAGGGTGCATGTTGGATACTGGTGGACTTTGAAAGGGTGGAACCATGATAATCTGGGATCATGTTTTATGAAGAAAATACCACTGACATGAAGGGTGGAGTGAAAATACTGATTCTCTGGGATCAGCTTCATTAATTCACCTACTGTTTTATTGGATAAGTTATTTACCCTTACCTTCTTTTTTCTGTTCTAGACTTAATGCTTTCTGCGCCTAACAGCCCAGATTCCTGCTTGGAGAAAGAAGAGGAAGTGGAGTCAGAGATGGAAGAGGAGGAAGAAAACAAAGTAAGATTTACCTTAACTGTTGGTTTAAATAAAGATCTTGGGGTTTCCTTTTAGGAGATTCCTATAGGGCATCTGGTTATGTAGATTTAATTTTCCAAGGACTCATCCTGTCCGTGTCTCAAGGTAGCCCAGATTGACTGGTGTTATCTCTTACAGGTCTCTTCCTCAATTGTTCTAATTTCTCACATCTCTATAAACTTCTTTCTTGATGATAATCTCAGTTCTAAATGTATTTTTTTTTTTGGTTCTTAAAGGAGCAACTTCAGAGATTAGCAGGTTGCGTCCCTTCACTCTCCCTTTTTCCCTATGAGGCCACTTAGGATATTTATTCACTTGTTTCCTCAGCTTCTCTCTTCCAAGCATATGAAATATAGATTTTTACATTATCTTTTAATATGTTTATTGTGGTAAATATGTAACAAATCATTTGCCTTTTCAATGTTCTTCATGTGTATAATTCAGTGACATTAGTTATGTTTATCATGTTGGTTGACCATTATCATCATTACTCACTTCCAAATTGCCCTACCACTCTTAACAGAAGCTCTGTGTCCGCTGAGCAGTGAGTCCCTCTTTTCCCCTCCCTCTCACCAGCCCTTGGTAATTTCCAGTGGTTACTGATAGACTTTGGTTTCTATACTCTTGCTTATAAGATATTTGATGTAAGTAAAACCATACAATATTTGTCCCTTTGTGACTGATTTATTTCACTCAGCATAATGTTTTCATTCAAGTTGTAACATGTATCAGGACTTCATTTCTCTTTATGATTAAGTAGTATTCAATTGTATGTATGTACCACATTTTATTTATTCATTCATCTGTTGATGAACATTTAGGCTGTTTCCACCTTTTGGCTATTGCAGATAATGCTGCATTGAATATTGGTGTACAAGTGTCTGTTTGCATTTCTTTTTTAAATTCTTTTGGGTATATACTCAGGAGTGGAATTGCTAGATCATATGGGAACTGTATGTTTAACTTTTTGAGGAAGTGCTAAACTTTTTTCAACAGTGGTTGTACCATTTCACAATCCCACCAGCAATGGATGAGGGGTCCGATTTCTCAGCATCACCGACAACTGTTACTTTCTGAATTTCTAATCTTAGACGTTTTAGTGGGTATGAAATGATATCTCATTGTGGTTTTGATTTGCATCTCCCTAATGGAAATTTCAGGGCCCTGGTGGTGCAGTGGTTAAGAGGTAGAACTGCTAGCCAAAAGGTTGGCAGTTCGAATCCGCCAGCCGCTCCTTGGAAACCCTATGCGGCAGTTCTACTCTGTCCTATAGGGTTGCTATGAGTCAAAATCGACTCGACAGTAATGGGTTTTTTTGGTTTAATGGAGATTTCGGAGCCTTGGTGGCGAAGCAGTTAACAGCTCAGGCTGCTAACCAAAAGGTCAGAAGTTCGAATCTACCAGCTGCTCCTTGGAAACCATACGGGGCAGTTCTCCTCTGTCCTATAGGGTCGCTATGAGTCAGAATCCACTTGATGACAATGGAAGAAGAAGAAGAATGGAGATTTCAGGAGGTAGCATATGATCAAGGATCGATGGTCTTGACGGAAGCAGTCCAAGCTGCGCTGAAGGCATTGGTGAAAAACAAGGCTCCAGTAATTGATGGAATACCAGTTGCAATGTTCCAATAAATGGATGCAATGTTGAAAACGCTCACTTGTCTATGCCAAGAAATTTGGAAGACAGCTGCCTGGCCAATCAACTGGAAGAGATGCATATTTGTGCCCATTCCAAAGAAAGGTGATCCAACAGAATGGAGAAATTATCATAAATATCACACACAAGTAAAATTTTGCTGAAGATAATTAAAAAACGGTTGTAGCAGTGCATCGAAGGGAACTGCCAGAAATTCAGGCTGGATTCAGAAGAGGACTTGGCACGAGGGATATCATTCATTGCTGACGTCAGATGGATCTTGGCTGAAAGCAGGGAATACCAGAAAGATGTTTACCTGTGTTTTTTTGACTATGCAAAAGCATTTGACTGTGTGGATCATGACAAATTATGGGTAACATTGAGAAGAATGGGAATTCCAGAACACTTAATTGTGCTCATGAGGAACCTTTACATAGATCAAGAGGCAGTCCTTCGAACAGAACAAGGGGATACTGAGTGGTTTAAAATCAGGAAAGGCGTGCTTCAGGTGTGTATCCTTTCACCGTATTTATTCAATCTGTATGCTGAGCAGATAATCTGAGAAGCTAGAATGTACGAAGAACATGGCATCAAGATTGGAGGAAGGCTCATTAACAACCTGTGATATGCGAATGACACAACCTTGCTTGCTGAAAGCCAAGAGGCCTTGAAGCACTTGCTGATGAAGATCAAAGACTACACCTTTCAGTATGGATTACACCTCAACATAAAGAAAACAAAAATCCTCACGACTGGACCAATAAGCAACACTATGATAAACAGAAAATATTGAAGTTGTCAGGGATTTCATTTTACTTGTATCCACATGGAAACAGCAGTCAAGAAATCAAACAACATATTGTATTGGACAGATATGCTGCAAAAGTCCTCTTTAAAGTGTTAAAAAGCAAAGATGTCACTTTGAGGATTAAGGTACACCTGACCCAAGCTGGTATTTTCAGTCGCCTCATATGCATGTGAAAGCTGGGCAATGAATAATGAAGACTGAAGAAGAATCGATGCCTTTGAATTATGGTGTAGGCGAAGAATATTGAATATACCATAGACTTCCAGAAGAACAAACAAATCTGTCTCGGAAGAAGTACAGCTAGAATGCTCCTTAGAAATGTGATTGTGAGGATGACGCAGGACCAGACAGTGTTTTGTTCTACTGTACATAGGGTCACTATGAGTCAGAACTAACACGACAGTACCTAACAACAACAACAACAACATATACATATTTTGAATATTAAACACTTGTGAGATATATGGTTCCCAAAAACTTACCCCCAAGCTTTAGGTTGTCTCTTCACTTTGCTGATAAAATCCTTTTTTAAAAGCAATTTATTTTATTTTATGTTGTTGCTGTTGAGAATGCACACAGCAGACCATAACCAATTCGACAATTTTTACGTGAACAATTCAGTGACATTGAATAAACTCTTCAAGTTGTGCAGTCCTTCTCATCTTCCTTTTCTGAATTGTTTCTCCTCCATTAAAATAAAATCACTGCCTCCTAAGTTTCCTGTCTAATCTTAAAGTACCAATCTTTTTTTTTTTTTTTAATATCGGATGGTGTTTGTTACAACCTTCTCATGATTCAGCTTTTATGATTACCTTTTGTTGTTGTTAGTGCTGTCAAGTCTATTTTCGACTCATAGTGACCCCATTGACAGAACTCCTCCATAGGGTTTTCTCGGTTGTAATATTTATGGAAGCAGATCTCCAGGCCTTCCTCCACGGAGCCACTGAGTGGGTTTGAACTGCCAATCTTTCCATTAGCAGCTGAGCACTTAACCATGGTGCCACTGGGCTCCTAGTTGATAAAGTTCTTTGATGAGCAGAAATTTTTAATTTTGATGAGGTGCCATTTATCTATTTTATCTTTTGTGGCATGTGCTTTTTTTTTTTAAATAACTTTTATTGTGCTTTAAGTGAAAGTTTACAAATCAAGTCAGGCTCTCACACAAAAATGCATATACACCTTGCTACACACTCCCAATTACTCTCCCCCTAATGAGACAGCCTGCTCTCTCCCTCCACTCTCTCTTTTCGTGTCCTTTTCGCCAGCTTCTAACCTCCTCCACCCTCTCATCTCCCCTCCAGGCAGGAGATGCCAACATAGTCTCAAGTGTCCACCTGATCCAAGAAGCTCACTCCTCACCAGAATCCCTCTCCAACCCATTGTCCAGACCAATCCATGTCTGAAGAGTTGGTTTTGGGAGTGGTTCCTGTCCTGGGCCAACAGAAGGTCTGGGGGCCATGACTACTGGGGTCCTTCCAGTCTCAGTCAGACCATTAAGTCCGGTCTTATGAGAATTTGGGGTCTGCATCCCACTGCTCTCCTGCTTCCTCAGGGGTACTCTATTGTGTTCCCTGTCAGGGCAGTCATCGGTTGTAGCCGGGCACCATCTAGTTCTTCTGGTCTCAGGATGGTGTAGTCTCTGGTTCATGTGGCCCTTTCTGTCTCCTGGGCTCGTAATCACCTTGTGTCCTTGGTGTTCTTCATTCTTCTTTGATCCAGGTGGCTGGAGACCAATTGATGCATCTTAGATGGCTGCTTGTTGCATGTGCTTTTGATGTCATATCTATGAACCCACTGTTAAAAACTAGGTCCTGAAGTATTACCCCTGTGTTTTCTTCTAAGAGTTTTATGACTTCATTGTTACATTTAGGTCTTTGATCCACTTTGAATTAGTTTTTGTATATGGTATGAGGTCTGGGTTCAGGTTCACCTTTTGCATGTGGAAATCCAGGTGTCCCAGCACCATTTATTAAAGAGACTATTCTTTACCCATTGGATGGACTTAGTACCCATATCAGAAATGAATTGACTGTAGATGTGTGGGTTTGTTTCTGAACTGTCAATTCTATTCCATTGGGCTATGTGCCTGTCAATGTGCTAGTACCAGATTGTTTTGATTATTGTAGCTTTGTAATATGTTTTGGATTTAGGAAGTGTGAATCCTCTTGCTTTGTTGTTGTTTGGCAAGATTGCTTTGGCTATTTGTGGTCTCATGCTGTTCCATATGAATTTGAGAGTTGGCTTTCCCATTTTTGCAAAGAAGGCTGTTGGGATTTTGAGGGGAATGACATTGAATCTATAGATTGCTTTGGGTAGTGTTGACATCTTAACAATATTGAGTCTTTTGATTCATGAGCACGGAATGCCCTTCCATTTATTTAGGTCTTTCATTTCTTTCAGTAATATTTTATAGTTTTCGTTATACAAATATTTCACTTCCTTAGTTAAATTTATTCCTAGGTATTTTATTCTTTTATTGTAAATGGAATTGTTTCCTTAATTTCCTTTTCAGATTGCTCATTGCTGATGCATAGAAGCCTGACTGATTTTTGAGTGTTGATCTTTGCTGAATTTATTTATTAACTCTAGTAGTATTCTTGTGGATTCTTTGGGATTATCTATATATAGGATCATGTCATCTTCAAAAAGGGATAATTTTATTCTTCCTTCCCAATTTGGATACCTTGTAGTTCTTTACCTTACTTAATTGCTCTAGCTCAAGCTTCCAGTATCATACTAAATAGCAGTGGCAACAGTAGGCGTCCTTGTCTTGTTCCTGATCTTAAGGGGAAAGCTCTCATCTTTCTCCGTTGAGTATGATGTTATCTGTGTATCTTTAAATTTACTAATTTTTACTATGCTTGTGGCCTAGTTTTTATTTGCTGCCCTTGTGTGTAAACCCTTGCATTGACTACTATTAAATGTAAAGGGAAGATGATCACATACCTTCCTCTTTGTTGCTATCGCCTTAAACAGTATCAGGTTCACAGAACCTAATTTGACTCTTCTAAGTCCAGGCATCTTTTTGTAGCATCCCACTCTATTAAAATTATATGACTTAATTTTTAACTTTCTTATTTCCTCTCTTATTCTCAGGATCCAACTTTGCATGGTCCCAAGCCAGCCAAAATACAGAAAAAAAAACCCAAACCAAGAGGTAAGCAAGCCAGCTGAGAGTGGGCCAGGTATACTGTTCAGGCAGGGCAGAAGCAGTGAGTGTAAGGGACTGCAGGTGGCCTGACCCTCTCAATTCTCTCAGTTCCAGAACTGGAGATAACAGGCAGATGTAACTGGTAGTGTCATCTGGGGAAACTATAGGTTTTCTGGGTATCGAATTGTAAAATCTTAGGTTGAAGATGGAATGTTTTAAATTCTTAGCCAAGAAGGATGACTTCCTGGAGAAGGCAGCCTCTGAGAAGTATAAGGAGAGAAATATCCAGGAAAAAAGCACAGTCAGGAAAAAAAAGGGGATGAAAATGCTGACTAGATTGAGAATGAGAAGAAGATGTGGTGAGGGCAGAGACTTAAATGTGGGGAGGCCATAGACCCTTGCCAAGCTGTCTTTTAGAGAAAAATAAACAAATTTCCTCCATGGTTGGGGTGGGGGGTAATACAGGCCTAGCAGATGGACGATTTGGGACCCTGCAAAAGAAGACAAAGAGATCTCTGGGAGATGAATCCACAGCTCCTCCTGTGCTCATAATGGCAAGGAAAGAAGGCCAAGGGAATTCAGATCCTCACCAACCAAGTAAGGATCAAGGCCTGGGAAAAACTATGGGGTAAACAAGGTTCATATCCCTTGGTCATTTTTTAAAAAAACATTTCTGTAGCTTTTATTACTTTAAAGAAAGAACAAAAATTAAAAAGCATTTCTCAGACTGTAGTACACAGAACACACTATAAACTTAATAGTTATTGATTTGATTAACTCCAGACACAGATGAATGGTAGGGAGGAGGGAACTAACATTTGAGTATTGCCACGGGCTACATAGGTACCTCC
Organism: Loxodonta africana; assembly: GCF_030014295.1. NCBI lineage: Eukaryota > Metazoa > Chordata > Mammalia > Proboscidea > Elephantidae > Loxodonta > Loxodonta africana. The sequence continues at coordinate 87,949,562 of NC_087353.1, read as the reverse complement.
ATGCATGTTTCGTTTAGTTTTTTTAATATTTATGGCTGGTTGTTTGCCATTTTAGAGATAAGGAAACTGAGTCTCAAAGGGTCTAAAATTTCTTCAAGACCCATGTCTAGCATATGGCTGACCCATGGCTTGAATTCAGGTCTTTCTGACTCCAAAGTCCACATTCTTTTTACTGAGTTAGGTCATATTTTCCAGAAGTTCCTTGGAAATAGGAATCTTGGAGTTTCACTTGTGCAGAGATGAGGATAGACTCACTTAATAGGACTCTCAATTTTGTCACCTTTTCATATAGGCTCTAAGAAAAAATTTAAAGCTCCCCAAAGCAAGTCTTTGGTAACCAGCTTGTCTAAAGAAAGAGAAGCTAGAATGGTGCCCAAGGGCCTGGCCCCACCCACTCCTAGTGAGGTCCACCCCATGGTGGAGAAAGAAGGTCCTGGGTACATGGAACCACTGCTTCGGGATGCTGGAAGTGTCCTTCCTGAAGATGAAGCTTCCAGTGACCTGGACCTGGAGCAACTCCTGGAAGATATTGGACATGAGCCTGAGCTGAGAGAGCAGTCACAGTGTAGAGGTGAAGAAGAGGACTTCACCATGACCTTATTTGAGGAATAACTGAGTGACCTTGCCCTTCTTTCTGTTCTCTCCCGCCCCTTGCCTAGAGTGCAGGAGGGAGAGCCTCTCAGTGGGGTCCCTGAGAAGTTTAGTGGTGTTAATTGGCTACAAAGTTAAAGTCAGAGTTGTATAGTTCATGTATTAATAAAACAGGTTACTGCTTTAGTTGGCCTCATTTGTCTCTAACCACATCCTTCCGTTTTGCTTCTTTGCCTCCTCCTCAGGGTCACTGTGGCACATCACTGTTTTTGGTGGGAGACTGACCTACACAATATAGGAGGAATCTGGGGGAAGGCAATGACACCCGAGTCCTGGAAGAACATTAAGAAGGGTATGCTGGGTTCAAATCCTGGCTCAGCAACTTAGAAGCTATATGGTCTTAGGAAATTACTTTAACCATTCTTGTTCTTAGTTTTCATGCCTCAAAATGAATACATCACCTACTTAGAGGGTTGTTGAGATGTTTAAGTGATGTCATACACGTAAAGCAATTAACACCATACATGCTAGTTGTTATTGTAAGGGAAGTAGCATGGTTGGATTAGGGGTACAGACCTGGGGTTCTGGACTGGCTACCAGTATTTGGAATTTATTGTTCTCTGGCCTGAGACAGTCACTGAAAAAAAGTACTAGAGGAGGGGTCTTGGGTGTGGTATCTATTATAATTTTGCTGGGAGGGACAGAAGTTGAAGGTGATGTCAGTTTTCTCCTTAGATGCATTCGGACAAATTAACTGTGTACTTTTATTTTTATGGACAAGGGTGAGGAAGTTGAAGAGGGAATTGTAGTACATTGCTGTGTTTCTCTGGGATCCCTGGTGCCTTTTAACACCTGCTGACTTCTGAGGCACCTGAGTCTGGTCTTGGTTATTACTGGAAGCTGTGATCTCTCTGCATAGCTTACTCGAAGGAGGTTGTCATTCAGTCTTGGTTCAGGTGAGAGGACTGTCACACTCATTTGGCCTTTAAGACAGTGTAAAGGGTCTCTGCCTGGAGGCTCCCATGGTGAGGTTGGCAGGGAGGTGCTTCTGGGGAGGTCGGACTGGAGAGGACAAGGGAGGCATAGACGATGCCGTTGTCCTGGGCAAGTCCCAAAAAAAGAAAGCTGTTAGACAGTGGGGCAGAGCTGTCCCCGTCTTAAGCCAGAGATTCCACAACCTGAGCACTGGGCTGCTGCTACAGTCTGTCTACTCCAAACCCATCTTCCCCAAGCTTCCTTTTAATTCCTCCAGGCCCTCATCTGAGCTGCTTACCTTGTGGTCCAGCTTGGGATCTGTATCTTGTCCTTGGGAAGAATCAAGGTATGCTAGATTCAGGTGGGTAACAGCCAGGGTAGAGAAATGGGAAGAAGGTTTCAGAAGTAAGGTCATCTGTTAGGTCAGGCTCAGAGGTCATTTGAGATGGATGGGGTGAGGAATGGGAGAAAGAAGAATACTGAGATGGGGGCACATATATATGAAGGTAGGGAGTGTTTGGAGAATAGTAAGGGTCAAGGGTGGGAATTAGGAAAAGATGGTGGTAAGGACTTACCTTTACTCCCAATATTCTCATATTTCTCCTCAGTGTTTTGGAAGGGCTCCCTGATTGGAACGAGAGGGTTGGAAATGTATTAGAGGCTGCACAGAAAAGAGTTAAAGCATACCTCAGGGGCTAGTTCCTTTTGTGGGGTGCTCTCCAAACTGCCCTGAAATACTCAGGAGGTTTTAGGCTCTCAGAGGAAGCTGTCTGGAGAGGAGCTGAGGCCCTTTGTGGTATAGTACTGTAGGGGTCCCTGAGTGCTGGCTGAAGATTCGAGGGAAGCTGCTTTTATCAGAGAGGGACACAAAGAGGAGAAATAGGAAGGGTCAGCTCCTGTTTTCTCTGTTGGCACTGCCTTGGCTAAAACTGGGAGCAATAAAAATCAGTTAAGCTTGTTTCATGTCCTCTGGGCAGGTGCTCAGGACTTGGTCCCTGGAGGAGGCTCCCAGGGAAGGCCACTGAAGGAAGGGTACCTGGCAATAGAGGGGGAAGGAGAGAGAGAGGAAGGAGGAAGGCTGTGAGAAGGAAAATTTTGGTGATGGAAAGAAAGGACAGGAGAAAAGGAAAGAGAGATTTGAGGTTCAAGAGAAAGTGTGCCAAGGAAAGGAAGGAAGAGCTAGGGCTGGTACAGAAGAGGGAGGTCAAGGCTAGGAAGTGAAGGAGACAGGGAGAGGAGCAGAAGGTGGAAGAATCCTTCAGGCCCTTTTCTGTATTTCATCAAGGGAAAAGGAAAAATTGGACAAAGAGCAAGAAAGAAGAGGAAAAATATGGAAAAGTAGATGTGTTAGGGAAGATGGTGTTCAAAGATGAGAGAACATAGGATGGACAAAAGGAAAAGTTTAGAAATGGGGAGGAAAGAGGATACAAGAGGAAAAAGGGGAGACATTCTAGAAAAGGGAATCTGAAAGTTATGCTGGCACCCTTAGATCTATTGTTCTTGTTTTGCAGAAATAGGAGACGGAGTCTCAGGAAGTTAAGAGCATGACTCCTTAGAGGACAGATGAGGACATGGATTGGGAAATTTGGAGGATGAGAAGGGCTGTGTTGTTTCCAAACAGGAAGTTTCCTTGTAAGAATAGTTCATGTTGTGTTCTTACGAGGAAACTTCCTGTTTCCCAAACCAGTGGTCCCCCCTTGGGAAGACAAGCACTCACCTGGCAGGGGTTTTGGCTTTAGTCTGTCGACCTGTTGGAACCAAAATAGTCAATGTGGCTGTACCTCCAGGGAGACCAGCATTTCTCCATCCTGCCTGTCCCTGCTTCTTCATGCTCTGCGAGGCAGTCCTTCCAGAGATCAGTTATGTTAATAAGGCAGGACTCAGTCTATAGGGTTAGTTTGTATTTTGAGTCAATTTCTTTTGGATATAAAAGAGAGAAGTGAGCAGAGAGGAGGGGGACCTCATACCACCGCTAAAGAAGTGCTGGGAGTGAAGTGTGTCCTTTGGGGTCCCTGTGCTGAGAAGCTCCTAGACTAGGGGAAGATTGATGACAAAGATCTTCCCCCAGAACTGACAGAGAGAAAGAAAGCCTTCCCCTGGAGCGGGCACCTTGAATTCAGACTTTTAGCCTCCTAGGCTGCGAGAGAATAGATTTCTGTTTGTTAAAGCCATCCACTTGTGGTGTTTCTGTTATAACAGAGCTAGATGACTAAGGCAATAGCCAATGCCTCTATCCCTGCCCTCTCTCTTGAGCTCTAAATGCATGTATTCCGGTTTCTGCTGGGTATCTCTACCCTGATCCTACACTGGTATCTCAAACATAACATATCCCAAACTCAGCTAATCATCTTTTCCCTGCAAAGATGGTCTTCCTCCTGTTCTCTATTTTACTCAGTGATTACATCATAACTTTATTTACCCTGGAAACGCTGGTGGCATAGTGGTTAAGAGTTCGGCTGCTAAGTAAAAGGTTGGCAGTTTGAATGCACCAGGTGCTCTTGGAAACCCCATGGGGCAGTTCTACTCTGTCCTATAGGGTTGCTATGAGTCAGAATTGACTCAATGGCAATGGGTTTTTATGTGTGTGTGTGTGTTTTATTTACCCCAAGTTGAAAACATGGGACTTATTCCTACCTTCTCAAACCTACATCAATCACCAAGTCTTAGTGGTTTTGCTGTTAAATATTTCCAGGAGCTTGCCCTTTCCCTCCATCTGCTGCCATTGTATTAGATGATCCCAGTCTTGGCCTTCAGAATAGTGGATCCACAACATGAAGCTGAGGTTGTCACTTCACCAATTCACGCTGCCCCTGGGATCAGAGGCTCTTGGGTGTGATTTACAATGTCGTCTTCCATTGTCCTTTCCCTCTTTTCTCATCTCTTGCCTCCTCCACTGATACTGAGATACTTTACTGTTCCTGAAATAGTTTCTTTTGCCTCGAAGGACAGTGACCTCTCTACTATTTTCCCCATTCACCTGGCTAATTCCTTTTTACTCTTGGTGATTTTTCCCATGTGTCACTTCTTCTGGGAAGCCCTCCCTGACTACCACATCTCCTTCCTCCCAACCTTATTAAGTATTATCATATAGCTCTTTCCATATGAGGCAATTAGGCCTTGTCTTGGCTGTTCTTACCCCTTACCCCGCAGACCTCTATCCTCAGACTGGGTTCTTTAAAGGCTGTGTCAGTGCGGTACTTTGTTTCTCCAGTTACAAGCCAGGCCCAGGAGAGAGGCTCTCAAGCAGTGCTTGCTGAGCTGAGCCAATTCCCTGTCCATTCTGCTCTCTCCTTATTTTTCCAGGGCAGACCCTCATCGCCCCATGAACCAAAGGGTGAGGATTGATGGGAAATAATCATGTCAAGACAGAAGAACTGGAAAATGATCACATTGTGTGGACAGGGATAGGTTTGGGGCAGTGCTTCTTGAACATGTTAAAAATGCAGATTCCCTCTATTTGCAGAAAAAGAAACAGGATCCATACCTCACACCATATGCAAAAACTAGCTCAAAATGGATCAAAGAACCTAAATGTTAAAACTAAAACTATAAAGTTCCTGGAAGATAATAGGGAAAAAATCTAGGGGTCCTAATTTTTAGCACAAATGCACTATCAAACACAACTAAGAATGCACGAACAACAGAAGATAAACTAGATAACTGGAACCTCCTAAACATTTAATACTTGTGCTCATCAAAAGACTTTACTAAAAGAGTAAATAGAGAACCTACAGGCTAGGAAAAAATTTTTTTGGTAATGACATATCTGGCAAGGGTCTAATCTCTAAAATATATAGAAAACTTCAACAACTCAAAACAAAAAGACAAACAATCCAATCAAAAAATGGGCAAAGGACATGAACAAACACTTCACCAAAAAGGACCTTCAGGTGGCTAACAAACACATGAAGAGATGCTCGTGATCATTAGCCATTAGAGAGATGCAAATCAAAACTACAATGAGATTATCATCTCACCCCCCACAAAAATGGCACTGATCTAAAAAAAAAAAAGGAAATGCTGGTGAGGCTCTGGGTACATTGAAACTCTTATACACTGCTGGTGGGATTGTAAAATGGTACAACCACTATGGAAAATGTTATGGCACTTTCTCAAGAAGCTGGGACTAGAAACGCCTTATGATCCAGCAATCCCACCCATAGGTATATATCCTAGAGACATAAGAGCAGTGATATGAATAGACATATGCATACCTATGTTCATTGCAGCATTATTCACAATAGCAAAAAGATGGAAACAACCTAAGTGCCCATCAACAGACAATTGGATAAAAAAATTGTGGTACACACACACCATGGAATACTATGTAACGATAAAGAATAACGATGAGTCTGTGAAACATCTTAAAACATGGTTGAATCTGGAGGACATTATGCTGAATGAAATAAGTCAAACACAAAAGGATAAATATGCATGATACCACTTTTATAAACGTCAAGAATAGGTATACACACAGAAAGCAACGTTCTTTGATAGTTACCAAGGAAAGGGGGGGGATCACTTACTAAATAGTAAAAAAAAAAAAAAATTTTTTTTTTTTTTTTACACGTGTTAATTCTGGTGATGGCAAAGGCAATACAAAATATGGGGGAAGTCAGCACGACTTGACCAAAGTAAATGAAGACACGGAGAGGTATGCAAGAATAGAGGACAACTACGGTAAATGTTATAACATACACAATTTTGCAACAACAGTAATAAGCAAAAAAATACGTGAGTGGTTACATAGATATGTATACTACATGGCTGTTGGAAGGTGTATGGGAGTACATGCATGTGCATATATACGTATATTTGTGGGCATATGTATATACATGTTTGTAGGTGCTGCATATATATTCATATATACAATAAAGCACATAGGGGGCACAGTTATGGGTACTTCCTAGACATACCCAAATACCTCGTGAGATTGATTACTGTGTTTGAAGGCTCAGGACCATACTAGTCTCATGGAACAATTAGGTCAATTGGCATAACTTAGTTAATAAAGGTAATGTTGAACATCCTAATTTGGCAAGTAGTGTCTGGGGTCTTAAAACCTTCTGAGAGGCCATTAATATACAGCTATTGGTCTCTTCCTGTCTGGGGCAAAGGAGAGTGAAGGAAACCAAAGATTCAAGGAAGAAGTGAGTCCACGGAACTAATGGCCCACTCGAACCACAGCCTGTTCTAGCCTGAGACCAGAAGAACTAGATGGTGCCTGGACACCACTACGACCGACGGTTCAGACCAGGGACACAATAGAAGGTCTCGGTTAGAATGGGAGAAAAACGTAGAACAAAATTCAAATTTGTAAAAAAGACCAGACTTACTGACCAATAGAAACTAGAGGAACTGCCTGAGACTATCGCCTTAAGATACCCTTTTAACCTGGAACAGAAGCCACTCCTGGAGGTCACCTTTCAGCTAAATAATGGATTGAGTTGTAAAATAAACAATAAAGGAGCACATCCCGTGAGGAATGTGCTCCTTTAAACAATCAACTAAACAAAGTCAAACGATCAACTTTACACAAAAGCAAAGATGAGAAGGCAACGATGGGGCAGGAAAACCGGATGGATGGGGTGGAAATGTTGAGAGTGCTGACACACACATCTCAAGGATTGTACCTGATGTCAAGGAACGATTTGTGTATGAATTGTTGAAGAGGAATCTAACCTGCTGTGTAAGCTTTCACCTAAAACACAATAAAGTATTTTTTTAAAATGCAGATTCCCAAGCAATGATCCAAGAGTCTGACTCTTCCAGCAGGGATCTGCATTTTTAGCAGGCTCCTATGGTGATTCTGAGGCAGGTGGGCCGTCAGGTCACACCCCAAGCAACACCAGCTGGGAAGCTTGGAGATCGGGCGGGGTCCTGACCACATACCTTTTCTTCTCTTACACCTGAGGAATAGCATCAATCCCAACACTGCGGTTATGAATGCAGCACAGGCCACTGCCACTCCAACCTTGGCTCCCAGACTCAGAGGCCCAGACGCTGAGCTTTCATCCATCAAGAGGCTGGCTGTGGTGGTGGGGCCCTGGGTGGTGGTCCTGGCACCTGGCTGCAAATTCTCTGGAGGGGCAGAGGTATTTGGGTGAAAGGTCACATCTTGTTTGCAGAGAGACTGGATTCTCCAGTCCTTACACAAAGGGAGTAACAAGGTGAAATGCGAAAGGCTAGAATTCAGACCAACCAAACCAAACCAAACCCCTTGCTGTCAAGTCGATTCCCTCTCATAGCGACCCTATAGACAGAGTAGAACTGTCCCATAGGGTTTCCAAGGAGTTGCTGGTGGATTCAAACTGCCAAAATAAAAAAAATTTTTTTTTTTTTTTTTGGTTAGCAGCTGGTTAAAAACCATTGCACCACCAGGGCTCCAGAATTCAGACCACTCAGTTTAAATACCAGCTCTACTACTTATCAGCCAGCTGTGTGGCCTTGGAACCTCATTTTACTATCACTTAGAAATAGGGATAACCAGTTGCCATGGAGTTGATTCCTATTTGCGGCAATCCTTGTGTATAAGAGTATAACTGTACTCTATAGGGTTTTTAATGGCTCATTTTTCTGAAGTAGATCACCGGGCCTCTCTTAAGAGGTGCCTCTGGGCAGATTCAAACCATCAACCTTTGGGTTAGCATCCCAGAGCACTAACCTTTTGCATCACCCAGAGACTCCACAAAATATGGATAAAAATGGCTAAATCACAGGCTTGTTTTAATAAGTGAGAGGGCATCTGTAAAATACCTAGTGTATATTGGAAATGTTTTTAAGGTTAAATTTTAGTTCCTACAAACAGATTGTACCTTCTTTGTAAATGTATAATGGATCATTAAAACCAAATACACATTCACAGGGAGAAAAAAATTAAATTCCAATAAAATTTTCAGATCAGTGTGGACCAAACTCATTGACCACTCTTATTATAAATTAATAATAAAAGTGTAAATTGAGAATTAAAAAAATTAAAAAATTACTTAGTCAAAAAATATAATAACATGCTCTTTAGAAAATAAAAATCAGAGTAATGCATATTAGAAAAACCCCTGGGATACGACTAAAGCTATAAAAAAAAAAAAAAAAAGACTCTAAGCTAAATTCATAGTATTAAACACTTTCCTTATTTAAAATTGAAAGAGAGAAAATAAATGAACAAAACTTTCAATTTCCAAAGAAAAAATACCAAAAACAAAGAGGAGTCAGCCCTAAGGAAAATCAGAGGAAGAAAGTAATGAAAACATATGTAAGAATAAATTTATTAGAGAACAGAACAGCAGGAGGATTAATAAATGCAGAAACTGGTGTTTTAGGGAAAAAACAAAAAAGAAAACAGCCAAACCTTTAACATATCTAACAACAACAACAAAAAGAGTCTGTTGAAATCATAAGTGTACACTCAATTATGTTGTTATTGTTAGGTGCCCTCAAGTAGATTTAGACTCATAGTGACCCTACGTACAACAGAGTGGAACACTGCCTGGTCCTGCGACATCCTCACAATTGTTCCTATGCTTGAGCCCATTGTTGCAGCCACTGTGTCAGTCCACCTCACTGAGGGTCTTCTTCTTTTTAGCTGACCCTCTACTTGACTGAGCATGATGTCCTCCAGTGACTGATCCCTCCTGATAACGTGTCCAAAGTATGTGAGATGTAGTCTTGCCATTCCTGCTTCTAAGGAGCATTCTGGTTGTACTTCTTCCAAGACAGATTTGTTTGTTCTTTTGGCAGTCCATGGTATATTCAATATTCTTCACCAACATCACAGGTCAAAGATGTCAATTCTTCTTCAGTCTTTCTTATTCATCGACCAGCTTTCGCATGCATACCAGGCGATTGAAAACACCATGGCTTGGGTCAGAGGCATCTTAGTCTTCAAGGTGGTATCTTTGCTTTTCAACACTTTAAAGAGGTCTTTTGCAGCAGATTTGCCCAATGCAACGCGTCTTTTGATTTCTTGACTACAGCTTCCATGGGTGTTGATTGTCAATCCAAGTAAAACGAAATCCTTGACAACTTCAATCTTCTCTCTGTTTATTATGATCTTGCTTATTGGTCCAGTTGTGAGGATTTTTGTTTTCTTTATGTTGAGGTGTAATCCATATTGAAAGCTGTGGTCTTTGATCTTCATCAGTGACTGCTTCAAGTCCTCTTCACTTTCAGCAAGCAAGGTAGTGTCATCTGCATATCGCAGGTTGTTAATGAGTCTTCCTCCAACCCTGATGCCCCATTCTTCTTTATATAGTCCAGCTTCTCCGATTATTTGCTGAGCATACAGATCGAATAGATATGGTGAAAAGATACAACCCTGATGCACATCTTTCCTGAATTTAAACCAATCAGTATCCCCTTGTTCTGTTCCAACGATTGCCTCTTGATCTATGTACTGGCTCCTCATCAGCACAATCAAGTGTTCTGGAATTCCCGTTCTTCACAATGTTATCCATAATTTGTTAGGATCCACACAGTTCAATGCCTTTGCATAGTCAATAAAACATAGATAGACACCTTTCTGGTATTGCCTGCTTTCAGCCAGGATCCATCTGACACCAGTTATGAGATCCCTGGTTCCACATTCTCTTCTGAATCCGACTTGAATTTCTGGCAGTTCCCTGTTGATATACTGCTGCAGCCACTTTTGAATGACTGTCAGTAAAATTTTAGTTGTGTGTGGGATTAATGATATTGTTCAATAATTTCCGTGTTTGGCTGGATTTCCTTTCTTGGGAATAGGAATAAATATGGATCTTTTTCCAGTTGGTCGGTCAGGTAACTGTCTTCCAAATTTCTTGCATAGATGAGTGATCACTTCCAGTGCTGCATCCGTTTGTTGAAACAACTCAATTGGTATTCTGTCAATCCTTTGAGCCTTGTTTTTAACCAATGCCTTCAGTGCAGCTTGGACTCAATCATAGGTTAATAAATTTAAAAAAACCTTATGAAATGGATGATTTTCTGAGACAAACACTTTAAAAATTGACTTAAACCAAAGTGCCCATCAACAGATGAATGGATAAACAAATTGTGGTACACACATGCAATGGAATACTACACAACTAAAAAGAATAATGTGGAATCTATGAAACAACTTATAACATCGATGAATCTGGAGAACATTATGCTGAGTGAAATAAGTTAATCACAGAAAGACAAATGTTGTAGGGTATTACTTTTACGAAAAGTCAAGAATAGGCATACAAACAGAAAGCAACATTTTTTGATGGTTACCAGGGATGGGAGGGTAGAGGGGGATTCACTTTCTAGATAGTAGACACTTGTTATTTTTGGTGATGGGAAATGAAATATCCAATATGGGTGAAGTCTTCACAACTTGTCCAAAATAAATAAAGACACTAAGAAGTACTCAGGAATAAAGGATGATTTTGGTAAATGCTATAACGTACAATTTTGCGACAACAATAATAACAACCAAAAAAATAGGTGTGTGGTCACATAAGTAGATATATATGCATATCTATGTATAGGAAGGCACACGTGAGTGTGTGAGTGTACATGTACAGGTGTATCTGAGGGCATATGTATATACATGTTTATGTGCACTGCATGTATATTCATAATTAACCACATGGGGGCACAGTTATGGATACTTCCTAGACAGAACCAAAGACCTCGTGGGATTGCTTTACTGGGTTTAAAGGCTTGGGATCGTAGTCCCAGGGGAAACTTAGTCAGAGGATGGTGTGGGACCAGACAGTGTTTCCTTCTGTTGTACGTAGGGTCACTATGAGTTGGAACCAACAGTTCATAACGATAATGTTCTACCTTCTAGTTTGATGAGTAACATCTGGGGTCTTAAAAGCTTGTGAGTGGACATCTAAGATACATCTATTGGTTTCTACTCATCTGGAACAAAAGAGAATGAAGGAAACCAAAGACTCAAAGAAGAAACTAGTCCACAGGACTAATAGCCCACATGAACCATGGCCTCATTTAGCCTGAGACCAAAAGAACTAGATGGTGCCTGGCTGCCACTACCAACTGTTCTGACCAGGGACAAAACGGAAGGCCTCTGTTAGAATGAGAGAAAAATATGGAACAAAACTCAAATTCCTAAAAAAGACCAGACTTACTGGACTGACAGAGACTAGAAGAACCCCTGAGACAATTGCCCTAAGAAACCCTTTGAACTTTGAACTGAAGCCACTCCCAGCGGTCACCTTTCATCCAAAAAATAGATTGGCTTACAAAAAAACAATAAATAAAAACAATACCACCTATGAATACTGTGCTCCTTAAATAATCAACTATATGAGACCAAATGGTCAATATCTACCCTAAAACTAGAAGAGAAGTTAAGGAGGGCCATGGAATATAAATTAGTAGAAATAGAACAAAAAGAATGAAATAATGAGAATGTTGACACCTTGTGAAAAATGTAACCAATGTCATGGAACAAGTGTATAAAAATTGTTATTGGAAAGCTAACTTCCTATGTAAACTTTCATCTAAAACACAATAAAATATTTTTTAAAAAATGGACTTAGTAGCAGTAAACCTTAACTGATTGGTAGACAAAGAAGAAGTATAAAGTGCTATTAAAGAATTACCTTTCATAAAGCTCAGGAGGCTTTATAGATAAATTCTTATAAAAACTTAAGGAACAGATAATTCCCAGTAGAAGGTTCTGAAACACAGACAGAACTATGGAAAACTATGCAATTCTAATTTCTGCATAAAGCGATAATATAACCCTAATGCTAATATCCATTCAAATTTTTAAAAATGCAGTTTAAAACAAGAAGAGGCTTTTTTTGTTGTTGTTGTTTTGTTTTGTTTTTTGCTGATTTGGGTGGAGAAAAATACCAAGTATTGGTATAGGTTTAGGGCAAGAGGAACTCTCATAATCAGTTAGTGAAAGTATGTGAGTAATGCAGTACAACCTTTGGGAATGCAATTTGGGAATATCTATCAAAATGTAAAATACACATGCCCATTAATCCAGTAATTTAAGTACTAGGAATTTATCCTATGAAAATGCTTTCACAAATATTCAAAGGTATACATTTAAGGATCTTCTTTGTAGCATTGCTTATAAATAAATTATGATACATCCCTACAATGGAATACCACGCAGCCATTTTAAAAAAGGCATAGATGTATATCTATTGGGATGGAAAGATATTTGAGATATGTTAAATAAAAATTATAGTGCAGAATACTATGCAATTCTATACCATTTGTGTTTTATAGCTATACAAAAATAAATAAACTCATTGCCGTTCAGTTGATTCTGACTCATAGTGACCCTACAGGACAGAGCAGAACTGCCCCATAGAATTTCCAGTGCTGTAAATCTTTACAGAAGCAGACTGCCACATCTTTCTCCCCTGGAGCAGCTGATGGGTTTGAACCATCGACCTTTTGGTTACCAACTGAGTGTTTAACAACTGTTCCTCCAGAGCTCCTAATCTATATTTATCTGTACGTGAGGAAATTTCCACAGAAAAGAGTAATAGTTAGGGAGATAAAGCGAGGAGGGGACTTTTTATTTGATTCCCTTCTATATTGTTTGGACTTTTAAAAAATGATGTTTAAGTATTATCAGTACCATTATTATTTTAAAAATTTAACATTTATTTTTTATCAAAGTTATATATACACATAATTTAAAGAATCAATACATTTCACATACATTATAAAAAACAGCAGCCCCCTGCATATGGAGGCCCTTACTCACTTCCCATACCCTAGAGGCAAATGTTTTCAGTAACTTTAGCTATTTCTTTTGATATTAACCTCTGTAGCTGTGAAAGTTAAAATCAAGATGGAGTCACTTATGCCAAGCCCAGAAGAGCATGGCTGCTACCTGGTTTCACAGGGCAAAAGTTTAAGATAATGAGTAACCTAACTTTTAGAAATGGTTATTTGCTCGTTTCTGGCGATGTATGTATAATTAACAGTTCCTACTCTTTTTTTTTTCTTTTTTTTAACTCTTTAACTTCTGCATTCCAGACAGGCAGATGCCTGGCTATCTGGGAGCCTGATTAGCAGGCACTGACCCGTCGACACTTGTCTTCTTAGCCAAACACAATTCTGAGGAAGAAAAATTTGCAGAGACGTTTTGATGAATATTCAAAAGACTCATCGAAACCACTTATAACTTCCTTGACTTTCTTTGTTCCTTTTGGACTATAAAAACCCCATACTGTCTCATCTCAGGTGCAACACCTAGTCTCATACTGTATGTTGTCCAATTTGAGAATTGTATGATCGACTAATAAATCTCTAGCATTGTTTTAACTTTTTCTTTTGAGCTTTAGAAATTATTCAACATTTCTGTTGTCTGAAGAAGTGGGATCCTTAGGGTGCTGAATCCTCTGTGACAGCTCGGATTTCACTGGGCATGATTCGGTACCCGCTGAGCTGATTGGCTTTTCATCTCCACACTTGGTATACTAGCTCTCTGAGATTTATTTTTAAATTTGTGTTTGGGTTGTCAACTTCAAAAGTTTAAAACTGGGGTCATGATGGCTAGTAAAAACTCTAAGGGAGCTTGAGATGTGCCCCTGGGCACACCAGCTCATCATGTGATCAAGACCTAGGGGCCTGGGTCATGTTTGTTTTGGTCTTTCCGACTCACTCTAACAAAAAACAGTTTAGAGAATCAGTGGCCATTATGGGGAGTTTTCTCCTTGGACAAGCTTGTTTTTCTGCACAATAAATTAGAATCTTGAGGATCTAAAATTAAACAAGCTCAATGGGATGCATATTTTAATTAATACTTAAAAGCGTCTAAGAGACAAAAGAGTCTAAATTGGCTTCTTTAAAAGATACTGTCTCTAAATTAACAATAGCTTAAGAGCTACAGCTGCTAACCAAAAGGTCGGCAGTTCAAACCTACCAGCCACTCCTCGGAAACCCTGTGGGGCAGTTCTACTCATAGGGTCGTTATGAGTTGGAATTGACTCGATGGTAATGGGTTTGGTTTTCTTCGGTACCCCCCTCCCCGCCACTATTCCTTGGAACACTCCTGTGTTCCCAGTGTGAAAATCTAACAATCAAGGTTGGAGATTTATTCAATATTTAAGGACAAGAAACCAAATAGTGATACCCAGATTCCCTGTAGTCCCTAAGCCCCATTTATTATTAGCTAAAATCTCGACGGCAGTGGGTTTTTAAAATATTTGTTAAACCCACTTACTTTACAGTAATAGCTTTATACCGTACATTCTTTAACATCCTGGTACATCCAGGTAGTCAATGTTTGTTTTCACTTGGAACAATCAATAATTTACTTAGACTGTCATGACCCAAGGTTTCGCTTAGTCCCCCAGCTATTTTTTTCAGGTTCTTCATGCAGACTTACATCTGCAATTCCCTCAGAAATCAGTCCTTATACAATATATTGATGATCTTTTACTTTGCTCTACAACTCAAGCTGATTATATTTCTGACAGCATGTTTTTACTTATCCAGTTATCTCATAGGGACATACAGCATCTAAAAAAAAAAAAAAAACTCCAGCTGACCACTATTCAAGTAAAATATTTGAGTCACCTTCTTTCTGTTGAAGGTATCACATTAGACCCCGCTGGAAAACAGCAATCTTTAACTGTCCGCCTCCTAAAACCAAGAGGCAACTGAGAGGATTTTTGGGGGTTGTGTGGCTATATAGGGTCACTATGAGTCAGAATCGACTCGATGGCAAAGGGTTTGGCTTTTTTTTTTTTTTTTTGTAGTTATTGTCAGAGATTCCAAATGTCTCATTAATAGCTCAACTGTTATAAAAATTATTAAGGAAAAATACACCCAATCCCCTGATTCTGAGCTCCAATGAAAATAAAGCTATTGATAATTTAAAAGGTGCCCCGCACCCTGCTCTGGCTTTAGGATATCCCAATTATAATTCAGATTTCTCACTGTTCATTCATGAGAGACAAGGGACTAGCCTTAGAGTGCTAACACACACACACACACACACACACACAAATAACATTCAACAAAGGCCTGTAGAATATTATAGTTTGGAACTAGATCTGGTGGCTTGTGCCTATCTCCCTTGCTTGGGAGCTACCACAAGCACTGTAAAATTAATAGAAAACACAGCTGATATACAACGGGGAAAAATCTTTATATTTTTGTTCTCCAAGCAGTTGATGCTTTGTTAAATTCTGTGGCAACTTAGCACACATCCACCATGTGAATGGCTGTCTATGAAGCTATTCTATTTTCCTCTCCTCACATTCACATTCAGCATGTCAAAGCCCTAAATCCAGCCATTTTACTACCTGTCACAGACTCATCTGAGCTGATGTCCGACTGCCTAAATTTTACTGAAAAATTACTAACTCCCAGGCCTGATTTACAAGAAATGCCTTTAAGAAATCCTGACCTTGTTTTGTTTGTAGATGGGTCATATCTTAAACCTTCCCCAAACTCCTCCAAATTTTAGGCTGGCTATGCTGTAGTCTCCCCTACTAAAGTAATAAAGATGGGACCCCTCCCTAAAGCCACTTCAGCCCAGCAAGCAGAGCTATCTGCTATGACTTGAGCCTGCATAAAAAGCCAATATTTATTCAGTTGATATATGATTAGAGTTATTCATGATTTTGGACTGTTATAGGCACAAAGAGATTTTTAACATTAGCTGGAACTGAAATTAAAAATAGCCAGCTCATTAAGGAACTATGAGATACATTATTATTACCAATAGGACTGGCCATTATTAAAATACAAGCCAACTAAAAGGAACTTAAATCTATAGAAATTAAATAATTTTGCAAATTGTATGGCAAAAAAGGCAGCTACCTAAATTTGTGAAAATAGAATCCTGCTGTCAGAAATAACTGAGCCACAACTTAATAAAATTTCTCAGTTTTCAAAAGATGATTTAATAACCCAGCAAAAACACGCAGAACCTTGGGAAAAAGTTTTATGGACAAAGGAAAGGATGCACAATAGACCCAACATCTGGGTTATGGATTAGACCAAATAAGAGAATTGTCCTTTCCTCATCCTTACACTATTCAACTCTTTGTCTGTTACGTGAAGCAAGTCATTATGCTATGGATAAAATGATACAAAATATGCAAAACTCTTGGCGGGGCAAATTTAAAAAAGCCACTACGGATGTTTCCAAGACTTGTCCCACCTGTCCTTTGTTTAATCCTGGAAGAAACTTAAAAAAAATCCTTCCCCTGGTCGTTTTCTACAGCCTTCAGGGCCTACGTTACTATGATAAACATATTTCATCCAATTGCCCCCCTTCTCTGGGTTATCAGTTCGCTTTAATAATGATCTGTACGTTTTCTCACTGAGTAGAAGCTTTTCCTTGCAGAAAAGCAGCTGCTACTTTTATAGCAAAAAAGCTCTTAGAAAATATCATTCCATGTTGGGGTGTTCCTGCAGAATTGCATCGTGATCGAGCAACACACTTCACAGGGCAAAAAATTCAAGAATTATGTCAAGTCTTTCCCATTCATCAATGATTCTATTGCCCTTACCATCCTCAGTCTTCTGGGTTGGCAGACAGAACAAATGGAATTGTTAAGAATCAGATAGCTAAACTTTATAGTTCTTTAAAGCTGTCTTAGACTAATGTTCTTCCTTTAGTTTTACTGAACCTAAGGGCAACTCTCTTTAAAAAACATAAACTCACACCCTATAAAATTGTTACCAAAGCCCAACAATTTTGCCTTGTGTTAAATTTATAGGTCCAAATATAACTCAGCTAGATCTTCTTAAATCATTAATGCACTATGCTTTCTTTAGGCTCCCAGGACTCTAAGGACCTGCTGCTTGGAGAATCCATCTATTGGAAAAGACATCAATTAAAAAACAGTTTATAACCTTGCTGGAAGTGATCTTACCCTGTCCTACGTACTAAGCCTTGTACAGCCGAGCCAAAGGGGATAAAACCTTAGGTTCATTTATTTCAATTAAAAAGAGCCTTGCCTTTCCCTTGAGAAAGCAGTCCCACTGAGGATTTAAAACTATTTGTCAAGTGGCACAATGCTTAAGTGGTTGGCTGCTAACCAAAAGGTCAGCAGTTCGAATCCACCAGCCACTCCTCGGAAACCCTGCGGGGCAGTTCTACTCTGTCCTATGAGGTTCCTATGAGTAGGAAATGACTCGAGGGCAACTGGTTTGGTTTTTAACAGGTTATTTGTCAAGTTAAAAATAACTAAAATATATTATTTTAATATGGCTCTTTTCCTAACTCTACCTAAAAAAAAACTCTACCAGGTTTCTTAATTTCTATTCTTCTACAAATGACTTTTTAACCTGGGCTGATACGCTCATCGTTTTAAACGAACTGCTTGTTAGATCTGTGCAGCCCTGCCTATTTCTAGCCAGTTGGGACTTTCTTGAAGGGTGTCCCTCTTACAATGGGCAGACTAGACAGATCTTGATTTATTAATTAAAGAATTTAAGGAAGAATCAGGTGTCCTAACTAATCCTACCACACCAAAACCTTCTCTTGCTCACTGGCCTATTGAACAAAGGACACTAGTTGACATTTTATCTAAGTAGCACTCAGGCCTTAGCCTTTATGTTTGCTCAAGGAAGATTTATAACATCCTTTCAAAAATCATTAAATAGCACCTCCCGTATTAGAGCCCCCTACCGACAAGCATGGGACAATTTTGTTTGGCCGACACCTACAGCAGGGAGGTTAAGTCAAACAGTTTCTCTCTCTACTGGGAACAAGCCAACCATAACAAACAACATGATCCAAAGACTACCAGAGACATCCAGGGCTTCAAAGCTCTGACTGTAAAGCCACTATTTCTCTTTCAGCTACCATTTGGTTTGCCACTGATTGGTTGCAATGCCAAGGCTATTACCAGTTAGCTCCAAACGACAAATACTGGTTATGTGGCTCTAACCTTTGGGCTTGGCTTCCACCTGGATGGATTTGCAGATATACTATAGGATTCAGCTGGACCCAAGGTGGAGTTGCCGCTTCCAGCTAATATCCCCTTCTTAAGAGCTCAATGGTTCAAATCTGTATTTCGTTGGAATGATCATTTAGCTTCTATTTTCATACCCAGATAGGTCTAGAGAATGTTATAAGACATGTCGAGGTTCTGACTAAATATATTCAGAGTGCTTTAAATGATTCCGCCCATGGGCTCCAAGAAACGAACACTGAAATGACTACGATGAGACAGGGAGTTCTTCAAAACCAAATAGCCCTTGACATCCTTACTGCTGCACAAGGAGGCACCTGTGCCATCATTAAAACTGATGGTTGTGTTTATATTCCTGATAACAGTGCTAACATCACTCACTATGTCTCCCATATGCAATGCATAGTGTCAAACATCAATGATCCTGTTCCCTCTTTATCTGAAATTCTAAACACCTAGTTTGGTTCTTGGGGTGGGTGGTAGAAGAAAAAAAAATACTCATTTTCCTTTGTTTCTGTTCATCTTTCTATGTATCTTTATAATTATGAAATGCTAATCAAATATTATACAGTCATGTGTAGCTTAACATCCACAGTACATTCTGTGAAATAGGGCATTATGTGACTTGGACTTTGTGCAAACACCATATTATATACATACTTAGCGAAGTTATATGGGATACTGTGGTGTATCTGTACTGACTAAATAGCCAAGATACTGTACACATACAGTACTGTATTTCAGCTAATGTGTCTGCCAACATAATACATGGGCTAAGTAAGTTCATACTGCATACATAATATAATAGTACATATTATAATATAATAGTAATATGGGCTAAGTAGGTTAATACTTTATAATAATACATAATAAATACATACTACTGTGTACATGGACTAATATGTAATCTGTACTTACCACAATTGGAGCTTGCAGGGCTAACATAGTGTTGGGTGAGTCTGGAGGCTGTTGCCGTTACAGTTCTGTGTTATACAAGATACTGAACTTACACTAAATTACTGTTGTTGTTGTTGTTAGATGCCACAAAATCGGTTCCAACTCATAGTGAACCTATGTACAACAGAATGAAACATTGCCTGGTCCTGCGCCATCCCCATGACAGTTGTTAGGCTTGAGCCCGTTGTTGTTGCAACCACTGTCTCAATTCATCTCATTGAGGGTCTTCTTCTTTTTCACTGAACCTCTACCAAGCATAATATACTGTACAGCTGTATGTACAATAAATACTTTTCTATTTTATTTCTATAAACTAACCTTAGGCTACTTTATAAATTAAAAAAAAAATTTTAGAACGTAAATTTCATTTGAAACTTTTAAATTCTTTTTTCACAGTTTAAACTTTTTTCTATAATTGCTTTCTCAGCCTATGTCACACACAATTTGACAAAGAGGGTCAGGACCATCCATGTCAGTGTTCTCAACTTCCTCATAGTGTTTGTTCCACTGGAAGACTTTGAGGTCAAATAGCCTCCATTGATGAACTGTCACCAACAATGACGATATCAGCTCCTGTAATGCCTGAAGGACTTGGCTGAAGGTCTTCTCGGGGAGGTGTTGGCTTCTTCAGGAATATGTCCAGTGTTGTTTACCTAGTTTGCTTTTTCTTTTCTTCATAAATTTCTAGATATGCAGCAAACACTGCATCCCTTTCTATCAGTGCAAAGCGTTGAGTGTTTGGGTCCGTCTCTTCAGCACTTTTCAGCAAGCTTTAAGGTCTGCAAAGAATTTGGCTAACCCCTTAACACTGAACCTCTTCTGCATCTGATCTTCTCCTTCTGCAGTTTCCTTTTTTACTTGCCTCTTCTTCAGCTATTTGTTCTTGCTCTAGCTCCAGCAACTCTTCATTTGTTAGGAGGTCTTCAACATCCTCATCATCTATGCCTAGGTTCAGGTTGTTGTTTGCCATGTTGGCAACAGCTCTATTAATCCTTGCAATCTCATCATCTTTTTCAAATCTCTTAAAGTCATGAACATATCACTTCAATATTTTTTTCTATTCATGCACTCTTGGTTTACATCATCCCAGGCCCAGAAAAGGTTCTTTATGCAGTGGTAAATGGTGTGCTCCTTCCAGAACTGACTACATCAGTGTCTTGCTAGAGTCTTGGTTGCAGCAACAGCCTGAGCAAAGGATCTCCTCAGGTAATAGGCCTTGAATGTTGCAATAACCCCTTGGTCCATTGGCTGGATTAAAGAGGTGGTGTTTGGTGGGAGAAACACCATTTTGATGTTGGGGTGGAGGTCACCAGTGAAAGGGGGATACCCTGGAGCATTTTCTACAATTAGCAAAATCATGAAAGGTATGTCTTCTTCTGAGAAGTATGTCTCCAATTCACTGGCATAGCAATTGAGAAGGACAACCTGAAACAGCATTTGTGTCATCCAGGACTTTTTATTGCATCTGCCATAAACTGGTAAGGTGTGTTTGTTAATGTCCTTGAAAGCCCTGGGGTTTTCACGATGGCAAATATCAAATGGCTTTAACTTGTAGCCAGCAACGTTGCCTTCTAACAACACTGTTACTGTCTTTAAAAGCCTTAAAACCTGGCATTGACTTGGCCTCCTTATGGATGAAGGTCCTTTCAGGCAATCACTTTTGGAATAAGGAGGCTTCGTCCACATTAAAATTTTGCTGGGGCAAATAACCTCCGTAAGTATTACGGCTACTAACCAAAAGGTTGGTAGTTCAAACCCATCAGGTGCTCCTTGGAAACTCTACTGGGTAGTTCTACCCTGCCCTATAGGGTCATTAGGAGTTGGAATCGACTCAATGGCAATGGGTTTGGTTTTTGGTTTTTATAATTGGTTTATCTAAGGTTTCAACAAATTCTTCTGCTGCCTTTGCATCGGAACTCACAAATTCACCACTCATTTTCACATTATTCAGTGAAAAACATTGTCTGAAGCATTGAACCACCCAGAGCTAGCACTAAACTCAATATCATAGTCTGGTCCTGCTTTCTCTTTGAGCATCTTGAACAACCTTCATGCCTTAGCAGTGATCATCAATGAGTGGAGATGGATTCGCTTTTGTGTTTGTTTCTCAATTCACATCATTAGTAATTTCTCCACATCTGACATAGGTCCTCTTGCATTTTTGTTAGCCTTGTAACTTTCAGTGGCACCTATCCTTTAACAGTTTGGGGGATTTTTTTCTTTGTTTTTGAGAATCTTCGTGATTGTTGAGTGCGACATGCCTAAATCGCGAGCAATTGCATTCACTGCTTTTCTACCTTCATGTTGTTTAATAACCTTTCCTTTCTCTTCCAAACCCATCTTCTCATCTGCCTCTTGCTGCTGCTGTCACCAGCACTGGTTTTGCTGCGTTTGGGAAGCATGATGTACTTCACGGTAATACTTTCAAAAGAAAATCAAAAAGAGAGATAACGCTACAACACTCAAGAGATGCACGATACACGAGATTGGATGCCATTGCCTACAAGTCGAAACATGTGCTGTTACATGGTAAACTTTCTTGTAAGTAGGAAAAATTCACTTTAAAATAATGGTAGAAAGTACAGTATGTACATATACCAGTAACACAAGTGTTTATTACGACTATAAAGACATGTATTATAAGTTATGTGTGTACTGTACACCTAGCAGTGCAATCGTGTTGTATACAAGAGACTTGATATACACAGGTTGCCTGCTGGAAGCTGTTGCGTTTGCTACATCTGTTTACATCAGTTACGTCCCATTCTTCCATCAGGATTTCTGAACTCTATTATAACTTTATGGGACCATGGACATATGCAGTTGAACGTTTCCCGAATGGACGTTATGCAGTGCACGACTGTACCTCAACAGAATGTTGTGTACCTAAACCTACTCGCCCTGCAGATAAACTGAGGTTCATCACTCATACTTTTTAACAAAAAAGTTATGTGTACCTTTTTGCCCTTTGATATACAGGTATTGGTTAATGTCCTTCGGGCTGGCCAAGGAGTTCCTCATGTTTAACCTCAGCCTTCCCCTAATAAAACCCTAAAATGACTCACCTTAAAGATGAGGCCTAATAGCATGGCAAGGTGACAAAAATAAATGCAAGGTAAAGTGACAACACTAAAATAAGGTAAATGACAGAATGGTCAACAAGATGTAAAAGACCTTGCAGAAGAAAGGTTTGTCCATTGTGAGTGATCAATAAATACCTCCTAGTGGAGTGGGCTCGATCAAATGGGGGAGATGTAGTTGTGAAAGCTAAAAACAAGATGGAGTCACTTATGCCAAGGCCAGAAGAGCATGGCTGCTATCTGGTTTCCCAGGGCAAAATTTTAAGATAATGAGTAACCTAACTGTTAGAAATAGTAATTAGCTTGTTTCTGTAGATTTATGCATAATTAACAGTTCCTGGTCTTTAACACCTACATTCCAGACAGGCAGACACCTGGCTATCTGGGATCCTGCTCAGCAGGCGCTGACCTTTGGAGACCTGTGTTGTCTTAGCCAAATAAAATTTTAAAGAAGAAAGGATTTCAAGGGACAGCTTGATAAACATCCAAAAGACTCGCCAAAACCACTTAGACTTCCCTGACATTTTTTTTTGTTCCTTGGACTATAAAAACTCCATACTGTCTCATCTCAGGTATAACACCCAGTCTCATACTGTGTCTTGTCCAATTTGCAAATAATACGACTAATTAATAAAGCTCTACCATTGTTTTAACTCTTAAAAGTTATTCAACACCTTATATTTCTCAAAAACATGCTTATACTGTTGTTACTTGATTTTGCTGCTTTAAAAAAAAAAAAAATATTCACTTCCTACTATTGAAATTGAGGTTTTAGAACCCTTACACTTCCATCTTCTCCTTTTCCCCTATATAGTTCTATCATAATTTATATAAAATTATTTCAACTGTACACCATAATTTTGATTTGGACCAATGTTTGGTGTTTACATTATTTGATTAAATAGTAATTCTCAGCTGAGTTATGAGCTAGCCTCAGCCACAGGAAGTAGAGTCTATGACTACACTTCCTTTTCTGTAGGACTTCTGATTTTCACTGAAACTAAAACTAATCATTATTATTTTTTAATTTGCTTTGTTATCTGTGTACTTTTCATTCTTTCATCGTCAGATATATCAGGTGTTCTGTTACTTCATCTTCTTGAAGACATTCCTACTGAGCCCTTTGCCTGATTTCTCTCTGTGCCTTGGAAGAAATCAGATGGAAGAGATTTCTGGCATTGGTGGATGGCACCCATGATCTCTTTTGCTGTCTGGTTTCTGGTTCAGACAATGGGAGGCCCCAAAGGAGGAGGGCAAGGGGAGAGCAGGTGACCATATTCATTCCTTGGCTGCCTTCCTGATAGGCAGGGTGGGTATGCCTCTCTACGGGCCACTGCCCCTTGCTGGTGGGTACCCTCTTCTGTCGCTACAGTTCCCTCAGGGTTCTAGTAATGATTCCCTTCCCTTGTTCCTTCAGGCCTGCCGCTAGGCCCAGAGTGTCTCACCATCTTTGATTGCTTTCTCTAAACTACGCCCACTCAAAACTCTCCTCAATTACCTGTTTGAGTGGTTGTTTCCTTCAGAGGCTCTGACTAATATCCAGAGGCCTTCCCTGTTTGTCGTTGTTGTTGTTGTTAGGTGCCATTGAGTCAGTTCTGATTCATAGCGACCTTATGTATAGCAGAATGAAATGTTGCCAGTCTTGTGCTAGCCTCACAATCTTTGCTGTTTGGGCTCGTTGTTGCAGCCACTATGTCAATCCCTCTCATCGAGGGTCTTTGTCTTTTTCACTGAACCTCTACTTTAACAAGCATGGTGTCTTTCTCCAGGGATTGGTCCCTCCTGATATCATGCCCAAACTAAATGAGAGAAATTCTTGCCATACTTGCTTCTAGGGAGCATTCTGGGTATAATTTTTCCAAGATAGACTTGTTCATTCTTCTGGCACTCCATGGTATGTTCAATATTCTTTGCCAACACCATAGTACAAATGCATCAATTCTTCTTTGGTCTTCCTTATTCATTGTCCAGCTTTTGCATGCATATGAGGTGACTGAAAATACCCTGGCTGGAGTCAGACACATCTTAGTCCTGAAAGTGTCTCCTTTGCTTTTCAACACTTTAAAGAGTTCTTTTGCAGGAGATTTGCCCAATGCAATCAGGAGTCCTGGTGGGGCAGTGGTTAAGCACTTGGCTGCAGTTCGAACCCACCAGCTACTTGTAAGAAAGATGTGGGAGCCTGCCTTCATAAAGATTACAGCTTAGGAAACCCTATGGGGCAGTTCTACTCTGTTCTATAGGGTTGCTGTGAGTCAAAATCAACTTGACGGCAACTGGGTTTTGCCTTAAAAAATTCCCTTCACTGTCATTTTAGTAGATTTTGGGAAGGAGTAGAGGTTAACATGTGTATATAACCCATATTTTGGCCAGAATTTATACGTGACTTTTACAACAAAACATAACCTTGCACACTGATTACCAAACAAACAAACAAAAACTCATGAGACATTTACATGATCTTTATAAGAACACTGGCAAGTCTTACTGAGGGATGTAAAATGAGACCTGTTCCTGGAAGAGAAGGTTATATATTATGCTGATCTCAGTTTCTATCAATTGCTTTAAAGGTTTAATGCAATTCTAATTTTTTTAAAACTTATTAGAGAGTACACGCAAAAGAATAGGCAGACAGCAATAATAAAGTTTTTGATGAAGGAGTACTATGGTTGAGATGGAAATAGTCTTATCAGCCATTGAAGCACATGATAAAGTTACAATTATTAAAACAGTGTGGTACTGATATAAGAAAAGACAGATCTGTGAAACAGAATGGACAGATCAGAAATGGGTGCTATTCTACAAAAGAACTTAAAAATTAGGCCTAATGAATCGAGCCACATCCTGAAGAGGTGAACTCAACCTAAAGGACATGGGGGCTAGGGCAGAGGGAGGCAGGCTGGAGTCCCAGTCTGAAGAAGGGGGCCTGGCAGGTGCTGAGGCCTGGGGTGGTGGCAGTGAGGAAGATGGGCAGGGAAGGCAGCTCAGGTTTGGGGAAAATGAAAGTGAAGAAAAGGGTAAAGTTGGCAGAGGGCTGGATGGGGGCAGAGGAATTTGAGAGAAAGTTCAGAAGGAGTGGGGCCTGGGGTGAAGCCTAGGAGTTGAGGACACCAGTGGCCTTCAAAGCCTCAGGTGGGTGGACACAGTGGCTTCTCAGGGCAGCTGGACTCACCACTAATGATGGTGAGTGTGGTCCCGTGGATGGACTGCCACTGCTGTACACCATGCCTCTGTGTGTTTATTCGGATTCGACAGAAGTACTCATTCTCGTCCTCACTCCGCAGGTCCGAGATCCTGAGGTAGCCTTTAGTCTGACCCTTTGTCCAGTTCAGTGAGAGCCGGTCCTTGTAATCCTCATGGATGAAAAGTGGGGTCATGTTGTAGAAGAACTTCCCATGGAAGTGACCCCGCCTCCAGGATATACTCACGTCGATTGACTCCCAGTGGTGATAGAAGCTGAAGGGGATGTGGATGGTGTCACCTTTGGGGGCTGAGAGGTGTGCTGGCTGCTCAACCCCAAAGCCATAGTTATCTAAAGGAGGGAGGGAGAGAGGGGGAGAGACTTTGAAGCCACCATGGGAGACAAACAGGATAACCCCGGATGGTCTGGCACCTTCACTCACAGGAAATAGTGTGACAGATGGTCCTCTGGCCTGGGTGTCTCCTCTCCAGGTTTGGGGGAGGAGGAAGGTGAGGGGTTGGGGTAGACCTACCACTGTGAGTAGGATGAGGTAGCCTGGGATCATCCTTTTTTGGGGGTGGAGGCCTGGCTGGCTCTTTCAGCAGACCCATCACCTAGATGCCCAGCCATAGCCTCTCCCAGGGGACTTCTCCCATTGCCCCTGGCAGAGCCGCCACCAGGGATCTCCTGGCTACTCACCTGCCTGTGCAAGTGCTGGCAGCAGCACCAGCAGTAGCAGGGGCACACTCATCACCTCAGTATCTTCCAGGGGATGATGAGAAGACAAGCAGAGTTGTGGAGGCAAGAGAGGAGCTCTGAGAGGGAATACCTGGGGGACTCACAGGACTGGGGATAAAGCCCCCAGGAGAATGTGGGAGACCGAGGATCAGGCTCCTTCTCACTTCTGGAGGGGACTCTGTTATACGGAAGTGTGAGAACCTTCCCTAAACCCACCCATCCCAAGATGACCAGCACTTCCTTCAACAGTCTGGTTTCTTCTTTTCCTATACTGTATTGCAAAAGAGCTTCTCTTGGCACCAATGGCAAGACAGTTATGTTCATAGGTCCTCCAGCCTCCACCTCAGGCTGAGGGGAGTGGCCCTGGCCTTGACTGGCTGGGGTCTCTGATCACCCACCTTCATTCTCCAGCCTCTGATGGCTTCCTTAATGTCTCCTTTGGAGTCAGTCTGTCTGTCTCTCTCACAGGAGGAGGCCCAATGCAGACTTTCTCAGTGAGAGAAAGGCAGCATGAGTCTGCCAGTGGGCCCCTGATTCTGCCCTTAGAGAAAACAAGAGGGGAAGAAACTGATGGTCAGTGCCCTCAGCCCCAACTCTTGCCGCACCAGTTCCACCCAGCTTGCTCTACCCCCTCTCATTCTCCTGCAGGGGCCCCCAGGCGGGACTAGAGCCAAGCCTCAACCTCCAGTCTCTCTGAATCCACAGTACCTCCCACTCCTTTCAGATGCTTCGGCCTGCTGGTGCCATAGAACCTCTGGGCCTTGACTTCTGAGGGCAGAAGCTCTAGGGGGTGGGCCTTAGGAGCCTGTATTTTCATTAATTCCTTAGATGATTCTGTCCACAGCTGAGTCTGAGACTTCCTGGCTAATCCAAAGCCTTCCTTGGACAGAGGAGGAAATGAAGGCTCAGAACATTTAATGACTTACCCGGTGACACAGCTCTGTGGGCTGAAGATGGACCAACACGTTGTCTCAACTGTGACAGCTGTGGACAGGTCGGTGATAGTGAGACATGGGAACTGGGGGCTTTAGTAACCCACAGGGCTCATCCTGTAAGAGGCTTTGCCCAACTCCTTCTCTAGGATGAGGTTGGCATTGGCTTGTTGAGTGAACTGTAGGGAGTGGGGAAAAGGGCATGATTTCATCAGAGGAAGTGGCATCAGCTTTCTGGAGGCTGAAGCAAGCAGAGACAAACTTCCCCTCTTCTTTTCTTAGTTTCTTCCCTATTCTTAATAGTTTCTTTCCACATTTCTCCTCCACTAGCAGCCAAGTGACTCTGCCTTCTCTCTGCATCTGCTTTTCTTACCTTTCCTCATGGGCTCAGGAAATGAGGTCCACATGTTTATGAAACTCCCTCCTCTGAGTCAGGGCCTAAACGCCAATTGCCTTAATCCAGCTTACAAGACTGTGTGCACGTGTTATTATCTCCATTTTACCCATGGGTAAACTGAGTCACAGAGGCTTAATGTCCTGGTGTCCTCTGGGCTGTAAAAGGTGTCTGGAGTGAACTGATAACAGCCAGAAAGTTGGGCAGAAGAAAGGACGAGGGCCCACTGGCTGTCTGGGCAGGGCCTTGAGAGGGTGGCCTTCACTGTCTGCGGAGTGACACTTGGGATCTGTCTTCTTGCCCCACCAGATGTGGGACCTAGATGGAAAGTCACATGCTCACCGGGCTACCCAAGGAGGAGAGGGCTGGACCCATCAGGGAGCACCACGGTCCATTGCCTTGGGCCACCCAGAACTTTTACAAAATAGGCTTCAGGTGACTTCTGCAGGGTACGTGCTGTCTAGTTGCCTTCAGGCCCTGATGCTCCCACATGTGGCCTCCTTAGATGCAAATCGAACATTTTATGTCATTTTCAGGCCCCTGGACCCTATAAAATCCCCACGAGATGAGGAATTGTGGGGCGTGATTTCAGCTCAGGGACCAGATATGGTCTCCTGGGTTTGTTTGTTCATCTTCCTCTTCCCCAATAAGAATAGGAGCCTGGGAATCAGCTTTGAGCTATGACAACCATTTCTCTACTCACAGAGGGGGCTTCTAGGAGGAAGAGAGCCTGGAGTTCATGATTCAACTGTGGCTAGAGCCTAAATACAACTCTCTAGCCCAGGTGGTGACCGTGGGGGAAGGGATTCACAAGCAATGTGATCAGGAGCAGGGTCACAGTGAGGGTAAGCTATGCACCATAGTTTTAGAGCTACTGCTTTAGGTGTCCCCCTAAATTCTCTCAGGCTTCTGCTCTCATTTCCTTACTGGCTATACCCATCGTTGCCCCAGGCTGTTGCCCCTCCATGGCAACTTACCCTGTTTCTGCTTTCCTCCTAAGATCAGAAACAAGGCAAGAATGTCTTCTCTCACTACCGCTATTTATTGTACTGAAGATTCTAGCCAGTGCAATAAGAAAAAAAAAAAAAAAAAATCCAGATTGGAAAGAAAGAAGTAAAAACTCTTATTCACAGATAATTTGATTCTTTATGTAGAAATTCAATGGAATCTACCAAAAACTACTGAGCTAATAAATGAGTTAAGCAAGGTTGCAGGATACAAGATCAATATATAAAAATCAATGGCCTTTCTATATAATAGCAACAAAGAATTGGAAATAAAAATGAAAACAATACCATTTACAACAGCATCAAAAATATGAAATACTTAGGAATAAATGACAAAAATGTACAAGATCTGTACACTGAAAACTACAAAATGTTGCTGAAAGAAATTGAAGACTAATAAATGGAGAGTTCATAGATGAGAAGACTTGATATTGTTAAGATGTCAATTGTCCCCAAATTAATCTGTAGATATAACAAAATTTCAGTAAAAATCTCAGCAGGCTTCTTTGTAGAAATTGAGAAGACAATCCTAAAATCCATATCAGAATTCAAAGTACCTACAATGCCCAAAACCTACTTTTAAAATGGAGAACAAAGTTGGAGGACTTACACTGCCTAACTTTAAGACTTATTAAAAAATACTGTATTCAAGATAGTGTGGTATTGGTGTCAAGGTAGTCAGATGGATCAATGGAACAAAATAGAGAGTACAGAAACAGACCTACACACATACAGGTTCAATTAATTTCCAACAAAAGTGCAAAGGCAATTCAGTGAAGAAAAGACAATACCTTAAATAAATGGTCCTGGAACAATTGGACATCCACATGCAATGCAAAAAGAAATCAACTTTGATTCATACCTTAAACTATATACAAAATGAATCAAAGATCTATATGTAAACTCAAATTATAAAACATTAGGAAAAAAGAAACAGGAGAAAATTTCTGTGACCTTGGATTAGATGAAGATTTCTTAGATTCAACACCTGAAGCATGATTCATAAAAGAAAATACTGATAAATTGGACTTCATCAAAAAGAACAACTTCTAAGGGCCACATAAACCAGAGACTCCATCAGCCTGAGAGTGGAAGAACTAGATGGTGCCCAGCTACCACTGATCAATGCCCTGACAGGGAACACAACGGAGAAACGCCTGATGGAGATGCAGTCCTCAAATTCTCATAAGAAGACCAGACTTAATGGTCTGACTGAGACTGGAGGAACCCCAGAGGTCATGGCCCCGAACTCTCTGTTAGCCCAAGACTGGAAGCATTCCCAGAGCCAACTCTTCAGGCAGGGATTGCAGTGGACTATAAGACAGGCAATGATACTGGTGAGGAGTGAGCTTCTTGGCTCAAGGTAACACATGAGACTATGTGGGCAGCTCCTGCCTAGAGGGGAGATGAAAGGGCAGAGGGGGACAGGAGCTGGCTGAATGGTCACAGGGAATACAGGGTGGAGAGGAGGAGTGTGCTGTCACATTGGGAGGAGAGCAGCTAGGGGTACATAGTAAGATGTGTATAGGTTTTTGTATGAGAGACTCACTTGATTTATAGACTTTCACTTTGAGCACACACACACACACACACACACACAAATTAACAGCTCTGCATTTCGGGTTGTTAAAACTAAAGGAAGCCTTAAAAATGTAACTGGTCCTCTGTGGGCAACTCCTGTCTGGAGGGGAGATGAGAAGGCAGAGGGGGACAGGAGCTGGTTGAATGGGCATGGGGAATACACGGTGGAGAGAAGGAGTGTACTGTCTCATTAGGGGGAGAGCAGCTAGGAGTACATAGCAAGTTATGTGTAAGTTTTTGTATGAGAGTCTGACTTTATTTGTGAACTTTCACTTAAAGCACAATAAATTAAAAAAAAAATGTAACTGGCTTTCTAATTTAAGATTCATTAAAAATATCATTGGCAAAAAAAAATTTTTTTTCAATGTATAATTAAACTTTTCCCAGCATGTTTAAAAAAACAAAAAAGAACAACTTCTGTTCATTGAAATATACTATTAAGAAAATGAAATGACAAGCTACAGACCAGGAGAAAATATTTGCAAATCACATAACTGACAAAGGACTTGTATCCAGAATATGTAAGAACTCTAAAAACTTAGTAAGAAAACAAAATTTCAGTTTAAAAAAAGGGCAAAAGATTTGAATACTTTTATCAAAGAAGATACACAGATAAAAAATAAGTACATGCAAAGATGTTTAACATCGTTAAAAAAAAAAAATGCAAATGAAAACCACCATGAGATACCATTGTTGTTGTTAGTTCAACTCAAGTCAGCTTTGGCTCATGACTACCCCATGTGTACAACAGAACGAAAGGTTGCCCAGTCCTGCCTCTGTTCTCGATCGTTGGTACGCGTGAGTCTGTTGTTCTGACTGCTGAGGCGCTCATCTTCCAGCACTGTATCAGACAATATTCTGTTGTGATCCATAGGGTTTTCATTGGCTAATTTTCAGTAGATCACCAGGCCTTTCTTCCTTTAGTTTAGAAGCTCTGCTGAAACCTGTCCACCATGGGTGACCCTGCTGTTATTTGAAATACCAGTGGCTTATTCAGTATTCTTTGCCAGCACCACAATTTAAAGGTACGAATTCTTCATCAGTTTTCATCACTCATCGTCTGGCTTTTGCATGCATAAGAGACAATTACAATCACCGCGGCTTGGGTCAGATGCACTTTAGTGTTCAAGATGACATCTTTGCTTTTCAACACTTTAAAGAGGTCTTTTGTAGTTGATTTACCCAATGCAATGTGTCTTTTAATTTCTTAACTACTGCTTCAGTGGGTGTTAATTGTAGATCCAAAAAAAATGAAATCCTTGACAACCTCTGTCTTTATCATGAGGTTGTTTATTGGTCCCGTTGTGAGGATTTTCGTTTTCTTTATGTTAAAGTGTAGATCATACTGAAGGCTGTGGTCTTTAGTCTTCATCATATGCTTGTCCGATTCAAAATTGCCAATACCAGTCCCTTTCAGCCCACTAACGCCAAGGATATCGATGTTTATTGTGTTCCATTTAATTTTGACGATTTCCAGTTTTCCTAGATTTGTATTTCATACGTTCCACATTCTGATTATTAATGGATGTTTCCAGATGTTCCTTCTCATTTTAAGTCATGACACATCAACAAACGAAGGTCCTAAAAGCTTGACTCCATCCATGTCATTAAGGTCAACTCTGCTTTGAGGTGGCAGCTCTTCCCCAGCCGTATTTTGAGTGCCTTCCAACCTGGGGGGCTCATCTTCTAGCACTATATTAGACAATGTTCTGCTGCTATTCATAAGGTTTTCACTGGCTAATTCTTTTCAGAGGTAGACCGCTGGGTCCTTCTTCCTAGTCTGTTTTAGTCTGGAAGCTCAGCTGAAACCTGACCCTGCTGGTATTTGAAATATCGGTGGCATAGCCTCCAGCAACACAGCAACAGGGAAGCCACCACAGTAAGACAAACTGCCAGACACAGGGAAACTTGTTAGAAATGCAAATTCTTAGACTTCATCTCAGACCTGCTAACGTTTAAGGACCACTGCCTTAGGGCAAGGAAAACTTCATTCATTGAATACCTCCTGCCTTGTGCATTGCCTTTACTTTTTACAGCAACCCTGTGAGATAATGGAATGCTATTCCCAGTGGCCAGAGGAAGAAACTGAGACTCAGAGAGGTCACCTCAGTTATTCCTGGTCCCTCTGCCGGCCAGGACTGGAGATTGGACCATGCTCAAGTTTGTCTGATTTGTGAGCTGACCAGCAGTTTAATCTCCTTCTCCACCCCGTCCTCCCAAAGTCCTCCCTGGAGAGAGTGCTTCATTCAGTCAGCAGCTTATCAAGGTCTGGGGAGACAAAACAGGAGGGATGTCAGCATGCTGAGGTTGGCTACACAAGGCAAGGAAAGAGGACAAGTGATTCACTGCAGGGCAAGGAAGGGGGACAGGTCTTAGTCGTCGCCATTCCCATGGACTGTCTCTTGTTTGTAATGGTCATTGCTGGGTAGTATTCCATTGGATGGATGCTGTTTATCACTCCATTTTAATGTTGGTGGACAATTGAGCTGTCCCCAGTGTGAGGCCATTCTGAATAACGCTGCTGTGTAGATCTGAAGTAGCGAAAATGCATTTTCTTTACTGTTTTAATATTAGGGAGAATATATTTTCTCATTTGTTTTACTATAGCTGTATAAACTGTGATTAATCTCTAGTCCTTGGAAAATGGTGCAGGCTCTGTTCAAAATATAGCTGAGCAGCCAGTTCCACTCTTAAACATAACGAACGCCCTAATACCTTACAACATGTTTTTCCCTATTCAAAATAGGTGATTGAGAACTTGACATGGCTAACGCCATAATGATGCTCTACATAATCTCTAAACTTTTTTTTTAATTGCACCAGCTGCACCAGTCTCTTCCAAAGGGGTGCGGAGCTATCTCAGCTCCTGTGGCCTTGGTCTTTCTTCTTCTTTCTTTGTTCTCTTGAGAAATGGCCTTCAGCCGGCAAACTGACGGGAAGGTTTTCTTTCTTGGTCCCTATCTCAGCCACAGTGGACTTGGCAAAACAGCTCCACTAGCTGAGAGATTCTTATGAAAGCTTTTCAGCCTGTTATAAATATACTGATTAGAGTCCAGATGCCCGGCATGTTCACCTTTAGTTTAATAAAGAGGTTTTGTAGTTGTTTTGTGATGTATAAGACCATCTGTGGACTAGGTGCTCAAAACATTAGGTAACCCTGATCTTTCCCATATAAAACCCTCCCATCAACCCTTTAGGGCAGACAGAACTTGGGAGAAATTTAACCCTCTCTGTCTCTTGAATACCGGTATTCTATAAAGCCTTCTTACTGCTTACCTCCTCTTGTCTCAGTATTGGCTTTGCCACAGGCAGCTCGAACCCGCAATTTGCGGTAACAGATCTTCATCGGTTTCTGTGATGCGTTTCTACTATAGAAGCCTCTCAGTTAGTTGCTCTTGTCTCCCATCTGGAGAAAGGGGCCCAGAGATAATTCTCCTTGCCCCTGGTTGGGGACAGGCCTGGAGTGAGCCCTGTAGAAACTGGAGTTTGGCTGGGAAGAGAAGCCTCTCAATGTGAAACAATTAGAGAGAAGGCCAGTCCTAAAAAGTTAATGTCGAAACAGGCAGGGACGCTATCTGTCTCTTGCTGTGTACCAGCGCTTTGCATTTAACCCTCCCAACAACCCCACGATGTAGGCCGGCCTGTTTTTACGCAAGGGGGACCTGAGGTCCCGAGTGATGTTATAAGCCTCACTTGCTTGAGACAACCCAGCCAATAAATGGCTGCAGTGGTGTTGGGTCTGAGCCCAGAGCTCATGCTTCCAACCACTTCCTTATGCGGTGACAACAGCCAGTAGTCCTTAGGCATCATTAAAAACCAATGGTTCCCTTTTTTCTGTTGTCTTTCTTCTACACAGGGAGCTCCTTGAGGGCTGAGGTGCTGCCTTGGGTTCTTGTCACCAGTCAAACTGTGCGAGGCAGTCAATGTCGACCAAATGCCTATGGAAAGAGAAGTCTTAAAAGGATGGGTATCAAATGGTGGTAATTGGCGTAGCTTTCCAGGCACTCTGCAGTGTTTTCTGTGT
Source organism: Loxodonta africana (assembly GCF_030014295.1). Taxonomy (NCBI): domain Eukaryota; kingdom Metazoa; phylum Chordata; class Mammalia; order Proboscidea; family Elephantidae; genus Loxodonta; species Loxodonta africana. The sequence continues at coordinate 87,915,225 of NC_087353.1, read as the reverse complement.
GTTATCTTATTCTGTCCTCACTCAGGTCCTCTATGGGTGGTACTGTTATTATCCCCATTTTATGGATGAGGAAACTGAGGCTCAGAGAAGTTAAGTCATTTGCCCCAGCAGTCTAATTCCAGAGCCTGTCAACTGGGGTCTCTGCCTCTGTCAAACTCAGTTTCATTTGCTGTGTGACTGAGGCTTTCTCGCCTGTCCTCCACTTTCTTGAGCCATGGGCCTACATATTGACTTTTGACTACCTGGTAGGCTGATTGAGTTCTCGGAGATGGGAGCAGAGGGCTGAGAACTAGGAGGCAAAAGCTGACCCCTGACCCTGTGGAACTCCTAGAGGACAGAAAGGACACTCACACACAGTGGAAACAGATCATGGTGTTGCTGGAACTGAATAAGGTTTTTGCCTCTCACTGGTCAAGAATGAGCAGGTAAGGCATGGAGAATTTTCCACACAAGCAAAGCTTTATTGAAGAGGCTTGCAAGTCGAGACGAGGAGGACCTAGGTAATGCTTACCCCCGTCTCACAGAACAAAGGACTTGCATGGGTTTTTAAAAATTCTTGGGAGAGGGATTCATGTTTATTTAGAGGCATAGGTGGGCTTTTCCTGCAAGTAGCCGGTTTTGGGTGGGGATAGGTTAACTAAGGTGCGCACGCAACTGCTTTTTAAGATGGTTCCTATCCCGGAGGCCTCTGGGATTTGTAGCAGGCTTATTATGGGGTGTTGTACCTCTGTAATCTCTTGCTCCCCAAGTTTGGTTCTCCAGCTGTGGCTGTAGCCCATTGCTGCCCCTGGCAGAAGGTCACACAGTGGTCACAGATGGATATTCTGCGCATGTCCCTGGGGCTGGTTTCATCTAGCTGCTTCTGAAAGGCAACATTAAAGAAGATTGTGGGCTGTTTTCTGATACCCTGCCCCGTTGTTCTGGGGAATGCCTTTGTTTCTGCACCCTGGCCCATTTCCTGTTACTTTGTTGCTTTAATTTGTTCATGTGAATTGCAGATATGGGGGCCCCTCTGTTCCCTGTCTTAATGGTCCCCCTCCTATGGAGGTATGCTGGTCGATGTTTAGAAAATAGTTCTCCCAAAAAGAGCCCTGATTTGTAGCATTTGCCTATTTCCGTAGTGTAAATACTCCCACAATAACCGATTTAACTGCCAACGAAGGGTCACTGAGAGTGAAGTTGCATGTCATTGTACAGTATTCCCACCATACAGATAAAAAAACAAACAAAAAAAAACCATACAGATAATATAGGACAGGATAAATTACCTCAAGATAATAGTAACATGCGATAAAATATTTAGGGAGTGATGAGTTTTGAGAATTTATTATCATTTTTGATATAATTTATTTCAAGTTTACATTCTTAAATTTTCAATAATGGCTGTGTTTAACAACGAGCTCAACAACACTCCTGAAAATATAACAGTTGGCTCTAGCACATTCCAGCCCCTGGGGTCCTCAAGTGGTCCTCAAGCGGTTTGGCCAATTTAGGAGAAAAGGCCCTGAAATTATTTTGTTTATGTGTATTTCACAGAATGAAACCTAAGATTAGTTATGATTGACACGGAAATCCTTTTTCTTTTTTCCCTTCTTGCAACATGTTTTCAGTAACCTTTCTCTCTGAAAGGCTGAGCATTGCTTTCAAGGCCTGAACTGGCAGGTTGATCTCACCTCAGCCCATGGAACTTCAGGTCATTGTGTGTCAGTGGCTCATATTTGTCCAATGTCTGTTTTTCATTGCTCCAGTTGGGCTTCATTATATCCCTGGTTCACAAAATTGGACCAGTGGATCTAAAGCAGTTCACTGAATGGTAAGAATTGTAATGAAAATAGTTAACAGTGGAACTCAGAAAATAGTAAGTATAACGATGATGACACCCCAGGCTGAATAAAGCCTATCAGTTTGTTTCCTCACACAAGGAATCAAAGGAGAAAAAGGCTTCTCTGGAAGACAGAAATGCTATCTGGAAATTGGACTTTACTGGACCTGCTGTGTAACCTGTCTCGGAACCTTATTCGATCACGATCACGATCAAATAAGGTACAAGCACAGAACAATGCCCTTTAGCACAAATTGGTGAATTTTGTTCTATCGGTAGAGAAGATGAAGTTGCACTTCCTGTAGTAAAACAGGGTGCAAGTCCTGCTGTTGGATCTCATGCAATGTGCTGGACATCTTCAATTTTCCTTCTGGATCCACTCTCACATTTGTCTGCTCGGCTCTGGGCTCTGTGTCCTGGGAGGCTTCATGGACTGTTGTCCAGCTGTGTTTGGACAATGGGGAGCAGTGCCAGGGTCTGATGGAGGAAGGGCAGATATTGAGGTTGGCAGTGACTTCTCCTGGCCTCCTCCCTGAGGGTCCCTGCAGCTTCACGGTGGGCAGAAGTCAAAGCCAGGCTTGTCCCTACCATTTGCAAGAGCATAACTGGAGGCCCCCATCCCTTATTTCGAAATACTGGAAAGTTGTAAATCAAGCTTATAGTCTGCTAAATAAGAGATGCTCTACCTCTCTACTTTCCTAAGTACACCTTCGTAATGCAAAATTTGAACAGTATGGTTTTTATATGAATGGAAGTTGGCAAAACAAAGACAACTCTAATAACTATTGCATAACCCTGTATGTTCTGTTAATGGGCTGATGATATTTGGAGGACTTATAAAGACATTACCCAGAACCCAACTCAGTGCCGTCGAAGACATCAGCTTCTTAAATTATTATATATATATATTTTTAAATGTACTTTTTAGCCTTCTCTCAGTAAAATCACTAAATATGTTATTAGAACAAATATTTTCATATAATTTGTTTTTTAAATTGACAGTAATCAACAATAGCAATGCCAAATTAGACAACCTTTCTTGAATCATTGTAGCTCTTAGGCTGTTTATTAGTTTCCACTTCTTTCTGCTGAGGCAGTAATAGCTGGAATTGTCAATATTTAAAGCAGCACCTGTATCTAGAAACAAGTCGCGGATTTTACACAACACATTTCAGTGTTGCAGTGGGGTCACATATGATGTTATCATTATTGCAGGAAGTATTACAAAATGCCTTAATGTCAAACCCTGGTAAGGTAGTGGTTAAGAGCTATGGCTGCTAACCAAAAGGTTGGCAGTTCAAATCCACCAGGCGCTCCTTGGAAGCTCTATGGGGCAGTTCTACTCTGTCCTATAGAGTCGCTGTGAGTCGGAATCAACTCAACGGCAGTGGGTTTTAAACTGCTATCACTTTTATCATGATTTTCTCTACCTCTTAAAACAACTTGATAGTTTACTTCATGTATTATATGTCAAACCCATATATATATGGGTCGTATATACAACCCAAGGAGCCCTGGTGGTGCAGTGGTTAAAGCGCTCAGCTGCTAATCAAGAGGTCAGCAGCTTGAACCCACCAGCCGCTAGACGTGGCAGTCTGCTTCCATAAAGATCACAACCTTAGAAACCCTAGGGGGCAGTACTACTCTGTTCCGTAGGGTCTCTGTGCATTGGAATCAACTCAATGGCCATGGGTTACATACAACCCCTTGTACGTGTGTGTGTGTATAAACCAAACCCAAAACCAAATTCACTGCTGTCGAGTACACATATGTGTAGATCTCTGGGTGGTGCAAATGGTTTGTACTCAGCTGGTAACTGGAAAGTTGTTGGTTTGAACTTGCTTGGTGGCACCAAAGAAGAAAAGGCCTGGCGATCTGCTTCTCTAAAGAGCTACAGCCAAGAAAACCCGATGGAGCAGTTCTACTCTGCACACATGGGGTCTCCCTGAGTCAGAATCGACTCGATGCCAATTAACAACAAGAATTGTGATTGTTGAAAGGGCAGATGTTTTGTTACCTATATATTTAGCACAATTTTAAAAAATGTAAAAAAATTGTTCAAAGTTCTGCAGTTGCATGTACAACTGTTAAAAATAGTGTGCTAATTTGTGAGTACCTCTGGAACCATGAATTGGAACAGGAAGAAAAGAAAGGGGCTGCTTGTTATAACTGAAAGTCAGTTTTTTTGTTATTCAAGAATCTACTGCATTCGAGTCATCTGAGGGACCAAAAAAAATTTAACCCATTGCGGTGGAGGCGACTCTGACTCATAGTATAGTGACCCTTTAGGACAGAGCAGAACTGCCCATAGGGTTTCCAAGGAGCGGCTGGTGGATTCCAGCTACCGACCTTTTGGTTAGCAGCCATGGCTCCTAACCACTGTGCCACTAGGACTCTATCTGAGGGACAGGATTTAACAAGTTAATTAATTTGTCTTTTCTATTACCTAAGTACTTTCTGTGCTCAATTTCCTTGCCCAGGCGAAAGAAGAGCTAGTCTTCAATGTTACCAAGGGCACAACCCACAGGCCTTTGTGGCATTTGGGCCCAGTTCCCTATTGTGTCAAGGAATGGGAAAGCTATTGGAAAAGCACTTTTCTGGGGACCAAAGTGTGTTAGTCATGAGACCCTCTCTTCAGAAGTTACAGGCTGCACAGGGCGAGGATCGGGTGCTAGATTCCAAGTGACCCAGATGTTCTTGCGTCTTTTATAGATTCGACTGTGTATCTGTGATAAACAGGACTCCCTAGAGCCTGGGACCAGGGCAGGATCCCTCTTGCCTGAATCTAAGGGGGGTGCTGATCACAGCTCCTGTCAAGCAGCCCTCTCCACACAGCTCTTACTAGATTCTGCTAACTACAGGAGCTTGCTGTACCAGCCTTGGGCTACCTCACTGTGTCTTGCAGTGTTCCCACATGCTGCTCACTGCTTCCTCTCTAAGTATAGTCATGCACCCCATAAAGTCCGTTCAGGCCCTGTCCAACCACATATACTTCCAGGGTCCCATAAGGCTATAATACATTTCAGCGGAAGTAACCTGACATAGCGAGCACAACAGCTTCCTGCACGCAACACATGTATCTCCTGTATCTGGTATACAAAGCAATAGCTCTGCCAGGTGTATAATGGTACCAATCCCATGGCCTTCGAGTCGATTCTGACTCATAGAGACCCTATTGGAAAGAGTAGAACTGCCCTATAGGGTTTCCAAGGAGTGGCTGTTGGATTTGAATTGCTGACCTTTTGGTTAGCAGCCATAGCTCTTAACAACTGTGTCACTAAGGCTCCGTATAAGGGTACAGCACATCTATAACCTACACACGTGTCCTGATAGTCACAATAAACGCCTATGTTATGGGCTTAGTATGTACCGCATTACGCTTTCTATCGTCCCCAAGTTATGAACGTCTGACTTAACATACAACCTGTAGTTATGAACCAACCCCCATAAAGCCTATTAAAAATTTGAGGCACATACAATGGTGTAATAGCAAACAGGAGCTACTTTGCAACACCCATCCAAACATTATTATTATTATTATGTTAAAGATATTTTAGTGTATTTAGAAGTGTTTCTTTAATGCTTCTTATGCAGACAAAGGTACACTATATACTAAGACAAACATTTGACTAAATGACCTTAGATACCACTGTACCTAACTGTTCTGATTTACGTACAAATTCGATATAAAGACAGATTTAGGAATGAAATGTGTTCTTAATCCAGGGACTACTGTATATAATATGGTGTTCATACAATGTCCAAATTGCATAATTTCCTGTTTCACAGAATGAGATGTAGAGCAGGCATGAAGTGACACATGACTGTAGTTCCTTTATTACGTTCTTTTTAAATGGCCCTAATCTGAGAATGCCATCTGTTTCTAGTCTGGACCCTCACTGCTTCAGGATTGGATAGAGGTACTGCAGGGTATGCGTCAGCTCTTCGCCTATGTGTGATGGATACAAAGGGAGAAGTGCTCAGCAGCTTTTGCTTTGTTGATTGCTGAAAACCCCTGCTACAGGAGAATAAAACCATGACATAAACTGTGAAATGTGGACAGGAAGAAAAGGGGTGTACAGTCAAACAAAAGAAATTGTATCTTACTTTGTTTCATTCTTGGACAGAAAACTAAGTAAATTTTACTACTAGTCTAACGAACAAGCCCAAAAAGACAGTGGTTGAATACAATAAATGTTTAGTCCTCGTTCATATACTTTCCAGTGTAGATGTTCCTAATCAAAGGCTCTCTTGGGTGTCTCTCCTCCAGTTGGGGATTCAGGGACCCAGGCTCCTTCCATCTTGCAGTTTCACTTTCCTCTGGGTCCTCAGGATCCTCTCCAATCATCTAGTAGGTGGGGAAACAGAGTGTTATGGATTGAATTGTGTCCCCCCAAAATACGTGCGAACTTGGCTAGGCTGTGATTTCCAGTATTGTGTGATTATCCACCATTTTGTCATCTGATGTGATTTTTTCGTGTGTTGTAAATCCTACCTCTACGATGTTAATGAGGTGAGATTAGCGGCAGTTATGTTAATGAAGCAGGACTCAGTCTACAAGATTAGGTTGTGTTTTAAGTCAATCCCTCTTGAGATATAAAAGAGAGAAGCGAGTGGAGAGGCATGGGAACCTCATACCACCAAGAAACAAGAGTCAGGAGAATAGTGCATCTTTTGGACCCAGGGTCCCTGCACTGAGAAGCTCCTTGACCGGGAAGACTATGACAAGGACCTTCCCCACAACTGACGGAGAGAGAAAGCCTTCCCCTGGAGCTGACACCCTAAATCTGGACTTCTAGCCTACTAGACCGTGAGGGAGTAAATTTCTCTTTGTTAAAGCCATCCACTTGTGGTATTTCTGTTATAGCAGTAAGACAGGGAGAAAAGGCCCTGAGATCGGAGGGTGCTTGCTTGAGAAATAGCTAAGAGGCTGGTGTAGTTAGAGAAGAAGCAAGTAAAAGAGAAATAGACTCCACTATCCGGGAGGTAATAGGGGGTTAAGTGTGGAACATAGAGACTTAGTAAGACAGGGAACAGAAGGGCCCCCAAATCTGCAAACAAAGTAACAAGAAATGGGCCAGGGCACAGAAACAAAGCAATGAGGCAGGGTATCTAAAAATAGCTGCAAACGTCTTTAAAGTTGCCTTTCAGAAGCAGCCGGAGAAAACCAGGCCCAGGGACATGTGCAGAACATCCACCTGTGACCGCTATGTGGCCGCCTACCAGGAGCAGTGAGGGGCTACAGCCCCAGCCAGGGAATTGAACCCAGGGACCGAGAGACTGAGCAGGCGTGACACCCCATAATAAGTCCTGGTACGAATCCCAGAGGCCTCTGGGACAGGAGCCATCTTGGAAAGCTGCTGCACGCACACCTTAGTTAACATATCCCTGCCTGTGTCTATGGATAAACATGAATCTCTTCCTGCCCAAGAACTTTTAAAAACTTGGGCCCATCTTTTGTTCTGAGAGATGAGGGTAAGTGTTGCTCTAGGCCCTCCTCGTCTCTGCTTGCAAGCCTCTTCAATAAAGCTTTGCTTGTGTGGAAAACTAACTATGTGCCTTACCTGCTCATTCTTGACCAGTGAGAGGCAAGAACCTTATTCCGGTAACAGCAGCGCTAGATAACTAAGACGTAGAGTATGGAGGGTTGTACCAGAGGGTTTTACCTCACTTCCTCTGGAGGCAATATACATCACTTCCTCCCACACTGCTTTAGCCAAACATCAGTTGCTTGACTCCACCTATCTGCAGGAGAGGCTAGGGCCAAGATGTAGGGTGAGGCAAGTAAGACACTCACCCAGGACATAAGATTTAAGGGATGCCAAAAAAACTCAGTAGATTCTGAAAGTATTATTGATAAGTTTGGTTCCATTAAAGCCAGGAAAGTAATTATAATAAATTTTGGTTTTGGCGTAAGTAAAATACTTAAATTTTTAAATACTCCTCCAACTTTTCCATTTTTCAACTACTTTAATGTTCTGGCAAAAAATTATCCACTAAAAATTGCATAGTAACGTATACAAAGGGGCACACATTTTTATGTGCCCGGTACAAAACGAATTCTAGGTTTTAATGAGCACATAGTTGTCTCTGCCAGCACCCCACACTTTATTTTTTATCTTTATTATATTTTTCATCTTTCTTCTTTAATAATAAATGCATTTAAGATAGCATATTTTTCTCTGCATACAGCTTTCATTGTATCCCAGGGTCCTGGTGCGACATGTTTTCCTGCTCGTTGCTTTCTAAGTAGTTTGTTATTTCCCTTTTTAATTTTATTTTTATCCAAAAGTTATTTAAGAGCGTGTATCTTCTTTTCCAAGTACATATTGTTAAGATGTCTTTGGTCTCATTTTTATCATGTATTACTAAATACATTCACTTCTGATTGGAGAATATGGCTTACAATAAATTTATTTTTAGAAATTTGTTAAGATTTCTATGTGGTCAAATACGAGATTGATTTTTGTAAATGTCCTATGAATGTATGACTAGGTACCTATTTTATAGTAGGAGTCTCTGGGTGGTGCAAGCTGGTAATGCCCTAGGCTGCTAACCAAAATTTTGGAGGGTCAGTTCCATCCAGAGGCACCTTGGAAGAAAGGCCTGGCAATCTACTTCCAAAAAATGAGCAATTGAAAACCCTATCGAGCACGATTCTACTCTGACACACGTGGGGTCACCAGGTGTCAGAATAAACTTCACAGCAATTGTTTATTACATAATAATGAGTCCTCCATCCTTCCCAGCACTATGCTGTAATCCTTAAAACAACCCTAATATGTAGATATTTGTATCAGTTCTTTAGGGCTGCTGTTACAAATTCCCACAAACCAGGTGCTTTAAAGCAACAGAAATTTATTCACTCACAGTTCTGGAGGCTGTAAGTTTGAAATCAAGGTATCAGCAGGGCCACACTCCCTCTGGAGGCTCTAGGGGAAAATCTTTCCTTGACTCCTCTAACTTCTGGTGGCTCCAGGTGTCCCTTGCTTGTGGCAGCATCACTCCAATCTCTGCCTTCTTCCTTGTGTGTCAAACCTCCCTCTCCTTTCTTTTATAAGGCTACCTGTTATTGAATATAGTTGTTAGGTGCCATCAAATTGGTTCTGACTCATAGAGACCCTACGTACAACAGAACGAAACACTGCCCAGTCCTTCAACATCCTCTCAATTGTTGCTATGCTTGAGCCCATTGTCCCAGCCAGTGTGTCAATCCATCTCCTTAAGCGTCTTCATCTTTTTTTTTCTGACGCACTGCTTTACCAAGCATGACTTTCTTCTCCAGGGACTGGTCCCTCCTGATAATATGTCCAAAGTACGTGAGATGACGTCTTGTCGTCCTCGCTTCTAAAGAGCATTCTGGCTGTACTTCTTCCGAGACAGATTTGTTTCTTCTTCTGGCTGTCCATGGTATATTCAATATTCTTCACCAACACCATAATTCAAAGGCATCAGTTCTTCTTCAGTCTTCCTTATTCATCGTCCAGCTTTCACATGCATATGAGGTGATTAAAAATACCATGGCTTGGGTTAGATGGACCTCAGTGCTCAACTTGATATCATTGCTTTTTAACATTTTAAAGAGGTCTTTTGCAGCAGATTAGCCCAAAGCAATGCTATTCATAAGGTTTTCACTGGCTGATTTTTTTTAGAAGTAGATCACCAGGTCCTTCTTCCTAGTCTGTCTTAGTCTGGAAGCTCCACTGAAACCTGTCCACCACGGGTGACCTTGCTGGTATTTGAAATACCAATGGCATAGCTTCCAGCATCACGGTAGCACGCAAGTCACCACAGTATGACAAACTGTCAGACGAGTGGTGGCTTGGATATAAGGCCCACCCTAAATCAAGAATGATCTTATCTCAAGATTCTTAATCACATCTGCAAAGACCCCTTTTTCCAATTTAGATGATATTCACAGGTTCCTGGGTGGGGAGGTTAGGACTTGATCATATCTTTTTGGGGTCCACTATTTAGTCTGCTGGAGTCCTGGTGGCGTAGTGGTTGAGATATCAGCTGTTAACTAAAAGATCGTCAGTTCAAATCCCCTACTCTGTTTCGTAGGGTGGCTATGAGTCGGAATCAACTCGAAGACAGCAAGTTTTTTTGGTTATTTAGTTCACTACAATGTTACTCCCATTTCACAGATGAGGAAAACAGGGGCATGGTCAGAAGCCAGAAATTGCGTAAGGTGGAAACCTGTCAGAGAAAGAAAACTCAAATATTTTCCACTAAAACAAGTGATAGAAAAGTGGTAAGACTGCAGCTTGTCAAAGATGGAAAACTTATAAGACCTGGAAAAACAAGGCAGTCCTGTTGAGTTCCAGCTGTCAGGGTTTCATTATAGTTTGTCATCTCAAGCCTCTGAGTGAGGGGTGTGGTTCTCCTTTTAGAAAATGATCACATCCCAGAGATGGAGCTTTCCTGTTTCTTTGGAGGTTTTGTGTCTTTAGGTCTTCTGGATGCTCCTCTCACTTCTCTCCCTGCTCCACCCTCCTCTTGTTGCCCACTCTGAGACAAATCTTATCTTTTATTGCCCAACCCAAAGCTGGTTTCTTAGCAAGCTCAATCAGCCCATGGGAGAGGGGAACCTCAAACAGTGCAGCTTTCTCAGGCCTGAACCTCTCCTGGAAGCCAGTTTCATCTCTCTCCTGTGCCCCTTTGCCTACCCAAACCCATCCCCTTCTCCCACAAAGTCTCCCTGACTTTTCCAATCCAAACCGTGTTTGCCTTCTCAAAACTCTCACAATAGCAAGAGTCCGAGTTATCCCTTTACCTTCAGGATCAGAGGTCCACGGAATGATCGTCGACCTCCCCAGTCCCCAGCCCTCTGACTTCTGGGGGTCTTGAGTGTCCATGTGGCTGATGGTGCCATGCTCAGGGTTAAGTCACTTTTAGGTTTATCCCAGCTCAGCCAACCTGCTGGATCTTGCCATCCTCACAAATATTCTCCCTTGAGATCTTCACCCCCCAGCAAACTGCGTTGGCTACACTCCCCCTCCTTCCCTGGTGCCATGAGTCCACTCTGACTTAATTGTCTTCTCCAGGCCTTTGACTCTCCCTTCTCTGAGTCCATCAGCCACCTACTAGCTCTACATGAAGCCATCTGTCTTCTCCACTCCACCACAGTAGCTGCAGGACATCACTGGAGAAAACTCAGTCAATGCCCCCAGCTTGGGCAGTTCTAGAACATCTTAGATGGGCTGGGTCCTCAAAGCTGCTCCTTCAGCCTTCCTTCAGTGGCCTGTAAACCTTCACCCCCTCAATCTTCAAACCCTTGACCTTGCCTTTGCCTGTCGCCCTTCAACAAAATAATGTGATTCCTCTCTGGTGTGAGCCCCCCAACTTTCTGTCTCTACATGTAACTATATCTGTATCCACAACTCAATCTTCCCTCATGTATTAATCAGAATAGGCTAGCTATGCTGCAGTAATAAATAAACATACAACTCCAGTGGATTAACACAATACAGATTTGTTTCTTGATCATATCTTACGCCAGTGTGGATCCTCAGTGTTCCTGGGTGGCTTTCTTCCAAGCAGTGACTCAGGGTACAGGCTCTTTCCATCACGTAGTTCTGCCATCTTGGAACCCTTCATTTTCAGACATATGGGGAGAGAGAACATAAAAGCCTTTATAGGCAGCTTTATGGCCAGGCCATCACTTCTGCCCACATTCCACTGGTCAGAACTCAGCTACATGGCTTTACCTAGATGCAAGGCCTTCCTGCAGGCCTAGAAGGAAAAAGAATCATCTTAGCTGAAGACAGAACATGCTCTTCAACATTTCATCTTCAGTTGACTCCATGAGGCTGTCACTGAACATCCATCCAGCAGGTGTTTCCCTTCGGTGCTGACTGCTTTGTCCCTCAAGCTCCCCAAGGGCCTAAGAAAATGCTTTAGAACTAGAAGACAAATTATTGGCTCTGAAATACAAAAAGAAAACTATAAAATCAAAATGTGTGCTGATTTAACTGGGAACCAAGATAATGTAATGTCAATTTCAGTCTGAATGTTAGTGTCCATAAAAATTGTGTTAAGATTTTTTTCACTTCACAGAATCCCTGAGTTTGTATTTTGATTGCTTGGAAATTACAGACAACTATAAATTAAATGAGCTGCTTATTAGCCAATTTTTTTTTTAATTGATAAAAATTCTTTCAAAGATTTCTATAAGAAAAAAATTTTTTTCCTTAAACATTCAGTGTGGGAGGTAGGTACATCTTAGCACGTTTGGTAGAATACATGCAGTTCGGAGTGTCCAGGTCCGTGAAGGTTCCTTTATCAGTCAGGGTCCAGTCAGGAGGCAGAAAACACACCAATTTCAACAGGGAAAAATTAATACCAGTAAATATTAAGTAGTAAACGCTTGGTAACTACCAAAAAGAGTAAAGAAGACTTTAAGGAATACACAAACAGCAAATGCAGAAAGCAGCTACCTTGGGGGCTGAGGAAGAGTGAACAAGGAAGGAATTCAGAAGTTGGGAAAGGGCCTCTGCAGGCTGCTGTTGAGCCCTCGATGGAGGGGGTGTGGCTGCCACAGGACCATGCAGCCTGCCAGTGGCAAAGAAACTTGCCAGAGGGTGGAACCAGAGCTGGTCCATGGGAACAGCCTACTGGGTGGTTGCAGAACTCACTGGAAGGCGGGGACAGGCTGGAGCTGGCCCATAAAAGTAGACTACTAGAGGGGTGATGAAATGTTCTGGAATTGATGGTGGTGATGCTTGTACAACTGTGAATATACTAAACCCTTGAATTGGATATTTTTAAAGGACGAAACTTATGGTACATGAATTATGTCCCAATTTTAAAAACTAGAGCTGGGTTGAGAGCCACGGGGCCTCTCACAAGGTAACCTGGTAATAGCCCTGCTGAAGGAACCCAATGGAACCAGAAAAAGAAGACGAGAAGCCCCCTTCTCTTGCTATGGCCTGCAGTGTCCCTCCAGAGATCTCTGTTGACAAAGGAGCCAGTGGCAAAGACGAAATATTTACAAGGTCCAGACCAGCTCCAGTATCACAAAGTAGAGCAATGGAGGGTGGATTTGGAGCTAAGAGGCAATAAATTGATCCCTGGCATGGCCTTAAGCCCCCTTCTCTCATCCAAGGATAGTCTGGTTACCTGGGTTTGGGCCCTACCTTCCAATTTCCTCAGGCATTTTGCTGTAGCTCTCCCTCAACCTATCTCCTGTATGTACTGCCTCTCTCTCCCCATCAACACTTAAACTTGCTCAGGTAGCCCCCATACTGGAGAAAGAAAACACCTTCCCTTAATCCTGTCTCTCTCTCTAGCCTCTGTCTCTCTGCCTCAACCGTATTACTTTCTCATCTCTCATTTACTCCTCAACTCTGTGTCATCAGGTGATTCTCACCAAGGTCACCTAATTTGCAGGCACAGAAGATCCTTCTCTTTCTGTGTCCTTATCTTCTAGGTCCTACTTGCTGCATTTGGCATTGTAGGACTCATCCTCACTTTTGAAGTTTTGCTGCCCTTGGGTTCTGTGACATCCCACTCTCCGGATAGACAGTGCCCACTTCTCTGAAGTCTTTCTTCTGCTGGTCCCTTGCATGCTGGTCTTCCCCAAGAGTCCATCTGTGAGTCTTTTTCCACTTCATATACTCTCTCTGTCTGATTTCCTCCATTCTTGTGGTTATCGCTCCTCTTTCTGCTGATGACTGACAAGTCCTCATCCTTAGTACAGCTCTCTCCCCTCCTCGTCAAGCCTGTATATCTTCCTACCTGCTGGACGGCGCCATTTGAGTAACGGAATCATTACATGCACAAAATGAAACCTACCACGTTTCCCCAAACCTACTTCCTGTGTTCTAGACTTTGATCCCATCATTCATCTCATCTCGTCACATAAACCAGAAATTCAGTTTTTTTTCTTCCAGAAGGGGATCTCATGCTATTTTCTTGGAAGGCCTGAAATTTGACTTCCCCAGGCCCGAAGGTTTGTGCTCCTCTAGCATGGCCAAACCTGCAGACCCAGATTCAGCAGTGTCTCCGTCTCAGTTAATCCTAAAAACACACCTGTTCAGCGGTATTATTATTACCACTATAGATGAGAAAACAAGCTGAGAGGGTTAATGACTTGCATTAGATATTCCCACAGCAGGAAAGTAGCAGAGCTGGGGTTTAGCCCCAGGCCTTCTGCCTCCAAACTTAGAACCACTTCTACTCAATCTTACTGCTCACCCAAATTTTACTGATCTGGGTTTTAGTTGGAGAGTGAAGTTGGCCTTATTTTCTCTCTCATCTGAGATAATTTCTCTGCTTCTGACCTAAGGCTCTTGATAAATTGAAAGGTACCCCCCTGGATACCCTTTTAACTTTGTACTGAAGTCACTCCTGAGGTTCACCCTTCAGCCAAAGATTAGACAGGCACATAAAACAAAATGAGACTAAATGGGCACACCAGCTCAGGGGCAGAGACAGAAAGAGGGATGGAGCATGGGCCCTTGGAGAAGCCAGGGAGGAGTCCCAGATACAGTGGACTGGCACCCTCCACTCTGAGAAAGGTGGCCGGCATGGTCTCTTGGGTCATCCAGTGGGCTCAGAAGACTAGGAAGCCGGACCAGTTCCGACCATGAGCCAGTGGCAATGTGATAAAGGAGAGACATTATCTAAAGCTCATGTTACTTCCAGCCTGTAGTTACCTGGGGAGGCAATGAGGGGAGAATATGGCAGTCCTGCTCTCTGAGGTCCCTGGCTTCCCCATCAGCCACACAGTGGCCCTACTTACCATTCATTCGCTCAGCACATATTTACTGAACACCCACTGTGTGTCAGGCACTGTTTTGCAGAGGCCCAGCAAGGGAGATTAGAGGTGGGCATTTGCCCCTGGGTAAAAGTCCAATGGGTGGAGGTAGGCAGATGAAGTGGCAAAGTGGTTATGTGCTTGGCTGCTAACTGAAAGGTCAGCACTACAAACCCACCAACTGCTGCACGGGAGAAAGATGCAGCAGTCTGTTTCTGTAAAGGTTATAGCCTTGGAAACCCTATGGAGCAGTTCTACTATGTCCTATATGGTTGCTATGAGTTGGAATGGACTCAAAGGCAATGGGTAGGTAGGCTAAAGGCTGATGATCGCATGTTTATTGGCCACTTGAATGTCCTCTTTGTCAAAGTGTCTGTTCATGTCCTTTGCCCATTTTTTAACTGGGTTGTTTGTCTTTTTGTTGTTGAGTTGTTGAAGGTTCCTATATATTTTAGAGATTAAACCCTTATCAGATATGTTGTACCTGAAGACTTTTTCTCAGTCCGTAGTCGTCCTCTTCTTCTTTTTGATAAAATCCTTTTTTTTCTCAGTTCGTTTTTTTCCTAAATTTCATTTATTTTGTTGTTGTTGAGAATATACACAGCAAAACATGCACCAATTCAAGTTTCTACATGTACCATTCTCACCCCTCTTCTCTGAGTTGTTCCTCCCTCACTAACATAAACTCACTGCCCCCTAAGATTCCTATCTAATCTTTAAAGTTGCTGTTGTCGGTTTGATCCCACATAGATAGTTCTTAAAGGGTCATAATGCTCAAGGCAGACCTTTTTTACTAGTTAGGCTAAACTGATTTTTTTTTTTTAGGCTAAACTATTGTTCGGTTTGATCAATAAAATCTTTCGATGCACGTAAGTATTTAATTTTTTTGAGATTCCAATTATCTAATCTGATTCTCCTGTTCATGCATTAATAGTTGCATTTGATAATTTATGTATTTTTTAATTAGGTCCCGTAGCTTTGTCCCTATGTTTTCTCCCAAGAACTGTATAGTTTTAGCTTTAACATTTAGGTCTTTGATTCATTTTGAGTTAGTTTTTGTGTATGGTGTGAGGTATGGATCCTGTTTGATTTTTCTGCATGTGGATATCCAATTTTGCCAGCATCATTTGTTAAAGAAACTGCTTCTTCTCCACTGAATGGACCTTGTTGAAAATCAGATGTCCAGAGATGGATAGATTTATTTCTGGGTTCTTGATTCTAGTCCACTGGCCTATGCTTCTATCGTTGAACCAGTACCAGGCCATTTTTATTACTGTGGCCGTATAGTATGTTTTGAGATAAAAAAGTGTGAGGCCTCCTACTTTTTTCTTCTTCTTCAATAATGCTTTGACTATTAGTGGCTTCTTACCTTTCCATATAAAGTTGGTGATTAGTTTTTCCATTTCAGTAAAGAATGTTGTTGGAATTTGGATCGGGGTTGCATTGTATCTATAGGTGGTTTTGGGTAGTATCAACATTTTCACAATACTAAGTCTTCCAATCCAAGAGGGCAGATGTCCTTCCATTTCTTGTAGTAGTGTTTTATAGTTTACATTGTGTAAGTCTTTTACATCCCTGATTAGGTTTATTCCCAGGTATTTTATCATTTAGGGGACTATTGCAAGTGGTATTGTTTTCTTGTTTCCTTTTTGGAGTTCTCCCTGTTAATATAAAGGAACTCAACTGATTTTTGTGTGTTGATCTTGTAACCTGCAACATTGCTGAATTCTATTAGATCCAAAAGCTTTCTTGTGGAATCTTTGGGATTTTCTTTGTATAGGATCATGCCATCCGTGTATAGGGATGGTTTTACTTCTTCCTTTCTGATTTGGATACCCTTTATTTTATTTTTCTTGCCTGGCTAAGACTTCCAGTGCAATATTGAATATGAATGGTGACAATGTCTTATTCCCATTCTCAACGGGAAGGGTATCAGCCTTTCTCTACAGAGAAAAATGTTGGCAGTTGGTTTTGCATATATGCACTTAATATGTTGAGAATTTTTCCTTCTTTTTTGCTGAAAGTTGTTATCAGGAAAGGGTGTTGGATTTTATCAAATGCCTTTTCCGCATCAATCGAGATGATCATGTGGTTCTTTTCCTTTGTTTTATTTACATTGATTGATTTTCTGATGTTGAACCACCCTTGCATTCCTGACATGAATCCCACTTGATCATGACGTATGATTTTCTTAACATGTTGTTGAATTCTGTTCGCTAGAATTTTGCGTCTATATTCATGAGAGATATTGGTCTGTAATTTTCTTATTTGGGAGTGCCTTTACCTTCCAAATAAGGGTGATACTGGCTTTATGGAATGAATTAGGGGGTTTTCTTTCCCCTTCTATGTTTTGGAAGAGTTTCAGTAGAATTGGTGTCAACTCCTCTCCATGCCTTCCTTTTTCCATCATTTTTTCTTTCCCTGGGTGTTTAAAGCCACCACCTCCAAGAAGTCCTCCTTGACTCCTCTCTTTGGCAGTTACATTCCTTCACTCTGAGCTCCCACCTGTGCATTTTCTCTATTAGATCCCTGACTAACCTTGAAATATAGCAGGCTTCTTACCTTTTGGCCCAGAGGGTGTTTCTGCAGCTTCCTCCTCTAATGGGCAAAGAAGATGGGAGACTTACCTCATTCTTTCCTGGTGTAGCCTGGACTCTCATTGGCTACACAGGGTGTGTCCCCTGGGACATACAGTCCCTGAGGTGGAGGGAGGCATTTCTCTGATCTTAGTGCCAGTTTTGGCTCTGGCCTCTGCCCCCACCAAAACCTGGGCAAACAAATGTATGCAAAAGTCCAAAAAAGTTTCAAGGACCTCTGAGCTCAAGATTTCTAGTAATACAACCTGGGGTCACCCACCAAGTAAAGAACTGAGGGTGGCAGAGGTGCTGGAGCTAACTAGGCCTTGCTGCCCTTATTGTGGATTGAATTGTGTCCCCCTAAAATATGTGCTATAAATCCTGACCCTTATACCTGTGACTATAATCCCATTTGGGAATGGGTTTTCTTTGTTATGTTAATGATGTAGTATTAGAGCAGGGTGTGTCTTGAGTCAATCTCTTTTGATATATTAAAGGAGCAGATTCACCTAGCAAAGATGAAGGGAAGACAGATGCCAAGCCCCATGGAGGTCACCAAGGAGCCAACACAGAGAGAAGGCCTTTCCCTAAAGCTGGTGTCCTGAATTCAGACTTCTAGCCTTCTAAACTGTGAGAAAATTAATTTCTGCTTGTTAAAGCCACCCACTTGTGGTATTTCTGTTACAGCGGCACTAGATAACTAAGACAGAATTTAGTACCAGAGAGTGGGGTGCTGCTCCAACAAATATCTAAAATACGAAAGTGGTCTTGGAGTTGGGTAATTGGTGGAGGGTGGCAGAGTTTTAGGGTGCCTAATTTTTTTTAATAGTAAAAGCCTGGATTGCCTTAAAAAGACTGTTGGTAGAATTATGGCCATCAAAGGCAATTCTAGTGAGGGCTAAGAAAGAAGTGAGGAGAGCTATAGAGAAAGTCTTTATCATCTTAGAGAATACATATGGCGTCACCAACAGAATGTTGCTGGAAACGAGGATGTTAAATGTGCTTCTGGTGAAGCTTTAAAAGGAAATGATAGAAGTTACCAGGGGTGGGAGGAAAAGGGAAAGGGGGAGTTATTGCTTATGGGGTACTGAGTTTCAGTTTAAGGTGATGGACAAATTGCATGTCTATTCCTTCTCCTAGTTTTTGGTGGTTGCCATAATTCTTGGCTTTCCTTTGCTGCTTATAGATGCATTTGCCTTTGTTATCACATGGTATCTCCCTCTATGTGTCTCTTTCTATGTCTGTACTCCCCTTTATAAGATACCACTCAGAGGGGATTAGGTTTAGGACCCACCCTATCCCGACAGCACCTCAACATAACAACAACAAAACTATATTTCCAAAGAGGATCACATTCACAGGTACAGGGGTGAAGACTTCAACATATTTTGAGGGGGGACACAATTCAATCCATAACTGAGGGCCAAGAGAGCAGTTCTTGGACTACTCCTGGGCTCTTGGAAGTCACAAAATTTGCAGCTTGTTATTTACTAAAATTTCCTCCAGTGCTGCTTTGCTTCTTTCTGCTCGTGTTCATAACACAGGCAGAGAAATGATACTGATAATTACACCCCTTGCTGGGAGATTTGTGAACTCCCCACCCTGACTACCAGGGGTTGCCTGCTTCTTCTTCCTGTGGGTCAGGCCCAGTTTTGGGACCCAGTTGCAACATCATGCTTCACCAAAAAGAAAAAAAAAATTCAGTTGTTATGGGTTGAATTGTGTCCCCCAAAAGTATGTGTCAACTTGACTAGGCTATGATTCCTAGTTTTGTGTGTTGTCCTCCATTTTGTGATCTGATGTAATTATCCTATGGGTTGTAAATCCTAACCTCTATGATGTTAATGAGGCAGAATTAGAGGCAGTTATGTTAATGAGGCAGGACACAATCTACAGGATTAGGCTACATCTTGAGTCAATCTCTTTTCAGATATAAAAGAGAGAAGTGAGAAGAGAGGGTGGGAGCTCCTACCTCCAAGAAAGAAGAGCTGGGATGGAGCACCTCCTAAGGACTGGGGGGTCCCTTCCCTGAGAAACTGTTAAACCTAGGGGAATACTGAGGACAAGGACCTTCCCTCAGAGCCAACAGAGAGAGAAAGCCTTCCCCTGGAGCTAGCACCCTGAATTCGGATTTCTAGCCTCTTAAACTGTGACAGAATAAATTTCTATTTGTTAAAGCCATTCACCTGTGGCATTTCTGTTATAGCAGCACTAGATAACTAAGCGAGCCCTGGTGGTACAGTGGTTAAGTGCTATGGCTTCCAATCAAAAGGCCAGCAGTTCAAATCCACCAGTGGCTTCTTGGAAACCCCATGGGGCATTTCTACTCTGTCCTGTGGGGTTGCTATGAGTCAGAATCGACTGATGGCAATGGGTTTTGGGGTTTTTTTTAGATAACTAAGGCACCATTGCTATCCAGTCAGAAGGGCCTTAATTTCAACCACTCTCCCCAGTTGTTCTTTTTGGCTAATATTTTAGCTCTACCTTACTATTTTAATTTCCCTTGAGACTCCCTCTTTGACTCATGGATTATTTGGTAGTGTGTTGTTCAATTTCCAATTATTTGGGGGAATTTTCCAGATACATTTCTGTTATTGATTTCTAGTTTAATTCCACATAATCAGAGAACACAGTTTGTATGATTCAAATTCTTTAGACTGTGTTACTGTTTTTTGATGACCCAGGATTTGGTCTATCTTGGTGAATGTGCCACATACATTGAAAATAATGTGTATTCTGCTGGTGCTGGTAAAGCGTTCCATAAATGCCCTTTAAGTCAAGTTGGTTGATGGTGTTGTTCATCTATATCTTTGTTGATTTTTTTTGGCCTATTTGTTCTACTGATTTTTTGAGAGGAGTACTGAAGCCTGATTTTTTTTCCTATGGATTTTTTGAGAGGAGTACTGAAGCCTCTAATCTTGGGATTTGTCTATTTTTACTTTCAATTCTATCAAGTTTTTTTTTTAATTGTGGTAAAATATATATAACACAAAATTTGCCATTTTTAACCATTTGCACAATTCAGTGACATTAATTACATACATGCAACCATCACTACTATCTACTTCCGAAAGTTTTTCATCCTCCCAAATCGAAACCCAGTACTCCTTATCTGTCAATTTTTGCTTCATTTATTTTGAAGCATCTATTGTTTATTGTTTTTTTGTTGTTGTTAGGGGCACACACATTTAGGATTGTTATGTTTGGAGAACTGAGCATTTTATCATAATCTAATATCTCTCTTTATTCCTGATAATAGTCCTTGTTCTGGAGTCTATTTTTTATGATGTTAATATAGCCATTCTAGGCTTCTTATACATATTCACTATTTTAATGGTTTATCTTTTCCTATTCTTTTAATTTATCTATATCATTATACTTAAATAATGATGTAATATATGTAGAAAGTTGGCTTTCTTGTAGATAACCTAGAGTTGGGCCTTGTGTTGTTTTTATCCATTCTGACAATCTCTGTTTTTATTTGGTCTATTTAGAGCAT
Source organism: Loxodonta africana (assembly GCF_030014295.1). Lineage (NCBI taxonomy): Eukaryota > Metazoa > Chordata > Mammalia > Proboscidea > Elephantidae > Loxodonta > Loxodonta africana. The sequence goes on along the minus strand of NC_087353.1, from coordinate 87,894,568 downwards.
TTATAGTTACTGTAATTATTGTTACGTCTGTTTCCCATTTCCTGACTTTCTTTGGATTATTTGAGTGTTTTTATGTTTCCCAATTTAACTTATTTATCTGTTGAAATTTTGACTATATTTCCTTGTGTAGCTTTTAACTGAGGTAAAATTCACATAACATAAAATTAGCCACATTAAAGTGTATGATTCAATGGCATTTAGTACATTGACAATGTTGTACAACTGTCACCTCTATCCAGTTCTAAAACATTTTCATCACCTTAAAACAAAACCCTAGATCCATTAGTAAGGAGCCCTGGTTGCACAGTGGCTAAAGTGCCTGGCAGCTAACTGAAATGTCAGCAGTTGGAACCCACCAGCCACTCTGTGGGAGAAAGATGTGGCAGTCCGCTTCCTTAAAGATTTACAGCCTTGGAAACCCTATGGGGCAGTTCTATTCTGTCCTAGAAGGTCACTATTGGTGCTTTAAAAAAATAATACATATATATACATACCCATTAAGTAATCACTCCCCATCACCCTTCTTCCCTTCCCCCCAGCTCCTGGCAACAAGGATTCTGCTATCTATCTTTACGGGTTTACCTATTCTGGGTATTTCATATAAATGGAATCATAAATGTGTGATCTTTTGTGTCTGGTCTTTTTTTCACTTAGCATAATGTTTTCGAAGTTCATCCACGTTGCAGCATGTATTAGTACTTCATTCCTTTTAGTGGCTGAGTGATATTCCATTGTGTGGATATAACACAATTTGTTTCTCCAATCATCTGTAGGTGGACATTTGGGTTGCTTTTACCTTTTGACTATTGTGAATAATGCTGCTATGGACATTTGCGTACAAGGATTTTTTTTGAGCACCTGTTTTTTAATTCTTTTGCATATACACCTGGGAGTAGAATTTCTGGGTCATATTTTGGTTTTTATGGTGATTCTACATTTAACTTAAGGAATGGCCAAACTTTTCTACAGTGGCTGCAACAGTTTCTATTCCCACCAACAATACGCAAGAGTTCCTATTTCTCCGTATCCTTGGCAACACTTGTTATCTGACTTTTGGATTATAGTCATCCTAGTGCGTGTAATGTGATATTGTGGCTTTGATTTGCTTTCTCTAATAACTAATGATGGTATCTTTTCATGTGCTTCTTAGCCATTTGTATACCTTCTTTAGAAAAACGTCTATTTAAATCCTTTGCTCCTTAAAAACATTCTTTTTAATTGTGGTAGAAATATACATAACAAAACACATAAAAAAAAAACTCTACAGGTACAACTCAGTGACACTGATCACATTCTTCAACTCGTGCAATTATTTTTTTTTATTGTGCTTTAGATGAAGGTTTACAGAGCAAATTAGTTTCTCGTTAAACAATTAATACACATATTATTTTGTGACACTGGTTGCCAACCCCCTGCCACGTCAACACTCTCTCCTTCTCGACCTTGGGTTCCCCATTACCAGCTTTCCTGTCCCCTCCTGCCTTCTCAACCTTGCCCCTGGTCTTGTGTGCTCATTTAGTACTGAGTTAAAGGGTATCTGGGGCCATACTCTCGGGGTTTCTCCAGGCTCTGCCACTTCAGTAAGTCTGATCTTGTTTTGCGAGTTTGAATTTTGTTCTTCATTTTTCTCCTGCTCTGTCCTAATTCTTGTTATACATATTCTTACACATTTTTAGTATTATCTCACCACCATGAACATAAACTTCACGTCCCCTAAGCAAAAACTTCCCTTTTCCTACCATCCCACTCCTGGTAACCGCTAGTAATCTTTGGCTTCTGTATATTTGCTTATTTCATCTAAGTGAAATCGTATGGTGTTTGTTCTTTTGCGACTGACCGAATTTGTTCTGCATGATGCTTTCAAGGTTTATCCATGTGTGGCAAGCCTCAGAACTTCATTTCTCTTTATGGCTGAGTAATACTCAATTGTATGTACATACCACATTTTGCTTACTTATCTGTTGATTGACATTTTGGCTATTGTGAAAAGTGCTAAAATGAATGCTGGTGTACAGGTTTCTATTTGTGTCTCTCCTTTTACTTCTTCTGGGTATATGGCTAGATTGCGATTACTGGGTCATATGGTAGTTCCATGTTCAACCTTTTGAGGAACCACCAAACTGTTTTCCAGAGTTGTACCATTTTACATAGGTTTCTTCAGAGGTTTGTTCACAACCTCTTCAATGCCTACTGTTTTTGGTTTTTATCATTGGCATTCTAATGGGAATGAGGTGGTATCTCATTGTGGTTTTGATTTGCACCTCGTGGTGCAGTGGTTAAGAGCTCAGCTGCTAACCAAAAGATCAGTAGTTTGAATTCACCAGCGCTCCTCGGACACCCTATGGGGCAGCTCTACTCTGTCCTATGGAGCCACTGCAGTCACTATGAGTCAGAACTGATTCAACAGCAACAGGTTTGTTTTTTTGGTTTTACAGGGTCGCTACAGGATTGATACAAGTCAGAACAGACTCCAAGGAAACGGACTATTTTTTTAATGGCTAGTTTTTTTTTTTTTTTTTAATGACATTGAGCATCTTTTCATGTACTTATTGGCCATTTGAGTATCCTCTTAGGTGTAATGTCTGTTCAAGTCCCTTGCCCATTTTTTCATAGGATTCTTTGTCTTTTTGTTAAGGTATAGAAGTTTTTTTGTTTAATATATGTGTATATATATTTTTGGATATTAGACCCTTATCATATATATGGTTTTCAAAATTTTTCTCCCAGTCTGTAGGTTGTTTTTTCACTTTTTTGATAAAGTTCTTTGATGAACAAATCTTTGCCCGTTTCTAAATTGGGTTTTTGTCCTTTTGTTGTTGAGATGTAAGAATTCTTTATATATTCTGGATAAAAAACCAAGCCCACCGCTGTCGAGTCGATTCCAACTCACAGCGACCCTTACAGGACAGAGTGGAACTACCCCACGGGGTTTCCGAGGAGTGGCTGGTGGATTCAAACTGCCAGACTTTTGGTTAGCAGGTAGCTCTTAATCACTGCCCTCACTAGACCGTTATCAGTTACATGATTTACAAATATTTTCTCCTGTTTTGTAGGTTGTCTTTTCACTTCCTTGATAATGTCCTTTGGTGGGCAAAGGCTTTAACTTCGATGAAATCAATTTTGCTTTTTTTGCTTGTGTTTTTGGTGTCATATCTAACCTTATCTAGCTTTTGTTCTTTAAATTATTTATATTCATTCTAGGTGCTTTGCTTTTCCAATGGGATTTTAAAACCAGTTTGTTGATTGCCATGAGGGGAAAAAAAACCTGTTAGAATATTTATTGGAATGGCATGTGTTTGTGGACTAATCTGAGGAGGACTGACATCTTTGTGATATTGAGTTTTTCTGTCCATGACTAGGGTGTGTAACTCTATTTATGCCTTTTAAAATAAATTTCAATGAAGTTTTTTTTTCCCCCCACAAAGGTCTTATATATCTTTTGTTAGATTCATTCTTATGTACCTTATAATTTGCTGTTTTAGACAATTGTATTTTTTGTTTTTATTAATTCAGGTTTAAAAAAAACGTTTACCAAACCAAAAACCCATCACTGCCAAGTCGATTCTGACTCATAGTGACACTATAGCCACGCTAGAGGACAGAGCAGAACTGCACAGTAGGGTTTCCAAGGAGCACCTGGTGGATTCGATCAGCTGACCTTTTGGTTAGCAGCCATGTTCTTAACTACTATGGCACCAGGGCTCCCTTTCCACCCTCACCCCTGGCAAGCACTGATCTGAGTTCTGTCCCTATAATTTTGCCTTTTCTGTAATGTCATGTAAATGGAATTATGCAGTATGTGGCCTTTCAGATTTAGCTTCTTTCACTTAGCAAAATGCTTTCGAGACTCCATGTTATTGCATGGATCAGTAGTTACTGCTGAGTAGCATTCCACTGTATAGATGTACCACAGCTTGTTTATTCAGTCATCAGTTGATTGGTTGATTGGCATTTGTTTCCCCCGCCCCCAGTTTTGGATGGCTATAAGTAAAGCTGCTATAAACACTAGCATACAGATTTTTGTGAGAACATATGTTTTCACTTCTCTGGCCTTCCTAGCAGTGAGATTGCTGGGCCATATGGTATGTGTATTACTTATAAGAAATTACCAAAATGTTTTCCAAAGTAATTGCACCATTTTGAATTTCCATTAGCCAACTATGAGGGTTCCAGTTGCTCTGCATCCCCGGCAGCACTTGGTATTGTCAGTTTTTGTTAAAACTGTAGCCATTCTAATAGGTGTGTAGGAGCTCTGGTGGTGCAGGGCCTTAAAAGCCCAGCTGTTAACCAAAAGGTCAGCAGTTGGAATCCACCAGCTGCTCCTTGGAAACCCTATGGGGCAGTTCTACCCTGTCCTATAGGGTCACTGTGAGCCAGAATCGACTCGACAGCAATGGGTAATAGGTGTGCAGTGGTACTTCATTGTGGTTTTCATTTGCATTTCCCTAATGACTAATGATTTTGAACATCATTTCACGTGTTTGTCATCTGTAATTCTTCCATGATGAAGTATCTGTTCAAATCTTTGTCCATTTTTTAAAAATTGGGATTTTTGTTTTGTTATTGAGTTTTGAGGATTCCTTACATAGTCCGGTTACAAATCCTTTATCAGACGTGTTTTGCAAATATTTTCTCTCAGCCTTTAGGTTGTATTTTCATTTTTAACAGTGTCTTTTGGAGAGCAGAAGTTGTTGATTTTGATGAAGTCAGATTTATTAAATTTTTCTTTTATGGATCATACTTTTGATGTCGAATCTAAGAAATCTTTGCCTAACTCAAGTCACAAAGATTTTTTTCTTCAGGAAGTTTTATAGTTTTAGGTTTAACATTAGGTATATAATCTATTTTAATATATAGTGGGAGATATAGGTTGAAGTTCTTTTCTTTTTTGCAAATGGATATCCAATTATTTCAGCATCATTTGTTAAGAAAACTATTCCTCCTTCATTGAACGACCTTGGCACTTTTGTTAGAAATCAGTTGGCTATATATGTGTGGGTCTATTCCTGGACTCTTAATCCTGTTCCACTGATCTCTATGTCCATACTTTCTCCTATACCTCACTGTCTTGATTACTGTAGCTTCATGTAAGTTTTGTACCCAATAGTATGAATCCTTAAACTTTGTTCTTCTTTTTCAAAATCGTTTTGGCTATCCTAGGTACTTTGTTTTCCATGCAAATTTTAAAGTCAGCTTGCCAGTTTCTACAAAAAGCCTGCTGGAATTTTGATTAACAATACTTTGAATCTGTAGATCCATTTGGGGAAAACTGACGTCTTAACAATAAGCTTTCCAGTATAGGAACATGGACTATCTCTCCATTAATTTTGTGTCTCAGGTATCTCAACTTAAGCTGTTTTTTATTGGCCCTGTAAAAAAATGGCATGGGGGCGGCTTCTGACCTCCTCTAACTTCACAAGGGGGAAGGAGAATCAAGATCAACAGCCCAAGGCTGATTCCTATGAGGTGGAGGTCAGACACGCCTCCTCTCTCTGCCATCTTTACCAATTCTGACACCAACTGTCTCTCTCACAGCACTCTCCACTTCTCTGCTGAGTTTGATAATTCACTGCAATGGCCACAAAGAACTCACAGACCATACTCACGATTATGGGGTTTATTGGGGGAAGTAATAGGTTACAATTCAGGCTCAAGAACACTTAAGGAATACAATTCTTCCATCAGGACAGCCTCTTCCCAGTGTGCTCTCAGGCATGCCTCTTCCTGTCCCTCAGTCTCTGCCCAAAGGCACTCAGCTTCTCTCTCCGTGGGGCTGGGAAGCCCACTGCACTGTCTCCTGCGGGTCTCTCCTTCCTTAGTGGTGGTGGGCTCTTCTCTTTCCCATCTCTGGGGTCACGTATTTCAAGCTCAACGGGATGGTAAAACTGACCAATCCCTTTGGTGGGCCACAATTATCATATCTGCACAGTTCTGCCCAATCACTTAGGTGGGGGTTACAAGACTATGGCTAGAAAGGCCACACGAAATGATCCGCAGGCCCTCTGATTGTCACTCCTTCCCTGAATCTTCCACCTAGTTGCTCAAGCTAGAAAACTGGATGTCACTCACGAGACCATCCTGATCCTCTCTCCTTACAGCCAGGAACACCTCTGCCTCCAAAACGTATTTTTAATCCATTCACTTCTTTTCATCTACATTCCATCACCTTAGGCTGGGCACCCCCATCTCCCACTTGGACTATTGCACAAGCTTCCCAACTGTTCTTCCTACTTCTACTCTTGCACCCCTTCCCTCCCCCACCCACCCACACACCCCAGATTCAAGCACATGCTCTCCAGCAAATATGTTCTCTGCCCAGCAGCAGCCAGAGTGACCTTTTTATAATGTAGATCTAATAGTTTTCCTGCTCTGCTTAAAACCCACCGTAGGGTTTCCAAGGCTGTAAATCTCTACAGAAGCAGACTGCCACATCTTTCTCCTGCAGAGCTGCTGGTGGTTTGAACAGCTGACCTTCCAGCTAGCAGTCGAGCACCTTACCCACTGTGCTACTAGGGCTCCGTAAGGTGACTACTGCCGTTATAATAAAATCCAGATCCCTTATATGGGCTCTGCCTACTGCTCTCACCTCATTCCCTACTACTTTCTCCTTTGCTCACCTTGTTTCAAACACACCGACTTTCTTTGGGCCCTGGCAATGCCAAGCACTTTTCAGCCTCAGGGCCTTTGCCCATGACTTTCCCTGCCTGGAATGGTCCCTCCACAATCTTTGCCTAGATAACGCCCACTCATTTATTTTGAATGTCATCTGATTTTGAATGTCTCATTATTCCATCTCACAACACCTGATCTTTTCCTTTTCAGATTTGTAACACGTATCAATTTATTTATATAATGATTGCTTCCCCTTCTAGAACAAATGTATCCCTAGCACCTAGCACAGTGCCTGGCACCTTGTTGGACTCAATAAATATTTATAAAGGAAGGAAATGCATAAATGAAAGGATGGAAATGCGGAGGAGGTGGAGAAGAGGGTCTGGCAGGGGCCAGGAGGGGAGCGTGGTAGGGGAAACTTGCTCTTTCCCTCTATGTATCCTGTGTGGAGAGCCTTATGGGCCAGTCCTTCACAGGGCATGGGACAGACTGGCAGCCTCTTTTTGCCCTCACCTCCTACCTCCCTGGGCATCGTCTCCCCTGGGCTGGCAAGTCCCAGCTGCAGCTTCTGTTTGGGTGTAGGTCTCCCAGGCTTGCTGTCTCAGCTATTTTGCAATCACAGGGGAGACACAGGTGCTGGCACCAGCTCTGGACAGCTATGTCCTGAACTCAAAGTTCTGCCTGCTGGACACTGTGGAGAGGTGGCAAGGGAGACGGGAGGGGGCCAGGCAGTGCCAAGGTTGCCAGGCAACTAAAATCTACCGCATCCCCACTCCATTCTTTGTTGTGGTGGTGAATTTGACTGAATTTTATTCAGAGAGCCAGGCAACTGTGGCTTCCAGCCCTGCCCCCTAGTGCCTCTCACATAGAGGGCCATCACTTAACAAGGACCAGATCCCCACTTTCCTCCAAACGGCTCACCTTTCTGTGTGAGTTGACCCATTTCACAGACCCCGACATGAAAAGTTGTCGGGAGCCCAGCTATGGAAATTCCAGGCGTCACCAGTCCCTCTCAGCAAGGGCTTGGCTGGAATCAAGCTTGGAGAGCCCTCCTCCCCCACATGCATAACTGCGCCAGCAGGATCTAGGCTCCTGTGAGCTTGTGAGAACATGCGCGCTTCTGGGAGCATGCGCTCTTTGGTGTGCGTTTGCATGTGTGTCTCTTAGGGATGGGGGGCACAGTCTGTGGTGTGTCTTCCGGGAGATATTTCCGGGATGGAGCTTGGGAAAAATCCAGGGGAGAGAGGCCGGAGGCTCTCACAGCGGCGTTCTAGGCCCCTTCAGCCACATCTCATCTTGGCCTAGGGCAAAGACAGGATGGCTGGGACAGGAGCGGGGGTCAACCTGGCGGGGACGGAAGAGGGCTCCGGCCAGGGACAAGCTGCAGGTGAAGGAGCGGGCTCCGGGGACCGCTGGGGAGGATGCTCCAGAGGCCTGGGGAGTGGGGACAATCTCCGAGCCCGGGCCTGGGAAGCGAGCCGCCGGGTGGCGGAGGGCCGGACTGGGAAGGCTGGCTCTGGGGTAGTTAAGAGAGGCACACAGTCGGGGCAGATGGGTCCTCGGGGCCTGGCGGGTGGACTGCGCTGGGGGTTGAGGGTGAGGGCGAGGGGGCAGTCTGATGGGGGGTGGTCTTGGGAGAGGCTGACAGGTCCTGAGGGCGGTGATCTGGGAGGGCAAGCTAGGGTCCAGGTTCCGAAGGGGGCTGCTGGGCCTGCCACGGGGTGGGCCACAGTCCGGGGGCTGAGGGCCCGGGTCTGGAGGGAATGGGGTAGTGGAGCCAGGTGGGATACGACTCCGTCTCCACCCGGCCTTCAGCGCCCCCGAGCGGGACCCAGCCCAGTGTGCCTGGCAACTTCTGCTGAGGGCGCCCCCTGGCGGTCAACGCCAGCCCACACAAGCCGCCGGGGCAGGGTCCCACCAGCTGGAACCGGCTGGGGATCGCCCTCCGCTCAGAGCCCGGTGCCAACCTCCGAGGGATCCTGCCAGCCTGCCTGGCCTCCCCGCACCGCCCACCAAGGCCGCGCCCCGAGCAGGGGATCCAAAGTGTCCAGGCCTGGAGCCTCCGTCTCTCATTTGTGTCGGCAGCATCTGTGACCCCGTGGGGGGAGAAGAACATTTCTGCCGACCAGCTCTGGGACCTCCGGCTGGTTTCCAAGCCTCTCTGAACCTCAGGCTACACATCTATTAAATGGACTTAATAACACCTAACTCTTAAAAAAACTCTTAGGGGTGGTGTAAATCATAAATCAGACTTTCCAAGCAAAGTCACTTAGTACGTGGGACTCTCGCTGGTTTACAGTCTTCACTGTGCCCTCACCCTAACGTACCCGATGAGCAGAGTGAGTCTGGGAGAGGCTAAGTAAGGGCTCGGGTGTCACTCAGCCAGTGGGATTCAAACCCAGGTCTGCCCTGGGCGCCTGTGGTAGCTGAAGCCGAGGGAGGTGTGGAGTTGCTGGCCTGACTCAGTTCTGTTGCCCTGGGCAAGCGGCCTCTCTCTGGGCTTCACTTTCCACACTCACTTGTCTTAGTTATCTAGTGCTGCTGTAACAGAAATACCTCAGGTGTGTGGCTTTAACAAAGAGAAATTTTTTCACAGTCTAGTAGGCTAGAAGTACAAATTCAGGGTGTCGCCTCCAGGGGAAGGCTTTCTTTGCTCTGGAGGAAGGTCCTTCTGGTCAATCTTCCCCTGAACTAGGAGCTTCTCCACCAGGGAACTCAGGGTCCAAAGGACGCACTCTGCTCCTGGTGCTTCTTTCTTGGTGGTATGAGGTCTCCAGCTCTCTGCCAGCTTCCCTTTCTTTTTATCTCTTGTAAGATAAAGAGTGGTGCAGGCCACACCCCAGGGAAACTCCCATTACAGTGGATTAGGGATGCAACCTTGGTAAAGGTGTTACAATCCCGCCCTAATCCTCTTTAACGTAAAATTACAGTTACAAAATGGAGGACAACCACCCAATAGTGGGAATCATGACTCAGCCAAATTGATACACACATTTGGGGGTGGGGGACATAATTCAATTTATGACAGCACTGAATGAACCAACAGTAGAGATTGCGTTCCGAAAAGCAGGCCTGGAGACCGGGGACTAGGGCCACTCCTGACCTATAGTCTAGCCACCACCCACCCACATACTTCCCATAAGCCACGGCCCCACCAGCACACCTCTACACTCTCCTCTCTCAGGGGCTCCCATCAGTGACTGCTGGTTCTGGCATTTGGATCTGGGCAGAGGGGATCAGGCCAACCGTGGGGAGACTTCTGGGTTCCTGAAATCTTTGGCTTTAAGTGCTACAGGGGCCAGGCTGGTCTCCTGAGCTGTGGATGAAAGGCTCAGGCCAGGGCACAACCCTCCTCTAGGCTGGGGCTGGGCTGGGGATCTGGGATCCCTCCTTATTCCTTGAACATTCTCTTCCTAGAGAAGCTAGGTTTCCTGGGGATCCCCCAAGTCTTCCCCCTGAAACCACTGCAGCTCCATCTCCTCACACCTAGTCCCTGGTCCTCACAGGGTCCCAGGGCTGCCGGACCCTGATTCACCTCTTCTCTCACTGACATCTCCCTCCCCTGAAGCTGCCTCTCTGGCCTGCCTTGGGGACCTCAGCAGCATCCTCCTCTCCCCTTTAAGCCCCCAGTCCTGCAGTGACCACTGAGTTGACTAGGCCAGAGCTGAGGGCTTCTTGGAGGATGATGGTGATCACTGGCTGAGGAAGGCAGGCCCCATGACCCCTTAACCACTCCATCCACTCTGCCTGGTGCACCTCCCCCCAGCCCAGGATAGAGCTGGTGCCTGGATAGGGCTGGGTCCACTCAGCAGCAGGCTGGATTGGATTGCCAGAGGATTCTGGTTGGACAGCCTCCGGGCAGGCACTCCCTGAACCAGGCATCACCTGGGATTTCTCACATGCAGAACCAAAGAAGGGGTCAAGTGGCAGGTGTCCCTTCCTCTCCCCCATTCTTGCCCGTATCCACCCTGATAGGGGGTATTCACTCTGCTCCAAAACCACACTGCCCTCTTGCCACCAGAATCCACCATGTTCCTGTGGAATCTTGAAGCTTACAGGGCCCTCTCACCCAAGTTGCCTCATGGGGCAAAGGCTGCTGGATGGGAAGATTGGTGGGTAGGTGAGCACATATCTGAGTGGGCCTCTCTGCCTGCCCCTTGGGTGGCCAACAGGAAGTAGTTCCTGGTACCCTCGTTACAGGAGAAGAATGGGAGGAAGTCACTGCGGACAGATGTGAGGTGAACTCCCCCCCTGATGGATGTCAATCTGTGGAAGGAGGGCATCAGGGCCCCACCCTGAGGCCATCTTAGGGATCCCTGTCAGAGAGATGTCAGGTCACACCACAGGGACCTTTCTGGGGTTGAGACTACTGCCATGGCCACATCCTGCCCGAGGAGCCCTTGCTGCTGTCCTAGAATGTGGTGAGATTTGAGTGCAGAGCATATCCTATCTGAGCCCATCAAGCCCCTGGTCCTGCCTGCCCAGCCCCTGGTGTCCCTCAGGGAAATCTGCAGAGCCAGGAAGGCTCCCTGCCTGGCACTGCTGCTCCAGCTCCAAAGGCCTAGAAAAAAACCGTTGCGGGGGCAGTGGGGAAAGACAACTGAGATTGGGATACTCTCCCCTCTCCTCCGGCCTCCACCCTGAGGTCCCCTCCACCTGGGTGTAACATGGCTCCTGAACTTGCCTCCAACCTCTTATGCACCCCTTACCCCCCTACAAAAAACAAAAAAAGCACAGCCAAGGCCCAAATCAGACAAACCATTTTGCTGACTTAATTTATCAACATCACCTGGGGAAGTGTTCAAAACAGGAAACAATTTGGGACGTGGTGTTATCATCTCACATGCACACACGTGCATACGTGCGCACACTGACCACATCCGTGGCAAATGGGCTCTGGTTGTGTATGTGTGGTGACACTTCATGGAGGCCTAAGAATAAAACATGATGTGCAAAGATGGTGGGAGCCCAGGAACACAGACTCCCACCAGATGGCAAGTTCCAGAGGCCTGGGAGGCAAGGAAGGCCAGGTGGACTTGGGGCCTCGCTCATTGAACTAAGCATTCCTCCATGGCTTGTGCTTCGGAGGGTCAGGGAAAAGGATGAGGCTGGGGCCACCTGGGCCAGAGTGAGGAGGCCTCTCTCCTGCCTGAGCATAGAGTCCATTCTCAACAAAGATGAAACTGCTGTGGGCAGAGGCAGGCAGGGGTGCCCCAGGGGCCGGTGCCTGGGGCTGGGATGCCGTGGGGGTGGGGAGCAGTGGCCACCGGGAGAGTTGCTGCTGGTGGTGGGCCATCTCCAGGGTTGCTGGGCAGAAGTAGTTAGTGTTGACGGTGGTGTAGGGAATATGGAGGGAGGCCCGGGAGGCCTGGCCAGTGGCCTGCAGGAGTAACGGGGAAAGAGGGCCAAGTGAGACTCTACCTAGCTCATGCCCCCCAACTCAAACCCCACTTGCTCCCCACTCCAAACATGATCCCCAGTCCTCACCTGAGCTCGCACTTGTGTCCGGGGGCTGGTGTGGGGCGTCTGAAGCCTAGGGACTGACCTGGGAGAAAGAGGGAGTCAGAGGCAAAGCTTGTGTTAGCTCAGCAGTGTGGGGATTTTGATTGGAGCTGGGGCTGACGCTGGGCTGGGGGCCTAGTCTTACCAATGCCTCTGCTGAAGCAGGTGCAGGAGGAAGATGCAGCCAAAGAGGAGGACCCCAGACACCCCAAAGATCCCGGCCAAGTCTGCCCTCAGAATGGAGGCTGGAGTAGGGGCAGGGGGCTCTGCCAGGGAGAGAGATGCACCAGCTGGGCAACCAGGGTCCTCGATCCTCTCCCTGCCCTCCCTGGTCCCCAAGCCCTTCCCTCCCTGGGCCCGTCTCTTCATCAGACCTACCTTGGTCTGTGCTGAGGAGGAGGTTCCCACAGGCCTCCTGAGAGCCCTCAGGGAAGGACACAAACTTGCAGCAGAAGGTGCTGTTGGGACTGGGGCTTTTCCCCTCTGACCCTCCCAGGGTGAGGGAGATGTTGGTTCTGGCTTCCCAGTGGGCCTGGTGAGCAGGGGCCCACTGCTGGGTGCCTAAGTCAGGGTGTAGCACAGCCAGCCTGGTCCCTCCGGCAACGTCCGGCCCCCCCCAGCTCACAGTCACCAGGGAAATGGAGCCCGATCCCAGGAATCCACAGCGGACAGTGAAGGATGGGACCTTAGTGGACTCCATCTGAATCTGCACCCACACCTCAGGGGTCCCTGTGGAATACGGAGATAGAAAGGTCTAAGGCTGTGTTTCCACCTCTCCCTAGGGTGGCCCCTATGTCTCTCTGACCTCTCCCCCAGGCTGTGGCCTCCAGCCTGGCTCAGCCCAGCCCAGCCGGGCCTCCTACTCACCAGCAGTGAGGCAGAGGGTCAGCAGGGTCAAGAGCAGAGCCAAGGGCTGGGGCCCGGCCATGGCTCCCCTCTGCCCAGGCTCTGGGGCTGTAGGGGACAGCACCTCTGTTTCCGTTCTCATTACGGGAAGTTTTCATGTTGGGAGCAGGTGGGGTGGGGGCGGCAGCCCAACCCCGCTTCCTGTTCTTGTTGTCGCTTCAGAGAGGGTGAATACCAGCGGTCCCCAGGCTACAAATGAGATCCGTTTTCAAGCACGTCTTTAAGAATTGTAGGTAAGAGGAAGAAACAGGTGCGTGTAGTCCTTATCTAGCCTTTAGTGCAAGAAAAGGCTGGAAGGCTTTTCAATGATTTAAAAGCCGCATGCGTGGCAAGTGAAGGTGATTGTGATGGAGAATTTGTTGTGAGTTGGGGTTTGTTCAATCATCTCAAAGTGAGGACAAATTTACATGACATTGAGGGGCAAGTAGAAGTATGAGTTGTCTGTAGGGCGTTGGTAACCCAGGGACTTACCCTCAGGAGACTTAAAGTGATAATGACAAGCTTTCCCCTGTCCACAAAGACTGTGTTTTTGTGTGAGCAGTAATGGGTTAGGGCAGTCCAGGCTCAGGTTCCTTTCACAAGCCACCTGCTGCTAGCACAGGCCCTGGGAAGGATGCTGGGATGAGGGAGGGAGACACGCTCTAGGCGAATGCTCCAAAGAATCACCTGGTTTCTCATTAGGAACGAGTCTCTGAGCCCTGCCCCTCATCCAGCTAAGGGGAAAGGATGTGAGGAATTTGGGAAGAGGAAAACTGTAAGCAGAGGCCGGCAGGGAAGCTACATAAGAACCAACCTCAGTTTGGCCCACCACGTATTTACTGAGGACACCTGAACTGGCCTTTAAACACCCTTTTTGTGCCAGTGGGAACCTTGGTGATGCAATGGTTAAGAGCTTGGCTGCTAACCAAAAGGTCAGCAGTTCAAATCCACCAGCTGCTCCTTGGAAACCCCGTGGGGTAGCTCTACTTTGTTCTATAGGGTCGCTATGAGTTGGAATCGACTTGACAGCAGCACGCTTGGTTTTTTGGTTTTGGATGTGCTAATGGGAGTCCCTTGGTGGTGCAAACAGTTAAGTGTTCAGCTGCTAACGGAAATACTGGCAGCTCAAGTCCACCCAGAGGTGCCTTGGAAGAAAGGCCTGGCAATTACTTCTGAAAAATCAGCCGTTGAAAACCCTATGGAGCACAATTCTACTCTGACGCACATGGGATCGTCATGAGTCAGAACAACTTGATGGCAGCTGGTACTGGTTATGTGCCAATGAGTCCCACATTAACCTCTCTAGCCCTGACCACACTCCTGAACTCCAATCTCGGGTATCCAGCTGCCTACTTGTCATCTTCTTGGGGGTACAAACATTGCAGACTTGACTTGCCCAGAACTGAACTCTGCTCCATCTCCAGCCGTCCCCATCCCCTCGATGACAATTTCTTCCAGTCCCCCAGGCCAAGAACATAGTCATCTTTGACTCTTCTTTCCCTTTCAACCTAACAGGAAATCCTGTGGGCTTTCCCATCCAGACCAACTGACCATGTCTCCTCACCTCCATTGCCACCTCCTGATTCAAACCACCATCACCCGGATTTCTGAATTTCTAGCTGGTCTCCCTGCTTCAACCTCTGCTTTTCTTCTATCCATTCTCAATAAAGTGGCCAGCGTGATCCTGTCAGGAAACCTGCACCAGCTGGTCACACCACTCCCTTGCTCATCCCATTCCATTCAGAGCAAGGGCCTCTAAGGCCTCACATGACCCACATCACTTGGACCTCTCCTCTTACCTCACTAGCCTACAAACGTGTTCAATTAAAACACCTGGACTTGGAGTCAGCTAGGAGAAGAGGCTGATGCTTGCTCACCAGGGCCTGGCCTCCACAGTGGTGGCTGGAGTGGAGGGCATCCTCCTGGCTATCGAGTGAATCACAAGTTCTGTTTTCTCCTCCCAAAAAGTGTTGTTCCAAATTGCTTTCTTGTTTTTGAGCATATAAGGAATGCGAACCAACTAGGACTCTGCTGTCTGTGCAGTGACCTCTGACACTTGCCAGGAATCAAAAAGCTTTGTGGTCCTGTCTTATCCTCTGGTGCTGTGAGCCTGAATCCGGGGACAGCAAGTAGCTGAGTGAGCTCAGGGTTAGAATCAAGGGCTCTGTCTTTGGGAAGAGTTTGTCCAGGGTGTGGTGAGAACTGAAGGACAGCCCTGCCCCAGGGCTGTAGTCCTCTCTGAGGCCTGGCTTGCCCATGTGCCGAGACTCAGCATTTTTAATCCTGTGATGCCAGCCATACCCCTCCAGTCTTCTGGGTAAACTCTGTCACCCCACCCACACCTTAAGCTCTGTGACATGGTCTTCACAGGAGCCTAGATCAGCAGGCTTTCCAGGTCAATCACATCACTGCTCCCACCCCAGTTAGCATTCTCTTGACCTTTAACCTTCTCTCAGGCCAATGTACCAGTCCCCAAACCCAGCTCGTGCCTGTTTTCACCACTTTCTCCATTGCTGTTCCAGGGCCAGGGTGTGAGATCTGTGCAAAACTGACCCACTTCGATTTGCCATATCACAGGGTGGGTATGGAACACTGGGGGCATCTAGGGCTGCTGGCCTCTCTCTCTCTGGTCTGGAAGACCCTTTTCTCCCACCTACTGACATCCTACCTACTTTGTAAGCCCCAGCTCCAGGAACCACTTCCAGGAAGCGCCCCAGAGTTATATATTTCCTTCTTGTACAACCATTGCACTGATGGCAGGCCACCACTAAGCCAGGCTCTCAGTAGACCCTGGGCTGTGGCTGTTGCGGTGGAAGTCAGTTTTCACAGGTTAACTCCAAGCCCTGGAGGAAAGGCCCATCTTTCTTTCAACCCCCACAAAAAGTACATAAAGGAAAATCAATAAATACGTGTTGATGGGTGGGTTAAAACCCGTGGTACAAATTTAATTATTCACCAATATTTGTATTTTTTTTTTCAATCTTGTAAGCCACATGTTCTCCCTTTTAAAAGTGTACCTTGGTAAGGTCTCATGGTATAAGATTCAAATAATGTAGAAGAATGGAAAACAGCAAAGTTCTTCTTCACCAGCCTTCTCATTCCCCTTTTAATTTTCAGGAGGTTAAAACTATCAATCCTTTATCATTTCTGGACTTTGTGTATGGCCTAGGAAGGCTGAGATTACAAAGATATTTCTATAGTTTTATTTTTATGCTTAACTCTATGAAGGGTTTATTCTTACTCCATGAAGAATTTTATTTTGGGGTTGGTATAAATTTGCAGTAACATTTTAAGTGGAGAGCTAGATGTCCCCAAACTACCTGTTGAACAGGCTCTCTCACCTTGTTTGTAAATTAAATTCCTACAGAAAATGGACCTACTTCTGGATTCTCATGTCTACTGCCTTATTTGTTTAGTCCTGTTTCAATACCACAAATCTAACTAGAATATTTTTATGTTTTAATATGTCAGGGCAAGTCTCCCTTGTCCTTTTTCAGCACTTCTTGGCTGTTCCTGAACAGTCTCCAGAATTTTGGACTCCAGAGACATAAAAGGTCATGAAACCTAGCAACATTAAGCCCTGCATCATCAAGCCTGCATTGCTGGCCTCCTCCCACTTTGTCCTGGAGGTACAAGCAAGATGACACAGGTCTGGTAATGACAACTTCCTGCCTTGACATTTACGTGAAATCTCTGCAGCAACAGCCCAAGCCCTGCTACAGTGAAAACAGTCCTTGTGGTCTCTAGAACTAGGCCCATGAGGGTTTGAACTGGTGCCACAATTTAATAGCTGTGTAAAGTTGGTGACTAACCTCTTGAAGAAGCAACATCCCAATAGGGAGAGCACTGTCTGCTTCAGAGGTAATGAAGAGGCTTCAATAAGTTTAGGTAGGCACCACACTCTGCATATGCCTGCCTTATGCCCTCAGAGAACATTGGTGAACATCTTTTTAATATGATTCGTTCCTTGAGTTTAGCCTAGTCTCTCCAGGACATTGGGATTAGTTTTCTTTGTGGCTTCTGTGGAAGAAGAGGTGACAATACAGTCATGATCTTTATTGTGCCTCCCCAAGCAGATCTCCCAGAAAAATCTAGTGGCCTTCAATTTCAGTGAGGGACTGCCCCACCTCAGGCATCACTTTCCTTGGAAGAGGCAGCCCTTCAGTCTGACCTCCTCATTGCAGCCGCCCTTTTGGGAAACCACCAGCTCCTCCCTGAGCGATCCGTTCTTTCTGTAGGCCCCTTGAGCCTAATGCAGAAAGAAGCCCAGGCAGCCGATCCTGACGTGCCTCAATTCCTGAGGCTGAAACACAAGGTCCTAGACGGGCTAGCCTTACCACACTGAGAAAGTAAAATAGCCATAAAAACTCAATTACAGATCAGAGTAGTATTTTGAGATAATAACCAATTTTGTTTTTCCCAGTACTTCCTTTTCTTTTCCTTCCTTGCAAGCAAGCTGTTTCTGAGCTTCAAAGGAGAGATGTGACAGGGCTAGGAGTGACACGGTTGTCTGTTGGTATCTCTGGTTTTTGGTCTCAAAAGCCCAACAGCCCTCTTAAAGAATCTGAGAATTTGT
The DNA here is from genome assembly GCF_030014295.1 of Loxodonta africana. NCBI lineage: Eukaryota > Metazoa > Chordata > Mammalia > Proboscidea > Elephantidae > Loxodonta > Loxodonta africana. The sequence continues at coordinate 87,876,993 of NC_087353.1, read as the reverse complement.
GGTTCAGATACAACATTTGAGAGAAGCCAGGGAAGAGAGGAGAGCTTATCCGACAAGCCAGAAAGAGCTCCACCTGTTTGGAAGAGAGAAGGTGTGGAAGTGATGAGATGCAGTTCTGAGTTCAGGGCAGAAGGGCCAGAGCTCCAAGAGAGGGCAAGACTCTGGAGAGGGGGTGGCTGCGTGGTGAGTTCAAGGACCATAGCAGGACTTGAATCATGGCACAGGAGCAATGATGGGCACATGCTGTGTGGGCAGAGCCAAACACCCCCCCTTGCATCCCCCAATGCTTTGGCACTTCACACAATTTTCCGGAAGAGGATAGATTATATTTTTCCACCAACAAGGCAGAATAAGAGCTTGAAATAGAAATTATGTTGTAGAGAAAAATGTCTCTCCTCGGTTTGTAGAATGAGACTTCTACATTTTTACATTTTTTTTAGTAGTAAGTTTTTTTTTGGAACTGTGCTTTAGGTGAAAGTTTACAGCCCAAGTTAATTTCTCATACAAAAACTTATACACGTATCATTATGTGACACCACTTGCAATCCCTATAACGTGATAGCACACTCCCCCTTTCCACCCCGGGTTTCCTGTGTCCATTCAACCAGCTCCTATCCCTTTCTGCCTTCTCATCCTGCCTCCAGACAGGAGCTGCCCATTTAATCTCGTGGATCTACTTGAACTGCACTGAAGGCACTGGCGAAAAACAAGTCTCCAGGAATTGACAGAATATCCATTGACATGTTTCAATAAACGGATGCTGCACTGCAAGTATTCACTTCCAGTGCTATGCCAAGACATTTGGAAGACAGCTACCTGGCCAAAAGACTGGAAGAGATCTGTATTTACACCTATTCCCAAGAAAGGTGATCCCACCAAATGTGGAAATTATCGAGCAATATCATTAATATCACACACAAGTGAAATCTTGCTGAAGACCATTCAAAAGCAAGTGGCTGCAGCAGTATATTGACAGGGAACTGCCACTAATTCAAGCCAGATTCGGAAGACGACACAGAACCAGGGATATTGTTGCTGATGTTAGATGGATCCTGGCTGAAAGCAGAGAATACCAAAAAGATGTTTACCTGTGTTTTGACTACGCAAAGGCATTCGACTGTGTGGATCATAACAAGTTATGCGTAACATTGCGAAGAACGGGAATTCCAGAACACTTCATTGTGCTCATGAGGAACCTGTAAATAGATCAAGTGGCAGTTGTTCGAACAGAACAGGGGATACTGTGTGGTTTAAAGTCAGGAAAGGTGTGCGTCAGGGTTGTATCCTTTCACCATACCTATTCAATCTGTGTGCTGAACAAATAATCCAAGAAGCTGGACTATATGAAGAAGAACGGGGCATCAGGATTGGAGGAAAACTCATTAACCACCGGCATTGTGCAGATGACACAATCTCGCCTGCTGAAAATGAAGAGGCTTTGAAACACCTACTAATGAAGATCAAAGACTACAGCCTTCAGTTTGGATTACATCTCAACATAAAGAAAACAAAAATCCTCACAACTGGACCAATAAACAATATCATGATCAACGGGGAAAAGATTGAAGTTGCCAAGGATTTCATTTTACTTGGATCCACAATCAACACCCATGGAAGCAGCGATCAAGAAATCAAAAGACGCATTGCATTGGGCAAATCTGCTGCGAAAGACCTCTTTAAAGTGTTGAAAAGCAAAGATGTCACCTTGAAGACTGAGGTGCACCTGACCGAAGCCATGGTGTTTTCAATTGCCTCCTATGCATGTGAAAACAGGATGATGAATAAAGGTGATGAAAAAAAGAACTGACACCTTTTAATTGTGGTGTTGGTGAAGAATATTCACTTTATCACTCACTGCCAAAAGAATGAATAAATCTGTCTTGGAAGAAGTACAACCAGAATGCTCCTTAGAAGCAAAGATGGCGAGACTACGTCTCACATCCATTGGACACATGGTCAGGACGGATCAGTGCCTGGAGAAGGACATCATGCTTGGTAGAGGGTCAGTGAAAAAGAGGAAGACCCTCAGTGAGATGGACTGACATGCGGCTGCAACAACAGGCTTAAGCACAACGATGATCGTAAGGATGGTGCAGGACCAAGCAGTGTTTTGTTCTGTTGTACACAGGGTGGCTATGAGTCGGAGTTGACTCGATGGCACCTAACAACACCTACTTGAACTAAGAAGCACACTCTTCAAGAGTATTATTTTATGTGTTATTGTCCACTCTAATCTTTGTCTCAAGAGTGGGCTTCAGGAATGGTTTCAGTTCTGGGTTAACAGAGAGTCTGGGGGCCATGTCTTCGAGAGTTCCTCTAGTCTCAGTCAGACCAATTAGCCTGGTCTTTTTACACGAATTTGAGTTCTGCACCCCACTTTTCTCCTGCTCCATCAGGGACTCTGTTGTGTTCCCTGTCAGGCCGGTCATTGAGTACCATCTAATTCTTCTGGTCTCAGGCTGATGGGGTCTCTGGTTTATGTGGCCCTTTCATCTCTTGAGCTAATATTTTCCTTGTGTCTTTGATGTTCTTCATTCTCCGTTACTCCAGTTTACATATATTTTAAGTGTTGTAAAAAAGGTTACTTTTGTTCCTGTATGCTTATTATTACATTCTACTTTTTGTCAAAATAATATAAGACCACTCACATATTAGTTCAACATTTACCATCACTTACGAGGGAAATGACTTGCCCAGGGTCACAAGGCTAATAAAAAGCTGAGCCAGGATTGGAACCCTGACAATTTTAGCTCCAAAACTCAGACTCTTGACAATTATGCTGAACTGCCTCTCCTGCACAAAGTTAAATTAAAGTTGAACTACAAGGTTTATGGTAGAAGAGAGTCCTCTGTCCCATCGGTGGAGAGCCTGGTGTGCATACACACACACACACACACAAACTCCTACAACTCAATGAACAACCCAATCAAAAAATGGACAGTTCACCAGAGGATGTTCAAATAGTCAACAAGCACATGAAAAGATGCTCACCGTCATTAGCCACTGTTACTCTGTACTGTCAATTCCAACTCACGGTGACCCTATAAGATAGAGCAGAACTGCCCCATAGGGTTTCCAGGGCTGTAATCTTTAGAGGAGCAGATTCCAAGTCTTTTCTCCTGTGGAGCTGCTGGTGCAAACCTTTTTGGTTCGGTGTCGAGTGCTTAACCATTGTGCCACCTGGGCTCCTTCATTAGCCATTAAACCAAACAAACAAAAAAACTCAAACCTGTTGCTGTCAAGTCGATTTCGACTCATAGCAACCCTGTACGACAGAGTAGAACTGCCCCATAGGGTTTCCAAGAAGCGGCTGGTGGATTCAAACTGCTGACCCTTTGGTTAGCAAATGAGCTCTTAACCACTATGCCACTAGGGATTCTTCACTGGCCATTAAGATGCAAATCAAAACCACAGTAAGATACCACCTCACCCCCTGTTAGAATGGCAATGATCAAAAAAATGAAACACGAGGTGTTGGAGAGGATGTGGAGAAACTGGAACCCTCACCCACTGCTGGTGGGAATGCAACATGGTGCAGTTGCTATGGAAAACTTTGGTGGCTCCTCAAAAGGAACATGGAACTATCCTAAGACCCAGTAATCCCAATCCTAGGTCTATGCCCACAACAGAAACCTGTACACCAATGCTCAGGTTCAGCACTTTTCTCAATAGCTAAAATCTGGAAACCTAAATGTCCATCAACAGATGAATGAATAAACAAAATGTGGTATATACATACAATGGACCATTATTCAGCCATAAAGAGAAATGAGGTCGTGACGCACCCCACAACATGGATGAACCCTGAAAACATCATGCTCAGCTACATAAGTCAGTCACAAATACTGTACAACCTCACTATATGCAATAAGCACTACAAAGAAATCAAAGCTTATTAGTGGTTACCAGGGGTGGGAGGGAAGGAGAAGTGAGTTTCTGCTTGAGGAGTGTACATTTATGTTAATGGTGGCAGGATAATTAGGAAAAAGATAGGGATGAGGGTTGCACAACATGAAGAGTATAATCAACGTTGCTGAATTACGTAGAAACTGTTAAATTGGCAAAACTGTTTTGTATTTATTTGTACCATCAAAAAACAAAACTAAGTATCAAAATAAACTGAACTTTCAACCAGAATTTCACAAAATATTAAGCCATGATTTCAACAGTGTTTACTCATCACTTTGCTCTTTATTCTCCAAGATTGCTTTTAGCTATTCCAGGTCCCCTGACCTTCCATATAAATGGGAGGATTGCCTTTTCCGTTTCTGCAAAGGCTATTGGAACGTTGATGGAGACTGCGTTGAATTTATAGATTGTTTTACGTAGCACTGACGTCTTAACTAAAAAAGTTTTTGTGGGGCAAAAAGGTATTCTGTACTACTGATAAAATATTTTAAAATGTTTACTTCATCATTAACTCATCCATTACATTTTTATATATTACAATGTGTCAAACTAGTACGTTTATAGAATCTATAAATACATTTTTTTTTACCTGATGAAGTTCCTCAAACTTCTGGAGTCTATGGCTCCACGGTTCTGTTGCAGTTACTGTTGCTACATAACAAACCACCCCAAACTTAGTGATACGGCCCACCACCTTTTTATTATGCTCGTGGATTCTACAGATCTGGAGTTTGGAAAGGGCACAGGGAAGGACTGTCTGTTTCCTGATGCCTGGGGCCTCAGCTGGGAAGGCTCAAAAGCTTGGGGTGGCAATCATCTGAAGGTTTATTCAGAAGGCTGGTGGATGACGCTGAATGCTAGCTGGGATGTCAGCTAGGCTGCTGGCTGGAACACTACACTTGGCCCCTCCATGAGGCTGCTTGGGATTTCTCACAGCAAGGTAACTGAGTTCCAAGAGGGAGCATCTCAAGAGACTGGAAGTGGAAGCTACCAGTTTCTTTCATGATTTTGGCCTGAAAACTGGCATATCATCACTTCTATCATATTCTACTGGTGAAACAATCACATAGACCAGATCCAACTGCACAATAAGGAGTTCATATAATTTGGGAAGCATGTATAAAACTTCCACAGGTTCTAAGACTGGGGTTTGATCCACCACACTGGGCTGTCTGGCTTCAAATATCCATATTTACGCGAAGCCTCCAAGTTTTTCTTTTGATCTTGTGAAGTACCCTTAGCTTGGCTAGTATTTAAATGATTCGGAATCCTTACCCTCCTGGATCCTTAGTGACCTCCATACTTAACTCCTAAATTCTCCCACTGTGTTCTCAGATCCCATGAAAAAAACTTCTCTCCTTGGCGCTGTACCACCTGAAAACAGGCTAAAGAACTCTGACCAGGCTGGCATCTCCCAGGCCACTAATGGGCTAAGTTTCCAAAAGAAGACCCACAAACCCAACTTCTAGATTTTATCTGGGAGTAGGCAGTGGGGGAGGGAGAAGAATGGCAGGAAGAGGAGATGAAGGGGAAAAAGAAGAGGAGAGAAATAGTTCTGGTTGACCAAAAAATAGACTAATGTGACATAGCCATGACATGACTTGGTTACACTAAGTAATGGTTTCTTCTGCACAGACCAGTAGGTGGATGACTGTGTTCAGCCTGTGAGACCACAGTGAGAAACTGTAATTCAGCAGATACCCAAAATGGGGAAGAACTGGAAATCATATCCATAGGGAGAGGCTGCAGGGTTACTTAAACTGCAGAAGAAAATAGTGAAAGTAGAAGTGACAACTGTTTTCTTGTGGGTGAATGCTTGTCAGAGGGAAAAGCGTGAACAGAGGTATTTTGTGCTGCTCCAAGAAGCAGAACAATAAAAAACAAGTCAAAGTTTCAAGGAGGCAGATTTCCAGAGGCTATTTTGTGGGATTCTGGGTGAGAGATGACAGTGCCTTGGAATAGGATGGTGCCAACTAGAAGAGACAGATTAGAGATATATTCTGGAGAACAACTTGAGAGGACCTGGTGAAGAATCAGATGGAGGAAGGCAGGGTTAAGGAGAAGTAGGTGTCAAGGACTTGGGTTTTGGGTTGGATGTTTAGAGTAACTTCTAAGTTTCCTCCCAACTCACAGGTATTAACAGTTCTATAAATTCCAAATTATGACAGGTGTCTTCGAGGGAATGAAATTACCCCTGCAAGGAATCCTTAGGTGAAATCTGCCAAGACAAAGACTGGCCTGGCCTAAGAGTAGGTGTTTCATAAGGTGCCCACTCCACCTTGCAGCTGGTCAGAACACTGCCTTCCCTTATTTGGGCCTAAATTGTTATCACTAGATAAACTACTCAAAAGCAACCAATCTCTCCCTAACTCCTTTGCCTCACCCAGCCATCCAGTCTCCCAATTACTGAGAAATACATCCTTGAGAGCCTGTACACAAAGCGCTGGGTGGCTTGGGTGGGGGGCCTGTCTGTGCACTGGGCCATCAGTATACAGGATACCAGCAGACAAAGAACCTGACCTCTATCAGTTTAATAATCTCAAACCAGCTCCTAGGAACCAGCTGATTTGAACATGTTTATTGAGCGAATTATTAGGGCACAAGACAGCCTGGGCAAATATGTTCTAATAATACAAGAAAACTGTGGTTTCTTTCCATTAAACACATGGAGGGAGTTCCCCCCTCCCCCCACACACACCACATTACTCCAAACATATCAGGAGATGGGTGCTCTGCTCGAACACACAGGGTCAGGGCTATGGTGCATTAGGAAGGATAGGGGTGTCAATTCCAACAAAGCCATCAGAGAGAAAGGTTAGGTTAGAAAGGCAAACTCTTCTTCCCCTCTCAGAAACCAGGGGGTTGCAGCCTGGAAGGAATGGTTCATTTTACTCCTTTCTCCTGTTTGCCTTTTCCAAGTGGTCATGTCACTGAGGTGGGGAATAGAGATGGGGAAGGGGACAGAGTCTTGTCAGAAATCCTGTAACGAGAAAAACAGAAGGAAAACACACACATGTAACCAACAGCCCAAGGGCAGACACAGCCGACCTGGTCCTCCAGATGACAATTTCGACTCCTGGCTCTCTCAATCCCTGGCCTTTCCACCTATTTGACAGGGCTCATGGGTTACCTGCCAGCATTTCCCAACCACACAAAACCCCTCTTAACCTGCCTTCCACAGTCTGTTCTGGGACACTCGCCTCAATGTTCAGCTCTGTAGAATCTAAGAGGTCCAGCCGGTGCTCACCAGGGGAAGAGTAGCTACCTGGTTGCTAGATAGAATGAGGTCAAAAGTCAGAAAGTTCTTTCTCCACTCCCATCACACCCCGAGCAATAACTAAGTTTCTTTTTCAGTCTCATAATAAGAAATGGGAAGGGGCCACAGTAGGTACCTGTAGCACAGGCAAAGGGCGAGAGAAGGACCAGCTACAGCCTGCTAGGAGTCATCAGAGAAGTGCCTCCTCTCCTGGCCTGCTCAGACAGAGCCCCTTAAGTGAGTTCAGTTTTAGAGCTAGCAAACGGGATTTTTTCTGAGGGAACCTTAGGAAAGAGCATTTTAATAGAGGCCTTGCTCCCTAGTCTCTGGTTTGGAGATGTCATCGTTTGGTTTTTCCTTCCGAGCACAAGACCTCCATTCCCCTGCCCTATCCTATCCTTTCTCCCTCCTCAAGTACAGAGAAGGGAGCAGATGAATAACAGCAGCACCCAGTGACATTAATACAGCCCTTTTCGGTTTGTAGGGCATTTTCACCTTTGCTGTTTTGTATAAATGCTCCATTTGACATATGATGAAATGGAGATTGAGAGAAGATAAGTAGCTAACTTGACAAAGGACTCAAATTCAGGTCATTTAACTCCAAATTCCATGCTTTCTACCATACTGGCAGCACTTCCTCCTGGGAGCAAGCAGGCTAAGTAGAAAAGGAGTGAGTAACATGGAACTGGGGCAGCCCTCTATAGGACAAAGGAGGGAGGAGGGAAGGTAGGTACGGAAGTGTGTGTGTGTGTGTGTGTGTGTGTGTATTTGTGTGGTGAAGAGACTTAGTGAATGGGTTGCAAGGCTGGATTAGATGAGTTCATCTCTAGCTCTAGGATTCCTTCCAATTCTTAGGGGTTCAGAGGTAACAATACTTATTTAAGGATTGGGGGTGCTATTTCAGTTCTTTCTGGTATTTTTTCTTTTCCTTATTTCTTAAACAAAAGTAAATAGCAAAGTCTGAAGCAACGTACAAACTTTTCACCTTTACTCTGATTCTTTCAAAAAGCCCTAAGCAGCTTTCAGAGACATGGGTACCATCAGGGCTACCAGAAGAGAATCACTCTAGTTTCTCTCCTCCTCTTATCTATCGTTCTAGAGGAAGAAGGGAATGCTGGGTCCTCTCACCTTGTCTGTATCTTGCCATTCTTCACTTGCGTCATCCTGAGCTGCTGGCCCTTCTTCTTCTTCCTCTTCCATGAGGCTGAGTCTGCTGGCAGTAGCAAGAGTAGAGGTTTTCAAACTGTTCTTTCGGGATTCCTGAGAGTTCCTCAGACAGAGTGGAGAACAAGTACAGCAGGGCTCTACGTCCCCACTCTTGGTTTGATCAGAGCAAAACCCAGTGCTGTCGAGTCAATTCCGACTCACAGTGACCCTGTAGGACAGAGTAGAACTGCCCCATAGAGTTTCCAAGGAGTGCCTGGTGGATTCGAACTGCTGACCCTTTGGTTAGCAGCTGTAGCACTTAACCACTACGCCACCAGGGTTTCCTTAATCAGAATAGCTCTACTTATATCTGCTATACATACCAGGGTTCCACATAACACTGGAAGAAAGTGTTCTGTGATTAAAACGAGTAAAAAAAAAAAAATCACTGGGATAGATGCGCTGGATAAGGAGAGAATCCCCTCATGGTAGAATGACAGATGCAAAATGAAGCTAGAAGATGGCAGGGAAGCTCACCGGGTCAGCCGACTGCCCAGACCAGGACCTGAAGAGTTGAGCGGTGTATGGAGATGCTGTGGACCTGAGTACCTCAGCCGCTGGATGTCTGAAAGGCGCTGGCTGTTGAGAATGAAGTAGGATCGGTGACAGGGGATAAGAGTAAAGGGTAAAACGAGGAGGTAAGGTAGTCAGTGTTAAAGTGGAGAAAAGCTCAGTGTAGGGAGAAAGACAAACTTAAAAGATTAAAAAAAAAAAAAAAGGACTTTAGAAGACTCAGAGAACCGGAGAGTGCTGTAGTAGGGAACAACAGAACAGAAACCACAAGCTGGAGATGGCAAGATGCCGAACTGGGAAGCCAGAGACCAGACTCTCTCCCTGGCCCTCACCCGTGAGTGAACTCTGATTCTGAGCCCTCTTCTTCTTCCACCTCTTCTAACCCTCCCAGGGGCTGCCTACTCTTCACAGCTGTAGAAGTGAGGGTGGGCGTGGGTGGGATGCTGTTCAGCTGTAGGCTTTCTTCCTGGAAGGGAGAGGTGTCCTCTCCGTTCGGCCTGGAGGGGCCTGCAGAGAAGCAGGTGCACATATTAACTGTAAACCAGACACTTCTACTCTTTTAAGAGCTGCCCAGGATTTGGTAAGGGAATGTTAAGAAAGGAGAGAATGGAAAATCTGTATGACCTCATTCTGTTGTATCTCAAAAGTGAGAGGAGGCTAAAGCATAGCCCCATGTGCTACAAGTAAGGCTTACAGAATCCTTTCTAGGCCTGACCAAGAAAAACTTAACAGTACAGCTTAGAAAACGAGATGGAAAGAGACATAAACATACATCTCTAAACACAAATGTGAGAGGAGGCTGGATTCCTAAGATTGAGAGGTGGGAAAGGAAGTTGGCCTGAGTTACTCAATGAAAACACGTAAGACGCTATCCATCGAAGAGATCCCTAGTGAGAAAAAGCTGGAAATTTCAATATAGCTTTGTAACTAGACATTAGGGTGGAAGGATGAGGGCTAGGGAGGAACAGAAACGAAGGATAGGATTCCCTAAAGGCCAGAAAAAAACGAGATGACTGCAACGTCTATCAAGTTTTGATACGGAAGATAAGTGGAAGATCTGGGGCTCAAAAAGTTTAAGGACCTCTCTCCTCCAGAGCTCAGAGCCCTGGTGGTACAGTGGTTAAGTACTCAGTAAGGTCTGTGGTTTGAACCCACCATTCGCTCCACAAGACAAAGATGTGGCAATCTGCTTCTGTAATGATTACAGCCTTGAAAACCCTACAGGGCAGTTCTACTCTGTCCTATAGGGTTGCTGTGAGTTGGAACAGACTCGACGGCAACAAGTTTGGGTTTTTTTGGTCTCATCCAGAGATCCGAGGAGGAGAAAGAATCCAAAGATGTCTGAGAAAATCCATGTAATACAATTTTAAGTTAAACTGATATTAACATTTGTCCACTTTAAATATTCATACCCCATTACCCTCTCTCCCCATGGATGTTTTGTACCCTAAAAACTATAACCTAAAAGTGAGCTGCTGTTGGTTTAAGCAAAGAGGGCTGCAGAAAACAGGGAAGAGCCACGCCCATTAGCCAGTATACCCAGAAAGGAAAACTGGACTCCCAGCAGATGGCAGCACTAACCTGAGGGAACCTAGGCGGGACAGGAGTGGAAAGGTGCTGGACTTGTGTTCCACTACCGCTTTAACTCTCCCCGCAACACTGTCCACAACCAGGCTGCATTTCAGAGCTCTACAACTACATCTCTAGTTGACTGATGCTTCCACTTGGATAGTTTCTGTCATCTTGAATTCATTAGTCAAAGGCTGAGCTTATCTTTTCAAAACTGGCTTCCCTTCCTGACTTTCCCTCTCCATTCTTCATTTAGTCTTTCAGGCTCCATATCAGAATCCTTTCTTCCCACTGCACCTGACTTTAATTAGTCATATTAATTCTCTTAAGGCCAGACACAATCGTCCCTTCCTCTCTATTCTGGCTGAGACATTATAATATGCTGTACATGTGAACTACTACGACAGCTTTTTAAAAAACATATATATTTTATTGTGTTCTTGGTGTAGACTTATACAGCAGGTTAGGTTCCCATTCAACAATTTCTACACAAGTCGTTCAGTGACATTGGTTACATTCTTCACTATGCATGAATATTCTCATTATTTCCATTCTGGTTGTTGTTTCCATTTATCTAGTTTCCCTGCCCCCCTTACATTCTCATCTTTGTTTTAAAGTAACTGTTGACTATTTGGTTTCCGGTAGATTTTTTAAAGGAGCACGGTACTTACGGTGATATTATTTTTTGAGTCAATCAGTTATTCAGCTACAAGGTGATCTCAGGGGTTAGTTTCTGTTCAAGGTTTGAAGAGTATCCCAGGGCAATTGTCTTGGAGAGTCCTCTAATCTCAACCAGTCCAGTAGGTCTTTTTTTTTTTTTTTTGAGGAATTTGAGGTTCTGTTCCACATTTTTCTCCCATTCTATCAGGGTCCACGTATTGTGGCCCTGAGCCGAACAGTATGATCGTTTCTTCACTCACGCTTCTACTTTCTTTTTCCTCTCATCAATTTTGCATACTGGCCCCAGATTAATCTTAGGACACTCTCTTCAATGTACCACTCCTCTGGTCAAAACTGCAAGTGGTTAATCATCATCCTGTACAGAAATGAGGTTGAAATTTCTTTCATGGAAATGCTCCTCACACTGTGGCTCCAACAAACTGTGCTTGCTCTAATCACCAGTGACCTCTACCTTACATAATAAATCCAGTGTTCAATTCTTAGTCCTCATCTTATTTAAAACCCTTTTGTTACCAAATTTTAATAAAAAATTTTTTTTTGATGGCATGTGTTTCAGTATTGGAACGCAAGCTTACTTACTGAGTATGTTTACAGTTTTTTTTTGTTAGTGTGCATTTTGAGAAATACGATCTGGCAATACAGTCTGCCAATGAGACCGATCTGTGGCATGACGGTATGCCAACAGGAACTAGGGGTATAATTTATTATGGGCACCTATCCAAAACAAACCCATCAGGGCTCCCTAACTATCACACAGGAAAGCCATAACTATGTTTACAAGCCTTATCTCACAGATATTAAGGGAAAAAAAGGCAAAAGTTTACAAAACTAACACATCCTAGATGCATCACCTAACAGAATGCTCAACCTACGCCAACAATGAGGCTCCAACTCTGCTCTACTGAGCTTCAAGCATTTCAAAACGAACCCACCTTGATGCTAAATGTATTAGAACCAGAATAATGTATGACCTACAAGGTCCAGAAGCCTAAGAAGTGGCTGGCAAACCATTTATGCCAACGGTAACGAAAGGCTTAAAAGCAGCTTTTGAGACAAATCATCACTCCTTCCTCCTTGAAACTGTCAAGGCAAATTCTTGGAGTCTTACATCCCACACCCAGTCTGTCAGGAGATCCTATTAACGACACCTCCAAAATACATCCAGAATCTGGCCACTTCTCACCAACTCTACCACTCCCACCCTAGTCTAAACCACTGTCGACTACCAACTCCTACAAGAGCCTCCTCACTGGTTTCCTTGCTTCTATCCTTGCTTCTCTACAGGCAATTCTCAACAAATCAGCCAGAAGGGTCCTTTTAAGATACCTTTTAAAACAAACATAAGGCTCAATATTCTCTGTTGGTTTCTCATCTCATTCAGAGTAAAGCCGGAGTCTTTACTCTGCCTTACACACTGTGCACGCCTATCTTTTTGGACTCATAGCCTACACACTCCCCTTCACACACACAGTACCAGCCATACTGGCCTCCTCTGCGTCACCTGACCATGTTAGGCACATCCCCCCATCATGGCCTCTGCACTGGCTGCTCCCTCTGGTATGCTATCTCATGGTAGATACCAGCTGCCCTCCCTCCTTTAGGTTTTGCCCAGCATCTATGTTCTAAGTGAGGTTTTCCCTGACCATTCTTTATAAGACTATGACCCCTACCCCCCCAGCAGTATTCTTTCACCCTCTTTCCTGATTTTTCACCATAGTATTTATCACTACTGGACACTCTCTAAAGAAACAGATTTTTATCTTTTGTGCTCACTGTTGTAGTCCCAGAACATTATGCTCAATAAATATCTGTTGCTTGACCAACTGAAGCGATCTCTGCAGTTTGTTATACCTCTTCTTAACTTCCACCTTCTTGGTAGAACTTTCATAGATTAACCAAACTTAAAGTGCCACCTTCACTCTCTGAAGTTTGTAGCCTTCATCTGTACGAACACTCTTGACAGTTACCATTTACTGTCAAATCTTCTGTAAGTGTATTTTCTCTTTCCTACTAGCTAGTAAGTTCCATGAGGATCCTCAAGGCCTTTAAAACACCTAACACAGTATTTAGGAGACCCTTAACAAATATTTATTAGTTAACTGGTTAAAGCAGAGTTTCCTGATGGTATAAGAGATCATTTTAGGTGGTACACAGACGACATTAAAAAGAAGTCACACCCTACCTCACACCATATAAAAAATTAATTCAAAAGAGATCATAGTCCTAAATATAAGAGCTAAAATTACAAAATGCCTAGGAGAAAAAATTAGAGTAAATTTTCATGACTTTGGATTGGGCAATGGTTTCTATAGATATGACACCAAAGGCACAAGAGACAAGAGAAAAGCATAAATTGGATTTTATCAAAACTAAAAACTTTTGTTCTTCAATGAACACCATCAAAAAAGTGAAAAGATAACCCACAGGATGGAAAATAACTTTTGCAAATCATATACCTGACAAGGAACTCTTATAACCCAACAATAAAAATTACCTGGTTTAAAAATGAGCAAAACATTTGAACAGACATTTCTCCAAAGAAGATATACAAATGAACCATAAGCACATGAAGATACGCTCAACATTACTAGCCAGTAGGGAAAGACAAATCAAAACCACAATGAGATACCACTTTAAAACCACTAGGATGGATAAGATAAAAAAGACAGACTTGGTTTGGCAAGGATGAGGAGAAAATGGAATGCTTATACATTGTTGGTGGGAATGTAAAATGGTGCAGCCACTTTGGAAAACTCTGGTAGTTTCTCAAAATGTTGAACACACAGAGTTACCATATGACCCAGCAATTCCACTCTTATGCATACATGTTCTAAGAAAACTGAAAACATATATCCACCTAAAAACTTGTACATGGATGTTCATAGCAGCATTATTCATCACCATCAAAAAGTGGAAACAACTCAAATGTCTATCAACCGATGAGTGGATAAAGAAAATGTGTGTATCCATACAAGGAAATATTTAGCGATAAAAATGAATGAGGTACTGATGCTTTCTACAACATGGATGAACCTTGAAAACATTATGCCTTGTGAAAGAAATCAGACATACGAGATCATATATTATACGATTCCATTTATCTGAGATGTCCAGAATAGGCAAATCCATAGAGACAGAAAGTAGGTTGTTTGCTTAGGAGTGGGGGGTGGGGAGAATGGGGACTAACAGCTATGGATAGAGTTTCTTTTCAGGTAAAGAAACTGTACTAAAATTAAACAGTGGTAATAGCTGCCCAACCTTATGAATATACTAAAAACCACTGGATTGCACACTTTAAAAAGGTAAATTTTATAGTATATGGCTATTATCTCAATAAAACTACTAAATTCACATAATTCTAATATACACTAATAAACATATACTAGCACTCCAAATTTGTGATTTCTAAGATATTACTGCTTAAGATGAGACTATGTTTAAAAAAATCAGTTTAAAGAAAAAAGCTTACATAAACAATAGCACAGGTGGTAATCTCAAAGCAAAAATCATGAAAGTTATGTAAAAATCTCTAAAATTAAAAAAAATAATGGAACACAGTTTGGCAAGGAGGGGCACTCTAAATATACATATTTCTTAGTTCATCCTTTGGTTTTATCATTAGTTTGGTTTTCATAGAAGTTTGCTATTTTTAGTTGGGTTAATATTTTTTTTTTTACTTAATATATTTCAAGATAAACAAAGAAAATGAGAACCCCTAATGCTAATTAATATTCAATTAAATATTTTTTATTTTGACTGAAAGTAAAGTTTGAAGGAGGCAACAGGCCATAACTGCTGTTTATCTAAGTAGCAGCAATAAAGGAAACAGGGCCACGTACCCTGATACCAACACACATGCATATACACAACACACACACACACACACACAGACGCTGTACTTCACCTTTAATGCGCCTCTTCTTGGAACGGGGGTAGCCCTGAATGCTGGCCTCAGCTGTGTTCTCCAGGGGGCTGAGGGAGTGCCTGTAAGTGATGACTGGACCCCAGGGATGGCCAGGTGCTTGGGGGACATGCTGCAGACACTTTTCCAGGTAGGACAAGCTAAGGAAGGGGCAGGGAATGAAGAGGCTGAAGTGGCCACTGGGCCCTCACCATCCCTTCTTCCCTAATCCACATCTCTATTCATCGCTGGCACTAACTTACAGTAACTGCTTGTCCTGATGGAAGAGTCGAGGGGAAAATTCCGAAAGGAGTTCCAGGAATGCCAGATTTGGAGGCTGACTGGAGGAGTCAGCTGCAGGAAGCTCAGACAAGGCGAACTTGATGCCTTCCCTTGGTTGGACAGAATTATTTTAGAAAAATAAGCCCTTCCTACTTCCCTCCCAGAGACAGGGAATCCTGTCCATGTACATCCTCCCCCAGCTGGTATCTCAGAGTATAGCCACCCACTGACCTGTCTCCTTCTTGACATGCTTATTATCCTCCCTCCAAGACCTCGCTCCCAGCTCTCCCTCTACCCAGCTCCTGGCTCAGCCCTCTTAAGACTATCCGAGTACTTTTACTTCAACTGATACTTCCTTACGTGTGTAACATGACCACAAGATCACGGTTCTGTAGTTGCTGGGGCCCAAAGCTCAAGGCAAACCTCCGAGCCAGGTCCCTCATCTCGATGAAGGCTGGAAGCTCATTCAGGCCTTGGGGCCCCTGTTCCTGCAGCAGTTCTGTGTACAACTGTATCCAGGAGACACAGTCCATTTGGGAAAGGGAATAACAAGATGGAAATAGAGCAGTACAGCATTCTCTTCTCTGCCCAGAAATTCTAAAAGGCCACATACTACCTTTACTTCTTTTTTCTCCCAAGACACCTGTCCCATCCTTGACCCCCTGCATCAGAGAACACCTTTACTCCTGCTCTATAACAATAAAAATAGCTGTAGTTAATCGCGAAGAAGGCTGAAAGAAAAGACTAGATAAAAAAATGCCCTATCACTTTATTATTTGTGCTCTCATGTTCTAATTGATAGTTGAATTTCCATGAGGTTGGGATGGATACTCCTCGATCAGTTAAAAAATAGTTTCTAAGTGTGTACTAGCTATGAAAGAACTTATCATATGAAGTAAATGAGTCAAAATAAACACATCAAGTCCCTGCTCTTAAGGTTGAGGGTGGAGAGAAAAGCTTGTGGACTATAGGGAGGGCCATGACAAAGGTTTGTGGTACTCTAGGCAGAAGACAGTACCTGCTTGAGGCTCAACAGCAGAATTTGGGAACAATGGCTTCGGTCAATCTGTCTTGCTCTAGTTAATGTTTCCTTGATAATGTCACCATAGTCATTGTAGAACTGAGGGAGAGGAAGCGGAGAAGGAAACGTCTGACCATAGGAAAGGGCTGGTTCCGTTTTGTTTCCTCCTTCACATCCCTAATCATGTCTCCTTCTAAAGCGCCACAAGTAGGGAAAAATGGATCTGAGCATAAAATAACTTGGACTAGATCTCATCTCTGGCCCGTAGATGCAAAGCCCAAAAGAAATCAGAGTTTAGGCAAATAAGTACAGGAAGAAACTCTGCCCTGAGCCCATTCCTTGGAGAAGAAGAGTAGTAAGCATAGCAAGCATGCCAGTGCCCACTCTCATTTGGCACAGAAGTCTTCCCTATTTGCCTCTCCCTGCCACTAGAATGAAAGCTTCACCAATGCAGTAATTTTTGTTTTCTTCACTACTGTGTCCTTGGGGCCTAGAATGATGCTTGGCACATAGCAGGTGCTCAGTAAACAGAAATAAATGCAATAATGGGCTCAGGAAACCAAGATACACATCTAGGCATCTTGTGAAGCCTGATCTCTCTTCCAGTTTTCTTCCTCCTTCTTACATTACTCCATCCCATAGAATAGGTTGAGAAAAAAAAAAAAATTTCCAGACAGGAAGAATAAAATACTTCCCCTCTAATGAACTTCTTCTTACCTAAGCGCTTTCTCTCCATATTTATTTTCTACTACGTCTCTTCTCTTTGTCCCTTCATTTAAACTCCTGGTGCCTTTTCCCTTCGACTTCTCCTTTAAACCTGATATCCCACCCTCCTTTCTGTCATGCTATTATGTTTGCTATAGGGTCACTTTGAGTCAGAATCCATGGGTTTGGTTTTTGGTCTGCAGTGTTTGAAGTCATGGCAGTGTCCAACTTGGTCCCTTTTCCTTTATTTCTATAGGGCCTCACTGTACCTTGTTGTAGTGTTTGAAAACATCCGAGGCTGCATCCATCTCCAGCACCCCGTATAGTAACAGCTTGCAAAACCCAGCCAGGAGGCGGCGCCGCTGGTGTAGCTGCTCTATCTGTAAATGATCCTCCTGGGAATCACCTGGCCCTGAGCCACCAAATATAGAAATGGAAGGTTAGAACCACAGACTTATGCCTCCTGCCCTGTATTCCTGATGCAGGCCCAAACCCCAACTCCTTCTTGAGACCCAGGTATAGAGTCCCTGTACCACTGCCCAGGTCTCCAGGCTGGATGAAGACGTGGTCCATGAGGAAGCTGGCTAGCTCAGACTGGAGAGTGGCTTCAGGAAAAAATACAAGGGGCTGAAGGAAATCACATCCCCCCACAATCATCTGAGGGCTGAAGATGAGAAGTAGATCACTTAATAAGATAAAAGCCTGTTAGGAGGAAACAAAACAAAACAAAAAACAATGCTTAAAAAAAGGAATATTTACCAAGATAGAAATTAAATAGCTAATTTCTCTTTGAATTTGGGTCTCCTCAGACCACAAGAAGATCCTTGCCTCCTTGTTCTCACTTGAGTCAACTCTTACCTGCTCCTGGATCTCAGGGTCCACATCTGAGAGGCAGCTCTGGCAGAGCTCGCAGAAGGCCACCATTCTGCCCTTCAAACTCAACAGCTGCTTCTGTGGAAACAGTGGACAGACGGAGCAATGAAGACACAGTCTCCCTCATCATTCCCTTTTGCCCTGCTCAAATCAACTCACCTGGGAAGCATCTGATCCAGAAATGTGGGTTAGTGTCCAGAGGATAGAAAAATAGACAAGAGTCAAGGCTGGAAGAATCACCTGTAACAATGAAAGAGAAAAAAAAATGTTAGAAAAAACGAGAGGCGAGCAAGGAGAGGGAGGGAAATGGAGCAATGGGAGGGGAGAGAGAAAAAGACAGGTAGACAGAAACAGAAAAGCAGTGAAAGGAGAAAAAATTAGGTTAGAGGAGACCAGCTTTCTCTTCTGGTGGAAAAGAACTGATACTCTTGACAATTTTGAGGCTTTTATTGTGGGTAGAAATTCTACCTCCCCCTAAATTTGTTTTAATTCTCCTAAAATCCTTCAATAGTATCCTTGACTCCCAGAAAAGCAGAGAAAATAGCAGTTTTCAGGCACTGGAATGTAAAGTCCATCTTCCAAGGGTGGAAGAGAAGGGTAAGCACATCGTATCTTCCTCCCTTTGTCCACGCCACACCCCTGGGATTGGAGCCACTTAGGAGAGTGGGCCGCCTAGGATACAGGGTCCTTAAAAGCTCCTCTTTTGCCTCCACGTCTCCAGCTTGTCTACTTGCCTGTCGAGGAACCTCTCCTGTATCCACAGCCTTCCGGAGGAGTTGGTAGCATGGTTCATAGAGCTCCCAGCGAGTCAGGTCATGAGCGCTTTGAGGGAGGAGGTAGGAGACGGGTAAACGTTAAGCTGGAGGAGCACGTGAGGAATCAACTCCCCAGGCTTCGGTAGAAATATTAGAGGGAGGTGGAAGGGGAGTTGCTCACTTGTAGAAGGCAGAGAGGCGCTTTAGTGTAGCCGCCAGACTATACACCTCATCCTCATCTAGGACTGAAGACTGTGGAAGGAAGAAGGCCCGCAATAGGACTTCCCCAAGAGCTCAAAGATCCAAATTCCCCTTTTTGTGGCTCTCTCCCACTCTAGTTTGAAGTGTCCGGCTCTCCCCGACTCCAGTTTGAAGTGTCCTATCATTTAGCCCCAGCTCCCACCTGCAGCAATTCTTCAACTTCCTGCTGGAAGCGGTCGGTCAGCAGATCCACCAACTGGCTGCGGGCAAAGTCTACCCGGCTGAAGAAAGTGAACTCGGGCTTACAGAGCTGGTAGAGGGCGTGAGCTCCAGCCTCGAGCACTGCTGGCTCAGCATGCTTCACCACCACCTCCTGAAGTTGCTGCAAGAGCAGCTCCAGGTGCTGGGAGACACAAAGCAGAAGGGCACAATGTTGCAGGGGGTAGGGAGGACAACTGTTCAGGGTGCGGGAGGGTAGAAAATGGGGGAGATAAAAAATAGGGTTGAAAGCATTAAACTTTAAGGGTGAGACGCCTAACAAAGGAAAGGCTTACTGATGTTTCTGGAACCCAGGTTTCTGAGAACCAGACAGAACTCTTGGCCCTGCCTGGCAAGGGAGCGACAAGGTATAGGAAATGTATTCTCCTCCCTGTTCACCTTCTCCAAGCGTCTGGTGCAGTAGATGTTGAGGTCAAAGTAGTTGAGAAGCTGCAGCAGGGGAGCAACCTTCTCTGCATCAGCTGAGAACTGTGGTGATTGGAAAATGAAACATGCTTATTAGCTATTACATTGCTGATTCCTACTTCCATTTCTCATCGAGGCCTTTTACCCGCTCACTCCTTGATGCTGGGGAGGGGGCAGCTCTACCTTGGCCAGGAGCTGAGGCAACAGTGGGATGAGGTGCTCAGTCAGCTTCACCTTGTCATCGGCTTGGATCTTACGTTCTTTAGGGGTTAAGCCCTGGAATTAGTGTGATTTGGGGGTAAGGAAAGATGTGGAGAAATTCTGGGTCAAGAGGGTAGGGTGTGTATGTGTATCACTCCTCCCCATGATCTGCCCAGGAAGGAAAAGAGAATTCAGCAGCTCCCTTTGGATTGTTTTTTCCGGAAATGCAATTTTTTGAGGGGCAAAAGAAGGGGCATCCTAACCCAAGACCTGAGGATAAGGATAGGCAGCACCTATCTGGACGTAGTATAGCTGACCTACCCAGCTTACCCCTCTTGCCGTACCTTCCTCCCAGTGACCCGCCCCACAGGCGGGTGACCCTCTGAAGCTTGCCGGACACTGGACACAAGGATTTCTACCAGTGTGCTCTCTTGCACGTCGCCCAGGTCTGGGTTGGCAGGAGGATCAAAGACAGAGAATCACAGATTAGCCACCCTCCATTTCAAGTTTCCCCCATCTCCATGGCACCTATGCTGCCTTTTATTAGTCAAGAAAGAAATCGCTTCTGGTTTCATACTAGCAGGTGAAAGGTCCCCCTGCCCCAGACTACCACTGGCACGCACTCTGATCCTTCTCCAGCAGCAGGCTTGTCAGACTCTCCCAGTCCTTCAGGTGAGGACCTGCACAGTCCCAAAGGCTATCTACTAAGTAAGCAGCATGGTTATGGAGCTGTGGAAGAGGGCAGACATTAAGTTACTGATGTCACATTAAACAATTCCACCTACAGTGCCACCCCAACCCTTCTCTACACCCAGACAAGTCCTTCCCATATGTCACCTCACTCTCCACAAAAAAGGACAGCAGAAGGTGAAAGAAAGTCCTCTGGGAGCGTGGACTTCGGCGTCGTTCTTTTCTGCCCACTGCTCTTGTCTCGCACTCAGGGTAGAAGAGCCTGGTGGGATTCACATAGGAAAAGGGTACAGCACCGGAGGAAATCTGGAGTGAAATGTTCCCCATGGAGGGGAGAAATGACCCCAAGAGAGGTATAAAGGAAAAAGAGCTACAGAGCTAAAGAAAGCCCCAAGGAACTAAGAGAAGAAGAGAGACACCGAGCGAGGCTTTAATAACAGGTTTTGTTTGTTATGGGGAGTCCTTAGGAAGAGGAGCAGCAGATGATGGAAAGAAAACCACGGAGGGTGGGGTTATAAGAACAGAAAGAAAGGAGCCCCACTCACTTCTGGTACAGAAACTCTCCTGCAGCGGAAGCCAGGGCTCGATTAGAGGCGTACACAACGGGGTAGATGCTTTCACAGTCTGTGTCTGTCAGCACCCCTTCCATGTTCCTGCCAAGAGTAAAGGAGAAAGAGGCATGTGGATATGGATGATCACCTTCTAGCACAGCTAAGGGTAAAAACAAAAGAAACAGTAACAATGGGGACATGACTCACGAAGAATTTTTAAATGAGTGGAAGAAAGGGGAGTATGGAGAGTTAGAGAAGATAGGAAAAATTTTCCCTGAAGATCTTGTAACTCAAGAATAACCTCTTATCTTTCAGCCTGTACGTATAGAAAAGCCAACTTATGACAGGTATAGGGGTACAACTTTGGAAGGGCCTGCTTGATGCTAAAGGAGCCCTGGTAGCAAAATGGTTGAAGTGCTCAGCTGCTAACTGAAACGTCAGTAGTTCAAACATACCAGCCGGTCCAAGGGACAAAGACGTGGCAGTCTGTTTCTATAAAGATTTCTGCCTTGGAAACCCTACAGGGCAATTCTACTCTGTCCTATAGGGTTGCTAGGAGCTGGAATCGACTCGACGGCAACAGGTCTGGTTGAGCTTGATGCTGGAAAGGTAAAAGCCCTAGATGCTTGCCTCCCACTTCCCAGGACTCACTGAAGGATAACTGTTAGTAGCTTGACGGCCTCCACTGCCACGTCATACTCTCTGTCCATGACCATGGAAACCATCCGCTCCTGTAGGAAGAAGAACATCGCTCAATATCTCATTCTCCCCATTCTTAAACATCATGTTTTCTTAGAATTTTAGAGATTCCTGAAGACAGCGCAGAAACAGATGTCGGGATTGCTACAGATATAGAAGTAGAAATGGGAAGTTAACGAGGTACAGAAAAGGGAACCACAGAAAGAGACAAGCAAAGGAGGACTGTCCCAATTTCACCTTGAAGCGGCTGGTGAAGAGCTCCAGGCGTGCAGTCAGGTCCCGGTTGCTGTACAGGCCTTTCAGAGCCTTCACGCACTTTAAACGGACTTCTCGATGCTATTGGGGGCGAAAAAAACAGAACAGAAATGTGACTGACTACTCCTCTCCTCACCCCCACTGGGCCTCCATACTCTCCTCTTACTCATTCTGGGCCTCCAAGTTCTCTGTACTGAGATAACGAACAAGTCTTCCTACTTAAAAAAAAAAAAAAAGGATCACAGCAGAATTTAGCAATCATGCTGAAGTGGATCGTTTAGCTACGACCCTAGCACTTCTATTACCAATCCATCAATAATTTTCTTGCTTTTTCATAGGGACAGTCTTTCTCTTCTCTACCGTAGGTTGTGAGGTATTTTATCTCCTGGATGTGTCCTTCTCCTGTCTACCTTATTCTACTCCTCCCCAGTACTGGGGGAAGTTTTAGAGATTCAGTGACGTGACGGGTGATCACTGCCTACGCCCTGTTAGGTAAAATACGTAAGTGGCAGGACCAGGAAAAGCTGGAGCAACCATCCTAGGGCAGGAAGAAGATGAGGGAAATAGGGGGAAGGGAGACAAGACAATTCCCACCTTATCATGTAGGGTCCAGCCAATGTATTTTAAATAGCTGTCAGTGAGGAAAGAGGTACTGTAGCTTTGCATCCAAGACCCAATCTCCTCGATGCAGATAGCCCGGATCTCAGGAAGCACATCCCTAGACACAGATAGATCAGCCCGTATCACCAAACTCATTTCCCTCCTGCCAGATACTTCCCTGTCACAGAAGAATCTATTTTCTTGACTAAATACCATGTACCATGCCGTTCATTTCTTCCTCCCAGTAAACATTGAAAGTTTTCTTGAACCAGCTCTGTACAACTTCATCCTCCTCTCCCCTTTTAAAAACTCATTTTGAAAGCTCATGTAACTGTTGTCTAGACTGACTATGTGTGTTTTAATTTCACTTCATAAAAAGGTACACCAGCTGAATGGTTCTGTGAAGTCAGGGTGAAATCTGGGCAAATGTAAGAAACAACTACATGCACTCTTTATTAACTTAATTCAACCAGTTCTTCAAACAGTATAAAACTCCCTTGCCCTCAGCACAAGCAACAGCAGCAGGGGCTAGAAAAAGCTTGCCAAGCTGCATGTACCCCTCAGAAAAGCTGCTCTTGTCCTACCAAGTCTCCAATCCCAGAAAGATTGGGGAGGGGGCGGAGAGCAGGTCTGGGCAGGCTTGGAGCAGGAGAACCCTCAGCAATGCCTTATCCTTACTTTCTTTCCTTAAGACCTTCAAAGAGCCTTTGTGGATGGGGATACCCTAAACCTTACTAATCTGAAAATGTGTTGCTAGTTTTTGCTCCAGGTGCATGGGGTCTGGGACTAATCACATAACTCAGGGTTAAGAGGGGGCCTTGTCACTTCTGACAGACTCCATAACCAAGGACCAGTAGCTGCCATTGACAGGAGTCAATTAACTCACCTGTACCGATGTACAAAGACACCCCTGAAGAGGGCATTCATCATTCCCTCAATCTCCTCTTGATGCTCTTGGAGCTGGAGGACAAGGAGAAAAACAGGTCAAATGCGCTGGTACCCCAATGGCATAAGGCCACAAAGATATAGGAAAATACAACTTCCACCCAGGTCCTATTCAGCACCGGATGCAGTTTGAACTGCTGGTATCCTGTGTTTCCTTTTACACCTTCTAATTCTGGAAGAAGCTGAATAATCAACTAAGACCTCAGAGGCTTCTCTGTGTCTGGTAAAATAATTACACTTTCCATGTGCGATTATTACAGCTATCTTCGGTTATTTAGAAACCTCAATAACTGGGAAAACAAATTTTTTTTTTTTTTTTTTTGCTTTAAAACAACAGAAAGTTCTGAAGACCAGAGATCCGAAATCAGCTTCACTAGGCTGAAATGAAGGTGTTAGCATAACCACACTCCCTCTGGAGACTTTAGGGGAAAATCTGTTCCTTGCCTCTTCCAAATTCTAGTGGCTGCCAGCATTCCTTGGCTTGTGGGTGCATTACTCTAATCACTACCTCAGTCACGCTGCCTTCTCCTCTTCCTTTTCTTTTTTTAAAAAATATATATTTATTTATTTATTGTGCTTCCAGTGAAAGGTAACAAATCAAGTCAGTCTCTCATACAAAAACTTATATACACCTTGCTATGTACTCCTAACTGCCCTCCCCCTAATGAGACAGCACACTCCTTTCCTCCACCCTGTATTCCCCGTGTCCATTCAACCAGCTCCTGTCCCCCTCTGCCCTCTCATCTTGCCTCCAGACAGAAGCTGCCCACATAGTCTCATGTGTCTACTTGAGGGGAAAATAAATTTTTAACAAATGCCGTTCCTTTGACAAAAGTGGAACTGGCAAAAAAGACACAGAAGGGAGAAATTAGTTTAGCAAGTTCTCAACTAGAGATGATTTTGCCTCCCAGAGGACATTTGGCAATGTCTGAAGCCAGTTTTGGTTGTCACACCTAGTGGGTAAACACCAGAGATGCTGCTGAACATCCTACAATGCACAGGACAGTTCCCCAATGCCAGGGGTGCCACTGTTGAGAAATCCTGGGTTATGTGAATAATAGATGTCAGGGAAGCAGAACTATAAAAAGAAAGGCAACATTCATTAAGACAATTGACTCCATCTCTTCAATAAATCAAAGTGCTCGGAGAAAACGTGTTTGTGTGTGTGTATGAGCGGGAGAGGTGCTGTAAAAGATTATAAGAGACTTATGAAACACAACAACCAAATGCAATCTACAGTTCTTAATTAGATCCTAGTTTAAATTAACCAGATGTAAAATACATTTTGGGGACAAATGGGGAAGTTTAAATACGAATTGGGATTAGAAAACATTAGGAATCGTTATTAATTTTGTTAGACGTGAAATGCTCTTAAGTAGAAATATGTCATTTTCTAGAGAACGTACTGAAGGCGTTAGGGGTGAAATATCAATACGTCCATAACATATTCCAAAACTGCAAAAAAAGAGATGAAATATATATGGTGAGAAATTGATTGCCAAATCTAGATGATTTGTATATTGTGTTCATTATACCAGTGTCTCTACTTTTCTGAACATTTGAAATTTTTAAAATTTAAAGAAAAAGAAAGAAAGAAAGGAAGGAGAGAATGAGGGAGGGAGGGAGGGAGGAAAAGAGGGAAGGTAAGTTATCAGTACCAAAATCTATAGAGATCTGGAAAAGAGAAATTAAGAAAAGGCTATTTGCCATTTGCCATAGAGATTAGGAAGTCACTGATTTAGAGAGAAAAGTTTCAGATGAAAAATGGAGACAAGCTAGGTAGCAAAAAAGGATTCAGTGATTTGGACAGTAAGAAAGTAAGGGAATACTACCCTAAAAGGAAGGGTAGCAATAAAGTAGCTTACAGAAGAGCAGAAACAAGATTCAAGGGCCTACATAACCAGGGATAAGAAAACTGTGGAAAGAAAAATTATACACAAAAAGGATGAGAGACAACTGGTGAAGCAAGAGCCTAGAGAAGTCCCTCACCCTCCCAGGAAAGAGTCACAGTAGTGTACATATTTTTAAAATCCAAGATAGATTTGCTGTATACAAGGTTTTAAGATTATCTGTCAGTGAAAAATGGCAAAAGAGAATAAAAACCCAACCAAACTCATTGCCGTCAAGTCGATTCCAACTCATAGTGACCCTTCAGGACAGAGCAGAACTGCCCTATAGGGTTTCCAAGGAGCGCCTAGTGGATTTGAACTGCCGACCTTTTGGTTAGCAGCCGTAACTCTTAACTACTCTGCCACCAGGGTTTTCAAAAGAGAATGAGGAAGTAAAAAGTTTATTTCTCTGATGATCCGGCATGGAAGGGACTTTTTTGAGGGCCAGGGAAATACCCAACTGGCATAGTTAGACATGACGGGTCCTGCTAACCTCATAGTGGAGGAGTTTCAGATACTGAAGCAAGAAAAAAAAAATCGGCATTGGCCCCTGACAGATGAGCTATTTTAAGGTTTAATAAGTGTAAAAGGTTCTGCTACGGTACGTGGTCCAGTGGTCTTCTTTTAAGTGAAAATGTAAACAAAGCAAACACCTACGATACACCAGGCTAGGCAATTTCCTCATCATCTCACTTAATCTTTACAAAATGGTGGACATTACTATCTCCATTCTAAAGACAAGGAAAGTGAAGCTTAGAGAGGTTTCATAAGGCCGTGGAGCTAATAGCTAATTGAAACAGAATTCAAACCCAGGAGTGACTGAAAGGCCTGAGCTTATTCCTTAAAAACCTGGCCTCCTTTGTCAGTGTTCAGCCTCCAGTATTCCTGTGGGGACCTGCGTGTGATGATACAGTTGACAGGAAAGTTGTAACTTAACTCCTTGCACTACTTGCAGGTGGGGCACTTAAACACATCTGATCATGAATGTTACATAGAAACTGAACAACAAGGGAATTATAGAGAACTCTTAAATCCACTCTAAATTAGAAAAGTTTTATCGAGCCCACATCCCAAAAATGAGATGAGCATGTGACGACCTCTGACAGGGTAGATCTTTTAAACTATTGCTAGACTCCATTATTCATCACCCTAAAGGCTGTTTGAGGGCCTGTACCTGATGGAG
The DNA here is from genome assembly GCF_030014295.1 of Loxodonta africana. Taxonomy (NCBI): domain Eukaryota; kingdom Metazoa; phylum Chordata; class Mammalia; order Proboscidea; family Elephantidae; genus Loxodonta; species Loxodonta africana. Next base: position 87,850,424 of record NC_087353.1, on the reverse strand, counting down.
TGAAACACCTGGGGACTGACAGGGTGGTCTGCTGTAGCAGTAGGTAGAAGCTGGGAAAGAGGAACAGAAGGTGTAGGGTACCTTCCTCACCTCTTTGCGTTTCTCCAGCAGGCTCTCCAGCCGCTCTGGAGCTCTCTGCCCCAGCCCCTTGCTTCGTTCAGCCTCATACTGACGCTGATTGTTGTCTTTGTGCAGACTCAGTTGGAGGGCAACCTTTACTAGGGAGGTCATCAGCTTCATGGCTTTGAGTTAGAGAAAACAAGGTAAGAAAATAATTCTTTTTGTTTTTTTGGGGGGGGTTAGTTCAGAGGAGGGAGGGTGGGTTCAAAAAGAAGGAAAAAAAAGGGCAATGAAAATCTAGAGCCAGGTAATCCTAAAATTGTAAGGCTGACTGTCCTGAGGTGAACTTTTTCTTCTTCTTTCTTTTGGCCTTTTTTTAATCCTCAGCACATTCCCAATGAGGAGCTATGAGAAAGACGTTAAGGCTGGAAACTCACTGTGATCCACCCCTTTTTACAACTGTACTAGTGGGAAACTGGAGTGAGGTTTGAGATAAAAATAGCATGAACTTGAACAGCTAAGATGTAGGTAGGAAGGAAGATGCAGGACTGGAGAGTAGAGGAAAACCCTAACAACCCCAGTAAAAATGAGTGCTTACCAGCCAGGGTGCTAGTGTGACGGAAGGCACGGACTTGGGAGTCTGAAAGGCCAGTGAGCAGGGAGATGAGGTTGTCCATGGGGAAGCCATCATAAAGGAGGCTATACTGGCACTGATAAACCAAAGTCCTCACAAACTCACAGAAGCTGCCCTGGAACTTCTTCCAGGATGGACCTGGGGCTGTCAAGGGATAGTCCCCTGAGTCCTACAGAAGGGTTTATAAAGCACAGGAAAGTTATTACCGGGTCCATGAAACCATGGAACTTTGAACATCAAAACCCAATAATATAGTAAAAATATGTCTCCATTTCACCTCATTTCCTGCTATTCTCTCCACCGTTGGAGGCATATTTAGATAATACCTTTGTGTCCCTTTTACCCCCAAAAGATTAAAAACTCCTTCTAAAAAGCTACCCTATTCCCCACAATCAGAAAAAAGGAGGTAACAGGCTTTGTGCTTTGAAATGAGAGGGGCAAGAGGATCCTGGCCATCTTTTTCCACCTCATTAAACTGTTCTGTCAGATGCCGGATGATCTCAGAGTTGGACATCTTTTTGAACATCTCGAGGGTCACAGTGCCTGAGAAATGGAGAAGATGATGTAATTACATGGAAAATAACAGGGCACCACGACCTCTTACAGCTACATCTAAAGATGAACTATGGAACATATTGAAAAGAGCTTAGAGAATCAGAAGATCTGAGTCCTAGTCATAATTCTGCCACCACCCAACTGTGTATAGGCTGTCTCTATAAGGCAACCCCTAGAAAACTCAAAAGGAATCAAACAGTGGGAAAGTATGATTAAAAAAATAAGCAAACAAACAAGCAATAAAACTAGGCCAGATGCTAGGTTCTTATAATACAGCCTGCGTAAGACGATCTGCCCAAATAAACTGAGTCATGGCCTCTGGGGATCTAGGGGCCCCACAGCTTCAGAGAAAAACATGGGATGAAGTGGCTGAGAAGTAAGCATTAAAAAAAAAAAAAAGGCTTCATTTAGAGACAGGAAAACTAAAAGAGTGTCTGACAGTCTGTTTTCAAATTCGTGAACACCAAATCTATCACATTAGCATGATTAGTTATTTTTCCCCAAAGGGTCTTGCCTCCAAACCAGCATTGTTCCCTACTAGATCACTTCCCTTATTTACCAATAAAAACATAGTTAAATAAGCGCAATTGATCTTATGCTTTACCTTCTCCCTTTATTTAGGAAATACCTAATCCTACTCATCTAAATAGAAGAAGAGTTTCCTAACACAGGAGCAAAAGGCTGGGGATCTAGAAAGGGGTAGGGATTTCCTCACCTTTACAGCCACAAGAGCGAATGAAAAAGTTAATGAGCTCCAGGAATCCTGCATCCTGGTCTTGCTTGTAGCTATCCAGCCACTCATCCACCAAAGTCTAGGAAAAAAAATGTGGATGATCTCTATTTCTGGAAGTATAATGAATTAGAAATCCTGTGTGATCTTTCCAACTGAAGCATTTAAACTGATTAATACACTTAAAACATCTAAAATGTACTGAATTGGAACGAATGGTAAAATTTCACATAGGCCAAAAATGAAGTGAAAACAGGAACGCTGGGAAGTAAGCTAGCACCAAGCTAACTTTTGCCCTGAGGGTTTCTATCAAAACTTGGAGACCTTGACTTTCTGTCAAGATGACTGCACGGGGTGCAGGGCATAGGACACAGAGCCTATAACAGGGTTTTTCCAAAAGGAGATTGAGTCTTCCCAAGAAGAGTAGTCTAAGAGAAGGCACTTATATAAAGCTGGACCCTGCAAAGACTCACATCCTCATCAAAGCCAAGAGTGAGAAATAAATCTACAGAGCAAAAAGGGACAGTAAGAAAACTACTTTGTTATGACCTTAGTGTGGGGCAGAGAGAGAAAAAAGAATTCCCCCATGAGAATTCACAATAAGCCAGCCCTCAGGTGGTTTGCAGTCCAGATGTACACTACCTATACCGTAAGAATCAGAGACTTTAATTGAAAGTAGTCCTGTAGTGTTCCCAGGCAACTGGCTGAAGCAAATGCAGGTTCCTCTCTTAATGACCCACCTTCAACCCACATCCCAAAGAATTCCAACACATAGAGTTCCAAAGAAAATGAGAGGCTCACAGTAAAACACTAAAAAAAAAAAAAAAAAAGGCACTGACAGTAGGAACGAGCAGAAAAAAAGACAGCAGAATTATATCCATAAAAACAGTAGACATCAAAATTATCACAGACTATAAAATTACATTTAATATATGTAAAAAAATAAAAGGGAAGCTTGAAAGTAGATGCAAAGAACAATCAATTTTGAAAAGGGCCAAACAAAATTTGTAGAAATGGAAAATATAGTAAACAAAATTTAAAATTTCAGTGGATAGATTAAAAGCAGACTGGGCACACCAGAATAGAGGACGAGTGAACTGGAAGATAGAATTAAAGAAATATCTGAAATTCAGCACAGAAAAACAAACAGATGGAAATAATAAGAGAGAGAGAATAGAGTGAGAAGTTTCATTGTTGTTGTTAGGTACTGTGGAGTCAGTTCCGACTCATAGCAACCCTACTACAATACAGCACAATGAAACACAGTCTGGTCCTGCGTCATCCTCACAGTCATTGCTATGTTTGAGCCCATTGTTGTAGCCACTGTGTCAGTTCCATCTCGTTGAGGGTCTTCCTCTTTTTCGTTGACCCCCTAATTGAATTTCAGAAGAAGATAATGGAATGAAGAACAGGCAATATTTGAAAAGAATTTTCCATTGTTGTTGAAAGACACCAATCCTCAGAGCCAGGATGGCAATGGAACTCACGCATGACCAAAAAAAAAAAAAAAAATGAAATACCAGAATATCCTATAAAATATCGGAACACAAAAATAAAAAAAAGTCTAGAAAACAGCCAAAGTGGAAAGTAATCACTTACAAAGGATCTGCATTTAACATAAACTAAAATATTTACAAATTAGATCTGCACTGTCAAATAAGTTAATCCTAGCCACATAAACTTATGTAAATTTAAATTAATTCACACTAAATAAAAATTTAACATTCAATTCCTCAGTTGCACTAGCCACATTTTTCGGCTCAATAGCCACATGTGACTAGCGGCTACTGTACTGGACAACACTGATACAAACATTTTCATCATTACAAAATGCTCTATACTGAACACTGCTAAATTAAATGAATGGCTGACTTTCAGCAGCAATAGTGGAATAATCTAATGTGCTGAGAGAAAAGAATGCCATGTTAGAAGTTTATATCCAGCATACAATCTTTCAGGAACAAGGGTAATTAGACATTTTTATAAAAACAAAAACTGAGAAGCTCGTCAATAAAAAAAAAAAAAAGATTCAAGAAGGAATGATGAACAAAGAAAACCATAAAATTGTAGATAAATTTAAACAATGTTGACTGTATAAAGCAGTAACGTCTAACTTGAATTTATTTCTACCATCTTACATGCTTTCACGTTATCGTGCCTTTTCTGTTTCTGTTTTCCCCTTTGCATGCTTTCTTTTGGATTTCTATCTTCTACAAGAACCTAAGCAACAGCATGTAAACTGGAAGGGGTAATTGGAGTTAAAATATGCGCATTATCAATGCTTCATTTCCTTAGCTGGGATAAAGGTCTGGGTGATGATTTTATTTTTGAAACTACGATAATAAGCTTTAGGCACTTTGCCATGAAACAGAATTTCAATAAAATCATTTTTAAAATGTGAGGATGGGAAAAAAGAATAGGTGACTAGAGTGATTTATACACAAGCTGCTACACATATCCAAGCTTCTTCCCTTGCCCAACACCTCTCCTTGCTTCCTCTATCAATCAACAAAGGCAGAATCTGTCCTGTTTTGTGATACTCTTAGGAAACGAAATATTCTCTTTTATTCAAGGTTATCCTTATTTCATTGTAAGAAATTCTCTCCATGGTCTAATCAATCTCTCTTTCCTGCTACAAGTCACGTTCACTAAGATGCCCACGTCAAATCAAGTTTGTAGACACTTGTCCTTACCTTCCTACTCTTCAAAGGGTGAGATGGTATCAAGAAACTGAGGTGAGACACTTTGCTTTACCTGCATGTCACTTTTGGCAGCCTTCACAGCATCAAAGAGATCACTGGCTGGTGGCTCTGACTCTTTCTGGCGGCGATCACGTACCATTTGGGACCCCTTCTTTGGCTGTTTTGCTACCTAGTAAGTGCAAAGAGAGAAAGGATATGAAAAATAAATAAAAGTGATGTTAACAGTCTCAACACTATCACGTAAGTAGGCTTAACCTACCAATTCCACAGCAGAATTTATGCTACCGACTCCAACATAAATTATTTTTATGTTGCTGTGAACTATCATTACTTTTTCTCCTTTTAAAGTGCTCCCTAATCCCCTTCTATTCCATACCTTAATACCCTCTCCTTCTCTCTTTAAAATTTGCCTTCTTCCCACTTCCATTCCTTAACATCCTTTAAGTTTTGTCCTTTCATCAACCACATTCTAGACCAGGTTCAAAATCAAAACAGACTGACTCACTGGAGTTGTTTCAAGTGGTCGTTTTGCTCGTCTCTTCTTCACACTGCGTCTCAAGCTGTCTTCAAAGTCACTGCCTTCATCAGGTGATGAAGAGCCACCATTCCTATGAGAGAATATGGTTCTCCTTAACTACAACACCCCATATTTCCTCTTTATAAAAGTGTCAATGAATTATAATTTCTCTCTTTGTTTCTAATTACACCACTTCTCCATGAGAAAAATATACTTTCAAATTTCCTTCAAGAAAAGATGAGCTTTCTATTACCAGGACACAGAGGAATAGTCTTAAAACAAAACTTTCCCTTGAATAAAGCAAGGAGGTGAAGAATGAAAAACTGAAGTTGGTGAAGGGTAACACTTTCCCAATATTCTTTCTAAATAGGAAAAACAAATTATATTCACTTAGGCAGGCATAGGAATCTCTGCTCTGTGTGCAGAACAATCAGGATGACTCGGAAAACTAAATATTAATCATATATAAGCAAAAGATTAATGTATACTGAGAGTTAAATTTCAGCCCTTAGAACATAACCATGTCTTATTGATTAAAACACAGTTTATAACACTGATATAATCTGGTCTCCAACAGTAGCACTGAAACAAAGGATTCAGAGGAGGCCAATTAAAATGACCAGGGGATAAAAGAGATCTTGTATGAAACTACTTTTTTTCTAAAAAAAGAAAAAACAAGAGAAGATGTACTAATGGAACCCTGACAGCATAAACCCACGAACAGTAATGGATAAGGATCCACGGACCTGTTTACAAAATCCCCAAGTACGAGAACTGCAGGGCACCCACTAAAGAGCATATACTATTTGTCAGGCAACAAATAAAGAACTCTTTTTTACTCCCCTGCTCCTACCCTCCAGCAGAGGTTGTACATGCTGAGCATATAAATGTGCTCGAGAAAGGTTTAGACAAACTGGGTGACGAATTCAAAACAGGGTGTATTATTCTTGATGTCTACAACTTGCAGAGCAGCCAAAAAATACTGAACGAAGTTGGAGGGGATCACTATTTTGAACCAGTATAGTATTTTTTACATTCTCAAAGGGTAAAACACGTATCACTATCAATGCAGTAAAACGATAGAGGAGAAAGCCGCCAACGACTCAAGCCAGCACAACTGCAATAATTTCTCACTAACTCCACTCACCCCTCTGAAATATGGCCCCAGTCCCTCTCATCATGAGGCTGACTGACAGGGGAACTAGATGATGAAGACAAGCCCCTCTGTCCACTTTTCTGCAGAGAGGACACGCTGCTTGGGGAGGAGGAGCCATGGCGCCGAGAGGAGGAGGATCGCAGGGTAGGCATGGTGATCCAGCTGAGGGAAGAAAGAAAGGGCTCTTACCACACCACTTTGCCATCTCCTGCCCTGAGAAATCTCTCTCTTTCCAAAAGTTTTCTGTTCTGGTATAATGATAGCAGTAAGAGCAATAACAACAACAAAGTATTTAAAAGTAATAGTAATAACAAAGTATCAACCACCCCAGAAACTGACCATCGGGTTTGGAGCTGCTCTCCAAGAACGGAGAAACGCAGCCTGCCCAAACCAAACCCATTGCCCTCCAGTCCATTCCGACTCAGCGACCCTATAGGACAAACTAGAGCCGCCTCAAAGGATTCCCGAGAAGCGATGAAGTGGATTCGAACCGCCGACCTTTCTGCTTAGCAGCGGAGCTCTTAACCACTCCGCCACCAGAGCTTCCCAGAAAAGCACCAGAGCAGTTTAAAATAGAGCCCTATCCAGAGGCTTCAGAAGGGCAAACCCCCGGGTGTAAGGGAATTGAGCTCACACGTAAAAAGATAAAACAAAAAAAACAAACTTTCATTTCTGATTCACAGGGAAGGGAATGTGAAGCTCCTAACGATGTGAGAATGGTGCAGGCGCCATTAGGATAGTGCCTGAAACTCCGAAAGCGTAGAGGAAACCTTGCGTCCTCTGTTTTTGGGGAAGTTGGTATCTACGAGTGGCCCTGGGGTAACTCCTCGGGATTGAGGAGCCTCCTGACGGTTTGGAAGATTGGTCTCAGTCTTTCCGGGACTAAAGCTTGGAGTCACGGTGTCTGTGAAGGGGCCCTGAGGAGTGGAGGGGAGGTTCTAATTCCCAGGGCCGGGGAGTGTGGGGTAGGGGGATAATCTTGGGTCAAAGAGAAGTCTCACTGTCTGAGCCCGGAATATCGACTTCTGGCTAAGCAAGGTTGAGGAAGGGTCACCGCCTCAGGTCCCTCAGGTCTCTGTGGTCGCGCCTCCTCCGGCCCCGGCCCCGGCCCCGGCGCCCGCCGCTTCCCTGCCCGTAGCCCAAGATTCCAGAAAAACGCGGGAAGGCACGAGGCGTGCTGTGCGCAGACGCAAACCCAACGGCTCCCCCAAAGGCTAGTAACTGTCGCGAGGCTTGGGAGTCCGGAAGCTCGTGCTCCTCACGTTCCAGTCACGCCAGTCCCTCAGCCTCGTGTAGCCACGAGCTCTCAGGCGTGCCTCCCCGTCACGTGGGTTGGGTTGCGCCTGCAGCCGCGCCTTAGCCCTGCTCCACCCCGCCCCAGCCCCATCGGAACCGGAATATTAATAACCCTTCTATCCGGTTTCTCTACTGCCATAGGTTGGGTTCCACCCAGGCCCCGCCTTTCGATCACAATCGCCACGCCCCTGAGAAAGACCACGCCTCTACCTCGCCTACCTCGTTACTTTGGCTGTGTCCCGCCTCCCTGCCGAGCTTCCCCATTATATTGGCTTAATTTCTCCCTTGACCCCGCCCCTGAAGCCGGCTCTTTGCCATCATTGGCCCGGCCCAATCTCGAGCCCCGCCCCCTGTCCGGCTCCCCGCTCCCATTGTCTCCGCAGATGCCGCCTGGTCCATCTATCGTGCTCTGTGTTCAGTTTTTGGAGGGTCGCGCTCTTTCTCTGGACGGCAGAGCGGTCCCGCGGCTGAGAGCCGTATTCCCGAATTCGGGCGTCTCTTTTTTCCTCCTCTGGATCCACTTTGCCGTCCAAGGACGGCTGCGGCGATGTACGCGCTGCGACCTCTCCTGCTTCTGCTGCTGCCTCTGTGTCCCGGTTCTGGTCTCGGACCCGGGAGTGAGGCAAAGGCCACCCGGAGTTGCGCTGAGACCCGGCAGGTGCTTGGGGCTCGGGGATATAGCTTAAGCTTACTCCCTCCCGCTCTCATCTCAGGTGAGGAGAAAGAAGAGTAGAGAAATGGGGGGGGCGGGGGGGGCCAGGGGCTGGTTCTCCCCACCTCACAATAACTCTGTTCTCTTTCAGAGTAACCGTTATAATAATCTTCAATCCCATAGTAACGTCAGTTTTCTTCTTGTAACTTCATTATCAGGATCACAGTAATCCTACTATTCACACAATAGTTCTTACTCCACCCCCACACCAGGAGCCCCTTTTTAGTAATTAGCACCCCCCCACAGCCCAATAAGTTCCCCTCCCTGTCTTCATGAGGCCCTTCCATGATAATACTTTTTTGCTCACCAAGTAACTCCATCAGTCCAAACCCCATTCTTCATCCCATAGAAGCTGTTTTATGAGTTCTTAGAACCCTAGGGTGTGGGATGTTGGGGAGGGTTACCTGAGGACCCCCCGTGACTCATCTGTTCCTCAGGGCAGATGATCCCATGGCTTATGGGAGTGGATTTGGGATGGGTGAGGAGACAATAAGAAGGGGATATGGTCAGGTGGGGATGATGGGACAGACAATGGCAAAGAGACCAGACAAGTGGAAGGAAAGGGAGAACCCCCAGAGATAGGTGAGAGAAGGAGGAATTTCATGATACCACATCCCATCATTCCTGTGTGTCTCTCTGTCCAGGTGAGCACCTCCGGATCTGTCCCCAGGAGTATACTTGCTGTTCCAGTGAGACAGAGCAGAGGCTGACCAGGGAGACTGAGGACACCTTCCGAGGCTTGGTGGAGGAGAGCGGCTCCTTCCTGGTTCACACGCTGGCTGCCCGGCACAGAAAATTTGATGGTGAGGGCCTGGGATCCTCAAACCGGCCTCACACCTCTCTGCTCATGGCCCCAGCAAGCATCCTGTCCCTACTTCCTACTCCATCCCTAAGCCCCTCTCCCCTTCCCTCCCTGGCCCTGGCTTAGCTCCCCATCATCACCCCAGGCTCTCTCCAGGGCCCTGTCCCCTTATTCCCAGCCTGGCCAGGTCTCTGAGAGTTGCTTAGTTTCTAATTCACTTGTCTTTTGTCTCCCCTACCCCACCTCCTCCTGTCTCTGTCCTTTCACTTTTCCATCCTTCTCTGGCTTCACCCCCACCTCACATCCCTTCTTTGCATTTGCCACAGAGTTTTTTCGGGAGCTGCTCTCTGCATCTGAGCGCTCCCTGGCCCAGCTCTTCTCCCGCTCCTACGGCCGCCTGTATGCCCAGCACGCCCCCATTTTCAGTGGCTTGTTCTCTCGGCTGCGGGGCCACTATGGGGGGGCAAGTGGGGGGTTGGATGACACCTTGGCTGATTTCTGGGCACAGCTCCTGGAGAGAGCGTTCCCACTGCTGCACCCACAGTACAGCTTCCCCCCTGACTACCTGCTCTGCCTCACCCGCCTCGCCTCCGCTGCTGATGGCTCTCTGCAGCCCTTCGGGGACTCACCCCGCCGCCTCCGCCTGCAGGTGAGGGGCCCTGAGGCCTGAGCTTCAGCCACCTCTGACCTAGTGATCTCAGACCCCCCTTTTGTGCCCCAGTCACACCTGACCTGGTGACCCCCCATTCTGCATTGCAGCCACCTCTGCCCTCATCCTGAGCCCCAGTCACCCCTGGGCTGACCCAGTGCATCTTAGTCTCCTTCAGTTGGGTGCCTCCCACCCCCATCCTGTGCCCTAGTTTCATACAAATCACTGACCCACTCACCAGGCCTTGACCCTCAACCACTTTTACACCAACTCCCCCCTAATGATGACATTGGGACTTGTTTTGGTTTACCTAAACATGAATTAGGCACTTACTATTTAAGAAGCATTTTCATCATTAAAAAAAAAAAAAAACTTGTTGCCCTTGAGTCGATTCTGGCTCATAGCAACCCTATAGGACAGAGTAGAACTGCCCCACAGGGTTTCCAAGGAGCACCTGGTGCATCTGAACTGCTGACCTTTTGGTTAGCAGCCGAACTATTTTTCATTTGTATTAGCGCATTTAACTGTCATCCTACTTCTGCAAGATAGATAGAGATATCCCAATTTTCAGATGAGAAGACTGAGGCTCCCAGAGGTTAGGGTCTCACAGATGGTGCTAGAGTTGTGTCTCTCAGCCAGGTCTTCAAGTTCAATGTTTGTTCTGATACACCATGTTCTTATCTCTAAATGCTGCATGAGATAATTCTCCACATCTTCCCAAGTCTGGTTCCCCTTGATCCTTCTAGACTGTAATTCCTGTGGGCCTCTCAAACCTAGCTTCCTCTGCCACCTAACATTCCTAACCACTCCCTCCCTCCAGATAACCCTGCAAACCTAGCCTGTTCTTGTCATGCCCTTGGTGCAGTCTCTTGGCTTCAGTCTTGACTGACCCATGACGACTCTGTGGTTTTTCTCACCTTCTCTCCCCTTCTCCAGATAACTCGTGCTCTCGTGGCTGCCCGTGCTCTTATCCAGGGCCTGGCAACTGGAAGAGATGTGGTCAGCACAGCACTTAAGGTTAGAGGGAGCCTGAGTATGGACAGGGCCAGGGAGGGAGAGGCAGAAAAGTCAGATGAAGAAAAGTCAGATGCCAGCTGGCAGGAGAGGCCTCCAGGCCCTGGTGTCCCTGGGTAATTCAGGAAGGAAGAAGAGTCAGAATGAAGTGTCCCTTGGGTCATGATCCATGATTTCTGACCTTCTGCCCTCTGATGACTCATATCCCCATCAGCCCCCAGGGGTGCCCAAGCTTGGATTATCGACCCTCCTGGTATCCCCCAGGACCCCTCGGTGGCTCCCCTTTCCCTGCTGCTGAAGGCCAGATTCCTTGCTTGGCCTTCAAGCCCTCCTTTCTACTGCCTGTCTTCTCCCTAACCTCCCAGTCTTCTCTCTTGTTACTTCCTATATGTTTCCCCCTCCTGCCAGCCAGCCCTCCTCACTGCCTCCCACCTCCCTAACCATGATGGGCTCACTCTTGTCCTTCCACCTTTTCTCAGACCCCCCCCCCCACTGCCTCTCTAGCTCCACTACTCCCATGAAGGAGTCTCTGACTGGCCCCTAGGGCCCCCACCTTAAAGCTATGGTGGTCTTGTGGTCTTTCCCACCACCACATGGGTCACTCATCCTAGATGCTCATGTCCAGTTCTCCACATGACCAGGAGCCTGGGCAAGGTGGGGCGGTATATTTGATTTCCCTCTATGCCCAGTGCCAAGCTGGGCTGAAGGCAGCCATGGTGTTTGTGGATGACTCCACCATGCTCTCTGTCCCCAGGTGTCGGTGTCCGAAGGCTGCAGCCGGGCTGTCATGCGTCTGACTGGCTGCCCTCTTTGCCGAGGGGTCCCCTCTCTTCCACCCTGCCGGGGCTTCTGCCTCAATGTGGCCCGTGGCTGTCTCAGCGGCGGGGGACTGGATCCTGACTGGGGGGGCTATCTGGGTGAGGGGATCAGGAAAGCTTGAGAGGGAGTAAGGCAAGGAGTGTCTGCATAGGGAGCGGGTGGGAGTGGGTGGGGGTGAGTCTAAAGCCAGATTTTGGTTGGGGGGGCATAGGAAGGGAACTCTTCTCATCTCAGTTTCTCTCCACCCAACACCTTGCTGCTTCCTCTAAGGCCCGAGTGAGGGTTTGTGGGAAAAGCCTAATTCAGTGTATATCTGTGGCTGTCCCCTCATTTTACTCTTTCCCTTTTTCCCCTCCTTCAAGATGCACTCCTGCTCCTGGCTGAGAGACTCCAGGGTCCGTTTTCCTTTGAGCTGGCAGCTGAGTCCATTGGGGTGAAGATCTCTGAGGGTTTGATGTTTCTGCAGGAAAACAGCGTGGGGGTGTCAGCACAGGTACAGGGGAGAGAAGGGTAGGGGTGTCAGCCTTGGGGGGATGACAGTAGAGGGTTTCAGCCCAGGTACTGGGAGAGGAGGATGGAGATGAGAGCCTGGAAGTGTAGGGACAGTGTGGGGTGTAAGCCCAGATACAGGGAAGAGAAGGGTGGAGGTGAGAGCCTGGGGAGGTGGGGGGACCATGTGGGATGTCAGGGAGACAGTGTAGTGTATCTGGGGAGCCTGGGCTTCCAGAGGAGGCTGTGGGTGTTAGGGGAGATAGTCTGGGGGAGACTGTGGGTGGATTCAGGTGCAGTGAGAGAGACAGATGGGGCAGAGACCAGCCATGAGATGCGCTCCCTCTTCCCTGTGCCGTAGGTGTTTCAGGGGTGCGGGGGCCCCTACCCGGCGCCGGCCCGCACCCGCCGAGCCCCGGCTCCCCGGGAAGAGGCGGGCCGGCTCTGGACATCGGCGGCCGAGGAGGAGCGACCCACCACGGCAGCGGGCACTAACCTGCCCCGGCTGGTGAGTTTGGGCCGGCGGGCGGGGCGCGGTCCGCGGCAGCGCTCATCTCCAGCCCGCCCTTCTCTCACAATCCCAGGTGTGGGAGCTCCGCGACCGGCTGGGCCGGGTGAGGGGCTTCTGGGCCGGGCTGCCCCTGACGGTGTGCGGGGACCGCCGCATGGCAGCGGACATCTCGCAGGAGGCGGCGCCCTGCTGGACCGGAGCGGGGCGAGGCCGGTGAGAGTCCGCGGGCCGGCGGGCGGCGGGGCAGACCCCGGGGGAGGGCGGGCCGCGCGGGCCGAGCATGAGCCCTCGGGCCTGCTCTGCTTGCAGGTACCTGCCGCCCATCGTCGGGGGCTCCCTGGCCGAGCAGCTCAACAACCCAGAGCTGGAGGTGGATGTCTCGGGCCCCGACCTCCCGACACGCAGACGGCGGCTGCAGCTCCGGGCAGCCACAGCCAGGATGAGGGCAGCCGCCCTCGGGCACGACCTGGACCTGCAAGACGCGGGTAAGACGCCAGGGCACCCTGAGGGCCTCTCAGCGTCCCGCCCGGGGTCCTGAGCTCCACCCAACCCGGTTGGACTGGGCTAACCCCCGGACCCCAAGCGCCGCCCACAGCCTGTTGAGTCCCTCCCCCGGGCTCCCAGTTCCCAGACTCGCTTTTCTGGACTCTTCTTAGGTAAAACCAAAAAAAAAAAAAACAAGAAAAACAGTTGTCGAGTCGATTTCGACTCATAGGGACCCTCTAGAAGACGGCACTGAGTTTTAGATAGCATTCATTTATTCACTCTCTCACACATTCCTTTAACAAGCCTTTATTGAGCTCTCTCCTCAAGGGTCGGAGAATAAGCGACCAATGAGAGGATCTCTACTCTTGAGTTCACGACCCAGTGGGGAAGACACGAAAACATTCTTACTGAACAGTGGGAAGCTTCTTACAATGGGCAAAAAGGGCAGTGGGAAAATGGGGAGGGCGGGCAACCTGAGGGAGGTGGGGAAGCTGTGTGTGTGTGTGTGTGTCTGCGTGTATGTGAAGAGTCTGCCAGAGAAGCAAGGTACAGATATTCATATTTTTACTCCCTTCCTCCTTCTGTCTCTGTGTCCTTGTCCCCCCCCACACACACCCGTCTGCTCTCTGCTTCTGTCTCTGTGTGTTCTCTCTTTTCCTGTTTATCCTGTCTCCCCATCTGTTTGTCTCTCTTGTTCTGTCTGTCTCATTGTTTCTGTTCCTGCCTCTCATCACTTTCTCTCATTCCTGTGTCTGTCTGATTTCTCTCTCTTTCTCTCTCACCTGCCCTCCCTTTCTCCCTGTAATTGTCTTCCTCCCTGTAATTGTCTTCCTCCCTCCCTCACCTCTCTGTCTATATATGTTTCTCTTTGCGGTGTTTCTCTCTTTCTGTCTTTATCTTACTTTGTCTTTCTCCCTGCTTGTGTGTGTCTCCCTCCCTCTGTCTCTGTCTACTTCTTTGCTGCTTGTGTCTGTTTCTGTCCCTTTCCCTTCCTGCAGATGAGGACGGCAGTGGCTCTGGAGCTGGGCAGCACTACGCCGATGACTGGATGGCTGGGACAGCAGCTGTGGCCCCCCCAGCTCGGCCTCCTCGCCCTCCTCGAAGGGACAGCCCTGGGGGCAAAGGAGGAGGTGGTGGTTCTCGCCACAACCAGGGCAGGAGCAGGAGTGGGGGGACGCCTGTTGGTTTTCACACCCACCCCATCCTCATCCTCTTCCTCTCAGCCCTGGCCGTGCTTGGACCTCGATAACAGGGGAGGGGTGCCCTAGCATCAGAAGGGTTCATGGCCCTTTCCCCTCCTCCCCTTTCATCTGTGTCTGGGGAGGAGTCGAAGGGGGCTGCAGAGAGGGTGGAGACTGCTGGTGAATGGCTGGGGCCCCAAATCCAGGAAATTCCCATTGGTGGATAGGGAAGTGGTGTTCACAATATTTATTTCTTTTTTTTCGATTGGTAACAGGTAACGGGGTATTTATTTAGGAGAGGAGGTGTGGTCTCCATGCCCCTCAGCCTGGGGATGGTAGTCAGCCCCAACAAGGGAGAAAGGGAGGATTTTTAGAGTTGCGGTTGGGGGTGGGGTTTGAAGGACTGAAGTGGAAGTGGGGAGGGGTGGAACTCAAATGGGATGGGGTAGCTGGTCTCAAATGGATAAGAGCTGGGTGCTGATGGGGTCCAGGGAAGGAGACTGGGGGTGTGTGAGTAAGATGTCACGATCTATAGATGTGGCTTCTGTTGACTTTTCCAGTATCAATTTCTTAAACTAAAATACAAAAAAAAAAAAAAAAAAAGGCTCATTCCATGACCTCTGCCATCTACCTCCTTTCCAAGAGTCCCCATCTCACGTCTCAGTGTTTATTCTGCAAATAAATAGTTAATTTATTGGACCCTGTGTGTGGCTCTCTGTGCCTTCAGCCCGGCAGCCCTCCCTGAACCCTGACTTTGTGACGCTGTGTCTCCATGTATTTCTGCTTCTCACCTCTCTTGGAACCTGCCCTTTGGGATTGAGTTTGGGCAAGTTGCCACCCTTGAGACCTCAGTGTCCTCATCTGTAAAATGGGGGGAATTGTGAGGACCAAATACGACCTGTATGAGGAAGTACCTTGTCATTTGCTAAATTCTCTTTAAACAGGAGGTTTTATGAATATTACCACACCGCTGTCTCTGTTCTTCCGTGGCGGGGCCTTTGCTCTCTTTTGTCTGTCTCTGGCTACCTGTCACATTCTTGACAATGTCTGCTTTCATCTTATGTCAGTCACTTTCTCTTTCTGTCTTTCTGTTACTTGAAGGAGTCTTTTGTTCTGTATGAAACTGAGATAAAAAGGTATACTCGATTCCTAAGTGCAAAAGGAGGGTGGAAGTGGTGTCTTCCAAGGGCAAATGGGTGCCCTGAAGGAGAGGGAAAGATGCAGGAGGGAGGGAGAGAGGGAGAGAGATGATCAAAGCAGAAGCAGCTGCAGGGACTGGCGGGACAAAGGGAGGGAGGGGGAGGAGCCTGGGCCACGGAGAAAGTTTGTGGAGAAAGTTGAGCAAAGCAAGGAGGAGCCGGGCAGTGCCTGGGGTGGGCAGGAGGCCCAACCCCAATTTCCCTGCTGCACCCCATGTGGCCTGGTGAGTGGGCAAATGAAGCCAAGGCTGGCAGAGAGATCCTAGAATTTATGGGAGGGGAGAGTTCACGGGGAGCCAACGAGGGGCTTGCGACAGGCAAGCAGTCACCAAAGCTGTAGGGGACAGAGGACTGGGGTGGGGGAGTGGGAGGAGATAGAGCCCAATGAAAGGAAATGGGGAAATCTGGGCACCCGGCATGGGGATGGATCCTGAGGGCTGTGGTTGGGGGAAGGAATTGGGAGGTGATGTCAGAGGGGGCGGGTCGCCCGCCGGGTAGCAAGTGTGGGTTCTCTCTGTCTGGGGTCACTTCTGGCTCACTCAGGAAGGAGGCTGTCGGTCTTGGAGGGGCCAGGCCTGTAATTGTAGGTTGTAATCTGAAGGGATAGGGCTAGACTCCCCGCCAATTAGGAAACTTGGGCCTGGGAAGGAACTCGGAAACTTGTTTTCATCTTTGTCGGTATCTCAGAGTCGGTCCCTCTCTTTCTTTCTCTTCAGCTCCACCCGCTCAGTCTCTTCTGGTTGCACTGATGGGGCTGGGTAGTGGGATAGGGCGGAGCATCCAGGGATCTGAGCTTCCTAAGTAATCCAGCGCCTCCCCCAGCCTATCTCACACACTGGGAGCTCTTCAAGCCTGGAGGGATGCCTGAGTTTGCATTCCTTCTCATTAGAAAGTCCCCCCTGTTGCCTAACCTCCCTCCCTCCTACCCGGGTCCTGTCTGATCCTCATTCTCTCTGTGTGGTTTCACCTCCCAGGCTCTAAATGGGGCTCTTCATCCCCATTTGTCACAGATCGAGGGGCTCGGGAGGAAGCCACAGGGCTGGCAACGCGCAACTGCTACCTGCCTTACTCACCTGGTGATCTGCTGTGCTCTGAACTTTTCACTGGGCGTCTCCATTCATGATCAGGGCTCTGTCTTCCACCCCTTCCCGTCTAAATCTCTGGGGCTCAGGGAGGATCTGTAGGTGGGAGGTTGAGAGAATTTGAGACAAAACAGAGGCTGACAGCAGAGAGGGTAGGTTGTGGGGCCATCTAGAGAGAGCTTTCCTGCTCCCCCCTCCTTGAATTCAGTGTCAGCTGCATCAGGAAAGACAGGGTTCTATCCCTCTCCTTGGACTCCTCTCCTTCCCCCTCATTTCCCTTCTAGACGCTGACAGAGGCAAAAATCTGCTAACTCAGGGGGCAGACTCTACCAGGGCTGTGAGCAGGCCTGGGGAATGACCCCCCATCTCCAAACGGCGCCTTCAGCGGCTACGTGGCTCTCCCGGGCTATCTCTGCCTTGGTTCCTCGCCCTTGCCCTGCTCCTTTCTAGCATCACGAGCCACATGTCTCCTACCAGGACAATGCGGCCCTGGCTCTGGGGGCCTCGGAGCCTGGGCGTGGCTCTGGGAGTCTTCATGACCATCGGATTCGGCCTACAGCTCTGGGGGGGGCCCTTCCAGAGGAGGTGAGTTACCAACTTGTCTCACTTGCGATGGATGGCCCTCGTCCCACCTGGGGCTGGGTCTCTAGGGGCTCTCAGGGACTCAGAAGGGCAAGACAGAGGAGGTGTCAGGCCCGCTGTCCTTTCTTCACAAGGAGCCTACCCACCTGCTGGTGAGAGACAGGACACTTCTCCTCCCATCTCTCCACAGGCTACCTGGAGTTGGGCTCCAACTTCAACAACCCTGGGCCCCATCCCGGGGTCCAAATGTTCCATCTTGCACACCCCGGCAGCGGCTCGTGTTCTTGAAGACACATAAATCCGGGAGCAGCTCTGTGCTGAACCTGCTTCATCGCTACGGGGACCGGCACGGGCTGCGCTTTGCCCTCCCCACCCGCTACCAGTTCGGCTACCCAAGGCTTTTCCAAGCCTCCCGGGTCAAAAATTACCAGCCCCAGGATGGAGGCGCCCAGCCCCCCTTCCATGTCCTCTGCCACCACATGAGGTTCAACCTCAAAGAGGTGAGGGGTGTCGGGGGGACAGGTGGGACTGGAAAGAGATGGGCACAGGCCTGCGGTCAAGACCACTGGGGGAGGGGGCCAGAGGCCAAGGGGCTGCCCAGGCATCACCTCACCACAGAGCTGGGCATGGGAGCTACATAGGTGGGATTTCCTGCTCTCTCTACTCAAGCATCCCTTCCCCAGTAGTTTCTGGGAGCCAAAGTCCCGGAGCTCACTCCAGCCCTTTCCATGACCAATGTATTCCCCCTGCCAACCCTGGTCTCCCAAATTCTCCAAGTGTCCCTTGCCTTTTCTGGTCCCTTCCACTGTCGTCTCTAGGACCCCTGCTCAGCCACTGCCTTCTAGCCTGTCTTCCTCCCACTCCCCTCACCATGTCTGCTATAATTTGAAGACTAAGCTATATGCCAAGCCCTAGGGTGGGCCTGGCAAAATAGTTGGGCAGAAGCCCAGTTCCGACCACCCCGCCCTACACCCCCCACCCCGCCAAAAAAAAAAAAAAAAGACAAACCAAATCCATTGCCATCAAGTTGATTCCAACTCACAGCGAACCTACAGGACAGAATAGAGCTGTCACATAGGGTTTCCAAGGCTGTAAATCTTTACGGAAGCAGACTGCCACATCATTCTCCTGTGGAGCAGCTGGTGGATTCGAACCACTGACCTTTCAGTTAGCAGCCCAGCTCCTTAACCACTGCACCACCAGAGCTCCTCTGACCCCCAGGAACCTCATTTCTAATGGGGGAAATGAATGCATGCATCCACATACATACATACACAGGAAACTGAGAGCTCTCATACAGAAGAAAATCAACTTGCAAATGAAAGACACAGGGAAGGAGCTAACCTTTACGGATTACTTACTAAGTGCTGGGTACTAACCTTACCATCACTTAACAAGGAAGGCATTATAAGTTTTTATTATACAGATAAGGAGGTTGAGTCTCAGAGAAGTTAAGTGACTTGCCTCATTTAACAGAAAGTGGCAGAGCTAGAATTTGAACCCAGGTCCATCTACTCCAAAGTCAAAGCTCTTTCCATTACATCATCAAAGTACCAGGCAGGTGTGTGTGTGTGTGTGTGTAGGTGTGTCTACATTTGGAGTTGGAGAGCATTCAGTAAAGAGGTATGGCTTTCTGGAGAGGTAGGTTTTCTAGTTCACACCACTGTCCAATGGAAGTCAGGCTGCTCTCATGGAGTGTTTGCCTCCAATGATGATTCAAGGGTTTATCTCATGGTTCCATTATCTCTTCAGCTGTCCCAGTTGTCCAGTTGCTGTGGAGTGGACTCCAACTCATGGCAACCCCATATGTGTCAGAGTAGAAATGTGCTGCTCCATAGGGTTTTCAATGGCTGATTTTTTTGGAAGTAGATCGCTAGCTCTTTCTTCTGAGGTGCCTTTGGGTAGACTCAGACCATGAGAAGTGGTGTCTTTTGCTCTCCAAGATGCCCCAGCATCCTCAGTAGTGCCCTGTCCTTCAGCCATGCTGCGCCTGGCCCGCCCACCTGAGGCCTGTACCCGAGACAGCATTATTGTTACCCCCTTGTCCTCTCCTGTTGCTGCCGGTGATCCCATGAAGAGGCCTGAGGCCAGTTCCTTTATTGGAGACATAATCAAGAGTTTCAAAGCAGGCACTTAATAGGTATTTGTTGGAGAAGTGAATACAGCGTTCGGTTCCTAGAGCTTTTACTGTCCAAGGCAGACATAAGGCCCAAGGAAATTAATGTTCTCTTAGAGAAAATTATACTCCAAGCTCCTTCACATCGTTTATCTCGTGTAACCTTCACAACCACCTGGGAAGGAAAGTATGTTTATCCTCATTTTGGAGATAAGCAAATGGTGCCTCAGAGATGTTAAGTAACTTGTCCAAGATCATGCAGCTAGTAAGAGACAGCTTCGGGGGGTGGGGGGGTGGGGGGGGCGGGGGTCCCAGCAGAACTGTCAGAAGGAGGTTTGAGAAGGCTGGGGATCAGTGGGCACTTGGCTTGTGCTTAGTTTCCTCCTGACCCAGTTCTTTCTCCCTTTGTCTGCTTTCTCTCCTCTGCAGGTACTTCAAGTCATGCCTTCTGACAGCTTCTTCTTTTCCATTGTCCGAGACCCAGCAGCTCTGGCCCACTCTGCCTTCTCCTACTATAAATCCACCTCATCGGCCTTCCGCAAGGCCCCCTCTTTGGCTGCCTTTTTGGCCAATCCTCGAGCCTTCTACCGGCCTGGGGCTCGTGGGGACCACTATGCCCGCAACTTGCTGTGGTTTGACTTTGGCCTCCCCTTCCCCCCAGATATGAGGAGCAAGAGAGGGAATCCTTATCCCCTCAAAGACCCCAACCCTCCACATGTCCTGCCTTCTGGTGCTGACCCTCAAGCCCAAACCCTGGATCCCAATGGACTCTTCCATCCTGCTCCCACTGTTGCCAGTGGTCGCCACCAGACGTCCAGCCCTACCTCTTTAGTTTTGGGATCTTCGTCCTTCATCCAGTGGGGTCTGGCCTGGCTGGACTCTGTCTTTGACCTGGTTATGGTGGCTGAATACTTTGATGAGTCGTTAGTCCTTCTGGCAGATGCCCTGTGCTGGGGCCTAGACGATGTGGTGGGCTTTATGCACAATGCCCAGGCTGGAGGTGAGCAGGGCCTCAGTGCTACCAGGGAAGGTAGATTGACTGATGAGCAGCAGCAGCTGGCTGCACGAGCCCGCGCCTGGAACAATCTGGACTGGGCTCTCTATGTTCATTTCAACCGAAGTCTGTGGACACGGATAGAACAATATGGCCAGCGCCGGCTGGAGAGTGCTGTGGCTGAGCTCCGGGCTCGGCGAGAGGCCCTGGCTAAACTTTGTCTGGTGGGAGGTGAGGCTCTTGACCCCAAGTACATCACTGACAAGAGGTTTCGCCCCTTCCAGTTTGGGTCAGCTAAGGTTTTGGGCTATATACTTCGGAGTGGTCTGAGTCCCCAAGACCAGGAGGAGTGTGAACGCCTGGTTACCCCTGAGCTACAATACAAGGACAAGCTGGATGCCAAACAGTTCCCCCCACCAGTCTCGCTGCCACTCAAGGCTTCCAGGCTACTCTCCCCATAGGCACCTGACTGCAGAAGCAGACTAAAGAGCAGCTAAACTAGAAGAAAAACAACTAAACTAAGAGAAGAGCAGCTAAGCTAGGAGTAGGGTGCACTTGATAAATTCCGGGCAGTCAGATGCCATTTCTGCTTCCCTCAGAAGGGATGTCTGCCCCCTAGAGGACAAAAGGAACTCTGTCTTGATGCAGGCCCTACCTTCTGGCTTTTGCTTTGGTCATCCCAGTCCTTCAGTTCCCAGCAGCTCCTCCTCTTCCCCAACCATTTTACCCCTTCCCCTTTCCAGCCCCATGGCAGGTCTGTGTAGCACTTTTAAAAGCCCCCTAGAGTGGCGACAGATGGAATGAGCCAGAGAAAGTGTGGGGCATGGTGGATTGGAATAACATCCGTTTCTCTCTGAAATATTTGTTATTGGGCTATGGTCATTTCACTATGAAATGTTTGTCGAATGAATAAATAATTTGAAACTTCTACTTGATTTATGTAGAATGGAAAGGGAGGGCTGGGGAATCTTCCTGGGAGAAGTGGGGCTGAGGGGTTTCTTTTCAATATGGAACCACCTTTCTGTCATCTCTCCTAAATTTTTTTTTTTTTTTTTTTGGCTGGGTACAGTGTACTCTACTGATGGTACAAGACAAGGTTGGGCTCTCTAAGCCCCCCCCCCTTCAGGGGGTCTGGAATGGAAACTGTCGAGGATGGGAGATTCTCAGTGTGTTGGTGGATCGAGTTGAGACAAGGACTCCCCAGCAGCTGAAGGCCTCTCTCTTCCTTTAGTGCTATTGCTGGGGCTGGTTGTTCTAAGGACTCTTATTCCTTGGAGGCTATGTAGATAGTAAGGTCCACTATCTTGTTGCTATAGCCAAATTCATTATCATACCAGGAAATGAACTGGACAAAGTGGTCACTGAGGGCAATGCCAGCTCCAGCATCAAAGGTGGAAGAGTAGGTGTCACTGTTAAAGTCAGGAGACAACTTGGTCTTCAGTGTAGCCCAGGATGCCCTTTAGGGGACCCTCCGATGCCTCCTTCAGCACCTTCTTGATGTCATCATATTTGGCAGCTTTCTCTGGATGGCAGGTCAGATCCACGACCACTGGGAATGGGAACACGGAAGGCCATGCCAGTGAGCTTCCCATTCAGCTCTAGGATGACCTTGCCACAGTCTTGGCAGCACCAGTAGCTGCACGGATGATGTTCTGGGCAGCCCCTCATCCATCGTGCCACCGTTTCCCAGAGGGGCCATCCATAGTCTTCTAGGCGGCAATGATACTGTGGACTGTGGTCGTGAGTCCCTCTACGATGCCAAAGTTGTTATGGACGACCTTGGCTTGGGGGGGGGAAGCAGTTGGTGGTACAGGAAACATTGCTGACAATCTTGAGGGAGCTGTCATACTTCTCGTGGTTCACACCCATCACAAACACGGGGGCATCAACAGAAGGGGCAGAGATGATTACCCTTTTGGCGCCCCCTTCAAGCGAGCCCCAGCCTTCTCCAAAGTTGTGAAGACACCGGTGGACTCTACAATACTTTCAGCACCAGCATCGCCCCACTTCATGTTGGTGGGATCTTGCTGCTGGAAGATACAGGTGAGCTTCCCGTTGATGACAAGCTTCCCGTTCTCAGCCTTGAGGGTGCCACTGAACTTGCCATGGGTGGAATCACACAGGACCATGTAGACCATGTCGTTGAGGTCAATGAAGGGGTCGTTGATGACAACAACCTCCACTTTGCCGGAGTTAAAAGCAGTCCTGGTGACCAGGCGCCCAATACAGCCAAATCCGTTTCCTCCCGGCCTTCACCATCGTGTCTCAGGGGTGCGGCTGTCAGCCGAACCAACAGAAAAGCGCAGACGGAGGTTTCCTAAGTTCTCGAAGCTCCCCGGTCGCAGCCGAACCCCGCCCAGCTCCTCCATAGTCCAGTCACCCAGAGATTCCGGGGCCTCAGAGGCCACACCCCTTCCTTTCCGCTTCCGGTCTCTCGCCAGCCGTTTGTCCCGCACCGGGGTTACGGCCCCGCCGGCTCTCGGTTCCGGGTTCGTTGCCCCGGTTCCCCACTGGGCTGGTCTCTTGGGCCGCCCCGGCCGGGCGCAGCACCCTTCGGGTGTCGGACTCCTCGGATCAGCCCCAGCGGGCTCCCCCTCGTCCTCCGCGGGCCCGCCGGGGCTGGTCTCCGGTTCCTGCCCACCTCGCCCCCCGCCCGGCTCCCGGCCCCGCCGTCCCATGGAGTCCCAGTGCGACTACTCGATGTACTTTCCGGCTGTGCCGCTGCCGCCGCGCGCGGAGCTAGCGGGGGACCCGGGCCGGTACCGAGCGCTGCCCCGGCGGAACCATCTGTACCTGGGGGAGACTGTCCGCTTCCTGCTGGTGCTGCGCTGCCGGGGCAGCGCGGGGTCCGGTGCCGGGGGCGGCCCAGGCTTGGGGTCCCGGGGTGCCTGGACAGAGCTGGCAACCACCCTTGCTGCCCTGGCCTCGGTCAGTGCCGGAGGCGGGGCCTCCGGGGGCGGTGGCACTGGCGACCAGGATCACGAACCCCCAGGAGGAGGGGACCCTGGGGGTGGGGGTTTGTTCCGAGGCTGCAGTCCCCTTCTCACCCACGGCCCAGGCCCTGCTACCTCAGGGGGAGCGACCACGGTGAGGAACTTGGGGTGACACGGCACAGGGTGGGGGGCGGGGTGCTGGACTCCAGAGACTTGAGGGGAGAATGGACACTGGGGGCTTAGGCTTGGAGCTGGGAGCCCAAGGCAGGAGACATATGATGAATGAGGAGACGGAGGACAAAAAGAATCATGTACTGCAGAGCTTAAAGGGAACTGAGGTAGGCTGCCTCTTTGAACTTTTCTTGACCTGTTAACCCCTGTCACCACCCCAGCTGCCTGTGGAGGAACCAATTGTGTCCACAGATGAGGTCATCTTCCCACTCACTGTTTCACTGGATAGACTGCCCCCAGGGACACCTAAGGCTAAGGTAAGATTGGCAAAGGGGCGGAGCTGTTAATTGAGACACTTTTCTAAGTCCCTGCTGTCTTTCTCTCCTCTTGACTGTGGTCCTGTGTCCCCTGTGCCCAGATTGTAGTGACCGTGTGGAAGCGGGAGGTTGAAGCACCAGAGGTCAGAGATCAAGGCTACCTGCGCTTGCTGCAGACCCGATCTCCTGGGGAGACCTTCCGGGGCGAGCAGAGCGCTTTCAAGGCCCAAGGTGGGGAGAAGAATGCAGAGGCATAAAGGCTAGAGTCTGGAATTTGGGGGACAGAATGGAGGGATGCTACAGGAAAGTATCTGATCTGTGGAGAAGAGGAAGATTAGAACCGTGGGTTGGAGTTGAGGTGTGTGCCCAGACCATCGTTTCTTCCTTTCACCTTCTCCCGCAGTGAGCACCCTGCTGACTCTGCTGCCCCCTCCGGTTCTGAAATGCCGTCAGTTCACTGTGGCTGGAAAACACCTGACTGTGCTCAAGGGTGAGCAGATTGGCTGGCTTGATTCTTGCGGAGCAACAAGGGCCTAGATTGGGTGGCAGTTACTTTGGGCAGGCCCGTTTTGGGGGCTAAAGTGGGGACTGAGGAGTCCAGATACTCTGAGCTGAGCTGGTTACCTCCCACAGTGCTGAACAGCTCCTCCCAGGAGGAAATCTCCATCTGGGATATCCGAATTCTCCCCAACTTCAATGCTAGTTATCTACCTGTCATGCCCGATGGCTCTGTGCTGCTGGTGGACAATGTCTGGTGAGGTCCTGGGGACAGGCTGGGCTGTGAAGTCGTGGGACCAGGAATAGGGGACTGAGAGCTCTGGCATGGAGAGGTCATGCTCTGTCCCCCTCTCTTCTGAACTATTAGTCACCAGTCTGGGGAGGTCTCCATGGGCTCCTTCTGCCGGCTCCCTGGTACCTCTGGCTGCTTCCCCTGCCCACTTAGTGCCCTGGAGGAACACAACTTCCTGTTTCAGCTGAGAGGGGGTGAGCAGCCCCCTCCAGGAGCCAAGGAGGTGAGGACAGGGGCTGGTGTGTTCAAGGAAAAAGGATAAGAAAAAGCAGTGGGGGAGAAAGATGAGGGGGTTGAGGACTCAAGATGGGAGGGGGACCCTAATACATGTGATGATTCTCTGTGTCCCTACTACAGGGCCTTGAAGTTCCCTTGATTGCTGTGGTTCAGTGGTCCACTCCAAAGCTGCCCTTCACCCAGAGCATCTACACCCACTACCGGTGAGTATTTGGTATCCCCTGCTAGATACCGTCCTGTTCACCTTTGTTACTTGACACACATCCTACCCTTCCCTCTCCCTCTCACTGCTTCTAGTCTGCCCAGCATCCGCCTGGACCGCCCATGCTTTGTGATGACTGCTTCTTGCGAGTCTCCTGTTCAGACCTACGAGCGTTTCACTGTCACCTACACACTGCTCAACAATCTCCAAGACTTCTTGGCTGTGAGGCTTGTGTGGACCCCAGAGCACGCACAGGCTGGTGGGTCAGCTGTTAGGCTGGGACCTTGTCCCAAGGGCAGGGAAGGAAAGGAAGAAGTCATGGAAGTAGGACAGCGAAAACAGCTCATCACCTGGTGCCAGCCCCACAAGTGGGTGACCTGAGGCCTGCCACTTCAGCTCTCCCTGAGTAATCTCCACAGTACATGTGGAGTTGAGAGGCAGTGGTGCTGAGTGACTTTATGGGAACAGACACTGGAGTTGGGCTCCCTGGCATGTTTGATTTCTATTTCTTCCTTTTACTACCTGTGTGACTGTGGGTAAATTACTTAACCTCTCTGGGCCTCGGATTCTTCATCTCTAAAATGGGGAAAATAATACTTCCTGGGGTGGTTGTATGGATTAACTGAGTTGATATAAGTGGTAACAGACCTCAGCACACAGAACTGCTGTTATCTATAAAATGTGGTAAAAGATTACCATTTACTCAGTTTACTCCAGGGTGATTTGGAGGATCAAATGAGACAATAGGAACTGAGGAACACTGTACAGATATGTTTAGCGGCCCCCAGTTCTATCCCTTCTTCACCCCAGGAAAGCAGCTGTGTGAGGAGGAACGCCGCGCTATGCAGGCAGCCCTGGACTCCATTGTCTGCCACACGCCCCTCAACAACCTTGGCTTTTCCCGGAAGGGCAGTGCACTCACCTTCAGTGTGGCCTTCCAAGCTCTCAGGACCGGGCTCTTCGAGGTAGGCTGGGGAGGGTGGGGCTATGTGGTAGATGATGCACAATGTTGGGGTGTAAGGAATCAGACAACCAATGAGATTCTGTGGTTGAGATATAATGGGTTGCACGGAAAAGCTGAGCAGAGGGAGGTGCACTTTAGGTCTGATGTAGGCCTGTCGAGTGGGTAGGGTAATCCTGAAAGGGGGTCTGGGCCCTAGAAGCTGAGCTGACATGCTGATCTGTGTCTGCCACCCCCAGCTAAGCCAGCACATGAAACTGAAGTTGCAGTTTACTGCCAGTGTGTCTCACCCTCCACCCGAGGCCCGGCCCCTCTCCCGCAAGAGTAGCCCCAGCAGCCCTGCCGTCCGGGACTTAGTGGAGAGGCACCAGGCGAGCCTGGGCCGCTCTCAGTCCTTCTCCCACCAACAGCCCTCCCGCAGCCACCTCATGAGGTATGGAACTGGGAGGTGGGGTGGCATTGAGACTTGGTAGAGGTTGGCACCAGACAGGGAGCTGGGAGGGGTGCCTGGTGTCTGACTGGAGCCCACACCCTCTGCCCTCTCCCAGGTCGGGCAGTGTGATGGAGCGCAGGGCCATCACGCCCCCTGTAGCCTCCCCTGTCGGCCGTCCCCTCTACCTGCCCCCGGACAAGGCTGTGCTCTCTCTGGACAAGATTGCCAAGCGCGAGTGCAAGGTGCTGGTGGTGGAGCCAGTCAAGTAGCACCAAGCCGGCTCACCTCCCTCTTACACTCCCAGAAATCGGAAGCCCCAGAGGGGGTCCTCCCTCCCAGGCTGCTGCCTCCCCTGGGCTGCCTCCCACCGTGGGAGCCACCTGTCTGTGTCTGCTGATGAGGGACCAGGGAAGAAGCTGTGAAAAGGGCGGGTATGGTTGCAGCACAAGTCAACAGTATTTCCCCGAGTTCCACTGGGGGGGCTGGCCCCACCCCTAGGCCAGGGCGAAGGCTCCAGGAGCTCCCTTGCCCTGTGCCCTTTCACCGTTTACAAAGTGTTTTCCTCATTCCTCTGAAGTTGTCTTTCCCACCTCTAAGGTTCCCTCCCACCCAGCTGCAGGGCTGAACTTAGAGGGTGGTGATGGTAAAGGGGCCCCCAACAATGACCCTCCTGTCTCGGGGTCGGGGAGATAACTAGGTGACCTCTTCCCGTCCCTCATGTTTACGTTTGCAGCCTGAAGCACTTTAAGTTGTGTGTGTGTGTGTGTGGTTGGTTGGTTTTTTTTTTTTTTAAGTCTGTCCTGTAAATTATTCTCCGTCTACTGCTTCCAACTGAAATACGACTATTAAATGCCTGCCCAGGAGGGAGAAGAACGACTGCTGTTTGTGTGTTGGTGGAGGGAGCAGAGGACACAGAGTGGCCAGAGGTAGAGACCAATTCCCTTCAGCATACAGTCCAAGTAGCTCCCCCCAGCTCCCTTCTTCTCCAATTCCCATTATATAGTATTCAGAGGCGGCCCTGTCCTACCCCTCTGGGTACATGACTTTCTCCCTAGATGAAAGAGATGAAGCATGAACCACCCCCACTCCTGACACACACACACACACACACCCGTAGGCCTGGGAACATCAGATTTATGATTATTAGGAGGGAGGAAGGGAAGGAGCGAGGGAAGTGAGCAGTGCCTTCACTCTCACCTTCCTTAACATTGTACAAAGTCCCCAAGCCTTTGCCCTTCCAGATAGGGTAAGGAAGTTGGTGAGCAGAAGGTCTTGGTTCTAACTGCAAGCCGAGAAAGTGGTGGAGGACACTGTGCCTTCCTCATCGCAAGCGGCTCATGGACCCAATCCACATTCTCCGACCCTCCCCTCTGGCAGGGTCAGATGTCAATGGGCTCCCGGCCTCGGTTCTGCCTCTTCACCACAAACACCCTCTGTCCTGACACGGTCACCAGCAGCGTGTGTTCTCCAAAGACCACTGGAGGAGAGACGCCCCAGGAGAGGGAAGGGAGCACAGGGTTAGTGTGGTGCGATGGCCTCCATGGGATCACAGAAGTTGGCTGATACCAAAAGCCAAAGAAATTCTATAGTTCAAGGCTCAGAAGATGAGAGGCCTCCAATAAGTCCCCTTCTTGCTCATATCAACTCTGGTCCAGGGGAGGGGACCTCAAAGCGAAGAAAGTGGCCAGAACCAGCGACCCCAGGAGGCGATGACAGAAGAGTTGGTAGGAGATAGTCTTTTTTCCCTGAGAAGCAGCAGCCTTTGGGAGAAGCCCCCTTCCCCCCACACCACCAGGGCAGAGATGGGGGCTCACCTGACAGGCGTTTGAAGGGTATGTTCATGCCCGGGTGCAGCCGGAAACCACAAGCGGTGCTGACCAGCTCAGAAATGGCGCTGGCTGCCTGCTCGTCATTCTCTAGATCCCCAGACGACTGCACGCAGGTGGGAGGGAGGAGGGCAGAAATGAGGGAAGAGAATTGGGAAGGAATTCCAGGCAGTCACTTTGTCTCTAGTGTGTGTAACCTCTCCCTCTTCACTTTGCAAGATTCCTAGGTTACCCCAGTTCTGGAAAAACAACTAAAACCTTCCTTGGTGTTATAGCTTCCTCTTTGTGTCATCCTATTTCTCATTCTTATAATACTGGGCTTCCCCTGATGATTCTTCATCCATTTCTTTACTGACCATTCTTTCCTAACCCCTTGGAAATTGACTTTGTTCCCTGTCCCCACCTATTTGATAAAACTACATTCTCGAAAACCAATACTCAGCCCTGAAAATGACCACTGAATTGTTAGAAGATCCGTCTTTTCCGTCTTCCCATTTACTGCCCTGTTTGCAGAATCTGGAGCACAACCATCCCCTTTGTCCTGACATCTCTCCCTACTACCCAGACCTTGGGTCAGTGCTGTGACAGTGGCCTGGGCTTCCTCTTTTTCTGGTGACTATCTCAACTTCCTCTCCCACCTCCTTGATATGGGCCTCCCACTAAGTTAAGTTTACTGCACTTCGCTCCCTTGGACATTCTATACTCCAGTTCTCTCATCTGCAAACTGGGAACAATACAGTACCTTATAAACTTATTACGAAGATTAAATAATATTGGCAAGATGCTTAGAACAGCTCCTACCATTTACATTAACTGCTGTTATTCCACACCAAACTCAATGTTTAAAGTCAAAACATGGAATTCCCTGTACTTCCCACCCTCCCCAATCAACTTCCTTTCTTGATTTCCTGTTTGTTGAGGCACCATCATTCTTCCAGGTTTATGAGTTCAAAGCCTTACTAGGTGGAGAAGTATCTCCTCCATTACCTATATCTAGTCATTCCTCCTCTAAATTTATTTTCTCGCTCCTCATTGCCACCAGCCCAGTCTCATACCTAGTTTACTGCCCAGTCTTGAAAATTCATCACCCCCTACTCCATCTTCACACTGCTAACAGAACAATCTCGCTAAAGCATTTCATCAGGTAATGTTCCCGTTCAAAAGCCTTCAATAGCTCCTTACTACCTTCAAGATTAAGTCCAAATGTACAAATCTGGCTTTGAAAGTCCTCCACAATCTGGTCCTTTCTTTACAATATCCTTTTCTTCCCCCAAACCTTTCCAAATCTTCTCCATGTGACACCCACCAAATCAGACAGGTTGGTGTCACACACCTGCAAATATGTCCACTTCCCAGCCCCAAAGAACTCTCTTCCTCTTCACAACTACCCATCCTGGATTTCTACCTCCAAGACAGTTTCCTTACCATAAAACAAGTTATTACATAATATAACATGAAGGGTTGATTTCATCAGTAGTCTTTACCACTCACCCTGCTTTCAACTTTTAACCTTTTAAGGATTGTTTCTTTAGCTAAATTGAAAACTTCTAGAAAGCTAACACTATATTGTACTATGGAACAAAATACAAAGCCTAGTCAATAAATACCAAATACATACTTGAGAATAACTCAGGTAATATCAGTTACCAACAAACTTGTGACCCTTAATAGAGTTAGTAAGCCTCTTTTATCTCAGGAAAGTTGGAGACGGATTACTGAAACTTACTATACACTAGGCGTGCTACTAGGTGATAACAAAGAATAGAGACAAATTCGGGTAAAATGGGCAATACTGTAAGAGATGATGGACGATGTGTTCTTAGGGGATCCCCTCCCTTCCCCAGAACGCACCGCCAACACTGCGCCTTCACTCAGCACCAAGTAGCCAAGCTGGTCTGGGATTCGCTCCAGCCCCTGGGTCAGTGCAGAAGTCTAGTGGTTAAAGGAGCAATCAGTGAGAAGCACGCCAGGAAGGTGGCCCTCGACACCCGTGACCTGCAAACCCAAGGCCCTCTCTTGATGACAGTCCCCCAGGCCTTCTCTTCCCCAGCCAGGACCCTTCCCTCTACCTGGCCTCAAACACTGAGCTTTCCCTTGCCTTCTGTGCCTCCGTCTGTCCTCTCTATCTCCCTCTGCCCGTGGGCTCCCTCGGCCTCTCACATCCTACCTTTGATGTGATACCCCAGTATGTCTTCACAGCCCCACTGGTCCCTCACAACAGACCCTCCAACTCCCCTCGTGCCCCGCCCCTCCAGCACTCTCTGTCGCTAGTCCCTCCCGTCTCCATTCTTCCAGTCCCGGGGTGGCTTGCGGTGAAGGTGGGGTGCAGGCCCAGGAAGGGGCAACCAAGAAGGTTGGGGGACTGGAACGCGGAACCCCCAGCGCGTACTCCCGCGCATGCGTCCTCACTCACCATCGCAAGCTTTAGGTGCTGGGGGCACTCCGTACCAGAGAGGCAGCTTCCTAACCGAGTCCCAGATCACGTGCTTCCTGCGCGGCGCCGCCGCACTTCGGCCCCGCCCCCAGCATGACTGGAGCATGGGCTACATCATCAGACCGAATCTACCAGTGAGAAGCGCCGTTTTGCGAAGACGCGCGCGGATTGGTCACGTACCCTCTTTAACACCCGTATCCCGCCCCTCAGAGCTTGAACGCCAGGAGGAGGGGGAAGTGTGTGTGGGGGTTAGGGGAGCGGGGAAGGCCCTGGAGCGGGTAGGGCTGAGGTTGCGCGAAGGAGGGCTCACGGGGTAAAATCTGGGTTTGGCTTCCTAGAGTGCGACCCGAAGCGAAAACATTTATTGGGTTTCAGATTTCTTCACCCTAAACGGAGATAATAAAATCATGTTTCTGAAACCTATTCAAAATGGTATTCTTATGCCTACTCTAGGCAACTGGGACGCTCAAAGTGGTGCCCCCCCGCCCCTGACCCCCATCCAGCCAACAGAAAATACTGCATATTCTCTGCCCAGAAAAATTAGTAACAGGACCTTGGAGCGAGGTATCTTCATATATCACAAAATGCTAGGAGCCCTGGTGGTGCACTGGTTAAATAACTTGGCTGCTAATCAAAAGTTTGCTGTTCAAACCCACCTGCCATTCTGCAGCAGAAAGATGTGGCAGTCTGCTTCCAAAGATTTACAGCCTTGGAGACCCTATGAGGCAGTTCTACTCTATGCTATAGGGTCGCTATGTGTTGGAATGGACTAAACAGCAACGGGTGTTTTGGTTTTATCACAAGATATGTGTAAACATAGGAATAGACACTTTCCAGAGCTGCTGCAATACTAAAGGGACTAAGGCAGTGTTGGTGAGGTAAAATAAAGATAATTCCAGAGACAATAAGTACTTGTAAAGAAATCGGAACCTTCATACACTGCTGGTGGGAATGTAAAATGGTGCAGCCACTGTGGAAAACAGTCTGTCAACTCCTCAAAATGTTAAAAATATAATTATAATATTGTTACATCCCACTGAGTCGAATTCTACTCACAGTGACCCTATATGACAGAGTCGAACTGCCCCCATAGGATTTCCTAGCCTATAATCTTTATGGGAGCAGATCGACAGTTATTTTCTCCCGTGAACTTGTTGGCGGGCTCAAGCCACTTACCCTTTGCTTTTATCAGCCAAATGTTTAACCATTGTGCCACGAGGGCTCCTCATCAAACCACACCAAACTTACTGCCTTCCAGTTGTTTATGACTCAACGCGAACCTATAGGACAGAGTAGAGCTGCCCCATAGGGTTCCCAAGGCTGTAAATCTTTAGGAAAGCAGACTGCCACATCTTTCTCCCTCAGAGCTGCTGGTGGGTTTGAATCACTGACCTTTTGGTTAGCAGCAAAGCACTTTAACCACTACACCACGAGGACTCCTTAGGGCTCCTCATAGGACCCAGCAATTCTGTTCTTAGGTATATCTCAGGAGAATTTGAAAACATGTTCACGCAAAAACTTACACATGAGTGTTCATAGCAGCATTATTCATACTAGCCAAAAAGTAGAAGCAATCCAAATAGCCATTTACTTATGAAAGAATAAATAAAATGTGGTATATGCATACAATTGAATATTGTTTAGCCATAAAAAAGAATGAAAGGATCCTGAGGTTCACCCTTCAGCCAAAGATTAGACAGGCCTATAAAACAAAACAAGACTAAAGGGTCACATCAACCCAGAGGCAAGGACTAGAAGGCAGGAGACACGAAAGCTGGTAATAAGGAACCCAAGGTCAAGAAGGGAGAGTGTTGACATGTCGTGGGGTTGGTAACCAACATCACAAAACAATATGTGTACTAGTTGCTTAATGAGAAGCAAGTTTGTTCTGTAAACCTTCATTTAAATACGATAATTAAAAAAAAAAGAGAGAGAGAAAAGAATGGAAGGAGCCCTGGCGGTACAAATGGTTAAGCACTCGACTGCTAACCATAAAGGTTGGAAGTTCAAACCCACTCAGCAGCTCTGAAGGAGAAAGACCTGGCAATCTGCTTCAGTAAAGATGACAGCCAAGAACACCCTATGGGGCAGTTCTACTCATCACATGGGGTGGCTATGAGTTGGAATTGACTGGACAGCACCTAACAATAACAACAACAAAAGAAGTGAAGTACTGATATATGCTACAATGTGGTCGAACCTTGAAAACATGCTAAATGAAAGAAACCAGACAAAGGAAGCCATGTGATTCCGTTTATACGAAATACCCAGAATAAGCAAATACATAGAGACAGAAAGCAGATTAGTGGTTTCCAGGGGCTGGTGACTGCTCTTTGGGAAAAAGAAGTGGCTGTCTGCTTCCGCAAAGATTTATAGCCTTGGAAATCTTATGGGGTAGTTCTAGTCTGTCCTGTAGTGTGGCTATGAGTCAAAATTGACTAGATAACAATGGGTAGGGATTGATGGGACAGAGAATGGGGAGTGACTGTTAATGGGTACAGGGCTTTTTTGGGAGGTGATAAAAATGTTCTGGGATTATAGACTGGTAATGGTTGCATAGCCTAGTGAACATACTAAAATCCACTGAATTGTACACTTTGAAATGGCAAATTATATCTCAATAAAAAAAAATAAGTACTGTTGCTTGAGGAGCAACAGCTAATTAGAGAAGGTGGATGCCTTTACAAAAATGAGAGAAGATCTAAATTTAAATTATAAAATTTAAACTGGAAGGGGATGTAGAGAGAGAAAATTCCGTGGAGACGCTTAATTTACAAGACCTTCCTGGCCTTAAAAATCACTGGGTGGCACCAGGGTTGGATTACCTAATAAGCAAGGTAAACACGTGCTTAGGGCATCAACAAAACAGGGGTACCTGTTGTCCAAAGCAAAGATCTGTAATGCTAAGCAGACAGGGCACAAGGAAAAGCAAGTGCTGCAGTGGAAGGGAACTGGCAGTGCACTAAATGAAATTGATACCATTTTATAAATTTTGTGTACAATAACAATCATATTTTCTTTTCATTTCGCATCAATTGGGTATAACCCCATATTCGATTCTCGTGGACCACATAAGAACGTGTCAGTCGCACAATAATCACGTGACTCATGACGTATCCAGTCCCGCAAAGTTAACCAAAACACTTCTTCAGATTGAGCATACCCTTGTAGTTGTATCATGCTCTTTGCGATTGCTCTCGCCCTGGTTGGGTATCAGTAGTAGTCCAATGAACATGAAGACGCAGCATCAAAGTAGAAAAAGTAAGCATGCACGTTTTTAAGTGTTATTTCAAGGGGAAAACACTTGTGGAGATCTGGAGAGGGCCTGCCAACAAACATTGTATGACAAACGAATGAAATTACTTCCTATTGCCTTGTAAGTACTATTTCTTTTGACTCAGACCTGAAGAACAAAATTACATCTTCCGAATCAATTGTTTTACCTATTTTCAAATATAAATTTTTGTGTTAATGTCCAAATTCGTATGTAAAATTTATTTTATAAATAAATATAAATTTCACTTGTTTTATAAGTTTTATTTATTGTCAGTTATTCATATTTATTTGCTGTGTTAGAACCAAATTTCAAAAGTGACATAATTTTATATCCAGGTAAAATGAAATGGCAACAACTAAGTGGGGTGCAAAAATGAAAGCTCACAGATGATAGAAAGAAAAGGATTTGTGAATCCCTAAAAACAAGTCCAAAATTAACTTCCTTTTAAAAATGTAATGAATTAGTAGAGACTTCTTCTGTTGAATACTCAAGCTTAATGGGTGCAAATCATTGTAGTAGTACCGGCAGTGCTGAAATTACTAATAGCAATATGAATATGAAAGAGTTTGTTCCAAATTCTGCATCCATTCCCTCTCACCTTGGCCCTGCACCCCTTCCTGATGGGCTGTGCTGTGCTACCTGGTGAAAGAGACATCAGTTTGCTGCCACCCAATTCTGCTCCATCTCCAACTGCCACCACCACCACCATCATATTTTTTGTTGTTGTTCTTTTTATTTATTTATTATATTTGTTTCTCTGATTGTTGGTGTCTTCTGTCTCCTTCCCCTCTTTCCATTCCTTTCTCCCATCCACCTAGCCCCATGTGCCACCCACACCACTTCTCAACAGGTTGAGCCATACTACTCAGGTAGAGCGCCACCAGCACATAGCCTCGCTGGGTCTGCCCCACCCCCAGCCACTGAATCCTACTGCACCACCATTTTATTTACTTTTACTTAAATTTTTGCCTTTTTTTTTTTTTTGCCTTTGTTTCTCCCTCTTCTTTCACTCACCCATTTAGCTCTGCACATCACATCTTCTCCTTTCCCTCTGCCTATCTTCACCATGCACTGAGTGCCACATTCTGAGCAGTACTAACACAGTCCCTTAGACCCCGCCCTGCACTGCCCCACAGCCCTGCTCCGTTGCCCCAACTGGATCTGCGCTGCTGCACCACAGCTGAGTGACCAGCCCTGCCCACCTGAACAAGGTTATGAGAAGTATCATCCCCACAAGTGAGCAAGCAACAAAACACATGCAGCCCATCTGCCCAGACATAACCAAATAAAACAAAGAAGCAGGATGAAACAATCAAATCTACAATCATTAAATAAAGAAAATAGTTCCTGACTGTCCCGAAGACAATAGACAATATCAAAACATAGTAAAGAACAGGAGAGGATGGCTCCAGAAAGTGACCAAAATAAAACACCAGATGACCTTCTGCTAGAAGAAAAGGCACTGTAACTACCTAATAGGGAATTCAGAACTCTAATATTCAGGGTTCGCCAACAGATGAAGGAAAATGCAGACAACCGTAATGGAAAAAATAGACAAAATCATGGAAAATACAGACAAAATCATAAAGACAGACAAAACAATGGAAGAAGTCAGGAAAATAATACAGGAACAAAATGTCAAAATAAATAAACAACTAGAAATCATAAAAAAAAAAAAAAACCCAGCAATTAGAATCCAAAAGATAAACAACAAGATTTGAGAAGTGGACAGTGCAATAGAAGGTTTTAGGAACAAATTTGAAACAATGGAAGACAGGATCAGCAAAATTGAAGACAAACCCTTGGATGCCACTTTGTCTGATGAGAAATCAGAGAATAGAATGAAGAAAAATTAAGAAACTCTGAGAATGATGTGGCATACAATCAAAAGCAAAAATTTGTGTGTGATGGAGTTCCAGAACAGGGGGAGAAAACTGAAAACACAGAGAGGATCATTGAAGACTTGCTGACAGAAAATTTCTCTACTATCATGAAAGACAAAAAGCCGACTATCCAAGAAGCTGAACGAACCCTGTATAGGATAGACCCCAAAAGAAAAACACCAAGATATAACATAATTACACTCTCTAAAATTTTTTTTTGTTTTAAACCAAAGACAAAGAAAGAATCCTGAGAGCAACTGGAAAAAAAAGAAAAGTCACATACAAAGGGGAAACAATAAGACTAATAAGCTCTGATCTCTTGGCAGAAACCATGCAGGCAAGAAGTCAATGGGATGACATATATAAAATCTTGAAAGAAAAAAACTACCAACCAAGAATAACATATCCTGCAAAACCCTCACTCAAATATGATGGCAAAATTAGGACATTTCCAGAAATTAATGGGATATGTAAAAACCAAACCAAATCTACAAACTTATTAAAGGGAGTCCTTCAGTTAGAGAACCGACTGCATCAGACAACAATCTGAACCTAGCACATAAGACAGCATCAGCCAGATACCAACCTAGATAATGAACTCTCAGGGATAAAACAAAACTAAAAAATTTACAACAGGGAACCAGAGACGTCAATCTGTAAATGAAAACAACATCAGAAAAATAAAAGAGAGAATAAACAGTGTAGGTATAGAATATTCAAATGGAGAGGAAGTCAGGCATTATCAAGTAATAAAAGACTGGTTTAAACTTAGCAAGACAGGGGTAAATTTCAAGGTAGCCACAAAGAAAGTTAACAAACCTACTCATCAAAATAAAGAAGAGAACCATAAAATCTCAGTAAACATAAAATCTACAAAAATGAAAGACAAAGAAAAAACCAAAAAACTCCACAAAGAAAAGGAACTCAACACAGGAGAGTAAGGGGAACAAGGAAAATGTCAGCACCACACACACACACACAAAACTCCACAAAATGACAGCAATATAGTCACACCTATCAATAATCACACTGGACATAAATGACTTAAATACACCCCTAAAGAGACAGAGGGTAACAGAATGGATAAAAAACAGGACCAATCAATATGTTGCCTACAAGAGATGCACCTTAGAAACAAAAAAACCCAAACACATAAATTTATGAAAGGATGGAAAAAAACACATCCAGCAAACGGCAACCAAAAAAGAGCAGGAGGAGCAATACTAATGTCAGATAAAATAGATTTTAAAGCAAAATCCACCATAAAAGGCAAAGAAGGACATTATATAATGATTAAAGGGACAATCCACCATGAAGACATAACCATAATAAATACGTACTTGCCCAATGACAGGGCTCCAAAATATGTAAAACAAACTCTAACAGCACTGAAAAAAGGAATTGATTGTTGCATAATAATAGTAGGAGACTTCAACATGGAACTCTCAGTAACTCAGAGACTCAACAAAGATACAGAAGATCTAAAGACCACAATCAACCAACTTAATCTCATGGACATATATAGAACACTCCACCTAACAGTGGCAAAGTACACATTCTTTCCTAATGCAAAAGGAAAGTTCTCCAGAATAGATCATATCTTAGGCACAAAGTAGCCCTCAACAAAATCCAAAACACTGAGATAATACAAATTATCTTCTCTGATTACAATGCAATCAAAGTAGAAATTAATAACAGGAAGAACAGGAAAAAAAATCAAATACACGGAATGACACCCTGGTTAAAAATCACTGGGTAATAGAAGAAATCAAAAATAGAGTAAAAAAATTCCTAGAATCAAATGACAATGAAAGCACATCATACCAAAAACCTCTGGGAAATAGCAAAGGCAGTGCTCAGAAGTCAATTTATAGCAGTAGATGTACACATCAAAAAAGAAGAAAGGGACAAAATAAAAACATTGACTACACAACTCTAACAAAATGAGAGCAGCAAAAGAAACCCACAGCCACCAGAAGAAAGGAAATAATAAAGATCAGAGCAGAAATAAATGAAGTAGAGAATAGAAAAACAATAGGAAGAATTAACAAAGCCAAAAGTTGGTTATTTGAAAAG
This sequence comes from Loxodonta africana, assembly GCF_030014295.1. Lineage (NCBI taxonomy): Eukaryota > Metazoa > Chordata > Mammalia > Proboscidea > Elephantidae > Loxodonta > Loxodonta africana. The sequence continues at coordinate 87,812,598 of NC_087353.1, read as the reverse complement.
ATCAACAAAATTGACAAACCATTGGCCAAATTGACAAAAGAAAAACAAGAGAGGATGCAAATAACCCATAAAAGAAATGAAATGGGGGACATTATAACAGGCCCAACTGAAATAAAAAGGATCATAATGGTGTACTATGAAAAACTATACTCCAACAAATTTGAAAACCTAGAGCAAATGGACAAATTTCTAGAAACACAGTACCTACCCAAACTAACACAAATTGAAGTTGAAAATCTGAACAGACCCATAACAAGAGAAGAGATCGAAAAGGTAATTAAAAAAAAAAAAAAAACTCCCAACAACAACAAAAAAGCCATGCCCTAGATGGCTTCACCGGAGAATTCCACCAAACATTCAGAGAAGAGCTTACACCAGTACTACCCAAACTATTTCAGAACATGGAAATAGAAGGGATACTTCCAAATTCACTCTGTGAAGGCAGCATAACCCTGATACCAAAACCAGGCAAAGACACCACAAAAAAAAAATTGCAGACCTAAACGCTAACAAGTGGCCATCTAAGATGCATCAATTGGTCTCAACCCACCTGGATCAATGGTGAATGAAGAACACACCAAGGTCACAAGGTAATTATGAGCCCAGGAGACAGAAAGGGCCACATGAACTAGAGAGTACATCATCCTGAGACCAGAAGAACTAGATGGTGCCTGGCCACAACTGATGACTACCCTGACAGGGAGCACAACAGAAGAACCCCTGAGTGAGCAGGAGAACAGTGGGATGCAGACCCCAAATTCTCATAAAAAGACCAGACTTAATGGTCTGACTAAGACTAGAAGAATCCCAGCAGTCATGGTCCCCAAACCTTTTGTTGGCCCAGGACAGGAACCATTCCCGAAGCCAACTCATCAGACATGGATTGGACTGGACAATGGGTTGGAGAGAGATGCTGATGAGGAGTGAACTACTTGCATCAGGTGGACACTTGAGACTATGTTGGCATCTCCTGTCTGGAGGGGAGATGGGAGGGTAGAGGGGGTTAGAAACTGGCCAAACGGTCACAAAAAGACAGACTGGAAGGAGGGAGCGGGCTGACTCATTAGAGGGAGAGTAAGTGGGAGTATGTAGTAAGGTGTATATAAGTTTATATGTGAGAGACTGACTTCATTTGTAAACTTTAGCTTAAAGTACAATCAAAATTATTAAAGAAAAAATTACAGACCAATGTATCTCATGAATATAGATGCAAAAATTCCCAACGAAATTCTACCCAGTAGAATTTAGCACCATATCAAAAAAATAATACACCATGACCAAGTGAGAGTCATATCAGGTATGCAAGTGTCATGGATTAAATTGTGTCCCCCAGAAATGTGTGTCAACTTGGTTAGGCCATGATTCCCAGTATTGTGTGGTTATCCTCCAATTTGATTGTAATTTTATGTTAAAGAGGATTAGGGTAGGATTGTAACACCTTTACCAAGGTCAGATCCCTGATCCAATATAAAGGGAGTTTCCCTGGGGTGTGGCCTGCACCACCTTTTATCTCGCAAGACATAAAAGGAAACGGAAGCAAGCAGGGAGTAGGGGACCCAATACCACCAAGAAAGCAGTGCCAGGAGCAGAGTGCATCCTTTGGACCCAGTGTTTCTGAATGGAAAATTTCCTAGCCCAGGGGAAGATTGATGACAAGTATCTTCCTCCAGAGCCAATAGAGAAAGCCTTCCCCTGGAACTGATGCCCTGAATTTGGATGTGTAATTCTCTCACTGGACGGTGAGAGAATTAATATCTCTTTGTTAAAGCCATTCACTTGTGGTATTTCTGTTATAGCAGCACTAGATGACTAAGACAGTGAGGATGGTTCAACCTAAGAAAATCAATCAACATAATCCACCACATAAATGAAAATGAACACATGATTATCTCAATCAATGCAGAAAAGGCATTCGGTAGTCCAAAACTCATTCCTGATAAAAAAAACTTTTGATAAAATAGGTATAGAAGGAAAATATCTCAAAAAAAAAAATTTTTTTTTTTTCTTTTTTTTTGTGATGGTTAAAACTGCGTGTCAACTTGGCTGGGCCTTGATTCTTAGTATTTATATGTGATCACATCCATGATGGGATCTGCTGTGAGTAGCCAATCAGCTGAAAGGGGGTTTCCTTGGGTGTGTAGTCTGCATCCAAATATAAGTGGAAGTTCTGGTCTTTGCCCTCTCTGGATCCTGCAGATGGGTCCTGTTCACCTGACCTCCAGTTCTTGGGACTTGAGCTAGCAGCTTACCTTCTGATCTTGGGACTCATTGATCTTCATGGCCTGTGAGCAAGAGTCCTGCTTTCCGACCTGGCGATATCGGGTTCACCAACCCCTGCAGCTACGTGAATCAGGAGAAGCCTCTACCCTGATCCATGCACTTGGGATGTTCCACCCTCTACAATCACATGAGCTGTTTCCTTGCTATAAATCTCTCTCTCTGTCTCTCTGTCTATGTATATATATATGCTTTACTGGTTTTGCTTCTCTAGAGAACCCAGCCTAAGACAGCATCTGTACAAAACCAATAGCTAACATCATTCTTAATGAAGAGAGGCTGAAAACTTTCCCCTTGAGAATAGGAACAAAACAAGAGTGCCCTTTATCACCACTCCTATTTAACATTGTGCTGGAACTCCTAGCTAGAGCAATAAGGCAAGAAAAAGAAACACAGGGCATCCAAATTGGCAAGGAAGAAATAAAACTCTCCCTATTTACAGATGATGTGATACTATACACAGAAAAACCAAAAGAGTCCGTGAGAAAAGTACTGGAACTAATAGAAAGATTCAGCAGGGCAGCACGATACAAGATAAACATACAAAAATCAGTTGGATTTCTATACAGCAATAAAGGGAGCTATGAAAAAGAAATCAGGAAAACACTACCATTTATAATAGCCCCTAAAAAAATAAAAATACTTAGGAATAAGTCTAATCAGGGATGTAAAACACATATACAAAGAAAACTACAAAACACTACTGTAAGAAACCAAAAGGGATCTACATAAATGGAAAAACATACTATGCTCATGAATAGGTAGACTTAACATTGTGAAAATGTCAATTCTACCCAAAGCAATCTACAAGTACAATGCAATCTTGATCCAAATACCAACAGCATTCTTCAAAGAGATGGAAAAACTAATCATTAACTTTATATGGAAAGGGGAGAGGCCCCGGGTAAGTAAAGCATTGTCTTAGTCATCTAGTGCTGCTATAACAGAAATACTACAAGCGGACGGCTTTAACAAACAGAAGTTTATTCTCTCACAGTCTAGTAGGCTAGAAGTCTGAATTCAGGGTGCTGGCTACAGGGGAAGGCTTTCTGTGTCTGTTGGGTCTGGAGGAAGGTCCTTGTCATCAGTCTTCCCTTGGTCTGGGAGCATCTCAGCACAGGAACCTCAGGTCCAAAGGACGCGCTCTACTCCCGGCACTGCTTTCATGGTGGTATGAGGTCCCCCCATCTCTCTGCTCACTTTTTTCTTTATATCTCAAAACAGATTGGCTTAAGACACTACCTAGTCTTGTGGACCTCATCAATACAACTGCTGCTAATCCATCTTATTACATCATAGTAATAGGATTTAAGACATATAGGAAAATCACATAAAATGGTGGATAATCACACAATACTGAGAATCACGACCTAGCCAAGTTGACAGATATTTTTAGGGGACACAATTCAATCCATAACAAGTACTATTGAAGAAGAGGAACAAAATAGGAGGACTCGCATTACCTGACCTCAGAACCTACTATACAGCTATGGTACCCAAAATAGCCTGGTACTGGCACAACAACAGACACATTGACCAATGAAACAGAATTGAGAACTCAGATGTAAATCCACCCACCTACGGTCACCTGATATTTGACAAAGGCCCAAAGTCCATCAAAAGGGGAAAAGACAGTCTTTTTAACAAACGATGCTGGCAAAACTGAATGTCCATCTGCAAAAACATGAAACATACCTCACACCATACACAAAAACTAATTCAAACTGGATCAAAGACCTAAATATAAAACCAAAAATTACAAAGATCATAGAAGAAAAAATAGGGTCAACTCTACAGGCCCTAATACACACCATTAACAGGATATAAACTATAACTAACAATACGCAAACACCAGAAGATAAGCTAGATAACTGGGATCTTCTAAAAATTAAACACTTAGGCTCATCAAAAGACTTCACCAAAGGAGCAAAAAGAAAACCTACGGACTGGGAAAAAAGTTTTGGCTATGACAAATCTGACAAAAACCCAAACTCTAAAATCTACAGAAAAATCCAACACCTCTACAGCAGAAAGACAAATAATCCAATTAAAAAATGGGCAAAGGATATGAACTTCACCAAAGAAGACATTCAAGACATTAACAGATACATGAGGAAATGCTCGAGATCACTAGCCATTAGAGAAATCAAAACCACAGTGAAATACCACCTCACCCCAACATTACTGGTATGGATTTAAAAAAAAAAAAAACAGAAAATAACAAAAGTTGAAGAAGCTGCAGGGGGGGATCAGAACTCTTATTGTCATGGATTGAATTGTGTCCCCAAAAATATCTGTCAGCTTGGCTGGGCCGTGAGTCCCAGTATTGTGTGATTGTTCACCATTTTATGTGATTTCCATACATGTTGTAAATCCTATCATTATGATGAAATGAGATGGATTAGCGGCAGTTATATCAATGAGATAATCAATATTAAACAGTGTCTTAAGCCAATCTCTTTGAGGTATAAAAGAGAGAAGCAAAAAGAGAGACAGGGGACCTTGTGCCACCAAGAAAGCAGCGCCGGGAGCACAGTGCATCCTTTGGACCTGAGGTTCCTGCACTGAGATGCTCCCAGACCAAGGAAAGACTAATGACAAGGACCTTCCTCCAGAGCCAACAGAGAGAGAAAGACTTCCCCTGGAGCTGACGCCCTGAATTTGGACTTGTAGCCTACTAGACAGTGAGAAAATAAATTTCTTTTTGTTAAAGCCATCCACTTGTGGTATTTCTGTTACAGCAGTGCTAGATGACTAAGACACTTATGCACTGCTGGTGGGAATGCAAAATGGCACAACCATTTTGGAAAATGATATGGCGCTTCCTTAGAAAGCTAGAAATAGAAATACCATATGATTCAACGATCCCACTCCTGGGAATATACCCTAGAGAAACAAGAGCCGTCACAGGACTAGACACATGCACACCCATGTTCATCACAGCGTTTGTTAACAATAGCAAAAATATGGAAACAACCTAGGTGCCCATCAACAGGTGAATGGATAGACAAACAATGGTACGTACATACAATGGAATACTCCACAATGATAAAGAACAATGATGAATCTGCAAAGCATCTCACGATATGGGTGAATCTGGAGGGGATTATGCTGAGTGAAATGAGTCAATCACAAAAGGACAAATATTGTATAAGACCACTACTATAAAAACTCATGAAAATATTTACACATAAAAAGAATCAATCTTTGATGGTTACAAGGGGGAAGTGGGGTGCGAGGGAAAAATACCAAATAGGCAATAGAGAAATGGTAACTTTGATGAAGGGTACACAATACTGGGGAAGCCAGCACAACTTGTCCAAGGCAAGGTCATGGAAGCCCCTGAGGGACCAAATTACTGGGCTGAGGGCTGTGGGAACCAGAGTCAAAGGGAACATCTAGCGCAATTGGCATAACATAGTTTATAAAGAATATGTTCTATATTCTACTTTGACAAGTAGCATCTGGATCTTAAAAGCCTGTGAGGGGCCATCTAAGATACTCCACTGACCTCATCCCATCTGGAGCGAGGGAGAATGAAGAAAACCAAAGACACAAGGGAAAGATTAGTCCAAAGGACTAACGGACCACAACTAACACAGCCTCCACCAGACTGAGCGCAGTATAACTAGATGGCACCCGGCTGACTGTTCTGACAGGCATCACAGCAGAGGGTCCTGGACAGAACTGAAGAAAAATGTAGAGCAAAATTCTAACTCATACACACACAGAAAGCCCAGACTTACTGGTTTGACAGACACTGGAGAAACTCCAAAAGTATGGCTCCTGGACACCCTTATATCTTTGTAATGAAGTCACTCCTGAGGATCACCCTTCAGCCAAAGATTAGACAGGCCCATAAAACAAACCAAGACTAAAAGGGCACACCAACCCAGGGACAAGGTCGAGAAGGCAGGAGGGAACAGGAAAGCTGGTAATGCAGAACCCAACATCAAGAAAGGGAGAGTGTTGACATGTCATGGGGTTGGCAACCAATGTCACAAAACAACGCGTATTAATTGTTTAATGAGAAACTAGTTTGCTCTGTAAACTTTCATCTAAACTACAATAAAAATAAAATAAAAGGAAGTTACATCATAGATAACTAAGAAACACACACACATATATGCATGTATATATATATAACTCACATACCCCATTCAAATGGTGAGTAAGTAGAGGAGGGGCACTACAGATTACCAGTGTTTAGGGCCCTCACATGCCTTAATCAGGGCCTGGTTGGTGCGAATGGTTTGTTCTCGTCTATTAACCGAAATTTTGTCAGTTTGAATCCAGCCGGGGATACCATGAAAGAAAGTCCTGGCAATCTGCTTCTGCAACGATTACAATCAAGAAAACCCTGTGGAGCAGTTCTGTTCTGCAACATATGGGGGTTTGGCTTGCTTTTGGTTTCCCTGGTCTTAGATATTGATGACATTTTGTAGTACCATTTCATTGCACTTATATTTCACAGTGTTTTCATCCATACACTCACCTAACGCTCTCATCAACAACCTTGTAGTATTACCCCGATTTTGCAGATAAAAAGTGGAAACCCAGAGAGACTGAGCCTTGCTCACCGGTACACCACTCGCAAGTGGCAGGGCCAGATTCCAGTCAAAGTTTCCTGACGTTGAAGCCGAAGGTTTTTTTCATTGCTCCATGGGCCAACTACATTTCGCTTTACCTCAGAACTTCCTGTTTTCATTTTCTTGACACAGAGGAACCCTTAGCAAGACAATGCTCATCAACCATCATTAGAATTGCTTCATTTTCACAAGCAGCTCAAATCACACTACTCAAGTAGAGAGCAAAGCTTCTCATTCCTTCATTCAGCAAATGTTTATCAAGCACCTTGTCTGTACTAGGCACTCATCTTGGATTTGAGGGTTCAGCAGTGAATAAAAACATGTTTTTTTTATTGTTGTCAAGAGGCTGTGAGGGAGAGGGTGAGCCACACAATAAACAAAAAGAAAATAGATCTATTAAGTGGTGAGAAGTACTATGAAGAAAAATAAAGCCAAGTTCCATTTACACCAAGTTCAAAAACATGCAAAAGTATATCACTCATTGCTTAGAGATGTATGTACATGTGGCAAAATGATAAAGATTGAGGGAATGATGAACACAAAATTTAGAATAATAGTCACTTTTGGGCTAGAGAGGGCAAGAGGATCAGGGAGAGACACAAAGGGCTTCAGAGTATTGGTAATATTCTATTTCTTAAGCTCTAAAAGTTTCTCCCTCCCTTTCTCTCAACGCACACACACACACTCTCTCTCCCTCTGTCTGTTTAACATAAGAAAGACTTATAATTTAAAAAGTCTTTAAAATATCAAGTCGATCTTGTGACTCAGCAGTTTCACCCCAAGGTATGCACCCAACAGAAATGTGTCCATATGTTCGCCAAAAAGACCTGTACTGGACTGTTCATAGCAGCATTATTCTTAATAACAGAAAATTGGAAACTTCCACATAATGGACCCTACAAAGCAATAAGAATGAATTAACTAAAACTATACACGATGACTTGAATGAGTCTCACAAACCTGATGTTGAATGAAAGACGTCAGTCACAAGAGAGTTCACTCTGTGAGATTCAATTTATATAAAGTACAAAAGCAGAGAAAGCTAATCTATACTGTTTGAAATCAAAATAGCAGTTATCCATGGGGGAGGGGTTGAGACTGGAAGAAAACAAGAGTTGGGGGCCTTAGGGGGCTGGGAAAACTTTGTTTCTAGATGGATGCTAGTAGTGCGTGCATGCGTTCAGTTTGTAAAAAATTAGCGAGCTGATACCGAGTCCCTGAGTGGCACAAATGGTTAAGCACTTGACCACTAGCTGAAGGGTTGATGGTTCAAACCCACCCAGAGATGCCTCAGAAAATAGGCCTGGCAATCTTCTGAAGGGCTACAGCCTTGAAAACCCCATAGAGCAGTTCTACTCTGCACATGTGGGGTCGCCATGAGTAAGAATTGACTTGATATCTACTAAGGACAACAGTTTTGATATGTGAGCTTTTTCTGAATGTATATTGTACTTTGATCAAAAGTTAAAAAACAAAACAAAGTTGAGTAGGAACATATAGGACACCGGGGTGGTGGTGAGCTTGCTATTTTATATCAAGTGGCCAAGATAGCCCTCTCTGATGAGGTGATAACTGTGCAGAGCCTGAGGGAGTGAGCTATGCAGGTACCTATTTATCTGGAGGAAGAACCTTCTGGTGAGTGCTTGTTGTTCATTGAAGATAAGGACCTGGTCTACCTTTGAAATGCTAGGGCCTACCTTAGTACCTACCCCACTGCTAACCTACAGATTAAATTATTTTTTTCTGTTTTGTACTTCCAGTCTGTCCCAGGGTTTCCTTTTGATTTTTCATGGTCTTCCTTTTTGGTCTCACAGTCTCTATAACTCTCCTCTTTGCTCTTCCACATTCCTTCTTTTGAAAAGGAAGAAACACATTCTGATAGGTGAAATAACTTGTTTTAAGTCTATCTCAGTAGCAAAGATGGCCTCCTTATTTCTGCCCACGTCATTTCCAAACGATTCCAACACCCTCTCTCAGCCTATACCTAGTAGTGCAGTGGGACTGGAGCTCAAGCATTCATTTATTTACCCCTTTTTACCCGACCCCCCAACATGTACCTTGTTCCACAAAGATTTCAGGGACTCATATCTCTTCCCTGATACTTGCTACACCTTACCTGTTACAACTTTTTGTTTGCCTGCCTACCTCGCTTAAAAGCTGAGCAGCTTGTGGGTCAGGGCTGTGACACCTTCAACATTTTATTCCCAAAGCACATTATTGTTTCACAGTTGTCTTCAATAAATGCTGGTTGAATGAACACGTCAGAGTTAAGAGAACCAGGAAAGAGAGGGTTGGAGTTGGAAGTCTGTTGATGACCATTTGATGGGGTAATAGAATGGGTTGGAGGAAAAGGAGAGAGAAGGAGATTGTATGTGAGAAGAGATCTAGTTTCAAAGCACACACACGCACAAAAAACTGGATTGAAGAGAAGAGTGTTAAGGGAGGCAGCAAAGATATACAACCAGCTGAAACAATCCATGAGCTAATCACAAAACCCAAAGAAGGTAGATGCCTCTTTACTGCGGGGCATTTCATACCTGTACTCCTAGGCAACACTTCCCACTGATTCTTCTTCTTTCTCCTTCCTTGAGCAAAGGGGAAGGACTGTGCTTTGCAAGTACACGTCTTGGCGAAGCCCTTTATAAACTAGAAGGTGAGGGGGCCCTTGGGTACCTGGTGCCCAGTAGCCTCTGAGCCCACTGGCAGCCTGTGTAATGCTGCAGGCTCTACTTCCTTGGTGGTGTATGGCCAAGGGAGTACAAGGCCCATCTGATATACTTAGTTTCCCTAAAAAACCAGGCCACCTCGATTTTTCAAATCTAGCAGTGTGTGAAAAAAATAAAGGAGAAGCAAAAGCAAGGTTCTAACATTGTTGCATAATTTAAAATATGTACATTTAACAAATGAATGCTTTTAACACAGAGACATTAAAAAAACAAAAAAAAAAAATTTTGATAGTCACACACTATAGGACAGGGTTTATAAAGTTAATCCATAGAGCAGAATGCTACAACAAGGCATTGGTTTAAATCGTAAACTGAAAATCTTGGAAGAAGACTTTCGTGGGTGTGTCTCTGGGCAAATGTACAACCAACCCACTTCAAAGGGAATGTTCAAAGTTTACATTTGTGGTTCTTGGTGAATGTGAGGCCCAGGACAAATGTCTCCCCTCCCTGGTATAGGCTCCAGATACAGCTTTAAAACGCCTCAATTTCTCATTATTCCTTAAGGAGGGAAGTCCCAGGCAGAATAAATAATGTGGTCGTGTGTCACACCCTCAGGCCCTGGCCTCAAACTTCTCTTCTAGTTATAGATTCATACTTGACTGAATTTATAGGTCCTTTTGTCCATCATTGAGAGCTACTTGGTGCCAGGCACTGTTCTAAGGGCTGTAGGTATATCAGTGATCAAAATGGACAAAGGTCACTAGATCTTATATTCTAGTGAATGAAGATAGAAAACAAGCAATAAACATAATAAGTAAGTTAAGTAGTATGCTAAAAGACTATACATACTGTCAAAGAGAGAAATTGAGAGCAGATATCTTGCTTTGATTTTGAGATTTCCTTACTCAGGAAACCAAATATTCACTCTAAAGAAATTTCTGACCAAAATTAATACAAAATTAATTCACCCAAAGTTGCAAATTCTTTCTTTCCTGTTTGAAGCTAAAACCCCCTGCCGTCAGTTGACTCCAACTCATAGCCACCCTATAGGACAGAGTAGAACTGCCCCACAGGGTTTCCAAGGCTGTAAATCTTTACAATAGAAATCTTTCTCCTGCAGAGTGGCTGGTGGGTTCAAAGCCAAACTTTCAGGGTAGGAGAGTGCTTAACCACTGTACCACCAGGGCTCCTTGTTTGAAGCCAGGCTTACTAAATTTGAATTTCAAAAGATATGGCTGAATGGAGGGGTAGAGACCATTTTGTGACCTGATATCAGTTTGATCTCAATAAAAGGAGAAGGGCAGGGTTCAATCATATTGTCACTGCCTTAAAAAAACCAAACCTGTCTGAGATAAAATCAAAGATGTTTATTCCAAACAAAGATTGCAGTGTGAACTGGGAACAACACCGCTCATTAAGATGAGAGAGTTGTGTCCAAACAGGGGTCTGAATCGGGGAGAGTTACACTACTGAAGCAGGCATCAGGGCAGGTTACTCTTGATTGGTCCATCTATGATTAGGAAAGTCAGAGGTGGGATCCTGTTGAGGCAAGGGAAGGATACCTTATTGGTTCAGAGGGTATAACTACAAGATAGTGATTGGTTATTAATTACTAATGGTTAAAATTAGGGGTTACACATAGTTTCACAAGATCCTTAGGTAATGGTCACAAGATGCTTACAGGCAGTTTGTCTATCTTGCAAAAAAGAAAAAAATACCTTGCTGGCAACAGCACTCAGCACTCTTCCAGAGTATGGGTATTTTGAGAGGTACAAATGGTTACTTGGTCAAGATACCCTGGGGCATATGGTTTCACATCCTGGTTTTGACCACTGAGGAAAAACATGTTTTCAGAGAAAAAAAAAACGAATAGCTATGCCTCTGTCCTGCTGACTGGACTGAAAGTTGTCTTTTCCTGAGATAAAGTTAAGATTAGCCAATGGTTGATCTTCTATGTTTATCCCTCCTCTTCTCTTTATAAGCCTCATTGTAGCTAGCTTCCTCTAGCTGTTTGCTTTCTGCAGAATCAAAATGGTTTCCCTATTATGAGTCGGAATTGACTCAACAGCAACAGGTTTGGTTTTGGTTTTTTTGTATGCATATAGAATAACCACTGAGACTACACCTTGTGTTCAAATTTTGCTGAATTTTGATTATTTTTAACAAGATTTTGAATAGAAAAACAGATGAGTCTGGAGTTCAGGAATGAATTCTGAGTTAAACCCAAAACCAAAACCAAACCCACTGCCACCAAGTCAATTCTGACTCATAGCGACCCTATAGGACAGAGTAGAACTGCCCCCATAGAGTTTCCAAGGAGCGCCTGGCAGATTTCAACTGCCGACCTCTTGGTTAGCCGCCATAGCACTTAACGACTACTCGACCAGGGTTTCCGAATTAGCAATATAAAAATGGGAGTTACTGGTATGCAAAAAAAAAAAAAAAAAATCCATTGCCATCAAGTCGATTCTGACTCATAGCAACCCTATAGGGCAGGGTAGAACAGCCCCAGAGGGGTTTCCAAGGAGCAGCTGGTGGATTCAAACTGCCAGCCTTTGGGTTAGCAGGCATAGAGCTTGACCACTGCACCACCAGGGCTCCGTTGGTATATACATGGTATTTAAAGCCTTGAGACTCAGTGAGTTTACCAAGGGAATCTAAGTGCAAATAAAGAAGAGTAGCAGGGACTGATCCTTAGGGTATTTCAACATTAAGAGGTTAGGGGAAGAGGAAGAATCAGCAAAGGAGTTGGAGAAGGAGCCATCAGTGAGGTAAGAGGAAACCAGGAAAGTGAGCTGTTTTAGAAACCAAGTGAAGAGCTTGGATTAGGAAGGAGAGAGACATCAGCTGAGTCAGATGCTGCGGATAGGTCTTGAGAACTGATTGTTGGATTTAGCAATATAAAGGTCATTGGTAATTTTGAGAACAGCCATTTTATTGACTGGTGGAAACAGAAGCCTGATTGGAATAAAACTGAGAGACAATGAGAGGAGAGAAATTAATGACACTGAGGAAATGCACTTGTTTTCTATATGGGCTGCTGAAGCAAACACAAAGGCATTTGCTCTGAAGAGTTTTACTGCAAAGAGGGTTTGGGGAAAAGTTACCAAAAAAAAAAATCTACTCCCAATCCAGAAAATCTCTCCACAAAAATAGAAGAAAAAGAAAAATTTTATTATTGAATAAGCATTAAACCAAAATGTGGTTCATCACAGGCAATCTGCTAAGACATTGCAAAGACAGAAAGGAATTTTAACCATTATATAGCTAAGGGAATACAATTCATTACATTCACATTTTCAAGGTAATTGTTAATTTTCTAATCTTTCTGGAGGAGAGATAGGGCTGGGCCACCTGAGTTTATGCTAATCTCCTTCCAGGAAACAGGAAGGTAGGAGAAGCTCACCCGAAGTTACATTTCAAAGAGGTAGCTGCTAGATCTTTGAGGAGATCTCTTAGATTATATACATTTCAAAGAGACAAAGAAATAATTTACAGGTTATCTAAAATGAATTCTGAAAGAATAGAGGAGGAAGGGAGTTTTTCCCTCACTCTCAACAGGGAAAAATAAATGTGTATTTTTCCTTACACAGGCCAAAGAAATGAGACATAGTCAGTAGTGGAAGTGAGGGTTTTGTTAAGATGGGAGAATAAAAGCATGGCTGTGTACTTATGGGAATAACTCAGAAAACAGAAAAAAAATTGGCGATGCAGGAGATAGATGGGAGAATTGCTGGGGCAATGGCCTTGTGAAGGTGAGAAAGGAGGGGGTCAAGTAGAGGGGCTGGCTTTAGGTAATGCGGCCAGGTGGAAACCCCAGATTCTGCTTGGCACTACTCATCTCAGCCAATAAATGAAAGATCAAGGTGGGAGGGTGGAAATGCGACTTTATTTTGTTGTGCAAGGAAAGGAAACAGTTGGGGTTTCTGTCGCCAAAACTGCTCAGTGAGGGTGAGGGGGAAGGTTACTTGTAAGGGGTTTACAAGTAGGAAGTTGCAGTGGCTTAATTACTTTTTTTGTGGCATTTCTAGCTATGATCTTGTAACTCCTGCCCAGGTGGTTGTGTGATAGGGCATTTGTGGCCTACCAATGGGATTGGTCAGTTTTGCCTTGAAAGAGAGCCAATTGCAGAGCAGAGAGGAAGAACCCACCACCAACAAGGAAGGAGAGACCCTGTCACCTGGAGACCCCGTCAGCAGGAGACGGCGTGGTGGGCTTCCTAGTCCATGGAGAGAGTGGCTTTGGGCAGAGATTGAGGGCCAGGGAGAGGTGTGCCTGCATGCACAACTGAGGAGGGGCTATCCTGATCGAAGAACTGTGTTCTTGAGCCTGAATTATAACTATTACTTCCCTAATAAACTCCATAATTGTGAGTATGGTCTGTGAGTTCTGTGTGGCCATTGCAATGAATTATTGAACCTAGTAGAGAGTGCTGGGGGAGGGATGGGAAGTGTCAAAACTAGTAAAGAAGGCAGAGAGAGGAGGAATGGCTGACCTCTGCCTCACAGGACTCAGCCTTGGGCTGTTGATCTTGATTCTCCTTTCCCCTTGTGAAGAGGAAGTCAGACACTACCCTCAAGTCATTTTTACAGAAGTTCTTACAAGTTACATCAGCAATATTTTTAACCATACTACGCAGGTGCAATGGGGTTTACATATAACTTCATGTGTCACATGTTCATAAAATGGCAGTTAAACTCCACTCAGAGGCAAGGAAGTTACTATGTATGAGGTCTAAATATCATCCTAAACGTCAACATGGCACCTAAACCAGTTTCTGCCAATTTCCTTTAGTTTGGGGCAGCAGTTAAGGAGAGGGGAACCAGGATTTTAAGGTAAAGCTACTGGGCATGCCAAGCAACCTGCTTCAGGCAGTGGAATTTTCTGCAGCCTGGGGACCTCTTTCTTAGTAAGAGGATAGACAGTATGCAGGTCCCTGGGTGGCTGAAAAGGCTTGCTATTACATGCTAACCTAAAGCTTGGCAGTTCAAACCTATCAGTGCCACTGAGAAAGAAAGGCCTGGTGATCTGCTTCTGTGAAGATTACAGCCAAGAAAACCCTATGGACAGTTCTACTCTGTTATGCCAACTCATAGCGATTTTTATTTTTTTTATAGACAGCGTATAGATATAGAGAGACAGAGCCCTGGTGGCACAGTGGTTAAGAGCTTGGCTCCTAACCAAAAGGTTGGCAGTTTGAATCCACAAGCCACTCCTTGGAAACCCTATTGGGCAGTTCTGCTCTGTCCTATAGGGTTGCTATGAGTCAAAATCAACTAAATGGCAATGGGTTTGGGGGTTTTTTTGTTTGATATAGAGACAGACAATTGGTAGAAAAGGACATCATGTTTGATAAAGTAGAGGGCTAACAAAAATGAGGGAACCCGTAATGAGATAGATTGACACAACAGCTGAAACAATGGACTCAAAGATGCCAGTGATCATGAAAATGGTGCAGGACTGGGCAATGGTTGTTATACATAAGGTTGCCGTGGGTTGGAGCCAACCTGACAGCAACTAACAACAGCCCATTTACATTTATACCCACTCCTCACGTATCAACATGGTTAGGTTCCAAAGACCAGGTCATTCTGTGAATATTGGCATTATGTGAGAGTCAGGGCTGTGCCCTGTCTTTGGCGCTGGGGTCCCCCTGTTGCTCACTGCCCATCAGGCACCCTCAGTGCATCTCCGAACGTGCATCGTATGGCTGGCCCCACTTCCCCACCATGCCTTCTCTACCACCACAGAGCTCATGGGGGATAGGGGTGGTAGTGGTGGTGGTTGGGGGTTGCCCACTGCCTCTGGAGGAGCGGGGGCCCACCATCACACGGCTACACTCCAGGCCTCTGTGCAGGTCCCGGCACCTCACTGCTCCACCTTCCCATTTTGCCTGCCCCAGAGATGTGCCTCGGTGGTAGGTGGCTTCCGGGCCTGCAGGCAGGCGAAGGCTGGCTACCTGAGCCTGGCAAAGGCTGCAGAGATGGCAAAAAAAGAGACTTCCGAGTCCCCTGCCCAACTCCCGTTGCCCCTACCTCTACTGCCTCTTCATGGCCTGGTTGCCCCCACCTCTTATGCAGCTTGCCCACCCCACACTTGCTGCGCAGCTCCTCCACCTAATACAGGTAATATGAACCACTGGAAGCCCATGTGGCCTCACTCCCTCTCACATAGCTCACTCTCCTCCTCCTCCTTCCCCTCTCACCTTGGCTCCACATTAAAGCACATAAGTGTCGGATAGTAGATTTTTTACTATTGTCGTAAATGTGAAATGTCCAATAACAATCTAGTCAATAAGTGAGGAGTAGGTGTATTGATTTTGATGGTACATAGCAACAAAAACAAGGTTGGAATGAGCAGTGGGTTCTGAAAGGGCCTGAAAAATTTCAGGGCTTCAAACCGGTTTAGAACAGTTCAGTAATTGCTGACGTAAACAAGGGCGGTGCATTGCATAGCAACCAAATCTGTTGCCCACTGGAGTTTGAAGCCAGTAGGAAACAAACAGTGGTGCCCTACTCAAAGATGGTGGCCAGACTCACCACTTTGAATGTGTGTCATTCTGTATAGTCCTGCGAATAATCCAATCTCCCTCATCAGGCTCTTGAAGCTTCCAGGATCCTTACAGGAGATTGAATTATTTGCAGGACTGTGGCACAAAGCGGAGTGGTTGATGGCTATCTTTGAGCTGGGCACCACTGTTTGTTTCCTACTCAGGTCAAAATCTGACAGGTGAGAGGCGGAGCCAAGGTGGCAAATTTGTCAGACACTTCCTGTGGCCCCTCTTACAACAAAGATCCCAAAAAACAAGTGAATCGAGTATATATGACAAGCTAGGAACCCTGAACATCAAAGTTAAAGTTGAGGAATTGGACTGAGTGGCAGGGGAGGGAGAAATGGTTCAGAAGCAGCGAGGAGTTGCCAAACCTGACCTGGCAGGAACCAGCACCCCGCAGGCTGATTCCTCTGGTGCCAGCATGGTGAGGCAAGCAGTGGCATTTTGGGACATGTTTTCCACATCGGGAAAGAACAAGCAGCAGAGAGTCTGCTCAGCCCTCCAGAATAAGCGAGAAGCAGCCCTCAATCAGCAAAAGATAAGTACATGAGTTTAACCTACCTCGTGGATCCAAAAATACCCCAACAGGAAAAACCTCTCTCCCACTTACCTCCTCCCTTCCTGCTCTGCACCAGGTCCCAGCCGGCTGCATCCCTTGGGCCAAAAGAAGGACGCTGCACTCGCCTTGAGCCATTCTCTCAGCCTTGGAGAGAGGACAAATTAACAAACAGTGAAAAAAAAAAAAAAATGCCAGCTCCCCTAAGCTGGAAACTTAGGACAGAAACAGCTCCTTTGCCCAGGCACAGGCATAAGGGGTCCATGGACTTTGAATGCCTTTCATCCCTGCATAGACCTGTATGGGCCCATTTCAACAACATAGGCCCTCATTAGCACAGTACAACAGGGTATATACTTGAAGTCTAAATTCATCTGTTTCAGCTACATGGTGGAGAGGTAGGTTCATGACATTTGACACCACTCTGCCTATTAAGCAGGGTCCTCACCTACCTGCATCAGGGGTCTGAGGGCTGGTGGCTCCACCCATGACACCTAGCCACCCATGACAGGGGTCCAGGAATAGGTGGTGCCTCCTAGTCCCTACAGCCAACAGCATTGGATGCCCATAGTCCAGCTGCAAAACCCATCCACCTACATGCTCTAGGGAACAGAGATACACTCTCCTCACAGACACTCACAGGTGGTTGTCAGCCCCCTGCCTTGCTCAGAGCATGAACCCCTACTGCAGCTGGATGCCTGCGCCTATGCCAATCAACCCTGCTCGTCTAGGACTACAGGTGAGAGCCTGCACCACACATCTGGTGACTGACTACCTGAACACCTGAGCTGAATCCATACAAGAAAAGTGAATGGACTCCTGGGCTTACATACCTACTGATAGTTTTAACCATCTGGTAACAGGATGTTAGAGCTTCAAAGGTACCAATAATCAAACTAGTTCACTTGAGCAGCCTATTTGGGCATATCAAAACAAAACAAGAAGCTAGGATACAGTAACCAAACATAAAATAAACTAATACAATAACTTATTGATGGCTCAGAGACAACAGTCAATATCAAATCACATAAAGAGGCAGACCATGATGGTTTCAACAAGCTCCCAAAACAAAGAATCAAGAAATCTTCCAGATGAAGATAACTTCCTGAAATCACCTGAAGTAGAATACAAAAGAAGATTAATGTACAGAACTCTTCAGGAGATCTGGCAAAATGCAGAATAAGCCAAGCAGCACAGAGACAAAGCATTACATAAACTTAGGGAGATTAGACAAGAGCATAAAGACAAATTTAATAGGCTGCAAGAATCCATACAGAGACAACAAACAGAAATTCAGAAGATTAACAATAAAATTTCAGAATTAGACAATTCAATAGAAAGTCATAAGAGCAGAATTGAGGCAATTGAAGTCTGAATTGTTGAGTTTGAAGATAAAGCACTTGGCACCAATGTATTTGAGGAAAAAATCAGATAAAAGAATTAAAAAAAAATGAAGAAACCCTAAGAATTATGTGGGATTCTATCAAGAGGAATAACCTATGAGTGATTGGAGTACCAGAAAGGTGGGGGTCGGGGGGATAACAGAAAATCCAGAGAGAATTATTGGCAAAAAACTTCCCTGATATCATGAAAGATGAGAAGATATCTATCCAAGATGCTCACGAAACCCCACACAAGGCAGATCCCAAAAGAACTTCGCCAAGACCTATTATTATAATCAAACTTGCCAAAACCACAGAGAATTTTAAGAGCAGCTAGGGATAAATGAAAAGTCACCTACAAAGGAGAGTCAATAAGACTAAGCTTGGACTACTCAGCAGAAACCATGCAGGCAAGAAGGCAATGGGATGACACATATAAAGCCTTGAAGGAAAAAAAATTGCCAGCAAAGAACTATATATCCAGCAAAACTGTCTCTCAAATATGATGGTGAAATTAGGACATTTCCAGACAAACAGAAGTTTCAGGAATTTGCAAAAATCAAACCAAAATTACAAGAAATACTAAAGGGAGTCCTCTAGTCAGAAAGTCAGTAACATCAGATAACAACCCAAAACTGGAACACAGGACAGAGCAACCAGATATATACCCAAGTAGGGAAATCACAAAAATAAATCAAAGCTAAAATGCTCAAAACAGGGAAACAGAGATGTCGTTACGTAAAAGATGACAACACTAAAACAAAAAAGAGGGACTAAAAAATGTAGTCATAGATCTTTCACATGGAAAGGAAGCCCAGGCAATATAAAAAATAAAAGATTGGTTTAAACTTAGAAAAATAAGGGTAAATATCAAGATAACCACAAAGGAAACTAACAATCCTACACATCAAAATAAAAAAACAGAAACACACTCAGCAAATACAAAATCAACAACTATGAAAAAGAGGAAAAGAAAATGTATAAAGAAAAACGACTCAGCACAGAAAATTAAGTGGAACAAAGAAACTGTCACACACACACACACACACACACACACACACACAAATCTGACAGGCAACAGATTTGATTGCTATGCAACACATATGACGCCCTCTTTTACATTGGCAGTTACTGAACTGTTCAAAACTGGTTTAAAGCCTTGCTTTCAATCTGGGCCAAAGAAATGGAGCTGAGAATGGGGCAGGAGAGGGTGGGCGAATATGCCCTCAGAGGGGCAACGTGATGACCCAGGTGGCCAAGGCCCAGGGCCAACCGGTCAGCAACAGCCAAAAGACGAGCCAACTGGGAATCTAGGGTAAGGAGGGACTCCTCTTGTGCCTGCATTAGCAGGTGAATTTGAATTAGCTAGGGTATTTGTATTTAAAGGATCCTGATAGTAAGACAAAACCAGTTGCCTTCAGTTCTGACTCATGGTGACCCCATGCATGTCAGAGTAGAACTGTGCTTCTTAGTATTTTCTATTCTTTTTTAATAATATTTTATTGTGTTTTTGGTGAGAGTTTACAGAGCAAATTATGTTCCCATTTAACAATTTCCACACAAATTTTTCAGTGATATTGGTTACATTTTTCACAACGTGTCAACATTCTCATTACTTCTGTTCTGGTTGTTGCATTTCCAGTAATCTAGTTTTCCTGCCCCCTTACCTTTTCACTTTTGCTTTAGGGTAATTGTTGACCATTTGGTTTTATATAGATGATTTTTTAAAAGAGTGCAGTACTCACACAGGTGATATTCCTTATTTTATAAGCCACTCTGTTATTTAGCTAAAAGTTGACTACAGGGAATAGTTTCAACTCAAGGTTTAAAGAATATCTCAGGGTGATGGTCTTGGGGAGTCCTGCAGACTGGACTTTTTAAGAATTTAAGTTCTGTTCCACATTCTTCTCTCATTCTGTCTGGATCCATCTATTGTGGCCCTGATCAGAATGATCGGTTGTAGTAGCTGGGCACCATCTAGTTCTTCTGGTCTCAAGGTAGATGAGGCCATGTTGTGTAGACTAATAGTCTTGTAGACCAGTTTCTTTGAGTCTTTGATTTCTTTCTTTATCTTTTGCTCTGGATGAGTGGAGACCAACAGTTATATCTTCGATGGCAGCTCTCAAGCTTTTAAGACCCCAGACCCTACTCATCAAACTAAGATGGAGAACATAAACTTTATGAACTATATTATGGCCAATTGACTGAGTTGTCCCATGAGCCTATGGCCTGAAGACTTCAAACCCAGAAAAACAATGTTACGAGGTGTTTGCTTATGTTTAAAGCATTCGTAACTGTGCCCTCTATATGGCTTATTATATATATGAATACATATGCATACACACACATACCTGTATATACATATAAAAAAGTTGAAGCCAAACCCATTGCCATTGAGTCGATTCTGTCTCATAGCCACCCTACAGGACAGAGTACAACTGCCCCACAGGGTTTCCAAGGAGTGGCTGGTGGATTCAAACAGCTGACCTTTTGGTTAGCAGCTGAGCTCTTAACCACTGCACCACCAGGGGTTCATGCACATACATATATATATATATACATACATACATATGTAACTACACATATTTTTTTTTGGTTGTTTTTGGTGTTGTTGCAAAATTATATGTCTTATCCTTTACCAAAAATTTCCTTTTCTCTTGTGTATTTCTTAGTGGCATCATTTACCTTGGTCAAGCTGCGTGCATTTCACCCATGTTCGGTGCCACCTTTCCCACAAACAAAAATACCATGTGTCTACTGAGGTATTGGCCATTTTGAATTGGACAATCATATAGTCTACTACGCTGGAATGACAACTTGAAGAGGAATGGTGTTGCATTCATCGTCAAAAAGAACATTTCAAGATCTATCCTGAAGTACAGCGCTATCAGTGATAGGATAATACCCATACGTCTACAAGGAATACGACTATTATTCAAGTTTACGCACCAACTGCTAGGGCCAAAGATGAAGAAACAGAAGATTTTTATCAGCTGCTGCAGTCTGAAATTGATCGAACATGCAATCAAGATGCATTGATAATTACTGGTGATTGGAATGTGAAAGTTGGAAACAAAGAAGAATGATCAGTAGTTGGAAAATATGGCCTTGGTGATAGAAAAAATGCCAGAGATCGAATGATAGAATTTTGCAAGACCAACGACTTCTGCATCGCAAATACCTTCTTTCACCAGCAAAAATGGTGATTACACTCATGGACCTCACCAGATGGAACACACAGAAATCAAATTGACTACATTTGTGGAAAGAGACGATGGAAAAGCTCAATATCATCAGTCAGAACAAGGCCAGGGGCTGACTGTGGAACAGACCATCAATTGCTCATAAGCAAGTTCAAGCTGACACTGAAGAAAATCAGAGCAAGTCCACGAGAGCCAAAATATGACCTTGAGTATATTCCACCTGAATTTAGAGACCATCTGAAGAATAGATTTGACGCACTGAACACTAGTGACTGAAGACCAGACGAGTTGTAGAATGACATCAAGGACATCATCCATGAAGAAAGCAAGAGGTCATTGAAAAGACAGGAAAGAAAGAAAAGACCAAGATGGATGTCAGAGGAGACTCTGAAACTTGCTGTTGAGCGTCGAGCAGCTAAAGCAAAAGGAAGAATTGATGAAGTAAAAGAACTGAACAGAAGATTTCAAAGGGCCTCTGGAGAAGACAAAGTAAAGTATTACAATGACATGTGCAAAGAGCTGGAGGTGGAAAACCAAAAGGGAAGAACATGCTCAGTGTTTCTCAACATGAAAGAACTGAAGAAAAACTTCAAGCCTCGAGTTGCAGTAGTGAAGGATTCCATGCGGAAAATATTAAACGACGCAGGAAGCATCAAAAGAAGATGGAAGGAATACACAGAGTCATTATACCAAAAAGAATTAGTCAATGTTGAACCATCTCAAGAGGTAGCATATGATTAGGAACCGATGGTACTGAAGGAAGGAGCCCAAGCTGCTCTGAAGGCATTGGTGAAAAATAAGGCTCCAGGAATTGATGGATTATCAATTGAGATGTTTCAACAAAGAGATGCAGTACTGGAGGTGCTCACTCATCTATGCCAAGAAATATGGAAGACAGCTTCCTGGCCAACTGACTAGAACAGATCCATATTTATGCCTATTCCCAAGAAAGGCAATCCAACTGAATGTGGAAATTATAGAACAATATCATTAATATCACACGCAAGCAAAATTTTGCTGAAGATCATTCAAAAACGGCTGCAGCAGTATATCCACAGGGAACAGCCAGGAATTCAGGCTGGTTTCAGAAGAGGACGTGGAACCAGGGATATCATTGCTGATGTCAGATGGATTCTGGCTGAAAGCAGAGAATACCAGAAGGATGTTTACCTGTGTTTTATTGACTATGCAAAGGTATTTGACTGTGTGGATCATAACAAATTATGGATAACACTGCGAAGAATGGGATTTCCAGAACACTTAATTGTGCTCATGAGGAACCTTTGCATAGATCAAGAGGCAGTTGTTTGGACAGAACAAGGGAATACTGATTGGTTTAAAGTCAGGAAAGGTGTGCGTCAGGGTTGTATTCTTTCACCATACCTACTCAATCTGTATGCTGAGCAAATAATCCGAGAAGCCAGACTATATGAAGAAGAATTGGGCATCAGGATTGGAGGAAGACTCATTAACAACCTGCATTATGCAGATGACACAACCTTCCTTGCTGAAAGTGAAAAGGACTTGAAGCATTTACTGATGAAGATCAAAGACCACAGCCTTCAGTATGGATTACACCTTAACATAAAGAAAACAAAAATCCTCACAACTGGACCAATGAGCAACATGATGATAAACGGAGAAAAGATGGAAGTTGTCAAGGATTTTGTTTTACTTGGATCCACAATCAACAGCCAAGGAAGCAGCGGTCAAGAAATCAAAAGATGCATTGCATTGGGTAAATCTGCTGCAAAGGACCTCTTCAAAGTGTTGAAGAGCAAAGATGTCGCCTTGAAGACTAAGGGGCGCCTGACCCAAGCCATGGTATTTTCAATCGTGTCATATGCATGTGAAAGCTGGACAGTGAATAAGGAAGACCGAAGAAGAATTGACACCTTTGAATTGTGGTGTTGGCGAAGAATATTGAATATACCACGGACTGCCAAAAGAACAAACAAATCTGTCTTAGAAGTACAACCAGAATGCTCCTTAGAAGCAAGGATGGCGAGACTGCGTCTTACATACTTTGTACATGTTGTCAGGAGGGATCAGTCCCTGGAGAACGACATCGTGCTTGGCAAAGTACAGGGTCAGTGGAAAAGAGGAAGACCCTCAACAAGGTGGATTGACACAGTGGCTGCAACAATGAGCTCAAGCATAACAACAATTGTAAGGAAGGTGCAGGACCGGGCAGTGCTTCGTTCTATTGTGCATAGAGTTACTGTGGGTCGAAACTGACTTGACAGCACCTAACAACAACAACAACAACACTGAGTCAAAATTGACTTGACAGCAATAAGTTTGGTTTTTGTTTTGTTTTGGTTACTATCTTGCCTATGCTGAGAAATTTTGAAAGACAGCTACCTGACAAGCTGACTGGAAGAGATTCATAACCGTGCTTATTCCAAAGAAAGGTGATCCAACCGAATGCAGACATTATCGAGCAATATCATTAATATGACACAGGAGTAAAATTTTGCTGAAGATAATTTAAAAATGGTTGCAGCATTACATCATTAGGGAGCTGCCAAAAATTCAAGCTGGATTTAGAAGAAGATGTGGAACAAGGAATATCATTGCTGATGTCAGATGAATCTTGCCTGAAAGCAGAAAATACCAGAAAGATGTTCACCTGTGTTTTATCAACTGCGCACAGGCATTCAAGTGTGTGAAAGATAACAAATTATGGATAACACTGCAAAGAATGGGAATTTCAGAACAATTAATTGTGCTCATGCAAAACCTGTACATAGACCAATAGGCGGTCTTACAAACAGTAAAGGGGATAATGAGTGGTTTAAAATCAGGAAAGTTGTGCATCAGGATTGTATCCTTTCACCATATTTATTCAATGTGTATGCTGAACAAATAATCGGAGAAGCTGGAGTATATGAAGAAGGAAGACTCATTAACAACCTGGGTTATGCAGGTGACATAACAAGTGACGAGGACTTGAAGCACTTACTGATGAAGATCAAAAACTACAGCTTTCAGTACGAATTACACCTCAACATAAAGAAAACAAAAATCCTCACACCTGGACCAATAAGAAACATCATGATAGGTGGAAAAAATATTGAAGTTGTCAAGGGTTTCATTTACTTGGATCCACAATCAGCACCCGAGAAATCGGCAGCCAAGAGATCAAAAGACACATTGGATTAGGCAAATCTGCTGCAAAAGACCTCTTTAAAGTGTTAAAAAGCAAAGATGCCACCTTGAGGACTAAGATGTCCCTGATCCAAGCCATGATATTTTCAATTGCCTCGTATGCACGCAAAAGCCAGACAATGAAAAAGGAAGACCAAACAAGAATTGATGTCTTTGAATTATGGTGTTGGTGAAGAATATTGAATATACAATTACCATGGACTGCCAGAAGAATGAACAAATCTATCTTGGAAGAAGTAGAGCCAGAATCCTCCTTAGAAGCAAGGATGGTGAGACTTTGTTTCATGTACTTTGGATATGTTATCAGGAGGGAGCAGTGCCTGTAGAAGGACATCATGCTTGGTAAAGTAGATGGTCAGCAAAAAAAAAAAGAAGACCCTCCATGAGATGCATTGATACAGTGTTTGCAACAATGGGCTCAAACATAGCAACGATTTTAAGATGGCACAGGACTGGGCAGTGTTTCTTTCTATCGTACTATGAGTTGGAACAGGCTCAATAGCACCTAACAACAACAACAATTAAGGAAAATTTCGTTATTTTAACAGTGAGAAATCTAATTCTTTGTTTTATATGTTGGTACAACTTGACATCTACATGCAAAACAATGAAGTTGAACCATTACCTCACATCACATACAAAAATTAACTCAAAATAGATCAATGACAAACATAAGAGCTAAAACCACAATATTCTTAGAAGAAAACATATGAGCCAATTTTTATGACTTTGGATTTGGTAATGGTTTCTTACATATGACACCCAAAGCATGAACAACCAAAGAAAAATAGATAAATTGGACTTCATAAAAATAGAAATCTTTTTGTGCATCAAAAGACACTGTCAAGAAAGTAAAAAGGCAACCCACAGAATGGGAGAAAATATTTGCAAGTCATATAGTTGTTACGAGTCAGAATATATAAAGGATTCTTACTACGCAACAATAAAAAGACAAACAACCCAATTAAATCATGGGCATTTTTCCAAAGGAGATACGCAAATGGCCAACAAGTTCATGAAAAGACGTTCAACATCATTAGACTTTAGAGAAATGCAAATCAAAACCACCAGAAAGCTGGACAAATGGAAATGGGGAACTCAAGGTCAAGAAGGGGAGAGTGTTCACACATCGCAGGGTTGGCAACAAATGTCACAAAACGGTATGTGTATTAAACGCTTAATGAGAAACTAATTTACTCTTTAAACCTTCATCTAAAGCATTAAAAATAAAACAAGGTACCACTAACAATAGAAAATAGCAAATGTTGGAGAGGGTGTAAAGAAACTGGAACCCTCACATATTGCTGGCGAGAACGCTTGCTGTGTGTGAAAACCGTCGATATATCGGCTTTCCCGATAAATAGCTTATTGTGCAATACTGCCATCTTGTGGTCGTATATTTTCCCTTGATTAGCGTTGAACTCAACTACAACCTGTTAAGCATTTCTGGGCAATTGTACATTTCTTTTCCCAGCTGAACCCAATTATTATTTTGTCAAATTAACAGTATTCTTTGTAATTTTACTTATAATTGAAATTAAATTTCTAAATTAATTTGGAGAAAATTAACATCTTTACAATACTAAATCTTCCTGTCTAGGAACGCGGTATACCAAAACAAAAAAACCAAACCCAGTGCCATCGAGTCAATTCCAACTCATAGCGACCTGGTGGCTTAGTGGTTAAGTGCTACAGCTGCTAACCAAAGGGTCGGCAGTTTGAATCCACCAGGCTCTCCTTGGAAACTCTCTGGGGCAGTTCTACTCTGTCCTATAGGGTCGCTATGAGGAACACGGTGTATCTCTTCATTTATTGAACTCTTCTTCAATGTCATTTAGTAAAGTTTTCATGTTGATTTCATATAGGTGTTATACTTTTATTAATTTATTCCCGGAAAATCTAAAATGTTGGCTTCTTTTAAAACTTCATATAGAGGGAAACTACTGGTTTTTGTTTAAATATTTTATAACCAGCCACCTGACCTAATTAAAATTAATTATAATAGTATTTCAGGTGCTTACCTTGGGTTTTTAGGCAATCACGTCATCTGTGAATAACTGTAACTTTGTTTATGCCGTATTTACTGCGATCTTGGGCATAGTTCCATGGTGGGTTTTTTTTTTTTTTTGAGTATTTAACTAATTAATATAAAGTTCTTAGCATATTGTCTGGTACATAGTAAGTGCTTGTTATTGATTATGAAATTTTTTGGTGTTTTACCTTTTACTTATTGATGTTAGCTGTTAGTTTGACGTGGATTTTTAAAATGTTATAGGATTATTTCTCTGTTTTCTGAAATGTTTGTTTTTAAAATATTGAATGTTTGATTTTGTAGAGTATTGTTTTTGTATTTACGGAGATGATAATTTATTTTTTGCCCTTTCTTATAATTCTATGATAAATTAGTTATATGATATTATTACTAGACTTCCTAATACTTAACTAGTCCTATTCTCCTATAATAAATTTGAACTGATTACAATATTATTATGATCCTTTAAAAATGTTCTAAAATTTAATTTACTTACATTTTGCTTATGATCCTTACATCTATGTTTCTAAATGAGATTGAGATGAAGTTTTATTTTTTCTGTATTGTGTATCTTGGTCAGAGATTGGTGTCTAGGTTTTACTAATTTCATAAAATGGATTAGAAAATGGTCAATCTTTTCCAAGGTGCTGAGGCAGTTCATACAGTATAGGAATGATTTATTTCTAGAATGTTTGAAATCATTTATCCTCCAAGTCAATTCAGCCTGACATCTTTCTTGGTAGTATATCTTTAATAACTTTAAAAAATATCCTCTGTAGTTTTTAATCAGTTTGGATTTTAGCTTTTCTTCTAAAATTAATTGTGGAAATTTCCTAGAAAATCACCTATTTCATGAAGATTTTCAAATAGCCTGGAGTTGTATGTACAGTCAGTTCTGCTATAGCATGACATGTGCACTCCTAAAAATGACTGACATCACACAATAAAAACTACAGGGTTTATTGGGAAAATGGGATTGGGGTATAATACTCAAAAACTTTGCCAGTGACACAGTAAAAAAAGGGATATCTATACCCGTTGCCACTGAGCTGATTTCAACTCACGGCGATCCCATGTGTTACAGAGTAGATCTGCTCCATAAGGTTTTCTTGGCTGTAATCCTTATGGAAGCAGATCTCCAGGCCTTTCTTCTGTGGCACTGCTGGATGGGTTCAAACCACCAATCTTTCGTCTAATAGCTGAGTGCACACCATTTGCACACCCAGGGACCATATGAGAGTCTAAATAAATATCAGCATACTTTTACACATCCCACCTGTTTATGAAATACATAAATGCTACAAAAAAATGTGGCACTTTATATTCTAAGCAAGTACAGGCTACTGTGATCCCATTCATCAGGCAGCTCAGATGGTACAAGATTCTGGTTGTGGTATCAGTCTTTGCATTTTGGTGTTACCCATTTCTTCTGTCTCTCTCCTATGTGTTCTTTGTCACTGAATACTAGCAGGGTTTGAATCAGCTACTCTGTAGAGAGGAGCTCCCAATTTCCTTATTGCCCCCTCCTAGTTGAAGAGTTGGGCCACACACGTCCACTTGGAACTTCCATAGTGCCAGAAGAACCAGACCTATGACCATAATCTACCAGTCCCAATAAGAAGATAGACTGGAGAGTGGAGAGGAAGTGGTGATCGTCAGGCTTGCGGGGAAGGAGGGGCATGGAAAGAGGGTCCCCCTTCTCTCCCCCCGGTGAAGGGATTGTTTAATCCTCTCCAATGCAAGAACAATGGCTCCAGGAATCACCCTTAGAAATTGGAGGTACCTGCAAGAAAAGGAGACTGGCTTCTCATCCCCCTGCCAAGCCGGCTGAGTTAGAGCTGAACATGGCGAAGGAGTTACTCCAGAGACCTTTACAGGTATCCTCTGGAGCCTGGAGGTATTTGTGAAATTGGAGACTGAAATTCACTTCTGATCTAGAGACTGACAAAGGCAGTAGGTCTTCTGAAATAGCTCTGCCAGCAAGGCTTGAAGGGATCGTAACAGTGTCCTTGGAAACTAACTCCCTTTTAGCTCAGTTCTCTGCCACCTTTGGAGAAGGTATGGAAGAGGACCCAAATGGTTCTCGTAATTTTGCATGGAGGACTAGGGGTTGGAAGAGGAGTAGAAGCCAATGGCTTCTCAAGGAGCCTCTGGGCCAAGTGGTGGTTTGCCCAGTCTAAGGGAATGGACCTGTAGTAGAGGCTTAAGGAAGACAGCTGGAGCAGTTCTCTATAACGGAGCAGTCCCCTAAGTAGCAATAAGACCACCATATCAACAGAAGCCATAAGCTTTGGAACCAGACCAAATCAGAGGGAGAGTGGGACACCTTCCACTACTAACCTAAACATATGTGCATAGACAGATTTCTGCCTTTCCATGCCCCCTCCCTTCAATATCATAGAAGTCAGGCCATTGGAAGGGAGAGGAGGAGGTACCATGCTCTCCTCCCCTTCCAAGCCCTTTGAAATCCCTGATCTAGCCAGTGAGGAGAGAGGGGAAGGGCTTTGAAATGGCTATAAGTTTGCATTGTAAACTGCACTGGGCCAAATTTTTATAAATTCAAATGGCCTAAAGGTTGTGAAAGCTTTTCCAGATAGTGATTAGGGACTGGAAAAGGAGAGTTGAACGTCGTGTGCATAACTGACGGTACCATAACTGATAGTAAGACTCGTGATGTGTAATCAACGTTATATTTACCCCCTACTGTCTCTTTATGAGGAGGCCTGGTGGTGCAATGGTTAAGAGTTCAGCTGCCAATCAGAAGGTTGGCAGTTCAAATCCACCAGCCGCTCCTTGGAAATCCTATGGGGGCAGTTCTACTCTGTCCTACAGGATCACTATGAGTCGGAATCAACTGGAGGGCAACGGGTTTGTTTTGTTTTGTTTTGCTTTGTCTCTTTATGTCTCTTTTCAGTGGGGTTGGTTATGTCTTGCTTCTGGATAAAATTTAAAGCAATACTTTTCTTTGATTTTCTGTTTACTCGTAGGTTAAAAAAGGTCCTCTGGCCCAGTTCATTGTAGTAGTGAAATATTTATATATTAACCTTCATTCAAACCTTCCTTTCCCAAATTGAGCCTGTCTCAGGTGAGTTGCCTGCAACAGGTGGTGCAGAATTTGAGGAGTGTGGTTAGCTTTTTTTTTTTTTTAACCCTCTAAGCTTTTTGCTAATGGTAGGTTCCCTCCAAGGGAGTAGACTGGGTAGGGGAGGAGGCAAAAGGACAGCAAATATTTTGCTTTAACTGGCCTTTGTTGAAAATCAATTTGTCACCCAAAGCAGGTCCTGCTCGGTGCGTCTTCTTGCCAATAAAGACACACAGAGGTGAGGAGTGAGAAAGCCTTTATTGCAAGCGTGCAGGGAAGGAGCAAGGAGGTTGTATACCTCAAATCAAGCTCCCTGAACAAAGGGAGGCAGAACATTTTATACTGTCTTTCACAAGGACATACATACAAATATTATGGACTACGTAGGTTATCACGGCATGCAGGCTCAGTAAGACAATTTTAATTTTTTCCCTTTGGCATGTAGGCTAGTTAACTGGGTTTGACTGGACTGAGCCACACTGCTTTGAGGACAATGGACAGGAGGGGGCAGGTTCCTCTTTGTCAGAGCTGCTCCCAATTAAGCCACACCCAGTGTTATCATTTAAGGGTTTCTTTGATAATGGCTAAGCAGCTCCTGGCTGCGTTGGCTATCAAATTGACTGTAGATGTATGGGTTTATTACTCAGGGTCTTAGGATACTGGGAGGGAAAAACTTGAAAGAGGAAGGAAGCTGGAGGCATGGGGGTTGAGTTTAGGCCTCTACATCTGTCTTGTGACAGTGGGAATATGTATATTTTAGGGGGAAACAGGCTGTGGGGAACAAGAAGCTATGGAAAAGGAGACAGACATATTATTCTCTTGCACTTAGCAAATAACAAACATACGCTTCTTCCTAAACATGAGATGCTATTTCAGATGAATGTGGTAGTATCTCAGACACCATGCATCTAATTAAAATAGTTAAGGAAAAAGAGGTTAAAGATCCCATTCTCTCACCAAAGTCCGATGAGCTTACCATTCCCATCAACTCAGTTCTGACTCATAGTGACAGAGTAGAACTGCCCCATAGGGTTTTCAAGGAGCAGCTGGTGGATTCAAACTGCCAGCCTTTTGGTTAGCAGCCAAGCTGTTTAACCACTACACCATCAGGGCCTCAATGAGCTCAAGGTTCCCACAAACTGAGTCAAGAAAGAAAGGCATGGGAGTGAGAAAATAAACAAACAAAAAGCAAATATAAGAATTATATCTTAAAAGGAACTGTGTGCCTGTAAAATGGTGGTAGTAATAATAATAGCATCAATAGTAGTAGCATCAGAAGAACCTATCTAACTTCAGGAGGGGTAATGACCAGGGTCAGCCCATAGCTGATTCCCACGAGGTGGAGGTCAGACATACCTCCATCTTCTAATCTTTTTACCAGTTCGGACACCAGCTGTCCCTCCATGGCATTCTCTACTTCCCTTCTGGGTTTGATAATCCATTTCAATGGCCATACAGAACTCACAGACTATACTTACAGTTAAGTGGTTTATTAAAGAACAGCGTACAGCTAGGAATAAGGATCTACAGGGTACAACTCGGACTCAAGATCAGGAAACATGTAGGCAAAGTCCCCCTTCTTCAGTGCAGGACAGCTCTCCCAACTCCTCTTGGTTGTACAGGCCTCCTCTTGGCCCCCTGAGGACAGGCTCCTCTTGGCCCCGTCACCTGTCACCGCTGGCTCTGTCACTGGGCTATTTCCAGGCCTGTTGCCATATTCAGTATTACAGCCCTTGATCCATGTTGCTGTTCTTTTAGGAGGTTCTTTGCCTTCTCTATCTCTCTCTCTGCTTCTTCTTTCTTCCTGTTGCTTCTATTCCTGCTTCTTTCTATCTTAAAAACCTCTGAGGGGCTGGCTGCTTAAATACACCAACTCCTTGTCAACTTCAAGCCATGGCACGCCCACCAGGTCCACAAGCTGACCAATCACCTTTTGGTAGGCCACAGACACTTCGTTTGCACAGTAGGCTACAATTCACCTCATTTTCATAGTCTATTGACCAATCCCTGTAAGGTGCATACCAATCACAGGGCAGGTTGCAGCCCAGGACCAGACGAAAAATATCAAACCAAGTTGTTCACAGCTTACCCAGGAAATGCCAATCAAAAGTAACAAACCCTCTGGGACAGAAAACTAGGGCAAAGGTAACTCCTCAGGGGTTAGGGGAAAAAATTCTCAAGCTGTTTTTCCAAAGAACCAAGGCGAAAGGGTACATCAAGGAACTGAGTTCACCACAGTGGCCATTAGGTACATGAAGCTGACTGGAATCAGCTGGATAAGAGGGTGAGTAAGTTTTTTACTTAGCCAAAGTTTAGTCAAAAATTCTCTTTTGGAGCCAGAAGAAATCTGGATTAAAAGAGGCTGTGAATGTCTAAAATTTTAAATGACCCTTGGGCACCCAACCATCCATGGGCAGGAAGTGAGCTGAGAAGGCTTATCAGCCCCCAAGGAAGAGACATATTCTTCAATGCTTGTATCAGATGTGTCCAAGGAGGATAATGGACAAAGGAAGAATCTCCCAGAGGACAGAACCAGGGGCCACAGAGAAAACTTGAACTTCATATATATGAATTTTTCAAGATTATTTCCTGCCTATAAAATACTGGAGGTCTGTTTTACTTATTTGTTGCCTCAGTATTGCTGTGTAACAAATCACCCCAAATCTCAATGGCTTAAAACAACTGTTTATTATCTAGTTGTGTTAATTTCATGAGGCTGTCATAACAAATTGCCACAAGCTGGGTGACTTAAAACAACAGAAATTTATTCTGTCCCAGTTGTGGAGGCCAGAAGTTCAAAATCAAAGTGTCATTGGGGCCACGCTCTTTCCAAAAGCTCTAAGAGAGAATCTTTCCTTCTCTCTTCCAGCTTCTGGTGGCTCCAGGAGTTCCATGGCTTAGGGCCGCATGACTGCAATCTCCGCCTCCATGTTCTCATGGCCTTTTCCTCTATGTTTGTGTCTCAAATCTCCCTCTGCCTTTCTTTTTAAGAACACCTGTCATTGGATTTAGAGCCCATCCTAAATCCAGGGTGATTTCATCTTGAGGCTGTTAATTATATCTGCAAAGACCCTTTGCCAAATAATAATAACATTCATAGGTTCCAAGGGGTTAGGACATGGACATATCTTTTGGGGGGCCACACTTCAAACCACTGCCCTAGGCTACAGGTAGGCTATGCACTTCTGCTGATCCTAGCTGGGTTCACTCATGTGTGTGCAGTTGGGAGTCAGTTGGATGCTCTTTGCTGAGCTCATTTATGTCTGAGAATCATCTGACTTTTGGTTCGTTTAGGATGGTCTCAGCTGGAGCAAAGGGTGACAAGGCTTTCCTTTATGTATCTTATCCTTTAGCAGGCTAGCTGGTGCATGTTCTCATGGTAATGTCTACAGAGGAACAAGAGTGATCAAAAGAACAAGGCCCAGTGTACAAGCACATTTTAAGCTTGTGTTTACATCATATTTGCCAAAATCTTTTTAAGCTGATGTTTACATCATATTTGCTAACATCTCATTGGCCAAACCAGTTTACATGATTGAGCCCCTTGTCAAGGAATGGAATAGAGTGCTCTTCGGGAGCTCTGTCTAGATGTATAGTAGACCATCTCGCTTTACCCTTCATGTCTCTTAAGGTTTTGCTAATATTTTCATCTGTTTTCTCCTCTCTGTGTCTCTGTGCTAATTCTGGGTAACGTCCTTAGATCCTTATTCCACATCACCAACTCCTTCTTTAGCTATGCCTCATCTGCTCCTTAACTTGCTCCTTGCACCTCCCATTTCTTTAATATTTCTTTATTCCTCAAAATTATGTCTGGTCAATTTAATATAGTTTCTTGCTTGTTAGTAATTCTTTCAACGTCTCTTTTATTCCTTTAAACGTTTGATACACATTTATTTTTATATTCTGTATCTTGTAGTTTGTGTAATTTCAGCATTTGCCAGTTTGATTTTTCAGTTTGTTGGCTTATTTTCTTGTGTTTCTGAAGTTTCTTCACAAGCTCATGTTCTTTGGAACTTTATCTGTAGGGTTCCTTGGTTTAAAGTGTATTTTTCCAGAAATGATTTTTATTTGCTCTGCCACATGCCTGAGGTAGGCAAGAATGTCCCCTCCCCATGAGGGATAGTTTTTTCTCCTGTTTTTCCATTGTATCATATTTCGAGGGTCCTATCCTTACTTGGGTGGTCTTTTATCCTCCTCACAGCTTGTAGCAGCCTGGCTTTATCTCCTACCTTTTGGTGTGCCAAAAGTAAAATCCAAGTGCCTGGTCATTGGTCTTTAAACTGGTGTATGTTTACTCCTGAGGGGTACATGAACAATTTCTAAGGTTTATGTGGGAACAGATAATTTTAATAAGAATAATTTCCAGATTCTCAACTTCCAAGTATACTTTTTCCTAAAATTGATCTTCTGGTCATTCCTGTCATACTGGGTCTCTCTTCTACCCTGATGGTGGTAAAGACAACTTGGGATAATGCTGTGCTGGTGGGCCCCCAATGGGCCCCTTGGTTCCCACCATTATGTGACAGCAGAGCTTGAGGACCTGACTGGGGGCCACCATGTAGTGGGGGTACTGGGCCTGGGGCCCCACTTTACCAACTTCCCTCCATCTATCTTTGTATGCTGCTTGGAAGGCATCTGGGTGGCTGTGGCTATGCTGCTGGCCCAGGAACCCTGACCTCTTGTGGTCATCAAAATGGCTAGTAAGGGCTATAAGTCTATGTATGGCAGATGAACCCACTTCTCAGGGCTTCCTTTGTTGGTCCCCTCACGGCTTTTCTAGCTTGGCTCTGCCAGAGAGAAACCATGCAGTTATTTATCACCTGCAATGACTTTGGTCTATTCCTTTCCTATACATAGCCTCTCTGAGTGCATTTGTGGGGTCCTGGGGCTGTGTTGATGGGAGTGGAGTGTCTGGTGCCTGGGACCAAATTGTGTAAAGGACTACAGAGATAATAAAAACCAAACCCATTGCTGCAAGTTGATTCAGACTTAAATGTCTTTGATGGATTTATTTGCTGGGTTTTGGATTGAAATAGTAAATTTTGGATAAAAAAAAATTGCAACTCATTATAGTGACTATTGAGATAGTGAGTGTTCACATATTTTTTTCATTTTATTCTGTTAATGAATTACCTTGACTTTTGAATGTTCACTCAACTTTACATTCATGGAATTAACCAAATGTGGTTGTGATGTTTTACTTTTTAAAAATATATCATTGAGTTCAATTTTGCTAATATTTTATTTAAGGTTTTTCATTTGTACATGAGATAATGAATTATGGCTTTGGCAAAGAATATTGGACATACCACAGGCTGCCAAGAGAACAAACAAATCTGTCTTGGAAGAAGTACAACCAGAATGCTTCTTAGATTCAAGATAGCAAGGCTTCGTCTCAAGTACTTTGGACATGTTATCAGGAGGGATCAGTATTGGAGAAGGACATCATGCTTGGTAAAGCAGGAGGTCAACGAAAAAGAGAAAGACCTTCAGTGAGATGGACTGACACAGTGACTGCAACAGTGCACTCAAATGTAGCAATGATTGTGAGGATGGTGCAGGACTGAGCAGCGTTTTGTTCTGTAGGAGTTCTTTATATATGCTAGTTATGAGTCCTTTGTCAGATATATTTAATACAAATATTTTCTCCCAGTTTATTGTTTACCATTTCATTGTCTTAATGTTGTTTTTGAGAAGCAGAGTTTCTAATTTTGATTAAGTTCAGCTGTTGTATTCTTTTTCTTTTAATGGTTAATGCCCTTTGTGTCCTATCTAAGAAATTTTTGCTTACACCAAGGTCATGAAGCTCTTCATCTGTGTTTTCTTCCAGATGTTTTATAGTTTATCTTTTACATTTACATCTGCAGTCCACATTGAATTATTTTTTCTGTATGGTGTGAGGTAAGAGTCAATATTCATTTTCTTGCATATGAATATCCAGTTATTTTAGGATTATTTGTTTAAAAATTTTTCTTTTTCCATCGAATTTCACTGGTAAATTTGTGAAAAAACAAATGACTGACAATCCATCAAATTTTAACAATTACAAACACACATACACATAGCAAGAGAGCTCCAAAATACATGAAGTAAAAACTGACAGAACTGAAAGGAGAAATATAAAATTCAGCAATAACAGTTGGAGACTTCAATATTCTACTTTTAATAATGGATAAAACAATTAGATAGAAGATCTACAAGGAAATGGAAGACTTGAACAACACCATAAAAAACTAGGTCTGACAGACATCAATAGAACATTCCACTCAACAACAGTAGGATACACATTCTTCTCAAGTGCACATAGAATATTCTCCAGTATAAACCATATGTTAGGCCATAAAACAAGTCTCAATGAATTTGAAAGGATTAAAATCATGCAAAGTATGTTCTCTGACCACGAAGGAATGAAATTGGAAATTAATAACAAAAG
Source organism: Loxodonta africana (assembly GCF_030014295.1). Classification (NCBI taxonomy): domain Eukaryota; kingdom Metazoa; phylum Chordata; class Mammalia; order Proboscidea; family Elephantidae; genus Loxodonta; species Loxodonta africana. The sequence goes on along the minus strand of NC_087353.1, from coordinate 87,776,654 downwards.
GAAATTTGGGAAATTTATGAATACACGAAGATTAAATAACACACTTCTAAAACACCAATGGGTCAAAGAAGAAATAACAAAGAATATTAGAAAATACTTTAAGATGAATGCAAATGAAAACATAACAAACAAAAACTTATGGGAGCAACAAAAACAGTGCCTAGACGGAGATTTATAGCTGTAAAATTCCGTTAAAAAAGAAGAAAGGCATTAACACCAATCTTATAGATATTAAAAAAAGATTATAAAACAATGCTATGAACAACAGTACACCAACAAATTGAATAATCTAGATAAAATGGACAAATTCTTAGAAACACACAAACTACCTAAAGTGACTCAAGAAAAAAATAGAAGTCACAACAGACTTAAACAAGTGAAGAGATTGAATCAATCATCAAATATCTCTCAACAAATAAAAGTCCAGGACCAGATGGCTTCACTGGTAAATTCTACCACACATTTACAGAACAATTAACACCAACCTTTCTCAAACTCTACCAAAAAATAGAAGAGAAAGGAACACTTCTCAATTCATTCTCTGGGACCAGTGTTACTCTGATACCAAAGCCAGACAAAGACACCACATTACAGGAAAACTACAGGCTTATATTACTTGTAAATATAGATGCAAAAATACTCAAAATACCAGCAAAGCAGACCCAACAGCATATTGGAAGGATTATACACCAAGACCAAGTGGGATTTATCCCAGGATTGAAAATGGGGTTCAACATAAGAAATTCAATCAATGTAATACACCACATTAATAGAACAAAAGGGGGAGATACATGATCATGTCAATTGATGCAGAAAAAGCATTTGACATAATTCAACATCTTTTCATGAAAGAAACACTAAAAAAAAAAAAAAATCGGAATAGAAGGGAGTTCCTCAACATGATAATGGACATTTATGAAACCTCACAGTTATCATATCATACACAGTGATGACTGAAAGCCACCATCCTATGATCAGAAACAAGACAAGGATGCCAGTTTTCACCACAGCTATTAAACTCGTACTGGAAGTTCTAGCCAAAACAATAGGCAACAAAAAGAAATAAAATGCAACCAAATTAGAAAGGGAGAAGTAAAACCATTTGCAGATGACCTGAGTCTATACATAGAAAATCCTAAAGAATGCACAAATAGCTACTGATGCTAATAAACAAATTCAGCAAAGTTGCAGGGTACAAGATCAAAGTACAAAAAATAAGTTTTTTTCTATACACCAGGAATTAAGAATCTGAAAAGGAAATTAAGAAAATAATTTATTTTACATCTTCCAAAAGAATAAAATATATAGGAATAAATTTAATCAAGGAGGTGAAAGATGTGTACACTGAAAACTACAAAACACTGTGGGAATGAATGAAAGAATACCTAAATAAATAGAAAGACATCCCATGATCATGGATTGTAAGACTTAATATTGTTAAGATGACAGTGCTCCTCAAAGTGATATACAGATTCAATGCTATCCCTGTCCAATTCAAATACTCTTTTTTGCAGAAATGGAAGAGCTGATTCTCAAATTTATATGGAGTTGTAAGAAGCTTCAAACAGCCAAAACAATCTTGAAGAAGAAGAGCAAAGTAAAAAGACTTGCACTCTCCAATTGCAAAACATACTACAAAGCTACAGTAATCAAAACAGTGTGGGACTTCCAGGAAGATGGCAGCTTGGGCAGGAGTAAGTTCCAACTCCACCTCATAAGAACATCAAGAAATACAACTAAAGAATCAAAAAGGATGGAGAGGAAGTCAAGGTGATATCAAGTAATAAAAGACTGGTTCAAACGTAGGAAGATTGAGGTAAATTTCAAAGTAATCACAAAGAAAGTTAGCAAACTTACTCATCAAAATAAAGAAGAAAAAATAGTCTCAATAAACACAAAATCTACAAAAACAAAAGAAATGAAAAGAAAATCCACAAACAAAAGGAACACAGGAGAGTAAGAGTAACAAGAAAACATCAGCGCCACAAAAAAAAAACTACAAAATGACAGCAATAAACTGACACCTATCAATAATCACACTGAATGTAAATGGCTTAAATGCATCCATGAAGAGAACGAGAGTGGCAGAATGGATTAAAAAATACAACCCATCAATAGCTGTCTATAAGAGACACACCTCAGAAACAAAGACACAAATATACTAAAAATCAAGTACGGAAAAAAACATCAAGCAAACAGCAACAAAAAAAGAGCAGGAGTGGCAATACTAATCTCAGATAAGATAGACTTTAAGACAAAATCCACTGTAAAAGAAACGGAAGGACATTATATAATGATTAAATGGACAATCTACCATGATGATGTAACCGTCATAAATATCTAGCACCCAAAGACAGGGCTACGAAGCACATAAAACAAACTGTAACAGAAAGCATTCTGCATCCCACATTGGAGAGTGGCACCTGGGGTCTTAAACGCTAGCAAGCGGCCATCTAAGATGCATCAATTGGTCTCAACCCACCTGGAGCAAAGGAGAATGAAGAACACCAAGGACACAAGGTAATTATTAGCCCAAGAGACAGGAAGGGCCACATAAACCAGAGACTACATCAGCCTGAGACCAGAAGAACTAGATGGTACACGGCTACAACCAATGACCGCCCTGACAGGGAACACAACAGAGAATCCCTGAGGGAGCAGGAGAACAGTGGGATGCAGACCCCAAATTCCTGTAAAAAGACCAGACTTAATGGTCTGACTGAGACTAGAAGGACCCCGGTGGTCATGACACCCAGACCTTCCGTTAGCCCAAGACAGGAACCATTCCCAAAGCCAATTCTTCAGACAGGGATTGGACAGGACAATGGGATAGAAAAAGATGCTGGTGAAGAATGAGCTTCTTGGATCAAGTAGACACTTGAGACTATGTTGGCATCTCCTATCTGGAGGGGAGATGAGAGGGCAGAGGGGTCAGAAGCTGGCAGAATGGACACGAAAAGAGAGAGTGGAGGGAAGGACCAGGCTGTCTCATTAGGGGGAGAGCAATTAGGAGTATATTTTTTAGCAAGGTGTATATAAATTTTTGTATGAGAGACTGACTTGATTTGTAAACTTTCACTTAAAGCACACACACACACAAAAAGATTGCAGCTTTGGAACCCAATGGGGCGGTTCTACTCTGTCCTATAGTGTTGCCATGAGTAAGAATTGATTTGACTGCACACAATAACAACAAGCAGAAGAAAGGAAAAAATAAAAATCAGAGCAGAAATCAATGCAAGGGAATACAGAAAAACAAGGAAAAAATCAATTAATTGAAAACTGGTTCTCTGAGATCAGTAAAACAGATAAACCTACAAAAAACAGTCAAACTGATCAACAAATATCAGGAATGCAAGAGACGGCATCAATCATTTTCTGTAGGTATTAAAATAAAAATAATAGAGGAAAACATGAACAAATTTAAGCCAATATATCTAACAACTTTGATACAATGGGAAAATCCCTTGAAAGAGACAACCAAAGATCACTCAAAAAGAAATAGATGTCCTAAATCTAGAACATAAAAATATTCTGAATATAGAATAGCCCAATATCTGTTATAAAAATTGAATTTGTAGTTAAAAACGTCCTTAAAAAAAAAAAAGGTGCAGATAAACTTAACTGGTGAATTCTACCAAATATTTAGGAAAGAAATAAAGCCAATTCTATACAAATCTTCTGGAAAATGAAAGAGGAGGGAATGCTTCCCAAATTATTCTACAAGGTTGGCATTATCCTGATACTGAAAGCAGACAAAGATCTTACGTGAAAAGAAAACTATATGCTAATATCTCTCATCAACATAGGCGCAAAAATCCTCAACAAAATATAACATCTTGAATCAAAATGTAATTCGCCATATTAAGGGACTGTAAAAGAAAAATTATATGATCTCCTCAATAGATGCAGAAAAAGCATTTAATGAAATTCAACATCTATTCAATGATTAAACTGTCAGCAAACTAGGAGCAGAAAAGAACTTCTTTAACCTGATATAGGGAATTAGGGAACCTACTTAATTTTGCTTGAGATCGAGAACAAGGCAAGGATGTCTTCTCTTAGCACTCTAACATCGTCCTGAAAGTCTTAACAGGTACAATCAAGCAAGACAAACAAATAAAAGGTGTACAGGTTTGAGAAGTAATAAAACTGTTTCTATTCACAGCAGACGTTATTGTTAAATGTGTGTAGCAAGGTTGCAGGATATAAAATCAATGTACAAAAATCAGTTGTATTTCTGTATACGAGCAATGAACGATTAGAAATCAAATTCTTTGTAAGTACCATTTCCAATAGCACCAAAAAATGAAATACTTAGTATAAAAATTAATGAAATATGTGCAAGGTCTGTACACTGAAAAACTACAAAACGCTGATGAAAGACCTAAATAAATGGAGAGATATAGCATAAATGGTGTAGAAAATTCAGTATTGTTAATATGTTATCTATGAAGACAATTCTATGAGATCTACATAAAGTCACTAGAGTCAAAAGGTGAATTTAGCATGATTGAAAAGTGTAAGATGAATATACAAAAATCAATTGTATTTCTACAATTAGCAGCAAACAAATAGAAATGAAAATTACTATTAAGAGCATGAAAAGACAAGCCACAGACTGGGGTAAAATACTTGCAAATCACATATCTGACAAAGGACTTGTAACCACAATACATAAAGAACCCTCAAATGAAATAATAAGAAAACAACCCAATTAAAACAATAACCAAAAGATTTGTACAGACACTTGTTTCATGGACAAAATACCTTCTCCGATCTCTCTGAGGGTTATAATGATCAATTTCTGAAGTTTTCTTCTTCCTAAATCATCTCTGCTTATTCTCCTTGATCTCTATTTTTCATTAATTAGACTTTCTTCAGATATCTGACGATGCTTGGTTGTCTGTTCATTTCTAAGAATAGTGCCCTAACAAGCTGATTACAAGCACTACACATACAGGGCTTGTCAACAATAGAAGTCACTGTAGGGTGATCAAGCTACCAAGTTTGTCGGAGAACCCTAATGATGGTACCTTTAGGTCCTTCCTCTTGGATAGATTAGATTTCCCAGAGAAGAATTTTCCAGGATTCTGCTTGATGGTCTATGTCTAGCTGTCCACCTTCTAGGAGCTGAGTCTAGGAAGAAGGCAGGGTAGAGGAAGAAAGAGAACATCTAAGCATTCAATGTGTAAACATTCACTTAATTTGCTAGCACAGCACTTCTGCTCTCAACTGTGCTTTGTATTCCCCAGTCTAGAGACCTTTTGTTTTATCTTCTCCAGATAATAAGCCTTCTGTCTTCTGTTATGGTGGGGAGGGCATTGGCCAGGCTGCACAGAGTGAAGATGGGGATGAGGATAAGACGAGAATGGAGAAAAACGGCTCCACATTTACCCTTAATGACAAGTTCTTGGTGCCACCAATTCCTTGGTCTTTTGGGAGCCCTGAAGTGTAAGTCAGGTTGTTTTGTGGCATCCCCCACTGCCAGCTTATGATTGATTCACCTTTGCCAGGTCTGTTAAATCTGACCAATGGTCTATCTGATTTCTAGTTTCTTTTTATCTCCCTTCTCATTTATATGTCCTTGTGGGCTTAAAAAAAAATCATTTTGTTGTCTTTTTCCAGCAAACAAGTGTTGTCTTTTTAGTGGGGTTTAAAAAGAGCCTAAGAGGAAAGGCATGGGTTTAATCTGTGCTCTTTGTCCAGAATCTTTTTCAGCTATTTTGAGAATACCAAAAATGGCAGGGTAAACTCTTTTTTGTTTTTTCCCTGCCCCCAGTACCCTACACAAATGTGAATAAAGGAAATAAAAGCTATAAACTTCCTCAAGGACAAATTAAGTAAATAAAAAGGTGAGGGCATAAAGGAGACAATCACATATGATAAAGATGAATAAGTCACGAGAGGCTAGGTTTTATCGTAGTAATAAAGAACCCCAAAATCTTAGTGGCCTAACACAACAATAGTTTATTTCTTACATGTACTGTATGTCCAACATAGGTTCTCTTCATAGTCATTCAGGGACACAGGCTAATGGAGGCTTCATCTCAACACGTGTTCGTAAGATCTCTTGCACAGTAGTTCTTAAAACTTCTGCCAGGAAGTGACACACATCACGTATGATCCCATTCGATTGGCCAAAGCCAGTCATATGATCATATCTAACTTCAAAGGGGCAGGGAAGTGCAATTCTACCATGTACCTGGAAGGGAGACAAACTCAAATTTTGTTAAATAGCACTAATGACTCCCAATCCCTCTTGCAGTCACCAAATATTCAGTTCATTCTCCTTCCTATACACAAAATACGTTCACTCCAAGGGATAATGTTAATGGTTGAACAACATGATAAATATAACTAATGTCACTGAATTGTACACATGAAGAATGTTGAAAAGGCAAATGATTTGTTACATATATATTTACTGCATTTTAAAAAAGGGAAAAAAATACATTCACTCCCTCCCTGAGGAACACAATCCGAACGTCCCAAATGGTTATGACATCAAGCTTAAAGGTCGTGATTTCTGGGTTACACACAAAAGATCAGGGGTAATACATGTTTTTTTTTGTTGTTGTTGATGTTGTTTGTTTTAATAATATCAAGTCTGAATGTGACTTCTCTTAATCTAGAAGCCTTTGAATTAAAAGTTATCTTCCCCATGAACATCTAATTTATGGTGGTGGAACAGTGACAGAATGACCACAATAAACAATCTCATTTGAAAAATGGAATAATAAGAGCTATATTGATACTGAAATCTAATGTCTGCGAAGAGAACACTGCAAAGTTCTCCCACCTACCTGCTTGGGATGGGAAGTAGAGAATGTTCCTTGGTTACGCCATGGTTTTCCTCTCTAGGAGGGGCTCTCCAGACTTTGCTTTCCATGGTCCTTGGATCCATCCTCTGGGAAGTTCATCCTTACCCAGTATCCCGCTTGGTCACATCTCAAGTGGACAGAATATGCCCTCCTTGGGCATATTTCTTAGCACATCTCCAGCCCATGGAAGTTTGGAGGCCCAAGATTCACTTGACGTCTTAATTAGCCAAAGTCAAGGATGGTGGTTCTTTTGGAAGTCCGTTCTCTCAAAAACATAGTTAGCTCTTTTAGCTGTTTAACTCTGGGAAGCTCTACGTCCCCATAGGCATACCTGCAATTATTGCATCAATGTATTAGATTTACTACATTGCTTGGCTTTCTCAGCCCCAAGCCCCCCTCTTTCTGTATTTAATTGCAGGTACTCAAGCCTATCAGGTTTTGGTAGAAAACAAGTCACACTCTTAGTCTGTTTCCACTGTGTGACTTTTTCCAATCGAAAGGGTTTACTGGATTCTACAACCATAATTAGGTCTTTGTTCTGAAACAACTTAATCCATGAAAAACCTGAACATTAGATGTGGTGACCATCCCCTTGATTTGATGCTTGCCACAATGCTGAGTTTTCATTTGTGTTTTTCAGCTATAAGAATTTCTCAATTTTATTGTCTGCAATTTGAAGTTGAGAAGAAGGAGTTAGTTCTATCAACCCTAAAAGTCCCTGAACTTGGGGCAGGGGTCTGGTGACCGTGGTTTCAGGGGACATCTAGGTCAATCGGCATAACAAAATGTATTAAGAAAACATTCTGCATCCCACTTTGGTGAGTGGAGTGTGGGGTCTTAAATGCTAGCAAGCAGCAATCTAAGACGCATCAGTTGGTCTCAAACCACCTGGAGCAAAGGAGAATAAAGAACACCAAAAACTCAAGGTAATTATGAGCCCAAGAGACAGAAAGGGCCACATAAACCAGAGACTACATCAGCCTGAGACCAGAAGAACTAGATAGGAGTCTGACTGATCCTGATTACCAAGAGGAAATCGGATTGATATTACATAATGGAGGTAAAGAAGAGTGTGTCTGGAATACAGGAGATCCCTTAGGACATCTCTTAGTACTACCATGCCCCGTGATTAAAGTCAATGGAAAACTACAGTAATCCAATTCCAACATGACTACTACTGGCCCAGATCCTTCAGGAATGAGGGTTTGGGTCACCCAACCAGGCAAAGACCCATGACCAGCTAAGGTGCTTGCAGAGGGTAAAGGGAATACAAAATGGGTGGTGGAAGAAGGTAGTTCTAAATACCAGCTACAACCATGTGACCAGTTGCAAAAACGAGGGCTGTAATTGTTATGAGTGTTTTTTCCTTGTATGTGTGCATCGAATGTTTTTTTTCTTCACTTATAAAATATAAGATATAAACATGGCTAGTATGTTTTTGGTTGTATGTTAGTTGTATCATGTTAGGTGCAAGTATGACTTCATAATTATCTTTATTTAGAGGTTGTGTATGGTTTAGGGAGATGTGTACAGGTGCCAAGTTGACAAGGGGTGAACTGTAATGGTTAAGGTTGTGTGTCAACTTGGTTGGGCCATGATTCTCTGTTTTGGCAGTTATGATGTAGTTTGGCGGCCATGTAATTATGTAATTACCTCCGTTATGGATTGAATTGTGTCCCCAAAAAATGTGTGCCCATTTGCTAGGCCATGATTCCCAGTATTGTGTGATTTTCCACCATTTTGTCATCTGATGTGATTTTTCTATGTGTTGTGGATCTTACCCCTATGGATACAGGCCCACCACCAAGGAAACTCCCTTTCAACTGACTGGCTACTCACAGCAGATCCCATCATGGAGATGATCACATTACATCAGATCTCATCATGGAGGTGATTACATCATTATACGACTGCCAAACTACATCATAACTGCCAAGCCACTGAGAATCATGGCCCAGCCAAGTTTACACACAATCTTAATGATCACACCTACCAACCCAGAATTCTATACCCAGAAAAAAATCTTTCCAACAAAATGATTGCAAAGTAATGACTTTTTCTGTCAAATCAAGTGTTGGTGAAGATGTGCAGTAACTGGAACCCTCACACATTGGTGGGAATGCAAAATGGTACAGACATTCTGGAGAACAGAAAATTTCCTGTAAAGTTAAATATATACTTACTATACATGTCTTAGTCATCTAGTACTGTATAACAGAAATACCACAAGTGAATGGCTTTAACAAAGTGAAATTTATTCTCTCACAGTCTAGTAGGTTACAAGTCCAAATTCAGGACGTCAGCTCCAGGGGACGGCTTTCTCTCTCTGTCAGCTCTGAAGGAAGGTCCTTGTCCTCAATCTTCTCCTGGTTGAGGAGCTTCTCAGGCGCAGGGACCCCAGGCCCAAAGGGCACGCTCTGCTCCTGGTGCTGCTTTCTTGGTGGTATCAGGTCCCCAACTCTGCTTGCTAGATAAAAGGTGATACAGGCCACACCCCAGGGAAATTCCCTTTACCTTGGATCAGGGAGGTGACCTGAGTAAGTGTGGTATTATAATTCCATTCTAATCCTCTCAACATAAAACTACTATCACAAAATGAAGGACAACCACACAATACTGGGAATCATGGCCTAACCAAGTTGACACATATTTTTGGGGGGACACAATTCAATCCATGACAATACAGCTCATGGAGCCCTGGTGGTGCAGTGGTTAAGAGCTTGGCTGCTAACTCAAAGGTCAGCAGTTCGAATCCACCATCCACTCCTTGGAAACCCTATGGGACAGTTCTATTCTGTTCTATAGGGTCGCTATGAGTCAGAATCAACTTGATAGCAACAGGTCTGTTTGTTTGGTTTCTGATGGGTATACAGTTCATAAACCACTCTCCTAAGTGTTTACACAAGAGAAATGAAAACATATGTTCACACACAAAAACGTGTACATGAATATTTATAGTAGCTTTATTCAACCCAGATACAAACAGGTACATCCATACAATGGAATCCTACTCAGCAATAAAAGGAATGAACTACTCTATGTTCAATGACATAGATGAATCAAAAATACATTATGCTAAGTGAAAAAAAGACAGACTCAAAGGGCCACATACCTTATGATTCTATTTATATAACATTTTAGGAAAAGGCAAAATTATTTAAAAAGGAAACAGACCAATGGTTGCCAGGGGCTGGGAGCTGGGGAAGGGATTAACTACAAAAGGTCATGAGGGAAGTTTTTGAGGTGATGGAATGTTCTATAACTTGCTTGTGACTGTGATTACTTGACTACATGTCATAGAACTGTACACAGAAAAGAGTGAATTTTACTGTACATAAATTATACCTCAGTAAACCCAGCTTTTAAAAAAATACAAATCCCTGTCTTTGAGTCAATTCTGACCCACAGCGACACTTTAGGACAAAGTAGAACTGCCCCATAAGGTTTCCAAGGTTGTAAATCTTTATGGAAGCAGACTGCCACACCTTTCTCACTCGGAGCAGCCGGTGAGTTCGAACCACTGACCTTTTGATTAGCAGCCAAGTGCTTTAATCACTGTGCCACCAGTGCTCCTAACTTAAAAAAAAAAAAGACAAAAATATTTTAATCTCTTTAAATGCATTGATAATCTATCAAATATTAAAGAAATTATCAGAGGACAAAAGCTAAGTGAAACTGGGAACCCACAGAGGTTAATAGACCACTGAAATCTGCTTTCCTCTTGAGGGCATTTGCCAAAATCAGAAAACTTGAAACTCAGTGTTGAGGAAGCCGATGGCAGGAGACACACCCCAGGCCTTTGATAATGGGGTGATCTAATAGGAGATTGTCCTGTTGGTGTAAAGCCAGGGTCTCAAAGGTCTATACCCCATATTTTGTGAGCTAGAAACCACCACCCCACACCAAACCTGAGGCCTCGAAGAATTTGTCTGTCTTGAATCTCAGTAGTGAGTAGACAGGAAAAAAAACTCTCCCTGGGAGAATTGATACCCACAAACCAGCCCTCAGATGCCAAATTCGCAGTACCGGATCATCTCAAAAGTCTCAAGTTGTGTGAATTTAACAGGGCCTTAGGCTTTTATAAAAAAATATGTATATATATATATAGTAGCTCATATTTTTGGCAGCAGCAAGTATTAGTTGTCTTTAGAAAAGCTCACTATTGATTGGGATTTTCTTTTATGCCAGTTTGATAGCTTCTGAATTCAATACCGAATTAACAGCAAACTGAATACCAAATAAATAAGTAGGGGTCCTGTTTGTGTCACATTTAAATTAACCATAGAGTTTGATACTGATTGGGGTATGTGACCTAGATCCTTATGACTTAGATCCTTTATGACTAAAGATCCTTTACATTCTTTATGGCCTCCAACCACTCTCCTATTTGTTAGTTACTTCTTTCCTTTTTCTTTTATTTTTTATTCTTATTAGCAGTTTTGACTGGACCCAACCTCCTAATATCTTGAGCACTTCTTTTGCTCAGAGTCAACCCTCCCTCCGTAACCTCTGTCTCTAATGGATCACCACCACCAGTATTTGCGTTCATTCAGGACTCTTTTTGTTGCAAGTGACTGAAAACACAATTCAAAGTGGGTTAAGCAGGAAACGAAGTTTAGTTAGCACCTGTGAATGAAGAGTTGAGGAGTAAATCTAGCTTTTGGTGCTCAAACAATTCATCAGGTCAGTTGCTTTTAATCTCTCACGTCTGCCCCTGCTGTTTTAGTGTCATTCTCAGCCTCCACTTGGTGGGCTCAGCAGCTCTGGTCTCTCCCAGTGCTAAAACAACATGTAAGATGGCCACCTGGCATGTCACGTCTTGCAGGAAAGAGCTTGGCTCTTTTCCACTAGCTCCAGCAAAAACATTGAGATTACTAAGAATGGACTAGCTTAGGTGACCTGCCCATTCAGGAAACGATCATTGTGGCCAAAGGGGTGTGTTGCTCTGAATGGTCAGGCCTAAGGCATGGGCTATATCCTGGTAAGTAAGTCTGGTGTGGAATGTTACTGCAAGTTGAAGAGTAGAGAGCTCTAAATAACCCTTAACCCTCCTCTTTCGTCCTCTCTACAGCCCTGAAGCTGGTGGGTTTACATTCTACCTATCAGGCAGGGCTCCAGTGGCCTTCCTGTACTCAGTGGCCCAGGAGCTGGGGGGCCTGGCAGGGAGCCCCCACATCATGGTGGTGCTGGATCTGGGTTACTTTACCGCCTTCCCTCTATCCATCTTTGTCCGACAACTGGCAAGGATCCGGGCAGCAATGGCTACACTGCTAGCTTAGGAACCCAGCACTCTTATAATCATCAAACTGGAACACTGGCCACAAATCTGTGTTTGCTGACCTCTGCGTGGCCTTCATGGATGCCTGGGAAATGACCTCCAGCCTAGTCCTGCCAGATATCTACCCAAAGTGGCTCATACAATGAGGTAGAACTTGCTCCTCTCTTTGGTCTCTCCCACCTGAGTGCTTCCATTGGTCCTGGGGCTGTGCAGATGGAGGGCCTGGGGACTGGGACACAGTTGTGGAGAGAACCACAGCCATGAGAGAACTTCTGGGAGAAGGGCAGAGGCCATTAACTTATCTCACCTGGAAGACTGCAATAGCTTCCTAATTATACTGGTTGATTCTATTCTTAGGAGCCCTGGTGGCACAGTGGTGAAGTGTTCGGCTGCTAACCAGAAGGTCGGCAGTTAGAACCAATCAGCCACTCTGTGGGAAAAAGATGTGGCAGTCTTCCCGTAAAGATTTATAGCCTTAGAAACCCTATGGGGCAGTTCTACGCTATCCTATAGGGTCGCTGGGTAGGAATCGACTCCATAGCAATGGGTTTTTTTTTCCTGTTCTTACCCCATAGGAGCCCTGGTGGCAAAAACCTCTCATCCACTCAGAACTAGAGTGATTATTTCCAAGCACAAACCAGAGCATGTTATTAGTCGGCTCAAAAGCCCAAAAGCTTCCTATCCCACTTGGTATAAATCCAAACCACTTACTGTAGTCCCCAAGACCCTATATGATGCTCCTATCTAACTGCAGTCTCATTTATTACCACTCTTCCCAGGCATGTTGCAGTCCAAACCCATGGGTTTTCTTGCTGCTCAAGCATGTCAACCTTTTTGCCTTGGGGCCTTTATATCTTCTGTTCCTTGTGCCTGGGGTGCCCTTCCCCACATCTTTGGCTGGCTTTCTTCTCATTTACTTCTCTCATTAATCATCTCCTCACAGAGGCTTTTCCTGACCATCTTAAATAAAATAGCTCTCTCTCCCACCTCAGCACACTATCCCCTCTTTACCCTGCCTTTTGTTCTCATCACTAACCACAACCTGCAATTATTGGTTTACTACTATTATTGTTGTTTACTTGTCTGTCTGTCTGTCTTAATAGAATATAATCCCCACGAGGGGTAAGGAGTTTGTCCAGCTCACTCACTGCTATATCTCCATGGCCTAGAATTTGTTGTCAGTTGCCATCAAGTTGATTTCATTCAACTCATGGCAAAGTATGTGTTGCAGAGTGTAACCATTCCATAGGGTTTTTGTTGTTATTGAGGATATACACAGCAAAACATACACCAATTCAACAATTTCTACATGTACAATTCAGTGACATTGATTACATTCTTCGAGTTGTGCAACCACTCTCACCCTTCTTTCCTGAGTTGTTCATTCCACATTAACATAAACTAACTGCACCCTAAGTTTCCTATCTAATCTTTCAAATTGTTATTGTCAGTTTGACCCCATACAGATAGATCTTAAGAGCACATGCTCAAGACAGGCATTTTTATCAGTTAAACTAAACCATTGTTTGGTTTTAAGAAGACTTCAGGGATATTTTTGGTTTAAGGTTTAAAGATTATCTCAGGGCAATAGTTCCAGGGGTTCATCCAGCCTCCGTGGCTCCAAAAAATCTGGAGTCCATGAGAATCTGAAATTCTCTTCTGCATTTCCACTCTTTTCATCAAAGATTCTTCCATAGAATCTTTGATCAAAATGTTCAGTAATACCATACGATCCTGCAATCCCACTCCTTGGAATACATTCTAGAGAAGTAAGAGCCTTTACATGAACAGATAAATGCACACCCATGTTCACTGCAGCACTCTTTACAATAGCAAAAAGATGGACGCAACCAGGGTGCCCATCAATGGATGAATGGATAAATAAATTATGGCACATTCACACAATGATGAATCCATGAAACATTTCATAACATGGAGGAATCTGGAAGGCATTACGCTGAGTGAAATTAGTCAGTTGCAAAAGGACAAATATTGTATGAGACCACTATTATAAGAACTCAAGAAATCGTTTAAACAGAGAAGAAAATGTTCTTTGATGGTTACGCCAGAGTAGAGAGGGAGGGAGAGGGGTATTCACTAACTAGATAGTAGACAAGAACTAATTTAGGTGAAGGGAAAGACACACAATACAGGGGAGGTCAGCACAAATAGACTAAGCCAAAAGCAGTTTCCTGAATAAACTGAATGCTTCTAAGGGCAGCGTAGCAGGGATGGGGTTTGGGGACCATGGTTTCAGGGGACATCTAGGTCAACTGGCATAATAAAACGTATCAAGAAAAATTCTGCGTCCCACTTGGGAGAGTGGCATCTGGGGTCTTAAACCCTAGCAAGCAGCCATCTAAGATGCATCAGTTGGTCTCAACCTATATGGAGCCAAGGAGAATGAAGAACACCAAAGACACAAGGTAATTATGAGCCCAAGAGACAGAAAGGGCCACATAAATCAGAGTCTACATCCGCTTGAGACCAGAAGAACTAGATGGTGCCTGGCTACAACGGAAGACTGCCCTGACAGGGAACATAGCAGAGAATCCCTGAAGGAGTAGAAGAACAGTGGGATGCAGGCCTCATATTCTAAGACCAGACTTAATGGTCTGACTGAGGCTAGAAGGACCCTGGAGGTCATGGTCCCCAGGCCTTCTGTTAGCCCAAGACAGGAACCATCCCCCCAAAGCCAACTCTTCAGACAGGGATTAGATTGGACTATAAAATAGAAAATGATACTGGTGAGGAGTGAGCTTCTTGGATCAGGTAGACACATGAGACTATGTGGGCAGCTCCTGTCTGGAGGTGAGACGAGATGGCAGGGGGGACAGAAGCTGGCTGAATGGACACGGAAATACAGGGTGGAGAGGAGTGTGCTGTCTCATTAGGGGGAGAGCAAGGTGTATATAAATTTTTGAATGTTCAGTAATGGTAGCTGGGCATCATTCAGTTCTTCTGGTTTCATGGCAAAAGAGGTAGTTGTTCATGGAGGCTCCCTAAGGTTTCCAAAGTTGTGACCTTTTGGAACCAGATTACCAGGCCTGTCTTCTGAGGCACCTTTGGGAGGGTTTGAACCACCAACCTTTTGGCCAGTAGTTGAGCACTTAACCACTTGCACCACCCAGACTCCCACGACCTAGAATGGTGTCTGAGAAATTGCAGATTCCAAAAATTCATTGAATGAATGAATGAAAGTGAGATAACTGACATGTCACCTCTATGTCCTGCACCTTCTCTCGGCAGCCTACACCCTGTGAGAAATAGGCAACTGGCCAAAGCCCCTCCCTGCAGCAGTTGCTGATTACTATATATGCATGGTTATCACTTAGAGACCCTGAGCGATTCAAATGGTAAATCTGCTCAGTGCTAACAGAAAGGTTGGAGGTTCAAGTCCACCTACTGGCACCTTGGAAAAAAGGCCTGGTGATCTACTTTGGAAAAGTCAGCCACTGAAAACCCTCAGAGGACAGTTCTACTCTGACACACATGAGGTCACCATGAGTTGGTACAGAATCCATGGCAACTGGTATTGGTAAATGGTTATCACCATTAATGTTTTACATTTATATTGCGGCAGTATAATTTCCAGTGCAGTTTTCTATATTTATTATTTTTATTTTGGTGGACTCACAAGAACATTCTCCCCATTTAACCCATGAAAGCCTGGGAGGTTACACACAGAGCTGAGCCAGTCCCTGGCCCTAGTCTGATTCCAGACACTGGCATAAAGTGATACTGGTGGTGGCAGTGGCTAGAGGAGTAGTCTGTCTTCATCAGAACACCTGCCTTTTGCAAGGGCTAGAAGTGACCATCCTTGACTCCTCTCCATCTCTAGCTGATGGGGTCCTCTGTCTCCTGGAAGCCAGTTCCTGGGCCTGGAGGGCTTTCCTGACAAGAGTTCAGCACCTTCCCAGTCCTTGTCGGTGGAGGATGACCTCCTAGTTTCCCACCTCGAGTTCCTGTTGGTCTTGCCGGAACCCTTTGTCTCTGCTATGAGTCTTCCCTGACCACCTTAAAGGGGGCGCCGTGACCAGGCACGACCACATCGGCAGCGCTTAGGATCCTCTTCCGGCTCCGCTCCTGGGCCACCGGGTCCTCGCTCAGTGCCTGCCAGGAGTCCTCGTCCCCATCGCGTTCAAACACGTCGCCCACCACCACTACGGTGCCCAGGGCTGTGCCCGCCACCACCACGCTCACGTCCTTCTGACCCCCGTGGCCCGGCGTGGCCCACACCTCGAGACCGGGACCCAGCCGCAGGGGTCGCTCCTCACTTAGCCCGTGGGGGAGGTAGCGGCCCCCCGGGAGGCAGAAGTCGTGCGAGACCAGAAGAGCCGCCCCCGGGAACAGCCCCAGATTCCCGATGTGATCAGAGTGCCCGTGGGTCCCCACTACCAGAGTCACGTCTCCCGGGGCCACGCCCTGCCCCGCTAGGGCCCCCAGCAGCGCCTCCCGAGCCCAGGGGCCCCCAGTGTCCACGACTATAGGGCCACGGGCCGCCTCCTTCAGGGCGCTCTTCGACCCGCCGTCCCCGGAAGGGGGCTCTCGGTGGCTGGAGCCCAGGGCCCAGTCTTGGGGCAGCACAAGGGTCACGGAACCATCGGCGCGCACGGCATCACTGACTCCTTCGGGCTCCGCGTAGCCCTGCAGCAGAACCACGACGGAGTAGGTGCCACCAGGCACCAGCAGAGGGGGCTCCCCGCGCAGCGGCTCGGTCCGCACCAGGTTACTCATGGCAGGACAGGGACAGGCTAAGGACACAGAAAATGGGGCTGTGGGCGCACAGTCAATTCCTCCGCGTTCCCGCACGCGCCCGACTCCGGCCACTACCCAAGTGGCATCTTCCAGGTCTCATCTTTACCACGCCCTTCAGGTAGTATCTCCCGCAATCCGCTTCTGAAAATGGTATTTCCCAGCCTCCCCTTTCTCCTACGCGACCGGCCCGCCCTTCAGCGCCTTCAGTCCGCCCTCCCTTCCCACGCTTCCGTGGTAGATCGCACCCATCGCTCCCCAAAGGATATCCCATTTCCCCCACTCACTCTAACCTTACCCATTCTCTCTACCTTTGACCCAGATTTATCGCCTCTCTTAAGTCTCCCCTCCTGGGAAAGAAAAAAAAAAAAAAAAAAAAAAAAATCCAAAAACAGGAGGAATTTTGTCCTCTACGGGCTTCCGTAAAGTATGGTGGCGGAAACGGCCGTGCATATGAGATTTTAATTTCCACGCATTACCTAATCTGCGCAGGCGTAAATTGCACCGCCTCAAGCTTAAATACAGTTCTTCTCCTGGTTCGGAATCCACTGGACAGTACTGGGTTTATGTCTGCTCGCTTCCTTGAACTTTCACAATTAGAAAGCACCATTAGTTTCTCTTTTTTTTAAAGAAACTATTTTTTTTAGACAACCTCATAAAATTAAACGATTCACATCTCCCCACCCCCCAGCTCTTGCTCTTAATATCCTTGTCTTTTGGTTGAAGGATAAGGCTTGAAAGAGGGAAAGGAACGTACTTACATCAGAGCATAAACCAAAAAACCAAACGCACTGCCTTTGACTGGGTTCCAACTCACAGTGACCCCACAGGGTTTCCAAGGCTGTAGATCTCTACAGAAGCCGACTGCCACATCTTTTTCCCATGGAGCACCTGGTGGTTTCCAAACGTTAACCTTTGGTAAGCAGTCAATAGCTTCAACCATTGCCCCACCAGGGCTCCTTAGTTTAAAGCATAGCTAATCTTTTTCCCAAACTGGCATTCTGCAGAACAGTCTCAAAGAAAGTGTTGATAGGTTTGTGGGGGCAAGGGGTGTGGGAACACTAAGACTTCTACGCACAAACAATGTGGGAAATGGTAGATTAACCTTAGTTTTCTTTACAGTAACAGGAATTTTCCAAGTCCTTATTATTCTAATGGGAGTTGAGCTCCAAGAGGTGAAAGAGTATACAGGATTTCCCAAGCTTTCTGAGCACTTTTTCACAGAGCCCATCAGAAGCAGTTTGAACTATGCTGGTAAATACGATTTTGGGGGATGGATGTTAGAAAGCCTGGTCTCTTCACATTTTCCCTCCTATTCTCTGCTAAAGACAGTAGTAGTGAGTCAAATCCAGACCACTAGTCATATAAAGAAATCAAGGACAGATTTAGTCAAGGGTGGAATGGAAAGAAGAGCTGTCTCTTCATTTTTCACTTCCACCCTGACCACTCCCCTGCCCCCCCCAATCTATCAAGATGTACATTTTCTCCCTTAAGCAAGGCAACTGAGTGCTATTCTTCTTTGACATCAGAGTGACTAATTCATCACTACCTGAGACAAATGAGTCCTACAGAGGCAAGATGGGAGCAAGTGGAATTTGTCTAGTAATTGCTAAGATACCACAGAAGGCATGTTATTATCCAGGTAGTACTTTTCAAAGCACAGGTTAAATTTCCACCAGCAAAAGTGAGCATTTATATAACTCAGCCCTGGGTACTGGACTCTTCTCTTGGCTTGAAATGTGACCAGGTTTTCTGAATTCCCCAGAAAAGGTATCTGCCCTTAGGATCTATCTCATTGCTTTCGTTCAGTCTCCTCTGGGCCTGGGTGCAGTTCTGGCATGGTTCACAGCAGACTCCTTTTCCTGAGCTTGACCACATAAAAGGTTTGTAAAACAATCTCCCTGCTTACTGGTTAATTAAACTTGCATTCAACACCATATGGTGATAAATAAAAAAAAAAATCAAACCCACTGTTGGGTCAACTCAGACTCATAGCTACCCTACAGGAGAACAGAACTGCCCCATAGGGTTTCCAAGGAGCGCCTCGTGGATTTGAACTGCTGACCGTGTGGTTTGCAGCTGAACTCTTAACCACCACACCACCAGGGTTTCCCGTATGGTGATAGGATGAGGCAAAGGGTAAGATTCAGATCTTAGATCTTTCCAAGCAGGGCATATTAGATGATGACGGGAGAGAAGGATTAGTTGCAGGCCGGATCTGAGCTCAGGTTTGGGCATGAAGGGTACTGTTTCCCACATAGTTTGGAAGTAGAAGCGGCTCCGTGAGACCTGGGGCAAACTACGAGAGTTTCACTTAAGGGGATGATGTGGGCATCAAACTTTCTTCAGATGGTTGAAGATGTTGCTTGACGTGGATTGAATTGTGTCCCCCAAAAATATGTATATCCATTTGGCTAGGCCATGATTCCCAGTATTGTGTGATTGTCCACCATTTTGTCATCTGATGTGATTTTCCTATGTGTTGGAAATCTTACCTCTATGTTAATGAGGTGGAATAGGCGGTAGTTATGTTAATGAGGCAGGGCTCAATATACAAGATTGGATTGTGTCTTTTGAAATATAAAAAGCAAGCACAGACACAGGAGTACTTCCTGCCACCAAGAAAGAAGCACCAGGAGCAGAGGGTGTCCTTTGGACACGGGGTTCCTACGTAGAGAAGCTCCTAGTCCAGGGGAAGATTGATGACAAGGACCTTCCTCTGAAGACAACAGAGAAAGCCTTCCTCTGGAGCTGACACCTTGAATTTGGACTTCTAGCCTATTAGACTATGAGAGAATAAACTTGTTTGTTAAAGCCATCCACTTGTGTTATTTCTGTTACAGCAGCACTAGATGACTAACACAGTCCCCTTCTGTAGCCAGAAGGCCTGGCTTCCCTGCATTGCCCATTTCCTTCAGACCCAGGCTGTCCAATATGTACAAAGCGGTGTTCTGTAAGGGGATGGTTTCCTTGGCTTGGCCACTTTTGTAAAATCCAAAGCACTTGGAATCCACAGGGTCCACAATGGGATCATTGAGGAATTTCACCATCACAAACTTCTTCAAGGTCATTAGGTTTTTCTTGTAGGACTCATTGACACCCCTCTCCTGACTTACATCCAACAAGAAAATGCTATAGTTGCAGTATGCATCCCCCTTTATGGGGTCGTGCCACTATTCTGCTTGCACCAGGCATTCTTGAATGGCTTTGGGAGGCAGCGCCACCATTCAATATTTTCCTGAGCAAGTCACAGACAGGAGAGCTCTCTCCTGGGCATCAAGGGAGTCCAAAAACACCTTGATGCTGTCCCTCAACAGAGATGAGATTGATTGTGGGAGGTGAGGGCATCTTTGAGCCACTGCCCTCAGAAATTGGCCTCCCTGGGAGAATCCCATAGCATTATAGCCTTGCTACAATTAAGGATCCATGGCGAGAGTCTGACACACTGTCAATACGTGGAAATTGACATTCAAGAAGCAGCTGTTCTCTACATCCTATATCAGTGTCTTCCCAATCTCCAAAGAGAAGACATAAATTGCAGGTATTTTCTTCACAATCATTTTTTTAACAGCACCCATGCTTAAGGGATTACAACAGCTGTCTCCTACCCCATGCCAGATCACCAGTGGCAGTAGCAGTGGCAGCAGTGGGTCGAGATGCCCCAGAGCCCAGGCAGTGTAGGACCTGGGCAGGAGAGCAACACCCCAGCACCATTAGCTTTTAACAGGGCAGCAGCCAACAGCACTATTCTCTGGGTGCCGACATATTGGCCAGGTATAATGTGTATACGGCAGTGTGCAGAGGGAGTTATCGGAAACTTTAGGCCCAGCTGAAACATATATATGTATATATATGTATGTAAAGTTTAGTAGTGATTTAAAAATTTGACACCTGTGAAATTATATGGCGGGCCCTTGGTGAAATCAATATGAAGTAGACCAAGTATCTACCTGCCTAATTTAGTGTTGTCCCATCCCCATCCAGGATCTCATTCTTGTTCAGTTTGCTGGCACATAGCCTCCTGGACACAGACAGTGTAAACAGTGTAGAGAATGTCTACTCTGGGATCTTCCTGTAAAGGTCTGAAAACTGAGACCCAGAGAGGCAAAGGGACTTTCCCAAGCTCCACAGCCCCAAAGTCACTGCTGACCTCTGGAAGCAGTAGAGATATTTAAAGGGGAAAGCCTTGGGTATTGTCAGCACACACACCTGCCATTCAGGGTGCTGGATGGCAGGCAGAGGGCCCATCTATTGGGGCAGGACTTCAACCTGCTGCTCCCAGCCTCTCCCAGTAGTATGCCATGCTGTACCACCAGGATCCTGCCTAGCCTCAGATAGGAGAGAACAGCTACAAGCCCTGGAATGGGTCACTCACACAACATACAGCATTAAAGCTGTGGGGCAGGGAAAGCTCAGACGTCAGAAGGTTCTTCTCCATGACCCCTGCCCTTCCTGGGGGCTCCAAGACAAGTCAAAGGTCCTCTGGGTCATGCTTGGGGTGGCCTGGTGTCTTGGTTACCTCTTCTTCCTCCTCTTCATGCTCCTCCTCCCCTTCTGTTTTCTCTTGTCTATCTGTGATCTCCTCCTTTCCAGTCCAAGTTTCCTCTAGACACGCTAGGTTGGGTGACAGAAGATGGTTTAGATATTGGTCCTGGAAGTAGGGGAGGTTGTGACCTCGCAGGAAAGGTGCCCAGCCCACACACTTACCAGTTTCTGCAGCTGGAAGCACGTGCCTTTTACAGAGAAAATGCTGTAGGGGCTGCTCCTGGTGGTGGAAGTACCAGTCTCCCACAACGTCTTCGAACTCCTCCAGCATTGTTTCACACTAGTCAGGAGGAAGGGCCAAAAGGGCGTCTGTTCTGCTGGGCTTCGGAAACCCTCCTCTCTGCTCTCCACTTCCTGTCTACCCTATCCCACCTGGCTGACCTTGGAGAGGCAGGCAGCCTGGGTTTTAAGCTTGGCTTACTAGATGTGTGATGCCCATTCACTCAATAAACATTTCCTAGCACCTACTCTGTGCCAGGGAGTTTATTGAACTTCTCTGAATCTCAGCTCCTTGCCTGTAAAATGGGGAATGGTAATAGTACTTGCCTCAAGAGGTTGTTGTGAGGGTAAATGAGGCAGCAGCTGGGAAGTATGGCCTCCTGAATCTGGCACATAGCAAGTGCTCAATAAGCAGTTAAAAAACCAAATCCATTGCCATCGAGTTGATTCCAACTCATAGTAGCCCTATAGGACAGAGTAGAACTGCCCCATAGCGTTTCCAAAGAGCAGCTGGTGGATTCCAACTGCCAACCTTTTGGTTATCAGCCGAGCTCTAATCAGAGCTCCCACAATAAGCCGTAGGGGTTATTTATTAGCCTCTGTTATCACTTCTTGGTATTCTCCCAAGCCCACTTCAATTCACGGTAGTCTTCATTTTACCACTTCTGCCCTCTTCTCCCTGCTCAGAGGTAGACGTCTCCTACAGTCAAATTCTAGGACCCAGTTCTCCTCTCAGGTCCCCTTCTCCCCCCTCGGGCAGCACAATATCTTATCCTACCTGCTTCTTGAGGAACGTGACCTCCACACTGGGCTCGTCCCACAGCTCCAGAGGTATCCCCAGATCCACCTTCACCCCCTTCTGAACCAGGCCTCTCAGCGTTGCCATGGTCTGACTCTGGCCCTGAGAGATGAGGAATTTGGGTTCAGAGATGTAGTGGGGTGCGGGGGTTAGACGGGTGCAGAGTGGGGCACTTGCCCCGAGGTGCAAGTTGAAGGGGGTGCCAGATGACATGCGGAATAACATTTCGAGGCGCCACAAATATGAAAACTGGCTCAGCCAGACAAGAGGCGATAAGGTGTTTCTGCTGACAAGTTGCCACTATCGAAGGCTATGCATCTTGAAATTGGGGTGGGGACACAACTTAGAGATCGCCTCTGGGTGCTCAAATTTGGGGAAGGCATGTAATATAGAGATTGCCCCTGGGTGCTTGAATGTGAGGGACTCCAAGCAACTTAGAGATTGCCCCTGGGCACTGGTTACGCTCACTATACCCCTGTTTGGGATCAGCCTGCTGGCCACCTCTTTCTTCCTCTTTCCCACCATATCCACTTTGTCAACTACTGGAGACTGAGGAGTGAATTCCATGAAGGTGAGAGGGGGGAGTCTGATGATGGGAAGGGGACACTGGAGATGGGGAGTGATGGGCAGACATCTCTTGTGGACCTCAGGGAATATAAGTCATTGTCTCTAAGAGGTGGGATCCCCCACCATGGCTGCCCTGGAGAAGGGTCTGACCTTGGCGTATCTCAGTGAACCCTTGCGTTCAGCATGAACACTGTAATCTAGGATCCGCTCACATAAATTCTCCAAGGCCTCTTCCAGTCTTGTCTCCCTGTGGGAAGAGGGGAAATAAGGATTCCCTGGATGCTGTAGGAGTTCTCAGGGCTCTTACAGTGAAGGGACACCAAGGAAGACTCACGAAATGCTGTAAGGGACGTGTCTCTTCCTCTTGCCTGTGTCCAGCACCTGCCCCAGCTCCAGCATCTCTCGAGATCGACCGGTGCGGCTCAGCTCCTCCTGTAGCTCCAGGCTCAGCAGCTTACAGACTTACGGAATAAAGACGTTCAAGGAGATGTGAGAGAAAAACAAACACACCAGCACCTCATTCTGCAGATGACCAAAGGCAGCACAGCATGACGGTTAAGTATAGGCTCTGGGGCCAATCTAACTGGTAGAATCCTGGCTCAGCCACTTAGTGGCTGTGTGACAATCTTGCTGTGCCTTGGTTCTTCATCTCTAAAATGGAGATAATGAAAGTATCTCCCTCAAAGGGGTATGGCGAAGATGAAATAAGTTAATATATGTAAGGCCCCTAGAATAATGCCTGGCACACAGTGAGCACTGTATATACGTTTGCTGTTATTTTGCAATTATTTATTGAGTGACTTTTGTATGCACACTAATATAGACAGCAATAAAACCCACAATCCCTATCCATGGGACATGTGACACTGCCAGTGTAGACAGACAGATGATGACAATATGGTGCAATGGACTCTACACTAGGGATTCAGATAAAGAGACATCCTCATGAGGAAACACAAAATTCATTCAACAGTGATTTCCTGAAGAGCAACCATCACTCCTGCTCTGCCACAGTATTTCCAGCACCTAGCACGCGACCTGGTAAGTGGTGGGTCCCAATAAAAGCGTATGACCAATACAGAAGTGACAGGCAAACTAAATACTGGAGCAAGTAACAAAAGTGCCTAAAACGTACCAGGTGCTATGCTAGGGCTTGGAATACACAGACACACCCTGTCCCTCAAGGAGCATGATACAGTGGGAGGTGACACATGAGGAAAAAGACTTCCAGAGGAGGTAATGTTTAAACTGGGTCTTGAAGAATAGGTAGGTGCTTACCAGACACAGAAGGAGAGGGTCACTCCAGGCAAAGGGAAGAACAATGTGCAAAGGCAAGAGGTGCAAGAGGATAAGGC
Organism: Loxodonta africana; assembly: GCF_030014295.1. Lineage (NCBI taxonomy): Eukaryota > Metazoa > Chordata > Mammalia > Proboscidea > Elephantidae > Loxodonta > Loxodonta africana. The sequence goes on along the minus strand of NC_087353.1, from coordinate 87,752,312 downwards.
AGAGTCGGTGACCGGTGACCAGTGAGAAGTTCAGTGTGGCTGGGGCCATTTTGGGATAGGGGATGGGAAAACGGAAATATAAGAAAGGTTACAGCAAAGATACTTAAGACACTATGCCCAAAATGTTAGCTGTATTCTGATCACAGTAAGAGGATTGTAGGGGTATTAAAATAAGGACAAGCGGATGGACACGCTTATGTCTGTGTTCAGAAAGGATGATGGATGTTGCCGGGTGGAGAGAAGAGTGGGGACACAGAAGTGAAGGGAGAAGAGAGCTTAGGACCAGAGTCTGAGAAACACTGCTACTGATATGCAGTAAGGGATGAGGTGAAGAGAAAAAGGATCCAGGGAAGAAATTACCATCAGGAAGGCAACAAACTAGGGACACCAGGGCACCTGATTACCCAACTCTGAAGTGCCCCTTCCAGGTTGGGCCCACACTAACGCAGCCACAGAAGATGCTGCTTGCTGTAAAATCCATACAGTGCACACCCTCTACAAAGCCTCACATCATAGGGAAACTCACAGCAGTGTGACCTCCTCTTTGGTTTATGAGCTTGAAGGGTGGAGTTGCTCACTCCCAACCCCCCTCAGGGGTGCACAGGTCCTGTAATTTGAGAGCCTCTCTGTGGAGCTGGGACAGAGGATGTCCACAGGTATGAACCTCACACGTGGCTCCGGCACGCCCTCCAGATTTAGGTCCAGTGACAGGGGCACGCACACACACACACACACACACGCACACACACACACACACACACACACACACACACCCGAAGATGCTCAGTACACAGTAGGCACTCCTGGGCATGAAATACAATTCCCACAAACCATGGGGGCCCAACCTCGCAAGACAAAGGGGGCTCCCTCTGGATGTCTCATGGGAACTGTACTGCCATAGTCTTGAGATCGCACTATGCCATTCCCTTCCTTGATCTCTTTCGAATTTTGCCAAGTTCACCGAACCGCCTACAGGCATTCAAGAAGGTCGAGTGACCTATCCATCACGGTCCCTTTGGTCGTATCAGTCCTTTCTTTAACACCCCTGCAGTCCTCTTACTGTGAGCAGAATACAGCCAATGTTTCTAGCAATAGCATACAAGTCTCTTTACTGTATGGCCCCAACCTTTCTTACATTCCCATCCTCCCACCCTCATCCCAAACGCGCTCCCAGCCGAGGGAAGTGCGGCAGGGGGATACAGATAGATGCTACTCCCTTTAGATACCTTCGCATTTGCTGGGCAAGCGTTCTAAGTCATCGTCCTGCTCCTTCGGCGTTCTGGCCCGAGCCCCAAACACTGCCAAAACGAAAAACAACGTCCCCAAACGCACAGGTCCCATGACAAAGTGCGGTCCACGAACAACCATTCTTCTATTTCCAAACCAACTTTTGCAAGGCAGCGGGCCCTTTAAATTCAGAGGGAGGGGTGGACGGCTGCTGGAAATCCAGCCTAGCAGCTCGAGCGCGTGCGCAGTGCCCACCGAAGGAGGCGGGGCCTTACGTACTTCTGGGCTTCCCCGCCCAGGTTTGGTGGCGCCTCCTGAAGGTCCTGGCCGACGGGTAGTGAAGGAATAAATCAGAGTAATTGGGACGGGAGAGAGTACTCCTTCCCACATATTTAGAAACAGTGTTTTTATATCATTTCAGGACGTAAGGCTAGGGGACTTGTTCCAGCTCCGCGGAGGGGCCGTGTATTGTTGTCCTCTGCCCGGACCTGCTCCCTAGAGGGGGCGGGCCCAACATGGCGCCCAGCGCCGGGTGAGCGGCGCTTTGGCGGCGGTGAGAGACTTTACAGGCTTGGACGCTCGGCTGGCGGGGGTGGGTCTGAGTGATACCAGGGACAAGACCCCCAAAAGGTCCCTTGTGGGGACCGGCAAGAGGACGGTTGGTTGTGTGTCCCTGCGCGTGGGGACCCCCGTGTGTGTGTTTGCATTGAAGGATGTTGGGGGAGATGGGGGGGGTCTCTGAGCCTTTGCTCGCACTGTACCCATTGCCTGGGGGCCTTCCCCCCACTTTCTCTGCTGGGAAAACTACACAGCCTGGAAGACGTAGGTCAAGCCAGCCCTCTGGGAAGCCTTCCCAGTGCCTCCACTGATCTGAGGGGCTTCTGAGGCTGTAGGGAGTTTTATGAGCCCTCATTGCACACCTGTATCTATAGGGCCCAATGCGGGGGTAGCAGAAAGACAGATACGTAGTCAACCTCCAGTGGGAAACGTCCTGAAAAGGACCAGATTCTGGGGACAACGGCGGGGGAGTGATCAGTTCTGTTGGGGAGTGGGGTGGCTTCGCTGAGGGGAGGTGAGTACCGCTGGATGTTGGAGGATTGATAGGAATTCTTGTGTACCCAGCACCAGGCACAGCATATGTGTTGAATAAATGTGTTCCCTACAGGTACATAAAAATGTAGCTATAAAATGGGAGAGGAGACCTGGGATGGTTTGAGAAGAGCCAAATTCTCCTGCGTCTTGCACCTTCCCCGTCTCCAGTCCTTCACACTCCCCTGCCCCCCAAGTCGGTGCTGAACACTATTGACCTGTATCTTCCTAATGTACAGCTCCAAGTATACTACTTTTGATCACAGAGTAGATTCCAAGCTTGGGCCTGTATCTTATTCATCTTGGCAGTAGTGATGCCGAGTATTTATTGAACACCTACATGGTATATACAAACATCTCTAAGCCTTACAATTCATTCAAATATTTATTGAGGGTCTACCTTGCCTTAGTCATTGCCTGGGCTCTTGGAATACATCAGTGAACATAACAGACAAATATCCCTGTCCTCATGGAGCTCACATGGTGGTGGTAAACAATAAGAAATTATAGAATATATTAGATGTTAAATGCTGGCGGGGGGGAGGGGAGGAGCAAAGTAGAGCAGAATGAGGGTGGGATGGAATGTTAAATAGAGTGGTCACGGTAGGCAGCCAAGCAGATATCTTGGGGAGAGCATTCCAGGCCAAAGGAACAGAGCAAAGACTATAAATCAAGAGTATGCCTGGCAGCTTCAAAAAACAGCAAAGAGGACAGTGTGGCTGGAGGTGGAAAAGGGAAAGAAAGGAAGTCAGAGATAAAATGAGGATGGGGCAAACCTTAAAAGGCCCTGTGGGCCATTATAAGCATTTTGGATTTTACTATAAGGCAAATGGGTAGCCATTACAATATTTTGAGCAGATAAATGACATGATGGGGTTTACATTAGATGGAATTATGTTGGCTATTAGGAATAGATGTAGGTAGGTGAGGGTAGAAGCTGGGAGACCTTGTTAAGAAGTTTTTGAAGATATCCTGGGAAGAGATGATGGTGACGTGGGCCAAGATGTTGGAAGTGGGGGAATCAGAGTGGGTCCGATGTGAGGGTTCAGATAAAGATTGAGTGCCTGCATGGACGGCACTGCTGTAAGTGAAGATTAGGAAAGCTGAGCCTGGAACAGGTGGGTAGAGATCAGGAGTTCAGTTTTAGTGGAGCTTTTGAGGAGGCAGTTGAGTATACAAGTCTAGAATTGGGGAGAAAGATCTGGGCTGGGGATATAAGTTTGTCCCATAGAAGTGGTTGAGATCACCAGAGAAGTACATGTAGCTAGAGAAGAAGACCAAGGACTGAGCCCAGGACACTCCAAAATTAAGCAGACAGAAAAGGAAAAACCAGTAAAGGAAACAGCAAGGGAGTAGCCAGTGAGGTAGGAGGAAAACCGAGTGCAGGTAGTCTGGCAGTCAAGTGAAGAAAAGTATTTTCAGAAGAAGGCAGTGGTCAACTGTATACTGCTGAGAGGTCAAGTAAGGTGAGAACCTTGGAGTTAGTGATGTGGAATCGTTGGTGACCTTGACAAGAGCAGTTTCAGGGACATAGTGGGGGCAAAAGCCTGCAGTGGGTATAAGAAGGAAAGGAAAGGAATTAGAAAGGAGTTCAAAGTCAACTCTTTCAAGGAGGTTTTTTTTTTGTGTGTGTGTGCTTTAAGTGAAAGTTAACAAACCAAGTCAGTCTTTCATACAAAAACTTATATACGCTTTGTTATATACTCCTCGTTGCTCTCTGTAATGAGACAGCACAATCCTTCCCTCCACTCTATTTTCGTATCCATTCAGCCAGCTTCTGACCCCCTCTGCCCTCTCCTCTCTTCTCCAGAGAGGAGCTGCCCCCAACATCTCATGCGTCTACTTGATCCAAGAAGCTCATGCTTCACCAGTATCATTTTCTGTCCTATAGTCCAGTCCAATCCATGTCTGAAGAGTTGGCTTTTGGCATGGTTCCTGTCTTGGGTTAACAGAAGGACCATGACCTCTGGGGTCCTTCTAATCTCAGTCAGACCATTAAATCTGGTCTTCTTATGAGACTTTGAGGTCTTCATCCCACTGCTCTCCTGCTCCCTCAGGGATTCTCTGTTGTGTTCCCTGTCAGGGCAGTCATCGGTTGTAGCTGGGCACCATCTAGTTCTTCTGGTCTCAGGCTGATGTAGTCTCTGGTTTATATGGCCCTTTCTGTCACTTGGGCTCATAATTACCTTGTGTCTTTGGTGTTCTTCATTCTCCTTTGCTCCATGTGGGTTGAGACCAATCAATGCATCTTAGATGGCTGCTTGCTAGTGTTTAAGACCCCAGCTGCCATTCTCCACAGTGGGATGCAGGATGTTTTCTTAATAGATTTTATTATGCCAGTTGACTTAGATGTCCTCTGAAACCATGGTCCCCAAACCCCCGCTCCTGCTATGCTAGCCTTCAAAGTGTTCAGCTTATTCAGGAAATTGCTTTTCGTTTAGTCCAGTTGTGCTGATCTCTCTTGTATTGTGTGTTGTCTTTTCCTTCACCTAAAATAATTCTTATCTGCTATTTTATCTAATTAGTGAAAACCCCTCTCCCTTTCTCCCTTCTCACTCTAATAACCATCAAAGAATGTTCTCTGTTTAAACTATTTTTCGAGCTCTTTTTTTTTTTTTATAATAGTGGTTTCGTACAATATTTGTCCTTTTGCAACTGACTAATCTCATTCAGCATAATGCCTTCCAGATTCCTCCATGTTATGAAATGTTTCACAGATTCATCATTGTTCATTATCGATCCATAGTATTCCATTCTGTGATATACCATAATTTATCCATTCATCCGTTGATGGGCACCTTGGTTGCTTCCATCTTTTTGCTATTGTAAACAGTGCTGCAATGAAACGTGGGTGTGCATATATCTGTTCATGTAAAGGCTCTTATTTCTCTAGGATATTTTCCCAGGAGTGGGATTACTGCATCGTATGGGAGTTCTATTTCTGGCTTTTTAAGGAAGCGCCAGATCGATCTCCAAAGTGGTTGTGCCATTTGACATTCCCAGCAGCAGTGTATTAGTGTTCCAGTAGTGATTCAGTAGATTCAGTAGATTGAGAAGGTAATGATGATGCAGAAAGATGGGAGAAATGCTAGGACAGTATGAGTTGGCGAAGGGCATGAACAGTTCCTCACTACCAGGTGGGAAGGCAGAGTATGTGGATGCAGGTGCTGGTAGGTAGGTAGACGTGGTGAGCGTCTGGAGGTTCTCTTCTGATGGGTGAAAGTTAGGATGGAGAAAAAGGTGCTGGAGGTTTGAGAGGATCAGGAAAGGTGTCAGCAGGACAGTGGGAGAGTGAGTGCCCTGTAGAAGTATAATGTGATTGTCTGGCAGCAGTAAGAACTCATTTGAAGTTCATGGTCATGAATTTAAAGTGAGAACTCACCAGCGAGGTTGTGTGGTTTTCTCGTCATGTTCAGTTGTACGGCTCTGTAGGCTCAGAGTGGGAGAGTGGTGTTTAAGCAGTGTCGTATTTTTGTTAAGCACGAAGGATGGTGTGAGAAGGGGCAGGGGAGATGAGGTGCATGCGTAACAACCTTAGGGAAAAAGGCATTAGCCACACTTTACAGAGAAGAAAACCAAAGCTGAGAGGATTTAAGTCATTTGCTTAAGCAACACAGCCAGATGGTGGTAGAGCTGTGCTTTAAATTTAGGTCCATATTCGTCTATTGTACCTCACTTGTGAGGAGCCCTGTTGACACTGTGGTTAAGCACTCAGCTGCTAACTGGAAGGTCAACGGTTTGAATCCACCAACTGCCCTGAAGGAGAAAAATGTGGCAGTCTGCTTCTGTAAAAATTACAGCCTTGGAAAGAAACCCATGGGGCTATTCTACTCTGTCCTGTGGGGTCACTATGAGTCAGAATTGACTCCATGGCAGTAGGTTTTGGTTTTGGTACCTCACTTTACAGTGCCTGGCTTAGGATTAGAGCTCAGTAAACTACGTTGAATTGGATTGGATTCCTACTGTTTTCTGTTTGGACAGAAGACACCCCTGAATTCCTTCCCTCCCCGTACCTCCTTTGTCTTCCCTTTGTTGTGGCCTCTCCTGACAGACAGTCCCTCTTCTTTGGGTCTCATGTTTCTTTTTCTCTCTCCTGCCTGTCCCATCCCCCTGCCAAGGTCTCCATCTCTCCACCCTGGAGCATCATCCTAGGAGAGGGGAGGAGGTGCTCCAGAATGGCTGAGGAGAAGAAGCTGAAGCTCAGCAATACTGTGTTGCCCTCTGAGTCGATGAAGGTGGTGGCCGAATCCATGGGCATTGCTCAGATTCAGGAGGAGACTTGCCAGCTGCTGACAGATGAGGTCAGCTACCGCATCAAGGAAATTGCACAGGTAACCTAGCCCCTCTGCCCAGCCGTTTATGGAGGATGTTGCCAGTGGTCTCCTTCTTCACCAGGGTCTTGGGCTGATGTCTGCTCTCTCCCTCCCCACCCTCAGGATGCCTTGAAGTTCATGCACATGGGGAAGCGGCAGAAGCTCACCACCAGTGACATTGACTATGCGCTGAAACTAAAGAACGTCGAGGTGATTGGGCTATGAAAGAAAGGGGCAGGAGGACTGAGGTGGGAGCAGGCTGGTGAGACACCATCCCCCCAGACACTGCATTTCTTCCCCATGCTTCCTTCTCATCCCAGTGTCTTTCTCCCGATACAGCCACTTTATGGCTTCCACGCCCAGGAGTTCATTCCTTTCCGTTTTGCCTCTGGTGGAGGCCGGGAGCTTTACTTCTACGAGGAGAAGGAGGTTGATCTGAGCGACATCATCAATACCCCTCTGCCCCGGGTGCCCCTGGACGTCTGCCTCAAAGGTTGGGGGTGGGGAGGGCAGCGTGGCAGGGAGGAGGGAACAGAGAAGCAATGCATATGGGTTTGGGGAAACTCACAAGTGAAAACCTAAGTGTGAGATCCTTGGTGAGATGTACAAAAGGGGAGCAGGAACTAAAATACATTCCTTAGGGTGGAGTGGCTCCCTAGTGTCCATCTAAAAGCAGTTCAACTTTAAGTCTTTCTTCCTTGCAGCTCATTGGTTGAGCATTGAAGGCTGCCAGCCAGCTATACCAGAGAATCCACCCCCAGGTAACCTCTGTGCCCAGAATCCATCCCTCTCTATCTCACTCCCCTTTCTCCTTCCACACTTGTCAGTTCTGCTGTGACTTGCTTTCCCACCAGCTCCCAAAGAGCAGCAGAAGGCTGAGGCCACAGAACCCCTGAAGTCAGCAAAACCAGGCCAGGAGGAAGATGGGCCCTTGAAAGGCAAAGGTCAAGGGGCTGCTCCAGCTGACGGCAAAGGTCAGTAATGCTAGGCTAAACCTCTCCTGACTCTTGCCTCAAAGCCATGTGGTCATTTGTGCAGTGGATGAAGTAAGGACAGAGCGGTGAGATCTCAGGCCAAAGAGCCCTAGAAAGGATCAAGAAGCCTGAGGAAGCCAGGTCTCCCTGGGTTTTCGGGAATGGAGGCTTAAGCTTTGTCTGGTACTGAGGCCTCTTCTGGAGCTCTTCTTCTAACCTGTTTTCCGAATTCACACAGGGAAAGAGAAGAAGGCACCACCCTTGTTGGAAGGGGCCCCTTTGCGACTGAAACCCCGAAGCATCCACGAGTTGTCTGTAGAACAGCAGCTCTACTACAAGGAGATCACCGAAGCCTGTGTGGGTTCGTGTGAGGCCAAGAGAGCGGTGAGAACTCCCACCTTCTTTCCTTAACCCTGAAACTCCTTCTTTTTGAGGCCCCACAAATTCCTCCCACATCCTTGCCCTACCTCACCTACTTCCGTTCCTCCCACAGGAAGCTCTGCAGAGCATTGCTACAGACCCAGGACTCTACCAGATGCTGCCACGATTCAGTACCTTCATCTCAGAGGGGGTGAGCATTTGGGAGGACCAGGATCTAGGATGAGGTTCAGAGGGGTAAGGAGGCAGGCAGCAGGAGCCGTTCATCTGAGGGATCTCGCTGTCCCATCACTTCTCCCTCCCTTAGGTCCGCGTGAACGTGGTACAGAACAACCTGGCCCTGCTCATCTACCTGATGCGCATGGTGAAGGCGCTGATGGATAACCCAACGCTGTATCTAGAAAAATATGTGAGTGGTCCTGCCTGCCCACCTCTCTTCCCAGGATCAGGGTAGTTAGAACCCACTGACCTGCCACTTCTCCCTCAGGTGCATGAGTTGATTCCAGCTGTGATGACCTGCATTGTGAGCAGACAGCTGTGTTTGCGGCCAGATGTGGACAATCACTGGGCCCTCCGGGACTTTGCTGCCCGCCTGGTTGCCCAGATCTGCAAACACTTCAGCACAACCACTAACAACATCCAGTCTCGGATCACTAAGACCTTCACCAAGGTGAGTAAGAACATGGGGTGTAGACTATGCCCACGCAATCAACGAGAGCTTCACTAAAACCAGTGGCGGGCCCGTTTTGGCTGGGGAAAAAGTCACTGAAAACAAGGGCCAGAGGGAAGGGGCCTGGAATTCGGGGTGGGCTAAAGGATTTTAGCCTCATCAGTAATGCCTTAATGATTTGCAGGGAAAGCGTGTTTAGCCTTTTCCACACACCTTGATCTGAATTTATTTTTTCTTCCCCTTACAGAGCTGGGTGGATGAGAAGACTCCATGGACAACTCGTTATGGCTCCATTGCTGGCCTGGCAGAGCTGGGACACGATGTTAGGCCACCAGTGGGAAGAACTAGGGGAGGGGAGGCAGTCATGAGGTTACAGAGGGCTACAACCCCACCTGCCGCCCAACCTGGGAGACAGTGTGGTGACCTGGTGGCTCTGCTTCTCTCTTCTTCCTTTCCAACAGGTGATTAAGACTCTGATTCTGCCACGGCTGCAGCAGGAGGGGGAGCGGATCCGCAGCGTCCTGGACGGCCCCGTGCTGAGCAACATCGACCGGATAGGAGCTGACCATGTGCAGAGCCTCCTTCTGGTAACCACAGCCCCTACCCTATGCCCACTACTCCCAACTTCTTCCCACTGATCCCTCCACACAGACAGGTATAATGGTTAGCAGGCATGTAACGTATTTTATTTAAATACGTATTCCCATCTTTTGTCTCGTGTATTCAGAACACCTGAAGAACGCAGGGTTAAATAAGAAATAAGGGGTCTGAACTCTCAGCCTGTGCCTTTTTCTAGACTACACTGTCCCCAACAGTGCTTCTGTATCACTCTCTGGCCTATTTTGTACAAGACAGACACCCCATGGATCAAAAGTCCCTTTAGATATTGCTTACGAGGATACCTGGTAAATTCTCCATTTATACCAGTTGGTGCCCATGTTTTCTTATGAAGAAAATCCCCCACATTCCTTACACATACTGATATCCCAGCATAGCTTGGCCTCCGAAAGGAACATATGGAAACAATGGGTTTTCCTTTTTCACCCCTTCCCTGTCCCTCTCCTGGAAGTACTAACCCTCCCTCTACCTGGCTTTATTTGCCTTCTGTCTGCAGAAACACTGTGCCCCAGTTCTGGCAAAGCTACGTCCACCGCCTGACAATCAGGATGCCTACCGGGCAGAATTTGGGTCCCTTGGGCCCCTTCTCTGTTCGCATGTGGTGAAGGCTCGGGCCCAGGCTGCTTTGCAGGCTCAGCAGGTCAACAGGACCACTCTGACTATCACTCAGGTCAGTGACAGTGGGCAGGACAAAGGGCAACCAAGTGGAAAAGAGACAGAAGATGAAATCAAGACAAATCAGATGGGACAGAGCTGTGGCTCTCATCAGGATAGGGACTTCCACGTATAAACACATACTCAAGACACGTGCGGTCACTTTTTTAAACCTCAGAACCCTGTGAATTGGAATCTTGGGAGAGTCTAGGCCCCTTTAGTGAGTGATGCCCCAACCCCAGGTCAGAATCACTGAGGAAGTGAAGGGCCCAGGTTTTTCATTCTAGGCCTTTTTCTTATTTTTTCATGTATTCATCTATGCAACAAGCATTCATTGAGGTTGCACTGTGTGTTGGGCATTGTGGGAATAAAGAATGAGCCAGATGAATATTATTTTTTTCAAAGATTAAGTCTTTATGAGAGGAGACAGATATTAAATATTAATTACACAGAGAACAATATAACTACCATTGTGGTAGGCGTTATTCTTCTTTTTCTTGAATGTTGACGTTTTCTTTTTGCTTCTTTCCCTACAGCCCCGGCCCACGCTGACCCTCTCCCAGGCCCCTCAGCCTGGCCCTCGGACCTCTGGCTTGCTAAAAGTCCCTGGCTCCATCGCACTGCCTGTCCAGACACTGGTGTCTGCTCGAGCTGCTGCCCCTCCTCAGCCTTCCCCTCCTCCAACCAAGTTTATTGTAATGTCCTCCTCCTCTAGTGCCTCATCTACCCAACAGGTATGTGAAACCATGTGGAAAGGGAACGGTGAGGGGCCCGGGTTCCCTCAGCATCCTGTGGAGGCCCCAAAGTAGAACCCACTCACTCTGGGTCCAAAAACAAGAGATGGAAGGGACACTTCCCAGGGTCTTGTGGGGCTAAGCTGCTCAGCCTGGGCAAGACTCTTGAGCTACCCACTCCCACCCCTGGCCTCTGGAAGTAGGTCCTCCTGTGGGGAAGGCTCAAGGCAATTGACACTCTTTTCTTCTCCCAGGTCCTGTCCCTCAGCACCTCAGCGCCTGGCTCGGGCTCTACTACTACCTCTCCTGTCACCACCACCGTCCCCAGTGTGCAGCCCATTGTCAAGCTGGTCTCCACAGCCACAACTGCACCCCCCAGCACTGCTCCCTCTGGTCCTGGCAGTGTCCAGAAGTACATAGTGGTTTCTCTTCCCCCAACAGGGGAGGGCAAAGGAGGCCCCACCTCCCATCCTTCTCCAGTTCCTCCTGCTTCATCATCTCCCTCCCCACTTGGGGGCAGTGCCCTCTGTGGGGGAAAGCAGGAAGCTGGGGATAGCCCCCCTCCAGCCCCAGGGACTCCAAAAGCTAATGGCTCCCAGCCCCCTGGATCTGGCTCCCCTCAGCCTGCTCCTTGATGCTGTCACACACCTGCTGACCATCTTCTCTCCCGCTGGTTTATACACAAACACACATACACGTTGGGGGGAAGGAAGTAGTAAGTCTACTTCTCCCACGTAATTTTCTTTTTAGATATTGTACAGTTAGTTCCTCAGAATAAAAGTTTGATTTGTAAGTTCTGATCCACCTCAGTCTTCCTGTGTCAGATATCATGTAAGGGTTAAGCCTGTCAAGCCCTCCCGGCTTCCTGGTCCCAGGACTTCCATCCCAGACACGCGGGCCAGAAGGCTGGAAAAGCAGACATCATCATTTTCCTGTTGACAGTGTCCTCATTTGGGGACACTCAGATCCGAATGACATAGGCATCGCTGTGGCTTAGGTGTCGCACCCACTTGTGGGGGTTGGCGTTGCCGCAGGGTCTGAATGCAAGCCTGAGGAAGCGAACCTGGAGGCCGGAGCATGTGTGCCGGGGAAGTTCAAAGGAGAGGCTTGCAGGGCCCAGCCCTAGTGGAGGGGCTGAGGTGGAGGGCCCATGGCCAGCAGGCCCAGAGAGGCTGGGGACATCCATCTGTGAGGAACAGGGGTGGGAAGAGGGGTGCTGAAGGGTTGGAGAGGAAAGAGGGCAAGGACCCCAAGAGGCCAGATAGGAACAGTGCCATTAGGAGGGATATGCCAGGGGCTGAAAATGAAGGTTCTTTGGGGGGAGGGCGTTCAGAGAATCAACAACTGATACCTGGAAAAGGCCTGACAGCTGAGAGCCTCCTTGTACCCGAGGTAGGTCCCAGTGAAGGGCTCCTTCCCCCAGCTCTGCCTTCTGATCTGGGCTGCTCAGCTCCTGAGAGAGGCTGGTGAGGAAAGGTGCTGAGCTCAGCCCCCACCTTCCTGGGGGGTGAGCCAGTTGTACTTCAAAGCTCATGCTCTCTACTCCCCCTGTTCTTCAGGGAAGCAGGGGAAACCACCCACACGCACACTAACCTGACCACCCCTCGTGGCAGGGGAAGGTACAGCCTGATGTTGAGAGCTTGGCTGCAAAGAAGAAATGAACCAAGTCAGCCCCAGAAAGGTACAGTCACTTGTCCCCATCGTTCTTTAATGTCACAACCGGAGTACAACACAGGTGCTACCATCCCCTTCCCAAACTAGGGGACTCTATATTAAAAGGGATTCTGAGGCTGATGGGTGCATATGAAAAGGCAGGAGATATTTTGACCCTGTGTCCTATTCACATAGCTGAACTAGGCCTGGCCAGACCCAACTCTTACCTCTTTGGAGGTAGATCACATCGTAACTTCAGATAAACCTGGAGCCTGGATGAAAGGGTAAAACACCTTTACCAAGAACATGTCCTACTGGCATCTCACCATTCCCCACCCAGACCTCCATGCATGGCTGTGTAATTGTGCCCCAGGGAGAGAGAAGGTGCTGAAATCCAGCCCAACTCCAGCAGCCAAGCCTCTCATGGGGCTGAGTCCACATGGAGGGAAGTGTGCCTTTTTCTAATTCTCAATCTATTATCACTACCACTGCCACTCCTCCACAGCAAGTCCTGGGAACACATATGTATCGGCTTGGGTTCCAGAGAAGTTCTACAACAGGGAATGATCTCACCTGCCTGAACCTCGGTCCCACTGCACAGAGGGAAAGAGCCGGAAAGGGAGAGGGGAGGGGAGGTCATCTGAGAGTTGGTACCGCATTACAGTCAGCTGAAACCAGAGAGAAGCAGAGGTTGGTTCAGTCTCCTCACACCTGAACTGCCTCCTTTTCCGACAGTAGACAGACTATACTGGGCCACCCCTATCCTGACCTCTCCTTGAGGTGGCTGCAAGCGGAGGATTCGATGAGACTCAAACTCGTCCAGATGCACAGAGCTGTGAAATGAGACCTCATCAACCCGAATTCCTGGCCCATAACCTGCAAAGAGAGAAAGACCCCTCTCTTAAGCCATACTTTGAGAAGGAAGAGCAGGGAGAGGGGGAGGATGTCTTTAATACACTTAAATGCCCTTGCCCTATTCTAAGATGATCCAGTTTTCTCTATGAAATCTTGGCAATGCCTACACCTAGGAGGGAGCCCTGGTGGCACGGTGGTTAAGAGCTCGGCTGCTAACTAAAAGGTCAGCAGTTCGAATCCACCAGCCGCTCCTCGGAAACCCCATGGGACAGTTCTACTCTGTCCTATAGGTTCACTATGAGTCTGAATCGACCCAACGGCAACAAAAAAAATTTTTTTTAAATAGCTGTGAGAGAAAGGCTTTCTCCTTACCTCTCAGTTCTGACTTCCCCACACAAAATTCCTCTGTCAAACCAATGCGCATCTCTGTTAGAAAAAAAGTCAGAAAACTTAACAACGCCATACGTACCACCAAGAAGCCTGTCCCTACCCAACCCTGGGGCCAGCCTGTGGCCTTCTCACCAGAGCCGCTGGGCAGAAAGCTCTTGAGTCGGATCTCTCCCTGCACATCCACCTTCAATAGTGAGCCCTGAGAATGACAGGGAAGTTAATACCCAGAATTTTGTCCACCCCAGCGTGTTTCCCATATACCATCTGTCCTCAGCTCCAGGGCTAGGGATCCAAACTTACATTAGATGCTATCAGTACAGACAATCTCTCGACCACATCCAAAAAAACTTCATTCTTTTGATTCTGAGGAAGAGAGGGGATTTGGGTGGTTGGAGGCCGAATGGCCTGTATTCTAAAACGGGTAGGCTGAAAGGATCGCATAGTTGAGGCTAGGGCCCTGGGGTGGGGACATGGGGGTGAGGGAAGGAATACTCAGCTCTAGGGGTAGTGGAAAGAAACACCTGGATCTTTGACTCTGGAGTCCAGAAAAAAACTGGGAGAGTCTGCCACTGTCAATTCTTTCCTCACCTGGTCAGAGTGACTGGAGAGGATGGGGCGGCTGGCTGCGCTGCTGGGGGCCACTTTGCTCTGTTGTGTCTCAGCCCCGAACTGTAAAACACCCAAAGCAATCAATCCTTCTCGGTTACTCCTAGCCAACCCTCCTTCTCTTTCCTCATTTTTTATACCCCCTCCACTGACCAAGCCAACACTGCTGAGGTCAAAGAGGCTGAAGGGCTTGCTGACCACAGCTTCCGTCTGGATGAAGTTCCTCAGCATCTCCATGGATGTGGTCTGTACGTAGCCATAGTCCTATTGGTGATGGAAGGAGGATCTTTGGGTGGTCAGTAGGGAGAAGGGGTGAAAAGGAGCAGGAGTACTTAGCTTCCCAACAATAGGATCCCACGTAGAGGAGTGGATATGTCAGGGGAACAGGGACAAATGAGGGATATCCTTGAGCTTACCAACACTTCATCCAGTAGTTCATAGACAAGAGCTACATTGCGGGAGATGGTCCCCTCGCTCAGGGAGCCACAGTAATCACCCAGGAGGGTGGCTAACCTGAGGCAAAAGAAAGAGGTGTGTATATTCTCCTTCTCTCAGATCCCCACTCCCAGATGCCCAGCCCAGCCCTCCTCACCGGGAGAGCAGCTCTAGGAGGCTGAAGGGAGAAATGTTTTCTGAAGTCGTGGCCACCAAATAGAGGCCGCTGTGTCTGATATGAATAAAATGACGGCCATCGTGGTGCTGAGAGGCAGAGGCAGGAAAAGAGCTAGTGGTTAAGACCTAAGTTCACATCCTAGCTTCCTTAATAGCAGTGCAATTTCAGGTGAACTTGAAACCACCCTAAGTCCCAGCATCCTAAGATGCAAACGGGGTTAATAAAGAGTGCCTACCCCAGAGTTCTGAGAATTGAGGGACAAGGAACTGTGCGTGGTATATTGTTAGCACCTAATGAACTTTGATTAATATTATTTGGGAGAATGTTCTCACCAAATGGAGGCTCTCAGGGAACAGCCCCGGGGACTAGGAGGCGCCCACCTGTCCCCGCCATCTCCTACCCCCCCATTGCGGGGTGGTTACCATGACAACCGGGGACTCGTCTCCGGGCAGTCCCGTCAGCTTCCGGTAGAAGAGCTCGGCCACATCCCGGCCACCACTGTCCCCGCGGACTGACCGGGTGGAAGGACAGTTAAGAAGCTGGCGATACACCCTGTCTCTGGGGCACCACTCCCACCAAGTCCCTCCACCCCCGCCCCGCATGTCAAGGATACAGTCTTTGTAGATGAGCGGGTCCCCCTTCGAGGACAGAATGAAGAACTGGGAAATCATGGTCGTTCTGGAGAGGAGACAAGACTGCGAAACCTCGGCCTGCCCCGCCCTGCGGCTCTGGAACAAAAGGACGCGCGTGGGCTGGGCCTTTAAGAGCGACTCTCCTCCGGCCCCGCCGGCTGGGACCGCGGGAAACCGGGCGCCCGCCCCGCCTCGCCCGGACTTCTCCACCCGACCCCCCGCCTCCTCCGTGCCACTCTGCCCAGGCTAGGCCGGTGATTGGCCCAAGCGGGGGGCGGCTGGGGCCTGCCGCGAGTGGGAAGGGCGACAGGCCTTCCTTTCCAATTGGCCCGCACGGAGTGGCGCCGCTCACGTGGGGGGCTACGTTTCGCGCCAATTTCAGTTGCTCGAGCGCAGTCAGCCGCGCGGACGTTTTTTGCTATTCGCGGCGCGAGTCTCCTCGGCCCGCCAACTGCTGCCGCGCGCCCCTTGGCAGGGATGGCACTTAAGGACTACGCGCTCGAGAAAGGTAAGGGTCTGCAAGCCCGGGAGGGGCGTTCTGCACGGGAAGCCTCCAGGCCAACAGCTGGTGATGTAGGCTGGGAACGTGGAGGGCCGGGGTCGGCGGGCTCTGGGGCGTGTGAGGCCAGGGGTACGGTCGGGAGACGGCGAGGCTGAGGCAGACGGTCTGGGAGGCGCACAGGAGCACCGGGGTCGAAGGAAGACAGATAACCCTGTCCAGGAAAGCTCGGGGTCCTGGTGGGGGTAAGGGGCGGAGAGCCCGGCTGGAGGCTCCACAGGGAAGGTCACGCCCAGACGGGACCGAGACCTCAGGTGACCCTGTTTGAGGGGCTTTTCGGCCTTAGGGATGGGGACCCCCGGTTCGCTTCCCGCCCCGCTTTGGGCACTCTCGAATTCCCGCGTCCTACGGGAGGCGCGCCGAAGCCCCAGGGGCGGGAAGGCCAGAGCCGCTGCGCGCCCGGATTGGCTGTCGTGGGCCAACCTCGCAGCGGAAATGAAGACAGGGCGGAAGTTGCGCGACTGGCTGGAGGGAGCGTCGTGTGTAAACAGTGTTCTTCCGCGCGGTAGCCTCGGAGGGAGCGACCTGGGGTGGGGCGTGCCTGGAATTGGGGAATTTCGCGGGAGGCAGAGAGAAGAGGCAGTGGTGTGGAACGGCGTGGCCCTTGGCGTGCTGGCCAATCGCCGACGGGCTCCCGCCTCGGGCGGAGGAATCCCGGGATGTGAGGCGGCTGGATTCGGGGCCCATGTGCTTCTTTGTTTACTAAGAGCGGAAGCAGTGGCGGGGAGAGGGAGTGGGCTGGGAGACGGGCCTAGTGGCAAGAGATCCCGAGGAGAACAGCAATTTATGAGACCGAGAGAAGAAAGGAAATCATATGGGTGGAAGAAAAGCTGAGCACCGACAGGCCTGTGTTGCGAGTGTGGGAGGCCACTGGGGAAAGGTACTGGGAGTTTTAATTACGGCAGAGACTGGAATTTCCCTGCGAGGAGGGTGTCGGGTAATACTCTTAGCTGCCAGGACCACTTAGTCTTTTTTGGTTAAAAACAGACTTGTGAAAAGGAGTTTTGCCCGGTTTGGGGAGTTTTGTAGAGTTATTTAGGTACTTGTCTAATTAGCGCACAGATTGTTTTAAATGAAAGCGGGTTTCTTAGATTTCCATCAAAGGGATTTTTAGTTAGGTATCTGAAAGAAGGGGTTTTTCTCACGATTTTACATTTATTTTGTAGAAAAGGCTAAGAAGTTCCTACAAGAGTTTTACCACGACGAGGAATCTGGCAAGAAGCTGTTTAAGTATGGGAACCAGTTGGTAAGTTTTAAGATTAGATGGAGGGAATGGGGTAGTTGCTTAAGGGGCTCTAAAAGGTGGCCTGGCTTGTTTCAGCAAGTAAATCTGTCTGTAAATGACACGTTTAGCATGGCACTTAATGCACGATGAGTGTAAAAGTACACTCGTAATAATAGTAATAATAATAAAATAATACTAAAATGTCTTAGGAGGTGGGAGGCTGTCTTTGGGGGCAGAGGAGTGAGTATTGCTGTCTCACATCGTTCTTTCTCCCTGTACATGCCCCGAGACTGCTGAGCTCACAGTGATGGCTTTTCATATGTGAACATTGGTGAACAAGGTGAACTTGGCTCTGAAGTGTTGCTGTCTCTTCCCCACCCCAGGTTCAGCTGGCTCATCGGGAACAAGTGGCACTGTATGTGGACCTGGATGATATAGCGGAGGATGACCCTGAGTTGGTGGACTCGATTTGTGAGAACGCTAAGCGTTATGCGAGGCTTTTTGCTGATGCCGTACAAGAGCTGCTGCCTCAGTACAAGGAGAGGGAGGTGAGTGGTTGGAGGAAAAGGCAGGCCAGTGGACTTAGGTCTTTGCTGAGAAGCTTCTCAGGTATTTTTGAACTGGCAGGAAAGTGATGGCGGTGACTTCTGTTTGGGGCCCTTTATGCTGCCTTCCTTCTCTGTCCTGCTGCTCATTTTCCTTGTTTTTGTCGGTCCTCCTGTAGGTGGTAAATAAAGATGTCTTGGATGTTTACATTGAGCATCGGCTGATGATGGAACAGCGGGGCCGGGACCCTGCAGCTGCCCGCAGCCCCCAGAACCAGTATCCTCCTGAACTCATGCGCAGATTGTGAGTGGCCTCTGGGGAAGAATGTGGCAATTTGTTTAGTAGAACCCTGCTAATAACCATTTTCTCCTTTTAGTGAGTTGTACTTCCAGGGCCCAAGCAGCAGCAAGCCTCGTGTGATCCGGGAAGTACGGGCTGACTCGGTGGGGAAGTTGGTAACTGTGCGTGGGATCGTTACTCGTGTCTCTGAAGTCAAACCCAGGATGGTGGTGGCCACCTACACTTGTGATCAGTGCGGGGCAGAGACCTACCAGCCGGTAAGCATGGAGCGTGGAACACGAAGGCGGTTAATTCTGTTAGTGGTTTTTGTAAGAACTATATTTGTTCACTGATGTTTGTTATTTTTTATTTATTACGACACACTTGTGTGCTTAGTTTTCATTCTTATTGGGATATGTAGTGGTTTTGCCATTTGTTTGGTTATATTGGTGTCTGTCGCTGTTGATCCAGAAGGGTTAAAAATGTTCTAGACAGTTCCATGATGAGTCAGGTGACTGACGGTAAAGGGGTTTTTATGTTTGATTGTTTTTATTGTTTCTTTTCTCACACCCTAGATTCAGTCTCCAACTTTCATGCCTCTGATCATGTGCCCAAGCCAAGAGTGCCAAACCAACCGCTCCGGAGGGCGGCTGTATCTGCAGACACGTGGCTCCAAATTCATCAAATTCCAAGAGATGAAGATGCAGGAGCATGTGAGTTTGGTGTATGTGCCCTGGGTGGGTGTAAAGGGGTCTGCTCAAACCCTGTGGTTACTTGCGGAGTGGGAGAAAGAATGAAAGCAGAAAGAGCTGAGGCAAGAGAAGTCACCTAGAGCAGAAAAGAAATTTAACCTCAGCTGAAACTTTCTGATTGGGTGAGGAAAAGGTAAAGGGGGTCTCTGTTTTGCTCCTCCTAGGGGCTTGTCTGGAGCTGCCTAGGCTGAGAAGCAGAAGAATGGGATGTCTAGGGAGGTGAGGTTTGATCCCGTGGGCTTACATTCTTTTCTTTTTATATGCTCTTCTCTCCCTTAGAGTGACCAAGTTCCTGTGGGAAATATCCCCCGAAGCATCACAGTGTTGGTTGAAGGAGAGAACACAAGGATTGCCCAGCCTGGAGACCACATCAGTGTCACTGGTATATTTCTGCCAATCCTGCGTACTGGGTTCCGACAGGTGGTACAGGTAAGAAAGGGTGTTTCACATGAGGAAATATTTCTTTTTCTCTTCCTCTCACTCATTGTCTTCACCTCTAGCCCCGAGGAAAATTACTAACAGCAAAATACCAAACAAAATATATAAAGGGCTTTGTTGGAAATCATTAGGGGATCAGGTGAGTGGGCCAGGTAAAGGGGTTTCATCCATACCCAGCATTTTCTTGCCATAGGGCTTACTCTCAGAGACTTACCTGGAAGCCCATCGGGTTGTGAAGATGAATAAGAGTGAGGATGGTGAGGCCGGGGCTGGAGAGCTAAGCAGGGAGGAGCTGAGGCAGATTGCAGGTGAGGGGCAGGGGGAAAATTAGAATTCGGGTTTTTTCTGAGCTCCTTTTTTTTCTCTGGTGAGTAATTTTAACTCTCTTATAGAAGAGGACTTCTATGAAAAGTTGGCAGCCTCCATCGCCCCAGAGATATATGGACATGAAGATGTGAAGAAGGCACTTTTGCTCCTGCTGGTGGGAGGTGTAGACCAGTCCCCTCGAGGCATGAAGATCAGAGGTAAAAATGAGTGGGAGAGAGGTTTGAGGTGAATGAAGCCATTTGGGAGAAAAAGAATGAGAGACCGCAGAATAAGGGAATTGGCATCTTGGCTCATGGGCACAGGGAGGGCTTGGAAGAAATTATATTGGGCATGGGGGTATGGTAGACTTCAAAAGTGTATTTCTGTTGTTGGACAACTTGCTTTGGGAAAATAGTCACTTGGGGTCTTCCTTCCATCCCTCCAGGCAACATCAACATCTGCCTGATGGGGGATCCTGGTGTGGCCAAGTCTCAGCTCCTGTCTTATATTGATCGCCTGGCACCCCGCAGTGAGTAATCTGACCCAGGGAGAGGCACACATAGAACCACAGTTGTGTTCATTCCTTGGGGGATTGGGAGGCAGGAGTGGGTGGGAATAGCAGGTCCTGAGGAGGTTTAGTGGCAGGGGAGAGGAGATGTTGCCAGTGCGGGAACTCCCAAAGGTCTCCAGCTGCCTCGGGTAGTTGTGCGTTGGGCAGATAGAGCAGTTCCAGTGCAGACCTTTTAGGTCCTTTGCCCTGTTCTTTATTCCCTTCCTTGCTTTTCCCTTTGGCTAAACATGCCTGCTTGTTTCCTCTTCCTGACCCTGCCATTCAGGCCAGTACACAACAGGTCGGGGCTCCTCTGGAGTAGGGCTTACAGCAGCTGTGCTGAGAGACTCTGTCACTGGAGAGCTGACCTTGGAAGGCGGGGCCCTCGTGCTGGCTGACCAGGGTGTGTGCTGCATCGATGAGTTTGACAAGATGGCCGAGGCTGACCGCACAGCCATCCATGAGGTTATGGAGCAGCAAACGATATCCATTGCCAAGGCGGGCATTCTCACCACTCTCAACGCACGCTGTTCCATCTTAGCTGCCGCCAATCCTGCTTATGGGCGCTATAACCCTCGCCGTAGCTTGGAGCAAAACATACAGCTTCCTGCTGCACTCCTCTCCCGATTTGACCTCCTCTGGCTAATCCAGGACCGGCCTGACCGAGACAATGATCTACGGTGAATGAAGCTGAACATCCCTTAGTAGTACTCTGTAGGGAGGGAAGTGAAATCAGAAAACCTTTCAAAGTCTCTGCTCATGGAAACTCCAGTCTTCCCCTCTTACAGCAGGAGGCCAGTCATTAGTTCTTAAGAAATGGTGGGTCATGGCTGAAATGCTTATTATTGAGGTTTTTCTGGAAACGTCCTTGCCACACTGGAGGAATATTTAAGAGTTAGGGTACAGGGTACGTAGTGCCAGAGAGAGTTATTACTTCTCTCTACCCTTCCCAGGTTGGCCCAGCACATCACCTATGTGCACCAGCACAGCCGGCAGCCCCCAGCACAGTTTGAACCTTTGGATATGAAGCTTATGAGGTAGGAGACATGGGTAAGGACTGGTGTATTTCATTCAGGTTACTGGAGTGTGTGTATGTGTGTCTCCTGAAAAGCTTTCTGTCTAAATGTGTACTTCAAACTCTGCCCCCCATTCTAACATGTCTTAGATAACAGTGAGGAAACACTGGATTGGTCTCTAGGTCCACTCCTGAGTCTGGTCGTACTGTGTCTGATCCTTCAAATGAAAAAGGGGTGTCAGAATTCTGCCTTTAACACCACCACTGCCCTGTCTCGGGTGAAGCAGGTACAGTTTTTAGACAAAGCTGGATTCTGCTTTGTGGGTATTTTACCTCACTTTTTGCTTGATGGTATGAGGGCCGCCAGTGAACTTGGGTTTTTCCTTCTTCTTAATCCAATATCTAATATTCTCCGAGTAAAAGAATTATGTTTTCGCTCAGCCATGTCATATGTCCAGAGGCACATGCGATAGGTAGATTTGTCTTGTTCATACAAAGGCCATTTTCCTGAGAAGTTGAAGATAATTTGAAATTTACCGGGGCTTGTACTGTTTGGAAGCCCTGGTGGCACAGTGGTTAAGAGCTACAGCAGGTAACCAAAAGGTTGGCAGTTCACATCCACCAGGCGCTCCTCGGAAACCCTGTGGGGCAGTTCTACTCTGCCCTATAGGATCGCTATGAGTTGGAATCGAGTCGATGGCAGTGGGTTTTTTGGTTTTATACTGTTTGAAAGGAGCCCAGGTGGTACGGTGGTTAAGAGCTTGTCTGCTAACCAAAAGCTCGGCAGTTCAAACCCGCTAACTACTCCACAGGAAAAAGATGTGGTGATCTTCTGTAAAGATTACAGCCTTGGAAACCCTGTGGGGCAGTTACACTCTTCTGTAGGGTCACTGTGAGTCGGAATTAACTTGATGGCAGCAGGTTATACTGTTTGAAGAAATCCATCAGTAATATTCAAGTCAAGTGAATAATCATTCGCTTATTTGCCCCGTCAAGAGTTTTCTTAAATGGGGACCCCTCATGCAGAAAAAACAAATCCACGTGTTTACTCCACTCCGTCTCCCTTTTTTGCTTTCCCATGATCTCTCTTCCCACAGACGTTACGTAGCTATGTGTCGGGAGAAGCAGCCCACAGTGCCGGAGTCTCTGGCTGACTATATCACAGCCGCATATGTGGAGATGAGGCGAGAGGCTTGGGCTAGTAAGGATGCCACCTATACTTCGGCCCGGACCCTGCTGGCTATTCTGCGGCTTTCTACAGCTCTGGTGAGTGTCTGGTCCCTTTGCTGGAGAGTGGTCTTCACATTGGCAACCCACCTTAACCCTGTTCTCTCCCACTTGCCTCCTCCCTCCCACTCAGGCCCTGCCGGGGCTAAAGTGCTGACAGTGCAGATAGTGGTCCTCTCCGTGCTACCGCACTGTGGGTACTTGCTGCTCCGGTAGGGCATGCACGGCGTCCACAGAGGGAAAGGCAGCCTCCCTGCTTCTCTGGGCCTACAGAGGGTGTGGCTGGGGCTCATGTCACTCCCCGTCCCAGATCCGCTACTGTAAATCTTCATTGGCATCCTCCCATCTTGGACCTTAGTCCTGGGGGCTCCAAAGTGCTGTTCGTGCAGGTAGTGTGATTACCTGACCTACTGCTGAGCTAGCACTTCCCGAGCCCCTGGGACACAACCTCTCCGCCAGCCGCCTTCTTGGCAAAGCTCCCCAAGCTCCATCTGTCATGGTGGGGAGCCCAGTGGAGTTCAGAAGGGTCTGGTCTCCCTCACAGGACAGCTGAACACCGGGACTGGCCAGTGTTGAGAGGCGGAGACTTGGGCAATTGCTGGACGCTGCCCTGGGCATTGCACTTGTCTCGGTCTGACAGTGCCGGCCCAACACTGCAGATGTTTGGGGGTGGTATGGGGAGGGGAGTCTCTACTCTCGTGAGTAAGCGACTTGGGTTGCCCACATTTTCTTAAGGCTGGAACAAGGGTGTTCCCTGACTTTGCTCCATTACCCTCCTCTTGTTCCCATTTCTACCCTACCTTCCTCTTAGGCACGACTGCGAATGGTAGACACTGTGGAGAAGGAAGATGTGAATGAAGCCATAAGGCTAATGGAGATGTCAAAGGACTCGCTTCTAGGCGACAAGGGGCAAACAACTAGGTGAGCAGTCCAGTGAAGGATGAAATCAAGTCAGCTTGCCTTTCTTGAGCAGGCTTATCACTGAGGCTTCTGTATCCACATGTGTATGAGGCTGGCCTCAGAATTCTAACACTGACCACTGTTGATGTTGGGTGTTCTTATCTATATCCAACCTTAAACACCCACCTTGTTTTCCTTTAGGACCCAGAGACCAACAGATGTGATCTTTGCCACTATCCGTGAGTTGGCCTCAGATGGCAGAAGCATCCGGTTTTCTGAGGCAGAGCAGCGCTGCATATCCCGAGGCTTCACACCTGCACAATTCCAGGCGGCGCTAGATGAGTATGAGGAGTTAAACGTCTGGCAGGTCAACACTGCCCGGACACGGATCACTTTCGTGTGATTCCAACCTTCTTGAGACATTGGGGTCTACTCTGCATACCATGCTAGCCTCCTCCTCTAAAAGGCTGAATGATGCCCTTGAGGGGAAAGGAGAAGTAGCCCCTTTCTCCAGTGCTGTACTTGGTTGGTTTTACTCCTTTTGCTAATAAAAATTGTTTACAGATCACCACCTCCTAACTTGGGCCCACTTTCTGTTAAAACAAGGTTTTGTGGGCTTTCTGGATTCATACCATGTATCTTATGCTGCTGCTTTTCCACTCATTCAGTAAAACTACTAAGTACCTATCCTGCATGCCAGGCACTGACGGAGACACTGAGGATGCAGCCAGGAAGTCCCTGCTATACAAAGATGACATGCGGGCTGGATCGCTCCACTTTTTGAGCTCTCCCGCCTGTTTTAACTCCGTTCTCACTCACTGAGCCTTTTTCTATGTGCCAATCACTCTTACCAGGCTCTAGGGAACAGAGCCAGCCTGAAACACAAAGGCAACCTTTCCCCTTTTCCATCTCTTTAATAGTTTTTTCCATCTCTTTAATAGTTCCATCAGACATGTTTTTATTCCCAGTCTCCAGCTCCTACTCCAGGCCCTTTTTAGGGGGTGCTGAGATTAAGGGGACTAGAAGGTGGCACGTGGAAATGTGATGCCTGGTACCAGTCAATTCCAACTCATAGCAACCCTACAGAATATGGTAGAACTGTCCTATAGGGTTTCCAAGGAACAGCTGGTGTATTTGAACTGCCAACCTTTTGGTTAGCAGCCAAGCTGTTAACCACTGCGCCGGTCTTTCAGAACACTTCCTTACCTCCAAATTATGGGTAATAATACTTCAGCCTCAGAGTGAGCTCATATGGGTAAGCACATGTATCAGTACAGAAAGCATTCAATATGTCAGCAATAATTGGGAAACCCCCTCTTTGCACTTCACAATGTCCACAAGGACCCAGGCTGAGTTGTCCCTAATAAGAGTTAAAATGTGCTTAATAACATATCTGCCCCTCTTCTGTGAAAAACAGTGGATTAAAGAAATTAATTTAGCTTGGAAAATTAGTCCTTTATCACATTTATAGGGTTGGCCTATGTACGTTGATGTCATAGGGTGACTTAAAAGAATATCGGTTAGGTGGAAGCAGGCAGTCTTTGGCTCGATATAAATGTCCACCTGACCGAGCATGGGTCACTTCAAGTGGCAGTGAACTCCCGTCACTGAAGGTTGTCAAGAGCTGATGATTAAAAGGGATTTGTGCCTCTGTAAGCAAGGCTGGAATGAAGAGCCTTGTTTAAGATCTAAGCTGAGAAACCTGTGTGGTGCCTAACAGAGAGGACACAGCCACTGGAATGGGTGCTGAGGGGCTGCTCCCTTTTTATTAATGACACAGAGGTTTCTTGAAAGGGAGTGTAGCTCCCCTCCCCTTTGGGACAGTTGCCTGACCCCTGTGCAGCATCCTTCAAGTACTGGCTCATCAGAAGAAGAGCCCCCGCATTCGCCTGCCGATGCCTTGTCGATCGTAGAGGACATTGAACTTGTTCACAAACTGGTTCATGGTGTTACATGTTTTGGTGATGGTGCCAAGGTAGGCCATGAGCCCCACGTCATTGCATTGCTGGGAGGGAACAGAAAGAACCAGTTCCCCAGGGGATCCTTTACCGTATGCTCAGGGAACACCCGAATCCCATGTCCTGCATGCAAAACCAGCTTGAGCCCCACCTCCCCATCCTGGGCTTCACACTCACGTCATAAAAGTCTGTCTTGAACTTATCTGTGCTGAGTACAGGGAGGCAGTGGCAGAGAGCATAGGCCTCTCTCAGGATCTCATGGTTAAAGGGGACCTCTCCTAAAGGCACAAAAGCAGACTGCATTAGTATGGAGGCTGTTGGTACCTCAGGAAGTAGAGGAAAGATGGTACGAGTGCCAGGGAGGCACTTGTCCCACCTGCTTCAGAGGCCTTGACGTACTCCAAGATGAGCTTGACACGGCTGTGCAGCATCTTGATGGCGCTGTGCTGTGCTATCAGGTGTTCTGCCACTGCAGGGACAGGGACAGGTGAAGGGGGAGAAGACACGTGGCCTCCCTTCTACCCCCGCTTGCAAGGAAGCTCCGCCAGTCTCCGTTACCAGTGGAGTTCTCTCCGCTGCCTGTGGCTGTCATTCTGGCCACGTGGTCTACACCGATGCGTTCAGCTTCCTCTGTGGCCAGGGTGTAGGTCAGCTCGGCAAACAGCATTGTGGCCTACAGAGCAGAGTACCCCACAGAGGGTCAAAAGCAGGAAACAGGCCAAGAGCAGGATCTGAGGGTTGAAGGGTAGGGTATTACCTCTCCATTGATTATATCAATGACAGATTCAAAGACGCTGACAGGAAGCTGTAAAGAAGAGATGGAGAACAGTTCTAACATCAAATGTGCCAAGAACTGGACAGGGCTGTTTCACACATTTTCTCATTTAATACCCCCAAGAACCCAGTGAAGTAGAGACCATCCCTTTTACGTATGAGGAAAATGCAGCTTAGGTGTAAAATGATTAGACAAAGTCACAGAGCTGCAGAACAGAGGTTCAACTCTGGCATTCCCCAACACAGAAGTAATGTCATCCAGTAAAAGATAACAGAAAAAGGCTAGAAGAAACAGTAACAGAGAGGCATGGTTAAAACGGCATGGGGTCAGTATTACTCACATCTGTGTGCTTGGTCATAGGGTTCAACTTAAGAAAGAGGGGACTCTCGATTATCTCACACACCTAGAACAGGAGGAAGAAGGACAAGAAAGTCAATGCCTTCTCTCTCCTCTTTCCCTCATCCTCTAGCCTCTGCCCCAGCATGCACATGTGTGAGCATGTATACCTGCTTATGGACGTGGATGTCGGAGGGGTCAGGCGGCCCCCCTGTGGTATACCAGCCGAGAAACTCCAGCTCCTTGAATACCTGTTTAACTGGAGAGGAAGGGGCCAAAGCACATAGTATTCCTTTAAACCATCCTTCCTCACTTTGAAGCTCCTGGTGTACTTTCATCATCTGTAACCCATCTCCCTCAAATCCTGGCTTGTTTTAGAATAATTACTCCCTCTATCTATAGGGTCGCTATGAGTCGGAATCAAGTCGGCACTGGGTTTGGTTTTTGGTTTTATCCTGTCTTCTCTCATCCTTTACTTTTTTGTGGGGGAGGGTCTGGACCTGAATGTGTTCTTTTTCTGAGATCTTTTCAGCTACTCTCATCTTACTTTCCCTGTTCTCATCCCATTCTCCTGTTTATTTCTTCCCAATCCTATCTATTTCTCCCCGCCCCCCCTCCCCACCACCCTTTGCTTTTACTCCCATGCCTCTCCCCCACTTCTATTCCCCTCTCACACTGCTCCTCCTTGGTGTAATAATATTCCTTGTCAATGATAATCTTCTCTTCCACGGTGTGAGACAGCAGTTCAAAGGAGTTCATCACCTCAATATTTCGGCCCTCCTGCTTCCCGATCAGAGCCCCAATCACTGGGGAGAAGACACACATTAAGTGAGTACAGGTAGTCCCTGACTTACGATGGGTTCTGTTCTAATGACTCTGTAGTAAGTGATTTTCCACATAAGTTGAATACCTCGTTTTTGTTTTCATTATTATTGCCTTTTATCATCAGTACCTTTATAAAGGAAACACTGATAGCATAGTAATTAAGTGCTACAACTGCTAGCCAAAACTTGGGCAGTTTCACTCCACCAGGCGCTCCTTGGAAACTCTATGGTGCAGTTTTACTCTGTCCTATAGAGTTGCTATGAGTCAGAACCGACTCGACGGCAACGGGTCTGATTTTGGTTTTAGCTTTATAAATCACAACATTGAACATCTATGAGTGAACATCTGAGAATAACATCAGCAAATTATGAGCGACAACACTGTAATACATATTACTAATGATAAGATGTATGAAATGAAAAAACCAGAAGTCCTAAGTGCAGTTTGTCCCAATTCGAATTCTAACTCAAACTCGACATTCGTTGTCGAGGACTACCTGTATAAGGAATTCCAAAACTTTCCCGGAAAGCCTGAGGTCAGTAGGAACCAAGTATTGGGAAAGCAGCGATTCAGGGAGAGGGAGTTGGCCTCAGTAAAACAAGGGAGTAGTTATCGGGGAAAAGTTCACCATTTGGGGAAGGTGACCAATGGGAGGGGGTTGGAAAATTATGCCAAACACTCACCCTGCATAGGCCGCCCCTCCTGGGAGCGCATGCGGATCCAGTGGTCTGAGATGTTGAGAATGACAAGGGGATGAAGAGCGACGGAAACACTACCAGTCACTCCGGAGGCCATCACGCTGGGGACTACTAAGGGTGGAGAGAAAGGGGTGAGAGTCACAGTCCGGGCACCACGTTCTTCCCTGGGGACGGGAGTGGGGGACGGCAGAACCCGGGCCCTACATCCCCCTGCGAGTTATCCCAGGGAAAGATGTGGCCGTTCTGTCCTCCTGACTTCTCCCGGGAGTCCAGAAAGGTCTTACTGCACCCGAAAGAGTGTCTCCAGAAACCGTCCCCGCCGGGCCCGTTACCTGATGCATCCACCTCCATCCCGGTGCTGCCTCCGGTCCCGTTCGCAGCAGCTGCCGCCGCCGCCATTTTCCCCACGCCCGCCAGCCTTGGCCCCACCCCCTCCTTCTCGGCTTCCGTACGGAGCAGCGGCACATGCTCAGTTGAGCGCGCCTGCCCTGGCGTTGGGTGAGCTTTCGGTTTGGCGGTCTCCAGCTGCTCCTCTCACCCGACCATTGCGGGCGGCGCGGGCGGTCCTGTCAGCCGGCAAACCAGGAGGCCCTCGAGGCGCCTGAACCCGACAAATTTTCATAGACCCTGCCCCCATCTCTCTCCGCTGGTGACCTTGAGTAAAATTGAGATAAGAACACCTAGTTCTTAAGGCTGTTGGAAAATGAATTAAATGTCATGTTATTGCCCTCTGGATACAATCCAAACACCTAACCACCAAACGCAAGGACCTGCGTGATCTGATCCCCACCTGCCGGTCTACCTTCACCTCATACTTTTCTATCCCTTGGTCCTGTGCTTTAGCCACATTCCTCCCACA
Source organism: Loxodonta africana (assembly GCF_030014295.1). NCBI lineage: Eukaryota > Metazoa > Chordata > Mammalia > Proboscidea > Elephantidae > Loxodonta > Loxodonta africana. The sequence goes on along the minus strand of NC_087353.1, from coordinate 87,723,658 downwards.
TGCCCAACTCACCCCCACCCAAGGGTTTGTTCATCACTGGTATTCCCGTGATCCCCGTGTATAACCAACACAATATCTGACACAGAGGCATTTAAGTACTTTTTGCATGAATAAATAGGGGCTGAACCGGGTCTCAAGTGGTGATAAATGCATGTGCTATCTTGCCTTCTTCCAGATATTGGTACCACATTTTTTCAAAACCCAACTTCCTTCTACCCGTCATCCCCTGCAGTCTGTGAAAAACTCACCTGGCAAACCTCCCAACCCACTCCAGCCCACTCCTACACTCATGCAAATTGTATACACAGCTGCCCCTGTCTAGCTGGCACTTTTAGTGTGCATCCATACCCCAACCCAAAGTGTAAGCTCCTAGAAGACAGAGATCCTGTCAGGTGCCTGTTTTGTGATCCTGCAGAGCCCAGTCTAGTGCCCAGAACCAGCAGGTACCAGGAAATGTGTTCTGGTGATAATGGTGACTTGCATCATTGGTCAATCTCTTCATTTAGGAGTCTGGAAGAAAGGAATTTGAAGGGCAACAACCTTCAAAGGAAGGAGACTGAGAAATCCTGCAGGGAGAGGAGTCTTCTGGCCAAGGGGAAATTAGGAAAGAGTTTTTTCCCCTCTAATCCACAGTGAGTAACACCCCACACCCAGGTGCCCATCAACTGAGAGGGTTGTTGAAGAAAATCATATATGCCTCACTTAGGAAAAATAAGCTCAGAAAAATGGTTTTCTTCTTAAAATGGTAGATGGCTACATTGAAAGTTAAAAAAAAAAAGACAAGAACTATTGTAGTGTTAATAAAGTTCACAGCTGTGTTGTTTCACACATTAAAGCACTCCTTTGTCTTTGTTTCAAATGCTCTGGAAACATTATTCAACTCATAAAACAGTGGTTATTGGGGGAATTTAAGGATGACTTTGAAACTGAACCAGTTGATAATACATGCTTCAGAAGTAAGCTTACTGGGCATTTCTTAAAACTGCACTGTATTTTTAAAAACGACAAAAAACTCAAGCTGAAATTTTGGTGTTAAGACAGTCATCCTTAGGTTCTCTTCCTACCTTAAAACAAAACTAAATTCAACGCATCACTTTGTTGTTTTGGTAACTTGTCCATCCACAGGGTGACTATGGAAAGGACAGGAATCCTGCTGGTGGGGAACAGAGCAGAGGATCTGCTCAGAGAGAGCCTAGACTGGGTCACTGATTGCTTTGAGCCTGTGGTGTTGCCAAGAAATTGTACCTCTTTTGGGTCAGTGGTTATCCATTAGTCATTTATTCAACAAATATTTAGGAGTGCTTACTATGTGGCAGGCACAGTTTTAAATGGTGGAGATACAGTACTGAACAAAACAAAGTTTTGACCTTGTGGAGCTGATCTAGAGGGGTGCTATTTTACATGGAAAACTTCTCACGTAAAGTGAACAGGGACCTGAATGGAGCGAGGAAGCAAGGCATGATGATAGCTCATGGGAAGAATGTTCCAAACAAAGGGGACAAGTGCAAAGGTCTTGAGCCAAGACAATGTATGGTATATTTCAGGAATAACAAGAAAGTCAATGGCTGGAGCAGTGTGAATGAGAGAGAGAATAATAGGACATGAAGTCAGAGAGGTGACAGGGTTAGGTAATGTGATGCCTTGTAGGCCATTATAAAGACTTTGGCTTTCAGTCCGAGTGAAGTAGAAAAAAAAAAAAAGACGTTTGAACAGAGGCATAACATGATTTGACTTAAGGTTTTAAAGGATCACCAGGCTGATGTGTGGAGATTAGAGTGTAGGGGGCAAAGGCAGAAGAAGCATGTAAAAAGCTATTGTTATAATCCAGGTAAGAGGTGCTGGTAGCTTGGTCAAGGACAACAGAAGTGGAAATAAGGAGATGACCAGTTATCCACATGCCTTCATGGACATTAGAAGAAGGCATCCACTCTGGAGCTTAGGCTGGATTTTAGTTTCCACCTACCCCTTCACCCAACTGCCTTTGACAGGGTACAACCTGCACAACCTACTCAGCAGTCCTGTGAGTCTGCTTGAAGTCAGGATAGATTTTGAAGGTAGAGCCAATAGGATTTGCTGACCCAAGGACTCTTGGACAGCAGGAGAAGCATATGAATCCATATCAGTCAGTTCGCAACAAGGTTGTGCCGGTCCAGTATCTGTCCACATGTGAAGGGAGGGACCACATTCAGGGGTTTCCATTTACAGCACCAGACACAGAAGAATAGCCCAGCACTGGCTGCTCCGCATGATTTTTTTCTGTTTTCGAGCACATGGACAAGGATGACAAACCCAGTGTGACTCAGACAGACCATCTGATGGTTTTGCCCTGCTGCAGTGCTGGATCTAGAGGATAAAGAGAGCATCAATTGATCCTAATTTTTTCTCCAGTCATCCCTGATTTGTGTGTGTGAGACAAGGGCATTTTTACAAAATTTATAAAGACCCATTATATCCCCCACCTTGACATATGTAGACCACTTTGGGGGGACCTGGAGAGTAGTGTACTCAATCAAGTGGTCATTGTCTTCATGATCTAGGACCACATCAATCCAACAAGAGAATACCCATGGCAGAATCAGAATTAAGCCTGAATTCCCTAAGCCCGCTTTTGACTAGGCTGCACCCAGAGGGTGTACTAAGGTTGGCCTGGCATAGCCATTAGGGAAAAAAAGATGCATCATACTGAGGAACAGTCAGGGCGGAATTCTAAATTCTCAAAATAAGTATAATCTATCACCTCTTTCATCTTGATCATTACCCAAGAGGTGGCCAAGAGGAGATGAGGTGGCCCCTCTCTTGGGGGACAGTGGCATTCAGTGACTAGATCATCCTACTAGATCAGAGCAGAAGGAGATGAGGGAAGTAGAGCTGATTTTAGAGGAGGCCGTTCCAGCACTTGGCAACTAGATGCTGTAGATGGTAGGGAGTGTGGAATGTCTATCACATAACTTGACAATTGGCCATTATTGGGCGGCCTTTGCAAAAAAAAAAAAAAGGTGTACCATTATCAGATTGGAGAGGATCTGGAAAGCCTAAAGCATAAAAGAGTAGTTTCAAGGGCCATCATGATGTGGCCTGAGTCAGCTGATAGGACTGGAACAGGGACACCACAACCTAAAGAAGTGTGAACAGAGGTGAGGCACCAAGAGTAGCCCCTAGAGGGCGTCAAAGGTCCTATATAGTCAATTTACCAGAAGCAGGAGGGGGAGGGGGAAGGTCTTATGCAATGTGGCTTCTGGGCAGTGCAGGATTGATCAACAGCTTGGTACCAGTCAGTCTCAGCAGAGAACAGGCCCCTACCATGGGCATCTACATGACTGACCCAACTGTCAGATTAGCAGCGAAGATTTGTTTCCACAGTTCACAGCCCTCAAGCAGGTGTCTTCAATTTGCCTTTCTGTAGTCTTCCAAGTGGTCGACCAGCTAGACCACTGGCAACAGCCCAGTTCAGTAAAATGCAGCAAGGTTTGTCAGGGGGAGTATTGGCCAGGCTTATGAGAACAACCTTGAGTTCTGTCTACTGAGCAGAGCAACAATGTCGGCTTTCAGTTTTCCACAGCAGCAGCCCAATATGGACACCATCAATTTCAACTTAGCTAAACCATCAGTGAACTAGGCTCAGGCATTTAGAGGAACCTCTGCGAACTGAGGACCCCACTGATCCATGTCTTTGCAACACCAAGATTCTGCTAGGGCCAGACTGGCTGTGCTCTTGAATTCCCATTTGACTAGCAAAGACTTTTAGCTTTTTCCCACCTTGTCAGGTTCAACTTGACTGGCCCCAAATGGGGATATCAGCCTAGAGTGTTACAAAGCCTCAATGGGTCAGGCTTTCAGTTTCAGTAGCAAGTTAAGAGCTGCTTTATAAAAGGGTATACCTGGTGGCTGTGTCGGAAGGTGGCGCTGTTGTACAGGGAAATGGTTTCTCTGCGTATACTGGCAACAATCAAGCTTTTTAAGTACATCTGTGGTTCCCCTTTCTCTTCCTGGGAATCTGTATTGTTTCTACCCACAAGAAGCAAAGAGACACTGGGCTCCGGCATAGAATGTGCCACTGGTATGAACTGAACTGTGTCCCCCAAACAGATATGTTGAAGTCCTAACCCCTATACCTACGAACATGACCTTGTTTGGAAACAGGGTCTCTGATGATGCTAATCAGTTAACATGAGGTCACACTGGAATAGGGTAGGTCCTAATCCAATCTGAGTGGTGTCCTTTGAAAACAGAAGAAGAGACACAGAAGGACACTGATGCTGCAGCTGCAAGGTAGGAAACACCTGGGGCCACCAGAAACTAGGAGAGACAAGAAAGTCTCCTCCCCTAGAGACTTCAGAGAGAGCGCGGCCCTGTCGACACCCTAAGTTTGGACTTCTGGCCTCTATAACTGTGAGAAAATAAATTTGTTTTCATAAGCTACCCAGATTGTGGTACTTTGTTATGGCAGCCCTAGGAAACTAATAACAGCCGTTACATGGACTTCAACTATTTATCCAAAATTGAAAACTTCATCTACATAAAACCTATAGAATTTTTGCCACAGATGAAAATAACTATTTGCCAAGTAAGTTGACCTCACCTGCCAGCTTCTCCTCTCCCCAACACAGTGCCCATGTCCTAGCTTGCCAGGCAACGTGTTCTAGTTATATGGCCTTTCTGGCCACGATCTTGTAACTCCCACAGAATGATTGGGTGGGACTATGTAAATAAGATGCCTATAACCCACCAAGCGGATTGGTAGGTTTTGCCATCCACTAGGCTTAAAAAGAGCCATTCCGACAGGTTGAGGGCAGGGGAATCTCACTACTATCAAGAAGAAGAGCCAGAAGCAGGGTCCCTGTGCTGAGAAACTCCTAGACCCAGGAGACAGAAAGCTGTAACACTGCAGACAGTGTAAGCAGCGAGAGCCAGGAGACCAGCGTGAGATGGCTATAGTGGGCTCCCTGGCTCATGGCATGAGGTGGGCTCCCCAACCTGTGGAGTGAGAGAACTGAGCACCTTCGGGCAGGATGCTTCCTGGTGGAGTGGGGTGCCTCTGGGCACTTATTGGTGCAGCTAAAGAGCTGTAACACTTGCCTAAGCAGAGCAGAGGCCAGCCTGAGCAGGGCAGAACCAGGCCTGACCAAGGGCAGAGGCCGAGAGCAAGGCCTGCCTGCCTGCAGGCATGGTAGTGAAGGAGCTGACAGGTTGGAAGCTGTCCTGCCTGAACTGTATCCTGTCTCCTGAGTTGTTTCTGTTACTTCCAAGCTGATCCTGACCCTGAATTGTTACTTCCCAAATAAGCCCCAATCATGAGTATGGTCTGTGAATTCTGTGTGGCCATTTCAAGGAATTACTGAACCCACTAGAGAAGCAGAGAGTGCTGTGGGAGGGACAGCTGGTGTCAGAATTAGTGTAAAGAGTGGAGAGTAGAGGTGTGTCTGATCACCTCACAGGGATCAGCTTTGAGCTGATGCTGCTGGTTCTTCTCTCTCCTCCCCCTAAACTTAGAGGATCTCTGATGCTACCATTTTACATGGCTGAAGGCCTTCCTGCTCTGTGGCCCTCAATGGAGACCATTCCTGGATATAAGAGTATATTTCCTCCTTGCTTAGTCTCAAGGAGGCCTTTATTATGGAGACAAGAAGGTGTGGCTGAGCCCCTACTTGTGCTTCCAAATGTATATTAGGTCCTTTGCACATGTTGGTAAGTAAACAGAGGGAGCTTGTGTGCAAAGAGAAGAGAGTGGACTAGACCCACAGAGAAGAGCTGAATCAGGCTGCTTAGAGTGGCTGCTTCTCCTGCAGTTCCCATGAGCCCCAAATCTGATCTGCTTCCCGCCTCTGGACCAAATTTCACCCTCCTTTCCTCCACTTTTCACCTAAATTAATTTGGAAAGCCTAAATTATAAGAGCTGATGAAGCACTGGATTACAGTGTTAACAACTCCCTGGTGCCTAGAACTTCCATGTTCCTAGGTAGGAAGCAATTAAACTGAAACCCCCAGGGCTGCTGTTGCCATAGGAATATAAATTGTAAGATGGTAATACAAAGGAATAGCACAGCAATTCCGCTCAGAAGATAAGGATTAAGATCCCCTTATGCCACAGCTTGTAGAGAATGCTATAGCCTCACAGAAACTTTGGGCACTTGGTTTAGGGGTGAAAGAGAACTACAGTATCATGCAACAAATTCCAGTAACTACTAAAAACTAACTGAAGTGTCCCTCTATTTCAGTTTGGGATGCAAATAGCATTTCCCAGTTGGAGCCCAGATTGCAATGCTCACACCCACACACCTGTAATAGAAGGACGGCTAGATGTCCGATTCGTCTCTTGCCATGGCTTCAATCTGTTCCTCTTTGTGTGTCCAGTATCCCCAAGTACTTAGATGCGGGTCTTGAGCCCTCTTTGGTCCTATATTGGGATGTTAGACAGGAGGTGCCAGGAAATGAGACAAAACCGGCCTTGATTGTTGAGGGTTCCTGAGCATGAGGCTAGAGAGAAGCCCCTCGCTCCTGGGCTGACCTTGGTGCTAGCATAGGATCTCGCCCTCAGGGCAGCAGCTCTTCCAGGCCAGTGGCTCTTTATCCAGAATGTCACTTGGTGAAGGCAGCTCCCAATCAAACAGGTTAAAGCTCTTTTTTTTCTACACCGGCCACGTCCCTGGGGTGCCAGACTGCCCTGGAGTGGTAAAGATGGGGCAGGTTCCATGCTAGTTGTCCTGTAGGCCTCGGGCTACAACTTGGGCTCAGGTGGCTGAGGAATGCGGTTGAATCTCTCCCAAAGGAGTACAAACTGCATGCCTGACGCGTTATTCCCAAAGCCATGCTTGCAGTATGGCCACAGAAGCTGGTAATCAACTCCTGTAGCTTCCTCTCGTGCCAAGTGCCCTTTCCCAGCCCCAGTGGTTCTTTGTGGGAAAGGGAACTAAGCTTGGGAAGAAAGCTTTTCACCATAACCAGTGGTTCTCAAGGGGGTGAGGAGTGATTTTGCCTCCCAGGGGATACCTGACAATGCCTGGGGACATTTTTGGTTGTCAGACTTGGGGAGTAGTACCACTGGTATCTACTGGGTAGAGGGCAGGGCACTACTACCCTACTAAACATCTTACTATGCACATGACAGCCTTTCCCAACAAAAAAATTATCCAAACCCAAATGTAAATAGTGCGAGGCTGAGAAACCCTGCGAATGGACCTGAGTCCCAAGTGTTGCAGGTCCATGCGAGACCTTCTGCTTCATATGCACAGGGGCCTGGAGAGTGCCAGCTCCAAAGTCTGCCACCCCAGAAAAGCATTCCTTCTCTTCTTCCTTCCCCGAATGGCCCTGTCTCTCTTCAGAGGCCCTGTGCCCTTTCCTGCCTCTGATCCCTGGTTCACCTGGATGGATCTCCCTACTTGGAATCTCCAGAAGCAGACAGTGATAGGGGGTTAGGGCTTCCTATGCAAACAGGTCCACTTTTTCTCCTCTGCCCAGCTCTGAGCGATGAGGAAGCTTTTGCTAAGCCACAGGATAGAGGGAACATAGATTTATATAACTAAGGGAGACCAGTCCTGGGGGCTTTTGCCGAATAAAGGCCAGTAATTCTTGGGAATTTCTGTCCTCCAAGCACCACCTCTTTTGCTAGGAAAAAAAAAAAAAAGCTTAAAAAAATGACAGCAACAAAAATATTTTTAAAATCTCTTGAAGGGCCACTTAGGCATTATTTTTCCAAGGGCATATTAGAGGTAAATGAAGTAATTTCATAAACATTTACTCACTCACTTTTTCATTCACTGAACAGCTGCCATTGAACACCTGTGATGTGTTAGGCAGTATTCTAGATTCTGGGGTCTACAGTGGTAAGACAGCCAACGTCCCTCCTCTCAGGGGGAGGGAGGATATTGAAAATAAAAAAGTAGACAGGTACATAAAATAATTTCAGGTGTAATAAGTGCTATAAGGAAAATAATACTGGTTGCTTGATAGAACTTGACTAGGGGAGAGAACTACACGAAATGAGACGGTTAGAGAAGGCCTCTCTGAGGAGGTGACATTTGAGCTAACACCCAAATGACAGGAAGAAGCCAAATACACCATGATCTCAGGAAAGAAAATTCCAGACAGTAGGATTAGCTAGTGCAAAGGCCTTTAGGCAGAAGAGCTGTTCACATTTGAGGAACGAAAGGAAGAACAATGTGCCAGACAGGATAGACAAAGAGGATTGTAGTAGATGAGGTCAGAGGTGAGCAGGCCCAAATCTTATAAATCCATGTAAACCAGGAAAGGGGCTTGGATTTTATTTTAAGAGCAACGGGAAGTCCATTTTGTTGGTTTGTGGAGACAGATAGATGTAGGGAGATCAATTAAAAGACTGTGGTAGTTCAGGGGAGAGGTGATGGTGATGGTGGAGTTGAAGAGAAGTGAATAGATTTTGAATAGGTCTTGGCACAAGATAACAGGACTTGTTGATGGGTTCTATGTGAGGAGCAAGGGAAATGAAGGAATCAGTAATCATTCCTAAATTTCAGGCTTGGGCAATTGGGAAGAGGACAGTGCTCTTCACCGAGACGGGAAAGACTAAGGGAGAAGCAGGTATGGGGGTGGGGAGATTACCAAGAATTCTGTTTTGGAGACTAAAGTTTGACATGTGTTACCGACACAGCAGTGGTTACCTGTTCAAACCGGCAATCAGACTCATGAAATGGAATTGGCTTTAATTCTATGTTTACTATGCTTTGTAGAAGAACGTAGGACAGGATGTACAGCATGCATCGTGTCATCGGGAGGCTTTGTAGCCACTCAAGTACACAGCTTCTTCTGCCCTTTACCTACACTGAGGTCACCATGACACAGACAAGTTGCAGCCTCGCTTGCCCACCCATCTTTTATACTATTATAGTCACATCAGTCCCAGGGCCTGCATGCTAACTCACAGCTCTCTCAGTCCAAGCATAGTCCTGTGAATCAAGAGACGCACAGCACACAAAGCAGACACAGTTACCTTAACTCTGTAGTTTCCAGGGAAGCAGTACTGTGAGAAGATGTGGTCCAGGCCTGATGTTACTCATGAATAATTGCCCATTAGACATCCAGGTGGGTATGTCAAATAGCTATTGGGTATAAACCAAATTTTGAGGTTAGATCAAGGCTGAGATACATATATTTGGGAGTCACTGCCTACAGATAGCAAATAAATCATAGGATGGGGTGAGTACACTAGAGCAAGAGGTAGACAGAAAAGCGAAAGACTGCCAGGGCTGAGTCTTGGAGCAAGCCAACATTTAGAGGTTGGGCAAAGGAAGAGCAAAGAAATGAGATGGATAAGACATAGCCAATGAAATGAGAAGAAAACCAAAGGTGGAAGCCAAGAGAAGGTATTTCAAGGAGGATGTGTTTAAGTGTGTTTTGCTGCTGTGAGATCAAATAAAATGAAGACAAAAAATGACTAATTGAAAAAAAAGATGTATACCTAAAGATTGTATTCCGTGTAATTCTGTAAGATTAAAAAAAAAAAAAAGCCGTTGCCATTTGAGTCAATTCCGACTCATAGCGAGCCTATAGGACAGAGTAGAACTGCCCCAAGGGGTTTCCAAGGAGCACCTGGTGGATTCGAACTGACAACCTTTTGGTGAGCAGTTGTAGCTTTTAACCACTACACCACCAGGGTTTCCAAGATAAAATAAGAACTTGCTAATAAAGGCCCGAAGCAAGAAAGCTATTCCAGTGCATTTGCTGTGAGACAATAATCACTACTGTCCTAGTGAAGTCACTGGACTAACACTCTAATTTGATATTAAAAACAAATAAAATTTATTGAAGGAATGAACCCTGGGAGAGCATGCATTCAGCTTGGCTGTAACCGTATGCTCTGCCTTACAGGCAAAATAAAGAGATATTTAACAAGCAGAGTGAGTACAAGTAAGTTTCACATCAAAGCAATGACAGGGAAGGAGGTGAGCTTTACGAGGGTGACAATAACAAGGGTGACAATAACTGTACAACTTTCTTTACATCAGTTTCTAGTCTAACACAATCTCTCATTCTTGATACAATTTAACTGAGGCAGTATTTCTAATATGAAAAGTATGAACCATTTTGACATGAAAGTTTAGTGATATGGAAATTTAGTGATACATTTGCAGCTGGGCCAACTTAATTGGTATCTATGGATACGGAACTGACGATTAGTTAAAACCAAAAAAACCCAAACCTGTTGCCAATGAGTCGATTCTGACTCATAGCGATCCTACAGGACAGAGTAGAACTGCCTGATAGGGTTTCCGAAAGGCCTGGTAGATGTGCACTGCCAACCTTCTGGTTAGCAGCCCCCAGCTCTTAAACACTAAGCCACTGGGGTTTCTGACCATTAATTAGGGAAGTGTAAATAAACTCTGCTTTGAGAGAAAAAGAGATAATGCTTAGGGGCTTGCTGAGGAACTTCTTAATAACATGTTTATTTATAGGCTCTAATTTACATTAACAACTCATTGAAGCTTTTTCTAAGGCCAGCTGTGGGAACACTCTTAACATAACGAGCATGACTGAACTTTGTTTTTCAAACAGCAAAGGTTACCAGGAGTCAAACATTATCAGAAGAGTAGAACTAAAACCCTCAGTTTAATTTCAAAATGGAGTGCTTAATTTTAGTTCTGAAATCCCCTCACTTAGACCTGCAGGCACCTGAAAATTTAAAAGTTCCTCACACGCTACCAAGCCAAAAAGGAGGACCCAGACCAGAACAGCCCCTTCTCCTCAAGCTACCCTGGCCACTGGGTACCATTATACCATGGGGACCACAGACAGAAGAATGATCATTAATGGCAAGGCTTTTGAGTATTGGCTGGGAATGAATGAGTCAGGTTCTGGGACAAACACTGATGATAAACTGTAAATTGACTTAGCCCCAGAGTAATAGGGTTGATTGTATTGACGGTGCTGGGAGCACAAAAGCTGTTCCCTGAGGAATGTCATTGGAACTTTTACAAAACAAACATTTCCACTTGAGGAGCCTTACTCTACTTCCATCATTCCTCTCCTTCCCACTGCTTCACCATTTATCGCTGTCCTTCTTGTCCTAGAGGAATGAGTGGAAGAATAAGAAGTTGAGAAAAAAAAAATCAAGCTCTGAAGAACTATTGAGTTTATTGAGGGGCTTAGCTATTCAAGTACTTGTTCAAGTTCTCGCTTGGGGTCTAGAAGGACTAGAGATGGCCCACACCCCCACACCTCTCAGGTCACCCTCAAGTTTTATTAGTTACTAGTACATTGTTTTCTCTTGCCTTGAACACTCACCTTCCTTCTCGTGGCCCCACTGCTTCTGGAAAATCTTCTCCTATCCCATCACTGTCTCCTAGCACATCGTATTTTTTTTACTGACATTGGTTATTTAAATTATTGTCCTTAGACTGAAGTCACCGCAGAATGAGGTCTGTTGCATTCCCAGAGCTGAGGGTGTGCACTATAAATACTGGATGCAGTAAAAACTGGGATCAAGTGGGAGGCAGGACTGTAGTGGGAATCAGAAGGGCCTTTGCTACACAGGATATTACAAGATTTTGTTTTGTTTATAACCTGTAAAGATTTAATTTAGACATTTATAGGATTCTCCCTGTGACACCATAGAAGTGAGCAAACCACAAAACTTTGCCCCTCACTCATTTCCCTAAAGCACTTCACATACCTGTTACATTTAAGGACTTTTCCCTGTGTGGGTTCCCCCCCCACATCTGCCACTTCCTGAAATCTTTTCTGCTCTTCATCACTTGTACAGGTTTCATCCTCAAGTGAATTCTCTGATGGACTCAAATGTTTTCTTCAGATGTTAGTAATTTTGTTAAAAACAATAAGACTTTGACAATTAAAGAGATCAACTATTTAGTAAGAGAGAGACCTTTGCAAGCAGCAGTCCTGGAGAAAACTACTGTGACTACTGAAAGTGTTTTTTTTCTTTATATGCCATTTACAATTCTGTAATAAAAGAATGTACAGTTGCTTCTTTGAAGGTTATACAGTAGTGCAGAATAAGTCATATGGGATACATAAAACCCTAGAAATACAGGTCTTAGGAAAAAGAAGCTTTTAGATTAAACATCTGTCATGTTACTTCAATGTAAGCAAAGTCCTTGGGAAAACTAGAAGGGACATTCTTGAGGGATTAATGAGGTTGGTTTGCTGGGGTATATTTAACGATAACCAAAACCAAACCCACTGCCATCGAGTCGATTCCGACTCATAGCGACCCTACAGGACAGAGTAGAACTGCCCCACAGAGTTTCCAAGGAGCGTCTGGCGGATTTGAACTGCTGACCCTTTGGTTACCAGCCGTAGCACTTAACCACTACGTCACCAGGGTTCCCATATTTAATGATAAGACACCCAGAAATCTTGGAGCATCGTCCAGGCTTCTGGAGAAGTGTTTAACAATTTAAAGGAGCATCTGTACATGAAACTAAAAAACTTAGTTTGGATGGAAGCACATTTCAAATAAGGGTGTTTCTTATTTTGATGAGTCCGTCAAGAGTCTTCCTGTTCGCTGCGGGTCTACTTGGGTCGTCCGCGTAGCCCAGGCACCTGCGTTCTCCTTGGCCCTTGGCGGTCTTCCGGAAGAATTTCCGAGAAGAGCCAGCAGGACCCCTAACCCCACGTCCCCGCCGTCCCTAACGCGACTGGCCGACTGAGCATGCGCCCTGAGGCCGGAGGGCCGCAGCCGGCTCGGCCCGCACCTGCGCGGCGTCTCGCTCCGCCCACGCTATCAGGCGTCTGCTGCCCCTGGGCGGCGACCCGATAAGTCTTCTCCGCTGGCTCCGAGGACAGTGCGGCCGCAGGGCAGGGTGAAAAGCGGGCCCTCAGTCCTCGCCGCTAGTCACTCTGTCAGCAAACCATCGAGAGGCGAAGACCTCCTGCTTTCCTAGAGAAAACAAGTGGGTGTTGAGGGACGGGGGTGGACCGGGTGGTGAAAAGGACCGACCCGGAAGGGAAAAGAAGAGAGCTTCCGTTCTTTGTTCTGGCCCCGGTGTGTGTGTTTGTGACAGGGTCCGGCAGGGCCTGGTTCGTGTCCGGCCCCCCAGATCTCCCCTCCCTGGCCCCAGGGTGAGTCTGGCCGCCCCTGGGGCTCGCGGTGAGACGGAGGCTGGGGTCGCCGGGGAAGGGGGTAGTGTCCGTGCCGCTGCGGCCCGAGGGGCCCCCAGGCCCTCTCGGAGCAGCGTGCGGGGAAGCGTCCGTGCATCCTCCGCAGCCGGACTCCGAGTGTAAGAAGCGCCGCTTCCCCAGGAACCTCCCTCCTCCTCGGAGCCGAGCCCTGCGCGGGGAGGGCGGAAAGGGGGCTCCGGTTTTGGTTTTTTCCTTAAGTGTCCATCTCGAGCCTTTATAAGTTCCGGTAGAGACGTCCTCCGTTCTCTTTGAAACAGCTGATGACAGCGACCCTAACTTAATAGTTCTCCGAGGGGCTTTTATTTCACGTTAACAATTACCCGGGCAGGAGAGGAGATCCATGTTTACTTGGGTCCAAGGATCAGAGAATGAGTAGTTCTATGAAGTGGGCGCAGTTAGAATAGGTCTAGGAGGGGGTGCAAAGTCAATTTCCAGAAACAGTCCTGCAGGAGCCCAGTAAGTGGAGTCTTTTAGGGGGAGTGATTCCGCTGTCTCTGGCGGTCGCTCCCATTTTCCATTATGTTAGATCTCTAATTTGGTCTACTTCAGAAGTGTGATTGAACACAGGCTAGTGTTTACGCTTTGAGGGGCGTGTGTAAACTGCCACCGGAGGATGAGTAGAACGGTGAACCTGAAACCTGTGGAACAGTGAGGCAAGCTGGAGGTATTTATCTTCAAGAAGAAAAGTCTCCTGAGCGGGCTGTCTCATTAAAAAGGAGAGTAATTGGGAGTGTGTAGCAAGGTGTATATGCGTTTTTGTGTGAGAGACTGACTTGATTTGTAAACTTTCACTTAAAGCTCAATAAAGATGATATAAAAAAAAAGTCTCTGGAGGCTGAGCATCACTTGGTTTCAAGTTCTTGATGAACAGTCCTGTAAAAGGAGAAGATTCTATCATTGAAAGTTCAAGGGGCTAGATTCTCAGCTTAGGGACTGAAGACCTCCCTAATGGCTAACGGTAGAACAGACTCTCTGTGAAGCAGTTTGAGAGTATTTTGGGATCAAGTTAGCTGGCTGAACCTTAGCCACAGAGTGGGAGGTTGACCTGGAGAACCTTCAGTTACCTTCTAGCTCTCTCCACAGGTGCGTCACAGATACCAGTTGTGGTGGTCTTAATCAGTATATATATTTTTTAGCATATAATAATTAGTTCTTTCTGTTTTTCTTATCTCTAAATATCCAGGTTAGAAATGAAGTTTACATGAATATTATAAATTTCCTTTTTTTTTTTTTAAATTATATAGCTTTGGCATCAGCGAAGGTCAGAATTCCCAGAAACTTGAACAGAGGCTGCCAAATTCCTAATAATTGCTACTTTGGCTTAGAGGATTAACCCCAAAGAAGGAAAGACTCCAGCAGGTAAAGTTTTCCATGACTTGCTCCTGCTACCTGGTTGTCATTCTCTGTCCCCAGGAGCAGCTCCAGGGAGTGGTGTTGGCAGCAGAGCAGGGGAAGGGTCCTGCCCGTACCTGAAGCTGTGGGAGCACAGTGGAGAGTTTCTTTTCTGTGAGAAACATTGTTTACGATACAGACACTGGGGATTTGTTCTCAACAATGTGCCTTTGAGTTCCAGCTTTGGTTAATCCAGCTGTGAGGAGGGAGTGTTCCCCTTTTCTCTGGCGTCAGAACCTCAGACTTTCCATTCTAAGGAAAGTTTAGACTGAGAGCTGATTTGTTGGGGGTTCCTGTTCTAAGGAGTACTAGAAGTGATAGAGGTGGTTGATAGGGGAAAAGATGGCCAGGACAGAGTTGAAGGGATCTAGCAAGGAGATGATGGTGAAGAGAGGGTATGTCACTTGATTACCAGTGGGCCTGGCCCATGCCTGATTCAGTGCCTTCCACCTGTATAGTGTTACTGGTATTGAGCTTCTCGACCCTCTTGCTGCCCAAAGAATAGAGTTCTCTGAACTGTCAGTGACTCCTACGGATTAATTTGGACAGAGCCCTGCATGCCCTTTGTGAATACAACAGTCTGTAGTGATGAAGTAAATACTTTTTCCATTTTTCATTTTTTTGTCCCTTGCAACAGTGCCTGGCGGTGTAGTTGACCTTCAACTAACGTTTGTAATACAACCAAATGAATAAACAGATAACGAGGGGGATAGACAAAATCCAGGGATTTTTTTTCCCCCCATTCTCTTGCCCAAGTATAAGGACACTGGATTCTTGCTGTAGTATTCAGGTATGAAGTAGAAACTTCTGCCTGAGATCCAAACCTTAGCCTAGATGCTAATGTTACATTTTATCCATTAGAGCCACAGAGAACAGGCCCCTTTTAATTATGGTAGCAAGTTGGGGGTTGGGAGCAGTTAGTAGGGATAAAAATGGAATAACAAAGAATCTTGTTTTTAAAAACATTGGTCCCTGCTTCAGGGACTAACATCCCAATCCACGGAAATGTATCGTGAGAGAGGGGAGGTAAAAAGAAGCTGCTAGGACTAGTCTTTTGGATCCTGGTGGATATATGCACCTACCTTGTCTAATGAGACTGTCATAAGGATCACAGAAAGGTCCCAGGTTCCTCAATAACATTCCACCTTTGGCTGAGACAAAGCAGAAAATTATTGTAGAAAGAAAGGGGTGGCAGGAGGAATTTATTTTACAAGATGGCCCCTACTTCTATGAAACAGAGGTGTTGTTTCCCAGGGGTTGTTAAAACGAGAGATTTCTCTGATCTCTTTTCCTATAAGAATAGTACGTTGTTGTTGTCAGGTGCTGTCGAGTCGCCTCTGACTCAGTGGCCTTTATGTAGAACAGAGTGAAACATTGTGCTGTCCTCACAATGGTTAGTTTGAGCCCAGTGTTGCAGCCATTGTATCAATCAATCTCATTGAGGGTCTCCCTTTTTTTTGCTTACCCTCTGCTTACCAAGCATGATGCCTTTCTTCAGTGATTGGTCCCTCCTGATGACATGTCCAAAGTAAACAAAACAAAGTCTTGCCATCCTCGTGTCTAAGAAGCACCTGGCTGTACTTCTTCAAAGACAGATTTGTTTGTTCTTCTGACAGCCTGTGGTATAATCAGTATTCTTTCACAACACCACAATTCAAATTCATCAGTTCTTCAGTCTTTCTTTTTCATTGTCCAGCGTTCACATGCATATGAGACGATTGAAAATACCATGGCTTGGATCAGGCCCACCTTAGTACTCAAAGTGACATCTTTGCTTTTTTAACACTTCAAAGAGGTCTTTTGCAGCAGATTCCGTTTTATGTTCAGGTGTAAGGATAACACCTAAGTTTAATATAATATAAACCTAATGAAGTAAGTTTTTCTCTCCTACCAATCCTAATGAAAAAAAAAAAAGGAGGTTTTTTTTTTTCCTTCTCTAAAAATGGTTAGCTTTGTCCATTACCCCATATATTTTTAAAAAGTTGATACGATATATGCACACTTCTGTAATCTGTGGACACACACTTTTATAGTTTACCCTTTTCACTTTACATTATATGAATCTTTCAGTCCATCTGGTGTTTTTTACTTTCAGTTGTTGCTTAGTTTTTCATTCTGTTAATGTCATTTGGCTTGGATGGTCCTCCCGTGGTGGTATTTTGTTATTATAAATATCACTCAAAGTGTGTGGGATATTGCTGAGGAACTTGGGGCTTCCTTGTGGTCTTGGTGGTAGTCTCATTCCAGGGAGTAGGTGTATATATCCCCAGGATCTAAAAGACTAGTCTCGATTGCTGTTCCCGCTCACTGTTCTTGGGCACTGGCTGAAATGCTTGTCCCCCTCTTTCTGTGTTAGGAGTTGGTTTTGTTTTTTTCATTTGTTTTCATTATTACTATCTTTGAACTTTGGACTTTTGCTTCTGCAGTGCTTCCGCATTCTCGTTCCAAACCTGCTTCCTGCTGAGTCTACATATAGGAGACCAGAGTGCCTGAACTTCTAGCCCTACCCATGGAAACTCAGGCTGATCATGTATCTCAGGAACCTCAGGCCCTGCTTGACAGTGGTGAGGAATAGGCATCCATTCATTCTTCTATTCAGTCATTCAGCAATCATTTATTGAACTCTCTTATTCACCAGATACTGGATTAGGCGCTAGGATACAAAGATGAATAAGACATGGTACTTGCTATTCAGAAGCTTACAGCCTCGTGGGGGAGGCTGACAGAAACCAGTAATTAATGTACAGCTTGATGGGTTTTATAACCGAGGCTTTTTTTGAATGGCTGTGGATACTTCAGGCAGAATTAAGAAAACTGGCAGTTGCTGAATTCCATTTCTCAGGCATCCTCTAACTGCAAACCTTGTAGACGCAGCTGTGCTCTTAAGGAGCGTGATCTTAGAGGAGGCTCTTGGGAATCATTTTACAGCTCACAGGCAAAAGGATAAAACAGAAGCCTCTAAAACCTTGGCATTTTGCTTTCAGAGACTGTGCCACTGACTTTGGAGTCAGTTTCAGCCTTAGTGGGTATTGTTCCCATGGTTATCAGGAAAAAACAGTTTTGTCTGTGATTCTACAGAATCTAGTACCTCTGGGGTTTTAGGGTCTAAGACGCTGCTGGGGGACAAATACGTAAACTTAAGAATTACAGAAAAGATGTGTGATCTAGCACAGAAACGGGAAGCATTCACGCTTTATGTGATCTGGGGTTGGAGAAAGAGAAGAGCTGTGGATATTACATTCCCAGCCAGGGCTGCGGTGAAGCTACTAGTTTTCCTCTGGTCTAAATTTGAATTCAGACATGTGGAAGAGTGATGGGCGGGACATAGACAGGATAGCCTGTTTCTGCCTGTGTTGGGAGGATGGACAACAATGCACTAATCACTAAAGACAGCACTTGGCAAATTGCATTGAGAGTAGAGTGACTGGAGAGAAAGGAAGGGACCTGGTGCAGACTGGGAAACCAAGAATTAACAGGGCTTTGGAAGTCTCTCCTCAGGCAGGATGGGCCTCTGTTGTAATCACCTTTAATAGCCACAGAGGAAGCGAACTTGAAATATAAGAGGGAGTGGGTCCTAGGTTGTTCCAGGACTCCATGAGTTTTCTGTGGATCTGAAAGTCAGCAGGTCAGGAGGCCAGAAGGCAGACTCACTCATGGGCCCTTTTATTGTCCATCAGCTCTTTCTTCTTCAAAAATTCCTGCCTTTTCTGACAAGAACAGCTTAGGGAATGAGATGCTGGCAGCTGCACTCCTAAAGGCCAAGTCCCAGGTGAGTTGTGGCTCCCCTTATCCTTCTTTTCCTTCCCTTTTTGTTCTGTGACACCTTACTCAGTGCCATAAACCATGATTTCCCTATCAGGACCATAGTCCTTTCCTGCTGAATAATGGAGCTTTACAGTGTCTTGGACTCTGTCTTTCTGCAGCCTCACCTCCTTTCCCCTACTTTTCAAATATCCATCATTCATTTCCATCCCAAACTATTTTTTTGGTATTGCCAGTTCCATCCCTCAGCCTGAAATTGCACGCAAGAACTTGTTGTTTCAGGAGTTGGTGACATTTGAGGATGTAGCTGTGTACTTTATCCGGAAGGAGTGGAAGCGTTTGGAACCGGCTCAGAGGAACCTGTATAGGGATGTGATGCTGGAGAATTATGGGAATGTCTTCTCACTGGGTAAGGAGTTAAGCTTTCTCCACAAAACTCCCTCGGTGTTTCTTTGTTTGCTAGTAATAATCCAGTCACTGAAAATAATAAACTAAGGATTGACTTAGTGTAAGGATATCCCAGCAATAATAGTAGTAACTCACATTCATGATTTGCAGTTCATGAAGAGCTTTCATACATATTCTCACATTTACTCCTCACAGTAACAGCAATTGGAGTAGCTAGTATTATCCTCGTTTTATGAATGAGGAAAGTGAAGTCAGAGATCTTAAATGCTTTATGTGTGGTCATATAGCTAGTAAGTGGCAGAACTTGGGCTTTGGCCTTTGAACTCCAAATCTGATACCTTTTACATGTTATTCTCGGGATTTAAGATGTGATCCTGAGACTTTTCCAAAGGATTAGCATATTGGGATTCCTGAACATATGAGGTACTGCTGTGTGCTCAAGTGAACATTCTAGGACTCGTTACCTCCCTGTTTCTCTGTCGAATTACCTCTAGGGGCCTGTTGCTTTGTTCAGGACCTAGTGAAACTGCTGCTTTTGTAGAAATTTAAACTTGTTTTAGGAAGAAATCAGCTTCTTACCCTTTAGGACATGGACTATTAATTCTCTGTGTCTTGACTCCACTTCCAGTGAGAACGTTTTCTCAAGTGGCGCCTTGGGGTCCTCCTAACTCCCGTTTGAGACCTCCCTATATATTACCTTTCTGTTCCCTGCAGATCTTGGGCCTGGGATTGAGCTCTGGGACTGCTCAGTATAAGCAGTATAAACCTCCTGTCCCATGTCTTTCCCCATGAGCAGGATTCCCATTTCTGAATCCTGACATGATCTCTCAGCTGGAGTGAGTGGAAGAGCCGAGGGTCCTGGGTTTGAAGGGAACTGAGAACAGAGAGGTCCTGAGAGGTACCTGTTCAGGTGAGGGAGAAACAGCTATTTCTGTCCCTAACGCTTGTTGCCCTGTCTTTACTTTTAAAAAATACTGATAAACTAAAAATGCTAATATCTAGAACTTTTACACTTATTCTCTATGCCTGAAATTCCCTTTACAGAAACCCCAAGGTAGTAAAAATAGAGAAATCAAAGCTGAGATTGCTGTCCTCATTCATAAGAGCATAGTCTTCTAGGCATAGGACCCAGAGACAGAGTAAACTCTGTTTGCTGATTTCTGTGGACTTGGCGTTATGTGGCTGAGTACAAATGTGGTTTTTCTTTCCTCCTGGACTGTAGGGATCACTAGTATTCTCATCCTTATTGCGTCTGTCTGTTCTACTACTGTTTCTCATCACCCTTCCCTACTTTTCTCATCAGCCATCTGTGTTTAGTTTCTTGTACTTGCTCTCCCATATCATTTTTAAACTGTTCTTCACTTACCATCTCCCCAAAATTACATCTGCACTCTTGGACCTTCATCTGCACTTCCCTGAAGACTTTTCACTTCATGAAGCCATATGTCCTCCTTTGCCTCTCTTTCTGATCCATCCACCCCCCTTACAAACTTGGCTTTCTCTATAGCTTCTCTAGCTCTTTTCACCTTGATTTTGCTTTCTGTTTTTCTTTCTCTGTTTCCTCAGCTCAATTATCTTATTTTCCCTTAGCTACCCAAACGGGCAGGCCTCTTTGCAGGCATGTCAAGGCATGTGCAGGGAGCCTTGGTGCAGTGGCTAAGTGCGTGTCTGCTAACTGAAAGGTCAGTGGTTCGAACCCACCAGCCACTCTGCAGGAGAAAGATGTGGCAGTCTGCTTCCATAAGGATTTACAGCCTTGGAAGCAGTTCTACTCTGTCTTGTAGTGTCGCTATGAGCTGGAACCACTTTGATGGCAGTGAGTTTTATGTGTTTAAAGGCATGTGCTTTTAGCACTATAAATATTAGTCACTCGATTATCTTGTCCTCTGGTTTTGTATTCTTTCTTCCACAAGGAACAAGTGACATGTGCTTTTTGTTTATTGTGCCAGATGGTGAGAATAGACGTGAGAATGATCAAGAAATTTCTGAAGATACAGGATCACATGGGGTGCTGTTGGGAAGATTCCAAAAGGATATTTCTCAGGGTCTTAAGTTTGAAGAAGCCTATGAACAAGAAGTCAGTCTAAAGCGGCAGCTGGAGAACTCTGGTGAAAGATTGAATAGGAAGATACAAGATTTTGGTCAAAGGACAGCTGAGGAGAAGCTAACTCCCATGGGAGAGAGAAGTGAGAAATACAGTGATTTTGGGAATAGCTTTTCTGTGAGTTCCAACCTTATTTCACATCAGAGACTTCCTATGGGGGACAGACCTCATAAGTGTGATGAGTGTAGCAAGAGCTTTAATCGAACTTCAGACCTTATTCAACATCAGAGAATCCACACTGGGGAAAAACCCTATGAATGTAATGAGTGTGGGAAGGCCTTCAGCCAGAGCTCACATCTTATTCAGCATCAGCGAATTCACACTGGTGAGAAACCTTATGAATGTAATGATTGTGGGAAGACTTTTAGTTGTAGCTCTGCTCTTATCCTACATCGAAGGATCCATACTGGGGAGAAACCTTATGAATGTAATGAATGTGGAAAAACCTTTAGTTGGAGTTCCACCCTTACTCATCATCAGAGAATCCACACTGGAGAGAAACCCTATGCTTGTAATGAATGTGGAAAGGCCTTCAGTAGGAGCTCCACCCTTATTCATCATCAGAGAATCCACACTGGAGAGAAACCTTATGAATGTAATGAGTGTGGGAAGGCCTTTAGCCAGAGCTCACACCTCTATCAGCACCAGAGAATCCACACTGGAGAGAAGCCCTACGAATGTATGGAATGTGGAGGAAAGTTTACCTATAGTTCAGGCCTTATTCAGCATCAGAGAATCCACACAGGGGAGAATCCCTATGAATGTAGTGAATGTGGGAAAGCCTTCAGGTATAGCTCAGCTCTTGTTCGCCATCAGAGAATTCACACTGGAGAGAAGCCTTTGAATGTAATGGGTATGAGCAAAAGTTCTCTCAGAGTTACTGCTGAATTAAATATCAGAGAGTCTACATGAAAGACAGCCACACACCTGTTTTCCTCACTTCTCCTGAATCTAAAGAGCTTCTGCCTTACTGTATAAGTACAGACAGCTTAGGATATGTCCCTTCCACCTCAAACCTTTCACTTTAGCAACTGGCAAATTGGGAAAACTACCCAGCAGTGATTAGCAGCCTAGTGAATTTTCCTAGAATGATACCAGCCTTAAAAAGTTGGGAGGCAAGCAGCTGACTGAGTGCTGGGAATAGAGGGAGGCTCTGGAACCAGCCACCCATTTTGGAAGGGAGTTTGCACTAAACCATTTTTCTCAGGCCAGAGGAGCCTTTCTTTCCACGGTGGCCATGGAAGCACAGCAGGAAAAAAAATTCCAAGGATTCCTCTAGTTGGAGTTGACAGCACAGAAGGCAGTGGAGAGAATGTTCTGAGTCCTGGTATTTGCTAGGAAGGAAATGGAAGCTGTATTTCAAAGCCACTGGTCCCAATCCAGCTTTAAGCTTTGATAAGGAATGTACTATTTTGTATCATAATTCCACTAATTATGAAAGTTTGGCGCTGAGATACATATTTTATTGAGAGAGGGAAAAGATCCCCAAAAAGGTTTTCTATGATGTCTGTATCCTTTAGGGCTCTTGGAGCAGCTAGAGCGAGCTTCTAACAGCAACCTTAGCAATATTGTAAGAGGACCCTTTGCCTTTCCCTGTTGTAATGTGACTGGGAAATCCAATCAGTGAGTCTAGCCTGAGGGTACACTATCAGAAGCATTTAGCATTGGCATCTATTTCCTCCTGCCTTTTTCTGTCACCCTGTCTGTGATAAAAGTGATCTAATCCAAACCCTTAGTTTCTAAGGATGCTTTAAGGAGCTAAAGTAGCCTTGCCCTCTGTCACCTTTGACATCTGGCCTTGGACCTCTCCTGACTCCACCTCTGAGTCTTCAACAGCCAAGGATTAATACAAATAAAGAGTAAAGTCCCAGAGAAGAAAGGCTCTGGCCTGAGCCTGGCAGCAGGGCTCTTGGCTGGGTTAGAATGGAGCTCCCCAAGTTTTCCTGACTGAAGGGATGATCTTTCATTATGTTTTCCCAATCCTATTCATCGTGTAGTATAAATGAAGTGCACTATTAAACAGAATAGTTTTTCAGAAGGAGAGATTGAGTGTGTTTTGTACAGGGGCCAAGTTTACTTCAGTTAAAGCAGGAAACTATTAATGGCATCTTTTAAAATTCACCTTAAAATTTTTTTCTATTGGCAACATTTCGTCACAAACATGTGGCTTCCCTTTTCCTAAAGACTCCATCATATTCCTCTAGGTACTGCCGCAGACTGAGCTGTTTACACGGTCAGTGTACAAAATGACTTCTGACCTCAGCTACCCAGAGTTAGACCAAAATTCACAGTTTAAGAGTGCAGTCCTCCACAAGACTGCCCTTCAGACACCAGCCACAATTTCAGGGGTTCCCAGGACACCCTTGGCTTCTGACGCTGCCTCCAGATTCAGGGGTTCTCACTACCCCCTCAGGTTCGATAATTTGGTAGAATGACTCACACAACTCAGAAAAGCACTATACTCATTACAGTTTTATTATGGCAAAAGGATATAAAAAGCCAACCAAAGGGAGAGATGCATAGGGTGGGAGAGCTCCTAAATGCAAAGCTTCCTTGTCCTCTCCCCATGGAGTCAGGCCACATCAACCTTTTGGCACAGTGTACAAAGAATATTGTCAGTCTCAAGCTTTGGTGTCTAGAGTTTTTATTGGCATTTTATTACGAGGGTATGGTTGATTGAATCATTGGCCATGTGATTGAACTCAAATCTCCCCTTCCCCGGAGGTTGGGCTAATACGTGATGGTGGGTCTTTCTGGTGTGGCTAACCCTCACCGTTAGCCATCTCATCAGCATAAACTATTGGTGTGGTCCAGGACCATCCACGGATAATAAACATTGCAATCACTTGGGAAATCCCAACGGTCCGGAGGGTTTTCCCAAGAACCAGGGACAAAGGCCAAATTTGGGGGGAAGGTTAATTCTTCACTCCCTATACACTTGTCTTCACACCCACATTTAGGCTTTTGTGAGCTATATGTCATTCTGTGTAGTACAATAATTAAGGCCAGTACCCCAAACTGGGTGTGTGATTGCTGACAGAGTACTTGGTTGCTGGGTATCAATGGGCATATTTGGATTTCTTGATTTGGTTGGTAGGAGGATGTTATAGCCACGGCTAGGGTGAAAGTCTAATGGAGATGAGACGATGTCCGGAATTCTGGCCTCTGACGTTGTGATCGACGACCTAATGTTTTTAATTTCTTAAAGCTGTAATGAAGTTATTTGGCTCTTCATCGACATTCACTACATACTTGTGGATTTCTCAAAGTGTGGACCATGAACTATCCATATTAGAATCACTAGGCTGCTCATTGGAGTCCCTGAGTGGTGCAAATGATTAACTGAAAGGCTGGCAGTTTGAGTCCACCTAGAGCCACTTCGGAAAAAAGGTCTGGTGATCTGCTTCCCAAAAACCAGCCATTGAAAACCCTATGGAGCACAGTTCTGTGACACACATGGGATCACCATGAGTCAGGATCAACTTGATGTCAGCTTTTTTTTTTTTTTTTTTTAATTAGGCTGTTTATTAGTAATGCAGGTTTCTGAGCCCCAGACCACACCTAGAAAATAATTTCTGGGGTTAGAATGTAAGAATTTACATTGGGAAGGAAGAAATAGTAGGATAGTTGGAGAAAATTTCTAGGAGGAGGTAGCTGGGTCTTAGAAGATAAGGAGAGGGGGGTTTCTGGCAGGACAGTTTGAATGGGCCTGAGTATGGCCACTTAGGTGGTGGTTCACGTTGTGGAGCTGAGGAAAAGACTGCTGGACAGGCTAAACTGGTACCTGATGAATACTCAGTAAACGTAGAGGATCACCCACTTCTCTGCTCTAATGCTTAAGCCAGCACTGGACAGACTGAAGCCTCCACCAAAAAGATAAAACGGAGCCTGAGACTGATCAGGTGCATTGCGTGAAAAACGAGGTTTTTTTGCTTGCTTTTAAAATAACTTTGAAACTACTCCTGTAACGTTTTACTCCTGATTCTCCTAGCTGACCATTCCCATTTCCCATAATGATTCCTCTTTTCTCAGTCCCTGACTGCTTTCCTGTTCAGTCATGGTGTCAGTTTCTGTCCTCTTTCTACTACACCATTATCCATAGAACCCACTTACTTCCAAGGCTTCAGCTATCACCTCTATGTAGGTAAGTGTTAAATCTGCATTTGTGGTACAGACCTCTCCCAAGCTCCAATCAGACTGCAGACTGCATTTACACTTGGACTTTAAAATTTTAAATTACGTCTTTAAAATCAGATTCCTCTCTCCCATAAGCTGTTTGCCTCTGAAAATTGCTACAAACATTTAAGGCTCAAAACTTCTGAGTTTTCTTTGTTCTCATCCTCCTATGTTTAACCATCCATCAGGTTGTGGGCAGTTCAGTAAACATGGAGTGGAATGATAAGACGTTGTCGGGAAGTTTTCAGAGTTTGTGGTTATGGAGGAGGTGGAAAGTTTCAAGCAATGGTACTAATTAATAGTAGGTAACGTCTTTTTTTTTAACATGTCATATATACGTGTCATACGCTATGTGCCAGCTTTGCCAGGCTCTTCCAATTTACTCATAACCTACCTATGAAGTGTTGGTATTATCCCCATTTTAGAGATGAAACAATTGAACTTGCCCAAGGGATTCTGACAGTGAGATCAAAACAAGAACGGAAGTCCTCCCCGGGATGCTGCACTTGGTGGAAGGCTAAATGATACGGTCTAGATGACGGATGTGGAGATGGGGAGGCATGTGTGAAGAGTAAATTTCAACCAGGAGGTTGTCTTGTCCTGTCAGGATTCTGCAGTGTTCATAGCTATTCTTCCTCTTCATTTCCATTGCTGCTAACCCTATAATTCAGGTCTTCATTATGTCTCCCTTGGATTTTTTTTTTTTAATGGTTTAACGTTGTTTTCTCTCGTTAATCTCCCTAATGCACCTATTTATGCAAAGTTTCAGGGGTGCTTCTTACAGAATAAAGTTAAAACTCCTTAGCCTTATGGTCAAGGCTGTCCATGAGCTGGTCTCTACATACCTCTTATTGCTTCTCTCCAAACATCAAATAAATAGCAAAATAATAAGGCCCATATACTATATTCACGTCCATGAATTTGTTCACAATATTCCCATGTTCTGCTCCAGCTCCTCACATCTGATCACTAAAAATTCAGAGTTAAAGGGGACCTTAGAAACCATCTTATTAACCTCCCAGTCAGTGTAGAGACTTTGGACAGTTTCCCTGACAGATGACTACCCATTCTCTATCACGTCTTCGGGGACGAGAGTCTTGTTGCACTGGGCACCAAGACTTCACATCGCTGAGCATCCTAATTGCTGGAAATTACGCTGAGCTGAATTTATGTCTCCTTGTAAATTCCACCGTTAGCTTCTGTTTTGCCTTTTCAACCGAATGTAATCATCTGTAAAATGAGAGGAACGGACATAATTTCTAAAGATATTTTTAGTCATAATAAAAGCAATTTCATTCCTAACACCTCCCCTCTGTACCCCCCAACTCCAATGATTCTGAGAAAGGATATTATGTGGTGACCTAACTACAAGAGAAACCTTTTTTTACCTGAACTTTTCAGCTGACAGCAGTAATGGAGTGGCTGTGGTGAAGAGAACATATTGATGAATTGTTTCTTCTTAAGAAAAGATGGTTTTCAAAAGCTCCCCAAAGACAGATTCTTTTCTTCATAAATTGTTTTTAAGAGTTTAAATTTTTTCTACTTCAGAAAAATAAAGGAAAGCCTGTCAGGTGCATTACTTTAAATATGTCAGTAATGAAGAACTCATGGTTTTGAAATGAGTAAGAAATTACACGGATGATTTTCCACATACAGAGATACGGCCATCAGGATGGTTATCTTCCACCTTAAGCATGTTTTTCCATTTATATTCCCTACTTTGGCTGCTGACATCACCAACTTCCCAGTCAGCCAATCCAGAAACCTGAGAATGGTTCTGGATGCATTGCTTCTCTTCATCTCACTCCTATAGCTTTTCAATGTCTCTAACCTGTCCTTTCTTCCCCATTCCTTGTCCACCTAGCAAACTCCTATTCATCTTTGAAACCTCATCATCAGCTTCGCCTTCTCTGTGAAGCCTTTTCAGGCCATTGTGCATATCACCCTCCATCCCCACCAAGGTAATTTTCACCGAGCTGCCTCTGCATCTTGTACATAGTCTCATTATTGTGCTTATCCCCCATCTGTTACATATTATTTGTTTATACATCTGACTCCTTCACTATGGTGTTTTTTCCTTTTATACACTGTCACACTTTTCTACCACAAATATGTGTTGCTTCATCAGCAGAAAGAAAAAATTAAGAAAATAAAAATAAGAAGGAACATCCATTAAGCACTTTGTGTCAAGCATTGTTCTAAGTGCTTTATCAGTTCCATATTATTGCCCGTTTGTTCAGGAAAGAAGAAAGGAAGGGGGAATGGGGAGGGGAGTTCACAAGGTGCACAGTGAATGGTGGCAGTGAAGTTAGATGAGTTTGGAGTCCAAAGCCCTAGCTTTCTCTACTATACCACACCACCAGAGGGTATCCCAAACTCCAACACATCCTCTCCTCTCGCTGATTCTTCAGTCCCTTCAACATCAACTCAATAAGTAAATGCTTCCACTGTAGCAGATACAAAGATGAATGAACTACGGATCCTGCACTGAAGGAAGCGCCAGTCTAAAGAGAGACATAAAGCCTGTATTGATAATACAAGAGAGTGAGATGCCAGGAAAGGGACAACAATCATAATGATAGCTGATATTCATGGACTCCTTACCTATGTGCCAGGCAGCGTTCTAAGTATTTTATATGCATTAACTTGTTTTTACAACAATCACATACGGTAAGTGTTCATACTATTACTATCCCTATTTTACAGTTGAAAAAATGGAGTCACAGAAAGGCTAAGTAACGTGCCCAATATTACAGAGCTAGTAAGTAGTCGTATGGGTATTCCACATTTTGATTATCCATTCATCAGGTGGTGGACATTTGAGTTGTTTAGGGCACTGAATTTTTGAAACAGAAGCCCTAGAATTGAGTTCCACACCACTTCCTAGCTATGTGGCCTTGAACAGGTATGTCATGTCTTTGAGCCTCAACAATTTCACCTGTAGAGTGGAACTGTAAATTTTATTGTTTTGAAATCATAAATTTTAGAATCTCTAGTGCCCTTTAAGGAGCCCTGGTGGTGCAGAGGTTAAGCACTCGGTTGCTACCCGAAAGGTCGGTGGTTTGAACCCACCAGCTGCTCTGCGGGAAAAAGATGAGGCAGTCTGCTTCTGTAAAAGAATTACACCCTTGGAAACCTTCTGGGGCAGCTCTGCTGTGTCCTGTAGGGTCGCTATGAGCCGTAATTGACTTGATGGCAATGGGTAGTGCCCTTTATGGAGTCCCTGGGTGGTGCAAATGGTTAAATGCTTGGCTACTAACTGAAAGGTTGATGGTTCAAACCCATGCAGAAGCCCCTTGAAAGAAAGATCTGGCAATCTGCTTCTCAAAGATCACAGCCATTGAGAACCCTATGGAGCACAGTTCTACTCTGAAGCACATGGGGTCGCCATCAGCCAGAATTAACCTGATGGGCAACCGGTTTGGTTTTTTGGTTTTTAGTGCTTGTTCAGAGCCTAAGAAAAATGAACTATGGTCAACATAGCTCTATAAATTCAAAACTGCCTCTCCTCTCTTTTTGTACCCCCTTCCCATTCGCTATTGGCTTTAGGAGAAACATTCAATAAAAAGATTCATAGGCCAAACCACTGATGTCACTGTTGTGTTGTCATTTATACCATTCCACTGATTTTACGTGCATTTCTTCTCAAATGTTACTGTCTCCGAAATGGCCATGCGTCTGGCCATCGATGGTTGTGCATTAGTAAGTAGTAGAACAGGGATTCAGACCCAGGCAACCTAGCTCCAGAGTTTGAACTCTTCCTCACTCCACTGTACTGCCTTTCTACAAATAAAATGGGGAAATTATGAAGAAAGCAAACTTATGTTCTTCTTGGGAGGGGCAAGGCACATGGTGATCACAAAAGGCTTTATTGAGGAAATCACGTTAAAGCTAAATTGAGAACACGGATAGGTAGAATACAAAGTCATGAGTGGGAATCTTCCTTCTGGCCTGACAAAAGATAGGTGCAGAAATAGGTACTCAGTTTCACTCAGGTAAATATTTATTAAATACGTATTAGATGTCAGACATTGTGTCAGGGGAAAGCAGGCAATGGCTAAATACGGGTGAGGGAAAGAAGAGCAGATCTTGGAGGGCAGTGAATATCTGTGAGTCTTCTAGGAGCTGAGGTGAAAGCTTTCAAGGCATGAATGTAAAAAGGGAACCTGCATGTAAGACATGTTAGCAATAGAAAACCCAGCAAAGGCTCTACCGTAGGTAAGTTTTGAAGCCACAAGGGCCTAGACCAGGGTGAAGGCAGTGAGAATGGAGAAGAAAGGATGAATCCAGGAGACTTCAGGGAATTGAAATTGCATCTGAATCAAGAGAAGCATCAACTGATGAATGAGGAGGAGGACCTGGAGACAATTCCACTGTGAGTCTGGGTGACTGCTGTCTCACAGATTCTATCCAAACTGTGAGGTATAATAAGGATATGCAAAATGGCAAATAATCAGTACCCCAGTTTGGATGGGCTAGAGTAATTAGAATATAATTTAAGGTATTATCCATTAACCTTTATAAATGACGAGTATATTAGAATAGTTTGGTTGCTGTAACAGAGACCCAAAATAACATTGACTTAAACTTTAAGATAGAAGTGTATTTAGGTAAGTATATTTCTCAGTCTTGAGGAAAACAGTCCAGGGTTGGTATGGTGCCATGAGCATGGTGCCAGGGACCTTCTATCTTACTGACTGCCATTCCTATGATGTTGCCCATGTCCACGTGGTCCAAGATGATTTATTACCATATCCACAGTCCAAGCAGCAGGATGGAGAAAGCAAGGAAGAAGGGCATGCTCCCTCCCTCTCTTTTGGGGCACAATGCAGGAACTACAACTATCACTTCCTGCTGTCCAGAACTTAGTCACATGACCATCCTACTCACAAGGGAGCCTGGGCAATGGAGTCTTCATTATGGGCCAAGATCAAGGACTCTTATGCCATGAGAAAGAGAAGTATGGATATTAGAGGAAAATGAGAAGCCTCTGATACATAGGCTGGAGCTTTTCTCAAAATGAACCCTAGGTATCTGTGCTGCTCAGGTCTGACAACACTAGAGTGTGAAGTTGTGAATTCAGTTCACCTAGTACTGAGCATTTACTGGGTGCCAGGCCCAGTGCTAGGCTTAGGAATACAATTATGAATAAGATGTAGTACCTGCCATCCAGGAGCATATGGTTTAGTAGGGAAGAGTTTCATAAACACACGTTTTCAATAATAGTAGGAGGTATAATAAGGATATGCAAAGAGAGAGGCACCTAACCTAGTTTAGGAGTTTAGGGAGTGGTCAGAGCTTGTCTTAGGCTGGGTTCTCTAGAGAAGCAAAACCAGTGAAGTGTGTGTGTATATATATAGAGAGAGAGAGAGACTGATTTATCTCAAGGAAATGGTTCACACGGTTGTAAAGGCTGGCAAGTCCCAAGTCTATGGGTCAGGCATCAAGCTGGAGGCTTCTCTTGACTCGTAGCTGCAGGGACTGACAAATCCAAATACAAGATTGGCAGGTAAGACAGCAGGCTGCTGGCTCATAGGCTGTGGAGGCTGATGAATCCCAAGATTGGCATGCAATACAGCAAGCTGCTGGCTCAAGTCTCAGGAACTGGAGGTTAGGTGATGATGAGCCAGATACAGAATCCAGAGTAAGTGAAAGTCAGCAAGCTTTGCCAGAACGTCCATATATATTGAATGTAGGCCATACCCCCAAGGAAACTCCCCTAGCAGATCTCATTATGGAGGTGATTACATTATGGAAGAGCAATCAGTCCAATGTCTGCCAAACCAGACAAGCTGACACATAACCATCACAGAGCTTTACTGAATGAAGAAATTCAGGACTTAAAATGTAACTTTTGGTACAGTGGTTAAGAGTTTTGCTGCTAACCAAAAGATGATCAGTTCGAGTCCACCAGTTCGAGTTCCTTGGAAACCCTATAGAGCAGTTCTACTCTGTCCTATAGGGTTGCTTTGAGTCGGAATCGACTTGATGGCAATGGTTTTTTTTTTTTTTTTAAGAAGACGACTAAACTCTTCGAACGAACTGTATGTTGTTCACTATTACATATGTTGTGCCTAGCATAATGCCTGGCACATAGGAAACATTTAATAAATATTGGCTGCATATTGAATGAACATGGAAATAGCTGTCCAGGAAATGGGGACTTTAGTTTGGAAGAAACTATGTGGACAAAACCAGATGAACTGTGTTGGAGGGTTGGGTTTCTGGAGCAGTTGAACCAAACAGAACAACCCCACATACAGGCTTCCTGAGAATTACAGCAGAAAGCACCATCAGGGTTCACATTACAGAAGGCAGATTTATGTGCCAAGATCAACAGAAGGTGAAGCTGTTCCTGAACCTACCAGATGGTTTGAATTGTGATTCTCTTGTATTACAGGCTAAACTTTGCACACTGTGCTGAGAAGAACCTGGTAGGTAAGAACTATACAGAAAAGGCTGGGGCCCAAGGAGAACGACATTTGGAAAAGAATTCAGTCCAAGTGAATTCAGTGCATTTCAGGAAGTACTTCGGACTTTCTATAAGGTTTAGGACATAGTTGCAAGCTTGAGGGATTCAGGAGTGAAACAAACCAACCCTGCATTCCAGAGCTTACTTGACAATCTCAGAAGGGTCAGTAGAAAGGTTATTTAAGTAATAACTATAGACATTTTCTTTAAAGGACTTTATTATAGGAGAAACTGAATGACATAAAGGACAATGTCTTCACCAATAGTTTTTCATCAAACTTAAGACACTTTCATATAGCAGTTTCTAGTTTTCAATTTTTGATAAAATGCCAAGAATATAAAGGATGACTCCATCAAGGTGTTTCTGGAGGGACTAAGCTAATAAGATCCAGGTGCATTGCTTTCTGGAGGCCTAACCCAAGGTAAGACACAACCTTCAAGGCCTGAACCAGTGGAGACAAGTGTGTACACACATCCGTGAGTCATATATAACCTGTATACACAGATAACCACACAGGTACAAATACATATTGTATTAGTTTCTAGGACTACCGATATACAAACTGGGTGGCTTATAAGAACAGAAACTTATTGTCTCACAGTTCTGGATGTTAGAAGTCCAAATGAACAAGTTTGCCAGGCCATCATCCCTCCGAAGTCTTTAAAGGAAGATCCTTTCATTTCTCCCAGCTTCTTGTAGCTCAGGTGTTTCTTGGCTTGTAGACACATCTTTACGTGGCCATGTTCCTGTTTCATTCTCTGTGTTTCTTTTCCTCTTTTCTAAGAACACCACTCAAATAGGACTAGGATGCACTCTAGTACGACCTCATGTTAACTGTTAACATCTTCAAAGACCCTTTTTTCAAACAAAGTCATGTTCACAGATACTAGGAGTTAGGAATTCAACGTATCTTCTGGGGGAGACACGATTGAGTCCATAACACATACACTCACATAGATACATAAAATCATTTGATTAGAAAAATGTTTATGGACCAGGGCATAGCCCTGTGATGGGGGCTGAAGTTAAAAGATGAATAACACATGATTCCTGTTCTGAATGGTATCAGTCCTTCTATGTTCCATTTCATTTTTGGACAACTTCCAGTTTTCCTAGATTCATACTTCATACATTTCACGTTTTGATTATTAATGGATGTTTGCAGCTGTTTCTTGAGGTGTGCCACATCAGCAAATGTAGGTCCCAAACGCTTTATTCCATCCACATCATTAAGGTCAACTTTACTTCGAGGCATCTCTTCCCCAGTCATATTTTGAGTGCCTTTCAACCTCAGGGGCTCATCTTCCGGTAGTATATCAGAAAATGTTTCACTACTATTCATAAGGTTTTCACTGGCTACTATTTTTTTAGAAGTAGATTGCCAGGTTCTTCTACCTAGTTTGTCTTTGTCTGGAAGCTCCTCTGAACCCTGTCTACCAAGAGTGACCCTGATGTTATTTGAAATACTGGTGGCATAATTTCCAGCATCATAGCAACACACAAGCCACCACAGTACAACAAACTGACAGATGAATGATGGTCTACACAAATACCTTTGCAGAAACACTCAGTGTTTGATTAAATGACTGGGTATTATAGCCTAGCCAAGTGGACACATAAAAACTAACCATCACTCCAGACTTCCCCATTTATTACATGTTCCATTGAAGGTCCCCAGTAAAACTGAGATTGTTGCTATAGGGCACCCAGCTCAATAATGCAGCT
Source organism: Loxodonta africana (assembly GCF_030014295.1). Classification (NCBI taxonomy): domain Eukaryota; kingdom Metazoa; phylum Chordata; class Mammalia; order Proboscidea; family Elephantidae; genus Loxodonta; species Loxodonta africana. Next base: position 87,690,509 of record NC_087353.1, on the reverse strand, counting down.
CTTATTGGCTTTTTCTCCTCTGACCCCCCTCCTCCGACCCTGCACCCCTGCTTCCTGGGATCGCATCCCTGATCCCTAAATAAACTATCTGGTCCCAAGCCCTTGTCCTAGCCTCTACTTTAAGGGAAACCTAAACTATGACAGTTGGTATTAGTAGTGTCCCTATCAAGTAGAGCCTAGAAAGTGGAATATCAGATATTTTGGGACTGTGTTACTCACTGGTCACAAAGTAAAAAAGGAGTCTGCTAAGAAGTGTGGTGGCCATAACCCGTGGCATGCTATAGCATGGAAATTAAGATCCTCACTAGTGGTAGCAAGGGATGTGGTACGTCTAGAAGGGGAAGCACTAGTTTATATTGTAGGTCTACAGCCTGAACATTATTAGAGCAGTGGTAATTATAGGAACTGTAGAGTCTCTCTCAGGAGTTTTGAAGGAGGAGGATAGGCTCGGGTCAGCCAACTATCAATTCAGGGCCTGTGAAAGCCAGAAGTCCTCCACAGCAGTGTTTAGAGAGCTTCATCTTCTGCAGCACAGAGCAGGCTGGGTTGAAAATCAGACCCAGAATTTAATTGCAAGGGTGGCAGAACTGCAAAGGTGGATAAATGCAAAGCCTCACCAAGACATTCATGCTAAAATTTAGGATCTTGATTGGGAAAGATTGAGATTCTGATATATGTGATATTTGGGTAGGTGTGCTTGAAAACCTTGGGTTCCAAGGCCTCCTGAGCCCTCCGGCCTAGCAAAAGCATCCCCCTCCCTCTTGCTAGAGAAGAGTTACCTCCTTTTGCTTGGAGACCATGCAAATATCTCACTTGAGGCACATCTCTCTCAAGATAATGCTTGTCCACCTCAAAATCTGTCCCCACTTCCCCTCAATACACAGAAACCAATTAGCTAAGGACAAGTTTCAGCATGGCCTCAGGGGGAAATATTGTCACTGGTCCAAGAGAAAATGGCTTACTCACTTAAAGTGTTGCAGAACCTGGCTAAAGTTACTGGTAGGAAACAGAGAACGTATGCAGCAGTAGATCCTGAGGTACAGGACTTGGGATACAGTGGTGGTAGTGTGCTAAATATAAAGCTGGGATAGCGGAGAGAGAACTGACATAGGAGCATTCTCCCATGCCTCAGGTTTTAGTGTCCTGACAAGGACACCTGGAGAAACGCTGTGGCAGGGAGGGCCTTCAAAGATGTCAACATCCTAATTCCCAAAAGCTGTGATTATGTTAGGTTACATGACAAAGAGAAATTAAGGTTGTTAATCAGGTGACTCTGAAATGGAAGATTATCCAGGTGGTCCAATATAATCATAAAACCAAAAAACCAAACCCATCAAGCCGATTCTGAGTTAACAGCAGCCCTGTAGGACAGAGGAGAACTACCCCATAAGGTTTCTAACGCTGTGAATCTTTAAGGAAGCAGACTGTCACATCTTTGTCCCAAGGATATGATCACAAGGGTCCTTAAAAGTGGAAGAGGGAAGCAGAAGAAGAGTCAGAAATGTTAGTATTTAAGAATGGTCAGAGGGATGCAACATTGCTAGCTTTTAAGACAGAGGCAAGGATACAGCCAAAGAATGTGGGCAGCTTCTAAAATGTAGAAAAGGCAAGGAAACAAATTATCTTCAAGAGCCTCCAAAAAGGAATGCAGCCCTGCCACCACCTTGATTTCAGCCCAATGAGACCTACGCCGAAATTCTAACCTACAGAACTGTAAGGCAATATATTTTCACTATTTTAAGCCTCCAAGTGTGTGGTAATTTGTCACAGCAGCAATAGAAAATACACAGTCCTAATACACTTCCAGGATAGCTCATTAAACCCTGGGCATTAATGACAACCTATAGTAAATGAAGTAATGATGCTGGAACCATTTAGCAGAGTATTGACAAAGGGGTCAGCTGTTTGTCCATCATGATTTGACTATTATCAGATCCATCAAGTCATTAGGTTAAGTGGACACAGCAACAGTCCACTACTACTACCTCTACAAAGGCCCAGGCACGAGCAGGCCCAGAAGTAACAAGCAGGAGGCCTAGACCCCTATGTCACCTACCTTTGTTGCACTGATGCCTCTCCCTCTGCTCTTATCTATAGACTCATGGAAGGTTCCCTTTCACCAGTTGATAAAGGAAGAAACAACTAAGGTCTGTTGTCATTTAGTTTGATGTCGGTATGAGCCAAAAATGCATTGTTTCACTATGGCCCCACTCGGGAGTGGTCCTAAAGGCCGGTGTGAGGGGAAATCCAGTGGGCAGAGCTGCAAGCAGTATATTGGTAACCAACTTTGTATGGAGGCAGAAGTGGCCTAATGTAAAGATTTCATGGATGGGGCTGTGGCAGGAGCTGGACTAGATAGACGGAAAGAATAAAGCTGAAATCTTGAGCTAAGAAGACAACTGAAACGACTTCAGTTCCTGGATGAACCTATGGGATTTTTGTGTCTTAGATCAATGCCCATCAGAAAGCAGCCACTGCAGAGGTGGTACTCAAAAGGTAGGTGGGCAGGAAGATAAGGGGCAGCGCATACCTGGGACCCATCCATCTCTCACCGGAACAGGAGCAGGCATGTAATCTGGAGCAGCAGCAGCATGGGCACTGCAGACAAAAATAATGAGCTGCTGCCTAGTTACTAAATTTTCTGTGGGCCTTAACCATGGTTAACATACAAACAGGATGTGTTATTTGCTGCTATTCAGTTGTCCAACTCATGGTGACCCCATGCACAATGGAAAGGAGGCCTGATTGGCTGCAGATCAAACTGTTGTGATCCAGTTTTCTCTGGCTGATTTTCAGATCGCCAGGCCTTGCTTCCTAGTCCATCTTGTCTGGAAACCCCACTGAAACCTCTTTAGCATCACAGAATACACAAACCTCCACTGACAAGATGGGTGGTGGCTGCACGTGAACTACACTGGCTGCGAATTGAACCTGGGTCTCCCGTATGGAAGGTGAGAATTCTACTACTGAAGCACCAACGCTTCATACAAACAGGAGAGTTCAACATGAGATATATGGAGTTGAAGGTGCTGCAGGACTTCCAGATGTTTAGTAAGCAGGTGAACAGATTCTTGTTCAGTAACGCCTTCCCTACATGTAACCGGTTTGCATACGGAGGCATTACCTGTGGCCGGCCTCATCTGCTCCCAGGAGGATGGCATACGGGGCAACTTCCAGAGCTCGGCACTGGTACTAGATATGAAACCTTCTTGCTGTACCTAACCCTGGTATTTCCGTGAATACTAACCAGAGGTGAAGAAATTGTCATAATTTGAAGATCAGCAAGTCATAGGAGGAGTTAAGTCACTGGGTTTCTAGGCAACAAGGGGACCTACTAGCCAAAAGTCATTTTAAAGTAGAAAAAAATGGAAGCATCTTAAGACATCAAAGAGACTGTAGATGGGTGTGTGGGGGGGGAGTTTGTAAGGGTATCATACTGTATATTACCTTGTGGAGGTTGTACACAGGGTCGCTATAAGTCGGAACCGACTCAACGGCACCTAACCACCACCACCTTGTGGAGTTTCAGAAGAAAGCTTCTTGGGGGGAGTCAGATTTTCAGCCCTTGGCATAGACTGAGATACCCATGAGGCCCAATAATGAAAAAATGTGCTCAGTGTGCAGAAAAAAAGCAGTGTGGACCAAGAGGCATCTACTACACAGTCTCCCTCAACTCCCTAACACACACATTTACGAATACTAAAATCTCTATCCCAAATCTACGTTTTCTAAAAGCTAAACCAGTATGAATTTTCTCTCTATATAATAGTGTTCAATAATCAACCTATATTTATTATAATAGTCTTGAGGCATTACAAGATGTTATACATTTATTCTAAGATCAGATTAAATTGTGTTTGATGTGACTCAATTCTTTCAAAATCCAAACTCATGTATACATGTTCAAAATGTAAAACAAGTTATTGGTCACAACGTTTCCCCTTTAGATACATTTGGCACGTACCAGTTTAACTATACAAAAGGCAATACCACTATGGTTTACTGGGAGCTGAGGTATGCCAAGTGAGGAACCCACTGAGGCTCTCTGAAAGATGTCCTACTGTTCCAAGGTTAAGCTCTCACTCCTCAGGCACTCCTTGAGGCTGAGTGGAAGCAAAATCCACCACCACAGTTTATATTGCAATTACTGAGTTTCTCCCTAGCATTCATATTCTAAAAAAACAAACAAAAAGGCACATACTTGACCATTATGGTACTTCTTCTCCAGTGTGGACTCTCAGATGTTTGGAAAGATTTGACTTACTACAGAAGGCTTTCCCACAATTTTTACACCAATACGGCTTTTCCCCAGTATGGATTCTATGGTGTTTATTAAAATTTGAGCTGTGGTTGAAGGCTCTACCACATTCCTTACATTTATATGGCTTCTCTCCAGTGTGGAGTCTCTGATGTGAACTAAGACCTGCATGCTGACTAAAGCTCTTCCCACATTCGTTACACTGATAAGGCTTCTCCCCAGTGTGTGTTCGATAATGGCGAGTGAGGCTGGCTTTACCACTAAAAGACTTTCCACAGTCTTTACACTGATATGGTGCCTCTCCAGTGTGACTTCTCTGATGTTTAAGGAGATCTGAACTCTGACTGAAGGCTTTTCCACACTTGCCACAGTCATAGGGTCGGTCCACCATGTGTGTTCTGTAATGAAGGGTAAGGTTTGAACTGTGGCTGAAAGCTCTCCCACATTTGGTGCATACATAAGGTTTCTCCCCAGTGTGTATTCTCCGGTGTTTAGTAAGATTTGAGCTATTACTAAAGGCTTTTCCACACTCGGCACATATATAACGTTTCTCTCTCATGGTCAGGTTAATAGGAATTAACTTTCTGACTTTCTTGGAACCTTGGAGAGGAGATTTTGTTCCTCTTTCCCTTTCATGGTTTACCCGTTGCCTTTCTAACCTGGCCTCATATTTATTATCGACAACCATGGTAATAATATCCCTTTGGAATCCTTCTGTATTAGAGTCTTCCTCAGAACTTTGCTGCTTATCTGTTGATTCCTCATGCTGGGTGTTCGATTCATAATCTGAAATAATAAATAGGATAAGGATATGTCAGTTTCCTGTTCTGAAGAAAAACCTGCTGAAGGAGAAATAGGGCCATCACGTGAAACCAATGAATTCTGAAGCATGATTAAGTACAAGCTCTGTGTGAGGTCACAATATCCCAACTGAAGTACATAAACCGGCATCTAATCTAGTTCACAATACTGGATTTTCACATAAGCTTCTGCCAGAAGTCATGATGATATGATGAGCATACTGCTTTTCTGCCAGGACGATATCTTCATATACAGAGTGCGATAAGGCAGAGCAAGCATGTTAAGACAGCAGCAAAGTACATGGATGACGCTTAGGCAGAAAGAAACAAAAATGACCGATAAAAGGTCAAAGCTGGTTAAGGAAAATGAAAAGGTAATTGAGGGACAAGAGGCCGAGTGGCAAACTCCTTCACAAAACACAAATTTCCACAGAAGCTAAGGAGAAAAGCAAAAGAAAACATTCAGTCCACTTATAATCATTCTAGTGCCAGGTCCCTACTGATCGAATGAAAGCATGCAACCCCTTTGAGGGTTTAACTTACATTTGGCTGTGTCTTTAATAAGTTCCTTTAGTTGTAAACTTAGTTTTAACTGTTGAACTCAAATTAGTTGTAACTGTTGAGCTCAGATTTAACCAGTATATCTCTTTTAAAGCATTTCAACAGGCAATCACACTTAAGATTTCATCCACATGCGTGGAAACGGGGAGTAAGGGCAATCTGGAAAGATGGGCTCCCTCAGAGAACTGTTATCCCTCCAAGAATACAGAAGCTTCAGCCAACACTGTACGTTCCTTCTCAGTCCAGTTTTCCCTTGTCCAAGGAACTTCCTTGTCCCTCTGCTTATAATCACGACCGGTCCTGGGCCACCTTTATGATTGTCAGTGTGTTGAGTCCACTGTTGTGGCTACTGTGTCACATCATCTCACTGAGGGCCTTGTTTTCGCTGACCTACTTTACCAAACATATTTTTTGGTCTTTCTGATGACGTATCTAAGGTAAGGGAGCTAGTGTCGCCATCCTCAATTCTAAAGAGTATTTCTTCCAAGATGATTTGTTCATTCTCGACAGTCCACAGTACATTCAATACCCTTTGACAATACTGCAACACGAATGCATCAATTCTTCTTTTTTCACTGTCCAGCTTTCACATGCTTATGAGGCGACTAAATAGACCATGGCACCTTAGCCATCAAAGTGGCATCTCTGCTTTTTAAAACTTTAAAAAGGTCTTTGCAGATTTGCCCAGTGCAATATGTTGTTGATTTCTTGACTGCTGCTTCCATGGATGATGACTGTGGGTCCAAGTGGAATGAAATAACTGGCAACTTGAATTTTTCTCCATTTATCATGATGTTGTTGATCATTCTAGCTGTGAGGATTTTTGTTTTCTTCGCATTCAGGCATATCCATACTGAAGGCTGTAGTATTTGACCACCAGTAAGAGCTTCAAGTCTTCTGCATTTATAGCAAGCAAAGTTGTGTCATTTGCATATTATAGGTTGTAATGAGTCTCCAGTTATCTAATTATCCTGTCTTAGTTTATCTAGTGCTGCTATAATAGGACTACCACAAGTAGATGGCTTTAACAAAGAGAAATCTATTCTCTCACAGTCCTATTTCAGGGTGCTGGCTCCAGGGGAAGGCCTTCTCTCTCAGTCAGCTCTGGGGGAAAGTCGTCATCACTTGTCCCCTGGTCTAGGAGCTTCTCAGTGGAGGACCTCAAGTCGAAAGGATGTGCTCCCTTCCTGGTTCTTCATTCTTGGTGGTAGGAAGTTCCCCATCTCTCTGCTGGCTTCTCTCTTTTTTTTATCGCAAAAGAGATTGATTCAAGATACAACCTGATCTTGTATTGAGTCCTGCCTCATTAACATCATAGAAGTAGAATTTACAACACACAGGAAAATCACATCAAATTACAAAATGGTAGACAATCACAATACTGGGAATCATGGCCTAGCCAGGGTGACATATATTTTTCAGGGACACAATTTAATCCACAACATCACACACGTTGGCCCCCCAAAATTCATGTCCTTGCCACATGTAAAACAATTCACCCCATTATATCATAGTAAAAGTCTTAAATCAACTCCAAGTCCAAAATTCAAAAATTCCTCTTCATCTATGAAATCCAGAATACAAGTAATCTTCTTCCAAAATACAATGGTGGGACAGGCACAAGGTAGATATTTCCACTACAAATGGCAGAATTTGGAGAAAAGAACAGATAACAGGCACCAAACAAGTCAGCAGAACACATTACATTAGCTCTCAAGGCTTGAAAATAATCCTCTGTTCTCTGAGACCATTTAGGCAATGGCCCTGCCCTCCAGACTCTGTTGTTGACCACACTCCCTGGATTCTGGGTGGAGGTCTCTGAGCCCTGGACTTCAGCTCTGCCTTCCAAAAGCTGAACTGCTTACTCATCTATGCCGAGAAATTTGGAAGACAGCCATCTGGCCAACTGGCTGGAAGAGATCCATATTTGTATTCATTCCAAAGAAAGGAGATCCAACAGAACGCGGAAATTATTGAACAAGATCATTAATATCACACGCAAGTAAAATTTTGCTGAAGATCATTCAAAAGCAGTTATAGCAGTATGTATTGACAGGAAACTGCCAGAAATTCAAGCTGGATTCAGAAGAGAGCATGGAACAAGGGATACCATTGCTGATGGCAGATGGACCATGGCTAAAAGCAGAGAATACCAGAAAGATGTTTACCTGTATTTTATTGACTAGGCAAAGGCATTTGACTGTGTGGATCATAACAAATTAGGGGATAATACTGCAAAGAACGGGGAATTCCAGAACAATTTTTTTTTTTTTTGGTGCTCAAGAAGAACCTGTACTTAGACAAAGAGCCCATCATTCGAACAAAACAAGGGGATACTGCATGGTTTAAAATCAGGAAAGGTGTGTGTCGGGGTTGTATTCTTTCACCATACTTATTCAATCTGTATGCAGAGCAAATAACCCGAGAAGCTGGACTACATGAAGAAGAATGCAGCATCAGGACTGGAGGAAGACTCATTAACAACCTGCAATACGCAAACAAAATCTTGCTTGCTGAGAGCAAAGAGGACCTGAAGCACTTACTAATGAAGATCAGAGACCACAGCCTCCAGTATGGATTATACCTCAACATAAAGATAACAGAAATCCTCACAACTGAACCAATAAACAACATCATGATAAACAGAGAATATACTGAAGTTATGAGGATTTCATCTTCTTGGATCCACCATCAACACCCACAGAAGCAGTAGCCAAGAAATCAGATGACGTACTGCATCAGGCAAATCTGCTGCAAAAGACCTCTTTGAAGTGTTAAAAAGCAAAGATGTCACTTTAAGAACTAAGGTGCACCTGACCCAATCCATGGTGTTCTCAATCACCTCACATGCATGCGAAAGCTGGACAATGAAGACTGAAGAAGAATTGATGCCTTTTAATTATGGTGCTGGCAAAGAAGACTGAATATACCATGGACTGCCAGAAGAATGAACAAATCTGTCTTGGAAGAAGTACAGCCAGAAGGCTCCTTAGAAGGATGGGCAAGATTTTGTCTCAAGTACTTTGGACACGGGATCAGTCCCTGGAGAAGGATGTCATGCTTGGTAAAGCAGAGGGTCAAGGGAAGAAAGGGAGACCCTCAACAAGATGGATTGACACAGTGACTGGAATGACAGGCTCAAGCATAGCAAGGACTGAGAATGGCACACGATGACTAGGCAGTGTTTTCTTCTGTTGTACATAGGGTCACTATGAGTTGGAACCGACTTGATGGCACCTAACGACAACAGGCTGAAGAGTAGAAGACAAGCCCAAGCAGAATACTGTTTATGTATATTAACATGAAAACAATCCAAATATATTCTAATATTTAATTAGGTTCTGCAATCTGCAAAGATGAATTTTTTAATACAGACATGAACTAGAGACTACTTCTATCGCAAGATATACTGTGGTCATATTGCTTCAATTTGGAATTCATGAGGGGAGAGCACATAGGAAATCCAAGTGTGACAGTTTAAATTGGGAAAACAATAGAAGGCAGTGAGGAATACCATTAATTTATCAAGATTACAATTTCACAAAGACTCTGTGAACTCGTTTAAGGAGAAAACCCTGCATTCCTCAGTGGGCAGACTCTCCTATAGATTTATAAGCCCTTAAATGATAGAGTGGGGCCCTGGTGGCATAGTAGTTAAGACCTCAGCTGCTAACCAAAAGGTCAGCAGTTCAAATCTACCAGCCTTTCCTTGGAAACCCTATGGGGCAGTTCTACTCTGTTCTGTAGGGTCGTTAGGAGTTGGAGTATTATAATGAAATGTGCAAAAACCTGTTGATAGAAAACCAAAAGTGAAGAACACACTCAGCATCTCTCAAGCTGAAGAAAAAATTCAAGCCTCAAGTTGTAATTTTGAAGGATTCTATGGAGGAAAATATTAAATGATGCAGGAAACATCAATAGAAGATGGAAGGAATACAGAATCACTACCAAAAAGAATCGGTTGACATTCAACCATTCCAGGAGGTTGTACATGATGACGAACATCTGATGGAAGAGGTCCATGCTAAAGGCAATGGCAAAAAAGAAGGCCTCAGGAATTAACAGAATACCAGTTGAGTTGTTGTTGTTGTTATGTGCCTCCGAGTTGGTTCCAACACATAGTGATCCTATGTACAACAGAACAAAACACTGTCCCGTCCTGCGCCATTCTCACAATCGTTGTCATGCTTGACCCCATTGTTGCAGCCACTGTGTCAATCCATCTCATTGAGAGTCTTCTTTTTCCCTGACCCTCTACTTTACCAAGCATGATGTCCTTCTCTAGGGACTGATCCCTTCTGGTAACATGTACAAAGTATGTGAGACACAGTCTCACCATCTTTCCTTCTAAGGAGCATTCTGGTTGTACTTCTTCCAAGACAGATTTGTTCATTCTTTTGGTACTCCATGGTATACTCAATATTCTTTGCCAACACCACAATTCAAGGGCATCATCAGTTCTTTTGTCTTCCTCATCCATTGTCCAGCTTTCCTGTGCACATGAGGCAATTGAAAAAACAATGGCTTGGGTCAGGTGCACCTAAAGTCTTGAAGGTGACATCTTTGCTTTTCAACACTTTAAAGAGGTCTTTTGCAGCAGATTTGCCCAATGCAATGCGTCTTTGGATTTCTTGACAGCTGCTTCCATGGGTGTTGACCGTAGATCCAAGCAAAATGAGATCCTTGACAACTTCAATCTTTTCTCCTTTTATCTTGATGTTGCTTGCTGGTTCAGTTGTGAGGATTTTTGTTTTACGTAGAGGTGTAATCTATATCGAAGGCTATGGTCTTTGATCTTCATCAGTAAGTGCTTCAAATCCTCTTCACTTTCAGCAAATAAGGATGTGTCATCTGCATAACACACAGCATTAATGAGTCTTCCTCCAACCCTGATGCCCCATTCTTCTTCATACAGTCCAGCTTCTCAGATTACTTGCTCAGTACACAGACTGAATAGGTTTGGTGAAAGGATACAACACTGACGCACACCTTTCCTGACTTTAAACCACACAGTATCCCCTTATTCTACTGGAACTACTGCCTCTTAATCTATGTACTGGTTCCTCATGAGCACAGTTAAGTGTTCTGGAATTCCCATCCTTGCAATGTTATCCATAGTTTGTTATGATGCACACAGCTGAATGCCTTTGCAGAATCAATAAAACACAGGTAAACATCTTTCTGGTATTCTCTGCTTTCAGCCAGGATCCATCTGACATCACCAATGCTATCCCTGGTTCCACGTCCTCTTCTGAATCTGGCTTGAATTTCTGGCAATTCCCTGTTGATATACTGCTGTAGCCACTTCTGAATGATCTTCAGCAAAATTTTACTTGTGTGTGATATTAATGATATTGTTTGATAATTTCTGCATTCGGTTGAATCACTTCTGGGAATAGGCATAAATACGGGTCTCTTCTAGTTGACTGGCCAGGTAACTGTCTTCCAAGTTTCTTGGTGTAGACGACTGAGCACTTGTATTGTATCCCTGTGCTGGTGGGCTCATTTCTTTCTATATATACTCTGAAACCTGTGAGAGCCAGAAGTCAACGGGACTGCCTTGTTTTTCCGGGTCTCACAAGTTTTCCACCTTAGACAGGGTGCAGCCTTACCACTTTTCTATGGCTCATTTCAATGAAAAAATTTCAGTTTTTCTTCTCTAACAGGTTTCTGCAGTACGTCTTTCTTCACTAAGCCTTTTGAAGGCCCTGGATCTATGCAAAGCTTTCAGTGCCAACTTCCTTTTCCTCAGGTGGGTCCAAGAACCTCACCTTTTGTCCCCCACCTGAATCCTAAAACCCAAGACCCTATTTTTGGCTCTGAAAACCCTTCCTCCCCACCCTCCCTTTCATGTAGTACTGCCAAGTGTCTATGACAAGGAAAATGGAAAATAAAGCTGACTATATACACCTTTGGCTACTGTATTTTTACACAAATAACGTGCACGTTATACATTTCTGCAAACCGTGCAACCTCCCCCACATTTTCATAAGCACGCTACACCAATATTTTTTTACATGCTCCTGACTTCGATTTCCATTTTTTTTTTCTGTCCAATGGATTTAATGTTACCAGGACAAAACTGATCTCATGGAAACTTCATTTAAGGTAGGCTATTTTCCTAAACCAAGCGCAACCAATGGAGAACTGAATGGGCTCGTGATGGAAATGGAACGCCATATTGAAACTGAAGAGCACGGATGCACGAAAAAATAGAAATGAGTAAGAAATGATCTGAGGCCTAAAACTGTAAGATGCTGTTTGTACTGTGTTTTACTGCTTTCATAAATCTTAAACTGTAACGTAATTTTTGATAATCCGTATCTTTGAAATCAACAAATAAAAGCCACCAGAAAAAATTGTGTTTTTTATCTTAAAACAGGCCATTTTAGTTTACTCATTCATTATCTTCCTCATCATCTGACTCCCGGAGCCCTTCAAAGTTGACCATCTTTTGCCCCGAGCCATCTGGAAGTTGCTGGCCTTCAGTGGTTCTCCTTCTCACAGAAAGGCTGTTCCTTTTGATAAATTCAGAAATCCCGCTGAAACCCACCTTGAAATCTGGGATTCTTCTTTCATTTGCTAGAAGCTTTGTTTTGATCTGCGTTGTGACAGTAAAGACAGCTTGATTTTGTCACTGTTGAGAATTCACTCTTTCAAGTCATTCTCCAACTCAGGCCATTTCGCTTTGGGCCCACAAGGTGCACGTTTCGCGGATTCACTTTCTCCAGCTCCTTTTTCTCCTTTCTCCTTTTGCAAACAGACAACTCTGCAACCTCAAACACTCTTCCTGTCACTCTGTTGCTTGTTTCTTCTGCCCTCAAAACGACTTTCAGGTCGAAGTCTGTGGTGCAGGACTTGTGTTTAATTATTGCCATGACCATAAAGGGTTCTAAGATTTACATCTAAAAACTAAAAAAATGTGCGAAATGTAATTGATAACTGGCTGGTTCTACTGGAGATCACAAAATTCAAATGTGAGGTGTACAAGAAGCCAGAGTCTTTTATATGCCCATCAAGCATTTGACTAAGGTGACTTGCGATTGTTGATCGAAGACACTGATACTAAGAAGACATAATTAGACTATAAAATAAGCAAACCTAACACAGCTTAATGGCTTCACTTAACATGATCTGATAAGGTTTTCCCATTTAAGTGCTGAGCCAAGAGCCATCGTATATCAGTTTTGCTTTGTTTACTCCTCCAATTAATAGCCAGAGTTGGAATTTGACATACATTGAATTGAGATTCCTACCGATAGCTATTTGATGCTGTTTATGCCAGTTCAGGCTTCACCTTGTCTATGCTTCCAACTGATAGCACGTGATTTATGGACAGGCTTCAGTGGGTTCGAGGTTCGGATTGATGACTCAAAAGTGACAGGGATGTAATTATCAACTCAAACCAACAGAAACAACGGTTTCATCAGTTATTTTCCAATTACGGGCACTGCCAAGCTCGATCCACGGCTTCTTGACCACGGCTTATACCTTTATTACACAAATATGACCAAAAGTGGAAATCCTGGTGGCGTAGTGGTTAAGCGCTATGTCTGCTAACCAGAAGGTTGGTAGTTTTTGGACTACTGAATGAGGGTGAATGAGGCAGGAATTCACTTCTGGAAATGTCAAGAGACAGACAGCATATGCGTGGGTGCACCATACCAGAACTTTTCCGTATAAGTTTACCATTTCCATGCGTTATATGTGTGTCCATGTTGTTTATGCGGGTGTGCTATTAGCAGAAAAACATGGTATTTTTATCTTTAATTACTCTGATAACTCCAGGGAAGTGACAACTGCCTGGAGAGGAGTACTGACATTAACAATCATAAAAAGTGAAGAATTTAGCTAACAGTTTAATTTTTCTCTCTCCCTCCCTTAAGAATGTCATTTTTAACAGGGTTCAAAATCTTATTTCAAAGATGGAATTTCATGTGTTTGGGACACAGTAAGTGTCTGGGGCCAAGGACCACACCCATGAAATCACACCATACACATAAATAGTGGCCTACTCCACCTAATATTTAAGTAAAGTCTTGGTTTGAAACTATCAGGTAAATGTAGGTATATTTGAAACCAGCAATATAAAATAACAAAGGGGATTATCACTTATGGCTTCTGAGACTGTTCTGTAAACTATGATTGTGGAAATTCAAGCTGGGGAGTATAATTACCCTAATATAACCTTGACTTCTGAAAAATGTCTGCCTCTTTCCATTGCTTCAGAAAGGCTGCCTGATTATTCTCCATCTGTGCTTCCAGATCCACTCCCTGCCCTGTTCTGTGCCCCAGGAGGTTGACCCTAAGGGCTGCATTATTTTATTTCTCTTGCCCTCTAGCTTCCAGTTGGGTCTGCCAATGGTAAGCACCAGCAGAAGATCTAAGGGCAGGAAGAGGGTGAAGTCAGGGTATTTATTCACTATGCTCTCTCCCCACCCGACTGCAGGGCCTATAACCACAGCTCCTATCAAGTAATTCCTCTCTCATGGCAATAACTCACACCTGGTTTGGGTAAGAGATTTCCCCTCTTATCTCTTTAAGTTCATGGATAGTAACAGCTTTTCAGCGTTGTCTGGGTGCAGCGCCATCCCTTACTGGTTCACTTAATCTGCCCACACCTCTGTAAACAGTCCCCTCATTAAACACACTTCAACTGCCCCTTTAAGAGTGTGTCATTTGTTTCCATGCTAGGACTCTGACTCAGACAGATGTACCCGAAGGGGAGAGGGAACTATTTCTGCCTTTAGCCAGACCACCCAAGTTAGTCTAGGTAATCACCTCACAACCAGTAATGATGAATTACTGTTTCTTCAACCAGACAAGCCCAGGGCATGAGGGGCAGCCTGACAGATGGTTCCTACCTTGGATCTTTCTTAGATCTTGGGTGAAATCTTGCTTCTCATCAATCTCTTCGATATGTAGAGGCTCCCAAGATTCATATTTGTTCCTGGTCTCCAAAAGCTGTGGCTGTATGCTGCTCAGAGATTCTTTTGATGTTCCTGAAGATGACATCTTCTCCCACAGCTGTCTCTGTTCATTTGGAGGAGTTGAGACCTAGAAACAATTAGGAATGGCTGAGTTCGTGCACCATTCACTTTAAGAACTAGATTGGCAATCTTAGGAGAGCTACGTAGAACTTATAGAAAAAAGAAAAGTGAAACATCCATCCCATTCAATCCCCAAGGCTAAAATGTTAGTTTAGGATAGAAGAAGACATGGTCTAATTCAGCAGAAACTTCCATTCAGCTGTTATTGCTCTTGCTCTTGCCTGGAATTCTATGCTCCTAACCTCCTTGAAGAAAAGAAAGTTTCCCCCTTCTCACCTCTTGTCCTGGTTCATCCAGTTCTCGCTCCAGGTCTTCCAGGAGAGTAACAGCCTCTTCGGCGGTCTCTGGGCAGTGCTCCTGCACCCAGGCCTGGAGCTCATTGGGCAGGATGGTCACAAACTGCTCCAGCACCAGCAGCTCCAGGATCTGTTCCTTGGTGTGCAACTCGGGCCTCAGCCACTCACAGCAGAGCACCCGGAGTTGGCTCAGGGCCTCACGGGGTCCAGGTGTGTCATGGTACCCAAACTGCCTGAAGCGTTGGCGGAATATCTCCAGGCCAGGAAGGCACTTTTCTTTCTCCTCCTCCCCCTCTTCGACTTTTACAATCACAGGCCCCACCTGCTTCTGTGGAGGCCTAGGGCCCAGAACTGTAGCCATGCCCAGAACCTTGGTCATCATACAGACTCAGGAAACAGCCTTGCTAAAGATGAGGCTCTGTGTACCAGGGATATTGGTTCCTTTAGTTTTCTGGTTCTTTAAGGCCACACGTTAAACCTAAGAAAATACGGTTACCATAAAGTTACCCAAAAAAAAAAAAAAAATGTTTTTCTAGTCTTTATGGCCACACTGTTAACACAAGAAATTGTGCAAATTATGGCCACCATAAAATAATTACAGTTGTTCAAAACTTTCTGGGGTCAGCTGAGAATACCCTACTCTGATTTTACTATATGTCCAATCTCCTAAAAAGTGATATTGCATAATTTTAAAATTACATTTAACTTTGCTCTACAAACTGTTCAGAATCTCACCTTAGTTCCTGATATTTTAACATGCTCTCCAGTGCCCAATCTGTATCTCCACTCTGTACCTCTCCTCTGAATGCCAGACTTATACATCCAACTATCCACTTAACAGTGCTACCTGGATGTCCCGTAGGTATCTCGAGCTTAACAAGTCTAAAACTGAATTTCCCATCTATCCCCCAAACCTGTTCAACTCAGTTAATGGCAACTCCATCATTCTGTTTACTCAGACCAAAAAACCTTAAGAGTCATTCTTGACTCTGCTTTCACATTCTATGTCCAACCCATAAGCAAATTCTGTTAGCTCTATGTTCAGAACATATCCAGAGTTCAACCACTTCTCACTACCTCCAACACTACCTCTCCAGTTCATCACCTCGTCCCTGGAGTGCTGCAATAGTCTCCTAATTGCTTCCACCCTGCCCTGCTGTATATGCACAACACAGCAGCAAGGGTGATCCTGTTAAAATACAAGTCAGATCACATCATTCCTCTGCTCACAACCTTACTCAAGTCTTACTTACACAAGTCTTACTCAAGAGTAAAAGTTATTGTAATGGCCAAAAAGGCCCCAGAAGATCTCGGCCCCATCAATTCTCTGATCTCATCTTATACTTCCCTCTTTGTTCATTCTGCCCCATCCACATTATTTCTCAAGCTACACACATTCCCACCTCAGAGCCTTTGTACTTGCCACTCCCTCTGCCTAACGCTCCTTCTCCAGATTACACACAGCCCCGTTTCTCATCTCCTGAAAACTCTTTACTCAGATACTACCTTCTTGGTGAGGCATCCCTGAATGCCGTTTTAAATCACAAACTGCCCTCCCTCATCCCACAACTCCTTATCTCCCTTCTCTACTTTTTCTCCAGGTCATTTAATCAACTAGCGTTTAGACAACTAGATTAAACTAGAGTTTAATCAACTAGAGTTGTCTCCTGTTAAAATACAATTCAGGTCACATCATTCCTCTGGCTCACAACCCGTCAAGGCTTCAAGTCTCACTCAAGAGAAAAAGTCAAAGTCATTGCAATAGCCTACTGATTTGTATTTTAACAGGACTCTAGCTGAATATCAGCTCTTGAGGTCAGGGACTTCCATCTGTTTTGTTCACCTCACCACTATACTCCAAATGTCTAGCGTATGGCTAGCAGGAGTTCAAGTATTTGTGGAAAGAATAAATGTGATATATGGATCTTCAAGGCTACTTTTAAGGAGTAAAAACAGGTTTTAAAAATAGTATTATCGATACAAATTTAAGTTTAAAAAATACACCAATACAACTCATGTTTAGCTTAGTATAGATATAGGCAAACACAGAAATAATTATTGTGCAATACATGGGTTAGAATACATACATATATTTCCTAGCCTTGTCTGCTGAGAGAGGTTAGAAGCAATGACACCCCAGTACCAGTGAGCACACCCAGCACCCTGATCTTGGTTTCTAAATACCATTCTCTGATAAAAGGAATCAGAAAATGGAGAATTGACTGATTCTAGGGTTTGGGCAGGGAATATACAAGATAAACATGGAGCCTCTTATAGTGCCAAGAAGAAAGTACTCAAAAGAAAAAACAATGGGGGCATGTCAAAAAGGCTCAGAAGCCAACCTACAAAAGCTCTCAATGGCCACATATGAAGCAGTTTTTGAGTAGTACTGAATTATAATGTAGTACTAGATTATAACCCAAAGTATAAGATAAACGTTCAGGAGCCCATACTGATATAAAAACATGACTGAATAAATAAATGGGGAAGAAGAAACAAATCTCCTGTACAGCAGAATTCCAAATAATTTATGTGGGTACTAGGTGAAGCTTAACTCCCCATCCCTTGAGTGTGGGCTGCATTTAGCGACTTGCTTCCAAAGAGTAGAGTATGCAAAGGACTAGAGGAGAAATTAACTTTATAGTGGAGACACTGCCTCAGCCAGGTGATCAAAATTAATATCATCAGTGATAACTCATGTTGATAGCACGTACTCCTAATGTGATGAGAAGGGCACTTCACCTCTGCGATCTTCCCCTGCCCTCCTTAAATCCAGTCTAGTGATGAGAAAAACAGCAGACAAATCCAAACTGAGGGACATTCTACAAAATACCTGATCAGTACTTCTGCCAAAGTCACCAAAAACAAGGAAAGTCTGAAAAATTATCACAGACCAGAGGACACTAAGCAGACATAAGACTAATGTAATGTGGTATCCTGGATGGGATCCTGGAGCAGAAAAAGGACATTAGGGAAAAACTAGTAAAATTCTAATAAACTGTGGAGGTTAATTAACAGCAACATACCAATGTCAGTTCCTCAGCTGTGACAAACATACATAGTAATGTAGATGATAACTATAAAGGACACTAGATAAGGGATGTATGGGAACTCATCGTCTATCTCTGCACTTTTCTATAAATCTACAACTGTTCTAAAACAAAAAGTTTATTTAAGTAGAAAATATGGGGTATTGGGGGAAAAAAGCAGCTTTGGTGAACGCTGATCAGTTATGGAGGGGTGGTAAAGAGAAGTATAGCTGTCAACTTCAACACTTATGATGTTGAAGCAGACCACTGTTAAAAGTTAACTGGACTTTGAAAAAATTATGAAACCTTTTGTTTTATGATCATATACATTAAAAAAAAAAAAAAAAAAGGTTGCCTAACTTGTCTCCAAAGAACGCTGGTGGTGCAGTGGTTAAGGGCTTGGCTGTTAACTGAAAGGTCAGTGGTTTGAACCCACTAGCCACTCTGAGGGAGAAAGATGTGGCAGTCTACTTCTGTAAAGATTACAGCCTTGGAAACCCGATGGGGCAGTTCTACTCTGTCCTACAGGGTTGCTAAAATGAGTTGGTATTGACTCGATGGCAACGGGTTTGGTTTGGGTTTTGACCTTGTCTCTAGGTACAATAATAAACCAAAACCCAAACCAAACCCGTTGCCATCGAGTCAATACCAACTCACAGCCACTCTACAGGACAGAGTAGAACTGCCCCATAGGGTTTCCAAGGAGCACCTGGGGGATTCAAACTGCTGACCTTTCGGTTTGCAGCTCAGCTCTTAATCACTGCGCCTTCAGGGCTTCTAGATACAATAGTATTTAATTTCTATTCTCTTCCAGCAGTTGTTGTAAAATCAGCCCAATGAAATAAAGTTTCTAGCAGATCTGTTTCAAACATAATACAAAACCTATTTTTTAAAATTTTTCAAATAGCTTTAGCTTTTAACTCCCTGGGAATGTTATAACAATATTGCTTCTTCCTTTGAAATCACATAGGCCATTTTTCAGTCTGGCAATTCTATCTCCACAGGCTCAAAGACTACTTGCTGAGGATTAAAATATATATCTGTTCATATCACCAGCTGTTTAAAATCCTTTAACAACTCCTTGGCATGGCAAACAAAGTCACTCACAACCTGGCTTCTGCCTCCCCTCATCACTTCTCTTCTCATTCCCTATGCTCCATCAATTTGTCTTTCAAGTCTCAGCTTAATAAGTAATCCTAATGAAAAGATGCTCAATCGCAGTCATAACAAGGGAAATGTAAACTAAAGTTACAATGTTTCCACCTATCAGGTTGGCAAAGATAAAGAAAAACCTTATAATGAATTGCCTTGAGTTTCTTCTTCTTCTTTTTTTTTTTTTTTAAAGGAAAGTCAGTAATTTCGCATTTGTTATGTTGAGTTTGTCTTAAAGGGTTTTTTTAGTGATGCCCTTCAGGTCTGGGCTTCTGTATTTTATTTAATAAAGTGTTCACAAAATCAAAAAGCACATGGTTAGAAAATGGAGACTACATTAACTATGGCGAATTACTTTCTTAAGCTACCTAGAATTTTAGCTCAAGCTCATTAAGCAAAAATTTCTGATCAATCATAGGCAGAAGGCTCTGTCCCCAGTTTTTCTTCTTCTTCTTCATGATCATTTCCTAAAGTTTATGTGCCCTTACAAGTGCCCAAAATTCATTCTTCAATGAGGTATAAGTAAATCAAATTATCATAAATTTTAATAATTTAATGAGCTTGCCAACCACTGCTTAACACAGCACTCAGTCTGTACCTGAAAACTCCTAAGCAGGCAAATTTAATAATTCTTGAGGCACAGAATTCTACTTTTGGACAGTTGTAATTGTTATAAGGTCTTCCTAAAGCTGAACCAAATTCTGCATTACTTTATCTTCTACACTCACTGGTCCTAATTGGGTCCTAGACCAATACTTTCTCCATAGCAGCCTTCCAATACCTGAAAGCAATTGTCTGCCTCCTAATTCTTTTCTCCTCCAGTTTATATCCAGTTTTTTTTTTTTTTTTTTTTTACATAACATGGGTTTCCTGCAGGAATTCAAACCCATTCAGTCCAGTTGGAACACCTGCTGAGAATTTGCATTCTAACAGGTTGCCAGGCTATGCTAATGTCGCAGATTAGGAAGAATTCTGAGAACCACTAGCAGAGTAGTGCTTCTCAAAATTTATCAGACACAGGAATCACCTGGAGATCTTCTTAAATCGTAGATTGTGATTCTAATATACCTGTAGTGAAAATGCAAATTCTCAGCAGGGGTTCCAACCGGAAAAATGAATTGGAAGTTCTGGTTTCCCGGTACCTCACCCACCAGATCATCCTTCTGTAAAACTGTTTACAAACTTGAGCAGATCCCTGTTATGCGTATGCTTTCTAATCTGAACAAAGCCAAGGAGGCTAT
Source organism: Loxodonta africana (assembly GCF_030014295.1). Classification (NCBI taxonomy): domain Eukaryota; kingdom Metazoa; phylum Chordata; class Mammalia; order Proboscidea; family Elephantidae; genus Loxodonta; species Loxodonta africana. The sequence continues at coordinate 87,670,122 of NC_087353.1, read as the reverse complement.
TTTCTTCCTGAACCCGACATTACCCGGTACTTGCAACGAGATTCAGCTTCTCACGCGGGGTTCTCAATCCTTTGGGCCTATTCTCATCAATTAGACTGGTGAGAACCTCCTGGTGGAAAGCCAGGCAAAAAAGGCGGCCTGGGCCGGCCTGGCAGAAGGCTATTATCGGGGAGCACACAAAGAAATTTCCGGAACGTGGAAGAGCCAAGGTTTCATTTGTTAACCTCTCGGGGTATTATCCAGCGAGCCGTCTCCCGCCAGCTGGGGCTGCACGGGGACAGCTGGCTCCTCCCCCAGCCCTTCCGCGGCCCGTGAGTGGGGTGTGTGTGCCACCGGTGCTAAGCCCGCTCCTCCCTCCCCGTCGAGGCCAAAGCTCCCTCTCCCGTCCACCAAGCTAAGCCGGGGCCGGCTGACTCACCTTGAGTCTCAGCCGCTCCGAGCGCTCGTGCTCCGCGATGAACACTGCGGGACTGGCGCAACCGGAACTGCGTCACAAGCCTGCCCTCCCTCCGCCCATCGAGGCTTTGGGGAGGTCTTCCAGGAGCTATGGTGACGCATTGCTGCTGAGGGAAAGGTCGGGTGGTCGGAACAGACTAACAGCTCAGTGGAAGGAAGATGTGGCAGTCTTCTTCCATAAAGATTTACAGCCTTGAAAACCCTATAGGTCTTATAGGGTCGGTCTGAGTCGGAATCGACTCCACGCAAGGGCAGATGACGGTAAGCAGAGGCTTACTTGTGCTTACTAATCTGTAGTAAATGAACAATTTCAGGTGGGTTTCACCACGTCTTTTACTACAGATTGGTAAACACAAGTAAGCCTGTGTTTAACTTGCTTACTGGGTTTCAAATTTCCTTACTATCAACTTGAAAAGAGGCTTTGATTCTGCAGGAAGGTGCTGTGGGTTTGGGAGATACATAGATGTTAGCCATACCTAGAAGCGGAATCTTTGATGTGAAAAAATGTGAAACTGTTTACTACAGATGATTTGGTAAGCAAAGTAAGCACCGTGTTTACCTTGCCTATTGTATAATCCGCCCCGTCCACACATACAGCATGTTGGGAAGCTATAAAGACATTTGCTAAAGGAAAAGAGAAAAAAGGTGGGGTGGTGTAGTTAGACAACCCTTCGGCTTATAGTTGGAGCTCTGTTGCTAATTAGACATGAGGGTTTGGAGATGCACCGTGATTGTCTGGAAAATGGGTATAATAAAACCTGCTCTAACAACTGTAAGGCAGGTATCAGAGTAGGTATTATATAATATCTGCTCTAACAACTTTAACTTTGGACATGCTATCAGAAGGGACCCTGGAAAAGGACATCATGCTTGGTAGAGGGTCAGCAAAAAAGAGGAAGACCCTCAATGAGATGGATTGACACAGTGGCTGCAACAATGGGCTCTAGCATAACAAAGATTGTGAGGACAGCGAAGGACCAGGCAGTGTTTCATTCTGCTGTACAGAGGATCGCTGAGTCGGAACTGACTTGACGGCACCTGACAGCAACTTTAAAGGGTTGGGAGAAATACTGTATCATGTTTATGAGAGTGCATTGTGAACTAGCTATACAGATAAGAGGAATTATTAATCCTCAAAACTCTATATTCTTGGCTCTGCTTTAATGTTAGCCCCCAGGGCTGGATGTGGCTCCATCACAGATGCTTTTTCTTTCCTGCCATATCTGGAGAGCGCCTCTTGCCTTTTGTCCTGCCAAGACTTTGTCTTTCCCTACAATTGTAGATTCTCCCTTGTTTGTGAAAGAACACAGAAAAGATTTGCATTATCTTAGAGTGGAAAGTGATCTCAGAGCGCATCTGGCCCAGCCCTCCCCTGTGCAAAGTCCCTTCCTTCCCAGGACTCCCAAGGGGGGCCCAGACTTACCTCAATGCCTGAATGGATGCAGTGATCCACTCTGGGTGGTTCCGCAAGGGTCTTCTTTCTCCCAGTGCCTTCCACTAGGGCCAACTGTGCAACTTGTGCACTGCACGACCCCAGGGGTTGCCATCTTCTAATAAGTGGCAGAGCTGAATTTTAAAACCAGGTCTCATCCCAGCAACCAAGTTCTTTGTACTCCTTCATTGTTCTTTTTTTGTTGTTGTTGATATTTTATTGTTTTCAGTGAAGGTTTACATAGCAGTTTAGGTTCCCATTTAACAATTTCTACACAAGTTGTTCAGTGACATTGATGACATTCTTTGCAATGTGTGAACACTCTCATTATTTCTGCTCTGGTTCCATTTCCATTAATCTAGTTTCCCTGCCCCCTTATATTCTCATCTTTAAGTAATTGTCTCATATAGGTGATTTTTTTTTTTTTTTTCAAGGAGCCCAGTGCTTAGTGATATTTTTTGAGTCAATTTATTTAGATGCAAGATGACCTCAGGGGTTAGTTTCAGTTCAAGGTTTAAAGAGTATCTCAGGGAGTCGTCCAGTAGGCCTGGCTTTTTTTTTTTTTTTTTAAGGAACTTGAGTTTCTACTCCACAGGGTTCTACCTATCGTGGCCCCGATTAGAAGAGTTGGTAGTGGTAGCCAGGCACCATCTAGTTCTTTTGTTTTCAGGGTAGATAAGGCTGTGGTTCATGTCGACTATTTGTCCTGTAGTTTCTTCTTTGAATTTTTGGTTTCCTTCTCTTTTATTCTGGATGAGGCCAATAATTATATCTTAGATGGCTCCTGATGAGGTTTTAAGACCCCATTCCTTGTCCTTTTTATAAGCTTAATTATTCTTCCATTGTAATTTATCACCTACATTGATCCCACAAGGTCATGGGAGATTATGCCCCAGTTATCTAAATCCATGACCAAGTTCAATAACGTACCCTGATACTAGGCTTCTTTCCCTGCTTCTGTTTACCCTGCCCCTCACTCCTGTTCTCTAGGATCATTTTCTAAAATAAACCATCTACATGAATGCCTTTATCTCAGGTTCTGCTCTTAGGCGGGATAGGCTGAGAAAGCTGGACAGAATAGGATGAAGTTCACCTGAACGAGGATTTGGTTATAAGGATACCTGGTAACTGGTTCAGTAGAATTCTTGCTTTCCATGTGTAAGACCTGGGTTCAATTACTGGCCAATGCACCTCACTCAAAGCCACCACCTGTCTGTCAGTGGAAGCCTGTGTGTTGCTATGATGCTGAACAGGTTTTAGTGGCGCTTCCCGACTGAGACAGACTAGGAAGAAAGGTCTGGCAATCTACTTCCAAAAAAATCAGCCAGTGAAAACCCTATGGATCATAACGGTCTGATCCACAACCTATCTGGCAGCATTTTGTTCCATTGTACCTGGGGCTGCCATGATTTGGGGCCGCCTTGATGGCAGCTAACAACACCAGCTTTTTTTTCATTTTTTTAAACTTCTGTTTATTCTACCTTAAAACGTGCTGTCCTTGAGTCAATTCCAACTCATGGCGACCCATGTGTTGCAGAGAACTCTGCTCCATAGAGTTTTCAAGGCTGTCACCTCTTAGAAGCAGAGTGCCAGGCTGTTATCTTCTGAGTCACCTCTGAGTGGGTTCAAGCCACCAACCTTTTGGTTAGTAGTTGAGCGCCTGTTTGCCCCACCGAGGAGTCCTTTTTCCACCCTAAAAAAAAAGCAAAAACCAAACCCAGTGCCCTCGAGTCAGTTCCAACTCATAGTGACCCACCCTAGCCCTGGAAAACTAGGACAGGGAATAGTAGTCCAATCTTAAAGATACTGAAGAAGAAATCAAAGCACTTAGTACCTATGTTCTAGTTTTTAAATAGGGTGAATAAGTAAATTGTTTAAAAAGAAAAAACAAAAACCCCAAACTGAGTTGGTTTCAGTACATCCTGCAATAACAAAATAAGGTTATTGGGTTAAAGGTCATCATCTGAAGGTCTTATCAGATTACAAGCTGCACCTACCCACGGGCACCTACCATTTCAGTGGTTTTCTAAATTCCATAAATTGGTCAACGGCTATTTTAATGTTTCTATCTTATGAGAGTCCAAAAAAAAGTTACATCCTTTAGGATAATTAAAAAACCACTTTATTCCATGGGAACCAAGGTTTTTCCATCCTGTGCTCTCTCAGGAGCTACCTAGAGCTGTAAGGCGGTGTTTCACAGGGAGCTTTTGTGAAATTACTTAAACACACACACAAAAATGCTCATTTGTGCAAGAATTTTGTTTGTGAGCAGTTCTGGTTTTTTAATTTTGACTTTGAAATTATATTTTTCTCTTTACCCAAAATATGTGCATTTATGCAACCAAGGACGACAAAGAACATATTTATTGCCACCTAGAGATGATAATTTATTGTTTTACCATGACCCAGAAGAGAAACAACATAAAGAGAATATTTATTACAAGTCCCCACAATTTCCTTCCCCAACCTCACTAGTCTAATATTTCTTTCTCAGACACCTTCGGTCTCCTAAAATGAACCGCTGACTATAAATTTTATTCTGCTGCCCCTTCTCTTATCATTGAAACTTCAGGCCCCAATCAAGGTTTTAAATTCTTTTTAACGTGAGAGTTCCCTAGCTTTAAAACATACAAGCAAAAAAACTTTTTCTGTAAGATTCCATTGTTTATCAAAAGAAACGTTTCTAGATAGGTTACAAGGATTTTAAATGAACAAATTTAATTTAAAAATCATTTATTGAACATCTACCAAGCATCTGGACTCTTCAGACTACTGAAATGAAAAAAACCCAGTTTTTAACAGCAATAATTCTGCAGGTATACAAAGATAAGTTTCTTCTTTTGGTCTAATTTTTTCTAAACTAAGAAATAGGGAACTGAAAAAAACAGAAAAGGCTGTCTTACCCAGTCTACAATAAACAAGACAATGCCTGAGTTAGCTTTCTCTATATAGATTTAGGCTTATCATGTTGACCTGATGGTAATAATCTATATTTAACTAAAAGTTAATAAAAATACATATGGTCACTTTAAAATAATTACTGATTTTGCTTACATCTCCCATCCCTTACTTCTAAACTCATATATTTTTAGAACAAGATTTTCCTGAATAATCACAATCCTCTTCCTCCCACCCCACCCTCCTCATATATTTTTCAAATAAGAACCCCTGCTACTAGCAGAAGCATTTCTAAGTCTAAACATGCTTTGTCTTTGCTAGGGCAGATTAAAAATTTAAAGAGCAAATGAATGCTGTAAACTGGCTGAGGTGAAGGGGGAGGCAAGCTAGTACTAACCCCCAACAATTTCTCTCCTCTCCTGTCTCCCTATTATTCTCTTTCAGCCGGATAAGGCTGCTAACAACCCTCCTTCCTCTTTCCCCTAAAGCACCTAACCTTGTTGGGAGACTAAGTGATTTGGGGCTCCTGCAGCTGCCTGGTCCCTTCCCTGGACCAAAGGAACATAAAACTCCCATCTGAAACTGGAATGAAATCCAAGTTTCAATACCACTCTTTAGATTTTAAAACGCCCAGCCTCACAGCTTAATGAGTGCTTGGTGAGGGTGAAAATTTAACTTTAAAGATAACTTTGCTGATTACTGTATGATGAGTCAGGATTATCTGGTAAATGGCGGTAAGAATCTCAAAGATTAAAAAAAGCTGTTAAAGTAACAACCGACCACAGTTTTGAAGTCTACTAATGTCCGCTCTTTACCTTCCACTGTTTTATAACAGAGAAAAGCATGAGATTTGTGGTGTCCAATATTAAATAGAACCAGACAGTATGAAACCAAGTTGTCACATTAAGACATGCTGTATTATGGGATGTCAAAAGTATTTCCCAAATTTTTGTTTGACCTGCAGAACTGGAGATGGCTTACCTCCCTGTAACTTCAAGTTTGTTCTTCAAAGCTTTAAAAAGAGACAATTTCATTTTCGGATATAATTAAAAAAAAAAATCTGAATAGCAAAATTAAGTTACTGCTTTTACATGTAGTGTCCATTCTAAAAGTGAAACCTATGTTAGGAAAACTTTCAAACAATGCTTTTACTTAAATGTTTCAAGAGTTAACTGAAATAAAAGAAATCTGCTTCTAGGAAAAGATCTATCTGAATTTCCCTTTGTCTGATTCTGTATTTCACTTAGCAGTTTGCAGAGCTTCATTTAGTTTTCTAGATGAGGAGCCCCAGCCCTTCCATAAATATTTCTCAGAAGTTGCTCACTGTTGAACACACAAAAATATGGCTCCTCTAAGTACTGCTGTTACTGTTTGACTACATATTAATACTGTTAATCCAATTCACACACGTTTTCTATGACTATGTATCGTAGGCTGAGCCTGATTAATTTTGGATGAGTAGATTAAAATGACTAGACACTGAAATAAAGATGACTTTAGGATAAAAATTAAAAAAAAAAAAATCTCATAGCTGTGAAGCTTCATAAGCTCTCTCTCCTAATACTCATAAACCTGGGGAAGGTATATAGGAGCACAGCCAAAGGAAATACTGCCACATTGCTTCTTATGCCTTATCAGGGAAACTTCCTGCAATGCCAGCAACTGGATGCATCTGTGCTTATCTTCCAGGAAAAAGCCCACTTGGGTGTTTTCCTATCCCAAATTTTCTAAGCATAAAGATTTGAGTCAGTAGGGGCAGCAGGACTATGGTTTATGGAATCGGTCAAGTTAAGTGGTCCCACTGGACTTTCCAGTACACTCCCAACTCTCAATTAGTGGAGAAGCCCCTCTCACCCCTCTTCCTGGCTTTGATGAGAAAACTCTCAGGAAGCCGCACACGTTTATAGGAACTGTTCCATTTTAGTGCCTTGTCTCTCCTAATGAATTTGCTAATCTCTACCCTGGATTTGATAAGCATCAAATTATGAAGCTTCTTATCATTTTCCCCCTCCTCGGTTCTACGGAACTGACTTTTCATCTATAACCACACCAGTTTCTTCACTACTCATTCTTTTGCAGTGATGTGTTCTGTCAAATAGCTTAAAATAAAATATATAACCTGTTTACAGGGAATTTACAGAACAACAACAGAAATTGGAGGTACAAAACACAGACACTGACGTTATGGCCATCTGAAACGTATACAAAGTACCTACAGGAACAATTTCTGCAAGAAGTTGTACATTTAGCTATTTTTTTAGCATTTCCCCACCTTTTTTCCTTCCGTAGATCCTCTGGAGTTATCAAGATCGAGAGCTCCCTCTGCAGTGTTTCTGAAATTCATTACATGATTAAAATATATGGATGGAACTCATTTTCCGTCAATTCAATGAGTGTTGTACATGAAATTTTTTCTCACGTAGAACATTAATAAAGTTTATTTACAATGTAAGCTTTTCGATGCTACGGACTGAAGTGTGATTAAAGGCTTTGCCACATTCATCACATTTAAGAAGTTCTTTTCTGGAATGAATTCTCTGACGTATATGTGAGCTGTTCCACGTATCAAACACGTTCATATCTCCGCACATATTTATCAGTTTCATTGTTATGCCTTTAATAAAATATTAAGTGCCTTACATATTGGGATGCCTCACACATCTGTATTCTCAGGTTTTCGCCTTGTCTCCAGGCTGGAGTAGAAACAAATAAGTACCCCACAACTTGAAGAATTTTATACTTCTCTTCCTGGCAAGGGTGGGGTATATTTTTTAAACACTTTGAAAACTTCCATTAGGTCAACTAGCATGTCAATGAATAACTATAGAGTCCTTAAAACTGTTAACGGACTTCAAAATTTTTGAATGATTATCCCGAGCACTGATTAGGCGTTGCAGGCCTTTTTTGACCATGACCCAATTACACTTTGCACTGAGCATTTGATAATAAATGCAACGCAAACAGTTTTAATAAACAGGCGCAGCCTGAGATTTTCTCAGAAATACAACTTCAGACAGCTTCTTCATGCAGTGCAGCAGCTGAAGATCCAAAGCAGCCCCAGTGGCTAGCCCACAGTCAGTATGATGCCCCAATAAGATGGGAATTCAATGTGGGGGACACTGGTTGTATTTAACTAACTTTCATTTAAAAGACAAATACAGATGAATTATGTCAGCATATAGCTGTGGCTAAAAAAAGAAAGGAAACAAAAAGGCCAATGTGGGACCGACCGAAGTTGTTTTCTTACTAAGAACAAAGGGGAGTCAGTGCTTTGACCGGTGCCTGGAGTTAACATGCATGTCCCTGCTCTTTCAGTTGCCTCCTAGCAGGCAAAGGTCCTTACTCAAAAACAGCAGCCATTTTCTATGCAACCATCACTGTGGCTTACTCTTTGAAGAAAATCCCTGAAGTATTTCTTCTACCTCCACTTTACTATAAAAAGTTACTTAGGTGTACTCTTTTGGAGTATCTCTTCTGTTTTTCTTAAATTGGATGGACAGAAATAGTCTGGTAACCAGTTGACTTACTACTTGAGGCTTTCCAGACAACAACGGTGAAACTGCCTGGAAGCTATAGGGAAGTTGTGTTTGGTTTAAGTTATGAAGCCAAAGAATTACTGCTGTGCAGAACTTCAGTCTGGTCTGAACCTTGAGACCACATACAACCCCACCTCGTTGGCTTCCCATGAAGCCATGTTGCCTCGTGGATGTTTTAGTTGTTGGTCATTGAACAACTGATAAGTGATAGTTTTAGTTGTTTCTTAAGGGAAAATCACAGACGATATGTGGGGTTCTCCAGTTATGGGGTCATGACAGTCTTCAGGTTTGTTATCAGTCTACGTTTCTAAGTTTCTTCAGGGTTTCCCATTAACATCTGCTTGTCTTCATGAGCAGTCATCTCTACTCGAGACCTGATGACTACCTATATCGCCCATGATACTTGAGCTTCCTGTGCATATGTGAAAAGTTTCCGGTATTAGCTTCTAGACAGCCAACCGCATCCTCCTGCTCAGATGATGGAGAAGATTAGTTTTTTTTTTAACTTCACCTCAGTCTTTAGTGATGAGAAACAGAAAAGACACTGTGCATTATGACTATGATACAACCAACCACATCTTGTTACGCTGGTGAACTTCACAGAGCAACAAAACATATTCACTAATTGCCCAGTAAGGATGTCAAATGCTTCTGCAAAGTTTCTAGAAAAGTGTGGAAAAAAGGCTCCTTACAACTTTCCATTTTCTGAAAAGGAAAAAAAAAAGTATCTTCTGAACTGTATTGTCTACAGTTACAAATTTTCAGAAAGTGCCCAAATCATCACGTTGTTCACAGCTGACTGAAGCGAATTCTGGCTAAAATCTTTGCTATAAAAAGATGTCGGAAAAATGGCCTTAGTCAATGTTCATATTTTTTAAGATGGTGACAATGGAGTCACTTCTGCCACTTTGTGGTATTTACTCACTGATCCATGTTTAGAAAGAGTCTATGCAGGCAGCTAACCAGCATCTTCCCTTTATATTTAGGACAAAATTAGCATTAGACCCTGGAGTGTTAGCATGTCTCATGGCACTGAAGGTACTCGTCAAAAGTTGGGCCAGGTTACCATGTTTCAGGGGACTATACCAGAAACGTGAAAGCTGTTGGAAGTCAATCATAATGAGTGCCTCTTATGTGTGCAGCACCATGTTCAATGCTGTGAAGGATATAAACATATCCCTTGACAACTGAAGCATCTCTTTTGGGGGTTGATAAAAACTTACATACATGAAACAATTAAGGATTAAAAGACAGTGTACGATCAAGTGCTAAATTGCGAAGAAATGCATTGCGGAGTGCTATAGTGCTTTAGGGATTTCAAGAAGGGAAATTGTTTTTGTTTCGAATTGCTGTTGCCATTTCAGTAGAATTTACCTCAGTGATGAGGATAGAACCATCTACATTGGTTGCAGTCTTTTGGAACTGTAGACTGGTGCGCATACCCCCTCTTGCAGGATGAGATAGAAACCTTTGGTTTGATACTGATCAGCGTCCTAGATTTCTATAGCTTTGGTAGGCTACCAGCGATCACACATATAATTTATTGTATATAGAACTAGTTTGAGCAGCATGTCCCAATGTAATTTTTAAACTGTCCCTCTTTGAGAAAGATGTTGGCCAAGTAGGGCCTGTCTGCAGCAAGTAGCTTCTTAATCCCACTATCACTTTCATGGAGCCCATCTTAATGACTTTCACATCATATGCTGTGGTTGTGGCGCCTTAAAGGTATCCTTGCTACTGAAAGCTTGAGATTTTACTGTGTGCGTGCTTTTATCTTGTGTGGGAATATCATGTGGGTTATCCGCATGACTACGTTTTCCCTGCAGGGGCGTGTGGAAGAATTACATGCCCCCAGTCTACACAAAGGCAGAATACTGCTGATGTAACTATAAGGATCCTTTAAGTGTGACTTTGATGTTTTTTTTTAATTTTTGAAGCTGGTTTTTTCTTTTTTCCTCTATGGGCATACATCTCTGAAATAATTGTAGAAACAAAAGGGGAAAATGGCTTGTGGACAAATTCTCCCTTTACACACAACTTTTCAGGAATGCTCCAAATGCATCAAGGGAGGCTGGGCTGTAATCAGAGGCTCTCTCTCGAGTATGAATTCTGTGATGTAGAGTAAGGGTTGAGCTCCGGGTGAAGGCCTTGCCACACTTAGTGCACTTATAAGGTTTTTCTCTGGTATGAATTCTCCGGTGCAAAATAAGGTATGAGTTTCGGTTAAAAGCTTTCCCACATTCACTACATTCATAGGGTTTTTCCCCTGTGTGGATCCTCTGATGTTTAGTAAGGTCTGAGCTCTGGCTGAAGGCCTTCCCACACTCATTGCATTCATAAGGTTTTTCTCCAGAGTGGATCCTCTGATGTAGAATGAGATTTGAACTATGACTGAAGGCTTTGCCACACTCATTACATTCATGAGGTTTCTCTCCTGTGTGGATTCTCTGATGTAGGACAAGGTTTGAGTTAAGACTGAAGGCTTTCCCACACTCATTACATTCATAGGGCTTTTCTCCAGTATGGATTATTTTATGGCGAATAAGGCTTGAACTCCTTGTGAAGCATTTGCCACATTCATCACACCTATGAGACTTTGTTCCTGTTGGAACTTCTTCAGGGGTATTAAAGTTTGAACTCAAACTGAAGCTTCTTCCCAATCCTTTACCCTTCTCCCTTGGGCCTCTCTCTCCTGTGGTGGGTTTTTTCCCCTTGGCTGTAGCTGGCCCCGAATCTCTCTTCTCTCTTCCATTCTTCTCCTCAGAGTTTCTCTGCTGCTTTTCTGTTATTCTGCCCTGCTGCTCACGTTTTTCTCCAAATGCTTTCTGTAATCTTCCTGTTGTTTCCCCATGTGATGCTGAATCTTCTGCAATTTTAGTCTTTGAAGTTGACTCCTCATTCTCATTCCTGTTTCCACAACCTGACACAATAAATAGAAAATACAAATAGCACCTTTTTCTTTTGAACATACAGGTTAATCAAGTGACACGGTTTTCCAGGAAGTTTCTACACACCTGCAAAATGACTTCACAATATTACCTGGAGATAAAGTAAGAGGAAAGAAAAAAAAAAAGGGACAACAGGGAGAAGAGTTGGAAAATGAAAGGACAGGCAAAAAGTAGAAGGGAAAGGGAAACAACAAAAGAGGGGGCATACAGAGAGGATGGGAATAAAAACAGACATACTGGGAGATGAGTAGAAGGACCAGAACCAGTTAAATAAGGAAAGGATAAGGAATTAAGAAACCAAGAAGTCACAATTCTTTGATTTGGTTATGCTGTAATTAATCTGAAGCAATAAATATACATTTAAAAAATCACATCCTGTTTCTAAGTAATTAGAAGTTTAACTAAGTATTTAGAAATTTAAAAGACAGCGAATGAACAGGTCTTTCCAAGAAAGTCGTTAAGAAGCATTAGGAGAAAAAAAGAAAAGTAGTTAAGAAAGAGAGAACACTCCTTTAGTTCTGTGAGATTTTTATCAACAAGGTATTAACAGGCAAAACAAGGAGCTCTGAACTTGGCTGGCTACATGGACCTTCAAAAACAGGAAATAGTTCCTCTCTGCCAGGGAGAGCAGTACAGAGCTCACAGTACTCAAGTAACAGAGATGGGGATGAAGAAGTTGGTTGGGGTATTAACAACGACAAAAACACCCTGTTGCCATAGAGTCAATTCTGGCTCATAGCGACCCTACAGGACAGAGCGGAACTTCCTCATAGGGTTTCCAAGGCTGTGAATCTTTATGGAAGCAGAACGTCACATCTTTCTCCCGTGGAATGGCTGGTGGGTTTCAACTGCTGACCTTTCTTTCGATTAGCAGCTGAGTGCTTAACCACTGCCCTACCAGGGCTCCTTGTTGGGCCATTAGTAAACGTAATTAAAGCCTCCACTGACAGGCAAGTGAGAATAATAGAGATCAGAAAAGAAACAATTCCTGAGATAGACGAGGAATGAGATAACAAAAACTTAACAAAGGTAGAGCTTATCCTCCCGTTTTAGCAATCACTGTACTAAAACACTGGAATTTATTATCATTATTTTTTGTATACTACTATGTTCTGTGTATCAGTTTGCTTTTAAGTGGAGATTGAAAATTGTTCATAAATCTATACCATTTATGTATGTTTACATTTGTCTAGAAAAACTCAAGTACCCCAACTCTATTCTTTATTTACTTGGCCTTAAGAAAGCCTTCTAAGTGGGTCTGTGTTATCCTAAATAGGCCCCTGAGGGCAACTTACCCAAGGAGCTGGACAATATCCACTCCTTAACGTCAGTGAAGAAATCACCACAAATACTGTACAAGTTGTAAGAAAGAAGAAATCAGTCCATTTCTTTTGGATTTCCAGATTGTTCCCAATGTTTTTTAAGTCACTGGAGTGAGTAACACCTACCTCATAAACAAGGATCAGATCTTTGGCTGAATTTTCATCTAGTCCACAGACCAACTACCAAGAAACCATAAATCCCATTTACACCTACAGTTCAAAAAAAACCTTGAAGTTTCTTTAGTAACATCCCTTTGTTCATCCTCCCTCTTTCCTTCCCAGCTAGAAGGCTCATCGTGGACTTGCCTATTACAGTTCTTATTTGAGGGATCTTTGTAGGGTCGCTATGAGTCGAAACCGACTCGATGGCAGTGGATTTTTTGATTGTAGCACACTCTTAGGAGTTAAGGTCTAGCAGCGACAAATGTGAGTATTCCAAAATAAATTCTTCCGCTGGTGCTGCCTGGTAAACTAATACTGCCCTAACTGGGAAGTAAGCATATCAGGAGAGAAAGTCAACTGTGTCACCTTGTCTTATCTGTATGATACCTCTTAGGACTTACTTTGTTCCTTTCTTACTACGCATCCAGGACCCAGAGCTCTTCACAGATCACGATTAGGTTTGGAAACTGGGAATCCTGATCATGGAGAAGGTACAGGGGGCAAGTTCATGGAGTTACACAGAGCTGTCTCTGAGCACTGCTCATACAGAAATGGAAGAAAACAAAGTCAATGAATGGATGCTTGGTAGGTTCAGGTTTGTGCCAGGATTGAAGGTTGGGATTAGACTGATGATCAGTTCACCTGGCCCTCTCCGCTGGGAAATACAGTACTCTTCTAGCAGGGGGTCCTAAATCATAACCCACCAGGAGCGGAGCGATATCTTCTCAGGTAACTAAATGGTTGAAGTGGTGAGAACTCAAAGCATAAGAGTCTATTTCTCATTTCAAAGATCAAAAACTACCTAAAGGTTAAAAGAAAAAAAATTCATTTCGAATCAATGAGTCACAGTTTCATGCCTCTGGAGTTAAATCAACACAGATGTTCTCATTCTCTACCTGGTCCAAATCAAGGGCATCAGAATTCTCGAAATCCTCCTCTACACTCAACTGACTACATCCAAGATCCCACAACTAACAAATAAAGAGGCAGAGAAATCTTATCAGACAATGATCCTGCGTCAGTCTTACCCTGGGAAAACACGTTCCCATAAGTCTCCTGCCTGTTGTCCCTATTGAGATTCCTCCGAGCCAGGTTCTGACATCCCCATTCCTCCAGGATGAGGGACACGGCCATGTCCTCGATCTTCACCATTGCCTGAAATAATATGAGATCCCCACACTCAGTTCTCCCAAAGCTCAGGGACAATCCCTTTGCCCAAACCTGGAGACAGGGAAAGTTGTCTGCAAACCTACTGGCTGCTGGGAAAGAAAACGTGGCCTTAACAGGCTCTGATGGATTGGGGGTTTGCGGTGGAAAGACAGCAAGTGGAAAGTGGGTTGTAGGACTTCTCTGTGGGTAGGGGCATCAAGAGTGAGTGTCCTGGGTGGAGATGTAAGAGCTCCAGGAAGAGAGGCAGATACAAAGGACTTAGGAGGGCTGAGGGGCCCACAGCTCACCTGGGAATCTGCTGTGAACAGTGCAGATGCCATCGCCTGGTCTCTGGGACTCCCCTCATGATGAGGGGCAGGAACGTGGGAAGCAGGGAGAGCTGAGGGAGGAGAAAGGAGCTGTGAGTGAAACCAGCTCTGCTCTGAGGCCTCCCTTCAAAGAAGGACCCAGGACCACTCTCTTTCCTGCACCAGCACGTTCAACATTCACTTACAGAATAACTAACTACAGGGAATATAAAAATGACAAAGTATGATCTGTTTTCCAAAGACTTCTAACCTCAAGAGTTACAAGGAATCACAAAATGGGTCCTTGAAATTGCCTAGTCTAACCCCTTTGTTTTAAAGAAGAGGAAATGAGGTCCCGAGAACTAAAGGACCTGCCTAACGTCACAGAGTTAAGAGTGGTACAGCCAGGACAAGGACCCAGGCTCTTCTTCGCTGCTACGGAAGTCAGTGATATTTGGTCCATGGCCCAAATCTGGCTCTTAATTTTTCTCCAGTCCAAGGAACAGCACCAGGCTGTCGGAATCCCACTTATGCCCGCAGCTGTGAAAAATGCAGCTTTAAAAATCCTTAGTCACGTCCTGAAAGGCAGGTAGGAAGGGGGTCTCCTTACCTCTCGGTAAGTTCTGCCAATTTTCAGCCCTCCACTTTCTCCCTCGTTTGGCACAATAGACAGTTTTTTAATTAAATGTATACATGGTTCAAATGCTGGCGAGATGTATACAAGTGTATAAAGGTATGGCGTGACACTCTTATATAATAAAGACATCTGTAATATATGATCACACTAGCTGTGATATGTAGGAAGAGTGAAACAATTCTAAACTGTAAAATTAAAATCCACCTCTATCACAAGTAATATTAGATTTGGAAATGTTACTGGTAAACAGATGAGGTTACTGAGCTGGGAAGACATTAGAGAAATAAATCTGAAACTCAATCACTAACCCCTGTAACAAGCTAAGCTAAAGCAAGATGTACAAAAAGATCAAGTATCTAGTACTTTGTCCTTCTGTGGGTTAGGAAAACGCTCTGCAAGTTTAATAGGACGAGGAGGAAATTGAGACTAAAACGCATATGCCTCAATTCATCCAAGAATTAATTACTGAATGACAACCGTACGTACCAAGGTCTCTAAAATGATGGCTCTGGCACCCTAAATCTCTAATCTGGTACTTAGGACCATGAATATCCCCCCCTCCCCAGTTCCTGAGTTTACCCTCTTTGACTTTTGCTTGTGGACTGTGGAAAAACCTCAGACACCCCAGAAGGATAGTAACAGTGGTGGAGTTATACATCAAGTGCGTTGATTTACATGGATTTCTCCAGCATATGCCTACTGCTATCCTCAGGAATGCAGAGCAGGGAATGGTCCTTAAGCTCTGTGATCTTAACATTCCTCTCCTAAAAGTCATCACAAATAAATGTAGTGCTTAAGGAACACGCTTTTTACTAACTCTCCTTGAATAACTCTTTTATTATTTGATTGTTTTACTGTCATTCTATGTACCTACTTTGATTTTTAAAATTGGATAGATATATTTTTCTCAAAAGGAAAAAAAACAAGTTAAACTGATTCTTATTTATATGGCCCTGAACTGATTTTTTTTCTCATTTCCCTCAACCAAAAACAAATTAAAAAATTTTTTTCATCCTTTCTCATTGTTTGATCTTCTGAATTCATTTTTTTAAAATAACTTTGAAAACAGTGATGTTACACAACATTTATATATATATATATATTTTAATTTTTATTGTGCTTTAAGTGAAAGTTTACAAACCAAGTCAGTCTCTCATATAAAAACTTATATGCACCTTGCTATATACTCCTAGTTGCTCTCCCTCTAATGAGAAAGCATACCCCACTCCTTCTTCCCACTCTTTATTTTCGTGTCCATTTGGCAAACTTCTGACCCCTTCTGCCCTCTCATCTCCCATCCAGACAGGAGCTGCCCACATAGTCTCATGTGCCTATTTGATTCAAGAAGGTCACTCTTCACCAGCATCATTTTCTATCCCATAAAAAAAAAAAATAGTTCAGTCCAATTCCTGTCTGAAGAGTTGGCTTTGGGAATGGTTCCTGTTGTGGGCTAACAGAAGGTCTGGGGACCATGACCTCTGTGGTCCTTGCAGCCTCAGTCAGACCATTAAGTCTGGCCTTTTTATGAGAATTTGAGGTCTGCATCCCACTGCTCTCCTGCTCCCTCAGGGGTTCTCTGTTTTCCCTGTTAGGGCAGTCATCAGTTGGAGCCGGGCACCATCTAGTTCTTCTGGTCTCAGGCTAATGTAGTCTCTGGTTTATGTGGCCCTTTCTGCCTCTTGGGCTCATTAATTACCTTGTGTCTTTGGTGTTCTTCATTCTCCTTTGCTCCAGGTGGACTGAGGCCAATTGATGCATCTTAGATAGCCACTTGCTAGTGTTTAAGACCCCAGATGCCACTTTCCAAAGTGGGATGCAAAATGTTTTCTTAATAGATTTTATTATGCCAATTGACTTAGATGTCCCCTGAAACCATGGTCCCCAAACTCCCGACCCTGCTATGCTGGCCTTCGAAGAGTTCAGTTTATTCAGGTAACTTCTTTGCTTTTGGTTTAGTCCAGTTTGCTGACCTCTCCTGTATTGTGTGTTGTCTACCCCTTCACTTAAAATAGTTCTTATCTACTATCTAATTAGTGAATACCCCTCTCCCTCCCTCCCTCCCCGCTCTTGTAACCATCAAAGAATATTTTCTTCTGTTTGAACTATTTTTCAAGTTCTTGTAATAGTGGTCTCATACAATATTTGTCCTTTTGCAACTGACTAATTTCACTCAGCATAATGCCTTCCAGATTCCTTCATGTTATAAAACCTTTCACGGATTCATCATTGTTCTTTATCAATTCATAGCATTCCATTGTGTGAATATACCATAGTTTATTTGTCCATTCATCCGTTGATGGGCACCTTGGTTGTGTCCATCTTTTTGCTATTGTAAAGAATGCTGCAATGAACATGGGTGTGCATATATCTGTTCGTGTAAAGGCTCTTATTTTTCCAGGATATATTTCAAGGAGTGTGATTGCTGGATCATATGATAGTTCTATTTCTAGCTTTTTAAGGAAGCGCCAAATCAACTTCCAAAGTAGTTATACCATTTTACATTCCCACCAGCAGTGTGTGTAAGTGTTCCAGTCTCTCTACAACCTCTCCGACATTTATTATTTTGTATTTTTTTTGGATTAATGCCAGCCTTGTTGGAGTGAGATGGAATCTCACTGTATTTTGATTTGCATTTCTCTAATGGCTAACGGAAACCCTGGTGGCGTAGTGGTGAAGTGCTATGGCTGCTAACCAAGAGGTTCAGCAGTTCATATCTGCCAGGCGCTCCTTGGAAACTCTATGGGGCAGTTCTACTCTGTCCTATAGGGTCGCTGTGAGTCGGAATCGACTCAAAGGCACTGGGTTTGGTTTTTTTTCTTTAATGGCTAACGACTGTGGGCATTTCCAACATTTTTATATATTTCAAGTAAATGGATTTTAAAGGTTTATGATCCTTTTTAAGATAATGTATAACACACTAGAATATTTCAAAACTCAAGTCGGAAAAAATATACATCTCTTCCCAACACTTTCCTGTTAAAAATCTGCTTGATATCAAGAATGTTAGCAATTCGATAAATAAATAATATGATGTCCACCCACAGTCATTAAGCATATTCCATTTCCCTCTCCTGTAATTTAACGCCTAAGAGTTGGTCTGTAAGTTTTATCTGCCCTAATATTCAGGAATAATGACAATCATGTATAATAAAAACAAGCATGCTTTTTCATCACAGGCATTCAGGAACAGAGAGGGGACAATCCCATCCTGAATAGGTTAATCACACTTCAACCAATGTAGTTACCTTCTTTCCCCTTCAAATGAAATCTTGCTCCTTACCCTGTGATTGTAAGAGGCGGGGTTTCCGAGAAGAATGCTTGAAATGTGATTGGGTGGCCTCAGGATGAAGCTCAAAGCTGGAAGACTCCTGTACTGGATCCAGAGGCACCATCCCCCTTGCGAGCATCTCAGGTCCATGAACTTGACCAGGGACCTGAGGACAAACAGGTTGGGCTTGTGAGTAAATCACTTTTCAAAATAGGAATTAAAACATTAAAGAAGAGAACATAAGCATATCAGTGAATGCTGGGGGCAGCAAAGGCCAGTATACATTTTAATATGCAAGAGAAGCTCAGGGACAATAACCAACATCAGCCCCTTTCTCCCTGCTCCAGCCTCAAAGTCCCAACCCTGCTCACACAACAGTTTCATCTCTTCTTACCTGCTGTCCTGATAAATCAAGCTCCAAATCCTCCAAAAGGGTCACGGCCTCCTCCCCACTATCTGGACGGTATTCCTGCAGCCAAACTTGGAGCTCCTTGGGCAGAATGGAAAGGAACTGCTCCAGCACCAGGAGCTCTAGGATCTGCTCCTTGGTGTTTACCTCTGGTCGTAGCCACTGATGACAAAGCTCCTTAAGTCGACTCAGGGCCTCTCGAGGGCCAAAAGTGTTCTGATAACAGAAGTGCCTGAAACGCTGGCGGAATATCTCTGGGTCAGGAGGAGGCGTCTCCTGCAAGCTGGAATCTTGCCCCCACATGTGGTCTTCCTCATCTTCCTCTTCTACCTTCACTATTACAATACCATCCTTCTCCTGTGCAGCCTGGGGGGACAGACCTGTAGCTTCCCTTGATTCAGCAGTCATCATTCAGACTTGATCCAAATAGGGTCCGCGCTGTCCTTGGAGATATTTTATGATAGTTGTTTCTGTACTACTCCTGAAATACTAAAAAAAAAAAAAATTAGTAGTATCAGTATAAAAAGTAACCTGTGCTGCTAACACTTCATATAAGGCTAGACACCAATACCTCTGAATAGTAAAGAAAATAAATTGTGAGCTGTACCACTTCCACTGTCACTTTAAATATTAAGGTTTGCAAACAGAAGCCTCCAACAGGTGAATTCCACCCTCAGAGTGTCTGCCTAGAGTCAGAGCACCTCCCTTGCAGGTAGACAGCAGGTCATGAAATCACGAATATACAGTACATAGCCCCATGAGAACTGAATGACAGTGGTTGTCAGACACCAGGCTTAAAGCAGTATACACACCATCTTACTGCATCCTCACAACAACCCTAGCAGTAAGGCAGAACTGTTAGTACCATTTTAAAGATGATATAACTAGGGTTAGAAAGTTTAAACAATGTGCTCAGTATCGGGCGGCTACCTAGTGGAGTCAACATTCAAGCTAAACCTGAAGCTCCAGGACATGCTAATGTACGATCTTGCTATTTTTATGGGTGCCTTGGTATCAGGCTAAAGCTTTGGTCTCCAATGTACAAGATGATCCACTGGGGATGCAGAAAGAAAATATCAGAATGTTTGTTTCTATTGTAGAAATGCTAGAGAGAAATCAACCTATACAGAACGTACAAATAAGCACCAACACCCTTCCCTCACTTGGTCTAAATGTTTAATTGTCACATGTCACATAAGGCACGTGATACATTCTGAGAGAAGAGCTGCAGCCCCATCACACAGAGGAGTTGACAGGGCATCCTCACTCATGGTTAACTTCTAGGTACTTTCATGTATTGCAACTTTCATATATCTCAGTTTATCTGGGGCTAGTTATATGGAACAATGGATTATCTTATCTAGCTTTAACTAATATCACCTTCACAAAAATGAAGACAAGTGGCTTAAAAGATTCTGGCAGAGAAACTACACATAGAGGAAATACTAGTGATGCCAACGCAGGTGAATAACAAAAAAATGGCCCAGCTTAAGTTTCTAGCCTAGTGCAAGGTCTTCTGCAGCCATATCAGGAGGCAAAAACCAATGTCACCTGCATCAAACAAGAGTCAACCAATGAGTGAGGAAGTAGCTGCTTAAAAAAAGTATGAGGGAAAACAATTATGGAAACAGATGTATGTTGGGAAACACTCCTACTGGTATGTAATTTTAACTGTCAAAATGCTATTAAGTATCCTGGAAATACTCTTATATCTACACATTTTAAAAATTTGGAAATATTTTCCGACCTGTTTAAAAACCTTCCAAATGAAGAATTTCAATGGGTCTTGAGCTTGAGCTCATTTGTTAAAAATATAAAACACCACCTTCTGATTAGTTTGTAAGGACGATTGCTTTAAGGTTACAGAAAACGGAAATATACTGGCTGAATTTCAACAACAAAAACTTTAACATGGCTGGCAGACAGGACCAATCATGAGTTACTAAGCAGAGCTGACAACATGATTCTTCCATTTGAATTTACAAATCTTTGTGAAGATCTTTTCCGCTTGGGACAGCCATCAAAACTAAGTATTAAATTGAAGTTTCAGAAACATACCATCCAACTGCTGTCTCACCATGAGTAGAACCAAGAGTATCAAACTCGCGAAGCATTTTTAATGACGTGGCTCTCACTAAAAAATTATTAATTTTAATTGAAAAGGTTCATGTACCTTTACTAACACAAATTATTTTAAAACAGCACAATTTAACGTATTTTTTTGCCTTACATAAAACATTTGTAGTGCATATAAATAGTATGTATATAAATTTTTATGAAAAATTGTTTTTACTGATAGGAACGTGTGGCCAAAAAAAGCTTGGAGGCTACTGTTTCAATCACAACAATGTGGTTTTAATCTGAGATTTATCATAGATCAGTTGTCCTACCTCATGTTTTTGCTTTAATGAGAAATAGAAATCCTTGTTAAAATAACAGTCTATATGATAACAGGGAGTCCTGGTAGCACAGTGGTTAAAGGGCTTGGCTACTAATCAAAAGGTCGGCAGTTTGAACCTACCAGCTGCTCCATTGGAGAAAGATGTGGCAATCTGCTTCCATAAAAGATTTAAAAAAAAAAAAAAAAAACCCTGTGCCATCGAGTCGAATAAAAGATTTACGGCCTTGGAAACCCTGTGGGGCGAACTGCCACTCTGTCTTATAGGGCTACTATGAGTCAGAATCAACTCAACAGCAGTGGGTTTGTTTTTTTATAATAATAAAGAACACTATATTCAAAAGGAGCCCTGGTGCGAAGTGGTTAAGAGCTCAGGCTGATGACCAGAAGGCTGGCGTTCAAATCCACCAGCCACTCCCTGGAAACCCTATGGGGCAATTCTACTAGTCCCATAGGGTTGCTATGAGTTGGAATCAACTTGACGGCACACTGCAACAACATATTCAAAAAGGCTTTTTATATAAATTTAAAGGACACCTGGGAATTAGGTAATTTCTCCTATGATTTTAAAGTGGCAAAAGTCATCTGTAACCATATTCGAGCCTTTGCACTGATTCCATCAGAATTCTTTTGTACCCGCCCTCCCTGGCTTCTCAACTTCAGATAAGCATTACCTCTAAAGTCCTTACTGCTACACTTACTTCATTCCTAAACATTTCCACCTTAACTACAATATGCAAGGCATTCTGCTAGACTGAAGGGAACGAAAAGATGTGACGCATGATTCCTATTTTACACAAATAATTACAGTACTAAGCAAAATGTGCCAAGTGTTCTAAGGAGGTTTCAACAAAAGTGCTAGAGGAGCCCTGAGGGCAAAGAAACAAGAAGGGAACTTTGTGGAATAGGTCCCCTCGGAGCTGGGGCAACAGGAGTAGACAGGATCTCAACAGGATGAGGCAGGGAGCAGGGCAGTCCAAGATTTCACTCCCTTGGTTACCTTTTCCCAAATGGAGGCTAAATAATTCCTATAAACCTTAGTTCTTTCATTCTGCAAAGCTGAAAGATTTTATCTTTTCCTGTTATGCCTCCCGCATTTACTATCACTGTATCTCTGGCCTGGAGCCCCTGGGTAGTGCAGTTAACCAAAAGGTTGGCGGTTGAAGTCCACCCAGGAGTGAGCGGAAAGAAAGGCCTGGCGATCTACCCCGATAATCTGCCACTGCAAACCCTGGTGCGCAGTCCTACGCTGACACACACGGGGTGGCCACGAGTTGGGACTGACGCACGGGCGACTGGCTGTTTTGTCTTTTCTCCTGCCTAGACTAGTGCCATTGTCCCACATTCTCTCTTTAAGTCCAACTCCTCCCTGTTCCAATATAAACAACATACCAGTGTCAGAACAGTATTGCCAAAACATGCCTTCTCTCCAGTTACCATCGATGAATCCCTGATATCTACCAATTTAGCATTTATTCAAGGGCCTTCATGACACAGCCTGCTCTACTTTTCCAGTCTTATTTCCCACTACTTTTCTTAGTAGTGATCCCTCATGTTTCAGGCTATCTGGCCTATTAAAGCTCCCTAAAGATGGGCTGGAGTCCTGGTGGCACAGCTGTTAAGAGCTCAGCTGCTAACCAAAAGGTTGGCAGTTCGAATCCACCAGCCACTCCTTGGAAGCCCTATGGGGCAGTTTCATTCTATTCTATAGGGTCACTGAGTTAGAATCGACTCGACGACAATGAGATAAGATGGCTTATGGTTTTTTCATCTTCGTCCCTTTGCTGTGAACAACCTTCCACTGTATCAATCCTATTGATCAAATATTTGCTCTTTGTTCAGGATGCATAAATCTCTCCTGATGTCCCAAATTTAGTATCTTCCTCCTTTGAACACCCTTAGTACTCTCCTGTCTCCTGGTGCTTAATATTTTACTTGTATTTTCATTATTTAGGTTGCAGTTCTATCCATACCTTCCAACTAATTTTAAATTCTTTAAGGGCAGGGACTCTTGTCTTCTTTGTACTTATCTCCTATAGCACCTGGCACAGAGTTTAACTCTGTTAAACCAGATAAAAGAATTAAGAACTACCTAAATGATCCCAGCTCTCCCATCATCCTCTTGCTGCCTTTAGTGGCAATTAGTGATTAGAATATTCTAATATTCCAATCATTCAGGCTCAAAACCTTGTATTCTTTGATTGTTCCCTCCTTACAAGCATTCAGTCTCCAAGCACCAGGTAGAAGTAATTCTTAGTTCACAATCATTTTCCCATCTAGTCCCGTGAAGTACAGCTTCTTCTTGCTGGTTTCCTGCCTTCATTTTCTCCCTACCTCCCATCCCACAATTCATCTCCTACCTTACTCTCTGATTATTCTTCCTAAAATACTTGCAGTCAATACCCTCCAGTACCTGGTTCCAATCTCCCACTCAACCTTCATTTCCCATCAATCCCTTCCATGAACACTATCCACCCAGCAAAATGAGTCTAATCACTATTTCCTAATATTCCTTGTGTTTCTACCTCAATCCTTTCCTCATGTCATACTCAATGTCTCAGCCAATCTTCTCAGCCTTTTCAAATCCTACTTGGGTCTTGGGTCTCACTTCATCTTCCTGTTGAGCTAAGTTTAAATGTCACTTGCCCCTCATCTCTCTTCAATTTAAGAAGTCTATTATAGTAGTCATAATAGTAAGAGCCAATGTCTACTGAGTACTTTCTAAGTACCAGGTATTATACTGAGTACTTCACTAAAGCACACAACAATCTTAGGAGCTAAGTACAATTATCATTTCCACTTTACAATGGCAAAACAGGTTTACTGAAGTTAAATAGTTTACCGAATGTCACACAGCAAGTAAATGGTGAAGGCAAGATTTGAACCGAAGTCTTCATGACTACTCAGTGCAAGTTCTTTAGTCATCATACCATACTCACTCTGCAGCTAACACATGGCGTAAGGAAGGGCTTCCTTGCACGTAATCTTTCTAAAATGAAGGATGTGAAGGATGACCACTGTTCACTCAGGAATGGGCCTGCAGCTTCATCTGCTATCCACTGTGACTGAAGGCCTGTGAAAGGGAGGAGACACAGCAGGAGATGCAAGTGGGCATCATCTAAAATTTAAACAGGTGGGGCCTTCAAACAGGATCACTGAGTAGAACTAGAGTGGTAGCTGGCCTTGCAGCAGAAATCTTTACTTCTGTAAACATTCTGTCTTAGCTATATTAAGGAGAATGTAGGAAAGGAATTTTGATTTGTGCCCACACCTATGTCAGAGTTTTAAGGAGCAGGATACTCCTTGAGTCAGTGGGAATAAATAGGAAGATGAAGTGAGACCCAAAGGGACAGAGATAAGGACATGGGCACACTTCCTCTTCTCCCACTTGGGACAGGTCCTTGTCCCCACCCTCTACGCATTTCTCTTCTCTACTCTGGGCCAGAGAAAAGCACTGCAATAGTGGAAGGTCTGGGTTTTGTTTTAGGTTTTCAAGGTGATCTGAGCACACAATCTTCTCTTCTGCCTTTAAATGCATGGCCCTAATGGTCTCCGCCAATCATCTGGTATGTCATTTATGTTTCTCTGTAATTTTTCATGCCTTTCTCCTCAACTGTTGTTGTGTGCCCTCAAGTTGATTCCGACTCATAGTGACCCTACAGAATAGAGTACAACTGCCTCCATAGGGTTTCCAAGGCTATAATCTTCACAGGAGCAGATTGAAAGGTCTTTTCTCCTGTGGAGCTGCTGGTGGGTTAGAACTGCTAACCTTTCAGTTAGCAGCCCAGCATTTAACTACTGTACCACCAGGGCTCTTTATAATGGTATAGTTCTTTGTACGTCTTAGACCATTTAGCATAACTCCCTACAAACATTCGTGTTTAAAGATATTTAATTGAATTTACAATGTACTATTTTTTGCCCATTTATACAGCATTCAATCTTGTGCTCAAATGAGCCCTAATGGCTACTTTTAAGAGTTTCATATTAGCATTAAGCTGCTCCACCACTTACTGGCTGATAACCTGAGGCAAGCAAACCTCTCTATGCATCAGTTTTCTCATCTCCTCATTCATATAATGGGGATAAAAACAGCATATGCCTCATGAAGTTCTGAGGATTAAATGAGTTAATATATACAAAGCACATAAAACAGTGCCTGGCATTTATGGCAAGACTTTGTCTCACATACTTTAGACATGTTATCAGGAGGGACCAGTCCTTGGAAAAGCAAAGCATGGTTGGTAAGAGTCAGCAAAAAAGAGGAAGACCCTCAACGAGATGGACTGACACAGTGGGTGTAACAATGGGCTCAAGCAAAGCAACCATTGTGCAGATGGCATAGGACCAGGCAGTGTTTCGTTCTGTTGTACGTTAAGAGTCACTATGAGTTGGAACCGACTACATGGTACTTTAACAACAACTTCGATGCCACTATATTTAATTTTTCAATAAACTTAAGAGGTGTAACTGTACATTTCAATTTTCAGTCTGCCTAAAAGATGAAGCAATGGGAGAAATTCTGTAAGTGAAAGCAGCACAGGTTGGAACACCTGAATGCTAGTCTCCCACAAATAAGTCACATATTCCTGAGTAAATTATTTAATCTCCCTGGCGCTTAGAGTCCTTATCTGTCAAATGGTGGGTGGAGGCGAGAGGGGAGGGGTAGAGAAACTACCTCTGAGGTCCCTTTTAGCTGAAAAACTGAAAAACATTCTGACATCCAATGTGCTTTAGATAAGATTATCCTCAGCAACCGGTCCTCATCAAGGACAAATACAAGGTATTCTCTTACAAACTGGGCTTGGAGTTACAAGCTCAGTTTATTCCAACTGTTTTCTAAACAGTATCTCTTCTGGGGTATAATATTGAAAGTTTAAATACACTGCACCCCCATTTTTTAGCAGAGGTATACAATGTTTTCAAGTAACAAAAAGCTACCTTTAAAGGACAGCTACCTATTCAAAGAATATCGATACCACCTCAGAATGAAAAGGTAAGATTTAACATAACCACAATCTGCATTTACATACAATATAAAATATGAGAAAAATTAAAAACTTTAAGATTGGTGAGAACTGCCTGAAATGATGAACAAGAACTGCATAGTAATTTAGAGTCAACATAAACCTGGATTAACATTCTGGGGCAAATTCTCATTATGGATCCCTGTGCAATAAAGCTATTTCTCTACATCTGGCCAGCATATAGTCACAGCACTTTGCTGCTGGTTACAATGAATTCTCCACAACTCAATTCTACAAGTATTTATTTAAGGCCTTCAATCCGCCTAGCACTGCCCTGCACAATAAATGCTTTCTTTGGTCCCAGGCCATGTAACAGCCCGTCTTTATAATGAAAGTATCTTATTGTGTACTGGAGGCACTGCAGGAAAGGAGGGGAAGAGGGCAATGTCAGGCAAAACTGTAGCTGAATTTTTCTCAATTACAGTGACCAAATAATTTCAAAGTTGGATGAGCCTTCTGAGAAAATCTAGTTAATTTTATTGATGACAAAAATTGAGAGTTGGTGAATGTCTTGTCTCATCCAGGGGCAGTTAGTCAGTCTCCTAATGACCCAATGCAGTGTCTACATATTTCCTTCACTCTTCACGCGCTCCGAGTAAAGCAGATCAATTACTCAAAATGAAAAATCCACCTAATCTCCCAGAGGGCTTTCTAAAAAATCCCATATAGCTGGAAGAAAGACAATGGGATGTATATATTCTCTACTAGATCCGAATCACTATGACCAGAGTTCAAATTTTCTTTAATCACCGTTAGGTAGTGGGGTTGGGGTGAGAAAAAGCAGGTGATCTGAAAACACGTATGCGGCACCTCAAAACGTGTCCATATCTCTGTCTTTCGCATTTTACTCTTTGAGGATCCAGAGAACTCCAAGGGGGGGCTAAAAAAAAAAAAAAACTCTCACCAGAATTAAAGCAAACGGCGACGAATGAAAAACAGAAAAATAGGGTCGCTTACGACCCTGTTCTCAGAAACGTCAGAAGACTGACGACACTGCGGACAAGGTACCCCAGATCTCCGAGGCACCCCATCCCAGTCCGGCCACTAAGCCCTCGCTCGTTCACAGCGTGGACCCGGGCGTGGGGCGGGGGTATCTCCTCAGGAGACGACGCTTCCTACAGCCGAGCGTGCGAGGGGGCAGGGGCATGGACTCTCTTCACACTCCGCCCGGGCCGCCTGGAGCGGGACCCCGGGGCCGCAGCTGCAGAGCCCACCCTCACGCACACACCCTGCGCCCCCGCCCGCCCTTCCCAGAGGCCAGACCCAAGTCTCACCGTGAGCCCCGGGGGCGGCCGGGGGAGCTGGGCGAGAAAGGGGAGCTGACTCTGGGGTTCAGGTCGGCCGAAGGGCGCCGGACACAAACCTAGGCCCTCCCGACGCCTCGACACAGACACAATGAGTCACAAAGACCGGAAGTGTGTCAGCACCTCGCCTTCCGGGACAGCGCTATGCTTCCGCGACCTCTCTAGGAGCACGGGAGGATTTCGCATCTCGGTTCCCGAATCTCTCGTGGGGGCACCTGTCCGTGGGTGGTCACGGCTCCTGCTTGGACGTTCCCTGGCCCGAGGAAATGCGGGGGAAGGTGGAGATGGGGCTCGAGTTTTACTTGATACAAACAGACGCTCCAATTCAGGCACCAGTCCCTATGATAATTCGATTTCTCCTGTTTTTTCCATTTCGGGCAGTCCTTGTAATAATTATAATTATTAACAAGCAGTAACAATACCTAGTGATTGTATGCCTGTGGCAGAGGAACTGAAACAAGCGTGTAGACAGAGGAAGATCAAAGTGAAGCCAGGGTTACGGGTTTCACAAAACTGCAATCGTTGCTTCTCTTGGGACCCTGGAGATTTGTGCCAGCTGAGTGGGTGGCATTTTCAAATACTTGGCCTGTGGACAAAGGACGTCTTTCTACAAACAAGATAGTTATAAAGTTCGGTGTTTTGCTGACGTGGCGTATGCTATTAGAGCAGTTTAAAAGGAGTTTTCTGAGTAATAATAGGCACTTTTGCTTTCAAGGTGCTTTCACACCTGCATCCATTATGGCCTTTACATCAAACCCATGGATTAAGGCAGGAATAACTCTTCATCTTCTTTGAAGGGTTTGCTCTCATAGCGGTTCACTTAACTACTAACCTAAAGGTTGGTGATTCGACCCCACCCAGCGGGAAGAAAGGCCTGGTGATCTGCTTAAGATTCACCAGGCAAATCAATATTGACTCACAGCAAGTCCATGTGCCAGAGTAGAACTACCCCATAGGGCAGTGGCTCACTGCGGGGGGAGAGGGGGGCAGACTGCACCAAGTGTCAGACGGGGTGACACCAAAATTACTGTCCATACAATTTTTGTGCTGTGTTTCAGCAGAAATTTCTTATTTTTGATAAAAATACCCCTGTAAGAAGTTTCACGAATACAACCAAACACTTCGAGGGACTGAGTAGTAGGGGCGGGGGTTTGGGGACCATGGTTTCAGGGGACATCTAGGTCAATTGGCATAACAAAGTTTATTAAGGAAATCTTCTGCATCCCACTTTGGTGAGTGGCATCTAGGGTCCTGAAAGCTAGTGAGCGGCCATCTAAGATACATCAGTTGTTCTCAACCCACCTGGAGCAAAGGAGAATGAGGAATACCAAAGACACAAGGAAAATATTAGCCCAAGAGACAGAAAGGGCCACATAACCCAGAGACTCCGTCAGCCTGAGACCAGGAGAACTAGAAGGTGCCTAGCTACCACCAATGACCACCCTGACAGGGAACACAACAGAGAGTCCCTGACAGAGCAGGAGAAAAATGGGGGGCAGAACTCAAATTCTAGTAAAAAGGCCAGACTTAATAGCCTGACTGAGGCTGGAGGGACCCAGGAAGACACAGCCCCCAGACTCTCTGTTAGCCCTGAACTAAACCCATTCCTGAAGCCAACTCTTCAGACAAAGATTAGACTGGACCATGGGACATAAAATGATACTCGTGAAGCGAGTGCTTTTTAGTTCAAGTATATACATGAGACTAAATAGGCAGCTCCTGTCCAGAGGCGAGATGAGAAGGCAAAAGGGAACGGGAGCTGGATGAATGGACATGGGAAATCCAGGGTGGAAAGGAGGAGTGTGCTGTCACATAATAGGGGGAGCAACTAGGGTCACATAACAATGTATGTATAAATTTTTGTATGAGAAACTAAGTCAAACAGTAAACTTTCACTTAAAGCACACAAAAAATCCCTGTTGTTAGTTATAACACCAAAAACATTTTTCAGAAGCTCAGCTTACTTGTATCAATATACTACAAGACTAAATCTCTGTGCTAATTTCCTTTTTGGACCTTTTAAAGTGCTCCAGTCTGAGCTGTCATTATTACTCAATTATAATGATGCTTCAAATCCTGTGGTTTTGTCTGCACAGGCTACAAACACTTGGTATTGTTTTCATTGCAGCAGATCTTTTTGTAGTCGCTGATTTTGTGAAATTTTCTGGTGTTTTTGCTACAGTATTGTGGTAAGTAATATGGATGGTTTGCTCACTCATCAGCAAGAATTTATATTGTTTTTCCTGCCGACTGCTGTTATTGCTACAGATACGACGTTCAAATTTGTGACTGGGTTTCAGAAGTGGTGAAATCAGAGCCCGAAAGTACATGACCATGACATCGGAAGAGCACCTATGTTGCCTTGAGAAGTGGAAAACATTGGCAGGAGGACTGATGCTGCATGAAACCACTGACGCTGAAACAATTGCTTTGATGGAAATGGAGAAGACAAAGTGGAGGGACATCTTGCACGGATTGCTTGATATCCCATCGTTTCTTGCCAAGCAGAATCTGGCATTCCATGGCCACAAAGAAGGTGAATCTTCAGTAAATAAAGGGAACTTTCTTGAGGTGGCTGAGATGTTTTCAAAATATGATCCAGTGCTGAAAGAGCACCTACTGAAATTAAAGCGGAGCACATGTAAACTTAAAGTACCAGGCTTTTATCTTGCACCAAAAGCTCAGAATGAGTTTATAAGTACCCTGGCAAATCACGTGGAGGAGAAACTTCTCACGGACATAAAGTTTGCGAAGTACTCTGGGATCATGTTCTACAGCACACCTGACATATCACACACTGACCAGATGTCTGAAGTGATCAGATACATAAAAATCAACAATCAGAACGTGGAAGTGAAAGAAGTCTTTCTAGGAGTTTTCTCTTTAAAGGTGAAAAAAGCTGTTGACCTCAGTTCTGACATTCTTAAAAAACTGGAAAGTGATGGGCTGGACATAATAACATGCTGCACTCAAGGTTACGATGGTGCTGCCACTATGGCTGGAATTCATGGAGATGTACAAGCCATTAACGGAAAGAACAAAAAAGGTATTTATAATGGATGTGTGGACCATTCGCTTAACTTGTACGGTCAGCACGCTTTTGCTGAAAATGCATTGTGTGTGACATTTTTTGGAACTCCCGAGACAATGTTTTCTTTCCTTCCTGCTTCCACCTATCAATAAACCAAAACCAAAACCAAACCCGTTCCCATCAAGTCGATTCTGACTCATAGCGACCCTATAGGACAGGGTAGAAAGGCCCCATAGAGTTTCCAGGGAGTGCCTGGTGCTTTCAAAGTGTCAGCCCTTTGGTTAGCAGCTGTAGCACTTAACCACTATGCCACCAGGGTTTCCACACCTATCAAGGGGATACTTTAATTGGCCGTACTGGAGTGTCAGTGAAAAGGCTATCAACAATACGCTGAGTGGTCATCATGCTGCTGCTAAGCCATTTAAAGAAAAGTTAAATAAATTTGTGGCCGTGATTGAAGCTCTTTGTGATCCACATGGATATTTGGACACACGAGGAGCAGCACAAGGTCTTTTGCTTGCTGTCTGTGATTTCACTTTTTTGTGCTATCTGGTGTGCTATTTCTGGTGTGATGTACTTCTTGGACGTTCATCTTACACAGCAGCACCTGTAGACCAAAGGCTTAACTCTTGACAAGGTGGTGACACAGCTAGAGGCACTAAGGCTTTTTCTGGATGAGAACCACAGTCACCCAGTGGACCATGCGATTAAACAGGCGCTTCTAAAATCAGACGAATATAGAATTGCAGTAGAGAGAAGAGCCAGGTTCAAGAAGAGGATGGCAGGAGATGGGGAGAAGGCAAGCGATGCTGGACTCACTCTGCAAGAAGAAAATAAGAGGGCGATGCTTGAGTGCATTGATTGCTTCCATTCTGAACTCTAGAATGGAAGCAATCAATGCATCAGCAATCTAGATCAGATCAAGAGCCACCAAGAAATTAGCAGCCATGTTTGAGGCTGTTCAAGTGAAGAGTCTCATATCTGCCACTGAAAAAGAGTTAAAGGTACCCATTCCAAAACAGACCACTTTTTATGATGAGGTATCCAAGAGTGTGCTTTTAATTGAAATACCAAGGCTGAGAAGGTACCTTATGGCAGCAGAGATTGATCTGGATTAAGCCAAAGATTGGGCGATTTTAGACATTTTGACATTCGTAGCTGAATGGGACTTCATAGAATCTCTCCTAACCCTTTTACTAAGCCTAAAATTATTTCTGATGATGTGTGTGTCTATGGCTTCATCTGAAAGGAGCTTATCAAAGCTGAATGTTATAAAAAACTGTTTGTGATCTACCGTGGAATAGTCAAGGCTTCCTACTCTTGGAATATTATCAATCGAAAGTGAGTTGGTGAAAGGCATTGATTTCAATGAAATGATTCACAAGTTCACAGCTTTGAAGGCCAGGAAAGGAAAGTTCTGATTTAGTTGAGATATTCTCTAAGCGCTGAAATGTTTGTGTATTTGTTTCTGTTCATTTTTATGGTATTATTTAATTTATGAATATATTTTCATATGCATTTGTCTGAAGCTTTACATTATCTGGGCCACTATTGATTATGCAAACCTAATCCATTAATGTATCTCGTGTAACCTTAATGTTAACATAATTCCGATG
Source organism: Loxodonta africana (assembly GCF_030014295.1). NCBI lineage: Eukaryota > Metazoa > Chordata > Mammalia > Proboscidea > Elephantidae > Loxodonta > Loxodonta africana. Next base: position 87,638,221 of record NC_087353.1, on the reverse strand, counting down.
TCGTTCTTAAAAAGTTTTTACCTCGAATTCTAGTGTTTTCTTACTGAATTTTCACTTTAACTACATGAAACTATGTAAATATAAATACATTTAGGCTGTGTATATGATATTGAATTTGAAAATGGAATTTTAATTTTGCTAGTTGTTTATGTCACTACTGTTGCTGTTACATTCAGTGATATAGGGGAATTACAATTTACAAGTAACATTAGTACAAAAACATTTCTAAGGATTCTGTATAGTCTGGTATGGAAGGAGGTCCATGCAAGGGGTGACACCATGAGTTACCACACTGGGTGGCAACAACTCTTGTGACACCACTGCCATAGGGTTTTTTAGGCAGATGGCCAGGTTTTTCTCCTGCATACCCACTGGGTGGTTTTGAATTGCCAACCTTGCTATTAGCAGCCAAGTGCTTAACTGTTGTGCTACCAGGTCTCTGTTCAGACTACAGCAAAGAAAATCTACTCTGTAACACATGAAGTCACCATGAGCTGCAATCAACTCCCTGGCAATGGGTTTGGCTTTTTTTTTTTTTTTTTGTCTTTGAAAGGGTAACCGTGGGACTTCAATGGCTGTGGCTTTGCTCTAAGTTCCAAGACAAGTTCATAGTAGAGATTGAATTTTGTAGCTTTTTTGCATGACTCCTTCAGTTTGGAAAATTAGTTTAAAAAAATGCTTGAAAACTAAAAAGCAATTGCAGCATCATTGAAGAAATTTTTCTCAATGGAGGAAAATAAGCACTTGTAATCTTCCACCCTAACGCAACTATGATCACTTTCATTTATCCCTTTACTCTGTGTTTTCACATAAGATATATATGTGTGTGTGTGTGTATATGTGGAAACCCTGGTGGTGCACTGGTTAAGAGCTCTGCTGCTAATCAACAGGCCAGCAGTTTGAATACACCAGCAGCTCCTTGGAAACCCTACGGGGAAGTCTACTCTATCCTATATGGTTGCCACGAGTCGGAATCAACTCAATGGCAACTGGAATGTGTGTGTGTGTATACACATATTTATTACTATTATTATTTTAATCATAGTTGTATCGAAGAAGTGGCTGGTATAGTGGAAGTTATCTACTTCATTCACACCATGTGACCAGAGCTGCTTGGACCACATATGGGGACCTGATTGAAGCACAGCTAATATATAAGGTGACCAGTGGAACTGTGAAGTGGCCTGGTCTGAGAGCTTTGATTAGCAGAACAAAACAGACCTGATGTGTCTGTCAGTTTGTCGTACTGTGGGGGCTTGTGCGTTGCTGTGATGCTGGAAGCTATGCCACTAGTATTCAAATATCAGCAGGGTCACCCATGGTGGGCAGGTTTCAGCTGAGCTGCCAGACTAAGACAGACTAGGAAGAAGGACCCAGTGGTCTACTTCTGAAAAGAATAAGCCAGTGAAAACCTTATGAATAGCAGCAGAACATTGTCTGATAGAGTGCCAGAAGATGAGTCCCTCAGGTTGGAAGGCACTCAAAAGATGACTGAGGAAGAGCTGCCTCCTCAAAGTAGAGTTGGCCTTAATGACATGGATGGAGTCAAGTTTTTGGGACCTTCATTTGCTGATGTGGCACAACTCAAAATGAGAAGAAAACATTTGCAAGCATCTGTTAATAATTGGAACTTGGAATGTATGTTATATAAATCTAGGAAAATTGGAAATCAAAAATGAAATGGAACATATAAAGATCAATATCCTAGGCATTAGCAAGCTGAAATGGACTGGTACTGGTCATTTTGAATTGGTCAATCATATGGTCTACTATGCTGGGAATGACAAATTGAAGAGCAATGGCGTTGCATTCATCATCAAAAAGAATATGTCAAGATTTATCCTGAAGTGTAATGCTGTCAGTGATAGGATAATATCCATACGCCTACAAGGAAGACCAGTTAATATGACTATTATTCAAATTTACACACCAACCACAAGGCCAAAGACGAAGAAATTGAAGATTTTTTACCCACGTCTGCAGTCTGAAATTGATCAAACATGCAATTAGGATGCACTGATAATTACTGGTGATTGGAATGTGAAAGTTGGAAATGAAGAAGGATCGGTAGTTGGAAAATATGGCTTTGGTGATAAAAAAGATGCCAGAGATCGCATGATTGAATTTTGCAAGACCAACGACTTCTTCATTGCAAATACCTTTTCTTACCAACATAAATGGCAACTATACACATGGACCTCGCCAGATGGAATACACAGGAATCAAATCGACTACATCTGTGGAAAGAGACGATGGAAAAGCTCAATATCAGTCAGAACAAGGCCAGGAGCTAACTGCAAATCAGACCATCAATTACTTACATGCAAGTTCAAGTTGAAACTGAAAAAAATTAGAAGAAGTCCGCAGGAGCCAAAATACTACCTTGAATATATCCCACCCGAATTTAGAGACCACCTGAGGAGTAGATTTGACGCGTTGAACACTAATGACTGAAGACCAGACGAGTTGTGGAATGACGTCAAGGACATCATACATGGAGAAAGCCAGAGGTCATTAAAAAGACAGGAGAGAAAGAAAAGACCAAAACGGATGTCAGAAGAGACTCTGAAACTTGCTGTTAACAGTGAAGAAGCTAAAGCAAAAGGAAGAAATGATGAAGTAAAAGAGCTGAACAGAAGATTTCAAAGGGCTGTTCGAGAAGACAAAGTAAAGTATTATGATGACGTGTGCAAAGACCTGGAGATAGAAGACCAAAAGGGAAGAACAACTCAGCATTTCTCAAGCTGAAAGAACTGAAGAAAAAAAATTCAAGCCTCGAGTTACTAAATGACGCAGGAAGCATCAAAAGAAACTGGAAGGAATACACAGAGTCACTGTACCAAAAAGAATTGGTCAAAGTTTAGCCATTTCAGGAGGTAACATGTGATCAGGAACCAAGAGTACTGAAGGAAGAAGTCCAAGCTGCACTGAAGGCATTGGCCAAAACAAGGCTCCAGGAATTGAAGGATACCAATTGAGATGTTTCAACAAACGGATGCAGTGCTGGAAGTGCTCACTCGTCTGTGCCAAGAAATATGGAAGACAGCTACCTGGCCAACCGACAGGAAGAAATCCATATTTATGCCTATTCCCAAGAAAGGTGATCCAGCCGAATGCAGAAATTATCGAACAATATCATTAATAGCACACGCAAGCAAAATTTTGCTGAAGATCATTCAAAAGCAGCTGCAGCGATATATTGACAGAGAACTGCCAGAAATTCAAGCCAAATTTAGAAGAGGACGTGGAACCAGGTATATCATTGCTGATGTCAGATGGCTCCTGGCTGAAAGCAGAGAATACCAGAAAACTGTTTACCTGTGTTTCATTGACTATGCTAAGGCATTCAACTGTGTTGATCATAACAAATTATGGATAACATTGGGGAGAACGGGAATTCTGGAACACTTAATTGTGCTCATGAGGAACCTGTACATGGATCAAGAGACAGGAAAGTTGTGCATCAGGGTTGTTATCCTTTCACCATAACTATTTGGTCTGTATGCTGAGCAAATAATTCAAGAGGCTGGACTATATGAAGAGGAATGGGGCGTCATCAGGATTGGAGGAAGACTGATTAACAACCTGCGTTATGTAGATGACACAACCTTGCTTGTGGAAAGTGAAGGGGACTTGAAACACTGATGAAAATCAAAGACCACAGCCTTCAGTATGGATTACGTCTCAACATAAAGAAAAGGAAAATCCTCACAACTGGACCGATAAGCAACATCATGATAAACAGAGAAAGGATTGAGATTTCGTTTTCCCTTGATCCACAATCAACCCCATGGAAGCAGCAGTCAAGAAATCAAAACATGCATTGCATTGGACAAATCTGGTGCAAGAGATCTCTTTAAAGTGTTGAAAAGCAAAGATGTCATCTTGAAGACTTAAGGTGCACCTGACCCAAGCCCTGGTGTTTTCAGTCACCTCACATGCATGCGAAAGCTGGACAATTAATAAGGTAGACTGAAGGAGAATTGATGCCTTCGAATTGTGGTGTTGGCAAAGAATATTGAATATACCATGGACTGCCAAAAGAACGAACAAATCTGTCTTGGAAGTACAACCAGAAAGCTCCTTGGAAGCAAGGATGGAGAGATTGCATCTCACACACTTTAGGCATGTTGTCAGGAGGGATCAGTCACTGGAAAAGGACATCATGCTTGGTAAAGTAGAGGCTCAGTGAAAAAAGGAAGACCTTCAATGAGATGGACTGACACAGTGGCTGCAACAATGGGCTCGAGCACAGCAACAATTGTAAGAGTGGCACAGGACCTGGCAGTGTTCCGTTCTGTTGTACACAGGGTTGGCACCTAACAACAACAACAGTGACTAACTGAAGCAATTAGATCATCTTTCTTGAGGAGTTTAAATGTGAGATACACAGAGAAAGCTGGGGGCAAGGAGAAATGAGTAAACAGAGCCATTAGGTGCTAAAAGCCAGGAAACAGTGGAAGCCATGAGTAAGCAGAGGTTTAGATGAAGAGAAAAACAAACTGAGCTTTAGAAAGAAAGACAGTGAGTGGTTGGCACACCCCAATGGCAGAGCACACAGAAGGAGGCTAGCTCTTAATATTAAGGGCCCACAGGATAACAAGGAGAAGGCCTGAATATCTTTCAAGCCCCAAACATTGTTTTATTCTCTGCATTGCTTGACTTTTCTGCAGATGCCACTGGACCCTGTCTCCCTACCTGCCTGTGTATCTTAAACTGAATCCCCTGCCAAAGAAAGAGTATAACTTTGTTCCTTGCCACTTAGAAAAGCCCTGTGTAATAATGTGAAATCTTGTGTAGAAATGCTTAATATAATATCGTTAATGTTTTTAATATTGCTACACAGAATGAGTCATTATCATTTTAATATCTATATATTTATCTATATTCCACTGTGCAACTGTACAATTATTTAATACTTCATCTATTTCTAGATTTTTGTGTAAGCTGTGCTCTTTCACCTATCTGCGTTCTTAGCCCAGGCAGGAGTGTCTGCCGAAACCTCTTTATGGGGAAAGGGGGGGAACCCTGAAGACTCTTTTCCCCATTCTGACTCAGTAAAAAAAACAGTACTCAGTACTTTTCCATTCTTAGCCCTTCCCCCTTGCCCTCCCCTCACTCCTGCCTCCCCGTCAATAAAACTTCAGGAGCCGTTTGCTCCACAGGGAGATGGGTCTCCATGTCTGTCCTGATCCACCTGCCCCTCTACCAGGCATAGATCCTGGGGAGGTATGGAATGGGGGAGTTGGTGCCTTCTCCGGGTTTCTCTTGCTTATGCTATATACTATTGCAGTAAATGATAAAAGCCTTGACTGTTACTTTCATTTTGGCTTGTTGTCTTAGTCAGCTATTCTGACACTTGGGCAGCTCAGATCAGCTCTCTCCAGCTCAGCTCAGTTCCTTGACAATTATTATTACATCTTAATTAGTAGAGGAAGACAGCATAAGGGGGAAAGAGACAATAAACCTGTAAATAATCAAATAAGACAATTTCATAGTGATGTTCTGAGACAAAACATCTTTGTGCATAAATCATTAAGTACATCTCTGATTATTTCCGAAGGGTAGAAATCCCATTGCCGTTGAGTTGATTCTGACTCATAGCAACCCTATAAGACAGGGTAGAACTGCCCCACAGGGTTTCCAAGGAGCGGCTGGTGGATTCGAACTGCTGACCTTTTGGTTAGCTGCTGAACGCTTAACCACTGTGCCAGTAGACTCCAAAAAATAATGTTACTGGTTCCACGATAGACAGAGAGACTATATGAAATAGTTGCCAGCTACCCCAAGTTCTAGATCTATTGGCAAACAAATACAGCTAACGAGCTTAGGTGGCTTCCATCCAAGAGTTTTGAAAGAACTCAAAGGTAAATGTGTTGAAAGTACTGCTAAACGTAATGATTTACTATTACAAAGAGACACTGTGCTGCTCTGAACAAACAAATGTTTCTGAAAGGCCCAGAAACTGTGAGCTCACAAGTTTCATTTCCATATTGTGAAAGCTGGTAGAGTTAATACTGAAGGGAGGCATCCCTGAGTACACAGTGGACATCAGCTGTAGGGACCTTGGAGGTGTGCTTAGTTAGTACTGACTTTTTCATTGTAAGTTCTTTGGAGTTCTATCTGTGGGGGGCTAGTTGAGCCCTGGGTTTATGTTGCTTTGTGCAGAGAGAACCTGTGTTTGATTCCATCACGTACCCAGGAACATTAATAAGTCTTTGACTATAACCTTAATTTAGCTAGACATCTTTCGAGCCACTTAGATACTGTGATTTCAGACCCCAAACCTTTGTGAGGGTGGCCTTGTGGGTAGGAATTTTCTAAAGCACAACCAACCACACACCCCATCATCTTCTTCTTTGGTGTGGTTTTATTCTAATTCATCCTTAAGGGTGTTGCCCTTTGAGGTTTCTGACTTTCGGCAGAGGTCTCAGGTCTCTGGCTTTGTCTCCTGTCTCCCTCATGCGTGGCCTGTTAAAACGCATGTTCTAGATACCAGAGATTGGCATACATGTGGGCAAAAGTCTGCTCTAGGGCTCACTTACCCCTCTGGATTTGTGCTTTCATGTCATTTCTGGCCTCCAAGGAATTCCTTTATTTTCCCATCAGCTCACTTATGCATTAATAAAAGATGTCTTTTGTGTTTAACCTACCATTTTTAGGTGTACTGTACTGGTAGGGTTTCCTCTATTCATCTGGTCAGCTACATGGCTAGAACTAGAAGTCCAGGAGGATATATATTCAAAACTGAAAAATTACAGATGGTAGCTGGAATAAAACAGGCTTAATCATTAAATCTTGGAACAGTCTAACAAAGGCTCTCAAGCAAAGTCCAAAGGACAAATAACCTGGAGATACTACTTTATATACAAGATAGTAAGTTTATGGATCTTATCCCAGGGTGACAAGCTGGAGAAGTGTGGCCCCCAGTGAGTGCTTGCTGAGTAAATATAAGGTAGGTAAGAGCAGAGTTGGATGTATTTTTTAATTGGTTGAATTACCAGATCCAAGTTGTATTAAAAAATTCACATGAACTGTGCATGGAGTCTCTGGAGACAGGCTACTGGGCTCTGTCCTGTTTTTTCCTGTTCAACATTTTATCAGTGCTATAAATGAGAATGTTGATGACATAAAATTAGGTTTATGCATGATAAGCTAAGAGTGTTAACTAATGTGTTAAAGGTAGAAAAAGCACCCTCTCCCCACCTCTGAGAACAAGCAAAGGAATGGATAAGTTAAAATTTAATAGGGCCAAATGTCCTGCATTTAGGTAGACAGCTTTACAAAATATATCTTGTGGCCACCTTCAAAGACAGAATATCAGTCTGGAAAAAATAACTATGAAGGTACTAGAAGTGGAAGATGAACCTTTTTGACAGCAATATTAATGAAAAGACCTGTTCGCTAATACACCAAGACTGTAATTCAATAAAAGTTAAACAAATCCTTGACTCCATGGGCAGCAGAGCTGAGTCCAATTTTGAAGCGCGAAGCATGCCTTCCTCTGTAATGGTCAGGCGACTTGGGTGCAAGGCTGCCCCTTTAGGTGCTCTTTTACTTCTCCCTCTCCCTGGAGTGGAGGAAGTAAGTGGTCTGCTTCTAGCAGATCATCTCCCCCTCTCATTTCCTATTCTAAATTATGGCTTGGCTGGTGTTTCGGGCAAAGGGGAGGGTGAGGCTGTCTTCTCCTTGTTGGTTGTCACTGCTTCCCTAAGTAACACAGTGTTCCAGTTACTTTGGCTGCGAAACAAGTTACCCTAAAGTTTAGTGGCTTAAAACAATGACAACATTCATTTTGCTCACAGATCTTCAGTTTGGCAGGGTTCTGTCTGGACAGCTCATATTTGTTGCATTTGGCTCAGCTGCGGAGGCTCAAGGGCTTGGGGTTGGACACATTGGAAAACTTGCACATTCACTAGTAAATCTGGCAATTGATACTGGCTGTTGGCTGAGATTTTAGCTGGGGCTGTTGGTCAGAACACCCACATGTGTTCTCTCCATGTGATCTGACTTCCTTACAAGACAGTGGCCAGGATCCAAGGAGAAGCATCTAGAGTAAGCCAGGTGGAGGTCATATTGCCTTTTCTGACCTAGCCTCTGAAGTTATACAGCATCACTTTCACTGCATCCAATTCCTCAAAACCAGCTGCCACCAAGTTGCTTCCAACTCATGGCTACCCCATGCATGTGTGAACAGAACTGCTCCATAGGGTTTTCGGTGGTTGATTTTTCGGAAGTAGACCATCAGGCCTTTTTTCTGAGGTGCCTCTGGGTGGACTTGAACCGCCAACCTTTCAGGTAGCATCATCCAGGGACTCCTTCAGTTCCTCAAGGCAGTCATAAGGTCACATTCAGTTTCAGGGGGAGGGGTAATAGACATCACCTCTTGATAGGGAGTGGCGAAGCTTTGGAAGTGCATGTGGGACCAGAAACATTGCTGTGGCCACTTTTGGAAAGTACAGTCTGCCACATACTGACAGTCCATGTGTCAGACACCCAAATACCCGCACATGGAATACAAGTTTGAAATTTTCAGGGGATCTTTGGGGCCTGCTCACTATTCAGTCCTGGTAGGTCTGGCTATTGCCCTCAACAAGGCACAGCACAACCTCTTTTTGCTAGGACTCCTCAGGTGGGGCTCAAGCCCAGCTACCCTCCTCTGGGTCCACTTGATCTGTGGGAAACTCCAGGCATCCGTGGCAACTCCAAATTGTAGGAACATGTGCCGGTGCACTGCCCCCTCCTGCCCATCTTCTTATCTTAGGCAGTCCCGCCCACTGCCTTCGAGTCGATTCCGACTCACCAGTAGGCTTGTTGGATCACTCTCCCTCTGCCTGAGCAGGAGAAAGTTTGCTGTCTAAGATAATGGCAACCAGAGAATGAGACACCAGCCTTCCCCTGTTACTGACACTCCTCGCCATCCTACCCCCAGTTTTTGGGGGCATCCTCATTGGCTTCATGTGGGCAGGAGGGAAGACTACCCATGGAGGAAGAGAAGGAGGCATCCTCCAATAGGCAGAAGCCATTTTCCACAAAGCCCTTTCTCTCCTTCTTGCCAAGTTCATCTAGACTTGGAGAGCAGAAAAACTGGTTCTGAGCTTCTCTGCCTGTCATGCAAGTGGTTTCTGAGACCTCTGATGGGCTGTGCTGTGGACTGGGAGTGTCCTCAATAAGTTTGTGCCTCTTTGTTCTCAGCTTTGGCGATCTACTTCAGGAATGATTACAGCCTAGAAAACCCTATGAAGTAGTTATATTCTGCCACATGGGGTTGCTATGAGTTGAAAATTGACTTGAGGGTACCTAACAACGGTTCACATCCAGTCACACAAGTGCTGAAACACCTGGGTCTGAATGGGGGTGTTTATGAGGATATTGGTGCCTAATAAAAATACACATAATAACAGTAATAATAATAATAAGCCATGTGGCCTCATTCCCAAGTAAGCCCAACCTGTTATCCTTCATATCCGTGGTATGTAGAGTATGAGTTGTGGTGTGTAGAGACTGCCTTGATTCTAATCCTGTCTGTACTACTTATTCTTGGGCTAGTTACTTAAACTTTTGGAGCCTCAGTTTCTTTGTCTGTAAAACAAGGATTATAACATCATCTGGATAGTGCAGTTAATGTTCTCAGCTACTAACCAAATGGCTGGAGGTTCAAGTCCATCCAGACTAACATTGGAAGAAAGGCCTGATAATCTACTTCCCAAAAATCAGCTATTAAAAACCCTATGGTGCAAGCTGTACTCTAGCACACATGGGGTCGCTATGAGTCAAAGGTGACTCAGTGGCAACTGGTTGGTTAACAGTATCTACCCCACTGGGTTGTCATGAGGCTGTAATGGAGTTAATGCATGTAAAGCCCCTGGTACAGTGCCTAGCACATTGCGAACTACTACTGTGGTTAGCTAGTAATGCTACTGTTATTATTATATTTTAATTCCAGAGACACGGGAGAACTCAGTAGAACTCTAGTGGTCCTCTGACAGGTACCCCACTGGGACGGGGTGGGTTTTCCTCAACCTTTAAAAAACAAAGTAAGGAAGATAGTGATAACATTGGGCTGTGTTCCCAGGTTGGTCTTCATTTGTCCAAGGTCTGTACACATTTTGAATGACCCTCTTTGAAATTCTGGAATTCAACCTTTACTGTGGGAACTGAAGTACTCAATACTAAACTTCTCTGATCACTGGAGTTTCAATCACAGGTGAGCTGGGAGTCCTTTATAGCAATAATCTCCCCCCCCTTTTTTTTTATAGGCCAAATGAAGAGGAGAGAGAACACACAGCACTGGAACACAGCTCAGATTTGGGTAGAACCTGGAGAGCAGGTGGACCAACCCAGAGCTTCCTTAAGCATTAGAGTAGTTTATAAAAGACAAGGACATCACTGCTCCAAGGAGCCTGCAGTGTTAGCAAGCATGCAATGGATGAACAAACACACACAGGCAGTTGGTCATAGAGTGAACTGTCGATCACCCTCCATGTGATCCTTAAAGCTTCTGGTCCCAGGAGTCGCAGTCTGATTTTAACAATCTATGACAGGCACTGAATGTAGAGAGAGAATACAGGAGGATAAAGAAGAGGGCTAACCAGAATTTCTGGAGGAAAGGAAGTGAGGCCTTTGCAGCAGGAAGTGTACTTAAGAGCTTATAAATAACATTTTATCCTGAAGTGAATAAAAGATCTGAATGCAGGTTGGTTAAAAAGAATGATGGCATGCAGAATGAAGATGTATTGAAGGGGAAGACAAAAACATTACAAAACAAAACAAAAACAGTTTTAATATCTTCGGCAGGAGATAAATGGAGATAAGAGGAGAAAGAGATAAATTCTAAATGAGACTCTATATGAACATATGTCATTACGCACATATGCTGAAGTACTTTGAAAGCTGCAAAACACAGTAACACCTTAGTTGATACAGAAAGGTGGTCACAAAAATAAATTGGAAAGAAGAGAGGAGAGCCAGGATTTGACAGTGGCAAGAAACAAAAGACCAGGCAGAAAGCTGGGTGGCTGAGTCAGGTGCTGGGGTTGGGCTATTTAGGTGGCAGGTGCAGAGCTGAGACATTTGGATGGCAAAGAAGTTCTAATCAACCAGACAGGTCAAAACAATTTGGACTGAGCAGTGAAATTGATCATAAGGGACAGAGGTAGAGGAAGAAAGGGGAGGAAACAGGGAATGATGTCCGTTGGGTGGGTTTGGTGCTTTGGGTTATAAAAGGAAGGATAAAGAACTGGGAAGAAATAGCTAGGACAGGGATTGAGAGGTAATGGCTTCAGGTAGATCTGTACAGGTTTGAATGTAGTGAGCCCAAGAAGAGACAGGGGCAAAGGAACTTGGAAAGAAGATTCAGTGAGTCCATAAAGCACACTCCCTAGCCTCCTGATTACGGTTCATGACCTAACATTCTATATGTTACATGTGGTTTCCTCCAGTTTGGCTCTCCACATGAGGCTTGGCCTCTACTGCTCAACTGGTCATACTCATTGGCAGACCCTCATAGCTCTGGCACCATTCCCTTGCAGCTTTCTCTTAGAGGCCATCTGCAAGGTGGTTGCATATTGGAACAAGCTCTCTGCATGCCTCACCTCACCTTACAGCCAAATGGGCAGGCAGGGGGGCAAAGTACAAAGAGCATGAAATTTGGAGTCAGTCCTTCCTGGCTGTTGCCTTTTGCTGGTGATGTGGTTTTGTGCAAGTCACTTAACCTCTCTAAGTCTCAAATCCTCATCTGTAGAACAGAGAGATGAAAATGCTTTGTGAAGTGCAAAGTACCTTATAAGTGCCAACCATCACCATTCTTTAAATGAATAAAATTGCATTTCCCACCACCTTGCAAATAAAACTGGGGGTGACATTCTACAAAATTTATTTGGTTTTGATATGAATTAAAGGAAAAAATACAAAACAGCAGTGTCTTAAGAAATTTTACCAGATTGTCAATATTCACTCTCAAAATTTGTCCCACCATCAGAAGAGCATCTCAGAAACAGTGTTGTTTGGAGGTCACCTCCCCAGAGGCCTTGGAACATAGAGAGTCCTGACCTTTAAATTCTCCCCTGCTCAGCTAGAGAAGAGCCAGATGGCCGCTGCTAGCTCCCTGCCTGTGCAAACATCTCTCACCCAGCCAAGTAAACAGGCCTCTCTGTGTACAAGGCTCCTGGGGACTGCTTCTGTGAAGTGTAGCCTAGAAACAAGGAAGCTGAGGCTCAAGGCTGTGGACTTTGGTTATGTTTTTAATATGGGTCCCAAGCAACCGGGTCATCCATCCTTGGCTCTTTCTCTCTTTATGCAAACAGGGCTGAGAGCCAAGGTGGTTGGAATACAGCTCTCTCTCCTCCCTGGGTAAACACATAACAAAGAATCTTTGTAACTCTCCAGGCAGAGCGGCCCAACCCAGGGGAAAGAGGACAAATCATGAAGGGAGTGGGTTGGAGGCCGGAGAGGAGTGGTGGAGATGCCTGGTTATGCTTCCCCTACCACACCAAAGCAATAGAGATACAGTCAGCTTTGCCCAGTGTCTGACCATGGGAGGAATGGGTCTGTCACCTGCAGCAGAAACCAAGGGAGGTGGTGTTAGAAAAGTGGTGACAGACTTAATCTCCCACAACCTGACAGCCCCATAAGGTGGCGGGGTTTTGGTATCTGGCACTTCCCTACCTTAGCATTTCAGATGCGATGAAAAATGAACTAAGGCTACTTTTCAAGCAGTATAAGGGTAGGGGAAAGAATTTTAGCTGGAGAATTGAGAAAACAAATTGTATTCCTGCCTCCACCCCTAGTTAGCTGTGTACCCTTTGGATGATACCTTAACTTCTCTGAGTTTCCTTTGTCTAGATAAATTAGAATGATAATATCTGCCATTTTTGAGCACCACTGGTGTGACAGGGGCTTCATATAGGTTATTTTATTAACCCACACAACTATCCATTGAGGTAGGGATGATTAGCCCCATTTTAGAGATATAGAAACTGAGGCTCAGTAAGGACAACTGACTCACCCAGAGATAGGCAATAAGTGGCAGAAGCAGGAACCGTACCCAGCTCTTTTCTATTCCAAACCCCCATTCTGTCCCTGCAACTATGAAAAGTGGGATTTCTTTCCTTGATAATTTGAAAGATGAGAATACACGGGTACTTGGCCTACTTAAAACAATTTTTATTTGCTCTGAGACAGAGGTTTTGACTTAGATGAAGCATATTCCATGTCTGGGAGTCAGAGCTCTGTCTCAGAACTAACACCCTTCCCAGATATATCCTCTCACATTCCACCTTGGTTAAAGTCCAGGGAAAGGGAACAATCAATAACTTATTCCACCCCAGGACAGAACTTGGCAACAACTCTTAGAATTGCTTTTACCCCCTTTTCCATCCCCAGGCAATTCATAATCACCTAAATTTCCACGGCACATCTCGGAGGCTACACGAGGAGACAGAGAAGGAGAATCCTTATACCTACAAACAAAAATTAGTGCTGGGAGGCATTGTTAATGGAAAGGGTAAGGAAAGTTCAGAGACCTTTGACAATAAACAGTGGACAATGTCGTTCTAGGACAGCAGTCAGCAATCTCCCATTTCTTTTTGTACAGCCCACAATTGAAGAATGGTTTGTACATTTTAGTTGGAAATTGTTGGGAAAAAAATTAAAAGAAAAATAGTAGTTCATGACACATGAAAATTATATAAAATTCAGATTTCAGTGTCCATAAATAAAGTTTCATTAGAACTTAACTGTGCTTTGCTTACATATTGTCTGTGGCTGCTATTGCACTACAACTCAGAGTTGAGCAGATGCAACAGAGACCATATGACCATATTATAATCTGGCCCTTTACAGAAAAAGCATGCACCTGGGACAGGGGTTGGGGGAAGGCCTCACCATTCAGGAAGTAAAATCTGATTTAACCCCCTTGTGTTGCGTATAGCACCCACATCCTCAACAGTCCGATGTGTCTTGAGGGCTGTGTGATCTTAGATCCATGGTGGATAAGTAGCCCTGGCTTTACCTCCCTCTCCTTCAAGGGTCATGGCCCTTTCCTCACTCAGCATCCAGAGCTCAGGCAATCAGGCTTGGACTCAGGCAGGAGACTATGGGGTTTTCCTCCAGAGAAGCTGACCGAGACAGATCTATAGGCACTGAAAGTGAGGAGTCCAATTGTCCATCAGATAGTCTAAGGGAAGCTCATAAGTGGCTAAGCTCTGCCCGCACCGGAGGCTTCTAGTCTGCTTCCTAGAGGCCCTCATTACCATGTGAATGGACAGCCAAGGCATTTGAGGAAAACCCCTACTGTAAGGGCAGGTCACAGCACAAAAACCAGGAAACCAAGAATGCAGGGAGCAGAAGAAAATACCTAACAAAAAACACTGCAGTGAATGTCCTCAGAGATAAAAGAAAAAACTGTAGGATGCTCTGTCAAAGGAATGCCTTAGAAATGGAAACTATGAGAGCAAAAACGAAAAATTCAACAGAAGAGGAGATTAAGGAAATTTCCCAGCAAATAGAATAAAAAGACAAAGAGATTAAAAAAAAAAAAAAAAACACTGAAAAAGATATGAAAATAAGAGAATCAACCCAGAAGGTCCAACATCTGAGTTTCAGGAATTTCAGAAAGTTTTAGGAATTTCAGAAAAATGAAGTGGGGGAAAAATATCAGTAAAACGATTTAAGAAAAAAATTTGAAAATAAAAACCAGGTACAGCCCACTGATGTCATTGTTGCCAGTTGCCATTGAGTTGATTCCAACTCATGGCTACCCCATGTGTGCAAAGTAGAACTGCTCCATAGGGTTCTCAAGGCCTGTCTTCCAAGGCACCTCTGGGTGAGTTTGAACCACCAACCTTTCAGCTAGTAGTTGAGTGCTTAACCATTTGTACTACCCAGGAACTCTGAATGCTTAGCAGAATGAGTGGAAACAAACAAACAAAATAGAGCTCATCAATGTGAAATTTTAGAACTTAAAATCTCCAGAATTAAAAAAAAAGAACAAGTCTCAGGTACAGGGCCAAGAAGTAAAATGGACTTCTTAACAGCGACACTGAAAGTTAGAAGACAAAATTCCAACGGAGAATGATTTCCAAATTAGAATTGTATCCTCAAACTAAAAATAGTTGTGAGGTGAAACATTGACATTTTTTAGATTTACAAAGTACTAAAATATTTACTTTTCTAGCCCCCTTTCTCAAGAAGCTTATCAAAGGATTGTTGTTGCGTGTGCTCGAGTCAATTTCAAGTCATAGCTACACTATAGGATAGAGTAGAACTGCCCCATAGAGTTTTCAAGGAACAGCTGGTGGATTTGAACCACAGACCTTTTGGTTAGCTGCCTATCTCCTAACCACTGTACCACCAGGGCTCCATTGCGCCATCAGGTCTCCTTTATTGAAGGATATGCTTCACCAAACCAGGAGTACCCAAGAAAGAGTAGAGATAGAGTTCAGAGCAGGAAAGGGGTAAAGGGATTCCCCAGGCTGCTGCTGAAGGCGGACCCCAAGATGAGAGCTGTACGAGAGCCTAGAGGGCAGCCAGCCTATTTTGGCGCAGGAGTCAAGAGTTCCAGGACCTTTCTAAAGAGTAAAACATGTTGTGTTCAGGTTTTAAATCAAACTGTATCTCAAAACCTAAAGAAGACATTTTAGCCTCTATGGACAAGGACTTTTCCGTATTTATTTAAAAATTGCTTTGTTTGTTGTTGCTTAGCTGTTTTCAAAAAGCAAAGAAAGTTCCTGTTTTACCGTGCCATTTGTCATTTGTCAATCTAGTTGATAATATGACTGTTAAAAATTAAAATTTCCACAAGATTAAATTTGAGTATGACCTCATAAGCTTTATTTGCAATTCATGAATTGGGAAGTGTCTGGTGTGGAAGTCAGACAAGAACTTAGAAGAGCAGTACTAAGCAAAAGGGTGTTTGTAGGCACGAACAGACTGTAACAAGGAAGCTATACTGGGCAAATTTCAGATTGGCTGGAAGGCATTTTCTTTCCTTATTTGGGATTAAGGGGAAAATTTGAACTAGGTTAAACTGAGCAGGCAAATCCTAATTGGTTAATTTAGGTTTAGGTTTCTGGGAAAGTCGAGCATTTAGAAGAAACAGAAATTTAAATTTCAGTTTCCTGACATAGGGCTTAGCATGAGTGACTCCTTCTTGGGCCTAATATAGTCATACAGAACTTCGGTAAAGAATACGGAGTCTCTGGCTATCTCCAGAATGCAATATCATACTACTTTCATACCTTAAAACACCTTAATTTCCCTCCATTATGTAGCAAAACTACCAAAAATGTATAGAGTCCATAGGTGAGATGGCCCTGGGTCTGTTCTAGAATGTTAAGTATAGGTAATAGAGAGCCTGAGTGCTTCTCAGTCAACTTTGCTCAAAACCAAAACTATTGCCATCAAATTGATTTCGACTCATAGCGACCCTATAGGACAGAGTGGAACTGCCCCATAGGGTTTCCAAAGAGTGGCTGATGGATTCAAACTGCTAACCTTTTTGGTTAGCGGCTGAGCTCTTAACAACTGCACCACCAGTGCCCCCACCAAACTCGTTGCCATCGAGTCAATTCTGACTGAAGTAGCAGATTATTCAGGGGTTTTTACTTCTGTCACCCCATCTGCCATCGTTTAACAGCTTTAAACACCGCTCTTCTGGGTAGAGAGGAAAACAAGAGCCTATATCTGGTGCAGGACTTGTGAGAAAAGAGCCTGGGCTTTGAAGCCAAACTGACTTAACTTTTTAGCTGTTGGACTTTGGCAACTCTGTGAACCTTAGTCTCCTCAGTAAGGTACTGGGCATGATAATTTCAGCCTTTGAGGGTTTTTCCGAGTTTTAAGAGATGGGTAGATAGATGACTATAATAGATATAAAGCATCATTACCATTCCTGGTTCCTAACAGGTGCTTAATATCTTTTGGGTATTATTACATACATTGATCAACCGAACCCGGTGCCGTCAAGTTGATTCTGACTCACAGCGACCCTATAGGACAGAGTTTAGAACTGCCTCATAGGGTTTCCAAAGAGCGACTGGTGGATTCGAACTACCGACCTTTTAGTAAGCAGCCAGAGCTCTTAACAACCACCAGAGCTCCATGGGTTACACAGTGCTTTCATATATCCTCTCTCATTGAATCTTCAGTGAGGTGGGAGGCCAAGTTTATGTCCCCATTTTAAAACAGACAAAACCAAGGAGGCTCAGCAACAGGCTAGTGCTGTTGAAAGGATCCTTTAGGGCACGACGTTTCTGATTACTGGGCAATGCTGTACCAGAGATGAACTCCTTGGGAAGAGAATTTCCCTGAAAGATAGATTGTCTTTGACATGGTCTTACATCCGGTCTCACCTTTCCAGCCGCAGAAGTAGGTTGTTAAGAACAGACTGAAATTACACACCTGTTCCCAGAAAGGGTGTTTTACCATCCTAAGTGGGACCAGAAGGGATTAGTGATGACAGGGGACAGAGTGAATCGGTGTACTGAAAGTTTTATAACCATTGCCCCAAACAAAATTGGAAACCAAATGTGTGTCAATCACTTCATTCTTGTAACTACGTTTACTATATAAATTAGGTAAGCAACATCAGGGCAGCCAGCAATAAGATTTGAGAAATAAGGACTAACCCCGGCACAAAGGATAGAGTTTGTTATTTTTAAACAGGCTTCGGGTCCTCTTTGAACATTACAAAGTAAACATTTGTTTCTACCATGTTTTAGAAAATGGTTCATGGAAAGGGTTGTGCCAAGGATGACATCTTAATCAAATTCAGACTTCTCAAGTCACTCAGAAATAACTTTAACTTAAAAAATTCAGAGACTATTTATAGGAACTGGCATGAAAGCAGGATTCCTGTTTAATTGTCACAACAAATGATCTGAGTATATAAGACTTCTGTTTAGTTTTTCTTTTCAAAGAAATGTGCAGTGAAACCAAGAAAGTCATGTAGGCAGGACCATTTAGTGCAGGGCCAAATATCCCTGAGGACATCTTTCTGTGAAGGACACTCATACTGTTGACCAAGTCAGTCAACTTGAGTTAATTTCTGTACACACAGGATGGCGTCATACATTTTAGAAGGACTGCCAAGCAGAACGATGAAAAGTGCTATTTCTCAAAACATTAGCAAGAAGCCAATAAATGTGGGCTGAATGAAGAAATATTATTTTATAACAGTAAAACATTAGAGGACTAAAATACTAACATATAAACAGTCATCCCTATTATATATTGTAGAAATATATACTCCATGAGTCCATTTATAGATTGGGAATTTGAAGCTTATTCTCCCAATTAATATAATTTTTCCAATTAAACAACCTTTCCTTACAGTCCCTTCCATCAAGCTACCTTCTCCTTTTACCTTTTTTTTAAAGGAAAATTCTTAATCTACTGTAATATTCCTTTATTAATAACTCAGTCTTTTTAATTGTGCTAACTTTATTAGGATTATTATTGTTTTTCTTGAAGCTCTGGTTACAAAGTACATAGTTTGGGTCGTCTTTTCCAGCCCTATTAGCCTTGAGTGACTGTGCAGAACTTGAAGATTTTTTTAGAAATCTGTGCATCACAATACACACGAACGTCTGCACTGCACACATATGCTTGAGAAGGAATGAGAATACACAAACGAGTCTGAAAAATAAGAAATGAAAGTAGGAAGTACTAAAAGAAGAAACAAACATTTTAATAATAGACAAGAGCAGAAACTAAAATGAGGGAACTAAAGAAGGCAAGAAGGAAATAAGCAAAAAGAGGTTTGTGCAAAGAAGAACGAAGATACTAAGACAGCCCGGGATGTCTGATTATATAAGACAAAAAAACACGGAGTGATGCCATTTCATATCATGTGCAGAAAGATATATGAGGAACAACTTGGTCTCCATCCCCTGGTTTGTGAAGCTAATGTAGCAGGATGGTGTCATACATCTTAGAAAGATCTCCATCCACAATAAGTGTTATTTCTCAAAACATTAGACGCCAATAAACACAGGCTGAATATTATTTTCTAACAGTAAAATATCAGAGGACTAAAAGGCTGAGCAGTTCCCTCCATCCTTCGTATGGCCCCAAGGGTGGGTCTGGATTCTCAATGGCTACCTTATTGATTCCAGAATTGATCACCTCTTAACGCTTATCAGAAACCCTGGTGGCATAGTTCTTAAGTGCTACAGCTGCTAACCAAAAGGCCGGCAGTTCGAATCCACCAGGTGCTCCTTGGAAACCCTGTGGGGCAGTTCTACGAGTCAGAATTGACTCGATGGCAATGGGTTTGGTTTTAGTTGGCTTAATATTTATCATCTCACCTCTGGGACTACTTCCCCTTAAGAACCAAGGAAACAAGAGTCTCAGAAAGGTTAAACAAATTGCCCAAGGTTAGTAAGTGGCATTCAGGTCTCATTCTGCTACACTGTGTCCCCTAAATAAATAGGGGCTTTTTTTTAAATTTAAGGGCTTGATTATTTTTAGCAAAAGGGATTTAACAACCTCTAGCAAAACCCTGGTGGTGTAGTGGTTAAGTGCTACAGCTGCTAACCAAAAGGTCCGCAGTTCAAATCCGCCAGGCCGCTCCTTGGAAACTCTATGGGGCGGTTCTACTCTGTCCTATAGGGCCGCTATGAGTCGGAATCGACTTGACAGCAACGGGTTTACAGCAGAGGATTTGGGGTCACATACTATTTAATCTCCACTGCCGAGCACAGTGGTTAAAGCAATTGGGTGCTAACAGAAAGACTGGTACGTGGTTGGAAACCCTGGGAGAAAGATGTGGCACTCTGCTTCCTAGAGATTTAGAACCTTGGAATCCCTATGGGGTCGCTATGAGTTGGAATCGATGCCACGGCAGCGGGTTCGGTTTTTTGGTTTACCCTGCACAGAATAAACATTAATCAGGATGGTGTAGGATTTACCACTCCTCTTGCAGGTCTTGCCATTTTTTCACCTTTGTGCTTTCGCTCGCGCTGTATCTGGAATGTTCTTCCTTTCGGATGGGGGTGGGGGAGGTGGGAGGCCTGCATTTCCTCAGATTCAATTCCTATCCCTTCCGAATACCACCCACTTCCGCAGGTCTTCCCTGATTTCTGCCGCGGTAGCTCTTTACCTGTATCTCACACCTTTAAGACCTTGTCAGTTCCTTGCTAAAGTGTCCTATTCTGCGAAAGGCAGGAATCTTGTCTGAATCTTCATTTCCCTTATACTTAGCCCAACGCTAAGGTTATTAAGTGTTTGTTGAAGAATAAAGAAGAAAGCAGATGGGATCCAAAATTCGTCCTCCAGTTCAACAATCTATAGATTTTCTAAAAACCGTTTCCACGGGCAGCAGCACAGACTGGGAAGGAGCGGGGTCAGCCTGGATTCTGCAGCCAGGCTGGCCGGAGAGATGTCTGAAATGAGGGGTCAAACCGGGGATGCCCCCCTCTTTTTAGTCTTTGGAAGTTCCCCGCCGGCTGGTGGTGCAAAGGAAGGCAAGACCAACAATAACGGGCCAGGAAAAAGCAGCAGCGCCTGGACTGACTCCTCCCGCAACCGGGTTGCAGAGCCTTCCTGGGGCCCTAAGGACCGGCGCGCGCCCTTCCACTCCCCCGTGGCCGGTCAAAGACCGAGACTGGTGCTGCGCTGTCTTCGGGGGGTTCAGGACCGGCGGCCGCAGCCGGGTGAGCTGACGTCTGCCCCTGAGAACCCCTAGAGAAGCCTAACAGGGACCCCCGAGCCGCGAGAGAAAGTGCCGAGCACGACCCGCCCCTAAAGACCACACAAAGACCGGAAGTACAGCCTGCGAGCTAGCGGTCGAGGTATACTCTCTAGGACCTCGGAGGGCCTGCATCTCTGTGGTCCCGCGCAGACCTGAGAGACGCGGGGCGCCAGACTGCGCAGACTCGGACTGCCAGGTCGTCTTCTTCCTCTCCAAACCAAAGAAATCCAAACCCAGTGCCGTGGAGTCCATTCCGACCCATAGCGACCCTATAGGACAGAGCAGAACTGCCCCATGGAGTTTCCAAGGAGCGCCTGGCGGATTCGAACTGTCGACTCTTTGGTTAGCAGCCATAGCGCTTAACCATTACGCCACCAGGGTTTCCTCTTCCACTCCTGGGGTGGCAAAATGAGTCAAAAGGAAACCAAAAAAAAAAAAAAAAAAATGAGAAAATGAATCCAACAAAACGCGTGTGGAACAAGAACTCCACTTAAAATGTATCCAAGCCAAAGTTTCAGGCTAAGGAGTTAGAGCACAGGGGATTATCACGCTGTCTCTCCCAAAAGGACTAGGAAACTGAGACCTGGAAAGAGGACTCACCTGCACAGGGTCTTGCAGTGACATAGTAGGACCAGAACCCAGGACTTGTGCCAGGACGGCCTGTGCCCTTTCTACTGTCTCGGGCTGCTTTGCGTCAGTAATGACAGTAATAAAATTAAAGCTTTCAAAATGGCAGAAAGCATGTAATAGTTTCAAAGCCAACAAAA
Source organism: Loxodonta africana (assembly GCF_030014295.1). Classification (NCBI taxonomy): domain Eukaryota; kingdom Metazoa; phylum Chordata; class Mammalia; order Proboscidea; family Elephantidae; genus Loxodonta; species Loxodonta africana. The sequence goes on along the minus strand of NC_087353.1, from coordinate 87,616,765 downwards.
TGAGGTGTGCAAGAGCTCAGGAAGGACAATCCCATGTGAAAAGCATCTGACCTGTGCCGCAAAACCAGGGTGAGATTTCTGGAATAGAAAACAGGATTGGCAGCAGAACATGAAGAAATAGTTGTAGATATAGATGTTAACTGATATTTCAGGTATGGGTGTGGTAATACCATCCCAAGATTATAGAGATTTTTCAAGGGATTAGAACAACAACTCTTCAAGCTCTATGCCAGTTACCAGGAAAGATCTGAAAGCCTTTCAAAAAAGAAGCGTTACTAGAACAGCTTTGAGTAAATTAATATTTATGGAAAACTGGAAATGCCTTACCGCTGTAAGAAGAAAACCGATTGGTTATTTTTCACTCGATATCATTCCCGATGTTCTGCATTTCACATAGCTTTGGGAACTGGAAAAAGGCAGTATCAGAGGCGTGAATTAGGAAGTGGAGAGAAGGCAGCAGGCACTTACAGGGAATAGTCACAGGAGGCACGTTTCTGAGGTCACAGCTGATCCAGGGCCTGGCCTGTGGGTTCATAATCTCAAAAAAACACTTCCTGGAGCAGGGCTGACACCAGGCAAAACAAGGAAATTGCAACAAAAAGAACAAGGGACTATGATGTTTATTTTGTGGTAAAAGGGACATTTCAAGATTATTTTTTTTGTGGCCCCACTAAATTCTGATTAGTGTGCCTGGGAACAATGTAAAACCTGGCTTGAAAAAATCACTCAACTCAAAGCTCAATAGGAAAACTGAGATAGTTTTAAGGAAAAGAGAGGCTTGCTGCTCTCCTTGTGAGAGAGACCCTGGTTGATCAATAAATATTGGTTGAGCACCTACCATGTGTTAGGTTTAAGCATAAAAAAACATTGTCCTTGGATAAGTGACCACATATTGTATATTTCTGTTTATACAAAATGACAAAAATAGGCAAAACCATGGAGACAGAAAGTAGGTTAGTGGTTACTAGGGTCAGGGGTGGGGAGAGGGAGTGGGGATGGGGAATGACTGCTAATTGATACAGGTTTTCTTTTGAGGATGATGAAAATATTCTTGAAAGATAGTAGTGATGGTTGCACAACCTTGTAAATATGCTAAAAAGCACTGAATTGTACACTTGATAATGGTAAATATTATAGGAATTTTATCTCAATTAAAAAAAGCTGCAAAGAAAGGAAAAAGGAAAAGCAAACAAAAAAGAAAGAAAAAGAAAAAGTGAAGAAGAAAGCTTGTCCTTAGAAAAGAGAGGCAAAAGAGGAAGAGAAAAGGAATGTGTGGGGAGGGAAACAGATGTTCACAACCAAGACTGTGTCCAGACCTTTACAGGAGAGAATTCATCCGAAGGCAAGAAGGACCTGGATGTGACTACCCGAGCCAGTAAACAAAGCCTTAGTCATTGTGGAGCAATAACAGTCATAATAGTGAACACTTAGGTAGTGCTCACGATGCATTGTTCTAAGGGATGGGGCAGTGCTGAAGAATGCCCATCAGTCTGTGTTTGGGGATCACGGGTGGCAGAAAAGGCTGAAAACAAAAACTGGGAGATGTGTTTCACTGAAAATGCATAGAACACGGGGTACTAGTAGTATGTTTTTGAAACATCCCCCACAGAGTATAAAACAAAACCAATGGGTTTTGTCCCCTGTTTCTACCCACCCTTACACAACTTTGGGACAAAGAGGACTCTAATTCAGTTTTTTTCAAGCTGGGGTCCAATGGATCTCTGGAAATTCGTTGATGTATTTTGGGGGCTCAGAGAGTTTTCTGCAGAAATTAAAAATTTTGTGATTTCATTATAACAACAAGTTAAGAGAGACATGAGCACAATTTCTGAACCATCCCTACACACTTGACCCTTCTTATCTGCCTTCTCTGTTTGTTTTTTTTTATAAGTGTTTGTCACTAACGTGGTAGATTTGTATTTATTTTTATTGCACATTTCCCCCACGACACTGCAAATTCTATAAGGACAGAGAATTTTGGGTGCTTTATTCACTGTTTGAGACCATAGAACATTATACGGTATCTAATAGATGCTCAATAAATATTTTGAGTGAATCGCCTGAATGGATATGTTTAAACTAGTAACTACCAACGAACAAATCTGTCTTGGAAAAAGTACAACCAGAGTGCTCCTTAGAAGCAAGGATGGAGAGACTGTGTCTTACTTACTTTGGATGTGTTGTCAGGAGGGATCAGTCCCTGGAGAATGACATCCCCAGCCAACCCAGTGCCGTCAAGTCGATCGTACTTGGTAAATTACAGGGTCAGCGGAAAAGAGGAAGACCCTCAATGAGATGGAATGACAGTGGCTGCAACAGTGGGGTCAAGTATAACAACAATTGTAAGGACAGCACAGGACCGGGCAGTGTTTGGTTTTGTGGTACGTAGGGTTGCTATGAGTTTGAATCGACTCGACAGCACCTAACAACAACAGTAACTGCCGAACATTTTTGATATTTAAAAAGAACATTTGTGTATATGATTGTGGTGCTAGTAATGCTACACAGACTGTTGTAGAATCAGGAGGAAAGGCCATGGCTGGTCCTTTTTAATCTGCAGACACTTCATTCATGCCATGCAATGAGCAGGGAAAAGGAGAACTGAGAGATGGAAGATGGAGAGTGGGGGCCAGTGGAGCAGAACAGCAGGTTGAGAGACACCTGGAAAACATGACTTGCAAAGATGCTTACGTAGGCTGGAAGAAACACGTTTTTGTCCCTAGTGCATCAGAAATAGTCATCTCTTAAAACCTTCACCTTCCCCAGTCTTAGAAGGGGCAGTTCTACGTTCCTCCTATTCCTAACCCACCGTCCACTGCTGATTAGAATCAGGGTGGACACCAGACCCTACCTAGGACAATTAGGGTCACTTTCCTAGGAATTTGGAATAGGAATACAGAGATTCTGCTGTTTGAGCTTGACTTCCAGTCTTGAGAGTGGGAGGGTCGAGGCTACCATTCAGGGGTGGCCAGCCATGTCTAGGTCATGTGGCCAGATGAGTGAGCAGAGAAAGTGGGTCCATGGAGAGAAGGGAGAGACTGAAGCTGAAGGGCAAGGAGGGACAACTCAGAGGCTGTGTTTCCAGAGAGACTAAGAATGTTAGAGGCAGCCTGGGTCTCCTAAAGCGTATGAGAGCCTGGAACAGGGCCCTGGAAAATACTTTCTCCCCTTTAAAATCAAATTTTTGGTATATGCAAAAGAATATGAAATATTGTGTAGGATTGTCTTAGTTATCTAGTGCTGCTATAACAGAAATACCACAAGTGGGTGGCTTTAACAGGCAAAAATTTATTTTCTCACAGTTTAGGAGGCTAGAAGTCCAAATTCAGGGCACTGGCTCTAGAGGAAGACTTTCTGTCGGCTCTGGGGGAAAGTCCTTGTCTATTTGAGCTTCTCTCCTGGGGTGATCTTCATGTGGCTTGGCATCTCTCTTCCCCCATCTCACTTATCTTGCTTGCTTGTTTCATCTCTTTTGTATCTCAAAAGAGATTGACTCAAGACAACACTCTACACAAACACTGCCTCATTAACATAAGAAAGAAACCCATTCCTAAGCGGGATTATAACCATAGGCATAAAAGTTAGGATTTACAACACATATTTCTGGGAGACACAATTCAGTCCGTAACAAGGGTGTACAACAAATGCACGTGCATCCATCCCCTAGTTTAAGCAATAGACCATTGCTAGTCACTCTGTAGTCTGTGCAGCCTCTCTGATTCCATGCACCCTTCTCCCTCCCAAGAAGTATCTTGAATGTTGTGTTTATTCTTCCCTTGCTTTTTTATCGTGGTGAAAATATACATAACAAAACATATGCCAGCTCAATAATTTCTGCATGTACAATTCAGTGACATTGATTACATTCTTCAAGTTGTGCAACCATTTTCTCTACTCTTTTCCAAATCATTCCAACATCACTTTCCTTGCTTTTTAAAATAGTTTCACCATGTGTTTGTTTTCCTAAATAATATGATATTTATTTTTGCATATTATTAAATTTATGTAAATGGAGTCATAAAGTATGTAATCACCAGTTGCTTTTGTCATACAATATCATATTCCTGAGAGTCTGCCATATAGATGTAGGTCACTATAGTTCATTTTCTCTGCTGCAGATTTCATTGTATGACTGTACCAGAACTTACCCATTTTACAGATGATGTACTTTTGTGTTGTTTCTAGTTGTTTATTTTTCTATTATCAATAGTGTTGGTATTCATAAGGAACACACCTCTTAAACTCTACTAAAATAAAAAAATAAGGTCAAATTGTTTTCCAAAGAGATTGCACTAATTTACACTCCCAATAGCAGCGTTAGTGAAGTTATTCCATGTTCTTGCTACACATACCAGATTTTTAAATTTCTGCTAATGTGGTAGGTGTTAAATTGTATCTCATTATGGTTTTAATTTGCATTTCCCTGATCGCTAATGAAATTAGCATTTTTCATGTGCTTATTGGTCATTTATTTTTCTTCTTCCTTTCCAGTTTGGATGCCTTTTATTTGTATTGCTTTATTGCTCTAGCTGGGACTTCCAGCCCCATGTTAAATAGGAGTGGTGATAAAGGGCATCCTTGTCTTGTTCCTGTTCTCAGGGGGAATGCTTTCAGCCTCTCTCCGTTGAGAATGATGTTGGATGTTGGTTTTTTATAACAAAACCAAAACCAAACAAAACCCTTTGCCATCGAGTTGATTCCGACTCATAGTGACCCTAAAGTGCAGAGTAGAACTGCCCCACAGAGTTTTCAAGGAGCGGCTGGTAGACTCGAACTGCGAACCTTTTGTTAACTTTCTTTGTGGTTATCTTGAAATTTACCCTTCTCTTCCTAGGTTTGAACCAGTCTGTTATTACTTGGTATCACCTTGCCTTCCTCTCCATTAGAAAGTTCTATACCTACACAGTTTATTACCTCTTTTATTGTTCTGACGTGGTTGTCATTTACAGATTAACCTCTCTGGTTCCCTGTTGCAAATCTTTTGATTTTGAATAGTCCTTGAGAGTTCACTCCTAGGTTGATATCCGGCTGGTGTGATCTTGCATCCTAGATTCAGGCTATGGTCTGATGTTTGTTCTCAAACCGAAAGACTCCCTGTAATAATTTTTGTAAGCTTGGTTTGGCTTTTAAATATTCCCTTAATTTCTGTTTATCTGGAAATGTCCTAATTTCACCATCATATTTGAATGAGAGTTTTGTAGGATATATTATTCTTGGTTGGCAATTTTTTTCTTTTAAGGTTTTATATATGTCATCCCATTGCCTTCTTGCCTGCATGGTTTCTGCTGAGTAATCGGAGCTTTCTCATCGTTTCCCCTCTGTATGTGACTTCATTTTTCTTGAGCTGCTCCCAGGATTCTTTCTTTGTCTTTGGTTTTAGCAAGTGTGATTATGATACGCCTTGGTGATTTTTTTTTTTATTAACTTTTATTAAGCTTCAAGTGAACGTTTACAAATCCAATCAGTCTGTCACATATAAGTTTACATACATCTTACTCCCTACTCCCACTTGCTCTCCCCCTATTGAGTCAGCCCTTTCAGTCTCTCCTTTCGTGACAATTTTGCCAGCTTCCCTCTCTCTCTATCCTCCCATTCCCCCTCCAGACAAGAGTTGCTAACACACTCTCAAGTATCCACCTGATTTAATTAGCTCACTCTTCATAAGCATCTCTCTCCCACCCACTGACCAGTCCCTTTCGGTGATTTTCTTTTGAGGTCTATCCTATATAGGATTTGTTGAGCTTTTGGGAAGGTCAGCTATTCATGTTTCATGATATTAGGGAAGTTTTCTGTCAGCAATTCTTCAGTGATCCTCTCTGTGTTTTCCATTTTCTCTCCCTGTTCTGGAATGCCACTCATGCACAAATTTTTGGTTTTGATTGTATCCCACATAATTCTCAGGGTTTCTTAATTTTTCTTTGTTCTTTTTTCTGATTTTTCCTCAAAGTGGTATCCAAGTATTTGTCTTAAATTTTGCTGATCCTGTCTCCCATTGTTTCAAACCTGTTCCTCAGACCTTCTGTGACACTGTCTATTTCTGAAATCTTGTTTTTCTTTTGGACTTCTAATTGTTTTTGTATGATTTCTAGTTGTGGAATTATTTTGTCATTTTGTTCCTGTATTATTTTCCTGAATTATTCCGTATTTTTGTCAGTATTTTCCATGAATTTGTCTATTTTTTCCTCATTTTTGTCTGCTTTTTGCTTCACCTCTTGGATAGCTCTCAATATTAGAGATTCAAATTCCCTATCAGGTAGCTCTAGTGCCTTTTCTTCTACTGGGAAGTCATCTGGTGTTTTATTTTTGGACACCTACTGGAACATCCTGTCCTTTTTTTTTTTTTATGTGTCTTGATATTGTCTGCTGTCTTCGGGACATTCACTAGTTATTTTCTTTGTTTACTAATTTGTTTGTTTTGTCCTACTTTTTGTTTTATTTGGCTATGTCTGAGCAGGCAGGCTGTGCATTTTTTGTTGTTTGCTCGCCTGTGGGCATGATACTTTTTACCTTCTTGTCCAAGGTGGAGGGCCAGTCGCTCAGCTATGGTGCAGCAGGGCTTGTCCAGCTGAAGGGGAGGGGCTAGGGTGAATTGTTTGTGGAATGTACTGGGGCTGACAGGGTGGGTGGGGGGTCAGTTCAGGGCAAGTTCTGGTAGGCTGTGCCTGTGCTGCTCAGGGGTGCGATGTTCAGCACACGGTGCAGGTAGGCAGGAAGGAGAGGGGAGGTTGTGATATGTGGAGCTAAGATGGGTATGGGAAAGAAGAGACAGAGGAGAGAGACACAAGCATGGAGGGAGCTTGCTGTTGGAGTGGAGAGACAAGAAACCAAGAAATGAAGAAAAAGAAAAAGAGAAAAAAAAATTTTTTAAATGCCACCAGGGATCCCACCAGTGACTGGGGAAGTGGCTCCCAGGCCTTGGGGCACAGCCTGTCTAGAAGGGCCAGAGATGGCACATAGCGCCAGGTATTCAGGAGACAGGAAAAGAAGAAGAGCAGAGAGAGATGAGAAACTGAGAAATGAAGAAAAAGAAAAAAGGAAAAGAGAAAACAAAGAATAAATAAAAAAAAGAAGGCCCCCTGAGGGATCTCACTGGTGCAGCTGCACAGACCGGAGAAGTGGCTCCCAAGCTGCATAGTACAGTGCGGCTAGAAGGGGCAGACATGGCACTCAATGCCAGGTGTTCAGGAGACAGGGAAAGAAGGTAGGTAGAGAGAGACGATAAACTGAAAAATGAAAGACAAAAGGAATAAATAAATAAATAAAGAAGAGCCCCCAGGGGTCCCACCAGTGCAGCTGTGCTGATCAGGAAAGTGACTCCCAAGCCACATAGTACAGCATGGCTAGAAAGGGCAGAGATGGCACTCAGCGCCAGGTATTCAGGAGACAGGAAAAGAAGGTGAGTAGAGAGAGACGATAAATTGAGAAATGAAGAAGGACAAAAAAGGAAAGAAAAAAGAAAAAGTAAATAAAAAAAGAAAGAAAAGCCCCAGGGATTTCACTAGCACGGCTGCACTGACCGGGGAAGTGGTTTCCAAGCTGCACAGTGCAGGCCGGTTAGAGGGGGCTCCCCAGCCTCAAAAAGAAAAGAAAACAAACAAACAAAACAAAAAAGGCCCTGGGGATCTCACCAAAGTGGCGGCGTGGACCAGGGAAGCAGTTCCCCAGCCAAGTGGTGCTTCACAGCCTGTCAAGAAGAAGCAAAGATGGTACACAGAGCCTCGTGTTTGAGAGAAAAAAGGAGGAGGAGGTGAGAGGCAGGGAAGGAATCAAAAGAAGCCGAAAAAAACAACAGCAGCAACAAAGAAATGGCACTGAAGGAGTCAGCTGATTAAAAAAATAGGGGTGGGCAAATCCAAGCAGCACAGAGCTGGTGCCTCCCAGACTGGGATCACTTGGTGCACTAGGAAGTGGCAGAGGCCTAGGAGGGGAAAGAAGGGTGACAGGTGGGAAAGCATATATTGCTGGTTACCGGGTGACCTGTCTCCTTCTGAGAGCTCTGTGAAGCTGCTTTCCTGTACTCCCTGCCCACTAATCTCTGCCAGGAGTTCAAGATGGCGAATCTGTGCTGTGTTAGCTGATAGGGGACCGCCACTTATATCTCTCCTCACCCTCTCTTCTCTGCCAGTTTCATATTCCATTTGGTGCTCGGCTGAGTTCTTTATCTCTTCATTTGATGCTTAGAGTTCCAAGATTGACATTTGTCTCTGTTTTACTTTGTTTTTTGGGTCTTTGTTGTGGGGGGATGGCGTGGTTCTTCTGTCTACCGGTGCCATGTTGGCTCTGCAGCCGAACTGCCAACCTTTCAGTTAGCAGCCATAGCTCTTAACCACTATGTCACCAGCCATGTAGATGCCCTTTATTGTGTTGAGGAATTTCCCTTCTATTCCTATTTTACTGAGAATTTTTATCAGGAATCGGTGTTGGACTTTTTCAAATGCCTTTTCTGAGTCAATTGAGGTGATCATGTGATTCTTTTCTTTTGTTCTATTTATGTGGTGGATTACATTGATTGATTTTCTAATGTCGAATGATCCTTGCGTACCCAATATGAATCCCACTTCGTCGTGGTGTATTCTTTTTTTGATATGATGCTGAATTCTATTGGCTAGAATTTTGCTGAGAATTTTTATGTCTATATTCATGAGAGATATTGGTTTGTAATTTCTTTTTCTGTGGTGTCTTTGCCTGTCTTTGGTAACAGGGTTATGCTGACTTCATAGATTGAATTCTGGAGTATTCCTTCCTTTTCCATGTTCTGAAATTTTTTGAGTAGCACTGGTGTGAGCTCTTCTCTGAATGTTTGGTAGAATTCTCCAGTGAAGCTGCCTGGGCCAGGGCTTTTTTTTTTGTTGTTGGAAAATTTTTTTTTTAATCTCTTCAGTCTCTTCTCTTGTTATGGGTCTGTTCAGGTTTTTCTATCTCAGCTTGTATTAGTTTAGGTAGGTAGTGTGTTTCTAGAAAGAAACTCAACAAAGATACAGACCTAAAGTTCACAGTCGACCAACTTGACATCACAGACATATATAGAACACTCCACCTAACGGCAGCAAAGTATACATTCTTTTCTAGTGTATTCATTTCCTCTAGGTTCTCAAATTTGTTGGAGTACAATTTTCATAGTATTCTGTTGTGATCCTTTTATTTTAGTTGGGTCTGTTATAATGTCCCCCATCTCATTTCTTATTTGGGTTATTTGCTTCCTCTTCTGTTTTTCTTTTGGCCACTGGTTTGTCAATTTTGTTGATCTTTTCAAAGAACTAACTTTTGGTCTTGTTGATTCTACTTTTTTTGTTGTTATTCTCTATTTCATTTATTTCTGCTCTAATGTTTATTATTTCCTTTCTTCTGGTGGGTGTGGGCTTTTATTTATTTATTTATTTGTTGGCTGTTTTCTTTCTATTTGTTTGAGTTGTAGGACTAACTTTTTAAATTATGGCCCATTCTTCTTTTTTGATGTGCATGTATTTATTGCTATAAATTGACCCCTGAGCACTGCCCTTGCTGTGTCCCAAAGGTTTTGGCTTGAAGTGTTTTCATTCTCATTTGATTCTAAGAATTTCTTGATTCTTTTTTTGATTTCTTCTATTATCCAGTTGTTTTTAAGCAAGATGTTATTTGGTTTCCATGTATTTGATTTTTTTTTTTTTTTTTTCCTGTTCCTGTTCTTGATTTCTACTTTCATGGCATTGTGATCAGAGAAAATGCTTTGTATCATTTCAATGTTTTGGATTTTATTGAAGATTGCTTTGTGGCCTAAAATGTGACCTATTCTGGAGAATGTTCCATGTGCACTGGAAAAGAATGTATACTTTACTGCTGTTAGGTGGAGTGTTCTATATACGTCTGTGATGTCAAGTTGGTCAACTGTAAACTTTAGGTCTGTATCTTTGTTGAGTTTCTTTCTAGATGACCTGTCTTTTAATGAGAATGGTGTGTTGAAGACTCCTACTATTATTGTGGAACTGTCTGTTTCTCTTTTCAGTGCTGTTAGAGCTTGTTTTATGTATTTTGAAGCCCTGTGGTTGGGTGCATAGATATTTATTAAGGTTACGTCTTTTTGTTGGATTGTCCCTTTAATCATTATATAACATCCTTGTCTTTTATGGTGGATTTTGTATTAAAGTCTATTTTATCTAAGATTAGTATTGCCATCCCTGCTATTTTTTGGTTACTGTTAGCTTGATATATTTTTTCCATCTTTTGATTTTTAATATATTTATGTCTTTGTGTCTAAGGTGTATCTTTTGTAGACAGCATATTGATTTTTTTTTAATTCATTCTGCCCCTCTCTGTCTCTTTACAGGTGTGTTTAAGTCATTTACTTTCAATGTGATTATTGATAAGTATGAGTTTATTGCTGTCATATTGTTGGGCTTCCCCCTCCTCCCCTCTATGGTACTGATATTTTCTTTGTTCCATTTACTTTTCTGTGCTGAGTTCCTTTTGTTTGTGGATTCTCTTTTCATTTCTTTTGTTATTACAGATTTTGTTTTTACTGGGTCTTTATGTTTTTCTTCTTTTTTATTTTAATGAGTATGTTTGCTAACTTTCTTTGTGATTACCTTGAAATTTACTGTTATCTTCCTAAGTTTGAGCCAGTCTTTTATTACTTGATATCAACTTGACTTCCTCTCCATTTGAAGCTTCTGTATCTCTATCATTTACTCCCCTTTTATTGTTTTGATGTTGTCATTTGCAGATTGACATCTCTGGTTCCCTGTTTTAAGTCTTTTAGCATTTTCTTATTATTAAGAGTTTGTTACCTAGGTTGGTATCCGGCTGATGCTGTTCCGTGTCCTAGATTCAGGTTGTTGTCTGATGTTGTTAGTTCTCTAACTGAAGGACACTCTTTAATATTTCTTGTAAGTTTGTTTGGTTTTTATGAATTCCCTTAATTTCTGTTTATCTGGGAATGTCCTAATTTCATCTTTGTATTTGAGAGAGAGAGAGTTTTGAAGAATGCATTACTCTTGGTTGGCAGGTTTTTAAAAATTTTTTATTTCAAGTTTTTATGTATGTCATCCCACTGCCTTTTTGCCTGCATGGTTACTTCTGAGTAATCATAGCTTAGTGACTTTTTGTTTTTCTTGAGCTGCTTTCAAGATTCTTTCTTTGTCTTTGGTTTTGGCAAGTGTAATTATGATACGTCTTGGTGACTTTTTTGGGGGGTCTGTCCTATATGGGATTTATTAAGCTTTTTGGATGGTCAGCTTTTCATCTTTCATGATATTTGAGAAGTTTTCTGCCACCAAATCTTCAACAGTGATCTCTGTGTTTTCCATTTTCTCCCGCTGTTCTGGAACTCTGATCATGCCCAAATTTTTGCTCTTGATTGTGTCCCACATCATTCTTAGGTTTTATTCATTTTCCCTCATTCTTTTCTCTGATTTTTCCTCCAACAGAATGACGTCCATGGATTTGTCTTTAATCTCACTGACTCTGTCTTCCATTGTTCAAATTTACTCCTAAAACTTTCTATTAGCTGTCCGTTTCTTAAATTTTGTTGTTTATCTTTTGGATTTCTAGTTGCTGTTTTTGTATGATTTCTAATTGTTTATTTATTTTGACATTTTGTCCTTGTATTGTTTTCTTGAATTCTTCTATTGCTTTGTGTTTTCCTTGATTTAGGCCATGTTTTCATTGGTTTTGTCTGTGGTTCCCATGATTTCATCTATTTTTTCCTTGGTTTTGTCTGTGTTTTCCTTGATCTTCTTAATCTCTTGGACAGCCCTAAATGTTAGTATTTTGAATTCTGTATCAGGTGGTTCCACTGCCTTGTCTTCTACTGGAAGGTTATCTGAATCTTCCTTTTGGTCACTTGCTGGAAACAGCTTGTCCTGCTTTTTTATGTTTTGATATTGTCTGGTGTCTCTGAGATATTAAGGTATTATTTTCTTTATTTATTGATTGTATGTTCTTTTGCTTTGTCCTGCTTTTTTGTTTTGTTTTGATATGTTGGAGTGGGTGGGCTGGGCCTGGTTTGCTGCTTGCTTTTCTGTGGGCGCCATAGCTCTCACCACCTTGTCTGGGTAGTCAGAGCAGCAGCAGGCAGGGGGAACCTACATTGCTGTTCACTGGTTTGGCCAGGTGGCTGAGGGTGGACTGGGTGGGCACTGTCTGCTTCCAGATGTTGGCCCAGTTGTGTGAGAGTGTTCTCAGCCCCTTGCCAGATGGGTGGGGGTGTCAGACTGGGAGTGGTGTGGGCTCACTTCCCACTATTCAACAGCTTGTCGAGTGGTGGAAGGGGAGAGCAGTGCGGGCCTGGTGCAGCAGTGGTCCTGAGTGCTGGGGACATGTTAGCTGTGGTGAAGCAGTCATGGCCAGGGGAAGGGAGGGAGTTGATGTATGGGGCTAGGTGGGAGGGAGAAATAAAAGAAAGAAAAAAATGACAGTGTGGCAGGGGCTGGCAAGTGGGTTTAGGGCAGACCTGGGTCAGCAGCAGGCTGGGGGGAAGAGGGCAGAGGTGGCTTATGGGGCTAGGTGGGAGGGAGAAAGGAAAGGAAGAACAAGGAAAAATAATAATTAAAAAATGGTAGTAAGGTGGGATCTGTCAAGTGGGGGCAGGATGGACACGGGCTAGTTGAAGGGAGGGGACATGATGTACAGGGCTAGGCTGGAGGGAGAAAGAAGAGAAAGAAAAAAATGGCAGTGCAATGGGAGCCAGAGGGTGTGGGTGGGATGGCCCCGGGGCAGCAGTGGGTTGGTGGCTCTGTAGCCATGACAGCATGGCAGGGACTCAGCAGGAAGAGGTGGTGGCATATGGGGCTAGGCGGGAGGGAGAAAGAAAAGGGAGAAGGGGACAAAGGGAACACAAACAAAAAATAGTGGCATGATGGGAACCTTGGGTGGGGTCAGGGTGGACTTGAGGGGCCAGTGGGAAGGGAGAGGAGGTGACTTATGGGGATAGGTGGAAGGGATAAAGAAAAGACAGAAGAGAAATGAGAAAAGGAAAGAAAAAGAAAAATGGTGGCACAGCAGGAGCCAGCAGGTGGGTGCAAGGTGGACCCAGGGACCATTGGGGAGGAAGGAGAGGTGGTGTATGGGGCTAAGTGGGAGGGAGAAAAAAAAAAAAGAAGATAAAGGAAAAAAAAAAAAAAAGAAAGGAAAAAATGGCAGACTGGCAGGTATGGCATATGAGGGTGGGGTGGACCCAAGGTGGCAGTAGGCCTGTGACTCTCTAGCCTTGGCAGCATGGTGGCGCTTTGGTGAGAGGTGGTATATGGGGCTACGTAGAAAGGAGAAAGAAAAGGGAGAAAGGGAAAAAAGCAAACAAACAAAATGATGGTACAGTGGGAGTAGAGTGGACCCAGGGGGGCAGTGGGCTGGTAGCTCTTTGGCCATGGTGGCAAAGTGGGGGCCTGAGGGAAGCAGGGCGAGGTGGTGTACAATGCTAGGTGGCCAGGAGAAAGAAAAGGAAAAAAGAAAGAAAAAAAATGCTTTGGGGTGGGAAGGGTCAAGGTGGACCCAAGAAGTGGGGGCTCATATTGTGGACCCTGGCAGTGGGGACAGCCTGTATGGGTGGGGTTCTTGCTTCAGCTCACCAGAAGGGTGAGTGGTGGGACTACATGTTTCTCTGGTTACCGGGTGCTCTGTCTCCTGTTGGGAGCTCTGTGAAGTTGCCTTCCCATACTCCATGTCCAGGGCCATTGCTGGCTGTTTTCCAATACGACGACACCATGCCATGTTAGCTGGCAGGGAACCTCCACTCCGTACCTCTCCTCATTCTCTGTTTTCCATCAGTTTCTTCTTCTATTCGGCATTTGATCTAGTTCTTTATCTCTTCATTTGATGCTTACGATTCCAGGATTGACATCTGCGTCTGTTTTACTTAGTTTTTCAGGTCTTTGCTGCAGAGGGATGGCATGGTACATCTGTCTAGGGATTCATGCTGTCTCTGCTGTATTTGATATTTTTTATGCAATCTCAAACTAAGCCTTTAAAAATATATATTTTCCAATTATTTGTCTGTGGTATATAGAATTGGTGGTAAAGGGAATTTATATATATTGATTTTGTAGGCAGCAACTTTGCTAAACTCTCTTTCTAATTCTAATAATATATTTGTAGTATCTTTGGGTGTTCTGCATGGAGAGTGATATCTTCTGCAATGATAGTTTTGATTCTTCCTATCCAATCCTTACTCAAATACTTTGATGCTGTCCTCTTGCCCTATTGCACTTGCTAAGGCATACTGAGCAATGGTGAAATGAAATGATGATAGCAAGCCCCTGTGCCTTGTTTTTGATCTTAATAGAAATGCTTTCAACTTTCTTTGTTTAAGCATGATGTTTGATGTTGGATTTTTGTGGCATCTCCTTTTTATCAGGTTAAGGAAGCTCCTCTCTATTTCTCATTTGCTAAAGAATTTCTAAAAAATCACAAAGGGGTGTTGAATTTTATCAAATGCTTGTCCTACATTCGTTGAGTTTCTTTCGTGGCTAATTAAAGTAATTGATTTTTAGTTTTCATAAAAAAACACAAATGGTTTTACTTTATATGTATTGTTTTACAGTTTGCTTTTTCATTTTTATGTTTTGGATTTCTTTCAAAGTCTACTGCTTCAGAATAGACCACAATATAAAAATACAAAAGGGGTGTTATTATCTAACTTTTCAAAGTTTTTATTTTGACCAAAGTTACACAGGTACGTAGTCTAAAAAAAAAAAAAAAGTCTAAAGGGTAGACTATTTTCAAGTTTTGTTATGAAACTGCCATCCTAAAGCTCTCTTCCTTTTCATTTCCTTCTCTCCAGAGACAACCATTTCGATCTTTTTTTTTTTTTTTTAACAGCTATTTTGACGTATTTGCCTCAAGCATGTTTTTGTGCTTGTACATTTTTTTCTCCTTAATTTTTCTTTTTTTGATGGAATGTGTTTTCAGTACTGGAATGCAATCTTACTAATTGAGTGTGCTTAAATTTTTGGTTAGTAATATGGGTTTTGAGAAATTTAGTCAAAAAAAAAATTTTTTTTTTAATACAAGCCACCAATGAGGCAAGTGGTACTGTGGCGCCACCAATCTGTGGTATGACAGTATACCAAAGAGAGCTTTTTAGATAATTTATGTGGGCACCTTTCTGTTAGGTTACATGCGGAACTTCTGGTTTTCCAAATATGACACAGAAAAGCAAAACAGACTCATTGGGGCTCTCTGACTATCACACAGGAAAGCCATAATTTTGCTTGCAAGTCTTATTTCACAGAAATAAAGGGGAAAAAAGGGCAAAAGTTTACAAAACTAACACACCCACAAAGCATCACCTAATAGAATGTTTAACCTACACAACAATGAGGCTCCAATTCTGTTCTGCTGAGCTTCATGCAATTCACAAGGGACCCACCTTGACACTAGATGCATTAGGACCAGAATAACACCTTACCTCTGAGGTCCAGAGGCATAAAAATTGGCTAGTATACTGTTAATCCACTAGTACCAAAGGAGGTATTGTGCTGGATATCTTCCCCCACACAGACCACTTCCTACCCTTTTCTTTCCTGCTTTATGCCCCAGGGTTGGCATCTTTCATTAGTTCTGAAAAATTCTTAGTCAGTATTTCTTTATCTCTCTACGTTCTTTCTGTTTTTTTTCTTTCTGAAACTCTAATTTTGCAAGAAAATCTTACACTATTCTCTGTCTTTTAACTATCTTTTAAATTTTATGTATCTTTTCATTCCAGATAATTTAGCCTGGTTTCTCTTCCAGTTCATTCTCTTTTTGGTTGTGTCTATTATGCTGTCAAACCCATCCAGTGAGCTTTAAAATTTTGATTATTTTTTCCTTCCTATAAATTCTATTTGGTTATTTAAAAACCCAGTTAGTTACTTTTTATACTCTCTTGCTCCTTACTCATGTAGTCAATCCCCTATTTATTTCTTCCAACATATTAAACATATTTATTTTATATTCTATGTATAGTCTGTTCAATATCTGTAGTACTTGTGGGTCAATTTCTGCTAACTGTTGTTTCTGTTAGATCTTACTCTTGGTGCCCCTCCTCCAATGAGAATAGTTATTTTTAAGTATGAAATTCCTTGGAATTTTATATTCATAAATTTTATTTTATTTATAGACATTCTTTCATGCTTAGATTCAGAGTAGGTTTCTCCAGGGAATATTTGCATTTGTTTCTGCTAGATGCCTGGAAACACAACAGATTAGAAATCACTTCTAGCTAAATTATTGGCTTGTGTGTGTGTGTTTTAACCAATCAGGTGATGTGATTTGGTCTATATAGCCCATGAATGCTGGACTATAGTCGTAAATTCTATAGGGTCTTTTTTTTTCTCTCTTTACTATACACAAGGTTAGAGACAGAGAACCTTCCTTATTGTCCCCGGTTACAAATTGAATTGTGTCTGCCAAAAATGTGTGTTGTAAGTCTGAACTATTGCAATTATATTTTAAGTAAATTGGAATTTGTTGTCATTGTGGGTGTTGTGAGTGGGCACTCTGGGGTTCCAGGGGACCTGACCCATGACAACCTCTCTTCTTGTCTGTAGGGACTGGGCAAGAAGATCACTGAGACTAGAAACCCACAGGTTTCCTAAAGAAGTTCACCACCCCTGTCCGGGTTCCAGTTCCTATCCAGCCCCCTCCACCCCCTTTTCTTGGACTCTTCTGCTCCCTTGGGGTGAATATTTGTTGATGACTGTATTGACTGAGGGTGGGAATAGCTCTATCTTCATGTATTCATTCTATATATTTTTATATGGAGGCTAAACAAAGCATTCTCAGTTTCTTTATTGTGCAATATGTGCCTGGGAGCTGTGTCCTGTCTTTTTATTCCTACAGTTGGTTTGCAGCAACGTTTCTTGATCCAGGACCTAGTTCCTAATTGTCTTATTGCAAGTATGCTCTCACATTTTTAGGGAAGCACATACAAACTTTGATTTCTAGGGTTCCCCAGCTCTGAAATGCTATGAGATTACGACTACAGGTAGTCCTCAATTTAGGACATATTGGAGTGACTAACCACACTTACCACCATCTTTTTTTTTTTTGTACATTTTATCTTAGTACATCTTCCTGAGAGGAAATTATGGGAGGGGATATGGAAAAAATTGCTGAGTTATGTAAACATGCTATAGGCATTTGATCGAATAGCATAGAAGAGATTGGTGGAAAAATCATCCATGTGGCAAGAATGTTGAATTTAGAATCTGATATTGCTAGGGAATTGACAGATCAGGATTTAATGGATTTTGAATGCTGAAGAAGAAAGAAATGAGGAAGAGGGAGAAGAGAAGTCGTCAAAAAGTTTTACAGTGAAAGAATTAGCTGAAGTTTTTTTCTAAACTAAATCAGGTCCTTCAAGTGCTCAGAAACGTGGACCCGAATGCTGATCGCTTTATTAAAGTCCATGGGCAAATTCGGGAAGCAGTGAGATGTTACTGGGAAATACATGAAGAAAAGAAGAAAAGGACCATACAGACAATTCTTACTGGTTTTCTAACAAGAAATGCCATCTCCATTCCCAGGAATAATCCAGATAATCCAGAACCTTCCACAAATGCCAATATTGTCCAACTCTTCTTCATCATTATAGTAAATTTTTATGACTTGTGTATTTATTTATGTATGTATGTATTATATAATCTGTAAGTTTATAGGTAATGTTTCCAAACCCCAAAGACAAATAAAGATCAGATTTATAAAAATACTGATAATAAAAGACAACAATAATGAAAATTAAAAAAAAAAAAAAGGTACTCTACTTATGTTAGAACTGACTTACAACGGAGTTTTCAGAACAAAACCCTGCCATAATTTAGGGGCTACCTGTATGTCTATCCAGTATTGTGCTGGTAACTGTGATGGTGATAAACAAGTGTAAGTCCAAATGCCTGCCCTTGAAGAGTTTACAAACTAAATGGAGAGACTAGCATGAGTGATGTGAAACAGGAGCGTGATGACAATATAATCACACACTAAAATGTCAAGCTGGGGTTTGAGGGAGGCACGGGTAGCACTTGAATAAATAAATACATGAAAATGGGAATGGGCATGATGATTTGGGCCACATTCTGAAAGATGGCTTTGACTTAGAATTCGAATTTTGGTGGCATCCAGGCATTGAATGCTACTGTTATTCTGTATGAGGGAGAACATTGAGAGGGTGTGTGTGTATGTGTGCACATTTGCACGTAAATTCCTGTGTGTGTGCATGTAGGAGGTGAATATTTCCCTGAAACAGGGGCTGGTTTATTTGTCCTCCATATACAGTCTCTCATGCCCAGAAAGAAAGAATTTATTTGCAGAAAGAAGTAGATCAGAGTTTATGTTCTGCAGAGAGATCCTGTTGACAAATAGACTGGGTTCAGGCCATTGGTCATCTGGAGACTAGGGTCAATGCTTGGCTGTTCTGTAAAACAGTCAACAATTCATCCCTTTGGAATGCACAGAGTTATACCCGTTGGTAGTTTATTGAGCTAAACTACCACTGCTGTTTCTGATTTCTTATTCTGGGAGTGTGTGGGGGAAGGAGCCTCAAGCACAGACTGACCCCTTCTCTCTTTTATTTTGACGCTCTGGCATTAGCTAAATCATCATGAAATATGGATGGAATGCAGACTTGTGCCAGTAGTGACAATAGTTGATAGATCTGTGGTCAGCATTGCTTCATCACTTGCCTTGTTTGCCAGTACATAGTGCAAGCAATCACACGATTATAAGTATGCTTCATTTTCAGAAATTCCTAGTTGTGTGATGTGCATTTTATTCCCTGCTTCCCCTCTCCCCATCTGTCTCCTATCTCCCTAATCAAGTTGAGCATGACCTTGATTTCTTGGGTAAACTTTGAGCCATCTGACTGGTCTGCTTTGCTCTGGCCAGCTTAGTCTTCCTGCTTATCTGGGCTTACTGCGCCTTTCTTTCTGTTCATCTAGTCCCAAGTGATCTCCATTCTCAGTTCTTCTTTCAGGATCAGTTTCGTGGAACCTCCAAGGTATTTGTGTTAGGGAATAGTAGAAAATAAAGACCAGTTTCCTGGGGGCCTAGAATGCCTGCCTGAGTGTTTGCCTGAGACCTGTTGGCACTAAGGATCCCTGAAGGCTTAAGGAAAACAAAAAAAAACAAAAAAAAAACACATGTTTAAAAAAATTTCTTGTGGTGTGTCATGGATTGAATTATGTCCCTCCTCCACCCCTCCCCCCATATATGTGTATCAGTTTGGCTGGGCCATGATTCCCGGTATTGTGTCACTTTTCTATACATTGTAAACCCTGCAGCAGTTCTGCTAGTGAGGCAGGACTCAATCTATAAGATTGGGTTGTGTCTTGAGGCAATCTCTTGAGATATAAAAGAAAGAAGCCAGCAGAGACACAGGGGGACTTCATACCACCAAGAAAGAAGCACCGGGAGCAAAGCGCATCCTTTAGATCCAGGGAAGAGAAGCTCCTAGTTCAGGGGAAGATTGACGAGAAAGACCTTCCTCCAGAGCTGACCGAGAGAGACACCCTTCATTTGGACTTTTAGCCTACTTTACTGTGAAAAAATAAACTTCTCTTTGTTATTTCTGTTATAGCAGCACTAGATGACTAAGACAAGGTGAAAATATATATAACATAACATAAACATAACAAAGCATACGCCATCTTAACAATTTGTACATTCTTTAAGTTGTGCAGCCGTTCTTCCTATCCTTTTCCGTATCACTCTACCACCATAAACTCAACACCCTCTTTGCAAAAACTCCTCCTTTCCCCCCTCTCACATCCTTGCTAACCACAAGTAATCTTTGGTTTCTACGTATTTCCTTATTTCATTCAGGGTGAGGTCATACAGTGTTTGTCCTTTTGTGATTGACTTGTCTTGCTCAGCAAGATGTTTTCAAGGTTCATTCATGTTGTGGGATGCATCAGGACTTCACTTCTCTCTTTTTCTTTGTCAGTCCAAAAGTTTGTTGATTTTATTGGTCTTTCAAAAAACCAATTTTTGGTGTTGTTGATTCTATTGCTTTTCTATTCTCTATTTCTACTCTGATCTTTAAGATTTCCTTTCTTGTGGTAGCTTTGGGCTTAGTTTTCTCTTCCTTTTCTAATTCCTCAAGTTGTAAAGTTAAGATACTGATTTGGGTCTTTCTTCTTTCTTTAATGTAGGTGTTTATCGCTTTTTCAACTCGACGGCGCTGGGTACTGGGTTTATTGCTTTAAGTTTTCCTCTGAACATTGCCTTTGCTGCATCCGATGGATTTTGGTATGTTTTGTTTTCATGCTGGTTCAACCTTAAGTGTTTTTTTCTCTTGATTTCTTCTTTTACCCACTGTTGCTTAGTAGTGTGTTATTCAATTTCCACATATTTGTATGTTCTTCAGTTTTCTTTCTATTAATTTCTAGATTTGAATTTGTATTTTATTTTTCAGACTTGCTGGAGTTAAAAAAACTCTTTAAAAAAGTTAATGGAGATCCCCAGTCCGGGCTCCCCTCCCGAGCTCAGGCTTCAAGCCCCATCTGCCGGCTAGCCATTGCCACTGGGCTGTCTGTCAGGTGTCTCCCAGGCCCACATCGCCTGCTAAGGGAGAAATTGGCTTCTCTGTATTCTTGAGAACCCAACCTTATTGCAGGATCTTAGAACATGTGATGCAGTTCAGTGTTATATTTCCTTTTTAGGCTAATGGGACAGAACTGCTGCTCTGAGGATTTAGGAAAGAACTTTCTGCCTTAGGTGCAGGCTCACTTGAAGTTGCAAATTATTACCACAAGAGGGCGCTGTGTATCCTGCTAGGGTCTGAGAACATTTTCCTCAGCAGCTTCAATAATGGAAATTACCTCATTTAGCAGTCACGGGCAGGTGAAGTCTGAACATTTGGGAGACGTACGAAATTCAGAACTGTCACCTGAGTGTGTACTTTTTTCAGTGTTTGCAATGTTACTAACCCGTACTTAGACAATAATTCCCGGGGTTGGCAGGGAGCCTTGGCAGAGGAGATAGGAGGATGACTTTTCTCTTCAGCTGTGTTTGTTGGTCCCTTTTATGATTATACGTCAACTCACACACTCCATTTGCCAACGGTGTACAGTCTAAGCTTGAGCCTGAGTCAGGGGAGAGCGGGTGCCAGACCTTCTCAGCAGTTAATTTCACAAGCAAGGCTCTGGCTTTGATGTTTCCTTGTAGGTTCTAAGTGCTGTTCTCCTCTACGCCACTCAACCTGTCCCACTCTCATCTGTGACACTTCACGCCACTCAACCTGTCCCACTCTCATCTGTGACACTTCACTACAGTAATGGAGCCATATAAATCACTCTCAATTATCAAGCAACCTTAAAGCAATTTTTTGGGCATGCTTGGCTTCTTTTTCCCCTCTGCAGCCTCAGCCCTCTTCTCTCATGCTATAGCCTCTCCCTGGGTCATCTCATGCACTCCCTTGACCTCTGGGCCCCTCTAGAGCACATGGGGCCTGAGTCCCACTTTGTTTTCACACCTATCCCCTAGCATCTCTTCCTGGGTGTCCTAAAGACACTTTAGAAATTACAAGCCCAAATCCCAGGATAATCCATCCAATCCACTCCATCCCAAAGCAAAACAAACTCCCCCTCCTCCTCCCCTTCTTTACTTACCCTCCTTCCCGTTTCTCTATCTCAATTAAGGGCATCCTCCTAACGGCCCAGACTAAGGTCACTGGTTCTTGCCCCCATCTCATACAGGCAATATGTCACCAGATCCAAATTATGTTCTAAATCTGGTTCCTTTTCTCCACCCAGACTGATTCCGTATTGTGATCCCTCAATTAGCTATTACAGAATCCTCCAGAGTTTCACTTCTTTCCAGTCATTCTCAATATCTCCGACAATATGGATAAGATCACACCAATTCCCTCTTGAAAGTTAAGATAAATACCAAAGATCCTTTACAAGCTGGCTTCAACCCATCCAGCCATTCCCAATGCCCAGCCATTTAAAAATGGAGGCTTTGCCTTATACTGAGCAATGTTATAATTTGTTCCACAACTCCCTGAAGAGCCTGAGGGAGCAGGAAAGCTTTGTATCCTTAGTGCGCAGCATGGCAAAAAAAAAACAAACCCAAAACCAAACCCGTTGCTGTCAATTCCAACTCATAGCAATCCTATAGGACAGAGTAGAACTGCCCCATAGAGTTTCCAAGGCTGTAAATCTTTACAGAAGCAGACTGCCACATCTTTCTCCCGTAGAGTGGCTGGTGGGTGGTGACGTTCTGGTAAGTAGCTGAGTGCTTTAACCACTGTACCACCAGGGCTTCTCTCCCAGCTTGGTAGCAACTGCTCAAGAACTAATGAATAAACGAATGTGGCTTGGGAAAGGGTATGCCAGGCAGATTTGCTTGTCTGCTAGGTAGAGGAAAAGGTTAAAATTGTTGTGCCTGCCTGGTGTAGCCATCTATTTAGGGAGGCCGTGCAGTCACTAGGGATCTTCATCTGCATTTCCGGAATAATCTACAGTGTCTGACTGCTGCCAGACAAGGAGACCGTGTCAATTTGCCAAAACAAGAAGTCTTTGAAAGTTCATTTGAAAATTCATTAAACCCTATATAGGAGCTCCCTTTCAGAGGTCCTTTCTCTACTCTCCTCCCCACAGCCTGGCTCAATGGCTCAGGCAATTTCTAGATTCTGCAAATGGTTAACACAATCAGCTGTTAATCAAAAGTTTGGAGGTTTGAGTCCAGTTAGAGAATTTTGATAATTTGGCCATTAATAATGCATGCAAAGTTAATGTAACTCAGGAATTAATGGAAATTACCTCATTTAGTAGTCATGGGCAGGTGAAGTCTGGACATTTGGGATACATACGAAATTTAGAACTGTCACCAGAATGTATATTTTTTTCAGTGTTTGCAATGTTACTAGCCCGTACTTAGACAATAATTCTCGGGCACAAAAACCCCCACTTCACCAAGTTCAGAGATCGATGATCTCTAAGTTCTCTCCAGTTCTAACTTTCTGAGCCTTTTTCCCCTGTGTCTTTCTACAGTGCATAGTTCAGGGCTCTGAACCACAGGCTTGACAGTGGGGATAATTAATAACCCCAAAGCTCTTGATATGTCTTCGGTTTACAGTTAGTTGATTGCTGCCATATTTGAATCTTTTTTATTATTGTTTTATTGTGGTAAAAATACATATAAGAAGACATATGCCAATTCAGTATTTTTTACATGTACAATTCAGTGACATTGGTTACATTCATCGTGTTGGACAACCATCACCACTATGCGATTTCTAAGGAAGATTTTTAAGGGGCTACGTGGTTTCTCCTTTCCATTTATAATAAAATGCTAGAGGGGAGTGATAGACTTAAAAATGAACTGTGCCAAATGAAACCAGAATTACAGATATGGAAAATTCTGTTGTGCAAACTAAGGAAAAGTGTCCTAGAACTTTCACTAAGAACGTGGCTACACAATCTTTTGTTAAAGAGATTAAGCCTGAGGAGGAGCCAACATAGCTCTCTAGACAGATGCACCATGCCGTCTCTCTGCAGCAAAGACCTGAAAAACTAAGTAAAACAGATACAAATGCCAATCCTGGAAAACTGAAAATCAAATGAAGGGATAAAGCACTAGATCAAACACCGAATGGAAGAAGAAAGTGATGGAAAACAGAGAATGAGGACAGATATGGAGAAGAGGTTCCCTACCAACTAACATGGCACAGGGTCTCCATCTTGAAACACAACCAGCAATGACTCTGGACAGGGAGTACAGGAACGCAACTTCACGAAGCTCCCAACAGGAGATAGGGAGCATATGGTAACCAGAGAAACATGCTTTCCCACTCTTTACCCTTCTGGTGAGTAGCAGCAAGAACCCCCTCATCCTGGCAGCCCCCACTGCCAGGGTCAACAATATAAGCCCCTCCCCAGGCCCAACTCACACACTCCCACTGCATGGCTTTTTCTTTCTTTCTTCTCTCTCCCACCTACCCCTGTATGCCACCTCCCCCTACTTCCTGCCAGCTCCTGCGGAGCTGCCATATATTTTTCTTTTTTTCCTTTCTCCCTCCCACCTAGCCCTCCCTGTACACCACCTCTCCTCCCCACTGGCCCCCAGGTCTGCCCTGCCCCGACTTGCCATTTTTTTCTTCTTTTCTTTCTCCCTGTCACCTAGCCACATACACTACCTACCCCCATTCCCACCGGCTCCCACTCCACTGCCACGGCTAGACAGCCACTGGCCTACCACTGCTCTGGTTCCTCTCCCTCTGGACCCACAGACTCCTGCCATGCCACCATTTTTTTCCTTTCTTCTTTCCACCTAGCCCTGTAAGCCACCTCCCCTCCCTTCCCACTGGCCCCCAGGTCCACCCAACCCTCACTAAGCAGCCCCTGCTGTGCAGCCATTTTTTTCCTTCCTTTTCTTCCTCCCTCCCACCTAACCTCATACACCACCTGCCTCCCCTTCCCACTGGTCCCCACAGCACTGCTGCAGATAGGGTGCCATAGGCACACCAGCCCACATTTTAGGCCACAGAGCAACCCTCAATGAAATCCAAAACATCAAAATAATAAAAAGCATTCTCTCAGATCATAATGCATTAAAAGTAGAAATCATAACAGGAAGAGCAAGAAAAAAAAAAAAAGGAAACTGAATAAACCTTGCTTAAAAACAATAAGTAATAGATGAAATCAAAGAGGTAAGAAAAAAATTCCTAGAATCAAATAAGAATTGAAAACACATCATACCAAAACCTTTGAGACACTGAGAAGTCATTTTATAACAGTAAATGCACATATCTAAAAAGAAAAATGAGTCACAAAACAATATATATATTAATTGTTTAGTAAGAAACTAATTTGCTCTGTAAACTTTCACCTAAATCACATTGAAAAAGAAGAAGAAAAGGAGGAGGGGGAGGGGGAGAGAGAGGTAGGGGGATAAGGGAGAAGAGGAGAAGAAGAAGAATAGGCCAAAATCAAAACGTTAGCCCTACAACTTGAAAGAGAATAGAAAAAGACGCCCACAGGCACCAGAAGAAAGGAAATAAAAATAAAGATTAGAGCAGAAATAAATGAAATAGAGAAAAGAAAAACAGTAGAAAATATCAACAAGACCAAAAGTTGGTTCTTTGAAAAGATCAGCAAAATCAACAAACCACTGACCAAACTGACAAAAGCAAATAACCCAAATAAGAAATGAAATGGGGAACATTATAACAGATCCAAATGCAGTAAAAAGGATCATAACAGAATAGTATGAAAAATTGTAGTCCAACAAATTTGAGAACCTAGACGAAATGGACAAATATCTAGAAACATACTACCTAATTATCATGAATTGAATTGTGTCCACCTTAAATATGTGTCAACTCGGTTAGGCCATGATTCCCAGTGCTGTGTGGTTGTCTTCCATTTTGTGATTTTCCTATTTGTTATAAATCATAATCTCTGCCTGTGCAGAAAGGGGATTAGAGTGGGATGTAACACCCTTGCTCAGGTCACATCCCTGATCCAATGTAAAGGAAGTTTCCCTGGGGTGTGGCCTGCACCACCTTTTATCTTACAAGAGATAAAAGGAAAAGAAAGCAAGCAGAGAGTTGGAGAGCTCATACCACCAAGAAAAGAGTACCAGGAGCAGAGTGTGTCTTTGGACCTGGGGTTCCTGAGCAGAGAAGCTTCTAGTCCAGGGGAAGATTGATCACAAGGACATTCAGAGCCGACAGAGAAAGCCTTCCCCTGGAGCTGACACCCTGAATTTGGATTTCTAGCCTACTAGACTGTGAGAGAATAAATTTCTCTTTGTTGAAGCTGTCCACATGTGGTATTTCTGTTATAGCAGCACAGATGACTAAGACACTACCTAAACCAACACAAACTGAGATAGAAAATCTGAACAGACTCATAACAAAAGTAGAGACTGAAGAGGTAATAATAATAACTAAAAAAAAAACCTTTCCAATAAAAAAAGCCCTTGCCCGAACAGCTTCACTGGAGGATTCTACCAAACATTCAGAGAAAGGCTCACGCCAGTACTAGTCAAACTATTTCAGAGCATAGAAAAGGAAAGAATACTTCTGAATTCATTCTATGAAGCCAGCATAACCCTAATACCAAAGCCAGGCAAAGACATCCCCTCCCCCAAAAAGGAAATTACAGGTGAATATCTCTCATGAATATAGATTCAAAACTTCTCAACAAAATTTTAGCCAACAGAATTCAGCATCATATAAAAAAAAAAAAATACACCATGACCAAGTGGGATTCATACCAGGTATGCAAGGATGGTTCAACATTAGAAAATCAATCAATGTAATCCACAACATAAATAGAATGAAAGAAAAAATCACATGATCAACTCAATTGACACATAAAATGGAATGATAAATTCCAACACCTGTTCCTGAAAAAAAAGAACTGTCAATAAAAGAGGAATAGAAGGGAAATTCCTCAACATAATAAAGGGCAGCTATACAAATTGACTCAGTGGCAACGGGTTTGGTTTGATTTATACAAAACCGAAAGCCAACATCATTTACAATGGAGGGAAGCCAAAAGCATTCTCTCTGAGAATGGCACAAGACAAGGATGCCCTTTATCACCACTCCTGTTTAACAATGTGCTGAAAGTCCTAGCTAGAGCAATTAAAAGAAATAAAGGTATCCAAATTGGAAATGAAGAAGTAAAACTATACCTATTCACAGATGATATGATGCTATACATAGTCCACAAGAAAAGTACTGAAACTAATAGAAAAATTTGGCACAATGGCAGGATACAAGATCAACATACAAAAATCGTTTGGATTCCTAACACCAATAAAGAAAATTTTGAAAAGGAAATCAGGAAAACAACACCAAATAGCCTCTAAAAAGGTAAAACCAAACCAAACCAAACCAAGCCCACTGCCATTGAGTCTTAGGAATAAATCTAACCAGGTACATAATTGACCTATACAAAGAAAACTACAAAACACTATTGCAAGAAACCAAGAGACCTACATAAAAGGAAAAACATACTACGATCATAGATAGGAAGACTCAACTTTGTGAAAGTATCAATTCTACTCAAAGCAATCTACAGATACAATGCGATCCCGATGCAAATACCGACAGCACTTTAACGAGAGGTTAAAGCTAATCACCAACTTTATATGCAAAAGAAAGAGGTCCCAGATAAGCAAAGCATTTCTGAAGAAAAAGAACAAAGTAGAAGGCCTTA
Source organism: Loxodonta africana (assembly GCF_030014295.1). NCBI lineage: Eukaryota > Metazoa > Chordata > Mammalia > Proboscidea > Elephantidae > Loxodonta > Loxodonta africana. The sequence continues at coordinate 87,589,646 of NC_087353.1, read as the reverse complement.
CACTACCTGATCTCAGAACCTACTATATACCTACGGTTCTCAAAACAGCTTGGTAGTGGTACAAGGACAGACACATAGGCCAATGAAACAGAATCGAGATAAATCCATCCACCTACGGTCAGCTGATCTTTGACAAAGGACCAAAGTCCATTAAACGGGGAAAAAGACAGTCTTTTAAACAAATAGTTCTGGCAAAACTAAGTCAAAAACTAAGTCAAAATGGATCAAAGACCTAAATATAAAACCTAAAATGATGAAGATGATGGAAGAAAAAATAGGGACAATGCTAGGGGCCCTAATGCATGGCATAAATAGAATACAAACAATAAATAACAATGCATAAACACTAGAAGATAAACTAGATTATTGGGAACTCCTAAGAATTAAACACTTACGCTCATCAAGAGACTTCACCGAAAGAGTAAAAAGGGAACCTACAGACTGGGAAAATTTTTTTGGCTGTGACATATTTGACAAGGGCTAACTTCTAAAATCTATAAAATACTTCAACACTTCAACAAGAAAAAGACAAATAATCCAATTATTAAATGGACAAAGTATATGAACAGACGCTTCATAAAGACATTCAGGCACCTAACAGACACACGAGGAAATAATCAAGATCATTAGCCATTAAAACCAAAAAGCCAAACCCAGCACCATCGAGTTGATTCCAACTCATAGCGACCCTATAGGACAGAGTAGAACTGCCCCGCAGAGTTTCCAAGAAGCGCCTGGTGGATTTGAACTGCCAACCCTTTGGTTAGCAGCTGTAGCACTTAACCGCTACACCACCAGGGTTTCCCATTAGCCATTAGAGAAATGCAAATCAAAACTAAAATGAGATACCACCTCACCCGGACATTATTTTCTTTCTCTCTCTTTGCAATCGAGTCGATTCCGACTCATAGCGACCCTATAGGACAGAGTAGAACTACACCATAGGGTTTCCAAGGTGGATTCAAACTGCTGATCTTTTGGTTAGCAGCCGTAATGCTTAACCACTATGCTACCAGACATTACTGGCACTACTAAAACAAACAAACAAAAAATAACAAATGTTGGAGAGGCTTCGGGGAGATTGGAACTCTCGTGCATTGCCGGTGGGAATGTAAAATGGTACAACCACTAAGGAAAATGATATGGCAGTTCCTTAAAAAGCTAGAAATAGAAATTCTATACAACCCAGCAATCCCACTCCTGGGAATATATCCTAGAAAAAGAACAGCCATCATACAAATAGACATATGCACACCCATGTTTATTGCAGCATTATTCACATTAGCAAAAAGATGGAAACCAACTAAGTGCCCATCAACAGATGAATGGATAAACAAATTGTGGTACATACACTCAGTAGAATACTATGCAGCAGTAAAGAACAATCATGAATCCGTGAAACATCTCACAACATGAATGAATCTGGAGAGCATTACGCTGACTGAAATAAGTCAGTTACAAAAGGACAAATATTGTATGAGACCACTGTTATAAAAATTCAAGAAAAGGTTTACACACATGAAAAAAAATTTTTGATGGTTATAAGGGAGGGAAGGCTTAGGGAGGGAGGGGAAATCAGTAACTAGACAGTAGATAAGTGTTAACTTTGATGAAGGGAAAGACAACACACAATATAGGAGAAGTCAGTACAACTTTACCATGGCAAAGTCATAGAAGCTTTCTAGACACATTCAAACACTTTGAAGGACTGGGTTACTGGGGCTGAGGGCTGGGAACCATAGTGTTTGGTGACATATAGGTCAATTGGCATAATATAGTTCATAAAGAGAATGTTCTACATTCTACTTTGGTGAGTAGCATCTGGGGTCTTAAAAGCTTGTGAGTGGCCCTCTATGATACAGCTATTTGTTCCATCTGTCCAGTGCAAAGGGGAATGAAAAAAAAACAAAGACACAAGGCAAACAATTAGTCCAAAGGACTAATGGGCCACATGAACCACAGCCTCCACCACCCTAAGCCCAGAAGAACTAGATGGTGCCCAGCTACCACCAGCAAATACTCTAACAGGGTTCACAATAGAGGGTCCTGGACAAAGTGAGAGAAAAATGCAGAACAAAATTCAAATTCACTAAAAAAGACCAGACTTATTGGTCTGACAGAGATTGGAGGAACTCCCAAGACCATGGCCCTCAGATACACTGCTAACTCAGAACTGAAGCCACTCCTAAAGTCCACCTTTCATCCAAAGATTAAACAGGCATACAAAACAAACAATAACACAGGTTAGGAATGTGCTTCTTAGTTCAATCAAGTATACGAGACCAAATGGGCAACATCTGGTCAAAAGCAAAGATGAGAAGGCAGGAACGGACAGGAAAATTGGATGAATGGACACAGGGAGCCCAGGGTGGAATGGGAGAGAGTACTGACACACTACAGGGATTGCAACCAACATCATAAAACAATTGTGTATAAGTTTTTGAATGATAAACTAATTTGTTCTGTAAACTCACCTACAGCAAGATAAAATTAAAGAAGTAAAAATAAATAAAGCCTGTGACTGATGGATCTAATCAACTACCACAGCAAAAAACCTGTCAGTATAGACTGAAGGGGACAGAACCAGGATGAAATGAAGGAAAGCTGTCTGCCTCTTGAAATTCTACAGGCAGGAAACAGGCCAGTGGAGTACTTGTCTGTGAACATCTTTTGTCCTTTGAGAAAAGGACCATTCCAGGAGCAGTTCAGAGATAAGCAGAAATGTTAGAAGAAGCACAGAAAGCAGAGCTGCCTAGATTTCAAAGGGTGGGGCCAAACCCACCACCCTTGTTCCAGAAGGTGAGGTTACTAATCAGGTGGACCAAGGAATGGGGTTGCTACCTGAAGTTGAGGGGGCCATGCCCAAGACCAGAAGAATGGAGCCTATGCCCATAGTTGAGGGGATGGGGCTACTATGACCAAGGGCCAGGAGAATGGGGCTTATGCCCAAAGCTGAGGGAGGAGGGCTGCCATGTCAGTGGGTCAGGAGAATGGAGCCACCTAGGGCTGAGGGGCTGGCACTGCCACTTGAGTGAACCAAGAGAATAGGGCCACTCAAAGCCAAGGAAACAGGGTTGCCATCCCAGTGGAGACTCTTTAAAATAATTAAAGAATTAAAGAGGCTTGGATGTTTCCACTCCCCCCTCCATCCCTTGTTTGAAATTCCTATTTCTTTTTGATCTCATTGGTATCCACATTTCTGCTTGAACATTTGCTCATTCACTTAGAAGTTCAGACATTAAATAGACCCTTTACAATAGATAAGCTTGAAAGTTTAGGCATTTTGTATTTCCTGTTTTTATGTGACCTCGAAATACATTTAAAAAAGTTTATCTTCTCTCTCCTTTTTATTTCTTATTAAAACTTTCAGCTTGCTTTTGTTCAGGGAAGTACCTCCTCTTTTTTGCTAGGAAATGAATTTCCTTCCGTGGAACTTTTCAAAACCAAATAAACTGTATAAAATTAACCTTGTCAAAACATTTTTAAAAATAGTACTTTCATTTTATTCTGATAGGAAAAAATACTTTGTATGATTTGAATCTTTTAAAATTTATAGACTTGCTTTTTGTCCTAAGAGATGGTCTATCCTGGATAATGCTCCATGTGCACTGAGGAAGAATGTATATTGTGCTGTGGTTGGGTGGAGAACTTATATATGTCTGTTAGGTCTAGTTGGTTAACAGTATTGTGTTCTATTTATTGATCTTCTTTCTAGTTGTTTTATCCATTATTGAAAGTGTTGTATTAAAGTCTCCTACTATTATTGTAGACCTGTCTGTTTCTCCTTTCAATTCTTTCAGCGTTTGCTTTATAAATTTTGGGGCTCTGAGGATAGGTGCATAAATATTTCATTGTGGTTTTGATATATCTCATTGTTTTTAATTTGCGTTTTTCTGAAGATGAGCACCTGTTGTCCATTCCTATTTCCTCTTCTGTGAATTGCCTGCTCATAACATTTGCCTATTTTTCCGTTTGCTTTTTCTCATTGATTTGTAAGAGTTTTAAAACATATTTGTATATTATATCTTTTGTTGATTTTCTGCATTGCACAATATATTTTCTTAGCATGTGAGCTTCCTTTTCACTTTGTTTGTCTTTTTTGTACATAAGTGAACTGTGTGTGTATACACATACATGTGTATACACACACAGGTTGTACTCTAAAGCCCAAACAATTATGAGAACTGTTAGGGTGAGGATTCTGCTATCCAATCCGATTGGGTTGTACACACAAGATATTTACACAGTGTTGGCAATTGAAAGACATTATTATTATTCATAGAAGGTAAACAGTAAACATTGAGAACAAATTACTTATAGAAAGCAAGCACTAAAGAATAGGAACTGACATAAGGTGAACTGCTCTGCCTCACCCCTATGAGCAGCCCACTTAGTATGATAGAGGAGGAACTACTCACTCTTCCCAAATTACTTATGTCCATTTGTGTCACTGGGCAGGCATACTGTGGATCAGGTGTGAGCATGTCTGTCTCCCTCTGTCTGTTTCAGCACATGGATGTCAGTTCAGGTCAGTTGTGGCGTGGTTGTGTTTATTCTCCATCTCTCTCTGCAGCTTTTCTTGGCTGAGTCTGGCGCCCTGTGCTTGCTGGTTCAGCTCTCAACCAGCAGGTTTGGGACAACCCTGGGCCAGTGCCAGGGTTAGGCAGGCATTACAACACTTCTCGAGGCAAAACATCTCTTAGCACTCTTCTCTTGTTTATGATGTTCCGGCCCCACTGGCCTTTGTATTTGCCGTGCTCTCTTCTCAAAATACTCTTCTCCCAGATCTTCCCAAGGCTACTTCTTGTTCACCATTTAGATTTGAACTCAAATGTTTTCTCCTTAAAAGGCCTTTCTCACCTCCTTTCCCTCATTCTTTGACTAGTCATTCCATTTTATTTTTCCATAGCACTTTATCTGTTTGTTTACATTTTGATAGCCTGTACCCATCCTATGGAACAAAAGTTCCATGAAATCAGGGATTTTTTCAGTCTCAGTCATTGTAATATCACCAGTGCCTAGAACAATAACAAGGAACATAGTAGGTGTTCAATAAACATTTGGTGAATGTGTGAAAGAGGAAGAAAGAACGAGTCCATTGTGTTAGATGCTACTGGGAAGCTGAGCAAGATGAGGATGGGAGCAGGTTCATTGGCTTTGGTAATATTGAGTTCATTGATGACCTTGAAAAAAGAAGTTTCAATGGGAATGGAAGCTTAATTGGGGGGGTTAAAGAGTGAGTGGGAGGCCTACGGGGCTAATAGTCTATATGAGCCATGGCCTTATCCCTACCTCATCCTTACCCTGAGACCAGAAGAATGGTGCCCAGCTACCATTCTGATCAGGACCACAATAGATGGGCCCTGATAAAATGGGACAGAAATGAGGAACAAAACTCAGATTTCAAAAAAAGTCCAGACTTATTGGACCAGTTGAGACTAGAGGACTCCCTGAAACTAATGCCCTGAGAAACTCTTTAAACCTTGAACTGAAACTATTCTGAGGTTACCTCTTAGTGAAATAACAGATTGGAACACAAAATAAAAGATATTACCTATGAGTATGGTGCTCCATCAAAAATTCATCTGTATGAGACCAAAACGCCAACAATTACTCTAAAGCAAAGATTAGAAGATAAGGGGGCAGGGAAATTAGAGCACTGGAAATGGAACAACCCGAAGGCAATTAAAGAGAATGTTGACACATTGTGATAAGTGTAACTAGTGTCATTGAATAATTTGTACAGAAATTGTCAAACGGGAACCTAATTTGCTATGTAAACTTTCATCAAAAACACACAAAAAATTATTAAAAAAAAAAAGTAGGAGGTGATTAAGTAGAGACAGTGAATGCGGACAACTCTTTTGATGAGTTTTCTGTGAAGCAAAGAAAGACATGGAGTGATAGCTGGAGGAGAAGGTGATGTCATGGGACGTTTGGTTTTATTTCGTTTTGTTTGGTTTTAAGATCCGAGAAAGCCTCTGGGTGGCGCAAGTCGTTAAGTGCTGGATTGCTAGCTAAAAGGTTGCAGTTTGAACCCAACCAGAGGCACCTCGGAAGATAGGCCTGGTGATCTGTTTACAAAAGGTCACAGCCTTGAAAACCTAATGAAGCAGCTCTACTCCACACACAGGGGGTCGCCATTAGCTGGAACTGACTTAATAGCAACTAATAACAACAACATATTCTGGAGATACAGGAGAGAAAAAGGATACCTAGAAGAATGGGATCCTTGAATGAGAGAAACAAGGTTAGGTCCAGACCAGAAGTTGATGGATTGTTCTTCAAAAAGAGGAAAGCCATTTCTTCTTGTGAAACAAGTAGAGGGAAGAGAAGGTGGGTATGTATGCCAACGTGATTATGGTTTTGGTGGTGGGAAGATGGGGGATTTTAATCTGATGAGCCTGTTTTTTCAATGAAGTATTAGTGTCCTTTCTTTTGCGTTTGGGTTAAAAAATTTTCTCTACTATGAGATTCATGTAGACAAATACTAGATTTACTCTGATCTAGTGCTTTTCCTAGAACATATTCTTGTGCGCTTGTGTATGTGTAATCTTATCAATAAAAGATATATTATTTATGGGGACATGCTATTGGATTGGTGGGCCTTGTAAATGATTTTATAATGGCAAACCACTAGAGGGGACAGCTTTATGTCCAGGTGGAAGTCCTGGTCCCATCACCCTTTTCTCTCTCTGGCCAGAGGCCAGTGATTCTGAGCTCTTGTTTTATAACTAATTATATGTTCAGAATAACACAAATTATCTCGATTATTGTTAAATTTGCAAAAGAAATTAATTTAAAATATCTTCACTTAGAAATGAAAATGAACCACATCACTTTAGAAAGAGGGGTATAAATTTGCAGTGTTATGAAGCTAGACTAACAAAGATGGGGTATCACAGTAGCAAAGAGATTGGAAATAATAGCTTCAGTATCTATACCTCAGTAATGTCCTCACTGTTGTCTCTACTTGGAGGTAATGGTCTTTCTGCAGCTAGTCTGTGCCCCACCCACTAATCCACTGTACTCATTAACACTTGGTTAATATTTCCAAATGGTTAAGTGCTCAACTGCTAACCAAAATGTCGGCAGAAAAGACCTGGCAATCTGCTCCCATGAAGATTCCAAAACAAAACCTGTTGCCATCGAGTCGATTCCAACTCATAGTGACCCTACAGAACAGAGTAGAACTACCCCACAGGGTTTCCAAAGAGCACCTGGTGGATTTGAACTACTGGCCTTTTGATTAGCAGCCATAGCTCTTAACCACTATGCCACCAGGGTTTCCCCATAAAGATTACAGCCTAGAAAATCCAAAGGAGCACTTCTACTCTGTCTTAGACAGTCACCATGAGTCAGAATCAACTTGAAGGCTCATAACAGCAAGAACATCAAAAAGTGTTCAGTGGTTATGCTCAGAATAAAGATCAAATTCCCTAGAATGTCATTCAAAATGCTCCCCAGTTTGACCCCAAACCATCTTTAGAACTTTATCACTGTGGAATAATCTATTTCTGGGTCATTTCTCTATTGTATAAACACCTGTGTCAGTACTTTATAACTGAGAGATGTTCAATAAACATTTGTTGAATGAATAAATGAATGAATGGATGGATGAACCACAATTCTGAAGGTGAGTAATGGAGAAATTCTGAATTGGGATTCAGGTATTAGCAAATTTGACTCCATTGCCTTCTCTACCCTTTCTCTCACATCCTTTTTCTATTTTATTCTTTCACTTTTCGTTTCCATTCTTTTCATATGGAAAGAAACAAAAAAAGAATAAACAATGGGGTGGGCTGGGATTGTTCATGTGTGAAATCCAGCATCCTTTCACTCAAAATGCCACTTCTTCCTTGAAACTGTCCCCGATATTTCCATCTGAAAGCAATCTCAGAATGGAAAGAGTACAGTTGGAGTTGGTGATCAGGGAAGACGTCATGGGAGAGGGTAAGATTTGAGCTGGACCTTGAACACCAGTCATTGTTTCAATAAGCAGAATTGGGGTAAGCTCCATGCAGGAAGGAGCTATACTTGTTCTGTTGGGTCTCCAGTGCTTATTAGAGTACTCAGCACAAAATAAGTTGCTCAATATATAATTCTTAAATGAATGAATCAATAAATGAGCAGTGGCAAAAGAGAGAAGACACTAAATATGCCTGGGGAATAATAAGGTCTATATGGCTGTACTAGAGAGTTCCAGTGGGGAATAAGGTTGAAAAAAGCAGACCTTAGCCAAATTGAAGTGGGCCTTGAGTCAAGGAAGGTATTTAAATGCTGTACCTGGTTAATGTCTCCTGCTCTTCATCCCTCTAGTCTAGCTAGTGAACTATTCACACAGGAACCCTCTATGGGGAGACAGGTGGTACTAAGGGACTGAGGAGGGGAATAATTTGTGGCAATGAGGTTCTCCGATGGAGGGATATCATTAAATTGCACTTGAAGTTGGCCTTGCCTGTAGGGGGATCTGTTGTTGGTATTTCATGGGGTAGACTTCAGCAGTGCAGGCAGGAGATGACCGTGGAAGGACCTACATTTGGTTCTTTGGACCAGTTTATCCTCCGTAGTTTGAGGCAGGGCAGAAACAGTGTGTCCCAGTTGATGCCCAAAGCCCAGCCACATTCTCGGGTCACCTCCGTTGTCAGGCCCTTGTGACCCTCCCCTCATGGCAGTCTTACTCCAACCTGTCAGGAACAATCTTCCTTCCACTTCTTGGCAAGTTTCCTTAGGCCTTCACACTTGCTCTGAAATATGAATCCCTTCAGAAGTTTTCTCTGGGGGTGAATGATTCTCTGCTGCACCCCTCTTCCTCAATACCTGGCCAGCACTTGGGTCCCCTGAGGTTTCTTCCCCCTCCTCCACCCTTACCCAGTCTCCCACATTCCAGTCTGCCTTAGCTCTGCCCTGTTCACGTTGACTTTTAGGTTTCTTATTGATCCGAAATTTTTATCCTGTCATGCGTTACCTTTTATTTGTTCAAAGTGTCATAGGGTTATGTTTTGAAATATCCATTGCTGTATGTTTCCCTTTTGACTACTTGTTTTTTTCTTCCCTATAGCCCTCCCACTCTTCAGATAGGAATTTGCCTTAGAGGAAGGGAATGTGAATTTCTGGTAGACTAGAGAGGTTATTTCTCAGCTTTGCTTTTCAAACTGGAGTTAAAGTATATATAAAAGTGTAGCTTTCAAACTTAGGCTTTCAAGGAAGATAATACTGTGATCTCAGAACTCTGAAGGCTCTGAGTGATTTCCTTAAGGAATTCAGCTTGGAGGATTGACTTTACAGTAATCCAGAAGTAGGGGAATGAGGACAGGATGTAAAGAAAATTCTTGTCGTATAAGAAGAAAAAAACACTCATAGGCGGGTAATACTTCTGGTGAGTGGAATGAAAAGATGTGAGAGTTCTGGTCTGTCCTTTGAGATTTAAACCTGTGCATGGTGGTGAATGACACAGTTAAAACAAAACAAAACAAAACAAAAAACACACTCATTGGATTTGGAGGGAATCCAAGAATTTTAGGGTTTATTCCTGCTTCCCTGGAAGTATGTCCTGATCATTAAGCTTTCAAGGCCAATGGGGTGTGGGGAAAGGTTGAGTAGCTGAGGTGGAGGGTGATGCCTCACTGGGAGAGAGGGAATGCTGAGAGGAACTGAGGCACAGAAGAGGCTTGGGTCTGTATTGAAGAAGTTGCAGTGTTCTTGGACTTCATGACCAAAGGGGCCGTGGCCACATCTGTGGATATGAGCAGTGGACACCTGAACAATGCCCAAAGGACCAGGTGGCTTGAGTCACTTTTCAGCAGATACCTCTACACCCAGACATCATTTTGGGAAGGACAAGGGTGAGAGAAAAAACCTTGTCAAAGGAGAAAACTGAAATTTTGAGAAATTATATGTCAGGGAGTATTTAAGGTGGAAGCGAGTGTGGAGATATATTGACTAGGCAAGCTCTCGTGTTTTCAGTTTTTATTGCTAATGGGAGCCTAAGAGAAACATGAATTTGGTGATATGAAATGAAGAGAAGTACTTTTCTTTTGCACATCTGAATCATAGGGTATAAATATTTGACCCTGCTACTATAATAAATGTGTCTTGACTGTAATTCCTGGAGGGGCTTTTCTGGCACTTCGTCATTCCCTTTGTCCAAAGGGCTCATTCTCCTGAGAATTTCAAGTGGATCAAATGTTTTGGGGGCAGAACAAATGATAAAATCTACTCACATTTTTACAACATTACACTGTTTACAAATACCTTTCTATGTTGTGTAAATTAGGTGAGGCAATTATTTATTTGATTTTACATATTAGACAACAGAGGTTTTGTGAGGTGAGGCGATCTGGCAGCTAGAGGCAGATCAGTGCTCAGCCTTCAAGTCTTGCATCTCTAAATTCACTGTCTGTCCCCTTGAACTGCTTCCCTGGACTTCATTGATGATGTTGAGACTGATTTCTGAACTTTACCTTTCTCATGTCAGGCAGAAAGGGTGGCTATTGGGGTTGACTCCCCAAGTCACCTTTATCCTTGGTTTCCGGTATGTCACTCCACAGCACAGTGAGGGGCTGAGCCAGGCTGCTGTGCTCCACGTGGCAGGCGTAGGTTGCTCTGTCTTGAGGAGGGACACCCACCACCACCCAGGACTGGTATGTGCCATTTCCACTGGGAAGAACATCTCCCCCTGACTCAGATCCCTGCGCTTCACCGGCCCGAGTCCAGTACAGACCAATTCCTTGTGGGTAGAAGTCATAGGCCAGGCACTTGAGTGTTCTACTTCTTCCCGGAGCCATGTGGCTGGTGACTGACACAGAGGGAGGATCTGTGGAGGGATAGAGCATGGATAGTGAGACCTCGAAGCAGACTTCTCCCTGCCTGTCTCTTCCCACCCTAAATCCCTAGTTGTCAGTGATTAGCTTGGGGTTAGCTCTAAGCTTTGTATTTGCCTCCTCTAAGAAAACATTATGAAGAATAGGGCTCATGGAATGTCCATGGCTACTTTCTTGCTAGCCCTCCTCACCCACTATGTTGTGACTTCTGATGGCATTGAGTTGTGAATACCACAGAAACCTTACTGTTTTTCTCCAAATCTCTGAGTAGGTTTTGCAGCCCCCTCCTTTCTCCAATCTCAGCCGAGACCCTTAGTTCCCTCTGTGGCCCTGTGCATCAAACCATTCCCTGCTCCATCCACAGCCTCTGTCTCATTACGTCCTAATTCAGAGTGTTGATTTATGGCAATCAATCTTGCTCACATTTGCTTGTTTTCATCCTTCCAGGACAGACGCACCTGCCTTCTTTCTTCGAAACCAAGCCAGGCAGACATAATAGTAGAGGGAAATGACTATGGGATGTTATACTGGGTTGAATAGTGCCCCCTCCCTAAATTCATGTCCATCCAGAACCTCAGAATGTGACCTTATTTGGAAATTGGGTCTTTGCAGAAGTATGTAATCAAGCTAAGATCAGGTCATACTGGATTAGGGTGGGGCTTAATGCAATATGACTAATGTCCTTATAAGAAAAGGAGAGGACACACAAGATATAGATACAAAGGGAAGACGTCATGTAAAGATGGAGGCGGAGATTGGAGTGATGTGTCTACAAGCCAAGGAAGGACAAGGATTACCAGGAACCACCAGAAGCTAGGAAAAGACAAAGAAGGATATTCCTTAGAGCCATGAGAATGAGAATAGCTCTGTCAACACCTTGATTTTGGACTTCTAGTCTCCAGAACTGTGAGAGAATAAATTCCTATTGTTTAAGCCACCCAGTTTATGGTAATTTGTTATGGCAGCACTAGGGAATGAATACAGATTTGAAATCTGGAATATGGAATTTAAGTCCCAGCTCTGCATCTTAAGGACAGTGCTAATCTAAGCCCTCTGATTCCCAGTTTCTTCATCTTTAAACTGGGTATAAGTGAAGTCATACTATTGAATCAGTGCCTTTCCTGGCCTATCCTGCCTGAAATTTGACAGATGTTCTTTTTGGACCCCATATCTTGTCCTCCCAGGGAAAGAAAGGGTCCTAGGATGTGAAAGCTGAAGGGCCTAAGGGATTTTCAGTGATGATGGGAAACAGTATGAGATGTTCTCCTGGGCTCACAGCCAGAGGTCACCTTGGTCTTTCTCAACTCAGTACTGGGGAGCAGGATATAGGAAGCAGTGAGTACCTTGTTGGTCCAAGAGAGCCTTGCTGTGTTCCAGGTACCTCTGCAGCATTCCAGGACACTCCTCCTCCAGGTAGGCCTTGGCCCGCTTCACATAGACTTTTTCTGCCTCCCACTTCTGCTTGGTGTTCTGAGCTGCTGGGTCCAAGGGGACCCAGGCTGGAATTTCTTTGTTGAACTCGATGAAGTCTTGTCCATCATAGGCATACTTCCAGAATGCTCCACTGCTTTTGTTATTCCAGAGCTCACAGCCAAACATTCCCTGAAAGGTGTGAGACCCTGAATCCTCCCCCCAAAACCCCACAGAAAATCGGTCATCAATTCCATTTTATGCTTATTCCTACACAGTTGGCAACCCAGTAGGAGGAAAGGTTTCTGAAATCTAAGCATACAATCCCTTTATCTAGGCATATAGGTTATTAGCCAAACATACAGTTGAGAGGGAGAGGGAAACTGTATGTTTTGGAATTTTAGGTGAGTCTGAGATGAGATACATTCTTCCCAGTTGGGAACCTTAAGAGAGCTATGGACTATAGATAGATTTCTAGCCCTTCTGCTTCTTTATTTTTCTGAATATACTGTGAGCTCTTAGAAACCTGACATAATCATACCGAAGGGCATTTCTGAGTAAACTGGAAATTATTTTTGGCTTTACGTAGATAGTAGGAATCTCTTGAGGAAACATAATGTGATTACTTTTCCCTTTTTTTGCTGGTATTTCTTATCTCTATCCCAAATCTCTTATGGAAGTGGAATACAATCTCTCCATTTTGATTGTAAAAGTAGGTGTTACACAATACCCATTAGTGGTATTGACATAGGCTGTGAACTCAAGTTATCTGGGCTCAAATCCCAGATCTCCCTCCCCCCATTTTACATGAACTTGATCTATTAACTTCTCTGTGCTTCAGTTTCCTCATCTCTAAAATGGAAATGACAATAGTACCTATTCTAGAAGATTATTATGAGCATTAAATGTGTTAATATATGTGCCAGGCATATAGTAAGTGCTCAGTAAATGTTATCTATTGTCTTCATTTCTTTATCCTCTTTGCTCATAATTACTCACATCAATATTCCTATTCCAGCCAATCAAAATTTCTCCCGGTGTCCTTCCTGATACCCATGCCTTACCCTCTTCTACTTCTGACACACAGCACAGGCCACTTTCCTTACCAGGAGCCCCCATTCCACATCCTTCTGATTTCTGTGTAACTCTTGCCTCCTTTTGGAAATGTTATATCATTTGGATTCAAATTCCATGTAGCTTCTTGGGCATTTCTGTACTTAGAGGCCCACCTTTTAACACCTACTCTATAATCGTTGGACATCACCAGGCTTGAGGTTGGCTGACTTGGGGGTGGGCAGTTGGGATAGGCAGTGTGGCTCCAGAGAAAGAGTGTGGGCTGGGAGACATGAGAACTAGTCTCTATACTTGGCTCTGTCACCATCCTCCCACAGTACTGATTACCTCCCCTGTATCTGCACTTTGTGGACAGGAGGATCTTTACCATTCTATGTAACTCTACCAGCCTGTGGTTTTAATTCGACACTTACTGAATGCTTAGTATGGTCCATGATTTGTGCTAGGTGCTTTCTTTCTATTCATTCAGCAAATTTCTATTGAGCAAGTATTATTTGATGCCCACAGTCCTGGTTGATGGAGGTGAAGGCAAATCAAGACAGATTCTTCCAGCCTTCATGGAATTTACATAGATAACTTGTATTAAATTTAATTATCATCACAATTCTGGGAGGCACGTCTCAATGCTTTGATTTTTGCAAATACAGCCCAGATAATCAAGTTTGGCTCACTGTCAAACAGCTAGTAACTGTTGGAGCCGTGGTGTGATCTCCAAGGCTGCCACTTTCCACCGAACACCCCTGGACACAGGTGAGTCTTATACCTTCTAAATCGGGATCAACTTCAGATGCAGACTGGGGTTGGGGACTGAGGAGTCAAGATGTGCCTGGATAATAACTGAGTCTGACATCACTTCCTGTGTGAGTTGAGACAGAATAAGAGGAAAGTAGTTGTATTGTGGGGTGGGGGAATGTAGAAATGTCTGTGAATTTCTACTTGTGTCTCCTGTTCCTCCTTTGGGATAAGGGTTATTTCCATCCTGCTGATTCCTTTCCATTCATAATTGTGAAGTTGCCTCTTGAGCTAAGACCCTCCACTCCAGCAGTCCTTATCCACTGACCTTCTCCGTCCTTGTAATAGTCCATGATGTCTTTCAGGGTCACCATGAAGATTTCCTCCCTGGCCTTCTGAAGTTGGCTTTCCTTCTCCCAGTCCTCTATTCCTTCCAACTGGCTCCAGGGTTTCAGGGGCTCAGCCTTTCTGCCTTCACTATTGTAGTGGAAGAAGGCCTGGTCATTGAGGTAGGCAGTGGCCTGAAACCTGGGGAAGCCTTCACTGGGCTTGGACAACCCAGTGTAGAGAAAGATCAGAGAGTAAGGCCCTACAAAAGAGAAGAAAACTTTGAGGTATGGAATTTTTCTACCCAGGGGAATCCTCTGTGGGACAGCAGAGAGCCAGGAAGGAAGACTTTCCTCCCTAGCTCTCTCTTCCCTGCTGTTAGACTCATACCATTGAAGGCTGTCTTGAATAAAAGGCTCTACTTTTATTCTAGGATATTTCAGAGATAATTCTATGTCTGCACTACTTCATCTCCCCTTCTTGATACGTAAGAAGATAATATTTCTCAGTCTCCTTTTAGGTATGTTGGGACCATGTGACTGAGTTCTGACAAAGGGGAATGTGAGTAGAAGTGATACTTTTCTTCTGGTCTGAGGCCATTACTAGCTGGCTGACCACCTCTGTCTCTCTCCCCTTAAGGCAATAACTGTGGAGCCCACAGTATAAAATGGAAGAGTCCCAAGATGGGACTGGATCAGCCTGGATCTCTGGGTCACTCTAGAGAGGGAGAGGAGAGTTTCCCGATTTTCAATGGATTTTACATGAGCAAGAAATAAACTTTGTTGGGTTAAACCACTAATAACTTTATTATTGGAGCATAACCCAGTCTAACTTGACAAATACAGATAGTTAGAAAGTGTAGGAAGGAGAATTTTACAGAAAATTCAGGAAATGACCCAGATGGGATCAGCACAAGGTAAGACAAAGATGGGTCTCAAATTCCCAGGGCCATACCTTGCATTTTGGCATAAAGCAGAGGATGGGTGGGGGGGAGGGGCAGGCATTTCCTCTAATCCATAATTAATTCATGATATGATTCACATGGGTGTTAGTTAATAAAGCTGGAGGTCATATGGAGTTCAAGTACTGAAATTATTCTTGCCAATTAGTTTTAATATAAAATGAGTATTCTGACCGTTTGTAAATATAACAAACTAAACTTGAACAGAGTTTAGAAATCAGCTTACATTTCTTTTTTTAAAATTGTATTTTACAGAGCAAATTAGTTTCTCATTAATCAATTAATACACTTTTTTTTGTGACATTGGTTGCCACTCCCATGACATGTCAACACTCTCCCCCTCTCAACCTTGGGTTCCCCATTACCATTTTTCCTGTCCCTTCCTGCCTTCTTGTCCTTGCCCCTGGACTGGTGTGCCCATTTAGTCTCGTTTTGTTTTATGGGCCTGTCTAATCTTTGGCTGAAGGGTGTCAGCTTACATTTCTTCATTTTGAAAAGTTATATGTCATAAATGGCCTCATTCCCCTGTCCTAGAATTGATTCTGGGTGTTCCCAGGCTCCAGCCACCTTTTCTCCTAGTCACACAGCTTCTAG
The DNA here is from genome assembly GCF_030014295.1 of Loxodonta africana. Taxonomy (NCBI): domain Eukaryota; kingdom Metazoa; phylum Chordata; class Mammalia; order Proboscidea; family Elephantidae; genus Loxodonta; species Loxodonta africana. The sequence continues at coordinate 87,573,725 of NC_087353.1, read as the reverse complement.
GTCCACCGTAGTATTTGTGAGGCAAAGGAATGGTTTCCTTCTAGCACCATACCTCCAGTTAACCTGCCTTCACATTTGTCCCTTCGGGTCTCTCCGTCTTTTCCTCAGAATCAGACAGGTACATCTAGCCATTGGAAGGACGGAGGGAAAAATAGTAAAAAGTAGAAGAAACTCTACTTGTATGATTCCTGCTCTGTCCTGGTTATGTAGTCCTTTACCCTCCCTAGGTCTTAGTTTTGTTTTTTTTTTTTTTAAATTTGTAAACTAAGGGTTTTAGATTACAGATTATTTAAGATCTTGAGTCCAGAGGCTCTCTAAATGCTACTAGAAACGTGTGAACTGGGCTAATAACAGCCTTGGAACTCATTACTACAGTATTATGGGAATCCAAGCTTCATCACAGGCCTGCCTCCCAACCTGTTTATCCTGTCCTTACCTTTCCTCCCATTCTTCTCTAGTACCCATCCCTTGCTTTCCCCACTTACGGGTTTGGGTCTCCCGGGGATCTGCAGGACCCAGAAGGAGCAGCAGAGACAGCAGGACAGGCACCAGTGTTCCCATCATGCCTGGTTGGAAGGTACTGGGCTTCCCTGAATCCTGGAGCTCAGAGAAGCCTACTTGGAGATAGAGCCAGGTGTAGTTATGGGAATGGCTGGGCCCAAAGCCAAGGGTAGGAGGAGGTGAACCCATAAGCCAATGAGAGTGCCAGGATGGGCCCTTCCCTGACAGTAAGAAATAAGGACAAACAAGTTTTGCTGGGCAGAGGTTGTAATCCGTGAGTCTACAGAGTCTGAAAATTGAGAGCTGAAACAACTGATTCCAGGACTGGGGGCTTTGTGTATCCCCTAGGTGAAAGAAAGCCAGTGGGATGGAGGTGTGTGTGGTGAGTGGCAGATGGCATGGGATGTATGTCACCCACCCAACTTTTCACAGGCTGTACCTTCCAGTCTGATATTCCTAACTCTGGGTCAACATAGACCATGCTTTTTGGGGGGACTTGGGTGTTGCCAGACCATACTTTACTCCTCCCCTCTGGAAAAGTTCTTACGTGTTGGGAGTCTGGGACTGAGAAGAAGCCAGATAGGGTGCATCCTTCCCTATCCTACACCAACCCCACAAGAGCTGTCTCTGTAGGACATTCACATCTGCCCCTCCTTCCCTCTGTATGTATGCCTGAGGAATCTCTGCTTTTCCATTATGGAAGTGGAAACAGACAAATTCACCCTTGCACCTGAAAAGCCATGTCCTCAGTCTGTCCATGGACCTGAGCATCATCAGAGTGGAAGATATTTTCCAGCACACCACAGTGCCTGAGCCCATTTGCAAAGCAAAAGGTCCCTTCCTTTGTAATGCGATTGAGCATCCAGACCTCCAAATGTGGAAATGGGAGGGCTAAGGGCGGAGAGTTCCCAGCACCAAACCCAATCCCCAGACGCCACTGGAAATAAAAAGCTTCCCGGCCCCCTCAGACAGGGAGCCCATGGTCTTTCAGCTGCTAGGTCCCACGTTGCTCTTTGTGCAAACAATAAATTGCCACTTTCTGTTTCCCCTTGCAACTGGTGGTGTGATGTCCGTCTTATTTCGATCGGCTAATAGGACAGGTTAAGTGCTACAGCTGCTAACCAAAGGGTCGGCAGTTCGTATCTGCCAGGCGCTCTTTGGAAACTCTATGGGGCAATTCTACTCTGTCCTATAGGGTCTCTATGAGTTGGAATTGACTCGACGGCACTGGATTTGTTTTTTTGTTTTTTTTTAATAGGAGAGGACGAGAACCTATGTTCGGTTATACCACAAGGAAAGGAGTCAGTCGGAGCTGCAGCCGCCAAGACTGCTCACCAGGGGCAGGCAGGCAAGTTGCTTTTAAAGGGGTTTACAAGTAGGGAGTTCATACAAGTTATGTCGGCAACACTCTTAATCGTACTATGCAGTTGCAATGGGGTTTCCATATAACCTCCAAGCAAAGCAGGATTCACATGCAAAGCCGGGGAGGAGGGGAGCCCAGCAAAGGAAACATTTTTCAGGACAACACTGTGGGTTGGGGGGAAGCCAGGTAGAGAATACATGATTTTTAATACAGTACTCTGGGGGCTCTGTCTCAGAAACATCATAAGCAGATGGCTTTAACAAACAGATACTTATTTTCTCACAGGAGGCTAGAAGTCTGAATTCAGGGTCCCAGGTCCAGGAGAAGGCTTTCTCTCTTTGGGGGGAAGGTCCTTGCCTCTTTTCAGCTTCTGTTGCTCAGCAGTCTTCATGTGGTTTGACATCTATCTTCCCCCACTTCTATTTTTTTTTTTTTTTTTGCTGCTTGCTTAATCCACTCTTTTATATCTCAAAAGAGATTGATTTAAAACACACCTGACACTAATACTGCCACAGTAACATAACAAAGAAAGCCCATTCCCAAATGGGATTGTAAGCACAGGTACAGAGTTTAGGATTTACAACACGTATTTTGGGGGGACACAATTCAATCCATAACAGAGTTCATGAAGAACATTGAGGGGTTAGGAAGGTGGGTATAATAAATTCAAAAGGGAGATTGGAGTCATATTTTGGAGAGCCACAGTCTAATGAATGTGTCTGAGGAACATTCTACTGCTGTGTCTTTTCCCTTAGAGCCAGTATTCTCTGATGCCCCATCCCTCTAAGTCAGCAGTTCTTAACCTTTTTGTGCCATCTATTTCTTTGACAATTATTTCCAAGATATTTTTTAATGTTTAAAATAAAACACATAAGATACAGAGGAAAATAGTACATGGAAACATAGATCTAGTCATACATGCTTGAGGGCAAATGGACTGCTTGCAGAGGGATCTCCCAGGTACAGTGAAACATGTTATTCTAAAATGACCCAGGAATTGTTAAAGGAGGAGATAATTTGAGGCAATGAAGTTCTCTCAGGGAAGGGTATCATTAAATTGCACTTGAAGTTGGCCCTGCCTGCAGGGGAATCTATTGTTGGTACTTCATGGGGTAGACTCCAGCATGATATGACCATGGAAGGACCCACATTTAGTTCTTTGGACCCATTTATTCTCCCGGGGTTCAGGCAAGGCAGAAGCCGTGTGCCCCAGTCGATACCCAAAGTCCTGCCCCATACTAAGGTCACCTCCCTTGTCAGGCCCTTATGACCTTCCCCTCATGGCAGTCTCACCCCAACCTGTCAAGAACAATCTTCCTACCTCTTCTTGGCAAGCTTTCTTAGGCCTTCACGCTTGCTCTGAAATATGAATCCCTACAGGAACTTTTCTCTGGGTGTGTGCCGCTTTCCTCCTCCCCACAGCTTGGGTCCTCTGAGGTTTCCTCCCCTCCTCCACCCCTGCCCAATCTCTCCAGACATAGGTGGGTCTGGATCTCACATTCCAGTCTGCCTTAACTCTGCCTTGTTCCATGTTGATTTTTAGGTTTCTCATTGGCCTCAAATTTTTATCTGGTCATATGTTACTCTTTATTTGTTCAAAGTGTCATAAGTTGCTTTGAAATACCACTGGCTGTGTTTTTACCTCTTGAGTTACTTGGTTTTCCCCTCCTGACTAAATTGGATAGATCTATCAAAGACAGAATTTCCACATGAGAAAAAATAGTGAAGTGAGAAAGAAAGAGAAAGAGAGAGAGCACTAAGGAACGCTGGGACTTATCCAAGCCCATTTATTCTGTATAGTATCCCCAATTTCTTACACCCCATATATATCTCCCTCTCTTGTTTTACTTTTTTATTTTGATGAAGCACATTATTAGGAAGTTTCTTGAGGTAAATTTTTTGTATCCTTGTAGATCTTAAAATATTTTTATTTTACTCCCATGGTTGATTGATAGTTTGACTAGGTATAGAATTTTAGGTTAGAGATACTTTTCTGCAGAAAGTTGAAGGTATTGCTTCATTATCTTACAGCTTTCACTGGTGCACTTGAAATGTCTGAAGTCATTCTGACCTTTGATTCCTTAGTGTGTTACTTGTTTTTTTGTCCACTCTGGAAGCTTGTTAAATTTTGTGTTTTCTCTAGTCTTTTGTAATTTCATAATGATATACTTTGCCTGAGTCTATTCCTACTTCTGTATATTCATTCTTTATGGAATGTCTATTATATAGCTGCAGGACCTCTTGGACTGGTTAATTTTCTGATTTGTTCTCTCCTATTTTCATTTCTTTTTCTTTTTGCTCTAGTTTCTGGGATGTTCCCTCAACTATATTTTCCAACCTTCACATTGAGCTTTTAAGAATCTGCATTCATATCCTTAATTTCTAATAGCATTCCCTAAATATTCATTTTTTTATTGTGATGAAAATATAAATGCCAAAACATTCATCAATACAATTTCCACATTTACAATTCAGTGACATTGGTTACATTTTTCATGTTGTCCCACCACTATTGCTATCCTTTTTCAAAATATTCCACCATCATTACTGTAAACTCAATGTCCCCCAAACAAAAATTCCCTGTTTCTCCCTCCTTCCTGCCCCACGGTAACCAACCATTAATAATTTTTGGTTTCTATATATTTGCTTATTTCATATAAGTGAGACCTACAGTATTTGTCCTTTTGAGACTGAGTTATTTCTCTTAGCATATGTTTTCAAGGTTCATCCATGTTGTGGCATGCATCAGAACTCCATTTCTCTTTACGGCTAGTAGTATTCCACTGTGTGTATACAGCACATTTTGTTTACTCATTAATCTGGTGATGGATATTTCAGTTGTTTCCACCTTTTGGCTATTGTGAAAAGGGCTGCAATGAACATTGGTGTACAGGTTTATGTTTGCGTTCCTACCTTCATTTCTTTCGAGTATATTTCTAGGACTGGGATTGCTGGGTCATATTGTAGTTCTATGGTCAACTGTTTGAAGAACCACCAAACTGTTTTCCAAAGTAGCTGTACCATTTTACATTCCCACCAGCAATGGATGAGGATTCCAATTTTTCCACAAACTGTTTTCTGTTTTTTTGTTGTTGTTTTCCATTTTCTTTTTTTGTATCATTGCCATTCTAATGGGGGGTGAGTGGTATCCTATTGTTGTTTTGATTTGCATCTCTCTCTTTTAATGGCTAACAGTTTTATGGGGCAGTTCTACTCTGTCCTGTTGCTATGAGTCGGAATCGACTCGATGGCACTGGGTGGTTTTAATGGCTAACAATGTTAAACATCTTTTCATGTGCTTGTTGGCCATTTGAATATCTTCTTTGGTGAACTGTCTATTCATTTTTTTTTCCTTAAAGCAAACTTTTCTTGGTTCCTGGCTGCAATACCTAATCTCGCTAAGTATATTAATTTTAAGCTTCTTTTTAAATTGTATTCTTCCTGCATAAGCTGTTTCTTTCAAGTTTCTTTTTTTTTTTACTATTCATTTGATTAGATCTACACCTTTCATGTTAAAAGCTTTCCTCTGATGTCTGTTAATCTGGAGATGTCTGTTCATGTTTAAGAGTCTGGTTTGAAACTTTGAAAGTATGCAGGAGTTGGTTGACTGTAAGTATCACTATAGGTTGAGCTGGCCATTTCTTTGGGGAAAATTCAATGTCTTTATCCTTTTTTTTTTTTTTTATCCTTAGGGTTTTTCCTTTTGGGTTAAGATTCCCCAGAGAAAACTCTTCTGGAGAAGGGTCTGCAAAAAGAAGTGTTGGCCAACATTCTGGGAGCTGGAGGCAGGAGTGGGGTGGGGGTGGTGTTATCATAAAAAATGCATACATTCATTTAGCCCCTCTGCATCTGTTTTCTGTTTGGCACTTCTGCTTTCAACAGTGCCTGGCTTTCCCAGCCCAGAGACCTCTGTTTTATGCCCTCCCCACCCCGCAAAGAATAAATCTTCAGTCTTATGGCAGTGTGGGAGATACATAATTTTCTAGTTACTTTGAAATAGTGCACGGGATTCTAGGAATTTAGCAGTTTCTTAAACAGACTTTCAGCCTCTTTCTTATTTATCACTTTGTCTTCCTACAACTTGGAGAGATAGAATGGATATACTAAACATGTTCTTAGGCCAGTCAACTGGGATGTCCCATGAAACCACGACCCTAAACCTCCAAACACAAGGAACCAACTCCTATGAGGTGTTTGGTTGTACATAAGCAGCCTCAGCAACTACTCTCTCTCTCTCTCTCTTTTTTTGTCATTGCTATTTTTTTTATATACATACCTATCACACAACTTTTGCCAATTCAACCTTTTATAGGTGTGCAACTTATTCACATCAGTTACAATAATCAGCTATGCAACCCTATCCTTAATCTATGCGATTTTTCCGTTACTATAAACCACCAAGTGGATTCCGACTGTACTATCGCTATGGCAATGGCTTTTTTAATAAGCCAAAAGTCAGAACTTCATAAGCAATAACCCCTCTTCCACCCTCCCTCCCACTCCTGGTAACCACTAATAAACTTTGGTCTCTATACATTTCTTGTTTTTTTACATTAGTGAGTTCATACAATATTTGTCCTTTTGCGATTGACCTATTTCACTCAGCAAATGTCTTCAAGCTCCATCCATATTGTAACATGTATCAAGACTTCATTTCTCTTATTGTCTAAGTAGTATACCATTGTATTATGTACCACATGTTGTTTATCCATTCATCTGTTGGTGGGTATATAGGTTGTTTCCACTTTTTAGCTATTGTGAATAGTGGTGCCATAAGCAGTCGTGTGTAAGTTTGAGTTTGTGCTTTCTTTTGGATATATGCCTAGGAGTGGAATTGCTGGGTCATGTGGTAGTTCTATTTTCAGTTTTTTGAGGAATTGCCACACTGCTTTCCACAATGGCTGTAACATTTTGCATTCCCGCCACTTTCAGAGATAGAACAGAAGCACTAAACATATTCTTAGACCAATTAACTGGGATATCCCCTGAAAACATGACCGTAAACTTCAAACCAAGGAACCAAATCCCATGATTTCCCCACATCCTCAGAAATACATTTTATTTTTTTAAAAGCAGTTGAGACATCTCTCAGTTTAAACTAGTTTGACTTTCGGAGCTTGGAATGACCTGAACTTTCTGTTTAAACTTTTTATGAGCCAAATACACCACTAAATTAATCTACTGGGCTTGACAGGTACTGGCTACCACTGTAAAGCCCCAGGGTTATCAGGTAGTATGAAAGGATAGTCACCAACTAGAGGTGACAGCACAATGTGTCTTTTGTTGCATTGGTATGTTTTTTTTTCTTGATCTACTCTTAAGAGCTTACCTTGTGTGTTTTGGCCTTGCATGCATCAGCGAAAGGCCTTTCAGTAATCTATTTTATCAAGGGTTGCTCTGTTGTCAACAAGCAACTGGAACCATTTTTACAAACAGGTTCTGCTTGGGCCTGACAGTTGCCGTCATTGAACTTAGGGAGCCACACTGGGGACAAGTGCCCTGCTGAGGCTTTGGGTTGCCCCTCCCCCCAACTCAGGAGGTAGCCTCTCCCCGGGTGGGCAAAGGAAGAGGAACTAAGGGCTCTGGACTTACTTCATTCAGTCTAGAGAGCGGCTAGATGCAGCTTGGAAATGACTTCAGTAAGTCTTTTCCTTTTGAGGAAATTGCTCTTGACTTGTTCAAGCTATGTCGCCAGTAAGGCGGATCCCTACTTTGTGTGCTTTAGTTATCAATTCGGAATCATCCGGACCTCCACTCCACCTGATACGGTGGCTGGAGCCCAGGATCCCAGGGGCTGTCTCCACCGCACCTCAGGCACAACACGCGCCTTCGCTCAGGTTTTCTAGCGCGTGCTTTCCTTGGACGTGGCAAACACTGCCTTTTTAGTCTATTAGTATTTACTAGCGCGCCGGTATGCCAGTTTATTTCACGAAGGCGTCACTACGTTGGTCCGCTACGTTCACTCCCATGTCTGTCTTCGAAATAAAGACCACACGAAGTGCTTTTATGTTCCCCCTTCCCCCTCCCCCCAACTTCAATGAGAGGCACCTTCCGCCTACCCCAGCCGTGACCAAGGGACTCTGGAAACAGGAATTTTCTATCGCTCAGGAACTTTACAGGGGGAGCGAGAAGGGCCGGGTGGTGACGCGCACAAAAGGGCGCTCCGTTTGGTGGCCCAGCGACCAGACTAGCCTCCTTCCCCCTGCCCTGCCACCGGGAAGGCACGCAACAGAGAAAGCGGCGAGAGGTGGCAGCTCGGTGGCAGGATCGGACCTGCCAATGCCGCGGGGGCGAGGCAGCCTGACCCTCAGCCCTGCCTGTCACAGACCATACGGGCGGAGAGTAGAGACGCCGGCTAAAAGCCCAGCTGGGGGCCACTTCTCCCCGCACCTGACACGTGGCACGGACAGGGGAAGGGGCGCACGGGGTAGAGGGCCCCCGCCGTCACCTCCAGCGTCCCGGGTGCCGCAGATCCGAGGCGGTACCGCGCAGGCCCTCCACCCCCAAACACACACAGAGCGGTCGAGCGCTTGGCTGTCGGTAGCCGAGTCCTGAACCTGTCTAGTGTCCCAAGTCCATGAGAGTCACCAAAGATCAGTGTGTCAGCACTATTCTGACGCAATCCTGCTCTGGCCAGTGGGGTAGATAACCTTTCAAGTCCCCGAGCTTCTGGACACAAGTGAAAAACCTAGTACAGAGGCGGATGGGAGGGTTTGGGGAGGATGTTGTTGGTAGAGGCAGTCTGCCCTGGGACTTGAGCTTCTCTCCCCAGTTCTTCCTGGGTATGTAAAGAACACAAGGCTCTGTCTGGTCTTTGCAGGAGCCATTTCTTACAGCTCCTTATAAAAGCATGAAAATTTCCCAAGCTCAGGGCGCCTGACTGTAGCGCAGACTCACTGCTTGCATAGTCTCCATGGGGCCTTTTGGAGTCAATGTCTGGGATTTGGGGACTAAGGATAGCCGTCGCCAACATGATGCTCATTCTGCTTTTGTCTCTGACCCAGAGCTCTCGTCTTCTGTCAGCATCCATGAGACAGTAACAGGCTAATTTATTGGCCAGCAGGCAGGGTTAGTTTCTAGACCCGACAAGCACCAATCCAAGAGGATAGACTCCACGCCCCATCCCTGTCCGGGCTGGGATCCCCGCCGGCGGAGGGGGACTTTGTGTGCTAACCTGCCTGTGCGCGCGGTACGCACCGGGCGGAAGTTGAGTGGCCACAGCCCATCTCTCGCATATCTGCTGGTGCAATTTTCGGAAACCCGAGCTGCCAGGACGATCCGATCTTCTCAGCCGTCCTCCCGGAGCTCTGCTGGTGACATCAGAGCCAAAATCAATCCCTTGGTGACTGGGGTTCGAGCATTAGAGAAACGATATAAAAGTGGTCGCCAGGTGGCGCCCGATCACCGGCGGGATCGGGTCGAATTTGAATCCCGAGACCTAGGCGCCACACCAGGGGCCGGCTGGCCCTCTGGCCTGAACCTGTTGTCTTTCACCGGGTTTGCCAGGGAAGTTTGGAGAGCTCCCGGACCCCCACGGGGCGACCCTGAGGGCCTTTGCGGATGAGAAAGTGATGGTTAGTGCGGAAGGTTTTGTTTTGGGCGGGTGTATCCATCTTAACTTGCATGAATTGCTGAACCCCAAACCAAACCCATTGCTATGGAGTTGATTCCGACTCATAGTGACCCTATAGGTTTCCAAGGCTGTAAATCTTTACGGAAGCAGACTACCAGGTCTTTGTCCTGCTGAGTGGGTAGTGGGTTAGAACAGGTGACCTTTCGTTTAGTAGCTGAGTGCTTAACCTCTGCGCACCGGGGCTTCACTCCTTAACTTGTGTAAATTGCAGAACGTCGCTAAGCCCCATTTTCCCATCTGTGCCCACCGTTTGCTCTCACTCGGTTCTTTCTCTCCAAATATGAATCCCTCTTGTTTTCCCCTGGATCCCGTTTAATCTCGTTTGATCTGAATCCTGTCTGCCCACCACCAAGACTTCAAGTGCTCAGAGTCTGAGAGCAATACTGGGCTCCACACAGAAGGGGGAAGAAGCAGCTTCTCCTTAACCTTGTACTTCATTTTGCCCGTGGATCCTTGAAGCAGATCTGTTAGAGCGAAGAGTCTTTCAAAGTCTCCTTTGAATCATTCCATAAGCTTGGCCTTTAGCCTCCTTCTGGTCTCTACTTTCTACAACAGCCCTCCCCATTTCTATTTATTCTTATTTCAACAGTTTGCAACCCAGTAGGAATAAAGATTTTTGAAAACAAAACACCTAGTGTCCTCACTTCGCTAAGTAAGGTCCCAGCCAGATGTTGATTGTATTCGATTGGTGTTTCTTGAATCTTAGAGGCGCTTTTCCACAAGCCCATTGCCTTCGAGTGGATTCCGACTCATAGCGACCCCAAAAAAGGACAGAATAGAACTGGCCCATAGGGTTCCCAAGGAGTGCCTGGTGGGTTCAAACTGCCGACCCTTTGGTTAGCAGCCGTAGCACTTAGCCACTATACCACCAGGGTTTCCAGAGATACCGTATTTTTACGAAAATAACACGGCCGTTTGCGTTTGTTTGCTAGCCCCCTCCTCTCCCCAGGGGTATTTTTGTAAGCTTCCTGTGCGAATTTTTTTTTTTTTTTAAACAGCAACATGTGGAGGAAAATTGGCATGGCAGTGCTTGCGAGGGTGCCTTGTGGGGGAGGCGGAAGGGCCTCCAGCTGGCAAACGAATGCAGAAAACACGTTATTTGTGTAAAATACAGTAGTATGTTTTGCCACAAGAGGGAGCCTATCAGTTGGCTGAGATAGGAAAAGGAGATTTGCAGCCCCTTCTGAGTCAGTTGGTTTAATGGAGTTTATTTCTTTTGATATCTTGTAAATACTGAGGGAACCAGACACAACGTTTATGTATTTCCAAATCTTACTTAGATTATTTGTAACTTTTCTTCCCTCTCAGTTTATTAAAGAGTTGATCTTCCTTCTTGAATGACTGCAGAATGGCTACTTCTACTCCTTTATGCTGCTTTTATCACCCCATCTCAAATTCCTCCACCATTTTCAATAACTCTCCATTGTTTTTCCTTACTTGAGCCCCCACTCTCCAGAATCAATGCAACCCGTATTAGGGCTCCAACCTCCTCTTTCTGATTATTTGAAACAATATCTCCTAACTAGGATTTTACCAGAATGCTCCTTAGAAGCTAGGATGGCGAGACCGCGTCTTACATACTTTGGACATGTTGTCAGGAGGGATCAGTCCCTGGAGAATGACATCATGCCTGGCAAAGTGCAGGGTCAGCGGAAAAGAGGAAGACCCTAAGGAGGTGGATTGACATATGAGCTCAAGCATAACAACTATTGTAAGGATGGCACAGGGCCCGGCAGTGTTTTGTTCTGCTGTGCATAGGTAAGGCACGGAGCAAAGGCCCTGAGATTGGAGGGTGCCTGTTTGAGGAATAGCAAAGAAACTGGTGTGGTTAGAGGAGAAGCAAATAAAAGAGAGGTACTATCAGGGAGGTAATAGGGGGTTGGGTGTGAAACCTAGGGACTTATTAAGACAGGGAATGGAGGGGCCCCCAAATCTGCAAACAAAGCAACAAGAAATGGGCCAGGGCACAGAAACAAAGCCATTCCCCAGAACAGCAGGGCAGGGTATCAGAAAATAGCCCGCAAACTTCTTTCAAGTTACCTTTCAGAAGCAGCTGGAGAAAACCAGCCCCAGGGACTTGTGCAGAACATCCATCTGTGACCACTGTGTGACCTTCCACCAGGGACAGTGAGGGGCTGCAGCAGCTGGGAGACTGCCCAGGCGTGACACCCCATAATAAGTCCTACTCTGAATCCCAGAGGCCTGCGGGACAGGAGCCATCTTGGAAAGCTGCTGCACATGCACCTTAGTTAACCTATCCCCGCCCAAAATGGGCTACTTGCCGGAAAACCTGCGTATGCCTGTGAATAAACATGAATCTTTTCCTGCCCAAGAACTTTTAAAAACCCAGGTCTGTCTTTTGTTCTGTGAGACAGGGGTATGCGTTGCTTTAGGCCCCCCTCATTTCCTCTTGCAAGCCTCTTCAATAAAGCTTTGCTCGTCTGGAAAGTTCTGCGTGCCTTACCTGTTCATTCTTGACCAGTGAGAGGCAAGAACTTTATTCCAGTAACATAGGGTCGCTATGAGTTGGAACCGACTCGATGGCACCTAACGACAACAACAACAGGATTCTACCCAATATAGTGAGTGCCATGGTTAACGATCCAGGCTTTATGGATAGTGTTCCTGGATTCAAATCCCAGTTCAACCACCATCTGCTAATTTTGTGATCTTGAGCAAATTACTTAATCCCTCTATGCTTCAATTTCCTCATCACTAACATGAATAGTTTTATCATACAGTTTCTGTGATCCTTAAATGACATAACACGCATGTGCTTGGTATATGGTTCTTGCTCAGTAAACACCATCTACTGTAATTAACTAGTGCATCATCTTTGTGTCTTTATCCATCACTCCTGTTACTCCTGATTTTTGACCACAACTTTTCTGTTCCACTCAATGTCTTTCCCAGTCCCCTGTGCCTTAATTGTTCACAATTTTGAGGCATTGTCCAGCCCATTTTCCTGGTATCTCCTCCTGGAAGACTCATTTCATTTTTATTCATATTCTCTACAGCATTTTGTTCTCAAATCTCACCCTGATTCCATGCCTTGATATCAATAGTTCAGCAGGCTTGAGGAATTGGTCTCTAGCCTTGCTTTGCATGTAGCAATCTGTATAACCTGTACAAATTACTTATTCTGAGTCCATTTCCTTATCTGCAAAATGGACTGGAGGATCCTTAAAGTTCCAAATATCTATAACAGTCTGTGGAAAGGAAAACAACTCTTAATGAGCACTTAGCATGGATTATGAACTATGGACTGCATTAATTGAGCAAGTTCTAAATGCTGAGCAATGTCCTTGGCAGTGGGGTTACGGGGTAGAACAAGTGAGACACTGACCCTGCTCTCATGAAGCTTTTTAAATTCTTACTACAACCATGAGAGGACTAATTGATGCAAATCCAGCCCAGATAATTAAGTCACTTGTTCACTGTCAAATGGCTAGTGATTGGCAGAGCCACAGTGTGAACCCAGGCCTGAGTGACTCCAGTGCAGGCACTTTCCACCCACCATCCCTGAAGAGTGCTGAGTCTGAAACCTCCTAATGTGGGCTCAGCCTCAGATAGGTGGGGATGTGGAACTGAGAGGTCAGAATGTGCTAGGATAAGAAATGACTCTGACATCACTTCCTGTGTGCCCTGAGGTAGAGTAAGGATGGGGGAAGTGATGGGGAAGGAGAAAACCAGGTGTGCTGTGGGATGAGGAAAATGCAGAAATGTGTGTGTATTTCTATTTGTACCTTTTGTGGCTCCTTTGGGGCTCTGATTATTTCCTTCCTGCTAGTTTTTTTTTTTTTTTTTAACCCTCATTTCACAGCCAGTTGGGGGTTGCCCTCTTGAGCTTATGAAAAGAACACATCTCTACTTTCTATCCATAGTCCTCAGTCCACTGGCCTTCTCTTACCTTGTAGTAGTCTTGTAATGTCTTTCAGGATCACCATGAGTATTTATTCACCGGTCTTCTGAAGTTGGCTGTTTTCTCGTCCTCCATCCTTACCACCTGGTTCCAGGGTCCCAGGGGACCAGCCTTCCTGCTTTCACAACCAGAGGAAGCCAAGGCTCAATCACTGGGATGGGAAGTTAAACCTGGGGAAGTCTTCACTGGGCCTGAACAATCTGGTATAGAGAAAGATCAGAGACTAATACCCTGAAAAAGTGGAGAGGACTTAGAGGTGTGGGTCAACCAGGGAGTCCCACTGTGGGACAGCAGAAGGTTAAGAAGGAAGCCTTGATCACTAGAATCAACAGCTGCTCATGGCCTTATGGTCTCTAGCCTTTCTCTTCCTGCTTGCCTTCCAACATTGCAAGCTAACACAGGCAGATGGACTCTACTTTATGGTAGAAAGTGCGGGAAAGAGAATTTACTAGAAAATTCAGATAATCAACCAGCTTGGATCAGGATGGAATAAAACTGGGATATCACCTGTGTATTGCCAGTTCTTTAAGCTTAATTTGTTGCTGAGTTGAATCTTTGCCATATACTGGTGAAAAATGCATCTGCTGAGTATTTATAAATGTCACACATTTTAAACCTTTAATATATTAAGAAATCCTTAGCTTTCATTTTTGTTTCCTCCAAATTTGTATGTGATGATGGGCTGGACTAGCTCTAGCTCCCTTCTTGTATCATGTAGTATCCCAGGCCCACTGCAGATTGTCTGACTCTGTGGGGGGGTGTTTTCCTTCTAGCTCTGACTTTCTCTCTGCTGATCCTTCCTCAACCTTGTTCGTTGTGGGCTCTTGCTCTCCCCAAAACCTGGTGATGCATCCAGCTGTGGAAAAGAGTCAGTGAGGGGAAAAATAGAAGAAATATCTCTACTCCCATCATTCTTGGAGTGCTGAGACCCGAGGCCTCCACACTTCTTTCCATTCCCTACCCTTGGGTGACCCCTGCACTCTGGGAGCCCTGCTGCTTCTGGTCCTGGCACATATCGTCAACATATGGCTGTGGGAGGAGGCTGGTCTCATCTGGTGGGAAGAGGAGAGACAAGGAGGGCATTGTTGGTGGAATAAAGAAGTGGAATGAGAGCTCCATTTACCCTTGGGGGCTTCTTTCTTGGCACCAATCCTCAGAAACTTATTGTGAAAGAGAAGTTTGTCCTCATGCTTTAAGATCCTGTCAGAAGCTTAGAAATAATTAGGCAGAGCCCTCCCCTCTCTGCCCCCCTCCCAGCCCCCAGTACCAATCTTAGCCTCTCTTGATACCCACAGGGACCCCGGGGCTGTGGACATCTATAAATGGAGCCATTGAGGGATGAGGAGAAATTCATGCAACTTTGAAAAATGTCCCTGTTCCCTGAGTCCTGCACATCTCCTAACTTTCCATCCCCACTTTAGACATTTAGCCATGGAATTCAGTCACTCTGGATGCCCTATCTATGTAGCCCTGAGCGGTGGGTTCACAGCTCTTGGCTTCCAAGGGTATGAACATGTGCCATGAGCAAAGATGTACAGAATACACCTGGCCCAGTGGCTCCTTTTTAAGAAGCAGTTTAGCGGAGGGTTGAGAGTCTGAATCTACAGCCAGACTGTCTTGGTTCCCGTTTCTCCTCTTCCACTCACTGACTTGAGTGACCTTTGCAAGGGATTTAACCTCTGTACCTTAGTTTCCTTACTCATGTATAAAATGAGGATAATATTAATACCTACTTTATAGGATTGTAGTGAGGATCAGTGCATTAATATTTGAAAAGTACTTAGAAAAGTGTCTGGCACATAGTAAGCTCTATTATTCTTTTTTCCTCATTACTCCTTCCTGAGGAGTTTTATTGTAAAAGACTGTCTTGGGATGGGCAATGCTCACTCTCAAGTGGGACCAAATGGCCTGTGTTTGGATGTAGATCTCATGGTCAGACCAGTGGAGGAGATATTTTGAAATAGGGACTGGTAGCTCAGGGTTCTCAGGTGCCAACTGAGCTATGTAGGACTATTAATGCTTTTATGCCTTGACTTTAATCAGAGGGAGGAATTTTAGACTCTCCTTGCCCTTCCCCACTCCTATGCCCACCATCCCCCTTCTCATAACTTCCTAGAAGAATGAGGTGCTCTAGTACTCCATCTGAGAAAACACCTGCATGTGTCTTCCTCAGTCATCCTTAAAAACCCATTGCCATCGAGTCAGTTCCGACTCATAGTGACCCTATAGGACAGAGTAGAACTGTCCCATAGGGTTTCCAAGACTGTACTCTTTACGGAAGCAGACTGCCACATCTTTCTCCCACAGAGTGGCTAGTGGGTTCGAACCACTGACCTTTTAGTTAGCAGCCAGGCGCTTAACCACTGCACCACCAGGGGGGAGGAAAAGACCCAAAAGGTAAATTAGGAGAACTGCAGTGAGACCCTGGGAAGGATACTTCCCTCTCCCAGGTCTTATTTCCCTCTCTTTCTTCTTTTCCTTGTTATAATGAAATATAACACATATAGAAGAATCTCCATAAATTTAAATGGTGTATTATAATTACTTGCAAGTAATTATAATGCAAACACTTGTGTAACCACTACCCAGGTTGAGAAATAGAATACTGCCAGTTCTAAAACAGTCTCTCCAAGTCCCTTGCTCATAACCCTTCCGCCTTTCCTGTAAAGAGGTAGCCAATATCCTGATGTTTATGGTATTATTGTTCTTTCCTTTATATAGTCTTACCACCTACATGTGTTTTCCTAAACAAGAGCTTTGCTATTTTTTTGAAATTTACATAATCTCATATTTATATGCTTTTTAAATTTTGGTTGACAGTTAATTTCTTCAGTATTTTAATGATGTCATGCCACTCTTGTCTAGCTTTCTTTGCTTCCAACAAGAATTCTATTGCTGTTCTTATCTGCTTTTGCTGTCCTGCTTAGATTCTCTTTTCTGGGCTCCAGCATTCATTCCCAAATTGTTGTGTATGTTGACTGCTAATGGCTCATTGGCTCTCATCCTTCTCTAGAGGTATGGCCATACCTGGGAGATTCTGACTCTTTCCTTTCCCCCATGGCAGTCCAATGGTAACGATTGCCTGATGTTGGGGTACAAAAGACCAGCCCCCTTATCTCAAGAGGGCCAATTCTGAAGTATGATTTATGCTTTAGAGTCTTGTTAGTTCAGGCTAAGTCCAGATTTTCTTGAGCTCATATCCTTGTACAGCTTTTCCCCTGTTGCCTCTTTTGCTTTCCTCACTTCCTTATATATTTTTCTTAAGGAGTTCACCCTAAAAATATCATATGTTAAGAAAAAAATGTTAGGCCCTGAAAATTCCTGTATTAGGCTTTGCATCTGGGGAACCAAACTTAAGACAGCGGGCACCAGTAGCGGTCCTACAAAACACAATCTATGGATAGGATTCTGCGGTTGTGTTCTTTGTTGTAATGGAAAACAACTTTGGCCTTTAGCCTTGGTTTCTATGAAGTAACCCTGTGAGTAACGGGGTGCCTTTCTCTGAAACCTCCAGAGGATACTTGAGGATTTGTGCTAATGAATTGGGGCTGTCCAGATCTGAAAAGACTTATGTGGGAGGCCAATATCAACTAGCCTCAGGGGGCATGATTTAAACTACCATGCAGGGCTGGCCAATGAAGCCCAGAATACAAAGGGTCAGAGAGCTTCATGGTTGGTGAAGGGAGAGCGATGTACCCTTTTCGAGACAAAGAAGCTCTGTGTTGGAAACCCTCTTAGACTTGCCTGTGTACCATACACACACAAAAAAGCATAATGAAATGGCTACAGTAAATTTTTCCCTATCGATAATCACACTGAATCAATGGATTACATGTACCAATCAAGAGATAGAGAGTGGCAGAATGGATTAAACAAACAAAAACCGTGACTCATCAGTCATGTTGCCTATAAGAGACACACCTAAGGCACAAAGACATGAATAGGCTCAAAGTCACAGCATGGAAAAAAATCATGCCAAGCAAACAGTAGCCAAAAGAGAGCAGGAGTGGAAATATTAATATCTGACAAAATAGATTTTAAGTCAAAATCCATTATAAGAAACAAAGAAAGGCATTATATAGTGATAAAAGGGACAAGAAGACATAACAATTATATTTATGTACCCAATGCCAGATCCTTAAAATTCATAAAGTAAACTCTATTAGAATTAAAGAGAGAAACAGATCTACGATAATAGTATGAGATTTCAATACACCACTTTTGACAATAGAAAGCACAACAAGAGAGAAATTCAGTAAATATGGAGAAAAACTGAATAACACTATTTATAAACTGGATCCATCGGACACATATAGACATACTACCCAAAAGCAGTGCAATACACATTCCTCTCCTATGCACATGGAACATTCTCCAGAATAGACTATATGTTAGGACACGAAACAAACCTCAATAACTTTATAAAGATTAAAATCATACAAAGCATCTTCTCTGACCATAATGGTATGAAGCTAGACATCAAAAACAGGAAGAATAAGAAAAATACATGGAAACTAAATAATATACTTCTAAAAAACTATTGGGTCATAGAAGAAATAAAAAATGAAATTAACAAAATATTTGGAATAAAATAAAAATAAAACAGCATAGAAAAAATTTTGGGACACACAAAAAGCAGTACTCAGAGGGAAACTCATAGCAATAAATAGTGACATTAAAAAAGAAGATCCAAAATCCATAACTTAACCTGACAACTTGAACAAATAGAAAATGAAGAGCAAAAGAAGACAAAAGCTACCAGAAGAAAAGAAATAATAAAGATCAGAGCAGAAATAACTGAAATAGAAAACAGCAACACAATGGAATCAACAAAACCAGAAGCTGGTTCTTTGGAAGGATCAGTAAAATAGACAAATCAGTGGCTAGGCTGACAAAAGAAAAAAAAAAAGTGAGAAGATGAAAATAACCCAAATAAGAAATGAAATTGGAGATATTGTAACAGATTCAGCTGAGATTAAGATCATAACAGAATACTATGAAAAATTGTATTCCAACAAATTTGAAAACCTGGAAGAAATGCACAAATTTCTAGAAACACACTACCTATCTAAGCTAACATAAACAGAGGTAGAAAATCTAAACAGATGCGTAACAAAACAAGAGATTGAAGAAGTCATCAAAAACTGCCAAAAAAAAAACCAAACAAACAAAAAACCCAGGACTACATGGTTTCACTGGGGAATTTTACCAAACATTCAGAGCAGAGTTGACACTAGTTCTACTCAAATTCTCACTAATTATGGAAGAGGAAGGGATACTCCCTAACTCATTCTGTGAAGACAGCATCACCTTAATACCAAAGCCAGAAAAAGACATTACACACAAAAAAGAAAACAACAAACTTATATCCCTCACGAACAGAGATGCAAAAATTCTTGTCAAAATTCTAGCAAACAGAATTCAACAACATATTAAGAAAATAAAAAATCATACATCATGATCAAATAGGTTTCATACCAGAAATGCAAAGGCGGTTAGACATCAGAAAACCAATCAGCGTAGTTACCGCATAAATAAAACAAAGGAAAAGAACCACAAGATCCTCTCAATTGATGCAGAAAAAGCATTTGATAAAACCCAACACCCTTTCCTGATAAAATCTCTCAGCAAAACAGAAGGGAAATTTCTCAACATAATTAAGGGCGTTTTTTTTTTTTTTTTTTTAAACAAATGGAGTCCTGGTGCCACAGTGGTTAGGAGTTCTGGCTGCTAACTGAAAGGTCGGCAGTTCGAATCCACCAGCCACTCCTTGGAAACCCTATGGGGCAGTTGTACTCTGACCTATAGGGTCGCTATGAGTTGGAATCAACTCGATGGCAGCACGTTCTTTTTATGCAAAACCAACAACCGACATTATCCTCAACGGACAAATACTGAGAGCCTACCCCTGAAAACAGGAATGAGACAAGAATGCCCACTAGCACTGCTCTTATTCAGTATTGCACTGGAAGTCCTAGCTAGAGCAATATGGTGAGAAAGAGAAAAAAAGAGTATCCAAATCAGAAAAGAAGAAGTAAAACTATCCCTATTCACAGATGTCATGATCCTATACACAGAAAACCCCGAAGATTCCACAAGAAATCTTCTGGAATTAATAGAAGAATTCAGCAGTGTTACAGGTTACAAGCCCAACATGCAAAAATCAGTTGAGTTTTTTTACACTAATAGGGAGGAATCTGAAAAGTAAATCAAGAAAACAATATCATTTACAAATTAATAAAATAGCTAGAAATCAATCTAACCAGAGATTTAAAAGACTTATACAGGAGTTGTAACTAATGTCACAAAACAATATGTGTATAAATTTTTGTATGAGAAATTAACTTGAACTGTAAACATTCACCTAAAGCACAATTAAAAAAAAAAAAAGGAAAAAGAAACACCCCATAGCATGTTCATGGAAAAGTCCATATATTGACAGTCCACCATTAATTATTAGTTATTTAATCAGCTATAAGTCTACTTAATTGTACTAATGTTTTTTCCCCTCATGAATGTAACAAAAGATCTTGTAAGTGCAAAAAAAAAAAAAAGGCTTATACAGTGAAAACTATATAACACTAATACAAGAGACTAAAAGAGACCAATATTAATGGAAGACTTAATATTGTGAAAATATCAATAATACCCAAAGTGATCTATTAATACAATACAATCTCAATCGAAATTTCAACTCTGTCCTTCACTGAAATGGAAAAACTAATCACCAACTTTATGTGGAAAGGAAAGAGGCTAAAGCAATATTAAAGAACTAAGTGGGAGGCCTCACATTCCCTGATCTTAATACATACTATACAGCTACAGTAATCAAAATGGCTTGGTACTGGTTCAACAATAGACACCTAGACCAGTGGACCAGAATTGAGAGCTCAGAAATAAATCCATTCACCTATGGACAACTGATTTTTGACAAGGGGTTCAAGTTCATTCAATGGGAAAGCAAAAGTCTCTTCAGCAAATGGTACCCCCCAAATTGGATATCCACTTGCAGAAAAATGAAACAGGACCCATACCTCACAGCATGCCCCAAAACTAACTTAAAATGGATCAAAGACCTAACTATTAAAGCTAAAATCATAAAATTCTTAGAAAAAAACACAGGAGCAAAACTATGGAATCTAGTTTTTTTTGTTTTTTTTTAATGATAAATTATCAAACACAACTACAAATGCAAGAGCAGCAGAAGACAAAATAGGTAACTGGAACCTCATAAAAATGAAATACTTATGCTCTTCAAAAGACTTTGTCAAAAGAGTAAAAAGACAACATACAGACTGGGAAAAAATCTTCTGGAATCACATATCCAATAAGGGTCTAATCTCTAAAATATATAGAAAACTTCAACAGCTCAACAACAAAAAGACAAACAACCCAATTAAAAAATGGGCGAAGGACATGAACAGACAATTCACCAAGGAGGACATTCAAGTGGCCAATAAATACATGAAAAGATGTTCACGATCGTTAGCCATTAGAGAGATGGAAGTCAAAACTGCAGTGCTATATCCTCTCTTCCCTGCTAAAGTGACACTGATCAAAACAAACCAAAACAAACAAACAAACAAACAAAAAAACCCAGAATACAACAAATGGCAGTGAAGATGGGGGGAGATTGGAACCAGTATCCACTGCTGGTGGAATTGTAAAATGGTACAACCACTATGGAAAACAGTATGGTACTTCCTCAAAACACTAGAAATAGAACTACCATAATGCACTGATCCCACTTCCAGGTGTATACTCTAGAGATATAATAGTAAAGACAAAAACAGACATATGCACGCCTATGTTCATCACAGCACTGTTCACAACAGCAAAAAGATGGAAACAACTTTTTATTTCCGAAGATGCCCATCAATGGATGAATGGAAGAACAAAATGTGGTACATACGTACAATGGAATACTGTGCAGCCATAAAGCATAATGATGAGTTCTCAAAACATCTTATCACTTGGATGAAATTGGAGGATATTATGATGAGTGAAATAAGTCAATCACAAAAGAACAGATACTGTATGATCTCACTTTTATAAGAAGACAAGAATAGGCTTACAGAGACCAAAGTTCATTAGTGGTGATCAGGGGTGGGTGTGGGGAGGGGAACTACCTCTTTAGATAGTAGACACCTACTATATTTTTTAAAAATTTTTATTTATTTGTGATAGGGAAGGTAACACCAAACACGGGTGAAGAGTGCTCAGCTTAACCAGGATAAGTGATCCCACTAACAAGTACACAAGAGAAAAGAATGTTTTTGATAAAGGATATGACATTCACGAGGGTAAGTAAAAAAGTATTTGCTACTAAGCTTCCAGTTCATACATGCACGGGTTTATTCCAAACAAGGCATGGTTAAACATGTCTCTGTGATCAGTGGATGGCTGCAGACAAGTTCTCTTAGTAAATACACTTGTCTTAGTTTCGCTAGGGTGCCTTCAAAAAAAAGGATACTTTTTGCACCATGGAAATAAACAATTTTGAGGTCAGGCTGATATCAAATTTTTAGTAAAACTCAAGTGGACGTCTTCCCAAATTATTGAAGCTTTACAACAAGCATATGGGAATGCTGCCTTATGTAAAACATCAGTTTTTAAGATGGGTCAAGCGTCTTAAGGAAGGTCGGGAAGACCTCAAAGATGAGCCAAAACAAAGTTAAGGCAACTGTTTTTGGGGATTCCAAAGGGGCTTATTATGAAGAAGTTTCCCAACTTTTTAACCATTCATCTTTTGAATATATAATTGGGGGAAAAAAACCCTGAAAACTGCATTGGTGAGAAAAAGGCCAGGATGGTTGTGCCGAGGAATTTTTTTTCTGTTATGACAATACATCTATCTGCTCATTCTTTGAGGGTAGCAAGGGTGGTCTTACAAGAATTTCATTGAGAGATCTTATCCCATCCCACCCTACAGCCCTGGTTTTGCCCCTGCGGACTTCTTTTTGCTCCCAAAACTCAAAGAACATTTAAAAGGAACATGATTTGTGCCCCTCGAGCACAACAAAACTGCCGTTTTGACATGGTGTAAATCAAAGAGTGCAGAATTCTTTTGGGAAGGAGTAGAGAGATGGAAACATCACCTTCAGAAGTGTGTAGACCTAGATGGAGAATGTCCAGAAACAGTAGCTTTGTGTTTTGATATTTTTTGTTTAATAAAGGTTTCTATGACTTTGTAGCAATACTTTTTGACTTAAACCTCATATATTTCAACAACACCAACAACAACCAAAAAATATGCGTTTGGTTACGTATGTATGTATATATGAGTATTTATTGTGTGTACATGTGTGTGCACATATAGATGTATCTCTATGCATGTGTAATTGGGCAAATCTGCTACAAAAGATCTCTTTAAAGTGTTGAAAAGCAAAGATACTACTTGGAGGAGGACTAAGGTGTGCCTGAACCAAGTCATGGTATATCAATCTATGCATGTGAAAGCTGGACAATGAATTAGGAAGACCAAAGAAAAATTAATGCATTTGAATTATGGTGTTGGCAAAGAACATCAAATATACCGTGGGCTGCCAGAAAGACTAACAAATCTGACTTGGAAGAAGTACAGCCAGGGTGTTCCTTAGAAAGGAGGATGACGAGACTTTGTCCCTTGTGTTGAACATATTATCAGGAGGGACCAGTGCCTGGAGAAGGACATCATGCTTGGTGAGGTAAAGGGTCAGTGAAAAAGAAGACCCTCAAAAAGAAAATGGATTGACACAACGCTGTAACGATGGTCTCAAACATAGCAACAATTGTGAGGATGGTGCAGGACCAGTAAGTGTTTCATTCTGTTGTACATAGGATTGCTATGAGTCAGAACTGACTCAAAGCCACCCAACAACAACAACAACATATGTATGTGTAGATACATTTATGTGTAGCATGCATATACAACCATATCTGTAGTAAACCACATGGGGAACAGTTACAGATACTTCTTAGACATAACAAAACACCTCATGAGACTGGTTTTCTGGGTCTGAAGGCTTAGGACCGTAGTTTTGGGGACAACTCATCCAACTGGCATAATATAGTTCATAAAGTTTACGAATGTGCTCAGTGCTAACCAAAAGGTTGACAGTTTTAACCCACCAGCTGCTCTGTGGGAGAAAGATACGGTAATCTGCTTTCATAAAGATTACAGCCTTGGATATTCTATGGGACAGTTCTACTCTTAAAAGCTTGGGAGTGGCTATCTAAGATATAACTATTGGTCTGTACTTGTCTGAAGCAAAAGAGAAAGAAGGAAACTAAAGACTCAGAGAAGAAACTAGTGTATGGGACTGTCTGCATGCATCATGGTGTCTTATTTATCTAGTGCTGCTATAACACAAGTGGATGGCTTTAACAAAGAGAAAGTCATTCTCTCATAGTCTACGAGGCTAGAAGTCCAAATTCAGGGCATCAGCTCCAGGGGAAAACTTTTGCTCTGTTGGCTCTGGAGGAAGGTCCTTGTCATTAATCTTCCCTGGTTGAGGAGCTTCTCATTGCAGGGATCTCAGGTCCAAAGGATAAACTATTCTGGCTCTTGTTTCTTGGTGGCATGAGGTTCCCATGTCTCTTTATTCGCTTCTCTCTTTTATATCTCCAAAGAGATTGGCTCAAGACACAATCCAGTCTAGTAGATTGAGTCCTGCCTCATTAACATAACTGCTGCTAACCCCATCTCATTAACGTCATAGAGATAGGATTTGCAACACAAAGGAAAATCACATCAGATGACAAAACTGTGGACAATCACAAAATACTGGGAATCATGGCCTAGCCAAATTGATACACCTATTTTTGGGAGACCTCATACCACCAAGAAAGTAGCATCTGGAGCAGAGTGTATCCTTTGAACCTGGGGTTACTACATGAAGAAGCTCTTAGACATAGGGAAGATAGATGACAAAGACCTTCCTCCAGAGCTGACAGAGAGAGAAAGCCTTCCCCTGGAGCTGGTACCCTGAATTCCGACTTCTAGCCCACTAAACTGTGAGAGAATAAATCTCTGTTTGTTAAAACCAACCACTTTGGTATTTCTTTTATAGCAGCACTAGATAACTAAGACACATGGTGTCAACTACCCTAAGACCAGAATTAGGTGGTGCTTGGCTACTGTTAGCAATAATTTTGATCAGGGTCCCAATAGATGGATCCTGATAAAATGGGAGAAATATGCGGCACAGAACTAAAATTCTCAAAAATCTAGACTTACTGGACCAATTAAGACTAGAGAACTCCCTGAGACTATCAACCCTGAGATACACTTTAATCCTTGAACTGAAACTATTCCCCGAGGTCACCTGTTAGCTAAATAACAGATTGGCTCATAAAATAAAGAATATCACCTGTGAGTGCTGTGAATCGTAAAAAAAATCTTCCACAGGAGACCAAAGTGTCAACAATTACTCTAAAGCAAAGATGGAAGGGTAAGGGGACAGAGAAACTAGATTACTGGAAATGGAACATTCAAAATGGAATTCATAAGAACGTTGACACACTGTGAAAAATGTAACAAATGTCACCAAAAAATTTGTGTAGCAGTTGTTAAATAGGAACTTAATTTGCTGTGTAAACTTGCACCAAAAACACAATAAAATATTACTTAAAAAATATACTGATGGGCTTATAAACCAAACCAAACCCGTTGCTGTTGAATCGATTTCAACTCATAGAAACCCTGTAGGACAGAGTAGAACTGCCCCATAAGGTTTCCAAGGAGAGCCTTGTGGATTTGAACTTCTGGCATTTTGGTTAGCAGCTGTAGCTCTTAACCACTACACCACCAGGGTTTCTGATGGGCTTATACTATATAAAAATATAATTTGTATGATAACGATAGCAAAACTGAGGAGGGAAAGAATGGAGCTATATTGAAACAAAGTTCTTGTATCCTATTGAAGTGAAGTTAGTATTAATTTGAACTAGATTATTTTAAGTTAAAATCTTAATTTTAATCACCAAGGCAACCACTAAGCAAATAATTAAAAAATACAGTGAAAAATAACAAGGAAGTTAAAATGATACATTAGAAAATATCTAACACAAGACAATAGTAATGGAGGAATGGAGGAACAAAAAATACATTGTTGTTGTTGTTAGGTGCCGTCAAGTCGGCTCCAACTCATAGCGACCCTATCCACAACAGAACGAAACACTGCCCGGTCCTGCACCATCTTTACAATCGTTGTTATGCTTGAGCTCATTGTTGCAGCCACTGTGTCAATCCACCTCGTTTAGGGTCTTCCTCTTTTCTGCTGACCCTGTACTCTGCCAAGCATGATGTCCTTCTCCAGGGACTCATGCCTTCTGACAGCATGTCCAAAGTATGTGAGACGCAGTCTCGCCATCCTTGCCTCTAAGGAGCATTCTGGCTGCACTTCTTCCAAGACAGATTTGTTCATTCTTTTGGCAGTCCATGGTATATTCAATATTCTTCGCCAACACCACAATTCAAAGGCATCAACTCTTCTTCGGTCTTCCTCATTCATTGTCCAGCTTTCACATGCATATGATGTGACTGACAATACCATGGCTTGGGTCAGGCGCACCTTAGTCTTCAGGGTGACATCTTTGCTCTTCAACACTTTGAAGAGGTCCTTTGCAGCAGATTTGCTCAGGGCAATGCGCCTTTTGATTTCTTGACTGCTGCTTTCATGGGTGTTGATTGTGGATCCAAGTAAAATGAAATCCTTGACAACTTCAGTCTTTTCTCTGTTTATCATGATGTTGTTGATTGGTCCAGTTGTGAGGATTTTTGTTTTCTTTATGTTGAGGTGTAATCCATACTGAAGGCTGTGATCTTTGATCTTCATTAGTAAGTGCTTCAAGTCCTCTTCATTTTCAGCAAGCAAGGTTGTGTCATCTGCATAACGCAGGTTGTGAATGAGTCTTCCTCCAATCCTGATGCCCCATTCTTCTTCATATAGTCCAGCTTCTCGGATTATTTGTTCAGCATACAGATTAAATAGGTATGGTGAAAGAATACAACCCTGACGCACACCTTTCCTGACTTTAAACCACTCAGTATCTGCTTGTTCTGTCTGAACAGCTGCCTCTTGATCTATGTAATAAATACATTAGGCATATAGGAAACAAAGAGTAAAATGGCAGTCATGAACTCTATCTTATCAGTATTTACATTAAATGTGAATGGATTAAACACTGCAATCAAAAGGCAGAGTTTGGCAAAATGGACTTTAAAAAATGATCCAATTATATGCCGTCTATGGAAACCCTGGTGGTGT
Source organism: Loxodonta africana (assembly GCF_030014295.1). Taxonomy (NCBI): domain Eukaryota; kingdom Metazoa; phylum Chordata; class Mammalia; order Proboscidea; family Elephantidae; genus Loxodonta; species Loxodonta africana. Next base: position 87,547,056 of record NC_087353.1, on the reverse strand, counting down.
AGCGTTTATATGCTATGACTGCCTACCATAAGGTCGGCAGTTTGAATCCACCAGGCACTTCTCAGAAATTCTATGGGGCAGTTCTACTCTGTACTATAGGGTCGCTATGAGTTGAAATCGACTCGATGGCAATATGTTTGGTTTTTTGGTTTATATACCGTATATAGGAGACACCCTTTAGATTCAAAGACACAAATAGGTTGAAAGTAAAAGGATGGAAAAGATATATTATGCAAATAGTACCTAAAAGAAAGCCGAAGGGGCTATACTAATATCAGACAAAATAGATTTTAAGACAAAATTGTTCCTGGAGGTGAATGTAATTTTGTAATGATGAAAGGGACAATCCATCAGGAAGACATATTTATAAACATATGAACCTAGTAATAAAGTCCCAAAATACATGAAACGAAAACTGACAGACTTGAAGGGAGAAATAGACAACTCAACAATTATAGAGACTTCAATTCCTGCCTTTCAATAAATGGATAGAAGAAGTAGGAGCATTATAGTACAATGAATTACTTAGTATGGCCCTTCTAGCCATGGCCTTTGTGACTCACACACAATGATTGAGTGAGACTATGCAAATAAGTTATATGGAACCTGTGATGGTTGAGGTTATAATGGGTCAGCTTGGCAAGGCCATAATTTCCAGTATTGTATAGTTGTCCTCCATTTTGTGATCTGATATAATTATCCTCCATTTTATGTGTTATAAATCCTAACCTCTATACGTTAATGAGGTAGGAATAGTTTGTGGTATATCTTGAATCACAGCCTTGCAGGTGGGTGTGGCTCAAGTTCTACCCTTACTCAAGTTACACCCTTCCCTGGGGTGTGGCCTGCAGCCAATGTATATATGTAGGTGCTCTGGAGGGGCTCTCTCTCACTTTGTATTCTGCATCCAGTTCATCATTATCTGACCTCTGGCTCTTGGGACTTGAGCCAGTGGCCTAATGTCTGATGTGCCGATTCTGGGATTTGGTGGCTTCTGCAGCCCTGTAGGCCAGTGGCCTATCATTTGACCTGATTTGCCAGCTTCCGCAGCCTTGTGAGCCAGCAACCTGTAGCCTGACCTGCATCCACGTGGGTTGAGAGAAGTCTATGTCTGATCCACAGATTTGGGACTTGCTAGCCTCAACAACCATGTGAGCCATTTCCTTGATGTGGTTTATGAGTTTTGTGAGATGTTGCAGTGAATTACAGAACCCAAAGATGGGAGGGAAAGTACTGAGGGGAAGAATAGTTGATGTTAGAGATAATGGAATGGTACAACAATTTCGAAAAGTTGGGCTTTTGGATCATATTTAACCTCCACATTATAGGAACCAGCTTTGTGCTGATCCTTATAAAATAAATTATTCGTTTACACATTATCAGTAATAAAATAGAAGACTTGAACAACGGCATAAATAAATGAGGTATTGATACATGCTACAACATAGCTGAACCTTGAAAACATTACACTAGTAAAGAAGCTAGTCACAAAAGACTATATATTGTATGATTCCATTTATGTGAAAATTCCAGAATAGGAAAAACCATAGGGACGGAAAGTAGGTTAGTGATTTCCATGGGATGAGTGGAAGGGGAAATGAAGAAATACTGTTAGTGAATATTCTAAGATTAGACAGTGGTGATAGTGGCACAACTCTGTGAATACACTAAAAACCACTAAATTGGTTTTAAGTATAAAAGGGTGAATTTTGTGGCACATAAATAATATCTCAATAAAATTGTTATATAAAAAATGTTAGATGGGAAGCCAACATAGGAATGGTGTAAGAAATATCAAGAGATCAAGAAGCACTATCTCAATGACAAAATCATGATCCCTTGGTAAGTTTTTGAACTGAGTTAGTTGTCAAAACAAGGATCCATTGATTGAAAGTGCAGTTGTTTCCCCATACAGAAGGACCTTGCAATACCATGTCAGGTATATGTGGTAGTGATTCCTGAATTCTTCCCCAAAGGTACTGTGATTTTTAAGGTTATGTGTTAACTTGGCTGGATCATGATTTTCACTGGTTTGGCAGTTATGATGTAGTTAAAAAACAAAAACCCGTTGCTGTCAATTTTGACTCATAGTGACCCTATAGGATAGAGTAGAACTGCCTCACGGGGTTTCCAAGGAGTGGATGGTGGATTCAAACTGCCAACATTTTGGTTAGCAGCCAAGTCTTAACCACTGCACCACCAGAGCTCTGACGATGTAGTTGGCAGTTATATAATGGTGTGATCACCTCCATGATGAGATTTGATATAATGTAATCACCTCCATGATGTGATCTGCTGTGAGCAGTCAATCAATTGAAAGGGAGTTTCCTTGGAAATGTGGCCTGCATCAGTATAAGTGAACTTTCTGGCAAGGCTTGGGGGCTTTTGCTCACACTGGATCCTGTAGCTGGCTCCTGTTTGTCTGACCTCTGATTCTTGGGACTTGTGCTAGCAGCTTACCTGCTGTCTTGCCTTCCTATCTCGGGATCTGTGGATCTTCACAGCTTGTGAGCCAGAGGCTCACATCTAGCCATTTCTCAAGCCTAATGAGAGCAGATCTCGTGTGTCTACCGGAGAACCTGTCATTGAAGTATGAGGCATTGGTGATTCAGTGGTAGAATTCTTGGCCAATGTACCTCTTGCACAGCTACCACCTGTCAGTGGTGGATTGCATGTTCCGATAACGCTGAACAGGTTTCAGTGGAGCTTCCAGGCTAAAATGGAATAGGAAGAAAGGCTTGGCGATCAATGAAAACCCTATGGATCCCAATGGGTCAATCTCCAACTCATCATGGGGATGGCACAGGACTGGGCAATATTATGTTCCATTGTGTAGGGGGTTTGCCATGAGTTGGGGTCTGTCTTCAATAGCGGATAACAACAACAACAATCATTAAAGTATGACCCCTTCCTGATAAATCAAAAAGGCAAGAGATGGGGTAGGCAGCAGGTGACTGGAAGGAGATTTAACTACAATGGAATTGGCCTGCATGTGCAAGGTTTGTTGACCAGAAGGGTGCATAAGTATCCCCTAGGGCCAGTCATGAACTATGCCCCAGAGAGAGCCAGTGTGAGATTATCTTATGTCTTGTTTAGTAGGACTCCCTGGATGGATGAACATCCTTCAAAATATAAAAAAAGAATCAACTGGCAAACTTTCAAAAAAATTAAATTACTTAAAAGATGAAAACTATCAAGCTGGCCTCATACTTCTCCACAGTTATATTAAATACTGAAAAATAATGGAACAATTCCCAAAAAGTCCCCCCAAAATTAATCAAGTGTGTTAAAATAATTTTTAATCCAGCTAAACTGCAAATCAAATATAAAGGTAATAGGAAAACAATTTGAATATAAACATAAACAATTCAAACAATTTGAATATAAATGAACTTGAGAATTTTGTTCCCATGGGCCCTTCTTAAAAAATGTTACTGTACATACTTTAGCCAATCAAAAGAAAAATTACAGCAAATTACAAAAAATTACCAAAAAAATTACAGCAAAAGGTGATTTAATATAGAGCTTAACAGAGGACTAAGCAGTGCAAATGTGATAATTATGTTTGTAATAAAGAATATAAAGGTTATAAATCCTATAGAAATAACTAACGAAAGCTGTCAGGAGTGGGTAGGGGGAGAAGAGATAACATGCAAGGTGAAGCCTATAAATCAAGTCGTGAACATACAAGTAAATAATACAAATGATAGTGCAGCAAGTAAAATCAGATGTAGAGGAGAGGGAGAAATGTAGAAAAAGAAAATTTAATCGGTTCATCTTTGCTTATCGTGGGAGTTTAGAGATCCTTGTCTATAGAAATAAAGATATCATGTGACATTCAGGTTAGAATGTAACTACTAGAGAAAAATATAGACCACCTAGGTTTTCAGAAGAAACACCCCAAAACAAAGAATACACAGACCACATAGTGAAGGATTTTCAAAAACTATAAAAGTAGGAAGACTACTATAAAATAATGCGACAGACCTTATCAATTAAAAGAAAAAGTATTTTTATATTAGATTTATAAAGCAAAACTCAGCCTTGTGGGCAACTTAATAATTGTAAAAAGGTTGAAAATAAAAATGGACAAAAGCGTACCAGGGAAAAGAATACCAAGAATAAGCCATATCAAACAAAGTTGTAATAAACAAAGTAAAAGAGTACTTTAAAAATCTAAAGGGTGTAATTTACAATGAATAAAAATTATGGCAGTTAGAATCCACTAGCCGCTCCTTGGAAACCCTGTGGGGCAGTTCTACTGTCCTATAGGGTCACTACGACTTGATGGCAATGGGTTTTTTTCCAAGGGCTATGCAAAAAGTTAAGTAACAATATTTATTATAAAAAATCATACAAGAAATAGACACGGATACATTAGTAAAAGTACATTTCATTTCTCCCAGTCCATGGAAAATCAAAGGCAAAAATTAGATAAAGAAGATCTAAATGACGTAATTAATATATTAAAGCTAATTTTTACACACATATGTATGTATATATGTATGTGTGTATTTGAGTTGATTTCAACTCATAGCGGCCCATATGACAGAATAGAACTGCCCCAATAGTGGTTTCTTAGCTGTAATCTTTGCGGAGGCAGACTGCCAGGTCTTTCTCCCAGAGCTGCTGGGTGGGAGAGAGAGCCCTGGTGGCACAGGTAAGTGAGCAGTTAGTGTATATATACACACACATCACTCTATATCCTGAAAAGAGACAATATAAGATCTTTTCAGATGCTGTTGGAGAATTCACATAATTTTACATTTGAAAATCTGCATTTTGAAATTATTGGCTCAAAGAATATGAACATAATTAAGGCTTATAATATTTTCCAACTGTCCATCAAAGGACTGGGCCAATTTACATTACAACTGTCAAGGTGTATGAATACATGCATGTTCTATTACATTTTTCACCAGCTTTGTTGTTGTTAGGTGTCGTGGACCTACGTACAACTGAACAAAAACACTGCCAGGTCCTGCGCCGCCCTCACGATCCTCTTGTGCTTGAGCTGGTTGTTGGAGCCACTGTGTCAGTGCAGCTTGTTGGGGGTCTTCCTCTTTTTTGCTGGCCTTCTACCTTACCAAGCGTGATATCCTTCTCCACGGACTGGTTGCTCCTGATAGCATGTCCGAGTACTTGAGAAGTCTCACCATCCTCGTCCCTAATGAGCATTCTGACTGTACTTCTTCCAAGACAGATTTTTCTTTCTTTTGGCAGTCCATGGTATATTCTACATTCTCCAACACTGTAATTCAAAGGCAGTCAATTCTTCTTCCGGTCTTTCTTATTCATTGTCCAGCTTTCGCATGCATATAAGGTGATTGAAAACACTATGGCTTGGGTCAGCACACCTTAGCCCTTAAAGTGATGCCTTTGTTTTTTAAGACTTTAAAGAGGTCTTTTGCAGCAGATTTTCCCAATGCGATACGTTGTTTGATTTCTTTCTTTCTTTTTTTTTTAATTGTACTTTAGGTTAAAGTTTATATCTCAAGTTAATTTCTCATTCAAAAATTTATACTTTTTTTTTTATTGTTTTGTGACATTAGTTGCAATTCCCACAATGCGACAGCACACTCCCTCCTTTCCACCCCAGGTTCCCTGTGTCCATTCAACCAGTTTCTGTCCCCTTCTGCCTTCTCATCCTGATTTTGGACAGGAGCTGCCCATTTGGTCCTGAATATCTGATTGAACTAAGATAAGAACACATTCCTCATGTGTATTATTTTTTGTTTTATATTCCTGTCTAATCTTCGAAGAGTAGGCTTCAGGACTGGTTTCAGTTCTGGGTTAACAGTGCGCTCAGGGGTCATAGTTGCAGGGATCGTTTGATTTCTTGACTGCTGCTTCCCGGGGCATTGATTGTGGATCCAAGTGAAATGAAATCCTTGACAACTTCAACCTTTTTTCTGCTTATCGTGATGTTGATTATTGGTCTGGTTGTGAGGATTTTTTTTTTTTTTTTTAATGTCAAGGTGTAATTCATATTGAAGGCTCTAGTCTTTGACCTTCATCAGTAAGTGCTTCAGGTCCTCTTCACTTTCAGCAAGTGAGATTGTGTCATCTGCATAACGCAGGTTGTTAGTGAGCCTGCTTCTGATTCTGATTCCCAGTTCTTCATATAGTCCAGCTTCTCAGATTATTTGCTTAGCATAAAGATTGAATAAGTATGGCGAAATGATACAACGCTGACACACACCTTTCCTGACTTTAAACTATGCTGTATCCCCTTGTCCTGTTCGGTTGACTGCCTCTTAGTCTATGTACAGGTTCCTCATGAGCACAATTAAGTGTTCTGGAATTCCCATTCTCCGCAATGTTATCCAAAATTTGTTACGATCCACACGGTAGAATGCTTTAGCATAGTCAATAAAACACAGGTAAACATCTTTCTGGTATGGTCTGCTTTCAGCCAGGATCCATCTGACATTAGCAATGATATCCCTGTTCCACATCCTTTTCGGAATCTGGCTTGAATTTTCTTTAAGTTCCCTGTCGATTTTCTGCTGCAACTGCTTTTGAATGATCTTCCCCAGCTTTAAGAATTGCCATTCAAAAATATTTGCTGATTTAATGGGTAAATCAGTGAGGAATTGCCTTAAGCTGCCAGTAACTGATTAGACATTTCAGTGGCTTAAAACTAGGTATAGGTTCGTTTCTCCCTCATGTAAAATGAGAAGAATCAACGCCTTTGAATTGTGGTGTTGGTAAAGAATGTTGATTATATTATGGACTGCCAAAAGAATGAACAAATCTGTCTTGGAAGAAGTATAGCCAGAATGTTCATGAGAAGGGAGGATGGGAGGCTTGGTCTCACATACTTTGGACATGTTATCAGGAGGGGCCAGTCCCTGGAGAAGGACATCATGCTTGGTAGAGGGTCAGTGAAAAAGAGGAAGACCCTCAATGAGATGGATTGACACGGTGGCTGCAACCATGGGCTCAAGCATAACAATGATCATGAGGATGGTGCAGGACTGTGCAGTGTTTCGTTCTGTTGTACACAGTCCAGAGCTGGTAGCAGCTTCTCAGTATCATTGGCGGCCAGAATTCTTCAAACATGGCTTCTGTCCTCAGGGCTCATGGTTCAAGATGTGTTTTCCCAGAAGTCCCATCCAACAACTTTTGCTTACATCTTATTGGTCACCCCTAACTGCACGAATGCTTGGAAATATAGTCTTTCTACTGGGTATACTAAATAAAATCAGGCTTCCCTTGCTAAGGAAAAGGGGAGAAATGGATGTTGGTAGGCAAGTAACAGTCTCTGACACAGTAGATAAAAACAGAATTTCACTGCTATTTTACTGAGTAATTCTTTGATTCCTACCTAGGCTGAACGTTAATGAACTTCGAATTGTGTTTTCTGTGAATGGTCTATTCATGTCTGTCTTAGTTATCTAGTGCTGCTAGAATAGAAATACCACAAGTGGGTGGCTTTAACAAACAAAAATTTATTTTCTCACAGCTTGGAAAGCTAGAATCCAATTCATGGTGCCGGTTCTAGGGAAGGCTCTTTCTCTCTTTGTTGGCTCTCTGAGAAGGTTCTTATCTCTTTCCCTTGGCTCCTTGGTGATCTTCATGTGGCATGGCATCTATCCTTCGTCTCTGCTTGTTTTTCTTTCCTACTCTGTTCTTTTTATATCTCAAAGGTGATTGGCTTAAAACATAGCCTACACTGATATGGACTCTTAACATAACAAAGAAAACCCATTCCCAAATGGGATTATAACTATAGATATGGGGTTAGGATTTACAACACATATTTCTTGGGGACACAATTCAATTCATAACAATGTCCTTGCCCAGTTTATGTATTGGGGCATTTAGAATTATCTTAAAATTTGTATAAGCTCTCAATATAATTTCAGCAGGGTACCCTTCTGATGTGATATTTTGTGTTTTTTTTTTTTTTTCTCTGTTTTAGAGAAAGAAAGAGGTGTTTAGAGGAGATTCAACTTGATTTCTCTTAGGATGCCTGAAAACCATTCTCCTCTGAGAGCAATGGGAATGATATGAGGCATCCCAGAGGCACTGAAGCTAGCCAACCTTATGATGGTGGTAGGGGAACTCCTTTGGCAGGAAAATGTTCTTAAGACCCCAGTCCTTGAACTTATGTAGTGCTTCAGTGAATTAGAACATCTAATTTCTTGCAAGGACCGTAGGAGCCAAATACTGACTGCAGATCTTTTGAAGAACATTAAACAAGAAGCTACCATAGTTCTGGATGGAGTCTGAGGAAGGTTATCAGGGCAGGGGATTGTGAGTGGTAGATGTCTGATTCAGTCCTGAGCTGTGGGGCTGCTTTTGCACACAGAAAGTGATTGTTCATGTCGCTAGAGAGAAGTATTGTGACTGAGGATTGTGCCTGATCCAGGAGCAGCGTCTGGAACTGAGGTTCCCTCCAACTCCTCTCCCTGCAGGGTCCAGTGTTGACTCTGGGAGCTGTTTCAGATAACAGAGTAAACGTATCCCTTACTCCATCTTGCCTCAGGCTCATGAACAGGGAGTTATTTTCCCATTCACTTGCCCCCCTTTGACCTTACCCAGTCCTGCTCGTATCTCTGGTGGGGATCTTGGTTTTAGCAATGGGGGTAGAAATGGGTGCAAGGGTAGGCATCCCAGTCATCATTGGGCCTGGTGAGAAGGGCTGGGCCCCCTGGGTTGCCAAGGGGGAACATGAAGCAGATCCCAATCCTACTCTGAGGGGAAGCCTGTGTTATTTCTACCAGCCAAGAGGAGAGGACATCCGGAGGTCCATGGTGAGTTCTGGAATGGATGTTGCTCGAGGAAACAAAACGCACTTGTGCACGCACATGCACACACACACGCACACACACACATGAACACACACACACACACGCACATTTTCCTGTGAGTAAACCTGTGTTTTGGGTATTTTGGGGTGGGGGTTGGGTCCAGTAGAGATTCAAACATACGGAAGCTCTATCTGTTGTTGACTGAAAGCTCTCACATTGAAAAACAGTGAAGGCATTTCTCCCCTTTCAGATGATCTGCAAATCCTTGTTTCACCTAACTTAGAAAATATACTCCTCATCCTCATCAACAGAGTTATTCTCCAGAGCTCATTCTTTAGCAGCAGAGCTGTCTGCTCCTCCAGATGCATTTCTTTTACTCTTCGCTAAGGCTATCAGGAAGGATCCCTGGTGGCACAATGGTTACAGCTCTTGTTTGCTAACCAAAAAGTCAGAGGTTTGAATCCATCATCAGCTCCAAGGGAGAAAATGCCTAGAGATATCCTCCAATCAGTGGTGTTACCCAGTGCAGTAACTCATGGTGTGACCCCTACTATGGACTACCATGTTGTTATATTGTTATAACTACGGCGATATTTTTATAAAAATAATAAATTTCTGCTGAAACACAGCAGAAAATTTTTACAGACAGTTGTTTTGGTGTCACTCCCTCTGACAGTCATCCGGTATGGTCCCACAGCACACAATAAGACTGCCAGGAATGAAAAGGGGAGGGGGAAGAAGTGGGTGGTGGCAGGAAGCAGGACCTCAGAAGAGCTGAGACTCTGTTGTGATTCAGCCTGACTATTCTTCTCTTTCCCTTGGTGTTGGTGCTTCTGCTCAAAGTTTCCAGGTGAGTACATGGGCAGAGAGCAGCCGAGATAGCATGGGGCCTGATGATGGTGGTGGTGGTGCTGCGTTGGGCTTTAGAGGGTGCACCTCAAACTTTAATGTACACACGAATCGCTTGGAGATATTATTAAAGTTAAGATATGACTTAGTAAGCCTGAGATGTGGCCTGAGATTCTGTATTCCTGGAGATGCCACTGCTGCTGGTCCATGGATCACATTTTGAGTACAAGAATCTAGAATGTTTTCCAGGCCAGGTGGGGTGAGAGTGGAACAAAGAGCCTGAGTCCAGCACTGTTGTGTCCTCCCTTAGTGCACATTTCCCCCTCAAAACTGAACTCTCTGAGCTGGATTCTGCCACCAATGGAATCCTGAAATTTTTCTCCAAGAGAACAAGAGATGCTTAGAAGAACTCTTATAAAGCCATGTTAGAATTAAACTTTTTAAAGTTTTAAAAAAACTTTGCATATTTGAAAATCCCCTCAAACTCTGGGCTTTCCTCACTCTTGCAGCTCTTGAGCTCAGATCCCACCAGGTCCCTCTTGAACAAGTTCATTTGCAAACTGTTTTCTCCAAACCTAAAAACAGAGCTGTTTCTCCTTAAGCCAAGTTTGTCAACTACACTGAGTCTGAGGCTTTGGAAGCATCTCCTCCTTCATTTTCTGCCTCAGTTCCCTTGGTCTTGAAGTTGGGCCTCTATGTGGTCCTTGAATATGTGCAGTATAAGTGTTGTTTTGGGGATAACAGCTTCAGGGCAAATGACAAAGAAGGATGCTCAGAATTAAATTTGGGGGCTCCAAACCTAGTTGTTCTCAGGCAAGCCCTCTTGTCCTGCTTCTGCCTCTCTCTCCTTTCCAAGTCCCCAGAGCTGTTTGGTGAGCTTTGGAGGCCTCAGCTCAGTTCTGGGACCTTCTCAGAAGACATTGGGTGTCTGATTAGGAGCCTGGGGTGAGTGCAGGAAACAGAGAGAGGAATCAGAGATAAAGCTTCTGGAAGCTATTCAGATCTCTGACACTTGGAATATACCAGGCCTATTAAATTCCAGGTCTGCCTGGAATGTGCTAGAGATGTGTTTGGAGGGTGGTAGGGCTGCACTTTGAAATGAGATGAGAATTTACCGAATTAGCATTTAGCCTGCTGACTCTCTAGGTTAGCTAGGGCAGGATCCCTCACATCCCTGGGGCTGCTTCCTCTAAATTGAGGATTTATGAAGCTGGCAGGGCTGCAGACACCCTCACAAATGGGGCTGGTTCAGAGAGGCTGTGCCATTAGCCTGGAAAAGGGAAGACGGGGCAGATTATCATGGCCTCACCAAATGGAAGGTTAGAAAAGCCCTTTCAGATGGTCTGGTACAGACGTCTTGCTTTATGGAGCTAGTATAAAAGGCCAAGAATGGAAAAGTGACAGTCCAGTGCCACCCTAAAGCAGTGGCTCTCAGTGGGAGTAAATTTGCCCCCTAGGGAACATTTAGCAATGACTGGAGACATCTTTTGGTTGTCACAGTGGAGGGAGGGGTGCTACTGACATCTAGTGGGTAGAGGCCAGGGATGCTGCTAAACATCCTACAACACGCAGGGCCAAAAAACACGCAGGGCAGTCCCCTACAAAAAAGAATTATCCAGAACAAAATGTCAGTAGCCCCAAGGGGTTGAGAAACTCTGGGCCTATAGGTGAGGGTGTTACTAGCATTGAAATATGGCCTTCCTTTTAGCTTTCTTTGGAGTACACTTTCCCTCCAGAAAAACTTAGTCAAACATTTATTAAGAATCTCCTTTATCCTCAGGCACTTCATTAAGTACTTTCTCACCTGAGAAGTAAGCTAGTGATTTTGTTTCATTCTTGTCTTGATTTTCAAATTAGGAAACACATACATTTATCTCTCTTATTATTTTTAATTATTCATTTTCTTCCTCTGAATTTTAGAAGAGTTTCCCAAGTGTGTTTTCTGGCACCCCAACTTGGTTTTCCTTACAATCTGTTCTATTGCCTTCAATGTGGATTTTAATTCTGCTACTGGTCATCTTATTATTTTTAGTGAGTTTATACATTTTCAAAAATTCATTTACTCTCATTTTTGCAGTTTTGAGAATGAGAGGGGATAAATCTAAATCTTCAGTCCGCCGTCTTTAACCATAGGTCCAGTTTTGTATCTTTCTAGGGACTGAAAGTAGATTTCTTCTAAAATTTTAAACTTATTTTTATAGAAAATAGTTTTCAGAGGCCCAGTCTTCCTTTGAGTTTTCAGAGTCTGCAGTGGGGGTAGAATGATAGAAACTGAAGGGCCAGGCAGAGGGTCAAAGTGTGACTCCTTGTGGCTTTTCTCACAGTTAGTGGATAGCAACATATTTCTCTGGTCAAGTCAGACCCTTAGAACAGTCCTTTGGAAGCATCTCAATCCATCCCTTCACACCGCACAGAAATGACCATTCTGCCCAAACTTTGGCATGTGGTCTGTTCTTATCTATAGTTTACAACACTGTTGTTGTTGCTGCCAAATCAACTCCAGCTCACAGCAACCTTATGTGTCACGGAACTAAATATTGCCCACCTGCCATCTTCTTGACAGTTGACATGTTTGAGTCCATTGTTCCCAGCTATTGTGTCAATCCATTTCATTAACACCCATCAAAAATTGTTTTGTGAATCTTTCTGGGTATTATCATTGGGAAGCAGATACGACACAAACTAGACATGTTCTATTTGCTGCGGTGTTAACTTAGAAAGTCAAGTTACTGTTCTTACAGTTAAAAGGGAGATACCTAGGCGTATTCACAGGGGAAACAAGTTGGGAACCAAATCCCTGAGGAAGCAGGAAAGGAGAAACTCAAGGATACAGATTTGAAAGGGGCAGGTGTGGGGACATTGCTTTCTGTAAGATGTCAGAGAAAGAAGTCGATAGGAAGATAAAAGAGTAGTGGCTGAGGGTTTTTACAAAGTCTATGTTTTCTCTGCTGGAACAAGAGATTTGTGTGGTCTTCTGAGAGTGAGGGGAACCAGATGTGGATGGTTTGAAACACCTGCTGGGCATTGAGGACGGCTGCTGATTAGGGCAAAAATAAAGATGGCAAACTTGGCATTGTTGTTTGATGGCATTTTGGTGGGGGGAGGGAATTGAGGAATTTCTGAAACCTGCCCCTGCCAACCTCTCACCATGAGGCAGATATAAGCCCAAGGAACAATGGCAAAGGAAAGTCAAGTTTTGAATTTTTATCTAGTCATTTTTGGCTTTGGCCCCAAACACTGCATTTAATTCTGCTAAACTCTGTTGAAGGATCCCTGGTGTTGCAGTGGTTAAGCACTAGGCTGCTAAAGGTTGGCAGTTTGAACTCACCAGTAGCTCCATGGGAGAAAAGACCTGGTGATCTGCCCCTGTAAAGATTACAGCCTAGGAAACCCTATAAAAAACAAACAAACCCATTGCCATCAAGTTAATTCTGATTCATAGCTACCCTACAGGACAGAGTAGAACTGCTCTCATCGGTTTCCAAGGAGCAGCTGGTGGATTTGAACTGCCAACCTTTTGGTTAGCAGCTGAGCTCTTAACTACTGTACTACCAGGGCTCCAGGAAACCCTATGGGGCAGTTCTAATCTGTCACATAGGGTTGCTATGAGTCAGAATTGACTCAACAACACAAAACAACAAGGAAATTCTGTTGGATCGCCCTAAAATATACCCCTCCCCAAGCTGGTTAGGTCTAAAAAGCATCAGACTAAACCATGCCTGAGACTCTGTTCGCTTTATCCACATCCTCCCCCTCAGCCCCCTAAATTAACAGCATCTCAATCTTAGCACTGTGATGGGAGTTTAAGGCCATCCCAACACACCTGTGAATACTTGAGGGCATGGAACCAGAGAAAAGCAGACAGTAAGGGAATCCACATTTCCCCCAGTGCTAGAACTGATTTGGTCCCGCTGAAGCTGGCAGTAGCCCCAGACCTGGCAGTCATCACTGGGGAGGCAAAAATTTTGTGGTTTTTTCCAAAGAGATGAATAATAAACAAGCCACTCTGGTCTCTTACTCATTAGCTTTTGGGAAAGGGTGAGAGGGAGGGAGGAAAAGAGAGACGAAGACAGGCCCTGGTCTCCTCTTACATGGCATGGACTGAATTCCTCTCCACTTAGCAATGCAGAAGGGGAAGATAGCCACACCCACATGCACTCGCTATTATTATTTTACATAAATGATTCCATTAACCAGTAAATAGGTTTATTATTATTATTAGGATCAAATTGGCATTTGATTAACCAAATCCTTGGAAGAATAGAAGAGAGGAGCAAAACAAAAACAAAAACAAAAACAAAAACCCATCCTTGAATTAGGAGTGAAGAGGTGGCCCTCTAAAGGGCAGTGAAAAACATATCTACAATGATCCTTGTTCTTTGCTCCACAGGAAGATGTGTGGCAGGTTCCTGAGGCAGCTGTTGGCTGAAGAGAGCCGGCACTCCACCCCAGTGGGACGACTCCTGCTTCCTGTGCTCCTGGGATTCCGCCTCCTGCTGCTGGCTGCCACTGGGACTGGGGTCTATGGCGATGAGCAGAGTGAATTCGTGTGTAACACCCAGCAACCAGGTTGCAAGGCCGCCTGCTTTGATGCCTTCCACCCCCTCTCCCCACTGCGCTTCTGGGCCTTTCAGGTCATGTTGGTGGCTGTGCCCAGCACCCTCTACGTGGGTTTCACCCTGTATCATGTGGTATGGCATTGGGAAGAATCAGAAAAGGTGAAGAAAGGAGAGGAGACTGTTTTCCAAGAAGAGGGGAGCAGCAGAGATGCCTCAGGGGCTGGAAGCCCCAGGCTGCTCTGGGCCTATGTGGCACATATGGGGGTTTGACTGGTTCTTGAGGGGGTGACCCTGGGGAGTCAGTACTATCTGTATGGGTTCAAGATGCCCAGCTCCTTTGCATGTCGTAGAGAGCCTTGCCTTGGTAGTATAACCTGCAATCTGTCCCGCCCCTCTGAGAAGACCATCCTCCTAAAGGCCATGTTTGGGGTCAGTGGGTTCTGTCTCTCATTTACCCTTTTGGAACTTGTATTTCTACGTCTGGGGAGACATTGGAGGGCCTGGAAGCACAAATCTTCTTCTAACAACTTCTTAGTGTCAGAGAGCACCAGAATAAAGAAAGAACCAACTGATAACTTCTCAGTGGTGGAAACAAAGCAGCAATTTCAAGGAGCAGGTAAGAAGGGTGCTAGTAATTCTTTCCTCCTTCTCTGTCATGATGATTCCTTCCAGGGCAGATCTCTCACCTTTCAGGGGAGGACAACTTGCACATGGTACAAGTAGAAAACCCAGTTCTAGACAGATGTGTTCTGGTCACTGTTCCCAACTTACCTCCTAGCCCCCTCCCCTGTCGATTTGAGGGCTGCCTTCCAATGTACCAGAACTGGAGTGGTCAGTGAGTTAGCCATTCCAAGTACTACCTGTACCTCCTACTCTTCCATTTAGGTCTCTTCGCACTTAGAACAAGTCTAGATTATGCTTGATTCTCTACTTTGCAGAGTTATGAAGTCAGCTGGCTCACCTCCAAAGGAAACCTTATGATTGGACCTTCTTCCTAACATCCAATGAGTGGGGCTTTACGTCCAAGACAAGATAGAAGCTGTCGAAGGATCTTTAAGGGCTATGGTGGGCTATGTTGTGTGAGGTATTTCCTTGAAGAATCCCTGATGGTACCTTCTTACCAAAATTCTCTGGTGTCAGCATCACAGTTTTCACAGGCTTGTTTCCAGAGTCAGCCAGAAGAAGCCTCTAGTAAAATAGTGCCTCTCCCTGCCCTGCTCAACAAATATTAACTATTGCTGTTGGCATCTCTGTCGCTGAAGGCAATACTCCTTCCTGTCCTAGTGGCTCCACTCATCTCTTCTTCTGTCATTCCCCATTTTCTGCTTCTCTCAACTTCAAAGGCCTGTAATGCATGAATGCCCCCCAGCCCTGCAACATATGTCACAGCCAGAAACTCTGGCCTTCAAAGAGTATATAACCCAACGTCCTTTAATATTTAGATGAGATTTATTAAAACACCTAATCTTTCTTTAGAAGATTACTGTGACTTCAGGGGCTTATGTCTCATTGACCGTTGATAGCTCTCATTTCTGCTGGATTCTCATTCTTTGCCTTGTGCACTGCAAGCTGTTCCATTGTCTCTAGCAACTTAGAGGTGCGACCAATGTCACTCAAAAAAGACAATAGGCTCTTACTGCCAATGCAGGGGCAACATCAAGGGAGGCTTACATCACAGCATGATTCAGCAGATAATTTATTTTCAGATATTAGACTTTTCTTCTCCTGAGTCTCTTAGTTGTTTCTGTCAGAGAATGTTCTAGCCCCTCACCTTATTGCATAACCTTCCCCTTCTTCTCAGTTTCCTTGCCCTCAAATTCTCAATAAATATCAGTTCTCTAGCTTTGCTTTCTCCTTCTGAATGCCAATTATCCCCAAGTGAGTTAGGAAGGCTCTTTCCTAGGGAAAGACATTTGGTTCTCCAAGGGACATTTTGGCAACAACTAATAAAACAATACTTTTCTTCCTGCTACACAAGTGTTTCATGAAGAACCCCTTTCCCAGAGCCTGGCCAAGATAACCAAGGAAGAAAGCAAAGGCCATCATACAGAGTTCCTTCTTGACATCTCTCCTTTTAAAACAGCTTTATTGATATAATTCACATACCATATAATTCATTCATATAAAGTGCACAATTCAATGATTTTTAGTATATTCACAGTTGTGCATCCATCACCTCAATCAATTCTAGAATGTTTTAATTACCCCCAAAAGAAATATACCCTTAGCTGTCACCCTCCAATCTTCCCATTCTTCCTTTTCCCCCTCAGCCCTAGGTAACCACTAATCTACTTTCTGTCTCTATGGATTTGCCTATTCTGGACATTTCACATAATTAGAATCCTTTTATATATGGTCTACTAGCTTCGTTCACTTAGTGTATAGTTTTCAAGGTTTATCCATTTGTAGCACGTATCAGTACTGCTTTCCTTCTTTTGCTGAATAGAATTCCATTGTATGCCTATTTCGTATTTTGTTTCTCCGTTAATCAGTTGATAAACATTTGGGTTGTTTCTACTTTTTGGCTATTATGAATAATGCTGTTATATACAATGAACATTCATGTAAAAAGTTTTGTGGATGTGTGTTTTCATTTCTCTTGGGAACCTTACCTTCTTTTTTCAGGATTTTTTGCTTTTGTTCATTTATCTGTTGTAGGTTTATTTACATACAATGATGTTCTGTAATGCCCTTATGACTCATTGTTCCACACTTACACAATCTTGGTTAAAGGGTAAGTGTGAGTAGCAAGAAAAATGTTTTGAAATCTTAAAAAATAAAATAGCTGTAAAGAAAGAGAATAAAAAGATTTTTAATCCTCATAATCTTACCACTATAACTAAATGTCTTTTCTGCATCTTCCTTCTAGTCTTTATCCTCTACATATATATGTAGTTAGAGCCCTGGTGGCACAATGGTTAAGAGCTCAGCTCCTACCCCAAAGGTCAGCAGTTCAAATCCACCAACTTCTCCTTGGAAATCCTATGGAGCAGTTCTATTCCGTCCTATAGGGTTGCTATGAATTGGAACTGACTTGATGGAAATGGGTTATATATATGTTATGAAGAGTTGAATTTATATATGATCTTATATAATACTTTTAGTATAGATAAGCTTTTTTCTAGTGTCAGTGAGTAACCATCTACACTCTGATTAATGTAAAATTGAGAGACTTACTGAAAAAAAAATCAGCGTGAGCAGGAGATAGACTGAAATCTATGCAGTGGAATCCAGTAATCCAAATGGCAACTGAGCAGTGACGTTTTATGAGGAGGACAAAGGATATGAAGCACATTACTTGATTGATGTTTAAAAACTTAGATCATTAAAGACATTACTTGATTGGTATTTACAGGCTTAGATCATTGGTAGTAGAGCATTATAAGGCAGAACTTCCTATAGCACAAGCTTGTAAGATGATTGGCTTAAAAAGATTTACATATTTTTCTTAGATTGGTCACAGTGTGGTAATTACAAGGGTATGTGGTGGGGTGGGCCACAGCATAGTTATGTCATCAATACTGGACATCTCCCTCAGGGAAGTTGCAGCGTAGTTACATCATCGTTACTGAACATTCCTCTCTTAGAAGCAGCATGGAAGATGGCTGCCACTAGGGTGAAAATGGAACAAACAAAGAAGGAATTGCAGCCAGTCTTCAAAATGGCCATTTCAGATCTTATCAGGTACCTCAGTTTTTAAAAACATTCCCTTACATATTCCCTTCTTTTGATCAAGGTTTTCAAGAGAAATTCTCTGATCAGTTCACTGACCATTATTCTGAAAGAAGATTTTCTTTTGCATGAACTTTAAGCATATGTTTATTCTGAATGGCTGCTTATTTAATAAGTCTTTAAGACATGCTATGCATGTGAAAAGGTTGTTGCTATTGTTAGTTACCATCAAGTCAGCTCCAACTCATAGTGACTCCATGCACAACAGAATGAACCCCTGTCTGGTACTTCTTTCAAGACAAATTTGTTTTTTCTGGCAGTCCACAGCACATTCAATACTCTTTGCCAATACCCTAATACAAAGGCATCAGTTCTTCTTTGGTCTTCCTTATTCACATTCCAACTCTCACATGCATATGAGGAAACCGAAAATATTATAGTCTGGGTTAAGTGCACTCCAGTCCTCAATGTGACATCCCTGCTTTTTAACATTTCAGAAAGGTCTTTTGCAGCAGATTTGTCCAAACACAACACTTCGTTTGATCTCTTGACTGTCACTTTCAGGGGAATCGACTGAGAATTAAAAAAAAAAAAAAATCAAACTATGAAAAGGCAGCAGAACTGTTTGATGTCTTCACTGTGCCATAGCTTTAGCTTCTTGCTTTTGTGGTTTTACTATTTGATGGTTAATGCAGGGCAGGCTGCATTAGAGGAATAACCTTACATCTGTAGGCTTACTCAAGGAGTAGGCTCAGGTGTGTCTGAAATATAAGTACTGTCAATGTGCATTATTCTTTTCATAGGCATTAAATGAGTCTTTTGGGTAACAGCATTTGTTGAATGTTTCACATAACATTTAATAGTCTGTAGAATTATTACAATGACAATGAGTATTATTAATCTGGCTGACAATATAGACTTAATCCATGATCCTATGCCTGAGGGTAGCCAGCTGAAAATATCTAGAAAAGGGGAGTCTGAAGGTGGATATATATGGACCCAAGTAGCCTTCTGGTGAATTAGTTTAATTAATTAGTATTAATCCAGGTGCAACAAGAGGGGTTAGCTATAGTACAGACCCCTTCTTGCTGGGCTAACAGGAAATCTAGGACAATTTAATGATCCAAAACTACTTTGGCAAGTGAGTTCAGTGATTTCTCTTTAGCAGTCATAGTGTAGGCAACATCATCTGCTATTCCATCTGTGGTTCTGGAGACTTTGTGGACTGCATGTTCTAAATCTCCTACTCCATAGCAAGGGACGAATAGTCTCAAAAAACTATAACCTAAACCAGGAAACTGGTCTCTCCCTTGCTCATCTCTTGACCATTTGTCTCTCCTCCTTTCTTATAGTTTCAGGTGGTCAGTCCTATGTAAACTCTCATTGTAAGAATGGATGACTAAAGGGATTCCCATGCGGCCTAAGGTCCATTGGCCTGTCATATTCCAACCATCCAAATAGGATAAAGCCAAGGCATAAGACTCATTCTTTGGTTTTGAATTGGCAAAGGTGGGGTATCTTGATCCTCCACATAGAAATACATATCCATATGGGGCACATATTATGCCAGTCCTGGAATCTTTACCTGTGAGAGGGATGGTTTGATTCATCTGTCCAAACCAATTCTCTGTCAAGGAGTTGTTGCAAATACAGTTATCCTAACCATAGCCAATTCCACATTTAGACACAAAAAGACCTTTTTCCTTGTAGATGTGCCATTCAATTTCCTGAAAAAGCCACATTCTAATTCTGGAAGGGACATTATGTGAAATTAAGGGCTTGTTTTTACAATCTGAAGAGGCAATCCAGGATACTTTGGAACACTCTTTAACTCTAATCCGAGTCAGATTGAAACATGGGACTTGGGGTTGAGTCAGTATCTCAGGAGGACACAACAATCTCATATGTATGGCTCACCTAAAGGTGATGTTAAAATTGATGGTAGCAGGAGGAATAAAGCTACACTTCAGTATGGGAGAGAATAATGGATTTGAGTTCTCATGTACAGTTTTGGGTAAAGGATGAC
Organism: Loxodonta africana; assembly: GCF_030014295.1. Classification (NCBI taxonomy): domain Eukaryota; kingdom Metazoa; phylum Chordata; class Mammalia; order Proboscidea; family Elephantidae; genus Loxodonta; species Loxodonta africana. The sequence continues at coordinate 87,527,191 of NC_087353.1, read as the reverse complement.
AGACGCAACATTCAGTCAGATTTGTCTGAGTGAGCTTATCAAAGGTATTCTTATGCCAAGAATTAATGGGAGCTGTGATGAGCAGCAGTATGTGCAGAAAGTTTAAAACGGCTTCATAGTGGACAAACAGCCCAAAAGAAATAAACAAAGGGCCACTAGCATACAAATAATAGTGATGACAAAATAAATTTCAGCAGCAAAAGACATAAAGGAAGGATAAAAAGGCTACCAACCAATAAAAGACAAATATAGTTAGAACGGTAATGATCAAAAGATACAATATTACTCCAATATTCATGTGTCTTACTAAATTAATCTGTGATGGACATCAGTAGCAAGTGGTCAATAGAATATAAATGGTGTAACAATTATAAAAATGTGATTAGAGTTTAAAAAGAAGAACTAATGTGGATTCCAATCCCAGACAGGTCATAAGAAATATAACTATTCTCTAAAAGTGGTGTTACAAAAAGGGGTTTGGGTTTTCAGGGGAAGAACACCATATTAAAACAAGAAGTAATGCCCCACAATTGGAGTCCAATGGCAATAAAAAAAATTTAGGATAATCAGAAAACAAATTCTTAGTACCCCTACAGATAGATTTTTTCATCCTAAAAGTTCAAGTTTATAATACAAAAAGCTATTTTAAAAGCAATGGCAAATTATAAATTCAAATTAAGCAAGAATGACTATAATGGCCAGAAGGTGGCACTACAGATGAGCTAGGTCATTAAAACCATCTAAATACCCACAAGTAAAAAGTATGATCCCAGTGACGAAGAATAATTAAAAAAGAGTTAATGCCGTCATTTTAACAACTTATTTCAAAGATAACAATCGGCATAATATAGTCACCAAAACTACCAGGATATAATTCCACAATCATGCATAACAGCTAATATTACAAAGATACAAGAAATGATAAAAATGCAAACAGTCCAACTTTTACTTCAGGCTCCACAGGCAGTTTCAAGTCAGGTCCAGAGATCTCTGGAAATCATTTTACCCAGCCATCATCTGCTTGTCTTCCTGGTGAATTTATAAACTTTTTAATTTTGATTTCAAAACTTCAGAAAGCTCAACAGTCCATATGGGAGTTGGGGCTTTCTTCAGTTGGGATAAATGAATCCAAGCCTTAACTCCCTATAATTTAGCTGCAAAGGATTAGTGAGAAGAACCAAAAAAAAAAAAAAAAAAAATCCTTTCCATCGAGGTTAGACAGAACCTTTTAACTGATGTCTTTTCCGGTAAACATGATCTCCAGTTTGAACATTAGATAATTTAGATATTTCTTGCTTGACTATCAAAAGCCTCCTTAACTGGTGTAAATTATTCTTTAGAATATTGCATCAAAGATTTGCAATATTGAAACAAATCACATTGAACTACATTTGAATCAGGGCATGTTGCCCAATAGTGGACGGTCACTGGCCATCCAGCGATAATTTCATGAGGAGTCAATTTGTGAGGTTCAAATGGAGTAGTTCTTAAATTTAAAAGAACCAGAGAGAACACCTTAGTCCAAGGCAATTGTAAGGATTCGAAAAGTCTGGCTAGTTGAGTTTTTATTATACTATTAGTTCTTTCAACTAGACCAGAGGGTTCAAGGTGTTAAGGACAATGAAGTCTTTGAAAAATGGGATAGATTTTACATATTTGCTTAATTATGTGCCCAGCGAAATGGGTGCCTCAGTCACTGAAAAGGACCCTTGGGGCTTCCCAAGTGGGGATAATGTTCTCGAGAAGTTTTTTAGCCCCAAGTGTAGCAGTAGCGTGACAACTGGGGAAAGCTTCTACCCAGTGAGAAAATCTACAAATCATTATTAATACAAACTTGTAATCACTTGAGGGGGAGGAGGGAATTGGATAAAATCAATCTGCCATTCCAGCATTGGTCCTGATGGCAAGGGAAATCTCCCAGGTGGAACTTTATAACGTTTAACTGAATTAAATTTAGAGCAAATTGAACATTGGGAAACCACTTGTTCAGCAGCTTCATAAACCTGCTCCCACAATATAGCTTTAAAATTTCCATCATCTTGTCTCTTCCCAAATGGGTATTCATGTTCAATGTTCTGGTACAGGTTCTTGTAGGGATTTGGGGAGAACTAAGTTCTCGTTGGGTCCCATCCATATCCCAGAGGTGGGGCATTTAGAACAACCATGTTTTTTCCACTTTTCAACCTCATCATGTAGGGCTGATTTTTGATGTTCAAATAAATCCTTTAAGGCAGTTCCTCCAGGTATAAAGAAATTCTCTACAAGCATGTTAAAAGGTTTTTCATCATTTGAAACAGTCCCCCAATGTTGGGGACCATACGTAACTGTTAAAATCTTGTAAGGAGCAATGACAGGATAGAAACGGGGGGTGGGATGTGGGGAGGGTGATTTTCAAAACTATGAGAAAAAACATGATCTACAGTGACAGAAAAATATCACCAATAGGCTTTTAAAGCCCCAATTAGTTCATCTGTCATTATTCCTGTGTTATCATGCCAGTGATTTCTAACCATAGGAACATGTAAGCATTGTGGCAAAATCGGTTTTTTATTAGGCTCGATTCATAGTCTAGTGGCTGGATCCTGATAACAACTGGCCTGTGCCCGTATTCTAGTTTCTTCTGTGGAGGTTAATTGTTGGTGTTTAGAAAGTGATTCTGAAATTTCTTTTGGGTCACATTTTGGTGGGCAACATTTTATAGATGCCATATTTCCAGGAGTTCTGTTTTATTATTATTATTATTATCTATTCCTTTCTTTTCATCATGATTATCATGGTCATGAATGAGGGTGGTGTCTTTAAAAAGTGATTTGAGAAGTGCTTTTTTAGGTGCTCTATCAGCCAAATCATTTCTTTTAATTTCCTCTGTTGGTGGAGTTCCATTGGGTTGGTGGGCCTGGATTTTAATTATGGCAATCTCAGAAGGAAGCAAAAGGGCTTATAAGAGGTCTTCTACTAAAAAAAAAAACTAAAGGGTCATTTTTAATTTGGGTCCCAGAAGAAGTTAGGAACCTCTTTTGTTTCCATAACATGTCAAAATCATGAATAACTCCAAAACATACCTGTAATCCGTACAAACAATTACTGACCATCAAGAAACCAGTTTGCAAGCCTTCGTGAGTGCAGTGAGTTTAGTTTAGCAAGCTGAAGTAACTTTAGGAAGGGCGCTACTTTCAAAGACCTTGGTTGATGCTGTTACAACATATACTTCCTGAATGACAGCTGGTAGGTTCAGGCTTTAAATGTGACCCATCAACAAATAGAACTAAATCAGGATTTGATAAGAGAGTTCCTTGTAAATCTGGTCTAAGAGACAAAAGCTGTTTGATAAGATTTAAGCAATCATGGGGTAGGTGGTCATCATTATTAGGTAAATGTAACAATGTAGCTGGATTCAGAGAGGTTATATTATGTGACTGAATATTAGATGTGACCAAAAGGAGAACTTCCTAAAAAGCCAGGCTGCTAGCTGATAGGTATTGAGTAAGTGTTGAATTTAAAATGACTGGCACCATATGAGGGACATAGACATCAAGAAAACTTCCTAAAACAACATTTCCTGTGGTCTTGGCTGGTCTAGTGGTTGCAGCAACTGCTCTAAGACCAGGGGCATAGCTTCGTGATGGGGACAAGCTGGATGCTGTAATAACCAATGGATCTCTGTTGACCTCCGTGTTTTTGAGTGAGAGCTCCTAGAGCATTCTCAGAAATCTTGCAGACAAAAAGCAAAAAGTCTAAATTATAATTAGGAAACTCTAGAGCAACAGTGTTAATTAATGCTTCTTTTAGTTGAGTGATGGACTTTTGGCCATCCTTGGAGAGCTGGAAGTGGTCAGCTCTTAGATAATGGAAAAGAGGTTGAACCAGCAAAGAAAAATTAGGTACCCAAGTTCTGCAATAGCCATCAAAAAACCCAAAACAAACCAAACCCATTGCCTTCAAGTTGATTGCAACTCATAGTGACCCTATAGGACAGAGTAGAACTGCCCCATAGGGTTTCCAAGGATGGCTAGTGGATTAAAACTGCAGACCTTTTGGTTAACGGCCTGAGCTTCACAACAGCCACAAAGTCCTAGAAATCCACTTAACTTTCTTGGTAATAGGGACAGGATAAGCTAAGATGATCTTTTTCTTTTGGGGTCTATAGTGACCCCTTTTGCTGAAATAATATGTTCCAAGCACTTAATGAAAGGTTGGGCTAACTAATTTTTCTCTAAAGGCTTTGTGACCTCCTCTGGCCAAATGTTTTAACAACAGGATACTATCAGTAAGAAATGCCTGTTGAGAGTTAAAGCAGACCAGTAAATCATCCACATATTGTAATAATGTAGACCCCTGAGTGAACTGTGAAATCTGTAAATCTGCATATAAAATCTGGAAAAAAAATAGGTGGGGTACTTCGTTAAATACTGGGGCATGACAGTCCGGGTAAATTGTTGATCTTCCCAAGTGAAGGCAGAGAAATATTGACTGTCCAGGGGCTAGAATGCTTTAAAAAAAAAAAAAAAAAAAAAGCATTGCAAAGATTGACTACTGTAAAGTGAGTTGCTTCAGGGCAGACATTAGAAAGGAACAAGTAAGGGTTAGGAACTACAGGAAATATTGGAATTACTATATGATTAATTACACGCAAGTCTTGTACAAATCTCCAGCCCCAATTTTTGGGTTTCTTAACAGGGAAAACTGGAGTGTTTCAAGAATTGGTGCAATGGATTATTAAGCCTTTAGCTAAAAAGTTCTGTGTTATAGGAGCAGGCCCTTCCTTAGCTTCTTGTTTTAAAGGGTATTGAAAATTTTAAGGTAAGGGTTGAGAGATATCTATGTGAATTTTAATTGATTCAGCTGCTAGGACCCGACCAACATCGGTAGAATTAGTGGCCCACAAACTTTCAGGTACAGAAGAAAGACTTCCATAGAATTGGATGAAGTAGGAAATGACCTTCTTTTGATGGTAAGCTGAGTGCTTGCAAATAGCAATAGGCTTCTTCACTTAAAGTATTTTCTATTGTAGAGTCTACCTGTTGATTGGCTTTAGGTAAATCTAATAGTATTTCTCCTGTTCCAGAGAATTTTGTTTGGCAATTCCATTTAGATAACAGATCTCTTCCTGGTAAATTTACTGGAGTATCTAAAATGCGTGCATCTCCTTTATAGGACCTGAAGATACAAAAACAGGCTGGAAATGGGTTAAAATCTGTCCTTGATTAGTAACCCCCATGACTCTTGAGGTTTTTGTAAATTTGTGGGGTTTATTGCAGACAAAGTAACACCTGTGTCAATTAAAAACTTATATGGTTCTCCATTAATTTGGATAGTAGTTTCTCCCTGAGAGTTTACTGTTACCATAGGGAAAGCCCCTGATTTGTTCCCAGAGCTCCTTCATCCTGATTAATCCTGGGCTACTTCTTCCACATCCAGTTTAAGGCTGCCCAGTTTATTTTTTAGTTTTAAACATTCCCTTTTAAAATGTCCAGGCTTTTTGCGGTAGTAACAAACAAGGGGCAAGTAACTTGGCCCAGTTGTAGCCATATATCAGGTGACCCTGTTTTGTGTGGGGAAATTATTTTGAGGCTGGGTCTGCAACTGTTGTAATTGCAGGGTCATAAGTTGATTTTGTTTAGCTTTATTTGTCTGTTCAGCTTCCCTACCCTGCTGTTTAAGAGTTTGAGACAGCTTATAGGCTAGAGTGGCTAAATGTGAAGTGTTTTCATTTTTCCACTCTACTATGTGGTGTTTGACTAACTCAGTGAGCTCTGGAGGGAGGCCATTTACAAAAAGGGAATTGAAAGCATGCCATTGGGTTAAGTATAAGACTGAACCTGGGCCATAATGCTTAGTCATATAATAGCAGGAGTTCCCTTAGGGGGCCGTGCTTCAGTCTTGGACGTGGCATTCCCCACCTCATGGAGAAACTTGCAAGTATTAAAGACCTAAATGTACACAAAAACCTTATGGTGCTCCAGAAGGAAAAGGGAGTTCAGTAAAATATACTGGGCATGAGATAGCAGTCCCACCAAACTTAATTTGGCAATGGATGTAGTGAGATGCTCAGGAAATGAGCAGAAAATGAATGTATAGAGAAAAGACAGCCAATAAATCTTTCAAAGAGCCATCTTTGCAATAAATGGAGGCTTCGATCTAAGAGGTTTACCTACAACAAACCTGGAGAATTCGAAGAGATGGTTCTGGGCACAAGGGGTCCTTGCTGGTGCCAGGACAAGCCAGTTCTGAGACTTCTCAGGGATGCAGAAGATAATATTCTTTCAGAATCTTGCTGTCTATGCCACTAAATGTCATAGAGTAACCATCTGTACTCTGATTGATGTAAAATTGAGAGATTTATTGAAAAAAAAAATCAGCTTGAGCAGACGATAGACTGAAATCCTTGCGGTGGAATTCAGTAATCCAAAATGGCAACTCAGCAGTGACGTTTATAAGAGGGGAACAAAGGATATGAAGCACATTGCTTGATTAGTATTTACAAATTTAGATGATTGAAAGACATTACTTGATTGGTAATTACAGGCTTAGATCATAGAAAGACATTACTTGATTGGTAGTAGATCATTACAAGGCAGGACTTCTGGTGGCGGGAACTCATAAAACAGGACTTTCTGTAATGCAAGCTTGTAAGGTGATTGGCTTAAAAGGATATATATATCTTTCTCAGATTGGTTACATTGTGGTGCTTACAAAGGTATGTGACGGGGGGGTTGCAGTGTAGTTATGTCATCATTAATGGACATTCCTCCCTCAGGGGAGTCACAGTGTAGTTATGTCATCATTACCAGACATTCTTCTCTTAGAAACAGCTTGGAAGATGACTGCTGCCAGAGTGAAAATGGAACCAGTAAACAAGGAATTGCAGCCAACCCTCAAACTGGCCATTTCAGATCTTATCAGGCACCTCAATTTTTTTTTTTTTTACTGTGCTTTAGGTGAAAGTTTACAGCTCAGGTTAGTTTCTCATACAAAAATTTATACACATGTTGTTATGTGACCCTAGTTGCTATCCCTATAATGTGACCACACATTCCTCCCCTCCACTCTGGGTTTCCTGTGTCCATTCAAACAGCTCCTATTTCTTTCCTCTTTCTCATCTCACCTCCAGAAAGGAGTTGCCCATTTGGTCTCATGTATCTACTTGAACTAAGAAGCACACTCTTCACGAATATCATTTTATGTCTTATAGACCAGTCTATTCTTTGTCTGAAGAGTTGGCTTTGGGAATGGTTTTAGCTCTGGATTAACAGAGAATATGGGGGCCATGTCTTCTGGGAGGTACCTCAATTTTTAAAAAATTCTCTTACACACTAGTTTTGCACAAACTTCATAATGAATGAATTAAAGCAGGAAGCTATATAATAATATGTGAAGTCACTTTTCTATTCTTGAGACTTTAGGATACTGATAATATTTTTTTCTTTATAAATAGTTCTATAGTAAACCTCTTCGCTCATATACACTTTTTCTACTTTCAGTTTTACTTATGAATATTTCCTGAAGGTGATTAGCTGGGCCAAGAGATAAGATTTTTTTTTATGACTACTGATTCACATTTCTGAATAGGCTTTTAAAACCTTTTTTATTATGAAAATTTCCACCATATACAAGAACAGAGAATACAAAGGACCACATGTACCCATTATACAGCTCCAACAACCATCAACATGTTCTTCTCATACTTGTTTGATCGATTCCCCCTCCCTATGATGGACTATAACAGCCCATATGATGTGGCCTCTGGATACCTCTCTAACTACTTTTATTCATCTGTTTGCAAAACAAACCAAGTTGTGATCAAACTGCATGTACAATTGCATATTAATATGTATATGCATATTAAACTCAATACTACACCAAAAGAATTTTTTAGTTCTTTAAAGATAATCAAAACTTAAACAAACTGAAATGTAAGGTTTATTCTGAGTAGTCATTCTATATGCATGCAGGGAGATTATTTAGCCTCTAAAAACAAGTGGCCCAAAATAAGCTAGTTACAATTGTTAAAAATAAACCTTTGAATTAGCTAAAAACAATAATATAGTATTTGATTGCTTCATAACTCAGTAAACAATTTGAAAATCTTTGGAGCAAGTGTCTCCCATGCATGAAGGAAAAGCAAAAAAGAAGTGCTACTGAGGATCAGAGACTCCACAGAAGTTTTTATATATTTTTTCTTGGTGAATACAAGTTTCCACGGACCAAGTACTTAATAGTTACTAAGTTAGCATTTAAACGTAGCTGCTAAAAATTTGGCCCTCTACCCACCTGTAGCCATCAGACCTCTTGAAATTTAGATTGAGGAAGCCCAGTATTTTTCATCAAATCCTGAGGTAATGATATTGTTATTGACTACCATTTTCTGAGGAGTCATGGTGGAGCATCGGGTTAAGCACTTGGTTGGTAACCAAAAGTTCAGGGTTCAAACCCACCCAGCTGAACCCACGCAACCACTCAGTGGGAGAAAAGGCCTAGTGATCAGCTCCCATAAAAGATTATAACCTAGAAAACTCTACGCTGCAATTCTACTCTGTCATATAGGGTCTTTATGAGTAGGAGCAGACTCAATGATAGACAAAGATGTCAATCCTTTTCTAGTAGAAAAAAGACAAATTTACAATGCTGTAGAGTAGCTTCTGGCAGAAATAAAGTCAATGCTTTTACAGTTTGGGTCAGTATTTTTTTACTGTTAATTTTTGGTTTTTAGAGTAAGAAAAAAATCTTAAAATCAAAATAAGATGTCTGTTACTTTTTTCTTCCACAGTACTAGCAAATACTCTTAAAATATAATTTTAAATGGTTATATTTCACTGATTTTATGTACTTAAGCATTTATTTATTATTGTAGATGTAAGTTATTTAAATTTTTGCTTCAAAATAATGCCGTGATGAATTCTTTTGTGCATAAATACTGTTCACCTTTACCTAAGAATAGATTTTTGCATGGATATAAACAAGTTTAAGTTTCTTAATTTATATCACCAAATTTGTCTTCAAAAGGGTTATGTGTGTGAGTGCATGGTGGGTAGACGATACATAGCATAATATTTGTTTTTTTTTTAATAATTTTTATTGTACTTTAAGTGAAAGTTTACAAATGAAGTCAGTCTCTCACATAAAAACTTATATACACCTTGCTACATACTCCCAATTATTCTCCCCCTAATGAGACAGCCCGCTCTTTCCCTCCACTCTCTCTTTTCCTGTCCATTTTGCCAGCTTCTAACCCCCTCTACCCTCTCATCTCCCTTCCAGGCAGGAGATGCCAACACAGTCTCAAGTGTCCACCTGATCCAAGAAGCTCACTCCTCACAAGCATCCCTCTCCAACACATTGTCCAGTCCAATCCATGTCTGAAGAGTTGGCTTCACAAATGGTTTCTGTCCTGGGCCAACAGAAGGTCTGGGGGCCATGGCCACTGGGGTCCTTCCAGGCTCAGTCAGACCATTAAGTCTGGTCTTTTTATGAGAATTTGGGGTCTGCATCCCACTGCTCTTCTGCTCCCTCAGGGGTTCTCTGTTGTGTTCCCTGCCAGGGCAGTCATTGGTTGTAGCTGTGCACCATCTAGGTCTTCTGGTCTCAGGATAATGTAGTCTTTAGTTCATGTGGCCCTTTCTGTCTCTTGGGGTCATAATCACCTTGTGTTCTTGGTGTTCTTCATTCTCCTTTGATCCAGGTGGGTTGATGGACCAAATGATGCATCGTAGATGGCTGCTTGCTAGCGTTTAAGACCCCAGATGCCACTCTTCAAAGTGGGATGCAGAATGTTTTCTTAATAGATTTTATTATGCCAATTGACTTAGATGTCCCCTGAAGCCGTGGTCCCCAGCTCCCTGCCCCTGCTACGCTGGCCTTCGAAACATTCAATTTATTCAGGAAACCTCTTTGCTTTTGGTTTAGTCCAATTGTGCTGACCTCCCCTGTATTGTGTGCTGTCTTTCCCTTCACCTAAAGTAGTTCTTATCTACTATGTAATTAGTGAATGACCCTCTCCCACCCTCCCCCCTCCCACCTCTTGTAACCACAAAAGAATGTTTTCTTCTCAGTTTAAACTATTTCTCAAGTTCTTATAACAGTGGTCTTACACAATATTTGTCCTTTTGCAACTGACTAATTTCACTCAGCATAATACCTTCCAAGTTCCTCCATGTTATGAAATGTTTCACAGATTCCTCACTGTTCTTTATCGATGCGTAGTATTCCATTGTGTGAATATACCACAAATTGAAAAATTTTAAATTACACTAAGTTGTAGAGATTAACATAACAAAACATCCATTTTCCTAGTACTCAAAATGGAGATGTTTAACATTTTTAACGTTTGCTTTGTCATTAAAAAATAAATAAACATAGACCTTATAAAAGTCCATTAAATTCCTAACCCAGTTTGTGTAGCAGATACTGTCAATGTTCATCATTCTCCCTTTCTTCCTGGGCAACCTCCAATCTTCCTTGCTAAGTATGGCCTGGAACTGGGTTCTGTCAAAGAAAATTGCGCTGAACTGTGCTAAACGGGCAAGGACAACTTTATTCAAATGTCATTACAATAGGAGAGAACTACTAGAACTAATTCTGAGCTTAACTATGCTAAAATAAGGGCAGTAGGGTTTTTAAGGGCTGTGGTGGGCTAGTGGGAAAGTACTGGAGAATGTTGGGTGGTTGATCAATGGGATAGGTGAGTGATTTACTGAGTTTGCAATTTGGGCCATTTGTCTCCAAATGCTTTATTTTTCTGAGATTAGGCCTCTTATATCCTGTAAGAGCTGAGGGAGTAGCAGAGAGAGATAAGGCAGGAAGAAGGCTGACTAAAGTTTAATTAAACTGAGGGGAACATTAAGGCCATCTTGGTCACAACCAATTTCATATATGTTCTCAAGATAAATGATAACTAGCTCTCAAGTAAGAGGACTTGACAGAACCATTTGTCATAAAAAAAAAAATTTTTTTTGTCATACACACCAAAAACAGAACAAAACAAAACTGGTTGTCATAGAGTGGATTTTGACTTATTGCAACCCTATAGGACAGAGTAGAACTGCGCCATGCAATTTCCAAGGCTGTAAATCTTTACAGAAACAGACTGCCAAATCTTTCTCCCACGGAGCAGCTGGTAGGTTTGAATTGCCAACCTTTTGGTTAGTAGCTGAGTACTTAACCACTGCTTCACCAGGCCTTCTTTGGTCACACATCATTCATTCTAAATTCCTCTGGTAACTGAAGCAACCACCTGTGTTTGCTAACTGACTTTACCCAAAATAAAAATAAACTTCTTGTATATCTTTATGACGAAAGATAGTTTTGTAACTCGGAGCAAGATGCTAGCTGCAGTTAGGTTTTAACTCACAGAAACTGGGAGACAGAGGTGCTATCTTCCTTGATGCTTACTTTTCAAAGAGATGGCTCCCAGGTCCTTGAGGAAACATTTCTGATATGTAAAACTGGCAAAAGGCTGATTTAGCTTTTTAAAAGATTAATATACATTTCAAAAGAGGCAGAGAAAGAATTTGTAATTACAATTTTTGTAATAATAAATGCTCTAGGAAAAAGGACAAGGAGATCTTTACCCTTTTTGCACCAGGGAATTTTTTTTTGTTGTTGTATTCATCCTTACAGCACCCACGAGTCTTACCTAAGACACATGGGGAAGGGTGATTCTTTGCAGTAAGCCATTTTCCAGGACAGAAAATGTGGCACGATGTAAAAAATGGTGCATCAGACCTCCTCTAACTTAAGGCGGAGAGAGGAGAATCAACATCAGCATCAGCCCAAAGCTGACTGCTATGACGTGGAGGTCAGACATACCTCCACTCTCCTGCCTTTTTACCAGTTCTGATACCAACCATTTCTCCCATGGCATTTTCTACTTTCCTTCAGGGTTTGATCATCTGTTGCAATGGCCACACAGAATTTACAGACCATACTTACAGTTAAGAGGCTTATTAAGGAAGTGACAGAGCACAACTCAGGATCAGGATCAACAGGCTACAACTCAGGATCAGGATCAGGAAGCATATAGGCAAAATCTCCCTTTTTCAGTGCAGAACAGCTCTCTCAGCCCCCTGAGGACAGGCTTCCTCTCGGCCTCCTCAAGACAGACTCCTCATGGCCTCAGGACAGGCTCTTCTTGGCTTTGCTGTGTGTCACTACCAACTTTGCTACAGGTCCCTCTCCAGGTCTGTCACCATGGGCTCTGCTACTAGGCCCCTTCTGGGCCTCTTGTTATCTTCAGTGTTACAACAGTTGACCCACATTACAGCTCTTTTAGGAGGTTTCTTGTCTCCTCTCTCTGCTTTATTCTTCTCTCTGTCTGAAAAACTGTGGGGTTGGCTGCGTATATACACAACTCCTTGTCAATTTCAAGGCATGGCCCTTGTTATGGATTGAATTAAGTCCTGCCCAAATATGTGTTGTAAATCCTGACCTCTATGCTTGTGGTTATAATTCCCTTTGTTATGTTAATGAGGCAGGATTAGGGTAGGGTGTATCTTGAGTCATCTTTTTGAGCAGAGAAGAGATGGGGTAAGATAGATGGCAAGACACATGGAGATCTCCAAGGAACTAGGAAGCAGAAGCTGAAGAGACAAGGACCTTCCTCCAGAGCTAGCCTTCCCTAGAGCCTACACACTGAATTCAGACTTCTAGTCCCCTAAACTTTGAGAAAATAAGTTTCCATTTGTTAAAGCCATCCACTTGTGGTATTTCTGTCATAGCAGCACTAGATAACTAAGGCAGAATTTGGTACTGGAAGAGTGGGGTGCTGCTCTAATAGATACCTAAAATGTGGAGGTGGTTTTGGAATTGGGTAATGGGTAGAGGCTGCAAGAGTCTTAAGGCGCCTACTAGTAAAAGCCCAGTTTGCCTTGAAGAGACTGTTGGTAGAATTACGGATGTCAGAGGAAATTCTGGTGTCAAAGGATTTTCAGAAGGCAGTGAAGAGAGTTATAGAGAAAGTCTCTATCATCTTAGAGAACACATATGGCACCAGCAACAGAGTGTTGCTAGAAATGTGGATGTTAAATGCACTTCTGGTGAGGCTTTAAAAGAAGATGAGGAACATGTGATTGGACAACAGAGGAAAGGAGATGCTTTTCACGCAGTGGCAGAGAACTTGTCTGAATTATGTTCAAATGTTTGGTGGAAGGTAGAACTTGTAAGGATGAACTTGGATATCTGGGAGAGGAGGCTTCTAAGCAAAATCTTAAAGGGGCCTCATGGTTTCTCCTTGCCATATATAGAAAAATGCGAGAGGAAAGAAATGAGGGAAGAGACATACCAGGCCACATGAAGATTACCCAGGAGTCAAAGCTCAAAGAGATAAGGACCTTCCTCCAGAGCAGGCAGAGAAAACACAGCCTTCCCCTAGAGTCAACACCCTCAACTTGAACTTCTAGCCTCCTAAACTACAGGAAGGAGCCCTGGTGGCACAGTGGTTAAGTGCTCAGCTGCTAACCAAAAGGTCGGCAGTTCCAATGCACCAGCCACTCCTTAGAAACGCTGTGGGGCAGTTCTACTCTGTGTAAGAGAATTTTTAAAAAATTGAGGTACCTGATAAGATCTGAACTGGCCAGTTTGAGGATTGGCTGTGATTCCTTGGTCCATTCTTCTTTGTGTAATATACATAAATATGGGTCTTTTCCTGTCAGTTGGCCAGGTAGTTGTCTTCCAAATTTCTTGGCATAGACAAGTGAGCACTTCTAGCTCTGCATCTGTTTGTAGAAACATCTCAACTGGTATTCCGTCAATTCCTGGAGCCTCGTATATATGTTTTTAATGTCTTCAGTGCAGCTTGGACTTCTTCCATCATTACCATCGGTTCTTAATCATATACTACTTCCCAAAATGATTTAATGTTGACCAATTCTTTTTGATACAGTGACTCTGTGTATTCCTTCCATCTTCTTTTGATGCTTCCTGCATTATCAATATTTTGTCCATAGAATTCTTCAAAATTGCAATTTAAGTCTTGAATTTTTTCTTCAGTTCTTTCAGCTTGAGAAATGCCAAGCATGTTCTTCCCTTTTGGTTTGCTCTCTGCAGGTCTTTGCACATGTCATTATATTTTGTCTTCTCAAGTCGCCCTTTTACATCTTCTGTTCAGCTTTTTTACTTCATCATTTCTTCCTTTCACTTTAGCTACTTAATGTTCAAGGGCAAGTTTCAGAGTCTCTTCTGACATCTATTTTGGTCTTTTCTTTTTTTCCTGCCTTTTTAATGATCTCTTGCTTTCTTCATGTATAATGTTTGGAATGGGGTCATAGGTGGAGATTGGAAGAGTTTTAAGGTGCCATCTTAGGCTAGGCGCTTTAGAGATGCAAAACCAGTAAAGTGTATCAATATATTATATACTGTACCCATTGCTGTTGAGTTGATTCTGACACATAGCAATCCTGTAGGACAGAGTAGAATTGCTTCATACAGTTTCCAAGGAGTGGCTGGTGGATTTCAGCTACTGACATTTGGTTAGCAGCCAAGCTCAAAACCACTATGCCACCAGGGCTCCATAAACATATATGTGTAGAGAGATTTACACTAAGGAAATGACTCACACAGTTGTAGAGGCTGGAGTGTGGGTCAGGCTGGAGGCTTCTCCTGACTCATGTAGCTGTAGGGGCTGGTGAACGCAAGGTCGGGAAGTCAGATATCAGGGCCCTGGACCACAGGCTGTGAAGACTGATGAATCTCCAGACTGGCAGACAAGATGGCAGGTAAGCTGCTAACTCAAGTCCCAATAATCAGAGGTCAGGGAACAGGAACTAGTTGCAGGATTCAGTGAGAGCAAAAGCCCACGAGCTTTGCCAGAAAGTCCACTTATATTGGATGTGAGCCACACCCTCAAGGAAACTCCCTTTCAAAGCATTGACTGCTCACAGATCTCATCATGGGAGTGATCACATCATCATATGACTGCCAAACTACATCATAACTGCCAAATCACTGAGAATTGTGGCCCAGCCAAGTGGACACACAACCTTAATGATCACAGTCCACCCTTTGTCAACTCTGCACTTGTACACATCTCCCTAAACCATACATAATCACTGGGTAAAGACACTTATAAAGTCATACTTGTGCCTAACATGATACAACAAACACACATACAACCGAATATGCACTATTGACATGTTATATTTTAAAAGTGAAGAAAACAAAAATATTTGATGTGCACATACAAGGAAGAAATACTCATAATAATTACAGTCTTCATTTCTGCAATTGTTCATGCGGTCATAACTGGTATTTAGAACTGCCTTCTTCTACCACCCATTCCATGTTCCCTTTGCCCTCAGCAAGCAACTCAGCTGGTTGTGGTTCTTTGCCTGGTGAGGTGACCCAAATCTTCATTCCTGAAGGGTCTGGATCATTAGTAGTCATGTCAGAATTGGATTGCTACAGTTTTCCATTGATTTTAATCACCGGGCATGGTAGTACTAAGAGATGCCCTAAAGGATTGCCTGCATTCCAGACATACTCTTGTTTACCTCCATTATATAATACCCATCCTATTTCCTCTTGGTAATCAGGATCAATCACACCAGCCAATATGGTAACTCCCTTCTTTGCTTGTTGATCCAGAGGCATAGGGAGCCCAAAGTGGCCAAGTGGCATTCTTAACTTTCAGTTCAATGGAATCAGTGATGTGTCTCCAGGTGGAAGCATTCCTCCCTTTGGAACTAAGACCTCTAGGCCTGTAGAGCATAAGAGCACAGGGACAAGAAGCAAACATTTTGTAAGTGGGTCACTAGGGCTAATAGCGAGTGGTGCCATTCCCATTTTCTATCCCTTGATTCCTAGACTCATGAAACCTGGCTATGGGAGAAACAGCACCATATTTAGAATGTTGGTTTAGAGCACATACAACCTCCTGAAGAACACTGCCCCAACCCTGTAAGGTATTACCACCTAGCTGGTGCCATAATTGTGTCTTTAGAAGGCCATTCCATTGTTCTATCAAGCCAGCTGCTTCAAGATGATAGGGAACATGGTAAGACTAGTGAACTCCATGAGCATGGGCCATTGCTGCACTTCATTTGCTGTGAAGTGTGTCCCTTGGTCAGAGGTGATGCCGTGTGGGATACTGTGATGGTGGATAAGGCATTCTGTAAGTCCATGGACAGTAGTTTTGGCAGAAGCATTGTATACAGGGAAGGCAAACCCATATCTAGAGCATCTATTCCAGTGAGAACAAAGCACTGCCTTTTCCGTGATGGAAGTGATCCAATGTATTTAACCTGTCACCAGGTTGTGGGATGATCACCTCAAGGAATGGAGCCATATTGGGGACCCAGTGTTGGTCACTGCTGCTGACAGATTGGGCACTCAGCAGTGGCAGTAGCCAAGATGGCCTTGGTGAGTGGAAGTCTATGTTACTGAGGCCATGCATAACTTTCATCCCTGTCACCATGGCCTGTTTCTTCACGAGCCCATTGAGCAACGATGGGAGTGCTGGGGAGAGAGAACAACTGGTTTCCACAGAACACGTCACCCTATCCACTTGATTGTTAAAATCATCCTCTGCTGAGGTATTCCTTTGGTAAGCATTCACACAAGACACAAATATCATCACTTCTTTGGCCCATTCACAGTGGTCTATTCACATACTTCTTCTCCATATCTCCTTGTCACCAATCTTCCAATCATGTTCCTTCCAAGTCCCTGGCCATCTAGCCAAACCACTAGCCCCAGCCTATGAATCAGTATACTATTGCATACCTGGCCATTTCTCCTTCTAAGCAAAGTGAACAACCAGTGCACTACTTTAAGTTCTGCCCATTGGGAGGATTTCCCTTCACCACTGTCCTTCAGGAAGTTCCCAGAAAGGGGCTGCCTTGCTGCGACTGTCCACTTTTGAGTAGTGCCTGCATATTGCACAGAACCATCTGTGAACCAGGTACAAATTTTCTCCTCCTCAGTCAACTGATCCTGAGGAACTCCCCATGAGGCCATAGGTGTCAACTTGGAGAAGGGAGATAATATGATAGGAGTGGAAACCATGGGCATTAGGGCTATTTCTTCATGCAACTTATTTGTGCCTTCAAGTCCTACTCAAGCCCGATCTCATACATACCATTTCCATTTAATGATGAAGTGCTGCTGTGTACAATCAAATTTATGACTCTGTGGGTCAGACAATACCCGGTTCATGATGTGCAGCTCAGGCCACGTAGTGACTTCGTGGCCTGTGGCTAAGTGTTCAGTCTGTACTAACGCCCAGTAACAAGCCAAAAGCTGTTTCTCAAAAGGAGAGTAGTTATCTGCAGAGGATGGCAGGGCTTTGCTCCAAAATCCTAAGGATCTGAACTGTGATTCACCAATAGAAGCCTCCTGAAGACTCCAAACAGCATATCTATGTGCCACTGACACTTCAAGCACCATTGGATCAACTGGATCATATGGCCCAAGTGGCAGAGCCGCTGGCATGGCAGCCTGAACTTATTCAGAGCCTTCTCTTGTTCTGGGCCCCAATCACTTGATAAATAGGTCTGAGTAGCACACCCAAATGAGGGATATGTTGCCTCCGAAATCCGGATTGGCCCACCAGGCTTTGTACCTCCCTTTTATTTGTGAGAGGGGCCAGATGCAGTAACTTATACTTCACTTTAGTAGGAATATCTCAACATGCCCCACACTACTGAACCCCTAGAAATTTCTCTGAGGTGGAAGTTGTCTGAATTTTTGTGGGATTAACTTCCTACCCTCTAGCATGCAAATGTTTTACCAATAAGACCAGAGTCATTGGCACTTCTTCCTTAGTAGGTCCTGTCAGTATAATGTTATCAACGTAATGGATCAGTGTGACATTTTGTATAAGGGAAAGGTGATCAAGGTCCCTGAGGACCTAATTATGTCATAGGGCTGAAGAAGTGATATAGCTCTGAGGTAGGGCACTGAAAGTGTGTTGTTGGCCTTGCCAGTTGCAGGCAAACTACTTTTGGTGGTCCTTTGAGACACGATTCAAGAAAATGGCATTAGCCAAATCAACAGCTGCAAACCATGTACAGGAGATGTATTAATTTGCTCAAGCAATGAAACTACACCTGGAACAACAGCTGCAATTGGAGCAGTCACCTAGTTAATTTTTTGATAATCCACTGTCGTTCTGTAAGATGTATCAGTTTTTCACACAGGTCAAATAGGTAAGCTAAATGGGTATGTGGTGGGAATCACTACTCCTACATCCTTCAAGTCTTTGATGGTGGCAGTAATCTCTGCAATCCAAAGAGTTCTACTCCACTTTTTTCTGTGATTCCACAGTCCTTCCTTAATATAGTATGTTTTCTTTTATGTAACTCGCATTGAAGATTATTCATTAATACAAACTCAACACAATTTGTCATATCTGTTTGTTTTATCTATAAGTCCCTTAATGGAGAGACTATGTTTGCAAATCACTGTACACCTATAACCCAACACAGTGATTGAGATAACAGGAAATGCTCATTAAATATTTGTCAAATAAATGAATTAATTATATAAATGTCAGAGTTTCCTTAAAGAGAGAAATAGAGATTCTATCTGGTGAGGAAAGCAACATGTAAAACATTATACAATAGATTTTGAGAAAAAAAGTGATGAGATAATAAATCAACTCAAAGAATAATTCCCAGTGAAGTAAGACATTTTAGCAGCTGACTTGAGATAGAGAGCGGAAAAAAAAACAACAACAAAAAAACAACAAAAAAAAACTCAACATATATTTATAATGGAGAGGAAATTTATGGTATGGGAATGAGACGAGAGTAAATAAGGAGATGTAAGATATGTCCTTTTCTTCTTTTACTTCTGTATCTGAAATCTCTTGACATGTTATATTAATGTAGTCTATAAAGCTGGAATATAATCAAAAGCTAACATGGGAAATACTAGTGGTGACCTCATGCTTTTATCCCTTGACTTTTTTTCTAAGATATGGCACATAGGAAAAAGGTGGGAAATAGACACTAGATATTTCTCAGACTTTGTCTTCTCAAAAGGGTTGGATGGAAAGGGCCTAGAGACATCTTTGTTCCAAGAGGAAAAACAAGTCAGGTTAATTGGTTCCTGGAGAGAATATTCCCATGTTATCTTCAGAGTCACTCTTTCCAAAATATTTCGTTCCCCTGACTCCTATAGGCAAACTCCAAGTAAAGCCTTTGAGAAATGCATATTTCAAACTATACGGCACAGTCTAATTATCATTTGACATAATGGCTTCCAGAAGAGATCCAGGATGTGTCCCCTGGGATAGAATCCCTGATGCCATATATTGAATGTTTTCAGTTTGCCTCACCTGACATCATAGGTCCTCTGGGGTGAGGGATGTTTCATTTCAAATAGATGGTGCTCCTCTTCCCTCATGAGTTTTCTCATGTCAGGCAAAGTCTGTCCTGATTCCAGGCTGTGTGATTATTGGTGAGGAAACACTTATGCAGCCAGGAAAAAGCTTATTTTAAAAGCACCAGGGCTAGAGCCAAATTCATATTCAATTAGATAGGCAAGGACGTGTAAAGCTAAGAAGAAAGTGTCTTGAGTGATCCAAAACATCAGAAAATTCAAAACAGATTTTCTTTGGACTCTGGACACATTGATGATTTAGCTGGTCTTATATTTAGCTTCCTAATTAGCATTAGTGGAATTCCTATTGTACAGGCTCTCACTGCCATCTTAGGAAGGGAAGGTGGCTCAGATACATGTTTAGAGCTAGAGAAAGCATATGCATGATTCAAAAGTGAGACTAGTAAAGAAGCTTATTCACTTAATGTGTCCAGATGTGTGCTGATGGAATTCAAAATCTGAGTATAGATTGCAAGGGCATTGCAGATTCACATTCATTTTTGCTCCTGGTGATGCTCTGACACAAGGATAATTAGTGAAAACAATGATGGCTGGGACAATGTCCTCTAAATCATTCCACCAGTAAATGGAGATTTCCAGGGTTAGAGAAGGAAGTCTGATCAGCATCTCTGAAAAGCCTTGTTTTAATGATCACTAGCCAATTGGAGTCAGTGTGGACCATCCTACCCACTACATTTCACTTCTCTACTTGTTCTGCCCACGAGTCTCTGAAGAGGAAGCTACAGGTAACATAATGGTGGGGGTTGAGAAATCCTGGAACCTTTATTAGAACCTAGGGCACCCTCTAATATTGTCAACTTGTCTCCCCATCCCTTAAGTCAAAGGGTGATATTTGGTCAGTCTATGAGGAAAGCCAAGAAGAAGCAGAGAAAAAAATCACCTGTGGCCACAAATCGTAATGGGAAATTATGAAGAAAGTTTCCTAAGGGAGGAAGAGAGACGTGAGACAGATGATGAAAAATTTACATTATGGAGATTTACCGAGAAAGAAGGACACTAATGAGGAAAGAAGGAAGTATATGGATAATTAAGTAAAAGTGTTGATGTCTTGACTGGATTGGAATGATCAAGACAGCCTGGGGGAAGTTGGGTTCTTTGTCCAAAGAAGCTGAGTTTGAATTAAAAGCGTGCGGTAACAGTCAAAAAGATGAGATCCAAGGCTGCATTAATAGAAAGAGAGAGAGAGATGATAGATGTGATCTCTTTCAGACTGATCAAATTATGCTTTGTAAATGCATTCAGTTCTGAGTTCTTTGCTTTAAAAAATAGTAGGTAATCTGGAATGCATGAATGTCTGGGGAGACTTGTAGGAAGAAAAATAGAAAGAGGGATAGCATGGATATTTTGGGGAACAATATAGATTATTGTTTCTTAAGGCATGCTCCACCATGGATCTCAAGCTCTCCTTCTGATTAGCATTTATGTGAGATTTGAATAAAGTCTGGCTGATGAAATGTTATCAGTCACATTTTACCAGGCTTACTCATAATTTTAAGACGGTCAGTTCTACCCAGGGCATAGCTCTTGTTTGCTTTCATGTACATAAGTATGGTGGTTTTGTTACTTGTCAACTTGGTACCTGCACATATCTTTTAAACCATGCTTTAATCTCCAAATAAAAATTGTATCAAAGTTATCCTTCCATCTAACATGGTACAACTCTCCCACATAAAACCAAAAACATGCTAACATTTTCCCAAAAAGAGAACACATACAAACAAACAAAAACTACTTAACCTTTCCCCATAAGATGATACAAAATCTCTTTTTTGTTCAGGTGACATTCATTCCTCTCTCTGATTCATACTTCTCCTTTTAGATCCTGTAACTTAAATGCTAAGATATGAAGTTAAGTATTTTTAATACATCTATGTTAGAAAAGGGGGCATCAGAGGAGAAGAAAATTCAAATATTTGTTTAACATGCACAAAATATTCATATCAAAATAAGGATGAAACACCTTTAGCTATTACACTACACATTCCATATTTCTTTTGCCCTCAGCAATCATCTCAGCTGTTCATGGTTCCTTCTCTGGTGGGGTGACTCAATCCTACATTCTTGAAGGGTCTGGGCCATTAGCATTACTGCCAGAATTGGGTTGATATAGTTTTCCACTGAGTTCAATCACAGGACGTGGGAGTACAAAGAGGCACCTGAGAGAATTGCCTGCATTCCAGACACACTTCTCTTTGTCCTCATTGTGTAGTAGCAACTCAGTTTTTCCCTGATAGTCAGGATTAGGAGCCCTGGTGGCGCAGTGTTTAAGCATGTGGCTGCTAACCAAAAGGTTGGCAGTTCGAATCTACCAGCTGCTCCTCGGAAACCCCATGGAGCAGCTCTACTCTGTCCTACACTGTCACTATTAGTCAGAATTGACTCAATGGCAGTGGGTTTTTAGTCAGGCTTAATCACTCCAGTCTGTATAGTAACCCATTTCATTGCCCTTTGATTCAGTGGTATGTGGATCCCTAGTGGCAACAAGATGGCAGTCTCAAATTTTAGTACAATGGAATCATTGTTCTGTCAACAGGTGGAAACATTATCTCTTTGGATTTAAGACCTCTAAACCAGCAAAGCTTGAAAGTGTGGAGATGGGAAGCAAAAATTTTGCTGGAAGATTATGAGAGGATTAACTCAATTTCTAGCCCTTGATTCCACTCATGAATCCTGGCTATGGGAGAAACAGCTGCATAAGTTGAGTACAGATTGAGAATATATAACACATCCTGAAGGACTATACCCCAACCCTTTGTGGTTTGCCATCTAGTTGGTGCTGTAACTGAGTCTTCGAACAGTCATTCTATCATTTTATCAAGCCACCTGTTTCAGGATGATTGGAAAATTGTAAGATCAGTGAATTCCGTGAGCATGGGCTCATGTTTATACTTCATTTGCTGTGAAATGATTTCCTTGGTCTGAAGCAATGCTGTGTGGAACATCATTATGGTGCATAAGCCATTCTGTAAGTCCATAGATAGTAGTTTTGGCAGCATCGCTGCAGGCAAGGAAATTTGTATGACAAACCTGAGATGAGTGGCGGAAGGAAGGCAAATCCATATCCAAATAAGTGGGTATTACAGTAAGAACAAGGCACTGTTCCTACCACTATCAAAGTGGTACAATATAATCAATCTGTCACCAGGTAGCCAGCTGATTCTCCTGTGGGAATAGTGTCTTATTGTGGACTCAGTGCTGTGGCTATTGGGCACCAGCAGTGGCTGTAGGCAGATTGCCTTGGCGAGTGGGAGTCCGTACTGCTGAGCTCCTGCGTAGCCTCCATCCCTGCTGCCCTGGCTGCTTTGTCCATGAGTTAATTAGATAATGGCAGAAGTAACTGGGAAAGGGGAAGAACTGACATCCACAAAATGAGGGATAGTGTAGATATTTGGGATATATCCAAAAGGCTAGTACTTGGATAGGATAGCTATTCTATGTATAGTAGTAATGAATACTTTGTTTTTGTGTGAATCTATTTTATATAACCAATTTTTTTCTTTTTTTTTTTGTGCCTTGACATTGTTTAAATTCAAACCCTAACAGAAGTTAAAAGTAGTAAAACAGATATAGTACTAACAAGAAGGAAGATACTATTTAAAATGTAAATGGAATGTTTGGGTTCAAAGTTTTGTTGTTTTTTGGCTCTTTTCTGAAAGAGAACACTTTATTATCAACTCAATCAAAGCTGCATGCAATTTAATAATTTTTTTTTAAAAACTTTTTACATTTCAATTCTTGGCCTTGGCAACAAACCACAACATTATCAAGGAATGTAATGCAGACCTTTAAAGTTGTATGCAAATGACTGCTTCCCTTCTGGTCATAGATATGTCCAATAAATAGATTGCAGAGCCACTGAACTGTATGTTGTTGTTAGGTGCCATCGAGTCGGTTCCAACCCATAGCGACCCTATGCACAACAGAACAAAACACTGCCCGGTCTTGCGCCATCCTTACCATCGTTGTTATGCTTGAGCTCATTGTTGCAGCCATTGTGTCAATCCACCCCTTTGAGGGTCTTCCTCTTTTCCGCTGACCCTGTACTCTGCCAAGCATGATGTCCTTCTCCAGGAACTGATCCCTCCTGACAACATGTTCAAAGTATGTAAGATGCAGTGGAGCATTCTGGTTGTACTTCTTCTAAGACAGATTTGTTCGTTCTTTTGCCAGTCCATGGTGCATTCAATATTCTTCGCCAACACCACGATTCAAAGGCATCAACTCTTCTTCGGTCTTCCTTATTCATTGTCCAGCTTTCACATGCATATGATGTGATTGAAAATACCATGGCTTGGGTCAGGTGCACCTTAGTCTTCAGGGTGATATCTTTGCTCTTCAACACTTTGAAGAGGTCCTTTGCAGCAGATTTGCCCAATGCAATGCGTCTTTTGATTTCTTGACTGCTGCTTTCTTGGTTGTTGATTGTGGATCCAAGTAAAATGAAATCCTTGACAACTTCAATCTTTTCTCCGTTTATCATGATGTTGCTGATTGGTCCAGTTGTGAGGATTTTTGTTTTCTTTATGTTGAGGTGTAATCCATACTGAAGGCTGTGGTCTTTGATCTTCATTAGTAAGTGCTTCAAGTCCTCTTCACTTTCAGCAAGCAAGGTTGTGTCATCTGCATAACGCAGGTTGTTAAAGAGTCTTCATCCAATCCTGATGCTCTGTTCTTCTTCATATAGCCCAGCTTCTCGGATTATTTGCTCGGCATACAGATTAAATAGGTATGGTGAAAGAATACAACCCTGACACACACCTTTCCTGACTTTAAACCAATCAGTATCCCCTTGTTCTGTCCGAACAACTGCCTCTTGATCTATGTAAAGGTTCCTCATGAGCACAATTAAGTGTCCTGGAATTCCTATTCTTTGCAGTGCTATCCATAGTCTGTTATGATCCACACAGTCGAATGCCTTTGCACAGTCAATAAAACACAGGTAAACATCCTTCTGGTATTCTATGCTTTCAGCCAGGATCCATCTGACGTCAGCAGTGATATCCCTGGTTGCATGTCCTCTTCTGAAACCTGCCTGAATTTCTGGCAGTTCCCTGTCGATATACTGCTGCAGCCATTTTCGAATGATCTTCAGCAAAATTTTGCTTGTGTGTGATATTAATGATATTGTTCTATAATTTCCACATTCAGTTGGATCACCTTTCTTGGGAATATGGCTCTCTTCCAGTCAGTTGGTCAGGAAGCTGTCTTCCATATTTCTTGGCATAGATGAGTGAGTACCTCCAGCGCTGCATCTGTTTGTTGAAACATCTCAATTGATATTCCATCAATTCCTGGAGCCTTGTTTTTCGCCAATGCCTTCAGAGCAGCTTGGACTTCTTCCTTCAGTACCATCGGTTCCTGATCATATGCCTCCTCTTGAAATGGTTGAATATTGACTAATTCTTTTCAGTATAATGACTGTGTATTCCTTCCATCTTCTTTTGATGCTTCCTGCATCATTTAATATTTTCCCCATGGAATCCTTCACTATTGCAACTCGAGGCTTGAATTTTTTCTTCAGTTCTTTCAGCTTGAGAAACGCTGAGCATGTTCTTCCCTTTTGGTTTTTCATCTTCAGCTCTTTGCATGTCATTATAATACTTTACTTTGTCTTCTCCAGAGGCCCTTTGAAATCTTCTGTTCAGTTCTCTTACTTCATCAATTCTTCCTTTTGCTTTAGCTGCTCGATGCTCAAGAGCAAGTTTCAGAGTCTCCTCTGACGTCCATCTTGGTCTTTTCTTTCTTTCCTCTCTTTTCAGTGACCTCTTGCTTTCTTCATGGATGATGTCCTTGATGTCATTCCACAACTCATCTGGTCTTTGGTCACTAGTGTTCAATGCGTCAAATCTATTTTTGAGATGGTCTCTAAATTCAGGTGGGATATACTCAAGGTCATATTTTGGCTCCTGTGGACTTGCTCTGATTTTCTTCAGTTTCAGCTTGAACTTGCACATGAGCAATTGATGGTCTGTTCCACAGTCGGCCCCTGGCCTTGTTCCGATTGATGATATTGAGCTTTTCCATCGTCTCTTTCCACAGATAGATATAGATATATTAAAATCTCCTGTTGGTTCAACTTCTCTGACTAAACTCTGACAGATACAATAAGCTAAGAGAAGGGACTATTGTCTTGAAGTTTGGCATTTAATAGAATCTAGATATTCTGGAGGAAACCCTGGTGGCATAGTGGTTAAGTGCTATGGCTGCTAACCAAGAGGTCAGCAGTTCAAATCAGCCAGGCACTCCTTGGAAACTCTACCAGGCAGTTCTACTCTGTCCTATAGGGTCACTATGAGTTGGAATCCTCGATAGCAGTGGGTTTGGTTTGGTTTTGTTAGATATTCTGGAATTTCACAGTAACCATGTATGTGAAGACAAATTTTAAGTTCTGTCTCATTTTTAAAGGTTATTGCAATAATTAAAGCTACTGAACAATTATAAGTAGAAAAAAATCTCTGAAAATTATTTCTTAGATCAAAAGACTCATTACATCAGGTATGGTGAACCCCAGTATTTCTGATATCACAGTTCGTATCCATTTCCTATTATCTTAGGGTTTGAGAAGAGAGAGATGTGGCAGGGGAATCATACCTCTCTGGAAGACTTCATCCTTGAAGGGCTCTTTGATGACTCCCTCACCCACCTTTTTCTTTTCTCCTTGACCATGGTGGTTTTCCTCATTGCAGTGAGTGCCAACACCCTCACCATTCTCCTCATCTGTGCTGATCCTCGGCTTCATACACCAATGTACTTCCTACTCAGCCAGCTGTCCCTCATGGATCTGATGCATGTCTTCATTACCATCCCCAAGATGGCTACCAACTACTTATCTGGCAAGAAGTCCATCTCCTTTGTGGGCTGTGCAATCCAGCACTTTCTCTATTTATCTGTGGGTGGTGCTGAGTGTCTTCTCCTGGCTCTCATGTCCTATGACCGCTATGTTGCCATCTGTCATCCACTGCGTTATACTGTTCTCATGAACAGAAAGTTGGGAGTGATGATGGCTGTCATGTCATGGTTGGAAGCATCCATGAACTCCCTAATTCACACAGTGATTTTGATGCACTCGCCTTTCTGTGGGCCTCGAAAAATCCACCACTTCTATTGTGAGCTTCCAGCTGTTGTGAAGTTGGTATGTGGAGACATCACTGTTTATGAGACCACAGCATACATCAGCACCATCCTACTCCTTCTCTTCCCTATCATCCTGGTTTCTACATCCTATGCCTTCATCCTACACAGTATTATGCAGATGTGTTCTGCTGGGAGCAAGAAAAATGCCTTTGCTACTTGTAGCTCTCACTTCACTGTGGTTTCCCTCTGGTTCGGTGCCTGTATCTTCTCATATATGAGGACCAGGGCCCATCGCACTCCACTGCAAGACAAAGCTGGGTCTGTGTTCTATAGCATCATTACTCCCACACTGAATCCTCTGATTTATACCCTCCGGAATAGGGATGTAGCTAAGGCACTTAGGAAAGTGCTGGGGATAGATATTGTCACCCAATGACTGTAACTGAATGGCTGAAATGGGATAATAACCTTAAATCGATCTGAAAAAAATCTCTGAAATTCCAGACCACTGATCAGATGCTTCAAGGGTTCGGATTCCTGATGTTTTTTGACTACTGCAAAAGTCTAAAGTAAGCAGTGCACTTGTTTAGAATTAAGTTGTTAACACAAAATTCCACGGCTCTACTTTGCTATACCCCCACGTGTATGTCAGCTATGGTGCAGCAGTGCAGGTGCAGCTGAAGGGGAGGGGCTAGAATGGGTTGTTTGTGGTATGTACTAGGTCCAACAGGGTGGGCCGGGAATCAGTGCAGAGCAGGTTCCAGTAGGCCGTACCCACACTGCTCAGGGGATTGATGTTCAGTGCATGGTGCAGGTAGGCAGGAAAGAAGGGGGAGGTTGTGATGTGTGGAGCTAAGATATGTATGGGAAAGAAGTGAGACAGCAAAGTGAAACAGGAGCCAAAAACAGACAAAAAACAAACAAGCAAAACACACACACACAAAGAGTGCTAAGGGAGATTGCCAAATAGTGGAGAGATGAGAGCCCGAGATATAGAGAAAAACAAAAAGGAAAAAGAGAAAAATAAACAAATAAATTATCAGAGAAGAAAAAAGAAAAGCCGCTGGGGATTCCACCAGTGTGGCTCTGAAGACCAAGGTTATGGCTCCCAGGCTGCAAGTACAGCCTTCCTAGATGGGGCAGAGGTTTCACACAGCACCAGTTATTCAGGAGACGGGAAAAGAAGGTAAATGTAGAAAGATAAGAAACTGAGAAACGAAGAAAGACCAAAAAGAAAAAGAGAGAGAGAGAAAAAAAGAAAAGAAATGCCCCTGCGGATCCTACCAACAGGGCTGTGCAGACCAGGGGAGCAGCTCCCAAGCTGGGCAGTACAGCTCAGCTAGAAGGGGCTTCAAAGCCAAGAAAAGAAAAAGAAAACAAACAAACAAGACAAAACAGAACAAAACACACGCACACACACAGCAAAAGAAACAAAAAGAAAAAAAAGGCACTGAGATTCCACCAGTGTGGCAGCATGACTGGAGAAGCAGTTCCCCGGCCAAGCGATGTTTCACAGCCTTTCAAGAAGACCCAAACTGGCACACGGAGCCAGGTGTATAAGAGAAAGGAGGAGATGATGGTAAGAAGCAGGGAAGAAACCAAAAGAATCTGAAAAAAGCAACATCAGCAACAAACAAATTGCACTGCTGGAGCTGGCCAGTGTGGGCAGGGCAAATAAAAGGGGCACAGGGCTGAAGCTGGTGTCTTCTGGTGAAGAGACTGCAGCCAGCAAGAAGCGGTGGAGGTTGAGTGAGGGGGAGAAGGATGGGGGTGGGAAACCATATATTGCTGGTTACCGGTTGTTCTGTCTCTTGCTGGGAGTTCCGTGAAGCTGCTTTCACATACTCCATGTCTGCTGCTCTTCCATGTGGGTGGAGCAAATCTGAGTGGCACAGGCCCTGCATTTCCCGGCTCGCCGAGTGACCACAGCCAGCTTGGAAGCAGCAGAGGCCAAGTTGGGGTGGGGGAAGGATAGGGGTTGGGAAGGCCTATATTGCTTGTTACTGGTTGTTCTGTCTCTAGCTAGGAGCTCTGTGAAGCTGCTTTCCTGTATTGCCTGTCCACCAATCTCCAGCAGGAATCCAAGATGGCAAATCTGTGCTGCGTTAGCTGATAGATGACCTCTGCACGTCTCTGTCCTCTCTCTCCATTCTCTGTCAGTTTCTTATTCCATTCAGTGCTTGGCTGAGTTCTTTATCTCTTCATTTGACACTTAGGGTTCCAGGATTGACGTTTGTCTCTGTTTTACTTAGTTTTTCCTGTCTTTGCTGTGGAGGGATGGTATGGTGCTTTTGTCTATAGTGCTGTGTTGGCTCTGCCTCTCTTACTTCATCATCTGTTCTGTTCCCTTTAGCTACTTGGCATTCAAATGCAAGTTTTAGAGTCTCTTCTGACATCCATTTTGGTCTTTCCCCCCCGCCCTCTTTTTAATGACCTCTTGCTTTCTTCATGTATGATGTGCTAAATGTCATTCCACAACTCCTCCGGTTTTCAGTCATTAGTGTTCAATGTGTCAAATCTCTTCTTGAGATGGTCTCCAAATTCAGGTGGGATATACTTAAGGTCATACTTTGGCTTTTGTGTGGACTTGTTCCTAGTTTTCTTCAGTATCAACTTGAACTTGCATATGAGCAATTGGTGGTCTGTTCTGTAGTATGCCCTGGCCTTGTTATGACTGATGATAATGAGCTTTTCCACCAGCTTTTTCCACAGATACAGTCAACTTTATTCTTGTGTATTCCATCCAGTGAAGTACACGTGTGTAGTCACCATTTACATTGGTGAAAAAAGGTATTTGCAATGAAGAAGTCATTGGTGTTGCAAAATTCTATCATGCAATCTCCAGGATCATTTCTATCACCAAGGCCATATTTTCCAACTACCGATCCTTCTTTTTTTCCAACTTTTGCATTCCAATCGTCAGTAATTATCAATGCATGCTGATTGCATGTTGAATCAATTTCAGACTGTAGAACTTGGTAAAAATCTTCAATTTCTTCATCTTTGGCCTTAGTGGTTGGAGAGTAAATTTGAGTAATAGTCTTATTAACTCATCTTCCTTGTAGGCAAATGGATATTATCCATAGCTAACTGTGTTTTCTTCAGGCTAGATCTTGAATTTTTTTTTTTGATGATGAATGCAAAGCCATTCCTCTTCAAGTTGTTATTCCTGGCATAGTAGACCCTACAACTGTCAGATTCAAAATGGCCAACACCATTCCATTTCAGCTCACTAATGCCTAGGATATGGTGTTTATGTGTTCCATTTCATTTTTCATGATTTCCAATTTTCCTAGATTCATACTTTGTACAATCCACATTCCAATTATTAACGTATGTTCGCAGCTGCTTCTTCCCATTTTGAGTTGTGCCGCATCAACAAATAAAGGTCCTGAAAGTTTGACTCCATTCATGTCATTAAGGTTGACTGTACTTTGAGAAGGCAGCTCTTCCCCGGTTCTCTTTTGAGTGCCTTCCAACCTGAGGGGCCATCTTCTGGCACTATATCAGACAACGTTCTGCTGAATTCATACAGTTTTCACTGGCTAATTCTTTTTGGAAGTTGACTGCTGGTCCTTCTTCCTAGTCTGTCTTAGTCTGGAAGCTCAGCTGGAATCTGTCTGCCATGGGTGATCCTGTTGGTATTTGAAGACCGATGGCATAGCTTCCAGCATCACAGCAACAGGCAAGTCTTCACACTACCACTAACTGAAAGATGAGTGGGTGTGTACAGTCTTTATTTAACTCCAAATTCTCTCACCCTTCCTTTTGAGTCTTCCATTTCAGTTCCTTTGCTTGAACCTTCTCATCATCTTAACTTCTAAATGTTGGTTTACCCCAGGGTTAGTCCTCTGAACTCTTCCCTATTTTCATTCATTGCCCAAGTAGTCTCATACAGTTTAGTTATTTTAAATTTATATTTCAAGTCTTACCTTCCCTCAGAACTCTAAACTCTCATATTAAACTTCCAGCTCTGCCTTTCCACATGATCGTCTAATAAACAAATCAAACTTTACATGTCTAAAACCAAACTCTCCCCAAACATGCTTGTGTCTCAAGTGTTTCCCAGACCAATAAATGATAAGAAATTAGACCCAGTTGCTCAGGTCAAAAACCATGGAGTCACTGGCATTTTTTTCTCTGACACGCCACTTGCTGTTTTATTTTCAAAACATACTCCAAATATGACTATGCATCACCACTTCTTCCATTATATCTTGCCTGAAATACTGCAATAGACTCCTAACTGCTGTCTCTCCTGCTTTTCCCTCCATAGTGATCTCTTCAAAACATACATTATTTCATTCCCTTACTTAAAAATATTCAAAATCTCCTTATATCATACTTAGGTAAAATCCAGGGTATATCTCTGAGTTTGAAAAGCCCTATATGATCTGGTCCCTGGCTACATTTCCCATTTCATCTCCTTCTATTGTATTCATGTCCATGCTCATGGTATTCCAGTCACATAGTCCCGTTGACCAGAGCTTTTGCATATATTATTCTCCAAGCCTTGGAGGTGCTAGATACTCTCTCATTTCTTTTTGAGTTTTTTTTCATTACAGATTAGTTTTCCTGCCCTGGAAATTCATATAAATACAATATGTAAGGCTCTTTTTGCTCAGCACATTGTTTTTGAGATATACCCATTTTGTGTTTGTTACTGTTAAAAGTAACAAACGAATGGAATACTGAATAGAATACTGAGGAGTATTCCATTAGGAGAACACACCAAAGTTTGTTTATCCATCTTCCTATTAATGGATACGTGGGGTGTTTCCAGTTTTTGACTATTATGAATAAAGCTGCTATGGATATTCTTGAAAAAGTCTTTTTGTGGACACATGTTTTCCTTTTTCCTGGGTCTAGAAGTAAAACTTCTGGGCCATAGCATTAGTGTATATTTAGTTTTATGAGAAACTGCCAGAACTTTTTCCAAAGTAGTTGTACCGTTTCACACACAGGCAACAATATATGAGAGTTCTGGTTGCTCCACATCCTTTCTAACTTTTGGTGTTGTCAGTCGTATTAGTTATCTAATTTCGTTTTAACCATTGTCATTTGTAAATGATGTGATGAAAAGTTATACTTATGAATTTATTATACATTAATAATTTTAACATAAATATAATATAAGCATAATTAATATATTATATATACTATGTTATATAAGCTAAATATTATAATAATGTTACATTAATATAGTATATTGATTATTAATTATTAATACCTAGTAAATAATTTAAAAGATAATGCACTGCTCATTTCTTAGTTTTATTCATTTCTCTTTTTATCCTTTAGCTTTGTATTTTTTTTTATTGTACTTTAGATGATTATGCCTCAACATAAAGAAAACAAAAGTCCTCACAACTGGACCAATGAGCAACATCATGATAAACGGAGAAAAGATTGAAGTTGTCAAGGATTTCATTTTACTTGGATCCACAATCAACAGCCAAGAAAGCAGCAGCCAAGAAATCAAAAGATGCGTTGCATTGGGCAAATCTGCTGCAAAGGACCTCTTCAAAGTGTTGAAGAGCAAAGACGTCACCCTGAAGACTAAGGTGCACCTGACCCAAGCCATGGTATTTTCAATCAATCATATGCATGTGAAAGCTGGACAATGAATAAGGAAGACCGAAGAAGAGTTGACGCCTTTGAATAGTGGTGTTGGTGAAGAATATTGAATAAACCATGGACTGCCAAAAGAACGAACAAATCTGTCTCGGACGAAGTGCAGCCAGAATGCTCCTTAGAAGCAAGGATGGCGAGACTGCGTCTTACATACTTTGGACATGTTGTCAGGAGGGATCAGTTCCTGGAGAAGGACATCATGCTTGGCAGAGTACAGGGTCAGTGGAAAAGAGGAAGACCCTCGACAAGGTGGATTGACACAGTGGCTGCAACAATGAGCTCAAGCGTAACAATGATTGTAAAGATGGTGCAGGACCGGGCAGTGTTTCGTTCTGTTGTGCATAGGGTCGCTATGAGTCGGAACCGACTCGACGGCACCTAACAACAACAACACTTTAGATGAAGATTTACAGAGCAAATTAGTTTATTATTAAACAATTAATACACATATTGTTTTGTGACGTTTGTTGCCAACCCCATGACATGTCAATACTCTCCCCTTCTCGTCTTTGGTTTCCCTGTTACCAGCTTTCTTTCCCCTGTCCCCTCCTGCCTTCTTGTCCTTGCCCGTGGGCTGATGTGCCCATTTAGTCTAGGTTTGCTTTATGGGCCTGTCTAATCTTTGGCTGAAGGGTGAACCTCAGGAGTGGCTTCACTACTGAGTTAAAAGGGTGTCTGGGGTCCATACTTTTGGAGGTACTCCAGTTTCTGTCAAACCATTAAGTCTGGTCTTTTTTTTGTGAGTTAGAATTTTGTTTTACATTTTTTCCAGTTCTGTCCAGGACCCTCTATTGTGATCCCTGTCAGAGCAGTCAGAAATGGTAGCCAGGAATCATCTAATTGTGCTGGACTCAGTCTGGAGGAGGCTGTGGTATTTGTGGTCCATTAGTCCTTTGGACTAACCTTTCCCTTATGTCTTTGGTTTTCTTCATTCTCCTTTGGTCCAGGTGGAGTGGGACCAGTGAAGTATCTCAGATAGCCATCACTAGATTTTAAGACCCCAGATACTACCCACAAAGTAGAATGTAGAACACTTTCTTAAAAAAAATTATGTTATGCAAATTGAGCTAGATGTCCCCGAGACCATGGTTCCCAGCCCTCAGCGCAGTAAATCGGTCTCTCAGGGAGTTTGGATGTGTCTATGAAGCTTCCATGACCTTGGTTTGGTCAAGTTGTGGTGACTTCCCTCCCCAGTATTGTGTACTGTCTTACTCTTCACCAAAGTTGCCACTTATCTCGTCTAGTTAGTGTTTTTCCCTCGCCACCCCTCCTCTCCCTAGTAACCCTCAAAGACTGTTTCTTTCTATGTGTAAACCTTTTTGTGAGTTTTTATAATAGTGGTCGCATACAGTATTTATCCTTTTGTGATTGACTTATTTCACTCAGCATAATGCACTCCAGATTCATCCATGTTGTGAGATGTTTCTCAGATTCATCATTATTCTTAGTTGTTGCTTAGAATTTCATTGTGTGCATGTCCCATAGTTGGTTTACCTGTTCATCTGTTGATGGGCACTTAGGTTGTTTCCATCTTTTTGTTACTGTGAATAATGCTACAGCAAACATGGGTGTGCATATGCCTATTCATGCAAAGGCTTTTATTTCTCTAGGATATGTTCCTAGGAGCAGGATAGCTGGATCATATGGTATTTCTATTTCTAGCTTTTAAGGAAGTATCATATAGTTCTCCAAAGTGGTTCTATCCTTTTACGTTCCCACCAGCAGTATATAAGACTTCCAAGCTCCCCACAGCCTCTCCGATATTTCTTATTTTCTGTTTTTTTGATTGTGCCAGTAATGCCGGGGTGAGATGGTATCTCACTGTAGTTTTGATTTGCATTTCTCTAAATTTTTTTTTTTTTTTTAATGGCTAGTGCCCCCATGTGTCTGTCAGTTTGTCATACTGTGGGGGCTTGTGTGTTGCTGTGATGCTGGAAGGTATGCCACTGTTATTCAAATACCAGCCAGGTCACCCGTGGCTGATGGGTTTCAGGAGAGCTTGCAGACTAAGACAGACAAAGAAGAAGTACCAGTGGCCCACTTCCAAAAAGAACTAGCCAGTGAAAACCTTATGAATACCAGCAGAACGCTGTCTGATATAGTGCTAGAAGATGAGGCCCCAGGTTGGCAGGCACTCAAAAGACGACTGGGGAAGAGTTACCTCCTCAAAACAGAGTCGACCTTAGTGATGTAGATGAAATTCAGCTTTTGGGACCTTCTTTTGCTGATGTGGCACGACTCAAAACAAGAAGAAACAGCTACAAACATCCAGTAATAATCAGAATGTGGAATGTATGAAGTATGACTCTCGGAAAACTGGAAATCATAAAAATGAAATGGAACACATAAACATTGATATCCTAGGCATTGTTGTTGTTAGGTGTCGTCATGTCAGTTCTGACTCATAGCCACCCTATGCACAGCAGAAGGAAACACTGCCCAGTCCTGCGCCATCCTCACAATCATTGTTATGCTTGAGTTCATTGTTGCAGCCACTGTGTCAATCCACCTCGTTGAGGGTCTTCCTCTTTTCTACTGACCCTGTACTTTGCCAAGCATCATGTCCTTCTCCAGGGACTGATCCCTCCTGACAATATGTCTGAAGTATGTAAGACGAAGTCTCGTCATTCTTGCTTCTAAGGAGCATTCTGGTTATACTTCTTCCAAGACAGATTTGTTCGTTCTTTTTGCAGTCCATGGCATACTCTTCGCCAACACCACAATTCAAAGGCGTCAATTCTTCTTCGGTCTTTCTTATTCAATGTCCATCTTTCACATGCACATGATGCGATTGAAAATACCATGGCTTGGATCAGGTGCACCTTAGTCTTCAAGGTGACATCTTTGCTTTTCAACACTTTGAAGAGGTCCTTTGCAGCAGATTTGCCCAATGCAATGCATCTTTCGATTTCTTGACTGCTGCTTTCTTGGCTGTTGATTGTGGATCCAAGTAAAATGAAATCCTTGACAACTTCAATCTTTTCTCCGTTTATCATGATGTTGCTGATTGGTCCACTTGTGAGGATTTTTGTTTTCTTTATGTTGAGGTGCAATCCGTACTGAAGCCTGTGGGCTTTGATCTTCATTAGTAAGTGCTTCAAGTCCTTTTCACTTTCAGCAAGTAAGGTAGTGTCATCTGCATAACGCAAGTTGTTAATGAGTCTTCCTCCAATCCTGATGCCCTGTTCTTCTTCATGAAGTCCAGCTTCTTGGGTTATTTGCTCAGCATACAGATTGAATAGGTATGGTGAAAGAATGCAACCCTGGCACACATCTTTCCTGACTTTAAACCAATCAGTATCCCCTTGTTCTGTCCGAACAACTGCCTCTTGATCTATGTAAAGGTTCCTCATGAGCACAATTAAGTGTCCTGGAATTCCCATTCTTCTCAGTGTTATCCATAGTTTGTTATGATCCACACAGTTGAATGCCTTTGCATAGTCAATAAAACACAGGTAAACATCCTTCTGGTATTCTCTGTTTTCAGCCAGGATCTATCTGATATCAGCAATGATATCCCTGGTTACATGTCCTGTTCTGAAACCTGCCTGAATTTCTGGAATTTCCCTGTCGATATACTGCTGCAGCCGTTTTTGAATGATCTTCAGCAGAATTTTGCTTGCGTGTGCTATTAATGATATCGTTCTATAATTTCCACATTCGGTTGGATCACCTTTCTTGGGAATAGGCATAAATATGGATCTCTTCCAGTCAGTTGGCCAGGAAGCTGTCTTCCATATTTCTTGGCATAGATGAGTGAGCACGTCCAACACTGCATCCATTTGTTGAGCTGAAATGGACTGGAATTGGCCATTTTTAATCTGACGATCATATGGTCTACTATGCTGGGAATGACAACTTGAAAAGGAATGGTGTTGCATTCATTGTCAAAAAGAACATTTAAAAATATGTCCTGAATAAAAAATGCTGTCAGTGACAGGATAATATCCATAAACCTCCAAGGAAGACCTGTTAATTTGCCTATTCAGATTTAACCACCAACCACTAAGGCCAAAGATGAAGAAATTGAAGATTTTCACCAAATTTTGCAGTCTGAAATTGATTGAACATGCAATTAGGATGCATTGATAATTATCGGTGATTGGAAAGCAAACGTTGCAAAGAAAGAAGAAGGAAGGATAGCTGGAAAATACAGTCTTGGTGATAGAAACGATGCTGGAGATTGAATGATAGAAGCTTGCAAGACCAATGACTTCTTCATTGCAAATACCTTTTTTTTTCACCAACATAAATGATGACTACACACATGGACCTTGCTAGAGGCAATACACAGGAATCAAGTCAACTACATCTGTATAAAGAGACAATGGAAAACTGAATATCATCAGTCAGAAAAAGCCCCAGGCCAACTTCCAAACAGACCATCAGTTGCTCATACACAAGTTCAAGTCGGAGCTGAAGAAAATTAATACAAGCCTTCAAGAGCCAAAGTATGACCTTGTGTATATCCTACCTGAATTTAGAGACCATCTTAAGAAGAGATTTGACAGGTTGATCCTTAATGACTGAAGACCAGAGGAGTTGTTTAATGACATCATGGACATCATACATGAAGAAGGAAAGAGATCATTAAAAAGACAGGAAAGAAAGAAAAGACCAAAATGGATGTCAGAAGAGACTCTGAAACTTGCTGTTAAACATGGAGTAGCTAAAGCAAAAGGAAGAAATGATAAAGTAAAAGAACTGAACAGAAGATTTCAAAGGGTGGCTCAAGAAGACAAAGTAAAGTATTGTAATGACACATGCAAAGAACTGGAAATAGAAAACCCAAAGGGAAGAACACATTTGGCACATCTCAAGATGAAAGAACTGAAGAAAAAATCCAAGCCTTGAGTTGCAATAGTGAAGGATTCTATGGGGAAAATATTAAACAACACAGGAAGCATCAAAAGAAGATGAAAGGAATATACTGTCACTATACCAAAAAGAACTACTTGACGTCCAACCATTTCAGGAGGTAGCATATGATCAGGAACCAGTGGTACTGAAGGAAGAAGCCCAAGCTGCCCTGGAGGCATTGGCAAAAAAACAAGGCTCTAGGAATTGATGGAATACCAATTGAGGTGTTTCAACAAACAGATGCAGTGCTGGAAGTGCTCACTTGTCTATGCCAAGAAATTTGGAAGACAGCTACCTGGCCAATTGACAGGAAGAGATCCATATTTCTGCCTATTCCCAAGAAAGAGTATCTAACTGAATGTGGAAATTAATGAACAATGTCATTAATATCAGGTAAGCAAAATTTTGCTGAAGATCGTTCAAAAGTCTTTCATTGACTATGCAAAGGCATTCAACTGTGTGGATCATAACAAATTATGGATAACATTGCCAAGAATGGGAATTCTGGAACACTTAAATGTGCTCTTGAGGAACCTGTACATAGATGAAGAGGCAGTCAGTCAGACAGAACGAGGGGATACTGCATGGTTTAAAGTCAGGAAAGGGTTGTATCTTTTCAGCATACCTTTTAAATTTTTATGCTGAACAAAAAATCTGAGAAGCTGGACTCTATGAAGAAGAACGAGGCACAAAATTGAAGGAAGACTTGTTAACAAACTGGGTTATGCAGATGACACAACCTTGATTGCTGAATGTGAAGAGGACTTGAAGTACTTACTGATGAAGATCAAAGACCACAGCCTTCAGTATCGATTACAGCTCAACTTAAAGAAAACAAAAATCCTCCCAATGGGACCAATATGCAACATCATGATAAACGGAAAAAAGATTGAAGTTGTCAAGGATTTCATTTTACTTGGATCCACAATCAACACCCATGGAAGCAGTGGTCAAGGAATCTAAAGATGCATTGCATTGGGCAAATCTGCTGCAAAAGACCTCTTTGAAGTGTTTAAAAGCAAAGACGTCTCCTTGAAGACTAAGGTGGGTCTGACCCAAGACGTGGCTTTTCAAATGTCTCACGTGCATGTAAAACCTGGACGATGAATAAAGAAGACTGAAGAAGAATTGACGTCTTTGAATTGTGGTGCTGGAGAAGAATATTGAATATACCATGGATTGCCAAAAGAACGAACAAATCTGTCTTGGACAGAAAGAATGCTTCTTAGAAGCAAGGATGTTGAGACTTTGTCGCACAGGTTTTGGACATATTATCAGGAGGGATCAGTCCCTGGAGAAGGACATCATCCTTGGTAAAGTGGAGGGTCAGCAAAGAAGAGGAAGACCCTCTGCAAGACGACATGCTAATTTTTAATCATTACAGTCACAGCTTGATGGCACTTTGGTCTTATTCCCAGATTTTGCTTGGTGCATCCATTTAAAGTAAATTCTGATCAAAAGGGGGAAAAATTCAGAGCAGAATTTAAAATTCTTATGGAATCCAAACTTAATGGAGCCATTGAAGCTGGGTGAACCTCTGAAACTATTGCCCTGAGATAAGTTTTAAATCTTAATCCAAAAATATCCTCTGAAGTTTTCTTTAAACCAAACAATAAACTAAAATCCAAACACGTTGCCATCATCGAGGCAATTTTGATCATAGCAACCCTATAGGACAGACTAGAACTGCCCCATTGGGTGGAAATCTTTCACACAAGAGACTCAACAGCAAGACAGAGAAATCTGGAAAGGAATAAAAGAACTCCAGCATGTAGTTAACAGAAGTGTAAGTAAAAGTGGTAAGACCTACTTAAGAATAAATGGGTATATGCTTCATTTAAAAAGCATTTATTTAACACGCACTGTGTGCTAGAAGGATTCCTGGTGGCTCAGTGGTTAAGAGCTCAGCTGCTAACCAAAAGATCGGCAGGTGGAATCCACCAGCTGGTCCTTGGAAACCCTAGGGAGCAGTTCTACTCTGTCCTACAGGGTTGTTATCAGTCAGAATGGACTCAATGACAACGGGTTTGCAGGTGTGCTTCAAGGTACTATTGACACAGAAAAAAAGCTCTTGTTTCTAAGCATCCGTAAGCAAATGGGAGAGACAGGCACAAATTACTTACTATAATATGGTGGAACTCAGTGTTTATCAGTGGTATGAATAAAATGTTAAAGAGAGAATAACTGAGGTGGAGGGATGTGGACTCCATAATCTGAGGAATGGAGTATCCTGACTCTGTTCACTGACACAACTTCAGTCCAAAGCACTATCGTGTTGCCCTTTCAGTGAACACTGTGAATTGTCCACAGTTTCCCAATCTATCCTTGCCCGTGAAAATAGATCCACCATCATATATCATCTATCGTGAGCTTTAAAACATGGAAGTTGTATCTTGTTAATCCCTTGCTTAAAACATAATGAAACCTATTAAGTCCTTTTTATTTTTTTTGCTTGTTGTTATTGTTTGTTTTTGTTTTTTAACCCTTGCCTGCGTCTTTGCTGTCAGCTCCTGCCTTCCTCCTCATTGCTGATTTTGGTCCAGCTAAAAAAATTTTTTTTTTTATAGTCATATATTTTACTGGGTGATGCAAATTGTTAATGCACTAGGCTACTACCAAAAGGTTGGAGGTTCAAGTCCACCTGGAATCACCTCGAAAGAAAAACCTGAAGATCTGCTTTTGGAAAATCAGACATTGAAAACTCTATGGAGCACAGTTTTACTCTCACTCATGTGGTTCCCATGAGTTGAAATTGAGTCGATGGCAACTGGTCCTAGTATAGTCATATTGACTTCTTTTCAGCTCCTCAAATGCATCATGAATTTTCTCAAGTCATGGATTTTGTACATGCCTTTGCCTTTATCTTGACATCTGTCTTTTTGACCTGGATAACTCTTACCTTGATTGAGAGATCTCAGCATAGATGTCACTTCTATTAAGAGGCTTGTCCTAACGACCCAGTGTAATAAGTGACATCCCTGTTTTACTCTAGCATAGTAAATTCTTATCTATCATTTATAGTTTTGTAATGGACACATGTTGTTTTGTCTTTTATGTATACCTTCCATACTTTTTTTAGTACCACACCCTCACAACCACACTTCCTTTATAACGTTACTCCATCCTCAATTCATAAGACTCTTGTGATTATATCACTACCCTACTTCCCCAACTCCTGCAAGAAAATGGTCACTTGTCCTAGGAAAGTCCGTCATTTTACTATAGGCTCTGGCACACAGTGACATCTCCAAGCGGTAGCCATTATGATAGAGCCATGTCAAAAAATTTTTTTCCCCTGGTGTTTTATAAATTGAAGGTGGAGAGGTATTGGATTTCAAGCCGTAAGTATGACATCAGAGCTTCCAGCTGTCACACGCCCCCACCATATAGGAATGCCTGAGGGAATGAGATCAACATATAGACACCAGTCAAGATGAGAAATGGAAAAGAAAGTATTGGCATTATTCAAGTTAGTATATCTAGCTGAACTGAGATCAGTTCTACCCCAGTCTTTTCCCTAATTGTACAATCTTCCCTTAAAATAGTTCTAAGATAGAGCTAAGTATAAATTTTGCATTATGTCACTTGCATTGAGGAATATTGATTGATAAAAACCCTTAACGCAATTTGATATATTTGCTTATTTATAATTTTTTTTTACTGTAAGTCCTTTGGGGAAGGGACTATGCTTGTTTGTGAGTCACAGTAAACATGCTACCCAATACAATGCTTGAGATGTAGCAAGTGTTCATCAAATACATGATGTCCCTAGGTGTAGTTTTTTCTTTGTTATTTTTTTCTGCTTGGAGGGCATGGAGCTTTTTAGATCTGTAAGTCAATATTTTTCATTAAAATCTGGGAAATAGCCTGGAAGGCGGAGTCAACACGGCACTATAGACAGAAGCACCATTCAGTCCCTTTGCAGCAAAGACCTAAGAAACTAAGTAAAACAGATACAAACATCAATCCTGGAACACTAACTACCAAATGAAGTAATAAAGAACTCGATCAAGCACTGAACGGAATAAGAAACTGACAGAGAAC
Organism: Loxodonta africana; assembly: GCF_030014295.1. Classification (NCBI taxonomy): domain Eukaryota; kingdom Metazoa; phylum Chordata; class Mammalia; order Proboscidea; family Elephantidae; genus Loxodonta; species Loxodonta africana. Next base: position 87,486,244 of record NC_087353.1, on the reverse strand, counting down.
AGAGAATGAGGAGAGCTACAGAGTGGAGGTCTCCTAACAGCTAACATGGCTGGATTTGCCATCTTGGACCACAGCCACCAAAGAACGCAACCAGGGAGTATGGAAGGCAACTTCACGGACCTCACCCCATCTGGAACAAGGGAGAATGAAGAAAACCAAAGACACAAGGCAAAGATTAGTTCAAAGGACTAGTGGACCACAACTACCGCAGCCTCTACCAGACTGAGTCCAGCACAACTAGATGGTGCCTGGCTACTACCACTAACTGCTGGGACAGGGATCACAATAGAGGGCCCTGGACAGAGCTGGAGATAAATGTAGAACAAAATTATAACTCACCAGAAAAAGACTAGACTTACTGGTCTGACAGAAATCCAGAGAGTATGGCCCTGGGACACCCTTATAGCTCCATAGTGAAGTCATTGCTGAGGTTCACCCTTCAGCCAAAGATTAAACCCCATTGCCGTTGAGTTGATTCTGACTCACAGTGACTCTATTGACAGAGTAGAAGTGTCCCGTAGGGTTTCCAAAGAGTGACTGGTGGGTTCAAACTGCTGACTTTTTAGTTAGCTGCTGAGCCTTTAACCACTATGCTACCAGGGCTCCAGGCCAAAGAATAGAAAAACACATAAAAGAAAATGAGACTAAATGGGCACACCAGCCTAGGGGCAAGGATGAGAACGCAAGAGGGGACAGGAAAGCTGGTAATGAGGAACTGAAGGTTGAGAAGGGGAGAGTGTTGATATGTCTTGGGGCTGACAACCAATGTCACAAATCTATATGTGTATTAATTGTTTAATGAAAAACTAGTTTGCCCTATAAACCTTCATCTAAAGTATAAAAATAAAATAAAATTGAACTTCCCCACTCCCTCCCTCCCCTCCCCCCCGCCCCAAAATCTGGGAAATAGTTATTGTGTCTTCTAACTATTTATGCCACATTTTCACTTGCTTCTCCTATTGGAATTTCAATTATATATGTATTAGGTAGTTTGAAACTGTCTCAGACATCCTTGAAGCTCCGATATTAAGTTCAAAACACTTGCTAAATTTCCTTTTGATTTCTTCTTTGATCCATGGATTATTTAGAAGTACATAATTTAGTTTCTGATATTTGAGATCCCCCCTAGGATCCTATTATTATCAATTTATAATTTTGTTCTACTGTGATATGGGAGCACACTTTGTATGACTTGAGTTCTTTTAAATTCCTTTGAGCATTGTATTATGGCCCACATATGGTCTATCTTGATAAATATTCTGTATATACTTTAAAGATGTTTACCCTGCTCTTGTAGAGTGGAGTATTCTATAAATGTCAATTATATCAAGCTGGTTAAAAGTGTTCCAGTATTTTCAAATATGTTTTCAGTCTTTCCTCTGTCTCCATACTTTTGAGACTCCAACTGTGGGTATATTAGGCTGCTAAAGTTGTCTTAAAGCTCACAGATGCACTTTTCATTATTTTTTAGACTTTTTTTCCTCTATGGTTTCATTTTGGACAGTTTCTATTGCTATGTCTTCTTCAGATTCATTACTCTTTTCTGTGTCAATGTCCAATCTGCTGAAAATCCCTCTAGCATATTTTTAATCTTAGATATTGTAGTTTTCAACTCTAGAAACTTGATCTCTGTGTGTGTTTTATCTTGCTTGCTTCTACTTAACATGGTTAATCTTTCTTCTGGCATTTTGAACATACAGAATAAAGTTATAAAAGTACCACCTTTTTACACAGATAGTGCACACATTCTATGTTTTTGCCACCCATGCCTTGGTTAATTTCATCACACACATGTACTCATCAATATTCTACTAAATACTCAAAGAAGGCCTGAAGATGTCTTGATTTCTCACTCTTGCAACTCTTCTGTCCACTACTATGCCCTGCAAACTATAGTTACTTTGGTCTCCTCTGACTTTCAGCTCCATCTCTTCAACTCATGGAACTGGATGGGCTCCACCTGGGTTCTTTGTCCCAGCATTGCATCCTGGAAACTCCCAAGGCAAAAAACTGAGGCAATTGCTGGTCTTACCTCATTTATTTCCCATATTTCAAGGATAACTGTTTTTTTTGTTTGTTTGTTTGATGTTCAATGTCTTTAAGTGTTGTTTCATATTTTTTCTTCAGTTTTCTAGTTGCTATGGGCAGAAGAGTAAATCATGACTGTGTTACTCCCTCCTTGTCAAAATCCTACAACTGTATTTTAAGCAATTAGAAAAATATACTTTGCTCATATTCAGAACATCTTCCCTCTTGTCCTAATTCTATTTTTACCAGACAACATGTTTTATTTATTTGGAATTCTTGGATATGTTAACTACTTTTTTGAGAGATATATCTCTTTTGTACTGTATAGAGTCGATTTTGCTTTGTGACCTGGATCTGAAAACCTTTTTAAGAACAGGTTTTAATCCATTTACATTTACTAACAGCACAGATATCTTTGTTCTGCATTCTGTCATGCCATATTCATATGTTTTTTGCTCTTATTTTTTAAGTCGTTCAATATATGTGCATTTTCTTTGCTTTTTTATACCTTGGGAATGTATTGAAACTTTATATTTTTGTCCTTAAAGTTTCTTTCATATTTACTTTTACGTGATACCCTTAATCCTCTCATTTTTAAGCAGCTTTTGCATTTTCCTATCATGAGCTTCCCTTATGTAGAACTCTCCACATTAAATCAATCAACTAGTTACGGTAATGACACCCTTCGAAAATATTTTTAGTCTGTTTACCACTACAACCTTAGTCAAAAGCACTATTGGCTTTTCCCTGGAATGGAGCAGTAACATCATAACTGGCCACAGTGCCTCTATCCTTGTCTTCTAATATAAATCCACCCTCATATATCACCTACTACAAGCTTTTAAAACATTTAAGTTATATCTTGCTAATCCCTTGCTTACAACCTTTCAAAGAATTCCCATCCTACTTTGAATAAAACTACTGGGCTCTGTATTTTTTCTTACATCTGCCTACATCTCTGCCATTATTTATTACCTCTCTTCTCATCGATGATTATGTTGCTGTTGTTGTTAGGTGCCATCAAGTTGGTTCCAATCATAGCAACACGATAGGGCAGAATAGAACTTCCCCGTACGGTTTCGAAGGAGCAGCTGGTAAATATGAACTGTTGACCTTTTGGTTAGCAGCTGAACTCTTAACCACTATGCCATCAGGGCTCCATTTTCGTGATGATTATTGGTTATTGATGATTTGGTTGATGACAAAAGTCTAGCTAAATTATATTGACTCCTTTTCAGCTCCTCAGTGGATCGTGAATTGTCTCAACTCATGGGTTTTGTACACTCTTTTGCCTTTATCTGGACCTCTTTTCAGCTTCTATTACCTGGATAACCCTTGCCTCAATATAGAGAGCTTAGGTGTCACTTCTCTAAAGAGGATTTCCCTTATGACACAGGCGAATACAGTAATATCTCTGTTTGCTATAACATAATAAATTCTTCCTTACCATTTACATTTTTGTAGAGAGCATCCTTTCCCTATTCACACTTTCCCTTTAACATCCTCACAACCACACTTACTTTATAATACTGCTCCATTCCCAATCCATGTAATCTCTGCTATACCTTCACAACCCCTGCAAGAGAGAGGCACCCATCCCAGGCGTGTCCATCATTTTACTGAAGACTCTGGCACACAGTGAATGCTGCAAGGAGTGGCTACCAGCATAAAACCCTGTTAAACAGATTTCTTCCTTAGAGTTTTCTAATTTGGAGGTGGAGGGGTAATGAATTTCAAGCCAAAAGCATGTCATCACAACTTCATCTCTCATGTCTCCCCACCATAGAGAAATGCTTGAGAGAATGAGATCAACACATAGACTGAAGCCAAGAGGAGAGATGGAAAAAGAAAGCCCTGACATTATTTCAGTTATCGGATCTAGCCAATCTGAGTTCAGTTCTACTGCACTCTTTTCTGTGATTCCACAATCTTTCCTTAATATAGTATAAGTTTTGTTTTATGTAACTCTTTGAAGAGTAATGATTAATATAACTTACAGATAAAACAAATAAACAGATATGTCATATTGTGTTATTTGATATATCTGTTTGTTTGTTTTCTTTGTAAGTCCCTCAAGGGAGCGACTATATTTATTTGTTAATCACTGTACACCTATACCCAACACAGTGCTTGAGAACATAGCAGTGCTCATTAAATATTTGCAAATAAATGAATTAATTATATAAATATCAGAACTTCCTTAAAGAGAGAAATAGAGATTATATCTGGTGAGGAGAGCATCAGATGTAAGTATTTTACAATAGATTTTGAAAAACGCGATGAGATAATGATTAAACTCGAAGGATAATTCCCAATACAGAGCCAAGATAACCTCAGTGAAGTAAGACATTTTAGCAGCTGGCTTGTGATAGAGAAAAAAAAAAGTAGCTGAATATTTATTTATATTGGAGAGGAAAGGCAAGGTATGGGAACGAGATGAGAGTAAACAAGGAGATATAAGTACATGTCTTTGTCTTGTTTTACTTCTGTATCTGAAGTCTCTTGACATGTTACATTAGTGTACTCTATAAAAATGGAATATAACCAAAAGCTAAAGTGGGAAATTCTAGAAGTGACCTCATGCCTTTATCCCTTGACTCCTTTTCTATGACGTGGCACATGGGAAAAAGGTGAGAAATAAGGACTAGATATTTCTCAGACCTTGTTTTCTCAAAAGAGTGGGATGGAAAGGGCTCGGAGACATCTTTGTTCCAAGAGGAAAAACAAGTCAGGTTAATTGGTCCCTAGAGAGGATATTCCCATGTTATCTTCAGAGTCATTATTTCCAAAATGTTTCAATCCCTTGACTTCTATAAACAAACTCCAATAAAGCCTTTAGGGAATGCACATTTCAAACCATACAGCATAGTTTAATTGTTATCTGACATAATGGCCTCCAGAAGAAATCCGGGATATGTCCTCCAGGATGGAATCCCTGATGCCATATATTTAGTGTTTTCAGTTTGCCTCACCTGACATCATAGGTCCTCTGGGCTACAAAAAAAAAAAAAAAAAACTACAGGGATGCTTCAATTATCATAAATGGTGTTCCTCATCTGTCATGATTGGCTCATGTCAGACAAAGTTCGTCTTGATTCCAGCCGATGTGATTACTGATAAGGAAACATTTATACAATCGGGAAAAACTTATTCTAAAATCACCAGGGCTAGAGCCAAATTCACATTCTATTAGGTAGGCAAGGACGTATAAAGCTAAGAAGAAAGTGTCTAGAGTGATCCAAAACATCAGAAAATTCAAAACAGATTTTCCTTGGACTCTAGACACATTGATGATTCAGCTTGTATTCTATTTAGCTTCTTAATCAGGTAACATTAATGGAAACTCAGATTGCACACGTTCTTACTGCCATCTTAGGATAGGGAGGTGGCTCAGATATACGTTTAGAGGCAGGGGAAGCATAAGCATGATTCAAAAGCACAGCTAGCAGAGTTAAAGAAGTTCAGTCACTTAATGTGTCCAGATGTGTGCTGATGGAATTCAAAATCTGAGTACAGATTGCAAGGGCATTGCAGAATCACATTCATTGTTGCTCCTGTTGAAGCTCTGACACAAGGAAGGTTAGTGTAAATAATGATGGCTGAGTCCTGGACAATGTCTTCTATACCATTCCACTAGTAAATGGAGATTTCCAGGGTTAGAGAAGGAAGTCTGTGAACACCTCTGAAAAACCTTGTTTTGATGATCACTAGCCAATTGGAGGCAGTGTGGATCCATCCTGCCCACTGCATATCACTTCTCTACTTGTTCTGCCCACAAGTCTTTGAAGAGGAAGTTACAGGTAAAATAAAGTTGGGGTTTGATGTGTCCTGGAAACCTTTATTAGAAACTGTAGTATTGTCAGCTTATCTCCCCATTCCTTAAGTCAAAGGGTGGTATTTAGCCAGTCTCGGAGAAAAGCGGAGATTAAGGTAGAGCTACAAGTCATTACGGGAAATTATCAGGAAAGCTTCCCAAGGGAAGAAGAGAGACATGAGATAGATGATGAAACTTACATTATGGAGATGTACTGAGAAACATGGACACTAATAAGGAAAGAAGGAAGTATATGTATACTTAAGTAACAGTATCAATATCTTGAGTGGATTGGACTGATCAGGGAGAGCATGGGAAAAGTTGGGCTCTGGGCCCACAAAAATCTGAGTTTGAATTAAAAATGAGAAGTGACAGTCAAAAAGATGAGATCAAAGGCATTAGTAGTAGAGGAAGAGAGGTAATAGATGTGATCTCTTTCATACAAGTCAAATTATACTTTGGAAGTGCATTCAGTTGAGTTCTTTGCTTTAAAAAGTAATAGGTAGTCTGGAATGGATGTCTAGGGAGAGATGTTTAGGAAGAAAAACACAAAGAGGGATAGCATGTATATTTTGGGGAACAATATGGATTATTATTTCTCGAGTCATGCTCCACCATGGAGATCAAGCTCTCCTTCTGATTAGCATTTATTTGAGATTTGAATAAAGTCTGGCTGATGGAATGTTTTCAGCCTCAATTTGCCAGTCTCATCCATAATTTTAAGACTCTCAGGTCTACCGAGGGCATGCCTCTTGTTTGCTTTCATGTACATAATTATGGTGGTTTTGTTAGGTGTCAACTTGGTATCTGAACCTATCTCTTTAAACCATACTTAATCTCCAAATAAAGAGAATATCAAAGTTATCCTTCCATCTAACATAATACAACTCTCCCAAATAAAATTAAAAAACATGCTAATGTTTTCCCAAAAAGAGAATACAAACAAGAAAACACACACACACACACTAAACTTTTCCACATAAAATGATACAAAATCCTTTTTTTTAGGTCCCATTCATTTCTCTTTCTGATTCATACTTCTCTTTTTAGATCCCGTATCTTAAATGCTGAGATATGAAGTTAAGTATTTTTAATACATTTTTGTTAGATAAGGCAATGACAGAGGAGAAGAAAAAATGTTTGATTAGTACATGTACAAAATATTCACATCAAAATAAGGAAGAAATACTTTTCGCTATTACAGTTTTGGCTTTTGTAACCAGTCATGTGGTCATGGCTGGTGTTTATAACTACCTGCTTTCCCTACCCATTCATATTTCCTTTGCCCTCAGCAAGCATCTCAGCTGGTCACAGTTCCTTTTTTGGTGGGGTGACCCAAACCTGCATTCCTGAAGGGTGTGAGCTATTAGCATTACTGCCTGAATTGGGTAACATTAATGGAAATTGCAGGACCTGGTAGTACAAAGAGGCACCTTAGAGAATCTCCTGCGTTCCAGACATACATCTCTTTAGTACCTTTGTGTAGTTGCAACTCAATTTCCCCTTGAGAGTCAGGGTTAATCACCCCAGACTGTAGAGTAACCCATTTCATTGCCCTTTGATTCAGTGGCATGAGGATACCAAAGTGGCAAGTTGGCTGTCTCAAATTTTAGTACAATGGAGTCATTGTTGTGTCACTTTGTGGAAGCATTATCCCTTTAGAATTAAGTCCTCTAGACCAGCAGAGGAAACCCTGATGGTGTAGTAGTTAAGTACTACAGCTGCTACCCAAGAGGTTGGCAGTTCGAATCCGCCAGGCGCTCCTTGGAAACTCCATGTCGACTCAACAGCAGTGGGTTTGGTTTTTTGGTTAAACCAGCATAGCTTTAAAGTGCAGAGATGGAAAGCAAAAATTTTGCTAGCAGATAATGAGAGGATTCACTCCATTTCCATCTCTTGATTCCTGGACTCATGAATCCTGGCTATGGAACAAAGAGCACCATAAATTGGATACAGACTTAGAATATATACCACAACCTGAAGGACAATATCCGAACCCAGCATGGTGTTCCCATTAACTTGGTGCTGTAACTGAGTCTGCAAAAGGTCATTCTGTCATTTTATCAAGCCAGTTATTTCAGGTGGTGGAAAATTGTAAGACCAGTGAATTCCATGAACATGGGCTCATACATAAAAAAACATAGCCATTCTTTATTTGCTGTGAAATGAGTTCCTTGGTCCAAAGCAATCCCATATGGAACATCATTGGGTGACTAAGCCATTCTGTAAGCCCATGGATGGTAGTTTTGGCAGCAGCACTACAGACAAGGAAAGCACCACAGTACAACAAACTGACAGACAAGTGGTGGAGGAAGGCAAATCCATATCCAAACAAGTGTGTATTACAGTAAGAACAAAGCACTGTCCCTACCCTTACCAAAATGGTACAATATAATCAGTCTGCCACCAAGTAGCCCGCCGATTCTCCTGGAGGAATAGTTCCATACTGGGGACTCAGTGTTGTGGCACATTGGGCACTCCACAATGGCAGATTACCTGAATGAATGGAAGTCCATATTGCTGAGCCCATGCATTGCCTCCAACCAAGCTGTCATGGCTGCTTTCTCAGTTGAGTAATGGCAGGAGTAACTGAGAAAGGGGAGGAACTGACATCCACAAAATGAGAGATAGTGTGAATGTTTTGGAGGCAGCCAAAAAATTATCATTTGGATAGAATAAGCTATTCTGTGTATAATAGTAGTGGATGCTTTTTCTTTATTTTTATGGAAAAATATTTTATATAACCAAATGTTTTTGTTTGAAATTTCAGGATATAAAAAGACTATGAATCAGTAAGGAGAAGAATAAACATGTATCCTTTTCTGAGACAGGTTAAACATGTTTTTGATTCTATGCAGGGTAGTTGTATCATGTTAGACAGAAAGATGACTTTGTCATTGTCTTTAGAGATTCGGCATAGCTTGAGGAGATGTGTTTGGGTGCCCTGTTGACTGTTGTAGTTTTGTAACATGTATCAGCTTGGTTAGGATCAACTACATTTCCCAGAATTTCCTTTCTTGTTGTATGTTTTTGGTTACAGTGGGTCACAAAAACAAACAAAAACCAAACCCATTGCTGTCAAGTCAATTCTGCAGAATTCATAGTGACTCTACAGGACAGAGTAGAACTGCCCCACAGGGTTTCTAATGAGAGGCTCGTGGATTCCAAATGCCTACTTGCTGGTTAGCAGTCGAGCTCCTAACCACGAAGCCACCAGGGCTCCAGGAGAGATTATTGGGAGTTATGGAGAGCATAACAGAAGCAACCATTTGTAGTTTCCACAAATTGTTCCTGATTTGCTGACTCATCTAATTGACAAAAGCAGCAGCTACAGCTGCAACAGTGTTACCTTCCCCTGTAGCCTCCTTTAGCTTCTTTGATTTTTTTGGTGGGGGGGCTCCATTCTTTTTTTAATTTTACTGTGCTTTAAGTGAAAGTTTACAAATCAAGTCAGCCTCTCATACAAAAATTTATGTACACCTTGCTGTATACTCCTGGTTGTTCTCCCCCTAATGAGACAGCACACTCCTTCTCTCCACTCTCTATTTTCTTGTCCATTCGGCCAGCTTCTGACCCCTGTACTGTCTCATCTCCCCTCCAGACAGGAGATGCCAACATAGTCTCATGTGCCTACTTGATCCAAGAAGCTCACTCCTTACCAGTATCATTTTCTATCCCATAGTCCAGTACAACCCTTGTCTGAAGAGTTGGCTTTGGGAATGGTTTCTGTCTTGGGCTAACAGAAGGTCTGGGGGCCATAACCTCCGGGGTACTTCTAGTCTCAGTCAGACCATTAAGTCTGGTCTTTTTACGAGAATTTGAGGTTTGCATCTCACCGCTCTCCTGCTCCCTTAGGGGTTCTCTGTTGTGTTCCCTGTCAGGGCAGTCATCGGTTGTAGCCGGGTACCATCTAGTTCTGGTTTCAGGCTGATGTAGCCTCTGGTTTATGTGACCCTTTCAGTTTCTTGGGCTCATAGTTACCTTGTATCTTTGGTGTTCTTCACTGTCTTTTGCTCCAGATAGGTTGAGATCAATTGATGCATCTTAGATGGCTGCGTGCTAGCATTTAAGACCCCAGATGCCACTCTCCAAAGTGGGATGCAGAATGTTTTCCTAATAGATTTTATTATGCCTTTTGACCTAAATGTCCCCTGTAACCATGGTTCCCAAGCCCCTACCCCTGCTACACTGCTTCAAAGAGTTCAGTTTATTCAGGAAACCACTTTGTTTTGGTTTAGTCCAGTTGTGCTGACCTCTCTTGTATTGTGTGTTGTCTCTCCCTTCACCTAAAATAGTTCCTGTCTACTATCTAATTAGTGAATACCCCTCTCCCTCCCTCCCCCCCTCCCCACTCTCATAACCATCAAAGAATATTTTCTTCTGTGTTTAAACTATTTCTCAAGTTCTTATAATAGAGGTCTTATACAATATTTGTCCTTTTACAACTGACTAATTTCACTCAGAATAATGCCTTCCAGATTCCTCCATGTTATGAAATGTTTCAAAGATTCATTGTTGTTCTTTATTGATGCCTAATATTCCATTGTGTCAATATACCATAATTTATTTATCCATTCATCCGTTGATGGGCACCTTGGTTATTTCCATCTTTTTGCTATTGTAAACAGTGCTGCAATGAACATGGGTGTGCATACATCTGTTTGTGTAAAGGGTCTTATTTCTCTAGGATAGATTCCAATGAGTGGCATTGCTGGATCATATGGTAGTTCTATTTCTAGCTTTTTAAGGAAGTGCCAAATCGATTTCCAAAGTGGTTGTAACAATTTTTCTTTGCATTTTGGGCCAGGTGTGTGAATTTAGTTCCTTAAGAAGGTCCCCAGCTACTGCAAGATACCCACACCACCAATTTTGGAGGCAACAAGAACTGATATGGGTTTCAGTCTTACTTGTGATTTCCAGCCACTTTATATTTATTTTCCCTTCCTGGCTTCTTGGCCTGTGCCCTTCAATTCCCACATTAGACACAAAGGTAACAGCCTTACAGAAACTGCTAACCAGCTTCACAACTTTGGAAGGCCAAATTTCTGTAATAAAACAGATGTAAATGCATATACGTATGTATGTGTGTGTATATATATATACATTTCCTATGGATTAGACTTTTCTGACTAAACTCCAATAGACACAATAAGTTAAGAGAAGAGACTATTGTCTTGAAGTTTGGCCTTTAATAGAATCTAGGTGTTCTGGAATTTCAGAGTAACCATGTTTGCGAAGAGAGATTTTAAGTTCTCTCTCACTTTTAAAGGTGATTTCACTAATTAAAGCTATTAATAATTACAAATAGAAAAAAAAACTCTCCATGAGTTATTTCTTAGATGAAAAGATGTATAATGTCAGGTATGGTGAACCCCAGTGTTTCTGATATCACAGTCCATATTCATTTCCTATTTCCTTAGGGATTGAGAAAGGAGACATGTGGCAGGGGAATCATACCTCTCTGGAAGACTTCATCCTTGAAGGGCTCTTTGATGACTCACTCATTCACCTTTTTCTTTTCTCCTTGACCATGGTGGTTTTCCTCATTGCAGTGAGTGCCAACACCCTCACCATTCTCCTCATCTGTGCTGATCCTCGGCTTCATACACCAATGTACTTCCTACTCAGCCAGCTGTCCCTCATGGATCTGATGCATGTCTCCATTACCATCCCCAAGATGGCTACCAACTACCTATCTGGCAAGAAGTCCATCTCCTTTGTGGGCTGTGCAATCCAGCACTTTCTCTATTTATCTGTGGGTGGCGCTGAGTGTCTTCTCCTGGCTCTCATGTCTTATGACCGCTATGTTGCCATCTGTCATCCACTGCGTTATACTGTTCTCATGAACAGAAAGTTGGGAGTGATGATGGCTGTCATGTCATGGTTGGAAGCATCCATGAACTCCCTAATTCACACGGTAATTGTGATGCACTTGCCTTTCTGTGGGCCTCGAAAAATCCACCACTTCTACTGTGAGTTTCCAGCTGTTGTGAAGTTGGTATGTAGAGACATCACTGTTTACGAGACCACAGCGTACATCAGCACCACCCTAATTATTCTTTTTCCAATCTTTCTGGTTTCTACATCCTACGCCTTCATCCTCCACAGTATTATGCAGATGCATTCAGCTGGGAGCAAGAGAAATGTCTTTGCTTCTTGTAGTTCTCACCTCACTGTGGTTTCTCTCTGGTTTGGTGCCTGTATCTTCTCATATATGAGGCCCAGAGCCTATCGCACTCCATTGCAAGACAAAGTTGGGTCTGTGTTCTATAGCATCATTACTCCCACACTGAATCCTCTGATTTATACCCTCCGGAATAAGGATGTAGCTAAGGCCCTCAGGAAAGTGCTGGGGAGAGGCATTATCACCCAATGACTGTAACGATAGTTGCCTTGAATGTAGAGTGAAATGGGATAATACCCTTATTTTGATCTGAAAAAAATCTCTAAAATTCTGGACCGTTGGACAGATTCCTCAAGGTTTCAGGTTCCTGATGTTTTTTTGACTACTACAAACAAATAAAGTATAAGCAGTTCACTTGCTTAGAATCAGCTGGTTAACACAAAATTGCACTACACTACTTCGGTACAGGCATCCAGGCACCATAGAGTATGTTTCAGTGAGCATTTAGACAGACAAAACTTTAAAAATGCATTTAAAAGTCAACGTTCTTTTTATATTCTGGGGGAAAAAAAGTATGAAGATACAAGGACCCTTTTTCAATATTATTTTCACAAACAAAAACGTACATAAAAATGACAGCGCAAAGTATTTATGAAATGGAATGTGCTCTTTAGTAGAGAAAGTATGAGAACCAAAGGGTAGTTGCAGGCTGTTGAAAGGAAAGGTGGATGATATAAAAGTTATATTCATAGACACTTAGAGTTTCTTGAATCACAGTGTGTAAAAATTCAGAAGGGAAGAAAATAATACATGTTATAATTCTTGTCATATTGTTATATTTAACAAATATTTATTGAGTGTCCACTTTAGTTCAGGCAGTAAACTAGGTGTTTAGGATGTGTCAGGAAAGAAAAGACAATGACTTTTTTCCTTGTGAAACTTAACATTCTTTCAGTATATACAGACTCGTGTATCTCTTTGGCCTAGATGACAGCTGACATATCAGATAGGTATATTAATTTTTATTATTTCACAGGCTGAAAATACCCTTCTGTTTTATGTAGGCTTCTAGCCTTGTAACTTGGAATCAGAATGGCTTACAGTTCTGGATCTGCAAACACTTGCTAACAGTGTGAAAGGTACAAGTTACTTAACCTCTGAAGGCCTCAGTAATTGCATATGTTTGATAGAAAAAAATTGAGTCATATGATATTTGTGGATGTGCTAGTTGTGGATGTAAGTCCCAGGCTAGAGAAACAGGCTCTGAATGATATAAGCAGAAGAGAATTTCTGATAGAATAAATGGAAACTCTAAAGAACCTGATGTAGAGACTGTTACCCACGTATCCACCTATTACCAAATTGTGCCACTGAACTAGTCCAAAGAAAGGGAAATAGAAAAATTTATCCAACGTGCACAAGATGATTTGGGTTAGCAATATTCAGACAGGCTAATATTGTAATCCTAAGTGTCTGACGGTGTTGGGTGTTTTTAAGTGTCTGATATGCTGGGATCTCTTATGTATAGCCATCTTCTCCACTTGTGCAACAGATCCTAAGGATCTCCCTCCTGAATTAACCCTTCTGCATGATCAGTTTTCCCTTTTTATTCAATTAACACCAGCAGCCTGCAAACAAGCTTTAATATCTCTCGTTTTAACAAAGAAATTTTCCCTTGACCCTGTAAACCCTACAGTATTCACAGAAAAAATTCTTTGATCCAGTTTTCTTTGCTCTATATATCCACTTTTTCTACTCCCATTCTCTTGAACCCACTTCAATTGGCTTTTATTACTATCAGTATATTGAAACCCCCAGTGGAAAGTCACAAATAGCCTCCATGCTGACACACCAAATGACCAATTATTAGATCACCCAATAGCATTTGACACCATTGTTCATGCTTTCCTTCGTGAAACATTTTCTTCACTAAACTTCCTGAACAGTACACTCTTCCTTGTTGCTGTTAGTTGCCGTCCAGTGGGTTCCAACTCACAGCGACCCTATGTACAAAGAATGAAACACTGTTCATTCAGTCGTGCGCCATCTTCACAACCATTGTTATGCTTGAGCCTGTTGTTGCAGGCACTGTGCCAATCCATCTTGTTGATGTTCTTCCTCTTTTCATTGACCCTCTATTTTAGCAAGCATGATGTCCTTCTTCAAGGAATGATCCTTCCTGCTAACATGTCCAAAGCATGTGAAACAAAGTCTTACCATTTTTGCTTCTAAGGAGCATTCTGGTTGTACTTCCTCCAAGACAGGTTTGTTCGTTCTTCTGTTAGTTCATGGTATATTTAATATTCTTCGCCAACACCACCATTCAAAGGCATCAATTCTTCTTCCATCTTCCTTACTCACTGCCCAGCTTTCACATGCATGAGGCAATTGAAAACACCACAGCTTGGATCAGGCGCAACTTAGTCTTCAAGGTAACATCTTTGCTTTTGAACAATTTAAAGAGGCCCTTTGGTGCAGATTTGTCCAATGCAATGCGTGGTTTGATTTCTTGTCTGCTACTTCCATGGGTGTTGATTATGGAGACAAGTAAAATGAAATCCTTGACAACTTCAATCTTTTCTCTGTTCATCGTGGTGTTCCTTATTGGTGAGAATTTTTGTTTTCTTTATGTTGAGGTGTAATCCATACTGAAGGCTGTGGTCTTTGATCTTCATCAGTAAGTGCTTCAAGTCCTCTTCATATTCAGAAAGCAAGGTTGTGTTATCTTAGTTGCACAGGTTGTTAATCAGTCTTCCTCTAATCCTGACGCTGCATTCTTCATACAGTTCAGTTTCTCAGATTATTTGCTCAGCATACAGGTTGACTAAGTATGTTGAAAGGATACAACCCTGACGTACAACTTTTCTGACTTTAAACCATGCAGTATCCTTTTGTTCTGTTCAAACGACTGCCTCTTGGTCTATGTACAGATCACAATTAAGTCTTTTGGAATTCCCATTCTTAGCGGTGTTATCCATGATTTGTTATAATCTACACAGTCGAATGCCTTTGCATAGTCAACAAAACATAGGTAAACATCTTTTTAGTATTCTCTGCTTTCAGCCAGGATCCATCTGACATCAGCAATGATATCCATGATTCCGTGTGCCCTTGTGAATCCAGTTTGAATTTCTGGCAGTTTCCTGTCAATGTACTGCTGCATCCACTTTTGGATGATCTTCAGAAAAACTTTACATGCCTGTGATATTAATGATATTGTTCAATAATTTCTGCATTCTGTTGGATTACCTTTACTTGGAATAGGCATAAATATGGATCTCTACAGGTGGGTTGGCCAGGTGGCTGTCTTCCAAGTTTCTTGGCATAGACAAGTGAGCCTTTCCAGTGCTGCATCCATTTGTTGAAACATCTCAGTTGATATTCCGTCAATTCCTGGAGCCTTGTTTTTCACCAATGCCTTCTGTGTAGCTTGGACCTCTTCCTTCAGTACTATCAGTCCCTGGTCATATGCTACCTCCTGAAGTGGTTGAATGTTGACCAATTCTTTTTGGTGTGGTAGCTTTGTGTATTCCTTCTATCTTTGTTTTGGTGCTTCTTGCATCATTTAATATTTTCCCTGTAGAATCCTTGAATATTGTAACTCGAGGCTTGAATTTTTTCTTCAGTTCTTTCAGCCTGAGAAATGCTGATTGTGTTCTTCCCTTTTGTTTTTCTAATTCTAGGTCTTTGTACATGTCATTATAATACTTTGTCTTCTCAAGCCACACTTTGAAATCTTCTACTCTGCTCTTTTACTTCATCATTTTTCCTTTTGCTTTAGCTACTTGACATACAAGAGCAGGTTTCAGAGTCCCTTCTGACATCCATTTTGGTCTTTTCTTTATTTCCTGCCTTTTTAATGACCTCTTGCTTTCTTCATGTATGATGTCCTTGGTATCATTTCACAACTCTTCTGGTCTTCAGTCATTACTGTTCAATGTGTGAAATCTATTCTAGAGATGGTCTCTAAATTCAGGTAGGATATACTCAAGGTGGTACTTTGTCTCTCCTGGGTTTGTTCTAATTTTCTTCAGAGTCTACTTCAATTTGCATACAAATAATTGATGCTCTGTTCCACAGCTGGCCCCAGGCCTTGCTCTGACTGACGATATTGAGATTTTCCATTGGTTCTTTCCACAGATGTAGTCGACTTGACTCCTGTGTATTCCATCAGGCCAGGTCCACGTGTATAGTCACTTCTGATATCGTTGAAAAAAGGTACTTGCAAAGAAGAAGTCATTGGCCTTGCAAAATTCTATCATGCGATTTCTGGCATTGTTTCTATCACCAAGGTCATATTTTCCAACTACAAATCCTCCTTCTTTCTCCACCTTTCACATTCCAATCACTGATAATTATCAAAGCATCCTGATTGCATTTTTGATCAAATACAGACTGCAAATGTTGGTAAAAATCTTCAGTTTCTTCATCTTTGGCCTTAGTGGTTGGCGGGCCAAAGTGGTTGACTATTAGAATAATAGTCCTATTAACTGGCCTTCCTTGTAGGCTTATGGATATTATCCTATAACTAACTGCATTATAGTTCAGGATAGATCTTGAAATGTTATTTTTGATGATGAATGCAATGCCATTCCTCCTCAAGTTGTCATCCTCTGGCATAGTAGAGCATATGATTGTCTGATTCAAAATGGCCAGTACCAGACAATTTCAGTGCACTAATGCCTTTTTTTTAATGCCTAGGATATTGATGTTTATGTGTTCCATTTCATCTGTGATGATTTCTAATTTTACTAGATTCATACTTCATACATTCCACGTTCCAATTATGCACAGATGTTTGCAGCTGTTTCTTCTCATTTTGAGTAGTTCCACATCAGCAAATGTAGGTCCTGAAAGCTTGACCCCATCCATGTCATTAAGATCAACTCTACTTGAGGAGGTATCCCTTCTCCAGTCCTATTTTAATTGCCTTGCAACCTGAGGCACTCATCCTCTTGTTCGGTATCAGACATGTTCCACTGAATTCATATGGTTTTCTCTGGCTAATTCTTTTCAAAAGTAGACCACCAGGTGCTTCTTCCTAGTCTGTTTTAGTCTGGAAGTTCAGTTGGAACCTGTCTGCCATGGGTGACCCTGCTGGTATTTGAATGCCGGTGGCATAGCTTCCTGCATCACAGCAACACTCAAGTCCTCACAGTAAGACAAACTGACAGATGGTTATGGGTATACACTCTTTATTTAACCCCAAATTCTCTAGCCCTTCCTTTTCCATCTTCGTTTTGAGTTCCTTTGCTTAAATCTTCTTATCATCTTAACTCCCAAATGTTGGATTATCCCAGGTTTAGTTCTCTGACAGGCTCAAAAAACAAAATGAGACTAAATGGGCACACCAGTCTAAGGTCAGGGAGGAGAAGGTAAGAGGGGACAGGAAAGCTGGTAATGGAGAACCCAAGGTGGAGAAGGGGTTAGTGTTGACATGCCCTGGGCTTGGCAACCAATGTCACAAAAAGATATGTGTATTAATTGTTTAATGAGAAACTAATTTGCTCAGTAAACCTTCATCTGAAGTACAATAATAAAAAATAAAGAAATAAGATAAAATCAAACTTCCCCACTCCCCCCGTCAAAAAATCTGGGAAATAGACAGTTATTGTTTGTTCAAACTGTTTATGCCACATTTTTACTTGTTTCTTCTATTGGGACTTCAATTATATATATAAATATATGTTAAATATATACATATATATATTAGACAGCTTTGAAACTGTCTCACAGGTCCTTGAGGCTCCAGTATTAAGTACAAAATGCTTTCTAAATTTCCTTTTGATTTCTTCTTTGATCCATGGGTTATTTAGAAGTATAGAATTTAGTTTCCAAATATTTGAGATTCCCCCCACCCCAAGAATCTTATTATTGATTTATAGTTTAGTTCTACTGTGATATGAAAACATGCTTTTTATGGCCTGAATTCTTTTAAATTTATTTGAGAGCTGTATTATGGCCTAGATATCTATCTTGAAAAATGTTCTTTATATACTTTAAAGATGTTTATCCTGTCCTTCTTGAGTGGACTATTCTATAAATGTCAATTAGATCAAACTGGTTAAAAATGTTCTAGTATTTTCAAATATTTTTCAGTCTTTCTTCTGTCTTCATGCTTTTGAGACTCCAATTATGTGTATATTAGGCTGCTAAAGCTGTCTTAAAGCTCACAGATTCGCTCTTCATTATTTTTTAAGCTTTTTTTTTTTCCTCTCTGGTTTCATTTTGGGGAGTTTCTATTGCTATGTCTTTTTCACTTTCACTAGTCTTTTCTGTGGCAACATCCAATCTGCTACAAATCCCTCTAGTGTATTTTTAGTCTTAGATATTTTACTTTTCACCTCTAGAAACTTGATCTGTGTGTGAGTGTGTGTTTTATTTTTCTTGTCTCTACTTCACATGGCTAATCCTTCTTCTGGCATTGTGAACATATAGAATAAAGTTATAGTACCACATTTTTACACAAATAGAGTGTGCATTCTACTTTTTTTGCCCATGTCCTGTATCCACAAAGTATTTTCACTTGTGTGCTTATGAAAATACCTCGTTGGGGGAAGGATGCATGGTTGGCACAAAAAGGTAGAATGCATGCATTATTTGCATTAAAATACCATAAGTGTCCTTCTCTGCTAATTATGTCTAATCAGCATAATCAGTAACATACTTCTATTTAATCTATGGCATATCAGCTCTGGGTTGGTTTCAATCACACCTACTTTCCGCTTATTGACTACCTTGTTATATGACATTTCGCATTTATGACAATAGTAAAAAACTGACTATTTTGCACATTAACATGTACATCTGGCAGTAATTTAGCCAATGTGTGAAGCAAGAGCAATGCTACCTGTGGTGGTTAAAGTTAGGTGTCAACTTAGCTGGGCCATGATTCTCAGTGATTTGACAGTTACGTAATGATGTAATTTGACAGTTATGTAATGATGTAGTTATCTTCCATTTTGTGATCTGATGTGCTCTTCCTCCATTTTTGCATAATCCTGATTTTTGCATAACAACCTGGTGTTTGGAACCTAACCGTGTTGATAAGTGAGAGGTGGATGTAACCAGGGGCAAATTAACCAGTAAGCAAGGTACGGACATGGGCTTAGAGTAAGCAAGGTAGGCATGGGCTTAATTGTATTTACTTACTAATCTGTAGTGTGCAATTTCACACGGGTTTCAGCACATCAAAGATGTGGTGAGAAACAGGTGAACTTGTGCACTACAGGTTAGTATGTAAGCACAAGTAAGCCTGTGCATGCCTTGCTTATTGAGTAATCTGTCCCTGAGTGTAACTGATTTTCCTCCTCATTATGGTTAATGTTTTTCTCTTTCTTTGCATGCCAGGTAATCTCTTATTGGATGCCAGTCAATGTGAGTTTTATCTTATTGGGTGCTGGATATTTTCGTATTCCTATATAAACATTCTTGAGCTTTGCCCTGGTATGCAGCTAAGTTACTGGGAATGTTTGATCTTTTTGGATCTTGATTTTGGGATTTGTTAGGCAGAACCATAGCAGAGTTTAGTCAAGGGATATTTATTTCTCATTACTGAGGAGAGATCCTTCTGCATACTCCACCCATTATCCCATGAACTATGAGGTTTTCCAGTTTGACTGGAGGGAGGTACCTGTGTAAACTCCAGGTACTGTTCCCTCTAATTTTCTGTGGTGGTTCTTTTTCCCAGCCTTGGTTAATTTCATCACACACATGTACTGATCAATACTCTACTAAATACTCAAGGAAGGCCTGCAGATCTCTTGATTTCTCACTCTTGCAGCTCTTCTCTCGAGTACTATGCCCTGCAAGTTATAGGTACTTTGGTCTCCTCTGACTTGTAGCTCCATCTCCTCAACCCATGGAGCTGGCTGGGTTCCGCCTGGGTTCTCTGTCCCAGCATTGCATCCTGGAAATTCTCAAGGCAAGAAACTGAGGTAATTGCAGGGCTCACCTTGTTTGTTTCCCATCTTTCAAGGATCACTGTCTTTTTATTTGATATTCAATATCTTTAACTGTTGTTTCATATATTTTCTCCAGTTTCCTAGTTGTTACGGGCAGAAGAGTAAATCCTGTGTGTGTTACTCCCTCTTAGTCAAAACCCTACAACTAATTTTAAGCAATTAGAAAAACATTCTTTCCTCATATTCAAGCCATCATTTCCTCTTATTCTAATTCTATTTTTACCAGACAACACATTTTATCTAATTGAAATTCTTAGGTATGTTAACTACTTTTTTGGGAGATACATCTCTCTTATACTGATTTTTCCTTGTGACCTGGATTTGAAAATCTTTTTAAGAACAGGTTTCAATCTATTTACATTTATTAATAGCACAGGTATCTTTGTTCTGCATTCTGTCATGCTATATTCATACGTTTTTCACTCTTTGTTTTTTAATATATATATTTTTTCTTTGCTTTTTTTATACTTCTGAAATTTATTGAAACTATATTTGTGTCTTTAGTTCCCTTCATATTTACTTTTACATAATACCCTTAATCCTCTCATTTTTAAGCAGTTTTTGTATTTTCCTATCATGAGCTTCCCTTATATGCAACTCTCCACATTAAATCAATCAACAGGTTATGTTAATGACACCCTCCCAAGATATTTTTACTTTGTTCACCGCTACAACCTCAGCCTAAAGCACCATTGTCTTTTCCTTGGAATGGAGCAGTGGCCTCATAACTGGCCACAGTGCCTCTATCCTTGTCCTCTAGTATAATATAAATCCACCTTCATATATCACCTAGTATGAGTTTTTAATACACGAAAGTTGTATCTTGTTTTTCCTTTGCTTACAATCTTTCAAAGAATTCCCGTCCTACCTGGAATAAAACTACAAGGTTCTTCATTTTTTCTTACTTCTGCGTATATCTCGGCTATTGTTTCTTACCTCTCTCTCCTCATTGATGATTATGTTGTTGGTAGGTGCCATCGAGTCGATTCCAATTCCATGCACAACAGAACAAAACACTGCCCCGTCCTGTGCCATTCTCACAATTGATGCTGTGTTTGTGCCCATTGTTGCAGCCACTGTGTCAATTCATCTCATTGAAGGTCTTCCTCTTTTTCACTGACCCACTACTTTGCCAAGTATGATGTCCTTCTCCAGTGACTGATCCCTTCTGATAACATGTCCAAATACGTGACAAGTAGTCTTGCCATCCTTGCTTCTAAGGAGCATTCTGGTTGTACTTCTTCCAAGACAGATTTGAGCTAAATGATATTGAAATATGGGAGATATAGTTATATTGAGATATTTGAGGAAATTATAGCTAAATTGTATTGACACCTTCTCAGCTCCTCAGTGCAATGTGAATTGTCTCAACTCATTGATTTTTTTTATGTGCTTTTGCCTTTATCTGGACCTCTCTTCACCTTTTATTACCTGGATAACTCTTACCCCAATTTAGAGGTCTTACCTTTGGTGTCACTTCTTTAAAGAGGTGTTATGGATTGAGTTGTGTCCCCCTCCCCCACCAGAAATGTGTCAACTTGGCTAATCCGTGATTCCCAATATTGTGTGATTATCCACCATTTTGTCATCTGATGTGATTTTTGTAAGTGTTATAAATCCTAACTCTATGATGTTAGTGAGGTGGGATTAGTGAAAGTTATATTAGTGAGGCAGGACTCAATCTACAAGATTAGGTTGTGTCTTAACTCGATCTCTTTGGGGATATAAAACAAAGAAGCAAGCAAAGAGACTTGGGGACCTCATACCACCAAGAAACAAGAGCCAGGAGAATAGTGTGTCCTTTGCACCTGGGGTCTCTAAGTTGAGAAGCTCCTTGACCAGGGAAGATTGATGACAAAGACTTTCCCCCAGAGCCGAAACAGAGAGAAAGCTTTCCCCTGGAGCTGGCACCCTGAATTTAGACTTCTAGCCTCCTAGACTGTGCAAGAATACAATTCTCTTTGTTAAAGCCATCTACTTACTGTATTTCTGTTATAGCAGCACTAGATAAACAAGACAAGAGGATTTCCCTTATTACCCAGCCTAATACAGTAATATCTGTTCTACTCTAACATAATAAATTCTTCTTTATTTTTTAAATTTTTATAGAGAACATGTATTATTTTGACTTTTCTGCATCTTTCCCTCTTCACATTTTCCCTATAACATCTTCACAGCCACATTTGCTTTATAATACTACTCCATTCTGAATCCATGTAATTTCCACTCTGCTTTCACAATCTCTGCAAGAGATTGGCACATATCCCAAGCAAGTCCATCATTTTACTGCAGACTCTGGCATACAGTGAATGCTCCAAGGATTCGCAACCAGCCTAAAACCCTGTTAAACAGATTTCTTCCTTAGAGTTTTCTAATTTGGAGGTGGAGGGGTAATGAATTTCAAGCCATAACCATGTCATCAGAGCTTTCAGCTGTCATGTTTCTCCACCATAGAGCAATGCCATAGACTGAAGCCAAGAGGAGAGATGGAAAAAGAAAGCCCTGACATTATTCCAGTTACTAGATCTAACTGATCTGAGACCACTTCTACCCCTCTTTTCTGTGATTCCACAATCTTTTCTTAATATAGTATAAGTTTTGTTTTATGTAACTCACATTGAAGAGTATTGATTAATACAAACCCTTAACACAATTTGATATAGCTATTTATTTGCTTTATCTGTAAGTCCTTTAAGAGGGAGACTATGTTTGTTTGTTAATCACTGTACACCTACAACCCAATACAGTGCTTGCAAACATAGCAGATGTGCATTAAATATTTGTAAATAAATGAATTAAGTAATTATATAAATGTCAGAACTTACTTAAAGACAGAAATATTTGGTGAGGAGAGCATCAGGTATAAGTATTATATGATAAAAAAATTATATGATAGGTTTTGAAAAAAGTGATGAGACAATGACTCAACTATAATTCCAAATATAGAACCAAGATAATCTCAGTGAAGGAAGACATTTAACAGCTTGCTTGAGACAGAGAAACAAAAAGTAGCTCAACATATATTTATAATGGAGAGGAAAGGCAGGGTATGGGAATGAGATGAAAGTAAACAAGATATAAGTATATGTCCTTTTCTTCTTTTACGTCTGTATCTGAAATCTCTTGGCATGTTCATTAGTGTAGTCTATAAAATTGGAATATAACCAAAAGCTAAAGTGGGAAATCCTAGTGGTGACCTCAAGCTTTTATCCCTTGACTCCTTTTCTATGATATGGCACATAGGAAAAAGGTGGGAAACAGACACTAGACATTTCTCAGACCCTGTCTTCTCAAAATGGCTGGATGGAAAGAGCATGGAGACATCTTTATTCCAAGAGGAAAAACAATTCAGGTTAATCGGTTCTTGGAGAAAATATTCCCATGTTATCTTCAGAGTCACTCTTTCCAAAATATTTCATTCCCTTGATCCCTATAAGCAAACTCCAAGTAAACCCTTTGGGAATGCATATTCCAAACCATATTGCACAGTCTAGTTGTCATCTGACATAATGGCCTCCAGAAGAGATCCAAGATGTGTCCTCCGGGATGGAATCCCTGATGTTGTATATTTGACGTTTTCAGTTTGCCTCACCTGATGTCATAGGTCCTCTGGATTGAGGTTATGTTTCATTTCAAATAGATGGTGCTCATCTTCCCTTATGATTGTCTCATGTCAGGCAAAGTTTGTCCTGATTCCAGGCCATGTGATTACTGCTGAGGAAATATTTATGCGGTCAGGAAAAAAAGCTTATTCTAAAAGCACCAGGGCTAGAGCCAAATTCATATTCTATTAGCTAGGCAAGGATGTGTAAAGCTAAGAAGAAAGTGTCTTAAGTGATCCAAAACATCAGAAAATTCAAAACAGATTTTCTTTGGACTCTGGACACATTGATGATTCAGGTGGTATTACATTTAGCTTCTTAATCAAGTAACATTAGTGGAAATTCCCATTGCACAAGCTCTCACTGCCATCTTAGGATGGGGAGGTGGCTCAGATATGTGTTCAGAGCCAGAAGAAGCATATACATGATTCAAAAGCACAACTAGTAGAGTTAAAGAAGTTAATGTGTATCACTTAATGTGTCCCAATGTGTGCTGATGGAATTCAAAATCTGAGCACAGATTGCAAGGGCATTGCAGAATCACATTCATTTTTGCTCTTGGTAATGCTCTGACACAAGGATAATTGGAGTAAATAAGGATGGCTGGGTCCTGGACAATGTCTTCTATACTATTGCACCAATAAATGGAGATTTCCAGGGTTAGAGAAGGAATTCTGATGAGCATCTCTGAAAAGCCTTGTTTTGATGATCACTAGCCAACTGGAGTCAGCGTGGATCCATCCTGCCCTCTACATTTCACTTCTCTACTTGTCCTGCTCAAAAGTCTCTGAAGAGGAAGTTACAGGTAAAATAATGTTGGGGGTTGAGGTGTCCTGGAAAACTTTATTAGAAACAATGGCATGCTGTAATATTGTCAGCTTATCTTTCCATCCCTTAAGTCAGGGGGTGATACTTGGTCAGTCTACGAGGAAAGCCAAGATTAAGACAGAAAAAAAAGTCACTTATAGGTCACAAATCAGAATGGAAAACTATCAGGAAAGTTTCCTAAGGGAGGAAGAGAGACATGAGATGATGAAAAACTTATGGAGATTTACAGAGAAAGATGGACAATAATGAGGAAAGAAGAAAGCATATGGAGACTTAAATAAAAGTGTCAGTATCCTGACTGGATTGGAATGATCAGGGAGAGCATGGGGAAAGTTGGGCTGTTAGTCTACAAGAAGCTGAGTTTGAATTAAAAGTGTGAGGTGACAGTCAAAAAAATGAGATCCGAGGCATTAGTAGAAAGAGAGAGATAATAGATATGATGTCTTTCACACTGGTCAAATTATACTTTGGAAGTGCATTCAGTTCTGAGTTCTTTGCTTTAAAAAGTAGTAGGCAATCTGGAATGCATGAATGTCTAGGAAGAGATGTTTAGGAAGAAAAACACACAGAGAGGGACAGTGTGGTTGACTGTCAGGTCTACCCAGGGAATATCTCTTGTTTGCTTTCATGTACATAAGTATGGTAGTTGTGTTACGTCTCATCTTGGTACTTGTACATATCTTTTTAAACCATAGTCTCCAAATAAAGATAATAGCAAAGTTATCCTTCCATATAACATGATACAACTCTCACAAATAAAACCAAATACATGCTAACTTTTTCCCAGAAAGAGAATACAAACAAAAACTGCTAAACCTTTCCCTGGAAGATGATACAAAATCCCTTTTTTGTTCAGGTCACAGTCATTCCTCTATCTGATTCATACTTCTCCTTTTAGATCCTGTAACTTAAAAGCTGAGATACGAAGTTAATTATTTTTAATACACCTATCTTAGATAAGGGGACGGTAGAGGAGAAGAAAATTAAAATATTTGGTTAATACCTGTACAGAATATTCACATCAAAATAAGCAAGAAATAACTTAATAGCAATTACAGTTTTTGTTTTTGCAACTGGTCGAGTGGTCGTGGCTGGTGTTTACAGCTACCTACTTTCACTATCCATTCCATATTTCTTTTGCCCTTGGCAAGCATCTCAACTGGTCATGGTTCTTTCTCTGGTATGGTACCCAAACCTGCATTCCTAAAGAGTCTGAGCCATTAGCATTACTGCCTGAATTGGGTTATAGTTTTCCATTGACTTCAATCACAGGACATGGGAGTAAAAAAAGGCGCTTTAGAGAATCTCCTGCTTTCCAGACATACATCTCTTTATCCCCATTTTATAGTAGCAACTTAATTTCTCCTTGATTGTATTAATCATCCCAGCCAGTACAGTAACCCATTTCATTGCCCTTTGATTCAGTGGTATGAGGATACCAAAGTGGCGAGTTGGCTGTCTCAAATTTTAGTACAGTGGACTCACTGTTGTGTCACCAGGTGGAAGCATTATCCCTTTGGAATCAAGTCCTCTAAAGCAGCAGAGCTTAAAAGTGTGGAGATGGAAGCAAAAATTATGCTGGCAGATAATGAGAGGATTTACTGCATATACACCCCTTGATTCCTGGACTCAAGAATCCTGGTTATGGGAGAAACAGCAGCATAAGTTGGATACAGATTTAGAATGTACACCACATTCTGAAGGACAATATCTCAACTCTTCATGGTGTTGCCATCTAGTTGGTGCTGTAACTGGGTCTTCAAAAGGCCATTATATCGTTTTGTCAAGCCAGTTGTTTCACGCAGTGGGAAAAATTTTAAGACCAATGAATTCCATGAGCGTGACCTCATAGTCATACTTCATTTGCTGTGAAATGAGTTCCTTGGTCCAAAGCAATGCTGTATGGAACATCATTATGGTGAATAGACCATTCTGTAAGTCCGTAGATGGTAGTTTTGGCAGCAGCACTGCAGCCAAAGAAGGCACCACAACACAACAAACTGACAGACGTGTGGTGGAAGGAAGGCAAATCCATATCTAAATAAGTGTACATTACAGTAAGAACAAACACTGTCCTACCATTATCAAATGGTACAACGTAATCAATCTGCCACCAGGTAAGCAGGTGATTCTCCTGGGGAATAGTGCCATATTGGGGACTCAGCTTTGTGGCATATTGGGCATTCAGCAGTGGCTGTAGCCAGATTGCCTTGGTGAATAGCAGTCCACACTGCTGAGTCCATGCCTAGTCTCCATCCCTGCTGCCACGGCTGCTTTATCCAGGAGTTGATTTGGTAATGGCAGGAGTAACTGAGAAAGGGAAAGAGCTGACACCCACAGAATGAGGTACAGTGTGGATGTTTTGGAGGTATCAAAAGGCTACTATTTGGATAGGAGAAGTTATTCTGTGTGTAATAGTAGTGGGCACTTTGTTTTGATGTAAATATATCTTATGTAACCAAATGTTTTTGTATTAAATTACAAGATATAAAAAGAATATGAATCAGTAAGGCGAAGAATAAACATGTAATCTCTCCTGGGAAAGGTTAAACATGTTTTTGGTTGTATGCAGGATAGTTGTATCACATTGGGCAGAAAGATGACTTTGTCATTGTCTTTCTTTGGACATTAAGCATAGCTTGAGGAGATGTGTGTGGGTGCCAAGCTGACTGTTGTGCTATTGTAACGTGTATCAACTTGGTTAGGATCAACTACCTTTCCAAGAATTTCCTTTTTTATTGTATGTTTTTGGGTAAGATGGGTCACAAAACAAACAAAAACCAAACCTGTTGCTGTCGAGTTGATTCTGACTTATAGTGGCCTTATATAGGAGAGAGTAAAACCACCCCATAGGGTTTCCAAGGAGGTGCTGGTGGATTCAAACTGCCAACCTTTTGATTAGCAGCCAAATGCTTAACCACTGTGCCACTAGGGCCCCAAAAACTGTTGTCATCGAGTTGATTCCAACTCACAGCAACCCTGTAGGACAGAGAAGAACTGCCCTATAGAGTTTCTAAGGAGCAGCTGATGGATTCGAACTACCTACCTTTTGGTTAGCAGCCAAGCACCTAATCACTGCACCACCAGGCCTCCAGGAGAGATTGTTGGGAGCTCTATAGCATAAAGGAAGCAACCATTTGTAGTTTCCACACATTAATGTTGATTTGCTGACTCATTGACAAAAGCAGCAGCTGGACCTGCAAAACTGTGTTTACTTTCCCGTGTATCTTCCTTTAGCTTCTTTGACTTTTGGGCCAGTTTTTTTTTTTTTTTTGATGTGGGTATAGTTCCATAACAAGGGCCCTAGCTACTGCAGGATACCCACATCACCAATTCCAGAGGCAACAAGAACTGATACAGGCTTCAGTTTTGCTTGTAGGTTCCACCCTGCTATTGATACACTCCACTTCATATTCATCTTCCCTTCCTGACGGCTTGCTCTGTGGTCTTCAATTCCAGCATCAGACACAAAGGCAGCAGCCTTACAGAGAGTGCTAACCAGTTTCCACAACTTCAGAAGGCCAAATTCTTGTAATAAAACCCGTCTACACGCATATGTGTATGTATAAATAAAAAATCAAACCCATTGCCGTTGAGTCGATTCCGACTCATGGAGACTCTATACATGTATATGTGCATGTGTATAAAAAAAACCATTTCCATTGAGTCGATTCCAACTCATAGAGATCTATAGGACAGAGTAGAACTGCCCCATAGAGTTTCCAAGGAGCAGCTGGTGGATTTGAATCTCTGACCTTTTGCTTAGCCACCAAGCTCTTAGCCACTGTACCACCAGGGCTCCATATATATATGAATCTCCTAGTCATTCAACTTCTCTACTTAAACCCTGACAGATATAATAAGCTATGAGAAAAGACTATTTTCTTGACACGTGGCATTTAATAGAGTCTAGATATTCTGGATATTCTGGAATTTCAGAGTAACCATGTTTGTGAAGAGAGGTTTTAAGTTCTCTTTCTCATTTTTAAAGATCATTTCAATAATTAAAGCTACTGAATAATTACAAATTAAAAAAATTCTGCACAAATTATTTCTTAGATAAAAAGATGCATAATGTCATGTATGGTGAACCTCAGTATTTCCGATATGACAGTCCACATACATTTACTATTTCCTTAGGGATTGAGAAAGGAGAGATGTGGCCGGGGAACCATACCTCTCTGGAAGACTTCATCCTTGAAGGGCTCTTTGATGACTCACTCATTCACCTTTTTCTTTTCTCCTTGACCATGGTGGTTTTCCTCATTGCAGTGAGTGCCAACACCCTCACCATTCTCCTCATCTGTGCTGATCCTCAGCTTCATACACCGATGTACTTCCTACTCAGCCAGCTGTCCCTCATGGATCTGATGCATGTCTCCATTACCATCCCCAAGATGGCTACCAACTACTTACCTGGCAAGAAGTCCATCTTCTTTGTGGGCTGTGCAATCCAGCACTTTCTCTATTTATCTGTGGGTGGTGCTGAATGTCTTCTCCTGGCTCTCATGTCCTATGACTGCTATGTTGCCATCTGTCATCCACTGTGTTATACTGTTCTCATGAACAGAAAGTTGGGAGTGATGATGGCTGTCATGTCATGGTTGGAAGCATCCATAAATTCCTTAATTCACACGGTAATTGTGACGCACTTGCCCTTCTGTGGGCCTCGAAAAATCCACCACTTCTACTGTGAGTTTCCAGCTGTTGTGAAGTTGGTATGTGGAGATATCAGGGTTTATGAGACCACAGCGTACATCAGCACCACCCTAATTATTCTTTTTCCAATCTTTCTGGTTTCTACATCCTACGCCTTCATCCTTCATAGTGTTACTCAGATGCGTTCAGCTGGGAGCAAGAGAAATGCGTTTGTTACCTGTAGCTCTCACCTCACTGTGGTTTCCCTCTGGCTTGGTGCTTGTATCTTCTCATATATGAGGCCCAGAGCCCATCGCACTCCATTGCAAGACAAAGTTGGGTCTGTGTTCTATAGCATCATTACTCCTACACTGAATCCTCTGATTTATGCCCTTCGAAGTAAGGATGTTGCTAAGGCACTCAGGAAAGTGCTGAGGAGTGGTATTATCTCTCAGTCATTGTAACTGCGGTTACCCTGAATGTAGAGTGAAATGGGATAATACCCTTAAACTGATCTGAAAAAATCTCTAAGATTCCAGACCGCTGGACAGATCCTTCAAGGGTTTAGATTCCTGATGTTTTTTGACTACTATGTGTAGAGTATAAGCAGTATACTTGTTTAGAATTAAATGGTTAACACAAAATTCCGCTACTCTACATTGGCACAGGCATCCACGCACCATAGAGTATGTTTCAGTGAGCATTTAGAGAGTTAATTAAAAGCTTAAAAATCCCTTTAAAAGGTGATATGCTTTTGGTATTCTGGAAAAAAAGTATCAAGATACAAGGGCCCTTTCTCGAAATTCTTTACACCAATAAAAACATACATAAAAATGACATCAGAGATTATTTATGAAATTGGAATGTGCTGCTTAGCAGAGAAGAGCCCTGGTGGCATGGTGGTTAAGAGCTATGGCTGCTTAGTAAAAGGTCAGCCGTTCAAATCTACCAGCTGTTCCTTGTAAACTCTATGTGGCAGTTCTACTATGTCCTATAGGGTTGCTATGAGTAGGAATTGACTCAACGGCAATGGGCTTGTTTTTGTTTTTGGTTTGCTTAGTAGAGAAACCATGGAAAGTAAAGGGTAGTTGTAGGCTGTTTTGAAAGGAAGGGTGGATGATATAAAAGTTATATTCATGGCAGAGTTTCTTGAATCTCAGTGTGTAAAAATTCAGGAGGGAAGAAAATAATATGTGTTATAATTCTTGTGATATTTGTTGTATTTAACAACTATTTATTGAGTGTCCCTACTTTGGTCCTGGTGCTAAACTAGGTGTTTTGGATGTGTCAGGAAAGACAAGACAAGGACTTTTGTCCTTGTGAAACTTAGCAGTCTTTCAATATGTACATACTTGTGTCTGCTTCTCTTTGGCCTTCATAAACTTGACATATCAGACAGGGATGTTAATTTTTATTATTTCACAGGCTGAAAATATCCTTCTGTTTTATGCGTGTTTCTAGCCTTGTGACTTGGAATCAGAATGACATGGAGTCCTGAACCAGTAACACTTGCTAACAGTGTGAAAGATAGAAGTTACTTACCCTCTGAAGTCCTCAGTAATCTCATACTTTTAATGGAAAAAAATAGAGTTATATGATATTTGTGGGTGTGCTAATTGTGGATGTTAGTCTCAGGCTACAGAAATAGGATCTGAATGATATAAGCAAAAAAGAATTTCTGATAGAATCAATAGAAGCACTAAAGAACCTGATTTAGAGCCTATTACCCGTATTTCCACCTATTGACAAATTGTGTCACTGAACTAGTCCAAACAGAAGACAATAGAAAAAATTATCCAACGTGCACAAGATGATTTGGGTTAACAATATTCAGACAGGCTAATATTGTAATCCTAAGTGTCTGATATGCAGGGATCTCTTATGTATAGCCATTTTCTCTATTTGTGCAGCAGACCCAAAGGAACTTGCTCCTGAGATTATCCCTTCTCTCTCCAGCATCATCAATTTTCCCTCCTTTATTCAGTCAACTCCATCAGCCTACAAACATGCTTTAATATTGCTCATCTTAACAAAGAAACTTCCCCTTGACCCTTGTAAACCTTACAAATTTTCACAGGAAAAATTCTCTGAACCAGTTTTCTTTGCTCTATATTTCCACTTTTTCTACTCCCATTCTCTCTTGAGCCCACTTCAGTTGGCTTTTACTACTATCAATATATTGAAACCCCTAGTGGAAAGTCATGAATAGCCTCCACGTTAACACAACAAATGGCCAATTATTAGATCACTCAATAGCATTTGACACAGTTTATCGTGTTTTTCTTCTTGAAACACTTTCTTCACTAAACTTTCTGGGCAGTACACTCTTTATTTAACTCCAAATTCTCTGCCGCATCCTTTTCAGACTCCTTTGCTTTATCTTCTCATCATCTTAATTTCTAAATGTTGAACTACCCCAGGTTTAGTCCTCTGAACTCTTCCTATTTTCATTCATTGCCCAAGTAGTCTCATACAGTTTTGTTATTTTAAATTTATATTTCAAGTCCTACCTTTCCTCAGAACTCATAACCCTCATATTAAACTTCCAGCTCTACCTTTCCACATGATTGCCTAATAAACAAATCAAACCTTCATGTATAAAACCAAACCCTCCCCCAAACATACTTGCCCCTCACGTACTTCCCATCCCAGGAATGGTAAGAAATTAGACCCAGTTACTCGGGTCAAAAACTATGAGGTCACTGGCACCTTTTTCTCAAACATTCCACATCCTATTGGCTTTATTTTCAAAACATACTCCAAATATGAGTATGCATCACCACTTCCTCCATTATATCTTGCCGGAAATACTGCAATAGACTCCTAACTGCTGTCCCTCCTGCTTTTAGCCTCCATGGTGATCCCTTCAAAACATAGATTATTTCATTCTGTTACTGAAAACTCTTGAAAATCTCCTTATATCACACTTAGATAAAATCCAAGGTACATCTGTAAGTTTGAAAAGCCCTATATATGACCTGACCCCTGGACACATTTCCATTTCATCTCCTTCTACTCTAGCCCTTGCTCGCTGTATTCTAGTCATATAGCCCCCTTGACCAGAGACTTTCCACATATTATTCTCCCAGCCTTGGAAGGGCTAGATACTCTCTCATTTGCTTTGGATCACTTCTCAAATGTAACATGGCCAAAAAAATATTTCCCTGACTACCCTATTTAAAACAGCACTCTCTCTATTCTGTCTCCTTCTCTTGTTTAACTTTTTAATACCACTTTGTATTATATTGTCATTGTTCTGTTCTGTTATACTATGTTGTGTTTATTATCTGTTCTACTAGAGTGTATTAAAGTCCATGAGGGCAAGGGCTTTGCTTTGTTTACTGTTGCCTCGCTGATGCCAAGAAAAGAGCCTGGTACAATGTAAGTGCTCAATAAGTATTTGTTTCATGTATTAATAAATGAAAGTCACCTAGCTTGTCTCACTATCCCATGTAACATTGATGATATTTAATTCAGAGAGGGGAAGAGAAAATTTGGGAAGACATTGATTTCAGATAAAAAAAATTAATTCCGTACAAATACAGAACTTTCTTAAAGTCTGGTGGTTTAAGGAATGTTAAAGTAAAGGACAAGCTTCTGTATCTTGCTTCCTCTGTTAGTTAAACAAAATTCATGAAGCCCTAGGCTCATCTTCAGGAGAATAACACTGAAGGCACTTTAAGTGTAATAGCAAAGTCATGCTGCCTTTGACAAGTGAAGAGAAAGCTGTTTCTTCTTTTGAGAAACAGCTGTTGGCATTCTGTAAGATGCACTGCCCATATCACATCTTTGGGGTCATCTAGCCCACCTAGCCCTAGGGTTGCATGTGCCCTATAATGCTCCAACATAAGGTAGAATTTATTTTTACAGACTGGGCTGGAAGGTTTCTGAAGGCTTGAATATTTACTTTGCATAAACAGCTAGCTCACAATCCCAGTTAGAGAGAGATGGTGGTTTCCCTGTTACCTCTCTCTTTACACACAACTATAGCCTCGTAAAGAATGTTATATGACTATTTGAGAATGAAACAATTCGATCCAGGTTTATTCAAGTAATGCTGACATTTGCCAAAGTAAATAATGCAGCGTTATGGCTCTTCTCAATGGTAAGCCTAAAGTACAGTGGAATAGAAATTCATCTCTCTGGGAAAAATTCTGCGATGTGCCACTCATTATCTATAAAAGAGAAATGGCCTGAAGTAAATATCTGCAACAATTCATTTACCCAAAAGGTTGAAGACTTGGCATAAGTTTGAGGGATGGACAACAGAAAAGATTCAAGAAGTACGTGGACAGACCTCTCACAAGAGCCTTGTGTTGTTAGACACCTCATATTTGGCACTTCAGATCCACTTAGTTTCAACTCTTTTTATTGCCTTTCTCACTTGTTCCATCAAGCCACCTCTGTGACGGTCAGCTTTGTATGAGCTTTGACTAAGTTCACACAACTGCAACCCTACAGCACATTTTCCCAAGTGTATGTCAAAAGCCTCTCATCCCCTTCCCTGTTGACACTGAGGCATGAAATCCTATGAGAATTCTTCACCCCATTTGTACATAATTTGAAAGTATGGGAAAGTTAATCCCACATGAAGAAAACCTTTGTCTAATTCAAGACGAGAGCTGGCAGACAAAGTCTTCCCTCTTCTGACTGTTAGAGGATGCAATCATTACACTGCCTCTAAGTAGATAGTCCTGTAAGATTGTGTTGGATCTCCCTCCTTCTCTGATCCTCTTTCCTTCATTTTGCCTTGAATTACACTTCTTAATAATGTACTAGCACCTAAGAATTTTCCTTTCTTTAGCAGACTTGTTAATACCTCTTGTGCCTTACCATTGTAGTTAAGCAAGCCATATTTCTAAACACCTGAGGCTTTCTCTGTGGACTTGAGGCTGTTCTGCCAGAGCATGGCAGGCCAGAAGTGACAGAAAATTAATGATATCCAAGAGCAGAATTTAACCAATGACTGAAGGAGTTGATGAGTAAAATACCCTGGCTTCCTTTACCTTTCAGAGGGGTTAATTTTGAGGCACACGCTTTACATTGACTTCTAAATTCTCCAGCAGGATTAAACTCCCATTGCTCACAGTGATAACAAGCTAAATGATACACATTTTTTTGACTGCCTTCCCTTTCTGTTTCACTTTCTCACTCTACTACCTATGTGTTTTCCTGGAATAGCCTCTCAAATATGCTATTTTTACTTGAATCCTTGTCTCAAAATCAGCTTCTGGGGAGAATCCAAACTAAGAGAGTTTGCACTAGAAACAAGTCCTCAGGATGTTATTCTGGAATTGAGACACTCACCAGATAGTTGGTAACAAAGTCCTTATTACTAGTGATAAGTAGATAGTGATAACCCCTGGCATGCTGTGGTGTCATAATTATTAAGACTCTCTTTTGTGGTGAATAAGGATGGCATGTAAATGAAAGAGAATGCACTGGCTTATACAATGTCTTTAGCATATGACAGTTATGCAGGCAATAATGATTATAGGACTGTGAGATTATTGATTGTTGTTAATGGCTATCAGTGTGCTGAAGAAAGAAAATGACAGGCTCAGTTCAGTCAACTATCAAATCAGAGCAAGAGTGTGAAAGCTAAGAGGTGTCCATGGTGGTGTTTACAGAGATCTTCATCTTCTACAACTGGATGGTAAATCATGCTTATAATCAGGCTCGAGGTCTGATTTTGAGAGTAACAGAATTACAAAAACTCTTTAGTTTATATCTCTAGGTAGTCTCCTAAACTAAAGACAGGGCCTTGGTAGGAAAGGAGGGAAATGCTGAGACCTAGGATAGAGACTTCTGGTGGGTGTGCTTAAGAACCCTGAATATTCAGATACCCTAAAACCATCTGGGCTGTCAGATTTAAACATTTCTCCTTGCTAGTATATAGTGCGCCCCCCCTTCCCTGCAATGACGCAGAGTCCTCACCTGAAGCAGATACAACACAAGATGATGTTTTCTTCACAAAATCAGTCCCCGCTCCCCTTCTTGGTTCTAGACCAATAACTGGGGTCAAGACTCAGCAGGGTTGAGTGAGGAAGTACTGACAATGAATTGGAGAGAAAGGCATATTTACTAAAAGAGCTTTAGGGAGACTTCAGACTTTGTGAAGTAAAGAGGTTGGAAAATCCTCTCAAAAAACAACTATAAAATAAACAAAATAATTAAAAAAAAACCTACTTCAGGGCTCCAGAAATTGACCAAAATAAAACCAAAAAATTGAGAAGCATTTATTTATGAAAAACTGCTTCACTGAATAAGAACAATGGAAGACGACAGCCTTTGTGTCTGGGAATGCGCCTATCCAGTCAAATGGTCCTTCAAAAATTCATGCAAAATAAAGACAATCCCAGTAAACAAAGATTGAGAGAATTCAATGGTAGCAGAGCTGCGTTACAAGGAATATTAAAGGAAACTCTTCATGCTGAAAGAAAATAACACTTGATAGCCAGTTGAATCCACAGGAAGAAATGAAGAGCACTCAAAAGGGTAAATATGTGTGTAAGTATAAAAGACTATATAAATATATATTTTCTTTTTTCTTCTCTCAACTTTTGATAATACACAAGAATATATGAAGCAATAACTGTAACACTGTATTATGTGTTTATAACATCTATAGATATATATGTTAATATTAATACAAAGAAGGGGTGAGGAAATGGAGCTAGACTGGAAAAAAGTTACTATATTTTACTGGAATTAAGTCAGTAATGACCTGAAGCACATTGTGATAAAGTAAGATGCATATTGTAATTCTTAGAATAATCACTAATAAAATAATTTAAAATACAATTTAAAAAATAAGAAAGATGGCGGAATAGACAGATGCTTCCATGGAGCCCCCTTTACAGCAAAGACCAGAAAAAACAAGTGAAACGAGTATATTTGTGACAAGCTGGAAGCCCTGAGCATCAAAGGCAAGCTTAGACAACGAACTGAGGGGCAGGGGAAGGAAGAGACCGTTCAGAAGCGGAGAGGAGTTGCCGGACCTGAATCTCGGGGAGCCCTCAGGCACCATTCCCGGAGTGGCAGCAGCGGAGGCAGCAGCTGGCTAGTCCTAGCGTTTGGGCCGCAGTTTCCTCAGGGAGAAGCAGCCATCCACACAGCCCACTCACACCTCCGGAACCTGAGCAGAAGGACGCTCTCGGCAAAAGCTAAGTACCTGGGGATATTTTACCGCACCCCCCCACTCCCAACCCAGCTTCAGCGGCTGAATCCCTGGGCCTGAGATAGACCCTGGTGAGCACCTAGAGCCGTTCTCCTGGCCTTGGGGAAGGAAAACATTTCCAACTGGGGGGAAAAGATAATTTGCTAGCTCCATTAACTGGGGGAGCTCAGGACAGAAGCGGCTCCTGTCCGGGCATAAACCGTCCGTGGACCTTGAGCACCTTTCCCTTCTGCATGGACCTGTGTGGGCCTATTTCGGGAGAATGGGCCCTTGTTGGCAAACTCCAACCATTTCAGTGGTGCGGTAGAGAGGTGGGTGTTTGATGTTTGACATTGCTTTGCCTATTAAACAAGGTCTTCACCTACCCACAACAGGGACCTAAGGACTGGTGGCTCCACTTGGGTCACCCAGCCACCTGTGACAGGGGTCCAAAGATAACTGGTACCTCCCAGTCCTTACAACTGAAAACTTTGGGTGCCCATTGTCCCTCTGCAGAACCCACCCGTCAGCACGCTCTAGGGAACAGAGACGTATTTTCCTCAGAGACACTTGGGGGTCGGTTCTCTGCCACCTGCCTTGTTCAGAGCATGACCCCCTGCTGCAATCAGATACCGGTATATATGCCAATCATCCCTGCCCCTCTAAGACTACAGGACAGAGCCTGTACCACACACTTGATATCAGCAACCTGGAAACCTGAGCAGAATTCATACAAGAAAACTGAATGGACTCCTAGACTGATATACCTGATAACAGCTCTAGACAGCTGGTGACAGGACACCAGAACTCCAAAGGTGAAAATAATCAAGCTAGCTCACTCAAGCAACTCATAGGGGTATACCAAAACAAAACAAAGCAAGCAGCTACGACACAGTAAGCAAGCATAAACTAATACAATAACTTATAGATGGCTCAGAGACAACAGTCAATATCAAGTCACATAAAGAAACAGACCATGATCACCTCAACAGGCTCTCAAAACAAAGAACCCAGGGATCTTCTAGATGAAAGTGCATTCCTGGAATTACCAGATGCAGAATACAAAAGTTTAATATACAGAACCCTTCAAGACATCAGGAAGGAAATGAGGCAATATGCAGAGCAAGGCAAGGAACACACAGATAAAGCAACTGAAGAAATTAGAAAGATTATTCAGGAACATAATGAAAAGTTTAATAAGCTGGAAAAATCCATAGACAGACAGCAATCAGAAATTCAGAAGATTAACGATAAAATTACAGAATTAGATAACTCAATAGAAAGTCAGAGGAGCAGAATTGAGCAAGTAGAAGCTAGAATTTCTGAACTCGAAGATAAATCACTTAGCACTAATATATTTGAAGAAAAATCAGATAAAAGAATTAAAAAAAATGAAGAAACCTTAAGAATCATGTGGGACTCTATCAAGAGAAATAACCTACGAGTGATTGGAGTACCAGAACAGGGAGGGATAAGAGAAAATACAGAGAAAATTGTTTAAAATTTATTGGCAGAAAACTTCCCTGATATTGTGAAAGATGAGAAAATACCTATCCAAGATGCTCATCGAACTCCACATAAGGTAGATCTTAAAAGAAAGTCACCAAGACATATTATAATTAAGCTTGTCAAAACCAAAAATAAAGAGAGAATTATAAGAGCAGAGAGGGATAAATGAAAAGTCACCTACAAAGCAGAGCCAATAAGAATAAGCTCGGACTACTTGGCAGAAACCACACAGGCAAGAAGGCAATGGGATGACATATTTAAAAAATTGAAGGAAAAAAATTGCCTGCCAAGAATCATACATCCATCAAAACTGTCTCTTAAATATGAAGGTGAAATTAAGACACTTCCAGATAAACACAAGTTTAGGGAATTCATGAAAACCAAGCCAAAACTACAAGAAATACTAAAGGGAGCTCTTTGGTTAGGAAATCAATAATATCAGGTATTGACCCAAGACTAGAACACTGGGCAGAGCAACCAGAAGTCAACCCAGACAGGGAAATACAAAAAAACAAAGCAAGATCATAAAAAAAAAAAAAAAGCCCAAAACAGGGTAACAGCGATGTTATTATATAAAAGAACACAACATTAAAATAATAAAGAGGGACTAAGAAATGTAATCATACACCTTCCACATGGAGAGGAAGATACGGGGATACTTAGAAATAAAAGTTCGTTTTAAATTTAGAAAAATAGGGGTAAATAATAAGGTAACCACAAAGGAGACAAACTATCCTACTGATCAAAATAAAATACAAGGGAAAAATAGAGACTCAGCAGAAACAAAATCCACAGCAATGAATATGAGGAAAGGACAATATATAAAGAAAATCTACTCAGCACATAAAATCAAGCGGGAAAAAGAAACTGTCAAAACACAAAAGAAGACATCAAAATGATAGCACTAAATTCATACTTATCCATAATTACCCTGAATGTAAATGGACTAAATGCACCAATAAAGAGACAGAGAGTGGCAGAATGGATTGAAAAACAAGATCCGTCTATATGCTGCCTACAAGAGACACACCTTAGACTTAGAGACACAAACAAACTAAAACTCAAAGGATGGAAAAAATATATCAAGCAAACAACAATCAAAAAACAGCAGGAGTGGCAATATTAATTTCTGACAAAATAGACTTTAAAGTTAAATCCATCAGAAAGGATAAGGAAGGACACTATATAATGATTAAAGGGACAATACACCAAGAAGATATAACCATATTAAATACTTATGCACCCAATGACAGGGCTGCAAGATACATAAAACAAACTATCAGCATCGAAAAGTGAGATAGACAGTTAGTTCCACAATAATAGTAGGAGACTTCAACACACCACTTTCGGAGAAGGACCGGACATCCAGAAAGAAACTCAATAAAGACACGGAAGATCCAAATGCTACAATCAACTAACTTGACCGTGGAGACATATACAGAACACTCCACCCAACAGCAACCAAGTATACTTTCTTTTCTAGTGCACATGAAACATTCTCTAGAATAGACCACATTTTAGGTCATAAAGCAAGCCTTAGCAGAATCCAAAACACTGAAATATTACAAAGCATCTTCTCTGACCATAAGGCCATAAAAGTGGAAATCAATAACAGGAAAAGCAGGGAAAACAAATCAAAGACTTGGAAACTGAACAATACCCTGCTTAAAAAAGACTGGATTATAGAAGACATTAAGGATGGGATAAAGAAATTCAGAGAATCCAGTGAGAATGAAAACACTTCCTATCAGAACCTTTGGGACACAGCAAAAGCGGTGTTCAGAGGCCAATTTATATCAATAAATGCACACGTCCAAAAAGAAGAAAGGGCCAAAATCAAAGAATTATCCCTACAAATTGAACAAATAGAAAGGAGGAACAAAAGAAACCCACAGGCACCAGAAGAAAACAAATAATAAAAATGAGAGCTGAACTAAATGAAATAGAAAACAGAAAAACAATTGAAAGAATTAACAAGACCGAAAGCTGTTTTTTTAAAAAAATCAACAAAATTGATAAACCGGTGGCCAAGCTGACAAAAGAAAAACAGGAGAGGAAGCAAATAACCTGAATAAGAAATGAGATGGGTGATATTACAACAGACCCAACTGAAATTAAAAGAATCATATCAAATTACTATGAAAAACTATACTCAAACAAATTTGAAAACCTAGAAGAAATGGATGAATTCCTAGAAACACACTACCTACCTAAACTAACACAAACAGAGGTAGAACAACTAAATAGACCCATAACAAAAGAAGAGATTGAAAAGGTAATCAAAAAACTCCCAACAAAAAAAAGCCCTGGTCCGGATGGCTTCACTGCAGAGTTCTACCAAACTTTCAGAGAAGAGTTAACACCACTACTACTAAAGGTATTTCAGAGCATAGAGAAGGACAGAATACTACCAAACTCATTCTATGAAGCCACCATATCCCTGATACTAAAACCAGGTAAAGACACCACAAGAAAAGAAAATTATAGACCTATATCCCTCATGAATGTAGATGCAAAAATCCTCAACAAAATTCTAGCCAATAGAATTCAACAACATATCAAAAAAATAATTCACTATGGCCAAGTGGGATTCATACCAGGTATGCAGGGATGGTTGAACATTAGAAAAACAATTAATATAATCCACCACATAAATAAAACAAAAGACAAGAATCACATGATTTTATCAATTGATGCAGAAAAGGCATTTGACAAAGTTCAACACTCATTCATGATAAAAACTCTCAGCAAAATAGGAATAGAAGGAAAATTCCTCAACATAATAAAGGGCTTTTCTACAAAGCCAACAACCAATATCATCAGAAATGGAGAGATTCTGAAAACATTCCCTCTGAGATCAGGTACCAGACAAGGATGCCCTTTATCACCACTCTTATTCAACATTGTGCTGGAAGTCCTAGCCAGAGCAATTCGGCTAGATAAAGAAATAAAGGGCATCCAGATTGGCAAGGAAGAAGTCAAAGTATCTCTATTTGCAGATGACATG
Source organism: Loxodonta africana (assembly GCF_030014295.1). Classification (NCBI taxonomy): domain Eukaryota; kingdom Metazoa; phylum Chordata; class Mammalia; order Proboscidea; family Elephantidae; genus Loxodonta; species Loxodonta africana. Next base: position 87,445,571 of record NC_087353.1, on the reverse strand, counting down.
ATCTTATACACAGAAAACCCTAAGGAATCCTCCAGAAAACTACTGAAACTAATAGAAGAGTTCAGCAGAGTATCGGGATACAAGATAAACATGCAAAAAGCGGTTGGATTCCTCTACATCAACAAAAAGAACATTGAAGAGGAAATCACTAAATCAATGCCATTTACAGTAGCCCCCAAGAAGATAAAATACTTAGGAATAAATCTTACCAGAGATATAAAAGACTTATACAAAGAAAACTACAGTACACTTCTGCAAGAAACCAAAAGAGACTTACATAAGTGGAAGAACATACCCTGCTCCTGGATAGGAAGACTTAACATTATAAAAATGTCTATTCTACCAAAAGCGATCCATACATTTAATGCAATTCTGATCCAAATCCTGACATTCTTTAATGAGATGGAGAAACAAATCACCAATTTCATATGGAAGGGAAAGAGGCCCCAGATAAATAAGGCATTACTGAAAAAGAAGAACAAAGTGGGAGGCCTTACTTTACCTGATTTTAGAACCTATTATACTGCCACAGTAGTCAAAACAGCCTGGTACTGGTACAACAACAGATACATGGACCAACTGAACAGAATTGAGAATCCAGACATAAATCCAACCACATATGAGCAGCTGATATTTGACAAAGGCCCCAAAACAGTTAAATAGGGAAAAGACAGTCTTTTTAACAAATGGTGCTGGCATAACTGGATATCCATCTGCAAAAAAATGAAACAAGCCCATACCTCACTCCATGCACAAAAACTAACTCAAAATGGACCAAAGATCTAAATATAAAATCTAAAACAATAAAGATCATGGAAGAAAAAATAGGGACAACGTTAGGAGCCCTAATACATGGCATAAACAGCATACAAAACACTATTAAGAACGCAGAAGAAAAACTAGATAACTGGGAGCTCCTAAAAATCAAACACTTATGCTCATCCAAAGACTTCACCAAAAGAGTAAAAAGACTACCTACAGACTGGGAAAAAGTTTTTAGCTATGACATTTCTGATCAGTGCCTGATCTCTAAAATCTACATGATACCGCAAAAACTCAACTGCAAAAAGACAAATAACCCAATTACAAAATGGGCAAAAGATATGAATAGACACAGCACTAAAGAAGACATTCAGTTAGCTAACAGATATATGAGGAAATGTTCACGATCATTAGCCATTAGAGAAATGCAGATCAAAACTACAATGAGATTTCATCTCACTCCAACAAGGCTGGCATTAATCCAAAAAACACAAAATAATAAATGTTGGAGAGGCTGTGGAGAAATTGGAACACTTCTACACTGCTGGTGGGAATGTCAAATGGTACAACCACTTTGGAAATCGATTTGGTGCTTCCTTAAACAGCTAGAAGTAGAACTACCATAAGATCCAGCAATCCCACTCCTTGGAATATATCCTAGAGAAATAAGAGCCTTTACACGAACAGATATATGCACACCCATGTTTATTGCAGCACTGTTTACAACAGCAAAAACGTGGAAGCAACCAAGGTGACCATCAATAGATGAAAGGATAAATGAATTATGGTATATTCACACAATGGAATACTACACATTGATAAAGAACAGCGAGGAATCTGTGAAACATTTCATAACATGGAGGAACTTGGAAGGCATTATGCTGAGTGAAATTAGTCAGTTGCAAAAGGACAAATATTGTATAAGGCCACTATTATAAGAACTTGAGAAACAGTTTAAACTGAGAAGAAAACATTCTTTTGTGGTTACGAGAGGAGGGAGGGAGGGAGGGTGGAAGAGGGGCATTCACTAATTAGATAGTAGATAAGAACTACTTTAGGTGAAGGGAAAGACAGCACACAATACAGGGGAGGTCAACACAGTTGGACTAAACCAAAAGCAAAGAAGTTTCCTGAATAAACTGAATGCTTCGAAGGCCAGCGTAGCAGGGGCAGGGTCTGGGGACCATGGTTTCAGGGGACATCTAAGTCAATTGGCATAATAAAATCTATTAAGAAAACATTCTGCATCCCACTTTGAAGAGTAGCGTCTGGGGTCTTAAACGCTAGCAAGCAGCCATCTACGATGCCTTAATTGGTCTCAACCCACCCAGATCAAAGGAGAATGAAGAACACCAAGGACACAGGTAATTACGAGCCCAAGAGACAGAAAGGGCCACATGAACCAGAGATTACATCATCCTGAGACCAGAAGAACTAGACGGTGCCCGGCTACAGCTGATGACTCCCCTGACAGGGAACACAACAGAGAACCCCTGAGGGAGCAGAAGAGCAGTGGGATGCAGACCCCAAATTCTCATAAAAAGACCAGACTTAATGGTCTGACTGAGACTGGAAGGACCCCAGTGATCATGGCCCCCAGACCTTCTGTTGCCCCAGGACAGGAACCATTCCCAAAGCCAACTCTTCAGACATGGTTTGGACTGGACAATGGGTTGGAGAGGGATGCTGGTGAGGAGTGAGCTTCTTGGATCAGGTGGACACTTGAGACTATGTTGGCATCTCCTGCCTGGAGGGGAGATGAGAGGGTGGAGGGGGTTAGAAGCTGGTGAAATGGACACAAAAAGAGAGAGTGGAGGGAGAGAGTAATTGGGAGTGTGTAGCAAGGTGTATATGGGTTTTTGTGTGAGAGACTGACTTGATTTGTAAACTTTCACTTGAAGCATAATAAAAATTATTTAAAAAAATAAGAAGAGAAATGCAAATGATACACTGAAATTATTTAACACAAAGGAGAAACAAAGAAACAAAAAAGACTGAAAAAGACAAGAGACATAAACAAATAGCAAAATTGCATGTCTAAATCCAGTCATATAATTACATTAAATGTAATCAATTAAAAGGTATACTTTGTCAGACTTCATATAAAAGCAAGGTCTGACTGTATAATGTCTATAAGAAACACAATTTAAACTAGAAGGCACAAATAGATTGAAAGCAAAAGGGTGAAATAGACGTACCATGCAAATTAACCATAAGAGAGCTGGAGTGGCTTTATTAATATAAGTCAAAACAGGCTTAAGATATATTACTAGAGACCAAGAGGGACATTTCATAATGACAAAAGGGTAAACATTTCAGGAAGTTGTAATAATTATAAATGCATATGCTTCTAACAATAAAATGCCAAGATAACAAAGCAAAAATGAACAGAATTGAAAGGAGAAATAAACAATTCAACAGTTATAAAAATCCATTGCCATCAAATTGGTTCCAACTCATAGAGACTCTATAGGACAAAGTAGAACTGCCTCATAGGGTTTCCAAGGAGCAGCTGGTGGATTTGAACTGCCAACCTTCTGGTTAACAGCCAAAGGCTTAACCACTGCACCACCGGGGCTCCATAGTAGGATAATATAATGCCTGGTCTCAGTAACTAATAGAACAAAAGGAAAGTCAGTAAGGATATAGAAAACTGGAACAATACTTTCAACCAACTTGACCTAAGTGACATTTACAGGACTTCCACACTATAGCAGAATACACGCTCTTTTCAAGCACACACAGAACATTCTCCAGGATAGACATATACTAGACCATAAAACAAGTCTGAACAAATATAAATGGATTGAAATAATTTAAAGTATGTGCTCTGACCAACCAGAATTAAATATGAAATCAACAACATGGGGGAATTTTGGGAATCTCCAACATCTGGAAATAAAACAGCACACTTTTATATAGCTCATAGGTCAAAGATGAAATTAAATGGAAAATTATAAAATATTTTGATCTGAATGAAAACAAAACAAAAATCAAAATTTATGACACTCAGCTAAAGCAGATCTTAGAGGGAGATTTATAGCTTTAAATTTCTACATTGGAAAAGAAGAAAGGTATCATATCAATACTCTAAGCTTCTACCTTAAGAAACTAGAAAAAGAAGAGTAAATTACATTCAAAGCAAGTAGAAGAAAGGAAATAATGAAGACCAGAGTACGAATCAATGAAATAAAAACAGAAAAGCAAAGGAGAAAATCAAAACCAAAAGCTGGTTCTTTAAAAAGCAAAATTAAGAATGAAATAGGTAAACATTTCATGTTCATGGATCAGAAAACTTAATATTGTTAAGACGGCGCACCAGTAAAAAACCAGTTGCTGTTTGAGTCAATTCCAACTCATGGCAGATACTGCCCAAACTGATTTATAGATTCAACTTAATCCCTACCGAAATCCCAGCGGACTTCTTTGCAGAAATGGGCAAATTGATCCTAAAATTCATATGGAATTGCAAGGGACCCCAAATAGCCAAAACAATACATATACCCCCCAAAATACATATACATACTATATATATACAAAACATATATATATACACACAATACATATGCATATATGTACTTCACTGGTTTTGCTTCTCTAGAGAACTCAGCCTAAGATAGTTACCATATGACCTAGCAATTCCACTCCTAGATTTATTTTATATAGAAATAAAAACATATGTCTGCACAACTTGTACATGAATATTCATAACAACATTATTCATAATAGACAAAAAGTAGAAACTACCTCAAGTCCATCAACTGATAAATGGGTAAATATAATGTGGTATATCCAAATAATGAAATATTATTTGACAATAAAATGAAATGACGTACTAATACATGCTACAACATGGATGAATCTTTTTTCTTCATATATGAAGTCCTTGATGTCATTCCACAACTCATCTGGCCTTCGTTCTTTAGTGTTCAATGAGTCAAATCTATTCTTGAGATGGTCTCTAAATTCATGTAGGATATACTCAAGGTCATACTTCGGCTCTCCTGGACTTGTTTTAATTTCCTTCAGCTTCAATTCGAACTTGCATAGGAGCAATTGATGGTCTGTTCTGCATTTGGCCCCTGGCCTTGTTCTGACTGATGATATTGAGCTTCTCCATCAACTCTTTCCACAGATGTAGTTGATTTGATTCCTGTGTATTTCATCTGGTGAGGCCCATGTGCATAGTCGCAGTTTATGTTGTTGAAAAAAGGTATTTGCGATGAAGAAGCCATTGGTCTTGCAAAATTCTATCACATGATCTCTGGACTGGTTTCTATCACCAAGGTTGTATTTTCCAACTAGGAATCCTTTTTTGTTTCCAACTTTTGCATTCCAAAAACACCAATAATTAACATTGCATCTTGATGGCATATTTGGTCAATTTCAGACTGCAGAAGTTGGTAAAAATCTTCAATGTCTTCATTTTTGGCCTTGGGGGTTAGTGTGTAAATTTGAATAATAGTCATATTATTGGTCTTCCTTGTAAGCATATGGGTATTATCCTATCACTGACAGCATTGTACTTCAGGATAAATCTTGTATTATTCTCTTCTGACGATGAATGTAACACCATTCCTCTTCAGTTTGTCATTCCTGGCATAGTAGATCATATGATTGTCTGATTCAACATGAACAATACCAATCCATTTCAGCTCACTAATGCCTAGGATTTCAATCTTTATGTGTTCCATTTCATTTTTGATGAACTCCAATGAGAACTTGGGAAAGGAGAAGAAAGAATGGAAGGAAGGGAGATGATGATGGAAGCATGACAGAATGATGAACGAATATAGAAAATGAATGGAAAGAGTGGACAATATCTACAAAATTACATTATGACCTGGTATTGTTTACAGTAGCTGGTAGTGCATATTAACATTGTCCTTAATTCATCTCTGTCTTTTTTTAAATTATGCTTTAGGTGAAAGTTTACAGCTCAAGTTAATTTCTCATACAAAAATTTATACACATATTGTTATGTGACATTAGTTGCAATCCCTACAATGTGAGAGCCCACTCCTTCTTTCCACCCCAGGTTTCTCGTGTCCATTCAACTAGTTCCTTTCCCTTCCTGCCTTCTCATCCTTTCTCCGGGCAGGAGCCACCCATTTGGTCTCATGTATCTGATTGAACTAGGAAGCACACTCTTCACATGTATTATTTTATGTTTTATAGTCCAGTCTAATCTTTGTCTGAAGAGTGGGCTTCAGAAATGGGGTTCCTCCAGTCTCAGTCAGACCATTAAGCCTGGTTGTTACGTGAATTTGAGTTCTGCTCTGCACTTTTCTCCGACTCCATCAGGGACTCTCAGTTGTGTTGCCTGTCAGGGCTGTCGTTGATGGTAGTGGGCACCATCTAGTTCTTCTGGCCTCAGCCTGATGGAGTCTCTGGTTTATGGGCCCTTTTGTCTCTTGGGCTAATGTTTTCCTTGTGTCTTTGGTGTTCTTCATTCTCCTTTGCTCCAAGTGGGTCAGGACCAATTGATGCATTTTAGAAGGCCACTAGTAAGCTTTTAAGACCCCAGACATCACTCACCAAAGTGGGATTCAGAATATTTTCTAAATAAACTTTGTTATGCCAAATGACCTAGACGTTGTCCAAAACCATGGTTCCCAGGCCCCAGCCCAACATGGATGAATCTTGAAAACATTTTTGTCACGTGAAAGAAGCCAGTCACAAAATATCACATACAGTATGATTCCATTTACATGAAGTGTCTAGAATAGGCAAATTTATAGAGACAGAAAGTGATTAGGGAAACATGGCTGAGAGACGCAGGGTGCCTTTATGGGGGGTGACGAGAATATTCTCAAATTGATTTTGGGAATGGATGCAAAACTCTGTGATACAGAATTAATATACAAACATCTATTGTATTTACATACACTAAAAATGAACAATCCAAAGATGAAATTAAGAATGCAATTTCTTCCATAATAAAATAAAAATGAATAAAATATTTAGGAATTAGCAAAGTTTAACAAAAGAAGTCCAAGACTGGTACACCAAAAACTACAAACTATTGCTGAAAAAAATTACAGATCTAAATAAATGGAGGGATATTTCATGTTCATAGTTTGGAAGAGTCAATATTGTTAAAATGCCAGTTTTCTCCAAATTGATTTATAGATTCAATACAATCCTTGTCAAGATTCCAGCAGGAATTTTCTAAAAATTAACAATCTGATTGTAAAATTAATATGGCAATGCAAAGGACCTAGAACAAATTGACTTGGTCTTACATCACCAATTTCAAAACTTAATATAAATCTACAGTAATCAAGACTGTGTGGTGCTGGCATAGGATAGACAAATAGATCAATGTATAGAATAGAATAAAAACAAAAACAAAAACAAAAAACCCACTGCCATTGAGTCGATTCTGACTCATAGCAACCCTATAGGACAGGGTAGAACTGTCCCGTAGTTTTCAAGAAGTGCCTGGCGGATTTGAACTGCTGACCTCTTGGTTAACAGCCGTAGCACTTAACCATTACGCCACCAGGGTTTCCTAGAATAGAAATTACAAAATAAACTCTTCAATTATGTTCAATTGATTTTCAACAAAGTTGCCAAGGTTAGACCCTCACCCCATAGCACACAAAAAAATGAACTCAAAATGAATCATGGAAGTAAATGTAAGAGCTAAAATTATAAAAATCTAGAAGAAAACAAGGGAAAATTTTCATGACCTTGGATTAGGCAAAGATGGTTTAGATAAGATACCAAAAGCACAATTGATTAAAGGAAAATTTGATAAATATGTTTCCTCAAAATTTAAAACTTTTGCTATCCATAAGACACCATTAATAAAATGAAAAGACAAGACACAAATTGTGAATAGTTATTGTAAATTGTATATCTGATGAAGGACTTGCTCCAGAAAATATAAAGATCACTTAAAACTCAATAATAGGACAAATAACCCTATTTTTTAAATGGGCACATACTTTGAAAAGATATTTCACTAAAGAATATGTGCAAACAGCTAATAGACACATGGAAAATTACAATATCATTAGTCATTGTTTGTTGTTGTTTTCTAGTTGGATCCGACTCATGAGGACCTTATGTATAACAGAGGGAAATGTTGAATCTTCATGACTATTGATATGCTTGAGTCCACAGTTATGGTTCTTGTGCCAATCTATTTCACTGAGAATTTCCTTCGTTTTCACCCATCCTCTTTGTTACTAAACATGACATCTTTTTCTAGTGATTGGTCTTTCCTAATAATGTACCCAAAGTTGCGTTTCTTCTAAGACTGATTTGTTCAGGGAGGTAAAAAAAAAAAAAAAAGGAAAAAAAGAGAGAAATAGAGGAAATTTTGTAACTTTAAATGCTAACAATAGAAAAGAAGACATGCTTTCAAGCTAAGCATTAGAATTATGAAATTTAAAAAATAGCAGCAGCATACCATTCCTATTCAATATCATACTGTAAGTCCTAGCCAGAGCAATAAGGCAAGAAAAGGAAATAGAAGGTATCCAAATTGGAAAGGACGAGGTAAAACTATTCTTGCTAGCAGATGACATGATCTTATACATACAAAATCTCAAAGAATCTACCAAAAAGCTTTTAGAACTAATAGAGGAATTTGGCAAATGTGCAGGATACAAGGTCAACACACAAAAATCAGTTGGATTTCTACATACCAGCAATGAGAAATCTGAAAAGGAGGTTATGAAAACAACTTCAGTTATGATAGCATCTACGAGAATAAAACATCTAGGAATAAATTTACCAAGGGATGTGGAAGACTTAAACAATGAAAATTATAGAACGCTGCTGAAAAAGACTAAAGAAGACCTAAATAGATGGAAAGACATTTCGTGCTCATAGATTGGAAGGTTTAATATAGTCAAGATGTCTATATTACTGAAAGTGATCTACAGAATCAATGCAATCCCAGTCAAAATTCCAACAGCATTCTTTACAGAAATGGAAATTCTCAAGAAACAAGAGAAAGACAAGAGACCCCGAATAGCCTAAGCAATTTTGAAGAAGAACATAGTAGGAGGACACACATTTCCTGAGTTCAAAACATATTACACGGCTACAGTAATCAAAACAGCCTGGTACAGTAATCAAAACAGACACATAGACCAATGCAATAGAACTGAGACTCCAGAAATAAATCCAAACATCTATGGTCAGTTAATTTTTGACAAGGGATCCAAACCCGTTCAATGAGGAAAGAACAGTCTCTTCAACAAATGATGCTGGCAAAGCTGAATTTTCACATGAAGAAAAATTAAACAAGATCCTTATTTCATGCCATCCACAAAAAAATAGTTGAAAATGGATCAAGGACCTAAATGTTAAATCTAAAACCAGAAAGTTCTTGGAAAAAACTATAGGAGCAAAACTACGGGATCTAATTTTTTTGATGATAGATTATCAAACACAACAACAAATGCACAGCAATAGAAAACTAAATAACTGGGACCTCGTACAAGTTAAATACTTACATTCATCAAAAAAATAAAGAGAGAAACTATTCTGGAAAAAAACTTTGGAAACAATATAACCAATAAAGGTCTAATATTTAAATATATAGAAAACTTCCACAATTTAACAACAAAAAGACAAATAGCCCAGTCAAAAACTGGGCAAAGGACATGAACAGACATTTCACCAAAGAGGATATTCAAATGGCCAACCCACAAATGGCCAACAGACACATGAAAAGATGCTTTATGTCATTAACCATCAGAGAAACACACTATGAGATACCATTAAAACCACAATGAGATACCATTACACTATAAAAGGCCAGAAAACACACCAGATGGTGATGTTTCCATGATAAGGACCATAGAACACACCACTTGCCAAAACAAGAGTGCATTGGCGAAAGAAGCACTACTGTCACTAAGAAGTCCTGTGTAGTGCTCCTCTGCAGATCAGGGCTGAAAATAGGAGACGCTGTTAAAGAATCAGGCTCACTGATAGCAACTGGGAATGATGGAATCTTAAAACAATAGAGACCAGGTAATGGTGTGTAACTCTAAAATACAAGGTGGGCACAATTCTTGTAATGAATAGCAATGGTGGATGGCAGTCAGGAGGCGCTAATCTGTAGACATTTACAAATTGTTGATAGAACATAGTGTCCATAGGGGCAAAATATATAGGCAACCAACAAGGGTGTTGCTTTATTCGTACCATGAGACATATCCTGGAAAATGACAGAAGACTAATGCAAAGTCTACAAAACAATAGTGTTAATCAAAGCCACCATGCCAGCTGTGGTATCTATACTAGGTATAGCCTCAGAAACTTAGTGGGCAGTTATTGACTTGGTGAGTGCATTATTTTCCATCCCATCAAAGAAGAAGATCAGATATAGTTTTCAATATACACTCATAGTTTTACCCCAGGGCTAGGCCATCTCTCCTGTCCTCAGGCATAATATAATTCAGAGAGACCTAGACCATCTAGACTTTCTGCAGAACATCTCATAATCCACTATATTTATAAAATAATGCTAAAATCAAACTAGATGAGCATAAATATATGAAAAAGTTGTTACCATGATTAGTCATCAGGGAAATGCAAATTTAAACTACAATGAGATATAGCCATTCACCACCATCTTCCCATCCCCTCCAGAATGGCTAAAATGAAACATAGAGACAATACCAGATATTGATGAGTATGTGGAACAACTGAAACAACTGGAATTTTCATACACTGCTGCTGGAAGAGTAAATCAGTACAACAATCACTTTGGAAAATTCTTTATTAGTATCTACTGAAGCTGAATATGTGCTCCTGTACATGTCAACAGGAATGCTAACACTGGCCACCAAAATACACACATAAGAATGTTCATAATAGCACTATTTTTAACTGGGCAAACTGGAAATTACGCAAATGTTCACCAATATATGTACAGACACGATAGTACCCTATACAACAATCTGAACACACTATTGCATGCAACAACATGAATGCATCTCATCAAAAAAATTGTTGAGCAAGAGAAGTTAAACACATATTTATAAATTTCAAAAACAGATCAACTTTATTTGTACTGTTAGAAGTTAAAATAGTGGTTACACTTGTGGGTAGTGACTGGAAGTAACATGAGGAGAGCCTAGGGGGACAGGGACAGGTGATGTTTCGTTTCTCATTCAGGGTGCTGGTTATATGAATGTGTTCACTTTGAGAAAATTTATCCTGCTGTACCCTTATGATTTGTTCTTTGAGTGTATGTCATACTGAAATAAAAAGGATTTTTAAGGCCCATATTATTTCTTAAAATATTGCAATTGAACAGGGGAGGGTCAGATGATAATGAAAAGTGTGACACTTCCTCTGTCTTTGACAAAATAAAAGACAAATAGGTCGAACTTTATAACCTGGAGAGTTTAATGTCTAATTCAGTAGCTCACCAAGAAAACAGACGTGAGGTCTAGTTTATTAGGTCATAAAGAAAGTTTCACTTAATACCACAAAATAAAGAAGAAAACAAATCTCTTGTAATCTAATAATCACTCTCGCCAATAAGTCTTGGGTCAGAGAGGAAACAAAGACAATAATCGGAAAGTTTTAGCAAAGAAGCCAGAAAAGAAAAAGAGAGAGATGGTAGGTAGGTAAGCAAACAGATTGAGTGGACCCAAACTTTCCTTAGCCTTCGCCCTAGTAGAAGATCAACAGTTAGCAGCTATAGCCAGACTCGGGGATTTGAATACATATAAACCAAGTACAATGATAAAATGTATTTGAACTACATTTTGGAAAATTACGAAGAGAAAAGTTTATGGAGGAATCCCAAAAAGTCAAATATTGGGAGAGACACTAGACAAATAACTAGGAAAAAATTAAAACACAGAGAAATGCAGAAGACATCTCACAGCAATCTGAAAAAGTAGTATCATTCTTAAGTGTATTCCCATCTTTCCCATGAGCAAAAACAAAATGTTCCATCATCATTACATTAATAATTAGACACAGGACTAGCACAGCTTGATTAAAAGAAGGAAAAAAAAAAAAAAAAAAACCAGGAAGCCCAAGTCCGCGTTGTTCCTGAAACCATTAGTGGAACAGAACTTAATTAGAGAGAAAAGAACTCACAGTCTGTTTATTCCTTGCTCCTGTCCATGCATCCAGGCGCAGAAGGCTTGGACTATTCCTAGTACAATATATGAAATCATAGGTATCTTACACATTGAACCTATAATTACATGAGTTCTATTTCTGCTAGTGGGAGAGAGATACCTACAGCTTCTCTGTGGGCATATTAGCAATGATCATCTTCAGGTTGGATACAGATGTATGACTCTGTAGGAGAACATTTTTTGCATAGCCTCTCAGCACTGTTCTCTTGCCAAAAACTGTATTCCTGAGGAACACCACTTGTCCTACATTGCTAGTAACAGCCATGGCAAGAAGGAGCGGGTCAAGAATAATAGTGTTTTATTGAGATCCCCCATCTCACTTATAACCTGACCATGCAGGAAGAGAAGAGCTGTGGAGACAGTTCTAATGTGAAGTTTTAATGTGAGGTGTGTGGGAGGAGTGGAGAGGAGAAGGGAAGTAGAATTGAAGAAAATATCACTCTCTCCAACTCTGAACAGAAATAAGCCAATGGGAAGAGACAGAATAAATGAGAGGGCCAAAGGAACAGTGTATGCAAGCAACACAGGAGCAAACTAATTCAGAGTGCATTGATTTAACCACCTGAAACATCCGTAGACATCTTTCATCATAATCATTGAAAGTAAAATAAATAGATTTTTTTAAGAAGAAAAGAAAAGGTGCTTACTGGGGAAAATACACATCTTTACTAGGACAGTACTGAAATTCTTTCCAAAAAATTCCGAATCTTGATGAAATGAATAAAGTGAGAAAAAATCACCAATAATCATGTCCCCATCTGTGTATACACTGGACTTCATTTCTGAAAAGCAAGAAGGACTACCTAAACCACACACCTAGAGTGGAAAGTGCAGGTCCAGAAAAAAGGAAAATCAAAGAGATCGTCACAGAAACGTCTCCACAAATTACAGCCAAAACCCTAAGTCTGTGGTAAGAGGAGGAACAGGCAGAACTGGGAGGAACTTAGCAGCCTCGGCGCTTTGCTGACAAATAATATTAGATGCCTAACTTTCCCTCTCCTGAGGAAACATGTGGAATGTATGTCTTGGGCCCATACCTAAGGCCAGGAAAACATGAATGCACAAAGAAAGTATACATACAAGACATTTAGAGTTCTCAGAGGGCACCCTCAGTGCCCTTGCTGTGGTTAGACAGGCATCATCAAATCCCCCCGAGCCAGTTAAGACTTGGAGACCATCTCTATGCTACAGCAGCACATCTGAGGCTCTGGGCTTAAGTGAAAAACACCAGAAGAAAAAATATGTTTGTGTATCACCCACTTTACCCCTAGGCCTTACAATCTCATCAGAGTCCCTAGTGAGCACCCCCAAGGACCATCCTAGGCTGAAGCAAAGGATCCTCCCAATTGTATCAATAAGCCAAGTCCACGCAATGATTGGCAGATGTGGCTTCATAGGATTTGAGTATAGCATGACAAACCCCCCAAAAATCTGTTGCCATCGAGTCGATTCCAACTCATAGCGACCCAATAGAACAGAGTAGAACTGCCTCATAGGGTTTCAAAGAAGCGGCTAGTGTATTCAAACTGGCAATCTTTTGGTTAGCAGCCGAGCTCTTCACCACTGTGCCACCAGGGCTCCATAACATGACAGTCATAAAACTTTAGTGTTTGGTGATCATGAATAATAGTCTCTCCAAAGACCGTATAGAAGGATCCCTGTTAGGGTGATGCAGTCCTCACATGCTCAGGACCAACCACAGTCATGGATTGTACCCTATAAGTTTCCCCCAAAAGGCCCCTAACCTTCTATGTCCTTTAGAATCGCCCACAGGACCATGTAAACTTGCTTGAAAAAACGGCATTCAGGCTCATTCCAGCAAATAGCCATTCATGTTCTTCTTGTAATTTAAGAGGTAAAGGTCAAAGCAGAGAGGAAAATAAAATTGTGTTTCTGTTTTGTACTAAATGATTCTTGCACTGAAAGTCCCATGTCTTGGGAAATCCTCAGACCCAGACAAATGAGGAAGGTTGGTCTCCCTAGTACTTACTCAACTTCAAGGCTTTGACATTATTTTACTTCTTTATGCTTTTTAAGGAAACATAGCCTGCACTCTGAGGCAAAAGAGGCCTTGGAATTTTAAGATGATAATGATTATGATAATGACCAAAGCTGTGTGATAGCAATGAGTGGAGACCATGGCTAGATGGTAAGGATGATGGTTATTTGGTGAGGATGGAAGGCTGAAGGGAGATGAGGAGGAAGAAGAAGAGGAAAATAGATGTATAGAGAATGAAGAGGAAGAAGAATGGAAGAAAAGGAAGAGGAAGATGAGGAAACGGAAAAGGAGGTAGAGTGAAAATGATGAGCTGTCTTTTATTGAGCCCTTTCCATGTAATAAAACTGAATTTGCATACTTGTATCATTTAAATTCTACTACTAACTCCACAAATACATGTTATTTTTCTCCTTGCTATAGAATAATAAACTAAGCTTCAATGAGGTTAAATAACTTGTCCATTACAAAATATTTGATACAATATTAAAACTCCATTAAACTTGGCAGTTGTTGTGTCCCATTGAGTGGACTTGTAGTGACCCTATAAGGACAAAATAGAACTGCCCAATACGGTTTCCTAGGCTGTAATCTTTATTGGAGCAGATTGCCGGATCTTTTCTCTCATGGAGCAGCTGATTGGTTCGAGCCGCCAGCCTTTCAGTTAGCAACCAAGCTGTTTAACCATTGTGCCACCAGTGCTCCTTCCAATTTGGTAGAACCCCATTAATCCAGAAGCAGCTTGGTTCCTGTAGAAGAAAGAACATGTTTAACTTGGCAGTAACCCATTAAACCCGTTGCCGTTGAGTTGATTTCAACTCATAGCGACCCTATAGGACACAGTAGAACTGCCCCATAGGGTTTCCAAGAAGCAGCTGGTGGATTTGAACTGCCAACCTTTTGGTTAATAGCCATAGCTCTTAACCACTTTACCACCAGGGCTCCTAACTTGGCAGTAGAACCCCATTAAACATATTCTTTCTTCTGCAGGAACCAAGCTTTTTCTGGATTTAAAGCTGAGTCCTGGATATTCTGGCCTGAATATTACTGTTTAGTGTCATGGTCCTCATTTTCTTGGTAGCAGTAATTGGGTTCTGTAGGAAATTCCTCTCATTTAGCATCCTAAGGCAGAAGATATTAGCTTGAAGCCCCCCATCTCTTCACTACCGCCCAAAATATCCTGTGAGAAGGTAACACCTAAGTACCTCCTAAGTCCTGGTGTGCGAAACAAAGGGCTTACATGGCTACAGATTGACTAAGACTAAATAGCACATGCCACTCCTAGATGCCCAGGTTACCAGGCCCTCTTCTCTTGCTAAGGACCTTCTAAAAAGGCAAAGCCACATGCAAATAAAATGAGGAGTTATTAGGGATGAGGCTACATATGGTCTTGTGAACGCCATCTTGGAAGAGAAAGGGGTTGGGTGGCGTTGGAAATTGTTCATGGACAGCATGATTATGGAGATCAGATGGTGAAGACGTGACTGGTAAATAAACACTTAAGTAATCTTGTGTGCCCAAAGTTATCACACCCATGGCACCAGCCTGCCTTTTCTTTCACTGATGTGGTCATTACCAACAAAAATAAATCAACTGTTTTTGAAACAAAATTGTTTCCCTTGTCTTGCTTGTCATTATGCCTACATAGTGAAGTAGAGGGAGCACAGATGGGGAGTCATTAGTTTCTTTAATGAAACGGTAGAGATAAAAAACAAGTCTTAGTTTGTGGGGGTTGCTTTTTTCTTTAATGTCCTTTTCTGTCACAATAGAATTTGACTCCCTATGTTAATCACCTCAAATTTGGGGTAAATTTTAACTGAAATATCAAAGTCTGGAAAGCATGAATCTAAAATATAGGACCAGAAAGTGGCTAAATGTCATTGAGATGCATGACACTGGAATTGAGATGAAAGAAAAACAGTGATGCTAATTCATTAAAACGGCCATGAACATGAACTCTGAAGTTGAGATACGATAGAATAAACAAAATGAATTCCCCAGACCAAAGATAAAAAGTAAGAAATTGTGAAAATTTCCCCTGAAGACAAAAATAACAAATTAAATCACTGAAGGCAATAACTTTCCAATGGAAACCCTAAGGAGATGATATGTCTGGAGCCCAGGAGAATTGGGCATAGCAGGCACATTTCTTTCTAACAATGCCAGTTGGAGATTGCGCCCTAGAGCCCAGGAGTAGCCCTGCAGATAATTCAAGTGTGAGCCCCACACATCTCTCCTTGGCCAGAGAACTGGGCCACCTCACTGACACTGCCTTCCCCCTAAAGATTTATTTCTAATCTGGTTTTCATGGGGCACATGGTTGTGTCTCTGGCTCTAGCCCGCTTGTGAGCTTGCTGCCCCTCCTTAAGTGAGGAGGAGCAACTCAGGAGGAGTCAGGTTCCCTGATTGGGGATAACAGAAATCAGATCAACTGGACAGGTCAGTGATGATGTAGGGGCAGGAGGAGGCACTGCTTCCTAAACCCCCAAAATGTATTAGCCCAGAGATACGTTCTCTTCCTCACTTCTCAGACAAAGACAAGCAGAACCTGAGACCTGTAAGGAACCTTAAAAACATTCCAGTGATCTAACCCCATCATTTTACACACTTGCCAAAATCACACAGGATTAGATTCTTGAACAACTTCTCTTAACTCCTGTCCTCATTCTATACTGTGGAGCCTTATCTAGAAATTCCAAAAATTCTAACTCCTATCCAGCAATTCTCCTCTTCAAAGGCTTATTCTGGGTAGAGGCATCTGAAATGTGTGTGCTGGTGTTGTGAAAGACTGAGAAGCACAGTAGGTAATTGCCTACAATGGTGTAATTTTCACATGTTGGTGAATGTAAGCAACGTACCAGGGGAAAAAAGAAAACTAAACCTCAGACTTTTCCTGTTAAACCTTAGTGGTGTAGTAGCTAAGAGCTACAGTTGCTAACCAAAAGGTCAGCAGTTTGAACCTACCAGATGCTCCTTGGAAACCCTATGGGGCAGTTCTACTCTGTCCTACAGGGTCATTATGAGTCAGAATCGACTCGACGGCAATGGGTTTGGGGTTTTGTTTTGCTTTGTTTTGTTTTCTCCAAATTAACATTTTCTTGGAGTTTATACAAACATTCTGCAATAGATGTCATCTCTATGTACATGCTATGTTGTGTTCTGGCTTTAAAATCTGTCTCAGAGAAAATATCCAGAAATTGACATATTCTTTCATCTTTAATATCTGTATAGTATTCCATTGCATAGGTACATCATGGTTTGCAATACTACTCTCCTACTGATTTAGACATTTGGCTGTTGCAAATTTTTTAAATTTAGGAATAATGTTGCAACAAACATTTGAACAAGTTGCCTTCTTTTTCCATCTGATTTGTTTCCTTCTGTATGGTTCCAAATGTAAAAATCCTACATTTATATATATCTATGTAATCTCTATAAGCCTCTATAGGTTATATAATAGTATCTAACTATAAATTTGGGGGTAGAATTAAAAAGCTAATATTTAAAGATTTTAAATACAATTCCTGGTAATATAGTGTATATTTAATAATTTATTATTAATGATAACATATTGATCTACTTACTCAGAAAGCAGGGTCATCAGAATATATTTAAATCTTTCAACTAGAATCTATTTGTGCCTTACAAACACTCTTTTATTTTATCCATCATAGTTTTCTTTGAACAAATATTTCATTTTCCAAGTTAAATTAAAATCCAAACATTTGATTTCATCAGCAGTGGGAATGAAATTACCTTTTTCATGGCTTTTCTTGTTGTTAGTTATTGTTGGTGTATCAAAAAGCCATTCAACAACTTTTGTGTGGTATTATACCCTGGAACTTTGCTCAGCTAGTTTTATTCTTAGCAATCACTCTATTTCTTTTAATAGTTTAGTTATAAAATAGATCTTTCACAAAAAGTTTTGTTTTCATTTCTTTTTTCTTGTCAGATAGCCATCACTAGTATTTCTAATTGAAGATTAAATAAGGAATGATAACAAAGAACAACCATCTTGTTTTTTTTCTCCCCCGGGAAAAACGAAAGTCTTTTCCAATAACTATAATACTGATTTGTCTCCATATAGTCATCTCTATTGAGGGGCGTTTGTCATATTTTTTAATACACCCCTATGAGTTGGAATCGACTCGATGGCACTGGGTTTCTAATGTTCTCAGAGTTTTAATCTATAAGGCGATGAGAAATTCATCTAGCCACCTTATCAAGATCCAATTACATTATTTTAATATTTTGCTTGGGTAAATTAGGTTAATGGATTTACTTGAGTTTAAGAGTTAATCCTTTTAAAATGTTGTTCTTAGTTTGCAGATATTTTATTTAGGGCATTTGCATCTACGTCTATAAATGAAATCAGTCTAAAATATTGTTTTCATTGTCTTTGTGAAATTTAGGATTCAAATCATCCTTGTCTCAAAAAAATGGATTAAGTAAGAATAATAGTAATAATAATAATCAATACTTATTGGGTGTTTACTGTGTGCAATGCACAGTTCTAAGCATGTTATTTGTTTCGTTTTGTTTCTTTAAAATCTAATCCTCACAACAACCCCTTTAAGTAAATATTATTATTATACCATTTTACAGATTATTAATATACCATCTTTTTCTATAGTTTAAAATCATTTATTACTGAATAAAATATTTTCTCTTAGAAAGTTAGAAAATTGTCTTTAATGGAGTAATATACCTTTTTAGAAGCTGTTAACTTTATATTTCTTCCTATTAATATTATATTCATGTTTTCTAATTCTTTTTGCATTTTTGGAGGGGATATTTTATGTATTCGTAAGTAGCCATCCATTTTTATTTGATGATAAAATATATTAGCATACAATTTAAAATAATACTCACATGCTAATCATTTTTAGTAGCTATTAGATGCATTTTCCAAATCCTGGCTTAATTTTTATTTTCTTTCTCAATGATTAGCTCAATTTTCTATCAACTTTTTTTTCCAAGAACAGACTGTCAAGTTTCTATTTAACCTAATTATTTTTCCTGTTTTGTTTGTTTATGTATTTAGTTTTATTACTGATATTTTGCCAACACCTTTTATTGTTATTTGTTTCCCTTTCTAAATCCTTTAAGCACAGATAATCATGGCTCAATGGTTGAAGAAAATGAAACATGAGTTTTCCAAAGTCAAAAACATAAATTTTTCTCTGTTCCTTGGGTTTTCACAGGATAGGTCCAGTGTTCAAGGTGACACAAACCCCAGAGGTGTAGAGATCACCAGAGAGAGGTTCGGAACCTCTGTTGAAGCAAGAAAACAAGGCCAGTCCACGTACTGGCTGCCTAAGGATCAGGAAGAGAAATTAGACGTAAACGAATAGGGGTGCGGAGTCCAGGTATGTGTGGGTTAGTGCAGTGTTTCCTATAGTGCGGAGCCTGTACCTCTGTTGGAGAGATGACATGAAGTGGTTTACAGACAGAAGATAAATACATCAAATCGCCTGGTGAGAAAGTTACTCCCTTCTAAGTTCTCTTTCGAGCCTTCTGATTACCTCTCAGAGAAATACCCAGACTGGTGCTCATATTCCCTAATTCCTCTCTAATACTTTTTAACCAGAAAAAATAGGTGTCAGACTCAAAATATTTTGTAAGGAACGGCTTCTAGCCAAAATTCAGTACGAAAAATACTGCTTTCTTATTTATCATGGTACTATAAATTTGCTTTTTAAATAAGTGAATTTCAACTAACAAAATAAGTTAGTAAAAGTACTAAGTAAATATGATGAAGTTTGGGAGATATTAGGTTGATAATGGGCTAAGGAGGACTAGCTCTAAAGTCTTGCTCAATTTCACAGACAGTCAGAAAAGGGAACATTAGGAGGTTATTCATTTGTTCAACAACAACACCGTTCTATAGTTCAGGTACAGTTCTATTGGGAATATAATTATACATAAAAACAAAGTTCCTGTTGTCATGAGTTTATATTCTAGAGAGACAGAACCATAAATAAGTGCTAAGAATAAAAATGGCGCAGGACCAGACAGTGTTTCTGTCTGTTGTACATGGGGCCACTATGAGTTGAAACTGACTCTACGGCACCTAACAACAACAAGAAGAATAAAAATAAAGATAATAAGATAAGGGAAAGACAGAAACACAGGTGCTACTTTAGATAGGTGGTTTGGGGGAATGCTGAACAGAGAAGACATCTGAGCAGAAATTTGAATGAAGCGAAGGACTGAGGGAAGAGAATTTGAGGCAAAGTGGATAACAGGTTTAAAAGTACCTCAGGGTGGGAATATGCTTGATGTGTCAAGGAACAGTGAGGAGGCCATTGTGGCTGGCCTACTGAAAGTGAGGGGGAAGTAGAAGATGAGATTATGGAGAGAGCAGAGCTCTGGATCATGCATGGCTTTTAGGATTTGGCAAGGACTTTGGGTTTTATTGTGAGTGATATGGGAAACCACTGGAGAATTTTGAACACAGAAGTAACATGGTCTGACTTACACTTCTTAATGCTAATTTGTCTGCTATGTGGAAAAAGATTGCTGGGGATTTAGGGGTAAAGATGTAAAACAGGAAGCCCAGTTGTTTTAAGAGACTATTGCATAGCCTGGATGGAATAATGGTTGTTTGTGCCCTGGAGGTAGCGATGGATATAGAGAGAAGTGATCTGATTGTGGATATATTTCACAGGTAGAGCTGACAGGGTTTGCTAATATAGTGGATATGGATAATAAGAGAAAGAGGAGTTGGATGATGCCAAGGTTTTGGCTTGAGAAATTGGAAGCATGAGACAGGGATAACTGAGGAAGCAGTAGGTTTGAGAAGGGAAAGATCAATAATGCAGTTTTGGGCAAGTTAAATTTGAGGTGTCTATTAGCCATCCTGTAGCCCTGGTGGCACAGTTGTTAAGAACTTTGCTGCTAACCAAAAGGTCAGCTCCTTGGAAAAACTTTGCTGCTAACCAAAAGGTCGGAGTAGAACTTGAGAAAGTTTTACTCTGTCCTATATGGTCTCTATGAGTCGGAATGGACTCCAAGGCAATGAGTTTGGGGGATTAGGCACCTGATGAGCCCTGGTGGCACAGTGGTTAAAGTGCTTGGCTGCTAACTGAAAGGCCAGCAGTTTGAACCCACCAGCCGCTCCATGGGAAAAAGATGTGGCAATCTGCTTCCGTAAAGAATTACAGCCTTGAATCAATTGATCTCAACCCATCTGGAGCAAAGGATAATGAAGAACACCAAAGACATACGTTAAAGATGAGCCCCAGGGACAGAAAGGGCCACATAAAGCAGAGACTGCATCAGCCTGAGACCGGAAGAACTAGATGGTGCCCAGCTACCACCAATGACTGCCTTGACAGGGAACATAACAGAGAATCCCTGATGGAGCAGGAGAACAATGGGATGCAGATCTCAAATTCTCGTAAAAAGATGAGACTTAATGGTCTTACTGAGGCTAGAGGGACCCTGGAGGTCAGGGTCCCCGGGGCGTTTATTAGCCCAAGACTGGAACCATTCCCAAAGCCAACTCTTTAGACAGGGATTGGACTGGACTATAAGACAATGATACTGGTGAGGAGTGAGCTTCTTGGCTCAAGTAGACACATGAGACTATGTGAGCAACTCCTGTCCGGAGATGAGTTGAGAAAGTAGAGGGGGCACAGGAGCTGGTTGAATGGACACAGGGAATACAGGGTGGAGAGGAGGAACGTGCTGTATCATTAGGGGGAGAGCAGCTATGAGTACATAGCAAGGTGTGTATAACTTTTTGTGTGAGAGACTGACTTGATTTGTAAACTTTCACCTAAGCACAATAAATGAAAAAAAAAAAAAGAAAGTCAAAGCAGTGAAATTGAAAGAACACTGCTGTGAAATCAGACTAACCTGGAATCAAATCCTGGTGTTTTTGGAAGAAATTATTTAACCTCTCTCAGTTTACATATCTGTAAAATAAGAGAAATTGTGCCTACCTTATATAGGTTGTTGTGGGCATTAAATTAAACGACATACAGTACGTGTTCCTAGTCTAAGAGATGTTTCTTTCCTATGTGAAGATTTTACATTCGACTAGAAGTTCTTGGGAATGAGAACGATGTCGGTTATTGTTTTCTTGCTCTCACATTACCCAGTAAAGAGCTCTTTTAATTAGGATTAATCAGATGAAGATCTCAACCATGATAAATATGTTTCTTTTCATTTGTACTTTTCAGTAAATATATTTCTATCTTTTTAGGCTCCTGCACAAAGATTCATACCTTTGGATCACAAGAATACTTGAATCTTCTAAAAATTTGATGAGTGAAAATTAACTTAAACAGAGCCATTTATCTTCTATACTAAATAATTGCTCTCAGCACAATCCAGGAACTCTTCTGGGAGTTGCTGCATAGCTGAAACCTCTATCCCTACTGTACCCTGCCCACCTGTGCTGGGAAGTTATTTCACTCTCAGCGGACCTTACCTCAACCAAATAAAGCCATGGCCAAAGTCAGCCTCCCAAGACTGTTCTCCGCTTTCCACCCTTGCCCAGTTCCCAGGCAGGCCCAGAACCTCACTCCCATAGCTTTCCTGGACTGATGGCCCATCCCCAATCAGCATGCTAACCCCAGTTCTTTCCCTCTCTACTTCCTCTTTATAAATTCACATTCTCATAGGACCCAAGCCCTAACTAATTAGGTCTTGTGAAGCAGTAAAAAAATAAATTACAGTGTATCTAATGAAAGTTCAGCTGAACTCTCACTGAACTATTCCGAGTTCCAATTTAGTGGGGTCTCTATGTTGCCCTGCTGCTGTCTCTGTTACTTTGGGTAGTGTGGCACCAGTTATTTCTCTTTGTTATCTCCAGGGGGCAACTCTTACCCTTCCCAGGTCACTCTCCAGAAACAAGTCCCTTCCTGGGTAAACCAAGACAGAAGAGCTGGCTGAGCTGTCCCAGTCAGCAGGCTCTTCTGTCCAGGCTTGCCCTGACCTACTCCATCCCACAGCATCATCACCAGGACCAAAGTGTCCCAGAGTCATCAACGAGTGGCAGCTAGAGCACTCTGAGCACTGGGCTCTCTGTGGGCAGGAAAACAAGAGAAGACAAGCTATCTGGAGGGGAAGAAGGTGTGTGGAGTACAAACAGTACCCAATGGTCCTACAATATATGCTGTTGTGATCCCAGAATTTTGTATAGAAATGGCCTGCAGCTGGCAGTATTATTGGAAGTGAAAGGAAGCTACATTTCTATAGCTCTTAATATTGAGACAATAACAGTAGCTGATATCAAAAACCTGGAGTATAATAGAAATTCAGGGGTCTAAAACATTCTAAGTAACTCCCTCTTGTTGGTACCAATGAGCACACGACCATTATATATCACAAGGTCTTTCCTTTGAGGGATAGAAGATGGGGCTTTGTGGGTTCAGAATTATTTAGGTGTTGAAATAGATAAAACCCTGATTTGGGGCTCTATTGTGGCCATAGGACTTACTGGATGAGGCTTTTCCTTTTATAGGCTGAGAGCCTTCTTTGGGATTTGTATAAAATGAACACAGAGATGTGACCAGATGTGAGTTCAGGGATTTTATGAGCAAAAGAGGGAGACATGTAAACCCCCACCCTCTCTATAGACTGTGACTGGTCTGGATCTCCCAGCAGGACAAATCAAACATGGAAAGAGGAAACCACACAAGTGTCTCTGAGTTTATCCTCTTAGGGCTGTCCAGCCAGCTGGAGAGGCAGGAGCTGATCTTTGGGCTCTTCTTTGTCATGTACCTGGTTGCAGCAGCAGGGAACTTGCTCATTATTCTGGCCGTTGGCTCAGACTCTCATCTCCACACGCCCATGTACTTCTTCCTCAGCAATCTCTCTCTGGTGGACTTCTGCTTCATCTCTGCCACAGTCCCCAAGATGCTTATGAACATCCAGATGCAGATTCAGTCCATTTCCTATGGTGGCTGCCTAGCCCAGATTTACTTTTGCATTTTACTTGCCAACATGGACAACTTCCTCCTGACAGCAATGGCTTATGACCGCTATGTGGCCATCTGCCACCCTCTGCACTACTCCATCATGATGAGCCTCCAAATCTGTGCCCTTATGCTGGGAAGCTCCTGGCTCATCGCCAACTTCCATTCCCTACTACACACCCTCCTCATGGCTCGGCTAGAGTTCTGTGCCAGCAATGTCACGCCTTACTTCTTTTGTGACCTCATTCCCTTGCTCCAGTTGTCCTGTTCCAACACCCAACTCAACCAGCTCATGATTCTGCTGGTGGGGGGCTTGATCATCCTCATTCCCTTCCTTGGAATTCTTGTCTCCTACATCCACATTGTGTCTGCTGTACTCAAGGTCCCATCTGCTCAGGGTAAACAAAAGGCCTTTTCTACCTGTGGCTCCCACCTCACTGTAGTCATTCTCTTCTATGGTACCATTACAGGGGTCTACCTCAGTCCCTCATCCTCTCACTCAGCTGAGAAGGATTCACCGGCTTCAGTGATGTACATGGTCGTGACACCCATGCTGAATCCTTTTATGTACTGCTTGAGGAACAAGGACATAAAGGGAGCTCTAAGGAAACTGCTCAGCCTGAAGGCTTTATTTTGCAGGCTGTGACACAGCAGAGCTCCCCCTAAGGGTCATTGTGCTTGGAAGGGAATGAACCTCTGGGACAGACTCTACATACAGAGGGTAGGAAGAATACAGACCACATTTTTCTAGATTGTCAACATGGTCAGGAAATTCCCTCATTTTTAAAGTAAAGGGAATTTGCAAGTCTGAAACTTCTGAAATTTTCAGTCTGCATAGAATACTACAATGTGGAATGAACTGTCCCCTAAAGACATAGAACCACATAAATGGATGCAAATCAGCTTTGTCTACGGCTTTTTTGGAAAGGGTTGAAAAGAATATACATTCCATGTAGGAAAGGTAAATTCATAGGAGCCTGTGACCTGTGCTTATAGCCTGTGCCAAGGAGATGCCCTCTAAGAGCCTCCACACACCCTCATGTTTCCTCAAATTCTTAACCCATCCCAATATGCATACCAATTCCCAAGTTGGCACACATTACTACTACCCAGATATTATCTCTGCTACACCCCACTTCCCCAACAACCATTCCCATATTCTGAGTTGAATTTATCTCTGGGATAGGCTTGATAGTCCTCCTTAAAGTTGCCCCACTCTTGACTTTAGAACCTGCTGGATAAATTTGAATAGCTATAGGTACTTGTATCACTATAGGAAATACCTACAGTGAATTTATCACCACTGACTCAGCTGAGCACCTAAGAAGGCCCCACATTTTCCCACTTTTGAGTCTCCCATTCCTTTAGGAAAGAAAGTTCTTCCATTCATGTGACAAAGAGAGAAGGGAGGCCAAACTTGGATTTGGTTCTCTGGGGATAAAGAATATGAAGGAAATGAACCATCATAAACCTTCTGAATGTGCTTCTCTATGAGTTGAATTGGAGAAGGAGACAAAGTATACAGGCCTCATAAAAAAGAGTTTATGGCTGGAAAAGTTATATTTGGTTCCCTCTCCAATAGGGTAATATCCTAGGCTGCCAGGGACATTTGCAAGTGGTATGGTAGAAGAAAGAGCATTACACAGAAAGTCATAACAACTGGATTCTAGCCCAAAAAACCAAACCCGTTGCCATCGAGTCAATTCCAACTCATAGTGACTCTATAGGAACAGGGTAGAATGCCCCATAGGGTTTCCAAGGAGCACCTGGTGGATTTGAACTGCCAACCTTTTGATTAGCAGCTGAACTCTTAACCACTACACCACCAGCATTTCCACTTCTAGCCCCCAAAACCAAAAACCAAACCCCATGCCATCGAGTCGGTTCCGACTCATAGCGACCCTATCGGACAGAGTAGAACTGCCCCATAGAGTTTCCAAGGAGCGCCTGGCGGATTCGAAATGCTCACCCTTTGATTAGCAGCCATAGCACTTAACCACTACACCACCAGGGTTTCCACTTCTAGCCCAGGCACCTCCAATTACTAATCATTTGACTCTAGTCGTTCTGAAACTCACTATTTTGCCAAACGCACCATGCTTCTCTGCCCCTTTCATGCTGTTCCAGCAGGCCTATCTTGCCCATTTCTATCAAAATCGTATTTGTCCATCAAGGCTCAGCTCAAATACCATGCCCTTCGTGAAGTTACCCTCAAGTCTCCCCAGCCAGAAAAGAAAAAGGTATTCCCTTCCCTCTGGAACTCCATATAACTCGAATTCTGTTAGTCTTTTTCATACTCTCCTTTGCATTATTCCAATACCCACCCCCCAAATTCTACCCCAAACAGGAATGTTGGGTCCTTTAAGCTTTATAAAAGATCTTTTCTTCTTAATTTCACAATTCCCAGAAGAATTTATCACAGTTCCTGGTATAAAATACTCAACAAAAATATGCTACTATAGATAATGATCAGTTCTTTTTCGTACAGTGACTCTGTGTATTCCTTCCACCTTTTGATGCTTCCGGCATCATTTGATATTTCCCCCATAGAATCCTTCAGTATTGCAACTTGAGGCTTGAATGTTTTCTTCAGTTCTTTCAACTTGAGAAATGCCAAGTGTGTTCTTTTCTTTTGGTTTTCTAACTTCAGGTCTTTGCAAATTTCATTGTAATGCTTTACTTTGTCTTCTCAAGCTGCCCTTTGAAATCTTCTGTTCAGCTCTTTTACTTCATTGTTTCTTCCCGTGAGTTTTAGCTACTCTATGTTCAAGAGCAAGTATCACAGTATCTTCTGACATCGATTTTGGTCTTTTCTTTCTTTCCAGTCTTTTTAATGACTTTTTGCTTTGTGTATGATGTCCTTGATGTCATCCCATAACTAGTCTGGTCTTCGATAATTAGTGTTCAATGTGTCGAATCTATCCTTGACATGGTATCTAAATTCAGGTGGGATATACTCAAGGTTGTATTTTCGTTGACTTGCTCTAATTTTCTTTAGCGTCAACTTGAACTTGCATATGAGCGACTGATGGTATGTTCCACAGTGAGCCCTGGCCTTGTTCTGACTGATGATATTGAACTTCCCCATCATCTATTTCCCCAGATGTAGTTGATTTGATTCCATGTATTCCATCTGGTGAGGTCCACATGTATAGCCACCGTATATGTTGTTGAAAAAGGTATTTGCAATGAAGAAGTGTTGGTCTCGCAAGATTCTATCATGCAATCTCCAGGGGCGTTTCTATCACCAAGGCCATATTTTCTAACTACTGATCCTTCTTCTTTGTTTCCAACTTTTGCATTCCAATCACCAGTGATTATTAATGCATCTTGACTGTATGTTTGATCAATTTCAGACTGCAGAAGTTGGCAAAAGTCTTCAATTTTCTCATCTCTGGCCTTGGTGGTTGGTGCATAAATTTGAATAATAGTCATATTAATTGATGCAGTGGTTAAGAACTAGGCTGCCAACCAAAAGGTTGGCAGTTCTAATTCACCAGCTGCTCCTTGGACACCCTATTGGGCAGTTCTAACCTGTCCTGTGGAGTTGACGGCAATGAGTTTTCCTTCTGGGCATATGGATATTACCCTATCACTGACAGCACTGTACTTCAGGATAGATTTTGAAATGATCTTTTTGATGATGAATGGGACTCCATTCCTCTTTAACTTGTCGTTTGTAGACCATGTGATTGTCCAATTCAAAATGTCCCATACCAGTCCATTTCAGTTCACTAATGCCTAGGATATCGATCTTCATATGTTCCCTTTCACTTTTGATGATTTCCAATTTTCCTAGATTCATACTTTGTACATTCTATGTTCCAATTATTAAGGGATGTTTGCAGCTGTTTCTTTTTATTTTGAGTCATGTCACATCAGCAAATGTAAGCCCGAAAGCCTTCCTCCATTCACATCATTAAAGTCGACTCTAGTTTGAGGAGGCAGCTCTTCCCCAGTCATATTTTAAGTGACTTCTAACCTAAGGGGATCATCTTTCTGCACTATATGAGGCAATGTTCCACTGCTATTCATAAGGTTTTCATTGGCCAATTTTTTTCAGAAGTAGACTGCCAGATCCTTCTTCCTAGTCTGTCTTAGTCTGGAAGCTCTGCTAAAACCTGTCCACCAGAGGTGACCCTGCTGGTATTTGAAATTCTGGTGGCATAGCTTCCAGCATCACAGCAATGTAGAAGCCACCACAGTATCACAAACTGACAGACAAGTGGTGGACATTCAACCATTTCAGGAGGTAGCATATGATCAAGAAACCGATGGTACTGAAGGAAGAAGCCCAAGATGCATTGAAGGCATTGGTGAAAAACAAGGCTGCAGGAATTGACAGAACACCAACTGAAATGTTTCAACAAACAGATGCAGCACTGGAGGTGCACACTCATCTATGCCCAGAAATTTGGAAGACAGCTCCCTGGCCAACCAACTGGAAGAGATCCATATTTGTACCAATTCCAAAAAGAGGTAATCCAACAGAATGCAGAGATTATCAAGCAATATCATTAATATCACACACAAGAAAAATTTTGCCGAAGATCATTCAAAAACTGTTGCAGCAGCACATCGACAGGGAACTGCCAGAAATTCAAGCCTGATTCAGAAGAGGTCGTGGAATGAGAGATATCATTGCTGATGTCAGATGGATCCTGGCTGAAAGCAGAGAATAACAGAAAGATGTTTACCTGTGTTTTATTGACTATGCAGACATTTGGCTGTGTGGATCATAACAAATTATGGGTAACATTGCAAAGAATGGGAATTCCAGAACACTAATTGTGCTCATGAGGAACCTGTACCTAGAGCAAGGTGCAGTCATTTTAACAGAACAAAGGGATACTGAGTGGTTTAATATCAGAAAAGGTGTGTGTCAGGGCTGTATACTTTTACCGTACTTATTCAATCTGTATGCTGAGCAAATAATCCCAGAAGCTGGAATATATGAAGAAGAACACGGCATCAGGATTGGAGGAAGACTCATTTACAACCTGTGATGTGCAGATTACACAACCTTGTTTGCTGAAATCGAAGAAGACTTGAAGCACTTACTTATGAAGATCAAATACTACAGCCTTCAGTGTGGATTACACCTCAACATAAAGAAAACAAAAATCCTCACAACTGAACCAATAAGCAACATCATAATAAATGGAGAAAATATTGAGGTCATCAAGGATTTTATTTTATTTGGATCCACAATCAACACCCATTGAAGTAGCAGTCAAGAAATCAAACGATATATATTACATTGGGCAAATCTGCTGCAAAAGACCTTTTCGAAGTGTTCAAAAGCAAAGATGTCACTTTGAGGACTAAGCCAGGCCTGACCTGACCCAAGCCATGGTATTTTCAATCACTTCATATGCATGCAAAAGCTGGACAATAAGTGAAGGAGACTGAAGAAGAATTGATGCTTTTGAATGATGGCTTTGGTGAAGAATATTGAATATACCATGGATTGGCAGAAAAATTAAAAAATCCGTCTTGGAAGAAGTACAGCCAGAATGCTCCTTAGAAACAAGGATGGTGAGACTTCGTCTCATGTACTTGGACATGTTATCAGAAGGGACCAGTCCCTGGAGAAGGACATCATGCTTGGTAAAGTAGAGAGTCAGTGAAAAAGAGGAAGATCCTAAACGAGATGGATTGACACAGGGGCTGCAGCAATGGGTTCGAGCATAACAAGGACCAGACAGTGTTTCGTTCTGTTGTACATAGTGTAGCCATGAGTTGGAACCAGCCTGACGGTACCTAACAACAAGAACATAGATGATCATGGTAATGATGATGGTGGTGGCGGTGGCAACAAGTGCTGGAGAAAGAACACTTATGGTCTTTATCCCCATGGTTTTGACTTAACCTATTACTTTTATATCGTCCCAACTCTGTCCAAGGGAAAAGAATTACTTAACCAGATGGGCATAGCCCAAGGAATTCATTGGCCCATATTTTATGAAAGGCAGTGTTACTGTGCCTTAGAATGTCAGCACCCATGGATGAAGCTCCCTTCCCTCTGGGGGGCCCCTAATTAGTCCTCTTCTACCCCATATGGCTGGTTCGAGCCACCAATTGTGGTCCAGTCACGTCTCTCTCTCCCAGTATGCCTAAAAATTCAGGTCTTCCATTTTCCAGAGCACGTTCTACCCATGAGCCGACAGATGGAGGTTTTGGGGTGTGGCCCAGATACAAATAAACTGGTAATTTCAGCCCCAGCCTGCTAGTGTTCCTTGTGCATATCATGAATTTCCTTAGGAGTCCTCAGGGGTTGGAATGATTGGCATGGCAGGATTCACGCTTTCCTGGGTCTCTGATCATAAAGCCACAATAATAGCAACAAAAAGAACTTCAACTGACCTTGCTCACTGGTGGGTTGTGAGGAAGCTTTCTCGCTTAGAGCTCTGTCTTCCAGAAAAGGGCTGGGAATAAAGTAATTCTACTCTTATAGCAAATACCTTTTCAAGATGGCTCTAGTCCTGGCCTGGAGGATTTTGATGAAGGGCATAGGGAGGCGGAATGTTCTCATTCTCAACCAGGACACAGCTCAACTATAAAATGTTCAGAAGGTTAGTCCCTCTTAAAGACTCAGAAGTTTAAACCCAATCTTGTGAATACACCAGAATTTTCATTTCTAGTTTTAAAATAAGTTGTTTAAAAATAAAGGAAAGAAATGTTTCCATTACCCACATTGAAAAAAATAGCATAATTAAGGACAACTTGTAGGGAAGTGGAAGTAACCTCAAGAATGAGGATAATAAATATCTCCTATAATAAATATCTCAAATACTTCTTCTGTTGACCTTGGATCCTTCTTTCATACCACAGAGCTACAGCTATATTCAATTAGCAAATACAATTTGAGTTTAAGTGCCTATTGTGTATCCCACACTGTTCTAGGCACTGGGACTATATCAGCAAACAAAAGAAAGTTTTTACTGTCATACGGCTGACATTCCAGAGTGTGGGAAAGGAGAACAGAAAAAAAGGGCAAATAAATTTATAATATGCAAAATAATGAAAGTGTTATAAAGAAAAATAAATCTGGGTAATGGAATAGAGACTAATAGGAAGTGCTACTGTGATTGAGTCATGTTTCAGTATGCATTGCTGCATATCAAATCATCTGAAACTTAGTAGCTTAGAACAACAGCAATCATTTGTTTTGTCTTTCACAGTTTTGGTGGTGACTGGGCTCAGCTAGGCAATTCTCCCTCAGGGTCTCTCATGTGGCTGTAGTCAAATGGGGACTGGAGGTGGGGTCATCTCAAAGAATTCCTTACTCACCTGTCTGATGGTTGATGCTGGCTGTTAGCTGGAACCACAGCTAGGGCTGTTGGTGGAATATCTATGTGTGGCCAGTCACCATGCCTTGGGCTTCCTCACAACATGGCTGCTGAGTTTCAAGGACAAATATCCATGTATGACCTAGCCTCAGAAGTAACACAGAATCACTGCCTTTTTTTTTTTTCTTAATAGATTTTCTTATGCCAATTGACTTAGATGTCCCCTGAAACCATGGTCCCCAAACCCCTGCCCCTGCTACGCTGGCCTTCGAAGCATTCAGTTTATTCAGGAAACTTCTTTGCTTTTGGTTTAGTCCAGTTGTGCTGACCTCGCCTGTATTGTGTGTTGTCTTTCCCGTCACCTAAAGTAAGAATCATTGCCTTTGAATTTTGTTAGAAGTGAGTCACTAAGGCCATCCAATATTCAAGAGGAGGGTAATTAAACTCCATCTCTTGATGGGAAAGGTGTCAAAGAATTTACAGGCATGTTTTAAAAACCACGGTAGGGAAGGTCTGTCCAAATGAAGAGAGGGAAAAAGTTGTGTAAATGTCTGGAGGAAGAGTGTTCTAGTCAAAGAGAACAAGAGAGAAGCTCTGAAGTGGGAGCATGCTTGGCATGTTCAAGGACAAACTGTTAGCTAAGTAAGAACTTTGGTTTTTATTCTGAGAAGGGAAGCCTTCGGAAAGTTCTGAAAAATGAGACAAACTATCTAATTTATATTTTTAAGAGATTATGTGGTTCTTATATAATGAAGAGACTATAGAGAAGACAACTGGAAGCAGGAAATTAATCTGGAGGCTACTAAAATAGTACAGGAGTGAAGATGGTGACTTGAAGTTGGCTGGAAATGTTGAAAGTGGTGAGAAGTTGCTAGATTCTGTATACATTTTGAAAATGGAGCCAATAGGACTTGCTGATGGTTTGGGTGTGGGATATAAGACAGAGGTAGGTTTTCTTGGGCTGAGCAACTGGAGGAATGGAGTGTCCATTCACTAAGATGAGCAAGAAATAGATTTAAATGATGAGAACAAAGAGTTTGGTTTTGTATGTGATAAGTTTGAGGTGCTTATTTCATATTCCAGTGGAATATCTTCAAGTAGGTAGTTGTATGCATGAGTTAGAATTCAAGAGAGGGGTTCACAACCCCCTGAAATATGGCTTCCGCCCCCCGAAACTGCTCTCACCAATGTCACTAATGACTACACATGTTGATAAAGCCAATGAATATTTTTCAACCTTTATCTTGTTTAACTTCCCTGCAGCATTTGACCCTTGGCCACTATATTTTTCAGAAAACATCTTCCTCCCCTATCTTCTATCACACCACATTCTGCAGATTTTTTTGTCCCTCACTCACTGGTCTTTCTCAGTCTCCTTGGCAGGCTCTTTCTCTTACCAGTCCTTAAATGGTAGTAAGGCTCTGTCACAGATCATCTCCTCTTTTTACCCTGGACATCCTCCTTAGGCAATCTTATTTATTTATAAGACTCCAAAGACCACTGGGATAAAAGAAATTGTAACCTTTAAATTTTTTATTCACCTCGGCTGAAAGTAAACAAGGCACAAGTGTAATTTTTAAGAGTTTTTGGGCAAAAAACATCCTAAGATATAAGTGTGATTTTTAAGGTTGTGTGTCAACTTGGCTTGGTTCTGATTCTCAGTGGCTCAGCAGTTATGATGTAGTTTGGCAGTCATATGGTGATGTGATCACTTCCTTGACAAAATTTGATATAATGTGATCACCTCCATGGTGGGATCTACTATGAGTAGCCAATCAGTTGAAAGGGAGTTTCCTTGAGGACGATCTGCATCAACATAAGTGGCCTTTCTGGCAAGGCTTCTGCTCACACTGGATTCTACAGCTGACTCCTGTTCATCTGACCTCCAGTTCTTGGGACTTGAGCTAGCAGCTTACCTGTCATCTCACCTGCCAATCAATCCTCGAAGCCTGTGAGCTAGAGCCCTGCTGTCTGACTCGCTGATCTTGGGTTCACCAGCCCGTGCAGCTACGTGAATCAGAAGCCTCCTGGTTGATCCACGTTCCAGCCTCTACAACCATGTGAGCCATTTCCTTAATATAAATCTCTCTATATATGTTTATACACTTTACTCTTTTTGCTTCTCTAGAGAATCCAGCCTAAGACATTAACATACCCTGAGCTTTAAAAATATGGCCCAGGTAAAATAAGGACACTTATATTCTGTGACATTAGAAGTACAGTAAGTAAAAGAACTGTTAAGACACCAGAAAGTTTGGGGAAACGGTGAGTTCTGTCTCTGTTGTGCTTCCTAAGAAGCAAAGAACTGCCTTATTGGCACAGGTGTTTCCTGGGCTTTTAAATACAATGTTCCTTGTTAATCTCCTTGGAAGGCAATCTTCAACGGTGCTGCATACGGATCGTGTTGACCTTTTAATCTACAGATCATGTTTTTTTGTAGGCAAAGTTTAGTGTTTCTCCTTGCAAGGAAAATAAAACATTAATTCTAGCAGATTCAAAGCTAAACACAATACAAACTCTACCTCTCCAATAGTTCTGGTCCTGCAATGAATTCAATGGAAAAATCCCAATAAAGAGGTGATAAAGCAGACTGCTGGAGCCCTTATGGCAAAAACAATGGTTCATCATCATACTACTTCCTGTTCCTGGACACGGAGGACACCCTCACTTCACACCCTCTCTTGCAATTGTCATGGGAGCATGTGACTGTGTCCGCCAATGGAATGTGAATGCAGTAATCTTAAAAACCACATGTTACAGAGAATGTAGCTATCAGATGGAAGCAGCCTAGACCCTGAGTGACCAGATGAGAGGTGCAGAAGAGCCAAACTAAGACATGAGTAAAAACCAAACCTTTATTGTATTAAGCCACTGAGATTTCAGGGTCTCTTACCTCAAGAATAGCCTACTCTAAACCAGAACAAAACCAAACCCAGTGCCGTCGAGTCGATTCTGACTCATAGCGACCCTACTCTAGCATAAATAAATCAGAACTAACACTAGCATACCAAAACTAAGGGGTAAGATGCCTATTAAAATCTCTACCAAAGGGACTTCGGCGGGGGGCGGGGGGCACTTCATGCCTTTGCTATTTATCTCTAGATTAGGGTTATACTAATTCATTTTTTTGCTGCTACACTAACTAAACTGTTGTTGTTGTTAGGTGCCGTTGGGTCAGTTCCAACTCATAGTGAACCTATGTACAACAGAAGGAAACACTGCCCGGTCATGTGCCATCCCCACAATCGTTGTTACGCTTGAGCCCATTGTTGCAGCCACTGTGTCAATTCATCTTGTTGAGGGTCTTCCTTTCTTTCACTGACTCTCTACCAAGCATGATGTCCTTCTCCAGGGAATGATTCCTCCTGATAACATATCAAAAGTATGTGAGACATTGTCTAGCCACTCTTGCTTCTAAGGAGCATTCTGGTTGTGCTTCTTCCAAAACAGATTTGTTCGTTCTTTTGGCAGTCTATGCTATATTCAATATTCTTCACAATACCACAATTCAAAGGTGTCAATTCTTCAGGCTTCCTTATTCATCATCCGGCATTCACATGCATATGAAGTGATTGAAAACACCATGGCTTGGATCAGGTGTACTGTCATGGACTGAATTGTGTCCCCCCAAAATATCGATCAACTTGGCTAGGTCATGATTCCCAGTATTGTATGATTGTCTACCATTTTGTCATCTGATGTGATTTCCCTGTGTTGTAAATCCTATCACTATGATGTTTATAAGACGGATTACCGGCAGTTATATTGGTGAGATCTACAAGATTAGATAGTGTCTTAAGCCAATCTCTTTTGAGATATAAAAGACAGAGGCAAGCAGAGAGACATGGGGACCTCATACCACCAAGAAAGCAGTGCTGGGAGCAGAGCATGTCCTTTGGACCTGGGGTTCCTGCGTGGAGAAGCTCCTAGCCCAGGGAAAGATTAATGGGAAGAAGCTTTCTCCAGAGCCGACAGAGAAAGGCTTCCCTTGGAGCTGACACCCTGAATTTGGACTTCTAGCTTACTAGATTGAGAAAATAAATTTCTCTTTGTTAAAGCCACCCACTTGTGATATTTTTGTTATCGCAGCACTTGATGACTAAAACACACGCCTGAGACTTCAAGGTGATCTATTTGCTTTTTAACACTTTAAAGATGTCTTTTGCAGTAGATTTGCCCAATGCAATGCATCATTTGATTTCTTGACTGCTGCTTTCATGGGCATTCATTGTGGGTCCAAGTAAAATGAAATCCTTGACAACATCAATCTTTTCTCCATTTATCATGATGTTGCTTATTGGTCCAGTGGTGAGGATTTTTGTTTTCTTTATGTTGAGGTGTAATCTATATTGAAGGCTATAGTCTTTGATCTTCATTAGTAAGTGCTTCAAGTCCTCTTCGATTTCAGCAAGCAAGGTTGTGTCATCTGCATATCGCAGGTTGTTAATGAGTCTTGCTCCAATCCTGATGCCGTGTTCTTCTTCATATATTCAAGCTTCTCAGATTATTTGGTCAGCATACGGATTGAATAAGCATGGTAAAAGGATACAGCCCTGACACACACCTTTTCTGAGTTTAAATCACGCAGCATCCCCTTCTTCTGTTAAGATGACTATGTCTTGGTCTACGTACAGGTTCCTCATGAGCACAATTAAATGTTCTGGAATTCCCATTCTTTGCAATATTATCCATAATTTGTTATTATCCGAACAGTCAAATACCTTTGCATAGTCAATAAAAGTAAATTAGGAGAGGAAAATGAAATGCAAGAATATAGTATATATTAAGAATCCAGTGTTAAGATATGGTTTCAGTGTTTTGTGTATGAATCGAGGTTATTCTGACTATGATACGGTCTAAACAAGTTGCAGTAGAGGAATTGATCTCCCCTTATAAATAAAAGTGGGTTAGGTGAGACAATGACATTTTAGGTATTGAACCTGAGAAAAGACACAGGGGAATGACAAGGTAAGGACAATTATTTTTGCCACCTCTACATGGGTTTTCTGGGGTTTTTTACATAATAAAAGACATATATCCCTTGTAATGGCCTCTCCCAGCACAAACAAGGTGATCCCTGAATCCACAAATGGTCCCATACTCTTCTGCTCCCAGTTTTCCCCTCTTCCTTTCTTTCAATGAATCATGATATTTCTTTAGTTGGGCACAAAAGAATTACACCTTAAGATTTTTTACTAAGATGCCAAGGTAAAATTTAAAAAACAAACAAAAAACCTCACTCAAAAGGAAGCAAAAGAGTTTTTTCCAGGCTATCTAGAATCCAATCCAGCCTTCTGCTGAACCCAGCTGCTGAACTGGGACTGATTCTCAGTCAGTCGCAGAAGCCATGCTCTTTTCTCAATTTTCCTATATTGTTTCAGTGGTCTCCCCATAATGTGGCTGTACCATAGTTGTTTTCAACCAGCTGTGCTTGGATATTTAGGCAGTTTCCAATGTTTTGCAGTTACAGATAATGCTGCAATGAATAACTTTGTGCATGTGTATTTCCATATTGTTAGAGGTGTATCTGCAGAGTAAATGCATACATTATTTTTTTTTTAATAAAGCTAAATTCCCTACCATATGAGGTTGTGCCAGTTCGCATTCCCATCAGGAAGGCTAAGAATTCCTGTTTCTCCACAACCTCACCAAAAACCAAAAAGAAAATCAAACCCATTGCCATCGAGCCAATTCCCACTCAAAGCAGGAGTGGGAGATAGGGCAGAGTAGAACTGCCCCATAGGGTTTCCAAGGAGTGCTGGTGGATTCAAACGACAGACCTTTTGGTTAGCAGCCAAACCACTGTGCCACCAGGCCCCACCACCTCACCAACAGAATGTGTTTTCATATTTTTGCTAATCTGATGGGTGAGAAATAATATCTCAGTGTAGTTTAATTTTGCATTTATTATGAGTGAAGTTGACCATCTTTTCATGTTTAAGGGCCATTTTTATATCATTTTGTGAATTCGAGTTTTGCCAAATTTTCTATTTTGGGTCTTTTTTGATCTTTTTTTGAAGTTCTTTGTATATTATGGATATCAGTCCTTCGTGTTATATGTTGCAAATATTTTCTCCCCGTCTGTCATTTGTCTTTGCTTGTGTTTTTTGGCAGGCAGTTTTTATTTTTTTTAACTTTATGAATTCATCCATCTTTTATTGCATCTAGATTTTGAATCATAGTTTAAAATCTTTTCCCTACACCCAGGTTATAGAGGAATTTATCCATGCTGTTTTCTAGTACTTGTATAGTTTCATTTTCTACACTTAGATTCCCTATCCATTTGGAGCTTATTCTTGCATGTGGTGTGAGGAATGGATCTTTTACTTTCTTCCAAGTGGCTATCCAGTTATCCCAATACCATATTTAAAAAAAAAAAAAAAAAAAATCCCTGCTGTAGTGATTTGAGATGCAATCTTCATTAGATGCTAGATTTCTATATGTAGTTGGGTCTATTTCTGAACTTTTTATTCTATTCCATTGGTCTATTTAACATGTTAGTATCAGTTTTAACTAATTGATTTTTTTCATCTCTTATTTCCCATTCCTTCCACAGGCACCTTAGTCCAGGCAGCAGAGACACTTATAAATGAAGACTGGAAAAATCTCATGAGAAGGCTGGCTCTCAAAGACAACCTACTTATTCATTCTATTTTCCCTGTTCATATAACATGCTGGGCCCTTTTACTAAAGTTAATAAAATTTCCAAATGATATAGATTGAGTTTTCCTCAAATTTTCACAAATAGTATGATACTCAAATAGCTCCTGGAGGTGGGAGTACAGGATACAAAGACTTCTACCATCTCTCTTCTCCCAATCTCTAAAAGCTAATTTACCACCTTCTCAATAGACTGCAAATAGGAGGGGAAAACACATGAAGCAAGCTCTTGGGTTTGCTGCCCATTCTTAATCTCTGGCCACTCAGATGGTAGAGCTGTGGCTTGTACATGTGGAGTGATGGCAGCCCTCACACTGGAGCCTATTTGCTGCTCCAGGAGAACTGAATTGTTTTTATGTGCCTCTGCATCCTCAAGGCGCAATGCTTGCATTACCCATTCTCTTAGCAGTTTAAATTCCCAGCAGCAACACAGGAAAAATATCACCTGCTCTTTCCACTTCAAATTTTTATTGAAGATTACTGGGGATGAGTCACACAAGATGATCTCCAGAAGTGTATGCTTCATTGAGATAATGAAAAAAGAGGCAAGACAAAAATAAACTGTAGGAAACCCAAGTGAATTTTTGGCTTGGAGAATTTCTGATAATTCTGTATAATTGGAATTGGTAGCTCAACAGCTAGAGATACCTACCAACTACCCAGGGTCAGCAGAAAGTAATTTGCTGTAGTGTTTTTTTTTTTTTTTTCCTAAGGCACCTTCACAAGAGCCTTCTAGAAGAAAGCTAGTAGAAAGCCAGACCTCTCATTCATTTAAATACGTGTCTACTGTGTGCCCTGAAGGCCTTACTAAGGAGAAAAATAAAGGCTGTAACTGGCTGTACTGAGCTTAAGTGGTCCCCCACTTAAGCACATGCATTTACTAGGCAAGATGAATCTAGCCCTCCAGCAAAAGTTCATTGTGCTGTAGAGGCTTTGTGGCAGGTACCTGAAGAGGGACTTGTGCAGTGGTTCCAAAAGCAATGGGGTTGCCTACATAGGAGCCACCTAAGATGTTTGTTATAGATGTCCAGCCTCCTATCCTCAGATTCTAATTGTTCCTGGCCCTGTTTGAAAATCCTACATTTAACATAAGTGTTCTCTAGTAAAACCTCTTTTTCAGAAAGTTATTGTTGTTTAGGTGCCATCCAGTCAGTTCCAACTTAGTGATCCTGTGTACAACAGAACAAAACACTGCCCAGTCCTGTGCCATGCCCACGATTGTTATGCTTGTGCCCATTGTTGCAGTCACTGTGTCAATCCATCTCGTTGAGGGTCTTTCTCTTTTTTGTTGACTCCTCTACCAAGCAAGATGTGCTTCTCCAAGGACTGATCTCTCCTGACAACATGCCCAAAAGTATTTAAGACGTAGCCTCACCATCCTTGTTTCAGAAAGTTAGGCTGAGGCTTTAACCTTAACACAAAAAAGCTCCAGTCCTTGAAATTCCAGTGCTTTCAAAAGCTAAACCATCGACCTAACTCACTTCAGATATTACACTCATTGCAAAAGAACAGTGGTCAGTGGTTCTCAGCCAGGGTTGATTTTGTTCCCCAGGGGACATGTGACAGTGTCTGGAAACATCTTTGGTTGTCACACAGGGGGTAGTTACTGTTACCTAGTGGGTAGAAGCCGGGGATGCTGTCAAACATCCTACAGTGCACAGCCAGGACAGGACCCAATAGTAAAATTATCTGGACAAAATGTCAATAGTGCCAAAGTTGAGAAACCCTAGCAGAGTTAAAAGAACAAGGAGACAGTAGAGAAACAAGTTCCTGTCAGTTGTCTCAGAAGTGGATAAAGTCAAC
This sequence comes from Loxodonta africana, assembly GCF_030014295.1. Taxonomy (NCBI): domain Eukaryota; kingdom Metazoa; phylum Chordata; class Mammalia; order Proboscidea; family Elephantidae; genus Loxodonta; species Loxodonta africana. The sequence continues at coordinate 87,406,000 of NC_087353.1, read as the reverse complement.
CTTGTGTTCCAGAGTGACACAGAATATGAATCTGGTTATACCTCTACACCTAACTCTGAGATTTTAGATAACACAGAGGGTAGAGAAACGTAGGAATGTAAACAGCAAAATGTAGAATCTGAGAAACTCTACAAGACAAATAATCCAGTTTTTCAATGAGTAAATTTCAAAGAAAAAAAAAAAGGATGGAAACTATAGATTATGAGACTTAGAAGACAAAGCATCAAATTACAATGCATGAATCTTATTTGGATTCTAAATTTTAAAAACTTTTTTTTTAACATTAGTTGGATATCCTGGAAATTAACTTTTTAAGGTAAGATATAGTATTGTGGCTATGTTTATTTATTTATTTTTTAAAGAGTCCTTACCTTTTCGAGGTATACATTGAAATATTTATTAATGAATAAATAATACCTGGGATTTTCTTCAAAATACTTCGGTGAAAGAGGCAAAGGTTTGGTGGGGGTCGAGACGAAACAAGACCGGCCAGAGTTTTAGTAGCTAATAACGAATACATGAGGATTCATTTACACACGTCTGACATTTTCTACTAAAAAAAAAATTTTTGAAAAATACAGAAAACAATCAAATATTTGTTGACATTTTAATAGCGATCAAAAATAGGCCACTACAATTCCATAGAAAAAATTCTCTCTTAAGGCTTGGGAAATTGCCAGTAAGTTTTGATCTCAAAGGAGATAAAGGAAGAGGCCAAGTGGGAAAGAGAGCAAGGCCTTAATTTACTCTCACTGGGGCTTCTGTCAAGAAATTCCAATTGGCTGAAAACTCAGAGGTTTGTTTGGCTAAATATATGACCAAAGAGAGTCTACTATTAAACTTGGGAAGATAGACAGACCACTGATGAGCAACTCCCAGCCCATGATGACCCCATGAATGCTGCCTAGCTTTGGAGTATAGACCTCCTCAGAGGCCAAACTCAGGCCAAGAAAGCCCCCAAGTCCTACAGACCAGGAGCCAGAGGCTTAGGAAAAGCAACCCACTGGGTCTGGCCGGCAAGTGGCTATAAGCCTTGTTTGGCCCGTATGGGAAGTAGGGGAAAAAAGAGCTGATATTGTATATGGGCCTTAGCACTGGTGAGGAGTGGCAGTACCCTTGGGTGGATGTCTCAGATATACTCAGCCTAGTGGGGGCAGCTGATGAACCAGGGGGGTCATTAGCTAAATCAAAATTAAATGCCATGGCTACTGCCAAGAAATGGGTGATAAAAACCAAACATTTCAAAATGGATTGAGTAATACAACTGTGTTAAAGTCATGACTGTTTATCTTATTTACAATGGAAAATGGAAAAATATCTCAGTAAAAGAATACAATATTAAGAGGCACCATGAGACAAACCACATCTTGCAATTGTAGTACACTGTCAAGAAAAGATAAAATATCACTCAGCAGCCGGTGTTCAAAGGCTCAGCACAAGAAGAACACTGCAATGCAGCCCATGAGTCACGCAGTTTCCGAAATTTTAAACAGGAAAGGAAACCCTTTAGGGATCGTAAAATAACATAAGGAGGCTCAAACACAGTTACGAGTACTTCACCTTCTCATTTTTTAGGAAACATATTTTTCAAACGCCTACATACATTTGTATTTTTCCTGAATTGGCACTTAGGCAAAACAGGCTGCTACCGCCTCACCCTCTCCAGCGTCTCAGAGCATAAGTCTCTAGGTGCGCCAAACAGAGACTATTCAGTAACAAGAGGTACGTGGCAAACGTGTTTCAGGGAAGAAGCCGACAGAACCAAGAACACAGGCTCAAATCCCAGTGGATTTACGGGATTGTCCACGGGTTTCATCTTAAGGGGTTCTGAAGATCAAGTACATTCACTAAAATGTAAAAGCGCCACAAGGTCAGGGATTTTTTTCCCTCTACTTTGTTCACTGATGTATCATGAACACCCTGAAGAGTGCCTGGCCCATAGTAGGGCCTCGACATATATTTGTGTAATAAATCAAGGATACCAAGAAAAGCATTTTATACACCATAAAGCGTCATCAAATATAGGGTATTAATACCAATTCATCTTTCAGACTCACTCAATTAGATCTTTTTAAAGAACTGAATGTTTCAAAAAATACTCATGTTTATCCAGTGATCAATAGCAAAATATTAATTTCCTAATAGCTGATGTGTTGATAGTTATTATAGTACAAGAAATATTGGAATAGGGTAATTTTACAGATGAGGGTAGAATGTTACAGTCAGAGACAAAGAGGGCAAAAAACAAAGTTAAGTGTGATTGTTCGAGAAAAGATCCCAACTGTTAAGGGAAAGATCCACACACAAGCAGAGGACTTGCAGTCAGGGCAGAACGAGTGAGTCTGAGAAGTCTATTCCCTCACACAGCACTCACTACGGCGTAATTTAGAATACTTTGTGTTGTTAACAGTCTCATGTTTATTTCCACTGCTCATCACAAGCTCCAAGAGAACACATCTCATCTGTCTCATTCACCACGGTATTCCCAGTGCCAGGAACATATCAGGTGTCCAATAAATACCCATTAAATGACAAAAAGAGTCGGGGGAGGGAGGGAGAGAGTTTGAGCTAGTGATCTTACAGGCAGGATACCACCCTCAGAAAAATCGAGACTCAAGCTGCTGACATGTGTTAGAATGTTACCTTTACCATCAGACTTCTCCAGGTGACTGAGAAGCACATCCCATTGAAGGAGAAAAACTTCAGCCTGAGCTGAAACTCAGGAAACGGTCTCCTCAAAATAGGGTACGAAAAGCTGTTAGCACCACCTGAGTAAGAGGGATGAGAAGCTGCGCTCTCCAGCTCAACACAAACCAGGCCTTGCCCCTTTCCCGTGTTTGAGAATGGGTGGGAAGAAAATGGGTCAAAGCACCTTTCTGCATCCCATCACTCCCTCCAAATGCCCTTCAGTGAGGAAAGGTGAATGACATCCCTCCAATGAGGTTTCCTTCCACTTGGTGGTTCTGGAAGGTCCTGCCTTCTCCAGTGCCTTCCCACAGCGAGAGGAAAAAGGATACGGACACTTCAGCAGGGGGCCTTCGCTGCCCCCGAGGCTTCCTGGCGGTGCTGCGTTTTCTGGTGTCGGTTGAGGATGGATCTCTGGTTGAAGCTTCTCCCGCAGGCAGAACAGTGGTAGGGCTTCTCTCCTGTGTGGATCCTCTGGTGTCTGACCAGCCGCTCCCCTTTACTGAAACGTTTCCCACACACCTGGCACCCATATGGCTTCTCCCCTGTGTGGGCTCGCCGGTGCACTGCCAGGTTGGCATTCCTACTGAAGCTCTTGCCACACTCACAGGTATAGGGCTTTTCCCCAGTGTGAGTTCTCCGATGCACCTGAAGATGCTGTCTGCGACTAAAGCTTTTCCAGCAGTCGGTGCACTTGTAGGGTTTCTCTCCGGTGTGACTTCTCTGGTGGACCTCAAGATGGTGCCTCTGGCTGAAGGTTTTCCAACACTCGCTACAGACATAAGGTCTCTTTCCTAAGTGGGTTCTCTGGTGCTTCATAAGGTACTCTCTCAGAGTAAAGCCCTTCCCACACTCAACACAGCCATATGACTTCTCCTCTTCATGGGTTCGCTGGTGTCTGACAAGATTTGAGCTCCGACTGAAGCCTTTCCCACACTCGGGGCACTGAAAAGGCTTCCAGAAGGCGCTGTGAGTCTTGAGGTCATCAGGCTGGGGTATGACACCATGCTGGGGAGCAGGGAGTCCTGAAGTGTGTCCCACAGAGCTACTGGGCTCCTGGTCACAGGTCCTTCCAAGTTCAGGGCTCTGGAGAACAGCTTCCCCAAACCTCTCTGACGTCAATCCAGCAAGTGGCCCTTTAAGGTCTTCCTGCTGGGTTTTGGCCTCCTTTTCCTTATTCCCAATGCCTACAGGAAAAAAGGGCACACTAATTGAGTCTGTAATAGCTACGAAAGTAAATCTATGTTACAACTTTGCTTCTAGGACAGCCCCATTAAACAGTTCCTTCTCTTTTCTCCTTTGATCAGCCTTAATAATTTTCACTATCATTGACCTTAGACTTTCCTCTACTTCCTTCCATCTCCACGACTTTTTAACAGAATAGTTTACCAAGTTTTAATGCCTTCCCATGTAACTTTCTACTAATTCAGACTTATATTGTCTTCAAAATAGAACTTAGTTATTTCTTCCAAGAAACACCCTCTGGTTATTCTCCTACCCTGGGGGTCTCTTCAGCACTCATGGACTCAACGAGCACTTATTTACAGGCATCCTTATTGTAAGTGCTAAGTTACACTCACCTAGATGTTTTGCCTTCTCCAGCTAATTATAATCTATTTCAGCAGCGGTAAACTACTTGCCACACCTCATATTCTCCAAACACTTTCTTATCTCTGTCCCTGCTCTCACTGCTCCCTCTGCCTAACTCACTGATTAATCTGGGTGTGCTGGGAGCTTAGCACAGGGTCTGGCTCAGGGCAGATGCTTATTAACTGCTGGATAGATGAATAAACCCAGTTTTGTCACGGAAGTTCTTGCACCATATGGCCTCTACGTTAGCATATTTATTAGGTCTAAAATGACCATGAATGCCATGAAAATGGCCCAACTCAACCCTTTGGTCCTCACTATGATCTAAAGTAACAGAATAATTGTTTTTAGGACACAGGGAAGAAAGGAAGAAGAAAGAGGAAGAAACATACTGGTAAGCAAAGAGGCCAGGAGGAAAAAAAAAGAGAGAAAGAAATGACAGGTAGTACTTAAAACTGGAAAAAGTCCTTTCAGGCAAGGCTGTTAAAACATAAAAAGAAAACTGGCATTATATGCCTCCTGATTTGATAAAACATGAAGTAAATGAAGCTATCACCCATGATGTATTCTTCTGTTTTGTAAACTTTTCATAAAAGTAAAAATGTACAGAACAATTTATGGAACTCAAAGTTTCATAATGAACACAGTTACGTAACCAGCATCCAGTTCAAGGAACAGAATATGACCAGCACCTGGAAGTCCCTCTCCCGTCTCCTCCTGGTCACTACACCCTAGCCCAAAGGCTAACGAACTCTCCTGACTTTTATCACGGTCAAGTACTATTGCCTGTTCTTGAGTTTCATGTAGATGATTCACGTTGTTTCTGGCTGCTTCTGCTCAACATTACATCCGTGAGATTCATCCATATTGTGGTGTATAGCTGTAGTCTGTCCTTTTTCATTGATATATAAGGATACACCACAATCTATTTATTAATCTGTCTCACGTTCATTTGGGTAGTATCCAGTTTTAGGGTGTTAGGAATAGTAAATTTTAAACTAAACAAAATTCATGAACCTTAACTGTACCCTGGGGACTGAGTAGAACTGCCTCATAGGGTTTCGTAGGGTGTAATCTTCATGGGTGCAGATCGCCAGGTCTCTTCTCCTAGGGAGCAACTGGTAGGTTCAAACTGCTGACCTTTCGGTTAGCAGTCGAGCACTTAACCATTATGCCACCAGGGCTCCTTCAAATATGTGATAGATATTGTGTATTACGGGATTTATGTTTATTTTCTTTGGTAGAATTATGATGCTGTTGTTATGTTGAGAATCTCATTGTTAGGAGATGCATAACTGAAATATTTAGGGGTGAAAGATCAAGATGTCTCCATCTCTCAAATTGTTTAGAAAATATACATGTTAATGGATAAATATGGCAAAAATGTTAACTGTTGAATCCAGATAAAAGTATAAGTGTGTTCACTGTACTAGTCTTTTAAATTTTCTGTATGTTTGAAAATTTTTATAATAAATGTTCAATATACAAAGTTGGGGGGAAAACAAAATGAAATACTATCTAGTTACAACCCAAGAGAAAGATGCATTAGTGGAAAGAAAATAGGCATAGGAGCCAGAGGTCTCATTTTGAATGCTCAATTAGCAACTTAATATTTGTGTGATCACAGAAAACTCATTTAACCTCTGTCACGGACTGAACTGTGTCTCCCCAAAATATCTGTGAACTTGGTTAGGCCATGATTTCCAGTATTGTTTGACTGTCCACCATGTGATTTTCTTATGTGTTGTAAATCCTACCTCTATGACGTTAATGAGGCAGGATTAGAGGCAGTTATGTTAAGAAGGCAGGACTCAATCTACAAGATTAGGTTGTGTCTTAAGTCAATCTCTTTTGAGATATAAAAGAGGAAGAAAGCAGAGAGACAGGGAAACCTCATACCACCAAGAAACAAGAGCCAGAAGAAGAGCGCATCCTTTGGACCCCGGGTCCCTGTGTTAAGAAGCTCCCAGACCAGAGGAAGATTGATGACAAGGGCCCTTTTCCAGAGCCAACAGAGAGAGAAAGCCTTCCCCTGGAACTGATGCTCTGAATTTGGATTTCTAGCCCACCAGACTGTGAGAGAATAAACTTCTGTTTGTTAAAGCCATCCACTTGTGGTATTCCTGTTATAGCCACACTAGATGACCAAGACAACCTCTCTGGGCCTTAGTTTTTCATATTCAAGATGGATTATACAGTGATCAAGGTTGCTGTATACACAAAGCAGCCATGCACTGGCAGGTGATACTATCTTAGCCCCCTGGCTAAGTACCTGATCTCCAACTACTTTCAACGGCTCTCCACTTGGATCTCCTTTATTTTCCTCTCCCTTAGGAAAACATTCCCTTCCCTTTCTGTGAGTAGCTCCACTGATTTTCCAGTCTCCTAGCCAGAATCTTAGACTCCTGTTTGTTTCTTCTCTTTCCTCTCCTCTGACCAATCTCTGACCAAATTTCTAGAAAAACATTTCAGTAAGCCCCCTTCTTCACTGCCATCGCCCCGGTTCCTACTCTTGCCCGCATGCCTACATGACTCTGGCACACTTCCAGTCAGTCTTTCAAACCTCCAGGCCAAACTGTACCTGCTATCAATCCAGTGTGCCTGAACTCATGCCTTCATGTTACTCTGTGCTGAAAAGAGACAGCCCACAGTTCATGCCTGGCCTCACTCTACTTATCCCAACCTCCTCCTTATTGCTTCTGAATATTTATCTTTCACATCAGTGCCCTCACTGTCCCATAAACACACCAGCTGATTCCTACACTCATGATTTTGCACACATTACTCTTTGTCTCCATTTTTCCAAATCATCTTCCAAATTCTTGCCCAAGTTCTATGCCTACATCAATCTGAGCCTTTTCCAACTAGTCTAGTTCGTCCTACCCATCATTCTTACTGCAGCTGCAATCAAGACCACAAGTTTAGTAGTTATTTTCTAATGAGAATGAAACAGGAACTGGAAGGGATCTGAGAAACCATCTAGTCCAACACTTCCTCCAGCCTCCAGTTCTCTTTACTAATGAGGAACTCAGGCTCAATCCTCACAGCTATTGATGGATGAGCTGGGATGAGGTGGGAATGAATCTCAGAATACTTGAAGGTTGGGACAGCTAAAGAATACACCTGGGAAACTGACCTTCATGCCACTCAGTCTCGGCATAAACATTTAGGAATGTGTTTAAATTATCTTGAAACAATGACCTGGTGAGAGAGCGTACATGGAGCCACAGTCTCTAGAACAGTCAGAAATGGCCAGGAGGGTGTAAAAACCCCTCTGAGAATGGGAGGACAGAATCCTCATGCCACAGAGTAGCATTCCTGGCAGAGGTACATCCCTGAGGGAGACTGAGGAACGGGCACACAGGTAGCCTTGTCCATGGCATACTCTAAGAGCTCTTGCTCTGTAGAGCAATCTCAGAGGATTTTCACATCCTTTGCCACTAATGACATTTTACATCTCTATGTAAGATATGTTGTCAGGAGGGATCAGTCCCTGGAGAAGGACATCATGCTTGGTAAAATACAGGGTCAGCGGAAAAGAGGAAGACCCTCAAGAGATGGACTGACACAGTGGCTGCAACAATGAGCTCAAGCATAACGACGACTGTTAACATGGCACAGGACTGGGCAGTATTTTCTTCTGTTGTACAGAGGGTTGCTATGAGTCAGAACTGACTCAACGGCACCTAACAACAACAACATGTAAGATACGCTGGCATCTTTCAGTCACTCACATCACTGTCATAGTGTGACAACCTTGCACCCTGAACCCAGGTCTCCTGCCCCCCAGTCTCCCTGCTCCTTACACTATTTCAGAATAATCATTATTATATGCACTTGGACCCTTCACCTTAACTGTAAGATCCTTAGAAGCAAGCACCTTTGTCCTTCCTCTTCATGGTGATTACTCGAGTGTTGGCCACATACTAAACGCCAAATAAATACTTTCGGATGAATGAATGCTGACTAACTTGTAAAGGAATCATTATTAATAACATTAATACTAAATAAAAACATCTAACACTGTCATATTTTCCAAATGTTTAGCTGTTTTATCTCATTCAATCTTCGTAACTCCACGAGCAGTGTCCTATGATGTACTCGTTTTACAACTGAGGAAACAAAGACTTACAAAGGTAAAACGAGTTGCCCAAGGTCACAGTAAGCGGCGGAGCCAGGACACTCTCAAGTCCTGAAGGAAGTACAGTCCCTCATCCCTCAATACATTTCAAGTTGAAAAAAGGTGAGGTAGAGATCAGTACAGAATTACAAAAAAGTTACAAAAGGAAAAAGGAGAAAATCAGAGGGGAACAAAAGAAAGGGTCGTTCCCAGTCACATTTTAGTTCCTCTTCCCAACGTTGTCACCATTCAAGTCACTCTTCGCTGTGGCAGTCACCAATGCCCTACAGTGCCCTCCACTGGCTTTCGCTTCTGTGCCCTCACCCTGCATTTCTCTTGGCTCACTCTTCCCTCCTACTCTTTTCTCTTGCTCCCGCTGCTACTATGAGCTCCTATCATGCGCATGACAGCACCACCCTCTCAGGCTCCAACCCTGATCAAACCTGGCAACCACCTGAGGCAGGCAGAGCCTAGGCTCTGTTTCCTCAGTGACAATGGCCACACCAACCTCTCCTATTCTGATATCCTAGTGCCCCCTCCACACACACACTGCCTATTCTGATGGCTTCATGTACATTAGTCCTGCCCTCTTCCCTGTGCCGACTGAAAGCTACTAACATGGTACCTGCCTGTAGCGGGCACTCAGTAAGTATCTGCTGAATGAATGACATCAGATGATATAACTTTTACAGCTTTTCTCTTGCTCTCAAGCTCTCTGTAACCTTCAATCATGGACACAGAGGAGGTGTTCAGGGAATCCTAATGACCGACCTGTCTCGTTATATAGCCAGAATAACTGCCTCATGTTTTCTTGCTCCTTTGTCCAGTTCCTCTCTTGACATAGAGATGCATTTAGCCATCTCCTTACACCCCTTCGCCTGTGATTCCTCCTCTGTACCCATTTACTCCACTGGCTGTGAAGTCTCCTTTTGTCAGAACCAGGTTTTGAAGTCATCGAGCTAGGGCAAGAACTCTGACCTGTACCTCTTAAAACTCGTTTCTCATCTGTGGGGTGGAAACAGTCTTACCTGAAGATGAGACCCCACAGTCCTCCGGTTCTACATATTCACCAAAGCAGTCTATCTGGGCCGGGGTCACATGCCTCCAGTCCTCTTCAGGGAAGGCCAGAGCCATATCTTTAAAAGGCCCCAACCCCTGAAACAACAGGATATTGCTATGGATAAAGAAATAATTCCTAAACAGGTCCAGTCTAACAGCAGGAGAGAACACACATGACAGCACTCTAGAGAAGAGAAGAAGGTCTTCTCCGTGGTCTTGAAAGCAGAACTGTCCACCTCTCAGCATTTAATGTAAAAAGTCATCCACTTGTTTAAGTCATGGTATTTTTGAGTTTCTGCTGCAGCAGCTTAGCTTGTACCCCACCTACATAGCAACCAATTTCCACTTTCGATCACCCCAACTCAACCCTCAAGTTTGACAGAGCCAGAAAGGTGCTATGTATCCCCTCACCTATATCTGACTTCCACTCTGGGTAAGTACATAATCATTTCGGAAAGCCCTGTCTTAAGAACAATGCCATGTTAATTTTAATGCATTCTCATTCATAACACAATGGAGAGCTATTATGGGAGAAAGGAGTATCTGACCACATTAAAAAATGCTTGATGTAATTCTCCATCTCCTCCAACCATGTACTTGGAAAACAGGAACAGAAAATGATACTGGTATCAAATCTTGCCCCCATATTGCTTTAGCTCACTTATTTTTTTCTGCTAAAGTACACCTTTTCTCCGCCAAGGAACTCTTCAACACTCATTTCCTTCAGAAAGGATACTGAATGGCCGTCAATGGGCACAACTCTCAGGTTATCCCAGAGATAATCTCCATCTCCTTGGTAACACGGTCAGTACCTCACAGGAGAGATTTAAACTGTGGCAAGAATGCCCCACCCATGCTTTGGTTGCCTCCATTTGCGGCAGGTTAACAAGTGCTGGCAAGGACAAAACTCCTGGTAGGGCCAGAGTACAGGCCAGAGAGACTACTCAGCTCAAGGGCCCTGGGAGCCCCCAACCCTGTCAGCTATACCCTTGCTGACACGGGGAGGGAATGGGAGGGAAACAGAGGGGGAACAGTAGCAGAAGCCATCTACAAAGCGCATCCACAAAGGGTTACTTATCTCCTAGCCAATCACCACAGCCTACGGGATTTATATCAACACTATGTTCCTCGTTACAATTATAAGAGTAACACCAATGAGTTAAATTGTGATTTAGGGTCCAGACCACAATTTAATTGCTCAATGCAAATTAACAACTGGGGATGATAAAGTGGAGAAAACGAAGATGTCGTGCCCATCAGAATGAGAAAGGCAGAATAACTCCACTACGCAGATGGAATTTTGTTGTACACAGAAACTTGGGAAAGGTGAACCTCATTCAAAGCACCATGATAACCTCTGGAAGGGCAGAGTCGCAGCTTACCTGGGATCCAGTTGTGAGGAACCCAGCTGCCATCTCTTGGTCTCTGGTGTTCACTGAGGGGAGGCCAGGGCCAGCCTGAAGAAGAGGTAGAGCTGAGCAGAGGAAAAATGCATGAGAAAGATAAGTGCTGTTTTACACTTAGTTCATTCACTGGTATCCCCTGCATGACACACAGAACCTTAGGAACCATAAGGAGACTCCAGACAGCAATCACTTTGGTTGCACACTTTCCCATAGACAGGGGTTTCGGTATACCTCACCTTATTCTCAGGTGGGAAGACGGTCCCAACACAATAACATCTGACCCTTCTAGGCTATTCATGCTCCTCAGTCTTATTCTGGGAGTGACCTCTTTGAGATTCCGTAACAAAGTTACATTATTACTCTTAGGGATATGGTTTATCTGCCCACTTAAAAAAATACCCATATATGTATCAGCTGCGTACTTCCTGTTGGTTTCTAGAAGGGCTGTGAGGGAAAGGAGAAGATATGAAATAAGAGAACATAATCTCAGATATCCCCTCCAGGAATCAGGGTCAAGATACAGAATACAATTTCACTTTATCTGTTTCCTACTGATGTTGGGAAAGTGACCAGGAAAACCCAGAATCACGCCTTGCAAATAACTTATCAACTGCTGGGTTTCTAAAGTGGAGAGGGGAGGGGGCAAAGCACAGTCTTCCGTGTCCGCACTTCCTTACTGCGTGCAACTTACCCTGCTCCTGGAAGGTCTGCGTCCCATCTCCAGGGTCCTGATTGAGTTGCTCCTCAGTGCTTTGACCTAGGCCTGCAACTCCTTCCCCATGGGGCAATCCCCACTCAGGCTTGACCTCCACTGGCCCCAGGTGGACACCTGGTTCCCAAGGGCCTCTGCAGAGTGCTGTCTCATCCTGTTCTCCCTGTACGTGGCATGGAACCTAAGAACAGTTGCCAACACCTATTAGAATGAGGCCTGGGTTAAGTCTGTGATGAAGGGAGTTGAATTAAAACCTAAAGAGAGGGCCAAGGAAAGAACCCATTCCAGCTGCAGCAGAAAGAAAGGAAAAGTTGGCTCAGCTATTCCCCAGGACATCAGCGGGGAGGTATTCAAGAAAAGGAAGCTAAACTCTCTTTATCAGGGTATGAGCAGCTTTTATCTGCCCGTGCCATTTTATAAGGGTCCCTTCTGCCTTCTTTGATACTGATCAAATTTCACCAAGAATAACCTCACAGACAGCCCAAATATCGCCCTTTTGAGAACTTTATCACAATGCACACACTGCTAGGGGGGAAAAAGTCCCAGTTACAGAAGCTGAAGGTAAAAGATACAAAGCCAGATTGTCTGCCGTGAACCAGCTAGGGAAGAAATGTTGCTCTAAAAACAGCAGGAAAATCAGGAGAACTCTCCCACAGAGACACACACACATAAACAAGGACTTTCTGGTCCACTTTTAAGCTCCTTAGTTGGGAATTAAAAAAAAAAAAAACTCCCTTAGGATTATATAGGAAGTCAGGGTACTGCAGTAGAAAAAGTAAGGATAAACTAAAAACAACTGTTACTTGCAAGCAAGGCAGTAACATTTAGTCCTCTCTCTTCTTTCCCAGTACAGGCTCAGCCAGACTCCAGGAAACATCTGTGCTGCAAAGTAACTTGGCATAATCAGAACAGTGCCATCAAATTGCTTTGTGAGTCAAATAAGCCATAGAAGCTGACTTCCCAGACATGGAAACACCATGAATATTCACAGTAAGAATATTCACCATGTGGAACTCCCTACGCTCCCATATGTATGTCTGCCCAAAGAGAAATGAGTCTATGAGGGGTCTTGAAAGCAATCACAACTGCATTCCTTAGGCCTGAGGCTCACGATGGAAATATGCATGAATCCCTGCCTGGAGACCAAAAAAGAGGCTAAATACCCTTCCACACCCTCTCCACCTTCCCTGGGAAAGGCTTTTCTCACTGAAAACTCTATCGCCCTCCAAAAAAGTTCTTCAGAGAGCCTGGGAGCAGAGGAGAGAGATACTGTTTTACCCACTCCCACGGTTTCCTCAAACCTTTCAATTCTTTAAAACTCCCCTTCCCACATCAACAAGACAAAAACCTGATACCCCCTTCTCACCCACCGCCTTGGCCTCCAGTGTCCTCTCTGTCATGTCTTCCATCATGGCCACCAAGGCCTTGCTGCTCTCAGGGCAGTGTTCCCGAATCCAGGCATAGAACTCCCGGGGCAGGATAGTCAAGAACTGTTCCAGCACCAGCAGCTCCAGGATCTGCTCCTTCGTGTGCAGCTCGGGCCTCAGCCACTGGTGACAGAGCTCCTGGAGCTCCCTGAGTGCTTCTTGGGGTCCAGCAGCCTCCTGGTAGCGAAACTGCCGAAACCTCAGACGGAAAGTCTCAGGACTCGAGTCCTCCCTGCCCTTGCCCCATGGCAACTCTTTCTCCAGCTTCACCACTGGAACGCTCATTTGCAGCTGAGGCTCTTCCGCCATCCCTGGGCGCTCTTTAAGCATCTTTACACACCTTCTCAGAAGATGAGGGTCTGTTGGGAAAACCAGACAATGACAACAGCACAAATGACCCTTTTGAGGACATGAGACACATGAAAGGTCAGTCCAACCCAGTTGCCTCTACATCAATGAATATTCTGTTGGAGAACATAGCAATTACCTTCTACGAGTCAACTGTTACAAAATGAACATTTATCTGAAAAGTCACAGTAATTCATTCAGCAGGTATTTGCTAAGCATTTATTTGGTGAAAGATCATAAATAAATGTATAGAATTTAGCTTATACTCACAAATAATTTAGGGTCTCACTGACAAATAACAATTAGAGAATAATACAAGATGTTTTATAATTAGGCTGGAGCCCTGGTGGCACTGTAGTTAAGAGCTCAGCTGCTAACCAAAAAAAGTTTGGCAGTTCCCATCTACCAACTGCTTCCTGGAAACCCAATAGGGCAGTTCTACTCTGTCCTATAGGGTCTCTGTGAGTTGGAATTGACTAAATGGCAACAGGTTTGGTTTTTTTTAATAAGTAGGTTAGTCACCAAAATTAAAGAAATTGTTCCAAAATTAAAGGAAATATACATATATATATGCCAGACACTCAGAAACCAGAAATACAAGGCAAAGCAGACATTGTGGCTGCCCTCTTGAAGCTTATGTTTTAGTGTAGCAGACAGAAAAAACAAATGCAAGCAAATAAATAAAATTATAGATTGTGTCTTAATCATCTAGTGCAGCTATAACAGAAATACCACAAATGGATGGCTTTAACAAAGAGAAGTTTATTTCTGCACAGTAAAGCAGGCTACAAGTTCAAATTCAGGGCATCAGCTCCAGGGGAAGGCTTTTTCTCTCTGTCTGCCTTCTCATCAATCACCTCCACACTAGAAGTTACTCCATGCAGGGACCTCAGGTCCAAAGGACAAGCTCTGCTCCTAGCACCGCTTTCATGGTGGTATGAGGTCCCGTCTCTCTGCTCACTACTCTCTTATATCTCAAGAGATTGCCTCAAAACACAATCCCATCTAGTAGATTGAGTCCTGCCTCACTAGCACAACTGCTGCCCATCCTCCTTCATTAACATCATAGAAGCAGGATTTACAACCTACAGGAAAATCACACAATACCGGGAATCATGGCCCAGCCAAATTGATACAGACATATATTGGAGGACACAATTCAATCTACAACAGATGAGTTCTAGAAGGGAAACAAATAGGGTGCTCTGATAATGGGTATGGCAGACTTGAAGAAGGCTTTTCTGAAGAAATGCTATTTAGGCTGAGACCTGAAGGATGAGAATGAGCTACCCATTCAAGGAACATTCCAGGCAAAAGTTTTAAGGCTAGAAATTACCTGGCACATCTGGGAACAAGTCAAAGTCCATTGTGGCTCCAAAGAGCATGTAAGAGGCAGAGCTACAGAAGAAATGGGAGAAGCAGGCAGAAACCAGATTACCCAGGACCTGGCTAGAGTAAGAATTATGGACTTTAGTCTTATTACACTGGGAAGCTACAAGTTTTACAAAGGTCATTCTGTGTGTGAATAGGTAACAGATTAGAGGGAGCAAGAAGTGAAGCAGCACTTACAGTGGTCCAAGAAGAAAATGATAGAGGCTTATGTTAGAGTGGTGGCAAAGAAACAAAGTGAGGGCATATTTTAGGGGTAGAAAAGAGACAAGCTAGTGGCCTGGATGTGATGGCGTGCTCAACCTAAAGAAAACCGTGGAGCAACATACATAATAACATAATTGCCCAGTGCCGTCGAAGTCGATTACAACTCATAGCCACCCTGTAGGTCAGAGTGGAACTGCCCCACAGAGTTTCCAAGGAGTGCCTGGTGGATTCAAACTGCTGACCCTTTGGTTAGCAGCCATAGCACTTAACCACTACACCACCAGGGTGTCCCAAAAACATAATTACAACATTATCATAATTGATCAAAAGATTTAGAACTTCATAGGCCTTTCTAATTAGAAAGCATGTGAACACGTACTCTCATTAATACAATTCTATACGGTGAGTACTACTCCCCTTACTTTTCAGATAAAGAAATTGAAGTGTAAGAGGTCCTTTAATTGGCCACGGTCTGCCTCCCAAAATATAAAGTATAGATAAGAAGCATGGTTAGTCCAGTGAAAGAAGAGAGGCTTGTAGCAGGCCAGAGGACCAATACAATTTAACTTCAGTGGGGGAGGAGGGTGTAGGCTGGGAAAGGGATCTGGAATCGGAAATGGAAGGAACCCGTTTGTTAGAAAAAAGAGGACGATCACCCTGATTGAAGGTGAGAATCAACAATTTACAGTAGGCACAGCCAAAGCTTGTTTAATATTCTACTGCGTGTGCATTTATTTACCCTTCTTAACCCTATTTTACATTTTCAATCTGATCATCTTCTGTGCTACATCAGTCTGAGATTTATTTCATGGCGTTGTCTCCATACTTAATTACACTACTGCATTTACCGCACTACAGTGAAAATGTTTAACAGCGTGTTCCATCTACCAGGTTCGCTGAAGGCATCTAAGGTCCTCATTCATCTTTTTCTCTCTGGTACGTGACAAACAGAAGGTGCTCCATAGTTGTTGTTTAAATGAGTATCCTATACCTGGCTCTAAAATAACGACTTTCGCTTTTCAAAGACTTCCGGTGGGGTTCAAGATTTCCTTGGGTTCCTGTTAAGCCAACATTGACCGGGCGGAATAAACATCGCTCCTACCTGAACCTACTGCGGCGCAGCCCCTTGATGTCCGACACGTAGGGCCTCTGTGCCGTGGGCGGCAGCTCCGCGGAGACGAGCCGCCTGCAGCTGGGGTTGGGCACAGGGAGATGTGCTCTTTCCCAGACCCGCCGCCGCCCACCACAGCCGGTCCCTGACGCCCTCTCCACCTCCGCTCCGTCACCCGCCGCAGCCGCAACGCAGCTCCCACCTACGGTCCCGCAACCATATCAGGATCGCCAGTACCTTCCGCGGACCGGAAGTGAGCCGAGGACGCTGTCAGACAGGTTTGAGATGAAAAGCCCCTTCCGGTTCCTCTCTAGGAATATCGGAGGTCGGTGCGTCTCTATGGTCGCTCATCCCAGTTAGCGGTCAGCACTCCCAGTGCAGAAACAGCGGGCTTGGAGCCGCATCTTTGCTGCGCGCGACCGAATGCAGCTACTTCCCCTGTGGCTAACTGCTCTCCTCGAAGCTATAGGCCGCTAGGTTAATTTCTGCTTATGTGCCTTTGCACCTGCATTCCGTCTGTAGGAAGGACTCGGACACTGTAACCTACCTCAAGGCGTCCAGTCGTGCCCCAGGTGCATTATACGAGGCGTAGAAACAAAGGATGATTGGAAGGCAAGCACTGAGCTTTATGGGTTCACATGGGAGGGGCCTGGACCCCAGGTAGAGTGTGCGGTATTGAGGAGGGGGAGTTCAAAGAAGGCTTCCGGGAGGACCTGGCGTTTGAGCTCAGTTTGGAAGGGTGGATTAAAAAAAAAAAGAACTAGGGAACAGTATCTCCAGTAGAAGGAGGACTACGAGCCCAGGGAGTACGATGGAATTGATGGCATGATCACACAATCAGAGCCACTGAGTAGCCAGCTAAATTGGAGTTCTCGGATGCTAGCCTGAAGGCAATGAATGGGAAGCCACTGAAAGTCTAAAGGCGGGAAGCTGTTGCTGAGAACCCTTCGAGAAAGACTAGGGAAAAGAAGGGAGGGAAGTGAGGAAATGAGAAGACTGACATTCCAGGTTAAGTGAGGTTAAATAATGCAACCCAGGAAAGAAATAATGAGAGAGCTGGAGCAGTCAGTGAGACTAGAGATGGTAAGGAATATGAAACCTGTCTGGGGGTAAAATTGGCAAGGTTTGAGGATGAATTGCACCTGGAGGATGAAAGAAGGGATGAAGTAAAAGTGTCCAAGGAACACATGGGAGCTATTTCATAACCTTTAAATGAGAAACTTCTAATTATGACTAAAATCCAGAAACCATAAAAGAAAGATGGGTAAATTTTACTGTATACATTTTTTTTTTTTAACTTCTACGTGGGAAAAAATATAAGCAAAATCGAAAGATCACAGTCTGGGAAAAAATATTTGTAATTCACATCACAAACGGTTAATTTCCCTACTAGATAGTGTCTAGAAATTGTGAAGAAAAAGGCCAACAACCCAGTAGAAAAAATAAGTTCAGAGGAAAAGAAATACAAATGACTATTAGACATGAAAATATGCTCAATTCACTCAGAATGAGAAATGTAAAATAAAATAGTATTGGGATATCATTTCTTACCTATCCAATTTCCAAAAACTATTCCAAAAGTTTGACATAGACTCTCGGTAAGACCGTAGGGGAAACAAGAACTCTTGTATATTGCTGGTACCGAAAAAACCAAAACCAAACCCACTGCAGTCCAGTCGATTCCAACTCGTAGCAACCCTATAGAACAGAATAGAACTACCCGTTAGAGTTTCCAAGGAGCGCCTGGCAGATTCAAACTGCCGACCTCTTGGTTAGCAGCCATAGCACTCAACCACTATGCCACCAGGTTTTCCATATTGCTGGTAGGATTGCAAAGTTGTTGTAACCTTTATAGATATTTGATAATATTTATCAAAATTACAAAAGCATTTACTCTTTGACCCAGCAAATACATTTATGGGACTTTATTGTACAGATATGTATATACAGCGTTGTTCACTGCAGCATCGTTTGTGTTGTCAAACCCCCAACACACCTCTTAATCAGGTTCCACCACCCATACTTTGAAGGTGCTCTTTCAAAGGTATGAATTTCCATACCAGTTGTCAAAATCAAAGACATTTTTTGGTCCTTATCGTGCTTGTCTTTCCATTGCCTTGGCACTGTTCACATTCTTTCCAAACTTTTCTTCTTTGGCTTTCATGAAATCTCTTTGCTCACATCGTATTACTCTTACTATTCCTTACTGGTCAGGAAAAGTCAAGAAAGGAAATTTGGTTATTTGTAAACTGTGTTTCCTTTGGAATCCCAAAAAAAAAAAAAAATTACCCAGAGAAGCACAAATCAAACTAAAGACAAGATGTGTTGGCCCCTACCTCTGTCCAGTCTGGGAAGTCTGGGTGAAGGAATGTCTGTCAGATATTTGCTGTGCTTTCTGGTGCTCAAATTATTTTATATTATAAATTACATTATCAACCAATTTTGCAAAGACTGTCAGTTACCCTCCTTGTTCACCAATATCACTCCTATACGAGAAGGATGAGACTGAATCAGGGCCTAGAGAAACTGTCTGATTGATTGTAATGGTTAATGTTATATGCCACCTTGACTAGGCTGTGATTCTCAGTGGCTTGGTAAACGAAAAAACCAAACCTATTGCCGTCGAGTCGATTCCAACTCATAGCGACCCTATAGGACAGAGTAGAACTGCCCCATAGAGTTTCCAAGGAGCGCCTGGCAGATTTGAACTGCCGGCCTCTTGGTTAGTAGCCATAGCACTTAACCACTACACCACCGGGGTTTCCGGTGGCTTGGTAGACACTGTGTAATTATTTTCCATTTTGTGATCTTATGGGAGCCGACAATCAGTTGGAAGGGGAGTTTCCTTGGGGGTGTGACCTGCATCCAGTATATAAATGGATGTTCTGGCAAAGCTTGCTCTCTCTTTCTTTCTCAACCCTGCATCTTCTTGAATGACCCCTGGTTCTTGGCACATGAAACAGAAGCCTATTGCCTGACCTGTAGATTTTGGATTCGCCAACTCCCACAACACTAGGAGCCAAGAGGGACATCAAGCCTATCACCTGGTCTGTAGATTTTGGGTTTGTCATCCCCTGCAACCATGAGAGCCAGCAGAGGTCTTCAGCCTATCATCTGACCCACAGATTTGGGACTTGCCAACCCCCACAATTGCGTAAGCCATATTCTTACAGTGAATTTCTCTATATGTATCTAATATATGCGTCACTGGTTTTGCTCCTCTGGAGAACCCAGACTAAGACATTGGCCCAGAGAATTTGTCCTGGAAAACTGAATTATACCTAGCTATCACAAAGCCTGGAGTTCATGGGTGGCACAAAATGTTAAGTGTTCTACTACTAGCCAAAAGGTCGGTGCTTTGAACCCACCCAGAAATGTCTCAGAAGACAGACCTGGAGATCTGCTTCTGAAAGGTCGCAGCCTTGAAAATCCTATGCAGCAGTTCTACTCTGCACAGAAGGGGTTACCATGAGTCAGAGTCAACTCGACAGCAACTACCAACAACAACATATCAAAACCCATTCTTCAGTTCTCTATGAGTAGAGAGGAAGGAGAAAATACAGGGATGAGGGGATTCTGGGAGAGGGTACAAGGAGACTGAATCAGATCACAGGTACATAGAGACTTTTCCTCATTCTTTTTTTAAAGCTGGTATGGATGTAATATAGTTTATTTAACATGTTCCCTATTGATGGACATTTGAGTTGCTTCTAATCATTTATAGTAATTGATATACTGTAGCAATTAATAACTCCATACCTATAAAAATTTTTAAATATTTGTGCAGGTGGATAAATTCTAAATTGAAAATATTGTATTAAAGCATTAATGCATCTGTAGTTTCGGTACATATTACTAGATTCCCCTCAGTAGGGGTTATGCCATTTTGCCCTTCCATCCACAACATATGAGAGTGCCTTTTTCCCCAGAGCTTATCCAGCAGAAGGGGTTGCATCAAACTTTTGACTTTTTCAAATGTCATAGAGAGAAATGGCATCTCAGTATAGTTTCCTCCATTGTTCAACTATTTGCATTTCTTCTAACTTATTTAACATATTTGTGATACTTGAAGTTCATGTCTTCTAACCACAATATTAGATCATCTTTGCATCTGCTTCTATTGGTTGTTTTTTCTTGTTAGTCACATTTTCCTCTCTTTTTGCATGTCTAGTAATTTTGCATCGTATGCCAATATTTGTTTATAAAAGAAGTAAAGAGGTTTCAGGCTCCAATGATGTTATCTTTTACAAGAGTAAGCTCCCCTTTGCCTTTGTTAGGTAAATATGGTGAGGGGATGATCACTTAATCGAATTTGGATTGATCTGGGTTGAGGCTAGGTTGCCGTTCTTGCTAAGACTCAGTCACCTCTGGTTCTTCCTGTTTTTCTGGCATGTCCCTCTGGGATCTTTGACTGAGAGCTGCCGGATCTCTATTTCCTCAGTTCTAAAAGAGTATGGGAGATTATATCTGCTTTTCAGATGTTTTGAGCTTTGCTCTTTAGCCTTCACCCCATGCAGCTTCCAAATTTGGAAAATGTCTTGAGGAGTAGACCAGCCATGTGTTTAAGGAAGGCATCATTCTTCCAGTGGGACTTAAAAATATCAGACTATAGGGGATTTCTGTATGCCTTCTAAAAGCTTCCAGGACAGGCCAGAATTCATCAACAGCCATGCATTTAAAGGGCACTTGGAATTTCCAAAGAGTTGCACTAGCCCTCATACAACCACAAAAAGTTTCACTGGTTTTTCTTTTGCCCAGAAGAATCTGGTGGGCCAAACTTGGATCTTCAGATTGTATTGAAATTGGCAAAAGTACCCAGGGGAAAAAACAGCCAGTGACAGACTGCTTACCCTGGGAGGGGTCTCTTCCTCTCCAGAATGATAATTCATTTAGCCCTCTCTGCTTGCACGTATTTCCAGCATCTTTAAAGGTATAATCTTTCCTTTTTTTAGTTGCTATAGTTTATAGGAGGAGCAGTGCTGTAATATGATCTGGTGCATCCTATTCAGAACCAGAACTAGCTCAATATAGTTTGAATTTGCATTTCTCATATTATAAGTTAAATTTAGGATCTTTTCATATTTTAGGGGCCAGTTCTATTTATTTTTCAGTAAAAAAATCTATTCCTGCATTTTTTTCATGTTTCTGTTGGGTGATTTGTCTTTTTCTTCTCAATTTCTTGAAGCACTTTATATTTTAGGAAGACTAGTCCTTTGTGATATGGGTGAAAAAAATGGGTAGCATATATTATTTCTAGCTTCTTTGGCCTTTTGGTTTTGCTTATGTTGGTTTTTTGTTTGGTTTGCCAAGTACATTGAAATTCTTTTTTATGGAGTCACATTTATTGATTTTTTTTCTTTCTGAATTTTTAGTGATAGTTAAAACCTTTTTCACACTTATCACAGTAAGTGAGACACACCGTGGTGGCTTATTCATAGATAGCAGTTTTGGCAGAAGCATTGTGGGCAGAGAAGGCAAATCCATATCCAGAGTAAGTGTCTATTTCAGTAAGAACAAAGCACTTCCCCTGTTGACCATTCTGAATAAATTTTCCCAAGTAAATGTTTCCTTTTCAATAGGTAAATAAGGATTTTTTTTCAGAAAATTTTTCTTGATTTATAGTTTTAAGTATATGTTTTATTCTCGTATTTCAGTTTTCCTCCTTAGGAACTCCAGTTTTACACATGTTGGATCACCTTTGTCTTTTATAGCATTCACTTTCTCTCTAATCCTTGCATTTTTTTATTTACTTTTTCCTTTTTTTATTCTTAACCATTATATCCCTTACTTTTCTTTTTATGATATCTATTCTCTCTGGTGTTTCTTGTAATTTAGTCTTCATTTCTGTTTTTTTTCCCCTCTAATTCTTTCCTGAGTTCTGTCAATTTCCATTTAATATCTTCACGTTATCTTGCCCCTGTCTTTTGTTATCAGTCGATTTCTTCTCTGAATTTCTGTAAGTCTTCTTTATGAGATTTTTTGTTTCTTCATAGCTGTAAATGCTTCATTAAGTTTTTAAATTTATCTTGGAATCTCAGATTAAAATTTTCCTCTATTTTGTAAAAACACTTTTCTGGTGAGTTTTCTTCCTATCTAGAAACATTTTGCTGCTGTTTCTGCTTTTTCTTATAGTGCTTTTGTATTGATGTTACTTTTTTATCCTTTTATCTGAATGACTTTGATTTTCCTGGAGCAGATATTTGCAGGAGAAAGAAGGGGTAGAGTTTGGGATGCATCCTCAGTTTCCCAGTGCAAGGGCTCCTTTTTCTGTCTTAGGCTGGGTTCTCTAGAGAAGCAAAACCAGTAAAGCATATAAATATATACAGAGAGATTTATATCAAGGAAATGGCTCATGTGGTTGTAGAGGCTGGAAGATCCCAAGTCCATGGGTCAAGATAGAGGCTTCTCCTGATTCACCTAGTCAAAGAGGCTGGCAAATCCAATATCAGCAGGTCGGAGAGCAGGGCTCTTGCACACAGGCTTCCAAGTTCAATTATTCCCAAGATCAGCAGGCATGACTGCAGGTAAGCAGCTAGCTTAAGTCCCAAGAGCCAGAGGTCAGATGAGCAGGAGCCAGCTGCAGGATCCAGAGTGAGCAAAAGCTCCCGAGCCTTGTCAGAATGTCCACTTATATTGATGCAGGCCACACACCCAAGGAAACTCCCTTTCAACTGATTGGCTACTCACAGCAGATCACACCATGGAAGTGATCACCTTATATCACATCTCATCATGGAAATGATCACATCATATTACTGCCAAACCACTGAGAATCATGGCCCAGCCAAGCTGACACACAAACTTAAATATCATATATCACTACATAGATTAATAGTTTCTTTGATATATAGTTCCCTGTATAACAAGGATTCTGCTGATTCTCATATCCTAACTTGGTTTAGAAGGGCTTATACTTTTTTTTTTATAGTACTACTCACTTACTTCATTCCATTTATAAGTCATTGCTATCAAAGGATATTTCCATCTGCCTTCCAAGGTGATTGCCTCTCTTTTACAAGTGTTGCTTTCTTATGTTGCCCCTTTTATGGGCTCCAATACACTTTCCATGCCTTCCCTGACTCCCCGACACTCGTGCCCAACCATGTTTGTTCTCAATCTTGTTCATACCCATTCTTTCTCAAGATGAGTCCTTCTCAAACTTCTGAGGTTTAATATTTACTAATGATTTTTTAAAAATCCACCACCACTAAAACCCCTCTATATTCTCTGATACATCTCACTATTTCCACCATACCAACCTCCCAGTTGTGGCTTCCCATACTGGTTTTGCTGGTTTGGGGTCCTTTTGGCCACAATTACATATTTGGAATTTGCAGATTTTCTTTGATTCTAGTTTCACTGATGATTATAGTCCCTGTATGTTTTTTTAGGAAGAAAAGTGAACGGAAAGCCTTTGAACTAGGCTGTCACCATATCCCTATAAGAAACTTCCAGGATATCTTATAGAGAGAAATGTAATAGGAAACTAAAAAAAAAAAAAACTAACTAAAAAACCTAGTGACTGTTAGTTTTTCAGGTGTATATGTCTTAGCTCCCCAGTATGAGTGTGAGCATCTGTACAGCCGCAGGATCTGATTCTGATACCTTTGTGTACCTCAGTGGTGCACTATAGAAGGTCAACCTTTAGTGAACGTTATTTAATAGTGACAACAGAGCCCACTTGACTCCAGCCACGTCCATTGCATCCCCCGTACTTGTATTTGAAGATGCACTTCTTAAGTTCTAAGAGCTCTTTCCACATATGTGTTCTTTAGAGAGGGAAGGGGGAGCTATTGTCACTTGGTGTCTTTGGTAGAAGGTGGACATGTGGCCAGTAGACAGCTTGGATCACAGTTCTAGCCTCCACGCTGCCCCACAACATTTATACTTCTCAGTTACACCCATCCTAGCTCCGAGGCTGAGTGCTCCACAGACTATAAGTACCATCAGGACTGTGAAGGGGAGCATTTTAGAGGTACACTCTAAGAGGCCCCTTTCCCTGATGTAAAAAAGAAATGCCATATGCTGATTGGCTAACTTGCCTATGCTTTCCTCAGAGGCATAGACTCACCGGGCTCAGCCTTCCAGACCTAGGACCTCAATTTTGGGAGTTTTTCACCTTTAACCACTACCAGTACTTCCCTGCAATACATACTTACCAAAAGATTTCTGCACTGAATCACAATTTTGTCTGGAGATACTACTTTTTTTTTTTTTAATTTCACTAATTCAAAAACCTTCTGTGGTGGTTATATCCTGTTCAGTTTTTGTTTTAAAAAGGCCCACTTCACCTGATCATCTCAGAATATTCCTCCCTCTCCTCAGGCTGGCTTTTTGAGGTATGGATGTAACAGAGAAGCCCTTCTTTTATTGAAAACAACTGCAAAAAAATTCACCGAGAAAGCTCAGAAGAGTTCAAAGAAATTTTAACACATTTCAAATATGAGCAAGACAGAAGCACTGTAAGTATGAGGGAGTGGAGGGTTGACTTGGCACTGTAGAAGCTCATTAAAGGTAGCAGAGACTAGAGAAGAATGAGGAGCTAGATGAATATACACATGTGTGCTCACAGAACTTGGAGAAGGGTAAACAGGCAGTATATCTTGGGCTAGATAACTGTTTCTTCCTTCAGCAGTGTCTCCTTTTGTACTGAGCTCAGTTCTCCTCCAAAACTTTCCAGTTTCTCCATGCGTGGGATTCCTTGGGTCTCCTCAGTATTCTGGGAAATGGGCAACAAATGGCGGCTAAGGCAGGTTGCTTCTTCAAAGAGGCAAATTATACCTAGGTAACAGCAAACGTTTGGGTCAGTTCAGAGAAAGTGAGTGTTGAATTCCATGCCCTAGAAGTCGGACAGACCTTCCAGTAAAGCAACTCCTTTGGTTCTGTACCTACCCTTCCTAGTACTTCCCTCCAATCTAAAATATCACAGAGCTAGAAGAGGAAACAAAATGCTTCAAAGAACAAGGAATACAAGAAGATGAATAAAAGCACAGAAGCACTGCCAGTGCTGAAAGACACTTTAGCAATTTTTGACAATAAGTGAGAAAAAACAAGGCTCAGAGAGAGAGTCAAACATAAAACTCAGGCCTCTTAATGCTAACTGAAGATCCTTAGTCAAGCAAGAGGAAGGAAAAAAAGAATCCATATTCATAAGAACAAGTAAGAATATCCTGAGTGAATAATAAATGCTGTATTAAGGTTAAGACTAAGATAAAGGACAGTTTCTATTTTCAGCATTATGGCAGACTCAATATTATCCCACTCAAAACAGGGAAATGCTAAATAGAATACTTCCCTAAAAACTTATTTTAAATGTATCGCTGAGCTGGCATGAAAATAATATATTCTTAGATGCCAAAACCAAAATGAAAACAGGAATGTAGAAAGCTGAGGAAGCACATAACTAGCTTTTACCCTGGATATATACTCCCAAACCTTGTGACTCTGAGTTTCCATTCTACTCGTCATTTGGGAAAAGGGTACAGGAGAAAAAAGCCCACAGCCTGTTAAGATGGGGAATCGAAAAAGAGTTTGCAGCATAAATTTGGAATCTCACAGTTGCCTGGATTGGCTGAGAATTCATAAACAAGCTATTTGTCACGTAGGTCTGCAGACAAATTCACAATATCTATGTATTTTTTTTTGTAATGGTTGTACACCAGGCATGAGGAAGGAGAAAATGCAGATTCTTTTGGAGAAAAACAAGAATTTCCATAAATAAAGTTCCAAGGAAAATGATGTCACAGTCAAGAAACACAAAACATACCAGGAAATAAGACATCTCAAGAGCAAGAGCCTTGAGAAACAGCAGACAACAGGAGCAAATAATTCAGTTTTCAAATTTGTAAGACACAGAATGTAAAATAAGTATGTTTAACATTATAATAAAAATATGTTTATAGAATAGATTGAAAATATAAGGAACAAAAGCTTGTAGAAAAGTATAATAACATTTGGATAAGAGAATACAACTTCTAGATAAAAAATAAATAAAAATTTAATGTTTTAGCTTAAATAGCAGATCGGATACAGCTAAAAAGTGAATGAACGAAATAGAAGATACATCTAAATAACTTATTCAGAATGCAGCCCAGAAAGACAAAGAGATGGAATAATATGAAAAAAAAAAAAGACATGCAGAATCGAATAACAAGGTCTAACAGATACCTTTTTGATGTTCTACAGAAAAAAAGTTTAAAAAATGGAGATACTATAAAACTTTCCTAGAAATGCTCAAAGATACCAATCCTCAAATTCAATTCACATAATAAGTCACTATTACAAATATCCATAATCTGCAAAATGCTAAAGAAAGCCAGAGGGGAAAAGAAAGATTGCTTAAAAAGAGTAGCATTTGCACTGACACCCAGCTTCTCAACAGCAACAATGGAAGTGGCAAAACAATGAAATAATATCTTGAATACTGAGAGAAAAACTGTCATCCTAAAAATGTATGTTTGGCAAAACTAACTTTAATAAACAAAAATGAAAGAAAGTCAATTTCAGACAAACAAAATATAAATGTATCTCCAATGGACCCTCACTAATAAACACTGTAAAGGATATATTTGGATGTGTTTAAGGCAGAAAGATAACGATCTTAGATAGAGGGTCTGAGAAGGTATAGGGAGCAAACCAATTGGTAAATATGTGGGTAAACTTAAAATGAAAATGATGATGACGCCAAATGTTTGGGGTTTAAAAAAAAAAAAAGAAGAAACTAAAATATTGGACAGTAAATTGGGAGGAGGATCCTTATATTGTTTGAGAAGAGAATATATTGATTAGCTTTCAACTTTGTAGAGTAAGCATATTAAAAAGTCGAAAGTAAACTACTATTAGAATAAAAATAGTATAACTTTTGAACTAAAAGAGGAGGGAAGGAAAATGAATGAGAATTACATAAAACTAAATCCAAAGAAAGCCGAGAGAAGAAGAGAGAGCAGAAAAAAAAAAAAGAAAGCACAAATTAAGGTGGTGAAATGAATTTAAATACATCAGTGTCCACAATAAATGTAAATTAAATACTCCTGTTAAAGTCTAAGATTGTAAGACTGGGGGGAAGGGATGAAGTTATAAGCTATTATAAGGAATATATGCAAAACATGAAGACAAAGTTTTCAGGTAAAATACAAAAAATTATATTAGGCAAATACTAACCTAAAAAAAAAGTAGAGCCCTAGTGGCATAGAGGTTAAGAGCTCGGCTGCTAACCAAAAGGTCAGCAGTTTGAATCCACCAGCCACTCCTTGGAAACCCTATGGGGCAGTTCTACTCTATCCAGTAGAGTCACTGTGAGTCAGAGTTACCTCGATGGCAACAGGTTTGGTTTTTTGGTTTTTATAGTAATATCAAATACAATGGACTTTAAGACAGAAAGCATTATTAGAAATAAAAGCGGTTACTACATAATAATAAAAAGTTTAATTCACTAATAAAATATAATTCTAAATCAAGAGGATACAGAAGATTTAAACAATGTAATAGTAAACCTGATAAATGTTTATAAGTAAGAAGCGTATTCAAAATAAAACATTTATGAAAATAGACCTCAAGCTAGGCTATAAATCGAGTCCCAATAAATTTGAAAATATTAGGATTATACAGATCATGCTCTCTCACAAAACTCGAATTTAGAATCACTAACACGAAGATACCACAAAAATCCTATGTTTGGGAGTTTAAAAGCATACTTTAAAGTAATTCATGGATTAAAGAAGAAATCATAAAGGAAACTAGAAAATGTTTGGAACAAACAATAACAAAATATACCTCAAAACAGGAGATGCAGATAAAGTAATTCCTAGAGGAAATTAAAGTTTTAAATGAATATTTAGAAAAGAAACAATGAGCTTAGATCCTGATTTAAGAAGTTAGAGAAGAAATAGGATAAATTTAAAGAAAGTAAAAGGAAGGAAATATTAAAAAATAGAGCAGAAATTAATGAAATCTGAAACAATCATAAAATAGGAGGGTTTAACAAAGCTAAAAGATACAAAAGCTGAACAGTAAAAAAGGAAGGCAGAAGAAGATGCATTCAAATTGTGATCTTGGAAAGAATACTGAATATACTGTGGACTGCCAAAAGAATGGACAAATCAGTCTTAGAAAAAATACAACTAGAATGCTCCATAGAAGTGAGGATAGCAAGACTTTGGCATGCTCACTTTGGACACACATCAGGAAAGACCAATCACTAGAAAAGGACATCATGTTTGGTAAAGCAGAGGGTCAGCGAAAATGAAGGAAACTCTCAATGAGATGGGTTGACACAATAGCCACAATGGACTCAAACACACCAATGATCATTAAGATGGCACAGAACCAGGCAAAGTCTCATTCTGTTATATATAAGATTACCTTTAGTTAGAGCTGACTTGATAGCAACTAACAACCACAACAAAGTTAAAAGCTGGTTGTTTCAAAAGACTAAAAAAAAAAAAAATGACAAACTTTTGACAAAATAAAAAAGAGAAGGCACAAATATAAAATATTAAGTATGAACGTTACACAACTATACAGATGCAGCACAAGCTAAATAGAAGACATTTTAAGTAACTTTATGTCAATAACAGTTAAAATTTAGGTAAGAAGTATAAATTCATAGGAAAATATACCTTACCAAAGCTGACTTGAGAAGAAATAAAATACTCGAGTAGTCGTATAAGCGTAAAGTCAATGATTAATGAGCTAAAAATAGTCCTACAGAGAAACAATATGCTCCTTTCACAAGTGAGTTAATGTAAGGAACAAAATAATTCTAAACATAAATTCAGAGATTACAAAAAGAGAGAAAACACACGCAACTCATTTTAAGCTTGAACAAGGACAGTACGAGAAAGGAAATATAAAGACCAGTCTCACTCATAAACATGGATTAAAAAATCCTAGAGAAAATATTAGGAAGAAAGTAAAATAACATTTTTAAAAAAGGTAATATATAAAGGACAAGTTGCAGTTGTTTCAGAAATGTAAATGTGGTTTTTATTTAGAAATTCAATATTATCTGCCAATTACCAATTTAAAGGAGAAAAACCATCTCAACACATACAAAAAGAAAAAGCATTCAATAAAACTTAACATCCATTCATGATTAAAAAGAAAACAAAAATATTTGCAAACTGGGAATAGAAGATAACTTCCTTAATCTGATAAAGATTATCTATCAAAAACATATCCAAATATCATAATTTATGCTGAAACATCAAAAATATTCCCTTTACTATCACCAGTTAAATTAACTTTGTACAAGAGATACAAGTATCTAGAAGAAAAAAAAGGATAAAACAATAAAACTTTTTTTGGAAAAAATCATTAAAAACCTAAAGAAGTGGGCAGGAAATACCATGTTCGAGGATAGAAAGATTCAATTTTTTTTTTTTTAAATCAGTTCGCCCTAAATTGTAATTCCAGTGTAATCCCAAACAAATCCTAAGAGAAATTTTGTGAAATGGCACAAATGTGGTTTTTATTTAGAAATTCAATATTATCTGCCAATTACCAATTTTAAAATTTATATGTAAATTTTATATGCTTCTAAAATTTATATGTAAGAACAAAAAGATCAAGAATAATTAAGACAAAAAAGAAAAGAATAGTTAAGACATTTTTGAAGAACAAGCAGGAGGATTTTTCCTACTAGATATCAAGATGTATACTATCTAGATATTATAAAGCTACAGTGACTATGGAAGTGAGGTTTTGGCACTAGGACAGAGAGAGACCAGTGGAATATGGAATTTTGACTGATGACAGAAATGGCACTGCAGATCAGTGCAGAGAGAATAGACTAATCAGTAAATGGTACTATGACAACTGGATATTCATTTGAAAAACAAAAATGAACGTGGATCTCTACCTTACACCATAAATCAATTCAAGATAGATTAAAGATTTAAATATGAAAGACAAAACTATAAAACCTTAGAATATAAGAAAATATCTTTAAGACCTCAAGAAGAAAAGATTTCTTCAATACAACACAAAAGATAAAAGCCATTCAAAGGAAAATATCCATAAATTTAACCACAGTAAAATTAAGAATTTCTGTTCATCAAAAGATCCATACAATGAGGAAAAAGCCAGGCTATAAGCTTGGAAAAGATATTTGCAACAACTATACTGATAAAGGATTAGTACCTAAACAATATATAAAAAATTCCTCCAAATCAATTTTTCAGAGAAAAAAATGGGCAAAATATTAAACAGGAATTTGTTAGTAGAGAAACACAAATGGCCAATAAACATATAAAGAGATGTTCAGCCTGATTACTAATGAGAAAAACACAAATTAATAACACAAGATATCATCTCAAACTGATTAAATTGGCAAAGGTTAAAAAGCATGAAACTCAAGTATTAGTGAAGGAGAGGGGACGACAGGAGTTCTTTTGCCATGCCAGTAGAAGTTTAAATTGTTACAGTCTCTTGGGCAACCTATTTGGCACCGTCTAGAAAATGAATATTATTCAAACTTAAGCATCAACCACTCATGCCAAAGATGAGGAAATTGAAGATTTTTACCAATTTCTACAGTCTGAAACTCATCAAACATGCAATCAAGATGCATTAGAATGTGAAAGTTGGAAATAAGAAGGATCAGTAGTTGGAAAATATGGCCTCGATGGCAGAAATGACGCGAGAGATCATAGGATAGAATTTTGCAAGACCAACAACTTATTCATTGAAAATACCTATTTTCAACAACATAAATGGTGACTCTACATGTGGACCTCACCAGACAGAAACAGGAATCAAATCGACTACATCTGTGGAAAGAAACAATGGAAAAGCTCAGTAGCACCAGTCAGAACAAAGCCAGGGGCCGACTGAGGAACAGACCATCAATTGCTCATATGCAAGTTCAAGTTGAAGCTGAAGAAAATAAAACAAGTCCACAAGAGCCAAAGTACAACCTTGAGTGTAACCCAGTAAAACTCAGTGCCATCGAGTCGATTCTGACTCATAGCTACCCTATAGTATCCCACCTGAACTTAGAGACTATCTCAAGAATGAATTTGACACATTGAACACTAATGACCAAAGACCAGACAAGTTGTGGGATGACATGAATGACGTCATACCTGAAGAAAGCAAAAGGTCATGAAAAAGACAGGAAAGAAAGAAAAGACTGAAACGGATGTCAAAAGAGACTCTGAAACTTGCTCTTGAATGTTGAGTAGCTAAAGCTCATGGAAGAAATGATGAAGTAAAAGAGCTGAACAGAATATTTCAAAGGGTGGCTTGAGACAATAAAGTTAAGTATTATAATGACATGTGCAAAGACCTGAAGTTAGAAAACCAAAAGAGAAGAACAGGCTCAGCATTTCTCAAGCTGAAAGAACTGAAGAAAAAATTCAAGCCTTGAGTTACAATTTTGAAGGGTTCTATGGGCAAAATATTGAATGATGCAAGAAGCATCTAAAGAAGATGAAAGAAATACACAGTTACTGTACCAAAAAGAATTGGTTGATGTTCAACCATTTCAGGAGGTAGCATATGATCAAGAACCAATGGTACTGAAAGAAGTCCAAGCTGCACTGAAGGTATTGGTGAAAAACAAAGCTCCAGGAATTGACCGAATACCAGTTGAGATGTTTCAACAAACGGATGCAGCATGGAAGTGCTCACTCATCTGTACCAAGAAATTTGGAAGACAGCCACCTGGCCAACAACTGGAAGAGATCCATATTTGTACCCATTCCAAAGAAAGGTGACCCAAAAGAATGCCGAAATTATCAAACAATATCATTACTATCACATGCAAGTAAAATTTTGCTGAAGAGAATTAAAAAACAGTTGTAGCAGTACATTAACAGGGAACTGCCAGAAATTCAAGCCTAATTCGGAAGAGGACAAGGAACAAGGGATATCATTGCTGATGTCAGACGGATCTTGGCTGAAAGCAGAGAATATCAGAAAGATGTTTACCTACGTTTTATTGGCTATGCGAGGGCATTTGACTGTATGAATCATAACAAATCATTGAAAAAATTGCCAAAAAAATGGGAATTTCAGAACACTTAATTGTGCTTATGAGGAACCTGTACACAGACCAAGAGGCAGTAGTTCGAACAGAACAAGGGACTACTGTGTAGTTTAAAATCAGGAAAGGTGTGTGTCAGGGTTTCATCCTTTCACTATTACTTATTCAATCTGTATGCTGAGCAAATAATCCGAGAACCTGGACTATATTAAGAAGAACACGGCATCAGGATTGGAGGAAGACTCATTAACAACCTCTGATATTCCGATGACACAACCTTGCTTGCTGAAAGTGAAGAGGAGTTGAAGCACTTACTGTTGAAGATCAAAGAACTACAGCCTTCCGTATGTATTACACCTCAACACAAAGAAAACAAACAAACAAAAAATCCTCACAACTGGAACAATAGGCAACATTATGATAAACAGAGAAAATATTGAAGCTGTCAAGGATTTCATTTTACTTGGATTCCAATCACGCCCATGGAAGCAGCAGTCAAAAACTCAAACAACGTATTGCATTGGGCAAATCTGCTGCAAAAGACCTCTTTAAAGTGTTCAAAAGCAAAGATGTCACTTTGAGGACTAAGGTGCCGCAGACCCAAGCCATGATATTTTCAGTTGCCTTGTATGCATGTGAAAACTAGACAATGAATAACGAAGACTGAAAAAGAATTGATGCCTTTGAATTATTGTGTTGGTAGAGTATCGAATATACCATGGGCTGCCAGAAGAATGAACGTGTCTGTCTTGGAAGTACCCCAGAGTGCTCTTTGAAAGCGAGGGTGCCGAGACTTTGTCTCAGGTACTTTGAACATGTTATCAGGAGGGACCAGTCTCTGGAAAAGGCCATCATGCTTGGTAAGGTAGAAGGTCAGCGAAAAAGATGAAGACCATCCACAATATGGATTGACACAGTGGCTCAAACATAGCAACCATTGTAAGGATGGTACAAGACGGGGCAGTGTTTCAGTCTGTTGTACATAGGGTCACTATGAGTCAGAACTAACTCAACGGCACCTAATAACAACAACACAATGGAAAACTTTAAAATGTGTCTACTCTAGATCCGATAAGCCCAGTTTTAGCCATATATCTTAGACAGCCTCCTGCACATGTGCAGTAGGAGACATGCACAAGAAAGTTCATAGCAGAGTTGTTTGCAATAGGAAAAAATTACTGCAAACCACTCAATGTACACTGAGAGGAAAATTGTGGAATATTTGTACAATGAAATATTTCAGGCAGTAAAAATGAATGAGCCTCTGTTCCTCTTATTAACATGGAGAAATCTCAGAGATATAATGTTGATTAAACATACCAACTCCCAGAAAAATACAATATGATTCCATTTTGTATAAAGTTCAAAAGCATTCAAAACCAAATAGTATTTTCTTTAAGGATACGTATATGTTCATTAAAATATGCTTAGCATAAATTTCAGAATAATGGACCATCTCTGGAGGGTAGAGAAAAGGATGAGATCAGGAAGGACCACATGGGAGGGGGTAGCTTCAAGATAATGGGTAATGTTCTACCACATTTCATTGATTTTGAGAGGCCATATTTTTTACATTTTAACATCTCTGAAAAGAGCATGTGTCTTGTAAGCTAGGGCATCTTAGAATTATACCTGTGGCATCAATATTTCTTTCTTAGTGTTCCAACTAACAAAATAAAATGGAATCAGTGAGATATAGCTAGTTTTTAAGTTATATAGTGAGAACATAGATGTTCAGTTTATTTTAATTAATGTCTTACAGATATGCTATATTATTTTTATTATATTTATAGTATAATAAAAAGGCTAAATAGAATATGATTATTGTTCACATTAATATTGGGTGTTGAGGAATAGGAGTAGGGATACTTTAGGTGGGATTAAGAATTTAGATTTTGATCATATTTAAAGATAAAGGGGATAGGATCAGGAATAAGATCATAAATTTTGAGAAAGATAGGGATAGGAATAGATACCCATTAGGAACCAGGATGGTGTAAGGGAGAGTATGGAAATTTGGAAAAGGGCTTGGTCCTAAAGTCAAGAAGAATAAGAATAAAAAAGACAAAGGTGGCAGGTAGGGTTGGGGGTCAAGAGCAGCGCTATCCAATAGAACTTTCTACAATGATGGAAATTTCTTTATCTGCACTGTTCAATATGGTAGCCACTAGATACATGTAGTTACTGGACACTTGAAATGTGGCTATGTGACTGAGCAACAGAATTTTTAATTTTATTCCATTTTAATAAATTTAAATTTAAATAGCCACACGTGGCCAGTGGCTACAGTTTTGTACAGTGCGGCTCTAGAGAGTTCCCAGAGAAGGCCTCACGAGAGTGGCTCCTGAATCCAGATAGAGGGCAGGGATGGGGCACCAGCCCCAGGACACTCACCAGCCACTATGAACAGAAAGATGCCAAGGCCCAGGACATAGTAAGGCCACTGCACAGAGAACCGTGGGGGGCTGGGCTTCATCCGCAGCTCTCGGATTTCCAGGGCATGCAGCAACAAGGCCAGGAAAGCACAGGCCCCTGCAGGATCACAGAGAGATGTCTTTACTCTCCTTTCATGATTCCTGCCTATGCTTCAGCCTTCCTCCAACTTGTTCAGACAGAGCCACATAGCCTAAAGCCTGTGTGGCTCCTGCTTGGAGAGCCCTTTATCCTGCCTGCATCTCTTGCCTTCTCTGAGCCAATACTTCCTACTCCACATGTCTGTCCTTCCCTCCTTCTCAACTCATCTCAAAACACATGTGCCCCACATAATCAGAAGTCCCTGCCCTGTACCCTCTGTGTCCATGCCCTTGGCTGACTTCAGGCTGGGCCTTCTGGGTGTGACATTTTGGATGAAACTCATCCTGATTTTCCCACTGTGTATGTTCTATCTCCTCCACTCCAGTGGGAGCCTCCCAGAGTAGGGCTTTTGTAATCATTTTAAAGTCGAAAGGTTCCAAAAGGCAGAGATGATGGTCTCATCTATCCATTCATTCAAAATTTTTTTTTATATTATTGCTCTATACC
Source organism: Loxodonta africana (assembly GCF_030014295.1). Classification (NCBI taxonomy): domain Eukaryota; kingdom Metazoa; phylum Chordata; class Mammalia; order Proboscidea; family Elephantidae; genus Loxodonta; species Loxodonta africana. The sequence goes on along the minus strand of NC_087353.1, from coordinate 87,370,940 downwards.
AGATTCTATGACAGTCACTGGGATAGAGAGATTTGGGTAGAAAGACTCCCAGACAACTGGCCACAGCCAATGTGGTAAGGGCAGTGTTAGCTGCAAGTATAGAGTGAGTGCTGAAGAGCCCCACAGAAGAGGGGCCATAAATTCTGAGGGGGCAGGTGTGGGGATGGGTTACGGATTTGGAAAAGAAGGCATCAGAGAAGTGGGGCCTAAAAAATCATGCCTCTCTTGACATCCTTGATGCTTTGCATAGACAGACACCAACCACCCCCTTCTTTTGGACCCCTCCCCAAGGCCTGCCTGGTTGTTCACACCTGTGAGGAAGCTGATGGAGGCTGACACAAAATTGTGCTTCCGGATCTTTGGAAAGAGCTGAGATGCAAAGGACACCATGATGAAGGTTGTGAGGAAAGACAAGACGACTGCAGAAAGCAGGAAGAGCCGGCCAAGCAGGATGTAAACTGCAGGGGAGGGAGAGCCAGGGCTGTAGCTGGGCACTTGACCACAAAGGACAGAGCCCCACAGAGCCTGTACAGGATGACTCCTGGAGCCTCCACCACTCTCAGGTCCCAAAGCATGGCCTTCGCGCTATGGTTCTGGCCCTGCCACTTTGCCCCCAAGAATATTCTAGCCTCACCATTTGGTCCCCAACAACATGGAACTATACGAAAAAAAAACTGACACTGAAATCATAAATTAATTCTTAGTATTATGTGAATTTGGTTGTATCAAACCATCTATGTGGGGAAAGTAGTGGCTTTAATAAACAACATATAATGAAACCCTGGTGATAAATTTTATTGCACATGGAAAAGTGAAGAATCACATTTGTATTCTGAGATAATAAAAAACTTACCCATGAGAAATCAGAACTCCTGAGGTCAAAATGTTCTGAACTCTCCAGGGAGCCCCAAACTCCTACTTAATTTGCCTAGTTAATAGGAATAATGAAACAGATCAAAAATAGCAGAGCCAGAGTCTGCTAAACAGATTTATTCTCCTACTGATGGCATGGCTCAGGCCCATATTAAACTTAGTTTGTCTATGCTCCTGAGCATGCAAACAGACAGCTGGGAATGGGACACAGAGACAAAGGTATTTGTGGGGTCATGCATTGTCGAAGATCCAGGTATCCTAGAATCTACCTTTTTATTAAACCAGTGTCTCTCAACTGGGGCAATTTTACCCTGCACAGGGGACATTTGGCAATGTCTAAAGGTATTTTTGGCTGTCACAACTTGGGGAGGGAGGACTGCTACTGGCATCTGGTAGGTACAGCTCAGGGATGTTACTAAGCAATCTGCAAGGCATAGGACAGCACCCACACCAAATAATTATTCAGCCTGAAATGCCAGTAGTGCTGAGGTTGAGAAACCCTGATAAGGAGATCACAATCTGGCTCATCTTCCCCAAGGTGGCCTCTCCTATTTTCTAGGAGATATTCCCTAAGTTTCCCTGGGTTGCCTCTTTTCCAAGACAAACTTCCTCATGACCTTCAAAAGTTCTTGTAATACATGGGTTCAAGTACATTCATAGTCCTCTGAACTCACGTATTTGGGTACATTCCTAGGCCTCAGCACAGTATCTGCAGAGCTGCTGCATACAGCTGGACAGGTGTGTGGCCATTAAAGATGCCTTCTTTTGAATGAGCAATGTGGCAGGTAAGTACTGGCTGGACTTGGCTTTAGAAGACCTTGGCTTTTGTCCCGGCTTTACTGCTTACTAGCTGTGTAACCTTGGGGATGTTGTTAAAACTTTAAGGACTTTAGTTTCCCCATTTGGAAAAGGGAGGATATAACACCTGCCTAAGGGGAAAAAATGAGATGCTGAAATCCTGCAGCCTGCACTCTGCTAAACAGTCTGTTCTCCCTGACTAGGAGCTGTGTCCACCCAAAAGCTGTGTCTACCCATGCCATTCATATAGCAGTCCCTCTCGGGGAAGAGCAGGATCCGCCTACCTCATTCCAGGTAGACCACTCCTATCCTAGAAATAAACTTTGTTGCTCACACTTGTGCTCCTGACTCCAGTGGTCAATCTGACCTTATTAACTCCTTGCTAGCCTACTACTTTCTTTGAATCCTGAGGCATTAGAGACTCAGAGGCTTATTAAATTCTGTCCTCTCTGCTCCCAGCCTGTCCCGTAGCCCCCCAAACCCCACATCGGACCTGTCTCCCTCTCCCCCATCCCCATCTCCATCTCTCCTTACTGGATAAGGGTCGAGGCTTCCAGCATTTGATATGGAAGCAGTTCTCAAACAGACCGCTGAAATACTCTTCATGGGCCTCCTCGTTTATAAGCCGCACCCAGAAGGGAAAGATGGAGACCAGCAGTATGAGCAGGTAGCCCAGGGAGGTCAGGGCAGGGGCTACAGCCCAGATGAATCCTTTCATGCTCCTGCCACCTAAAGTCAGCATTACCTGTGTAAGGGAAGATAGCAAGAGGTGGCTTTAGAAGACCTTGACTTTTATCCCAACTTTACCACTTACTAGCTGTGTAGCCTTGGGGAAGATGCTAAAACTCTCAGGACTTCAGTTTCCCCATTTGGAAATTTTTTTTTTTTTTTTCTAGGAGGATATAAAACCTGCCCAATAAGGTCATTGTGAGGACTAAATGAAATAATGCATCTACAGGTGTCAAGCACAGTGCTCTGTGCTCAGGTACTCGATGAATTTTTGGGGTGGATGCTGGGTTGAATAGTGACCCTCCCCCCACAAATTTATGTACACATGGAACCTCAAAATGTGAACTTATTTGGAACTAGGGTCTTTCCAGATGTAATTAGTTAAGACGAGGTCATACTGGCTTAGGGTAGGCCCTAAATTCAATATGACTGGTATCTATAAGAAGGGGAAGATTTGAACACAGAGATACAGACACACAGGGAAGGCAGGCATGTAAAGATAGAGGCAGAGATTGGAGTTATGGCGTCATAATCCAAGGAATGCCTGGGCTGTCAGAAGCTGGAAGAGGCAAGGAAGGCTCCTCCCCTATAGGCTTCAGAGGGAACATGGCCCTACGGACACCTTGATTTTGGACTTCTAGCCCGCAGAACTGTGAGAAAATAAATTTGTTGTTTTAAGCCACCCAGTTTGTGATACTTTGTTATGGCAGCTGTAGGCAACTAATACAGGAGGCTTCTCCTAAAATTCAAACATTCCTGTGGGGGAAGGGGTAGTAGCCATTCACAACTTAAGGGCAAATTTATTTGACTAATCTGCTTTCCTCTCTCTTTGCTGAGCCTGGCCTCTTGAGGAGCAAGAGTGTTCCTGAGGCGGTGAGGGAAGAACAGGGGAAGGAGAGGAGGTGGTTGGAAGGCTAACATGCTGCAGGGAGGGCAGGCCAGGTCATGAGGCACCCAGATGGCAGCATGACAACCCTGGCACCTGGCAGTACAGAAGCGGGCGGGAGGTGGGCATCAGGAAGTGAAAGAGACATGAAAAAGGAGGTGAGGGGCACCTAAGACAAAAGCCCTTCCTTCCAAGTCACACCCAAAGCCAGGCCTAGAGCCTCTTGCCTAAGCAGGACCAAGGTTTTCAAGCTATGATGGTGAGCACAGAAGACAAGGCCGTCAGAGTGAGAGGTGCTTCTCTCTCTTTGCCCCACTCCCACACTAACACTAGATTCAGTGCCCAAGTGTCCTGGCCTCTCCATGGATCAGGATTGATGCAGACCCTTCCTGTAGCTGGGGGAGAAGGAGCCTTTGAGGCTTCGGGAACTGCTGATCACTACAGAGGGCAGAGGTGTGGGTCCCCCCAACCCCTTCCACCTGAGTATGCTATTTATAAACAGGTAAATAATTGTTTCTCTTTGAATGCTTTTAAGAGCCAACTTGGAAATACTCTATTGTACTTTATCCTATCTTTCTGTCATTCACTAGTTTCTCTTCTTCCCACCTGAAAAATTTTATCATTCCCTCTTCCTATATTTCCCCTTTGGATCTTTCACCCATTCTCCAGGCCATACTGATGAGTCACTTTGACTTCAGGGCCTCAGGCTCCTTAGTTCTCAAATGCTGAAGTCATTTGGACCATTTAGTGCTAAAGTGTCTGGCCTAAAGCTCTCCAGGTAGGAGGCACGGATATACCCTATTCTTGTCCTCCATGTGGGATAGAACACATCGGGCATTTTCATCTGGTGGTCTGCGCACCCCCCCTTTCCCCCATCCTCCCTACCTCAACTTGTCTAGAATTGACCTTAGCTTCTTCCTTTTTTCAGCCATTCTCTCACCCCCTAAACTCTAGCCTTGAGCTTATGCTGGTTTCTCCTTTTCTTCCATATTTCCATTTCATCAGCCTCCCTTGTCTTCTCAGTTTTTCTTTTGTAAAGTTCCTCAAGCATCCATCCTTCCTCTTCCCATGATTGCCACATGTCCCTCCACACCTGGACACTGCAATTGTGTCCAAGCAACCTCCAGCCTCGATGACTTTGTTCCTTCTTGTGGAGTACCCTCTCTGTTCCTCTTAGCTCTTTAACACTGCAGCTTGGTCCCTTCTGCTTCATGCAGCCCTCCCAAGCCACCAACCATTATCCGTTTCCATAAAAAAAAAATTAACTGTGCACTTACTGGGCACTCCATGCCTGGCCTGTGCCAATGGTGGGGATCCAAGGATACAGGAAAGACAGGTACTGGCCAGCTCTTTGTAACAATGCGGGGAGAGAGACACATAAACAAGTCACAAGAGTACAGTGCTCTTCCTCTCCCCAGCCTGGGGCTATCACAGAGCACCACTTGCCTGGACACTTACCAGTGAAGAGGACCTTGTCCTCCCCTCTTTAGGCACTAAGCCAGGCCCTGCATGAAGCGGCCCTTAGGGGTGGTACAGGACGACTATGCCTTCAGGGGTGTGTGACTTAAGATTCACACATATATAGACCAGACTCATACAATCATAGATATTTTATTCTAAAAAGATATTTATACATCATTTTGTACTGATGAAGAAATGAAGATCCAGAGAGAGGGAATGACTGGTCCCAGAGCCCACGGAGAGACATTGCTGGTACAGAAACTAGAATCCTGCACCCCAGGGCATCCTGCCTCCCCAGCCACCAGTGGCCAGCAGAATTTAGTGGAACCAGTGAATTTTTTTCTAATAGGTATGTGCATGCTCATTGTGATAAAGGGAGAGAGAACTGGGGGAGGGGCATAGGATTACCAAGTTCTTATTCTGTCAAGGGCATTAAAAAAAATTTCTATCTAGTATCTCTCACATTTGAAATTATAAAAAGCACATATAACACTGGGGAGTGGAAGAGCTGTATACTCCATGGTGCCTGGACCAGCACTGGGGAACCACCTGGTTGGATGGAGGCTTCTTAATCCCGGGCTTCTTTGCAAGTGTCTCCTTGAGCCATTCTTCAGCAGCCTGAGCTACTGCACCATCACCTCCCCAATCCCTGCACGCCAGGACAATTCCCGTCACCCCTTTACTGGGGTACGAAGCAGGTGGGCAATATAAAGTACATCCTAGGTTGGAATGGGGAAGATGCCCAGGAGGGAACTGTCTGGCCCGTGGGGGCGCTGATTCCCCACTTTTCCGCTAGTAATTTGCGGCAAGTTGACCTACTGATGGTCAAAGGATCCTTCCTGCTGACAACCCACCTCAGCTCCTTTCTTCTTTAGGCAGGACTTCGCCTTTCCATGGCTCAAAAGCCACAGGGACATTTTCCAAACCCAAAGATGGGCCTTAACCTGGCCATGTGCCCCCAGACCAGCCTGTCCATCCCAACAGCCCCTAGGGCTGCTTCTCCCGTCCCCTGTTGTCCCCCCCTCCTCAGCCTGCACTGTCGTCTGGGTGTCCCGAGTAGCCTAGTGGATTCCTAGGTTGGGGGCAAGGGGCTGCCCCGGCCCCTTGTTCTTCCGCAGTCCTGGAGCTTCCGTTGGCACCGGAAGCCGGGCAGAGGGGACGTTTTAGTCTCCACGCAGAGCCTACTCAGCCCTCAGGCCCCTGGGCTCCCAGCTGCGGGCCCTGCGTGAGTAGAGTAGGAGACTCACCCCTCCCCACCGGCCGCCCCCGCCGCTCACCTGGTCTTTTGGAGGAGTAACCTGGGGTAAGGGTTTGTTTGTAGTGCGGGTCTCGCTAACCGATGGGAGAAACCGGATGGGGGTTGGGGTAATCTGGAGTGAATGGCTCTGAATTCGAATTCCGGCTCTGCCATTACCGGAAGGGTGTAAAAAGGAAATAATAGTTAATAATAGTAACTCCTCCTGTAGGACTGTTGAAAGGGTCCCATAGGATATGCCTGGGGAAGAGGGCACTACTATTCTTGCAGATACCAAAAAAAAAAAAGCTGCCCCAGAGTCATTCAGACTCATGGCAACCCCGTGTGTGTTAGAGTACAACTGTGCTCCATAGCGTTGTTTGTTTTTTTTAAATTTTTATTGTGTTTTAAGTGAAAGTTTACAATTCAAGTCAGTCTCTCATACAAAAATTTATATACACCTTGCTGTATCTGCCTAGTTGCTCTCCCCCTAAAGAGACAGCACACTCCTTTCCATAGTGTTTTCAATGGCTGATTTTTCAGACCTAGATTCAAGGCCTTTCTTCCAAAGCCTCTGAGCATGGCGGGCGGGGCCGGGAGGCACCAATCAACCACCAGCCTTTCCAATGGCAGCCAAGTGCCTTTACAGTCTGCATCTCGCAGGGGCTCCAGACATTAGCTATGCTCTAGAGCCTGGAAGAAGTCCTGAATTTCTGACTCCTCAGGACCTGGTGGTTCACCCCTGCTTCCCCAAGATCCTTGCCCACCTATCCTCCCAACCCTCCAAATTGTCCCCCTCCCCACCCCCAGTGTCTGGCACATACACTCTAATAATCACCTTCAGGCCTCTCTCCCGCTGGCATTCATCTCCCCCATTTCCACCTTCTCATAATAGGGCTGTCTGCACCTCTCACCGGCACCAATGGTATCCAACCCAGACTGGTTTTAAACTCTTCAAAGAGGTGGACACTCCTTGGAGGAAAGGACTGGAGGTGGTGGGATGGGGCTGGTTCTAGTGGCAAGAGCAGCCATACTTTGAGCTAGAGAAGTCATCTGTCCCCTTGTTTTGATTCTATACTCACCAAGGCAACACCTTTCTGACTCATAAAACTTTAAAAGGCCAGGATCATGTTTCTACCTTGTCAACACCTTTGTACCACCCAAAAGCCCTGGAAAACACTGAGTAATGTTCACAGACAACAGAAAGGGCTGAGAGACCATGGACAACTAACTTATTGAATCACCTGTCACACAAGGCATGTGACAGGGCCTTGTATAGTCAGAACGCCATTTGTTCTCAAGGTTCAGAACACAAGGGGCTTTTATTGTCTTAGCTGGGGCTGGGCAGAGATATAGCTGGAGAGGATTTGAGTCGGGGGGTGGTGGACAGCATTGATCTCCTACTCCCACCCCAGACTTTCATTCTCCAGGTGGCAGGAGAAATAGTCACCAACAACTTCCAGTGACTCTGTGTATTCCTTCCATTTTCTTTTGACGCTTCCTGCATCATTCAATATTTTCCTCGTAATATCCTTCAAAATTGCAACTCAAGGTTTGAATTTTTCTTCAGTTCTTTCAGCTTGAGAAATGCCAAGTGTATTCTTTTGGTTTGCTAACTCTAGGTCTTTGCACATTTCATTATAATACTTCGTCTTCTTGAGCCACCCTTTGAAATCTTCTGTTCAGCTCTTTTACTTCATCATTTCTTCCTTTTTCTTTAGCTACTCTACATTCAAGAGCAAGTTTCTGAGTCTCTTCTGACAATAATTTTGGTCTTTGCTTTCCTTTCTTTTTAATGACCTTTGGTTTTCTTTATGTATGATGTCCTTGATGTCATTCCACAACTCGTCTCATCTTCAGTCATTAGCATTCAATGCATCAAATCTATTCTTGAGGTGGTCTCTAAATTCAGGAGGAATATACTCAAGGTCGTATTTTGGTTCTCATGGACTTGCTCTAATTTTCTTCAGCTTCAGCTTGAACTTGCATATGAGCAATTGATGGTCTGTTCCACAGTCAGCCCCTGGCCTGTTCTGACTGATGATATTGAGCTTCTCTAGCATCTCTTTCAGCAGATGTAGTCAATTTGATTCCTGTGTATTCCATCTGGCCAGGTGCATGTGTATAATCACTATTTTTGTAGTTGAAAAAAGGTATTTGCAATGAAGAGGTCGTTGGTCTTTCGGAAATCTATCATGTGATCTCTGGTGTCATTTCTATCACCAAGGCCATATTTTCCAGCTACTGATCCTTCTTCTTTGTTTCCAGCTTTCCTGTTCCAATCACCAGTAATTATCAATGCCTTTTGATCAATTTTAGCCTGCAGAAGTTGGTGAAAATCTCCAGTTTCCTCATCTTTGGCCTTAGTGGTTGGCACATAAGTTTGCATAATAGTCGTATTAACTGGTCTTCCTTGTAGGTCTGTGGATATTATCCTATCACTGACAGCATTGTACTTCAGAACAGATCTTGAAATGATCTCTTTGATGATGAATGCTCTTTGTCATTCCCTGCATAGTAGACCGTGATTGTCCTATTCAAAATAGCCAATACCAGTGCATTTTAACTCACTAATGCCTAGGATATTGATCTTTATGCATTCCATTTCATTTTTGATGACTTCCAGTTTTCCTAGGTTCATACTTCGTACATTCCATGTTCTGATTATTAATGGATGTTTGCAGCTGTTTCTTCTCATTTTGAGTCAAGCCACCTTAGCAGATGAAGGTCCCAAAAGCTGACTCCGTCCACATGATTAAGGTCATCTCTACTTTGAGGAGGCAGCTCTTCCTCAGTCGCATTTTGAGTGCCTACCAACCTGAGGGGTTCATCTTCTGGCACTATGTCAATGCTCTGCTATTTGTAAGGTTTTCACTGGCTAATTTTTTTCAGAAGTAGACCGTCAGGTTCTTCTTCCTAGTCTGTCTTAGTACAGAAGCTCCGGTGAAACCTGTCCACCATGGATGACCCTGCTGGTATTTGAAATTCTGGTGGCATAGCTTCCAGCATCACAGCAACATACAAGCAACCACAGTATGACAAACTGACAGGCAAGTGGTGGATGGCTAAGCTACCAGATCCTATTTGGCCTCTTTGTGTCCTTCTCCCAGCACTTGTGAAGAGTTGATATCCTCTATTGTATTGATTTGCAACCTTGGTTGCACATTAGAATCCCTAGGAACTTATAAAATCTCAATATCCAGGCCATACCCTGCATCAATTGTATCTACCCTCTGAGATTGGGACAAGGGCATCAGTATTTTCAAAGCTCCCTGGGTGATTCCAATACGCAACCTGACTTGAGAATTTCTGCTGTTGTATCTTGTTACAACTAGGAGCCATGGGTTGCGGGGAGGGGGTGAGGAGCTGTTACACTATGGGTTTGGGTGACCAACATTCCTGGTTTGCCTGGGACTGAGGGTTTCCCAGGATACAGGACCTTCAGTGCTAAAACGAAGAAAGTCCCAGAAAAGAGATGAGTTGGTCACCCTACAATGAGTCTACAATGATGCAGGTTCACCTGACTGAGTCCTTACAGCTTGGTGAACTAATCTGTCCACAAGCAATACTTTTGCCCAAAGAACAGAGGCCCCACTTCAGTACTATTGGTACTGCCAAACGAACTCTTTTCTCCCCTTTCCTGGCCTCCACAGACACCTCTGCCCTTGGAGCCTGGCATTTGACCTTGTACACTTACCTTGTTCCCGAATGCCCTTCCCTACTATAATCTGCCAATGAGAATCCCACCCAGCCTTCAAGTCCAGCTCTTCAAGTGCTGCCTCGTCCCTGAAGCTTCTCAGACCTTACAGAAAGGAAGGGCCTTTTCTGTAGTGTGTGTATTTGAGGGTAGGGGCTGGGGGGAGAGTGTTAGGGAGTGTAGAGCTAAAGAGTTCTGAGTGAGTGTCAAGTACAGCAATTGGGCACACTAGCTTAGAACTCACACCTGACCTCACAGAGTCCACCTCCAGGGCATCCAGACAGCAGGTCAGTCCTTACAGCAAATGTGACCCTTATTGAGCGTTGACAATGACCTATAGGAATGGTGGGGAAAGGAAGGTGGATGAGTACAGAGAGGAGAGTTAAGACAAACAACAGACTTTGATTTCCAGTAAATGGATTCATTACATTCACAGTGTGTCACACTGAGAAATTATTTAGCTTAGAAAATTTGTTCATTTATTGAGGCACGTATATCATAACACACAAGGAGATTCGGTAGTCTGCAGGACATTGAGAAGCAAAATACTGGTCTAAGGAGACCCAATAGCCACTTCCATCTACAGTTATAACAAACAGTACAGGTGAAATATGAGGCGATCTACTGGGTTCAAAGGTCACTCTACTGCTTTCCTGATCTACAAGTCTGAATCCAGGATACCTTGATTCTTTCTCCCTGGCCTAACTCATTCCATTTTCAGAGAATGAATTTGGAGATTTGGAAAGCAAATCAAAGAATCTCCCTCTGATGTAGATTCTCGATATCAGACTAGTGCTGGTTAGGTTTCATTTTCGTCATCTTTATAGTGTTGCATTATACATGAATACATAAGATTTTCTGAAACAAGGCTTTCCCCATATTCATCATTCCTCCAAATTGAACTTACTGATGCTGAATAAGGTGGAAATTCCATAAAATGGTTTTCATGCACTGAACACATCTGTGAGGTTTGTCCACCATGTGGATTTTCAGGTGTCTTAATAAGAGTCAAGCAAAGATTGAAGGCCTTCCCAACTCACTACACTCATAAGGTTTCTTCCCAGTGTGGACTCTCTGATGCTTAATGAGAGTTGAACTCCAACCAAAGGCTTTACCACATTTATTTCACTCATGGTTTCTCTGTAGTATGAATTCTCCAATGATCAATAAGGTATGAGCTATACTTGAATGTTTTCCTACATTCTTTACATTCATAGGGTTTTGCTCCACTGTGAATTTTCTTATGCTGAGTAAGGTGAGAGTTCCAACTAAAGGTCTTCACACATTCAGGACATTCATAGGGTCTCTCTCCAGTGTGAATCCTATGGTGTTCAATAAGGAGTGATGTTCTACTGAAAGATTTCCCACACTCATTACAAGCATAAGGAGTTTCTTCTGTATGGACTCTCTGATGTTTAATGAGGTGTGAGTTATGACTATAAGTTTTCCCACAGTTGTTACATTCATATGGTCTCTCTTTGGTGTGAACTCGTTGATGTTCTATTAGATTAGAGCTCTGGCTAAAGGCTTTCCCACATTCATTACACTCATAGGGCTTCTCCCTTGTGTGGATCTCTCATGTCAAGTAAGGCTTGAATTTCGACCAAAAGCTTTTCCACATTCATTACACATATAAGGCATCTCTCCTGTATGAATTATCTGATGCTGAATAAGGTGTGAGCTTCGCTGGAAGGTTTTCCCACACTTGCTACATTCGTAGGGTTTCTCTTCGGTACATATTCTTTGATGCTGTGTAAGGTTTGAACTATGGCCAAAGGCTTTCCCACATTCATGACACTTATAAGGTTTCCCTTGTGTATGAATTCTTTCAGGCTGAATAAGGTATGAGTTACACCTGAATAATTTTCCACATATATTACACATTTAAGATTTCTCTTCAATAAGAATTTGTGACTGTTGGATAAAGTTTGAGATATTACTGAAGTTTTTTCATATTCATAAGGTTCTTCTCCATTAAAGGACTCCCTCGTGTTTGTTTTGTTCACATTGTTCACATTCATCTCCTTCGTGTAGTCGTATCCCTACTTCAAGAGCTTTCTCCTTTATAATCAATTGATCCTCAGTCCAGGTCTCACCATCTGACAGAAAATATAAAAAAAGGTAAATGTAACAATAACAACTCCAGGTGGAAAAAAGATGAGCAAAGTATTCAAGGAATATTTGATTCAAAAAGTATGAAAAATGGCCTTGCGATATAGGGAAAAGAAGGAAACAAGACAAGCAGATTTGGAGAAAGTGATGGATAGGCTAAAATTAGGATTTATATATTAAGTAAGTAACAAAAACAGATATACTGGGATTAGCAGAAAGAGGAGAACTTCACCCTAGAGGTTCTGTCCTTATGGTACTCTGGTCACGTGGACTGCCTCTGTGATAACAGGAAACAACCTTGACATAATCGGACACCTTCCTCATTACTACTGCTGAGAGATCTGTCCTTACACACAGATGCTCACACACTTACTCATGAACACAGACACTCTCGTACTTACATGCACCTCTTAGAAACAGTGTAAGCTGTGAGGATTTGATAATGGGGAAGGAGAAGAATAAGAGAAAGAGTTTAAAACTTGAAGCATGGGGTAGAGAAATATTTCCACATCTGTTCCAACTCTAAGAGAACATACACAAAGCACTCTGGCTGCATCCAAGAGAGACATGATAGAAGAACATCTCTTTATTTATTTTAATACATTTCTCCTCTAAGTTTTACTTATTAAACATGGCTTACTGAAGCTAGAGAGGTTGTTTTGCAGTAATGTTAGAGGATGAGTTGGAATTGACGGCAACAGGTTTGGTTTTTTTGGTTGAGGTCTGAGTGCTGAGGAATATCTGAGGCAGCATTTTCATCAGCAGTGAAAGTTAAAAACGTATACAACCCTGATTTTATTAGATAATGGTCATTGCCTTTAAAGAACTTCATAATTACCTGTGATAGCTTATCACAGAACCATATTTATGCATGTTCACCACCCCAAAATATGCCCTCATCTTCTGTACATTCAGTTTGGATACTGGTTTTTATATCCCCTTGCACATGTGTTTACCTTATATGTCAGACAGAGACCTCAAGCTCCTGGAGAGCAGAGACTAAAAAGTCTGATAAAAGCATCAGGTCTAAATATTAGTTAGGCAAATCAATTCTTTCTATCAAGATACTATAATAAACTGTGGCTACAAACACAAATCATTGACTGATCCCTAGAACAGCACAGTCCAATAGAACTTTCTGCAGTGAAGGGAAGATTATACATCTGTGCTGTCCAATATGGTAGCCCATAGCCACATGTGGCTATTGGGCACTTGAAATGTGGCTTGTGAGTAAGGAACTAAATTTTCAGTTGTATTTCAATTTAATTTGAATACAGGGTGGCTACCCTTTTGGACAGCACAACTCTCTTGTGTTGTTAGGTGCTGTTGAGTTGGTTCTGACTAACAGTGACCCTATCTAAAACAAAACAAAATGCTTCCCAGTCCTGCGCCATCGCCACACTCACTGCTACATTTGTGCATATTGTTGGAGCCACTGTGTCAATCCATCTCGTTGAGGGTCTTCCTCTTTTTCACTGACCCTCTACTTTACCAAGTATGATGTCCTTCTCTAGGGAGAACATGTTCAAAGTATGTGACATATGCAGGACATGTCCTGGTAACATGTCCAAAGTATGTTAAGACAAAGTTTCGCCATAGCACCTCTAGAGTTTTCTAAATCCGCCGGATCAGTCCCATAGGGCTTGGGACACCCAAACTTAGAAGTCCTTAAAACTGGGTGCATTAAATAAGATGAAACACTACACAGAATAGATAATAAACAAAGTCTCCGTCAACTCATCAACAAGTGAAAAAACCTATAATCTGGTAATGCTTGGACTCAGAATACTTCACAAAGCAGTAGGTTTTCCTTCTGTACTTGGCTTAGGCATATCTTAAAATGAGGCGTTTTTTTCTCTATCTACCATTTCCTGTCTTTCCAGCTTTGTTCCAATCTTTTCCCCTACACAAAGCCTCTTCTCCTGTCTGCTGGTGGCGTAGTGGTTAAGCGCTACAGCTGCTAACTAAGAGGTTGGCAATTCAAATCCGCCAGGCGCTCCTTGGAAAGTCTATGGGGCAGTTCTACTCTGTCCTATAGGGTCACTATGAGCTGGAATCGACTCGACGGCAGTGGGTTTGGTTTGGTTTTTGGTTACTGTTTGCTGAACCACTCTATTCATTATCTCCCACACATGTTAAGGCTTAGACATTCCAGTCAATGTGCCTTTTACTTGGGCCACTTCTGGAGATTTAACAGCCTGCCTAACATTTTGACTATAAATTCTACGGCTCCTAAGCCCTGTTCAAGTATCACCTTTTCCACAAAGCTGAAGATGATCCTATGCATAACCCTTATAATACTTCTCATCTTTATGAATCATATAGTACTTCACCCATTCATATTCATTCAATATGTTTTACTTAGCACCAACAACATGCCATTTACAGTTCCAGACTCAAAGGCACATCAATGAACAAAACAAAGATACTGCTCTCTAAGATGTTTCATTTTAGTGGGGAAAGATGGACAATAAACTACATAAATTACGTACTATAGAGAAAAAAAAAGCAGGAAATGAGAATTAGAGTACCAGGGGGAGGAAGTGGAAAGATTGATTACAACTTTAAATACCATACTGCAGTACAATGGATCACTTTTGTGTAGCCTTTTTTATTATGGTCTTATAACTACCACCCAAGTGATCGGGTAGGACTATGCAAATAGGGTAATTGTGTCCCACCAAGGGGACTGGTCACTTTTTGCCTTCCCACTGGGTTTGAAATGAACCATCCCAAAGATGGGAAAGAGAGGAGCCTACCACTACCAAAGAAGGAGACACCGGCAGGATACAGCGTGGTGGGCTTCCCAGCCCACAGAGCGTGAAAGCTGATTGCCTTTGGGCAGGAGGCTTGCTGGCAGAGTAGGATGTCCCCAGGAATTCACTGGCAGAGCTAAAAGAGCTTTATAACACTTCCAGGGCAGAAGATGAGGGCCGGGGAGAGAGGCCTGCCTGCGAGCAGGGCTGGGAAGAGGCTGTCCTGATGGAAGAACTGTATCCTGAGTGTTTCTCAACCTGAATTATAACCTGTTACTTCCTTAATAAACCCCATAATCATAAGTATTGTCTGTGAGTTCTATGTGGCCATTGGAATGAATTAGCAAACCCAGCAGAGAATAGGGAGGGCTGTGGGAGGGATGGTTGGTGTTAGAATTGGTAAAGATGGTGGAAAAGGGAGGCATGTCTGACCTCTGCCTCATAGGTATTAGCCTTGGGCTGTTGATCTTGATTCTCCTTCCACCTGTGAACTTAAAGGAGAGTCAAACACTGCCCCCACACCATTTTTACACGTAGTCAAAGAATGACTCACTAAGAAAGTGACATTTAAGCAAAACTTGAAGGAAATAAAGGCATAAGCCATATCGATTTCTTGGGAAAGAGCATTACACATAGAGGAAATAGCAAGTGAAAAGGCCTGGGTGTTCAATGAATAGCAAGGAGGCAAGTGTGACTGGAGCAGAATAAGCTAGGGGGAGAGTAATAAGAAATTAGGTCACAGACATAAGAAAGGGATCCGATAACATAGGACCCTGTAGGCTACTATAAGAGAATGGCTTCTACTAAGTGAGATGGGAAGCCACTGGAGGGTTTTGACCATAGAGCTGACATGATCTGACGTCTTAACAGGATCATTCTGGCAACTACGTTGGGTAGAGACTGTAGGAAGGCAAGAGTAGAGGCAGGAAAACTAGTCAGGAGGCTCTTATAATAATCCAGATAAGAGGTGATGGTGACTTGGACCAAATAGTGCCAGAGTAGGTGGTAAGAAGTATTTGGATTTTGAAAAAAATGTTGATGTCTGATGGATATGGATAAGAGTAATAAAGGTTTCTCTCTTCGTTGAGTAACTGGGAGGATAGCATTACCATCTTCTGAGAAGCGGAATATTTATAAATCAGCTAGCATCTCCAGGAACCTGAAAAGACATTTCCACTTGGCTCTCCTACCAGTCTTTGGAGACTGACAGGTCCAAACCTACTCCTTCTGGTGTATGAGTATTCATTATAATATTCCTGCAACTCTTCTGTAGCCTTAACATTTTTCAAAATAAAAAGTGTGTGTGTTGGGGGGGGGGTGTTGTGGAGGGTATTAATCATCAGTGACTCCCTCCACCACCCCACATCCATTCAGAAAGCAAGTATTACATCTATCTGCAACATACTCCTTGATTTTCTCACTGCCTTTTTGTTCTTTCTGTTAATGTCCTACATCAGATCCTAATCACTTCTCAGCTAAAGCGTTCCTAATTGGCCTATAAGTGCCAGATGTTTTGCCAACCCCCTCCCCCCATGCCACATAAGGCAACACTGTCAGATTGTTCTCATTTGCTGTCTTCTTATATAAGAAAAGTTAACATATCCAGTATCTGACAAATTCTAACCTTTTTGACCTGGCATTCATTTTCCACAATCTTACTTCACTTGTGCTCAGTGCTTAGGTGCTTGATTAAGGTTGGGGCGGGGGGATACACTGGGTCGAGTAGTGACTCCCCAAAAATTCATGTTCACCTAGAACCTAAGGATGTGATTCTTTGTTAATAGGGTCTTTACAGATCTAACTAGTTTAGATCATAGTGGATTAGAGTGGGCCCTAAATTCAGTGATTAGCGTCTTTTAAGAGAAAGGAGAGGCAGATTCAGACAGAGATACACAGGGAAGAAGGCCCTGTGATGATACAGGTAGAGACTGGAGTGATGGATCTACAAGCCAAGGAATGTCAAAGATTGCTAGGAACCACCAGAAACTAGGAAGAGGCAAGGAAGGACTTTTCCCTAAAGCCTTCAGAGGGAGCATGGTCCTACCAACATGGTTTCAGATATCTAGTCTCTAGAACTGTCAGAAAATACATTTCTTTGTTTTAAGTCACCCAGTTTGTGGTACTTTGTTACAGCAGCCCTAGGAAACTAATACACTTCCTGTTTGATGTCACCAATCAACAAACATTTATGTATCACCCATGGAGGCCTGGTGGTGCAGTGGTTAAGAGCTTGACTGCTAACCAAAAGGTTGGCAGTTCAAATCTACCAGCTGCTCCTTGGAAACCCTATGGGGCAATTCTACTCTGTCCTATAGGATCACTATGAGTCAGAATCGCCTCAAGGGCAATGGGTTTGGTTTTTTTTTTTTTTTTTTATGTGCCAGGTACTGGTGAAGGTATTATAACAGATATATCTGACCAAAGTGCGTTGACGCACAAAATTAGGAATGATAACCTCTACCTAGGTAAGCTGAGGAGGACTTCCCCAAAGAATAACATTGAGCTGAGTCTGGAACTACAATCAGAATCAACAAGATAAAGGGTATTCCAGGCAAAAATAAAAGCATATGCTAAGGCCCAGAGACATAAAAGGAGATACTGTGTTCAAGAAGTAGGGGGGAAAAAAAAATTCAATGTGACTGAAAAGTATGGTCTGTATTGGCAGGAAGCAGGAGGTACAGCAGAAAAAATAGAGTAGAGCCAGATAACACCAAGGATTTTGGATTTTATCCTACAGGGAGAGAATAAAACCAGTTGCCATTGAGTTGACTCTGACTCATGGAGACCTCATGTGTGTCATAGTAGAAATGTGTTCCACAGGGTTTCCAGTGGCTTATTTTTCAGAAGTAGATAGGCCTTTTTTCTGAGGTGCTTCTGGGTGGACTGAACCGCCAAGCTTTCAGTTAGCAGCTAAGTGGGTTAACCGTATGTATCACCTAGGGACAGACAGAGAATAATATGATTAAATTTGTTTCCAAGGAAGTTCATTCTGATAGCAATGTGGAGGACAGCCTAGAGTTGGGGAAAAGACCAATAGCATAGGCTTTGCATCAACAACTGAGGAAAAATATAATAAGGGACTGAACTGAGGAAATGGCAGTGACAGGCAAAAGAATCAAGCCGTTCTGAAGAAAAGTTGATAGGATACAGTAACCCACTGTATACGGAGGGAAGGAGAATAGTAGATGATTCCAAATTTTCTAGCTTGGGAAAACCTGTTACTAAGATTAACCAAGGTAGAAAAGTAGGGTGCAGAACCCAAATTCTAGTAAAAAGACCAGGCTTAATGGTCTGACAGACTGGAGGGACCCCGGAAGACATAGCTCTTGGACTCTCTGTTAGCCCAAAACTAAAAACATTCCCAAAGCCAACTCTTCAGACAAAGATTAGACTCGACTATAAGACATAAAATGATACTTGTGAAGAGTGTGCTTCTTAGCTCAAGTAGATACAGGAGACTAAAAGAGCAGCTCCTCTCCAGAGGCGAGGTGAGAAGGCAGAAAGGACAGGAGCTGGTTGAATGGACACAGGAAGTCCAGGGTGGAAAGGAGGAGTGTGCTGTCATAGGGAGTACAACTAGGGTCACATAACAATGTGTGTCTAAATTGTTGTATGAGAAACTAACTTGAGCTGTAAGCTTTCACTTAAAGCATAAAAAAAAAATAACAAAAGATTAACTAAGGTAATCACTGGAGGGTAGACTGGTAGGTGAGGGCAGAAAAGGATAAGTCAGTAGTGCACCTAGTATTCAGGAGTCAGCTGAATCAACAGCACTGGTAACTAAAGTCATGCAAGGGGATAGGATCACCCACAAGAGTGAAAAGAGGACTGAGAACAGTCTCAATTCAATGTTTAAGACACAGGAAAAATAAACAAAAAACAAAAAAACCCTCACAGTGAGTCTGACTCATAGCGACCCTATAAGACGGAGTAGTACTGCCCCATGGGGTTTCCAAGGAGCACTTGGTGGATTTGAACTGCCGACTTTTTGGTTAACAGCCGTAGCTCTTAACCATTATGCCACCAGAGTTTCCAGGGGAAAAATGAGAGTGGGTAAAATGCCCTGAAAAAGCAAGAGGTAGTCCAGGAGAAAACAGTACTTCCAAAATCAAGGATTAAGAGTTGCAAGGAAGAGTGATCATACTGACAAAAAATATTAAGGGGTCAAAAAAATAAGGGCTGAAAATCTGTGTCCTGTGGATTAGGTAGTTAAGCCACTGGAAACTTTAATAAAACCAGTTCTGATGGAACAGAAAGTATCCTGGGTTGAGAAGTGTATCAACTGGGAAGATAACAGCAACTAGTAGAGATTAAATTTTTAAGAAATACGATAGTGAAGGGAACAAAGGAGATTGTACCCAACTTCACCTACTGCTCTACTACCCACCAAGTCCTGTAGGTTTTTCCTGTAAATGTCTCTTGCATCTGTTTGTTTTCTTCCTCGCAGACACAACAGTCTGCTTCAGAAGTTATATGGAGGAGAGAACCTTGTCCTGAGTCTCTAAGTATAGATCTTAGAATATGTGGGGTCCGGATGGGCTGAAAGCAAAGGGACAGCAATGTGTGTGACAAAGTGGCACGAAGACACAATGGTGTCTTCAGCACACATTGTGCACACTCACCAGTCTTGGATTTGTCTCAAGAACACTGAGGTAAGACTGCATAGTTGGGTTGAGGCCCCATCGCAGAGGACCATGAATGCCAGGTTATGGTGTATGGACTGAATCCAGCAGAGACTGTGAACTTATATAAATAAACAAATATTTTAGGAAGGCTAATAAGGGCACTTGGCCTAGAAGACTAGCTATAGGGAGCCTCTGATAACAGCCTATCAGCTCTTACCTAAATCCTGAGTCCTTCCTTACTCTAAACTCTTTCAAGGCCAAACTCATGACCCTCTAAGGCTCCCTGGGCCAATACCCACAATGGTCTCGTTCTCAGAGCTTCAACATTATTTACTGTCCCACAGCCTCTTAGAGATAACTATTGCAACTCATCTCTAAGCTTGTGGGTGGGTAGGCATTAGGTTTTCTTTCAACTTAGTCTCAGTATCTAACAGGCTCATAAGTATTTGTTGAGTTAAAAATTAGCCTGAAAACATAATTGGAAGGTTAAAAGTATGAAAGAAAATCCCCCAAACATATGCCATCTCAAAGCCCATGGTGTGGATTTTAAAAAATTGCCATTGAGTCGATTCCAACCCATAACGACCCTATAGGACAGAGTAGAACTGCCCCATAGAGTTTCCAAGGAGCACCTGGTGGATTCAAACTGTCAACTTTTGGTTAGCAGCTGAATTTTTAACCACTAAGCCACCAGGCTTTCCATGATGTGGATTAAAGAACCCTTTATCCTCCAATTAAATAATCCAACTCCATTTTTTTTTAATAGCCAGACATACAGGAGATAATGGTGGATGGCAGACTGAAATAAACATATTGATATGAATAATTTAACCTCATTTTCCATCAGAAGGCTTGTCTACTGTATTCCACAGGCAAAGCACCCTCTTGGAGTTTATACCGTGGGTGGAAAAGGCATTTTCCCTAATGATAAAAGACAGCTTGGGTAGGTGGGAGTCCCTGGGTGGTGCAGTTAGTGAGTTCAGCTGCTAACCAAAAAGTTGAAGGTTTGAGTCCACTCAGAGGTGCCTGGGAAGAAAAGCCTAATGATTTATTTCTGAAAAATCAGCCACTGAAAACCCAATGGAGCACACAGTTCTACTTGACACACATGGGGTCACCATAAGCCAGGGTTGAATTGAGAGGCAATTAGTTTGTGTAGGATGAGGGGAGGAGTCCACTCTTTTCCTGGTTCTTGCGGCATGGGTTATACTAGGTTGGGTACATTCATTTATTTAGTCACAGAACTGAGCTTCTCCAAAGGCCAAGCAAATTAACAGGTGCTGGAATGACAGACCCTCATGACTTAGTGCTATAATAGTGCTGCGTCACAATGTCAAAGAGGGAACATTCCTTATAGGATTCGTTTACATGTGATAGAGCTTCAGGTTTAAAAATAATAATAATAATCTTGGCACCTGATATAATTCTAAGTAGAAGGTTGATCTTGCCATCTGGTCTGAGACCATTGTTGAAAGGACAGAGTTTAGACAAAGAGAAGCCAGCTAGATCAGTTCCTCACCCTTGGTCTTTCGAGGCTCCTGCTCTGAGGATGGACACATGGAGTCCAGAGACATTTGTTCAGGAAACTTCTCCATGGCTGGGTCGAGTCTCCGTTACTACTCCAAAACTGAGACCTTTTCTAAAATTTCTTCTGGACACGGCACAAGGGATAGACAGTCACTTAGGGCAACGGAGACGCTGCCCCAAGAGAGACTTCCAACCCAGAAGGCATTCATTCGAAGCTTTATTCTTTCTCCAGTCAGGATGGGCAAAAGCAAAGACCCAAGACCGCTCGCTGCGGTTGTGGCTGAGCCTGGGAAACCGCCAAACCGGCGGAAATGCCACAAGCGGCCTCCGCTCGCCGGCGGGCGGGCCCTGCTCACGGACCTGCGCTGTCCACTGTCCCCTGAGACCTGGACATGACGATACCCACCCTACCCTGGAGCCAGGCAAGGGCACACCAGCCCGGACACCGAGCATGGCTCCTACAGCCTAACGCCAACCCCGCCAGCCGTCCCTGACGCTGGGGCCCTGCCGCTTCCCTCAGCCAGCTCTTCGCCTCAGACCGAGCTTCCGACCGCCTTGCGGGGACCCTTCGACCCTCCTACCCTGGGCGGGAGACGCGGAGCCCCTGACACTTCTCCGAACCCGCTCCGCAACGTGTCAGCGACTTCTGTCTCCAAGGAGAGACGATTAGAAACTCAGGCGCCTCTGCACACACTTCCGGGTCCTGTCTCGGCGCCTCGGAGGCCAAAGCTCGGTCACGGCTCCTCCAGGAACCCCTAGGGAGCGGGGTCAAGGTTCTCCCACTAGCTTCGGACCCGGAGGGGTGGGGGATTCCTTCCGCATTTGCCCTTCCTTAAGGAGGGAGTGAAAAAAGATGGAAATGGCTTGAGTGGACCTAGACTCTTCTGTAATTTGGTTGTTTCCTTGTTACCCTGCCCAGCGTGCTCCCCCTTTGGCTTCTCCCTCCCTTGGCGAACTCCTGTGCCACCTTACTGCTCTTCTCCACTTCCATTCTTCATGAGCACAAGGCATGCGGATTCTGCTAGAACTCTTTATGCATCCCCTCAGTCCAGCCTGTCCTCTCTTTGTCCTTCAACTCAACACCTCCCAGCTTTGCCAGAGGGAAAATACAGTAACGGAAGGAACTTATTGGTACCAATGGGCTGAAAGATGAAGAAAAACTTATTTGAGAAAAGGTCGAGATCTAAACAGCTTGCCGCACCTGAGGGATGGGTTTTCCAAAAGCAGATTTGACTTGTTGAAGGCAGAGCAGAAAAAGAAAAGTTAGACATCAGTTGTTCATAAGGGGAGTTTCCTGCTAAACTCGGAAATAACAGCTACCAGTTGATGAGCATTTAAACCGATATTATCTCATCAATCCTCATGACAATCCTATGTGTTGGTACTTTTTACTATTTTATATGCCAGAAGCTACAGTGGGTAAGCAACAGAGGCAGCATTTGAACTCTGGCCTGTTTAAACCAGAGCCCAGGCATCTATTACCACCTATGAAGGACAGTGGTGGGAGACTGTGTGGTTTGTAATATAAGCAATTGAGAAAAAGACGCTTCTAATTCTGCCCGCGTTGTAAAATTATAAACATGAATGAAATACAAATATAAGAGGTTAACCATTTTCTAAAAGTGAAGAACGAATGGGAAATGTTAGTGGAAAAAAAAAAGTTCCAAGAGTATTTTCTTGTTGAATTGTACAGGGCACTATCTGCTTGACATCAGTCATACAATTCTGAATATTATTTCCTTCATACAGTCATATTTAGAAAGGAGTATAAAATATGATGCCATATACCAATGAAGAAAGAAATAAGATTGATGTCACGATTTGCTGAGTGTCCGTCTCTCCAGAGGCAGTTTCCACCACAGTTTGAGATGTCTGATTATGTGTCTAGTCATATTTAAGTTAGCTAAATCCAAGTTATTCCTCCCTGGACAGTGCAAGTTCTACCCTACTAAGTGCTTGCTCATTAATTCCCTCTTTCTTAGGTTTTATGCTAACCACCTCTCTTCTATTATTGGTTGTTATAATGTATTTGTATCAATAACTTTTTGAGTACTGTGTGTCCAGTACCTCTTACATTAATTATCCCATTTAATTTCCATAATGCTATTATTGTTTGCATTGTATAGGCAAGAATACTAGAGAGATAAGTAAAATTTCCAGGGTCACACAGCAAAGTTCAAACATAGGTATGTCTACCTCCAAGGTCATTGTTTTGACTACTCCCATCTGTTTTAGCAGTCTTTAATCAACGGATAGTTTAATTCACTAGATAAGGTTAACTATATTTACTGGCTAGCACGATTATCATGTAGTTTTTAGTGGCCATCAAAGTGGCTCCAAGTCACAGCAACCGCATGTACAACAGAACAAAACACCACCCTGGTCCTACACCATCTTCACAATCGTTGGTATTCTTGAGCCCATTGTTGCAGCCACTGTGTCTTCCAACCTAGGAGGCTCATCTTCCAGCACTGTATCAGACAATATTCTGTTGTGATCCATAGGGTTTTCATTGGCTAATTTTCTGAAATAGATGGCCAGGACTTTCTTCCTGATCTTAGTCTAGAAGCTCAGCTAAAAACTACCCATCTTGAGTGACCCTGATGGTGTTTGTCAATGGCATAGCTTCCAACAGCACGTTAAGCCACCACAGTAGGACAGGCAATGAACTGTTTATCATAGTGCCTGGCAATTGTATTACTGAATGAATGAATGGCAAGGTTACATTTTTAGATGTGGGAATTCCACTGTGCTTTACTGAGATGATACTCCAGAGACTTCATTTGAACTTTGTTCTTAAACTTCCTCAGTTATCCATATACTATTTCCTAGGGTGAGGAATTTCTCCAGAGAGCTCACCTATTCATTACCTTGAAAGTGCCACACTTTTGCTTGTAGGCCTTTTGACAAGCTATCTCCTTTTCCTAAAATACTCTCCCTGCCCCTCCCCCAGTGTTCCTCATCTCTGCAGTCTACCCCTATCTACCCTTTTGCTCAACCCAAAAACCTAGAAAACAAACTCGATTCTTTCTATTACCTACTGCTTTGTTCAGTTGCTGCAGTACAACTGCTGATAGTAAATCTTGGTGAGGACACATGCCCACCAGCAAGCTCTACTTACTGGAAGAAATTAAGAACCCATCTTGGGAATAGTTAAGTTTGAGAAATGGAAATCTAGTGCCAGAGAGGGGGATGTCTTAGCAGGAAATATCAACTTGGGAGCTTTGTCCTATGGCCTACTATTCGCAAAATTGTTTAAGCCTGTTTCAAGGATGGGGTTTGACAAGCCCCTAAAAAAAAAAAAAAGAAAAGAAAACCTGGATATTCTAGCTGCTCTCTTTCCTGGCAACCCAAAGAACTCTGCATTTAAAATCAGTTAGCAAACTGATAATACTGAATCACTGGAGATCCAATAGAGAATGAAGAGCTATCAGAGAAAATGTCCCTTCTCTGGGTTACGTGTCTAACACCAACATCATAATGATGGGAAGTTTTAGAGTCGGACATAACCGAATTTGACCTATTAACCTGCCGTGTGACCCTAACAAGTTCTTTAACTTCTCCACATTTCAATTCCTCTGTGAACTGGAGGTATCTCCCTTGCAGTTGTTATGAGAATTAAGTTGAATATGTACATACATGTGTGTGTAAGTAGGTTGGCAGATAAAATACTCCTTAGCTATTAGATTTCTTCTCTTCCTCCTCTCCAAGACCAAAAAGCATTTACTAATGATATAAATTCATATTATACTGAACTAATTTAACATCAGCTTAAAGAGGAAAGATCCTTGCCCTCAAGGTTTACTTTGGTTTCTCATTTTTTTTAATGCATTTTAATTTTATTTACAAAGAAAATACATTCTGCTAGTTCTACTGAAACCTTAAACTATTTAATTTTGTTTGCATACTGTCTATACCCCAATTGAATAACCCTTTAAATCCGAAACATTCAGCCATTGTTCTAGACGTTTCTGAAATAAGTTTTGTATCAGTACAAAAAGTGATCCATTCTTGATGTGAAGCAGTTTTCAGGGAGGAACTGCGTCACATGCAATATGGTGATTTCAAGATTCCAAAATGTTCTGGCTAAAGCCCTCAGATTTTGTTTGAAAAAGATTCTCAGAATATCAAATGCACCTTTATTCAAGTTTAAGTACAAAAGCACATTCCTAAACCAAATGCATACATATGACTTTTACATATTCTGCTCTTGAAGAGATTGCTTAATCCTGTCTAATAGTCACCGTAAGTGACTACCGGCCTCTATAAGGGTACATGTTCATCCATAGATAGAAACACACATTTTTCATTTACATCAATTTCATTGAGTCTTACCTTGCCCAGATGTGATTCTATACTTGCTGATGGCAAAAAGATAAGACGTAGTGGCAGAACTTAGAGGTTTGCCACAAAAGGCTTATAGACTAAGCAGTACATTTTTATATATTTGTTGAGGATTCCTTGTGAGTATTCTAATGGCATCAGAGCTATGAAGACTTCAGTTGTTATGCTGACAACTAGAATTTTAAGTAACGTTTGTCTTATTCACAAACTATTATGAGGTTTGATGGAAAAATACAAGAAAATGCTTTAATATCACCTAAAGAATCACTTTTTTTTTTTTTTTTTTAAAGAATCACAAACTCTATTAGGTGTACGACTCAAAAACCCACTGCCATCAAATCGATTTCGACTCATAGTGACCAGATAGGGTTTCCAAGGCCGTAAATCTCTCCGGAAGCAGACTGCCACATCTTTCTCCCACAGAGCTGCTGGTGGTTTCGAACCACTGACCTCTCAGTTAGCAGTCGTTCACTTCAAAAATTGTGCCACCAGGACTCAGTGGCCCTCAATTCTGGAGCCATCTGTGACTACTTCTATCAACCAAAAAAGCCATGTTCCTTTATATGGCCTAGATTCTAGTTGAAAAAAAAAGTGATGATGAATAAGCAATTATAAAGCTCCCAGGCTTCAAATACTGTCCTGGATTGATGAGGAAAGATGAGGGGGCAGGGGGAAATCCAACAGATAATAGAGTAATCCTAATGATTAAAATTTTACCAGGAACAGACTTGCCTCTCTTCTTGAAATATTGTCTCTAAAATATTACATAAGCTACATCTTTGCTGGAAGGCTGCACGCCCTTAGGAAACTGATTTTTTCAAGTTACGTTTTGCCCTATCGAAAGCATGCCTGAGCATTCTACTAGGCTTCAACAGAAACATATAAAAGAATTGTAAACTTAGGCATGCAAAATAGGCAATACGTGAATGTAGCTGGGCCACCAAGAGTCTTGTTGTCTCCCTCACGTCCTTATCCTCTCTTTTGGAGGGCTGTGAATGCAGACACGGACAAGGCAGCTAAGAACTCAGGCATCGATTGAAAATGTTTTTGCTTCTTGCCCCAAATGCAGGGGAGACAAAATACTTCATGTTCATGGATAGACAGGATACAGATACTCGGTTACTTTAAAAGAAGATGCTTTGCTTTAGCAAAGAAGACACCAGAACAGTAACATCAATTAAGGACAGCATACCTGCTGGTAAAAAAAGCTTAAAACTGGGAAACTATCGTCTGAAGGTGCTGAATAGACAGATCAACACAAATTCATGTATTGTGGCTGGAAAGGAGCAAGATGTAGTAGTTAGAAGAAAGCAGGCCTAAGAGTCTGTTTTAGAGAGAACCTGGGCTAAGAGCAGCAGAAAAAGCTAAATCAGCTCCTTTCCAGAGACTGATGTGTTTCAACATTGGTGCATCAGCGATATGTCAGGAAAGTTGAAAAGAGTTAAGAACCAATTTCAGGAAAAATGTTCACAGCCCATGTTAAAAATCTTAAATGAGTCCCGTAATTAAAGTGTATATACTTACTTAAAACATCTATTATATTAAAGTAAAAGAATGCCATGAGAAACGACACTACATCCACCAGTCTTCCTCAGGTTGGATTCTTCTATAGTGAATATGACTGGGACTATGTACTACTGATTTCATATCAAAATCATCAACAATTTTGTCTCCAATATGAGTTTTGTAATGTTGAGCAAAGCCTTAAATATGGTAGTAAATTTCTCCATTTGCATTACATCAGATTCTCATCTGGTGTGGAAATCATTTGTTGATGTCAGATGTATCTTGGCAGAAAACAGAGAAAACCACAAAGACGTTTATTGTGTTTTATTGACTATGCAAAGACGGATCGACTGTGTGGATAACAAATTACCGTTAACATTGCAAAGAATGGGAATTCCAGAACACTTAATTGTGCTCATGTAGAACCTGTACAAACACCAAGAAGCAGTCATTGAAACAGAACAAAGGGATACTGTGTGGTTTAAAATCAGAAAATGTGCGCGCCAGGGTTGTATCCTCTCACCATACTTACTCACCTGTATGCTGAACAAATCATCCAAAAAGCTGGAGTATATGAAAAACGTGGCACCAGGATTGGAGGAAGACTCATTAATAATCTGCTATATGTAGGTGACACAACCTTCCTTGCTGAAAGTGAAGAGGACTTGAGGCACTTCTGATGAAGACTAAATACTACAGGCTTCAGTATGGATTACAACTCAATATTAAGAAAACAAAAACCCTCGCAACTGGACCAATAAGCAACATCATGATAAACAAAGAAAATCCTGAAGTTGTCAAGGATTTCATTTTACTTGGATCTGCAAACAATGCCCATGGAAGCAACAGCCAGGAAATCAAACAATGTATTGCATGGGGCAAATCTGCTCCAAAAGACCTCTTTAAAGTGTTAAAAAGCAAAGATGTCACTTTGAGGACTAAGGTGAGCCTGACCCAAGCCATGGTATTTTCAATCATCTCATATGTATGCAGAAGCTGGACAATGAATAAGGAAGACCAAAGAATTGCCTTTGAATTATGGTGTTGGTGACAAATATTGAATGTACCATGGACTGTCAGAAGAATGAACACATCTGTCTTGGAAGAAGCACAGCCAGAATACTCCTTAGAAGCGAGGATACAAGGCCTCATCTCACGTACTTTGGGCACGTCATCAGGAAGGACCAATCTCTGGAGAAGGACATCATGCTTGGTAGAGTAGAGGTGTCAACAAAAAAGAGGAAGAACCTCAATGAGATGGACTGACACAGTGGCTGCAACGATGGACTCAAACATGGCAATGAATGTGAGGATGGCACAGGACCAGGCAGTGTTTCATTCTGGTGTACACAGAGTCGCTTTGAGTCAGAACTGACTCAACAGCATGTAACAACAACGTGGATATTCTGGTGGTGAAAAAGACTTGAACTTCAACTGAAAGATCTGCAACATCTCAAATAACTTTTCCTGGGTATAAATTCCTTGATGGTGAATTAAAGTTGAATTATGACTTAATCTCTACACACTCCACCATATACGCATATTTATTACATTTACAGGCTTTCTGTATAGCATGAATTTGATCAACAAGGTACATAATTGCTTCAACTGAAGGCTTTTTTTACACTCATTACAGTAACGGGATTTTATTCCATTATGACTAAGGTGACTAAGGTAAAAAAAAAAATAG
This sequence comes from Loxodonta africana, assembly GCF_030014295.1. NCBI lineage: Eukaryota > Metazoa > Chordata > Mammalia > Proboscidea > Elephantidae > Loxodonta > Loxodonta africana. The sequence goes on along the minus strand of NC_087353.1, from coordinate 87,342,702 downwards.
CACGAAGCATTTACCACATTCAACAGTCATAGGTTTTCTCACTGATATGGAGCTACAAGTGTCAATGAAGAGTTTAACACTGACTAAAAGCTTTCCTGTATTTGTCACATTCATAGGCTCTCTCTGGTGTAAATTCTCTGATGCTAAATAATGACTGAGCAGACTACATTCACTCCATACATGACTTCTCCCTCATGTGAACTCAAGATGTTCAATGAGACCTAAACTTTGACTAAATGCCTTCCCGTGTTCATTACTTTCATAAGGTTTTCCTTTGGTATGAATCCTTCATTGAACAGGGTGAGCTCTCTGATTGAAGTTCTTCCCACTTGCATCACAATCAAAGACTTTCTCTGGCGAGGACTTCTTGTTTCAGGATATGATCAAAGCTATGACTGAAACTTCCCTTATAAGCATTCCATTCATGATTTCTCTTTTCTATGAATTCTGTGATGCTGAACAAAGCATGAGATTTGATTGAAGGATTTTCCACATTCATTACATTCATATGGTTGCTCTCCCATATGAATTATTTGATGCTAAGATGTGAATTCAACCTTCAGTCTTTCCCACATTCACATATATAGGTCTTTTTTCTGAGACAAATTCCTTAATGCTTAATAAAAGTCAACCCACAGTCACTGGACTCATAACATTTCTCTCCAGTGTGGACCCTCTGATGTTCCATTAGGTATGAAGTTATGACTGAAGTCACTGCCACATACAGTATACTTACAAGGCCTCTCTACTGTGAATTCTCTGAGTACGGTATACACTATGACCGAAGGCTCTTTCACAATTGCTACATTTATAAGATTTTGCTCCGGTATGAATTCTCTTATGCTGGATTATGTCTGAGCTCTGACTACAGGGTTTATCAGCTGCTTCACAGGATTTATCAGACTTTTCACATTTATAGGGCTTTTCTATAGGGTGTCTTCTTTTATACAGAATAAGATTTGACCTTTGACTAAAAGATTTTTCACATCCTTTATATTTGTAGGGTTTTTTCTCTAGTATGAATTCTCTGATGTCTAGGAAGGCTGAGCTCTGATAAAAGATTCTCCCACATGCATCACATTTATAAGATTTCTCAGTAGTAGGAATGTTCTCACATTTACTAAGATAGGAGACACCCATTAAGCTTTCCTTAGATTCACTACTTTGAAAATTATGTGTTAGGTTTATTTGATCATGTTTAATAGAAGCTGAATTCTGGCAGAAAATTATGTTAGGTTTATTTGATCATGTTTAATAGAAGCTGAATTTTGGCGGAGGCTCATGTCATACTTGTCATATTCTGTATTCTAAGAACTCTCTCTACCGTATCACGGTTAAAGTCCAGACTGAAGCATCTCTCAGGTTCGTTACATTCACGCTTTTCATGCTGATGGTTTTCCTGATGATTGCTATTTGCCTAAACTCTCTCTCCAGGGGTAGAAATTTCCTTAAAAACTTCCTGAAGCCCTTCTAACCTCTCCTCAGGTTTGAACACTTCTCTGGTCTCCAGAACTTGAGCAATATCCTGGTTGAATCGTCCTACTCTCACCCTGTGTGAATGTATTTCTGAAATTTTCTCCTTGGGAATCAATGTGTTCTCTTCACTCGTGTCTCCATCTGATACATAAATAGAAAATACAAATATAATCTGTGCCCTGTGCTTAGAATAAGAAAACTTAGAAAGGAGAAAACAAAATAATCTAGTATCTACCAGGGTAAGTTTATTTGCTCTGAAAAACTGCCACAAAATCTCAGTAGTAGATGAAGAGCATGAACAGAAGCAGTAAGGTAGGATTCAAATAGCTCACGGTGCAGCCGAGACACAGGACGTGGTCAGCAGGGTAAAAAGATAACCAATTAGGTGATTCAAAGGAGATGATAGGGGAATACTTAAAAACGTATATATATATATATATATAAAAGCAACTTGAATAGGGACCCCGTACAACCATGGATAAGAATGGACTAAATAAACAGTCAAACTGAAGGGAAAAGGAAGGAGCTCTTCATTCTGATTGTCAGAGAAGCTACAACTTGTCTCAACAGTTGGACTTTTACTTCCCTACTAATTCCATCTGATTTTGCCTTACTTACCTGAGCAGCCATCTCTTAAGACCTCTCTATTCTTAGTTTCCAGGTCAAAGACCTGTAGATCTTGTTCCAGCTGGGAGATCCCATCAGACTTGAAAAATGGGAATCCTGCTCATAGAGAAGGAAATGGGATGTGGCGATTTCTCTCCAGATGCTGTACTTGCCTCATTTTCTTTTAACTAATGGTTAATGGAGAGAAGGTAAACCCTCAGAAGACATTAGGAAGGCCTGGAGAGTAAGCAGGGCAAAGATCCTCTACAAAGGTCTCATATTTGTGATTTACAAAGAGGTGTGTTAAGGGGCAAATTGATGACATGGGAGCAGAAGTAGTCATTTAAACATTACTCAGACAAGAGATTTGTGAATGGGTGTCTACCTGTCTTTACAGAAGTTATTATTACCACTCCTCATCTGTTATCTAAAGATCAATCTTTCTATTAGATCTGGTCAACAAGTATCAAAACGAAGGTCATCAAAATATTACTTTACTAGACCGGAGAAAGGCGCATACCCAAGCACCTGCTGTATGGTGAGCTAAAATACAGCAACAGAAACAGTGAAGACTGAATAGATACGCCAAGGATCAATCTCAAGGAACAATTAGCTCCACTGCACAGGAGAAAACATAACATGACACATCCCCTACCCTTTACGAGCTTACACTCTTGTTTATTCAAAACATACTTATGGAGCTTTTCCCATATGCAGAGTACATAGTATACAGGGGACAAAGAGCCCAAGTAAATACAGTCCATCCCCTCAAGGACCTTACTCTCTGAACTGCAGTGATAGATATACATAACTAACTCTAATACAATACAGGAAGGAAACGGCAATAAAATACATCTTCATATAACATAGCCTTTAGATGCCTTGCATAGTGGACTGGTAGGATCTAAATCTCTTTTAAAGCAAAAGCAACAGGCAGCCTAATTCTGAGAAGGCAAAACTATTATAGTATCAAAGGGTAGTTTTTATATGTGTTTTGCCCAAAAATCTTCTAGTAACATACATACATACAAGATCTAGCTCAAGCCCCTCATCTCCCTAAAGGCTTTCTTTTCAGTTGCTAAATACTTACAAAATGTGTTATTTCCTCTTTTTATATGGCCCCATTACCATATAACAGAGTTTTTAAAAATTAGTTTCAGATATTATCATCCCCACTAGATATATAAACCCTTTGATAGTAAGGGCCATGTATCTTGTACTTGTTTTGATTCATGTACTTAACAGCTACTTGCTGAGTGCCCACTTCATGCCGCCCAAGTGTCAATATATAATGGCTACCCAACATTTTTGTTTTTTTGGAGCCCTGGTGGCACAGTGGTTAAGAGCTTGGCTGCTAACCAAAAGGTCAGCAGTTCAAATCTACCAGCAGCTCCTTAGGAATCCTATGGGGCAGTTCTACTCTGTCGTATAGGGTCGCTATGAGTTGGAATCAACTCTACAGCAGTGGGTTTGGTTTGTTTTTTTAACCCAATTTTTTATAAAGGGCAGTATGCCGAGAAAATATGATCAACCAATAGCTGCCCCATTTGGATCCCATGGTGAAAGTTTATAAGCAAGGAAGTAAGAACCGATATAAAGAAAGCATTTACTGTGTTTCTGAATTCCTGCTGAACATTAACAGTCAATTCTCATTCTGGACACTAATTTAGCTAAAGTTCTCCACATCAAATAAAGTGGTTTTGCAAGTTAATTAAAAAAAGTTAGTGTGGCATGAAGTAGCAAGTATTGGGCTCAAAAATTCTGAGAGCATATTTTGCAACTTTTCATTTTGAGATACTTACTAAACTGTTTCTAAGTTTCGAGAATCGAAGCAAATTTTGGTTATTTACTCTGTACCATCTGCACTTAAAACACGTACGCACAACAACAAAAACTGTCTTTATGTGGGATGAAGTGTTGTTAGATTTTACATTTGTGTTAGAGGCAATGCAGCAAGGTATGACAGAAAATGCCTAGCAGGCAGTTAGAAATACAAGCCTGCAATTTAGAAGAGAGAACAGGTTTGAGATAGAGACATAAAGTTGCCTGTATCATCAATACCCTCAGAATACTAAGGTAAGGTTTACTGAGCACTTGGTAGGTGCCAAGTACCGTGCCAAGATTTTAACAGTTTTATTCAGTTAATACTCAGTTTAACTTTATGAAATAGGAACTATTACTATACCCATTTTACAAACGGAAAAACTAAGATTCAGAGAAGTAACTTGCCCAAGGTCGAAGTAACTTGCCCAAGGTCAAAGTAACTGGTGACGCTAGGACTCAACTCAAAGTCTTATTTCAGAACTTGGCCTTTAAGTACTTTCCTAGTAAAAAGTAACGGTTGTGAATGAAATCAATTCCTCCCCCAAAAACTGTACAGAAAGAGAAGAGCAGAAGGCCAACATATTGACAATGGAGTAAAAGGTAAAAATAATAAAAGCAAGATAAAAAGTGCTTAGAACAATACATGAAGAGTCAGGATCCAACAGATTTGAAATCATGGAAGTTTTCATTAAAAGGGATGCATTTAATATCAGAGAAATGAAAATCACTTGATAATAAAAATCCAAACCTCTAGGCAATAGTCTGAGCAATATTCAATTTCAGGAAATCCCTATGTAAAGAAACAATTTAGATTCTCTCCTGAAATTTCTACATTAAAAAACTGGTTTACAGCTCTGTCACTTGCAATCCTTTCCAAAACATTTAAGTAACTACCATGAGCCAGGTACTTATGTACATAATCTAATTTAATCCTCAGCACAACCCTGAAAGCTAGATCTGGTTTTTCATGTTTTATAGATGAGAAAAAATACGTGTCAGATTAAACAACATACCAGTGGATCACAGCTGGTAAGTGGAACCAGGTCTGATTCTACAGTCTACTTTCTTTCCAATCTATCACACTGTCTGTCTCAGAAAGTATTAATGGCATGTATCTTGCCACTGGCCTATACACCTTTTTTCCTAAATTTAACTAAAAACTCTATCCTTTAAAAATATGCACTTGCTTTAAAATTTTCCCATTTAAAATGACTTGAGTTAAACATTGGCACTTTTCTAATTAGACTTATTTTGAACTTAATTTGTTCTTTAAAAATAACATTTAAAATTTACCTCTTACTAAGGCCCATTACCTGGTCTGTTGCTTGTACCAGAGTTGTGCTAAGATTTTTATCCATCGAGATGCTTCATGCTTTTCTTCCTGGTCCTTAATAAATAAGTAAAACCTCTCCTTAGGAATATCTTTGTTTCACAGATATCTATTATATTGGAATTTACACCTAGATTGTTTTATTTCTTCTTGAATACATGTCCTTTTCAGTCCTAAACTGTACAATCTTGTGCCTATCTCTCCAATTTATCGTGTCAATTTGGAATTTTTCTTGGATCAGAGTACCAACCAGTTGCTATTGACTGACTGATAGCAACCTCACGTGTGTCAGAGTAGAACTGTGTTCCATAGGGTTTTCCAAAGCTGATTTTTCAGAAAAAAAAAAAAAAAAATTTTTTTTTTTAGATTGCCAGGTCTTTCTTCCAAGGAGCCTCTGTGTAGACTTGAACTGCCAAACTTTTGGTTAGCAGCTGAGCATTAACCCTTTGCACCACCCAGGGACTCCTCATCAGAGTACAGACAACCCATAAAAATATAAAAACACCAAACTTGCCAACTAATTGTCTTACAAGCACAAAATGGTGAGGGGTGGGGGGGAAAGCATGGGCTTCAGAGTCACAACTAGGTCCCAATCCTAGCTCTGATCCTGAGCAGATCACTTAACTTCTCTAAGCCTCAGTTTCCTCATGTATAAAATGGGAAGAATAATACCTGCTCCCAGGGTTATGGCAAGGACTAAGGGAGACATGTACAGTATCTAGTACTTACTGGTTTCTCTGTAAACAGTAAATAGCTGTAGAGGTAAAAGATACTTTGTGCAAAATCACTGTTGTCCTCCATGACATCAGCTTCAAATACCAAGGGATATGTGCCAAACATTACTGATTTATCAACCCACTTATCATCAACTAGAATTTTGACAACCATGTTTCTAATGCCATCAAGTAATAGGGCACCTGTACAACTCAAGGAGCACTGATGACACACTGGTTAAGTGCTCGGCTGCTAACCAAAAAGTCTGCAGTTCGAACCTACCAGCTGCTCCATGGGAGAAAGATGTGGCAGTCTGCTTCTGTAAAGATTACAGTCTTGGAAACTCTCTGGGGCAGTTTTACTGTGTCTTATAGGGTCACTACTAGTCAGAATCAACTCGACAGCAATGGGTATGCAACTCAACATCCGCACCCAGTTCCCCTTCCCAGCACAAAATCAGGAACTTCCCTTCGAGTATGACCCTTGAGCCAGTAACTTGCTCATCGTTAATAGAACATGCTTCTTTTAAAAGCTGGTAATGAAAATTATGACTTTTTACCTTCTTTTTTACTATTTCATTCAATTTTTTATACTCTGTATATCTACTATTAAGTAGTGGAAGGACTAAAGTTCTGAGTTCTGTGACAAATACAATCCATAGCTACCACCACAGGGAAAATGATGTGAACTGGACAGTGGGGTTGCTGATTCAGGGACTGAATTTTAAAATCCTTATTTTCCAACACCGTACATTAAGCGAAATTAATAAGTGTGTAAAGTTAAATTCAGGTAGAATTTGCTGAACGCACAAAGATGAATGTGATTTTCCCAGGACTGTAAAAATAAGAGATGCTGCTGGCTTGGTCACAAAAGCAAGCTGAGGAGGAGGATTTTTTGTGTATGTGTGTGTGCATGCATGCTGTGTGTGTGCAGATGACAGAGGAAATGGGATAAAGTTCAGTCTAACAGCATGCTGTACTGTAAGACTGCATTAAACTGCTAAGAAATTTCTTTACTCCAAAAAGTAGACAGGTTAACTGTTGGAAATTCTGTAATTAGGTAAAATTTACAGTAGTTTACAATTATACATCATTTTACAGTTTACAAAGTTAAATATATATTCAATTTGATACTTGAAATAAAGAAATAATTCTGAACTCTTTTACCCTCCCATTTCCCCTCCATCAAGGACAGAGCTAAGGAATAACTTGATCAGAAAAAGTAATACAAATGTTTCACTGTAAAGCACCAGGAAGAATAAAGGGGAGGAAGGCTGGACCTTGGAAACAGCCATGGAAATTTAAAGGAAGGAGAAGACTAGAATGTTAAATATGAGAAAAGCCCAGGGGTTGCGCAGAGTTAGGCAATATAAAGGGCAGGTCACGTATACTCCAGAAAAGGAGAGACACACAGCATTATGTTCCACATTCTAAAACGCATGAAAAGATCATGACTGAAGAGGTGGAGGTGAGCTTGGTGGTTTCTCAAAACACAAGTAGATGACCACCAATCGTGGTTTCTGAATAAACTGGGTTTGAAACGCACTGGGTTGCAACAGAAGCTTCCTTAGCCCTTTACATTAAATATTTAACGATGAAGGTCTGCAATTTTACATAGCGGTAGCATCCTGGGGAGCATCTATTCCATCAATCAAGTTTAATATCTTACAATCGTGGAAAAGGAGTTTCCGAGCAGGGACGAGCAATATCGATGGGAAGTCGATACTTGAGCCATCTCTTGGTGATTCCTGCTGAAAGGACTGCAAGTGTTTCTCCAGAGAAAGCACTTGCCTGGGTATGACTCAGGGCCGGGCAGGAATTCACATTATGTATCCGTGTGGTGGGAAGACGGAGAAGTATGCCTATAAAGATCAAAGAGCCAGGAATGGAAAACACACTAAAAACTTTCCCAGTGGACAGGCTGCCTCCCCAAGGATAAGAAGACCTCTTGAATCCTGAGTATAATCAAGACCAAGCAATGCCCTGGATGCTACCAGCATAGAAAATGAAAAGAAAAAAAGGCGCGGGGGGGGGCGGGAAGTGTGGATATAAAAATAAAAGGAAAAGAGTAGAAACAGGTGTACGCAAAAAAGACAGAAAAAGGAGAAATGCTCACAACAAGGGGCACAAATACCCCCCACCAATGCTTCTCTACAGAACTACAGGTTGCCTAATCTCAGCTGCCTACTCACCATTAAAAATGACAAAGGAGTGGCCTAGTTTAAGTATCTTAGTATGGGGTAAATGTCTAAGACTTCTGCTGCCTTGGGTGCGGTCACTTGAGATTATCATACTGTCTGGGTGATTCACTGAAATACATTCACAGTGAGTCACACCTTTAAATGAAGTATGCCAAATTCTGCCTGCTTGAAGATGAATTTGGAGAAGATTAATTTTAGCTTATCTTCAAAAAAGCACATTTATTCTCCTAGGAAACTCTCAGATACAGGGGCACTGAGACACCAGGGAAGAAAGTATCTGGCTGAGGATTTGGAGGCCCTATAGTCTCTCCTATTAAAGAAAAAAAAAAAAAAAAAGATAGGGAATGTGAGAATTTTGGCAAAGCACAAGCAAGTTGCCCTTTTTTTTTTTTTAACAGGGAACAGATGCTCCCCAAAGTAGGAAACATTAACTGGGGATAAGGAGTAGAATGTCTCTTCTTGAAACCCCCAAAGGAACCTTAATTATCCCACTCCCAGAAAGGCCTGAAGATAATTAGGAGGTTCTAAAGACGTGAAGGAGCCCTGGTGGCCTGAAATTTCAGCCACACTCTACTTTCTCAGACGCCTCACACCTACCCAAAAACAAGAAAATAAGAAAATCTTAATAGGTAAATTGAATAAGCAGGAAGAGTCCTTACCCAGTGAGACCACGTTCCCATAATTCTCTAACATCACTTCTCTGTAGAGGTCTCTCTGAACAGGGTCCAGGCATCCCCATTCCTCTCGAGTAAGGTACACAGCCACATCCTCGAATGTCACAAACTCCTGAAATAACACATCCTGGCTGCTCTGGGGAATAAACCCACTATAGCACCATGGCAAGAGAATGAAGATGACAGAGAGGGTGCCCAGTGTGTATTTATGTTGAGGAAGATAGAGAACAGATTAAGACTTAGGGAATAAGCACCCATCACAGCACCATGGACAAAGAACCAATATGGGGAAGAATCGTGATTGCTTGTGTTGTTCGGGATACAGGAAGGCGGTTTGTGTCAAGTCCAGGTCTCTAAAGAGATAAGTTCCCAAACTGGGATCTGCTATTGAAAAAACTTCCAGGCAAGGTTTACAAATGGAATGAGTGAGAGGTCACACTCAATCTGCAGCAATAGTCCCTGAGGAAAAGCAGAGGGTCCTCAGCTCACCTGGTACCTGGCTGTCAGGAATGCAGCTGCCTGGTCTCCTGGGCTTCCCACGTGGGGAAGAGCAGGCACCTGGGAAACAGGTGGAGCTGAGGAAGGAAAAAGGAGCCAAGAGTGAGAGTAGCCCTTCCCAGGGCTCCCTTACAGAAGAGGCCTCTCCAGCCCAAGGAGAGTCAGTGGGACCCTTCTTCACATCAACATTCTAGTTAAACCAGCAAACACTTATCAGTATCAGGTATCTCTACTCTGTTCCTTCTCAGCACTTGCATGCCCTACTTACACATTTGTACCTACCTGTTATACAAGACTTGATTATGAAATTTCCTGTTTCACTTTATCCTGACATGACACTGCTCAGAGGGGAAAGCACCATACCTGTTTTGCAGATCGGCAAAGCAAAGCGTGAAGATCTGCAGTGACTCCTCCAGGACCACGGCTTTTAGCAGACCACTGACCCTTTCCTGTAAATTTCATTAAGCCTTTCTCTTGTGAACGGGCACTGTCTCTGCAACTAGTATGTAAGGTCCCCAAGAACAAGGAACGTTCATCCCTACCATCTTTTTCACACTCTGACAATGTCCCATAGCACTTCACACACTGTGTCATTCAACTTGTTGCTGACACTCAGGTTATTTTAGGCTCTGGAGTTGGCCACAAATAATCTAAGGCACAGTTCTTACAAAGCAAAAGAAGAACAAGAGAGAACCAACTGACATAATAATAAAAATGTGACTATAACCTAATATATATATATATTATATATATATATATACACATATACATGCTTTGTGCTCAACAAAAATATTTCATGTTGCTTTCCTGGCCAAAATTAGATTAGTCACAAACACTGCAAATGCAACAGAATGGCAAGTGGTAAAGCACACAAGGATGTCAAGGAATATCAATCTACATAAAGGGAAAAGGGGGAAGGATGGGCCCTAAATTCATGAGGAAGTGAGAAAAATTTAACACTGAGAGCCAAGCAAGGACTGTGAGGTGCAATAAGGCGATCATATCTTAGAAATTGTTCTGAATTTTATAACTGGGATGAAGTGAAGGTTGTGTCTGGGAAAGCAGCCAGAGCAGAGTAACTACCACTTTGTTTATTAAAGAAAGATGGGCTGTCCTTAATAGAGAAGCCCAGATCCTTAACAGTGGGGCTGAATTGAGTCACATCTGTTCCTCCCTTCCAGACCTCCCTCTAGGGGCCATCTTCTTATGTTCTCTGCCTCTCTCATACCATGCCCAGGGGCCCCTCTATGCGTCCATTCTCCTGGATGTAAACACTTTCTCTGCCTTACCCCCAGTGGGTCCCTGTTCCATGTCGGTCTCCTGCACGAACTGAGGCTCTAGGGACAGACCCTCAGACTGCGTGTCCAAAGACTGAAACTGGACCCTTGGTGATCCTGCTGCTTCCTGGACTGACATTTCCTCCATCCCTGTTCTGAAAGACAATGACCATCACTGCAGGACAAGATTAGGAAAAATTATTATAGTAAATTAAAACATCCTATCATTTCACACCCTCAGGACTTAGCAAAGTATCTTACACACTATAGATAATAAAAAACAGTTGATAATTATTAATGATCCCAAATAAACAACGGAAAGACAAATGAACATCATTCCATTTCAAATATTTAATAATCAAATCAAAGTGTCAAGTATTCAGGATTATTTGAACTCCACTAATATTAGGGTCGCTCAACTTGACGGCAAAGGGTTTGGTACAAGTCATTGACAATTTGTGATGTTTTCAAAAATCAAAACAGAACGAATTAACAGATTTCTGTAGAAATTTTAAAATATTTGCAATTTAAAAACATCCAAGGCTCAGGTTTGTACCCAGAGAAATATGCAAATTAGTTTTTAAAACTAGGCCCTCCTAAGTATTTACTTGGTAACACTGTCAGGCCACTTTCAATTACTAAATGGGCTTAACTATAATAAAATACTTTTGGGAGACCCTCCGCTAACTCAGACTAGGCAAAGAGGCCTTTCTCCACAATCCCGAGAGCAACAGAAGGAAGAGCTGCGATTCAAACGGGTTTTACCGCTGCCCTTTAAATTCAAGGCCGTGACAGGGTTCCGTCCCCCTCCCACAACCTTCAGAAAGGGGCCTCGCAGAGTCCCCTAAACTGCTCCTCAGAAGGCCTCGCCCGGCGCTGCCTTCCTCCCACTTCCCTTTTAGGCAAAAACGACCAAACGGGCGTGTCGGGTCACACAGTTCCAGCTCACATTAGGACAGTCACCGGGTCCTGACGATAGGGCCCTCAGTCCGCGGGGCGCCGGAGAGAACCGGGACTGAAGACAAACTGGCTCTCCCACTTCAGCTTCCGATCGCCCCCAGGGACGAGAACCGCCGTCATCCGGGGCCAGGTGCCTCCTCCTCCCAGTGAGCGGAAAGAAGCGACCGCCCCACCAGCGGCCCAAAGAACGGCTTCCGGCAGAGTCGCCTGTGCGAACCGACAGAGGGGCGGAGAGGTGGAGGGGCGGACCCTGCGGACGCCTCGAAGCAGACACCTCCGCCCACGGAACCTCCCCGGCATTTCCGGGGCCGCTCTAGGCCGCCCGGAGGCGGGCGCTGCTCGTTGGTATTTCCGGCAACGGAGTGCCAAGCCGAGGATGAGGGCTGGTCTTGGCGAGGAACCCGGGTAAAGGGCAGGGTGAGCCTGCTTGGAGCGCAGGGATCGCCGGAGGTTGCGTTGGCCCTTGAGTTCTTTCCCTGGGCCTCTCAGTACGGCCTCTGACTAGACCCAGGCTCCCGAGGTTCGCTAGCGTGGCTTTTCCTTGTCCTTCCTATCCCACCTCCCTCCCTGTTTACCCCCGCGAAGCAGTAAACACAACGGCCCGAATGTTGGGAAACCGCCCCTCTGCTTGCACTTTGTGACGCCCGCCTACCCTCAAGAGCCCCCCGCAGGGTCGTAGCCGGAGTGAGGAAGAATTACAGACCTAATGGCCCGGTTACCGTGAGACTGCAAGTTGGGAACTAGCGCATAGGTTCCTGCACAGTGTATAAAATACACGGACTGATTTAAGGCGAGGATCGCAGGCGCCTTGGTGATTGGAGGACCACAAGAAAGGAGTTCGGAATCCACTGTTTTGGGGGGAAGATGTGGGGAGAAGAGGCATTGAACATGGAATGGAAAGGAGAGACAGACTAGAAGAGAGCAGCGTTTCTGGTGGAAGGGATGTTGTTAGGTGCCTGGGGTGGATTTTCAGCTCATAGGGACCCCATGTGACAGATTAGGACTTCCAATTGGGTTTTCTAGGTTTTAATCTTTACAGAAGCTGATCTTCAGCTCTCTCTCCGATGGAGCCGCTGGGTGAGTTCCAACCTTCAACCTTTCAGTTAACAGCCTAGCGGTTAACCATTGCACCACCAGAGATCCTTGGTGGAAGGACTAGACCATGCAGAAAACAAGTATGTGTAAGGGTCAGTGCACGAAGAGAGGCAGGCAGTAGTGCTAGGACAGAAGCCCTTAGTGTGAAAGAGCACTGTAAAACTGAGTCACTTGTTATAACTGAAATGGCTGACACAGGTCTGAATCAGATTCCGTTTTGATCTAGGCCTCTGCTTCTGGTTTTTAGTGTATATGGCCTGTGACCACACTTTTGACCAAGATAACTTTGTCTACGACATTCTGAGCATTGGGGGAAACAGAGGAAACCAGCTCTGGAATGTAGTAGGAAACCGTGGCTAAGATTGACTGCCCCAGCCAATAGAAATTCTTGATAAATAAGTCTTACAGTGTCAACCAATCAAATGTACCCTGGTACTGTTTCCCCACCTTGTAGAAAGTTCTGATAAAAGACACGCACTTAAGCTCCCTCTTTGAGTGCCATTTTGGAGTTTCCCAATTTAAAAATCTTTGAATCTGAATATATCTCTTACTTTACAAAAACTCTGCTTCATTTTTAACAATAACTTGGTGTTAGAAGTGGGACCCAAGCAACAGCCTATGGCCTCAAAGCCCTAATTGGACGTGGGTGAAGGATCCCACCAAGCCCTTTAGTTTCTCCATCTCTGTGAGGAGCCTTTGAGGCCATTTGGTGAGTCCACCCAGTTATGGAGATCCAGCTCTTTATATTGCACCCCAGCTCCATTTTATTCAGATTTTGGTTTGTGTCTGTAGATGTTTGTATCTGTCTTTTTGCATGATCATGGGTTCTGCCAGATCTAAACCTGCAGATTTTCCCAGTGGATCTCCTGCCGCATGTCCAAGACTTAGGGGCCTCAATCATGTTTGCATTTAGAACTCTGCCATGCCCTGACCAAAGACAGTTTGTCTGACCAGTAGCCACTTTTGGATTTGGGAAAATTGGTATATCCGAGATCTAAATTAGAGAATCATATAACTAAACAAAAGGTTTAGTATGCTTATTTTGATTGGTATCTAGAAGTTTCTAAAAAAGTGTCAGTGATTCTAAATTGACTTTTTTACAAGACAGGGTACCCAAATTAGCCAAGATTCATATGCCTTTTAGGGAGGAAGCACACTAGATAGTCCATGAGTCCACTCTTTCTGACCCATCTGCGCTTCCTCTATCTTTGTACCCTACTTTCCCTCCTATCCTGGAAAGGATCCTAATCTGTCTGAAATGCCGTTTGCAAATGATGATCTACCTCTTGACCCTAAACCTCTGGTGTCTCAGATACCCTTTAAGGTCAAACTAGTTGAAGGGTGAGAGAACAAATCCTCTGTAATTATTTTTTTCTCTCTAGTCTAAAGCTGAATTAAGAACAATAGCTAATGAGTTTCCAAAACCCATTGAGAACCCTCAAAAATTTAAAGAGGAATTCTGCATTTTAATTCAGGCTTACCAGCCTGGTCTGGTTGATCTGTATCAGTTAATCCATATGCTAGTTGAATCACAAGAGGCACAAAATTGGATTAGTCTCACCAGTTGGAAAGAAGCTGATAAATCAATCGATCCCCAAAATCATGTCAATTCAGCAGCCTATTATGATAAATCAAAGGGTATTACTAAAAACAAACAAACTACTAGCTGCAATTCCAAAGGATTTCACCTGTAAAATTGAGTAGGGAATGATTCAGGAATGCAAACAAAAACCTGGTATAATCTTAAAGAAGGGCCTACCAAGGCTTTCTCTGAGGACTCTGGTCTAGAGCTTGCAAATGCCAGAATAGCTTTCTATTCTATGTTTATCAGTGGTCTCAAACCAGAATTGGCAATCTTAGTAACATGTCACTGACTGTACTAAAAGACTATTCCTGTAATTGAACTCACTAATATCACTGAAAAGATGGCCCACACTCTCCAAACAGATAAATCTAAGAAATAAAACCACATGGCTTGTTAGCTCCAACAGCTGCAAACTCTTTTTAGAGGCAATAATCCTAGGCCACCCACTTCTGGAGTGTGCCATTATTGCAAGAAACCTGGACACTGGAAAAACGGCTGGTGTAAATTGACAAATAAGATGCAAAACTCAGCGAAGGCTGAATCAAAATCCATCTATTGATGGGCTTCTGAGGGACCTATTTGGCTGCATCCTGCCTTAGTCTTAAATGACAAGGGTGAAACCACCTTAAAAATGAGGAAAACTGCACGTATTTAATAGACACTGGTGTCACACTTTCAGCCATAAGCAGCCCTCTCCCTCGAAGTAATAAAACTGTTGATGTTGTAGGGGTATCTAATATTGTGCAACATACACCCCGATCTATGCCAGTGTCAGTGTCCTTAGGACACTTATCTGAAAGCCACTTCTTCCTCTTAGTTGATATTGCACCTGTCAATCTTTTGGGATAAAATTTATTAAATAAATGAGACTGTTCTATTATTTTTGATTAAAAAAAGGAAAATAACCCTCCAATTTTAAGAGAAACCCCAAATAAACCTCTTATGTCACTTAGAGGCTTTGACAATGGATAAGGACACCTGCTTTATAGAAAGAGCACCCACTGTTATCCTGTGGGCTTCTTTCTCCACAGATGTGGGAAGAATACGTAGTGCACAACCAATTAAAGTTCAAATTGACCCAAGAAACTGCTTCCCAGGATTTCTCAATACCCTTTAAGACGAGGCAATTCAAGGGTTAATCTCTGTAGTTAAGGAATCATTAATAAAGGGCTAATTATACTGTTATGGAAACCCTGGTAGCATAGTGGTTAAGAGCTACAGCTGCTAACCAAAAGGTTGGCAGTTCAAATCCACCAGGCACTCCTTGGAAACTAAGGGGCAGTTCCAGTCTGTCTCACAGGGTCACTGTGAGTCTGAATCAACTCGACAGCAACAGGTAATAATACCTTACACTAGCTCACAATACACCAATTCTTCCAGTTAAGAAACATAATGGAAAGAGTTGGGGATTTGTTCAAGATCTTAGGGCCAACAATCTGGTAATTCCCTGATTTCCAGTGGTTCCAAATTCTCATCTTTTATTGTCTCAAATACCTCCTGAGACTAAGGTCTTTACTGTAGTGGAACTATGTAGTGCTTTCTTTAGTATCTCAGTCCCCCCGATGGTCAATATTTGCCTTCAGTTGGGACTGACTCCAATATACCTGGACCATCATGCCTCATAGCTTTACTGAATCTCCCAGCTATTTCTCCCAAGTCTTAAAAGCTGATTTACAGGAACTAATGTTTCCAAATAATTTTTTCTCATTCAGTGTGCTGATGATTTGCCACGTTGTTCCAGGAATTCCTCAGACGGTGTAGAAGAGTCTATGTATCTGCTTAATTGCTCGGCTGCTAGAGGGCACGAAGCCTCTAAAGATAAACTTCAATTTGTTAAAACCCAAGGTAAATATTTCGGCCACATTCTGACTTCACAGGGGATCCACTTAGATCCGCAAAGACGTCAAAAACATTTATAGCTATCCCTCGCGGATACAAAAAAAAAAAAGCTTAGAGATTTTTAGGCCTTTGTGGCTACTGCTACAACTGGATTCCAGACATTTCTTGATTGTTCAACTGTTCTATGTTTTGCTTAAAACAGAGAGCCTGGAGCCTCTGTGATGGATTCCCAAATAAATCGAATGTTTCCATGAACTTAAGATGACTCTAATCAAGCCCCTGGCTTTGAGCCTACCTAGCTATGACAAAACTTTTTCATTATTCATGAAAGAAAGGGAAATGTCTTTGCAGTCCTTACTCAGTCACATGGAAATCAGCAGAGACCTATTAGATATTATAATCTCCAATTACATCCCGGAGCCAAAGACTATCCACCTTGCTTGAGAGCAGTTGCAGCTACTGCCAAACTGTTTGGAGATACTGCTGACATTGTTAGGGGAAATAATTTAGACATACATTGCAAAAGACCTCTTTAAAGTGTTAAAAAACAGAGATGTCACTTTGAGGACTAAGGTGTGCCTGATCCAACCATGGTATTTTCAGTCACCTCATATGCATGCGAAAGCTGGACAATGAATAAGGAAGAATGAAAAAGAATCGATGCCTTTGAATTAGGGTGTTGCTGAAGAATATTGAATATACCATGGACTGCCAGAAGAATGAGCAAATCTGTCCTGGAAAAAGTACAGCCAGAGTGCTCTTTGGAAGTGAGGATGGCAAGACTTCATCTCACATACTTTGGACATGTTATCAGGGGGGACCACCCCTGGAAAAGACAACATGCTCAGTAAAGTAGAGAGTCAGTGAAAAAGAGGAAGACCCTCAACAAGATGGATTGATACAGTGGCTGCAACAATAAAAAAAAGGCTCAAACAATGGTGAGGATGGTGCAGGACTAGGAAATGTCTCATCCTGTTGTACATAGGGTTACTATGAGTCAGAACTGAGTCCGTGGCACCTAACAACATCCTACCTTCAGTAGAATCCTTATTAAATTCTGTTCTTACTCAGCATCTCTGTTATCCAACTCACTTCTTATTAAATTCTTCTTTTATGCCGTCTGTACATTCATCCTTGTTGCAGCAGATTAGTCAATCCTGCAACTCTCTTACCTTTGCCAGATGGCGGAACTCCTGACCATGGTTGCCTAGATCTGACTGAACAACTGTTAATCCCTAGGGCTGATCTTAAAAGATGTTCCTATGCATAATCCAGATCTTGTTTTATTTACTGATAGGTCTTATTTAAGGACTTGTGAATGGGAAAAAGGCTTTGAGAGGCCAAACAGGAATGCCCTCATGCATTCCACCATTTTCCAAGCCATTCTTTCATAATTCTTGTTGAGGCAGCCTTACGTAAGTCCCTGGCATATAGCCAATATTGTTCACCACTACTGTAAAACCTCTGCCCTCTCACTGCAGGGCGCAGAGATCTGCTTGGTTCTGCTGCCGCCCAGTACTCACCTTGTATGTAAGTATTCCTAATAAACTCATTTGCTGCCAGCCTGAAGTCGTCTGCCTCTTTCTTCAGTCTCCCATTGCCCTGCATTTTTGGAGGCAAGTTACAAGTCCAGGCCAGCCAGGAGACCAAGGGAATTGCATGTGGGAGTGAGGCCTCTGCGAGGGAAATCCCCGGTTGTCCAGCGACCTTCACGTGGGGAGTTCTGGCCCGTATGCTTGATGAATGTGGACTGCCACGTGAGTATAGGAACACCCCAAAAATGCCAAGCAGCATAGCTCAGTTGTGGGAAGACATACGCCTTTGTAAGTGTGGAAAAGAAGCTAGGAAGCAGCCGTAGGGTTGCCACTGCTCTGGGCCATTTGGCTGCTTACCAGTGCCCAGCTAGCTGCTGAAACACATGTGAGAGCTTTGCAGGAAGATTTAAAATTGCAAAGGGATGTGTGGCAGTCATGTGTGGTTACAACTGACCTGTTGAGCAGCCGTGTCCACAGCTGGAAACTCTTGACTGCAGGTTTGTGAAGACGGGGGAAGGAAAATGCCAAAGGCCAAAATCAGGGCAGTGTTGATGAAAGGTGACTGGGACACAAAAATTTGGAATCCTTGGGAGAGCAAATCTAGTAGTGACTCAGGTGTGGACGTGATAGTCAAGGAGGAGCCTGGATTTACAGAGTGGACACTCCGGGCATAGCCACTCATTACCCATAAAATGAAAGCTACTTGCAAGTGCGTTGACTATAGACAAGAAATCCCACCCACCAGGTGCAGGACGATATGGGAATATACCCCCACTGAGTTGAATGAATTGTGTGGGAAATTGCATCAGAAAGGGAAGGAAACTATTGCGGCTTGGTTACTATGTGGGATATGAGGGGAGACGGTGTCTCTTTATTTAAATAGAACTGAGGCAGAAAAAGTGAGTAGTATAGTCACTCACCCCCCCTCCCCAGCAGCATTTACACACAGCTCAAAGGAGGGCACACACACCCTCACAGATTGGATCATCTCGTGTTGTAGAAACACGTGGCCAAATGAAGGGGATCTTCTCCATATAACTGATAAGCGGTCTTCTGTAGAGGAGTTACAGTAACTAATATGGGAGCTAGGTATGTGCCACACCATTTATGCCGAGCAGTTCTGGGGACCAGACAATGAACTCTTTACTGCAGGAATGAAAGCAGAGGTCCTACAGACAGCCCCACCTTCCTGATAGAGTTAGTCCGTTAGTGGGCCAGATGGTCTACTAGGTGGGACAAACAATAGCCAACTTGGGTGAAACTGAGATGGCTAGAGAGAAGGGGCTGTGAGCTGGGAGAAGAGAGAGAGATAAATAAATAAATAAAAAGCTAAAAACCTTATAAGACGACCGTCCAAGGGCCCCTTGAAAGTACCTGAAAGCAGATGTGGGCAGACTTAGTGGCTGCCAGAATGGCAGTGAAAAAGATAAACAACCGAATGTGGTTTTGGTCAGCCTTTGGAAGAATCTAAAGCCAGTGCAACAATACCGCCCTCTGAGTCCCACTGCCCCTCATGAGGAAGTGGCCCTTGCCCCAGGGTGGACCCCATCAATCCCTAGGGACTAGGGGTGGGGCTGAGGTCACCTGCAGATCAGGGCCCTACAGGGGGAATAGAGGCCCCATGTACAGGTAACAATACATTGGTCAAGAGCAAACAAGCAGCAGGTGCTGGCTCTGGCTGATACAGGGGAGTAGTGCACCTTTATCTTTGGGAACCCTGAACAGTTCTGAGGGCCTCCCTTGGCAACTGACAGTCCATCTGTGTACATCAGGTACTCCGGACCCTACAAATAGGACATACTCCCCCTAAGCCGTATCAAGTTTATATCTGCCCAGCACCGGAATACATTCTAGGGGTGGATGTCCTCATGGCACTGACTTTGACCACATCTGTGGGAGAATTCTGACTGCAGATGAAGGTGGTAAAAGCAATCTTGAGGGGGAACATGGCATGGGAACCAGTGACCCTGCCCCCACCACAAAGACTGGTAGACATCAGGCAATATAATTTGCCTGGAGGACATAAAGATATCAGTGAAACCATTTTTGAATCAAAAAGGGTAGGCATCCTCTAGGAAGCCCACAGTGCTTTCGGTTAGCCCTGTGCAGACTGTGAAGAAACCAGGTCCTGGTGTATGACCATGGACTAGAGAGAACTTAACAAGGTAGTTTCTTCTATACATGCTGCCGTGCCAAACATAACTTCCTTGTTGGAAGCCTTTAGTAGAGATCTGGGCAGGTGTCATGCTGTGTTAGACATGGCCAATGCATTCTACATATTTCCACTATTTGTCATGGTATGGTTGCTAGGGATCTGACTCTCTCCTTCCCTGCTACTGTCTGTCGATTTCATTACACTGATGACATCATGCTAACTGCTGAAGATATTTCTCTGTTACAGGAGCGTCTAGATGCCATAATCATCCATCTACAGTGGAGAGGATGGACCGTGAATCCCCCAAAAGTGCAGGGGCTGAGAACGAGGTACAATGGCATTACCAGGCCATGGGCCTTGTGGAAGGGAAGAGTGGTGTCCTAAAACAACAAATACGAACCCTTATGGGCTAAGGCTAGCCTGGCAGGGTAGACCAAGGTGTTACCTGAGGCTTTGAGGTTAATAAATTCATGTCCCAATGGGGCTTTAGCCCCATATACCAGACTAGTATCCCCGAGTGACCCTCCAACAATGATACCAGTGACATCACAGGCTCTAGAAGCATATCCACCAAGATTATTACCGAAAAAAAAAAAAAGCATGGTCCTCTGGACACCTCAGTATCTGGCACTGGGAGGTGGAACAATCTATTGGCATCTGTTGTGGGTTATTTACCCCACTGGGGTGGATTGGTTACTTCATGCCTGGAGGCAGAGGAATTAACCACCCACCATCCTGCATGGAGAACCCCGACAGTCATACTTTATATGGAAAGGAACAACGGCCAAATCACGAGGGAGGAAAGTGGGTCTCCTTTCCTGGCACACAGCAAAATGGGTGACTTTACTCACAACTCCTCCTGACCTCCCCAGGGCAGCATGTATGGTACACTCAGCCAGGAAAAATGCCTAAAGCGGCTGCTGTTCTCACCACCCAAGGGGATGCCATTAATATGATCCTAATAAAGGGTTACCCCTCTTGGCACCTATTAAACACCTGTCTTTCCGACCGTAGGTATGGCCTACTCTGCTTTCT
Source organism: Loxodonta africana (assembly GCF_030014295.1). Taxonomy (NCBI): domain Eukaryota; kingdom Metazoa; phylum Chordata; class Mammalia; order Proboscidea; family Elephantidae; genus Loxodonta; species Loxodonta africana. The sequence goes on along the minus strand of NC_087353.1, from coordinate 87,321,899 downwards.
TCCCTTCGGGGCTGCCAGTGTCTTCCTAGAGTGGGCTCACAGCTTCGCTGTAGTCCACAACAAAAGCAGCTGCTGGGTCTGTGGACAACTCCCCTTCTCAAGCACCGAAGGCATGCCTTAGAGCATAGAGCCTCTGACCGGAACCAATTGGGCTGCTATGAGAGACATTTAACGAGGTATTAAAGCATCTTTAACTAATTGGGGTTGTAAAGAGGGATCAGTCCCTGGATAAGAACATCATGCTTGGCAGAGTACAGGGTCAGTGGAAAACAGGAAGACCCGCAATGAGGTGGATTGACACAGTGGCTGCAACAATGAGCTCAAGCACAGCAGCAATGGTGAGGATGGCTCAGGACCAGGCAGTGTTTCGTTCTGTTGTGCATAGAGTCGCTATGAGTCAGAACCGACTCGACAGCGCCTAACAACAACAACAACTAATTGGGGTATAACGGGGGCGGGGGGGAAAGGGCACAACATCACCTTTTCTTGGACTCAGACTGTCACAGACACCCACATCTTGATAAGAGACTGCAATGCCTCTCAGTTGTGGCCATGAGAGGATGTTTACCACATCTGGGATGATTTAGGTTGGTTGGTACCTGAACAGGGTGTATTGGGGAAACCCGCTTTTGTTTGTTTTGAACAAAGTGAAGCACCACGGGTTCTCTTATCTCCCTCCAAATTCTCCTCCCGCATACTGGGCTGGACTCCTGTGTCCCACTGTCGACAGGTTGTTTATACTGGCTTCATTGAATGAATTCGGAAATATCCCTTCCTTTTCTATGTTCTGAAATAATTTGAATAGTACAGGTGTGAGCTCTTCTCTGAACTTTTGGTAGACTTTTTCAGTGAAGCCCTCTGGGTCAGGATATTTTTTGTTGTTGGAAGTTTTTGTTTTTTCAATCTTTTGTTCTGGGTCTCATCAGATTTTCTACCTGTTTGTGTTAGTTTAGGTAGGTAGTGTGTTTCTAGAAATTTGTCCATTTCCTCTAGGTTTTCAAATTTGTTAAAAATTTGTTTTTCATTGTACCCTGTTATGATCCTTTTTATTTCAGTTAGGTCTGTTGTAATGTCCCCCATTTCATTTCTTATTTGGCTTATTTGCTTCCTTTCCTGTTTTTCTTTTGTCAGTTTGGCCAGTGGTTTGTAGATTTTGTTGATCCTTTCAAAGAACCAACTTTTGGTTTTGTTGATTCTTTCTATTGTTTTTCTATACTCTATTTCATTTATTTCTGCTCTGATCTTTATTATTTCCTTCCTGCTGGTGGCTTTGGGCTTCTTTTGCTGTTCTCTATCCATTTGAGTTGTGGGGCTAACGTTTTGATTTTGTCACTTCTTTCTCATGTGTGTGTCTATTGCTATAAATTGACCTCTGAGCACTGCCTTTTCAGTGTTCCAAAGGTTTTGGTATGATGTGTTTTCATTCTCATTTGATTCTATGAATTGTTTTATTCCAATTTCACAATTTTTCTGCCGACACACAGCTTAAATCTATTGAGAAACCATTTTAATTCTCCTGAATCCAGATTTCTGGGTCCATGGAGTTGGGGTAACCACCCAGACCATTTACCGTTAGGTGTCCTTTTGAACCTTGAGCCTTGAAGAAACTGCTTTCTAAAAGTCACCTTTGAGTCAACATTGGTCTAGATACACTAGTAAAACTGCTTTCCCTTGGGCATTGTGCTCTTTTGAAGAATTCAGTGAGTTTCAAGAAACAGATTCCAAAGGTTAGTCTGGGAGCTGTGTATATGGTAAATTGGTAATTATTTTAATTATTCTTCAAGACAATGCTGTATAAAAATCCTTCTTGGCCACAAATTTATCAGTTCTGTTCTGACCCTTTTTTTCATAGCAATGCCAATAAGATACGGTGTAATAGTGTTTCAAGGTTCTCTCATCTTTGGAAAATTTTCGACTTTCTAGTTCAAATATTGAAGTTGTCATGGATTCCATTTTACCTGGATCTACAGTCAACACCCATGGAGGTGGCAATCAAGAAACTGAATGAGTATTGCATTGGGCAAATCTGCTGCAAAAGACTTCTTTAAAGTATTAAAAAGCAAAGATGTCATTTTGAGGCCTAAGGTGCACCTGACTCAAGCCATGGTGTTTTCAGTCGCCTCATATGCATGCAAAAGATGGACAATGAAAAAGAATTGATGCATTTGAATTATGATGTTGGAGAAGAATATTGAATATAACATGGACTTCCAGAAGAATGAACAAATCTGTCATGGAAGAAGTATAGCCAGAATGTTCTTTAGAAGGGAGGATGGCGAGACTTCACCTCATGTATTTTGGACATATTATCAGGAGGGACCAGACCCTGGAGAAAGACATCATGCTTGGTAAAGTAGATGATCAAAAGAGATGGATTGACACAGTGGATGCAACGATGGGCTCAAGTATAGTAAGGATTGTGAGGATGGCGCAGGACCAGACAGTGTTTCATTCTGTTGTACCTAGGGTCACTATGTGTGGGAATTGACTTGACAGCACCTAACAACAGTTGAAATGTTACCCCAGTTTGCAAATCACATATTAAATAAACTTCAATCAATTTCTATTACTGGCTTAATAAGATTTTTGTTTTAACGCTATGCGTTCAAATAAATAAGGAGTGTTCTAGGGTAAAAACATCAAAAAGTTTAGCAAAGCAAAAAGAAACGTTTTATTCGGCATGTGTTCAAAGAGGCAAAAGTGTGAAACAGACAAGCATGCTGCTAGAGCCACGTCTGCCTGAGTCCAAGGAACATTACAGAACCATGAGTATATGTTAAACATTACAAATGGGCAAAACCATTGAAACCCTCTCCTTCACAGATTGTTAAGTCACCATGATTTTACATTTTGAATCATCTTTCTTAACAATCATTGGTACAGGTTTCAGTAACAACAATCAGGAGGGTCTTCATTGGTCCAACAAATCTTACTATTCACTAAATGCTAATAGAAAAAGATAAGAGTGGAAAATATGTGGATATTTTGTGCTCTGTCTATGATTTGTTTATGTGAAAGTTTCCCTAAAAGATATTTTCCAAGATTGTCCTAGCTATTGTCTTTATACCTCAGGGCCTAGTAGATGTGTCCTTGTGAGAACTTGTGACTCCAGCTCCAGCTGGGTGACATTCTTTATGCTCAAGGGTAGGGAATAATGGCCTCACTATTATCTCCTAAGTCAGGAAGACTGAAGAATTGATGCATTTGACTTTTACAGGGATCACCATAGAGGGTGCCAGACAGAGCTGGAGAAAAAGGTAGAACAAAATTTAACTCACAATAAAAGACCAGAGTTACTGGTCTGAAAGAGGCTGGAGAAACCCTGAGAGTATAGCCCCTGGACACTCTTAACTCAGTACTGAAGTCACTATTGAGGTTCACCTTTCAGCCAAAGATTAGACAGGCTCATAAAACAAAATGAGACTAAATGGGCAAGGACAAGAAGGCAGGAAGGGACAGGAAAGCTGGTAATGGGGAACCCAAGGTCGAGAAGGGAAGTGTTGACACATCGTGTAGTTGATAACCAATGTCACAAAACAATATATGTATTATTGTTTAATGAGAAACTGATTTGCTCTGTAAACCATCTAAAGCACGATTTAAAAAAAAGTAAGTAAAATTTCAAAAAAATTGATGCATTTGAATTATGGCGTTGGTGAAGAACGAACAAATCTGTCTTGGAGGAAATACAACCAGAATGCTCCTCAGAAGGGAGGATCAAGAGACTTCGTCTCACGTGCTTTGGACATGTTATCAGGAGGGATCAGTCCCTGGAGAAGGATATGCTTGGCAGAGGGTCAGCAAAAAAGAGGAAGACCCTCAATGGGATGGATTGACACAGTGGCCACAACAATGGACTCAAACATAGTAACAACTGGGAGTATGGTGCAGGGCTGGGAACTGTTTGGTTTTGTTGCACATAGTAGGATCGCTATGAGCTGGAACCAACTAGACAGCATCTAACAACAACATGCACTCAAACTCTCTGAATTGACATTCACAAGACCCTCTGTTTCTTCTGAGAAGCTTAAATTTCAATTGACTTGCATACCTTCATAAAATAACTTCGAAGTGACGGAAAAAATGCTGTGTTCTGTTCTTTTTTTCTCCTTTCTGTCTGCCCTTTGCTTGCTGTAAAAACTTAGCTTGCTCCCGTTCAGGGAAGTGTTTTTTGCTGGGAGAAGTGCTTCCATCCATAGATGTTTTCGAAACCAAATAAACTCCATAAAATTAACATTGTCAGAATATTTTTTAAACACATCGATGAGAAAAATAGGAGAAAGTTTTAAGTATCTCAGCAGGTCTCCATCAGGTGTGAAAGAAAAAAGTTAATAACAGACATCTTACTTTGATTTTAAGGGTTTTTTCTTACCCCAAGCCCAAAAATTAACTGGGGAGAAGAAAGCCTGATCCACTTTGCAAATGTATTGACTTTCTTTTTTCCACCAGAAACTGCTCTGCAGCATTGTAAATTTGTCTCTTCCAGCTAGAAAAGGGTAGCCAGTAACAAACCCATAACTCGTGATTTAATGAAAAATACTGCTTCCTTAATTTTAATTTCAAGAGGTCTCATAGCTACAAATGAGTAAAGTGCCAAATTTTCAGGAGTTACTGTTTAATGTTAACTCAGTTAAGTACTTCGTCAGTATGGGAACTTGTATTTATTAAGGAAATAAATCTGTGAAATCTCCAATCCTTGGGAGCGTTTTTATGGCAGGGAAATGCACGCACCCTCCTCCAGTTTGCAAATTGTTTATTAAATCACGAAACAAGCAAATATCTTTTTGTGCAAATTCAAAGGTTTTTTTTTTTTTTTTTTAACAATTGTAACTAGCCTACTTTGAGCCACTGTTTTCAAAAACAAAATGATCTCCCTGCATGCATACAGAATGACTGCTAATAAACTTTAGGTTTCAATGTCTTTGTGTTTTGATTATTTTTATTACTGTTGAGGCTGAAATCTTTACGGAAGCCGACTGCAACATCCTTTTCCGGCTGATCTGCTAGTGGGTTGGAACCGTAAACCGCAAACCTTTCCGTTAGCAGCAAAACGCTTTAATTAATCAGCGCGCAACCAGAGACTCCTTAAATCCACAGGTTAAACTCAGGGATTCGGAAACAGAGAAGCAAAGACCTCCAGCGCTCCTAGAGAGGACCCCCAGGCGTAGCGCAGTTCCAGAAGGCGGGGTGTGACGCACTTCCGGCTTTTGGGACGCGGTTCTGGCAGTCGGAGGTCGTAGGTGAGACTCCGGTGCCCTTCGACGGTCAGGCTCACCTCCCTTTTCTATCCCAGCGCGCCCAGATATCTCCGGGGTTCACGGTGAGACACGGGTCCGGTCAGGGAGGGCGGGCGGGAACAGGTGGAGGTCCGCGATCCCCCTCTCCACGACCGCCCGCAAGCAGGATGATGGAGAGTCCACGTTCCTACTTTGTTTCAGCCTCGACTGTAGTAAGTGCTGTCTACCTAGTGACACATGCCAGGATCTAGGGTGAGAGGAAACGCATTTCAAGAGGTTTGTTTATGTGAAAGTTTCCCTAAAAGATATTTTCCAAGATCGTCCTAGCTATTGTTTTTATCCCTCAGGGCCTAGTAGATGTGTCCTTGTGAGAACTTGTGACTCCAGCTCCAGCTGGGTGACATTCTTTATGCTCAAGGGTAGGGAATAATGGCCTCACTATTATCTCCTGAGTCAGGAAGACTGAAGAATTGATGCATTTGACTTTTACAGGGATCACCATAGAGGGTGCCAGACAGAGCTGGAGAAAAAGGTAGAACAAAATTCTAACTCACAATAAAAGACCAGAGTTACTGTGATGAGATGTCTGTGAGACCCAAGAGGGGCTGTCTGCGTGCCCCTCCTTGCCCCGCCCCCCGTCCATCCTCGGTTTTGAGTCCAAGGGGTCGCGGACCAAACAACGCTAGTCTAATTTCTGTGCCACCTAGTTGTCGCTATTTGCTTTCTTTCTGATGAGAGCTTATTTTTGGCTTCCTCAGGACCCGGAGGTATAAAATGCAAAGAGCCTAGAGGATACCAAGCTCAACGGTCTTTTTATTTATCATTTTTTTAAAGCGGACACGTTTGGTATGTCTCAAATGTTTGCATATCAACTCCTCACATCATCTCAAATCCTCCCTCCTGCCCGAAACAGTGGTGAATGAAGAGTGTTTGAAGCGTAGAGAATAAAAATTACTTGGATGCAGTAGGAAAAGATTACGCTACCCTTTTCCTTTCAGCTTCTTGAATTTGTGAAGGGTTTTTAAGTGAGCAATTTAATTTCAGAAATTCATGGATTTTTCAATTGTGAGAGGTTACAGTGCCTGACTTGGAGGAATGAGTAATGAAGGGAGTTTGTAGGTGGTGCAGTGGAAAGTGAGTTGGGCCATTAGGAAACAGGTCACCAGTACTCTGCCATTGATTCCTCCACATGTCTGTCAATTTGTCGAACTGTGGAGGGCTTGTGTGTTGCTGTGATGCTGGAAGCTGTGCCACCAGCAGGGTCACCCATGGCGGACAGGTTTCAGCTGAGCTTCCAGACTAAGACAGACTAGGAAGAAGGACCTGGCAATCTACTTCTAAAAAGAATTAGCCAGTGAAAACCTTATGAGTAGCAGTGGAACATTGTCTGATATAGTGCCGGAAGATGAGCCCATCAGGTTGGAAGGCACTCAAAATTTGAGTGGGGACACAGTGGCTGCAACAATGCGCTCAAGCATAGCAACAATTGGCAGGACGGCGCAGGACGGGCAGAGTTTCGTTCTTTTGTCATAGGGTCACTATGAATCGGAACCGACTCGAAGGTGCCTAACAACAACAACTGCCATTGATTAGCAGGATGATCATGGACAAAACATGCAGAGCCACCAAGTTTTAAGTTTTTCCTAAGTAAATAAACTGGATAACCTCAGAGGGCCCTTCCAACTTTGTAATTCATTGGAAGAGTGAACTTAACTGAATAATTCTGCTACAGCAAAACCGAATGTCCAGCCTCCATTTCCTGCACAGTGTCACCAGGACACAGAAAGATATTTTCATCACTGAGAGAGGCCGTTACAAGGCAGAGCACCAAAGAAGGCATTATACAGGCCAGTGCTAGGCAGAGTCTATGCATTTAATACATGAACGGTAGAGAATGCATTGTGAGCAAATCAATAAACGCTTAGTGTTTGCTGGAGAAATAGATTGATTACACAGGGTTGTATAATGGGAGACATTAAGTAACTTACCACAGGCACATAATTTATTTCTGTATTTTAAACCTGTGCTGCTTTCACTGCTTTATCACACAAAAATCTGACAGCTTGAATATAGTAAAATCTCTTTATAAATGACATGCCCATTCAAGTATTGAAATGCCAAGTCTATAATGAATTTGTTGAACTTTCTACAAATGGGTAGAAAATAGTGATACTATGCTTATTCAAACAAAAAAAGTTTTTAATGTCTATTGGTTGCAAGGAAACCTGGTGGCGTAGTGGTTAGGAGTTTGGCTGCTAACCAAAAAGTTGGCGGTTTCAATCCACCACGTGCTCCTTGGAAACCCTATGGGGCAGTTCTACTCTGCCCCATAGGGTCGTTATGAGTCAGAATCAACTGGACAGCAATGGGTTTGGTTTTTGTTTTTGGATTGGTTGCAAGAAAATATGTTAAGAGGTGAAAGCAAAAGACAATCTTTACTTTTGAGTAGCAGTTTAGTTGAGATAAAACTGAAAGCATTAAAAAATAAATTTCAGGGTTAAAAAGAAAAAACCAAACCCATTGTCATCAAGTCAATTCCAACTCATAGTGACTGTATAGTATAGACAGAGTAGAACTGCCTCATAGGGTTTTCCGAGGAGTGGCTGGCAGATTCAAACTGCTGACCTTTTGGTTAGCAGCCAAATGCTTGACCACTGCACCACCAGAGCTCCAAACTTCAGGGTAAAGCAAAACCAAACCCGTTGCTATCGAGTTGATTCCGACTCATAGCGACCCTATAGGACAGAGTAGAACTGCCCCATATGGTTTCCAAGGAGCACCTGGTGGATTTAAACTGCTGACCTTTTGGTTAGCAGCTGTAGCTCTTAACCAGTACACCACCAGGGTTTCCAATTTCAGGGTAAGAGCTATCAAAATATTACATACTTAACCAGTGTTGGAGATAACTAATGAGTTTAAAGGCAAGAGAGGATTGGGTGCTGGAATTGTTGTCTTTCTACAGCCACTTCCCCAGAAGGAGTCCGAAAACACTCCAGGAGGCTCTTTATGAGTCAGGGAGGTGTGGCTGTGCTCCTGACCTCAGCCCTGTCTCTTTGAGTTTTACTTCCTCCTTGGAGAACCTTAATTTTGATTCATATGTCACTATGAGGGAAGGCTTCTAGGAATGTTTTATTTCCCCCACCCGCCTTTAAAACTTTAACCCATATGTCAAAAACTAAGATTCCTTTCCTTTGATCTTAAAATACCTGACACAGAATGGAATTTTCAGAAAATGTATCACTAAAAATGAAAGGAAATGAGCAGATACTATAACAGTTGGAAGATGAGGATAATAACCCACCACAAATGCTGAGAAAGAGAAAATAAATTTTTTAAGATGAGGACAAAACAAAAAGAGGTATCAGGAAAGGTTTAATGGGTGTCAAGAACGGGTAGAATTTAGAGAGAGAGTTGGTGGAAAAGGTTGTTCCAGGCAAAGGGACGAAGATGGGAAATCAGAATGTGTTGAGGAACTGTGAGGAAGCCAGCTTGGCTCAAGTATAGGACCTGTGAAGAAGTAGGAGGTAAGACAAAAAGGTGTAATGTTATGGAAACCCTTGAATGGGGGTGGGGGTTATGCTTAATTTTTTACAGGAAACAGTAGTATGATCGGACCTCGGTGTGGTTTGATTTGGAACATGAAGAGGTTGGAGCTAGGAAAAGCAAACAAAATCATTGCAGTAATCTGTGCTAGAGGTAATGAGGGCCTAAATTCTGTGTAAAAAATGGAAATGTAAGGAAAGTGAATGCAAGAGATAGCCTCTATAATGCTTTTCAGAGATTAATGAATGAGGATGAAAAAAAAATTCGTAGGAATTGATAACTTCCAGTAGTGGAAAAAGTAAATGGAATAACTCTTTGGAGCATCCTTCTCCCTGTCCTTGTTAAAATCCAATCCATCGTTGACACGTTTGCCATAATTTCTTTGCAAGAATCAGTTAAGCCATCTGACTAATTTGTGAGGGTTAGTTTAGTAAAACCAGATAATACTATAAATCCAGTAGGCTCACATAAACTGTAAAATATATGCTAAGAGCAAACAAATGAGTGACGGTGCCATTGTCAATGCCCATGTGTTGTAGAAATCTTTTTCTTTCTCCAGGATAACTTATGTAGCCTATGTAACGTGAGATGTACCAGTGTTTATGCAATAATTATAGTACAGCTTAATTTCTTATTTTTAAGGTATAAATACAAGTTCTGATTTTTTCCCTGTACCCTTGTGAGTCATCTTGTGCATCCTACTTTGGTGACCACTTTTTAAGAGTGACCAGATGACTTTTCAGAGTAACCCTATGGGGCAGTTCTACTCTGTCCTGTAGGGTTGCTTTGAGTTGCAATCAACTTGATGGCAACAGGTTGGTTTTTTGGTTTGAGTGGCAGTGTAGCAACATAATTAGTACCCTGGGCTTCGCTTTGGGGCTTAAGTACTAACTCTACTACATTGGAAACGCAGGTGGCGTAGTAGTTAGAGTTTGGCCACTAACCAAAAGATTGGCTGTTCAAATCCACATGGTGCTCATTGGAAACCCTATGGGGCAGTTCTGCTCTGCCCTATAGGGTCGCTATGAATCAGAATTGACTTGATGGCAATGGGTTTCTACTAAGTAACTCTATGTTGTTAAACAAGGTACTTAATACTTCTGAGCTTCTATTTTTTATCTGTAAAATAGGAATAATAATCATGTGTACCTCCTTAGGTTTCTGTGAATACTAAATGAACAGTTTATGTAATGCACCACATGTGCCTGGCACATAGCTAATATTAATGGCAGTTATTCCTCATTTACCATGTCGCACCACTGGCTTTAATGAATTGTTTTCATGAGCACTGTATGAGGTATTAGCAGCACAGCAATACAACATTACTTTCTAATATTGCTATTAAATTGTTCCACTCTGCAGGAATAAGAGACTGTCCTCATAAAACATATTCTAGGACAGAAAGGACAGCCTGCAAAACAGACATTATTCGAATCAAATCAGCCAGTTTCTTGAATCTGAATAATGACTGCTGAATCAAGGGATACTACAGGCCTGTCCCCTCAATCTACCCAGGAGATGGAAGGCATAGTGATAGTGAAGGTGGAGGAGGAAGATGAAGATGAGGAAGACCGTTTTCAAAGGGAAAAAAATAATGCAAAGTTATCATCACAATTTCTTAGTCGTTCTACAACTATGAATGAGAGAGCCTTATTATCATCATATTTAGTTGCATATCAAGTGGCAAAAGAGAAAATGGCCCACACAGCTGCAGAAAAAATTATTCTTCAGCATGTATGGATATGGTACGTACAATTTTTAATGATAAATCCGCTGATAAGAACCATACCTCTTAGTGATAATACAATATCTCGTCGAATCTGTACTGTTGCAAAACATTTAGAAGCAATACTTATTACACGGTTGCTGTCTGGTATAGATTTTGCAGTCCAACTTGATGAGAGCACTGATATTGCAGGTTATCCAACACTTTTGGTTTACATCAGATATGTAAGGCAAGACGATTTTGTAGAGGATTTGTTGTGTTGTTTAAGCTTAAATTCGCATGTAACTGGATTAGATTTATTTTCTGAGTTAGAAAAGTGTGTTATTGGTCAGTATAAATTAAACTGGAAAAATCGTAAAGAAATTTGAAGTGATGGAACAGCAGATATGACTGGAAAACATAGCAGAGTTATAGAAAAATTACTAGAAGCAACACATAACAATGCACTTTGGAATCACTGTTTTCATCATCGAGAAGCTTTGGTATCCAGAGAGATCCCACCAGGTCTAATGGATGTATTGAAAAGTGCAGTGAAAATTGTTAATTTTATTAAAGGAAGTTCATTGACTAGTCGACTTCTTGAAATATTTTGTTGAGAGGTTGGAGTTAACAATACCCATTTATTGTTTCATACAAAAGTCCGTTTGTTGTCTCGAGGAAAAGTATTAAGCAGAGTGTATGAACTCAAGAATGAGATTTACATTTTTCTCATTGAAAAGCAATCTCATTTGGCAAATATTTTTGAAGATGATATTTGGGTAACAAAATTGACACATTTAAGTGATATTTTTGGCATTCTTAATGAATGAAGTTTGAAACTACGGGGAAAAATAATGATATATTTCAATATCTCGAACATATTCTAGGATTCCAGAAAACATTATTATTGTGGCAAACAAGACTTAAAAATGATCGCCCTAGCTATTATATGTTCCCAACATTGTTGCAACACATTGAAGAAAACATTATTAATAAAGACTGCTTAAAAGAAATAGTTAGAGATATTGCTGCATCTCACTTCTTTGTCTCAAACCTTTAATCATTACTTTCCAGAAGAGAAATTTGAATCATTAAAGAAAAAATTTTGGATTAAAGATCCATTTGCTTTTCAGAACCTAGAATCAATAATTGAGTTAAACTTGGTACCTGAGGAAGAGAACGAATTATCGCAGCTCAGTTCGTCGTTCACACTGAAAAACTATTACAAGACATTGTTTGTTGGCATTTTGGATTAAGATTAAAAAGAATTTCCATTACTAAGTAGAAAAAGTATATTGCTATTATTACCATTCACAGCTACTTATCGGTGTGAACTAGGATTTTCAATCTTGACAACGATTGAAAACAAAGAAAAGAAATTGGCTCAATAGTGCACCAGACATGCGTGTAGCATTATCTTCATGTGTTCCAGACTGGAATGAACTTATGAACCGGCAAGCATACCCATCACATTGATAAAATCTTTATGAAATGTTGTCTTTGTACTTTCTTAGGGATTTTTTTTATATGTTGTATTTAAATATTAATAAAGTCTTGGAATTAAATAGGTTTTTATTTTCCTACATAGTAACAGTAAGTATTTCATGAAGTTTGTTTTCATGATGACTGTATGTGCATATGTGTATACCAGGTTATGATGTAAAAATACAGTTCTTCCTGTGGGTTACTGTCAAGAATTTTTTTTAATAATGCTTTTAACACTGTTAGTTTTATACTCAGATCTGTTCCTTTCTCTGCTGCTGCAGCCTTGCTTCTTCCTCTGTAGTAGAGCCCTGTTTATGTTCACTTATTCACCGTCTACGTGCCTATATGTGCTCTTCTCTTCTTGTTCTGATTCCATTAGGTGAGCCTTAATGCTAATCATGGTTTAACATCATCCTCCTTGTCCCTGGTTTTTTAGGCAATGAAGTGTAAAAGGGTAGTCTACCTGGTATTTCTATGCAAAGGTTTCCCTTGCACTCCAAAAACAGGACACGAGAGATATTGATGATAGTGGCATAATTTTTTTATTCTCCCCAAATCCTCCCTGTAAAAACACAGAACACCTAGGATAGCAAAACTGAAACTCATGAGGCAATATCTACAGCAAAACTAGGTGATAGGGTATCCCCACAAACCCTAAAATATGGTGAGGACAAACTACCAACAGTTATGAAACTAATATGGTGTCTTGGTTTCCTAGTGCTGCTGTAACAAATACACAAATGGGTTGCTTTAAAGAACAGAAATGTGTTTTCTTTCACACTTTAAAACCCATTGCCTTTGAGTTGATTCTGACTCATAGTGACCCTATAGGACAAAGTAGAACTGCACCACAGGGTTTCTAAGGCTGTTAATCTTTACGGAAGCAGACTGCCCCACCTTTCGCCCATGGAGTGGCTGGTGGGTTCGAACCACTGAACTTTTGGTTAACATCCAAGTGCTTAACCACTACACCACCAGGGCTAAACAAACAAACAAAAAAGTTGCCATCAAGTTGATTCCAACTCATAGCGACCCTTAGGACTGAGTAGAACTGCCCCATAGGGTTTCCAAGGAGCAGCTGGTGGATTCAGATTGCTAACTTTTTGATTATCAGCCAGTCACTTAACCACTATGCCACTAGGGCTCCACCCAGCAGGGCTAGCCGTCCAAATTCAGAGCACCCACTGTAGAAGAAAACTCAGCTCTGGGGGAAGATCCTTGTCTCTTAGCTTCTGTATCCCCAGTGTTTCTTGGTGATCGGTGATCTTCACTTGGCATCTGTCTTCCGGTTTGTGCTTGCATGTTTCTTTTTCCGTGTCTAATTTTATAACCCAGAGCTGATTAGGTTTAGGACACACTCTAAACTGGTATGGACTCATTAACATAACAAAGAGAACCTGTATTCCAAAACAGGATTACTTCCACAGGTATAGGGGTTAGGATTCCAACACGTATTTTGGAGGGACACAATCCATAATGTGATCTTAAGCCATTGTGCAAGAGGAAGTGGAGGAAAGCATCAGACGTCTGACAGACCTGAGAATGGCAAAATAACAGGTGCTCTGCAAAATTTTAATAAGCCAATTTGAGAATGGCGGCTGAAATCTGAAGGAGTTTGCACACTTCAATAGAGGATGAGCATTAGGGCCTGGTGATAAAGTCTGGGAGCAGTGTGGGCTACAGGAACTTTCAAAACTAACCAGCCAACTTCTGAGGTTACAGTCTCATAGTGAGGAGAAACTGCTGGAAAGAGAATCCAAATTAGTAACCAAGACAAGGGGAACAGTCAAAGTAAAAGAAGCTTATCTTCGTGTCCCCGAAGGTTGCTTTGTTTAAATTTGTCTGCCCGGACCAAGAGTTGTCTGGCCCAGTTGATGATTGGCATTTGGCTGTTTCAGGATACAATTTTGTACAGGCAAACCATTGAAATTCTTGTGGGGCCTTCACAATCTAAAACCCTGCTTTTCCTGGGGCAAACACCTGTTTTCATGTTTTCTCACAATAACAAAACTAGTATGTTTATTTCTCTAGCACAGTTTCACCAGGGATAATTTGAAATTGCAGTGGTCACTTTGGGGAAACTTGAAATAAACAAATTGTTCACTTGAGAAGTGCCTTAAACAAAAAGGAAAAAACCCTTATGAGATTTCAGACTGACTCCTGTGTTCCTTTGACAACTCCCCATCATTTTGATTTTAGAGTACTTCCTTACTCTGGCACTACAAGATGCTCCAGGCTCACCTTGTATTTTCTGTGCCCCAGCACTGAAATAACCCTTTTCTTAAAGGCTTTTAAGTTATACCTCTGTTAAATATTTTTTTTACAATGGTTGTTCTAGGCTTTACAATATGTATCTTTAACTTATCAAGTCTATTTCAAAATATTATATCACTTTACATATAGTGTAAGAGCCTTTTACTTATCCTCCCTCCCATCCTTTGTCGTGTTACATTTTATTTGTACATGCTATAAACCCCACAATACATTGTTACTGTTTTTGGTTTAGACTTCAATTATCTTTTAATGCAATACATATAAGAAAATATATTTTATTACCTTCATCTTTACCATTTATGGTGCTCTTTGTGTAGATCTAAAATCTGATATCTCACTCTCCAAAATGTTAAACTTCTGAGGAGGAGGAGCCAAGATGGTGGCTTAGTCACATGCACTGTAAAGATCCCCTGCACCAAATACCAAAAACACAAGGGAAACAGAAGCAGATAATAATCCAGGAACCCTGAGCATCAAAAAACAAATTAAGGACTGAACTGAACACCAGTTGGAAGGAATAAGGAAAGGGGCAAATGGAGGAGCTCAGCCAGCTGTCCCGGCCTGCTAAGGCTAACTTAGGATAAAGCCAGCAGCAACCTTGGGTGAAGAAAACAGCAAGGCAACTGGACAAATTTCCCAAAAAGAACAGAGAACCTCTATGGACACGGAAAGAAGCAGAGACAGGGAGGGTGCCAGATCCAGAATCAGAGATTTTCAGGAGCGGCAGTCCTTGACCTCAGTTCAGTGCACGCAGGAGGCGGTGGACTCATAGGGTATCAGTGGGAGCTCTCCCACCCAACTGATCCCTGGGCGGCACTGCTCCTCACACTCAAGAGAGGACAGGTCCTGCTTGCTGGCTGCAATGGACACAAGGTGTCCTGGCCAGAGGGACACATTCCATCCTGATCAGAGGTGGCAGAGGGTCCCATACCCTGACCCCTTTGCCTGACAAGGTGACCATAACACAAGCCTATCCTCTTCCCCCCACCCCATGCAACCCTGTCTACTCTCCCCCTTGCCCACCTGATGACCGACATTAGGCAAGCCCCCATGTGTGTGCCCACCTGCCACTTACCCCCCCCACCCACAGGCCCAGTGGAGGGCAGCAGCAGTGGGACAGCGAGATAGTTCACCCAGTACCCCCACCTCCTTCCCCCCATCTGGTGTGAGGTGGCGCCTCTGTGCATGCATCCGCCAGGCACAACTCTGTTCCTTAACCTGCCTAGTGAGGGGTGGAAGAGCCGTGACTGAGTGCATCCCCCATAGCCCCCTCCTCCCTCCACTATGTTCACATCTATCAGGTGCAACTCTCTCCCTTAACCTGGCCCAGCGAGGGGCAGAGGAAATGCAACAATGTGCACATCCCCCAGCAGCCCTTTCCTCCCTCCCTCCACCTGACACAAGGCATCACCACTGTGCATGCATTCGCCCGGCGTGACTCCATCCCTTAACCCACCCAGTGAGGGGTAGAGGATATGTGACTGTGTGTGCATCCACCAGCAGCCCCTTCCACCCCTCACTTGATGCAGGGAAGCACCTCTGTGCATCCAGCAGGCTCAACTCCATCCCTAAACCCACCCAGCGAGGGACAGGAGCTACGATTACGTGTGCATCGCCCCCGTGGCCGTTTCCTCCCTCCCTCTGCCTAGCACAGGGTGGAAGAAGAGTGAATGAGCTTATACCCACCCACTGCACCTTCCTCACTCTTCCCACCAACAGACTTGCAGCAAGCTTGAGCAAACATCCACCTGCCATTCTTCTCACCCCCTGCCCAAGAGGAGGTGGCAGAGTGACTGTGTGAGCGTCCCCTCCCCCACCACCCTCCTCTAATGCCCACACCTCTCCCTTCAACCAGAGAGAGGTGACAGGCACGGCCCCATTTGCCCACCACACCCACCACATCGGCCACTCCGCCTGCACAAAGAGCCTCATTCCCCACTCCTGGGCCACCAAAGACAGATGGAGGCCAAAGCCCAACCAATGCACTCTCAGCTGCCTTACAAGATTGGTAAACAAAGGCCTGAGTTCCCATACCTACCCACCACTCCACTTTCCCAAAGACAGGGAGGGCTGAAGCATGGCCAGTCTAGCTACAAGAGCACCACTCCAGGCACACCTGCCAGGAATCACCAAAACAAAACAACAGGACAAAGCAAACAATTATAGAAATAAAAATAAATACAATAACCCCTTAATGTGCCAGAGACAACAGACAACAGCAAACCACCTAAAGAAGCAGGAGAAGATGGCCCCAGCAGGTGACCATAATAACAGAAATCCTTTCTGAGGAAGAAAAAGTAATAGAGCTTCCTGATAAGAAATTCTAAAGGCTGTGTATAGGGTCCTCAAAGGAATCAAGGAAAACAGAAAAAACTATGGAGAACACAGGCAAAACAAAGGAGAGCACAGACAAAACACTAGAAGAATTCAGGAAAACTACAACAACAAAATGATAGGCAGTTGGAAAGGATACAGAAACAGCAACTAGGAATCCAGAAGTTTTAACAATGAAATTGCAGAAATTGACAACTCAGTGGAAAGTCATAGGAGTAGAACTGAAACAATGGAAGACAGGATCAGAAGACCAATCCCTTGACACTAATCTATTTGGGGAGCACTTAAAAAAAGAAGAAAGCCTAAGAGTTATGTGAGACACCATCAAGAGGAATAACTTACACATGATCAGAATCCCAGAAGGGGAGGAGTCAGCCAACAAAAAGCACAAAGAATTGTTGAAGATATCCTGAGAGAAAACTTCCCTAATATCATGAAAGATGAGAAGATAACCATACAAGAAGCACAATGAACCCCATACAGGATAGATCCCAGTAGAAGAACACTGAGACATATCATAATCAAACTTTACAAAACCAAAGACAGAATCCTGAAGGCAGCTCGAGAAAAAGAAAGATCACCTACAAAGGGGCATCAATAAACATAAGTTCTGATTACTCGGCAGAAACTGTGCAGGCAAGATGGCAACGGGATAATACATATAAAACCTTGAAAGAAAAACACTGCCAACCAAGAATTACACATCCAGGAAAATTGTCCCTCAAATATGGTAATGCAATTAGGACATTTTCAAACAAACAGAAATTAAGGGAATTTGTAAAAACCAGACCAACTTTACAAGAAATTTTACAGGGAGCCCTTCAGACACAAAACTAACAACATGCCAGACAACAACCTGAGATTAAAACACATGACAATATCAGATACCAACCCTGATAAAGGACCCTTGAAAACAAAGCTAAAAGACAGGCAATAAGGAACTAGAGATGCCAACCTGTAACTGATGACCACTTTAATACATAAAGGGGGAATAAAGGGTATAGGTTTAGAATTTCCATATGGAGAAGAAGTCAAGGCGATATCAAGAAATAAATTCCTGCTTTAGGAAGATAAAGGTAAATTTCATGGTAACCACAAAGAAAGTTAACAAACCTACTCATCAAAATATAAAAGAAGAGAACATGGCAGAAGCACCATGCTGTCCCTCTGCAGCAAAGACCCAAAAAACTAACTAAAATAGATACACAAACGTGGAATCCTGGAATCCTAAGCATCAAATGAAAGGATAAAGAACCAGATCAAGCTCCGAATGGAAGAAGAAACTGACAGAGAACAGAAAATGAGGAGAGCTATGGAGTGGAGGTCCTCTGCAGCTAACGCAGCATGGATTCACCATCCTGGAGCACAGGCACCAATGACCCCGGACAGGGAGTATGGAAAGGCAGGTTCATGGAGTTCCCAACAGGAAACAGAGCACCCAATAGCCAGAGATACAGGCTTTCCCACCCACGACCCTTCTGCCCTGTATGCTGCCTCAACCACTTTCCAATGGGCCATAGTCCCTTGACCAGAGAGACACCAACTCAATGCCACCCTGGGTCCACCCTGCCCCCCAATGGCTGGTTCCCTCAGGGCCGTGTAT
Source organism: Loxodonta africana (assembly GCF_030014295.1). Classification (NCBI taxonomy): domain Eukaryota; kingdom Metazoa; phylum Chordata; class Mammalia; order Proboscidea; family Elephantidae; genus Loxodonta; species Loxodonta africana. Next base: position 87,303,718 of record NC_087353.1, on the reverse strand, counting down.
TTTTCTGGTTTGGTTTTTTGTTTCTTCTCTCTCCCTTTCCTTTCTCCCATTCACCTATCCCCGTGTGCCACCCCTGTCCCTTCTCAACAGGCCACACAGCTTGGCTAGAGAGCCACCAGCACACAGCCTCCCTGGGTCTGCCCTGTCCCCACCCAATGATTCCCACTGCACCACCTTTCTTTAATTCCATTTTTGCTTCTGTTTCTCTCTCTTCTTCCTCTCTGCCACTTAGCTTTGCACATCACAGCTTCTAGCTTCCCTCCTGCCTCTCTGCACTGTGTGCCAAGCTCCATGCTGCTGAGCGGCACTTTGTGGACCTCTGGACCCCTGAAACCCACCCCACGCCACCCCCTGCCCCTGCCTTGTTGAGTGCCACTCACTGGAGTGGCACTGGCAGGACCGCTGGACACCCGGGCACCACCCTGTGCCAGTCCCTAGCCCCATCCTGCTGAGTGCCCCACTGGTGCAGATCTCCAGACCCCCAGGAACCACCCCATGCCACCAAGCAACCCTGCCCCACTGACTGTAGGGCCTCCAGCACCACAGGTGTGAATGCCAGAACCCACTCTTCCCCACTCCCAGGCCCGGTCCTGCCAGGCACCAAGCTCTCAAGCAGGACTGAAGCAGACCTCCCTATCGTGCCTGCCAGACCTGCCCTGCCCAGTTCGTGCCAGAAATGACCCATTCTTGCACCTCCCCCAACTGCTAGATGTGCCCTACTGCCCCATAGCTTAGCAACTGGCTCTGCTCACCTGGAAGGCGTTGAGAACTATCATGCCCACAGATAAGCATGAAATAAAAGACACCCAAACTGCACGCCCAGACATAACCAAATAAAACAAAAAGCGGGACAAAACAAACCTATAATCAATAAATGAGGAAAGTAGTTGCTGAATGTCTCAGACAGCAGACTATCAAAACGTATAACAAAAACAAAGAAAAGGACAGGATGACTCCAGTCAGCAATCAAAATAAAACACCAGGTGACCTTTCAGTAGAAGAAAAGGCACTGGAACTACTCGATAGGGAACTCAAGTCTAATAAACAGGGCTATCCAAGACATTAGGAAAGACATGAAGGAAAACAGGGACAAAACTGAGGAAAAAATAACCAAAATCATAGAAAATACAAATTCAGAGAAAACACAAAGCAATGAAAGAATTCAGAAAAATAATACAAGAACAAAATGTCAAAAAAAATTTTTTTTAATTATACAAAAACAGCAATTAGAAAGGCAAAAGATAAACCAAAAATGGACAACTCAATAGTAAGGTTTTAGGAGTAAATTTAAACAAAATTGGATCAGCAGAACTGAAGACAAGTCCTTGGATACAGCTTTGAGGAGAAATCAGAGAAAAGAATGAAAATCTGAAAAATATATAGGATACAATCAAGAGCAAAAATTTGTGTGTGATCAGAGTTCCAGAACTGGGGGGGGGGGGGGGTGGAAAACACAGAGAGAATAATTGAAGATTTGCAGACATAAAACTTGCCTAATATCATGAAAGATGAAAAGCTAACAAAGAAGCTCAACAAACCCCATGTAGGGATAGGCCCCAAAAGAAAGTCACCAAGACATATCGTAATCACACTTGCCAAAACCAAAGAAAAAGAATTCTGAGAACAGCTTGAGAGAAACGAAAAGTCATACACAAGGGGAAACAATAAGACTAAGCTCTGATTACCCAGCAGAAATCATGCAGGCAAGAAGACAATGGGATTACATATATAAAACCTTGAGAGAGAAAAATTGCCAACCAAGTATCCTGCAAAACTCTCACTGAAGTATGATGGCAAATTTAGGAAATTTCCAGGTAACAGAAATTAAAGGGAATATATAAAAACCAAATCAAACTTAGAAGAGTTATTAAAAGGAATCCTTCACTTAAAGAACCAACAACAGCAGACCACAACCTGAATCTAGGACACAGGACAGCAGCAGCCAGATACCAACCCAGGTAATGAACTCTCAAGGATAAAACAAAACTAAAAGACTTAAAACAGGGATTAGATTAGACCACATCTTAGGCCACAAAGCAACCCTCAACAAAATCCAAAACATTGAGATAATACAAAGCAATTTCTCTGATCACAGCATCGTAAAAGTAGAAATTAATAACAGGAAAAGCAAGGAAAAAAATTAAAAACCATGGAAACTGAACAACACTTTGGTTAAAAACCACTGCGTAATAGAAGAAATCAAAGATGGAATAAAAAAAAAATTGTAGAAACAATGAGAATGAAAACACATCATAAACTTTTGGAACACAGCAAAGACAGTGCTCAGAGGTCATTTTATATCAATAGACGCTCACATCAAAAAAGAAGAAAGGGACAAAATCAAACATTACTCCTGCTACTTGAATAAATGGAAAGGAACAGCAAAATAAGCCCACAGCCACCAGAAGAAAGGAAATAATAAAGATCAGAGCAGAAATAAATGAAATAAAGAATAGAAAAACAATAGAAAGAATCAACAAAACCAAAAGTTGGTTTTCTGAAAGGATCAACAAAATTGACAAACCATTGAGCAAATTGACAAAAGAAAACCAGGAGAGGAAGCAAATAACCCAAATAAGAAATGAAATGGGGGACATTACCAGAGACCCAAATGAAATAGAAAGGCTCATAAAAGAGTACTATGAAAAACTGTACTCCAACAAATTTGAAAACCTAGCGGAAACGGACAAATTTCTAGAAACTACCTACCTAAACTAACAAACTGAGGTAGAAAATCTGAACATACCTGTAACAGAAGAGACTGAAAAGGTAATAAAAATTTCTGGCCCGGATGGCTTCACTGGAGAATTCTACCAAAGATTCAGAGAAGAGCTCACATCAGTACTACTGAAATTGTTTCAGAACATACAAAAGAGAATTCAATCTATGAAGCCAGTATAACCATGATATCAAAACCAGGGGAAAAAAAGGCACCACAAAAAAAGAAAATTACAGACCAATAACTCTCATGAATATAGGTGCAAAAATTCTCAACAAAATTCTAGCCAATAGAATTCAGCATCATATAAAAAAAGTAATAATACAGCACAGTCAAGTGAGATTCATACCAGGCATGCAAGAATGGTTCAGCATTAGAAAATCAATCAATGTAATCAACCACATAAATAAAACAAAAGAATAACATAAACCTCTCAATTGTCACAGAAAAGGTTTTTAATAAAGTCCAACATCCATTACTGATAAAATTTTCCAATAATATAGTAATAGAAGGGAAATTCCTGGACATAATAAAGATCATCTATACAAAACTAACAGCCAAAATCATCCTCAGTGGAGAGAGGCCGAAAACATTCCCCCTGAGAACAGAAACAAGACAAGGATGCCCTGTATCGCCACTCCTATTTAACATTGTGCTGGAAGTCCTAGCTAAGGCAATAAGACAGGAAAAAGAAATAAGGGACTACCAAATTGGTAAGGAAAAAGTAAAACTATCCCTATTCAAAGGTGATGTGATACTATACATATAGAACCCAAAAGACTCCACAAGACAGCTACTGGAAGTAACAGATTCAACAGAGTAGCAGGATACAAGATTAACATACAAAAATCAGTTGGATTCCCTATACACCAATAAAGAGAACTACCAAAAGGAAATCAGAAAAGCAATACCATTTATAATAAACCAAAACCAAACCCATTGCCATCGAGTTGATTCTGACTCATAGCAACTCTATAGGACAAAGTAGAACTGCCTCACAGGTTTTGCAAGGAGCAGCTGGTGGATTAGAGCTGCTGACTTTTTGGTTAGTAGCCATAACTCTTAACCACTACACCACCAGGGTGCCACCATTTATAATACCCCTAAAAAATAAAATACTTAGGAATAAATATAACCAGGGATGTAAAAGACCTATACAAAGAAAACTAGAAAACACTACTACAAGAAACCAAAAGAGACCTACATAAATGGAAAAACATACCATGCTCATGGATAGGTAGGCTCAACACTGTGAAAATATCAACTTCACCCAAAGCAATCTACAAATACAATGTAATCCTGATTAAATACCAACATTATTCTTTTAACAAGATGGAAAACTAATCATTAACTTTATATGGAAAGAAAAAAGGCCTTGATAAGTACAGCATTATTGAAGAAGAAGAACCAATTACCTGACCTCAGAAACTACTATACACCTATGGTAGTCAAAAAAGCTTGGTACTGGTACAACAACAGACATATTGACCAACAGAACAGAATTGAAAAATCAGATGTAAATCCATCCACCTATGGTCACCTGATCTTTGACAAAGGACCAAATTCTATAAATTGGAGAAAAGACAATCTTTTTAAGAAATGAAGCTTGCAAAACTGGATGTCCATCTGTAAAAAAAAAAACAAAAACAAAAACCATGACCCATAGCTCACACTATACACAAAAACTAATTTAAAATGAATCAAAAATCTAAATATAAAACCAAAAACTATAAAGATCATGGAAGAAAAAATAGGATCAACACTACAGGCTCTAATATACAGCATAAATAGGATACAAATGATAAGTAACAATACACAAACACCAGAAGATAAGCTAGATAACTGGGATCTTCTAAAAATTAAAGACTTATGCTCTTCAAAAGGACTTTACGAAAAGAGTAAAAAGAGAACCTACAGACTGGGGAAAATTTTTTGGCTATGGCATATCCAACAAAGATCTAATCTCTAAAATCTATAAGAAAATCCAACACTTCAACAACAAAAAGACAAATAACCCAATTAAAAAAATGGGCAAAGCATATGAATAGACACTTCACCAAAGAAAGCATTCAGGCTGCTAACAGATGTATAAGGAAATGCTCAAGATCACTGGCCACTAGAGAAACACAAATCAAAACCACAATGAGATACGATCTCACCCTGACAATAACAGCACAAACCAAAAAAACAAAAAATGCTGGAGAGGCTGTGGGGAGATTGGAACTCTTGTGCAATGCTGGTGGGAATGCAAAATGGTACAACCATTTTGGAAAATGATATGGCTCTTCCTTAAAAAGCTAGAAATAGAAATACCGTAAGACCAGCAATCTCACTCCTAGGAATGTATCCTAGAGAAATAAGAGCCATCACACGAATAGACATATGCACACCCATGTTCATTTCAGCATTATTCAAATAGGGAAAAGATAGAAACAACCTAAGTGTCCGTCAAGAGATGAATGGATAAATACATTATAGTATATACACACAATGGAATACCACACAATGATAAAGAAGAGTGATGAATCTGCAGGACATCTCACAACATGGATGAATTTGGAGGGTATTTTCCTGAGTGAAATAAGGCAATCACAAAAGGACAAATACTGTATGAGACCACTATTTTTAAAAACTCATGAAAAAGTTTACACACAGAAACCATCTTTGATAGTTATGAGGAATGGGAGTTACAGGGAGGGAAAAATACTAACTAGACAATAGATAAATGGTAACTTTGTTTAAGGGGAAGACAGTACACAATACTGGGAAAATCACAACTTGAGTAAGGCAAAGTCATAGAAGCTTCATAGACACATCCAGTCTCCCTGAGGGACCAAGTTACTGGGCTGAGGGCTGGGGACCATGGCCTCAGGGGACACCTAGCTCAGTTGGAATAACATAGTTTATAAAGAAAATGTTCTACATCCTACTTTGGTGAGTAGCATCTGGGGACTTAAATGCTTGTGAGCAGCCATCTAAGATACATCTACTTGTCCCACCCCACCTGGAGCAAGGGAAAATGAAGAAAACCAAAGACACAAGGGAAAGATTAGTCCAAAGGACTAATGGACCACGAGTACCACAGTCTCCACCAGACTAAGTCCAGCACAACTAGGTGGTGCCTGGCTACCACCAACAACTTTTCTGACAGGGATCACAATAGAGGGTCCCGGGCAGAGCAGGAGAAAAATGTAGAACAAAATTCAAATTAACAAAAAAGACCAGACTTACTGTTCTGACAGAGAATGGAGAAACCCCAAGGGTATGGCTCCTGGATATCCTTTTAGTATTGAAATCACTTCTGAGGTTCATCCTTCAGCCAAAGATTAGCCAGGCCTATAAAAAAACAATAAAGCATGTAGTTCAACCATGTATATGAGACTAAATGGGAACACCAGCCCGGGGGCAAGGACAAGAAGGCAGGAAGGGACAGGAAAGCTGGAGGAATGGAAATGGGGAGCCCAAGGTTGAGAAGGGGAGAGTGTTGACATGTTGCAGGGTTGGCAACCAATGTCACAAAACAATATGTGTAAACTTTCACCTAATGCACAATATATATGTGTGTATATATATACATAAAGAAAATCATAAAAATCCAGCATACAGAGCATAAAAAATGATGAAGAAAATGAAAAGACAAGCCAGAATTAAAAAGCACACAAAATTAAATGGAGAAACTGTCAGCACCATAAAAAAAAAAAAAATCATATGAAAATGACAGCAGTAAACTTATGTCTATCAATGACCACACTGAATGTAAACAGCCTAAATGCACCAGTAAATAGAGTGGCAGAATGAATTAAAAAAAAAAAAAAAAACAGCCTGTCAATATGCTGTCTGCAAGAGACACACCTTAAAACACAAGGATATAAACTAAAACTTACAGGATAGAAAAAGACATATCAAATCAACAATAGCCAAAACAGGGTAGGAGTGGCAATATTAATCTCTGCTAAAATAGACTTTAAATAAAAATCCACTATAAAAGACAAGGAAGGACATTATATAATGATTAGTGGGTCAATTCACCAAGAGGATATAACCACAATAAATATATATGCACCCAACAACAGAGCTCCAAAATACACAAGACAAACTCTAACAGCACTGAAAAAAAAAAAAAAAGACATGTCTACAATAATGCTAGGAGATTTTAACACAACAGTCTCAATGAAGGATAGAACAACTGGAAAGAAACTCAACAAAGACACAGAAGATGTAAATACCACAGTCAACCAACTTGCCCTCATAGGCATATACAAAGCACATCACCCAACAGTGGCAAAGTGCACATTCTTCTCCAGTGCTCATGGATCATTCTCCAGAATAGACTACATTCTAGACCACAAAGCAAACTTCAACAAATTCAAAAACATCAAAATAATACAAAGCATCTTCTCTGATCACAATGCTATAAAAGTAGAAATCAAAAACAGGAAGAGCAAGGGAAAAAATTGAACAAATGGAAACTAAATAACACCCTGATTAAAAGCTACTGGGTAATAGGAGAAAACAAGGATGAAATTTAAAAATTCCTAGAATCAGATGAGAATGAAAACACAACATACCAAAGACTTTGGAACACAGCAAAAGCAGTGTTCAGAGGTCAAGTTATAGAAATAACCACACATCAAAAAAGAAGAAAAGACAAAAATAAACACATTAACCCTACAATTTGAACAATTGGAAAGAGAGCAGCAAAAGAAGCTCACAGTTGCCAGAAGAAATGAAATAATAAAAATTAGAACAGAAACAAAAAACAGAACAGAAAAACAATAGAAAGAATCAACAAAATTAAAAGCCGGTTTTTTGAAAGGATTAATAACGTTGACAAACCACTGGCCAAATTGACAAAGGAAAAACAGGAGAAGATGGAAATGACCAGAGTTAGAAATGAGATGACTGACATTACAACAGAAACAACCGGAAAATATCATAACATAATGCCATGAAAAATTGTACTTCAAAAAAATTGAAAACCTAGAGGAAATGGACAAATATCTAAAAACACACCACCTACCTACGGTAACACAAACTGAGGTGGAATTTTGAACAGACCCATAACAAAAGAAGTTGAAGGGGTCATGAAAAAACTCCCAAGAACAGCAACAAAAAAGCCCTGCTCCAAACAGTCTCTCTGGAGAATTCTACTCAACATTCAGAGAAGAGTTGACAATTCTACTCAAACTATTCCAGAACATAGAAAAGGAAGGAATACTCCCAAATTCATTCTATGAAGCCAGCATAACCATAATACCAAAGCCAGGCAAGGACACTACCAAAAAAGAGTATTACAGACCAAATTCCCTCACAAATATATAAGCAAAAATTCTCAACAAAATTCTAGCCAATAGAATACAACAGCGTGTATATATATATATATATGTATATATTAAAAAAATATATATATATATATATATCATGACTGGTGGGATTCATACCAGCCATGCAAAGTCAGTTCAGCATTAGGAAATCAATCAAATATCTAAAATATCTGGTAGTCCACCACATAAATACAAAGGAAAAGAATCACATGATCATATCAGTTGGTACAGAAAAGGCATTTGATAAAGTCCAACACCCATTCCTGATAAAAACTTTCAGGAAAATAGTTAATAGGAGGGAAATTCCTCAACACTGTAAAGGGAATTTATACAAAACCAACAGCCAACATTATCCTCAGTGGAGAGAATCTGAAAGCATTCCCTTTGAGAACAGGAACCAAACAAAGGAGCCCTATATCACTACTCATATTCAACATTGCATTGGAAATCCTATCGAGAGCAATATGGCAAGAAAAGAAAATAAAGGGCATCCACATTGGTAAGGAAGAAGTAAAACTACCGTTATTCATAGATGATATACATAGAAAATCCTAAAGACTCCACAAGGAAGCTATTGGAACTAATAGGATTCAGCAAAGTGGCAGGATACAAGATTAACATACAAAAATCAGATTCCTCTACATCAACAAAGAGAACTATGAAAAAGAAATCGGGAAAACAATGCCATTTACAATAGCATCCCAAAAGATAAAATACTTAGGAATAAGTCTAACCAGGGCAGTAAAAGATTTATACAAAGAAAACTACAAAACACTACTGCAGGAATCCAAAAGAGACCACATAAATGGAAAAACATAACCATGCTCTTGGATAGGAAGACTTAAAATTAACTTTGTGAAAACGTCAATATTACCCAAAGTAATATACAGATATAATGCAACCTCGATTCAAATCTCAACAGCATTCTTCACCAACATGGAAAAACTAATCACTAACTTTATATGGAAGAGAGAAAGGCCCCAGATAAGTAAAGCTTTATTAAAAAAAGAACAAAGTAGGAAGCCTCACACTACCTGATTTCAGAACTTACTATACAGCCACAGTAGTCAAAACATCCTGGTACTGGCACAACAATAGACACATAGACCAATGGAACAGACAAAGAACCAAAGGTTATTGTATGGGGAAGAGACAGTCTCTTCAACAAATGGTGCTGGCAAAATTGGGTATTTATCTGTAGAAAAATGAAACAGGATCCATACCTTACACCATGTACAAAAACTAACTCAAAATGGATGACAGACCTAAATATAAAACCTAGAACTATAAAGATCATGGAGGAAAAATTAGGAACAATGCTAGGGACCCTAATATATGGCATAAATAGATTATCAAACATAACTGAAAATGCTCACACAGAAGATTAACTAGATAAATGGGACCTCCTAAAAATTAAACACACTCAACAAAAGACTTCTCCAAAAGAGTAAAAACAGAACCTACAAGGCTGGAAAAAAAAACCCAAAAATTGACTACGATATTTCCAACAAGAGCCTAATCTCTAAAATTTATAGAAAACTTCAACACCTCAACAACAATGAAAAAAAAAAGACAAATAATCCAGTTAAAAATGGGCAAAGAAGATGAACAGACACTTCACCAAAGAAGACATACAGGCTGCTAAGAAACATATGAAGAAATGCTTGTAATCATTAGCAATTAAAGAGATGCAAATCAAAACTACAATGAGATACCATCTCTCTGACATTACTGGCACGAATCAAAAAACAGAAAATAATGAACATTGGCAAGGATGTGGGGAGATTGGAAGTTTTCTACAATGCTGGCAGGAATATAAATGGTATGACCACTATGGAGAATGGTATGGTGCTTCCTCAGAAAACTAGCAGTAGAAATACAATATGATCCCACTCCTAAATATATACCCTAAAGAAATAAGAGCTGTCACAGGAATAGAGATATGTACACCCGTGTTCATTGCAGCTTTATCAACAATAGCAAAAAGGTGCAAGCAACCTAAGTGCCCAGCAACAGATGAATGGATTAACATCTGTGGTACATACACACAATGGAATACTACACAATGATATAGAATAATGACAAATCCACGAAACATCTCACAACATGGATGAATCTGGAGGGCATTATGGTAAGTGAAATAAGTCAATCACAAAGAGATAGTGTATGAGACCACTTTTATAAAGTAATAACAGAAGGTTTACATGCAGGGGAAAAAAGACTCTTTGATGGTTAGCAGGGATGGAAGGGGGAGGGAGAGAAAATTACTAAAGAGAGGGTAGACACGAGTTAATATTAGTGAAAGGGAAGGCAATACACAATGTGGGAGAAGTCAGCGCAACATGACCAAGGCAAAAGAGAGCATTGAGAGGAACACAGGAATAAAGGACTAGATAGCAATGGGTTTTGTTTTGGTTTTTTATAGTAACTACTATAGCATAATGTTTTCAATTGCCTCATATGCATGTGAAAGCTGGGAAGTGAATAAGGAAGACCAAAGAAGAATTGATGCCTTTGAATTATGGTGTTGGCAAAGAATATTGAATATACCATGGACTGCCAAAAGAATGAACAAATCTGCCTTGGAAAAAGTACAGCCAGAATGCTGCTTAGAAGCAAGGATGGCAAGACTTCTCAAATTCTTTGGGCATGTTATCAGGAGGGATCAGTCCCTAGAGAAGGACAGCATGCTTGGTAAAGTAGACAGTAAAAAAGAGGAAGACCCTCAACCAGATGAGTTGACACAATGGCTGCAACAACGAGCTCAAGCATAACAAAGATTGTGAGGATGGTGCAGGACTGGGCAGTGTTTTGTTCTGTTGTACATAGGGTCGCTATGAGTTAGAATCAACTCAATGGCACCTGTCTTAGTCATCTAGTGCTGCTGTAACAGAAATAAATACAAGTGGATGGCTTTAACAAAGAGAAGTTTATTCTCTCACAGTAGAAGTCCGAATTCAGAGTGCTTACTCCAGGAGAAGGCTTTCTGTCTCTGTCGGCTCTGGAGGAAGGTGCTTGTCATTAGTCTTCCCTTGGTCTGGGAGCATCTCAGTGCAGGAACCTCAGGTCCAAAGGAGGCACTCTGATCCTGGCGCTGCTCTCTTGGTGGTATGAGGTCCCCATGTCTCTCTGCTTGCTTCTCTCTTTTATATCTTAAAAGAGATTGGCTTAAGACACTATCTAATCTTGTAGATCTTAATATAACTGCCACTAATCCATCTCATTATGTCATAGTGATAGGATTTACAACACATAGAGAAATCACATCAGTTGACAAAATGATAGACAATCACACAATACTGGGAATCAGGGCCTAGCCAAATTGATACACATATTTTTTGGGGGCACAATTCAATCTATGACAACACCTAAAAACAACAACAACTATAGCATAGACAATTCTTCAACAATAGAATCAACAAACAATAATCTATGAATAGATACAGAGATAGATTTGCCAAGAGGTGAGGGAGGAGGTAAGGGAACACACCCACCAGAAGGTACAGGTTCAGTGGTAGACATTTCTAAATATATGGCTCTAAGTGCTCCTCATATATTAATATAGACAATAGAGCACACAAATGGTACAGTCAGGGAGACCCCTTAGACATAACTAAACACCTCACAGGATGAAGTTCCCAGGCTCAAAGGCAAAGGACCATAGACTCGGGGAAGATCTACATCAATTGGCACAACAGAGTTCTTAAAGACAATGTTCTACTTCCTGCTTTGGTGAGTAGTGTCTTAAAAGCTTTCAAGCGGCCATATAAGGTACAACTATCAGTCTCTTCTAGTCTGGAACAAAGGAGAGGGGGAAAAGAAAAAAACTAAAGATTCAAGGGAGCAATTAGTCCAAAGGACTAGTGAACCACAGCCTGCACAACCTTGAGACCAGAACTAGATGGTGCCTGGCTACCGCTACCAATTGCTCTGACTGGGATGTCCTGGAAAGAGAAGGAGAAAAATGTAGAACAAATGATCAAATTCACAAAAAAGACCAGATTTACTGGTCTGACAGAGATTGGAGAAACCCTCGAGACTATGGTTCCCAGACACTCTTCTAACTTAGAATTGAAGCCACTCCTAAAGTTCACCTTTCAGTCAAAGATTAGACAGGACTATAAGATAAACAATAGCACAAGTAAGGAATATGCTTCTTAGATCGATCAAGTATATGAGATCAAATGGTCAACACCTGCCCAGGAACAAAGACAAGAAGGTGTGAGGGGACAGGAAAACTGAACAAATGGACACGGTGAACCAGGGGTTGAAAGGGAAAAGGGGAGAGTGCCGACACAATGTGGGATTGCAGCCAATTCCATGAAACAATTTGTGTATAAGTTTTTGAATGAGAAACTAATTTCCTCTGTAAACTTTCACCTAAATCACAATTAAAAAAAATAATGTTTAACTTCCTTTAACATTTCTTGTGAAACAAATCTGCTGGTAATGAACTTAGCTTTTGTTTAATTGAGAAACATCTTAATTTCACCTTCAATTTTGAAAGATATTTTTCTATGTACAGAATTCTGGGTTTTTTGTTTTGTTTTTCCCCCATTTCAGCAATTTAAAAATGTCATTCCATTGTCTTCTGCCATGCATACTTTTGACAAGAGGTCTGCTGTAATTCTTATCTTTATTCCTCTATTTAAGGTGTCATAGTTTTCCCCTGGCTACCTTCAAGATTTTCTCATTATCTTTGGACTTTAAGAAGTTTAAACAGGATGTATCTGGTGTTTTAAAAAATTTATCCTGGTCAAAGTTCTCTGTGCTTCTTGGATCTGTTTTGATGTTATTTCATTATTTAATTTTTTTTTCAGCCATTATCTTGTTAAATGTTTCTTGTTATGGAATATTTTGAAAGAACACAGGAACACATTATTTGAGATAATTTGAGAATCAAAATAATTAAGGACAGTAATCAGTTATAAACCACTGAAAAATAGTAATCTATGCATCTATACTAATAATAGCTATTTAGGTAGATAAATGGAGTAGAAACAAAGATTCTTCTTACAGCAGATGTAAACTGATAAATGTGATGAAGGTAATGGAGTTGGAAAAATCACTATTTTGCACCTATTATAGTAAAATTGATTCAGACAAGAAACACAGGTATAGCTAGTGACATTTAAACCATAAAACTACTAAGTGGCCAATAGAGTTCTTATCTTGCTGTAATTTTACCTAATCTGGTTTATTTTCTAAGGTTTATTTTATAATATACCAAAACAGCTGTTACAACATTTAGGTTAGCTGCCCCAGAGCAAGCCCCTTGAGTAGGGCTTCTGCTACACAGAATGCTAACTAGTGCGTCCTCATTGGCACAAACTTAGCAGCACAGCATGATGGGAACCTCTAGTAAGGAGGCAAGAGAGACCAAGAATCCAAGGCACAGGGGCAGAGGCAGACTAGAAGAGCAGAAAAGGCTAATTCTTATTTAGGGAAGGAGTAGCATTTAGAATGACTAATCCAAGGTGTTTTAAAGAAGTCAACCCCCAACTGGGCCATCACAGACTCTAATGGTCAGATGAGGGTTTGGGGAAAGTTAGAGCTGCAAGGCTAGTAGGAGACAATGTGTGAGATATAAATAGGGACATGACCGTGAGATATGAGAAGCAAGGTCCAGCCAGGAGAACCCACAGTTCACAGGAATGAGAGGGCTCTGTACTCTACTTATTGGGGAGCCAGTCCCATTTGGGAACTGAATTGGGAACCTGAGACCTGTAAAAACGGATAATCTCATACAGGAAGACTAGTTAGGGACGGAGTCTGTAGCTCTGTAAATGGAGATTTCTGTTAACTCCTGACGAGATGGGTCTAGGGCTGAAGACAACTTCCCTGATCAAGTTACTAGTGAGAATGGAGTGATTTTTTTGGCCATAAAGACATAATTCTCTCTTCCCTGGGGCATGGGAGCAAATGAAAGGGCAAGACACAGTTACGGTTTGGTAAATCTAGGTAGGCTAGAGTACAAATTGAAGGAGATTTTGATCAAGGTCTTTGCAAGCAGACTTGTTACCCCTTCCCTCTACTGCAACTTTGTCAAATATCGAATTGTTCTCTAAATGTTTTCAATGGTAAACACTTGAAATAATTTAGAGCTCAATTTTACATTGTTTCGTTAGCCTGGCTGAGACAAAGAGCCCAGGTATTTCTTGCTAGTTTAGGCCCCTCTCTGACCGACTGAAAGCCTCCTAGGGAAGCTGGGAACATGCAAGAAAATGGTCTCAAGGCTGCACATCTCATTCACTCTTCCTCATTTGGAAAGATGTTGGAATGAGGAGGGGGCTGGAGTAATTTTCTGCCAGAATGAGATAATTATAACGTTGTGGAAAGATTAGATACAGATCTTCTTTCTCTCATTGTAGTGTAGAGCACTATGTAGGTTAGGATTTAGGAGACCAGAGTTTCCAGTAACATTTCAGAGATAACTAATTACAATCAAGTCATAATATCTCTGTGCCTCAGTTTCTTCTTCTGTAAAATGGAGATTATATTGCTTGCTTTCCCAGCAGAGATTTTGAAGATCATATGACAATGCTTTGAAAGCTTAAAGCACTATATAAACATAGAGCATAGATACTCATAGAAATACACAATAAAGAAGATGCATCTAAGGTAGCATGTTGTGAGTGAATTCAAGCTTCAGAGCTGGGCACATCAGTTTTAATCCTCACTCAAACCCTTACTATTTATCTGACCACAGGCAATTCATTAATCATTCTGGCTCAGATTGACCAACTGTAAAATTAGTTATCGTAAATACACGATAAGGTGTGTAAGGTGCTTGGCACAGCAACAAGCACATTATGAGGTGCACAACTAATATAACTTTTGTTTCTCCTAAAAATAAGATTATACAATTATCCCAATTGTTTGCTAAGCTTATTTATCTACACCTAGTGATGGATTTGTACCAATCCAGTCATATTCTTGTAGTATTTCCAGCCAAGGATAAAACAAAGCAGTTACCATATTGCCTGGGGTTAATGAGTCATCAGGCTCATCCTTCTGCCTCTATCAGAGGGACCCAGGGACAGATGCATTGTGAAGAGATAAAATTGCCACTGACAAAAATTCCAACACATACAAGTTCTTCCGTTTTGGTGCTCATCCTTTAATATTCCTAATTTTTAAACCTGCTATCATTCCTGTATCTTTAGGTATTGAGTTTACTACCCAAGGAGCAAATGTACTTCTGCTATTTTTATCCTTACACCAATCTGATTTTAAGGAGCATCTCTTATTCTACTGTCTTGGTATTTGGCAGTTCCAAATCTATGTTCACATGAATTTTTCTGGTTTCCTTTCTCTGAAACTTTTCTAGGTTTTGTTCTTTCTCCTTAGTTCAGCCTTTCTGGTGGAGTCACACCGTGACTTTGTACAATGGCTGAAAAATGCTACTGTCCTATGTTTTTGTCTCCCATGCCTTCCCTAATAGACCCCATCATTTAGGTTAAATAAAAGCACAAACGAAAGTTAAATGGCCCACACCTATAGAAAAAAATCACAACCGGATACTTTTGTTTAGTGAAGGGCATAATTATTCACTAAAATAGGTCAACAATTCATCATTTCTATGGACCAAGGAAATAGTGAGGGTTTCTAAATTTTGTTTTTCATCTCAAGTGCTTGGCTAGTATTTTCTGCAACTGGAATTAACTGATTTCCTGTCAAACAAAGTGAGACTAGGAAGGCACAAGTAGTCTCCATAACAGAATGCATGTTTTAGCCAAAGAAGTAATATGGAGATTGGAAATGAAAAACATCTTTTGAATTTTGGAGTCATGTTTCTGAAGTTACTGAGAGGAGGATTGTAACACTTCACAGTAGATTCTGTAAAGAGACTGGTGATTAATGAATGTTGGCTTGGGACAGCGTCAGGAGCCTATGGAGAGTAGGTAGTCTAAGGGCAAAACCAGAAAACATACAGTGAAATCTGTGAGAGCTGGAACTCTACAGGACTGCCTTGTTTTTCAGGGTCTCATAAGTTTTCTGCCTTTGACAGGGTGAAGTCTCATCACTTTTCTATCACTTTTTTCCATGGAAAATATTTTAGTTTTCCTTCTCTGACAGGTTTCCTCCTTACACAGGTTCCAGCTTTCATAGGTTTTATTGTATTTGGCTGCATCTTTCTGATAAAAGGTAATCTTCAATAATTTGGTCCCTGAGTTCACGGTTTTGTATAAAAGCGTTTCAGCTAAAAGCATTTTTCTATCACCTCATCTCCATGAGGACATTAGCTCAGTAAAGGGAGATCTCACAGAGAAAGCTCTGAATGATGTGCTAGGAGCAGACCATATGCCAAGTATCCAACTTTGTGTGAAGATTCAATCTGAAATTCATGCCTGAAACCTTCCACAAAAGGACTGATTGTGTTCTTAATCCATTTTATACTGAATGAAATGAAAATAACTGTTCACCATAAATTAACTAAATAATCAAGATCAATACTGAGGTTTTATTCACATTTATTGCATTCAGGAGTTTATACCTAGTGTGAATTTTCTAAGGATCAATAAGAAACAAGCCCTATGGGAAGATGTTGTTTCCTTATCCACTCCACTTCTTGTATTTCCTCCAATGTGCAATGTGCTTTTCTAAAAGGTGCAAACATCTCCAAGGATTTCCTCAAGCTGTCTCAGCCATAAGCTCTCCCTCCTAGCAGATATTTAAGAGGGTTAAAACTCATAAAATACTAGCAAGTTCATCAAGCCAATAAGGTTTCACAAAATGAGGTAAAGGTAGATTTCTTAAGTTGAATGGAAGCTATTCTCTAACCAAAAATGCTTCCACATTCATCGTATTTATAGGGTCTACTCTTTCCTCACTTCTCTGGTACATAATAAAGTTACCACCTGAATTAAAAAATTTCCCTTGTACATTCAAGACTTTTCTCCTGTGTGAATCCTTTGACACTGAGTAAGATGTGACTCAGAGTGAAGGCTCACTCACAGTCATTGCACTGATGGCAAGTTTCTTACCAGAATAAATTTTCTGATGCTGAGTTAAGTGGGAATGTTGTCCAAAGCTTTTCCCACATATATCACACTCAAATGGATTCTCTCTAGTGTGAGTTCTGTGATGCTGAACAGGCCTGAGCTATAACCGAAAGCTCTTTCATATGTCATACATATAGGGCTTCTCTTCCATGATCATCCTCTGATATTCATTCAGAGTTAGATTTCCTGTCAAGGCTTTTCAGTCACGGTCTTAAGGTTTCTCCCTCCCTCCCATGAGGATCATCTGAGGTTCAATTAATCTGGAATGTTGATGAAACGTTTCCCCCACATTCTTTAAATTGGAGAAGTTTCTCTGTTATGGCATTTCAAGTGCTCATGAAGGTGAGAGTGAAGACCAAAGCATTTCCCAAGCTCATTACACTGATATGGTCTCTCTCCACTGTGAACACTCCAATACTGAATGAGAAGTGAATGCCTACTGAAAGCTTTCCTACACATGTAAGGCTTTTCACCAATATGGACTCTCTGATGCTGAGTAATATGTACAGACTGATTGTAACTTTTGCTCCATGTGTCACATTTAAAATGTTTCTCTCCAGTGTGGAGTCTTGTGTTGAATAAGGCATGTTTGCTGCCTGAAACTTAAGTCAAGCTTTTCTCAGGTTAGCCCTCAGTGGTGCAAGAGCTTAGCTATTTCTGCCCAACACAGGGTTCTTCTAAAGACCAGTCTTTGGTTCTGGATATCCCCACTGGATTTTGTCAGGCCCATATGACAGTGTATAGCTTTGACTGCCCAATCCTCTTTTCTCCTGCTTTATTTTACATGTTACCCCCCCAATAAACACTTTGTATTCCTACCCCATCTCAATATCTGCCTCCCTGAGAATCAAACCAGCATAGTCACTTAACTTTTTTCATCTTTATGTCCATGTCTTTGTACTAATATACTGGGTTCCTTTCAACTTATTGTTCATTAAAATAATGAATACAGAGTCCTCTGCTTCCCTCTTGTTTGCCAGGTCTAATCTATGTATTCTTGGTACTCTAAGTTTTTTTTATTTCTAGTTCTTTCTCTTTTCAGGTGATCCAATCTGGTATTAAACCTGTCCATTGAATTTTTAATTTTGGTTATTATACTTTTCATTTCTAAAAGTTCTATTTAGTTCTTTTTCAAATTTGCTATATAACTTTTAAAAACTTTTTGTTATGGAAACTGTTGATTTTACTTAAAAGCTACATGAATTTGAAGGTGTACATGAGTCAGAATCGACTCAACGGCAGTGGGTTTGGTTTTTGGTTTTTTATTTTTAGAAGTGTACATTTATTTAGCTCCATGTTACATATTAAGTATAGTTTCAAATGTATTTTAATATACTTCAACATTTTTTTCAAAGCTGAAAATTTGTTATAATGCTTAAAAAAAAAAGTTGCTGTAGAGTCGATTTCGAGTCATGGCGACCCTCCTGTGTCAGAATAGAAACTGTGCTCCATTGGGTTTTCCATCGCTGAGTTTTCAGAAGTAGAGCTCCATATCTTCCAAGGTGCCTCTGGGTGAACTCAAATCTCCAACCTTTGGGTTAGCAGCAGAGTGCATTAACCATTTACAGCACCCAGGGACTTATATATAAAAACAAAACAAAACAAGGATTTCCAAAGAAAGTTTTTGCTCCACCATTCATTATTCAGTTTAAAGAATGCACAGAATACATTACATTAAATGTTCTAGAATATTTTTCAAAGATCTTCCGTTGTAATCCATTATATTTTCCATTTCCATGTACATTTGTGGCATTGTCATAACCTAGGCTCTTCTTTTGAGTAGTCTGCTAAATATGTCTATGGTCCTTCTCCAAGTGTGTCATCTACTGGACAAGTAACATACACATATAGAAATAGTTGCATTATAGAAATTCACACATCTGAAAATAATTGTTATTTGTTTTATATAACTCACCTTAGGCTCTGCAGCCAAAGTGATTAAGGATTATTTAGAATTTCTTACCTCACTCAAAATTATTTCATTTATTATAACTATTGTAAGTGTAATAGTGGGATTTTACATTTCATCTCTAAGTAATGTGTAGCATTATTTGATGTCAATATTTATGTTAACATAAATGTTCTGCCATAATCATCAAACCTGTGAAGTTTCCTGGTTGATCTCCTGAACTATGACAGACATTGCCTTGCCAAAAATTAAATCATGTGTATTGTGAATTCCACGACAGCATGCTGATTTTTTTTTCTCATTTCATAGTTCATTCTGTAACATTAATACATTTTTCTGAATTGGATTTGAATTTTGAGGATTTTATATTGTTGTGCACATGTATTTTTCTTTCTCCACAATTACTAGCATTATATGATAAATGCTGCCAACCTGAGCTCATTTTGGGGGATTTTTCTAGCCTCAAAAAGTTTAAAACATAGAGAATCCCAGATCTTTGAGGTAGAATAAATTAATCAGGATCTGTTTTGTTTGTTTGTTGCTCTCCAGTTGGAAGAATTTGTGTATAACAAGTTTCCTTTCTATCTTTTGGAAGCTAAAATTTCTTATTTGAGGTGGATAATTTTCAAGAGTTTCCACTGCTGAATATTCAAATTACAAGACTGAATACCTGGGTTCGTAGAAAATATATTTGGCTCAATTGTTTTTTCCTACTTTCATTTTCCTTATAAATCAACACTCGTTGTTAGGTGCCTTGGAGGACGAAACGCTGTCCAGTCCTGTGCCATTCTCAAAATCATTGCTGTTTGAGCCCATCCTTGCAGCCACTGTGTCAGTTTATCTTGTTGGAGAGTCTTCCTCTTTTTCACTGACCCTCTGCCTTACCAAGCATGATGTCCTCCAGGGATTGGTCCCTCCTGATAACATCTCCAAAGTATGTGAGATAAAGTTTCACCACGCTTGCTTCTAAGGAGCGTTCTGGCTGTACTTCTTCCAGGACAGATATGTTCATATTTCTGGCAGTTCACGGTATTCTCAATATTCTTTCCAAACACCATAACTCAAATGCATCAATTCTTCTTCACTCTTCCTTATTCATCATCAAGCTTTTGGATGCATATGAAGTGACTGGAAATACCATGACTTAAGCTGGGCACACCTTAGTCTTCAGTAACATCTTTGCTTTTCAACATTTCAAAGAGGTCTTCTGCAGCAGATTTAACTAATGCAGTACGTCATTTGATTTCTTGACTGTTGCTTTTATGGGTATTGATTGTGGATCCAAGTAAAATGAAATCCTTGACAACTTCAATCTTTTCTCCATTTATCATGATGTTTATTGGTCCAGTGTGAGGATTTTTGTTTTCCTTATGTTAAGTTGTAATCCATACTGAAGGCTGTAGTCTTCGATTTTCATCAGTAGGTGTCTCAAGTTCTCTTCACTTTCAGCAAGTAGTCAACACTTTAGGGTTGAAGTAAAGGTAAATTCAAATCTTGCTCCATAAGTAATATATCTATGTTAATTCTCCTGAAACAAGTAGTTGAAGACTCTTACTTTCTTCCCCCCCTTCTACTTTACTGAGACAATTCTTCCTACCCTCAAGGGAGTTCCCTGGGAGTGTGGGTGTGGCGTTTACGTCTAGCTTACTCTTAGGTCACCCGTGGGGTCCCAGCTTAATGAAAACTTTTCTATTAATTTCCCACTTTGGACAAGCCCTGGACTTTGATGTCTTTTTCCCTTCTTCTACAATGCTGTCATATCTAAGGGGCCATGGTGGTGCAGTGGTTAAGAACTATGGCTGCTAACCAAAAGGTCAGCAGTTCAAATCCGCCAGCTGCTCCTTGGAAACCCTGTGGGACAGTCCGCTCTGTCCTGTAGGGTTACTATGAGTTGAAATGGACTTGATGGCAAAGGGTTTGGTTTCGTTTGGTCAAATCTAATGTTCAGGTTTGCCTTGTGTGCAAATGTCCTCAAGGTAAAGCAAGTTCAGGGGCCTACTCACCTCTTCGGTTTTGCTTTCCTTTAGATTTTGCCCTGGTTGCTATTTACCATTTGGTCAGCTTTTTTAATGTGTTTAAAATTATTATTTTTTAATTTTGTGCAGCATTTTTAGTGGTTTTCAGTATGAAGACTGATCCAAACAACCAAGCCTGCCATATTTCTGAACATGGAAAAAGCCCTTGATTTCTGGTGTTTCCTTCCAAGCAGCTTTTTGTGCTCTTAGGTCAGGTCCTTTCAACTTCCTTAGAAACAATCCGAGGCAGGGATTTGGGGGCACCACAGATGACAGAAGGACATCTTGCTTGGTAATGTAGAGGGTCAGCAAAAAAGAGGAAGACCCTCAATAAGATTGATTAACACAATGGCTGCAACAATGGGCTCAAGCATAACAATTATGAGAATGGTGCAGGACTGGGCAGTGTTTCGTTCTGCTGCACATGCGGTCACTATGGTTTGAACAGACTTGACGGCACCTAATAGGAACACAGATCATTACCCCATTAAGGCCAAGGGGACAGTCTTTGATATCTCAGATACAGTTACTCATTGGCTGTGGGCCATCCTGAGGAGAAAGGGTTATAACTCCTGGGTGAAGTAGCTCCTGTCAGCTGAGGGAAGGAGAACAATAAGTCATTAGTAGCCAGCACTCTGAGCAGCTGAGAGATAGGTGCAACCAGGTAGAGAGGATTGAGGGGACCACAGCATCTGTTATAATCCATTTCTTGAACTGATCAGATCCACTTCTCACATTTTAAGTTCACTCCAACCAGGCAACACTTCTACAAGAATCTGTGTCACAATCCCAGGTAAACTTACAAGAGTAGGGTTGGGGAGGGGTGTTTATAGCCCTCACTCTTGCCCTTGGTCCCATGGCTGTAATTGATACTCATTCCCTCCTCTACCACCCATTCTCCTCACTCTCAGCTAGCACTTTTGCTGGTCTTGGTGGCTTGTTTGATGGGGGCAACCCAGACACTCATCTATGAAAGTTTCAGCCCCTATTACCATTCTCATATTAGGCTTATCGTCACTGTACTTGCTCATTTAGAGTTAAAACTGGGCATGGGAATACAAAAGGCACCCCAGTAGATCAAGCTGAAGGCCAGCATGTTCCTCTCTGTCTCCATTATGTAGCAGCAGTAGCAGTATGGTATCTTTTTTTGTGTGTTTTGTGTTCTAGTGACAACATAGTAAAAAGTGATAACATAGCAGTATTACCTTTAAGTTCAGTGGCACTCTTACTGAGTTCCTCTGTGTACCAAGCGCTCTAGACTCATGGATCCTAAAGTTGTGGGGATGAAAAGTACAAATTTCCCAGTTGGGTCACTGGGAGTGGTAGTGAGAAGGTCACTGTTACTTTCATCCCTTGGTTCCAAGACTGTAGCACCAAGATCCAAGTTCAAGACACAGCACCATATAAGAGCTGTTGGTTTAAAACATATACTGCATACTGAAGGATGGTACCCCACCACCACATGTCATCTTCAAGTCAGTGCCTCAGCTGTATCTTTAGAGGTCATTTCACCACTTTATCAGGCTAGAAGCTGCTGAATATGTGGAATATCATAGGGCCAGTGGACCGTATGTTCATGTACCCACTGTTGCACCTCTTGCTGCAATGTGGATGGTCTGAGTTGATGTTATATCCCATGCCAGTGAATCAGACAGTCTGTGAGCCCGCAGACATCTCAGAGATGTTGACCAAAACCTTATGGACAGAAAAAGAAAACCCCTACAAAATATGTCAGTCCCAATCAGGATGAGTTATTTCCTCTTTCAGGATGGAAGGGGTACCTGATGTAATCAACTTGCCACCAACTGGCAGGTTAGTTTCTTCAAGGAATGAATGGTACTATTTTAGGGGCTCTATGTTGGCCTCTGTCTTGACAGATGAGACACTCAGCAGTGATATTGGATAAATTGCCTTGATGAGAGAAGTCCATGTTATTGTGCCAAAGCATACTTCCATCACTGCCACCATGACTACTCTATTCCAAAGTCCATTGTGCAAACACTGAGGTGGACAAGGACAGAGGCTAACTGACATCATCTCACTGAGTTGTCCTGACCATTTAGCTGCCTAATGTCCTTTCCACAATGGATCCTCTCTGGTGTATATAAAACATGCATTGTAAATATTTTCACCCTTTATGCCTATACCCGTAAGTCCAACCGTATGTCTCTTCCCCAGGTTTCCTTGTGCCTGATTATCCAGTTTTGCTCCTTCCTGTTCCATCTAACCAGATAAGCCATTTGCCCATGAGTTCATGTACAGGCAGTCCCAGACTTAAGACATATTCGAGTTACAACAAACTGCACTTACAACCATCCTTTTTTTTTTTGTACATCTTAACATTAGTAATATTTACTCTATACAATGTTCAGAGTGTAGTTTACTGATGTTTGCAGATGTTCACTTGCCAATGTTGTTTTATGATTTGATGTCCAAAACACTGCTGTATAGATTGTTTTCTAAACTAAACTAGGGGCTTCAGTTGCTTGAAAACATGGACCCAAATGCTGATCGCTTTGCTAAAGTCGATAGGCAGGTTTGGGAAGCAGTGAGATGTTACTGTGAAATATTTGAAGAAATGAAAGGACCATACAGATAACTCTCACTAATTTTCTGACTAGAAACACCATCCCCATTCTCAGGGATAATTCAGATGATTCAGAACCTTCCACAAGTGCAGTTATTACCATAACTGACAAAATGCTGATGTCGTCCAACTTTTCAATTCTTGTCAGAGTAAATTTTTATGATTTGTGTATTCTTTAACGTATGCATGTATTAAAATATATTTGTAAGTTTATATGTAATGTTTCCAAACCCCAGAGACAAATAAAGATTGGTTTATACTGAAAATAAAAGGCAATAATAATGAAAGAAAAAGGAGGTATTCAACTTACGTCAGAACCGACTTAACGACAGAATTCAGAATGGAACCCCCATCGTAAGTCCGGAACTACTTGTACAACTTTTCCTTGGACCACTTCCCTCTCCAAAAAAGGGATGACAGGTGCACCACTCAAAAATCTGATCTCTGGGAAGATTTTCCCTCACCACTGTCTTTTAAGGCCATCGCTGTGAGGAAGACGTAGTGCAGCAGTAGGACATTTTTGGCTTCAGTCAACATATTAAACTAAGCCAGGATTTTTGTTCTCTGTCAGCTGGTCATAAGGAATCCCTCTCAAGATTTGAGCTGAGGGAGAAGCACGAGTTCAACAGTGGTAGGTGACTTAGGGGTCTGGGATACCTGTTCATTCAGCTTTTTAGTACCCACTAGCTTTTTTTTTTTTTTTTTTAGGCCTACTTCAGCCCAATCCTGGATGCACCAATTATTGTACTTATGATGGACGGCTGCTGGGCCCATCTGACCTTATGACTTGATGAATTTGACAGTAAACAACTCCTGATGGGCAATTCTGGCCACGTGGCCACTTTCTGTGGCAAAGTCAGGTACGGTATTCCATTTCAAGTAGGGCCCAATAACATGCCAGAACTTGTTTTGAACTATGTATAGTGCAGATGGCATGGCCTTGCCTCAGAATCCTAAGGGTCTGCACTGAAGTCTTTTATTAGGGCTTGCCAGAGACTCCATACAACAGTTTTTCTTACCACAGATACCTCTAGAAGCTTGGGGTACACTGGATCATATGGCCCAGGTAGCAGGACTGCCTGTACTACACACAGGGCCTGCTGCAGAAGCCTTTCTTACTTTGGGTTCCACTCAAAACTGATACCCTTCTGCATCACCAAATAAAAAGGGTAGAACAATATTACTAAGTATGGAGTATACTGTCTTCAAAACCCATGTACAATTCAGTGGCATCGATTACATTCTTCAAGTTGTATAATCATCCTCATTCTCCTTTTCAGAATTGTTTCTCCCCTATTAACATAAACTCACTGCCCACTAAGTTTCCTATCTGATCTTTCAAATTGCTGTTGTCGATTCTATATAGATAGTTCTTAAAGCACAATGCTCAAGGCAGACATTCTTTACTAAATTATTGTTTAAAGACTTCAGGGAATATTTTTGGCTTAAGGTTTAAAGATTATCTCAGGGCAATAGTTTCAGGGGTTCATCCAGGCTTAATGGCTCTAGAAAGCCTGGATTTCATGAGAATTTGAAATTCTATTCTGCATTGCCCCCCTTTTGATCAAAATTCTTCTATAGAATCTTTAA
Organism: Loxodonta africana; assembly: GCF_030014295.1. Classification (NCBI taxonomy): domain Eukaryota; kingdom Metazoa; phylum Chordata; class Mammalia; order Proboscidea; family Elephantidae; genus Loxodonta; species Loxodonta africana. The sequence continues at coordinate 87,278,569 of NC_087353.1, read as the reverse complement.
ACAGTCAGTAATAGTAGTTAGGCACCATCCAGTTATTCTGGTCTCATGGCAAATGAGGTCATTGTTCATGTCCATTTCCTTCTCCTATTTATGACTTTCCTTCCTTCACTGCTACACACAAATACATGCAATTGTTGCATGTTGTTGTGCTTCTTCTTAGTGGTAAAATGTGGGAGGCGCAATGATTGTACTATGGAAGGGATGCTCCAGATCACTAGACCCCTAAAAACTTCACAAATGGGGCAAGTTCCTGAATTTTTGAAGGATTTATCGCCTGCCTCCTGGAGTGTATGTACTTTACCAAAGCAGAGATCTTGCCACTTCTTGTTTATTATGTTCCACTAACAGAATGGCATCATTATAATGGCCAATGTTATGTTCTGCAGGATGTTCAGGCAGTTCAAGTTTCTTTGGACTATGACAGAGAGAATTAACATAGCCTTGGGGCAAGGAGGTGAATGTAAACTATTATCTCATGATAATGACAACTATTTCCTATCTTTTCCCTGATAAAAGTATTTAAAAGAATGTATTCACAACAGTAGCCACTTGATACATATCTGAAGCTGTTAATTCATCCTAGTGAGGTTATTATATGTGGCGCAGCAGCTGTAATTGGGGTTAATACTTGGCTAAGTTTACTGTAGTTCATTGTCATTTTCTGTGATTCATCTAGTTTTTATAGGGGCAAGGCTGGTGAATTGGATGGGGATATGAAAAGGGCTACCACCCCTACATACATTTTATAATGGTGGTACTAATTTCTGCCATTCCTCCTCAAGATGAAATATATTTTTTGCTTAACTGTCTTGACTGAAGATGAGTAGTCTCCAGGGCTTCCGCTATATTTATAGATTCTCTCATGTCATTTTCAAGCATTAAGATGCTAACAAAATCATTTCTCTCCTACTACAATAGCTTTTAATCTACAGGCCAAGGAACCAAGGTGAGGGAGGGTTCTACCAATTGCTGGGTATGTCCATCCATTCTAATTACACACTTAAGGATCAAGGAAACGACCATGAAGTGGATCCATGGACCCAATGTAATGCAGACCTGGCTTAGGACACCATTTATTATGATTCCCATATGCCTTACTCTAAAGGAGAGAGGGGAGAATGATGTAGCTTTGGGTATTCCACTTCTTCCACTGTATGGTTACCTCAGGAAAGGACCACAGTCCCCTTTGGGGAGGAATGATTTCATATTTGCCATGATGTTGTAGGATCCTTCCTTGAGGAAACTGGACTCACCTTCAGTCAATGGGTTTTAGGTATGAGAATTAGCTTATATATGGAACTGGGAAAGGCATTGTGACTTTTCTTTGGGGCTGCTGTCCCCAGACTTTTTTTTTTTTTTTTTTTTGAGTTCTAGAGATTTACTATTCCATTTATACTGTTTCTCCTTAATTTCCTTGTCACATGCCCATTCCTGTTTTTTAGTTTTTCTTGTTTCTGTTGTTGAGAATATACACAGGAAAACATACACCAATTCAACCATGCTCATTCACCCTTATCTTTTCTGATTAAATATATTAAGTAATACCCTTGTTCTATTAGCTATCACCATATATCCCTGCAAGTCAGCCTTCCAATCCCCTCTCCCCTTTCAAACCTTGCTACCCATTTTGGTAATTATACCTACCTTGCTTCTGTGAGTGCTTCTGTGAGTTAAGTGTTGACACTTGACCTCTGCTATTCCAAGAGCCCAGGTGGTGCAGTGGTTAAGCTCTTGGCTACTAACTGAAAGGTCAGCAGTTCAAACCCACCAGCCACTCCGTGGGAGATGTGGCAATCTGCTTCCATAAAGATTACAGCCTTGAAAATCCTATGGGGCAGTTCTACTCTGTCCTGTAGGGTCGCTGAGTTGGAATTGACCTGATGACAATGAATTTTATCATCCCTTTTGCTACTAGGAAGCCCAATTATGTAACAGCATCTCTGCCACCAGCCTCAGCCAATGAAGATAGCCACTACTAGGCTCCTCAGTGATGCTGATGGCCCCCAACCAGTGTATTTCTTATAACCTTGGTAAACAGAATGCTCTCCAGACCACCTTAAGGAACATAGCTTACATAATAATTCCACTCAGACCTATTTCTGAGTCTTTTGATCTCTTCTTTCACAGCCTGTGACAGCACTCCTGGTACCTCTACTTCATTTAATGTGGGCCATTGCCTTCTCTAAGCTTTCAAGGATCATCTCGGCAGTGTATTAGACTCTGCCTTGCCAGCATTAAATTCTGTCACATGAGAGTGCCCTCGTGTTTTCAAACTCTCCAAATTTATATTCCATGCTACTTGATCAGCACCCACAGGATCCACTCTCAGACTAGTCTCCCAGTTCCTGCCAGTACATTAACCAGACCCTTCAGCTCCTTTTTTCGATCATCCTTCTCCTCCCTTAACAGACCCAGCACTTGCAGTCAGGTCATGGTGAGAATGGATCCTCCTGACTGATCTCTGGACAGGTAGGAGCTGGGAGCAGAATCTGAGGGGTGCCAGCATTGACTTGTACGTTGCCTGCTTATTTGAGGATTCTGCATTATTTTCAAGCAAGGAGAAAGGTCTCGTTTTCCAATAAGGTGGGTTACTTCTGCAGCGCCAGAGTTCAGGGGAATCTATGGATTTAAAGTGGTCAAGTACATCTACCCATGCAGTCTCATCCTCTTCCACTTTTTTCCTATCAAGATCCTGACCTTGGCTAGATTTGCCTTTCTTGAAAAGTCATGCTTTCCCAACGTTTCTCATTCTCCATTAAATCCTGTACCTGACCCTTAGCTCTGTGACTGTCTACAGATGAGGGTGTCTTTAAATGCTACCAAGGAGGCCCTATGACTTCCACATTTTGCCTTAAGCCCCGAGCCTGCTGTTTTCTTTTTGAGAAATCAATGGCATCCAACAAGAGCCACCCAATTCCATATCCTTATATTATTTCTTTTATTTGTCCCAACCACCACTCATCTGTCAGTCTGTCATACTGTGGTGGCTTGTGTGTTGCTGTGATGCTGGAAGATATGCCACCTGAATTTCAAATACCAGCAAGGTCATACATGGTAGATAGGTTTCAGCAGAGCTTCTAGACTAACACAGACTAGGAAGAAGAACCTAGTGATCTGCTTCTTAAAAAAATCAGCCAGTGAAAACCTTATGAATAGCAGTGGAACACTGTCTCATTAGTGCCAGAAGATGAGACCCTCAGGTTGGAAGGCATTCAAAATACAACTGGTGACGAGCTGCCTCCTCAAAGTACAATCAACCTTAATGGCATGGATGGAGTAAAGATTTCGGGACCTTCACTTGTTGATATGGCACAACTCAAAAATAAGCTGAAAAGCTGCAAACATCCACTGATTATTGGAACACAAAATGTACAAAGTATGAATCTAGAAAAACTGGAAATCATAAAAACTGAAATGGAATGCATAAGGATCAATATCCTAGATAAGAGTAAGCTGAAATGGACTGGTTTTGGCCATTTTGAATCAATCATATGGTCTACTATGCCAGGAATGACAAACTGAAGAAGGGCATCACATTCATTGTCAAAAAGAAAATTTCAAGATCTATCCTAAAGTACAATGCTGTCAGTGATAGGATAATATCCAGACGCCTACATGGAAGACCACTTAATATGACTATTATTCAAATTGACACACCAATCACTAATGCCAAAGATGAAGAAATTGAAGATTTTTCTTTATCAACTTCTGCAGTCGGAAATTTATCAGATGTACAATCAAGATAATTGATAATTACTGGCAATTGGAATGCAAAAGTTGGAAACAAAGGATCAGTAGCTGGAAAACATGGCTTTGGTGATAGAAATGATGTCAGAGATCGAATGATAAAATTTTGCAAGACCAACGACCTACCCATCAGAAATATCTTTTTTCAATAACATAAATGGCAACTATACACATGGACCTTGCCAGATGGACTAGACAGAAATAAAATTGACTATATCTGTGGAAAGAGACAGTGGAGAAGCTCAATATCATCACTTAGAACAGGGCCAGGGGCCGACAGCAAAAGAGACCATCAATTGCTCATACTCAAGTGCAAGCTGAAGCTGAAGAAAATGAAAACAAGTCCACAAGACCCAACGTACGATCTTGAGTATATCCCACCTGAATTTAGAGGTAATCTCTAGATTTGATGTACTGAACAATAATGACTCAAGACCAGGTGAGTTGCGGGAGGACATCATGCATGAAGGAAGCAAAAGGTCATTAAAAAGACAGGAAAGAAGGACCAAAATGGATGTCAGAAGAGACTCTGAAAGTTGCCCTTGAATGCAGAGTAGCTAAAGTGAATGGAAGAAGTGTTGAAGTAAAAGAGCTGAACAGATTTCAAAGGGTGGCTCAAGAAGACAAAGTATTGTAATGAAATGTTCAAAGACCTGGAATTAGAAAATCAAAGGAGAAGAACACACATGACATTTTTCAAGCTGAAAGAACTGAAGAAAAAATTCAAGCCTTGAATTACAATACTGAAGGATTCAACGGGCAAAATATTGAACAATGCAGGAAGCATCAAAAGAAGATGGAAGGAATACACAGAGTCATTATACCAAAAAGAACTGGTCAATGTTCGACCATTTCAGGAGGCGGCATACCAATGGTATTGAAGGAAGAAGTCCAAGCTGCACTGAAGGCACTGGTGAAAACAAGGCTCCGGGAATCCACAGAATACCAATTGAGATGCAATGCTGGAAGTGCTCACTTGCCTATGCTAAGAATTTTGGAAGACAACTACCTGTCCAATCGACTGGAAGAGATCTGTATTTGTGCCCATTCCAAAGAAAGGGGATCCAACAGAATGCAGAAATTATCTAACCATATCATTAACGTCACACGCAAGTAAAATTTTGATGAAGGTAATTCAGAAGCAGTTGCAGCAGTACATCGAAAGGGAACTGCCAGAGATTCAGGCCAGATTCAAAGGAGAACGTGGAATGAGGGGTATCGTTGCTGATGTCAGATGGATCTTGGCTGAAAGTAGAGAATACCAGAAAGATATTTACCTGTGTTTTACTAACTATGAAAAGGCATTCCACTATGTGAATCATAACAAATTATGGGTAACACTGAGAAGAATGGGGATTCCAGAACGCCTAATTGTGCTTATACAGAACCTACATAGACCAAGTAGTCGTCGTCTGAACAGAACAAGAGAATACTGCATAGTTTAAAATCAGGAAAGGTGTGCATCAGGGTTGTATCCTTTCACCTTACTTATTCAATCTGTATGCTGAGCAAATGATCCAAGAAGCTGGACTATATGACGATGAACTCGGCATCACGATTGGAAGAAGGCTCATTAACAACACATGACATGTAGATGACACAATCTTGCTTGCTGAAAATGAAGAGAACTTGAAGCACTTACTGATGAAGACCAAATATGACAGCCTTCAGTATGGATTACACCTCAACCTACAGAAAACAAAAATCCTCACAAATGAACCAACAAGCAACATCACGATAAACAGAGAAAATATTGAAACTGTCAAGGATTTCAGTTTACTTGGATCCACAATCAATGCCCATGGAAATGGCAGTCAAGAAATCAAACGATGTATTGCCTTGGGCAAATCTGCTGCAAAAGACCTCTTTATTAAAGTATTAAAAAGCAAAGATGTCACATTGAGGACTAAAGCACACCTGACCCAAGCCATGGTTTTTTCAGTCGCCTCATATGCATGCAAAGAGATTTTAAATGTCAACTAATAATTAGCAAAGAGGATGCGTAATTGCTTTAAAATTATCTTGGCGATATGAATAGGGAAGACCAAAGAAGTGATGCATTTGAGTTATGGTGCTGGTGAAGAATAGAGAATATACCATGGACCACCAGAATAACAAACAAATCTGTCTTGGAAGTACAGCCAGAATGCTTCTTAGGAGTGAGGATGGTGAGATTTCATCTCATGTACTTTGAACATGTTCTGAGGAGGGATCAGTCCCTGGAGAAGGACGTCATGCTTGGTAAAGTAGAGGGCCAGTGAAAAAGGGGAAGACCCTCAACAAGATAGATTGACACAGTGGCTGCAACAATGGGCTTAAAGATAGCAGTGACTCTGAGAATGGTGCAGGACTGGGCATTGTTCTGTTCTGTTGCACATAGGGTTGGTATGAGTCGGAACCAACTCAGTGGCACTAACAACAACAATTTGACCTAAACATTACACAAGTTGGTACATTCCTTACTAGCAGTATCCCACACAAGTTTACCACAAATGTTTTAGCAATTGAACAGCTACCACTGGCCAGGAACTATCAATATGCTACCTACCATCAGTGATGTTGTCCTCATTGCCTCATGAGGAATGACAAACTCCACAACCCCATTCTTAAAAAGTGTGCTTCCTAGAACTGCTCATGGCATCAAATGTCTTAGGTCAGGTTCCCTAGGAGCAGAGCCTGATACAGGGATTCAGAGCCACATGACTTATCAAAGGAGTGCTCTTCAGGAAAGCCTTCGAAGTAAAGACAGAGGACACAGAAGGAAAGAGCCGAGCATGGATGTAGTCTCAGGTAAAGTCTAGCCATGGCCTGATCCACAAAGGGATGGTTCTAGAGCATAAACTGCATCACAGCCCCACCCCCTCTTGAAGCAAATGAGCCAGTCTTTTGTGCCCCATATTAATCAGACATTGGCTGTGGACTGGAGGTGGGTGACTCCTGGGTGAGGCAGCTCCCATCATTTGAGGGCAATTCTCCAGAATCTCCAGAGAAGGGGGAGAGCTGTAAATTCTCAGCAGCCAAAATTCAGAGCAGCTGGGTATGCCAGCTTGGTAAAGGGGATCTGGACAGGGCACCACAGTGTACAACGCATACATTCAACAAATATTTATTGGGCATTTATCGTAAGCCAGGCAAAGTCAGCAAAAGCATGGCTTCAGCAGTGCCCAAAAGTACTCTCTTCTCTCTAGCAAACAGACTTAAGATAACCCCGTTATACATATCATCTTCTTTCCCCATCGAACTCCTTACCAGACTGTTCCACAAGGTAGGGATAACTGGACAATGTATCCGCCTACTCCTAATTATTTAAATTCTAGCTGCAACTCAAACTTACAGCATTGTATATGCCATTATCCTATGGTGGTGGTCTATCACCAGGGCAGTTGGGAATCAGTATACATACCAATTGGACTAAGATGCTTAATTTAACAAAGTCCAATTCCTCTATGGACTTAGCTACCCTCCCTCTTGTAATATGATAATACCACTCTGGGGAATAGGAACCAGCCCACGGTTTTGCCTATCTTCTGTTTTTCCCTAAGGTACCCTTTCCTTTCTCCTTAAGATTTGACTGACCAGCACAGTTCCTGAATTTACATTTTCTGAATCTCTCTACTAGCGAACCATGTTGCTAGTGGAATCAAAACAAAAACAAGGTAGAGTGTGTTTCACAGAGGAGTCATAGATTGAATGAAGCAGCAAGAACGCATAACAATTAAGCCTCTGAACCCCAAATTTTGCCAAAATAGAAATACCTTCGGTCAATTTCTTCTTCTAAAAGGGTTTAATACTCAATATGGGAATGACGGGAGGATTCTAGTGGCTGGAATAATCATTTCTAGAAAAGGTTCATTGCTGAGGTACCAAAACAGATATCACACTGAAGAGTCCTTTCGTTCTTTCACCGTGCTCTTTCCTGAATAGATATGCTGCTGTCAAGCAAGGCAGAAATTACAAATGAAGCTTATCTCTATTGCATTCATGAGCCTTTTCCCAGTATCAGTTTTCTGGGTTTCAAATGAAGAATGAGTGCCATCTGAAGGCTCTCCTTCATCCGCCATATTCATAGGTTCTCTCGTGTAGATTTTCAAGTATGAAAATGCTAACCAAAACATTTCTCAATGATGAAAGCAAACATGTATCAACTTATTGTGGATTCTCTAGTGTTCCAAAAGGCTGAGTTCTAGCTGAAGGATTTCAACATGTCTGTAGGTTTGATGGTTAAGTTGGAGAAAATGCTTGAAGCTGGTTTTTTCATTCAATATACAAGTAAGATTTCTGTTCAGGAGGGCTTCTTTTAAATTGACGAGCTACTCTGTAATAGAAATACCTATACACTTATGGGATCTGTTCTCTCATGGCTTCTCAGATGTTTAAAGAGGCTACAACTCCAACTGAAACTCATTCCACATTCTTTACACTGAAAGGGTTTTTCTCCAGTATGGATTCTCTGGTGTTGACTAAGATGTGATTTTAGAGTGAAGTCTCTTCCACATTCATTACATTGATAGGATTTTGTGCTGGAATAGATTTTTTGACGCTGTTTTAGGTGGGAACACTGGCCAATATTTTCTCTACATATATCACATTCATAGGTTTTCTCTTCAGTATGAGTTCTATAATGCTGAATAAGGTCTGAACCATAACTAAAGGCTTTTCCACATATATCACACTTGTAAGGTTGCTCTTGTAACTCAATCTTCTTATCTTCAAACACTGTTAAGTTCCAACTATACGCTTCTTCACAAATGCCATTTTTTTCATTTTTCTGACCCACGTGGAGCACTTGATGCTCAATTAAGCTAACATACTGAAAAAAGATTTCTCCACATTCATGGCACTGATGGGATTTCTCTCTAGCATGGAGTCTCAGATGTCCGGCAAGGTGTGACCGCCTGCCAAAGCCTTTCCCACATTCGTTACACTTAAAGGGTCTCTCCCCACTGTGGACACTCTGATGCTGAACAAGATGGGATCTCACTCTAAAAGCTCTCCCACATAAATGACAGGTATAGGGTTTTTCACCAGTGTGTACTCGCTGATGCTGAGTTAGGTGCACACGTTGATTGTAGCTTTTCCCACATTCATCACACTTAAATGGTTTCTCCCCAGTGTGTATTCGCTGATGTTGTATAAGATGTGCACTCTGAATAAAGCTTTTTCCACATTCATTACATTTATATGGTCTCTCTCCTGTAGAGGACTTTTTATGGGCATATGTGACGTCATTGAAATTTATCCTCTTTGAAGCTGGTTGTCCTAGTATGACTTTCAGGGGAATTCCCTGATTTCTATCCAACTTGCCTTGGTGTTCACTGTCTTCTCCAAATTCTTGAACTTGAGAAACAGTTCTTTGGATTTTTCCTGACTGTTCCATGTCTGCTTCTGAAAATTCTGAAATTTTCTTCCTAATGTTCAATTTTGTATTCTTCCTTCTTTTGTCACTGCCTGAAAAAATAAAGAGGAAATACAAATGTTATCTGTTTTTTTACAGAAGAAAGGAAACTGTCAGGGAAAACAGAATGATCAGATGAGACTATTATGTAATAGGAGCATCAAAAGTGGATTTATGTATATATTTGATGCCAACAGGAATGGAAAAAAAACAAACATATTTGGGACTTGTCCAGCAAAAACAACAAGACAAAGAAGTGGCTAACTTAGAAGGGTGGTGAAAGTGATTGGGGTCAGATGACAATAGGGATAAGTAAAAACTTTCATTACAAAGAAAAGAGGGAAAGAAATTCTAAAATGAGAGAGGGGACAGGAAATGTGGAGAGGGCCATTATCTCAACAAGTTAGGCAGAGAGAATAAGGTAAAACAAGAATAAACATAGACAGTGAGAACTGACAAAAAGATGGAAGAATGGAAAGCAAAGGATCATGAAGGGCATAAAGAATTGGGAAAAATACCTGATTAGGAGCAAGGAAAAGAGGGAAATATGCCAGCAAAAATTACTGTCAAAGGGTAGGTGAATAGCAATCCCTGTCCTCTTCACTCTTAGCCAACTCTCTAGCTTCGGTTTCCTTCCCAGAGCACCATATACTTCTCCTTTGGGAACGCTCATCACCTTTATTATCTGCTTTTCCTCCTTTTCCCCAAGACCATCAGCTCCACAAGCGCATGACCTCTATCTGTTTTGTTCACTGCCATACCCCAAGCATCTAGCACTAGAGGCTCTCAATAAATATGGCTGGATGAGCAAATAAAGTATCCCTCCTTTGATCCAAAAAAATGAGGAGAAGAGGCAGCTATGTATTAACTGGGAAACTAGTCATAAGAACAACTGGGGAGAGGATATGAAATAGATACTATTTGAAAGCGAATGCTTTTCAAGACTACAGCGTTATTGGAAGGCTTTCCCCAATAAGGCAGTCACCAAGGGGAATGGGACAGAAGTGGCTGAAGAGATAGCTCAGCCCAACCCAGAACTTTAAGACACTATGAGCTTCATAAATTCCTGTTCCATGATCGAAGAGGTAGTAGTGGTTGTTAAGTTAAATGATATGTAGCTGACCTTGGGGACATCAAAAGCATAATTAAAAAAGAAACCCAAAACAAAACTTTGGCCAATCACAGTTGTCTGAAGAATACTAATAAGAGTCTTTAAGTTCGCAGTAAAGTTTACAGTGATCCTACACGTATATGTTTAATGCCACTGGAACAGGTAAGGAAAATATATAAGCAAACAAAACAGGAAAATTACTCAACCTTATTCATAAACAAATTAGTGAATATAAATACAACAAAGAGTAATCTTCTGCTTACTTCATTTGTTAAAAAAATTTTAATAATGCTGGCAAGAATTTGGTAAAAATGATAGTCTCCTATGTGGTGCAGTTCTTTTAAAAAGCAATTTGGTAATATGTACAGAATCATAAAGATATTTTTATCCCTTCCTCCCTTAATCCCACTTCCAGGAATCTACTATAAGGAAATGAAACTAAGTATAGAAAAACCCATAGGCACAGCACAGTTATCAAAACAAAACAGCAAATATGAAAAGTTCAACAACTGGGGAACAGGTGAGTAAACTACGATGCATCCACACAATGACAGGTTATACAGTCAAAAATAACAAAGAGGAGGGCTGAATAACACTGGAAAATTTGCGTGTCTAATATTTAATTGTACCCTAACAGCAGAACAAAGGAACCCTGATGGTGCAATGGTTTAAGTGCTCGGCTGCTAACTGAACCCACCAGCCGCTCTGCAGGGGAAGAGACCTGGTGATCTGCTCCTACAAAGATTTCGGCCTAGGAAACCCTATGGGGCCGTTCTACTGTCCTATAGGGTCCCTACGAGTCAGAATCAACTTGACAGGACACAACAATGAGTGTAACTATATAAAAATAGGCATGTGAAAAAAAGATAGAAGGAAATACACTAAATAATAGCTATATTAGATAGGGTGGTGGATTTATGATTTTCTCCTTCTTTCTTTCCCCAAATTTCCTAAGCTATTGTTATTTTATTATTTTAGAATAAAATAAATAAAATACCTAAATTAGGAAAAGACGAAAGAGGGAAAGAAGCATGTAAGAGAGTTAAAAAAAAAAGTCATTTACTATAATAGAAAGTCAACAGGTAATGTTTAAAGCTGACAATGTAAAAGACACAGCAGTAGTACTGAAAAATACAGACTAAAGAGAAGAAACAGGTTTAAGAGCTGAAAGCAGGTACCTCTGGGGAAAGGAAAGTTGTAGGGATGAGGGGAGATGGGACATGGAACTTTACCTATTAAATTGACAACCGATTAAATTATGAATAAAATAAACTGCTTTCTTTGCCCCTTTTTACTGCTCCCAGTATTGCAACCCATCTGTCCTAATGTACTGAACTAATAAGATAATTTTTGCTTCTCTTTATCCCCAAATACAAACGCCTCACGCATACATCTTTGGGATTTCTCTCTGAAGTGGCGTTTCAGATGTTCAATCAGGTGGGAATGCCGACCGAAGTTTTTTCCACATTCATGACATCCATAGGGTCTTTCTCCACTGTGCACGCTATGATGCTGAACAAGATGTGAGCTCACCCGGAAAGCTTTTCCACACACCTGACATTTATAGGGTTTCTCACCAGTGTGGACTCTCTGGTGCTGAGTGAGGTGCACACGCTGATTATAGCTCTTCCCACATTCACCACATTTAAACGGTTTTTCTCCCGTGTGGATTCGCCGATGTTGAATAAAGTTTGAGGCTTGAAGGAAAAATTTACCACAATCATTACATTTGTGACCTCTCTCACCATTTGTGTTTTGCTTACGGTTAATGCCTGGGATATCACCAAGATCTCTTTTCTGAGAAGGGTTCTGCCTTGATTTCCCCACAGTGGGGTTCACCTGCCACCTTTCTACCATGCCCTTAAGGTCACTAACTTCTGCAAACTCTGGGCTCTGGGGGACATTCCTTTCAGTGCTTCCTGATGTCATCCAGTGCGATTCGGCTTCATCAGAAATCTGCTCTACTATGAGTTCCATGTTGTCATTACGGGACTCATAATCTGAAATAAGAGAAGGAAAATGGAAACATTAGCAAGCCCCTGAATTGGAAGAAGGAAAATGATTGAAGGATACACGGTAATTCAATTAAGTGAAACCGACCACGTGCTGGGAACGCATGACTTTGTAAAGTCATTTACGAAAGGACTTTACACCACAGGGATATGGCAAAGAATGTTCAAGCAGGAAACTGAGACAGCTTAGGGAAGGAAGACCTGGCAAAAAATGGTTCAAAGGGATAAGGCTGGAGAGCAGTCACTCTCTTTAATGAGGGTGATATCCTCTTGGTGTGGTCCTTACATACGGTACCTGTTTGTGAATACCTGTGCAGTGTTAAATATTCTTAATAAAATGTGATATTGGGTTATGCAGCTAACCCAGTCTTCACCTTCCTCTTCCTGTTTATTCATAGCCTGGAGAAGAAAGATGATCTTTCCAGCTTTTTCAATCCCCAAAGGATCTCAATGTGGTATGAATTAGTCTAAAGAGAAAAAGACATTCTTCCTATACCCAGAGAAGAACCTATTTCTGTCAAGAGCTGGATTAACACTTAATAGTCATTGATGAATATAGGTGGTTAAGTGACTGCAATCAGTTCCCTGGGCAATTCTATCAGCAATATACATTTTACCCATAACCCTGCAGTTTCATATGGTTCGCAGAGACAAATTTTCAGTAGTTAACAAAAAACAGGGAGTATTATTTTTAAAATGCTAGATAGAGTTCACAGCCTATTGAAAATTTCCTAATAATGAAAGAATTTTCAAATATTACACAATAATAGGAATAAGAGTTAACACTTGCTAAGTTCTTACCCTAAGGAGCCCTGGTGATACAATGGTTAGGGCTCTGTTTGAACCCACCGGCAGTTTGAACCCACTGTCCTCTCTGTGGGAATAAAGACCTAGCGTTCTGCTCCTATAAAGACTGCAACCTAGAAAACCCTATGCAGCAGTTCTACTCTGACCTGCAGGAATACTATGAGTCAGAATCAACTCAACAACACACACATGCTTACTATGGGGCCAGGCACAATGCTAAGTGCTTTACAATTTTGACACTTAATCCTTATAATGACCTTTTGAGGTAGGTACTACCATATTTTTATGCAAATAACATGTGCAGCTTCTATGTTTGTTTGCCAACTGTGCCCTCCTCCCAAAAAGTATTTTCGTAACTGCTGCTATGCCAGTTTTTTTTTTAACATGTTGCTGGAAAAAAAATTAACATAGCGAGATTACGAAAATGGCTCGTCAGGGAGGATCCAGTTGGCAAACAAGCGTAGAAGGGGCATGTTACTTGAGCAAAAATATGGTATCACCACCTTTTTCTAAAATTGTTGTTGAAAGTACACACAGCAAAACAAACAAAAAAACCCCAAGCCCGATGCCATCAAGTCGATTCCAACTCATAGCAACCCTATAGGACAAAGAACTGCCCCATAGGGTTTCCAAGGAGTACCTATGAATTTGAACCGCTGAACTTTTGGTTAGCAGACGTAGCTCTTAACCGCTACACCACCAGGGTTTCCTACACAGCAAAACATACACCAATTCAACAATTCAATGACATTGATTACATTCTTCAAGTTGTGCAATCATTCTCACCCTCCTTTTCCAAATTATTCCTCCCCCATTAACAAAAACTCACTGCTCCCTAAGCTTCCTATCTAATCTTTTGAGTTGCTGTTGTCAGTTTGATCCCCTATAGATAGTTCTCTAAAATAGCACAATGCTCAAAGCAGACATTCTTTACTAATTAAGCTAAACCATTGTTCGATTTAAAGAAGACTTCATCTATTTGGTTTAAGCTTTAAAGATTATCTCAGGGCAGCAGTTTCAAGGGTTCGTCTAGCCTCAGTGGCTCCAGAAATTCTAGATTCCATCAGAATCTGAAATTCTGTTCACTTTCCCCTTTTCAGTCAGGATTCTTCTATAGAATCTTCGATCAAGATGTTCAGTAAGGGTAGCCAGGCACCATCCAGTTCTTCTGGTCTCACGGCAAAGAAGGCAGTTGTTCATGGAGGCAACTAGCCACACATTCCATTTCCTCCCCTTATCACTGACTCTTTCTTCCTCTTCTGCTCCAGGCGAATAGAGAACAATTGTTGTACCTTAGATACTATCCCTTTTTGACACAGTCAGAAGTTATAATTCTTATATCATAAAGACAACTTAAATTTTAATTAACCTTGTAACTATTTTTACTGAATTCTTCTCTTCCTAAAAATAATTTTTAGCAGAAACAAACATATAAACAAAATAACTCTATCAAAAAACCAGGCTTTTTACATGCTTTTTCTCGTCTATCTAACTAGGCAGGTAATCACATTTATCACATATTTTTCTTTTATTCACACCTACTTATGCTCACATGTATTATTCTTATTGGAATTCTCTCCCATTAGACAAGCAGATGGCTCTTTTTCTAGGTGTGAGTTTGAAACAAATCAGATTAATCCAATGCACTTCTTTGGGGTTAATAATTGCCATTCCAGAGAAGGCAATTACAGTTATACTGCCTTTACAGATTTGCTTCTTTCTTCTTTCCTGCTTCTTCACGGTGTATGCGACAAGTTTTATGCTCGTTTCCCTGTCTGTCCTCCTTACCCACTGCTATGCCTGGGCTGCAGAGTAATGCAGTGGTGGATACAAAAACATCCAATCAGGCAGATTTGGTGCTTTACAAATTCGTGATCTTCAGCTTCACTGGTGCCCTGTCTGGCAATTCAACGTTTCTAATGTTGGTTCTTTTCCCCATTCATTTTTCTCAGCAACTATATCAAAATCTCCCCGTCATGATCTCCAAGGTATATCACTGCATTAAAAAGGCATAGAATAATATATATGGTATGCTATAATGTCTGCAAGCATGTGTATATACACAGAATATACCTAGAAATACAATCAAGAAACTGCTAACAATCATTGCTTTTGTGAAGGAAAACTAGGGGACTGAAGATCAGGGGTAGGTGACTTTACTTTTCACTTTATACATATTTGTACTATTTGAATATTTTTTTTTTACCATGTGCATGTATAAACTTTTAAAAAACTAAAGTTCTCCAATGCACTAAACCTCTACTTCACCACCTACTCCATCACCAACTTACTTTCAGCAGGTGATTTTGTCTCCTATTTGAGGGAAAGTCAAAGCCATCCAGTCAAAAACTCCTAGAACGTCCCATAACCGCCTATAAACGTAACACCAGCCTTATTCCTTTCTCTTGTCTCTCAATGGAAGAGATGTCTCTCCTTCTATCTAAGGTCAATCCTCCCTCATGTTCCTTGGATTCCATCATGCCCTACCTGTTTTCCAGGGACCTCTGTACATCAATTATCCACTCTTCCCTAACCTGGTATTTCAAACTCACTGTATTATTTTCCATTAGTATTTAAATATACTTAAGGTTTTTCCATTAAAACAAAAGGACATATGAAAATAATCAGCCATCTAACCCATGTACTCTTTTAGTGATCAGCCCTCCTGTCTTCTTCACAGTTTATCATAGCATTTGTAAGTTTATAATGGCTTTCTCAAATTCCTCCTCTATGCAGTTTTCAAAGAAACTGTTCCCCAATGCCCGAATTACTCCATGGAAACTGCTATTGCTAGAAATCATTCAACTTTTTCAAATCTCATTTCTAAGTCCGATGGTTACTTTTTAATCCTGACTTCTATGATGCTGTTAGGAATCTAGGGCATGAAAATAATCTAATATGGCCTTCCCAGAGAAATTAGGGAGGCAGCAGCCACTGACCATGTTCTTAATGTAGAAGAGTACACTGAAGTGGTAAAGATTCTGTAATGACATGGAAAGCAAGAATTTAAAACTCTTTGAAGAATGGTATAGAAAAGAACTGTGCCAAGAGCCTACAACTCTGAAACCCATGATTGAAAATGATAAAGCAATATAAACGGCCCTCTGTATCCACAGGTTCTGCATCCATGGACTCAACCAATTGTGGATCAAAAATATTTGGGGGAAAAAAAAGTGATGTGTAGGCATACCCTGCTGTAGCCTCCCGCCATTTCACAGATCCTTAGTCTCTCTCCAGCACTCACTGAGCATTGTTCGCCTCACGTCTGGCATGTACTATGTAGTTACGTCTACGATGGTTGCATCTGTACTGAACATGTACAGACTTTCTTTTCTTGTCATCAGTTCCTAAACAATACAGTATAACAACTATTTATAGTATTAGGTATTGTAAGTAATCTAGAGATGATATAAGGTACACTGGAAAATGTGCGTAGGTTATATGCAAATACTATGCCATTTTATATACAGGGGACTTGAGCATCTGGGGATTTTGGGTATCTGCAGGGGTTCTGGAATCAATCCTCTGCAGATACCAAGGAACAACTGTACTGACAGACTCAAATTAGACAAGATAGCTATCTGAAATTAATTTAAAAAGAAGAAATATCTGCATTAAATGACAATATTTACACTATATAAATAATTCCTTGAGATAAAAGATCACCATTAAGATCCCAATGGGTAAGTGAGCAAAAGGCATGCGCAGATAAATCAAAGAAAAGGAAATACAAATAAATATTAATAATAATTAATGAAATGAAAAATTTTAAAGAGCAAGAGTTACCTTTACATCTTTTAAATAAAGGCCTGTGAGTGAACTAATACACTTAGATGATGTAAACTGCCATAATGCTTTTCGAAGAATATTTGGCATTATGTGTGTATTTCATCTACTGTCTACTGGTGTGCTTGATATATAGTGATTCTTCTAAAAGAATTAATTCAACAGAAACTAAAAGCCATAAGCTCCAAAATGTTTGCAACAGTGCCGAGATTTTTATAATTGTTGCAGGCAGCACAATCGAAGGTTAGCTTCCGGGATCATAACTTGGTTGGAAACAGGCTCAAAACTTCAGCTGGGAGGCAGAATTCAAGAAGCAATGTGACATGTGAAATGTAGATGCCAAGGTGAACATCTGAACATAGGTACCGGTGACCTGAGCGCTGTGATAGATAGTGATGTTTTCTAATAAACTCCCACGTGATGCCATTGTGACACTGTAACAACTATTATAATAAACAGTTATTCTGTAAAGTCTTGGCTGTTTTCATAAATCAGAATTACTCAGCAAACATTACCCAATTTATCAAGAGTACGATAACCACTAAAACTCTGTTAAAAACCAAACCAAAAAAATGAAACCTATTAGTTTTCAGCTCTCTTAAGTAGTAAAAAGATAGCATTTGCTGAATTGCAAATAGTACCCCTCAGGTACTATCAGTCTTTAACCATATACATCTTTATTAAGATGGAAATAATCAGAATAAGCTGAATAACTAAAAAAAAAAAGTCTGATTTATTCTTCCATAGGAAAAAATATGTCACAGCAATGAATACATACACACTTTCATATCATGTGCTAAAAACAGTCTTTACAGGATAACAAAATTAAGATGTCCTACCCCATGCAGACAAAATAATTCTTACCAATGGAAGTAATACTCCCACAGTTTTCCTTCCTGTCACCCCTATAAAGGTTCTTCTGGGACTGATCCAAATGTCCCCATTCCTCCAGGATGAAGGAAAAAGCCATATCAATCACATCTTCAATTTTCACCAACTTCTGAAACATGAGATCTCCACTAAATTCCCATTCCCTATTTTCCAATGTGCGGTGAGAGGAAGAACTGGGAGCTTTAAGGAAAAAAACGGGGAGAAACTATGCCTCGAAGAGGGTATGGAAGTATTGGGTAGAAAGGCAAAAGATAAAAAAGGAATTAAGTACCAATGCAAGATGGGCCCGGTCTCTAGTTAAAGAAACTGAGAACTCCTGATAAAGATTCACGATTAAGGCTGGTTATTGTTAGAGGAGAGTTATGGGTCCTCAATGAAGGCAAAGGGACACCAGCTCACCTGGGACCCAGCTGAGAGAAGTGAAGCTGTCAGCTCCTGGTCTCTAAGGCTGTCCTTCAAGGAAAGGGAAGAAACTTGGAGAATAGGAAGGGCTGAAGGAGGAGAAAAAGACGTTTAAGTAAGAACATCTCAGCCCAATTCTTATTGCCAGCATGCTCCTCATTTGCTTAAGAATCTATAGTGGTCTGCTAATGGATCAAGGCGAAATTCTTCGGCTTGACTCTGAATGCTGTCTACATTCTGGGCCCTCCCGTATCTGCCTATTATTGCTGCCCCTCTCCCCCTCAAGAAAGACTCCCTGATTTGGTCAGGCTAAACCCTCCTGCTAAGCCTTAAAAAAAAAAGCCTTAGATGGTGCTATTCCCCTACACAGGATCCACTCTGTTCTGCCAAGATAAAATCTATTCTTTTCAAAGAACAACCAAGTGTCACCTTTTCTACGAAGCCGAAGCATTCCCGACAGCCCAGCGTCTCCAGCTTGAATGTGCAAGCAAATCACCAGGGATCTTGTTACACGACAAAGTCGGATTTGGGGGTCCGGGCTGGGGCCTGATATTTTGCATTTCTGAGTCAGATGGCAGTGGTTTTTTTTTTTTTAATACGCTCCCAGGTGATACCCACCCTGCTGTTCCTTGAGCCATACTTTGATTGTTGCTGTTGTCGGCTGCCTCTGATTAGGATTCCTACTTATGGAAACCCTATGGGGCAGTTCTAAGTTCTACTCTGTCCTACAGGGTCGCTATGAGTCAGAATCGACTGGACAGCAACGGGGCGGGGACGGGACGCATGGAGAAGCCACGCCCAACAGACAGTTCTGATCCATAGGGTTTTCACTGGCTGATTTTCAGAAGCAGATCACCAGACCTTTCCTGCTAGTTTGTCTTAGTCTGGAAGCTCCGCTGAAACCTGTTCAGCCTCATAGTAACATACAAGCTTCCACGGACAGACAAGGAGTGGCTTTGCTTGAGGTGTACTGACCGGGAATCAAACCCAGGTCTCCTGCATGGAAGGCGAGAATTCCACCAGTGAACCACCACTGCTCTCTACACTTTGATTAGCAAAGCCTTAGTCCACATTCTCTCCCTTCAAGAATTACTATGGTTGGTTTACAGTCAATCAAGAAATATTTGTCTACTCTGTGTTACAGGGGAAACCCTGTAGTACGGCTGTTAACCAAAAGGTCGGCAGTTTGAATCCACCAGGCGCTCCTTGGAAACTCTATGGGGCAGTTCTACTCTGTCCTACAGGGTCGCTATGAGTTGGGATTGACTCGACGACAACAGGTTTTTGGTTTGGTGTGTTACAAGAAGAGGCAATTCTGTCTAACGAGGAGGGCAAGACGGTACACCTTACTTACGACATATTGTAAAGAGTACTATAATTGAAGATCACTCAAGTTTCGACAGGAACACCTACATAGTAGAGAGGGGTGGGGGGGAAGAGGGTGTTCAGGAAAGTCTTTCTAGAGACAGTGGCTCCAGGAAGTAGAGATGAGAGGGAAGGAAGATGAGGGTGCTATCCAGACAGAGAGAACAGCATGTCCCTGGAGGTTCTGATACCTGGATGCTGATGACCACCTGACCCTCTGACGTCACCTCTGCTTGTCCTTTGTTTAAGATTCATGGTTCATTCAGATATCATTGCCTAATGTGTACCTTGAATTGGAGAGACCTACATGATCTTAACCTTTAACCCCATGATTTTAGAACTTCCTCAGTCTTGAAGATACATGTGCGTATGTAGCTTGCTTCTTTCTGATGACTAAAGAAATAATGAGCAACAACACAGAAAGGACATACTGGTTAAAGAAATGAAAGCCAAAAATAGAGAAGGGATCTGAAACCAGGATGGCTAAAGATTCAAAATAGAAGCTAAAGAAAGAAATGAATACAGTCTATATCTGAGCGAACAGTAGTTATGTTGGGTAAAGAAACTGGCTAGGGTCTAGCTAACAGAGCAGAGCAGATACAAAGCACTTAACAAACAGAAGAAAAGAAAGCCTGATCTGATGAGACTCTAAAAGCAGAGGGAAGATGCAAGTGATGTGAGTATGGGATCCTGTGCTTGAAGAGACTGGTGGTAAAGCAAACGCATGATAACTTAGAATGAGCTTAAACTCGTTGGGTTAAAATCCCAGCTCTGCTACTTAATACTTAGTGACTATGGACAAAGTACTTAACCTCTCCAGGCCAAGCTTCTTCATTTCTAACATTAAGATAATAAAAATACCTATTTCATTGGGTTATTGTAAGAATTTACCTTGGTATATCAACAAATTCTAATGAATACAATTTTAGTTTTTAAGCTTCTTTTTTTTTAGCAGTTTTTACTCCTTTTAAGAAGTGATATTATGTGACTTACTCTTTTAGAGGTCTTCTGAACAACAAAAAGAAAATTAATTTTATTGTTTTTAAAAAATAGAGTAAAACTTATTCTTTTCGTTTCTATATGGGGTCCACCGGACCCTTTTATAAATCTAAGGTATATTTTGGAATCTGAGTGATCTTATTTTTCCTATATCTTGAAAAATGCTTTTCTATTTTATCATCCTAGGAATTATTTCATATTAATTAATCCCTCCCAACTATGCCAAAACAACCAAAATAAAAAGACAACAGAAGAATAATGGAAATATTAGGGATCATGTAATAGTGAAATAAATCATCATCATTCACTATTCTTACTGCTTGCCCAAAGCACTGCACGTGTTTTTCAAAGCATTGCATTATCCTTCAAGAAGGTGTAAGACAGCTGACATCTGCTTTTAGCTTCCATTAAATACAGTTGACAGTTCCGAGGTTTTCATTTTCTGCCATAGTGCCATACTGGCAAGGAGAGGAGAAGGAAATTTGCAGAGAAGACATTTCACTATTATTAGATGAATCTGATGATGAATGCAGAGAGACAGAGAAGAGCACCCTAATGATAATGACGAACCTGAAAGTATAAATAAATCTTAGAATATGGGTCTTCATATGGTAATACCCCAGGTGAATGTTCTCAAACTCAAGAATCAGTGATGGCTGATATGTTTCTAATTTCCAGAAGGCAATATGGCATTCTCATCCAGGGAGTTATTCAACAGGAAAGACTTCATCATGCGACATTTTGTGTCAAGATCCTGGACCATCCCATTTTGCTACAAGGGTATGTGACATTATTCTTTCAAGTTTCATGATGTTTATGCACCAAAATGTACTTGATACAAAAAGGTTTAATGCCTTTTAAAATATTTTAAAAAGTTGTTTCTCACTATCCTTTGATCCTTCTGTAAATTATAAAAAAAAAAAATTAAAAATTTAAGAAAATAAAGAGCATCCACTGGACCCGGATGGTAAATGGTGAGGGCTATTTTTCCAAGTACACTGAGGATTTAATGAGTTTATATAGGAAAAGCACTAGAACAGTTGCTGACCCACAGAGAGTGCTATATAAGTAGCAGTCACTGCTGCTGCTGCTGTTGTTGCTGTTATTACTACAGTGAAAGCAAAGCTGGAAAAGGTTAGGGCAGAGGGCATGCCAAGAGAAAGACATGACCACCAACCAGAGTCTAGAAGAAAGTCTGGGGCCAAACAGAGGAAACACAGGTTCAAAATCTTCTACTGGGAAACCCAAATGCTTTAAATACCGAATGGTTTCTGTGTGGTTCTTGGTTGTTTTTTGTTTTCACTACGTTTGGCACTGAACTAATTTCACAGCAAAACCTGACCTGAATGGACGTGAAGCTATTTAAACTCTTCAGTTAATCCATTTACTGTAAATGTACATATATTTCACTACAGGAATGTTATGTTTGATTATGGGGGGGGTAACTCTAATCACACTACCTTATTACATCTAAAAAATTCTGAGTTCTAAATCTATTGAACACCAAAGGTTTCTGCTTAGGGATTTTGGACCTGTGGATATATATCATAATAAATATGATACTTGCCCTTCTTTGTTGATGTGATCTAGTACAGGTTAGTAACATTTTAAAATAGAGAAGAAGAAACAAAATAAATGCTGTAAATCTCATTTTGAAGCACTATTTCAAATAAGATTTCACAGTGAACAACTGGCCAGCCAGAAGTGAAAGCAATTAGGAACTGGAAGGCTTTTTTTTTTTTTTTTACATAAATATTAAGAAAACAAAATTTGTAAGGTACAGTTTAATGAATGTTGCAAAACAATTGTTGTACTTTGTAAAGACTTTTGTAGGTATTTTAACAAAGCTGTGGTACAGTTCCTAGCTGTCGTATAAACCAGTAATTCAACTCCAGATCCCTAGCCCTTCTCAACCTCCACACCCTGCTAGTTGCAGAGAGGCTGCCCCAGCCTACAGTCTCTCTTCTACAGACACCTCCTACCCACAAGGGCAGGTCTCCTACTCTCTACCTGTATCTGTTCTACCGCGTAACTGATGCTCACCATTTTCCTCCAGAACATGGGGCTGCTGTGGTTCTTGTCTGGGCTGGGCGTCCGTGGACAGGAGCTGCTCACTGGAGGGTTCCTGCACAGCTCCAGGTGGCTCCATCTTCTGAGGAAGCACTTCAGGGCATGCAACAATCTAACAACCACAACCACAACAAATCACCACAGGTTACAGGGAAGGCTATGAAGGAATCTAGCCAACTTCATGCTATTCTTTCATTCATTCCTTTGTCAAATACTTAATGTGTGTCTATGCTGAGCCTGGCACTGATTATACAGTGGTTTATAAACACGGCTTAGGTCTAGTTGGAGAAGACTTTCATTTGATACATCAACACGTAAGTAAACATATAATTATAAACTGTGTTACGTGTTAGAAAGAAGAACATCGTGCCACGGGACTGAACAGCAAATAAGCCTACTACAGATTAAAAAAAAAAAAAAAAAATCAAACCTACTGCTGCCGTGTCGATTCTGATTCATAGCAACCCTTTAAGACAGAGCAGAACTGACCCACAGGGTTTCCAAGGTGCGGCTGGTGGATTTGAACTGCTGACCTTTTGGTTAGCAGCCCAGCTCTTAACCACTAGGCCACCAGGGCTCCATTATAGATTACATGATTGAAAAAAAAATGAACCCACTGCTGTTGAGTCGACTCCAACTCATAGTGACTCTATGTCAGCTTAGAAGCCTGCGGTTCTTCTAGAATATTAAAGTATCCCTTACCCAGAGGGTAAGAATAATGAGACTAGTACCTTACACCGCAATGCAATGGTTCCAAAGAATAAGGGAAATTCTCTAGCTAGCTTTGAACTCTTGTAGTCCCACAATCCCATGATTTTTGTTCCTTTTGTATTAAAAAAAAAAAAAAATTAGAGTTTAGGAGAGCGTGAGCCCCGCAGAAAGAGGAAGGTAGGGGGTCAGGTTATAATGAACATAAGAGATACCTTAAAAAAGACTTTCAGCAGTTTTTCTCCTTTTTAAGTTTCTTTTAAGATTTTAAACTTCAGGATCAATTTTATTAAAAAAAAATTAAAACGGTGCATGTAAACATGAAACGTTTGTAGAGTAATTCAACTAGTTTTAGTCCCTCCATTAACCCCACTTTTGCTTGTCTCTATAGAACCACAAAGTTGATTATGTTTACAGTTAGAATCTACTTATTTAGGTTATGATAGAAATTTTTCTTAGTAAACTGATGAAGTACCTAAATGGAAATGGAGTCAAGGAAAAGAAAGATCTTGTGCATAAAAAAACTCAGGGATCTTCAAGCCACTGACTAAATTACAGCTGGGTAAACCGTCTGGATTAAACCAAACCCATTTTGAATTTTAAAAGATGAAACAGGATAAGGCTATCCCAAGGTTTCTAAAAGTCCTGTCATGGGATTTGGTATAAACCTGTAGGAAGTGTATGAAAAAGGAAAAAAAAGGGACTCAAGAGCAAAACCCAGAGATCTTTCCACTGGCCAGACACTCAATGTGGACTGGGTTTCTTTCCTTCTGGTTTTGGTAGATCAGGTGTTGTATATGTATGTGGTCAATACTATGGGCTGATTTACTTATTACTAACTAGCTGCCTCGAAGTATACCAGTCATCTTTTCACCTTGAAGACCAAAGTCGAGTGTTAATGAAAGTGAAACAGGGCACTAGAGGAGCCTGGTGCCCTCAAGACCTCCCTGAGGAGCTGCACCAGCTATGGCCTAACTACCTCAAACCTTCAGATAATTCACTAGCATGGCTGAGTAAAAAATTCAGATAGAGAAAACAGTCCCCAAATATTAAAAACAAAACAGTACAATGGAAGGAAAGATCCTATTTATAACAGCAACAATAACTGAAAGTGCTCAGAAATAAATGTAAGAAAATAAGTGAGATCTATATCAATAAAACTTTAAAATGCTTCAGAGAGACACATAACAAAAGATTTGAACAAATGGAAAGCCCATAATAAAAACAGACAAGAAGACACAACAATATAAAGATACCAAAACCAAAACCAAACCCACTGCTGTCAAGTCGATTCCGACTCACAGCGACCCTATAGGACAGAGTAGAACTGCTCCATAGAGTTTCCAAGGAGCGCCTGGCGGATTTGAACTGCCAACCTCTTGGTTAGCAGCCGTAGCACTTTACCACTACACCACTAGGGTTTCCATACAGATACCCACCCAGCCCAGTGCTGTCGAGTCGATTTCGACTCATAGCGACCCTACGGGACAGAGTACCAGTCCTCCCTAAATTACTATATGATTTAATGCAATCCCAACAAAAATACCAACAGGGTTTTTGGGGTGGGGGAAACTAAGTAATTCTAAAGTTCATAAAGATAAAATACTGAAAAAAAGAAATCAGAGGGGAGAAGACTAGTCTACTAGATACCCAAACATTTTACAGAGTTCAAATAATTAAAACATAAATACATGAACAGACAGTAAAATAAATAAAATAGAATAGAAAGTTCAGAAATAGTTCCAACTACATGCAGAAATTTGGTAGGTGACATCTTAATCAGGAAAAAAAGAACATACTATAAAAGCTTTGTGGGCAACTACATAGACATCTGAAAAAAAATTAAGTTATAATCATCCCAAACACCACACACCAAAATAAATTCCAAATGGATCAGTCATTTAAAAGTGTAAAAAAAAAAAGAAATGATTAGAAAGTTTTTTCATAACATTGTAATAGAGACACCTTTCTAAGTATGCCACAACCCAGAAGCCATAAGTTTATGGTTTAAACTGACTACTTTTTTTCTTTTTAAAAAAAACTCAAAAAATAATAATCTCCATAAGAAAAAACAGGCAACCAACTAGAAAAATAAAATATGTATGTGGTCATACCTAAAACTAGAAAAATAACATTTGCAACATATATGACAGACATAGGGCTTATCTTTTCTAGTAAGTAAAAAACATAAACAGATTATTTACAAAGAGGGTATACAAATAGCTCTTAAAAAGTATACTGCGATCAAACTCACTCATAAGAGAAACGCAAATTAAAGTTGTACAGAAATGGAATATTTCATCTTTCACATTTGCAATAATCAAAAAGTTTGATAACATGTTATCAGCCTGGGTCAAAAAATTCCTCTCCAACAGTGCTGGTAGGAGTATAAATGGGTATAACCTCTCTGGAGGGCAATCTGTTGATGGCTATCAAAATTACAAATACGGCTTCTGAGCTAACAACTGAACTTCTAAAAATTCATTCTACAATTAATTACATATGTAAAGAACATTCACTATAGCAAAGTTTCTTATAGTAAAAATTTAGAAAAAATCTAAAGGAAAACCTAAGTAGGTGTTCAACAGGCATTTAATTATGACACACCTCTACGATGGAATATAACACCCTTTCAAAAAGTGAGGCAGCTGTATTTGTACTGACATGGAACAAACCAAGATATAAGAATAAAGCAAGAGGCAGAAGAGTACAGCAGCTTAAAAACATGTTTTGTTTTTTTTTTTTTAAAGCATGTCACATACATACATATACAGAATATAGTATATCTCTGTAAGGATATACAATATACAAGTATCCGTGTACTAGTGGTTGCCTCTGGTGAGGTTAACTAGGCAGCTGGGGCATTGGAGGTGGGAGGGAAACTTACTTTTCATTACACCCTTATGAACTTTTTGAATTTTGTACCATGCATTCAAAACTGAATGCAGTAATTTTAAACACAAATAAATAAAATTGCAGATTGTCTTCTCCAGGTTAACACACTGGATATCCCTTCTCTTTGCTGGAATGGCAGGAACTCTCCACAGTGTACCTAATCCCAGGAGAACAAAGGAATATGAATGAAGCACCAGAGGGCTAAAGACCTCATCCCTGCTCATCTGCTTGTTAACTCTGTCCTCTTGCCTCACTTACATCCTCTTCCACTCACCTGCTGCCTGCGTTCCTCAAGTTCTCTCTGTATATTTTCTACCACAGCCACAGCCTCTTCCCCGCTTTCGGGGTGCTGGTCTCTCACCCAGGTCTGGAACTCTTCAGGCAAGATGGTCAGGAACTGTTCCAGCACCAGCAGCTCCAGGATCTGCTCTTTGGTGTGCAGCTCTGGTCTCAGCCACTCACAGCAGAGCACCCGGAGTTGGCTGAGTGCCTCCCGGGGCCCTGATGCCTCATGGTATTGGAAGTGTTTGAAGCGCTGGTAAAAAGTCTCAAATGTTGGTGGATTGTACTCCTGCATCCAGGTGCAGTCTTCTTCTTCCACCTTCACTATTAGAAGGTCTTCCTGCTCCTGTGAAGTCTGAGCTGGAGGGTCTAAGTCTATAACTTCCCGGGATTCTGTCATTATCATTCCCACTCAGAACAATCAAATTCTTTTTGAGCTGTTTAAGATCTTCTAAAGGGCACCTTCAGTAGTGTGCAACCTACTGATGACACATTGAAAATCATTATTAGCAATGCGAGATGACAAAGTGGTCATCTGCACCGAACGGAGTAATTTTAAAATATGGACTACAAGGCAGCCATCAATCCACCCACAAAATGATTACTAATAGAGCCTATTTCCAACATTTACAAAATTTTGAAGCAGAGCTATAAAAATCTGACATTGGAGCCAACCTAAAGCACATTTTTAAGAGGTGAAGAAAGGTTAAATTTCAAATAAATAATGTAAGGTTTACTAACTAGTCCAGACGCAGCTGCTCCTTCTCTCTATTGTAAGGCAAACTTAAGTCAGAATAGGGATCAGAAACATTACAAAGCTCAAAATTGGCCCTGTCCTTCAAGCCACAAGAGCCTGACAGACCAAGGGGAGTCTTCATTGGTCCCCAAGAGAAGCAGGGATATAGGTACCGATTTGGACCTGGATTCCTCGGAACCCGCGTCCAGACACAAACCCCCTTCCCCTCAGCCCGGTCCTGGGGAACTCTCCTGGAAGATCAGCTCCACGTAGCCGAGGCTGAGAAGATGGATCTTTACAAACAGTAAACCTAAGCTGACACTTGCCAACACTTCCTCGCCGGAAGTAAGCAAGCCCAATCCTTCCCAGGCCAACTGGTTGAGCCACAAATCCCACCCCCGAAAACACTTCCGAGTCCTCTCTAGGAATCCCGGAGGTCTCGGTCTCGCAGCGGGAGGGAGGCACCCGCCCGGCTCCGCCCCGGAGGGGGTGAGCCCTCATCAGCCGGGCCGTGTGGCGAGAGGCCAGGATCCCCGGCTTACCGCCCGTAACGGTGCGTTCTCCGGTCCACTGAAGCCACAGGTTCTGCGTCACTAAAGCGGAAAGTCGAATTGGGAAAGAAAACAACGACATTTAAACAGCCTGAGTTCCTCCCCTTGCCTTGGAGTGGAGGCGGGGGCGTGGCCTCAAGTGTACGGAATGGGTTGCTGAGGCAACAGTTGCTAGTGTCTGATTGGCCCCGGAATTTGCGTCTTTTACCCCCCCGGCTACGCAAGGCTCTGCGCCCAAATTTAGTAATACGCTATTCGAAGTGGGGCCACACCTTTCTGCGAGCCGGCAATGCTTACTGTCTTTAATTTTGGACTCTTTGGTTTTTCAGCCCATCCCTCGCCAATCACGGTGCTCCCTCTCCAGAAACTCCCACCTCTTTACCACTTACCTGACCACTTGCCGCAGTCTGTTCACAGGCCGAAACTGTATCAGAACCGCCAGTCGCAGGAGTCAGAGACCCCGAGGACTACACCTCCCAGAAAGCCTCCCGCGGTCCGAGACTGCTGGCCAATCCAGCCGCGTGTTTTTTATCCGCGTCGGTCCCGCGGGCCTATCAGAATTCGGTAAGGCAAGGAGGCGTGGCCTCGGCACTTGGGCCTGAAGGGTCGGCGTGGTGTGGAGCAGGTTACCCTCTGGCTGGGGAGAGTCTGGGCATAAGCCCCGCACTCATGCGGAGACAGTGGAATCATTTTTGCCAGGCTCCTTTAGCCAAGAGGTTTCCCATCCTTCATAATTTCTCATCTTCATATGGTGCTTTACGTTTTTCCAAGTCCTTGCCTATTTACAAAGCTGTTCGACAAGCAGGACAAAAGTTACTATCGCCACTATTACCCATCAGGAAAATGAGGCTGAGAGAAACGAATGCTATGGAATTTCAGCATCTGCAGACAGATGTTAGATGCCGTAGAGTCGGTTCTGAGTCATAGAGACCCAGTGTATGACAGAAACGAAACCAGCCGGGTCCTGCGCCTAATGGTTATGTTTGAGCCCATTGTTGCAGCCACTGTGTCAGTCCACCTAGTTGAGAGTCTTACTCTTTTTTGCTAATCCTCCACTTTACCAGGCTTGATGTCTTCTCCAGGGACTGGTCCCTCCTGAAGACATGTTCAAAGTATCTGAGATGAAATCTTGCCATCCTTACTTCTTTCTAAAGAGCATTCTGGCTGTACTTCTTCCAAGACAGATTGTTTTTTCTGGCAGTCCATGGTATTATTCAGCATTCTTCGCCAACACAAGTCTCTTTTCTGGGTGACTAAAATCATGCATTTTAGGTACCTGCCTATCTAGAACCAAACCCGTGGTAAATGTCTTCTTGTTGTTAGTTGCCCTGGAGGAAGCCTGCTCCCTACGCATAAACCAAAAAAAAAAAACAAACCCACTCCCCCCAAAAAAAACAAACCCACTGCCTTCAGGAGTCGATTCGGACTCACAGTGACGCTACAGAGCAGAGTAAAACTGCCCCATAGAGTTTCCAAGGAGCACCTGGTGCATTCAAACTGCAGACCTTTTGGTAAGCAGCCCTAACTCTTAGCCACTGTGCCACCAGGGTTTCCTCCCTATGCGTAGCCACCTCATGTATAACAGAATGAAACTGTTGCCCAGACCAACACCGTCTTCATGATCATTGGTATGTTTGAGTCTATTGTTTTTTCTGTTGCGTCGTTCCATCTCATTGAAGGTTCCTCCTTTTTTGCTGAACCTCCACTTTACCAACCATGATGTCCTTTTCTGTCGACTGGTTTTTCCCCTGGCGATGTGTCCAAAGTGAGCAAGCCGAAGTCTTGCCATCTTGGCTTATACGGAGCATTCTGGTTTTACTTCTTCTAAGGCTGGTTTGTTCATTCTTGTATTTTGTGTGTTAATGAGTTGGCATTATAGCATTAAAAAAAAAGAATCATCTATGGGGGGTTGGTGATAGAATTCTGACACTGGGCTTAATTTTGATGTTCTTATGGCATTAACCTAGTTGTTTAATATACATAAAATTTGTCTAAGTGTGTACCTGTTTTTTTAATATACCTCCATTTAAGTGACTTATTAATGCTCTTTTCATTAAAAAGTTTTCGTTTATTTCTTAAGTAGATAATACATTACATGATCCAGTATTCAAGAGTACACAGAATAGCCTCTTCCATCCTTGTTTTCCAGCCACCCCATTTTTCTCCCTAGAGATAGCCAAGATGATTAATTTCTTATATACCTAACCAGGTATATTCCATGGATATTCAAGCAAATGTTATATTTTATGTGTAAATAGTAGCACAATTTATATCCTTTCTCCACCTTATTGTTTGCACTTAATGTATCTTGGAGATTGTTCCCTGTCATTAGTTTTCTTGTTCTTCCTGTCCTCATGGTATACCATTATCTGAGTATACTATATTTAATCCTTACTGGTGGGCATTGGCTAAGAGCACTGGTGGTGCAGTGGTTAAGTGCTCGGCTGCTAATTGGAAGGTTGGTGGTTTGAACACACCAGCCACTCCACGGGGGAAAGATGTGGCAGTCTGCTTCAGTAAAGATTACAGCCTTGGAAACCATATGGGGAAGTTCTACTCCGTCCTGTAGGGTTGCTATGAGTCGGAATCATCTTCATGGCAATGGGTTTGGTTTTGTTTTTGGTGAGCACTGAGGTCCCTGGGTGGTGCAAACTGTACAAGATCATTCACTAACCTATTTGAATCCACCCACTGGTGCCATGGAAGAAAGTCCTGGCAATCTACTTCCGTGAGATTGAAAACTATGGAGTACAGTTCTCCTGTGACACACAGGGAGTCATCATGAATCAGAACAGACTCGACGGCAAGGGATTTGGTTTTGCTCTGTTGAGCACTGAAGTTATTATTTTTGTGTGTGTGTGCATGTGGTGCTATGGATCACTTTTGTGTGGCCTTTCTCATCATGGTCTTGTAACTCCCACCCAAGTGATTGGGTGGGACTGTGCAAATTACATAATTGTGGACCACCAAGTGGATTGGTCAGTTTTGCCTTAAAAGAGAGCCAATTCCAGAGCAGAGAGAGAGGATCCCACCAGTACCAAGATAGAACAGCCAGGAGTGCAGAGTGCGTCTTTTGGACGCGGGATTCCTGTCATGAGAAGCTCCTGGATCCAGGAGACGGAGTGAACTGTAAATCTGAAGATGGTGAGGAGCAGTGGCACACAAATGGTGGGAGGAGAGACCAGCAGGAGCTGGCTCAGCAGGCTTCCTAACCCACGGAGCGAGAAAGCTGAGTGCTTTTGAGACAAGGCTTACTGGTGGAGTGGGGTGCCTCTGGGCACTTATTGGCAGGGGCTAAAAGAGATTTGTAACACTTGCCTGGGCAGGGGAGAGGCCTAGGGCCAGAGAGAGGTATGCCTGTGAGCACAGCTGAAAAGAGGCTGTCCTGATGGATGAACTGTAGCCTGAGTGTTCCTGAACCTCAGTTGTAAGCTGTTACTTCCCTAATAAACCCCATAATCGTGATTATTATCTGTGAGTTATGTGTGGCCATTTCAGTGAGTTATAGAACCCAGCAGAGAAGCAGAGAGTGCCGTGGGAGGCATGGTTGGTGTCGGAATTGGTAAAGATGGTGGAGAGAGAAGGCATGTCTGACCTCTGCCTCATAGGAATCAGCCTTGGCTGTTCTTGATTCTCCTTCCCCCTTGTGAAGTCAGAGGTCAGACACCAACTCCTTGCCGTTTTTACAGTGCTGTATAACAAGCAATGCTGCAGTATGTAAATAATCTTGTATATGTCATTTTAGACATGTGCTAGTGTGAGGTTTGGATAAATTCTTAGAAGTGAAGTTGCTGAGTCAAAGGGTAAGATACAAGCATATATACATATATATGTATTTTTATCTTGTTTAGATAATACGTTGCATGATTCAAAGGCTAAGATATATATCTATAGGTATAAATATATGTAGATATTAGATATATATTTTAAAAAATATCTAAAGATATCTTTTTATTATATATTTGTGTTTTATGTAGATATGTATATATCTTACCCTTTGACTCAGCAACTTCTAAGAATTTATCCTACACTTATGGGGCCCTGGTGGCACAGTAGTTAAGCATGTGGCTGTAAACCAAAAGATCGGGAGTTCGAATCCACCAGCTGCTCCTTGGAAACCCTATGAGGCAGTTCTACTGTCCTATAGGGTTGCTATGAGTCAGAATTGACTTGATGGCAATGGGTTTGGTTTTTATATATGTACATTTACATATGTGTATATGTGTGTGTATATATATGTATATATATTCATTCTTTGATCTCACTAGATAAATGTCCTAGATAACATAATGTCTTAGTTATCTAGTGCTGCTATAACAGAAATACCACAAATGGTTTGCTTTAACAAATAGAAATTTATTTTCTCATACTTTAGGAGGCTAGAAGTCCAAATTCAGGGTGCTGGCTCTAGGGAAAGGCTTTCTTTCTCTGTCAGCTCTGGAGGAAGGTCCTTGTCTCTTATCTTCTGCTCCTGGGCAGTCTTCACATGCCTTGGCATCTCTCTTCTCTCATCTCTGCTGTCTCTCTCTTGCTTGCTTAATCTCTTTATATCTCAAAAGAGACTGACTCAAGATACACCCTAATCCTGCCTCATTAATGTAACAAACACAACCCATTCACAAATGGGATTATAACCACAGGCAGAGGTTAGGATTTATGATACATATTTTGGGGGGACACAGTTCAATCCATAATACACAAGGACATCTAGAGGCTATTTTAAGTAATTATACACAAATATGTATTGATAGTCTATTTTTCTCATTTCTGCCCATGTTTCTCCAGTGATGCAAGATTCCTTTCCAACAACTCTAGCTGAGGCAGGTTTTCATGTCTCACACCCCAGGTGATAACATTTGCACCCAGGATAACAATCTATTTTTATTCTCTGAGGTTCATATCTGGAAGATGTCACTAGGTAGCCCTCTTGACCTTCTTCAATGTTTCCTCTGTCTTTCACATTTTTTAGGAATTCAAATAATTAAGACTATCCTGTTAGGAAGTGCTCTGCCAACCTGACTCAAAGGAAGGAGACACATGTTGAAATGTTTGGGAGTCCCCAAGACCACCCTCACTTCTGATATCAAAAGCAAGTTCAGGGATCCCCAAGACCATTCTCACTTCTGACACCTATTGCAAGTTCATGGGTCTCCAAGACTACCTTAATTTTTGATAATTCACTAGAAGGATTCCCAGAACTCACTGAAAACTGTTATACTCATGGTTACAGTTTATTAAAATGAATGGATGCAGATTAAAATTAGCCAAAGAAAGCAATATATAGGGTAGGATCCAGGAGGGTTCCAAGCATACAGCTTCCAGTTGTCCTTTCCCAGTGGAACTGTGGGGACAGCACTTACTTTCCCAGCAATGATGAGTGACAGTATACATGGAGTATTGCCAACCACAGGTCACCTACACCTTGGTGTCCAAAGTTTTCAGTGGGTCGCAGTCATGTAAACATGATTGACTGCACACATTGCTGGCCTTAGTCTCCAGACCCTCCAGAGGCTGAGCTGATACTATGTGACTATGAGTTCCTTTATGTGGCCTTTTGCTTTGGTTCTTAAGAAAAAACAAATTGAGAGATTTCTCCCCTAAACTCTGTGGAGTTAAATTTGCCCTAGTTTTCTACCCCAGAGGATTTGTTACTTTTGTCCAGGTTGATTGACATTTCCTGCATAAGCGGTAAACAATTTGGTTTTGGTATTTTTGTCTGGTCCTGGGCTACATATGCATCTTGTGGAGACTGGCCAATAGACTATGCAAATAAAGTGTCTGTGGCCTAGTAGGGGTTTGGCCCTTTCATGGCCATAGTGGGAGGGTCATGACTTGAAATTGATGCAGAGTTTGTGTATATATGCGGCCAACCCCATAGAGGTTTTTCAGACAGACAGGATCAAGAAGCTGCAGGAAAAAACAGAAAGAAAGAAAAAGAGAGAAGAAGCAGAGAGAGAGAAGAGGCAAGGAACCTCCTAAAAGACCTGTAACACAAGTCAAGTGCTGTAACATCGAAGACGGCAAGAAGGGGCCCAGTGGCAGAGCTGGTGGTGACAGGCCTGGAAGGGGGCCTATGGCAGAGTCAGTGGAGACAGACAGTAGGACCGAGGGGAGTGTCATGGATTGGAGTGTGACCCCCCAAAATATCTGTCAACTTGGCTGGCCATGATTCCCAGTATTGTGTGATTGCCCACTATTTTGTCATCTGCTGTGATTTCCCTATGTGTCGTAAATCCTGTCTCTACGATGTTGATGAGATGGGATTAGCGGCAGTTATGTTAATGAGGCAGGACTCAATCTACAAGATTGGGTTGTGTCTTGAGCCAATCTCTCGAGATATGAAAGAGAGAAGCGAGCAGAGACATGGGGACCTCATACCACCAAGAAAGCAGCAGTGGGAGCAGAGTGCATCCTTTGGACCTGGGGTTCCTGCATGGAGAAGCTCCTGGACAAGCGGAAGATTGATGACAAAGACCTCCCAGAGCCAACAGAAAGAGAAAGACTTCCCCTGTGGCGGACATCCTGAATTTGTACTTGTAGCCTACTAGACTGTGAGAGAATAAATTTCTCTTTGTTAAAGCCATCCACTTGTGATATTTCTGTTATAGCAGCACTAGATAATTAGGACAGGGAACCTGTCCTGAGGGAGCTGAGAGGAGTCCTGTCCTCAGGGGGCTGAGAGGAGGCCTGTCCTCAGGGGGCTGAGAGGAGGCCTGCATTGTCGAGGCAAGTTGACAGCTGTCCTGCTTTGAAGGAGGGAGATTGCCTGCATGCTTCTTGATCGTGATCCTGAGTTGTAGCCTGTTGATCCTGATCCTGAGTTGTACCATTACTTCCTTAATAAATCACTTAACTGTAAGTAATGGTCTGTGAGTTCTGTGTGGCCATTGCAACGGATTATCGAACCCAGAAGAGAAGTCGAGAGTGCCATGGGAGGGACGGCTGGCTTCAGAATTGGTAAAGGGTTGGAGAGTGGAGGTCTGTCTGACATCCACCTCATGGGAATCAGCTCTGGGCTGAACTTGATTCTCATTATCCCCTCTGAATTTGAACATGTTCTGATGCTATTACTACTACACTACCCTTTTACAGTGGCCCAAAATCCCTGCTCTGAGTCATTACTGTTAGTATAGACTATCTGGTATGACCCAAGGTACAGGAGTAAACAAAGACCCTGGTGGCCTAGTGGTTAAGTGCTATGGCTGCTAACCAAAGGGTCAGCAGTTCGAATCTGCCAGGCGCTCCTGGGAAACTCTATGGGGCAGTTCTACTTTGTCCTATAGG
Organism: Loxodonta africana; assembly: GCF_030014295.1. Lineage (NCBI taxonomy): Eukaryota > Metazoa > Chordata > Mammalia > Proboscidea > Elephantidae > Loxodonta > Loxodonta africana. Next base: position 87,243,528 of record NC_087353.1, on the reverse strand, counting down.
GTCGCTATGAGTCAGAATCGACTTGACGGCACTGGGTTTTTTTGTTTTGTTTTGTTTAGGATATTCTAAGAACCTAGAGATCACCTTCTAGGACATAAGGGCAAAGGCCGAATCTCTCTTTCGGCAAGATTAGACCTTTACTGTACATATTTTCTGAACTCTTTTTGTTTTTTTATTTATTTTTCCACAACTGTTCTTACTAGAGGAGTCATTGGGTGGTGCAAACAGTTAAGTGTTCCACTAGTAGCTGAAAGGTTGGGGGTTCAAACCCACCAAGAGGGACCTCGGAAGACAGTCCTGGTGATTGGCTTCCAAATGGTCACAGCCTTGAAAATGCTATGCAGGAGTTTTACTCTGCACACATGAGGTCACCGTGAGTCAGAATCAACTCAACAGCCACTACTACCACCAACAACAATCTTACCAGACACTCCTATCTGATGGTACAATTTATAAGCCATTAATAACTGGAGTAGTGTGATGGTTAATGCTCTTTGTCAACTTGGCCAGGTCATGATTCTCAGTATTGTGTAATTATCCTCCACTTTGTGATATCCATAAGTAAAATAAGGTAATCACTTCCATGATATGATTTGATGTGATCAGCCAATCAGTTGTAAGGGGAGTTTCCTAAGGGGTGTGGCCTGAACCCAATATATACATTGATGTTCTTGCAAAGTTTGCTTGCTTACTCTGGATCCTGTTTCTGGCTCATCATCATCTGACCTCTGGTTCTTGGGTTTTGAGCCAGCAGTTTGTTATCTGGCCTCCTGATTTTGGGATTCACCAGCTCCACAGCCATTTGAGCCAGTAGCCTGCCATCTGACCTGCTGACTTTGGGATTCGCCATCTTCCACTAACCTGTGAGCCAGCAATCTGCTGTCTGACCTGCCAATTCTGGGTTCATCAGCCCCTGCAACTACATGAGTCAGGAGAAGCCTCCAGATGACACCTGTCCCGTGGACTTTGGGACTTGCCAGCCTCCACAACCATGTGAGCCATTTCCTTGACTTAAATTTCTCTCTCCATACACACACACAATACACACACACACACATACATATACGCTTCACTAGTTTTGCTTCTCTAGAGAGCCCAGCTTAAGATAAGTAGCCTTATGAAAACGAATCCCACAGAGATATTTGTGTGTCTAGTTATTTAAGTGGAGCCCTGGTGGCACAGTGGTTAAGAGCTCAGCTGCTAACCAAAAGGTAAGCAGTTCAAACCCACCAGCTGCTCCTTGGAAACCCTATGGGGCAGTTCTACTCTGAACTACAGGGTTGCTATGAGTTGGAACTAACTTGTTGACACCTAACAACAACAACATTTATTTAAGTAAACATGTTTGGGATTGGCATTAGACAACACATGCATGTTAATTATGAAATAGATGACATTTCGTCTTAGGGGTCTTGGCCTTTTTGCCACTCTCATGTCTGAGTCCTTATCACTTCTACCCTGTACCCCTAAGTTCTCTTCCTACCCATTGTCATGGATTGAATTATGTCCCCCCAAAAAAGTATCAATTTGGCTGGGCCATGATTCCCAGCGTTGTGTGGTTGTCCTCCATTTTGAGATTATAATTTTATGTTAAAGAGGATTAGGGTGGGATTGTAACACCCTTACTAAGATCACATCCCTGTGGTGGAGCCAGACTGGTAATCAGCTGGTGAGCAGGCAGAACCTGAGCATCTCTTGCTGGGATGACATGAAAAATGCTTGTACTGCCCTCATAGTACTTGATATTCTCATCTAGATTCCATAATTAGTTATATAGGTGAATATTTTGTGGAGCTAGTTTTGCCTATTCTATAAAGGGTTTTCTTACTCAGATATACATTCTGCCCCTAACTCCTTTGCCCATCCTTGTCCACCTGACCCTAGTAGAAGCCTTGTTCTGCAATATTGGGAAAGGAACTTTTCTCTTCCTGCCAGATTATGACAGCATTCCCACACAGGTAATAAATAGACATCTACAAAGTTCCCGCCCTGAAAGGACTACTTTTCAGATCACTTGGGGAGATAAGACATAAACATGTGACAAGCTATGGCATTAAATTATTATATATTGCTCCAAATTTCTAGAATGACAAACCTAAGCCTTAAGAATAGTAAATTTGCCTCTCAGGTCCTCGCTTCCAAGATGACTAAGAAAAATAGGAACAACGAGTCATGCCAAAAAGGGCTGCAGCCATGTGCAGCCTATTCTCTGTACAACTGTGCCCGCTGTGTGCCCAAAGACAAGGCCGTTAAGAAGTTGATAATTCTTGCTGGGCTGAGGGCTGTGGGGACCATAATCTTGGGGAATATCTAGCTCAATTGGCATAACATAGTTTATAAAGAATATGTTCTACATCCTACGTTGGTGAGTAGCGTCTGGGGTCTTAAAAGCCTGTGAGCAGCCATCTAGGATATTACACTGGTCTCACCCCTTCAGGAGCAAGGAATAATGAAGAAAACTAAAGATACACGGGAAAGATTAGTCCAAAGGATTAATGGACCACATCTACCACAGCCTCCACCAGACTGAATCCATACAACTAGATGGTGCCTGGCTACCACCACTGACTGCTCTGACAGGGATCACAATGGAGGGCCCCGGACAGAGCTGGAGAAAAATGTAGAACAAAATTCTAACTCAAAGAGAAAGACCAGACTTGCTGGCCTGACAGAGACTGGAGAAACCCTGAGAGTATGGCCCCTAGACACCCTTTCAGCTCAGTAATGAGGTCACTCCTGAGGTTCACCCTTCAGTCAAAGATTGAACAGGCCCATGGAACAAAACAAGACTAAAGGGGTACGCCAGCCCTGGGGCAGGTACTGGAAGGCAGGAGGGAACAGGAAAACTGGCAATAGGGATCCCAGAGTTGAGAAGTGAGAGTGTTGACATGTGTGGGGTTGTTAACTAATGTCATAGAACAATGTGTGTACTAACTCTTTGATGAGAAACTAGTTTGTTCTGTAAACCTTCATCTAAAGTACAATAAAAAAAAAGTTGATAACGCGAAACATAATAGAGGCCACAGCCATCAGGGACATTTCTGAAGCAAGTGTCTTTGTTGTATACATACTTCCCAAGCTGTACGTGAAATTACATTATTGTGTGAGTTTTGCCACACAGCAAGGTGGTCAGGAACCGTTCTCATCAATCCCAGAAGGACAGAACACCACCACCCTGAGCTAGACCTATAGGTGCTACCCCACAACCTCTACCAAAGCCCATGTAAGGATTTGAGTCCTTAAAGGCTGAAGAAAAACTAAACTGAAAGAAAATGAAATGGAAATTATACTTAAAAAACAAAACAAAAAGAATATCGAATTTGTTTCTCTAGAAGTGGATATCTCATAAAATTTAATTCTGAAAAAAATCTGTCTTTGCCTATTTCATGCCCTGTTACCTGCTGCCTTTGAGTCGATTCCAACTCATAGTGACCCTATTGGACAAAGTAGAACTGCAGCCTAGAGTTTCCAAGGAGCACTTGGTGGATTCAAACTGCTGACCTTTTGGTTAGCAGCCATAGCTCTTAATCACTACGCAACCAGGGTTTTCCATGCATTGTTAGTGCTTAATTAAAACAGACCACAGTCATAGACTATTATGTCCTCTTAGTTAGTAAATTTTGAAATAGCGGTTGAATAACTTGGCTTTTGCACTTTTGGTTAAATTGTAAGCATATAATTTAAACTTTAGCTCACAGAGTTGTCATATGGAATTCTGACCTACCTGGGACTTTGCATTCATAAATCAGGACATTAATTGTACTCATTTAAGTAGACAGTGATTTTATCTAGAACATATATCGTTGTTGTTGTTAGGTCCTGTCAAGTTGGTTCCAACTCATAGTGACCCTGTGTACAACAGAATGAAACACTGTCCAGTCCTGTGCCATCCTCACAATTGTTGCTATGTTTGAGCCCACTGCTGCCACCACTATGTCAGTCTGACTCATTGAGGGTTTTCCTTTTTTGCTGACCCTCTGCTTTACCGAGGATGATGTCCTCCAGGAACTGGTCCCTCCTGACAACATGTCCAAAGTGCATGAGATGAAGCTTTGCCATCCTTACTTCCAAGGAGCATTCTGGCTGTATTTCTTCCAAGACAGATCTGTTAGGTTTTTTGAAGCAAAGAAAAATATCTTCCACCATTAAGTAGCTAGATTATCACCTGTTCCTGACTTCACTGAACACATGGAGTCAAAAGGTTCGGCTATCTCCCTGTTACTTAAATACGTTACTTAAATACATCTTAGGTATTGTGTATTTTCAAATATCTTGTGATTAAGGGTTACAGTAACATACAATAGGGTCAAAATGAAATCACCATAGAATATTTAAAAATAAGGTGAAAATGTGAAGCAAAATTACAATTTATCACTTCTGTTGCAAACTGAATTAAGCCTATTTCAAAAGCTTGGAGGCATGTCACCTGCCTGAGGTGCCTCATTCCTTCCAGGACTTCCTTTAGGATGCACCTTTGCACCTCATCTCTCCCAAAACATATAATGGTACAAGGGAACTGCAGTACAAACAACAGAGGAATTAAAAATATGCTACAGTTACTGTAGAGGTACACAATATTTCAATTCCTGGAGCCTTGTTTTTTTGCCAATGCCTTCAGTGCAGCTTGGACTTCCTCCAATACCATCAGTTCTTGATCATATGCTACCTCCTGAAATCGCTGAACATCAGTCAGTTCTGTTTGGTACAGTGACTTGCTGGTACACCTTCCATCTTATGATGCTTTCTGCATCAGTCAGTATTTTGTTTACAGAATCCTTCAAAACTGCAACTTGAGGCTTGAATTTTTTCTTCAGCTCTTTCAGTTTGTCTCTCTTAGGAGGCTGAAAGACTGGGAGCTCCTTGAGGACAGAAGCTACGTCTTACCCAATTTTGTATCTAGAGTGTTGAGCACGATGCCTTGGCATGCAGAAGATTTTCTAAAAACATTTCTTGCATAAAAAAGTACACACATGAAAGAATAACTGTGTCCCATTCATTATAATGCAGGATTTTTAACTTGTCCTAAAACTAGCATTCAAGCTTTAGAAAAAGGGCATCCTTTAGTTCTGTAGCCATAAGGGCTATAAGCTCCACGAGGTACGTGTATAGGGTACCTCTGGAAGGAAATGCACAGATCTGGTCACAGTCAGGTCTGGGAATAGCATCAGAAGCAGGAGAGGATTTACTCTTTACTGCATGCTCTTCACTTTTGGATCTTTAACATTTGAATGATATGCAAGTTTTACCTATTCGAAATAATTAATGCCCCCACTTAACCATTTGCTTGGCAGTTTGAGAGAAAAGTGTATCTTTGTCCTACTTAAGTCCATTATTTACTTTTCACTTTTTTTTTCATCCTGAAGACCTGATTAGTGTGACAGGGACAACTAAAGTGTCCACACATCAGGTACTTTGGGAAAAAAAAAAAAAAAACTTGTTAAATGATTTTATTTCTAGTAAAATAATTCTGATCAATCTTATGTACCTTTTTTAAAAGCTTACAATTTTATCATTTCAAAAGATATCTGCGGGCCAAGGTGGCTGACTAGTAGGTAGAAGCTACCTCGGATCCCTCTTGCAACAAAGACTCGGAAAAACAAGTGAATCGATCACATACATGACAATCTACGAACCCTCACCATCAAACACAGATCTAAAGAGTTGACCTGAGTGACAGAGACTGAGAACGAACAACCACGGGGAAGCAGCGACTGTTTTCGGAGCCTGGAGCCAGCGTCCCAGTCAGGAAACCTTGGCGCCGGCTTTGGACTGGGCGCAGGGAAGCTGAGCACGGCATCCTGAGACGGCGCAAACATGGGGCGCAGCCCTAGCCCCCTGAACTGACCTCGGGGGAAGCCCAGCCAGTGCATGCAGGCAGCACAGTGATGCGGCTGACAGGAGAAGTCACCAGGAGGCAGCGACTGGTTTTGGAGCCGGGAGTGCGGCGTCCCAGCTGGGGAGCCTTGGTGCGGGGCTTTGGACTGGGAGCGGAGGAACTAACCGCGGCTTCTGAGACAGCGCAAGCACTGGACGCGGGCCTGACCCTCGGGGGCAATCTCTACCCTGCCAGCGCACACAGTCGACGACGCGCCCCTCGGGAATCTCAGATAAAACAGTCATCCCAAGCAAGATAAGTAATTTTGTCTATATTCCGGGGTGCTACTCTCTCCTATTTATCGGAACCCTCCCTTCCCCTTCCCAGGCGGCTTCATTAGCATTGGAATTTCCTGAGCCAGAGAGTGAACTGCTCTGCGGTTTTTCTTTCTTTCGTTTTTTTTTTTTTTGTCTTTTCCTAACCCATTCTCCTGGCCTGAGAGAAGCAGCTACAAAAAACCCAGGGACCAAAAATCCTTCCCTAATTGGACTAAAAATACAGAACCAGCTCCAGCCAAGCATATGTGATCGATCCACAGTCTTGGGCTTGCATCCCTACAGAGAACAAGGTGGCTATTATAATGAAAAGGCATTTCTGATAGGGATCTGACTGTAATTGTTTTAGCTGATTACTGGAAAGACAAGTTTCCCACGTCTGATAACTCTGCGTATTCAACAGAGCCCTCACTGACCCACAACAGGGAACTGCGGGCTGAAGCTCCCCCTAGACCACCTAGCCTCCTGCCTTAGGGGTCTAAGGAGGGTGACACCTACCAATCTGTAGAGGTACTTGCATTGGGGGCCTAAGGTACAGCTGCAGAGCCCACCCACCAAAGTGCTTTAGGAATAGAGACACACCTACCTCACTGGCACTTGGGGGAAGCCTGTCAGCATCCTGCCCCCCCTAGAGTGTGAACCCCTGCTGCTACTAGAATCTGGTGCACACAACTATCACCACTGCTTCTCTAGGTGGATAGGTGACAGTCTGCACCACACACTTGGTGACCCAAAATCAGATTCTACTCAAGAATAGTGAATGGACTCTTAGGCTTATATATCTGGTAACAGCCCAAACCAGCTGGTAATAGGACATAAGTGGGCTACAACAATCAAGACAGCACAATCTAGTAGCCGATCTACGTATATTGAAAGAAAACAAAACAAGATAAGACTTAGTGAGCAAATATAGAATAAATCACTACAATATCTTAGTGATGGCTCGGAGACAGCAGTCCATATCAAACCACATAAAGAAGCAGACCATGATTGCTTCTACAGCTCCCCAAACTAAAGAATCAAAACTTTCCCAAATGAAGATACAATCCTGGAATTGCCAGATACAGAATATAAAAAACTAATTTACAGAATGCTTCAAGATATTAGGGATGACCTCAGAAATGAAATAAGGCAATCTACAGAAAAAGCCAAGGAACACACTGATAAAATAAAGCAGCTGAAGAACTCAAAAAGATTATTCAAGAACATAGTGGAAAAATTAATAAGTTGCAAGAATCCATACACAGCATTCAGAAATCCAAAAGATTAACAATAAAATTACAGAATTAGACAACGCAATAGGAAGTCAGAGGAGCAGACTCAAGCAATTGGAATGCAGAGTGGGAAGTCTGGAGGACCAGGGAATCGACACCAATATAATAGCTGAAAAAAAATCAGATAAATGAATTAAAAAAAATGAAGAAACACTAAGAATCATGTGGGACTCTATCAAGAAAAAAAACTTGCGTGTGACTGGAGTCCCAGAACAGGGAGGAATAACAGAAAACACAGAGAGAAGAGTTGAAGATTTGTTCACAGAAAACTTCCCTGACATCATGAAAGACGAAAGTATATCTATCCAAGATGCTCATCGAACCCCATTTAAGATTGATCCAAAAAGAAAATCACCGAGACATATTATCATCAAACTTGCCAAAACCAAAGATAAAGAGAAAAATTTAAAAGCAGCCAGGGATAAAAGAAAGGTCTCCTACAAAGGAAAATCAATAAGTTCAGACTACTCAGCAGAAACCATGCAGTCAAGAAGGCAATGGGATGACATATATAGAGCACTAAAGGAGAAAAACTGCCAGGGAAGGATCATATATCCAGCAAAACTTTCTCTAAAATATGAAGGTGATATTAAAACATTTACAGATAAACACAAGCTTAGAGAATTTGCAAAAACCAAGCCAAAGCTACAAGAAATTCTAAAGGAACTTGGTCAGAAAACCAATAACATCAGATACCAGCACAACACAAGGTCAGAGAACAGAACATCCTGATACCAACTCAAATAGGGAAATCACAAAAACTAATTAAGATTAATTTTAAAAAGAAAAAAATGCTCAAAACAGGGAATCATTGAAGTCAATATGTAAAAGATCACAATAATCAAAAAGAGGGACTAAATACAGGTGGCATAGAACTGCCATATGGAGAGATACAAGGCGATATAGGACAATACAAGTAAGGTTTTTACTTAGAAAAACAGGGGTAAATATTAAGGTAACCACAAAGAGGTATAACAACTACGTAACTCAAACTAAAAACCAAGAAAAACATAACAACTCAGCAAACATAAAGTCAAATACTATGAAAAAGAGGAACACACAATTTACAAAGAAAAACGTCTCAGCACAAAAAAGTAAGTGGAAAAATGAAATTGTCAACAACACACATAAAAAGGCATCAAAATGACAGCACTAAACACATAAACACATAAAAAAAAAAAACACATACTTATCTATAATTACGCTGAATGTAAATGGACTAAACACACCAATAAAGAGAGAGAGAGTCTCAGACTGGATAAAGAAACACGATCCGTCTATATACTGCCTACAAGAGACACACCTTAGACTTAGAGACACAAACAAACTAAAACTCAAAGGATGGAAAAAAATATATCAAGCAAACAATAAGCAAAAAACAGCAGGAGTAGCAATATTAATTTCTGACAAAATAGACTTTAAAGTTAAATCCACCACAAAGGATAAAGAAGGACACTACATAATGATTAAAGGGACAATTGACCAGGAAGATATAACCATATTAAATATTTATGCACCCAATGAGAGGGCTGCAAGATACACAAAACAAACTTTAACAGAACTGAAAAGTGAGATAGACACCTCCACAATTATAGTAGGAGACTTCAACACACCAGTTTTGGAGAAGGACAGGACATCCAGTAAGAAGCTCAATAGAGACACGGAAGACCTAATTGCTACAATCAACCAGCCTGACCTCATTGACTTACACAGCACACTCCACCCAACTGCTGCAAAGTATACTTCTTTTTCTAGCGCACATGGAACATTCTCCAGAATAGACCACATATTAGGTCATAAAACAAACCTTTGCAGAATCCAAAACATCGAAATATTACAAAGCATCTTCTCAGACCACAAGGCCATAAAAGTGGAAATCAATAACAGAAAAATTAGGGAAAAGAAATCAAATACTTGGAAACTGAACAATACCCTGCTGAAAAAAGACTGGGGTATAGAAGACATTAAGGAGGGAATAAAGAAATTCATAGAATGCAACGAGAATGAAAACACCTCCTATCAAAACCTCTGGGACACAGCAAAAGCAGTGCTCAGAGGTCAATTTATATTGATAAATGCACATATACAAAAAGAAGAAAGAGCCAAAATCAGAGAACTGTCCCTACAACTTGAACAAATAGAAAGTGAGCAACAAAAGAATCCATCAGGCACCAGAAGAAAACAAATAATAAAAATTAGAGCTGAACTAAATGAATTAGAGAACAGGAAAACAATTGAAAGAATTAACAAAGCCAAAAGATGGTTCTTTGAAAAAATTAACAAAATTGATAAACCATTGGCCAGACTGACTAAAGAAATACAGGAAAGGAAACAAATAACTCGAATAAGAAACGAGATGGACCACATCACAACAGACCCAACTGAAATTAAAAGAATCATATCAGATTATTATGAAAAATTGTACTCTAAAAAATTTGCAAACCTTGAAGAAATGGATGAATTCCTAGATTAATTCCTAAACTAACACAATCAGAAGCAGAACAACTAAATAGACCCATAACAAAAAAAGAGATTGAAATGGTAATCAAAAAACTCCCAACAAAAAAAAGCCCTGGCCCAGACGGCTTTACTGCAGAGTTCTACCAAACTTTCAGAGAAGAGTTAACACCACTATTACTAAAGGTATTTCAAAGCATAGAAAATGACGGAATAGTACCTAACTCATTCTATGAAGCCACCATATCCCTGATACCAAAACTAGATAAAGACATCACAAAAAAGGAAAATTACAGACCTATATCCCTCATGAACATAGATGCAAAAATATTCAGCAAAATTCCAGCCAATAGAATTCAACAACATATCAAAAAAATAATCCACCACGACCAAGTGGGATTTATACCAGGTGTGCAAGCCTGGTTTAATATTAGAGACCACTAATGTAATCCACCATATAAATAAAACAAAAGACAAAAACCACATGATCTTATCAATTGATGCAGAAAAGGCATTTGACAAAGTCCAACACCCAATCCTGATAAAAACTCTCAGCAAAATAGGAATTGAAGGAAAATTCCTCAACATAATAAAGGGCATCTATACAAAGCCAACAGCCAACATCATTCTAAATGGAGAGAGCCTGAAAGCATTTCCCTTGAGAACGGGAACCAGACAAGGATGCCCTTTATCACCGCTCTTATTCAACATTGTGCTAGAGGTCCTAGCCAGAGCAATTAGGCTAGACAAAGAAATAAAGGGCATCCGGATTGGCAAGGAGGAAGTAAAAGTATCTCTATTTGCAGATGACATGATCTTATACACAGAAAACCCTAAGGAATCCTCCAGAAAACTACTGAAACTAATGGAAGAGTTTGGCAGAGTCTCAGGTTATAAGATAAACATACAAAAATCACTTGGATTCCTCTACATCAACAAAAAGAACATCAAAGAGGAAATCACCAAATCCATACCATTCACAGTAGCCCCCAAGAAGATAAAATACTTAGGAATAAATCTTACCAAAGATGTAAAAGACTTATACAAAGAAAACTACAAAGTACTACTGCAAGAAACTAAAAAGGACCTACTTAAGTGGAAAAACATACCTTGCTCATGGATAGGAAGACTTAACATAGTAAAAATGTCTATTCTACAAAAGCCATCTATACACACAATGCACTTCCGATCCAAATTCCAATGACATTTTTTAATGTGATGGAGAAACAAATCACCAACTTCATATGGAAGGGAAAGAAGCCTCGGATAAGTAAAGCATTACTGAAAAAGAAGAAGAAAGTGGGAGGCCTCACTCTACCTGATTTTAGAACCTATTACACAGCCACAGTAGTCAAAACAGCCTGGTACTGGTACAACAACAGGCACATAGACCAATGGAACAGAATTGAGAACCCAGATATAAATCCATCCACATATGAGCAGCTGATATTTGACAAAGGACCAGTGTCAGTTAATTGGGGAAAAGATAGTCTTTTTAACAAATGGTGCTGGCATAACTGGATATCCATTTGCAAACAAATGAAACAGGACCCATACCTCACACCATGCACAAAAACTAACTCCAAGTGGATCAAAGACCTAAACATAAAGACTAAAACGATAAAGATCATGAAAGAAAAAATAGGGACAACATTAGGAGCCCTAAAAAAGGCATAAACAGAATACAAAATATTACCAAAAATGATGAAGAGAAACTAGATAACTGGGAGCTCCTAAAAATCAAACACCTATGCTCATCTAAAGACTTCACCAAACAAGTAAAAAGACCACCTACAGACTGGGAAAGAATTTTCAGCTATGACACCTCCGACCAGCACCTGATCTCTAAAATCTATATGATTCTGTTAAAACTCAACCACAAAAAGACAAACAACCCAATCAAGAAGTGGGCGAAGGATATGAACACACACTTCACTAAAGAAGATATTCAGGCAGCTAACAGATACATGAGAAAATGCTCTCAATCATTAGCCATTAGAGAAATGCAAATGAAAACTACGATGAGATTCCATCTCACTCCAACAAGGCTGGCATTAATCCAAAGAACACAAAATAATAAATGTTGGAGAGGCTGTGGAGAGATTGGAACTCTTATACACTGCTGGTGGGAATGTCAAATGGTACAACCACTTTGGAAATCTATCTGGCGTTTTCTTAAAAAGTTAGAAATAGAACTACCATACAACCCAGAAATCCCACTCCTCGGAATATACCCTAGAGAAATAAGAGCCTTCACACAAACAGATATATGCACACCCATGTTTATTGCAGCTCTGTTTACAATAGCAAAAAGCTGGAAGCAACCAAGGTGTCCATCAACGGATGAATGGGTAAATAAATTGTGGTATATTCACACAATGGAATACCACGCATCGATAAAGAACAGTGACGAATCTGTGAAACATTTCATAACATGGAGGAACCTGGAAGGCATTATGCTGAGCGAAATTAGGCAGAGGCAAAAGGACAAATATTGTATAAGACCACTATTATAAGATCTTGAGAAATAGTAAACCTGAGAAGAACACATACTTTTGTGGTTACGAGGGGGGGAGGGAGGGTGGGAGAGGGTTATTTACTGATTAGTCAGTAGATAAGAACTGCTTTAGGTGAAGGGAAGGACAATACTCAATACACGGAAGGACAATACTCAATGCATGGAAGGTCAGCTCAATTGGACTGGACCAAAAGCAAAGAAGTTTCCTGGATAAACTGCATGCTCCAAAGGTCAGCGGAGCAACGGCGGGGGTTTGGGGAGTATGGCTTAAGGGGACTTCTAAGTCAATTGGCAAAATAATACTATTATGAAAACATTCTGCATCCCACTTTGAAATGTGGCGTCTGGGGTCTTAAATGCTAACAAGTGGCCGTCTAGATGGATCAATGGGTCTCAACCCACCTGGATCAAAGGAGAATGAAGAACAAGAACACCAAGGTCACACGACAACTATGAGCCCAAGAGACAGAAAGGGCCACATGAACCAGAGTCTTACATCATCCTGAGACCAGAAGAACTAGATGGTGCCCAGCCACAACCGATGACTGCCCTGACAGGGAGCACAACAGAGAACCCCTGAGGGAACAGGAGATCAGTGGGATGCAGACCCCAAATTCTCATAAAAAGACCAGACTCAATGGTCTGACTGAGACTAGAGGAATCCTGGGAGTCACGGTCCCCAAACCTTCTGTTGGTTCAGGACAGGAACCATTCCCAAAGACAACTCATCAGACATGGAAGGGACTGGACAATGGGTTGGAGAGAGATGCTGATGAAGAGTGAGCTACTTGTATCAGGTGGACCCTTGAGACTGTGCTGGCATCTCCTGTCTGGAGGGGAGATAGGAGGGTAGAGAGGGTTAGAAACTGGCAAAATTGTCACAAAAGGATAGACTGGAAGGGCTGACTCATTAGGGGGAGAGTAAGTGGGAGTATGTAGTAAGGTGTATATAAGCTTATATGTGACAGATTGACTTGATTTGTAAATGTTCACTTAAAGCTCAATAAAAATTATTAAAAAAAAAACTAATTTTTTTTCTCCAAAATGTAACCTCATAGAGATTTGGGCTGGAAGGTGCATCCAGAGTCCACAGCAAAGCTTCTGTCTTTCAGAAAAGCAACAGGTATACTGTACTGCCAGTAAATCCAGTATTAAGATCTAAGACTTACAGAATTCACAAGGGAGATATTAGTTACTTACATTACTCTGATAACTTCTATTATTTCTTCTCAAGTTTCTTTCCCTTCTGGCCCTTGCCATGGTTTACTGTGATAAAGTTCCACTGACTTCGGGCTCAGCCCTATGATTTGGTTTGGCCAATGGAACGTGAATGCACATATGTCATGACTGACCAGAGACCGATCACGTGCTTGCAAGCTCTGGTTTGCTGCTCCTGTCTTACACCGTGAGAAGGGCATGCCCTAGACAGCTGCCACTGCTTCAGTCTGGGTCCTAGAATGAAAGACACATGAGTACCCCTGAATCTGACCCACAGGCTGAGGTGCAGCCACCTTAGCCAGTCTGCTGACCCATGAATTAAAAGTGCTTTGTAGTAATCCATTGAGATTTTGAGGTTATTACAGCAGGAACTGGCTAATTTATGTTATGAAATAATCTTTACTTTAAAATAAGATTTTGCTTCAATGTTCATGTAACAATCTTCCTCCGTTTCGTCTATATACTTTACCTAATTTGGCTCTAATACTTCCCTGGGAGATGAAAATCTAACTCCCCTTATTGCAGAATAAACCCCATGAGGTTTAGTCCCAGTTAACTAAAAACAAAATTGACCAAATTTTATTCACAATTTTGTAAAAAGAAATTCACACATATCTTTCGTAAAGAGACAACCATTGATTATTTATTCTCCGTGGGAAACTGTTAGTTAAAAGTCCTACTCATTGTTCTGACGAAAAATTCCATAAATCAAGGTATGTCTTCTTGAATTCTTATTTGTTTTCCGTCATCTAGGTGGGGCTGGGTATTCTGAAATATGTATGGAGGTAAGATTTCAAAGGCTCTTTCAGTTACGCATTTTAGTGCTTCTCAGATTATCTGTGGTAAAGGACCAGTTTTTCATTTCCTAAACTGTATAATATATATATTTAAAAAAATGAACTAGAAAATACATCGGATACAAAAAAAAAAAAAAAAAAACCTGCTGCCGTTGAGTCGATTCTGACTCATAGCAACCCTATAGTACAGAGTAGAACTGCCCCATAGGATTTCCAAGGAGTGCCTGGTGGATTTGAACTGCAGACCTTTTCGTTAGTAGCTGTAGCTCTTAACCATTACGCCACCAGAGTTTCCATATATTGGATATATTGGATAGTTCCCCTAATTTTCAATTATGAGATTCAACAAGCATAAATTACTCTGTGAAATTGTTATATGCATTTCTAAAAGGTTACACTCCATTTCTCTACTTAACTTTACTAGTAGCAAATGGTTCTAGGAACAGTACAGGTCAGCAGACCACACTTTAAGTAAACCTGATGAATTCCAATTGTTCCTCATTGTTGGTTAGTCCTTTTGAGACTGAATTTCACTGTGTACTTATGTTTGGGAGTTTTAACTCTTCTATTAAAAAACAAAAACAAACCTGTTGCTGGCAAGTCAATTCAGACTCATGGTGACCCTATGTGTCACAGGTGCTGGGTGGTGGGGGGTTTGAACCACCAACCTTTTGGTTAACAGTGGAGCACAAACCATTTGTACCAACCAAGAACCCTTAACTCTTCTATATACTTTATCTAATTTAGCTGTAATATTTTTCTGGAAGATAAAAATCCAACCTCCCATATTTCAGAATAAATCCCATGAGGTCAGAATTACAAGCGTACCTTGAATGATCCACATTTTTATGTGTCATATCCAAACTGATTAGGTGTCCCTAAGAATTTGGACTGTCAGCAGAACAGGGTCTAGAGGAAAAGGTGAGGTCGTGGAGCTTTCTCCCTCAAACCCTTCCTGATCTGATTTTCTCTCTCTCAGAGAACCAGTGCTCCATCCTCCTACTCCCCAAGTTCACGCAAGTACCGTAAGAGCAGGGACGCGGTCCTATCTCTCTACTAGAGCCTCAACAGCGATGGATGCTCAGTGAGTACTTATTGGGCAACTGATGACTGGAGACCCACTGTGTGCCCTGCACTGTGCTAGGGAGGTGCTGTGGCACATACCAAGAATACATAAAATTTGACTTAAGGCTTTTCTGGGAGTAGAAGCACAGGAAGTGGTCAGATGTGTTTCCTGAATGAATGAATGAATGAATGAACGAACCAGGCAGCTTTAGCCGAAAAATATTACAATAAAAGAACATCGTAGCAGTCAGTAGAAAGCCCTGAGTGTTGGAGTTTGAAAATGATCATGTTGGTCTCATTTAGCACCTAACCAGAGACTTGACATCGGGGAAGACACAAGTGTTTTCAGCCTCAATTTAATCACCTTTGTTAGGATCAAAAGTGATAGTCTCTGACACACGTGGAAGCGCTTAGTTAAACACATTTTTTTTTCCCCCTTCCAACCCTAAAATAAGCCGGTTACTTTCCTTGGCTGTAGGAACCAGCCTCTCAGGGCAGGCGGCAACCGGCGCGGCAAGTATGGCAAACCACCGATATGCATCTCACACCTCCCGAAGGCCTAGAGAGGCCCCGTAACTGCCCGGGGGAATGGACGCCACAGGGAATTGATGACGCACTTCCGGCGTGGGTTACTTTTTTTTTTTTTTTTTTTTTGGTCACGGGACTAAGCGGTTTTTAGGCGGAATAGAGGTTGAAAGGAGTTCGGGAGAAGAGCTAGGCAGGGTGGGATCCTGTGTGTTTGGGACAGGACAACCTTGCCTTTGTGCACTGGGGAGGGCCGATGAGTTGCTTGGCTTTTTGCAGGATTTGCTGTTTTCTCCCTTAAAGGCAGAACTCTTGGGAAGCCAGCACATGCCAAAGAAGGATGAGTTC
Organism: Loxodonta africana; assembly: GCF_030014295.1. Classification (NCBI taxonomy): domain Eukaryota; kingdom Metazoa; phylum Chordata; class Mammalia; order Proboscidea; family Elephantidae; genus Loxodonta; species Loxodonta africana. The sequence goes on along the minus strand of NC_087353.1, from coordinate 87,227,176 downwards.
GATCTTGACCGCCCAGAGACGCGGGAATGACCCTGGGGCAGGAGACTGGAGCGTGCCTGCGAGGTCCAGGGTCGCCGCGCCTCAGCTCGCCGCCGCGCCCCTGCGTGATGGGCTTTTGATAGTGAAAGTGGAGGAAGACCCACCTGGAGGTCAGGAATCCGACCCGCCCGGGGACTGTCAGGACTCAGAAAGTTTTCGACAGCAGTTTAGACAGTTTCGTTACCAGGAGGTGGCTGGACCCATAGAGGCGCTGAGACGGCTCAGGGAACTTTGTCGTCAGTGGCTGAGGCCGGAGATGCGCACCAAGGAGCAGATCTTGGAGCTGCTGGTGCTGGAGCAGTTCCTGAACATCCTGCCCGAGGAGACCCAGGCCCGGGTGCGGGAGCACTCTCCGGAGAATTGGCAGGAGGCTGCGGCTGCAGTGCAGGCTTTTCAGAGAGCGCTTGATGGGACCTCACCGCAGGTGAGAAGAAGACATGTTCTGGGTGGTGAGAATGTGGAGACTAGAGGTGTATGGGATGCCGTGAGTTTCAGATGTTCTTTCCTTATTACATTTTTTTTGAATGAGGATGTGCTTGGAAATTTCCTTTCCGTAGAAAACAGTGACAAGTAAATCCATCCAGGAAATGCGCCTTGAGTTATAGAGCTTTCAGGACAAAACCAACTCTGGATTACTGTTTACTCATTGTAAGACAACCTATTGAGTTACTAGAGTATATGGGACAGAAGGATGTCAGGGTATTTGTACTAAGGAAAGTGGACTCATGTCCTTGAATTACTTATTACGCTAAACAGCAATTCCTCACCACTTTGAATGAGGATCTCTTTTACCTTTTTAACAGTTTGGCGACCCCCTCCCTGTATTTAAAATCCATTGCCATGGAGTTAATTGATGTAGTATTAAGACATCAGTAGAAATGCATGATCTTCCTTCCTCGCTGTATGTCAGTTTCCTGGACTTTTCATTGATGATTTCCTATTTCTCCACCTGACTCCATATCACTCCTCCGCTAAAACCAATAAATAAATAAATGGACATTTTGTTGTATGGGAATCAACACCACTGAACAGCTGGTCAGAATTCTCCAATTTTGGTTTTAAAAGTGGGGAGAGGAGTGTCAATTGGGTGAAGTGGTGGATCGACTTTATTAGCTGTAGGGTTTCCATCCTGACACCTGAGGACTCCCAGTACTTTGAAAAGCATTTCTCTGAAGATTCCCTCTGTCTCTCTTATGTCATTTTTGAACACTGACCAAGTTGAAAATACGTGTTCATTTGTGTCACTGCAGCATGTTGTTAGGTTTTATTTTTAATTATACAAGTTCCTGGGCAGCGCAAAGGCTAAGTGCTGTACTACAAACTGAAAGTTGGTGCTGCAAACCCATGCAGAGTCATCTTGGAAGACAGGCCTGACAATCTGCTTCTGAAAGGTCATAGCCATGAAAAGGGCTTGGAGCAGTTCTACTCCGCACAGATGCGGTCGCCATGAGTTGGAAATGACTCGAAGGCAATAACAACAAGAATGAAGCTAACAGTGGTGTGTATACTCCAAAGGTTGCTAATATTTGCCGTATCTGTGGCAACAATTTTAGACCAATAAAATTTGGTAGCTAAAAAATGCCTTAGTGATGTCACCCTCTGTCATTTTAAAGAGGGCTCTGGAAAAGAAACTGTTCCATGTCTCTCTGCTAGCTTCTGGCACCTCCAGGCATTCCATAGCTTGCAGCTGTGGCATCACGTGGTGTCCTTCCTCTGTTTCCATGTATCTATGTATTTTTTCTCCTTTTTATATAGTTGCCAGTCATAGCGTTAGTACCCACTCTGTTAACCTAACTGGTAACATCTTCAAAGATCCTGCTTCCACACAGGGTCACGTTCACAGGTACAGGTGTTAGGACTTCAACGTTATCTTTTTGGGGAACACAATTCAATCCATAATAGGGCCTTTAAGGTAACTTCAGTCTTTCAGTGATTCCTTCTAGCCCTCAAACAGCAGGGCCCATCGCCCACCATCCCTTGCTTACATCACATTAAAATGCACAGAAAACACTCAAAACCCACTCTAATTTGTGAGATATGATACCAGGAATTGTGGAGAGTGCTTATGGGAGTAAAAAGCCCCGCTGGATCCCCCCTTACATAAGAGCAGGAATGAGAAGTTGAGAAGGCCAGCCTCCTCCTTGCATTTCTAGTGGCTTCAGCTCTGTATACCCTTCCTTAGAATTTGGCTTCATGCCACTGCTTCCTAAATTCTAGCTTAAGTTACAGAATGTTAGATGCTACAAGTTAGACTATAACAATAAGAATGAGGTTGGAAACCAAGAGTCAAGCATACCTGAATCTCAAGTGTTTCTTCTCTTAGACTTTTCCCAGCTAGACAGCATGGTATAGTGATTAAGTGCATGAATTCTGAACCCAGTCACCAGGATTTGAATCCTCATTCTCTACTTACTAACTAACTAACCGTAGAACCTTAGACAAGCTGAAAAAGTCTAATTTATTCTGATACTTTACCCTTTCCTTCTTAAACCCACCTCCTTTTACTTTAGAAATGTCAGGACTTCAGAGGAATAGATGGACTGTATATCCTTCAGGAGATTCTCTACAAATACTTCTGTTTCTCCCAACAGGGCTTTTAATAAACTGGCCAGGCGTTAGTTTGTATAGATAAAGGAAGTCCCTGGAAAGGAGAGACACAGTTGCAAAGTAAGTGTAGACATCCTACTTGAAAAGCTTAACCAGAAGGCCTGCTACCTCCACATGGAAGGAAGGTGGCCGACCCAGTGCCTTTAATCAGGGGTAAGACTGTGCCCGCTCCAGTACAAAGACAAGTACAAAGAAGGATCAAAACCTCCAAAAATTCTATGCCTTAGATCAGTGGTTCTCAACCGGGAGTGATTTTCCCCCTAGGGTACACTGGGCAATATTAGAGACATCTTTGGTTATCACAGTTCGGGGGTGTGTCCCGGCATCTAGTAGGTGGAGGCAAGGGATGCTGCCAAACATCTTATTATGCACAGGACAGCCCTCCAGTGAGGTGCAGAAGGCAGAGGCAGGGCAACGTGATGCTGCAGCTGCAAGCCAAGGAGTGCCCGGAAGTACCAGAAGCTAGGAGAGAACCATGAAACAATTTCTCTTGTAGAGCTCTCAGAAAGAGTCAAGATGGCCAATACCGTAATTTGGCCTCCAGAACTGTTAGACAATAAATTATAGTCTCCAGAACTATGAGACAATAAATTTCTGTTCTTGTAAGCCAACTTTGTGATATTTTGTTACAGCAGCCCTAGGGCACCAATACAGACTCCTTTCCTGTCAGTGGGTGAGAGAATCAGCTTGGGCCTGGACAGCTGTCTGCTTCACCAGTTTTAGAACCTTCCTTTTCTAATAACTGTGGCTTTAACTTTAGCGAAAGGTCAACCTACATTTAAATAAGCCATTTCAGAAGATCATCATGTTAGATAATTATTGTGAAGTGGTTAGGGGAAGGGAAAAGAAATAATAATTACTGAACAGATGCTTGTGTGAGTACGTTCATCATCTTTAGATATTTGTGTCTGGTTCAACCATAAGGAAACAGTGTCTCAGGAGCCAGGATTAGAACTCAGGACTTTCTGGTTATATTTTTAATCTATATTAGATTTCCTCTTTGATAAATCACAGCAATATAACTCAGAAAATATTTTGTTCCTACCCCAAATTAGTGTAGATAGTCCACAGAAAGACTTTTTAGGATTGCAAGGGAATGTCAGCCTCTGTCTTTGATCACCTCAAAACTCTCTGGTCAATACAAGACTCACTGGTAAAGATTAAACAGCCAAGATTGTTACTGGATGGTCAGCTCTCTCTCTTTTACCCTCTGGAGTCTGGCCTCATCCTAAGACTAGTAGTGTTATCCTGGGACTGCAGGTACTGAATGGGGATCTTATGTTGTTTCAGGGGTTGGTGACATTCAAGGATGTGGCTATGTCTGTAACCTGGGAGGAATGGGTGCATCTGGACCCAGCTCAGAGGACTTTCTCCAGGGACAGTACACAGAAGGATTATGGGAACACAGTCTTGCTGAGTAAGTACTGTTACTTTGCTTGATTATAACTGTGCATAGTTGGCGAACGGCTTGGTTCAGTATTTTGGGGTTTGATCCTAGAAGCAGTCTGAGGTTTGCAGACAAAGGCTGAGAGCTTTAGAGTCTCTTGTGAGTCAACGAGGACTTTCTGTTCTGTATTGCTAGGTGATATATTCCATTTTTTATTTTGGTTCTTTTGTGTGTGTGTGGTAAATATGTAACAAAACATTTTTCATATCAACATTTTTTACGTGTATAATTCAGTGACATTAATCATATTGATTTTTTCCCAACATTATACAAATGACCAACAAGCACATGAAAGATGCTCAACCTTGTTAGTCATTAGGGAAATGCAAATGGAAACCACGAGCTATCACTTCACGTCCACTAAGATGGCTATGATTATACCACTCTCTGTTTTCAAAATTTTCCATCCTCTAAGTAGAAGCTCAGTGTCCCCTAAGTAATGAGTCACTCATTCCCCCTCCCTTGCTCCTATACCTGGTAACCACTAATAAACTACACAGATGTTTTATATCTTATATTTAGGTCTTTGATCCAATTTGAGTTAGTTTTCCTACATGGTGTGAGTTATGGGTCCAAGGTTATTCTTTTGTTTGTGGAAATCCAGTTGTCCCAGCCCTATTTATTAAAGAGACTATTCTTTTCCCATTGGATGGATTTAGCACCCTTCTCAAAGATCAGTTGACCAGAGATGTACAAGTTTATTTCTGGACTCTCAATTCTATTCTATTTGTTTACATGCCTATCATTATACCAGTACCAGGTTGTTTGATTACAGTAGCTTTCCTTTATTGTATATTTTTCAGATGTTTTCTTTGTGGTTTTCATGGGGATTACATTTGACATCCCAAGTTTATAACAATTTAGTTTAAATTGATACCAACATAAGTTCAGTAATATACAAAAATTCTGTTCCTATATCGCTCCTGCCCCCTTTATGTTGTTTTTATCATAAATTATATCTTTTTACATTGTATGCCTAATACCATAAATTGATAGCTTTAATACATTTGTCTTTTAAATCATGTATGACATAACATGTAGAGTTACAAATGAAAAATACTATAAAGCTCGCCTTTGTATGTGCCCCAAAAATTACCTTTACCAGAAATCTTTTTTCTTCATACAATTTCAAGCTGTATAGTGTCCTTTCCTTTCAATATGAAAGACTCCCTTTAGCATTTTTTATAGGTCAGATGTCTCAGTCATCTAAAGTTGTTGTTACAAATACCACAAGTAGGTGGCTTTAAAGAACAGAAATTTATTTTTTCCATTATTCTGGAGGCTAAAAGTCCAAATCAGAGTCTGAGCAGTGCCAATTCCTTCCTTGTTAGTAGCCCTAGGTGTTCCTTGATTCCTTGGCAATCCTCACATGGGCGTCTATCTTGCACAGTGTGTTCATGCACCTGTGTCTATGCTGCTCTTTTTATAACTCAGAAGTAATTAGGTTCAGGACACACTGTACACTGATATGGTTTCATGAATGTAACAAACAAGACCTTATTTCCAAATAAGATTACATCCACAGTTATAGGGGTCAGGATTCCAACACATATTTTTGGGGAACACAATTCAATCCATAACAGCAGATCTTGTGGTAATGAACTCCCTCAGCTTTTGTTTATGTGGCAATCTGTTAATTTCACTGTCAGTTTTGAAGGACAGTTTTGCTGGTTATATAATTCTTGGTTGACAGTTCTTTTCACACTTTAAATATGTCTTCCCACTGCCTTCTGGCATCCATGGTTTCTGAGAAGAAAAGAGCATTTCATCTAATTGACAATCCCTTGTATGTGGTGACTCACTGCTCTCTTGCTGCTTTCAGGATTCTTTATCTTTGGTTTTTGAGAGCTTGATTATAATGTTCTCAGTGTTGATCTCTTTAGGTTTATCTTGCTAGGAATTTCTTGGCCTTTTAGGATGTGTAGGTTCATGTCTTTTGTCAAATTTTGGAAGTTTTTGCCCATTATTTTTTCATATATCCTGTCTCTTTTTCTTTCTCTCCTCTCCATCTGGGACTCCCGTAACACATATATTGGTGGCTTGATGGTGTCCCACGAGTTCCTTAGGCTCTGTTCACTTTTCCTCATTCATTTTGTTCCTGATGTTGTTGTTATGTTGTTGTGAGGTGCTGTCGAGATGGTTCTGACTCATAGTGACCCTTTGTACAACAGAACGAAAACACTGCCTTGGTCCTGCACAGTGCACACAAGCATTGCTGTCTCATTGAGGGTCTTCCTCTTTTTCACTGACCCTCTACTTTATCAAGCATGATGTCCTTTTCCAGGGACTGGTCCCTCCTGATAACGTGTCCAAAGTATGTGAGACGAAATCTTGTCATCCTCACTTCTAAGGAGCATTTTGGCTGTACTTCTTCCAAGACAGATTTATTCATTCTTCTTGTAGCCCATGGTATATTCAGTATTCTTTGCCAATACCATAATTTTAAAGCATCAGTTCTTCTTTGGTCTTCTTTATATGTTGTCCAGCTTTCACATGCATATGAGGTAATTGAAAATACTATGGCTTGGGTCAGGTGCACCTTAGCCCTCAAAACGACATCTTTGCATTTCAACACTTTAAAGCGGTGTTTTGTAAATTTGTCCAATGCAATACATCATTTGAGTTCTTGACTGCGGCTTCCATGGGTGTTGATTGAGGATCCAAGTAAAATGAAATCCTTGACAACCTTCAATATTTTCTCTGTTTATCATGATGCTGTTTATTAGTTTAGCTGTAAGGGTTTTTGTTTTCTTTATGTGAAGGTGTAATCCATACTCAAGGCTGCAGTCTTTGATCTTCATCTCTAAGTGCTTCAACTCTTCTTCACTTTCAGCAGGCAAGGTTGTGACATCTGCGTATTGTAGGTTAACGAGTCTTCCTCTAATCCTGATGGTGAATTTTTCTTCATATACTCCAGCTTCTCAAATTATTTGCTCATCATACAGATTAAGTGTGGTGAAAAGATATGACCCTTACACACACCCTTTCTGATTTTAAACCTGATTTTGTTCCTAAGACACAATTTTAGTCATCCTGTCTTTATCTTCACTGATTCATTCTGCCAACTCATATCTGCTGTTGAACTCTGAATTTTTCATTTCAGTTATTGTACTTTTCAGTTCCTGTATGTTTGGTTCCTTTTTATAATTTCTGTGTATTAATATTCTTAGATTTTGTTCTTTGTGGTTTTCTTTAGTGCCTTGTGTAAATTTAATACTGTTTTAAAGTTTTTTTCTAGTTAAGTCCAGTTGTTTCGGTCACGTTATTTTGTTCCTTTGAGCGGGCCTCCCTTTCTGGTTTCTTTATGTGTATTGTGATTTTTTTTTGTTATTGTTGAAACTGGAACATTTGAATATTGTTACGTGGTAACTCTGGAAACCGGATTCTTCCCCTTCCCTAGGCTTTGCTTTTTTTGTTTTTATTTTCAATTGTTAAAGGCTGTAGTAGTCCTTTTGTTTAATGACTTCACCTAACTATTTCTGTAAAGCCTGCTTTCCTGGATGTGTGTGAACACTGAAATCACTGTTTCTTAGCTTGTGTTTATGTAGTATTTGAACAGAGATTTCTCTGAATGCAGAGGAGAACAAAACAAAAAATAGACCTCTCCTAGTCTTTGCAAATTGACTCTGTTCTGGGCCCATCTTTCAACACTTAGTGAGGCTTGCACTGAGCCTAGGTATCAGCCTGAGGTGAAAGCATAGGATCTTTCCAGGTAATTTATGAGCATGCATCTTGCCCCCGAAATGTGTGTGGCTTTTTCAGTTTCCCTGTATACATGTTGTTTTTGAAAGCCTTGATTTCCAAAAGAAACTCTCTTCCTGGCTTCTCCTTCCAGTCTTTAGATATGCCTTAAATTGCACTTGTTAGTCCTAGGCAGCTACAGGCGGTTACAGGCTTTGGGCATTCCCTACTGCCTCTCAGCCCTGTGTGAGCTCTGAGAGAGGCTAATATGAGATCAATACTTTGCTTCAGTCCTTCAGACAGTTCTCAGACATGTTAGAACACACACACAATAATTTTCAAATAGAATCTGCTTTGCTCCCTCTAGAGCCATAGACCAGGCTCCCTCTGTGAGCATGTGGGCTGCCACAGCTTTAAGCTGACCATGCTAAGCCAGAGAAGAGTTGAGGTGTAGGCAAGTAGGAAACCAAAGTTTTTCTACAATTTAGATATTACCCTTTTCTTGATTCAGCAGTCATTTAGTTGCTGAAACCCTTTGACTGGTTTCCAGAGTTCTGACAAAGTTGGTTCTGGCAGGTTAGACCCCCTGCGCCCCGGCTTTATAGTGTTTTTGTGGGTGGATAAGATTGTGGAGCTGCTCATAATCTTATCTTACTCCGGACCACACTTACTGGCCTTTTGTATGTCTTCTTTGGAGAAATGTCTATTCACATCCTTTATACCTCCCCAAATTGGGTTATTTGTCATTTTATTATTGAGTTTTAGGAGTTCTTTATATATTCAGGGCACAAGTCCCTTATTAGATACAAACAAGAAAAAAAAAAACCCATTGCCATTGAGTCAATTCTGACTCATAGTGACTGACTTTTTGGTTAGCAGCTGAGCTCTTAACCACTATGCTCCAAAGGACACCATAAAGAAAATTAAAAGACAACCAACTCACAGAATGGGAGAAAATATTTGCAAATCTTGTATTGGATTTGCAAATATTCTCTCCTGTTCTGTGCAAGTTAATTAAAATATTTTAACTTCAGGAGTTGTTGAATGGAAAATGTTAAGTTTTTTTTGTTGTTTTTCTGCTATCAATTGCTTATTTCACTTCTGCAAAAGGATAAAATGTCTGTAATTTTTATTTTACTGTTTCAGGTTTGGAATCCAGAACTGAGAACAAAGAGTTGATTCCAAAGCAAGAAATTTTAGAAGAAGCAGAGCCACAGGGGCAGTTAGAAGAAGGGTCTCAGGGAAAGGCTCCCTTGTTTTCCCAGTGTGGTGATACTCACAAGGACAGGGTAGAAGAGCCATCAAGATACCCCTCAGTGTTGAAACTTGAAAATTCTCCTGGAGAGCAAGGATTCACTAGCCTCTCAGTTTTCAGCAAGAATTGTTCCACAGAAGAGGAAGACTCTAAAAATAGTCAATTTGAGAATAGTACCAAAAGGTCAAACTTTATTTTTCCTCAGCATATTCAGGCAGCAAACAGGCCTGTTAACAGTGATGAACATGGGAATAATTGCAAACAGAGTTTAGATACAGTGCAGTATCAAGTGGTGATACCTCACACATCTATTGACAGTGAGAAAAATTTCCATAGCTCTGGCCTTTTGGCAACCCAGAGGCAGTTCCGTCAAGAAAAACCTTATAAATGTGATGACTGTGGGAAGAGTTTCAAACAGCGTTCTGACCTCTTTAAACACCAGAGAATACACACTGGTGAGAAACCATATGAATGCCAAGAATGTGGGAAAAGCTTCAGTCAGAGCGCTGCCCTAGTTAAACACCAGAGGACTCATACAGGTGAAAAGCCGTACACATGTCCCAAATGTGGGGAAAGCTTCAGACAGAGCTCACATCTAAATCGGCATCAAAGAATCCACACAGGAGATAAATGCTATAAATGTAACGAGTGTGGGAAAACCTGCAATATTTCCAACCTTTTTAGACATCAGAAAATACATAAAGGTGAGAGACCCTATAAATGTGAAGAATGTGAGAAGAGCTTCAAACAGCGCTCTGACCTTTTTAAACATAAGAGGATTCACACTGGAGAGAAACCTTACGGATGTACTGTCTGTGGGAAAAGCTTCAGTCAGAGTGCAACCCTCATTAAACACCAGAGAACTCACACTGGGGAGAAACCTTATAAATGTCTTGAATGTGGGGAGAACTTTAGACAAAGTTCACACCTTATCCGACACCAAAGAATCCATAGACATAAAGCCCCATCATTCTGACATGTTTTTGCATGATGTTTGTTTTCTGTTGTCCAGAAACTACATCCTCTAGCATTTAGTGTATTTCAGTCAGTCATGGATCATATTTCCTTGGGTATTTCACAGAAGATAGATTCAGTCTGACCTAAGTCTCTTGACACATACTTTAATAAACTATTGCCAGTGAAGGAGAAACAAGCAAGGGGCTTCTCCGTAAGTTGAGGTGGTTTTGTGTAAGAGACTTCTGATTATAAGAGGAAGGGGTGACATGAGACAGAATTCTGTCCTTGTCATCCCTTCATTCTTCTTACCTCTGCTTTTGGACCAAGTCTTGCCCACTCCAATTACTTTCCTAAGAATTTTTTTTTAGTCACTTAGAAGTATTTTTTTTAGAAGTATCTTTCTACCTAGGTGGTAGAGTAGATTTCAACTACTTCATAATCCTTACAGCACCTTGTAAGTTCAGTGTATACAAGAAGCACTCTATTTTTTTTTTTTACTTAATTTTGTAGAGTCCTTTCCCATCCTAGCAGTCTAGGAGTTGGTTTTGTAACATTAAAACAAAAAGTTCTTTTAAAACAAGAAAGGCAAAAGAAAATCTCATCTAAACACACAATTCCCATTATTGTATTTTTTTCACAGCTTATCAATTTATGGTACTTTATTCGATAACTTTTGGTTTCTGAAAAAAGTCATCACTAAATTTTCCACCAAAACCTTTGTGTGTGTGGGTCCTTATATCAAATAGCCTAAAACATGTTTTTTATTTTTGTGTTGAGGCTTCTTAATATTTTGGACATGAGAAAGTGCTCCAGCAGTATTTCCTTTAGGGTATTTCAAAAGAGGAGGACACTGAAGACAGAATTTCTGTTCTTGCTTTTTCTGTTAACAGCAGCCATAACTGACGTTATACGATATTCCCTTCATAAGATGCATTCATATACATTTTTCCTTTTGATTTCCAAGCAACCCTATGAGGTAAGTAGGAAACTATGTCATCTCAGTTTACAAAGGAAGAAACTGAGGCTCACATTTGACACTTCATTTCTCAGGTGATCTGATTGCTTAGTGAGTGAAGATAAGCACACTATTTTTCCCCTTTGAATTAGTGAACAGCGCCCACCACGTGATTCACTTACTGCCTTTTGCCCCTTTTCTCTCTCCTCCTGCTTCGTCTGGAGCATCTTTGCAACGGTGAATTATGGACCCAGTAGCAGTGATGGCAGAGTAGTTGGTGCATCCACACACATCATGACAAGAAATACAAGCTCTGAATGGGATTTAAATCTTGATGGTTCGTTAACTTTCCAGAGCTGTCTTTTCCCATCCCTGTAGCCAGATGAAGGGAAGATACGGGATTGGCTTTATTGTCACTGTTGGGTTAAACTGTACGCTAATGACTACTGAGTGAAGTTTACTCAAATTAGAACCTAAATATCCTATTACCTTTCCAGTTCTACATAATAATAGCATGGCTCAAATCCAAATTCTTTTAGGACTTTTTTATGGGGATATAAGCTTATTGGAAATTTGGGAAAATAATTTTTTAAAAACCCATTAAAAGGAAAAATTATCCATAATCCCACTACCCTGACTCAACTGTTACTGGTCTTTTGGTGTATTTCCTTATTTTTTTCTGTGTGTATTTTTTTTACATAATAAAGATCATAATGCATATATTGTACTTTTATCATTGTGTCTTAAGGGTTTTATGCGATCTTCATAACCATTATGCATAATGACTTCATCATTTTCCAGCAACTGGATATAACAATTGAATCATTTTCCTTTAAACGGACATTTCAAGCATTTCTAATTTTTCATGGTTACAGTGCTGTAATGAATGTAATTGTGAGTGTGATTTTAATATAATTTGGATTGTTCCATAGAATCTAAGGCTAGATTCCCAGAAATAAAGTTCTGGATTAGTGTGTGTGGTGCAATGGATCACTTTTGTGTGACCTTTCTCACCAGGGTCTTGTAACTTCCAAGTGACTGTGTGGGACCCTGCAGATAGGGTAATCGTTGCTATGAGTCGGAATCAACAGCAACGGGTATACAGGGTAAGGAGACTGGTCACTTTTGCCATCCCACTAGGCTTAAAAGAGCCAATTTCAGAGTAGGGAGAACATCTCACCACCACCAAGAAAGAGTCAAGAGTGGAGTGTGTCCTTTGGACCTGGATCCCCTGTGCTGAGCTCCTGGAACCAGGAGACCGAGAGAGAGAGAACTGTAACACTGAAGATGGCAAGAAGCAGTGGCAAAGAAATGGTGGCAGGAGATGGCGCAGTGGGCTTCCCGGCCCACGGAGCAAGATGAGTGCCTTTGGGCAGGAGGTTTCCTGGAGGAGTAGGGCCTCCGGGCCCTTGGTGGAGCTAGGTTTGTCAATTCACGGAACTAGAGCTGAGCATCTTCAGGCTGAGGTATAGACAGAGCTAAAGCAGCTTTGTGACACTTGCCTGAGCAAGGAAGGCAGAGGTTGAGGGGCCAGAGAGAGGTGTGCCTGTGGGCATGGCTGAGAAGAGGCTGTCCTCACGGAAGAACTGTATCCTGAACGTTCCTCAACCTGAATTGTAACCTGTTACTTCCCTAATTACCCCATAATTGTTAGTACTATCTGCGAGTTCTCCATGGCCATTGCAATGAATTATAGAACCCAGCAGAGAACTACTGCAGTGGGAGGGATAACTGGTGTCAGAATTAGTAAAGATGGCAGGGAGAATCAGTATTGTCTGTTGATCTTGATTCTCCTTCCCCTATGTGAAGTTAGAGTAGGTCAGATACCTCTGGTATGCCATTCTTAAAGTATGTGAACTATTTCATGGCTCTTAATACACTTTTCCAGTTGCTCTCCCCCAATGTGAAAGCCAAATTACACAATATTAGAATTTCATTATATCCTAGGACCTATTATTGTTTTCCTAAATGGATAAAAAAAAACAAACATTACCTTTCAGAACTCACCTCAGCCTTGGACACAGTAGTAAAGTACATGTTCCATCTTTTGACCCTCCTTATAACCAACAGGAGAGAATTGTGAGAAGGCTGGCTTAGGTACATTAAGGCTTTAGGGTGTCATTCTGAAAATTTAACTTTTTAGGCGATTTAGTATCGAGAGCATTTGGCTAAAGTGAGGAACTGTGAATAAAGTATCAGTTTAAACATGGCCGTGATCTGTATTACTTTGGGAAAGAGTGTAACTGACCAGTTGCTGTGGGGTACATTCCCTGTGCTCACAGGATTTTCAATGGCTGGGATCTTCTGGAAGTAAGATTGCCAGGTAATTCTTCCAAGGGGCCTCTGGGTGGATTCGAACGGCCAACCTTTTGGTTAGTAGCTGAGTGCTTAACCTTTTGCCTATTGTGTATAACCAAATCAAACCCACTGTTCTCAAGTAGATTCCAACTCATAGCAATCCTATTAGGACAGAGTAGAACTGTTCCATAGGGTTTCCAAGGCTGGAAATTTTTTATGGAAGCAGACTGCCACATCTTTCTCCCACTGAGCGGCTGGTGGGTTTGAGCCCCTAACCTTTTGTTTAGAGGCTGAGTGCTTCACCACTGCACCACCAGGGATCCTTCTATTGCATATAGGGACCCAAGATATAGTTATAAGATTTTGCTTCTCTGTATCAATTTCTTTGCTCTACTTCTATCTTACAGCATTTCCGTGTAAAAATCAAAGGAGGTAACAATGTAAAGTATATTAATGTTTTCCTAAGGCTCATCAAGGTTACTTGCCCAAGGTCATACAGATAAGTGATAAGAAACCAGTTACAGGATTCTGATACTAGTGTAATAATTCATTGTAGTACACAAACTCTGCAGTCTTCTCTGCATTTTCAGTTTTTCCTCCACTCTTCCTCTTCTACTTTCTTTTATAGGCATTTACTGCTGTCTAAATGCTACTTGAATCTCTGACCTATTTCCACATACATGCCTTTCTTTGGTTGTGATGCTTTCTCTATTTGGAATCCCAGCTCTCGTTCCCTAGCCCCTAAGCCATCAAATTAACAAAAGCCCCAATTCTGTGAAACAATTTAAAAGAGTCATTTCTCAATTATCCTAATCCAAAATATTTACTGAACTATAACACTATCTGTAGGTTTTGTTTGGCCCTTACCATAAACTGCTATATACAGTAACTGTCATATTTGTGCCCATTCCAAAGAAAGGTGATTCAACAGAATGCAGAAATTATCAAACAATATCATTAGTATCACACACATTTCAGTAAAGTTTTGCTGAAAGAATTAAAAAACTGTTGCAGCAGTACATTGACAGGGAACTGCCAGAAATTCAAGCCAGATTCAGAAGAGGATGTGTGTCATGGATTGAATTATGTCCCCCTAAAAATGTGTGTATCAACTGGGCTGGGCCATGATTCCCAGTATTGTGTGATTTTCTTACATGTTGTTAGTCCTGCCTCTATGATGTTAATGAGGGAGGATGGGCAGCAGTTGTGTTAGTGAGGCAGGACTCAACCTACAGGAATGGATTGTGTCTTGAGACAATCTCTTGAGATACAAAAGAGAGAAGCAAGCAGAGAGATAGGGGGATCTCATACCACCAAGAAAGCAGCACCAGGAGCAGAATGTGTCCTTTGGACGTGGGGTCCCTGTGCCTGAGAAGCTCCTCGACCAGGGAAGACAGATGACAGAAAGCCATCCCCTGGAGCTGACACTCTAAATTTGGACTCGTAACCTACTAGACCACGAGAGAATAAACTTCTCTTTGTTAAAGCCATCCACTTGCGGTATTTCTGTTATAGCAGCACTAGATAACTGAGACAACGTAGAACAAGGGATAGCATTGGTGATGTCAGATGGATCCTGGCTGAAAGCAGAGAATATCAGAAAGATGTTTACCTGTGTTTTATTGACTATGCAAAGGCATTCGATTGTGTAGATCGTAACAAATTATGGATAACATTACAAAGAATGGGAATTCCAGAACACATAACTGTGCACGTGAGGAACCTGTACATAGATCAAGAGGCAGTCATTAGAAAAGAACAAGGGGCTGCATGGTTTAAAGTCAGAAACGGTGTGCATCAGGGCTGTATTCTTTCACTACACTAACTCAACCTGTATGCTGAGCAAATAATCCAAGAAGCTGGACTATACAAAGAAAAACGTGGCATCAGGTTGGAGGAAAACTCATTAAATATCTGTAATGTGCAGATGACACAGCCTTGCTTGCTGAAAGTGAAGAGGATTTGAAGCACTTACTGATGAAGATCAAAGACCACAGCCTTCAGTATGGATTACACCTCAACATAAAAAAAACAAAAATCCTCACAACTGGACCAATAAGCAATACCATGATAAATGGAGAAAAGACTGAAGTTGTCAAGGATTTCATTTTACTTGGATCCACAATCAATGCACATGGAAGCAGTAGCCAACAAATCAAATGACATATTGTATTGGGTAAATCTGCTGCAAAAGACTTCTTTAAAGTGTTAAAAAGTAAAGATGTTACTTTAAGGACTAAGGTTCGCCTGACCCAAGCCATGTGTTTTCAGTCACCTTATATGCATGTGAAAGCTGGACAATGAATAAGAAAGACCAAAGAATTGAAGCCTTTAATTATGGTGTTGGCGAAGAATACTGAATATACTATGGACTGCCAAAAGAATGAACAAATCTGTTGTCTTGGCTATCTAGTGCTGCTGTAACAGAAATACCAAAAGTGGATGGCTTTAACAAAGAGAAATCTATTCCCTTACAGTCTAGTAGGTTAGAAGTCTGAATTTAGGGCATCAGCTCCAGGGGAAGGCTTTCTCTCTCTGCCAGCTTTGGAGAAGGTCCTGGTCATCAATCTTCCTCTGGTCTAGAAGCTTCTCAGCACAGGAACCTCAGGTCCAAAGGACGCACTCTGCTCCTGGTGCTACTTTCTTGGTGGTATGAGGTCTCCTTGTCTCTCTGCTTGCTTCTCTCTTCTATACCTCAAAAGAGATTGGTTTAAGACTATCTAATCTTGCAGATTTTATCAACCTAGCTGCCACTAATCCCATCTCATCAACATCATAGAGATAGGATTAAAACACATAGGGAAATCACATCAGATGACAACATGGTGGACGATCAGACAATACTGGGACTCATGACCTACCCAAGTTGACAGATATTTTGGGGGGACACAACTTGATCCATGACATCTGTC
Source organism: Loxodonta africana (assembly GCF_030014295.1). Lineage (NCBI taxonomy): Eukaryota > Metazoa > Chordata > Mammalia > Proboscidea > Elephantidae > Loxodonta > Loxodonta africana. The sequence goes on along the minus strand of NC_087353.1, from coordinate 87,211,025 downwards.
TGGAAAAAAGTACAGCCAGAATGCTCCTTAGAAGTGAGAGTGGGGAGACATCATCTCACATACTTTGGACATGTTATGAGGCGGAACCAGTTCCTGGAGAAGGACATCACGTTTGGTAGAATAGAGGGGTCGGCAAGAAAGAGGAAGACCCTTAATGAGATGGACCGACACAGTGGCTGCAACAACAGGCTCAAGCATACCAACAACTGTGAGGATGGCGAAGGACAAGACAGAGTTTCATTTTGTTGTACATAGAGTCACTATGAGTCAGAACTGACTGGCACATAACAACATTCTTCTGCTGATAAGCATTGGGTAGGCTCTACTTCCGGGATATTATGAATAGCATTGCTGTGATCATTCTAATCCATATATTGTGCTGAACATGTACGTGCATTCTGTTGGGTATATACCCAGAAGTGGATTGCTAGATCATAAGGTATGCATATGTTCACCTCTAGTTAAAAACAAAACAAAAAATCAAACCCATTGCCCTCAAGTCAGATCTGCTCCATGGGACTATTTTGCCTGTAATATTTAGAGACTCAGATCACCAGGTCTTTTCCCTGTGGTACTGCTGAGTGGGACTGAACCACCAACCTGTAGGTTAATGGTCTAGTGCAACCTGTTTGCATCACCCACGTACCTTCACCTCTAGTAGATACATCCAAATAGCTTCCCAAAGTACTTTTAACAATTTGTATTTCCACCAGCAACGAAAGAGACTTCTAGTTGTTCCACATCCTTGCCAAAACTTGGTTTTATCAGTCTTTTTAATTTCACCCATATTGGTAGGTGTGTAGTGGTATCTCATTGTTTTGCCTCTCCACAAGGCTAATGAAATTGAGTACCATTTAGATGGTAGATTTTAAGTTTATTTTACTTTTATTATAAATGTTTATTGTAGAAAACTTTAAAATGCAGAAATAAAACAGAAAATAAAATTCATATATTTTGTATGTTTTTCAAAAATAAAATTTGGATCTACTTATATAATTCATATAGGAATAACTTTTATATTTGAAAACTTAGTGTGTGTGATCTCTTATGTCTTCATTATTTGGATATACTACAATTTTATTTACTCATCCCTCTCTTGGCAATTAGTTTATTTCCAATTTGTCACTGTATCAGTGTCCTATTGCTGTTGTAGCAAATTACCACATACTTTGTGGCTTATAACTACACAAATTTATATTACTGTTCTGGAGGTCAGAAATCTGAAATGGGCCTCACTGGGTGAAAATCAAGGGAAAATGCAGGTCTTATGTTCCTTCTGGAGACTCTAGGGGAGAATCCATTTCTTGGCCTTTGCAAGTTTCTAGAGGCTGCCTGCATTCCTTGGCTCGTGGCCCCCTACCACCTGCAAAGACAGCAATGGCTTTCTCTCATTGTACCATTTTAACTAACACTGACTCTTCTGCCTCCCTTTTTCACATTTAAGGACCCTTGTGATTACTAAGGAGACCTGGTGGCAAAGTGGATAAAGCAATCGACTGCTAACTGAAAGGTTAGAAGTTGGAGACCATCGGTGGCTCTGTGGGAGAAAGATGTGGCGATCTCCTTCAGTAGAGATTTTAAGCCTTGAAAACCTTATGGGGTCGCTATGAGTTGGAACCGACGGCAGTGGATTTTGGGTGATTACTTTAGGCCCACTCAGATAATCCAAAACGATCTCCCAATCTCAAGGGTGGCTGATCAGCAATCTCTCTGTAACTAACTGCCACATCCATTCACTTCCCCATGAGTAGGATTTTAGTTCCCCAAACCTGAGGTGATATCTCAGCTGGAGGACTGGGAAGAGCCATGGATCCTGGATCTACCGAGCGCTGGGAATAGGAAGGCTTCCAGTAGTGCTTGCCCAGGAGGGTGAGGAAGAGACCTAGTCAAGTGCAAATAGTGAAGAGGAAGAGAAGTCACTTTAATGACACCCCTTCTGTGTGCCAGACACAGAGGCAGGTTGGCATGTATTTCACTTATTCATCCCTACTGCCCTGCGAAATTAGTACATATGATCATCATAATGGTATTGAATTCTTGGACTTCAGACTTGCTCCTCTCACTAGACTTCACTCAACAACAGTGATGCTCTGTAATGGTCATAAAAGTAGCAAGTTCCTTCAAAATTTTAAACTTATTCAAGATCAGCATGCTTGTATAGTGAAGAAATAGGACAAATTTGATGAGTATAGGAAACTTCAATTACAGCATATTGTTTTCTAGGCATAAAGAAACTTCTTGTTAAAGCAAAATCTTATATTGAGGCTGGTGAACTTCTCCCCACCATCCTAACCAAAGTGAGAGAATGGCAGAGTTAACCAAACTTCATTAAGTTTAGAAACAGCCAGTTAGGTTAACAGAGAAAGTAGGATTCTTCTCTCTTGGTTCCACGGGAAATGAAGGGAAGCTGGGCATCTGTGCTCAACTTCTGTAGGAGCACCCTCCATCTTGGTCAATAGTCTACTTTCCTCTTGGTTGCAGGTGAGCTGGGGCAGAAATTACAGGTAGGCAGAGGAAGCCTCTGCCTGGAAGACATATCAAGAAGGTGTGATAATGCGGTGTCACACCTGAGAAATACTCTGTGGCTAAACTGGGTGGAGGTGATGTTTGCCCCTGTGCTCCAGAAACTGAAGGGTGCCTGGCCTGGAAAAGTCCCATAGCTTCCTCTAAAGGTTTGAAATCCCATGGCTGGGACATGGACATGGCTGCTCAATTTTTGTGGAAAGGCCTCATTGGACGTGGTATGTCCCTGTGGCTCAAAGGATTAGGAACAGTTCTCCTGTGTTTGTATCTTCTCTGAACAACAGGATTAATCTGACTGATTAATGCCTGGATGCTTTAACTGATCACTGTGGAGAATCATAAATACAAACTCTTTATCAGCTAGGCTACTTCTAATAGTCAAGGAGTTGATTGTTTTTTTTAACTGATATTTTTTAAATGTTTTAAGGCTGTGCTTTATGCTGACCATGTTTTTCTGACACACACAAAGAGATATTCCTGGAGTCGAGATCTTCTCAGGCTTTCTTGGTAAATAAGTTTAGCTGAATGTTCACTACTCGTTTTGGTCATTCAGTATTCTTTTAGCCAATGCATTTTTTAGAAATTTGAGTGAGTACCTTAGCAACTACTTTCACCTATGTGCATATTCATAAAAGTATTAGTCATGGCTCGTGATGATGATGTCCTGTAGGAAAACAAAACTCAGCAAAAATCTGAAAATTGTACCTCTGCATGACAGAGCCTCTGGAGCTGTTGGGGTTGGAATGTCTCCCAAATTCAAGAGGTCTTTGGCCAGGGCTTTGCCTGCTCCACAAGGGAAGGCAGGCTCTGAAGGAAAAAGCAATAAAAGCCATTGCTGTTGATTCCTACTCATGGCGACCACATATATTAGATCAGAACTGCTTCATATGGTTTTCTTGGCTGTATTCTTTATAGAAGATTGACAGGCCTTTCTTCCATGGCACCGCAGGGTGAGCTCAAACTGCTTTTAGGTTAGTAGATGAGTGCAAAGCATTTGCACCTCCCAGGGACTTGGGATATTAGCCTTGTTGTTGTTGTTGTTAGGTGCCATCGAGTCATAGCGACCCTATGCACAGCAGAACGAAACACTGCCCAGTCCTGAGCCATCCTTACAATCATTGTTATGCTTGAGCTCACTGCTGCAGCCACTGTGTCAATCCACCTCGTTGAGGGTCCTCCTCTTTTCTGCTGACCCTGTACTCTGCCAAGCATGATATCCTTCTCCAAGGACTGATTCCTCCTGAAAACATGTCCAAAGTACGTAAGACGCAGTCTCGCCATCCTTACTGCTAAGGAGCATTCTGGTTGTACTTCTTCCAAGACAGACTTGTTTGTTCTTTTGGCAGTTCATGGTATATTCAATATTCTTTGCCAACGCCACAATTCAAAGGTGTCAATTCTTCGGTCTTCCTTATTCATTCATTGTCCAGCTTTCACATGCATATGATGCGATTGAAAATACCACGGCTTGGGTCAGGCGCACTTCAGTCTTCAAGATGACATCTTTGCTCTTCAACACGCGGAAAATACCCATTCATAATTGTGGCACAAATAATTAGCAATAAACAAAAATATCAAAGGACTTGACTTGAAAAATATATTTTGCCAACAAATCAGCTATTTCTACTCTGTTTAAAACTTAATTTGCAGTTTCATGTAATATTTTTGCTTTATAATCTCTTGCATCCTATTTCCTCTTCTTCATTTCTACTAGCTGGGAAACGGTGACAAATGGAGTGGCTGTATTTGTGTTTGAGATGAAAGGTACAGTTGAGAATGAACTTGAAGGTACAAGGTGTTTAGGTGTTGTCAAAGCTCCCACGGTGGGTTGAATATGGTGGAAGGTGGCATTTTATTTTACAGTCAGTCTAATATAAACCAAGTGTATAAAAATGTGAAAATGAAAGCATCGATCAATTTTTGTATCTTATTTTATGTCATTTTAATTTTTAACCCAGCCAGCTTTTATAGTTTTAACATTATCAGCTAAAGTAGGGAAATAACATTTTATTAATTTTTCACTCTGATTTAAATATGGTGAAAAAAAAAAAAAGCTTTGCTAGTCTTGTCAAGGCAACCTTTTGGGGTCAGTGGAATTCTACACTGCAGATGCCAGTCTCCTCCAAAGAGGGATAGACACCTTCGCTGAGTGAGCTGATGACTACTCTCTTTCCAGGCATGAAGGACAATAGATCTAGTCCATTAGCCAAGTGAGAACTACTGGAGACCGATCATCACCTGCCATTATACCCCTTCAGGAAAGCCAAAACGTGAGCATCTCTTCCCCACTGCCTTCTTTTGAAGGTGTTTGGAACTCTTGCCATTCTAAATGTTAATAAACATGAACATATTTTTGATATTGAAGCTGGCATTGCTAATTTGAGCTCTTGACCTGGCATCTGTCTAACCTCTTGGGGAAGGCAGTAAGACTAACCTGGCACTCTTCGGGTACTCTTTTGAGGTGGGGGCTCCTTACTAGCATTGGTGCTGTTGACACCCTTTCTCTCAAATCATTTCAGCAAAGCTTCCAAATCAACTTGTTTCCTTGCATGCCAGCATCCCCCATTCCTCTTCCTTTTGGGTCCTAGGAATGCTACTGAAATATTTTCGATGAGTCAGACATTTTCTAGGGGACCTTTTATAAAATGAAAAGAGGTCTACTTAATTTAGTTGTAAACAGAGGAACACGTGGCACCAAATAAATTTTTCTACCCATTTCTCAATAGAAAGTTCTTAGGGTCTATCTACCAGTGCTGTCCAAAGGACCTTTCTATGATGATGGGAAACTCTATCTGTGCTGATCTTGAATGTGGCTTTTGACTGGGGAAATTAATTTTAAATTTTAATTAATTTAAATAGCCTCTTGTGGCTAGAGATAACCATATTGAACAACTGAACTCTATGTATTCTCATGGCAGCTGTGACTGATGGTTGGTATCATGTTACTTCTGGTTCCTAACGTAGTAGTGTTGCAGTAGTTATGCACTCAGCCGTGGACCAAAAGGTCAGCAGTTTGAACCTGCCAGCCACTCCGTGGGAGAAAGATATGGCAGTTTGTTTTGGTAAAGAGTTACAGCCTGGGAAACCCTATGGGGCAGTTCTACTCTGTCCTATAGGGTCGCTATGAGTCAGAATTGATGTGACAGCAATAGTTTGGATTTTTAACTTAGTTATGCCCCTCTGTCTTTCTAGAGAGCTGGTGGTTGGGAATTATCTAAATAGATTTAATGGCTTCAGACTGACTTCTGTGCACTCAGGCCTGGACCTGTTTTTCACAGGTTCCCATGTCCCAAGGCTTAAGTGGGTTTATTTCTCATACTCACATTCCCTCACTGGCTTATATCCTCCTAAGCCAAAAGTATCAACTTCTTAGTTTTGCTTAGGGAAAAAGAATTTGACAGTCTTTTTTTTCTAGCCAGTTCATGCTAACCACTACAAAAATACTGATTATGTATTTTGAACCCAATTTATAGTCAAACCCTTATTTCCCTGCCAGGGTTAAGACCCCTCAAGTACATATACTGCCACTTGCTTTCTTTTCAATAGGACTTTAATTAAAAAAAAATATGTCATATATTTTTGAATTAAATTAAAAAATACGTTTTTTAATTAAAAATATACATGCTGATTAAGAACGTACGAAATTGGTAAGGGCAAGAAAATAATGAAATCAAGAGGAAACTAGTGGGATTTGAGAGGATCTAAATAGCAGCAACAGAGTAAGTCAATCATAACAAATTACGGGTAATATTGTGAAGAATGGGAATTTTAGAACACTTAATTGTGCTCATGTGGAACTTGTACATAAATCAAGAAGCAGTAGTTTGAACAGAACAAGGGGATTCCGTATAGTTCAAAATTAGAAAAGGCGTGCAGCAGGGTTGTGTCCTTTCACCTTATTCAATCTGTATGCTGAACAAACAACCCAAGAAGCCAAATACATGAAGACGAACACAGCATCAGGATTTAAGGAAGACACATTAACAATGTGCAATATTAAGAAGACACAACCTTGCTCGCTGAAAATGGAGATGACCTGAAGTGCTTACTGGTGAAGTCTAAGACTACAGCCTTCAGTATGGATTACATCTGAACATGAAAAAAACAAAAAACCTCACAACTGGACTGATAAACTACATCATGATAAAAAGAGAATTTGACATTGTCAACAATTTTTTCTACTTGCATCAACAATCAATGTCCGTGGAAGCAGGAGTCAAGAAATCAAACGATGTATTGAATTGGGCAAATCTGCTACAAAAAACCACTTCAAGTTTTCAGAAGCAAAGATGACATTTCGATGACGAAGGTGTGTCTAACCCAAGCCATAGTCTTTTTGATCACCTCATATGCATGTGAAAGCTGGATAAAGAAAAAGGAGGAAAGAAGAATTGATGTGCTCAAAATGTGGTGCTGATGAAGAATACTGATTATTCTGTGGACTGCCAAGAGAATGAATAAGCCAGTCTTAAAAGAAACACAACCAGGGTGTTCCTTAGACAAAGATCGTGAGACTTCAACTCGCTCACTTTGGACACATCATCAGGAAAGCCCAACTGCTAGAAAAAAAACATCATGTTTGGCGGAAGGTCAATCAAAACAAGGGAACTCCTTCATGAGATGGATTGACACAATGGCTGCAGCATGGAACTCAACACACCTTCGATCCTGAAAACAGTGCAGGACCAGGCACTGTTTCAATCTGTTATACATAAGGTTGCCACAAGCTGGAACCGACTCGATGGCAACTAACAAGAACAACAACAACAAATAGCAGGAATTCATAAATGCAGACCTAGGATGAGGTTAGGACATGCAAATAATTTCAAACAGATTTCTTGTTTTGGTAAGCTGTAGGGAGAGTACCGCAATCAGCTTAATTTATTTAACCTGAATATAATGTGCTCCGCATACAAAAGGAATATGGTTCCTCAAGGACTGTAACTGATATCTCTTGAATACAAGTAGTTTATTTGGGGGTGGGTGTGTTGAAGAAACACTGACAGGGAAGTGGAGAAGAGACATAGAGAAGGGAAGACAGCTAATAAAGCAGCTTCCATTGTGGGTGAATGTGAGTAAACCCATGAGGAAAACGGGTAAACAGTGTAAAACATACACTTCAGAGATCTTCAACCCAAAGGGAGAGGGAGATCCAGTATTTAAACTGAAATTCCCATCTATCATTGTGTTGAGGGCTGCTCCCAGGATGTGTGATTACCCAGCAGGAGCAGTGGCCATTCATGATTTTAGAAAAAGCCTGCAGGTAAAGATACAGACACTGCAAGTCAGATGAAAAAATGAACGGGTAAGGCAGGGCACCAATAGCATCTGCTACAAATATTGACTTCAACCTAACACTAGGGTCTAGTCTAGGGGCATACTAATTTTAGTTTACGAAAAAATTTTAGTAGTTCTTAATATCTCATTAATTACTAATGAGTAGCCCTTAGTTTGTTTCAAAAGTTTATACAATATTTTTCTATATAAACCACAGAAAGACGCTCTTAAATTGTTCATACTCCATCAAATAGTCCCCTTTTTTTAAGGGGAACCACAGAACCAAGCTACCATGCCTCCCTTCTTCCTTAACTAGACCGGAGGGAATGAAGGTATGGTGAATTCAAGAGAGACTGGAAACAAGAGCTTATTATATTTTCTATAAAGTTAATTCTTGACTACATCAGGAGGTAAACCACAAAAAGAGGGTCCCCACAGAATACCATTTCAGTTCCTTTTTATTACATTTCAGGAAATAATCAAATTATATATGCTTGCAGTAGTGATTAAGTTCTGATCTCTAAATGGTAGCTTTTCCTGTTAACATCGTGTAGATATCTGTCCTCTGTGAGTACCCTGATGCTTAATAAGGCTTGCGCGCCGATTGAAAGATTTTCCGCATTTGTCACACCTATAGGGTCTCTCTCCAGTATGAATGACCTTATGTCGATGAAGATTTGATTTGAAACTAAACGTTTTCCCACAATCTGTACATTGAAAAAACTCCTCCTTGGTGTGGGTTCTTTGATGCTGAATGAGATCTACATTCCGACCAAAGGACTGCCCACATTCACTACATCTATGCGTGTTCTCTCTAGTATGAATTTGTTGATGGCTCATAAGGGTTGACTGCCTACTGAAGGCTTTTCCACATTCAAGGCACTTATGGGGTTTTTCTCCACTATGGGTTAACTGATGTCTAATACGCGTTGAATTCTGACTAAATGTTCTCTCACATTCACTACATTTATAGGGTTTTTCTTTGGTATGAATCCTCTTATGTTCAACAAGATATGAGACCTGACGGAAAAACTTTCCACAGTCATGACATTTGTATGGTTTATCTGGCGGGTGACATTTATGGACAATAAGAGATGACTTCTGTTTGAAGGTTTGTCCACAAATGTTACACTCAAAAGGATTCTCTGAAGTGTGAATTCTTTGATGTCGAACAAAATCTGTCTCATGCCTGATGACCACTCCACATTCACTGCATTCGTAATGTTTTGGTCTTGTAAGAATTTGCTTATGCCTAAAAAGCAATGGCCTCTGATTGAAGGGTTTCCCATATTCGTATCTGCCCTGCTCCTTTGTTCGAGCATTCTGATCTTCAATAAAACTAAGGTTTTCAAGGAAGCCCTCCTCACATTCGTCACCACAAGTAGGGAGTGCAAGTCTGAAATTGTCCACAAATTCATCACATTTATGTAATCTTTCAGAGGTTTTCTTGGCCTTCTCTTGCTGTACTACTGATACCTTATCTGATACTAATTCTTCAGAAACTGTCTGCATTGAAGTTAGCTTTTTCGTCTTGTATCTGGCTTCAGAACCTAGCCAAACAAAAAGAAAATACATAAATGACGTTTGCACTGCAGAAGGAAAAAAAAGGAAAAGCAGCTGATTGTTTGGGATATAAGACAATCAAATGAAATTATCAAGTGCTTACTTGGCTACATCAGTTAATTATTTCATTATTATTAAATTCATAATATTCATAATAAATATTATGAATTTAATAATTGTCTTAGCCTTTGTAACAGAAAGAGCTCTTTATATCAACTGACCAAAAAAAAAAAAATGTACAAGAGTGTGTGCCAGAAAATGTGAGAACAGAACAAGTCTATCACCATTATTGGAAAAACAACTTCCTCTGGTCATCCATCACTGATAAGAACCAGTAGCGTCACGTAAATACAGAAGAAGTAACGTTCTATACTTTCTAGATATGTATGTTTGTAATAATTCTGGGTGAAAAAAATTAAAAATGGAGAAAACATAGGAGAGAGCAGAAAAGGAACCGGGGGGAAATAGGTACAAAATCTAATAGAACACAGCAGCGGATCTCAACCACGGTTGATTTTACTCCACAGGGGACATTTAGCAATGTCAGGAGACATTTCTGTCACAAGTGGGGTAGTGCTACTGGCACCCAGTGGGTAAAGGCAAGGATACTGTTAAACACCCTATGATGCCTAGGGCATCCCTCTACCCCCAAACTAAGCATTTTCCAGCCCAAAATGTCAGCAGTGCTGAGGTTGAGAAACCTGAAGTAGAGGGATGTGAAAAAGGTTAGAAGGGAAATCAGGAAAAAGTAAGTATACCAAAGAATACTGAGGGAATATGAAAAAGAAAATGAAAGTAAGAGAACAAGAGATACTATGGCAAAAGTATAAGCAATAAGAGTAGAATAAAGGAGTATCTGGGGTCTAGGGTGGTTGTCATTTTGAAAACAGCAGACCAGCTACTTCAGAGAAACACTACACGGCAGTGGAAAGAGGATAAGCTTCACACAGACTTCCAACCAATCCCAATTCTATAAACCTGTGACAGATATTCTAATTTTCAGTTTCTTCATCTAGAAAATGGAATGATAATCATACCTACTACCTTCATGCAGCAGTGGGGCCCAGTAAGTGGGATACATGTCAGGCACCTGGCTCAGGGTCTGGTTCACAGAAGGGGCTTCACTAATGTGACTTCCCTTCCTCTTCACCATTTCCATTTGACTGGGTCTCTTCCTCACCCACCTGGGCAGGCACTACTGGAAGCCTTCCTGTTCCCAGCTCTTAGTAGATCCAGGGTCCATGGCTCTTCCCAGTCCTCCAGCTGAGAGATCACCTCAGGTTTGGGGAACTGAAATCCTACTCGTGGGGAAGTAAATGGGATGTGGTGGTTAGTGAGCTGTAGAGAGATGTCCCGGAGCTCAGTCTCAATCCCTTTGGTCTACAGTGGTAAGCAGAGATCAGGACGATGGTTAAAAGGGCTGATGAGAATCGAAATTGGCACAATATTTGTGAAAATTTGGCAATCTTTTTTGAAGGCCTAAACAATATTCATACCCTTCAACCTGGTAAGTTAACCCTTAAAAATACAGCCTAAGGAAAAACTAGGACAAAAATTAATGTACCAGAGATGTTCAACAGTGTTATAACCAGGGCTTCAAACCAGTTTGTTCCAGTTCAAACCCCTTCTGAGAATTTGCATTTCCATCCGATAAACTGAATGCGAATCTACATTTTAACAAGATCCTCAGGTGATTCTTATGTATAATAAATTTTGAGAATCACTGCTCTACTAGTGGTTCTCAGAACTGATCCCTAACCTGCCCGAGAACTTGTTAGAAATGCAAATTCTCAGCAGGGGCCAAGTCTGTTTGAAGTTCTGGTAAAACAGTGCAAAACTGGAAATAGGATGAACGTCAACGGGGGAATGATAACACAAAGCCTATGAAGACACAGTTTATAGGCAGATATTAAAAATCCATGTGTTCAAAGAGTATCCGTGAAATACAAAAACGCTCCCTGTATTTATTAAAGGAGAATACGAAACTCATATACAGCATTTGTGTCGTTTTTAAAAACTTTATATAGGAAAAATAAAAGGTAAACCAAAATGTTATACACTGATTATTTGTGGGCAATGGGCCTGCAGATGCTTTTTATCTTCTACTTTATTTGTTGATGTTCTTTCCAAAATTTCTATTAGGAACATGTATTATTTTTATAACTAGTAAATCTCTAAAGAAGTGCTGTGATACAGTAAAGAAGCACTCTAAAATACTGCTGTTGAATAAACAAGAGTAGAAATTTTCTTGAAAACTCCTTCATCAATGTATTTTAAGAAACTTAAAGTGCCCGTATCCTTTAACTCCAAAATTCTAAGTCTTGGGGAATCATCAGAAATGCATATAAAGTTTTATAGTCAGAGGCATCCTCTGGGACATTGTAACAAAGAAAATGGTACACACAAGCAAACCAACAAAGTCAAAGTGAACATCCCCAAATGAGAAAATAATTAATTATTATTATGTATCATACAGTGGCATTATGTTATGGTCATTTATTATATTTATGGCGGATTTTAATAACATAGGGAAAATGCTGATGTTACAATATTAAGTTTAAAAAGAATTATGCCATTATATACAGAATATGCTCACATACCTTTTTTAAAGCATAGGAAAAAAGACTGGAAAGGAACATTCCAAAACATTAATAGTGTTACCCCTGAACATTTTTCCCTTCCCTTGATACTCTTCTGTACCTTCCACATATTCAGTTATGCCCCTGTAATGATTTTAAAATGAAAATAAATATTACAAAAAACCAGAGGTTGGTGGACAATCCCACTAGAGGTGGTCACAACTGTGCCAAGAGTATCAATGTGGGGGGTCAAATACGTGGCCCCAGGAAGAAAACTATTACCGGCCCCAACACCTCAGAGAAGGCACAGAAAACTCCACCGTAGGAGACTACACGAGAATAAGGCAAGCATAGGCTCTTGGGAAGATGGAAGTAGTGAGGGTTCAGATACAAAGTGAGTTAGAAATGATTTCCAGGGCACCCACTCGTGTTGCAAACAAGGAAGTTGCCCATTCCAGAGAGAGGAAAGAAATAAACTTTGCAAGAGATAAATTCCAAAGCTAAACTTTTCAAGAGATAAACTCCACAGCTGAGCTTTGGAATCCAAATTGGCCGTAATTTTTTTCCACTCCTAGAGGTCTAATACATGTGGATGTGAACGGTGGGTGTGGGTGGGGATGCAGAGTGGATTAAGTGCGCCTGAGCTCTAAACAAAAAGCAACTATTCATCAGCCAGGTCCGCAATCCCTTATTGGATACCACAGATGTATTTCAGAATTTTTCCAGATTTAAGAAAGGTGAGTTGGCATATATACTTATATTATGTAATGCTCCCAAAAGGCTTGGTGCTGCATCCCAAATCAAACACATTGATATTTCTTAGGCTAACTACACAGATATGCACACCAAGTGGGAAAAATAGAGACTATAAATAGCTTCATGTAGTAAAATCAAGCTTTGCCACCTGAACATTTCAGGTCAGATTTCTGTAGCCAAATAAATCATGAAAACTTCTGGCTTTCAGCTTTTTCTGATTCTGGAATTCAGATAAGGGACTGAAGACCTGGGCAAACACTGAAAATACACAAACAAAGCCAAACCTTAAAGCCCAAGTCATTACCCAAGAAGATCAGGTTTCTGTAATTCTCCAGCATAACGTCTCTGTAGAGGTACTTCTGGGCTGAGTTTAGGTTTTCCCACTCCTCTCTGGTGAAGGACATAGCCACGTCCTCAAATGACAGCAACTCCTGAAAAAACAGCTAATAATTAAAACTTCATTCTTACAGTAACTGTGTAGGTTGTTATTATTATTCTACAGGTGAGGAAACAGATTTGATGAGGTAAAGCTACTTGGCCAAGGGCCCTCATTAAATAGTGGATTTAGGGTTCAACTCAGGTCTTCTGAGACTCAGGCCAGGCAGGTTCATTCTTCTATACCATGGGTCAACACAGGGGCCAGATGATAAATATTTGAGGCTTTACAGGAGATTTGATCTCTGCTGCAACTATTCAACTCTGCTGGTATAGCACAAAAACAGCCATAGACAACTGGTAAGTGAATGGGCATGGCTGTGTTCTGATAAAACTTTACTAACAGATCCAGGCCTGTTTGCCTATCCCTGCTCTATACAATGCCAGTTTTTACAAATAATAAGCTCTCTAGGTGGCGTAAACAGTTTGCACTCGACTACCAACCTAAAGACTGGTGGTTCGAACCCATCCAGCGGTAGGTATTATGGAAGAAAAGGCCTGGTGAGCTTCTTCTGTAAAGATTATTTCCAAAAAAATCCTATGGAACATATCTATTCTGTAACACATGGGTTCTCCATGAGTTGGAATCACCTCGATGGCAACTAACAAGAACAACATACTTCTCCAGCTCCTAGTTCATTCCTACTGGTCAATTGTGACAACTACATTAGATATAGGGGTGATGGGAAATGGATTGAGAGTGATACAATCTGTAATTGGATGGGCTTATATTGCATGTATTAATCCGGTTACCCTTAAGAAAGAGATGGTGTTTCCAAATGAGGTAACTGAGGATAGGTTAACGTGCAGAGTACTTACAAAGGATTGGACTGGTTTAATGGTGTTTACAACGAGGTATGGTGAAGTATTCAGGAGCTAGCTATCATGGGGAAGTTCACACACTAGGTCTGATGGGGTAAGGTAGGAGGGGTTATGGGAATCCAGAAAGTTACTGGTGAGGGCGCAAGATTGGAGCAAGGCCCTAAGCTAAAGGAATATAACCACCACATCCTGAAGCCCAGCAGGGAGGGAGCTATGTGAATAAACACACAATCTCTCGGTTTCCTCCAGCCCTCTGTTTCTCTGTCCCCATTCCATCCAGTTGCCAGAGGCCAACCAGAAGCCAGAGGGTAAGGGAGCCCATTATGGTGAATAAAAAAGTCAGCACCCTGAGGTTCGGGTCAAAGTAGGGAAGAGTGGAGGGTAAAGCCAGAGGGGACAAACAGAGCCAATTCACTACAATGTGCAAGGCAGAAGTTCACATTTGCATTGTGTGTTCACTTCATGTATGCTGAGAGAGAAGGTGCCTCCCTCCTGTGTTGCAACCCTTGCAGCAGAGCCCTGGTGTCTGTCTACCACACTCACCTCTCTTACAATACATTATTTGGGTTCAAAGGTTATTTGTATGGGAAAGGCCAAAAATTCTCTCATTTAACTCATCGGTAATAAGAAATACCCATCCCTATCCTGAGAAGCTTCAACTAGCTCCCCTCTGGAGACAGAAACCAAACTCCCTCAAACTTTACCACCTTTCTTTCCCTCATATCAAACCTGTTTCAAACCTTCTCTCCCCACTACCCTGAATGTCTCTTTTTTTTAATCAGAATTTCCCTGCAATCTCCTTAATCTAACCTCTCCAACCATCTGCATTCTCTGACCTACACGAAGATTAACAAATTGAGAGGATATAATCCAATCTACTTTTCACTTGTCTGCCACTTCTGTTCTGACACCAGCAGCACATGCGTGCTTCTGACCCTAACAACCTGGAGCTAGGTCAGATCTGTGTGAGAACTCCAAAACGGAGGCACTTATCTGTCAAAGTGAACGGCCTGTGTCTGAGCCCGACTCCATTTTAGCCCTCCCTTACCCTCAGCAACCGCTAACCTTTCTACAGACTTAATCCTGCAACTAAGGAAATGTGTTTCTCTGTTTTCCCTGTGGAAACAATGTTTCTAAAAGGAGGGTGTAGACCAAACCCCTTGTCAGAAATCTCCTACACAAGCAACTCCCAGGGATTGTTTGCTAAAAGACCCTCTCCTGGCAAAATGTTCTCAAAAAGGAATCCCTTCCCACTTTAGTCATGAACTTCTATAACTATATGAAATAACCAATCTAAGAAACCTACATGTACAGTTTGAACCAACCCCTATTAATTCCCCGCTTTGAGTTATCCTGCCTTCTGCCTCTTTACATCACTGAGCACCAATCAGAATTTCAAGCATGCAGATACAGCTTTGTAATCTCACCAGCTTGGAGCACTCTAGTTTCACTTTGTGAGTTGAATGCCTTCCCTGGTTCGAACTGTATCAAACCTTCAATAAATCTTTTATTTTAACAGAGTACGCATTTTTAGGCTTTGACAATTTAACGTGGGATTCAAAGGCACCTCACCTCTTGTAGCCCCCAGGACAAGGACTGAGAGCTTTCAGTACTGGCTTGGGCCCTTTGAGCCCTTCAGTCTCCCCGGATTCCTGGGAGTCGTCCCAGGTAAGCCCTCTCAAACTGAACTCTGCCCTCTTTGCGTAGAGTTCTTGGAAATTTATTGTTGGATTCCCTTTTCTTTTGTACTTCCGTTTTCAGTTCACGCTGAACATTCTGATGAGTTTGCTGTCAAATCAGTTTTGGTGAGGCTGACACCTAGTGGCAAATCCCTGATAAGATCCTAGTCTGACCTTGGGAAAACCAGGTTTCAGCCCATTAAATCTGAACTGATTTTTCCTTCAGTGTACAGTGCACATTCAGGTCTTGGTGCCCATTTAGGCTTTAGTGCACATTCAAGTTTTCTAGTACATGCAATTCACTATTTTGGTAAGTGGAAGAATGCTAGTTTTAAGGATTTGGCAGGACCATTTTCAGGCACACTGGCTACTCATGTGGACAAATGTTTCGACCCCCATACCTGCCAGTTTCTGAGCACTTGCTTGACAAAAATCTCATAACTGGACCAATAAGCAACATCATGATAAACGGAGAAAATACTGAAATTGTCAAGGATTTCATTTAACTTGGATCTACAATCAATGCCCATGGAAGCAGCGGTCAAGAAATCAAATGATGTATTACACTGGGCAAATGTCCTGCAAAAGACCTCTTTAAAGTCTTAAAAAGCAAAGATGTCACTTTGAGAATTAAGCTGTGCCTGACCCAAGCGACTGTATTTTCAACTGCCTCATACGCATGGACAATAAGGAAAACTAAAGAAGAATTCATGTCCTTGAACTATGGTGTTGGTGAAGAATATTGAATACACCATGGACTGCCAGAAGAACAAACAAATCTGTCTAGAAGGAAGTACAGCCAGAATGCTCCTTAGAAGCAAGGATGGTAAGACTTCGTCTCATGTACTTTGGACATGTTATCAGGAGGGACCAGTCCCCGAGGACATCATGCTTGGTAAAGTAGAGGGTCAGCAAAAGAGAAGAAGACCCTCAACAAGATGGATTAACACGGTGGGTGCAACGATGGGGTCAAGCATAACAATGATTGTGAAGATGGTGCAGGACGGGGCAGTGTTTGGTTCTGTTGTACACAGAGTTGTTATGAGTTGGAACCAGCTCGGTGGCACCTAATAACAGCATGACTATATTAAGGACAGTTTAGCACATCAATTGCCCATTTGGAGTTCTTTTGACCTAGACAAACTAGTTTTTCTGCACAGTAAATGAGATGTGGCAACTACAAATGAGACACTTATTTTAACTGGTATATGGAAGTTTCAAAAGTCATTAGGAAAGCAGACTAACTTCCACACAAGACACAATTTCTAAATTGACCGAAAGACAAAAGAAGTTAGAATGTCAGGTGCCTGCTCCCATTCCCTTTGCTCCTTTGCAGACTGTATCATCTCTGTATCCATCCCTGCCTTCTTACCCCTCTACTAACACCCTTTCAGAACTCCCTTTCTTTCCTAATGAATATACATACCAAAGACAAAAAACCTGTTCCTGAAACACCGTTTAAAATCCGATCCCCATGATCTGGGTTGAGCATTAGAGAATTCCTAAAGAGCCTAGTGTCTCCTTTGTCCCTTGGACTCACACTGAATTACACAGTATTGTTAAAAGATTTTCCAGATGTGTGAAAGGGCCCTTATAAATTTGCTAAAGAATTCAAAGTTCTCATTGAAACTTCTCAGCCTGGGTTGCCTGATTTATTTCAATTAGTTCACATGTTAACAAGCCCCAGGAATGCTCAATTATGGCTAGAGTATGCTGAATAGAAATACCCCTGAGAAAGTCTGATTTTGGATACTACCAAAACAGCTGATGATTTGCTCCATGAAGCCTGGAAGAAGGGGAAGAATTACTTGATGCCCTGAGCAAAGCCTTTCCTCCTATAAAAGAGTGGACAAAAATCCACTCTTGTATACAAAATAAAGATGAGAATGTTTACGACTACCAGCCTGATCATTTCAGAGATTTGCTGAACATTCAGGGCTTGACCCTTTCACCCTGGGTATCCAGAGCTTTTAATGTATCTGGTCTTCACCATGAACTTTCAGCTTTAGCAAAAAGGCATCGGCTGGATTGGAAAGCTGCTCTGATCGCCAAGCTGAGTGGTTTAGCTAATGAGCTTGCTCAAGCTATAGAAACTAAGCAAGATGTAAAGTAAAATAAATTAACAGCCTTGCAATTACAACAATTACAGTCTCCTAATCAAAAGGGATTCAAGTCCTTTGGAGGCACTAAACCTGGAACTTTCCATTACTATAAAAAACCTGGGCACTTTAAGAAGGACTGCATTAAATTGAAAAATAAAATTGGCAATTTGCTGGTGAACAGAACTCAACCTAAGTCAGAATGAAGGGGTTCCAGGGATACAACACGTGGCTTTACATTCCCAATTTAAACAATTATTAAAGTTAATGGGGAATCTTGTAAATTTTAAATTGACACTAGTACCACCCTCTATGCCATTAACCCTACATATTTACAAAAACCTCTCCCTCAGAATACTAAAACTTCTAAGGTTATGGGGTTGTCTTAAGTCATCTAGTGCTGCTATAACAGAAATACCACAAATGGATGGCTCTAACAAAGAGAAATTTATTCTTTCACAGTCTAGTAAGCTACAAGTCCAAATTCAGGGCATCAGCTCCAGGGGAAGGCTTTCTCTGTTGGCTCTGGAGGAAGGTCTGTATCAACAATCTTCTTGCAGTCTAGGAGCTTCTCTGCACACTCAGGTCCAAAGGATGCACTCTGCTCCCGGCACTGCTTTCTTGGTGGTATGAGGTCCCCATGTCTCTCTGCTTGCTTCTCTCTTTTATATCTCAAAAGAGACTGGTTTAAGACCCTATCTAATCTTGTAGATCTCATCAATGTAACTGCTGCTAATCCATCTTAACAACATCAGTGATAGGATTTACAACACACGAAAATCTCATCAAATGACAAAATGGTGGACAACCACACAATACTCGAAATCATAGCCTAACCAAGTTAACACATATTTTGGGGGGAGACAATTCACTCCATGACAGGGGATTACTAATAAAGAACAGAGTTTAATCCACTCTAAACCTGTCCCCATATCCCTTGGTTCTATAAAGTGTTTACATACCTTTTTACTCAATAATGATATCCTAGTTAATTTAGGGTTTGGAAACCCTGGTGGTGTAGTGGTTAAGCACTATGGCTGCTAACCAAAAGGTCGGCAGTTCAAATCCACCAGGTACTCCCCGGAAACTCCATGGGGCAGCTCTACCCTGTCCTATAGGTTCACTATGAGTTGGAGCAGACTCAACAGAACAGGTTTGGCTTTTTTTTAAGTTAATTTAACAGGAAAAGAGTCGTTATCTAAATGGAATTGTTATATACAATTCGATCAACAAGGAGAGACGCTGCCTGATGGCCACCACGAGGCTGAAGGGACTTCATCAGAAGCTTTATGCTATTTACAGGCACTTAGCATGTCTTCAGAAGAGAACAGTCCTTCCACTTCTTCTATTTCTTTAGATGATCTTTCCTCTATGGAAACTCTGGTGGCACAGTGGTTAAGAGCTACAGCTGTTAACCAAAAGGTCAGCAGTTTGAATCCACCAGGCACTCCCCGGAAACCCTATGAGGCAGTTCTACTCTGTTCTTTAGGGTCGCTATGAGTCGGAATCGACTCGACGGCAACGACAACAGGTACGAGGGCTTGCAAATCAGCATCTGGATGATCAGTATATATTTACACAGACTCACGGTATGGTTTTAGGCTTATCCATGATTTTGCGATGTTATAGAACCAAAGGGGGCTCCTAACCTCTTCAGGGTCCCAAATTAAGAATGGCCCCTTAGTGGGTGACCTCTTAGAAGCCTTTTGTGTTTCTGTGATATCCAAGCCCATCAACCTAAATACCCCAACAGGAAATTAAGGGAAACAACTTAGCTGATAGCACAGAAAAACAGGCTGCTTCACAACATCTTGTTTTAAAGGTACCCCACAATGTCTTCATCTATAATTGAGACAGTTCTAATCTCAATCATGGTAAAAAGGAGGAATATAATTCACAACAAACGAATGGATATAATCATGACATTTATGCGGCTTTACAGCTGTTTTCAGACACCAGCAAGTGGAGACTCGGGAAAAAGCTGATTGCTATTAATAGCCACTAAGTTATGAGTCTCCCCAGTGGCACAGAGATTAAAAGCTACAGCTGCTAACTCAAAAGGTCAGCAGTTGGAGGCCACCAGGCACTCCCTGGAAACCTTATGGGGCAGTTCTACTCCATGCAATAGGGTTGCTATGAGTCAGAATCAACTCGACAGCAATGGATTTTGTTTTTTAAGTTATCAGGAGGCCCTACTAATACCACTGTCCCACTGAAATTTTTGCATGTTCCCATGATTCCAAGCTTACGTGAACAAGCACATTCAAGACAAGATGAGATGACTGCTATATTACAAAAACATTGGGGGCGAGATTTTTCTGGAGCTGCAGAACATGTTTCTCATTGTCCTACTTGTTCTCAACATAGTATTTTAGCTCCTGTAATTAGAGATATCCTTAGCCGTGATCATGTTAACAAAGATCCTTCTTATCCTTCTGAGCTACTTATAGAAGATGACTGTACTTCTGATACAATTTCATTTGAACACCTTTTTGTAAATCAAAGGTTAGCTTCAAAGGACGAAACTGAGATGTGGAAAAAACATGACTGTTCCAAGGAATCTACTTCCAGGGTATGGATGGGACCTAACCAGTTGCCTGCTCTTCCTAAATCTCTCCAAATCCCCATAATGAAGGCTTACAAATGAACTCCCATTTGGGAAGGAATAAAATGATGGTTATGTCAAAGAAATATTGGTGGGGACACTTTCTTGAGGCCACTGATTATACTACCTCTCACTGCTCTACATGTTCACAATTTAATTCAGGCAAACCATATTAAGTCCCGCCTACGACATACCCCTTGCCTTCAAGGCCCATGCTCGAATGTCAGATTGATTTTATCCAACTTTCACCAGCCAATGGATACAAATTTATGTTGCTAATGATGTGTAGACTTTCTCACTGGATGAAAGGCTTTTTGAGCCACTGAGCTACTGCAAACTTTGTAGCTAAGCAACTCCTTGAAAATATTATCTCTACCTGTGGAGCCCCAAAAACTCTTTGCAGTAATCAGGGTACTCATTTTACTGGCCTAGTTATAAGGAGATATGTAAAATTTTCCCAATTCTTCAGAGGCTCCATTGCCCTAACCACCCTCAATCATCGGACGTGGTGGAAAAACTAATGGCATCATAAAAACTCAATTGGCGAAACTCTCTGCATCCTACACCTGGCCTGGACCCAAGTCCTTCCCTCTGTCCTCACTTTAAGATCTACTCCCTTTGGATGACACAAGTTGACTCCCTATGAAATCATTACTGGATGGCCTAGGGCTCTCTCTTATTGGTCAGCCTGGATTGACTCCAATTTAATTCAAACTAGTATAATGAAATACTGTCAGCCTTTAATAGAGTACTCCAAGGAGTACTCTGCCCAGGTAAAAACTGCTTTTGATAACTGAAACCAGACTTGCCATTATCTGCCTCCTGTTAAACCTGGAGATTGTTTATTAGAAAAGACATCAATTGAAAAACTCCCTTGAGCCTCATTGGAAAAGGCCACACTTGGTGTTATGGATTGAACTGTGTCACCCCAAAATGTGTATCAACTTGGCTAGGCCATGATTCCCAGTATTGTATGATTGTTCACCATTTTGTCATCTGGTATGATTTTCCTGTGTGTTGTAAATCCTACCTCTTTGGGGCTTTGGTGGTATGGTGGTTAAGGCTGGCAGTTTCAATCCACCAGCTGCTCCTTGGAAACTCTACAGGGCAGATCTACTCTGCTCTATACGGGCACTATGAATTGGAATCGACTCGACAGCAACAAGTTTGGTTTTTTATGGTGTGATGTTAATGAGGCAGAATTAGAGGCAGTTACGTTAATTGAGGCAGGACTCAGTCTACAAGATTAGGTTGTATCTTGAGTCAATCTCTTTTGAGATATAAAAGAAGTGAGCAATGAGACAGGGGGACCTCGTGCCACCAAGAATGAAGAGCCAGGAGGGGAGCACGTCCTTTGGACCCATGGTCCCCGCACTGAGAAGCTCCTAGACCAGGGGATGATTGATGACAAGGACCTTCCCTCATAACCAACAGAGAGAGAAAGCCTTCCCCTGGAGCTGGTACCCTGAATTCAGACTTCTAGCCTCTTAAACTATGAGAGAATAAATTTCTTTTTGTTAAAGTCATCCACTTGAGGTATTTTTGTTGGATAAGATAAAATTTGGTACTGGGAGAGTGGGGTGCTGTTCTAACAGATGCCTAAAATGTGGAAGTGGTTTTGAAAATGTGATTGCTTAGAAGTTGGAAGAGTTTTAAGGTGCCTAAGCTTGGAGCCCAGGTGGCGCAGTGGTTAAGAGCTATGGCTGCTAACCAAAAGGTCAGCAGTTCAAATCCACCACCCACTCCTTGGAAACACTATGTGCAGTTCTACTCTGTCCAACAGAGTTGCTGTGAGTCAGAATCGACTCGAAGGCAACAGGTTTGGTTTTGGTTTAATAGTAAAAGCCTAGATTGCCTTGAAGAGACCATTGGAGGAATTATGGATGTCAAAGGCAATTCTAGTGAAGACTCAGGAGGAAGTGCGGAGAGCTGTAACATCGGAGACAGAGCAGACAGTGAGAAGCAGCAGCAGAGAAATGGCAGCAGCAGAACCAGGAGACCTGTGTGGGACAGCGCTGGAGCCGATCCATGGAGAAGGGCTGAATGCCTTCAGCCAGGATGCTTCCTGGTAGAGTGGGGTGAGCATCTAGGCATTTATCAGTGGAGCTAGACTTGCTGACCCAGGGAGTAAGAGAGCTGAGTGCCTTTTGGCCAAGGTTACTGGTGGAGTGGGATGCCTCTAGACACTTACCAGTGGAGCTAAAGAGCTATGAAACACTTGCCCAAGCAGGGCAGACTCTGGGCTGGCCCAAGAGCCTGAGGGGCCAAGAGGCCAAGGAACCAGAAGCTGAAGAACACAGGAAGCAGTGCTGCCTCAGTCTCAAAGGGCAGGGCCACGACCTCTGGGGTCTCAAAGGGTGGAGCCATGGCCTCTGGGGTTTCAAAGGGTGGGGCCACGGTCTCCTAGGTTTCAAAGAGCCATATCTTCATCAACTCAGTTCTGGAGTGCAGGGCTGACTTTCATGAGTGCCGGCAGGACGGGGCCAGATCTGTTGTCCAAATCTGAGGGGGCAGGGCTGCTACGCCCAAGGGGCAGAAAATGGAGCCTTCTAGGGCCAAGGGAGCAGGGTAGCCACTCAGATGGACTAGAAGAACGGGGCTGCCCAAATCCAATGGAGCAGAGTTGCCATTCCAGTGGGCCTGGAAGGTGGAGCTGAAGCCCAGGGCTGAGTGGCCTCCACCCAGAATCCAGACACTGTTGCCAACACCCATAGTCTGGAGGGCAGGGCCACTGCCTAAATGGTCTCATAGAACAGAGGATTATTTTCAAGTCTTGAGAGCTAATGTAATTTGTCCTGCTGACTTGCTTGGTGCCTTTTATGCCTTTTTTTCCCTCCAATTACTCCCATTTGTAATGGAAATGTCTACCTTGTGGCTGTTCCACCACTGTACGTTGGAAGCAGATAATTTGTATTCTAGATTTCACAGATGAAGAGAAATTTTTGGATTTTGTAGTGACAGTTGATTTAAGACTTTCACTATGATATGATAGGGCAAATGTGTTTTACATGTGGCAAGGACACGTATTTTTGGGGCCAAACGGTGGAATGGTATGGACTGAACTGTGCCTCCCAAAAATGTGTGTGGTAAATCCTAACCCCTATACCTGTGGTTATGAGTCAGAATCTACACAAGGGGTTTGTTTTGTGGTTTTATACCTAAGCTTAGAATCACCTTTGAGAATTGGTTTTCTCTGTTATGTTAATGAAGCAGTATAAATGTAGGGTGTGCCTTAAGTCAATCTCTTATGAGATTCAAAGAGAGCAAATTAATCAAGCAGCAAGCAAGCAGAGATGGGGGAAGATAGAGGTCATGTTACATGAAAATCACCATGTTTGCCAAGAAATAGAAGCTGAAAAGAGACCTCCCCTCAGAGCCCACAGAGAAAGTCTTCCAACAGAGCTGGGTCTCTGAACACAGACTCCTAGCCTAAACAGTGAGAAAATACATTAAAGCCACTCATTTGTGGTATTTCTGTTATAGTAAAAGGACTAGATAAATAAGATAGGAGGGTTCCCAGCACAGAGCTTCCATGTCACAAAAAAAGATGCACTACCCTCCCATGTGTGATGTCTTTCACCAACTAGGGAGGCATCTGTGTCCACAGGTTTTATTGGGGGGCTCATTAAATAATGCCAACTCCAGACTTTTCCACTGAGGTCAGCTGATATCACAAGGCGATTACGAGATGATTACAAGGTTAATATTACACCTTAAGTGTTTCTGTTCTGGCCAGCCCCTACCCAAAAGTCACCTCATTAGCATAACCTCCTAGGTTAGGTGTGGTCTAGAGCCCTCATCAAAGACATTTATGATTACTGGGGAAATCCCAAGGCTTTTTTTTAGAGGTTTTCTCTCAGGAACCAAGGACAAAGACCAAATTCTTTCCGTAAAGCTAATGTAAACCCCACACAAGTGCTGAAGAATAAAATTACTTAATCACCCATCTAGATATCTCTACAAATTTATAGTTTTATATTTGGGCCCTGAATGTCGCTCAAAAATTCTTGCTCTCGTATTCCTCACAAATGGTATGCTATACCTTTATCACTCTTGTTCCTTCAACAAGCATCTATTGAACACAAATATGTGTCAGCCGTTGTGTTGTATGCCAGGAATAATTAAGTAAGTAAGTAATTAATCAATTAATTAATGTTACAGCTCCTGCTGTGGCCACGGGATATAGCTTCTCAGGTTGTCTATGCCACAACTCTAGAGAACACCATTCACGTCACCGCTGTGTAAGTAGCGTCCCCTGGAGTTGCTAAGCACACAACCTGTACAATCCTAGAGAGGCCCTAGTCCCTGCTTTTGAAAGTGAACTGTCCAAAGGGGGAAGACTGAGACCTAAACATGGGAACAATTCAGTGAACAATTACACAAGGAGGTAATCAGAGGGGCCTGTGAGGACACGGAGAAGTACAAAAATTGTTTACCCCACCTCCTTCCTCTCAGAAGGCACTGCCAATCCCTTCCCAGGAAATAATCCATGGGACATCACGTGCCCTATGCTCTTTAATTTCCCTCTCCACACTCCGCTAGATATCACCTGAATTTTTATCCATCCCTCCCTTTTGTCTCAGAGAAAGATACTGCGCTACTCCTAGTAACCCCTCCTCCCCTGACTTTGAGTCCATTCTCTCATGTCTCCTCCAGAAAAACGATTCTTCCTCTTCTATATTTTTATTCTCCTTCCCCCCTTCATTGGTTCTTTGCCCTTAGCCTGTAAAAATGCTAAAATCTTTTCTATCTTTAAAAAGATGTTCCTTGCTCCTTCTATCCCAACTTGTTACCACTTTCTCCTTCCCTCACTGGACATGCCTCTGTAAAAAGCACTCTACATGCTCACCTCCTAATCATTCCATGACCCATCATCTGGCTTAAACCTTCATCATTTCTCTGAAACTGTTCTTCTAAGCCACCACAGTGACTTCATACTTGGGAACACAGGCAAGAGTGATTTAGTTAATGCTACCTGAGGACGTCAGAAAAGATTTCCAAGAAGATGTTTTTTGACTCTTAAAATATGAGTATGTATTCTCAAGTGGGATTAATCCCAGGAATGCAAGCGTGGTTTAACATCAGAAATTCAATCAATGTTATACATCACATTAACAGAACAAAAGAAAATGATTATCTCAATAGATGCAGAAAAAGTGAGTGACAAAATTCAACACCCTTTCGTGATTAAAACACTCAAAAAGACAGGAATAGAAGGAAAATGCTCAATATAATAAAGGGCATTCATGAAAGACCCACAGCTAACATCATACTCAATGGAGAAAGACTGAGAGCTTTCTCATTAAGGTTACAGGCAAGACAGGAATGCCCACTCTCATCACTGCTATTCAACAAGTTTCTGTAAGTTCTAGCCAGAGCACTTAGGCTGGGAAAAAAAGGAAAAGGAAAAAAAAAGGTATCCAAATTGGGAAGGAGGAAGTACAACTATCCCTCTTCCCAGGTGTCATGATCCTGCATAGAGAAACCTCCCCCCAAAGAATTCATAAGAAAGCTATTAGGATAAATGAATTCAGCAAGGTGAAAAAATCAGTAACACAAAAATCAGTAAGGTTTCTACGTATCAAAAATAAGCAAGTGGAAAAGGAAATTAAGTAACATTACCATTTACAATAGCATCTAAAAGAATAAACCAAAAACCAAACCCACTGCTGACAAGTCAAGTCTGACTCACAGCGGCCCTAAAGGACACAGTAGAACTTTGCCAAAGGGTTTCCAAAGGCTGGCTGGTAGATTTGAACTGTCAGTCTCTTGGCTGGCAGCCAAGCTCTTAACCACTGTGCCACAATGGCTCCCGAAAGAATACAGTACCCAGTAATAAATTTAACACAGAAAACTATAAAATATTACTAAAAGAAATGAAAGAAGACTTAAATAGAAGGACATTTGTTTTCCTGTGTGCAAATTCTTTGGCTGTCAGGGAAAAGCTGGAGATGAAACAGGAAAGGCAGACGGAACTTCATGATGCCTTGGAAAACAGGGACTGGAACAACATGGTCAAATTGTTACAAGTCATACTCTATCCTGTCTAAGACTGTTCCTTCAAAATCCTTGCAATGGCTTCCTAACTTGTCTTACTTCCATGTTTATAATTCAATGACATTTTTTATGTTTGAACTCAAAGTCTTCTAATCACCTCCCATAATGTTACAAATTCAATAATGAGCTTTCCTTGCAGCCTTTAATACTAACAGTTCAGAACTCATTTCCATTTCCATAAACTCCTTCAGGTAAGAGTTTACCTCCCACCTAAAAGGACAGTACCTATTTCCCAGCACAAAGGACAGGCAAGGTGCACAGTAGGTACACAACGATGCTCACCGAGAGAAACAATGAGCAAGGATGGCAATAATAGCTTAAATTTGCAGAGCATCTAAAATGTAACTACATACTATGCAAAGTATTTAACATGACTTATTTCATCTAATCCCCACAACTACTTGTGATAGATACTATCATTTTCATTTCATTTCATAGATAAGGAAATGGTGGCCCAGAGAGCTTATGTAACTGGCAGAAGGTAACACATCTAAAAAGTACCAGAGCCTAGATCTGAACCGGTCTGACTACAGAGTTCAATCTCTTTACATCGTACTTTCCAAGAGGGAAAAAGCCCCAAACTGGTAAAGAAGGTCAACAAAGGAGTTAAAGCTATACCCTGGAAGCAGTGACTACAACCAAGGACACAGAGGAGAAAGCACAGCTCACCTTCCACCTGGCTGTCAGGAGCATAGCTTCCATAGCCTGGTCTTTCAGAATCGACAGGATCCCGGTGTTCAGGCTAAACTGAAGGGTAAGATTAGGGTAAAAAAAAGATAGTGAGTAAGGCCTGCAGTAATTTGAATCTTTCTCACGAGGCAGAACTGAGACAAGGAATTCTAATAGGGCCAACGATGATGCCCTCCCAAATACCTCAGCTAAAATGAAGTCACTGTGTTTGATGCTGGACTGTGTGATGAAATGAAATAAGCTGCTAAAGTAGTCCACCCAGGTATTTCTGAAGGTAGATCAATTTACAAAGCTTTATCCAAGATGTTCTGCAGCACCTCTTATAGACTCATCTGAGAGAGTGCCAAAATGATTTTAGGACAGTTATGGGAAGTTTTAGGCTGCATATCATATACCAGGAGGTTATTATAATAAATTCAATACTGTTACCCTCAGGGCCTCTATGCAAGTGATGGGATACAGGTGATTTCCAGTTTCTTCCTGTGCTTCTATTTTCCAAATTCTACAGTGAACTTATTTTACTCTCATTGAACAAATCCACACACACAGTAAGTAGGTTTTATCTTTCTTCCTTCTGTCATTTGAAAATAAAATTAACCATCAGTTTAGCTTGGCCTGGAGACATTAATCTCCAAACTTGGCTCCCTTCCCCTAAATCTAGCCTTACAGCTCTCCAGAAAGTGAGGTCATTTCAAGTAGTATCACAGAGCTTCATCTTTGTTTTTCTAAGACTTTAAATGCTCACCTATTCCCAACCCTTCTCCTACTAACAGCCCCACTCACTAACAAGCTGACTAGGGAGGTGTTCTGGGGGCCTACAACTACCCTGTAGAAGGTCTCACAATAGCAGACCTGCTTCCTATGCTTCCTTTTCACCTGTGTACCGCAGGCACACTTCTGCAAAGCCCTGTCGGTCTTGGGGTCTGGAGCTATTGTAGAAGTAGATCCCATAGGCTCATTCTGGTACTTAGAAACGCCAACATAAATGCCAGGTGCGTATCATAAATCTTGAAATTTACATCCAACTATTCTGACAAGCTGGTGTTGAATAAAAATTAATGGCCGTTTATGCCAGGTACAAACTTCCCAAGAATAGGGAGTTTTTAAAAATGTTCTAAACAGAAGGACTTTTCCAGAAAAACCACCTGACATTGAAGGATGCTTCTGAGTTACCCTACAGATCACAAACAATCCCGACAAACGAGTACACCTATAAAACCAACCTTATAAGACTCTCCCTTTAATTAAGGAAATACTTAAGACTCGGACATTGTAACATCCCAAACGGAAATCCTCTAGATGCCTTTAAAAACTGTATACTTGGGCAGCCTCAAGGAGCTCCTCTCCACTTGCGGTTCTGACGCTACCTAACTGCAATCAGCTCTTGCTCAGTAAGCCTCACATCACTCATCAACCCTGCTGGCCACTGATTTCCTCTGTCACTGGTCTGTCATCTCCTGGGGTGTACAGGACAGCACCATTAATCATTAATTTTATGAACATTCCAAGGGTTTACTTCTCAGGGTTTGTCCCAGGGTCTGCACCATGACTCCACAAGAAGTTACTTTGAGTAAACTAAGTCCGATGCCTTAATTAACTCTCTCCTTTTGGGAGATTTTTAACTGTACTCAGATCTCTGGGGTTATTGCACTTTAGTTTAAGAAAAATTTTAAAAAGCCGTTTGTTTTCCACTAAAAATGACATGTGTTAAAGAAAAAAAGGTCCCCCTATTTGAACTTAACTTCAACCCTTCTGAGAAACTGGGCATCTCTAGTATGGGCAATTATGAGAAAAATCAGCTAAATGCTTTTTTTTTTTTAAAGGAATATTTTATTATGTTTTTGGTGAAGGTTTACATAGCAGTTTAGGTTTCCATTCAACAATTTCTAAACAACTTGTCCAGCGATACTGGTTACATTCTTCACAATGCTTGAACATTCTCATTATATCTGTTACGATTTTTCCATTAATCTAGTTTCCCCGCCCCCTTACATTCTCACCTTTGTTTTAAACTAATTGTTGACCATTTGGTCTCATACAGATAATTTTTTAAAGGAGCACAGTACTCACAGCTGATATTATTTTGTGAGCCAATCTATTATTTGGCTACAAGGTCACCTCAGGGGATAGTTTCGGTGGAAGGTTTAAAGAGCATCTCAGGGTGATAGTGTTGGGGAATCCTCCAGTCTCAACTGGTCTAGTAAGTCTGTTTTGTTTTTGTTTATTGTTTCTAAAGATTTGAGGTCGTGTTTCACATTTTCCTCCCATTCTATCATGATCCTTCTCTTGTGGCCTGATCAGAATGGTCGGTAGTGGTGGCCCAGGACCACATAGTCTTCCTGGTCTCAGCGAAGATGAAAACCATTGTTTTTGTAGAGTATTGGTCCTGTAGACTAGTTTCTTATCGAGTCTTTCATTTACTACTTTTTCTTTTGCTCTGGATGAGTAGAGTTCAATAGCTGTAACTTGGATGGCCACCTGCAAGCTTTTAAGGGCCCAGACACTACTTACCGAAGGAGGATGTAGAACATAAACCTTACGAACGATATTATGCCAATTGACCGGATGTCCCACGAGACTATGGTCCTAAGCCTTCAAACCCAGAAAACCAATCCTGAAAACTGTTCGGTTATGTCTAAGAAGTCTATGTAACTATGCACCCTATGTGCTTCACTATCCATATGTGAATATATACGAATACATACATACATGCATATATACATATATACGTATACATACATGCATATACATATATATACCAACATAAAAAAAGCCACTGCCTTCGAGTCAATTCTGACTCATAGGGACCCTATAGGACAGAGTAGAACTGCCCCATAGAGTTTCCAAGGAGCACCTGGTGGATTTGAACCGCCAACCTTTCGGTTAGCAGCCGTAGCTCTTAACCACTACCCCATCAGGGTTTCCACATATATATACATACACCTATACCAATATACATATATACCTACAAAATCAAAACCAAACTCATTGCTGTGGAGTTGATTCTGACTCACAACAACGCTACAGGTCAGAGTAGAACTGCCTCGTAGGGTTTCCAAGAAGTGGCTGGTAGATTCCAACTGCCAACCATTTTTTTTTTTGGTCAGCAGCGAAAAAGCTCTTAATAAAAGCACCAGGAGGGCTCCACACAAACACACCTGAACACATGGTTTTTGGCTGTTGTTGTTGCTGTAAAATTATATATATATCACAGCAATTACCAGTCTTTTTTTCTTGCATACACATTAGTGACGTTGTTTACCTTCGTCAAGCCATGAACAGTTTACACTCATTCGGTGTTACCTTTCCCATCACCAAAAATAACAAGGGTCTACTGTCGAGAGACATCTATCTACAACAGAAACAACACCGGAGATTGCATGATAGAATTTTGCAAGACTAATGACTTATTCACTGCAAATATCTTTTTCCAACAACATAAAGAGCGACTATACATGTGCCTCTCATTGGATGGAAAATACAGGAAACAGACTGACTACATCTGAGGAAAGAGACAATAGAAAAGCTCGATATCATCAGTCAGAACAAGGCCAGAGGATGACTACAGAACAGACCATCAGTGCTCATATACGAATTTAAGCTGAAGCTGAAGAAAATTAAAACAAGTCCACAGAGCCAAAGTATGACCTTGAGTATATCCCGCCTGAATTTAGAGACCATCTCAAGAAAATATTTGACACATTGAACACTAATGGCCAAAAAACAGATGAGCTGTGGGATGACACCAAGGACATCATCCATGAAGAAAGCAAAAGGTCATTAAAAAGACAAGCAAGAACTGTTTACAATAGCAAAAAGATGGAAGCAACCAAGGTGCCCATTAACAGATGAATGGATAATAAATTATGCTATATTTACACAATGGAATACTACGCATCGATAAAGAACAGTGAGGAATCTGCGAAACATTTCATAATGTGGAGGAACCTGGAAGGCATTATGCTGAGTGAAATCAGTCAGTTGCAAAAGGACAAATATTGTATAAGACCACTATCATAAGAACTCGAGAAATAGTTTAAACTGAGAAGAAAACATTCTTTTGTGGTCACGAGAGGTGGGAGGAAGGGAGGATGGGAGAGGGGCATTCACTAATTAGATAGTAGATAAGAACTACTTTAGGTGAAGGGAAGACAGCACACAATACATGGGAGGTCAGCACAATTGGACTAAAACAAAAGCAAAGAGGTTTCCTGAATAAACTAAATGCTTCAAAGCCCAGCGTAGCAGGGGCAGGGGGCTGGGGACCACGACTTCAGGGGACATCTAAGTCAATTGGCATAATAAAATCTATTAAGAAAACATTCTGCATCCCACTTTGAAGAGTGGCATCTGGGGTCTTAAAACGCTAGCAAGCAGCCATCTACGATGCATCAATTGGTCCATCAACCCACCTGGATCAAAGGAGAATGAACAACACCAAGGACACAAGGTGATTACGAGCCCAAGAGACAGAAAGGGCCACATGAACCAGAGACTACATCATCCTGAGACCAGAAGAACTAGACAGTACCCGGCTACAACCGATGACTGCCCTGACAGGGAACACAACAGAGAACCTCTGAGGGAACAGGAAAGCAGTGGGATGCAGACCCCAAATTCTCATAAGACCAGACTTAATGGTCTGACTGAGACTAGAGGGACCCCGGTGGTCATGGCCCCCAGACCTTCTGTTGGCCCAGGACAGGAACCATTCCCGAAGCCAACTCTTCAGACATGGATTGGACTGGGCAGTGGGTTGGAGAGGGATGCTGGTGAGGAGTGAGCTTCTTAGATCGGGTGGACACTTGAGACTATGCTGGCATCTCCTGCCCGGAGGGGAGATGAGTGGGTGGAGGGGGTTAGAAGCTGTCGAAACAGACATGAAAGGAGAGAATGGAGGGAGAGAGTGGGCTGTCTCATTAGGGGGAGAGTAATTGGGAGTGTGTAGCAAGGTGTATATGGGTTTTTGTGTGAGAGACTGACTTGATTTGTAAACTTTCACTTAAACCACAATAAAAATTATTTAAAAAAAAAAAGACAGGCAAGAAAGAAAAGACCAAAATGGATGTCAGAACAGACTCTGAAACTTGCTCTTGAACACAAGAGTAGCTAAAGTACATGGAAGAAATGAGGAAGTAAAAGAGGTGAACAGAAGATTTCAAAGGGTGACTCGAGAAGACAGTGAAGTATTGTAACGAAACATGCAAAGACCTGGAGTTACAAAAACCAAAAGGGAAGAACATGCTCAGCATTTCTCAAGCTGAAAGAATTGAAGAAAACATTTAAGCCTAGACTTGTAGTTTTGAAGGATTCTATTGGCAAAATATTGAGGAGTATTGGCAAAATATTGAGGAAGCATCAAAAGGGGATGATGGAAGACATAGAGTCACTGCACCAAAAAGAACTGGCCAATCTGCAACCATTTAGGAGGCAGCATGTGATCAAGAACCAATGTTGTTGAAGGAAGAAGTCCAAGCTGCACTGAAGGCACTAGCAAACAACAAGGCTCCAGGATTTGACAGAAAACCAACTGAGATGTCTCAACAAACGTAGCACTGGAGGTGCTCACTCCTTTATTCAAAAAATATGGAAATTAGGCTAGATAAAGAAATAAAGGGCATCCGGGTTGGTAAGGAAGAAGTAAAAGTATCTCTATTTGGAGATGACATGATCTTATACACAGAAAACCCTAAAGAATCCTTAAGAAAACTACTGAAACTAATAGTAGAGGTCACCAGAATATCAGGGTACAAGATAAACACACAAAAATTAGTTGGATGCCTCTACACCAACAAAAAGAACATCGAAGAGGAAATCACCAAATCAATACCGTTTACAGTAGCCCCCAAGAAGATAAAATACTTACAAATAAATCTTACCAAAGACATAAAAGACCTATACAAAGAAAACTACAAGACACTACTCCAAGAAACCAAAAAAGACCTACATAAGTGGAAAAACATACCTTGCTCATGGATAGAAAACTTAACATTGTAAAAATGTCTATTTTACCAAAAGCCATCTCTAGATACAATGCAATTCCAAGCCAAATTCCAACTGTATTTTTTAATGAGATGGAGAAACAAATCACCTACTTCAAAAGGAAGGGAAAGAGGCCCAGGGTAAGTAAAGCATTACTGAAAAAGAAAAGCAAAGTGGGAAGCCTTGCTCTACCTGATTTTAGAACCTATTATACCGCCATGGTAGTCAAAACAGCCTGGTACTGGTACAACAATAGATACATAGACCAATGGAACAGAATTGAGAACCCCAGACATAAATCCATCCACATATGAGCAACTGATATTTGACAAAGGCCCAAAGTCAGTTAAATGGGGAAAAGACAGTCTCTTTAACACATGGTGCTGGCATAACTGGATATCGATCTGCAAAAAAATGAAACAAGACCCATACCTCAAACCATGCACAAAAACGAACTCAAAATGGATCAAAGACCTAAATGTAAAATCTAAAATGATAAAGATTATAGAAGAAAGATAGGGACAATGCTAGGAGCCCTAATACATGGCATAAACAGTATACAAAACATTACTGACAACACAGAAGAGAAACTAGGTAACTGGGAGCTCCTAAAAATCAAACACCTACGCTCATCCAAAGACTTCACCAAAAGAGTAAAAAGATTACCTACAGACTGGGAAAAACTTTTTAGCTATGACATTTCCGATCAGTAGCTGATCTCTAAAATCACATGATACTGCAAAAACTATAAGAAGACAAATAACCCAATAAAAAAAAGGGCCAAGGATATGAACAGGCACTTCACTAAAGAAGACATTCAGGTAGCTAACATATACACGAGGAAAGGCTCATGATCATTAGCCATTAGAGAAATGCAAATCAAAACTACAATGAGATTCCATCTCACTCCAACAAGGCTAGCATTAATCCAAAAAACACAAAATAATAAATGTTGGAGAGGTTGTGGAGAGACTGGAACACTTACACACTGCTGGTGGGAATGTAAAACAGTACAACTACTTTAGAAATCGATTTGGTGCTTCCTTAAGTCAGAAATAGGAACCATTCCCAAAGCCAACTCTTCAGACAGGGACTGGACTGGACTATGGATAGAAAATGATACTGGTGAGGAGTGAGCTTCTTGGGTAAAGTAGACACATGAGACTATGTGGACAGCTCCTGTCTGGATGGGAGATGAGAGGGAAGAGGGGGTCAGAAGCTGGACAAATGGACATGAAAACACAGAGTGGAAAGGAGGAGTGTGCTGTCTCATTAGGAGGAGAGCAACTAGGAGTATACAGCAAGGTGTATATAAATTTTTGTATGAGAGACTGACGATTTGTAAACTTTCATTTAAAGCACAATAAAAATTTAAAAAATATATGGAAGATAACTATCTGGCTATCCGACTGGAAGAGATCGATGTTTGTGCCCATTCCAAAGAAAGGTGATCTAACAGAACGCAGAAATTATCTAACAATATCATTAATATCACACAGAAGTAAAATTTGGCTGAAGATAATTCAAAAAAGGTTGCAGCAGAGCATCGACAGAGAACTGCCAGAAATTCAATACAGATTCAGAAGAGGATGTGGAACGATACCACTGCTGATGTCATATGGATCTTGGCTGAAGGCAGAAAATACTAGAAAGATGTTCACCTGTGTTTTATTGACTATGCAAAGGCATGTGACTGTGTGGATCATAACAAATTATGGGTAACACTGCAAAGAATGGGAATTCCAGAACACTTAATTGTGCTCATGAGGAACCTGTACGTAGACCATGAGGCAGTCATTCAAACAGAACAACAGGTTATTAAAAAAAGAAGATATTGCATGGTTTAAAATCAGGACGGGTGTGCATCAGGGTTGTATCCTTTCACTATACTTATTCAATCTGTATGCTGAGCAAATAATCCGAGAAGCTGTATTCTATGAAGAAAAACGCAGCAACAGAATTGGTGGAAGACTCATTAACAACTGGCGATATGCAGATGACACAACCTTGCTTGCTGAAAGTGAAGAGGACTGAAGCACTTACTGCTAAGATCAGACTACAGCCTCAACATAAAAAAAAAAAAAAATTTGTTTTTTTAAAGAAAACAAAAATCCTCACAACTGGACCAATAAGCAACATCATGATATACACAGAAATATTGAAGCCATCAAGGATTTCATTTTACTTGAATCCATAATCAACACCCATGGTGGCAGCAGTGAAGGAATCAAAGGACATATTCTATTGGGCAAATCTGCTGCAAATATTTCTTTAAAGTGTTGAAAAGCAAAGATATCACTTTGAAGACTAAGGTATGCCTGACCGAAGCCATGATACTTCTAATCGCCCAGGATGCATGGGAAAGCTGGACAATGAATAAGACCGAAGAACAGCCAGAGCTTCTGAATTACAGCGTTGGTGAAAAATACCAAATATACCATGGACTGCCAAAATACCGAACAAGTCTGTATTCGAAGAAGTACAGCCAGAATGCTCCTCAGAAGCAGGATGATGAGACTTCGTCTCATGTATTTTGGACATGTTATCAGGAGGGACAAGCCCCTGGAGAAGGACATCATGCTTCCTAAAGTTGAGGGTCAGCAATAAAGAGAAAGACCCTCAACGAGATAGACTGACACAGTGCCTGCAACAATGTGTTCTAACACAGCAATGATTTGTGAGGATGGCGCAGGACTAGGTGGTGTTTCGTTCTGTTGTACACAGGGTCATTATAAGTCGGAACTGATTCCACGGCATCAGACAACAACTATCTAGGGAGTAAATCCCCCCCATCCCTGGTAACCAGCAATGAACATTAGTTTCTGTATATTTACCTGTTTGTGTCATTTCATAAAAGTAAAAACATGCAATATGTGTTTTCTTGTAATTGACTTATTTTGCTCAACATAATGTCCTCCAGGTTCATCCATGTTCCAAGATGTTTTGGGAACTTATTTTTCTTTATCGCTGAGTAGTACTCCTTATACGTAGGTAGCACATTTTACTTATCCATTCATCCGTTGCTAGGCACTTACATTGTTTCCAACTTTTTGCTATTGTGAATAGTGTTGCGATGAACACAGGTGTGCATGTGTATGTTCGTGTCACTTCTACTAGATTCCTAAGGTATATATCTAAGAGTGGAATTCCCGGATCATATGCTAGCTCTACCTCTAGTTGAGGAACTGTCTAATGGTTTTCCACAATGGCTGTACCATTTTGCATTCCCACCAGCAGTGGATAAGGGCTTCAATTTCTCTACATCCCCTCAAACACTTGTTATTTTCCTTTTTTTTTTCATCTTAGCCTCTAGTGAGAATGAGATGGTAACTCATTGTGGTTTTGATTTGCATTTCTCGGGTGGCTGCCAATGCTGAGCATCTTCTCATGTATCTGTCTGCATTTTAATATCCTCCGCATTTTAACATCCTCTTCGGTTAAGTGTCTGGTCACGTCCTTTGCCTAGTTTTTGACTGGGTTGTCTTTTTGTTGTTAAGTTGTAGAAGTTTGCTATGTATTGTAGATACGAGGCCTTTATCAGTTATATCATTCCCAAAGATTTTTTCCCAGTCTGTAGGTTGTCTCTTTACTCTTAATAAAGTCTTTTGATGAACATAGTATTTACTTTTATGAAGTCCCAGTTATGTATTTTGATTTCTGTTGCTCGTACATTTTTTGTTGTATCTGATAGTCTATTTCTGAAAAAAACTAGGTCCCAAAGCTTCGATCCTATATTTTCTTCCAAGAACTTTATGGTTTTAGATTTAACATTTAGGTCCTTGATCCATTTTGAATTAGTTTTCGTGTATGCTGTGAGATATGGGTCTTGTATTATTTTCCTGCATGTGGAAATCAACTAAGGACTTTTAAAAAATAACCATGCTAGAAAATACCCAACCACAAATGATTAACTAAACTAACCTATAGATTACAGACCGGCAGGCTTAAGGAACCAATCTGAACTGAAGCCCCACTTTTAGATAGCCCATCTTCTGCCAACTAAGCAAATGTCAACTAGTCACTGTAACCTCTCCTTTAAAAATCCTGTTTGTACTGTGTATACAAATCCAAAAAAAAAAACTCAAACCCATTGCCACTGAGCTGATTCCAATTCATGGCAACCCCTGTGTAACAGAGCAGAGCTACCCTGTAGGATTTTCTTGGCTGCAATCTTTATAGAAGCAGATTGCCAGGCCTTTCTCCCATGGCACCACTGGGCAGGTTCAAACCACCAATCTTTTGGTTAGTAGCCCAGAGCAAACTGTTTTCACCACCCCGGAAGAAGCAGGGTGTCTTACAAACAATTTTTTGTTTGTTTCTATTTTTTATTTTTTGTTATTGAGAATATACACAGAACACGCACCAATTCAACAATTTCTACATGTACACTTCAGCGACATTGATTACACTCTTCGAGTTGCACAAGCATGCAGGGTTTAGCTGAGGCACACGGGATAATTAAAAAAAAAAAAAAAAAACCCTAGGCTGCACATATCAAAAAGAAATTTAACTCAAATTAGATTTTGAGCTGACAGGGTTTACTGAAGAACAACTGTTTGCGAACAGGGGGTCTTCTCTCTGCTTAGGCTAAACCCAGCACTGGATCATAAATTACATGATGAAGTAGGCAGACTAAAGAAAGGGGCTCTCCTTATGTAAATACATTTTAAAGAAAGTCCCTCACATACAGCACAAATTCCCTAAAAATATTGTATGGAAGCCACTCTGCTTCTTAAGCAAGGAGGCACTACAAAATATGTCTTCATCAACAACTACAAGGTTAGAGCAGGGGCTGTATCCCTGTCATTACCTAAGCTATATTTATTGAATATCTACTGTGAACCACAAGGAGCCCTGGTGGTGCAGTAGTTAAGCTCTCGGCTGTTAACCCAAAGGTCATCGGTTAAAATCCACCTGCCAGCTACTCACGTGGGGAAAAAAATGTAACAGTCAGCTGTACTTCCATAAAGATTTACACCTTTGGAAACCCTATGGAGGCAGTCCTACTCTGTCCTATAGGGGCACTATCTACGGCAACGGGTTTTTATTGTGAACCAAACACGGTGCATTTATTCGCAAATCAGCATCGTATCTGTTGCCGTCGAGTCGGTTCCGACTCATACCGCCCCTATAGAACAGAGCAGAACTTCCCCATAGAGTTTCCA
The DNA here is from genome assembly GCF_030014295.1 of Loxodonta africana. Classification (NCBI taxonomy): domain Eukaryota; kingdom Metazoa; phylum Chordata; class Mammalia; order Proboscidea; family Elephantidae; genus Loxodonta; species Loxodonta africana. Next base: position 87,172,793 of record NC_087353.1, on the reverse strand, counting down.
AGCAGCGCCTAGTGGGTTTGAACTGCTGACCTTTTGGTTAGCAGCCGCAGCACTTAACCACTACGCTATCAGGGTTTCCAGCATCATAGCATAATCTAAAAACCTACTTCTGAATATTGTGAACATCTCAGATTTATAATCACGTCTTGTTTTTCCCCCTAAAAAAAATACCGAACCAAATAACAGTACTAACCAGTCATTTATTCAACCGACTTTGTTCCTCTTCCATGCTGAAGACCTGACACTGCCGAAAATATCAAAAAGATAGTGCCACAGGTCTCGAAGACCCTCCGTGAATGCCCCGTAATGTTTCCCTAAACCCGGTGGTCTCTCGAGCACCTCGCGTTGCGGAAACCACCGTGGCTTCCCCACGGCACAGACCCCTCCCATCCAACTAGTTCCTTTCTCCCCAAACCTGCTCTGCACTTCCCACCTTCTGCTGCACTGCCACCTCCGGAAAGTCCTGAGTGGTCTTTTGTGTGTACCTGCGGTGGCCACCAGTACCGGACGCCCTTCTCCGGGCGCCCGGGCCGGACTGGAGGTCAGGTCGACCGACCTCTTCTCACCCAGTGGCCAACGTCGATTGGCCTACAGCGCCTCTCGCTCGCCCTACTTCCGTACACCCAGCCGAGCGACCCCACCTCCCGTCCCCTCTAGGATTCGCGGAGGCTTCACAACTCTCTGGTCGGCCACTTGGGCGCGTTGGTGAGTTGAGAGCTTTGGCCGTGGGCTTGAAGCCACTTGACCTCCAGGCCCTGCCTCTGCCATTCCAGCCTATTCTGGCCCTTGGGAAGTCTTGGTAACGTGTGGTTTATAAACCCAGGAGAATCACATTCAAAATTCTTAAAAGTGCTGATGGACATCCACCCCTCCCTTCCGGACCCAACGTATTAAAATGTGGTGCACTGGGTATTTTCAAAAGCTCCTCTTGTGATTCTAATGTAGGTTAACCAACCTATTAGAAAACCAAACCTGGACAGGGCCATAAAAAAAAAAAGGAAAAAAAAATGCGTGTGTGTATGTATACTTATATATACCCCCAAAAATACCCAGTGCCCTCACATTATATATAACATATAATCAGTATATAATATGCCGTTATAAATCATGGAGTATATACCATTTTTTTTACATATCGTTATACATGTGATGGCCCAACAATTAAGGTTTGACTGCTAGCTGAAAACGTGGGTTCTAACCTACCCAGCAACTCTGTGAGAGAAAGACTTGGCAATCCATTCACAAAGATTACAGCCTAGAAAACCTTATATGGCAGTCTACTCTGTCACATGGGGTCGCTATGAAATCAGAAAATCAACTTGATGTCACCTAACAACATTAAAAAAAAAAACCCGAAGTCGTTGTAGGCCAGTCGATTCCAACTCATAGCAACCTATTATATATTATATATAGTGAATTAGTATATACAGGGTATTTAACAAAAATACAAAAAGTATGGGTTTATTTGAAATTATATATTATACTGTATTATTTTTCTGTTACATAAAATGCTATTATTTAAACAAAACAATAGGATTTGTTAACGGTGGCAACTACTTGTAATTAAGAGTAGGACTAATAAACAACTAATATGTGTGAGAAGATATAATAGTTTTATAATATTTTGTTCCACTCATGCAGCAACTGATTTTAACTCTTTTAATCTCTTTATTGGATATCCAAATTTTGTTGGCTGTGTTATTCTGTGTTTTGAAGGTACATAAATGTAAAACTTTTTTTTAAGAACATAAACACAATAGGACTAATGGAACAGAGGAGTCCTGGGTACTTCAAATGTTTAACCAGCTTGGATTTTAACCAAGAAAGGTTGGAGGTTCAAGTCCATGTAAAGGCCCCTAGGAAGAAAGGCCTGCCAAACTACTTCTAAAAATCAGCTATTGAGAACCCTATGGAGAGGAGCTCTATTCCGACACACATGGAATCGCCATGGGTGGGACTCGACAGCCACTGATTTTTTTTTTTTTTTTCGTAAAACTGAATACAGGCAAGAGTAACATCCACATTGACTTGCATCTCTGCCCTTATCAAGCCCTCGTTACACTGATTTGCTGAGTCTGTTCAATGTGATAGTACCAAGCTAAATATCCTCTCAACAAAAATGTTTGGATAGGAGACAGTTTAGGACTTTGCTTACTAGCAACAGCAGGTTTTTAGATTTTTAGGAATTAATTTCAAGTTCTCCCAAATTTTCCATCCACTTTGTATTTTCAGGGTTGTTTTAGTAGACCAGCTGTCAATCGGATCCTTAAGGTCTATAAAATTTATTGTGTAGGTCACCAGTTCAAACTCATGATTACAATGCACTTAAGTTGCATACTTGAGTCACATCCCATGGGTTGACACAACAATGAATGATCCAATATTTTGAACCACAGATCATGGCTGTCAACATCAGCGGTCAAGGCAATAGTGACTGCAGAAGGTGGATAACCTCTGCCGAATCCACTTGACAGAAAAAACTGTGTTGTTTTCAGCCCCTATTTGTTGGGCTGTCCTGTGGGTTTTGTACTCCCTTCCCCCACCCTCCCAGCCTTCCATTTCTTTGCTGATTATTGGGACTGCTCTCAATCTAGGGAGGGGCTTCTAGGGATAGGGATTTTCAGTCCTGGACCCAAGAATTGCTGTTGAGTCTTTTCTGACTCATGGTGACCGCATGTGTGTCAGAGTAGAACTGTGCTCCGTAGGTTTTCAATGACTGTTTTTTTGGAAGTAAATCCCCAGGCCTTTCTTCTGAGGCACTGTAATTTAGCATCTGAGCCTGTTTACTTTAGAAAGGGGGATGAAAATCAAGATCAGCACAAAGCTGATTTCTATGAGGTGGAGCTCAGACACACCTCCACTCCCCAACTTTTTCACCTTTTCTGACATCAGCCATCCAGCCTCCCCCCACCACCACGGCACTCTTTACTTCTCTGCTGGGCTCAATAATTCATTGCAATGTCCACACCGAACTCACAGACCATACTCAATGATTATATGGTTTATTAGGGAAGTAGCAGGCTACAACTTGGGATCAGGATCAACACTGAAGTAACAGGATACAATGCAGGAGACAGAATACGGTTCTTCAATCAGGACAGTTTCCAACCAAGACATCTCTCACCTCTTTAGCTGTGCCTGCAGGCGGGCCATTCTCTCAGCCATATTCGCAGGCAGACAGCCCTTACCTCTGCCGTGGCCAGGTGACAGGACCATCCCTGGGCCTCTGCTATTTGGGCAAGGGTTACAGCACTTCAGCTCTGCTGACAAGTGCCTGGAGGCACCCTACTCCACCAGCAAGCCTACTGCCCAAAGGGTCTCAGCTCTCTCTTGCGCAGTAGGCTGGCAAGCCCACTGCAGTTTCCTCTCCCCAGTCTTCTGTTTCCACTGCTAGTACTGCTGCTGTCATTTCTCTTCTGCTGAGCTCTGCTGTGGTTGCAACTGTTTCTCACTATCCTGTGCCATCTTCAGTGTTACATCTCTCTCCTCCTGGGTCTAGTAAGTTCTCAGCCGAGGGACCGCAGGTCCAAATGACAAGGTACACTCCAGGCTCTTCTTGATGGCAGTGAGTTTCCCCCAACCTCTGCAGCATTGACCCTTATGTAAACCTACTCATTATCAATTTCGAGACACCCAACAGTAACAACATTTGCGTAGTATACTGACCAATCCCTTGCAAGATTGTGGCCCAGCCAATAACTTTTGGCAGAATCATAAACCCTAGGATGGAATGGTCATATAAGGGAAACCCATTACACCGCAGGCACCTATGTGTGTACTAGAACCATCAACTTTTGGCTAGCAGCTGAGTGCTTAACCCAGGGACTCCCAGGCAAAACTTGTTGGTTAGTCACCCTGACGGCCAGGTTCAGAACCATTATAAAGGGCATTTATGCCCTTCCCATATCTATCTCGTGGATCCCAAAAGCACATGCAGTCTCCAGAAGTATAGAATGGGATTATTTTTCTAAACAAAGATATACTAAGACAAAACAGATTTAAATGACTCTACAACTCTCTCTGGGTTCCATCACCCAAATAACAAGCAGGGCACTGTGGTGGGTGCTATGGGAGAATACAAAGAGTAATAACATTGTTCTCCACCATTTACAATCTCATTCTTAGAGGTAACATATCTCAAGAAGAAAGAGTAAAGTATTATGACAACATATGGAAAGACCCAGAGATGGAAAACCAAGGTGAGGAACACATGCTGCATTTCTCAAGCTGAAAGAACTGAAGAAAAAATTCAAGCCTTGAGTTGCAATACTGAAGGATTCTATGGGGAAAATATAAAAAAACTCAGGAAGCATCAAAAGAAGATGGAAGGAATACACAGAGTCACTATACCAAAAAGAATTGGTTGATGTTCAACCATTTCAGGAGGTAGCATATTACCAGGAACCAATGGTACTGAAGGAAGAAGTCCAACCTGCACTGAAGGCATTGGCGAAAAACAAGGCTCCAGGAATTGACGCGACAGCAATTGAGATGTTTCAACAAATAGATGCAGTGCTGGATGTGCTCACTCTTCTATGTCAAGAAATTTGGAAGACAGCTACCTGGCCAATGGACTGGAAGAGATCTATATTTATGCCTATTTCCAAGAAAGGTGATCCCATGGAATGGGGAAATTATCGAATAATACCATTAATATCAAACACAAGTAAAATTTTGCTGAGGATCATTCAAAAGTGGCTGCAGCAGTATATAGACAGGGAACTGCCAGAAATTCAAGCTGGATTCAGAAGAGAATGTGGAACCAGAAATATCATTGCTGATGTCAGATGGATCCTGGCTGAAAGCAGAGAGTACCAAAAACATGTTTACCCATGTTTTATTGGCTATGCAAAGACATTTGACTGTGGTGGATCGTAACAAATGATGGATAACATTGGGGAGGATGGGAATTCCAGAACACTTAATTGTGCTCATGAGGAACCTGTATATAGATGAAGAGGCAGTCATTTGAACAGAACAAGGGGATACTGTGTGGTTTAAAGTCAGGAAAGGCGTGCATCAGGCTTGTATCCTTTCACCATACCCATTCAATCTGTATGCTGAGCAAATAATCTGAGAAGCTGGACTATATGAAGAAGAACAGGGCATCAGGATTGGAGGAAGACTCATTAGCAACCTGGGTTATACAGATGATACAACCTTGCTTGCTGAAAGTGAAGAGGACTTGAAGCAGTAATGAAGATCAAAGACCATAGCCTTCAGTATGGATTACACTTCAGCATAAAGACAACAAAGATCCTCACAACTGGACCAATAAGCAACATCATGATAAATGGAGAAAAGATTGAAGTTGTCAAGGATTTCATTTTACTTGGACCCACAATGAACGCTCATGGAAGCAGCAGTCAAGAAATCAAAAAGATGCATTGAATTGGGCAAATCTGCTGCAAAAGACCTCTTTAAAGTGTTGAAAAGCAAAGATGTCATCTTGAAGACTGAGATGCACCTGACCGAAGCCATTGTATTTTCAGTCGCATCATATGTATGTGAAAGCTGGACAACAAATACAGAAAACCGAAGAATTGACGCCTTTCAATTGTGGTGTTGGAGAAGAATATTGAACATACCATGGACTGCCAAAAAAACAAACAAATCTATCTTGGAAGAAGTACAACCAGAATTCTCCTTAGAAGGAAGAATGGTGAGACTGTGTCTCACATACTTTGGGCATGTTGTCAGGAGGGATCGGTCCTTGGAGAAGGATATGATGCTTAGTAAAGTAGAGGGTCAGCAAAAACAGGAAGACCCTCAATGAGATGGATTGACATAGTGGCTGCAACCATGGGCTTAAGCATAACAACGATTGTGAGGATGGTGCAGGACTGGGCAGTGTTTCGTTCTGTAGTAAATAGGGTTGCTAGGAGTCCAAACTGGCTCAATGGCACCTAACAACAACAGAAAGCATAAGGCATCCAAAAAAAAAACTACAGTTTGCCCAACCCACTGTTAAATACTTAGGACATCTTATTTCAGTTGAAGGTATATCTATAGACTTTGAAGAGAAAGGAAACTATATTTTTTCCTTTGCCTACTACGAAGCAACAGTTAAAGAGTTTTTAGGCCTTTGACGTAATTGGATTCCAAATTTCTCCTTGTTAGCTCAGCCCTATATCACTACCTGAAAAAAGAAGTGATTTATCCTTTTTCCCTTTCTGAAGAAGGTGCAAAAGTGGTAAATGAAGTTCAACGAGCCGTTTTAACCACTCCTGCTTTGGGTTTTCCAAATTATGCTTTGAAATTTTCTCTGTATGTATGTAAATAAACAAAATGGGAATGCTTGTGGTGTTTTAACTCAGGAACACGGAGATCATCAGAGGCCTATAGGATACTATAGTCTTCAGTTAGGTGCAGTTGCTTGTGCTTGTCCTCCATGCGTAAGGGCAGTAGCAGCAACAGCTCAATTAGCAGAAAAGTAACAATATAGTTTTGGGTAATGACTTAGATTTATTTGTTTCACATGCAGTAGCAGCTATTCTCAGATCTACTTTAACACAACATCTATCTGCCAACAGGTTAACCTCTTATGAAGCCTTATTATTGACAGCCAAAACATTCAAATACATGTTGTTAAAGCTTTAAATCCTGCTACTCTTTCCCCTGAGGAAGGAGTACCGCATGACTGCTTTGATTTGACAGATCAGCTTCTGACCCCAAGAGGAGATCTCCAGGAAACTCCTTTGGCTAACCCTTCTTTAGTGTTATTTGTAGATGGTTCTTATTTTAAACCAAATATGACTTCAAGGAAATATCAGGAAGCTCAGAGGTGCTGGAGAGTGGACCTTTGCGTCACGTAATTTCGGCGCAACAAGCTGAGTTAGTGGCCCTTACTCAAGCTTGTAGATTGGCAAAAAATCAATCAGTGACCATATTCATGCATTCGAGGTATTACTGTAGGTGAGTTCATGATTTGGGGATATTGTGGAAACAGTAGGTGTTTTTGACATCAGGAGGATCTCCCTTTAAGAACAGAAAACATGTAGCCGAACTTTTAGATGCTTTTTTGTTACCCTAAGAAAGAGCTGCGGTTAAGATACAAGTGCGCCAGTCAGAGGAGGTAATTGGGAATGAGTTAGCTGTTGATGCAGCTAACAAAGCAGTTGGTAGAGAGACCCAAAAGCCTAGCGCAACTTTATCTGAAAATCCTTTAACAGTAGTTAAAATATAATCCGTCGAGACTATGACCCTTCCTAAGCTCCTACAAAGTCAAAAACTAGATGTACAAAATCCTAAAAAAATCCCTATTTTCAATTCAGAATCCAGATTTAGAGATATTAAAAAGGTACCAAAAATTAGTCCCTGAGGCTGACATAACAGAATGAAGAGCAGGTAAACACATCTTAATAAAGAAACTGAATGTGGCTAGCTCCTGGAAACGAGATTGTTATTCCTAAGAGAATATAGACACCTTTGTTATCAGCCTGCTTATTAGAATTTAAAGAACAATGGAATGAACATTTCATTGCATTCTTAGATAAACATTTTTGAGGAAACTTTGTAGACGCAGCTTATTATTTGTATGACAGACATGGTACAACAGACTTCTACTAATGTATGAAGTAACTCCCAGTGACACTAAAGGACAGAGTAGAACTGCCCCATAGGCTTCCAAGGACCACCTGGTGGATTTGAACTGCCGACCTTTTAGATAGCAGCCATAGCTCTTAACCACTACTCCACCAGGTTTTCCTATGAAAGAGCAGGATTAGACAATTACTATCCTGGATACACCCATTTTGGAAATAGAGAAAAACATAAAATATGTTGGGGATGGAAATCAGGTTTATCTCCACCATTAATAGAGGGTCCAGAGGAAATAACAGACAGTATGCAACACAATTTACCATTACACCAAAAAAGCTACACCTCCTTCAGAACAACAAATACGGGAAAAGGAAGTGTCTTAGTTATCTAGGGCTGCTATAAAAAAAAAAAAATCACAAGTGAATGGGTTTAACAAACAGAAAATTATTCTCTCATGGTTTTGGAGGCTAGAAGTCTGAATTCAGGGTGCCAGATTCAGGGGAAGGCCTCCTCTCTCTATCAGCTCTTGGGGGAAGGTCCATGTCAGCAATCTTTCCCTGGGTCTAGGAGTTTCTCAGACCAGGACCTTGGGTCCAAAGTATGTGATCCACTCCTGGCTCTTCTTTCTTGGTGGGTGGATGTCCCTTTCCTCTCTGCTCGCTTCTCTCTTATATCTCAAAAGAGATTGACTCACGATACAACCTAATCCTGCAGATTGTGTGCTGCCTCATTAACATAAAAAATAACTGCCTCTAATCCTGCCTCATTAACATCACAGAGGTTAGGATTTACAACACATAAAACCAAAACCAAGCCCAGTGCCATTGAGTCGATTCCAACTCATAGTGACCCTATAGGACAGAGTAGAACTGCCCCGTAGAGTTTCCAAGGAGTGCCTGGTGGATTTGAACGGCTGACCCTTTGGTTAGCAGCCATAGCACTTAACCACTACACCACCAGGGTTTCCAAAAATTATATCAGATTATGAAATGGAGGACAACCACACAATACTGGGAATCATGGCATAGCCAAATTGACACACCCACCTTTTTTAGGGTCACAATTCAATCCATAACATTGGAGAGATGTACTGTAAATTCTGACACAGATCTTTGGATTGAACCTGATAAAACTCTGGTCCTGCCAAAAGACTTACATCTTCCTGTAGTTTATGGTTTCTACCAAAAAGATCATTTAGGAAGAGATAAGACCCTAAAAAGAATTAAAAAATATTATTGGGGTCATTCCTGGAAATCTGTGAATGAAGTAGTGAAAAACGGCAGTATTTGCCAAAAATTTAACCCAGGTGAAACTTATTTGACTCCTCAGGGTCGATATCCCCTCTCTACAGGCCCCATGACTGAATGGCAAATGGATTTTATACAACTTGCCCCAGTTCAAAATTATAAGTATGTTTTAGTCATGATATGTAGGTGTTGTGGATTGAATTATATCCCCCTAAAATATGTGTCAACTTGGTTAGGCCACGATTCCCAGTGTTGTGTGGTTGTCTTCCATTTTGTGACTGATATAATTTTTCTATGTGTTGTAAATCCTAATCTCTGCCTGTGGTTAATGAAGCAAGATTAGATTATGTTAAAGGGGATTAGGGTGGGCTATCACATCCTTACTCAGGTCACATCCCTGATTCAATGTAAAAGGAGTTTCCCTAGGGTGTGGCCTGCATTACCTTTTACCTTACAAGAGATGAAAGGAAAAAGAGGAGGGAGTGGGGGACCTCAACCACCAAGAAAACAGCGCCAGGAGTAGAGCATGTCCTTTGGACCTGGAGTTCCTGTGCAGAGAAGCTCCTAGTCTAGGGGAAGATTGATGACAAGCAACTTCCTCCAGAGCCAATAGAGAGAGAAAGCCTTCCCCTGGAGCTGACACCCTGAATTTGGACCTCTAGCCTACTAGACTGTGAGAGAATACATTTCTCTTTGTTAAAGTTACCCACTTGTGTTATTTCTGTTAGAGCAGCACTAGATAACCGAGACAGCAGATATTCTCACTGGGTAGAAATATTTCCCTGTTGGAATGCTACTGCAACTTTGTTGCTAAAAAGTTGTTAGAAAATATTCTTCCTATGTGGGGTACTCCTCATACCTGTGTAGTGGTAGAGGTTTTCACTTTACCAGTAAAATTTTAGCTGCAGTTTGTAACATTTTTCCTGTCTTGCATCAATTACATTGTCTACATCATCTGCAAGCTTTGGGATTAGTTGAAAGAACACAGAATAATAGAAGTTCAGTTAGCTAACTTTGCTGCTTCTTTAAAACTAACACAGCCTCAAGTGCTTCTAATTGTTTTGATAAATCTGCAATCTACTCCTTTTGATCTTACAAGTTAACCCCATTTGAAATAGTCACTGGACGTATCATGCCTCTTCCTTATATAATGCTATAATTCCTGATTAAAATTTGGTCTTTAATAGTTTGTTAAAGTATTGTCAAAGCTTAACACAGGATGTTAAGCCAAAGATGAAGTGATTAAACATGCTTATGTTCAAACTTCTCCTAATTATGTAGGTTTTTGTGCCCCAGAACCTGGTGACTGTGTATATTGGAAGCAGCACCAGATAAAGGACACTTTAGAAACAAAATGGAAAGGTCCCCATTGTTTTACTAACGAATGAATTTGCTGCAAAATTACAGGTTGTAAAATCCTGGGTATATCTTTCCCAATTAAAGAAGACCAAGGTTCCTGATTGGGCAATCGAACTGGCAGGAGGACTGAAGTTGAAATTCAGATGCTTTCCCAAAACAACCACTAACTACCCCCTCCCTTGGATGAGTGACTCAAAAGCACAATTTAAATACTTTTATTTGTTATATTCTTTATTACTTTGCTAATCTGTATTAACTAACTTTGAATTAAAATGATGTTGATCATTTATTTAGTTGCTCTTTTATTTGTTAGAGGAATAGATACTTGGAATGAAACTGCCTTTGTCCGATTATCAGAATCTGTAGCGAGTGCTGGTTATTTGACACAGTGTTGGATTTGGCATCAAAACCTTGTTCTGTTAAAGCAACTCTGACTCTTTGGCAACCCCTGTGTTCAATTATCACTGATTTCCACCTCCCACTCCAAACTCTAGCAAGGTTTTGCCCTGTGCAATTAGAAATAAGTTATGGACCCCTCTGTCTGTAACCCAGACACCTTCAATACCATGCTATACCATCACTCAGATCAGGTTACACGATTACTTCTGTGACACCCAGATATCTCAAAGATATCCTCATTTTCCTTATAATAATGATATGTTTTATAGAATTATAGCAACACCTTCCTAGAGATTTAGGTGGTTGGTATGAAGATTGCAATAACAAGCTAGCTGAAATTGCAACCCATAATTAGTTACCTTGTCCTCATGATTATAATAATGAATGTTGGAAAAAAATTTTACCTATATAGAATTATAACCAGGAAGATTATCTGTCTGTGATAATTCTTTAATGGAAACTTGGTCGTCACTTTTCAATAGATTGTGTGAGAAATGCACAAAAAAAGTTAAAAATATTATTTCTCTGAAAAAACACTATAGTGAGTCTACCTTTTAATTAAGTGAGCAATAAACTCTTTCAAATTTTGCCAGTGTCAAGCACGGAAATTGCTAAACAAATTATTTGACCTGATTAAAAAAAAAAAAAAAAAAACACTATAGGGAATCTCTTTTGCAACTAGGTGATTTAAAAACAATTTACCAAGCTTTGCCAGTAAATAGTGTGTGACAGGCATTGAAGGGTGCTAAACATATTCGTTGAAGGGGGAAAAAAATACTATAGGGAGTCTCCGAAGTAACTAAGTGTCTTAAATAGAGTTTTTCAACTTTTGCTAGTAGTAGATTGCTTGTTAAATGTATTAAAAAATGCTGAACACATTTGATAGGAAAAAAAAAACTCTATAAAGTGCCTCCTTTGAAAGTAGGTGAGATAAACACAATTTTTCAATTTTTCCAGGAGATAGCGATTTAAAAGCACAAAAAGTGCTAAACACATTATTTACCAAAGGGACACTATAGTCCCTCACAACTTGGTGACTTAAACATAATTTTTAGATTATGTCATTAAATACTGTGAGATGAACATATTATTTGACGTAACAAACAAACAAAACAGTATATCAATGTAAAAATGGCATGGCAGGGGCATCTGACCTCCTGTAACTTCAAGAGGAAGAAAGAGAACCCAAGATCAACAGCCCAAGGTTGATTCCTATGAGGTGGAGTTCAAACATATCTCCAGCCCTCAAACCTTTTTTAACCATTTCTGACACCAGTCATCACTCCCATGGCACTCTCTACTTCTCTGCTGGGTTCGATAATTTGTTGCAATGGCCACACAGAAATTCATAGACAATAGTGACAATTATATAGCTTACTAGGGAAGTCACAGGTTACAACTCAGGATCAGGACTTACCCAGGATACAGTTCTTCAATCAGGACAGCTTCTTGGCTGTGACCACAGTCAGACCTCTCCCTAGTGCTCAGCCTCTCAGCCCACAGTCCTTCAGATCCCTCAGACTTCTTGAGCTGCCTGGCCTCTGCCTTGTTTGGGCAAATGTTACAAGGCTCTTTGTCATTGTTAGATGGTGTTGAGTGAGTTCCGACTCATAGTGACCATATGTACCACAGAACAAAACATTGCCTGGTCCTGCACCATTCTTACAATAGTTGTTATGCTTGACCCCACTGTTGCAGCCACTGTGTCAATCCATCTCGTTGAGGGTCCTCTTTTCCACTGACCCTATACTTTACCAAGCATGCTGTCCTTCTCCAAGGACTAATCCCTCCTGAAAACATGTCAAAAGTATGTAACACGCAGTGTCGCCATCCTTGCTTCCAAGGAGCATACAAAGCTCTTTAGCTCCACCAATAAAGGCCCAGAGGCACCTCATTCTCCTCACCTCTCTTGCTGCATGAGTCAGCAAGCCTAGCTCTCACAAGTGCCCAGAGACACTTCATCCTGCCAGCAAGCCTTCTGCCTGAAGGCACTCAGCTTTCTTGCTCCACAGTCCACCACACCATCTCCTGCCAATCTCCTGGTTCTGCTGCCTCTGCTGCTGCTGCTCTGCTGCTGCTTCTCATCCTCTCTTGCCATCTCTGGTGTTACAGCTCTCTGTCTTCTGGATGGAGGATGTTCTCGGTGCAGGGACCCTGGGTTCAAAGGATGCACTCTACTCCAGGCTCTTCTTTTTGCTGGTAGTGAGGTTCCCCCTTTCCTCCTCTGGTATGGCTCATTTTAAGACTAGCAGGATGGCAAAACTGACCAATCCACTCATTACGGTTCTGTACACCTTATTTGCATGGTTCCACCACCACAAGAGTGCCATGCACCTTATTTGTATTATTAGCAAGCTGTCCAATCCCCTTGGTGGGCCACAAGCACCTCATTTTCCCAGTCCCAACCAATCTTTTAGTGGGAGTTACAGGACCATGGCTAGAAAGGCCATATAAAAGTGATCCATCACACTGCTGCTCACCCCCTGGTTTTTCTAGCCATGGTCTTTCGTGCTTGGAGGATAACTTCCCCATCCCAATCATACTACCAGTCCAAAGTAGTCATTAACAATTAGTCCTTCAGTTGGCAAAGAACCCTCAGGGTGAGGTTACTCAGGTACCAACCATTCAGGTCTGCTTCAGGTGTCCTTCTGATCTGGTCAGATTCTCCAAAAGTCATCTTGGCTTCACCCTGTCTGGCCTCTGATAAAATTCAGCTGAAAGAAGATTATTCCCTTGCTCTGAGCCTCATGAGCTTTCAGCATGGCAATACCTTTAAGGGACTTTAGGTTCAGCTACTGTACTCTATCCCTCAGTGCCTCCCCCTTAGTCTACTCTTTTACAGTTACTGCTTCTACAATTACAGGTTTGACAATCACAGTTACCTTGTTAACAACCAACACTCACAAAAGAATCATATAATCCTATCAGCATCTTCCCCATCCCTTTCTTTCCCAGACCCATTAGGAAAAGAGTAATCTATTCAGCGGGATCCTCCCTTGTCCCTCTTATTTTGAGAGTAAGCATACACATGAAAGTATGTAAGTCGTCTACTTCATGCCTTTATCTCCCCCATTTTAGGTAACTAATGTTTAAATTGCACATCCCTATCAAACCAGTACTCTGATGAAACAAGCATGTTCCTTAGCCTTGTCACAGTGAAGCGCCAGACTTACACTTTGCTAGAAATAAAAACAGAGTTTTATTGAAGGATAAAATCATTTTGAGAAATGGGATACACTCAAGTAAGCAGCCAGGCAGGAATGCTGCAGTCTGTTCCAAGTTGCAGGGGTAGCAGTGATGTTTTTATCAAGTGGAACAAACAAAAGACATGGGTTCACAGGCACCAAGGGGAGTTTAAGGGAAGGAAAAGTAAAAAAAATTACAAGGGGTTGTCAAGCTACAAACTTACTTAACATTAATCTCTAACCTAGCATTAATCTCTCATCTCCTGGAAGATGTTTGACCAAAGCATTCTTCTTAACCTCATTAAGTCTATTTGCTACATCCTGAAATTTGTTTGACAAAGCATTCTAGAAAGAATAAATTGAGTCAATTCTCTGTCAACAGCTGTAGTCTGCCTCTCCTATCTTAAGGTAGAAGTCTTATGTCTCCCCCTTAGTTATAAATCTACAAATCCTCAGTGGAAATGGAACAGAAGATCTCAGTGAGAGAAAACGAAATCTGATGACAACTTGGTTAATTTAATTGATGTTTACCTCATCTTCATTATATACTTAAGAGACAGTTGTAGGCCCTATCTCCATCTTCATTTAAAATTATCAACCCTGTTTTCTAAGCCCCTGTTGACCAAAGTATCTTCTCTGAGGTAAGCTGTGTAAACATTCTTAACAAACATTGTTTTAACAAACTACCCTTCACATAAACTAAAGCCCTGATCCTCACTCTCTTTGTGTTACAAGTGGCTAAACTTTTACAGGAAGCGAAATTGTCTTGTCAGAGGAGCAGGAACAGACACTCTAGGCAAAAATGCAGTTTGATTCAAAATGGAGTTTTAATTTAGGCCAGAAGTTACCCATTTCAGTTATGCCAACACCTCTGTGTTAAGGTTTGCATACACAACCTGAAGAATGTTCTTTTCTGGTTGGGACTTTGAGCATCTGCATCCATAAGTAAAGTCTAGACCAGAGTAAGACATCAAATTGTAACACCCTATGCCAGATCACAGTGTCAAACATCTTTCTCTTCATTTGGTCAGGTTCTGGTCAGCTCATGCTGAAGGATAGGAGTCTACATACCTTCCTGCACTTCAGAGAAGGCAGCCCTTATTCTCTCTCTCTCTCTCATCCCTAGCCTCTGTGGGCTTGGTCAATGAGCACCAATGGAACATATCCAAACTCAGCCTGTCTCTTCATTGCTTCATTCCCACTTCCATTTATCAAGTGAACCCAAGTTGTCACTACAGGCGAAAATACCAGGCTGTCTACTCACAGGCTTCCTTGAACTTCCAGTCCTGGAAGGGGGTTCTTCTGATGGGCACTGACTTTTCTTGTCTGGGTGCACCCAACAGTAAACTGCTTGCTCAAAATTCAGAAGTAAAACAGTTAAATGCAAATTTTCTGCTCTCGCAGCAGTTCTGAGTAGGTCTTTTCAAATGCAAATTTGAAGCTCAGGTTTTCTACCTAAGCCCCCAATGCTCTATACACAGGGCTACTGCATTCAAACCAACAGCCTGTATTTCTTTCAGGAAAATCCTAGCTCCCCTTTTAGCATAAACAATCAAATATTGGCTGACGGTGGAGTTACACGCTCTCTGTTATCTATAACACCCAATGTTAATTTCTGCCATGTATTTAGGTCTGTTTGACAACTCTAGGTAGGAGAAACATTCTTCACAGTACATTCAAATAAACACATAAACCTTATATTAACATTCCAGTTTCATCCTCTCCATACCTTGACAATCTTCCCATTCATATGCATATGGCCTCGGGCCTCTGGCTGGGTAGACCCAGAAGACCATGTTCCCCTATCAATCATCATGTTTAACTGGCCTGGCTTTTGCCCCAAACCATTCCAGATGTGGCTTTTCTCCCCTCAGCTGCAGCATAACATTTCTTGCTTTTCCTTCAACCATTAGAGATAACAACAAAGTAACACCCAAGAATCGTAAGTTTTGCTTCCCACACCCCTTCGTTCTTTCTCTTACAGAGTCCATGCTTCCATGAGTCTGGAGCCATTGCATGAATCCCACTTCTGATGCCAACCGTAAAATGGAGGTGTAGAGGCATCTGATCTCTTCTATCTTCACAAGAGGAAGAGAGAATCACCATCAGCATCAGCCCAAGGCTGATTTCTATGAAATGGAGGACAGACATGCCTCCTCTCTCCCACCTTTTTACCAATTCTGACACAGCCATCCCTTCCATGGCACTCTCTACCTCTCTGCTGGGTTCAATAATTCACTGCAATGGCCATACAGAACTCACAGACAATACTCAGGATTATGGGGTTCATTAGGGAAATAGCAGGTTACAACTCAGGATAAGACCCAACTCAGGATACAGTCCTTTGGTCAGGACATCTCAGCCATGCCCACACACAGACCTTTCTCTGTCCTTCAGCCTC
Organism: Loxodonta africana; assembly: GCF_030014295.1. Lineage (NCBI taxonomy): Eukaryota > Metazoa > Chordata > Mammalia > Proboscidea > Elephantidae > Loxodonta > Loxodonta africana. Next base: position 87,156,660 of record NC_087353.1, on the reverse strand, counting down.
TTGGCCACAGTGCCTCGGGCCCCTCAGGGCTCTTGTGCTGGCCTGGCCTCACCTTGTTCTGCAAGTCTTACAAACCTCTTTAGCTGTACCGATAAGTGCCCAGAAGCACCCCGCAGTACCAGTAATTCTTGGAATGAAGGCATTCAGCTCTCTCTGTGGGTTGGCAAGCCTAGTTCTGGAGGCACCCCACTCTGCCAGCAAGCCTCCTGCTTGAAGGCACTCAGCTGTCTTGCTCTGTGGGCTGGGAGGCCCACCACACCTTCTCCTGCCTGTTGCCTTGTTCCACAGCCTCTGGTGCTGCTATTTCTCTGCCGCTGCTTCTCACTGCCTCTTGCTGTCTCCAGTGTTATGCTTTCTGACTCCTGGGTCTAGGAAGTTCTCAGCCCAGGGACCTCGGCTCCAAAGGATGAGATCCACTTTGGCTCTTCTTTTTGCTGTCTTTTTGCTCCCTTTCTGTCTCTGGGATGGTTTATTTTAAGCTTAGCAGAATGGCAAAACTGACCAATCCCCTCATTAGGGTTCTACACACCTTATTTCCATGGTCTCACCCCCACAATGGTGCCATGCCCCTTATTTAGGAAGCTTTCCAATCTCACAGCACCCTATTTGCATAGTTCCACCCTATCTTTTAGTGGGAGTTAAAATCTCATGGCTAGAAAAGCCATATAAAAGTGATCCATCACACTGCAATAGGAAGTCTGCCTCACAACTAGGTTAGTTAAGCACAGTTTTCCAATTTTTCCAGTAGGTATTATGCTAAAAGAATGTAAAAGTGCTATATACATTATCTAAGTAAAAAACCAGTCCCTCTAGTAACTAGCTAACTTAAACACAATATTGTAACTTTTTCCATATGGTACAACAAGAATGAAAGTGTGCTAAACATTTTATTTCACCCAGAAATCAGTATAAGAAATCGGCCTCACATGTAGGTAAGTGGAACACAGTTTTTCAAAAATTTTCAAGTAGGTAGTGTTTTGAAAGCACAAAAAAGTTCTAAAGACATTATTTCACCAAATAAATATTATAGAAAATACATTTCTTGCAACTAGATGAATGAAACACATTTTTTCAATGCTTTAAAGTAGGTAGTGTTTTGAAAGAAAAAAATGCTAAACTGATGATTTGACTGAAAAGACACTACAGGGATTCTTCTTAGGAAATAGAGTAACTTAAACCAAAATTTGCAACACTGGCCTGTAAATAATGTGTGAGAAGCATTAAAAAAAAGTTAAACAGTATGTTAAAATTATGAAAGACTTCTAAACACACTATTTAAACAAACACAGTAGAGAGTCTGTCTCTCAACTAAATGGCTTAAAAACAAATTTTCACCTTGATCAGTAGGTAGTGTGTGACAGGCATAAAAAATGCAATACACATTTTTTTACTGAAAAAAAAAAAAACATTATTAGAGTTTCTTCCTAGCAATTAGGCCCCGATGGGAGGCCCATGACTTGAAATCCGACAGAAAGTAGGCTTATAATAGGGTCAATTCTGCAGAGGTTAGGGCGACCTCGTTACGATCAGGAAGAGGCTGGAGTCCAGCATGTTCTTTGGACTCCAGGTGCCTGGGCTGAGACCTTCCTAGACCTAGGAGAGAGAGAGAGAGCTGTAACACTGAAGATGGAATGAGATGGTGAGAAACGACAGCAACCACAGCAGAGCTCAGCAGCAGAGAAACAACGACTGCAGTTCTAGTAAAAGGGACCAGAATATTGGCTCAAGGAAACTGCCATGGGCTCGCTAGCCTACTGATCTAGAAAGCTGAGAGCGTTTGGGCTGTCAAGTGGATTTGGCAGAGGTTATCCATCTTCCGAAGTCAGTGTCACCTAGACCGCTGATGTTGTCAACTATGATTTGTGGTTTACATATTGAATCATTCATTGTATCAATCCATGTGATGTGACTCTAGTATGCAACTTGAGCGCATTGTAATCATGAGTTTTAACCGCTGACCTATATGATAAATTTACAGATGCAAATAATTCAATTGACAAACAGCTGCTCTACCAAAACAAGCCCTAAGATACAAAGTGGACATAAAACTTTGGAGAACTGGAAACTAATTCCTAAAAATCTAAAAACTTGCTATTGCTGGTAAGTAAAGTCCTAAGTATCCCCTACCCAAATGTTTTTGTTGAGAGGATATTTAGCTTGATGCTATCATATTGGACAGACTCAACCAATCAGTGTAATGAGGGCTTGATAATGGCAGAGTTGCAAGTCAGCGCGAATTCTACTTTTACCTGTACTCAGTTTTACAAAAAAAAAAAAAAAAATCAGTTGCTGTCAGATCGGTTTCCACTCATGGCAACTCCATGTTTGTCGGGATACAACTGTCCTCCATAGAGTTCTCAACAGGTGATGTTTCAAAAGTAGATCGCCAAGTCTTTCTTTCTAGGTGCCCTGGTGGTGCAGTGATTAAGAGCTTGGCTGCTAACCAAAAGGTTGGCACTTTGAATCTGCCAGCTGCTCCTTGCAAACCCTGTGAGGCAGTTCTACTCTGTCCTACAGGATTGCTATGAGCTGGAATCAACTCAACCACAAGGGGTTTTTTCTTTTTAGGTGTCTCTAAATGAACTTGAACTTTCAATCTTTCTGTTAACAGTCAAGTTGGTTAAACATTTGCCCCAGCCATGGACTCCTCTGTTTCATTAGTCCTACTATATTTCTGTTCTTTTAAAAAAGTTTTACTTTTATGTACCTTAAAAACACAGAATAATAAAGCCTACAAAATTTTAATAGCCAATAAAGAGATCAAAAGAGGTAAAATAAGTTGCCGTATTAGTGGAAAGAAACACTATAAAACGATTATATTTTTGCATGCTATTAGTTGTTTAGTCTTACTGTTAGTTACAACTAATTGCCACTGGTAACAGATCCTATTGTTTTGTTTAAATAATAGCATTTATGTAACAGAAAAATTATACAGTATAACACATATTTTCAAATAAACACATACTTTCATATTTTTATGTTAAAATAGTAACACGTATAATAATTCACTCTATATTATAATGACATATGTTGTTAGATTTTCCAACTCATAGCTAAGCCATGTGAAAGAGTAGATTGCCCCACAGGGTTCTTTAGGCTGTAAGCTTTGGAGCAGATTGCCAGGTTTTTTTCCCACAGAGTGGCTGGGTGGGTTAGAATCCACTTTTCTGATTAGCCGCGAGCTTAATTGTTGTGCCACCAAATGTATATAAAATAACGGTATACACACCATGGCGTATAGTATATTACATAATACATACTTTATATATATCTATGTTATATATAGAGCATACATAGGTACATATTATATACATACTCTTTTACATATAGGAGTGCTGGTGGTGCAGTGGTTAAGTGATACTGCTGCTAACCAAAAGGTTGGCAGTTTAAATCCACCAGCCGCTCCTTGGAAGCCCTATGGGGCAGTTTTACTGTGTCCTATAGGGTCGCTATGGGTTGGAATCGACTCAACGGCAATGGGTTTTTCGTTTTTATATACATATGTGTGTGTTGTTGTTGTTGTTAGGTGCCGTCGAGTCGGTTCTGACTCATAGCGACCCTATGCACAACAGAATGAAACACTGCCCGGTCCTGCGCCATCCTTACAATCGTTGTTATGCTTGAGCTCATTGTTGCAGCCACTGTGTCAATCCACCTCGTTGAGGGTCTTCCTCTTTTCCATTGACCCTGTACTCTGCCAAGCATGATGTCCTTCTCCAGGGACTGATCCCTCCTGACAACACGTGCAAAGTATGTAAGACGCAGTCTCGCCATCCTTGCTTCTAAGGAGCATTCTGGTTGTACTTCTTCTAAGACAGATTTGTTCGTTCTTTTGGCAGTCCATGGTATATTCAACATTCTTCGCCAACACCACAGTTCAAAGGTGTCAACTCTTCTTTGGTCTTCCTTATTCATTGTCCAGCTTTCACATGCATATGATGTGATTGAAAATACCATGGCTTGGGTCAGGCACACCCTAGTCTTCAGGGTGCCATCTTTGCTCTTCAACATTTTGAAGAGGTCCTTTGCAGCAGATTTGCCCAATGCAATGCAAAGTTTTGCTGAAGATCATTCAAAAACGGCTGCAGCAGTATATCGACAGGGAACTGCCACAAATTCAGGCCGGCTTCAGAAGAGTGCGTGGAACCGGGGATATCATTGCTGATGTCAGATGGATCCTGGCTGCAAGCAGAGAATACCACAAGAATGTTTACCTGTGTTTTATTGACTATGCAAAGGCATTCGACTGTGTGGATCATAACAAACTATGGATACCACTGTGAAGAATGGGAATTCCAGAACACTTAATTGTGCTCATGAGGAACCTTTACATAGATCCAGAGGCAGTTGTTCGGACAGAACAAGGGGATACTGATAGGTTTAAAGTCAGGGAAGGTGTGCGTCAGGGTTGTATTCTGTCACCATACCGATTTAATCTGTATGCTGAACAAATAATCCGAGGAGCTGGACTATATGAAGAAGAACGGGGCACCAGGACTGGAGGAAGACTCATTAACAACCTGCGTTATGCAGATGACACAACTTTGCTTGCTGAAAGTGAAGGGGACTTGAAGCACTTACTAATGAAGATCAAAGACCACAGCCTTCAGTATGGATTACACCTCAACGTAATGAAAACAAAAATCCTCACAACTGGACAAATGAGCAACATCATGATAAACGGAGAAAAGATTGAAGTTGTCAAGTGTGTATATGTGTATATATAGAAATATATACAAATACATACATATATAAAAAACAAAATACATACATACATACATATATACACACACACAGAAACACATACATGGAAAGAGCCCTGGTGGCATATTATTTAAGCACTTCACTGCTAAGGGAAGCATCAGTCGATAGAACCCACCAGGGGCTCCACAAGAGAAAAATGTGGCAGTTGGCTTCCATAAAGTTTACAGGCTTAGAAATCCTGTGGGGCAGTTCTAATCTGTGCTACAGGGTCTCTACAAGTCGGAATCAACTCTACCTAGGTTTGACTTTGGAATATATACATATTTTACCCCCCTCCCGCCCACGCCTTTGCTGTCTCCTATGGCCCTGTCCCCGGATGGTTTTCTAATAGGCTGGTTAAAGTACATTAGAATCACAAGAGGACCTTTTTAAATTTTCAAAAATTTGGTCCGGAGGAGAAGGCGGCAGTATGGTCATTAGTACTTTTACGAATTTTGAACGTAACGGTCCTGGAATTGAAACCACACTTTATAAAAAAGTTCCTAAGGCCCTTGGTAGGCGCCCACGGCAGAGGCGGGGCCAGGTAGTCACGTGGCTTGAGGCCGAAAGCCTGTCTCTCACCAACCCGACCAGAGAGTTTCGAAGCCTCCGCTGTTCCTAGAGAGGACGCAGGAGGGGGGCGTTCCTGGTCGGCTTGCGGAAGTAGGGGCCGGGGGAGGCTCTGGAGGCCACCAGATGCTGAAACGGAGTCTTCGTTAGTCTTACTCTCTGGCCACCAGGTGAAGGTGAGAAGAGGGGCGTCAACTTGACATCCAGTCCGTCCCGGGAACCTGGAGAGGGGAGCCCAGCCGCCTTGGCCACCGCAGGTAGACAGAAAAGACTAAGTAGAAAACTTCCAGGAGGAGGCGACGCGGCTGAAGGTCGGAGGCGCAGAGCAGGTTTGGGGAGAAAGTAACTCTTCGGCTGGGAGGGTTTGGTGCCGCGGAGAAGCAGTGGGGGTTTTGGCAGCCAAGGTGCAACTGCTCGAGACACTGCCAGGTTTAAGAGACCATTACAGGGCATTTACGGAGGTATTCAGGGTCGGTGGCGCGATCGTTTGGTTAGTACTAATGTTTGGTTTGGTGTTGTAATAGGGGGAAAACAGGATGTGATTATAAATTTAAGATGTTCACAATATTCTGAAGTAGCATTTTGATTATGCTATGATGTTGACTTCCAGATGCACAGTGCCTGGTTCACAATAAAAACCCGTTGCCACAGAGTCGTTCTGACTCCTAGTGCCCCTATAGCATAGAGTTGACTTCCAGATGCACAGTGCCTGGTTCACAATAAAAACCCGTTGCCACAGAGTCGATCTGACTCCTAGTGCCCCTATAGCATAGAGTAGAACTGCTCCACAGGGTTACCAAAGGGGTAAATGTTTATGGAAGGAGCAGACTACCACATCATTCTCCCAAGGAGAGAGGCTGGCTGATTGGTTCAAACCGCCGACCTTTCAGTTAACAGCCGAGTGCTTAACCGCTGCACCACCAGGGCTCTGTGGTTCACAATAGGTAGTCAATAAATACAGCTTAGATAATGAAAGGGATGAGGCCCCTGCTCTCACCTTGGAGGTCGGGAGTTGGAATCTACCAGCCCTCCTTGGAAACCCTATGGGGCAGTTCTACTCTATCCTGTATGTGCAGGGCTGTCTTTAAAATGCATTTACATTTTTAAAAAGTCCTTTTCTTTAGTCTCCTCCTCACTCCTCCATCTGATTTATGATTCAATGCTGGGTTAGCCTAAGCAGAGAGGAGACTACCCCTGTTCAAGAACAGATGTTCTTCAGTAAACGCTATCAGCTCAAAATCTAATTTGAGTTAAATTTCTTTTTCGTACATGCAGCCTAGGGAAAAGTTTTTTTAGTTATCCTATGTCCCTCAGCTAAACCCTGCATGGTTGCACAACTAGAAAAATATAATCAATGTAACTGAATTGTACATGTAGAAATTACTGAACTGGTGTGTGTTCTGTGTATATTCTCAAAACAACAAATTAAAAAAAAATTGTAAGACACCCTGATTCTCCCAGGGTGCTGAAAATAGCTTGCTCTGAGCTACTAACCAAAAGGTTGGTGGTTCAAACCTACTCAACAGGACCATGGGAGAAAGACCTGGCAATCTGTTTCCATAAAGATTACAGGCAAGGAAACCCTGTGGGACATATGCGCTGTCATGATTCAGAATCAACTCAATGGCAATGGGTTTGGGTTTTTTGGTTTTATATACACAGTAAAAGTGGAATTTTCAAAGGGAAAGTTACATTGATTGATTGACATTTCCTTAATTGGCAGTAGGTGGGCTCTCTAAAAGTGAAGCTTCAGTTCAGATTGGTTCCTTAAGGTTGCAGATCTGTAACCTGTAGGGTAGTTTAAATTGACTTAATCATTTATGGTTAGATGTATTCCACCATTTTATTTTAAAAAGTTCTTAGCTGATTTCCACATGCAGAAAAGTGAGACAAGATCCATACCTCACACCATACACAAAAACTGATTCAAAATGGATCAAGGACCTAAATGTTAAACCTAAACCATAAAGTTCTTGGAAGAAAATATAGGAGCAAATCTTTGGGACTAATTTTTATTCAATAATAGATTATCAAACACAACAACGAATGCATGAGCAACAGAAAGCAAAATAGATAACTGGAACCTCATAAAAGTTAAATACTTACGTTCATCGAAGACTTTATCAAGATTAAAGAGACAGCCCACAGACAGAGAAAAAATCTTTGGGAATGATATAACTGGTAAGAGTCTAATATCTAAGATGTGTAGAAAACTTCTACAGCTTAACAATAAAAAGACAACCCAATCAAAAACTGGGTAAAGGACATGAACAGACATTTCACCAAAATGGTACTAAAATGCCAACAGACACATGAAAAGGTGCTCAGCATCATTAGCTGTCAGAGAAATACAATTTAAAACCACAATGAAATACCATTTCACTCCTACTAGGATGGCTAAGATATATTTAAAAAAAGGAAAATAACAAGTGTTGGAGGGGGTGTGGAGTAATTGGGACCCTAATTTATTGCTGATGGGAATGCAAAATGGTACAGCTGTTGTGGAACACCATTTGGCGGTTCCTCAGAAAACTAGAGGTAGAGCTGCTGTAAACCAAAAAAAACCAAACCCAGTGCCGTCAAGCTGATTCCGACCCATAGCGACCCTATAGGACAGAGTAGAACTGCCCCATAGAGTTTCCAAGGAGTGCCTGGCGGATAAGATCTAGCAATTCCGCTCCTGGGTATATACCCTAAGAATCTAATAGAAGTGACACGAACAGACATATGCACGTTTATGTTCATCACCACACTATTCGCAATAGCAAAAAGATGAGTGTCCATCTAAGATGCAAGTGTTGGTCTCTACTAGTCTGGAGCAAAAGAGAAACAACCTGAGTGCTACCCATCAATGGATGAATGGATAAGTAAAATGTGGTACGTACATATGTGGAATACTACTCAATGATAAAGGAAAGTGAATTTCCGAAACATCTTGGAACACAAATGAACCTGGAGGACATTTTGTTGAGTAAAATAAGCCAATCACAAAAAACCAAACATTGTCACATATATGTATATGCATATATGTGACTGTGCCTGTTGTTATGGATTGAATTGTGCCCCTCCCCCGAAAAAAATGTGTGTCAACTTGGCTAGACAAAGATTCCTAGTATTGTGTGATTGTCTTCCCTTTTGTCATCTGATGTGATTCTCAGTGTGTTATAAATCCTACCCCTATGATGTTAATGAGGCAGGATTAGAGACAGTTATGTTAATGAGGCAGGACTCAATCTACAAGATCACATTGTATCTTGAGTCACTCTCTTTTGAGATATAAAAGAGAGAAGCTAGCAAAGAGACAGAGGGACCTCATGCCAGCAAGAAAGTAGTGCCAGGAGCAGGCTGTGTCCTTTGGACCTGGGATCCCTGCTCTGAGAAGCTCCCTGGCCAGGGGAAGATTGATGACAAAGACCTTCCCCCAAAACTGACAGAGAGAAAGCCTTCCCCTGGAGCTAGCATCCTGAATTTGGACTTCTAGCCTCTTAGACTGTGAGAGAGTAAATTTCTGTTAAAGCCATCCACTTGTGGTATTTCTGTTATAGCAGCACCAGGTATTTAAGACACATATGTATTCGTATATAGAATAAAGTACACAGGGGACATAGTTACGGATACTTTTTAGACATAACCAAATACCTCACAGGATTGATTTTCTGGGTTTGAAGCATCAGAACCATAGTCTTGTGGGACATCTCGGTCATTTGGCATAATATTGTTCATAAAGTTTATATTTTACATCGTAGTTTGGTGAGTAGTGTCTGGGGTCTTAAAAGCTTATGAGTGTCCATCTAAGATGCAAGTGTTGGTCTCTACTAGTCTGGAGCAAAAGAGAAAGCAGTAATCCAAAGACTCAAAGAAAAAACTAGTCTTCAGGACTAATAGTCTACACAAACCATGGTCTCATCTCTCCTGAGACCAGAAGAATTATGGTGCTTGGCTCCTACCACTGACCGTTCTGATCGAGGTCACGATAGAGGGCTCCTGATAGAATGGGAGAAAAATGTGGAACACAACTGCAAGTTCTTAAAAACAGAAGAACACACTTACTGGACTTGTTGAAAATGGAGGACTCTCGAGACTTTTACCCTGAGATTCTCCTTTAACCTTGAATTGAAAGTATCCCCTGAGGCCACCTTTTAGCTACATAACATTCTCGTACAGAATAATGACTATCACCTGTCAGTATTGTGCTCCTTTAAAAAATTATCTGTATGAGACCAAACAGTCAGCAGTTACTTTAAAACAAACATGAGAATGTAAAGGGACAGGGAAACTAGATTAATGGAAACGGAACAACCAGAATAGAAGTAATGAGAATGTTTACACATTGTGAAGAATGTAACTAATGTCATTGAACAATTTGTGTAGAAGTTGTTGAATGGAAACCTAAAATGCTGTGTAAATCTTCACTGAAAACAATAAAATACTGTTTTAAAAAAAAAAGCCTTAGCTGATTTTTCCCAAAACTGTTCTTACTAGAGGCTCCCAGTTTCTCAGAAGGGTTCAAGTTAAGCTCAAACAAAAAGGCCGTTTTTCTTTGACACTTGTAATTTTTACTGGAAAACAACTTTAAGTTTTTTCTTAAACTTAAGCAGTGATAGCCCTAGAAATCTGAATATAATTAAAAACTCCTGCAAGAAAACAATTAAGGCAGCAGACCTAGTTTGCTGTTACTTATCTTGGAGTCATGGTACAGACCCTTGATTAATGGTGATGTTTTATGCACCCAGGGAAAGCTTGGAGTCATAATACAGACACATGGTTAACGGTGATGTTTTATGCACCCAGGGTGATGACATACCAGTGACAAAAAAAATCAAAGACCACCAGAGTTGATTATCATTGTGGGGTTTATTCAGCAAGAGCTGGTTGCAGTCAAGCAGCATCCAAACCAAAAGTAGAGAGGAACTATTTTAGGCTGCACAAGTATAGGGTTTTTAAAGGCAGTTAGAGGATTTCCAGTAGGGAAGTTACAATGACTGGGTCTTAGGTATTTCCTTAATTAAAGGGAGAGTCTTACAAAGTGGGGGTCTGTTTTATAGGTATACTTTGTTTGTTGGGGATTGTTTATGATCTGTAGGGTAAATCATAAATATCCTTCCATGTGAAGTTGTTTTTTTCAGAATGTCCTTACAGTTAGAATATTTTTAAAAACTCCCCATTCTTGGAAAGGTCTATACCTGGCATCAACAACCATTAATTTTTTTTTAAATAATTTTTATTATGCTTTAAGTGAAAGTTTATAAACCAAGTCAGTCTCTCACACAAAAACCCATATACACCTTGCTACACACTCCCAGTTACTCTTCCCCTAATGAGACAGCCCGCTTTCTCCCTCCACTCTCTCTTTTTGTGTCCATTTTGCCAGCTTCTGACCCCCTCCACCCTCTCATCTCCCCTCCAGGCAGGATATGCCAACATAGTCTCAAGTGTCCACCTGATCCAAGAAGCTCATTCCTCACCAGCATCCCTCTCCAACCCATTGTCCAGTCCAATCCATGTCTGAAGAGTTGGCTTTGGGAATGATTCCTGTCCTGGGGCAACAGAAGGTCTGGGGGCCGTGACCACTGGGGTCCTTCCAGCCTCAGTCAGACCACCAAGTCTGGTCTTATGAGAATTTGGGGCCTGCATCCCACTGCTCTCCTGCTCCCTCAGAGGTTCTCTGTTGTGTTCCCTGTCAGGGCAGTCATTGCTTGTACCTGGGCACCGTCTAGTTCTTCTGGTCTCAGGATGATGTAGTCTCTGGTTCATGTGGCCCTTTCTGTCTCTTGGGCTCATAATCGCCTTGTGTCCTTGGTGTTCTTCATTCTCCTTTGGTCTAGGTGGGTTGAGACCAATCGATGCATCCTAGATGGCTGCTTGCTAGCGTTTAAGACCCCAGACGCCTCTCTTCAAAGTGGGATTCAGAATGAACAAACATTAATTTTTATTTAACACCAGCTTATCAGAATTGTTTAATGTAAATATCAAGATTTATGTTACGCATCTGTCACTCATTTTGGGGTCCTGAGTACCAAAGTGTGCTTATGGGATCCACTTTCTGCAATAGCTCTAGACCCTAAGACCTGAGACAGCCTTGCAGATGTGTCCCTGAAGTGTACAGATGGAAAGAAAGCATAGAAAGCGTGTCTTGTTATTGTAAGTCCTTCTAGACGGTAGTTGTAGGCCCCTGAAATACCTCTGTAGTTTGTTTCAGAGTCTCTTCTGACATCCATTTTGGTCTTTTCTGTCTTTTTAATGACCTTGAATGCAGAGCAGCCAAAGCAAATGGAAGAAATGATGAAGTAAAAGACCTAAACAGATTTCAAAGGGTGGCAGGAGAAGATAAATTGTAAAGTATTATAATGAAATGTACAAAGACCTGTAATTAGAAAACTGAAGGAGAAGAACATGCTCAGAATTGCTTAAGCCAAAAGAAATGAAGAAAAGTTTCAAGCCTTGAGTTGCAATATTGATTGATTCTATGGGTAAAATATTGATTGATACAGGAAACATCAAAAAAAAAAAAAAAAAGGTGAAAGGAATACACAGAATCACTGTGCCAAAAGGAATTGGTTGACTTTCAACCATTTCAGGAGGTAGCATATGATTAAGAACTGATGGTATTGAAGAAAGAAGTGCAAGCTGCACTGAAGACATTGGCAAAAAACAAGGCCCCAGGAATTGACGAAATACCAATTAAGATGTTTCAACAAATGGATGCAGCACTGGAGGTACTCACTTGTCTATGCCGAGAGATTTGGAAGACAGCTACCTGGCCAACCGACTGGAAGAGATCCATATTTTTGCCCATTCCAAAGAAAGGTGATCCAATGGAACACAGAAATTATGGAACAGTATCCTTACTGTCACACACATGTAAAATTTTGCTGTAGATAATTCAAAAATGATTGTGGCAGTACATCAACAGGGAACTGCCAAAGATTCAAGCCCTACTCAGAAGAGAGAAAGTGGAATAAGGTATATTATTGCTGATGTCAGATGGATCCTGGCTGAAAGCAGAGAATACTGGAAAGATGTTTACCTGTGTTTTATTGACTGTCCAAAGGCATTCATCTGTATGGATTATAGCAAATTATGGATAACATTATGAAGAATGTGAATTCCAGAACACTAAATTGTGCTCCTGAGAACGTTACACAGACCAAAAGGCAGTCATTTGAACAGAACAAGGAGATGCTGCGTGGTTTAAGATCAGGAAAGGTGTGTGTCAGCGTTGTATCCTTTCACCACGCTTATTCAGTCTGTATGTTGAGCAAACAATCTGAGAAGCTGGGCTATATGAAAAACGCTGCATTAGGATTGGAGGAAGACTCATTAACATCCTATGATATGCAGAGGATACAATCTTGCTTGCTGAAAGTGAAGAGGACTTGAAGCACTTACTGATGAAGGTCAAAGACCACAGCCTTCAGTATGGACTATACCCAACGTAAGGAAAACAAAAACTCTCACAACTGGACCAATAAGCAACATCATGATAAACAAAGAAAAGACTGAAGTTTTCAAGGATTTCATTTTACTTTATATTTTATTTTACTTGGATCTACAACTACAGTCAACACCCATGGAAGCAGCAGTCACAAAATGAAACAATGTATTACATTGGGCAAATTTGCTGCAAAAGACCTTTTTAAAGTGTTAAAAAGCAAAGATGTCCCATTTAGTACTAAGGTGCATCTGATCCAAGCCATGGTATTTTCAGTTGCTTCATATGCATGTGAAAGCTGGACAATGAATACGGAAGACCAAAGAAGAACTGATGCCTTTGAATTATGGTGTTGGCTAAGTGTATCGAACATACCTTGGACTGCCAAAAGAATGAACAAATCTCTCTTGAAAGAAGTACAACCACAATGCTTCTTAGAAGCTAGGATGGCAAGACTTCATTTCATGTACTTTGGATAAGTCATCTGGAAAGATCAGTCCTAGGAGAAGGACGTAATGCTTGGTCAGGTAGAGGGTCAACGAAAGAGGAAGACCCTCAATGAGATTGACCTAGTGGCTACAACGATGAGCTCAAGCATACCAATGATTCTGAGGATGATTCAGGATCGGGCAGTGTTTCGTTCTGTCGTACATATGGTCACTGTGAGTTAGAACAGGCTCAACAGCACCTGACAGCAACTAGGTCAGCTATTTAGTCAGTGGGGCTTTTAGCAGGAGGAGAACTGTCCTAAAATCGTTTGGGCATTCCCTCAGCTGACTATATGAGATGCTGGAGAACATCCTCTAGCAGGAAGGAACTAAAAAGACTGTGGGTTCCCTTGGAAAAAGCTTTGTAAGTTGATCTAGCTTCAGAAATTCTTGAGAGGACTACTTTAGCAGCTCATTTCATTTCATCACATGTTCCAACAGCAAACACAATGACTTTATATTAGCTGAGGTATTTGGGAAGACTTCATTGTTGGCCCTATAAGAAGATTCAAATTACTGCAGGCCTCACTCACTATGGTTTTTTTTTTTTTTTTTTTTAAACCTTTCAGCTTAACCTGAATACCAGGATCCTGCCCCTTCTGAAAGACCAGGCTATGGAAGCTATGCTCCTGACAGCCACATGGAAGGTGAGCTGTGCTTTCTCCTCTGCTTCTTGGTTATAGTCAGCTGCAGCCAGGGTATCACTTCAGTTTCAGACTGCAGCAGCTGATAAAAATCTACTATTTCTTCATCTTTGGCCCTAGTGGTTGATGCATGAATTTGAATAATAGTCGTATTAACTGGTCTTCCTTGTAGGCGTATGGATATTATCCTATCACTGTCAGCGTTGTACTTCAGGATAGATCTTGAAACGTTCTTTTTGGCGATGAATGCAACACCATTCTTCTTCGAGTCGTCATTCCCAGCACAGTAGACTGTATGATTGTCCGATTCAAAATGGCCAATACCAGTCCATTTCAGCTCACTAATGCCTAGGATATCGATGTTTATGTGTTCCATTTCATTTTTGATGATTTCCAATTTTCCTAGAGTCATACTTCTTACATTCCAGGTTCCGATTATTAATGGATGTTTGCAGCTGTTTCTTCTCATTTTGAGTCGTGCCACATCAGCAAATGAAGGTCCCGAAAGTGTTACTCCATCCACGTTATTAAGGTCAACTCTACTTTGAGGAGGCAGCTTTTCCCCAGTCATCTTTTGAGTGCCTTCCAACCTGGTGGGCTCATCTTCCAGCACTATATCAGACAATGTTCCACTGCTATTCGTAAGGTTCTCACTGGCTAATGCTTTTCAGAAGTAGACTGCCAGATCCTTCTTCCTAGTCTGTCTTAGTCTGGAAGCTCAGCTGAAACCTGTCCTCCATGGGTGACCCTGCTGGTATCTGAATACTGGTGGCATAGCTTCCAGCATCACAGCAACTCACAAGCCCCCACAGTATGACAAACTGACAGACCAAACCAAAAACCAAACCCGCTGCCGTCGAGTCAATTCCGACTCATAGCGACCCTATAGGGCAGAGTAGAACTGCCCCATAGAGTTTCCAAGGAGCGCCTGGTGGATTCGAACTGCTGACCTTTTGGTTAGCAGCCGTAGCACTTAACCACTACACCACCAGGGTTTCCAGCTGACAGACACGTGGGGGAAAAGTGGAAGTACTGGGCATCAAACCCAGGACCTTGCGCATGCTAAGCGTGTGCTCTACTGCTGGGCTGTACCCCCGGATGAATCCTGGCTGAAAGCAGAGAATACCAGAAGGATGTTTACCTGTGTTTTATTGATTATGCAAAGGCATTTGACTGTGTGGATCATAACAAACTGTGGATAACACTGTGAAGAATGGGAATTCCAGAACACTTAATTGTGCTCATGAGGAACCTTTACATAGATCCAGAGGCAGTTGTTCGGACAGAACAAGGGGATACTGATAGGTTTAAAGTCAGGAAAGGTGTGCGTCAGGGTTGTATTCTTTCACCATACCTATTTAATCTGTATGCTGAACAAATAATCCGAGGAGCTGGACTATGTGAAGAAGAACAGGGCATCAAGATTGGAGGAAGACTCATTAACAACCTGCGTTATGCAGACGACACAACCTTGCTTGCTGAAAGTGAAGGGGACTTGAAACACTTACTAATGAAGATCAAAGACCACAGCCTTCAGTATGGATTACACCTTAACATAAAGAAAACAAAAATCCTCACAACTGGACCAATGAGCAACATCATCATGATAAATGGAGAAAAGATTGAAGTTGTCAAGGATTTCATTTTACTTGGATCCACAATCAACAGCCATGGAAGCAGCAGTCAAGAAATCAAAAGACGCAATGCATTGGGTAAATCTGCTGCAAAGGACCTCTTTAAAGTGTTGAAGAGCAAAGATGTCACCCTGAAGACTAAGGTGCTCCTGACCCAAGCCATGGTATTTTCAGTCACATCATATGCATGTGAAAGCTGGACAATGAATAAGGAAGACCGAAGAAGAGTTGACGCCTTTGAATTGTGGTGTTGGTGAAGGATATTGAATATACCATGGACTGCCAAAAGAACGAACAAATCTGTTTTGGAAGAAGAGCGGCCAGAATGCTCCTTAGAGGCAAGGATGGGGAGACTGCGTCTTACATACTTTGGACATGTTGTCAGGAGGGATCAGTCCCTGGAGAAGGACATCATGCTTGGCAGAGTACAGGGTCAGCAGAAAAGAGGAAGACCCTCAACGAGGTGGATTGACACAGTGGCTGCAACAATGAGCTCAAGCAGGACCAGGCGGTGTTTCATTCTGTTGTGCATAGGGTCGCTATGAGTCGGAACGGACTCCACGGCGCCTAACAACAACAACAGCAACCAGGGTATAGCTTTAACTCCTTTGTTGACCTTCTTAATCAATTTGGGGATTTTTCCCTCATGGAAAGTATGATGTAAAGAGATGGAACTCTGTAGTTAGGTTCAAATCCAGGCTCTGTTACTTTTTAGGTGTGTTACCTTCTAATCCTTATGTAAACTCTCCGGGCCACTGTTTTCCTTATCTATAAAATGAAATAATGTAGTATGTACCACAAAAGGTTACATGGATTAGATAAAATAAGGCATGGAAAATGTTTTGCATAGTATGTAGTTACATTTTAGATGCTTTGTCAATTTAATCTATTATTGCCATCCTTGCTCATTGTTTCTCTCAGTGAGCATTGTTGTGTTCCTACTATACAGCATGTACTGTCCTTTGTGCTGGGAAATAAAGATACCACATACTGCACTTTTAGCTGGGAGGTAAACGCTTATCTGAAGAAGTTTATGGAAATGAATTCCGAACTGTCGGTATTAAAGGCTGCAGAGGAAGCTAAGTTATTGAATTTGTAACATTATGGAAAGTGGTTAGAAGACACGCTTAATGTCATTAGCCATTGAAAGAAAACACCTGTTGCCATTGAGTCGGTTCCAATTCATAGCAACCTTATAGGACTGAGTAGAACTGCCCCGTAGAGTTTCCAAGGAGTGACTGGTGGATTGGAACTGCCGAACTCTTGGTAGCAGCTGAGCTCCTAACCACCATGCCACCAAGGAAATGCAAATCTAAACTACAGTGAGATACCACCTCACCCCTACTAGAGTGTCAATGTTCAAAAAATAAAGGAAGATAACAGGTGCTGGCAAGGTTGTGGAGGAACTGGAACTCTCATCCATTGCTGGTGGGAATGTAAAATGGTGTACAGCCACTGCAACACACAGTTTAGTGGTTTCTCAAAAAGTTAAACATAGAACTACCATATGGGTCAGCAATCCCAGTCCGAGTTATATACCCAGAAGTGAAGACAGAAATGCAAACAGAAACCTGTACACCAGCGTTCACTGCAGCACTTTTCACAATAGCAAAAAGGTGGAAACATGATAAACAGAGAAAAGATTGAAGTTGTCAAAGATTTCATTTTACTTGGATCCACAATCAACAGCCACGGAAGCAGCAGTCAAGAAATCAAAAGACACTTTGCATTTGGTAAATCTTTTGCAGAGGACATCTTTAAAGTGTTGAAAAGGAAAGATGTCACCTTGAAGACTAAGGTGCGCCTGACCCAAGCCATGGTGTTTTCAATTGCATCATATGCATGTGAAAGCTGGACAGTGAATAAGGAAGACCGAAGAAGAATTGATACCTGACTGATTTTTGTGTGTTGACCTTATACCTTGTCCTGTTGCTGAATTCATTTATTAGTTCTAATAGTTTTCTTGTGGATTCTTTGGGGGTTTTCTATATATAGGATAATATCATCTGTGAAAAGGGATAGTTTTACTTCCTCCTTCCCAGTTTGGATACTTTTTTTCTGTAGGCTAATTGCTCTGGCTGGAATTTCCAGAATGATGTTGAATAGCAGTGGGGGAGCATGCATTCCTGTCTTGTCCCTAACCTTAATGAAAGAGCTCTCATATGATGTTAGCTATGGTTTTTTCATAAATGCCCTTTATTAAAATGAGGAATTTTCCTTTTATTCATATCTTGCTGAGTGTTTTTATCATGAAAGGGTGTTGAATTTTGTCAAATGCCTTTTCTGTATCTATTGAGATAATCTTTTTTGTTTTTATTTTCTTCCGTTAATGTGGTGTATAACATTGATTTTCTAATGTCAAACCACCCTTGCATTACTGGGGTAAATCCCACTTGATCATACCTACTCGTATTGTAAAACTCAACTCAAAAAGTGTCTTCTCGGGAATCTTTTCTGCTTCCTCAGGTTGTGTTGAGTAAATTACTCTTTCCTGTGTTCCCAAAGTATACAATCACTACAGTGGCTTAGAATAAGAGTTTCAGGGGAATGTTGAAGGCTTAAGCCAGATGGAGAGTTGTGGAATGATTGGGAGGTGAGCTTGTAGAGTTTTTTTTTTTACAAATGCGTGTCCAGTAAGGGAAGGAGAGAGTGGTAACAAGTTGTGATAGAAGGAGCAAGGAACGTCTATTTAAAGATAAGAATGATTTTTAGCATTTTTACAGGCTAAAAGCAAAGAACCGATGGAGGGGGAAAGGGTTAAAAATATAGAAGAGGAAGAGTTGTTGGATTAAGACCCTGGAGGAGACATGATAGAATGAACTCAAAGTTAGAGAAGGAGGGATTACCAGGAGAAGGGCAGTGTCTTCCTCTGAGACATAAGGGAGGGATGGGTAAAATGTATGTGATGTGTAGGGAAGTTGGTGAGGGAACTGAAAGAGCATGAGGCGTATGGTGCCCTATGGACTGTTTCTGGGAAGGGACTAGCAATACGTTCTGAGAGGCAGGAGGTAGGGTAAGCAATTTGCGTACATCTACATGTCTTCACAGGCCCCTCTACCTCCTTGTGTAATTGACCACTGGGTTATTATTATGTTTAGATCTCATTACACCCCCATTCGATGGTTCACTTCCAGAAGCAGGGACTAAGGTTGCTCTAGGGTTGTACAGGTTGTGCGCTTAGCAACTCCAGGGGGCACTACTCACAGAGCTGTGACGTGAGTGATGGCCTCTAGAGTTGTGCTGTATACAACGTGAAGAGCTATATCCTTGGCTTCAGCAGGAAACTTAACATTAATTAATTAATTAGCTGATTAATTAATTAATCCTGTCATATAACACAAAGCCAGGCACATACTTGTGCTAAATAGATCTTTTGAAGGAACAAGAGTGATGAAGGCATAGGATACCATTTGTGAGGAATATGAGAGCAAGAATTGCTGAGCAACATTAAGGGCCCAAATATAAAACTATAAATTTGGAGGGAGAAATATATGGAAACCCTGGTGGCGTAGTGGTTAAGTGCTATGGCTGCTAACAAAGAGGTTGGCAGTTCAAATCCACCAGGCGCTCCTTGGAAACTCTATGGGGCAGTTCTACTCTGTCCTATAGGGTCACTATGAGTTGGAATCGACTCGACGGTAGTGGGTTTGGTTTGGTTTTTGGTGATTAAGCCATTTTATTCCTCAGCACTTGTGTGGGGTTTACCTTAACTTTACCCAAAGAATTTGGCCTTTGTTCTGTGTAAGGGAATTTTAAAATTTGAGGTACCTGAGAAAATCTGAAGTGGCCAGCTTGAGGTTTGAGTACAACTCCACTGTGATTAGTTCCATTTCCACCCCAGCAACAGCGATTTTTTGTGCAGACATAATCATGAAACTAAGAAATGTCTGGCTATGATAATGTAACTATACTGTGACTCCCCTGAGAGCTGAATGTCCGTTAATGATGAGGTAACTGCCCTGCGACCTCCCCTCACCCATTACATACCATTGATATTTGCCACATTGTAACCAGTCTATGAAAGACGTGTATATCTATATAAGCCGATCACTTTACCAGCTTCCACTACAGGCAGTCCAGTCTTACAAGTTCCCTCCGCAGGAAGTCTAGCCTTTAAATGATCTACTACCAATCCAGTAATGTCTTTTGTTTATCTAAGCCCATAATTACTAAGCAAGTAATGTCTTTCAGTGATGCAAGTTTGTAAATACCAATCAAGTACTTCAGGTCCTTTGTTTCACCCTTCTAAAATGTCACTGCTGAGTTGCCATGTTGGATTACTGGATTCCACCACATGGAATTCAGTCTATCTCCAGCTTGAGTTGTCATTTTACTTTTAATCTCTCAGCTTCACACTAATCAGAGTATAGATGATTACTCTATGACTTTCAGTGGCGTAATTGGCAGGATTTCTGAAGGCATGTTTATCTTCAGCATTCCGGGAAAGTCGCAGAACTGACTTGTCCTGGTACCGGCAAGGGGCCTTTGTGGCCAGACTATCTCCTCAAATTCTCAGGACCTGCTGGAGGTAAGTCTCTCAGATTAAAGCCTCTGCTTATTGTGAGGATGGCTCTTTGAGAGATTTATTGTCTATCTTTATACCTTCATATTCTGCTCATCTTCAGAGCATCTCACTGGGTTCATTATTCAACTCTCTTTGTTTCTTTTTGGTGCACCATAAGATTTTTGCGTGCATTTGACTCTTTAATACTTGAAAGTTTCTCAGTAAGATTGTGAATGCCATGTCCAAGACTGGGCCAGGACCCCCTATGGGACTCCTGCAGCTCTCTCTGACCCCAGTTTAGTCTTGTATTTAGGCTGCTGCCATGTACTTGCTGAAGGAAATTTTAAAGACCAGTGATCATTTTAGGGGTCACTTAGTTTACGTTAATCTGCATAGTAGATAGAAGCTAAGGACTCCTGTATCAAACAAGCCTAACAGAGGGTTTTTTTCTTTTTTCAATTAATACTTGAAGGTTACAAAAGAAATGAAAATAATAAAATTGCCTCCTGATAGAACATTTTGAAAAAAGCTAAACAAATTAAAAAGGTATACCATCAAAGCTCTGTGACCTCTCCAGCTACTTACCTGGCAACAGCCCCTATACTCTCCCTTTCCCAAAATGGCTGAGTCCCTAGCCTCAGATGCCCAGCTTCCTTCCTCTCCCTCCACTCTCCAATAGCCACTACTCTTTACCTACCTTTACCGTCCTAACCTCCCCCTCGAAAATATCTGAACTCTCATACTACCCCAAAGAACCTTTGGAAGAGGAAAAACTCGTTTCTGTAATACCTTTTAAATGTCTGCAAGGGGCTGAGGAACCTCCTTATGTTACATTTACCCCATGGTCTAAAGAACTTAATACCATTGTACTTTCCCAGTTCACGTAAACCCCCCCAAGTTAACCCAGGGATTTACAAATTTAGCTGAAATTTATAAACCTTGCTTGGCAGACTTATCTAATTTAATAACTATGTAAATCAGACCAGAGCAATGTTGACTGACTTTTTTCCGGCTCCCATCCTGCCTACTGATTAAACCTAGAGAGTATGCCCTGGAGAGGATGTGCCCCAGCAGCTTGTACTTTCTCTGGGTGGAAGCTCCTGCCGTGAGTGACAGTGTTCTGTGGGCAGAAGGGAAGGAGGTAGTGGGAAGGCTGTGTGCCGGCCACTTCTCTCCATTCCTCTGCCTTTTCCCCTAGAGGGGTTGGACGGGCAGGTTAAGCACAGTGGCTCCAGCCTCAGCAGCAGCGATGGCTGCGGTCGACAGTGCCTTCTACCACCAGCAGCTGTAAACAGCCTCAGCCTCGATAAAACTGTTCACAGGCTGGCTGTGCCTGAGCCTGGTGTCCATGCAGCTGGTGCAGAGGATGTGGACACTGCAGAGTCCACTCGCCTGCTCCCTGTACTTAAACATAACAGGTGGCCCAGCCAGGTCAGCAGCCACTGCAGCTGGGAAAAGAAAAAACCCTAACAGGTACAGGGCCGAGGGTAAGGCCATGGCAGCCCAGTCTTCTGGCATTTGGTCCAGCTGTTGTGCCGAGTGGAGTGGCAAAAGGGCAGCCATGTCCTTGCCTTGTCGCCCTAGTCCCTCAGAAAGTTTTCCCTGCAAACTCAGTATCTTTCAGGCAGCAGGCTGACTTCTTAGGAAGTTCTCCTTTTGGCAGCTTCTAATATTCAGTTATATACTGTAACCTTTCTGAACCCAACTATGTGGTTACCTTTACCTAATGATAACCATCTACTGCACCACCTACGGACCTTATTTATAAAAACTAGCGTTGTATAGAGCAGGAGTTGGCAGACAGGCCTGGATCTGTTAGTAAAGTTTTATTGGAACACAGCCATGCCCACTCATTTAAAAAGCAATCTGTGGCTACTTTTTCACTGCCACACCAGAGTTGAATATTTGCATCAGAGGTCAACTGTCCTGCAAAGCCTTAAATATTTATCATCTGGCCCATGTGTTGACTTACGGTATAGAAGAAGGAACTGAAGGAGCTTGCCTGGCCTGAGTGTCAGAAGACCAAAAGTCAAGCCCTAAATCCACTACTTTGGCCAAGTTACTTGACTTCGTCAAATCTCAGTTTCCTCACCGCTAGAATAACAACCCACACAGTTATTGTAAGAATTGAAGTTACACTTCTTTGCTGTTTTTTCAGGAGTTGCTGTCATTTGAGGATGTGGCTATGTTCTTCACCAGAGAGGAGTGGGAAAACCTTGATTCAGCCCAGAAGTACCTCTACAGAGATGTTATGCTGGAGAATTACAGAAACCTGATCTTCTTGGGTAATGACTTGGGCTTTAAGGTTTGGCTTTGTTTGTGTGTTTTCGTGTCTGCCCAAGTCTTCAGTCCCTTATCTGCAATTCTAAAATCAGAAAAAGCTGAGAACTGGACAATTTTTCATAATTTATTTGGCTACAAAAATCTGACCTGAAACCGTCAGTGGCAAAATCGGATTTTATTTGCCATGAACCTATTTTTGCGCTTATCAAGAGTTAGCCTAAGAAGTAATCACCTGGTGTGCCTAATCTGTATGATTAAGAAATACCAACGTGTTTGATTGAGGATGCAGCTCCAAGCCCTGTTGGAGACATGATGTAATATAAATGTATAGGCCAGCTCACCCTTCTAAGATCTTGAACAGTTCTGAATTCTGCAATACATCTGTCCCTGGGGTGTCCGAAAAGGGATTGTAGATGTGGGCGATGAATAGTTGGTTTTTGTTTTAGAGTTTAGATACACTAAATCCATTCTCCATGCCTGCCTTTCATATCTACATCTATTAGACCTCTAGGGGTAGAAAAAATTATGGCCAATTTGGATTCCAAAGGCCGGCTTCTTCTTCTCTTGAAGTTTCTTTCTTTTTTCTGTCCGGAATGGGTAACTTTGTTTGTAACAGCCAGGGGTGTCCTGGAAATCACTCCTAACTAACTTCATTTCTGAACTCTTACTACTTCCATCTTCCCAAGAGCCTATGTTTGCCTTATTCCAGCACAGTCTCCTAATACGGAGTTTCCCTGCCCTCTCTGAGGTGTGGGGGCTGATAATAGTTTTCTTTCTGGGGCCACATAATTGACCCCCCACATTGATGCTGTTGGCATGGTTGTGACCACCTCTTGTGGGATTGTCCAACAACCTCTGTTTTTTGTAATGTTTATTTTCTTTTCAAAAGCATTACAGGGGCATAATTGAATATGTGGAAGGTACAGAAAAGCATCAAGGGAAGGGAAAAATATTCAAGTGTAACACTGTTAACAATTTGGAATATTTACTTCCAGTCTTTTTTCCTATGCTTTTAAAACTGTATGTAAGCATATTCTGTATATAATGCCATAATTCTTTTTTTTTTTTTTTTTGTGCATTAGATGAAGGTTTACACAGCAAACTTAGCTTCCCATTAAAAAATTAGTACACATATTGTTTTGTGACATTGGTTACCAAATGACATGTCAACACTCTCCCTTCTCGAACTTGAGTTCCCTGTTACCAGCTTTCCTATCCCCTACTGCCTTCTCTTTCTTGCCCCTGGGCTGGTGTACCCCTTTGGTCTCGTTTGTTGTATGGGCCTGTCTGATCTTTGGCTGAAGGGTGAACCTCAGGAGTGACTTCATTACTGAGCTAAAAGAGTGTCCAGGGGCCATATTCTCAGGGTTTCTCCAGTCTCTGTCAGGCCAATAAGTCTGGTCTTTTTTTGTGAATTAGAATTTTGGGTACCATCTAGTTGTGCTGGACTCAGCCTGATGAAGGCTGTGGTAGTTGCGGTCCATTAGTCCTTTGGACTAATCTTTCCTTTGTCTTTGGTTTTCTTCATTCTCCCTTGCTTCAGATGTGGTAAAACCAATGGAGTATCTTAGATGGGTGCTCCCAAGCTTCTAAGACCCCAGATGCTACTCACCAAAGTAGAATGTAGAACATTTTATAAATTATATTAATAATGCCATAATTCTTAACATTATAACATCATTTTCCCTGTGATTAAAATTCTCTATAAATATAGTACATGATTGTAACATAATTCCACTATCTCATACATAAAAATATTTAATTATTTCCACATTTGGAGATGTTCAACTTGGTTTGCTTGTGTGTGTATCATTTTCTGTGTTATGGTGTTCCAAAGGATGCCTCTGACTATAAATCTTCATATGCATTTCTGATGATTCCCCAAGGATTAGAATTGGGAGTTAAAGAATACGGGCACTTTAAGTTTCTTAATATATATTGATGAACGAGTTTTTAAGAGAATTTCTGCTCTTCTGCTTATTGAACAGCAGTGTTTGGGAGTGCTTCTTTACCATATCACTGCACTCCTTTAGGGAGTTTACTAAGTATAAAAATAATACATGTTCATAATAGAAATTTTGGAAGCTACATCAGTAAATAAAGTAGAAAATAAAAAGCATCTGCAGACCGATTGCCCAGAAATAACCACTGTTAACATTTTGGTTTACTTTTTTCCTAGTCTTTTCCTGTATATAGTTTTTAAAAATTACTACAAAATGGTATAAGTGAGTTTTCTATTCCTCTTTAAAATATGTAGGGACCATTTTCCTATTTTGATAAATACTCTTTGAACACACGAATTTTTAATATCTGCCTAGTAACCTAGTAACTATGACCTCATAGGCTTCATTATCATTCCCCTGTTGACATTCAGCTTATTTCCAGTTTTGCACTGTTTTAACACTGTTGAACATCTCTATTACATTAATCTTTTCCTAGTTGGTCCTTAGGCTATATTTCTAAAAGTGTAATTACCAAGTCCAAGGGTATGAAGATTGTTCAGACTTTCATAGAAGATTGCCAGATTTTCGCAGAGATTGTGCCAGTTTCTATCCTCACCAGCCCTTTCAGACACCGTCCTACATATCACTCTGCTTACCACTGTAGACCAGAGGCGTTGAGACTGAGCTCCAGTACCTGTCTGTAACTCACTAACCACCACATCCCATTTACTTCCCCATGAGTAGGATTTCAGTTCCCCAAACCTGAGGTGATCTCTCAGCTGGAGGACTGGGAAGAGCCATGGATCCTGGATCTACCAAGCGCTGGGAATAGGAAAGCTTCCAGTAGTGCTTGCCCAGGTGGGTGAGGAAGAGATCCAGTCAAGTGGAAATGGTAAAGAGGAAGGGAAGTCACATTAACGATGCCCCTTCTTGTGCCAGACACTGAGCCAGGTGCTTGGCCTGTATCCCTTTCATTTATCCCTACTGCCCTTTCCATTTTCTAGGTGAAGAAACTCAAAATTAAAATATTTGTCATAGGTTGATAGAATTGGGATTGATTTCAAGTTTCTATGAAGCTGATCCTCTTTCCACTGCAGTGTACTCTTTCTCTGAAGTAGCTGGTCTAGTGTTTTCTAAATGACAACCACCCTAGACTCTAGGTACTCCTTTATTCTACTGTCATTACTTATCCTTTTACCATACTATCTCGTGTTCTCTTACTTTCGTTTTGTTTTTCGTATTTGATCAGTGTTCTTTTATGTACTTACTTTTTTCCTGATTATCCTTCTACCCTTTTTCACATTCCTCTACTCGAAGGTTTCTCAGCCTTGGCACTGGTGACATTTTGGGCTGAATAATTCTTTGTTGGGGGTGGAGGGATGTCCTATGCATTGTTTAACAGTATCCTTGGCCATTACCCACTAGGTGCCAGTAGCAGCATTCCATTTGTGACGAGAATGTCTCCTGATATTACTAAATATCCCCTGGGGAGTAAAATCAACATGGTTGAGAACCACTGCTGTATTCAGTTGGCTTTCGTACCTATTTCCCCTCTGGTTCCTTTTCTGCTCTATCTATATTTTCTCTATTTTTAAGGAGTTTTTTTAACCTAGAATCATTACAGACATGCATATCTAGGAAGTGTAAGATGGTACCTCTCCTGTATTTATGTGATACTACTGATTCTTATCAGTAATACATGACCAGAGGAAGTTGTTTTTCCAATTATGGTGATAGACATGTTCTAGTCTCAGATTTTCTAGTTTAAAAAAATGGTTGAGTTGATTCTGACTCAGAGTGACTCTCTAGGTCAGAGTAGAACTGCCCCATAGAGTTTCCAAGGAGCACCTGCTGGATTTGAACTGCTGACCTTTTGGTTAGCAGCTGTAGCGCTTAACTACTACACCACCAGGGTTTCCATTTTCTAGTTAGCTCATATAAAGAGCTCTTTCTGTTGTGAAGGCTGAGTATTATTAAATTCATAATTTTGGCCTCTTGAGTATAATGCTGTACCCAAGTAAGCACTCGATAATTTCATTAGATTGTCCTGTATCCTGAACATCAGCTTCTTTTCCTTTTAGTTTTTTCCTTCTCCAGTGGACAGATCATTTATATGTTTTCTTTATATTTTTTTGTTTGTTTGGCTAGGTTCTGAAGCCAGACACAAGATGAAAAAGTTAACTTCAATGCAGAAGATTTCTGAAGAATTAGTATCATATGAGGTATCAGTGGTAAAGCAAGAGAAGGCCAAGAAAACCTCTGAAAAGTTATATAAATGTAATGAATTTGTGGACAGTTTCAGACTTGCACTCCCTGTTAGTAGTGATGATTGTGAGGAGGGCTTCTTTGAAAACCTTAATTTTATTGAAGATCAGAACTCTCAAACAAAGGAGCAGGGCAGATATGCCGAATATGGGAAACCTTTCAATCAGAGGTCATTGCTTTTTAGGCATAAGCAAATTCTTAAAAGACCAAAATGTTATGAATGCAGCAAATGTGGACTAGTGATCAGATGTGAGACAGATTTTGTTCAGCATCAAAGAATTCACACTTCAAAGTATCCTTTTGAGTGTAACATTTGTGGACAAGCCTTCAAACAGAAGTCAGCTCTTATTGTCCATAAATGTTGTCACCCACCAGAAAAACCATATGAATGTCGGGATTGTGGAAAGTTTTTTCGTCAGATCTCATATCTTGTTGAACATAAAAGGATTCATACGAAAGAAAAACCCTATAAATGTAGTGAATGTGAGAAAACATTTAGTCAAAATTCAACCCGTATTCGACATCAGTTAACCCATAGTGGAGAAAAACCCCATAAATGCCTAGAATGTGGAAAAGCCTTCAGCAGGCACTCAACCCTTATCAGCCATCAACAAATTCATATTAGAGAGAACACCCATAGATGTAGTGAATGCGGGCAGTCCTTTAGTCGAAACGTAGATCTCATTCAACATCAAAGAACCCATACCAAAGAGGAATTCTTTCAGTGTAGAGAATGTGGGAAAACGTTTAGTTTTAAGTCAAATCTTTATCGACATGAGGTCATTCATACTGGACAGAGACCATATAGGTGTGACAAATGCGGAAAATCTTTCAGCTGGCGCACAAGCCTTATTAAGCATCAGGGTACTCACAGAGGACAGATATCTACAAGATGTTAACAGGAAAAGCTACCATGTAGAAATGACAACCTAATCAACTACTGCAGGGCAGGGCCGAGATGGCGGAGTAGTCAGACGCTTCCTGTGGTCCCTCTTAAAACAAAGACCTGAAAAAACAAGTGAATCAATTGTATATGACAAGCTAGGAGCCCTGAACATCAAAGGCAAAGTTGAGGAATTGGACTGAGTGTCAGGAGGAGGGAGAAATGGTTCAGAAGTGGCAAGGAATTGCCAAACCTGACCTGGTGGGAACCAGCACCCTGCAGGCTGATTCTGCTGGTGTGAATGCAGTGAGGCAAGCAGTGGCATTTGGGATGCATTTTCCACATCAGGAGAGAACAAATGGCTGAGAGTCTGCTCAACCCTCCAGAACAAGTGAGAAGCAGCCCTTACCCGGCAAAAAACAAGTACCTGCAGTAAACCTACCTTGTGGATCCAAAAATACTCCTTTGGGAAGAACCTATCTCCTACTTACCTGATCCCTTCCCACTCTGCACTGAGTCCCAGCCGACCACATCCCCTGGGCCAGAAGAAGGACCCGGCACTCGCCCTGGGCCATGCTCCTGGCCTTGGAGAGGGAACAAATTAACAAACAGGGAAAAAATACTCTGCTGGTTCCCCTAAGCCAGGAACTCAGGGAAGAAACCACTCCTTTGCCTAGGCACAGGCATAAGGGGCCCATGGACTTTGAATGCCTTTCACCTCTGCATACCTGCGTGGGCCCATTTCATCAGCATAGGCCCTTTTTAGCAAAGTACAACAGGTTATATATCTGAAGCCTAACCTCAACTGTTTCAGCTACATGTTGGAGAGGTAGGTTCGTGACATTTGACACCGCTCTGTCTATTAAGCAAGGCTCTCACCTACCCACATCAGGGGCCTGAGGACTGGTGGCTCCACCCATGACACCTAGCCACCCATGACAGGGGTACAAGAATAAGTGGTGCCTCCCAGTCCTACAGCCAACAGCACTGGGTGCCTATAGTCTGGCTGCAAAACCCACCCATCTATGTGCTCTAGGTAACAGGAAAACGCTTTCGTCACAGATACTCAGGGGCAGTTGTCAGCCCCCTGTCTTGCTCAGCACATGCCCCCCTGTGGCCAGATACCTGTGCCTACACCAGTCACCCCTTCTTGTCTAGGACTATAGGTGAGAGCCTGCACTACACACTTGGTGACTGACTACCTGGACACCTGAGCTGAGAAGTGAACAAGAAAAGTGAACGGACTGCTGGGCTTACATACCTAGTAACGGCATTAGAGCTTCAGAGGCACCTGGTGACAGGATATTAGAGCTTCAGAGGCACCAATATTCAAACTAGCTCACTTGAGCAGCCTATTTGGGCATATCAAAACAAGAACCTAGGACACAGTAAGCAAACATTAAATAAGTAAATACAGTAACATATTGATGGCTCAGAGATAACAGTCAATATCAAGTCACATAAAAAGGCAGACCATGATGGCTTCAGCAAGCTCCCAAAACAAAGAACCAAGACATATTCCGGATGAAGAGAACTTCCTGGAATTACTGGAGGTAGAGTACAAAAGATTAATATACAGAACTCTTAAGAGATCAGGAAGGAGATCAGGCAAAACACAGAACAAGCAAAGCAACACACAGACAAAGCATTGGGAGGAACTTAAGCAGATTAAACAAGAGCATAATGACAAATTTAGTAGGCTACAAGAATCCATAGAGAGCAAACAAATTCAGAAGATAAATAAAATTTCAGAATCAGACAATTCAATAGAAAGTGATAAGAGCAGAATTGAGGCAATGGAAGTCAGAATTAGTGAGATTTTGAAGATAAAGCACTTGACACCAACATATTTGAGGAAAAATCAGATAAAAGAATTAAGAAAAATGAAGAAACCCTGAGAATTACATGGGGCTCTATCAAGGGGAATAGCTTACAAGTGATTGGAGTACCAGAACAGGGGGATAACAGAAAATACAGAGAATTGTTGAAGATTTGTTGGCAGAAAAGTTCCCTCAAAAGATGAGAAGATATCTATCCAAGAGGCTCATCAACCCCCACACAAGGTAGATCCCAAAAGAAAGTTACCAAGACATGCTATAATCAAACTTGCCAAAACCAAAGATAGAGAATTTTAAGAGCTGCTAGGGATAAATGAAAAGTCACTTGTAAAGGAGAGTCAGTAAAACTAAGCTCGAACTACTTGGCAGGAACCATGCAGGCAAGAAGGCAATGGGATGACATTTATAAAGCCTTGGAGGAAAAAATTGCCAGCCAAGAATTATATATCCAGCAAAACTGTCTCTCAAATGTGATTATGAAATTAGGACATTTCCAGACAAACAGAAGTTTAGGAAATTTGCAAAAACACAAACCAAAATTACAAGAAATACTAAAGGGAGTCCTCTGGTTAGAAAGTCAGTAACATCAGATAACCCAAAACTAGAACACAGGACAGAGCAACCAAATATCAACCCGGATAGGGAGATCACAAAAATAAAGCTAAAACGCTGATAACATCATTATGTAAAAGATGACAACATTAAAACAGAAAATAGGACTAAAATGTAATCATGGATCTTTCGTATGGAGAGGAAGTCAAGGCAATGTAAAGAAATAAAAGATTGGTTTAAACTTAGAAAAATAGGGGTAAATATTAAGATAACCACAAAGGAAACTAAGAATCCTACACATCAAAATGAAAAACAAGAAAAACATAAAGACTCAGCAAATACAAAACCAACAACAGTGAAAAAGAGGAAAAGAAAATACGTAAAGAAAAATGACTCGGCACAGAAAATTAAGTGAAACAAAGGGACTGTCAAGGATACACACACAAAAGACATCAAAATGACAGCACTAAAATCGTACCTATCAATAATTATGCTGAATGTAAGTGGAATAATGCACCAATAAAGAGTGGCAGAATGGATAAAAAAACACAGTCCATCTATATGCTGCCTACAAGAGACATACATTAGACTTAAAGACACAAACAAACTAAAACTCGGATGGAAAAAAATGTATCAAGCAAACAACGATCAACTACTGCAAGCATATATAATTTGATTTGTTTCCTGAAATGTAATAAAAAGGAACTGAAATGGTGTTTCTGTGGGGACCCTCTTTTTGTGACTTACCTCCTGTCGTAGTCAAGAATTAACTTTATAGAAAATGTAATAAGCTGTTGTATCTAGTCTCTTGAACACCCTGTACCTTCATTCCCTCCAGTCTAGTTAAGACAGAAGGGAGGCATAGTAGCTTTGTTCTGTGGTTCCTCAAGTTGGGGACTATTTGATGGATTGTGAACAATTTAAGAGTGTCTTTCTGCGGTTCGTATAGAAAAATATTGCATAGGCTTTTCAAAAAAACTAAGGGCTAAAGAAAAAAAAAAGGTCTACTCATTACTAATTAGTGAGATATTAACCATTACTAAAATTTAATCATAAAACTAAAATTAGTATGGTACTAGCTCCTACTGAAAGTTCCAAGTCAATATTTGTAGATGGCTATTGGTGCCCTGTTTTATCCTTTCTGTTGTTTCATCTGACTTGGAGCGTCTGTATCTTTACCTGCAGGCTTTTTCTAAAACCAAGAAAGGCCACTACTCCTGCTGGGTAATTAACTCATCCTGCGAGTAGCCCTCGACACAGTAATGGATGGGAAGTTGAGTTTAAACACTGGCTTTCCCTCTCCCTTTGGGGTTGAAGATCTCTGAAGCCTGCGTTTTACACTGTTTCCCAGGTTCCACCATGGCTTTACACACATTCACCCACGGTGGAAGCTGCTTTATTAGCTGTCTTGCCTTCACTGTGTCTCTTCTCTACTTCCCTACCAGTGTTTCCTCAACCCACCCACCCCCAAATAAACTGCTTGTGCTCAAAGCTATCAACTTTAGTCCTTGAGAAGCTATATCCCTTCTATATGCCAAGCACGTTCTTACGTTCAGGTTAAATAAATTAAGGTGATTGTATTATTCTCCCTACAGTTCACCAAAACAACAAATCTATTTGAAATTATTCTAACGTCCTAACCTCTTCCTAGTCGTCGTCGTTAGTTGCCCTGGCGTTGGCTGCATCTCACGGCAACCTTACGTATAATAGAACGAAACATTGCCTGGTCCTGCGCCATCTTCTTTCACTGGTGTTTTTGAATCCATTGTTGTACCTACCGTGTCAACCCATCTCATGGAGGGTTTCCCTTGTTTTGATTGCCCTTGTACCAAACATGATGTCCTTTCTAGGGATTGATCTTTCCTGATGTGTCTAAAGTAAGTGAGTTGAAGTCTAGCCATCCTGGCTTCTTAGGAACATTCTGGTTGT
The DNA here is from genome assembly GCF_030014295.1 of Loxodonta africana. Lineage (NCBI taxonomy): Eukaryota > Metazoa > Chordata > Mammalia > Proboscidea > Elephantidae > Loxodonta > Loxodonta africana. The sequence goes on along the minus strand of NC_087353.1, from coordinate 87,124,952 downwards.
ATTTCTTCTAAGACTGGTTTGTTCATTCTTTTGGCAGTTCACAGAATAATCAGTATTCTTCAGCAACCCCACAGTTTGAGCACATCAGTTCTTCTGTCTTGTTTTTTTCATTATCAAGATTTCACGTGCATATGGGACTACTGAAAAGACCATGACTTGGGTGAGAGTTACCTTAGTCATCAAAGTGACATCTTTGCTTCTGAAAACTGTAAAGAAGTGTTTTGCAGGAGATTTGCCCGATGCAGTACATCATTTGATTTTTTTGACTCCTGCTTCCATGGACATTCATTGTTGATCCAGTAGGATGAAATTGTTGGCAACTTCAGTTTCTTCTGTCTTGTTTATTGATCCAGTTGTAAGGATTTTTTTTTTTTCTTCTTCATGTTCAGGTGTAGTCCATACTTAAGGCTTTAGTCTTTGATCTTCATCAGTAAGTGCTTTAAATCCTCTTCACTTTCAGCAAGAAAGATTGTGTCATGTTCATATTGCAGATTCTTTTTTTTTTTTTTTTTTTTAATATTTAGGAAACTTTATTTCCAAGATGACATGGGTAGATTCTTTACATGGAGAAAATAAGAATGATGCCGAATTATTCTTTTTATGATTATTTCCTGGATATATATTGTTCCATTTCCTAATGGAAATCAATGTGAAAAGATAAATAGGATAACGCAATTACTATTCTCTAAAGATCCACTATCATTTGATTACAAGTGTAGACATCATTCATAGAATATAGTTCTGTACAAATTTTCTTTTAAGGACATTTCTTAGCAATGCTTTCTTAACTTTTTTTAAAATAATTTGCTTTTAAGGAAAATTAAATTTGGGCAAATGTTCTAATTAAGGCATAATTCTAGTTCCAAACACTGTTGTTGTTAGGTGCCATTAAGTCAGTTCAGACTCACAGTGACCCTGTGTGCAACAAAATGAAACACTGCCTGGTCCGGCCCCATCCTCACAACTGTTGCCGTGTTTGAGCTCTTTGTAACAGCCATTGTGTCAAGCCTAGCTGCAGATTCCTAATCTAGCGTCATTATAACCCATTGCCTTCAAGTCAATTCTGACTCATAGTGACCCTTTCAGACAGAAAAGAACTGTCCCATAGGACAAGACTGCCACATCTTTCTCCCGTTGAACAGCTAGTGTGTTCAAACCGCCGACCTTTTGGTTTGCAGCCAAGCATTTAACCACTGGGCCATCTGGGCTCCTTAGCATCATTAGTTACTTTTTCTTTTTTCAGTGCCACATATTTATTTGAGAAAATATTCTGACAGGGAAAAATAATAACTAAGGCTTAACCGTGTGTGCCAGGGATGCTTCCAAGTGGTTGACACGTATTCACTTTTTTTTTTTTGGTGTGCATATTTTTTGACATTGGCTAACAATTCCACGGCATGTCAACACCCTCCCTTCTCCACCTCGGATCCCCTATTACCAGCTTTCCTATCCCCTCCTGCCTTCTAGTCCTTGCCCCTGCGCTGGTATGCCCTTTAGTCTTGTTTTATTTTATGAGCCTGTCTAATCTTTGGATGAAGGGTAAACCTCAGAAGTGACTTCATTACTGAGCTAAAAGGGTGCCTGGGGACCATATACTCTGGGTATCTCCAGTCTCAGTCAGGCCAATAAGTTTGGTCTTTTTCTGTGAGTTAGAATTTTGTACTACACTTTTCTTCAGCTCTGTCCTGGACCCTCTACTGTGATGCCTCATAGCACAGATTCTTAATGTGTCTGCCTTGAATCCTGATACTGTGTTCTTCATATAGTTGGCTTCTTGGGTTTTTTGTTCAGCATACAGATTGAATAAATAAGGTGAAAGGATACAATCCTGCCACACCCCTTTTCCCATTTTGAACTATGCAGTAGCCACTTGTTCTGTTCAAACAACTGTTTCTTGATTCATGCACAGGTTCCATAGGAGCACAGTTAAGTGTTCTGAAATTTCCCGTTCTTCACAATGTTATCCATAATTTGTTAGGATCAACTTACTCTGTCCTGCTATTTAGACCCTCTCAGATCCCCTTTAGTTTCCTCTTAATTTTATTATTTTCTTGCCCCTACCAATTTCATGACTTCTTAATCAGTATTAAACACTTGAGAAATCTTAACCCTGACAGGGGAATTAGGCTTTGATTGTAAATTGGGTTCAAAATACATAGTATTTTTGTACTGGTTAGCACGAATTGGCTAGAAGACAGGATTGTCAAATTGTTTTTCCCTAAGCAAAACGAAGAAACTGATACTTTTGGCTTAACCAAAACCAAACCAAACCAAGCCCAGTGCCATTGAGGCGATTTCAACTCATAGCGACCCTATAGGACAGAGTAGAACTGCCCCATAGAGTTTCCAAGGAGTGCCTGGTGGATTCGAACTGCCAACCCTTTGGTTAGCAGCTGTAGCACTTAACTACTATTCCACTAGGGTTTCCACTTTTGGCTTAGGAGGAAACAAATCACTGAGGAAATAAGTGAGTAAGACAGATAAGCGCACTTAAACCTTGGGACATGGGGGCCTGTGGAAAACAGGTACAAGCCTGAGTACACAGAAGTCTGGCTAAGGGCGTTAAGTCTGTTTAGATGATACACAAGCTGCCAGCTCTCTAGGAAGACACAGGCACAACTAAGGAACAAAAAATAACATGAGACACACCTACCATCGGTCACAGTTGGCACGAGAATATCTAGAGCTGAGATGTTACGTATGGTAGTCTCTAGTTAAAAGAGGCTATTTAAATTAATTAAAATTTTTAATTAAATTCCTCAGTCAACACATTTCAGGATCAGCACAGATATAGAACATTCCCATCATCACGGAAAGGTCTGTTGGACAGCACTGGAAGACCCTAAGGACTTTCTGTTGAGAAATGGGTAGAAAAATTTATTTGGTGCCACTTGTTTACAACTAAATTAAGTAGACCTCTTTTCATTTTATAAATGGCCCCCTATAAAATGTCTGACTCACTGAAAATTCTTATTTCGGTAGAATTCCTGGGTCCCAAAAGGAGGAGGAATGGGGGATTCAGAAGGGCGAGAAACAAGTTGGCATAGAAACTTTGCAGGAATGATTTGGGAGGAAGGGTGAACACCACCACTGCTCTTAAGGAGCACCCACCTCAGAAGAATACCCAAAGAGTGCCAGGTTAGTCTGATCGCCTTCCCCAAGAGGTTAGGCAGATGCCATAGCCAAAAGCTCAGATTAACAATGCCAGCTTCAATATATGTTTGTGTTTGTTAACATGTAGCAGAATGGCAAGAGCTCCAAGGTAGCCCTCAAAAGAAGGCAGTCGGGAAGAGATGCTCACGTTTTGGTTTTCCTTAAGGGGTATGATAACAGGTGATGATTGGCCTCCAGTAGTTCTCACTTAGCTAATGGACTAGACCTATTGTCCTTCATGCTTTCAGAGAACAGCTATCAGCTCACTCAGTGAAGGTGTCTATCCCTGTTTGGAGGAGACTGGCATCTACAGTGTAGAATTCCATTGGACTCAAAAGGGGGTCTTGATAAGACTAGCAAAGCCTTTTTTTTTTACCATATTTAAATCATAGTGAAAAATGTTATTTCTGTAGTTAATGTTAGACTACAAATTTAAAAGCCGGCTGTGTTAAAAATTAAAATGACATAAAATAAGGTATAAAAATTGATAAATGCTTTCATTTTCTCATTGTTATACACTTGGGTTATATTTGACTAACTGTAAAATGCCGTATGTTGTAACATGATCTTACCATGCATGACAAGTATGTGTAGCTTACACCATACACAACTCACCATGGGACTTTTGACAACACTAAAACACCTTGTACCTTGTTCAGCTACATTCTCAACAGTACCCTTCATCTCAAACACAAAGGTAGCTTCTCCATTTGCTAAACATTTCTCAGCTGGTAGAAATGAAGAAGAGGAAGTAGGATGCAAGAGATTATACAACAAAGATGCCATATGAAGTTCCAAATTAATTTTAAAATAGCGGAGAAATAGATGATTTCTTGGCAAAATACATTTTTTTCAGGTTAAGTTCTTTGATTTTTTTTCCGTGTTGTTAAATTTATTGCTAATTATGTGTGTCGCTATTACAAATGGTTATTTTCCCCATTTCCATTTTGAAGTAATATCCCAAGTCCCTGGGTGGTGCAAATGGTTTGTATTAGTCTACAAACCTAAAGGTTAATGTTTGAACCCACCCAGCAGTGCCACAAAAGAAAGGCCTGGCAATGTTATTCCATAAAGAGTACAGCCAAGAAAACCATATGAAGCAATTCTGCTCTAATATGTAAGGTCACATGAGTTGAATCAACTTGACAGCAATTTTTATTGTTTTTTTCCCTGAGAGCTTGCCTTCTTTGTGGAGCAGGCAAAGCTCTGGCCAAGGACCACTTGAGTTTGGGAGACATTCCAACCCAAACAGCTCCAAAGGCTCCATCAAGCAGAGGTACACAATTTTTCAGATTTTTGCTGAGTTTTGTTTTCTTATAGGAAATCATTGTTACCAGCCATGACTAATACTTTTTATACACACAGGTGAAAGTAGCCACTAAGGCACTCACTCAAGTTTTTAAAAATTGCATTGACTAAAAGAGTACCGAATGACCAAAATGAGTAGCAACATTCAGCTAAACTTGTTTTCCAAGAAGTCCTGAGAAAATCTGGACTACAGAAATACCTGTCTTTGTGCAGGTCAGAAAACCATGGTCTGCATAAAGCACAGCCTTAGAACATTTAAAAAATAGTGATTAAAGAAACACAACCAACTACTCTCCACGGGAGGTAGCCTAGCTGATAAAAAGAGTTTGTATTTCTGATTCTGTGCAATGATCAGTTAAAGCATCCAGGCATTCATCAGTCAGATTAGTCCTCTTGCTTAAAGAAGGTGCAAACACAAGAGAACCGTCCCCAATCCTTTGAGCCACAGGGACATACCAGGTCCAGTGAGGCTTTGCCACAAAAAAGTGAGCATGTCCATGTCCCAGCCAAAGGTGGGATTTCAACCTTTAGAGGAAGCTATGGGATTCGTCCAGGACAGAGACCCTTCAGTTTCTAGAACACAGGAGCAAACATCAGCATCCCAGTTTAGCCACAGAGATCTGCTTTGTGTGTTTTCTCAGGGACAGTGCTGAATTATCGCCCCTTCCTGATAGCTCCTCCAGCCAGAGGCTTCTTCTGCCTACTTATAATTTCTGCCCCAGCTCACCTGCAGCCAAGAGGAAAAGTAGCCTCCTGACCAAGATGGAAAGTGCTCCTACAAAAGCTGAGAACAGATGCCCAGCTTCACTTCATTTCGCATATAACCTAGAGAGGAGAAACCCGCTTTCTGTACTAATTCACCCAGCCATTTCTAAGCATAATGAAATTTAACTAACTCAGCTATTCTCTCACTTTGGCTTGGATGGGTGGGGAGAAGTTTACCAGCCTCAGTATAAGATTTTGCTTTAATGAGGATTCTTTTATGCCTAGAAAACAATGTGCTGTGATTGCAAAGTTTTCTATAGTCACCATATTGTTCTACTTCTTCCCTATACAAGCATGCTGATCTTGAATAAATTTAAAGTTTTGAAGGAACTTGTTACTTTTATGACCAAAACGAGGCATCACTGTTGTTGAATGAAGTCTAGTAGTAAGAAGAGCAAGCCTGAAGTCCACAAATTCAATACACTTATGATGATCATGAAGCCCTGGTTGCGCAGTGGTTAAGACACTGGCTGCTAAGCAAAAGGTCAGCAATTCAAATCTACCAACCGCTCCTTGGAAACTCTATGGGGCAGTTTTATTCTGTCTTATAGGGTCACTATGAGTTTGAGTTGACTCAGTGGCAATGGGTTTTGTTTTGTTTTAATGACAATCATGCCTAGTACCTTCACAGGGCAGTAGGGATGAATAAGTGGGATGCATGCCAACCTGCCTTTGTGTCTGACACACAGAAGGAGCATCATTAGTGTGGCTGTTTCCACCTGACTGGGTCTCTTCCTCACCCTCTTGGGCAAACACTACTGGAAGCCTTCGTGTTCCCAGCTCTTGGTAGATCCAGGACCCATAGCTCTTCCCAGTCCTCCAGCTGAGAGATCACCTCAGGTTTGGGGAACTGAAATCCTACTCATGGGGAAGTAAATGGGATGTGGTGGTTAGTGAGTTGTAGAGAGATGTCCCAGAGCTCAGTCTCAATCCCTTTGGTCTACAGTGTTTAAAAGGGCTGATGAGAATAGAAATTGGCACAATCTTTGTGAAAATTCATTTTGTAATATGTACAGAAAACCTTAAAATTGTTCATTCTTTTTGATCGAGTAATTCCACTTGAAATAAATTCAGGAAAGAAGATAAGGCTGAAATTATTGTACCTGAGAAGTTACCACAGTGGTCTAGTAGATACTGAAAAACCAAAAACCAAACCCAGAGCTGTCAAGTTGATTCCTACTCATAGTGACCCTATAGGACAGAGTAGAACTGCCCCATAGAGTTTCCAAGGAGTCCCTGGTGGATTCCAACTGCCGACCCTTTGGTTAGCAGCTGTAGCACTTAACCACTACACCACCAGGGTTTCCAATGGATACTGTGAAAGGCAAAATAATGACCCCTCAAAGATATCTACATCCTAGTCCTCAGAACCTGTGATTATGTTACGTTACATGGCAAGGATGAATTGGAGTGTCAAATAGAATTAAGATTGCTGATGAGCTACCGTTGAGATTGGGAGATTATTTTGGATTATATGAGTGGGTCTAAAGTAATCACAAGGCTCCTGAAATGTGAAAAAGGGAGGCGGAAGGGTCAGTGTTAATTAGAATGCCACAGTGTGGGAAAGCCATTGCTGGCTTTGAAGATGGAAGGGGGCCACAAGCCAAGGAATGCAGGCAAATTCTAGAAGGAGGGAATGGATTCTCCCCTAGGGCCCCCAAGAGAAACATAAAACCTGCATTTTCTCTTGATTTTAGCCCAGTGAGGCCCATTTCAGACTTTTGACCTCCAGAACAGTAATATAATAAATGTTTATAGGTTTAAGCCACAAAATATGTGGTAATTTGTTAGAGCAGCAACAGGACTCTGATCAAAAAAACAAAACAAAACAAAAGTTGGGAATAAAGTAATTGTCATGAGGGGGATGAGTAAATAAAGTCATGGTACATCTAAATAATAAAGTCATAAAAGATTGCACACACAGTTTTCAAATACAAAACTGATTCCTGTATGAAATATATAAACATATCCAAATTTTATTTTTAAAAAATGAACATATACCCAAATAATATGACTATTTTGAAAGGTGAACATAATTTTTATTTTCTATTTCATTTCTGCATTTTTCAAAGTTTCTAAATAAACATGTATTTTATAATAAGAGGAAAATAAACTTAAAATCTACTACTTAAATGGCCTTGAGGAAAGGCGAATTAAAACAACAATGGTATACCACTACATGCCCACCAGTATGCAGAAACTAGAAGTCTCTTACACTGCTGGTGGGAATATAAATTGTCACAACTACTTTAGGAAACTATTTGGAAGTATCTACTAGAGGTGAAGGTACCTGGGTGGTGAAAACAGCCTGTGCTAGACTGTTAACCCAAACAGTGGTGGTTCACACCCACCCAGCAGCACCGAAGACAGACTCCATGGTCTGAATCCATCAAGATTACAGCCAAAATAGTCCTATGGAGCAGTGCTACTGTGTAACACATGGGGTTGCCATGAGTCAGAATTGACTTGAGGGCAGCAGGTTTGTTTTGTTTTTAACTAAAAGTGAACATATGTGTACCCTCTGACCTAGCAATCCACTTCTGTGTATATACCCAAGAGAACGTACATACATGTTCAGTAAAATACGTGTATTAGAATGTTCACAGCAGCACTATTCCTAATAATCTCCAAACTAGAAACTACCCAATTCTCATCAACAGGAGAATGGAAAAATCAAATTGCGGTTTGTTTAAACAATGACATACTATACAGTAAAAAGAGTGAGTATCCAAAACTACATGCAACAATATGGGTAAATTTCACAAATATAAGTGAAATAAGACAGGCACAGAAAAGCACTCCTATAGATGAATTGTGTCCCCCCAAAAATGTAAATCCTAACCTCTATGCCTGTAGTTATAATCCCATTTGGGAATGAGTTTTCTGTTAATGAGGCAGGATTAGTGTAGGGTGTGTCTTGAGTCAGTCTCTTACAAGAGATAAAATGAGCAAGGAGAGATGAGGGAAGAGAGATGCCCAACCACACGGACATTGCCCTGGGACAGAAGCTCAGAAGACACAAGGACCTTCCTCCAGAGCCAACAGAGATAGAAAGCGTTCCCCTAGAGCCAGTGCCCTGAATTCGGACTTCTAGCCTCCTAAACTGTGAGGAAATAAATTTTTGTTTGTTAAAGCCATCCACTTGCGGTATTTCTGTTATAGCGCTAGATAACTAAGACACATACTAGGAGATTCCATTTATAGAAAGTACACATATAGGTAAAACTAATCTATATTGCTTGAAGACAAGACAGTGCTTATCTTTGCAATGGGATATTGTTATTGGAATGAACCACAAGTTTGAGTGACTTTTGGGAAATGGCTGTTGTTAGGTGCCGTCGAGTCGGTTCTGACTCATAGCGACCCTGTGCACAACAGAACGAGACACTGCCCGGTCCTGCGCCATCCTTACATTGTTATGCTTGAGCCCATTGTTGCAGCCGCTGTGTCAATCCACCTTGTTGAGGGTCTTCCTTTTTTCCACTGACCTTGTACTTTACAAAGCATGACGTCCTTCTCTAGGGACTGATCCCTCCTGACAACATGTCCAAAGTATGTTAGACACAGTCTCGCCATCCTTGCTTCTAAGGAGCATTCTGGTTGTACTTCTTGCAAGACAGATTTGTTTGTTCTTTTGGCAGTCCATGGTATATTCAATATTCTTCGCTAACACCACAATTCAAAGGCGTCAATTCTTCTTTGGTCTTCTTATTCATCGTCCAGCTTTCACATGCATATGATGTGATTGAAAATACCATGGCTTGAGTCAGGCACACCTTAGTCTTCAAGGTGACATCTTTGCTTTTCAACATTTTAAAGAGGTCCTTTGCAGCAGATTTGCCCAATGCAATGCGTCTTTTGATTTCTTGACTGCTGCTTCCATGGGTGTTGATTGTGGATCCAAGTAAAATGAAATCCTTGACAACTTCAGTCTTTTCTGTGTTTATCATGATGTTGCTTATTGGTCCAGTTGTGAGGATTTTTGTTTTCTTTATATTGAGGAGCAATCCACACTGAAGGCTGTGGTCATTGATCTTAATCAATTCAGTGCTTCAAGTCCTTTTCACTTTCAGCAAGCAAGGTTGTGTCATCTGCATGAGGCAGGTTGTTAATGAGTCTTCCTCCAATCCTGATGCCCCATTCTTCTTCATATAGCCCAGCTTCTCAGATTATTTGCTTGGCATACAGATTGAATAGGTGTGGTGAAAGGATACAACCCTGGCACACACCTTTCCTGACTTTAAACCAATCAGTATCCCCTTGTTCTGTTCAAACAGCTGCCTCTTAATCTATGTAAATGCTCCTAATGAGCAAAATTATGTGTTCCGGAATTCCCATTCTTTGCAACATTATCCATAATTTGTTATGATCCACACAGTCAAATGTCTTTCCCTAGTCAATAAAACACAGGTAAACATCCTTCTGGTATTCTCTGCTTTCAGCCAGGATCCATCTGACATCAGCAATGATATCCCTGCTTCCGTGTCCTCTTCTGAAACTGGCCTGAATTTCTGGCCGTTCCCTGTCAATATACTGCTGCAGCTGTTTTTGAATGATCTTCAGGAAAATTTTGCTTGCTTGTGATATTAATGGTATTGTTCTATAATTTCCGCATTCGGTTGGATCACCTTTCTTGGGAACAGGTATAAATATGGACCTCTTCCAGTCAGTTGGCCAGGAACCTGTCTTCCCTATTTCTGGGCATAGATGAGTGAGCACCTCCAGAGTGAGCACCTCCAGCGCTGCATCCGTTTGTTGAAACATTTCAATTGATATTCCGTCAATTCCCGGAGCATTGTTTTTTGCCAGTGCCTTCAGAGCAGTGTGGGCTTCTTCCTTCAGTACCATCGGTTCCTGATCATATGCTATCTCTTCAAATGGTTGAACATCGACTAATTCTTTTTGGTATAATGACTCTGTGTATTCCTTCCACCTTCTTTTGATGCTTCCTGCATCATTTAATATTTTCCCCATAGAATCCTTCACTATTGGAACTTGAGCCTTGAGTTTTTAATTCAGCTCTTTCAGCTTGAGAAACGTTGAGCATGTTCTTCCCTTTTGGTTTTCCATCTCCAGCTCTTTGCACATGTCATTGTAATACTTTTCTTTGTCTTCTTGAGCCGCCCTTTGAAATCTGTTCAGTTCTTTTACCTCATCATTTCTTCCTTTTCTTTTTTAGCTGCTCGACATTTGTGAGCAAGTTTCAGAGTCTCCTCTGACATCCATCTTGGTCTTTTCTTTCCTTTCTGTCTTTTCAGTGACCTCTTGCTTTCTTCATGTATGATGTCCTTGATGTCATTCCACAACTCATCTGGTCTTTGGTCACTAGTGTTGAATGTGTCAAATCTATTCTTGAGGTGGTCTCTAAATTCAGGTGGGATATACTCAAGGTCACATTTTGGTTCCCGTGGATTTGTTCAGATTTTCTACAGTTTCAGCTTGAACCTGAATATGAGCAATTGATGGTCTGTTCCACAGTCAGCCCCTGGCCTTGTTCTAACTGATGATATGGAGCTTTTCCATCATCTCTTTCCACAGATGTAGTCAATTTGATTCCTGTGTGTTCCATCTGGAGAGGTCCATGTATATAGTAACCGTTTATGTTGGTGAAAGAAGGTATTTGCAATGAAGAAGTCGTTGGTCTTGCAAAATTCTATCATTCGATCTCCAGCATTGTTTCTATCACCAAGGCCATATTTTCCAACTACCCTACCAATCCTTCTTCTTTGTTTCCAATTTTCTCATTCCAATCACCAGTGATTATCAATGCATCCTGATTGCATGTTCGATCAATTTCAGACTGTAGCAGCTAATAAAAGTCTTCTATTTCTTCATCTTTGGCCTTAGTGGTTGGTGTGCAAATTTGAATAATGGTCGTATTAACTGGTTTTCCTTGTAGGCGTAAGGATATTATCCTATATCACTGACAGCGTTGTACTTCAGGATAGATCTTGAAATGTTCTTTTTGACGATGAATGCAACACCATTCCTCTTCAAGGTGTCATTCCCAGCATAGTAGACTATATGATTATCTGATTCAAAATGGCCAGTACCAGTCCATTTCAGCTCACTAATGCCTAGGATATCGATGTTTATGCATTCTGTCTCATTTTTGATGATTTCCAATTTTCCTAGAGTCATACTTCTTACATTCCAGGTTCCAATTATTAATGGATGTTTGCAGCTGTTTCTTCTCATTTTGAGTCATACCACATCAGCAAATGAAGGTCCTGAAAGCTTGACTCCATCCACATCATTAAGGTCGACTCTACTTTGAGGAGGCAGCTCTTCCCCAGTCATCTTTTGAGTGCCTTCCAACCTGGGGGGCTCATCTTCCAACACTGTATCAGACAATGTTCTGCTGCTATTCATAAGGTTTTCACTGGCTAATGCTTTTCAGAAGTAGACTGCCAGGTCCTTCTTCCTAGTCTGTCTTAGTCTGGAAGTTCAGCTGAAACCTGTCCTCCGTGGGTGACCCTGCTGGTATCTGAATACTGGTGGCATAGCTTCCAGCATCACAGCAACATACAAGCCCCCAGTGTACGACAAACTGACAGACACGTGGAGGAAATGTTAAGATAGAAAGTATAAAACTCTTAGAAGAAAACACAGGGGCAATGCTTCAGGATCTAGTTTTCAACAGTGGATTCTTAGATATGATATTGAAAGCCCAAAGAAGAAAAGACAAAATGGAGAAGTGAGACCTCATCAAAATTAAAAACTTTTGTTTGTCAAAGGACTTTATCAACAAAGTTAAGGGATAACCTACATAGTGGCAGAAAATTTGGGGGACTATATATCTGATAAGGGTCTGTCTTGGGCTGGGTTCTTTAGAGAAGCAAAGCCAGTAAAGCATATAAATATATAGAGAGATTTATATCAAGGAAATGGCTCATGTGTTTGTAGAGGCTGGAAAGTCTCAAGTCTGTGTGTCAGACTGATGGCTTCTTCTGACTCACAGAGCCACAGAGTCTTGTGAACCCAAGATCATCAGGTCAGACCACAGGGCTGCGTAGACCAATGAATCCCAAGATTACCCTATTTTCCAAGCACTCTTTTGAAGGGCCTCCCATACCTCTGTGTTTTAAAACCTGCAAAACAAAAAATAACTAGCACTGTAAATAAGATGTATGCAGGCACGCAGGATTAACCAGAAATCAAAAGCAGAGGATGCTCTCATTATTTGATTGAATCACTTTTTTTTATAGATGAGGAAACAGAGGCCCAAGAAAACTAAGTCGTGGCTGGGAGAGAGAGAGATGATCACTGGAATCTGAACATATTAACTCCCAGAACAATGCTTTTTCTGTCTTAAGTAGTTTTGTGACTGTAAGTCTTTCCGTGCCTCCTGTTCATCTTTAAAATGAGAGTGGCATCACTAAGATTTTTCAGCTACAAGATTTTATTGGTCTAAAATTGTTGCTGCAAAAAGCTATATTGTAATGGCAAATATTAGCAACTTTTGGGATATACACAGCAATGCTAACTTTCATTCTTCTTGTCATTTTTGTAGTTGCTATCTAGTCAATTCCAACTCATGGCAGCCCTATCTGTGCAGAGTAGTACTGCTCCATAGGGTTTCATAGGCCGTGAGCTTTCAGAAGCAGATTTCCAGACCTGTCTTCTGAGGTGCCTTTGCGTGGGTTTGCAGCATCAACTTTATTAGCAGTACAGCACTTAGCTATATGTGCCACACAGGAACTCACATAATTAAAAATAAAACAAAACCTAACAACATGCTGGAGTGATATAAATAAACACTTACTTTCAACTTGGTCAGAGTTTAAAAATTACATAAGAGACATGTAAAAATGGCACGGTGGAGGCATCCAGTCTCCTCCTGTAACTTCACGGGGTGGCGGGGGTCGGGGGCGGAATCATCATCAGTATCAACAGCCCAAGGCTGATTGCTATGAGACGTAGGTCAAACATTCCTCTGCCCTCCAAACTTCACCAGCTCTGACACCAGCTGTCCTTCCCACGGCACTCTCTACTTCTCTGCAGGTTAATAATTCGTTGCAATGGCCACACAGAACTCACAGAAAATACTCACAATTATGGTTTATTAAAAAAAAAAAAAAGGTTTATTAGTGAGGTTAAAAACCAAAATATCAAACCCATTGCCGTCAAGTCGATTGCGACTCATAGTGACCCTAGAGGACAGACTTAGAACTGCTGCATAGGGTTTCCAAGGAGTGGCTGGTGGATTCAAACTGTCCACCTTTTGGTTAGCAGCCAAGCTCACAACCACTGCACCACCAGGGCTCCTTATTAGGGAGGTAACAGGTACAATTCAGGACCAGGAATGACTCAGGATTCAGTTCTTCAGTCAGGATAGCTCCTCAGGGGTGTCCACAGGCAGGGCTCTCCCTCTGGCCCTGGGCCCCTCAGGGTGGCCTCTGCCCTGCTCTGGCAAGTCTTACAAAGTTCTTCAGCTCCACAGACAAGTGCCTAGAGGCACCCCCACTCTGCCAGGAAGCCTCCTGCCTGAGGGCTCTCCACTCTTTTGCTCCATGGGTCGGCAGGCCAGCTGTAACCTCCTTGCTCTGTGGACCAGGAAGCCTACTACACCATCTCACGCCTGTCTTCTGGTTCTTCTGCTACCATTTCTCTGCCACTACTTCTCACCATCTCATGTTGTCTCTGATTTTACAGATCTCCCTCTCCATCTCCTGGGTCTGGAAGGTTCTCAGTGCAGGAACCCCAGGTGCAAAGGACACGCTTCCCTCCCATCTCTTCTTTCTTTGTGATAGATGGGCCCCCCTCTACTCTGGGACTGGCTGTCTTTTAAGTGTAGTGAATGGCAAAACCAATCCCCTCGTTAGGGTTCCATACACCTTATTAGCATGGTCCTACCCCTGAAAGGGTGCCATGTGCCTTATTTACATTATTGGCAAGCTGTCAGTTGGTGGGCTACAAGTACCTTATTTCCATAGGCCCACCCAATCATTCAGTGGAAGTTACAAGACCACGGCTAGAAAGGCCATATAAAAGCCATGAATAGCATCACAGGCCACTGCCTGGATTTTCAAGCCATGGTTCTTTCATACTTGGAGGATAACTTCTTCCTCCTTCCAATTATTTTGCCAGTACAAAACAGTCATTAACAATTAGTCTTTCAGTAGGGCAAAAAGTCCTCAGAGTGAGATTACTTAGGTAACAGTCATTCAGTTCTGCTGAAATGGACTGGTGTTGGCCATTTTGAATTGGACAAGAATATGATGAAAATCAAAGACCACAGCCTTCAGTATGGATTACACCTCAACATAAAGAAAAAACAAAAATCCTTACAACTGGACCAATAAGCAACATTATAATAAATGGAGAAAAGATTGAAGTTGTCAAGGATTTCATTTTACTTGGTCCACAATTAACACCCATGGAAGTAGCAGTCAGGAAATCAAAAGACACATTGCATTGGGAAAATCTGCTGCAAAGGGGCTCTTTAAAGTGTTGAAAAGCAAAGATGTTAGTTTCAAGACTAAGTTGCCCCTAACCCAAGCCACGGTTTTCAATCGCCTCACATGCATGTGAAAGCCGGACAATGAATAAGGAAGATCAAAGAATTGACACTTTTGAATTGTGGTATTGGCAAAGAATATTGACTATACCACGGACTGCCAAGAGAACAAACAAATCCGTCTTGGAAGAAGTACATCCAGAATGCTGCTTAGAAGCAAGAATGGCAAGAGTACATTTCACATGCTTTGGACATGTTATCAGAAGGGATCAGTCCCTGGAGAAGGACATCATGCTTGGTAAAGCAGATAAAAACTCATTGCTGTCGAGTCAGTTCCGACTCATAGCGACCCTATAGGACAGAGTAGGACTGCCCCATGGAGTTGCCAAGCAGTGCCTGGTGGATTTGAACTGCCGATCTTTTGGTTAGCAGCCGTAGCTCTTAACCACTACACCACCAGGATTTCCTGGTAAAATAGAGGGCCAGCAAAAAAGAGGAAGACCTTCAACAAGATGGATTGACACAGTGGCTGCAACAATGGACTGAAGCATAACTACTGTTTTGAGGATGGCACAGGACCAGGCAATGCTTCGTTCTATTGTACATAGAGTGACTGTGAGTCGGAACTGACTTGACAGCACCTAACAACAGCAGGCTAAAGGTCTCTTTGGAGATAGTAGGGGATTTTCTGAATTCCTTCATTCTGTCCAGGTGGAAGACAGCCCTGGAAAGATACTCTCAAAATCACACCCCTCACTGGAGTAAAATTTCAGCCCATACACTAAAAAAGAACTCTACTAGAGAATCCAAGAATATATGCCTTCTGATCCAAGGTGGAGTTGGTCTATATTAACTTCTTGTCCTTGGAATCCAAAAGCTAGAACTTAGGAACACACTTGCAGGGACTGATAATTTCACCATACTCAGAAGATATTGGGGAGGGCAGGGAATAAGATCTATAGGAGCTAATTCTACATCAGTCCTAGCAGGAAATCAATAATATTTAAAGTTAATAAATTGAGAAATAGCAATATAAGCATATTATTTTGCAATGCATCCTACTTTGAATACCACTGTTCCAAATAACAGACAAGGGATTGAATTTTTTTTTATTGTGGTAAAATATATTAATGGCATTTTAGTCTTCTAGACTCTGTTAACCCGGAACTAAAACCATTCCCAAAGCCAGCTCTTCAGACAAAGAATAGACTGGACTATAAGACATAAAAATAATACTCCTTAAGAGTGTGCTTCTTAGTTCAAGTAGATACATGAGACTAAATTGGCAGCACCTGTCCAGAGGCGAGATAAGAAGGCGGAAAGGGATAGGAGGTGATTGAATGGACACGGGAAATCCGGGGTGGAAAGGAGGAATGTGCAGTCACATTATAGGGATAGCAACTAGGGTCACGTAACAATGTGCATATAAATTTTTGTATGAGAAACTAACTTGAGCTGTAAACTTTCACCTAAAGCACAAAAAAAAGAGCTAAAAAAATACCAAAAAAAAAAAAATGTTTTCAACATTTCACCCTTAAAAAAAAATTGCCGTTTTAACCATTTCTATGTGTACAATTTAGTGATACTAGTAACATTCATTCTGTTGTGCTACCATCACCACTGTCCATTTCCAAAATGGAATCATAGTTTTAATACAATAATTTATATGGACAGGAGGTGGTCAGAGGTCTGAATATGGAATCTGAAAACAATAAGCAGTCTAGAGCACTGTTACTCAAAGTGTGATCCATGACCACCTGAATCGTGATCACCAAGTGTCTTAGTCATCTAGTGCTGCTATAACAGAAATACCACAAGTGGGTGGCTTTAGTGAAGAGAAGTTTATTCTCTCACAGTCCAATAGGCTAGAAGTCTGAATTCAGGGCGCCGGCTCCAGGGGAAGCTTTCTCTCTCTGTCGGCTCTGGAGGAAGGTCCTTGTCATCAGTCTTCCCTTGTTCTGGGAGCATCTCAGCGCAGGAACCTCAGGTCCAAAGGATGCGCTCTGCTCCCGGCCCTGCTTTCTTCGTGGTATGAGGTCCCCATGTCTCTCTGCTAGCATCTCTCTTATATCTCAAAAGAAATTGGCTTAAGACACTACCTAATCTCGTGGACCTCATCAGTGTAATTGCCGCTAACCCATCTCATTACATCACACTGATAGGATTTGCAACATATAGGAAAATAACATCAGAAGATAAAATGGTAGACAATCACACAAGGGAATCATGACCTAGCCAAGTTGATGGATATTTGGAGGGGGACATAATTCAGTCCATGGCATTGAGTATGCTTATTTTAAAAATGCAGATTCCTGATTCAACTCCAAAGATAGAACTTGACTTTGTGGAAGTGAGACACAGAAATCTGAATTTTCATATGTTCCCTGGGTGATTCTTACTACACAAATGTGAGACCTTAATCCAGCAGTCTCCACTCTGTGGAAAAGCAGCTGAATTTTGTGATACCTTGAAGGTAGGAGAAAAAAGGAGAAGTGAACTATGAGGTTAGTGGGGAACAACTTTTGCCTACTCCTCTGGAGGTGTTTTCTCCAAATACATCCCCAGCCTGTCCTCCCTTTCACCCATGCATCTCAGTTGCAGTAGAGTGACACATCTGGCTGATAAGTATGGGAAAAAAAAAAAAAAACTGGGTATATGCAACTTAGATCTACCCGTTTTTCTCTTGGAAATCAGCTGCCTGCAGGGAGCATGGTTCCATTGCTCCCAGTGTTGCCTAGGACTTGTGGGCAAATCTACCTAGTTCTGGGGTTAATTTTACAGAATCTACTGGCATTATTTAGCTGTGCGTTCCAACTTAGCCTGTATGAGTGATAAAAATGATGTTTTGACTTCTATTTTCTTCTTGTGTTATTCCTCAAATTGTTCAGAACTCAGGTGAAAAAGAACAGTGGTGTTTATGGAGGTAGCCTGGGAGGACATATGATATAATATTACAAGCCTATTTCTAGGACATCTCAATTATAAGAAAGAGAGGACAATAATAATAGGTAACATTTACTGGGCACTAAATGAACGTCAGGACAAGGCACAGTTTTAAGCTTTTACAGGTATTCTTTTAATATTCACAATAAACCTATGTAGAAATTCAAGCTGAAAATATTAAAAGTACCTAGCTTGTTGGGTTCTATAAATTGGTCAGGGCAAGAGTCAAGTCAATGTGTGAGAAGAGAAACCAAAGAGAGCTCAGGAGAGGATTTAGGACCCGAATAAAGACTAGGTGAAAACGAAAATTTCACAGAAATTACTTAGATTGGCATGAAGAAAACAAAGGGGATATTTTTTCTTCAGCTTCAACTTCAGGCATTCTGTATTATAACCACATCGGCCTCCTAAATATTTGAGTACACCATGCAATCTTGCATCTCTTACTTCTTCCTCTGGTTTTTTAGATGCATTCCCAACCATCTTCTAAATCTCAGCTCAAATTTAATCCTCTTTGTAGTTTTAGTTTTATATCCTCAGATGGGATTAATAGCTGCTTCATCTCTCACAACTCTTTAGCCATAGAAATATAACTTTTATCACATTGTGTAGTAATTATTTGTATGCCTCTGTATTCCCCAGCTCCAGCTGCGTTACACCATTACGCTGTGAGCTATTACGGGAGTCTCAAAAAAAAACTTTCAATCAAGAAAAATGAGAGATTCTCCACCTTCTAAGGTAGTATGATATTGGAATAAGAGGACAGCTTTAAGAAGAAAGAGCATAAGAGATACTTAATAGATACACCAAAGCATAGCTTCAAATTCAACAGCCTTTCAAAGGCCTTCTAGGAAACAGACTGGCTAAGCTGGCCTGAAGTCAGGCTTTAGGCAAATGCCCACCTTCCAGGTAGAGACCCCAACAGAGAAGTTGCTGCAGAGAGCAGCTATGGTCATAAAGGTGCAGTGTGCAGTAAAGCAGGCAGGTCATTTTTGTTGTTTTGAGACAAACCTATGTACTGTCACCATTAGCACTACCCCCCTCCCCCGCCAGAAATATGAGGGCAGTGACCAGGGGGGTGTTTGGGACTTAAACTGACATATACAACTCCACAATCTAACTTAGAGTTTTTCCCAGTCTCCGTTGTAGTCTGTGTGCTAGTGTGGCAAGTGCTCCCACCTCCATTTTGGAGAGAAGTTCTACCATGCTCTTTTCTGGAGTGAAGCTCCTACAGACACTACAGGTAGTGGTCTCCTGAGTCTATCTCTGGATACTCTATCATCTCTGGAGCTTCCCGTGGTGGCGCATCTCCTTCAGGGTCACCTCACGTTTGCATGCAAGGTCAGTAAACTAGGGATGAGGAACATCACTATGGGGAACAGTTAGAACCAGATGGAAATTGTTGGAAAGGAAGCTTGCGGTGCAATGGGTTTCTCTTATATGTATGGCCTTTCTGGCCTTGGGTTTGTAATTCTCCCAAAATGATTGATAAGGCCACAGACTTTCAAGTAATTCATTTGTTACTGTCCACATAAGTGGCTTGTAGGGGTGGTCAGTTTACTAGCCGAATGGTCACTTTACAGGAGCAGATCTCCAGGTCTTTACTCCTGTAGAACCACTGGTGGGTGTGAACTGCTAACTTTGGTTAGCAGCTGAGCACTTAACCGTGGTTGAAATGGCAAATGTTTTATTTTACCAGTATAAACGGTTTAAAAAAATACACAAAAATTGGGGGAGTAAAAAGCTCTTAAAATCAATAATAACTTTTTTAAAAACCATGAAATTGAAAAGCAGACAAAGGATATGAACAGAAAACTCATGGAAGATAGTACAAATGGTATTAAAAAAAAAAAAAACCTTGGGAAAAACTCAACCTCACTAGTGACGACACTAGGGATGCTATTTGTATTCGATTTCTAGGACTGCTGTAACAAAGTATTACAAAGTGGGTGCCTTAAAACAACATAACTTTAATGTCTCACAGTTCTAGGGCCCAGAAAGCTGAAATAAATTTGTCATCAGGGCCATGGTCTCTCTGAAGGCTCTAGGGGAAGATCCTTCTTTGCCTCTTTGTATCTTCTGGTTATCCTGGCGGTCCTTGGCATTCCTTGCCTTGTAGATGCATCATTCCAGTCTCTGCCTCTGTCTTCACATGGCTGTCTTCCACTCTGTCTGTGTCTCCTCTCACTTTTTTAAGGATGTCATGATTCATATTGGATTAGGAGACACTCTGATCCAGTATGACATCACCTTAATTTTACTGATAACATTTTCAAAAACCCTATTTCCAAACAAGGTCACATTCACAGGTACAGGGATTAGGATTTGAACATATCTTTCTGGGGGACATAATTCAACCCTCAGCACCATTTGTCAGCTATAAGACTGGCAAAGGTGAATGGAGTGATAATGTGAGCGTTGATGAGAGAGTAGGGAATCGGGTCTCTGACACTCCCATTAGGGGAAGTGTATAGGGTACGACCTTTCTGGAGCAGGGGAACCCTAGTTTGAACTTTTCATACCTGCTCTGACCAGCCTGATGGCTTCCAAGAGCCTGGCCTGCTTTGGCTCAGCAGACCTTTCCCAGGGCTGTGGGCAGACATCCCATGTCTGGCTGACCCTTCCTGCTCCCTGTACCGAACTGACCAAGGAGAACCACCTGCACCCTGAGTATAAAGACCAGGTGGCCTTCGCCTGGTAGCCAGTATCTGTGAGGTCCTCTTGCTATAGGCTGTGGGCCTCAGGCCAGGCCAGGCCAATAGGGGCGACCTCAGAAGGGCCAATGAGGTCCAACTTCTTCCAAGAAATAACCTGATTCTCTTCCTCAGGGTTTCTGTAAAGTTACACACCCATGTTTATGAAAATGTAGTTTCCAGACTTTTTCTTCCCCTCTTCACAAACCCCCCCAAGGAGAAAGATGTGGCAGTCTGCTTCCATAAAGATTACATCCTTGGAAACCCTATGGGGCAGTTCTACTCTGTCCTGTAGGGTAGCTATGAGTCAGAATTGACTTGATGGCAGTAGGTTCACAAACCCCAAGGTTAATCTAAATTCACAACCCAGTGCAGAAGCCTATGGGCTATAAAAGGCCAGAGCCTACATCAAGTTCATAGTTGTATCTCTCAATAAATGAGGAACGAATGATTGAGGTCCTGAGCTCTCTGGCCACCCTGTTTATATCCCAGTATTGTTTTCTTGTCATTATGTAGCAGTTCAGAACATGGAACTTGTGACCAAACTGCTTGGGTTAGAATCACACCTTCTACTGACCTTGAGCCAGTTACTTAATCTCTCTGTGCCTTGGTTTCCTCAGCTGTAAAAGGGGGAACAATAGTAGGGTATGTAATTCCAATTCTATTTTTTTTATTGTAATAAAATATATATAACAAAAACTTTTCAATTTTAACCATTATTAAGTATACAAATCAATGACATTAATTACTTTCACTGTGTTGTGCAACCATCACCACTATCCATTTCCAAAAGTTTTTCATTGCCCCAAACAGAAATTCAGTACCCCTTAAGCAATGACTTCCCATTTGCCCTCCTCCCAGCCCCTGGTAACCACTAATAACTTTGATCTCTATGAATTTGCCTATTCTAGATATTTCATATAAGTGGGATCATACAATATTTGTCCTTCAGTATCTGACTTATTTCATTCAGTATAATGTTTACAAAGTTCATTCCTGTCATAGTATCTATCGGAACTTTTCTCTTTAGGGTTGAATGATACTCCATCGTATGGATACACCATGTTTGGTTTATCCATTCGACACTCAAGTTGTTTCTACCTTGAGCTATTGTGAATAGTGTTGCAGTGAACACTGACATACAAGTATCTGTATGAGTCCCGACTTTCAAGTCTTTTAAGTATATACCTAGGAGTGGAATTGTTGGATCATATGGTAATTTTATGTTTAAATTTTTGAGGAACTACCAAACTATTTGCCCAGAAGCTGCGCTATTTTACATTCCCACTAACAATGCACAAGGGTTCCAGTTTCTCCACATCTTCATCAACACTTATTTTCTGTTTTTCTGATAATAACCATCCTAGTGGTGATTGGAAACCCTGGTGGCGTAGTGGTTAAGTGCTACAGCTGCTAACAAAAAAGGCTGGCAGTTTGAATCCACCAGGCACACCTTGGAAACTCTATGGGGCAGTTCTACTTTGTCCTATAGGGTCACTATGAGTCGGAATCGACTTGACGGCAGCAGGTTTGGTTTTG
The DNA here is from genome assembly GCF_030014295.1 of Loxodonta africana. Classification (NCBI taxonomy): domain Eukaryota; kingdom Metazoa; phylum Chordata; class Mammalia; order Proboscidea; family Elephantidae; genus Loxodonta; species Loxodonta africana. Next base: position 87,103,091 of record NC_087353.1, on the reverse strand, counting down.
GTTTAGTGGGTGATTGGAATGTAAAAGTTGGAGACAAAAAAGGATTAGTATTTGGAAAATATAGCCTTGGTGATAGAAATGATGTGGGAGATTACATGTAGAATTTTGTAAGACCAACAACAGCTTCATTGCAAATACCTTTATTCAGCAACATAAATGGCGACTATACAAATAGACCTCATCAGATGGAATACACAGGAATCAAGTCGACTACATCTGTGGAAAGAGATGATGGAGAAGCTCAATACCATCAGTCAGAACAAGGCCAGCAGCCAGGTTCAGAATAGACCATCAATTGCTCATATGCAATTTTGAGTTGAAGCTGAAGAAAATTAGCGCAAGTCCACGAGAGCCAAAATACAACCTTGGGTATATCCCACCTGAGTTTAGAGGCCATCTCAGGAACAGATTTGACACATTGAACACTAAGGACAGAAGACCAGATGACTTGTGGGATGACATCAAGGACATCATACATGAAGAAAGCAAAAGGGCATTAAAAAGACAGGAAAGAAAGAAAAGATCAAAACGGATGTCAGAAGAGACTCTGAAACTTGCTCTTGAACATACAGTAGCTAAAGTGAAAGGAAGAAATGATGAAGTTAAAGAGCTGAGTAGACAATTTCAAAGGGCAGCTCAAGAAGACAAAGTAGTTAGAAAGCTGAAACAATTGAAAAAATTCAAGCCTCGAGTTGTAATATTGAAGGATTCTACAGCGATAGTATTGAACGACTCAGGAAGCATCAAAAGAAAATGGAAGGAATACACAGAGTCATTGTACCAAAAAGAATTGGTTGACATTTCAGGAGGTAACATTACAAGTCTCCAGAAATTGATGAAATACCAATTAAGATGTTTCAACGAATGGATCCAGCATTGGAGGTGCTCAGTCATCTTTACCAAGAAATTTGGAAGACAACTACCTGGCCAACTGACTGAAGGAGATCCATATTTGTGCCTATTCCAAAGAAAGGTGATCCAACAGAATGCAGAAATTATCAAACAATATCATACACAAGTAAAATTTTGCAGAAGATAATTCAAAAATGGTTGCAGCAGTGTATCAACAGGGAACTGCCAGAAATTCAAGCTGGATTCAGAAGAGAATGTGAAACAAGGGATATCATTGCTGATGTCAGATGGATCATGGCTGAAAGCAGAGAATACCAGAAAGATGTTTACCTTTGTTTTATTGACTATGCAAAGGCATTTGACTGTGTGAATCATAACAAATTATGGATAACATTGTGAAGAATGGTTATTCTGGAATACTTAATTGTGTTCATGAGGAACCTGTACATAGACCAAGAGGCAGTCATTCAAACAGAACAAGGGGCTGCTGCATGGTTTAAAGTCAGTAAAGGTAAGTATCAAGGTTGTATGCTTTCACCATACTTATTCAGTCTATATGCTGAGCAGATAATCCAAGAAGCTGGACTATATGAAGAAGAACGGGGCATCAGGATTGGAGGAAGACTCATTAACAACCTGCGATATGCAGATGACACAAATTTGCTTGCTGAAAGTGAAGAGGACTTGAAGCACTTACTGATAAAGACCAAAGAATAAAGCCTTCGGTATGGATTGCACCTCAACATAAAGAAAACAAAAATCCTCACAACTGGCCCAATAAGCAACATCATGATAAACAGAAAAAATATTGAAGTTGTCAGGAATTTCATTTTACTTGGATCCACAATCAACACCTATGGAAGCAGCAGTCAAGAAATCAAATGACATACTCCATTGAGCAAATCTGCTGCAAAGATCTCTTTAAAGTGTTAAAAAGCAAAGATGTTACTTTGAGGACCAAGGTGCGCCTGACCCAGGTCACGGTATTTTCAATTGCCTCGTAATGCATGCAAAAGCTGGACAATGAATAAGAAGACTGAAGAACAATTGATGCCTTTGAATTATGGTGTTATTGAAGAATATTGAATATACCACAGACTGCCAGAAGAACAAACAAATCTGTCTTGGAAGAAGTACAGCCAGATTGCTCCTCAGAAGCAAGAATGGCGAGACTTCATCTCATGTAATTTGGACAGTTATCAGGAGGGATCAATCCCTGGAGAAGGACATCATGCTTGGTAGAGGGTCAGTGAAAGAGAGGAAGGCCCTCAACGAAATGGATTGACACAGTGGCTGCAATAATGGGCTCAAGCATAACAACAATTGTGATGATGGTGCAGGGCCAGGCAACGTTTGGTTCCGTTATACATAAGGTCGCTATGAGTTGGAGCCGCCTCTGGGGCAACTGAAGACATTCACCAGGAGTTTGATCCTAGATAGAAAGCTACCTAAAATGCATGATTTTAGGCTCCCTGAAGAGACTTGTAACTAATAATTACCATCTCATTGGGTCGCCATGAGTCGGAATCGACTCGACGGCACTGGGTTTGGTTTTTGGCTTTTCATCTGTCAACAGATGCTGAAATTCTGAACCTCACTTTCGCGGTATGTTGAGTGTTGATAGTAACTCTTGTCCTGCCTGTAGAAACAGCTTTGTAAACGGCAAAAGACGTGGAAAACCGTAACACACAATATCAAGATAAGACATTATTAAGGATGAGAAACCCTTTGGCTAAAGGGAACCCCGCAAAAATAATTCCCCTGTTTCCACATGAATGCAGGGATGTCAGCCCGGACTCTACCCAGCCCCAGGACAACCTGTTCCACACCTCGCCCACCTTTCAGGCATAACTGCCGAGGTCACACTTCCTTGCCCTACCGCATTCTGATAGGCCCGTAGGACTGACGCTAGAAAGAGACACGCAGCTGCATTGGCTAGCCAACTTGACCTGCGCGGGGCTTTCTGGGAGGTGTAGTCCTCGGACCCTCTGACTCCTGCGACTCGCAGGTGTGAAGTAGATTTGGACTGAGTTAAGGAGGTGAGAGTGTTTGTAGAGAGCGGGTACGGGGAGTGGCGAGGGTTGCTGAAAAACCGAAGGCTCGAAAATTAAAGCTAGGTAACTATTACGGGCTAGCAGAAGGGCATGGACTTACTTCGAATAGCGTATTACTAAATTTGGATGGAGAGCGTTGGTGGGAGTGGGAGCGGTGGAGACGCAAGTTCCACAGCCAATCAGACAGTGGCAACTGTTGCCTCAGCAACCCATTCCAGCCGCCTGAGGCCACCCACCCTAACTCCAAATAAAGAGGAGGAACTCAGGCTGTTTAAATGGCATTGTTTTCTTTCTCAATTTGATTTTCCGCTCTAGTGACACATAACGTGTTGCTTCAGTGGACCAGGGAATGACACCGTTACGGGAGATAGGCTGGGGATCCCGGTCTCTCGCCCCGCCTCCCCGATGATTGGAGCTTATCCCGCTCCGGGGCGAAACCGTGTAGGCACCTCCCTCTAGCTGCGAGACCGCGTCCTCCCGGAGCCCTAGAAAGGACCCGGAAGTGCTCTCGGGGGTGGGACTTATGGCTCAACCCAGTTGGCTTGGGAAGGATTGGGTTTGCTTACTTCCGGCGAGGGAGTGTTGGGACGCGTCGGCGTTGGTTTTCAGTCTGTAACAGGCACATCTTAGCCTCGGCTACGTGGAGCCTGGGCTTCCAGGACAGTTCCCCAGGACTGGGCTGAGGGGAAGGGGGTTTGTGTCCGGACCCGGGTTCCAAGGAGTCCAGGTCCAATGTAGACACCCGTTGGCCTGTCGGGCTCTTGTGGGTTGAAGGACAGGGCCAGTTTTGAGCGTTGTAATGTTTCTGATCCCTGTTCTGACTTCTTTGACTTACTGTAGAGAGGAGCAGATGCGTCTGGACTAGTTAGTAAGTCTTGTTCTGTTACTTATCTGAAATTTAACCGTTCTTCGCCTCTTAAAGGTGTGCTTTACGTTGGGTCTAGTGTAGGATTTTTGGCTCTCCTTTAAAATTTCCTAAATGTTGGAAATAGACTCTATTAGTAATCATTTTGTGGGTGGATTGATGGCTGCCTTGTAGTCCATATTTTAAGTAAATTACTCTGTTCGGTGTCGGTGACCATTTTGTCATCTCGCTTTGCTAATAATGATTTTCAATGTATCAGTAGGTTGCACACTACTGAAGGTGCCCTTTAGAAGATCTTAAACAGCTCAAAACGAATTTGATTGTTCTGAGTGGGAATGATAATGACAGAATCCCGGGAAGTTATAGACTTAGATCCTCCAGCTCAGACCTCACAGGAGCAGGAAGACCTTCTAATAGTGAAGGTGGAAGAAGAAGACTGCACCTGGATGCAGGAGTACAATCCACCAACATTTGAGACTTTTTACCAGCGCTTCAAGCAGTTCCAATACCATGAGGCATCAGGGCCCCGGGAGGCACTCAGCCAACTCCGGGTGCTCTGCTGTGAGTGGCTGAGACCAGAGCTGCACACCAAAGAGCAGATCCTGGAGCTGCTGGTGCTGGAACAGTTCCTGACCATCTTGCCTGAAGAGTTCCAGACCTGGGTGAGAGACCAGCACCCCGAAAGCGGGGAAGAGGCTGTGACTGTGGTAGAAAATATACAGAGAGAACTTGAGGAACGCAGGCAGCAGGTGAGTGGAAGAGGATGTAAGTGAGCAGTGAGGCAAGAGGACAGAGTTAACGAGCAGATGAGCAGGGATGAGGTCTTTAGCCCTCTGGTGCTTCTTTCATATTCCTTTGTTCTCCTGGGATTAGGTACACTGGAGAATTCCTGCCATTCCAGCAAAGAGAAGCGATGTCCGGTGTGTTAACCTGGAGAAGACAACCTGCGATTTTATTTATTTGTGTTTAAAATTACTGCATTTAGGTTTTGAATGCCATGGTACAAAATTCAAAAAGTTCATAAGGGTGTAATGAAAAGTAAGTTTCCCTCCCACCTCCAATGCCCCAGCTGCCTAGTTCTGCTCACCAGAGGCAACCACTATTACATGGATGTTTATATCTTGTAGTTATATCCTTACAGAGATATAGTATATTTTATGTAAGTATACATGTGTATGACATGCTTTAAAAACAAACATGTTTTTAAGCCACTGTATACTTCTACCTGTTGCTTTTTCTTATATCTTCATTTGTTCCATGTCAATGCAAATACAGCTGCCTCACTTTTTGAAAGGACATTACATTCCATTGTAGAGATGTGCCATGATTATTTAATGCCTGTTTTACACCTACTTAGGTTGTTCCTTTAGATTGTTTCAAAATGTTTACTATAACAAACTTTGCTGTAGTGAATATCCTTTACATACATAAGTAATTGTAGAATGAATTCTTGGAAGTTAAATTGTTGGCTCAGAGGCCATAAGTATTTGTAATTTTGATAGCTGTCAACAGATTGCCTTCCAGAGAGGTTAAACCAGAAGTTATGCCCATTTACATTCCCACCAGCACTGTATAAGAGGAATTTTTGGACTCAGCCTGACAACACAGTATGTTACCAAACTTTCTGACTATTGCCAATATGAAAGATGAAATATTCCATTTTTGTGCACCTTTAATTTGCATTTCTTTTATGTGTGAGTTTTAAGAGCTATTTGTATACCCTTTTTGTGAATAATCTGTTTATATTTTTTACCTTTAGAAAAGATAAGCTCTATGTCTGTCATATAAGTGGCAAATATTATTTTTCCAGTTTTTTGCTTTTTTTTTTCCTTAAGGAGATTATTATTTTGCAAGTTTTTTAAAAAAATGTAATAAATTAAAATCGTTCATGGCTTCTGAGCTTTGTGCCATACTTAGAAAGGCCTTCGCCACTACAATGTTGTGAAAAATTTTTCTCAGCATTTCTTTTCTTTTTTTTAACACTTTTAAATGACTGATCCATTTGGCATTTGTTTTGGTGTATAGTGTTTGGGATGATTACAACTTTATTTTTTTCCTGATGTCTGTGCAGTTAGTTGCCCAAGCAGCGTTTATAATGTAATTCTTTTTTTCCTGAGTAAATGTCATCTACCAAATTTCTGCGTGCGTTTGGGTCTGTTTCTAAACTTTCTGTTCCATTTTGTTTATCTTACTGTCTGTTCATGTATTTGTGTTTTAATTATTTGAGCTCTGTAAAATGTTGGTACCTGGTACCCTACTCTTCTCCCCTCCAAGTTTTTTTCAGTATTGTAGTTTTTTCTTTATGAACTTTAGAGTGAATTACTTTCCCCCACCCCAAAAATCCTGTTGATATTTTTTTGGGATTACATGAAATCATGTATTAATTTGGGATTGATATTACATTTTTGAGCCATCTTGTCCATATTCATTGTATGCCTTTCCATTTGCTCGTGTGTTTCCTTGTGTGTCCCTCTGAAGGATTTTCAAGTTTTATTCATATAAAACCAAAACCAAACCCGTTGCTGTCGAGTCATAGTGACCCTATAGGATAGAGTAGAGCTGCCCCATGGAGTTTCCAAGGAGTGCCTGGTAGATTTGAACTGCCAACCTTTTGGTTAGCAGCCATAGCAGTTAACTGCTAAACCACCAGAGTTCTTGTTTTTTTCTTACATCTGTTCCTGAGCACTTTAAGTTATTGTTGATGTTGTAAATATGGTTTTTCTTTCCATTATACTCTTTTTTGTTTTTAATATTTGGGGACTGTTTTATATATATGAATTTTTTACTCAGCCATGTTAATGAATTATCTGAAGGTTTGAGGTAGTTAGGGCACAGCTGATGCAACTCTTCAGAGAAGTCCTGAGGGCACCAGGCTCCTCTGGTGCCCTGTTTCACTTTCCTTAGTACTTGACTTTGGTCTTCAATGTCAAAAGATGGCTGGTGTACTTCCAGAGAGCTAGTTAGTGGGTAATAAGTAAGTTAACCCATAGTATTGACCATATACATATACAATGCCTGATCCACCAAAACCAGAAGGAAGGAAACCCAGTCCACATTGAGCATCTGGCTGGTGGAAGGATCTCTGGGTTTTGCTCTCAAGTCCCTTTTTTTTTCCTTTTTCATAGACTTCCTGCAGATTTATACCAAATCCCATGACAGGACTTTTGAAAGCCTTGGAACAGCCTTATCCTGTTTCAGCTTTTAAAATTCAAAATGGCTTTGGTTTAATGCAAGCAGTTTACTGAGCTGTATTTCAGTCAATGGCTTGGAGACCCTTGATTTTTTTTATGTACAAGATCTTTTTTTCCTCTGACTCCATTTCTGTTTAGATACTTCACCAGTTTACTAATCAAAAATTCTATCAAAACCTTAAAAAATAGATTCCAACTGCAAACACAATCAGATTTGTTGTTGTATAGAGACAAGCAAAAGTGGTAAGTTAATGGAGGGACTAAAATCAGTTGAATTACTCTACAGAGGTCTCATGTTTACATGCACTATGTTTTACTTTTTTTTTTTTTTTGATAAAATTGATTCTGAAGTTTAAAATCTTAAAAAGAAAATTAAAAAGGAGGAAAAACTGCTGAAAGTCTTTTAAAAGTGTTCCTTATGTTCATTATTACCTGACCTTCTACCTTCCTCTTCCTGCGAGGCTCACACTGTACTAAATTCTAATTTTTTTGTTCTAATAAGAAGGGAACAAAAATCATGGGATCATAGGACTACAAGGGTTCAAAGCTAGTTAGAGAATTTCTCTTATTCTTTAGAACCATTGTGTTGTGTTTTAAGGTACTAGTCTCGTTCGTACCCTCTGGGTAAAGGATACTTCGCCATTCTGGAATAACCTCAGGCTCTTAATCTGATACAGCTTGCTCCCTGGTGCAGAAGAGGTTGCTACTGACCTCCAGCTAGACCCCACAGCTGTACTGAGTGATTGCCTTGAAGAGGGGAATGTTTGGACCTTTGTGTTGGTTCAGCCAGGATAAGAATTAAAGGCTCCTGGTGACATCCAATTTATTCTTTTTTTAAAACATAATTTGGGACAGTTGTGGACAAACTTTTCCTGGCTGCTTTACAAAAACAAATATGCAAAAGCATAGTTTAAAACAAAAGGGATTTTTAAATAGAGGATTTACAACTGTCTCCCAGCAGTTCTTGTCTCTGGCAAATCTTCAGAAGCCTTATCCTTAACTCCTCCTTGGTTTCTTTGTCCTAGTCTCCATAGACTTAAAGTGCTTCTTGGCTTCTTTGATGCCCAAATGCCCTTTGACATACCTGGAATTACCGTAACACTTCCAACTCTTTTCTGTGAGTGGCTCTGCTACAACAAATAAACTTCTATACGGGATGATATTTGTCACATATATTTTACAGCTGCCTCTTAGAAACTCCAGTACCACATCTTAGTAGTACTAAGAGGGTTAAAATTTAAAGAGCTCTGAAACATAAGTGGATGGAGGGAGGGAGCTGACAACCCTGTTTCAATACAGGATGGTATTACCTGCCAGCATACCTAGAATAGGCAGCATAGTACCTTCCAGAATAGGCAAATTCTAGAGGGTAGTTGTGGCAGAGTAATTGTGTCTACCCTAGAATTGAGCAAGTGCCAGGAACAGAAAGATGGAGAACTCTAATACTGTGAACATGATCTAACTTATGTTTGGGTGGTGGTCTGACCTACCTTGACCTGATCAGGTAAGGTACTGGGTGTAACTTTTTGAGTCTCATAACTACCTTTCCAAACTAATCTCTAATCTTTTTCCCCACTCCACTAAACTTTACCTATACTGTCCTTCTCAGGGTTCCTTGATCACACCAGACTTGCTACCTGAGGGTCTTTGATTGTGTTATTCCCTCTGCCTGCGACACTTCTTCCTACTCTTCTGGCTGGTTGCTGCTTTTAGGTGTTTACTTAAGTGACACTTCCTCAGAAAAGCCTTCTGTAACCACCTAAATAGCCATGGTGGTGCAGTGGTTGAGTGCTCAGTAGGCAGTTTGAACCCACCAGCCTCTCTGCAGGAGAGATGTGGCAGTCTGCTTCTGTAAAGATTACAGCCTTGGAAACCTATGAGGCAGTTCTACTCGGTCCTATAGGATTGCTATGAGTCGGAATTGACTCAATGGCAACAGGTTTTTTTTTAACCACTGAATCTGTAGTAGGTTTATATGCTACTCAGTCCCATAGCACCATGTTCTTCTTTCTAACAGGTAACACAGTTTGTAATTATGTATTTACTTGTGTGTTGATGTATTAAATGAAAGTCTTCTCCAACTAGACCTAAGCCATGTTTATAAACCACTGTATAATCAGTGCCAGGCTCAGCATAGACACATTAAGTATTTGGCAAGGGAATGAATGAAAGAATAGCATGAAGTCAGCTAGATTCCTTCATAGCCTTCCCTGTAACCTGTGGTGATTTGTTGTGGTTGTGGTCGTTAGATTGTTGCATGCCCTGAAGTGCTTCCTCAGAAGATGGAGCCACCTGGAGCTGTACAGGAGCCCTCCAGTGAGCAGCTCCTGTCCACGGACACCCAGCCCAGACAAGAACCACAGCAGCCCCATCTTCTGGAGGAGAATGGTGAGCATCAGTTATGCAGTGGAACAGCTACGGGTAGAGAGTAGGAGCCCTGCCCGTGTGGGTAGGAGGTGTCTGTAGAAGAGAGACTGTAGGCTGGGGCAGCCTCTCTGCAACTAGCAGGGTGTGGAGGTTGAGAAGGGCTAGGGATCTCAAGTGGAATTAGTGGTTTATAGGACAGCTAGGAACTGTACCACAGCTTTATTAAAAGACCTATAAAAGTCTACAAAGTATGACAGTTATTTTGCAACATTCTTTCAACCCTATTTCATAGATTTTGTTGTTGTAATGCTTATGTAAAAAAAGCCTTTCAGTTCCTAGTTGGATTCACCTCTGACTGGCCAGTTATTCACCATGAAATCTTATTTGAAGCAGTGCTTCCCAATGACCTTTAGAGCATTTATTTTCTTTCTTTTTCTCTCTCTCTCAAAATTTTATTAACCTGTATTAGATACATCAAAGAAGAAAGGTGAGTATCATTATTATTTGTGATATATGTCCACAGGTCCAAAATCCCTAATCAGAAACCTTTGGTGTCAGGTGTATTTTAGAACTCAGAATTTTTCAGATGTAATTGGGTAATGTGATTTTAGTCACAGCCCATAATCAAACTCATTAATATTTCTGTAGTGAAATATATGCATATTTACAGTAAGCGGAATAACCGAAGGCTTTAAATACCATCACATCTGTTCAAGTCAGGTGTTGCTGTCAGATTAGTTCAGTGACAAACTTAGTGGGGAAAAAACAAAAAAGCCTTTGGTATTTAGAGCATTTGGGTTTCCAAATACAAGATTTTGGACCTGTATTTCCTCTGTTTGGCCCAGGCTTCTTCTAGACTCTGGTTAGTGGTCATGTCTTTCCCTTGGCATGCCCTCTGCCTAATGTTTTCCAGCTTTCCTTTCACTGGAAGGGCTTGGGTCCAGTGGAGCCTCTTTAGTTTTTAATTTTTAAGACATTTTATGAATGATTTGCAGAAGTAATTATCAAAGGAACAAATTTTTAAAGAAATTTTAATATGCATTAAAACTCTTCATGAAGTACATTTTGGTGTATAAACATTATCAAATTTGAAAGAATAATGTCACATATCCTTTTGGCAAAATGGGATGGTCCAGGATCTTGATACAAAATATTGCATGATGAAGTCCTTCCTGTTGAATAACTCCCTGGATGAGAATGCCATATTGCCTTCTTGAAATTAGAAATATATCAATCATCATTGATTCTTGAGCTTGAGAACATTCATCTGGGATATTATCATTTGAAGACTCATATTCTGAAATTTACACTTTCAGTTTCATCATTATCATTAAACAGGATGCTCTTCTCTGTCTCTTTACATTCATCATCAGATTCATCTAGTAATAGTGAAATGTTTTCTCTACAAATTTCCTTCTCTTTGCCGATATGGCAGAAAACGAATAACTCTGAATTGTCCTCTGTGTTTAATGGAAGCTAAAAGCAAGTGTCAACTATCTTTTATACCTTCTTGAAGGATAATGCAATACTTTGAACAACAAGTGCGGTACTTGGGCAAGCAGTATAAGAATAGGGAAGGATGGCTTATTTCACTATTGCGTGCCTAATATTTCCATTATTCTTCCATTGTCATCTTAGTTTAGTAGTCCTGGTATAGTGGGGAAGAATTAATTAATATGAAATAATTCCTAGGATGATAAAACAGAAAAATGTCTCAGGATATGAGAAAAGTAAGATCACGCAAATCCCAAAATGTATCTTAGATTTATAAAGGGGTCCAGTGGACCCATATAGAAATTATAAGAACAGTTTTACAGTAATTTTTTTAAAAAATAAAATAAATTTTTGTTGTTTAGAAGACCTCTAAAAAAAATAGAAGTCATGTAATAACTGACTTTTTAAAAGTAGCTAAAACCGCTCAAAAAAGAAACTCAAAAACTAAAATTGTGTTCAGTAGAATTTGTTGGTATACCAAGGTTAATTCTCAAAATAACCCAAAGAAATAGATATTTTTATTATCCTTGTGTTAGAAATTAAGAAGCTGGGGCCTAGAGAGACTTATTTGTCTACAGTTACAAAGTACTAAATAACAGAGCTGGGATTTTAACCCAAGGAGTCTGAGTAAATCTGTACTTTTAACTCACTATGACTTAGCCTGCCTTTGCTTTATCACTGGTCTCTCCAAGCACAGAATACCATCCTCCTTAAATCACTCTCATCTTCTCTCCACTTTCAGAGTCTATCAGATCAGGTTACTCTTTTCTTCTGTTTGCTAAGTACTTCTTCTCTGCCCTATTAGCTAGACCCTAGCCAAAAAATCTGTTTGCTCAGGTATAGACTATATTCATTTCTTTCTTCAAGTCCAATTTTGAATCTTCAGCCAGTCCTGGTTTCAGATCCCTTCTCTATTTTTGACTTTCATTTTTTTAATCATTATCTCCTTTCTGTGTCGTTGCTGATTATTTCCTGGACATTGGAAAGAAGCAAGCTACATAGGTACATATATTTCCAGGACTGAGGAAAGTCTAAAATCATGGGTTAAAGGTTAATGTCTCAGTTGTCTAGTGCTGCTATAACAGAAATACCACAAGTAGATGGCTTCAACAAGCAGGAGTTTATTCTTTCACAGTCCAGTAGTCTAGAAGTCCAAATTCAGGGTGTCAGCTCCTGGGGAAGGCCCTCTCTCTCCATCGGCTCTGGGGGAAGGTCCTTGTCATCAGTCTTACCCTGGTCTAGGAGCTTTTCAGGCACAGGGACCCTGTGTCCAAAGGATGTGGTCCGCTCCCGGTGCTGCTTTCTTGGTGGTATGAGGTCCTCCTCTCCCTCTGCTTGCTTCTCTCTTTTACATCTCAAAAGAGATAGGCTCAAGACACAATCCAATCATGTAGATTGAGTCTTGCCTGTGAACATAACTGCTGCTAATCCCATTTTATCAACATCATAGAGATAGGACTTACAACATGTAGAAAAATCACATCAGATGACAAAATGGTGGATAATCACACAATGCTGGGAATCATGGCCCAACCAAGTTGACAGATATTTTGGGGGGACACAATTTAATCCATGGCAGTTAATATCAGGTAGGTATCTCCAAGGCATACACAGACAGTGCTACCTGAATGAGCCATGAATCTTAGACAAAGGACAAGCACAGGTGATGTCAGAGGGTCAGATAGTCATCAGCATCTAGAGATCAGAACCTCCAGGGACGTGCTGTTGCCTCTACCTGGATAGCACCCTCATCCTCCTTCTCTCCCATCTCTACTTCCCAGAGCCACTGTCTCTGGAAAAACTTTCCTGATACCTTCTTCTCCCGCTACCCCTCTGCTTACATAGGTGTTCCTGTCTCTGTATTTCTGTTGAAACTTGAGTGATCTTCAATTATAGTACTCTGTATACTATGTTTTAAGTAAGGTATGCACATTTGCCCTCATTTGCTAAATTTTTGAGGGCAAGGATTGTGTATTCCTGTAACACACAGAGTAACCCAGTAAAAAAAAAAAAAAAAAACTACTAAGTATTTCTTGACTAACTGTATACCAACCATAATAATTCCTTGGAAGGGAAAGAATGTGGACTAAAGCCTTGCTAATCAAAGTATAGAGGGTGGTGGTGGTTTACAGGTAGAATTCTCACCTTCCATGCAGGAGACCGGGGCTTAATTCTCAGCCAGTGCACCTCAAGCGAAGCCACCACTCTTGTCTTTCAGTGAAGCTGTGTATTGCTATGGTTTTGAACAGGTTTCAGTGGAGCTTCCAGACTAAGACAAACTAGGAGGAATGGTCTGGCAATCTACCGTATTTTTCCCCAAATAGTGCGCCCATGTAAATAATATGTGCACACACATTACGTGGAAATGATTATGTAAAAAAGTTCTGTAATAGCACACCCATATGCATGTACCGTGCACTTCATTCACCCTCATTCAATAGTCCAAAAATGTTACTTTAGATCATAGTTGTATAATAAAGGTATAAGCCATGGTGTAGAAGTCATGGATCAGGTTTGGTAGTACCCTGATAATTGGAAAATAAACATTTGAAATTATGCATTTGTTTCCATTAATTAAAGTTGATAATTATATCCCCGTCGCTTTCGAGTCATCAGTCATCGGAACCTCAAATCTGCTGAAGCCTGTCCATAAATCACATGCTGTCAATTGGAAGCATAAACAAAGTGGCATAAATGGCATCGAGTAGCAATCAATAGGAATCTGGATTCAGTCTGCATTGACATAATTATCACAGTTGTCTTCCAACTCTGGCTTTTAATTGGATGAGTAAACAAAGCAAAACTGATACATGATTGCTCTTGTCTCAGCAGTTGAATGGGAAAACCTTATCAGATCATCTTAAGTGAAGCCATTAAGCCGTGTTAGGTCTGTTTATTTCATAGGTTAAATATATCTTATTAGCGCCACTGTTTTTTATCCATGATCGTAAGTCGCCTTAGTTCTGTGCTTCTTGTACACCTTTTATTTGAATTTTACTATCTCTTTACTGGAACCAGCCAGTTATCTATTATATTGCCCACATTTTTTCAGTTTATAAATCTAAATCTTAGAACCCTTTAGGATCATGGCAGGAATTAAACGCAAGTCCTATACCGCTGACTTCAAACTGAAAGTCGTTGCGAGGGCTGAAGAAACAAGCAACAGAGCGTCAGCGAGAGAGTTCGAGGTTGCAGAGTCGTCCATTCGTGAATGGAGAAAGGAGAAAAAGGAGCTGGAGAAAATGAATCCGCAAAAACGCGCACGTCGTGGGCCCAAAGCGAAATGGCCTGAACTGGAGAACGACTTGAAAGAGTGGATTATTTCTCGAAGGGAACAAAATCAAGCTATCTCTACTGTTGCAATTCAGATCAAAGCGAAGCTCCTGGCAAATGAAAGAGGAATCCCAGATTTCAAGGCAGGTTTTGCCTGGATTTCTAAATTCATGAAAAGAAATGGCCTTTCTCTGAGAATGAAAAGCACTGTAGGCCAGCAACTTCCAGGTGACTGGGAGCAAAAGATGGTCAGTTTCCGGAAATTCATCTCCAAAGAAATCTCTGAACTCGGTATCTCTGCAGTGGATGTAATTAATATGGACGAGGTTCCAATGTCTTTCGACACTCCAGCCACAAGGACTGTAGCTGCTTCAGGTATGAAAACTGTAGCCATTACAACGACTGAGCATGAGAGGGCTTGCTTCACTGTAGTCCTTGGTTGCACTGCGAGTGGTGTGAAATTAAAGCCGATGGTGATTTTTAAGAGAGTTACCATGCCCCGCGAAAAACTGCCCAGCAGTGTGGTTGTTCATTGTAATAAGAAAGGATGGGTGGACTGTGATGTTATGAAAGTATGGGTAGATAAATGTTACAGGGCCAGGCAGGGGGGATTATTTTCGAAGAAGTCATTACTAATTTTCGACACCATGGCTGCTCACAAAGAAAAAAATGTTCAAAATTATATTAACTCAACTGGTGCCCATATAGCAGTCATACCTGGTGGTCTTACCTGCAAGCTGCAGCCACTAGATATAGCAGTCAACCACCTGTTCAAGACTTTAGTGAGAAGAGAGTGGGATGAATGGATGCAGTCTGGGATTCATGAGTTCACACCATCGGGACGGCTGAAGCGGGCGACGTTCACAGAAGTCTGCAACTGGGTGGCTTCTGCTTGGGGGAAAATAACCCCAGAAACCATCCGCAGCGGCTTCAGAAAGGCTGGGATTGTGTACCAGCAGAATACTGATGATGAAGATGAAGATGCTGAAGGGAGTGATGATGATGACATCAGTTCAGAAGTCACAGAAGAGCGTCTGCAGGAAGCTCTGAGATATTTCAATGACGATAGTGATGAGGGATCGAACTTTGAAGGGTTCCGGGAGTCGGATGATGATGATAATGAATGAATAAAATGGCCTATTTTCAGATGAAAACACAATTTCTTCTGGTGACTTTTATTTGTTGATTTCAAAGACACTGATGATCGAAATTATGTTTCAGTTTAAGATTTGTGAAAGCAATAAAATACAAACAACACCTTGTTCTTGTAGTTTTAGGCCTAGGATCATTTCTTAGTTTCTGGCTCTTTGTGCATTCATACTCTTTGGTTTCAACAGGGGCATCCCATTTCCATCATGAGCCCATTTAGCTCACCATTGGTTTCACTTGGTTTAGGAAAATAAAACCAAACCCGTTGCTGTCAAGTCGATTCTGACTCATAGCGACCTTATAGGACAGAGTAGAAACGCCCCATGGAGTTTCCAAGGAGCAGCTAGTGGATTTGAATTGCCGACCTTTTGGTTAGCAGCTGAGCTCTTAACCATTGCACCACGATGAGATCAGTTTTATCCCAGTAATATTAAATCTGTTGGACAGAAAGAAATTGAAGTCAGCAACATGTTTTAAGAAATACTGGTATAGCACGCTTATGAAAATAACACGGGTGGTTTGCACAGTTGGCAAAAAATATATAATGCACACGTTATTTCATAAAAATATGGTAATATAGTTAAGATGTCAGTACCACCCAAAGTAATCTATAAATTCAATGCAATATCCATCAAAACTCCCACAACCTTTGCTTAAATGGAAATGCCAGCCTTCAAATTTATATGGAAGGGCAAGGGACCCAAACAGCTGAAGCAATCTTGAAGAAGAATAAAGCATGAGGACTCACATGTCCCAATTTCAAAACAAACTATAAAGCTATAGAAATTAAAACAGCCTGGTACTATAATAGACATATAGACCAATGGAATAGAATTTAGAACCCAGAAATCCATACATCTGTGGTCAACTGATTTTCAACAAGGGTGCTGAGCCCATCCAATTAGGGAGGAAGAGTCTTTTCAATAAATAGTGCTGGGAAATTTGGATTTCCACATGCAAAAGAGTGAATCAGGATTCATGTCTCATACCATACACAAAACCTAGTTCACATTGGATCAGGAACCTAAATGTGAAAACAAAACCCATAAAATTTTTAGAAGAAAATATTAGGGGCATGGCTAGGACACCCTGCTTCATTTTTTCTATATAGCACTTGCTCCATTTTTTTGCATGTATTTTTTTGATGTGTGCTTTTGTCTGTCTCCCCTCCAGACTGTGAGCACCTAGGTAGGGAGCACATGTATTATTTTCATCACCCACCCAAGCCCTGACAAAGCACCTGTCACAGGTAAAGTTGCTGAGTGGATAAATGAGAGGATCTCAGATCCCTTTTCTCACCCTTGCCCAGCTCAGATTGTGAACATGGATGCTAATATTTGGAGATAAAAGTTCAAAAGCAGGGGGATGGCCAAAATGACCTATAGGTGATAGTCCCCTGACCCCAGTTGCTCCGGAAATGCCCAGTGGACACCACTGGCAGAAGAGGCTATTGCCCTCTAGTGGCTATCACCAGCACTGGCAGGAAAACTGCACAACAAAACACACAACTTTGTTCAAGTGGCTTCAAGGCAGTAGCTGTCCCGGATCCCAGGGGACAAAGAAGAAGGAACTGCAACTCAGCAGGTGATACGGTGGACCTCAGCAGCTTCAACCTCTGCACCTTCCCTTTGCCCTCTCTTTGCTTCCACTGGACCTGATGTGTCCAGTTCACTCATAAGACATTCTCACCACAGCCAGGCAAAGATTCCAGCACCGCTTCTGCAGGAGGACCTGAGACTCCAACAAGGACTTTTCTTGACCCAGCTCTGCCCCACCCCAAGTACCCAGTTTCACAGACCCTCAGTCTTCTCAAGAGTATGAAGTTCCTCCAGAGAACAGAAAGCATTTTCCAAGATGTCAGAGTGTAGTGGGTCATCAGTGGAGAACCAAGGACAGCTGACACTTCTCTGTGTCTGTGGAACCCTTGAGGTCACTGACTCCAAGTACCCCAATTTATAGAGGAGGAAACTGAGGTTTTGTCTCCTGTAGGCTCCCTCCATTCTGGGTGGGGCTTAGTCTACTTCCAGGGACCTAGAGTGATGGCCTGTAGGTCCTAGGCCCCGTATGCTCCAGGTTGCTCTGGGGATGACTGCGACCAGGCAGAACCCTTGGATCCTTGGACATCTCCCTGCTTATCAGCCTGGCATCTCTCCCCGTACCTATTCTATGGACTGGACCTGTAGATATGTTGGTGGAAGACTGGATGCTACTGCCCCATTGTAGAGCATCCTCCAACCTTTCTTTCCCTTGTCACCTCCCCAGTGTTCTCTGACCCCACCACCATGGTTCCCACCTGTGAAGTCACAGATGGAAATGGCCCCACATGGGGATGGCGTGAACAAGGATCTCCCACATTTTAGGGGCTCGTTTCCAAAAGAAACTCCATGGGAGGGGAATTAGCCCAGACCTAGGAGGCCAAAACCTTTATCCTCTGGATTCTGCCCACTCTGTATCCAAGAACAGTTCTGCCTCTCTCCTGGCCTCAGTTCCCCATTTGTACAATGAGGGATTGCATGCAGAATGGCATAGGCTTGCATTCATTAAGGATGCAGAGCCAGACCCCTCACACTGGCAGGGGTGGGCATGGGCATGACTTGGGTATGTGCACAAATGCATAGCCTCCCTAACAGAGGTAGAGGCAAGTGGACATCTGGAGGGACAGCTAGGCCTCGTACCCACAGCTGGGTGTGCACTTTGGGTCTGTTTGGGCCTCAGTTCAGCAAGTGAATGTGAGAGCACCCCCCTCTGCATGTATACTCATCATGCACCAACCGCTCTGTTCATGGAGCAGATCCCATGAGATCCCCGCCGCCACTACTATGAGCCCTGTGATGCCCACAGCTCTTTGAGCCTTGGGCCACCAACACCACCTCCAGGAGGAGACTTGGGGTGCTTGCTAGATGGCCATGGAGAGCCTGGAGGATAGGGAGCCACTGAATATTCACCTCTGCCCAGGTGGGCAATTTGGAGCGGCCAACAAGGAGAGCCTGCCCCTGCTGTCCTCCACTTCCTGCCCTGGCCTTACCTCTCAGTCTCAGTGTACAACTCAATGGCCCAGAACTAGGCCCCAGAGTGCTCCCGGAGTGTCATGCTGTAATTGTAGCAGACCAGCACGAGCAACTAGATCTTATTGAACACCTCCTATTCCTAGGGCCAAAGGGAATGGCAAGATTCAGGAGAAGCCTGGTTGGGGATGCTGGACAGGGCAGGGGGCCAATTCTGGGACTTTGCTCATATGAGACCGCTTTTCCCATCCAGTCCCTACCTGTTCTCAATGCTGGGAGCAAACAGCCTCTCCTCCAGGAAGTTGTCTTTGATTACAACCCCTATCCCTTCTTCCCTTGGGGCAGGTCTTCCCTTTCCTCTGTCCATCAAGCTCTCCCCATAAATCTAAGAGGAAGGGAGTAGAGTCTGAGAGTCCTATTCAAGAGGGGAACTGAACAAGGGGGCAATTCGAATGGCAGTTGCTGATCACAAAATAGGCTCCCTTGGAAACAGAGGTGTTCATAGACTCTGAGTCTGTGACTGTACGTATCTAGCAGACAATTATGCATTGGATTATATAAGCAGCACCCTCACATGTTTGGCATGGCTACTGAGGCCTTCTTGATACATGACATGGAGCCAAACCTAGGTTCTCTGGCATATACCGCCTGCAGGACTGAGTGGCCACACCTGTTCCCAGTTCCTTGTAGATACCATGGTGCTAGAGGTCACTCTTCCCCAGATTGCTTGGGTACTTGGGGGGCACCTTGAGATAAACTGAGTGACTAGCAATGAGGGTTTCTAGACTAGATGATGCTGCCACCATAATAAGCAAAGGAGCTCAGTGGAATGTTGCTGCCTTCTGTTCTTTTACCGGAGTATTCCTGATAAAGAATGGGACCTAAGGGTCAGCACAGTTGGCCAGACTTCAAAGAGTCATCTTAACACTGGATATCTTGGCCAACATGGTTGTATATACACATTTTTACAAACTCTTAGGACAGGCCCAAGAGTTACTCCCTTCAGGTTAAAGAACTCTGGAAATATCTCATACACGAAATATAAATCAAAGTCACACATGTATCTACATATACCTAAGCCACAATACAAGGCACCCCAGGACACTCTCCCATTTAGAATTCCATACATACTCATAGTGACCAAGGTATACATTTCACTTCTCAGAACAGACAATGCTGTTCTGAGAATCTTGGAAAAGGCATTCAGTGGAACTTTCATCTCTAAATAGATCCCAAGCAGTCAGTTAAATTAAGAGACATAATGGTCTCCTCAAACAACTCCTATTTAAGTTACAAAACAACAAATGGAACTGTAAATGCAGTCCCTCATGTCCTAGACCTGAATTCTTTTAATTCAAGGAGCCTGGGCTTACTCATATCTCATACCCCATAAAAACAAAACTTCTCATCACCCTTTCCTAATCTAAAAATGGGTATGTCTCCCTTCTATGTGGCCCATGTGATGCTCATTATATGTGAGGCCCTTCAGTTATATCTCCCCTGACCTTTATGGATTATCAATCCTTCCTCTTCCTCTAAGGCCTGAAGTTCAGGTTAAGGCACATAGACTCCTGGGACCCCTTAACCATGGGTTGCCATACAGGGATCTATTTGGGCTTGAACTTCCACCACACAAAAACCTCCAATATTTGGATTAAGAGAAGCGGGTAATTAATCTGGGCTGTCCCACTAATATCCTCTAAGAAATTAAAATTACTACTCTAGGGCCATTCCCATAGTGTGGGCTATAACAAGGAAGATAAAAACTCCACTCAGTAAAAGTCACACTTGGAGATACTAATGTAATAATACCATATCCCATCGTCTTAGAATGCTATAACAGAAATAACACAAGTGGATGGCTTTAACAAAGAGAAGTTTATTTTCTCACAGTAAAGTAGGTTAAAAGTCCAAATTCAGCTCCAGGGGAAGGCTTTCTCTGTCAGCCTTCTCATCAATGTTCCCCCAGACTAAAAGCTTCTTCATGCAGGGACCCCGGGTCCAAAGGACACACCCTGCTGCCAGCACTGCTTTCTTGGTGGTGTGAGGTCCCCCGTCTCTCTGCCCGCTTCTTTCTTTTATATCTGAAGAGATTGCCTCAAGATACAATCCAGTCTTGTAGATTGAGTGCTGCCTCACTAACACAACTACAGCCCATCCTCCCTCATTAACATCATAGAGGCAGAATTTACAACATGTAGGAAAGTCACACAATACCAGAAATCATGGCCCAGCCAAATTGATACACATATTTTTGGGGGGACATAAGTCAATTCATGACACCCATAATGATTAAACTAGAATACCCCTTGCTGTTGTACTTGAATGCCATCTAGTCATCCCCAAAGTACAGTGACCTTATATATAACAAAACAGAACATTGCTTGGACCCTCTATTTTACCAGGTATGATGTCCTCCTCCAGTTATTGATCCCTCTTGATGATGTGTGTAAAGTAAGCGAAATGAAGTCTCACCATCCTCACTTTTATGGAGCATTCTGGCTGTACTTCCTCCAAGACTTTATTTGTTCATTCTTCTGGAAGTCCATAGTTTATTCAATATTCTTCACCAACACTACATTTTAAATGTGTCAATTCTTTGGTCTTCCTTTTTCATTGTCCAGCTTTCACATGCGTATGAGGTGATTGAAAATACCATGGCTTATGTCAAGCACACCTTAGTAATCAAAGTAACATCTTTGCTTTTTAAGATTTTAGAGAGGTCTTTTGCAACAGGTTTGCCTGATTCAGTATATCCTTGGATTTCTTGATTGCTGCTTCCACGGTGTTGATTGTTGGTCTAAGAAGAATGAAATCCTTGACAACTTCAATTTCTTCACCATTTATCATGATGTGTTTATGGACCTAGTTGTGAGAATTTCCATTTTCTTCAAGCTCTTAATTGTGCTCATGTATAACCTATATACAGATCAAGATCAAACAAAAGGATACGGCATGGATTAAAATCAGAAAAGATGTGCAGCAGGGTTGTATTCTTTCACCGTACTCAATCTATGCTATGTAAACCATACTGAAGGCAGTAGTCTTTCACATTTGTCAGTGTTTCAAGTTATCTTCATTATCAGCAAGCAAGGTTTTGTCATATGCATGGAATGAATTTTCCTCCAGTCCTGAAGCCACATTCTTCTTCACGTAGTCCAGCTTCCTGGATTATTTGCTCAGCATAGATTAAGTAAAGTGAAAGAATACAACCCTGCTGCACACCTTTTCTAATTTTAATCCACACAGTATCCCTTTTTTCTGTTTGATCTTGATCTATATATATAGGTTCCACATGAGCACAATCAAGTGCACTGGAATTCCCATTCTATGTAATGTTCTCCATAATTTCTTATGGTCCACACAGTTCAATGCCTTTATACGGTCAATAAAACACAGGTAAACATCTTTCTGGTATTCTCTGCTTTTGGCCAAGATTCATCTGATAACAGCAGTTATATCCCACGTTCCATGTCCTGTTCTGAATCTGTATTGAGCTTCTGGTGGTAGCTGTTTTTGAACTATCTTCCGCAAAATTTTGCTAGCATGTGATATTAATGATATTGTTCAATAATTTTCACGTTCCGTTTGATTGACCTTCTTTGGGATGTGCACAAATATGGATCTCTTCCAGCTCATTGGCTAAGTCGCTTTCTTCCAGATTTCTCAAGTAAGCACTTTCAGTGTAGCATCCGTTTTTGAAGAATTTCAATTGATATTCTATCAATTACTGGAGCCTAGCTTTTTCCCAATGCCTTCAGTGCAGCTTGAACTTCTTCCTTCAGGAACAGTGGTTCCTGACCTGTACATCAGTTTGTTACACTGTGGTAGCTTGCGTGTTGCCATGATGCTGGTAGCTATGCCACTGATACTTCAAATACCAGTAGGGCCACCCATGGTGGACAGGTTTAAGAACAGCTTTCAGACTAAGACAGACTAGGAACAAAGACTTGGCAATCTGACATGGGTAGGTGAGGACCCTGTTTCATAAGCAAGTAGTGTCAAACATCAAAAACCCACCTTTCCACTACACAGCTGGAACAGTTGAAGTCAGATCTCAAGCACATACACAGTCTGCCAACAAGTGCCTAATCTCCTGAAATGGGCCCACACAGGTATTCAAAGTCCACAGACATTTTGTGCCTGGATAGGAGCCACTTCTGTCCTGAGCTCCCCAGCTTAGTGGACCTGGCAGATTATCTTTTCTCCGATTATTAATTTATTCCTTATCCAAGGCCAGGAGAATGGCTTAGGTTGCACAGCAGGACCTACCTCAGGCCCAGGGAAATCGACAGCCCCTGAAGTCGGCTTTGGGGCTGGGGGTGTGGTAAAATAAACACAAGTACTTAGCTTTTGCCAAGAGCACTGTTCTTCTCTCGTTCCGGAGGTGTGAGTAGACTGTGCGGGTCGCTGTTTGTCTCTGAGGAAACTGCAGCCTGAACGCTACCACCAGCCTCGCTAGGTTTGCTCCAGGGGATCCTTCCTGAGGGGTGCTGGTTCCCACTGAGTTAGGTCTGGCAACTCCTTGCAGCTTCTGAGCTTTCTCTCCCTCCCCCTGCTTCTCAGTCTGATTTCCTAATTTTGCCTTTGATGTTCAGGGCTCTTAGCTTATCAGATATATAATCATTTCACTTGTTTTTCTGGCTGCCGTTTTGGGACGGGGACAGGCAATACCCAGAACAAACACAGGGTGGGAGCTAAACCCAGGAAAGTGTAGTCTGATTAAGGTAGCACAGATTGGCTATGAGAATTCACAAGCCACACAATGGGAAGGGGCACAGAGATGCCCACACGCTCCAAGTGAGTGCTACTGAATCTTCCTGAGACCAAAGGCAGAAAGGCCCTAGGACCTGGGGCCACAGAAGAGCTGTGGGACCCATCCATCCACCGGGGTGAGAACAATACATCACACAGGCAACACAGCAGGAAGTAACTGACTCCCTACCCACAACTAGGCACCATGGGAGAGCCTGCTGTGGGTAGCCTGTGAGGAAAGGACATAGAGCTCCCCACCTTTGCCACAGGAAAACCGAATCCCAGCACTTCACCCACATCCAATGGAAAAGTCCTGTGCATACACAAATAGTCAGAGAGGGGAAAACAAGCCCCTACAAAGGGAAATGAAGGAACGCAGCCCCAGAGGTGCAGTCATCTGGGGAAGAGTACAGCCAAATCCACAGAAAACAGAGGGACCCTCACAAACCAATCAACTCATAGCCAGCTTAGGGAAGATCAGCCAGAGTAAGCACCCAGAGACTTAAAACTTTCCAAAACACCTAATAGCTGTGGAGATAGACTTTTGGTTAGCAGCCATACCTCTTAACCACTATGCCATCAGGGTTTCCAGAATCCAGTAGTAACAGAGATACACTTTCAGACAGAACTGCTTACTCAGCACTGAAAGAACCAATGGACCAGAGTGCCCTCTACTGGAACTTAGGAGAAGATAGTGTAAGTAAACCTAAGAAAAGTAATTCCTTGCAACACAGAAAACTCCAAATTTCAGAATATCACAATAAGATATTAAAATGTCCCATGTTCAACAAAAAATAACAAAATGTACAAGATCATAAGAGAAAATGGCCCAACCAAAAGAAAAACATGAAGAAGCAGAAATTTCTCCTGTGGAGACCAGGATAATGGAAAAAATAGAAAACTTCCAGACAACAGTGTTAAGTTTAAAGA
Organism: Loxodonta africana; assembly: GCF_030014295.1. Classification (NCBI taxonomy): domain Eukaryota; kingdom Metazoa; phylum Chordata; class Mammalia; order Proboscidea; family Elephantidae; genus Loxodonta; species Loxodonta africana. The sequence goes on along the minus strand of NC_087353.1, from coordinate 87,079,156 downwards.
AAACATAGAAAACAAACTAATAGAGATCAGGAAACCAAATGAGATACAAAATGAGAAACTCAATAAGGAGATTGAATATAGTTTAAAAAAATACTGGAATTGAAGAATAAAATAATTGAATTGAAAAATGCAAGAGACCTGGATCAAAGGAGAATGAAGAACACCAAGATCACAAGGTAATTATGAGCCCAAGAGACAGAAAGGGCCACATGAACTAGAGACTACATCATCCTGAGACCAGAAGAACTGCATGGTGCCCGGCCACAACAGATGACTGCCCAGACAGGGAGCAAAACAGAGAACCCCTGAGGGAGCAGGAGAACAGTGGGATGCAGACCCCAAATTCTCATAAAAAGACCAGACTTAATGGTCTGACTAAGACTAGAAGAATCCTGGCGGTCATGGTCCCCAAACCTTCTGTTGGCCCAGGACAGGATCCATTCCCGAAGCCAACTCATCAGACATGGATTGGACTGGACAATGGGTTGGAGAGAGATGCTGATGAGGAGTGAGCTACTTGCATCAGGTGGACACTTGAGACTATGTTGGCATCTCCTGTCTGGAGGGGAGATGGGAGGGTAGAGGGGGTTAGAAACTGGCAAAACGGTCATGAAAGGAGAGACTGGAAGGAGGGAGCGGGCTGACTCATTAGGAGGAGAGTAAGTGGGAGTATGTAGTAAGGTATATATAAGTTTATATGTGAGAGACTGACTTGATTTGTAAACTTTCACTTAAAGCACAATAAAAATTATTTTTTTAAAAAAATGATCATTTAAATGTTGAGCATCTGAAAATGGTCAAGACAAGCTAATTTTTAAAAAGCTTTTCAATTTCTCTTAAACAATAACTGTGACATTTGAAGTGTAATTATTACAGTGGGAACATTTTACAACATTTTAATATTTTATCACATATGATAATTTGTACAAACAAAAAGTAAAAGAATAAGACTCCAAAAAAAAAAAATGCAAGAGAAACTTTTAGTAATACATTCGAGCAGACAGAAGATACAATAAGTAAGCTAAAATACAGAATACCTGAACTTATTAAGTGTCAGGAGAAACACGAGAAAAGAACAAAGCCAAATGGAAATGTAGGATTCAATTAAGAAATCTAACATTAGAAGTTTTTGGAATTCCAGAGCATCATGATAATAATAAAGGCATAGAAGGAATTTTCTAAGAGAATCATAGAGTATGTCCCAGACCTGAATAAGGAACCAAGCCTGCAATTACAGAAAGCTACACGAACTCCCAACAGAGAAAATACCAAAAGGCCCACTCTACAACACATAGTAATAAAATTCTTGAAGACCAAAGACAAGGAGAGAATTCTGAAAGGAGCAAGAGAAAAGCACAGTGAGTGGCCATCTAAGATACAACTATTGGTCTCTACTCATATGGAGCAAAAGAAAATGAAGGAAACCAAACACTCAAAGAAGAAACTAATCCACTGATAGCCTGCACGAACCATGGGCTCTTCTAACCTGAGACCAGAAGAACTAGATGGTGCCCATCTACCACTACCGACCATTCCGACCAGGGACACAATAGAAGGTCCCAGGTAGAATGGGATAAAATATAAAACAAATTCAAATTCCTAAAAAAGGCCAGACCGACTGAGCCGATAGAGACTAAAGGAACTGTCAAGACTATCACCCTAAGATAACCTTTGAACTTGGAACTGAAGCTATTTCTGGAGGTCACCTTTTAGCCAAATAATAGATTGGCTTATAACACCCGTAAGCAATGTACTTCCTTAAACAATCAACTATATGAAACCAAACAGTCAACATTTACCCCAAAGCAAAGATGAGAAGGGTAGATCAATGAAAACAGAAAGGAAATGATGAGAATGCTGACTCATGGTGAAAATTGTCATTGAAAACTTAGGATAAAAATTGTTTATGGGAACCTAATATGCTGTGTAAACTTTCACCTAAAACACAATAAGAGAGAGAGAGGAAACACAATATGTCAAACATCCACCATAAGAATTAGTGCAGGTTTCTCCCCAGAAACCCCAGAGGCTAGGAGACAGTGGAGTGACATATATAAGATATTGAAGAAAAACAATTGCCAACCAAGAATTCTTTACCCAGCAAAGCTGTCATTCAACAATGAGGGGGAAATAAAATATTTCCAAATAAACAGAATCTCTGGGAATTTGCCACTACCAGATCAGCTCTGCAAGTATTACTTAAGGTAGTTCTCCAAATGGAAAGGAAAAAACATTAAACAAATACTCGAATCTACACATAGGAAATAAAAAATAAAACAGAGAGATCTCAAAAAAAAAAAAAAAAAACCCATAACAATGTGGGCAAATATAAAGACCAAGATTACAATATTTTCAGGGAATAAACTCAGTAGCTAAGTTCCACAAGCAATACAACATCAAGGGCATAAGAAACAAGTACAAATTAAACCTATTGGATGTGGAATGTACAATGATGTCGATGGAGATTCACCAACAGAAAATGGGGAGGGAGGAGCAAGACAGGAAGAGTTTTAGTATGTTAATGTTTTATGTTACTTGTTTATATGGTAAATGTTCGCGGTTACAAGTTGTGTAATGTAATATTTGTGGTAACCACCTCAAAAAAATACACAGAAGAAAAGAAGAAATCAAAAAGTCTCATCACAAAAAAAAAAAAAAGCAGCTAAACAGAAAAGTAACCTAAAATGTGAACAAAAAGATACGGAAGATATAAAACATGCAAAAAACAATTAGCAAAATAAAGTAGATACTTCATTTTCAGTGATAACCTTAAATGTAAATGGTCCAAACTCCCTGTGCAAAAGGCAGAGAGTGACTGAATGAATGAGAAAACATGATCCATCCTTTTGCTGCCTTCAAGAAACACACCTTAGACATAAAGACACAAGCAGACTGAAAATAAAAGTATGGAAAAAAATATTCCATGCAATCAGTAACCAAAAAAGAGCAGGGGCAGCCATCCTTATATCAGATAAAATAGACTTTGGATCAAAATCTATTACAAGAGTTAAAGAAGGACATTACATAATAAAATGGTCAATCCATCAAGAAAACATGACAATTATATATGCACTTAACAACCATGCTCCAAAATACGTGAAACAAATATGAAAGACTAGATTACTACACAATAATAATTGGGGATTTCAACACAATTCTAGACAAAACTCTAAAAAGATCAGTAAGGACATTGAACACTTAATAAAACCACAAGGCAATTTGACTTTGTTGTTGTTACTGTTAGGTGCCTTCGAGTCAGTTCTGATTCATAGCAACCCCGTGTACATCAGAGCGAAACACCGCTGGGTCCTGAGCCATCCTCACAATCGTTATGCTTGAGCCCATTTTTGCAGCCACTGTGTCAATCCATCTTGTTGAGGGTTTTTCTCTTTTTCACTGGCCCTCTACTTTACCAAGCATAATGTCTTTCTGCAGGGACTGATTCCTCCTGAAAACACGTCCAAAGTGTGTGAGATGTAGCCTCACCATCATTGTTTCTAAGGAGCATTCTGGTTGTATTTCCAAGACAGAATTGTTCATTCTTCTGGCAGTTCATGGTATATTCAATATTCTTCACCAACACCACAATTCAAAAGCATCAATTCTTTGGTCTTCCTTATTCATCATCTAGCTTTCCCATGCATATGAGGTGACTGAAAACACCATGGCATGGGTCAGGTGCACCTTACTCCTCAAGGTGACATCTTTGCTTTTCAACACTTTAAAGAGGTCTTTGCAGCAGATTTGCCCAATGCAACATGGCATTTGATTTCTTGACTGTTGCTTCCATGAGTGTTGATTGTGGATCCAAGCAAAATGAAATCCTTGACAGCTTCAATCTTTTCTGCATGATGTTGCTTATTGGTCCAGTTGTGACGATTTTTGTTTTCTTTATGTTGAGATGTAATCCATACTGAAGGCTGTGGTCTTTGATCTTCATCAGTAAGTGCTTCAGGTCCTCTTCACTTTCAGCAAGCAAGATTGTGTCATCTGCATGACACAAGTTGTTAATGAGCCTTCCTCCAATCCTGATGCCCCGTTCTTCTTCATATAGTCCAGCTTCTTGGATTATTTGTTCAACATACAGATTAAATAGGTATGGTGAAAGAATACAACTCTGACACACACCTTTCTTGACTTTAAACCAATCGCTATCCCCTTGTTCTGTCCGAACAACTGCCTCTTGATCTATGTAAAGGTTCCTCATGAGCACAATTAAGTGTTCTGGAATTCCCATTCTTCGCACTGTTATCCGTAGTTTGTTACGATCCACACAGTCGAATGCCTTTGCATAGTCAATAAAACACAGGTAAACATCCTTCTGGTATTCTCTGCTTTCAGCCAGGATCCATCTGACATCAGCAATGATATCCCTGCTTCCGTGTCCTCTTCTGAAACCGGCCTAAATTTCTGGCCGTTCCCTGTCAATATACTGCTGCAGCCACTTTTGAATGATCTTCAGCAAAATTTTGCTTGCGTGTGATATTAATGATATTGTTCTGTAATTTCCATATTCGGTTGGATCACCTTTCTTGGGAATAGGCATAAATATGGATCTCTTCCAGTCAGTTGGCCAGGAAGCTGTCTTCCCTATTTCTTGGCATAGACGAGTGAGCACCTCCAGCGCTGCATCTGTTTGTTGAAACATCTCAATTGATATTCCGTCAATTCCTGGAGCCTTGTTTTTCACCAATGCCTTCAGAGCCGCTTGGACTTCTTCCTTCAGTACCATCAGTTCCTGATCATATGCCACCTCCTGAAATGGTCTGTCAGTTTGTCATACTGTGGGGGCTTGTGTGTTGCTGTGATGCTGGAAGGTATGCCACCGGTATTCAGACACCAGCAGGGTCACCCATGGAGGACAGGTTTCAACTGAGCTTCCAGACTAAGACAGACTAGGAAGAAGGACCTGGCAGTCTACTTCTGAAAAGCATTAGCCAGAGAAAACCTTATGAATAGCAGCGGAACCTTTTGAGTACAAGTAGTTTCTTTGGGGGTGGGGGGGTTGAGGTTAGTGGAGAAGAGACAGAGAGAAGGGAAGATGGCAGCTAATAAAGCAGCTTCCACCATGGGTGAATGTGTGTAAACCCATAGTGGAACCTGGAAAGCTGTAAAACACAGGCTTCAGAGACCTTCAACCCAAGGTGAAAGGGAGATCCAGTATATAAACTCAAATTCCCTCTCATTATTGTGTTGAGGGCTGCTCCCAGGGTGTGTTATTACCCATTAGGAGTAGTGGCCTTTCTTGGTCTTAGAAAAAGCCTGCAGGTAAAGATACAGACACTGCAAGTCAGATGAAACACACAGAAGGGGTAAGGCGGGGCACCGACAGCATCTACTACAAATATTGACTTGGAACTCTCAGTAGGAGCTAGTAGCATACTAATTTTATTTTATGAATAAATCTTAGTAATAGTTAATATCTCACTAATTAGTAATGAGTAGCCCTTAGTTTATTTGAAAAGTCTATGCAATATTTTTCTATATGAACCACAGAAAGACACTCTTAAATTGTCATACTCCATCAAATAGTCTCTAACTTGGGGAACCACAGAACAAAGCTTCTATGCCTCCCTTCTGCCTTAACTAGACTGAAGGGAATGAAGGTATAGGGAGTTCAAGAGAGACTAGACACAACAGCTTATTACATTTTCTATAACGTAATTCTTGACTACGGCAGGAGGTAAGTCACAAGAGAGTCCCCCACAGAAACGCCATTTCAGTTCCTTTTTATTACGTTTCAGGAAACAATCAAATTATAAATCCTTGCAGTAATCATTAAGTTCCATTCTCTACACAGTAGCTTTTCCTGTTAACATCATGTAGATACCTGTCCTCTGTGAGTACCCTGATTCTTAATAAGGCTTGTGTGCCAGCTGAAAGATTTTCCACATTTGTCACACCTATACGGTCTCTGTCCAGTATGAATGACCTCATGTCAATAAAGATTTCTCTTAAAACTAAACATTTTCCCACATTCTCTACATTGAAAAAATTCCTTCTTGGTATGGCTTCTCTGATGCTGAATGAGATCTACATTCCGATCAGAGGACTGCCCGCATTCACTACATCTATGCATGTTCTCTCTAGTATGAATTTGTTGATGGCTGACTAGGGTTGAGCGCCTACTGAAGGCTTTTCCACATTCAAGGCATTTATGGGGTTTTTCTCCACTATGGGTTAACTGATGTCGAATAAGGGTTGAATTCCGACTAAATGTTCTCTCACATTCACTACATTTATAGGGTTTTTCTTTGGTATGGATCCTCTTATGCTCAACAAGATATGAGACCTGACGGAAAAACTTTCCACAGTCATGACATTTATGTGGTTTTTTTGGCGGGTGACATTTATGGACAATAAGAGCTGATGTTTGTTTGAAGGCTTGTCCACAAATGTTACACTCAAAAGGATTCTCTGAAGTGTGAATTCTTTGATGTCGAACAAAATCTGTCTCATGCCTGATGACCACTCCACATTCACTGCATTCGTAATGTTTTGGTCTTGTAAGAATTTGCTTATGCCTAAAAAGCAATGGCCTCTGATTGAAGCGTTTCCCATATTCATCGTATTTGTCCTGCTTCTTTATTTGAGCATTCCTATCTTCAATAAAATTAAAATTTTGAAGGAAGCCCTTCTTATATTCATCACCACTAGCACAGAGTGCAAGTCTGAAATTGTCCACAAAGTCATGACCTTTAAGTAACATTTCAGAGGTTTTCTTGGCTTTCTCTTGCTTTACTATTGATACCTTATATGATACTAATTCTTCAAAAATTGTCCGCATTGAAGTTAACTTTTTCATCTTGTATCTGGCTTCAGAACCTAGCCAAACAAAAAAGAAATATATAAATGATGTGTCCACTCCGGAAGGGGAAAAAAAAAGGAAAAGAAGCTGATGGTTTGGGATATAAGGCAATTGAATGAAAGTATCAAGTGCTTACTTGGTTACATCATTATACTCAAGAAGCCAAAATTACAAGTTTAACAGTACTGTTAGCCTTCATAACAGAAAGAGCTCTTTACATCAACTGACTAAAAACACACAAAAGTGTGTGCTGGAGACTGTGACAACAGAACAAGTCTATTACCATTATCGGAAAAACAGCTTTCTCTGGTCATGCATTACTGATAAGAATCAGTAGTGTCACATAAAGATAGGAGAGCTAGTATCTTATATTTTCTATATATGAATGTTTATAATAATTCTGGTAGAAAAAAAAAAAAACTCCTTAAAAATAGAGAAAATACAGGATAGAACAAAAAAGCAACCAGAGGGGGAACAGGTACAAAATCCAACTGAATAGAGCAGCAGATTTCAACCATGGTTGATTTTACTCCCCAGGGGGTATTTAGCAATCTCCAGAGGCATTTTTGTCACAAATAGGGTAGTGCTACTGGCACCTAGTGGGTAAAGGCCAAAAACCAAAAACCCATTGCCATCGAGTCAATTCTGACTCATAGCGACCATATAGGACAGAGTAGAACTGCCCCATAGAGTTTCCAAGGAGCGCCGGTAAAGGCCAAAGATACTGTTAAACATCTATAATGCATAGGGCATCCCTCCACTCCCAAAGAATCATCCAGCCCAAAATGTGAGTAATGCTGAGGTTGAAAAGCCTTCAAGTAGAGGGACATGAAAAAGGGCAGAAGGGTAATCAGGAAAAAGTAAGTATACCAAGGAATATTGAGAGAATATGAAAAAAATGAAAGTAAGAGAACAAGAAACAGTATGGCAAAAGTATAAGTAATGAGAGTAGAATAAAGAGTATCAAAAAAAATTTTTTTTTTTTTTTTAGGGTCTAGGGGAAACCCTGGTGCCACAGTGGTTCAGAGCTATGGCTGCTAACCCAAAAGTTGGCATTTTGAATCCACCAGGTGCTCCTTGGAAACTCTATGGGGCACTTCTACTCTGTCCTATACAGTTGCTATGAGTCGGAATCAACTCGACGGCAACAGGTTTTTGTTTTTGTTTTTTTAGGGTCTATGGTAGTTATCATTTAGAAAACACTAGACCAGTTACTTCAGAGAAACAGTACACTGCAGTGGAAAGAGGATAAGCTTCATAGAGACTTGAAATCTAGCTCAATTCTGTCAACCTATCACAGATATCTTAATTTTCAGTTTCTTCATCCAGAAAATGGAATGATAATCATATCTACTACCTTCACAGGGCAGTAAAAAAGTAAAAAAAAAAAAACAACACACAGGGCAGTAGGGATCAATAAATGGGATACATGCCAGTCACCTGGTTCAGGGTCTGGTTCACAGAAGGGGCATCATTAAAGTGACTTCCCTTCCTCTTCACCATTTCCACTTGACTGGGTCTCTTCCTCACCCACCTGGGCAAGCACTACTGGAAACCTTCCTGTTCCCAGCTCTCAGTAGATCCAGGGTCCATGGCTCTTCCCAGTCCTGCAGCTGAGAGATCACCTCAGGTTTGGGGAGCTGAAATCCTACTCATGGGGAAGTAAATGGGATGTGGCAGTTAGTGAGTTACAGAGACAGGTCCTGGAGCACAGTCTCAATTCCTTTGGTCTACAGTGGTAAGTGGAGCAATAAGGATGGTATTTAGAAGGGCTGGTAAGAATAGAAATTGGCACAATCTTTGTGAAAACTGACAATCTTCTTTGAAAGTCTGAACAATATTCACACCCTCAGACCCGGTAATCCCACTCTTAGAAATACAGGCTAAGGAAAAACTAGGAAAAGATTAATGTACCAGAGATGTTCAACACAGTTATAACAGTGCAAGGCCGGAAATAGGCTGTCAACTGTGGAGTGATAACACAAAGCCTATGAAGGCAGAGTTATTAGGCAGATATTAAAAATCCATGTGTTCCTGCATCCCACTTTGAAATGTGGCGTCTGGGGTCTTAAATGCTAACAAGCAGCCATCTAAGATGCATCAATTGGTCTCAACCCACCTGGAGCAAAGGAAAATGAAGAACACCAAGGTCACACGACAACTAAGAGCCCAAGAGACAGAAAGGGCCACATGAACCAGAGACCTACATCATCCTGAGACCAGAAGAACTAGTTGGTGCCCGGCCACAATCGATGACTGCCCTGACAGGGAGCACAACAGAGAACTCCTGAGGGAGCAGGAGATCAGTGGGATGCAGACCCCAAATTCTCATAAAAAGACCATACTTAATGGTCTGACTGAGACTAGAGGAATCCCGACGGCAATGCTCCCCAGACCTTCTGTTGGCACAGAATGGGAACCATCCCCGAAGACAACTCATCAGACATGAAAGGGACTGGTCAGCGGAGGGGAGAGAGATGCTGATGAAGAGTGAGCTAATTAAATCAGGTGGACACTTGAGAGTGTGTTGGCAACTCTTGTCTGGAGGGGGGATGGGAGGATAGAGAGAGAGGGAAGCTGGCAAAATTGTCACGAAAGGAGAGACTGAAAGGGCTGACTCAACAGGGGGAGAGCAAGTGGGAGTAGGGAGTAAGATGTATGTAAACTTATATGTGACAGACTGATTGGATTTGTAAACGTTCACTTGAAGCTCAATAAAAGTTAATTAAAAAAAAAATCCATGTGTTCAAAGGATATTTATCAAAATAGGAAAAAGTCACTTCTGCTAACCAAAAAGGTCGGCAGTTGGAATCCACCAGTCGCTCCTTGAAAACCCTACAGGACAGTTCTACTCTGTCCTATTAGGCCGCTATGAATTGGAACCAACTCAATTGCACCTAACAACAACAATAACACATATTTTAAACCAGAATAGAAAACTCATATATAGCACTTTGTAGTTGTTTTTTTTTAAAAAAAAAAAAAAAATCATGTAGGAAAAAGTAAAACAAAATGTTAACAGTGGTTATTTCTGGGTAATGGGCCTGCAGATGCTTTTTATTTTCCACTTTACTCACTGATGTAGTTTCCAAAATGTCTATTATGAACACATATTATTTTTATACTTAGTAAACTCTCTAAAGGAGTGCAGTGATATGGTAAAGAAGCACTCCCAAACACTGCTGTTCAATAAGCAGAAGAGCAGAAATTTTCTTGGAAACTCGTTCATCAATATATATTAAGAAACTTAAAGTGCCCATAACATTTAACTCCAAATTCTAATCCTTGGGGAATCATCAGAAATGCATATGAAGATTTACAGTCATCCTTTGGAACACCATAACACAGAAAATGATACACACATAAGCAAACTAACAACAACAAAAAAACAGTCAAGGTGAACATCCCTAAATGGGAAAATAATTAAATATTGTAATGTATCATACAGTGGCATTATGTTATGATCATTTATTATATTTGTGTGGGATTTTAATAATAGGAAAAATGCTGATGTTACAATGTGATGTTTAAAAAGAATTATGGCATTATGTACAGAATATGCTCACATACCTTTTTTAAAGCATAGTAAAAAAGACCGAAAGGAAACATTCCAAATTGTTAACAGTGTTACCCCGTAATGTTTTTCCCTCCCCTTAATACTTTCCTATACCTTCCACATATTCGGATATGCCCTTGTAATGCTTTTAAAAAGAAAATAAACAGTACAAAAAACAGGTTGGTGGACAACCCCACAAGAGGTGGTCACAACTGTGCCAAGACTATATTAATGTAGTGGATCAATATGTGGCCCCAGAGAAAAAAAAACTATTACTGGCTTCCACACCTCAGAGAGGGCAGGGAAACTCTACAGTAGGAGACTGCATTGGAATAAGGCAAACATATGCTCTTGGGAAGATGGAAGTAGTAAGGGTTCAGAAACAAAGTTAGTTAGGAATGATTTCCAGGACACCCACTGGTGTTACAAACAAAGTTACCCATTCCAGAGAGAAGAAAGAAAAAGAGACTTCAAGAGAATAAGAAGCTGGCCTTTGGAATCCAAAAGCGCTAATCTTTCCCACTCCTGTTAGTCTAATAGAAGTGGATGTGAAAGGTAGGCATGGGGAGGGGTGGAGAATGGATTAAGTATATCTGAACTCTAAAACAAAAAGCAACTATTCATAACCCAGGTCCACAATTCCTTACCAGACACCCCTGGAGAGAAATGTATTTCAGAATTAAGAATTTTTCCAGATTTTAGAAGGGTGAGCTGGCATATATATTTATATTATGTAACGCCCCCAGTAGGCTTGGAGCTGTATCCCCAATCAAACACATTGATATTTCTTTGGCTAAATGATAGATATGCACACCAAGTGGGAAAAATAAAGACTACAAATAGCTTCATGTAGATAAAATCTGGTTTTGTCACCTGATAGTTTCAGGTCATATTTTTGTAGCCAAATAAATTGGGAAAAAACTTCCAGTTTTCAGCTTTTTCCAATTTTGAAATTGCACATAAGGGACTGAAGACTTGGGCAGACACTGAAAACACACAAACAAAGCCAAACCTTAAAGCCCAAGTCATTACCCAAGAAAATCAGGTTTCTGTAATTCTCCAGCATAACATCTCTGTAGAGGTACTTCTGGGCTGAGTCAAGGTTTTCCCACTCCTCTCTGGTGAAGGACATAGCCACATCCTCAAATGACAGCAACTCCTGAAAAAATAGCTAATAATTAAAACTTCATTCTTTCTTACAGTAACAGTGTGGGTTATTATTATTCTACAGGTGAGGAAATTGAGATTTGATGAAGTAGTGATTTGGCCAAAATCACTCAATAGATTGTGGATTTAGGCTCAGCTCAGGTCTTCTGACACTCAGGCCAGGCATGTTCTTTCTTCTATACCATGGGTCAACACACAGGCCAGATGATAAATATTTTAGGCTTTGCAGGACATTTGATCTCTACTGCAACTATTCAGCTCTGCTATTATAGCACAAAAGCAGCCACAGACAATGAGTGGGTGTGGCTGTGTTCCAATAAAACTTTACTAAGAGATCCAGGCCAGTTTGTCAACCCCTGCTTCGTACAATGCTAGTTTTTACAAATAATAAGGTGGTGCAAACAGTTTGCACTCGACTGCTAACCTAAAGGTTGGTGGTTCGAACCCACCCAATGATACTATGGAAGAAAAGTTCTGGAGATCTTCTTCTGTAAAGATTATTGCCAAGAAAATTCTATGGAGCAGTTTTACTCTGTAATACATGTGTTCTACACAAGTTGGAATCGACTCAACGGCAAATAACAAGAACATCAACGGACTTCTTCTGCACCTGGTTGATTCCTACTGGTCAATCGTGACAACTACAATAGATATATGAGGAATGGGGAAATGGATTGAGAGTGATAAAATCTGCAATTGGAGGGGCTTAGATTGCATGTATTAATCGGGTTACCCTTAAGAAAGAGACGGAGTACTCACGAGGTAACTGAGGATTGGCTAACATGCAGACTATTTACAAATGATTGGATAGGCTTAATGGTGCTCACAAGGAGGTATGGTGAAGGAAGCAAAGGCTATCAGCCTTGGGCTGCTGATCTTGATTCTCTCCTCCCCCCGGTGATGTTAAAAAATAGAGGAGGTAAAATGCCACTGCCACGCCATTTTCATAGTTGATGTCAGAAGTGGGATTTGTTGCAATGGCTCTAGACTCATGGAAGCATGGGCCTTACGAAAAGAAAGAACGAAGGGGTGTGGAAAGTGAAACTTAGGATTCTTAGATGGTTACTTTGGTTGCTGTTATCTGTAATGGCTGAAAGTAACAGATGTTATGCTGCAGCTAAGGGGAGAAAAGCTGCATCTGGAGTGGCCTGGGGCAAAAGCCAGGCCATTTAAGCAAAATGATTGCTAGGGGGCCAGGGTCTTCTGATTCCACCTAGTCAGGGGCCCAGGGCCATATACACATGAATGGGAAGACAGTCAATGTGTGAAGAAGAGAAGATGAAACTGGAATGTTGAAAAAAGGGTTGTGTTTATCTGAATGTACTATGGATATTGAATGTTTCTCCTACGTAGTGTTGTAAAACAGACCTAAATGTACAATGGAAATGAATATTAGGTATTATAGATAACAGAGCACGTTTAACTCTGCTTTCAGCCAAAGCTTGATTGGATATGCTAAAAGAAGAACTAGGGTTTGCCTGAAAGAAACACAGGCTCTTGGTTTGAATGGAGTGGCCCTGTGTATAGAGTACTGGGGGCTTAAGTAGAAAACCTGAGGCCCACCCAGGAAATCTGCATTTGAAAAGACATTCAGACCCACTCAGAGCTGCTGGGTTAGGTGTGGTCTGAAGCCCTCATCAAAGACACTTAGATTACTGGGAAAATTCCAATGTTTTTGAGGTTCTCTCTTAGGAACCAAGGACAAAAACCAAATTCTTTGGGTAATTTAATGTAAACCCCACACAAGTGCTGAGGAATAAAATAATCACCCATATAGTTATTCACTACAAATTTATAATTTTATATTTGGGCCCTTAATGCTGCTCAACAATTCTCGTTCTCACATTCCTCACAAATGGTATCCTATACCTTCATCACTCTTGTTCCTTCAATAAGCTTTTTTTTTTTTTAAGTAATTTTTATCCTTCAATAAGCATTTATTGAGCACAAATATGTGCCGTCTTTGTGTTGTATGCCAGGAATAATTAATTAATGTTACCACTCCTGCTGAGGCCACAGGATATAGCTCTTCTGGTTGTATACCCCACAACTCTAGAGGACACCATTCACATCACAGCTGTGTGAGTGGTAACCCCTGGAGTTGCTAAGCACACAACCTGTACAGCCCTAGAGCAGCCCGGTCCCTGCTTCTTGAAGTGAGCTGTCTAATGGGGAAAGATTGAGACCTAGAAATGTCAACAATCCAGTGATCAATTACACAAAGAGGTAATCAGAGGGGCCTGTAAGGACATGTATATGTATGCAAATTGCTTACCCCACCTCCTTCCTCTCAGAAGACACTGCCAACCCTCTCCCAGAAAATAGTCCATGGGGTGCCACATGCCCCATGCTCTTTAACTCCCCTCACCATGCTCCCCTAGACATCACCTACATTTTTACCCATCCGTCTCTTGTATTTCAGAGGAAGACATTGATTGCCCTTCTTCTGGTAATCCCTCCTCTTCTGACTCTGAGTCCATTCTCTCAGGTCTCCTCCAAGGTCTCAATCCAACAACGATCCTTCCTCTTCTATATTTTTATCCTCTTTCCCCCCTCCAGTGATTCTTAGCATTTGAAGAAAGGACCTGCAAAAACAAAGTGCTTATTTTGCTTTTTGAAAATTGGGCAAGTGGTTTGCCATTGGATGCACTGAGACAGGAAAAGTAAGTGCCCATCAGAAGGGACCCCCATCCAGGACTGGAAGTTAAAGGGAGCTGGCAAGCAGACAGCTTGGTATGCTCATTTGTGGTGACCACCTGGGTCCACTCATGAGTGGAAGCAGGGGAAGTGCAGAATGAAGAGACGGGCTGAATCTGGCCATGTTCCATTGGCACCCATTGACCTAGCCCATAAATGCTAAGGTTGAGAGAGTGAGAGGAAGGGCTGGCTAGTCAGAAGTAAAGGGAGTCGTGAAAACTCCTGAAGTTTACTGGTGGAACCTGCTGACCTAGCCCAAGGAGGTTAGGGATGAGAGAGTGTGAATGGGGCTGCTGTCTCAAGTGCTGGGAGGTGTGTGTGTGAACTCCAGAGCCTAAGGCTGCTACCCATCGTGACCTAGCCTGGATGGCTAGGGGTGAGCTGACCAGAACCCAACCAAATTAAGAAAAAAATGTTTGACACCATGAGCTGGTGTAGACTACAATTTGATGGCTTGGTCTGGACTGTACTTTGCTTATGAATACAGATGCTCAAAGTTCCAACCAGAAAAGAAGGGAGGTCAAGACCAAGGAGCATGCTTGTTTCCTCAGTACTGGTTTGATAGGGACAGGCAATTTAAACACTGGCTATCTAAAATGAGGGGCAGATAAAGGCGTGAAGTGGCTGGCTTACATGCTTTCGTAAGTGTACCTAGAAAACCCTACTTACATTAAATGAGGGGGACAAGGGAGGATCCCCACTGAATAGATTCCTCTTTTCCTGATGAATCTAAAGAGAGGGTAGGGGAAGATGCCGACAGGATTATATGATTCAATTGTAAGTGCTTGACTGTTAACAAGGTTAATTTTGATTGTAAAAACTGTAATTGAGACAGATAGGGTTAACTGTGCTGGTGAAACAAAAGAGCTGTTAAAAGATTACCTTCTAGAAGTTGGGTAAACAGGAACCACACCCTGTCAACATGAGATAAGGTTGAAATAACCCTTGAATTACTATCTCCTTCTTAGTGTTTTTCTAGTCCCTTCCCCCTTTATAGGCTCCATATGCACAGAAGAACAAAGTGTGACTGCTGTTTAACCTTCCTTAGCCCACTGAAGATGGCGATGTAGTACACTTGTGCTATATCCTATAATAAGTGATGCCAAGGGCTGCCAAGAGGACTCCATCTTGAATGTCAGCGAGTTCCATCTTGGATTCCAGATGCACACACAACCTAATTAGTATGCACCACCATTCTGGGAAGTACCCGTCCCTTGGAAAAAACCCACTAAATATTCACTACCGTATTGTCTCCACCGAACCATATAAACCCTAGCCTTGCTTCCCTTTTCGAGTCAGTCTCTTGGAGAGGCACGAGCCCCCATTGACTCCTTTTACTTATCACAAGTAAAATATACCTATTAGAGCTCAACCCAAAATTATCTGCTGTGTGTATTCTTACAAGAGAAAGACGAGGACCCATTGAGTCCGGAGGGCAGTAAGTGTAAAAGTGTAGACTTAACGGGGAGGCGCTGCTGGACTGGAGTACAATGGCCGAACTTAAAGTCCCTTAGAAGGTTTGCTATGCTAATACCTCCTGAGATTCAGACCAAGGGAATAATCTTCTCTCAGTTAAATTTTATCAGAGGCCAAAAAGGGTGGAGAACCTGACCAGATCAGACGGACACACTCAGCAGACCTAAATGGCTGGCACCTAAGTAGCCTCACCCTTAGGACTCTTTGCCCTACTGAAGGACTAATTGTTAATGACTGTTTTGGACTGGTAAAATGATTAGGAGGTGGAGTTAGTCTTTCTCAAGTATGAAAGAGTCAAGGCCAGAAGAGCCAGGGGGTGGCCTATAGTGTAATGAATTACTTAATGTGGCCTTTCTAACCATGGTCTTTGTGATTCACACAAAATGGTTATGTGAGACTGTGCAAAATAAGGTAATTGTGGCCCATGAAGGGGTTGGGTCAGTTTTGCCATTCTGCTGGGCTTGAAGGGGAGCCAATTCCAAGCCAGGGGGAGGATCTCACCACCACAAGTTAGAGCCAGGAGCGAGTGAAGCTTGTCCTTTGGACCTGAGATCCCTGCGCCGAGACCCTCCTAGACCCAGGAGACAGACCAACACGGTAACACAGCAAGAAGCAGCAGCAAAGAAACTAACAAGGGAGGCAGGAGAACTGGCAGAGACCGGCAGGCAGAGACCAGGAGCAAAAAAGCTGAATGCCTTCAGGCCGAGGCTTACTGGCAGAGTAGGGTGCCTCTGAGCACTTACTGGCAGAGCTAAAAGAGCTTTGTTACACTTGCCTGGGCAGGACAGAGGCTGAGGGGCCAGAGAGGTGTTCCTGCAGCACAGCTGGGAAGAGGCTGTCTTGATGGAAGAACTATACCTGAGAGTTCCTGAACCTGAATTGTAACCTGTTACTTCCCTAATAAACCCCATGATCGTGAGTACTGTCTGTGAGTTCTGTGTGGCTACTGTAATGAATCATCAAACTCAGCAGAGAACTAAAGAGTGCCGTGGAAGGGACGTCAGAATTGGTAAAAATGGTAGAGAGAGGAGGCATGTCTGACCCTCATGGGAATCAGCCTTGGGCTGTTGGTCTTGATCCGCTTTCCACCTTGTGAAGTTAGAGGAGGTCAGACACCCCCTCCCTGCCCACCATTTTTACCACCCGACAACTCTAGAGGACACCATTCACATCATAGCTGAGTGGTGTCCCCGGGAGTTCCTAAGCACACAACCTGTACAACTCTAGAGTGGCCCTGGTCTCTGCTTCTACAAGTGAACCATCTAATGAGGGATAACTGAGACCTAAACATGGTAACAATCCATTGATCAGTTACACAAAGAGGTAATCAGAGGAGCCTTTGAGGTCATGTATATGTATACAAATTGCTTACCCCACCTTCTTCCTCTCAGAAGGCACTGATAATCCCTTCCCGGAAAATAGTCCATGGCACGTCACATGCCCCCTGTTCTTTAACTCCCCTCACCATGCTCCCCTAGGCATAACCTAAATGTTTACCCATCCCTCCCTTGTATCTCAGAGGAAGACACTGCCTTCCTCCTGGTAATTCCTCCTCCTCTGAATTTGAGTCCATTCTCTTATGTCTCCTCGAGGGTCTTAATCCAACAATGATTCTTCCTTTTCTATATTTTTATGCAGGGTCGCTATGAGTCAAAATCGACTCGACGGCAGTGGGTTTTTTTGTTTTTTTCCCCCCTCCATTGGTTCTTTGTCCTTAGCCTGTAAAAATGCTAAAATCTTTCCTATCTTTAAAAAGATGTTCCTTGTACCTTCTATCCCAACTTGTTACCACTCTCTCTTTCCCTTACTGGACACGCCTCTGCAAAAAAAAACACTCTACACACTAGCCTCCCAGTCATTCCACAACCCTCCTCTGGGTTAAGCCTTCATTTCTCTGAAACTGTTCTTCTAGGCCACCGCAGTGACTGCATATTTGGGAACACAAGGAAGAGTAATTTAGTCAACATTATCTGAGGAAGTCAGAAAAGATCTCCAAGAAGATGCTTTTTGAGTCTTAAAATATGAGTAGGTATGATCAAGCAGGATTTATCTCAGGAAGGCAAGGCTGGTTCAACATTAGAAAATCAATCAATATACTTCATTCACAGAACAAAAGAAAAAATGATCATCTCAATAGTCGCAGAAAAGACATTTGGCAAAATTCAACATGCTTTCATGATAAAAACACTCAACAAGATAGGAATAGAAAGAAAACTCCATATAATAAAGGGGATTTATGAAAAACCCATAGCTAACAATGGAGAAAGACTGAGAGCTTTCTCATTAAGATTAGGGACAAGATAGAGATGCCCACTCTCACCACTGCTATTCAACATTGTTCTACAAGTTCTAGCCAGAGCAACTGGACAAGAGGTGGGGGGAAATGGTATTCAAATTGGGAAGGAGGAAGTAAAACTATCCCTTCTTGCAGATGACAGGATCCTATACATAGAAAACACCCCAAAAAATCTACAAGAAAGCTATTACCAAAAAACCAAAACCCACTGCCACTGAGTTGATTCCAACTCATAGCAACCATATAGAACAGAGTAGAACTGCCCCATAGGGTTTCCAAGGAGTGCCTGGGGGATTCAAACTGCCAACCTCTTGGTTAGCAGCCGTAGCTCTTACCACTATGCCGCCAGGGTTTCCCAAGAAAGCTATTAGAACTAATAAATGAATTTAGCAAGGTGACAGGGTATAAGGCCAACACACAAAAATCAGTCAGGTTTCTACATATCAGAAATAAGCAAGCAGAAAAAGAAGTCTAGTAACACCATTTACAATAGTACAAGAGCCTGGATTTGAACCTGTCTGACTACAAAGTTCAAGCTTTTTACATCATACTTTCCAAGAGGGAAAAATCCCCAAATTGACAAAGAAGGTCAACAAAGAAGTTAAAGCTATACCCTTGGCAGCAGTGACTACAACCAAGGAAGTGGAGGAGAAAGGACAGCTCGCCTTCCACCTGGCTGTCAGGAGCACAGCTGCCATAGCCTGTCTTTCAGAAGGGGCAGGATTCAGGCTAAGCTGAAGGGTAAAAAAAAAGTGAGTGAGTGAGGCCTGCAGTAATCTCAATCTTTCTCACTAGGCAGACCTGAGACAGGGAATTCTAATAGGGCCAATAATGAGGCCCTCCCAAATACCTCCACTAATATAAAGTCACTGTCTTTAGTGCTGGAATATGTGATGAAATCAACAGCTAAAGTAGTCCTCTTAGGAATTTCTGAAGTTAGATCAATTTCCAAAGCTTTATCCAAGGGAATCCATAGCCATGACAGCCCCTTTTCTCTAGAGGATGTTCTGCAGCACCTCATACGGAGTCAGCTGAGAGAGTGCCAAAACGATGTTAGGGCACTTATCACAGCCCTGGTCATACAGTGGTTAAGAGCTCGGCTGCTAACCAAAAGGTCCACAGTTCAAATCCTTGGTCCTACAGGGTCACTATGAGTTGGAATCTACTCAACTGCAATGGTTTTGGTTTTCAGTTATCAGAGATTTCAGGCTGCATATCCTATACAAGGAAGTAATTATAAATTCAATGTTATTACCCCTCAGGGCCTTTACACAGGTAATGGGATACAGGTGATTTCCATTTTCTTTTTGTTCTTGTCTCTATTTTCCAAATTTTACAATGAACTTATTTTACTCTCATTGAATAAACAAACCCAAATACACAACAAATAAGTTTTATCTTTTTTCCCCCTGTCATTTGAAAATAAAATTAACCATCAGTTTAGCTTGCCCTGGGGACATTCATCTCCAAACTTGGCTCCCTTCCCCTAAATCTAGCCTTACAGCTCTCCAGAAAGTGCGGTCTTTTCAGGTAGTGCCACAAAGCTGTATCTGTCTTTTTTCTAAGACTTAAATGCTCACCTATTCTCAACCCTTCTCCTACTAACAGCCCCACCGCCTAACAAGCCGACTAGGGAGGAGTTCTGGGGGCCCGCAACTACCCTCTACCAGGGCTCACAATAACAGACCTGCTTCCTATGCTTTCTTTTCACCTGTGAACTGCAGGCACACTTCTGCAAAACCCTCTCAGGTCTTGGTGTCCAGAGCTATTATAGGAAGTGGGTCCTGTAGGAACATTCTGGTATTTTCGGACCCCAACATAAATGCCAAGTGCACATCATAAATCTTGATATGTACATTAAACAATTCTGACAAGCTGGAGTTAAATAAAAATTAATGGCGTTTCTGAGAATAGGGAGCTTTTAAAAATGTTCTAGGGGCAAGGACTTTCCGAGAAAAACAACTTGACATTGAAGGATGTTTCTGACTTACCCTACAGATCACAAACAATCCTCAACAAACAAGTACACCCCTAAAACCAATGAAAGAAAGAACCCACTTTGTAAGACTCTCCCTTTAATTAAGGAAATACCTAAGACCCAGTCGTTGTTACTTCCGTACTGGAAATCCTCTACCTTTAAAAATCCTGTATTTGAGCAGCCTCAAAGAGCTCCTCTCCACTTTCAATTTTGATGCTACCTAATTGCAGTTAGCTCTTGCTCAATAAACCTCATATCCATAATCTGGTGGTCTTTGACTTCCTTTGTCACTGCTGTCATCTCCCACTGCCCTGGGTACACAGAACTGCACCATTAATCATTAATCTTATAAACATTCCAAGGGTTTACTTCGATGGGCTTGCCCGAGGGTCTGAACCCATGACTCCAGGCTCTCTAGGAGATAAGTAACTTGGAGTAAACTAGGTCTGCTGCCTTAATTAACTCTTTCCTTGCAGGTTTTTAATTATATTCAGATTTCTGGAGTTATCACCGCTTTAGTTTAAGAAAAAATTTTAAAAGTTGTTTTCCAGTAAAAATTACATGTATAGTTTAGTAATCTAATGCTGCTTTACAGAAATAACACAAGTGGATGCTTTAACAAACAGAAGTTTATTCGCTCACATTTTAGGAGGCTTGAAGTCTGAATTCAGGGCACCAGCTCCTGGGGAAGGCTTTCCTTCTCTGTCAGTTTTGGCGGAAGGTCCTTGTCATCAATCTTCCCCTGGTCTATGAGCTTCTTAGTGCAGGAACCTTGAATCCAAAGGACGTGATTCTCTCCCGACACTGTTTTCTTGGCAGCCTGAGGTTTCTCTCCTTTCTGCTCACTTCTCTCTTTAATATCTCAAAAGAGATTGACTTAAAATACAACCTAATTCTATAGATTGAGTCCTCTCATTAACATAACTGGCTCTAGTCTTGCCTTATTAACATCATCCCAGTGTCGTCAAGTCGAGAGGTTAGGATTTACAACACATAGGATAATCACTTTAGATCACAAAATGGTGGACAACCACACAATACTGAGAATAATGGCCTAGCGAAGTTGACACACGTTTTTTGGGGGGACACAATTCAATCCATAACAATGTGTTAAAGAAAAAATGGTCCTCTTATTTGAACTTAACTTGAACCCTTCCAAGAAACTGGGAACCTCTAGTAAGGACAGTTCTGGGAAAAATCAGCTAAGCACTTTTTTTTTTTTAATATTATTTTATTGCATTTTCGGTGAAGGTTTACAGAGAAGTTTAGGTTCCCATTCAACAATTTCTACAGAAATTGTTCACTGACATTGCTTACATTCTTCATAATGCATGAATTTCTATTTCCCTTCTGGTTGTTCCATTTCCATTTATCTGGTTTCCCTGCCCCTTACATTCTCATCTTTGTTTTAAAGTAATTGTTGACCATTTGGCTTCATATAGGTAATTTTTTAAAGCAGCACAGTACTCACAGGTGATATTCATTATTTTGCTAGCCAATCTTTTACAGGCATACCTCGGAGATATTGCAGGTTCGGTTCCAGGCCACCACAATAAAGCTAATATCATAAGAAAGCGAATCACATAAATTTTTTGGTTTCCCAGTGCATATAAAAGTTATGTTTACACTATACTGCAGCCTATTAGGAGCTCTGGTGGTGCAGTGGTTAAGAGCTCAGCTGCTAACCAAAAGTTCGGCAGTTCGAACCCACCTGCCGCTCCTTGGAAATCCTATGTGGCAGTTCTACCCTTTCCTATAGGATTGCTATGAGTTGGAGTTGACGAGTTTGAGGGTAGTCTATTAAGTGTGCAGTAGCATTATGTCTAAAAAAACGATGTACATACCTTAATTAAAAAACACTTTATTGTTAAAAAATGCTAACCATCATCTGAGCCTTCAGCGAGTTGTAATCTTTTGGGGAGTGGAGGGTCTTGCCTCGATGTTGATGGCTGCTGACTGATCAGGGTGGTATTTGCTGAAGTCTGGAATGGTTGTGGCAATTTCTTAAAATAACAATGAAGTTTGCTGCATCAATTGACTCTTCCTTTTAGGAAAGATTTCTCTGTGGCATGGGATGCTGTTTGATAGCATTTTACCCACAGTAGAACTTCTTTCAAAATTGGAGTCAATCCTCTCAAACCCTGCTGCTGCTTTATCAACTAAGTTTATGTACTATTCTAAATCCTTTGTTGTCATGTCAACAATGTTCACAGCATCTTCACCAGGAGTAAATTCCATCTCAAGAAACCACTTTCTTTGCTCATTCCTAGGAAGCAACTCCTCATCTGTTAGTCTTATCATGAGATTGCAGCAATTCAGTCACATCTTCAGGCTCCACCTCTAGTTCTCTTGCTATCTCCACCACATCTGCAGTTACCTCCTCCACTGAAGTCCTGAACCCCTCAAAGTCATCCATGAGGGTTGAAATCAACTTCTTCCAAATTCCTGTTAATGTTGATATTTTGACCTCCTCCCACAAATCACGAATGCTCTTAATGGCATCTGGAATGATGAATCCTCTCCAGAAGGTTTTCAATTTCCTTTGCCCAGATCCATCAGAGCAATCACCATCTTTGGCAATTACAGCCTTACAAAATGTATTTCTTAAATAATAAGACTTGAAAGTCAAAATTACTCCTTGATCCATGGGCTGCAGAATGGATGCTGTGTTAGCAGGCATGAAAACAACCTCAATCTCCTTATACATCTCCATCAGAGCTCTTGGATGACCAGGTGCATTGTCAATGAGCAGTAATACTTTGAAAGGAACCTATTTTTCTGAGCAGTAGGTCTCAACAGTGGGTTTAAAATATTCAGTAAACCATGCTGTAAACGGACATGCTGTCATCCAGGCTTCGTTCCATCTACAGAGCACAGGCAGAGTAGATTTAGCATAATTCTTAAGAGCCTAGGATTTTCAGAATGGTAAATGAGCACTGGCTTCACCTTAAAGTCACCAGCAGCGGTTAGCCCCTAACAAGAGTCAGCCTGTCCTTTGAAGCCTTGAAGCCAAGTGTTGACTTCTCCTCTGTAGCGATGAAAGTCCTGGATGGCATCTTCTTCCAGTATAAGGCTGTCTCGTCTGCACAGATAATCTTGTTGAGTGTGGCCGCCTTCATCAATTATCTCAGCTAGATCTTCTGGAGAACTTGCTGCAGCTTCTGTATCACCACTTCCTGCTTCACCTTGCACTTTTACGTTATGGAGATGGCTTCTTGCCATAAGCCAACCTCTGCTAGCTTCAAACTTTTCTCCTGCAGCTTCCTCACCTCTCTCAGCCTTCGTATAATTGAAGAGAGTTAGCACCTTGCTCTGGATTATGCTTTGGCTTGAGGGAATGTTGTGGCTGGTTTGAACTTCTATCCAGATCACTAAAACTTTCTCCATATCAGCAATAAGGCTGTTTCACTATCTTGTTATTTGTGCCTTCCCTGGAGTAGCACTTTTCGTTTCCTTCAGGAACCTTTCTTTTGCATTCACCACCTGGCTAACTGTTTGGCACAAAAGGCCTAGCTTTTGGCCTATCTCGGCTTTTGACATGCCTTCCTCACTAAATCATTTCTGGCTTTTGCTTTAAAATGAGAGACGTGTGACTCTTCCTTTCACTTGAACACCGAGAGGCCACTGTAGGATTATTAATGGGCCTAATTTCAATATTGTTCTATCTCAGGGAGTAGGAAGGCCTAGGGAGAGGGAGAGAGACAGGGAAACGGCTGGTTAGTGAAGCAATCAGAACACATACAACATTTATCAATTAAGTTCGCTGTCTTATATGGGTGCAGTTTCTGATGCCCCAAAACAATTACAATAGTAACATCAAAGATCACTGATCACAAATCACCATAACATATAATAATAATGAAAAAATCTGAAATACTGCGAGAATTATCAAAATGTGATGAAGACATGAAGTGAGCACATGCTGTTGGAAAAATGGCACTGATAGACTTGCTCAACACAGGGTTGCCACAAACCTTCAATTTGTAAAAAGTGCAGTATCTGTGAAGTACAATACAGCAAAGGGCAGTAAAATGACAGATGCCCGTATTTACCGAAAAGGTGACCTCAGGGGATAGTTTCATTTCAAGGTTTAAAGATTATCTCAGGGTGATGGTTTCGGGGAGTCTTCCAGTCTCAACCGGACCAGTAAGACTCTTTTTTTGTTTGTTTAGGAATGTGAAATCCTGTTCCACATTTTTGTCTCGTTCTATCAGGATCCCTCTATTCTGGCCCTGATCAGAACAGCCAGCAGTGGTAGCCGGGCACCATCTAGTTCTTCTGGTCTTAGGATAGATGAGTTCTATCCGTGGTTCGTGTAGACCATTAGTCCTGTAGACTAGTTTCTTCTTGGAGTCTTTGGTTTACTTCTTTCTGTTTTGCTCTGGATGACTATAGAACAACAGTTGTATCTTAGATGGCCGCTCACACTACTCACCAAACTAGGATATAAGACATAAACTTTATGAACAACATTATGCCAGTTGACTGAGATTTCCCACGAGACTATGGTCCTAAGCTTTCACACCTAGAAAACCAATCCTGCAAACTGTTTGGTTATGTCTAGAAAGTATCTGCAACTATGCCCCCACGTGCTTTATTATAGATGAACATATATGCATACTGTCACATTCATATACATATGCATACACCTATATATACACATATATACTCACATATACATACCTATACACATATACACCTACACATATACGTATATACCACAACTACCAACAATACTGTAGTTGTTGCAAAATTATATATGCCATAGCAATTACCAAAAAGTCCTTTTTTACTGTGTACATCTTAGTGACATCATTTACCTTCATCAAGTCATGTACACCTCACCCTCATTAGGTGTTACCTTTCCGTCACCAAAAATAACAAGTGCCTGCTATCTAGAGAGTGAATCGCCCCTCACCCCCACCCAACAATGATATTCTGTGTATCTACCTGTGCATGTAATTTCATAAAAGTGAGACTACACACACACACACATATGTATATAGTGTGTGATTGACTTATGTTGCTCAGCATAATGTCATCCAGGTTCATCCAAGATGTGTCGGGAACTCATTTTTCCGTATCGCTGAGTAGTATTCCATGTATGCACGTACTGCATTTTACTTATCCATTCATCTGTTGATGGGCACTTAGGTTGTTTCCATCTCTTGGCTATTGTGAATATTATTGCAATAAACGTAGGTGTGCCTATGTCTGTTCATGTCACTTCTATTAGATCCCTAGGGTATATACCTAGAAGTGGAACTGCTGGGTCATATAGCAGCTCTACCTCTAGTTTCTTGAGAAACTGTAGATGGTTTCCAATAAGGGATGTACTATTTTATATTCCCACCAGCAATGGATGAGGGTTCCAATTTCTCCACATCCCCTCCAACACTTACTATTTTCCATTTTTTTTTTATACTAACCATCCTAGTGGGAGTGAAATGGAATCTCATTTGTGGTTGTGATTCGCATTTCTCCAATGGCTAATGAAGTTGAGCATCTTTTCATGTGTCTTTTGGCCATCTGAATATCCTCTTTGGTGAAGTGTCTGTTCATCCCCTTTGCCCAGTTTTTGATTGGGTTATTTGTCTTTATGTTGTTAAGTTGTAGAAGTTTTCTATATACTTTAGACATTAGACCCTTATCAGTTATATCATTGCCCAAGTTTTTTTTTTTCCCAGTCTGTGGATTCTCTTTATTCTTTTAAGAGTCTTTTAATGAACATAAATAATTAATTTTTATGAGGTCTAAATTATCTATTTTTTGTTTGACAATCTATTATTGACAAAAATTAGGTCCCAAAGCTTTGCTCCTATATTTTCTTCCAAGAACTTTATAGTTTTAGATTTAACATTTAGGACCCTGATCGATTTAATTAGTTTTTGTGTATGGCGTGTGGTATGTTTCATGTTTCTGTATATGGAAATCAGCTAAGAGCTTTTTAAAAAAACAATGCTGGAAAATACCTCAGCACAAATTATTAGGTAAACTTAAACTAACCTATAGATTACAGATCTGCAAAGTTAAGGAACAAATCTGAACTGATGGTCCCCTTTTAGATAGCCCGCCTTCTGCCAACTAAGCAAATGTCAACCAATCACTGTAACTTCTTCTTTGAAAATCCTGTTTGTACTATATAAATAAAACCAAAAAAAACTAAACCCATTGTCATTGGGTTGATTCTGACTCATGGTAACCCCATGTGTTACACAGTAGAGCTGCCCCATAGGGTTTCCTTGGCTGTAATTTTTAAGAAAGCGGATTGCCAGGCCCTTCTCCTGAGGCACTGCTGCATAGGTTTGAATTACTAACCTTTTGGTTAGTAGCCCAGAGCAAACTGTGTGCACCGCCCTGGGTGAAGGAAGTTGTTTTCCCACCAAATTTTTTAAATTTATTTTTTGTTGTTGTTCTTGAGAATATACACAAAACATACACCAATTCAACAATTTCTACATGGACAATTCAGTGACATTGATAACTCTAAAAACGATGGAGCGGGGGCATTGTCTAACCTGTAACTTCAGGTGGGGGAGGGAGAATCAAGATCAACAGCCTAAGGCTGATTGCTATGAGGCAGAGATAGACATGCCTCCTCTCTCTGCCATCTTTGCCAATTCTGATACCAATCATCCCTCCCACAGCACTCTGTACTTCTCTGCTGGGTTCAGTAATTCATTGCAATGGCCACACAGAGCTCACAGACAATAGTCATGATTATAGAGTTTATTAGGTGCAGGGTAATGCTATTCAGCTATATGCACCCCCCTCCTAATGGAGTCAGCTCTGCTCTTCCCCAAAGCATGCTGGGGATGAATTCAGGATGGACTCAGGCTAAGGTACAAGGCTGAGAGTGGCATGTCTGGGCTGGCGGCCAAGGCAGAGGAACATCTTAGCAACAAGAAGAAAAACATCTAGGCCTGGATGTGAAGTCCCTGGGAATGCTGACTGCCCAAGGACTTGGGAGAAAAACAATGAGCCTTGGTCTCAGTTGGAACGGTATATAAGCTTGTGTCCTTTGCTAGGCGGTTGTGGAGCACTGAGCTGGTCCAGCTGCCACTCTGGACCACGGTCCCATAAGCAAACTTCCCAATAAACCATATGTCATGATCGCTGGCTCCGGAGTCTTTCTTCGGTTTCTTGGAGATGTGGCCAACCTTAGGTTCAGGTGCCACTGGGTTGTTACACAACATTAGGGAAGTGACAGGTTACAATTCAGGTTCAGGAATGGTCAGAATACAGTTATTCCATCAGGACAGCCTCTTTTCAGCTGTGCCCACAAGCACGCCTCTCTCTGGCCCCTTGGTCTCTGCCCTGCTCAGGCAAGTGTTACAAAGCCCTTTTAGCTCTGCTGATAAGTACCCCAAGGCACCTTACTCCTCCAGCAAGCCTCCTGCCCAAAGGTACTCAGCTTTCTCACTCTGTGAGCCGGAAAGCCCACCCTACCATCTCCTGCCAGTATCCTGGTTCTGCTGCTGTTTCTCTGTTGTTGCTTCTCATCTTCAGTGTTACAGCTCTCTGGCTTTCTCTTGGTCTCCTGGAGCTTCTCAGTGCAGTGATCCCAAGTCCAAAGGCGTACTTCACCCTTGGCTCTTCTTTCTTGGTGGTGGTGAGATCCTCTCCCTGCTCTGGAATTGGCTCTTTTTACGCTCAGCAGGATGGCAAACTGACTAATCCCCTGGTGGGCCACGATTACCTTATTTGCACAGTGCCACCCAATCACTTTTTTTTTTTTTTTTACCCAATCACTTGGGTGGGAGTTACAAGACCAGATCAAGAAAGGGCACACAGAAGCAATCCATGACATGGCAATTATATTCTTTGGGTTCTGAAAACATGCAGGTTTAGCTGAGGTACACAGGATAATTTAAAAAATTTTTCCTTAGCCTGCATGTATCTGACTCATGAGTCAGAATCAACTTGATGGCAAAGGGTTTCGGTTTTGGTTCAGCATGTATCAAAAAGAAATTTAACTCAAATTACATTTTGAGCTGATAGGGTTTGCTGAGGAACAACTGTTCATGAACAGGGAGTCTACTTTCCACTTAGGATAAACCCTACATTGGATCATAAATCAAATAATGGAGTGGGGAGACTAAAGAAACGGCCTTCTTTATGTAAATGCATTTTAAAGAAAGCCCCTCACATACAGCACAAGTTCCCTAAAAATATCGCTTGGAGGATAGTCTGCTTCTTAAGCAAGGAGCACTACAAAATAAGTTTTCAACAACAGGCCCAAGGCTAGAGCGGGAGCCTCATCCCTTTCATTATGTAAGCTATATTTATTGAATATCTATTGTGAACCACAAGGAGCCCTGGTGGTGGTTAAGCACTTGGCTGTTAACCAAAAGGCTGGCAGTTCAAACCCACCAGCCAGCCACTCTCTGCAGGAGAAAGATGTGGCAGTTGGCTTCCGTAAAGATTTACAGCTTTGGAAACCCTGTGGGGCAGTTCTACTCTGTCCTATAAGGTCATTATGAGTTGGAATCAGTTCTATGACAACAGATTTTTATTGTGAACAAGGCACTGTGCGTTTGGAGGTCAGCATCACTATATGAAGAAGAATGGGGCATCAGGATTGGAGGAAGACTCATTAACAACCTGCATTATGCAGATGACACAACCTTGCTTGCTGAAAGTGAAGAGGACTTGAAGCACTTGCTGATGAAGATCAAAGACTACAGCTTTCAGTATGGATTACAACTCAACATAAAGAAACAAAAATCCTTACAACTGCACCAATAAGCAACATCATTATAAATGGTGAAAATACTGAAGTTGTCAAGAATTTCATTTTACTTGGATCCAATCAATGCCCATGGAAGCAGCAGTTAAGAAATGAAACAGTGCATATGGCATTGGGCAAATCTGCAAAAGATCTCTTACAGTGTTAAAAAGCAAAGATGTCACCTTGAGGACTAAGCTGCACCTGACACAAGCCATGGTATCTTCAATCAACTTATGTGCATGTGAAAGCTAGACAATGAGTAAGGAAGACCAAAGGAGAATTGATGCCTTGGAATTACCGTGCTGGTGAAGAATACTGGATGTACCATGGACTGCCAGAAGAACAAACAAATCTGTCTTGGAAAAAGTACAAGAATGCTACTTAGAAGCAAGGATAGTGAGAGTCTGGCGTACTTTGGACACAGTATCAGGCAGGACCAATCCTTGGAGAAGAACATCGTGCTTGTAAAGTAGAGGATCAGTGAAAAAGAGGAAGACCCTGGACGAGATGGATTGACACAGTGGCTCCAACAATGGGCTGAAACATAGATTGTGAGTTTGCAGCAGGATCCAGCAGCGCTTGGTTCTGTTGTACATAAGGGTAGCAATGAGTCAGAACTGACTCGACGGCACCTAACAACAGCAACACCACAGCATAATTTAAATGCTACTTCAGAATATTGTGAAAATCTTAAATTTACAATCACATCTCGTTTTTCCCCCTATAGCAAAACCGAACAATAGTACTAACTACCAGTCATTTATTCATCCGACTTTATTCCTCTTCCCTGCTGAAGACCTGACACCGCCGAAAATACGAAAAAGACCATGCCACAGGCCCTGAAGACCCTCGGTAAATGCCCTGTAATTTCCCTTTAAGCCTGGCGGCTTGCCGAGTTGCGGAAACCACCGTGGCTTCCCCACGTCACCGACCCTCCCATCCGACTAGTTAACTTTCTCCTCCAACCTGCTCTTGTGATTCTAATGTAGGTTAACCAACTTATTAGATTTCCTGCTCTGCACTTCTGACCTGCCGCCGCGCCGCCTCCTCCGCGAAGTCCTCGGCGAGATCTTTATGTCTACCTGCGGTGGCCACGGAAGCTGAGCTCCCCTCCCCGGGTTCCGGACCGGACTGGGGGGTCAAGTAGACGCCCCTTTTCTCACCCTCCCCCGGTGTCCAGAAGGTGAGAGCAGAGAAGCCTCACTGCCTCAGCCTCGGCTAGCCGCCAGAGCCTCTCGCAGCCCCTACTTCCGCACGCCGAGCCCAGCGCCCTCATCTCGCGTTCTCTCTAGGAACCGCCGAGGCTCCGCAAATCTCTGGTCGGTCACTCTGGTTGGGTTGTTGGAAAGCCTTGACCTCAGGCCTCAAACCTTGCCATTGCCAGGTTCCGCATCTGCGTTCCCGCCTAACCTGGCCCCTGGGAAGCCCTTTTACTGCGTGATTTTCAACCCCAGAAGAAAATTCCTCAAAGTGCTAGTGAACATACTTCCTCCCTCTCCACCGGACCAAATGTATTAAAATTTGGTGCACTGGGTATTTTTAAAAGCTCCTCTTGTGATTCTAATGTAGGTTAACCAACCTATTAGAGAACTAAACCTGGACAGGGCCATTAAAAAAAACGAAAACAAAACCATTGCCATCGAGTTGATTCCAACTCATAGCCACCTATAGGACAGAGTAGAACTGCCCCCGTGGGATTTCCAAGGAGCGACTACTGGATTCAAACTGCTGACCTTTTGGTTAGCAGCCAAGCATTAAACATAGGAGACCAAAAAAAAAAAAAAATTACATATATATATATATACATACACACACACACACCATTATACATGTACTGGCACAACAATTATTTGGCTGCTAACAGAAAAGAACGTGGCTTCTAACTAGGCACAAATTACCCAATAAGCAAGGTTAACCGTGCTTAGGGCATCAACAAAACGGAGGCATCAGTTGTCCAAAGCAAGGACCCTTAGATGTCAAGCAGACAGGGCACAAGGAAAGTGAGTGCCTCAGTGGAAGGGAACCTGCAGAGCACTAAATGAAATTGATACCATTTTATGATTTGTATACAATAACAATTATATTTTCCTTTTTATTTGAGACCGATGGGGGATATCCTCACATTCAGTTCTCTCCGTCATCGACCGCTGCCCCAGCGGCTCTATCCTCACCTGACTTGTGACGGCACCTGGTCCTGTACAAAGCAAACCAAAATTCGGCTTCAGATTGAGCATATCCTTTTATTTGTATCATGCTCTTTGCCATCATTGTCGCCCCCATTGGGTATCTGCAGTACTGTAGTCCAATGAAGTGTCAGGATGCAGCATCAAAGGAGGAAAAGTAAGTGTGGAAGTTTTTAAGTATTATTTCAAGATTAAAAACACTCGTGGAGATCTGGGAAGACTCTGCCAACAAACATCGTTTGACAAACGAATGACATTATTTACAACTGCCTTGTAAGTACTATTTCTTTTGACTATCCCAGACCTGAAGAACATATTTCAAATCAATTTTTTTAACTTACTAATTTTCAAATATAAATTTTCATGTTAATGTCCAAATTTGGATATAATTTTTATTTTATAAATATTGCTTATTTTATATATTTTCAAGTATTCAAATTTATTTGCTATGGTAGAATCCGTGGTGTCACTTGTGGGAGGGTGCAGACCATACTGGATGACACTGTAATAGAAGGTGACACCAAAATGAGTGTCTATAAAATTTTTGTGCAGTGTTTCAGCAGAAATTTATTAGTTTTTATAAAATATCCCTCTAGTTAGTTATAAAAACAAAAACATTTTTTGTAAGCCCAGCTAACATGTATCAATATACCTACAAGGCTAAAACTCTACACTAATTTACTTTTTGAACCTTCTAATACACACCAGTCAGAGCTGTCATTATTACCCAATTGCAATGATGCCGTTAATAGCATGGTTTCATCTACATGCGCCATAAACACGCACTGTTGTTTTCATTGTTGCCAATGTTTTTATGGTGATTTTGGCAAAATTTCTGGTGTTTTAGCTACAATATTGTGGTAATTAGGTTCATGGGGGGGTAACACCAGGAGTTATCGCCCTGGGTGACAGCAACCCTAGTGACGCCACTGGGGTAGAAATAATGTAAAAACTGACATGATTTTATATTCAGGTAAAATGAAGTGGCAACAACTAAGTGAAGTGCAGAAATGAAAGCTCACAGAAGATAAAAAGGAAAGGACTTGTGAATCCCCAAAGTCAATTCCAAAATTAACTTCCTTTTTAAAACGTAATGAATCAGAAGGGACTTCTTTCATTGAATGCTGGAGTTTAACAGGTGCACATTGTTGTACTAATACCACTAGTGCTGAAATTACTAACAGCAATGCAAATATAGCAGAATTTGTTCCAAATTCTGCACCCATTCTTTGCTGGAGTAAAAAAACACAATAATGGTATAGAAGGTGAATTTGTCTTAGGAGCTGAAGTCTCATCTGCAGACCCCATAAATAACAGAAACACAGATCCCACTTTGTGGAACAGTTTTTCTTCTGATGACGTAAAGTATTGGACAAAAGTGGGCCAAGTGATTGTCGACATCACAGTGGACGATTTGAGTATTTGTGTCAAAAATTTCTGGACGGTAAATATTTGTTCGGTAGCCAGAACAAGGTTCTGTAGCCAGAATATATTTCTAGGGTGCAAAGCTAATGGTAAAAATTATAAAAGGGAATGGCTACTTATTATCCACCAGTCAGCTCTGTATATTGTTTTGTTACAAACTACTCAGTCTTAAATCATTTAATTTCAATTTGCTACAGATAAAGTTAGAGATTAGTGCAACTTGAATATGACTGATAAACATTAAAACAGTTCAATTCACAGAGATTTGTATGTTGTCATATTTAAACCAAAGATAGGATTTGGCTTAATTCCTGAACTGGAAACACAAATTAATGCAGAACAGCAATATTGGAAAGTTGTTTTGCAACAAATGCATTGTTGCTGTCATAACAATCGCTGAACATGGACTATCTGAGGAAGAAATGAAGTGTTTGGGTCCCCACAAAATGGAAATTTGGGGGGTTTACTTGAACTTGTTCAGTTTGATCCAGTTTTAGCAGGTCACATTTCAAAATACGGTAACACAGGAAAGGGCAACCCATCCTATCTGTCTAAAATGCACGAAGAATTAATAAACTTAGTAAGTGATAAAGTTCAATCAAGTATTTTCAGTGAGATGAGAATAGCTTGATATTTCAGTTTGTCTGTAGATTCCACTCCTGATCTTTCCCATACAGATCAGCTAAGTATTGCCTTAAGATGCGTATCTCCAACAGATGGAAAACCTGTCAAACAATTTATCACATTTACCAGCTTAAAAAGTCATACGGGTAAAGAAATTGCAGATCAAGTACTTCACTATTTATGTGAAGATTGCAAAATTGATTTTTCTAAGTTCAGAGGCCAGTCCTATGACAATGCTGCCTATATGTCAGGGTGTCGTGAAGGCATGCAACAGAAAATTTTAGAACATAGTGGATATGGCATTTTCATACCGTGTGCTGCGCATTTACTTAATCTTATAGGACACAGCACAGTAGCTTGTTGTCTGGAAGCAGTTGATTTTTTTTTTTCTACTGTTTAGTTACTCTACACATTTTTGCCACCTCTACTAACCCGTGGACAGTTGTTAAAACATATTTAGACAATGATCAAGTATTAAAATATCTTTATAATACACGTTGAAAAGCACATGCTGTGGCAACTAGTGCAGTCCTGGAATCATACACTCAGATTCTAGATGCCTTAGAAAATATTGCTGAAGACCAGGTACAAAAAGGAGACACCAGCAGAGAAGCTGAAAACATCACTGACAAAATGCAAACACTTGAGTATATATTTATATTGGTTATATGAAACAATATATTGCAGCATTTTCATCAGACTAGTCAAGCTTTCCAAGATTCAGAAGTAAATTTAAAGGCATACACAGATCTCCACCAGTCATTAATAGGGTATTTACATAATTTAAAAGAAGATTTTGTAAACAAATCTCACCAAATACTGATTACCAAGTGGTTCACCATCACAGAAGCATTAGAAAGAAAAAAGTCAATGACGGAAGTGCTCCAGAAATATCACTGAATGCCAGAGATCAATTTCACGTAACCACATACTACACCATCACTGACACACTTGAATCTTGCATGAAAGAAGGGCCAAAGTGTATGAAGTTCTTTCAAATAGATTTTCCTTCTTAAACAATGTGGATATACCTGATGAAGAATGCATGAAGGCATCCAGGAAATTAGTGCAGGCGTATCCCAATGACTTAAATACAAACCTTTACGGAGAAGTGACACAATTTCATTCTTACACGAGAACTAAGCTTACAGATTCAGGAAAGACAGATTTTACTTACGTAGGCATGTATGATTCCATAATATAAGATTAAATACAATGGGTGTTTCCCAATGTTGAAAATGTTTCACACATATTCCTAACTTTAATGATCACCTACTGCACAACAGAATGCTTATTTTTATCCCTAAAGAGACTCAAAAACCATCGGCATACAGGAGTGGTTCAAGAAAGACTTGATTCATTATCCTATTATGTATGGAAGTAGATATTGTCCAGCAGCTTAATTGTGTTGAAATCATTGAAGAATTTGTAACAGCAAAGAATAGAAAGAAATGTTTTTTAGTTATAACATGTTAGAGATGAAAGATCTATTTAAAAATAAAATATAGTAATTTGTTATATGTTTTCTGATCATGAAATTATCTTTTATGACATCTTCTCATTTGTTCATTTATAATTCTAGCATTTATTGTGAAACAGGCATCAAAACCGAAGTATGAGCCATTTAAAGCAAAATTGGTGAAAGTCAATTTTTCTTGGTGAGAGATAAACAGAATTTTACATTGTTGAAGCAATTACGTTCACTGATTCACTTTCTTTGTTGGAATATGTGGAATATTCTTTTTGTAGAAAACATGGTATATAGTGAAAATCTTAGTACCTTGCATCCACTAAAAATTTTGTAATCCAGTTCGTCTCATTCTACTAAACGGCATACGCCACTTTTGCGTTCAGTTGCTAATATTATAGTGGAATTTAAAAAGAAGTTACATCATGGATAGCTAAGACACACACACATAAACACATATAACTCACCCCGTTTAAATGCATGAGTAAGCAGAGGAGGGGGCACCACAGATTATCAGTGTTTAGGGCCCTCACATGCCTTAATTCAGCCCTGGTTCTAACCCACCACGGTATATTCAATATTCTTCTCCAGCACCATAATTCAAAGGCATCGATTCTTCTTTGGTCTTCCTGACTCATTGTACAGCTTTCGAATGCATATGAGGCGACTGAAGATACCACGACTTGGGTCAGATGCACCTTTGACAGCTTTGTTTTTTAACACTTTAAAGAGATCTTTTGTAACAGAGGAAACCCTGGTGGCGCAGTGGTTAAGTGCTACGGCTGCTAACCAAAGGGTTGGCAGTTCAAATCCACCAGGCACTTTTTGGAAACTCCATGGGGCAGTTCTACTCTGTCCTATGGGGTCACTATGAGTTGAAATCAACTCGAAGGCACTGGGTTTGGTTTTGTTTGTAACAGGTTTGCCCAGTGCAATACGTCGTTTGATTTCTTGACTGCTGCTTCCATGGGCATTGATTGTGGATTCAAGTGAAATGAAATCTTTGACAACTTCACTGTTTTCTCTCTTTATCTTGATGTTGCTTATTTTTCCATTTTTGAGGATTTTTATTTTATGTCATGGCTAGGGATTATATAATGGTTAAACATAGGGTTAGGGCTTGTATTAGGGTTAGGGTACGGGTTAGGTGTAGGGTTAGGGTTAGGACCAGGGTTAGGTTTAAGGTTAAGGTTAGCAGTATGGTTAGGGGTAGGGTTAGGGTTGATTGTGTGGACAGGGTTAGGTTTAGGCTTAGTGTTAAGGTTATTATTAGTATTGGGATTGGGGTAGGGATTAGTGTGAGGGTTATGTCTAGGGTTAGCATTAGGCCTAGGGAGGGCTAAGGTTAGGATAGTACATAGAATTGGGTTAGGGTTAGAGTTAGCCTTAGAGCTCAGGTTTGTGTTAGAACTAGGATTAGGGTTAACTATAGGGTTATGTATTATTTAGGGTTCATGTTGTGGTTAGGTTTAGTCTTAAGATTACAGGTAGGTTTAGACTTGAATTAGGTTTAGTGTTAAAACACAGGATTAGGGCTTGAATTAGCCTTAGTGTTAGGTTTAGGCTTAGTCTTAGGGTTAGGGTTGTGTTAGGGTTATGGTTAGGATGAGGGTAAGATTAGGAATAGGCTCAGTGCTCAGGGTAGCGTTAGGGCATTGATTAGAATGAGGCTTAGAACTGGGGTGACGGTTAGGCTTTAAGGTTAGGGCCAAGGTTAGTTTTGGGGCTAGAATAAGAGTTAAATGGGATTAGAACCTGTGTTAGCATTAGGGTTTACATTAGGGCTAGATTTAGAATTAGGTTAGGGTTAGAGCTCAGGTTTGGGTTAGGACCAGGTTTAGGGTCAAATATAGGGTGAAGGCTTTTGTTTGGTTTAGAGTTAGGATTATCGTTGGGGTTAGAGTTAGGGTTAAGATTATGGTTCTATTTATGGTTAAGATTAGGATTAAGGTTAAATTTAGGTTAGGATTGAGGCTAGTTTTAAATTTAAACATATTGGTTAGAGCTTACGTTTGTGTTATCATTAGGGTTAGGGTTAGGATTTGGTTTATGGTTACAGCTAAGATTAGTGTTAAAAGCAGGGTTAGGTCTCATTTTAGGATTAGTTTTAGAGTTTGATCTATGCTAGGAATACTGTTAGAGTTAACATTGGGGTGATATCATGGATTGAATCGTATCCCCCAAAAATATATGTATCAATTTGGCTAGGCCATGATTCCCAGTATTTTGTGATTGTCTGCCATTTTGTCATATGCTGTGATTTTCCTATGTGTTGTAAATCCTACATCCATTATGTTAATGAGGTAGGATAGGAGGCAGTTATGTTAATGAGGCAGGACTCAATCTTCAAGATTGAATTGTATCTTGAGCCAATCTCTTGAGATATAGGAGAGAAGCGAACAGAGAGACAGGGAGACCTCATACCACCAAGAAAGCGGTGCTGGAAACAGAGCTTGTCCTTCGAACCTGGGGTTGCTACAGGAAGAAGTTCCTACTCCAGGGGAAGATTGATGAGAAGGACTTTCCTCCAGAGCCGAGAGAGAAAGCCTTCCCCTGGAGCTGACGTCCGGAATTTGGACTTCTAGCCTACTAGACTATGAGAGAATAAACTTCTCTTTGTTAAAGCCGTCCACTTGTGGTATTTCTGTTACAGCAGCACTAGATGACTAAGACAGATGGGGGTAGGGTTAGGATTAGTTTTAGGGTTAGAATTAGGTTAGGTCTTAAGTTAGGATTAGGGTTAAGCATAGGGTTAGGGCCTCATGTGTCTGTCAGTTTGTCATACTGTGGGGGCTCGTGCGTTGCTGTGATGCTGGAAGCTATGCCACTGGTAGTCAAATACCAGCAGGGTCACCCATGGCAGACAGGTTTCAGCTGAGCTTCCAGACTAAGACAGACTAGGAAGAAGGACCTGGCAGTCTACTTCTGAAAAGAATTAGCCAGTGAAAATCTTATGAATAGCAGCAGAACATGGTCTGATATAGTGCCAGAAAATGACCCCCTCAGTTTGGAAGGCACTCAAAATACAACTGAGGAAGAGCTGCCTCCTCAAAGTAGAATCGACCTTAATGATGTGGATGCAGTAAAGCTTTTGGGACCTTTATCTGCTGATGTGGCACAACTCAAAATGAGAAGAAACATCTGCAAACATCCATTAATAATTGGAACCTGGAATGTATTAAGTACGAATCTCGGAAAAATGAAAATTGTCAAAAATGAAATGGAATGCGTAAAGATTGATATTCTGGGCATTAGTGAGCTGAAATGGACTGGTATTGGTCATTTTGAATTGGACAATCATTTGGTCTACTATACTGGGAATGACAACTTGAAGAGGAATGGTGTTGCATTCATCGTCAAAAAGAACATTTCCAAATCTATCCTGAAGTACAACTCCATTGGTGATAGGATAATATCCACATGCCTATAAGTAAGACCAGTTGATACAACTATAATTCAGATTTACACACCAACCACTAAGGCCAAAGATGAAGAAATTCAAGATTTTTACGAACTTCTGCAGTCTGAAATTGATTGAACAGACAATCAGGATGCACTGATAATTACTGGTGATTGGAAACAAAGAAGAAGGCTCAGTAGTTGGAATATATGGCCTTGGTGATAGAAATGAAGCAGGAGATCACACGATTGAATTTTGCAAGACCAACGACTTCTTCATTGCAAATACCTTTTTTTCACCAACATAAACGGTCCTTGCCACATGGAATACACAGGAGTCAAATTGACTACATCTGTGGGAAGAGACGATGGTAAAGTTCAAAATCATCAGTCAGAACAAGACCAGATGCAGACTGTGGATCACACCGTCAGTTACTCATATACAAGTTCAAGTTGAAACTGAAGAAAATTAGAACAAGCCCATGAGAGCCAAAACTGGACCTTGAGTGTATCCCACCTGAATTTAGAAACCATCTCAAGAATAGATTTGATGTATTGAACACTAATGACTGAAGACCAGACAAATTGTGGAATGACACCAAGAACATCATACATGAAGAGAACAAGAGGTCATTAAAAAGACAGGAGAAAAAGAAAAGACCTAAATGGATGTCGGAAGAGACTCTGAAACTTGCTCTTGAAAGTCAAGTAACTAAAGCAAAAGAAAAAAATGATGAAGTAAAAGAGCTGAGCAGAAGATTTCAAAGGGTGGCTCGAGAAGACAAACTATTATGATGACATGTGCAGAGACCTGGAGATGGAAAACCAAAAGGGAAGAACATGCTTGGCATTTCTCAAGCTGAAAGAACTGAAGAAAAAATTCAGGCCTTGAGTTGTGGTATTGAAGCATTCTACAGGGAAAATATTAAATGACACAGGAAACATCAAAAGAAGATGGAACGAATACACAGTCACTATACCAAAAAGAATTGGTCAGCTTTCGACCATTTCAGGAGGTAACATATGATCAGGAACCGATGGTACTGAAGGAAGGTGTCCA
Source organism: Loxodonta africana (assembly GCF_030014295.1). NCBI lineage: Eukaryota > Metazoa > Chordata > Mammalia > Proboscidea > Elephantidae > Loxodonta > Loxodonta africana. The sequence continues at coordinate 87,040,288 of NC_087353.1, read as the reverse complement.
AGCTGCACTGAAGGCATTGATGAAAAACAAGCCTCTGGGAATTGACAGAATACCACCTGAGATGTCTCCACAAACGGATGCAGTGCTGTAAGTGCTCACTTGTTTATGTCAAGAAATTGGAAGACAGCTACCTGGCCAACTGACTGGAAGAAATCCATATTTATGCCTATTCCCAAGAAAGGTGATCCAACCTAATTTGAAAATTATCAAATAATATCATTAATATTACATGCAAGCAAAATTTTGCTGAAGATCACTCAAAAGTGGCTGCAGCAATATATCAACAGGGAACAGCCAGAAATTCAAGCTGGATTTAGAAGAGGATATGGAATGAGGGATATCATTGCCGATGTCAGATGGATCCTGGCTGATAGCAGAAAATACCAGAAAGATGTTTACCTGTGTTTTATTGACTATGCTAAGGCATTCGACTGTGCGGATCCTAACAAATCATGGATAACATTGTGGAGAATGAGGAATTCCAGAACACTTAATCATGCTCATGAGGAATTTGTACATGGATCAAGAGGCAGTCGTTTGAAGAGAACAAGGGGATACTGCATGGTTTAAAGTCAGTAAATGTGTGTGTCAGGATTGTATCCTTTCACCATACCTATTCAATCTGTATGCTGAGCAAATAACCGGAGAAGCTGGACTATATAAAGAATAACAGGGTGTCAGGATTGGAGGAAGACTCATTAACACCCTCCCATATGCAGATGACACAATCTTGTCTGCTGAAAGTGAAGAGGACTTGAAGCATTTGCTGATGAAGATCAAAGAGCACAGCCTTCAGTATGGATTACACCTCAAGAAAAGAAAACAAAAATCCTCACAACTGGACCAATAAGCAGCATCATGATAAATGGAGAGGAGATTGAGGTTGTCAATGATTTCATTTTACTTGGATCCATAGTCAACACTCAAGGAAGCAGCAGTCAAGAAATCAAAAGATGCATTGCATTGGGCAAATCTGCTGCAATAGATCTCTTTAAAACATTGAAAAGCAAGGATGTCACCTTTGAGGACTAAGGTGCACCTGACTCAAGCCATAGTGTTTTCAGTCACCTTATATGCTTGAGAAAGCTGGACGATGAATAAGGAAGACTGAAGAAGAATTGACCCCTTTGAACTGTGGTGTCGGAGAATATTGAATATACCATAGACTGCCAAAAGAACGAACAAATCTGTCTTGGGAGAAGTTCAAACACAATGCTCCTTAGAAGCAGGGATGGTGAGACTTCATCTCACATACTTTGGACATGTTATCAGGAGGGATCAGTCCCTGGAGAAGAACATCATGCTTGGTAAAGTAGAGGGTCATCGAAAAAGAGAAAGACCCTCAACGAGATGGATTGACGGATGCACTGGCTGCAACAATGAGTTCAAGCATAGCAACAATTGTGAAGATGGGGCAAGACTGGGCAGTGTTTCGTTCTGTTGTTCATAGGGTCTATCTATGAATCAGAACTGACTTGATGGCACCTAACAACAACAACATAGTGTTAGGGCTCATGTTAAGATTAGTATGGTATAGGCTTAGGGTTAGGGTCAGGACTACAGTTATGTTTAGAGTGTCACCGTCAGGGATAGGGTTAGAATTAGGGTTATGGTTATGGTTGGAAATAGGGTTAGGTTTACTCTTAGGATTAGGGCTAGTTTAGGGTTGAGGCTGGGGTTGGAGTTAGAATTTGGGTTAGATTTAGGGTTAGCGTTAGAGATAGAGTTAGTTTTAGGTCTGGGGTTAGGGTTATGAATAGGAATAGGATTAGGTTCATGTTTAGTATTATCAACATTAAGGCTTGTGTTATGTTTAAGCCTAGGACTAGGGTTAAACATAGGATCAGTGCTCATGTTCGTGTTAGTGTTGGAGATAAGGTTAGGCCTAGGGTTTGGGGCTAGTGTTACTGGTTGTGTTTACAGTTAGGGCTAGGAATGGGAATAGGTTTAGTGCTCAGTGGGTGTATGGGTAGTATTAGGTTAAAAGCTTATTTGAGGTTTAATACTGGTGTTAGCATTAGGTTTTGGGTTGGGGTTATTTCTAGGATAGGGTTAGGATTAGAGTTAGGGATATGCTTAGGGTTAGCTTTAGGCCTAAGGTTAGAGTTATGATTATAAATTTGGATTAGGTTTAGGTCTCCAATTAGGTTATGCCCAGGAATATGATTAAACATAGTTTTTAGGCTCTTGTTAGGGTTAGTGTTTTGTTTACTCTTGGGTTTAAAGTAGTGTTGGCTTTTTATGTTAGGGTTAGTGTTAGCATTAGGACTTGGGTTAGGGTTGGGGTTAAGGTTTCAATTAGCATTAAGATTATGGTGGGAGTTGGTTTAGGGTTAGTTAGGGCACAGGTTATGGTTTGGGGAAGTCCCAGGGTGATTCAAACGGTTTGTGATCGACCACAAGCCTAAACTTTTGCAGTTCAAATCCACCCAGGAGTATTGTGGAAAAAAGACCTGGTAATCTGCTTCCATAAGATGACAGCTAAGAAAACCCTGTGAGCAGTTTTACTCTATAACAAGTAGGATTGTCATGAGTTGGAATTGACTCAATGGCAACAGGTTTTTTGTTGTTGATGATTTTTTAGGGTTAGAGATTTAGGATAAACATAGAGTTTGGGCTTGTTGTTAGGGTTAGTGTAAGCATTCGGGTTAGGTTTAGCGCTGTGTTTAAGCTTCCGGTTAGGGTTAGTTTTGGGGTTAGGACTGGTTAGGGCTCATTTTAGGGTTAGGGTTAGAATAAGCCTTAGGGCTAGAAATAGGGTTAGAATTCAGGTTGTTAATAGGAGTAGGGTTAGGGTTTTGGTTAGGGTTAGTGTTAGGGTTTAGGTTAGAGTTAAGGTTATGATCTGCTCCCATGAAGATTATAGCCTAGGAAATCGTATGGGACAGTTATGTTGTGTCCTGTAGGGTCGCTATGAGGCAGAATCGACTTGACAGCACACAACAATAACAAAAACATTAGTGTTAAAGATAAGCTCAGGGTTAGAGCTAGGATTAGGGTTAGGTCTTCTTCAGGGTTAGTGGTAGGCGAGGATAATGTTTTGGGATAGGGTTAGAGTTAGGGCTTAGGTTAGGGCTGGATTCAGATTAAACAAAGTTAAACCTTGTGGCATGGATAGTGTTAGGGTTATGTTTAGGTTTAGGATTGTTTTTAGGGCTTGGGTTATGTTTATGCTTTTTTTTATGGTTAGGGTTAGGAATCAGTTTGAGTTTGTAGTTAATGTTAGGGTTAGGAATAGTGTAAGAGTTTAGGGCTGAGTTTATGGTTAGGATTAGGGTTAAGTTTAGAGTTTGGGTTAATGTTAGGTCTGGTTTTAGGGTTAGGATTATGTTTAGGTTTTAGGTTAGCATTAGTACTCAGGTTTGTTTTAGGGCTAGGATTGGAGTTAAACATGGGCTTAGAATTCATGTTTGGGTTAGTGTTAAGTGGCTATATTTAGGGTTTGATTTTGGACTAGACTTCATCTAGGGGTTTCTGTTGGTGTTGAGGTTAGGGATAGGGTTGGTTAAGGTTAAACATAGAGTTAGTGTTGTAATTAGAACAGAATTAGTGTTAGGGTAAGGGCTTATGTAAGGTGTAGTGTAAGGGTTGGGTTTAGGGCTCTGGGTTGAGTTTGGGGTAATGGTTAGTGGTGGGATATGGTTAAAGTTCAGTTAGGGTGTCCCTAGCAACTGGGTATGTGAAACAAAAGTTTTCAACTTTTTTTCAGTATACAGTGTTTTAAAAGCACTAAAAAGTGCTAAATACAATGTTTGACCAAAAAATAAAAAAGTGAGTCTTCTAGCAGCTGGATGAGTTAAATGCAATTTTTCAACTTTTTCCAGTAGATAGTGTATTTGAACCACAAAAAGGTGCTAAACACATTATTTGACTAAGGAGCAAACAAACAAACAAAAACACTGTATGGTGTGTTCGTAGCAAGTAGATGAGTTAAACAAAATTTTCAACTCTTTCCATTAGGTAGAATGTTAAAAGCACAAAAAGGTGGAACCACAGTATTTGACCAAAAAAAACAAAACAAAAAAAAACATAGGTAATCTTTCTAGCAACTAGGGAGTTAAACATAATTTTTCAACTTTTGGCAGTCACTATCTCATTATAAATAAATTTTAAAAAAGTAATAAACACATTGTTTGACTGAAAACATACCATTGGGATTCTCCCTAACAACTAAAAAAAACTAGGTAACTAAAATTTAAATTTTTCCACTTTCCAGTGAATAGTACGTGGCAAGCTTAAAAAACTGCTAAACATACTGTTTGACCAGAAAGAAAGAAAAAAAAAAAACTAGATGTGTTAAACACAAAACACAATTTTTCGACTTTTTCCAGTAGGTAGATGGTATGTTAAAACCACACACACACACACACACACACACACACACACACACACACAAAGCTAAACCCCTTATTTGGCTGGAAAAAAACAACACTATATAAGTGACTTAAACACGGTTTTTCAACCTGTGCCAGTATATATTGTTTGACAAGCATGAAAAACACTAAATATTATTAAACAACAGCAACAAATAATAATAATAGTGTCTCCTATAACCAGGTGAATTAAAGACAATTTTTTTTTCAATTTTTGCCAAAAAATAGTGTGTTAAAAGCATGAAAATGTCCTGAACACATTATTTGACCAAAAAAAAAAAAAAAAGAACACTTTTGGGAATCTCCCTAGCAACTAGGTGACTTCAACATTTGCAAGGAAGTAGTGTGTGAAAAAGGAGCCCTCGTGGCGCAGTGGTGAAGTGCTTGGCTGCTAACCGAAAGGTCAGCAGTTCAAACCCACTAGCCACTCATGGAAGAATGATGTGGCTGACTGCTCCCATAAAGATTTACAGCCTTGGAAGCCCTATGGGGCAGTTCTGCCCTGTCCTATAGGGTCACTATGAGTTGGAATCAACTTGCTGGCAGTGGATTTGGTTTTGGTAGTATGTGACAAGCATGAAAAAGTGCTAAACACATTATTTGACACAAATAAACTATAGGGAGTTTCACTCACAACCAGGTGAGTTGCACACAGTTTTTCCAGTTATTCCACAATACAGTGTGTTAAAAGAACAAAAACAAAACAAAACAAAAAAACGCTAAATACGTTATTTGACCAAAAAAGAAAGAAACACTACATGGAGTCTCTGTTGCAAGTAGGTGAGCTAAACACAATTTTTCAACTTGTTCCAGTAGATATTGTGTGGCACGCATGAAAAAGTGCTAAACACATTATTTAAAACAAATAAACTAAAGGGAGCCTCCCTTACACAACTAGGTGAGATGAACACAATTTTTCCAGTTATTCCACTATATCACGTATTTAAAGTGCGCACACACACACAAAGCAAACCCTCTAAACACATTATTTGTCCAAGAAAACATTATATAGGGAGTCTCCCTAGTAACAAGGTGAGTTAAAAAGAATTTTTCTACTTTTGCTGTTAGATAGTGTCTTAAAGGTACAAAAACTCTTATTACACACATTATTTTTTAAACTATGGTAAATACATATATATGTGTATGTACATATATATAATATCATACCATTTGCCAATTCAACAACATCAGCACTATGCATTTAATATTCCTCCATGTCTTTTCTTGGCTTGTTAGCGCATTCTTTTTTATTCCATTGTATGGCTATACTACTGCTTATCCACTCAATTGGTTTCTTTCAATTTTTGGCAATTATGAATAAAGCTACTATAAACATTCCCGTGTGGACATAAGTTTTCAACTCATCCGGGCAAATACCGAGGAGTGCAATTGCTAGTTCGTATGATAAACCTATGTTTAACTTTGTAAGTAACTGTTTTACTTTTATCCAATCAACACCCATGGAAGCAACAGTCAAGAAATCAAACACCATATTGCATCGGGCAAATCTGCTGCAAAAATGTTGAAAAGCAAAGGTGTCATATTGAGGACTAAGGTGCGTCTGACCCAAGCCATGATATTTTCAATCACCTCATATGCATGTGAAAACTGGACAATGAATAAGGAAGACCGAAGAAGAATTGATGCCTTTGAATTATGGCATTGGCAAAGAATATTGACTACACCATGTACGGCCAGAAGAACCAACAAGTGTGTCTGGGAAAAAGTACAGCCAGAGTGTTTCTTGGAAGGAAGGATGGCATGTACTTTGGACATGTTATCGGGAGGGACCAGTCTCTGGAGGAGGACAACCTGCTTGGTAAGGTGGAGGGTCAGAGAAAAAATGGAAGACCTTCAATGAGATGGACTGACACCGTGGCTGCAACAGTGGGCTCAAACGAAGCAATGATTGTGAGGATGACAGAGGACTGGGCAGTGTTTTGTTCTGTTGTGCCTAGGGTCTCTACGAGTTGGAACTGACTCCATGGCACCTAACAACACGTAATTGCATATTCAGTTTCCTAGTGTGGCTTATATTCCCACCTGTGATGTATGAGTAATTCCGTTTCTCCATATCCTCACCAGCATTGAGTGTTGTCACTCTTTATTTTTGTCATCCTAATAGGAGTATAGTAATATCTCATTTCAGTATTAATTTGCATTTCCTTGATGGCTAATGAGATTTGCCATCTTTTTGTGCACTTACTTTGCATTGGTATAGCCCCTTCAGTGAAATTTCTCTTTATACATTTTGCTCATTTTCTTATTTTTTTTTACCACTAAGTTTTGAGATTTCGTGAGTTGCAAATATTTTATGCCAGTTTGTTTTATCTCTTCATCCTCTTCACATTAGCTTTCACTAAGCAAATATTTTTAATTTTGATGAGGTTGCATTTATCAAAATTTTGATAATGTACAAGTTTTAGGTTGAGGTTTAATTTTTGCCACTAGATGTCCCCAGAGAAGAAAATAGCCTCAGAGAGTTTAAATCAATTTCTTTAATGGTGATGGAATGACTCAGATTGTCTATTTCATCGTGGTTGAGTTTTGATAGTTTTCTAGGAATCAGTCCATTTTTCTAAATTGTTGCATTTATAAGCATAGTATCCCTTATTATCTTTTTAATGTCTTCCGGCTCTGTAGTAATAGCCCCCATTTCATTTCTGATATAGTCTTCTCTCATTTCATTTTTGTCAGACATGCTAGAGATTGTCTTAATTATCTAGTGCTGCTATAACAGAAATACCACAAGTGGATGTCTTTAACAAAGAGAAGTTTATTTTCTCACAGTAAAGTAGGCTGAAAGTTCAAATTCAGGGTGTCAGTTCCAGGAGGAGGCTTTCTCTCTCTGTGGCCTTCTCATCAATCTTCCCCCAGACTAGGAGCTTCTCTGTGCAGGGACCCTGGGTCCAAAGGATGCGCTCTGCTCCCGGCAGTGCTTTCTTTTATATCCCAAGAGATTGCCTCAAGACACAATCAATCCAGTCTTGTAGATTGAGCCCTGCCTCACTAACACAACTGCCGTCCATCCTCCCTCATTAACATCATAGAGGCAGAATTTACAACATATAAGAAAATCACACAATACCGGGAATCATGGCCCATCCAAATTGATACAAACATTTTTTGCAGGACATAATTCAATCCATGACAGAGGTTTATCAATTTTATTGAGTTTTTGAATGATCAGCTTTTTGTTTCATTGATTTTTCTCTGTTGTTTTTCTATGTTTAATTTCGTTTTATGCTTATCTTTATTTCTTCCTTCTGCTTGCTTTAGGTTTATTTGTTTTTCCTTTTCTAGTTTCTTAGGTTATCGATTTGAGACTTTTCCTCGACTTGATGGCAATGGATTTTTAATGTTAACATTAAGAGCTATAAATTTTCCTGTCAGCACTGCTTTAGCTATACCCCACAACTTTTGATATGCCATATTTTTGTTTTCATTCGGCTCTATACATTTTTTAATTTTCTTGGAAGTTTCCAGTTTGATCAATGGATTATTTGGAAATATGTTGTTTAATTTCCACATGTTTAGAGATTTTCTTATTGCCTTTCTATTAATGAATTGTAATTTGGGTCCACTGTGGTCAGAGAGCATGCACTGAATGATTTTGATTCTTTTACATTTGCTAAAGTTTGTTTTATGGTCCAGGATATGGCCTGTCTTGTGAATGTTTCATGGATGCTTTAAAAAAAAAAAATGCATATCCTGCAGCTGTTGAGTAAACTGTTCTATACATATTAATTAAACTAGTGGTTGATTGTGTTGTTCAGATTGTCTATGTCGTTGCTGATTTTCTATCTAATAGTTTTATCAGTTGCTGAGAGAGGACTGTTGAATTCCCCAACTATGACTGTGGATTTGTCTGTTTCTCCTTTCAGCTCTATCAATTTTCATTTCATTTATTTTGAGGCTCTGCTGTTTGATGAGTACACATTTAGGATCATTATATATTCTCGATATATAGATTCTTTTATCAATATGTGAAATCCCTGTTTGTCTCTTATAATTTTCTTTGCTCAGAAGTCTACCTTATTATTATAGCCACTTGTGATGGTTAAGATTGTGTGTCAACTTGGTTGGGCCATGATTCTCAGTGTTTTGGCAGTTGTATAATGTTGTGATCACTTTCCTGTTGAAATATGCGATCACCCCTACGATGGAATCTGCTGAGTGGTACTGGTAGGGATGGGGCCCGTGGTGGCGCCACCCCCTCAACCTTCATCTCTCCCCCTTCCACTGTCTATTTCTTTTTTTTTTTCCTGCTCGCCTTGCAAAGGTTGTTGGCTTGTTCTGGATCCAGCATCTCTTCTTGTCTGATCTGACCTTTGATTCTTGGGACTTGAGCTAGCAGCTTACCTGTCCCTCTTGGGATTTGCTGATCTTCACGGCCTGCAAGCAAGAGTCCTGCTCCCCAACCTGCCTATCTTGGGTTTGCCAGCCCCTGCAGCTAAGTGGCTCAGGAGAAACCTTATGGTCTCCCCTGCCCTCCTCCACTGTCACAACCTGTAAGTGGGATCCGTGCTCTCCAACCTGCTCATCTTAGGTTCACTAGCTTCTGTGGTTCCATGAATTGAGAAAGGACTCTATCCTGATCCAAGGACTTGGGACGTTCCAACCCCTACAATTGCATAAGCTGTTTCCTTAATATAAATCTCTCTATATATTTATAGTTGTATATATTTATACCCATTACTGGTTTTGCTTCTCTAGAGAACCCAGCCTAAGACACCATTTTTTTTTTCTTTCAAGTTATTGTTTATATCCTTCTACAGTGTATAATTTGAAATGAGTTTCTTGTAAGCAAAATATAACTGGGTCATGCCAAGCCCTGTCTTTTGATTGGTGTATTTAGACCGTTTACATTTAAAGTAATTATATTAATACTTAAATGTATCCTTTTATTACTTGTTTTCCATTCATTCCTTCTGGTTGTCTTTCCTTTGTTTCCTTTTTCTTGTCTTCCTGCTGATTATTTGACATTTTTATGAGCCCATCTTGATTTATAAGTATAGTTTTTAAATCTATCTCTTTGTATACTTTTTGTAGTGGAACACACTAGTCTTTAAGGGTAGACCTGATAGTCACAAATTCTTTTTGTTTTCTTTCATACGAGGATTTTTAATTTTCCCTTTATTTCCGAAGGATATTTTCATCAGATGTAGAATTTGTGGTTGACAGTCTTTTCTTTCTGCATTTGAAAAATATTTTGCCACTTCCTCCTGACCTCCATGGTTTCAGATGAGAAATTCACTGCATTTGAATTGGCGTTCCCCTCTAGGTTGCTTCTCTCTGGCTGCTTTCAAAATTTACTTTAGTTTTTACAAGCTTAATTATAATACATCTTGGCAGAGATTTCTTTGGGTGTATCCTATTTGGGATTTTTCTTGTTTGATCAACTTCTTGGATTTGTAGGTGTGTGTCTCTCTCCTTATTTAGTTAATTTTCAGCCATTATTTCTTCAAATACTCTTTCAGCCCCGCTCTCTTTCTCCTCTCCTTCTGGGATATGATACAAGTGTTGAATCTTTTGTTAATGTCCCACAGGTCCCTGAGGCTCTGTTCATTGTTTTTAGTCTATTTTCTCTCTATTGTTCAAAGTTGGTCAACTCTGTTGGTCTATCATCAAGGTCACTGATTCTATTCTCTGTTATCTCTGTGGAGTATATCCAACAAAGTTTTACTTCTGTTATAGTATTTTTCAGTTCTACAATTTTCATTTGATTCTTTTTATAATTTCTATTTCTTTGTGGAAATTTTCTATCTTTTCACTTTGTTTGAAGAACATTTGTAATTGATTTTTAAGGCAGTTTTATGATGGCTGTTTTAAAATCCTTGTCACATAAGTCCAACGTTTGATTCATTTGGGTCTTAGCACCAGTTGCTTGTCTTTTCTCGTTAAAGTTATGATTTTCTTTTTTTGGCTTTAACAAAGAGGAATTTATTTTCTCACAGTCTAGTAGGTTACAAGTCCAAATTGCAGGGCATCAGCTCCAGGGGAAGGTTTTCTCTCTCTGTCGGCTCTGGAAGAAGGTCCTTATCCTCAATCTTCCTCTGGTCGAGGAGCTTCTCAGGCACAGGGACCCTGGGTCCAAAGGACATGCACTGCTCCTGGTGCTGCTTTCTTGGTGGTATGAGGTCCCCAACTCTCTGCTTGCTTTCCTTTCCTTTTATCTCTTGGGAGATAAAAGGTGTGAAGGCCACACTCCAGGGAAAATCCCTTTACATTGGATCAGGGATGTGGCCTGAACAAGGGTGTTACATCCCACCCTAATCCTCTTTAACCACAGGCAGAGATTATGATTTATAATACATAGGAAAATCACAAAATGGAGGACAACCACACATGGCCTAACCAAGTAGACACAAATTTTGGGAGGACACAATTCAATCCATTACATTCCACCCTTTGGCCCCCCAAAATTCACATCCTTGCAACATGCAAAACATATCCACCCCATCATGTCATAGCAAAAGTCTTAACTCCAAGTCCAAAATCCAAAAATTCCTCTTCATCTGTGAAATCCAGAATACGAGTTATCTGCTTCCAAAATACAATGGCGGAACAGGCACAAGCTAGACATTTTCATTATGAATAGGAGAAACTGGAGGGAAAGAAGACATAACAGGCACCAAGCAAGTCAGCAGAACACATTACATTAGCCCTCAAGGCTTTGAAAGTAATCCTCTATTCTCTGAGACCATTTACACAATGGCTCTGCCCTCCAGCCTCTAGGTATTGGCCACACTTTCTGGATTCTGAGCGGAGGTTCCTTGGCCCTGGGCTTCAGCTGTGCCTTCCAGGCCCACTGGGACAGCAACTCTGCTCCTTCAGCTTTAGGCGCACAATTCCGCTAGTCCATCTGAGTGACAACTCCACCTTTAGAAACACCAGAGGACGTGGCTCCACCCTTTGAAACCCCAGAGATCGTAGCCGTACCTTTTGAGACTGAGGCAGCGCAGCTTCTTGTATTCCTTGTCTCTTCACCTTCTGCTTCCGGGTCTCTTGGCTTCTCGGTTCCTCGGGCTTCACACCCGCATCTGCCCTGCTGGGGCAAGTGTTCTGCAGCTCTGTACCTCCACCGATAAGTGCCCAGAGGCACCCCACCCCGCCAGGAAGCCTCCTGCTCACAGGCACTCAGCTCCCTCACTCCGTGGGTCGGCTCTAGTGCTTCCTGGCACTGGTCTCCTGTTTCTGCTGCAGACTCACTGCTGCCGCAGTCCTCTGCTGCTGTTTTTCACCATCTGCACCTTCTCCACTTCTCACTTCCTTCTGGGTCTTCTAACCATTCACGGTTGCAAAGCCATTTCCACATTTTAGGTATCTGTTAAAGCAGCACCCCACTCTCTCGGTACTGAATTCTTAGTTATCTAGTGCTGCCATAACAGAAATACCACAAGTGGATGGCTTTAACAAACAGAAATTTATTTTCTCACAGTCTAGCAGGTTACAAGTCCAAATTTAGGGTGTGGGCTCCAGGGGAAGGTTTTCTGTTAGCTCTGGAGGAAGGTCCTTGTCCTCAATCTTCCCCTGGTTCAGAAGCTTCTCAGGCACAGGGACCCCAGGTCCAAAGGATGCACTCTGCTCCTGGTGCTGCTTTCTTGGTGGCATGAGGTCCCCCAAGTTATGATTTTCTTGATTCTTTGTTTTTTTTTTTTTTTTTTGTATCTTTTACATATTGCCTTGTTATGTTAGGAGATGCTGGGTTCTATTTAAATCTTTTATTTAGGAAGCAGTTACCCTGTTTAGGTTTAGCACACATGTTTTGACCTACTTGTTTGAGCTGTGGTTCCTTATTTGCAGAGACTTTGCAGTGTTAATTTGGTCTGTTTGATTTAACTGGTGCTGCTGGGGCGCCCACTAGTTCCTGCTGGTGTGACTGAAGGAGTGCTTCCCTGGGCCAAGCCTCTGAGTGTCTCTTCGTTGGAGAGGGGTGTGGCAGCATCTCCCTACCAGTGTTCCCCTACCTCCCAACAAGTGGCCCTAGTGTCTCTAGGTGTCTCAGGCCTACAGAGACAAAAAGACTCCTGGGACTGAACCAGTTACTGGCTCATTGATATCTCTCAACTGTAAAGGGGAGATTCCGCCAAGAAAGGAAGGATACGTTATATTTTTAATTTATAGTAAATTAACTTTCATTTCTAATTGTTCATTGCCAATATATTAAAATATAATTGATTTTTCTATATTGACATTGTATCTTGTGACATGGCCAAAATAATTTATTAGTTCTAGTAGTTTTTTGTGAATACCTGTGGTAGGCTAAATAATAGCCAGCAAAGTTATCTTGTATGGCATAAGAGATGCAATTAAGTTAAGCGCCTTGAAATGGGAAAATTATCCTGGATTATCCAGGTGAGCCCTAAGTATAATCACAAGTGTCCTTCTAAGTTTGTGGTAATTTGTTATAGCAGTCATAGGAAACTAATACAATGTCTTAATATTTTATGCAAATACAATCATGTCCTGTATGAAAAAAGACAGTTTTACTTTTTTTTCATAGATTCAGACTCAGATAAGTGTAAGGGTGAGTGGTAGGGTGCAGATCAGGGTAGAGTAGTGTGAATGTGATGGTGAGGATCAGAGAAAAGGTGAGATTCAAGGTCACATCAGCCTAAAGGTATAGTTCAGGGTCAGGGTCAAGGTCAAGGGCAAAGTCAGGTAAGGATCACATTGAATGTCAGGGTCTTGGTGGGGATCAGGGTCAGGTTCAGTGTGAGGATGAGGGTCAGTGTCAGATTAAGCATCAGGTTCAGGGTCAGCCTCAGGGTGAGGGTCAGATCAGAGATAAGATAAGGGTCAGATAACAGTGAAGGTAGGGTGCTAACCAAGGTGAGACTGAGATCAGGCTCAGGGTAGGTGTAAAAGTTAAATTCAAGGTCACAGTGAGGGTAAAGTTTAGGGTCTAGTAAGGTACAGGGTAAAGTTCAGGATCAGGATCAGTGTGAAAATAGTGTCCAAGACATGTTCAGCTTCAGGATAAGGATCATGATCAAGTTCAAGGTCAGAGTTATAACCAGGACCAGAATTATGATAGGGTGAGAATCAGGCTTAGGTAGAGGGTGAGGATCACAGTAAGGGTGAAATTCACAGTCAGAGTCAGAACCAGGGTTAGGGTCAGCATGAATGTCAGGATTTTGGTGAGGGCCATGGTCAGAGTCAAGGTTAGGATCAGGGACATGGGGAGAGTCAGGGTCAAAGTCAGGCCGAGTATTAAGTGTGAGGGTCAAGTCAGATTTAGGACTATGGTGAGCGGCAGGGTCAGCATGGTGAATTGGGTTCAGTGTCAGGGTTAGGGAAATACTCAGGTTCATGGTCAGGATCAGTTTGAGAGTCAGTCTCTGGTTTAGTGTCAGGTTGAAGAGCAGTGTCAGTTAAGGTTCAGGGTCAAGGCCACGGACAGGGTCAGGGAGAGCATAGTGTCAAGGTCAGGCTAACAGTCATGTTCAGGTCAGGTTAAGGGTGAGAGTTAGGGTAAGGGTAAGGTTCATGATGAAAGTCAGGTTCAGGTTCAATGTAAGAGTCAGCATCAATGTCAGGATCTTGATGATGGATGGTCACAGTCAGGGTTGGGCTCAGAATGAGGCTAAGGGTAAAGGCCACAGTGAGGGTCAGGGTCACTGCCATTTCAGAATCATTTTGAGGATGAGAATGAGGGTCAGTGTCAGAGCCAGGATAAGGATCATTGTCAGGGGAAATGTGAAGGAAAGGTTCAGGATAGTAAAGATAGAGGTCATGGTCAGTGTCACTATCAGGGTGAGGATGATGGTGAGAGTGTGTGTCAGAGCCTGGGTCGTGGTGAGGTTCATGGTCTTTGTAAGGGTGAAGTGAAGTCATTGTCTTAGTCTGGGTTCTCTAGAAGAGCAAAACCAATGAAGGATATATAAATATATAGAAAGAGAAAATTACTTCAAGGGAATGGCTCATGGCAGTTGTGAGGAAGTGGCTTATGCAATTGTGGGGTCTGGCAAGTCCCAAATCTGCAGGACAGGCAACAGGCTTACAACGTCTGCTAGCTCACATGGTTGCAGGGGCTGACAAACCTGAAATCTGCAGGTCAGGTGGCAGGCTGGAGGCCTCTGCTGGTCACAGGGTTTCAGGGGTGGGTGAATTCAAAATCTGCAGATCAGGCAGTGGGCCAGAGACTTCTGCAGACTTACATCCCAAGAACTGGACATCAGGCCACAAGAAGAGTACAGGGTGGAGAAAAAAGCAAGCTTTGCCAGAACATCCATTTATAGACTGAAGGCAGGACACACCTCCAAGGAAATTTCCCTTTCAACTGATTGGTCGTTCACATAAGATCACAAAATGGAAGATGACTACATAGTATCTGCCAAGCGACCAAGAATCATAGCCTAGCCAAGCTGACACATAACATTAACCATCACAGTCATGATGAGTATGAAAGCCAAGATCAGGGTCAGTGTTAGTGTCACAGTCTGGGTAAGAGTCAGGGTTAGGATGATGGTAAAATTCATGGTCAGCTTCAGGATCAGGGTGAAGGTGAGAATCAGGGTCAAGGTAGTAATGGTCAGTGTCAGAGTATTGTGAAAGTGAGGGTCATGGCCAATGAAGGTCAGTGTCAGTTTGGGGGACAGTTTCAAGGTAAGGATAAGGGTCAGAATCCAAATCAGCATCAGGGTAAGCTTCAGGGTTAGAGTCAGAGTGATCGGGGACAAGTTGAAGGTCAAGATCAGGGTCATGGTAAGATTGAGGGTAGTGTGAGGGTCAGAGTGAGTGTCAAGTAAAGGTCAGAGTAAGAAGTAGGGTCAGCTTCAGAGTGAGAATGACAGTTATGGTCAGAATCATGTTGAGTGCTGTTGTCAGGATCAGTGTGAGTATCATGGTCAGGGTTGTGGTATGTGTGAGGGACAGGTTAAAGGTTAGAGTGAGGGTGAGCATCAAAGTCAGTGTCATGGCGAGCACCAAGGTCAGAGTTATAGACAGTGTCAGGGTCAGGTAGAAGGTCAGAGTCAGCTTGAAAGTCAGAGTCATGCTTAGGGACAAGATGAGGATAAGTGTCAGAGTCAAGGTGAGGGTGAGGATAAGGGCCTCAGCAGTGTAAGGATAAGGTTCAGGTCACTGTCAGATTCAGGATGAAGGATCAGGGTCAGGGTGTGGGTGAGGGTGAAGCTAAGGCTGGTGGTCAAAGTCAGAGACACAGAGTGAGGGTCAACATGAATTGCAGTGTTTTGATGAGGGGGAGGTTCACAATCAGGGTCAAAGTCATGTTCATGGACACAGGGAGAGTTCGAGTCTGGCAGGGTGTCAGGTTCAATTGGAGCATCAGAATGAGGTTAGGTTTAGGTTGAGGTAAAAAAAAAAAAAAAAGGTCAGGGCAAAATTGAGGGTCAGGGTGACAAGTATGACAAGTGTGAGGCTGAGGGTGAGGGTGACATTCTGTGCCAGGTTCAGGAGCATGGTGAACATGATGAAAGTCAGGGAGTGTAATTATTAGGGTAAGGATCAAGGACACGTTCAATGTCAGGGTCATGATCAGGATCAGACTGAGTGCAAGTTAAGGATCAAAGTAAGGGTGAGATGAGAGTTTCAGTGTCAGGATAAAGGGCAGGATCAGGTAAGTTTCATGGTTTAGATCAGGGTCAGGTTCAGGACAAGGGTATTATTAGGGTCAGGTAGAGTGTGTGGGTCAGGTTAAAGGCTAGTTTCAGAATCATGGTGAGAGTCAACATGAATGTAGTGTCTTGGTGAGGGTTGCAATCAAAGTCAGAGTCATGCTCATGGATATGGTGGAGGGTCAAGGCCAAAGTTAGACTGAGTTTTGGGTTTTAACTTGAAGATCAGAATCAGGTTTAGGTTTAGGGTGAGTGTCTGGATGTGGGCCAGGTTCAGGGTAAGTCTGAGGATGAGGTTATGGGTCACAGGTCTATGGTCAAGTTCAATAACATGGCCAGGTTAGGGTCAGTGTCAGCATCAGGATGAAAGTCAGAGTCATGGTGAGAGTGAATACTTAGATCAGAATGAGGGTCTAGTTCAGTTTCAGGGTAAGTTTTAGAGTCAAAGTCATGCTCAGTGTTGTGAGGGTCAAGGTAAGGGTGCGGGCCAGGGTAAGGATGAGGTTTAGGGTAATTGTAAAGTGGGGATAATTATGAGAGATTCAGGATCAGGGTCAGGTGAGGATCACTTTGTGGTTGAGATTCAGGGTTGGTTTGAGGGTGCATTTGAGGTCAGTGCCAGGGTCAGCTTCAGGGTCACCCAGATGAGGGTGAGGGTGAGGCTGAAGGTAAGGGTGACATTGAAGGTCATTGTCAAGTACAGGTTCAGGGTCATTTAAGGTCAGTCAAGATGAAGGTCAGTGTAAGAATTAGAAGAATGTTTAAGTGAAGATACGGATTAGTGTTAGGATATGGTCAGACTCAAGATGAGAGTTATGGTGAGAGTCAGAGACAGGGTAGAGGTCAGTATCAGAGTGACAGTGAGGATCAGAGTCAAGGTGAGAGTGAGTATACATTTCAGGGTTCAGAGACAGGGTGATGACCAGCTCCAGGGTCAGGTTGAGGATCAAGGTCAGGGTCATAGTAAGAGTGAATGTGAGGGTTAGAGTTAAAGTGAGCATCAAGTAAGGGCCAGGAGGAGAATGAAGGTTCAATATCTTAGCATCATGGTGAAGGCCAGATCAAGGGGGATGTGAACATGAGGTTTAGGTTAGTGCTTAGTTATATAGTTCTGCTATAACAGAAATACCACAAGCGATGGCTTTAACAAAGAGAAAATTATTCTCACAGTTCTGGAGGCTAGCAGTCCAAATTCAGGGTTCCAGCTCCAGGGGAAGGCTTTCTCTCTCTGTCAGCTCTGGGGGAAGGTCCTTGTCATCAATCTCCCCCTGGTCTAGGAGCTTCTCCACGCAGGAATTCCGAGTCCAAAGGACGCACTCTGCCCCTGGCACTGCTTTCTTCGTGCTATGCAGTCCCCCATCTCTCTGCTCTCTTCTCTCTTTTATCTCTCAAAAGAGATTGACTTAACATACAACTTAATCTTGTAGATTGAGTCTTGCCTCATTAACATAACTGCTGTTAATCCCACCTCATTAACATCGTAGAGGTAGAATTTACAACACATCAGAAAATTACATCAGATGACAAAATGGTAGACTCACACAATATCGAGAATCATGGCCTAGCCAAGTTGACACATATTTTGGGGGGACACAATTCAATCCATGACAGTCATGGAGAGAATCAATATTCAGGGCATGGTCAGGGCAAGTGTCAGGGTCATGGTGAGGATCAGGGTCTTGGTGTGGTTAGGATCAGGGTCAGGATAAAGGTCATAGTCAAGGTTAGAGTGAGTGTGAGTGTCAGGGTCAGAGTAATCATTAAGTAAAGGTCAGGATGAGGGTAAGATTCAGTGTAGAGTGAGAGTTAGGGTGAGGGTCATAGTCAGAACCAGGTTGATTGTCAGCATCATGATAAAGGTCAGGGTCAGTGTGATGGTCACAGACATGTCATAAACATGATGGTCAGGAACAGTGTGTGGGACCAGTTCAGGGTCATGTTGACGGTGAAAATCAGAGTCAGTGTTTGTGTGAGCATTAGGGTCAGAGTCATGGTCATGTCAGCATAAGAGTGAGAGTTAAAGGTCAGGATCAGAGTCTAAGACAGGCTAGGGTCAGGGTCAGCTTGAAGGCCAGAGTTAGGGCAGGGGTTAGAGTGAAGGTCAGGAACAGGGTGAGGCTAAAGTAAGGGTCAGAGTCAGGATCATGGTGAGGTTGAGTATGAGGCTCAGGGTCAAAATAAGTGTCAGGTAAAGATCAGGATGACATTATGGTTCAGTGTCAGTTACAGCATTAGAGTCAGTGTCACAGTGAGGGTGAGGGTCAAGATGAATGTGAAACAGGTTCAGGGTCAGGGTCATGGTTCATGGGATGGTCAAGGTGATATGATCACAGTTGTATTCTCAGGGTTAGGGTTAGGAGAGTCATCAATTTTCCATTATGGAGAGAGCAAGGGTCATGGTGAGGATTGGCATACGAATAGGTTGTAGGTCAAGGTGATGTCACAGTCAGTCAGAGTTACACTGAATGTCAGCCTTAGGGTAATGATCAGGATCAGTGTGAGGGACAATATCTGGGTCAGGTTATGTGACAATCATAGTCAGTGTCAGAGTTAGGGTGAACTTCAGAGTAAAAGCTATGGTCCAGAGTTAGGATCTGTGCCATGTTTGGGGTCAGGGTGAGGGTCAAAGTCAGTCCTAAGGTATGCTTCAGCATAAAAGTAATAGGCTTAGGGTCAGGATCAAAGTCAATGTCAGAATAAGTGTCAGGGTCAGGGTCAGTTTCAGAGTGATGGTCATATCAGGGACTTTGTAAGGCAGAGCATAGGGTGGGTGTGGAAAAAGGTCAGTGTAAGTATGAGAGTGAGGGTCAAGCTCAGTGTAAGTGTAAAAAGGTTAGGTTCAGGGTCAAGGTCAGGGTGAGGGGCAATAAAGATTCAGCGTCAGTATGAAGATAATGTACGGGTGTAAGGTGATAATCAGGCTCAGGGTAGGGTCAGGGTAAGGTTGGGAGTCAATTTCAGGTAAGGCTCGGGGTAAAGGGAGGTCAGTGTTGGGGTGACATCAGAGTCAGTTTGGGGAGATAATCATGGAGAGGGTGAAGATTAATGTCAGGGACAGAGAGGATCAGGTTCAAATGAGGTTCTGATGTAATGAGCAAGTTGAGAGTCAACATCTGGGTAAAGGTAGCATCAGGGTGATGGTCAGTGTGAGTATCAGGGTCTAGGTGAGGGTCATTGTTAGGGATGATTGAATTGCGTCCCCCCAAAATATGTGTTGTAATTCCTAACTCTGTGCCTTTGGTTATAATCCCATTTCGGAATGAGTTAATGAGGGTAGGTTCATGAGATTGACTCAAAATACACCCTACACTAAAGGATAAAAAAGCAATTCCCTTCCTCCATTGTCCTATCACACATTCATCATTTTGTTTTAAAGCCTCACCAGAAGAAGATTTAATGTCCACATTTCTAACAACATTCTGTCGCTGAAGCCATATGTATTCTCTAAGACGATAGAGACTTCTCTATAGCTCTCCTCACTTTCTTCTGAGCCCTCGCCAGATTTGCCTTTGACGTCCATAATAAAGGATTAGTGCAGGGTGTATCTTGAGTCAATCCCTTTTGAGATATAAAAGAGATTAAATAAGCAAGCTAAAGAGAAGAGATGGGGCAAAAGAGATGCCAAGCTACATGAAGATCGCCCAGGAGCAGAAGCATAAAGAGTTACAAGGACCTTACTCCAGAGCTGACAGAGAAAGCCTTCCGCTAGAGCCAGCACTCTGAATTCAGACTTCTAGCCTACTCAACCGTGAGAAAATAAATTTCTGTTTGTTGAAGACACCCATCTGTGGTATTTCTGTAATAGCAGCCCTAGATAACTATGACAGAATATGGTACCAAGAGTGGGGTGCTGCTCTAACAGATATCTACAATGTGGAAGTGGTTTTGAAATTGGGTAATGGGTGGAGGCTGGAAGAGTTTTAAGGTGCCTAATAGTAAAAGCCTAGATTGCCTTGAAGAGACTGTTGGTAGAATTATGGACGTCAAAGGCAAGTCTGGTGAGGGCTCAGAAGGAAGTGAGGAGAGTTATAAAGAAGTCTCTGTGGTCTTAGAGAATACATGTGGCACCAGCAACAGAACGTTGCTAGAAATGTGGACGTTAAATCTTCTTCTGGTGAGGCTTTAAAAGAAAATGATGAACGTGTGATTGGACAACGGAGGAAGGGTGATGCTTTTTATGTAGTGGCAAAGAACTTGTCTGAATTTTGTTCAAATGTTTGGTGAAAGGTAGAGCTTATAAGTGATGAACTTGGATATCTGGCAGAGGAGATTTCTAGGCAAGATCTTAAAGGTGTTACATGGTTTCTCTTCTTGTAAAATGTGAGAGAAAAGAGATGGTCTTAATGAACTGTGCAAACTGGACTAAACCAAAAGCTAAGAAGTTTCCTGAATACAACCAAATGCTTTGAAGGCCAGAATAGCAGGGAGAGGGGTCTGGGGACCATGGTTTCAGGGGACATCTAGGTCAATTGGCATAACAAATTGTATTAAGAAAACATTCTGCATCCCATTTTGGTGAGTGGTGTCTGGAGTCTTAAACGCTAGCAAGTGGCCGTATAAGATGCATCAATTGGTCTCAACTACCTGCAGCAAAGGAGAATGAAGAACACCAAAGACACAAGGTAAGTTAGAGCCCAAGAGACAGAAAGGGCCACATAAACCAGAGACTCCACCAGGCTGTGACCAGAAAAACTAAATGGTGCCCGGCTACCATCAATGACTGCCCTGACAGGGAACACAACAGAGAATCCCTGAAGGGGCAGGAGAGCAGTGGGATGCGGATCTCAAATTCTTCTAAAGAGATCAGACTTAATGGTCTGACTGAGACTGGAGGGACCCCAGAAATTATGGCACCTGGACCTTTGTTACCCCAAGACTGGAACCATTCCCGAAGCCAACTCTTCAGACAGGGACTGGACTGGACTATAAAACAGAAATAGATATTGGTGAGGAGTGAGCCTCTTAACTCAAGTAGACACATGAGACTATGTGGGCAGCTTCTGCCTGGAGGTGAGATGAGAAGGCAGAGGGAGACAGGAACTGGTGAATGGACACGGAGAATACAGGGTGGAGAGGAGGAGTGTGCTGTCACGTTAAGGGGAGAGCAGCTAGGGTTACATAGCAAGGTATGTATAAGTTTTTGTGTGAGAGACCGACTTGAATTGTAAACTTTCACTTAAAACACAGTAAATTTAAAAAAATTAACTGTGCAAAATGAAAGCACAACTTAAAGGTTTGGAAAATTCTGTTGTAAAAACCAAGGACACGTGTCCTAGAATGTTCACCAAGGATGTGCCTGCACAATTTTTGTCAGAGATTAAGCCTGTGACTAATGCATCTAACCAACTACCATAGCAAAAAATCCATCAGCTCAGACTGAAGGTGACAGAGAAAGAACGAAAGGAAAGAACATTGTCTGCATCTTGGAATTCTACAGGCAGGAAACAGGCCAAAGGAGCTACATATGTTGTCCTCTAAGAAAAGAAAAGAACTGTCTATGGAGCAGCTTGGAGATCATCAGAACTGTTGGAAGGAGCGCAGGAAGCAGGGCCTTCTCAGTTTCAAAGTGTGGGACCACAGTCTCCTGGATCTCAAAGGGCCACAGCTTCCTAGGTTTCAAAGAGTCAGATCTTTGCCACCTGGGTTCCGGAGTGTGGGGCTGCCATTAAGGTGTGCCAGGGGGATGGGGCCTCTGCCTAAAGCTGAGAGGGCAGGGCTGCCATGCTCAAGGGACAGAAGGGGTGGGGTCGCCGCTCAGATGGACTAGGAGAACTGGGCCACCTAAAGCTGTGGGAGCAGAGTTGCCATTCTAGAGGGCCTGGAAGGTGGAGCTGAAGCCCAAGGCTGAGGGGTCTCCGCCCAAAACCCAGAGGGCGTGGCCAACACTCAGAGTCTAGAGGGTGGGGCCATTGTCCAGATGGCCCCAAAGAACAGACGATTATTTTCAAAACTTGAGAGCTAAAGTAAAATTTTCTGCTGGGTTTTAGAATTACTGGGTGCCCTTTATCCCTTCTTTTCCTCCAATTTCTCCTGTTTGTAATGGAAATGTCCGTCTTGTGTCTATTCCACCATTGTACTTTGGAAACAGATAACTTGTAGTCTAGATTTCACACGTTCACAGATGAAAAGGAATTTTGCCCCAGGATGGGATACACCTAAAGTCTCTCCTATATTTTATTTAGATGCTTCAGGAGATGAGATTTTGGACTTGGAGCTGATTTAAGACTTTTGTGTTGCTGTGATGGGGTGAATGTATTTTGCGTATGGCAAGGACATGAATTTGGGGGAGCCAAATGGTGGAATGTTATGGGTTGAATTGTGCCCCCCAAAAATATGTGTTGTGAATCCTAAACTATATGCCTGTGGTTATAATCCCATTTGGGAATGGGTTGTCTTTGTTATGTTAATGAGCAGGATTAGTATAGGGTGTATTTTGAGTCAACCTCTTCTGAGATATAAAAGATTAAACATGCAAGCTAGAGAAGCCAGGATCAGGGAAGATAGATGCCAAGACACATGGAGATCTCCAAGGAGCCAGGAAACAGAAGCTGAAGAGACAAGGACATTCCTCTAGAGTCAACAGGGAGAGAAAGCCTTCCCCTAGAGCCAGCACCATGAATTTGAACTTCTAGACTCCTAAACTGTGAGAAAATAAATTTCTGTTTGTTAAAGCCATCCACTTGTAGTATTTCTGTTATAGCAGCACTAAATAACTAGACAGAATGTTAGTGAGGGTCTTGGTTATAGTCACTAGGAGGATAAAAGTTAAGGTCGTGGTCAGAATTGGGGACATAATAAGGATCAGAGTCAATGTCATAGATAGTTTAGGGTCACAGTGAGGTCAATTTTAGGGTCAGGGTAAGATTCAGGTTGAAGGTCAGGGTCAGGAAAGGTTCAGGGTCTAGTTCAGGATCAGGGTCAATGTGAGGATGAGAATAAAAGATAGTATCACAATGAACATCAGAATCAGAGTAATAGTGTTAGGGTAAGGGTGAAGTTCAGGGTCATGTTCTATGTAGTGGTATGGGTCTAGGGTCTTATTTAGACTGAGGGTCACGGTCAACTATGGTTCAGAGTTAGGTTTAAGGTCAAGGTGGGTGAGTCAGGATGAGGATCAGATCAGGATCAGGGTAAAAGTGAGGGTCAGGTGGGGTTCAGATTCAGGATGAAGGAGAGAAAGGGTCAGATTAAAGATCCAGTTCACGGTCAGGTTCAGGTAGAGCATGAAATAAGGTTTAGATCAAGGTCAGGGTCTGAGTCAGTTGAGGGCCAGGGTGAATATAAGGATATGTGTAAGGATCAAGGTCAAGTTAGGGACACAGTAAGGCTCATAGTAGTGTCATGGTTTAGTTCAGCGTCAAGATCAGGTTCATGGTAATATTTAGGATAAGGATTAAGTGGAAATTAATGTTCAGGGCCAATGTCAGGGTAAATGTCAGTATTAGGTAAGGTTCAGAGTCAAGGTCAGGCTAGGGCGAGTGTCAGCATAAATGTCTCAGTAAAGATAACAGTCACTGTCATGATGTTACAGTCAAAGTCAGCATCATGGTGAAGGTCAAAGTGAGGGTTATGGTAAGGGTCAGTATCATTTTGAGGGTTGGGGTGAATGTCAGTGTAAGGTTAGGGTCAGAGTCCATATGAGGATCACAGGTTCAGCATAGGGGTCAAAGTGTGAGAGTTAGGTCAGGGTGCAGTTGTGGGTGAGGATCAGAGTCAGATTCTGGAGAAGGATCAGGTTCACAGTCAAGGTCAGGGTCAGAATCAGGGTGAGGCCCTGTGTGAAGGTCAGTGTCTGTGTGGGGGTCAAGGAAAGGAGTAGGGTGTAGGTAAAGCTCAGAGTGAGGTTCAGGGTCAGTGTCATGATGAGGATCCAGGTCATTGTCTGGATGAAGGTTAGGATCAGATTCTGGATCATGGTCAGTGTCAGAGTCAAGGACAGTTTGTCAGGGTCAGGTTCTCTGTCAGGGTGAAGATCAGGGTGAGTAGCAGGGTGAATATCAGTCTCAAGATCAAGGCCAAAGTCAATGTGAAGGTTACCATCAGTGTCAGGGTCAGTAGGAAACTCAGGATAAGGGTCAGGTGAGCATCAAGTTCAGGGTCTGGGTAACAGTGATGGTCTGGATCAGGTTCTGGGTGAATGTCAGGTTCTGAGACAAGTTCAGGGTCAGAGAGAGTTAGGGTGAAGGTCAATATCTGAGGGTCAAATTGAGGAGAAGGTCAAGTTGAGGATAAAGGTCAGATTAAGGGTCAAAATCAGTGTCAGTGTCAATATGAATATCAGAGTCAGGACCAAGGTCAGATTGGGGGTAATGTTAGGGTCAGGTTTAGAGTCTAAGTCAGGTAAGCTTCAAGATCAAGATCAGTATCAGGGTCAGGATAAGGGTGGTGTCAAGATCAGGATCAGCTTCATGATCAAGGTCAGAGTTGGAATGATCATAGTCAATGTTAGGGTGGCATCAAGGTCAGAGTCAGTTGAGAGTCAGGATCATGGAGAGGGTGGATATAGGGTCAGGAAGAGGGGGAATCCAACTCAAGGTCAGGGTCAAGCTGATAGTAAGATTGGAGTCAGAGTGAGCATAGTATCAGGATGATAGTGAGGGTCAGGTTCAGGGTAAGTGTCAGGTTCGGTATGAGGTTCAAGATGAGGATCAGCATGAATGTCAGGGTCTTGATGAGGGTCACAGTCAGGGTAAGTGTAAAGGTCAGTGTGAGGGTGAAGGTTGTAGTCAGGGTTAGAGACATTGAGAAGTTCAATATCTTTATTAAAGTCAGGGTCAGAATAAAGGTCACATTCAAAGTAAAGGTCAGGTTAAAGTTCAGTTTGATGACAGTGTCAGGGTGAAAGTTACGATCAGGTAAGTTTTAGGGTCTATTTCATGATCAGGGTCAGTGTGAGGGTAGTGTCAGGGTCCGCTTCAGGATCAGAGTCAAGGTCAGGTGTTTGTCAGGGTCAGGATGTTAGTCAGGTACTAGGTGATGGTTGGGATCAAGATAAGGGTCAGGGTAAGGGTCAGAGTCAAGTTTATGGTCAAGGAGGTAAAGGAGAGAGTCAAAATAAGGGTAAAACTGTCAGGGTCAAGGTCAGGTGAATGTCAGGTTCAAGGTGAGGGTCAGGGTCAAAGTGAGGATGAAAGTCAGATACAGTTCAGAGTGAAGGTGAGGGTCAGGGTGAAGGTCAGGTTCGGGGTCAAGGTGAGGTTCAAATTCAAGGTCAGGTTCAACGTCAGATTAAGAGTATGAGGGTCTGGGGAATTGTCAAGTTTATAATCAAGATCACAGTGAGGGTCAGATTGAAGATCAGGGTGAGAATTTACGGTTAGGTGCAGGTCGGTGTGAGGGTCAAGGCAAATGTCAGCATCAGAGTGTGGGTCAGCTTCGGCATGGGATTCCAGTCTCTATTATGATGATGATTAAGGTTGATGTCAGGGTCAAGTTGAGGGTCTGGTTCAGGTTCAGCAAAAGTTTCAGAGTCAAGATCAGAGTCCTGAGGGTCAGATTCAGGGTAAGTGTCAGGGTAAGAATTAGGTAGAGGTTCAGGGTCGGGATCAGAGTCCAGGTGAAAATTAGAATCAGGTAAGTTTAAAGATCAAGTTCAAGATCAGGATAAGTATGAGGGTGGTGTCAGGGTCAAGGTGATGATCAGGATCAGGGTAATGTCATGGCCAGGGTTAGGCTCAGGGACAGATTCAGGTAAGTCCCAGAGTGAGTGGTCAGTGTCAGTGTCAGGGTGATGTGAGGGTCAGAGTCAATTTAGTGTGATGGTCATAAAGATGAGGTTCAGGGACAGGGAGAGGGGTCAGGTGCAGAGTGCAATTCAAAGTCAAGAAAATGGCCAGGGTCAGGGTCCAGGTGAAGAACAGGGTGAGGGTGTCCAGGTCAGCTTCTAGGTCTGGGTCAATGTCAGAGTGCCTGACAAATCAGGGAGAGGGTTATGTTGAGCATGACCGTCAGGTTTAAGGTCAAGATGAGCATAAGTGTCAGTCAGGGTCAGGTTTTTGAAACTTCTCAATTTTATAATTTTATGGAATGGTTGAAATAGAGTTTAGATGTTGAACTTCCCATCCACTGTAGGTATCTTTTCTACAGTATACCTAATAATTAGTCCCCAGGTGGTGCACACAGTTAATGCACTCACTGCTACCAGAAAGGTGGAAGGTTCAATTCCACCCAGAAGCACCTCAGGAGAAAGAGGTGGCAATCTACTTCTGAAGAATCAGCCAGTGAAAACCCTATGGCGCACAGTTCTACCCTGACACACATGGAGTCGCCCTGAGTCGCAATCAACACCACGGCAACTGGTACTGGTACCTGATAATTAACACTTGAGGAGTGCTTATCTCACCAGCTCCC
The DNA here is from genome assembly GCF_030014295.1 of Loxodonta africana. Classification (NCBI taxonomy): domain Eukaryota; kingdom Metazoa; phylum Chordata; class Mammalia; order Proboscidea; family Elephantidae; genus Loxodonta; species Loxodonta africana. The sequence goes on along the minus strand of NC_087353.1, from coordinate 87,013,983 downwards.
AAGGCTGAATAGTTCTAAATTTATGGAAAGTTCATTAATTAAGCCAAAGTAGCTTCCTACCGTTCTTTTCAGTTCCAAACCATACAGCAATAGAGTAAACCAATTTTTTCATGTGATCCCTTGGTCACGCTCCTCCACTCATGCATACTAATCCAGGACGTTTTGCAAAAACGAGGCTTGTAACTGTTGTCCCACCTGAACGGGCCCTGGGTCTCCATTACCCGGCTGAGATTTCCTTAGGGGTGCAGTGAGGAAAGCCACTCTAGAGGACAGCCACTAACCACACCTCATAGGGGTTAGATGCCTAGTTCTCTGGGAGGCTGCTACTCTCTTGCTGGGCCTGGGGTCGCCTCTCACCCCAAAGGTGGAAAGATACCTGTACCTATTCCCACTGGGCCCTTGACCAGACTGCGGAGGCCCTAAAACCAAAAATCGGAGGCGGAGGCGCACACAGAAGTAAGTGGAAGACTCGCAAGAGATGGGAAAGAAGAGAATCTCCCCTCAGACTCAAATTTCGCGCGCTTAATAAAGAACTTAGAAAAAAAACAGCGAAAGCGCCCCGCTGCCTCCCAGGCGCGCGCCTGCGCGGCATTTGATTGGCCAAATCCTGGAGCTTCCCACCTCACAATCGAGCCACGCGCACCCTCCCTCTGCTCCACGCGCCCCCTGCTTTGTGTTGGGTACCGCGCATCCAGGGGGTCCCTCCTCATTCTCCCATCACCTTCATTTCGTTTTTTTAAAAAAGCATGTGAGCCTGGCCGTGCCCTGATTCCTCCCTTGTTGTTGGGTGCTGTTGAGTCGGTTCGACTCATAGCAACCCAATGTACAACAGAATTCAGGGCTTGGAGGTCGGGAAGAAAGGGGGTCCAGTCCGGTGAGTGACAGAAGGTTGGGGGCAGTGGGGAAGATGGTTTTGTCCCTCTGCTTCCCAATCCTGGAATCTGGGCAAGGAATAGTGGAGCCAGAGGTAAGGGATTTCCCTGCTGAAAAATGAGGGCCTGGATGGATAGTTCCCAAAAATCTCTTCCAGCTCTAAACTACTGCAATACTCTGGGGTACCTGGGAGGTATTCTGCAGTAGTTTTTAGAGTCAGAAGATTCTAGAAGTTTGCTCAAGCTGGAGCTAAGGACAAAAAACCCGTTGCCGTGAAGTCGATTCCAACTCATAGTGACCTTAAAGGACAGAGTAGAACTGCCTATAGGGTTTTCAAGGAGCACCTAGTGGATTCGAACTGACAGCCTTTTGGTTAGCAGCTGCAGCTGTTAACCACTACTTCACCAGGACAGGGACTGGAAAATCGAGGAAGGTGAACTCATGATTCCACCCGCAAGACTGGGAAACGTCCAGCTTTCTGCTGGACAAGCACATCACAGGACCACAATGCCTGTAAACCTCCAAAACACCACCCTCCTTTTCTTAACCAACCCTTCCAGCCATTGCCTCGCCTCCCCCAACTCCCCCCAGCACTTTCTCTGTAGACCCGGTCTACCAGACTGTTTAAGTACTAGCCCGTGGTTACTTAAGGCTGCTGACCTTTGCTCTAAGGAATTAAGTCTCCAAGATCAGATCTAGGATGCAGGGCTAAAAATAAAGGCCCAACTGCCTCCACAAGTCAGGGACAGACACTGAAAGAAGAACACGTTTGTCTTTATTGAGGTGTGATGGTAGAGTAGCGCCATGAAGGAGCACAGCCTGAGGACATGGAGAACATAAAGCCAGGATTTGGGGGTTTCTTAGAGGTGAAGGCCTAGATCGCTGGGCTAGGAGGAAAACAGTGGGCCATTTGGATGCTCACAGGGTCTTCAGGAAGTCTCTATATTTGGTCAGGAAAGGGTTGGCCAGAGTGTTCAGCCCTTGTTGAAGTTCCTGCAGAGCCCTATCCTGCTCTTGCTGCTCCCCAGTCATCTTCTGCCTGTAATAGTTGATGTAGAAGCTCATCCAGTCATTCACCACAATTACCATGGCTTCTTCAGGGATAGGATTATCACGCATGTCCTGGGGGTGGGAGGGAGGAATGTGGTCAACAAAGTGATCGAGGAATATAGGATAGGAAATAGTCCCCAGAAAGTCACATCCTCTTTCCTCCGCTTTGTATTCCCTGTCTTGAGTTGTTTCCATCAATTCCACCATTACTCTTCCAACTCCATATTATTATCCCTCACCTCCTACTTTCCAGGCCCGTCCTTTGAAATGGAGTGCCAAACTTACCTGCTGATTCAGCAGAATACTAAATTCCTTCATTCCTGTGGAAATGAGATCCTTATTGGCCTGAAGAAGGGCCATCTACCTGGTAAGAGAAAGAGGTAGAATTTAAGTAACATTTTCCCTTGTCCTTGGATATCCACCGCCCCCCTCCAACACCACCAATCCTTGGTGACCTTCAGGGCCACCTCCCCTCTAACACTTTTCAAAGCCTGCTCTGTTCTGAGATGCTATTTCTCCCAGGTAGGGCTCACCATCTGGTGAACGGTGCTGTGTGTTTCACCCTCACTCTTCAGGGTATGTATGTCTCTCTGTGCCAACCTAGATGTAGGCAAGGAATCAAGTGTCAGCGTAGGAGGGAAACACCCTAAGTCTAGGTCCTGAGAGAGAATGATAGGTCACCCTGGGGAGGGGAAGCAGGGAGAGGCTTCCCTGAAGTTGGAAAGATAATGAGGCCAAGAAAAAGAGATAAGTGAGCAGACCCAGAAAATACAAGAACCAAGGCAGGCCCGCACCCCAGTACCCAAACTTTTAACACTAAAGAAACTAACATTTATTGAGGCCCTGTTACATGTCAGGCCCTTTGAAATCACAACACTGTGATGGCAATTATTCTTTCATTTCATGGATGGTTTGTTAATAGCTGTTTACATTTATTCAGCAGATCCTTTATGCTAGGCACTATTTCAAACACATATTGAGGTATTTATCTTTATAAAAACCCTATTAGGTATTTGTTATGGATTGAACTGTGTCCCCCCAAAATATGTGTTGTGAATCCTCACCCTAACCTGTGGTTATAATCCCATTTAGGAATGGGTTGTCTTCGTTCTGTTGAGGAGGCAGTCTTAGTGTAGAGTATGTCTGGAATTAATTTCTTTTGAGATATAAAAGAGCGGATTAAGCAGAAATGAGAGAAGATAGATTCCACACCACATGAAGATCACCAAGGAACCAGGAAACAAAAGCTGAGAAGAAACAAGGACCTCCCCCCAGAGCCCGTAGAGAAAGAAAGCCTTCCCCTAGAACTGGCATCCTGAATTTGCACTTCTAGCCTCCTAAACTATACAAAATTAAAAGTGTTAAAGCCACCTACTTGTGGTATTTCCGTTATCTGCGGCACTAGATAACAGACTGTACTGTTATTAGCCACTTTTTGCAGATGACCCTGCCCAGCTGCACTCCACAAGAATGGAGATGTATTTCTTGTTCTCTACATATCACCAAGTACTCACTAAAGCAGAAATACTCTTTTTCTTCTTTTTAAATGTTTGTCCTAGTGGTTTTCATTTTAGTAGATTTTGTTTTTCAAATTTCAAAGTTACTACATGAAATAAGTGAAAAAATACAAAAGTGTACACTGAAAAAGTTGATTATTTTTGCTCCCCACTGAGGTAGTGATCATTAAAGTTTTGTGCGTTTCCGGTCACACCTTTCTCCACTCAAAAGCCAGTATTCATAAGCACCTACACACTCATAGAGGTTTGTCGATTTGCTTTTTTTAAATGTATGGTGTTTTCTTAATGTGGGGGATCAGTGGTTCAGTGGTAGGATTTTTACTTTCCATGAGCGTTGCCTGGATCCCATTCCCAGCCAATGTACCTCATTCACAGCCACCACCCATCTGAGAATGTTGCTATGATGCTGAACAGATTACAGCGGAGCTTCCAGACTAAGATGGACTAGGAAGAAAGGCCTGGCAATCTACTTCTGAAAATCAGCTAATGAAAACCCTATAGATCACAATAGTCCCATCTGCAATAGATCATACGGATGTCTCAGGACCAGCTAGTGTTTTGTTACATTGTGCATGGGGTTGCTGTGAGTCAGGAGTCAACTCAACAGCAGCTAACAATAACAGCTTAGTTAACATATAGCAAAATTAACTTCTTTTTGGTATGTTGTGTGCTGTCAAGTCGATTCCAACTCATAGCAACTCTATGGACAGAGGAAAACTGCCCCACAGGGTTTCCAAGGCTGTAACCTTTACAGAAGCAGATTGCCACATCTTTCTCCCAAGGAACAGCTGATGGGTTTGAACCACTGACCTTTCAGTTAGCAGCTAAGTGCTTAACCACTGCGCCACCAGGGCTCCTTTCTTTTTAGTATACAGTTTATGAATTTTAACATAAAAAAATATAGATTAATTTAACTACCTCCATAATAAGGATACAGGACATTTTCATCACCTCAAACTCTAGACCCCTTTGTAGTCACACTCACCAACCAAACCCAGTGCCGTTGAGTCAATTCCGACTCATAGCGACCCTTTAGGACAGAGTAGAACTGCCCCATAGAGTTTCCAAGGAGCTCCTGGCAGATTTGAACTGCCGACCCTTTGGTTAGCAGCCGTAGCACTTAACCAGTAGGCCACCAGGGTTTCCATGTCACACCCACACCCACCCCTAAATCAGGGTTTCTAGCCAGTTTGGAACAGACACAAAGGAGAGCAGCATAGGAGTTGCATAGCAACCAAATCTGTTAGCCAGCGGATTTTGACCTGAGTAGGAAACTAAGAGCCCAGGCCGCTAACCAAAAGGTTGGCAGTTCAAATCCACCAGCTGCTCCTTGGATACCCTATGTGGCAGTTCTACTCTGTCCTAGAGGGTTGCTGTGTGTCGGAAATGACTCTACGGCACACAACAACAACAACCAGAAACAAACAGCTGTGGTTTGCTCAAAGATGGCAATCAACACTGCTTTGAATGTGTATCACTCTCCAGAGTCCTGCCAACAATCCGGTCTACTGCATCAGGCTCCTGAAACTTTAGGGATCCATACAGAAGATTGGATTATTGGCAGGACTGTGGAGAGGAACAGATATTCAAAGTAGGCAGTCAGCTGCCATCTTTGAGTGGAGCACTGCCCTGTTTCCCATTCAGGTCAAAATCTGCCAGGCAACAGATTTGGTTGCTATGCAGTGCTTACACTGCCTTCATTTATGTAGGCAGTTACTGAACAATTCCTGAACCCTTCCCAACTGGCTCAAAGCCCTAACAACCACTGATCCATCAAAAAAATCACTATAGTTTAGTATTTTTGAGAATGTCATATAAATGGAATCACACAGTATGCAACCTTTTGAGACTGACTTCTTTCGCTCAGCATGATGCCTTTGAGGTTCATCTAAGTTGTTATGAGTATCAGTAAGACAGCCATTTTCATTGCTGAGTAGCATTCCATTGCATGGGTGTACCACAGTTTGTTTATTCATTCACCCATTGAAGGACATTGGATTGTTTGCAGTTTATGGCAACTATGAATAGAGCTGCTATAAACATTTATGTATAGGTTTTCGTGTGAACATGTTTTCATTTATCTAAGGCAGAAAATATTTGCTACCACTGGGAAAAATATTTACAATACAGTCTGACAAAGGAGATGTATACAGAATTTATAACAAACTCTTACCACTCAATGACACAAAAAATCCTATTTTTTAAAGAAGCCAAAACTCAAAGAGTCCATGAGAAAATTTCTAGAGCTAATAAAAGAATTTAGCAAAGTTGCAAGATACAAGATGCAGTGCAATGAATTACTTAATATGGCCTTTCTAGCCATAGTCTTTATAAGTCCTACCAAATGACTGGCTGGAACTATGCAAATGAGGTGCTTGTGGCCCACCAAGGGGATTGGATTGCTTGCTAATAATGAAAATAAGCTGCATGGCACCCTTGTAGGGGTGGGACCATGCAAATAAGGTGTATGGAACCCTAATGAGGGGATTGGACAGCTTTGCAAAAAAAAAATTTTTTTTTGTTTTTTCTGGGTTTTACTAGGCTTAAGGGGAGACAGAGAGAGAGAGAGAGAGAGAGAGAGTGGAGCTGTAACATGGAAGACAGCAAGAGAGAGTGGCATGAGACAGCAGGAACCAGAGAACAGTGCAACACAGCCGCAGTGGGGCTAGGAGTTATAACAGAGCTAAGAGTTATAACACTTGCCCAAGAAGGCCCCCAGCATAGCTTGGTGGCAGCAAGGCCTCAGGAGAGCTGGCGACAGAGGACGAGAAGATGCTGTTCTGATCCAGGAACTGTGTCCTGAGTTGTTCCTGTTGCTTCCAAGTTTATCCTGATCCCAAGTTGTGCCCTGTTACTTCCCTAATAAACCACTTAACTCTAAGTACAGTCTGTGAGTTCTGTGAGACATTGCAGTGAATTACTGAACCCAAAGACAGGAATGAGAGTACTGAGGAGCAGGGAGTAGTTGATGTTAGGGACAATGGAGTGGTGGAGCAGTTTGGAAAAGTTGGACATTTGGGACATCTTTAACCTCCGCCTCATAAGAACCAGCTTTGTGCTGATCCTTATAAAAGAAATTACTCACTTACAAGGTCAACAAACAAAAATCTGTTGAATTATATACACCAACAATGAGAGATCTAATAGGGAAATTAAGGAAACAATTCCATTTACAATACCATCTAAGAGAATAAAATGTTGTTGTTAGGTGCCGTCAAGTCGGTTCCGACTCATAGCAGCCCTATGCACAACAGAACGAAACACTGCCCCGTTCTGCGCCATCCTTACAATCGTTACGCTTGAGCTCATTGTTGCAGCCACTGTGTCAATCCACCTCGTTGAGGGTCTTCCTCTTTTCTGCTGACCCTGTACTCTGCCAAGCATGAGGTCCTTCTCCAGGGACTGATCCCTCCTGACAACATGTCCAAAGCATGTAAGATGCAGTCTTGCCATCCTTGCCTCCAAGGAGCATTCGGGCCGCACTTCTTCAAAGACAGATTTGTTTGTTCTTTTGGCAGTCCATGGTATATTCAATATTCTTCACCAACGCCACAATTCAAAGGCATCAACTCTTCTTCGGTTTTCCTTATTCATTGTCCAGCTTTCACATGGATATGATGTGATTGAAAATACCATGGCTTGGGTCAAGCGCACCTTAGTCGTCAGGGTGACATCTTTGCTCTTCAACACTTTGAAGAGGTCCTTTGCAGCAGATTTGCCTAATGCAATGGGTCTTTTGAATTCTTGACTGCTGCTTCCATGGCTGTTGATTGTGGATCCAAGTAAAATGAAATCCTTGACAACTTCAATCTTTTCTCCATTTATCATGAGGTTGCTCATCGGTCCAGTTGTGAGGATTCTGTTTTCTTTATGTTGAGGTGCAATCCACACTGAAGGCTGTGGTCTTTGCACTTCATCAGTGAGTGCTTCAAGTCCTCCTCACATTCAGCAAGCAAGGTTGTGTCATCTGCATAACGCAGGTTGTTAATGAGCCTTCCTCCAATCCTGTTGCCCCATTCTTCTTCATATAGTCCAGCTCCTCGGATTATTTGTTCAGCATACAGATTAAGTAGGTATGGTGAAAGAATACAACCCTGACACACACCTTTTCTGACTTTGAACCAATCAGTACCCCCTTGTTCTGTCCGAACAACTGCCCATTGATCTATGTAAAGGTTCCTCATGAGCACAATTAAGTGTTCTGGAATTCCCATTCTTTGCACTGTTATCCATAGTTTGTTATGATCCACACAGTCGAATGCCTTTGCATAGTCAATAAAACACAGGTAAACATCCTTCTGGTGTTCTCTGCTTTCAGCCAGGACCCATCTGACATCAGCAGTGATATCACTGGTTCCATGTCCTCTTCTGAAACCGGCCTGAATTTCTGGCCGTTCCCTGTCGATATACTGCTCCAGCCATTTTTGAATTATCTTCAGCAGAATTTTGCTTGCGTGTGATATTAATGATATTGTTCTATAATTTGTACATTCGGTTGGATCACCTTTCTTGGGAATAGGCATAAATATAGATCTCTTCTAGTCAGTTGGCCAGGAAGCTGTCTTCCATATTTCTTGGCATAGACGAGTGAGCACCCCCAGCACTGCATCTGTTTGTTTGAAACATCTCAATTCCATCAATTCCTGGAGCCTTGTTTTTTGCCAATGCCTTCAGAGCAGCTTGGACTTCTTCCTTCAGTACCACCGGTTCCTGATTATATGCCACCTCTTGAAATAGTTGAATATCGACTAATTCTTTTTGGTATAATGACTCTGTGTGTTCCTTCCATCTTCTTTTGATGATTCCTGCGTCATTTAATATTTTCCCCATGGAATCCTTCACTATTGCAACTCGAGGCTTGAATTTTTCTTCAGTTTCTTTCAGCCTGAGAAACGCCAAGCGTGTTCTTCCCTTTTGGTTTTCCCTCGCCAGCTCTTTGCGCATGTCATTGTAATACTTCACTTTGTCTTCTCAAGAGGCCCTTTGAAATCTTTTGTTCAGTTCTTTTACTTCATCAAATTCTTCCTTTTGCTTTAGCTGCTCGACGCTCAAGAGCAAGTTTCAGAGTCTCCTCTGACATCCGTCTTGGTCTTTTCTTTCCTGTCTTTTCAGTGACCTCTTGCTTTCTTCATGGATCATGTCCTTGATGTCATCCCACAACTCGTCTGGTCTTCAGTCACTAGTGTTCAATGCGTCAAATCTATTCTTGAGATGGTCTCTAAATTCAGGTGGAATATACTCAAGGTCATATTTTGGCTCTTGTGGACTTGCTCTGATTTTCTTCAGTTTCAGCTTGAACTTGCATATGAGCAATTGATGGTCTGTTCCACAGTCGGCCCCTGGCCTTGTTCTGACTGGTGATATTGAGCTTTTCCATCGTCTCTTTCCACAGATGTAGTCAATTTGATTTCTGTGTGTTCCATCTGGCGAGGTCCATGTGTATAGTCACTGTTTATGTTGGTGAAAGAAGGTATTTGCAATGAAGAAGTCGTTGGTCTTGCAAAACTCTATCATTTGATCTCTGGCATTGTTTCTATCACCAAGGCCATATTTTCCAACTACTGCTCCTTCTTCTTTGTTTCCAACTTTTGCATTCCAATCGCCAGTAATTATCAATGCATCTTGATTGTATGTTTGATCAATTTCAGACTGCAGCAGCTGATAAAAGTCTTCTATTTGTTCATCTTTGGCCCTAGTGGTTGGTGCGTAAATTTGAATAATAGTCGTATTAACTGGTCTTCCTTGTAGGTGTATGGATATTATCCTATCACTGACAGTGTAGTACTTCAGGATAGACCTTGAAACATTCTTTTTGACGATGAATGCAACACCATTCCTCTTCAAGTTGTCATTCCCAGCATAGTAGACTATATGATTGCCCAATTCAAAATGGCCAATACCAGTCCACTTCAGCTCACTAATGCCTAGGATATCGATGTTTATGTGTTCCACTTCATTTTTGATGATTTCCAATTTTCCTAGATTCATACTTCATACATTCCAGGTTCTGATTATTAATGGATGTTTGCAGCTGTTTCTTCTCACTTTGAGTCGTGCCACATCTGCAAATGAAGGTCCCGAAAGCTTTACTCCATCCACGTCATTAAGGTCGACTCTACTTTGAGGAGGCAGCTCTTCCCCGGTCATCTTTTGAGTGCCTTCCAACATGGGGTGCTCATGTTCCAGCACTATATCAGACAATGTTCTGCTGCTATTCATAAGGTTCTCACTGGCTAATGCTTTTCAGAAGTAGACTGCCGGGTCCTTCTTCCTCATCTGTCTTAGTCTGGAAGCTCAGCTGAAACCCGTCCTCCATGGGTGACCCTGCTGGTATCTGAATACTGGTGGCATAGCTTCCAGCATCATAGCAACACACAAGCCTCCACAGTACAACAAACTGACAGACACGTGGGGGAAGAGAATAAAATATCTAGGCATAAATTTAACCACAGATGTGAAGGACTTATACAATGAAAATTATAAAACACTCCTTAAAGAGATTAAAGAAGACTTAAATAAATGGAAAGATGTCCCACGTTCATGGACTGGAAAAATTCGTATTGTTAAGATGTCAGTACTAGCCAAAGTGATCTATAGATTCAATGCAATCCCAATCAAAATTCCAACAGACTCCTTTACAGAAATGGAAAACCCAGCCCTAAACTTAGTACAGAATGGCAAAAAGCCCCAAATAGCTACAGCAATGTTGAAAGAGAAGAACAAAGTAGGAGGCCTCACACTGCCTGATTTTAAAACATATTATACAGCTATAGTAATCAAAATAAGCTGATACTGGTATACCAATAGTCACATAGGCCAACGGAATAAATTTGAGAGTCCAGAAATAACCCCTCCCATCTATGGTCAACTGACTTTTGACCAGTGTTAAGTCCATTCTATGGGGAAAGAAGAGTTTCTTCAATAAATGGTGTTGCAAAAATTGAATTTCCACATGAAAAAAATGAAATAGTATCCATGCTTCACATTGTACACAAAAACAAATTCAGAATGGATTGGAGACCTAAATGTGCAAACTAAAACCATAAAATTCTTAAAAGAAAATGCAGGGCAATGTTGTTGGGCCTAGTTTTAACAATGGATTATCTAATACAATAGCAAAAGCACAAACGGCAAAAGACAAAATAAATAATGAGAACTCATATAAATTAAAAACTTGGTCATCAAAAGTCTCTACCAAAAAAGTGAAAAGACAAGCTACTGACTGGGAAAATATCTTCGGAAATCACACATCCAACAAGAATCTAATAACCAAGATATATACAAAACTTCAATAACCTAACAAAAAAAAGACAATGCAATCATAATATAGGCAAAGAACTTGAATAGACATTTCACCAAAGAGGACATTCAAATGGGTACCAAACACATGAAAAGATACTCAACATTATTAGCGATCAGAGAGATGCAAATCAAAACCACAATGAGATGCCGTTTCACTCCCACTAAAATAGCTAAAATTAAAAAGAAGAAAATAAATGTTACAGGGAATATGGGGGAAATTGGAACCCTTATCCATTGCTGGTGGGAATGTAAAATCCTACAGCCCTTGTGGAAAATAGTGTGGTGCTTCCTCAAAAAACTAAAAATAACTACCAAAAAAAAAAAATAAATAAATAAAATAACTACCATATTACACAGCAATTCCACTTCTAGGTATATACCTGTCATGGATTGAATTGTGCCCCCATAAAATGTGTGTCAATTTGGCTAGTCCATGATTCCCAGTATTGAGTGATTGTCCACCATTTTGTTATCTGATGTGATTTTCCTATGTGTTGTAAATCCTACCTCTATAATGTTAAGGTAGGGGGATTACTGGCAGTTATGTTAATGAGGCAGGACTCAATCTGCAAGATTAGGTTGTGTGTTAAGTCAATCTTATTTGGGATATAAAAGAGAGAAGCAAGCAGAGAGACATGGGGACCTTGTACCACCAAAAAACAAGAGCCAGGAGAATAGCACGTCTTTTGGACCTGGAGTCCCTGCACGGAGAAGCTCCTTGACCAAGGGAAGATTGAAGACAAGGACCTTCCCCCAGAGCCGACACAGAAAGAAAGATTTCCTGTGGAACTGGCACCCTGAATTTGGACTTCTAGCCTCCTAGACTGTGAGAGAATAAATGTCTGTTTGTTAAAGCCATCCACTTGTGGTATTTATAGCAGCACTAGATAACTAATATTCAAAAGACTTGAAACCAGAGACTCAGATACTTGTACACCAATGTTCACTGTGGCACTATTCACAATAGCCAAAAGGTAGAAACAATCTAAATGCCCACTAAGAGATGAATGGATAAACAAAATGTGGTACATCTATACAATGGAATATTACTCAGCTGGTAGGAGAAATAAAGCCTTCATATTTATTTTTTTTATATGCTACAGTATAGATGGAGCTTGAAGACAGTATGCTGAGTAAAATAAGTCAACCACAAAAGGACAAATGTATGACTTCACTTATATAAAAAGGCAAGAAAAGGTAAATGTATACAGATCAAAGGTTGCTAGTGGTTACCAGGGGCAGGAGGAAGAGGAAAAAGGGGGTTATCGCGTATGGAGTACTGAGTTTCCATTTATGGTGATGGAAAAATCACATTGATTAAGGGTAGGCTTGCACAGCTGATTATTTTAAGCACTGTTAATAAGTTGTACACCTGCAAAAAGTTGAATTGGCAAACATTGTGAGATAGATATATTTACAACAATGACAAAAAAAGAGAGACAGAGAGCAGCTGCCGAGGCTGCTTATGTACAACCAAACACCTCATGGAATTTGGTTCCTTGGTTTAAAGGTTTAGAGCCATGGTTTCATGGGCATCCCAGTTAATTGGCCTAATAACATGTGAAATGATTCTGTTGTACCTTCTAGTTCATTGAGTAGCGCTTGGGGTCTTAAAAGCTTGCCAGTGGCCATCCAAGGCACAACAACAATTTGTCTCTATTTGCCTGGAGAAATAGAGGAAGCAGAGTCAAAAATAGGAGGAAATGAAATGTGTTGCTAACTGCCTCCATGAACAACTGCTTCCTTTGCCATGAGACCAGAAGAACTGGATGGTGCCCAGCTATCATTACTGAACATTTTGATCAAAGATTCTATAGAAGAATCATGACCAAAAGGGGGAAAAAGCAGAATTTCTAATTCTCGTGGGCTCCAGACTTTCTGGAGCCACGGAGCTAGATGAATCCCCAAAACCATTGCCCTGAGATGATCTTTAAACCTTAAACAAAAAGTATCCCCTGAGGTCATCTTAAAACCAAACAATAGTTTAGCTTAACTAGTGAAGAATATCTGCCTTGACCATTGTGCTTTTTAAAGATCTACAGGGGATAAATTTGACAATAGCAAATTGATATTCTGGGCTTAGTGAGCTGAAATACACTGGTATTGGCCATTTCGGATTATACAATATAGTCTACTATGCTGGGAATGACAAAATGAATAGGAACGATGTTGGATTCATTTTCAAAAAGAACATTTCAAGATCTATCCTGAAGTACAACACTGTCACTGATAGGATAACATCCATATGCCTACAAGGAAGACCAGTTAATACAACCACTATTCAAATTTATGCACTGACCACTGATGCCAAAGATAAAAAAATTGAAGATTTTTACCAACTTATGCAGTCTGAAATTGGTCAAATACGCAATCAAGATGGATGATAATTACTGGTGACTGGAATGCAAAAGTTAGAAACAAAGAAGAAGGATCAGTAGTTGGAAAATGTGGCCTTGGTGATAGAAATGATCCAGAGATTGCATGATAGAATTTTGCAAGACCAACAACTTATTCATCAGGAATACCTTTTTCCAACAAAAACAATAACTATACATGTGCAGTTCTACCCTGTCCTATAGGGTCGCTGTGAGTCGGAACCGACTCAACGGCACTGGGTGTGGGTATACATGTGCACCTTACTGGATGGAATACACAGAAATGAAATCAACTACATCTGTGGAAAGAGACGAAGAGAAGCTCAATATCATCAGTCAGAACAAGGCTAGGGGCCGACCGTGGAACAGATCATCTATTGCTTATATGCAAGGTCAAGTCAAAACTGAGGAAAATTAGAACAAGTCCCCAAGAGCCAAAGTTCAACCTCGAGTATCCCGCCTGAATTCAGAGACCATCTCAAGAATAGATTTGATGCATTGAGTACTAATGACTAAAGACCAGAAGTGTTGTGGGATGATATCAAGGACATCATGTATGAAGAAAGCAAAGGGTCATTAAAAAGACAGGAAAGAAACAAAAGGCCAAAATGGGTGTCAGAAAAGACTCTGAAACTTACTCTTGAAAGCAGACTACCTAAAGCGAACTGAAGAAATGATGAAGTAAAAAGAGTTGAAAAGAGGATTTCAAAGGTTGGCTCAAGAAGACAAAGTAAAGTATTATAATGAAATGTGCGAAGATCTGGAGTTAGGTAAACCAAAAGGGAAGGACACGTATGGCATTTCTCAAGCTGAAAGAACTGAACTAAAAATTCAAGCCTTGAGTTAAAATATTGAAGGATTCTATGGGCAAAAAACTGAATGACCCAGGAAGCATCAAAAGAAGGTGGAAGAAATAAACACAGTCACTGTCCCAAAAACAATTGGTCAACATTTAACCATTTCAGGAGGTAGCATACCAGCAAAAACCAATGGTACTAAAGGAAGAAGTCCAAGCTTCACTGAAGGGAATGGCAAAAAAAAACAAGGCTCCAGGAATTGAGAGAATACCACTTTAGATGCTTCAGCAAATGGATGCAACACTGGAGTTGCTCACTCATCTATGCCAAGAAATTTGGAAGACAGTAACCTGGTCAACCGACTGGAAGACATCCATATTCGTACCCATTCCAAAGAAAGGTGATCCAATGGAAGATGGCAATTATCTAACAATATCATCAATATCACATGCAAGTAAAGTTTTGCAGAAAATAATTCAAAAATGGTTGCAGCAGTGTATCAACAGAGAACAGCCAGAAATTCAAGCTGGATTCAGAAGAGGACATGGAACAAGGGACATTGTTGCTGATGTCAGAGATTACCAGAAAGATGTTTACCTGTGTTTTATGGACTATGCAAAAAGGCTTTTTGACTGTGTGGATCATAACAAATTGTGGATAACATTGTGAAGAATGGGAATTCCAGAACACTTATTTGTGCTCATGCAGAACCTGTACATAGATCAAGAGGCAGTTGTTCAGACAGAACAAGGGGATACCATATGGTTTAAAATCAGAAAAGGTGTGCGTCAGGGTTTTCTCCTTTCACCATACCTATTCAATCTGTATGCTGAGCAAATAATCTGAGAAGCTGGACTATATGAAGAATGCTGCATTAGGATTGGAGGAAGACTCACTAACAACCTGTCATAGGCAGATAACACAATTTTGCTTGCTGAAAGTGAAGAAGGCCTGAAGCACTTACTAATGAAGATCCAAGACTACAGCCAGCAGTATGGATTACACCTCAACATAGAGAAGACAGAAATCCTCACAACTAGACCAATAAGCAACATCACGATAAACAGAGAAAAGATAAAGTTGTCGAGGATTTCATTTTACTTAGATCCACAATCGATGACCGTAGAAGCAGCAGTCAAGAAATCAAACGCCGTATTGCATTGGGCAAATCTGTTGCAAAAGACCTTTTTAAAGTGTTAAAAAGAAAGATGTCACCTTGAGGACTAAGGTGCGCCTGACCCAAGCCATGGTATTTTCAGTTGCTTCATATGCATGGGAAAGCTGGACAATGAATAAGG
This sequence comes from Loxodonta africana, assembly GCF_030014295.1. Classification (NCBI taxonomy): domain Eukaryota; kingdom Metazoa; phylum Chordata; class Mammalia; order Proboscidea; family Elephantidae; genus Loxodonta; species Loxodonta africana. The sequence continues at coordinate 86,998,771 of NC_087353.1, read as the reverse complement.
AAGACCTTTTAAGAAGAACTGGTGCATTCAAATTATGGTGTTGGTAAAGAATATTAAATGTAGAAAAAAAATTTTTTTTTTTTTTTTCATGGACTGCCAGAAGAACAATCAAATCTGTCCTGGAAGAAATACAGCCAGAATGCTCCTTGGAAGCAAGGATGGCGAAATTTTGTCTCAGTACATTGGACATGTTATCAGGAGGAACCAGTCCCTGGGGAAGGACATCATGCTAGGTAGAGGGTCAGAGAAAAAAAAGAACCTCAACAATATGGATTGACACAGTGGCTGTAACAAGGGGGTCAAACAGCAACAATTGTGAGCACGATGCAACTATGAGCATGATGCAGGACAGGGTAACATTTCATTCTGCCATACATAGGGTTGCTGAGTCAGAACCCACCTTACGGCACCGAAGAACAACAATCCCAGTGTCATTACTAACGGTGCCTTCTTTAGTGCTACTCAGAAGTCCTGGTTTGGGCAATAAATGGTAACACTAGTCATGAAGGTCATTTGACCTGCCTTAGTTAGAGCAAAGGACCTCAAATTTGGACACTTGACATCTCTAAATAATAATGATGAACACCTAAATAGCACCTGTTGTTGTGTGCTGTTGAGTCGATTCCAAATCATAATGACCCTACAGGAGTAATACTCCACCATAGGGTTTCCCAGGCTGAAAACTTTACAGGATCAGATCACCAGGTCTTTTCTCCTGTGGAGCAGCTGGTGGCTTTGAACAACTGACCTTTTGGTTAGCAGCTGAGCACTTAACCATTGCACCATCAGGGTTCCTTAAATAGCACCTACTATGTTCCAAACATAGTTTAAGAGCTTCATACGTATGACTCATTTGTCATCGCAACCCTATGTGGGAAATACTAGTATTACTCCCATTTTACAGATAAAGAAACTAAGCAAGTAACTTGACCAAGATCTCACAGCTACTAAGAGACAGAATCTGGATTCAAACTCAGGACCTCTGAAGTAAAATAGGTTGGCCTCAGAGTTCTCATAACCACTAAGCTGTTACCACAAAGACACACAGAAGTTTCAAAGAGAAAAGTTAAAAACAGACATCTTTGATTTTAAGGTTTTTTCATACCCACAAAACCAAATTTTTAGCTGCCAGACCAGAGGCCACCTAGTGATATATCAATTGATCTCAGTAACAGGTGGAAGGCAGGGTTCAATCAGTCATGTTAAGATTAGCCAATGGTTGGTCTTCTATTCTTCTCCCTCCTCTTTATAAGCATCATTGTAACTAGCCTTCTTCCAGCCATTTGCTTTTTTGAAATCAGAACGGTCTCTCTATATGCATATAGACTGACTGCTCAGAATAAACCATATGTTTCAACTTCTTTTATTTTGATTATTTTTTAACAGAGGCTAACACTTAAAATATAACACAATGTTTGGAACACTTTAATTTTTCACTCTATCAGGAAACTTAAAAAAAAAAAAAAAGTGTCCCAGGTTATCCTGACCTCAGAGACTCTAAGTAAGTCTCTGATAATGCGAGACGGGGTGGAAGGACAGCCCAGGCTGAGGTCCATGAAGCAGGAGATAGTTTGAGACAATCAGAAGTTTCCAGTAGGGAACGGATCAGTTAAGGCCAAACTGTTGGGGTGGGAGTGGGGGGTGAGGGGAGTGGGTAGCGCTAAGAAGGTCAGGCTATGGAACCAGGTTATTTTATTTTCTGAATGAAAGAGTATTCTTTTGGCAAATTTCTAATTTGGATGCAGTATACTGCACTGCATGGGAAAGAGAAAGGGAGGGAGGGAAAAAGAAAAAGAGGTATGTTCAGAGGTAGGGAGGGCAGCACTGTCTTTGGACTCTCCCTAACTTCGTGGACATTCCCCACACACTCTCGGGCATTTCCCTACCTGTTTTACTTGTTTTCTGACACTATTATTGCAACCCCTCTGTTTTCCCATCCCTCAGATGTCCTCAACGCCCTTTCAGAAATAATAATCTTCCAGTCTCAGGGAAGGCAGAAAGGCAAAGAATTTCTAGTAGAGGCCAGAGACACCCTGAAGAAAAAGAAGAAACACTGGGCAGCTCCACATGGCCTCGGGGATCTTCTGGGGGATAATTCATTCATAAATATCTTTGAGCACCTACTTTGTGTTGGGTAGTGGGGGAAAATAAGGAGTAAAAATAGATGTAGCCCCTGGCCTCGCGACAAACAAGGCACCTGTGGCCTAGAGAGGAACACTGAGTCGCCCAAAGTCACACAGCTAAAGATTTTGTGGCTGAACTGAGTCTTGAACACAATTTTTCCCTAGGGACGCGCTCTTTCCTTCTCCCCTAAAGCTGACGGTCCCAGGTCACAGGAATTCTGGTTCTTCCCGGACTTGGCGGGCCCAGCTACAAAGTGCTACAACGAACAGGGGCTGGGACCCGCCCAAGGCTGTCTGAAGCGGGAAACCTGGAGGTTGGAAGCGGATAGTCTGGTTCCAAGACAGGACAAAGTGGGACACAGAGCCCGCACGCCGTTTCGCGAAGGAAGATTGCCCCTCTGCAGCCGCCGTCGCCGATCAGGAAGCGCCGCTTGGCCACGTCGTTCATCTGGCTGGACGCGGGCGAAGAGAGCCGGGATGGCCGAGGGCAGGGGGCTTGCCGTCACGCTGTGCTCGGAGCGGTTTGGCTCCGGGACGGCCCGGGGGTGCCGCGCCGCCGCTGACGGGAGCCTGCAGTGGGAGGCCGGGGCGTGGCGCTGGTGGGGGCTCTCCGGGGCCTTCTCGGTGAAACTCGCAGGACGAGATGGGGGCAGAGGGGGAACTCCTGGGACCGCCTCTTCACCTCTCTCCGGTCTCCTGGCTGTGTTCCTGCCGCAGGGCTTCCCTGACAGCGTCAGCCCCGACTATCTGCCGTACCAGTTGTGGGACTCCGTGCAGGTCAGCCCAGGCGTCTGAAGCTGGAGGCGGCATATGGCCGGGGGTGTGGGGTGGGGTCAGAGTCCCGGGTCACCTACCCTTCATTTACAGCGGGAAGACAGGCCCAGAGAGCGGGAATAACATGGCCCAGGTCACACACCACGAAGAAGAGCCGATAATAGAACTTAGACCTTCATGCTCTTGCTCCGACTTCTCACCCCACTTCTTCTTTTCTCCAGGCCTTTGCTTCCAGCCTCTCGGGCGCCCTGGCCACCCAGGCAGTCTTGCTGGGCATAGGGGTGGGGGATGCAAAAGCCTCTGTTTCAGCTGCCACGGCCACCTGGCTTGTGAAAGGTGAGATGGGCCCCTGGAGCCTCACCTATCGCTGCTCTCCGCCCAGCTTTTCCTGTGGCTCCCCTTTTTGGACTTGCAGGAGCCAAGTTTCCCCAGTGCCTAGAATAGCGCCTTGCATCGAAACCTCATCACCCACAGCTGGGATACCCTCATCCCGCACACACCACCCCAGCAGCCACATCCTGTTCACCATACAGACTGCTTTAATCCGAACCCGACGCTGTCGAGTTGGTTCCGACTCATAGCGACCCTATAGGACAGAGTAGAACTGCCCCATGGGGTTTCCAGCAAACACCTTGTGGATTTGAACTGCCCACCTTTTTGTTAGCAGCTGTAGCTCTTAACTACTGTGCCATCCCAGATCCCTAAGTTAATCATGCTCTCCCCTTCACCACTAGTCATTAGAGTGTAGTTACTGAATAAAACTACCAGCTGCCTGGAATATGGAAAACTCCTTAGTTCCAGAGAAAATAATGGTAGTAGGTGGTCCTGAATGAAAGAGAGGACGTTCCAGAAAAGATGAAAGGCATTCTAGAGCCTCTACATGTTAGATGATGCTATAAATAATTGTAACCATCTGTTGAGTGTTTACAGCTTATTTTGAAACCACTAAGAGAAAAAAAAGATAACAGTTTGGTACCATGCCATGTACAGAGCAAAACAGAGAAAAGGGAAATGGCCAGCTGCCATGTGTTCTGCGTCAGGAAGGCCCATGGCTTTCCCCACCGTCCTTTCTCTTTCATTACTGTTCGCAGTGGATATTTAAATCAGACCCAAGGCGAAGATCATTCTGCTTCTAGCATCATCCTGGCCGCATCCCTGGTGAACACCCCTAGATCTTTTGAAGACTCAGAAGGCTCCTGCTTAACACTTTTGCCATTAAGGCATGAGCAAACTGGCCAAAGGTGACTCTGGAAAGATGTCCATTCTCTAATAGTGCAAGTGGCTTGTTGACCTGTCTCTTTAGTAAGAATAATAGTTCACACAAACGGTGCTTATGTGCCAGGCTTTATATTTATTTATTGACTCAGTCTTCACAGCAACTCTGAGATAACCGGTAACCAGTTGTCTTTGAATCAGTTCTGAGTATGTGCTTCATAGGGTTTCAGTGGCTGATTTTTCTGAAGTAGATTGCCAGGCCTTTTTTCCAAGGCATCTCTGGCCAGACTCAAACCCAGTAACCTTCCATTTAGCAGCTGAGCGCTTAACTGTTTGCACAAACTGAAGACGCCAACTCTGAGATAGGTACTGCCATTCCCATTTTACAGATGAAGAAAAGTAACTTGCCCAGGGTCACACAGCCAGTAAATGGTAGGGCGTGGATTTGAACCTAGGTGGTCTAGCTCCAGGGTCAATTTGCATACTACTACACTGTGCTAAATTTGGGTCTTTTTAGTTCCTCTCCTGTTGGCTGAGTTTTTGGAATATAGTTGGAGTGTGTGGGTCAGTGGTTGGTGTTTTCATGCCATGTCTGAGCATCCCAGTCCTATCACCCACATGTTGCCTATATATTTCTTCAGCTCAAACAGGTTAAGAAAAAATAAGACAATTTTAAGATTTGAAAGAATATCCATTTACTTTAGAGCCTGTTAACCAAACCAAACCCAGTGCCGTCGAGTTGATTCTGACTCATAGCGACCCTACAGGACAGAGTAGAACTACCCCATAGAGTTTCCAAGGAGCACCTGGCAGATTTGAACTGCTGACTTTTTGGTTAGCAGCCGTAGCACTTAACCAGTACGCCACCAGGGTTTCCTTAGAGCCTGTTACTGATGTTAAAAGAAGCCCTCTTAATTAGAAAGGATTTTACAAGCTTGTTTCTGTCATTAGTGGTGGATTTGTTGTTCTAATATGAGAATATTAAATAGGATAATGAACAATTTGTGTAGAATAAAACCTGAAGGGAAGAGGGTAAACGTAAGCAATCTTTGTAAAGCCACCATGGTGGGTATTACTTCCAGAGCCCAGCAGGGGGCACAAATGGGAGGAGCAGAGCTGGTGGGACAGGAACTGTGTTGTACACATACCACTTCTGAATGAGGCAGCTGCTGCTCAGCCCCAGCCAACTGTGGTGAGGAAAGATGGGCCCAGTGTTGCCATAGCTTCAGATTCTTCCAGAAAAGCTAGACATGCAACCAAGAAGAGCCGGTGAGAGAACTTAGACCTCCATGCTCCTGCTGCTATGCCTCATCTCACTTTTCCAGGCCTTTGCTTATCCCTGGCCACCCAGGCAGTCTTGCTGGACATAGCAGTGGGGAACACCATCTCTAGCATTAGTTGCTTCATCTGTGAAAGAGGATGGTCCCTCTCAAGCCCATAGGATTGTTGTAAAAATGAAAGGTATAGGTATTTTAGGTGTCCACCAGAGTGTGCAGGGTGGCGTAAGGATGTCTGGTCAGATCTCTAGTTAGAAGACCTCAGTGGCCAAGAACAGAAGCTGTGACGAGGAGTGAGTATATCTTTTTCCAGTGGAGAATGGGGAGGGCTGGCGTGTGTCACCATCTTTATATATTGTGGGAAGCTCGCAACCCTCCTTTCCACAGCCTAGCTGTCTTCTCCTTGCATCCCCAGCTGAAGGGTCCAAGCCCTCAAGCTCAAACAAGTTGGAGCCCCCTGCCCACAGTGTGAGTCCATCCCAGTTGTCTGGTTCTAAAGTATTCCTTGTGCTCTGCCTGCTAGGCTTAATGGTTGGTACCCCCAGCATAACGAATGGTCTAAAGTAGGGCCTGGCAAACTTCTTCTGTAAAGGGCAGGGTGATAAACATTCCAGGCCATACAGTCTCTTTTGCAGCAACTCAGTTCTGCTGTCGTGTCACAAAAACAGCCAGGCACGGCTATGTTACAATAAAACTATTTACAAAATCAGAGAGTGGAGCTGTTCCTGGTCTAAATCAGTATATATCATACTGATTGCAGTCAGCTCTTTACGTTAGATTTTGAGGCTAGCACCATGACTGGTTCACTGCAGCAAGCCCCTGCTTCACATAGTACCTGGCACAAAGTAGATAACCAGTTTGCATTTGTGTGGAAGGGAAGATCCAGTGGATTCCAGAGACTTCTCTGACCTTCTCCAGCCTGAGGCGTCCTTTCTCTGTGCCTTTAACCGGCCAGCATGCTCAGTTACCAGCCTGTAGTTAAAGTCCCTTTTTTAATTTATTTACACTCTTAGTGACCACCTGTGAACCCACTGCCCAGCCTAAGAGTTAGATATTAACAATAACCTCTAAACTTTTCACTTAGGATTCTCTGCTTTTTTTTTAATAGTTTTACCACATAGATATGTATATTTAGACACTGTATAGTTTAGTTTTAGTTGTTTTAGAGCTTTATGGGAAGTTTGTCATGATATATGTAGCTTAGCCTCAAAATCTAATGTAAGGAGCTGACTGCAATCAGTATAATATACACTGATTTAGACCAGGAACGGCTCCACTTTCTGATTTTGTAAATAGTTTTATTGTAACATAGCCATGCCTGGCTGTTTTTGTGACATGACAGCAGAACTGAGTTGCTTCATGATTTTTCTGCAAGATTTTTGGAATATAGGATTTATGTATGTTGATGTAGGTAATTGTTATTCGCTGCTCGATATGCCATTGAGTGAATATACCAGAATTTATTTATGCATTTTCCCATTGACGGGCATTGGCATCATTCCCAGTTTTTTGTTTGTTTTTGCTGGTATGAGCAATGCTGTGGAGAATGTTCTTGTTTATGACTTTCAGTGTGCATGGTACATGTTTTTCTCGGGTACGTTCCAAGGAACTGCTGGGTCTGGACTCTTGCTGATGACCCAGAGTCTAGGTATGTCTGTCCATAACTTGACACACAAGACTCAGCTCCCAAAGTCAGTGACCCAGTGTGACTCAGGCGATTCAGTCCCAGGGTCTGCCAGGCCTCACTGCCCTCAAGGCTCTTCCTTGTTCCTTCCCAATCAGCGCCCTCTTCTCTCCCCCAGATTCGACTGGCATGCTGGGCCGCATCATCTTTGCTTGGTGGAAGGGGTGAGTTTGTCTTCCCAGTCAGCAGACTTCTGGCTGCTCCCCCCAAACAAGGGTCATGTCTATTTTTGTAAATAGTTTTATCACATTATATATAAAATATATAATGGAAGGGGTTAAGAATCCTGTGCTGCCAACTTCCTCCCCCAGGCAGTACCGGGCAGTGTCAGGAGTGATTTAGCAGTGGCAGTGGTAATAATAGTATCTGCCATAGTCTGGGCTGGGCCATAGATTGTGGTTGTGAGGATTCAGTGCATCACGTGGCACATAATAAGCGCTCATTAAACTAGCTGCAGTTAACAGTGAGCTCTAACTCTGCCCCAGAAACTTTCTGTACATCGTCTCTAGCTCTTCTAAGAACTTCTTAAGATAGGGTTGAATGTGTCCATTTTAGAGATGTGAAACAGACCTAGGAGAAAGAAGTTACTTGCCCAAAGTCACATAGTATATAACTAGTAAGATGGGATTTGAGCCCAAAGCCTGTACTTTTTCCGTGGTAGCCAGCTGGTTTAGTGAGCAGAGCCCTGGACCAGGCCACAGGTTTTACTCCTGGGTTCTAGTCCTGCTTCTGCTCCCCACTGTGCATCCCGTACCCCACTAGGAATGCTCCCTTTCCCTCCAGGAGATTTCAAATTAAGCGTCAGGGCTGATACTGCAAATCCCGAGCTAAACTGAGGGCTACAACATCTGCCACTGGGATCTTGGAGGAGTGGTCCCCAGGTGTTTGTACACAGGCCAGGCAGCCACTCCGCCTGATGCAACAGAGGCAGCCATCTGCAGTGCTGTGTAGTAGAAAAATCTGAGGCCGGGTTTTCAGCCTGGGTCTCTCTTGGCCTTTCCCGCCACTCTCCAGATGATCCAAGAGAAGTCCTGTCTCCTCTTGAGCTAATTGTCTATACCATGAGGGGTTACACTAATTTGGTTACACCAAAATATATGGACTTCTTTTTGGGTATTTTCAGTGAAGCAGGAGGAGGAGGAGGGCAGATGGCAGAGGAACCCAGGTCTAGCCTCTCAGAGGGCCAGAGGGTAGGGAGCAGCTACAAGGCAGTTTTTCCCTTGGTAAGTCACCGCTTAGTAAGGAAGGAACACTAGGTGGTCCTCCCAGCTAATGGTGGCATTTCAGGCTGCAGTGACAGGCTGTGGGACAGATAATCTGGCTGGGGGTATGGGTTTTCCAGAGCCCCTCAGACCTTACCACAGCTTGGGACTCCCCGTACTGCCCACGGAATGTTTTCTCCTTAAGTCAAAATCACAATATTCTTATCCTCCCAACAGGAGCAAACTGGACTGTAATGCCAAGCAGTGGAGGTAAGGAGGGGCTGAGGCGGAGGGGAAGGGAGCCCTCTTTTATGAAGGTCTCTTCCCCCTGACCTCTAACCTCTGATCCCTTCCCCCAGGCTTTTTGCTGACATCCTCAATGATGTAGCCATGTTCCTTGAGATTATGGCTCCTGTACTCCCAATCTGCTTCACCATAACTGTCTGCACCAGCAACCTGGCCAAGGTACCCACCGCTGGGGCACCCCCATCCCTAAGGTACCTGCCTTTGGTGATACTGTCTGTGCTTGGGCTCACCTGGGGCCCCCAGGTGAGCCTAGCCTGGGCCCTGCTCTCAAGGCACCTCTTAGAAGGGTGAGAGAGTTTTGACATTTTTATTGGGACCTAGCATCAGCCGTGTTTTCTGATTGTCCTCTTGCCAGGCAGGCTGTAGTGCCTCTGACAGTCCGTCTAAGGTAGTGTCTGGAGCCACAGGACTGGTGGAGGAGCTTGGAAGTGAGAGGCACTTCCACTGGAGTGGTCCAATGTCAGTATCTTGACAAGAACCTTCATTCTTTCAAAAAATACATATATTGAGTGTCTAGCATGTTTAGCACAGTACACAGGCAATTGTACAAATATTTCTAGAATTATAAGTACAGGTATTCCAGAGGAGAAATTTAGGGACCTGAGGGAGGGTCGGTGGGGAATCCAACCTGGTCAGGAGATGCAGGAAGGCCTTCCCTGGGACAGTAATGTTTCATTTGGGTCATGAAGTGTGAGTTCAAGGTGTGGTGAATGTGTTCTGGGCAGAAGGAATAGCGCGGGTCAAGTCCAGAGGCAAGAAGGAACACAGTGGGTATGAGGAACAGACAGTAACGGTGAAGATGGAGGGACAAGCAGCATAAGCGTGAGCTTTTCCTCTCTGCAGGCTGCTCACCTGGCCTCATCCAGATGAGAAATTGAGGCCGGGTGAAGTTCATTAAAGAGCTCACCTGTCTCCACCACAGGGTTAAGGGCCCGGCACAGAGTAAAGACTCAAGCAGACATGTAAGACCCATTTCAAAGACCTGTTTATCTGTTGAAAATCACTTTAAAGCAGTGTTTCTCCACAGGGCACTGCTGGCATCTGGGGTGCAACAGTTCTTTGTGATGAAGAGCATTTAGCCCCCCTGGCCCAGCCACTAAATGCCGTGGGCACACGTGCACTCCTCAAGGACAGGATCACCCTAGAGAGAATCACTGCTGTAGTGGACCAAGGATTGTGACCTCTGACATTTGCTCCAGATTCTGCTACTAAACTTCACCCTTGGGGCTTCGGTCTCATTGTCTGTCTAATAAGGGAATAGAACAGGACCATGAACTCTGGCCCTCCAGACCTCTTTTAGGGTTCCCTGTCTCAGTGACCAACACCTTCACCCCCAGCTATACCAACAAGAGGCCTGGTCATCATCCATGCCTCCTCCTCTTCCCCATCACCTATTGGCCTCAGCTAAACCTTCCCTTAATTGTTACTTTTCCCCCTAAATCTCTATAATCCATTTACCTACTCCATACCCCTATCACCACCATCTTGTTGCTGAAAAAATCAGTTTGCCTCCTAGCTAGTCTCCTTCCATTCTCACCCTTCTTCAGGCTTTCTCAGAGCAGCCAGATAATCCTGTAAAAATGGAGATCATATCAGGTCACTTCCCTGGCCAGAACCCACCACGATTCCCCATTACTCTTAGAACAAAGACCTTAATAAGGCTTGCAAGTCCCTGATGGTCACTTCAGTCTCCTTTTGTACCACATTCCTCTTGCCTTTGAACAACTTGTTTATCATTTATTAATTCATAAGCTTCATGAGGGCGGGGGCCATCTATGACTTGTATCACAGCGTCTAGATCTGTGCTATCTAGAAGAGACTTGATAAATACAGGATAAGTGAAGCTGACCAATGACCCTTATCAGTGAGCTTTACATCTTGGGATCTCAGAGGGCGAAATCCTGGTGCCCTGGGAGGTAAGGGCCACCGATGTGAGTTTTGTACCTGAATGGCTTAATAGGACTAGGCTGGGGCAGGAAGAGAGAAGAGGAATTAACAGGCAGGCAGAACGTTGTGAACAAAAGCAAAAAGCTGGAAACCAGACTCCTGGGAGCTCAGCACGGGGGAGGGTACAGTTGAAGTAACAGTTGGAGGATGGGGAATTTCTGGGCCAATAAGGGTCTTTGGGCCTCCATCTTGGGAAACGAAATTGGGTTTCCAGGGGCCAGGTCCACAGGATGGTGGTAGGCAGGACTTTTGTTTTCTCCTGAAATAAGACCGGGGAGGTGGGCCTAGGGGAAGTTCGGGATAAGAACTAGATTGAGGAGAGCATTCAGGGTTCTGCTGTGGGGTAGCCAGAGGCCTGGTTTTCTCAAGCTGATTTGAGCCATTTACTTGGCGCAGCCACAGAAGGCTTCCGTTGCCACATCATGTGATCTCTCTGACCTTCATCCTTTCCTCCCCCCATCCAGTGCATTGTGAGCGTGGCTGGCGGGGCTACTCGGGCTGCACTGACCATGCACCAGGCCCGGAGAAACAACATGGCTGATGTGTCAGCCAAGGATAGCAGCCAGGTGAGCAGCAGAGACTGGGGGGACTGACATGGGGGAGAGGGGTCTAGGCCAGGCCACAGTTTGGGAGTATGGAGGGAAGCACCTGAGTACCCTTGGGCACGGGGGTGGGAAGCATGGAGAAAGAAATGTGGGTGCTCCCTGCTCTGACTTGCAGGACACATGTCAGGTGTGAGGGCATGGGCTCTGGGTGCAGCGAGTCCAATTTGAGCATCTCTGCCCCTGCCTGTGTGGCCATGAGTGAGCCCTGCCCTCCCTAGGCCATAGCCCCACCCTGGAAGGTGGATGTTCTGGGTAAGTGAGGCTCCACGTGTGAAAGTAGTTAAGAAGTTCAAAAGCACTTGGCATGTGGGGTGCCCAGGGTCGTTGGCCGAAGTTCTTCATTCAGCAGTTTAACAGGCCTTTCTGGCCCAGCCCCTCCACCTGCCCAAGGGAGCCTGTAGTAAGGGTGGAAATATCCCTAATACTAAATCCCACATGTATCGATCTCCCCAAACTTCTGTGCCAAGTGCTTGTGGGCATGATACCATTTAACTCTTGCACCAGTGCTATGAGGTAGATCCTGTAATTCTTACAGGTGAGGAAAGTGAGGCCCAGGGAGGTCCCAGACGTGCATGCTGCTTTTCTTTCACACTGAAACAATTTATAAACCTCTGCTCTGCCTACTCCTACTTTCTGGCCTTCCCTTGCATTCTTTTTGCTCAGTTTATAAACAGAATTTCATTAAAAAAAAACTAACACCCATTAATAATATTAACACATGCTAGTATTTATTAGTGGGGGCATTGGTGGTTTTTTCCACCTTCCATGCAGGAGACGTGGGCTCTGATCCTGGCGGATGTACCTCACTTGCAGCCACCACCCATCTGTCAGTGGACGCTTGGATGTTGCTATGATGCTGAATAGGTTTCAGCAGAGCTTCCAAATTAAGATGGACCAGGAAGAAACACCTGGTGATCTCCTTCTGAAAATTAGCCAATGAAAACCCTGTAGATCACAATGGTCCGATCTGCAGTAGATCATGGGATTATCTCAGGATGGGGCAGAGTTTTGTTCTGCATGGAGTTGCTGTAAGTCAGGAAGTGACTTGACTGCAGCTAACAACAACATTTATTAAGCATTAACCATGTGCCAAGTATTTCATTTGCGTGAACTCATTAGATCTTTAAAACGGTCTTGTGCAGTAAGTACTTGTCACCATTTTACAGATGAGGAAACAAGGCATAGAGAAGTCTAATCTCCCTGGGTGACCTTGGGCAAGTCCCTTCTCTCTGGACATGAATGGACTAGTTCTCCCTCACTGTCTGTTCCGGCTCTAAATCCATGAGTTGTTAGAGCGGGAGAAATACGTACCATCCAGGCCCTGCTCTTCAGGATCTCCCACTTGATCCCTGCTCTCTCACAGCCCCCCCTCCCTCCCCCTCAGCTTCTCCCCGGCAGTGTTTTCCAAGGCCCCCAGGGTTCCTCCATCTGCAGAAGCAGTGATGCATCACGGGCCAACCTGGGACATGTGCTCAGTCCCATAGCAGGCCCTTGGTTTCTGCTGATGTTGCTTTTGTTGCCACTTGGTTTGTCTGCTGGAAATGACTGTTCCCACCTGGGAGAGAGGATGTCCCTCTGCTCCTGAGCTCCCAAAGCTTCTGATCCCCTGTGTACTGTCACACCCACAGCCATCATTCCCACAGCCTACCCCCTTGCCAGGAGGGCTGGGTCAGACGAGCTCTGAAGCCTCAGGACCCCTCTGTGCCAAGATCAACTCTCCTTGGGACACCAGTAGTCAGGGGCACCAATCCAGACTCCTCTCTCATGGATTAGCAGATGGCCTGGGGTCTTTTCCCATAGGGGGACCACAGTTAGGCCGTCTCAGGCCACCAAATGGGTTCTAATAATATTGAGTTTCAAGAGAAAAGGTTTAAATCTTGTTGTTTTTCATCCTGTGTGGTTCCTCGATCCTTTTGCAATTTTGTCTGCCCCTTCCCCAGCTGCTGCATACAAAGGGATTTAGGGGATATTGGCCTTTTTTAACCCACTACATAAAAGTAGTTCCCCACTTTGTAGACGTTTACTTGCCTGAGTGTGGGGCTACTCAGATGACTCTTGCAAAATAAAAAGACTTATTCCAAGGGTATTGTGTCTACCTGGGCAGAAAAGCAGCTGGCATCTTTTAAATGACAGCTTACTCATCAAAAATGTTAAAAATTTACTAGGTACCTCATCAGAGTTGGGATCCCTGGGAGGTTCTGGAGCAGGGAAGAATGTGAAAGACACTCAAGGACATTCAGTCTGATCTGGAAGAGATGTCTTCAGCTCCTGACTCCTCTGCCATTTTTCAGGAGACACTGGTGAACCTGGCAGGGCTCCTGGTCAGCCTCTTGATGCTTCCCCTGGTGTCAGATTGTCCTAGGTGAGGTGGGATCAAGGGTGGGGAGGAAACACCCAGCTGGGCCTCTGACCCTGTTGACCACTTTGCTCTCTCACCCCAGCGTCAGCCTCGGATGTTTCTTTTTCCTCACTGCCCTCCACATCTATGCCAACTACCGGGCAGTCCGAGCCCTTGTCATGGAGACCTTGAATGAAGGCCGGCTCTGGCTGATCCTAAAGCACTTCCTTCAGAAAGGAGAGGTGCTCAGCCCCACTTCAGCCAATCAGATGGAGCCACTGTGGACAGGTGACCCAACCCAATGTTCTCAAGTCTGTGTCTCCCAGCCTCCCCCTGAGCCTGGGCATCCTAACTCCAGCTTCCCACAGGTTTCTGGCCATCTTTGTCTCTGTCTCTTGGGGTCCCCCTGCACTGCTTGATTTCCACGTAAGTGGCCCAGTGTCCCTCACCTCCACACTCCTCACCACTGCCACCCCCACTCCCTACACACATGCTTTTTATTGTGGTTACACACTGCCCTCCCATCACCAGGCCCCACTTCTGTGTTCTAAGTTCTTTATTTCCACTGAACAGACTTGGGGAGCAGCAGTGATGCTTCAGGGTAATAGACAGTGCTAATACAGAGTAGATAAAAAAGTGATATGTGTGTTTGGTGAAAGGATAGGTGGTTGGGTGGTTGATGTTGAGAATGGATGACTGGATGCAGAAAGAAAGGAAGGATGGATGTGGGATCGTTGGTAATGGGTGAAGGATGGTTAGGTGGCTCTTCAGTTGATTGGATGGTTGGTTCTGCCTCTGCTTTCCCCCTCCCCCACTGCATTCCATTCTCTCTTCCAGTGTCTCTGAGCTGCAGCAGCTGATTGGGGGGCACCAAGAACCCTACCTCCTTCACTGGGACCAGTCACGAAGTGAGTGTGTCTTCTCCCAGCCTTAGACCCACCCTCCTGGGATTAGCTTCTCATTTCTCCAGCTCTAGGGCCCCAAGCCCTGGACAAGCTGGCTGCAGTTTGGAGGCTGCCTGGTATCTTAGGGGAAGCTCTAGACTAAGACTTTGATACGTGCAAATTATGGCTTCTTTACTAACTGCATACCCCAATGAAATTCATTTTACCCCTCTGTAAAATGGAGCTAACAATACCTACCTTATTAGCTTCCAGTGTTTTTATGAGGATCAAGTAAAAGTACTTTGTATGTTACAACACACTCAAATAACATAATGATCTTTGGTTATCTCTGGGAACCACTTTTCTCTCCCATCCTGGATCACCTCTTGGGGAGACAAGCCCCATGAGCTTACTGTCTGCCCTGGGAAGTAAATACAATATTCTCTCTTGAGATTGTTATATGAGGATATGCCCACATATAAAGCCAAACCCACACAGAGCTAGAAGAGAAGGCCTGCCTATTAAAAGGAAACACAGGTAGTAAATGGTCGGTCATGTATTTAAAGTTGCTTGTTCTCACTAACCATTAAAGAAATGCAAAATAAACCCACCTCGTTGTTGTTGTTGTTAGATGCTGTTGAGTCGGTTCCGACTCATACTGACCCTGTGTACAACAACGCAACACTGCCTGGTCCTGCGCCATCCTTAACAGTCATTGTTATGCTTGAGCCCATTGTTGCAGCCGCTGTGTCAATCCATCTCGTTGAGGGTCTTCCTCTTTTCCGCTGACCCTGTACTTTACCAAGCATGATGTCCTCTCCAGGGACTGATCCCTCCCGACAATATGTGCAAAGTATGTAAGACACAGTCTCACCGTCCTTGCTTCTAAGTAGCATTCCACCTCAGTGAGCTGCTATAAGGCTGTATTTGGAAACTGAGCATTTCAGTTTGGCCAGAGCATTGGGGATCAACAGGAGATGAAGTTAGAAAGGAAAGGGTAAGGAGATGGCCTTCCATGCCAGGCTAAGGCCTGTAGGGGCAGATGGGTGAGCAAAATGGTAGGGTTGAGGATGTTTGCGGAAATAGCCCTTCCCTACCATCAGTCTCTCCCTGGGTCTCTCCAGACCAGGTACAGGTAGTTCTGAGCCAGACAGCAGGCCCTGAGACAGTCCTAAGAGCTGCCACGCACGGGCTGGTGCTTGGAGCCCTGCAGGGAGATGGGCCTCTCCCAGGAGAGCTGGAGGAGCTGAGGAACCAGATGTGGGCAGGTATCCTTTCAGTCTGAGCCACTGATGACTGGGGGGTCTGGGGGAGGAGGACCTTCTTTCCTGCTTGGGGATCAGAGAGCTTCTGATTCTGCTAACCACCTCCCCCCAGGTCCTGAGAAAGACAGCTGGGCCATTGTCAAGGAGACACACCAAGTACTGGACAAGCTGTTCCCAAAGTTCTTGAAAGGTAACATTCCTCAACCCTCTCCCCAGGGGCCCTGGCTACGCATACCTCACTTTCCACCTGGGAGATAAAAGACCTTGGTTCTCTCTGTGACCTTAGCTCTGGGCTCAGTTTCCCTGCCTCTAGGGTAGGGAGCTTAGAGTGGTCTCTCAGGCTGCATCATTGTTGACAGTCTGTGTAATCATGGTTGGCGCACTTACTGATGATAATCTTTTATTTAGCACCTACTCCATGCCCTTTTCCATGTGGTATCTCAGTGAATTCTGTTGAAACCAGATGAGGTTTTAGCCTCATTTTATGAGCTCAGAGTGGGTAAAGAACTTGCGGGAAGAAACCCCATAGAGGAACGTGGAGCCCAGGTAGTTCACAGAACCTGTACCTGGCCTATGCCTCTCCTAATCCCCCTCCCCAGAGTCAGCCCAGAGTCTCCTCTCCAGCAGTCCCAGTAGGACCCCATGATCTCTTCCCAGGACTACAGGACGCTGGCTGGAAGACTGAGAAGCACCAGCTAGAGGTGGATGAGTGGAGAGCCACATGGCCCCTGTCTCCAGAAAAGAAGATGTTGTGAGCAGTCCAGAATGAGGCCCAGGAGCCAAGAGCAAGGATACTGGCCACAGCAGAATGTGTGAAAGGCTACTTTATTTTTGCTTAGGCGAAGTGCTGCGGCAGGTTGGCCAGGGTCCCGTGGGAAGTGACTGTCAGTTGGGTGGACTGGGCCCCAGGCAGCGACAAGATTGAGAGAGGGGGAACTAGGGCCGTCCCTGCTCCTGCCCCACCCTCTTCTTATAGGGCCCCCACCCCACTCCTTGTAAAGCTGAGCCCTGGCCTGGTTGTGGCTCATGGTATCCAACATAGTTGCCTCAGGCATAAAAGCCCCAGAGGAAAATGGCCACAGCCATCATGAGCAGGGCATTGAGGTTGACCACACGGGCCCAACTTGGGTCCTCACTGATGTCCTCCAGCCGCCTGGCTGCTGCAGCAGTCTCTTCCTGAGTAGGGGGTGGGGAACTGCCTGCCCCACCCCTGCTCATTCCACAGAACCAAAACAGGCACTGGCGGAATAGACCTGTTGCCAGGGGCTGGGGCTCTGGGAGAAATTAAGGCCCTGCAGTTAGTGGGAGGGAACGTGGCTCCCTAGCCCCGCCTCCTCGGCAGTGCCTTACCCTCCATCTCCACTGCGTGCTCTGGGCGCCCATTCTGTAGAGGGAGTGAGGTTGGGCCTTGCAGCCCCTCATCCACATCCAGGTCCTCTCGATCCTCCTTGCTGTGCCGGAGACTGAAGACCAGGCGGTGGAGCTGGGGAGGGGTAGGAGCAGGGACCAGGTGGGAGTTCTGTTTCCCCGCCGTAGGCCCTAGTCTCTTGTCCACACTGGCCAAACAACCCCCTCAGTGTCCGCCCTAGCCTCCCTCTGTGCAGCTTGCACACCTAGCCTAGGCTCAGCTCATTTTAACAACCTTCCAAGGCTTCCCTTAGTCTTCAGGCTAAACTGAAGCACCTCAGCGGGGTATTTAAAAATGCTGGACCTGTTCTCCCCTCGTTTCATCACCCCAAGAGCCCTGTCTACACCCAGAATTGTAGTAGCATTTGAGACTAGTGTATAGTCTTACACGATTTTCCTTCCTGTGGTATTTGCTCACAGTTTCTTCCTACTGCCTCTCCTCCCTTCTCCAACTGTGGAACCCCGCCCATCCTTCCAGGCCGAGCTCTTTTGTCCGCCCCTGCCCCATCAGCCCTTCCCTTAGGTACCTGCCCAGTAGCAGCACAAGGCCAAACCCTCATGTGGGCTTTTAAGATGGCACTCTAGCCCTCTCAGCCACCAATCAGATCCTGTGTTTTGAGTCCCAAAGGCCATGCCAAGAATTGGCTTTGAGGCACTTTAATCCCCAAAGAAGATTGTAACCTTCCCCACAATCTTCTTCAGCCCACCTCTCCCAAAACCACTTTAAATAAATGTCATTTAAAGTAACACATTGTGGTGGCTCTGCATATGAAACTTCAGGCAGGACTCCCAGCCAACCCTCAGTACAGAAATTCTCCAGCTCTGCCGCCACCGGGCCTTCCTGCAGGCAAGCGGGCCCAGGGAGGAGAGGGAGCTGCACAGACCTGAGCCTTGCAAGTCTGGGACAGGAGGCGGCCCAGAGGCCAGCACTTACATGTTTACGCGGGATGGGTGCAGTGCACAGGGAGACTATGAGGGTGAGGAGGCCGGAGCAGACGAAGAGCACGATGGCAAAGTAGAGGTAGTGCACGCCACAGAGGAGCGCTGGACACTTGGAAGGTCTCACACAGCTGCCCGAGCCAAAGGAAAACTCAGGAATAAGACGTGCCAGGCCCATCAGCAGGCCCCCAATCAGTCCCCAGAAGGCACCCTGCAGGGAAGAAAGAGTCAGCCTCCTCACAATGCCCAAGCTCTGCCCCAAGCTGACGATATACACGAAGGCTCACCTTTTCATTGACGCGGGGCACAAAGAGCGCCAGCATGAAGACGGCGGACACTGGCGGAGCCAGGTAGCTGGAGACTGCCTGGATATAATCAAAGAGCTGCCCGCCCTGTGCCGCCTGCACCACGGGTAGCCAGGCCACTGACACAGCCACGATGAACACCACCCAGAGCCTGCGGTACAGTAGCCATCAGGAGACTTCACTCATGACTCCCACCTTCCCACATCCTCTGTCCTGGGATGCCTGTGGGGCAGAAGAGGAGGGAACCCAGGCCACACCGTCCTACTAGCAGCAGTTCGCGGTCGCTGGCGCAGGGCCGCAGGCGTGTGTAGATGTCCATGGTGAAAAGTGTGCTGCTGCTGTTGAAGATTGAGGCCAGCGAGGACATGAGTGCTGCCAGCATGACTGCCAGCATGAGTCCACGCATACCTGAAGGCGAAGGGGAGCGGTGAGGCCTGGGACACCCTGGTGGTGTGGGCTTCGCAAGGGGTGTCCCTTCCCGATGGCAGTCTTTGCAGCGTACCCATGCCCCTTACCATTGGGCATGAGCTTCACGACAAGCCGCGGGTAGGCGATGTTGGAGCAGCCTACCTCGGTGCCACACACGCGCTTACACACCTCGGGCACCACACATGCCACCTCATCTGTGGGAAAGAGGCCACAGCGTGGCTAGGGTGAGACCAAGTTGGGGATTAGGATCCCTGAAGTGGGAGCTGGGAAGCCTATGAGAAGGCAGAGGGGCCAGGAGACCAGATGAATTCCTGTATCTTAGGGCAGTTACGGAAATGGGAGACGGGCACCTGGCTCGTTGCACAAGAAAGAGGCTGGGTGGAGTACAGAAATCTTGGGTCAGGACGGGGATGCAGACCTTACCCGGGTAAAGAATGCGGCTGATCATGCCTGGCATGACCATGAGGAACATGGGCATTAGTTTCAGGTAGCCGCACAGGATACAGCCCGCCTTGATGTGGGTCAGATTTTTCCCAGCCAGGCAGCGCTGCACTATGACCTGCAAGGAGGGGCGTTCAACCACCTGTGTGCAGTCCCTGAGATTTCCCCTCTTCACACTTTGCCTCAACTTGCCCTGAGGATTCGGGCTGCACCTCTGGCTCAGGTGAGCCCCCAGTTCATTTCCACCCTCAGACCCTGGCCCTTGGATCTGGTTTAACTCCACCGTTAGTGTGCTTCCCAGGGCCTGGGGTCCGCCGGCTCAGACCACACCTTGGAACTAGCCAGGCACCCGTCTCAGCTCCACTCAGGGGTTCTGGCTGTGCCTGATCCCGCACCTGGTCACTGCACCAGTACCAGCCCGAGACAATGGTAAGCCCCAGAAGCAGTGCAGGCCATGGCAGGTCCCCCGTCACAGGGTCCCGAAGCAAGTGGTAGGAGTCAGGCCGGGGTCGGTAGCAGGAGCTGGAGATGTTGCCCAAGGCAGGGTCCTCGGAGACTGTCAGCGACGGCACTGCCCCCAAGTATTTGTCGAAGAGCCCTGAATACCCGCCCACTTCGTGGAAGGCTGTGTGTGAGCAAGGTCGTCAGGGGAGCCGGAGCCCAGGCCAAGGCCCTCCCTGGGACTCAGGTGCAGGAGACATGCGATATCCCTTCTCCAGCGTTGAGAGCTCTGCCAGCCTCGACCTCCATCTCCTCCCCCCACCACTGGCTGAGCCCCATACCGTAGCCCATGAGGATGAAGGCCCCCCCGAGGATGACGAAGGTCTGCACTGTATCCGTGTACATCAGCGCTGCCAGCCCTCCTGCAACAGGCCTGCGTCAGTGGGGACAGCCCAGCTCGCGATCTCACAGACAGGCCGCCCCTAGCACATACGGTGTCTTGGTGTGAATTTGAAAAACATGCCCCTTCCTGGAGAACGAATATCAAAATGGTGGTCCATTCTCTGGGTTAATGCACCCGGGCACCAAGAGGCTGATGAGCAGAGTGTGGGCTGAGTTTTAGGTTCCAGCGATGCCCCCTTGGCCAGGAACCCATGTGCAGGACCCCCACTGCAGGTCGCTCTCTGGGCCCCACTTTTCTCATGTATGTAACAGGAGAGAGTGACACTCTGAGGTCCAAATTCTCAGTTCCACCCCATTCCCAGGCCAGACCCCTCAAACCCACCGCTGGCACCAGGCCCTGTCCACTCTTGTCCAGAGTCTGGCCTCAGGCTCCACCCTGGAACCCTCAGACCGCACTGGGTTTGGCAGGAGATCCTAGGGACTGGCTAAGTCCACTCCCCTCCCAGACGTTCAAAGCCTGCTGAATCTTCCTTCCCCCTCAGGGCTCCGAGCTACCAATCCAAATCCAAGTGTGGAGAGAGGGGGGTTTGCTTTCCAAAGGTTTAGGTCCCTTTCCTATGTGGTCCGCATCACGCCTTAGAACCTCTCCTCCCCGCTTTCCTCTGGTGACTCCCCTAAAACCTGCCCACAGCTCCACGACTCCAAGCACGTCTCCCAACCCTGTTCCCTTCCCTAAGCCCCTTCTGCGGCTACCTGTCACCGTGTAGACCATGGTAATACCCAGAAGTGCGATGACTGAGGCGTAGATATTCCAGCCCAGAGCCTGCTGGATGAACACCGCTCCGGAGAACATGTCCACCTTGGGGGAAGGAGCCAGGGCTCAGGTCAGGATTCAGGGGCCAGGGCAGGGATCCACTTTCTGCCAAGGCCACGTCCGTACGGGTCGACGCTCTGGAAGGCTCCCTCATTTTTCAACTTCTTGGCCTTCCCAGGGCCCCACCCCTGTTGCTCTGGCCCCAGAGACCCGTTCCTTCCAGGCCCCGCCGCCATCACGGTTCTTTTGCCCCGCCCTCTCCAGGTCTCCCTGTTCTGTGCTCTTGGGTAGACTCCGACTCATAGAGATCCTGTTGGATAGAGTAGAACTGTCCTATAGTTTCCGAGCCTGAAATCTTTACGAGAGCAGATTGCCTTTTCTCCGTCAGAGCGACTGGTGGAATCGAACCGTCGACCTTTCAGTAGCCCCAAGCGCTTAACCACTGCACCAACAGGGCTCTGTCAGGACTCTCTAGAGACCTCCTTTCAGTGGCCCCTCCCTTCCAGGGTCCCGCCCCGCGCCCCGCGCCCCGCGCAGGCTCACCGAGATCTTGGTGAATATGTACAGAAAAAGCGAGAGCACTGACAGGTAGAGGCGGATGCGGTGGCCGCCGAAGCGCTTGCGCAGGTACTGAGGCATCGTAATGACGCCCGCGGTCAGGTACACGGGCGCGAAGAGCCAGCCCAGCAGCAGCACCACGAACAGCGCCTGCGGGCACAGCGCGGCAGCTGAGGAAGGCTCCGTTCCTGAGATCCCGGCAAGAAAGTGCCCCAGCGCTCCCCATCTGAAGGGTCTGAGAGACCTTCTCTTCGTGAACGTGCTACACTCCAGGGAAAGTGGCCCTGGAAAGGGTCGCGCCTAGGGCCCGGAGGGCACAACTGCAGACGATGGTCCTGAGTCCTGGACATTAAGAGGCAGGATCTTGACCCCTTCCTGGGCCCTTAATCAGAGCTTTGCCTCCATGGCCCGTGGCCAGTCCCTCCCAGGACCTTTTCTACCCCACTTCTCCTGGCCCTGCCCGCCCCCCGCCCCATCTCTAGCACGTGAAACTAAGAACAGACTCCTCAGCCTGACCCCAGTCTCTGTCAGGCAGTGTTACCTCCCTTCTCCTTTCCACCCTCCCAAGACTTCTGTCCTTCAAGGCTCAGCTCAGAGGCCTCCTCCTCCAGGAAGCCCTGAGCTCAAAGCCCCTATCTCCCCAAGCCTCCAAGGGGCATCTCAGACCCAGAGCTTTGCCTCCTCTTCCAAGCGAGGGGCTTTAATTTGGCCCAGGGATCTTCATCTTCACAGGTTACAGCTTCAGAGAACATGAGAACTAACGAGATCTGCCCTATATTTGAGGCCACTCACCCTGCTTCAGAGAGGAGAAAATCAAGGTCCACAGAGGGTAGTGGCTGGTCCAGGGTCACACAGCAAGTCAGGGGCAAAACCTACCCTTCCCCTGAAAGTAGTCATCTCCTGCATCTCCCACCTCTGAGCTGGACATTGTGACACTCGCTCCCAACCCGACCCCAGCCCACAGTTGGAAAGCCCCACCTCCAGACTCATTTACATCCCCCTGCCTTGAGCTTTCCCAGGTATGGCCCTCCCAGGAGTTCCCACTGGGGACAGGGTTATTGGTGAAAAGAGGGTCTCACATTCCACTCGAATCCAGCCACAGCCAAGCCACTTGCTGCACCAGTCCCTGCCAGGCCCACAAAGTGGCCGCTGCCAATGTTGCTGGCAAAGAGAGAGGCCCCGACCTGGGGGGCCAGAGGTGGAGTGAGCCAGGCTGCCTCCCTAGGCCTCCCCTCCCCCCTCCACAGCCCACCTCTGCTTACCGGCCACCACAGCATGCTTCGTCCCGCCAGGAAGTAGCCACCGACTGTGCCTCTGTTGGTCCTACACATGGACTGGGGGACAGGAGTGAGGGACACCTGGGTTCAGGGCACATCTTGGGACCTCATTAGCCTCCTCAACACATTCCTTAGCCTTGTTTCCGGGTGAAGATTAAGCAGTGCTTGGCTCCCCTGATCTCCCCCTCTACCCTGCTTCCTCCCAGGCACCCTCAGCTTGGCTGGATTTGGCCTGACTTCCTGGAGTCCTTGAATATGGGCTGCTGGTCAGTAGCAAATGTGGTCAGGGGAATAAGACCACATCTTGAATGCTCACCCTGATGGAAATCCACTAACTCCTTCAATTAACTCAATCCAAAGGTGGGAAAACAAGGACTGAATGTTGGCTGGGACTCCCTGAGGCTCTCAAACGGCTTGCTTGCCTTCCAGCCCTGGGTTAATCCCTCAAAAATCCAGGCATCCTACCCCTCTCCCTACCATGGGGTCTTCCTGAGACCATCCCCCCAGACCTCAGAGGCCTAGCCTCCAGCAGCACCCCTTAACCTCTCACCCACAAGCCGACACCAATGACCAGCAGGAAATACGCGGCAATGACCAGAATGTCCAAAGTGTTGTCGATCAGGACACTCTGGTCCTCCAGTGCTGGTGCCAAGCTTGCCTCTTTGTGTGGCTCCATTCCGTCAAGTATATGCCTCTCAAGGGACCAGCTCCCGGATTCCCCCAGGGGAGGGATTAATGGTTACCTCAAAGGCAGTGAGCCGGCAAGTCCCCCAGGCCTCGCCCTCTCCCTGCCTTAGCTTCATTTAGCTGAATCAGGTCACATCAAGGCCAAAGCTGATCCTGGGGAGCTGGACCTTTTCAAGTTCAGGAGCACTCCTTCCTAGGCCTTAGTCCCCATCTGCTCCCCGGTGCCCCCAGGCTCAAAATCACCTCTTTCACCCACCCTCAGCGTCTACCTAGGGAGCCTGACTGAGCCAGGCCCCTCGTTCTAATTCAAAGGGATCATTTTCAAATCCAAATCTAACAGTATCATTTCCCTGCTCAGAAACCCTCCATAGCTTCCTACCACCCTCAGGAGGAAGTTCATGTTCTCAGCCTGATATTCAAGGCCTACCATAACCTGACTTCTTACTCTTCTCCTTTCTCCTCCATACCAAGCCTATAGTGAAGCCATGATTCCTTTCTGATTTCCCTGCCCAGCCCGTATATTTGCATCCCTCCAAATCTGTGTCTTCTGCTTAGAGGGCCCTCTCCCACATAGCCAACTCCTGCTCAACCCTCAGTATCCAGCCTGTGTCACCTCTTTGGGGAAAGTTGCTCTGAATTTTCTGATACGGTTCTGAGTACACTGTGTGGTCCTGTGTGGGTCCAGGTCTGTCTCCCCAGCAGACTGTGGGAACGCCTCAAGAGCAGGGACTGGTCTGATCCATTTCTGCAGCCCCTTTGCTCAGCACAGGGCCAGGTGTAGAGAGGGAGGAGGCTGGTGAATATCTGACCCTCTGCCTTTCTATGAAAACCCTGGTGGTGTAGTGGTTAAGTGCTATGGCTGCTAACCAAAAGGTCAGCAGTTCAAATCCACTGGGTGCTCCTTGGAAACTATGGGGCAGTTCTACTCTGTCTCATAGGGTTGCTCTGAGTCCGAATCGACTCAATGGCAGCAGGTTTGGTTTTTGGTTTTTGCCTCTCTATACTGATTATCTTTGAGTGTGGGCGGACTGTCAAGGGGGACTCGTGTCTGATTATGGAAGCTAGGGTCGTCCCTGAGATAGGGAACACAGAAACATATTTTAAGGGAATATGGTGAGTTCTTCTTAGGGACTATTTTAGTTTGAGTTCCTTCAGAAGCAGACCCTGAGACAAGAACTTGGGTGCAGGGACTTTATTTGGGAGATGATCCCAGGAAGGACTGTGAAGGAGTGGGGAAGTGAGACAAAGAATGCAGAAAAGCCAATAAAGTGTGGTTTGGTTAGCAGGTTATCCCTGAGGGCAATTGGGACTCAGTCCCAATGGGGACCCTCTGGGAGAATGAAGAACACAACTTGGAACTGACCCTCAAGGGGCCAGGAAGCTGGGTTATTTATTTACCAATTCCCGTCTCACCGGCTGAAGGTTGCAGAAACCTCCCCCACACACTTCAGGCCTCTCCAATACATAAAGCACATTTCCTCCCCCAGAGAATGCCCTCAGGTAACAAGTTTGGGGAGCAGTTGGGGAGTCTGGGCACTGTCTGCATATGACTTCCTAGGTGAGTCAAGCGAATATGGACAAGCCATCCACAGTGTGTGCGTCAGTGAGTGATGAGTTTGAAGTGCCTAAGAGAAACTCATGGGCAAAGGTTGGAGGACACATTTGGTTCATAGGCACTTAAAATCTATATGCCCTCCCCATGACCTAAAAGGCGCTTCATGATGTGACGCCTGCTTCCCCTTTGACTTCATCTTCTATACTGTCTTCTTTCCTTGCTTACAATATGCCAAATATTTCCCTGCCTCCTAGTCTTTGCACTTGCTGTTCCCTCTGCCTGGAATGTTCTCGCCAGGTTCTTTGCCTGGCCGGCTCCTTCTCAACCTTCAACTCTCAGCTTAAACATCACGTTTTCACAGAGGCCTTCCCTGACTACCAGGTTCAAGTGAGCCCTTCCCCACCTTGTCTTAGTGCTCTGTTTTTTCCTTCTCACCCTCCCTCCTTTTCTTTCTTTCCCATTTCTTCTTTCATTTAACAAACATTTTCTGAGCACTTAGCGTGCTATTCCAGACACTGGAGACAATGGTCAGGAAGCTTGCATCCCAGTGCCAAAATCAGACATAAATAAGCAAGAAACGCCTATTTACAATAGTGATAAGTGCTCTGAAGGGACTAGAGAGGTACTTTGGGGTGAAAATAAGGGAGAAGAGCAACTTTACCTAGATGGTCAGGGAAGACCCCATTCCTTCATCACACTTGTCACCTGTGTATCTGTTTCCCCAATCAGACTATCAGCTCCATGAGGGCAAGGAGCACATCCACTGGGTTCCCCATTTTTTCCCCTAGCACCTGGCATGGAGCCTGGCACAGTAAGTGCTCAGTAAACACTTAGTGAATGAATGAATCAAGACTGGAGATGGCCATTTGGGGCATCCTCAAGACAGGGAGGTAGTTACAAGCCAGAGGATGGAAGACATCCCCCAGGATGGAAGAAGAGCAGGAGGCCAGTGAAGACCCAGGGAAAGGAACCTCAGAGCGGAAAAGGTCCAAGGGGTCTGCCTGAGGCCAGGGCACCTCACCTTTGACCCCTGCCCACACATGCTTTCCTTGACTAGCAGATCCCCCTGATGAGCTGGAAGGGCCTCTGTGGGTCCATCGTTTTCAGCACCAAAGGTCCCTGTAATCTGGACCCAGGAATCCAGGCCCTCTCCTCAGGGAGCTGCAGGGCCCAAGGTGAAGGTTTGGGAGTTCAGGAAAGCCCCTGCGGTTTGAGGACTCAGATGGATCCTGAACTCTACACCTGAAACCTCTGGTTCCACCCTTCTCTGCTGGGACTTAGCTCAGGCATCAACTCTTCCAGGGAGCTTTCCTTGACTCCCCATCTGGGTCAGGAGCCTCCTTCGGGCTACTACAGTGCCCAGTGCTTCCCTCATTTCCTGCCCTGACCACATCAGGTGTCACCCTCTGCTTAGGTATCTGTGTCCCTCCAGGCAGGATTGCTCTGACCTGACTCTCTCTGTGGACCCAGCACGGTGGAGCACAGGGCCGAGCCAGGGGAGGCCTCAGGAAGTAACTGATAAACCAACAGGGAAAGTAAATAATGACTCTGGACATGCCAACTTCCTGCCTTCTTCCGTATTCTGGGTAATTCCTACACATTTGGCTGGTGCTCAACAGTCTGGAGGATGTCATAATGATGTGGGTGTTTGAAGGGTGGGGAAGAGAAGGCAGTAAGCTGGGGCCACATCTACATGAAGCCTACAGGCTATTGGAGATGGTATGGGTCACTACTATCGTCTTAGTGCCCAGGTCCAAAGAGTGAGTAAATGGGCACTTCTGGATGGAGCCCCATCTCCCAGGGTCCTTTAAAGAAAAAATAGTTCCGGCCATTAAGGAAGGGGAGAGAGAAAAAAGAGATTAACTGCTTGTTTTAAGAATATAGGAAGCCGAGGAGCAAGAGTGGTAGGGAAGGTGGTAGTAAAGGTTCGGCGGGACCCTAGCCTGAGCCGTCCTGCCTTCTCCACTATCTGTACAATCCCGCTTGGGTCGCGGCCTTCTCCAGCCTCGAGCTCGCTCAAGTGATACTCGAAAGCCGCGAGTGGCTGCCTGCGAGGCTGTCGCTGCAGGTTCCGCTCCCGCCACAGACGGTGGCCTAGACAGCCCGCGGGGGACTGAGCCAGCCCACGGGGTGGGGCGTCCAGACCAAGGGCTCTCCATAGCAGAGTCGGAGACACAGCACCAGGGAGGTGTGGAAGGTGTTTATGTAGGTAGAAAAAGGTGCACAAAACGGTGAAGGAGCAGGGACGTCCCCTCCTGGCCTCTGATTCGTCGGAATTGCAAACTCCCCCACCCTCGGTCGGGGGCTCCCACAAGGGCAGGAAGAGAGTGAAGGGCTCGCGCGGAATCTATCTTCAGTGTACAACTCACTTTTAGGGTGTTTGGCCTTAGGCTTGGCGGAGCCTTTTCTGAACTTGACAGAACCCAGAGTACCTGAGGGGCCGGGTCTCTCCAGTGGGTGGGGTCTTACAGAGCGGGGGTTTGGGGGCAGCCCCAAGCTCAGAGAGCAGGGCCTCGCGGTGAGGAGGACGTGGCCCCCGCGAACGCCGGCGCCTATGGGGGCGTGGTCCCCGGAACCCAGAGTCCGGTGGGCGGTCAGCCGAAGAGCTTGAGGAAGCAGGGCTGGCAGTAGGGCTTGCCGGCGCGCTCCTGGAAGGAGCCCTTGGTGAGCGGGCGCAGGCAGAAGGTGCAGGTGAAGTGGTCCGGGTGGAAGCGGCGGCCCAGGGCCGACACGCAGCGACCCGTGACTGGGAGGCCACACGTGGCGCACAGCGACCCGCGCCGCGCGTGGAAATGGTTCTCACACAGCGGGCGACCCTCGTGCTCGAAAAAGCTGCCTCCTGAGAAGGGCGCGAAGCATTCCTGGGGGAGGGCGGTCGCGAAAGGGAAAGTCAGCGACCAAAGCTCAATGCAGAGAACTAGCCTTGAGTGACCCACGGTGACCCCGTAGCCCCTCCGCAGACAGGAAGCCCTGCCTGGGAAAGGACACCTAGGCTCATAGTCCCGCCTCCCATTGACCCATCCCTCCAAGGCCCCCCACCCGCGCAGCGCACCCTGCAGACGAAGCAGTCTGGGTGCCAGAGCGCGCTGAGCGCCGAGATGTAGTTATCCAGAATGGGGCCTTGGCAGCCCTGGCAGCGGGGGGCGAACAGCTGCAGGAAGTCCCGGCGACAGTAGGGGCGGCCCTCGCGCTCGTGGAAACCTAGGGGCGGGAACAGAGTGGGCTGGAAGAAAAGGGGGCGCAGCCGGACTGGGGACCTCCAGATCTGAGACTGTGGGGCCAGAGGGACCCGGCAGTGAGCAGTAGGCAGGAGCAGGGTCTGGCGCGGGTACAACGGGTAGGGAGGGAATGGGTGGGGCCTGGGAGCCCAAGGGCGGAAGGGGGTGGGGTTAGAAGAGACTCGGAGAAAATTCCCCAGCAAGGACTCGGGAGGTCCGAGCCCGCGGAACAAGAGGGGGACCGGGTCAGGCCGACTAGAGGGACGGTGCAGGACATCTAGCGAACCCGCAGCTTTTAAGGCGGGAGTCAAACTCTCACCCTCATCCCCGAAAGGCTCCCTGCAACTGACGCAGCAGAAATGCTCCGGGTGCCAGTGCGTGCCCAAGGCGGTAACCATTTTCTGCAGAGAATGAAAGAGGACACGCGGTGTGGTCCTCCTTCCCTTCTTCCCTCCCTCTCCAACTGGGACTAGGTGAGCGGGCTGAGGTAGACGCTAAGGTGCTCAAGAACTAACAGGGATCTTGCGAGTCAAGAAGAGGTGAAGTCGTCCGAGGGGGCCGGTAGACTGGTCTAGGGATACAGGGGGGAGGGTGCGAGGGGGAGCAGGATTGTGAGTGGCGCAGATCACAGAAGCGAGGGCCTGATGGGCTGGCGGGCCCAATCAGGATGAGGCCCACCCCGCAGGTGCCTTGAGATAGAGGTGGGGCCTGTGAGGCCAGGTGGGGCTCACGTGTTGGATGGGTTGGTTGCAGAGGCCACATCTTGGCGAGAAGCGCTCAAAGTAGCACTCGGGGCAAAAGGGGGCTCCGTCCTTCTCAAAGAAGCTGCTGCCTCCTAGGGGCGTGGAACAGCCACCGCAAACGAAGTGCTCCGGGTGCCAGGCGCGGCCCAGAGCTGTCACCACCTGCGGGTTGGGGTGAGGCCGGGGTCAGAGTGGCCCTAGGGCTGCCACATGCCCACTGAGCTAAGGTTTACATGGTGCTTTCCCAATCTTATCTCTGACAGGTCAGGATGAAGAATCTTATGCCCATGGTGGGAAAAGACTGAAGCTTATGCAAATTATAAGTGATGGAGATTCAGCCAGGTCTTCAAGCTTTGCTACAGAGCTGACTCATCCCTTAGGCACAGCAGGCGGTGTTACGGCACGCAATAGTTTTAGGGGCCTAGGTAAATGTTTTAATTTCTTTTAAAATCAGAAGAAAAAATGAACTAGAGAAAATATTTAAAAATATTTAATATTAATATATTCATCTTTATGCTAATGCAGTAATAAAATATATGTATTTATGGAGAAAGGGACCCATGAAGGCAAAAGTGCCTAAGGCCCACGAAAGTCATAATGTTGCCCTGCTTTGCTAACATTAGGAATTCTGGAATGGGCACTGATATAGTCAACTTTTGGCTACAACGGCTGTTGTCAATCACATCTGTTCAGTTAAGCCCAGGACCAGTTTTCCCAGACCAGGCTCTGGTGGAGGAGGGGCAGTCTTTGTGGATGTGCCGAGTGGAGCCAACAAAGCTTTTGTGAAGATTAAATGGGATGGGTTTTATTTTTTTAGAGGGGCTAGCACAGTGCCTGGTACAGAGTAGGACCACAATAAATAGTCACTGGGTTGAAATTCTCACCCTGTCACATACTTGCATGTGACTCAAAGCCTCAGTTTCCTTATCCATAAAATATGAATAACAACAGTGGTGTCAAGAGGGTTGGTGTCACCCAGTGCCATAGCCCATGGTGTCACCTCCTCCCCCCCCCCATGGACCTCCCCCCGTACCAGACCGTACGGAATCCTTATAATGTTTTTTGTACTAATTGTTACCTGTAAATTCTCACATATCACTGAATGTAATGGGAATAGTAGTGACATAAACAACTAGCAAAATTAAATTACATCTTTAAATTACAATATCACACGCATGGCCTAAATGTATTTATATTTACATAGTTTCATGTGGTTAAAGTGAAAATTTGGTACAAAAACGATAGAATTCGAAGCGAAAACATTTAAGAAGTACATCAAATTTATGTTCATTTTATATTAAATTTTACCATTACATGAGGTACATTAATGGGTTAGGTAATCAGGGGCAGATTACTCAGTAAGCAAGTTAAGCACAGTGCTTACTTAGCTTACCAGATCTTCTGTAGTGAACAATTTCACATTTTTTTTCACCACATCAAAGATGCTGCTTCTACGTATAGCTGGCATCTGTCTCTCTCCCAACCCCACAGCACCTTCCTACAGAATCAAAGCCTGTATTCAAATTTAAAATCCCTGACTGGGGCAGTTGACCCAGTAAGCAAGGTAAGCACTGGCTTACTCGTGCTTACTTAATAATCTGTAGTGAACAATTTCACGTGGGTTCCACCCCATGTGAAATTGTTCACTACAGCTGATCTTGTAAGCAAGGTAAGCACCATGCTTACCTTGCTTATTGGATAATCTGCTTTTGATTAGGTTTGGAAAGCTAGACTGAGAGACAGTGAAACAGAGTGAGCCCTGCAATCTGACTGAGCAGTTTCTGCTCTCAGGTCATATGCTTTCTCCTCCTCTATGTTCCTTGCTACCCAGGTTGGTATTGACTTTTTTTTTTTTAAAGTCTGGTTACTTTTCTCCTTGGGAGGACTTTTAAAATTTTTAAATCAAACTCTCCTCTCTTGGAGGGTTTCTACCAGCTGGAAGGTCCAGGGACCTGTGCTGCTGGAGAGGGGGAGAGGAGGAGAGGAGGGAGTTGTTCTCTAAGTTGAACTGCTCAGTCCAGGGCTCCAGAGGCCCGAGCTGCTTGGGATGTAATTGGGAGTTTTCTTCCCTCTTGGGCTGTGTTCCTGTTTTCCAAGCTCCAGTGGGGGTGTGTGCAGGAGCACGCATGTATGCGTGTCCTCTGGTGCTGCCAGGTACATGGGGCTGGGCTGGGCCCAGAGGAGGCTTGTACGCTCCATGGATGGCTCAAGGAGGGACTAGTGTCACCTGGTGAAGTCTGCACCCCCTGGACCCCCTAGTGATGACACTAAATAACAGTAGTACCCACTTCAGAGTTATTCATTAAAAGGGAACAGCACAAAGTCCAGCTCTCAGTAAAGATGGGTCTGTAAATACCTGCCCACATTCGTGGGGCTCCACTTACTTGCCCGGCAATGGGTTTATTGCAGGAGCCGCAGAGGCCCTTGGCCTGGGTGGGAACACCACGGCGGCTGAGGTCTGACTGCAGCAGCCCCAGCATGGTATCTAGGCTGCCTTTGCTAGTTGACCCTGGTGGTGATGGGGAGCCCTCATTCACTGCACTTGACACTGGAGGCTGTGTTGGCCCAGAGGCTGGAAGCTGCATGAGGGAGGACATGAGAGTTGAATCAGCAAGGAGGCAGATATGGAAGGGCCTAGAATAGGTTGGAGAGCCCCAAATTGACATTGACTTGCCCCCCCCCCACCCGCCCGACTCACATGGTTCTGGACACGGAAATCAGAGAGTGATGCCATCAGTCTATCCAGCTCCAGGGTGGCTGAGGTGGCTGAAGGCTTTGTGGGGACAGGGGAGGGACTGGGAGAGCTGTGAAGACACAGCTTAAGTCAGCTCACAGCCTCCAGATGCTCCCTGCAGTAACCCAGGTATCCAGGGCCCCTGTCACCTCTCTCTCAGCCTTAACAACTATGCCAAACTCACATGTTGGGCCTTTTCTTCTCCTCAGATTGGTCCTCCTTCTGCTCCCCTGTGGCCGCCTTGCTAGATGGGAACTGAGACATTATTTCATCTGGAGAGAGGAGAGAAAGGGCACCTGGACATGGGGCCATGCTCAACCACCCTCCCAGGTAATGCTTTAGTAGCTACTCTGGGATGTCTATGACCCTTAGTCTCTGTCCTTCCTTGTCCACCCCTCAGCCCATCGAGGCCTGTCTCATTAACCCTGTTACCTGTGATGTTGAACTGGGTGGCATTAAGTTCCTGGAGCAATCGGTCTAGCTCACAGAGCCCAGTGCCCAAGACACCACTGGAAGAGGAGAATGGAGGGGCCGCAGAGGCCGCAGGCTTCGGGGACCGAGGCTTGCATACCGTACTGGGAAATAGGGTGGGAGCCTGGGCTCAGGGGTGGGGAATCCAAGCCCCCTCAGCTCAGCCTGAAGTGGGTTCCCCACCCCCCAGCTCCCAGGCTCCTCACCTGTACAGATGGTCTTTGTCCCCAGATGCTCCTGAAGACTCCCCAGACCCTGTCTACAGAGAGAAGAGGTGCACCTGTGGAATGCCAGGCCTATAATTTGCCTCACTCAGGCCCAGATTTCCTTAGCCTTGGCCAGTGGCTGGCCCAGCCCCCAGCATTTGATCTCACCTGTGTCTGGTGGTCATAGGGCAGGGGAGGTGTGAGCGGCTCTGGGGGCCGCTCTTTTGCAGCCCCTGACCTTGGCATGTGTGAGGTAGTGGTCTCCAGGTCAGAAAGCAGAGCATCTGCAGGGGAAGAAGCCAGGATGAGAGGTTGAGGGGTCAAGATTAGGGCCATCTGGAGTTAGAGGCTGCGTTTAAAGTCACCAGGAATTAGAGGGCTGAGACAGGGCCTTAAGAGATCAGAGGATAAGGGTTCCTAATGGGTAGTACTTGAGAAAGACAGAAGTCAGTATTAAGAGCAGAGGTCAAGAATCAGAAAGAAACGCAGCGTCAAACCAACGCAGAGAAGTGCAAGGACAGCAATGAATACTTATGACAAGAACACCCTGACTGGCTCATCCTGGGAGTCAAGCACAAACTCAGCCGCCTAATTCTTTTATTCTCCCCATCTTCCCCATGCAGTCAAAACTGGCTTTCTCAAGCCAAGTTTGGCTCCACCCCAAACTGCTCAGTTGGCTGGATGCCTGGTACCCAGGTCTGTGATTGGATGCTCTCCTTGCCACGCCCATTAATTGCTCCCTCTACCAAATCAGTTCCCTCCTAGCCCTGGCCCACCTCCAGGCCCCACTGAGTCCTCATTGGCGAGTCTGCCAGACCTGCGTCCTGACTGGTTACTGCTCCACAATGCCATTGCCCATTACCCTTACAGAGGCGCGCCCTCTATTGGCGGGTATCGGAACCCCTTCCACAGAGGGCACAGCGTTCCAGCCCCAGCCCCATCAGACAAGGAGGACAAGATGCCCCGGCCCTCTTTCAGGCCCCAAGACCTCCTCCTCCTTACCCCAGAGCTGAGTTCTTTTAACCATTTCCCTTCCAGAGCCTAGAAGTCCACACCCTTGACTCTTCATCTCCGGTCACCATGGTGAAACTTCACCATGGTGAAACCCCGAACCTCTCTCTGGCATCTTGGCAGTCTTTATTATTCTCTTTCTCGGAATCGACTCGACGGCACTGGGTTTGGTTGCACTGGGTTCTTGCCTGAAGGACTTGACCCCTACCCATACTTAGGAGCCCTTAACTCTTCCCTTCCCCAAGTCCTATAGAACTCGATGTCATACTCTTCCATCCCTCCCTCCTCCACTTTCCCAGTCCCCAGACCCAGACCCTTGTGAACACTCCCATCCCAGAGACCTCAAGCGGAGGCGCCCACGGGGCGGTGCACCTCCCTGCCCATTCGCCTGCAGCCAAGGGTGGAGGAGCAGAGCGAGGAAAGGAGGGAGGGAGCGGCCGGCCGCGAAAGGCAGGAAAGGAGAGGCAGGAAGGGAGACGTGGAGTCGGGAAGGAGGCGCGAGCAGAGACCAGAGCAGGAGTGAGAAGACTAGAAGCCGTGATGGGGAGATACGGGGGATGCAAGGGGGCTCTGGGGTGGGGAAGCGGGTCCAGGCGGAGGGTGAGAAACTGGGGACGCGGGGACCCGGGCCCCACTCACCCAGGTCCTCCATGGCGGGGCGCGGGCCGGCGGCGCGGGGCGAGCAGGGCGGGGGCCGTGTCCGGTGGGGGCGGGGGCGGGGGGACGTCCGGGAGCTGGAGGCCCGGCTGTGACCATGTAAGGAAGTGGGGACCCGCTGGGATAGGGATGAAGGGGGGGGCATGAACGGGGGAACCCGGGGTGGGGGCGTGGAAGGAAGGGGCGGCCGCGGCCCACCCAGACCCAGCCTTGGCCTGCCAAGAGAGGCGGCCACACCCCAGCCTTGGCCTCAGCTGCGGGGAGCCCCAGGCGACCGGCCGGAGTCGGAGAAGTCAGAGAAGCGGCTCTTCCAGACAAGCCTCGAAGCCCCTGCCCTGTGAGACTCATAGACACAGAGATGCCTGAGCAGACACCACCCCAAAGCCAGCACCTAGAAAGAGCCTCCTGCCACCCAGATCACTCCTGAGAGATCTGTCCCAGAGACAATTTTTAGGTGCAGGGCAGGAGTGATGTTCTAAGGAGCAGTCAGATCCCAGGTTCAGAGACCTTCCCTCAGAGACCCTGACAGACAACCATGTGTAAACACAGATCTCAAAAAGCACACATACTGGATACAAAGAAGTCTCTCAGAGACCCAGACAGACTGAGTAAACCCACCCACAGACTCTAAGCTGGGACCTTTCTTCCAAGACTTGGAAACAGGCATACAGACACAGGTAAACTGAAACCCAGACCCAAGTCCCAGGCAGTCTTCAAGGCAAAGCGCTTTCCCAACACTGAGGTGACCCAGACCCATTCCAGCTCTTTCCCAAGATCCTGAACACAGTGAAGAAAGCCAGACACAGACGCCAGGCAAAAGAGGGCCTCCTGGACTCAAACCCTGAGAAACAAAGTGGAAATTTTTTTTAGGGATAGGTATTTTTTTTTTTTTTTGGATACACACGGTTGTGCTGTAGTCAGTCTGTCAGATAGTCCTGAGCGCTGGACTGTGGGTTGTTGAGAGTATACACAGCAGAACCTACACCAATTCAAGTTTCTATAATTCAGTTACATTGATTAAATTCTTCGAGTTGTGCAACCATTCTCACACTCCTGTGAGTTTTTCCTCCTCCATTAACATAAACTCACTGCTCCCTAAGTTTCCTAGCTAATCTTTTGAATTGCTGTTGTCAGTTTGATCCCATATAGATACATCTTAAAAGACAATGCTCAAGGCAGACATTCTTTAGTAGTTTTGTTGTTGGTGGGTGCTGTCGAGTTGGTACTGACTCAGAGAGACCCTATGCACAACAGAATGAGACTGCCCAGTCCTGCACCATCCTTATAATCGTTATGCTTGAGCCCATTGTTGCAGCTACTGTGTCAATCTGCCTCTTGAGGGTCTTCCTCTTTTCCGCTGACCTTGTACTCTAGTAGATAAGTTAAACTATTTTTGGTCTTAAGAAGACTTCAGGGGATATTTTTGGTTTAAGGTTTAAAGATTATCTCAGGGCAGTAGTTTCAGGGATACATCCAGCCTCCATGGCTCTAGAAAGTCTGGAGTCCATGAAAATTTGAAATTCTGTTCTACATCTTCCCCCTTTTGATCATGAGTCTTCCACAGGATCTTTAATCAAAACGTTTGGTGATGGTAGCTGGGCACCATCCAGTTCTTCTGGTCTCATGGCAAAGGAAGCAGTTGTTCATGGAGGGAATTAGTCACATGTTCTGTTTTCTCTTCCTGTTCCTCATTCTCTTTTTTCCTCTGATGCTCAAGGTGAATAGAGAGAATTACTGTGTCTTGGATGGCCACCAGCAAGCTTTAGGAGGTAGAATAGAAGCACTCAATATGTTATCAGGCCAATTAACTGGGATGTCCCATGAAACCATGACCCTAAACCTCCAAAACAAGGAACCGAATCCCATGAGGTGTGTTTGTACATAAGCAGCCTCAGCAACTTTTTTTTTTGTCATTGTAAATATGTCTACCACACAAAATTTGCCAATTCAACTTTTTACAGGTGTACTTCTTAACAACAATTACATTCATCAGCTGTGCAACCCTAGCCTTGATAAATGCCATTTTTCCATCACTGTAAACTGAACCGCAGTACTCTGTAAGCAATAACCCCTCCTTCCCCCTCCCTCCTGCCCCTGGTAACCAAGAAACTTTGGTCTCTATATGCTTGCCTGTTCTTTTTAAATGTGAGGACATGCAATATTTGTCTTTTGTGATTGACTTCCCTCACTCAGCATAATGTAGTCAACCTCCACACATTGTAGCATGTATCAAGACTTTGTTTCTCTTACTGGCTACCTAGTATTCCATTGCATGTATATACCACATTTTGTTTATCCATTCATCTGTTGATGGGCATTAAGGCAGTTTTCATCTTTTGGCTATTGTGAATAGTGCTGCAATAAACATTGGTGTACAAGTATCTGTTTGAGTCTCTTTCAAGTCTTTTGGGTATATACCTAGGAGTGGAATTGCTGGGACATATGGTAGTTCTATTTTTAGGTTTTTGAGAAATCATCACACTATTTTCCACAAAGACTGTATCACTGTGCATTTCCACCAGCCATGGATAAAGTTTCCAATTTCCCTACATCCTTGCCAGCATTTTTTTTTTTTTTATCTTAGCCATCCTAGTGGGAGTGAAATGGTTTCTCTTTGTGGTTTTGGTTTACATCTCGCTGATGACCAATGACATTGAGCATCTTTTCATGTGTTTGGTGGCCATTTGAATGTCCTCTTTGGTGAAATGTCTACTCAAGTTCTTTGCCCACCTTATGATTAGGTTGTCTTTTTGTTAAGTGCATTTGTAATTTTTCAAAGTTCTCTGGGTGGTTCTAATGTACAACCTGAAAACCAGAGACCTAGACAAATACCCACAGAAGCATAGAGATAGCAAGTGCCAACCTTAGCCCCCTAGAGGCAAAGCCCAGCCAGTGCAGTCCAGCATTCTGAAAGTCAGAGATTGTCCCTTGAGGGTTCAAGGGGATGTGGGAACCGGGTGATGGAGACCCTACCTTGGAAATCAAAGCATTGTGAGTCCTCCCTCATCTGAGTACCAGCCCAGAGCTTTGGCTCTCTCTGAGCATGACCAAGACAGGGCATTAGAGACACCAGGAGCACAGCAGGTCTCCCCTCTGGCAGATGCCAGAACACTTGGCCCAAGAGATGGAAATAGACCTAGACACTTGAATGCCCAAGGACAAAGTACAGTCAGGAAATGTTAATACCAAGGTCTCAGACACACATGCCTACACACTCTCAGCATCTCTTCTGCATGACCGTCTCAGTCCTGACCAATGGCTGTATCCTCTGGTAGCTGTGTCTGAGCAATGAAGTCCCATGAGCAGGAAGCAGACTTGCCCGGGGCTCAAAACCATATCCTTGGGAGATGCCTGTGAACTGTATCCTATCCCAGGACTCAAGGAACCAACGGACAATTACTTATTAAACTTCTACATGTCAAGAATGGACTATGTCCAACCACAAGAGACCAGGACAAGACCCTGCTTGATGGTTAAAGGGTGGAGGGACTCCCACAGGAAAGTAAGCAGAGACATCACACAATGGGGGTGACCAACTCCAGAGTCTTTTAATCTCAACTCTAGAGGGTTGGGTCAGGCCAGGTTTCTGGGGCCCTGGGCCACTCTTCATCTCTTGGGCCCCATTACCAGGCTCTGGCCATGCTTCTCACTCCTGGGTCTTCATATCCTGGTGTCTGGTTCCATCCTCTCCTTGGTCCTTGATGGTGACTCCTTCTGCTCAACCTCCTCCCATGCCAGGAGCCCTTCAATGTCACCACAGAGGGAGGCCTCCCTCCCAGCTGATCCAGCTGCAGATCCCCTCCCAGGGGGCATCAATAGTCTACACCGGGACTCTTGCCCCCTGCCTCAGCCCCCATCACCACAGCCAGTAAAGCCTCAGTCAGAGGCCCTGCCTCCTCACCCGCTGCCTCCACAAGCCCCACCAGGGCCAGAGCCCGCTTCCGTGGGCACTGGCCCGGCCCCAGTGTCCAGCGAGCACAGTGGGCAGCCAGCCGGGGCCGTCCCAGGCGGAACACCTCACCCACCGACTCTGGGCCACCCTGGGGCCCCAG
This sequence comes from Loxodonta africana, assembly GCF_030014295.1. Classification (NCBI taxonomy): domain Eukaryota; kingdom Metazoa; phylum Chordata; class Mammalia; order Proboscidea; family Elephantidae; genus Loxodonta; species Loxodonta africana. The sequence goes on along the minus strand of NC_087353.1, from coordinate 86,960,804 downwards.
GTGAATACGGCCCACAGCCTCTTCCAGCTCCTCCTCCAGCCCGGGCAGCAGGAAACGACCAGCAGCCTCCAGGGCCTCCTCAGCCTCTGAGCCGAGCAAGGGCTGGCCCAGTGAGGGCACAGGCCCTAGAGCAGCCCCGCAGCCCCGGCAGCCATGCAAATGATGCAGGACAGGCCAGGCTGCACTGGGTGACAGGCCTCGAAGTGGCACCAGGTCCATCTGAGCTTCAACAAAGCTGCCAGCAAGCAGGGCCCGGAAGAATGGGGAGGCGGTAGCTGAGGTGGCCCGCTGGGCAGGGAGTCGTAGGCCTGAGTCCAGTAGGAAGTGCAAGTCAGGGGCTGGGACAGGGGCCGGACCCAGCAGAGATTCATAGAGGCAAGGGGAGGGCAGGTCTAGGTCCACAGGGATTGCAGGTGGGAGGACTGGGCTCACAGTGGGAGACAACAGGCCTTGGAGGCAGGAAAGAGAGTCCGCGGCAAAGAAGAGGAAGAGTGGGTGTGGGGCCGGCCGAGTCAGTGCTGCGAGGAGGAGACGGAGGCCGCCCTGGTCCAGAAGTAGCCGACGCCACAGAGAGGGTTTCCTACAGGGAGAAGGAGTGCCTTTCAGGAGGGCAAAAGGGATGGGATTGGGAAACGGCAATGTTGCTACCCTGACGCCCACAAGGCAGGCCCATCCCCCTCACCGGCAGATGAAGGGGAGGGTCAGTGCGCAGGCCACACGGTCCTCAGGGCTCCCAGAGAGCAGCAGATGGGTGAGGGCACCCACTCCAAAGGGAGATTCGGCCTGTACGGTCAGGTTCTGCAGCAGCATCTCGCCTGCAGGGATGGGTAGAGCAGGTCAGGTTGGGAGCTGGTGTCCAGGGCAAGATTGGGGTGGGATGGGCAGGACAGAACTCCAAACCCCCGAAAGGAAGGAAAGCAAAACTTCAGGGCAAGAAATCATGGTGCAGAAGAGGGAGCTGACTGCAGGTTCTGGAGGGGTAGAGTTAGGATGCTAGGAACTAGAGGTCAAAGGCAAGAATAGAAAGTGGGTAGTCAGGGTACAAGTCTGGGACCTCAGGCCTGAAAGGTCTGTGGTTAGAGCACAGAAGACGGGGAAGTCCCTGAAGCATTGGAAGGGGAACAGTGGGGACAACATGGTTCCTGCACCTGGGTTCACAATGTGCCTATGGAGAGGGTAGTCAGGACAATGCACGACCAAGAGTCAGAGTGTGAAAAGAAGTACAGACAGGCAAGATTCTAGTCGTGGGGTCCAAGCCTGGAGTCAGGGTATGTGGACTCCATGGCTGGAGGAGAAGAAGGGGCAGAATTCTGCATGCTGGGGCCACAGAGCAGTAGGGAGTGTGAAGCCTTTCCTTCCCCCCACCCCCTGTGGCTGGGGCTGTGGGAATAGTGGGCTGGAGAAGACAGTGAGAATGCCTGTGAGTGGTAAAGCAAGGTTCTGGGCTGAGGGGCCTCAAGTGTGGATGGGGAGGAGTAAGGACACACCTAGTTCCCGGTGCTGACTGCGGAGGGCAGGCCGGGCACACGGTGCAGGCCAGTCATCAGGAGCGACACCGAGCACAAGCCAGGCTCGCAGTAGCGCTGCACCATAGCTACGCACAAAGGCCTCCAGGCAAGCAGGGTTGCAGGTGAGGCGCGCCAGGATGCGCAGGGCGCGCGGGTTTGGTGGGCCAGGTGCACCTGTCACGTAGGCTAGCAGGCCGCACAGCGCTGGGCCTGTCACAAGCGCCCCACTTGGGTCGGGCACCTGGGAGAAGCGTGACAGCAGCAGAAGCGCTGGCCCCTCACGACCCCAAGGCTCCTCTGTGCTGGTGGCAGAGCTGCGTCTGGGGGTGCACACTACACGTGGTGTCTGCAGTTGGGTCGGGCCTGGGGTAGGGCTGGATGGCTCAGAGGGCTCCAGTGGCGGGCAGCGCTCAGGGGACCAGTCGGGAGAGATGTCTCCAGGGCCAGCAGCATAGCCCTCTGAAATGAGCCATGACCTGCAGAGGGTGAGAAAATAGGGAAAAGAGGAGATGGGTCCAGAGCTCAATCAATAGAGCAGTAGAAAGGAGGTGAAGCCAAGGGAGAGGAGGTGGGCCCACAGGGGCAGGGGAGAAAGAGAGTTAGCAAAATAAATACCTCTAACAACATTATGTGCCAAGCCCTATTCTAGGTGCTGAGCAGAACTCCACCTGGAGCTTATAAGCAGCTACAGTCTAGTGAGGGAAAACAGACAACAAAATATGTAAGGAAATTATATAACATGTTAGATAGAATAAGGAAACCCTGGTGGCATAGTGATTAAGAGCTACAGCTGCTAACCAAAAGGTCAGCAGTTTGAATCCACCAGGCGCTCCTTGGAAACCCTATGGGGCAGTTCTACTCTGTCCTCTAGGGTCGCTATGAGTTGGAATCGACTCGACAGCATGAGGTTTTGGTTTGGTTTAGGTGGCATAAAACGACATGGAGAAAAATGAGGAACAGAAAGAGCTAGGGGAGGGGAAAGGAGCCCTGGTGGCACAGTGTTTAAGTGCTCAGCTGATAACTGAAAGGTGAGCAGTTCGAATCCACCAGCCAAGAGAAAGATGTGGCAACCTACTTCCGTAAAGATCACAGCCTTGGAAACGCTATGGGGCAATTCTACTCTGTCCTACGGGGCTGCTATGAGCGGGAATCGACTCCACGGCAATGGGTTTGGTTTTTTTTGGTTTAAAGGGAAGAGGGATCTAAAATTGTAAATAGGGTGGTAATGGTAGCTCCCACGGAAAAGGATCAAGTCATACAGGGATGTAAGAGACCAAGGTATGTAGGAGAAACAGTGTTCTAGGTGGAGGGAACAACAAGCAAAGAGGCCCTGACGTGGTAACCAACCTGTTCCGTTTATAAACTAGCCAGGAGACCAGTGCAGAAGAATGTCGTGGTCACTGGGGAGAGCGGTGGGAGATGAAGTCAGAGCTGACAAGAAGGCTGACGTTCACTGAGCACTACTAAGTGCCAGGCAAGGTGCAAAATACCCTCATTTAATCCTTACAACCACCCTGTGGGGTAGATATGTTACAGACTCCATTTTACAGATGAGAAATTAAAAGGCTCAGAAAAGTGAATTAACTTTCCCATAATGTCTCAGCTTGAGAATCCACAGTAAGAACTTGGACTCAGAGCCGGTGAACATACTGCCTTCCAGTGAACCTGTCTGGGGCCCAAAGTTCGAGGTACTGGGGTAGGACCAAGGACAAAAGATGAATCCATGGGAAAGGGGACATATTTAATGGAGACTGAAAAGAAGTCATGTCAGAGAATAATGAATTAGCCGACAGCCAATAAAAGTCATAAACTTTCCCCCAAAACACAGAAAGGTATTTTAAAAAATAAATAAATAAAAGTCATACTAGGCAAAATTGGGTGTGCGTGGGAATAGTGAAGGGGACCAGGGCAGATGCAAAACCACACCCCCCAGCATGGCCCACCCTCCCAAGCCCTGAGGTAGGGCTCACCTGAGGCTTCGGAAGCTTCCAGCCTCTGTCCGCTCGGGGGTCCGCTCCTCAGGGAAGTCCCAGGAAGCAGCTTCTCTACCCTCTTCTTCTTCATCACCAGCCTCACCACACAGCTGCCCAGCCAGGAGGGGAACAAGTCCCAGAGCCTGCAGCCGGCCCAGGGCCCCAGTATCATAGAGGAAGCCCACGAGGGCAGCAACAACACGAGGGTGCCAGGCTCTGGCACGAGAGTCACGAAGCAGGCCCATCAGCAGCTCCAGACCACCAGCGTCGCGCAGCCGGGCCCGGTTGATGGCCTCCCTGCACAGCAGGCAGACAGCCCGCACCAGGGGCTGCTGGGAGGCCGGATTGGCCCCATTAGGGCCCCGGCGCCGCCGGAGCTCTCCTAGCAGCACCTCCACGCCACCAGCATTGCCCAGTGCAGGCCGGACCAGGCCCTGGGCACACAGGTTGGCAAGGGTCAGGATGGTTGCCTCACGCACGGCTCGTTTGGGGTGAGAGGCCAGGCTGACAAGTGGGCCCAGCCCGCCGCCCAGACTTAGCTGCTCAGCACAGGCCCGGGAACAGCCTCGGCTCAGCTCCAGGAGGGCACGGACTAGGGCTGAAGTCAGTGCAGGGTCTGGGGCAGCGGCCAAGAGCTCAGCCAGTGGACGCACTGCTCCCTGCTGTGCCAGGGCCAAGCGGTGCTGGGGGGAGTCTGCAAGGTTGCGGAGGGCACGCACCACGCTCTGCAAGCACTGAGAGTCCTGGCAGGCCGTCAGGCTCTCAAGGAGCAGGGGAACAGCACCTAGAGAGGGAAAGGGGAAGTGAGAGGGTCAGCAAGGCCAGGCACCCAAGCCCTTCTCCTACCCCAAGCCCCAGCCCTAACCCCATCCTCTCAGCCTTCTCACCAGCAGAGTGGATGTCCCTACAGCTCTCAGGTTCCATGGCTAAGTTCCCCAGAGCACGGGCTGTTCGGTTCTGGATGCTGTCTGTCTTCACACACTGAAGAATGGTCACTGCAAGGAGAGTGTGGCCACCTATTTTCTCTCTCATCAATCACCTCAGGAACGTAGCCTGAGAGGCTCAGGGAAGGCCTCCAGAAGACAATAATACTTGAGCTAGGTCTGGAAGGCTAAATAGGTAAGAATTTGCTAGAAACATTGGAGGGGTGGCGTGTTACAAGACATTTCAGGCTTGGAAGCAGTCTACGAAAAGGCCCAGAGGTGAGGCTAGTGTCTGTGCTAGGGCCTCATATGCCAGGCCAAGGGGTCAGGTGAGGACACTGGGAGGTACACAAGGTTTTCAGATGAGGAGTGGCATGATACAATCCAGCAGCCATGTGGAGAAAGGAATAGGGGTGGCGGGGGGTGGTGGGGGGGAGCAGTGAGGAGGCTGCTGTACTAGTCCAGGTGAGAAATGACAACAGCCCGAACCAAGTCAGCTACCAGCACTCTCAGCACACTGGTACCAGTTCCTGGGCATATGGTGGAAGTGGCGATAGAAAAAAGTAGATGGATTCAGCAGATATTTAAAATGCAGAACAGATAAACTGAATGATGTGGGGGTTATAGTGTAGTAACAAAACCTATAATTTATCGAGGACTAATTAATGTGCTCGAAGCCCTGGTGGTGTAGTGGTTAAGAGTTCAGGTGCTAACCAAAAGGTCGTCATTTCGAATCCACCAGGCACTCCTTGGAAACCCTGTGGGGCAGTTCTACTTTGTACTATAGGGTTGCTGTGAGTCGGAATTGATTCAACAGCAGTGGGTTTCGTTTTTTTGTTAATTAATGTGCCAGAATCCCTGCGGGGGGCAAACGGTTAACATGCAAGTTTGAGTCCACCCAGAGGTGCCTCGGAAGAAAGGCCTGGCAATCTAGTTCTGAAAAATCAGGCATTGAAAGCTCTATGGAGCACAGTTCTACTGTGACACATATGGGTCACCATGAGTTGCAATCAATTGGACAACTGGTTTTAATTAATGTGCTAGGCCCCTTGTCAAACAAATTAGGATCCAGATGCATTTTATGCAAATTTGAAATATATTAGTACTTCACTTTATCCAAAACATTAAAATTTTCTCGAAACGGGCATACGGCAATGATGTGTATTGTGTCTGCATCGTTGCCACTCCACCAAAAAAAAAAAAAAAAAAAAAAAACCCAATGCCGCCGAGTCAATTCCGACTTACAGCGACTCTACAGGACAGACAACTGCCCCACATCGTTTCCAAGGAGCGCCTGGCAGATTCCAGCTGCCGACCTCTTGGTTAGCAGCCTTAGCACTTAACCACTCTACCACCAGGGTTTCCATCGTTGCCACTAGGAGGCGCCAATTAAGCTGGTAAACAGAAAAAAAAACGCTTATTGTTAGGATTTGTTCTTCTGCGCTAGTTCTTAATAACTCGAGGCACCCAGCTCACGCTTAAGAGTACCTGTGTTCTGTGTTTGTATTCCATTTTCTCCCCACTCCAATTTTGAGAGGTAATTATTACTATTTCATTTTACAACAAGGAATCCTAGCATCGGAGGGGCTAGGTGAGTTGGCCAGGTGGAGGCAAGGCAACCCATGTCCGGCTGGCTGCAGAGCCCACCTTTCTGAACCGCTACATCCTCTAGCCTCTAGCTCATCAAGTGGGGTGTCAAAGCCCAGCACAGGGTCGTACACACAGTAAGCACTCCGTGTCTGCTTACGAACGAACATCATAAATGGAGAATAGGAATCATCTGAAAAAGTCACCAAGTTATCCTCTGGTCTCCACTAGCCCAGATGCGAGAGAAGCTCAACAAACCATATCCAGATAATTAAGCGGTCGGGGTCTGGGATTTTTTGAGGTCTGGGAGGGTCGGGTGTAACAGAGTGAGCGTGACGCCAAGGGGCATGACAGCGTGAGAGCTGGAGCACTGCCACGTCACAAAGCAAGTTCTCCCTGGCACACAAAGGACTCAAGGCCCCGCCCAGGCTCAGAGAGGGAGCGGAGGGCGGGTAAGGCCGTTCTAGGAAGTGGAAGCAGAGCACTTACCCAAAGGGAGAATGCCTCCGAGTCTGCGCACTTCCGTCCGGCACGCCCCTTCCGTACAGCAGTTGGCTAGGATGCTGAGGCCCAAGTCCAGCGTCTTGCGCAGGCGCGCTGGCAGTGAAGACGTCGATGAGGACGCAGAAGGGGCGGAGCCCGACGGGGAGGCGGGACCAGCAGAAATCGCCGAAGGGGCGGAGCCAGGGCTTGCCTGGGGCGGGGCGGGGTCCGCCGTAGCCGCTCGCCGTAGCAGCGCAAGAAGGGGGCGGAGCCCGCCGCGTGCCCGGAAGCGTTCGATTCCCCCTGCTGCCTTGACGTGGCGCGTGCGGAGGGCTAAAAGCGCACGGCCTAAGGGTGTCTCGTTGGTAGCCGTGTCCTTTCCCCCACCCAGACCCTCCCCGGCCGCCGCCGTGAGCTGCGCGAGGCAGAACGAGAGCGAGTCCGTGGGGGCTGGCCTTGCAGCCGCCATCTTGGCTCGGGCCGAGGCTCCGCCCCCCTCCGCCGCTCATCTGAAGAGCGAGACTGAAAGAGAGGGCGTGGCCAGGCACCTCCTCTCTGACGCTTTTTAAATAGCGTCGCCGCGATTATCAAGCAAGTCGGAATTTGTAGTTCTCGATGCCGGAACTCTGATTCTTGCACAGTCGCAGGGAGCACGTCGTGGTTCACTAAGCGTTGTGCGAGTCCAAGAGGGGCGCGCGGTGCGTGCTAGGATATGTCGTCCATGCCAAGCTTAACACGCCTAGTTTAGGACGAATGGGAAACTCTCCTAGAGGCCTCCAAATGGGCTGGTGCCCCTGGAGAACCCAGACATACGACCATGAAGTCTCCCTACGGTGCTGCTCCAGGTGATTCGACTACTCCGCCTCTGGTGTGTCCCCGGCAGCGACCGCCTTTCCTCTTCCAGGATCACTTCTCCGATCCCCATCGGTGCCCTTGCCCAGATATTCAGCGTGATGGACTCTGAGAACCCCGACCTAGGCTGACAGTGTCAAGGTCCTGACAGGCCGCAGATGGGGTGCTCTCGCTCGGCTAGGTGAATGAGAGGGTTAAGCCTACCGAGACCGTTTGCCGCCGCTTCCTAGAGCGGCACGGGCGTTTGGGCGTTTCCGTTTCCGGTACTGACTCCCGGGTCTGGGTGGTGGTTGCTTTTCTGCTTGGTGCTTGTGGAGTGACTTATGTCCCGGAAGCAGGGCGCTCTTCGCTCGCAATGGCGTGGGTGGCTCCAGAAGATGTTGAAGGAGAGCCCGGACGGAGCGGAGCGGCGGAAGAACCGGACATCAGGATCCCGGGGAACCCTACCGTGTCCCTTCCATTGCGGGGTTGTTCCGCCGGAGCGGCCCTTCCTGGTGTGGCTGGGGCAGCCGGCCGCAGTGCCGGTGCAGGTAAGGCTCTGGCCCTGGGGAGGAAGAAGCTCTTGCCAAGACCTGCTGTCCTCACTCTTCAAAGCTTTCGGGTGCTGGGAGTGTGGGCTGACCGCAGCCTGCCTCCTTGATCTTATTCACCACCAAAGCAGGCTACGCAGATGACGAACCTTACTGTTGTCCGGAGTGTGGTAAAGACATCCGACGTGGCCCAGATCTGATTAAGCACCACTGGAAACGCACTGGCAAGAAACGTACTCCCGCACAACTGTGGCGGCTGCTTCAGCCCCAATCTCATCCAACACCGTCTTTCCCACTCAGGCCATCGGCCTCACAAGTGCCCAGAGTGTGGAGAGGCCTTTGGACGCAGCTTGGACCTGGCTAAACTCCAACCGGTGCACATGGATGAAAAACCCTACACCTGGGATGAGTGTGGCAAGACTTTCAGCGTTCAGTCCCCTACCATTGTTGGGACTGCAGCAAGAACTTCAGCCTCAGCTCTGACCTGTTGCAGCACCTGTAGTCACACCGGTGAGAAGCCCTACTGCTGCGCCTGGTGTGGTGACAGCTTTGGGTGAGGCTCCTATCTGCTCAAGCACTAGTGTTCGCTCACTGGCGAGAACCCCACAGTTGCTGTGAGTGTGGCAAGAACTTCACCAACAGCTCAGACTGCCCATGGCACCATCGCACCCACAAGGGGAGCGGCCCTTCAAATGTCTGAATGCAGCCTCGGTTTTAGTGAGCCCACTCAGTTCACTGAGCACCAGCACATTCACTCAAGTGAGTGACCTTATGTCTGTCTAGAATGTGGCAAAAGCTTCTAGCACGGTTCTAAGCTTCTAAGCTCCTTAAACACCAACACTCACAAAGGGTAAGACGCCCTGTAAGTGCCTTGATTGCAGCAAGAGTTTTGTGGACAGCTCAAATCTGCTGCAGCACTGACACACTCACATGGGCCAGAAGCCTTCACACTTGCAGCAAGTGCAGCAAAAGCTTCAGCCAGAGCTCTTACCTGCTCATCCACCAGGTGGCCCACAGCGGCGAGAAGCCTTATGTCTGCTTGCAGTGTGCCAGGGCCTTTGCCTGCAGCTCCAACCTCGGGCAGCACCAGCGGATGCTCTAGGGTGGTAGCCCTTGCAAATGTCCTTGGCTTCAGTTTCAGCCCAAACTTTATAGCTCTGAATTGGCCCAGTTCTTGGAAAGCCTGAGGGGACTAGTGTTCTCTAAGCAAATCTCCTTTCTGCTCCTCTATGGCTGTTGATCTGTGAGTTGACAAGGGTATTTGAGAGGGCTTCCACATCCTTTCCTAGGCCTTCTCTGGGCTGAGTGAAGGAACTCCAGGCTGGAGAAATTGGAACACTAGAGCTGTTGATCGCTGCCTTCAAAGAGCCTTCCCAGATGGGAGGGTTTAGATCTGTGAGTCCACCAGTGGGAGGGGGAGTTTTCCAATGTGCTGGCCCAGCTACCTCTAGCTGCAGGGCACCTCCAACAGCTTGCTGGCTAGGTTCTCTTCACAGGCCTAAGAGTGATGGGGTCATCGTACCAGAAGCAACAACTGTCTCATCCCAGAGGAGTGGGACCAGAGGCTAGGCAAACCCCTGAGAAATGCAGTGAGAAAAGGTATCCCTAATCTCCAGAAGGGACCATAGGGAAGGCTGTGGTTTGACAGAGGGACTAGAGAATTTAAACATGGACCATTATGGGAGCTCTGGGCTGTGTGGTCTCTTTGGAAGACCTTTCCCCACGTGAGGACTGTCTTTATGGGATAAAGCTACTAGGGCTCATGGTGCCCAGAGCCAAAGCAAAGGACCAGGAGACCTGTCTGTTGAGTTCAGGAGGTGCTTTATGGCATTCCTAGGCTGAGCCAAAAGGTCTAAGGTTTGTCATCCCCTTCCTTTGCCCTGTTTCTTGCAGGTTCCCTAGGCCTTTTCTCTGCTTCTGTGTCAAAAGGGGAAAAAAAGTTTAATTCACGCCAGGACACTGGGGACTGATCATGTCCTGTTTGCTTGGCCTGGGGGTGTGTGTGCACCCCAAACAATGAATTTCTACTGGTAAAACATAGGGTATATGGGGGCCAGAGAGAGCCTTCCCAAACGACTTCATAATCTGTGCCTAGAGCAGAGAGTACAAGCTGTGGGGCCCTCTCCTTTCCTCCCCACGGCTTTCTGTGTACCTGGGAGAGACACAGGCCATGTAGCCTTTTTGGTGCCAGGAGAGGGACCTGTCTGTTTCCAGGGCCTAATTATCACCCTTGGACGACTGTCCTTCCACCATTAGCCCCACGCGTCTGGTCCCGTACCCCCAAGTTTTGCAACCTTTTACAGGTTTAAAGGCCTGTATCCACATAGGGTAGGAGCTAGAGGGAAGGAATGTGAAGTAACCCCTTCCTCGGTTTTTAGTACAATACCTGGATTTCTCTCTTCCTAACTGTGTGACCTTGGACAGGTCTACCTCTTCTGAGCTTCAGTTTCTTCATCTGTAAAACAGGAATGATGATAAGCTACCTCACAAGGTTATGGTGAAAATTCCACAGGATCATCTGTGTCAGGGGAGCAACTCTAAACCTCACTTGCCCTCTTTTCCTCCTTCAAGTCTACAGCCCTGGCTGCTGCTGTCAGTCAAGAATTATTATGTCAGCTCACACACCAGCTCCTGCCTGAGATTACAGAAATGAGCAAGACAGAGGCCTGGTCTTGTGGAGGAGATGGACTCAGGACTAATAATAACAGCACAGAGAGAGCAATGCTGGCAGTGGAGCAATGCTCGCCTCACCTGGAGCGAGTTTGGAGGTACCATCCAATGGATAGCACTTGTCTACTCAAGCTGGGGCACAACAAACATCCCTGGGCAGGAAATCAGCCGTGGAGGAAAGGGTTCATACCATGTTCCCCATCAACAGCACTTCAAATAACACAAACCAGGGTTTTGAAATTGTAGGCCTGAGCCTAGCACATAGTAGGCACTCAATAAATAATTGTTGTGATCCGGTCCTGATTATAGTGCTTACTAGTGGCCTTTGGGCCTCGGTTTCTTCATTAGAGGATAATTCTTGCTCTCCCTCCCCTGCACAGCTGCACTGAATGTCACATGTTACAAACGTACTCTGAAAAATCTGAAACCGTGTACAGATGGTGGGTCCATGGTGGAGATGGGGGTGGAAGGAGGATTTGTTTGCACTGTCCTTTGCAGAGGGCTGGAAGCTAATTTCTCACATTAAGGCAAATACCCATTTTCTCCCAAACTGCAGAAACCGGTCCTCCCCAGAGCAGAAGGGCAGGCCAGACGGTGGAAGCAGGAGAGGTGGGTTTAATGCAGCAGGTGTTTTTCCAGCCTTCACTGTGCCCTGAGCTGGGAGGAGAGACAACCTCACTGTCCAAGCGCGTGACCAGAGCTTAGGCCAGAGGTTGCAAACACATCTGCTTGGCCCTCGTGGTGTGTGTGTGTTTAAACAATTGAGCCAGCATTCATATTGGGAGGTTTCGCATCACAATCTGGATTTCCAGATTTTTTTTTTTTTAATTAGAGGGTTTAACAACACTGGATCTTTATAGCAACACCTTGTTGACCAGAACTGAATACTGGCTGCCCCTGACCTGTACAGTCCCCATCACCCTGTTGTATCCCTGACTCAGCATGTTTCATTTCTGTTACTTGCCTGATACCTACAGAAAGGTATTTGGGGTTACAATCCGATCCTACACTGCCATGGGTGAGAAGGACCATCTTGCTGTAGGGCGATATGTGCTAATCTGACACACCGTCAGAATTGTTAAATGCGGTGGGAAGTGGTGGAGTAGGGAGATGATTAGATGATTCTCCCTCAGTCTCCCCCTAAGCTCAGTCAGGAGGATGGAAGGACTTAAGATCAGGCACACGTGACTCTGCCAGCACCTCACCAGGTAAGTCTCAGCCAACTTTGGGCTTGATCCATCCAGGAAAATGGCTTTGACCTCTAAGAGGTCACTGGGACACAGGACTCCGAACATTCCAGTATCAGTGGTGCAGAGACTACTCACCAGAATGGCTCTGCTTAGAAATCCTTTACCCTGGGGGTCTGTATCCCTCAGCTGATGAGGGTTGTTTTTCTCTGGTTCCTTCAGCTGCCCCTATCCCTGTGGGTGTTTGTGAGAAAGGCATGCTTCCTGTAGCATTTAGACTATGCCTTTCCAAGTCTGTGCTGACCTAAAGGAAGGAGCACCTTCCTCATTTCATTCATTCATAAAGTCTTGAGGCCTTTTCTGGGTCCAGTCCTTCTAGCACTTAGGGTCATTGGGAATTCAGACCCAGCTGCTGACCTGAAGGGGCAGGGCTGGTAGGGGAGAGGCTGTGATGGGGGGACTGTAGAAGCCCACCCTGGGGCCAGGGGAGGCTGCCTGAAAGAGTGGATCCTTAGGTTGGACCTTACCAGATGAACATGAGCTAGGCTGGTGAGGAAATGAGTGGGTATTCCAGACAGCGCAACTGGGTGGAGCCCTCACCCCTCAGTACTACACTGGGGGCTATGGACTGAGATGCTACCCCTCCATACAGTGGAGCCCAAGTGTCCCCAATTTCCCCTTGCCCCTTCCTGCCCCCTAGCCTGTTATTTGCCTTCCCCTTCCCAGTGACAGACCTGCCTCCCTCCCTGAGCCTGCCTGCCTCTACTCCCCACCTAGATTAAAAAAAAAGAAATACGTTCCCGTTGAGTGGATTCCGACTCAGTGACCCTATAGGACAGAGTAGAACTGCACCGTAGGGTTTCCAAGGAGCGCCTGGTGGGTTTCAACTGCTTAACCGCTATGCCACCAGGGTTTCCCCCACCTAGATATCATCCCTTAATTTTGAAGCAGCTTCTCCTGCCAAAGGGTGTGAAGGCAGAGCGTACAGGCCCAGCTAGGGAAGGCAATCCTCTGTGTACCATAAGCCGAAGTCAGAGTGTTGGGGCCCTGCCTCTGTGGGCCTCGAGACAGTCCCCGGTATACATTCCTCAAAGGGCTATTGGATCAAACATGGGAGCAAGCAAATGTAGAAGTGCTTTGTAAAACACTAAGGAGGGGTTGGGGGTGGGTAATATTGTCTCCCTTGGGCAAGCCCTCCTCCTGCCTAGTTATGTACATGAGACTGATTCCAATACAGGCCGTTTTATCACTGATCTCACCCAGCCCAGGGACACGGCCTTCCACCCCACCAAGCCTGATAGCCATGCACAGGCTGGCGCTGCTCAGTGGCTATGGCTATGATTTGGGAAGTGGAGTCTTGGCTACCTGTAAGCTCGCACTGTGGTGTAACAGGTGCTTTGGGAGAGACATGGGGCTACTGGAAAAGCCCCTTCCCCCCAGCTGAGGTCCCTTCTTTTTTCCGGACATCCACATAGGCATCTTCCAGAAAGATAGGGACAATGCACTGTTCCTGCTGAGTCCCCAGTATCCGACACAGGACAGGCACAGAAAGCTTTGAGGAAGGTCCATTCACTGCCTGGGTGACAGTTTCCCACGGGGTTCATGCCTAAGGGTCCACACCCTTGGGTGGACCCAGAGAAGAAGGAGAGATTGTCACAGGAAGGGCTGAGGAGGGTAGGCCAGCTCTGGGCAAACCTGCCCACTTTCTGTTCCCTCCCCTCCCCCATCCCAGCCCAGCTGCGGGGCTGAAGGTCCCAGGGCTGTTAACTTCTGAGGGTGAATCCCTGAATAGGAACAAAGACTAAGGGGCCATTTGGGAGTCAGATGGTAGAGGGATATTTGGCCAGATCAAAGTCTGCAAAAGGGAGGGCTCGGATTCCCTGACCTTGGCTACCAATGGACTTTGGGGTGTCACAGTAGGGCTTGCTGACTTTTTGCCCAGTGCTGGGGAGAAGGGGCAAAAGATCCAGGAGTATGACAACCCCTTCTAGCATAATGGGACACTCTCCTCCCCAACCTGTCTTCTGGCCAGCTTTGATTCCAGGGATGCAAAGATCTCTGGGAACATCCAAACTAGATCCTGGCTTAAGAATCCCTGAGTCCTGGGAAATACTTATGGAGTCTCTGTCCTTCCCTTCTTCCATGGCTTGCACCCTGGCTCCCCCCACACACTGTTCCAAGTCATGGACATGCTGCTTCTCACCTCTATTGACCCTAGACCTGCTCATCCCCTGTGCTGCCACTACTAAGAATTGGAAGGGAGGAGGGAGGAGACAGAGGCTCCATCTGGGGCTGTGACTGTGAGAAATTCTGGGATGGAGAAGTTTCATTAATCATGATGGAGGAGAAGGAACTCCAGTTATCATCTCCAAGCAAAAATTCTGACCCAGATTTGTATAATGTATTCCCCCAGGGTTGGCTGGAAGAAGCCAAGATTAGTATTTCAGCATCCTTAGTGGAGGACACCTGCCACCAGAGAATGCCAGGCTTCTCTCCTGCACCACAGGGCTCACACCCAGCAGATCATCTACCACTCTCCACCAGTGCCATCTAACCACAGACTCTCTGAGACTGATCCTAGGTTCTTCTGGAATGATGGGATAAAGAGAGGGACCAACATTATGTTTGCCACATGTGACCCTTCCTAGGCTTGCCTATCTCCCCCATTCAGAATCCAGCTGAGTTCTAGGAGTAAAGTAACGAGGACCTCTGGGAGTTGAAAACAGATATCTCCAAATCCACGTGTAACTGAACGCCGCTCCAGTTCTTGTCTTGTCCTGTTAGCTGATCTAAATAAGACGGACTCTAATTGCCAGGCAAGTTTACTGTCTGCACAGACAAGGAACAACTCAGGGTCTGGTGACCATAAGACCATGTGCTCCCCGTCTAAGGGGGTTGGGAGCTTTATATTTCCAGTGGCTTCCAGACGGTTGGGTTTGGTACCCAGAACCCTCTACCCTTAGCCCTCCCATATCCACATTTGAAGGTCCGGATGTTGAATCATCTTCTGTTGGATGTCTGTGTGGTGGGACCCCTTGCTTTTCAAATGGGCTCAGGTGAAACTGTGGGCTGGGAAGTATCTTTCTTTCCAGTGGCAAATGAGTCTGAGGTCCAGTGAAGGTCACGATCTCCTCAATCTGTGCATGCTCCAAGGTCTACCTCAGGCCAGTTTAGTGGACAGAGCCACTACCTGCTGCGACTTCCTGAAAAATGTTTCTCAAAACAAGCTCATGGTTGGCAAGACAAAGAAAGGAGGGAAAGGAGTGTTGATTGGTGATTTCATATGCACCAAAGCTCATGCACTCAACTCACAGGAAAGGCCTCTCTCAGAACCTAGGGCTTCTAAGTTTACTGAATAACAAAAAGCCTTGTATCATGAAAGAGTAAATGAATGAATTAATGATGCTGGTTTCTAAGCCAGTGACTTACTAGAAACAGCAAATTAGAAGAAGGAAAGAATGTTGCTAGGATTACCCAAAACCCAGTGCCATCAAGTCAATTCTGACTCCTGGCAACCCTATAGGACAGAGTAGAACTGCCCCAAAGAGTTTCCAAGGAGCATGTGGTGGATTCAAACTGCTGACCTTTTAGTTAGCAGCTGTAGCACTTAACCGCTACACCACCAGGGTTTCCAAGGAATAAGCAAGAAAGGAAAAAGGAAAGAAAAAGAAAAATTCTTCAAAGATGCTCTTCACCTTCCACTCCCCATTTCCTTTCTGCCCCTTCCTGAAAAATTAAGTCTTTAAGACTTTATAGGAGACAGCATAAGGTAGGAATCTCCTGGTGGGGGAGGGGAGTGAGACACAGTAGACCAGAGCAATGTGTCAGAGCCCTGCAGGGTGAGGAATTCATCCATGTGAGAGCGTGTCCTAGCACACACAGCACAGGGAGTCAGACCCTGACAAGGTTAGGAGGGCATCCATGAGAAAAAGGAGATGGAAGAGGAGACAGGAGCCTCGTTCCACTGGTATCTTAGTTATCTAGTGCTGCTATAACAAATACCACAAGCGGATGGCTTTAACAAAGAGAAATTTGTTCTCTCACAGTTTAGGAAGCTAGAAGTTCACATTCAGGGTGCAAGCTCTAGGGGAAGGCTTTCTCTGTCAGCCCTGAGGGAAGATCCTTGTCATCAATCTTCCCCTGGTTGAGGAGCTTCTCAGCGTAGGGACCCCACATCCAGAGGACGTGCTATGCTTTTGGCTTTGCTTTCTTGGTGGTAGGAGGCTGCCTGCCCCTCTCTGCTCGCTTCTCTCTTTAATATCTGAAAAGAGATTAGCTCAAAATACAACCTAATCTTGTAGATTGAGTCCTGCCTTGTTAATGTAACTGCCTCTAATCCTGCCTCGTTAACATCATAGAGGCAGGGTTTACAACACAAAGAAAAATCACATCGGATGACAAAATGGTGGATAGTCACAAAATACTGGGAATCATGGCCTAGCCAAGTTGACACATATTTTGGAAGGACACAATTCAATTCATAACAGCTGGGTATTGATCAAATAAGTACATATATTAAGGATAATGAGAGCCAGGTTTCTCACAGTCAGAGAAGAGAAACACAATTACGGAAAGGGAGAAAACTGGGATTTTAGATTGGAATTGGAGGTATTGAAGTGAACTTGTGGATTTCAATAAATGCACGGCAGTGGGTTTTATGGCTATATATAGAAATGAACATAAATGTAATTTTATAAATATGTAGATGCATGCACATGTGTATATATGTCCATACATTCCCTAGATCTGGAGGGCCTTGAAGCAGTGTCGCCTCAATAATAAAAAAGTAATACGGTAATTAACATCAAGAAAACGCTGAGGAACTGCTCTAGAATAGTGAAGACTAAAGAGACATGATAGGTAAATGCAATGTATGGTTCTGAATTAGATCCCTTTTCTGCGAAGGACATTTTGGGTTTATTGCCAAACTTGAGTAGCGTGTGATGTTCTGGTGGCAGTTAATTTCCTGGTTTTGATTTTTTTTTTTTTTTTGTGTGTGTGGTTATATAGGAGAATGGCCTTGTTTATAGGAAATGCACACTAAAGTATTCAGGGTAATGTTGCATGAGGACAGCAAGTTTTTCTCATGCAGTTTGGGGGAAAGAGTTCTTTGTACTGGATTAACAACTTTTCTTTAAGTTTCAAAATTTTTAGAAAAATCTGAAGACTCAAAGAATATGGTAATTTGAGAATATTTAGTCTAGGGATGTTGTCTTAGTCATCTAGTGCCGCCATAACAGAAATACTACAAGTGGATGGCTTTAACAAAGGGAAATTTATTCTCTCACAAGTCCAAATTCAAGGCATCATCAGCTCCAGGGGAAGTCTTTTTCTCTCTGTCAACTCTGAAAGAAGGTCCATGTCCTCAATCTTCCATTGGTCTAGGAGCTTCTCTGCGCAGGAACCTCAGGTTCAAAGGACATGCTCTGCTCCCAGCACTGCTCCCTTGGTGGTAGGAGGTTCCCCTGTCTCTCTGCTCGCTTCTCTCTTTTATATCTCAGAAGAGATTGGCTTACGACACTATCTAATCTTGTAGATCTCATCAATATAACTTCCTCCAATCCATCTTATTACATCATAGTGATGGGATTTACTACACATAGGGAGATCACATCAGATGACAAAATGATAGACAATCATACAATACAGGGAATCATGACCTAGCCAAGTTGACAGATATTTTGGGGGGACACAATTCAAGCCATGACAGATGCTTAGGCCTACACACCTAAACATAGCCACTGTATTAAAGGGTGGCAGGAAAACTGCTGCCCTTAATATCATCAAAAAAGGCTATGTCCTATCTCATGTTCTACTTTTCTCAACTCTCAGTCACAAACCTAGGCTAAAAATAACTTTCTTACCTCCACCCTTGTCTTGGTAATCTAGTGCTGCTGTAACAGAAATACCACAATGGGTGGTTTTAACAAAGAGAAATTTATTCTTTCACTGTCTAGTAGGCTACAAGTCCAAATTCAGGGCGTCAGCTCCAGGGGAAAGCTTTCTCTCTGTGTCGACTCTGGAGGAAGGTCCTTGTCATCAATGGTCCCTTGGTCTGGGAGCATCTCAGTACAGGAACCTCAGGTCCAGAGGACGCACTCTGCTCCCAGCTCTGCTTTCTTGGTAGTATGAGGTTCCCCTGTCTCTCTGCTCGACTCTCTCTTTTATATCTCAAAGAGATTGGCTTAAGACGCTATCTAATCTAGTATATCTCATCAATATAACTGCCACTAATCCATCTCATTTCATCATAGTGATAGGATTTACAATACAAAAGGAAATCACATAAAATGGTGGACAATCACACAATACTGGGACCCACCGCCCAGCTAAATAGACAGATATTTTTGGGGGACACAATTCAATCCATGACAACCCTCCACCAAGAAATGAGAATATTGGGAACTCAGTTTCTTAAAAACAAATCCTTTCTTATGATAAACCAGTTGCCCACAACAAGTGTCTTAGTCATCTAGTGTTGCTATAACAGAAATACCACAAGTGGATGGCTTTAACAAAAAAAAAAGTTTATTTCCTCACAGTAAAGTAGACTAAAAGTCCAAATTCCGGGCATCAGCTTCAGGGGAAGGCTTTCTCTCTGTTGGCCTTCTCACCAATCTTTCCCCGGACTAGGGGCTTCTCTGCACAGGGACCCTGGGTCCAAAGGACGTGCTCTGCTCCCAGCACTGCTTTCTTTTTGGTATGAGGTCCCCCTGTCTCTTGGCTAGCTTCTTTCTTTTATATCTCAAGAGATTGTCTCAAGGCACAATCAGATCTTATAGATTGAGTCCTGCCTCACTAACACAACTGCTGCCCATCCTCCCTCATTAACATCATAGAGGCAGGATTTACAATATATAGGAAAATCACACAATACTGGGAATCATGGCCCAGCCAAACTGCTAACACACATTTTTTGGGGACATAATTCAATCCATGACACCCAGTGATGCTGGTTTAAAAAAAAAAAAGTTTAAATTATACTAAGTAACTTTATTTATTCATTCCTAATCATGTTTTTTTTTTTTTTTTTTTTAATCATATATCGAATGTTTGCCCAAGGCTGTATTCTATGCCAGGCTCTGGGAATATAGCAGTGAACAAGGCAGATGTTGTCTCAGCTTTCAAAATTTTTCAGTCTAGGAATAAGTTATGATCTCTGCCCTCAAGGAGCTCACAGTCTAGTTGATTCTAAGGCAAGAGACAAGTGAAGTCCTGGTGGTATGAACTGGGCCTTGAAGAACACAGAGGAGGGAGCAACTCCCAGAAGACAAAAGGCAGACTTCCCAGAGGAGGTGGCCTTTGAGCTGGTGAAAGGCCCTAGGTCTTGGAGCCCAAACATTTTTATTCGATTTAAGAAGACAGGGAAGTCAGCATCCCAAATAATGACAGCGCAAATGGATTTAGACCTGAGAGGGGAAAACCCTTTCTGCAAACAAAACTCAGCTGTCCAAGGACTGCCAGGAGCTCAGGTTTTTGATGTGTTGTGTGAAGGATTTGTCCCGTATCCCCCTTTACACCTGCCTCATCTTGGGCTACGTGGGCAAGTTTGGAAATGAGAGGCCTAGGGCCAGCGATGAGAGTCTAGACTGAATTCATTCAGGTGCAAGCTGAGGGCTATACTTTGGAAACTTGGCACCCACTCTTCTGAACATAGTTATTGCTGTCTATTGGGTAGAACAAGGGCCAGAGTCCAAGGTCACCTCAGAAAGATGGAGGTGGGGGGACTAGGGACTAGGACGGGTGTCAAGCCTGGGAGGTACATGGGAAAGGACAGCCTCATCTGCGTGGTCCACATAGTTTTGAAAATCTCAGCCTAACCTGGCTCCGGAGAGCCAGCTTCCTTGCCAACTTTGGTCCCAACACTTTCACAAAGTGAAATATGTGAACTCTTTCCTTAACACTGGAGAGAGAACCATGGTTCAATTGCATGTATAAAAAGAGAATGGATTATTTTCTCCGTGTATTAGTTATCTATTGCTGCAACACTGCCACAGAAAACCCCCGTGTTGCCTCTACTTCACTGGCCATCTGAAAACTGTCATTAGCAGCAAGAAAATGGCCCATATCTCATTTCCACTAAGTAAGAACAGCACACATTTGTACTTACACTTTCTGTGAGTCAAGGAATCCTGGCGGTGCAATGGTTAAGTGCTTGGTTGCTAACTGAAAGGTTAGCAGTTCGAACCCACCGGCGGCTCCACAGGAGAAAGAGGTGGCAGCCTGCTTCCATAAAGATTACAACCTTGCAAACCCTACGAGCAGTTCTGCTCTGTCCTAAAGAGTCTCTATGAGTTGGAATTGACTCAGTGAGAACGGGTTTGGTTTTTGGTTTTGGTTTCTGTGAGTCAGGAATTTAGGCTTAGCTGGGTGCTTCTGGCTGCAATCAAGTTGTTGGTCAGGGGTATAGGTATATTACGGCTCAACTGGGGGAGGATCCACTAAGCTCACTCTCATAGCTTTAAGCAGGCCTCAGGTCCTCCCTGGCTATTGGCCAGAGACATTAGTTCTTTGCCACATGGGCCCTAAAGACAGTTTTAGGGCAACTCATAATATGGCAGAGAGGGTACCCAAGTGAGAGCCATAGTCTTCTGTAATCCAATCTTGCAAGGGCCATCCCATCACTTCTGCCATATTCTATTGGCTAAAAACCAGTCACTAACTCCAGTCCACACAAAGGAATGAAAACTAGGAGGCAGGAATCATTTGCAGCTGCCTACCACAGTCCATGACCTGTTATGGACCAAGCACGTGTCCTGTGAGCTGTCTCTCTCTGTCACAAGTTCCCTCACCAGGCAAAGCCACAACTTCTTTTCTCTGGAGCTCTGTCTGGTGTCACATTTCAGGGTGAGGCAGCCTAAGGTGGTGGTAGCATTTTTCTGGGCAAAAGGCCCTGGAAGAACTGAGAAAACCTTAGTAAGAGTCAGGAGGTGGGAGTGTGGAAGAAGTCAGACAAGGGCAGAGCAAAGAAGACTGCTTCCAGAGGCTTCATCTTCACACCTATTTGTGCTGCTGGTCTGTACCAGTAGTAGGTCAGGCTTCCTAAGCAATTGGTTACAAGTCAGAAAATTCTCATAAATAAGATGTAACAGTGTTTCCAACCTGAAGAATTTGAGCTTCCTCCGCATCCTGGACAGATTAATAACCTTGACCCTCCTTATGAGTTCAGAAACTCTGGACACCAAGAAGTTGCCTGCAGATTTTTCTTCCAGACTCCTCCGTGCCAGCCTCTTTATGCCACGATTTACTACTTCCAAATCCATTCCTGTCTCTGGCCCTCAGTTTCTTTATCTGTAAAATGAATAGATAGGGTGAGATGACTGTTGAGGCCCCTTCCATGAGGCCCCCTTCCCTCAATGAGTTTAGTTTCTACTGTGTGTAGGATGCATGCTTGTGAACACAGGTTCATAACTGCACTAAATCTTGGCTTTCTCACTGTGATGGGTGTCAATCGACACTCAGCATCCATTCTCACCTCCTTCTGAGTATCCCTGGGCTGGAGATTTCAGAACACTAAAAACTACATTTTCTAGACCCTCTGTTAGCTAACGTTCTGAAGGCATATTAGGTTCTGCCATTTAGAATTCCTCCCATGAGACTTAGAAGGTGGGAATGAGACAGGCGTCATTTTTTCTTGCTACTATCAGCTGTTTTCTGATGGCCAATAGGTAGAGGAGACATGAGGGTTTTCTGTAGCTGTGTTGCAGTGTCTCATCTGCAGTCTGTGGGTGTCACGAGGCAGGTGTAGAGGCAACTTCCTGATTCCTGGTTTGCAGGTATGACAGCAACTTCCTGACTTCTGGTTTGCAGGTATGATCTGAGTTCCTTCTAGTTTATCTGACTTCATTGTAAAGAAAAAGGTGCCCCCTCCGGGGGTGCATGACTTAGAGAGTAAAAAATGCTTCTGTGCAAAGGAAAGGCTTCCCCTTCCTACTGGTAGTTGCAGTCTCACTTCAGGGTGCATGGCTTGGTGAGTAGAGCATGGGCTTGACTTCAATCCCCACTCACCCCTCATCCAGGAACCTCTGTGCGGTGTACAACCTGCACACAAGTGGCCTTGGCTACAGTTGTGTGTGTGTGTATGTGTGTTTCACTCAGTAGTTCCAAAGGCAGCTTTCCTGATTTCCAACTTTCATGATTGCAGAAGAAGCTCCTCTAGTGGGCCAATCTGATAATGTTAATCGAGGCATCCTTATATGTTAAGCCTGGCCAAAAGTTTTGTAATAAACTATTTCCCAGCTTAAAATACCTAGAGTAGTTTTGGTTTCCTGCCCTGACGCTGTCACTCACAGAGTATGCTAACCTGTTTAAACCTCAGTGAACTCACCTGTACAGTTGGTAAGGTAATGCCTACTGTGAATAATATGATAATGTATTGAAAGTGCCCAACACATATGGGCCCTTAGTGATGGTATCTCTCACCATTATAGTTCTAGGGAACATAAGGAAGTGAAATATGAAATACAGACTGACCCTGCCCTCTTGAGATTAAAAACTCATTGGAAAGGTTAGACCTTTCGCATGAAGTGATAAGGATGGTAATGAATGATAAGGGGCAAAGGAATGTGATAGAATAGCCGGGCTCTGGAGGCATTTAGGAGAGTGTTGAGCACTTTCTATGTGTTAGGCACTTTATTCTCTCATTCACTCTTTACAATCTCCCCACAAGTAGGAACCATTGTCCCCTTTTACAGGTGAGAAACTAAGTCTTAGAGGGGAAAGTGACCTGCCCAGGGTCACCCAGCTAGAAATATTAGAGCTGGGATTTGAACCAAGCGTTGTTGTTAGGTGCTGTCCAGTAGACTCTGACACATAGCGACCGTATGTATAACAGAACGGAACACTGCTCAGTCCTGCGCTATCTTCACAATCATTCTTATGCTTGATTCCATTGTTGTAGTTACTGTGTCAACCTGGTTTCTTGAGTCTTCCTCTTTTTTGCTGACCCTCGACTTTACCAAGCATGATGTCCTTTTCCAGAACTGACGCCTCCTGACAACATGTCCAAAGTATGTGAGAGGACATCTCACCATCCTTGCTTCTAAGGATCATTCTGGCTGTACTTCTTCCAAGACAGATTTGTTTGTTCTTTTGACAGTCCATGGTATATTGAGCATTCTTTGCCAACACCACAATTCAAAGACGTCAATTCTTCTTCAGTCTTCCTTACTCATTGTCCAGCTTTTGCATGCTTGTGAGGAGATTGAAAACCCCATGGTTTGGATCAGGCACACCTTAGCCCTTAAATTGATATCTTTGCTTTTTAACACTTTAAAGAGGTCTCTTGCAGCAGATTTGCCCAATGTGATGTGTCGTTTGATTTCTTGACTACTGCTTCCATGGGTGTTGATTGTGGATCCAAGTAAAATGAAATCCTTGACAACTTTAATCTTTTCTCTGTTTGTCATGATGTTGCTTATTGGTCCATTTGTGAGGATTTTTGTTTTCTTTTGTTGAGGTGTAATCCATACTGAAGGCTATAGTTTTTGATCTTCTTTAGTAAGTGCTTCAGGTCTTCTTCACTGTCAGCAAGCAAAATTGTGTCACCTGCATAATGCAGGTTGTTAATGAGTCTTCCTCCAATCCTGATGCTCCGTTCTTCTGCATATAGTCCAGCTTCTCACATTATTTGCTCAGCATACAGATTGAATAACTATGGTGAAAGTATACAAACCTGACACACAGCTTTCCTGACTTAAACTATGCAGTAACCCCTTGTTCTGTTCAAATGACTGCCTCTTGATCTATGTACAAGTTCCTCATGAGCACAATTAAGTGTTCTGGAGTTCCCATACTTCACAATATTGCTCATAATTTGTTATGATCCATGCAATCGAATGCCTTTGCATGGTCAACGCAGGTAAACATTTTTCTGGTACTCTCTGCTTTCAGTCAGGATCCATCTGCCTTCAGTAATGACATCACTTGCTCCATGTACTCTTCTGAATCCGGCTTGAAGTTCTGACATTTCCCTATTGATGTACTGCTGCAACTGCTTTTGAATGATCTTCAGCAAAATTTTACTTGTGTGTGATATTAGTGATTATTTTTTTGACAATTCCAACATTTGGTTGAATCAACTTTCTTTGGAATAAGCATAAATATGACTCTCTTTCAGTCAGTTAGCCAGGTAGCTGTCTTCCAAATTTCTTGGCATAGACAAGTGAGCACCTCCAGTATTGCATCCATTTGTTGAAACATCTCTGTTGGTATTCCGTCAATTCCTGGAGCTTTGTTTTTCACCGATGCCTTCAGTGCGCTTGGATGTCTTCCTTCAGTGCCACCGGTTCTTGATCATATGCTACCTCCTGAAATGATTCACCGGTTCTTTTTTGGTATAATGACTGTGTGTATTCCTTCCATCTTCTTTTGATGCTTCATTTGTTATTCAGTATTTTTCCCATGGAATCCTTCTCTATTGCAACTCAAGTTTTGAATTTTTTCTTCATTTCTTTCAGCTGGAGAAATGCCAAGTGTGTTCTTCCCTTTTGGTTTTCTAACTCCAGGTGTTTGCACATGTCATTATAATACTTTGTCATCTCAAACCACCCTTTGAAACCTTCTGTTCAGTTCTTTTACTTCGTCATATCTTCCATTCTCTTTAGTTACTTGATGTTGAAGAGCAAGTTTCAGAGCCTCTTCTGACATCCATTTTGGTCCTTTCTTTCTTGACTTTTTAATGACCTCTCATTTTCTTCATGTAAGATGTCCTTGATGTCATTCCACAGCTTGTCTGGTCTTTAGGCATTTGCATTCAGTGCAACAAATCTACTCTTGAGATGGTCTCTAAATTCAGGTGGGATATACTCAAGGTCGTACTTTGGCTCTCGTGGGCTTGTTCTAATTTTCTCAGCTTCAGCTTGCATATGAGCAATTGATGGTTCGTTCTGCAGTTGGCTTCTGGCCTTGTTCTGACTGATAATACTGAGCTTTTCAATTGTCTCTTTCCACAGATGTAGCTGATTTGATTTCATTGATTTATATGTCTAGTCTTTTGCCAATACCACATTATTGTTACCACTGTAGCTTGATAGTAAGTTTTGAAATGGAGAAATTTGAGTCCTCCAAATTTATTCTTTTTCAGTATTGTTTTGACCATTGAAATTCTGTATGAATTTTAGGATCAGCTTTTCCACGTCTGCAAAAGAAGCTGTTGGAATTTTGATAGGATGGCATTGAATCTGCAGATAGCTTTGGGTAGTATTGACATCTTAACAATATTAAATCTTCCAAAGCCATTAACACAGATTTCTTTCCATTTACTTAGGTCTTTAATTTCTTTCGGCAAAGTTTTATAGTTTTCAGTGTACAAGTCTATTACATTCTTTGTTAATTTTTTCTTAAGTATTTTATTCTTTTTGATGCTAATGTAAGCAGAGCTATTTTAATAATTTCTCTTACTTGGATTGTTCATTGCTAGTGCTAGTATACCACTGATTTTTGTGCATTGATCTTGCCAACTTTATTTATTAGCTCTAACAGCTTTGTGTGAATTCTTTGGATTTTCTATATATGCGAGATCGTGTGATCTATAAATGGAGATAGTTTTGCTTGTTCTTTTCCAATTTGGATGCTTCCTTCAAAGCATTCTGGTTGTACAGATTTGTTTGTTTTTTTGGCAGCCTTCACCAACACCACAATTCAAAGGTGTCAATTCTTCTTTGGTCTTCCTTATTCACTGTCCAGCTTTTGCAAGCATATGAGGAAATTGAAAATATCATAGCTTGGTTCAGGTGCACCTTAGTCCTCAAGGTGACATCTTTGCTTTTTAATGGTTTAAAGAGGTCCTTTGCAGAAGATTTGCCCAATGCAAAGTGTCTTTTGATTTCTTGACTGCTGCTTCCATGAGTGTTGATTATGGATCCAAGTAAAATGAAATTCTTCACAATTTCAATCTTTTCTCAGTTTATGATGATGTTGCTATTGGCCCAGTTGTGAGAATTTTTGCTTTCTTTATGTTGAGATGTAATCCATCCTGAAGACTGTGGTCTTTGATCTTCATCAGTAAGTGCTTCAAGTCCTTTTCACTTTCAGCAAGCGTCATCTATGTCTGTCAGTTTGTCATACTGTGGAGGGCTGTGTATTACTGTGATGCTGGAAGCTATGCCACCAGTCTTCAAATACCAGCAGAGTCATCCATGGCAGACAGGTTTTAGCTGAGCTTCCAGACTAAGACAGACTAAGAAGAAGGACCCAGTGGTCTACTGCTGAAAAGAATTAGCCAGCGAAAACTTTATGAGTAGCAGTAGAACACTGACGTAGTGCCAGAAAATGAGCCTTTCAGGTTGGAAGGCACTCAAAATATGACGGGGGAAGAGCTGCCTCCTCAAAGTAGAGTGAACCTTAATGACGTGGATGGAATCAAGCTTTCAGGACCCTCATTTGCTGATGTGGTAGGACTTAAAATAAGAAGAAACAGCTGGAAGCATCCATTAATAATCAGAACATGGAATGTATGAAGTATGAACCTAGAAAAATTCAAAATGAAGTGGAATGCATAAACATTGATATCCTAGGCATTAGTGAGCTGAAATGGACTATTATTGGCCATTTTGAATCAAACAATCATATGATTTACTATGCTAGGAATGATAACTTGAAGAGGAATGGCATTGTATTCATTGTCAAAAAGAACATTTCAAGATCTGTCCTGAACTACAACGCTGTCAGTGATGGGATAAAGTCCATATGCCTACAAGGGAGACCAGTTAATACCGCTATTATTCAAATTTATGCACCAACCACTAAGGCCAAAGATGAAGAAATTGAAGATTTTTACCAACTTCTGCAGTCTGAAATTGATTGAACATGCAATTAGGATGCATTTCTTCCTAGACTGTGAGAGAATAAAATTCATTTTGTTAAAGCTGTTCACTAGTGGTATTTCTGTTACAGCAGCCCTAGATAACTAAGACAGAATTTGGTACAGAGATATTGGGGTGTTGCTCTAACAAATACCTAAAATGTGGGAGCAGTTTTGAAACTGAATGGAAGAGTTTTAAAGTGCATAATAGTAAAAGCCTAGATTGCCTTGAAGAGACTGTTGGTGGAATTATGAACATCAAAGACAATTCTGGTGAGGACTCAGAAGGAAGTGAGGAGAGCTGGAGGCAGCACAGACGGTGGGAAGCAGCAGCACAGAAATGGCAGCAGCAGAACCAGGAGACCAGGGTGAGACAGCTCTGGAGCTGACCCATGGAGCCAAAGTTGAGTGCCTTTGCACAGGAGGCTTCCTGGTAGAGTGGGATGCCTCCAGGCACTTATCGTTTGAGCTAAAACTTGCCCCAGTGGGCAAATGGGGGTGGTGAGGTCCAAGGGGCCGAGAGGCCAAGGAACCAGGAAGCAGGAACTGAAGAGACAAGGAACACAGGAAGCAGAGCTGCTTGAGTCTCAAAGGGCAGGACTATGATCTCTGGGGTCTCAAAGGGTGGAACCCCAGCCTCCTAGGTTTCAAAGAGTCAGATCTTCACCAACTTAGTTCTGAAGTGTGGGGCTGCCTTTCACAAATGCCTGTGGGATGGGGCCAGGTCCACTGCCCAAAATTGTGGGGGCAGGGCTGCCATGCCTAAGGGGCAGAAGAATGGGGTCTGCCAGGGCCAATGGAGTAGGGTTGCCACTCAGATGAACTAGGAGAATGGGGCTGCCCAAATATAGGGGAGCAGAGTTGCCATTCCAGGGGGCCTGGAAGGCAGAGCTGAAGCCTAGAGCTGAGAGGCCTTCACCCAGAATCTGGAGGGCAGGGCCATTGCTTAAATGGTCTCAGAGAACAGAGGATTATTTTCAATTGTTGAGAGCTAATGTAATGTATTCTGCTGGCTTGCTTGGTGCCTGTTACACTTTTTTCCCTCCAATTTCTCTCATTTGTAATGGAAATTTCTACCTTGTACCTGTTCCACTATTGTATTTTGGAAGCAGATAATTTGTATTCTAGATTTCACAGATGAAGAGGAATTTTTGGAATTTGGACTTGGAGTTGGTTTAAGACTTCTGCTATAATATGGTGGGGTGAATGTGTTTTACATGTGGCAAGGACATGAATTTGGGAAGACCAAAGGGTAGGGTGTTATGGATTGAATTGTGTTCCCCAAAAATTTGTCTCAACTTGACTGGGCCATGATTTCCAGTATTGTGAGACTGTCCACAGTTTTGTCATCTGATGTGATTTTCTTATGTGTTGTAAATTCAGCCTCTATGATGTTATGAGGCAGGATTAGAGGCAATTTTGTAAATGAGGCAGGACTCAATCTCAAGATTAGGTTGTATCTTGAGTCAATCTCTTTTGAGATATAAAAGAGAGAACAACCAGAAAGACAATGGAATCTGCTACCACCAAGAAAGCAGAGCCCAGAGCAGAGGGTCTGTACACTGAGAAGCTACTAGACCAGGGAAAGGTTGATGACAAGGACCTTCCCCCAGAGCCAACAGAGAGACGAAGCCTTCTCCTGGAGCCAGCATCCTGAATTTGGACTTCTAGCCTACTAGCCTGTGAGAGAATAAATTTCTCTTTGTTAAAGCCATCTACTTGTGGTATTTCTGTTATAGCAGCACTGGATAACTAAGACACCATTCAACTTGCCTAATTTGGTCTGCAAAAAAAAACAGATGGGCCTTGGAGAATGGCAATGCCGTAAACTTAACCAGGTGGTGGCTCCAATTGCAGCTGTTATTCCAGATGTGGTTTCATTGCTTGAGCAAATCATCTCCTGTTACCTGGTATGCAGCTATTCATCTAGTGAATGCCTTTTTCTCAATTATGATTTTGAAAGAACACCAGAAGCAGTTTTCCTTCAGCTGGCAAAGCCAACAACCCACCTTCACTGCCTTACCTCAGAAGTATATCAACTCTCCAGCCCTATGTGATAATTTAGTCTCTAGGGATCTTGATCAACTTTCCCTTCCACATGACATCACGCTGGTCCATTACATTGATGACATCGTGTTTCTTGGACCTAGTAAGGAAGAAGTGTCAGCGACTCTACACTTATTTGTAAAACACTTTTGTGTTAGAGGGTGGGAAATTAATCAAAGAAAAATTCAAGTGCCTTCTACCTTGGTGAAATCTAGGGACCCAGTGGGGTGAGGCATGTGGAGCTATTCCCTCTACAATGAAGGATAAATTATTGTATCTGGCTGCTCCCACAACTAAATAGGAGGTACAACTCCTGGTGGGCCTCTTTGGATTTTGGAGACAACATATACCTCATTTGGGTGTGCTAATTCTGGCCTATTTATCAAGCGACTCAAAAATCTGCTAGTTTTGAGTGGGGTCCAGACCAAGAGAAGGCTCTGCAACAAGTTCAGCATACTGTGCAAGTGGCTCTGCCACTTGGGCCATCTGATCTGGCTGATACTACGGTGCTTGAAGTGTCAGTGGCAGGTAGAGATGTTTTTGGAGTCCTTGGCAGACTCCTATTGGTAAATCACAACACAGACTCTTAGGATTTTGAAACAAAGTCCTGTCAACTTCTGCAGATAACTACTCTCCTCTTGAGAAACAACTTTTGGCTTGTCACTGGGCCTTAGTAGGGAATGAACACTTAACCAAAGGCCGTTAAGTTACTATGCAGCCCGAGCTGCCCATTATGAACTGGATCTGACCCACAGAGCCGTAAAGTCAGACATGCACAGCAGCACTCCATCATTAAATGGAAGTGGTATATATGAGATCGGGTCCAAGCCGGACCTGAAGGCACAAGTAAGTTGCATGAGGAAGTAGCCCAAATGCTGATGTCTCCACTCCTGTCACATTACCTGTCCTCTCCCATTCTGCACCTATGGCCTCATGGGGAGTTTCTTATGATCAGTTGACTGAGGAAGAGAAAACTTGTGCCTGGTTTACAGGTGGTTCTGCGCAACATGCAGGCACCACTCGACAGGGGACAGCAACAGCACTACAGCCCCTTTCTGGGACCTCCCTGAAGGGCAGTGGTGAAGGAAAATCCTCTCAATGGGCAGAACTTTGAGCAGTGCACCTGGTTGTTCACTTTACTTGGAAGAGAAATGGCCAGATATGTGATTGTGTACTGATTCATGTGTTTTGGCCAATGGTTCGGCTGGATGGTCAGGGACTTGGAGGGAACATGATTGGAAAAGGTATGGGGAAGGGGTATGTGGATAGGCCTCCCTGAATGGGCCAAAAAAGTAAAGATATTTGTGTTTTATGTGAATGCTTACCAAAGGGTTACCTCGGCAGAGGAGGATTTTAATGATCAAGTGGACAGCATGACACGTTCTGTGGAAAACAGTCATCCTCTTTCTCCAGCCACTGCTGTCATTGTTTAATGGGCTCAGGAATAAAGAGGCCATGGTGACAGGGATGGAGGTTATGCATGGGCTCAGCAGCATGGACTTCAGTTTACCAAGGCCAACTGGGTTACAGCCACTGGTGAGTGCCCTGTCAGCAGCAGAGACCAATTCTGAGTCCGTGATATGGCACCATTCCTCAAGGTGATCAGTCAGCAACCTGATGGCAGGTTGATTACGTTGGGCTGCTTCCATCATGGAAAGGACAGCATTTTGTTCTTGCTAGGATAGACACTTACTCTGGATACTGATTTTCCTTGCCTGCATGCAATTCTTCTGCTAAAACTACCATTCACGGACTTACAGAATGTCTTATCCACTGTCATAGTATCCCACACAGCATCATCTTGCATCAAGGGATTCGCCTCACAGCAAATGAAGTGTGGCAGAGGGCTCATGCTCATGGAATTGACTTGTCTTACCATATTCCCCATCATCCTGAAGCAGCTGGCTTGATAGAATGATGGAATGGCCTTCTAAAGACACAATTATGATGCCAGCTAGGTGGCAGTACCTTGCAGTGTTGGGGCAATGTTCTCCAGAAAGCTGTGTATGCTCTAAACCGGCATCCAATATATATTGCTCTTTCCCCCATAGCCAGGATTCATGGGTCCAGGAATCAAGGGGTGGAAATTGGAGTTGCACCACTCACTGTTATGCCTAGTAATAATAACAAGTTATTATTAACAAAAATAACAAGCGTCTACCACCTAAGAAAGTGATTCCTCCTGCCCCAACCCACCCCTGGCAACCTCCAATGAACGTTCTTTTCTGCATGTATACCCAGTGGCTCACTCACAAAATTTTTGTTTCCTGTCACTGTGACCCTGTGCTCTGTGGGCCTAGAGGTCTTAGTTCCAAAGGGAGGAATGTTCCCACCAGGATACACAACAGTGATTCCATTGAGCTAGAAGTTAAGAATGTCACCTGGCCACTTTGGGCTCCTCATGCCTCTGGATCAACAGGCAAAAAGGGAGTTACTGTATTGGCTGGTGTGATTGATCCTGATTACAAAGGGGAAATCAGACTGATATTACATAATGGAGGTGAAGAGAAGTATGTCTGGAGTACAGGAGATCCCTTAGAACATCTCTTAACACTACTATGGCCTGTCATTAAAGTCAATGGAAAACTAAAATGTGGTTTATCCTGGAGAATGTTCCGTGTGAGTTGGAGAAGAATGTTTACTGTGCTGCTGTTAGGTGTTGTGTTCTATATATGTCTGTTAGGTCCAGTTGGTTA
Organism: Loxodonta africana; assembly: GCF_030014295.1. Taxonomy (NCBI): domain Eukaryota; kingdom Metazoa; phylum Chordata; class Mammalia; order Proboscidea; family Elephantidae; genus Loxodonta; species Loxodonta africana. The sequence goes on along the minus strand of NC_087353.1, from coordinate 86,929,546 downwards.
ATAGTGTTAGTCAGTTCTTCTGTATCTCTATTGATTTTCTTTCTAGTTCTTCTATCCATTGTAGAAAGTGAGGTATTAAGACTTAATATTATTGTGGAGCCCTGGCAGTTAAAAGCTATGGCTGTTAAACAAAAGGTTGGCAGTTCAAATCCATCAGCCACTCCTTAGAAACTCTGTGGCGCGGTTCTACTCTGTCCTATAGGATTGCTATGAGTCAGAATCCACTCGGTGGCAATGGGTTTAATATTATTGTAGATCTGTCCATTTCTCTCTTTAATTCTGTTAGAGTTTACTTTATCAGTTTTGGTGTTCTGTTATTGCATGCATAAATATTTTTAATTGTTATGTCTTCTTGATAAATTGTCCCTTTTTTCATTATATAATGCTCTTCTTTGTCTCTTATAATGGATTTTGACTTAAAGTCTATTTTGTCAGATATTAATATTGCCACTCCTGCTCTCTTTTGGTTACTGTTTTGCTTGGTATAAAAATTTTCTGTCCCTGAATTTTTTAACCTATTTATGTCTTTGCACCTGAGGTGTGTCTCTTGTAGACAACATATTGACGGTTCCTTTTTTCTAAATCCATTATGTCACTCTGTCTCTTGACTGGTGCATTTAATCCATTTACATTCAGTGGGTAAGGATTTACTGTAGCCACTTTGTTATACTTTTTTTTTTTTTAGTTGTGTTAATGGTTTCTTTGTTCTTTACTTTCTGTGCTTAGTTCTTTTTGTATGTAGATTTTATTTTCCTTTCATTTACTATTGTTGTTTTTGTGTTTATTGAGTCTTGTTTATTTTGGTGAGTAGATTTATTAATTTTCTTTTTGGTTATCATGAGGTTTACATGTAATATTTAACATCTTAAATTTATATCTTGAAATCACCTGACCTACCTCACCATAGGAAACCCTGATGGCATAGTGGTTAAGTGCTACAGCTGCTAACCAAAAGGTCGGTAGTTTGAATCCACTAGATGCTCCTTGGAAACTCTGTGGGGCAGTTCTACTCCGTTCTATAGCGTTGCTATAAGTTGGAATCGACTCGACAGCAGCGGGTTTACCTCACCATATGGAAATTCTATAACCACACCATTCATTCCCTCTTTTGTTTTGATGGTGTTGTTGGTTACATCTTTGTGTCTTAGATTTTCTGTAATCATTTCTTAATTTTATATTACTGTCGTGATGTCTTTACCTGAGTTGGTATTAGGGTGATGTTATTGTGTGTCTACCTCAAGTTGTTGTCTGATGTTGTTGGTTTTCTCTCTGAAGAACTCCCTTTAATAGTTCTTGCAGGACTGGTCTGGTGGTTACAAATTTCTTTAATTTCTGCTTATCTGGCAGTGTTCTAGTTTTGCCCTCATTTTTGAATGATGGTTTTGCTGTATACATAATTCTTGGTTGACAGTTCTTTTTTTTTTCACAGCTTTGTATATGGCATCCCATTGCCTTCTTGCCTGCATAGTTTCTGATGAGAAATCAACTCTTATTTTTACTGAGGCCCCTTTGTAGGTGATGTTTCACTTTTCATATGCTGTTCTCAGAATTCTGTCTTTGTCTTTGGATCTGGAAGTTGATTCTGAGATGTCTTGGTGAATTTCTCTTGGGGCCTATCCTATATGGACTTTGTTGAGCTTCTTGGGTGAAAATCTTCTAGTCTTTCGTGACGTTTGGGAAGTTTTTATTCTCTGTACTTGTTTTCCTCTTTTCCTCTTCTGGGATTCCTAATGTTATTCCGCTTGATGGTGTCCCACATAACCCGTAGCTTTCTTCATTTTTCTTCAATCTTTTCTCTGTTCCTCAAACAGAGTATTACAAGGGTTTTGTCTTCTATTTCACTGATTCTTCCTTCCATTGTTTCCATTCTACTTTTGTGACCTTTCACAGAGTCATTTCTGTTATTTTATGATTAAGTTTCTGAATTTTTAGTTTAGGTTTTTTTATTTTTGAGTCTAGGGATTTTTTATTTCATTTTTTTATTTCTTCTATTACCCAGTGGTTTTTAAGCAGGGTGTTATTCAGTTTCCATGTATTTGATTTTTTTCTTTATTCTTCCTGTTATTGATTTCTAATTTTATAGTGTTATGATCTGAGAAGGGAGCCCTGGGTGGTGTGGTGGTTTAGATTAGAGCGTGGCTGCTAACCAAAAGGTCAGCAGTTTGGATCTTTGGAAACCCTATGAGGGCAGCTCTACTCTGTTCTACAGGGTCACTATGAGTCAGAATCGACTCAATGGCAACAGGTTTGGTTTGGGTTGGAGCTGAGAAGACACTTTGTATTATTTCAATGTTTTTGAATTTATTGAGGCTTGCTTTGAGGCCTAACATATAGTCTATTCTGGAGAATGATCCACGTGCACTGGAAAAGAATGTGTACCGAGCATTGCTGGGTGGAGTGTTCTGTATATGTCTATGAGATCAAGTTGGTTAGTTGTGTTGTTTAGATCTTCTGTATCTTGTTGAATCTCTTTCTAGTTTGTCCTTCATTGAAAGTGGTGTGTTAAAGCTTCCTATTACTATTGTGGAGTTGTCTATTTCTCTTTTCAATTCTGTTAAAAGTCTGTTTTATGTATTTTGGGGTTCTTTCATTGGGTGTGTAGATATTTATGATGATTATGTCCTCTTGCTGGATTGATCTTTTAGTCATTATATAATGCCCTTCCTTGTCTCTTATGCTGGTTTTTGCCTTAAAGTCTATTTTATCAGAGATTAATATTGCCACACCTGCTGTTTTTAGTTGCTGTTTGTTTGGCATTTTTTTCCCCTATCCTTTGATTTTTAGTTTATTTTTATATTTGTGTCTAAGCTGTGTCTCTTTTAGAAAGCGTATTAATGGGTCCTGTTTTCTTATTTATTCTGCCATTCTCTGTCTCTTGACTAGTGCATTTAATTCATCTGCATTCAGTGCAATTATCAGTTTTCTTGTGCTTTTTTTTTTGCAGTGCTGATAATTTCTTTGTTCTGTATACTTTTCTGTGCTGAGTTTTTTGTTTACGAATTTTCTTTTCATTTCCTTAGTTGTGGTTGATTTTGTGTTTACTGAGTCTTTATGATTCTTTTTTATTTTGGTGAAAAAGTTTATTCATTTCCTTGTGGTTACCCTGAAATTTACTTTTATCTTCCTAAGTTTAAAACAGTCTGTTTTTTCTTGATATTGTCTTGACTTCCTCTCCATGTGGAAGTTCTGTAACTACACCATTTATCCCCTCTTTTTGTTTTGAAGTTGTTGTTGCTTACAGATTAACTTCTCTGATTCCCTATTTTCAGTCTTGTAGTTTTGTTTGTGAAGTTTCTTTATCTGGGTTAGTTTCTGAGTGAAGTTGTCATGCACTTTAATCTCAAGTTGTTCTGACATTGTTGATTCACTGTCTGAAGAATGGCCTTTAGTATTTCTTGTAAGGTTGGTCTGGTTTTTACAAATCCCCTTAATTTCTGTCCATCTGGAAATGTTTTTAATTTTGCCATCATATTTGAGAGACGATTTTGCTGGATATATAATTCTTGATTGGCAATCTTTTTCTCTCAGGGTTTTATATGCCATCGCATTGCCTTCTAGTCTGTGTGGTTTCTGCCAAGAAATTAGAGTTTAGCCTTATTGGTTCCCCTTTTTAGATAACATTTCATTTTTTCCAAAGGTGCTCTCAGGATTCTTTCTTTGTCTTTGGTTTTGGAAAGTTTGATTATGATTTCTATTGGGGTCTATCCAAGTTGGGGTTCATTGAGCTTCTTGGGTGGATATCTTCTGGTCTTTCATTATATCAGGGAAGTTTTCTGCCAGCAAATCTTTGAAAATTTTCTCTCTCTCTCTCTTTTTTTTTTTTTTTTCGTCTCTTCCTGTTTTGGAGTTCTGATCATGTGTAAATTATTCCTCTTGGTAGTGCCTCATGTAAGTCTTAGGCTTTCTCCATTCTTTTTTCTGATTGTTCCTCTAACAGATAGTTATTAATGGATTTGTCCTCTATTTCACTGACTCTGTATTCCATTTATTCAATTCTACTCCTTTGTCCTTCCAATGTGTTTTCTGTTTCTGAAATTTTAGTGTTAATCTTCCGGATTTCTAGTTGCTGTTTTTGTATGGTTTCTAATTCTGTATTTATTTTGTCATTTTGTTCTTGTATTGTTTCCTGAATTCCTCTAGAATTTTGTCCGTGTTTTCCTTGATTTTGCATGTGTGTTCCTTGATCTCTTTTTTGATTTCTTGGAGGGCCCTATACATAAGTCTTTTGAATTCCTTATTAGGTAGTTCCATTACCATTTCTTCCTCAAGGAGGTTTCCTGGTTCTTTATTTTGGTCACTTGCTGGAGCCATCTTGTCCCGCTTCTTTAGGTGATTAGATATTGTGTGTTGTTTCCAAGGCATTAAGGTGTTATATTTAGGTATCAATTGTGTGTTTGCTGTGTCCTGATTTTTTGCTATGTTTTGTTTTGTTTTGATGTATCTTGGCAGATGGGATGGGTGTGTTACTCTGGTCACTAATCTGGCCTCACTGGAGCACTTTCCACCTGTCTCTGGGTGCGTGGGGTAGTGGCTGTGTATATGAGCATGGCTCTTGGTTCCCTGCTCTTGTGTTCAGCTGAGGGGGGGTTGGGCAAGCATTGGCCACCATCTGTCATCTGTCATCTGTCTGTTGGCTCAGGAACAGGAAGTGGCACTCACTGAGTGGGTGGGGTGGCAGATGTGGTGGGTGTGGCTGGCTAGTGGGGGCGTGTCACCACCTCCCACCAGATGGAGGGTTGTAGCAGGTGGGTGTGTGCACGGTTGTGCTGCCACCGCCTCTCACACAGTGGGACGATTGTGAGTGGCTTGTGGTTGTGTGCATGTGGTTGTGTGGCTTGCCACCCCTTGGTGGGTGAGGGGGCAGAAGAGGGGAGAGGGGGGTAGGAGCAGCAGGTGGATGCAGGCATGGTCAGCTGCCACTGCCTCATGCAGGGCTGAGTGGGGCATGGATTGTGGGTGGGTGCATGTGTGTGCATGTGGTTGCTGCCCCTGTCCAGGGGGTGGGGGAAGGGGTTGAACGGTGGGCAGGTGCACGCACGGTCATGCTGCCTCTACCTCTCGCTAGGTGGGGGGAGAGGCAAGCAGGTTTGTGCAGGGTTGTGCTGCTGCTGCCTCTCACTAGACAGGGAAGGGGGAAGGAGCTTGGCTAGGTCAGTGGGTGGGAGAGGGTGAGCAGCCAGTGCTACTCAGCAGGGTCATCAGGTGGAGAGGGAGGAGTGGCAGTTGGGGCTGTGTGAGGGGGAAAAGGGGGCTGCTCATACCTTGTCCCCCAGCAGTCAGGGCTGCAGGGGGGTTGTGCCACTAATCACCAGGAGGATGGGGAGGGGGAGTGTGCTTCTCTGGTTACCAGGCAAGTGTGCCCGGGTTCTTCCCATTGGCTGCAGCTAGGAGTTGGGACCTTATTTCACTCCGGGTATGTCTACACAGTTACTCTGTGTCATGTTGGAAAATTCTGTGAAGTTGCCTTCTGTGCTCCTCACCCAGGATTGTTGCTGTGTTTGTCTCAGGATGGCCACACTATGCTGGGCCAGCTAGCAGGGCCCCTCTGCTCCGTCTGTTCTCATTTGTTGTTTTCAGTCAGTTTCTTCTTCCAGGCAGTGTTCCATTTAGTTCTTTGTCCTTTCATTTGATGCTCAGGGTTCCAGAATTGTCATCTGTACCTGTTTCACTTGGTTTCTCAGGTGTTTGTTGTACAGGAATGTCATGGTATGTCTGTCTAAGCCACCATGTTGGCCGGAAGTCTCTTAGTTTTTTCTTTTTTTATTGTGCTTTAAGTGAAAGTTTACAAATCAAGTCAGTCTGTCATATAAAAACTCATATACACCTTGCTAATTTACTCCTAGCTGCTCTCCCCCTAATGAGACAGCACACTCCTCCTCTCTACCCTGTATTCCCCGTGTCCATTCAACCGGCCCCTGTCCCGCTCTGCCTTCTTTCTTTCTTTTTTTAAGGATTCTATTTCTTTATTGTGTTTGTTCTTTTATTGTTTCCCTGAATTCTTCTAGAGATTTTTTCTGTATTTTCCTTGATCCCTTTAAGGAGCCTTAACACTAGTTTTTGAAGTCTTTGTCAGGTAGTTCCATTATTAGTTCTTCCTCGGAGAGCTCATCTGTCCCTTTATTTTGTTCATTTGGCTTGAGCCATCTTTTCCTATTCCTGTGATTTGTAATTGACTGTTGTCTCCAAGATATTAAGGTTTTATTAATATATATTTTTTCATTATTGGTTGTATGTTTATTTTTGTTTTGACATATCCGGAGCTTAGCTTCTTTCCTTCCTCTTTAGATTTCACACTTTCTCTTGTATTACTTTAATTGTTGTTGTTTTGTGAATTTGGTCTATGTATAACTTTGGTGCTGCTTGTTGGCTGGGTGTGATTTCCTCTCACTATTGTGTATGGTGTGTTGCCCACACATGGGGCTCCTCTGTTGTTAGGTGTATATGTCTTCCTTTAGAATATTGTGTGAAGATAAGAGGGCAGATCCCTTCCCTGATATGAGATGCCAAGTGTCAGGTGGTCAGGATCCCTCCACAGCTCTTGAGAGACAATGTGGCCCTTCAGCACTGGCATGAGCAACTAGCACAACTGCTGGAGAGCAGATGACTCATTGTCATAGTCGCTGGGAGGCAGTGCTACCCAAATGGACAATGCAGCCCTTCTGTGCAGTCATGAGTTGGTGTCACAGTGGGGGAGGCTGAAGGGCAAAGGGGCTCAGCATATGTGCAGACAGTCTGCAGGATCAGGTAGGGTGTGGGATGGGTGCTGTGAGCCAGGAGGGATGAGATGGGCAGGGCACTAAGGCTCCTGCCAGCACACACGTCTAGTTGGTAAGACCAGTTGGTGAGTGGGGCACCAGGGCACTCTGCCGGGCCCACAAGGCTGGTTAGTGGGCAGGGCCTACTCAAATCGGAGTGGAAAAAGGACACCATGGGGACAGTTGGGGGGATTTCTAGTTGTTACTTTACAGTTTTACTGTTCAATTGAGCAGTTCTCACCCAAATGGACAGGCATCCATTGATAAGTAGTCTTGTCACTATTTCCTAGCCCCCTCTCTTCTCTGCGCTCGCTAGGGACACCGGAGCTCTCAATTGCCTACCTACACTTTCCCTTTGCCCTCCACAGAGGTGCACTCCCTGTCTCATCTATCCCCTGTCCTGAGGTTCCAACAGTTCAGTCTATCTCGCTTTGCTCCAGTATCACTTCCTTGTGACTCACTAGTTTTAAGACTACGGTGCTCCCACACATCACACTCTCGGGCTGGTTCAGACCCAGCATGTATCCTGTTAACTTCGTTTTCTTCCAACTTTGTTCGCACAGTACCTCTTCCTCTGGCTGTGTTTTCCTCTGAAGTTGCTTTCCTGGGCTCTTCACCCTGGGATGCTGCTTGCTGTCAACCCAAAATGACCATGCTGCCCCAGGCCAGCAGGCAGGATGCAGACGATCCATAGATCTGCGTGTTCCCACTGTTTTTTGTTCTCTCTTTCCAGTCAGTGCTCAGTCCAGTTCTTCAAACTTATGTTTGGTGTTCTGCATTCTGAGATTGCTATTTGTATCTGTTTCACTTAGTTTCTTGAATCTTTGCTATAGGGGGACATTATGGTGAGTCTGTCTAAATGCTGCCATCTTAACCAGGACTCCCCAACACAGTTTTTTTTTTTAATCCTTGTCCTCCCAAGATACAATGTGCACACACTTGGAAAGTTAACCAACATGACCGTGAAAGTGACCACACTTAATCTATGCCTTCCTGTTCACTTTGCCTGTCATTTGATTAGTCTATGGTTATTTCTATAGCGGTAACAGAAACGCAACTGAAAATGATGCTGTTTACTTAGGGCCAGTGCATGTCATTCATACATTGGTAGTAATGAGAGTACCGCAAATTGCCAGGATGGACGCATCAAATTTTCAGCAGCATCAGTGATAGTACAGAAAAGTCTTTTGCTGTATCTTTAATAATCAACATTCGTGGTCACAAAATCCTGGCTTAGAAAATATCAGATTAATGAGTCATCGTTTTAGGGTCTCTCTCTCTCTGTCTCTATCTGTCCATATATATACATATACCACCTGGACTAGTGAGCACAGCACATAGCGTGTGAGATGATGAAGGCCTCAGTGAGGGAAATAGTGTCAAATTCTGTTCCATGGTATAATAACAGTCTGGGCTTCAGTTACACAGTCATGAGGCTCCTTCACATAGAGGGCAGCACTGAAGTCTGTTGTGGCTGTGTAATAAAAATTGTCAGTGTAAAGAGAAGCACTAGATACAGATTTGGGAGAAAATGCAGTACAAGTCTTTTTTTTAGCATTTGCTTTTCTATTTAAAATTTTGAAACACAAAAATTCACTTTTTATGATGTATAGTTGTCTGAATTTTTACATATGCATAACTTCTTGTAACTGCCATCACAGACAGGATACAGAAAAACTCCAACATTCTAAATTCACTTGTATTTAGATGCTCCCCTCCATCTCTGGCAACCATGGATCTGTTCTCTTTTTCTATATTTTTGCCTTTTCCAGAATGTCATATAAATAGAATTACACAGCATGTAATCTTTTGAGACTACTTGGTTCTTTCACTTGGCATCACGTATTTGATTTATCTGTGTTGTTGTCCTGTGTTTATCTATAGCTCCTTTTTATTTCTGAGCAGTACTTCATTGTGTGGATGCACCACAGTTTGTTTATCCATTCACACATGGCAGTGCAAAGGTTTTCTCTTATATACCTATGGCCTTTCTGGCGTTGGGTTTATAATTCTGCCAAAAATAATTGGCTGGGCCACAGCTTGCCTTGTGATTGGTCTATTTTATGCACCTTACAGGGATTGGTCAGTCTGCTATGCAAATAGGGTGCATAAAACAACCAGGTAAGGATTAAGTGACCTTGTGGGGATTGGTCAGTTTGTGGCCCAGCTGGGAAGGCCATGCTTTGAAATTGAATATAAAGGCCAATTCCACAGAGATTGAGGGGGACCTCACTACCATCGAGAAGAGTCTGGAGCAGAGTGTGCCCTTTGGACCCGGGTGCCTACATTGAGAATTTCCTAGACCCAAAAAAGAGAGCTGTAACACTAAAGATGGTGAGAAATTGCTGCTGCTGTTTCTCTGCTGTGCCAGAGAAGAGCCCAGTGGCAGAGAAATGGCAAACAGCAATATGAGCAACAGGAACCAGGAGACTGGCACAAGACAGCACAGTGGGCTTGCTAGCTCACAGAGAGAGAGAGAGCTGAATTCCTTCAGGTAAGAGGCTTGCTGGCGGAGCTAAAGAGCTGTAACTCTTCCCTGAGCAAGACAGAGGCTAAGAGGGGCCTGATGGCAGAGGTCATCAGCTGGCATGGCTAAGAGAGGGGCCACTGTCTGGCACAGCCAAGAAGAGGGCCTGCCTGCAGCCATGGCCAAGAAGAAGCTGAGAGCTGTCTTAGTTGGAAGCTATCCTGATTGACAAATTGTATCCACTCTCCTAAGTTGTATCCTGTTATTTCCAGGTTGATCTGAATCCTGAGTTGTAAACTGTTACTTCCCTAATAAGCCATATGATTGTAAGTATGGTCTGTGAATTCTGTGTGGCCCTTGCAATGAATTATCACACCCAACAGAGAAGTAGAGAGTGCTGTGGAGAGGATGGCTGGTGTCAGAAATGGTGAAAAAGTTGGAGAGTGGAGGTATGTCTGACCTCTACCTCATAGGAACCATTTTATGCTGATCCTGATTCTTGTCCCTCCTCATGGATGTAGACGAGGTCTGACCCCAGTAGAATACACCCATCACAGGACATTTGGGTTGTTTCCAATTTTGGGCGATTATGAATAGCACTGCTATATACATGTACAGGTTTTTGTGTGAACAAAAGCTTTCATTTCTCTAGGGTAAGTATCTAGAAGTGGGAGTGCTAGATCACATGGTACGTGTTCCAGGTCTTGGTTTTTTTTTTTTTAATTAAGGTATAATGTATACATGGTAAAGTGCCCTAATCCTACGTATACAGCTTGATGAACTTTTACACGTGTATACACTCACATAACCACCACCTAAATCAATATGTAGAACATTTCCAGCACCCTAGAAGCCTCCTTCAGACCCTTTTCTAGTCAATATTGTACAGCCCCAGAGGTAAACACTGTTCTGACTTCTATTTCCATCCATTAATTTTTATACTTCTTTTTACTTTGTGAAGTTTAAAATGGTAGCTATTGAGTCTTCCCAAGACCCCAGTTCATATTTCCAAAATTCACAAAAAGCGATGGGGACAGTATGGAAGGACGAAAATGATAGGGAAAGGAGAATGAATATAGGATGTATCTCAAGGCTCATTGAGTTGAAATGATAGAGAACCTATCTCAAACTGGCTTTTAAAAAAAGATAATGTTCTTTAACTGGCTTTTGTTTGCATGTTAAATGAATAATTTCTTTTACAAGCATCAACACAAAGCTGGTTCCTATGATAGGGAGGTTAAAGTTGTCCCAAATGCCCAACTTTTGCAAGCCACAGTACCACTCCATCATCTCTAACATCAACTGCTCCTCCGCTCCTCAGTACTCTCCCTCCAGTCTTTAGGTTCCCTAATTTGCCGCAACATCTCACAGAACTCATGAACTGTATCAAGGAAATGGCTCACGCTGTTGTGGAGGCTGGAAAGTCCCAAATCCGTGGGTTAATGTCGGCATCTCCCAACCCACGTGGCTGCAGGGGCTGATGAACCCCAACTATGGTCTGACAGTTCAGACCACAAGCTGCTGACTCACAAGGCTGCAGAAGCTGGCAAATCAGGTCAGATGATGGGCCACCAGCCCACGGGGCTATGGAGGCTGGCAAATCCCAGAATCAGCAGGTGAGACAGTAGGCCTCTGGTTCAAGTCCAAAGAACTGGAGGTTAGACAATCACGAACCAGATGTGGGATCCAGATGCAGAGAAAGAGACCCCTGCCAGGGTATCCATATACCTTAGATGCAGACCACACCCCAGGGAAGGGTGCAACTTGATTAGGGGTGGGACCTGAGTGTCACACCTTCTTGCAAGGCTTTGACCCAAGGCACATCCCACACCAATTCTGCTCATCGACATGTAGAAGTCAGGATCCATAACACATAAAATGGAGGACAACCACACAATACTGGCAATCATGGCCTAGCTATGTTGAAGCACAACCCCAACCCTCACAGGTTCCATATATATTATTTGCATAGTCCCACCCAATCATTGTGTGTGACTCACAAAGACCATGGCTAGAAGGGCCACGTAAAGTAATTTATTGCACTACATATGTGTGAGGTTTCAACTTTCAATAATAAAATTCAAAAATTTGATTCCTTAAACATAAAAACTTGCTGTACACATTATTTACATGTTGAGAAAATCTACAGCTATATAAAACATCATAAACATTTAAGTAACTCTATGCACCTTTTTAAAAAAAAAAACTTTTTTTTTTGTATGCACCATCACACAAAAGAAAGACGGAGCTAATCAGGTTATATACATTCAAAGAATAATTGTAGATATGGACGATGCATTTGACACTGTTCATAAATATTATAACACCTTCCAAGATAAAAAAAAAAATCAAACCCGTTGCTGTCAAGTCAATTCCAACTCATAGAGACCCTATAGGACAGAGCGGAACTGCCCCAGAGGGTTTCCAAGGCACAGCTGGTGGATTCGAACTGCTGACTTTTTTGGTTAGCAGCCGTAGCACTTAACCACCACGCCACCAGGGTTTCCAAACATTGTAACAGTAATCAAATAATTTTAAGAAACTTAAAACACAACCAGAAATGGAAATGAAGTGCAAACCTTTCAACTTCTTGCTACGCTCCAAACAGCCACCATCCATTAAGTAAATTTAATTTGGTGATTTTACCATTGTGGAGATTGTCAAAAAGAAGCAAGTTAAAGACAACATTCTTCAATATACATAAAGACTAACAAAACTTTTCTTTAAAATTATTTTTTCTTGAGAGGTTCATCAAAGAGAGACCTGATGACGCGTAAGTCGAGATGATTCTGGCAGGAATTGTAGGTGGACAATTATTAACAACCAATGGCATTAAAGTTGTGAAGATTACAATAACGGTTGAGCTCACATACAGAAGATTCTGGTACTCCTATATCCAGATTCAGACACTTATCAACTTGTTTTAAGGGTCTCTTCCTAGGAATAAAATAGACTTAGGTCACAATTTATAGATTTATTTTGATGTGTACCAGTATTATGAAATGGAGGGAGAAAAGAAAAGCACAAAGAGTCAGTTAAACCTTTAGCAACTTGGGCTGTATCCCCAATGTGTAATATATTGACATCTTTAGTTAGGAGCTACAGCTGCTAACCAAAAGGTCAGCAGTTTGAACCCACCAGCCGCTCCTCGGAAACCCTAGGGGGAGTTCTACTTCATCCTATAGGGTTCCTGTGAGTTGGAATTGACTTGACCGCAACGGCTTTTGTTTTGTTTTTTAACTTCATTTTAACAAATATTAAATCCCTTCATTTAAGTAGGACTTGTTAAGTTTAATTAATTAAAATCATACATATTCCAGAATTTTTATAAAAGGCAGTTATATCTATCGTATCTATAGAAGATATAAATCCAATCTTAAATTAAGGGGAAAAGCATCAATAACATGGATCACTGTACCAAAAGAAACCAAAACCAAAACCCATTGCTCCCCAGTCAGTTTTGACTCATTGGATCCCACGTGTTACAGAGTAGAACTGAACTCCATAGGGTTTTCTTGGATGGAATCTTTATGAAAGCAGATCTCCAGGCCTTTCTCCTGCCGCGCAGCTGGGTGGGTTTGAACTGCCAACCTTCTTGTTAGTAGTCGAGTACAAACTGTTAGCGCCACCCAGGGATCTTCGATCACAGTACAGGAAAAGAGAAATCGGAAATCTGCGGGGAAAAGTTTATGTTGTAGATTCTAATTTCACAAAAATGTTTAACAATTAATTAAGACTTTAAAACCCATCTTAAACTGGATTTTACAAATGGGGGATCTGTTGTTTCAGTAACTGAAAAATCTAAGGGTACAGATCTTTTTCAATTCTGGCACATCTTGATCCAGGGGTTCAAAGAACATTGACAAGGTTAGACCTCTCCCCATCTTTCAAGTCTGCTCTGAAAAACAGCTTCGATATTGGCTTCCATCCATGGCTCCAGCCTGAGGCTCCAGCAGCTCCAGGTCCAGTTGGAGTACTATCGTGTCTCAATAGTTCAAGAAAGAAGTCCCAAAATTGAGACTCACGGGCTCTTTTCCCTCCCTAAACCAATCACAATGGCCAGGAAAATGGAACCCTCTGATTGGTTAGATCTGGACCATGTGACCCCCCCCCTTTTGAAGAGCAGGTGGGAGTCAGAGTCAACCCCACCTAAACTGTGAACTTAAAATGAGAGAATTGAGCTCACAAAGAAAACCCAGGGTGTTATTATCAGAAGATGGCGTGACTATATTGCCCCACCCCCGCCAAAAAAACAAACAAAAAAAAACCTCATTGCGGTCAGGTTGCTTCTTACTCATAAACCAAACCCGTTGCGGTCAAGTGGATTTCTACTCATAAAAAAAAAAAAAACTCATAGCAACCAGATATATTGGGCAGATCACACAAAACAGTAGACGTCCATTAGAATGTTTCCAGCCCCTTCCAAGGGCAGAGGAAACTCGTCATCCCTCTTTAGACCCTATTCATCCTATTGCCATTAGCTCATTGGTGGGGTCCTCCCCGATTCTGTTTTATCTCCAGCTCCTTTTGCCATTCATCCTAGGTAACCCGTGCCATTGTCTTTCTGGGACGGTTCTGATTTCAAATATTCTGTCCTAGGGCTCTCATAAGCAAAATTCATACTTAATAGACCACACGTTATGACTGGTCTTTGCTTTGGGAAATAGGTTCATAGCATGTAGCGTCCCTGAAAAGAGGCACAGGAGAAACTGACGCTGAGTCTTTGCCCCACTTCCTTCACCACCAACAGCCGAGGTATGTCGGAAAAAGGGCTAAGATGCAGCCCTCTGGGATTTACTTAACAACTGGTAAGTTTGTTCTTCCCTCTGCCTAAAGTGAAGACGAAGCTAAACCTGTAAAAACTGGAGGCTTTGGCCATGGCCCAAGTAATTGTGTGAGAGGTAACTTGTGCAACAGTGGTGGGTACAAAGTCTGCAGGAGCCGGTTCTGCCCAGCTCAACATAGAGGCAGTAAGACAAAACCATGATCAGCCTAGAAAAGGCTGCCTCAGTAGAAGTCTTTGAGTACTTGGATAAGTGCACCACATGAGGGCGGTATCAGCAGAGGATGGTAGCAACCTCAAAGCATTCAAATCCCGGCGGCGGAGAAAAGCTCAGCTCAGGAGGGAGCTTCCAAGCTGAGGGGATTGTTTGACAGTGACCCAGCAAAACTCAGGGGTTATTTAAAGGAGGGAAGGAGCCTATAACCTTTTTCAAGTAAAAATACCCCAGAAATGGATTTCTATTTTCTTCATAAGCTATAGTCATAAGTGGGGAGCAGTTTTGAGGAAACTGTATATGGAGGGCACAGTGATTAAGTGTTGGACTGCTAACCAAAAGGTCAGCAGTTCCAATCCACCAGCTGCTCCTTGGAAACCCTATGGGCCAGTTCTACTCTGTCCTATAGGGTCACTATGAGCTGGAGTTGACGCGATGGCAGCGGTCACCATCTTCTTGGCTGCTATTCCCAAGTCCTACTGGGAAAAAGCAACGTAGAAAGAATTTCATTATAACTCAGTGAGGGCTCAAGAATGATTTAGCAATGCTATGTAACATTTGACTGTCCTACAGGTTATCAAAAAAAAAAAAAAAACACTAAGGAAGTGTAAGCAGGTATGGAGACCCTTCTTAAAAATCTACCTTGCTCCTTTTCTCTTATATATTAAATTCAGGTTATGTACATATGACCACATCAGCCTTTGATCAGATCTTGGGGCATCCAGTTGGATTGTGGTGCTAAAAAGGTATTTCTGTAGGTTAACCAAAGTAACATGGTTCAAATGTTGCTGAATCCTAGAATATGGGTTCTGTCCAGTGCGTTCAGACTTTCCAATAATCTGGGCACCGGCTTTTGAGAAAGAGAAAGTAACTTTATGGTAATGTGCAGACCAAGGAGCCAGGAGGAAGCTCTTCAGATCTGACTTCC
Source organism: Loxodonta africana (assembly GCF_030014295.1). Lineage (NCBI taxonomy): Eukaryota > Metazoa > Chordata > Mammalia > Proboscidea > Elephantidae > Loxodonta > Loxodonta africana. Next base: position 86,914,399 of record NC_087353.1, on the reverse strand, counting down.
TGAGCTATGGAGAAGCAGGGTTTATATGTGATTTGGGTAGCAAAATGGTAGCTGTACAGGTGCACTGGGGAGGAAAAAATCTAGAAGGAATGGGTAGGGAAGACATTGCAGGAATTACGGCAGCCAGGAAAACAGGAGGTGACGTGGTTCTTGTTGGACCTCTCGCTTTGGAATGGGGTCCGAGTGATGATTTTCTTTCTGATTTGTTGACCTGTTGCTGCATCCTAAGTTGAGGCCAACTGATGGTCACAGCTGGCCTTTCTGCACTTGTGGGGCTGGGCCAAATCTGGCTTGGGCTGGTTTAAAGGGAGTCTGTTCTGTTCTGACTAAATGGAAATTTATTTGCATTCCTAGGGTCAAGTTATGCAAACATTCACTAAATACATATTTTTTGAACACCTAGGTCATGCCAGGTTCTGTGCTGGGTGCTGAGGATAAAACAGTGACCAAGGCAGACATCACCCCTGCCCTGTCTTGCAGCTCTCCACTGACCTTTTTTTTTTTTTTTTTTTGCCAGTTCAGCTTTTCACAGGTGTACAACTTATTGACAGCAATTACAATGATCAGCTGTGCAACCCTACCCTTAATGCAATTTTTCCAGCACTGTTAACTCTCCCCTCCTTTCCCCCTACCTCCCACGCCTTGGTAACCACTAATAAACTTTGGTCTCCATACATTGCCTTTTCTTGTCTTTTTATATAAGTGAGGTCATAACAATATTTGTCCTTTCGTGATTAACTGATTTCACTCAGCATAATGTCTTCCAGCTCCATCCATGTTGTAGCATGTATCAAGACGTTTCTTCTACTGCGTGAGTAGTATTCCATTATACGTATGTACCACAGTTTGTTTATCCAGTCATCTATTAATGGGCATTTAGGTTGTTTCCACCTTTTGGCTATTGTGAGTTGTACTGCCATGAACATCAGTGTACAAGTCTCTGTTTGAGTCTCTGCTTTCAAGTCGTTTGGGTATATGCCTAGGAGTGGAATTGCTGAGTCATAAGGTAGTTCTGGTTTTTTGAGAAATTACCACTGACCTGCTTTTATACAGGCTTTATATGGGCATGAATAGGCTTTCTTCTTTTTCCTCCAAGTAATCAGATTTTTCAGATTAAAATAACATACTTTGCAGTAGACACTTGTCAGATTTGTGGCTGCCCAACATCTTTTGAATACTCTTTCCATATTTGAGGGCTTTCCCCCCAACAGAATTTTTGCCTCCTTAAGGCGGTAGCCGGAAACCCTAGTAGCATAGTGGTTAAGTGCTACAGCTGTTAACCAACAGGACAGCAGTTCGAATCCACCAGGCGCTCCTTGGAAACTCTATGGGGCAGTTCTACTCTGTCCTTATACGGTCACTATGAGTCGGAATCGACTTGAGGGCATTGTTTTTTTTTTTTCTCTTGGAAAGCCTATGGGGCAGTTCTACTCTGTCCTGTAGGGTTGGTATGAATCGGAATATACTCAATGACAATGGCAACAACAACAAAAAGGCAGTAGCCAGAACTCATTTCCCAGCCTTTCTTGCCAGTAGGATGTGTTGACTAATTGGCGCACCTATGTGATTCTTCGATTCAGAAGAGAGTAACTTGAGGATACAAGCTTTATGAAGAATCCATTTTTATGAGAGGATGGGGTGAAAGAATCTGGGTTTCCAGGGCAGCAATGATGCCATTTTGGGCATCCAGTGTCCAGCAGTGTAAACTGTGCTGGTGTCTCCCTGCAGCTGGCCCACAGAATGGTTTGTTTCTGGCTGTGCAGATTCTAGGGCTCTCTGGCCTTTTTTTTTTTTTTAGTAGCTCACAGTATCTGTGGTAAGGCCAGAAAAAAACTGGCCTTACCACAGATACTGTGAGCTACCTAAGATTCTTAGTTGCTTCTCTTTTAAAAATGGAGTGACTTCTGATCTTTGCAAAAACATGAGACATAGAGTGAACTACATTTCCTATATTCACAAAAATCATTTAAGGTAAGAAGTATTACAATTTTACAGATACAAAACTGACACAAAAAGACAATTCACTAGAAAAATATTTATTAAAGGCCTACTGTGTGCCAGGCACTGGAAATAGAGGAGTATTGAACAAAATCATTTCCTGCAACCTTAAAAAAGAATGACATATTGTGTGTTAAAGGTCCCCTTGCCAAAATAAGAGCCAAAGTACAGCAGTTGTCTGGAGAGGACTTCATGCCAGGCGGCCCCTTTTTAAATATAGAAAACCCCTAAAAATAGCCACTGGTGTTTCAGGCTCAACAAGTGATTGGCCCAAAATGAGGGGAGGGGAACCTAAGCCCCAGTGAAGGAGACTGAAAGGACAGTGCTGTCGTTTTCAGCTTCTGTCACAGCAATGGCTCTGCCTCTGAGGTCCTTGAGCCGGGGCTTAGCGACTGCAGCCAAGGGAGACCACGGAGGAGCTGGAGGTGAGTGGGGCCGGGATCTGACTCTGTGACTTCCTGACGTTGCCCACCTACCTCCACCCCCGCAGCCCCCGCCAACCTCCAGGACCGGCAACACCCCCAGCAGCCAACCCCTCCCCCTCAGACCTCCCGAAAGCCCGGGCCCAGCCACCCATTTTTGCCCTTCCCGCTTCTCACTCATCTCACACTCCTCTTTCCCTGGGCCCAGCCAAAACCTGGCGCCTCCTGAGCTTCATGCTGGCGCTCCCGAGCGTGGCCATCTGCACCATCAACTCCTGGCTCCACTCGGGCCACCGCGCGCGCCCTGAGTTCATCCCCTACCACCACCTCCGTATCCGCACCAAGGTAACGGGGCCCGAGGCTTCGGCTCAGGGGCGGGAACGAGCGGGTGGGCGAGGGGACAGCAGCGGGGACCCCCGGAGCAGCCCTGACAACTTGCTGGCCCTCTTTCCACAGCCCTACTCCTGGGGTGACGGCAACCACACTCTCTTCCACAATCCCCGCGTCAACGCTCTTCCCACCGGCTACGAAACTCCCTGAGGCCCTGGCGCAATAAAGGACTAAACGCTTCGTGTCGGCAGGCTCAGTGGGGAGAGTGGGGTGGCGCGGTGGGTGCGTGGAGGCTTTGGCAGGAGTTGCATTTGGCTCATGCGCACAGAGTGGTCTGCGTTCCACGTGCGTCCTGAGGCTGTAGCTTTTCCCACCGTGTCCCTGATTTGGAAGGTGCAGGAGGGCACAGTGGTTAAGAGCTAAGCTGCTAACCAAAAGGTCGGCAGTTTGAATCCACCAGCCGCTCCTTGGAAACTCTGTGGGGCAGCTCTACTCTGTCCTATAGGGTCCCTATGGGTCGGAATTGACTCCACTTGGCAGCAGGTTTTTGGTTTTTTGGAGGGATGAACAGGTTGGGGATCCTGGCCCCCTCTCCTTTTACCTATTAATGATGAGAGTTGTAGACCATAAAAGGCTTTGGCATACACTGAATCTTCACAGTAACTCTGGGAGGAAGATATAATTTTTGTTCTCATTCCTCGCAGGAGGAAACCGAGATTCTCGGTGATTAAATGACTTGTTTAAGTTCAGGCAGCTCATCAGAGGCCCCACCAGACCCAAGTCTGTAGACCTTGAAGTACCACTTTTCGCCAGACACAAATTGCCCAAACTGAGAGCATCTGTGAATCCTGATTATTTCAAGAGAACCCTAATTTCAAACATAGGATCAATCTACAGTCCAATCTGTGAGGCTCTATAACCTAATTCTGGATTTGGAATATTTTGGTTGTTCTCTGTGACCACATTAAATGGATCTTCTGTATTAGTTTGGGACATCAGATGTCCTTTCTGGAAGCCGACCCTCTTGGCTTCTGGGGACCCCATTCAAGGGGAACATTGGTTTAAACAATCTCTGGTCCTTTCATTCACCTCCTAGGACAGTCTTCTCACTTGCCATTGCCAAGGAGCCTGAAACCCATCAACAACCCATACACATATAGAGCCGTGGCCCCCTCCTCGACACTAGTCACAGCACTATTAAAAATGAGATGACCTCAGGCCTCAGTCAACAGTACCCACAAGCAGGTTCCTGGACCTATTCCTAGAACAGCAGTCTAGTACCTTGACTAGAGCTCTTTCATACAAGGAAAATGTGTTATAAATGCTCTCATTTAATGTAACAATTTTTATACATGTGAAAAATCACTCTGGCATTATGCCTGGTTCTGTACAAAGATAGTCATCCCTGAGAAAGTTTGACAGATATATGAAAATATAAAGGTCTTCCAATTCATTGGGAAGATGGCCTAGCACCTGATAGATCCATTAGGGCGTTCCAGATCTGCCTAGAAGTTATTCTCATGAAAGTGGATTTGTCAGCTGAGGCAAGACCAGCCCATGGGGGTAGAGATAAACAGGAAAGTGGGCTATTAAGACAGACAGATTTGGGGCCTCAGGGCTGAAACCCTCTCCACTGAATGTGGTAGTCTCTTCAGCCTTGTTGTCCACCATTTCTTTGTATTGACGTTTGAAGAAGCCAAGCTATGAGGGGAAGTAAATCAGAAAAACTGGGTAAGAGCAAGGGAAGAAAGTTGGAAATAGGAAGAAGCTAAGTGAGAAAAAGAGAAGGGAGCTAAGCTAACTTGTATTTGTGTGCCAGAAAATTTATTTATGTGAACAACAGCTATCTCATATTAACTAATGTGTGTTCCAAGCACCATACTAGACAGATGATACACACCATCTGTAGCAGAAAAGCATAGACTTTGAAGTCAGGCAGGCCTGTGTACATACTGTGGCCTAATTTCTGCCTCACTTTAGCCACTCTGTGATATAAGTATCATCATTGCAAAAATTAAAAACAGGCTCAGACAGGTTGAACAAACTGCTTAACATTAAACAGTGAGTTGAATGATAGAGCCAAAATGTGCACCCAGGCCTGCCTGACTCCAGAGTCTGGATTCTTCCTGTCCTATCTGTGGAAGGGCTCAGGTTGGATGGTGATGGTGTCAAGAGTGGGATGAAAATACTCACCTTGTCCAGTGTAGCTGTGATGAGAGCCAGCAGCAGCAGTCCTCCCACAGAGCTGGCCATGAGGGGGATGGGATTGTAGACTCCATACTCTTCCAGCACTGTCTCCATCTTATTTGGGAGTGACCTTGTCTTGGTTACCTAGTGCTGCTATAACAGAAATACCACAAGTGGATGGTTTTAACAAAGATAAATTTATTCTCTCACAGTCTAGTAGGCTACGAATCCAAATTCAGGGCATCGGCCCCAGGGGAAGGCTTTCTCTCTCTGTCAGCTCTGGAGGAAGGCCCTTGTCATCAGTCTTCCCTTGGTCTAGGAGCTTCTCAGTGCAGGGACCCCAGGTCCAAAGGACTCACTATTCTCCTGGCTCTTGTTTCTTGGTGGTATGAGGTCCTCTTGTCTCTCTGCTCGCTTCTCTCTTTTGTATCTCGAAACAGATTGGCTTAAGATACAGTCTAATCTTGTAGATTGAGTCCTGCCTCATTAACATACCTGCTGTTAATCCCATGTCATCAACATCATAGAAATTGAATTTATAATACATAGGAAAATCACATCAGATGATAAAATGGTAAACAATCACACAATACTGGGAATCATGACCTTGCCAAGTTGACAGATTTTTTTTGTGGACACCATTCAATCCATGACAGACCTCATCAGAAAACATCAGGCCTCATGCTGTCCAGACTTCTCCAAGGTTCCCCAACCTGTAGTTCCTTTCCCTCCTCCCCCAGGCCCTGCTCCAAGGGTTAAGATGCAGAAGTACTTGTGGGCTTAGGGACAACTGTCCTGCCCATGGACCTTCATCTTTCTTCCCTCCAGGCCTACAAACCTCCCACCCAACATCATAGATTTAGCATCAGGAGCTCTTTCACCGGGCTGGCCACTACGTGCCACACAATCAATAGCTGGGCTCTAATAAATGCCTCCTGTCCTGGAGGCTGAGAATACACACATCCATCAAATGTGATTTCAGCCACACTTACAACCAATACCTTCTTCTGTAGCATCTGCAAAAGAGAGGGGAAAAGCTGAGGAATTGTCCTTAGAGAAGGCTCAGAGTTTAACAAATGGCCTGGCTCTAGGGTAGGCAGAGACACATCAGGTACCACCTGAATCTGGGGGAGAGAGGCTTTGCTCTTGGGCTCTACACACCTGGCTGATCCAGGCAAAGATGCAGTTACCCTTCAGGATGAAGTCAAGCTCCTCCTGGATGCTGAAGGAGGGAATGTCACAGCAGAATCTCAGGCAGATGGCAATGGAGCAGTCCTGGGGACAGAAGAAGAATGAAGTTGAGGAGGCGAGGAACTATAAGAGAAAATAAGGTTAGTCAGATTATGGGTGAAGAATAGATAAATTACAGGTTGTATATATAGTCTTCAATCTAGTAGTACAATTCCCTATATCTCCTAAATGTTCAGCTGGTTCTGCTGTGGGATCTGGGGCCTTTATCACCAACATGGGGTTCCTTGGAATCCTGGTCAGGAAGTCAGAACATTGGGGATGTTCCCTCTCTGACACCTGTGAAGGGGCCACCACAGCCACATCCCACGCAGCCACTACCATCCAGCAGGATGGGAACCCAGAAATTAATGCTGAAGACCGAATCTTGCTGACTCAGGTTATTCACCTGCAGCAAATTGAAACAGAACATTATTGTGGTCCCTGGAGCATACCAAATCCCACATCTTTCTTGATTCTACCCCTTGGCTCATCTCTATCCTTCCCTCCAACTTCCAGATTTATCAGCACCATGGGAGGGTAGACATAGAGGTTCCCCGGCCCCTCATGTAACATTCACACTTGACCTCTTTCCTGCTCTTCTCATCAGAAGTTGAAAAGTTGAAGTACATGGTAGAGCTTTCCTGCTTGGAGAGAGAGAGGGCTTCTTGGTGATCAATTGCCCTGAGACCATCCCCAGTTGTACTCTAGCCTGCTGCTATGGGCTTTGTTGGGCCCAGCAGATGACCCAGGGAAATAACAGTAGTCCCCACATACCTCTGCAGCCTCAACTCCAGCTGCTCTCCTCTTGATGTCCTTTGACCCCATCACTCAGAACTATTAGCTCTTCCTTTGATACCTCTGGCTCTTTCATGACTTTGCTCAAACTCTTTCTTCTGTTTGGAATGTCCTTACCCAGCTCCCTTCTAGAAAATTTCACTTACAGGTCCAACTTAAACATTACCCCCCGCCATGCTTAAACATTTTCCCGTGGAAAAAAGCTTTCACTAGTAGGTATGTGGTTGGCCTCAGGTAATGCTTGTAGTGGATGCTGCCAGAGCAAATAAGCATAAGGGGACCCCTCAGGAGGATGGCTGGGGCAAAAATGGAGTGAGAGCCCTCCATAGGGGGAATGAAGATATTGTCTGTTGGATGTGGCCGTCCTGGGGCAGGTAAGTAAATGTGAGGGAATATGGAACATGAACACAAGCCCATGGCATGGACATAAGTGTGCCAGGCTTCAGGTGGGTATCGTCCATCCATCCATGCCTTCATTCATTCAGGAAACATTTACCAAATGCCAGGCTATGTGCTTGGTCCTGGAGTTCAGTAGTTAATAAGCCATAATCCCTGCCCTCCCAGAGCTTAGCATCTAACGTGTCAGTGGAATCAAGCAGACAAGCAGAGGGAGCTGTGTGTTTTAATACCACCTAGCATGCAGAAGCCAGACCAGCCACACAGATATTCCAAGACCCCAGCAATTTTCCCACAAATGTAGCTATCATCTTGGTAATTAAGAACATAGGCTCTGGAGCCAGACTGCTTGGGTCCAGATCTCATGTCTACCACTTCCTACCTGAGTAACTTGAGGAAAGTTACTTGACCTCTCTGGATCCCTATAGTTTCTTCCTCTTTAAAATAAGGATGCTATTAATAGTGACTACCTATTAGAGTTGTGATGAGGGTTGCAGAAGTACCTAGCACAGAGTAAGTCTTCCATAAACGTTAGAGCTTATCTTTTTTTTTTCCTTTAGTATGCTAGCCTTCCTCTCTGCTCCTCACCACAACCTTTTCCCTCTCTGCTTCAGTTTTCTCATCCTTCAGTTCTAAACCTCTTTTCAAGTCTGAGTAAATCACCCAGCATTCGCAATCCTCTGAGAGGCATGTAGTGTATTTCCATGGGCGTGGGCTCCAGAGCCCGCCATCTGGGTTTGATTCCTGTTTTTACCATTCAGCAGTTGGATTACAGGGGCAAGTTATTTAACCTCTTGGTTTCTGTATGGATAAAAACGGGGATAAAAATAACTATCTCATAGAGTTATTGGGAGGACTAACTCAAGGAATACATGTAAAGTACTTAAAACAATACCTGCTATATCGTAAGTATATATGTAAGTTCACATTATAAATTCTAGCATTTTACATGGATGGAAAAGGAAACTCACACATGGGGTATGGAACGGCAATGACACTGCCTGAGTCCCCCTCCCTGGTTCACTTAAGAATTCACACAACATCGGCAGCAGCAACAGCAACAGCAGTGGCCTCTGTCCCATGGCAATATTGCAGGCTCTGGCCAACTTTCTAAACCTCTGGAGTTTTTTCACTCAGTCTGGTGGGTGGGGGTCCTTAACCCTGCTTCCAGCATGGTTCATCTTCTCAGCCCACCTTCAGAACCCAGAGCAGCAGCCCTACACTTGCCTTCCTGTGGCCTACCTAGGCCTTGGGCTCTTCCCAATGGTTTCTCCACTCTGAGTTTTGTAGAAACCCAACATTTCCTTTCCCCTATGTGGCAACAGACCACATCCTGCTTGGATGCAAGAGCTCCATTTCAGTGCTCTCGGAAATGCCACAGTCTCAATCTAGTAGCGTTGCTTCAGGCATGTTCATGTTTAGCACAAAGGAGAGGATTGGCTTCACGTTAAAGGAAGCCTGCATCTTGGAGGGAGACGAGGGATGCACAGTGGTGTCAAGGTGTGTGTGTCCTAACGGCAGGCTTGCTTAGCCAGTGCTGAGGGACTCGCTAGAGAAGAATCAAGAATTGTGCTATAAATATATGGTTGACCACCCACACAAGCATTCCTATGCAAGAAATCAGAAGGGCCAGTTTAAGTACCCACCCTCAAAAGAGCAGGCTGGGCTGCAGAGATCGGTACCAGTCTTGAAGGAAGGTCAGAAGTCCCAGGGGAGGTCAGGGATTAGCCACCTGCTGCTTACTGTATAAACAGCATATTTCACTGGGAGCTCCAGCTGGAAGGTAGTCTTGTTGGTTGTAGGCTTACTATTTTCACTGGAGAAAGAGAGGGGACCCTGATTGGAAGAAATCCAGGAGAAGCATCTTGAACTGGAGTGTGAGACTGGTGGGAGGAAGGGGGAAAGACACACTATCCCTCAGCCTGACCGGGGTCCACCTGCTTGCATTGGCCATCTGAAGCAGCTTTTCTCCCAGGGTGGCCTTGGGAGAGACATCTAATGTGACTATGAAGATTCCCTGAAGGAAGAAGGGATGAGGATAGGGAAGGTCATGGGGGAGTGAGAAAAGGGGAATGAGTCAAGGCATGGGAGAATAGTGGCAAGGATTTGGAGGGAAGTACTGATCTCAATGCCCTTTTGGAAGATGGGGTGGTTGATGCTGCAGCTACTGCTCCTCAGGTTTTTGCTCCCAGGGGGCATTGCCTCACATGCCAGGTGTAGTGGGGACTGATGAGGTTGGTTCTAGGGAAGGAGAATGAGTTCAAAAAGGTTACCCACATGCATATATGGACTTGCTATAACAATGGTGACATTGCAAAACATTAGGGAAATGACAGACTTTTTAATAAATGATGCTGGAAAAATTGGCCCATACTAAAAAAAAAAAGAAGAATATATTGTATCTCTACCTCCATACACTAAATCCCAAGAGGATTAAAGACTTAAATGTGAAAAAGCGAAACTACAAAGCTTTTAGGAGCTAATATAGAGGAATATCTTCGTGACCTCAGGGTAGGGAATTATTTTTTTAAAAAGACATTTCAAAAAGTACTCAATACAAAAGATTGATAAATCAACCACAATAAAATTAAGACATTCTTTTTATTAAAAGACACTATATTCAGCCAGTAGAAGAAACGAAGTCTTGATACATGCTACAATATGGATGGAGCTTGAAGACATTATGCTAAGTAAAATAAGTCAACCATAAAAGGACAAATATTGTATGACCTCACTTATATAAAAAGACAAGAAATGACAAATGTGTAGAGAACAAAGTTTATTAGTGATTACCAGGGGCAGAAGGGAGGAGGAAAAGAGAAGTTGAAAAATTGTATTAAGGGTAGGGTTGCACAGCTGATTATTGTAATTGCTGTCAGTAAGTTGTACATCTGTAACAAGTTGAATTGGTAAAAGTTGTGTGATAGATATGTTTACAACAATGACCAAAAAAGAGAGAGAGAGTAGCTATGGAGGCTGCTTATGTACAATCAAAAGCCTCATGGGATTTGGTTTCTTGGTTTGGAGGTTCAGGGTCACGATTTCATGGGACATCCCAGTTAATTGGTCTAATAATATGTTTAATGCTTTTGTTCTACCTTCTAGTTTGTTGCGTAGTGTCTGGGGTCTTAAAAGCTTGCAAGTGGCCAACCAAGGCATAACAATTGGTCTCCATTCCTGGAGCAACAGAGGAAGAAGGAGAGTCAAGAATAGGAGGAAGTTATGGAATGTGTGGCTAATTGCCTCCATGAACAACTGCCTTTTTTACCATGAAACCAAAGGAACTGGATGGTGCATGGCTACCATTATTGAACATTTTGATCAAAGATTCTGTAAAGAATCCTGATCAAAAGGGGGGAATATGCAAAACACAATTTCAAATTCTCCTGGACTCCAGACTTCCTGGAGCCGTGAAGATTGGAGGAATCCCTGAAACTATTGCCCTGAGATCATTTTTAAATCTTAAACCAAAATATCCCCTGAAGTAGTCTTAAAATCAAATGGTAGTTTAGCTTAACTAGTAAAAAATGGCCTCCTTAAGCATTACACTCTTTTAAGAACTATCCATGTGGGATCAAAGTGACAAGAGCAACTTGAAAGATTAGATAAGAACCTTAGGAGGCAGTGACTTTATGTTAACGTGGAAGGAACAACTCAGAAAAGGAGGGTGAAAATGGTTATACAACTCAAAGCATGTAATCTATGTCACAAAATGGTACATGTAGAAACTTGAATTGGTGTATGTTTTGCTCTGTATATTCTCAACAACAACAGCAAAATAAATACATTTTTAAAAAATGGTCATGGTCAAAATTAGGAAACAATTCAAATGGCCATCAATTATGGAATATATAAATAAATTGTAATACAGTCATACAAAGGAACTGTATACAACAATGAAAATTTGTACATGGATTTTGGAGACATGCAACAATATGGATGAATCTAACAAAGAAAATATTGAAGGAAAGAGGCAAAATGCAAAAGAATACATATAACATTTCCATTTATATAAAGTTCTTGGGAAAACTGAACATTATTATTTAGTGATGCATTCATAGGTGGTAAAACTATAATGAAACATAAGGAAATGATTATCAAAAAGTCAAAATAGTGGTTACCTTTACGAACAGGACTCACGGTGAGAGGGTTTCTGGGGGTGCTGGCAGTGTTTTATTTATTTTTTTTAAGTTGGATTCTAATTGCACATAACTCATTGAACTGTATATATGTTTTATGCTTATATATATAGACATACAGAGAGAGAGTCATTGAAGAAGAATTAAAAGGAACTACAATGGCGCAGGATAGGGGAGAGGGCTCAGCCAGCTAGAACCTAAGGGAGGTGTTTACCTGGGTCTCTAGCACCTGCTGATAGGACAGCCCTGGTGGGTAGTAAAAGTTGATCATGGTTCCATAGGAATCCTCACCCCATTCCACATTGAGCTCCAGGGAGCTCCCCACCATTAGAGTCTGTAGGCTGAAAGGGGAAGGACAAGAACGGGAGTGTAACTCCATTGGAAACAGATTGGAATTGGGTCCGGGTGGATTGTGGGAACTCATAAGCTAAGGGCTAATAGCATTTCAATCAAAACCATTTCTTTGTTAGAAGGAGACCCAAAGGCCAGCATGAGCACTTATCATATAAGGATGGGAGACCCAGAAGCTTGAGTGTCAGGACATAAAAGGAGAGAGAGCTTACCCTGAGAAGCTAAGGCTGACGCTCAGATCTACTTCATAGAGGTGATATTGTCCACAGTTCTTCTCAAAGGGGAACTGCAGCAAAATAGTGTATTCTCATCCCATCCCGTGTCTTAATCTTTCTTCAACCCCTTCGTCAGAAGCACTCATCAACACTGAGTATTACTGAGCACCTACTCAGAACCCAGCACTGTGCTAGACATTGGCAAGGAGTGAGGGGGTATAGAATATAAAAGAAAAGGGAAGACAAGGGAGAAGGAGGCTGGCACATTTAAAAAATAGAAATATCAGCATGGTTGGAGTGTATTGAGTAAGAGGTGGTGGGTTACGGTGAGGCTGGAGTGGCATATTGGGGCCAAATAAGAGAGGACATTGTAGGGGAGGATTTTGGTCTTTATAAATGCAAGGAGGAACAACCAGAGTTCCTCTAAAATGCTAGTTCTCTAACAGTGAGGGAATCAGCATTTTCGAGGAACTCTAGTTCCTCTGTGGTGGATGGATTGTGGAGGCAAGAATTGACGTGGGGAGCCAGCTCAAATTTTTGTTACTTTGGTCTAGGTAGGAAAGAGAAGTGGTGGTCTAAAGGTGGCTGGGACTGCTAGAGAAAAGTGCACAGAATCCGGATCTCTCCTGGAGATAGAATTAACAGGTATGGGTGGTGAAAGGGGGGGAGAGAAGGGACCCAGGTTTCTGACACGGGCACCTGAGTGGATGTGGAGGTGAGATTTGGATTACTGGGGCCCATCTGCCCTGCAGACAGGGCTGGGGGCCTTTAGTGTGATGGGGAACTGGGTCAACTTGGACCTCTCCTAGCTGGCCAAGTGAGCTTTTGTAGATAGTGCGGCAGACTGTGGCATCCCTGCTTCCAGGGTAGTGGGCACCTCTCCCCAGCACTGGTATGCAGCGCTACCCCAACTTTCAGCACGGGCTGACTCTTGAAGTGTGCAAGCAGGGGCTGAAGACAGGGCAGTGGCCTCTGGGAGGAAAAGTATCTGGAGGGGTGGGGGCAGCACTGGTGAATTCAGACCCACAGTGGGCAAGGGTGAGGTGTGGGGGGAATTGTTACCTGAGCAGTAGCATGTGTCCCTGGGCCCCCATGGCCAAGTCTGCCAGTCCATCCGGGTTCAGGTTCTGACCCCTACTCAGCAACTGCCCAAAATACTTGAGCTTGGGAGGGAGATGGGAACCTGTGATCTGCTGGTCAGAGAGGGAAAGGAGCAGTAGAAGTTGAGGGAGAGTGATTGGAAAGGTTCGAGGAGGAAGATTTAGAAAGGAGACTGCAATGAAAGGGATTGGAATGAAGAAACTGGAAAGGAAAGAAGATGGGATACAAATGGGAAGTAATCAGAGTGAGAATATCAGGGACCCCAGAAGGGATGTCTTTTGGTCCAACCCATCATGATGGTGCAGATTAAATATGAAATAAAAACATAACAATGGGAATATAATAGATTCATTTATTCATAATTTCTTATGTTCATTTGTAGATATTTGATGAATGGAGTGCTTATTGCTTCCTTGTGCTCTCTACAAAAAGCCTGTGGAGGTGTTTTATCATTTCCATGTTTCACAGAAGAAAACTAAGGCTCACAAAGGCTAAGTTAGTCACTTGCCTAAGGTGACACAGCTTAGTGATGGCCTTGTCAAGGAATTTGACCTGTGTCTGATTCCAAAGCCCACTCTCTTCAGCATTAAAAGCAAAAAAAAAAAAAAAACCCAAACCCACTGCTGTCAAGTCGATTCCGACTCATAGAGGCCCTATAGGACAGAGCGGAACTGCCCCATAGAGTTTCTAAGGAGTGCCTGGCGGATTTGAACTGCCGACCTCTTGGTTAGCATCCGTAGCACTTAACCACTATGCCACCAGGGTTTCCAATTTAGGACCTCCAAACTAAAGTCTGTTTGGAACCAAAGGAGAAAAGAGAGATGATTTGTGCTTAGTTGGACCTGGTAGATTTCAGGGACCTAAACCACTCGAAGAAGGAGGGGAATGGCAGCTGTTAGGTGAACCTGAGACACAAGGAAGGGGGCTAAAATGTAGAACTAGAAGAGGTTGAAAATAGGGGGCTTCACCTGGCTGTGGGAGGGGCTGATGCCCAGTCCTGATGCTGCCCCAAAGCATCTCCAAGGATGACCCTGCTCCCCATGGAGAACAGCCTGACATTGCCACTTGGCCCACTGCTAAACAAAACCAGTGTCAGGCCCCAAGTGGGCCAACCCCTCCACCCCACACCTGGGACCCACCCAGTCACTCACCCCCCAGAACAAGGGGCATACAAACACCCCCAGGTCCACTCATACTAATGAGGGGCCCCAATGAGGACCAGGTTGGTCCTGCCATCTCTGTCCACATCCATGGAGCAGAGGGAGGCCCTGAAGTAGGAGCCAATCTGGAGGGTAGAGCCTGAAGTCACCCTGCCTGCCCCTCCCAGAGACACCCCCTTCTGGGCCAGGTCCTACCTCTCCCCAGGCACCAAGATCTTTCCACCACGAGCTCCAAATTCCCCTGTCCCCCATACCCAAACTGGGTCCCTGTGACTTCAGCATGCAGCATCCATCACCTCAACATCTGGATGAAGATGACAACCCTTACGCTGTGCTGGTGGTGGGGGGCACCCAGGACCAGGCTCTGCACCCCCTTCCAAAGGGCCAGCTCAGTGGCATAACCTGAGGGAGCCAGGGCTTTGCTTGTCCTCCCTTCCCCCGGCCTCCTGCCCTTCCCAGGCAGCTCACCTTCCCATTCTGTCCCTGCCCCCAGCTCCAGCCTTTTCTCATCCAGTCCCTCATGTCCACATTCTCCTGAGACATGTTGATGAAGGTAGAGCTCATATTTTGAGCGGTACAAGAGGGCACCTCGAGACCAGCTGAAGCTCCCTACAGCCCCCAGAACTGGTCCATCTTGGGTGGAATGAATTCCAGGGCTGAGCAGGCTGGAGCAAGTATACAGACTATTCCAAACAAATGCCTGCCACCTATTCCACTCATTATTTGAATTTCTTTTTTTTCTTTTTCCCCAGCCCTCATCAACAGCCTCAATGCTCACCTGACCCTGGTTCCTAACATCTCTCAGTCCAACCCCACTTCCACTGCCTTATTCAGTCAGCCCCCATCACCTCTCATCCACTGTTTGTCCTTCCTCCCATCTTGCTTTCCTCTGCTTCATCTTCCACTGCCCCAAAGTTAGGTTTCCTCAAATCCAAATTGCAGCCACCACCGTGCTAGAAATACAAGATGGCTTCCTCTCACCAAGCCTCTTAGGATGGTTTCTAGGACCTTTCCTAATCAAACCCATGAAGTTACTGTTTGTTCCAAAATGCGTCAAGTGTTTAGCATGGAACACCTCTCTTCCCTCCTCTCTCTCTCTGATACTCAACTCCTCTCTCTGGAAGAGTTAACTTGGTAGTCACCTCCTCTGCAAGGTCTTTCCCAGTTCCCCAAGGAGCAGTAGGTATTTCCTCCTCTACATACTTTATAGTTGTCTTGTTTATCTAGCGCTGCTATAACAGACTTATAGACTCATATAGGGTCACTATGAGTTGGAATTGACTCGATGGCAATGGGTTTTTGGTTTTTGGCTATAACAGAAATACCACAAGTGGATGACTTTAACAGAAGTTTATTCTCTCACAATCTAGTAGGCTAGAAGTCCAAATTCAGGGCATCAGCTCCAGGGGAAGTCTTTTTCTGTTGGCTCTGGAGGAAGGTCTTTGTCATTAATCTTCCCTTGGTCTAGGAGCCTCTCCAAGGAGCAACTTTGGGTCCAAAGGATGCACTTTGCTCCTGGTGCTGCTTTCTTGGTGGTATGAGGTCCCCATATATCTCTGCTCGCTTCTGTCTTTTATATCTCAAAAGAGATTGGCTTAAGACACAATCTAATCTTGTAGATTGAGTCCTGCCTCATTAATGTAACTACCACTAATCCCATGTCATTAATTTCATAGAGATAGGATTTACAACACATAGGAAAATCACATCAGATGACAAAACGGTGGACAATCACACAATACTGGGAATCATGGCCTAGCCAAACTGATACACACATTTTTGGGAGACACAATTCAATCCATGACAATTGTCTTTCTAACTTTTTATTATGGATAATTTATAACATATACAAAAGTAGAAAGAAATGTATAATGCATCTCTAAATACCCATGACCCAGCCTCAGTGATCAATTCATGACCAACCATGTTTCATTTCTACCATTCAACTCCCACCCAATGATTATTTTGAAGCAAATCCCTCTGGATAATTTGAACACACATCTAGTTTCAGACAAGTCATGCTATATTGCCATTTCTTTGGCCTATATGGTCTGGCCCTTTCCACCCCTCCAGCACTCTCCTCCACACACCCACTTGCTCACTTTGCTCCAGCCACACTGGCCTTTCTTTCTCTCAAGTGTAGTAAACTTGTTCCTGCCTCAGGATCTTTGTACTTGCTTTTTCCTCTGCCCAGAACAATCTTGCCCCAGATTTTTTGAGGGCTGGCTGTTTCTCATTATTTAGACTCAGTTGTTTCTCCTCAGGTCTTCTCCGACAACCTGTCTTTCTCTATCTTAATACTCTATTTTATTATCTTTACGGCATAATCTAAAAGTCTTTTGCTTACTTATTACTTGTTTATTGTCTCCTTCTGCTAGAATATGTGGTCCACGAGAGCAGGAACCTTGTCTGTCCTGTTCTTCGATGCGCCCCAGCACCTAATACACTACAAATATGTCTCTTCCTCCACTACAGCTCCTTGAGGGCAGGGTGTGCTTTCTTGTTTACTTTTGTGTCCCAGCTCCCAGTCCACAGCCTGGCCCAGAGTTGGTACCTGAGACCTGTTTCTCAAGCACATGCTCCACTCACCATTATGAGTACAGAACTGAAGCCTTCTTGAGACATCTTATGCTGGAAGGAGCTACTTGTCCTCAACTGGGTTTCTGTGGGGAAATAGGTCATTTAGGTTCCTGGAGGCCATGAGACCATGAGGGCTCAGAACAGAGGGAGGAGAATGTGGTCTGGGGCTTGGGTTCTGGAAGCAATTTTGGGTGAGCTGTGAATAGGGATGGACTGTCACAGGGGACATTTGGGTAGGGACCAATTCACTTCCAAGACCAAAGCCCAATTCCTTATTTACCCTCAACTGCAAAGATCTTCTCCTTCAGTTGCTTCTGGATGCTACCAAGCACTGCAGGGTAGTCCACCTTGAACATGTGGTCCTGCAGGGTTGCTGAGCCAATGGTGTTCCGCTCTTCCTTGGCGGTAGGCACCGGAAAGCATCTTCCACCCACAGCAGAGAGGCAGCTGAAGAGGAGGAACCTGCTAGCCTTTCTGCCTGGATGAGGTACAGGCCGAGTCTGACGGAGTAGTGAGGAAAAGGCTGTACCCCAATGGCAGAGCAGATGATGCTTGCTCTCTCCACCTGGGGGGTAACATCTTTGCATTTCAGGGGGTCTTTGTATTTCCACCCATCTGTGAGGACAACGGGGATCTTCTTGGCACCTTTTTGGGTCCCATTCTTACACAATGAAATAGTTCTGTCCTGCTGGGGAAGAAAGGAGGATGACTCCATTGAGATGAGATTGATTTAGAAAGAAGTCATTTGCAGCCCTAGAAGCTCATCTGGAGAGATTGAGTGCTCTCAGATTCTGTCAGCCATGCTAAGAATCAATTCAGCCCTTTTTGAAAGACATATTGGCAATAATTAGAACAACAGTAAAGTTATTTATATTCTTTGTTCCTAAAATTTCACCCACTACTGAGCCTTATTCCTAGAGACAGTATGGTTCGGGGTGAGAACTTTGGAGTCAGACACAGTTTGGGCAAGTTATTTAACCTCTCTTAGCCTTTCCATGCAAGACGAGGATAATAACTGTGCTGTAGCTGGTCTCCGAAGATGGCCCTCAATGAGCCACACCTAGCTCCCCTCTCACATTGAACCTGGCCTGACCTGTGTCTCCTTTAACCAATAGCATGCAGTAATAATGACACTGTGCCAGTTTGGGGCCTAAAAAATTCTGGTAGCTTTTGTTTTTGCACTTTGAGTAGCCCTGGTCATCCATGAAAGAAATCTGGCTACACCACATGGAGAAGGAACACATGGAGAGAAACACAGGACCATGCATCCCAGCTGAGGCCACTCATCCTTCTGATCCCACTAAGACACTAAATATGTGAATGGAGCTGTGGTGCAATGGATTGCTTTTGTGTGGCCTTTCTAGCCGTGGTGTTGTAACTCCCACCCAAGTGATTGGCTGGGACTGTGCAAATAGGATAATCATGGCCCACCAAGGGGATTAGTCTGTTTTGCCACCCTGCTGGCTTTGAAATGAGCCATCCAAGAGGTGAGGAGGAAAGGATCCTACCACCACCAAGGAAGAACAGCCAGGAGTGGAGAGTGCGTTCTTTGGACCTGGGATTCCTGGGCTGAGAAGTTCCTGGAACCAGGAGACCTACAGAGAGTGAACTGTAAACCTGAAGATGGCGAGAGGTGGTGGCAGGAGAGACCGGCAGACCATCCCCGGAGCAAGAAAGTGGAGTGCCTGGGATGGCTCTGGGGACTTACTGGCAGGGGCTAAAAGAGCTTCATAACGCTTGCCTGAACAAGGCAGAGGTAGGGCAGAGGCCTAGGGTCAGAGAGAGATGTGCCTGCTAGCACCGCTGAAAAGAGGATGTCCTGATGGAAGAATTGTGTCCTGAGTGTTTCTGAGCCTTGACGTGTTAAAAAAAAAACAAAAAACCCATTACTGTAAAGTCGATTCTGACTCATGGTCAACCTGTTACTTCCCCCCAAAAAACCCATAATCATGAGTATTGTCTGTGACATTCTGTGTGGCTATTGCAATGAATTACTGAACCCAGCAGAGAAGTAGAGAGTGCTGTGGGAGGGACAGTTGGTGTCAGAATTGGTAAACATGGCAGAGAGAGGAGGTGTGTCTGACCTCTGCCTCATAGGAATCAGCCTTGGGCTGTAGATCTTGATTTTCCTTCTCCCTATGAAGTTTTTTTTATGAAGTTAGAAGGGGTCAGACCCTGCCTCCTCGCCATTTTTACAGAAGCTATCTCGATGTTCCAGCCTCAACAGCCATCTGACTACAACTTCTTGAGAAATCATTTTCTCTACATGAGAAAAACAGAAGAACTATCTATCTGAGCCTCAAGATTGTGAAAATAAAATACAGCTGTTGTTTTAAGCCAATAAGTTTTGGGGGTGGTTTGCAAGGCAACGAAAGGTAACTCAGACAAGCAGTATCAGGTTATTCTGATGATTAAATGAAGAATGCATATAACGCATTTTCAACATTGAATGGCATATCGAAAACCAAAAACCAAGCCAATTGCCACTGAGTCGATTCTGACTCATGGAGACCCCCTGTATTCCAGAGTAGAACTGAGATACATAGGGCTTTCAAGGCTGTGACCTTTCGGAAGCAGATTTCCAGGCCTTTCTGGGTGGGTTTGAACCACCAATCTTTGAAGTAGTAGTCGAGAGCTTAACATTTGCACAATCCAGGGACTTCTGAATGGCATATAGCTAAGCATTTAATTAGATGGTAGTTAGAATCAATTCAGATTTTAACTATGTGATCACCTAGCTATATAAACTCAAAACAAACACACACACACGAGTATACTTAATATAGCAACCTCTATCTGCCAAAAATAATACTACAAAGAACCTAAATTTCCAATATTACTGAAGGAGTTTAGCAAATCATGTCCCAGCCCCTTGGTGGAAAAGTACACAGAGCTGTTTCAAAGGAAAACAATAGTGAAGAAACATTGAGCAGGTTGATATGACCCTACGCTCTAAAACCAAACCAAACCTGTTGTCATCAAGTTGATTTCGACTCATAGCGACCTTATAGGACAGAGTAGAACTGCCCCATAGGGTTTCCAAGGCTGTAAATCTTTATGGAAGCAGACTGCCACATCTTTCTCCTGTGGAGCAGCTGGTGGGTTCAAACTACCAACCTTTCAGTTAGCAGCCAAGTGCTTAACCACTGCGCCACCAGGGCTTTTTGACCCTATGCTAAGTGGAAGAAAAACATGATGAAAATAATTTCTGCTCTGACTGTGACTATATGTGCCAACAATTTTTATCCAGCACCTCCTATGTGCTCTGGACTGATCTCATTTAACCCTTACAGCCAAGTTGTGAGGTTATCCTCATTTTAGTTTACTGAGACCTTAGAGTCAGTGACTATCCCACGGTCACTCAGGTAGCAAGCAGGGAGCCAGAATGGGAACCAACTCAGGGGATAGCCTTTCCAGGGGAAATAGGGGAGCAGGAGTCCAGTCCTACATCATGGAGAACTGGCAGGAAGCCAGGGGGCCAGGAATGCTCGGGGGAAGATGGTCCACATTCCCCTTTTTACCCCCTTTCCCAGAGCCTCCCTCAGCCTCTGAGAAGGGCAGTGCTGACTTGGAGTTAAGGAGTAGGTATGGCTACCACACCCTCAGGCAAGAGCAGGAGGCATTTACACAGCTTTCAGGATACCCATGGCAGTGAACGTCAGTTCTTTCAGTTGGGCCATGGGATCCACCAGGCTCTGAGGGCTCTGGCTGGTCTAGAATTCAGTGAAGGTGAAGTGAATCTTCAGAAGTGTGAGCACTGCATCAGAGAGAACTGTAGAGGCCAAGAAGAGGGTGACAGGAGTGTGTTTTGTAAATAAACTTTTACTTTTGGAATAATTTTGGATATACAAACTATTTCCCATTTGGTTTTGAGACCCTATAAATATAACAGAGCCCTGGTGGCACAGTGGTTAAGAGATTGGCTGCTAACCAAAAGGTCAGCAGTTTGAATCCACCAGCTGCTCTTTGGAAACCCTCTGGGGCAGTTCTACTTTGTCCTGTAGGGTCACTATGAGTTGGAATTGACTCAACTGCATTGGCTTTGCTTTGAGTTTTTATATATAATGTACTGAAACAAACAAACAAAAAGAATTTACTGGCCCAAAAGCACAAAGAGAAAACTGGAAAATCAAAATTGAATAATGCTTCTTTCATTCTCTATAAGACTTAACATTGTCCCCCACAATAATTGTAAAAGTTACATTTTAAAAATTTTATGATGTAAAATTAACTTGCAGGTTACATTTCCTTACGTCTCAAGAATTTATAAATATACACTAATTGCTGGGAAATGAAATAAAAAGGTAAAGAAATCATGAGTTACATAGGAAAAAAAAAAAAAGCCTAAAGAATCATCAGTTATTTGGCTGAGTTACCCTCATTCAAATTTCATAAGCAAAATTATTTAAAAATCTTTTCAATGTTTTGTTTTGTTCTTTTTTTTTGGGCTGAAGAACCTCAGGAGTGACTTTATTACTGACCTGAAAGCGTGTCCGGGGACCATACCCTCAGGGTTTCTCCAGTCTCTGTCAGACTAGTAAGTCTGGGTTTTTTTTGTGTGTGTGTGAATTAGAATTTTGTTCTGCATTTTTCTCCACTTCTATCCGGGCCCTCTATTGTGATCCCTGTTTTAAAGAGCAAAAACGTTATATTTCCTTCAGGATGTGTGTAAATATTAAATGTCACAGGGGATTAAGGAGGTCTCAAACTAGGCCTGCACCAGAATGCACAGGATTCCTTGAAACCTGAACATTGGCCTCATCATGGCACAGCTGCACTGAACTACCCCCTGTGCCCTACCCTACCTCACCTCCACCTTATCCACCCTCTACAATCGGCTCCCTTCCCAGCTCTACCCTGGCAGGTCCTCCTCCACCCTACCCCATTCCCTAGGCCAGTCTTCACCAGGACATTGATGCTTTCAAACTGGTCCATCACAGCTCTCATCTGGTCAAAGTCACTTCTGCTGATGCTGCTACAGCCACCTATCAGGCAGATGATGTCCATGTTTTGATATGGACACTCTGCAGGGAGGGAGGAGGAAATCAGAAAGACACAAGTGGGTCCCAGCCATCTCCTGGGGCCCAGAAATGTTTTTCCCCCCACAACAGAGTCAGAGGGCCATTCTTGGCATGGGGCTCAATTCCCAACCAGTTTCTGATGCCTTCCACTGAAAAGGCCCAGATCTGTTACCCCAGTCCCTTCTCCCCTCGGAGAAGACCCTGTCGCCCTGGAAAAGAGGAGGAAGTAGAGGACGGGGGTGGATAGGCATCTCATTCTTTTATTCAACAGATTTTTGTTGAACAATACTCTAGGGATGTCACAGAGCACAAAACCAAGAAAAACAAACCCGTTGCCATTGAGTCGTTTCTGACTCTTAGAGACCTTATAGGACAGGGTGGAACTGCCCCATATGGTTTTCAAGGAGAGCCTGGTGGATTTGAACTGCTGACCTTTTGGTTAACAGCCATAGTGCTTAACCACTATCCCACCAGAGTTTCCCACAAAGCACAGGGGAAGGTAAATTAGCAAGGCTGAGGGTAACTAGAGACAGACACACAGAGGAAAAGGCAATGTGGAGAGGGAGCAGAGAGAGATGCATACACAAGCCAAAGAATGCCAAATGCCAAACTCTGGAAGAGGCAAGGAATGGGCATTCTCACCTAGAGCCCCTGCAGAGAGTGCAACCCTGCTGACATCTTGGTTTCATTTCAGTGAAAGTGATGTCAGACATTTGTCCTCCAGAATTGTGAAATAATAAATTTCTGTTGTTTTAAGCCACCAAGTGTGTGGCCCCCCACACGTCTGTCAGTTTGTCATCCTCTGGGGATTTGTGTGTTGCTGTGATGCTGGAAGCTATGCCACTGGTATTCAAATACAAGCAGGGTCACCCATGGCAGACAGGTTTCAGTTGAGCTTCCAGACTAAGGCAAACTAGGAAGAAGGACCCGGCAGTCTACTTTGGAAAATAATCAGCCAGTGAAAACTTTATGAATAGCAGCGGAGCATTGTCTGATATAATGCCAGAAGATGAGACCCTCAGATTGGAAGGCACTCAAAAAATGACTAGAGAAGAGATGCCTCCTCAAAGTAAAGTCAACTTTAATGACATGGATGGAGTCAAGCTTTCAGGACCGTCATTTGCTGATGTGCTGCGACTCAAAATGAGAAAGAAACAGCTGCAAACATCCATTAATAATCAGAACCTGGAATGTATGAAGTATGAATCTAGGAAAACTGGAAATTGTCAAAAATGAAATGGAATGCCTAAAGATCAATATCCTAGGCATTAGTGAGCTGAAATGGACTGATATTGGTCATTTTGAATCAGGCGATCATATGGTCTACTACGCCAGGAATGACAACTTGAAGAGGAATGGCATTGCATTCATCATCTGAAAGAACATTTCAAGATCTATCCTGAAGTACAATGCTGTCAGTGACAGGATAATATCCATATGCCTACAAGGAAGACCAGTTAATACGACTATTATTCACATTTACACACCAACCACAAAGGCCAAAGATGAAGAAATGGAAGATTTTTACCAACTTCTGCAGTCTGAAATTGACCAAACATGCAATCAGGAGGCACCGATGATTATTGGCGATTGGAATGTGGAAGTTTGAAACAAAGAAGAAGGATCAGTAATTGGAAAATACGGCCTTGGCGATAGAAACAATGCTGGAGATCACATGATAGAATTTTGCAGGACCAATGACTTCTTCATTGCAAATACCTTTTTTCACCAACATAAACGGTGACTAATACGCATGGACCTTGCCAGAGGGAATACACAGGAATCAAATTGACTACATCTGTGGAAAGAGACATGGTAAAGCTCAGTGTCATCAGTCAGAACAAGGCCAGGAGCAGACTGAAGAACAGACTATCAATTGCTCCTATGCAAGTTCAAGTTGAAACTGAAGAAAACTAGAACAAGTCCACAAAAGCCAATGTACAACCTTGAGTCTATCCCACCTGAATTTAGAGACTGTCTCAAGAATAGATTTGAGATGTTGAACACTAATTACCAAGGACTAGAGGAGTTGTGGAATAACATCAAGGACATCATACATGAAGAAAGCAAGAGATCGTCAAAAAGACAGGAAAGAAAGAAAAGACCTAAATGGATGTTAAAGAGACTCTGAAACTTGCTCTTGAAAGTCAAGTAGCTAAAGCAAAAGGAAAAAATGAAGAAAAAGAGCTGAGCAGCAGATTTCAAAGGGAGGCTCAAGAAGACAAAGTATTATGATGACATGTGCACAGACC
Source organism: Loxodonta africana (assembly GCF_030014295.1). Lineage (NCBI taxonomy): Eukaryota > Metazoa > Chordata > Mammalia > Proboscidea > Elephantidae > Loxodonta > Loxodonta africana. The sequence continues at coordinate 86,890,222 of NC_087353.1, read as the reverse complement.
TGGTGATAGAAAACCAAAAGGGAAGAACATGTTCAGCATTTCTCAAGCTGAAAGAACTGAAGAAAAAATTCAAGCCTCGAGTTGCAACATTGACGGGTTTTAGGGGAAAATATTAAAAGACGCAGGAAGCATCAAAAGAAGATGGAAGGAATACACGGCGTCATTATACCAAAAAGAATTAGTTGATGTTCAACCATTTCAGGAGGTAGCATATGATCAGGAACAGATGGTACTGAAGGAAGAAGTCCAAGCTGCGCTGAAGGCATTGATGAAAAACAAGGCTCCAGGAATTGATGGAATATTAACTGAGAAGTTTCAACAAAGGGCTGCAGCACTGGAAGTGCTCACTCATCTACGCCAAGAAATTTGGAAGACAGCTACCTGGCCAATCGACTGGAAAAGATCCGTATTTATGCCTATTCCCAAGAAAGGTGATCCAACCAAATGCGGAAATTATCCAACAATGTCATTAATATCACATGCAAACAAAATTTTGCTGAAGATCATTCAAAAGTGGCTGCAGCAGTACATCAACAGGGAACTGCCAGAGATTCAAGCTGGATTCAGAAGAGGATGTGGAACCAGGGATATCACTGCTGATGTCAGATGGATCCTGGCTGAAAGCAGAGAACACCAGAAGGATGTTTACCTGTGTTTTACTGACTATGCAAAGGCATTCGACTGTGGGGATCATAACAAATTATGGATAACATTACGAAGAATGGGAATTCTGGAACACTTAATTGTGCTCATGAGGAACCTTTACATAGATCATGAGGCAGTTGTTCGGACAGAACAAGGGGATACTGAGTGGTTTAAAGTCAGAAAGATGTGCATCAGGGTTGTATCCTTTCACCATACCTATTCAATCTGTATGCTGAGCAAATAATCTGAGAAGCTGGACTATATGAAGAATGGGGCATCAAATTGGAGGAAGACTCATTAACAACCTATGTTATACAGATGACACAACCTTGCTTGCTGAAAGTGAAGAGGATTTGAAGCACTCACTGATGAAGATCAAAGGCCACAGCCTTCGGGATGGATTAAACCTCAACATAAAGAAAACAAAAATCCTCACAACTGGACCAATGAGCAACATCATGATAAATGGAGAAAAGGTTGAGGTTGTCAAGGATTTCATTTTACTTGGGTCCACAATCAACAGCCATGGAAGCAGCAGTCAAGAAATCAAAAGACCCATTGCATTGGGCAAATCTGCTGCAAAAGACCTCTTTAAAGTGTTGAAAAGCAAAGATGTCACCTTGAAGACTAAGGTGCACCTGACCCAAGCCATGGTGTTTTCAATTGCCTCATATACATGTGAAAGCTGGACAATGAATAAGGAAGAATTGACACCTCTGAATTGTGGTGTTGTAGAAGAATATACTATGGACTACCAGAAGGATAAACAAATCTATCTTGGAAGAAGTACAACCAGAATATGCCATAGAAGCAAGGATGGTGAGACTACATCTCACATGCTTTGGACATGTTCTCATGAGGGATCAATCCCTGGAGAAGGCCATCATGCTTGGTAAAATAGAGGGTCAGCAAAAAAGAGGAAGACCCTCAGCAGGATGGATTGACACAGTGGCTACAACAATGGGCTCAAGCATAGCAGCAATTGTGAGGATGGTGCAAGACTGGGCAGTATTTTGTTCTGTTTTGCACAGGGTCAATATGAGTCAGAACTGACTAGACAGCACCTAAAAACAGCAACGACAATAAGTGTGGGGTAATTTGTTGCAGCGGCCACAGGAAACTGACATGGGTGTTTTGGCTGCCACTCCACTTTTGGCCAAAAGCCTGCCATGCCTGGCATTGTGGCTTCTCTGTCCAAAGCATTATTCTCAGTCAGTACCCTGAGTGGGCCTTCTGATGCTACCAATGAGATAGTTTATGAATATCTTCCTCCCAGTCCAAACACATGGTCCTCAGATGGAAGATTAGTTACAACAGCTATCACATATTATGTGCCAGGCACAGTTGTAAGCACTTAATATAAATAAATGGAGTAATCCTTATAACCACCCCTATCATTAAGCCCGTTTTACCAATGAGGAAACTGAGGCCCAAGGAGTGAAGTCACTTGCCCAAGGGCACAGACAACTTGCACTTGGGCACCAATACTTGGTTCCTGCTCTTTAGCACTGTGCAGACTGACTCTCAGAGAGATGCCACCGGTGTCACCAGACCCTGTTCTCTGTGGAAGACATTGGTAATGACAGAACTGTGCATTACACTATCCACAACTTACTGTTTGCTCCCCTGAAAGGGGGAATGTTTGGTCCTGGCAACTTGGCCCTGAAAGATCCTGAAGAACTGCCTCTCTCATGGATTCCTTATCCTTACCACATGCCTTCACCATCCTTCTGAAAGCATAACAAGGGTCCCTGAACCTGTTGGGGACTGAAAAATCCTTATGTACCCTGCAGCCAGCACACCGGGGCCTCCTCTGCCCCATCAAAATCTTCACCCTTCAACCAGCTTAGGGCTCCTGCCCTGAGCTGCCTCCCCACTGGGCCAGAATGTGCTCCCCTCCACTCTTGGGTTCCACATTCAGGCCTCCAGGAAGGGGCCGTGGGCACAGGGGTTTGTGACCTAGGCCTCATATTCTGCCCACGCCTCAATGTAGTGTATGTCCCACACAGAATCGAGGTCCCTAGTGGACCTACCTGGCAGGGCAGCTGGAACCGTATGATGATCTGCAGGTGGAATTCCAACAGAAGGCAGGAGCCTCTTGCTTACATATTCTCCCCACAAGCTCTGTATATAGTTGGGCCCTGGGCCTGGGGGCAGAAGCCTGTGTGGGCAAGGGTTCCCCCAGAGCACTCCCTCCTCTTCTATCCCCAGCCCCAACCTCCTCCAGGCCCTGCCCCTCCCTTCAGGACTCTCCTGTGTCCCAGGGAAGCTCACCAGCAGCCAGGAGGGGGTGCAGGGATATGTTCACAGCCTCTTGGCGGGGGGGACTGAGAGGGCAGACACATCATTCATGTTCACTGCACACGTTAATTTTGGGGGAGAGTCAGGGCTATGAGCCAACGAGGGGGCGTTCGGGCCCTGGCACAAGTCACTCATGTGCAGTGAGGTGGGCTGGCATGTGCTGGTGCGGTACTACGCACAGTCGCACAGTCGTACAACCGTCCTATTTGGTTGGCTACCACCACCTCCAAGGGGGCTCCTGCCACAAGTCTGGGGGCACAACCATGATGCACAGTCTCAGAGGGGTGGGAGCAGGACACTTAGAGGGGAAGAAGTGTCATGAGATGGGGAAGTGAGACTTGTGAGGGAAGTTCTTGGCATTTGTCACTTGAGAGATTGGCTAAAAAAAAAAATGGAGCCTGAGTTCAATCCTATATATGCCTAAGGAGCATTCTGGGGTTTTTGTTTAGTAGTTTTTGTGTCAGTATACATAAATACATAAATTAATTTTTTAAGAAAATTTAAAACAAAAATGGATTCTCACAACCATGGCTAAGTCCATGTTGTTTTTGGAATGCCATCATTCTGAGCAACCCAAGAAATAGATCACCTCAAGCTATACTAAAAATTTTCCTGAAGTTATCAGCTTTCAAAACAAATAAATAATTTTGTAATCAAATGGACAATTTAGATATAATAAAAACAATTTAAATTGGACAATGTAAAGCAGCTTTATTAGATTCCATATTTTATTTGCAAAACTCTGAAATTGTTTTTTTTAATTTTTGGAAAAATTTTATCACTACTAACAACTTCTCCACCCACAGGAGAAAAACAGAAGAATACTGGTGTGTTTTAGTTAGCCAGCAAGACTTAGTTAAATGAGCATTTAAAAGTTCCTTCTAGACAACTATTCCTTTGTGGAAAATTGAAATTCCTGAGTGTCATGATTAATGGACTATCTAAGATCAAACCCGTTGCCGTCCAGTCAATTCTGACTCATAGTGACCCTCTAGAACAGAGTAGAACTGCCCCATAGTGTTTCCAAGGAGTGGCTGGTGGATTCAAACTGCTGACCTTTCTGTTAGCAGGCAAACTCTTATCTACTGCACCACCAAGACATTGCTGAAGAAAATCTAATCATACAGTTAGCGATGTTGCAGTTTAGGACATATTAGCATAAATGGGTGAACAATAGTTGAAACTATTGATCTGCATGTTTTTTCTTGACCCCCAACCCATTCCTTACCTGTAGGCTCAGTCTTTTCAGTATTTGGGTTATTGGTTTAAGAGAAGCCAGGAAAAACAATAACTTTGTAGTAAATACTGGATACTGGTGAACAATGGTGTCTTGGTTATGCAGTGCTGCTGTAACAAAAATACCACAAGTGGTGGATGGCTTTAACAAAGAGAAATTTATTTTCTCCAGCCTAGTAGGCTAGCAGCCCAAATTCAGGGCATCATTTCCAGGCAAAGGCTTTCTCTGTTGGCTCTGGAGGAAGGTCCTTGTCATCAGTCTTTCCTTGATCTGGGAGCTTCTCCTTAAAGGAATCCTGGGTCCAAAGTATGCAGTCTGCTCCAGGCACTGCTTTCTTGGTGGTACAAGACCCTCCTGTGTCTCTTCTCTCTTCTTTTATATCTCAAGAGATATTGGCTTAAGACACAATCTAATCTTGTAGATCTCATCAACGTAACTGCCGCTAATCCATCTTCTTAACATCACAGTGATAGGGTTTACAACACAGGAAAATCCATCAGATGACAAAACGGTGGACAATCACACAATACTGGGAATCATGGCCTACCCAAATTGATGCTCATATTTTTTGGGGACACAATTCAATCCATGACAAATAGCCGACAAATAGTTTTTTTTTGTTTCTTTAAAGAATGGAGCCTGAAAATGAATCAATGGTGATGGAAGTTGGAACAGCAGTTATCTTTGGATTTGTTGGGTGTTGGTGATCAGGAGGGGGCCCAAAGGAACCCTGAGGGATGGGGGAATGGAAATGGTCTTCATCTTGATCTAGGAGGTGATTACTTACCTGGATAAACACATATTTAAAAATCATTGAGTTGGACCTTTCACATTTGTGTGCTTCCACCTATGTGTTATATTTCAAAACAAAGAAAAAACAAAACCCTGGATGGAGGCTGGCTCTTGCCTCCCTGCGCCTGCCAAGCCTGCTTCTCTGGCTGAGGAAAGGAGAGGTAATGTGCATCTAGACCTCAGCTCCTTCTGGCCAACTGAAACCTTCATGTCTTTTCAGGGTCCTATATGAAGCCTAAGGTGCCCTGGTGGTGTAATGGTTAAGCCCTTGGCTACTAACCAGAAGTTTGGGGATTCAACCCACCCAGTGGTTCCAAAGATCTGGCGACCTGTTTCCATAAAGATTACAGCCTAGGGGCAGTTCTACTGTGTCCTATAGGGTCGCCATGAGTCGAAATCTACTCAATGATGATGGGTTTGGTGTTTGATTTGGCATCATACCATGACATGAATGTCTTGGGTCCCTGTCTTTGGGACATGAGATACCTACTGACTTACCTACTTCCTTGCAAAGATTATCAAGGCCAAGTTGAGCAATAGCCTTCTCCCTCTTGTGCTATGGGGTCTGCACAAGCAGCATCCCTTGTCATCAGTTCTGTGGATCTGTGAACTTTTCTCTGTGTATAGAACCAAAAAATGATTTTTTAATAATTCTCCTTAATCCAAAAATTTAAAGAACTATCCTTTTATTTTCTCCATTTTCACTGCACCTCATCTTTTAGACACAACTCGAATATCACATTTAATAATTTTGGACTCCCTTTCACAAGCAAAATGAGCCCTGGTGCCACAGCAGTTGAAGCATTCGGCTGCTAACTGAAAAGTCGGCAGCTCCTCAGGAGAAAGCTATGGCAGTCTGCTTCTGTAAAGATTTACAGAACTTGGAAACATTATGGGGCAGTTCAACTGTGTCCTATAGAGTCCCTGTGAGTTGGAATCGACTTTATGCAATGAGTTTTCATGAGCAACGCTTGATGCTAAAATACTGTTGATTTCAGCAACTGTAAAGATTTCCAACTTCGCCTCAATTATGTTTTCACTCAACTCAGCAAAATTTGTGTTTCCTACTCATTTTTAGAGAACAATAAGGGCAATATGCAATAAGATTTTCAAATACTTGCAAAAATCACACACCACTGTGAAAACATCTTTTTACCAGTCCCAGTGCCAAAAGCTGAGTCAGACAGCTGAATCATGTTCCCTGGGCATCTGCAGAGGACTTAATAGAAGCTTCACATGAGAAACACCAACTTTCAGCAAACTTGTAAAAAAGTTATACTTAAAAAGAAAAGTATATTTAATAATATTTTCAAGTCAGTTTAAAGGGGGACATTTTTTTAAATTTTTCACCAGAATGATTCAAGCCTGCCTCCGTAATGGAACATGATTCCTAAATCCCGCTAGACTAAGTTTCACATCTAGTGTTTTTCCTCCCCTGCCCTTTATTTCAATTAAACAAGAAAATTCTAACTCACAATGATAGATCACCAAGAGTGCCAGCACATGTCGACAACTGCGTATGATAGTTCCAGATTTTCAGATAAAAATGTTTTATCAGATACTGAGGGGGGTGGGTGGTGGTTGAGTGCTGAGTTTTGTGGACAATAGCAAATGGACACCTGTTTTGGCCTTTGGCTGCATTGGATCAAAGGGACTTTCTTTATGTTCAATTGCAGCATTGAGGTGTGGTTTTAAGTTTGTATTTTTGTTTTTTTTCTGATGGGTAAAGAACATCTCCAAATGAGCTTCTTAGATCGAACAGAAACATGAGACTATGTTGGCATATCCTGTCTGAAGGGAAGATGAGAGGGTAGAGAGGGTCAGAAGCTGGCGGAATGGACTCGAAAAGAAATAGAGGAGGGAAGGAGTGTGCGGTCTCATTAGGCGGAGAGCAATTAGGAGCATATAGCAAGGTATATACAAATTTTGGTATGAGAATCCGACTTGATTTGTAAACTTTCACTTAAAGCACAATAAAAATTAAAAAAAAAAAAAAGAACATCTCCAAGTCAGGAAAACGTTGGTAATACAATTTGGTCTTAAGAAATCCCAATAGTTTTGCCTTAAAACTATTGTGATGTTTTGACCCTAAAGTGACAGATTAAAAAAAAACCCTACTATTTACTAGTGTGACTGAGATGTGCAGCTTAAACAGAATATTTGGAATTAAAAAACTGGGCTTATGGTCATCACCAGAGACTGAGAAAGTATTTTAAATCTCATTATTATTATTTTTTTTGGCTGTGCTCCAATAAAACTTTATTCATGGACATTAAAGTGTGCATTTCATGTAATTTTCACCTCACGAAACATTATTCTTTTTTTTTTATTAACTTTTATTAATCTTCAAGTGAACGTTTACAAATCAAGTCAGTCTGTCACATATAAGTTTATATACATCTTACTCCATACTCCCACTTGCTCTCCCCCTAATGAGTCAGCCCTTCCAGTCTCTCCTTTCGTGACAATTTTCCCAGCTTCCAACTCTCTCTATCGTCCCATCCCCCCTCCAGACAGGAGATGCCAACACAGTCTCAAGTGTCCACCTGATATAATTAGCTCACTCTTCATCAGCATCTCTCTCCTACCCACTGTCCAGTCCCTTTCAAGTCTGATGAGTTGTCTTCAGGGATGGTTCCTGTCCTGTGCCAACAGAAGGTTTGGGGACCATGACCGCCGGGATTCCTCCAGTCTCAGTCAGACCATTAAGTATGGTCTTTTTATGAGAATTTGGGGTCTGCATCCCACTGATCTCCTGCTCCCTCAGGGGTTCTCTATTGTGCTCCCTGTCAGGGCAGTCATCGATTGTGGCCGGGCACCAACTAGTTCTCCTGGTCTCAGGATGATGTAGGTCTCTGGTTCATGTGACCCTTTCTGTCTCTTGGGCTCTTAGTTGTCGTGTGACCTTGGTGTTCTTCATTTTCCTTTGCTCCAGGTGGGTTGAGACCAATTGATGCATCTTAGATGGCCGCTTGTTAGCATTTAAGACCCCAGACGCCACATTTCAAAGTGGGATGCAGAATGATTTCATAATAGAATTATTTTGCCAATTGACTTAGAAGTCCCCTTAAGCCATAGTCCCCAAACCCCCGCCCTTGCTCTGCTGACCTTTGAAGCATTCATTTTATCCCGGGAACTTCTTTGCTTTTGGTCCAGTCCAACTGAGCTGACCTTCCATGTATTGAGTGTTGTCCTTCCCTTCACCTAAAGCAGTTCTTATCTACTAATTAATCAGTAAAAAACCCTCTCCCCCCCTCCCTCCCTCCCCGCCTCGTAACCACAAAAGTATGTGTTCTTCTCAGTTTATACTATTTCTCAAGATCTTATAATAGTGGTCTTATACAATATTTGTCCTTTTGCCTCTGACTAATTTCGCTCAGCATAATGCCTTCCAGGTTCCTCCATGTTATGAAATGTTTCACAGATTCGTCACTGTTCTTTATCGATGCTTAGTATTCCATTGTGTGAATACACCACAATTTATTTACCCATTCATCCGTTGATGGACACCTTGGTTGCTTCCAGCTTTTTGCTATTGTAAACAGAGCTGCAATGAACATGGGTGTTCATATATCTGTTTGTGTGACGGCTCTTGTTTCTCTAGGGTATATTCCGAGGAGTGGGATTTCTGGGTTGTATGGTTGTTCTATTTCTAACTGTTTAAGATAACACCAGATAGATTTCCAAAGTGGTTGTACCATTTGACATTCCCACCAGCAGTGTATAAGAGTTCCAATCTCTCCTCAGCCTCTCCAACATTTATTATTTTGTGTTTTTTGGATTAATGCCAGCCTTGTTGGAGTGAGATGGAATCTCATCGTAGTTTTCATTTGCATTTCTCTAATGGCTAATGATCGAGAGCATTTTCTCATGTATCTGTTAGCTGCCTGAATATCTTCTTTAGTGAAGTGTGTGTTCATATCCTTTGCCCACTTTTTGATTGGGTTGTTTGTCTTTTTGTGGTTGAGTTTTAACAGAATTATATAGATTTTAGAGATCAGGTGCTGGTCTGAGATGTCATAGCTGAAAATTCTTTCCCAATCTGTAGGTGGTCTTTTTACTCTTTTGGTGAAGTCTTTAGATGAGCATAGGTGTTTGATTTTTAGGAGCTCCCAGTTATCTGGTTTCTCTTCGTCATTTTTGGTAATGTTTTGTATTCTGTTTATGCCTTGTATTAGGGCTCCTAAGGTTGTCCCTATTTTTTCTTCCATGATCTTTATCGTTTTAGTCTTTATGTTTAGGTCTTTGATCCACTTGGAGTTAGTTTTTGTGCATGGTGTGAGGTATGGGTCCTGTTTCATTTTTTTGCAAATGGATATCCAGTTATGCCAGCACCATTTGTTAAAAAGACTATCTTTTCCCCAATTAATTGACACTGGGCCTTTGTCAAATATCAGCTGCTCATATGTGGATGGATTTATATCTGGGTTCTCAATTCTGTTCCACTGGTCTATGTGCCTGTTTTTGTACCAATACCAGGCTGTTTTGACTACTGTAGCTGTATAATAGGTTCTGAAATCAGGTAGAGTGAGGCCTCCCACTTTCTTCTTCTTTTTCAGTAATGCTTTGCTTATCCGAGGCTTCTTTCCCTTCCATATGAAGTTGGTGATTTGTTTCTCTATCTCCTTAAAAAATGACATTGGAATTTAGATCGGAAGTGCATTGTATGTATAGATGGCTTTTGGTAGAATAGACATTTTTACTATGTTAAGTCTTCCTATCCATGAGCAAGGCATGTTTTTCCACTTAAGTATGTCCTTTTTAATTTCTTGTAGTAGAGCTTTGTAGTTTTCTTTGTATAGGTCTTTTACACCCTTGGTAAGATTTAGTCCTAAGTATTTTATCTTCTTGGTGGCTACTGTGAATGGTATTGATTTGGTTATTTCCTCTTCGATGTTCTTTTTGTTGATGTAGAGGAATCCAAGTGATTTTTGTATGTTTATCTTATAACCTGAGACTCTGCCAAACTCTTCTATTAGTTTCAGTAGTTTTCTGGAGGATTCCTTAGGGTTTTCTGTGTATAAGATCATGTCATCTGCAAATAGAGATAATTTTACTTCCTCCTTGCCAATCCGGATGCCCTTTATTTCTTTGTCTAGCCTAATTGCCCTGGCTAGGACTTCTAGCACAATATTGAATAAGAGCGGTGATAAAGGGCATCCTTGTCTGGTCCCCGTTCTCAAGGGAAATGCTTTCAGGTTCTCTCCATTTACAGTGATGTTGGCTGTTGGCATTGCATAAAAAAAAAAAAAAAAAATGCATAGATGCCCTTTATTATGTTGAGGAATTTTCCTTCAATTCCTATTTTGGTGAGAGATTTTATCATAAATGGATGTTGGACTTTGTCAAATGCCTTTTCTGCATCAATTGATGAGATCATGTGGTTTTTGTCTTTTGTTTTATTTATGTGGTGGATTACATTAATGGTTTTTCTGATATTAAACCAGCCTTGCATACCTGGTATAAATCCCACTTGATCGTGGTGAATTATTTTTTTGATATGTTGTTGAATTCTATTGGCTAGAATTTTGTTGAGGATTTTTGCATCTATGTTCGTGAGGGATATAGGTCTGTAATTTTCTTTTTTTGTAATGTCTTTACCTGGTTTTGGTATCAGGGAGATGGTGGCTTCATAGAATTAGTTGGGTAGTATTCCGTCATTTTCTATGCTTTGAAATACCTTCAGTAGTAGTGGTGTTAACTCTTCTCTGAAAGTTTGGTAGAACTCTGCAGTGAAGCCGTCCGGGCCAGGGCTTTTTTTTGTTGGGAGTTTTTTGATTACCATTTCAATCTCTTTTTTTGTTATGGGTCTATTTAGTTGTTCTACTTCTGAATGTGTTAGTTTAGGTAGGTAGTGTTTTTCTAGGAATTCATCCATTTCTTCAAGGTTTGCAAATTTGTTAGAGTACAATTTTTCATAATAATCTGATATGATTCTTTTAATTTCATTTGGGTCTGTTGTGATGTGGTCCTTCTCGTTTCTTATTTGGGTTATTTGTTTCCTTTCCTGTATTTCTTTAGTCAGTCTAGTCAATGGTTTATCAATTTTGTTAATTTTTTCAAAGAACCAGCTTTTGGCTTTGTTAATTCTTTCAATTGTTTTTCTGTTCTCTAATTCATTTAGTTCAGCTCTAATTTTTATTATTTGTTTTCTTCTGGTGCCTGATGGATTCTTTTGTTGCTCACTTTCTATTTCTTCAAGGTGTAGGGACAGTTCTCTGATTTTGGCTCTTTCTTCTTTTTGTATGTGTGCATTTATCGATATAAATTGACCTCTGAGCACTGCTTTTGCTGTGTCCCAGAGGTTTTGATAGGAAGTATTTTCATTCTTGTTGCATTCTATGAATTTCCTTATTCCCTCCTTGATGTCTTCTATAACCCAGTCTTTTTTCAGGAGGGTATTGTTCAGTTTCCAAGTATTTGATTTCTTTTCCCTAGTTTTTCTGTTATTGATTTCTAGTTTTATTGCCTTGTGGTCTGAGAAGATGCTTTGTAATATTTCGATGTTTTGGATTCTGCAAAGGTTTGTTTTATGACCTAATATGTGGTCTATTCTAGAGAATGTTCCATGTGCGCTAGAAAAAAAAGTATACTTTGCAGCAGTTGGGTGGAGAGTTCTGTATAAATCAATGAGGTCAAGTTGGTTGATTGTTGTAATTAGGTCTTCCGTGTCTCTATTGAGCTTCTTACTGGATGTCCTGTCCTTCTCCGAAAGTGGTGTGTTGAAGTCTCCTACTGTAATTGTGGAGGTGTCTATCTCACTTTTCAATTCTGTTAAAATTTGATTTATGTATCTTGCAGCCGTGTCATTGGGTGCATAAATATTTAATATGGTTATGTCTTCCTGATCAATTGTCCCTTTTATCATTATGTAGTGTCCTTCTTTATCCTTTGTGGTGGATTTAAGTCTAAAGTCTATTTTGTCAGAAATTAATATTGCTACTCCTCTTCTTTTTTGCTTATTGTTTCCTTGATGTATTTTTTTCCATCCTTTGAGTTTTAGTTTGTTTGTGTCTCTAAGTCTAAGGTGTGTCTCTTATAGGCAGCATAGAGACGGATCGTGTTTCTTTATCCAGTCCGTGACTCTCTGTCTCTTTATTGGTGCATTTAGTCCATTTACATTCAGGGTAATTATAGATAAATAAGTGTTTAGTGCTGTCATTTTGATGCCTTTTTATGTGTGTTGTTGACAATTTCATTTTTCCACATACTTTTTTGTGCTGAGACGTTTTTCTTAGTAAATTATGAGATCCTCATTTTCATAGTGTTTGACTTTATGTTAGAGTCGTTACGTTTTTCTTGGCTTTTATCTTGAGTTATGGAGTTGTTATACCTTTTTGTGGTTACCTTATTATTTACCCCTATTTTTCTAAGTAAAAACCTAACTTGTATTGTTCTATATTGCCTTGTGTCATTCTCCATATGGCAGTTCAATGCTTCCTGTATTTAGTTCCTCTTTTTGATTATTGTGATCTTTTACATATTGACTTCAATGATTCCCTGTTATGAGCATTTTTTAAAAATTAATCTTAATTTATTTTTGTGATTTCCCTATTTGAGTTGATATCAGGACGTTCTGTTTTGTGACCTTGTGTTGTGCTGGTATCTGATATTATTGGTTTTCTGACCAAACAATATCCTTTAGTATTTCTTGTAGCTTTGGTTTGGTTTTTGCAAATTCTCTAAGCTTGTGTTTATCTGTAAATATCTTAATTTCGCCTTCATATTTCAGAGAGAGGTTTGCTGGATATATGATCCTTGGCTGGCAGTTTTTCTCCTTCAGTGCTCTGTATATGTCATCCCATTCCCTTCTTGCCTGCATGGTTTCTGCTGAGTAGTCTTAACTTATTCTTATTGATTCTCCCTTGAAGGAGACCTTTCTTTTCTCCCTGCTGCTTTTAAAATTTTCTCTTTATCTTTGGTTTTGGCAAGTTTGATGATAATATGTCTTGGTGTTTTTCTTTTTGTATCAATCTTAAATGGGGTTCGATGAGCATCTTGGATAGATATCCTTTCGTCTTTCATGATGTCAGGAAAGTTTTCTGTCAGCAGATCTTCAACTATTTTCTCTGTGTTTTCTGTCCTCCCTCCCTGTTCTGGGACTCCAATCACAGGCAAGTTATCCTTCTTGATAGAGTCCCACATGATTCTTAGGGTTGCTTCATTTTTTAAAATTCTTTTATCTGATTTTTTTTCAGCTTTATTGGTGTTAATTCCCTGGTCCTCCAGATTTCCCAGTCTGCATTCTAATTGCTCAAGTCTGCTCCTCTGACATCCTATTGTGTTGTCTAATTCTGTAATTTTATTGTTAATCTTTTGGATTTCTACATGCTGTCTCTCTATGGATTCTTGCAACTTATTAATTTTTCCGCTATGTTCTTGAATAATCTTTTTGAGTTCTTCAACAGTTTTATCAGTGTGTTCCTTGGCTTTTTCTGCAGTTTGCCTTATTTTGTTTGTGATGTCTTGAAGCATTCTGTAAATTAGTTTTTTATATTCTGTATCTGATAATTCCAGGATTGTATCTTCATTTGGGAAAGATTTTGATTCTTTTGTTTGGGGGGTTGGAGAAGCTGTCATTGTCTGCTTCTTTATGTGGTTTGATATCGACTGCTCTCTCCGAGCCATCACTAAGATAGTCGTGGTTTATTCTGTAATTGCTCACTGAGTCTTATCTTGTTTTGTTTTCTTTCAATATACGTGGATGGGCTACTAGATTGTGCTGTCTTGTTTGTTGTAGCCCTTGACTTACTTATGACCTATTACCAGCTGGTTTGGGCTGTTGCCAGATATATATGCCTGAGTCTATTCACTATTCTTGAGTAGAATCTGATTTTGGGTCATCAAGTGTGTGCTGCACCCTAACACCTATCCACCTCGAGAAGTAGTGGTGATAGTTGTGTGCACCAGATTCTATTAGCAGCTGGCATTCACCCTCCAGGGGGGCAGGATGCTGACAGACTTCCCCCAACTGTCAGTGAGGTGGATGTGTCTCTATTCCTATAGTACCTTGGTGGGAGGGCACTGCAGCTGTACCTTAGTCCCCCAATGCAAGTACCTCTACTGATTGGTAGGTGTCACCCTCCTTAGACCCCTAAGGCAAGAGGCTAGGTGGTCTGGGGGGAGCTTCAGCCCTCAGTTCCCTGATGTGGGTCAGTTAGGGCTCTGTTGAATAAGCAGAGATATCAGACCTGGGAAACTTGTTTTTCCAGAAAATCCACTAAAAAAAATTGCAGTCAGATCCCTATCAGAACTGTCTTTGGATTATAACTGCCACCTTGTTCCCTGTAAGGATGGAAGTCTGAGATTTGGATCATATATGCTTGGCTGTAGCTGTTTCTGTGTTTTTAGTCCAATTAGGGATGGATTTTTGGTCCCTGGGTTTTTTGTGGTTCCGTCTCTCAGGCCGGAAGAATGGGTTAGGAAAAGACCAAAAAAAAAAGGGGGGGGGGAGCAAAGCCGCCGTGGAGCCGGAGCCGTTCTCCTCCTGGCTCAGGAAATTCCAATGTTAATGAAGCCACCTGCGAAGGGTGGGGGAGGGTTCAGAGAGATAGGAGAGTAAAAAAAAAAAAAAAATTCCCTCGGAATATAGCCAAAGTTGCTTGTCTTGCTTGGAATGACTATTTTATCTGAGATTCCCGAGGGGCGTGTCACCTACGTGTGCTGGCTGTGTGGAGATTGCCCCCGGGGGTCTGGCCCCCTGAAGCCGTGGTCAGATCCTCCGCTGCCAGTCCAAAGCCCAGCGTCAAGGTTCCCCTGCTGGGACGCTGCACTCCTGGCTCCAAAATCAGCAGCTGCCTCCTGGGGACTTCTCCTCCCGCCATCCGCGTCTCTGCGCCGCCCCCGCGGACCAGCTGGGCCCCCTCCCGGGGTTGGTTCAGGGAAGTAGGGCTGCGCCCCATGCTTGCGCCGTGACAGCACCCAGTCAAAAACCCGGCGCCAAGGTTCCCCAGATGGGACGCTGCACTCCCGGCTCCAAAACCAGTCACTGCCTCCCGGGGACTTCTCCTACCAGCTGCGTCGCCACACCACCCTCACGGATCGGCTGGGCCCCCTCTCGGGTTCAGTTCAGGGGGGTAGGGCTGCGCCCCTTGTTTGCGCCATCACAAGATTTTTGAGTTCAGCTCCCCTGGGCCTAGAAGCCTGGCGCCAAGGTTACCTGACTGGGACGCTGGCTCCAGGCTCCAAAAACAGTCTCTGCTTCCCCATATTTGTTCGTTTTTCCATCTCTAAATCTGTGTTTGTTGTTCAGGATTCGTAGGTTGTTATGTATGTGATCGATTCACTTGTTTTTCCAAGTCTTTGTTGCAAGAGGGATCCGAGGTAGCATCTACCTAGTCCGCCATCTTGGCCCCGCCTCCCCTCGTTAATTATTTTAAAACCTCGTTTGATTACCATTGAATGGTACTTAGCAAAAAAAGTAATGAATACATGTAACAGTAGGGATGAATCTCAAAACAGGTATGCTGAGTGAAAGAAGCCAAACAAAAAAGAAAAAAATACTGAAATAGCATATGATGCCATTTATATAAAATCCAGGAAATGCAAACTAATCTATAGTGACAAAACTTTCGCTGATAACAATAAAATATTATTTTTCTTAAAATCTAAAAAGGACATATATTGTACGTCCTCACTTATATAAAGACAAGAACAAGCAAATGTATGGAGACCAAAGTTTATTAGAGGTCAACAGGAACAGGAGAGAGAGGAGAGTATTGCTTATGGTGTACTGAGCTTCAGTTTATGATGATGAAAAAATAGCATTGATTAAGGGTAGGGTTGCAGAGCTGATTAATGTAATCCCTGTCAGTAAGTTGTACATCTGTAAAAACTTGAATTGGCAAATGTTGGGTGATAGTTATATTTGCAACCAAAAAAAGGAAGGAAAGAGTAAGTGCTGAGGCTGCTTATGCACAATCAAACACCTCATGGGACTTGGTTCCTTGGTTTGGAGATGTAGGGTACGGTGCAATAGATTGCTGTCATGTGGTCTTTCTTGCCATAGTCTTGTAACTCTCACCCAAGCGAATGGGTGGGACTGTGCAAATAGGGTAATAATGGCCCATCAAGGGGAGTGGCCCGCTTTGCCACCCCTCTGGCCTTGAAATGAGGCATCTCAGAGGCGGAAAAGGAGAGGATCCCACCACCACCAAGAAAGAACAGCCAGGAGTGGAGCACATCCTTTAGACCTGGATCCCTGCCCTGAGAAGCTCCTGGAACTAGGAGACAGAGACAGCGATGTAACACTGAAGATGACGAGAAGTGGTGCAAAGAAATGGCAGCAGGAGAGACAGGCAGGAGACAGAACAGTGGGCTTCCCGGCCCACAGAGCAAGAAAGCTGAGTGCTTTTGTGCTGAGGCTTACTGGCAGAGTGGGGTGCCTATGAGCACTTACCTGCTGAGCGAAAAGAGCTTTGTAACACTTGCCTGAGCAGGGCCAAGGCTAGGGAGAGTCCTGCCTGCGGCAAGGCTGGGAAGAGGCTGTCCTGGTGGAAGAACTGTACCCTGAGTGTTCCTGAGCTTGAATTGTAACCTTTTACTTCCCTAATAAACCTTATAATTGTTACCTGATTAGTGTCCGTGCCCTGGATCAGTTGAGCCAATGAAACATACCTCCCTGAAGGACAGTGGTGAAGGGAAATCCTTCCAAAGGGCAGAACTTCAAGCAGTGCACCTGCTTGTTCATTTTGCTTGGAAGGAGAAATGGCCAGATGTGTGATTGTATACTAATTTATGGGCTGTGGCCTATGGTTTTTTTAATACTAATTTATGGGCTGTGGCCTATGGTTTAGCTGGATGGTCAGGGACTTGGAAGGAACATGGCTGGAAAATTAATGCAAAGAGGTATGGGGAAGAAGTATATGGATAGACCTCCCTGAATGGGCCAAAGAAGTGAAGATATTTGTGTCTCATGTGAATGCTCACCAAAGGTTGACCTCAGCAGAGGATGATTTTAACAATCAAGTGGATAGGATAATGCATTCTGTGGAAACCACTCATCCTCTTTCCCAAGCTATTCTCATTGTTGCTCAATGGGACCGTGAACAAAGCCATGGTGGCAGGGATGGAGGTTATGCATGAACACAGAAACATGGAATTCCACTCACCAAGGCCGACTTGGCTACAGCTACTGCTGGATGTCCAATCTGCCAGCAGCAGAGACCAACACTGAGTCCCCAGTATGGCACCATCCCTCAAAGTGATCAGCCAGCAACCTGGTGGCAGGTTGATTACATTAGACCACTTCCATCATGGAAAGAGCAGCATTTTGTTCCTACTGGAATAGACACTCTGGATATAGATTTGCCTTCTTTGCACGTAATGCTTCTGCCAAAACTACCATCTGTGTACTTATAGAATGCCTTATCCACCATCATGGTATCCCACACAGCATTGCCACAGATCAAGGGACACACTTCACAGCAAACAAAGTGCAGCAGTGGGTCTATGCTCATGAAATTTACTGGTCTTAACATGTTCCCCATCATCCTGAAGCAGCTGGCTTGATAGAATGATGGAATGGCCTTCTAAAGACACAATTACAATGCCAGGTAAGTGGCAATACCTTGCAGGGTTGGGCAGTGTTCTCCAGAAGGCTGTGTATGTTCTAAACCAGCATCTAATATATGGTGCTATTTCTCCCACAGCCAAGATTCGTGGATTCAGGAATCAAGGAGTGGAAATGGGAGTGGCACCACTCACTATTACCCTTAGTAACTCACTTGCGAGATTTCTGGTTCCTGTCCCTGCGATCTTATGCCCTGCAGGTCTAGAGGTCTTAGTTCCAAAGGGAGGAATAGTCCCATCTGGAGACATATCACTGATTCCATTGAACTGGAAGCTAAGAATGGCACCTGACCACTTTGGGCTCCTCATGCCTCTGGACCAACAGGCAAAGAAGGGAGTTACCATACTGGTCGGTGTGATTTATCCTGATTACCAAGAGGAAATCAGATTGATATTACATAATGGAAGTAAAGAAGAGTATGTCGGGAGTGCAGAAGATCCCTTTGGGCGTCTTTTAGTACTACCATGACCTGTGATTAAAATCAGTGGAAAACGAGAGCAACCCAATTCTACCATGACTATTAATGGCCCAGACCCTTCAGAAATGAAGGTTTGGGTCACTCCAGCAGGCAAAGAATCACAACCAGCTGAGGTGCTTGCTGAGGGCAAAGGGAATACGGAATGGGTGGTGGAAGAAGTTAGCTCACCAGTTATAGCTATGTGACCAGTTGCAGAAACAAGGACTGTAATTGTTGTATTTCTGCTTTGTATGTGTACATCGAATATTTTTGTTTTATTCACTTATAAAACATAAGATGTAAACAGGGCTAGTGCATTTTTGGTTGTGTGTTTGTTGTACTATATTAGGTGCAAGTATGACTTTATAATTGTCTTTATTCAGAGATTATGTATGGTTTAAGGAGATGTGTACAGGTTCCAAGTTGACAAGAGGTGGCCTGAGATGGTTAAGATTGTGTCAACTTGGCTGGGCCATGATTCTGAGTGTTTTGGCAGTCATATAATGTTGTTATCACATACCTGTTGAGATATGATATGTGATCATCCCCATGATGGGATCTGCTGTGAGTAGCCAATCAATTGAAAGGGAGTTTCCTTGGATGTGTGGCCTGCATCCAAATATAAGCAGATGTTCTGGCTTTTGCCTGCTCTGGATCCTGAAGCTGGCTCCTGTTCAACTGACCTCCAGTTCTTGGGACTTGTGCTAACAGCTTACCTGCTGATCGTGGGTTCACCAGCCCCCGCAGCTATGTGAATCAGGAGAAGCATTGTGGTCTTGCTTGCCAATCTTGGGGTTGGTCGATCTTCACAGCCTGTGAGCAAGAGCCCTGCTATCCAACCTGCTGATCTTGAGTTCACCAGCCCCTATGGCTATATGAATCAGGAGAAGCCTCCGTTCTGACCCACAGGCTTGACGCGTTCCAGCCTCTACAACCATGTGAGCCATTTCCTTGATATAAATCTCTCTCTATATATACTTAAATGCTTTACTGGTTTTGCTTCCCTAGAGAACCCAGCCTAAGACAAATATCTGCCTTGAGCATTATGCTCTTTTAAGATGTATCTATATGGGATCAAATTGACAACAGCAACTCCAAGGATTAGATGGGAACCTTAGAGGGCAGTGAGTTTATGTTTATCAGGGAGGAACAATACAGAAAAGGGTGAGAATGGTTGCACAACTTGAAGAATGTAATCAATCTCACTAAATTGTAGATGTAGAAACTTGAATTGGTGTATGATTTTTTGCATATATTCTCAACAACAATAAAAAAATTATTTAAAAAAATCTATGGTGACAGAAAGAAGATCATTGGTTACTGGGGATGGGGGAGGAAGGGATTAAAAAGACACAACAACAAGGAAACTTTCAATGGTGGTAAGTATGTTCACCATCTGATAGTGGTGATGGTTTCCCAGTGTATACATACATCAAAACTTAACAGATTGTACATTCTAAATATGTGCAGTTTATTGTGTGTCATTTATAACTCAGTAAAGCTGTGTTTTAAAAATCTCAAGTAATTACCTCTCTTCTTGACATGGCTTTAGTGTATAAAGCTCCCACCTAGTCTCCTCCTTGCCTATTTCTCCACACAGCATTGAAAAGATGAAAACCCAGTGGCCATGATTTAATCAGGTTCACAATTTTCTCTTTCCTTCTGTGCTAAGTCCAGATGGGGAGGTGTGTTGTTAACTGCCCTACTGTTCTCTGCAAATAAAGCAATATGTAGATCAGCCCCCTTAGGCCGGTGCCCCATCATTACTTTTCCACAGTTCACAGGATGAGCCCTAATTACAAACAACCAACCAAATCTTGTTTTCTGTTACTCAGGTTTTCAGCAATAAACAAAAATTCATCGAGCACTTCTCTCCCATATAGGCACAAAAACCTAGAGCTGATTCAGACTTTGCACATCAGTGACTTAATCCAAATATAAAAGTGATAGGTTCACTCTCCCACACACAAGAGTTAGTCATTGCTATTCTGCTGTATACCTTTGACATTACACAATGCCCAAGTTGTTCCTTGGAAAAGGAATTTTTCTCACAGCTTATTTCTTCATGCATACTGTGGGTGGCCTACCCAATAGCCACCAGCCCTGCCATTTCCTTCTTGGCTGTCAGAACTACCACTATTAGGCAGATACTCACTTTCTCAGTACTCCGTGTATCCAGGGCATGGAATTTGATTCAATCCTGGTCAGTGAGACCTAAGGGAGACTCTGAGGAAAAGATTTACCTCCCTGGTAAAGAGAGACATAAGGAGAAACTGCTCTTCCTGCCTTTGGGCACAGTTATCTGAGGACTTAATGCCCTGAGCAGCCATCTTGTAACTATGAGGAGATGGTCTAAGGACAAAAGCCACACAAGGATGGCCAAATGGAAAGCTGGAAAGAATCTTCACCGGAATGTCATTGTTCAGCCATTGAATTAACCAACAAACTTCAACTGGACCTCTTGTTGTGCGAATGTCCTTTATATGCCCTTATGCCAGTTTTGTTATCTCCTGTTGCTTGTAGCCAAAAGCAACCTTCTGATATAGACATTAAACTTACTGTTGGTTCTACAGGCTTCTTGGAAATTACGTGACTTGTACTTACTTTTTCTATAAGGACAACTTTGATTTATGCCACTGTAGTTTTGCTGTCTTCTCTGTACTTAGTGATAAAATTAATCAGTTTTGGATGAATGTCATGGATTGAATTATGTCCCCACCAAAAATGTGTGTGGTAACTTGGTTAGGCCATGATTTCCAGTATTCTGTGATTGTCCTCCATTTTGTGATTGTACTGTTATGTTAAAGAGGATTAGGGTTGGATTGTAACACCCTTGCCAGGTCACACCCCTGACCCATTGTAAAGCAAGTTTCACTGGAGTGTGGCCTGTACCACCTTTTATCTCTCAAAAGATAAAATGAAAAGGAGGCTAGCAGAGAGTTGAGGACCTCATACTACCAAGAAAGCAGCACCAGGACCAGAGCGCATCCTTTGAACCCAGGGTCCTTGCGCCTGAGAAGCTCCTGGACCAGGGGAAGATTGAGGACAAGGACCTTCCTCTAGAGCCAAAAGAAAGAGAGACTTCTCCTGGAGCCAACACCCTGAAGTTGGACTTGTCACCTCCTAGACTGTGAGAAAATTGATTTCTCTTTGTTAAAGCCATTCGCTTGTGGTATTTCTGTTATAGTAGCTCTAGGTAACCAAGACAGATGGTCATGCAACATATTGCTTTGCCATCTGTCTTGGTGCCTGGAGCTGACACCCTGAATTTGCTTTGACAAAGTTTCATAATGGACAATGGCCTAGGAACAGACAGTTGACCCAATAAAATCCAATTTTCAGATGGCATAATATTTTCTAGACATATTTTAATTTTTTGGCTCACAGTCACTCATCCCGGCATTCATATATTCCTATGCTATATATGCACTGGAATCTCATTCAATATTTACTTTGATGATGTTATTCTATGTTGTAGCAATTAAGTTATTTTTCTTTTGTATCACAATTTTCATGCTTCGGTGAATCTCTTTTGAGCCATTGATCCATTTTTGTGGTTAGTAGATATAATGCAATACAATAGCAACCCTGAAAAATTCAAATTTAATAAAAGTAAACAATAATGCACAAAGGAAAATTACATGAAAATAACACCTCGTTGCCTGAATGTTAGACAAGAGCCCACTGCAGTCCTTGTAGCCCATGCATAGCCTTTAAGGACACAACTATTAAGGATGTAGCAGGACTTCTGTGAAACTCGTGTTTCAAATGTGTGAGATATGTTGTTTGTTGTTGGTACTGTCGAATTGGTCTAGACTCAGCAACCCTATACAGCAGAGTTGAAATGCCCTATAGGGTTTCCAAGGAGCAGCTGGTGGATTTGAACTGCTGACCCTTTAGTTAGCACCTGAGCTCTTAACCACTGCGCCACCAGGGATCCTTGTGAGATATATGGATGTAATTTGTTTCTTGCTTTTCTTGCCCCCCCAAAACCCAAGACCACCAGTAGTTCATGAAACACATTTTGGAAAAAACACCACTCTAGGGCTGGATTCTTATTAAAGTCTTCCATCCTCTGAGGCCTCACCCAGGGGTACCGTATAGCAATTGGTCCTCCTGGGGACTCAAAGCGGAAATCCTGGTGGTGTAGTGGTTAAGTGCTACGGCTGCTAACCAAAGGGTCAGCAGTTTGAATCCACCAGGTGCTCCCTGGAAACTCTATGGGGCGGTTCTACTCTGTCTATAGGGTCGCTATGAGCCTGAATTGACTCGACGGCACTGGGTTTGGTTTTGGTGGTTTTGGGGACTTGAAAGCTTCAAAATGCAAGGGGCAGATAGCTGATGGGAGAGATATTTTTCAGCTTTGCCTTTCCCTCAAACCGCATGATTGACTGCTTCCCTCTTTCATTTTCCTGAGTTCCTTGGTGGTGGCAGCAAAAGTGAGATCTTTCCAGGGCAGGGAACAGCCGGTCATGTGTTGAGCCCCAGCTCAGTCCCAGGCATTGATGAGCTTTATGCTGGGATCGGTGGTCACCTCAATGGGTACAACAGGTCCCTGACATGGGATTACAAAGAGCTCTCCAATCGCTATCCATATATAACCAAAGTCTCCTTTAACACATCCCAGTGTTTGTAAGAAACACCTGTGTATTGGTTCACTCCATCTGGGAGAAGAGCCACCGGGCTAGCCCTTCTCTATCCTTTTGTTTCCACTGCACCACCAGCCCCATCAGCTTCCCACAGCCCTAAGAATGGAGTGAGCAGATTAAGAAGTCAGGTTACCCTCAACATAGGGATGTTTATGCCACCACTCTGGTTAAACTGTATTGTCCTGGCCCCAGGCTTCAGGGCTGGCCAGGGTCCACCACTATAGTAAGGGGACAGAGACCAAGGTCATTGTCCAGGACTCACAACCATAAAGACCCTTAATTTAAACCTTTGACTTATTTCCCAAAAATGTACACACAAGATTGTTAATGCAAACATTTAAAATGCACATTTTTTAGTAATCATTTTCTGACATTCTTTCATTGTTTTCATATACTTGGAGCCTCAGAAAAAAAAAAAGAGAGAAAGAAAGTAGCCTGAGCCTCTTCTGACCTCTGAGAGGCCCTGGAACTGACTGAGCTATGGTAGCATTGGGGCAATGCCCCTGGTGAGGGCACACTCTTCCCGGCTAGCCAGCAATGCAGACCAATGTGGGGGAAGCAGGGTTATGAGTTCCAGTGTGCAGACAGTTCATTCCCAATTCAGTTTGGGAAATCTGGGCTGAGATTTCCAAGATGAAGCTAAGACCCAATGCTGACTGTATTTTAGTGGAAACAAGGATGGAACGGAGGCACAGAGCATAAATTGGACTTCTAACACCAGGCTGGAGAGTTCGGACATTATCCTGAAAGCAACAGGGAGCCATTGAAGATGCGTGAAGACGAGTGGTTTGTTCAGTGCTTTATTTTATAAATATCACTAGTGACTAGTACAAGGAGGGAGACTGAGATCTGGGGCTATGGTCCATGTATTTCTAGGCAGAAATTCCAAGCCAAAACCCATAGCAGGGCACAGCAGGGACTCTGTGGTGGGAGTTTCTAGTTGGAGCTTTGACAAGATGAATGGCCCTTCCCAGGCAAGGTTTCTAAAAAGAGAATGCAGCCTGGTCCCAACCTCCTTCATGGGGAATATTTCTTCCCCCTTGGGTTTGGCTTAGCTGAGAGTAAGAGGACCAGAAATTCTCTGAGAGGACAGCAGATCCAAAGGAGAACAGGAAGTAGGAGCAAGAGTTGCTATTGGTCAACTAGGGAGTTTGATATCCCATTTTGGGGGGAAGTCCCTTCATTTGCTTCCTCCATCATTTCCTTGTACTGGCGTTTGAAGAAGCCAATCTGTAG
Source organism: Loxodonta africana (assembly GCF_030014295.1). Classification (NCBI taxonomy): domain Eukaryota; kingdom Metazoa; phylum Chordata; class Mammalia; order Proboscidea; family Elephantidae; genus Loxodonta; species Loxodonta africana. The sequence goes on along the minus strand of NC_087353.1, from coordinate 86,866,334 downwards.
GAGGAGGAAGAAGAAAACCAGGAAGTCCAGTGGAAGAGAGGATAAGAGATGACTAGACATGACCACCATTTCTGGAAAACCTACTATGTTCAACACACTGTGCTAGAAACTTTATACACATTGTGTCATTTAGACTTTACCACAATTCTGTGAACTGCATAGGATTACCTCCAGATTAAGAATCCAAGACCCAGAGTGGACCAAACACTTGCCTATAGTCATAGGATGAATCAGTAGTGGTGTTGACATTCAAACCCAGGTCTGTGTTTTTGTATTATAATCAGTTATCAAGGGAAATATATAATATATATATTTATATATATATTATATATATAAATGTATATAACATATGAATATTATATAATATATATATTTATATAAAGAGGTGAAAAAGAAAGGTAGAGAGATTACAGGAAGCCTGAGAATTGGATAGGAAAGTACAAATGTGGGGAAGAATTAGGTACTGATGGTGTCATGAGTGCGAAGGGGTCTCTCACATTAAGTAACCCAACAAGGATGTGCCCCCAGTCTTGCCTGACTCTAAAGTGAGCTGTTCCCACACTGTAGAAACAGTGAGATCTGATGCTGATGGTGTCAAGGGTAGAATAAAATGCTCACCTTGTACAATGTGGCCACAATGAGAGCCAGTAGCAGCAGGCCTCCCACAGAGCTGCCCACGATGAGAAAGATTGGGTTGTAGACATCATATTTCTCCAGTACTGTCTCAATCTGGAGTAGAGATGACCCCATCAGAAAGCACCAGGTATTTTCTTATCCCAGATTCTGCACACCCTTGCAACATGCACCTCCCCTCTGCCAACTCCCAGTTTGTTCCTCTCCTTTCACAACCCTGCTTTAAGGCCTTCCTCTTCTTCCCCCAGGCTTGCAAATGCCCACCCTGCATTACAAATTTGGTATCAGGAGCCCTTTCACGAGCCTGGCCACTGTCTACCATACAATCAATACCTGGGCTGTCATAAATGCCTCCTGTCCTGGAAGCTGGGAATACATTGTTCTGTCGAATGTGATTTCAGCCACACTCCTAACAAACACCTTCTTCTGCAGTGTCTGTAAAAGAGAGGGGAAAAGCTGGAGAATTGCCTCTGAGGAATGCTCAAAATTAAAAAATGTCCTGATCTAGGGTGGGCAGAGACACATCAGGTACCACCTGAATCTGGGGGAGAGGCTCTGCTGTTGGGCTCTACACACCTGGCTGATCCAGCCAAAGCTGAGGTTGCCCTTCAGGATGAAGCCAAGTTGATTTTGGATGCCAAAGGAGGGGATATCACAATAGAAGCACAGGCAGACGGCAATAGAGCAGTCCTAGGGACAGAAAGGTAGCATCAGGCCAGAGAAAGATGGGATTGAAGGTAGAAGACAGTGTTAAACTGTCTGATTTGAAGGAAGCAGCCACATCTGAATACAAGAGGGCTATTGAGCAGGTGACCATCTGAACGTAACACAGACCTGTAATTAAACTCCTCTGGTGTGTGGTTTAGAGTGGAGGCCAGAGCAAAGCAATTCTTACCAGCACAGGATTTTTCTGAATATGGGTCAGGAAGTCAGATTCTGTGGGCATTATTTTCTTTGAAGAGCACTGAATGGACAGATTCTAAGAGAAGACAAAGAACAAACATATCAGTGGAGACATCAGGGGTTCATGAGGAACACAGAGAATCCAGGTAAAGGGCATTAGAAGAGGAGCCATACACAATCCTTAATACCTGGGGTTGAAGGACCTCTATCCCTGTCCACACAGCCATCTGGTTCAGCTCCATGGGCACCCGGAAGTTGATTCTGACAGGCAGGTCCCTCTGCCCCAGGTTGCTCACCTGCACAGAAAGCAGTGAGGGCACAGCCAGACCCCACACTTCTCCCTAATCTCCATCCCCTGCCCCACCCCTAGATCCTGGGTCTCCACCACTTGCCTGGTATCTATGCTTGACCGCACTGCTTTCTTCCTCCTCTGAGGCTGAGAAGTTGACGTACGTGGTAGATAGTTCATGGCTGTGGAGAGAAGAGGCATGGATAGATTTGAAGTTCCATGGGGGCCTCCTGATGAGGTTCTGGCTGGGAGTATGATGGGACACATAATCAGTGGGGCCTTGGGGTAACCTAGGTTGAGACTTGTGTCTGTGTTGGGGGTTATGAGAGGGTTTAGGGAGCAGGAATGGGTTTTAAGCTAGGTGCCAGGTGCTCCCAGAAGCTGCCCACAGAGGACACTGCCAAGGGGGCTGGGCAGGCAATGCAGCAGAAGGAGCTGAGGGCCATGCCACTGACTCGCTGTGGGATTGAGGGCTAGACCCTGCCCTCAGTTTTCTTTTCAGGCCCTCATAGGCATGTAGGATGATGGATAGGCACGTAGGACACAACGAAGGTTTGGGGAGACTCAGTCTGTCACTATTGACCAAATGCCTACCAGACACTGCCCCTTTCTGATCTCCCACAGGCCTTCCCTGGGGATCCTTCGCCCCTGTTTCCTTGCCTTTTCTGGGCCTAGAGCTGGTAGGTGAGGGAAGGCCTAACAGCTGGCTCTTCACTAGGCCTCAGTTTAACAACATCTCCTCTGGCTTGCTCTGGCCTAGAGAACGAGTGGCTGGTCCCACCTCTGCCCCATCTTGTCTTGCTCTCTGGGCACCTCTCCTTTGCCTGCATGATCCACATTTCAGCCCACCAATTCTTACTCTGAAGCCTCTTCCCTTCTCTGCTAAGATACTCCCCACAAAATGCCAGAGGTTCACTCTGAGGGTCCCTCTGTGTGCCCCAACCCATACAGCCACACCTGCAGAGGGCAGCAGAGCTGTAGGGCAATTCATGCCTAGATAGGTGTGCCCTGCCTGTGGGTCCCTGGCAAGGATGTTTGCAAACCTCAGGGCACACTGCAGCAAGCAAGCTGACAGCATACATCTGGCTGGGCTGCTGAGTGCCCTCAAGTGTGCAGGTGTGTGTGAAACTCTGGGCAGGAGGAGAACATTCAATGAGGCTTGTGGGTGGAACTGGCAGGGGAGTGTACTCAGGCTAAGCTACACAGGTCTGTTATACATCACAAATTTAAGTGCCACAGGGCAGAGATTTATGTCTGTTTTTTGATTACACATGATAAATGAGGGGTTCAATAAATCTTTATTGAATGTCAAATGATTTTATGGAAAGTAACCACAGGCACATGGCAAATGCTAGAGAAGTATTCGTTGATGTCACTCTTTTGCTCAAACACTTGTCTTGAAATGGCTCCTTAGTGCCAAACACCTCAAGTCTAATCCTCTTGGGCAGCATTGTAAGGCCCTGTACTTATATCCAGCTTCCTCCTGACACCCAAACTCTGTGGAAGGCGAATCATCACTCCCCATCCTTCTCAAATGGGAATTGGAAAAGGGAAGTTCGGGTGATCACAATGAGGAACATTGCTAGCATTTGGTGAGCAAGGGACTCTAAAAGTCCTCCAAGGTGCAAGTCTGTTTCTTGCAAAGAAGAAATATCCCACTCAAATGCCAAGAGCCCCTTTGAGCATCACAGCTGGCCATGCCCAAGACTGTGGACCCTTCAGCACTTAGCTGAGGCCTCCTCTTGCAGGGAGCCCTAGCATTGTTTTGGGAACCTCCATCACTCCACGGTACAGAAGCATGGGGGAGGGCTTGAGAAGATTCTGGCTTACATCAGGATAACCTCACTCTCCAGTAAGGCTGTAAGAGCTTTGGAGACAGGAATATGCCTTCTACTTATATCTCTTAGGGAACCCAGGACAGTCTTAGAGCTTTTGGGAAAGCTGTCTAAGAACTGTTAAATGTAGAATATGATGATAATAATATCACAATTATTATTATCACAGCCAGCACATAATAAACACTCACTGATTAATTAGTAACTACTGCTAGCGGTCTGGTCTACCAATTGAAAAGGTGGTGATAATAAAACCTAAAAATAGCCAGATGTTCATCTGTTGCAGAAGGTGTATGAGCCACCCCCCTAATCAGGGTGGTAGAGAAGAACCCTTCTGAGGTCAAGATGTGGCACCTGCTGATCACAGTGTAGACAGCATACTTCACAGGGAGCTTCTGCTGGAAGGTGGTATTGCTGCTCCTGGGGCTGTTATTCTCACTAAAGAAAGAAGAGGAGCCCAGTTGGGAAGGGCCTCAGAGAAGGAGGCAGGGGTGAGAGGAGCGCTGCCCCTGGGCCTGCCCACTCACCTGCTCACATTGGCCACCAGAAGCAGCTGGTCTCCCAGCACGGCCTTGGAGGAGATGTCAAAGGTGGCCACAAAGGTGATCTGAAAAAGAGGTGGGCCAAGGGCAGGGATGAGACAGAATAGAGGGAGGAGATCAGAGGAGGCGGAAGGAAGCAAGTCTGACCTGGATGCCGTCGCGGAAGATGAAGTGGTTGATGCTGCAGATGGTGCTCTGGGGACCCTGACTTTCAGCTGGGGCGCTGTCACATGTAAGGCGCAGGGAGGAGAGGTGCAGCTGGGTCTAGGAAGGGGGAAGTTTGAAAAAAAAGGTAGATGAGCATTTGTTTGTGTTTCCAAGAGACCCTACTAAGGAGTGGCATGGTTTTGTGGAATCTGCCTTAAGGTTATGTTTTTAAAAAGATCCTTTGCTCCCAGTGTAGAAATCCCAGATGTGAATTTAATTAGAGAGTTTTTTATTTATTGCTGTTTTAAAAAAGCTTTTTATTCTGGAAATTTTCAAACATAATCAAAAGTAGAGCAACTAGATAAATTCACCCTCATGTGCCCATCCCCTAGGTTAAATTACCAACATTCTTCTCCTCTTATTTTATTCAGCTCCTCTCTACTTTTTTGGGTGTGTGAATACTTTAAAGCAGATTCCAGCTATTACATCAATTCATCCAGAAATACTTCAATGTCTATAACTAACAGATAAGAATTCTTTTTTTTCTTTTTACATCACCAGAAGACCACTATTACACCCAACAACATTAGCAATGGCTCCCTAATATTAGCTACGACTCAGGTCATATTCGATTTTTCTAGATTGTCTCCAAAAATGTCATTTTACACTTGTTAAAAATCAAAATCTAGCAAGAGTTCACACCTGACATTTGGTGGGTATGTCTAGGAGTGCTTTCAATAACAGGGCACTTCCTCCCCTCACATAGCAGGAGATTGCTGATTCCCAATGAATTCTTTCATACCTCAAGTCAAAATTCACTCCCACTAGGAACATTAGACTAAAAGGGATATGAGACATAACCAGATGTGATGTGGAACCCAGCTTAGATCCTGATTCAAATAAACAAGTTGTAAAAACACATTTTTGAGACAAATAGGGAAATTTCATTACGGTCTAATACCAAGGAATTGTTCATTTCATTGGATGTGACACCGGCATTGAGTCCAGAGCTAGAGAGTGAAATAAGGAGGTGTGCAGTGACATGACTTGTGGGATTTGTTTTAAAATACTTCAGCAAAGAAAAAAAAAAAAAAAAAACGATGAAAGAAATGTGGCAGAATGCTGATAACTGTTGAATCTGGTTACTAAGTTTTGAGGCGTTTGTTGAACTACTCTCTATTTTTGTAAATGTTTAAATTTTTTCATGATACAATTTTTGTTAAAAATCTGTTTCTCTATGACTCCCTGCAGTTCTAGTCCTGTCTTCTGGAGCAGGAGTTAGCAAACTACGATCCACCACCTGTTTTTGTAAAAGAAGTTTTATTGGAACCCAGCCACACTCATTCATTTACATGCTGTTGATGGCTGTTTTCACACTTCAACAGCAGTGGTGAGCAGCTGCAACAGATACCGAATGGCTAGCAAAGCTGAAAATATTTACTATCTGGTCCTTTATAGAAAGTTTGCCAATCCTTCATCTAGAGTAACCAACAAATTCAACCCCTTCTTCTACAGGGCAGTGTTTTAAAATGTTTGAAGGCTGAGATAGGTTTTTCTCAAGAAGAAGAATATCGATATGATGAGGAATACAAAAAAATTTAAGGCAAGGTCTTTTTTCCACATTAGTAGCCTCTTGGGAACTCATTCCTGATGTCCAATGCCCAGAACTGAACCCAGCATGAGCCTTGGCAAGCCCCAGACACCACAACTACATCCAACCAACAAAGAACAGTCCAGACTTCTTGGCATATGAGAGGCTGCTAAGCAATGGTGGCCCCAGGATGAATTTCGAACCCAGCTGAAGGAGTCTCTACTGATCCTGAGCCTATCAGCCGCTTCCTTCCCCAAAGCTGGAATACCTGGACCCCAGTCACACGTCGATAGGACAGCCCTGCAGGGTAGAAGAAGGTAATTTTAGTTCCATAGGAGTCCTCGCCATCATTCCACACTGTCACTTTCACGTTCAGCTCCAGGTTACTCCCGACCACCAGGGTCTTCAGGCTGGGTATTGAGGTGGGGGGAGGAGATGGTTCAGTGACTGAGGCTAGAAATGGTCTGGGTGGGGAGGTTGGAGACAGATGGGAGGCAGGATACTTGGGTTCTGAGCATAAAAGAGGAGCATTAGGGAGAACTAGGGGTGGGATCAACAGATTCCAGAAGGGAAGCAGGGGGACTAGGGCAGGTCTATGTCTCACCCTAAGAAGCTAAAGGAGATACCAAGGTCATCCTGGCAGACATGGTCAGTCCCACAGTTCTTCTCAAAGGGGAGCTGGGAGGGAGAAAAAGAAGGGAGTCCCCCAAGATTTGGGGTCTGCACCCCAACTCCTTCCTGGAGACCCTGACCCCAGGACTCACAGAGGCCGTGAAGTATCTCTCAGCATCCATGGCCAGCATTGGCTGGAGGTCTCCAAAGGAAGTAATAGGCTTGCCCACAAGGGACAAGTTGAGACTCAAGATGATGGGGGTCACTGAGTCCTCCACACAGGCCTAAAGTACAGGCATTGAAGAGAGCAAGTGGTTAAGGAAAGCCCCTCAGGAAGTTATTAGCTGTGTCCCAGTCTCCTCATCTTTAAAATGAGTGATAATAATGCCTAAACCAAAAAAAAAAAAAAAAACCAAACCCAGTGCCATCGAGTCGATTTTGACCCATAGTAACCCTATAGGACAGAGTAGAACTGCCCCATAGAGTTTCCAATAATGATGCCTACCTGTGCTCAATATATGTTTGTGATTATTAGTAATCTGCCATGCATTCTTGCCCCTCAGAATCTTTGCCTTTGATGTCTTCTGCCTTGATCCACTAGGCTCACTCATATCTACTCATGCTTTACCTTCTCCAAGGGGCCTCCCAGACACCCTCTCTGTTCCCTTCCCTGGCTTTGTCTTTCTTCACAGCATTGACTACTACCTGACATCTATATCTAGGAACTTGTTAGTTTGAGGCCTTCCCACCCCAGGCTGTGAGCTCCCTGTGGGCAATGGCTGTTTCATCCACTATTGAGTCCCCAGCACCTAGAACAGAGCCTATTCCACAGGAGTGGCTCGAAAAATATTTGACAAATGAAAGACAGAAAGAATCCCAGCCCACAGCCCCATAGTTCTCTAAAGCAGCCGAAATTTATTCCCTGAAATCCAGCTATGTATTCTCTGGCAGTTACAAATGACCTCATTCATTCATTCTTTCACTCACTCTTTCAGCCAATATGTATTAAGCACCTCTTGCATCCAGACCCTATGCTGTGGCTAGGGCCACAGAGAAGATCGGAATGTGCTCCTGTGTGCTGCCTACCCCACTGCCAGCCTCAGAATCACCTCCATCCGTGTCACTCTTTTCCCAGGACCCCCAGGGCCCTCACCAGGAGGAGCAACTTGACAGCCTTACAATGCTGACCCAGCCCAATGTCTTGGACTTGGGTCAGGTTCCGAGTCTTTGTTTCTTTGAAGATGGCACGGGGACTCAGGCGGCCAGGGTCAAGGGCCAGGTCAAAGGTCACAGAGCTCTGCAGGTTACCTGTAGGGGAAGTAGGGTATGAGGAAGGATGAGAGCCAGGAGCTCCTCAGGTAGGCAAGGGGCAAGGCAAGAGACAGAAGTCCTGACCTGGCAGCCTCCAAGGGATCAGGGTGTCCTAGGTTGGAGAGGAGGGGACTCACCAAGCTGGTTCTTGAAGCTTGAGTTAACATGAAGGCAGACTGTGGCTTCACCTAGTGCCTGGGCAGAGGTCACCTGGTGCCGACACTCAAACACAGACCTTGCAATTTCTGCAGGTGTGAAGTGCATGTTCACTGACACCTGGAGCACAGGCTTGGTCCTGTGGGCAGAACACTGTGCTGAATAGGCTTTTGGTCCCTGGGACAGGGAGAAGGGGGCTGGGTGTCTGAGGCAGGACCTAGGACCATACAGGGAGTGCCTGAGGAAAGCCATTCTCACCTGAACAGCAGCGCATGTCCTCGAGCCCCTACGGCCAGGTCCACAAGCCCATCCTGAGTGAGATCCTGACCCCCACTCAGCGACTGCCCAAAATACTGCAGTTCCAGAGAGAGCTGGGAACCCGTGATCCTCTAGCCGGGACAGAAAAAGAAGCAAGTTGGGAAGTAAGAGGAACAAATCAGAAATGAGTAAATGAGAAGGAGGGATGAAGAGATGTGGGAAACAGAAAGAAGGGGCAAATGGTGAAAAAGTGTCATCAACAAATGCATAAAAGGGGGGGCAAGGGGTGGGGAAATGAGGACTGGAAAAAAGGAAAGATTTCTAATGAATAATGAAGAAAAGGAGATTTAAAATCCTGGCTTGAGAGTCATTCATTCATTCAGTTAGTCTCAGGTTCAAATTCTGGCTCCTCCATTTATAAGCCATGCTTCAGTTCCCTCATCTTTTGCATGGTGCTAATAATATCTCAGAGTTTAGCTATAAGCATTAAATGAATTCATTCGTATAGTTCTTAGAACAGCACCTGACATATGATCAACAGGCAATAACTTCTTATGATGATTACTAAGGTTGGAAGGGACATCAGAGCTCATCCAGCCCCACTCCACACTTTGCAGATGCAGGAAAGGGGTCACACAGCCTCTAAGAGGCCAACTCCAGACATGAAATCAGGTCCTCTGACCCCAAGCCCAGGGCCCCTTTTTGTTGCCCTTTACTACCTTGACTCTTCAGAGGACAAGGAAGAACCAAGTGGAGGTAGGAAGTGGCTGAACCTATGCCCTGACCCTATGCTCCTGGAATGGCCTTCCCTGTGGATCCTTTCCCTATTACTCCCATTACTCTCTAGATTCCAATTCCTTGGAGAATGCACCCTTTAACCTCTGGATATCCATGGGACTAACAGACAGTAAGAGTAATACTAATAATAAAATAAAAAGAGAAATTTACCAATTATTAAGGAGGTCTAGAAAGGAAAGGGGAGGGGGTTGGAATAGAAATAACACAAACGGAGCCAAGTGGACAACACCAGGGTCTTCACGCCCAGGAAAGCTAATATCATGACCATAGCCTCACATTTGGTGTATAGTATGCAAATCAAGTATGTGATGGGCTATGTGATGAGGTAGGAAGAAGGAAAAAATCACGGTAGGGCCAGTGAACCCAGAAAGGCCTCCTCTTTGAATCAGGCCTAATGGGTATAAAGCAAGTGATCTCTGCAATCAAGCATCTAAGCAGATATACCTCTAAGTCGCTGAAGCAAAAAAGGTTCAACAAGTTGGTGTGAACTGAATACAGTTTCCATGACATGTGTTGTTGTTTCCCGTGGAGTTGATTCTGAATGATAGCAACCCTATAGGACAGCGTAGAATTGCCCCACAGGGCTCCCAAGGCTGCAAATCTTTACAGAAGCAAACTGCCACATCTTTCTCCCACAGACTGGATGGTGGGTTGGAACTGCTGACCTTTTGGTTAGCAGCTGAGCAAATCACCACTATACCAGGGCTCCCTTCATGACATGTGGGCCCTTGTTGTTTTCAACAAGGCCTTTCACCCTCTTCCTAAAGTGCCTTCAGTTGTTAAGCTGTATTAATAATAATGATAACAATAACCGGAGACCCTGGTTGCTCAACCGTTAAGCACTAGGCTGCTAACCGAAAGGTCAGTGATTCGAACCTCCCCAGCAGCTCCCGGGAAGAAAGACTTGGCTATCTGCCCCTGTAAAGATTACAAACAAGAAAACCTTATGGGACAGTTCTACTCCTTCACACTGGGTCGTTATGAGTCAGAATCAATGTGACACCACCTAACAACAGCAAACGCTTAAAAATGACTTGTGGGCCAGCATATCCCTGATATCAAAACCAGGCAAAGACACCACAAAAAAAGAAAATTACAAACCTATGTCCCTCATAAACTTAGATACAAAAATCCTCAACAAAATTCTAGCCAACAGAATTCAACAACGTGTCAAAAAAATAATTCCTCATGACCAAGTAGGATTCGTACCAGGTGTGCAGGGACAGTTCAATTTATTAGAAAAATAATCAATATAATGCATCACATAAATAAAACAAAAGACAAGAACCACAAGATCTTATGAACTGATTTTGAAAAGGCATCTGACAAAGTCCAACACACATTCATGATAAAAAAAATAACTCTCAGCAAAATAAGAATAGAAGGAAAATTCTTCAACATAATAAAGGGCATTTATACAAAGCCAACAGCTTGGAGAGCTTCTGAAAGCATTCCCCTTGACAACGGGAAACAGACAAGGATGCCCTTTATCACCACTCTTATTCAACATTGTGCTGGAGATCCTAGTTAGAGCAATTAGGCTAGATAAAGAAATAAAGGCTGATCCAGATTGATAAGGAGGAAGTAAAAGTATCTCTATTTGCAGATAACATGATCTTAGACACAGAAAACCTTAAGGAATCCTCAAAAAACTACTGAAACTAATAGGAGAGTTCAGCAGTGTCAGGATACAAGATAAACCTACAAAAATCAGTTGGATTCCTCTACACCAACAAAGAGAATGTTGAAGAGGAAATCACCAAATCAACACCATTTACAGTAGCCCCCAAGAAAATAAAATACTTAGGAATAAATCTAACCAGAGACATGAAAGACCTATACAAAGAAAACTACAAGACACTACTGCAAGAAACCAAAAGAGACCTACATAAGTGGAAAAACACACCTTGCTCATGGATAGGAAGACTCAACATTGTAAAAATGTCTATTCTACCAAAAGTGATCTATAGATACAATGCAATTCTGATCCAAATTACAATGGCATTTTTTAATGAAATGGAGAAACAAATCACAAACTTCATATGGAAGGGAAAGAGGCCCTGGATAAGTAAAGCATTCCTGAAAAAGAAGAACAAACTGGGAGGCCTCACACTTCCTGATTTTAGAACATATACCACCACAGTAGTCAAAACAGCCTGGTACTGGTACAACAACAAATACACAGACCAAAGGAACAGAATTGAGAATCCAGACATAAATTCATCCACATACAAGCAGCTAATATTTGACAAAGACCCAAAGTCAGTTAAATGGGGAAAAGATAGTCTGTTTAACAAATGGTGCTGGCATAACTGGATATCCAACTACAAAAAAATGAAACAAGACCCGTACCTCACATCATGCACAAAAAAGAACTCAAAGTGGACAAAAGACATAAATATAAAATCTGAAACGATAAAGATCATGGAATAAAAAAAAGAGGCAATGCTAGGAGCCCTAATACATGGCATAAATAGTATACAAAATGTTACAAACAATGCACAAACACCAGAAGAGAAACTAGATAACCAGAAGCACCTAAAAATCAAACACCTACGCTCATCCAAAGATTTCACCAAAAGAGTAAAAAGATTACCTACAGACCGGGAAAAGGTTTTTTGCTATGACATTTCCGATCAGCGTCTGAGCTCTAAAATCTATGTGATACTGGAAAAACTCAACAACAAAAAGACAAATAACCCAATTAAAAAATGAACAAAGGATATGAACAGGCACTTCACCAAAGAAGACATTCAGGCAGCTAACAGATACATGAGGAAATGCTCACGATCATTAGCCATTAGAGAAATGCAAATCAAAACTACAATGAGATACCACCTCACTCCAACAAGGCTGGCATTAATCCAAAAAACACAAAATAATAAATGTTGGAGAGATTATGGAGAGACTGGAACTCTTATATACTTCTGGCCAGAACGTAAAATGATACAACCACTTTGGAAATCAATTTGGTGCTTCCTTAAAAAGCCAGAAATAGAACTATCATACGATCCAGCAATCCCACTCCTTGGAATACATCCTAGAGAAATAAGAGCCTTTACATGAACAGATACATGCACAGCCATGTTCATTGTAGCACTATTTACAATAGCAAAAATGTGGAAGCAATCAAGGTGCCCATCAATGGATGAATGGGTAAAAAAAAAATTGTGGTATATTCACACAATGGAATACTACCCATCATACAATGGAATACTACACATCAATAAATAACAATGATGAATCCTTGGAACATTTCATAACATGGAGGAATCTGGAAGGCATCATGCTGAGTGAAATTAGTCAGTTGCAAAAGGACAGATATTGTATGAGACCACTATTATAAGAACTGAAGAAACAGTTTAAACTGAAGAAAACATTCTTTGATGGTTATGAGGATGAGGAGGGAGGAAGCGAGAGGGGTATTCTCTAATTAGATAGTAGACAAGAACTGTTTTAGGTGAAGTGAAAGACAACACACAATACAGGAAAGGTCAGCACAACTGGGCTAAACCAATGCAAAGAAGTTCCCTGAATAAACCGAACACTTCAAAGGCCAGAGTAGCAGGGGCAGGGGCCTGGGGACCATGGTTTTAAGGGACAACTAGGTCGACTGGCATAATAAAAGCTATTAAGAAAACATTCTGCATCCCACTTTGGTGAGTGGCATCTGGGGTCTTATAAGCTAGCAAGCCGCCCATATAAGAAGCATCAATTGTTCTCAACCCACCTGGAGCAAAGGAGAATGAAGAACACCAAAAGTAGAGATGATCCCAAGAGACAGAAAGGGCTACATAAATCAGAGACTACATCAGCCTGAGACCAGAAGAACTAGATGGTGCCTGGCTACCACCGATGACTGCCCTGACAGGGAACATAACACAGAACCCCTGATGGAGTAGGAGAACAGTGAGATGCAGACCTCAAATTCTAGTAAAAAGACCAGACTTAATGGTCTGACTGAGACTAGAGGAACCCCGTAGGTCATGGTCCCCAGATCCTTTGTTAGCCCAAGACTGGAACCATTCCCGAAGCCAACTCTTCACACAGGGATTGGACTGGACTATAAGACAGAAAATGATGCTGGTGAGGAGTGAGCTTCTTGGCCCAAGTGGACACATGAGTCTATGTGGGCAGCTCATATCTGGAGGGGAGATGAGAAGGCAGAGGGGGACAGAAGCTGACCGAATGTTCATGGGGAATACAGGGTGGAGAGAAGGACTGTGCTGTCTAATTAGGAGGAGAATAACTAGGAACACATAGCAAGGTGTATATAAATTTTTGTATGACAGACCGACTTGATTTATAAACTTTCATGTAAAGCACAATAAAAAAAAAAAAAGCCTGTGGTAAAAATAATAGTAATAATAGATTGTACTACCTAGTACATGCCAGGCACTGTTCTAAGTAGTAACTCATTTAATCCTTACAGCAGCAGCCCAGTGATTCTATTATCATCATCAATTTACAGATGAGAAAACTGAGGCCTAGAGAGGTAACCTGACCAAGATCACACAGCCAGTAATTGACAGAACTTCCTGTCAGCTTCCCTGACTTTTTTTTTGCTAAGTTTCAAGTGGTATTCACGCACCATACAATACACCCTTTTAAAATATACAACCCAATGGTTTTTAATATGCTCATACAGTTGTGAACTATAACCACAATCAATTTTAGAATATTTCCATTACCCCAAAAGAAACTCCATAACCTTTAGCAGTCACTCTTTATTCCCTGCATTTCCCCCTCCCCTCAGTTTTAACCCTTTGATATCTAGTGGGTCCCGACTCATAACAACCCTATAAGACAGAGTAGAACTGCCACATAGGGCTTCCAAGGAGCAGCTGGTGGATTCAAACTGCTGACCTTTTGGTTAGCAGCAGTATCTCTTAACCACTGCGCAAGCACTCATCTACTTTCTATCTCTACAGATTTGCCTGTTCTAGTCATTTCATAGAAGTGGAGCCATACAATATGCAGTCTTTTGTGACTGGCATATGTAGTCTTTTGTGACTGGCTTCTTCCACTTAGCTCAGTGTTTTCAAGATTCATCCATGTTGTAGCACGTAGCAGTATGTCATTCCTTTTTATGTATGGATATACCACATTTTATTTATTCGTTCATCAGTTCATCAGTTGATGGACATTTGGGTTGTTTCCACATTTTGGCTATTATGAATAATGCTGCTATGAACATCTATGGGCAACTTTGTGTGAGGAGACATGTTTTCATTCCTGTTGGACACATATCTAAGAGTGGAATTAATGGGTCATGTGGTTACTTTGGAAACCCTGGTGGTGTAGTGGTTAAGTGCTATGGCTCTTAACCAAGAGGTTGGCAGTTCAAATCCGCCAGGCACTCCTTGGAAACTCTACGGGGCAGTTCTACTCTGTCCTATAGGGTCGCTATGAGTCGGAATTGACACCACGGCAGTGGGGTTGGTTTTGTTTTTTTATGGTTACTTTATGGATAATTTTTTGAGAAACTGCCAGGCTGTTTTCTAAAGTGGCTGCACAATTTTACATTCCCACTAGCAATGTGTGAATGTTTGGTTTCCTCCGCATTCACACTAACACTTATTATTATCTATCTTTTTATTTATTTATTTATTATAGCCATCCTAGTGGGTGTGAGTGGTAGCCCATTGTGGTTTTGATTTGCATTTCTTGATAACTAATGATTTTGAGCATCTTTTCATGTGCTTATTAGCCATTTGTATATCTTCTTTAAAAATATTCTGATCTTTGCCTTATTCTTTTAAATAATTTGTTTTATTCTTTGTCGTTGTTGAGAATATACACAGCAGAACATATACACCAATTCAATACCTTCTACATTACAATTCAGTGACGTTGATTACGTTCTTCAAGTTGTGCAACATTTCTCACCCTCCTTTTCTGAATTGTTTCTCCCTCATTAATATAAACTCATTTCCCCCTAAGTTTCCTATCTATTCTTTCAGGTAGGAAAGAATCATTTTGATCCCGTAGGGGTAGTTCTTAAAAGAGCATAATGCTAAAGGTAGACATTCTTGATTAATTAAGCTAAACTACTGTTTGGTTTAAAGAAAACTTCCGGGGATAGCTTTGGTTTTAGGTTTAAGTTTAAAGATTTTCTCAGGGCAATAGTTTCAGGGATTTGTCTAGCCTCAATGGGTCCAGAAAGTCTGGACTCCATTAGAATTTCAAATTCTCTTCCACATTTTCCCCCTTTTGATCAGGGTTCTTCTATAGACAATTTGATCCTCAGTGATGGTCCTCTGCTTATTTTTCAATCAGGGCTTCCTTGACTTTTGCCAAGGGAAGTAGTCCTCCCTGTTTGAAGAACCCTGCCCATTTGGTGGGAGGGTCCTGCCTAGATGGGCACATGATAGGATTGCTGATGGCAGGAAGGGAATAAAGTAATGTAGCATCTGGGAGGATGAATGAGTGAGGGGACAGGCAGACTGAGGCAGCCAGACCTAAACTGGTGGATAACAGGGAGCCACCAAGAGACCAAGCACTGAGTTAGGAGTCATCACAGTTCCTGATTGGCTATATAACCCTGGACAAGTCAAGTCACTTTTCTTCTCCATATCTCATATTTCATCTGTAAAATGGGTTTTGCTAATGCCTGGCCTATGCAACTTATAAAGCTGCTGGAGAGATTAAAAGGCCTGGTGGAGAACACATTCAAGTATCAAGTCCCCATAAAAGTAGGATATGTACGAGTCAATGTCAATTTATCACGTCGAAGATTTTTCCTGTTGCCTTTTAGGTGCCCATTGCTTGGCAAGAGAAGTCAGATGAGGTAGAAGAGGAGGATTTTCCAGGTGGCAATTTGGAAGGACGGAGAAGCAAGGAGAAAACGGTTATAGTAACAAGAACCGTGACCAGGACTCACCTGGCTATAGGAGGGGCTGATGCCCACTCCTGATGCTCCATGAAATACATAGACAGCACCCCGGTTCTCCTGCTCCCCCGGCGCTCCAATGGCCACATCTGTCAGCTTGTCTCCATTCACATCCCCTAGCACTGTCAGGGCTGCCCCAAAGCGGCCCCAAGGATGGCCCTGCTCCCCACGGAGAACAGCCTGACACTGCCACTTGGCCTGCTGCTGAAAAAAATCAGTGTCAGGCCCCAAGTGGGGCAACCTCTGCACCTCTAACCTGGGACCCACCCAGCCCAGGCCCCATCAATCACTTACCCCTTGGGGCAAGGGGCAGACAGACACCTGGCCCCCCCGGGTCTGCTGGTAGTAATGAGGGGCCCCAATGAGGACCAGGTCAGTGCTGCCGTCTCTGTCCACATCCACGGAGCAAAGGGAGGCCCCAAAGTAGGAGCCGATCTGGAGGGCAGAGCCTGAAGTCACCCTGTCTGCCCATCCCACAGACACCTCCTTCTCGGCCAGGTCCCACCTCTCCCCAGGCACCAAAATCTTCCCACCATAAGCTCCAAATCCCCCTGCCCACCCTCACATCCCATCCCAGCTTCCCTCATACACAACCTGGGTCCCTGTGACTTCGGCCTTCAGTATCCATCGCATCAACTTCTGGATGAAGATGACAACCTTTCCCATGTGCTGGTGGCGGGGGGCACCCAGGACCAGGCTCTGTACCCCCTTCCAAATGGCCAACTCAGCGGAGTAACCTGAGAGGTCCAGGACTTTGCTTGTCCTCTCTTCCTCTGGGGTTTCTGCCCTTCCCAGGCAGCTCACCTTCCCATACTGTCCCCTTTCCCCTAGCTCCAGCCTTTTCTCACCCAGATAAGAGTCGCTCATGCTCACATTCTCCTGAGACATGTTGATAAAGGTGCGGCTCATATTTGGGTGGTACAGGAAGGCACCTCCAGACCAGCTGAAGCTCCCTACAGCTCCCAGAACTGGTCCATCCTGGGAGGAAAGGATTCCAGGGCTGAGCAGACTGGGAGGATAAATAGAGCCCATTCCACCCCAAAATGCCTGCCCTGGATTCATTCAGACACTCACCCTTGCCTTCCTCCTCCCTCCTTCCTCATTTCCCTTATACCCCATGATTGGCCTGAAAGAGGCCCAACTCACAGGTGTGAACACAGCACTGAAGCCCTCCTGGGACATCTCAAATTCAAAGGAAGTAGTACTTGTGGACTGCGTACCTAGGGGAAGGCAGGATACTTGGGCCCCAGGGGGGAAAGATGGGCCTTGAAGGGCCCAAGATGAACACCTCAGCTTTGGAAGGACCTAATGCTGGACTTTAAAACCTACAGGGAGGGGTTAGTGCCTATGACATTGGGGTCTAAGTTAAAGGAAGGCAAGCATTTATGGGTGAGGGTTTCCAAAGCAAGTAGCTCCATCTCTGACTTACCCTCAATGGCAAAGATCTTCTCCTTCAGTTGGTTTTGAATGTCTCTCAAAGCATCAAAGTTCTCCACTTGAAATATATATTCCTGGGAGGGCTTCGATGCAATGACTTTTAATTCTTTCTTGGATTGTGGCTTTTGAAAAGCCGATCCTACCTGTCCCCAGCAAAGGCCAACAATTATAAATAATAATAAATGTAATATGCCTACTCCATGCTGGGCACTGACACCCTCCAATAACCCTGCAAGGACGATATTATGCCACCCAGTATACAGATGAGAAAAAAAAAAGAAACAGGCAGGATCAAGAAATTTAGGCAAAAGCATTGTGAGCCCGAGAGCTGGGACAGAGGTTTTATCCTGAAGGTAGTAGGAGAGGAGAGAGCTGGGATTTCTGTCCTTGAAAGGGAAGTTGCTTAGAGAGGAAGCAATGGGAGGAAGTGGTGAGAGGGCATCCCCAATTCCTACCCCAATGGCGTAGCGAATAATGCCTGCTGCCTCAGCCCTGGGGATGACATGCTTATAGTCCAGGTAGTCACCTTCCTTCTGCCCATCAGTAATGATTATGAGGATCTTGGTGGCATTCTCACGGGCCCCTTTTTGGGGACTGAACATAACATTTCTGTCAGGGAAGAAGAAGGTCCAGAGACCTGTGAACAGAACTACTGCTAGCCTCAGGTGCCCTTGTAATAACTAGAAGGAGGTGCCCTTTCTTCTGGGAGGCCGTGATCCCACTTAGAGGCACTCAGTTTGGTGAGAAGAGACGAGGCTGAATTTCAGTCCCCGCTGTCTCTTTCTCATAGAGACAGATGAGGTCGAAAAGTAGATTCACATGCTTTGGGGAAGCGCCTAGAGAAGGCAGAACTCACGTGGCTATTTGGATGGCTGAGGCTGTGTAAGTCAACCCTTTCAGCTGTTTCACACCATTCAACAAGGCTTGTGGGTCGGAGCTGTGTGCGAAGTTGTGGAAAGTAAAATGTATGTTGAAACTGTTGGCAAACTGCATCAGGGAGAACTGTAAAAGCCATATGGTAGTATGGGTGGGAGCAGAGGCTCTTCACTAGAACCCCCAATGCTTCTCCCAACAAAGCCCTTCCAGCAATGCCCCTCCTCTCAGTAATGCTCCTCACAGCAATGCTCTGCAAACTTGCCTTCCCTCCCCTGAGGGCACACCTGGGTACTGGGTCTCTGGAACTGGCTCATCACAGCCTTCACGAAGTTCATCATTCTCTCAAAATCATCTGGGGTGATGCTGCCTGAGCCATCAATCAGGAACAAGATGTCCTGTTCGTGCCTTGGGCACTCTGTGGAAGGAGGCAGGAGTGACTCTCCAAGGGACACTCCTCAGAGCCCAGGATCTCAGCCTCCTGGCCACAAGAACCCATTCCCTCAACACAAACCCCCCACCCCAGTCTGGCCCTGCACCCTGGGTCCTCTCCTTGTGAGGAGGTAAGGCTTCCTACTCCCCTGCCTAGAATAGAGACCTTCAGTCTCCCAAAGTCTCTTATACAGACTACAACTGTCATTCACCTGCTCACACCTGTGGAGCAGCCTGGTTCGTTAAAAAGTGAAAATTCCTCCAGTCTTGATGGTAAAAAGCTTAATACTTTCTCCTTCCATTTTGGTATCCTCACCCTCTCCCCTTGACATCTACCTCACCTCTTCTCACAATGTCCCCATCCCTCAATGAAAGAACCCTGCTCAGGGCCCAGGCCAGTGTCTGTCGTCATTGGTCAGTGCTGAACTGTACTTTTGTTAAATACTTTTAATGCCCCTTCTGGCAACATCCACATGCTGACCCTCTTCTGTTCCCAGCTTATATGCAAGCTCATACTCCTTCACAGAGTCACTGTACCAAAAAGAATTGGTCAACTTTCAACCATTTCAGGAGGTAGCATATGATCAAGAACCAACGGTACTGAAAGAAGAAGTCCAAGCTGCATTGAAGGCATTGGCAAAAAACAAGGCTCGAGGAATTGACAGAATACCAACTGAGATGTTTCAACAAATGGATGCAGGCCTGAAAGTGCTCACTTGTCTATGCCAAGACATTTGGAAGACAGCTACCTCGCCAACCGACTGGAAGAGATCCATATTCATGCCCATTCCAAAGAAAGGTGAGCCAACACAAAGTGGAAATTATTGAAAGATTTCATTAATACCACACACAAGTAAAATTTTGCTGAAGGTAATTCAAAAGCAATTTCAGCAGTACATTGACAGGAAACTGCTGGAAATTCAAGCCGGATTCAGAAGAGGAGAAGGGATGAGGGATTCCATTGCTGATGTTAGGTGAATCCTGGCTGAAAGCAGAGAATGCCAGGAAGATGTTTACCTGTGTTTCATTGCCTATCCAAAGGCATTCGACTGTGTGGATCATAACAAATTATGGACAACATGGCCAAAAATGGGAATTCAAGAACACCTATTTGTGTTCATCAGGAACCTGTACACAGACCAAGAGGCAGTCATTCAAACAGAACAAGGGGATACTGTGTGGTTTAAAATCAGGAAAGGTGTGTGTCAGGACTGTATATTTTCACCGTACTTATTCAATTTGAATGCTGCGCTAATAATCCAAGAAGCAGGACTATATGAAGAAGAACGGGGCGTCCGGATTGGAGGAAGACTCATTAACAACCTGCACCATGCAGACGACACAACCTTCCTTGCTGAAAGTGAGGAAGACTTGAAGTGCTTACTCATGATCAAAGACTACAGGCTTCAGTATGGATTACACCTCAACATAAAGAAAATGAAAATCCAGCTTTGGGTACCTGCCTGCTCAGGGTAGCTGCCGTCACCATGTTTGGCTGCTTGGTGGCTGGAGGCTGATGCAAACAGCTGAACAGCAAGTGGCAGAGGATAAATTTGTTTTTTACTTGCTCAGCAGACTCTTGTAGGAAATGCTGCTGTATCCTCAGCTGATTCATTCACTCGGTTCACATAAAAGAGGTTGGACGATTTTTACTATTTTACTTTGTCATTTACAGTCTTTCAGGCCCAGATGACACATAGTCCATCTGAAATACTCATTCCAGCAAATGTGGTTCTGAAATGGTATGAAAACTTTCAAAGATGACTAACACAGAACCCTCTTTTTTGGAAAATATAGTTTGAATAAAATAATTTTTAATGGAAAAAAGAAAGAAAACAAAATCCTCCCAACTGGACCAATAAGCAATGTCATGATAAATGGAGAAAATATTGAAGTTGTCAAGGATTTCGTTTTACTTGGATCCACAATCAATGCCTATGGAAGCAGCAGGCAAGAAATCAAACGATATATTGCAGTGGGCAAATCGGCTGCAAAAGACCTCTTTAAAGTGTTGGAAGACCAAAGAAGAATTGATGCATTTGAATTATAGTGTTGGCGAAGAAGATTGAACAGCCAGAAGAACAAACCAATCTGTCTTGGAAGTACAGCCAGAATGCTCCTTGGAAGTGAGGATGGCGAGATTTTGTCTCATGTACTTTGGACATGTTATCAGGAGGGACCAGTCCCTGGACAAGGATATTGTCCTTGGTAAAGTGGGGGTCAGTGAAAAAGAGGAAGACCCTCAACAAGATAGATTGAGGAAGTGACTGAAACGATGGGCTCAAGCATAGCGACAATTGTGAGGATAACACAGGACTCAGCAGGGTTTTGTTCTGTTGTTCATAGGTTTGCTGTGAATCGGAGCTGACTCCGCAGTACCTAACAACAACTCCCTTCCTGGATGAAAGCAGTATCTCTCCTCAGAAGAGAAGCTCTTACAGCTCACTAAGAGGACGCCCTGTTTCATTCCTACTCCCAGCTTCCCCTTTTTTCCCTGGAGTCCTCACACCACCAAAAGTAGATGTCCTGGGTGTTCCGCTGGGAGCCAGGACCTGTAGGGTGGAGTCTGGACCTAGGATGTGTTGACAGGGGCACCCTGTTCAGTGATCAATTGTCAGTCTCCCCAGGGGCCTCAGTTGGCCATAGATTGGGTCTAAAAAGCTCACTGTTCCATCTTGCCCCCCAGGGACCCATCAAGGAAGCCAGGCCGTATGCTTCAACCTATACCAGCACACATGCGTGCACACATACACACTGTACAAACTGCCTTGAGTCCTCCCCTCTCTTTCTCAGCTTGCTGCACATGGTCAAAAAGAAAATCCCCCTTCTCTCTAAAAATACTAGCAGCTGGCATTTATTGAACCCTCACTGCCTGCCAAGCACCGTGCTGAACCCTGGCCATGGATCATCTTATGTTACTCTCACAGTGTTGGGTGCATTATTACTTATTATCATCCCCATCTGACAGACAAAGAGACTAAGGCTCAGAGGGCATAAGATCACAGGAGAGGTCTCACAGAGAGATGGTAAGGAACAGGGTGTGAAAGCAAGCAGTGGCTCACCAGCCCTTGTTTGGAACCACTCACTACATCATCCAGTAAATAGTTTTTCCCAAATACATCCTTTCTTATCCACTCTGGCAAGAGTGTCTCTGGCCCCACCACACTCTCATTTGGATATGTGCAGGCTCCTCACAGGACACAAAGGCCAAGAATACTCACCCTGCAGGGCTGCCGGGAGCCTCTGGACATGCTGGGAGGGGGAGGTTAGCAGGAAGCAGAACCCAGTCAAATATATGTTTCCCTTGCACACATGGTACACAGTGGGGCCACAGGCCTGGGGAAAGAAAGGACCAGTAGGAGAGACTGTCCCTGCTTCCTTCCCATTCCAATGCATCCACCTTCCCCAAGAGTCCCTGCCTCAGCAGCTCCAAGTCCCCACTCTTCCCCTCAAGACCCTCTTGTGACCAAAGCAACTCACCAACAGCCGAGCGGGGTTAGTGGTGGCTGCCAAGGACAGGCCCAGGGACATGTTCACAAACTCTGGGGGGACTAACAGGACAGATATGTACATGGTCACCCTCAGGAGCACAGAGAGAACTAGAGTCACCTCAGCTGTGAAAGACAAGGTGGTCTGAACAGCCAAGGGAGTTCCCAGGTATTGGCAGAGTTGTGGTGGTGTAGAGGTGCGATGGGCAGGGAACACTTGATGGGATCAGGAGACCTGTCTGAGGATGAAGTGTCTGCAGACAGAGATGAAGCTGGGAAGCGGGACCCCTGGCCTCCCATAGGCCCCCAGACCTGGACCCAGAAAGGGACAGTGACTCACCCGGCAGGGGAAGGGGCTCACACTTCTCCATGCTGTAGGCACATTGGTAGAGACCACCTGTTTGGTTGGCAACCTTTATCTCTTGGGGGGCTCCAACCACCACCCTGTGGGGAGATGTGGAACATCTCATTTAAGAGTGTGGAGTCTGGAGCCAGACTGCCACTTGGCGAGTTTACTTCATATCTCTGAAAATAACAATTGAAGCTCCACATGTGGAGAAAATTGTGATTTTTATTTTTTGCTCTATGCTCAGCTCCTGATACAGTGTCTGGCACATGTAGGCACTCAACAGGTATTTCTTGGATGAATGATTCCTACCTCAAAGTGTTCATATGAGAATTAAAGCAGTGTCTACATATAACATGCTTGGCACAATGCCTGGCCCTTAGTAAGGGTTCAATAAATGTGAAGTATGATTATTGCGATGGCAAGACAGCTCCTATTTTCTGTCCAAATACTCATAACCTTGGGGGAATTGCCACATCAGACAGAGAAGAAAGTTTGCAAATGAGGTGAGGCAGATGGGGAAGGAAAGAACCCCTGGGCAGGCAGAGGAGCTTGTGAAAGCCAGAGGTCAGTCACTGCCAGTCCTCACCAGGAGTCATCATACTGGACCACACTGTGTCCAAACCCAGCACTGTCCATGTGGAAGACTTTTGGCTTGTCCGTGTCCAAGTTGAAGCAGAGAGACGAAGGTAAGGCTGAGGAGGGCAGAAAGAGAAGTTCTGGAGAAGAGTAATTCTTCTAGCCTTGGATCTCCTGGCTCCATCTCCCAGGCCCCCAGATCCCCAGTGTCCCCTCCAAGCCCAATATCCAGAGTCTCCTTGTCTTCTCGACTCCCATGGTGAGGTCTCCCTCTGACCCCCTTCTCTCCTTCAGATAGTTCAGAGACAGCTCTTCACCCACTAGCCTCCCCACAGTGTTCAGTTCTCCATTCCCACAGAGTGACACCCAAGCTCTAAAGATAATCCTTTCCCACCAGTACTCCTGAGGCTCCTATGAGGGAGAGTGCAGGAAAATTTGTGGACAAAGGGACCCTGTAGATAGAGCACAGGTAGACTTGTTCTGTCTATTTTTTAAATCTCTGGATTGTACAGGCAACTTCTCTTCTGGCATCTTGAACTCTCATAAAATTGGTTCTCTAATATCCCCTCCCTCCACAAACTCCAAATCCCTAACCCTATGTACCAGTCTTCCCCTAATTTTTGAGTCTAAAATGTGTATCTCCTTCTCTCTCTCTACCTGGACCCTAATCATCTCCCAGTCCCCCTTTTTTCAGGCCCCAACTTACCCATCAGCAGAAGGACAACTATTCTGGTCATGACTGGCAGGTCAGGCATGGGGCTCCAACCTCCAGGGCCACTGGGAGAATAGCTGGACCAAGACATTGAGGAAGCAAGTGAGCAGAGAGGCAGTCAGGAGGCCAGAGGCAGGCAGGAAAGTCGTCAGCATAACTCAGAGTTTAAGGGCGGAGAAAGTGATTAAAATGAGCAGAGAAGGGGGCCTGGCAGCCCACACCTTCCCAATTTGGGAGTCTTTCTAAACAGAGATGACTTGGTTTGCCTTTCTTGCTGGTCACTCTAAACTTGGGTGGATACAAATCCTCTGCCCAGCTCCCTTTCTCCCAGATTTCCTCCTTGTACAGGCAGAAGGCTCCCCTTGACCTTGAAACTTTAGTCAGTCTGGGGAGGAGGAAGAGGCAGATACTGGGATGGGGCCAGAACCCTCATGGAGACCCTAGTGAGAGCGCTCTGCTTCTGACCTGGAAGCCTCTGAGTCGAGGAGTCAGGCATCCGGTCCTTAGGAGGAGCACAGAATGGATACTTGTTAATTCATTCACTCATTTATTCATCATTTATACCAAAAAAAAAAAATCTATTGTCATAAAGTTGATTCTGACTCATAGTAAACCTAGAGGACAGAGTAGAACTGCCTCATAGGGCTTCCAAGAAGCAGCTGGTGGATTTGAACTGCCAGCTTTTTTGGTTAGCAGCTGAGTTTTAATCACTGCATCACCAAGGCTCTGTCATTTTTACAACAAGCCTAATTGGAGGCTGATTGTACAAGTCCTCTGCTAGTTGAGGTAGAAAACATAAGCCACAAAGTCTCAGCCCTGGAGTAAGTGGAGAAGGCATACGTGTAAGCAAGATCACTGCTATGAGAGGAGAAGCTCAGAGACTACAAAAAGCCCAATATCCAGGCTGGGGAGGTGTGAGTTTCCACGGTGGCTTCCTGGAGGAGATGAAACTTGAGCTGAGTCTTCAAGGCAACTGAAGTCAGTAGACTACGAGGGAGCAGGCTTCTGAAAATTTAGCCAAATATAGATGAGGCAAGACACAGAAGAGTCTGTTTGTGTAGCAAGGTTAGTGATGGAAAGCAGAGTGGGAGGTGGAAAGTGGCAAGAGATGAGGTCTGAGCAATGAAGGAGTAGGGGAAGGGGAAGTGAGCCCCAGGTCTTTGAAAATCCCCTTAAAGCATGTTGATTTTATCTTGATGCCAGAGGGAAACATTGAGGAAAATTATCAGGGAGTTGAGATCATCCACATTTACATTTTAGAAAGCCAGGATGCTTGAGTTGGGAACAAGCTAGAAACAGATCAGTCAGGAAGGAGGTGATGGGGGCCTATAGGGTGAGCTAGTGGGGAGTAGAATCAATAAGACTGGTGGCTGACTGGACCAGGGTGATAGTCCTGGAGCTAGAGAGTAGTGGAGGAGGATGAAGAGGGTAGGTTAGGCCAACAGTGGTTTTGAGAAGAACCAGACTATAGTGTTTAAGAGATTGGACTCTTTCAACCTCTCTAGGCTTCAGTTTCCTCATCTGTAAAATGGGTGTGATAACAAAAGCACACACCTCCTGGTGTTGCTAGGAAGGCTCAGTGAGTAAACGTGAAATGCTTAGAAGAATGTATGGCACAAAGTAAGAGATTTTGTTATTGGTTATTGTCATTATTATGCTTTGACGATTATTGTGTTGCATATGACGGCCCCTGGCGCCTCCAAGTGGAGATGTCCCAGGGGCAGTTGGGTATGTGAGTTTGGATCTCAGGAGAAAAGTCTGGACTGGAGACTTATTGGAACCCTCAGCAGAAGTTCTGGATGAGATTCTGGTGAGAGTTTAAAGAGGGAGGAGAAAGACGAGTCTGGGACAGATCCCAAGGATGGATCCCAATACTGGCAGCAAAGCTGAAGACTGAAAAGGAGTCCTCAAAGACACGAAGGAAGACCAGGAGGGAGAAGGGCATGATGGGAAGGCAGCCTGGAGAAAAAGAGTGTGATCAATGTCATGGGCTGCACAGATGTCAGTGAGGTAAAAAACAGAGAAGTCCCTATATCTAGCAACAGAGGCCATTGGTGACTGTGGAGTGAGCTGTGCCATGGTAGTGGGAGAGGCCACCTGGAGTGGGCTGAGGAGAGGACAAAGAATGTGGCAGCAACTTCATCTGGAGGTGCGCAGCCATGAGGAGATTTCAGAAACAATATGGTTGGAGAAAGAGCCCTGGGATACTTGGAGATGAGGAAAATTTCAGGGTGTAAGAGTGGAGGGTTGAATTCCAAGAAGGAAATGGTGACCAAAAAAAAAAAAAAAAAGAACAATAAAGAGGAAGGAGAGGTGGCCTGATGGCCCAGATTCTGCAGAGGATGAAAGATGGACCAGAAATGCCTTGGGCCAGAAGGCTGGGAGACTCAGGAATGGCTTAACAGAAAAGAGTGAGTGCAGAGAGGCCTCTGGCCTTCAAAGATACCAGGAACCTTGGCCTTTATGTTGGTCCCTTTCCTCAGACTCAGGCTCCATCCTTGGTCAATGAGGGAGGAGACAGGAAGACTGGAAGAATAAGAGCCCATCCCTTTTCTCAAGCTGTCCAGCATACTTCCATGATTTTTCAGGCCCAGTCAAGGTAAATTCTAATCAGAGAAAGGTCAAGGTAAGACATCCCATCTTTGGCAAGGACAACTCAGGATCATAACAATGTATAATATAATTAAAATATAATATAATTCCACTCACCCACTTTACAGATGAGGGCAGTGAGGCTCCAGCCAAATCCTTAGGGTGTCTGCAACCCACAGCCCCATTTCAGTGAATCACAACTGTGACATTAAAAAACAAACACAAAGGCAGCTGAGGGGGATGACATGAGTAGGAAACGATAGACACATGTGTCACCCATCTCTTAATCCCAGTGGGGCCATGACTAGCCAAACCTAGCTCTATCCTTCTGGCACCCCCAAACTGTGACAAGAGGTCAAGGGCAAGGAGAGGGTATGGGGCTGAGCTTGACAAGCAGCCAGTCAGTTCTACTGCTGCCATTTCTGACTCAATAAATCTCTGCACCATCCCTGAGCCCAAAGGTGCTGATTGAAGATTTCAGCAGGATGGGTGAGCAGGAGGGGCTGCCTCTGGCAGATACTTGAAGAGAAGGGACCAGGTCAGAAGCAGCTGACTTAATTCAGGTTTGACTGCCTGAGCTGAGTGAAACTCAGTAGCTTTGGGTCTTGTCTTGGGTTTTTTTTTGTGTGTGTGTGTGTTTTGAGAATGAAAGAGAACAGAAACCTGGTGGGCAGAAGCCCTCGGGTTTCTTGGTCTGTTTCCACCCCATGCAGACCCACAGGATCTGAATGAATATGGCCTAACGTCCACCCCCCACCCCCCTGCTTTCTTGCTACATGCAATCTGTTTCATTTGTTTGTCTTTGAAGGACACTTCCCTACTCAACCTCAAAATTTTCTCAAAATAGAATTATATGGTAGAAACACACACAGAGGTGCTCAGCAAGAAGCTCCCCTCTGAAAGTACCTGGTATTCCCTGTACGCCCTGGGCATGGAGTGCTGGTGTGGTGAATGACAGAAGCACTGGAGGGTTTTAGTCAATAACTGGGAGGCTTGAGCCGTGGAAGGGAGGAGCAGTGATACTGTAATAGCATCTGGATGATGAAACAAAAGATCTGTGATAGTATAAACAGTGCAATTATATGTATTAACTCATTTAATCTCATAACAGCCCTGGGAGTGGGGCTGCTGTTATCCCCATTTTATAGGTGCAGAATTGAGGCACAGAGAAGTGGCTTCACTTGCCTCAGATCACTCAGCAAGTACAAGGTGGAGACAGGATTCAAACTCAGGCAGTGTGAGTCTAGAGGTGCCAGAGTCTTAACCACACTGCTGATAATTTTACTTACCCCTCTCTACCCCACCTGCTGCCTGTGCAGCATTTGTTCACTAGTCCATTCATCCCATACACATGAGCTGCTGACATGACCCAGGCTCTGGGCTGGCCACTGGGGGAAGCAAGATAAACAGGAAAGGGCCCCCTAAACAGGAAAACAAAATACTCCAGATGCATTCGAATTCGAAGTTATACTAGACAGCAGAGTGATCCCAGGGAGGAAGTGAGTGGCCCTACTTTGGTGAGTCTCAGAAAGAGATGCTTGGGGAAAAGTGACTGCCAGGTGTTGTGGTAAGGACTGTAAGCTTCTTCAATATCAGGACTGTGCCTTTCTAACCTTCCTGTCTGCAACACTCAGCACAATGCCTGACACATAGGAGGCACACAGTAAACATTTGTTGCCTGAATGAAGTTCATGAATGACAGAGTGTTGCCCAAATGGAGGAATTTGTTGTACAGAAGACCTAATACTTCCAGTCTCAGTCATTTATGCAGAT
The DNA here is from genome assembly GCF_030014295.1 of Loxodonta africana. Taxonomy (NCBI): domain Eukaryota; kingdom Metazoa; phylum Chordata; class Mammalia; order Proboscidea; family Elephantidae; genus Loxodonta; species Loxodonta africana. The sequence goes on along the minus strand of NC_087353.1, from coordinate 86,838,135 downwards.
CAGTTACACACCTGGGAAATAGCATTTGCTGCTTCTCATTGCTACAGTTGTTGTTAGAAGCTGAGGGCAAGGAGGGAGATTCAACAGTCTTCGTTCATGAAAAATAAAAGGTGAGACTCTCTAGATGATAGTTTACAGAGGGGAGACACCATGTGTCATTTCTCCTTGTCTTTCGAAGGATGGGCATTAGGCCTGGAGTAGACACCATCAGGGGTCATTACATATCTGTTGGGAGTATGGAGGAATGGCTGGTAGGGAGACGGATGAGTATGTGTATGGACAGGTGAATGGACAGGCAGATGGATGAGTGAATGGTGGGCAGATCAGTGGGTGGAAGGAAGTCTACACAGATTTGAAGTTAATGGACCAAGTGTTCAGCCCCAATCAGCCCAGGGCCCAGTGGCATCGCTAGGGGGTGCAGAGGGTGTGGACCATGCCAGATGGTACTGTCAAAGGGGGGTGACACCAAAATAACTGTCTGAAAAAAATTTGTGCAGTGTTTCTGCAGAAATTTATTATTTTTTATGAAACTATCCATATTAACAGCAAAAACATTTTTCATAAGCCCAGCTTACATGTATCAATACACCTACAAGGCTAAAATTTTATGCTAACTTACTTTTCAAACCTTCTAATGTGCTCCAGTCAGAGTTGTCATTATTACTCAATTACAACGACGCTTCGAATCAAGAGGGTTCCTCTGCAAGCGCTACAAGCACTCCCTGTTGTTTTCATTGCTGCCAATGTTTCTATAGTTGCTGATTTTGTCAAATTTTCCAGTGTTTTAGCTACAACATTGTGGTAATTAGTATTTGTGAACCTGTATCAACAAAACTTTTTTGAGAATGAAGTAATATTAAAAGAAAAGAAGGAAAAAAATTTAAAAAAGGCTTCCTCTCAGTTATTAATAATGTTGTAATTCAAAGCAGAAGGTTTTTACAAAACAATTTTGTTGTTGGTACTCATATACTAGGAGCTCTGGTGGTGCAGTGGTTAAAGCGCCAGACTGCTAACCAAAACGTCGGTGGTTCGAAAACCAGTGGCTCCACCAGGAAAGACTTGGCAGTCTGCTTCCATAAAGATTTACAGCCTTGGAGAATGTATGGGGCAGCTCTACTCTGTCCTATAGGGTCTATGAGTTGGAACTCACTGGATGGTAGTGGGTTTGGTTTTTTTTTGGGGGGGTATTCATGTAATCTGAAAAAATTACATTTAAGCAACTTACAAGTATATTTATCATATATTATTCTATATTAAAATTGATAATAAACATTACTAAGGATCCTGTCCTCCAAGCATCTGTCAGTTTGTCTTACTGTGGGGGCTTGCGCATTGCTGTGGTGCTGGAAGCTATGCCGCTAGTATTCAAATACCAGCAGGGTCACCCATGACAGACAGGTTTCAGTTGAGCTTCAAGGTTAGCTAAGACAGACTAGGAAGAAGGACCCAGCGGTCTACTTCTGGAAAGAATTAACCGGTGAAAACCTTATGAATAGCAGTGGAACATTGTCTGATACAGTGCCAGAAGATGAGCCCCTCAGATTGGAAGACACTCAAAATACAACTGGGGAAGAGCTGCTGCCTCAAAGTAGAGTCGACCTTAATGATGTGGATGGAGTCAAGCTTTTGGGATTTTCATTTGCTCATGTGGCATGACCTAAAATGAGAAGAAACAGTCGCAAACTTCCATTAATAATAAGAACCTGGAATGCATGTAGTATGAATCTAGGAAAATTGGAATTTGCCAGAAATGAAATGGAACACATAAAGATAGATATGCTAGGCATTAATGAACTAAAAAGGACTGGTACTGGTCATTTTGAATCTGACAATCATATGGTCAACTATGCCGGGAATGGCAACTTGAAGAGGAATGGTGTTGCGTTTTTCTTCTGAAAGAACATTTCAAGATCTATCCTGAAGTACAATGCGGTCAGTGACAGGATGGTATCCACACACCTACAAGGAAGACCAGTTAATACGACTATTGTTCACATTTACACACAACCACTAGGGCCAAAAATGAAGAAATTGAAGATTTTTACCAACTTCTGCAGTCTGAAATTGATTGAACATGTAATCAGGATGCACTGATAATTACTGGTGACTGGAATTTGAAAGTTGGAAACAAAGAAGAAAGATTTGTTGATGGAAAATATGGCCTTGGTGATAGAAATGATACCGGAGAGCACATGATAGAATTTTGCAAGACCAACAACTTCTTCATTGCAAATACCTTTTCCATCAACATAAATTGTAACTATACACAAAGACCTCATCAGATGGAATACACAGGAATCAAATCAACTACATCTGTGGAAAGAGATGATGGAAAAGCTCAATATCATCAGTCAGAATAAGGCCAGGGGCTGACTGCAAATCAGACCATCAATTACTCCTTTGCAATTTCAAGTTGAAACTGAAGAAAGTTAGAACAAGTCCATGAGAGCCAAAGTACAACCTTGAGTCTATCCTGCTTGAATTTAGACACCAACTCAAGAATTGATTTGAAGCATTGAACACTAAAGACCAAGAACTAGATGAGTTGTGGAATGACATCAATGACATCATACATGAAGAAAGCAAGAGGCCATTAAAAAAACAGGAAAGAAAAAAAAAAAACCTAAATGGATGTCAAAAGAGACTCTGAAACTTGCTCTTGAACGTAGCTAAAGCAAAAGGAAAAAATGATGAAGTAAAAGGGCTGAACAGAAGATTTCAAAGGGCGGCTTGAGGAGACAAAGTATTATGATGACATGTGCAAAGACCTGGAGATAGAAAACCGAAAGGGAAGAACACGCTCAGCATTTCTCAAGCTGAAAGGACTGAAGAAAAAAATCAAGCCTCGAGTTGCAATATTGAAGGATTCTATGGGGAAAATATTAAGTGATACAGGCAGCAACAAAAGAAGATGGAAGGAACACAGAGTCACTATACCAAAAAAGAATTGGTTGCCATTCAGCCATTTCAGGAGGTAACATATGATCAGGAATCAATGCTACTGAAGAAGTCCAAGCTGCACTGAAGGCACTGGGGAAAAACAAGGCTCTGAAAATTGACAGACTATCAACTGAGGTATTTCAACAAACAGATGCAGCATAAGAAGTGCTCACTTGTCTATGCCAAGAAATTTCAAAGACACCTACCTGGCAAACTGACCAGAAGAGATCCATATTTATGCCTATTCCCAAGAAAGGTAATCCAACCGAACGCAGAAATTATCAAACAATATCATGATATCACAAGCAAGCAAAATTTTCCTGAAAATCATTCAAAAGCAGTTGCAGCAGTACATTGACAGGGAACTGACAGAAATTCAAGCTGGATTTAGAAGAGGACATGGAACCAGGGATATCATTGCTGATGCGAGATGAATTCTGGCTGAAAACAGAGAATACCAGAAAGATGTTTACCTATGTTTTATTGACTATGTTAAGGCATTCGACAGTGTGGATTATAACAAATTATGGATAACATTACGAAGAATAGGAATTCCAGAACACTTAATCGTGCTCATGAGGAATCTGTACATGGATCAAGAGGCAGTCATTCGAACAGAACAAGGGGATACAGCATGGCTTAAAGTCAGGAAAGGTGTGCGTCAGGGATGTATCCATTCACCATACCTATTCAATCTGTATGCTGATCAAATAATTCAAGAAGCTGGAGTATATGAAGAAGAACGGGGCATCAAGATTGGAGGAAGACTCACTAACAGCCTGGCTATGCAGATGACACAACCTTGCTCGCTGAAAGTGAAGAGGACTTGAAGCACTCACTGACGAAGATCAAAGACCACAGCCTTCAGTACGGATTATGCCTCAATGTAAAGAAAACAAAAATCCTTACAACTGGACCAATAAGCAGCATCATAAACGGAGAAAAGATTGAAGTTGTCAAGGATTTTCTTTTACTTGGATACACAATCAACCCCCATGGAAACAGCAGTCAAGAAATCAAAAGATGCGTTGTTCTGGGCAAATTGGCTGCAAAAGACCTCTTTAAAGTGCTGAAAAGCAGAGATGTCACCTTGAGGAATAAGGTGCCCCTGACCCAAGCCATGGTGTTTTCAATTGCCTCACGTGCATGCAAAAGCTGGACGATGAATAAGGATGACCAAAGAAGAACCGACACCTTTGAATTGTGGTGTTGGTGAAGACTGACAAAAGAACAAACAAATCCGTCTTGGAAGTACAACCAGAATGCTCCTTAGAAGTAAGGATGGCAAGACTCACATAGTTTGGACATGTTATCAGGAGGGATCAATCCCTGGAGAAGGATATCATGCTTGGTAAAACAGAGGGTCAGCGAAAAAGAGGAAGACCCTCGGTGAGATGGATTGACACAGGGGCTGCAACAACAGGCTCAAGCATAGCAAGGATTGTGAGGATGGCCCAGGACTGGGCAGTGTTTCGTTCTGTTGTACATAGGGTTGTTATGAGTAGGAACCAGCTCAACGGCACCTAAGAATGACAACAACAAGGATTCTATATGGTCTGGTATGGAAGAAAGTCCATGGGGGGGTGTGTGACACCATGAGTTACCACACTGGGTGATGCCAACCCTAGTGACACCACTGCCAGGGCCTGCTCAGTAGTTGCATAAATCAGAAGGCAGCCTTGGAACAGGCTAAGAGGAAGAATCAGCCTTTCTGGGAGGCAAACTAACTTGAATTGGGCCAAATTTGGGAAAAAGAAAATAAAGGATCTATTTCGCTTGAGTAAAATGCTGCAGGAAACAAGCAGAAGAACTTAGAGGGACCTTAGAGAACACAATGAACGCGTGCCTAGTGCCACCTGGTGGTCGAGGAACCTACTGGGCAACTAGCCAAGGGAAGAGAAAGAAGCAACTTGAGGCTGTTAAAGCTGGCTCATTTACTTCAGCCCACTCATTTGAGCCTCAAAAAACCCCTGAGAGAGCTGAAGCGTTGTCGCTGCTCAAACTCCCATGACTGGCAAGTGATTTAGGCAAAAAGGGGAGGACAAGACTGGTCACTGGGGAAACAGAGAGAGGAGACGAAGAATAGTAGAAGAGAGGTGATCTGAGTGGGGGGTTGAGTTCGAAGTGTTGGTGACAGGACTTATGGAGTTATGGGTTTCCCTTGAAGGTGACACTCATATCCCTTTCTTTAAAGGTTCCGTGGTACTTCCCTCAGTTCCCGTCTTCAGAGGCAGCCCCAGGAGGTGAGCAGGTCAAGCAGAGCTGGAGCCCAAGTTACAGGAAGTATGTACAACCTTGGGCAGGTTAATGTAGCCTGGATTGTCAGTCTGCAAAATGGGAACGATAACGGCCACCTCACCAGCAGCTGTGAAGGATTTAAAGAGAATTGTATAGGCCTTAAGGATAAGACTTACTCAGTCTATTGTACGAGACCACTACTGTAAAAACTCATGTAGAGGTTTACACACAAAAAGAAACAATCTTTGATGGTTACAAGGGAGGAGAGGGGTGGGGGATGGAAAAAGACTAAATAGACAACAGATAAGTGGTAACTTTGGTGAAGGGTAAGACAGCACACAATACTGGGGAAGACAGTGCAACTTGTACAAGACAAGGTCATGGACACTCTATAGTTATATCCAAACTCCCTGAGGAACCGAATTGCTGGGCTGAGGGCTGTGGGGGCCGTGGTCTCGGGGAACATCTAGCTCAATTGGCATAACACAGTTTATAAAGAAAATGTTCTATATTCTACTTTGGTGAGTAGTGTCTGGGGTCTTAGAAGCCTGTGAGTGGCCATCTAGGATACTCCACTGGTCTCTCCCCTTCAGGAGCAAGGAAGAATGAAGAAAACTAAAGATATAAGGAAAAGATTAGTCCAAAGAACTAATGGACCACATCGCCACAGTCTCCACCAGACTGAGTTCAGTACAGCTAGATGGTGCCCGGCTACCACCACTGACTGCTCTGACAGGGATCAAAATAGAGGGTCCCAGACAGAGCTGGAGAAAAATGTAGAACAAAATTCTAACTCAAAAAGAAAGACCAGGCTTGCTGGCTTGACAGAGACTGGAGAAACCTTGACAGCATGGCCTCCAGACATCCTGTGAGTTCAGTAATGAAGTCACTCCTGAGGTTCATCCTTCAGCCAAAGATTGGACAGGCCCATAAAACAAAACGAGACTAAAGGGGCACACCAGCCCTGGGGCAAGGACTAGAAGGCAGGAGGCGACATGAAAGCTGGTAGTAGGGAAACCAAGACAGAGAAGGGAGAGTGTTGACATGTCATGGGGTTGTTAACCAATGTCATAAAACAATATGTGTACTGTTTAATGAGAAACTAGTGTGTTCTGTAAACCTTCATCTGAAGTACAATAGAAAAAAAAAAAAAAAAAAGACCTATTCAGTCCTGATTTAGCTAGTGTCTGGTCATGACATGCCCTCTCAAAAAAAAAAAAAAAAAAAAAAAAGGAACCATTCTTGGAAGTTTAGGGTCATGGTTTCACGGGACTTTCCAGCTAATCGGCTTAATAACGTATTTAGTGCTTCTGTTCTACCTCTTAGTTTGTAGCATAGTGCCTGGGGTCTTAAAAACTTGCAAGCTACCATTAAAGTCATGACAATTGTTCCCTATTCACCTGGTCAACAGAGGGAAAAGGAGAGTCAGGAATAGGGGGAGGATATGGAATGCATGGCTAATTGCCTCCATGAGCAACTGCCTCTTTGCCATGAGACCAGAACTGAACGGTGCCCGGCTACTGTTACTGAACATTTTGATCAAGTATTCTATAGAAGAATCCTGATTAAAAGGGGGAAATGCAGAACAGAACTTCAGATTCTCATGGACTCCAGACTTTATGGAGCCATGGAGGCTGGATAAATTCCTGAAAATATTACCCTGAGATAATCTTTAAACCTTACACAAAAATATCTCCAGGAGTCTTCTTAAAACCAAGCAACAGTGTATCTTAACTGGTAAAAAATGTCTGCCTTGAGATTTATGCTCTTTTAAGAACTATCTATATGACATACACACACACACACACACAAAGAGTATCTGCTTATGTACAACCAAAATCCTCATAGGATCTGGTTTCTTGATTTGGAGGCTTAGGGTCATGGTTTCATGGGACATCCCAGCTAATTGGCCTAATAACATGTTTAGTGCTTCTGTTCTACCGCCTAGTTGGTTGTGTACTGTCTGGGGTGTTAAAAGCTTCCAATCGGCCATCCACGACGCAACAATTGATCTCTAGTCAACAGAGGAAGAAAGAGTGCCAGTAACAGAAGGAGCACATGCAATATGCTGGTAGTTGTCTCCCCATGAACAACTACCTCCTTTGCCATGAGGCCAGGAGAACTGGATGATGCCTGGCTACCATTACTGAACATTTTGATCAAAGATTCTATAGAAGAATCCTGATCAAAAGGGGAAAAAATGCAGAACAGAACTTCAAATTCTCCTGGACTCCAGACTTCCTGGAGCCATGAAAGTTGGATGAACCTCTGAAAGTATTGCCCTGAGGTAATCTTTAAACCCTAAGCCAAAAATATCACCTGAAGTCTTCTTAAAACCAAACAATAATTTAGCTTAACTAGTAAAAAAATCTGCCTTGAGCTTTTATGCTCTTTTAAGAACTAACTACATGAGATCAAATTGTCAACAGCAACTTGAAAGATTAGATAGGAACCTGAGGGGGCAGTGAATTTATGTTAATGGGGGAGGAGGGTGAGAATGGTTACACAACTTGAAAAATGTAATGAATGTCACTAAATGGGACATATAAAAAAAAATGGGACATATAGAAACTGTTAAATTGGTGTAAGTCTTGCTATGTATATTCTCAAGAAAACCAAAGGAAAAAAGTAATACATAATATGTTATCATGAAGATCAAATGCAATAATGTGCATAAAATGTTTGAAATAATAAAGTTCTCAATAAACGTCAGAGGCTATTATTACTACAAAAAAAAAAAAAAGGAACCATAGACAACGGAACAATTCCACCTAAAACACACTATTTAGGCCATGAGAACCACAAACCTGAAAAGACTGCCATTTCTGCCTACCTCCCCGCCCACCCCCCCCCCCCCCCGCCAGCTGCTCAGTTTGTGATTCAAAATAAAGACAATTCTAAATTTTGAAAAGTAAATGGAAGAAAGGTCCATGAAGTTCTGGTTTTCCTCCCAGTGACTACTTTGTTATTTCTTTGAAAATGTTACATTCTTTCAAAAAACATTTTTGTTTTGTTGTTACCCAAACTCTGAGGATGCCTTAAGCACAGGGTAACCATGGGTTCTGGTTTACAAAGGAAACCCTGATGGCTTAGTGGTTAAGGGCCATGGCTGCTAACCAAAAAAGTCAGCAGTTCAAATCCACCAGGTGCTCCTTGGAAACCAAACAGGGCAGTTCCACTCTGTCCTATAGAGTCGCTATGAGTCAGAATTGGCAACAGATTTGGTTTTGGATCCCAGCATAAATATCACCCTTCATTCCCTAAAGCCACCCTGCCTACGCATGCAGTAAGCTGGAATAGGCAACCTGTGCATAAGCCAAAAACTAGTTGCTGTCAAATTGATTTCTAGTCATTGGCAACCCCATGTGTGTCAGAGTAGAGCTATGCTCCTTAAATGTTTGCACTACCCAGGGACTCTATGTTTAAGCAACATGAGGAAAAAATGGTAAACTGTTATAGACTCTGACTGGGGCCTGCAGAACCCCCCCCCCCCGCAAAAAAGGGCATTCCAGCATCCCTGCTCCCTCTCCCCACCACACGCACACATACATATACTCCCTTACCCTTTCCAAGTTTGTATAAGATTTAGCTGTTGTAAAAAGTGGCCTATAAAAAACAGAGTAAGATCAATGCAAAGGGAATTGGTTCCCTTGATATGTCTGCAAGATAAGCCTCATTCATTTGTTCATTTAACAAATACCATTGAGCCCTACTCTGTGCCAGGCACAATTCCAATCTCAGTGAACAAAAACAGGCAATCCTTGCCCTTAAGGGTCTGACATGGTAGCCAGGGCAAGGAAATAAACCAGGATATTTTTTTTTAGATAGTGATAAAGGCTGTAAAGAAAACAAACTAGTCATTGGGCCAAAGGCTGAAAGGGGTGGGAAGTTCTTTAGAAGGACAGTCACCTTAGATTTGGTTTCCTAGAAGCAGAGTCTGAAACTGGGATTTAGGTGCAGGCAATTTATTGAAGTGGACACAGAGCAGGGGAAGAGGGAAGCAGGATAGAGCAGGGAAAGAAACTCAGCAAGAATGAGGTCTCTACTGGAGCCTAGCTTCAGCCTGATCCCATGGGGAGCTCTGGAACATGAATTGCACCACAGAATGGATGCTACTTTGAGGCCAGAATCTGCCAGGCAGTCACTGATCACTGGCCACTCTTCTACCCTTCTTCTCCCAGGAATAGAGACCTTTCCTGGCCCATTGTTGACAATTCTCCAGAGAAGGGGGCAATTGTGAGCCTTTAAACTAGAAAAAACTCGTTGCCATTGAGATGATTCTGAGAGTGATCCCATAGGACAGAGTAGAACTGCCCCATAAGGTTTCCAAGGGGCTCATGGTGGGTTCAAATTGTCGACCTTTTGGTTAGCAGCCGTAGCTCTTAACCATTATGCCATCAGGGTTTTAGCAGTTAGAATTTGGTGTCAACCCAATAGAAAGAATTTGTGAAGGGTATAGACAGAATCTTGTAACTATAGAATGATTTCATCTTAATCTCTTTGAAGGAGAAGAGAGAGCTAGAGAGCTGACATCCAGTGTCTCAGCAGAGAATTTGTTCCAGGTGGGCTGTGCCTGGGAGGGGATAGGGTGGAGAGACCTGTGTGAATTAGAGGAAGGAAAATTTAAGAGAGAGAAGAAAGGCTGGGTCATCACACTCAGTTTTTATATCTTGGGTTTGGCTTGGTAGCAGAATTTTTCCACTTGAGAGGCAAAGGTATGTATGGCAGAACCTGGCAACCAATACATTCAATTCATCTTCACTCAGCCCAGAAACTGAGGATCTTGGCGTTGGAAGGGGCAGTGGGGGATGGAGGCAGATAAGGGAAACTATTTCAATGATTATTCTTCAAAGTCTGTGCCCACAGAGGAAGTGGAGAGGAAATAGCTTTATTTATTTATTTATCACAGTTGCTGGGCCAGAGGATTTAGAAAATGTGACTTTAACTAGACCACCTAGATACTATCTGGTCTTGACAAAATGTGTTGAGGTGTAAGTAGGTGGATTTTTATGAGCTCTGGCTTCCAGTAGAAAACACAAAAAGAATGGGAAGCTGGAAAGCACAAGCCTGTTCATTCATTTGTTCATGCATTTACTCAACACATATTCAGCAATTGTCTTGTTAAAAATAATCAAAACACTAAAAAATTAGAATGTGGAGTTTATTTTGAACAGTTTGTAAACATGCAGGGAGATTATTTGTTTCTAGAAACTAATGGCTCAAAGTAGGCTAGTTACAATTGTAATAAATAAATAAATAAACTTTTGAATTAGCTCAAAATAATAACCCAATATTTGATTGCTTTATGATTTAAAAAACAATCTGCGAATTGGAGGAGCCTGTGTGGATCTCCCTGGAAGAAGATTTAAAAAAAAAAAAAGCCACTCCCGAGGATTGTTGATTTCACAACCTTAAATGTTTTTTGCTTAATCAGTTCAAGTTTCCATCGTGACAAAGTATTTAATGGTTACTGAGTTAGCGTTAGAAAATAACTCCTGAAAATTTGGCCCTTGACATATTTGTAGCTATGAGGCCTCTTGAAATTAAAATTAAGGAAGCACAACCTTTTCCATTAAATCACAAGGTAATAGGTTTGTTATTGGCTGCTCCCTTCAAGCTGGAAAAAAAAAAAAAAAGTTTAACAATGCTGCAAAGTTAATTAGCAGTTTTGGGTGAAAAGCAAACCAGAAAAACTGCAGGCAAGTTTGGGGTCAGGTAAGTACGGCTCATGAGTGACAGAAAACCTATTGAAATCAAAATAAAATGTCTATCTTTAAACTTTTTCACAATATCTTCCTCCTTTTGATCATGATTTGATTAGAATCTTTGATCAACGAAGTATTGGCCAGGCACCATCTAAGTTCTTCCTGTCTCAGTAACCATAGGTATCACATTATGAGATACCTTTAGTGTAACATACATCATTTCTGTTGGTTCCTTAGCTTCTTTTCTTCCACAGTCAGAAAATGATTATTTCCTTTGCCTTAGATGGCAGCTCATGAGATTTTAAGACCCCAGACACTAAACAGCTTAGTAGCTTAATAATAATAATAATGTAAAGGATCGAAATGAGACGAATGCATAAGTCAACAGTCTGAGAGGCTTATCTAGTGCACAAACCCAAATTTCCTAACCATAAGAACAAATCCCAAGAAGATTCAAGAGGAGCATCTGAGCCGTGCATTGCATCTCTAGCTTTAGTTTTTGCCAAAATTATATCTCAATATACCTCCATTAAAAAAAAAAAAACAAACCATTGCCATCAAGTCGATGCTGACTCATAGCGACCTTATAGAACAGAGTAGAACTGCCCCATAGGGTTTCCAAGGAGCCATGGTGGATTTGAACTGCTGACCTTTTGGTTAGCAGCTGTAGCTCTTAACCACTAAACCACCAGGGTTTCCATACTTTCATTTAGGTGTCATTAATATATACACAACAATATTCTTTTACCAAAGCACAAACTCTTCCTTGGGAAGTAATTAAATAATTAAGAGCAAATCTATTTTGTAATGTCATTATCTGTGCTGCAGAGAGAGAGAGAGAGAGAATATAGCATCACCTAGATTATTAACAGAGCTAACTATCTAAGTCTAGAACCACCTTGTCTACCATCATTTGCAACCTTAACATATCTTTTTCTACATAGGTTAAACCAATTCCAGGAACTAAGGGTACTATGGCTTCTACAGTACAGCTAATTAATGCTCCTTTTGTCAATAAACCTTCATTTGATAGCTGTTTGATGGCCTGTTCACGATCACTATCAGTCTTAGTCTCTCTCATGTTTCTAATTTTCCCTTTGGGTAATTGATGATGCATAGATACATAGAAAATAGCATAACCTATGTAACAATAACCAGTCCAATCTACAAGTAGAAAACAAAACCATTGGTTTTCTGTAGTTTACAGAAAGATGTAAGAAAGACCATGAACAGAACCAGAATTTGATAGCCCACAACGGCTTGCCATAATTTTCTACTGACACATAAAATTTCTCTTTATGGTCACCCTCCGGTCAATCGAAAGACAATCTCAAAACAAATTTTCTCTTGATTTAAAATATAGCTGTTCGTTATGATTGACATAGGTGCAGCAAGAATGGTAATTTATCACATAGCCTGTTAAATCTGCTTCGCTGGAAGTTTTCATAAGAAACTTCGGATTAAAATTGTAAAAGCCTCTTGAGGCCAAGAAGCCAAGCCAAGAATTTACCACTAGATCTCACCTATAGTACCCACAGATTTGGGTAAATTCCGCTCTTTTCAAGGTTCCAAAATATAATAAGTCTTCTGGGCCTGCCAGGAAGTGAACTTCCTTACTCACCTGCAAGGCTGGGAATCTTGTAAATCAGGTACCAGGTTAGATTTCCTAGGAGAGTTTTGTAATCTTCAGCTTTATAAAGTCAATCTTAGTTCCTTTAAAATATCTGGTCTTACCTGATTCTTTGAGCACCATTCTTAAATATGGGCCTCCAGTCAAGGCCTGGTTATATAACCAAGATTTCCAATTATGCTCTGTTAACAAGGAGGACAGATTCTTATTGAACTTATGCAAATAATTATGTTGCCATAAAAATTAGAATAATCATTAGGAGTTTTCCAGTTCTTGAGGAGCTAGTTTGTTCTATAAAACTTCATCTACAGTACAATAAAAAATTAAAAAAAAAAAATGTTTGCCAGTTCTGGAGGGATCAAGTGGGAGGAAAGATAAATGTTTCATTTTTGTCTGCATAAGCAGCTATAACTTACAATGACTATTTAATAGACTATTAAATAGTCTATTAAATATTAGTCTATTAGATAGTCATTGTAAGTTATAGACAGTTTAGGAGAAAAGAGAAAGAAGTTTCTTATATCCATAAAATAGAATATCAAAACATCAGCAGTATTCCATACATATTACTATTCCATATTATTAATCCAAATAATCCTTTAGTCCACTCAGTCGTATGTAATTAACTTCTGTCCCACTCAATCCTGGGTTATCAGTCTTGTGAACCCATCAGCTTCTCCACAAGAGTTCTGGAAATCTTGATTCAGTCCGGTGGTATAAGAAGTGTCATTCAGAAGTCCATGCCCAAATATCTGGAAGTCCTTTCCATGGGTCTCTGATACAGTCCCTTTTTGTAAAAATGCTCTGGTCTGTGGCTTATTGCAAGCACTTTCAGGACACCATCAAAGTAAAAACTATCTGTAGATGATAAGAACTTAAAAGTAGCCATGGTTCAGCTAACAGATACATGAGGAAATTCTCACGATCATTAGCCATTACAGAAATGTAAACCAAAACTACAATGAGATACCATCTCACCCCAACAAGGCTGGCTAATATCCAAAAAATACAAAATAATAAATGTTGGAGAGGTTGTGGAGAGACTGGAACACTTATAAACTGCTGGTGGGAATGTAAAATGGTACAACCACCTTGGAAATCTGTCTGATGCTCCTTAAAAGGCTAGAAATAGAACTACCATAGAAAACCAAACCCATTGCCATTGAGTCTATTCCGACTCATAGTGACCCTATAGAACAGAGTAGAACTTCCCCATAGAGTTTCCAAGGAACACCTGGTGTATTCAAACTGCCAACCTTTTGGTTAGCAGCCATATCACCTAACCACTACACCACGAAGATTTCCAGAACTACCATACAATCCAGCAATTTCACTCCTTCGAATACATCCTAGAGAAATAAGAGCCTTTGCATGAACAGATATATGCACACCCATGTTTATTGCAGCACTGTTTACAATAGCAATAAGATGGAAGCAACCAAGGTGCCCATCCGCAGATGAATGAATGAATAAATTATGGTATATTCACATAATGGAATACTATGCAAAGATTAAGAACAATGATGAATCTGTGAAATATAACATGGAGGAATGTGGAAGGCATTATGCTGAGTGAAATTAGTCGGTTGCAAAAGGACAGCATTGCGTGAGATCGTTATTATAAGAACTCAAGAAACAATTCAAAAACAGAAGAAAATATTCTTTGATGGTAGGAGGGTGGGGAGGGAGGGAGAACGATATTCACTAATCCTATAGTAGACAAGATCTATTTTAGGTGAAGGGAAAGACAACTTACAATACAGGAGAGGTCAGCACAACTGGACTAGACCAAGAACAAAGAAGTTTCCTGAATGCAACTGAACGCTTAGAAGGCCAGAGTAGCAGGGACGGGGGTTTGGGGACCATGGTTTCAGGGGACATCAAGGTCAATTGGCATAACAAAGTATATTAAGAAAACATTTTATATCCCACTTTGGTGAGTGGTGTCTGGGGTCTTCAACGCTAGCAAGCGGCCATTTAAGATGCATCAATTGTTCTCAATCCACCTGGAGCAAAGGAGAATGAAGAACACCAAAGGTAGAGATGAGCCCAAGAGAGAGAAAGGGCCACATAAATCAAAGACTACATCAGCCTGAGACCAGAAGAATTAGATGGTGCCTGGCTACCACTGATGACTGCCCTGACAGGGAACATAACACAGAATCCCTGATGGAGTAGGAGAACAGTGGGATGCAGACCTCAAATTCTAGTAAAAAGACCAGACTTAATGGTCTGACTGAGACTAGAGGGACCCCGTAGGTCATGGTCCCCAGATGCTTTGTTAGCCCAAGACTGGAACCATTCCCGAAGCCAACTCTTCACACAGGGATTGGACTGGACTATAAGACAGAAAATGATATTGGTGAGGAGTGAGCTTCTTGGCTCAAGTAGACACATGAGACTATGTGGGCAGCTCCTGTTTGAAGGTGAGATGAAAAGGCAGAGGAAGACAGGAGCTGATTGAATGGACACGGGGAATACAGGGTAGAGAGGAGGGGTGTGCTGTTTCATTAGGGAAAGAGCAGCTAGGAGCACCTAGCAAATTATGCGTTTAAGTTTTTTTATGAGAGACTGACTTGATTTGTAAGCTTTGACTTAAAACACAATTAAAAAAAATAGCCATGGCTATCTTATTACTAATAATTTTTAAAAGTGAAAGAGCCTATGAAAATTCATTTCTGTAGAATATAAAACAAAGTTAATTAAAAAAAATTTTAGACAAAATATCTCTAAAAATAATGATTAATCCTATTTTCAAAGAAGAATGGAGATTACATCTAATTTATGAAAATGGATCAGCATAATCCTTAGAAAAGAACTGTACATATAACATATAATAATCCTCAGATATAATATAATATTAATATACCCAGATTGTCAAGTTTCTAAACATTTGAATATTACTATTAAAATGATGTGAATCCCCACTTGGAAACCTCTGGCCTGGATGATGATGCTAGATTCAAATCAGAGAAATAAAGTCGTAATCAAGTTAACATCTTGAAAAGAACTGAAGTTATAACTGATAATACTGTACTTTACTTTGGTTGTCTAATATGAGATGACTCAAAGATGCTGATAAATAGAAACATATAATGGACAATAAGAACATGGTCAAATCTCTAGGAACTTCCCTTACAGTATCCCATTTCTAAAATATTTCACCCATACGAATTTAACCTAGGGAAGGCTAAGCATCTCTTCTTATTTAACAACTTTTCCCATGCAGCTCATAAATAGGAACACATCAAATAAACAATTATTTCTAGCACTTATAAAGCAGGAACAATTCTTTTATGACTTTTCAGGGCCCTCTAGGAAGCCCCGAAGAACAAGGTTTTAGGTATAAAAGATACCATTTAGAATTAGGTTTTGGGAGGGTAAAATATTAAAAATTGTCAGGAAATTTGAACGCTTAAGGTCATAACATTCTTTGATGGTTACCAGGAATAGGAGGGGGAGGGAGGGAGAACCACTAACTAGGTAGTAGACAAATGTTAATTTTGGTGAAGGGAACAAAAAACCCAAACCAAAACCAGTACCGTGGAGTTAATTTCAACTCATAGCGACCCTATAGGCAATACAAAATATGGGGGAAGTCGGCACAAAGTGACGAAGGCAAAGGAAGACACTGAGTGGTAAGAAAGAATAAAGAGCAACTATGATAAATTTTTTTTTTATGATAAATAGTATATAGCATATACAATCCTGTAACAACAGCAATAACAAAGAATAATTTACAAGTGGCCACATTGGTAGATATGTATACTAAACAAGTGTGGGAGGTCCTATGGGAGAACACCCACACAAATATATAGGTATGGTTGTGCATATTTCCATATACATATTTATATGTGCTACATTTTTTTTTTTACATGTCTACTCATACATATAATAGAGCACATAGGGGCACAGTTAGATATAACCAAACATGTTGAGAGGCTGAGTTACTGGGCTTCAAGGCTAAGGACCGTGGTCTTCTGGGACCTCTAGGTCAATAGGCATAGCATAGTTCATAAAGATAATATTCTATGTGGCTAGTCGCATCTGAGGTGTTAAAAGCTATCCAGTGAACATCTAAAATACAACTATTGGTCTCTTCCCATCTGGAGCAAAGGAGAGTGAAGAAAACCAAAAGACTCAAGGAAGCAATTAGTCCAAAGGACTAATGGCCCACATGAACCACAGCCGCCACTAGCCTGAGACCAAAAGAACTAGATGTTGCCCGGCTACCACTACCGACCACCCTGACCAGGAACACAATAGAAGGTCTCAGTTAGAGTGGGACAAAAACGTAGAACAAAATTCAAATCCATAAAAAGGGCAAAACTTACTGGTCTGATAGAGCCCGGAGGAACCACCAAGACTATAGCTCTAGGACACCCTTCTATCCCAGAACTGAAGCCACTCCCGGAGATCACCTTTCAGCCAAACAATACATAGGCCTATAAAAAATTAAGAAGCCCTGGTGACATAGTGGTTAAGTGCTATGGCTACTAACCAAGAGGTCGGCAGTTCAAATCCACCAGGCGCTTCTTGGAAACCCTGTGGGGCAGTTCTACTCTGACCTATACGGTCGCTATGAGTTGAAATTGAGTCTACAGCAATGGGTATAAAATAATAATAGTGACACCCGTGAGAAACATGCTCCATAGAACAATCAACTATAAGGGACCAAAAGGGCAACATTTGTCCAAAAGCAGAGATGAGAAGGCAGGAAGGGCCAGGGAAACCTGATGAATGGAAATGGGGAGCCAGGATAGAAATGGGATGGGGAAATTGCTGACACATTGCAGAGATTGCAACCAATGTCAGGGAAAAATTTGTGTATGAACTATTGGATGGGAAACTAATTTACTATGTAAACTTTTACCTAAAGCACAATAAAATGTTCAAAAAAAGAAACTATACTTGGCTCCATTTGAAAATCACAATAAGACATGTAAAAGTAAGTATAGAATAGACCAAAGTTGTAAATAATCTTAATTCTTCCATAGGTGAAGACCTTTTTCTTTCTTTTTTTTTTTTTTAATAATAATTGAGAGCATAATAAAGTTAACATAAAGCGTAGAAAATTATTCTGGTAAGACACAATCTTTTGCTATCTAGGCGATTACACAGGAAAAAAAAGAAACTTTTCATATTGTAGGTGAAGACAACAAACAGTAAACCAAGGAAACAAGATCATCAAAATTGAGCAAACTTGGCTAGTATTTTTAACACGTCATAGGTTTTCCGACCAATATTATAAACCCAAACAAATACAATTTATTTCCAAGTTTTGTCCTTGATTATGCTCTTTGACGTTCTGAAACAAACTGGCACTTTATTTTAGGACCAATCTCAGGGATTCTATGAGGTCAGAACTAATTTCAGAATATCATTAAGGCGTTATTTAACATGCAAAAGCATTCGTGGCGCTATCTTCAAAAGATTCAATAGATGAGCATTTTAATTAAACATATTTCAATTTCAATTTCTG
Source organism: Loxodonta africana (assembly GCF_030014295.1). Taxonomy (NCBI): domain Eukaryota; kingdom Metazoa; phylum Chordata; class Mammalia; order Proboscidea; family Elephantidae; genus Loxodonta; species Loxodonta africana. Next base: position 86,820,140 of record NC_087353.1, on the reverse strand, counting down.
ATATGGTTAATGTTGATAGTTATCCCTCCTGCCCCAATGTACACACAAACTCTCTAAGGTCCTCAATAAATTGGAAGAGTACAAAGGCATTTGGAGATAAAGAAACACACAAAACTCTGAGAGTTATTGCTTTAAGAAAAGCTACCCCTTTTCCTTAAGAAACACAAGCATGTACAGTAATATTTCTCTGAAGCTGTTTCTCCTAAGTATGGTCTCAACCGCTAACATATAGTATAACTTTTAAGAAACTAATCTAGTTCGATTTCACAGAGAACACTAAAGGAGTGGGTAAGTATGAACTAGATGTCCCACATCAGCTTTTTTAGTAGACTAGTAAAAAAAAAAATAAAAAATAAAAAAAAAAAGACTAGTAAGGTTCATAAATTCACATAGCACAACTTTCTGTAGTCACACATACCCATTATTATTACAACTCATCAAAGTAGCAAAAATAAACATTCATTAACAGACCTGAAGTTATAGCCTCTCTGTAACATATAACTATAGGAAGCAAAAGCATATAAACTTAAAATTAGGCTTAGTACTCAATGTTTCAATATGAATAAGGAAGACTGAAGAAGAATTGATGCCTTTGAATTATGGTTTTGGCGAAGAAAACTGAATATACCACAGACTGCCAGAAGAACAAACAAATCTGTCCTGGAAGAATTACACCCAGAATGCTCCTTAGGAGCAAGGGTGGCGGGACATCATCTCACGTACTTTGGACATGTTGTCAGGAGGGACCAGAAGCTGGAGAAGGATATCATGCTTGGTAAAGGAGAAGGTCAGCGAAAAAGGGGAAGACGCTCAATGAGATGGACTGACACAGTGGCTACAACAATGGGTTCAAACATAGCAACAATTGTGAAGACAGCACAGGACCAGGCAGTGTTTTGTTCTGTTGTACATAGGGTCGTTATGCAGTAGAGCCAACTGGAGGGTGCCTAACAACAAGCGGCATCAAAAAAGCTTCAGGCTTGAAAAGCGGGGCCTGCCTGGAAGGCAGAAGTGCAAAGACTTCTGGTTGGTGTGATCTCCCTGCTGTATGTGAGTTTGTGAGTCTTCCCAGTTAAAACATAGCTGCTTTTACAAGGTTACGGAGTAAGTGGAAATGGAAGACGCCTGCTGAAAAGAGAAAAAAGAATGTCCCAAAGGAGCTCAACAGATTTAAAAATATTCTTAAAGTAGATGATGAAGTTTTTAATTGAAGATGTTCAAGAGATGGCAACTGTTGTGGTAACCAAACATTGCCAAGAGAAAAGCAATGTGAGGCAAATGATGAAACAGATGACATGAAAATGGAGACTGACATTAAGAGAAACAAAAAGAGTTTTCTAGACCAGCACAGACAGTACCCATTATGGATGAACCGCAGGCAAAGAAAAAAGCTGAAGGCAAAGCAAGAGAAAAAAAAGGGGGAAAAAAAAAAAAACAGCGAAAGACTGAGCCTGGTAGACTCGTAAAAACTTGAAAACATGCCATGTGAGGAGATATTTGATTAAAATGTGTACATTGATTTCAGCTTCCACCAGAAGAAAACTATTTATTTCCGCGTGCTATCTTGGCCTTTTTCTCTGCTGCAGACCAAACATAACTCAAGTTTGTTTTGGGAACTTGAATGAAATATTTTCTTTGGTGAATGAAAGTTATACTGATACGTTAATTGGATGTTCTCCAGTGTTCAGGCATTCTCAGCCATCAAAATTCAGTCAAGTATTAATCTGGTTGTAATTGTTCTTACAACTTGATAATTACAGTCAGCAAATGTAAAACAAATGACATTATACTGACAAATTTAAGCTAACTCAGTTTCGCAGAAAACTATTTTGCAAACGTAATTTTAAAATATAATGGCATTGGATCTTTTAAGCACTGCTTGTTTGGTATTTGAATTTTGTATAATTCAGAATAAAAGATATTTTGTGTTAAAAAAAAAAAAGGGAAAGAAAGAAATCTTCAGGCTTTACTATGAATTCAATTTCTTGGGCCAAGTAGGAAAATAGGGCCTTTGGGAAGGTCCCAGAATGTAGTGGCATTAATTACAACACATGGGCAGCTGCTGTAATAGAGGCTCAGAATAACAATGTCTTAAACAAGATAGGTGTTCATTTCATTCTCCTATATCAACATGAAAATGTGCTAACATGGCAGTTCTACAGAATCAGGACCCAGGGTCTTTCTGTCTAACTCTGGCATTCTTAGGTGTTACCCTTGTCTACAAGGTGCAAAATGGCACACCGCCATGTTCGTGCTCAGTGGGAAGGGGGTGAGGGGAAAAGAAGGACCCTTCTCTCAAAGGACCTGACTCTAAACTTGCTCACTCACTTCTATTCACATCCTATTGGCCAGAATCTAGTCATGTGGCCATCCCTAGCTGCAAAGGAGACTGGGAAATGTAATGTTTATCTGGGTAGCTATATTAGTTATTTATTGCTGATAACAAATCACTTCAAAATACCGTGGATTGAAGCATCAACAATTTATTATTTCTCACAGTTGTGCGAGGTGACAATTTGGTCAGCTCTGCTGGACTTGCCTGTGGCTGCGCTGCAGTAATCGAATGGCTTGACCAGGCTGGGAGATCCACGATAGCCTTGAGCATGTGTCAGGCAGTTGTGCTGGCTGTCGGCTGGGTGTCTCAGTTGTCTCCTCCACATGGTCACCCATTCTCCACTAGGCTAGATGGATCACCACGTGGTGGTCTCAGGGTTCCAGGAGAGCAAGAGCAGAAGCTGCAATGCATTTTAAGGTCTAAGCTCCAAAACTCATACAACATCACTTCTGCCACATTCTGTTGGTCAAAGTCACAAGACCAGCCCAGATTCAAAGGTGTGGAGAAATGGGTTCCACCACCAGATAAGAGGAGCAGCAATGTCACATTGCAAAGGGACAGGACACAGGGAGGCACAATTCACTGGGGTTCATTATTGTAACAATCTACCACAGTGGCCCAGATAAAAATTCTATTACTAAGCAGGAAAAAAAAAACAACTTGTTTCCATCAAGTCGATTCTGACTCATAGCAACCCTATAGGATAGAGTAGAACTTCCCCAGAGAGTTTCCAAAGAGCGGCTGGTGAATTCGAACTGCCGAAGTTTTGGTTAGCAGCCATAGCACTAAACCAGTACACCACCAGGGTTTCCAAGTAAGAAAAAGGAGGATGGTTACTGAAGGGATAAAACCAAAAACGAAACCCAGTGCCATCGAGTCGATTCCGACTCATAGCGACCCTATAGGACAGAGTAGAACTGCTCCATAAAGTTTCCAAGGAGCGCCAGGCGGATTTGAACTGCTGACCCTTTGGTTAGCAGCCATAGCACTTAACCACTACGCCACCAGGGTTTCCATTGAAGGGATAAAGACCCTGTTTTTCTGAAGTGAGGAAACCCAGAACATGAAAACCAGGCTAGACATTCCTGGGTTTAGTGTTTGTCATCAGAGATTTAAAGCCCTGTTTATTAGTAACTCTGTGGCTATGCTAGGGCAATTTGTTACTTGAAATGATTTACTTTTCTATTCCGTCATAAAAGTTCTTTTTGTCTGAATTCAATACAAGCTTCCAATTCAAGGATACAGGTGTGGACTCTGAGCCCACAAGGCAGGTGACTGTGGGTACAAAGACCATCTCCCTTCCTAGCTCAACTAAGGACTTCTGGAGATACTGAGGATATTTATCTTTCAAATTAAGGAAGAAGAAATGTTTTATATGCATATAAAACTCTAGAAAAGATCAGTGGTTCCCTGGAGATGGGGATGAGGGGCAACAAGGATGGACTGTAACGAAGCCCAGGGAAACTTTTAGAGTGACAGAAAAGTTCTATATCTTCATTGGTTGTGGTGACTTGGGTGCCTAAATTTATCAAGACCCATCAAAATGTACATTTAAAATGGGTACATTTTGGGAAAATAGGTACATATTGAATAAATTATACTTCAATGAAATTGATTTAAAATTTTTTTTATTTTTAAGTCAGGAAATTGTGTAGAACTGTGTAAAGGTCATCATGTGTGTGGCAACCCCAAGGACACAAATGGCTACTGTCTCATTAGACACCCCTCAATGGTATCTTACGAAATGTTGAATAAAAACGAAACTCCTTACTCTGGCTTACAAAGCACATATGTCCAAGCTCCTGCCCTCCTTCCGGCCTCACCCTGTGTTACCCTCTGCCTGGAAACCTCTGCCCCTACTTGGGTCAAGAGTAGCCGCCCCTAGGGAGCCTTTCCTCCCAAGCAGGATTAAACCCTCCCTTCCTTCTATCATTTTTGGAACAGGCCATCTAAGCCATGGTTTTTTTGTGTTTGGATGAACCCTATGAAATTGACATTTAAAAAATTTTTTTCCAAAAAATTGTCACAAGTCGGCAATTTCATATGGTTCATCCCCTAATATTATAACAGCTAAGTAAGAGTCACTCTGTCCCCACACCTCCCACGGACCTGCTGCCATTCCTCTAGCACTACCAGGACAGTAGAAGAAAAGCTCTGGAACCAGACAGAGACAGGTTGGAATCCCAGCTCCAGCCCCTTCTTATCTGTATGACCTCAGGTAATTGGTATGACCTATTTTTTTTTTTTTTTTATTGGTACGGCCTCAGTTTCCTTATATACGAAGTTCTGATAACAATTAAAAAAAGTCGGTCACTTAGCAGAACTGGTGTGAGAATTAGGATGCATTGCCACTGGTATGAGAGACAAGCACCCACATGCACTGGTAAACCAAAACTCACTGCTGTTAAGTCAATTCTGACTCATAGCAACCCCATAGGGTTTACAAGGCTGTAAATCTTTATGGAAGCAGACTGCCACATCTTTCTCCCTCAGAGTGGCTGGTAGATTGGAATTGCTAACCTTTTGGTTAGCAGCTGACTGCACTGTTGGTATGAGGTAAATAGGACTCCATCTAAAGATGAGGACTACCCCAGCATAGCTATCAAAACTTTACATGCACACACCCTTTTGTAGCTCATGTTATTGGTGGCCCTCCATATCCCCATGGTCCTTGCCAGGGGCTGTGCTCACCTGTCAGACTTCCAACTGGCAGCACCTGTATCTCTTTCTCTGGCCACCAGAACATGCGCTGTCCATACCCAAGGCAGTCCAGGAAATTAATGCCCTCAGAGCAGCCCTCATTCTGTAACTATGTATAATTGGTGTATAAATACCTCAGCTCCTTCTACCCAGTGGAATAACACTGAGATGGATGTTCTACACTGTTCCCAGAGCTCTCCAGTAGGATTTAACCTGTGGAGCCCCACAGCGGTGACTATGTTGATAAAAAAAATAATAATAACACACCCTTTTTGGCTACTTTCCTTTCTCAAGCTCATTCCCCCATCTTTATTGGCATTTCCTGGAGCCACCTCTTAAATAAACTCCTTTCGCTCAAATTCTTGTCTCAGGGTTTGAATCTGGAGGAACCCAAAGTTCTAGGAATATATCCTATAAATAGTTCTTATACATATATAAAAACCACATATATTCAATTTATTAATTCAACATTATTGTAATAGCAAGAGATTGGAAATAATATATCAAAATGAAACTCATTAAATGCGTTATGATACACTTACACAACAGAATGTTCTGCATGTGTATAAAAGAATGAAAAGGCAATTTATGTCTTGATATCAAGCAATGTCTGAGTTATATTCATGAAAAAGCGAAGTGCAGAGCAGCATAAAAAAAAAAAGCTCACCCATGGGTATATCCATGCAGCTGTGTGTATGTATGTTACATACGCCTAAAATCTTTCTGAAGGCCACCCCAAAATAAGTAACATCAGCTGCCCTTAAGGAGAGAACTTGAATGGTGAGGGTGGGGGAGAAGATTTTCACCACATGCTCTTGCATGTCTTTTGATTTTATATGCAGACAGCTTTATCAATATAAAAACATAGAAGTAACATTAAAATAACAAATGAATGAAAACATAAAGGGAGGTTTATCATTCCTCATTTGACATAATTGTTGAGCCCCTCAGCTGGAGTGTGGGATGGATTGGGACAGGCTGGTGCTGGCTGACCAGCACCTGGCTCTGCCAGTGGCTTCTCCACAGCAGCTCAGTCCCAGCAGCACAGGCTCCTGCAAGACTGCACACTTCTCCATGACGGAAGTTCTCACTTAGGAGAGGGTCTCCCTTTATTTTCACCCATAAGAGCTGCCATCACCTCCATCCTAGAAGGTCTGACACCATCTTTGCCCACACACACAAGGAAGCCCCAGCAATTCTCCTCAGCCAGAGAGACTATTCTGTGACTCAGATGTTCTAGACATCTGAGTCACACGCCCTCACACACACCTGCACACATACACACATACACATGAATGGAAACCCAAGCAGGTCTTTTCTGGGTTAGATGTCACAACCCCAGTCTCCTAATGGATATGTCTGCCCAGCAGCATGGGGGCCTGCATGTTGGTCTGACCAAAGATCTGCTCCTTCCAGAAGAAGCCGTTCAGTAGGGAAGGAGTCATTACTGGGGTACGTCTGCTTGGGGAGCAGTTTCACTCATCATGTCCTTGTACTGCCGTTTGAAGAAACCAAGCTGTGGGGACAGAGAGGAGGTGTTTTATGGACAGAGGAATTGGAGTCAAAGAAGCCCAGGGAGGGAGTGCAAATTATGCGATCCAGGAAGAGAACCAGAGGGACCAAGAGGCAAAGAATGATGTGGTGCATTCTAGATGGGACCTAGAAAAAAGGGGCAGGGAGGAAAATAGCATGGATATTGGGGCCGGGGGGAGAAACACAATATTACAGTATAACAACAACAATAATCACTGTTCCTTTTATAGTGGTCGCACTGTGCCAGGGGCCATTATAACTGCTCTACATGTATTAACCCAATTACTTTCACAATCCCAGGAGGTGGGTATTTATTCCCATTTTATAGCTGAAGAAACTGAGGGATAGAGAGACTCTGTGAGTTGCCCAAGGTCACACAGCTATATTCCATGGTGGGAGTCAAGCCAAGTAATGGAGCTGCTGAGTTCCTGCTTTTAGAGCTGAGGGGTGGAGAAGGAGCAAGGAGGGGGGAGTAGGCGAGAAGAGAGACAACAAGGAAATACCTTGTACAGTCCCGCGGTGATGAGGGCCAGAAGCAACAGCCCCCCCACGGAACTGCCCACGATGAGCGGTACAGGGTCGTGAATTTCATACTGCTCCACTTTGGTCTCTGTCTGGAGGAAAGAGACTCTGGATTTCTGGAAATGTCCTCAATCACACCTTTAGCACTCCCTGAACCACCCCCCTCCCCCTGCCCCGCTATTCTCCCAACCCATCCCTCACTCTTCCTTCTCCCTCTCTTCCCTTTCTCTCTCTAGCTCTCTTTACCCAAAGAGCTCCAGTAGCCCAGCTTTCCTCCTCCCTCCAACACTCCCTCTGGGCCCCCAGACAAATACCTGGGCCCTCACAAATGCCTGCTGTCCTGGAAGCAGGGCAAACACAGAATTGTTAAACAAGATCTCCGCTGTGCTCACAACCAGGAGGTAGTTATTCGCAGTCTGTGGAAGAGAGCAGTGTGGGAGCTGAACCCGTGGGCCCTGAAGTATCACATCTGCATTTGGCTGAACCTCAGGACCCCACATACCTTGATATACCAGTCAAATGAGAGATTGCCTTTGAGGGTGACAGTGAATTCTTCCTGGGTGCTGAAGGAAGGAATGTCACACTGGATTCTCCTGCAGACTGCAATAGAGCAGTTCTGGGGAGGGTAGGAGAGAAGGGAGATGACTAAGAAAGCTGGAATGTGGAAAACATCACCGTGGATTCAGCCCACTAAATGAGGAGGCCATGTTGGGTTCTAGCGAGGGGATGGAGCTGAGGGCCCACGAGTCCCACTCACCAGCACTGAGGTCTTCTTAATCTCAGCCAGGAAATCAGTGTGAGGAGGAAGCCTTTCTTCAGTGTAGCATGAATTGTAGATGTTCTGAGGAAAGAGAGACACTGTGAGAAGAGACAGCAATGAGGGCTCCTGGGACCATCATAAAGGAGAGATGAGACTGCCTGGGTCTAGGTGAGGACCAGACTGGGCGGCTCCAAAATCCAGAAGGGGAAAGAGATTTTAGGAAAGACCAGGGCCATGGAGGGAGGAGTTGGGGCCACCCCCTCAAGCCCAGCTAGACTTACCTGGGAGAAGTTGACCTGGACGTTGTCTAACACTGTCACCTTATTCAGCAGGACGGGGACCAAGAAGACCACACTGATGGAAGGGCTCCTCTGCCCCAGGTTATTGAACTGCATTGGGTGTGGGGGGCAGAAAGGGAGTCAGGTCTCTAGGTCTGTCTCCCCCTACCAGATCCTGAGATCAGCTTCCCACCTCCTACAGCCCAGTACACCTGAATAAGGCCTCATTTCCCCAGGAGTCCTGCCCCCTGGATGTTTTCTGGGAGGCAGTAGAGTGTAGTAGCTAAACACTAGAGAGCCAGAAAGGCTCTTGAGTGACCTTGGACATGTTTTTTAACATCTCTGAGCCCCAGTTCCTTCATCTGTAAACTGGGAATAATGACAGTGCTTAGTGCACAGAGTTCTTATGAAGATAAAATGAGTTAATTATTTACGTGTGTGTGTACATATGCATATGTGCATGTTTGTGTGTGTAGAGAGTGAGAAGGAGCTTAGAACTGTGCTTAGCACATAGTAGGCACTTTATACATGGTTCCCATCATTATTTCTGCATTCCTATCACATTGATTTTCCTCCCCAGCCTCCTTCTCAGAACCCAGACTTCCCCAGCTCCCCACCTGATATTGATGCTCCATAATCAGGCTGGTCTTCTCTGAGGCTGTGAAGTTGAGATATTTGGTAGAGTGCTCAAGGCTGATGGGATAAAGAAGGGGTAGGGGCAGGAGACAACAGAGCATCAGGGCTGTTCCGGGAAGGCATCTGGGGCTAAGAGTGTAAAGGGGTGAAGAGGCACGTGGGTAATGTGACCCTGACGGGTGCAGGCAAGATGATGTGAAGGGACAATGAATGTTGGACACAGTGTGGGCCAGTTTGGGCCATTCATACACACACACAAATATATAAACACATACACAGTCACACAGATACACATGCACATATACTCAGACACATTACACACAAATACATAATTGCCCATGTCCAGCTCAGTGGTGAATGCTGAGCTAAGGCAGCACCTGGTGACCACCATGTAGACAGTGTATTTCACAGGCAGTTCCAGCTGGAATTCGCTTTTGTTGGTCTTGGGCATGTTGTTCTCACTGAAGGGAAAGAGAAAGCTCTAGTCAGCTCTTCAGAACTGAGACTCAACCTTTCCTTCTTCCTGTTCTTCACCTCCCACTTCCAAAAGATCACTAATTTTCCTGTCATCCCTGCATTCTAGCATCACTGTTCCCTAACTCCTTCCCCCTACCTAGCCCAGGCCCATCCCCACTGATATGGATGTCTGCAGAAACCTTCTCCTAACTGGTCCCCCAATTCAAAACTGCTCCCAATCCTGGGAAGTGATCTTTCTAGCATACAAATCCCATCATGACATTCCCATAAGTTAAACCGCAAATTCCCTAATATCAATTATCAGTCATTTTATAACATGGCTGCAGCCCATCTCTCCAGCCCATATCTAACCACCAACTCCCTAAATCCTGCATTAGGTGCTTAGACCCATACTGAGCTTCCATTCCTTAAATGCGCCTTGATCTTTGCAGTCTCCTGGTTCTGCCTGGTACATGCATCCTTCTTTCTACCTCATGCCCACCATCAGTTCATGCCTTTGCTTGGCTAACTCACAGCCTAAATCTTCAGAAGTTTTCTGTGAACACCAAGCTCTAAAGAACACTCTACAACTACATCCCCCCATTTAATCATTCATTTCATACTGTATTGTAATTGCCGATTTACTTGTTTATCTTTGCCACTAAAGTATAAGCCCCGTGAGGGCAGGAACTACATCTGTCTTGTCCGCGACTGCCTCACCAGCACTGACCGCAATGCCTACCACATGGTGGGTGCTCCATCAGTGTTTGATGAGCTGAAGGGAAATTCAGTAGGAAAAAGGGCAAAGACCCACCCTGGAAAAGGGGCTGGAGCTTCAAAGGGGAGGACACTTGAGGGGTGGGGCTGGGCACAGCACACCTGGTCACATTGGCTTTGAGGAGTAATTTGTTTCCAAAAGAAGCAGCAGAGTCCACATCGAATGTGATATTAAAGGTGACCTGGATTTGGAGAAAGGAGAGGCAGTGATGAGAATAGAAATAGCAACTTAAATGTCCATCAACTGATGAAATAAAATGTCCATACAATGGAATATTATTCATCTATAAAATGAAATAAAGTAGTGATACACGCTACAACATGGATAAACCTTAAAAACATTATGCTAACTCAAAAGAAACTAGTCACAAAGGACCACATATTGTATGATTTCTTTTATATGAAATGTCCAGTATGGACAAATCTATAGAGAAAGAAAGATTAGTGATTGTCAACCGTGGGAGAAGATAGAAGTATTGGAGGTGGTGATGGCTAAGGGGAGCAGGGTATCTTTTTGAGGTAATAAAAATGTTTTGCAATTGATGATGCTGACGCATAACTCTGTGAATATACTAAAAGTTATTGAAAGTACGCTTTCAAAGGATGGAGTGTATGGTATGTGAATTATCTTAATAAAGCTGTCTTTAAAAAAGGGATTTACCAACTTTCACTTAAAGCACAATAAAATTTTTTAAAAAAAGGATTTACCAAAAAAAAAAAAAAAAATCAAAGAGCTAAATTTCAGGAGAATACAAAAGAGGGGAAAAAGGAGGAGCCAGTAGTTCTGACCTCAGAGTTGTCTGGGAAGATGGGGTGGTTTATGTTGCAGCTGCTGCTCTTCAGGCTCCCAGGCTCTTCAGGAGAGGGCCCAGACTCACAGACCAGGCGCCAGGATCGCTGTGAGCGCTGGTTCTGGAAAGCAAGGGAAGCAGAGGTGGTCATTTCGACAGCCATATTAGCCAAAGGGATGAGAAAAGGTCAGATAGAACCTGAGACAAATTCTGTCACCTGGGCCCCTGACACTCTCCGATAGGACAAGCCAGATGGATAGAAGAAGGTGACCTGAGTCCTGTAGGAGTCCTCACCCTGGTTTCTCACAGTCACAGTCACATTGAGGTCCCGGGGACCACCCACCACCAGTGTGTCCAAGCTGTGGGGGGAACAAGAGACCATGAGGTGCTGTGGCAAGTCTGCTCTGGCGGATGCAGATGTGAACATTTGAAGAGAGGCGATAGTAGACAGGACACCTGCAAGAGACTTGTGGTACACAAACAGCGGCTCCCTCAAAGGCCAGAGGAACATACAGTCTAGTCATGATGTAGGTTTAGAGGAGGCAATGAGGAAAAGAAACTCACTTCATAAAACTGAAGGTGATGCTGAGGTCATCCTGGCAGATGTTGTCATTGCCACAATTTTTCTCAAAGGGGAACTGTAAAAATAGAATAAAATCAAATGAAAGGAAAGGAAACAATGGAATGATGGGAAATAAAACAATAAGATGAAATATCAAAATAAAATTATATGAAATAAAATAAAATGAGCTTCAGTAATCTTGGCTCTGGTCTTTTCCATGCCCCAAACACAAACCACCAAACCCACTGCCGTGGAGTCCATTCTGACTCATAGTGACTCTATAGGACAGAGTAGAATTGCCCCATAGAGTTTCCAAGGAGCACCTGGTGGATTAGAACTGTCAACCTCTTGATTAACAGGTGTAGCACATAACCACTACGCCACCAGGGTTTCCAGTTTCCATGCCCACAGGGCCCCAAATCTAGGACTCACCAAGGCTGTGAAGAGTCTCTGAGCATCCACAGCCAGCACTGGACGGAGATTTCCGAAAGAGGGTGCGGGCCGCCCCACCAAAGAGAAGTTGAGGCGCAAGATGATGGGGGTCACTGAGTCCTCTACACAATCCTAAGAGACAATGAGGGTATGGGAGTGTGCCCTCCCCAGCTTCCCAAATCCACCCCATGCTCGGAGGACCTGGGGGTCCAATCACCGGCCTGCTCACCGGTAACAATAGCTTCAGGGTGCCACAATTCGCCGTCATTGCCAAGGTCCTTGTTTGTCTATGTGTACTGTTCTTTGTCTCATCAAAGATGGCACGGGGGTTTGGGCGGCCAGAGTCCAGAGCCAAGTCATAAGTGATGATGCTCTGGATCTGTCCTGAAGGGGCAGAATAGCACTGGGTGAGGAGTCCAGGCTTTAGAGTCAGAAGGAGAGGGTTATGAGGCACAACTCCATTGCTCCCCAGCTGTGTGATTTCAGCTTGTTATCTGACCTTTCCGAGTCTCAACTCCTTGTTTTTAAAGTGAAAATAATAACTGCACCTTCCCATTGGTGAAGATAAATGAAATAATGCCTAAAAGAGTTTAGCACAGTGTCTGCCACATACTACGTGCTCAGTAAAGGATCACCTTCTATTACATACCATAAAGTTAATGATTTTTCAGGCTGCTTTGGTTTCCAATGGAAACCCTGGTAGCCTAGTGGTTAAGTGCTATGGCTGCTAACCAAAAGGTTGGCAGTTCGAATCCACCAGGTGCTCCTTGGAACTCTATGGGGCAGTTCTACTCTGTTCTATAGGGTCGCTATGAGTCGGAATTGACTTGACAGCACTGGGTTTGCTTTGGTTTGGGTTTGGTTTCCAACAGCTTGATTATAATGCACACTGATAAGGTTATGTTTATATTTATATTGCTTTGTAGAGAATCTTGATGTCTTTCATCAGTTTTAGAAAATTCTTAACCACTGTAGCTTCTTTTTTTTTTTTTTCCTCCTCTGTTTCTGGGATTCCAATTACATGTTTGTTAGCTCTTTCACCATGTCCCACACATCGCCTATGATTTTTTCTTGTATTTTTCATCCTTTTTTCTCTGCATGTTAATCTGAACTCTTTCATTTAATGTCTTTTGGTTCACTAATCTTCTGTTCTGCTTCTAATCTGCTATTAAAACTGTTTATGAAATTCTTAATTTTAGTCATTGTATTACTTCTAGAGTTTCCATCTGACTCTATTTTATGATTTTCAGGTTTTTGCCAACGTTCTCCATTCTTCTTTTAAAGATAGTAATTGTAGTTATTCTAAGGTCCTTATCTGGTAGCTCTAATTTCTAAATTAAATGTGAGTCTGTTTCTATTGTTTATTGTTTCTCTTTGCTGCTAATCAATTGTTTTATGGATCATAGGTCTTTGCTGAAATTCTCCATCCTTTCCATTGTATTCTGGAAGACATTAATTGTAGTTACTTTTAAATCCCTATCTAATATCTTTAATCTCTGAATTCACCCATGGGTCTGTTTCTATTGTCTATTGTTTCTCTTGGTTACTAATTAATTGTCTCAATGGAAAGACCTACGTGTTTGCCAAGACTCCTCTCATATCTTTGTCTCTTAAGTCCTAGAAATCTGCTGAATTCCCTGCTCAGCTCTTTAGTTTCCCAACTAGTTTTCTACTGGATTTCTTAGTGTATTGAACTGAGCATACATGGCTTAGGAGTCAGCCAATGACTTGAAAGGAGTTTCTGTGTAGATTTTGCAGTACCTTGCCTGTAATTTCCTACTCTCTAAGACCTTGTCTCTCAATTTCCAGCCATGCTGACTGCCCCTAACTCTGACTGCTGTCTCTTTAGACTAATAAGACTGCTTCTAGAAAGTTAATTGTGTTCTTCCTCCACCCTGTTTCTTTTTAGTACCAGCATTACCATTCCCCCATTTCAAGTATCATGCCATTCTTTGGGAATACAAATAAAGGAAGAAGTCAGGCTGGTTGCGAAAAAATCCATGATTGAATGTTTTGTGAATTTGTGTTTGGTTTAATCAACTCAATTTCCCCTTTAAATGAATTCTTTCTCACATAAAAAACCCTGTTTGATTCACAGATGTGGTGTATTTGGTTCTCTGGAGAACTAAGAGAATAAGGGATGATTACATGCTCACTTCTTTGATGGGGTTTTCTGAGACTCTACGACTAGCACAGAGATAGCCTGCTCACTCAGCCAAACTTGGAGAAGGCTTGTCAGAGCCTTTGAGAACTGAGCTCTGGACAGCTGGAAGGCTGAGCAGACTTGGCTGCCATTTAACTTTTTCAGAATTTCCTACCAAGCCTCACCTTCTCCCAGTCGGTCCCGTGTGATTTTCCGCACACGGAAGCAGACTCTGACCTCCCCAGCATTCTGGTTTTTCAGCACCTGTTCACGACATTCAAATGCATTCCTTGCCACTTCCCTGGGTGTGAACTCCATGGCCACATCAACTTTCAATACTGGCTGGGACCTGCAGAGACATCAAAGGATCATCAGGGGCCTCAGACAGCAAAGAGGCTCCTTCAAGAGAGGACACCTGGTGTGCTCCAAAGAGATTCTCACCTGAGCAGCAGCATATGCTCCTGGGCTCCTACAGCCAGGTCCACCAGACCATCCATTGTCATATCCTGGCCCCCACTCAGTGACTGACCAAAATACTGGAGCCGGGGAGACAGCTGAGAGCCTTCAACCCGCTGAGGCAAAAAAGAGGAGAGAAAGAGAATGAGAAAAAACAGTAAAATGTGTCACCCAGGGTGACCTGATAAGTTCTCTGGTCTCCACTCAAGTCTCATCTTCCATAACTTCTTTTAAGGAATTAGAGGAACAATTCACCTTAGACCACAATCTTAATATGATACCCAAAATTTCCATCAAATACCTGGGTTTTCCAGGGAAAACAAAAAATTGTACAGGAAAAGAAAAGTACAGAGTATACTATTTGGCTCAAGTGAATCTCATTTACATGGTCAGGATAATGTAAACACTGAATATTGATCTAACCAAAATTATCATATAAATACAAGGAATGAATGAGACAGGATGGTGGGGGAACGGAAGGGGTGTTAATGTGTGGCAAGAGCTGAGCTGAGAGCTCAACCGTTACCTCCCATAGTGGGAAATCATTGCTAAAACGAATATCAAGAAGTAACAAAATGATCATGTTATTTGGGAGTATGGAGAATCAGTGAAAGAGCTGAAAGTAGTTTCATAGAGAGAAGTGGAAATATGTGTGTGGAAATTGTTGTTTTTTTTATAATGAGCCTTTTGGAATCGTTTCACTTCAAACTGTGTGCAAAAATGACACTGAAAAATAAGTCAAGTAATAAGTTAAAAAGAAAAATTTTAAGTGATTTTGTCAACTGGAAGGAGGCATGGAGAAACATGGGATGCTGGAAACGTATGTTATCTTAATCTAAGTGGTTGTTACTTGGGTTTATACATATTTAAAAATCCATCACTTCAGATCTGTGTACTTACTGCATGTATATTATACCTCAAATTTTTTTCAAGAGAAAAGTAATTGTATTCTGTTGGGAGGAAGTTGTGTTTTGAAATGCTGTGTTATTTTGGAGAATCATACCAGCTCCGCACACCCAGCCCCAACCGCAGGAAAAAAGGAAGTGAAAAATGTAAACAGGAGAATAGGATAGAATGATCCTTTTTGTATTTGTTTACTCCCAAAGTAACGTGTGTGTATGTGTGTGTGTGTGCGCGCATGCGCCTGTGGACATATGAAGCACTCTCCCTTAACCTTGTCTTCCTTTTGAGGGTGACTTATGGTGGGAATGAGGAAGCTAAGGCTTTCACTGTTAACTACAGACTTTTACATTTCTACAAGAACATAAAGACTCTGTAATAAAAATAAAATCAGAGTCTTTAACCTCCGTTTACACAGGAAAACAGCAAGCAGCAGTGAAAAGAAACATAATTATAATACTCATATAGCTGGGGAGTGAGTCTCTGCCACCCAGAGAGAAATGTGTAAGACAACATTTCTCAGCTTTATCTGCACCTAAAGAGCTTATTTTAAAAAACAAAACAACAACAACAACAAAAAACTAGGGTTTGTACTTATATGGCGCAAAAGAAAATGAAGGAAATCAAAGGCTCAAAGAAGAAATTAGACCACAGGACTAAGAGCCCACACAAACCACAGCCTCTTCTAATCTGAGACCAAAAGAATTAGATGGTGCCCAGTTACCACTACTGACTATTCTGACCAGGGACACAACAGGAGGTCCTGGAAGAAATGGGAGAAAAATGTAGAAAATTCAAATTCCTAAAAAAGGCCAAACCTATTGGACTGATAGAGACTAGAGGAGCCCCCAAGACTATCACCCTAAGATACCCTTTGAACTTGGAAATGGAGCGATTTCTGGAGTTCACCTTTCAGCTAAATGATAGATTGACTTATAAAATAACCAATATCACCCTTGAATAATGTGCTCCATTAAACAATCAACTGTATGAGACCAAACTGTCAACATTTACCCAAAAGCAAAGATGAGAAGGCAAAGAGGGGAAGGGAAGTTACATTAATGGAAACAGAGAAAACAGAATGGAAATAATGAGAATGCTGACACATTGTAAAAACTGTAACCAGTGGTATGGAACAATTTGTATAAAAATTGTTAAATGCGAACCTAATTTGCTGAGTAAGTTTTCACCTAAAACACAATAAAATATTATTTAGAAAAATACTGGGGCCTATATAACATATTATCCCATTTATATGAAATTCCACTAATCTATGGTGGAAAATAATCAGACCAGTGGTTGTCTCTGGGATGAGATTAGGGGCAGGAAGTGACAGAGAAGTGGCAAGAAGAAAATTTCTGGAAGATAATGATCTTTAGTATCTTGATAGGGGCACATGTTACACAGGTGTATGCATTTGTCAAAACTCATTGAAAGGCTAAGACACTAAAATTTGTGCATTTCACTGTCCGTAAATTTTACCTTAAAAAAAAACTGTAAACAAACAACAGATACATAGACCAATGGAACAGAATTGAGAATACAGACATAAATTCATCTACCTATGAGCAGGTGATATTTGACAAAGGCCCAAAGTCCGTTAAACAGGGAAAAGATAGTCTCTTTAACAAATGGTGCTGGCATAACTGGATATCCATCTGCAAAAAAAATGAAACAAGACCCATACCTCACACGATGCTCAAACACTAACTCCAAATGGATCAAAGACCTAAATATAAAACCCAAAACAATAAAGATCATGGAAGAAAAAATAGGGACAACACTAGGAGCCCTAATACATGGCATAAACAGAGTACAAACCATAACTAACAACGCGCAAACACCAGAAGAGAAAAAAGATAACTGGGAGCTCCTAAAAATCCAACATTTATGCTCATTCAAAGGCTTCACCAAAAGAGTAAAAAGACAACCTACAGACTGGGAAAAAATTTTTAGCTACGACAAACCCAATCAGCATCTAATCTCTAAAATCTACAAGGTACTGGAAAAGATCAACAACAAAAAGGCAAATATCCTAATTAAAAAATGGGCAAAGGATATGAATAGGCACTTCACCAAAGAAGACATTCAACTGGCTAACAAATATGTGAGGAAATGCTCATGATCATTAGCCATTACAGAAATCCAAATCAAAACTACAATGAGATACCATCTCATCCCAACAAGGTTAGCATTAATCCAAAAACACAAAATAATAAATGTTGGAGAGGCTATGTAGAGCCTAGAACACTTCTACACTGCTGGTGGGGATGTAAAATGTACAACCACTGTGGAAATCGATTTGGTGTGTCCTTAAAAAGTTAGAAGTGCCATACAATCCAGCAATCCCACTCCTTGGAACATATCCTAGAGAAATAAGAGCCCCCACACAAATAGATATATGCACACCCAGGTTCATTGCAGCACTGTTCACAATAGCAAAAAGATGGAAACAACCTAGGTGCCCATCGATGAACAAATGGATAAACAAATTATGGTATATTCACACAGTGGAATACTACACAATGATAAAGGACAACTATGAATCCGAGAAACATCTCATAACATGGATGAATCTGGAAGGCATTATGCTGAGTGAAATCAGTCAGTCCCAAGAGGACAAATATTGTATGAAACCACCAATATAATAACTCAAGAAAAGGTTTAAACACAGAAGAAAACACTCTTTGATGGTTATGAGGGTGGGGAGGAAAGGAGAGGGGTATTCACTAACTACATAAAAAAAAAAAAAAAAAACTACATAGTAGACGAGAATTATCTTAGGTGAAGGAAAGGACAACACACAATACAGGGGAAGTCAGCACAACTGGACTAAACCAAAAGCTAAGAAGTTACCTGAATACAACTAAACACTTTGAGGGACAGAGTAGCAGGGGAGGGGGTCTGAGGACCATGGATTCAGGGTACATCTAGGTCAACAGGCATAACAAAGTTTATTGAGAAAACATTCTCCATCCCACTTCGGTGAGTGGCATATGGGGTCTTAAAAGTTAGCATGTGACCATTTAAGATACATCAATTGGTTCCAACCCACCTGGAGCAAAGGAAAATGAAGAACATAAAAGACCCAAGGAAAATATGAGCCCAAGAGGCAGAAAGGGCCACATAAACCAGAGACTCCATCAGCCTGAGACCAGAAGAACTCAATGGTGCCCAGCTACCACCAATGACCACCCTGATAGGGAACACAACAGAGAGTCCCTGACAGAGCGGGAGAAAAGTGGGATGCAGAACTCAAATTCTAGTAAAAAGACCAGACTTAATGATCTGAGATTGGAGGGGCCCCAGAAAACATGGCTCCCAGACTCTCTGTTAGCCCCAAAATAAATCCATTCTGGAAGCTGACTCTTCAGACAAAGATTAGACTGGAGTATAAGACGAAAAATGATGCTTCTTAGCTCAAGTAGATACATGAGACCAAATGGGCAGCTCCTGTCCAGAGGAGAGATGAGAAAGCAGAAAGGGACAGGAGGTTGTTGAATGGACACGGGAAATCAGGGATGTAAAGGAGGAGTGTGCTGTCACATTATAGGTAGAACAACTGGGGTCACATAACAATGTATGTATGAATTTTGGTATGAGAAACTGACGTGAACGTAAATTTCACTTAAAACACAATAAAAAAAAGGAAAAAAACTGTTAAAAAAATACTGATTTGTAGTAAATATACATGCTGAAGCTTAGGTGGAAAGTGGACAGATTTTAAAACTTACTTTTAAATGCATTAAAATATACATAAAATGGACTGATGGATGGACAGAAAAGGATAGATAGAAGGGTGAATATCAGATGGTAAATATGATAAAAATTTCATGATAGGTGACAGATATATCAGTGTTCACTATACAGTTCTTTCAACTTTGCCATATATTTGAAAGATTTTCAAACAAAATGTAAAATAATCTACTGATACCTGGGGTTCCAACCCCAGAACAATTAAATCAGAATCCCTATCGGTGGGGTCCAGTCTCTGGGTGGCACAAGCAATGTGCACTCAGCTACTAATCTGAAGGTTGGTAGTTCAAATCCACCCAGTGGCACGAGAGGAGAAAGCCCTGGTGTTGTGCTTCCGCAAAGATTATAGCCAAAAAAAAAAAACAAAAAACCATATGGAGCAGTTCTACTCCATAACGCATGAGGTTGCCATGGGTCAGAACTGACATGACAGCAATAGGTTCAGTTTTTTGGTTATATTAATGGGGTCCAAACATCTCTTTTTGTTTGTTTCTTTTAAGACCTTCAGGTGATTTTAACGTGCGGGCAGGGTTCTTTGGAGTGATGGATTTGGCAGAAGTTAGGATACAGAGAGAGAAAGGACTCGAGAAAAATGTGAGGCTGGAAGAGAGCCGGAGACTGAGACCAGACAGCAGAGATAGCCTTAGCTGGCTGCAGTGAGAGAGAATACGACACAGGTGAGATGGAACCAGACTGTGAGGGTCCCTCCATAGAGTAGGCTCCACAGGGCAGGAAACGGAGCCATTTCAGAGAGGTAACCCATTGCGGAGACCGGGATGCAGGTTGACAACCCGTCAGGACATTCTACATAAATTTGCCAAACCCAGCGCAAAAGAAAAATGCAGAGCCCCTTGTCCAAAACTTATGAAGAATTTCAAGATGGGGACAGCAGAGCAGGGCCCTTCTGAGAGTGCGATCCTGTGGGACTGCACAAATTGCACATCCCTGAAGTGTACACTCCTAAGTAGAGGGACCAACCATAGGCACTTCCTGGGATGTGGGATTTTCAGTGCAAAAAACTGAGATGGGCTTGGGCAAACCACTGGTCACCTACCGGTATTTTAACTTAAATAAAGGAATTACATCCAGACACATCCAGCTTGCCATTCGATCATTTCTGACTCCCTCATCACTAAAGTGGAGGTAATGATCTACCCCCCTCCACCAGGCACCTCCTGGCTTATGGTGAGAATTAATCCAGAGGCTACTTTGAGGTTTCTCTGAAGTGTGTGTTATTATTCTTGAAGGTTCTGCCAAAGAAACCTGGGAGGACTGATCTAGCGGTTGTGGGAACGTTATATTCGAAAGGGACAGATCATTGAAGCAGCAACTGTCATGACAAAGACAGTGACAGGGCCTCACCTGGCTGTGGGAGGGGCTGATGCCCAGTCCTGATGTTCCATGAAATAGGTAGACAGCACCCCGGTTCTCCTGCTCCCCCGGTGCCCCAATGGCCACATCTGTCAGCTTGTCTCCATTCATGTCTCCCAGCACTGTCAGGGCTGCCCCAAAGCGGCCCCATGGATGGCCCTGCTCCCCGCGGAGAACAGCCTCACACCGCCACTTGGCCCGCTGTTGAGCAAAACTAGTGTTAGCCCCAACTGGGACAACCCCTCCACCCCACACCTGGGGCCCACCCAGCCCAGGCCCTGTCAGTCACTCACCCCTTGGGGCAGGGGACAGACAGACACCTGGCCCCCCCGGGTCTGCTCGTAGTAGTGGGGGGTCCCAATGAGGACCAAGTCAGTGTTGCTGTCTCTGTTCACATCCACAGAGCACAGGGAGGCCCCAAAATAGGAGCCGATCTGAAAGAGATGGGGCCAGGTTCACATACTTCTTCCCACTAAAAGCAAAGGGATGGAGAGGGTTTCCCCTTGAAGAAGAGTCACATCTGCTGGTGAAAGCCATTTGGATCCGATGTGATACTCTATATAATTCATGTTAAATTTTCATTTGAATGTGCTGCCAGCTAGAGGAGTCTATTATAGAGTCAATGGGCCACGGGTTAGGATTTACCCTCAATGGTCTTTCAAGGAGATTATTATACTAGCAAAGGAGAAGTTGGATTGGGTGATACAAAAGAGAAAAGCCTGAAAGGACAGACAGGATACCTTTTAATACATTGGACGTTTTTAGGGGGATAAAAACCAAAATTGACAGTCTGATTGATTAGGAATCAACTGGCTTGGATTAAAAATAATTATTGCTAACCAGAAATTGCTTTGTGTTATTGAGAAACAATGTCTACATATCAGTAAAAGAATTTTAAAAGGATGTTTAATGTCAAGATGTAGAATTTATTTGTAGGATTTGCCCATTTAATCCATCATTCATTCCCTCATTCATTCATTCAACAAATAAGGGTTTGCTGTTTGTCAAGTCAAGGCCAAGTTATGGAGACACAGCGCCTTCTAGAGCTTTCAGTGCAAGAGGGTGCAGGGAAAGAATAGTAAATGGATAATTAGGGAGATGTATATACCATTTACAAACTGGGACAAGTTCTAGGAAGGAAAAATGTGAGAGGCATCATGCCACGACTCCCTGCAACCTGATTTCTGCCACATGTACCATTGAGGTGGCCTCACTGATAGCCCAGCAAAGGCATGTACGGTTTCATGAGTTTTGACAAACACGTAAAATCATATAACCACCACCACAGTCAAGATACAGTTTCATCACCCTCATGCCCCATTATAATCAACCTCTCCCCACTTCCAGTGATTGAGCCCAGCAATCACCGATCTGCTTTTTGTCTCTGTAATTTTGCCTTTTCCAGAATGTCATATAAAGGGAATTATATAGTATGTCGCCCGTGGGTTTGGCATCTTTCACCTAGAATGATTACATTTGAGGTTCGTCCATGCTGTTCTATGTCCATTCTTTTACATTGCTGAATATCGTATTCCATTTTATGGATGTACCACAGTTTGTTTATCCATTTCCAGTTGAAGGACATTTGGTTTGTTTCCAGTTTTCAGTGATTAGAAATAGAGCTACTAGAAACATTTGCATGCAATTTTCACATGGACACATGTTTTCATTTCCCTTAGGCAAATATCCAGGAGTAGGATTGCTGGTATGGTAAGTGTATGTTGAACTTTCTAAGAATTTGGCAAACTGTTTACCAAAGTAGCCCTGCCATTTTCCATTCTCATAGCACTGTATTAGAGTACCAACTGCTACATACTCTTGTCTGCACTTGATATTGCCAGTTTATATTTATCTCAGCCATTCCAACAAGTGTCCAGCATCCCTGGTGGTGCAGTGGTTAAGTGCTCAGCTGCTAAGTGGCAGGTCAACAGCTTCAACCCAATGGCCACTCCACAGGAGAAAGATGTGGCAGTCTGCTTCCCTAAAAATTTACAGCCTTAGAAACACTATGGGGAAGTTCTACTCTGTCCCGTAGCGTCACTATGACTCCACAGCAGTGGGTTTGGTTTCTTTCAGTTTTAATGATTAATGACGTTGAACATATTTTCACGTGCTTCTTTGCTATTAGAATATCCTTTTTTGTGAAGTGTCCCTTCAAATATTTTGCTCATTTTTTTAGTTGAGTTTTTAGATTTCTTATTGTTGAGTTCTGAGGGTTCCTTATATATTCTGCATATGTCTTTTGTCAGATAAAAATCCATTACCATCAAGTCGATTCCAACTCATAGTGACCATACAGGACAGAGTAGAACTGTCCCACAGAGTTTTCGAGGAGCACCTAGTGGATTCAAACTGTAGACCTTTTGGTTAGGAGTCGTAGCTCTTAACCACTACACCACCAGGGTTTCCATATACAGCGTAACCAGAAACAATTTTTTCCAGTTTGTGGCATGCCTTTTCATTCCCTTAATAGCGTCCTTCTCAAAACAAACATTTTTAATTTTGATGAAGCCTGGTTCATTATTTTTTCTTTTTTGAATCATGTTTTATCTGAATTTATTTTCAAAACTGTTTTGGATATTCTACTTCCATTATTTTCCACGTCAATTTTAGAAGCAGTTCGTTGATTCCATAAAATACTCTTCTAGAATTTTGACTGGGGTTCTGTTGAATCTATAGACAAATTTGGGGAAAATCAACACCTTAATACTCAGTCTTCTAATCTATGGAAACAGTATATCTTTCCATTCATTTAGGTCTTTGATTTCTCTCATCGCTGATTTATAGTTTTCATCATACAGGTATTATACGTATTTTGTTAGATTTACACCTAAGTATTTTATAAGTTTGGTATTATTGTAAATGGTACTGATTTTTTTATTTAGATCTCCAACTGTTTGTTGCTAGTACAGAAATAGGAGCCCTGGGGGCACACTGGTTAAGAATTTGGCTGCTAACCAAAAGGTCGACAATTAAATCCACTAGCTGCTCCTTGGAAACCCTATGGGGTATTTTTGGTTTAGTATAGAAATATAACTGGTTTTTATATATTGATCTTGTATCCTGCAAACTTAATAAAATAACTTATTAGTTATAATAGCTTTTGTTTTAGAATCTTTGGAATTTTCCACAGAGTCAAGCATGTCTTTTTTTTTTTTTCTTGCCTTATTTCATGTGCTAGGTCTTCCAATATGATACTGAACAGAAATAGAGAAAATAGACAGTCTTGCTTTCCTTCCAGTTTTAGGAGAAAAGCATTTTCTTTCACTATTATATATGATGTTAGTTGTAGGTTTTTTTGTACAAGCTCTTTTCGAGGTTGAGAAAGTCCCCTTTAGTTCCTAGTTCGCTACAAGGTTTTGTCATGAAAGGATGTTGTATTATGTCAAATTACTTTTCTGTATCTATTAAGGTGATCATATTTCTTTTTCTTCCCTACTCTCTTGCTATGGTGAAATTAATTTTTTTTCAAAATAGTTTTCTTTTATTGAGATAAAATTTACATAACACGATGTTGTAATTAGATGCTGTCAAGTCTATTTTCGATTCATAGCAACCCCATGTGTCAAAATAAAACTGCCCAGTAGGGTTTTCCAGCCTGTAATCTTTATGGAAGCAGATGACCAGGTCTTTCCTGCAGAGTTATTGGGTGGGTTTGAACTGCCAACCTTTAGGTTAGTAGCCAAGCACTTAACCATTGCACCACCAGGGCTCCTTTACATAACACAGAATTCACTATCTTAAAGTGCACAATCAGCGGTTTTCCATAGATTCACAATGTTGTGCGAACATCCTTACTACCTAGTTCCAGAACATTTCCATCGCCCCAAAAAGAAACCCTATATTTCTTAGCAGCCAATCCCAATTCCTCCTTTCCCCTATCCCCTGGTAACCACTAATCTACTTTCTGTCTCTCTTGTCTATTCTGGACATTTCATATAAATGAATTCACACAGATGTAATCTTTTATGACTGGTTTCTTTCTCTTAGGAAAATATTTTTAAGATTTATCGGTATTGTAGCATGTATCAGCACTTTGTTCTTTTTATTGCCAAATGATGCTTCATTTTACGGATATACCACATTTCGTTTAATCATTCGTCAGCTGACAGACACTTGGGTTGTTTCTATCATTTGTCTGTTATACATAATGCTGCTTTGAAGACCCACGCACAACTTTCTGTATGAATATATGCTTTCATTTCTTCTGGGAATATACCTAGGAGTAGAACTGCTAGGTCATGGGGTAACTCTACGTTTAAATGCTTGAGGAACTGCCAGACTGTTTTCCAAAGGGGATGCACCATTTTACATTTGAAACAGCAATGTTCGAGGGTCCCAATTTCTCCACATCTTGGCCAACACTTTTTTTTTTAATATTTTTTTAATATTCCAATGAGTGTGAAGTGGTATCTCATTGGGTTTTGATTTGCATTTCCCTAATAATTAATGATGTCGAGCATCTTTTCCTGTGTTTATTGGCCATTTGCATATCTTCCTTGGAAAAATATCTACCCACATCCTTTGCCCATTTTTAATTAGGTTATTTGTCTTTTTATTAGAAAAGTTTAAAGTTTGCTTTATTATATTCTGGATACTAAACCCTTGCCAGATATATGATTTGCAAATATTTTCTCCTGTTCTGTAAACTGTCATTTCACTTTCTCGATGGCGCCCTTTAACGTAAGTTTTTTTTTATGAAGTTTAATTGTCTAGTTTTCTTTGGTTGTTGTGCTTTTTGTGTCATATCTAAGAAACCATTTCCAAACTCAATATCATGAACATTTACACCTATGTCTCCTTCTAAGACCTTTATACTTTTAGTTCTTACGTTTAGGTGTTTGATTCATTTTGAGTTAATTTTTGTATATGATATGAGGCAAGGGTCCGATTTTATTCTTTGCATATAGATATCTGATGTCCCAGCACCATTTGTTAAAAAGACTATTTCTTTCCCGGTTGAATGGTCTTGGCATCGTTGTGGAAAATCAATTAGCCATAGATGTATGGGTTTATTTTTGGACTTTCAATTCTACTCCATTGATGTATAGGTCTACTTTTATGCTAGTACCAAGCTGTCTAGATCATTCAAAATTTTTTAGTAAGTTTTGACACCAGGAAGTGAGGGTCCTCCCACTTTGTTTCTTTTTTATTTCAAGATAGTTTTGGCTATTCTTGGACCCTTGCATTTCCCTATGAACTTTAGGATCAGTTTGTCCATTTCCGCAACACTGATGGATTTTTAAATGTTGAACAAACCTTCTATTGCCTGGGATAAACCACATTTGGTCACGACACATTATCCTTTTTATATATTGTTGTATTCAATTTGCTAATGTTTTGTTGAGGATGTTTTGGCCTGTAGTCAACAATGGGTCTAAAACTGAAGATTTCTATAAACAGTTTCATATTTAGAAACTTCACCTTCCCTCTATGGATTCGAAGGGGGGCAATTTTGGACTTTGGGAGACCAGTAACTCCACATAAGAGATGACAATGGCCTCGATCAGGTTGATGGCTGTAGAGATGGAGGCAGAGGACAGATTCTAGAGGTTCCTGTCTCCCATCCTCCTTCCCAAAGTTTTCTCTCATGACTCCGTCACCCCATACACACACACTCTGAGCTCCAGCCTTACTGAACTCTGACCTATGCTCTCTCCTTCCTTTAGCCCTTTTCTTCCCTCACACTTCACTTCTCTAGCTCCTCCACCTCAGGCCTTGGCTTAACTGTTCCTTCTTCCAGGAAGCGTTCCCTGATACCTTTGTGTGGATGCCCCCCTATTTTCAACCATAGCTCCCAGACTGTCCCAGTTTAAGAATTTGTTTGTGTGACTACGTTTGCGTGAAGAAGCGGGGTGAGGGAATTGACCAGCCAGCCTTTCTCATGTAATCCTGAACTGGACACACAAAACAGAGAAGTACCATCACACCCACACTTGACTTCTGGGATTTCCCTACACATTCTCCCCCACCCCTCCCTTGTATGTACCAGGCACTGATGCCATCAAAATTCATGTGTTGATGAAATCTTTGGAAAGACTGTGTGAAGAATTTGACTATTAGCAAAGAATTGGGACAAGCTATTCAGGTGTCAGGGCAAACTTGTTTGATCCACATATGATATATTAACTGTAGGCCAAAGAGAGCCTCTGATAAAAAATTAAAAGAAAAGACACAGAACTGTATGTACAATATTGTGGGTGCGGTTCTGTTTCAGGGATTTGCAAGAATGGTTTTGAATAAGGATTTTTGCCTCACAAATCAGCCTCTACAGCAACCATACTGCTTGTGCAAGGTGATAATGAAAATATTTAACAGCTGGGGCTGCACAGGCACAGTCCAGTGGTTTTGCTAGAGTAGGTCCTAGACGCCCCTGCGGTGTCCTGCCTTGACCTCATAGTTGCTAAATCATGGGGAAGTCCGAAGCATCCTGGGGGAGGGGCCAGAGTACATTGGCAGAGGGAGCATCTCAGGGAAGCAGCTCTTTATTGACAGGTACAGATATATTTCAATATTTTTATAGCTAATATAACCATATGGGTTATGTACTGGTTGAATGAAGTCTCTGGGAACAGGTAAACCGGTACAGAGCTCTGTACAAGCCAAGTGTTGTTATTTATTGTTGTTAGAAAAGCTGAGGACACAACATTCTCAAATGCAAAGCCCTCTGCAGACTCCCTTACAAGGCTCTGCCATGTATCAGGAAACCCTGGTGGCGTAGTGGTTAAGTGCTACAGCTGCTAACCAAAAGGTCGGCAATTCGAGTCCACCAGGCACTCCTTGGAAACTCTATGGGGCAGTTCTACTCTGTCTTATAGGGTCTCTGTGAGTCGGAATTGACTCGAAGGCAGTGGGAGGTCCATGTATCACATCTGGCGATGCCCCTTCTGGCATCCCTCAGCCCCCACAGAGCCTCTGTTTGCACATTCATGCTACACACACTGTGCACTCACCTGGCTCCCCTGGACAGAAGCGTGTGTCTTCCAGGTGCCAGCATCCTGTTTGAACATCACCACCAGGCCAGTATGTTGATATCGAGGTGCCCCCAGAACCAGACTCTGTACCCGGTTTCGCAAGATGACTTCAGCAGCATAACCTGAAAACAGTGGTCTAAGGGGAGAAGTGCTTTCCCTTGCAGACACTGCTCCCTCTCCGACAAGCAGGCCCATCCCTTGGGTATGAACAATGAGATAGCCCCATGCTTGTTAAGTTAGGGCCTCTGGTCCCCATACTATATTCTACTTTGTAAACATAATTAAAGTTAAATTTTGAAATTTTTCTCTTTAAATCTATTCCAAAGGCCTGTGAAAGAAGTAAAGACATCCACGCGAGTTGAGTTACACCACATGCTGCTCCTTTCTTTGAGTAACCTTGCCCTCCCCACTTACCTAAGTAAGCATCATTCATGTCTGAATCCACTCTGGTTGTGTTGATGAAGGTCGCTTTATTCTCTGAAGTGCTCAAAAAAGCTCCACCAGCCCAGTCAAAACTCCCCACGGCACCCATCAAGGGACCATTCTGGGGAAAGGGTTAGATCAGAATTGATGAGAAAGGGAGGAGAAACTTCTGCTGCCCATCAAAACAGTACCCCTCAACGAGTACCCAGCACAGAGAACCCCAAACCTTTGTGCTTCTTCTCTACCCCCCACAATCTAATGGGGGGCCACTTACAGATGTGATGGCAGCACTGAAGCCTTCCTGAGACATCTCATACTCAAATGAGCTGCTGCTTCCTGTCTGAGTACCTGTAAGGAGGAGAATTTTCTACATTAAAGAAAGCAGAAGAATCTAAAACAGGGGCTGTAAATGCAAATGCCTATTGTGGCCAGACAAAAAAGACTCGGGTGGGAATTGTCTTGAACTGGAGCCTGAATCCACCAGCTGCTCCTCCTATAGGGTCACCGTGACTCAGAATCAACTCGATGGCAGAGTGTGATTTTTTTTATTTTGGAAAACACATGTTCTTTTTCTTAAAGGAGTGGCTGAGATAGACTGCTAACGAAAAGGCCAGCAGTTCAAAACCACCAGTGGCTCCATGGGAGAAAGATGTGGCAGTCTGCTTCCATAGAGATTTACAGCCATGGAAAACCAATGGGGTTGCTATGAGTCAGAATTGACTCATCAGTGGTTGAGTTTCATTTTGGTTTGGCTGCTATTCAGCTCTACCAAGTGGGAATATGGTCCTTGAAGGGTCTAATCTTCCAAATTCCCAAGAGAACCCAGAAATTCAGATTGTATAGGAAATTCCACAATTTTTAAATTCCTTTATTCATCAAAGATTTATTGAGCACCTTCTATGTACCCAGCATTGGGATACAGAATTGAAAAACAGACAAATGTTGGCAACACATCCAAATTTTTGGAAATATGCTATGTGGGATTTGGCTCCCCTGCCTTCCAAATTTCAACCTATAACCAAGACATGAAAAATTAGAGATGGGAGTCTAGATTCTTCAACTTCAAAGAAATTAACCAAAAGGGGCCAGAATGACTGGGTGCTAGAGGAATTGGAGACAGAGTTGGTGTTGTGGGTCAAGATACCAATGGTTGACAGGTCCTAGTTTCTAGAGGGGAACAAGTGTTTAGGTGAGGGGCTGTCTCTGGAGGTGCCTTGGAACACAGAAGCCTGACTCACCCTCAATTGCAAAGATCTTTTCTTGCAGCTGGTTTTGAATAGTCTTCAGAGCTTCAAAGTTATCCACCCGGAACACGTGTTCAGAAGATGGCTTGCTTGCAATGATATTAAGCTCTTCAAGTTTTTTCTCACTAAAAAAGGCAACTCCCACCTGTTACCAAGGAACAGAGACCAAATAAGACACTGTCTGGGGGCAGCAGTCCTCATCTAGCAAAGAAAATTCTTAAGGAAAAAATCTGAAACATTATTTGTCAAATGAGGGAATGTACCAGAAGGCCCCTGGGACAGGGCTTTTGGGTACAGGAGGGCAGATTGTGTGGGGCACAAGAGCACTGTGCTGAGGGGGGAAATTGGGGGCTGAAATCCAGCGTTTGAACCATTTGCTATGCCATGTATTTTTGTGCACGGTTGGTCTCCCCCAAGAAGTGGAGTCTTCTTGACATGAAGGTGTTCCTGCTTGCCACACTCATTTTCTCTGGATTCAGTCATGTGTTTTGCTTTAGTCACGGGGCGTTGTCAAACATGATGCAAGCAAGCCTTGAGAAAGCACTTCCACATTTCCACCTGCTCCTTTGTTCCTTGCCTTCACCATGAGGACATGCCCAGGCTAGCCCACTGAAGGTTGAGATACAGGGAGCAAAGCCAAGTCACCCCAGTTGTCCCAGCCAAAGTAATTCTAATCCAACAGACAGAGCTAGCAACCCCCAGACATGTGACAGAGGTCAGCCAAGAGAAGCAGCTGGCTGTAGATCTTCAGTGAACCTAGTTGAGACCAGAAAAATTGCCCAGCTGACCTATAGACTTACTTATTGTTTTAAGCCACTGAATTTTGGATGGTTTGTTACACAGCATTACTGTGACAATAAAGAACTAGTACAGGTGTGTACGCGCTAGCAGTGACTCTTGCCCTGCTTTGATTTTATTGATATTTTCAAGTTGAAGGTAGGGCGACTCCAATCAGGAACCCTCCAAGGAAGCCTCAGGCCCAAGAGCCACATTTCCTACCCCAATGACATAGCGAATGACCCCTTCTCTGTCTGCTTCGGGAATGACATCCTCGTAGTTCAAGGGATCGCCGTACTTTTCTCCATCTGTGATGACAACTAAGATCTTAAGGGCATTCTTCCGGGCCCCATAGCTGCTGTGAAACAGTTCCCTTCTGTCCAGGAAAGGAAGTGACAAAGTCAAATGCAAGTAGACAGAAGTACTATTAATCCTCAAGAGGAAATGTCAGCTGAGCCACAGACACAAATACAGTTGGACTTCCCTAGGAGGGGCTCAGTCTCCCTGACACTGACACTGAAATGTGGCTGCCCAAGATCTGGAAAGGTACCAGGGGAGGGGAGGACAGTGGGACAAAGAAATGTGGAAAGGAAGTCCTCTTGCCTTTATATACTTTGGCATAGTTTGATTTTTTTAGACTGTTATTAATTTGAATTTTTAAAAATTAAAAACAAATAAACCCTCATCAGGCCTCTAATGGAATGCTGCCACTGTTCTCCAGCCTATCCTCCTGGATGTTTGTCCCAATATCCACTATTGCCTCTACACACACACACACACACAGAGAGAGAGAGAGAGAGAGAGGCTGAAATCAGAGTGAGCATTCCAAAACACAGATGTGGTGATGTCTCCCCATTAGTTAGCACTTTCAGTGAATCCCCACTAAGACATAAAATCCAAACCTTTGGTTGTCTTTAGTGACCTGGCCTCTGCTAACCGTTCTAGCCTCCCACCAGCCACCTTCTCCACACTTTCCCCCTTTACTCACACCTTTACTCACAACTTGTTATTTCATGAACATTCCATTACAGTCACTCCTCCACACTTTTGCTCATGCTGTTCTCTCCACAGGAAACATCCTTTACCCCATCCCTGACTGAACAACTCCCTTCATCCTTCAAAGCCCAGCTAAGAGTATAACTTCCTCCTTCAATCCTAAGCAAAGAGGGAAGATCTTACACTACTTTGCGGATTCCCGTGGCAGTGTGTGTAGTCCCTCCCAGCTGTAGTATTGGATTCACCAGGAATCTTGGGTTAGGATTTTTCTTGAAATTATTGAAGGTGAAATGAGTCCAGAATACATTGGAGTACTGCATCAAAGAGAACTGGGAACAGGCACCTGGCGTTATACTGGAGAAGGTGCTCCCCCCAACTCCTTCAGACACCTCCCACCCAGGAAAATGTGTTGTTTACCCAAGCAAGCCCTACATAACTCTTAAAACACCCACCCTCCAAATGCCTTCTCTCCACTGCCCCTTAATCCCTCTGCCTCACAAGGACAGAGATCTGCCTTATACCTCCCACCTCTCAGTATTAGAATTGAACCAGAGAAGACATGTGGGTTTCATCCCCCAAGCCAACCCATATCCATCGATAGGGCTGAAATGAATGCTGAGTCTGCATCCAGACACAGCATGAAAGAGAAATCATGAACGAAAACCATGATTGAGTGGCCATGTCTGCAATTGAAGGAGGAGAGGACTCGTTGGCCCTCACCAAGGTTTTGGAATTTTTGAATTGTTCCATCACAGTTGAGACAAACTCCTTCATACGCTGAAAGTCACTTAGGCTAATGCTACCGGAGCCATCAATCAAGAAGACGATGTCACTCTCCTGTCGAGGACATTCTAGGAAAAAAGGGAAAAAAGAATATGAATTGATTAATTAAATAATTAGAGATTCAATGCTTATTTTTTGTATGTCAGCACTCTACTGAGCACTGAGGATAAAAGGATGAATAAGACACAACCCAGGCCCCAGGTGAAGGAAAAACATGGACAAAATGATATGGAAGAATTTGGTTAATTCTGCCTGAGGGCATCAGGGAAAGCTAGATCATGAAAAATAAGAAAAAATTTGCCAGAAATACAAGTGGAGAAATAAATTACAAAGGGAATATACCAAAAGCAAACAAAATCCACTGCCATTAAGATGATTACTACTCATAGTGACCCTATAGTGGATTAAATTATGTCCCCCCAAAAGTCAGTATTAACTTGGTTAGGCCATGATTCCCATTATTCTGTGGTTGTCCTCCATTTTAAGATTATAATTTTATGTTAAAGAGGATTAGGGCAGGATTGTAACACGTTTACCAGGTCACATCCTTGATCCAGTGTAAAGGGAGTTTCCCTGGGTTGTGGCCTCTGCACCACCTTTTATTTCTCAGGAGATAAAAGGAAAGGGAAGCCAGCAGAGAGTGGGAACCTCATACCACCAAGAAAGCAGCGCCGGGAGCAGAGTGCATCCTTTGAACATGAGGTTCCTGCACTGAGATGCTCCCAGACCAAGAGAAGACTGATGAAAGACCTTCTTCCAGAGCCAACAGAGAGAGAAAGCCTTCCCCTGAATTCGAACTTCTAGCCTATTGAACTGTGAGAGAATAAACTTGTCTTTGTTAAAGCCATCCACTTATGTTATTTCTGTTATAACAGCACTAGATGACTAAGGCAGAACCTATAGGACAGAGTAGAACTGTCCCATAGGGTTTCCAAGGCTATAAATCTTTACAGAAGCAGGCTGCTACATTTTTCTCCCATGGAGCAGCTGGTGGGTTTAAGTTGCCAACCTTTCAGTTAGCAGCCAGTTGAGGACCCTATCCTCAATTCTTCTTTCTATCTTTCTCTACCCTGCCCTGTGACCCAGGAGAATGGCCCGTAAGGACCATATGAACGGGAATCCCTTCTGCTCGGCTTGGCTTCTCATTGGTTTTGGCCAATTAGGAGCCTCAGAAGGAGATTAAAGGGAGGGAGCATAGTGACATCAGGGTATTTTCCCCTTGGCTCCCCTGCAAGGTTGCTTTAGGCCAGCTCTGTCCCTGACAGAAGACCACTGCTTTTCTCAAGGAGGTCTGCTCCACTCCTCTCTCCTTCCAGGTTCTGGTAACCTCTCTTTCTCTTCATCTCATCTGCTGAGGGGTGGTAACAGGTGCTTGCCCTAAGTAACTGGACCATCCCTTGTAGTTTCCCTAGACCCTACCCCTACCTTTTTAATTAGTCCCTTTGTAAATAAACTATCTTTGAATTATCCTAATTGGAGTGTGCCATCTGTTACAGTTGGGACTCTGACTGACGTAGAGGGAATGGAGGCTAAAAGGATTCTGGCAGATTCAAGAAATGGAAATGGAGAGACAGAAAGGGTCACATAAACCAGAGACTCCATCAGCCTGAGACCAGAAGAACTAGATAGTGGCCAGCTACCACCAATGACCGCAATGACAGGGAACACAACAGAGAATACCTGACAGAGCAGGAGAACAGTGGGATGCAGACCTCAAATTCTCATAGAAAGGCCAGATTTAATGGTCTAACTGAGACTGGAGGGACCCTAGAGGTCATGGCTCCTGGACTCTCTGCTAGCTCAAGACTGGAACCATTCCAGAAAACAACTCTTCAGATAGGGATCGGACTGGACTATAAGACAGAAAATGATACTGATAGGAGTGAGGTTCTTGGCTCAAGTAAACACATGAGACTATGTGGGCAGCTCCTGTGTGAAGGCAAGAAGAGAAGGCAGAGGAGGTCAGGAGCTGGCTGAATGGACACGAGAATACAGGGTGGAGAGGAGGAGTGTGCTGTCACATTAGCTGAGAGCAGCTAGGGTTACATACCAAGGCGTGTATAAGTTTTTATATGTGAGACTGACTTGATTTGTAAACTTTCACTTAAAGTACAATTAAAAAAAAGATGGAAATGGCACTACAGGGGTAAATGTATGTGGTGGAATGGAGACGAAGCTATGACATCAAGCAAAGACTAGATTGGGAAGGGCCTCTCTACCCCAATAAACCAAACAAAAAACCCATTGCTGTCAAGTTGATTGTGACTCATAGCAACCGTATGGGACACAGTAGAACTGCCCCATAGGGTTTCCAAGGAGCTCCTGGTGCATTTGAACTGCCAACTTGGGGTTAGCAGCTGTAACTCTTAACTACTAGGCCACCAGGTTTCCACTCAAATAATTTTGACTTTATCCTTTAGGCAGTGGGAGCCACTGAAAATTCTTAGAAAACCAAATGAGATGATTTGTTTTGTATTTTAAGAAAATTGCAATGTCAGTGAGGCTTTTATTGCCTCTCTATTCATGATTGCCAAACACTAAAAACAACACAAACATCTTTCAGTGGGTGAATAGATGAGTTGGTGAATGAAACTGTGATAAATTCATGCAATGAAATTACTTAGCGAGAAAAATGGCATGAACTACTGATACACACACCAACTAGGATGAATCTCAAATGCTATATGCTAGGTGGAAGAAGCCAATTCCATTTATATGACTTTCTTGAACAGAAAAAACTAGAGTGATGGAGAACAGATCATTGGTTGCCAGGGGCTAGGGAAGCAGGAAGGAGGTGAGTGACTGTAAAAGGATAGAAAAGGAGTCTTTCGGGGTAATTAGAATTGATTATGGTGGTGGCTACACAAATCTATACATATGTCAAAAAATAATAGAATTGTACACTAGAAGAATAAAAGTCAATTTTACTGTATTGTAATTGAAAAATAAATAAAATGAAATTCGCCCCAAAAAGCACTGATCTTTTTTTTAAGATAGGCAGATCCTAATATTTACACAGAAAATATACAAAGAAGAAAAGAAGAGCACCCAGGAAATTTTTTTTTAAGATCTCAAAGATATGCTGTTAAGTGAAAAAAATCAAGGTGCAGAACAGTGTATATCATGCTACCATTTGTGGCACAACAGTGAAGACTACAGATACCCATGTTTGTAAAGGAGCCCTGGTGGTGCAGTGGTTAAGAGCTGGGCTGCTGATCAAAACGTCAGCAGTTTGAATCCACCAGCTGCTCCTTGGAAACCCTATGGGGGAGTTAAACTCTGTCCTATAGGGTCACTATGAGTCTGAATCGACTGGACGGTAACAAGTTTGGTTTTTGGTGTTTGTAAACACATGAAGCATTTCCGGAAGAAGTCACAACAAACTGCTAATAGTGGCTGCCTCTCAGGAAGGAAATAGGGGGCTGGGGAACACAGGAGGAGGAGATTTTTACAGTATATCCTCCTTTGGTGCCTTTTGAATTTTGAGCCAAGAGCGGTATCATCTATTTTAAAAGAAATGAATGTGTTTAAAAAAGAAACAATCTTAAAGTCACAAAAATGAGGAGTAAAGAGAGAAACGAGGGGGAAGTAGCTGAAGCTCTGGGACTGGATGAGATCATGCAGGAAGACTGTGTGGGCAAGAAGAGAAGCTGTATCCTCAGTGCCCCTGGGCGACCATGAAGTAGGGCAATGTGGTAGGAACTGACAGTGGACTGGTGGGAATGATTAGAAGGAATGGTCAGGGAAGGCCTCTTTGAAGAGGTAACATTTGAGTTGAGATGACAATGAATTGTCAGCCACACTGAGACCTGGGGAAAGAGCACGTCAGGCTGAAGGAATAGTAAATGCAAAGGCCCTGAGGCTGGTACAAGCTTGGTATGGCTCTAAGAGAAGAAAAGTGGCCGGGGTGCCTGGAACACAATGACTGAGGTGGAAGGGATGGGAGAGAATTTGGAGACGTGGGCAGGGGCCACACCATCTAGACCTTCAAAGACTATGGTTGGGAGACTCGGGCACTTACTCTAAGGACAGTGGTTGTGACATCTGTGAAATCAGATGGCCCAGTTCCCTTCTCTCACAAAGGACTATATTAAGATCTGCGTTAAAATGCAAAGCCCTAGAAGCTCCTGCAACCTCTCTCTCTATTGTAACTCAGTTGCTTCAGCCCTCTGCATCTAGACCTCTAAGTCACCTCCCCAGGCAATGAACAGGCCTCAGCCCAGCCCCGCCCCTGACCCTCCTGTCTCTTGCTGACCATTGTGTGCTCTGCCAAAAATGACCTACCTCTGAGGGTCTCAGGAAACCTCCGGGGCTGCTGAAGTAAGTTGGATCCAAACATGAAGCAGAAGCCATTCACATAGGTGTTCTCCTTGCAGATTTGGTGCACAGTGGGGCCGCAGGCCTGGGGAACAGAATGCCAGTAGGAGGAGCTGACCCTGCTTTCTTGTCTTTTTCCCTCAGCATCTCTACCCTCCACAAGGCCCCTGACCCCAGTGCCTCTGAGCTCTCAACTTCTCCCACTACCATCCCATTTCATGACCCAGGCCAACTTACCAACAGCCGGGAAGGGGTGGTAGTGGCTGCCAGAGACAGCCCCAGGGACATATTCACAGCCTGCAAGGGGACTGAGGAGGCAGATATGAACACAGTTACCCT
Source organism: Loxodonta africana (assembly GCF_030014295.1). Classification (NCBI taxonomy): domain Eukaryota; kingdom Metazoa; phylum Chordata; class Mammalia; order Proboscidea; family Elephantidae; genus Loxodonta; species Loxodonta africana. The sequence continues at coordinate 86,783,879 of NC_087353.1, read as the reverse complement.
CAGAGGCATGGAGGGGACAACTTTGGGGCTCACTGGACTGTGGAAAGCTGATCTGGGACCACCTCGGCCCTGGGAGATAGGAAAGTCAAGGGGGGCATCTAGGTCATGGGAAAGGAACATGAAGAGGCTATCTAAGGGTATCTGGGGTAGAGTCTGTGGACTACACTAAAGACTGAGGAGTTGGAATCTTCAGTCCCCACCATGGACATCCCCCCACCCCCCACCCAGAGCACAGGAATGCCCAGCAAGTTGAGTCCAGGTGTATGCACAGGTAGGACTCTACACCTGGGTCCCAGCCATAGGCAGTGACCTACCCTGCAGGGGGATGGGCTCACACCTGCCCACGCTGTAGTCACACTGGTAGAGGCTGCCAGTTTGGTTGGGAGCCTTTACCTCCTGGGGGGCTCCAACCACCACGCTGTGGGGAGATGTAGGAACAGATCACCATGGGGACAGTGAGAACTCTCACATTTTGGGAGAGACAGCAACCATGGAAAAAGTTCTACAGCCCAGAGGAACATGGGGGAGCAAACTCTCACACAGATTCTCCAATTCCCTGAAATAAGAGTAAGAATTAGAGAAGCAAAATATGGGAAAATTGTAAGCCTTGGAATGGGAAAGCCCTTTCTAAGAATAACACAAAATCCAGATGTCACTAAAGACTGGTAAATTTAACCACACAGAACTCTTAAATAAACGTCTGCATGTAGTAAACTAAACTAATATAAACAAAGCTGGGGGAGGGAGGTTAGAAACTCATATCCTAGATTACTTTCCTCAATATAGTGAAAAAAAAACAAAACCACTGCTCTCTAGTCAATTCCTACTCAGAGTGACCCTATAGTCAAAGCCCTTAGAAAAAATAAGGAAAAAAAAAAATTTTGGGAAAAAGAAAAGGAAATAAGTCACTCATTAAAAAAAAAAAAAAAATTATATTGAAAATTCCATCTGCCTTTTTTGCAGAGTTGAAAAATCTGGCCCTAAAATTCCCATGAATTTGCAAGGGACCACAAAAAGCCAAAACAAACTAGGGAAAAAAAGAACAAAGTGTGAAGTGCTCATACTTCCTAATTTCAAAACTTTCCATTTTATAATAATCAAAAGAACATGTTACTGGCATAGGACTAGACACATAGATCAATGGAATGGAAGTGAAAGCCCAGAAATAAACCCATATATCTATGGTCAACTGATTTTCAATAAGAGTGCCAAGACCACTCAATGGGGAAAAAATACTCTTTTCAACCAATGGTGCTGGGACAACTGGATATCTACAAGTAAAGAATGAAGCTGGAGATGCAACTATTGGCCTCTACTCCTCTGGAGCAAAAAAGGAAGAAGGAAACCAAAGACACAAAGAAGAAATTAGTCTACAGGACAAATAGTCTACACAAACCATGGCCTCATCTACCCTGAAACCAGAAGAACTAGATGGTGCCGGGCTATCATTACCACCCATTCTAATCAGGGTCACAACAGATGAATACTGATAGAATGGGAGAAAAATATGGAACAGAACCTCAAATTCCTTTAAAAAAAAAGAGACAAACCTAATGACCTGGTTGAGACGGGGGAACTCTCCAAGAATATTGCCCTGAGATACTCTTCAAACCTTGAACTGAAATTAACCCCTGAGGTCACTTTGGAGCTAAATAATAAATTGGCTCAAAAAATAATGAATATCACTCTTAAGTGCTGTGTTCCTGTTAAAAATCACCTATATGAGGCCAAACAGTCAACAATTACTTTAAAACAAAGAAGAGAATGTAAAGGAGCAGGGAAACTAGTTAATAATGAAAACAGATCAATCAGAATGGAAATAATGAGAATCTTCACACATTGTGAAGAAGGTAATCAATGTCACTCAGCAGATTAGCAGGATACAAGACAAACATACAGAAAACAGTTGTATCCCTACACGCCAATAAAGAGATTGATGAAAAGGAAATCAGGAAAACACAACCATTTATAATATCCTTAAAAAAAAAAAAAAAACTTAAGAATAAATCTAACCAGTGATGTAAAAGACCTATACAAAGAAAACTACAAAACACTACTGCAAGAAACCAAGAGAGAACTACATAAAGAAAACACATGCCATGCTCATGGATAGGTAGACTCAACATCATGAAAATGTCTATTCTACCCAAAGCAACCTGCAAATATAATGCAATCCCAATCCAAATACCAACAGCATCCTTTAAAGAGATGGAAAAACTAGTCACTAACTTTATACGAAAAGGGAAGAGGCCCCAATAAGTAAAGCACTATTAAAGAAGAAAGTAGGAAGGCTCCATTATCTGACCTCAGCTACAGTAGTCAAAAGAGCCTGGTACTGGTACAACGACAGATACATTGACCAATGGAAAAAATTGAGAACCAGATGTAAATCCATCCACGTATGGTCACCTGATCTTCAACAAGGACCCAAAGTCCTTGTTGTCCATCGGCAAAAAAAAAAAAAAGAAACGGGACCCATACCTCACACCAAAAACTATTTCAAAATGGATCAAAGACCTAAACATAAAACTAAAAACCGTAAAGATCATAGAAGAAAAAAATAGAATCAATGCTAGAGGCCCTGATACATGGCATTAACGGGATACAAACCACAACTAATGACACACAAACTCCAGAAGATAAGCTAGACAAGTGAGATCTTCTAAAAATTAAACACTTATGATCATCAAAAAGACTTCACCAAAAGAGTAAAAAGAGAACCTACAAACTGGGGGGAAAAATTGGCTATGACAAGTCTGACAAAGGTCTAATCTCTAAAATCTACAGGAAAATCCAACACCTCTACAACAAGAAGATAAATAATCCAATTTAAAAAATGGACAAAGAATAAGACCAGCCTGACAGAAACTGGAGAAACCCCAAGAGTATGGCCCCTGAACATTCTTTTAACTCAGTAATGAGATCACTCCCGTGGTTCACCCTTCAGCCAAAGATCAGACAGGACCATAAAACAAAACAAGACTAAATGAGCACACCGGCCCAGAGGAAAGGACAAGAAGGGAGGAAGGGACAGAAAAGCTGGTAATGGGAACCCAAGGTCAAGAAGGGGAGAGTGTTGACATGTTGTGGGGTTGGCAACCAATGCCACAAAACTATATGCGTACTAATTGTTTAATGAGAAACTAGTTTGTTCTGTAAACCTTCAACTAAAGTACAATATATATATATATATATATATATATAAGAAAATAGCCATTTTTTCAAGTATTTAAGTCCTAGAGGGAAAAGGTATGAGGCAGGAAACTCCACCAGAGGTTCTTACCGGGATCCCTCAAACTGGACCACACTCTGTCCAAAGCCCCTTGCATTCTCTTGGAAAATCATTGCATTTTCCGTGTCCAGGTTGAACCCGTGACATAAGGCCAGGCCTGGAGGGAGAATAAAGGGGTAAGAGTCAGGCAGAGAAAAGTTTCCTCCCTGCTCCGTGCATCTTCATACCAGGATCCACCCTAACCCAGCATCCTCACATCTGCCTCCCACCTAGGTCCAGCTCTACTAGCCTGGGGCAAGGATCAGCACGCTTTTCTATAAAGGGCCAGATGGCAAACATTTTAGGCTTTGTGGATCAAGGGACGAAATAGAGTATACTATGTAGATACTTATATAACAAGAGAGAAAATACATTTCCACAAATTTTGATTGAAGGAATTCTAAATATAACAATAATAAGCTTGTTCTTTTTGTAATACAAGTCTACTAATGAGACAAATGGTATTCTTTGGGAGAGATAACATTTAATTTAATTGGGGTTCAAAAATTCATCTGTAAAAACCATTCTTAGTGTCACATGTTGTACGAAAACACTCTGTGGATCACATTTGGCCCACAAGCTGTGGTTTTCTGACCTCCAGCCTGAGGTCTACTCAGACCATCACTTTGGGGCACGTTCGGCCCCTCTCTGGACTCCACTCAGCTCCTGAGCTCACAGGAGTTCTTTCCTCCAATGTCCCCATTCTGCTGATTTGCCCAATAACCAAGTTCCTATAGTCTCTCCATTACATAAATTCCTTCCTGCACAACTCTCAAGCATTTTCTTTCCTTCTTTGATCCATTCTCCACAAAACGCAGTCATAAAAGGAGGCAAACTTGAATCATTTTGCTCAGTCATTCAACAAACATTTACCCCCTGGATCCTTAAAAAATAAAACTGGAGGCAAAGTGAAGGTGGTTAGGGTACAGTCCAAAAGGAAACATGCCAGAAGAGAAGTCCAATACCAGTCATGCACTGTCGGGCAAGTCACTTCACCTTTCTGGACCTCAGTTCCCTCATCCGGAAAGTGAAGAGTACCAGCCAGATCCCCTTGCCCAGTCTATGGGCTTAGTCATTTGTCCGTGTTTCTCTGGCCATCCCATCTCGGTTTAGCTCTACTCTCTGCTTCTTAAACCATTTATCTTTCTCCATACCTTCTTTCCCTCCCCCAGTCTAACCCCTAGCTATTCTGCACTCTCAGTCTCCACTCACAGACCCAAAAGTTCCTTCTCCCCACTCTGAGGACCTCCCCCTCACACCCCTTGCATACCTGTCAACAGAAAGAATTTGGTAGTCATCCTAACCATGGTTGAAAGGAGCAGGAACCACAGGACTCCAGGTGCCACTGGGCTATCTCGGGAGAGCCACCAAAGCCAGGAAGGGCAGAAAAAAGAGAAGTAGGAGGCAGAAGTCTGATTAGAGACTCAAAAGAAGAGGGCGGAGGCTCAGTGAGACCACAACTTTGCTTGACCTTCTTCCTCCCCAGCCACATGCAGCCTGTTCTCCTTCCCCACCCAGCTTCTTGGCCCAAACCATCAAGGAAACTATCAAAAAAGTGTCATTTGTTACACACTAATTTCTGGAGTTGACCAAAGCATCATGAAAAGCAAGCCGAATAGACTTAGGGCCTACCTCCTGGAAAGTGTCTCTGTGTCTCCCCCTAAAACAAACTGCAAAATGTCCCTTCTGCAGCCCACAGAAACAAGAGTTGTCCACTTTTGTAGCCATCAACAAGGACAACTCAGGAGCAAAGAAAACCTCCACTCTTTGAACAATATTTGCTTTAAAAAATAAAAATGGTCTAACCCTTTGCCTAGAAATTTTCACTTCTAAGAATTTATTCTAAGGAAAAACTAAGAAGTACAGTCAATGACGTATATACAAGTTTGTTCATTGCAGCATTGTTTTTAGCAGTGAAAAGCTAGAACAACATAAATATCCCACACCAAAAAAAAAAAAGGAATGGTTAAATGATGCCTCATTTTGTGATATATCTTTACATTTCATTGTGTGCTGTCAATTCTAATGATTCCAAAGACACAGGAAAATACTTTCAGCATCGAAGTATATGAAATATACAGAACAGCAAACCATATCTTGTATGTGACTGTTATATGTGATTCACAACCCAATAATTTACGTACTCTTCTTCTAATACTTTTTCTTTTGCCTCTAATACTACTTTCCTAAAACCCAAATGGAGATAAAAGTTTGCTGACTGAAAAAAAGACCTTAAAAATTCTGTACAGTTTGTTTTTAACTTATGTGTTTAAATATATATATATGTGCAGGAACCACAAGGGTTAACACTGGTTATATGCAGATGATAGGACCCGGGGTGAGTTCCAGTTATTTACTGCTGCATAGCAAACCACACCAAAACTTAGTGGCTTGAAACAACGATTTATTATTATCTTTCATGGTTCTGTGGGTTGACTGACCCCTACTGGGTTGTTCTCACATGGTTGCAGTCAGATCGTGGCTGGGGGTGGAGTCATCCAAAGGCTTAATTGGGCTGGCCTTGCAAAATGGGTCACTCACATGGCTAACAACCGGTCCAACTGTAGGCGAGGAGCTCAGATGGAGCTGTGGACTAAAGCACTTGCCTGTGACCATTCCACTTGGTTTGTCCTTTTCACGATTTGGTGGCTAAATTTCAAGAGCAAATATTCCAAGAGATAGGAAGTGGAAGCTGCTACCCTCTTAAGATCTTGATCTGGAAACGGGCACAGAGTCACTTTTACCATATTCTGTTGGCCAATCAGTCACAAAGAATTGGTGGCTGTCTTTAATCTGTCATAAAAAAAAAAAAAATCTGTCATAGAAGGGTCTAAATTTTCTCCTGTGTTTTTTAATTAAAACTTTTATACAAAAAAACATGAGGACTTTTATAATAAGGAGAAAAAAATAATTTAAAAATAACAAAGTGCCTATGCTTGTCAAGAGGTTAAAAAAACAAAAACAAAAACCCTTTGCCCTTGAGTCAACTCTGACTCATAGCCACCCTATAGGACAGGGTGGAACTGGCCCATATGGTTTCCAAGGAGCACGTGGTGGATTCAAACTGCCAACTTTTTGATTAACAGCCGTGAAAGGACTGAGGAAAGAGGAAGAAGACCATGGGCCCAGGTTGAGAAAATACAAACTCATGTCTGGGGTTGATTAGTTTAAGAGATAAGCTGTAGTTCTTTGGGTAAGTGTTTTCACTGCTCTTGCTCAGACATAGCAACTCCTCCATACCCTAAACACTGGCTGAGGGTCCACTCTCTGTAAGGTATAAGCAAAGTCTCACAATGTCTGTCCAACCTGCAAAACCTTTCTCAATGACCCACCAATGGGTGTGTACCTGACCAGGTGACAGCAGGTGGGTACCTGACCCCAGGCCAGTCCATCTATAGACTACCAGCCATTCCCTCCCACCTGTCTCCCACCCTCACTCTTGATAAAATTTTAGCTTGGATTCCCCTATAAATGGACTCTGAAACAAGAATTTGAGTGCAAGTACTTTATTCGGGACTTGATCCAGGAAACATGGATGGGGGAGTGGGAAAGGGAAGGAGCCCATTAAAAGTGTGCTATGAAACAATTTGCCACTGTGGGCAACTGGAGCTCAATCCACTAAGGAACTCTAGAAACCAATGCAGAGCACATCTCAAAGTTATCCCATCTGAGGGGCAAGGGAGCTAGATTTTTACCCACAACTCACACCAGCTATTGGTTGAGGGGCAAACTGTAGGGAAGCCTTAATTCTCTGGCACTCCCAGTCTGCCCTGCACCCAGGCAGAGGAGGATCCAGAGAGAGCCCTCAGGTAAGCAGTTGTAAGTTCTGGCAGCTGGAAATCTGGCCATCTTGAATGAGAATGTTAAATGCTGGTGGGAAAAGGATGAAGTAGCTACAGCGTCTGCTACAGGTACTCAAATATTTTTTCATAGCATTTATCGTTATCTTTGATAATTATCCAATATATTTATTTGTAGTCTATTGTCTGGCTTCCCTACTAGAGTATATAAGCTCCATGAGAGCACAGATTCTTATCTGTCTTGTTCACCATTCTCTACAGAACAGTGCCTGGCTCATAATAGGCACCAAATAAAAATTAATTGAATGACTGAATGAGGTGACATGGAATGAAAAGATAAACTAATCCATTCAGATTCACTTTCCCAGGGAATGTGAACTAAGAAATAAGACCTACTGAGAGAAAGACCCAGTTACCAATGCGAGCTGAGGGTGAAAACTCAAGAAATGGATTTGGAGCAAGAGAGAACTTGTATAAGCTGAAGTTATAAGTAAGCAGGAGAAGCTGGCTTGTTAGTGAGAGAAGATTAGCACTGACTTGCAGAGGGAGAAACACCATGCATGAGAGACAGTATGATCCCCAGAAGAGAGAATTAGAGAAATACCCTGAAGACGCCTCTGCTTCAGATGGATTTTCAGTTCAGACTATGGATTTCTGTATTAGTAAGAATAGGCTTGGGGTCCCTAGGTGGCACAAACAGTTAAGCACTCGACTACTATCTGAAAGGTTGATGGTTCAAACCCACCCAGAGGCACCTCGGAAGACAGGCCTGGCAATCTGCCTCTGAAAGGTCACAGCCTTGAAAACCCTATGAAACAGTTCTACTCTGCACACATGGGGTCCCATGAGTCAGAATCAACTCTACAGCGACTAAAAACAACAATAACAGCAACAAGGATAGGCTAGGTTATGCTGCAGTAACAAACAGTATCAGTGCTTTATACAACAAAAAAATCTCAGTGCCCCGAAGTTTATTTCTCGGTCCTCCAAAATTCACTGCAGAGCTAAGAAACACTCCCTGGAAGATATCCTCCACGTGTTACCTCAGAATCCCAATCTGTTTTTTCCCATCAGGGTTCTACATCAGCATGTGCCTTCATGATTGCCAAGGCAGAAGAGCAAAGAGCACAGACAACTGCACAAGGCTCTTCAGTGCTTCTACCCAGAAGTGGCACTCATAGCTTCTGCTCATATTTCATTTGTCAAAGAAGTCATAGGTCCACACCCAGCTTCAGGGTCACATAAATGCAATCATCTCCCGTACCTGGGAACAGAGCAAAAAAATTAGTGATCAGTGACAAAGCCCATCATGGAAACCTAACTACAAATTCTCCAAAACTTGAAATAATTTGAGCGAAACCAGTGTTTCTAACATCAAATCAACCTAAGACAACTTGCTGGGGGATGCTAAGGTAAAAATAATGACCATGTATCATCTCTTCTGATAGTCACGTCCAAACTGTATGTTAGATGTTGTTACTAATTATTATTTTCATTTCCATTGGGCAGAAGTTCTATGTTTAATGTGGCCAAATTTATTAGCCTTTTCTGTTACTTGTTTAAGAAATCTCCAAGTTTAGAAGAAGATATGTATCTTCTCAAATACTTGTTTTACTTGAATATTTAATTACTTTCTTGGGGTAGAGTTCGGGTGTGTGTGCCTGGGTGCACGTGTGTGGTATGCGGTAGGGAATCCAATTTCATTTTTGTCCATATGAATAATTTTCCAGTTCCATTTATTGAATTGTAACTTTTTTTACTTGTAAAGAATCTAATTTTTTACTGCTCACCTATTCTCCACCCAAGTCAATATAAAGCAAAATTCCAATAGTACATATCACCACTGGTGTAATTATTTTCTTTTTAAGTCTGAGAAGAGCTGGATGCCCAGACCCAACTCTAAAGGCACATCTAGGAAACTACTTCAAAGGAAAGAATTGTACTGACCCCCTTATTGTCTTCCCAAGTGCAAAAATGATGGATAGCAGTAACATCCCCTCATGGTGTTACCAATTGCCAATCTGACACAAAGGGTCCCGGTCTTTTCCCAAGTAAGAATACAAGCAAAAGACAAACTTTATCTTCAGCACGCTTTATTTTGCTTGAGTCAAGCAAAAGGAGTCAGCGAGGTTCTAAGCCTCTCCAAGAGACTAACTCGAAAAGGGAAGCAAGGCTAGGGCTTCTATGGGTTTGATGGAGACAATAGAGTAATGAATATTTAGTGGGCTTCTCTCAAGGGGTGGGTACTTCTCAGAATGGTGGTATATGTTAATTAGGTTGTGCACACACCTGGAATCTAAGGTGGAACCCGCTGATATTCAAGATGGAGTCCTCTCAGGAGCCTTTGGCATCACTTATTTATTTTTATTATGGGATATAGTGAAAGCGCACTTGATCTTCGGCACTACATCACCATCTTCGGAGGGCTAAGGAAGGTCAAACAGCAGTCACACTCTGCTCCTCTGTGCATGTGGAGCCTGCAAAGGAGGAAGGGACTAGAAATACACTAAGAAGGAGATAGTAGTTCATGGTCTACCCCAATCCTATCTTATGTTGACAGGGTAGGTCCCTGTTTACCCAACTTCTAGATGGTAATCTTTTTAAAAGCTCTTTTGTTCCACCAGCACAGTTAACCCTATCTGTGTCACAGTAGGGCGTGGTTCCTGTTTACCCAACTTCTAGATGATAATCTTTTGAAAACTCTTTTGTTCAGCACACCAGCACCCAAAAACCGGCACAGTTAACCCTATCTGTCTCAATCCTCCCTGAGAGATTTCATACTCTTTATTCTTAAGGGGAACATGGGTGAAGGTCTCTTCTTCTGTAACTTCTTCATGCTGGCAAATGGGTGCTGTCCTGCCTAATAGAGTAGAAATCTCTCTCTGCCTGTTCTGGAGATTTATCGGACCTAGGGTTATCTATAGCAGAGGCTGGTTGATATCTTTGTAGCATCATGAGCTCTATTTGGAATTGCTTAAGCCTGGAAATCACAAATTTGACCAGTAGTCTGAACAAACATGGGCCAAACAAAAGCAACAGGTGGATTGTTACTGCGGGTTCCAAAAGGGGAAGGAACCAAGTCAGGGAAGGCAGGTACCCCTTAATCTGGTTCCAGATATTGTTACTCATTTGGGTATGGGCTGTCTTTAACCGTTCAGCATGTTGGAGGATTCTCTGAGCCCGAAGCTCTACCTCCCCAGAGGTATTAATATACATACAGCAAGAGGTGTTTGCAACTGTGCAGATGCCCCCTTGATCGGCCAGGAAGAAGTCTAAGGCAATCCTGTGGTCCATGACCATGTTGGCTAGCGAGTCCAGGGACTTCTGCAGGGCCAACAGACTCTGTCTGGATCAGTACTGACTTCTTGAAGGATCTTAGACACATTTTGGACCTGGGCATTACTATAAACACCTACCGTGAGTCTGGTGAGGGCTCCAACTAATGCAGTGATCCCTAGGGCTATAAGGGCAATAGGCTCCCTTTTTCTTCGAGTAAGGAGTCTTAAAGAACCTGCGTTTGGTGTTAAAGAGGGTTGGAAGATTGTAACAGTTTTGTTCTTAGGTGTTACAACACCCAGGAAGCAGCTAACATTCACCATGGCCAGGTCAAGGCATCCCAAAGCCCAGGTATAATTATTTTTGTCTAGGCAGGCAAACCAGAACCCTTTAGGGGCACACAGGAGTTGGTTATGGTCAGTGTTGTGTAGGTTCATAGAGGTATTGGCATTAAACAACCAAGAAAATAGGGAGCTGCTATGTTGAGTCTGGACTACAGCATAAATAATTGGGTTTACATTGGAAGGTCTCCATATTCCGGGACTCTTAAAGCGTTGTAAGAGCCAGACCTGGGAAGCAGTTGAAGGGAAAATATAGATGGTCTTTTGAGGAGTACAGTCAGTGGTAGAACTTGTTCCATTAAAGTACAGTACTTGGAATGTGGTGGAGTTGAGTTGGTAACCGCTTAATCGGATACCTACATTAAAAGGGAGCTTCACGCAGAGCCATTGGTGTGGGTCACCTTCTTGTGATCCATCAGTTAGAATGCAACTCTGTTCGTGAGTGTAATTAAAGAAAATTAGAATTTTTGGTGCCTAGTGGGTCTTGGGTCTTAGTTTAAAGGCCCTATTGTTTTGATCATAGGATAGGGAAAGGTTCATTGGGTTGAACCATAAGGCATGGTTGGAAAATAGCCTCTCTACCACCACCAGTAGGACTGGCACCTGTATGTAAGTAGAGATATATGCATTGGGAGTGTCAAAAGATTGTAACCAGAAAAACCTCAAAAGAGGGGTGGCTGGTCGTGGTGGAGTGCCGTCCATGAAAACACATCCAACAGTTAAGTTTGCCCCTGAGTTCTATGCCCAGACTGGATCTGATTAAAGAGTTGTCTTCCCACTGTCCTGCTACTCCATACAAGAGGAGAAGTAGCTGGGGGGAGAGTATCAGTTTTTTGGCCTTTTAGGGTTACTTATCTGTCCTTTTGAACAAGAACTGGAGGTCTTCGATGGGGCTGCAGGTATATTCAGACAGGGCCTCTTCTGGCTCCCCGATTTCCTGAGGAAGATAAGGTTTAAGCCAAGAGTTATGAATCCCATGGTTTTATTTTCCTTCAGTATTACAGCCATTGCAGTAGCTAATAGACCTGGTGAGGTCCTTCTCATTTTTCTTGAAGTTGGTCCACCGGGGACCCTTCCTTCCAGGATTTTAGAGAGACCCAATCCCCAGTTTTAAGGGTGGTATCTTCACCTCTAGTGGAGGTGGGCAATATTTTGTTTCCATATTCTCTGAGGGCTTCCTGCACCTGACCTAGATTTATAACATACTGCAGGGTATTAGTTGTTTCAGTATTAAAGAAAAGGTCTGTTGTTAAGAATGGCCTTCCACACAACATTTCAAAAGAACTGAGGGTTAACTTATTCTTGGGGGCCATTCTGATTCTAAAGAGGGCCACAGGCAACATCTGTAGCCAGGTCTCTTGAGTTTCCTGGCAGAGTTTTGCCAGGTGCCTTTTAAGGGTTTGGTTCATTCTTTCTACCTTTCCAGATGATTCAGAATGCCAGGCAGTGTGTAATTTATATCTAATATTTAAAGATGATGCCAGGCCCTGGGTAATCTTTGCTACAAAGGCTGGACCATTAGAGATTTTGGCAGACCGAAACGGGGAATAAGTCCTTTGAGGAGGGCCTTACATACCTCAGTGGCTTTTTCTGACCTAGTGGGGAAGGCTTCGACCCACCCTGTAAACGTATCTACGAAGACAAGCAGAAATTTATATCCTTGCTTAGGAGGCATCACAGTGAAGTCTATCTGCCAGTCTTCTCCCGGGTATGAGCCTCACGATTGGGCCAAAGGAGGGGGAACGGGGTGGTTTTGTGGATTGTTACGTAGGTAGGTTTTGCAGGACTTTACCACTCGTTTGCCTGTTCTTTCTAGGCTTTTTCCCTTTGCTACTCTTTTTAGTAGATTAATTAGGGCTTACTGTCCATAGTGGGTGGAGTCATGTAGGCCTTTGACAACTTTCCAAACCGTTGAGCTAGGGATTAATATTTTTCCTTCCACATCTTCAAACCATCCTTCAGAATTTGTCTTGTAGTCCCAGCCCTTTGCCCAGCTCTGTTCCTCTGCCTCATATTTTGGATCCTCAGTCACAACTTGGCTTCGAAACAGCCCTAACACCAGTTTGGGTGTCATAATTATGCCTGTCTGCCTTGCTGTTTGATCAGCCTTCCTGTTTCCCTGGGCTATCCAAGCATCTCCTTTTGTCCCTTACAGTGCATCACTGCCACTGTCTTAGGTAGCTGTACTGTCTCCAATAGTTCTAGTATAAGTTCCTTGTGTTTGATAGGGGAATTCTGAGCTGTCAACAACTCCCCTTCTCTCCTAATTGCTGCATGGACATGGAGGACAAGGAATCCATACTTTCAATCTGTATATAGATTAAAGACCTTATTTTGTCCTGGGTGTAAGGCCTGAATCAGAGCTATAAGCTCTGCCTTTTTTGGCGAAGTACCAGGTGGCAATCCCCTCATTTCTATGACTTCACAAGTACTGACAATTGCATACCCTGCTTTCCATTTTTCTTCTTGTACAAGACTACTCCCATCAGTGAACCATTCTGCTTCTGGGTTTTCTCTTGGTGTTTCTTGCAAGTCTTCTTGACTAGAATAGATCTGTTGTATTATTTCTACTATAGCTGTGTTTTCCTTCCAACTTCTTTTGATGCTTCTTGCATCCTTTAATATTTCCCCCATAGAATCCTTCACTATTGCAACTCGAGGCTTGAATTTTTTCTTCAGTTTTTTGAGCTTGAGAAATGCTGAGCATGTTCTTCCCTTTTGGTTTTCCATCTCCAGCTCTTTGCACATGTCATTATAATACTTTGTCTTCTTGAGATGCCCTTTGAAATCTTCTGTTCAGTTCTCTTAGTTCATCAATGCTTCCTTTTACTTTAGCAGCTCGATTTTTGAGAGCAAGTTTCAGAGTCTCCTCTGACATCCATCTTGGTCTTTTCTTTCTTTCCTGTCTTTTCAATGCCCTCTTGCTTTCTTCATGGATGATGTCCTTGATGTCATTCCACAACTCGTGTGGTCTTCGGTCACTAGTGTTCAATGCATCAAATTTATTCAGCTATAAGGCCAAAGTTGGGTATCCATATCTGACAGAATCCAGCCATGCCCCAAAATCCTCTAAGCTGTTTCCAGTTCGTGGGGGTAGAGAGTGACTCAATTACTCTTCTGTCAGGGCCCAGCATTCTGGCCCCTGGAACTAGCATGAACCCGGATACTGAACCTGCTGTTGTGATATTTGGGCCTTCTGGGGTGACACCTTGTAGTTTTTTCACCCAAGAAGTTGAGGATAGTAACTGAATTAGCATCTGAGCTTTCTTTGGTTTTGCTACCTGTGAGATCATCAACATATTGGAGGAGGACTCCATCTTGGAGTGTTAATTCCCTCAAATCTCAGGCGAAAGCATTTCCAAATAAATGAGGGCTGTCTCTAAGCCCTTGATGAAGCACACTCCATGTATACTGGGTAGCCTCCTGGGATTCTGGATCTCTCCATCCAGAAGCAAATAGGTACTGGGAGTCTGGGTGTAAGGGAATGCAGAAGAAGGCATCTTTTAAATCTAAAACAGTGAAGAACTGTGCATCCCCTGGCACTAACATCAGAAGGGTATATGTATTTGGAACTGATGGTGGATGGGACTACTGCTTCATTCACAGCTTGCAGATCTTGGACTAACTGGTATTCTCTATTTGGTTTTTTCACCAGTAAAATAGGGGTATTGCAAGGGGATTGCCAAAGACATATAAGTCCTTGTTCTAGGAGTTTCTGCAGGACTGGGAGAATTCCTTTTTGGGCTTCTGATCTCAAGGGGTACTGTCTTTTCCACGGGTACCCTATGCCTGGCCTGAGTTTAATGACTACAGTGGAAACATCCTTGGCATGTCCTGGGGTGGAGGTGTCCCAAACTGTTGGATTTACCCAAGCTAGGATTGACAGTGGGAGCCTTTGCTCTGGGGGATCTGTAGTTAAGGTGGCTAGCAGACTAATATGTAAAGGTTCTTCACTATTTAGGCCTCCCTGAGCCTGCTGGAGGGAGACAGTTGCTCCCTACTGGGACAAAAGCTCACGGCCCAACAAAGGGTTTGGGCATTCTGGGATATACAGGAAGGAATGTTGCAAAGCAATAGAGCCCACAGCACAGTGAAGGGGAAAGGTAAAGTTCCTTATCTTTGGCATCCCATCACCTCCCGTAACAACACAGCCACGGGTAGAGAGGGCTCCTCTACAGTGGGTCAGGGCAGAGTAGGTGGCTCCAGTGTCTAATAAGAATTCAACTTTCCTACCTGCCAAGTCGATGACAACCTGAGGCTCCACAGTGGAGATGGTCAATGTAGGCTCTTGTCCTGGAGTCAGGCGATCCCCCAGGCCCCGTCAACCTGAGAGCACTGCTGCCAGGGTTCGGCCTCTGGGGTAGAGGTCAACCACATGCCCTCTTTTGGGACACTTGGGACACTTCTTCACCCAATGCCCTTCTTCCCTGCAGTTAACGCCTTGGTTCAGGCCCAGCCACGGGTTTGGTCTTCTTGATGGTCCAGATGTGGATCATTGTTGAGCTCCCCAGGGGTTGCCTTGAGGTGGGGGTTAGATGATGGCAGCTAACAATTGAGCCTTCCATTCCATCCTTCTTTTCTGCCTTCTCTGCAGTGTCCCAATTGTTAAACACTTTAAATGCCTCCTCTACTAGCCACAAGGCTGGGGTTTGTGGGCCTGCCTGTAACTTCTGCAATTTCCTCCTTATATCTGCTGAGGATTGAGTTATAAAATACATGGCCACTAAGGGCCTTCCTTCAGCAGACTCAGGGCCGGTGTTAGTGTATTTCCTAAAGTCCTCATTAAGCCTGTTGAGGAACACTGCTGAGTTCTCTTCTTTTGCTTGGGTCACCTCTCTTATTCTATTATAGTTCACAGGCTTAGACATGCATTTCTTCATCCTTTCTGAAATGCAAGTAATAAAATGTCTCATCCTCCCCTGATCTATTCCATCCTCATAATTCCATTTCAGGTCCTGATCAGGGACTGCCTCCCCTCCTACCCTGAGAATATCGTGTCGTGGGATAGCCAATATGAGGCCGTCTGCATGTTCTCTGGCCTTAGCCAAAATCCTAGCCTTTTCATCTGGTGTACAACAATTTGTTAGAATGACAACCACATCTTTCCAGGTTAGATCAAAAGTCAGACTAAGTTTTACAAACTCTTCTCTAAACTTATCAGGGTTTTCAGAAAAAATCCCAAACTTTTCCTTGCGTTGTACAATATCTGCTACTGAAAAGGGAACATGTATTCTTGTCGTCCCACTCTCTCCATCCACTACTTGCCTTAAGAGAAAAGTTGGGGCTTGTGGAGCCTCATGTGGAGAACTATGGGTCTGAGGTCCTGAGGGGATTTTACCCAGACCTGGAATTAGAGAAGCAGTGGAGCCTGGGTGTGGAGTAATAGTGGGTGGTGAGGTTGGTAAGGGAGGATACAACTTCTCTCCAGATCTAAACCCCATGGGCAAGAGATCAGGTTTGGGTTCTGCCTGAACTCTTGAAGAGGGGGCCCATGGTGAATGATATGGAGGTGGATTCTGGGGCTCCACCTTTGGGCCCTCTTGACCCAGGTCATCAGTCCTCAGGGCAGCTGGGTCCCAAGGGGTCATTGGCTTAGGTGGAGGCTGTAGCAGTGGGTCAGCTAGTATGTCAGGATCTGGATCTTTTGGAGTTAGTCCCTCTGTCCCCCCAACACACATGCCCTACACTTTCTCCTTAAATCTGGGTCTTGGTAGAGAGACATAAATGCCTGCACATAGGAAATTTCCCCCCACTTCTTCTGTCTCTTGCAAAACAAATCAAGTTGCAGAATGATGTCATACGAGAGTGACCTATCCTTCGACAATTGTTCTCCACCCTCTTGTTTGTATTGGAGCCAAGTGAAGGTACAGATTAGCTTCTTTTTCTTTAGCTCATCTAGTTTGAACTTTGACCAGTTCTGAAATAGGCATCCCAAAGGGGAATCTTTAGGGATGCTAGGTCTGGCTCCCGTGTTTATATACCTCATAGCCAATTATTAAAGGTCCTTGAGATGGGTGGACCCTTGGGATTGAGCCTCTTTTTCTCTCTCTCTCTCTCTTTTTTTTAATCTTCACACTATGCCCAGACTGTTCTCTGTGTTTTGATATGAATCTCCATCTAGACTGAAAATCTGCTTCTCCCTGTGCATCTCTTTCTCCAGCTCAAGCAATAAACTCTCAGGAGTCTCTATAAGTAAGTTCCAATTCAACCTGAATTTCTTCTCACAAATTAATTTCTATACATCACACACAAATTACACATAAGACTCAGACAGAGGTGACTGAGATAACATTGCAGTCCTAACCTCCCAGACAGGCCCAGTTACACATAAGATTCACACATAAGATGAACAGACAAACAGAGATCGCTCAGACCAGACAAGCCAGAAAGGGAAAGGGATAATGAGGATGATCTTAATGAAGTCTAACACATTACTAACAATATCTGAATCTCCACTTCTATCCTCTAGATACCTCTTATCCCCAATACCAGATGGAGGGGCTCCAATCTCTCAATCTAAACAGATAGACATGTCTACATCCATTCCCCAGAAGCAGGGTGCACCACCTGGAGATGGACAACATTCAGACACACAAAAACAATGGCTGCCACACACTCATATGCCTGACCAAACTCTAGAGTCACCAAGACCAAGAATAGTTTAAAAATGAAAGGAAACAAGAAAGAAAAAAGTCAAGGAAGTAGACTATCGGAGTGCTCTCCATGACCTCCTGCTGGGGGTACGCGACCCGTTCTGGAGCGCTCTCCGCAGTCTCCTCCTGTTGGAGGCTCTCGACCTGTTCAATTTACCGAGTGCTTTCCATGACCCTCTGATGGGGTTTGTGACCCAATTGGCAGGCACTCTCCACATTCCTGTCCGAAGCCCACGACCCACCCTTCGGCTATGGGGTGATCAGACCCTAACAAGGAATCACTCCTTGTCTCCAAACTCTCTTTCACGATAGCCAAATGACTGGAATGCTTTCCATGAACCCCCACTTTGGGGCTCGCAACCTGTTGGGTGGAAAGAAGAAAGAAGAAGAGAGGGAAAAAATTGGAGCACCAGAGACCAACAGAAGGGCCTCCTGAAAGAATAGTTTAAAAGCAAAAGGAAAGAAAAGAAAAAAGAAAGTCAAGGAAGTAGACTATTGGAGTGCTCTCCACAACCTCCCACTGGGTGTACGTGACCCGCTCCAGGGCACTCTCCATGGCCTCCTCCTGTTGGAGGCTCCTGACCCGCTCAGTAGAATACCAAGTGCTCGCCGTGACCCTCTGATGGGGTTCGTGATCCACTTGGTGGGCACTCTCTGGGGCTCTTTCTGAAGTCCATGACCCACCCTTGGGATATGAGGTGATCAGCCCCTAACAAGGAATCACTCCTTGTCCCCAAACTCTTTCACGAAAGCCAAGTGACCAGAACACTCTCAGTGAACCCCCCTCTTTGGGGCTTGCCACCCATTCGGCAGAAAGAGGAAAGAAGAAGAGAGAAAGAAAAAAAAAAAAAAAAGACAAGGTATGGAGGGGAAAAAAAAGAGGATAATAAAAGTTGCTGAAGGGGGAAGGGGGACTAAGGGGGACAGTTGCCCAAACTTACCACTAGACAAAAAGATCCAGTAGGCCGCTTGTCTCTGAGTAGAGTTTTGCTCCGGAGGCTCAGTACCTCTGGTCTGTGTCCCCTAATTGGGGGCTAATTTGAGCTCCTAGTCTCCTGGCTGGCTCACCAAATTTTGTTAACAATTGCCAATCTGACGCAAAGGGTCCTTTTCTTTTCCTGAGTAAGAATACAAGCAAAAGACAAACTTTATCTTCAGCACACATTATTTTGCTTGAGTCAAGCAAAACGAGTCAGCGAGGATCTAAGTCTCTCCAAAAGACTGACTTGAAAAGGGAAGCAAGGCTAGGGCTTATACGGGTTTGGCGGAGACAATAGAGTAATGAATATTTAGTGGGCCTCTTTCAAGGGGTGGGTACTTCTCAGAATAGTGGTGTATGTTAATTAGGTTGCATGCACATCTGGAGGAAACCCTGGTTAAGTGCTTTGGCTGCTAACCAAAGGGTGGGCAGTTCGGATCCACCAGGCGCTCCTTGGAAACTCTGTGGGGCAGTTCTACTCTGACCTATAGGGTCACTATGAGTAGGAATCGACTGGACAGCACTGGGTTTGGTTTTTTGGGGGCACCTGGAATCTAAGATGGAACCTGCTGATATTCAAGATGGAGTCCTCTCAGGAGCCTTTGGCATCACTTATTATGGGATATAGCAAAAGCTCACTTGATCTTCGGCACTACATCACCATCTTCGGAGGGCTAAGGAAGGTCAAACAGCAGTCACACTCTGCTCCTCTGTGCATGTGGAGCCTGCAAAGGAGGAAGGGACTAGAAATACACTAAGAAGGAGATAGTAATTCATGGGCTATCCCGATGTATCTTATGTTGACAGGGTAGGTTCCTATTTCCCAACTTCTAGATGGTAATCTTTTTAAAAGTTCTTTTGTTCCACCAGCACAGTTAACCCTATCTGTCTCACAATAGGGTATGGTTCCTGTTTACTCAACTTCTAGATGATAATCTTTTAAAAGCTCTTGTTCAGCCACTGGCACAGTTAACCCTATCTGTCTTGATACCTTCCTACCGTTTTGTCACAATGAGAAGTATAAGGAAGCAGGTTGGTTGGTCCTACTTTCACTAGACAAATTGGTGAAAGAAAGAGATGCACTCAGGGCTTCAGATCAAAGCTCAAGGCCACATAAACAACCTCAAAGTTTCCACTTGTGCTTTGAAAGAAAGCCTTATTTCTTGTAACAGAGCTGATGTTACCAAAGACCAAACCCAGAGTCTGATGGTAAGACTCATTGTAATTGGCTGAATTACAATGCCAACTCATCCACCAGCCTTGTGAGGTGTCTGAAGTTAAAGTGAGGGTATTGACCGGGAAGAAATGGGGTTCTGAAACTTGGGATGGGGACATATGGGCAGACAATCAGGAAACTGGAGACACTGAACCCCTAAATTCCATTGAATCACTCCTGCCAACAGAGCCAATCCCATCCGAAGCGATTACTCCATGTTTGTCTGCTAAACCACCCTGCCAGAAAAACCATTAGCCACTCCACTCCCATCTAATGAAATTAACCCAGCTGCCTCTAAAGAGCCCTTGCCTGAGCCATTGCCTGAGGCATTGTCTGAGGCGGATGCTTTACAAGACATTGCTGAATGTTCTCAAAACAAATCCAAGCTACCGATCCTGGCTTCTAGACCTATAAAAAAAATAGCTAGACTTAAGTCCCAGCGAACCCCAAAAGGTGAAGTACAGAGTGTGACCCAGGAGGAGGTGCACTACACACCAAAAGAACTGCTTGACTTTTCTAATATGTACAAACAGAAACCTGGAGCATATGTGTGGGAATGGCTATTAAGGGTGTGGGATTATGGTGCAAGGAACATAAAGATCGGCCAGTCTGAGTTTATTGATATGAGTCCCCAGAGCACAGATTCTTCATTCAATGTTTCAGCTTGAGAAGTTAGGAAAGGATATAATAGTTTATTTGATTGGGTTGCTGATGCATGGATTACGCCTACACTAAATCGTGTTGAAGTATCAGACCTGCGTTGATATACTGCCGAAGATGGTTCCCAAAGGCTTAGGGCAATTGTCATGCTAGAGTGGATTTATCAGGTTAGACCCACAAACCCACACATGGAGTGCTCAGAGGGCACACCTTTTACCACAACTGTGAGGAACAAATTTGTGAAGGGAGCCCCAGCATCCTTGAAGACTGCTGTGACTGTTATTTTATATAAATCAGATTTGACAGTGGGAACTGCCCTAACTGAATTAAGACGCCTAACTACAATGGGGATGATTGTACCCTGTGGTAGTAGGGGGCAAGTGGCTGCACTCAACTGACAAAGACAAGGTGGGCACAATTACAGTAATGGACAGCAGAGGCAAAGCTATAATCAGAATAGTCTAACTCCTATGGATTTATGGCATTGGGTACTTAGTCATGGTGTCCCTAGGAGTGAAATAGATAGGAAATCTACCAAATATTTACTTGATCTTTACAAACGGATGAATTCTAGGTCAGGTGAACAGCGGTCTAACTCAATTTGCCAGAATAGAGAGTCACAATCCCACAATCAATTCCCAGACTTGAGCGAATTTAAAGATCCACAACTCTTTGAATGAAGGAGAGGCCAGGTTCCCTTGAGGAAGGACTCCAATACACTGACAAAAATATGTACTGTTAATCTCTCTTGCAACCTTCCCCAAAAGGATCTATGGCCTTTCTTTTTTTTAATTTTTATTGTGCTTTAAGTGAAAGTTTACAAATCAAGTCAGTCTCTCACACATAACTTATATACATCTTGCTACATAATCCCAATTGCTCGCCCACTAATGAGACAGCCCAATCCCTCCCTCCACTCTCTCTTTTTGTGTCCGTTTCACCACCTTCTAACCCCCTCTGCCATCTCATCTCCCCTCCAGGGAGAAGATGCCAACATAGTCTCAGGTGCCCACCTAGTCCAAGAAGCTCACTCCTCACCAGCATCCCACTCCAACCCATTGTCCAGTCCAATCCCTGTCTGAAGAGTTGGCTTTGGGAATATTCATGTCCTGGGCCAACAGAAGGTATGGGAGCCATGACCACCAGGGTCCTTCTAGTCTCAGTCAGACCATTAAGTCTGGACTTTTTATGAGAATTTGGAGTCTGCATCCCTCTGCTCTCCTGCTCCATCAGGGGTTCTCTGTTGTGTTCCCTGTCAGGGCAGTCATCGGTTGTAGCCCGGCACCATCTAGCTCTTCTGGTCTCAGGCTGATATAGTCTCTGGTTTATGTGGCCCTTTCTGTCTCTTGGGCTCATAATCACCTTGTGTCCTTGGTGTTCTTCATTCTCCTTTGATCCAGGTGGGTTGAGACCAATTGATGCATCTTAGATGGCCGCTTGCTAGCGTTTAAGAACCCAGATGCCACTCTCCAAAGTGGGATTCAGAATGTTTTCTTAATAGATTTTATTATGCCAATTGACTTAGACGTCCCCTGAAACCATGGTCCCCAAACACCCACCCCTGCTACGCTGGCCTTCGAAACATTCAGTTTATTCAGGAAACTTCTTTGCTTTTGGTTTACTCCAGTTGTGCTGGCCTCGCCTGTATTGTGTGTTGTCTTTCCTTTCACCTAAAGTAGTTCTTATCTACTATCTAATTAGTGAATACCCCACTCTCACCTTCCCTCCCTCCCCTCTCTTGTAACCATCAAAGGATATTTTCTTCTCTGTTTAAACAGTCTCAAGCTCTTATAATACTAGTCTTACACAATACTTGTCCTTTTGCAACTGACTAATTTCACTCAGCATAACACCTTCCAGATTCCTCCATGTTATGAATTGTTTCACAGATTCATCACTGTTCTTTATCAATGCATAGTATTCCATTGTGTAATTATACCATAATTTATTTATCCATTCATCTGTTGATGGGCACCTCAGTGGCTTCCATCTTGTTGCTATTGTAAACAGTGCTGCAATGAATATGGGTGTGCATATATCTGTTCGTGTAAAGGCCCTTATTTCTCTAGGATATATTCCAAGGAGTGGGATTGCTGGATTGTATGGTAGTTGATTTCTAGCTTTTTAAGGAAGCACCAAATCGATTTCCAAAGTGGTTGTACCATTTTACTTTCCCACCAGCAATGTATAAGTGTTCCAATCTCTCCACAGCCTCTCCAACATTTACTGTTTTGTGTTTTTTGGATTAACGCCAGCCTTGTTGGAGTGGGATGGTAATGGCTAATGATCATGAACATTTTGACATGTATCTGTTAGCTACCTGAATGTCTTCTTTAGTGAAGTGTCCGTTCATATCTGTTGCCCATTTTTTAATTGGGTTATTTGTCTTTGTGTAGTTAAGTTTTTGCAGTACATGTAGATTTTAGAGTTTGGGTGCTGATCAGAAACGTCATAGCTAAAAACTTTTTCCCAGTCTGTAGGTAATCTTTTTACTCTTTCGGTGAAGTCTTTGGATGAGCATAGGTGTTTGATTTTTAGGAGCTCCCAGTTGTCTAGTTTTTCTTCTGCACTGTTAGTATTGTTTTGTATATTGTTTATGCCATGTATTAGGACTCCTAACATTGTCTGTATTTTTTCTTCCATGACCTTTATCGTTTTTTGTTTTATATTTAGACCTTTGATTCATTTTGAGCTTATTTTTGTGCATGGAGTGAGGTATGGGTCTTGTTTCATTTTTTTGCAGGTGGATATCCAGTTATGCCAGCACCATTTTGTTAAGAAGACTGCCTTTGCCCCCATTTAACTGTTTTGTCAAATATCAACTGCTCATATGTGGGTGGATTTATGTCTGGATTCTCAATTCTGTTCCATTGGTCTATGTATCTGTTGTTATACCAGTACCAGGCTGTTTTGACTACTGTGGTGGTATAATAGGTTCTAAAATCAGGTAGAGTAAGGCCTCCCACTTTGTCTTCTTTTTCAGTAATGCTTTACTTACCCGGGGTCTCTTTCCCTTCCATATGAAGTTGGTGATTTGTTTCTCCATCTCATTAAAGAACATCATTGGAATTTGGTTCAGAATTTTATTAACTCCATAGATCACTTTTGGTAGAATAGACATTTTTATAATGTTAAGTCTTCCTATCCATGAGTAAGGTATGTTTTTCCGCTTACATAGGTCTCTTTTGGTTTCTTGCAGAAATGTTTTGTAGTTTTCTTTGTATAAGTCTCTGTTAAGATTTATTTCTAAATATTTTATCTTCTTGGGGGCTACTGTAAATGGTATTGATTTGGTAATTTCCTCTTCGATGTTCTTTTTGTTGGTGTAGAGGAATCCAACTGCTTTTTGTATGTTTTTCTTGTATCCTGATATTCTGCCAAACTCTTCTATTAGTTTCAGTAGTTTTCTGGAGGATTCCTTAGGGTTTTCTGTGTATAAGATCATGTCATCTGCAAATAGAGATACTTTGACTTCTTCCTTACCAATCTGGATGCCCTTTGTTTCTTTATCTAGCCTAATTGCTCCGGCTAGGACCTCCAGCACAATGTTGAATAAGAGCAGTGATAAAGGGCATCCTTGTTTGCTTCCCAATCTCAAGCGGAATGCTTTCAGGCTCTCTCCATTTAGGATGATGTTGGCTATTGGCTTTGTATAAATGCCCTTTATTATGTTGAGGAATTATTCTTCTATTCCTATTTTGCTGAGAGTTTTTATCATGAGTGGGTATTGAACTTTGTCAAATGCCTTTTCTGCATCAATTGATAAAATCATGTGATTCTTGTCTTTTATTTATATGATGGATTACATTAATTGTTTTTCTAACGTTGAACCATCCCTGCATACCTGGTATGAATCCCACTTGGTCATGGTGAATTATTTTTTTGATATGTTGCTGAATTCTATTGGCTAGAATTTTGTTGAGGATTTTTGCATCTAAGTTCATGAGGGATATAGGTCTGTAATTTTCTTTTTTTGTGGTGTCTTTACCTGGTTTTGTTTGCTATCAGGGATATGGTGGCTTCATAGAATGAGTTTGGTAGTTTTCCGTCCTTTTCTATGCTCTGAAATACCTTTAGTAGTAGTGGTGTCAACTGTTCTCTGAAAGTTTGGTAGAACTCTGCAGTGAAGCCATCTGGACCAGGGCTTTTTTTTGTTGGGAGTTTTTTGATTACCTTTTCAATCTCTTCTTTTATTATGGGTCTATTTAGTTGTTCTACCTCTCTTTGTGTTAGTTTACGTAGGTAGTGTGTTTCTAGGAACTCACCCATTTCTTCTAGGTTTTCAAATTTGTGAGAGTACAATCTTTCATAGTAATCTGATATGATTCTTTTAATTTCAGTTGGGTCTGTTGTAATATCAACCATCTCATTTCTTATTCGGGTTACTTGTTTCCTCTCCTATTTCTCTTTTGTTCAGTTTGGCCAGTGGTTTATACTTTTGTTGATTTTTTCAAAGAACTAGCTTTTGGTCTTATTAATTCTTTTGATTGTTTTTCTGTTTTCTATTTCATTTAGTTCAGCTCTAATTTTTATTATTTGTTTTCTTCTTGTCCCTGAGGGTTTCTTTTGTTGCTCTCTTTCTATTTGTTCAAGTTGTAGGGCTAATTCTTTGATTTTGGCCCTTTCTTCTTTTTGGATGTGTGCGTTTATTGATATAAATTGACCTCTGAGCACTGCTTTCTCTGTGTCCCGAAGGCTCTGACAGGAAGTGTTTTCATTCTCATTAATGTCTTCTATAATCCAGTCTTTTCTGAGCAGGGTATTGTTCAGTTTCCAAGTGTTTGGTTTCTTTTCCCTGCTTTTTCTGTTATTGATTTCCACTTTTATGGCCTTATGGTCAGAGAAGATGCTTTGTAATATTTCAATGTTTTGGATCCTGCTAAGGCTTGCTTTATGACCTAATATGCGGTCTATTCTAGAGAATGTTCCTTGTGCACTAGAAAAGAAAGTATACTTGGTTGCTGTTGGGTAGTGTTCTGTATATGTCTACGAGGTCAAGTTGGTTTATTGTGGCATTTAGATCTTCCGTGTCTTTATTGAGCTTCTTTCTGGAAGTCCTGTCCTTCACCAAAAGTGGTGTGTTGAAGTCTCCTACTTTTATTGTGGAGCTGTCTATCTCACTTTTCAATGCTGGTTGAGTTTGTTTTATGTAACTTGCAGCCCTGTCATTGGGTGCATAAATATTTAATATGGTTATATCTTCTTGGTGTATTGTCCCTTTAATCATTATATAGTGTTCTTCCTTATCCTTTATGATAGATTTAACTTTAAAGTCTATTTTGTTAGAAATTAATATTGCCACTCCTGCTCTTTTTTGACTGTTGTTCACTTGATATATTTTTTCCATCCTTTGAGTTTAAGTTTGTTGTGTCTCAAAGTCTAAGGTGTGTCTCTTGTAGGCAGCATATAGATGGATCTTGTTTTTTAATCCATTCTGCCACCCTCTGTCTCTTTATTGCTACATTTAGCCATTTACATTCATGGTAATTATGGATAGGTTTTTTTATGAATCTAGTGCTATCATTTTGATAACTTTTTTGTGTGTTGTTGACAGTTTCTTTTTCCCACCTAATTTTATGTGCTGAGTAGATTATCTTTATATATTGTTCTGTCCTCATATTCCTTGTTGTTGATTTGTTTCTGCTGAGTCTCCATTTTTTTCTTGTCTTTTATTTTGATGTGTAGGATAGCTTGTCTCCTTTGTGGTTACCTTATTATTTGCCCCTATTTTCTAAATTTAAATGTAACTTTTATTTCTTTGTATCGCCTTGTCTTCCTCTCCATATGGAAGATCTATGACTACATTTCTCAGTCTCTCTTTATTGCTTTAATGTTGTCTTCTTTTACATAATAACATCGCTGTCTCCCTGTTTTGAGTGTTTTTTTAATCTTGATTTTTTGGGGTGTGTGCGTGATTTCCCTGTCTGGGTTGACTTCTGATTGCCCTGCCCAGTGTTCTAGCCTTGGGTTGATACCTGATATTATTGATTTTGTAATCAAAGAGCTCCCTTTAGTATTTCTTGTAATTTTGGTTTGGTTTTTATGAATTCCCTAAACTTCTGTTTATCTGGAAATGTCTTAATTTCAACTTCATATTTGAGGGACAGTTTTGCTGGATGTATGATTCTTGGCTGGCATTTATTTTTCCTTCAGTTTTTATATAAGCCACCCCATTGCCTTCTTGCCTGCATGGTTTCTGCCAAGTAGTCCAAGCTTACTCTTTTTGACTCTCCTTTGTCTCCTTTTTATCTTTGATTTTGGCAAGTTTGATTATAATATGTCTTGGTGACTTTCTTTTAAGATCTACCTTATGTGGAGATCGATGAGCATCTTGGATAGATATCTTCTCATCTTTCACTATATCAGAGACGTTTTCTGCCAACAAATCTTCAACAATTCTCTCTGTATTTTCTGTTATCCCTCCCTGTTCAGGTACTCCAATCAGTCGTAGGTTATTTTCTTGATAGAGTCCCACATGATTCTTAAGGTTTCTTCATTATTTAAAATTCTTTTATCTGCTTTTTCTTCAAATATATTGGTGCCAACTGCTTTACCTTCTAGTTTAGAAATTCTGCCTTCTGCTTGCTCATTTCTGTTCCTCTGACTTCCTATCGAGTTGTCTACTTCTGTAATTTTATTGTTAATCTTCTGAATTTCTGATTGCTGTCTGTATATGGATTTTTCCCCTTATTAAATTTTTCATTATGTTCCTGAATAATCTTTTTAATTTCTTCAACTGCTTTATCTGTGTGTTCCTTGGCTTGTTCTGCGTATTGCCTCATTTCCTTCCTGATGTCTTGAAGGGTTCTGTATACTAATCTTTTGTATTCTGCCTCCAGTAATTCCAGGAAGGCACTTTCATCTAGGAGATCCCTTGATTCTTTGTTTTGAGGGCTTGTTGAGACGATCATGCTCTGTTTCTTTCTGTGACTTGATATTGACTATTGTCTCTGAGGCATCTATAGGTTATTGTATTAGTTTATTTTATGTTTGCTTACTATGACATAGCTTCTTGGTTTGTTTTGTTTTGATATGGCCAAATGGGTTGCTTGAGTGAGCTAGCTTGATTATTTTCGCCTTTGGAGCTCTGACGTCCTGTCCCCAGATGGCTAGGTATCAGTCTAGGAGTCCATTCACTTTCCTTGTATGAATTCAGCTCAGGTGTCCAGGTAGCTGATCATCAAGTGTGTGGTACAGGCTCTTTCCTACAGTCTTAGGGGGGCAGGTGATTGGTGTAGGTACTGGTATCTCGTTGCAGCAGGGGGTCACACTCTGAACAAGGCAGGGGGCTGAGAATCGTCCCCCAAGTGTCTCTGAGGAAAGTGTGTCCCTGTTCCCTAAAGCATACATGTGGGGAGGGTCTGCAAACAGACCGTGGGCACCCAATATTTTTGGTTGTAAGGACTGGGAGGTACCAGTTATCCTTGGACCCCTGTCGCAAGTGGCTGGGTGACCTGAGTGGAGACCCTAGTCCTTAGGCCCCTGATGTGGATAAGTGAGGACCCTGTTTAATAGGCAAAGCAATGTCAAACATCAAACACCCACCTCTCCAGTGCACAGCTGAAACAGTTGTAGTCTGCCAACAAGGGCCTAGTCTCCTGAATAGGCCCACACAGGGCCATGTAGAGGGGAAAGGTGCACAAAGTCCATGGACCTTTTATGCCTGGACAGGAGCCACTTCTGTCCTGAGTTCCCCCAGTAAGTGGAGCTGGCAAATTTTCTTTTCCCCCAATTGTGAATTTATTCCTTTTCCAAGGCTGGGAGGATGGCTATAGCTGCTCAACATGGCCTATCTCAGGCCCAGGGAAATCATTTGCTGAAGCTGGCTTGGGAGAGGGGGGCAGAGCACATGGTAAAATATACACGAGTACTTAACTTTTGCCAAGAGCACCGTTCTTTTTTGGTTCTGGAGGTGTGAGTAGGCTGTGTGGCTGGCTGCTTCTCCCTGAGGAAACAGCAGCCAAACCCTACCACCAGCCCACTTCAGCCACTTCCGGGAATGATGCCCGAAGCCTCCCCACGATTCAGGTCTGGTAACTACTCTCTGCTTCTGAACCATCTCTCCCTTCCACTGCCCCTCAGTTCATTTTCTAACCTTGCCTTTGATGTTCAGGACTCCTAAAAAAAAAAAAAAAAACCAAACCCAGCGCAGTCAAATTGATTCTGACTCATAGCAACCCTATAGAACAGAGTAGAATGGCCCCATAGAGTTTCCAAGGAGTGCCTAGCGGATTCGAACTGCCAACCCTTTTGTTAGCAGCCATAGCACTTAACCACTACACCACCAGGGTTTCCTCAGGACTCCTAGCTTGTCATAAATATACTTGTTTCACTTGTTTTTCAGGTCTTTGTTCTAAGAGGGCTCACCAGAAGCATCTGTCTATTCCACCATCTTGGCCCCACCCTTCATGTGCTAGAAACTTTATACCCATTATGTCATTTAGACTTAACCACAATTCTGTGAACTGGGTAGAATTACCTCCAGATTAAGAATCCAAGACCCAGAGTGGACCAAACACTTGCTTATGGTCATAGGATGAATCAGTAGTGGTGTTGACATTCAAACCCAGGTCTGTGTTTTTGTATTATAATCATTTATCAAGAGAAATATATAAAGAGATAGAAAAGAAAGGTAGA
This sequence comes from Loxodonta africana, assembly GCF_030014295.1. Lineage (NCBI taxonomy): Eukaryota > Metazoa > Chordata > Mammalia > Proboscidea > Elephantidae > Loxodonta > Loxodonta africana. The sequence continues at coordinate 86,755,046 of NC_087353.1, read as the reverse complement.
GAAATTACAGGAAGCCTGAGAATTGGGTAGGAAGGTACAAATGTGGGGAATAATTAGGTATTGATGGTGTCATGAGTGGGAAGGGGCCTCTCACATTAAGTAACCTAGCAAGGATGTGCCCCTAGTCTTGCCCGACTCCAAAGTGAGCTCTTTTCTACACTGTAGAAAGAGTGGCATCCGATGCTGGTGGTGCCAAGGGTAGAATAATACGCTCACCTTGTACAGTGTGGCCACAATGAGAGCCAGTAGCCGCAGGCCTCCCACGGAGCTGTCCACAATGAGGAAGATTGGGTTGTAGACATCATATTTCTCCAGTACTGTCTCAATCTGGAGTAGAGATGACCCCATCAGAAAGCATCAGGCCTCTTGTTATCCCAGATTCTGCACACCCTTGCAACATGCACCTCCCCTCTGCCAACTCCCAGTTTGTTCCTCTCCTTTCACAACCCTGCTTCAAGGCCTTCGTCTTCTTCCCTCCAGGCTTGCAAATGCCCACCCAGCAATTACAAATTAGGCAGCAGGATCCCTTTCACTAGCCTGGCCACTGTCTACCATACAATCAATACCTGGGCTGTCATAAATGCCTCCTGTCCTGGAAGCTGGGAATACATTGTTCTGTTGAATGTGATTTCAGCCACACTCCTAACAAACACCTTCTTCTGCAGTGTCTGCAAAAGAGAGGGGAAAAGCTGGAGAATTGCCTCTGAGGAAGGCTCAAAATTCAAAAATGTCCTGATCTAGGGTGTGCAGAGATACATCAGGTACCACCTGAATCTGGGGGAGAGGCTCTGCTGTTGGGCTCTACACACCTGGCTGATCCAGCCAAAGCTGAGGTTGCCCTTGAGGTTGAAACCAAGTTGATTTTGGATGCCAAAGGAGGGGATGTCACTATAGAAGCACAGGCAGATGGCAATGGAGCAGTCCTAGGGACAGAAAGGTAGCATTAGGCCAGAGAAAGATGGGATTGAAGGTAGAAGACAGTGTTAAACTGTCTGATTTGAAGGGAGCAGCCACGTCTAAATACAAGAGGGCTATTGAGCAGGTGACCATCTGAATGTAACACAGACCTTTAATTAAATTCTTCTCGTGTGTGGTTTAGAGTAGAGGCCAGAGCAAAGCCATCCTTACCAGCACAAGATTCTTCTGAATGTGAGTCAGGAAGTCAGACTCTGTGGGCATTATTTTCTTCAAAAAGCACTGAATGGACAGATTCTAAGAGAAGACAAAGAACAAACATATCAGTGAGGGCATCAGAGGTTCATGAGGGACTCAGAGAATCCAGGTAAAGGGCATTAGAGGAGAAGCCATACACAATCCTCAATACGGGGGTTGAAGGACCTCTATCCCTGTCCACACAGCCATCTGGTTCAGTTCCATAGGCACCCGGAAGTTGATTCTGACAGGCAGGTCCCTCTGCCCCAGGTTGCTCACCTGTGCAGAAAGCAATGAGGGCAGAGCCAGACCCCACACTTTTCCCTAATCTCCATCCCCTGCCCCAGCCCAAGATCCTGGGTCTCCACCACTTGCCTGGTATCTGTGTTTGACTGCACAGCTTTCTTCCTCCTCTGAGGCTGAGAAGTTGACATACGTGGTAGATAGTTCACGGCTGTGGAGAGAAGAGGCATGGATAGATTTGAAGTTCCATGGGGGCCTCCTGATGAGGTTCTGGCTGGGAGTATGATGGGACACATAATCAGTGGGGCCTTGGGTGACCTGGGTTGAGATCTGTGGCTGTGTTGGTGGTTATGAAAGGGTTTAAGGAGCAGGAATGGGTTTCAAGCTGGGTGTAAGGTGCTTGCAGAAGCTGCCCACAGAGGAGACTGCCAAGGGGCCTGGGCAGGCAGTGCAGCAGAAGGAGCTGAGAGGTATGCCACTGAATCACTGGGGGAATGAGGGCTGGGGCTTGCCCTCTTTACACCTCAGTTTTTTTTTCAGGCCTTCACGGGCATGTACAATGATGGATAGGCAGGTAGGACATAGCAAAGGATTGGGGAGACTCAGGCTGTCACTATTGACCAAATGCCTGCCAGACACTGCCCCTTTCTGATCTCCCACAGGCCTTCTCTGGGGATCCTTTTTCCCTGTTTCCTTGGCTTTTCTGGGCCTGGAGCTGGCAGGTGAGGGAAGGCCTAAGAGCAGGCTCCTCACTTGGCCTCATTTTAACAACATCTCCTCTGGCTTGCTCTGGCCTGGAGGACAAATGACCCGCCCAGCCCCTCACATAAGTGGCTGGTCCCACCTCTGCCCCTTCTTGTCTTGCTCTCTGTACACCTCTCCTTTGCCTGCATGATCCACATTTCAGCCCACCAATTCTTACTCTGAAGTCTCTTCCCTACTCTGCCAAGAAAAAGACTCCCCACAAAACGCCAGAGCCTCACCCTGAGGGTCCCTCTGAGTGCCCCAACCCATAGAGCCACACCTGCAGAGGACAGCAGAGCTGTAGGGCAATTCATGCCTCCGTGGGTGTGCCCTGCCTGTGTGTCCCTGGCAAGGATGTTTGCAAACCCCAAGGCACACTGCAGCAAGCAAGCTGACAGCATACATCTGGCTGGGCTGCTGAGTGCCCTCAAGTGTGCAGGTGTGTGTGAAACTCTGGGCAGGAGGAGAACATTCAATGAGGCTTGTGGGTGGAACTGGCAGGGGAGTGTACCCAGGCTAAGCTACACAGATCCGTTACATATCATGAATTTCTGCCACAGGGCAGAGACTTATGTCTGTTTTTTGATTACACATGATAGGGGCTCGATAAATCTTAATTCAATGTCAAATGAATTTATGGAAATAACCACAGGCACATGGCAAATACTAGAGAAGTATTTGTTGATGTCACTCTTTGCTCAGAGCCCAGGATGCTCCTGCTCCTCAGGTGGGTAGAACAGCAGGTAGGGCTGGGCAGCCAGGGACTGCCTGTATATAAACCAGTATGGTGTTTGCACAACGTCCAAATCACGTAATGTCCTATTTCACAGAACGTATCATGGATGTTAAGGTAAAAAGTCACTGGAAAAATTAAGATAAAATTCTAAAAAATACTTAAGTAACCCCCTCAAAAAAAAAAAAAAAAAAAAAAGGACAGGAAAGGAGGAAGGAAGGAACAAAAAGAGAAGATTCAAACCTAACTATATCCATTATTACACTAAATGCTAATGCATTAAACACTCACTTAAAGGCAGAGATTATCAGGGTGGATAAAACAAGACCCAACTATATACTTTCTGCCAAGAATGTGCTTTAAATATAACAACATAGGTAGATTGAAAGTAAATGAGTAGAAAAAGATGTGCCATGCAAACAGTAAGCATAAGAAAGTTAAAGTGGCTCAAGTCTAATCCTCCTTGGGCAGCGTCTTAAGGCCCTGTACTTATATCCAGCTTCGTCCTGACACTCAACCTCTGCAAAGGCAAATCATCACTTCCCATCCTTCTCAAATGGGAATTGGAAAAGGGAAGTTCGGGTGATCACAATGAGGAGCATTGCTAGCATTTGGTGTGCAAGTGACTCTAAAAGTCCTCCAAGGTGCAAGTCTGTTTCTTGCAAAGAAGAAATGTCCCACTCAAATGCCAAGAGCCCCTTTGAGCATCACAGCTGGCCAAGCCCAAGGCTGTGGCCCCAAGCCCAAGGCTGTGGACCCTTCAACACTTAGCTCCTCTGACAGGGTGCCCTAGCATTGTTTTGGGAACCTCCATCACTCCACAGAAGCATGGAGGAGGTCTTGATAAGATTCTGGCTTACATCAGGATAACCTCACTCTCCAGTAAGGCTGTAAGAGCTTCCAAGACAGGAATATGCCTTGTACTTGTATCCCAGGACAATCTCAGAGCTTTTGGAAAAGTTGTGTAAGAACTGTAACCCCCGTTAAATGTAGAATATAATGACAATAATATCACAATTATTATTATCACAGCTAGCACATAACAAACACTCATTGATTAATTAATAAACACTGCCAGTGCTATTGTCTACCAATTGAAAAGGTGGTGATAATAAAACCTAAAAATAGCCAGATGTTCATCTGTTGCAGAAGGTGTATGAGCCACCCCCCTAAACAGGGTGGTAGAGAAGAACTCTTCTGAGGTCAAGATGTGGCACCCGGTGATCACAGTGTAGACAGCATACTTCACAGGCAGCTTCTGCTAGAAGGTGGTATTGCTGCTCCTGGGGTTGTTATTCTCACTAAAGAAAGAAGAGGAGCCCAGTTGGGAAGGGCCTCAGAGAAGGAGGCAGGGGTGAGAGGAGCGCTGCCCCTGGGCCTGCCCACTCACCTGCCCACATTGGCCACCAGAAACAGGTGGTCTCCCAGCATGGCCTTGGGAGGAAATGTCAAAGGTGGCCATGAAAGTGATCTGAAGAACGGTGGGCCAAGGGAAGGGATGAGACAGAGTAGGGAGACGGGATTAGGAGGTGGAAGGAAGTAAGTCTGACCTGGATGCCCTCGCGGAAGTTGAAGTGGTTGATGCTACAGATGGTACTCTGGGGACCCTAAGTTTCAGCTGGGGCGCTGTCACATGTCAGGCGCAGGGAGGAGAGGTGCAGCTGGCTCTAGGCAGGGACAAGTTTGAAAAAAATGTAGATGAGCATTTGTTTGTGTTTCCAAGAGATTCCACTAAGGAGTGACACAGTTTCCTCGAATCTGCTGAAGGTTGTTTTTAAAAAGATCCTGCTGTTGTTGGTAGGTGCCGTCGAGTCAGTCCCGACTCACAACGACCCTATGCACAATAGAACGAAACACTGCCCAGTCCTGTGCCATCCTCAAAATCATAGTTATGCTTGAGCTCATTGTTGTGGTCACTGTGTCAATTCACCTCATTCAGGTCTTCCTCTTTTCCACTGACCCTGTACTCTGCCAAGCATGATGTCCTTCTCCAGGGACTCATCCCTCCCGACATCAAAAAGATCCTAACACAGTATATTATCAAGCTTCTTCCCAATGTAGAAATTCCAGATGTGACTTTAATTAGAGAGTTTTTTTATTTATTGCTATTTTTAAAAAGCTTTTTATTCTGGAAATTTTTCAAACATATTCAAAAGTAGAGCAACTAGATAAATTCACCCTCATGTGCCCATCCCCTAGGTCAAATTATCAACATTCTTCTCCTCTTGTTTTATCCACCTCCTCTCTACTTTTTTGGGTGTGTAAATACTTTAAAGCAGATTCCAGCTATTATATCAATTCATCCAGAAATACTTCAAGGTACATAACTAACAGATAAGAATTTTTGTTTTGTTTTATTTTTTTTCTTTACTTCACCACAAGACCACTATTACACCCAACAAAATTAGCAATGACTCCCTAACGTTAGCTGTGACTCAGGTCATATTCAGTTTTTCTAGATTGTCTCCAAAAATGTCGTTTTACACATGTTAAAAATAAAGATCTAGCAAGAGTTCACACCTGACATTTGGTGGGTATGTCTAGGAGAGCTTTCAATAACAGGGCACTTCCTCCCCTCACATAGCAGGAGATTGCTGATTCCCAATGAATTCTTTCATACCTCAAGTCAAAATTCACTCCCACTAGGAACATTAGACTAAAAGGGATATGAGACATAACCAGATGTGATGTAGAACCCAGCGTAGATCCTGGTTCAAATAAACAAGTTGTAAAAACACATTTTTGAGACAAACAGGGAAATTTCATTATGGTCTAATACCAAGGAATTATTCATTTCTTTCGATGTGACAACGCCATTGAGTCCATGTAAGATGTCCCCACTGTTCAGAGCTAGACAGTGAAATAAGAAAGTGTGCAGTGACATGACTTGTGGTATTTGTTTTAAAATACTTCAGCAAAGAAAAAAAAAGATGAAAGAAATGTGGTAGAATGCTGATAACTGTTGAATCTGCTTACTAAGTTTTGAGGCGTTTGTTGAGCTACTCTCTATTTTCGTAAATGATTAAATTTTTTCATGGTACGTTTTTTTGTTAAAAATCTGCTTCTCTTTGACTCCCTGCAGTTCTAGTCCTGTCTTCTGGAGCAGGAGTTAGCAAACTACGATCCACCACCTGTTTTTGTAAAAGAAGTTTTATTGGAACCCAGCCACACTCATTCATTTACATGCTGTTGATGGCTGTTTTCACACTTCATCAGCAGTGGTGAGCAGCTGCAACAGATACCAAATGGCCAGCAAAGCTGAAAATATTTACTCTCTGGTTTGAAAGTTTGCCAATCCTTGATCTAGAGTAACCAACAAATTCAACCCCTTCTTCTACAGGGCAGTGTTTTAAAATATTTGAAGGCTGAGATATGTTTTTCTCAAGAAGAAGAATATGGATATGATGACGAATACAAAAAAAATTTAAGGCAAGGTCCTTTTTCCACATTAGTAGCCTCCTGGGAACTCATTCTTGATGTCCAGTGCCCAGAACTGAACCCAGCATGAGCCTTGGCAAGCCCCAGACACCACAACTACATCCAACCAACAAAGAACAGTCCAGACTTCTTGGCATATGAGAGGCTGCTAAGCAATGGTGGCCCCAGGATGAATTTCGAACCCAGCTGAAGGAGTCTCTACCGATCCTGAGCCTATCAGCCGCTTCCTTCCCCAGAGCTGGAATACCTGGCCCCCAGTCACACATCTCTAGGACAGCTCTGCAGGGTAGAAGAAGGTAATTTTAGTTTCATAGGAGTCCTCGCCATCATTCCACATTGTCACTTTCACGTTCAGCACCAGGTTACTCCCGACCACCAGGGTCTTCAGGCTGGGTGTTGAGGTGCGGGGGAGGAGATGGTTCAGTGACTGAGGTTAGAAACAGTCTGGGTGGGGAGGTTGGAGATAGAAGGGAGATGGGATACCTGGGATCTGAGCATAAAAAAAGAGCATTAGGGAGAACTAGGGGTGGGATCGCCAGATTCTGGAGGGGAAGCACGGGGACTAGGGCAGGTCTAAGTCTCACCCCAAAAACCTAAAGGAGATACCAAGGTCATCCTGGCAGACATGATCAGTCCCACAGTTCTTCTCAAAGAGGAGCTGGGAGGGAGAAAAAGAAGGGTGTTCCCCAAGATTTGGGGGCTGCACCCCCTCTCCCTCTGGGAGACCCTGACCCCAGGACTCACAGAGGCCATGAAGTATCTCTCAGCATCCATGGCCAGCATTGGCTGGAGGTCTCCAAAGGAAGTAATAGGCTTGCCCACAGGGGACAAGTTGAGACTCAAGATGATGGGGGTCACTGAGTTCCCCATACAGGCCTAAAGGACAGACACTGAAGAAGGCAAGTGGTTAAGGAAAGCCCCCTCAGGAAGTTATTAGCTGTGTTCCAGTCTCCTCATCTTTAAAATGGGTAATAATGATACCTACCTGTACTTAATAAATGTTTGTGATTATTAGTAATCTGCCATGCATTATTGCCCCTCAGAATCCTTGCCTTTGCTGTCTTCTGCCTTGACCCACTAGGCTCACTCATATCTACTCATGCTTCACCTTCTCCAAGGGGCATCCCAGACACCCTTTCTGTTCCCTTCCCTGGCTTTGTCTTTCTTCACAGCATTGACTACTACCTGACATCTATATCTAAGAACTTGTTTGTTTGAGGCCTTCCCACCCCAGGCTTTGAGCTCCCTGTGGGCAATGACTGCCTTATCCACTACTGAGTCCCCAGCACCTAGAACAGAGCCTATTCCACAGGAGTGGCTCGATAAATATTTGACAAACGAAAGACAGAAAGAATCCCAGCCCACAGCCCCATAGTTCTCTAAAGCAGCCGAAATTTATTCCCTGAAATCCAGCTATGTATTCTCTGGCAGTTACAAATGACCTCATTCATTCATTCTTTCACTCACTCTTTCAGCTCGCATGTATTAAGCACCTCTTCCATGCCAGACCCTATGCTGTAGCTGGGACCACAGAGAAGACTGGAATGTGCTCCTGTGTGCTGCCTACCCCACTGCCAGCCTCAGAATCACCTCCATCTGTGTCACTCTTCTCCCAGGACCCCCAGGGCCCTCACCAGGAGGAGCAACTTGACAGCCTTACAATGCTGACCCAGCCCAAGATGTTGGACTCGGGTCAGGATCTGAGTCTGTGTTTCTTTGAAGGTGGCACGGGGACTCAGGCTGCCAGGGTCAAGGGTCAGGTCAAAGGTCACAGACATCTGCAGGTTACCTGTAGGGGAAGCAGGGTATGGGGAAGGATGAGAGCCAGGAGCTCCTCAGGTAGGCGAGGGGCAAAGCAAGAGACAGAAGTCCTGACCTGGGGGTCTCCAAGGGATCAGGGTGTCCTAGGTTGGAGAGGAGGAGACTCACCAAGCTCGTTTTTGAAGCTTGAGTTAATATGAAGGCAGACTGTGGCTTCACCCAGTGCCTGGGCAGAGGCCACCTGCTCCCGACACTCAAACACGGACCTTGCAATTTCTGCAGGTGTGAAGTGCATGCTCACCGACACCCAGAGCACAGGCCTGGTCCTGTGGGCAGAACACTGTGCTGAGGACAGGTTTTTGGCCCTTGGGACAGGGAGAAGGGGGCTGGGTGTCTGAAGTTGGACCTAGGACCATACAGAGAGTGTCTGAGGAAAGCCATTCTCACCTGAACAGCAGCGCATGTCCTCGAGCCCCTACGGCCAGGTCCACAAGCCCATCCTGAGTGAGATCCTGACCCCCACTCAGCGACTGCCCAAAATACTGCAGTTCCAGAAAGAGCTGGGAACCCATGATCCTCTGACCAGAACAGAAAAAGAAGAAGCAAGTTGGGAAGTAAGAGGAACAAATCAGAAATGAGTAAACGAGAAGGAGGGATGTAGAAATGTGGGAAACAGAAAGAAGGGGCGAATGGTGAAAAGATGTCATCAACAAATGCATAAAAGGGGGGGCAAGGGGTGGGGAAATGAGGACTGGAAAAAAGGAAAGATTTCTAATGAATAATAAAGAAAAGGAGATTTAAAATCCTGGCTTGAGAGTCATTCATTCATTCAATTAGTCTCAGGTTCAAATTCTGGCTCCTCCATTTATAAGCCATGCTTCAGCTCCCTTAGCTATGAGCATTAAATGAATTCATTCAAATAGAACAGCACCTGACATATGATCAACAGTCAATAACTTCTTATGATGATTACTAAGGCTGGAAAGGACATCAGAGCTCATCCAGCCCCACTCTCCACTTCGCAGATGCAGGAAAGAGGTCACACAGCCTCTAAGAGGCCAACTCCAGACATGAAATCAGGTCCTCTCCCTTTTTGTTGCCCTTTACTACCTTGACTCTTCAGAGGACAAGGAAGAACCAAGTGGAGGTAGGAAATGGCTGAACCTACACCCTGACCCTATGCTCCTGGAATTGCCTTCCCTGTGGATCCTTTCCCTATTACTCTCATTACTCTGTAGATTCCAATTCCTTGGAGAATGTGCCCTTTAACCTCTGGATATCCATGGGACTAACAGACAGTAAGAGTAATACTAATAATAAAATAAAAAGAGAAATTTACCAATTATTAAGGAAGTCTAGAAAGGAAAGGGGAGGGGGTGGAATAGAAATAACACAAACAGAGCCGAGTGGACAACACCCAGGAAAACTAATCTCATGGCCATAGCCTCACATTTGGTGTGTAGTATGCAAATCAAGTATGTGATGGGCTATGTGATGAGGTGGGAAGAAGGAAAAAATTATGGTAGGGCCAGTGAACCCAGAAAGGCCTCCTCTTTGAGTCAGGCCTAACAGGTATAAAGCAAGTGATCTCTGCAATCAAGAATCTAAGCAGATATACCTCTAAGTCGCTGAAGCAAAAGAGGTTCAACAAGTTGGTGTGAACTGAATACAGTTTCCATGACATGTGCTGTTGTTTGCCGTGGAGCCGATTCTGAATGATAGCAACCATACAGGACAGAGGAGAATTGCCTCACAGGGTTCCCAAGGCTGCAAATCTTTACAGAAGCAAACTGCCACATCTTTCTCCCACAGATTGGATGGTGGGTTTGAACTGCTGACCTTTTGGTTAACAGCCGAGCAAATCACCACTGTACCACCAGGGCTCCTTTTGCGACATGTGGGCCCTTGTTATCCTCAACAAGGTCTTTCACCCTCTTCTTAAAGTGCCAAGTTCTATAGACTCCCTTCAGTTGTTAAGCTGTATTAATAATAATGATAACAATAAAAGGAGACCCTGGTTGCTCAACAGTTAAGCACTAGGCTGCTAACCAAAAAGTCAGTGATTCGAACCTACCCAGCAGCTCCTGGGGAGAAAGACCTGGCTATCTGTTTCTGTAAAGATTACAAACTAGAAAACCCTATGGGACAGTTCTACTTCTTCACATGGGGTCGTTATGAGTCAGGATCAACACGAAAGCACCTAACAAGAACAAATACTTTAAAATGGCGTGTGGTCCAGCACATCCCTGATACCAAATCCAGGTAGACACGCCACAAAAAAAGAAAATTACAGACCCATATCCCTCATGAACTTAGATGCAAAAATCCTCAACAAAATTCTAGCCAATAGAATTCAACAACATATCAAAAAATAATTCCCCATGACCAAGTGAGATTCATACCAGGTGTGCAGAAATGGTTCAACATTAGAAAAATAATCAATATAATGCATCATATAAAAAAAAAAAACAAAAGACAAGAACCACATGACCTTATCAACTGATGCAGAAAAGGCATTTGACTAAGTCCAACACCAGTTCATGATTTAAAAAAAAAAAAACTCTCAGCAAAATAGGATTAGAAGGAAAATTCCTCAACATAATAGAGAGCATTTAGAAAAGCAACAGCTTGGAGAGAGTATGAAAGCATTCCTCTTGAGAACAGGAAACAGACAAGGATGCCCTTTATCACCACTCTTATCCAACATTCTGCTGGAGATCCTAGCCAGAGTAATTAGGCTACATAAAGAAATAAAGGGCATCCAGATTGGTAAGGAAGAAGTAAAATATCTCTATTTGCAGATGACATGATCTTAGACACTGAAAACCCTAAAGAATCCTCAAAAAACTACTGAAACTAATAGAAGAGTTCAGCAGAGTGTCAGGATACAAGACAAACATACAAAAATCAGTTGGATTCCTCTACACCAACAAAGAGAATGTTGAAGAGGAAATCACCAAATCAACACCATTTACAGTAGCCCCCAAGAAAATAAAATACTTAGGAGTAAATCTAACCAGAGACATGAAAGACCTATACAAAGAAAACTACAAGACACTACTGCAAGAAACCAAAAGAGACCTACATAAGTGGAAAAACACACCTTGCTCATGGATAGGAAGACTCAACATTGTAAAAATGTCTATTCTACCAAAAGTGATCTATAGATAAAATGCAATTCTGATCCAAATTACAATGACATTTTTTAATGAAATGGAGAAACAAATCACACACTTCATACAAAAGGGAAAGAGGCCCTGGATAAGTAAAGCATTCCAGAAAAAGAAGAACAAGCTGAGAGGCCTCACACTTCCTGATTTTAGAACATATACCACCACAGTAGTCAAAACAGCCTGGTACTGGTACAACAACAAATACACAGACCAATGGAACAGAATTGAGAATCCAGGCATAAATCCATCCACATACAAGCAGCTGATATTTGACAAAGACCTAAAGTCAGTTAAATGGGGAAAAGATAGACTGTTTAACAAATGGTGCTGGCATAACTGGATATCCAACTACAAAAAAATGAAACAAGACCCATACCTCACATCATGCACAAAAACGAACTCAAAATGGACCAAAGACATAAATATAAAATCTAAAACTATAAAGACCATGGAAGAAAAAAATAGGGACAATGCTAGGAGCCCTAATACATGGCATAAACAGTATACAAAACTTTACGAAGAATGCACAAACATCAGAAGAGAAACTAGATAACCGGGAGCTCCTGAAAATCAGACACCCATGCTCATCCAGGAAGCACTGGTGGCATAGTGGTTAAGTGCTATGGCTGCTAAACAAAGGGTTGGTAGTTTAAATCCACCAGGCGTTCCTTGGAAACTCTATGGGGCAGTTCTACTCTGTCCTATAGGGTCGCTAGGAGTCAGAATCCACTTGATGGCACTGGGTTTGGTTGGTTTGGTTTTATGCTCATCCAAATACTTCACCAAAAGAGTAAAAAGATTACCTACAGACTGGGAAACAGTTTTTGGCTATGACATTTCCGATCAGCATCTGAGCTGTAAAATCTACGTGATACTGCAAAAACTCAACAACAAAAGGACAAATAACCCAATTAAAAAAATGAACAAGGGATATGAATAGGCACTTAACCAAAGAAGACATACAGACAGCTAACAGATACATGAGGAAATGCTCACGATCGTTGGCCATTAGAGAAATGCAAATCAAAACTACAGTGAGATACCATCTCACTCCAACAAAGCTGGCATTAATCCAAAAAAACACAAAATAATAAATGTTGGAGAGATTGTGGAGAGATTGGAACACTTATACACTGCTGGTCAGAACACAAAATGGTATAACCACTTTGGAAATCAATTTGGCGCTTCCTTAAAAAGCTAGAAATAGACCTACCCTATGACCTAGCAATCCCACTCCTTGGACTATATCCTAGAAAAATAAGAGTCTTTACATGAACTGATATATGTACACACATGTTCATTGCAGCACTGTTTACAATAGCAAAAAGGTGGAAGCAACCAAAGTGCCCAAAAACGGATGAATGGGTAGAAAAATTATGATATGTTCACACAATGGAATACTACGCATCAAAAAAAGAACAATGTTGAATCCGTGAAACATTTAATAACATGGAGGAATCTGAAAGACATTATGCTGAGTGAAATTAGTCAGTTGCGAAAGGATAAATATTGTATGAGACCACTATTATAAGAACTGAAGAAATAGTTTAAACAGAAGAAAATACTCTTTGATGGTTATGAGGATGAGGAGGGAGGAAGGGAGAGGGGTATTCTCTAATTAGATAGTAGACAAGAACTGTTTCAGGTTAAGTGAAAGACAACACGCAATACAGGAGAGGTCTGCACACCTGGACTAAATCAATCCAAAGAAGTTTCCTAAATAAACCGAAAGCCTCAAAGGCCAGAGTAGCAGGGGCGGGGGTCTGGGGACCATGGTTTTAAAGGCCATCTAGATCAACTGGCACAATAAAATCTCTTAAGAAAACATTCTGCATCCCACTTTGGTGAGTGGCATCTGGGGTCTTGTAAGCTACCAAGCCGCCATCTAAGATGCATCAATTGGTCTCAACCCACCTGGAGCAAGGGAGAATGAAGAACACCAAAGACATAAGGTAGAGATGAGCCCAAGAGACAGAAAAGGCCACATAAATCAGAGACTACATCAGCCTGAGACCAGAAGAACTAGATGGTGCCTGGCTATAACCGATGACTGCCCTGACAGGGAACACAACAGAGGATCCCTGATGGAGCAGGAGAGCAGTGGATACATACCTCAAGTTCTCTTAAAAAGACCAGACTTAATGGTCTGACTGAGACTAGAATGACCCGGGAGGTCATGGTCCCCAGATCTTCTATTAGCCCAAGACTGGAACCATTCCCAAAGCCAACTCTTCACACAGGGATTGGACTAGACCGTAAGCTAGAAAATGATACTGGTGAGGAGTGAGCTTCTTGGCTCAAGTAGACACATGAGACTATGTGGGCAGCTCCTGTCTGGAGGGGAGATGAGAAGGCAGAGGGGGACAGAAGCTCACTGAATGTTCATGGGGAATACAGGGTGGAGAGAAGGACTGTGCTGTCTAATTAGGGGGAGAATAACTAGGAGTACACAGCAAGGTATATATATATTTTTATACGAAAGACCAAATTGATTTATAAGCTTTCACTTGAAGCACAGTAAAAAAAAAATGACTTGTGGTAAAAACAATAATAGTAATAATAGATTGTACTACCTAGTATGTGCCAGGCACTGTTCTAAACACTATGTAGTAACTCATTTAATCCTCACAGCAGCAGCCCAGTGATTCTATTATCATCATCAATTTACAGATGAGAAAACTGAGGCCTAGAGAGGTAACCTGACCAAGATCACACAGCCAGTAATTGACAGAACTGCAGAAAGCTTCCCTAGCTTTTTTTTTTCTTTTTGCTAACAGTTAGTTCCATGTGGTATTCACGTACCATACAATACACCCTTTTAAAGCATAAAACCCGATGGTTTTTAATATGCTCTTACTGTTGTGAACTATAACCACAATCCATTTTAGAACATTTCCATTACCCCAAAAGAAACTTCATAACCTTTAGCAGTCACTCTTTATTCCCCGCATTTCTCCCCTCCCCTCAGTTTTAATCCTTTGATGTCTAGTGGGTCCCGACTCATAACAACCCTATAAGACAGAGTAGAACTGCCACATAGGGCTTCCAAGGAGCAGCTGGTGGATTCAAACTGCTGACCTTTTGGTTAGCAGCAGTATCTCTTAAGCACTGTGCAGGCACTCATCTACTTTCTATCTCTACAGATTTGCCTGTTCTAGACATTTCATAGAAGTGGAGCCATACAATATGCAGTCTTTTGTGACTGGCATATGTAGTCTTTTGTGACTGGCTTCTTCCACTTAGCTCAGTGTTTTCAAGATTCATCCATTCTGTAGCACACAGCAGTATCTCATTCCTTTTTATAGCTGAAATATATTCCATTGTATGGATACACCACATTTTATTTATCCGTTCATCAGTTGACGGACATTTGGGTTGTTTCCATGTTTTCGCTATTATGAATAATGCTGCTATGAACCTCTATGGACAACTTTGTGTGAGGAGACATGTTTTCATTCCTGTTGGACACATATCTAAGAGTGGAATTAATGGGTCATGTGGTTACTTTGGAAACCCTGGTGGTGTAGTGGTTAAGTGCTATGGCTCTTAACCAAGAGGTTGGCAGTTCAAATCCGCCAGGCGCTCCTTGGAAACTCTATAGGGCAGTTCTACTCTGTCCTATAGGGTCGCTATGAGTCAGAATTGACTCGACAGCAGTGGGGTTGGTTTTGGTTTTTTATGCTTACATTATGGTTAATTTTTTGAGAAACTGCCAGGCTGTTTTCTAAAGTGGCTGCACAATTTTACATTCCCACTAGCAATATGTGAATGTTTGGTTTCCTCCACATTCACACTAACACTTATTATTATCTATCTTTTTTATTATAGCCATCCTAGTGGATGTGAGTGGTATCCCATTGTGGTTTTGATTTGCATTTCTTGATAACTAATGATTTTGAACATCTTTTCATGTGCTTATTAACCATTTGTATATCTACTTTAAAAATATCTATTCAGATCTTTGGCTTATTGTTTTAAATGATTTGTTTTATTTTTTTCTTGTTGTACACCAATTCAATACTTTCTACGTTACAATTCAGTGACTTTGATGACATTCTTCAAGTTGTGCAACATTTCTCCCCCTCCTTTTCTGAATTGTTCCTCCCTCATGAACATAAACTCATTGCCCCTTAAATTTCCTATCTATTCTTTTGCGTTACTGTTGTCGTTTTGATCCCGTATGGATAGATCTTAAAAAAGCATAATGCTAAAGGCAGACATTCTTTATTAATTAAGCTAAACTACAGTTTGGTTTAAAGAAGGCTTCCGGGGATAGCTTTGGTTTAAGGTTTAAGTTTAAAGATTATCTCAGGGCAAGAGTTTCAGGGATTCATCTAGCCTCAGTGGCTCCAGAAAGTATGGACTCCATTAGAATTTGAAATTCTCTTCCACATTTTCCCCTTTTTGATCAGGATTCTTCTAGAGACAATTTGATCCTCAGTAATGGACCTTCGCTTGTTTTTTTTTATCAGGGCTTCCTTGACTTTTGCCAAGGGAAGCAGTCCTCCCTTCTTAGGGAACCCTGCCCATTTGGTGGGAGGCTTCTGCCATATGCGCACATAATAGGATTGCTGATGGCAAGAAGAGAATAAGTGATGTAGCTTCTGGGAGGATGAATCAGTGAAGGGACAGGCAGACTGAGGCAGCCAGACCTAAACTGATGGATAACAGGGAGCCACCAAGAGATGAAGCACTGAGTTAGGAGTCAGAAGTCATCACTTTTCCTGATTGGCTATATAACCCTGGACAACTCAAGTCACTTATTTTCTGCATATCTCATATTTCATCTGTAAAATGGGTTTTGCTAATGCCTGGCCTGTGTAACTTCTAAAGCTGCTGGAGAGATTAAAAGCCCTGGTGAAGAATGCATTCAAGTATCAAGCCCCCATAAAAGTAGGATACGTACCAGGCAATGTCAATTTCTCAAGTTTCACAGACTTTTCTTGTTGCCTCCAAGGTGCCCATTGCTTGGCAAGAGAGGTCAGATGAGGTAGAAAAGGAGGATTTTCCAGGTGGCAGTTTGGAAGGAGGGAGAAGCAAGGAGAAAGTGGTTATAGTAACAGCAACAGTGACCAGGTCTCACCTGGCTGTGGGATGGGCTGATGCCCACTCCTGATGGTCATTGAAATACGTAGA
The DNA here is from genome assembly GCF_030014295.1 of Loxodonta africana. Taxonomy (NCBI): domain Eukaryota; kingdom Metazoa; phylum Chordata; class Mammalia; order Proboscidea; family Elephantidae; genus Loxodonta; species Loxodonta africana. The sequence goes on along the minus strand of NC_087353.1, from coordinate 86,738,666 downwards.
CAGCACTCCAGTTCTCCTGCTCACCCGGTGCTCCAATGGCCATGTCTGTCAGCTTGTCTCCATCCGCCAGCACTGTCAGGGCTGCCCCAAAGCGGCCCCAAGGATGGCCCTGCTCCCCGCGGAGAACAGCCTGACACTGCCACTTGGCCTGCTGCTGAAAAAAATCAGTGTCAGGCCCCAAGTGGGGCAACCTCTGCACCCCTAACCTGGGACCCACCCAGCCCAGGCCCCATCAATCACTTACCCCTCGGGGCAAGGGGCAGACAGACATCTAGCCCCCCAGAGTCTGTTCATAGTAATGAGGGGCCCCAATGAGGACCAGGTCAGTGCTGCCGTCTCTGTCCACATCCACAGAGCAGAGGGAGGCCCCGAAGTAGGAGCCGATCTGGAGGGCAGAGACTGAAGTCACCCTGTCTGCCCATCCCACAGACACCTCCTTCTGGGCCAGGTCCCACCTCTCCCCAGGCAGCAAGATCTTCCCACCATAAGCTCCAAATTCCCCTGCCCACCCTCACATCCCATCCCAGCTTCCCTCATACACAACCTGGGTCCCTGTGACTTCGGCCTTCAGTATCCATCGCATCAACTCCTGGATGAGGATGACAACCTTTCCCATGTGCTGGTGGCGGGGGGCACCCAAGACCAAGCTCTGCACCCCCTTCCAAAGGGCCAACTCAGTGCAGTAACCTGAGAGGTCCAGGACTTTGCTTGTCCTCTCTTCCTCTGGGGTTTCTGCCCTTCCCAGGCAGCTCACCTTCCCATACTGTCCCCCTTCCCCTAGCTCTAGCCTTTTCTCACCCAGGTAAGAGTCACTCATGCTCACATTCTCCTGAGACATGTTGATAAAGGTGTGGTTCATGTTTGGGAGTTGCAAAAAGGCACCTCCAGACCAGCTGAAGCTTCCTACAGCCCCCAAAACTGGTCTGTCCTGGGAGGAAAGGATTCCCAGGCTGAGCCAGCTGGGAGAATAAATAGAGCCCATTCCACCCCAAAATGCCTCCCCTGGACTCATTCAGACACCCACCCTTGCCTTCTTCCTCCCTCCTCCCTCATTTCCCAAGAGGCCCAACTCACAGGTGTGAACAAAACACTGAAGCCCTCCTGGGACATCTCAAATTCAAAGGAAGCAGTACTTGTGGACTATGTACATAGGGGAAGGCAGGATACTTGGGCCCCAGGGGGGAAAGATGGACTTTGAAGGGCCCAAGATGAACCCCTCAGCTTTGGAAGGACCGAATGTTGGATGTTAAAACCTGCAGGGAGGGGCTGGTGCCTATGACATTGGGGTCTAGGTTCAAGGAAGGCAAGCATTTATGGGTGAGGGTTTTCAAAGGGAGTAGCTCCATCTCTGACTTGCCCTCAATGGCAAAGATCTTCTACCTCAGTTGGTTTTGAAAGTCTCTCAAAGCGTCAAGTTTCTCCACTTGAAATATATATTCCTGGGAGGTCGTCGATGTGATGTCTTTTAATTCTTCCTTGGAATGTAGCTTTTGAAAAGCCGATCCTATCGGTCCCCAGCAAAGGCCAGCAAATATAAATAATAATAAATGTATTATGCCTATTCCATGCTGGGCGCTGACACCCTCCAATAACCCTGTAAGGATGATATTATGCCACCCAGTATACAGATGAGAAAAAAAAAAGACACAGGCAGGATCAAGAAATTTAGGCAAAAGGGTTGTGGGCCCAAGAGCTGGGACAGAGGTTTTATCCTGAAGGTAGCAGGAAAGGAGAGAGCTGGGATTTCTGTCCTTGAAAGGGAAGTTGCTTAGAGAGGAAGCAATGGGAGGAAGTGGTGAGAGGGCATTCCCAATTCCTACCCGGACGGCATAGTGAATGATGCCTGCTGCCTCACCCCAGGGGATGACATCCTTATAGTCCAGGTAGTCACCTTCTTTCTGCCCATCAGTAATGATTATGAAGATCTTGGTGACATTCTCACGGGCCCCTTTTTGGGGACTGAACATAACATTTCTGTCAGGGAAGAAGAAGGTCCAGAGACCTGTGAACAGAACTACTGCTAGCCTCAGGTGCCCTTGTAATAACTAGAAGGAGGTGCCCCTTCCTCTGGGAGGCCATGGTCCCACTTAGAGGTACCCAGTTTGGTGAGAAGAGACAAGGCTGAATTTCAGTCCCCGCTGTCTCTTTCTCATAGAGACAGATGAGGTCCAAAAGTAGGCTCAGATGCTTTGGCGAAGCACCTAGAGAAGGCAGAACTCACGTGGCTATTTGGATGGCTGAGGCTGTGTAAGTCAACCCTTTCAGCTGTTTCACACCATTCAACAAGGCTTGTGGGTCGGAGCTGTGTGCGAAGTTGTGGAAAGTAAAATGTATGTTGAAACTGTTGGCGAACTGCATCAGGGAGAACTGTAAAAGCCATATGGTAGTATGGATGGGAGCAGAGGCTCTTCACTAGAACACCCAATGCTTCTCCCAACAAAGCCCTTCCCAGCAATGCCCCTCCTCCCAGCACTGCTCCTACCAGCATTGCTCTGCAAACTTACCCTTGCTCCCCTGAGGCCACACCTGGGTCCCGGTTCTCTAGAACTGGCTCATCACAGCCTTCACGAAGTTCATCATTCTCTCAAAATCATCTGGGGTGATACTGCCTGAGCCATCAATCAGGAACAAGATGGCCTGTTCGTGCCTTGGGCACTCTGTGGAAGGAGGCAGGAGTGGTTCTCCAAGGGACACTCCTCAAAACCCAGGATCTCAGCCTCCTGGCCACAAGAACCCATTCCCTCAACACAAACCCCCCACCCCAGTCTGGCCCTGCACCCTGGGTCCTCTCCTTGTAAGGAGGCAAGGCTTCCCTATCCCCTTGCCTAGAATAGAGACCTTCAGTCTCCCAAAGTCTCTTATACAGACTACAAATGTGATTCACCTGCTCACACCTGTGGAGCAGCCTGGTTCATTAAAAAGTGAAAATTCCACCAATCTTGATGGTAAAAAGCTTAATACTTTCTCCTTCCATTTTGGTGTCCTTCCCCCTCCCCATGACATCTACCTCACCTCTTCTCTCAACGTCCCCAAATCCCTCAATGAAAGAACCCTGCTCAGGGCCCAGGCCAGTGTCTGTCCTCATTGGTCAGTGCTGAACTGTACTTTTGTTAAATACTTTTAATGCCCCTTCTGGCAACATCCACATGCTGACCGTCTTCTGTTCCCAGCTTATATGCAAGCTCACACTCCTTCACAGAGTCACTTTCAACCATTTCAGGAGGTAGCATATGATCAAGAACCAACGGTACTGAAAGAAGAAGTCCAAGCTGCATTGAAGGCTTTGGCAAAAAACAAGGCTCGAGGAATTGACAGAATACCAACTGAGGTGTTTTGACAAATGGATGCAGGCCTGAAAGTGCTCACTTGTCTAAGCCAAGACATTTGGAAGACAGCTACCTAGCCAACGGACTGGAAGAGATCCATATTCATGCCCATTCCAAAGAAAGGTGAGCCAACACAATGTGGAAATTATTGAAAGATTTCATTAATACCACACACAAGTAAAATTTTGCTGAAGGTAATTCAAAAGCAATTTCAGCAGTACATTGACAGGAAACTGCTGGAAATTCAAGCCAGATTCAGAAGAGGACAAGGGATGAGGGATATCATTGTTGATGTTAGGGGAATCCTCGCTGGAAGCAGAGAATGCCAGGAAGATGTTTACCCATGTTTCATTGCCTATCCAAAGGCATTCGACTGTGTGGATCGTAACAAATTATGGACAACATGGCCATAAATGGGAATTCAAGAACACTTATTTGTGTTCTTCAGAAACCTGTACACAGAACAAGGGGATACTGTGTGGTTTAAAATCAGGAAAGGTGTGTGTCAGGATTGTATCTTTTCACCATACTTATTTAATTTGAATGCCGAGCAAATAATCCAAGAAGCAGGACTATATGAAGAAGAACGAGGCATCAAGATTGGAGAAAGACTCATTAACAACCTGCGTTATGCAGATGACACAACCTTACTTGCTGAAAGTGAAGAAGACTTGAAGCACTTACTGATGATCAAAGACTACAGGCTTCAGTATGGATTACACCTCAACATAAAGAAAATGAAAATCCAGCTTTGGGTACCTGCCTGCTCAGCAGCCACTGTCACCCTGTTTGGCTCCTTGGTGGTGGGGAGGCTGGTGCAAACAGCTGAACACCAAGTGGCAGAGAATAAATTTGTCTTTTGCTTGCTCAGCAGACTCCTGTAGAAAGTGCTGCTGTATCCTCAGCTGATTCATTCACTCAGCTCACATAAAAGATGTTGGGTGACTTTTACTATTTTACTTCATCATTTGTAGTCTTTCAGGCCCAGATGACACATAGCCCATCTGAAATGTCCATTCCGACAAATGTGGTTCTGAAAAGGTATGAAAACTCTCAAAGATGACTAACACAGAACCCTTTCTTTTTTAGAAAATATAATTTGAATAAAATAATTTTTAATGGAAAAAAGAAAGAAAACAAAATCCTCCCAACTCGACCAATAAGCAACATCATGATAAATGGAGAAAATATTGAAGTTGTCAAGGATTTCATGTTACTTGGATCCACAATCAATGCCTATGGAAACAGCAGGCTAGAAATCAAACGACTTATTGCCTTGGGCAAATCTGCTGCAAAAGACCTCTTTAAAGTGTTGAAAAACAAAGATGTCACTTTGAGGACTAACCCATGACATTCTCAAGTGCCTCACATGATGTGAAATATGGGCAATGAATAACGAAGACCAAAGAAGAATTGATGCATTTGAATTATAGTGTTGGCGAAGAAGATTGAACAGCCAGAAGAACAAACCAATCTGTCTTGGAAGTACAGCCAGAATGCTCCTTGGAAGTGAGGATGGCGAGATTTTGTCTCATGTACTTTGGACATGTTATCAGGAGGGACCAGTCTCTGGAGAAGGACATCATGCTTGGTAAAGTGGAGGGTCAATGAAAAAGAGGAAGACCCCCAACAAGATAGATAAAGTGACTGCAACGATGGGCTCAAGCATAGCAACAATTGTGAGGATGACACAGGACTCAGCAGTGTTTTGTTCTGTTGTTCATAGGTTTGCTGTGAATCGGAACTGACTCCGCAGTACCTAACAACAACTCCCTTCCTGGATGAAAGCAGTATCTCTCCTCAGAAGAGAAACTCTTACAGCTCACTAAGAGGACGCCCTCTTTCATTCCTACTCCCGGCTTCCCCTTTTTTTCCTGGAGTCCTCACACCACCAAAAGTAGATGTCCTGGGTGTTCCGCTGGGAGCCAGGACCTGTAGGGTGGAGTCTGGACCTAGGATCTGTTGACAGGGGCTCCCTGTTCAGTGATTAAGTGTCAGTCTCCCCAGGGGCCTCAGTTGGCCATAGATTGGGTCTAAAAAGCTCACTGTTCCATCTTGCCCCCCAGGGACCCATCAAGGAAGCCAGGCCCTATGCTTCAACCTACACCAGCACACATGCGTGCACACATACACACTGTACAAACTGCCTTGAGTCCTCCCCTCTCTTTCTCAGCTTGCTGCACATGGTTAAAAAGAAAATCCCCCTTCTCTCTAAAAATACTAGCAGCTGGCATTTATTGAGCCTTGCTGCCTGCCAAGCACTGTGCCGAACCCTGGCCATGGATCATCTTATGTTACTCTCACAGTGTTGGGTGCTTTATTACCCATTATTTTCCCCATGTGACAGACAAAGAAACTAAGGCTCAGAGAGAGTAAGATCGCAGGAGAGGTCTCACAGAGAGATGGTAAGGAATAGGGTGTGAAAGCAGCCCATGTTTGGAACCACTACATCACCCAGTAAATAGTTTTTCCCAAATACCTCCTTTCTTATCCACTCTCACAAGGATGTCTCTGGCCCCACCACACTCTCTTTTGGATGCGTGCAGGCTCCTCACAGGACCCAAAGGCCAAGAATACTCACCCTGGAGAGCTGCCGGGTGCCTCTGGACATGCTGGGAGGGGGAGGTTAGCAGGAAGCAGAACCCGGTCAAGTATATGTTTCCCTTGCACACATGGTACACAGTGGGGCCACAGGCCTGGGGAAAGAAAGGACCAGTAGGAGAGATGGTCCCTACTTCCTTTCCACCCCAACTCCTCCACCTTCCCCAAGACTCCCAGCCCCAGCAGCCCCCCATGCCCACTCTTCCCTTTAAGACCCTCTTGTGACCAAAGCAACTCACCAGCAACTGAGTGGTGTTGGTGGTGGTCGCCAGGGACAGGCCCATGGACATGTTCACAAACTCTGGGGGAACTAACAGGACAGATATGTACATGGTCACACTCAGGGGCACAGAGAGAACTATAGTCACCACAGCCATGGAAGACAAGGTGGTCTGAAATGCCAAGGGGACTTCCAGGCATTGGCAGAGTTGTGGGGGTGTAGAGGTACAATGGGCAGGGAACACTTGATGGAAGCTTGCCTGAGGATGAAGAGTCTGCAGACAAAGCTGAAGCTGGGAAGCAGGACTGCTGGCCTCCCACAGGCCCCCAGACCTGGATCCAGAAAGGGGCAGTGACTCACCCGGCAGGGAAGGGGCTCACACTTGTCCATGCTGTAGGCACATTGGTAGAGACCACCTGTTTGGTTGGCAGCCTTTGTCTCCTGGGGGGCTCCAACCACCACCGTATGGGGAGAATTAGAACATTGCAGGTAAGAGTGTGGACTCTGGAGCCAGACTGCCACTTGGCAAGTTTACTTCACATCTCTGAAAATAACAATTAAACCTCCACATGGGGAGAAAATTGTGAGTTTTATTTTTTACTGTATGCCCAGTTCCTGAGACAGTGTCTGGCCTATGTAGGCACTCAACAGGTATTTCTTGGATGAATGATTCCTACCTCAAAGTGTTGATATGAGAATTAAAGCAGTGTCTACATATAACATGCTTGGCACAATGCCTGGCCCTTAGTAAGGGCTCAATAAATGTGAACTATGATTATTGTGATTATTGTGATGGCAAGACAGCTTCTGTTTTCTGTCTAAATACTCACAAGCTTGGGGGAATTGCCACACCAGACAGAGAAGAGAGTTTGCAAATGTGGGGAGGCAGATGGGGAAGGACAGAACCCTTCGGCAGGAAGAAGAGCTGGTGAGAGCCAAAGGTCAGTCACTGCCAGTCCTCACCAGGAGTCAGCATACCGCACCACACTGTGTCCAAACCCAGCGCTGTCCATGTGGAAGGCTGCTGGCTTGTCCTTGTCCAAGTTGAAACAGAGAGAAGAAGGTAAGGCTGAGGAGGGCGGAAGGAGAAGTTCTGGAGAAGAGTATTCCTCCAGCCTCGGGTCTCCTGGCTCCATCTCCCAGGTCCCCAGATCCCCAATGTCCCCTCCAAGCCCAATGCCCAGAGTCTCCTTGTCTTCTGGACTCCCATGGTCAGGCCTCCCTCTGACCCCCTTCTCTCCTTCAGATAGTTCAGAGACAGCTCTTCACCCACTAGCCTCCCCATAGTGTTCAGTTCTCCATTCCCACAGAGTGACACCCAAGCTCTAAAGATAATCCTTTCCCACCAGTATTCCTGAGGCTCCTATGAAGGAGAGTGCAGGAAAATTTGGGGACAAAGGGACCCTGTAGACAAACCGCAGGTAGACTTGTTCTATTTTTTAAATCTCTGGATTGTACAGGCAACTTCTCTTCTGGCATCTCTTGAACTCTCACAAATTTGGTTCCCCAATATTCCCTCCCTCCATAAACTCCAGATCCCAAACCCTATGTACCAGTCTCTCCCTAATTCTTGAGTCTAAAATGTGTGTCTTCTTGTCTTTCTCTACCTGGACCTTAATCTCCCAGTCCCCCTTTTTTGGGGCCCCAATTACCCATCACAGAGTGAGAACTATTCTGGTCATGACTGGCAGGTCAGGCATGGGGCTCCAACCTCCAGGGCCACTGGGAGAATAGCTAGACCAAGACATCAAGGAAGCAAGTGAGCAGAGAGGCAGTCAGGAGGCCAGAGGCAGGAAGGAAAGCCATCAGCATGACTCAAAGTTTAAGGGCGGAGAAAGTGATTTAAATGAGCAGAGAAGGGGGCCTGGCAGCCCACACCTTCCCAATTTGGGAGTCTTTCTAAACAGAGATGACTTGGTTTGCCTTTCTTGCTGGTCACTCTAAACTTGGGTGGATGCAAATGCCCTGCCCAGCTCTCTTTCTCGCAGATTTCCTCCTTGTACAGGCAGAAGGTTCCCCTTGACCTTGAAACTTTAGTCAGCCTGGGGGGGGGGAGGAGGCAGGTGCTGGGATGGGGCCAGAGCCCTCACAGAGACCCTGGTGAGAGCCCTCCACTTCTGACCTGGAAGCCTCTGAGTCAAGGAGTCAGGCATCTGGTCCCTAGGAGGAGCACAGAGTGGATACTCGTTAATTCATTCACTCATTTATTCATCATTTATACCCTCCCCCCAAAAAATCTGTTCTCATAAAGTTGATTCCAACTCAAAGTGAACCTGGAGGACAGAGTAGAACTGGCTCATAGGGTTTCCAAGAAGCAGCTGGTGGATTCGACCTGCCAGCTTTTTTGGTAAGCAGCCAAATTTTAACCACTGTGCCACCAGGGCTCCATCATTTATACAACAAGCCTAATTGGCAGCTGGTAGTGCAAGTCCTCTGCTGGGTGGGGGAGAAAACATAAGCCACAAGGGCTCAGCCCTGGGGTAAGCGGAGAAGGCATATGTGTAAGCAAGATCATTGCTGTGAGAGGGGAAGCTCAGAGACTACAAAAAGCCCAATCCAGGCTGGGGAGGTGTGAGTTTCCATGGTGGCTTCCTGGAGGAGATGAAACTTGAGCTGAGTCTTCAAGGCAACTGAAGTCAGTAGACTACGAGGGAGCAGGCTTCTGAAAAGTTAGCCAGATATAGATGAGGCAAGACACAAAAGAGTCTGTTTGTGTAGCAAGGTTAGTGATGGAAAGCAGAGTGGGAGGTGGAAAGTGGCAAGAGATGAGGTCCGGGCAATGGAGGAGCAGGTGAAGGGGAAGTGAGCCCCAGGTCTTTGAAAACCCCCTTAAGGCATGTGGATTTTATCTTGATGCCAGAGGGAAGCATTGAGGAAAATTATCAGGGAGTTGAGATCATCCACATTTACAATTTAGAAAGCCGGGATGCTTGAGTTGGCAACAATCTAGAAACAGATCAGTCAGGAAGGAGGTGATGGGGGCCTATAGGGTGAGCTAGTGGGGAGTAGAATCAACAAGACTGGTGGCTGACTGGACCAGGGTGATAGTCCTGGAGCTAGAGAGCAGTGGATGAGGAGGGTAGGTTAGGCCAACACTGGTTTTGAGAAGAACCAGACTATAGTGTTTAAGAGATTGGACTCTTTCACCTCTCTAGGCTTCAGTTTCCTCATCTGTAAAATGGGTGTGATAACAAAAGTACCCACCTCCTGGTGTTGCTAAGAAAGTTTAATGAGTAAATGTGAAATGCTTGGAAGAATGTATGGCACAAAGTAAGAGATTTTGTTATTGGTTATTGTCATTATTATGCTTTGATGATTATTGTGTTGCATGACGGGCCTCTGGCGCCTCCAAGTGGAGATGTCCCAGGGGCAGTTGGGTATGTGAGTTTGGATCTCAGGAGAAAAGTCTGGACTGGAGACTTATTGGAACCCTCAGCAGAAGTTCTGGATGAGATTCTGGTGAGAGTTTAAAGAGGGAGGAGAAAGACGAGTCTGGGACGGATCCCAAGGATGGATCCCAATACTGGCAGCAAAGCTGAAGACTGAAAAGGAGTCCTCAAAGACACGAAGGAAGACCAGGAGGGAGAAGGGCATGATGGGAAGGCAGCCTGGAGAAAAAGAGTGTGATCAATGTCATGGGCTGCACAGATGTCAGTGAGGTAAAAAACAGAGAAGTCCCTAGATCTAGCAACAGAGGCCATTGGTGACTGTGGAGTGAGCTGTGCCATGGTAGTGGGAGAGGCCACCTGGAGTGGGCTGAGGAGAGGACAAAGAATGTGGCAGCAACTTCATCTGGAGGTGCGCAGCCATGAGGAGATTTCAGAAACAATATGGTTGGAGAAAGAGCCCTGGGATACTTGGAGATGAGGAAAATTTCAGGGTGTAAGAGTGGAGGGTTGAATTCCAAGAAGGAAATGGTGACAAAAAAAAAAAAGAACAATAAAGAGGAAGGAGAGGTGGCCTGATGGCCCAGATTCTGCAGAGGATGAAAGATGGACCAGAAATGCCTTGGGCCAGAAGGCTGGAAGACTCAGGAATGGCTTAACAGAAAAGAGTGAGTGCAGAGAGGCCTCTGGCCTTCAAAGATACCAGGAACCTTGGCCTTTATGTTGGTCCCTTTCCTCAGACTCAGGCTCCATCCTTGGTCAATGAGGGAGGAGACAGGAAGACTGGAAGAATGAGAGCCCATCCATTTTCTCAAGCTGTCCAGCATACTTCCATGATTCTTTAGGCCCCTTCAAGGTAAACTCTAATCAGAGAAAGGTCAAGGTAAGACATCCCATCTTTGGCAAGGACAACTCAGGATCATAACAATGTATAATATAATTATAATGCAATTCCACTCACCCATTTTGCAGATGAGGGCAGTGAGGCTCCAGCCAAATCCTTAGGGTGTCTGCAACCCACAGCCCCATTTCAGTGAATCACAACTGTGACATTAAAAAACAAACACAAAGGCAGCTGAGGGGGTGACATGAGTAGGAAACGATAGACACACGTGTCACCCATCTCTTAATCCCAGTGGGGCCATAACTAGCCAAACCTAGCTCTATCCTTCTGGCACCCCCAAACTGTGACAAGAGGTCAAGGGCAAGGAGAGGGTATGGGGCTGAGCTTGACAAGCAGCCAGTCAGTTCTACTGCTGCTGTTCCTGACTCAATAAATCTCTGCACCATCCCTGAGCCCAAAGGTGCTGATTGGAGAAGGTTTCAGCAGGATGGGTGGGCAGGAGGGGCTGCCTCTGGCACATACTGGAAGAGAAGGGACCAGGTCAGAAGCAGCTGACTTAATTCAGGTTTGACTGCCTGAGCTGAGTGAAACTCAGTAGCTTTGGGTCTTGTCTTGGGTTGTTTGTTTTCTGTGTTTCGAGAATGAAAGAGAACAGAAATCTGGTGGGCAGAAGCCCTCGGGTTTCTTGGTCTGTTTCCACCCCATGCAGACCCACAGGATCTGAATGAATATGGCCTAACGTCCACCTCCCACCCCCCTGCTTTCTTGCTACATGCAATCTGTCATTTGTCTGTCTTTGAAGGACAATTTCCTACTCAACCTCAATATTTTCTCAAAATAGAGTTATACGGTAGAAACACACACAGAGGTGCTCAGCAAGAAGCTCCCCTCTGAAAGTACCTGGTATTCCCTGCACGCCCTGGGCATGGAGTGCTGGTGTGGTGAATGACAGAAGCACTGGAGGGTTTTAGTCAATAACTGGGAGGCTTGAGCCGTGGAAGGGAGGAGCAGTCATAGATTCATCTGGATGACAAAACAAAAGATCTGTGATGATATAAACAGTGCAATTTATATGTATTAACTCATTTAATCCTCATAACAGCCCTGGGGGGGGCTGCTGTTATCCCCATTTTATAGGTGCAGAATTGAGGCACAGAGAAGTGGCTTCACTTGCCTCAGATCACTCAGCGAGTACAAAGTGGAGACAGGATTCAAACTCAGGCAGTGTGAGTGTAGAGGTGCCAGAGTCTTAACCACACTGCTGATAATTTTACTTACCCCTCTCTACCCCACCTGCTGCCTGTGCAGCATTTGTTCACTAGTCCATTCATCCCATACACATGAGCTGCTGACATGACCCAGGCTCTGGGCTGGCCACTGGGGGAAGCAAGATAAACAGGAAAGGGCCCCCTAAACAGGAAAACAAAATACTCCAGATGCATTCGAATTCGAAGTTATACTAGACAGCAGAGTGACCCCAGGGAGGAAGTGAGTAGCTCTACTTTGGTGAGTCTCAGAAAGAGATGCTTCAGGAAAAAGTGACTGCCAGGTGTTGTGGTAAGGACTGTTAGCTTCTTCAATATCAGGACTGTGTCCTTTTAACCTTCCTGTCCCCAACACTCAGCACAGTGCCTGACACATAGGAGGCACACAGTAAACATTTGTTGCCTGAATGAAGTTCATGAATGACAGAGTGTTGCCCAAATGGAGGAATTTGTTGTACAGAAGACCTAATACTTCCAGTCTCAGTCATTTTTGCAGATCAGTTACACACCTGGGAAATAGCATTTGCTGCTTCTCATTGCTGCAGTTGTTAGAAGCTGAGGGCAAGGAGGGAGATTCAACAGTCAGTCTTTGTTCATGAAAAATAAAAGGTAAGATTCTCTAGATGATAGTTTACAGAGGGGAGACACCATGTGTCATTTCTCCTTGTCTTTCGAAGGATGGGCATTAGGCCTGGAGTAGACACCATCAGGGGTCATTACATATCTGTTGGGTGTATGGAGGAATGGCTGGTAGGGAGACGGATGAGTATGTGTATGGACAGGTGAATGGACAGTCAGATCGACAAATGGATGGTGAGCAGATGGGTGGGTGGAAGGAAGTCTACACAGATTTGAAGTTAACGGACCAAGTGTTCAGTCCAAATCAGCCCAGGGCCCAGTGGCATCGCTAGGAGTATGCAGAACATGTGGACCACACCAGGTGACACTGTGAAAGGGGGTGACACCAAAATGACTACAAGATTTTTGTGTGCAGTGTTTCAGTGGAAATTTATTATTTTTTGTGGAACTGTCCATATTAACAGCAAAAACATTTTTCATAAGTCCAGCTTATTGTATCGATATGCCTACAAGGCTAAAATTCTATGCTAATTTACTTTTGAATCTTCTAATGCACTGCAGTCAGAGCTGACATTATTACCCAATTACAATGACTCTTCGAATCACGTGAGTTCGTCTGCAAGCAGGTACAAGCACTCCCTGTTGTTTTCATTGCTGCCGATGTTTCTATAGTTACTGATTTTGTCAAATTTTCCAGTGTTTTAGCTACAATATTGTGGTAATTAGTATTTGTGAACCTACATCAATAAAACTTTTTTGAGAACGAAGTAGTAACTAAAAGAAAAGAAAGAATAAATCAAAAAAGGCTCCCACTCAGCTACCAATAATGTTGTAATTCAAGGTAGAAAGATTTTACAAAACAATTTTGTTGTTAGTGTTCATATACTAGGAGCCCTGGTGGTGCAGTGGTTCAAGCGCCAGACTGCTAACCAAAAGGTCGGTGGTTCGAAAACCAGTGGCTCCACCAGAGAAAGATGTGGCAGTCTGCTCCCATAAAGATTTACAGCCTTGGAAAACCTATGGGGCATTTCTACTGTGTCCTATAGTGTCTATAAGACGGAACCCACTCGATGGTAGTGGGTTTTGTGTTTTGGGGGGTATTCATACAATCTGAAAAATATTACATTTTAGCAATTTACAACTATATTTATCATACATTATTCTATATTAAAATTGATAATAAACATTACTAAGGATCCTGTCCTCCAAGCATCTGTCAGTTTGTCGTACTGCAGGCGCTTGCGTGTTGCTGTGATGCTGGAAGCTATGCCGCTAGTATTCACATACCAGCAGGGTCACCCAGGGCAGACAGGTTTCAGCTGAGCTGTCAGGCTAACACAGACTAGGAAGAAGGACCCAGGGGTCTACTTCGGAAAAGAATTAGCCAGTGAAAACCTTATCAATAGCAAGGGAACATTGTCTGATATAGCGCCAGAAGATGAGCCCCTCAGGTTGGAAGGCACTCAGAAGATGACTGGGGAAGAGCTGCTTCCTCAAAGTAGAGTCGACCTTAATGATGTGGATGGAGTCAAGCTTTTGGGACCTTCATTTGCTGATGTGCCACGATTCAAAATAAGAAGAAACAGCTGCAAACATCCATTAATAATCAGAACCTGGAATGTACAAAGGATGAATCTAGGAAAACTGGAAATTGTGAAAAATGAAATGGAACACATAAAGATAGATATCCTAGGCATTAGAGAACTAAAACAGACTGGTATTTGTCATTTTGAATCTGACAATCATATGGTCTACTATGCTGGGAATGACAACTTGAAGTGGAATGACATTGCATTTTTCGTCGAAAAGGCCATTTCAAGATCTATCCTGAGGTACAACACTGTCAGTGACAGGATGATATCCATACATCTAAAAGGAAGACCAGTTAATACAACTATTATTCACATTTACACACCAACCACTAAGGCCAAAGATGAAGAAATTGAAGATTTTTACCAACTTCTGCAGTCTGAAATTGATCGAACATGCAGTCAGGATGCATTGATAATTACTGGTGACTGGAATTTGAAAAGGTTAGAAACAAAGAAGAAGGATCTGCAGTTGGAAAATATGGCCTAGGTGATAAAAAGGATGCTGAAGATCACATGATAGAATTTGACAAGATCAACAACTTCTTCAATGCAAATACCTTTTTTCACCAACATAAACAGTGACTATACACATGGATCTCACAGATGGAATACACAGGAATCAAATCGACTACATCTGTAGAAAAAGACAATGTAAAGACTCAATATCATCAGTCAGAACAAGGCCAGGGGCCGAAGGTGGATGAGGCCATCAATTACTCATATGCAAGTTAAAGTTGAAACAGAAGAAAATTAGAACAAGTCCATGAGAGCCAAAGTACAACCTTGAGTCTATCCCGCTTGAATTTAGACATCATCTCAAGAATCACTAAAGACCAAAAGACTAGACGAGTTGTGGAATGACATCAAGGACATCATACATGAAGGAAGCAAGAGGTCATTAAAAAGACAGGAAAGAAAGAAAAGACCTAAACGGATGTCAGAAGAGACTCTGAAACTTACTCTCAAACATCAAACTAGTAGCTAAAGCAAAAGGAAAAAATGATGAAGTAAAAGGGCTGAACAGAAGATTTCAAAGGGTGGCTCGAGGAGACAAAGTGAAGTATTATGATGACTTTGCAAATACCTGGAGATAGAAAACCAAAAGGGAAGAACACGCTCAGCATTTCTCAAGCCGAAAGAACTGAGGAAAAATTCAAGCCTCAAGTTGCAATATTGAGGAATTCTATGGGGAAAATATTAAACGACACAGGAAGCATCAAAAGAGGATGGAAGGAATACACAGAGCTACTATACCAAAAAGAATTTGTTGACAGTCAGCCACCTCAGGTGGTAATGTATGATCAGGAACTGATGGTACTCAAGAAGTCCAAGCTGCACTGAAGGCATTGAGGAAAAACAAGTCTCCAGAAACCGACCGAATATCAATTGAGGTATTTCAACAAACAGATGCAGTGCAGGAAGTGCTCACTTGTCTCTGTCAAAAAATTTGGAAGACAGATACCTGGCCAACTGACTGGAAGAGATCCATATTCATGCCTATTCCCAAGAAAGGTAATTATCGAACAATCGCATTAATATCACATGCAAGCAAAATTTTGCTGAAATCATTCAAAAGACGCTGCAGCAGTATATTGACAGGGAACTGCCAGAAATTCAAGCTGGTTTTAGATGAGAACGTGGAACCCTCACATCATTGCTGATGTGAGATGGATCCTGGCTGAAAGCAGAGAATACCAGAAAGATGTTTACCTGTTTTATTGACTATGTTAAGGCATTTGACTGTGTGGATCATAACAAATTATGGATAACATTACAAAGAATGGGAATTTCAGAACACTTATGTTCATGAGGAGTCTGTACATGGATCAAGAGGCAGTTATTCGAACAGAACAAGGGGATACTCCATGGTTTAAAGTCAGGAAAGACGTGTGTCAGGGTTGTATCCTTTCACCATACCTATTCAATCTGTAAGCTGAGCAAATAATTCAAGAAGCTGGAGTATATGAAGAAGAACAAGGCATCAAGATTGGAGGAAGACTCATTAACAACCTGCGTTATGCAGATGACACAACCTTGCTTGCTGAAAGTGAAGAGGACTTGAAGCACTTACTGATGAAGAAAGATCAAAGACCACAGCCTTCAATATGGACTATTCCTCAACATAAAGAAAACAAAGATCCTCACAGCTGGACCGATAAGCAACACCACAATAACAGAGAAAAGATTGAGGCTGTCAAGGATTTCCTTTTACTTGGATCCACAATCAACACCCATGGAAGCTGCAGTCAAGAAATCAAAAGATGCATTACACTGGGCAAATTGGCTGCAAAAGACCCTTTAAAGTGTTGAAAAGCAAAATTGTCACCATGGTGTTTTCAATTGCCTCATGTGCATGCGAAAGCTGGACGATGAATAAGGAAGACCAAAGAAGAACCAACACCTTTGAATTGTGATGTTGGTGAAGTCTGCCAAAAGAACAAACAAATCTGTCTTGGAAGAAGTACAACCAGAATGCACCTTAGAAGCAAGGATGGCAAGACTACGTCTCACATAGTTAGGACATGTTATCAGGAGGGATCAATCCCTGAAGAAGGATATCATGCTTGGTAAAAGAGAGGGTCAGCAAAAAAGAGGAAGACACTCAGTGAGACGGATTGACACAGGGGCTGCAACAATGGACTCAAACATAGCAAGGATTGTGAGGATGGCCCAGGACCAGGCAATGTTTGGTTTTGTTGTGCATAGAGTTGCTGTGAGTAGGAACCAGCTCAACGGCACCTAACAACAGCAAGGATTCTGTATGGTCTGGTACGGGAGAAGATCCATGGGGGCGACACCATGAGTTACCACACTGGGTGATGCCAACCCTAGTGACACCACTGCCAGGGCCTGCTCAGTAGTTGCATAAATCAGAAGGCAGCCTTGGAACAGGCTAAGAGGAAGAATCAGCCTTTCTGGGAGGCAAACTAACTTGAATTGGGCCAAATTTGGGAAAAAGAAAATAAAGGATCTATTTCGCTTGAGTAAAATGCTGCAGGAAACTAGCAGAAGAACTTAGAGAGACCTTAGGGAACACAATGAACGCGTGCCTAGTGCCACCTGGTGGTCGAGGAACCTACTGGGCAACTAGCCAAGGGAAGAGAAAGAAGCAACTTGAGGCTGTTAAAGCTGGCTCATTTACTTCAGCCCACTCATTTGAGCCTCAAAAAACCCCTGAGAGAGCTGAAGCGTTGTCGCTGCTCAAACTCCCATGACTGGCAAGTGATTTAGGCAAAAAGGGGAGGACAAGACTGGTCACTGGGGAAACAGAGAGAGGAGACGAAGAATAGTAGAAGAGAGGTGATCTGAGTAGGGGGTTGAGTTCGAAGTGTTGGTGACAGGACTTATGGAGTTATGGGTTTCCCTTGAAGGTGACACTCATATCCCTTTCTTTAAAGGTTCCGTGGTACTTCCCTCAGTTCCCGTCTTCAGAGGCAGCCCCAGGAGGTGAGCAGGTCAAGCAGAGCTGGAGCCCAAGTTACAGGAAGTATGTACAACCTTGGGCAGGTTAATGTAGCCTGGATTGTCAGTCTGCAAAATGGGAACGATAACGGCCACCTCACCAGCAGCTGTGAAGGATTTAAAGAGAATTGTATAGGCCTTAAGGATAAGACTTACTCAGTCCATTGTACGAGACCACTACTATAAAAACTCATGTAAAGGTTTACACACAAAAAGAAACTATCTTTGATGGTTACAAGGGAGGAAAGGGGTGGGGGATGGAAAAAGACTAAATAGACAACAGATAAGTGTTAACTTTGGTGAAGGGTAAGACAGCACACAATACTGGGGAAGACAGTGCAACTTGTACAGGGCAAGGTCATGGAAGCTCCACAGACACATCCAAACACCCTGAGGAACCGAATTGCTGGGCTGAAGGCTGTGGAGGCCGTGGTCTCGGGGAACATCTAGCTCAATTGGCATAACATAGTTTATAAAGAAAATGTTCTATATTCTACTTTGGTGAGTAGTGTCTGGGGTCTTAGAAGCCTGTGAGTGGCCGTCTAGGATACTCCACTGGTCTCACTCCTTCGGGAGCAAGGAAGAATGAGGAAAACTAAAGATATAAGGAAAAGATTAGTCCAAAGAACTAATGGACCACATCGCCACAGTCTCCACCAGACTGAGTTCAGTACAGCTAAATGGTGCCTGGCTACCACCACTGACTGCTCTGACAGGGATCAAAATAGAGGGTCCCAGACAGAGCTGGAGAAAAATGTAGAACAAAATTCTAACTCAAAAAGAAAGACCAGGCTTGCTGGCCTGACAGAGACTGGAGAAACCTTGACAGCATGGCCTCCAGACATCCTGTCAGTTCAGTAATGAAGTCACTCCTGAGGTTCATTCTTCAGCCAAAGATTGGACAGGCCCATAAAACAAAATGAGACTAAAGGGGCACACCAGCCCTGGGGCAAGGACTAGAAGGCAGGAGGCGACATGAAAGCTGGTAGTAGGGAACCCAAGGTTGAGAAGGGAGAGTGTTGACATGTCGTGGGGCTGTTAACCAATGTCATAAAACAACATGTGTACTGTTTAATGAGAAACTAGTGTGTTCTGTAAACCTTCATCTAAAGTACAATAGAAAAAAAAAAAAAAGACCTATTCAGTCCTGATTTAGCTAGTGTCTGGTCATGACATGCCCGCTCAAAAAAAAAAAAAAAAAGGGAACCATTTTTGGAAGTTTAGGGTCATGGTTTCACGGGACTTCCCAGTTAATTGGAGTAATAACATATTTAGTGCTTCTGTTCTATCTCTTAGTTTGTAGCATAGTGCCTGAGGTCTTAAAAGCTTGCAAGTGGCCGTTAAAGTCAGGACAATTGGTCTCTATTCACCTGGAGCAACAGAGGAAAAAGGAGAGTCAGGAATAGGGGGAGGATATGGAATGTGTGAACAGCTACCTCTTTGCCATGAGACCAGAACTGAACAGTGCCCGGCTACTGTTACTGAATATTTTGATCAAATATTCTATAGAAGAATCCTGAGTAAAAGAGGGAAAATGCAGAACAGGATTTCAAATCCTCATGGACTTCAGACTTTCTGGAGCCATGGAGGCTGGATGAACTCCTGAAACTGTTACCCTGAGATAATCTTTAAACCTTAAGCAAAAATATCTCCTGGAGTCTTCTTAAAACCAAACGATAAAAAAAAAACAAAAAAAACGATAGTATATCTTAACTGGTAAAAAATGTCTGCCTTGAGATTTATGCTCTTTTAAGAGCTATTTATATGACACGCACACGCACACACACACAAAGAGAATCTGCTTATGTACAACCAAAATCCTCATAGGATTTGGTTTCTTGACTTGGAGGTTTAGGGTCATGGTTTCATGGGACATCCCAGTTTATTGGCCTAATAACATATTTAGTGCTTCTGTTCTACCACCTAGTTGGTTGTGTACTGTTTGGGGTGCTAAAAGCTTGCAACCAGCCATCCAAGGCACAATTGATCTCTAGTCACTTGGAGCAACAGAGGAAGAAGGAGTGTCAGTAATAGAAGGAGCACATGGAATATGCTCGTAGTTGTCTCCCCATGAACAACTACCTCCTTTGCCATGAGACCAGAAGAACTGGATGATGCCTGGCTACCATTACTGAACATTTTGATCAAAGATCCTATAGAGGAATCCTGATCAAAAGGGGAAAAATGCAGAACAGAACTTCAAATTTTCCTGAAAGTTAGAAGAACTTCTGAAAGTATTGCCCTGAGATAATCTTTACACCTTAAACCAAAATATCACCTGAAGTCTCCTTAAAACCAAACAATAGTTTAGTTTAACTAGTAAAAAATGTCTGCCTTGAGCATTATGCACTTTTAAGAACTAACTGTATGAGGTCAAATTTCAACAGCAACTTGAAAGATTAGATAGGAACCTTAGGGGGTGGCGAATTTATGTTAATGGAGGAGAAGGGTGAGAATAGTTGCACAACTCAAAGAATGTAGTCAATGTCACTAAATGGGACATATAGAAACTGTTGAATTGCTGTATATCTCACTATGTATATTCTCAAAAAAAAGTAATACATAATAGTATTATTATGAAGATCAAATGCAATAACGTGCATAAACTGTTTGAAATAAAAAAGTTCTCAATAAACATCAGAGGCTATTAGTACTACAAAAAAAAAAAAAAAGGAACCATAAATGGAACAATTCCACCTAAAACACATTATTTAGGCCACAAGAACCACAAACTTGAAAAGACTGCAATTTCTGCCTACCCTGCCCTCAGTTTGTAATTCAAAATAAAGACAATTCTTAATTTAAAAAAATAAATGCAAGAAAGGTCCTCAAAGTTCTGGTTTTCCTCCCAGTGACTACTTTGTTATTTCTTTGAAAACGTTACATTCTTTCAAAAAACAATTTTTCTTTGTTTTGTTGATGCCCGTGCTTTGACAATGCCTTAAGCACAGATAACCATGGGTTCTGGTTTACAAAGGAAACCCTGATGGCTTAGTGGTTAAGGGCCATGGCTGCTAACCAAAAAGGTCAGCAGTTCAAATCCACCAGATGCTCCTTGGAAACCAAACGGGGCAGTTCCACTCTGTCCTATAGAGTCGCTATGAGTTGGAATTGGCAACAGGTTTGGTTTGTTTTGGATCCCAGCATAAATATCACCTTTCATTCCCCAAAGCCACCCTGCCTAAGCATTCAGTAACCTGGAATAGGCAACCTGTGCATAAGCCAAAAACTAGTTGCTGTCAAATTGATTTGAGTCATGGCAACCCCATGTGTGTCAGAGTAGAACTATGCTTCCTAACTGTTGGCACTACCCATGGACTCCATGTTTAAGCAACTGGGGGCCGGGGGAGTGGTAAACCATTATCAACTCTGACCAGGGATTACAGAACTCCCCCAGAAGGGCATCCCAGCACCCCTGCTCCCTCCCCCCGCCACACCCATACACACATATACTCCCTTACCCTTTCCAAGTTTGTATAAGATTTAGCTGTTGTAAAAAGTGGCCAGCACCCATAAAAAAACAAAGTAAGCTCAATGAATTTCTGAAAATGCAAAGGGGATAATTTCCCTTGATATGTCTGCAAGATAAACCTCATTCATTTGTTCATTTAACAAATACTTGTTGAGCCCTACTCTGTGCCAGGCACAATTCCAAGCTCAGTGAACAAACACAGGCAATCCCTATCCTTAAGGGTCTGACACTGTAGCCAGGGCAAGGAAACAAAAAAAAACTAGAACATGTTTTTAGATAGTGACAAAGGCTGTAAAGAAAACAAAACTAGTCATTGGGCCAAAAAGTAAAATGTGTGGGAAGTTCTTTAGAAGGGCAATCACCTTAGATTTGGTTTCCTAGAAGCAGAGTCTGAAGCTGGTATTTAGGTGCAGGCAATTTATTGAAGTGGACACAGAGCAGGGGAAGAGGGAAGCAGGATAGAGCAGGGAAAGAAACTCAGCAAGAATGAGGTCTCTACTGGAGCCTAGCTTCAGCCTGATCCCATGGGGAGCTCTGGAACATGAATTGCACCACAGAATGGATGCTACTTTGAGGTCAGAATCTGCCAGGCAGTCATTGATCACTGGTCACCCTTCTACCCTCTTCCCTCAGGAACAGAAACCGTTCCTGGTCAGTTGACAACAATTCTCCTGAGAAGGGGGCAATTGTGAGCCTTTAAACTCGAAATAACTCGTTGCCATTGAGTCGATTCCAACTCATAGCGACCCTATAGGAGAGAGTAGAACTGCCCCATAGGGTTTCCAAGGAGCTCATGGTGGATTCAAATTGTGGACCTTTTAGTTAGCAGCCATAGCTTCTAACCACTACGCCATCTGGGTTTTAGCTGTTAGAATTTGGTGTCAACCCAACAGAAGGAATTTGTGAAGGGTATAGACAGAATCTAGTGACTATAGAATGATTGCATCTTAATCTCTTTGAAGGAGAAGAGACAGCTAGAGTGCTAACATCCAGTGTCTCAGCAGAGAATTTGTTCCAGGTGGGCTGTGCCTGGGAGGGGATGGGGTGGAGAGACCTGTGTGAATTAGAGGAAGGAGGATTCCAGAGAGAGAAGAAAGGCTGGGTCATCACACTCAGTTTTTATATCTTGGTCTTAGCTTGATAGCAGAATTGTTCCTCTTGAGAAGCAAATGTTTGTATTCAATTCATCGTCACTCAGCCCAGCAGCTGAGGATCCTGGCTCTGTAAGGGGCAGTGGGGGATGGGAGGCAGATAAGGGAAATTATTTCAGCAGTTGTTCTTCAAAGTCTGTGCCCACAGAGGAAGTAGAGAGGAAATAGCTTTATTTATTTATTTATCACAGTTGCTGGGCCAGAGGATTTAGAAAATGTGGCGTTAAGTAGACCAGCTAGATACTATCTGGTCCTGACAAAATGTGTTGTGGTGTAGGTAGATGGATTTTTGTGAGCTCTTCCTTCCAGTAGAAAACACAAAGTAAACGGGAAACTGGAAAGTGCAAGCCTGTTCATTCATTTGTTCATTCATTTACTAAACACATATTCAGCAATTTCCTTGTTAAAAATAATCGAAACACTAAGAAATTAAAATATGGGGTTTATTTCCATCAGTTGATCTGTAAGCATGCAAGCAGATCATTTTGTTTCCAAAAGCTAGTGGCTCAAAGTTGGCTAGTTACAATTGTAATAAATAAATAAATAAACCTTTGAATTAGCTCAAAATAATAACACAATGTTTGATTGTTCTGTGATTTAAAAAACAGTTTGCAAATTGGAGGTGTGTGCATCTCCCTGCAAGAAGATTTAAAAAAAAAAAAACACTCCCAAGGATTGGTAATCTCACAGAAGCTTAAATATTTTTTGGTGACAAAGCATTTAATGGTTACTGAGTTAGCATTAGAAAGTAACCCCTGAAAATTTGGCCCTTGACATATTTGTAGCTATAAGACCTCTTGAAATTAAAATTAAGAAAGCACAGTCTTTTTCATTAAATCACAGGGTAATAGGTTTGTTATTGAGCTGGAAAAAAAAAAAGTTTAACAATGCTGCAAACTTAATTAGCAGTTTGGGGTGAAAAGCAAGCCAGAAAAACTGCAGGCAAGATCAGTTTGGGGTCAGATGAGTAAGGATCATGAGTGAAAGAAAACCTCTTGAAATTAAAATAAAATGTCTATCTTTAATTGAACTTTTTCACAATATCTCCCCCTTTTGATCATGATTTGATTAGAATCTTTGATCAACGAAGTGTTGGCCAGGCACCATCTAAGCTCTTCCTGTCTCAGTAACCATAGAGATCATATTAAGAGATACCTTTGGTTAACATACATCATTTCTGCTGGTTGCTTGGCTTCTTTTCTTCCACCAGTAAGAAAGAGGTCATTTCCTTTACCTTAGATGGCAGCTCATGAGCTTTTAAGACCCCAGACAATAAACAATTTAGTTGCTTAATAATAATATAAAGGATCAAAATGAGGAGAACGCATAAGCCAACAGTCTGAGAGGCTTATCTGGCCCACAAACCCAAATTTCCTAACCATAAGAACAAATCCCAAGAAGATGCAAGAGGAGCGTCTGAGGCATGCATTGCATCTCTAGAACTAGTTTTTGCTAAAACTAGTTCTCGATATACTTTCATTTAGGTGTCATTAATACATACACAACGATTTTCTTTTACCAAAGCACAAACTATTCCTTGGGAAGTACTTAAATAATCAAGAACAAAGCTATTTCGTTCTGTCATTAACTTCATCTGTGCTGCACAGAGAGAATATAGCATCACTTAGATTATTAACAAAGCTATGTTATTCTAGAACCACCTTATCTACCATCATTGGCAACCTTAAAATATCTTTTTCTACATAGGTTAAACTAATTCCAGGAACTAAGGGTGCTATGGCAACTACAGTACAGCTAATTAATGCTCCTTTTGTCAGTAAACAAAATAGCTGTTCAGTCAGTTGCTTGATGGCCTGTTCACAGTCACTACCAGTCTTAGTCTCTCTCATATTTCTAATTTTCCCTTTGGGTAATTGATGATGCATAGATATATAGAAAACAGCAAAACTTATGTAACAATAACCAGTCCAATCTGCAGTAGAAAACAAAACCATTGGTTTTCTGTAGTTTACACAAAGATGTAAGAAAGACCATGAACAGAACCAGAATTTAATACCCCACAATGGCTTGCCATAATTTTCTACTGACACATAAAATTTCTGTCTCTGGTCACCCTTCACTCAAGCAAAAGACAATCTCAAAGCAAAGTTTGTCTTGATTTAAAATATAGCTGTTCATTATTATTTACACAGGTGCAGCAAGAATGGTAATTTATCACGTAGCCTGTTAAATCTGGAAGTTTTCTTAAGAAACTTCAGACTAAAATTATAAAAGCCTCTTGAGGCCAAGAAGCCAAGCCAAGAATTTACCACTAGATCTCACCTATAGTACCCACAGATTTGGGTGAATTTCTCTCTACTCAAAGTTCCAAAATATACTAAGTTTTCTGGGCCTGCCAGGAAGTGAACTTCCTTACTCACCTGTAAGGCTAGGAATCTTGTAAGTCAGGTACCAGATTAGATTTCCTAGGAGGATTTTGTAATCATCAGCTTTATGCAGTCAATCTTAGTTCCTTTAAAGTGTCTGGTCACACCTGACTCTTTGACCACTATTCTCAAATATGGGCCTCCAGTCAAAGCCTGGTTATAAAACCAAGATTTCCAATTATGCTCCGTTAACAAGGAGGACAGATTCTTATTGAACTTACACAAATCATTATATTGTCATAAAAAATTAGAATACTCATTAAGAGTTTTCCAGTTCTTCAGAAACAGTTTGTTCTATAAACCTTCATCTGAAGTACAATAAAAAAAAAAAATTAAAAAAGAGTTTTTCAGCTCTGTAGGGATCAAGCAGGGAGAAAAGATAAATGTTTTCATAAGCATCTATAAACTAAACTAAAACTTACAACAATTCAACAGACTAAACATAGTCTATTGAATCTTTGTAAGTTATAGACAGTTTAGGAGAAAAGAGAAAGAAGTTTCTTATATCCATAAAATAGAATATCAAAACATCAGCAGTATTCCATACATATTACTATTCCATATTATTAATCCAAATAATCCTTTAGTCCACTCAGTCGTATGTAATTAACTTCTGTCCCGCTCAATCCTGGGTTATCAGTCTTGTGAACCCATCAGCTTCTCCACAAGAGTTCTGGAAATCTTGATTCAGTCCGGTGGTATAAGAAGTGTCATTCAGAAGTCCATGCCCAAATATCTGGAAGTCCTTTCCATGGGTCTCTGATACAGTCCCTTTTTGTAAAAATGCTCTGGTCTGTGGTTTATTGCAAGCACTTTCAGGACACCATCAAAGTAAAAACTATCTGTAGATGATAAGAACTTAAAAGTAGCCATGGTTCAGCTAACAGATACATGAGGAAATTCTCACGATCATTAGCCATTACAGAAATGTAAACCAAAACTACAATGAGATACCATCTCACCCCAACAAGGCTGGCTAATATCCAAAAAATACAAAATAATAAATGTTGGAGAGGTTGTGGAGAGACTGGAACACTTATAAACTGCTGGTGGGAATGTAAAATGGTACAACCACCTTGGAAATCTGTTTGATGCTCCTTAAAAGGCTAGAAATAGAACTACCATAGAAAACTAAACCCATTGCCATTGAGTCTATTCCGACTCATAGTGACCCTATAGAACAGAGTAGAACTTCCCCATAGAGTTTCCAAGGAACACCTGGTGTATTCAAACTGCCAACCTTTTGGTTAGCAGCCATATCACTTAACCACTACACCACGAAGATTTCCAGAACTACAGTACAATCCAGCAATTTCACTCCTTGAAATATATCCTAGAGAAATAAGAGCCTCTGCACAAACAAATATATG
Organism: Loxodonta africana; assembly: GCF_030014295.1. Lineage (NCBI taxonomy): Eukaryota > Metazoa > Chordata > Mammalia > Proboscidea > Elephantidae > Loxodonta > Loxodonta africana. Next base: position 86,713,011 of record NC_087353.1, on the reverse strand, counting down.
CACACCCATGTTTATTGCAGCTCTGTTTACAATACCAAAAAAGATGGAAGCAACCAAGGTGCCCATCAACGAATGAATGCATAAATAAATTATGGTATATTCACATAATGGAATACCACCCAACAATTAAGAAAAATGATGAATCTGTGAAACATCTCATAACGTGGAGGAATCTGGAAGGCATTATGCTGAGTGAAATCAGTCGGTTGCCAAAGGACAAATTTTGTATGAGACCACTATTATAAGAACTCAAGAAACAATTTAAACACAGAAGAAAATATTCTTTGGTGGTTACAAGGGTGAGGCGGGAGGCAGAATAGTATTCACTAATTCGATAGTAGACAAGATCTATTTTAGGTGAAGGGAAAGACAACACACAGTACAGGAGAGGTCAGCACAACTGGACTAAACCAAGAGTAAAGAAGTTTCCTGAATACAACTGAACGTTTCGAAGGCCAGAGTAGCAGGGACAGGGGTTTGGGGACCATGGTTTCAGCAGACATCTAGGTCAATTGGCATAACAAAGTGTGTTAAGAAAACGTTTTGCATCCCACTTCGGCGAATGGTGTCTGGGGTCTTCAACGCTAGCAAGCGGCCATCTAAGACGCATCAATTGATCTCAACCCACCTGGAGCAAAGGAGAATGAGAAATACCAAAGATAAAAGGTAGAGATGAGCCCAAGAGACAGAAAGGGCCACATAGACTACATCAGCCTGAGACCAGAAGAATTAGATGGTGCCTGGCTACCACTGATGACTGCCCTGACAGGGAACATAACACAGAATCCCTGATGGAGTAGGAGAACAGTGGGATGCAGACCTCAAATTCTAGTAAAAAGACCAGACTTAATGGTCTGACTGAGACTAGAGGAACCCCATAGGTCATGGTCCCCAGATCCTTTGGTAATCCAAGACTGGAACCATTCCTGAAGCCAACTCTTCAGACAGGGAATGGACTGGACTATAAGACAGAAAATGATACTGGTGACGAGTGAGCTTCTTGGCTCAAGTAGACACATAAGACTATGTGGGCAACTCCTGTCCAGAGGTGAGATGAAAATGCAAAGGCAGACAGGAGCAGGTTGAATGGACACAGGGAATACAGGGTAGAGAGGAGGAGTGTGCTGTTTCATTAGAGGGGAGAGCAGCTAGGAGCACCTAGCAAGATATGTATAAGTTTTTGTATGAGAGACTGACTTGATTTGTAAGCTTTGACTTAAAGCACAATTAAAAAAAAAAGCAACAGCTACCTTATATTACTAATAATTTTTAAAAGTGAAAGAGCCGATGAAAATTCATTTCTGTAGAATGTAAAACAAAGTTAATTTTTAAAAAATTTTAGACAAAATATCTCTAAAAATAATGATTAATCCTATTTTCAAAGAAGAGTGGAGATTACATCTAATTTATGAAAATGGATGAGCATAATCCTTAGAAAAGAACTTCACATATAACAATAATAATCCTGAGACATAATATAATATTAGTGTACCAAGATTACCAAGTTTCTAAACATCTGAATATTACTATTAAAATGATGTGAATCCACACTTGGAAACCACTGGCCTAGATGATGATGCTAGATTCAAATTAAAGAAATGAAGTCATAACCAAGTTAACCTCTTTGAAAATAACTGAAGTTATAATTGATAGTACTATACGTTGCTTTGGTTGTCTAATATGAGATGAATCAAAGATGTTGATAAATAGAAAAACATATAATGGACAATAAGAACATGGGTAAATCTCTAGGAACTTCCCATATAGTATCCCATTTCTAAAATATTTATGAAATATTTCACCCATACGAATTTAACCTAGGGAAAGCTAAGCATCACTTCTAATTTAACAACTTTTCCCATGTAACTCATTGATAGAAACTCATCAAATAAACAATTATTTCTAGCACTTACAAAGCAGGAACAATTCTTTTATGACTTTTCAGGGCCCTCTAGGAAGCCCCAAAAAACAAGGTTTTAGGTATAAAAGATATCACCTAGGATAAGGTTTTGGGAGGGTAAAATATTAAAAGTAGTCAGGAAATTTGAATGCTTAAGGTCATAACGTTCTTTGATGGTTACCAGAAATAGAAGGGGGAGGGAGAAAGAACCACTAACTAGGTAGTAGACAAGTGTTAATTTTGGTGAAGGGAACCAAAGAACCGAAACCAAAGCCAATGCCGTCGAGTCAATTCCGACTCATAGGGACCCTGTAGGCAATACAAAATATTCAGGAAGTCAGCATAACGTGACCAAGGCAAAGGAAGACACTGAGTGGTATGAGAGAATAAAAAGCAACTATGGTAAATATGAGTCAGAACTGACTCAACGGCACTGGGTTTGGTTTTGGTTTGGATGGTAAATACTATATAGCATACACAATCCTGCAACAACAGTCATAACAAACAATAATTTACAAGTGACCACATTGGTAGATATGTATACTAAACAAGTGTGGGAGGTCATATGGGAGAACACCCACATGAATATACAGGTATGGTTGTAGATATTTCTACATACATATTTATACGTGCTTCATGTCTACTCATATATATAATAGAGCACATAGGGGCACAGTTATGGAAACTTCTTAGATAAAACCAAACACCTCAAGAAGCTGAGTTGCTGGGCTTGAAGGCTAAGGACCATAATCTCCTGGGATATCTAGGTCAATAAGCATATCTTAGTTCATAAAGATAATATTCTATGTGGCTAGTAGCATCTGAGGTGTTAAAAGCTTTCCAGCGGACGTCTAAGATACAACTATTGGTCTCTTCCCATCTGGAGCAAAGAAGAGTGAAGAAAACGAAAAGACTCAAGGAAGCAATTAGTCCAAAGGACTAATGGCCCACATGAACCACAGCCTCCCCTAGCCTGAGGCCAAATGAACTAGATGGTGCCTGGCTACCACTACCGACCACCCTGACCAGGAACATGATGGAAGGTCTCAGTTAGAAAAAAATAATAAAATTTTTATTTATTTATTTATTTTTAGTGGGACAAAAATGCAGAAAAAAATTCAAATCCATAAAAAAGACAAAGCTTACTGGTCTGATAGAGCCCAAAGGAACTACCAAGGCTATAGCCATAGGACACCCTTCAAACATGGAACACAAGCCACTCCGGGAGATCACCTTTCAGTGAAATAATACATGTTGTTGTTACGTGCTGTCGAGTTGGTTCCAACTCATAGCGACCCTATGCACAACAGAACAAAACACTGCCCCGTCCTGTGCCATCCTTACAATCATTGTTATGCTTCAGCTCATTGTTGCAGCCACTGTGTCAATCCACCTCATCGCGGGCCTTCCTTTTTTTCGCTGACCCTGTACTCTGCCAAGCATGATGTCCTTCTCCAGGCACTGGTCCCTCCTGACAACATGTCTAAAGTATGTAAGACGCAGTCTTGCCCTCCTTGCCTCCAAGGAGCATTCAGGCCGTACTCCTTCCAAGACAGATTTGTTCATTCTTTTGGCAGTCCATGGTACCTTCAATATTCTTCTCCAGCACCACAATTCAAAGGCATCAACTCTTCTTCAGTCTTCCTTATTCGCTGTCCAGCTTTCACATGCATATGATGCGATTGAAAATACCATGGCTTGGGTCAGGCACACCTTAGTCTCCAGGGTGCCATCTTTGCTCTTCAACACTTTGAAGAGGTCCTTTGCAGCAGATTTGCCCAATGCAATCCGTCTTTTGATTTCTTGACTGCTGCTTCCATGGCTGTTGAATTCTGGATCCAAGTAAAATGAAATCCTTGACAACTTCAATCTTTTCTCCATTTATCATGATGTTGCTCATTGGTCCAGTTGTGAGGATTTTGGTTTTCTTTATGTTGAGGTGTAATCCATACTGAAAGCTGTGGACTTGCTCTGCATCAGTAAGTGCTTCAAGTCCTCTTCACTTTCAGCAAGCAAGGTTGTGTCATCTGCATAACGCAGGTTGTTAATGAGCCTTCCTCCAATCCTGATGCCCTGTTCTTCTTCATATAGTCCAGATTCTCATATTATTTGCTCAGCATACAGATTAAATAGGTATGGTGAAAGAATACAACCCTGACACACACCTTTCCTGATTTTAACCAATCAGTATCCCCTTGTTCTGTCCGAACAACTGCTTCTTGATCTATGTAAAGGTTCCTCATGAGCACAATTAAGTGTTCTGGAATTCCCATTCTTCGCAGTGTTATCCATAGTTTGTTATGACCCACACAGTCGTATGCCTTTCCCGAGTCAATAAAACACAGGTAAACATCCTTCTGGTATTCTCTGCTTTCAGCCAGGATCCATCTGACATCAACGATGATATCCCTGGTTCCACGTCCTCTCCTGAAACCAGCCTGAATTTCCGGCAGTTCCCTGTCGATACACTGCTGCAGCTGGTTTTGAATGATCTTCAGCAAAATTTTGCTTGTGTGTGATATTAATGATATTGTTCTAGAATTTCCACGTTCGTTGGATCACCTTTCTTGGGAGTATGGATCTCTTCCAGTCAGTTGGTCAGGAAGCTGTCTTCCATATTTCTTGGCATAGACAAGTGAGCACCTCCAGCGCTGCTTCTGTTTGTTGAAACATCTCAATTGATATTCCATCAATTCCTGGAGCCTTGTTTTTCGCCAATGCCTTCAGAGCAGCTTGGACTTCTTCCTTCAGTATCATCGGTTCCTGATCATATGCCTCCTCTTGAAATGGTTGAATATCGACTAATTCTTTTTGGTATGATGACTCTGTGTATTCCTTCCATCTTCTTTTGATGCTTCCTGCGTCGTTTAATATTTTCCCCATGGAATCCTTCACTATTGCAACTCGAGGCTTGAATTTTTTCTTCAGTTCTTTCAGCTTGAGAAACGCCAAGCGTGTTCTTCTCTTTTGGTTTTCCCTCTCCAGCTCTTTGCACATGTCATTATAATACTTCACTTTGTCTTCTCCAGAGGCTCTTTGAAATCTTCTGCTCAGTTCTTTTACTTCATCAATTCTTCCTTTTGCTTTAGCTGCTCGACGCTCAAGAGCAAGTTTCAGAGTCTCCTCTGACTTCCACCTTGGTCTTTTCTTTCTTTCCTGTCTTTTCAGTGACCTTTTGATTTCTTCATAGATGATGTCCTTGATGTCATTCCACAACTCATCTGGTCTTCGGTCACCAGGGTTCAATGCATCAAGTCTATTTTTGAGATGGTCTCTAAATTCAGGTGGAATATACTCAAGGTCATATTTTGGCTCTCGTGGACTTGCTCTGATTTTCTTCAGTTTCAGCTTGAACTTGCATATGAGCAATTGATGGTCTGTTCCACAGTCGGCCCCTGGCCTTGTTCTGACTGAGGATATTGAGCTTTTCCATCATCTCTTTCCACAGATGTAGTCAGTTTGATTTCTGTGTGTTCCATCTGGCGAGGTCCATGTGTATAGTCGCCGTTTATGTTGATGAAAGAAGGTATTTGCAATGAAGAAGTCGTTGGTCTTGCAAAATTCTATCATTCGATCTCCGGCATTGTTTCTATCCCCACGGCCATATTTTCCAACTACTGATCCTTCTTCTTTGTTTCCAACTTTCCCATTCCAATCGCCAGTAATTTTCAATGCATCTTGATTGCATGTTCGATCAGTTTCAGACTGCAGCAGCTGATAAAAGTCTTCTATTTCTTCATCTTTGGCTCTAGTGGCTGGTGGGTAAATTTGAATAATGGTCATATTAACTGGTCTTCCTTGTAGGCATATTGATATTATCCTATCACTGACAGCATTGTACTTCAGGATAGATCTTGAAACATTCTTTTTGACGATGAATGCAACACCATTCCTCTTTGAGTTGTCATTCCCAGGGTAGTAGACTATATGATTGACCAATTCAAAATGGCCAATACCAATCCATTTCAGTTCACTAATGCCTAGGATATCAATGTTTATGCGTTCCATTTCATTTTTGACGATTTCCAATTTTCCTAGATTCATACTTCATACATTCCAGGTTCCAATTATTAATGGATGTTTGCAGCTCTTTCTTCTCATTTTGAGTCGTGCCCCATCAGCAAATGAAAATCCCAAAAGCTTGACTCCATCCACATCGTTAAGGTCAACTGTACTTTGAGGAGGCAGCTCTTCCCCAGTCATCTTTTGAGTGCCTTCCAACCTGGGGGGCTCGTCTTCCAGCACTATATCAGACAATGTTCTGCTGCTATTCATAAGGTTTTCACTGGCTAATGCTTTTCAGAAGTAGACTGCTGGGTCCTTCTTCCTAGTCTGTCTTAGTCTGGAATCTCAGCTGAAACCTGTCCTCCATGGGTGACCCTGCTGGTATCTGAATACCAGTGGCATAGCTTCCAGCATCACAGCAACACACAAGCCCCTACAGGACAACAAACTGACAGACACGTGGGGCGTATAAAAAATTAGGAAACACTGGTGGCATAGTGGTTAAGTGCTACGGCTGCTAACCAAAAGGTCAGCAGTTCAAATCCACCAGGCACTCCTTGGAAACCCTGTGGGGCAGTTCTACTCTGACCCATAGGGTTGCTATGAGTCAAAATTGTCTCTACAGCAATGGGTATAAAATAATAATAATGACACCCGTGAGAAACATGCTCCATAGGAAAATCAACTATAACAGACCAAAAGGGCAACAATGTCCAAAAGCAGGGATGAGAAGGCAGGAAGGACCAGGGAAACCTGAAGAATGAAAATGGGGAGGAGGATAGAAATGGGATGGGGAAATTGCTGACACATTGCAGAGATTGCAATCAATGTCAGGGAAAAATTTGTGTATGAACTATTGGATGGGAAACTAATTTACTATGTAAACTTTTACCTAAAGCACAATAAAATGTTCAAAAAAAGAAACTGTACTTGGCTCCATTTGAAAATCACAATAAGACATGTAAAAGTAAGTATAGAATGGACCATAGTTGTAAATAATCTTAATTATTCCATAGGTGAAGACTTTTTTTTTTTAAATAATAATTGAGAGCATAATAAAGTTAACATAAAGCATAGAAAATTATTCTGGTAAGACACAATCTTTCGCTATCTAGGCAGATTACACAGGAAAAAAAGAAACTTTTCATATTGTAGATGAAGACAACAAACAGTAATCCAAGGAAAAAGATCATCAAAATTGAGCAAACTTGGCTAATATTTTTAACACATATCATAGGTTTTCTGACCAATATTATAAACCCAAACAAATACAATTTATTTCCACGTTTTATCCTTGATTATGCTCTTTGATATTCCGAAACAAACTGGCACTTTATTTTAGGACCAATCTCAGGGAGTCTATGAGGTCAGAACTAATTTCAGAATATCATTAAGGCGTTATTAAAATGTAAAAGCATTCATGGTGCTACCTTCAAATGATTCAATAGGTGAGCATTTTAATTAAACATATTTCAATTTCAATTTCTGATATGGTTAATGTCGATAGTTATCCCTCCTGCCCCAATGTACACACAAACTCTTAAAGGTCCTCAATAAATTTGAAGAGTTCAAAGGTATCTGGAGATAAAACAAAGAAACACACAAAACTCATTGCTTTAAGAAAAGCTACCCTTTTTCCTTAAGAAACACAAGCATGTACACAGCAGTATTTCTCTGAAGCTGTTTCTCCTAAGTATGGTCTCAACCACTAACATATAGTATAGTATAGCTTTTAAGAAACTAATCTAGTTCAATTTCACAGAGAACACTAAAGGAGTGGGTAAGTATGAACTAGATGTCCCACATCAGCTTTTTTAGTAGACTAGTAAGGTTCATAAATTCACATAACACAACTTTCTGTAGTCACACATACCCATTATTATTACAACTCATCAAAGTAGCAAAAATAAACATTCATTAACAGACCTGAAGTTATAGCCTCTCTGTAACATATAACTATAGGAAGCAAAAGCATATAAACTTAAAATTAGGCTTAGTACTCAATGTTTCAATATGAACAAGGAAGACTGAAGAAGAATTGATGCCTTTGAATTATGGTTTTGGCGAAGAAAACTGAATATACCACAGACTGCCAGAAGAACAAACAAATCTGTCCTGGAAGAATTACACCCAGAATGCTCCTTAGGAGCAAGGGTGGCGAGACATCATCTCACGTACTTTGGACATGTTGTCAAGAGGGACCAGAAGCTGGAGAAGGATATCATGCTTGGTAAAGGAGAAGGTCAGCAAAAAAGAGGAAGACGCTCAATGAGATGGATTGACACAGTGGCTACAACAATGGGTTCAAACATAGCAACAATTGTGAAGACAGCACAGGACCAGGCAGTGTTTCATTCTGTTGTACATAGGGTCGTTATGCAGTAGAGCCAACTGGAGGGTGCCTAACAACAAGCGGCATCAAGAAAGCTTCAGGCTTGAAAAGCGGGGCCTGCCTGGAAAGCAGAAGTGCGAAGACTTCTGGTTGGTGTGATCTCCCTGCTGTATGTGAGCTTGTGAGTCTTCCCAGTTAAAACATAGCTACAAGGTTACGGAGTAAGTGGAAAAGGAAGACGCCTGCTGAAAAGAGAAAAAGAATGTCCACAAGGTGCTCAACGGATTTAAAAATATTCTTAAAGTAGATGATGATGTTTTTAATGGAAGATGTTCAAGAGATAGCAACTGTTGTGGTACCCAAGCATTGCCAAGAGAAAAGCAATGTGAGGTGAATGATGAAAAAGATGACATGAAAATGGAGACCGACATTAAGAGAAACAAAAAGAGTTTTCTAGACCAGCACAGACAGTACCCATTATGGATGAACCGCAGGCAAAGAAAAAAGCTGAAGGCAAAGCAAGAGAAAGAAAAGGGGGAAAAAAAAAAAAAAAAACAGTGAAAGGATGAGCCTGGTAGATGCTTAAAAATTTGAAAACATGCCATGTGAGGAGATATTTGATTAAAATGTGTACATTGATTTCAGCTTCCACCAGAAGAAAACTATTTATTTCCGCGTGCTAACTTGGCCTTTTTCTTTGCTACAAACCAAACACAACTCAAGTTTGTTTGGGGAACTTGAATAAAATATTTTCTTTGGTGAACGAAAGCTATACTGATATGTTAATCGGGTGTTCTCCAGTGTTTAGGCGTTCTCAGCCGTCAAAATTCAGTCAAGTATGAATGTGGTTGTAATTGTTCTTACAACTTGATAAGTATAGTCAGTAAATGTAAAACAAATGACATTATACTGACAAATTTAAGCTAACTCAGTTTCGCAGAAAACTATTATGCAAAGGTAATTTTAAAATATAATGGCATTGGATCTTTTAAGCACTGCTTGTTTGGTATTTTAATTTTGTATAATTCAGAATAAAAGATATTTTGTGTTAAAAAAAAAAAAAAAGGAAAGAAAGAAATCTTCAGGCTTTACTATGAGTTCAATTTCTTGGGCCAAGTAGGAAAATAGGGCCTTTGGGAAGGTCCCAGAATGTAGTGGCATTAATTACAACACATGGGCAGCTGCTGTAATGCAGGTTCAGAATAACAATGTCTTAAACAAGATAGGTGTTCATTTCATTCTCCTATATCAGCATGAAAATGTGCTAACATGGCAATTCTACAGAATCAGGACTCAGGGTCTTTCTGCCTCACTCTGGCATTCTTAGGTGTTACCCTTGTCTGAGGTGCAAAATGGCACACCGCCATGTTCGTGCTCCAGCCAGTGGGAAGGGGGTGAGGGGAAAAGGAGGGCCCTTCTCTCAAAGGACCTGACTCTAAACTTGCTCACTCACTTCTATTCACATCCTATTGGCCAGAATCTAGTCATGTGGCCATTCCTAGCTGCAAAGAAGACTGGGAAATGTAATGTTTATCTGGGTAGCTATATTAGTTATTTATTGCTGATAACAAATCACTTCAAAATACAGTGGATTGAAGCATCAACAATTTATTATTTCTCACAGTTGTGTGAGGTGACAATTTGGTCGGCTCTGCTGGACTTGTCTGTGGCTGCGCTGCAGTAATCGAATGGCTTGACCAGGCTGGGAGATCCACGATAGCCTTGAGCATGTGTCAGGCAGTTGTGCTGGCTGTCGGCTGGGTGTCTCAGTTGTCTCCTCCACATGGTCACCCATTCTTCACTAGGCTAGATGGATCACCACGTGGTGGTCTCAGGGTTCCAGGAGAGCAAGAGCAGAAGCTGCAATGCATTTTAAGGTCTAAGCTCCAAAACTCATACAACATCACTTCTGCCACATTCTGTTGGTCAAAGTCACAAGACCAGCCCAGATTCAAAGGTGTGGAGAAATGGGTTCCACCACCAGATAAGAGGAGCAGCAATGTCACATTGCAAAGGGACAGGACACAGGGAGGCACAATTCATTGGGGTTCATTATTGTAACAATCTACCACAGTGGCCCAGATAAAAATTCTATTATTAAGTAAGAAAAAACAACTTGTTTCCATCAAGTCGATTCTGACTCATAGCAACCCTATAGGATAGAGTAGAACTTCCCCAGAGAGTTTCCAAAGAGCGGCTGGTGAATTCGAACTGCCGAAGTTTTGGTTAGCAGCCATAGCACTAAACCAGTACACCACCAGGGTTTCCAAGTAAGAAAAAGGAGGATGGTTATTGAAGGGATAAAACCAAAAACGAAACCCAGTGCCGTCGAGTCGATTCCGACTCATAGCGACCCTATAGGACAGAGTAGAACTGCTCCATAAAGTTTCCAAGGAGCGCCAGGCGGATTTGAACTGCTGACCCTTTGGTTAGCAGCCATAGCACTTAACCACTACGCCACCAGGGTTTCCATTGAAGGGATAAAGACCCTGTTTTTCTGAAGTGAGGAAACCCAGAACATGAAAACCAGGCTAGACATTCCTGGGTTTAGTGTTTGTCATCAGAGATTTAAAGCCCTGTTTATTAGTAACTCTGTGGCTATGCTAGGGCAATTTGTTACTTGAAATGATTTACTTCTCTAATCCGTCATAAAAGTCCTGTTTGTCTGAATTCAATACAAGCTTCCAATTCAAGGATACAGGTGTGGACTCTGAGCCCACAAGGCAGGTGACTGTGGGTACAAAGGCCATCTCCCTTCCTAGCTCAACTAAGAACTTCTGGAGATACTGAGGACATTTATCTTTCAAGTTAAGGAAGAAGAAATGTTTTATATGCATATAAAACTCTAGAAAACATCAGTGGTTCCCTGGAGATGGGGATGAGGGGCAATGGGGATTCACTGGAATGAAGCCCAGGGAAACTTTTAGAGTGACAGAAAAGCTCTATATCTTCATTGGTTGCGGTTACTTGGGTGCCTAAATTTATCAAGACCCATCAAAATGTACATTTAAAATGGGTACATTTTGGTAAAATAGGTACGTATTGAATAAATTAAACTTCAATGAAATTGATTTAAAAAAAATTTATTTTTGAACTACCATACAACCCAGAAATCCCACTCCTCGGAATATACCCTAGAGATACAAGAGCCTTCACACAAACAGATATATGCACACCCATGTTTATTGTAGCGCTGTTTACAATAGCAAAAAGCTGGAAGCAACCAAGATGTTTGTCAACGGATGAATGGGTAAATAAATTGTGGTGTATTCACACAATGGAATACTACGCATTGGTAAAGAACAGTGACGAATCTCTGAAACATTTCATAACATGGAGGAATCTGGAAGGCATTATGCTGAGCGAAATGAGTCAGAGACAAAAGGACAAATATTGTATAAGACCACTATTATAAGATCTTGAGAAATAGAAAAAACGGAGAAGAACACATACCTTTGTGGTTACAAAGGGGGGAAGGAGGGAGGGAGGGAGAGGGCTTTTTATTGATCAATCAGTAGATAAGAACTGCTTTGGGTGAAGGGAAAGACAACACTCAATACAAGGAAGGTCAGCCTAATTGGACTGGACTAAAAGCAAAGAGGTTTCCGGGATAAAATGAAAGCTTCAAAGGTCAGCGGAGTAGGGGCTGGGGTCTGGGGAACTTGGTTTGAGAGGACTTCTAAGTCAATGGGCAAAATAATTCTATTATGAAAACATTCTGCATCCCACTTTGAATTGTGGCACCTGGGGTCCTAAATGCCAACAAGCGGCCATCTAAGATACATCAATTGGTCTCAACCCACCTGGAACAAAGGCAAAGGAAGAACACCAAGGTCACACGACAACTAAGAACTCAAGAGACAGAAAGGGCCACATGAACCAGAGACCTACATTACCCTGAGACCAGAAGAACTAGTTGGTACCCGGCCACAATCGATGTCTGCCCTGTCAGGGAGCACAGTAGACAACTCCTGAGGGAGCAGGAGACCAATGGGATACAGACCCCAAATTCTCATAAAAAGACCATACCTAATGGTATGACTGCGACTAGAGGAATCCCAGAGACAATGCTCCCCAGAACTTCTGATGGCACAGGACAGGAACCATCCCCGAAGACAACTCATCAGGCATGAAAAGGACTGGTCAGTGGCGGGGAGAGAGATGCTGATGAAGAGTGAGCTAATTAAATCAGGTGGACACTGGAGAGTGTGTAGGCAACTCTTGACTGAAGGGGGGATGGGAAGATAGAGAGAGAGGGAAGATGGCAAAATTGGCACGAAACGAGAGACTGAAAGGGCTGACTCAATAGGGGGAGAGCAAGTGGGAGAAGGGAGTAAGATGTATGTAAGCCTACATGTGACAGACTGATTGGAATGGTAAATGTTCACTTGAAGCTTAATAAAAATTAAAAAAAAAAAAAAAGACCAGACTTACAGGTCTGACAGAGACTAGAGAAACCCCAAGAGTATGGCCTCCAGACACCCTTTTTAGCTCAGTAATGAAGTCACTTCTGAGGTTCACCCTCAGCCAAAGATGTGACAGGCCCATAAAACAAAATGAGACTAAAGGGGCTCACCAGCCTGGGGCAAGGACTAGAAGGCAGGAGAAGACAGGAAAGCTGGTAATAGGGAACCCAAGGTCAGGAAGGGGAGAATGTTGACATGTCATGGGGTGGGTAACCAGTGTCACAAAACAATATGTGTACTGTTCAATGAGAAGCTAGTTTGTTCTGTAAACTTTCATCTAATGTACAATTAAATATATATATAAAACAAAAAAAAAAACAAAAAAAATTTTATTTTTAAGTCAGGAAATTGTGTAGAACTCTGTAAAGGTCATCATGTGTGTGGCAACCCCAAGGATGCAAATGGCTACTGTCTCATTAGACACCCCTCAATGGTATCTTACGAAATGCTGAATAAAAACGAAACTCCTTACTCTGGCTTACAAAGCACATATGTCCAAGCTCCCGCCCTCCTTCCGGCCTCACCCTGTGTTACCCTCTGCCTGGAAAACTCTGCCCCTACTTGGGTCAAGAGTAGCCGCCCCTAGGGAGCCTTTCCTCCCAAGCAGGATTAAACCCTCCCTTTTTCCTTCTATCATTTTTGGAATAGGCCATCTAAGCCATGGTTTTTTTGTGTTTGGATGAACCCTATGAAATTGACATTTTAAAAATTTTTTTCCAAAAAATTGTAGCAAGTCGGCAATTTCATATGGTTCACCCTAATATTATAACAGCTAAGTAAGAGTCACTCTGTCCCCACACCTCCCTCGGACCTGCTGCCATTCCTCTAGCACTACCAGGACAGTAGAAGAAAAGCTCTGGAACCAGACAGAGACAGGTTGGAATCCCAGCTCCAGCCCCTTCTTATCTATATGACCTCAGGTAATTGGTATGACCTATTGGTACGGCCTCAGTTTCCTTATATATGAAATTCAGATAACAATTTAAAAAGTCGGTCACTTAGCAGAACTGGTGTGAGAATTAGGATGCATTGCCACTGGTATGAGAGACAAGCACCCACATGCATTGGTAAACCAAAACTCAATGCTATTAAGTCAGTTCTGACTCATAGCAACCCATAGGGTTTACAAGGCTGTAAATCTTTATGGAAGCAGACTGCCACATCTTTCTCCCTCAGAGTAGCTGGCAGATTGGAACTGCTGACCTTTTGGTTAGCAGACTCCATCTAAAGATGAGGACTACCCCGCCACAGCTATCAAAACTTTACATGCACATACCCTTTTGTAGCTCATGTTATTGGTGCCCCTCCATATCCCCACGGTCCTTGCCAGGGGCTGTGCTCACCTGTCAGACTTCCAACTGGCAGCACCTGTATCTCCTTCTCTGGCCACCAGAACATGCTCTGTCCATACCCAAGGCAGTCCAGGAAATTAATGTCCTCAGAGCAGCCCTCATTCTATAACTATGTATAATTGGTGTATAAATACCTCAGCTCCTTGTACCCAGTGGGATAACACTGAGATGCATGTTCTACACTGTTCCCAGAGCTCTCCAGTAGGATTTAACCTGTGGAGCCCCACAGTGGTGACTATGTTGATAACACACCCTTTATTGGCTACCTTCCTTTCTCCCCCTTCTTTATTGGCATTTCCTGGAGCCACCTCTTAAAAAAACTCCTTTCGCCAAAATTCTTGTCTCAGGGTTTGAATCTGGAGGAACCCAAAGTTCTAGGAATATATCCTATAAATAGTTCTTACACATATACAAAAATCACATATATTCGATTTATTAATTCAACATTATTGTAATAGCAAGAGATTGGAAATAATATATCAAAAAGAAACTGATTAAATACATTATGATACACCCACACAAGGAAATGTTCTGCAGGTGTATAAAAGAATGAAAAGGCAATTTATGGCTTGATATCAAGCAATGTCTGAGTTATACTCATGAAAAAGCGAAGTGCAGAGCAGCATAAATAAATAACGCTACCATTTGTGAGAAAAAGCTCACCCGTGGGTATATCCATGCAGCTGTGTGTATGTATGTTGCATAGGCCTAAAATCTTTCTGAAGGAGACCCCAAAATACATAACATCAGCTGCCCTTAAGGAGAGAACTTGAATGATGAGGGTGGGGGAGAGGATTTTCACCGCACGCTCTTGCATGTCTTTTGATTTTGTACGTGGACAGCTTTATCAATACAAAAATATAGAAGTAACATTAAAATAACAAATGAATGAAAACATAAAGGGAGGTTTATCATTCCTCATTTGACATAATTGTCGAGCCCCTCAGCTGGAGTGTGGGATGGTTGGGACAGGCTGGTGCTGGCTGACCAGCACCTGGCTCCACCAGCGACTTCTCCACAGCAGCTCAGTCCCAGCAGCACAGGCTCCTGCAAGACTGCACACTTCTCCATGACGGAAGTTCTCACTTAGGAGAGGGTCTCCCTTTATTTTCACCCATAAGAGCTGCCATCACCTCCATCCTAGAAGGTCTGACACCATCTTTGCCCACATACACAAGGAAGCCCCAGCAATTCTCCTCAGCCAGAGAGACTATTCTGTGATTCAGATGTTCTAAAGACATCTGAGTCACATGCCCTCACACACACCTGCACACATACACACATACACATGAATGGAAACCCAAGCAGGTCTTTTCTGGGTTAGATGTCACAACCCCAGTCTCCTAATGGATATGTCTGCCCAGCAGCATAGGGGCCTGCATGTTGGTCTGACCAAAGATCTGCTCCTTCCAGAAGAAGCCGTTCAGTAGGGAAGGAGTCATTACTGGGGTACGTCTGCTTGGGGAGCAGTTTCACTCATCATGTCCTTGTACTGCCGTTTGAAGAAACCAAGCTGTGGGGACAGAGAGGAGGTGTTTTATGGACAGAGGAATTGAAGTCAAAGAAGCCCAGGGAGGGAGTGCAAATTATGCGATCCAGGAAGAGAGCCAGAGGGACCAAGAGGCAAAGAATGATGTGGTGCATTCTAGATGGGACCTAGAAAAAAAGGGGCAGGGAGGAAAATAGCATGGATATTGGGGCCGGGGGGAGAAACACAATATTACAGTATAACAACAATAATAATCACTGTTCCTTTTATAGTGGTCTCACTGTGCCAGGGGCCATTATAACTGCTCTACATGTATTAACCCAATTACTTCCACAATCCCAGGAGGTGGGTGTTTATTCCCGTTTTATAGCTGAAGAAACTGAGGGATAGAGAGACTCTGTGAGTTGCCCAAGGTCACACAGCTATATTCCATGGTGGGAGTCAAGCCAAGTAATGGAGCTGCTGAGTTCCTGCTTTTAGAGCTGAGGGGTGGAGAAGGAGCAAGGAGGGGGGAGTAGGCGAGAAGAGAGACAACAAGGAAATACCTTGTACAGTCCCACGGTGATGAGGGCCAGAAGCAACAGCCCCCCCACGGAACTGCCCACGATGAGTGGTACAGGGTCGTGAATTTCATACTGCTCCACTTTGGTCTCTGTCTGGGGGAAAGAGACTCTGGATTTCTGGAAATGTCCTCAATCACACCTTTAGCACTCCCTGAACCACCCCCACCTCCCCACCCCCGCTATGCTCCCAACCCACCCCTCACTCTTCCTTTTCCCTCTCTTCCCTTTCTCTCTCTAACTCTCTTTATCCAAAGAGCTCCAGTAGCCCAGCTTTCCTCCTCCCTCCAACACTCCCTCTGGGCCCCCAGACAAATACCTGGGCCCTCACAAATGCCTGCTGTCCTGGAAGCAGGGCAAACACAGAATTGTTAAACAAGATCTCCGCTGTGCTCACAACCAGGAGGTAGTTATTCGCAGTCTGTGGAAGAGAGCAGTGTGGGAGCTGAACCCGTGGGCCCTGAAGTATCACATCTGCATTTGGCTGAACCTCAGGACCCCACATACCTTGATATACCAGTCAAATGAGAGATTGCCTTTGAGGGTGACAGTGAATTCTTCCTGGGTGCTGAAGGAAGGAATGTCACACTGGATTCTCCTGCAGACTGCAATAGAGCAGTTCTGGCAAGGGTTGGAGAGAAGGGAGATGACTAAGAAAGCTGGAATGTGGAAAACATCACCGTGGATTCAGCCCACTAAATGAGGAGGCCATGTTGGGTTCTAGCGAGGGGATGGAGCTGAGGGCCCACGAGTCCCACTCACCAGCACTGAGGTCTTCTTAATCTCAGCCAGGAAATCAGTGTGAGGAGGAAGCCTTTCTTCAGTGTAGCATGAATTGTAGATGTTCTGAGGAAAGAGAGACACTGTGAGAAGAGACAGCAATGAGGGCTCCTGGGACCATCATAAAGGAGAGATGAGACTGCCTGGGTCTAGGTGAGGACCAGACTGGGTGGCTCCAAAATCTAGAGGGGGAAAGAGATTTTAGGAAAGACCAGGGCCATGGAGGGAGGAGTTGGGGCCACCCCCTCAAGCCCAGCTAGACTTACCTGGGAGAAGTTGACCTGGACGTTGTCTAACACTGTCACCTTGTTCAGCAGGACAGGGACCAAGAAGACCACACTGATGGAGGGGCTCCTCTGCCCCAGGTTATTGAACTGCATTGGGTGTGGAGGGCAGAAAGGGAGTCAGGTTTCTGGGTCTGTCTCCTCCTGCCAGATCCTGAGATCAGCTTCCCACCTCCTACAGCCCAGTACACCTGAATAAGGCCTCATTTCCCCAGGAGTCCTGCCCCCTGGATGTTTTCTGGGAGGCAGTAGAGTGTAGTAGCTAAACACTAGAGAGCCAGAAAGGCTCTTGAGTGACCTTGGACATGTTTTTTTAACATCTCTGAGCCCCAGTTCCTTCATCTGTAAACTGGGAATGATGACAGTGCTTAGTTAGTTATCTTATGAAGATAAAATGAGTTAATTATTTACGTGTGTGTGTACATATACATATGTGCATGCTTGTGTGTGTAGAGAGTGAGAAGGAGCTTAGAACTGTGCTTAGCACATAGTAGGCACTTTATACATGGTTCCCATCATTATTTCTGCATTCCTATCACATTGATTTTCCTCCCCAGCCTCCTTCTCAGAACCCAGACTTCCCCAGCTCCCCACCTGATATTGATGCTCCATAATCAGGCTGGTCTTCTCTGACGCTGTGAAGTTGAGATATTTGGTAGAGTGCTCAAGGCTGATGGGATAAAGAAGGGGTAGGGGCAGGAGACAACACAGCATCAGGGCTGTTCTGGGAAGGCATCTGGGGCTAAGAGTGTAAAGGGGTGAAGAGGCACGTGGGTAATGTGACCCTGACGGATGCAGGTAAGATGATGTGAAGGGACAATGAATGTTGGACACAGTGTGGGCCAGTTTGGGCCATTCATACACACACACAAATATATAAACACATACACAGTCACACAGGTGCACATACGTCCTTAGACACATTACACAAATACATAATTGCCCATGTCCAGCTCAGTGGTGAATGCTGAGCTAAGGCAGCACCTGGTGACCACCATGTAGACAGCGTATTTCACAGGCAGTTCCAGCTGGAATTCGCTTTTGTTGGTCTTGGGCATGTTGTTCTCACTGAAGGGAAAGAGAAAGCTCTAATCAGCTCTTCAGAACTGAGACTCAACCTTTCCTTCCTCCTGTTCCTCACCGTCCACCTCCAATAGATCACCAATTCCTGTCATCCCTGCATTCTAACATCATTATTCTCTAACTCCTTCCCCCTACCTAGCCCAGACCCATCCCCACTGATATGGATGTCTGCAGAAACCTTCTCCTAACTGGTTCCCCAATTCAAAACTGCTCCCAATCCTGGGAAGTGACCTTTCTAGCATACAAATCCAATCATGACATTCCCATAAGTTAAACCGTAAATTCCCTAACATCACCTATCAGTCATTTTATGACATGGCTGCAGCCCATCTCTCCAGCCCATATCTAACCACCAACTCCCTAAATCCTGCATGAGGTGTTTAGACCCATACTGAGCTTCCATTCCTTAAACGCACCTTGATCTTTGCAGTCTCAGGACTCTGCCTGGTACTTGCCTCCTTCTTTCTACTTCATGCCCACCATCAGTTCATGCCTTTGCTTGGCTAACTCACAGTCTAAATCTTCAGAAGTTTTCTCTGAACACCAAGCTCCAAAGAATACTCTACATCCCCCCATTTAATCATTCATTTCATACTGTATTGTAATTGCCGATTTACTTGTTTATCTTTGCCACTAAAGTATAAGCCCCGTGGGGGCAGGAACTACATCTGTCTTGTCCGTGACTGCCTCACCAGCACTGACCGCAATGCCTACCACATGGTGGGTGCTCCATCAGTGTTTGATGAGCTGAAGGGAAATTCAGTAGGAAAAAGGGCAAAGATCCACCCTGGAAATGGGGCTGGGGCTTCAAAGGGGAGGACACTTGAAGGGGGGGAGCTGGGCACAGCACACCTGGTCACATTGGCTTTGAGGAGTAATTTGTTTCCAAAAGAAGCAGCAGAGTCCACGTCGAATGTGATATTAAAGGTGACCTGGATTTGGAGAAAGGAGAGGCAGTGATGAGAATAGAAGTAGCAACCCAATGTCCATCAACTGATGAAATAAAATGTCCATACAATGAAATATTATTCATCTATAAAAAGAAATAAAGTACTGATACACGCTACAACATGGATAAACCTTAAAAACTTTATGTTAACTCAAAGAAGCCAGTCACAAAGGACCTCATACTGTATGATTCCATTTATATGAAATGTCCAGTATGGACAAATCTATAGAGAAAGAAAGATTAGTGATTGCCAACTGTGGGAGAGGATAGAAGTATTGGAGGTGGTGATGGCTAAGGGCAGCAGGGTCTCTTTTTGAGGTAATAAAAAGGTTCTGCAATCGATGATGCTAATGCAAAACTCTGTGAATGTACTAAAAGTTTTGAAAGTGCACTTTCAAAGGATGGGTTGTACAGCTTGTGAATTATCTCAAAAAAGCTGTCTTTAAAAAAAGGGATTTACCAAAAAAAAAAAAAAAATCAAAGAGCTAAATTTCAGGAGAATATAAAAGGAGGGATAAAAGAAGGAGCCAATAGTTCTGACCTCAGAGTTGTCTGGGAAGATGGGGTGGTTTATGTTGCAGCTGCTGCTCTTCAGGCGCCCAGGCTCTTCAGGAGAGGGCCCAGACTCACAGACCAGGCGCCAGGATCGCTGTGAGCGCTGGTTCTGGAAAGCAAGGGAAGTAGAGGTGGTCATTTCAACAGCCATATTAGCTAAAGGGATGAGAAAAGGTCAGATAGAACCTGAGACAAATTCTGTCACCTGGGCCCCTGACACTCTCCGATAGGACAAGCCAGATGGATAGAAGAAGGTGACCTGAGTCCTGTAGGAGTCCTCACCCTGGTTTCTCACAGTCACAGTCACATTGAGGTCCCGGGGACCACCCACCACCAGTGTGTCCAGGCTGTAGGAGGAACCAAAGACCATGAGGTGCTGTGGCAAGTCTGCTCTGGTGGAAAAATGATGTGAACATTTGAAGAGAGAAGGGAGTAGACGAGACACCTGCAAGCGACTTGTGGTACACAAATAGCAGCTCCCTCACAGGCCAGGGGAAAAGAAAGTCTTGTCATGATGTAGGTTTAGAAGAGGCAATGAGGAAAAGAAACTCACTTCATAAAACTGAAGGTGATGCTGAGGTCATCCTGGCAGATGTTGTCATTGCCACAATTTTTCTCAAAGGGGAACTGTAAAAATAGAATAAAATCAAATGAAAAGAAAGGAAACAATGGAATGATGGGAAATAAAATAATAAGATGAAATATCAAAATAAAATTATATGAAATAAAATAAAATGAGCTTCAGTAATCTTGGCTCTGGTCTTTTCCATGCCCCAAACACAAAACCACCAAACCCACTGCCGTGGAGTCCATTCTGACTCATAGCAACTCTATAGGACAGAGTAGAACTGCCCCATAGAGTTTCCAAGGAGCACCTGGCAGATTCTAACTGTCGACCTCTTGGTTAACAGCTGTAGCATTTAACCACTACGCCACCAGGATTTCCAGTTTCCATGCCCACAGGGCCCCAACTCTAGCACTCACCAAGGCTGTGAAGAGTCTCTGAGCATCCACAGCCAGCACTGGACGGAGATTCCCGAAAGAGGGTGCGGGCCGCCCCACCAAAGAGAAGTTGAGGCGCAAGACGATGGGGGTCACTGAGTCCTCTACACAACCCTAAGAGACAATGAGGGTATGGGAGTGTGCCCTCCCCAGCTTCCCATATCCACCCCATGCTCGGAGGACCTGGGGGTCCAATCACCGGCCTGCTCACCGGTAACAATAGCTTCAGGGTGCCACAATTCACCGTCATCGCCAAGGTCCTTGTTTGTCTATGTGTACTGTTCTTTGTCTCATCAAAGATGGCACGGGGGTTTGGGCGGCCAGAGTCCAGAGCCAAGTCATAAGTGATGATGCTCTGGATCTGTCCTGAAGGGGCAGAATAGCACTGGGTGAGGAGTCCAGGCTTCAGAGTCAGAAGGAGAGGGGTATGAGGCACAACTCCATTGCTCCCCAGCTGTGTGATTTCAGCTTGTTATCTAACCTTTCTGAGTCTCAACTCCTTGTTTTTAAAGTGAAAATAATAACTGCACCTTCCCATTGGTGAAGATAAATGAAATAATGCCTAAAAGAATTTAGCACTGTACCTGCCACATAGCAAGTGCTCAATAAAAGATCACCTTCTATCATGTACCATGAAGTTAATAATTTTTCAGGCTGCTTTGGTTTCCAACAGCTTGATTATAATGCACCTTGATATGGCTATGTTTATATTTATATTAAAAAAAAAACTAGTTTTTTTTTGTAGAGAATCTTGATGTCTTTCATCAGTTTTAGAGAATTCTTAACCACTGTAGCTTCTTTTTTATTTTCTTCCTCCTCTCTTTCTGGGATTCCAGTTACATGTTTGTTAGCTCTTTCACCATGTCCCACACATCGCCTATGATTTGTTTCTTGTATTTTTCATCCTTTTTTCTCTACATGTTAATCTGAACTCTTTCATTTAATGTCTTTTGGTTCACTAATCTTCTGTTCTGCTTCTAATCTGCTATTAAAACTGTTTATGAAATTCTTAATTTTAGTCATTGTATTACTTCTAGAGTTTCCATCTGACTCTATTTTATGATTTTCAGGTTTTTGCCAACGTTCTCCATTCTTCTTTTAAAGATAGTAATTGTAGTTATTCTAAGGTCCTTATCTGGTAGCTCTAATTTCTAAATTAAATGTGAGTCTGTTTCTATTGTTTATTGTTTCTCTTTGCTGCTAATCAATTGTTTTATGGATCATAGGTCTTTGCTGAAATTCTCCATCCTTTCCATTGTATTCTGGAAGACATTAATTGTAGTTACTTTTAAATCCCTATCTAATATCTTTAATCTCTGAATTCACCCATGGGTCTGTTTCTATTGTCTATTGTTTCTCTTGGTTACTAATTAATTGTCTCAATGGAAAGACCTACGTGTTTGCCAAGACTCCTCTCAAATCTTTGTCTCTTAAGTCCTAGAAATCTGCTGAATTCCCTGCTCAGCTCTTTAGTTTCCCAACTAGTTTTCTACTGGATTTCTTAGTGTATTGAACTGAGCATGCATGGCTTAGGAGTCAGCCAATGACTTGAAAGGAGTTTCTGTGTAGATTTTGCAGTACCTTGCCTGTAATTTCCTACTCTCTAAGACCTTGTCTCTCAATTTCCAGCCATGCTGACTGCCCCTAACTCTGACTGCTGTCTCCTTAGACCAATAAGACTGCTTCTAGAAAGTTAATTGTGTTCTTCCTCCACCCTGTTTCTTTTTAGTACCACCATTACCATTCCCCCACTTCAATCATCAAGCTATTCTTTGAGAATACAGATAAAGGAAGAAGTCAGGCTGGTTGTGATAAAATGTATGCTTGAATGATTTTTGAATTTGTGTTTGGTTTAATCAACTCAATTTCCCCTTTAAATGAATTCTTTCTCACATAAAAAATCCTGGTTGATTCACAGATACGGTGTACTTAGTTCTCTGGAGAACTGAGAGAATGAGGGATGATTACATGCTCACTTCTTTGATGGGGTTTTCTGAGACTCTACGACTAGCACAGAGATAGCCTGCTCACTCAGCCAAACTTGGAGAAGGCTTGTCAGAGCCTTTGAGAACTGAGCTCTGGACAGTCGGAAGGCTGAGCAGACTTGGCTGCCATTTAACCTTTTCAGACTTACCTACCAAGCCTCACCTTCTCCCAGTCGGTCCCGTGTGATTTTCCGCACACGGAAGCAGACTCTGACCTCCCCAGCATTCTGGTTTTTCAGCACCTGTTCACGACATTCAAATGCATTCCTTGCCACTTCCCTGGGTGTGAACTCCATGGCAACATCAACTTTCAATACTGGCTGGGACCTGCAGAGACATCAAAGGATCATCAGGGGCCTCAGACAGCAAAGAGGCTCCTTCAAGAGAGGACACCTGGTGTGCTCCAAAGGGATTCTCACCTGAGCAGTAGCATATGCCCCTGGGCTCCTACAGCCAGGTCCACCAGACCATCCATTGTCATATCCTGGCCCCCACTCAGTGACTGACCAAAATACTGGAGCCGGGGAGACAGCTGAGAGCCTTCAACCCGCTGAGGCAAAAAAGAGGAGAGAATGAGGAAAAACAGTAAAATATGTCATTCAGTCACTCAGGGTGACCTGATAAGTTGAGGTTCTCTGGTCTCCACTCAAGTCTCATCTTCCATAACTTTGTTTAAGGAATTAGAGGAACTGTTTACCTTATACCACAATCTTAATATAATACCCAAAATTTCCATCAAATACCTGGGTTTTCCAGGGAAAACAAAAATTTTACAGGAAAAGAAAAGTACAGAGTATACTATTTGGCTCAACTGAATCTCATTTACATGGTCAGGATAATGTAAACACTAAGTATTTATCTAACAAAAATTATCATATAAATACAAGGAATGAATGAGACAGGAGGGCAGGGGAATAGAAGGGGTGTTAATGTGTGGCAAGAGCTGAGCTGAGAGCTCAACCGTTACCTCCCATAGTGGGAAATCATTGCTAAAATGAAAATCAAGAAGTAACAACATGATCATGTTATTTGGAAGTATGGAGAATCAGTGAAAGAGCTGAAAGTAGTTTCATCGAGAGAAGGGGAAATGTGTGTGTGGAAATTGTTATTTTTTTATAATGAGCCTTTTGGAATCATTTCACTCTTCAAACTGTGTGCAAAAATGACACTGAAAAAATAAGTCAAATAATAAGTTAAAAAGAAAAATTTTAAGCGATTTTGTCAACTGGAAGGAGGCATGGAGAAACATGGGATGCTGGAAACCTGTGCAATCTTTATCTAAGTGGTTGTTACTTGTGTTTACACATATGTAAAAATCCATCACTTCGGATTTGTGTACTTACTGCATGTATATTATATCTCAAATTTTTTTCAAGAAAAAAGTAACTGTATTCTGTTTGGAGGAAGCTGTGTTTTGAAATGCTGTGTTAGTTTGGAGAATCATACCAGCTCCACCCCACTCAGCCCCAATCCTAGGAAAAAAAGGCAGTGAAAAATGCAAACAGGAGAATAGGATAGCATGATCTTTCCCGTATTTCTTTAATCCCAAAGTCTGTGTGTGTGTGTGTGTGTGTGTGTGTGTGTGTGTGTGTACGCATCTGTGGACATATGAAGCACTCTCCCTTAACCTTGTCTTCCTTTTGAGGGTGACTTATGGTGGGAATGAGGGAGTCAGGGCTTTCACTGTTAACTATAGACTTTTAAATTTCTACAAGAATATAAATCCTCTGTAATAAAAAAATAAAATAAAACCAGAGTCTTTAACCTCCATTTACACAGCAAAACAGCAGGCACCAGTGAAAAGAAAAATAATTATAACGCTCGTATAGTTGTGGAGTGAGTCTCTGCTGCCCAGAGAGAAATGTGTAAGACAGCATTTCTCAGCTTTATCTGCATCTAAAGAACATATTTAACAACAACAAAAAAAATACTAGGGTCTGTACTTATATGGTGCAAAAGAAAATGAAGGAAATCAAAGGCTCAAAGAAGAAACTAGTCCACAGGACTAATAGCCCACACAAACCACAGCCTCTTCTAATCTGAGACCAAAAGAATTAGATGGTGCCCAGCCACCACTACTGACTATTTTGACTAGGGACACAGCAGGAGGTCCTAGATGAAATGGGAGAAAAATGTAGAAAAGTCAAATTCCTAAAAAAAGGCCAGACCAATTGGACTGATAGAGGCTAGAGGAACCTCCAAGACTATCACCCTAAGATACCCTTTGAGCTTGGAACTGAAGCGATTTCTGGAGTTCACCTTTCAGCTAAATAATAGGTTGACTTATAAAATAAACAATATAACCCTTGAATAATGTGCTCTATTGAACAATCAGCTGTACGAGACCAAACTGTCAACATTTACCCAAAAGCAAAGATGAGAAGGCAAGGAGAGGAAGGGAAGCTGTATCAATGGAAACAGAGAAAACACAATGGAAATAATGAGAATGCTGACACATTATGAAAACTGTAACCAATGGTATGGAACAATTTGTATACTACTTGTTAAATGAGAACCCAATTTACTGAGTAAGGTTTCACCTAATAAAATATTATTTAGAAAAATACAGGGACGTATATAACATATTATCCCATGTATATAAAATTCCAATAATCTGTGGAGGAAAATAATCAGACCAGTAGTTGCCTCTGGGGTGAGGTTAGGGGCAGGAAGTGACAAAGAAGGGGTAAAAAAAAAAAAAAAGAAGGGGTAGGAAGAAAATTTCTGGAGGATAATGATCTTTGGTATCAATAGGGGCACATATCACACAAATGTATGCATTTGTCAAAACTCATTGAAAGGCTAAAGACACTAAAAATTTGTGCATTTCACTGTCTGTAAATTTTACTTTAAAAAAAAAAAACTGTAAACAAACAGCAGATACATAGACCAATGGGACAGAATTGAGAATCTAGACATAAATTCATCCAACTATGAGCAGGTGATATTTGACAAAGGCCCAAAGTCTGTTAAACAGGGAAAAGACAGTCTCTTTAACAAATGGTGCTGGCATAACTGGATATCCATCTGCAAAAAAAATGAAACAAGACTCATACCTCACACGATGCTCAAACGCTAACTCCAAATGGATCAAAGACCTAAATATAAAACCCAAAACAATAAAGATCATGGAAGAAAAAATAGGGACAACACTAGGAGCCCTAATACATGGCATAAACAGAATACAAGCCATAACTAATGATGCACAAACACCAGAGGAGAAACTAGACAACTGGGAGCTCCTAAAAATCAAACATTTATGCTCATCCAAAGACTTCGCCAAAAGAGTAAAGACAGCCTACAGACTGGGAAAAAAATTTTGGCTACAACAAATCTGATCAGCGTCTAATCTCTAAAATTTATAAGATACTGCAAAACCTCAACAATAAAAAGGCAAATAACCCAATTTAGAAAAGGACAAAGGATATGAACAGGCACTTCACCAAAGAAGACATTCAGGTGGCTAACGGATATGTGAGGAAATGCTCATGATCATTAGCCATTACAGAAATGCAACTAAAAACTACAGTGAGATACCATCTCACCCCAACAAGGTTAGCATTAATCCAAAAAACACAAAATAATAAATGCTGGAGAGGTTGTGGAAAGACTGGAACAGTTATACACTGCTGGTGGGGACGTAAAATGGTACAACCACTATGGGAATAGATTTGACACGTCCTTAAAAAGTTAGAAGTACCATATAATCTAGCAATCTCACTTCTTGGAATATACCCTAGAGAAATAAGAGCCCTCACATGAATAGATACAAGCACACCCAGGTTCACTGCAGCACTGTTCACGATAGCAAAAAGATGGAAACAACCTAGGTGCCCATCAAGGGATGGATAAACAAAGCACGGTATAGTCACACAATGGAATATTATGCAATGATAAAGGACAACTATAAATCCGAGAAACATCTCATAACATGGATGAATCTGGAAGGCATTATGCTGAGTGAAATCAGTCAGTCACAAAAGGACAAATACTGTATGAAACTACTATTAAAAGAACTCAAGAAAAGGTTTAAACACAGAAGAAAACATTCTTTGATGGTTATGATGGTGGGGAGGGAGGGAGAGGGGTATTCCTTAATAGTAGTCGAGAATTATCATAGGTGAAGAAAAGGACAACACACAATACAGGGGAAGTCAGTACAACTGGACTAAACCAAAAGCTAAGAAGTTACCTAAATAGAACTAAACACTTAGAAGCACAGAGTAGCAGGGGAGGGGTCTGAAGACCATGGTTTCAGGGTACATCCAGGTCAATTGGCATAACAAAGTTTATTGAGAAAACATTCTCCATCCTACTTTGGTGAGTGGCATATTGTTGTTCTTTTTAGGTGCCGTGGAGTCAGTTCTGACTCATAGCAACCCTATGCACAACAGAATGAAACACTGCCCCGTCCTACACCATCCTTACAATCGTTGTTATGCTTCAGCTCATTGTTGCAGCCGCTGTGTCAATCCATCTCATTGAGGGTCTTCCTCTTTCCCACTGATCCTGTACTCTGCCAAGCATGATGTCCTTCTCCAGGCACTGATCCCTCCTGACAACATGTCCAAAGTAAGTAAGACGCAGTCTCACCCTCCTTGCCTCCAAGGATCATTCAGGCCGTACTCCTTCCAAGACAGATTTGTTCATTCTTTTGGCAGTCCATGGTACCTTCAATATTCTTCTCCAGCACCACAATTCAAAGGCGTCAACTCTTCTTCAGTCTTCCTTATTCGTTGTCCAGCTTTCATATGCATATGATGTCACTGAAAATGCCATGGCTTGGGTCAGGCACACCTTAGTCTCCAGGGTGACATCTTTGTTCTTCAACACTTTGAAGAGGTCCGTTGCAGCAGATTTGCCCAATGCAATCCGTCTTTTGATTTCTTGACTGCTGCTTCCACGGCTGTTGAATTCTGGATCCAGGTAAAAAGAAATCCTTGACAACTTCAATCTTTTCTCCGTTTATCATGATGTTGCTCATTGGTCCAGTTGTGAGGATTTTGGTTTTCTTTATGTTGAGGTGTAATCCATACTGAAAGCTGTGGTCTTTGATCCTCATTAGTAAGCGCTTCAGGTCCTCTTCACTTTCAGCAAGCAAGGTTGTGTCATCTGCATAACGCAGGTTGTTAATGAGCCTTCCTCCAATCCTGATGCCCTGTTCTTCTTCATATAGTCCAGATTCTCATATTATTTGCTCAGCATACAGGTTAAATAGGTATGGTGAAAGAATACAACCCTGATGCACACCTTTCCTGACTTTAAACCAATCAGTATCCCCTTGTTCTGTCCAAACAACTGCCTCTTGCTCTATGTAAAGGTTCCTCATGAGCACAATTAAGTGTTCTGGAATTCCCATTCTTCGCAGTGTTATCCATAGTTTGTTATGACACACACAGTCGAATGCCTTTGCATAGTCAAAAAAACACAGGTAAACATCCTTCTGGTATTCTCTGCTTTCAGCCAGGATCCATCTGACATCAACGATGATATCCCTGGTTCCACGTCCTCCCCTGAAACCAGCCTGAATTTCCGGCGGTTCCCTGTCGATACACTGCTGCAGGTGGTTTTGAATGATCTTCAGCAAAATTTTGCTTGCGTGTGATATTAATGATATTGTTCTGTAATTTCCACGTTCGGTTGGATCACCTTTCTTGGGAATATGGATCTCTTCCAGTCAGTTGGTCAGGAAGCTGTCTTCCATATTTCTTGGCATAGACAAGTGAACACCTCCAGCGCTGCATCTGTTTGTTGAAACATCTCAATTGATATTCCATCAATTCCTGGAGCCTTGTTTTTCGCCAATGCCTTCAGAGCAGCTTGGACTTCTTCCTTCAGTATCATCGGTTCCTGATCATATGCCTCCTCTTGAAATGGTTGAATATCGACTAATTCTTTTTGGTATGATGACTCTGTGTATTCCTTCCATCTTCTTTTGATGCTTCCTGCGTCGTTTAATATTTTCCCCATGGAATCCTTCACTATTGCAACTCGAGGCTTGAATTTTTTCTTCAGTTCTTTCAGCTTGAGAAACGCCAAGCGTGTTCTTCTCTTTTGGTTTTCCCTCTCCAGCTCTTTGCACATGTCATTATAATACTTCACTTTGTCTTCTCCAGAGGCTCTTTGAAATCTTCTGCTCAGTTCTTTTACTTCATCAATTCTTCCTTTTGCTTTAGCTGCTCGACGCTCAAGAGCAAGTTTCAGAGTCTCCTCTGACATCCACCTTGGTCTTTTCTTTCTTTCCTGTCTTTTCAGTGACCTTTTGATTTCTTCATGGATGATGTCCTTGATGTCATTCCACAACTCATCTGGTCTTCGGTCACCAGTGTTCAATGCATCAAGTCTATTTTTGAGATGGTCTCTAAATTCAGGTGGAATATACTCAAGGTCATATTTTGGCTCTCGTGGACTTGCTCTGATTTTCTTCAGTTTCACCTTGAACTTGCGTATGAACAATGGACGGTCTGTTCCACAGTCGGCCCCTGGCCTTGTTCTGACTGAGGATATTGAGCTTTTCCATCATCTCTTTCCACAGATGTAGTCAATTTGATTTCTGTGTGTTCCATCTGGCGAGGTCCATGTGGATAGTCACCGTTTATGTTGATGAAAGAAGGTATTTGCAATGAAGAAGTCGTTGGTCTTGCAAAATTCTATCATTCGATCTCCGGCATTGTTTCTATCCCCATGGCCATATTTTCCAACTACTGATCCTTCTTCTTTGTTTCCAACTTTCCCATTCCAATCGCCAGTAATTATCAATGCATCTTGATTGCATGTTCGATCAATTTCAGACTGCAGCAGCTGATAAAAGTCTTCTATTTCTTCATCTTTGGCCCTAGTGGCTGGTGGGTAAATTTGAATAATAGCCATATTAACTGGTCTTCCTTGTAGGCATATTGATATTATCCTATCACTGACAGCATTGTACTTCAGGATAGATCTTGAAACATTCTTTTTGACGATGAATGCAACACCATTCCTCTTTGAGTTGTCATTCCCAGGGTAGTAGACTATATGATTGTCCAATTCAAAATGGCCAATACCAATCCATTTCAGTTCACTAATGCCTAGGATATCAATGTTTATGCGTTCCATTTCATTTTTGACGATTTCCAGTTTTCCTAGATTCATACTTTGTACATTCCAGGTTCCAATTATTACTGGATGTTTGCAGCTCTTTCTTCTCATTTTGAGTCGTGCCCCATCAGCAAATGAAAATCCCAAAAGCTTGACTCCATCCACATCGTTAAGGTCAACTGTACTTTGAGGAGGCAGCTCTTCCCCAGTCATCTTTTGAGTGCCTTCCAACCTGGGGGACTCGTCTTCCAGCACTATATCAGACAATGTTCCGCTGCTATTCATAAGGTTTTCACTGGCTAATGCTTTTCAGAAGTAGACTGCTGGGTCCTTCTTCCTAGTCTGTCTTAGTCTGGAATCTCAGCTGAAACCTGTCCTCCATGGGTGACCCTGCTGGTATCTGAATACCAGTGACATAGCTTCCAGCATCACAGCAACACACAAGCCCCCACAGTACGACAAACTGACAGACACAGGTGAGTGGCATATGGGGTCTTAAAAGTTAGCAAGTGACCATCTAAGATGCACCAACTGGTCCCAACCCACCTGGAACAAAGGAGAATGAAGAATACCAAAGACACAAGGAAAACATGAGCCCCAGAGACAGAAAGGGCCATATAAACCAGAGACTCCATCAGCCTGAGACCAAAAGAAATTGATGGTGCCCAGCTACTACCAATGACTGCCCTGACAGGGAACACAACAGAGAGTCCCTGACGCAGCAGGAGAACTGTGGGGTGCAGAATTCAAATTCTAGTAAAAAGACCAGGCTTAGTGGTCTGAGACAGCAGGGAACCCAGAAAACATGGCCCCCAGACTCTTTGTTAGCCCAAAACTAAATCTGTTCTGGAAGCTGACTCTTCAGACAAAGATTAGACTGGAATATAAGACATAAAATGATACTCATGAGGAGTGTGCTTCTTAGCTCAAGTAGATACATAAGACCAAATGGGCAGCTCCTGTCCAGAGGCAAGATGAAAAGGCAGAAAGGGACAGGAGCTGGTTGAATGGACAAGGGAAATCCAGATTAGAAAGGAGGAGTGTGCTGTCACATTATACGTAGAGCAACTAAGGTCACATAACAATGTGTATATAAATTCTTGTAAGAGAAACTAACTTGAATGTAAACTTTCACTTAAAGCACAATAAAAAAGAAAAAAAACTGTAAACAAATATTGATTTCTACTAAATATACATGCTGAAGCTTAGGTGGAAAGTGGACAGATGCTACACCTTACTTTTAAATGAATTAAAATGTACATAAAATGGACTGATGGATGAATAGAAAAGGACAGATAAAAGGATGATTATGACATAGTAAATATAGTAAAATGTTACTGATAGGTGATAGATATATCAGTGCTCACTATACAATTCTTTCAACTTTGTTGTATATTTGAAAGATTTTCAAATAAAATGTAAAATGATCTACTGATACCTGGTGTTCCAACCTCAGAACAATTAAATCAGAACCCCTATTGGTGGGGTCAAGCCCCTGGGTGGCACAAGCAGTTTGCACTCAGCTACTAACCTAAAGGTTGGCAGTTCAAATCCACCCAGTGGCGTGAGGGAAGAAAGCCCTGGCGATGTGCTGCCATAAAGATTATAGCCAAAGAAAACCCCTACGGAGCAGTTTTACTCCGTAACACATGAGGTTGCCGTGAGTCAGAATTGACTTCACAGCAATAGGTTTGGTTTTTTGGTGTTATTAATGGGGTCCAAACATCTGCTTTTTTTTTTTTTTTAAGACCTTCAGGTGATTTTAATGTGTGGGCAGGGTTCTCTGGGATTTGGCAGAAGTTAGGGTACACAGAGAGAAAGGACTTAAGAAAAATGTGAGGCTGGAAAAGAGCTGGAGACTGAGGCCAGACAACAGAGATAGCCTAAGCTGGCTGCAGTGACAGAGAATATGACACAGGTGAGATGGAACCAGACTGTGAGGGTCCCTCCACACAGTAGGCTTCATAGGGTAGGCAACAGGGAGCCATTTTAGAGAAGTAACCAGTTGTGGAGACCAGGATGCAAGGTGACAACCTATCAAGACGTGCAACATAATTTGCTGAACTCAGCGCAAAAGAAAAATGCAGAGCCCCTTGTCCAAAAATTATGAAGAATTTCAAGACAGGGACAGAAGAGCATCGAACCAAGTGTAGGACCCTTCTGAGAGTGGGATCCTGTGGGACTTCACAAGTTGTGCATCCCTGAAGTGTACACTCCTAGTAGAGGGACCAACCATGGGGACTTCCCGGGGTGTGAGACTTTCAGTGCTAAAAACCAGGATGGGCTTGGGCAAACCACTGGTCATCTACCAGTATTTTAACTTAAATAAAGGAATTACATCCCAACACATCCAGCTTGCCATTTTATCATTTCTGACTCCCTCATCACTAAAGTGGAGGTAATGATCTCCCCCTCTCCACCAGGCACCTTCTGGTTTGTGGTGAGGATTAATCCAGCGGCTACTTTGAGGTTTCTCTGAAGTGTGTGTTATTATTCTTGAAGATTCTGCAATGGAAACCTGGGAGGACTGATCTAGCAATTGTTGGAACCGTTGTATTAGAAAGGGACAGATCATTGAAGAAGCAACTGTCATGACAAAGACAGTGACAGGGCCTCACCTGGCTGTGGGAGGGGCTGATGCCCAGTCCTGATGTTCCATGAAATAGGTAGACAGCACCCCGGTTCTCCTGCTCCCCCGGTGCCCCAATGGCCACATCTGTCAGCTTGTCTCCATTCATGTCTCCCAGCACTGTCAGGGCTGCCCCAAAGCGGCCCCATGGATGGCCCTGCTCCCCGCGGAGAACAGCCTCACACCGCCACTTGGCCCGCTGTTGAGCAAAACTAGTGTTAGCCCCAACTGGGACAACCCCTCCACCCCACACCTGGGGCCCACCCAGCCCAGGCCCTGTCAGTCACTCACCCCTTGGGGCAGGGGACAGACAGACACCTGGCCCCCCCGGGCCTGCTCATAGTAATGGGGGGCCCCAATGAGGACCAAGTCAGTGCTGCTGTCTCTGTTCACATCCACAGAGCAGAGGGAGGCTCCAAAATAGGAGCCGATCTGAAAGAAATGGGGCCAGGATCACATACCTCTTCCCACTAAAAGCGAAGCGGGGGGAGGGTTTCACCTTGAAGAAAAGTCACATCTGCTGGGGAAAGCCCTTTGGAGCCAATATGATCCTGTATATAATTCATGTTAAATTCTTATTTGAATGTGCTGCCAGCTAGAGGAGACTATTACAGTCAATGGGCCATGGGTGAGGATTTACCCCCAATGGTCTTCCAGGGAGATTATTACAGTAGCAAAGGAGAAGTTGGATTGGGCGATAAAGAGAAAAAAGCCTGGAAGGACAGACAGGACACCTATTCAATATATTGGACGTCTTTACAAAAAAACCAAACCCAGCGCCGTCCAGTCAATTCTGACTCATAGCGACTCTATAGGACAAAGTAGAACTGCCCCATAGAGTTTCCAAGGAGCGCCTGGCGGATTCGAACTACTGACCCTAAGGTTACCAGCCTTAGCACTTAACCACTACGCCACCAGGGTTTCCACTGGACGTCTTTAGGGGAATAAAAATTAAAACTGACAGTCTGATTGATGAAGAATCAACTGGCTTGAATTAAAAATAACTATTGCTACCCAGAAATTGTTTTGTGATATTGAAAAACAATGTTTACATATCAGTAAAAGAATTTTAAAAGGATGTTTAATATCAAGATGTAGAATTTATGTGTAAGATTTGTCCATTTAATCCATCATTCATTCACTCATTCATTCATTCAACAAATAAGGGTTTGCTGTTTGTCAAGTCAAGGCCAAGTTATGGAGACACAGCACCTTTTAGAACTTTCAGTGCAGGAGGGTGGGGGGAACGAATAGTAAATGGATAACCAGGGAGATGTATATACCATTTATGAACTGGGACAAGTTCTAGGAAGGAAAAATGTGAGAGGCATCATGCCACGACTCCCTGCAACCTGATTTCTGCCACATGTACCATTGAGGTGGCCTCACTGATAGCCCAGCAAAGGCATGTATGGTTTCATGAGTTTTGACAAACACATAAAATCATATAACCACCACCACAGTCAAGATACAGTTTCATCACCCTCATGCCCCATTATAATTAACCTCTCCCCGCTTGCAGTGATTGAGCCCAGCAATCACCGATCTGCTTTTTGTCTCTATAATTTTGCCTTTTCCTGAATGTCATATAAAGGGAATTACATAGTATGTCACCCGTGGGTTTGGCATCTTTCACCTAAGAAAAAAATTCACCTAGAATGATACATTTGAGGTTCGTCCATGCTGTTCTATGTCCATTCTTTTACATTGCTGAATATTGTATTCCGTTTTACGGATGTACCACAGTTTGTTTATCCATTTCCAGTTGAAGGACATTTGGTTTGTTTCTAGTTTTCAGTGATTAGAAATAGAGCTACTAGAAACATTTGCATGCAATTTTCATGTGGACACATGTTTTCACTTCCCTTAGGCAAATATCCAGGAGTAGGATTGCTGGTATGGTAAGTGTATGTTGAACTTTCTAAGAATTTGGCAAACTGTTTACCAAAGTAGCCCTGCCATTTTCCATTCTCATAGCACTGTATTAGAGTACCAACTGCTACATACTCCTGTCTGCACTTGATATTGCCAGTTTATATTTATCTCAGCCATTCCAACAAGTGTCCAGCATCCCTGGTGGTGCAGTGGTTAAGCGCTCAGCTGCTAAGTGGCAGGTCAACAGCTTCAACCCAATGGCCACTCCACAGGAGAAAGATGTGGCAGTCTGCTTCCCTAAAAATTTACAGCCTTGAAAACACTATGGTGAAGCTCTACTCTGTCCTTAGGGTCACTATGACTCCACAGCAGCGGGTTTGGTTTGTTTCAGTTTTAATGATCAATGACGTTGAACATATTTTCACGTGTTTTTTTGCTATTAGAATATCTTTTTTGTGAAGTGTCTCTTCAAATCTTTTGCTCATTTTTTAGTTGAGTTTTTAGATTTCTTATTGTTGAGTTCTGAGGGTTCCTTATATATTCTGCATATGTCTTCTGTCAGATAAAACCCCACTGCCGCCAAGTCGATTCCAACTCATAGTAACCATATAGGACAGAGTAGAACTCTCCCACAGGGTTTCCAAGGAGCACCCGATGGATTCAAACTGCAGACCTTTTGGTTAGGAGTCGTAGCTCTTAACCACTACACCACAAGGGTTTCCATATACAATGTAACCAAAAACAATTTTTGCAAATATTTTCCCCAGTTTGTGGCATGCCTTTTCATTCTCTTAATAGTGTCTTTCTCAAAACAAGCTTTTCTAATTTTCATGAAGTCTGATTTATTATTTTTTCTTTTTTGAATCATGCTTTTAGTGTCAGGCCTAAGAACTATGCATAACCCAAGGTCATAAAGATTATCTCTTGTGTTTTCTTCTGAAAGCTTTATAGTTTTAGATTTTACATTTTGTTCTATGACCTATTTTGGATTAATTTTTTATATGGTGCAAGGCATGGGTAGAGGTTTGGTTTTGGTTTTTTTGTTGTTGGTGTTTTTGCCTATGGATGTCCAATTGTTCCAGCACCATTTGTTGGAAAGATCCTCCATCAAATCGTCTTTATGTTTTTCTTGGAAATCAGTTGGCCATATATGAATCAATTTATTTCAGGACACTCTATTCTGTTTCACTGGCCTATGTGTCTACCTTTTTTCCAATGTCACCTTCTTGATTACTGTAACTTTATACTAAATCTTAAAATCAGTAGCATATAAATTCTTCACTAAATACCTCAGAGGTATTTATCTAAATTTTTTTTTAGAACTGTTTTGGATGTTCTACTTCCTTTGATTTTTCCATGTCAATTTTAGAAGCAGTTTGTTGAGTCTATAAAATCCCTTTTAGGGCTTTGATTGGGGTTGTGTTCAATCTATAAATAAATTTGGGGAAAATCAATACCTTAATATTCAGTCTTCTAATCCAGGAAAACAGTATACCTTTCCATTCATTTAGGTCTTTGATTTTTCTCATCACTGATTTATAGTTTTCATCATACAGGTATTATATGTATTTTGTTAGATTTACACCTAAGTATTATATAGGTTTGGTATTATTGTAAATGGTACTGATTTTTTTATTTAGATCTCCAATTTTTTGTTGCTAGTACAGAAATAGGAGCCCTGGGGGCACACTGGTTAAGAACTTGGCTGCTAACCAAACTGTCGACAGTTCAAATCCACTAGCTGCTCCTTGGAAACCCTATGGGGTATTTTTGGTTTAGTATAGAAATACAATTGGTTTTTATATATATTGATCTTGTATCCTGCAAACTTAATAAAATAATTTATAGTTATAAGAGCTTTTTTATAGAATCTTTGGAATTTTCCACAGAGTCAAGCATGTCTTTTTTTTTTTTCCTTGCCTTATTGCACGTGCTAGGTCTTCCAATATGATATCAAATACAAATAGAGAAAATAGATACGCTTGCTTTCCTTCCAGTTCTAGGACAAAAGCATTTTCTTTCACTATTAAGTATGATGTTAGTTGTAGGTTTTTTGTATGTGCTCTTTTCCAGGTTGAGAAAGTTCCCTTTAGTTCCTAGTTTGCTACAAGTTTTTATCATGAAAGGATGTTGTATTATGTCAAATTACTTTTCTGTATCTATTAAGGTGATCATATTTCTTTTTCTTCTCTACTCTCTTGCTATAGTGAAATTAAAAATTTTTTTCAAAATAGTTTTGTTTTATTGAGATAAAATTTACATAACACGATGTTGTTGTTAGATGCTGTCGAGTCTATTTTCAACTCATAGCAACCCCATGTGTCAGAATAAAACTACCCAATAGGGTTTTCTAGGTTGTAATCTTTATGGAAGCAGATCACCAGATCTTCCCTGCAGAGTTATTGGGTGGGTTTGAACTGCCAACCTTTAGGTTAGTAGCCAAGCACTTAACCATAGTGCCACCAGGGCTCCTTTACATAACACAGAATTCATTATCTTAAAGTGCACAATCAGTGGTTTTCCATAGATTCACAATGTTGTGTGAACATCACTACTACCTAGTTCCAGAACATTTCCATCGCCCCAAAAAGAAACCCTATATTTCTTAGCAGCCAATCCCAATTCCCCCTTTCCCCTATCCCCTGGTAACCACTAATCTACTTTCTGTCTCTCTTGTCTATTCTGGACATTTCATATTCCTCCTTTCCCCTATCCCCTGGTAACCACTAATCTACTTTCTGTCTCTATTGTCTATTCTGGACATTTCATATAAATGAATTCACACAGGTGTAGTCTTTTATGACTGGTTTCTTTCTCTTAGGAAAATATTTTTAAGATTTATCGGTATTGTAGCATGTATCAGCACTTTGTTCTTTTTATTGCCGAATGATGCTTCATTTTACGGATATACCACATTTCGTTTAATCGTTCGTCAGCTGACAGACACTTGGGTTGTTTCTACCATTTGTCTGTTATATATAATGCTGCTTTGAAGACCCACGCACAACTTTCTGTATGAATATATGCTTTCATTTCTTCTGGGAATATATCTAGGAGTAGAACTGCTAGGTCATGGGGTAACTCTACATTTAAATGCTTGAGGAACTGCCAGACTGTTTTCCAAAGGGGGTGCACCATTTTACATTTGAAACAGCAATGTTCGAGAGTCCCAATTTCTCCACATCGTGGCCAACACTTTTTTTTTAAATATCTTTTTAATATTCTAATGAGTGCAAAGTGGTATCTCATTGTGGTTTTGATTTGCATTTCCCTAATAATTAATGTTTTTTTTTTTTTAATAATGATGTGGAGCATCTTTTCCTGTGTTTATTGGCCATTTGCATATCTTCCTTAGAAAAATATCTACCCACATCTTTGCCCATTTTTAATTAGGTTATTCATCTTTTTATTAGAAAAGTTTGAAGTTTGCTTTATTATATTCTGGATACTAAACCCTTGCCAGATATATGATTCACAAATATTTTCTCCTGTTCTGTAAACTGTCATTTCACTTTCTTGATGGCGTCCTTTAACATAAAAGAGTTTTTTTTTTATGAAGTTTAATTTTCTAGTTTTCTTTGGTTGTTGTGCTTTTTGTGTCATATCTAAGAAACCATTGCCAAACTCAACACCATGAACATTCACACCTATGTCTCCTTCTAAGACCTTTATACTTTTAGTTCTTACGTTTAGGTGTTTGATTCATTTTGAGTTAATTTTTGTATATGATATGAGGCAAGGGTCCAATTTTATCCTTTGCATGTAGATATCCGATGTCCCAGCACCATTTGTTAAAAAGACTATTTCTTTCTCCATTGAATGATCTTGGCACTCTTGTGGAAAATCAATTAGCAATAGATGCATGAGTTTATTTTTGGACTTTCAATTCTATTCCTTTGATGTATAGGTCTATTTTTACACTAGTACCAAGCTGTTCTGATCATTCAAAATTTTTTAGTACGTTTGAAACCAGGAAGTGAGGGTCCTCCAACTATGTTTCTTTTTTTTCTTTTTTATTTCAAGATGGTTTTGGCTATTCTTGGACCCTTGCATTTCCCTATGAACTTTAGGATCAGTTTGTCCATTTCCGCAACACTGATGGATTTTTAAATGTTGAACAAACCTTCTATTGCCTGGGATAAACCACATTTGGTCATGACGCATTATCCTTTTTACATATTGTTGTATTCGATTTGCTAATGTTTTGTTGAGGATGTTTTGGCCTGTAGTCAACAAAGGGTCTTAAACTGAAGACTTATATAAACAGTTTCTCATTTAGAAACTTTACCTTCCCTCTATAGATTAGAAGGGGGGCAATTTTGGACTTTGGGAGACCAGTAAGTCCACATAAGAGATGACCATGGCCTGGATCAGGTTGATGGCTGTAGAAATGGAGGCAGTGGACAGATTCTGGAGGTTCCTGTCTCCCACCCTCCTTCCCAATGTTTTCTCTCATGACTCCATCACCCCATACACACACACTCTGAACTCCAGTTTTACTGAACTCTGACCTATGCTCTCTCCTTCCTTTAGCCCTTTTCTTCCCTCACACTTCACTTTTCTAGCTCCTCCACCTCAGGCCTTGGCTTAACTGTTCCTTCTTCCAGAAAGCCTTCCCTGATACCTTTGTGTGGATGCCCCCCTATTTTCAACCACAGCACCCAGACTGTCCCAGTTTAAGAATTTGTTTGTGTGACTACGTTTGCGTGAAGAAGCGGGGTGAGGGAATTGACCAGCCAGCCTTTCTCATGTAATCCTGAACTGGACACACAAAACAGAGAAGTAGCGTCACACCCACACTTGACTTCTGGAATTTCCCTACACATTCTCCCCCATCCCTCCCTTGTATGTATCAGGCACTGATGCCATCAAAATTCATGTGTTGATGAAATCTTCGGAAAGACTATGTGAAGATTTGACTATTAGCAAAGAATTGGGACAAGCTATTCAGGTGTCAGGGCAAACTTGTTTGATCCACATATGATATATTAACTGTAGACCAAAGAGAGCCTCTGATAAAAAAAATTAAAAGAAAAGACATAGAACTGTATGTACAATATTGTGGGTGCGGTTCTGTTTCAGGGATTTGCAAGAATGGTTTTGAACAAGGATTTTTGCCTCACAAATCAGCCTCTACAGCAACCATACTGCTTGTGCAAGGTGATAATGAAAATATTTAACAGCTGGGGCTGCACAGGCACAGTCCAGTGGTTTTGCTAGAGTAGGTCCTAGACGCCCCTGAGGTGTCCTGCCTTGGCCTCATAGTCCCTAAATCATGGGGAAGTCCGAAGCATTCTGGGGGAGGGGCCAGAGTACATTGGCAGAGGGAGCATCTCAGGGAAGCAGCTCTTTATTGACAGGTACAGATATATTTCAATACTTTAATAGCTAGTATAACTGTAACAGTTCAGGTACTGGTTGAATAAAGTCTCTGGGAACAGGTAAACTGGTAGAGAGCTCTGTACAAGCCAAGTATTGTTATTTATTGTTGTTAGAAAAGCTGAGAGCACAACATTGTCAAATGCAAAGCCCTCTGCGGACTCCTTCACAAGGCTCTGCCATGTATCACATCTGGCGATGCCCCTTCTGGCATCCCTCAGCCCCCACAGAGCCTCTGTTTGCACATTCATGCTACACACACTGTGCACTCACCTGGCTCCCCTGGACAGAAGCATGTGTCTTCCAGGTGCCAACATCCTGTTTGAACATCACCACCAGGCCAGTATGTTGATATCGAGGTGCCCCCAGAACCAGACTCTGTACCCGGTTTCGCAAGATGACTTCAGCAGCATAACCTGAAAACAGTGGTCTAAGGGGAGAAGTGCTTTCCCTTGCAGACACTGCTCCCTCTCCGACAAGCAGGCCCATCCCTTGGGTATGAACAATGAGATAGCCCCATGCTTGTTAAGTTAGGGCCTCTGGTCCCCATACTATATTCTACTTTGTAAACATAATTAAAGTTAAATTTTGAAATTTTTCTCTTTAAATCTATTCCAAAGGCCTGTGAAAGAAGTAAAGACATCCACGCGAGTTGAGTTACACCACATGCTGCTCCTTTCTTTGAGTAACCTTGCCCTCCCCACTTACCTAAGTAAGCATCATTCATGTCTGAATCCACTCTGGTTGTGTTGATGAAGGTCACTTTATTCTCTGAAGTTCTCAAAAAAGCTCCACCAGCCCAGTCAAAACTCCCCACGGCACCCATCAAGGGACCATTCTGGGGAAAGGGTTAGATCAGAATTGACGAGAAAGGGAGGAGAAACTTCTGCTGCCCATCAAAACAGTACCCCTCAATGAGTACCCAGCACAGAGAACCCCAAACCTTTGTGCTTCTTCTCTACCCCCCACAATCTAATGGGGGGCCACTTACAGATGTGATGGCAGCACTGAAGCCTTCCTGAGACATCTCATACTCAAATGAGCTGCTGCTTCCTGTCTGAGTACCTGTGAGGAGGAGAACTTTCTACATTAAGAAAGCAAAAGAATCTAAAACAGGGGCTGTAAATGCAAATGCCTATGGTGGCCAGACAAAAAAGACTCGGGTGGGAATTGTGTTGCAGTGGAGTTTGAATCCACACCAGCTGCTCCTTGGAAACCCTGTGGGGCAGTTCTATTCTGTCCTATAGGGTCACTGTAAGTCAGAATCAACTCGATGGCAGAATTTGATCTTTTTGGTTTTGGAAAACACATGTTCTTTTTCTTAAAGGTGTGGCTGAATTGACTCGACGGCGGTTGAGTTTGGTTTTAGTTTTGGTTTCACTGCTATTCAGCTCTACCAAGTGGGAATATGGTCCTTGAAGTGTCTAATCTTCCAAATTCCCAAGAGAAGCCAGAAATTCAGATTGTATCAGAAATTCCACAATTTTGAAGTTCCTTTATTCATCAAAGATTTATTGAGCACCTTCTGTCTGCCCAGCATTGGGATATAGAATTGAACCAAACAGACAAATGTTGGCAACACATCCAAATTTTTGGAAGTATACTATGTGGGATTTGGCTCCCCTGCCTTCCAAATTTCAAACTATAGCCAAGACTTGTAAAATTAGAGAGCCTAGATTCCTCAGTTGCAAAGAAATTGACCAAAAGAGGCCAGGATGACTGGATCCTGGAGGAATTGGAGAGAGAGTTGGTGTTGAGGGTCAGGATACCAATGGTTGAGAGGTCCTAGTTTCTAGAGGGGAACAAGTGTCTAGGTGAGGGGCTGTCTCTGGAGGTGCCTTGGAACACAGAAGCCTGACTCACCCTCAATTGCAAAGATCTTTTCTTGCAGCTGGTTTTGAATAGTCTTCAGAGCTTCAAAGTTATCCACCTGGAACACGTGTTCAGAAGATGGCTTGCTTGCAATGATATCAAGCTCTTCACGGTTTTTCTTACTAAAAAAGGCATCTCCCACCTGTTACCAAGGAACAGAGACCAAAGAAGACACTGTCTGGGGGCAGCAGTCCTCATCCAGCAAAGAAAATTCTTAAGGAAAAAATCTGAAACATTATTTGTCACATGAGGGAATGTACCAGAAGGCCCCTGGGACAGGGCTTTTGGGTACAGGGGGCAGGTTGTGTGCTGCACAAGAGCACTGTGCCGAGGGGGGAAATTGGGGGCTGAAATCTAGCCTTTGAACCATTTGCTATGCTATGCATTTTGGTGCAGGGTTGGTCTCCCCCAAGAAGTGGAGTCTTCTTGACATGAAGGTGCTCCTGCTTGCCAAACCACACACCCATGGCAATGCCTTTTTCTAATTCACACAAGTTTTTGTGGTAGTTTGATTACCTTAATGGTCTCAACTCTTTAATCTTTCCTATATCCAAGTCTTTTCCCCCAAAACTTTGCTGTGCCTTCCTACTCTTGGTGGGGCAAACTGTCACACTCATTTTCTCTGGATTCAGGCATGTGTCTTGCTATGGTCACTGGCTGTTGTCAAATGTGATGCAAGCGAGGCTTGAAAAAGCACTTCCACATTTCCACCTGCTCCTTTGTTCCTTGCCTTCACCATGAGGACATGCCCAAGGTAGCCCATTGAAGGATGAGATACTGGGAACAAAGCCAAGTCACCCCAGTTGTCCCAGCCAAAGTAATTCCAATCCAACAGAAAGAGCTAACAACCCCCAGACATGTGACAGAGGTCAGCCAAGAGAAGCAGCTGGCCATAGATCTTCGGTGAACCCAGCTGAGACCAAAAAACTGCACAGCTGACCTACACACTTACTGTTTTAAGCCACTGAATATTGGATGGTTTGTTACACAATATTACTGTGACAATAGAGGACTAATACAGGTGTATATGCACTAGCAGTGACTCTTGCCCTGCTTTGATTTTATTGATATTTTCAAGTTGAAGATAGGGTGAATCCAGTCAAAAACCCTCCAAGGAAGCATCAGGCCCAAGAGCCACATTTCCTACCCCAATGACATAGCGAATGACCCCTTCTCTGTCTGCTTCGGGAATGACATCCTCGTAGTTCAAGGGATCGCCGTACTTTTCTCCATCTGTGATGACAACTAAGATCTTAAGGGCATTCTTCCGGGCCCCATAGCTGCTGTGAAACAGTTCCCTTCTGTCCAGGGAAGAGAAGTGACAAAGTCAAATGCAAGTAGACAGAAGTACTATTAATGCTCAAGAGGAAATGTCAGCTGAGTCACAGACACAGGTAC
This sequence comes from Loxodonta africana, assembly GCF_030014295.1. Taxonomy (NCBI): domain Eukaryota; kingdom Metazoa; phylum Chordata; class Mammalia; order Proboscidea; family Elephantidae; genus Loxodonta; species Loxodonta africana. The sequence continues at coordinate 86,670,039 of NC_087353.1, read as the reverse complement.
AGCTGGACTTGTCTAGGAGGGTCTCAGTTTCCTCTGAGACTGACACTGAAATGTGGCTGCCCAAGATCTGGAAAGGTACCATGGGAGCGGGGGGACAGTGGGAGAAAGGAATGTGGAAAGGAAGTTCTCTTGCCTTTATATACTTTTGCATAGCTTGGTTTTTTTAGACTAAGCATTATTAATTTAAATTTTTAAAAATTAAAAATAAATAAGCCCTCATCGAGCCTCTGCTGGAATGCTGCCACTGCTCTTCAGCTCATCTTCCTGGACTTTTGTCCCGACATCCACTATTGCCTCTACACACACGCACACACACACACAGAAGCTGAAATCAGAGTGAGCATTCCAAAACACCAATGTGGCGATGTCTCCTCATTAGTTAGTACCTTCAATGAATCACCACTAAGACATAAAATCCAAACCTTTGGTTATCTTTAGTGACCTGGCCTCAACTAGCCTTTCTATCCTCCCACCAGCCACCTCCACACTTTCTCCCTTTACTCACACCTTTACTCACAACTTGTTATTTTAGGAACATCCCATCACAGTCATTCCTCAACACTTTCACACATGCTGCTCCCTCCACCAGAAACATCGTTTACCCCATCCCTGACTGAACAACTCCCTTCATCCTTCAAAGCCTAGCTGAGAGTATAACCTCCTCCTTCCACCCTAAGCAAAGAGGGAAGAACCTTACACTACTTTGCGGATTCCTGTGGCAGTGTGTGTCCACCCATTTAGCTGTCTTATTGGCTTCACCAGCGATCTTGGGTTAGGATTTTTCTTGAAATTATTGAAGGTGAAATGAGTCCAGAATTCATTGGAGTACTGCATCAAAGAGAACTGGGAACAGGCACCTGGCATTATACTGGAGAAGGTGCTCCCCCCCGCCGCCCCACTCCTTTAGACATCTCCCCCCCCCCAGGAAAATGCTTTGTTTACCCAAGCAAGCCCTACATAAATCTTAAAACACCCACCCTCCAAATGCCTTCTCTCCACTGCCCCTCAATTCCTCTGCCTCACCAGGACAGAGATCTGCCATATAGCTCCCACCTCTCAGTATTAGAACTCAACCAGAGAGGACATGTGGGTTTCATCCCCCAAGCCAACCCATATCCATTGATAGGGCTGAAATGAATGCTGAGTCTGCATCTAGACACAGCTGGAAAGAGAATCATGAAAGAAAATCATGATTGAGTGGCAATGTCTGCAACTGAAGAAGAAGAGGACTCATTGGCCCTCACCAAGGTTTTGGAATCTTTGAATTGTGCCATCACAGTTGAGACAAATTCCTTCATACGCTGAAAGTCAGTTGGGTTAATGCTACCGGAGCCATCAATCAAGAAGGCGATGTCACTTTCCTGTCGAGGACATTCTAGGCAAGAGGAAAAAGAATATGAATTGATTAATTAAATAATTAGAGATTCAATGTTCATTTTTTGCACGTCATCTCTCTGCTGAGCACTGAGGATAAAAGGATAAATAAGACACAACCCAGGCTCCAAGTGAAGCAAAAACATGGACAAAGTGATATGGAAGAATTTGGTTAACTCTTTTTTTTTTTTTCTATCTGAGGAAATCAGGGAAAGCAATGATATTTGAAGTGGATCATGAAGAATAAGTAACAATTTTCCAGAAATACGAATGGAGAAATAAATTACAGACAGAGGGAATAAACCAAAAACAAACAAAACCCGCTGCCATTAAGTTGATTGCAACTCACAGCTACCCTATAAGGGATTGCATTATGTCCCCCCAAAAATGTCAGCATTAACTTGGTTAGGCCATGATTCCCAGTATTCTGTGGTTGTCTTCCATTTTATGACTGTAATTTTATGTTAAAGAGGATTCAGGTGGGATTGTAACACCCTTACCAGGTCGCATCCTTGATCCAATGTAAAGGGAGTTTCCCTCGGGTGTAGCCTGCCCCACCTTTTATCTCTCAAGAGATAAAAGGAAAGGGAAGCTAGCAGAGAGTGGGAACCTCATACCACCAAGAAAGCAGTGCCAGGAGCAGAGTGTGTCCTTTGGACCTGAGATTCCTGAGCTGAGATGCTCCCAGACCAAGAGAAGACTGAGGAAAGGACCTTCCTCCAGAGCCAACAGAGAGAGAAAGCCTTCCCCTGAATTTGAACTTCTAGCCTATTGGACTGTGAGAGAATAAACTTGTCTTTATTAAAGCCATCCACTTGTGTTATTTCTGTTATAACAACACTAGATGACTAAGACGGAACCTATAGGACAGAGTAGAACTGTCCCATAGGGTTTTCAAGACTGTAAATCTTTACAGAAGCAGACTGCTACATCTTTCTCCCATGGAGCAGTGGTGGGTTTAATTTGCAAACCTTTCAGTTAGCAGCCAAGTGCTTAACCACGGAGCCACCAAGACTCCTTAAAGGAAATATAGCACATATGAAACTGTGCTGTATGTTTTTCTCTGCCCCATCCTCAATTCTTCTTTCTACCTTTCTCCACCCTGCCCTGTGACCCAGGAGAATGGCACATAAAGACCATATGAACAGGGATCTCTCCTGCTCGGCTTGACTTCTCGTTGGATTTGGCCAATTAGGAGCCTCAGAAGGAGATTAAAGGGAGGGAGCAAAGTGACATCAGGGTATATTCCCCTTGGCTCCCCTGCAAGGTTGCTTTAGGCCAGCTCTGTCCCTGACAGAAGACCACTGCTTTTCTCAAGGAGGTCTGCTCCACTCCTCTCTCCTTCCAAGTTCTGGTAACCTCTCTTTCTCTTCATCTCATCTGCTGAGGGGTGGTAACAGGTGCTTGCCCTAAGTTACTGGACCATCCCTTGTAATTTCCCTAGACCCTACCCCCACACTTTTATCCTAATTGGAGTGTGCCATCTGTTACAGTTGGGACTCTGACTGATGTAGAAGGAATGGAGGCTAAAAGGATTCTGGCACAATCAAGAAATGGAAATGGAGAGACAGAAAGGGCCACATAAACCAGAGACTACATCAGCCTGAGACCAGAAGGACTAGATGTTGCCTGGCTACTACCAACAACTGCCCTGACAGGCAACACAACAGAGAATCCCTGACGGAGCAGGAGAACAGTGGGATGAAGACCTCAAATTCTCATAAAAAGACCAGAATTAATGGTCTAACTGAGACTGGAGGGGTCCCAGAGGTCATGGCCCCTGACTCTCTGTTAGCCCAAGACTGGAACCATTCCAGAAGCCAACTCTTCAGACAGGAATTGGACTGGACTATAAGACAGAAAATGACACTGATGAGGAGTGAGCTTCTTGGTTCAAGTAAACACATGAGACTATGTGGGCAGCTCCTGTCTGCAGGAGAGATGAGAAGGTACAGGCAGACAAGAGCTGCTTGAATGGACACGGAGAATACAGGGTGGAGAGGAGGAGTGTGCTGTCACATTAGGGGGAGAGCAGCTAGGGTTACATAGCAAGATGTGTATAAGTTTTTATATGTGAGACTGACTTGATTTGTAAACTTTCACTTAAGGCACAATGAATTTTTTTAAAAAATGGAAATGGCACTAAAGGGGTAAATGTCTGCGATGGGGATGAAGACAAAGCTATGACGTTAAGCAAAGACCAGATTGGGAAGGGTCTGTCTACCTCAATAAACCAAACCAAAAACCCATTGCTGTCGAGTCAATTCTGACTCATAGCAACCCTATAGGACAGAGTAGAATTGCCCCATAGGGTTTCCAACGAGCGCCTGAGTGTATCTGAACTGCAACTTTTGGTTAGCAGCCGTAGCTCTTAACCACTACTCCACCAGGGTTTCCACTCCAATAAGAAGTTTGACTTTATCCTCTAGGAAGTGGGCAGCCACTGAAAATTCTTAGAAAACCAAGTGAGATGATTCATTTTGTATTTTAGGAAAATTGCCATATCAGTGAGGTGTTTATTGCTGCTCTATTCATGATTGCCAAACCCTGAAAACAACACAAACATCTTTCAGGGAGTGAATAGATGAGCTGGTGAATGAAACTGTGATAAATTCAAGCAATGAAATTATTCAGCAGGAAAAATGGTATGAACTACTGATACACACACCTACTTGGATGAATCTCAAATGGTGTATGCTAGGTGAAGGAAGCCAATTCCATTTATATGACATTCTTGAAAAGACAAAACTAGAGTGATGGAGAACAGATCATTGGTTGCCAGGGGCGAGGGAAATGGGTAGGAGGTGACTGACTGTGAAAGGATAGACAAAGGAGTCTTTGGAGGTAATAGAATTGATTATGGTGGTGGTTACACAAATCTATACATACATCAAAATTAATAGAACTGTATACTAAAAGAAAAAAAGTCAATTTTACAGTATGGTAGTTGAAAAATAAATAAAATGAAATTTGCCCAAAAAAAGCATTGATTTTTTTTCCCCCAGGCAAGCAGACCTTAACGTTTATACAGAAAATATACACAGAAGAGTAGATAGGAAATTTTTTTAAGATCTCAAAGATATGTTGTTAAGTGAAAAAAATCAAGGCGCAAAACAGTGTACAAGGCTACAGATACCTATGTGTATAGAGGAGTCTTGGTGGTACGGTGATTAAGAGCTTGGCTGCTAATCAAAGGGTCAGCAGTTTGAATCCACCAGTTGCTCCTTGGAACCCCTATGGGGGAGCTCTACTCTGTCCTATAGGGTTGCCATGAGTCGGCATCGACTGGACAGCAACGAGTTTGGTTTTTTGGTGTTTGTAAATAAATGAAGCATTTCTGGAAGAAGTCACAAGAAACTGCTAATAGTGGCTGCCTCTCAGGAAGGAAATAGGGGGCTGGGGAACACAGGAGGAGGAGATTTTTACAGTATATCCTCCTTTGGTGCCATTTGAATTTTGAACCAAGAGCAGTATTATCTACTTTAAAAGAAATGAATGTGTTTAACAGAAACAATCTTAAACTCATGAAAATGAGGAATAAAGAGAGAAATGCGGGGGAAGTAGCTGAAGCGCCGGGACAGGTAGCTGAAGCTCTGGGACTGGATGAGATCATGCAGGAAGAATGTGTGGGCAAGAAGAGACACTGTATCCTCAGTGCCCCTGAGCACACATACGAATATATAGATATGAAGATACTGAAGTAGGGCAAGGCGGTAAGAAGTGACAGTGGATGGGTGGGAATGATTAGAAGGGATGGTAAGGGAAGGCCTCTTTGAGGAGGTAACATCTGAGCTGAGATGACAATGAATTGTCAGCCACACTGAGACCTGGGGAAAGAGCACGGCAGGCTGAAGAATAGTAAATGCAAAGGTCCTGAGGCTGGTACAAGCTTGGTATGGTTCTTAGAAAAGAAAAGTGGCCAGGATGGCTGGAACACAATGACTGAGGTGGAAGGGATGGGAGAGAATTTGGAGACGTGGGCAGGGGCCACACCATCTAGACCCTCAAAGACTATGGTTGGGAGACTCGGGCACTTACTCTAAGGACAGTGGTTGTGACATCTGTGAAATCAGATGGCCCGGTTCCCTTCTCTCACAAAGGACTATATTAAGATCTGCGTTAAAATGCAAAGCCCTAGGAGTTCCTTTCTCTCTATTATAACCCATTTGCTCAGCCCTCTGTGTCTTAGACCTTTAAGTCACCCACCAGGCCATGAATAGGCCCCAATCCAGCCCTGCCCCCATCCCTCCTGTCTCCTGCTGCCCATTGTGCATTCTGCCAAAGGCAACCTACCTCTGAGGGTCTCAGGAAACCTCCGGGGCTGCTGAAGTAAGTTGGATCCAAACATGAAGCAGAAGCCATTCACATAGGTGTTCTCCTTGCAGATTTGGTGCACAGTGGGGCCGCAGGCCTGGGGAACAGAATGCCCGTAGGAGGAGCTGACCCTGCTTTCTGGTCTTTTTCCCTCAGCATCTCTACCCTCCACAAGACCCCTGATCCCAGTGCCTCTGAGCTCTCAACTCCTCCCACTACCATCCCATCCCAAGACCCAGGCCAACTTACCAACAGCCGGGAAGGGGTGGTAGTGGCTGCCAGAGAGAGCCCCAGGGACATATTCACAGCCTGCAAGGGGACTGAGGAGGCAGATATGAACACAGTTACCCTCAGAGGCATGGAGGGGACAACTTTGGGGCTCACTGGACTGTGGAAAGCTGATCTGGGACCACCTCGGCCCTGGGAGATAGGAAAGTCAAGGGGGGCATCTAGGTCATGGGACAGGAACATGAAGAGGCTATCTAAGGGTATCTGGGGTAGAGTCTGTGGACTACACTAAAGACTGAGGAATTGGAATCTTCAGTCCCCACCATGGACATCCCCCCACCCCCCACCCAGAGCACAGGAATGCCCAGCAAGTTGAGTCCAGGTGTATGCACAGGTAGGACTCTACACCTGGGTCCCAGCCATAGGCAGTGACCTACCCTGCAGGGGGATGGGCTCACACCTGCCCACGCTGTAGTCACACTGGTAGAGGCTGCCAGTTTGGTTGGGAGCCTTTATCTCCTGGGGGGCTCCAACCACCATGCTGTGGGGAGATGTAGGAAGAGATCACCATGGGGACAGTAAGAACTCTCACATTTTGGGAGAGACAGCAACCATGGAAAAAGTTCTACAGCCCAGAGGAACGTGGGGGAGCAAACTCTCACACAGATTCTCCAATTCCCGGAAATAAGAGAAAGAATTAGAGAAGCAAAATATGGGAAAATTATAAGCCTTGGAATGGGAAAGCCCTTTCTAAGAATAACACAAAATCCAGATGTCACTAAAGACTGGTAAATTTAACCGCATAGAACTTTTTAAAATAAATGTCTGCATGTAATAAACTAAACTACCATAAACAAAGCTGGGGGAGGGAGGTTAGAAACTCATATCCTAGATTACTTTCCTCAATATAGTGAAAAAAAAATCCCACTTCTGTCTAGTCAATTCCTACTCAGAGTGACCCTGTAGTCAAAGCCCTTACAAAAAATAAGAAAAATAAATAAATAACCTAATAAAAATTCGGGCAACAGAAAAGAAAAAAGTGTTTACAGAAAAGGAAATAAATCACTCATAAAAAAAGTGACGAAATTTAAAATTATACTGAGAATTCCAACTGCCTTTTTTGCAGAGATGGAAAATCTCATCCTAAAATTTGCATGAATGTGCAAGGGACCCCAAAAAGCCAAAACAATCCAGAAAAAAAAAGAACAAAGTATGAAGTGCTCACACTTTCTACTTTCAAAACTTTCCATTTTACAATAATCAAAAGAGCGTGGTACTGGAATAAGGCAAGACGCATAGATCTAAGGAATGGAAGTGAAAGTCCAGAAATAGATCCAAACATCTATGATCAATTGATTTTCCATAAGAGTGCCAAGACCGCTCAACAGGGAATAAATACTCTTTTCAACCAATGGTGCTGGGACAACTGGATATCTACATGCAAAGAATGAACCTGGAGATACAACTATTGGTCTCTACTCATCTGGAGCAAAAGAGGAGGAAGGAAACCAAAGACACAAAGAAGAAATTAGTCTACAGGACAAATAGTCTACACGAACCATGGCCTCATCTACCCTGAAACAAGAAGAACTAGTTGGTGTCCGGCTATTATTACCACCCATTCTAATCAGGGTCACAATAGATGGACCCTGATACTAAAAAGTGGGAGAAAAATATGGAAAAGAACCACAAATTCCTTAAAAAAAAAAAAAAAAAGACAGACCTACTGACCTGGTTGAGACTGGGGGACTCTCCAAAACTACTGCCCTGAGATATTCTTCAAACCTTGAACTGAAACTAACCCCTGAGGTCACCTTGTAGCTAAATAACAAATTGGCTCAAAAAATAATGAATATCGCTCTTAAGTACTGTGTTCCTGTTAAAAAATCGCCTATATGAGGCCAAACAGTCAATAATTACATTACAACAAAGGTAAGGCTATAAAAAGGCAGGGACTAGATTAATAATGAAAACAGAACAACCAGAATGGAAATAATGAGAATGTTCACACATTGTGACGAATGTAAACAATGTTACTCAACAACCTGTGTAAAAATTGTTGATGGGAACCTAACTGCTGTGTAAACCTTCACCAAAAGCATGATAAAACACTATTTTAAAAAATGAAGCTGAAACCATGCCCCAGACCTTACACAAAAAAATTAATTCAAAATGGATCAAAGACCTAAATGTAAGAATTAAAACTATATAACTCTTAGAAGAAAACATACAGGTAAATCTTCATGATCTGATTTGACAATGAATTCTCAGATATCACAACTAAAGTACAAGCAACAACAGAAATAGATAAATTGGACTTCACCAAAATTAAAAACTTGCATGTCGAAGGACACTATTATAAAAGCAAAGAGATAACCCACAGAGTGGGAGAAAATATTTTCAAATCATACAGCTGATAAAAGCCTAGTATCAAAAACCTAGAAAGAACTCTTACAACTCACCAGCAAAAAGACAAACAACCCAATTAAAAAATGGGCAAAAGATTTGAAAGAAAGAAGATATATGAATGGCCAACAAGCTTATGAAAAGATGCTCAACATCCTTAGCCATCAGAGAAATGCAAATCAAAACTACAGTGAGATGCCACTTCACACACATGGTAATAATAACAAGTGTTGGCAAGAATGTGAAAAAATTGAAACCCTCACAGATTGCAAGGTGCAGCTCCTTTGGAAAAGAGTTTGACCATTCTTCAAAAAGTTAATCATGAGTTACCATATAACCCAACAGTTCCATTCCTAGATATATATAAAAAAAAAGATATATACCCCCCAAAATTGAAAATAATTGTTCAAATAAAAAGTTGTACACAAATGTTCATAGCAGTACTATTCACAATAGCCAAAATGTGGAAACAATGAAAATGCCCATCAACTGATGGATGAATAAGCAAAATAAGGTGTACCCATAAAATCAAATATTATATGACCATAAAAAGGAATGACGTACTGATACATGCTACAACATGGATGAATCTTGAAAACTTCAGGCTAAGTGACAGAAGCCAGACATGAAAGGCCACATATTGTATGATTCCATTTATAGAAAATATCCAGAATAGACAAATTTATAGAAACAGAAAGTAGATTAGTGGTTGTCAGGAGATGCAAGAACAGAGGAATGAGGAGGGACTGCTTAATGGGGGCTCCATTTGGGGTGATGAAAAAGTTTTGGAACCAGATAGTGATGATAGTTGCACAACACTGCAAATGTACTAAAATGTACTAAAAGTCATTAAAGTGGTAGATTTTATATTATGTGAATTTTACCTCAATTCAAAAAAACCTAAATTAAGATGCCATTTCTCACCTACCCAAATTGCAAAAATCACTGTTTTATAACACACTAGTTTTGCAAGGTGGTAGGGAAGTAAGTGTTTTCATAAATGTCTAGTGCAAGTGTAAATTGTTGCCACCTCTAGGGAGGGTAGTCTGGAAAAACTGTTAAAATTACTTTTGCATGTGTACCCTAAGATCCAGCAATCCCACTTCTAGGAATTTATTTCAAAATATGCTTGCACATGTGCAAAATGACAGCAGTGCTTACACGGCAAAAGTTTGGAAACAATCTAAATGTCAACTATGAAAAAATTTTTTTAAAGAAAAGATTTAACGTAATGTAAATGTTATAGTGCTTCCATATAATGGAATACAATGAAAGCATAAAAAAGAATGAGGAAGCTCTTTATGTACTTATCTGGCAAAATCACCAAGCCAAATAAAGAAAAGAAAAAAAAAGGGCAAGGGACAGTACGTAGCAGAGGCCGGCAACTTTTTCTGTAGGGCCAGATAGTAAATATTTTAGGCTTTGCAAACCAGACAGTCTCTGTCTCAGCTACTCAATTCAGCCATTGTAGCTCAAAAACAGCTACAAAAAAAATCAAACCAAACCCACTGCCTACAAGTTGATCCTGACCCCTAGCGACCCTATAGGGCAGAGTAGAGCTGCCCCCATAGGGTTTCCAAGGCTGTAATCCTTTACGGAAGCAGACAGTCACATCTTTCTCCAACAGAGTGGCAGATGGGTTCTAACCACTGAACTTTCAGTTAGCAGCCTAGTGCTTTTAAAAAATAGCCACAGACAATAAGTAATGAATGAGTAGAGCCACGTTCAGTAAAACTGTATTTACAAAAACAGGCAGCAGCCCACAGGCCATAGTTTGCCCAGTCTCTGGTAGAGAGTATAAGGTGTGGTAGAAATTGTGGGTAGGTGGGGAGGTGGGATGAGAATGCCTATGTATATAAAAGCACAGAATCTCTCTGCAAGAACTCACAAGAAGCCATTTGCTGGAGTTCGCTCTTAGGAAGGGAAATGGGAGAAGAGAATGAGAGGGAGACTTTTTACTATCATCCCCTTTTGTATTTTTTGAATTTTGAATTTACCACCACTACTATTAAAAAAAAAATTTTTTTTAGTTTTTTACTATTTAACATTGTGCTGGAAGTCCTAGCTAGAGCAATAAGGCAAGAAAAAGAAATAAATGGCATCCAAATTGGTAACAAAGAAGTAAAACTGTCCCTATTTGCAGATGATATGATACTATACACAGAAAACCCAAAAGACCCTACGAGAAAACTACTGGAACTAGTAGAAAGATTCAGCAGATTAGCAGGATACAAGATAAACATACAAAAATCAGTTGTATTCCTATACACCAGTAAGGAGAATGACGAAAAGGAAATTAGGAAAACACTACCATTTATAATATCCCCTAAAAAACAAAATAAAATACTTAGGAATAAACCTAACCAGAGATGTAAAAGACCTATACAAAGAAAACTACAAAACACTACTGCAAGAAACCAAAAGAGAACTACATAAATGGAAGCACATGCCATGCTCATGGATAGGTAGACTCAACATTGTGAAAATGTCAATTCTACCCAAAGCAACCTACAAATATAATGCAATCCCGATCCAAATACCAACAGCATTCTTTAAAGAGGCGGAAAAACTAGTCACTAACTTTATATCAAAAGGGAAGAGGCCCCGATAAGTAAAGCACTATTAAAGAAGATAGTAGGAGGGCTTGCATTACCTGACCTCAGAACCTACTATACAGCTACAGTAGTAAAAACACTCTGGTTCTGGTTCAACGACAGATACATTGACCAGTGGAACAAATTGAGAACCCAGATGTAAATCCATCCACCTATGGTCACCTGACCTTCAACAAGGACTCAAAGTCCATCAAATGGGGAAAATACTGTCTTTTTAACAAACAGTACTGGCAAACCGGATGTCCATCCGCAAAAAAAGAAACAGGACCTATAACTCACACCAAAAACTAATTCAAAATGGATCAAAGACCTAAATATAAAACTATGAATATCATAGAAGAAAAAAATAGAGTCAACGTTAGAGGCCCTAATACATGGCATTAACAGAATACAAACCACAATTAACAACATACAAACTCTAGAAGACAGGCTAGACAAGTGAGATCCTCTAAAAATTAAACACTTATGTTCATCAAAAGACTTCACCAAAAGAGTAAAAAGAGAACCTACAGACTGGGAAAAAATTTTTGGCTATGACAAGTCTGACAAAGGTCTAATCTCTAAAATCTACAGGAAAATCCAACACCTCTACAATAAGAAGACATAATCCAATTTTTAAAAAATGGGCAAAGGATATGAACAGACACTTCACCAAAGAAGACATTCAAGTAGCTATCAGACACGTGAGGAAATGCTCATGATCACTAACCATTAAACCAAAACTCCAAACCCGTTGCTCATAGTGACCCTACAGAACAGTGTAGAACTGCTCCATATGATTTCCAAGGAGCCCCTGGTGGATTCAAACTGCTGACTTTTTGGTTAGCAGCTATAGCTCTTAACCACTGCTCCACCAGGGTTTCCCACTAGTCGTTAGAGAAATGGAAACCAAAACTACAACAAAATACTATCTCACCCTAACATTACAGGCGCAAATTAAAAAAAAAAAACCAGAAAATAACAAATGTTAGAGAGGCTGCAGAGAGATTGGAGCTCTTATGCACTGTTGGTGGGAATGCAAAATGGTACAACCATTTTTGGAAAACGATATGGCACTTCCTTAAAAAGCTAGAAATAGAAATACCATGTGATCCAGCAATCCCACTCCTAGAAACATATCCTAGAGAAATAAGAGCTGTCACATGAATAGATATATGCACACTCATGGTCATTGCAGCCTTGCTCACAGCAGCAAAAAGATGGAAACAAGCTAGCTGCCCACCAACAGATGAATGGATAGACAAACTACGGTACATACACACAATGGAATACTATGCAATGATAAAGAACAGTGATCAATCTGTGAAGCATCTCACAACATGGATGAATCTGGAGGGCGTTATGCTGTGTGAAATAAGTCTATAACAAAAGGACAAATACTGTATAAGACCGCTACTATAAAAACTCACAAAAAGGTTTACACACAGAAAGAAACAATCTCTGATGGTTACGAGCAACGAGAGGAGTTGGGATGGAAAACACTAAATAGACAAATTCATTGCCATCAATCCAATTTTGACTCATACCGACCCTAAAAGACAGAGTAGAACTGACCCATAGGGTTTCCAAGGAGCACCTGGATGATTCGAACTGCCGACCTTTTGGTTAGCAGCAAAACTCTTAAAGCCTCCAAGGTTTCCAAATAGAAGATAGATAAGTGGTAATTTTGGTGACGGGTAAGACAGTACACAGTACTGGGGAAGCCAGCACAAATTCTCCTAGGCAAGGTCATGAAAGCTCCATAGACACGTCCAAACTCCCTGAGGGAACAAATTAGTGGTCTGAGGGCTGTGAGGACCATGACCTCAGGAAACATCTAGCTCAATTGGCATAACATAGCTTATAAAGAAAATGCTCTACGTTCTACTTTGGTGAGTAGCATCTGGGGTCTTAAAAGCTTGTGAGCAGCCATCTAAGATACTCCACTGATCTCACCCCAAATGGAGCAAGGGAGAATGAAGACAACCAAAGACACAAGGGAAAGATTAGTCCAGAGGACTAAAGGACCACAAGTATTACAGCCCCCACCAGACTGCATCCAGCACAACTGTATGGTACCCAGATACCACCACTGACTGCTTTGACAGGGATCACAACAGAGGGTCCCAGACGGAGCTGGAGAAAAATGTAGAACAAAATTCTAACTTACAAAAAAAGACCAGCCTGACAGAAACTGGAGAAACCCCAAGAGTATGGCCCCTGAACATTCTTTTAACTCAGTAATGAGATCACTCCCGTGGTTCACCCTTCAGCCAAAGATTAGACAGGACCATAAAACAAAACAAGACTAAATGAGCACACCGGCCCAGAGGAAAGGGCAAGAAGGGAGGAAGGGACAGAAAAGCTGGTAATGGGAACCCAAGGTCAAGAAGGGGAGAGTGTTGACATGTTGTGGGGTTGGCAACCAATGCCACAAAACTATATGTGTACTAATTGTTTAATGAGAAACTAGTTTGTTCTGTAAACCTTCAACTAAAGTACTATATATATATATATATATATATAAGAAAATAGCCATTTTTTCAAGTATTTAAGTCCTAGAGGGAAAAGGTATGAGGCAGGAAACTCCACCAGAGGTTCTTACCGGGATCCCTCAAACTGGACCACACTCTGTCCAAAGCCCCTTGCATTCTCTTGGAAAATCATTGCATTTTCCGTGTCCAGGTTGAACCCGTGACATAAGGCCAGGCCTGGAGGGAGAATAAAGGGGTAAGAGTCAGGCAGAGAAAAATTTCCTCCCTGCTCCGTGCATCTTCATACCAGGATCCACCCTAACCCAGCATCCTCACATCTGCCTCCCACCTAGGTCCAGCTCTACTAGCCTGGGGCAAGGATCAGCACGCTTTTCTATAAAGGGCCAGATGGCAAACATTTTAGGCTTTGTGGATCAAGGGACGAAATAGAGTATACTATGTAGATACTTATATAACAAGAGAGAAAATACATTTCCACAAATTTTGATTGAAGGAATTCTGAATATAACAATAATAATTAAGCTTGTTCTTTTTGTAATACAAGTCTACTAATGAGACAAATGGTATTCTTTGGGAGAGATAACATTTAATTTAATTGGGGTTCAAAAATTCATCTGTAAAAACCATTCTTAGTGTCACATGTTGTACGAAAACACTCTGTGGATCACATTTGGCCCACAAGCTGTAGTTTTCTGACCTCCAGCCTGAGGTCTACTCAGACCACCACTTTGGGGCACATTCGGCCCTTCTCTGGACTCCACTCAGCTCCTGAGCTCACAGGAGTTCTTTCCTCCAATGTCCCCGTTCTGCTGATTTGCCCAATAATCAAGTTCCTTTTTATAGTCTCTCCATTACATAAATTCCTTCCTGCACAACTCTCAAGCATTTTCTTTCCTTCTTTGATCCATTCTCCACAAAACGCAGTCATAAAAGGAGGCAAACTTGAATCATTTTGCTCAGTCATTCAACAAACATTTACCCCCTGGATCCTTAAAAAATAGAACTGGAGGCAAAGTGAAGGTAGTTAAGGTACCGTCCAAAAGGAAACATGCCAGAAGAGAAGTCCAATACCAGTCATGCACTGTCGGGCAAGTCACTTCACCTTTCTGGACCTCAGTTCCCTCATCCGGAAAGTGAAGAGTACCAGCCAGATCCCCTTGCCCAGTCTATGGGCTTAGTCATTTGTCCGTGTTTCTCTGGCCATCCCATCTCGGTTTAGCTCTACTCTCTGCTTCTTAAACCATTTATCTTTCTCCATGCCCTCTTTCCCTCCCCCAGTCTAACCCCTAGCTATTCTGCACCCTCAGTCTCCACTCACAGACCCAAAAGTTCCTTCTCCCCACCCTGAGGACCTCCCCTCACACCCCTTGCATACCTGTCAACAGAAAGAATTTGGTAGTCATCCTAACCATGGCTGAAAGGAGCAGGAGCCACAGGACTCCAGGGGCCACTGAGATACCTCAGGAGAGTCACCAAAGCCAGAGAGGGCAGAAAAAAGAGAAGTAGGAGGCAGAAGTCTGATTAGAGACTCAAAGGAAGAAGGCGGGGGCTCAGTGAGCGCACAGCTTTGCTTGACCTTCCTCCCACGACCTCCTGCAGTCTGTTCTCCCTCCCCACCTAGCTTCCTGGCCCAAACCATCAAGGATACTATCAAAAAAGTGTAATTTGTCACCCACTAATTTCTGGGGTTGACCAAAGCATCATGAAAAGAAAGCTGAATAGACTTAGGACCTGCCTCTGGAAAAGTGTCTCTGTGTCTCCCCCTAAAACAAACTGCAAAATGTCCTTTCTGCAGCCCACAGAAATAAGAGTTATCCACTTTTGTAGCCATCGTCGAGGACAACTCAGGAGCAGAGGAAACATGTACTCTTTGAATAACATTTTGCTTTAAAAAAAAATAAAAGTGCTCTAACCCTTTGCCTAGAATTTTCACTTCCAAGAATTTATCCTAAGGAATAACTAAGAAGTACAGTCAACGACATATATACAAGTTTGTTCATTGCAGCATTGTTTTTAGTAGTGAAAAACTAGAACAACATAAACATCTCACACCAAAGTAATGGTTAAATGATGCCTCATTGTGTGGTATATCTTTACATTTCATTGCGTGCTGTCACTTCCAATGATTCCAAAGACACAGGAAAATACTTTTAGCATCAATGTGTATGAAATACGTAGAATAGCAAACTGTGTCATGTATGTGACTGTTACAAGTGATTCACAACCCAATAACCTACACAGTCTTTCTCTAACGCTTTTTCTTTTGCCTCTAGTACTACTTTCCTAAAACCCAAATGGAGATAAATGTTTGCTGACTATAAAAAGACCATAAAAATTCTGTATAGTTTGTTTTTAAATTATCTGTTTAAAAATATATATGTGCAGGAACCTCAAGGGTTAACAGTCGTTATACGCAGATGATAGGATATGGGCTGAGTTCCAGTAACTTGTTGCTTCATAGCAAACCACACCAAAACTTAGTGGCTTAAAACAACAATTTATTATTATCTCTCACGGTTCTGTGGGTTGACTGACCCCTACGGGGTTGTTCTCACGTGGTTGCAGTCAGATCGTGGCTGGGGTCAGAATCATCCAATGGCTTGGTTGGGCTGGACTTGCAAAATGGGCCACTCACATGGCAAGCAATCCGCCCCGACTGTAGGCGAGGAGCTCAGTTGGAACTGTGGACTAAAGCACTTACCTGTGACCATTCCACTTGGTTTGACCTTTTCACGATTTGGTAGCTAAATTTCAAGAGCAAGTATTCCAAGAGACAGGAAGTGGAAGCTGCTAGTCTCTTCAGATCTTGATTTGTAAACTGGCACAGAATCACTTTTACCATATTCTGTTGGCCAACCAGTCACAAAGAATTGGTGGCGATCTTTAATCTGTCATAGAATTATCTCCTGTGTTTTTTATTTAAAACTTTTATACAAAAAAATGAGTGACTTTTATAATCAGGGGAAAAAAATAATTTAAAAATAACAAAATGCCTATGCTTGTTAAGAGGTTAAACAAAAAAAAAAAAACCCCCGTTGTCATCAAGTCAACTCTGACTCATAGTGACCCTATAAGACAGGGTACAACTGCCCCACATGGTTTCCAAGGAGCACCTGGTGGATTCAAACTGCTAGCCTTTTGATTAACAGCTGTAAAAAGACTGAGGAAAGAGGACGAAGACCATGGGCCCAGGTTGAGAAAATACAAACTTGTGTGTGGGGTTGATTAGTTTAAGAGATAAGCTGTGGTTCTTTGGGTAAGTGTTTTCACTGCTCTTGATCAGACATAGCAACTCCTCCCTACCCTGAACAGTGGCTGAGGGTCCACTCTCTGTAAGGTATAGGCAGAATCTCACAATGTCCCACCTGCAAAGCCTTTCTCAATGACCCACCAATGGGTGTGTACCTGATCAGGTGACAGCAGGTGGGTACCTGACCCCAGGCCAGTCCATCTATAGACTACCAGCCATTCCCTCCCACCTGTCTCCCACCCTCACTCTTGATAAAATCTTAGCTTGGATTCCCCTATAAATGGACCCTGAAACAAGAATTTGAGTGTAAGTACTTTATTTGGGACTTGATCCAGGAAACATGGATGGGGGAGCGGGAAAGGGAAGGAGCCTACGAAATAAGTTACCACTGTGGGCAACTGGAGCTCAATCCACTAAGGAACTCTAGAAACCAATGCAGAGCACATCTCAAAGTTATTCCATCTGAGGGGCAAGGGAACTAGATTTTTACCCACAACTCACACCAGCTATTGATTGAGGGGTGCTCTGTAGGGAAGCCTTAATTCTCTGGCACTCCCAGTCTGCCCTGCACCCAGGCAGAGGAGGATCCAGAGAGAGCCCTCAGGTGAGCAGTTATAGGTTCTGACAGCTGGAAATCTGGCCATCTTGAATGAGAATGTTAAATGCTGGTGGGAAAAGGATGAAGTAGCTACAGCATCTGCTACAGGTACTCAAATATTTTTTCATAGCATTTATTGTTATCTTTGATAATTATCCAATATATTTATTCATTGTCTATTGTCTGACTTCCCTACTAGAGTATATAAACTCCATGAGAGCACAGATTCTTATCTGTCTTATTCACCATTCTCTATAGAACAGTGCCTGGCTCATAATAGACACCAAATAAAAATTAATTGAATGAATGAATGAGGTGACATGGAATGAAAAGATAAACTAATCCATTCAGATTCACTTTCCCAGGGAATGTGAACTAAGAAATAAGACCTACTGAGAGAAAGACCCAGTTAGCAATGAGAGCTGAGGGTGAAAACTCAAGATATGGATTTGGAGCAAGAGAGAGAACTTGTATAAGCTGAAGTTATAAGTAAGCAGGAGAAGCTGGCTTGTTAGTGAGAGAAGATTAGCACTGACTTGCAGAGGGAGAGACACCGTGCATGAGGGACAGTGTGATCCCCAGAAGAGAGAATTAGAGAAATACCCTGAAGACGCCTCTGCTTCAGATGGATTTTCAGTTCAGACTATGGATTTCTGTATTAGAAAGAATAGGCTTGGAGTCCCTGGGTGGCACAAACAGTTAAGCACTCGACTACTATCTGAAAGGTTGATGGTTCAAACCCACCCAGAGGCACCTTAGAAGACAGGCCTGGCAATCTGCCTCTGAAAGGTCACAGCCTTGAAAACCCTATGGAACAGTTCTACTCTGCACACATGGGGTCCCATGAGTCAGAATAAACTCGATGGCAACTAACAGCAACAGCAACAAGGATAGGCTAGGTTATGCTGCAGTAACAAACAGTATCAGTGCTTTATATAACAAAAAAATCTCAATGCCTCGAAGTTTATTTCTCAGTCCTCCAAAATTCACTGCAGAGCTAAGAAACGCTCCCTGGAAGATATCCTCCATGTGTTACCTCAGAATTCCAATCTGCTTTATTTCATCAAGGTTCCATATCAGCACATGCCTCCATGATTACCAAGGCAGAAGACCAAAGAGCACAGACAACTGCACGCAGGCTCTTCAGTGCTTCTACCCAGAAGTGACACTCATCACTTCTGCTCACATTTCAGTGGTCAAAGAAGTCATATGTCCACACCCAGCTTCAGGGTCAGAAAAGTACAATCATCTCTTGTACCTGGAAACAGAGCAAAAAATTAGTAATCAATGACAAAGCCCATCATGGAAACCTAACTGCAAATTGTCCAGAACTTGAAATAATTCAAGTGAAACCAGTGTTTCTAATATCGAATCAACCTAAGACAACTTGCTGGGGGATTCTAAGGTAAAAACAACCACCATTTGCCTACTGCTTTACAAGGTAACATCTTTTCTGATACACATGTTCAAACTGTATGTTACATATTGTTACTATTATTTTCTTTTCCATTGGGCAGAAATTCTATGTTTAATGTGGCCAAATTTATTAGCCTTTTCTGTTACTTGTTTAAGAAATCTCCAAGTTTAGAAAAAGATAAGTATCTTCTCAAATACTTGTTCTACTTAAGTATTTAAGTACTTACTTGGTATAGAGTTGTGGTGCGTGTGTGCAGACATGCATGTGTCATATGCAGTAGGGAATTGAATTTCATTTTTGTCCATACGGATAAATAATTTTCCAGTTCCATTTATTGAATTGTAACTTTTTTTACCTGTAAAGAATCTAATTTTTTACTGCTCATCTATTCTCTACCCAAGTCAATATAAAGCAAAATCCTAATATTACATGTCACCACTGGTGTAATCTCTTTTTAAGTCTGTGAAAAACTGAATGCCTATAGCCCAACTCCAAAGGCACATCTAGGAAACTACTTCAAAGGAAAGAATTGTTCTGACCCACTTATTGTCTTCCGAAGTGCAAAAATGATGGGTAGCAGTAACATCCCATCATAGCTCTATTTCCTTCTTGAGGTGAGTTCAATGGGCAAAAAAGTCATTATTTGCGGACAGTATGATTAACTACGTTGAAAATCCAAGATCGTTAACTGACAACTTATTGATTAATCTTGTTCAGTGAGTTCAACGTATAAAAACTTAATGCATATTTTGTTGAGCAGTGATAATTAATTAGAAAATATAATAGAAAAAACACCATTCATAACACCAAAAAAGCTATAAAATCCCTAGGCATATATATAACAAGAAATATGCAATAACTGTGTGATGGATTGAATTAAGCCCCCCCAAAAATGTGTGTATTAACTTGGTTAGGCCATGATTCCCAGTATTCTGTGGTTGTCCTCCATTTTGTGATTGTAATTTTATGTTGAGAGGATTAGGGTGGGATTGTAACCACCTTTACTCAGATCCAAAGTAAAGGGAGTTTCCCTGGCTTGTGGCCTGTACCACCTTTTATCTCTCAAGAGATAAAAGGAAAGGGAAGCAAGCAGAGAGTTGGGGACCTTATACCACCAAGAAAGAAATGCTGGGAGCAGAACATGTCCTTTGGACTTTGGGTCCCTGTGCGAAGAAGCTCCTGGTCCGGGGGAACATTGGTGAGAAGGCCAAGAGAGAGAGAAAGCCTTCACCTGGAGCCAACACCTTGAATTTGAACTTTTAGTCTGCTTTACTGTAAAGGAATAAATTCCTCTTTGTTAAAACCACACACTTGTGGTATTTCTATTATAGCAGCACTAGATAACTAAGACAAACTGTATTTTTTTAAACTGTTAGACTTTTCTAAAGAACATAAAAGAATAGAAAGACATGCCATATTCATGGATGATAACAATCCCTCAGGTTACTCAGTAATTTGGTATAATTTTTCTCAACAGAATTTTTATGGAATTTCACAAGCTGATTCTAAAATTTAGCTGGAAGATAAAATGCACACTAATAGCCTAGAAAACTGCAAAATATACGTTACTATTTTTTTTTATAACATGCCATGATATGGCATGTTCCATAACCAAACATGCCATATCAAAGCAATACCTTAAAGCTATAGTAAGTAAAAATATGGTGTAAGCTTGGGAATAAATACATAAGACCAGTGGAAAGGATACAGACTCTACATATAGAAATCTGGTATTTCCATAAGAAATAATATATTTCTCTTAAAGAAAAAAACAAACCTTTTTTGATCCCACTTCCCCCACCAACCACCACCCTATTTTTTTATTGAAATGCATTCCAATCAAGCTTTCACCCCACTCCCCCACTCCACAAAAAAACTGCTTTCATCAAGGTCACCAAGGGTATGTGGTTAACATGAGTAGTCAGTTCTAACTTTTCATCTTAAGTGATTCACCAGCAGCTTTTGACAACTGACCAATCTTTCTTGGAACTGCTTTCTACTTTTGGCCTCTGGGGCCCAACCATCTCCTTATTCTTCTCCTACCATTCCAGTGCCTTCTTCTCAGTGTCTTTTGTCAATCCCTCCTCCTCTTCTCAATCTCTTAAGGGGAGCTTCTCAGTCCTCAGACCTCTTTTTTTATCTATGTTCTCCCTTGCGTGGTGTAACGCAGTCTCGGGTTTTAAATGTCATCTATAAGCTAATGAGTCACTATGAGTCAGAATCAACTCAATGGCAACTAAAACAACAACATATGCTGATGACTTCCAGGTTTATGTCTCTCTCCTGAGCTCCAGCCTCAAATATCCAACTTCTCACTTGATGTCTAACCAGCATCTCAAGCCAACTGAACCCCTGACCTCCCTCAATCTTGCTCCACCCCAATTTTCCCATATCAGCATCAGGTACACAAGATGAAGCAAGGCCTGGCTGATTCAACCAGGAAAGACATAATGAGCCACTTTGAAATTCAGATAGTTTATTAGTTACATAGACAGCAAAAGAAAGAGTAGTCCATATTCCCCATGGTTCTTGTCCCACACATTAAAAAGGATGACACCAAAACAAAAGGACTGCTGGTGACATTACGCAAAATGGTGGAGTAGGAAGTTCTAGAGGTCTGTCCCTCCATCAAAACAATTGCACTGGAAAGAGCAATTGGAACAAACTATTTTGGAACTCTGGAACTTTATAGGACACTTACATCAACCAGGGAAGTGCTTGATGACAAGCTGCTGATCTTTCCTAGGTGAGCCACATGTGCCAACCAGCTGCCATCCCCCTTTCCTCAGCCTCACCAGGGTAGTGAGAGTAATAACCATGTTCCCAGAGCAACTGGTCTGGCAGTGCCCTGAGAGATGGTTGCAAGCCATTGCTATGGTTTCAGCCCTCTTGCATAAGCAGCTTCTCCCATCCAGCAAATTTAAAGAGCCGCTGCACCGTGTGTGTGTGTGTGTGTGTGTGTGTGTGTGTGTGTGTGTGTGTGTGTATCTGCCAACCTACTGACTGAAGCAGAGATAAAAGAATTGGAAAACACGCTTTGCAAAACTTGAGTTGACAAAGTCAATAAATAAGCAGCCAACAGAAGCCTTCACTGAATAACGACAATAATCTCTGAGGAACGGGAGAAGCAGGTATTTTCTGGGTTTTTTTGATTATTTCCCCTAGAGCTCAAGGAAACTTCCTCCAAAACTCTACTTGGGCACAGGTTGCAGAAAAGAGTCCTCAGTGCCCATGCAGGTTGTGGAGGGCAGTTTTTGCAAAAATAGTTAGCAGCTTTCAATGATTACAAAAATTACAACCCTGGGTAAAGGGAAGAATCTGAGTTCCAGAGTTATCAGATTATAATATTCAAATGTCTCAGTTTCAATAAAAAAAAATTACAAGGCATGCAAAAACAAAAATGATGGCCCAATCAAAAGAACAAAATGTAGAGACAGAAATTGTCCATATAGCAGCCCTGATAATGGACAGATTAGAAGGCTTTAAAATGAAATATTAAATATGCTCAAAGAACTAACAGAAAACATGAACAAAGAACTAAAGGAAATCAGGAAAACAACACAAGAACAAGATGAGTATTTCAATAGTTAGAAAATATTAAATATATATATATTGGCGCTGAAAAAATGCAACAACTGAACTAAATTTATTGGACAACTCAACAGCAGATTTGAGCTGACAGAAGAATTAACAAACTAGAGGATTAGGCAATCAAAATTATTGAGTTTGAAGAGCACCAGGAGATAGGATAAGAAAACTGAAGAAAGCCTAATGGAACCGTGGCACACAATCAAGTGAACCAATATATGTATCATTGGAATCCCAGAAGGAGAAGCAATAGAGAAAGGGAAAGAAAGAATATTTGAAAAAATAATAGCAGAAAACTTTCCAGATATGACAAAATATGTGAATCTACAAATCCAAGAAGCTCTACAAACTCCAAGTAGGATAGGCCCAAAGAGATCCACACTGAGACACATTATAATCTCTTTTTAAAACCATAATTAAAAAGAGAGTCCTAAAAGCAGAGAGAGTTGAATTATTACATACAAGAAATCCTCGGTAAGATTGTGTATATTTCCACATGAGACTACGTGAGCAGCTCCTGTCTGGAGGGTAGATGAGAGGGCAGAGGGGGACAGAAGCCGGCTGAATGGACATGGAAATACATGGTGGAGAGAAGGAGTATGCTGTCTCATTAGGAGGAGAGGAACTACGAGTATATAGCAAGGTGTATATAAATTTTTGTATGCGAGACTGACTTGATTTGTAAACTTTCACTTAAAGCACAATAAAAATTTAAAAAAAAAAAAAAAAGCTTGTGTCTATCTCTCCTCAGAAACACTGCAGGCCAGAGGCAATGGAATGACATATTTAAAGTGCTGAAAGAAAAGAACTGGCAACCAAGAATTCTAAATCTGGCAAAATTATCTCCCAAAAGCAAGTGAAATAAAGTATTCCCAGATAAATAAAAACATTATGAAAGGACTAGCCCTACAAGAAAAGCTAAAGGGAGTCCTTCAGATTGAAAGGAAAGAACACTACAGCAGCTCAAAGTTACATGAGGAAAAAAATCTCCAGTAAAGGTAATTTCATGGACAAATATAAAGGCCAGTTTTATGATATTCTTTGGTTTGTAACCCTAATTGTTGTTCCCTTCATGATTTAAAATGACAAATGCATAAAAAAGAATTGTTAATGTATCTTATTGGGCTAATAATGTGTAAAGATGTACTTTGTGGTAGCAATAACTTAAAGAGGGTAGGAGCAGTATAAGAATATAATCTTTTATACATTATTGAAATTAAATTGGCATCAATATATAAGCTACACTGTTACAATGCTCACTATGAGTTGGAATCGACTCGACGGCAATGGGTTTGGTTTGGTTTTTTTGTTTACAATGCTAGGCTGTTAAATGTAATTCTCATGGTAACAAAAAGAAAATATCCAAAAATGCACATAAAAGGAAATGAGAAGGGAATCAAAAAGTTTCATTATAAAAAAAAACAACTAAACACAGTATTGGAGGAAATGAGGACCAAAAGTGGTATAAGACACACACACAAAAAAAACAGCAAAATGGCAGAAGCAAGTGCCTCCTTACCAGTAATTACTTTAAATGTATATGGATTAAATTCCCCAGTTAAAAGGCAGAAACTGGCAGAATGAATTTTTTTTAATTATTCATCAATATGCTGTCTACAAACAACCTGTTGCTGTTGAGTCTATTCCAACTCACAGTGACCCTATAGGTCAGAGTAGAACTGCCCCATAGGTTTTCCAAGGCTGTAATCTTTTTTTTTTTTTTTTTTAAATCTTTACCGAAGCATACTGCCATATCTTTTCCTGCAGAGCCGCTGGTAGGTTCAAACTGCCCACCTTTCAATTAGCAACCAAGCACTTAACCACTACACCACCAGGGCTCCTGTTGCTGTCTACAAGAGACACATTTTAGACTCAAAGACACAAACGGGTTGAAAATAAAAGGGTGGGAAAATATTCCATGCAAATAGTAGCCAAAAGATAACTGGAGTGACTATATGAATATCAGACAAAATAGAGTCCAAGTCAAAATCTGTTGTTGTTGTTGTTGTTGTTAGGTGCCATTAAGTCAGTTCTGACTCATAGCAACCCTTTGTACCACAGAACGAAACACTGCCTGGTCCTGCACCATCCTCACAATTGTTGTTATGCTTGAGCCCATTGTTGCAGCACTTTGCCAAACAATCTCACTGAGGGTCTTCCTCTTTCCTGCTGACCCCGTACTTTACCAAGCATCATGTCCTTCTCCAGGGACTGATCCCTCCTGACAACAAGTCCAAAGTATGTAGGACACGGTCTTGCCCTCCTTGCTTCTAAGGACCATTCTGGTTGTACTTCCTCCAAGACAGATTTGTTCATTCTTTTGGCAGTCCATGGTACCTTCAATATTGTTCGCCAACACCATAATTCGAAGGCGTCAATTTTTCTTTGGTCTTCCTTATTCATTGACTAGCTTTCACATGCATATGATGTGATTGAAAACACCATGGCTTGGATCAGGCACACCTTAGTCTTCAAGGTGACATCTTTGCTTTTCAACACCTTGAAGAGGTCCTTTGCAGCAGATTTGCCCAATGCAATGCATCTTTTGATTTCTTGACTGCTGCTTCCATGGCTGTTGATTGTGGATCCAAGTAAAATGAAATCCTTGACAACTCCAATCTTTTCTCTGTTTATCATGATGTTGCTCATTGGTCCAGTTGTGAGGATTTTTGTTTTCTTTATTTTGAAGTGTAATCCATACTGGAGGCTGTGGTCTTTGATCTTCATCAGTAAGTGCTTCAGGCCCTCTTCACTTTCAGCAAGAAAGGCTAAGTTATCTGCATAACCCAGGTTGTTAATGAGTCTTCCTCCAATCTTGATGCCCCGTTCTTCATATAGTCCAGCTTCTTGGATTATTTGCTCAGCATAGAGATTGAACAGGTATGGTGAAAGGATAAAACCCTGAAGCACATGTTTCCTGACTTTAAACCACTCAGTATCCCCTTGCTCTGTCCGAACAACTGCCTTTTGATCTATGTAAAGTTTCCTCATGAGCACAACTAAGTGTTCTGGAATTCCAATTCTTCATAATGTTATCCATAATTTGCTATGATCCGCACAGTTTAATGCATTTGCATATTCAATAAAACACAGCTAAACATCCTTGTGGTATTCCCTACTTTCAGCCAGGATTCAACTGACATCTGCAGTGATATCCCTGGTTCCACGTCCTCTTCTGAATCTGACCTGAATTTCTGGCAGTTCCCTGTCGATATACAGCTGCAGCCACTTTTGAATGATCTTCACCAAAATGTTGCTTGCATGGGATATTAATGATATTGTTTGATAATTTCCACGTTTGGTTAGATCACCTTTCCTGGGAATAGGCATAAATATGGATCTCTTCCAGTCAATTGGCCAGGTAGCTATCTTCCAAGTTTCTTAGCATAGACAACCGAGCACTTCCAGTGCTGCATCTGTTTGTTGAAACATCTTGATTAATATTTCATCAATTCCTGGAGATTTGTTTTTCATCAATGCCTTCAGTGCAGCTTGAGCTTCTTCCTGATCATATGCTACCTCTTGAAATGGTTAAACGTCAACTAATTCTTTTCGGTACAATGACACTGTGTATTCCTTCCATCTTTTTTTGATGCTTCCCGTGTCGTTTAATATTTTCCCCATAGAATCCTTCAGTATTGGAACTCAAGGCTTGAATTTTTTCTTCAGTTCTTTCAGCTTGAGAAATGCTGAGCGTGTTCTTCCCTTTTGGTTTTCTATCTCCGGCTCTTCGCACATGTCTTTGTAATATTTTACTTTCTTTTCTTGAGCCACTCTTTGAAATATTCTGTTCAGTTCTTTTACTTCATCATTTCTTCCTTTTGCTTTAGCAGCTCAACATCCAAGAGCAAGTTTTAGAGTCTCGTCTGATATCCATCTTGGTCTTTTCTTTCTTTCCTGTCTTTTCAATGACGATTTGCTTTCTTCATGTGTGATGTCTTTGGAGTCATTCCACAACTCATTAGTCTTCAGTCATTATTGTTCAACATGTCAAATCTATTCTTGAAATGGTCTCTAAATTCAGGTGGGATATACTCAAGGTCATACTTTGGCTCACATAGACTTGCTCTGATTTTTTTCAGTTTCAACTTTAACTTGCATATGAGCAATTGATGGTCTGCTACACAGTCAGCCCCTGGCCTCCTTCTGACAGATGATATTGAGCTTTTCCATCATCTCTTTCCACAGATGTAGTCGATTTGATTCCTGTGTATTCCATCCAGTGAGGTACATGTGTATAGTCACCATTTATGTTGGGGAAAAAAGGTATTTGCAATGAAGAAGTTGTTGGTCTTGCAAAATTCTACCATTTGATCTCCAGAGTTGTTTCCATTACCGAGGCCATATTTTCCAACTACCGATCCTTCTTCTTTGTTTCCAACTTTTGCATTCCAATCACCAGTAATTATCAATGCATCCTGATTGCAAGGTTCGATCAACTTCAGACTCCAGAAGCTGATAAATATCTCCAATTTCTTCATCTTTGGCCTCAGTGGTTGGTGCATAAATTTGAATAACAGTCATATTAACTGGTCTTCCTTATAGGCATATGAATATTATCCTATCACTGACAGTGTTGTACTTCAGGACAGATCTTGAAATGTTCTTTTTGATGATGGATGCAGCACCACTCCTCTTCAAGATGTCATTCCGGCGTAGAAGACTATATGATTGTCCAACTCGAAATGGTCAATACCAGTCCATTTCAGCTCACTAAGACCTAGAATATCAATGGTTATGTGTTGCATTTCATTTTTGACGATTTCCAGTTTTCCTAGATTCATACATTCCATGTTCCAAGTATTAATAGATATTTGCAGCAGTTTCTTCTCATTTTGAGTCGTGCCACATCAGCAAATGAAGGTGCCGAAAGCTTGACTCCATCCACATCATTAACGTCAACTCTACTTTGAAGAGGCTGCTCTCCCCCAGTCATCTGTCAAGTGCCTTCCAGCCTGGGGGGCACATCTTTCCTCACTATTTCGGACAATGTTCCACTGCTGTTCATAAGGTTTTCACTGGCTAATTCTTTTCAAAATTAGACTGCTGAGTCCTTCTTTCTAGTCTGTCTCAGTCTGAAAGCTCAGCTGAAACCTGTCCTCCATGGGTGAACCTGCTAGTAAGAGAATACTAGTGGCATAGCTTCCAGCATCACAGCAACATGCAATCCCCCACAGTATGACAAACTGACAGACATGTGAGGGTCAAACTCTGTTACAACAGACAAAGAAGGACATCATATAATGTTAAAAGGTTCAGTTCATCAGAAAGATATAACAATTATAAATATGTATGCACCTAGTATGTAAGCCCCAAAATATATGAAACAAACACAGATAGACCTAAAGGGAGAAATAATGCTACAATAAAAAAAAAAAATGGAGACTTCAATACATTGCTTTCAAAAATGTGAAGATCATCTAGACAGATCAATAAGGAAATAAAAAAAAGATTTAAACAACATGGGAAACCCTGCTGGTGTAGTGGTTAAGAGCTACAGCAGTTAACCAAAAGGTCAGCAGTTCAAATCCACCAGGTGCTTTTTGGAAACTCTATGGGACAGTTCTACTCTGTCCTATAGGGTACTATAGGGTTGCTATGAGTCAGAATCGACTTGCTGGCAGTGGGTGGGTTTATAAACCAACTAGACCTAACAGATAATATAGGACACTCCACTCAATATTAGAACAATATACATTCTTCTCCAGTGCACATGGATCATTCTCCAAGATAGACTACACACTAAAAAAAAACACACTAGGTTACCAAAAAAAAGTCTCACTAAATTTAAACAGATTGAAATCATGCAAAGCATCTTCTCTGACCACAAGGGAATCAAAAACAAAAGGAAAATGGAAAATACACAAATATGAGGAAATTAAACAATGCACTGTTAAACAATCAATGGATCAAGGAAGAAATCAGAGAATATTTCAAGTCAAATGAAAATGAAGGCATGACTTACTAAAACTTATGGAATGCAGCAAAGGCAGTGTTCTGACTGAAATTTACAGTGGTAAACACACATTAAAATAGAAGAAAGATCTCAAATCAATAAATTAACTTTACAACTTAAGGAACTAGCAAAAGAAGAGCAAACGAAGCCCAAAGCTACCAGAAGGAAGGAAATAACAATGAAAGGAGCAGAAATAAATGAAATAGAGAATATAAAAACAATACAGAGAATCAATGAAACCAGAAGGTTTTTTTTTTTTTTTTTTTAGATCAATAAAATCAATGTCTTTAGCTAGACTGACCAAGAAAAAACAGAAAGGGTGCAAATAAGTAAAATCAGAAATGAAAGTAGAGACATTACGATCAATCTTACAGAAATAAAAAAAGATCGTAAAAGAATGCTATGAACAATTGTATGCCAAAAACTCAGATAACCTAGATGAAGTAGACAAATTCCTAGAAGCACATAAACTGCCTAGAACTCAAGAAGAAATAGAAAACGCCAACGCACTCATAACAAGTAAAGAAATGGAATTGATGATCAAAAACCTCCCAACAAAAAAGAAGTTCTGGACCAGATGGCTTCACATGAGAACTCTACAAAATATTTACAAAAGAATTGAATCAATCCTTCTTAAATGCTTCCAAAAAAAAAAAATCAAAGAGGAAGAAAAACTTTCTGACTTATTCTATGAGGCAAAAATTACTACGATACCAATGCCAAAGACACCCCAAGAAAACTCCAGATCAGTATCACTTCTGAATATAAATGCAAAAATCCTCAACAAAACCAAATCCAACATCATATTTATTTCCAGAATGCAAGACTTAGTGTTATTAAAATATCAATACTACCCAAAGGAATCTATAGATTCAATGCAATCCCCATCAAAATTCCAACAGCCTTCTTTACAGAAATGGAAAAGCCAATCCTCATATTTATATGGAGGCACAAGGGGCCCCAAACAGCCTAAGCAACCTTGAAAAAGAAGAACAAAGTAGAGGACTCACACTTCCCCATTTCAAAACATACTGCAAACCTACAGTAATTGTCTTCATTATCTAGTGCTGCTATAACAGAAATACCACAAACGTATGGCTTTTACAAACAGAAATTTATTTTCTCACAGTTTAGAAGGCTGGACACCTGAATTCAGGGTGCCAACTTGAAGGGAAAGCTTTCTCTGTTGGCTCTAGAGAAAGGTCCTTGTCTCTTCTGAACTTCTGTTCCTGGGCAATCTCATGTGGCTTGGCATTTTCTTCTCCCATCTCTGCTTCCTTCACTTGCTTGTTTAATCTTTTTATATCTCAAAAGAGATTGACTCAAGATACACCCCAATCTTGCCTTATTAACATAACAAACCTAACTTAATCCTCATTTACATAACCTAATCCTGCCTCGTTAATATAATGAACACAATCCATTCACAAGTGGGATTATAACCACAGGCAGAGGTTAGGATTTACAATGCTTATTTTGAGGAGACACAATCCCATTTCTAGCAGTAATCAAAACAGTCTGGTCCTAGTATAATGATAGTGACATAGATCAATGGAATAGAATGGAGAGTCCAGAAGTAAACACATACATCTATAGCCAATTCATTTTGCATAAAGGTAGGGAGAGAATTGTCTCTTCAGTAAATGGTGCAGTGACAACTGGATTTCCACATGAAAAAAATAAAGTTGGACCTATATCTCACACCATATACAATAACTCAAAATGGGTCAGAGAACTAAATGTTTAGAACTAAAATCATAAAATTCTTAGAACAAAACATAGGAGTAATGCTTCAGGACCTAGTTTTCAACAATGAATTCTTAGCATGAACAACAAAAGATAAAATAGATAAATTGGACTTCAACAAAATTAAAAATATTTGTACATCAAAGGGCTTTATCAAAAAATGAAGAGACAACTTACAGAATGGGAGAAAATACTTGGGAACCATATATCTGATAAGGATTTAATAACCATAATATATAAAGAACTCCTACAACTCAACAACATAAAGACAAATAACCCAATTAAAAAGTGAATGTACTTGTATACCAATGGTCATTGCAGCACTATTCACAATAATCGAAAGGTGGAAACAGCCTAAATGTCCATCAACAAATGAATGAATAATCAAAATGTGGTACATTCATACAATGGAATATTAGTCAACCATAAAGAGAAATGAAGTCCTGATATATACTACAACATGGATGAACCTTGAAAACATGATGCTGAGTGAAATAAGTCAATCACAAAAGGACAAATACTGTATGATTCCACATATATAAAATATCTAGAATAGGCAAGTGTATAGAGACCACAGTTTATTAGTGGTTACCAAGGGCAGGCAGAAGGGAAGGGAAAAGGAGTCATTGCTTAGGGGACACTGAGCTTCTGTTAAGAATGATAGAAAAATTTGGAAACAAATAATTGTGATGGTTGAACAACATGATAAACATAGCTAATATCACTAAGTTGTACATGTGAAAAATATTAAAAAGCAAATGTTTTGTTATGTATATATTTAACACAATTTAAAAAAAGAAAATCCACCAAAACAACTAGAAAGAAGATTAATAAATAGAATACTTGAGCACACTATTAACAAATTAGTCCTTACAAACATATGGAATACTCCACCCAACGACAACACAATAAGCATTCTTCTCCAGTGCACATGGATCTTTCTCCAGGATAAACCTTATCTTAGGACACAAAGCTAGTCTCAATAAATTTTTTAAAAAAATAAAATAAGATCATACGAAATATCCTTTTTGATCGCAATAGAATGAAACTAGAAATTAATAAGAAAAAGAAAACTGGAAAACACACAAATATGTGGAGATTAACATACTACTAAACAATCAATGGATCAAAGAAGAAATCAGGAGACAAATTAAAAATTCTTAAAGTTAAATGAAAATGAACACACAATATACCAAAACCTATGGGACACAGAGAAGGTAGTTCTCAGAGGAAAATTTGTAGTAATAGGCTCCCACATTAAAAGGAAGGAAGATATCAAATCAATAGCCTAACTCTACAACTAGAAAAAGAAGAGCATATTACTAGAAGAAAGAAAATAATAAAGATCAGAACAGAAATAAATGAATTACTGCATAGAAAAACAATAGAGAGTATCAATGAAACCAGAAGTTGGTTTTTTAAAAGATCAATAAAATCGGCAAAACTTTGACTAGTCTGACAAAGAAAAAGAGAGAATGCAAATATTTAAAATTAGAAGCAAAAGTGGGGACATTACAATCGATTCTACAGAAATAAAAAGGATTGTGAGGGAATATTATGAACATCTGTATGTCAACAAATTAGATAAGTGAGAGAAAATGGACAATTTCCTAGAAACATAAATCCCCGACATCGATTCAGGAAGAAACTGTGGATCTCAACAGACCCATAAGAAGTGAAGACACTGAATCGGTAATCAAAACTTCTCAACAAAGAGAAGTCCTGGACCAGATGGCTTCACAGGGGAATTCTATCAAACTTTTATAGAAGTAATTCCAGTCCCATTTAAGCTTTTTTAAATATAGAAGAGGAAACACTCCCTAACTCATTCTATGAGGCAAGCCTTACCCTGATACCAAAGCCAGGCAAAGTCACCACAAGAAAAGAAAACTATAGACCAATAATTAGAGATGCAAAAATACTCAACAAAATACTAGCAAACCGAATCCAAAGGCATATCAAAAGGATTATACACCATGATCAAGTAGGAATTTATCCCAGCAATGCAAGACTGAATCAACATTAGAAAATTAATCAATATAATATAGTACATTAACAGAACAAAGGAAAAGAACCACATGATCATCTCAATAGATGCAGAAAAGAAATTTGGAAAAATTCAACACCCTCTCTTGATAAAAACACTCAGCAAGACAGGAATAGGAGGGAAATCCCTCAATATAAAACCTGATGCAGTCGAGTCAGTTCCGACCCATAGCAACCCTATATAATAAAGGGTATTTATGGAAAACCCACAGCTAACATTATACTCAATGGAGAAAGACTGAAGCTTTCTCTTACAATCAGGAACAAGACAAGGATGCCCACTCTCACCACTGCTATTCAACATCATTCTGGAAGTCCTAACCAGAGCTCCAAGGCAAGAAAAAATAAATAAAATGTATCCAAATTGGGAAGGAGGAAAAGTAAGACTACCCCTCTTCAAAGATGACATGATCCTTAAGTCCCCCCAAAAATGTGTGTATCAACTTGGTTAGGCCATGATTCCCAGTATTCTGTGATTGTCCTACATTTTGTGATTATAATTTTATGTTAAAGGGGATTAGGGAGTGATTATAACATCCCTGATCCAATGTAAAGGGAGCTTTTTTCCCTGGGGTGTGGCCTGCACCCCCTTTTATCTTACAAGAGATAAAAGGAAAGAGAAGCAAGCAGAGAATTGGGGACCTCATAGCACCAAGAAAGCAGTGCCAAGAGCAGAGCACGTCCTTTGGACCCAGGGTCCCTGTGTGGAGACGCTCCTAGCCCAGATGAGATTGATGAAAAGGCCAACAGAAAGAAAGCCTTCCCCTGGAGCCAAGGCCTTGAATTTGGGCTTTTAGCCTACTTTACTGTGAAGTAATAAATTTCTGTTTGTTAAAGCCATCTACTTGTGGTATTTCTGTTCTAGTGGCACTAGATGACCAAGACAATCCTATACATAGAAACCTCAAAAGATCGCCCGCAAGAAAACTATTAGAATTAATGAAGAAATTTAGCAAAGTAGTGGGGTACAAGGTGAACACGCCAAAATTAGGTTTCTATACATCAGCAATGAGCAAACTGAAAAGGAAGAAGAGTCTGAAGTGGAGTACATCTTTTGGACCTGGAATTCCTGCTCTGAGAATCTCCTAGACACAGGAGAGAGAGAGCTGTGATGCTGGAGACAGCGTGAGATGGCAACATATGGTAGCAACCAGAGCAGAGCCCAGCAGAAGAAGAAATGGTGGCACGGTACTAGTGGCGGGAACCAGAAGACTGGCACTAGGTTGTTGCGGTGGGCTTGTTGACCCACAGAGCGAGAGAGAGCTGAGCCTCTTTGGGCAGGAGGGTTGCTGGCAGAGTGGGGAGCCTTTAGGCACTTGTCAGTGGAGCTAAAAAGCTGTAACACTTGCCCAGCAGTGGGCACGGTCAAGAGAAGGCCTGGCAGCAGGCACAGTTGAGAGAGGCCTGCCTGCCTTGCAGGTACAGCTGAAAAGAAGCTGAGAGCTGTCTTGGTTGAAAGCAGTCCTGATTGAAGAACTGTATCCTGTCTCCTGAGTTCTGTCCTTTAACTCCCAAGCTGATCTTGATCCCAAATTGTAACCTGTTACTTCCCCTAGTAAACCACATAATTGTGAGAATGGTCTGTGAGTTCTACGTGGCCATTGCAACAAACTATTGAACCCAGCAGACAAGTAACTAGTGCCATGGGGTGGGGGGAGGGATGGCTGGTGTCAGAAATAGTGAAAAATTTGGAAAGTGGAGATATGTCTGATCACCACCTCATAGGAATCAGCTTTGTGCTGACCTTGATTCTCATCCTTCCTCTTGCAGTTAAACAAGTTCAGACACTTGTAGCTTACAGTTGGCATCAGAAGCGGGATTCATTGTGGAATCATGAGATTTTGGGAAAGAAAGATGAAAGATGTGGAACTTTCGATTCTTGGATAGTTACTTTGGTTGTTATCTGTAATGGCTAAAATGAAATAATAAGAGCTGTTATGCTGGAGCAACATAGGGAAATTGAAGATAGGAAAGCCACACATGGAGTGGCTTGGGGTAAAAGTCAGCAGGTTAAGCAAGATGATTGATAGCGGGTCAGGGTCTTCTGGTTTGACCCAGCCAGATGCCCAAGGCCATATACATATAAATGGGAAGATAGTCAAGGGGTAGAGAAGAGAAGATGTAAATAGGTTGGGTAAAACCACTGACCACAATTAAGTGACCTGGTAGGAATTGTTCCACTATTACACAAATCAACTGATTGTGGTCTATTGAGGGGGTTAATCAGTTTTGCTATCCTGCTAGGTAATCCCACAGAGATTGAGGGGGACCTCACTACTACCAAGAAGAGTCTGGAGCAGAGTGCATCCATTGGACCCAAGGTCCTGAACTGAGAACCTAGAAAATATTGGAAACCATATATCCAAACTATATTTTTTAAAAACTCCTGCAACTCAACAACATAAAGACCAGCAATCCAATCAAAAAATGAGCATACTTGTATACCAATGTTCATTGCAGCACTATTCATAATAGCCAAAAGGCAGAAACAGCCTAAATGTCCATCAACAAACGAATGGGTAAATAAAATGGCACAGCCAGAGACGGAGCTCTAACACTGGAGACAACACAAAATGGCGAGAAACTACGACAACCACAGCAGAGCACAGCAGAAGAAACAGCAGCAGCAGTGCAAGTGGCAGGAACCAGGAGACCAGTGTAAGGCGGCTGCAACGGGCCTCCTGACCCACACAGTGAGAGAGGTGAGTGTCTTCAGGCAGGGGGCTTGCTGGCAGAGCGAGGTGCTTCCAGGCACTTGTCGGTGGAGTTAAAGCGCTGTAACACTTGTCCAGCAAGCACAGCTGAGAAGAAGCTGAAAGCTGTCCTGGTTGGAAGGTGTGCCGACTGAAGAACTGTATCCTGTCCCTGAGTTGTATCTTTTTACTTCCAAATTGACTCTGATCCTGAACTGTAACGTGTTACTTCCCCCAATAAACTACATAATTGTATGACCTGTGAGTTCTGTGTGGCCACTGCAAAGAATTATTGAACCCAGCAGGGAAGTAGAGAGTGCTGTAGGAGGGGCAGCTGGTGTCAGAAATGGTGAAAAAGTTGGAGAGTGGAGGTATGTCTGACCTCCACCTCAAAGGAATCAGCTTTGTGCTGATCTTGATTCTCATCCCTCCTTCTGAAGTTAGATGAGTTCAGACACCACCTTACACAACCCAACCAAAAGAGTGGGCAAAGGACTTAAATAGGTTTTCCACCAAAAAAGATGTCCAAATGGTCAAAAAGCACATGAGAAGATGCTCAATTCCATTAGTTATTAGAGAGATGCAAGTCAGAAACACAATAAGATACCACCTCACCCCCTTTAGAATAGCAACAATCAAAAAAATGAAAACCAACAGGTGTTGGTAAGGTTGTGGAGAAACTGGAACCCACATCCATTGCTAGTGGGAATGTAAAATGGTACAGCTACTGTGAAGAACAATTTGGCACTTCCTCAAACAGTTAAATATACAACTACCATATGGCCCAGCAAGCCCAATCCTAGAAGTGAAAGCAGGATCACAAACAGAAGCCTGTACACCAGTGTTCATTGCAGCACTATTCACAATAGCCAAAAGGTGGAAATGACCAAAATGTCCATCAACAGATGAATGAATAAATAAAACGTAGTACAGTAAACCTGCAAAAGCTGGAACCTATGTAAGGCGGAAGCCTGTCAGAGAAAGAGAACTTAAGTATTTTCCACTAAAAAAGGAGATAGAAAAGCGGTAAGACAGCACCCTGACAAAAGTGAAAAACTTGCAAGACCCAGAAAAACAAGGCAGTCCCGTGGAGTTTCAGCTGTCGCAGGTTTCACTGTGTATAGATACAATGGAATATTGTTGTTGTTGTTAGGTGCCAAGTCAGTTTCAATTCATAGAGATCTTAAGTACAAAATAACAAAATATTGCCCAGCCCTGCGCCATCCTCAAGATCGTTGTTATGTTTGAGCCCATTGTTGGACTCACTGTGTCAATCCATTCCATCTTCCTCTTTTTCACTGACCCTCTGCCAAACATGATGTCCTTCTCCAGCACCCAAAGTACCTGAGACAAAGTCTCACCATCTTCCCTTCCAAGGAGCATTCTGGCTGTACTTCTTCCAAGACAGATTTGTTCTTTCTTCTGGCAGTCCACAGTCCACTCAATATTCTTCATCAACACCATGAGTCAAATGCATCAATTATTCTTCAGTCTTCCTTATTCATTGTCTAGCTTTCACATGCATATGAAGTGATTGAAAATCCCACAGCTTTGGCCAGGAGCACCTTAGTCCTCAAAGTGACATCTTTGCTTTTTAACACTTTAAAAAGGTCTTTAGCAGCAGATTTGCCCAATGCAATACATCCTTTGACTTCTTGACTGCTGCTTTCATGAGCATTGACTGTGGATCTAAGTAAAATGAAATCCTTGACACTTTTAATATTTTCTCTATTATGATGCTGCTTATTGGTCCAGTTGCAAGAATTTTTGTTTTCTCTATGTTGAGGTGTAATCCATACAGAAGGCAATAGTCTTTGTTATTCATCAGTAAGTGCTTCAAGTCTGCTTCACTTTCAGCAAGTAAGGTTGTGTGATCTGCATATCACAGGTTGTTAATGAGTCTTCCTCCAATCCTGATGCTGAGTTTTTCTTCATATAGTCCAGCTTCTCAGATTATTTGCCTAACATACAGATTGAATAAGATACAGCCCCGATGCACATCTTTTCTGATTTTAAACCATGCATTATCTCCTTGTTCTGTTCAAACAACTGCCTCTTGGTCTATGTACAAGTTCCACATGAGCACAATTATGGAATGGAATATTACACAGCTATAAAGAGAAATGAAGTCCTAAAACATGCCACAACATGGATGAAACTAGAAAACATTATGCTGAGTGAAATAAGTCAGTTGCAAAATGACAAATACTGCATGATCTCACTTTTATGAAATGAATATATAGAGTCCAAAGATTATTAGTTGTTACCAGGGTTGGGGGGGTGGTGATAAGGGGAAGATTTTGCTTACGGGTCATTGAGTTTTTTGTTAATAGCAGTGGAATAATTTGGAGATAAAGGTTGCACAGCATGAAGAGTGTAGTCTATGTCACTGAATTGCACATGTAGAAATTTTTTAATTGGTGAAGGTCTTACTGTGTATATTTTTACTGCAATTAAAAAAAAAACCCACAATGACACATCATTTCACCCTACACTAAAAAAAAAAACTAGGACAGCTATTATCAGAAAAATGGAAAATAACAAGTGTTGGCAAGAATGTGGAGAAATTGGAAAGCTCATCCATACCCTGTTGAAAACAGCGTGCTAGTTACTCAAAAAGCTAAGCAAAGAATTCTGTATGACCCAGCAATTCCACTTCTAGATATATATCCAAAATAGCTGAAAAGCAGGGACTCAAAAAGATATTAGTACACCAATGTTCCTTGCAGCATTATTTGCAATAGCCAAAAGGTGGGAAAAAAACAAGTGTTCATCAACAGACAAATGTATTAATAAAATGTGGTGCATACATACAATGGACTATTATTCAGCCATAAAGGAGGAGGACATCATGTTTGGTGTAGTAGAGGGCCAACAAGGGCAAGGCAGACCCTCAGTGAGATGGACTGGCACAATAGCTGCAGCGATGGACTTCAACATGTAGGAGACAGGATGACGCAGGACAGGACTGTATTTCATTCTGTTGTACATAAGGTTGTCACGAGTGGGAGTTGACTCAAAGGCAGCTATCTATCTGTCTATCTAAACCCCTCCAATTTGTTTGACCACATTCAAAGAACTAACTACACAAGATCCATCCTTTTGAAAAGGTCTGGGAAGTACAAATAACAAAGGATTTTCTTTCCATTGCGCTGAATTGCGAAGAACGTCTTCACTTGAACGCCATCCACCACAATCTGGTTAGATCTTTGGTGGTAAGGAAATATTGAAAGGCTTTAGGAAGACATCTAGAGGGATGAACTGTCTCTTATCCAAATTTGGCAGCACAGAGATGTCTGATGTGTGCTTTCTACTCTTTCTTTGGGTTATTTGGAACCTCGTGTAGATGTCTGCACATCCCATGCTTTCATTTTGTGTTGGACTAATTAGGCTGCATCACATGTCACCTTGATATTCTTCCACTACTTAAAATTTAATATCTCTGTATCAGTTAGGATACTTTTGGTTGCAAATAAAAAATACAACTCAAAACAGTTTAAGCAATAAAAAGAATTTATTGACTCATGCAGCTGGAAAGTCCCAAGGTAGCAAGCACTTCATGTGTGGCTTAAGCCACATTTACATTTTCAGGAGGGCTCTGGCTCTGTTTGTGTGGTGTGTTGGTTCACCCTCAGATGGGACTTTCTTCCCAGTAGCAAAAATAGCTGTAGTGCTTCCAGGTTTTACTTTACACTGGGAAGAGAAAAAAAAAAAAGCCCCGAGATTCACTTTGATTGGTCTGGATTCACATCGTACTTGAACCAATCACCGAAGTCAGGGAGATGAAATACGCTGACCGGCTTAGCTTAGTTAACAGGCTTCCACCCTTGGAGCTGGGGGTGGAGTCAGTTTTCTCCAAACAACTTAAACAAAAAACAGGAAGAAAAACAAAAAAACAGACCCATTGTCGTTTTGTGGATTCGGACTCATAGCGACCCTACATGGCAGAGTAGAACTGCCTCCATAGAGTTTCTAAGGAGCGGCTGATGGATTCAAACTGCCGACCTTTTGATTAGCAGCCGAGTTCTTAACCACTGCACCACCAGGGCTCTCCCCAAACTATATGGTCCTCCAAACTGAAATTGAAAGTTGCTAGGAAGGGGAAAATTGGATGCTGGGAAGGCAACCACAAATGCCTAACACAAAATCAAAACTGGGAAGTGGTTCACCTAACTGACATGTGCTGAGCCTCAACCTAATACAGTTTTACCCCTGGAGCAGAGCTATGAACAGCCTTGAGAGCCTTCTCTAAAGGAAAGCATAGTGCACTATCCTCTGAGACGTAAACTCCCTGAAGATAGGGATTTTTCCTCCTTTGTTCCCGTTTGTATCTTCAGAGCCTGGAACAGCGTCTGAAGCATAGTAGATCCTCAGTAAGTATTTGCTGAATGAATAGTCTGGGGGAAAGGTATACATAATTTGCCATGCCAAAAGGTCTACTTGTGATTCCAGAGACTTTGCAGGAACAGGGGTTATGATCCGCATTTTCACTCCTCTTCCTTCTCCTCCTCCTTCTTCTGATTCTAGCTCCTCTAGGGTGGAAGACTGGGAGGAAAAAATTGTATAGATGCCAGAGAGTCCCTCACATGCCTGGCCACCCATTGTTGGTGGGAGGTGCCCTAGTCTCACTCTGGTGCAGCCTGAATCCGTCTCTTACTCGTGTTCCCCCAGAAGCTGAGGTGCGAGGTGTTCCTGGGGGTGGCATTTAGCTTTACCATGGCCCCTTTCTCTGCTGAGGAGCCTTTGGAGTGTGGAACATCCACCTCCCTTGCTTCTCCAGGGAATATACATCTCAGTCCTTTCTCTAACCTCTGTGTTCCTTCATGTGGAACCATGCAGCCGCCATCTCCCTTAATCTTATTTGAGCCACATAAAATTTTCTGGAGGAAAGCTCTTGTACCTGAAGCCATTTCCCAAATCCTAAGGCCCATAAAGTCCTGAATGAGGAAGTCTCTAAAGCTGAATGTGATAGTAATAATACAGAATCAGGTCAAGGACACCTAAGGATCATGGTTACTTTGTCAAATTGTACAAGATGTTCCATCCAGAGGGTGTTTAGATTAATGATAATGACAATGTGGCAGAAAGAGCTAGTTGTCCTCAAGTGTCTGTTCTCTTCTTCCTTTAGTAATACAACTCCAGTTTAAGCTAGGTACCTGGTGGCTTAGAATAAAGGCTACATCTCCCAGTAAACTTTTACAAAGGAAATTTTTGAGAATAATGGATCTGATCCATTCATTCTTCATTGTGATCATGTTTTCATGAGTATATACATATGTTAATGTTTATCAAATTATACACTAAGTATTGCAGTATGCTAATTATAAATCAATAAAGCTCTTACATAAAAAAAAAAAGATTACGTCTCCCAGCCCAGCCTTCCTTGCAGCTGTACACATACGTGACTAAGTTCTGCCCAATGAGATGTGAGAAGAAATGATGTGTGCAGTCACATCCCTAAAAGAAAGAGGCATACCCACCACTTCCTCTCTTTACTTTTTCTGCCTCAGAATGTGGACATAGTGGTGCACTATCGTTGACAATGTGGATGAGGACAGAACCCTAGGGATGACAGAATGACATGTTAGAAGGGGCCTGGGTCTCCAACACTGTGGAGCTTCTATAACCTCCCTGAACTTCTAATGCTTGGATTGTAAACAGGAATGTCTAGTTTAAGCCTCTTTTATTTTGGGTCTGTTATAGCAGTTGAACCTCAGTCTTAACCAATACAAATTACTGTTTGTTAATAAAATGTATCTAAATTGGAAAGTAAGAGGCAAAATGAACACTATTCCCAGGGATATGGGAATTGACATGATCTTACATACAGAAAATCCCCAAGAATCTACTAGAAAGCTTTTAGAACTAATAGAGGAATTTAGCAAAGTTTCATAATACAAGGTCAACAAACAGCTGGGTTTCTATACAATAAAATAGCCATGAGAAATCTGAAAAGGAGATTAGGAAGACAATTTCATTTACAATAGAATCTAAGGGAATAGTATATCTAGTAATAAACTTACCCAGGAATGTGAGAGACTTGTACAATGAAAATTATAAAACACTGCTGAAAGATACTAAAAAATACCTAAATAGAAGTTCCCTGCTCATGGATTAGAAGAGTTGGTATAGTCAAGATGTTAATACTACCCAAAGTGATCTACAGATACAACACAACCTCAATCAAAATTCCAACAGCATTCTTTACAGAAGTGGAAAAACTAATCCTCAATTTTATATTGAGAGATCCCAGACAGTCAAAGCAATTTTGAAGTAGAACAAAGTAGGATTTCTCACACTTCCTGACTTCAAAACATTTTACACAGCTACAGTAATTGAAACAGGCTGGTACTGATTTAATGATACACACATAAACTAATGGAACAGAATTGAAAATCCAGAAATAAATCCAGATATCTATGGTCAATTGATTTTCGACAGGGGTGCTAAATGCATTCAATGGAGAAGGAACAATGTCTTCAACAAATGGTGCTGGCAAAAGTGGATTTCCACATGCAGAAAAATGAAACAAGATTCATACCTCACACCATCCACAAAACCTAATTCAAAAAGGATCGAGGACTTAAATGTTAAATCTAAAACCATAAAGTTCTCAGAAGAAAATACAGGAGCAAAGCTTTGGGATCTAATTTTTTTCAACAATAGATTATCAAACACAATAACAAATGCATGAACACCAGAATACAAAGTAGATAACTGGGACCTCATAAAAGTTAAATGCTTATGTTCATCAAAATACTTTATCAAAAGTATAAAGAGACAACCTACAGACTGGGAAAAAATATTTGGGAACAATATAACTGGTAAGGGTCTAGTATCTGAAATATATAGAAAACTTCTACAATTTAACAACAAAAAGATACATAACCCAATCAAAAACTGGGCAAAGAACATGAACAGATACTTCACCAAAGAGGGTATTCAAATGACCAACGGGCACATGAAAAGATGTTCAAGGTCATTAACCATCAGAGAAATGCAAATTGAAGCCACAATGAGATACCATTTCACTCCCACTAGGATGACCAAGATTAGAAAACAACAACAGAAATAACAAGTGTTGGAGGGGATGTGGAGAAATTAGAAACCTCATCCATTGCTGGTGCGAATGCAAAATGATACAGCCATTGTGGAAACCTACCTGGCAGTTCCTCAGAAAAATAGAGGTGGAGTTGCCTTATGATCCAGCAATTCCACTCCTAGGAATATATACTCCACTCCTACATGTATACCCTAGGGATCTAATAGAAGCGACATGAACAGATATACACACACCTATGTTCACTGCAGCATTATCCACAATAGCAAAAAGATAGAAACAACCTAAGTGCCCATCAATGGATGAATGGATAAGTAAAATGTGGTACATACATACAACGGAATACTACTCCATGATAAAGAAAGACGAGTTCCCAAAACGTCTTGGAACATGGATAAACTCAGAGTTCATTATGTTGAGCAAAACAAGTCAATCACAAAAAATACATATAGAGAGAGAGTATGTTCTCACCTTATCGAAACGACATGAACAAGTAAATATACGGAAACAGGTAGATAACAGGGATGGGGAGGTAGGGAGAGGGATTCACTCTCTAGGTAGTAGACACTTGCTATTTTGGTGATGGGAGAGGTGACACCAACTGAGGGTGACGTGTACACAGCTTGAAGGAAGAAAACAATGTCACAAAAAGTACACAAGAAAAAATGAATTGTTGGTAATTCCCATGGCATATATAATTTTCAAACAACCAAAAAATGTAAGTGCAGGTATATATGTACGTATGTTGGTATGTATGTGTGTATAAAAAAAACATTGCCATCAAGTTGATTCTGACTCATAGTGACCCTATAGGACAGAGTAGAACTACCCCATAGGGTTTCCAAGGAGCACCTAGTGGATTTGAACTGCCAACCTTTTGGTTAGCAGCCGTGGCTCTTAACCACTACACCACCAGGGTTTCTATGTGTATATATAGGTGTATGTATATGCATCTATGTGATTATATGCACATATATTCATATATATAATAAAGCACATAGAAGACACAGTAATGGATACTTCTTAGACATAACCAAACACCTCATGGAACTGGATTTCTGGGTTTGAAGGGTTAGGATCATAGTCTTGTGGAACATTTGGTCAATTGGCACAATATTCTTCATAAAGTTATGTTTTACACTCTACTTTGGTGAGCAAGTGCCTGGCATCTTAAAGCTTATGAGCAGCCATCTAAGATACAACTATCGGTCTCTACACAT
Source organism: Loxodonta africana (assembly GCF_030014295.1). Lineage (NCBI taxonomy): Eukaryota > Metazoa > Chordata > Mammalia > Proboscidea > Elephantidae > Loxodonta > Loxodonta africana. The sequence continues at coordinate 86,627,054 of NC_087353.1, read as the reverse complement.
CCAGAGCAAAAGAGAAAGAAGGAAACCAAAGACTCAAAGAAGAAACTAATCTACAGGACAAAGAGTCTCCAGGAATCATGGCTTCATCTACCCTGAGACCAGAACTAGATGGCACCTGGCTACTATTACTGACCATTCTAACGAGGACCACAGTACATGGACCCTGATAGAATGGGAGAAAAATGTGGAACAGAACTTTAAATTCATTAAAAAAAAAAAGACCTATTAGACTGGTTGAGACTAAAGGACTCCCCAAGACTACTGCCCTGAGATACTTTTCAAACCTTGAGCAAAAACTAACTCCTGAGGTCTCCTTGGAGCTAAATAACAAATTGGCTCAGAAAATAATGACTATCACCTTTAAGTACTATGCTCATTTTAAAAATCACCTATATGAAATCAAATGGTCAACAATTACTTTAAAACAAAGATGATAATGAAAAAGGGTAGGGAAACTAGATTAACTGAAACAGAACAACCAGAACAGAAATAATGAGAATGTTCACACAATGTGAAGAATGTAACTATGTAAAGGCACTTAAATTGAGGCCCTTGGCACAACTGAGATGGCCGGTACAGGGCCTGCATCAGACTCCATTTTCTTTAAGTTAACCTCTGTAGACTCCATCTTTGCTCCTGTAGTTAATTTTTGTTAAGATTTAAACCCCTGACTGCCCTAAAAGAAAATTCCTGAAGAAGATAAACAGGAGAGACAGCAACCCATGGTTAAAGATTTCTGAGAGGCAGCAAATCTGTTCTCAGAAAAAATAGTGCAATGTATACAAGCAGGATGTTACAGAATAGAACTAACTGATGTTAAACAAAGTAAAATTTGAGTGAGGGGTCTTATGATCATCCTCTGATTGTTCTATGGCTATTCTGTAACTGTAAAGTAAATGTCAACCAATCAGAATTTTTCTTAAAAGCTCCCCCTTTTTCACGTATAAATATACCCCATCATTCTCCCACAGTATGGAGCACTGTGTAGATTCTTCTCTGCACTGTTTCCCAATTTGTAAATTGTATCTCCCTTAATAAAATTCTTCGTTTTTACTTTAACAAACTCAGAGACTTTACTCTTTGACATTTCTTGGTGTCAGGAGTGGGGTTTGAAGGTGAATTATCTTCAGCAGCCCCCTGAGGCATCAAGGAATAGGGCTAATGGTACCGGCAAAGCCACTTTTCAGCTCTGCATTTCCACGGACCTCTCGGGAGTCACCCAAGGTAAATTACCGGTCAGGTTCAATCCTCTGCTTCCTTGCATTGAAGCTCTCCAAGTTTTACTTAAGGTTTTGTCTTTGTCTTTCTTTTGTTTTCATTTTTTTTCACTACTAGGAATCTCAGAGTCTTATAAGAAGCAAAATAAAAATGCAAGCAGATGTTGAGCCATTTAAAAGCCATTAGGGCCCTCACTCCTAGCTTTGGCTGAATGAAGACACTCGTGACTGGATAAGCCAGTTGTGAGATGGGCCAAGAGCATTAGGCTGCCCACTGTCCACAAGAAAACTCTCATGTAACAAAAAGACACACACTGGTATAAGCAAAACATTGTCCAAACCCTGTGGCAGTTCCCTATCAGGAATTTGTTTTGACTCTGAGAAATCAAAAATAGTGCTCTGCTCTTGATTTCTTTATTTCTGTGTGCACATTAAGGACTTCCAAAGGGGTTGGTTTGAGCTCATGAACCTCAGGAATCTCAAAGGAAATAATATAATAAAATAAAATAAAATAAAATAACTTCTTTTTTTTAAGTTTGTGCCAAATCTAAGAGTAGCTCAGAGTTCCCATCCATTAGAGTTGGATGACCCTACTGACTATATGAACAAGCATTTTGGTCCCATAATATGCTCCTTCTTATGTAGTTGGCATCACCTGACTAGGGGTCATTTAGAAAACCAGTGGCTGCTGTGGGAATCTTTTGATCTTTTTAAGATAGTTTTCCTGTGCAGTAAATTAGAGAAAAGAGACATCTGGATCAAGCAGCCTCAATAGGATTCATATTTTTATTGGTACACAAAGGCTTCTAAAAGACAGCAAGATAGCAAAATCAACACCTTGCAGGATGCTGTTTCCAAATTAATCAAGCAGAACAAAGAATTACAGTGTCAAATTCCTGCATCTGAGCCTTCTGCTCCCCTGCCAGCAACCGTTTCTCTCTATCCCTCTCTTCCCTCTTAATCTCCTAACTGCACTTTATCTGAGCTTCCTTTCGTTCTTAAAGAACCTACTGAGAATCAGAAGCCCATTCTCCAAATACCCTTTAAACTCTGCTCTGCAGATTCCAGGATGGGCACCCGGAAATCTCCTAATAACCCTGCTATGTCTTGTTCCTTGGGCTCACACAGAGTTACCCAATGTTGTTAAGGATTTTCCAAAAGTACTGGAGGACCCATATAAATTTGGTGAAGAATTTAAGATCCTTATTATAGCTTAGGAGACCCTGGTGGCGTAGTAGGTAAGTGCTACGGCTGTAAACCAAAGGGTCAGCAGCTCGAATCTGCTAGGTGCTCCGTAGAAACTCTATGGGGAAGTTCTACTCTGTCCTTCAGGGTCGCTATCAGTCGGAAACGACTCGACGGCACTGGGTTTGGTTTGGTTTGGTTTGGTTTGGTTTGGTTTGGTTTGGTTTGGTTTGGTTTGGTTTGGTTTGGTTTGGTTTGGTTTGGTTTGGTTTGGTTTGGTTTGGTTTGGTTTGGTTTGGTTTGGTTTGGTATTAAAGCTTACCACCCTGGCTTGCGAGATTTATACCAGTCAATTTATATGTTAACTGGTTCCGAGAAGCCAAATTATGGTCGAAGCATGCTGACTGAAAGGATTCTAAAAACAGCCTAGCTTTAGATATGAATAAAACAGCTGCTACCCTCTTTTACCCTCTTTGAAGATATTTGAGCTATGGGTAAAAGATTACTTGAGGCCATTCCCAAAGCTTTCCTTCAATAATAGATTGGACTAAATTTCTCTTGAGTACAGAATAAAGATGAGAGTGTGTATGATTATCAAACTTGACTGCTCCAAAAGTTTTTGGAACATTCTGGGCTGGATCCTCTAGCCCTGGGAGCCATGCAAGGTTTTAATGCAGTATTCATATCTAGTCTCAAACCCAAACTTTCAACCTTAATAAAAAAGGCACTGCTTTCATTAGAAGACAGCCCCCATTGCTGAATTGGCCAATATGACTCATGAACTCTCTCAAACCTTAGAGGCCCAAGGTCATATACATAGGAATGGGAAGACAGTCAAGGGGTGGAAAAGAGAAGACGAAACTGGAATGTTTTTAAAAAAGGGTATGTGTTTATCTGCATATACTATGGATATTGAATGTTTCTCCCATCTAGTGTTGTAAAACAAACCTAAATGTGTGATAGAAATGAGTATCAGGTATTATAGATTAAAGAGAACACGTAACTCCACCTTCACCCAGTACTTGATTGGATATGCTAAAAGAGAAACTAGGATTTTTTTGTTTCAAGCCAGTAGCCCTGTGTATAGAGTGGGGACTTAGTCAAAAAACTAAGACCCACCCAGAATTTGCATTTTGAAAAAGACATGCAGAGCCACCTAGAATGGCTAAGAGAACAGAAGATATGCATTTGAAGGAAGAACCTGCAAAAAAAAAAAAAAAACCACTGTTTCACTTTTTGAATTTCGAGCAAGTGGTTTGCTGTTGGGGCATTGAGGCAGGAAAAGTCAGTACCCATCAGAAGGAACCTCTTCCCAGGACTGGAAGTTAAAGGGAGACAGTGAGAAGACAGCTTGGTCTGCCTACCTTGGGTAACCACCTGGGTCCACTAATGAGTGGAAGTAGGGGAAGTACTGCATTGAAGAGATGGACTGAGTTAAGACATATTCTATTGGAACGAGTTGACCTAGCTCACAGGGGCTAAGGACCAGAGAATGAGAGGAAGGGCTGGCTGGTCAGAAGTGCAGGAAGTTGTGTGTGGACTCCTGAGCTTGTGAGTGGAACTCACTGACCTAGCCCAAGGGGTCTAGGGATGACAGTGTGAAGGGGCTGTTTGAAGTGCCAGGATGTGTGTGTGAACTCTCGAGCCTAAGGCTGCTACTCATTGTGTCCTAGCTTGAATGGCTAGGGATAAGTTGACCAAAACCAAACCGAACAAAGAGAAAGATGTCTGACAACAATCTGGTGTAGATTTTTACAATTTGATGGCTTGCTCTGGACTGGACTTTGCTTATAGATGCAGATGCTCAAAGTTCCAACCAGATCAGAAGACTCTTCAGTATAAAGGAACATGCTTATCTCGTTAGAGTACTGGTTTGATAGTGATGGGCAATTTAAACATTGGCTTTCTAAAATGGGGAGAGCTAAAGGCTTGAAGTGTCTGGCTTACATGTTTTCATGGGCATGTTTACATTCAAAATGGAGAGGGGGGACAAAGGAGGATTCCCACTGAATAGATTCCTCTTTTCCTGATGGGTTTGGGGAAGAGAGGATGGGGAAGATGCTGATAGGATTATATGACTCACTTGTGGATGCTGATTGTTAACAGGGTTAATTGTGATTGTAAAAACTGTAATTGTAGAAGCTGTAACAGTGAAAGAGTAGACTAAGGGGAGGGGGCACTGCTAGACAAACCTAAAGTCCCTTAAAGGTTTTGCTATGCTGACATCTTGTGAGGCTCAGAGCAAGGGAATAATCTTCTCTCAGTTAAATTTTATCAGACACCAGAAAGGATGAAGCTGAGATGACTTTTGAAGAGCCTGACTGGATCAGACAGACACCTGCAGCAGACCTGAAGGGCTGGTACCTGAGTAATCTCACCCTTAGGTCTCTTTTGCCCTACTGAAGGAGTAATTATTAATGACTGCTTTGGAATGATAAAATGATTAGGAGGGGGAAATTATTCCCAACTATGAAAGAACCATGGCTAGAAAAGCCAGGAGGTGGCCTGCAGTGTGATGGATTGCTTTTGTGTGGACTTTCTTGTAACTCCCACCCAAGTGACTGGGTGGGACTGTGCAAATAAGGTGATCATGGCCAACCCAAGGGGATTAGTCAGTTTTATCATAGCACTAGACTTATAATAAGCCATCTCAGAGGCGGGGAGGAGAGGATCTCATCACCACCAAGGAAGAAGAGCCTAGAGCAGAGCACGTCCTTTGGACCTGGAATCCCTGTGCTGAGAAGCTCCTGGAACCAGGAGACTAAGAGAGAGAGAGAGCCATAACACTGAAGACGGTAAGAATCAGTGGCAGAGAAACAATGGCAGGAGAGACCAGTAGGAGATGGCGAAGTGGGCTTTCCATCCCAAGGAGTGAGAAAGCTGAATCCCTTCAGGTAGGAGGCTTGCTGGAGGAGTAGGGTTCCTCCAGGTACTTGGTGGAGCTAGGTTTCCTGACCCACAGAGTTCACACTGAGCACCTTCAGGCCAAGGCTTACTGGCAGAGCGGAGTCCCTCAGGACACTCATCAGCAGAGCTAAAAGGGGTTTGTAAAACTTGCCCAAGCAGGGAAAAGGCTGAAAGGCCAGAGAGAAGCATGTCTGTGAGCACAGCTGAGAAGAGATTATCCTGATGGAAGAGCTGTATTCTGAGCATTCCTCTCCTTGAATTGTAACCTGTTATTTCCCTAATAAACCACATATTGTGCGTTCTGTGTGGCCATTCCAATTAATTATCAAACCCAGCACAGAAATCAAGAGTGCCTTGGGAGGGATGGTTGGTGTCAGAATTGGTAAAGTGGCAGAGAGAGGCCTTTAAGTACTTACATTTTGCCAGTAAGTCCACATTGCTGCAATATGTTGAAGATTCACTAGTCTGTTCTGGCTCCCAACAGCCTTGCCTTAACTATAGTGTAATCTTGTCAAAACATTTATCTGCCAGAGGACACAAAATTTCTAAAAAAAAAAAAAATACTACAATTGGTGCAGCTTTCTGTTAAGTATTTAGGTTATTTAATCTCTGCAGAAGGTATTTCTATTGATCCTAAATGAAAAAAAAGCTATTTTTTCTTTCCCTATACCTGGAACTAAGAAACAACTGCAAGGATCTCTAGGACTCTGTGGCTACTGCTGAACCTGGATTCCAAATTTTCTCTTTTAGCTCAGCCTTTATACAAGTACTTAAAGGCCTCTGAGCCAGGCTCCTTCCAAATTAACTCAGAAGATCGGAAAGCTGTAATCAAACTGTAGTAAGCTTTAATGAATACCCATGCCTTAAGTTTCCCTAATTATCAGGTACTTTTTTACTCCCTTCTGAAATAGCTGTTATAAAAATTCCTTCCTGGTCAGCCAAAGAGAGTGTCTCAGACCAAAGTAATCAGAGGAAATAATTTAGCTGATAAAGCAGCAAAGCAGGCTACATCCAAAATTATCATGACCCCTGTAATAGCTGGGGACATTATGGAAGGGACTCTTGAAAAAGAAGTCCCTCAGGTTTATTCATAGAGGACTCCAGTCTTCATGAAATAACTTCAGAAAGTCCTTTAAAATGACAGCTATTAGCTCAGCTTGATGAATCGAAATACGGAAAAGGAAGATTGTTACCAAGATCCTACCACTAAGTTATGGTTAGGACCCAATCAGAAGTTCATTTTGCCCAGATCCCTCTATGTCCCTATGATTCGACCTCTACATATCAATACTCACCTAGGATAAGATGATTGAAACCTTAAAAAAAAAAATTAGTAATAAGATTTTGAAGCCGCAGCACATAAAGTTTCACATTATTTCACCTGCTGTCATCACAACTCATCGAAGTGTCTTAAAATCTCACCTAAGTGATACCCCTTACCCTTTGGGCCTATGTTAGAATGGCAACTAGACTTCATACAGCTCTCACCTTCAAATGGCTATAAATACATGCTTGTCGTGACCTGCAGGTTTTCACACTAGGTAGAAGCTTAGGCTTACCAGCCACCTGGAAACTTGAAGGTTATCCTTAAACACCCTTGTGGCCAGATGCAAACGACATCTAAATTAGATGACTACTCCCAAGATCACGGAACAAGGCCTCAGGCAACTTGTGGAAATTTTTAGACTTTGTTTTGTAATGGAGCCCTGGTGACATAGTGGTTAAGAGCTCAGCTGCTAACCAAAAGTCAGCAGTTCAAATCCACCGGCCGCTCCTTGGAAACCCTATGGGTGAGTTCTTCACTGTCCAATAGGGTTGCTATGAGTTGGAACCGAGTTGACGGCAACGGGTTTAGTTTGGTTTTTTTGTTTGTTTTTGGTGTTTCATAATAGTAGCTTTTCTTATTTATTAGCTATACTTCACTCTTGCAATTTACTTCCTCGGTAATACTAATTATTGAAGTCATTGCACTCTGTTTAATACTTACAGTATTTGAAAAAGCTTTATTCCACCAACTTGGGTTTATTTCCTGGTAGCTTTTATGATAGATATTTGTAGAACCTGCTTTATTGTTGCGATTATTCTTACACTCTTTGCCTTATTGTATTATTTCTGAATAGTTTTTCTTCATTATAAAGCTTTACTTGAATTTTACCTTACTGCTTCTAATAACCTCCATTAACACTTAGAAAGACAATGCCCTTATTAAGTTAGCTCAGTCATTTGGTAACACCAGCAATTTAATTGACTGTTGCATATGTCACTCCTCTCCTCAATCTGTACAAGACCTTATTTATCCTCTTGCCTTCCCAGTTTTAAATTCATACCTAACTTTACTATTGATTTTGAAAAACTATTCAAATGAGTCATTCATGTCAAATTATAGCATCCTCCAGAATTATCAACCTATCCATTAGCACCTTGTTTTAACCTCACTCATTTTTGAGTAGATCCCACCAGATGCTCCAGGCCTGAACAATGCCTTTTTTTAATGGGTAATTCCCAATATTAGCCTTCATTAGTAAATAGCAGTCATGCTAATGACCAAATTTTTCTAATTTGTACCCAACTCAGAGACCATCTAGAATTTAGAGGTTTGTCCATTTATAACAATTCATTAACTGAAGGTTGGCTCAAAAAGTCTATCAAAACATTTCCTTTCCCAATAAACAAACCAGGATTGACACATTATCTGCTCCATATAGATATGTTTTTCTTATCTATTATCTATGGGATCTACTTATTTAAGAAAGAAATCCAATTTTGAACCTTATATTTAGACCTTGGAAACCGTGGTGGCACAGTGGTTAAGAGCTACAGCTGCTAACCAAAAGGTCGGCAGTTTGAATCCACCAGGTACTCCCTGGAAACCCTATGGGGCAGTTCTACTCTGTCCTTTAGGGTCGCTATGAGTCAAAATCAACTCAATGGCAACAGGTTTTTTTTAATTAGGTCTTGCCATATTTAGATGGTTGGAATATGCAGGGTCATTGCACTGCAGGTACCCTCAGAATTCTATTAAATATCCATTCATGTAATGATAGTTTATATTAGACCAGTGAATTAAAATTAATAACTGCACACAGGAGAGAACTTATTTTCCCAAATAATCCCATCACTGATAGACCTGGATGGGGCTAGTCATTTCTTTGGGCATTTGTTCCCACATATAGCATATTACAATTAGAGAAGTCTATTCACATTGTATCTGTTACCAAGGCCCAAATTGCTAATAATATTACCGATGGAATGACAACTCAACAAAAATCTTTAGAATCCCTCATCAAGGTAGTCCTTGATAAGAGAATAGCTTTAGTTTTTTATTAGCACAACAAAGAGGAGTCTGTGCTATCACCAATACCTCTTGCTGCTCATGGATTAACATCTCTAGAAAAGTAGAACAAGATATTATTAAAACGCACCTTAAGGCCATCTAGTTACTCATCATTCCTCCTATGACTATTCCTTTCTTTTTTAATCTTTTCAGCTTGCTCCCTCAAAATGTTAATTCTTACTTACAATCTATTTTAGGCTGTTTTACTCTTTTTAGTCATTGTAATTATTATCACGGAAACCCTGGTGGCATAGCGGTTAAGTGCTATGGCTGCCAACCAAAGGGTCAGCAGCTCAAATCTGCCAGGTGCTCCTTGGAAACTCTATGGAGCAGTTCTACTCTGTCCTATAGCATCGCTATGAGTCAGGATGGACTCGACTGCAGTGGGTTTTGGTTAATTGTTACCATAAGGTTTATTAAAAGTATTGTGTACTACTTATCTAACTTTGGCAGCCATATCTCAAAACGATTAGCCATGCAAAGAATTATGTACTTTAAAACTAGGTTTCCAAATGAGTCTGATATTACCCCTTGAGGACAGCCTTCTCAGTAAGCCAATCAGTCTCTCCTATGTAGCCTTGCCATACACTTACTCAGATTTAAAGATCACAGAAGCAGAGATCCAAGCCATAGCGTGATGAAGACCAAAAACTAGATAGTGTCCACTTTCCATTTTATGAGTAATGTATGAGGTCTTGAAAGCTCACTAAAGTAACCAAACACCTAAGAAATAAGATAAAATTGACTAAGTCCATGCAGAAGAAGACACTCTTATAATAGTGATCAAAGAATTTCTATGGAAATTCATGATCAGAAATAGAGACTGTGTAAGGACACTTAAATTGAGGCCCTTAGCACAATGGAGATGCCTGGCCCAGGGCCTGCACTGGACTCCATTTTGTTTAAGTTAGCCTCTGTAGACTCCATCTTTGCTCCTGTAGTGAATCTTTGCTAAGACTCAAGCCCCTGACTGCCCTAATAGAAAATTCCTAAATAAGATAAACAGGAGAGATAGAAACCTGTAGTTAAAGATTAAGTCTTGAAAAACAATTGTTCTCAGAAAAAATAGTGCAATGTATACAAGCAGGATTTTAGAAAGTAGAACTATCTAGTGTTAAACAAGATATAATTTGAGTAAGGAGCCTTAGATCACCCTGTGATTGTTTCATGGCTACTCTGTAATTGTAAAGTAAATGTCAACCAATCAGAATTTTTCCTAGAAGCTCCCCCTTTTCCTTATATAAATATCTCTCTCATTCCCCCACAATTTGTAGCACTGTGTAGATTCCTCCTCGCACTATTTCCCAATTCACAAATTGCGTCCCCATCAATAAAACTCTTTGTTTTTACTTTAACAGACTCAGAAAATTTACTCTTTGATGTAACCAATGTCACAGAACAACTTGTGCAGAAATTGCTGAATGGAAACCTAAGCTGCTGTGTAGAACTTCACTGAAAACAATTTTTTTTAATACCATTTGTTGGACACATCCTATACGCCAGGCACTGTGCTAAGTTTTTCACATAGATTATTTAATTTAATAATCACAAATCTTTGTTAAGTAGTTCATTAGTTAGGGCCTTTTGGGTAAAAAAACAGAAACAAATTCTGGGTAAGATGTAAAAAATAGAATTTACTGGAAAGAAATGGGGTGCCTCACAGAACAGGAGGGCAAGTTGAAGAAGCAGACTTAGAAGAGACAGAAACCATGGTTTTGCAGTTGCTGCCAGCAGGGAACTGGTAGTCTCTTTGGGATGCTGTCACTGCGAAGAAAGAAAACAAACGTTAATTTTCTATCCTTGCATCACTGTGCTCAAAACTCAAAATTAAAAATTAGAGAGTTTGCTTGACCTAGCTTTAGGCAAGAGACCAACCACTTAGTTAAGGAAGGGCAAGACACCTACTATGTCACCAAGACTGCATACAATGGTGGAGAGATAATTGCCCAAAACTAAATTGGGTGCTATTAACAAAAGAAGGGAGGAATGGACATTAGGTGGCCTAAAAACAAAAAAATGTCCACAATGGGTAATATGATCTCCAATTATATGATAAAGAAAATGAGGCTCAGAAAGGTAAGTTAACTTGCCCAAAGTCACATGGCTGATAGAAGGCAGAGCCAGTGATTGAACCCTGATGCACTGTCATGCTCTTAACCATTATGTTGGGTGGATTCCAGTGGTACAGAGCAGGCACGGTTATATCTGAGTCTCCATAGAGCAGTCCTGTGCCTGATCGGCTTTCTACTGACTAATGCTGCTTCTAAGATGGTATATAGATGGATTAAATGGAAGCCCCTTTTCCTGTTGCTTTTGGCCTTATTTGGCTACAAATTGAGGGCATACTTTGATAACAGGACAAAATACTGAAGTTGAAATTGTTGGAAAATCAGGGAAGTTTGCTTGTCATCCTTACAGGCTGCTTCATCCTTCACACTACCTGCAGGCCACAAGTAGTTCAGACAGCAAACAAGGGGCCTCTGGTGTGAACACCCACCTCTCCTCATGTGAACTGGGCAAAATAAAATCCCTAGTAGCCCTTGATCCTTTGAGTCCACTGACATGGAGTAGAAATTTCAAGAAAACAGCCATGTTCCCTGCAGGCTTGACTGTTTGCTAGGAATAGAGACCTGCCCAAATTTCTGCAAGAAAATGAGGACTGTATGTGAAGATACTTGTGTGCTCAGGTGTGACCATGTGAGGGAACAGGACTAATATTGGAAAACACCCCCAGAGCCCAGGCTGCTCCAGGGCTCACTCTCCACCACTCTCTCAGGGACCATGTAGCCTCCTTACGGTATATCTGTTCCTCTGTGAATCAGTTTCCTTCCCTTCCTATTACTTCTGCTCCTTCATAGCTTAGTTTGCTGAAGCTGCAAGCATCACTTACACATTCTAGGCAGGAAGTGCAGGGAGGGGAGGTATCAACCCCTCTGCCCATCAGGAAAGCCAGTGCTTTCCCAGAAGCCCTTGCAGACCTTCCTTTACATCTCATTGACCAGAGCGGAATCACATGACCACTCCTAGCTGTAAGACAGACTGAGAAAGCATGTACATAGCTTTTCCAGTCTGCCTGTTGGGGAGAGACACAGAAGAGAGAGTTAACCCACTAAAGTATCTGCCTCAGGAAGTAGAAGTCATACCAACTTGTCAGAGCTAAGGACTTTGACATTTAAACAGTCCTGCCACAGACTTTGTGAGGGTGCTTGATATGAAATACATGAAACTGTTGAAACTATTAAGTACTTTACAAATGTTGGCTTAAAAATAGAATGTACAACAAAATAAATAAAATTTAGAGGAGACAAATCGAATTTATGTCATACAACCCATTTGGAAAATCATTTGGTAGTGAGTAGTAAGAAGTCTCAAAATGTGCATCCAATTTGCCCCAGTTGTGTCATCTTAAAAATGATAACCTGAGGAAGGAATTCCTAAGAAGCAAAAAACTATATGTAGAAAATTATTCTGTGCAGAGTTGCCTAAAATAGTAAAATCTCTCGGCTTAATGGAATATTATATAACCATTAAAATTATAAGCCTTATGGAGCTACATGAAACTATTTATGATAAAGTGTTAAACAACAAAGCCATGATACAGAATTAAACCTGTCTGATCACAAGTTGGTAAATGATACTTGAGCAGGGATGAGGCCTGTCAGTGAGTATAGGAAAGCTGATATATTATGGTGGTGGGACTATGTGTTGCTTTTTCTTATTTTCTTGAATATTGTCATAATACTGTTTGTATAGTCAATATGACTGGGAGGAAAATAATACAATTACTGTGGTTTCCTAGGCCTGTGCCCACCTCTTTGGAATTGAACAGAGTCAACTATCTTAAGACATATCTGACCCGCTCTCCAGAAATGACCTGCCCCATGGAACTGGTAAGAAATTATTGCCCTTTGACATTTGCATTCAAGCTCCTCAGCTCCAGAAGCAAAAGAAACCACATAAAAATGTTTGTGGTTCTTCTCCCCCAACCAGTGCAACTTCCTTCCTGTCTTACTCCAGGAAAGAGTAGTTTTTTCCACTGTCCTGCTCAGGTCAGACCCTGAGCTACTTCTGCTTTCAAGGGTGTGATGCAGGAAGAACTGTTTCAGGGGTGGGGGCAGTGTATGGTTGACCCTGCCATGCAAGTGATCTCTGGCCAACCACACCCTCAATGTGACCCTGATGGAAACAGCTGAACTCTCACAAAGTCTGCGGCAGGACTGTTTAAATGTCAAACTCCTTAGCTCTTGACAACTTATCCCACAACTAGCTTTTCAGCCTCATTTCTATCCATTCAGAACCCAAGTACACTACCTCAGCCATGCCTAGCCTGTGGTAGCCAGCATCCAAAATGGCCCCCGATGATCTTCATCTCCTAATATTTATACCCTTGTACAGTCCCTTGTCACACTGAATTATGGCTGGCCTATGTGACCAATAGAATATAGAAGTAAAGTCATGTGACTTCCAAGTCTAGTGAATAAAAGACATTTCAGCTTCTGCCTTGCTCCCTTGGATTACCCTCTCTATGGAGGAAACCAGCCACCATGTTGTGAGGACAAGCCTCACAACACTCCTGTCAAGAGAATTCCATGGAGAAGAACTGAGGCCTCCCACCAACAGCCAGCACCAACTCACCATCCATATGAGCTCCTTTGGAAGTAGATCCTTCAACTCTAGTCAAGTCTTCAAATGACTGCAGCACCAGCTGACACCTGACCACAACCTCATGAGAGAACCTGGGCCAGAACTGCTCAGCCAAGTCAGTTCCAATTTCCTGACCCACAGAAATCATGAGAGATAAGAAATGATTATTGTTGTTTTGAGCCACTAAGTTTGGGGTCATTTGTTATGCAGCTTTAGATAATTAACACAGCCTATCATTGAACATGTCTGGAATGCTAGCCTTCTGCTACTTTTGTCATCCTTAGAAATTCCTACTTGCTTTCCAAGGACCAACTCAAACTGTCACCTCTCCTGGGAAGCCTGACTTGATTTTCCTACCCAGACCCACCCAGGCTGTGTTGCCTATAGTTCTATTAGCAGTTCTCACACTGTGATCTTATTAAGTGTTCACAAGGTTATTTCTCTCACGATGCTATGAGCTTATTAAAGGCAATAATTTTGAATTATCTACAGGTACATGCCCAAGGCTGAGCATGGTACATGACACATTTAAAGGAGCTTAGCAAATGTTAACTGAACATATAAATAATAGAAAATTCAGCTCTGGAAGACAAAAAATGCCACTGGTCTGGGGAGTAAAGAAGGGTCAGGAAAGAAGGAAACAACAGAGAGAAGTGCAAAAGATATCACTGCAGGACTGGTCTAGCTCCTGGCTCCTTAGTTCACACTGAAAACTCTTCTCCCTATCTCCATTATAAAAATGCCAATGAAACCTAAGTAAGATAAAGTGGGTAGTTCCATAGTGTCTTTTGCCCTCAAAAAATTAGCCTTCAGATATAAAAGTGTAATAACCATTGCAGCAGAAAACCAGAGCAATAATGGGGCCCGAGACTGAGTGCCAGGACCATTGGCTGATGGGGGAGAGAGGAGGGTTGGAATTTGACAGTGTCTAGAAAGAAGGAACTTTGGTTTCAGACACTTCCTGCTCACAATAGAGCAAGAGGAAGTGTTGTTTAATAAGGGGCCCAGGAGTAGGAGTAGGAGAGCCATGGCTGGGAGTCATTTTCCAGAATACTGATAATGAAAATTATTTTGAGGCTAGAGAACAGGAAGGTCTCAGAGGTGAGGAACTGAGTATAGAAACAAACCAGAATTTGAGAAGTTAAAATGATGCCCGATTAGAATATAAGAAGGGGAGGTAGATCTTGGAAAGATTATAAAGTTGAAAAGGGAGGACAAATTCAGATTTAATTATATATGGGAATTAACTGGTTGGTCTGAACAACACAATTAATAATGTAGCATTAATAAATGTATTTTGAAGATTAACTTTCAGAAATAGAATATAACTGTTTCATCACTAAACCCATTTTTATAAAACCCATTCCAATTTTATGCCAAAAAGGGCAGAAATAATACATACCACATTCTGTGACCATGATATATTAATGTAAATTTTTTTAATTGGAAATTCAACTAAAAATACTTAATTCTGGGAAACTGCAACTTTTAAGAACATAGAACAATTAGTTAACACATAGTATAAAAAATGTTGATTATGTTAATGATGGAGGAGCAACTCAGAAAAGGAGGGTGAGAATGGTTACACAACTCAAAGAATGTAATCAATGTCACTGAATTGTACATGCAGAAATTGTCGAATTGGTGTCTGTTCTGCTGTGTATATTCTCAACAACAATAAAAATAAATTTTTTTAAATGTTGTGTTTTTTAAAATAATAATTAAACACTAATGACAACTGACATTGATTGAGCATTTATTCTGTGCCAAGCACAGGTCTAAATATGTTAACTCAATCTTCATAGAAATTCTATAAAGGAGGTATTATTATCCCCATTTTACAGATGAAGAAACTAAAACACATAGAAGTTATATAATTATATACCAAGTTTTTACAATAGAGCTTATATCTGTAGGGACGCTTTGGGTTGCAAATAATAGTTGTCTCAACTAAAACCATAACAAGGGTAACATATCACAGTACAAGACTAGAGGGAGTCTCTGAGGTTGACTAATTCAGCAGCTCAGTGGTATTATTAAGGGCCCAGTGACTTCATCTCATTTCATTTGAAGTCCATGAATAGCCTGAGCTGAATTGTTGCCAAGTTCCTCTTTATTACTGTAAAGTTTCTCCTCACTTCTTTTTCCCTAAAAAATAAGTCTCCCTTACCTAAAGCGTTAGCTTCCCCAGTATCTACCATTGCAGTTTGTTTAGCCTCTTGCTGGACCTTCACAACTGAATTAATGAATTCACTTATTCATTCATTTATTCATGAAAATAATATGTATGTGCCAGCAGAGTCCCTGGGTGGTGCAAACAATTAATGTGTATGGCTGCTAACCAAAACGTTTGAAGTTTGAGTCCACCCAGAGGTGCCTCAGAAGATGGGCCTGGCTATCTACTTGCAAAAAATCGGCCATTGAAAACCCTATAGAGCACAAGTCTACTTGAATGTACACGAGGTCGCCATGAGTCAGGATTGACTCAACAGCAACTGGTTTGGGTTTTGTTTTGTTTTTTAATACGCCAGGCATTTGGGGATCTAGAATTGAACAAAACACACAAGGTCCCTGCCTTCATGGAACTTACATTCTATACGGGGATTATAGGAGACACTGTCAGTGCCTCTCTCTCCATCCTTCAGATTCTAACACCCCTCAGACCCTTCCGGTCAACTTCCAGAAGGCTGCTCTGCCTGCAACCATCAGACTAAAAGTACAAGGGAATTAAACCCCTACCCTACTCCCAAAGCTTCTCTTAACCAATTACTTTGAGAAGTCAGTATATAAATACCCCAGCTGCCTCACACCTTAGGTGGGATAATTCTGAAGTGTGTGTTTTTCATTGTTTCCCAGAGTTTCCCCACTGGACTTAGGTTCAGTCACCCACTGAGATAGCAGGCTTAATAATTCACCCATTATTGGCTGCCTTCCCTTCCCTGCATCAGATCCTTGCTCCTCTCCCAGTGACCCTTGCAGCTCCCAAATAAACTACTTGAACTTAAATCCTTATTTCAGGGTCTGCTTCTGGAAGAACACAAACCAAGGCAGAGAGACAGATGATAAACAGGTGTGGGGAGACTGCTTCAAGGAAGTCAGAGGTCAGCCATGTCAAATGCTGCTGAGTGGTTAAGGTGAGAACCAGAAAAGTATCCACTGAGTTTAGAAATACAAAAAGGACCTTGAGAAAGATGTGATACGTGTGAAAACCAGACTGCAGTGGCTCGAACAATAAGTAGTGTGATCTCTGCACCAGAGAGAGAGAGGGGTGATGGCCTTGGGGGCTGGGACTGAGGAAGACAAGGAGAAGAGAAGACGAAAAGGACAAATAGCTCACTGGGTGGAACACCTGGTGTGTCTGGACATATTGAGAGGTGATTTAGACAACTGGCAGAGAGTTTTGCAACTAATGTATTGGTAACTACTAAAGTAACCGGAGCCCCTGGTTGGTGCAAATGGTTAACGCACTCAGCTGCTAACCAAAGGTTGGAGGCTCAAGTCTACCCAGAGGCACCTCAGAAGAAAGGCCTGGCAATCTACTTCTGAAAAACCAGCCCTTGAAAACCGTATGGGGCACAGTTCTACTCTGACACACATGCAGTTGCCATGAGTAGGAGTCGACTCAGAGGCGACTGGTAGTTTACTAAGGTAACTAAGAAACCAAATAAACAAGATGATTATTAACTGTAGAGAAAACAAAAAGTTACGCAAGAAAGGAAAAGAAAACAGAATATATTACACGTCTCAGCCATGGATTGCATTTACATAATCTTAATAACGTAAGGAAACCCTGGTGGCGTAATGGCTAAGAGCTACGGCTGCTAACCAAAAGGTCCGCAGTTCAAATAGACCAGGCACTCCCTGGAAACCCTGTGGGGTAGTTCTATCCTGTCCTATAGGGACGCTACGAGTTGGAGTCCACTCAACGGCAACTGACTTCGACTTGGAATCATGTGAACCTGGAACACCGAATTAATGAAAATAAAGATTGAACTATACAGGAATGATGGAGGAAAGGGAGAGGGAGTGGTAAAACAAGAGCAGAAACCTTCATCTTCCATAGTAGAAAGAATAACAAACAGCACTTGAAACTGAAAAATTAAAAAGCAACATTATAAGTGTGTTATTTAGAGTTACGGAGATAAATACAAAATAAACAGTTAAAGGAGCTGAGAGTGATTGTCTCTGGGGAGTGGGGAATGGAAGGAGGACCCAAGGACTGCTGGGTTTTGTAACAACCTAAGGTAAGTATTTGACTCTTTAAACCAATGTTCTTCAAACTTTTCTGAATGTAACCACAGTAAAAACATGAATTTTACTTTACAACCCAGTAGACACATGCAAGTATTAGAGAGGTTGTAAATCAATGGGATTTTGAATATATTGCTGGTTAGTGTCAAAACTGATAGAACCACTTTTGAAAACACAGGTTTGGACACTGCACAATATTTGACCCAGCAACTCCAGTTTTAGGTAACATCCAAAATTAATTTTAGCATATATGCACCAAGAGACATATATATGCAAAAATACTCACTGTCCATAAGGGCAAAGAAAAAAAAACGGAAATAACCCAAGTGCCCATTGACAAGAGAATGGACGGACACAATGGATAAGTAGAATATTTTACAACCAAACAGGACACCACAGATGAATTCTAGTTTCATAACGGTAAATCAAATTAGCAGGTCCCTGGGATTAGATGGTGCTAAAGAATTAGTGTTGATTTTGTTAGGTATGATAATGATGACTATATAAGAAAATGTCAACTGTTTTTAGAGGTGAGTATGACGTACGCGCAAGTGAAATAAGATCTCTAGGATTTGCTTTAAAATATTTCAAGAGAAAGAAAAATGTGATAGATGAAGCAAATGTGGCCAAATCTTGATAGCTGCTGAAGCTAAGTGGTGCGTATATAAAGGTTCATGATATTCTTTCATTGTTTTGTGGGTTTGAAAATATAATAAAATTATTTAAAATAAGCAAGCCAGTCCCAGATGACAATGTATTTGTCATGTCCCTTTTATACAATTCAAAAACAAGGGCAAGCATAGACCAATTGATGTTGTGGAGACGAAAGATCATGCTTAATCCAATTCTGTGCACTAAAGGATTAAAAAAAAAAAAAGTGTATGGTATCTGCACTGGGAATCTTACACTTCTCCTAAAAGTGAGGGTTATGTTCCAAAAAGGATTCTGAACTAGGAGTTGGGAGATCTGCCTCCTGACCTTGGTTCTGTCACTAACTTGTCTCATTACTTTGAAAACTAATTCCTGTGGTTAGACCTCAGTTTCCTCACCAACAAAATGAGTAATTTAAGCCAAATTATTGGTGAAGCTCCTATTAAGAGAGGAAGGATGACTGAATACTGGGCAGGGACAAAACACAACAGGTATCCCTGGTTACAGGTTTCCAGCCCCTCCCAACAGCAGAGAGATCTAATGTCCAGCCCTCCTGTATCCCTCACCCCATCATCTCCTCCACCAGGGCCCACCCTTTGATTCTTACCCACCTCCTCCTTCCAGGACCGTGGGTCTGGCCTCCATTCCTTCCTGGTTTCTCTCTCGTAGAACTGGTATTCATCCCGTTCCCCCTAGGGCCCCAGACCCAACACCTGCCCCTCAGGCTCCCTCCCACTCCGCTGTACGTGCTCCCCATTCAGAAACCCAGGCATTCTGGCCTAGCTGCTAGTCATGCTTGGGAAATCCATTCTGGCTTCGGTCCCTAAAAAATCTAGTCTAATGGCTGATGTTCCACAGAGCCACCTACACACTCCCTTCTCCAACCCTCGAATGTTACTCCAGACACTCAGGTACAGGCAAGGCCAGGCCCCAGCAGCTCCAGAAAGAGTGTAGCTTGGCCCTCAGTAGGGAAAAAGCACCATACTCTCCGGGGCTACTCAGTTTCAACAGGGATGCCTGCTTTGGTGCTGTGCCCTCCCAGGCCAGCTCTACTTGTCCTCAGCCTCTCCCTTTCTGTCTTGCTCACATTCATGGAGTTAAGAGTCCTCTGGGGGCCCTTCTGCTGCCTCCACCTTCAGGCTTGGAGACTAAGCAAATCAGAGTTGGAGGCTGTGACTGACACTGTCGGGCCCCACCCATATCCCTTGGGTTTCATCATTTCTGTGTGCTCCAGGGACTTTCCACTGCCTTATCTGCTTCTCCCTGCCTGGGCCCTTTCTTTGAAGCCTCAGAAGCTGACTCTGCCTTTGTGAAGAGTAGGCTAGAAGTGCAGCAGAATTAACTCCCCTTGGAGCAGTCCTTGGAGCCCTAGTGGCACAGTGGTTAAGAGCTCTGCTGCTAGCCAAAAGGTAAGGAGCTCGAATCCACCAGCTAGCTGCTCCTTGGAAACCCTGTGGGGCAGTTCTATGTCCTAGAGGGTCACGATGAGTCAGAATTGACTCGATAGCAACAGCCTTGGTTTGGTTTGGGGACCTCATACCACCAAGAAACAAGAGCCAGGAGAATAGCATGTTCTTTGGACACGGGGTACCTGCATGGAGAAGCTCCTCAACCTGGGAGGATTGATAACAAGGACCTTCCCCCAGAGCCGACAGAGGGAGAAAGACTTCTCCTGGAACCCTGAATTCAGTCTTCTAGCCTCCTAGACTGTGATAGAATAAATTTCTCTTTGTTAAAGCCATCCGCTTGTGATATTTCTGTTATAGCAGCACTAGATGAGTAAGACAAGAATCCAGATCGCTTGCCCTCAGGTGGGATGAAGCCCGTGTCTTTTTCACTTTTTCTCTGTAGAATGAAGTTTCAATCTCCTACAGTGCTAACCTGTGTTAAAGAATATGGCCCACCTTGTTTAAACTTAACTCCTAACCCTTCAAGGAAACTAAAAATTTGTGACAAAGACAGCTCTGGGAAAAGTTTAAAATAATTAGATTAGCCTTAGCTAGTCTATAGAACCCACCTTGCATCTGTCGGTTTGTCGTTCTGTGGTGGCTTGAGTGTTGCTGTGGTGCTAGAAGCTATACCACCAGTATTTCAAATACCAGCAGGTTTCAGCAGAGCTTCCAGACTAAGACAGAGTAGGAAGAAGGACCTGACCAGTGAAAACTTTATGAATAGCAGCGAAACGTTGTTTGACATACTGCCGGATGATGAGCCCCTCAGGTTGGACCAAAAAAAAAAAAAAAAAACCAGTTGCCATCGAGTCAATTTTGACTTATAGCAACCCTATAGGACAGAGTAGAACTGCCCCATAGGGTTTCCAAGGAGCGTCTGGTGGATATGAACTGCCAGCCTTTTCGTTAGCAGCCAAACTCTTAACCACTAAACCATCAGGGTTGGAAGGCACTCAAAATACCACTGGGGAAGATCTGCCTCCTCAAAGTAGAGTCAGCCTTAATGACACGGAAGGTAGCGGGTAAACAAAAATGAGGAAGACCCTTAAAGATATGGATTGACACAGTGGCTGCAATGATGGTCTCAAACATAGCAATGATTGTGAGGGTGGTGGAGGACCGAGAGGTGTTTCGTTCTGTTGTATATAGGGTCACTATGAGTCGGAACGAACTCAATGGCACCTAACAACAACAACCACAGTCTATAGAATGCAGACACGCAAACCTTAATAAACCAATCCCAGCTGCCTCCTGCTGATTAAGTGAATGACAAGCAATCATTTTAAATGTCTTTTTGGGAACACCCTAAGAGTTTGTACTTTATATAAGCTAATCAAGATTGTAACATGACAAGCTCGTTTCTCCAGAAAGATACTCCCTGTTCACAGTTTTTTCCACCCAATAACCTTTTAAGGCTACATAAGTGACTTACTCATCAGATATTTTTCTTTCGACACTTTCTTCATATTGTACCTTCGCTGGTGGCCTCCCCTTCTGGTCTCGCCTCCCTACTCCCCTGCAAGTGTTTCCTGCACCTTGCAAATAAGCCTGCTTTCACTGGAATCTTTGTCTGAAGATCTGATTCTGGGGCGACCCAAACTAAGACAGTGGAATCTCAGAAAATTATCTAGTCCAGCCCCTCCCCACCACAGGTAAGGAAACTGAGACTCAGAGAGGAGACTTGACTGTGAAAATCACACAGCATCCCCAGGCTTCCTGGCCCTGGTCATCACCGCAAATGTCTTCTACCCATGCGTCTTACATACTTCGGACATGTTGTCAGGAGGGATTAGTCCCTGAAGAAGGACATCGTGCTAGGTAAAGCACAGGGTCAGTGGAAAAGAGGAAGACCCTCAACGAGATGGATTGACACAGTGGCTGCAACATTGGGCTCAAGCATAATAACAATTGTGAGTATGGCACAAGACCAGGCAGTGTTTCGTTCTGTTGTGAATAGGATTGCTATGAGTCAGAACCGACTTGACACCACCTAACAACAACAGTAAAAATAAATATAAAGAGCAAAATTAAACTATTCCTAGAAACCTTTCCTTGCCAAAGGCTCTGAGCCTGAGATTTGCACTCTTGCTCTGTTAAAAAGATTAGTAAGTGTCACAGAGGTGTAAAGGCCAAAGAATCTCAAACGGAGATCTTCTCATGGACTGAATCGGAAGGATCATAGGAGTACTGAAAAGAGAACAGTCTCATATGTGAGTCACTAATGGATGCCAAGTCTGTGTCCCAGTAAAACCATCAACTAATCACTGGAAGTGGGGGCAGTAGTAGTTCAGTGGCAGAATTCTTGCCTTCCATACAGGAGACCTGGGTTCAATTCCCTGCCATCGCACCTCATGTGCAGCCACCGCCCATCTGTCAATAGAGGCTTGTGTGTTGCTGTGAGGCTGAACAGGTTTCAGCAGTACTTCCAGACTGAGACAGACTAGGAAGAAAGGCCTGGTGACCCACTTCCGAAAATCAGCCAGTGAAGACTCTATAGATTACAATGGTCCAATCTGCAGCCAATGGAGGACCAGGCAGGGTTTCATCCTGTTGTCCTTGGGGTCATCATGAGTTGGAGTTGACTTGATGGCAGCTAACAACATCAACATTATTGGTAGAACATCTCATCTGGAGATGGAATTCACCTCAGGACCTTGAGCTATAAACTGGCTCTGAGGTAGACAGAACTGGCTTTGCTACTTCCTGGTTGTTTTACCTTCTTTTTTTTTAATGGTCAGTATCCTCATTTGACTGAGAAAGAAAACAGCATTGGTAATTCCTGCCTGATACGGCAGCCATCATCCAACTAGGAGCACCCTGGTTAGATGGAGTTTCCAACAAACTCACCCCACCATGAGTTTGGCTCAGGGACCCCATTCCTCAGCCATTCATCCACAGACAAGATTACAGGGTCATTTTCCCTCAATGCACATGGCTCAATCCAGGGCAACTTTATGCAGAAAGTGCCTGTGGCAGCTGTGAAAAGAATTGTTTCCTGATATAACTCCAACTTGGCATAACTTCCCAAGAGCCACAGCTGAAAGGCTGTGAAACCCGCAGTTCCCATGGGCGGCTGCCAGCCAACAACTGAGCACAACACTAAGGCAGGCCACATGACTCCTAAAAGAGGGCAGCTTTGGCTCGAGGGCTCTGTTATGGATTGAATTGTGTTCCCCAAAAATGTGTGCCAGCTTGGTCAGGCCATGATTCCCAGAACTGTGTGGTTGTCCACCATTTTGTGATTTTCCTATGTGTTCTAAATCCTAACATCTATGATATTATTGAGGCAGGATTAGAGGCAGTCATGTTAATGAGGCAGGACTCAATCTACAGGATTAGGTTGTATCTTGAGTCAGTCTCTTTTGAGATATAAAACAGAGAATTGAGCAGAGAGGAGAGGGACCTCATTACCACCAAGCAAGAGCCAGGAATGGAGCATGTCCTTTGGCCCCGGGGTCCCTGCAATGAGAAACTCCTAGACAAGGGGAAGATTAATGACAAGAACCTTCCCCCAGAGCCGAGAGAGAGAGAGCCTTCCCCTGGAGTTGGTGCCCTGAATTCACACTTCTAGCCTCCTAAACTGTGAGAGAATAAATTTGTTTGTTAAAGCCATCCATTTGTAGAATTTCTGTTACAGCAGCACTAGATAACTAAGACTCCCCATAACAGTCGAAGACACCTCCACCCAACCTACCCTCCTTCTCTCCTTCACTCATGGCCTGGCTTGCACACAATCTGACGGCTCCCCTAGTGACCTCCCCCCCGCCCAGTTTTCTCTCTCACAGGCAGTTTCCCTAATAAACTCCTTGAACATTTAACCCTGTCCTGGCATCTGCATCTCAGAGGGCTCACTTCCTCAGAAGGAAACTTTGGGCTCTTGGACACCACCACCCCTCCCCAGATGTCCATGACAAGGAGACCTATATGTAGACAATTCAATGCATGTTATAAAGGAGGTGCTGGAGAGATCCTAGCTGGGGGACTAGAGGTTGGGAGAGAATAAAAAATGGTGGTGTTTCAGGAGAGTCTTAAAGGATGAGTGGGAGGGAAAAAGAGATTCCTAGCAGAGTTGTGTGGTGTGTACAGGAATTGCCAGAATATAGACACACAGAGTGGTGGTACAAGATGAAGCTAGGAAATAGAGGATGCCTCAAACGCAAAGTCAAAGACTTCAGGCTTTATCCTGCAGGTAGCAGGGAGTCACTGAAAGGTTTTGAGCAACTGAGTCACCTATCTAACTTTGTGCTTCTAGAAAGATTAGATGGGGCAAGACTGAAGGCTAGGAGGGCAATTAAGAGACCTGGCGTTAGGTCACTTGTGTCTTCACACAGATTTAATGAAGGAGTCAGAATACAACAGTTTTTATTAGTAGTGCTGAATTTTACAGCCAAATAATCCTTTAATTTTATTGTTTTATTTTCTAGCATAAACAAGCTACTCAAAATAATCCTCTCTTTTGTCACCAAGGGCCAGGGGCCTAACTAGGCTTTCCTATAGAAGATGCAGTCAGGAACCCTCAACTCCAGCCAGGCTTTTCTTACCCATCTACACCTTCCTTTTGCCCCATCTCTTAGTCCCGTCCCCCACCATCCTCCCATGAAAATCCCCACATAGGTACCTCTTGCCAGGGGTCTCCAGGCCCTTTCACACAGCACAGCACAACAACCCTGTGAGACTAGATGACCCCATGCCATCATCTGCCCTGAGGATAGGACTAAAGTCCTACCTACCAGAATCCCCAAAGGCCTTTCCCTCCAAGAGAGAGGGACTCTTACTCTGGGCCTCAATGGTTACTCCAAAAACCAAGAAACAGGCCTTTGAGTTAAAACCAAAGAAGTTGTGAACCAGCAAGTAAGCAGTGAGAGGCCATCTCATGAGGAGAGGGACCTTCTATCCTCCACAAGCAGTAGCGCCCAGGGTGGGGTTAGCATCAGGCACTTTCTCTGAGTTGACAATTTGGGGAATTTCTTCAGTGTCCAGGACACTCGGTAAACATATTCCAGACGCAAAGGGAATAAGTTGGGGGTAGGTTAATTCATCTCTGAAGCATTCAACATAGGGTCTGGCAAATTTTAAAAATGTCAGTTGAATGGAGGAACATATTTTGGATTTTCTATGTCTCAATCCACAGTGATAGCTAACTAAACAGGCAGGGAGCTCTCTGAGTCAGCAATTGTCAAAGTGTGACCCTGGGACCGAGTTCTTCGACTTGGACATGCACCATCTGGAACTTGTTAGAAATGCAAATGTGTAGTCTGCTCCAGACCTACTGAGTCAGAAAATCAGCAATCTGTGCTTTAATAGATCCTCCGGATGATTCTAATACATGTTCAAGTTGGAGAACCACTGTCAAGGTGAAGGCCTTTTGGTATGGCAGAGTCTGGACACCCTGCCTCAATGCTACTGCAGGGTGAGAGGGGGAGAGTCTAAGGCTGAAGGGACCACTTACTCTACAGAGCTCTCAAGCTCTTCCCTCTATCCTCCCCAGAGCTGCCCCTTTTCCCTCCCTCTCTTAACCTCAGTTTCCTCCTAAAATCCCTGGGAGCCTCCCCGACTGCCCACTCCAGGCCCCTGGACCCCTGGGCCTTCCTGCCCCCAAACTCAGATGTCCTTATTGACCTACCTTCAGATGTCCCTTCCCTGCCGGGTCCTGTTCACAGCCTCACTCCAAGCACTTACCGAAATCAGCCCCCCACCCTTCCCAGAGCTCTTGGAGACCCTAATCCCTGGCCCCCTTGGCACAGCCTTCAGCCCTGGCAACATCTGCTCTTGTCTGCCTCCCCCCAGACCTGAGGAACAAGGCCTGAGCGCCAAACTGCCAGGACCCGGCATCCCTCCCCAACCTGGCCAGGTGGCTCAGGCCTGCTCCCCATCTTGCGCCACCAATAGTAGTGGCTGCGCATTCTTGCCCTTGTCGTGCCAGCACACGTCAAAGAAGGGGTACACCGGCCCGGGCAGGCGCTCGTGGAAGGCAAAGAGCAGCACGAGCGCGTCAGGGTCGGTGGCGTCGTAGAAGGCGAGGGTGCCCTCGCCAAAGCTAAGGTAGAGACCTATGCGCGTCGGCCGCCTCTCCGGTGTGCGCAGTGCGCGCGGCTCCTTGGCCTCAACGTGTGCCTCCAGGATCTTGCCGTCGCGAAGCCCGAGCAGCCAGAGGCCCTGCGAGGGCACAGCGTGCAGCCGGCCTCGGCGACTGGCCTCGGCAGCAATAACGCCGAGGGCCCAGCGCGGCTTGTCGCCCACCTCCACCTCCCAGTAGTGCTCGCCCTCAGAAAGCAGTTGGTGCGCCACCGCCGCCACGGCCTTGTCGAACTGGCGCGGGTCCTCACCAGCCGGCGGCGCCTTCTGCTCAGAGCACTCCACGCGGCGACCTGACGGTGACACCACCAGACTCGGGTGTGCTGTGCTCGGGTCAAAGGTCAGCTCCTCCAGCGCTGCCAGAAGGACAACTGTCAGGCCCCTGCACCTTGGCCTTTGTTGTGCCCCTTTCCAACCAAAGTTTACTCTGAGTTATGGCTAGCCTCATCTCCTCTGAAATCCTGGTGGCCGTTAAGAGCTGTCAGCAGTTGGAATCCTCCAGGCATTCCTTGGCTATATATGGGGCAGTTCTACTCTGTCTTATAGGGTAGCTAGGATCACAATCCACTCCACAGAGGTGGGTTTCTTTGGTTTTATCTTCTCTAATCCTGCCAACATCTCTGGGAGGTGAGATTTTTGCTTACTGGTTTGGGCTACAGATTGCACCCTTCTGAGCTTCAGTTTGCTCAGTTGTAAACTAAGGTCATAATTGCCTCCCTCCAGGTTGTGGGGAGGATTAGGTTGATACATATAACTCCCCATCTGAGGCCCAAAAACACCCCAAGACCCAAGATCACAGAGCAGGAATCGAGTCAGGAACCCTGGTCCTAGGCCAGCCTCTGCCCCACCTGGCTGTGTGACCTCAGCTAGACTTGACCCAGTCTCTGGACCTTAGTTTCCTCTTGGATAAAATGGGGTTCTTCCATTCTCATCTTCCCTAAGGCAATGAGGGTTCCATGGGCCATGGATATATGTCCTAGAGCTCTGTAACCCATAGCACCAGATGTACTCTAGCTCTTAGGAGGGGAGGCTAAGCCCTCAGGCTTCCCCAGTCACAGGCCACCACAATCAGTGTCTGACCCAGGGCAGTCCCCAGGAGCTCTGCAAATTCTCAGCCCTCAACTAGCAGGGATTATCATCTACCATGGATGATACAGGAAGTCAGTGGGGATGACACATTGAATCAAACCCAGGCCCCAGTCTCCCATGCCTAGTTCCACCAGCAGCAGCATTCCTGGGGTAAGGAGCATCGTCTCCATGTCAATCACCCACCTGTAGACCCCACATTCTCAAAAGTCTTTCTCTTCTGAGCACTACCACGGATTAGGGGAAAGGAGTATGGGACCCCAGAGGTAAAGCAGCAAAGGGCACCCTTCTGATAACTTCCCCAGTTAAGATTGGGAGGCCTGTCTATGTATGGCTGGAGCCTCCCATCAACCGTGCAGTCACACACACAAATCTGGTGCCAGCCCCTCCCAGTACCTGGCATCAGAGCCCGGAACATCTTCCTCCACACCTGGAATTTGAAGTCATCTGAGATAACAGGCAACTGGATGTCCAAGCGGGCAGGTGGTGGAGATTCTGCCAGGATCTTCTGTAGCCTGAGAATGAGAAGGTGGGGGAAGGTGTCTGTGAGAAGCCTTCCTGGAGGAGGCAGGGGGTGAAGTTGGAGGAGGAGCAGGAATAAGTACCCCAAGGAGGAGCAGGGCTATGGTGGAGTTCCAAGACCTGTCCACATCACACCCCAACTTAAAAATCCTTCTTTTGAGATAAGGTCCAACCTCCTCAGCCCTGCACAGTTTGCCCCCACCTGCCACACCACTTTCACCTGCTCTCCCACTTACCAGACTTTGCACTTGCTGTTCCCTCCGCCTATAGTACTCTTCCTCCAACTCTTTCCTTAGCCAATTCCTAGTAATTTCTCCAGGGTACCACTCAAGCAAGGGTCCCTCTTCAGAAGCCTTCCCTGCCCACCCCTTCCCTTCACAGCAGCGTGGAGCACACAGTGATGCCCATGTCCCTGCCCAGAGTCCAAGAGGTCCGTGAAGGTAAGGACCAGTTCTGGTTCATTTCTGTGTTCAACATAAAACCTGGTACAGTGAAATAGCCATGGACTGAATGAAGATGTGCAGGCACAGTGGTGTCCCTAGGTGACTGGGACCATTTGGGGAAAAGGGCAGGGCCAGGTTGATCTCACCTGCTGGTCACCAGGCAGTATTTCTGGAGAGAGAGAAATAGAGAATAGAGGTAAGGCAGGCAGGGGGATACTGGGGATCTTCAAGGATGAGGTGTGGGATCAGGAAGAATCAGAGAAGCCAAAAGAAACTCAGAACTAGAGGCTACTCCTGGCCCTTTACTTCTGTGTGATTTAGAAAAGGTGCCCCCTTCCCAAAAAACTCTATTTCCACCTGTTAGAAGATTGTCCTAATACATACACAAATTTACTATGTCTCTGTTGCAAATGGTGGACTCTTAAATATAGTGTCCTTGTGCAGTGCTAAACCTAAACAACCATAATGGCAGTCTTGGAGCCCACCCCTCCTCACTGTGTGACCCTAGCTCATCCCTGCCCCTCTCTGGGCCTCTGACAATGGAATGAGGTCTCTGGGGACTAATCACTCACCATGAGGAACTCAGTCTGTGGCTTGTCGGCCACCTCATCCAGCACCTTTTCCATCTGCCGCAGCTGCTCCAGATAAGAGCGTAAGCCCCCCAGCTCCCGCCGGAGTGCGACTCCTGCCTCATCCCGGACACGCTCTGCCTCTCGGTCCAATGAGGCCTCCAGTGCAGCCAGGAACACCCGCATCTTGCCCAACTGCTCTCCCACGGCCCCCCGGAACTGACGCACTGTCTCCTGGGGAGGGGGCAGACGGCAAAAGCACTTTGGCTGGGGACTCCCAGCCTGGGCCCCCAAGTCCACAGACTCCGCCAGGCTGTGCCCTCACCTCCACCTCCGTTAGCTGATGCTCCAACACAGCAACGCTCTTCTCCTTGCGCATGCGTCCCTCCTGCAGCTGCAGCTTCTGCTGGGGGAGCTGCGTCTGGGGGGTGGTGCGTGAAGAAGTGATGAGGATACCACCCCCCAAACCCACACCTCCCACCCTAAACCTACCTTCTCCAGCTCAGCCTCGATGCCAGCTCTTCCTCCAGCCAGGCTGGCAACTGATCATTCCTGATGCTTGGAATGCCTGCCCTTCCCCCAAGGTCTATTTTGTTAACGCCTCCCTAGCCTGGCCTTTCCTGATTCCATCCCCTCAGCAGTCAGCCCCCAGCACAGGTCCTTGTAAGGATGACAAATGTGGTCATTATCAGCCTCCACTACCAGCTGGGAGATCACAGGGCCTGACACACACCAGGCTTCAGGGAGGTGAGTGGAGGGTGTATGAAAGAAGAAATGCGACCTCCCTGTTCTTAGCCTTCACCCCATACTTAAGGGCAGTACATCATCAGAACACTCCCTGAAAACTCATGGACTCTGAGGGGAGACAATTTACTAACAGTGACTGCTGCACTGACCAACCAAACACATCTATGGGCAGGGTCCTTGCCCAGGCCTGTCTTTTTGTGACTCCTGTTAGCCAGGTAGAGGAGAAATCCTAATAGCTCCTGCCAAAGCCACTCTTTGCTGAAAGGCTTCCCACCCTGGAATGAGACAGCACAGGGTTCCAGTCCTGCCTCCATGGGTTCCAACTACAGTTTCCTTCTCTGAAGAATGGAAGGGCAATCAAGCCCCACCTCACCTGTAGTTGTGACAAACTGACACTCCCCTGACCCCTGGGGAAACTGGGAGACACCAGTCAGCCCCTTCAAAGCACTGCTTGCCCAGGCTGAATCCCCCTCCGTTGGGCCCCTGGGTTGGACCAAGGGCTCTCCTGGCCGGCGGCCAGGTCAGTCTCCTCCCTGGGACATCCTCCCAGGTGGCAGCCCCGCCTGCTGCGGGGCAGGGCAGGCCTGGTGGCTCACTGCGCCGGGCATTCGGAGGTCCAGAGGCCACAGGGCTGAGCCATGGGAAAGAAGCGCGACGCCATCCTGGAGGCGCTGGAGAGCCTGACCACGGATGAGTTCAAGAAGTTCAAGCTGAAGCTGGGGGTGGTGCAGCTACGTGAGGGCTTTCGGAACATCCCGCGGGGGGCTCTCGGGCCGCTAGACGCTGTGGACCTCACAAACTGGTCGCCTTCTACCGTGAGGACTATGTCGCCGAGCTCACGGTAGCCGTGCTGATCGACATGGGCATGCAGGAGGAGGCAGTGTGGCTTCAGGGAGTCGCGTGAGTCCCCAGCGCCGGGCGGGTCCCCATTAGACAGCTCCAAGTCCGGCACCTGGTCTCCGGTCCCAAGCCCTCTTCCACACCAAGGATCCAGGCGTTGGTTCCCGCCCCAGGCCCCTCCCTGCCCTCTCTTTCCTCGGGCTCCTTCCTGGAGTTCCCCTACACACCTCAGGCCTGTTCCTTACTACAGCTTCGAGATGGGCTGATGCCGCCTGGGGCGGGCTATATTCCACCTCTACTTGCCCCGTCGAGGGTCCTGGACCTCCTGGCACCCGGTCCCATTTCACGGGCTCTGCTCTCTCTTTGCAGGTAAAGACGGCCGAGGTTAGGCGTTTTGGGATCGTCAGCAGAGGTGAGCCTGGGCTAGAAGGGGTTCTGGGAGGAGGAGTCTCCTGCGCTGGGCGAGGAGACCACCAGCCAAGGCTTGGGGGTTGGACTGAGCAAGAAAGGAGCGGGAGGGACAGCGATGCTGGGCCCTAGGAGAGTCTGGTGCCTCTAATGCCAAACTGAGGACAGGGTCTACCCTCTCTAGGGGTCTAGGGGCCAAGGAGAGGAGCAGTGCAACGCTGATGCGTGTGGGCAAAGATTACCCACCAGAAGCCTGCCTCAGTACCAGCCCCGGGAAACGACGGCAGGGTCTCCATCGTGCTGATCCCGCCCCTCCCGTCCCTGCACCTGTCCTTTATTCTTCCACAGTCTAATAAGTATTTCATGACAGACCTTCTTGGGTCTTCATGGACGCACACTCGCCGTGTCTACATGTATGTGTACGCGTGTCCACCAGCGTCTGCCACCCGTGGGATGCGTACACATCAGGGTGTGCCTGTGTGTCCTTGGAGACCTCTGGAGGGTTGTCCATGCGTGTGTGCCCGTGTTTGTGGCGTGCGTTTGAGGCATCCGTGAGTGCGCGTGCACACAACTGCAAGTGTGGAGGTATATGCAGAGATGCGGGCGCGTCTCCGTTATCCAATGACTTGGTGTCTTTGCTGGGCTCTTGCGGGGATCTCAAACCTCCGGGCACACACAGTGGTGTGCTAAGAACTTCCAGCTCCAACCAGAAAAACAGCCTGTACTTGGGTCTCCCACGTATACAGAAGCAGGTCCAGCCGTGCCCTCCTCTCCTCACCACCCTTTTGGTGAGGCACCACCTGGCGACCGCCAGGTGAAGGCTCCTGGACCTATGCCCTGAAGCTGTTTAGACCCAGAGAGCCCCGCACCCGACCGCCTGACTTACGTGGCCGAGGCCAAGCAGACCTGCCAACCTGGCAGGACCACCCAGCCCACGCAATAGCGCGTGGGTCGCACGCACTGACTGCCTCCCTGCTCGGCCAGGCTTCGCCCTAAGTTCCTCTAGGTCTGCTCCTGCATCTCCAGGAGCATCTGAGCGCTGGAAGCGAGGAAATGCAAGTTTACGCAGCGCGCGTCCCGCCAGGACCCGCCCCTAAACCCCCAAGACCTGCAACGCGCGGCTCTTCAAGACACCCCTCTCTGCTCAGCTTCTCTGCCTTCAGGTCTTGTGACCGCGTTCCCTGGCCACGTGGGCCCGCCCCCGTCCCCCTCAATCCCGGAAGCCCCTGCACGCCTGATGCTCAGAATTCAAGGCACGCCTGTCGGGCCCCGCCCCCTCCAGCAGTCCTGTTTGGCCCCGCCCCCGCAGGATCTCACCAGGTTATCGCACCTTAAGGCGCGTGTGGGCCTCGGCGGCCTGCAGCAGGCGGTGGCCACGGTGCGAACCGAGCGAGGCGCACACACCGCACACGAGCGCACGGTCCTGCTCGCAGTAGATGCTGAGCGGGTCCAGGTGCTCCTCGCAGTGGCCCTGGGGCACTTGCCCCAGCCCCTCCACCAGGCGCGCCAGCTGCAGATTGGTGTTGAGCGCTTGCGGCCGCGTGGGTGCTTGACAGCAGGGGCAGAGCACGGTGCCGTCAGCCGCCGGCTCCCCGGCCACGCGACCCAGGCAGGCGCGGCAGAAGCTGTGGCCGCATTCGGCCGTCACGGGCGCATCGAACAGCTGCAGGCACAGCGGGCAGGACAGCTCCTGGTGTAGGAGGCCGGGCGCAGCCGACATGGCGGGTCTGGGTGGAGGAGGGGTCGGTCAAGGGAGCCCAGCGAGGTCGCGCTCCCAGCCCAGCTCCGAGCCCAGCCCCAAGCCTGGTCTGCAGCCCCCGGCAGTGAGAAGGGCCAGGCCATAAGGCCCTCTCACATCCCATACAGGAAGGGACTCTGGTTCTGGCCAAGGGGGGGAGGGATACTCGGTCTCAATCCCAAAGGCAGCCTCAACTGCAGTTCTGCCTGACACAAAATGGCCCCTATCAGGCCCCTTTTCTCAACTCCAGTTCCTAAGCACGAACCTGCGTCCCAAACACAGTCTTACCCACTGACCCCATCTTAGCCACAGGCCTCAACCTCTGACACAGGCCTTGGTCCTAGGCCCTGCCACAGTTCCAAATTTTCCAGAGCCCCCACCTCTCCTCTCACCCACCCCTCCAGCTTTCCCAGCCCTCCCTCCCCACATCTCCAGGCCCACAAGACTCACAGGTCTGATTGGGGACCTTAGGCTAAAAAAGACTTCAGCGAGGCCGAGTCAGGGTCAGGCCTAGCCACAGGCGGGTCAGAACTGTGTCTGAAGACAGGTGAAGATCCAGCAGCAAGCTCAGAGCAGGGGGAGATGGGTACTGGAGGACAAGGCTCACAGGAGCAGCTGGCAGTGGACATCATGGGGGATGGGCACATAGTGAACCAGCAGACAGGAAGCCAGCCTGAGGCATGGCCCCAGAACTATATTTAGCTGCCCTGCCTGCCCCTTCACATCACTTCTGGAAACCATTCTAGAAGTGTTGACTGAGTGGTCAGCAGGCAGGCATCACATGTCAGGGCCACCTGTCCTGGCACATCCCACGGTTTCCTCCCCTGTCCAGCCTGAAGCCGAAGCTCAGAGCCAGCCAGGAGACAGGGCCTCCCACACCACCAAAAAGACAGAAACATGACTCCTATTGTTCTTCCCTTTCTCCCCCTTCCCCCCACCCCCACACTCTCCAACCTCCCTCTTCCTCCTCCTGTGGAGCCCCTTCCCCACTTTCCACCCACTCATTCCCCAAGCTTATAGCTCATCCAGGCCACCCTGACAGTCATATCCCAATCTGCAGGAGGGCAGGATCCCACCCCACCCTGAAAGATTTTCTTCTTCCAGGGCTGAGGGAAGGGTCTTTTTCATGTTGTTCTCCCCAGTGCCTAGCACAAGCCCTGGACAAAGTTGGCTTTCATAAAATGCTTGGGGAATAAATGATAGAGGGACACTTGAATGAATGAATGAATGAACCAAATTCAGAGCCTGCAGCCCAGAGCTCAATCCTGCCCCCGGAGCCTCCGGCTTTCAAGGTTATCCTTCAGATTTCAGTTCAAATTGCGTTCAGAATGAGAACCAAAGTCCTCACTGTGGCCAACCAGGTCCTGTCTTCCCTGATTCCATTCATCTCTGACCTCCTTTTTCACCCCTCTCCCCCTTGCTTATCCCCCTTGCTTATCTCCAGCCCAGGGCCTTTGCACTTGCTGTCCTTCCTTATTGCATGGCTCTCCCCCTCTCCTGCCTCAGATCTTTACTCAGATGTCTCTTTTTCCATGAGGCCTTTCCTAACTCCCTGATTTGAAATCTCCCATCTCCCCAACATTTCCCTTTTCTCCTTTATTCTTCTCCATAACGCTTATCACCATCTGACATGCAATAAAAAAAAAAAAACCTCTCCCGTCGAGTCAATTCCAACTCATAGTGACCCTATAGGACAGAGTAGAACTGCACCATGGAGTTTCCAAGGAGCACCTGGCAGATTTGAACTGCCGACCTCATGGTTAGCAGCCGTAGCACTTAACCACCACGCCACTGACATGCAATATATTTTATTTATTTATTGGTTCATTGTCTGTCTCTTCTCACCAGACTATAAGCTTTTTTTTCACTATTTGTCTCCAGCTTCGAATAAAGTGTGTGGCGCACAATAGCTGTGATGAATGAATAAACATACAGATTCATTCAGTCCCTCTGTTTTGCTCTCTCACCTGCTCTTTCTCTCAGCTTACCTCAGCCTTTACCTGGGTTTGCTCTCGGCCTCTCTTGGTCTGAGTTTCTGTTTCTGTTCCAGTCTCTTAATCTCCCCCTTTGGACTCTCTCTTTGCCTCTATTGATTTCTTAATATTTAACTTTATTCATTTACACCAGAATTTTTTTTTTTTTTATGCACACAAGATGTTCTGGATCAGAGACAGACTTTTTTATTAAATACCTTGCAGTAAATAGTAAATGATTCAGTCCCACTTTGTCTTCATTGTTGCCCCGAGGGCAGCACAAGAGGAGCCAGATCAATTGTCCTAAGCCAGTAGCCAGACACCCTATAGGTGAGCAACAAGGAAAAATGTTTTCCCTGCTTATAAAGGGGAAGGAGACAGCTGTTTCCATTCCCTGCTAAAAGGGTCTCCTTAGTCCAACTCTCTGGTACGTAAATAAAATCTCCCCGGAAACCAGATAGCCCCTTGTGTTCTAGGATTTGTCTCCAAGAGCTGAGGCTCACTTACTCCTTATTGAAATGCAGCTCTTGCTGGCTTCATGCTCATATCTCATGCTTATGCTGGCCCACTTAGGAAGAGAGCTACTCCAGTCTTCCTGGCCCCTTGGGGGCTTAACCTAGGAGCCTTGCCTGACCTGTAACCCTTTGGCCCTCTCAGGAAGATATAAGAGTTTTATTATTCTTTCAGATCAGAGGTATACAAAGAACTACAGATCTAATTCCCATAGTATATGAAAAGTCCCAGGAAGCTAGGGCTTTCAAGACCCTGTTCCAAGACCATCACAATGTAGACATCATAGCTCCACCACTGTTCCTGTCTTACAGGGCAGCCATGAGGTACAGAGAAGTTGAGTGACTTGTTCAAGGTCCTGGCAGCCAATGATCCTTCAGATTCCAGCAGGAGCTATCTGGCTCCAGCAATCAAACGATTACTTTGTTGGGTGGGGGTCACACCCAGAAAGCATCTTATCTCCACCAACTTATCTAGCTCTAGTCCAGCCAGCGACAAGGGGTGAGCCTGAGATAAGCCCTCAAGGTCCTGTCCTGCCCGAGTCAAAAGTCAGAGCTCTGAGCACCTCACCCTGAAAGAGGGGGGCCAGGGGAGTAGGGATTACAGTGGCTTCCTGGAGAGCTGCCCCAGGCTCCCATTCTCTACCTCCCCAGGTGGAAACCACCCTGGCAATCTCTGTCTCCCCATCCCTGGGGGACTGTGGGCAAGTCACTGCCCTTCTTGGAGCTCTGACTTCCCTACGGGCTGGTGAGGTGGGCACTTTATTGACACAGGATCCAGATTCAGAGAGGCTGTGACCTGCCTAAGTCACACAGCAAGGAAGGAAAGGGTCTGGAAGTCACACCCAGATGTGTCTGACACCCTTCATCTCCTGCTTTCTCCACTATTCCATAATTTTCTGAATACACTTTGTAAATTCTAGGAGAAAGTTAATATTATTATTACCATTATTGCAACACCTAGCCTCCTAAAAGCGTTTGCGGAGAGTCTGAAGGAGGCACATATTTCCTATATGCAAATCTCTACAAGTAATTTGTTGATTGTTGAGAGCAGAGAGTGAAACTTTTAGGATATTGGTTGGACCCTTGAAACTATGGTCCCCAGACTCACTGTTAACCCAGACCTGAAACCATTCCTGAAGCCCACTCTTCAGACAAAGATTGGACAGGACTATAAAGCAAAAAACAGTACACATGAGGAATGTGCTCCTTAGCTCAATCAGATACATGAGACCAAATGGGCAGCTTCTGTCCAGAAGCCAAATGAGAGGGCAGGTAGGGACAGGAACTGGTTGAATGGACACAGGGAGCCTGGGGTGGAAAGAGGGAGTGTGTTGTCACTTGTGGAGATTGCAACTAATGTCACAAAACAATATGTGCATAACTTTTTGAATGAGAAATTAATTTGAGCTATAAACTTTCACCTAACGTACAATTAAAAAAAAGGATATTGGTTGGAATTTGAGTTTAGGAGTCAGATGGACATGGATTCAAATCTGTCTTTTATTATTTACTAGCAGTGTAGTCTTCCAGAGTAATTTCTTTCTTTTTTGGGGGGGGGGGGTGAAGATACAGGCAGCAAAACCTACACAAATACAACAATTTTTACGCGTAGAATTCCATGACGTGGATTACACTCTTCAAGTTGTACATTCAGTCTCGCCATCGTTTTCCAAATTACTCCGCCACAATTAACGTATACTCACTGCCCCCTAAGCTTCTCATTTAATCTTTTAAGTTTGCTGTTGTCAATTTGATCCCATATAGATAATTCTTTAAAGGAACACAGTGCTCCAGGCAGACATTCTTTACTAATTAAGCTAAACTATTGTTTGGCTTAAAGAAAACTTCAGGGGATAGCTTTGGTTTCAAGTTTAAGGTTTAAAGATTATCTCAGGACTATGGTTGTGGGGTTCACACAGCCTCAGTGGCTCCAGAAATTCTGGATTCTATGAAAACTTGAAATTCTGGTCCACATTTTCCCTCTTTCGATCAGAATTCTTCTATAGAATCTTTGATCAGAACATTCAGCAATGGTAGCCAGGCACCATCCCGGTCTTCTGGGTTCATGGCAAAGGAGGCAGTTGTTTATGGAGGCAATTAGCCACACATTCCATTTCCTTCTTCTATTCCTGACTTTCTCTCTTTGCTGCTCCAGGCAAATACAGACCAATTACTGAAACTTGGATGGCTGCTTGTAAGCTTTTAAGGCCCCAGGCGCTACACAATGAACTAGGAGGTAGAACAGAAGCATTAAAAATGATACTAGGCCAATTAACTGGAATTCTCATGAAGCCGTGACCCTAAACCTCTAAACCAAGAAAATAAATCCCATGAGGTGTTTGGTTATACAGAAGCAGCATCAGCATCAGCATCTGCCCTTTTCTGTTGTTGTTGTAAAAATATATATCACACAACATTTGCCAATTCAACACATTTCAGGGTATACAGCTTGTTGTCGTTAGGTACTGTCAAGTTAGTTCCGATCCATAGCGACCCTAGGTACAACAGAAGGAATCACTGCCCGGTCCTGCACCTTCCCCATAATCGTTGTGTTTAAGCCCATTTTTCCAGCCACTGTATCAATCCATCTCATTGAGTGTCTTCCTCTTTTTCACTGACCCTCTGCTTTACCAAGCATGATGTCCTCCAGAGGCTGGTTTCTCTCAATAACATGTCCAAAGCACAAGAGACGAAGTCTCACCATCCTTGCTTCCAAGGAGCACTCTGGCTGTATTTCTTCCAAGACAGACTTGTTCATTCTTCTGGCAGTCTGTGGTATATTCGATATTCTTCACCAACATCATAATTCAAAGGCATCAATTCTTCAGTCTTCCTTATTCATTGTCCAGCTTTTGCACGCATATCAGGAGATTGAAGATGGCTTGGGTCAGGCACACCTTAGTCCTCAAAGTGACGTCTTTGCTTTTTAACACTGTAAAGAGGTCTTTTGTAGCAGATTTGCCCAATGCAATATGTCATTTGATTTTCTGATTGCTGCTTCCATGGGCGTTGGTTGTGGATCCAAGTAAAATTAAATTAACAACTTCAATCTTTTCTCTGTTTATCATGATGTTGCTTATTGGTCCACTTGAGAAGATTTTTGTTTTCTTTATTTGAGATGTAATCCATACTGAAGGCTGTGGTCTTTGATCATCAGTAAGTGCTTCAAGTCCTCTTCACTTTCCACAAGCAAGGTTGTGTCATCTGCATGCTGCAGGCTTTTAATGAATCTTCCACCAATCCTGATGCCACATTCTTCTTTACATAGTCCAGCTTCTCAGATTATTTGCTCAGCATACAGAGTGAATAACTATGGTGAAAGAATGCAACCCGGTCACACATCTTTCTTGATTTTAAACCATGCAGTTTCGCCTTGCTCTGTTTAAACAACTGCCTCTTGGTCTATGTACAGGTTCCTCATGAGCACAATGAAGTGTTCAGGAATTCCCATTCTATGCAATGTTATCCATAATTTGTTATGATCCACACAATCAAATGCATTTTGTATAGTCAATAAAACACAGGTAAACATCTTTCTGGTATTCTCTACTTTCAGCCAAGATCCATCTGACATCAGCAGTGATTATCTCTGGTTCCACGTCCTCTTCTAAATCCAACTTGAATTTCTGGCAGCTTAGTGATATCAATCACATTAATCAGTTGTGCGACCATTACCTTTAATCAATGCCAAATTTCTCATCACCATGGACAGAAACTCACTGCTTCCCAAACGA
The DNA here is from genome assembly GCF_030014295.1 of Loxodonta africana. Classification (NCBI taxonomy): domain Eukaryota; kingdom Metazoa; phylum Chordata; class Mammalia; order Proboscidea; family Elephantidae; genus Loxodonta; species Loxodonta africana. Next base: position 86,588,767 of record NC_087353.1, on the reverse strand, counting down.
TGGCTCCCCTTCATCCCCTCCCTTCTGCCCCTGGTAACCACTTAAAACTTTCGTCTCTATATACTTGCCTATTCTTATCATTTTATATAAGTGAAATCATACAATATTTGTCCTTTTGTGACTGACTTATTTCACTCAACATTTTTAAGTTTCATCCATGTTGTAGTATGTGTTACGACTTCATTTCTCTTTCTGGCTGAGTATTCCATTGTATGTGTATACCACATTTTACTTATCAGTTCATTGGTTGGTGGACGCCTAGGCTGTTTCCACCTTTTGGTTATTGTGAATAATGTTACAATGAACATTGACATACATATGTGTGTTCATATCTCTGCTTTAAGTCCCTTGGGTATACACCTAGGAGTGGGATTGCTGGGTCATATGGCAGTTAGTTCTATTTTAGTTTGTTTATGAACCGCCACACTGTTTTCCACAACAATTTTTTTGCATTCCCACCAGCAATGAATAACGGTTCCAACTTTGCCACATCCTTGCCAACATTCGTTATTTTCCTTTCTTTATCATAGCCATCCTAGTGGGAGTGAAGTGGTATCTCACTGTGGTTTTGATTTGTATAAAAATGGCATGGTTGCATCAGAGATCCTCTAACTTCACGAGGAGGAAGGAGAATCAAGACCAACAGCCCAAAGCTGAGTCCTATGAGGCAAAGGTCAGCTACACCTCCACTCTCTAAATTTTTTTACCAGTTCTAACACCAGCCATCCCTCCTACGGCATCCTCTACTTCTTTGCTGGGTTTGACAATTCATTGCAAGGCCACACAGAACTTACAAACAATACTTATGATTATGGGGTTTTGTAGGGAAGTAGCAGGTTACACCTCAGGGTCAGGAAGACAGAGGATACAGTTCTTTGATCAAGACAGCCTCTTCTCAGCCATACCTGCAGGCACACCACTCTCTGGCCCTCAGCCCCTCAGCCCCTAGCCCCTTGGCCCCATAGCTCCTCAGGACTCTTGGGATGGCCCAGCCTCTGCCCTTCTAGGATAAGTTTTACAAAGCTGTTCAGCTCTGCCAATAAGTGCCTGGAGGCACCCCACTCCGCCAGTAAGCCTCAGCCCCAAGGCGTTCAGCTCTCTAACCCCATGGTCGGCAAGACTAGCTGCACTGACAAGTGCCCAGAGGCACTCCACTCCACCAGCTAGTCTCCTGCCCGAAGGTGCTCTGCTTTCTCACTCTGTGGGCCAGGAAGCCCACCACACCATCTCCCACCAGTCTCCTGATTCTGCTGTCTCTGCTGCCAGCATTTTTCTGCTGCTGCTTCTCACCTTTTCTCTCTGTCTTCCATGTTACAGCTCTCTGCCTTTCCTGAGTCTAGGAGGCTCTTAGTGCAGGGACCCGAGTCCAAAGGAGGCGTTCCACTCCCAGCTCTTCTTTCTTGATTGTAGTGAGGTCCCCCCTTTCCACTTTTGGGATGGTTCATTTTCTTAGTGGATGACAAAACTAACCAATCCCCTCATTAGGGTTCCATACACCTTATTTGCATGGTCCCACCCCTACAAGTGTGCCAGGCACCTTATCTGTATTAGTAGCAAGCTATCCAATCCCCTTTGGTGGGCCACAAGCTTCTCATTTGCATAGCCCCACCCAGTCACTTGGTAGGAGGTAAAAGACAATGGCAAGAAAGTCCATATAAAAGCTATCCATTGTACTACACTTTGCATCTCTCTGATGGTTAAAGACATTGAACATCTTTTTATGTGTTTGTTGGCCTTTTGAATATCCTCTTTGATGAAATGTCTAAAAGTCCTTTGTCCATTTTTTTAATTGTACTGTCTTTTTGTTTGTTTAGTTGCAGAAGTTTACATGTATTTTGGATATTAGACCCTTACAAGATATATGGTCCTCAAAGATATTCTCCCAATCTGTGGGTTGTCTTTTCGCTTTTTTGGTAAAGTCTTTTGATGAACAAAAGTATTTAATTTTTATGAGGTCTCATTTATCTATTTTCTCTTTTGCTATTCATGCTTTTGTTATTATAGTAGATAATCCATTGTTAAAAGCTAGACCCAAAAACGATGCCCCTGCACACCCACTCCTCACTTATCAACACGGTTAGGTTTCAAAGATCAGGTCTTTATGTGAAAATCAACATTATGCAACAAATAGAGGATGACCACATCAGGTCACAAAATGGAGGATGACTACATCATTACTTAACTGCCATATTACATCATTATTTAAGTGCCAAACCACTGAGAATCATGGCCCAGCCAAGCTGACACATAACCTTAACCATCACAGCCGGCATTACTCTTGCCTCACACCTTGGAGTTCGTTACTGCCAGATGTACGTCATTAATGAGCAAAATAGTGGGATAGTAGATTTTTTTACTATCATCATAAATGCAAAATGTCAGATAAAAAGATAAAGGGTAAGTGAAAAGTAGGTGTATTTTCTTCTATGAATTTTATGGTTTTAGTTTTCACATTTAGGTCTTTCATCTGTTTTGAATTGGTTTTTGTGCATGGTGTGAGGCATGGATCCTGTTTCAGTCTTCTGCATTTGGAAATCCAACTTTCCTAGCACCATTTATTGTAGAGGCTCTTCCCCATTGAATGGTCTTAACATCCTTGTCAAAAATCACTTGACCACAGATGGGTGATTTCTGTACTCTCAGTTGTCTTCCATTGGTCTATGTGTCTACTATTATAACAGTACCATCCGTTTTGATTACTGTAGCTGTGCAGTCTATTTTGAAATCAGGAAGTGTGCGTCTTCCTACTTTGTTCTTCTTAAAATTTCTTTTAGCTATTTGGGGCCTCTTGCCATCCCATATAAAATTGAGGATTGGTTTTTCCATTTCTGTAAAGAAGGCTGTTAGAATTTTGATCAACATTTCATTCAATCTGTAAATCACTATCACGTTAACACAGTAATTTCTGAAAACCTGCTTTCTCCTCTGTAAAGTGGGGATAAATACACATACCTCATGGGGTTGTCGGAAGAATTAAATGAGATTACGTGTGTTAAATGCTTAACACAGTGCCTGGAACGTAATAAGATTCAAAAACTGGAAACTAAAGTTATTATTATTACCATCTCTCACCAGCACTTACCATGGGGCTGGGCATCTAATATATCCTTAATACAGCTTTTTAGAATAAAGTAGATTCTCCAAAGACTTTCTTCCCTTCTCTACTCATTTGAGTTCAGAATTTACAGCATGCTCATAGAGCCTGCACTCCTGCCAAAAGGCACTGCTTGAGAACACTGCGGTCCGGCCGGAAACCACTGCAGGAGTAAGGCTTCCAGCTCTATAAGAGAAATGGCTGCATTTCCCCAGCTTTTGTCCCTTGCCTCCCTGTACTGTCACATCAAAGTGCTAGCACTTGTTCTGTGGGGATATCAAGGGGGAAAATCACAGCCAGGGTGTTCTGAGTCTGTATCTGAATGTGTGTGTGAACAGTATGACTGGGGCTACATGCCAGGGGCAATCTGGGCCCAAAAGGAAAGGTCGTGGGTGGGGATACCCAGGAGGAAGAGAAGGGGCACAGTGTCGTACCCACCATGGCACACATTCTCACCTCTCTTACACCCAGGAAGCTGGAATGCCACACTCCCCTAGGTGCAATTTCCTGCAGCCCCAAAGATTCTGCTGAAATACGTTGTATTGATTTTATTTAAAGCAAAGGCCACCCCTGAACAAAAGTGTTCAGGAAATGCAGTCAAATGGCCAAGCGGCAGAGAGGATCCTTGCTCTGTGTAGGGGTTAAATTCGGCAATCATTTTTAAGATTCTGTGAATTAAACGCCAAAGCTTCTAAGATTCAACTAAACGTGCAACCAGCAGGTTTCTGTGATTCTAGGTTTGAGGGTTCTTCTGCCATTCCATAAGGCTTATCGAGGCCAGGTCTGTGCCAAGCCCTGTACTGGGTATGGTGGACCAGACAGCATCAAGGCCTGGTTTCTACCTCCAAGGAGTTCCCAGTCTGGTGGGAAAACAGTCAAGTAAACAAATTTGGTAGAGGCATCATAGGGGCATCCTGGGGGGATGGCCAAGGAATCATTAGTTTTGCTCAGAGGAGACAAAGTACACAGAGGACAGACTCAGAAGCTAAACGACCCCTGCTATGTGACCCTGGGCAACCCCTTCAACCTCTCTGAGTCTCAGTTTTCTCATCATTTGTAAAGTGAGGCTACTATTTCCAAAAACCAGCCAATGAAAAACCCTGTGGATCACCACAGTCCAATCCACAACCAACCGTGGGGATGGCACAGGATCAAGCAGCATTTTGCTCCATTGTGCATGGGGTTGCCAATAGTCTTTAACAAAGTAACTTTTGTCGGGGGCCAACTTGAGGGCGGTAACAATATCCCCTAACTCAAAGAGATTGTTGAAAGGCTTAGAAAGAACGCATGAGAAGGATCACATCCTAAACAGGGGCTCAAATTATTTCTATTATTTCTCAGAAAAGGTGACTCCTGATGAGTGTTAGAGGATAGGCAGGAACTCACCAAGCAGACGAGGAGGAACAAGAGGCCAAACAGAGGGCAGGTGCCACTTATGCAAGGGTCCAAAGGCCAACAGGGTGGAAGGTGCAGCTGAGGAGGTTGACGAGGGCCTTAAAGGCCAGGCCAGGAAACTTTGACTTGATTTGAGGCACTGAGGAGCCACTGAGGCCGTTTCTGAGCACGAGGAGGGCCAGGATCCTATGTGTGGGTTAGGAAGGTGTTATCTTTCTGACTGCAGCACATGGAATGAGTTGGAGATTCTGGAAGGGCAAACACCAGTAAAGAGGCATGATAACAAACATGAGCCAGAAGACACTGGCTGTGGGACCACGAGTGCCACCCATGGTAAAGATGTTGACATATAGTACTACCCCAGCCTGTGTGGGACAACACACACAAGGGCTGTTCTTGAATACAGCTGCATCACAACCTCCTTCATTCCTTCACTTGGCAAAACTTTACTGAGCACCTACTATGTGCCAACAGTCTCCTGATGCTGGGGATTCAGCAATGAACAAGACAGATGGACAAGGACATAGAGCTCACATTCTAGTCAAGGGATGGACACTCACTCAGGGTATCTGATAGCTACTGAGACCTTACCAAAAGTTTCCTGGGGGTGTCAGGATTTGATCCCAGAAGCTAAATTTCTTGGGAAGTGATGCCAAGAACCACTTGTAATGGTTGGGAAAATTCTTATCTGGAGGGAAAGCCATGGATGGACAGCCACTCTGGGCCCAAGGGGCTTGACCCAGAAGAGCAGGTGAGAGGTGCACATGTAGCACCTGCCTTCTGTTTGGCCTCTTTTCCCTCCTGGTCAGCTTGGTGGGTGTCATTATCTCCGTTTTACACATGAGGAAACTAAGGCTCAGAAAGCTAAAACACAGCCCCCCCGCCACCCCGTGCATAGAATTTGGGGAGATCATTTTTCTGGCTGGTATGATTTCTATAACATGTGAGAGAGGATGCTAAGGTTCAGGGAAACGTGGAGATTTCAGGGTTCTAGAATTCCAGGGTTCTAAGCTTTGGCGCTCTAAGAAGCTCGGTGAGAGCGAGTCCAGGTTCCTGGTCTTTGAGAGCTGTCATGGCCAGAGACTCAAGTGTCATCCACGACCTCCTCTCTGCCCCGGCTCCGAGGCCGACTTCGCAGACCAGGCCGAGAATGGGATACTGGCGCCCCCCAATGGCCAGGGTCCCGAGTCCGGAGGCCTCAGTGGGCAGGAACCAACGGTATAGTCGAGGGTAGGCTTTGCCCTAGGGTGACCGGCTGGGGCGCAGGCAAGAGTCCCCGGAAGGCGGGGAGCTCCAAGACCCGCCCCGGAGAAGACTTCCTGGTCGACGGCAGCTTCGGTCAGGTCGGGTGAGCTGCGGCAGCGGCGGGGGACCCCGGAACGATGTGGCGCGCGCGCGACGCCATCCTGGAGGCGCTGGAGTACCTGACCGCGGATGAGCTCAGGAGGTTCAAGATGAAGCTGCTCTCGGTGCAGCTGCGCGACGGCTACGGGCGCATCCCGCGGGGGTCGCTGCTGCCCATGGACGCCGTGGATCTCACCGACAAGATTGTCAGCTTTTATCTGGAGGAGTACGGCGCCGAGCTCACGGCGGTGGTACTGCGCGAAATTGGTATGCGGGAGACCGCCGAGCAGCTGCAGATGCAGATCAACGGTGAGCGCCCCTCCCCACACCCGGCGGGAGTCCAGGCCCCCAAGCCGCCCCCAAGCCTCCCGCAGTATCCCTTCTGCGGCAAACTTTTTCCCCTTGCAGAACCCGAACGTCTACCCCCTCGCGCTCTTTCACTTCCTGTTCCTCCTACCCTCAAAAAACGGCTCCTCTTGCTGGGAAGGAAGGCTTTCCGCCCTTGGCCCTGACCTGGCATCTTACAAAGAGGACCCGACACCAGAGACTGGAAAGATACTGTAGGAAGGGAACAATTAACACTTTCTTACAGGCCCTGGAGCCGCACCAGCCGCACTAGCTGCATCCGCCCGTCCAGCCCCTGTTCAGATGGCAGTCAAGACAGGTGAGGCCACCACACCCAAATTCACCTGCCTGGACTCTCTCCTGCCCCTTCCCACACACTCTCGTGCACAGCCTGTCTTCTAATGCCAGGCCAGGCACACCAGGAGAGACCAAGGCTGGGCTAACCCTTCCCACCCACCCACACACCACACACACCTCCTTGAGCCAGGCCTGGTGGGAGGGAGCAAGGAAGACTTATCTCTGGAGTCCTGGTGGGATTACCCCCTTAGGGTTGTGTTCAGAAGTTTCTGAAGAAAGCGGTGTTCAGCAGGGACAGACCCCAGCACCTAGCCTGGGTGCCAGCTCACATGCTCTCCTTCCCACCCCCAGCATCGCACTTTGTGGATCAGCACCGGGCAGCCCTCATCACACGGGTCACGGCAGTGGATGGGGTGCTGGATGCCCTGTATGGGAAGGTTCTGACCGAGGAGCAGTACCAGGCAGTGCTGGCAGAGGCCACCAATCCGATGAAGATGAGAAAGCTTTTCAGCTTTACTCCTGCCTGGAACCTGACCTGCAAGGACCTGCTCCTTCAGGCCCTGAGGGACACCCAGCCCTTCCTAGTGTCTGACCTGGAGAAGAGCTGAGGTGTCTTCCCCAGCAGCGGTCCCACATCCAGCCCCTGGCAGTTCCAGCTAACTCACTCTGAGTCTGATTTTTTTATACACAATATATGAAAAACCAGTTTGTACTCGTGTGTGTTTTTCCTCCTTCCAGCCTGAAAGCACTTGAAGAAAGAACTAAGCTAAAATCCCAAAGACTGCAGATTCAGGTCATGGCATCAGGTTCCCCAGACCATGCTTCCTCAATCCTTTCTGCTTCAGTCACCATGGACTCTTTCCTCCTCATTCATCATCTGGTGGCCCCTCCAGTACTACCCCTGAGAGGTACCCCCTTGAGATTTTAGTTTTAACATCCTTATGGTGCAGGTCTAAGCTTTAAAGTGGAAGCGTGCACACATGCCAGGAACCATACCCAGTGCTCTCAATTCCGACTCATAGCGACCCTACAGGATAGAGTAGAACTGCCCCATAGGGTTTCCAAGGCTGTAATCCCTACAGAAGCAGACTGCTACATTCCCCCCCCCCCTCCCCGAACAGCTAGTGAGTTTAAACCTCCGACCTTTTGGTTAGGAGTCAAGGGCTTTAACCACTGCGCTACCAGCGCTCCCCCCACCCCACCCTGCCACATAACCATACAGGGCTGATTGTCAGGGGCGTTTGGAAATAGACTAGTCTACATAGCTTCTCTACCTTACTTTTGCCACGGAAAAAATAAATTTGCTGAATTAGAGCAATAGAAAGACTATTACCTACATGTAGGATGAAAGAACACAACCTACCAATTCTAGGGTCCCTTCTGGCACTGGCACTGACATCAGCAGACTTATTGCTCCCTCTGCTTCACCCCACTTCCCAGAGAAAGAGGCTATATAAGTTACTCCGACCAGAAAAATGCCAACCACAGCTCGTTTCTTTTCTTGATGGAATTAATTTTTGCCTAGAAGGTGAAACAGGAGTATTTATGGGAAACAACACTTAAGGGCCCTTTCCAGACGCTATTGAAGGAACCAGGGGTTGCACCCAAACCCTATCTAGCCTTGAATGGGCAGGATAGTATGCAAAGCAGCAAGTAGGCATCAAGCAGACCCAACATCCTCTCTTTAGGATCCAGGTGTGAGGATGCAAGGCACTCAGCTCTGTGCCATTCACAATGCTACATCAGCCCACAATGAACAAAGCTTATTTGTACAGCTCAACTAGATCACACAAAACTAGCAAATGCAGCGTGCTTACACTCCTCCAGAAATACAAGGGCGGTTCTAGTCTGTGTAACCCTTTCCCTGTTGTAATCTACTGGATCACCAGAACGACAGGAGAAACAAGTAGCTTGCTACAGGAGGACGATCCGACCACATGGGACTGCTCCTGGTGCCACCTGGAGCTCCAAGAGAAAGGCTGAGCTTCCTCATCAAGGGGAATCGGCCCTAACACTAGTGTATCCTGTGGGCTCATCTTTCTTTAGCCAGCCAGCCAATAAAATTTGGTGCTCCCCATGCCATCTTCAACCCTCTTCTCTCAAATTTTTTTGCATTTTATAATTCAAACCTCGTTCAATTCCCTGAGATGCTTCTGCTATGGATTGAATTGTGTCCCTGAAAAATGGGTGTCAACCTGACCAGGCCATGATTCCCAGTATTGTGATGGTCAACCATTTTGTCAGCTGAGATGATTTTCCTGTGCGCTGTAAATCCTGTGAGGCAGGATTAGAGGCAGTTAATGAGGCACGACTCAATCTACAAGATTAGGTTGTAACTTCAGTCAATCTCTTTTGAGATATAAAAGAGAAGTGAGCAGAGACAGGGACCTCATACCACCGAGAAACAAGAGCCAGGAGAATAGCGCATCCTTTGGACCCAGGGTCCCTACGCTGAGAAGCTCCTTGACCGTGGAAAACTGATGACAAGGACATTCCTCCAGAGCTGACAGAAAAAACCTTCCCCTGGAGCTGGCACCCTGAATTTGGACATCCAACCTCCTAGACTGACAGTACAAATTTCTCTTTGTTAAAGCCATCCACTTGTAGTATTTCTGGTATAGCACCACTAGTTAACTAAGACAGAATTTGGTACCAAGAGAGTGGGATGCTGCTCTTACAAATACCTAAAATGTGGAAGTGGTTTTGAAACTGTGGATGGGTGGAAGCTGGATGTTTTAAAGCGGCCTAACAGTAAAATTTTTTTTTTTTTAACAGTAAAAGCCTAGATTGCCTTGACAGGACTACTGTTGGAGTTATGGACATCAGACAATTCTAGTGATGACTCAAGAAAATGTGGAGAGCTGTTACAACGGAGATGGCGCAGATGGCAGTGAGAAGCAACATCACAGAAACGCAGCAGCAGGGAAAACAGCAGCAGCAGAACCAGGAGACCTGTGCTAGATGGTTCAGGAGCTGACCCATGGAGTGAGAGCTGAGTGCCCTTACTGGTGGAGTGGGTACCTCCAAGCACTTATGGTTAGAGCTACAGAGTTCTGGAACACTCACCGCAGCAGGGCGGACACAGGCGGTAAGGCCCGAGGGGCCAAGAAGCCATGGAACCAGGAAGCAGAAGCCGAAGAAACAAGGAACACAGGAAACAGAGCTGCCTCAGTCTCAAAGAGTAGGGCCACAACTTCTGGGGTCTCAAAGGGTAGAGTCACCACTCAGATTGACTAGAATGGGGCCACCCAAATTCGAGAGGACAGAGTTACCATTTCAGTGGGCCTGGAAGACGGACTGAAGCCCAAGGTCAAGGGGCCTTCACTCACAATCTGAAGAGTGTGGCCAACTCCTAGAGTCTGGAGGGCAGGGCCATTGTCTTAAATGGTCTCAAGAGAACAGAGGATTATTTTTAAGCCTTGAGAGCTAATGTAGAGTGTTCTGCTGACTTGCTTGGTGCCTGTGATTTAGGAAATAATATTGGAATCATTATTCCCTGTCCTAAAATGTGACCCAGCTGAAGCTGGACTTACAAGGACACATCAACTGGGACCTGAGGTATAAATAGCTAAGATAATCTTGTAAAATATCTTTAGGGAAACTTTCACATAAACCAAACAAACAGAACACAAAAACTTTCCACTCCTATCTTTTTCTATTAGCATTTAGTGAATAGAAAATTTGTTGGACCGATGAGGGCCCTCCTGTCATTATTGAAACCTGTACCAATTATCAAGACAATTCAAAATGTCGGATCAGTTTCTAGCCTGTGAAAAGGTGAAGCTTTCAGTGGTTTTGCCCATTTGTAACATTAATATACATCCATTTTCCCATTCTTATTCTGTAATTTTCCTGGACTCAGGCAGACATGGCTTTCGCAGCATGCTTGTCCGTTCTCCCACTTTTTATCTATAATTTCCTTGGACTCGGGCAGACATAAGCTCCAGCAGTATGCTTGTCAGCTTCCCACTTTTGCCTTTTTCAATACATCCCAAATAAAATTTTTGCTTTACGAAACTTTGTGATGTTTTTTCCCTACAAATCCTGTTATCCCTTCTTTCCCTTCAATTTCTCCCATTTGTAATGGAAATGTCTAGTTTGTGCCTGTTCCACCATTGTACTTTAGAAGCAGATAACTTATATTCTTGATTTCTGAAGACAGTTATTTTTTGGATTTTGGACTTGGAGTTAAGACTGTTGCTATGATATGATGGAGTCAATGTGTATTATATGTGGCAAGAATATGCATTTTTGAGTGGCCAAAGGGTGGTATGTTACAGATTAAATTGTATCCCCCAAAAATGTTTGCCAGTATTGTATGATAGTCAACCATTTTATCATCTGATAACATTTTCCTATATGTTGTAAATCCCACCTCTATGATGTTAATGAGGCAGGGCTCAATCTACAAGATTAGGTTGCATCTTGAGTCAATCTCTTGAGATACAAGAGAGACAAATGAGCAGAGAGACAGGGGGACCTCATACCACAAACAACAAGACCCAGAATACCTAATCTTTTGGACCCAGGGACCCTGTGCTGAGCTCAGCTGGGGACAATTGATGACAAGGACCTTCCCCCAGAGCTGACAGAGAAAGCTTTCCCATGGAGCTGACACCCTGAATTCAGACATCTAGCCTTCTAGGCTGAGAGAGAATAAATTCCTCTTTGTAAAAGCCATCCACTTGTGCTATTTGTTATAGCAGCACTAGGTAAGACACATCCACAAGGACCTAACCATTTTCAAAACCAAAGTTGCCTTTCTTTTACCATCTATCTTGACATTTGGCAACAGCAGCAGCCTAAACACAAACTCAGAAAAAATCCTAGTGTCTTTCATAATGCCCAGATTCAGCCACAGTTCTGTCTAGCTCTTCCAACTTACATCCAACTATTTTCAACTTTACTGCCCCCACTTGGCTCATGCCTAGTGTATCACCAGCAACAGACCTGCTAACTGGTAATCCTTGCTTCTTGTCTACTTCCAAGGTCCTGAGTGATCAAAGCTAACTCATGGGTATGGTATGGACTCACTCTCTCTTAACAGTAGGACATCTAAACTCTTCCAGTCTGGCCCTTAATGACCCTATCCAACTTCTTCTCCCATTATCCTTTTCACATACTCCATGATGCTAGCAACAGTATTTGTTCACAGCTGGTGCCCTAGCACACGCTGGCTCCTGAGCTCTGGATACCCTGAAATCTCCTACCTGTACAAGTACACCCATAAGGTGTGCCTTCCTCTGGGCTCAAGTAGCACTTCCCAGAACACACCACATTGTCATGGTCTATTTCCACATAGGACTACCCCACTAGACTGAGCCCTTAGAAGCAGACTTTTCAACCTCTGTACAGGTGCCTCGCATGTAAAAAGTGATCAATAAATGACTCTTACTATATATCTCTAGCATCTAACAGAGGGTTCTAAAAATAAAACATCACACCAGCCCAGGGGCAAGAAGGAGAACGCAGGAGGGAGCAGGAAAGCTGGATGAATGGCAACAAGGAACCCAAGGTCAAGAAGAGGAATGTGTTGACCCGTAGCAGGGGTTGGCAACCAATGTCAAGAAAAAAAAAAAACAGAACTTCACAGGAAACTAATGGTTCTCATGAAAGATGTGCCCAGAGGTAACACTTACACGCCTGACAGGTCTCTTCCAAAACAGCAGCTACAAACCACCGGGGCAGGCCTGAGGCAAAGGAAAAGTGGTTCTAAGAAACAACTTCTGTAACTTGAAAAATACCTTGGGGGGCCTCCTTAGTAGGGGGGACCTCAAGAGTTCTACTAGAAGTCTCCTCAGATCTCAGGCATAGCACAATGGTTAATGGCAGAAGTTCTAGACAAAGAATACAGGTTTCAAATTCCAGCTCCAATTCACCAGCTGTAACATTTTAGGCCAATTTGTACCTCAGCTTCCCCATCTTTCATGTAGGCCATAGCCTCCAACCCAACAGCAACTGGGCCATAACACGTGTACAAACGATGTCAGCAATAATCCGCACCAGGATGACTGCTCCTAGCTCCAATGGCCTAGAATAGCATCTGAAACAACAGACATCTGCTGACTCAAATATCCCATTCAAGCTTGACAAGACTGAGGAAAATAAGCAGAAGCCAGTGCTGGCTTGGACCTAAGCTAATTAGCATAAAAATCTGTATGCACCAGCCTTCCCTGAGTGATCTTTCTCTTATCTAGCATTGTTTTTTAAAGCCAAGTTCCCTTTTGGGAGTAAAATGAGAGAAATGAACAGGAAATTAGTCTTTGCCAAACTCTAGCCAGCGGCATCATCACCAGAAATGCAAGCTAGAAATGCAAACTCTTGGGTCCCATCTGGACCTTCTGAATCAGAATCCATACTTTAACAAAACTGCCAAGTGATTCATATATACATTCAAGTTGGGCACACGTGTAGAGAGGATTTGGCTCCAGCCACTGCAGGCAGAATGAAGACGCAGGGGCCTCCCCACATGGGGATCTGCTGCTTTAATTCAGGGTCACGGTGCACACGACGGGCCAGCTCTACCTCAAGCACTGCAAAAATCAAAATTTAAAACAACAACAAAAAAAACCTGTCAGCCTAGGATCTAACAGCCAGGTCCCTGCCCTAAAGGGGCTGTGAAAAAGCCCTAGGCACTGCACTAAAGAGCTACAGGGAGTCCACGCCAATTGTGCAACACTGCCCCCCTCTTAGGTAGTGAGGTGGGGGATGGGGGTGGAAAGTTTGTCTCCTGGTCTCTCCAAAGGTTATTCTTCCCACACCCACTCCTCAGGCCCTGCTCTCCACTTAAAAGACGCCTACCGAGGCTCCCTGTTATAAATACCCCGTTTTAAGCCAGCACCAAACCAAAAACCCATTGCTGTCAATTCCAACTCATAAAGACCATACAGGACAGAGTAGAACTGCCCCATAGGGTTTCCAAGGCGGTAACCTTTACAGAAGCAGACTGCCACATCTTTCTCCAGCAAAGCAGCTGGTAGGTTTGAACCAACTTTTCAATTAGCATCTGAACTCTTAACCACTGCACCACCAGGGCCCCATTCGAGTCAGCATAGTACATCCTAAATCTTCAAGCTCCTTTCCTATCTCAGCCCCCACACTGGTGGCTCTCATCCTTCCTTTTATAAAAGCCCTTCTAGCACGTATAGCCCACAATTTAGGGCTAAAGACACAATTCAAGATGAACTTTCCATCCAAGCTCCTGCTCATCAATTACTTCCTTTCTGTTTGCTCCTGCACCAAGGATACTGGGAATTTTAGACTCCATGATCTCCAAAAACTCTTCTAACTGCTAACACCATCAGATTGAGAGCCCAGAAATTTCAACAAAAAAGCCCTAAGTCAGGTTCCAAAAATACATAAACTCTAACAACATCAAAAAGACAAACAGACAGCTCCGCAGTTAACAGTAGAAGACTTCAACACACCACTTTGGCTCTACTGGGACACACCGGTGAAGGACAGGACATCCAGAAAGAACCTCAGTAAAGACACGGAAGATCTAAATGCCACAATCAACCAACTTGACCTCACAGACGTATACAGAATACTCCACCCAACAACAGCCAAGTATACTTTCTTTTCCAATGCACATGGAACATTCTCCAGAATAGACCACATATTAGGCCATAAAGCAAGCCTTAACAGAATCCAAAATATTAAAATATTACAATGCATCTTTTATGACCATAAAACCCTAAAAGCAGAAATCCATAACAGAAAAAGAAAAAACAAACAAACACATGGAATCTGAACAACACCTTGCTAAAAAAACCACCGGGTTATAGAAGATATTAAGGACAGAATAAAGAAATTCATAGAATCAAATGAGAACAAAAACACATGCTACCAGAACCTTTGGGACACAGCAAAAGCAGTGCTCAGAGGTCAATTTATAGCAATAAATGCACACACCCAAAAAGAAAGGGCCAAAATCACAGAATTAACCCTACAACTCAAACGAGTAGAAAGAGAACAGCAAAAGAAGCCCTCGGGCACCAGAAGAAAGCAAATAATAAAAATTAGAGCAGAATTAAAGGAAATAGAGAATAGAAAAATAATCAAAAGAGTTAACAAGACCAAAAGCTGATTCTTCAAAAAGATCAATAAAATCGATAAACCACTGGCCAAACTGTCAGAAGAAAAACAGGAGAAGCAAATAACCCAAATAAGAAAGGAGATGGGTGATATCACAACAGACCCAACTGAAATTAAAAAAATCATAACAATACTATGAAAAATTGTACTCCTTAACAAACTGAATACTTGAAAACCTAGAGGAAATGGGCAAATTTCTAGAAACACACTACACCTACCCGAACTAACACAAACAGAGGGAGAACAGCTAAATAAACGTATAGCAAAAGAAGAGACTGAAAAGGTAATTTAAAAACTCCCAACAAAAAAAGCTCTGGCCCTAATGGCTTCACTGGAGAATTCTACCAAACTTTCAGAGAAGAGTTAACACCACTACTACTAAAGGTATTTCAAAGTATAGAAAAGGACAGAATACTACCAGACTCATTCTATAAAGCCAGCATAACTCTGATACCAAAACCAGGTGAAGACATCACAAAAGAAGAAAATTACAGACCTATAACCCTTAAGAACTTAGATGCAAAAATCCTCAACAAAATTCTAGCCAATAGAATTCAACAACACATGAAAAAAATAACATGACCAAGTGGGATTCATACCAGGTATGCAGGGATGGTTCAACATTAGAAAATCAATCAATGCTATCCATCACAGATAAAAGAACTACATCATCTTATCAACTGATGCAGAAAAGGCATTTGACAAAGTCCAACACAAATTGGTGATGAAAACTCTCGGCAAAATAGGAATAGAAGAGAAATCCCTCAACATAACAAAGGACATTTATACAAAGCCAACAGCCAACATTATTCTAAATGGACAGTCTGAAAGCATTCCCCTTAATAACCAGACAAGGATACCCTTTATCACCACTCTTGTTCAACATTGTGCTGGAGGTTCTAGCCAGAGCAACTACGCTAGAAAAAGAAATAAACACCCAAATTGGTAAGGAAGAAGTAAAAATATCTCTATTTGTAGACAATATGATTTTATACACAGAAAACCTGAAGAATCCAAAAGAAAACCATTGGAGCTAACAGAATATTTCAGCAAAGTATCAGGATACAAGATAAACACATGAAATTCAGTTGGATTCCTCTACGCCAACAAAGAGAACGTCGAAAAGGAAATCACCAAATCAATACCATTTAAAATAGCCTCGAAAAAGATAAAATACTTAGGAATAAATCTAACCAGACGTAAAAGACCTATACAAAGAAAACTACAATACGCTACTGCAAGAAACCAAGAGAGACCTACATAAATGGAAAAACATACCTTGCTCGTGGATAGGAAAACTCAACATTGTGAAAATGTCTATTCTACCCAAAGCAATCTACAGATACAATGCAATCACAAATCCAAATTCCAATGGCATTTTTTAAGGAGATGGAGAAAATCACCAAACTTCATATGAACGGGAAGAGGCCCTGGATAAGTAAGCATTACTGAAAAAGAACAACATAGTGGGAGGCCTCATACTACCTGGTTTTTAACCAAAAAACCACTCATGGCGACCCTATAGGACAGAGGAGAACTGCCCCATAGTTTCCAAGGAGCGCCTGGCGGATTCAAACTGCTGACCCTTTGGTTAGCAGCCGTAGCACTTAACTACTACGCCACCACCTATTAATCTACCACAGCTGTCAAAACAGCCTGGTACTGGTACAACAGATACATAGACCGATGGAACAGAATTGAGAATCCAGACATAAACTCATCCACATGTGAGCAGCTGATATTTGACAAAGGCCCAAAGTCTGTTAAACAGGGAAGATAGTCTCTTTAACAAATGGTACTGGCATAACTGGATATCCACCTTCAAAAAAATGAAAGAAGACCCATACCTCACAACATGCACAAAAACTAACTCAAAATGGGATCAAAGAGCTAAACATGGAATCTAGAATGATAAAGACCATGAAAGAAAAAATAGGGACAATGCTAGGAGCCCTAATACATGACATAACAGTATACAAAGCATTATTAACGATGCACAAACACCAGAAGAAAAGCTAGATAACTCGGAAGTCCTAAAAATCAAACTCCTATGCTCATCCAAAGACTTCAGCAGAAGAGTAAAAAGATTACCTACAGACTGGGGAAATGGTTTTGGCTACAACGAATCCATCAGCATCTGATCTCTAAAATCTACATGATACTGCAAAAACTCAACTACAAAAAGACAAATAACCCAAATAAAAAATGAACAAAGGATATGAACAGGCACTTCACCAAAGACATTCGGGCAGGTTAACAGATACATGAGGAAATGTTTACAATCATTAGCCATTACAGAAATGCAAATCAAAACTACAATGAGATCCCATCTCACCCCAACAAGGCTGGCATTAATCCAAAAAACACTACTAAATGTTGGAGAGGCTGGAGCGACTGGAACACTTATACACTGCTGGTGGGAATGTAAAATGGTACAACCACTTTGGAAATCGATTTGGCGCTTCCTTAAAAAGCTAGAAACAGAACTACCATACAATCCAGCAATCCTATTCCTTGAAATATATCCTAAAGAGCCCTCACAGGAACATGAGTCATGCTCACTGCAGCACTATTTACAACAGAAAAAGATGGAAGCAACCAAGGTGCCCATCAATGGATGAATGGGTAAACTATGGTATATTTACATAATGAAATGTTATGAAACGACTAAGAACAACGATGAATCCATGAAACATAAACATGGAAGAATCCGGAAGGCATTATGCTGAGTTAGTTGCAAAAGGGCAAATATCATATGAGACCGCTATTATAAGAACTGAAGAAAAGGTATAAACACAGATGAAAACATTCTTTGATTGTTACGAGGGTGAGAAGGGAGAGAGGGGTAATCACTAATTAGATAGTAGACAAGAACTATTTTAGGTGAAGGGAAACACAACGCACAACACAGGCGAGGTCAGCACAATTGAACAAAACCAAAATCTAAGAAGTTTCCTGAGTATAACCAAATGCTTTGAAGGCCCCAGTAGCAGGGACAGGGGTCGGGGGACCATGGTTTCAGGGAACATTTAGGTCAACTGACATAACAAAATGTATCAAGAAAACATTCTGCATACCACGTTAGTAAGTAGCATCTGGGGTCTTAAACACTAGTAAGCGGCCACCTAAGATGCATCAATTGGTCTCAACCCACCCAGGGCAACAGAGAATAAAGAATGCCGAAGACACAAGGTAAATATGAGCCCAGGAGACAAAAAGGGCCACATAAACAAGAGACCACAACCTGAGACGAGAAGACCTAGATGGTGCTCAGCTACCACCAATGACTGCCGTGGCAGGGAGCACAACAGAAAATTCCTGATGGAGCAGGTGAAAAGTGGGATGCAGACCTCAAATTCTAGTAAAAAGACCAGATTTAATCTGAGACTGGAGGTACCCTGTAGGTCTTGGTCCCCGTCCCTGTTAGCCCAAAGCTAAAACCATGCCTGAAGCTAACTCGGCAAAGATTAGATTGGACTATGAAACAAAATGATACTGGTAACGAGTGTGTTTCTGAGCACAGGTAGAAACCTGAGACCATGTGGGCAGCTCCTGTCTGGAGGCGAGATGAGAAGGCAGGCGGAGTATAAGCTGGCTGAATGGACATGGGAAATACAGGGTGGAGATGAGGAGTGTGCTGTCATATTGTTAGGGACATTAAACTACGATCATATAACAGCGTAAGTTTTTGTATGAAAACCTGACTTGAATTGTAAACTTCCACTTAAGCACCACGAATAAAAAAAAGTTAACAATGACACAACAACCTAAAAAAGCCCTAAGTCAGATCTGCTGTCAGATCCACCTCACACAACTTCCTCAGTTCTTACATGCCAGTACCATGAAGGTTGTTTGCAAGGTGGATTGGGGGGTGAAATGTGAAAGACAATGAACTAAACCAAAGATTCATGGGAGCAATTAGTCTAAAGGACTAATGAACCACAGCCCACACGACCCCAACACAAAAACTAAATGGTGCTTGGCTACCACTACCAACCACTCTGATCTCTTCAAAGTAAGAGGCTCCAGGGCAGAGCAGAGCAGGACAAAAACGTAGAACAAAA
The DNA here is from genome assembly GCF_030014295.1 of Loxodonta africana. Classification (NCBI taxonomy): domain Eukaryota; kingdom Metazoa; phylum Chordata; class Mammalia; order Proboscidea; family Elephantidae; genus Loxodonta; species Loxodonta africana. Next base: position 86,570,131 of record NC_087353.1, on the reverse strand, counting down.
ATCAAAACCATAAAAAAGATCAGACTTAGTGGTCTGACAGAAACTGAAGGAACCCCTGAGACTACAGCCCTAAGACACCCTTGTAACGTGGAACTGAGGTCATTCCCGGAGATCACCTTTCAGCTAAATAGAAAGGCCTACAAAATAAACAGTAACACCCAAAAGGTACAAACTACGTAGGACAGATAATTATATGAGACAAAGGGGCTGGCAAAATCTGCCCACAAGCAAAGATAAGAAGGTAAGAAGGGGCAGGATGACCGGACGAAAACAGGGAACTCAGGACGGAAATGGGGAGAGTGCTGACACGTGAAGAGGCTGCGACCAGTGTCTTGGAACAGTGTACATACTGAATGGGAAACTATTTCACTCTGTAAACCATCACCTAAAGCACAATCCTTTTAAAAAAGAAAAAAAAAATAACCGCCAAGAAAACCGTATGGAGCACAGTTCTACTGACTCAAACAAGGTTGCCATGAGTCAGAAGCAATTCAACAGCAACAGACTTCGGGGCGAAGTAGAATCTATGATGAAGTTTAATTAGAATCGAGATTAAAATATGTATGAAAAATAAACATGGATTTTGATAACTGCAGTATGGTTACAGAAAAGGTTAACATAAGAAAGCTTGGCAAAGCATATATGGGAACTCTGAATTATTTTGGAAACTTTTAAGTCTAAAATTACCTCAAAATAAAGTTAAAAAGAATGATGTGGAAAGGTGCTCTCCAAGCACCAAGAGCTCAAAGGTAGAAAAGAGTTTGAGTTCTGGAACAGATCGTTGATGAAGAATTGTTGCAGAAGGAATCCCACCTTTCCTGAGATCTGATAACAGACCCCATGGTAGAGACTGATTGGACATGGAAAGGTGACCAGACATGAAAAATGGAATAAATGCCAAGTCTCATGGACACTGGACCCCAAAGCTCAACTCGGTAAATCTACTACCCATCACTGACTTAATCTCAGTCCTATATCCGTTACTGAAATCCAGGAAGCACAGCATGTAATGGGAAAAAACACACTGAAATGGCTGATCTCTAGAACTCAATCAGGCTAGGCACAGATCTGCAGCATACCTCTCCCTACCCACTGTCCTCCCTTCTTCCTGGTTGGCCTGTCCCAAATCCAACCTCACCTCACAAAACCAGGCACCTAGTGCTTCAAGATCAGACTGTTTTCAGTAATGCTTCAGCTGTTCTTCAGAATACAAAATGATTCACCTAAAACCCTCACCAATCATGACAGTTGGGGTACTAACCCTGACTTGGAATGCAGTAGAGGGCCCAGTGCCCAAACTCCATGGGTCTCATTTTCTCAGCAGTATTTCCTCCCTGTCAGTTGCCTTCATCCATTCTTAATTTCCTTATATTTAAGGGCAAGGCCAAACAATTACTAAAGCCTCATGAACAGCCCTTTAAAGGACATAACAAGAACTTGACACAAACAGTCCCAGTTACCAGGTCTATTAAGCAAACTCAATCTCCTTCACTCTCAGCGGGAAGGACCCACACCTAAGCCTTAATATCAAAATCCTACTAGGTGAAGCAGCAATAAAAAAAAACTTCTGATACACATCCGGTCATCCAAACATCGTACTTAAGTAAAAAAAAATAGTGGAGGCAGCCTGCCCACAGGAGGGAGACCTACTGTCACAAGCCTGAGGGCTTCTGCCATGTACCAAATTCAATGTGCAGGGTCAAAGCCTTGCCTGGGAGAACCTCAGCCACTCTCAACCTACTCTCAGTTAAGAGAGCATTCTCACTCCAGTAGGTAGAATAAAACAGCTACTCTTTCTGACAGTAGCCTTAGCCTCCCTACTTCAAATCACCAAAAACGTGAGGATGAAGCAACTCATCTCTGAACATGCTCAGCGTATTGAATATAGATCTAGGCAAGCACTGCCCAACTAGGGGGTCCCAAGTACATCTGCAAGCTGTGCTTCTGATGCTATCTTACTATGTTGTAAAGTGTTCTTGGCTGCAATTTTCAGTTTTGTATAAATACATTTCATATTAAACAGCTGATCTGCAGGAATCAGCAAATTAACTAAATTCAATTTGACAAGCTGGAAAAGCTGGTTCTTTGGGGACCAAGAACAGCATATGGTTGAGAGGCACTCACGGGCCCCACCCTTTCCCTATCTCCACACTTAAAAGTGGGCTTTCCAAGCCCACCCTCACCATTAAGGCTCAAGCCAAAAACCCCCAATACAAATAACCTCAAGCCCTCTGGGTAGAGGCAGGATGCCCCCCTACACCAGTCCCAATACCCATTCCCAGGAATACTTGGGGAAGGGGGGGGAACACACCTCCTTTAAATAGTAGGATCTAACTCCACCCTACCCTTCCCAACCTTTCCTATTTCCACTCACTCCTAAATCTCATCCCCAAATTTAGCATCCTCTTACAGCAAAGTAAACAAATGTTTGTGAGAGAAATTTGTTCCCCTCAGGCCTTTCTGAACAAGGGCTTCAGAATGGAAATGCTAACATGGAAATGGAGTCAGAGGACTAGGACTCAATTCTAGCTCCACCATTCTGACTCAATGACACATAAGCACTTCATTTTCTGCCTGTAAAGTGAGCACCCTGTCACCCAGAGCTAAGGATTAAAGTCTCCATGGAACCCCTGCCACACAGTAGTCATTCAACTTACTCTACTTCCTGACTAGCTGTGTGCTCTCTACCATGTCCAGGTTTGAATACTGCCCAAAACCCAAACCTGTTTGAGTCCTACTCCTAGAAAGAGCCAAAGGTCCTTAAAAATGGTTAAAATTGCTATAAATAGTAGAGTTACTAAGAACAGCATTAATGGGAGGGGACCTCCCACCTAGCTGGGCAAATTTTGAGCAATACACGTGACATCAGATGTGTTCTTCATTTATCCTATTTTTTCCGTGACAGAAAAGTTTAATCTACATTTCCAGGGGGTAGCCTAAGGATAGCCACTTGACCTTTTTTACCCTGGACCAACTATCAAACAATTCCTTCCAACTTCTTCCAGTTCCTGCCAGACAGGTTATCTGAAAGGAGAAATTCCCACATTCCTGACTTACTCCAAGAGAGTGAAGGGGGGAGAAGAACAAAGTTTAACTAAAACGACAGTTTTTAATGGGAACCAGAGGTATGTTACAATTACACAGTCCAACACAAAAACTCGCGGAGTTGGAAGGTTACAAAATAATGAGGGTAACGCTGGGTACAGGGAGAAGAGCTGTTCCAGATCCTTGGGAGCCAGGCTAATAGGGCCTCTCCCTGCGGTCCTGTCTGTGCTCACCCCTGCAAGAAAGAGCAGCCGTCAGGTTTGAGCTACCAGCTCTGCTACCCACTCCCACCCCCAAGCAGCCCATCTGCCCCCTCCTACCCATCTCCACAGTAAGGAGACCGGGTGTGCAGATTAGTTCCCCAAAGATAATGTTCCTTCCCTCCCTTACTGATTAACCAGTTATCTCAGTTCTGGCCCAATCTAGCCCTCAAAATGAAACCACTTAAGAAATAAAATATTTCATTACCCCATAATGTGTTCAACTGCCCTTTCATTTCAATATAATCTTACTCACCTGGAGTCCATCTTGCCAGGGCCAAAACCACCTCTGTCTCCACCACCCCGGCCCCCTCGGAAGCCCCCACGGTCCCCACCACGGCCTCGGTAGCCACCCCGATCATAGCCTCCTCTGCCACCTCGACGATCATCACCATAGTTACCCCCTAGGACAAAAAAAAAAAAAAAAGACAAATATACATGTCCCCCAAATTCTACCTCCCCCCAGCCTCCCTGTCCCTAAATCCTTCTAACATCCCGCCCCCACCCCCAGCCTCCCTGCTTAAAGATGAGGACTCTTTGATACCAGCTTTTTTACCATCTTTGCCTCTTACCCATGTGAGAGCCTCCTGGCCCCCCTCCTGGGCCATCTGGTTTAGGGGCCTTACACTGGTTGCATTCATTCCTCCAAGAGAAGTTCATGTTCTCACACGTACTGTAAAAAAAAGCAGTTAAATTCGGAAGAGTGAGGAATAAATAAGGCCAAAATAAAAACAGGCCCCAGTGACCTCAGAGAAAGTTTAATCCCTGACACCTCAGTGAAGAAACTGAGGCCTTGGGAAGACTAGATGGCTTGCTTCTAAGCAGAGCCAGAAACAAAATCTGACTATTGAACCCAATCCGATACCATTCCCGCTACAGCGACCTTACTTAGGTAAGCTTTCAGCTAATCCTGTGTGTGGCCTCGACACCTTTTTAGTTTGGAAAACACTCACACAGCTCTATCATAATAATATGAAAGGATGCACACAGCTGCTCAACTGCTTGAGCACAGAAAACTCTTTGTGAGAGGACCGAGAGAAAAAAACAATTAATGACTTTCACTTACGGATTAGGACACTTCCAGTCCCCAGCTCGCTGTTGTCCACCACCACCACCACCTCCACTGGGGAATCCTCCCCGGCCACTGCCGCCACTGCCACCACCTCCATAGCCTCCACGGCCCATGGGTCCTAGCACAGATACAACAAATATGGGTCTTTCCCCATCCAAGGTTAACTGATTAAACCTTTTCCATGCAAGCCCTTACCATCCCCACCCTTCCCTCCATCACCGCTCTATACCACCAGCAGAAAACAGTTCCTCACCTCCCCGCCCTCGGCCTCCGCGACCATTGCCACCACCCCGATTGAAGTCTGCCCGCCGTGTGGCAAAGGAGACCTTGATCGGATTCCCAGAGAATTCTTTACCTAAAGAAATAAAGGATAAAATCAGACTATTTATTCAAAATCTGTGGGTCCAAAAACACACCTGGTACAATCAAGGTAAAAGAAGACTCTGCCTTCCTGAAAAGGCTTACTATCTAATGAAACATAAGCAATGAGGCTACACTGAAGCAGCAGGTAAAAGGAAACTTCAAAATGTTTACCTACGGCTAGCTGCCCTGTCCCTCACCCCTCTTCCCATACATACCATCAAACCAGTCAATAGCTGCTTTAGCAGAAGGAGGGTCATCAAATGAGACCGTTGCCTCTCCCTTCAGCTTGCCTGTTTCCCTGTCTGTGTACAGATTAATCATGGGCTGCCCTGTTTTCTTATTTGTCTGAAAGAAAGCAAAATGAGGTAATGACAATCTTACAGGATTTAACACCAAGCGCCTTATCCCTTCCTCCTCCTGAATCCAAGGTTCATCACTCCCAAACTTCAGCTCCCCTCTTCCCAAGTATTACTTCCCATCTCGACACCTTACACGTACTCTGTATTAAAGCTTGGTCTACAACTGTTCATCACCTCGATATCCAAAGATAAAACTAAAAAGGAGACACTACAAGTTCAAAGCTCTAGAACACTTCTTTTAACAACTCTGTGTTGAGATGTGGTCTTTTTAAAAAATGGAAACAGCCAGTGTTCTTTCTTCAACAAATTAAGCTGGAAATCACTGAGTGCTTTGTTTTCACCGATTATGTGAAATTCGGAAGCCTACGCCACTGGTAGAAAGCCCTAACTCTGCTCCCCAAGTACCTTAATAATACCAATCTGCTTGAAGTAATCAGCCACGGACTCGATTGTAACATTCTCGCCCAGGCCTTGCACAAAGATGGTGTTGTTGTCTGAATTATCCTGTTCTGCTTGTTGAACACAGGAGGAAGTGAGAATTTGAGGGAGAAAACAAAGAAAGGTAAAACAAGTCAGTGACTTTTAATGAGACAACTTTAAAAACAATATTAACCTTTCAACAAAAAATAACCTCTAAACGACTGAGACTTTTATCAAGTACATCAGTGTCTGTCAACTTCCAATCGAAGACCCCACTGTAAGAAACCAGTATTACACTAAAATCTAGTATACAAATATAATTAAAACAAGCAATTTACTAAATACTTAGGTCTTTTCTATTTTGTATGCAAATCTGATCGTAATCCAGCAGTTGTGGAGTGTGGTCCTTAGACCAAAAGCATCAGCATAACCTGGGATGTACCTTGTTAAAATGCAGATTTTCTCAGACCCCTCCCATACCAACTCAACCTCTGGAAACCAAATGCAGTGCCGTCAAGTCGATTCCAACTCATAGCGACCCTATAGAACACAGTAGAACTGCCCCATAGAGTTTCCAAGGAGCGTCTGGCGGATTCAAACTGCCAAGCCTTTGGTTAGCAGCCGCAGCACTTAACCACTACGCTACCAGGGTTTCCAACCTCTGGAAAAGGAATCCATTAATCAAGTGGTTCTGATAAATGCTTCCGTTTATGAACCACCATTAACTATAGCCACACCTAAACTCCCCTCCCTTCATTTCCCTTTTTCTGTACCCACTCTTTTTATACGTTCTTTTTGCTTTACTTTCAGAGAACATACACAAGTCCCACTTAAGCCACTTTTATGCCACCTGTGGACTCACCAGAGTCATGACGTGAGCCTTGGTCCCGAGGGCCTTAAGTGACACGGACATGAAAAAAAAAAAAAAAAAAACAAGGAAAGGGGAGCTCGTCAGTCAACAAGAAGGGACAAACAAAGCAAAAAACACCAAATCCAAAATCTTGCAAAATATCAGGTAAGTGCTCACAGCCTCACTCCAAACCCTGTTCTGGGTTGCCTGCCTAGAGGAGAAAATCCTAGACAGGAATGGGGAAGACACAGGACCCTTTCTTAAGATCTGTAACTTGAGTCCCCACAGGGACAACTCCACACTCCAGAAAACCCTGCCTCCCCCAGTTGAGGCTGGGAAATGTCCTCAGCACAGACTTGGGGGGGCGGAAAGGGTAGACCCATTGAAGTTAACAAACCAACTCAGAGCTTGGCCCTGTTCTCTCAACCCAGAGAGATATGGGCTCACCACCAGCAATGTGATGCGCATCCATCCGGTTTCTCCAAACTCTTACACCATCAATTCTTATCCCTTGTTGAACAATTTTTAATTCCATCTTTAGAGACCATTCTCTTAAAACCATGTTGTTTCCCCAAAAACACACAAAAATGTACATACATAATAGCTACTGTATTTTTAAAGCATGTCCCAGGGAACACACCAGAAATCTTATTTCCACAAAGTAGTCTCTTCTTTTTTTTCCAGAGACCCTTCTTTGACCAATGTTTATCTGAATTCGCCATATATAAACCCACACGCAATGACACCTAAAATCATGAACCCAAGCCTTTGGCTTTAAATGTTGAGATAAATCAAGAAACCTTGTGTTAACCAAACCAGAAAAGTTCCAGCTTACTGGGAGACTTCTCAAATTTGCCATTTTCCATGAATTCAGTTTGCACTGTTTAAGACCTGGTTATTTCCTGTGAGCCACACATGCTCCCAAACCTTTCTTGAAGTAGTCCGTACCTTCCTTTCCAGAACTAGTTTCTATTTTCCCATCTTACTTGAGTTTAAGTACATAAATGAAGAATTGCATTGACACCATTTAGTATTTAATATAAATATAAACCAACTTCACCATCCTCAGGGTAGGGCAGTATTTCACGTCCCTCTCCCAAAATAAAAATATTTGGAAGTTGTTACATACACACACACACACACACACACAAACCTTGGACACACAGATCAAAAGGATCCTAAAGCCAAGTTGGCACCACATTTCAGTACACTCACTCCAGTTTCTCATGATGGTGGTTACTAAGTGCCAGGTGTGGCAACACCTGTCAGAGGCCTACTAAACATCTCTTATTAACCTGTGTCAAACCAATTTGGTACCAGATGACCGCTGAGTCTCACCCCTGCCTGCCTCCAAATTAGCACACATGTGGCAACAGGTAGTACTCTATCCCACCCGTTTCTGGAGGTGGTTCTGGACACTTCAAAACCTTTGACACTTAAAAACACACTAAGACATCTGCAAATGAACAATAAGACAAAGCATTGCCAGGAGGTGGGAATTTTGGAAACTCTGTTCACTTACCACCAAATTTATTGAAGCCACCACGGTCACTTCCGCTGGAGAAGACAAGTTAGAAGAAAGGACATGAAGCTTCCAACGGCTACAAAAGGGTGTTTTTTGATTTTAACATTCCCCAAACATGGGTAGGTGTTTTGGGAAAAAGTACAAGTGGCTACTAAAATACATTCCTTCCTGACCACCCCTTGTCTGACCTTTGAGCATGTCACACACACGTGTGCAATTTCTCAGACACAGTTTTAAGATTTTGCTTTAAAAGGTTATAAATCTATTTTCTCTGAAAAAAATGACCCATTTTCCTTGGCCGTTCTTCCGATGTAGCAGATGTTTTTTTCCTCGTCGTGAGTGGTTGAAAACCCCAGTAGTTGGTTTAAAAACCCTACTCCCGATTTAACCCAGAAGACACTTCACACCAGGCTGGGGTAGCCCTGAACACATTTTTTGTGGTTTTTGCTTTGAAAGCAGCAAGCAGACCCAATCCCATTTCCATAAAAAGTCAAAACCAAAGGCAATTTCCCCTTAAGCAAGACAAACTTAGCTAAGCCCTATCCTAACTACTGAGCTGCTTTTGATCTCCCCCCGCCCCCGGGGTCACCCCTTCTACACTGCGAGAAGAGCCGAGTATTTTGCAATGTCACCTTTCATACCTGTGGCACATAAAATGCAGAGCAAGTTAACAGTCACATAACAGTTGTTTTTCTTTTTAAAGTTTTGCATTAAACACACGCACAACAGGTTTTCCTTATTTTTTGTCTGGTTCTTTGAAATTGCCCCCACCCACCTCTGAATACTTACCAGATGCAAACACTCATTTCAAAAAAAAACAAACCTACTTTTACCAAAAAAAGAAGTAACACACTGACCTTGCTCCCCTTTTCATGGGAGACAAAGTCCTTCAGATCGTATTTACCAACAGATCTGATGGCTGCTTTAACATCAAGTCAACTGCAATGGGAAGGGGAAGGAAGGTCCAGTTGGACAAGGTGATGTTTGTACAAGTAGCCAGGGAAGGGACAGTGGAGTAAATAGGTGGGATACCACTGTCAAACGTATTTTGTCCAAAAGGCTTGCACACTTCAGTCAGATAACCCCATAAACCAAGTCACACACAAAATCATTACTTCACTCAAATTAGTGCAAATCAAGCTCAAGGATCGTATGACTACAGAAGACTAGTCAATTCCTGGAAGCTTAAGTGAGGTTAACCATTACGAACCCCCTTAGAAAACACATGGGAATACAAGTAATAAGTTTCCCTGCTATTTCTCAAGAGAGGGATCATCTATTTCTGCTACACAAAAAAAGTTAAAAAAAAAAAAAAAGCCTTTACTTCCACATTCCTTGCCTAGAATATAATTTCAATCCATACACACCTATGAATTTTTTTCTTTTTCCTTAAAAATAGAAGTATTAAAACTTAAATCTCTATCCAAGAGGTGTGAAATGAACCTCAGGCGCCCAAATTTTCACAAAAATAAAAAAACAGGGATGCACAAGGCAACAATCGCTGCCCCTAAATTAAAGCCCTCGCAAATCCCTAGAGAACAAGAAAACCAACCATGCACTGGGGACTGAGTTTAAGGGGAGATTCATGCAACCCTCCACACTGCCTACTGAAGATACTCCCTGGTTCATGAGACACCTACCCCATGCCGCCTCTGCCTCCACGACCACCTCCACGACCTCTGGGTTCATAGCCACCACCGCTGCGGTTATAACCACCGCCGCCGCCACGGCCACGGCCCGCACGGTCCTGCTGGCCTCCTCCATAGCCACCACCACCCTGGTCCTGATTGCCATAACCACCACCGCTGCTGCTACCACCACTCATGGGAGGCTGATCTTGGCCATAGTTACCTGCCAGGAAAGAACGTTAAATAACACAAACAAGTTCAACAGTGCCAGGAGATAAAGTACAATAAAAACAAGCCCAAAATACCTAAGGAACAAGAAAACTCAGGAATATTCTTGAAGAGCTAAGCAGTAGAATACAAAAATTCTTAAATAGGTAAAGAGAACACAGGCAAAGCTGCAGCTCCTTCTCACCTCCACCACCTCCTCCTCCGCCGCCACCCCCACTGCTACTGTTGTACTGGTTCTGCTGTCCATAGCCCTGAGGGGGATTGTAGGAGCTTTGCTGCTGTCCGTAGCTTTGCTGCTGTCCACCATAGCCAGACTGTTGGCCATAGCCTCCACTCTGAGGCTGCCCATAGCTGCTGCTCTGAGAACTGCTTCCATAGCTAAAGGAACAAAAACCAGAACCATAGCAGCATGGCCAAAACACCCTTTCACTTCTAGCGTACCCTCTTCCCTGAACCCAACACAAACACCCCCAATCCCTCATAACTGTTCCTATTGTTAGTCACATTATCATGCCTTTATCAATTCATCCCCAACACTCCAAGCCTTCCCCTCGTACCTCCCTTACCTTCCTGAAGTGCTGCTGGGAGCTGGAGGCTGGCCATAACCAGGATAGGAAGACTGCTGCCCGTAAGATGACTGGGAACTCTGGCTACTGCTATAGCCACCACCTGAGCCATATCCCTGGGGAGCTGACTGGGTGCCATAGCCTGCTAAAAGGAAATGAAAAGGAAGCACAAAGGCTATGAAAAGAGAGAAAAGGTACAAAACGGGTTGAAGAAATTGCTATATACTACCTTTTTATGGACTGAACCGTGTCCCCCAAAAGTTATGTGTTGTAGTCCTAACACCTGGTGGCAGACTGATTAAGAGCTTGGGTGCTAACCAAAAGGTCTGCAGTTTGAATCCACCAGCCACTCCCTGGAAACCCTACGGGGCAGTTCTACTCTGTCCTATAGAGTTGCTATGAGTTAGAATCAACTAGATGGCAGTGGGTTTGATACCTATGGCTATAATCCCATTTCAGAATAGATTTTATGTTAATGAGTCAGAGTCCGTCTAGGGTGTGTCTTAAACCACTTTTCAGATATAAAACAAGCAGATGAAGCAAGTAACCCGGCAGGCAAGTAGAGACAAGGACAATACAAGCCACATGATGGCCAAGAAACCTAGGAATAGAAGCTGAAAACAAACAAGGACCTTCCCCCAGAGTGGACAGAGAAAGCATTCCCTTAGAACAGGTGCCCTGAATTCAGACTCCTAGCCTCCTAAACTGTGAAAAAGTAAATTTCTGATTGTTAAACCCAACTACTTGTGGTATTTGTTACAGCAATGCTACGTAACCAGTACACTAACTGATCCTCACCCATACTTGAAAAGTCAGCCTCTTAGAAGGTACAAGTGAATCTTGTAACTCAAAGCCTTAAATTTACACTTCTCTTCCACCTGAAGTCTACTGCCTCAACTTACTATCAACTCTTTAGTTCAAAGAGACCCAAAGACAGTCTCTAAGACCACCATCTAATTGTAGCCCAAAAAATCCTATTTATTAATAGCATTTTAACATGCTGGTTATGTGTTCAGCACATACAACACCACTCACCTTATTTACTTACCCTTCTGGGCCTCAAGGCAAATTCAACCTCCTAGTGTATCACGTGTTGTACGGTAACAGGACTTTAAACATCTTTAAGTAAACCATACCTAAGCCTAAAAAATGTTCCTCTGTTCAGGGAATACTCTCCCCACATTTCACTTTCATAATCAAAGGGGAAATGTGAAAAGGTCCAGCAAAAATTAAAAAGATAAAAAGCCAAAGGCAGGAAAAAAAGTTACAAACCAACATGTATTTCCGTTTGAAACAAAAGACTCTGACCAGAGAAGTTCTACATTTTATAGACAGGCTATGTGCCAAAAAAAGAGGACAATTTCAACATTTCCCCACTGTTCAGGTTTAAGAAAAGCAACACTCAATGCAGGAATAGGTCAAGTGCCCACTAAAAGAGACTCACTGTTCTGAGTCTGTCCATAAGAAGAACTATAGCTGCTCTGGCCATAACCTGAAGTGTCCGCTGAAGGGCCGTAACCACTGTAACTCTGTTGTCCGTAGGGCTGACTGCTCTGCTGGGAGTAGCCCTGCCCAGGTTGGGTGGGATAGGCTCCGTAGCTGGTCAAAAAAAAAAAAAAAAAAAAAAACCAGATTAGAGAAAGACTCCTTGGCCACCCTGCCCTGTACAAACCCTGGAAGCTGAGACTCAACACTCACCTTTGGGTTGCTTGTTGGGTATAATCTGCAAAAAGAAAATACAAATCACGTTACCTTCAGCCAATCCTGAAAGAGTAGGATAAAGCTAAAACTCCTTAACTCAATCACTGGGATTTCCAAGAAAAACAACAAGCAAGACTTACAAAAACATAAATTACCCCATGAGACTCTAGTTGAGAGGAGGGGCAAGCTGGCGGATTTGTCAAATTTTCTTACAGCAAAGAATGATAACCATACAAAGAAAACGCAAATTTCTGCAGTGACCAAAGGGAAAAACAGCTACAATTTTCTGCAAAGGAACAGCTCTAAAACATTTTACATGCGTTTTCACAACCACTCTTTAAGGAAAGCACTACCAAGAGTAAAGACAGAGTAGCATGCCCTACGTCAGAGACAGGGCTGAATTCAAGCCCGAGGTAGGAACGCTCGGAATGCTGTCTCCATTCTTTCAACCCAAAGACATTCTTGTCTTAAGTGTCCATTTTCCGACTTCTGTCCAATCTTACAGATCGGCCAACGTGGGCTTTTGGCACTAACCCACGCAACCAAAAGAACCGCCCCCCCTTGGCCCCAAACAGGAGAGCCATCAGTTCGCCTCAGGAAGCAAATGGTACTCAAGTCCCCAGTCCTGTGAAGCTTCAGAGTTCTTTCCTCATCCACCCTGCCTTCTTTGGAGCCTTGGGGAGACTCGGCAAACCGAACGGAGCGAAAGCGCTTTTATAACGCCAGATTAAAAGAAGTACGAACATCCGTACAGGAAATGAGGCGTTTCCCCCAAAGGGAAAGGCAAAAGGGAAGAGGGTGTGGCCCGAGCGGCCGTGGCTTTCGGCTCCCATCTCAAAAAAAAAAAATTTAGGCGGGAAAATCCTCGGGTCTGGTCTCCAAATCCCCTGGTCTCTCTTCCTGTTGCCCCCAGACCGTTAGGCCAGTGCGTGGCCCTGATCCCGAGCCTCCGCCCCCAGCCGCGTGGCAACCAAGGCGGGAACGGAGCAGTCCCGCCCCTTCCCGAGGGACCCCGGGGGTGAGACCCACACCGGACGCACGCCGCAGGCTCTCCAGCGGAGGGCCTCGCGACAAAAAACGGGGCTAGCACGAGGCGGCAGAAGGGTGCGCGCAGCTAAGGGGAGGGACCGCCAGAGCGCGTGCGCGCACCGAGTGCCCGGATGCAACACTGCGACAAAGCGGTCTAGAGCGCGGGGCTGGGAGCGAAGGAAAAGCCTCTCCTGGGCCCGACCGTCTCCATCCTTACCTCATGCTTCAAATCATCAAGAAACGTTCCTCACCCTCCCCCCACAGCCACCTCAAGTAAAAGGAAGACCGACCCACCCACCCCGCGCTCGCTAGGCCCCGAAGGAACGAAACAAAATGGCGACATCGGCCTCCCCCTCCCACCCTTCTCCGCTGCTTCCCGCCCCAGGGGTGCGTGGAGACGATTCCACACGCAGTCGCCGCCCCGGTCCCACTGAAAAACAAAAGCCCAGCTACAAGGAAACGAGGCCTTAGGGCTGGCGCGCCACCGCCGCCTCGCGCCCACACACATACCGTTTGAGGCCATGTCCGCGCACGCGCGCACAAGCCGACAAGCAACAAGATTCCACCACCACGGAACACCGACGCCTCGAGGACTGAGCAGCCCCGCCTCCTGCGTCGAGGCTTATGTACGCCTCCCCCGCCTACGTACAGCAGGGGACTGTACCAAATGCGGAAAAAGAAAAGGTGAAGCAGGGCTGGATTCTACCACGCTTCAAGAAGTATAGACAGTTCAGGCCTCAGGAAGAAGCATATTAACCTAGAATATTAATAATCATAATATATAATCATACTTTCCTATAAAACACTCTAATTTTCTCTGACGCGCTACCCCACGATTCTCCTCTACCCCTGTAATTGCATAATGGTAGAGTCCGATGACCTGCTGGGGGCGGGGCGAAGGGCCCAGGGAGCCGGCGGACTCAACTGTAGTCAAAGCCGGGATTTGCTGGGCGGGAAGCGAAATTCTCGTCTCTGGCCGCTTTCACTGGGCCTCACTTTCACTCAGGACAGGGAGTTCTTGCCTTCCGCTTCGCCAGCTGAACTGTGCCGCCCGCCGCCAACCTCCCTTGCACACTCACACCCCCGCTGACTCTAACGCTCCTTTTCCGACGCACATGAACTCTCTCACTGCCTCAATTTTCACTTCATTTTTCATGGCTGCCTATTCTCAGTCCCTACGAGGGTGTGTAGATTTTGAGGTTAATTTAATTTGAAAGGAAGCATAGATTTAGCCCAGGCGCGTTTCGCCCAAACCTTCAGGCTTTGCCCCTTATTAGCCGTGGGAGGGGAAAGCCCACACCTCCCTGGACTTCGGAGAACCTTGGGAGCTACCTTTTATTCTCCTGAATCCCCACCAAGGCACCAGTTTAGAGATGCCAGTAATAAATGACATTTGTTATAAGGCGTAAGTGGTTTAAAAATGCGCAATAACTGCGTTCCCATCACCATTTTGTGCGGTCGATTCCAACTCATACCGACACTATCCCATAGAGTTTCCAAGGAGCACCTGGTGGATTTGAACCGCTGGCCCTTTGGTTAGCAGCCATAGCACTTAACCACTATGCCACCAGGGCTTCCTACATTTTATAGGTAAGAAAAGTGAGTCTCAGGCCAAGTAAATCCATGATTGTAGGGCAGCTAAAGGTCAGTGGTGCCATTTGAATCCAGGTCTGTGTGACTGCAAAACATTCCTTTTGTTGGCTACATGAACACTTTGGAGTGTTCAGAAGCCTGTTCACTTCCCTTGAGAGCAAAGAGAAAAAATGAAATTCAGATTAACTCACAACTTCCACTCTATAATAAGCCTTGCTTGGAGAAGGCAACTTTTAACTCTAGAATAAAACAAAGGTTACTCCTGATAACATGCCATGCAAATTTTCCTTCCCAACTTACTTCTCCAGAAGTCACTTTGTAGGTTGGACGCGTTTTTCTAGAGAAACAATGAGGGGTACGACCCAACCTGCCCATAAACTTCCATTAAACCTCTGATTTGGGCCTTGAACACACACACACACACACACACACACACACACACACACATGCATTGGAAGGGTAATGAAACTCTGAAGTGAGGGCAAAGGGAAATCCATCATTCATTCATTCATTCAACAAATATTCATTAAACACCTACCGGGTTCCAGACAAGGGAGCCCTGGTGGACCCTGTTCTAGGCACTGGAGATGCATTAGTGTAAAAACAGATGACGCTAGCATTTAATACTGGTATGTGTTATATCTATAGATTGTTGTTGTTTTGGTTAGGTTCTGACTCATAGCAACCCTATGTACAACAGAATGAAACACTGCCCGGTCGTGCATCATCCTCACAATCCTTAAGCTTGAGCCCATTGTTGCAGCCACTGTGTCAGCCCACCTCACGGAGGGTCTTCCTCTTTTTCGCTGACACTCTACTTTTCCAACCATGACATCCTTCTCCAGAGACTCAACCCTCCCGATAATATGTCCAAAAGTATGTGAGACGTAGCCTTGCTCTCTTTGTTTCTAAGAAGCATTTTGGTTGTACTTCTTCCAAGACAGATTTATATGTTCTTTTGGCAGTCCGTGGTATATTCAATATTCTTTGCTAACACCACAATTAAAAGGTGTCAATTCTTCGGTCTTCCTTATTCATCATCCGGCTTTCACATGCCTAAGAGGCAATCGAAAACATCATAGCTTGGGTCAGGCGCCCCTTAATCTCCAATGTGACATGTTTGCTTTTCAACACTTTAAAGAGATCTTTGCAGAAGATTTGCCCAAAGCAATGCATTGTTTGATTTTTTGACTGCCACTTCCATGGGTGTTGATTGTAAATCCAAGTAAAATGAAATCCTTGACAACATCCATCTTTTCTCCGTTTATCGTGATGCTGCTTATTGGTCCATTTGTGAGGATTTTTGTTTTCTTTATGTTGAGGTATAATCCATACTGAAAGCTGTGATCTTTGGTCTTCATCACCAAATGCTTCAAGTTCTCTTCACTTTCGGCAAGCAAGATTGTGTCATCTGCATAACACAGGTCGTTAATGAGTCTTCCTCCAGTCCTGATGCCACATTCCTCTTTATATAGTCCAGCTACTTGGATTATTTGCTCAGCATACAGAATGAATAAAAACCAAACCTGTTGCTGTCAAGTTGATTCCAACTCATAGCAATCCTATAGGACAGAGTAGAATTGTCCTGTAGAGTTTCCAAGGAGTGCCTGGTGAATTCGAACTGCCACGTTTTGGTTAATGGTGTAGCTCTTAACCACTACGCCACTAGGGTTTCCACAGAGTGAATAGGTATAATGAAAGGATACAACCCTGACACACACTTCCTGATTTTAAACCACGCAGTGCCCCCTCGTTCTGTTCCAACTACTGCCTCTTGATCTACGTATACGTTCCTCATGAGCACAGTTAAGTGTTCTGGAATTCCCATTCTTCCCGATGTTATCCATAACTTGTTATGATCCACACATGTTATGATCCACACTATGCCTTTGATTAGTCAATAAAATACAAGTAAACATCCTTCTCGTATTCTCTGCTTTCAGCCAGGATCCATCTGACATCAGCAATGATATCCTTC
The DNA here is from genome assembly GCF_030014295.1 of Loxodonta africana. Taxonomy (NCBI): domain Eukaryota; kingdom Metazoa; phylum Chordata; class Mammalia; order Proboscidea; family Elephantidae; genus Loxodonta; species Loxodonta africana. Next base: position 86,553,514 of record NC_087353.1, on the reverse strand, counting down.
ATTCCACATCCTTTTCTGAATCCAGCTTGAATTTCTGGCAGTTTCCTGATGATATACTGCTGCAGCCACTTTTGAATGATCTTCAGCAAAATTTTTCTTGTGTGTGATATTAATGATATTGTTCGATAATTTCTGCATTTGGTTGAATTTCCTTTCCTGGGAATAGGCATAAATATGGATCTTTTCTGGTGGGTTGGCCAGGTAACTGTCTTCCAAATTTCTTGGCATAGACGAGTGAGCACTTCCAGAGCTGCCTCTGTTTGTTGAAACATCTCAATTGTTATTCCATCAATTCCTAGAGACTTGTATTTTGCCCGTGCCTTTAGTGCAGCTTGGACCTCTTCCATCAGTACCATTGGTTCCTGATCATATGCTAACTCTTGAAATGGTTGCAGGTCAACCAATTCCTAATAATAATAATACATATTATATTTATGTGTTATAAAACCGAAAACCAAATCCAGTGCCATCAAGTTGATTCTGACTCATAGCGACCCTATAGGACAGAGTAGAACTGCCCCATAGAGTTTCCAAGGAGCCCCTGGTGGATTCAAACTGCTGACCCTTTAGTTAGCAGCCGTAGCACTTAACCACTATGCCACCAGGGTTTCCTTATGTGTTATAGCTATATATAATATATAATAGCTAGCACTTTGATAAGGCTTATTAAGTGTCAGGCACTGTTTTGAGTGCTTTGAGTATAACTTGTTTAATCTTATTTAAACAAGTAAGCCTATGTGGTTGGTGTGAGGATTACAATTTACAGATGAGGAAATAAGTACAGAAAGGTCAAGAGCTGTGCCCAGGGCCACACAGAAAGTGGCAAAGCCAGGTTCTCAACCTAAGGAGGCGGGCTCAGAGTTCCCGCTCGTTACTCTACACTTAGCAAACATAGTTTGAGCACTGCATAGCATGGATAAAAAAAGACCAGGTTCCTGAATCACAGGACCTTATGGCCAGTGGGTAACAGTGGCACATGAACTTCAAAGTGTACTTGAATCAAATATGCTAAGTTTTATAACATGGAATCAAGAACTCTGGAAACACTGCTGAGAAAGGAAGTCATCCATCAGGTGGACAACCAGTTGCTGTTGAGTTGACTCTGACTCATGGTGACCCCATGTGTGTCAGAGTAGAATGGTGCTCCATAGGGTTTTCAATGGCTGACTTTTCAGAAGCAGATTGCCAGGCCTTTCTTCTAAGCACCTTTGGGTAGACTTGAACCTTCAACCTTTTGGTTAGTTAACCATTTGCACCACCCAGGGATTCTAAGTGGACAACCAAAGAACACTAAAGAGGAGTGTAACATTAAAGCCAGGCCTGATAGGATAAGTAGCAGTTCTCCAAGCATCAAGGGAGGAAGGGGTATAACAGGCAGAAGGAATAGCATGGGTGAATAAAGGCACTCATGCGACAGAGTGGTGGAGAGTGGCAGGCTCAAATTGTGACCGCTGAAAAGCTGCGTTCCAGCTGCCATTTCTCAGGGCTTTTCTCTCTCAGTGGACCTCTCCTGATTCACACAACATGGGGGCCTCTCACTCCTTCTCAAAAACCTCCTTACTTGCCACCCCTGCTCTTCACCCTCCCACCTCTCCCACTGTCTCCTTTCCCTACAGTGTCTTCTTCTGCTCTCCCTGTAGACAGCAGTGTTCTCTGAGGTTCCGTCTTCAGCCTTTGCTTCTCTTTCAAGACCCAACACCACTGTGGCCTGGCATGAAATGTGGCCTACATGTTGTTTCTAAAACTATTTAACTAGGCAAGCAATGTCACAAAACGATATGCGTATTGTTTAATGAGAAACTAATTTGCTCTGTAAACCTTCACCTCAAGCACAATTTTAAGAAACTAACTAATTGCCGACATTGACAATACTGAAGTGTTGCACAAAAACACAAACTTCTGACTTTTCTTGAAAAATGGTGGCTTTGGCCCTCCTGGGCTCTCTTTCCCATAGGGCAAGGGTCAGCTGGAACAAGAAGCTACTGCCTTTAGCTGGGGTCAGTGCTTGTAGTTCCCCTCAGCCTCTCTTACACCCTAATGTTTTGACACAGAAGCCAGTGCTCATTGCCATTTGTTCCAGGTGTTAAAGCAGCTTTTCTTGGAGTTAAAAGGAAGGAGAGATATTTCTTTCCTTCAAAAGTAGAAAAACCAAAGAGGACCTGGTTTTCAGGCCTCCAGCTGGCCCTTAGAGGATGTTACTTTTGTGACCTCCTTCCAGACCTGGGGTTTTTAACCTCTTTTGTGCCAATCCCCTTGGGGGTCTGAAGGCTATGGAGCTCAGAATAATATTCTTAAATGCATAAAGCAAATTTCATAAGAATACAAAGAAAACCAATTGAATAGAAACACAGTTAGCAAAATATTTTTAAAAACATCTTTGTGGTATACTAATGCATTAAGTATAAAGATCTACTGGCAAGTCCAACGACTTTCATAATTTTGACATACAGTAGAATGTAAAAAATATATAAGATAGTTTCAAATATTTAAGATAACCAAAACACGTTGCCGTCGAGTCGATTCCAACTCATAGCGACCCTATAGAACAGAGTAAAACTGCCCCATAGGGTTTCCAAGGAGCAGCCATAACTCTTAAACACTACACCACCAGGGTTTCCTATTTAAGATAAGTTGTTGCAAACTGTGATGTGATAGAGATTTCTGTTGGTAACAAAGGCCCAGGTACTGCCAATACTGCTAGGATTTGTTGCCTAGAGTCATCATATTGAGAAAAATGCAAAGTGTTGGTTAGAGGTTAGTGAAAATAAAGACATAATATTTTCCCATCAAATATGGGACTCCTTGAGTGCTATTCTCAGACCCTTCCAGGGACTCCAGGTTAAAAACTCTGGTTCTAGACAATTTCATCCACACCATGCCTTCAGCTCTCAAATTTGTATGTTCAGCTCTAACTCAGAACTCTGAGTTCTAAGCCTTGGTCATTTCTAGCCCAATTTTGTTACAGATGCATCACATGAGATTTGAGACAGCAACCATGAATGGAAAGTTCAGATATCCTAGCCAGCATAGTGGCTGAGGTCTTTGGTTCTTCAGGGCTAGCTCTGGTGACTTTGTAAGATCTTTATAATATTGATGTCAATGGCATAAGACAACAACACTGGAATGTTCACTAGAAACATTCTATGGTGTTGTTGGACCCTTAACCTGGTATGTATTCCTAGCTGGGAAGCATCCAAGCTTGACTCCTTGACCCTCCCAGGAATTTGGTAACTACCTATCATAATCTTTTCCTGTTTAAACTAACTAAAATGGATTACATAGTCTGCAACTAAGAACTTCAGTTTCTACCATTGTCATTGCAGTACTTTCTATGTGTTAAAAGATTAGAAAAAATCTAAATTAGCCATCAAGATTGAATCTGATTGACTTAATTATTATACACCAAGTTCTCTCAATCTCAGCACTATTGGGTCAGATACTTCTTTGTTGTGGAGGGCTATCCTGTGTATTGTAGGATATTAAGCAGAATTTCTTGCCTCCACGCAGGAGATGTCAGTAACAACCTCCAGTTGTGCTGACCAAAATTATTTCCAGGCACTGCCAAATGTCCTGGAGGGGAGGGAGGGACAAAATCACCCCAAATTGAGAACCACTGTGATACAGCTATACCACGAGATAAAAAAAAGAATGTATATATCTAAGCTCTGTTATTAAGAAGGTGAGGGGGAGCAAGGTGCTCCTAAAACCAATCCAAACCAAACCTGTTGCCATAGAGTCTATTCTGATTCATAAGTCCTTACTAGGCACCTTGGCTGGCTCCCTGCAGGAGTGGTGGGAGGAAAAGCCGGCAACACCGCTTTACCAGAGAGCATTCACTTGCTCTGAGAAACTGTGTGGAGGGGAAAAAGTGCAGCCTTGGGGCACATCCAGGCCACCTCCAGCCCAGAGCACGACTTTGTGTAAATTAGAGAAAGAAGCCCCTTCCTCCAGGCAGACCCAGGCTCACGCAGGGCCCAAGGCTTGATGAAGACAGCGGGGGCTGGATTTGCAGAGGTCCTGAGTTATACCAACAACGCTGGTATTTTGCATCACCATTTTAAGACCCGTTTCTTCATACTCAAAACAGGAATAAAAGAAAGTGTACCATTAGGCCCGCTGTGAATTTCAAACCCTATTTCCACCTGAAAAATCACCCTTAACTGGGACTGGAACATAGTAGGCATGAATAAATGTTCTTTTCCCTCTCATACATCCTTCAAGATGTATTGCTTCAAGCAAGAAATAATTGCTTTATTATTTCCTTGGGCAGCGCCCAGTCCAGGAAGTGATCCTGCCCACTTGGGGCCCACTCAGGTTTTCTGTCTCTATGTTTTTTTTTTATGTGAAGTCATCAGGTAAATAGAACCGAAAAAGTAAACACTGGGCAGGTAATTGGCCTGTGCTAGGAAAGACCTGTTTGGGCCAGCTAGGTAAGGGCAACATAGTTCACTGGATCTGAGAGAGAAACACAGAAAGATTCCCCCAGGCAGGGCCAGGAGACACGAGAAGGTGAGGAGTTTGGTGTCATGATGACAGAGGGAGACTCTTCCCTCAAACAGGTTAGAGGTCCTAAGAGAAAAACTGGGCATGTCTTCCACCCCTAAAATGCTGGTACCTGGTCCACAAAAATGTAGTGTAAAAGCCTGTTAGCATTTCTGCATCATTGCTTTTCTCAAGGGCATAGGGCTTCAGGGTGCCTGGCTCTGAAGATCAAGGAGAAGGGAGAAGGGCAGAGAAAGGGTAGCCGCACCGGGGCTTCCTGACAAATATGAACAGGAATCTGAAGAAACTAGCTTATGCTTGACCCTGCAAGGAGACCTGAACCCCAATGGGCCTAAAATATAGTTTTTTTTAATATTCAATTTGCATATTTTGACAGGAAGATACATGTATAACTACTAGAAGAGTTCTTTCTTTGCGGAGCAACTAAAACAAAAACTACATACGTAAAACAAAACACTCTTGTAAAACAATGAATGTCTCAAGGTAACAATCTAGAGCAGGGACGTCCAATAAAAGAAATATAATGCGTAATATTAAATACTCTAGGAACCACATTAGAAAACATAATATGAATCAATGAAAGATTTTACATTCTTATTTTCACACTAAGCCTTTGAAATATGGGGGGGGTGGTCACCAAGATGAGTCTGACCACGCCGCATACACTGAGAATGTACAGACAGACATATGCGCACACTTAGAAAGGCATCTCTTACAACCTCAACAACGGATTTTTCTGTTTTCAACTAAGCAGACTTTTTTTTTTTTCTTTTTTAATAACTTTGCCCTAAGTCTCCTGCCTCTCGGCTGATTCTGAATGCCCCATTGGGTTGCCAAGGAGAGGCTGGTGGATTCGAACTGCTGACTTTTTGGTTGGCAGCCCAGATCTTAACCATTGCACCTCCAGGGCTCCCTTAGCTGATTGTTTTTGTGTTGTTAGATGCCATTGGTCCGTTCTGACTCAAAGCCACCCTACGCACAACAGAACGAAACACTACCCGGTCATGCACCATCCTCACAATCCTTGTTATGCTTGAGCCCATTGTTGCAGCCACTGTGCCAATCCATCTTGTCAAAGGTCTTCCTCTTTTTCACTGACTCTCTATTTTACCAAGCGTGATGTCCTTCTCCAGGGATGGTCCCTCCTGATAACTTGTCCAAAGTATGTGAGATGAAGTCTCACCTTTTTTGCTTCTAAAGAGCATTCTGGCCATGCTTCTTCCAAGACAGATTTGTTCCTTCTTCTGACAATCCGTGCTATATTCAATATTCTTCACCAACACCGTAATTCAAATGCATTGATTCTTCTTAGATCTTAAACTTGTTCATTGTCCAGCTTTCACGTGCATATGAGGTGATTGAAAATATCATTGCTTGGGTCAGGCACACCTTAGTCCTTAAAGTGACATATTTGCTTTTTAACACTTTAAAGAGGTCTTTTGCAGCAGATTTGCCCAATGCAATACATCATTTGATTTCCTGACTACTGCTTCCATGGGCATTGATTGTGGATCCAAGAAAAATGAAATCCTTGACAACTTCCATCTTTTCTCCCTTTATCATGATGTTGCTTATTGGTCCAGTTGTGAGGATTTTTGTTTTCTTTATGTTGAGGTGTAATCTATACTGAAGGCTGTAGTCTTTGATCTTCATCAGTAAGTGCTTCAAGTCCTCTTCACTTTCGGCTAGCAAGGTAGTATCATCTGCATATCACAGGCTGTTACTGAATCTTCTGCCAATCCTGATGCCACGTTCTTCTTTGTATATTACAGCTACATGGATTATTTGCTCAGCATATAGTTAAGTATGGGGGAAGGATACAACCCTGAAGCACACCTTTTTTTACTTTAAACTACACATTATCCCCTTGTTCTGTTCAAACGACTGCCTCTTGGTCTAAGTACAGGTTCCTCATGAGCACAATTAAGTGTTCTGGAATTTCAATTCTTCATAATGTTATCCATAATTTGTTATGATCCACACAGTGGAATGCCTTTGCATAGTGATTAAAAAAGAGGTAAACATCTTTCTGGTACTCTTTGCTTTCAGCCACGATCCATCTGAAATCAGCAATGATATCCCTTGTTCCACATCCTCTTCTGAATCCAGCTCGAATTGCTGGCAGTTCCCTGACAATGTACTGCCGCACATGTTTTTGAACGATCTTCAGCAAAATTTTCCTTGTATATGATATTAAGGATATCGTTCAATAATTTCTGTGTTCTGTGGAATCATCCTTCTTTGGAATGAGTACAAATATGGATCTCTTCCAGTCAGTTAGCCAGATAGCTGTCTTCCAAATTTCTTGGCATAGATGAGTGAGCACCTCCAGCACTGCATCCGCTTATTGAAACATCTCATTTGGTATTCTGTCAATTCCTGGACCCTTGTTTTCGCCAGTGACTTCAGTGTAGCTTGGCCCTCTTCTTTCAGTATCATCAGTTCTTGATCATATGCTGCCTTCTGAAATAGTAGAATGTTGATCAATTCTTTTTAGTACGGTGACTCTGTATATTCTTTTCATCTTCTTTTGATGCTTCCTGTGCCCTTTAATATTTTCCCCATAGAATCCTTCAGTATTGCAACTCCAGGCTTGAATTTTTTCTTCGGTTCTTTCAGCTTGAAAAATGCTGAGGGTGCTCTTCTCTTTTGGTTTTCTACATCCAGGTCTTTGCAGATTTGATTATAATGCTTTATCTTCTCAAGCCACCTTTTGAAATCTTCTGTTAAGCTCTTGTACTTCATCGTTTCTTCCATTTCCTTTAGCTACTCTACATTCAAGAGCAAGTTGCAGAGTCCCTTCTGACTCTATTTTGGTCTTTTCTTTCTTTACTGACTTTTTAATAATCCCTTGTTTTCTTCATGTGTGATAGCCTTGATGTCTTTCCAGAACTCGTCTTGCTTCATTAGTGTTTAATGCATCAAATCTATTCTTGAGATGGTTTCTAAATTCAGGTGGGATATACTCAAGGTCGTACTTTGGCACTTGTGGACTTCTCTCACTTTTTTCAAATACAGCTTGAACTTGCGTAAGAGCAATTGATGGTCTGTTCCACAGTTGGCCCCTGGCCTTGTCCTGATGGATGATATTGAGCCTTTCCACCATCTCTTTCCACACAGATGTAGTCGATTCGATTCCTGTGTCACCCATCTGGTAAGGTCTACAGGTATAATCACTGTTTATGTTGTTGAAAAAGGTATTTGCAATGATTAAGTCATTGGTGTTACAAAATGCTATCATACAGTCTCCATGGTTGTTTCTATCACGAAGACCACATTTTCCAACTATCAATTCTTCTTCTTTGCTTTCAACTTTCATATTCTAATCAATGGTAATTAACAATAAATCTTGATCGGATGTTTGATCAATTTCAGACTGTAGAAGTCGGTAAAAATCTTCAATTTCGTCATCTTTGGCATTAGTGGTTGGTGTATAAATTTGAATAATAGTCATATTAACTGGTCTTCCTTGTAGGCTTGTGGATATAATCCTATCACGGACAGCGCTGTACATCAGGATAGATCTTGAAATGTTTTTTTTGATGACGAAGATGACTCCATTCCTCTTCGATGAAGTCACTTCCGGCATAATAGAAGATACGCTTGTCTAATTCATATGGCCAATGCTAGTCCATATCAGCTCACTAGTGCCTAGGATATTGATTTTTACTCATTTCATTTCATTTTTGATGACTGCCAATTTTCCTAGATTCATACTTCGTACATTCCACATTCCAATTATTAACGGATGTCTGCAGCTATTTCTTCTCATTTTGTTTGAGTCATGCCACATCAGCAAAGGAAGGTCCTGAAAGCTTGACTCTATCCACGTCATTAAGGTTGATTCTACTTTTAGGAGGCAGCTCTTCCCCAGTTTTATTCTGAGCGCTTTCCAACCTGAGGGGCTCATGTTCCGGCACTCTATCAGATAATGTTCCAATGCTATTCATAAGGTTTTCACTGGCTAATTTTTTCAGAAGTAGACCGCCAGGTCCTTCCTTGTCAGTCTTAGTTTGGAAGCTCCACTGAAACCTGTCCTCCATGGGTGACCCTGATGGTATTTGAAATACCAGTGGCAAAGCTTCCAGCATCACAGCAACAGGCAAGCCACCACAGTAAGACAAACTGACAGATTAGCTGATTAGAAACACGAAAATTTAGCAACTGTTTCCTTTCTTCATGAGAGCTTCACATAAAATAATTTTGGAAAGTTTTACATGCTTTAAAAAAATAAAAAGAGTGTAAAAAAAATGACATAATAAAACTGGGAAATTTCCTTTTATTTCAGAGGATTTCTTACCCGATGAGCCTTAATGAAATAGAAAGAAATTTTCATTAGTAAATTTTGACTTTAGTCATTTTGAGGTGAAGATGTGTTTCTTCTCTGTGGTGGGAGAAGAAGAAAGATAGTACCTGGAAAGCTGACCGCAACAGAGTGTAAAATTAGAGAAACAGATTTCAGTCTAGGGCAGGGGAGGTGGGATGAAAATAAAGTAGCTTTTTGCACTAACATTTCTACTCTGTCCTACAGGGTTGCTGTAAGTCAGAATCAACTCGAAAGCAGCGGGTTTGGTTTGGTTTGGAGTTTTGCACTAACAAAATTATTACCTATTATTTGTTCTATAAAAGAGACCTGGTGATGCAACATTTAAGTGTTTGGCTGCTAACCTTGAAGGTTGACAGTTCAAACCCACCCAGAAGTTTTGTGGGTGAAAGAGCTGGTAATCTGCTTCTGTAAAGATTACAGCCTAGAAAACACTACTGGGCAGTTTTACTCTGTCATGTGGAGTCATTATGAGTTGAAAATGACTCAACAGCACCTAACAACTTTTTCTATGGTTGACAGTAGGCAAAATACTCTGAACCAGTAGCAAAAATGTATGGAAAATTGCTAGTAAACATACCTAAATGTAATGGTACTAGGGGTTGTAATTCATCAGGATCTATGTAATGCTTCCTTTTAGTAGACCAAGAAAACAAGTAATGTTTACATTGAAATGGTTCAAATAAATTCTCTGGATGAGAGATTTCCTAAGCAATCTTGAATACATTTCCACAATAATTCTTATTCAGGGATGTTACCTAAGGAACATAACAGCTATTTGAATGCACCCAAGGACCACTCCACCACAAGTCAATCAGTTTGCCATACTAAGGCGTCTTGCCTGTTGCTGTGATGCTGTAAGGTGTGTCTTAGGCTGGGTTCTCTAAAGAAGCAAAACCAGCAAAGCATATAAATATATAGAGAGAGAGAGATTTATACCAAGGAAACGGCTCACGAGGTTGTAGAGGCTGGAACATCCCGAGTCCGTGGATCAGGATAGAGGCTTCTCCTGATTGACGTAGCAGCTGTTGTTGTTGTTGTGTTAGGTGCCGTAGAGTCGGCTCCAACTCATAGCGACCCTACGCACAACAGAACAAAACACTGCCCGGTCCTGCGCCATCCTTACAATCATTGTTATGCTTGAGCTCATTGTTGCAGCCACTGTGTCAATCCACCTCATTGAGGGTCTTCCTCTTTTCCGCTGGCCCTGTACTCTGCCAAGCATGATGTCCTTCTCCAGGGACTGATCCCTCCTGACAACATGTCCAAAGTATGTAAGACGCAGTCTCACCATCCTTGCTTCTAAGGAGCATTTTGGTTGTACTTCTTCTAAGACAGATTTGTTCGTTCTTTTGGCAGTCCGTGGTATATTCAATACTCTTTGCCAACACCACAATTCAAAGGTGTCAACTCTTCTTCGGTCTTCCTTATTCATTGTCCAGCTTTCACATGCATATAAGGCGATTAAAAATACCATGGCTTGGGTCAGGCGCACCTTAGTCTTCAGGGTGACATCTTTGCTCTTCAACACTTTGAAGAGGTCCTTTGCAGCAGATTTGCCCAATGCAATGCGTCTTTTGATTTCTTGACTGCTGCTTCCATGGGTGTTGATTGTGGATCCAAGTAAAATGAAATCCTTGACAACTTCAATCTTTTCTCTGTTTATCATGATGTTGCTCATTGGTCCAGTTGTGAGGATTTTTGTTTTCTTTATGTTGAGGTGTAATCCATACTGAAGGCTGTGGTCTTTGATGTAGCAGCAGGGGCCGGCAAACTCAAGATTGGCAGGTCGGAGAGCAGGGCTCTTGCTCTCAGGATGTGAAGACTGACAAATGCCAAGATTGTCAGGCAAGACCCCAAGCAAGCTGCTAGCTCAAGTCCCAAGAACCAGAGGTCAGACGAACAGGAGCCAGGTGCAGGATTCAAAACAAGCAAAAGCTCTTAAACCTTGCCAGAACATCTGCTTATATTCAGATGCAGGCCACATGCCCGAGGAAACTCCCTTTCAACTGATTAGCTACTCACAGCAGATACCATCACAGGGGTGATAACATATCAGATCTCAACAGGGAGTGATCACAAAATTATATAACTGCCAAAACACTGAGAATCATGGCCCAGCCAAGTTGACACACAATCTTAACCATCACACTGTGGCACCGGTATTTCAAATACTAGCAGGATCACCCATGGCCGACAGGTTTCAGCATATCTTCCAGACTAAGACAGACTAGGAAGAAGAACCTGGCAGTCTACTTCTGAAAAAATTAGCCAGTGAAAACCTTATGAATAGTGGTGGAACATTATCTGATAGAATACCAGAACGTGAGCCCCTCAGGTTGGAAGGCAGCCAAAATACAACTGCGAAAGGGCTGCCTCCTAAAAGTAGAATCAACCTTAGTGACGTGGATGAAGTCAAGCTTTCAGGACCTTCCTTTGCTGATGTGGCACGACTCAAACAAAACGAGAAGAAATAGCTGCAAACATCCGTTAATAATCGGAACATGGAATGAAGTATGAATCTAGGAAAATTAGAAGTTGTCAAAAATGAAATAGAATGCAAAAAGATCAATATCCTAGGCCTTAGTGACCTGAAATGGACTGGTGTTGGCCATTTTGAATCAGACAATCATATGGTCTACTACGCTGGGAATGAAAAATTGAAGAGGAATGGCATCGCATTTATTATCAAAAAGAACATTTCAAGATCCATCTTGAAGTACAACCACTGTCAGTGATAGGGTTGCTATTAATCAGAATCCACTCAACGGCAATGGGTTTTTTGGTTTATTCAGTTTGTATGCCGAGCAAATCATCTAAGAAGCTGGATTATATGAAGAAGAATGCAACATCAGGATCGGAGGAAGAGTCAGTAACAGCCTGTGATATGTAGAGGACACTACCTTGCTATCTGAAAGTGAAGAGGACTTGAAGCTATGTAGAGGACACTACCTTGCTATCTGAAAGTGAAGACGACTTGAAGCACTTACTGATGAAGATCAAAGACCACAGCCTTCAGAATGGATTACACCTCACCATAAAGAAAACGAAATCCTTACAACTGGACCAATAAGCAACGTCATGATAAAGGCAGAAAAGATTGATGTTGTCAAGGATTTCATTTTACTTGGATCCACAATCAACACCCATGGAAGCAGCAGTTAAGAAATCAAATGACATGTTGTATTGGGCAAAGACTTCTTTAAAGTGTCAAAAAGCAAAGATGTCACTTTCAGGGCTAAAGTGTGCCTGCCCCAAGCCATGATGTTTTCAGTTGCCTCATATACTGCAAAAGCTGGACAGTGAATAAGGAAGACGGAAGTAGAACTGGTGCCTTTGAATTATGGCGTTGGTGAAGAATATTGAATATACCATGGACTGCCAGAAGAACAAACTAACCTGTCTTGGAAGAAATACAGCCTGAATGTTCTTTGGAATCGAGGATGGCAAGACTTCATCTCACATACTTTGGACATATTATCAGGAAGGACCAGTCCTTGGAGGTAAAGTGAAGGATTAGTGAAAAGGAGGAAGACCCTCAACGAGATGGATTGATACAGCGGTTGCAACAATGGGCTCAAACATAGCAATTATTGTGAGGGTGGTACAGGACTGGGCAGTGTTTCATTCTGTTGTGTACAGAGTTGCTATGAGTAGGAACCAACTCGAAAGCACCTAACAAGAACCACTGAGTAATTGGAGTCTATTGGGAAAACCTCAGGATCCAAGATAGCCTTGTCCCAGCTTTGGTTTAATTATTTCCAGAAGCAAATAGATATGAGGATTTGGTTTACCTAATAATTCTCAACAATTTAGATTTTTACTTTAGCCTCTGAAATTTCTGAGGAATTAAACTGTTAATTTTTATTCTCTGTACCCTCAAAACACTATATCCCATGAAAGGAGGCCAGAGGGCTAATGGGCACAGACCAAAAGACACAATATGTTCCGATGTTGAAAAGTGGGTGAAGTCTGGTAAAAACTGTAAAATAAAATGAAACTATTGAAGTTTTCTCCAAAGGAGCAACAAGGACACTTCCTGTAGCAGAGAAACTATGACTTCATAAATGGAATAATATAAAAATAAGTTTCCAAGGCAGGGAGTCCAGTTGGCATGCTGGGGACCTTATGCCCATAAATATCTGATATGCTGACCAGGAACACCTTTGGAACCTGCATGCTGTGGAGGCTGTTATAGGCTAGGTGTGCTGTGGGATAAGGTAGAGGAAAGAAGCAACAAAGAGAGAACAGCAGAGCACAACGACCACACTTCTCTAAGGATGCACTGGCTATCTGTAAATTATTCTAGTATTCCCGAAGCCCAGAATGGAGTAAGGATGTTCCCTATGGATAAAACATAAAGCTCTGGGCAGCACCGTAATTTAAATGCATATTTTTGTGTGATATTACATATAATAAAAGAAATATTTTGGGGGAAATGTATATATGTGTGACGAGAAAGGAGGGAAGGAGGGAGGAAAGGAGGAAGAAAGAGATAAAGGAAGAAAGGGATGTACCTTCTGTCAATAGCGCACAGCCAAGCAGTTACTAGCGTCACTGCACCCACTCCAGCTGTCTACAGTGTGCTCCAAGTAAGTGTTCAGGTATTCTTCCATTACATTCTTCTCCACTGAAAGGAACTCAGAGGATAAATGGCTGCTGATGTCAGAGCCAACGGATCCCACGGCCTTGAGTTGATTCCGACTCATAGCAACCCTATAGGACAGAGATGAACTGCCCACAGAGCTTCCAAGAAGAGCCTGGTAGATTTGAACTACCAACCTTTTGGTTAGCAGCCATAGCTCTTGACCGCTACACCACCAGGGTTTCTGATGTTGGAGCAGGGAAGAAAAAAGCAAGTGTGCCTAGAACCTTGGTGCTGTCAGAACGCAAGGACATTTTTACAAACATCTGGGATGCAGGAAAAAAAAAACGTAAGAGACTAACATGGAGTGATCTTATCCCCAGAAAGATAAGTGCAACAAGCCCTTAATTATAAGCATAATGGGGGTTTATCACTGAACCTCTGTAGGTCATTGTAGGCCGTTACCTTACTTATCTGGTGCTGCCATAACAGAAATACCACAAGTGGGAGGCTTTAGCAAACAGAAATTTATTTTCTCGCCGGTTAGGAGGCTAGAAATCTGAGTTCAGGGCGCAGGCTCTAGGGGAAGGCTTTCTCTCTCTGTGGGCTCTGGGAGAAGGTCCTTGCTCCTTGGCTCCTTGATGATCTTCCTATGGCTTGCTCACCTTTTTGTTTAATCTCTTTCATATCTCAAAAGAGATTGACTTAAGACACACCCTACACTAATACCATCTCACTAACATAACAAAGAACACCCATTCTTAAAAGGGATTATAGGGGTTAGGATTTACAACACATATTTTGGGGGGACATAATTCAATCCATAACAGCCATATTGAGGAGTTTTGTCATAAGAGCCTTGGACAGCCACAGAATGCTTTAAAACAGGGGCAAACAACTTGAAAATCTGATTTGCTAGCTGTCAAGGCCACTATTGTGGATCAGGGAGACACTTAATAGGAAGAGTTGTTGTCAATAAGACACATAATCTAGACCAGCCCTGTCCGATAGGACTTTCTGTGATGATGGAAATGTTCTGTGTCTGTCCTGTCCAGTACAGTCACCACTAGCCTCATGTGGCTATTGAGCACTAAGAAATGTGACTAGTGAGACTGAGGAACTGAATTTTTAATTCTATCTAAATGAATTTTTAAAGCTGAAATAGCTACATGTGATTAGTGACAATTACCACACTTTAAAAGAACTTACCTTTTGTATAAGGAAATGTATTATTGGGTCTAGAAATGTAGCACAGGCTTAGAAGTCCAGCACGTGAGGTTCCAGTCCCTTGGGGCCTCTCAATAGTTAACGAGAAGCCCTCAATATACTTATAAATAATGCCCCTGTTTTAGGTGAAGGTCATCTGAACGAGGAGCCCTGATTGCACAGTGGTTAGGAGCTATGGCGGCTAACCAAAAGATCTGCAGTTCAAACCCACCAGGCACACCTTGGAAACCCTATGGGCCAGGTCTACTCTGTCCTCTAGGGTTGCTATGAGTCAGACAGAATCAACTTGATGGCAAAGGGTGGGTGGGTGGGCAGGTGGGCTGGCTGGCTGGCTGGCTGGCTGGCTGGCTGGCTGACTGGCTGGCTGGCTGGCTGGTTGGTTGGTTGGCTGGCTGGCTGGTTGTTTGGTTGGCTGGTTGGTTAATCTGAATTGGTTTCTGTAACCTACAGCTTTCCTCCAAATATGCACTCTCATCTTGTTGTTGTGTGCCATCAAGTCAATTCTGACACATGGAGACCCAATATGACAAAGTAGAACTGCCCCATAGGGTTTCCTAGGCTGTGATCTTTACAGGAGCAGATCAACAGGTCTTTTCTCCTGCAGAGCCACCGGTGAGTTTGAACCGCCAACCTTTCGGTTAGCAGCTGTGTGCTTAACCATTGAGCTACCAGGGCTCCTTAGTCTCATCTTATACCATACCATACCCATTGCCATCGAGTTGATTCCAACTCATAGTGACCCTGGAGGACAGAGTAGAACTGCCCCATAGTGTTTCCCAGGAGCGGCTAGTGGATTCCAACTGTTAACCTTTTGGTTAGCAGCCGAACGCTTAACCACTGTGCCACTCTCATCTTAGACATTTAAAATTCAGAAAACACAAACAACCTACCAGTGAAATATCTTCCATGTCTTAGTTATCTAGTGCTGCTATAACAGAAATACCATAAGTGGATGGCTTTAACAAACAGAAATTTATTCTCTCACAGTTCAGGAGGCTAGAAGTCCAAATTCGGGTGCCAGCTCTAGGGAAAGGCTTTCTCTCTGTTGACTATGGGGAAAGGTCCTTTTCATCAATCTTCCCTTGGGTCTAGGAGTTTCTCAGCCCAGGGACCCCAAAGGACGCATCCCACTCCAGCACTTCTTTCTTGGTAGTATTGAGGTCCCTCTCCTCTCTGCTCCCTTCTCTCTTTTATATCTCAAAAGAGATGGGCTCAAGATACAACCTAATCCTGTAGATTGTGTCTTGCCTCATTAACATCATAGAGGTTGGGAAACATACACATAGGAAAATTATATCAGATCACAAAATGGCAGACAACCACACAATATTGAGAATCATGGCTTAGCCAAACTGACACACACTTCGGAGGGAGACAATTAAATCAGTAACAGCATGATTACCAGAGGCCCCACAGTGCCTTATCCCCCATGTTGCCCAGAATGCTCCCCATGCCCAGGCCTCCAAGTCAAGGCCACAGAGCTTTGTTGCCTCCAGCTAGGACTCAAAAACTCCAACACCTCCTGGCCTCCTCTCTCATCTCCAGGGGTTACCCTAGGCTTGGCCACACCATTCCAGCTTATGCAGGAGCACACCACATCCGCTTGCCTCAGAAGCAGAAGGTTTCTCTCCAGCAGCAAGCGAGCCAACACCTCCTCAGATTCCATCGCAGATCATACCCTCTGTCTATGCAGAAACACCCTTGAAATGGTGTATCTTCATATAATCTGTCTCCCTAAGGAGCCCTGGTGGAGCAGTAGTTAAGAGCTCAGCTGCTAACCAAAAGGCTGGCAGTTTCAACTCCACCAACCTCTCCTTGGAAACCCTGTGGGGCAGTTCTACTCTGTTCCATAGGGTCACCGTGAGTTGGAATCTATTTGACGGCTATGGCTTTGGGTTCTTATCCCCCTAAAATGAGGTATACCTGAAGTAGGGCTGTCTATTTTAGACAAAAGTGCTGAGTCCTAGGACAATTTCTAGCTCCAATAGGGAATTGGTAGGAGATGCAGGTGGTGACCTGGTGCCCCTTGAAACCAGGAGATGGGAAGAGTGGGTCTGGCCATGAAATGGAAGGAGCAGTTACTCTTCCTGCCACAAGGAGGAGCTCCAGGAGGAAAGTCTTGATAAACTGGTCAACCTGGCTTATGTGTGTTTGTTTGCTCATCCTAGGTAAGAGTGGAGTCATTATGTCCTCAGTTTTTATCAACAGTCACTGAAATGTCCCCACTCAGAGGATCACCGCACTGAGTAGCAGAAGGTGTGCATTTTAGACCCAATCCTTGATTATTTTGGAGCACACAGTAGAAAGTCCAATTCTTCCAAGCAGAAACACAACACAGTAAATTGGCAAGAAAATTTTATAGCCAAAGGAAAAGGGTTGCCAGATCTAGCAAATAAAAATACAGGACTCCCAGGATTGCAACCAACTTACAAAAAACTTTGTGTATAAATTTTTGAATGAGAAATTAATTTGCTCTGTAAAGGTTCACCTAAAGCCACAAAAATAAATACAGGACACCCAATAAATCTGACTTTCAGGTAAGTAACAAATAGTTTTTTGGTATAAATATGTCCCAAATATTGCATGGGCCATACCTATCCAAAAAAATTATTCATCATTTATCTGAAATTCAGATTTAACTAGGCATCTTCTATTTTATCTGGCAACCCCGTAAGGGAGTTACAATTGCTTTAACAATTTTCCAAACTAAAATGTTGGTACCCTTGCTCTGCAATGGCCCCCATGCTGGGGTGCGTTAGAGCAGTCACCCCAAATTATTTTCTGAGAAGACATGTAGCCCTGCTCACATCTGCCACAGAACACCGCTAACCGGAAGTAAGGTGACTTCCAATTCTTGGGTACTCTCATCAGTTTTCGGGAGGCGGTGTAGCCCCGCCCCAGCTTAGTTGATGTGGAGAGTCTGCGGCTGGGTCCTTAACTTGGGCAAGTCTCCCACTCCTTTTACTCAGCACCTTCCAAAAAAGCTTGACTGAGAAAAAGAATATTTTTAAAGAACTATCTGAAGAGCGCCTTTTTTCTAGGTCAGGGATAATCAACCCCTTTGATGAGAAGGCCAGTTCAGAAAAAAAGTAACTTCTTACCACAATTTGAAAAAGAAAACATCTTTTCTATCGGGAAATGTAACATCAGCAACTTCGCTTAAACATGCTTTTATTGTTTCTCCAATCACTACAGGGTTTCATTATTTTGCCTAAACTTTCAGAAATTACATAACCTGCATGCCCTGGTGTATCTGATGTAATGCTGCACCTTTTACCAAAGCTTGTGGTCAAGGAAAGTATTTTTGAAGCTGGTTCACTTTGGGCTCTCCTTAGCTGACCCTGAAATCTACTTGTTTGCAAAATATGTTTTGTGTCACCAATGATGCCCTGACAGGGAACACAACACAGAACCCCTGAGAGAGCAGGACAGCAGTGGGATGTAGACCCCAAATTCTCATAAAAAGACCAGACTTAATGCTCTGACTGAGATAAGAAGGACCCCCCGGAGGTCATGGTCCCCAGACCTTCTGTTGGCCTAAGACAGGAACCATGCCCAAAGCCAACTCTTCAGACAGGGATTGGACTGGCCTATGGGATAGAAAATGATACTGGTGAAGAGTGAGCTTCTTGGATCAAGTAGTCACATGAGACTATGTAGGCAGCTCCTATCTGGAGGGGAGATGAGAGGGCAGAGGGGGTCAGGAGCCGGCCGAATGGACTCGAAAAGAAATAGAGGAGGGAAAAAGAGTGTGCTGTCTCATTAGGGGAGAGCAACTAGGAGTATATAGCAAGGTGTATATAAATTTTTGTATGAGAGACTGACTTGATTTGTAAACCTCCCCTTAAAGCACAATAAAAAATAAATAAATGCGTTGTGACTCTTTTTAGGCAGGTATAACAACCATGTGGTAAAGTGCATAAAGTGTACTAATCTTAAGGGTCCAGCTTAATGAAAATTTACGTTTATATACACCTGCGTAACCAACACCTAGATCAAGATAGAGAACTTTCCTGCATTGCAGCAAGTTCCTTTGTGCTCCACACCGGTCGGTACTTCCACCAGAGGCAACCACTATTTTGGCTTCTATCACCCTGGATTAGTCTTGCTTGTTCCTAAATTGCACTTAATTGGAATCATAGTATGACACTTGCATTTGCTGAACAGAAGTTCTGCGAGATTCATTCGTGTTGTTGCACATATTGGTAGGTAACTCATTCTTTTTTATGGCTACATGGTATCCCATTGTATGACTATACCGCGGTTTATTAATTTTCCTGTTTCTGGACATTTGTGTTGTTTCTGGATGTTGGCTCTTGTGAATAAGGCTTCGATGAACGTTGGGCGATGCACATGTCTTTTGGTGTACTCATTTCTCTTGGGTGTATACCTAGGAGTAGGATTGTTGGGTTATAAGCACAGGTTTGGCTTTACTAGCCGTTGCCGAACGGCTTTTTATGGCAGTTTACCGTCTCACCCCCAGCGACGTATGAGAATTTCAGCCGTTCTGCAACCTCAGCAACATTTGGTGTTGTCAGCCTTTTTAATTTTAGCCATACTCGTGGGTGTGCGGCGTTATCCCCTGCTGGTTTTCATTTGCATTTCTCTGAATAATAACGATGTTGCATGCCCTCTTCGCAATTTGGGTATCAGTTTTTTTTTTCCTTGTGAAATGCCTGTTAAAGCATATGGTAGCTCCTCTGCAAAGATAACTTCCAATGAACCAGGCCTCCTGGTATTTATGCCTTTGTATGGTCCCCTCAGAAACCCCAGTAGCATAGTGGTTAAGTGCTGCAGCTGCTAAACAAAAGGTTGGCAGCTCAAACCCACCAGCTGCTCCTTGGAAACCCTACTGGCAGCTCTACTCTGTCCTGTAGGGTCATAAGAGCCGGAATTGTTTTCATGACAAAGGATTTTTTTTTTCTTTTTCTTTTTAATAGTCCCCTCAGGAGCCCTGGTGGCACAGTGGTAAAGAGCTATAGCTGCTAATCAAAAGGTCGACAGTTTGAATCCAACAGCTGCTCCTTGGAAACCCTATGGGGCAGTTCTACTCTGTTCTGCAGTGTCACTGTGAGTCGGAATTGATTCATGGCAAAGGGTTTGGTTTGAATTTTTGGTTTACTGTCCCCTCCTTCATTGAATCTGGGCTGGGCTGTGACTCACTTTAACCAATAGAATGCTGTAGAAGTAAGTGACACTGTGCTCGTTTCAGGCCTAAACCTTAAAAAGGCATGGCAGCTTCTGCTTTTGAACTCTTGGGAGTTTTCAGCCACCATGTAAGAAGTCCAGTTACCCTGCTGGAGAGACCATGTAGACTGACCACATGGAGAGGAGAGATTTTAAGATTATATGGAGAAGAAGAGAGGCCCAGTCATTCCAGCATCCCAGTCAGGCTTCCAGATGACTCCATCCCCAGCCACATCTGGGACACAAAGCAAGACCAGCAGAAGAACCACCCAGTGGAGCTCAATCACCCCACAGAAAAATAAGAGATAACAAAAAGGGTTTTTTTGTAAGCCACTAAATTTTGGAGTGGTTTGTTATACAGCAGTAGATAACTGAAACAAAGACTTTTGTTTAAAAAGACCTTTTTTTAGAAAAAAAAAAATTGAGTTATCTTTTCCAGTGCTTCTGAATGAAGAATTCTTTAAAATAAGAGTTTTTCAACTGCAGACAAGACACATAGCCCCATCAGTCTACTCACTTTCAAACACAGGATTTTTATTAGCTACTTTTCATTTCATTTCATAGCAAATGTTAAATTTGATTTACAAAATTCAGCATTCACTCCCATATGTGCCCATTAGATGCTCCTTAAACCACCTTCCTGCCCCTACAATGCCCAGACTGAACCAATATGCATTCACAGCAAGCATAGCCAAAAAATATCAGAGCAAAGCTAGGCCAGTGTTGGCCCCATTTGTGCTTCAGTTTCCCCATTTGAATATGTCAGACTTCCTAAAATTTGATCTCAGGGCACATTGGGAAGACAGGTGACATACTAATCACCACTTCTCTAGTTGTGGCAGGTAGAATGTTGTTGTTAGTTGCCATCGAGTGTTGTTAATTGCCATGTGTACAGGCAGAGTAGAACTGCTGTGTAGGGTTTTCAACACTGACCTTTTGGAAGCAGATGCCAGGCCTGTCTTCTGAGGTGCGTCTGGTAAGTTTGAACCACCAACCGTTTGGCTAGTAGGCAAGCGCTAGGAGATTCAGGTAGGTAGAACAATGGACTCCAAAGATGTTCACCCCATAGTCCCCAGAACCTGTGAATATGTTACTTTACATGGCAAAAGGGACTTTGCAGATGTGATTAAGGCTATGGACTTTGAGACAGGGGGATTAGCCTGGATTATCCAGGTGGCCCCAATCTAACCACATAAATCCTTGAAATCGGAGAACCTTTCCTGGTTTTGGTCAGAGAGAAAAATGTGAATATAGAAAAAGGGTCAGACAGAAGCAATGTTGCTTGCTTTGAAGATGGAGGAAGGAAGCCATGAGCCAAGGAATGAGGGCAGTTCTCTAGAAGCTAGAAAAGGCAAGGAAATGGATTCTCTTCTGGAGTCTCCACAGCCCTACCAGCACCTTGATTTCAGCCCAATGAGACCTGTGACAGACTTCCGACCATCAGGACTGTAAGATAATAAAAATTGTGTTGGTTTCAAGCCACTAAGCTTGTGGTAATTTGCTACAGCAGTAATAGAAAACGAATACACTACCTAATCTATAATTTCCTCTTCCACTAATCAAACCAGCAGAGAACTCCGTGTCTGTTCATTGCTTCTTACCCAGAGACATCCCCCATATAATTATTTTATTGACTGTGGTTTAATTATGGAGTCATTGGCAGCACTATAAAAATCAACCCTATGAAACTCTTTGCTGTTTTTGCCATCGTGATGCTGTTGAGGAAACCCTGGTGGCGTAGTGGTTAAGAGCTAGGCCTGTTAATCAAAAGGTTAGCATTCAAACCCAGCAGGCACTCCTTGGAAACCCCCTGGGGCAGTTCTACTCTGAACAATGGGAAGATTTCATTACACCAAAGTGTCCTCTCCATGAGAATCTGCAGGAGAAATTTATTTTCTGTCCTAGCACCTGAAAGACAGAGACTCCTGCTTGGGTTTTCCACTTTGCATTGGCTGCTGGGATGCTTAGAGCAGTGATGCTCAACCAAGGGGCGTCTTGGAGTTGGGAAGCTATCGGAATTATCCGCACAGCTTTTGCAAACTGCACGTGCACACCCTAGAAATTCCAATCTGTCTCCCTAGAGGAAAGTGTTCCCCCCTTCTGAGATCCATTGCTTTGCCAGGCTGCTATGCTACTTATCAAAACCCAAACACCAAACCCATCACCATTGAGTCGCCCTGTAGGACAGAGTAGAACTGCCCCATAGGGTTTTCGAGGAACAGCTGATGAAGTCAAACTGCCAACCTTTGGGTTAGCAGCCAAACTCTTAAACACTGTGCCACCAGGGTTCCTGCTGTGCTACTTACAGGGTCATATTCTATTCCTCAGGCCTGGTGGCATAGGGAAAAGGTTAAGAATCACTGCCTTAGAGCAGCGATTCTCAAAAATGGTCTGAGCCTCCTGGGGTTCCTAAGACACTTTCAGAGTTCTATGAGGTCAAAACTATTTTCATGATAATAAGCTATTATTTGCTCTTTTCACTCTCATTCTCTCAGGAGTGTACAGTGTAGTCTTCCAGAGGCTACACCACGTGTGATATCACAACAGACTGAACGCCAGAGCAGATAGGGGACTTTAGCTGGCTCCTGTTAAGCCAGACATTAGAGTTTTGCAAGAATGCAAAACAGGGCCACTCTTCTCACTGTTTTTTTTTTTTTTTTTTTAATTTTGGAAAACAGATTTATTTTTTATGAAAATGTATTATTTACGTTAACATATAACAGGTTTATTATTATTAACTGGGTAAATATTCTTCCTTTCAAATTTCAAATATAGTAAATATTGGTAGATATAACTCACCTAAGCAAAAGCTCTTTGGATTCTCTGATAATTTTTAAGAGGAAAAAGGTGTCCGGAGACCAAAATGTTTGAGGACTTCTGGCTTAGAGCAAGCATTTTTGGCGAGGGTCTTCACAGCATGCATGTTACACATTACCTATATTGCATCCTCTCCTTTCCTACTCTTATTCTCTTTTGGCCTACTTTCAGTGTCCATTAAATGAATGATTGGTTCTTTATCTTTTGGGAGGCAAATGCCTACAGAAGTGGCAAGATAAATGAGTGCCTACAGAGACTGGGGAAACCCAGGATTGCAGAAAGCCTGAAGCTGTTACCACTTGTGGTGACTGGCTCAAAACTCGGAACGCAGAGTTTAACGTGAACACTTGCCTTGGGATCCAGTCAATTAATCGTTGGGTTCCTGTATTCACATTTCCTCCCTGTCTCACTTCTCCTTTCGCCTCACTCTAGATATCCTGGGATTGCACCTCCCAATGAAATGTAAGCATGTAGGCTTTGCCTTGGCCTCTGTTTTCAGGGGAAATTGGACTCAGAGAGTAATATTCCCATTAGCCTATATTATTGGTGAGAAAATAGAAATACATATGTGGATATTTTTTGTGTCACCCCCCATTTCAACTCTCTGCCCTTCTCCACTCTGACTTGTTTCCCCCAGAGACAGACTTTCATGGACCACATCATGGAGTCCCTTGCCCTCTGGCGTCTGGTTGGTTTCAGGCAATGGGAGGACCTGACAGGTGGTCAGAAGGTGGAAGGAGAGTGTGATGGCGACTTTTATTACCCCAGCTTCCTCCCTGCTGAGCCACCGGTTCATAAAGTTTTGCATTCCTCTATTGAAGGAGCCAGCCCTCTCCTACAGCTGCTGCTCTTTCTAGATTCCAGTGACTGCTGCCTCCCTTTGCCCCTTCAGGCCTAGGGGTAGTAAAGGCTCTCCATTGTTGCTAGATTGAGGGTGTTTTACCATCTATATTTTGTTGGTTTCCCTTAAACACACTTCTATACATAATTCCTTTGTTAAACTTTCCTCAGTTCCTCTTTCTCTGGGGCCCCCTACATTTCCTGAATGGACTCTTACTGATATACACTAAGTGACTTTCCTAAGGTCACACAAAGGGTAAGTGACAGAGCACCTGAGAGTACTCATCCTAACACAGAAAGGGGTGGAGTCTTTTTTGGCCTTTTCAGCCTGCCTAGCCCCCTCCCAGAATCACTATGCCCTGCCCAGCCTGCCAGAATCTTTGATCCTTTTGTTGGGATGAGTTTGAAGTTAAGGAGGCAGGACTAAATCTAAAAGATTAGGTTGTGTCTTAAGTCAATCTCTTTTGAGATATAAAGGAGAGAAGCAAGCAGAAAGACAGGTGGACCTTATACCACCAAGAAATGAGACACAGGAGAACAGCGTGTCCTTTGGATCTGGGGTCCCTGTGCTAAGAAGTTCCTCGATCACGGAAGGGTGATGACAAGGACCTTTCCCCAGAGCTGACAGAGAGAGAAAGCCTTCCCCTGGAGCTGACACCTTGTATTCGGACTGCTAGCCTCCTAGACAGTGAGACATTTATTTTGTTACAGCCATCCACTTGTGGCATTTCTGTTATAGCAGCACTAGATAACTAAGACAGTATCACCATAACACAGAGAGGGATGGAATCTTTTTTGGCCTTTTCAGGCTGCCCAGCCCCCTCCCAGAATCCCTATGCCCAGCCCAGCCTGCCAGAATCTTTGATCCTTTTGTTGGGATGAGATTGAATTCCCCAGGGCTGCCGTCCCAAACCTGGCCAGCAACTCCAGTAACCAGAGCTGTGTGAGAAGAAAAAGCCAGGCCATGGGGGCAGCCGCACCCCAAACAGAGGTGAGGTCTCAGGTGAGTCATACCAATGAGGGACCACCTCCCTTGTCCCTCACCAAGGACCCAAGACACTGGCCTCCCAGCCCCAGGCTGTCCTCTCCTTCTGCCTTTGCCCACAAGGTTCTCCATCCCTCCCTCCCCCACCCACCAGGTGTCCTGGAGCTGGGACACCTGCTCCCCACCCCCATCCTGAGCCTTCAGAGCTGTGAGATGCTCACGGGGTTCTGGGTGGGGCCTTCAGGCTCCCTACTTCCCCCTTCCACCCCAGGTCCTCTCAGATTCCCAGAGATGGGCTCCAGCCAGGGAGGGTGGGGCTGTTTCTGAGACCATCAGGAGTCACGGGCTGCCTACACAGTGACAGAGCTGTGGCAGGGACCAGACCTCTACCCATCCCCGTGTCTCCAGCTGACTCTAAAGTGCCATGTCCCAGCACCTGCTCGTCCCACTCGTGATCCTCGGTAACCCTGGGGGACAATGGATGACTACAAAGGGCTTAGGTCCTAGCATCTGGGGAGCTGGAAATCAGGACTCCTGGGTTCTGGGTAGGGAGTGGAGTGTCAGAGTGGAGAGGAAAGTGGAGTGTCAGTGGAGGAAGAGGAGTGGGGTCTCAGAAGAGGGAGGGAAGTGGGGTGTCAGGAAGAGAGGAATAGTGTTTCAGAGGAGGGGGCAATGGAGAAGCAGTAAAGCTGAAGGAAAGAAGTCAGAGAGGTCAAAGATTATGTATGGGTTTCCAGTCTCTTTCTGCTTCCTTCTGTCTTCCCAGCCATGGGCCCCACCCCAGGAGCATTCCAGGACCCAGGTAAGACAGCTGGGGAAAGTCCTTGACATAGGCAGAAAAGATAGGAGGGATAGCATGGATGCTGGCAGGGGGGCTGAAAGGGCAGGAAATTTGGGAAGAGGAAGGTAGGGAGTGGGGGCTAGAGAGCATGAAGGTGGGAGCTGGGCAGTATATATGGGGTGGAGTGGCTGGGAGTCACAGTGTCTTTCTCTCTTTACCCTTTGGCTCCCAGCTCTCAGCCCCTACCCAAGAAGAACCTGGGTAAGGAAGAGGCCTGGGGGTCTTCATAACACAAAGGAGATTAAGGCTGGCTAGGGAATGAGGGAAGGAGCCCTCGTGGTGCAATGGCTGAGAGAATGGCGGCTAACCCAAAGGTTGATGATTCAAACCCTATTGATCATTTCCTGTAAAGACTGTAAAAAAAAAACCCTATGGGACGGTTCTACCCTGTCACATATGGCCGCTATGAGTCGGAATCCAGGGCACACAACACTGAGACCATGAGGGAGGCAGAAGTGATCAGAAACCAAGGAGTTCTATCCTAGAAGGTCCTCTTTGGTCTTCATTCAAATGGGAAAACCAAAGCGGAGTGGGGAACAGGGCTTTGCCCAGAGTTGCCTGGGCCCCTTGGGTGGTTGAGGGTGGGCAGTGACTTCCAGGGTTCCCCATTGCAGACTGCGGGCGTCCTGAAAGCTCTGCCCGCATCATGGGGGGCTCAGATGCACAACCAGGCACCTGGCCTTGGCAGGTGAGCCTGCATCACAGAGGGGAGCACGTCTGCGGGGGCTCCCTCATAGCTCCCTCTTGGGTCCTCTCCGCTGCCCACTGTTTTGTGGAGTGAGTATTTGCCCTTGTTTGGCCCCTCTCCTGCAAAAGCCAAGCCCATGTCCTCAAAGCTAACTTGGAGACCAGCTGCCGCTCCCTTCCCGCCCCCAAAGTCATAAGCTCCTATGCTTTGCTAGATATCATGGTTCTGAGTGGGGGTGGGGCCGCCATCAGACTCCGTCCTGCCACTCCACATATCCAGGCCTGAATCCCATCTTTCCAATGCTCTCAATCACCACCTCCAAGTCGGATTCGTTACTCTGCCTTTTATGAGCCTATCTCAACCTCTACGCCCCCAGCCCCAAATCCGTACCTGACCCCACCTCCTCATTTGGTTGAGAGCCCTTACCCCTGCGAGGGCCTGCCCCCTCCCTAGGGTTAACCTAACCTCTCCCCGCTCTGCCTTGGCGCAGGAACGGGACGTTGGAGCCTGCGGCCGAATGGTCCGTAGTGCTGGGCGTACATTCCCAGGACGGGCCTTTGGACGGCGCGCATGTCCGCGCAGTGGCCGCCATCCGGGTGCCAGACAACTACAGCAACGTGGAACTGGGCGACGATTTGGCCCTCCTGCGCCTGACCACACCCGCCAACCTGGGCCCCACCGTGAGGCCCGTCTGCCTGCCGCGCGCCTCGCACCGCTTGGCTCACGGCACCGCTTGCTGGGCCACGGGCTGGGGGGACATCCAGGAGGCGGGTGAGTGGAGCGGGCGGGGCCTCGGGAAGGGCTAGCGGAGAGGCGGGGCCTAGGGAGAGGCCTTCGGACGGGTTAGCAGAGGGGCGGGGCCGAGAGGCTGCGTCCTGAAAGCAGAGCCTCGGAGGGGCGGGACCAGGGGGCAGGCCCCGGGTGGGGCCTCGGAGCTGCCAGTAAATCCTGCCCCTCTCTCCAGCTGTCTTCATCCCCGAAACCGAAAACCAAACCCGTTGCCGTGGAGTCGATTCCGACTCAGAGCGACCCTATTGGACAGAGTAGAACTGTCCCATAGGGTTTCCAAAGAGCGTCTGGTGGATTTGAACTGCCCACCTTTTGGTTAGCCCTGTAGCGCTAAACCACTAAACCACCAGGGTTTCTTCCTCCTCCCGAGGGATTCTCAAACCAAGGTTTCTGAGTTATCCCCCTCCCCCCCCCCACACTCCCTCCTCAACCTTCCCTTCCTTCCAGGTTTTTCCTTCCAGAATTTATGGTCCCACTAGGGTTGCCATCCCAGCTCTGCTATTTCAGAGGAAGGAAGCATTTACTCTCAGTCCGTTTCCTCCTCAGTAAAATGAGGAAAATATTAGTAACCACTTCACAGGATTATTGGGTGGATTAAATGAGAAAATCCGTTTAAAGCTTATAGCGGTGCCTGGCATTTGGTTGTTGTTCCGTGCAGCCAAAAGGGTTCCCACTCATAGCTACCCTATGGACAACAGAAGAAACACAGCTCGGTCCTGCACCATCCTCACAATCCTTGTTTTGCTTGAGACCATTGTTGAGGCCACTGTGTCAATGCATTTCCTCCGGGGTCTTCCTCTTTTTCAATCTCTGTCTACTTTACCAAGCATGATGCCCTTCTCCACGGACTGGTCCCTCCTGATACCATGTCCAAAGTCTGTGAGACAAAATTTCAACATCCTTGCTTCTGAGGAACATTCTGGCCATACTTCTTCCAAGAAAGATTTGTTTGTACTTCTGGCAGCCCATGGTATATTCAATATTCTTTGTCAACACCTGGCATAGCAGTTATTAATGTATTTTAGATATTACCTTAGGTAATTGTAAAAATGGCATGCGGGGGTGCATTTGACCCCATCTAACTTCACAAGGGGAAAGGAGAATCAAGATCAACAGCCCAAGGCTGATTCCTATAAGTTGAAGGTCAGACATGCCTCCTCCCTCCACCATCTTTACCGTTCTGGCACCAACAGTCTCTCCCACAGCACTCTCTACTTCTCTGCTGGGTTCGATAATTCACTGCAATGGCCAAGCATAACTTACAGACAATACTCACAATTACGGGGTTTATTAGGGAAGTAACAGGTTACAATTCAGGTTCAGGAACACTTAGGACACAGTTCTTCCATCAGGACAGCCTCTTCTCAGCGGTGCCAGCAGGCAAACTTCCCTCTGGCTCCTCGGCCTCTGCCCTGCTCCAACAAGTGTTACAACGCTCTTTTAGTTCTGCCGATACGTGCCCTGAGGCACCCCACTCTACCAGCAAGCCTCAGCCTGAGGCCCTCAGCTCTAGGTTGGCAAACCCCGCTCCACCAAGTCCCAGAGGCACCCTACTCCTCCAGCAAGCTTCCTGCCTGAAAGCATTAAACTTTCTCCTCTGTGGGCCGGGAAGCCCACTATACCATCTCCTGCCAGTCTCTCCTGCCACCATTTCTTTGGCACCACTTCTCGGTATCTTCAGCGTTACTACTCTCTCTCTTTTTATTTCCTGGTTCCAGGAGCTTCTCAGTGCAGGGATCTCGGGTCCAAAGGACATGCTCCTTTCTTGGCTCTTCTTCCTGGGTGGTGGTGGTATCCTCTCCTTCCCGCCTCTGGGTTGGCTCACTTTAACCCTAGCAGAATGGCAAAACTGACCAATCTTCTCATTAGGGTTCCATATCTCATTTGCACAGTCCCACCCAGTCCTTTGGTGGCAGTTACAAAGACTATGGCTAACCAAAAAAACCCAAAAAAACAAAAAACGAACCCGTTGCTGTTGAGTCGAGCCTGACTCATAGTGACCCTACAGGACAGAGTAGAGTAGAACAGCCCACAGGGTTTCCAAGGAGTGGCTGGTGGATTTGAACTGCCGACTTTTTGGTTAATAGCTGAGCTCTTAATCACTGCATCACCAGGACTCCAAGATTATGGCTAGAAGCAATTCATTGCACCACAGTAATCAATGTTAAAATACTGAAGCCCAGTACTCGGCACGTAGTAAGTGTTCAGCAAATGTCAGTTTCTGCCCTCCTTGCCTCTCCTCCCTTCTTCCTACCCTATCCTCCCCCCAGTCACATCTCTATGCCCCCATCTTCTGTCTTCTTTCTACTCAATCACGTTCATTCAGTTGTTTATTCAGGCGTCCTTTTGTTCAATTCAACAGATACTTCTGGAGCACCTTTTATGTGCCAGGCACTGTGCTAAGTATCGGAGATACATCAATGAAGTTAACAAATAAACATCTCTGCCTTCTCAGAGCTTACATTCTAGTAGGAAGACAATTTCAATAAATAAGCAAACACTTATGTTAGAAGATGTGGGGAGGAAATAGACCACAATCCCCCACTTTGCCATTCCTCATCATCCAATGCTATGTTTCCATATTAGCAAGGCCCCCATAATGATTCCACATTGGCTGCGACCAGACCTGTGCCAATGCTGGGCTTTGGGGAGGGTGCTTCAGGAGAAGCTGCCACAGGCTCTGCCTACAGGGATCTCAGGCCTCATCAGGGCACGAGGTGACAAGGAAGGGTCATTGTGAGCACCTGGAAAGTCTGTGATGGGCCAAGCCACACTGACAATGCGCATCCAGAGCAGGAGATTTCTGGAGAGGTTTTGTGAAGACAGGACATCAGCTGGCCTTGCAGAAAGGTGGGGGAGATGGAGGCCATCCTGGGGACCCAGGTGAGGCATATTAGATGAAGAAGTGCCAGTCTGTCTAGCTGGAGTGGAGACAGAGGGAGCAGAGGCTGCAAAAGCTGCTAAGGCTGGACTACAAAAGCCTTAAGGTTAGAGTGAGGGCCAGAGGACCCTACCAGGCCCAGGGATCCCCAGGCAATCCTCAAACCTCCCTGGTTGGCCCCCCGAGTACAGTCTCAGCCACCACCTGAGCTCATGGGATTCTGAGTGGGAAGGTCAGGAGACTTCCCCACACTTTCCCCCACCCCTTTCTAGATCCTGAGACTTCATTTTCTTCAAAAGCAGGATCACTGATCTCAGGGAAGGGCTGAGGCCCCAGGTTTAGACAATGGGATTCATTTATTAAGGTAAAATCATAGCTGAGCTTTAGGAACATCCCTTCGGCAGCAACAGGTGAAGGGTGTACTGGGGGGGAGATAGGTGAGGTGGATGGGGCATCATTCAGGCCCAAGGTTATGCCACCTAAACTAGGGCAGTCGCAATGGGAATGCTAAGAAAGCACAAATGACAAGATTTCAGGACTTGGGAACTGATCAGGGAGGGGAAGTTGGGAGAAGGGTCAGAGATGATGCCCAGATCCCATGTTTGTCAACTTGGTACAGGGCCACATCTAAGCTATATGACATCTTTGTGAAAAAGATGCCCTCTCTGGACCAATGCAACCCCACGTCGGGGCTCTAGGCTTGGTGATTTCTGAACCCATACTTGTCTTTTCTTGGCTGGAGCCTTTATGCAGTATACAACCTGCACAACCATCCATGAAAGCTCTCACGTGGTGCTTGACGCGCCCATTCTTGAAATGAAGACATAGCTAGAAGGACAGATAGAGGCAGGAGGAGACGATGGTTTTGGACGTGGTGGGCTGAAGTGTCCAGGAGGCAGCTGGAGGGAACAAAGCTGAGCCTGGGGAGCTAAGGTCTCCATCTCTGCCTCACAGTCTCTGCTCTCTGATTCTGCCCCCAGATCCTCTGCCTCTGCCCTGGACGCTACAGGAAGTGGAGTTAAGGCTGCTGGGACACACTGCTTGTCAGTGTCTCTACAACCGACCTGGCCCCTTCAACCTCACCTTTCAGCTATTGCCAGGGATGCTGTGTGCTGGCTACCCAGAGGGCCGCAGAGACACCTGCCAGGTGAGGGGAGTCCCTGAGCCTACCAGGCAGGACCAGGCAGAGCCCTAACCAATGGAAAGCACTGTGAGGAACAGACAAAATCCCATCTCTCGTCCCTCTGGGTCTTATCTGCGAAAAGAGGGCAAGGGTGCCAATGGGTGGGACTGATGTGAGAATGATAAACGCACAAAACCTGAGGCTCAACAAGTGGGGGTAGTATAATGCAGATTCAGGACTGGAGTGACTTCTGGTTAGAAGCCCAGTACCATCACTTATTAATTGTGTGACCTTGGCCAAGTTACTTTACCTCCCTGAGCCCAAATTTCCTCATCTGAAAGCTGGAGATAATAATGTTATCCATCTCATATGGCTGTTAGGAGGATCAAATCAACCAAACTCGTAAAAGCACTTACAACAGTCCTGGTCCTTAATAAGAGTTAAATATATATTAGCTATTAATCAAATTAATAGCAATGATAATATGCCATATCCCAGCTCTGAGCACAGCACTTGTTATTTAGTAGATGCTCAACAATTGGTTGTTGAAAAGCAAATTAATTCTTCACGGAGGGGAATTTTTCAAATCACCAGCTGAAGGCCAAAACATAGTATATTTTAATCATTTTGCCCAGAAACTTTCTGCAAATGAAATATATTTTTAGGGCACTCAAGCATGCATGGTGGTAGTGAGGAGTCAAGCTAGATATAGTCTTCAGGGTTCCTCCCAATTCTGAGGTCCTAGGATCTCTGGACACATTCTGCTGCTTTCTTAAACGAGGTTACAAATTCCTCTAGACAAGCGCCGTCCAAAAGAACTTTCTGTGATGATGGAAATGTTCTCTATATCAGCACTATCCAGTTCAGTAAACACATCTAGCTACTGAACATTTGAAATGTGGCTACTGTGACTGAGGAACTGAATTTTTTATTTAAATTTAATTAACTTAAATTTAAATAGCCATATTCAACAGGACAGGTGTAAAAGCTCCTGAGCCTTCTTTGTGACCCTTCTCACAGCCTGACCTAGTTTATAGAGATGCCTTAGGGACAGTGCCCCAGTATTAAATGGCCTCAGAACCATTGTTTCAGTGTCTGTTCATT
This sequence comes from Loxodonta africana, assembly GCF_030014295.1. Taxonomy (NCBI): domain Eukaryota; kingdom Metazoa; phylum Chordata; class Mammalia; order Proboscidea; family Elephantidae; genus Loxodonta; species Loxodonta africana. The sequence goes on along the minus strand of NC_087353.1, from coordinate 86,521,620 downwards.
GTAGTTCTGTCTCCTTCCTTGCTTTTAAACTGTCCCTTCTTGCCACTTTTAGCTTGCCTATTTCTAACAGCCTCCCTCTCCTGAATGCCATCATTTCTGATTTACTCTATAAACTGGATGAACTCAGAAACCAAAACACCGTGTTTGTTTGAACTATTTGTTGAACAAGAACCATTTGGTTCTGAGAGACCTGCTCCCTTGCATGACCTTTAATGCATGAGCTTGGTGCTGCTGGCTTTGGCTGCGTATCAGCCTTTCTATTTTACAAGGCTTTCTTCTGTGTAGAGCTGTAGGGAATATTGAGGAAAAGGCACATCAAAGGAAAGTTTCCAGGTAGGCTCTCCAAGTTACATGGCTGATCCATGGGCCATGGGGCCGCAGAAGAAAGGTGCTATATGTTGGGCCAACAAGAGGTGAAGAGCCCTTGTAAGGAGGCCCCGTTACAAGCTGGTGTGGGTCCCTGGGCTTATCCTCCTGACACTGAGTCGTCTATCATCAGGGTGATTCTGGGGGGCCCCTGGTCTGTGAGGAAGGTGGACGCTGGTTCCAGGTGGGAGTCACCAGCTTTGGCCTTGGCTGTGGACGGAGGAACCGACCAGGAGTCTTCACTGCTGTGGCTCCCTATGAGGCATGGATCCGGGAACAGGTGATGGGCTCAGAGCCTGGGCCTGCCTTCCCTGCCCAGCCCCAGGGGCCCCAGTCAGGTCCCCGGGAGCCCACAGAAGAGAACTGCACCATCGCTCTGCCAGGTGAGGGGGCAGGATCCCTGAATGTGCACTGGAGATGGGAGATTTGAGTTGGTGTGCAGCCTGCTGGGTGTAAGCCTAGAGGCAGGAGGCTCCTGACCCAGACTTCTCACCCCTCAGAGTGCGGGAAGGCCCCGCGGCCAGGGGCCTGGCCCTGGGAGGCCCAAGTGATGGTGCCCGGTTCCACACCTTGCCATGGGGCGCTGGTTTCTGAGATCTGGGTCTTGGCACCTGCTAGCTGCTTTCTAGAGTGAGTGAGAACTTCCCCCAAAGGCCTGAGACATCACCTACCCGCCCAAACCCTTCCCCTGGGGGTGCGGAGTCCCAGCTGGAGACGCAGGATCCAGCCAGGAAAGAGGGGTCCTAGTCTAGCAGTGGAGGGGAGGCGGGTAGTGCAAGTTCAATCCAGGATGTGGAGCCTGAGTGCGCAGTACACGCGAGGGGGGTTTGGAAGGGGTGTGGGGTCCAGCATGGGATGGAGAATGCTAGCCTGGAAATATGGAGTCTAAGCCTGGGATGCGGGCTTCCAGCCCATGTGCGGGATGCCTCCCCATCCCGCAGCCCCATCAACTCCGACAGCCCGCCCCACGACCTCGACGCTTGGCGCGTGCTGCTGCCCTCGCGCTCGCGCCCGGAGCGGGTAGCGCGCCTCGTGCCTCATGAGAATGCCTCGTGGGACGACGGCTCAGACCTAGCGCTGCTGCAGCTGCGCGCGCCCGTGAACATAAGCGCGGCCCCGCGGCCCGTGTGCCTACCCCATCCGGAACACTATTTCCTGCCTGGGAGCCGCTGCCGCCTGGCTCGCTGGGGCCGCGGGGGTGAGCGGGGGACCCGCGCGGAGCGGGCGGGGACGGGGGCGCGGGGGAGACTGGCTCAGCACCGGTCCCCTCCACCACCCACCAGATCCCGCACCTGGCCCCAGCGCGCTGCTGGAGGCGGAGCTGTTGAGCGGCTGGTGGTGTCACTGCCTCTACGGCGGCCAGGGGGCGTCAGTGCCGCCGCCGGGAGACCCGCCGCACGCGCTCTGCCCCGCCTACCAGGAGGAGGAGGAGGCGGGCCGCTGTTGGGTGAGCGGCTAGAGTGGAACCTGTCCAAGGCGGTCTGAATAGGACCTTGCGATTGGCTGAGCGAGCCGGGGGCGGGGCCTGTGAGGCTGAACGCTCCAGAGGCGGGGACGGAGCGGAGGTGGAACCGGCGGGGGATGGGCGGGACTGGAGGACGGGAGGGGGGAAGGGGGCGGAGCGGCTCCTGAGCAGGTGTTGGGTTTCCGCACTACCCCTGGGTTTAAAGGGGAGGCTTAGAATCCTGAAGGTGAAGGCTGAACTCTTATTATATACAGGTTAGTGTCAGAGCCTGGCTTGGAGGAGGTGGAAATCGTTATGGCCAAGTACAGGAGAGTCTAGAGTGCGGGAAATCCAAAGCCAAAGCCAAACCCACTGCGGTTGAGTCGGTTCCGACTGACAGAGCCCTGTAGCACAGCGTAAAACTGCCCTATAGGATTTCCAAGGCTGTAAATCTTTATGGAAGCAGACTGCCACATCTTTCTCCCCCGGAGCGGCTAGTGGATTCAACGCCCCCCCGCCCCCTGCCTGAACCACCGTGCCACCAGGGCTCCAGAAAAGTCCCCAGGAGCTCTGCTATCCTTTATCAGTAGCTTGTTCACACACACGCTCCTAACACACTCTCTTGCTGCAGAACGATTCTCGCTGGAGCCTTCTGTGCCGGGAGGCAGGTACCTGGTTCCTGGCTGGGATCAGAGACCCCTCGAGTGGCTGCCTACGTCCCCGAGATTTCTCCCCTCTGCAGCCCCACGGCCCATGGATCACCCATGTGACTCGGGGAGCCTACCTGGAGGACCAGCTGGTCTGGGACTGGGGCCCTGAGGGGAAGGAGACAGAGACACAGACTTGTCCCCCGCACACAGAGCATGGTGGTGAGGAAAGAGGCACAGGGGTCTATGAAGAGCCCAGAAAACCATGACAGTGGGAGGCTCAGGGTTTCCTGAGGGATTTCAGATCCATGGCAGGGGCCTCAGGGGTCAGCCGTAGGGCCCTTACTAAACTGGCCACCTCCTCTCCCTAGCCTGTGGCCTTCGGCCAGAGACTTCTCGGATGGGAGTCCTATGGCCCTGGCTGGCAGAGGTGCATGTGGCTGGTGATCGAGTCTGCACTGGCATTCTCGTGGCCCCACGCTGGGTCCTGGCAGCCACTCACTGTGTCCTCAGGTGAGCCTCACCCATCTCCTGGGCAAGAGGCTGGAGAGAAATTTTTGGGGGTGGGCCAAAGTACTCTTAAAACAGTGGGGTATTCTCCCTTTGGACTCTTACAGCATAGGGGAAATCACTGCAAGGTGTTTTAAAACAGAGGAGAGATTTGGGAGGAGGAATAATGGAGGAGTTCGTGGAATGACTCAGAGATTCATTCCACCCTTTACTGTGGGCTGGGAAGGACTTTACCAAAAATGTAGGGAGCAGGAGGTGACACAGCCTTGGCCTTGTTCCAACAGACTGGGCTCTACAATGGTGCCCTATATCCAAGTGTACCTGGGCCGGGCAGGGGCCAGCCCCCTCCCACAGGGCCACCAGGTGTCCCGCCTGGTCATCAGCATCCGCCTGCCCCGGCACCTGGGACTCCGGCCCCCTCTGGCCCTCCTGGAACTGAGCTCCCGGGTAGAGCCCTCCCCATCAGCTCTGCCCATCTGCCTCCACTCAGGGGGTATCCCTCTGGGGGCCAGCTGCTGGGTGCTGGGCTGGAAGGACCCCCAGGACCGAGGTGAGAGGAGGGGACAGGGACCAGAGCCCTGGATTCTGGAGAGGTGAGGGTGATTGGAGGCCAGAACCCCTGAAACAACCTTCTTTCCTCTTTCTAGTCCCTGTGGCTGCTGCTGTCTCCATCCTGACACCACGACTCTGTCACTGCCTCTATCAGGGCATTCTGCCTCCCGAGACTTTCTGTGTCCTGTATGCAGAGGGGCAAGAGGACAGGTGTGAGGTACCAGGGCCTGCGCATCCTGGTTCAGGGAGGGGAAAGGCAGTGTTGGGCAGTTGGTCTCTAGAGAGAGACCAGGATTGGAATTTTTGGGTGCTGGGCCCCAAATAGGAAGAAGCAGTGCTTTGTGGTTGGACCCTGGAGAAAACAGGGGTTAGGAAATCTAAAGATGGAGGAGATAAGTGGTACATTATGGCTGGACCCTAAAAGGAGGTACAGAGGACCAGGACAAAGTGTAACAGACCTCTTTGGCCTGGACTCTGACTCTGCAGGTAACCTCTGCACCCCCACTCCTCTGCCAGACGGAAGGAGGCTCCTGGGTCCTTGTGGGCATGGCTGTTCGAGGGAGCCAGGAACTGTTTGCTGCCATTGGCCCTGAAGAGACCTGGATCTCCCAGACAGTGGGGGAGGCCCACTTCCTGCCCCCCAGTGGCTCCCCTAACTGGCCCCCTGAGGGCAGTGACCTCTGTCCTCCAGACATGGCGAGGGCCTCAGGCTCCCCTAAGGCTGCTTTGTTCCTGCTGCTGCTGACCCCTCTGATCCAGAGCTGATTGGCCTGGGTCCTTGCGTCACTACTCTTTTTACCCCCTCTCCTTGCCCCCAGCCCTTCTCTGGAATGTGGCCCAACCTGGAGAGCACCCACTCACCACCCCACTCACCTAGTCAGCTTCAGATAATTGGGCCTTGGTGCCTGGCTATTTTGGGCCCAGGAATTCTTGGGGGTGGCAGAAGGAGTAACAATAAAGATGTAAACATTGACACGTGGTTGTGGCATCTCTGAGGGCAAGTTGAAAGGTCCAGAGCACCCAGGGCTAGGGGAAGGCCCAAGGAATTGGCCCCGCCCTCCCGGGGCCCCACTGTGAGTCAGGCCTTAAGCTCCCAGGAAATGTGTCCCTGATAATGTGGCAGCAGTCCCTCATTCCTGCCCCAGGAGGGGGAAGTTAGGCAGCCAGCTGGGTGTGTGTCATCTCCCAGTGGAACCAGCATCCACAGCATCCTCTGGGTACCTCAGTGCTAGCTTGGATCCTGCTGCCCTCCCCCCCAAAGCAGGAAGAATAGGGGTTTCTGGAGTCTGGGAATCCAGAGTCCACTGCCATGTCCTGTACCCACAGGGAAACCCCCCCCACCAAGTACACCCTCATGAGTGATCCCTCAAATGTATACCCGTTGTCCGCCGGAAACACATGATACTTTGTACCCTCCAAGAGCCCCGTGCCCAGTACCCCAGGACTGGGGCCCCATCAGATGGGCCTTGTGTGCACATCCCACTGCCTGATCCACTGCTTACCCATGCACCTCCCCACAGCAGTTCAACCAATATTCTCTGCCAACTACTGGCACAATTGGGTCCAATACATAGGCCCAGAAAGTGCTCCTGATCTAGTGAGGAACAGATATATGAGTATCCCCGGCCAGGGGTCAGGAAAGGCGTCATGGTGGTGGTGTTAGAGCACAGAAAGAGGGCAACATCTTTTCATCACATCTTTAGGTCTCAGCCCTAAAGGCACTTCCCTGAGGGTCTTTCATGATGCCGGCCAGGGTCCAGCACCTGTGAATTTCCTCCCAGAACCCCCCGTTCTTGTCCAGTTTTAATTCATAATCTATAATTATTTGTGTGATTATTTGCTTCAAGTCTGTAGCTCCTGCTTCACCTTGAGTTCAGGGAGGGGCAGGAACGGTGTCTATTTTGTTCCCTAGGCCTAGAACATAGTAGGCACTCAGTACATATTTGTGGGATGATTGGCACTGCCAGACATGCTCACCTTGACGTCGACGAGGCTGAAGGCGTTACAGAAAGGGCCTGAAATGGCGCTGGCCTGGGCCAACCCCCATGTCCTGGGCTCAGATACTGATACCAGGCCTAAGGAGCAGCTGTGGCCCTTCCATAAATGAAGGCTGGGCCAGGCCCTGCAGGGCACAACTGGTCTGGGAGACCAGGGCAACCTGGGGGACTTGGGGGTGATGACAGTTGGGTCGAACACCATTGAACTTTCCAATCCTGCCTGGGAATGAACACCTGGGAGTGTTCCAGGCATGCAGCACCCCGCCCCCACCCCCACACACACAAAATAAGAGTGGCAGCAGAAAGCAGAAAGGGCTGAGCAGGGAGGGCGGGGCCAGGGGAGGGGCGGACAGGTAGGTGCCTTCCCCCTAGGAGCTGCCACTCCTGGGAAGTGTCTTCCTGCCCAGGCTGTGCCAGAGACTGTCCTCACTGCTGACTTCTGAGATCCAGGGCGTCTCCCTTGGTGTCTGGTCCCTGCCTTCAAGGCCAGCCTCAGACCTTAGGTCCCTTCCCTGGTGTCTCTCCCAGGGCCTTTGTCCCGGGCCATGGCCCGGAGAGGTCTCGGGTCTGGGCGGCTGAAGGCCATGGCCATTCTGCTCTTGCTTGGACTATTCCCATCCGGGATGGGTGAGTATGTATCCGGAGGGGTGGGGGAGGGCTGTGAGCTGTGGGGAAGGGGAAATGCGCAATGTGCGGGGGCAGGGGGAAGGGGAAGGGGTGGAGTGGACATGACCTTTTTCTAGGGTACATTACTCCTGCTGGGTTCAAGAACCCCTGGCTTCAGCCTCCCCAGCTCTCGGCCTTGGCCCCCTGGAAGAAGGGGCCGGTCCTCTGGGGAAGAGCAGCTGCTAAGGGGTTTGGGAATTTGGGGTTTCCTGCTTACCGCTCCCTTCTATTTGTCTCCCCTAGGCCCAAAGGGCTGAAGGAGAGGCTTGCAGGAGGAATGGGGGAGGGGCGGAAGGAGGGGACACGGATTCCGATTTCGCTGGTTTAACACCTGACCCTCTGCTAGGTAGTCTTACCCACCCACATTCTCTCATTGAAATTGCCCAGTAACTCTGTGAGGGAGTTATAGTCTTCCTTTTATAGACACAGCAGAACTGCCCCAAAGGGTTTCCAAAGCTGTAAATCTCTACTGAAGCTCCTTCATGAACTTTGTACCTGTTATTCTTCACTTAAGGCATAAATGACATCACCAGTATGTTCTTTTCTTTTCCTTTATTTGTTCTCCACAAAACTATAAAGAGCCAGAACTCTAACCCAAAAACTAAAGGTGCCCTGCTGGCACAGTGGTTAAGCACTTGGCTGCTAACCAAACGGTTTGCTGTTCGAACCCACCATCCCCTCCACAGAAGAAAGATGTGGCAGTCTGCTTGTGTAAAGATTATAGCCTTGGAAACCCTATGGGGCAGTTCTGCTCTATCCTACAGGGATGCCATGAGTCAGAATCAACTCAATGTCAATGTGTTTGGTTTGGGTTTTGCTTTTATGGACAAGGTGTGGAGAAGTGACTCGCCCAAGGGCACATAACCAGTAAGTGATATAGCTGGGATTTGAACTCAGGTCTGACTCAAAAGGTGGGGCCCTCAAGGTCATTTTGATGAGAATAAGCCAAGAGTCTCCTTTTGTTAAAGGCACACCACCTGGCTCCGGAGTCAGACAAGTTTCCAATCCTGGCTTTGTCGCTTTCTATGTGCCATTGACCAAACCCCTTCACCTTTCTAAGCTTCAGTTCCTCCCCCTAAAATGGGTTCTATCTCCTGGGGCTGTAGTTGAGTATTCGATGAGATAAAGTAAGTGAAAGCCCCTTCAGGGCCTGGCACTGCTGTGAACACTCACTAAATAGTAGCTATTGTCATCATGAGGAAGAGGAGGAGTCTGGCTGGGCAGTATCCTCTGCTCCTTGGCAGGTGACTTTGTGAAAGGCAGATAGGCCCTACTCTAAACATTGGCCTCTGCAGGGCTGGGGCTGTCCTGGAACCTTGCCCTCTGAACATTCACACCATAGGTGCCCGGTTCATCTGTGTCTGAACAAATGTTCCACATACATCCGCGACTCCATCTGTGTGCCCAGGCCCATACTGGGCACTGGGGACATGGAGATCTGATTTGGTCCCTGCCCCTAGAAACACCCAGGTTGATGTGGTTGAAGCAGATGCAGTCATAGACACTAAAGCATTTGTGTGATTGGGCAGCATTAGAAGGAAGCACAGGGGTCTTGGGAGCTCAGAGGCAACACCTAACTCAGCCAGCAGAGTCAGGGCAGGCTTTCGAGAGGCTGGCATTTGAATAGAGTCTCTATAGGTAAATAGAGTGCCAGGCAGAGGCAGGAAGGCTAGAGGTTTTCTAAGCAGAATGATCTAGATAAGCAAAGGTCCAGAGGTGAACAAATGTGTGGCCCGATGTGTGAGATAGGAAGTGTCCAGAAGGATGGTCAGAGTAGACTGCAAAGTCATGGAGGCTCTGGAATGTCTCTTAAGGGTAGTATGGTGCCATAGATGTACTTAAGCAGGGGAGTGACCTGGTCAGATCTGTGGTTTAAGAAGTCTTCAGGCTTGTTAGGAGTGGAGTGGATAGACAACAGAAAGACCTGAGAAGGATGATGGCAAGGGGGCAGAACTAACCATGCCTGTAGAGTTGTGGGATGGGGACAATGGGGTGGTTAGCTTCTGTGCACTGGCTCTCCAAATCCAATCTAATCTCTGTCAGGACTAGCAGGGCTAAGTGCCTGACCCCTTCCCTTTCTCCCTGGGCAGCCTCCTGTGGCACAGCCCCCCAAGCACGCATCACGGGTGGAAGCAGTGCAGCCCTTGGTCAGTGGCCCTGGCAGGTCAGCATCACCTACGATGGCAACCACGTGTGTGGCGGTTCTCTCATGTCTGACCAGTGGGTGCTGTCAGCTGCTCACTGCTTCCCCAGGTACCAGGTGGGGGGAGGGGGAAGGCATGCAAGTCAAAAGTGGGCTGGAGGTCAAAAATCAGGAGTCAGTCTAGGTCAAAGGTTGGGATTCTTGGGTTGGGTCTGGGGGTATCAATAAAGTCCAAAAGAATCAGTCAGAAGTTTAGAAGCTGAGGGGTCAGAGATCACAGGATAAATCTAGGATGCAATTTAGGGCCTAAAAGGTCCTCTGTCCAGGATCAGAATCTGGGGCTGGGTGCCACAGGGATCAGGAAAACAAGAGAGATCTCCTGAGTCCCAGTCATTGCCCCTCTGCCTCCAGTGAGCACAGCAAGGATGACTATGAGGTAAAGTTGGGCGCCCACCAGCTGGACACCTACACCCCTGAGACTGAGGTCCGCACCGTGGACCAGATCATCACCCACAACAGCTATCGTGAGGAAGGCTCCCAGGGTGACATTGCACTCATCCACCTCCGTCAACCCGTCACCTTCTCTCACTACATCCAGCCCATCTGCCTCCCCGCCGCCAACGCCTCCTTCCCCAATGGCTTCCTCTGTACAGTCACTGGATGGGGCCATACGGCCCCCTCAGGTGAGGGGGGAGCACTGGACGCCTAGAGGCATGGAGGGCACCCTGACTCAGGGCAGAAGGTCTTGTATAAGCATCTTTTGCTCCCACAGTGAGCCTGCCGGTCCCCAGGCCACTTCAACAACTTGAGGTGCCACTGATCAGTCGTGAGACATGTAACTGCCTGTACAACATCAACGCCAACCCTGAGGAGCCCCATTTTATCCAGGAGGACATGGTGTGTGCTGGCTATGTGGAAGGGGGCAAGGATGCCTGCCAGGTAAATGGAGGGGCCCAGGGGAGCAGATAAGAGAAGTGCATCTTGGGAGATGAGGGCTGGCATAGAAGATTGGAGGCCTGCATCTGACAGCTGTTGTTTGGCTTCTCTCCTCAGGGTGACTCTGGGGGCCCACTCTCCTGCCCTGTGGGGGGCCTCTGGTACCTAACAGGCATTGTGAGCTGGGGTGATGCCTGTGGGGCCCCCAACAGGCCTGGTGTATACACTCTGACCTCCAGCTATACCTCCTGGATCCAACAGTATGTGGCAGACCTCCAGCCCCATGTGGTACCCCAAACCGAAGAGTCCCAGCCTGACAGCCACCTCTGCGGGCAGCATTCGGGCTACAACTCTGCCCCAGGTCAGGGCTTGCTGGGGCCCATCCTTCTGCTGCCACTGGGCCTGACCCTGGGCCTCCTCTGTCCGTGTTGGGAACACTGAGCTGCTCACTTCAGCTGACACTGTTGGGAGCCGACCTTGTTTCCAGAACTGACATACAATACCAAGAGACAGACACCTGCCCCCAGGAATGGACCTGACATTACACTGATACCCTTTGGGCCCAAGGCCTGACTTGAGGCACTCCTTCCTCCTAGGACCCTGTGGGAGGCCAGGGAACCATCCTGACCTTTGAACCTACTCTTCTGAGTTCGTTCTTTGGGACTACAACTCAGTCTGAGTTTTACTGCCTGTGGTATTGGCTGGAACCTCTGGCCCCTCCAGCTAGCTGCCCACTTGCTTATCCACAAACCTGTTGGTTGGGCTCCTATGGAGCCCCCAAGGATCCTTATCTATGAAAATGGCCCCTGGCTCCCCACTTTGTTTCTAGAAGACTGGGCAGCTGCCCAGCTCATGCTGCTGAAGGGTTGGCTCCAGTGCCTCCACGTGTCCTGCCTGATGAGCCCCATCACTTCAGCTGCTTCCCACCTTCAGGGCCTCGGCTGCCCAATTTGTTTTCAAGGACAGGAAAGGTGCCAGTCTTGCCCACCCATGGGCTTCCATACCCCCTCCCCCACCTAAAGCCCTAACTCCTGGACTCCGGAGGACTGAGCCCCCCTCGGAACTGGGTTGGGGCTTGGATCTGGGGAAGAGGGGTTAAAAGGAGTAAGGAGTAAAATGTTCTAAGCACAACTGGCTGTGTGTGTGAGCTGAAATAAATCAGAACATGAGCTCTTGGCCTTACCCTCCCAACTCCAAAGTCCAGAGCCACTGGCAGAACTTACTTTATTTAAAAAAGGAGAGGGTCCAAACAGGTCTGTACATATTTACAGGCTAGGTGGCAAGGAGGCATGGGTTCAGCAGTGGCGGCACTGGCCACTCACTTCTTGGAGAGTTTGACTTGCTTGTGCTTGGGGGGTGCCCACTTCAGGCAGACAGAGTCCACTGTAGGGAGAAGAGGAAGGAGAGACAGGGCTGGGCCTCCAGGCCAGGCCCGCTCACACCTGGCTGTGCTGCCCTGGGCCCAAGCCAGGTTTCACCTCCTCCAGGTGAGAACAAAAGGACAGATTGAGTCCTGGGGATGGGGGTTGGGAAGCCCAGGAATGAGTACCCTGCCCCAGGCTGCAGTCCTGAGAGCTGGTCTGACTGGTTTGAACTCATGTAAGAGAAAAAAGGAGGCCTTTGCTCCCAGCAGTTTTTACACCTACCCCCCATGGCACATGCGCTCCTACAAACACAAACACAGCCCCCTGGGCAGCCCCCCACTCACCTGTGATGGGTGGTTTCTTATACTGGGCACTTTTGAGGTGTTCCTCCACCAGCTTTGGTGTGACACAGATCACGTGCTGACCCTTCCAGTACTTGACCATGTTGAGGGACTGTAGGGTACTGATGATGTCATTTTGGGTGATACTGGTCATCTGGCTGCAGAAGGGGATTACAGCAGAGGCTAGAGATAGTTCCCTTGTAGGGTCAGGCTCGGATAGCAGAAAAGCAGAAGAGGGTGAGAAGTCAGAGTCCTGGCCAATCCTAGGGAGCCCTTCCCTCTCTGAAGGCCCCAGGATGCCTCCTTCACAAGGTCCTAGATGGACAGGATGCCCTGTACTTGGCTGGGGACCAGGACCCTCACCTAAGATCCTTGATGGACAGCGTGCCCCGGAAGTCTCGCAGGATCTCCAGCAGGACCCAAGACCAATAGCTGCGGTAGCTGAGCTTGCCCAGGTCAGATAGCGGCTTCTCTGGGGAGCCTACCGTGCTCTCTAGCTTGGACAGCTCATAGCCTGGCAGTGTTAGACAAGAAGATCCTGAGAGCCCTGCCCTGGCACCCTCCACCACGGCTGCCCCCTTCCTGGACAGGCCAGGAGCCACTTACTGAAAGCGATAAGGAACTTTCCATAGCCACGGCGCTGGTAAGGGGGCAGGGTCAGGATGCAAGCCACATTGTTGCCATCTGGAGACTCCTTCTCCTACAGGGGATGGACGGTCAGGATCTTTGGGGAGGCTCTGCCCCTACTCTGGTTCACACCCCCATCCTTCCCCAAAGTGGGCTTCCTGGTCCAGCACCTTGGAGAAGTAGCCAACGATATGGGCCCCCTGCCTGTCCACTTCAGTCAAGATGTAAAAGACAAAGGGCTCCACGTCGAAGTACAATGTCTTATGGTCCAGGAAGAGCTTGGCCAGCAGACACAGGTTCTGACAGTATATCTGTGGGGTAGGGAAGGCAGGAGCAGACTCAGGAGGCAGGTAGGACTGCCCCACCGAGCCCTGCTCTGCATGTGCCAGGCTCTAAAGAGTAGCCACCGCCAAGCTGGTGGGGACTGAGCTCCTCACCAGAGCAGCAGTTCTTCGAATTAGAAGGAGCCGTGAAGAGAGTCCTCTTCTGATGGACAGGAAAACTGAAAGCCGGTAAGCCATTAGGACTCAGGGAGGTAGTGGTAGAGCTAGATTAATTGTGGCTATTGCTTCCTAAGTGCCAAGTATGCGCCAGGTTCTTTCCACGCACAATCTGTTTCAGTCTTCACTGACATTACCTCTATGTTTCAGATCAGAAAACAGGCTAAGAGTAGCTAAGTGGCTTGCCCAAGGTCCCATGCCTGGTGAGTGCCAGGGCAGGAGTTCAAGCTGCTGGCACATAAGTTCTACGTTGAAAATAGCTGTGTCCCCAGCACCCGGCACCAGGCTAAGCCATGAAGCTGGGTCCTTGGTAAATGTTAAAAGGACTAGCCTAGAGCCTGACTCTGAAGCCTGAGCTCTGTCTGACCACTGTCACACTCCTGTGGGCTTTATCGGCTTCCTTGCTGCAGACACAGAGACCCCCACCCAGGTCAGAGACCAATGTTAGGAGGGATACTAGGACCCTGAGGCTGGCTTCATGGCACAAATCAGGAAGTCCTCTGGTTTATGACACTCTTCCACATCCACTCTCTTATTTGACCCAACAAATGTGAGCCTGGCATTGCTAGTCCTATTTTACATATGTGGAAACTGAGGCTTTGGGAGCGGAAGTTTGCCTGTGGCCTCGGTTGGTGAAGAATAGAACTGGGAAGAGGACCCATGTCTCCAGCTGGAGCCCTTCTGCCACTCGTTCATGTTCAGAAGGACAGGCAGCAGGCAAGGGCCAGGCTCAGAGTGGGTATTCACCAAGCTCCAGATTAACAGGTCACTAATCACAAAGGCCCATGTTTACTAAGCACCTGTTAGATGCCAGGCACTGTGCTAAGTACTTGAATTTGCTGTCTCATTTAGTCCACTAACAACTCTGTGAGGTAAATATTATGACTCATTTTTGTAGATGAGGAAACAGGAACAAAACTGTTAAGTAATTTGCCCAAGATCAGCTAGGAAGTGGTTGGGTAATTTGAAGCCAGGCAGCAACTCTTCAGCTTACGCTATATTACCCTTCCAAGGAACACCAGGACACTTTACGAGAGACCTTCCCAGACTGACCAGGCAATGGCCAAATTTTCAAAGACAGCAAACCAGCCCCAAAGGTTCCCACCCTGCCCCACTGAACCCTTTCTGCCAGGAACAAGGAGCTCAGCCTGTCCTAACCACAGAGCTCTCAAAGACAGGAAATCTCACACAAGGCAGTTCCCACCCTAAGGTAAAACAAGCATCTTTCCCTCCTGCAGAAAGAGAAAGGCCTTCTAAGAGCAGCCTCAGGCAAAACAATCTCCCACACTGGGCTCCAGTCACAGGTGTTTCTCCCGTGGAGTCTCACCCTAAGGCTGGCCTCTACCCTTTGAGGAGGATCATCCAGGAGGTGCCTAGTGCTTCCCCCTACCTCCCTACAGCCCTTGGCCACCAGACTCACCTTGTGGTCTTTGCCGTCTACCTCATACACAGAGATGTTGCTCTTGCGGTAGATCTCCTTCCCTGGGGGCTGCCGCCACTGACACTGGCCCTGGAGGTGGGGGTGGGAGGGCCATAGGCTTGAGTACTCCCAGGCTCTCAGATAAGTGCCCCAACCCCCACCCCCACCAGCTGTGTCGCCTGAGTCTCAGTTTCCCCATCCTCCACACCATGCCCGCATAGAGTAATCCTCCCAATAATCTTAGGAGATAGTTGCATTTTACAGATGAAGGCGCTGAGGCACAGTAAGCTAAGTAACTTGCCTGAGTATCACACAGCAAGAAGGGTTTCGAGTCTGGTCTGCCTGGCTCTAGAGAACTCACATCCATGGCACCTGCATTTCCTAAACCACATCTCAGATTCTAGGCTTTGCAAAACACTTCATTGTACCAGGAAGTGCCCTGACCCTGGCACTCCCAGATCCCAATCCTTCCCATCTGTCTGCATTTTGAGGACCAATTGCTCAAGGGCTGTGCTTGCTTCCTCTTTTGTACTGAGAAGCCTGGTGCTGGGCTGGCCTTGGCAAACATATGATGAAGGCCAAAGAGCCCAAGGAGAGGGTGGGGCAGGGATTACTGACTCCATTCTATAGGAAAGGGAACAGGTCTGGAAAAGGGCAGTAGAAAACCAAGGCCACTCAGCCAGCAAATGGCAGAGCCAGGCCTGGAGCCCAGGTCTCTTGACCCATGGGCCAGCTCTGCCTTGCACTCAACTTCTCTGGACCTATCTCTACTCCTTGGCGCTGCTGGCTTAAGGCCCTCTGCCTCACGCCTGCCTCTCCCACCAGGTTCAACCCTGCCTAGCCCACCCCAACCCAGTCCAGCCTCACCAAGTGAAAGCGGTAGCTCTTCTCATATTTCATGTACTTCAGGCAGTACTCGCAGAGCCAGAGCTTGGGCTGTTTCCCATAGTCTTCAGGGAATGGTGAGAAGTACCAGGCATCAATTTCATAGTTCCCAATGTGGATCTTGTCCACATACTTCACCTTGGTAATCTGTGGAAAGGGTGGGAGTGGGGCACAGTGCCGGCTCAGTAGGAGCAAGAAAGAAGCGAGAATATCCACAGCTTGGACCTCTGCCCCCGCTCACCGCTTCATGTTCCTTCTCCAAGGCTGCCGTTGTGGGGTCCATCTCTGCATAGGTCTGGACAAGGAAAGAGAAGTGGACAGAAGTGAAGAGAAGTGGTAGTCAGGCTGTCCCTCCCCACCCCATAACCCACAGTGGCTCCCTACTCTCTTCTAGATCTCAACCTTTGAATGACAATAACCATCCTAGTAGCTAGCTTGTCTTAACAGGTTCTGAAGCTGGTCAGTCCAAGCTCCATTCCTGACTGCCTGCCCACCCACACATCCCAGATGCCCCTGATGCTCGAGTTTGGTTCCAGTCCTTGGGTTGATAAGAGCTTCCGCTGTATAATGGGATTGATCCAGCTCTGCTGAAGTTGTAAGATACAGATGAAATCATTGGTTTTCCGTACCCATGGCAAGAACTGTTGCCGACTCCACATGTATGCCTTGACCTGGACCACTTTCCTGAGCACCAGACCTGAGTAGCTGCCTGCCCATGGGACAGATCCCAGAGGTCCCTTCCATGGGCACAGCAGACTCAAGGTTTCCAGAAAGGAATTCTTTATTTTCTCCTCCAAAGATGTTCCTCTTTCTGGATTCCCCACCTCCCTGGAAACATCACCCTCTGTCCAACTGCCCAAGACCAGTAACTGGGCCTGGTTTTAGTCTTCTTTCTCTCTCAGCCTGGCATCCAATTAGTAGACAAGTCCTGTCAATTCTACCTTCTTGGCATCTTTGGAATTAGTGTCCTCTTCTGTCCCATCCCCACTGCTACTGCCAACATCTTGGGTCTAGATAATCAACTAGGTCTCCTTAGATTCCTTGCTTCTAGTTTAGACCCCTCAAAGCTACACTGCTATCAACACTCTTCTTTTTCTGACCTTCATGCCTTTGCATATGCCGTTTTTTCCACCTTGAATGCCCTTCTCCGTCTTATTGCCACAAATATCCTTACACCGCCTGGCAGAGCATGAGCCAGGTGGGTCCAGGATGAGGCAGGGCTTTGTTATTTGTAATTGTTTTATTGTGCTCTTTCATGTACTTCAAGGTTCAGCTCCCCTCCCACCCCCTCCGGGAGGTCCGACTGGATTCTTCCTATCTAAACTGCACCCTTTCCTTCCCAAATCAGGCGTGCAGTGGTCAGTGATGTAATACCCTATGACAACCTCCATATGGTCTCCCCCACTCACCAAGTCCTTAGGAAGCAGGGTCTAAAAAGTCATGTTACACTCAAAGAACATTCCATCCCATGGCCAAACTATGTAGGAAAAACCAAGTACGGCCTAACAACTGAGGGGACCCAAGAAGGCCTATGACCATGCCACAGTAGACCTTGGCATTGCCCTGTAGTTGAACAGCAGAGGGGAGAGGGGAACTAGCATTTTACCCAGAACCTCCTCAACAAAATACTTTGTCTGGATGGTCTCATTTAACTCTTGCAACAACCCTGAGATACAGTGTTCTTATTTCTGTTTTACAGAGAAGTAAACAGGCAGGAAGAAGTGAAGTCACTTGTCTTTGGGGAGAGTTAGCTGCCATTTAATCCAAGTGCCAAGCATTCTATAGGCATTATTTCATTTAGTCCTCACAATGAGCCTTTCAGACAAGAGTGCTCATTACCCCCATTGTACAAAAGAGAAAACAGAGGCACAGAAAGGTGAGGTCACAGAACTCTTTAATCAGCAGAGATGTGCCTGGACCCCTGGTTTGTCCAGCCTTGAGCCTAACCACTGCAAAGATGAGGGAAGAAAAGATTTTCTTCCTCACATGCCTCTTGAAAATGCACTTCCCAACTCTCGCCAAAACAGTCCTCTCCTGCAAATGCATCAAAAAATTACAAAAACACTTTTCTTAAATGCTGTAATTTATTCAGACTTATTTAGAATGAATTAAACATTAGGCTCTGAAGCACCTTGCTGACTGTTAACTTGCTGACTGCTTTATGATCTATCCTGATTTTATCACCGCTGGCCCATTGTCATCCACACTGCTAACGACCAGTTTAGAAGAACATCTCTGAAACTTCATTCCCCCCTGCTACCTGGCTGAGGAATTACTAGGACCATGGATCTATGTCGGCCAGTGGAGCGGCCATAGTCGCATGTGGCTATTTAAATTTAAACTAATTAAAATTAAATAAGATTTAATTCTTAGTCACACGAGACACATTTCAAGTGCTCAACAGCCACATGTGGCTAGTGGTTACTCTACTGGACAGCACGAATACAGAAAATTTCCATCATCACAGAGAGTTCTTGGATAGCGCTGCCTTTGACCTTGAGAGGACTTTCCCGTTCAGAGCGCTTCAAATGATTAACATAACCCATAATAAGAAGTGCACTTGACATTATAAACCAGTTGGCATGTTTGTGTATTGACATACACATACTTGCATGTAAAAGAAAAGCTTCTCTAAACAATACTTACCCTTATAAAATGTAATATACCAGTATTTTCTATCTTATTCTATTTCTTTCTTCCCTTTTTAAAATTTAAATGCTGGTCACAACCCACTGAACTGGTTTTTGCAATCTACCAGCAGGCTGTGTCCCAGTTTGAAAAACAGTGCTGCAAAACACACAATAAATGCTCAGAGGAGGAAAGTGAGTTGGTTGAAACTGATAAATATCTGAATGCCGTGAGAGCTCGATTAAACCCTGTTCTGGTTTGAACTTCCTATTGTACAGATGAAGAAACTAAGTCTCAGAGAGAGGGCAACGTAACCAGCCAAGGGCAGCCTGGCTTGCAGAAAACAAAAAAACAGGTTTTGGAGACAGATGGCCTGAGATTCTATTATGTGTCACAGTCATGGTTAAGAGCTGGGCTCTGAAGTTGGACTGCCTGAGTGCAAACCTAATTCCTGACTGGATGGTCCTGAACAAGTTCCTAAACCTATCTGTGCCTCCCCTGGAAACTGAGGATAACAGTAATGCTTATTCACAAGGTTGTTGCGAGACTTCAGGGACATCACATGTGTAAAATATTCAGCATAGTACTTGGCTCACAGACCAACAAATATTTTGCACTATTATTCCAATTCCAGCTCAAAAATGAGCTAGCTGTGGGATCTTAGGCATATTACCTAACCCCTCTAATCTTGCTTCCTCACCTACAAAAAGAGATGATTATCCCTGGGGATGTTGAAATGTTGACGACGACCTGATGAACTTATACATACACAGAACATGGTGCTTGGCAAGGGCAAGTGCCTGATTATTATTCATTTTTTTACTCTTCCCTTTAGACTTCAAGTCAGTTTACCTAAGATGGCACAGACAACAAGCTGATAAAACAGGCTATGGGTACAGGACGCCTGACTTTCACTTCCTTGCTGTGAGACTATAGCTAAGCCTTACCCTCTCTGAGTCTCAGTTTTCTCATCTGTGAGGAATAAAGAGAGGAGGTAGGTAAAGGCCCTGACACACTCTTAGAGCTTAAGAATTGACAGCTGCTGTGGTTTTGGCACTGGTGACCAAGGGGCCCAAAGAAGTTGGCAGAGGTAGCTGGGCTTCCTGGGGCCCCAGGGAAGGGGAGGAGACCCAGACCTTCTGCACGTGGTTGATCTCATCATGCTTGCGCTTTTGGTTGCGAGTAATCTTGCGTTCTGGCTGCTCGGCCAGCTCACTCAGGTACTTCTCTGAGTTCTTCTGCACAGCATCCTTCACTGTTTTGGTCAGTGCCAGTCGATTCTTGTCTACCCATTCGTCCAGTCGTCGGTTAACTGTGGGGATGGGCCATGAGGGTGCTGCCCTGCCACCCTTCTCCTCCCAACCAGGCCGTGGATGCCCCAAGCCACTCACAGCCCACGTAGTGTACATAGAATTCCTCTCGGCCTTCCTGGTCATTTACTCGAGACTGGATCACTTCAGCAGAATCTGTGAAGGAAAAAGGACAGGATCATCAGGAAGGAAAGAGAGGCCTGAGACAAGAGGGATCCTGTACACTGAGAAACAGTTTCCAGATTCCAGGGCTGCATATGAGCTACCTTACCTGTCCACATCTGCCACTTAATCACTGCTACAACCCTGTAAGGTAGGCCAGGTTGGGGCTGTTAATACTTAGCTGAATTTAAGTCTGACTCCAAATTCAATGTTCACTTTACTATACACAATGATTAATTGTATATATACATATCTATATATATATATATATATAACTGAGCAAGTATTTCAGCTTTCTGAGTCTCAGTTTTTTCATGTATATAATAGAGATAATAGTACCCACTTCAGAGGGTGAGTTAATGCCTGTAAAGTTTTCAGCACAGTGCCTGACATCTAGTAAACAATTCCGTAAACGAATAAAGCAGCCACTGCGTGTCTGGCCCTATGTTGTGTTGCTGGGTACAGAGGACACAGCAATGAATCATAACAGATCCTGTCCCCAATACCCGCCCCCTGCCAGAAGTTCTCAGTTTGATGGCGAAAAACAGAGACAATTACAAAACAATGTTACATATATCACAGCTGAGGTATGAAAAAAACGTGATGGGAACATACAGAAGTGAACGACTCACTTTGCCTGAAGGGAGTCAGAAATGGCGTCATAGAGTATGTGACAATAAAGATGAGTAGGAGCTAGTCAGGTGAACCAGGGGAAAGGGAAAAAACATTCCAAGCAGAAGGCCTAGAGGGTAAAAACCATATGGTCTTCAGAGCACACAGCAGGTCTGGCAAATAGGCCTTTGTCTGGGGTGGCTAGAAACCAGAGAGCAGGTCACACAGATGAATGCCATTCTAAGGCGATTGGGGGTATATTGGGGAGATGACGGAAGACAATGGAAAGGAAGGGGAAGCTCATTTTTGTGTTCTGGAAGGCCCTCTCTGCTGGCGGCTGTAGAGGGCAGATGGAAGGGGAACACGCAGAGACCAGAGACTGGTGAGGAAATAGGGTTAACAAGAAAGCGAATGAAGCCTAAGATTGGGCAAGGGAGTTGAACGGGCGCTCTATATACAACACGAAGGATCTGGTGATCGCCTGACTGAGGGGTTTGCAGTGGCGCCCGGGAAGAAGTCCAGGGTTACTGGGCTGGCTTCTTAGAGCCCGCAACTCCCGGTTCTCTGTCCTCTGGCTCCACTACCCACGACTGCCAGCCCCTAGCCTTGAACCCGTCCTCAGGCCCCGCCCCCTCGTCCTTTAAACCCCGGCCCCGGGCCCCGCCCTCACGCCAGGTGCTATCCGGCCGCCGACACAGGTACGTTTCTCCGATCTCCACGGTGACCTCCGGCTCGCCGCGCGCTGGGGTCGGAGGAGAGACGCGGCCCGGGGACGGGGCGGTCCCCTCGACGGCCACATTCTCCCCGGGCCCGGGCTCGCCCTCCCCCGCGACCCCTGAAGTCGCCGCCACAACAGCCGCAGCTGCTCCCTGCGCCGCCATCGCTGTGGCGGAAGTGACGGCAGAATCCGGCGCCGCGCGGCTTTTTAGCTCCGGGTCAGCAAGGCGTGGCGGGGGCCGCGTCAGGCTTCACGGTGGGCTCTGTGATGTGGCGGGGCCTCATTGGTTTGTGTGGCCGTCCCCGCGGCGCCCGGACGAGCCTGACGGTTACCGTGCCAGTTGCCTTTGAGTTCCTTATTTTCCGTATGGAAATATGGCTGCACCCTGGACCTGAAGAGAGGAGAAAGACTTTCCTCACGTGGCAACTCAGCTCAGGATTTTTAAAGGCCTCGGTGCCTGAGGAAGACAAGATGTGCCAAATATCGGGGCGCTGCCCCCACGCTGAGCGGCCTCCACGGTTTGCCTGGCATGGGGGTATCAAGAATGTCGCAGGTCTCCCTTTGGGCTTCAGGCCTCCCCTAGCCCAATACTGGCCACACTGTTTTTGAAGATTCTAGACTCTTTCTTGCTCAGCTGGGAAGAAGGTACAGTTGGGGTGTGGGAAGCAAGACGGGTGTGTCCAGAAGAACCAGTAAGTCACCCTCACAGAATATAACCTTTCTAAAGGCTCAGGCCCCCCAAAACCAGACGTCCCCTGAACAGAAGCTAGACAAAGGCAGTGGTTACTACAGAGAAAGTCTTGCGCTTAAGGCAGGAATCCTGAAGTCTGATGCTGTGCTGGGTAGGATGTACAATTTTCTGTTCAGTCAGCATTAGTAAAGGAAACCAGATATGTGTGTGTACACACACCACACATACAAGTGTATTGTACAGTGCTAGATGGGGTAAACCAGTTTCTGTTGAGTCAACTCCTGACTCATGGCAACCCTGTGTCAGAGTAGAACTGGGTGCTCTATAGGGTTTTCAGTGACTGATTTTTCAGAAGTAGGCCTTTCTTCCAAGGTCCCTCTGAGTGGACTTGAACCTCCAACCTTTCAGTTAGCATCCAAGCACATTAACTGTTCACAGGACCCAGGCAGGATAGGTCTTCCCATAAATGTTACCTTTGGCAATTCTCTGAGCCTTCTTTGATTTCTAATTTGGTTATTGGGCTTAGAAATAATTCTGAGAGGGGTGTGATCGCTCAAGGCCTAATAATGGGACTCAGAGCTTGCCAGATCAAGAAATATCAGCTGGATAACCAGACTAAACCAAAAGCAAAGAAGTTTCCTGAATAAATCGAACACTTCGAAGGCCAGAGTAGCAGGGACGGGGGTCTGGGGACCATGGTTTCAGGGGACATCTAGGTCAATTGGCATAATAAAATCTATTAAGAAAACATTCTGCATCCCATTTTGGCGAGTGGTGTCTGGGGTCTTAAATGCTAGCAAGCGCCCACCTAAGATGCATCAATTGGTCTCAACACACCTGGATCAAAGAAGAATGAAGAACACCAAGACACAAGGTAAATATGAGCCCAGGAGACAGAAAGGGCCACATAAACCAGAGACTACATCAGCCTGAGACTGGAAGAACTAGATGGTGCCTGGCTACAACCAATTAGTTCCCTGACATGGAACACAACAGAGAATCCCTGATGGAACAAGAGAGCAGTGGGATGCAGACCTCAAATTCCTGTAAAAAGGTCAGACTTAAGAGTCTGACACTAGAAGGACCCCGGAGGTCATGGTCCCCAGAACTTCTGTTAGCCCCAGACAGGAACCATTCCCAAAGCCAACTCTTCAGACAGGGATTGGACTGGACTATGGGATAGAAAATGATAATGGTGAGGAGTGAGCTTGTTGGCTCAAGTAGACACAAGACTATGCGTGCAGCTTCTATCTGGAGGGGAGATGAGAAGGCAGAGAAGCTAGCCGAATGGACATGGAGGATACAGGGTGGAGAAAAGGAGTGTGCTATCTGATTAGGGGAAGAGGAACTAGGAGTACACAGCAAGGTGTATATAAATTTTTGTATGAGAGACTGACTTGATTTGTAAACTTTCACTTAAAGAACAATTTAAAAAAATATATCAGCTGGGTATCTGTGGGGGATGGCGGTGGGAAGTGCTGATAATTTGGCTCGTGGGAAATGGAGGACTCTGGGGGCTGATGAATGCCAGGTGTCTGGCAGCATAAAAAAGAACCAAAAAACAGGCAAGAAAAAAGTTAAAATTCTATTGACTCTCCCCACCCCTCTCCTATCTGCAAGATTGTTATTTTACCCAACCAGGGTACTGGTGCCTCATTTTTGACTTAACTGGACACATTCAGTTACCGATGCTATCCTTTCTAGTTAAGGATTAGCCTAGGCCTTACAAACCCCTGACCAAGGTCACTGCATCAGCCTCCTCATTCTTCAATCCACCAGCCACCAGTGATTCTTCTAACATGCAAATCAGATAGTTCCTCCTAGGACTATGCAGGTGTTCTGCCCAGATCCCCAGGATCCCTTTTCTTTGTGTGCCTCAATTCTCTTTGACTTGTACTTTCTAAGGCCAGCACCTGGGGCTCTTTGGTGAGTTGCCTTCGAGCTAATAGAGCTGTTTTGCCTGGAAATGCTGAAAAGGTAAGATTTCAACCTGGGAATTTAAGTACATACCCACTCCCACTTCCCAGCATAGCCATTAAGGAATGATTGTCAAGTGGAAGAGTGAATCAGTGCTGGTGAGCTTAGTTAGTTCTCTTACCTCCAACTCTGAGGCATAACTTACTGGCTCTGGACTGTTGTCGGAGATCTTATCCCTGCTCGACTTCCTCCCCTCCCCTCTCCTGCTTCCCCTACTCCCTCTGGGTCTTTCCTGGGAGCATGTTCTTAACAGATCACTTGGACACAAGTCCTCTCAGGGTCTACTTCTAGGGAATCCAACCAGAGACATCCCTTCTTAGCCTAAAACCTGTCCATGGATCCTCACTGCCTTCAGAACAAAACCCAAGCTTCTAGGCTGCACATTCAAAGCCCTACACCCTCTGGCTGCTGCCTGTTTCTCCAGCTTCACCACCCTGCCCTGCAGACAGAAGTTTTGCAGCCCAGCAAATCATTTCCCACCACCTGCCATTTGACCTCCAGATACAATTTCCTGTCTCCTCTACCAGCCATCACCCTGAAGGGTAGGAAATGGGGTAGATCTAGAGCCAGCCTCAGGAAGTTAGCTGTCAGAGCTCAGAGATGTGAAGGCAGAGACAGAGTAAGACGTTTGCTTAATCCCACCAGACACGCCCAGAGGGCCTTTCTTCTCCTTTCCTGGCAAGATGAGCAAGGGGTTCCCATCTGAGACCCCCCTGGGAAGTTCTGCTTCAAGCATAACCTTGAGCCTACTTGCTGTCTTGGGCCCTTTTCTTTTGCCCAACACCCTGGCCTCCTACCAGAGCCCCACCTTTCTCTGGTAGGGCACCCAGTCCTTGCTGGGGCCTGCCAGAAAACAACCTTGTGTGTTCCTTTCCTTGGTGGCAGCAGACACAGCTGGCGGGCAGTATTTTTAACCTTACTCAGGCTCAGGAATCAGGTGGCTCAGAAAGTTGCCCAGTCTGGTAAGTTTCACCTCCAGAAATCGTGACTGGCAGGAAAGAGTCAGAACTGAGGCCTAGAGCTAGGCCAGCCTGGGCCTTCGATATTGTCTGGGATCCATAAACGTGTACTAAATAAAAGGTCTTCGCACAAGCTGTCAAAGTCACTCTCACTCCCACCAAATCAAATGTGCGAGAGACTTGAACCCACTTTTACTCCTGGGCTGCTGGGACAGAGAGACTGAGACATGAACCATTTAAACTCAAGAATCAAGGACTCTGAACAGGGGCAAAAGCAAAAGCTCACCTGCCTTCCCCACACACAGGGCCCAAGAGGGCATTCAAAATGTGAACTTTAATAATAAACAGCAGGTCCAAGTGGGGGAGGTCCCCCAGGAACAAGAATGATGGAGCTGGTGCTGGAGGCCTCATGGGTCCCCATTTCCCCTTTCGAAGGCCTGGAGGCAGGGAGGATGGGGGTACCCAGCTCCACATAAGTCCATCTATCTAGGGATCTAAGACCCAAGATGCAGCAGCAAGTGGAACAGGTTGGGACCCTGCCTAACCTGGAAGGTCTTGGCAGGGAACGTGGCCCAGGCTGGGCAGGCAAGCAGGCCAAGGACTTGGGTCAGATGCGGAAGCTCTCCTCCCGGCCATCGATGTGGCGGAGCCGCAAGTAGACATCCGTGCCAATGCCCTGCAGGGACTGTAGCTGCAGGGAACCACCAAGGTACTCCGCGTAGGCCCGTGATGTGGGCAGCCCGAAGCCAAAGCTGAGGGTGGGCAGGGGATAGGATAGGAGGCTTCAGAGGCTTGAGTCCCCTGGGGCCCCCCACCCCTCCATCCTGGCCAGGTGGCGCCTCACCCATGCATGGGTCCTGACTGGCTGCCACTGTGCATGTCCAGGTGGCCAAAAAGGGGGCTGATCCGGGGGTCCTGGGTGCTGGCCTCCGCCGTAGTGAAGTGGTAGTCCATGACCCGATCCAAGTCTTTGTGAGCGATTCCCCCGCCCCGGTCTGAAATCCTGGCAGGATGCCGATAATGGGCTTGGCTCAGTATTGACTCCCCACCTCCCAAGCAGACAGTGTGAAGTCTGCCTTCCTGTTCATTCCACCCAAAGGTAGAATGCTGTCCACCCAGACTCCTGGGCGCTGCTTGGAGAGTGTCCTTTCTCCATCCTCACTGATGCTTGGGATGCTGACTGCTTATACGTTCTCACAGGACTTGACATTTACCCTCGGCCCAGCACCACTTACTGCTTACTCCTGAATGTTTCCCAATTCCAGGCCCCTCAGTTGTTGACAGGGGCACTGCCCTGGGCCTGCAGCTGGCCCCGGATTCATTAATATCCAGCTTATGGGAATCTCAGGACAGAGAGTATCTTGTCGGACCAGACACCAGGTCCCAGAGTGAGGCAGGTACTGGCTTAGGTCACACAGTAAGTCAGAATCAGTGCCTGGAACCTCTGTCCACCCCACCCAACTCCCACTCAGGGCAAACCTGATGACGAGATCGATATCATTGTTGGCGATGGTGATGACCACATCTGGGACATTGTAGGGAGTGTCTAGGTGACTCTCCATCGTAGCTCTATACAGGCGAGATAGACCCAGTGGCACCCCAGTTCCTGCCTCTCCCCCCCCCCACACATATCTGACCAGCCCACCTCATGGCATTCTTGAGCAGCTCGGGCAGGATGTAGTCCAGTGGCATAGGGATGAAAGGGAAACGGGCAGCCACATGCCCATTGATGCGGACGCGGGGGGCATTGCCATACTTGTGCTCACACAGACGCCTATGGATAGGAGCAGGTGTTCAGACAGGTACCCCTAGACCAGTGGTTCTCAACTGTGGGGTGATTTTGCTCCCCAGAGGGGACATTTGGCAATTTCTAGAGACGTTTTAGTTGTCACAATTGGGGAGGGGGGTGCTACTGGCATGAAGTAGATGCCAGGGATGCTGCTAAACATTCTAACATGCACAGGACAGCCCCCTACAACAAAGAATTACCCAGCCCAAAATGTCAACATGCCAAGGTTGAGAAACCCTGCCCTATATCATGCACCAGGAAGGGCTCAGTCCCAAGCCTACCCTGCCCCAAGACATCCACCCCACTGACTATTCTAGCCTTACCTGGCAAAGTCCACCCACTTTTCAATAATCTTCTTTGGTGAGAGGCGAGTGCAGATGATGCCCACAAAGTCAGGCTGGCAGGAAAGAGAAGGTTAGGGCTACGCAACACCTCCACCCCCACCTCATCTGCCAAATGCTTGCAACTTCTGGACTGCTGAAGCAGCCCAAGCCTCTCCTGAAGGCCTTGATCCAGGTCCCTAACCCAAGAGATCTCCTGGCCCGGTCCCCTCTGCCACGCTTGACACTCCCAGCTGGGTCTCAGGTGTCAGCCCCTCCACACCTTGTCCTCATGCAGTGCCAGGTGATGTGTAGCCAACATGCGGATCCCGAGCCGTGAAGTCAGCGTCTTGTCCAAGAAGTAGCGGACAAGCTTCTCATCCTGGTAAAGAGTGGGGCCTCAGAAATCCTGTGTCCCTTCCCAGCCTCTGACCAGGCCTGGGCCCCCATTGGCTGCCCCTGACCTCTATGTGCTTTCGGCTCTCACGCAGGCCCTCAGCCAAGTGGGTCACCACATCCTTGTGGTCATCCAGCAACTGTCGCACCAGCTGGCAGTACTGGGCGTCTTCCGTCTGGTCCTTGATCTACAGGCCACAGAGTTGTTAGCACAAGCAGGCGGCCTGGACTGCTTAGCCCCTCACCCTGCCCTGGCCCAGCCCTCACCGGAGGGAAGTCTGTCAGCTTCTGGAAGGCACGGATGTACAGCTCGTGCTACAAGGAAGAGGTGTGGGGAATCACAGGGCTGCTGTGAACAGCTATCCCTGCCTACCCATGGAGATCACCACCCACCCAATTCACTCCGTTGAAACCCGCATCATGGCCTTTCAAGCCTCCATGAATATGTAGTCTTGGCCTCTGAAGGCTTGGTTGGAGCTGCGTCCTATTTGGCCCTGAAACCTTTTGGCAGGCAAGTCTCTGCCTCTCTAGAACCTAGTCTCCCCAGTAGCCCCATGGAGGTGGGCATACTGATCTAAAGCCTTCCCCACTAGGGAGACTCACACCCCTTGAGGCCACCTTACCACTTGCAGGATGGTGGGGTTGCAGCCAATGATGAAAGGCAGGCTGCGGAAGCCCTTGATGCGGTGAGCGATTCTCACTGGCAGCTCTTGCTGCAAATACCGGGCACTTTTCTAGAAGAAAAAGGGGACGAAATGCAGGTCCAAAGCATGTGTGGCTGGGGCAGAGCTCCAGGAGCCAAGGGAAAAATAGAGAAAAGGAATCTTACCAGAAGGTGACTGCCATCCTGAGACCGGCCGGAATAAAGCATCATGGTTGGAGTAAGACGGACTGAGGGCTGGAGGAGCAGATGGGCCTTGAGAACTAGACCCCCAAAACCCCGCCCCCGCCATATGAGCTCCGCCCCTTCCCTGACCCTCAAATCCAGCTCCAGACCCTGGACCTCAACTCCAGCTCCAGACCCTGGACCTCGTCCCCCTGGTTGCGCACCTTCTCAGCTGCCACGTCGATGGCAGACTGGTTGTAAAAGGAGGTGACAGTCTTGGAGCGCTCCCGCGCCATCTCCACGTGGTGTGTGTCGGTGACTGAGGTGGAGCTGGCCCGCAAGGAGAGTGCGGGCCCCAGGAGGGGCCAGAGTGGAGGCCCGCCCCGGGGGGCGGTCCCCAGCACTGACACCAGTATCATTGTCTTGATCCTTTGTCGACCTGGGTGGCCACTAGGGCTGAGGACCGGACAGATGGAGGCGACCCCAAAACGGGGCAATGGGTAGGGGGGCTGGCGAGGGCTCCTCTCTGACTTCAGGAGTGACGGCCGGTCGAGGATGCTGACCAGCTCAGCCCCCCGGGAGCAGCTCCCATCTACCGGGGCGGGGGAAGAGGGACTTGTAAGGATCCCAGTCCAGACGACCCACACCACCTCTCCACATGAGCACTGGTCCCTCAGACCTGGGCGATCTCTGCCTACCGTTTGAACTACATTCTGTAACACACAGGCAAGCCCGGACAACCTTGCTTTTCAGAGATGCTATTCTTCAACCTGAGGATCTATCTGGCAGGAGTCTGCGGGGAGGAGCGGATCCTCAGGCCCATGCAGCCCGAAAACCTCGCCCCACTCCCTCTGGTCCTAGGGGCCCTCGTTCAGGGGGCGGGGCTGACCCCTACCCAGCACCTTCAGACCCAAGCCAGGCGGCCTGGCCTGCGTACATGCTGCACAGAGCACTGTGCGTCCGAGGGCCGGCTGCGTCAAGGCTGCGGCCCAGGAGTCCTTCTCTGGGTTCCCTCTTCGCGGGGCCCCTTAGTTAGACCCAGGTCCCCCCATATGGTAGATGCCAAACCCACCCCCCCATCCGCGCGCACTCCGGCACTCCCGCCCAAAAGCGGAGGCGGCAGCTGCGCAGTGCGGAACCTCGGTGGCCGGGTATGCGCGGGCTGTTCCACTTACCGCGGGGCCAGAGCCAGGGCTAGGGTCCGAGCTAAACCTCCGGAACAGTCGACTGGCCCGGCGGGTGCAGCCGCCTGCGCCCTCAGCCGCCGTTACGTCGCGCGGATAGGGAGCGCCCGATGCTTTCTGGGAGTTGTAGTTTGGTGCGGAGGACTCGCGACCCTGGCTCCAGCCCTAATCCCGGGCCCCCAGATAAATACCACGGCTTCTTCCACAGGACGCCTGGAGTTATCTGTGGTCTCTCTCAGCCTTTCTCTCCTAATCTATAAAATGAACTCCCCGGGAGCAAATTGGAAAAAAAGAGGGCAGGAAAACCCTTAGATGCAAAGCACACAGATCAAGCCCTACCTGGGATCCTTATCCTTTTGCTTATAGATTCATTTATGGGAAAACGAACTACCTGGTACAAACCCCAGCTGGGCCACTTAGTACCTGAGGGAAATTAGTTAAGTCCTCCACATTTTAATTTCTGTAAAATGAAGATGTATCAACCTCGGGGTTGTTGTGTGAATTATATGAATTTATATATATTAAGGAAAACCTGGTGGTGTAGCGGTTAAATGCTACGGCTGCTAACCAAGAGGTTGGCAGTTCAAATCCACCAGGCACTCCTTGGAAGCTCTATGGGGCAGTTCTACTCTGTCCTACAGGGTTGCTCTAAGTCGGAATCGACTTAGAGCAACCCTGTAGGATCAGCCTGCAACAAACACTGATGGGGGGCCTTTTCTGTGCCAGGGGAGGAAATTGGATAGTGAACCAAATAAACAAACCCTTCCGCGCCCTGAAGAGGAAGACTGACTTGAAGACAGGTAGGTAGCTTTGGTGTGATCAAGTGTAATGAGAGCACATTGGAACTGGGACATCTGTAGAAGCACAGCTTGAGTAGGATTTACCCAGGCAAGGGAGCTGGGGGAGAGGAGGAGGTGTGGCAGAATAGAGAATAGCCTGGACTACCTGAAGACTGGCTGGAGTTTAGAGTCTCAGAAGGACAGGGGCTGAATGGGGGGATCAGAGCCAGAGCATGAAGGGCTCTATTACCCACGGCAGGGAGTCTGCATTTGTTCTGAGGAGTAAGGAGCCACTGAAAGGTTTTAACTAGTCAGATCTGTTCCTAAGACAGAACTCTCTGGCTCTTGACTGGGATCTGTGAGACCAAAGCCACAGAGACCAGTGAGAAGACAATTGCTTTGTCCAGGCAGGAGGTGATGGAAGATTGTCTATCTATCATCTATAGCTCCCTGGGTCCACCAGGAATGGCCTGAAAATCTACTTCCCCAAAAATCAGTTATTGAAAACTATGAAGCACAGTTCTACTCTGACACAGAATTGACTCAACAGCAACTAATTTGGTTTGGTTTTAAATATATATAAACCCTGGTGGTGTGGTGGTTAAGAGCTCGGCTGCTAACCAAAAAGTCGGCCTTTCAAATCCACCAGGAGCTCCTTGGAAACCCTATGGGGCAGTTCTACTCTGTTCTGTAGGGTCACTCTGAGTCGGGATTGACTCCATGGCAATGGGTTGGTTGGGATGCATATTGCATTGCATTATATTATACTACATATATGGAAACCCTGGTGGCATAGTGGTGAAGTGCTACGGCTGCTAAAAAAAGTTGGCAGTTCAAATTCACCAGGCACTCCTTGGAAACTCTATGCAGCAGTTCTACTCTGTCCTATAGGGTCGCTATGAGTCAGAATTGACTCGACAGCAATGTTTATATATATATATATATTCCCCAGGTGGCACAAACAGTTAAAGAGCTCGATTACTAGCTGAAAGGTTGGCAGTTCAAACCCACCCAGAGTTGCATCTGAATACAGGTCTGGTAATCTGCTTGCAAAAGACAACAATATATATATAGTTTGAATTTTTCTTTACAATGTTTGTGTGTTTTCTAAATATTTGAAATTTTTTTAATTAAAAAAGTGTTAAGTGAAGTAGGTGACATCTTCAGACTTCAGCAGAGGTGGAACCATTCACCATCGCTGGCCCACCTGAGGAACTTGGGGAAGGTCTGCATAGACCATGAGGAAGGGGCTTCCTGACTCTCTGCGTTTTTTTCTTCGCCTCCCACCCTCACCACCTTTCCACCCCTTTTTCAACAACAAAGACTGGAGAATGGATCCAGGAGGACACTCGGATCCCCTCTCCCTCCAGGCAGGGCTTGAGCCCCGGAAGAAGGAAAGAAGTATGGTGCTGGCAGGCAGGAACGGCATGTGCAGAGATGCTAAGGACTCGGAGTGCTTGGTCTACGCCAAGACTGGGTGCTCACGTGGCTGTGGTGTGGACTGGACCTGCCACAGAGGCGGGAAGTCTGGGAAGTGGCTCACCTCATCTGACCCTGAGCGCTTGGCTAGAGCTCAGACCGAACTCGCTGCTGCTCCCCAGCGGCTGTGGCTGAATATGCACCTCTGTGAGCTCAGGCTGAGATGCTCGCTCAAATAATAGTCGTAATGGTGATTTTAATAATAGCTAATACTCATATAGAGCTTACCACGGGTCAGGCACTCTTCTAAGCGCTTTATTATATATTACTTCCACCTTCATAATAACCCTGTGAGGTAAAAAAATAATAACCCTGTGAGGAAGGTATTATTATTATCTTCATTTACAGATGAGGAAACTGAAGCCCGGAAAGACTTGTCTCCCCTTTCCTCTCCATTCTCACCTTCTACTCTTCCCCCTCACTCACTCTGCTCCAGCCATACTGGCCTCCCTGCCGTTTCCTGAACATACCAGGCCCATTCCATCTCAGGGCTTCTCATTGTCTGTTTCCTTTGCTGGAGCACCCTTATCCACACAGCTTGTTCCCTCACTTTCTTCAAGCTTTTTCTCTTCAAATGTTATCTGGCCATCCTATTTAAAACTGCAAATTGCCTCTGTTCCCCCTACTTGGGTCTACTTTTTACTTTATCCACAATACTTATCACCAAAAACATACTATGTACATATGTATTACATTAATTGCTTATTTTTTTATCCTTTTCTAAAATGTAAGACCAGAGCACGAATATCTGGCTGTGTTATTGATTTGTCCCAAGCCCCTAACATAATACCTGGCACATAAGACCTGCTTAAATACATTTGCTAAATAAGCGACGGAAATACTGAGCTTTATTCTAAGAGCTATTGAAATGGGATGCTTTTTAAGTCAGAGAATGAAAAAGCTAGATGCTTGTTTATTTCTTTACTTTTTTTGGAAACCCTGGTGGCTGCTAACCAAAAGGTCAGCAATTTGAATCCACCAGGCACTCCTTGGAAACATGTGGGGCAGCTCTACTCTGTCCTACAGGGTTGCTAGGAGTCCGAATCAATTTGACAGCAATGGGTTTGGTTTGCTTGTTTTTTTATTATTATTATTATGGTGAAAATACACATAAGAAAATATGTGTCTCAACCATTTCTATGTGTAAATTCAGAGACATTGATTACATTCTTCAATCGTGCAACCATTCTTGCTATCCTTTTCACATCCTTATTTTTTTAAGTCTCAGTCTGACTGTTGTGTGGAGAATGATCTTGGGTTAAGGGCAATTATATTTGGGAGGCCAGTGGGGAAACTGCTGCAGGTATCTAGGTAAGACGTGATGATGGCTTGGATCAGGAGAGTGGAAAGAAGTGAACCCCTTCTGTACAGATTATGGGAAGTGAGGGCATGCGGGGCCTTTCACATTCCTTAGCTCATGGCCTCCTTCCTCTGTCTTCAAAGCCAGCAAACTTGCATCTCTCTGTGCTTTTCTTCTATAGAGTAATCTCCCTCCAACTCTCCTATGCTTCCTCTTTTACTTTTAAGGACCCTTGTGATGACAGATAATCCAGGATAATCTCCCTATTTTAAAGTCAGTTGATTAGCAACCTTAAACCCACCGGCATCTTTAATTCCTTTTTGCTATGTAACCTAACATATTCACAGGTTCCCAGGATTAGGACGTGGACAACTTTCTGGTGCTACTACTTTGTCTACCACATCTTCTCTGGAAGAAGACTAGACCTTAGGAGGAGCAGCCAGAGAGAGAGAAAGGCCAGCAGGAGAGTGAGATATCACAGAAGCCAGAGAAAGAGTTTCTAGGAGGGAGTGCTCAACAGTGAATAATACTGTTTTGAGGCCAATCAAGATAAGAACTGAAAAATATACAGTGGATTTAGTGCCCTAGTGACCCCAGGACTTGTGTTAGGGGCAGAAGCTAGCTTATAATGTATGTGCCAAGCTGAGCAAGGAGAAGTGAGCAACTGGAAACAGGGAGTGTAAATATCACAAACTTGACTATGAAGGGGAGGACAGGCATAGTAGGGTCAGAGCTAGTGGAGGAACTCCAAGTGAAGGGAGATTTGTCGCCATTTCTAAAATGAAAGTAAGCCGCAAGTAATAGATGGTGTCTTAGGCTGGGCTCTCTAGAGAAGCAAAACCAGTAAAGCATATAAATATATATAGAGAGATATTTATATCGAAGAAATGGCTCACTTGATTGTAGAGGCTGGAACGTCCCAAGTTTGTGGATTAGGATAGAGGCTTATCCACAAATGCAGATTCATACAGCTGCAGGGGCTGGCAAATCCACGATCAGCAGGTTGGAGAGCAGAGCTCTTTTTGCTCACAGGCTGTGAATATCCATGATTCCCAAGATTGGCAGGCAAGACCGCAAGGCTTCTTCTGATTCACGTAGCTGCAGGGGCTGGCAAACCCAAGACCAGCAGGTCGGCAAGCAGGGCTCTGCTCACAGGCTGTGAAGATCCACAGGTAGAAAGATTGGCCAATAATTTGATAGCTCGAGTCCCAACAAACAGAGGTCAGACAAACAGGAGGCATCTGCAGGATCCGGAACGAGCAAAAAGCCAGAATGTCTGCTTATATTGGGATGCAGGCTACAACCCCAAGGAAACTCCCTTTCAACTGATTGGCTACTCACAGCAGATCTCATCATGGGAGTGATCACATATAAACCTTAAGAATCATGGCCCAGCCAAGGTGACAAACAATCTTAATCATCACAGGTGGGGGTGTCTGTGAAGGGGAGAGTTCAGCTAGTCCACAGAAGGTTTGGAGAGGGGACTGTTGGGTTGATCCAGGGCTCAAGTTTTGCCAGGCGGGTGCCACAAGACAGAGCAACAAAGGGAGTTTACAATGGCTGAGGTGATAGAACTGGGAATTTAAAGGAGGGAGGGAGGGACAGGTTGGAGGCACTGGTAGAGGGATTGGGAGGAAGCAGTAAACTCAAAGCTGGGGATCCTAATAAAGCAGAAGGGAATGACTGAGCAAGCTGGGAAGATAGGAGACTATAGTCCGAATGGTGTCTGAAGTATTAATTTCAGCAAAATGCTTGGTTCCTGGGTTGTACTGCAGTATTTGCTGGATTCCCTGATCCACTGGTCTCTAGGTCCTGGCTGTTCCAATGCTTTAAACGGGCCACCACAAACGTGCTACATATTGTTATGGCGACCCCACGTGTTTCAGAGTAGAACTGCACGCCATAAACTGACCCACCAGGCCTTTCTTCTAAGACGCCTCTGGATGGATCGCAACTACTTAGAAGCCCAGTGTTTAATCGTTTGCATCCTGTTGTCGTTGTACTGCTACCCCTTAAAAAACTCATTCCCGCGGAGTCGGTTCCGACTCATAGCAACCGTGTAAAAAAAAAAAAAACCCGTCGCCGTCGAGTAGATTCTGACTCATAGTGACCCTATGGGGCACAGTAGAACTGCTCCATGAGTTTCCAAGGAGCGGCTGGTGGATTTGAAGTGCCGACCTTTTGGTTAGCAACCGTTGCACGATGTAGCTCTTAATCACTGCGCCACCAGGTCCCTCGCAACCCCTGTTCGCCATGTTCATGTAATTTTAACAACTCTGGAGACAGAGAGGAGCCCTGATGGCGCGGTGCTTAGGAGCTCGGCTGCGAACCAAAAGGTCGGCACTTCAAATCCGCCAGCCAGTCATTGGCAACTCCATGGGGCAGCTCTACTCTGTCCTATAGGGTCTCTATGACTCGGAATCGACTTACAGCTACGCTTTGGTTCTTTTTTTTTTTTTGGTTTGGCGACAGAGACTCCATTCCCCTTGATGCCTTGCAGCTGTTCCGACTACAACTCCCATCGGGCTTGGCAGGCCGCTTTGTCTAGGACTACCCACATTTCTTAATCGGCTTTACCAGTCCCAGCATTCCTCGTTGTTTTCTTAACGCTCCCTCGCAGCTATCGAGTCCCAGGAATAACCAATTGGATCAGGGAGTGCGGGAGCAGGTCGGCCAATCGCCCAGTCAGAGAGGCGGGAGGGGACGTGGCCATATTCTGCCCCGCCCCTGCCCCGTGGCGCGTTATCTTGGGCAGGCTCCTAGCGCTGGATCTGAAAACATGGGCACTACCTGGGTGAGCCCCGGATGGGCGCGGCTCGCGCTCTGCCTCGCCGGCCTCGGGCTGTCACTCTACGCGCTGCATGTGAAGGCGGCGCGTGCCCGGGATAAGGATTACCGCGCGCTCTGCGATGTGGGCACCGCCATCAGCTGTTCGCGCGTCTTCTCCTCCAGGTACGCGCGGGAGTGCAAGGCGTGAGGAGCCGGGGACCCGGCTGCTTGTGGGAGCAGTGCATGGGGCCAGGTGTGCATGGGAGTCGGGCTGCTCGATGGGGCGCTGGCTGGCAAATTGGGTGTGCACAGGGGCCTGGGCAATCTCGAGATACTAGTGTCCGAAATAAGGAGTGCGGGGCAGGGGGGCAGCTGGTGCAAGTAACTGGAATTCTTGTGGGTCTGGATGCGGAGAAATAGCAGTGACCGGGCAGGAAAAGGAAGTAGTGGACTTGGGATGGCGCTTGGGGTCTGGTAATGGCTGTGCCTGGGGACAGGGAGGCCGAGTCAGGCCGTGCTTGAGGGCCCAGGGTTAACGCCAAGACAGAATACGGGGTTGGCGAGGGGGGCGGGGGGAGCGGGCGAGCCGTAAGCAGTCCGGAGATTTGGGGGATCCAGGGCAAAGAGACTCCCACCCTGGTTTCAGTCTCAGGCAACTCTAAAGCTGAATCAACCGTTATTCCAACCTTCCCATCTTGAGAAAGTCTAGGGTGAAAAGAGAGGCCTATGGAGAAGCCGTGGCCAGGCCTGGCCTGGAGATGGGGGAGGGTAGGGCCAGTGACATGGAATTCTGACGTGTCCAAAGGGACGACCCCAGGAGGTCAGTGACCCTTGGACTCATAGGGATGGGGGGTGGGGAGACAGCCCAGGCAGTTTCTTGGAAACTGGCCTTCCGGGACAGGGCCCAGGGCACTAGGATAACACCTCTAACCTGGTCCTCCCCTCCCCAGGTGGGGTCGGGGCTTTGGGCTAGTGGAGCACGTGCTGGGCCCCGACAGTGTCCTCAACCAGTCCAACAGCATATTCGGTTGCATCTTCTACACACTACAGCTGTTGCTAGGTGAGTGGCCATCCAGGCCCTGCCCCTTCCCTGCAGGGCACCCCCCCTCCTTCATGACAGGCCCCTTCCCTCCTGGTCAGTCCAGCCCCATCCCATGCAGTCTTGGTGACCCAGACTAGTGACTGCTGGGCACTTTGAGGTGGGGAGGGGGAGGGAACCAACAGGGGTCTTTCAGTTGGTTTAGGTACTGTCATACTCAGAAGGGCCCTTAAAGACTTTCTAGGACCCCAGTTCTGTGGGAAAGTCTCAGAAATTCTCTCGGCGGGGCGGGGAATTCCTCTCATATAGAACTCCACAAGAAATTCAGGATTTGGTTCTGAGGGATCACTGAACAGGAGAACCAAGGCCATGTCACAGCCTTCTATTTTTAGAGGCCCTTCCCCAACAGCCCCTGCTGTCTGGGTGGCACCGGGAAGTCATGGCAGCCCTCTAGAGGAGGCCAGTCCCTGAAGCCCATGCCTGACCCTTCTGTACCTTGCAGGCTGCCTACGTGGTCGCTGGGCCTCCATCCTGCTGGTGCTGAGTTCCCTGGTGTCCCTCGCTGGTTCTGTCTACCTGGCCTGGATCCTGTTCTTCGTGCTCTATGATTTCTGTATCGTTTGCATCACCACCTACGCCATCAATGTGGGCCTGACAGTGCTCAGCTTCCAAGGGGCCCAGGGACCCAAGGGCAAGGCCAAGGAGCACTGAACCCCGACTTGAGGCCAGACTGAACTCACCTGCTGTGCTTTGGCCCGTGAACCTTGCCCACAAAGGCCATATCTGGGTCCCTAGAAAGCCCTACAACCTGCCCCCACCATATCTCCACACAGGACAATGGACCAAATGTGCCATCCTTCTTCCTCCGCCTTAGTGCTTCTAGCCCTCTCCTCCGGGGCTAGTTTCCAAAGTTCCACCATTGCCCAGGGAGGGGAGGTTCTGAGCAATAAAATTTCTTGAATAAGTTGGCCAAGTCTGACCCATGTGGGTGCCATCTGTCTGTCAGGGTCCTCAGTGTTGGGCCTCCCCCAGTCTTACCTTTTCTGGGGCTGGGATGGATATGAGTCAGAGGGAGAGAAGAGGGCCTGCCTGGAAAGGGTCCCATCACTAGCGTGCAGAGTCAGCAAGACCTGGGGCACAGTTGGCCCCCACCCCCAGGAAACAAGTTTATAGCTTGTCCCTACTCCCTACAGGAGCCAGGCCTCATCTCCTGGGAGGGCCAGGCACACACCTGCGAAGGCAAGCTGCCCTTCTGGTTCTGTGCATGCTTGCTGGAAGGTTCTTCCCATAGTCTAACATTAACCCCTCCAGCTGCCTTATCTACCAGCCCAGGCCAGTGTTGGTAGCTCTGGAGGGCTAGGGCCAGGTTATAAGCATTTTTATTTTTCCTAATATGTATTGAGCATTTACCCACATGCCAGGCATGTTTAAGAATTTGACATGTATTGACTCATTTAATCCTTATAGCAATTGTATAAAGTACTGTTGTTATCCCCTTCCTGCATGAGGAAACTGAGGTACAGAGAGGCTAAGTAACTTGCCTGAGACCACACAGCTAGTGCTGGGGATGGGGGTTTATGATGCCCTCAGGATTTGAATCCACCTGAGCCATCTCATTCCAGCACCTGTTAACTCTATCCACAGCTGCCTCTGTGTTGGGTCAGGGTTCCTGAACAGTCTGGGCAGGCCTGAGTTAGGAGTCAGGTAAAAAGGATGCGTCCTGAGTGTTCTTGCCTCCTGACTGAGATTTCTTCCAGCACCTGTGGGAAAGGTGGGCACCGCTGTAACTTTCCCAGGGAGGAGGCAGGCTCAGAGAGGTGTCAGGACTTTACAAAGTCTCATACCCAACAAGTAGCAGAGAGCCCAGCCTCCGGCACCCAGCCCCACACAGGACCTCTGTCACACAGATGGGGAGAAGGTGTGGGAAGCACCTGAGCCTGGGAGAGAGACAGGGAAGGTAAAAGGAAAAGTGAGAACTGGGAGGGCCTGCCCACTGTCCCCTTCACAGTTAGTCCAAGATGACAGTTTCTCTTCTGGGAGCAAGTGTCCTTTATGCCAGGTTCTATTCTAAGCGTTTTTACATTCTACAACTGAGCTTTTCAGACAAGCCACAGACAAGATCACGCAAGTAGTAAGTGGGGGAGCTGGGATTTGAACCCAGGCAGTCTGGCTCCATGACTGTGGCCCAGAGAGGGTTGGTGACCAGCCCAGGGCTAGAAGCTGCTGACTCCCATCCCAGGAAAAGTGATGACACCTGACTCCTAGCCAACTGGGGGCGGATCAGAGGTGGAGTCAGGGAGACCCAGTGGCCTCTCAAAACAAGAATGCTGGTGGCAGAGTGGCCTGGAGCAGCATGAAGCAGAGCTGGGGACCAGGGCTGCTCATCCTGGAAGTGGTAGTCCTCATAGGGGGTGAGCCACCAGGTGTGATGGGGGAGTGGTATGGTGGGGCTCAGGGACCACCTGCCCTAGCAGCCCCTGTAGCTTGGTGTGTGTGAGGGGGCCTGGCTGTGGGTGGGCAGTCAGCTGGTCCATCTGACGCTCTGCCTGTGGCAATGTAATTGTGTCTGGCTCTGTGTGTGGGTTGCAAGTATCTGTATCAAATGGATGTGATTTTCTTGGGACTGGGTTATAGCCTGTGTCTGTCAAGACGTAATTGTGTCTGTGTGTGGTCCTGCCTATGTATGTATCCTGGTGTATTTGTGCCTGTCTGCCTCTACTTCCGGAGTGGCCTCAGACAAGTTCTGGGCCTCTCTGGCCTCAGTCTGCTCATCTTTATATCTGTCCCCTCTCTTGGACCTCCAGGCTCTGATGTTCAGTGGACGTATCTGTGCATGCCTGTGATGGGGAAGGGGCAGGGCAAGGGAGCTCTTTGGTAGGATCTCTGGTGGTTTCGTGGAAGGTGGGAGAGTCTGAGTTATTAGAACAAGGGTGGGGTGAGTCTCATTCTCTTGGTGCCTTCCCCCAACCTGGACTCAACAAAAGCCTGTAATCCTTCCTCTCAGGCCTCCACGGCTGAGAGGAGAATTAGGCTAATGCTCTCAGAATACACAGGCTGCCTCCCCTGACTCAGCAGTGGGAGCAGAAGTGAGGGGGCTCCAAAGCCTGGAGGAGGGTTGGCCTGGGACCAGGTTGAACCCCAGACCCTGCTCCTCAGGCCTAGGAGTGCTGAGCACAGCAGAGGGAGAATTAATTACTGAGTCTATACTTTGAATAGGTTCCAATAAAAGCTATTTCTCTACTTCATATAAATATTTTCATTCTGGGAGGGGCTGGGGAGGTAGCCACAGAGTCACAGGCAAGGACCTATCTCCACAACCCATCCTCTCCACCCAGGCAGATAAGGCTCCCCCAATTCTTACCTGTCTCTCTCTTCCCAGGTCTTCAAGCAACTCAGTGGGGTAAGCTCTGGGCATCAATGTGGGGCCTGGACTTCCTTTTTGGGCCTGGGATGAGGGCAGCACAGAGGCCTGCTGTCAGCCTGACCCACCCCTCTCCACAGCCTGTGGGCAGGCTGGCCCTGGCCCCCCTGAGCCTCAGGAGGGCAACACAGTGCCTGGTGAGTGGCCGTGGCAGGCCAGTGTGAGGCGGCAAGGGCTCCACGTCTGCAGCGGCTCCCTGGTAGCAGATACCTGGGTCCTCACTGCTGCCCACTGCTTTGAAAAGTGAGTCATGGCTGGAGTCAGACAGGGTTTCCAGCTTTGGAGGGTGGGTGACTCCCCCAAACCCCACCAGACTCGTCTCTGCTCCTAGAATAATAAAAGTACTGTCTATTGAGAATCTGCCACATTCCAGGTAGGTATTACCCAGTTAATTCTAACAACCTTTCATGGGAGAAGCTTTACAGATGAGAAAGCCGAGGCTGAGAGAAGGGAAGCACCTTGCTTAAAGCCACAGGTTGATATTTCTGCCCTTCTTTCACCTGCCTTCTGCTGTCTCCCATGGTGTCACTGCCCCCAACTTCCCTTGTACTTACTGGCCTTTGTCCTTCCCCTTCCAGGGCGGCAGCGACAGAACTGGACTCCTGGTCAGTCGTCCTGGGTTCTCTGCAGCAGCAGGGGCTGAGTCCAGGGGCTGAGGAGGTGGGCGTGGCTGAGCTGCAATTGCCCAGGGCCTACACCCATTACAGCCAGGGCTCGGACCTGGCCCTGGTGCGGCTCACCCACCCCACAGCCCACACACCCCTCTGCCTACCTCAACCGACCCATCACTTCCCCTTTGGAAACTCTTGCTGGGCCACTGGCTGGGACCAAGGCACCAATGATAGTACGTGCTATCCCAGACTGGAGCCTAGAGAGGCACTCTGCTTGCCCAAGGTCATACAACTCAGCTCCTAATGATCTGGCTCCCATTCTCCCTGCCACCACCACCCCCTCGGTAGCCCAGATTCCACCCTCAGCCCATCTCTTTTATCAGCTCCCAGGACCCTGCGGAATTTGCGCCTGCGTCTCATCAGCCGCCCAACGTGTAACTGTCTCTACAACCGGCTGCACCAGCGGCCACTGGCCAGCCCAGCCCGGCCCGGCATGCTGTGTGCGGGTGCCCAGCCTGGGGTGCAAGGGCCCTGTCAGGTCTGAGTGGGGCAGAAGGGAAGGGTCTTGGGCAGGGGGCTTGACTTGGAGGGGTGGATGGAGGGACTGCAGTCAGAGGATCAGAGGATGTGTAGCCGGGGCTGGGGCTCAGGCATCTGTCCTTGGCTCTGCTGCCCGGCTACAGGGGGACTCCGGGGGCCCTGTGCTATGCCGAGAGCCCGATGGACACTGGGTCCAGGCTGGAATCATCAGTTTCGCATCAAGCTGTGCCCAGGAGGACACTCCGGTGCTGCTGACTGACGTGGCTGCCTACAGCTCCTGGCTGCAGGCTCGAGCTCAGGGTGCAGCCTTCCTGGCCCAGAGCACAGAGACCCCAGAGATCAGTGATGAGGACAGCTGTATAGGTATGAGTAGGGGGCAAAGGGAGTGGAATAAGTGGGGATACCCAGGCCTGCATGACCTCTTGGCAGTGGGTGGAAGCCCTAGTGAAACAAATCTCAGCTTGGAATAGAGAACTGATGCAGGGCCTTCACACACAGCCAGTGGGCTCTTAAGGCCCCTTCCAGCCCCTGGGCTGGGAACAGCTCCCTTAGGGATGAGGAGCACAGATGATTTGGGAGTTTATGGATCTGGAGTTTACCCAGGAAGACTCATCCCTGAGGCCTGGTGAAGGTTTTGGGGCAAGTTGCAAGTTCCCAGGCAGGGACCCAGCGAGACTGGATAAGGCAGGGCTCCCATGCAGAATTCTGGTGAAATGACTAACATGCAAATCTCATGCAAAATAATCCCTAGTGAGGAAGCTGTGTCGATGGCAAAAGAAACACGTCAGCCAGAAATTCTGGGGCCAGTCCAGGCCTGGAGGGGTGTAGACCAGTGGGAGTGATAAGCAGGGGCAGGAGGACTGTCCAGACCATTAGAGTTAAAAGCTCTAGCCCTGGGTTTTGAATCCCAAGTCTGCTACTTGCATGTGGTTGCAAAACTAGAAAGCCACTTAACCTCTCTGAGCTTCGGTTTCCTCATATGCAAATGAGGCTAATGAAATCCAACTCATGAGGATATTGTGGGGATTTAATAGCACATGGGGAAGTACTTAATGCAGTGCCTGGCACAGTGAGAATTTAAGAAGTCAGGTGATGTAATCTGTTTCAGCCTGTGGGTCTCTGAGGAGAGAAGGCCCACAGGCAGGAGCCCCCTCCCCATGGCCCTGGGACGCTAGGCTGAAGTACCAAGGGAACCTGGCCTGTGGCGGAGCGCTGGTGTCAGAGGAGGTGGTGCTGACTGCTGCCCACTGCTTCATCGGGTGAGCCCATGCCCCTCCCATTTGTGCCCCCTGCCCCTGCCGGCAGCCCCACCACTCAGTGCTGTCAACACTGCCCCTACACAGGCGCCAGAGCCCAGAGGAATGGAGTGTAGGGTTGGGGGATGGACCAGAGGAGCGTGGCCTGAAGCAGCTCATCCTACATGGGGCCTATACCCACCCAGAGGGGGGCCATGATGTGGCCCTCTTGTTGCTGGCCCAACCTGTGACACTGGGCCCCAGCCTTCGGCCCCTCTGCCTGCCCTACGCTGACCACCACCTGCCTGATGGGAAACGTGGCTGGGTCCTGGGGCTGTCCCACCAAGAAACAGGTACGTAGGACCAGTGCAACCAGTAGCTGCCCATCCAGCTTAAAGGCTAGTGAACAGCCAGATCTTCTCCCTTGCCCTGTAGGCATCAGCTCCCTCCAGACAGTACCTGTGACCCTCCTGGGGCTCAGGGCTTGTAGCCGGCTGCATGCAGCCCCTGGGGGCGACGGCATCCCCATTCTGCCAGGGATGGTGTGTAGCAGTGCTGTGGGAGAGCTGCCCCGCTGTGAGGTGAGCCCCAGCTCCCAAACCTTACCCCTCAGACTCCTGGCATCCCTTGCCCTGCAGCTAACGAAGAGACCAACTGCCAGGCTTAGCCTCCAGCCCTGCCTTTTCATCTGAAACCAGGCCTCCTGCCAACTGACCCCCACATAGCCAGTGTCTC
Source organism: Loxodonta africana (assembly GCF_030014295.1). NCBI lineage: Eukaryota > Metazoa > Chordata > Mammalia > Proboscidea > Elephantidae > Loxodonta > Loxodonta africana. The sequence goes on along the minus strand of NC_087353.1, from coordinate 86,479,742 downwards.
AGCCCCTAGCCCTTTCTGCCTCCCCCTACTCCCCACAGCGCTCTACGGGGTGGGGGGGAGAGGAAGTCACCCAGTGTCACCTCATCCCTGGCAGGGCCTGTCTGGGGCACCACTGGTGCATGAAGTGAGGGGTATGTGGTTCCTGGCTGGGCTACACAGCTTTGGAGATGCTTGCCAAGGTCCTGCCAGACCTGCAGTCTTCACGGCACTCCCGGCCTATGAGGACTGGATCAGCAGTTTGGACTGGCAGGTCTACTTCGCTGAGCCGGAGCCGGAGCCTGAGGCCGAGACTGGAAGCTGCCCAGCCGACATGAGTATGTGGGCCTGGGCCCCTCCTGCCAACGCCCTCTCCAGGTCTTCTCTCTGACTGCCCTTCTCTCAGTCTAGGAAAACAGCCGTTCTGACGCACCTCTAGCTGCCCAGCTGCCCGGGGTGGGACAGACTTATTTGGATTCAAATTCTGGTGTAGTCATTATGTGACTTAGCTCAGGCCTCACAACCTCTCTGGACCTTAGTTTTCTCATCTGTCATGGGGGCCCAGTAACACCTTCGTCCTCCCTGAAGGAAGGAGGAAAGTTGTGAGGATGAGGCCAACCCCACCCCCTTCCTCTCCCTGACAGGCCAACCCAGCAGCTGTTGACTGGTGGCTTTGGGCCGACTGCAGATTGCCACAAACACAATGAGGCAATTCCTGCTTCACTGCCTCTGCCCTCCCCATGCCTCCCACCCAAGTGCGATTCCAGGCTCTGAGGCAGACCCAACAACCCAGGGGCTCTCAGACGGGACCTGCCCAGGACAGGCAACTGCCCCTACTCCCCACCCTGCCCAAGCCTCTGCTGACCATCAGCCCCTGCAGGACAGGGAGATGATGCCTGTGGGTGCTTCCCACAACCAGCTCTGCTGACTTGGGTGCCCACCACCAGCATTCCCTATCCTACATCCCCTTCGACATAATCACAACAGCCAAGTGTTTTGAAAATTTCCTTTTTTTTTGGGGGGGGGGGAGCAATTTTCCTTTTTTTAAACTTAAATAAATTGTTACAAAATAGACTTTAGAAAATAAGTTACAAATTATAGCAAAAGGCTCCCCTTCCACAGGCAACATTCTTGCCCATGGCTCTCTGACTCTGCCTCTCCCTGGGGTTGGAGTCCTCGGCGGGTGGGCCCTGCCCAGGACCTCGGCAGAACATGCCACTAGGCTTCTTGCAGGGCTGGTCACAGGGCAGAGCATGGTGACAAAGGCTAGGGGAGGGAGGCCCTTCAAGGACAGGGACATGAGGAACACCCCACTCCCTCCCTGGGAAAGAAGCCAGAGCCAGGCTCCTCTCCACAGGGGGAGGGGAGATAAGTAGTCTGGATGACCAAACTACTCCTGAGTGAAACATGGAGATCAAATCCTTCCCTCCCCCCTCCCCCCCCCCCACTATTCTGATCTTTGGAGACTTGGAGTTCAGAGGGAAAAGTTGAGGTTTGCAGGCCACTGGGGTGAAGGGTCCAGGAGTGGAGTCAGGGTAGGTGGAGGGGGCAATGACGAGTCCCCTCTGCCCGCTGCTGGTGCCGCTGGAGCTCCTGGGGGGAAACAGAGAGAGGTCACTGACTGAGGGGGCAGACTCCACACACCTTGTACCCCCTCCCAGGCCTGCAGGCCATTCCGTGGCCCCAGAAAGCCTGGGAGCCCCAATTATTTCCCCAGACCTGGCTAACTGCCTCCTCACTTACTCCCTCAAGTCACAAGAAATCCCTTATTCTGAAAGCCATTCCTTCAGCCTCTCAAGGGAATCTCACCCACCATCCCTGCCTTCCCTGACAATCTCTGGCCAAGGGCCCACCATCTCCAGGTTACCCACCCTTGACTGCCACTAATGTTTAAGGGGTCCTGGGGTAAGGGCCGCCTATCTCTAGAGGTGGAGAGAGAACGCAGGGCTTGCTGAGCAAATAGGCTGCAGCCGCAGCCTCCCTGACTGGGCTGGGTGGAAGTGATTTTACATGCAGATTGCCCTCTGATAGAGGATGTGAGACAGGGGCTAATGACTGTTGCTACAGCAGAGCCTCGCTTCAAATAAACAATTATCTGTGACTCAGTCCTCCAGTTAAAGGTGTGCTTGGGGCTGGGTGGGGGGAGGTGTGCACACGGAAAAGTGGTTTGGTTGGATTCTAAAAAGGAGAGACACAGAGAGGAAAAAAGGAGCTGAATAAAGGGAAGAAGACGTGTGGGCAGGGACGGGTTCCCCAATAAGCAAGGTACACAGGGGCTTACTTGTGCTTACTTACTAGTCTGTGTTGTGTAATCTCACCTGTTTTCCACATCAGCGATGCGGTGAAACCCATGTGAAATTACACACTACAGATTAGCAAGTAAACACAAGCCCGTGCACACCTTGCTTACTGGTTAATCCACCCCTGGATGTGGGGCAACAAGGAAAGAAACAAGGACTTGGGTGCCAAGCAGTGACCCAGTTTCTGTGGCCAAGTCAGCAGTGAAGCCATAAAGAAGTCCAGTCTGGAGGTGCCCCCACACCTCATTCCTCCTTCCCTGGCTCCTTGCCTACTCTGGTCTAGGAACGAACAAAATGAGATCAAATCAACGGCTTCATCTTTCTTTCTGGAAGTTAGGACTTTAGGAACTGAATCCGGACAGTTTCCGGTTGTGGTAGCCAGGTGGTCCCCACCCACCACCCCTTCTAAAACAAAGACCACTCCTCTTGGATGGGGCACAGCAGAAGAGCCCAGACACTGCCTCTGACAACTATTCCCTACACTGCCCCACCCAACATGCCATCTATTTACCTGACACGGGTTCAGACCTCAGCCCCCAACAGGCAGCATCCTCAAACTATTTCTTCCTCCATAGCCAAGCCCCGGCCCACCTCTTTGAATCCATGTGACCCTCTCTCCTCTTTCCTTGCTCCTCCACCCACCTTGGGGCCTGATTTCGCCCTCTGCTGTGAGCCCACCTCCTCCAAGGTCCCTCCAATCAATCCTCTGCCCAAGCCCATTCACGCCCCCCCCATACCGGAGCCGGCCACTGTCCATTCCTCCTGGTGCTGCTGCTGGTGCTGCAGGAAGCTGATTTGGCGACGGAAGTGGCGGGGACAATGGGGGCAGGTGAAGGGCCCCTCCCGGGGTGCATGGACCCGCCCATGGCCCTCCAGCCGGGCAGCTGTCCGGAAAGCCTTGCCACAGATGCTGCAGCGGTGGCGCTTGGGGTCCGTATGGGTCCTGCCATGGTTCTTGAGGGACAGTAGGTTGGGCAGAAGCTTGGGGCAGAGGGAGCAGGGATAGAGTCCAGTGGTGTGGGCCTTCTGGTGGTTCAGCAGGCTACCAGCGTGGCGGTAGGAACGCCCACACTGGGCACAGCGGAAGGGCCGCTCTTCATCTTCAGCCCCTGTGGACTTTACTCCTTGCCCTCTACTAGCTCTCCCAGCGTTCTCTCCTGGAGCCCTAGAGGGTTCTGATGGGGTCTCCTGGGCTTTCCCTTGACCAAGGAGACCCACCTGGTTCTCTGTAGTCCCAGCTTTGGGATCCCTGGCCTCCTCCATCTGGAGTGGCACCTGACTGAGGCCCCTGGCATGAGTTTGCAGGTGGCTGGCTAGTTCTTGGTGGGACTGAAAGGCCTTGCCACAGTCAGGGCAGGCAAAGGTCTGAGCAGCTATGTGGTTGTGGCTGTGGCTCTTGGTGGCCACAGGGTTCAAGAATTCCTTGGAGCAGAGCAGACAATAGTGACGGTCTGTCTTGTGAGTGTTGTGGTAGTTCAAAAGCCCGCCTAATCGGCAGTAGGTCTTGCCACACTGGCAGCAGGAAAAGGGGTGGCTCTCTGGCTGAAGCTGAGAGCTGCTGTCTCCATCGTTCCAGCTATTCCTATGACTCATACTAGGTTCACTGGGCTTGCTGTTGCCAAGGTGGCAAGGGCTCCTGGGGACACTGTCCCATGACTCGTCTTTGGGATTAGTCGGTACCTGACCCCGAGGAACCCAACCTCCATCATGATTCACTGGTCCCCTGTCTCCTTGCCACCCATCTGCCTTCCCCATGATCCCCCTAGACAGTGGCCCTCTGGCTTCTGAACCTGCTGCCCTGATGGTGCTCTGACCGTGCTCACCTGACCGCATGGCTCCATCCTCCAGCTGAGGTACTGCCTCATTACCACATGATCTGCCCGCGAGTCCAGCCAGCTTCCCCTCACTGCCCCCTGTGCCATCTGGGCCTCCCTGGCCACTGGCCAGCTCCCTTTTGGTCTCCTCCTCATGCTCTCGCAGGTGGCGCTCCAAAGAGCCCCGGCCAGGGAAGCCCCGGCCACAGAGGGCGCAGCGCACGGCTGCCCGCCGGGACCTCCCTGCCCGCCGCCGCCGGCTCTCTACGTGCAGCCTCTGGTGGTCCTTCAGTGCCATGCGGTTGGAGTAGGTCTTGGGGCAGGTGGGGCAGCTGTACTGGCCTGTCTCATGGCTGCGCCGGTGATTCAGGAGGCTCCCGGCGTGGCGGTAGGTCCGCCCACACTGCCCACACGGGAAGGGCCGATCTTCCCGAGTCAGTTTTCGGGAGCCCCCACCCCCACGCCGCTCAACGTGGACTCGCTGGTGGCTGGCCAGCTGTTTCCGCAGGCGGAAGGCCTTCCCACACTCGCCGCACCGGAAACGCCGGGGATCCGCATGGATGCGCCGATGGTTCTTGAGGGACATAAGGTTGGAGAAGCCCTTGGAGCAGGCCTGGCAGCCGAAGTGGCCGGTCTGATGGCTCTGCCGGTGATTGATGAGGCTGCCTGCGTGCTTGTATGACCGACCACACACCTCGCAGCTGAAGGGCCGCTCAGAGCTGGCTTCAGTCTGGCAGCCCTTCTCTGCAGTCTCCAACCTCAGCTCTGTCTCCTCCCCCTTCACAGTGGTCTCCACCCATGCCTCTTCTTTCACCCTTGCCAGTTCCTCTGAGGGCTCCACTTTAAGTTCTTCCTGGAGCTTCTCCACTTCCGCCTGCCCCAGGCCCTCCTCTGCCGTGATCTGGGGCTCACAGCTACCTTCCGCCTCTGGGATGGGCCCCACCTGGGGCTCAGAGCCTTTGCAGCGGGGGTGGTTTCGTAGATGATTCCGGTAGGCAGCCAGGTTGGGATAGCAGCGGGAGCAGACAGGGCAGATGAAGTCTCCAGTCTGGTGGATCTTGCGGTGGTTCACCAGGCTACCCCCGTGGCGATAGGTCTTGCCGCATTGGTTGCAGCGGAAGGGCCGGGGCTGGGCCTCCAAGGAACTTTCACCACCCTGCATGCAAAAGTTTTCTGCAACTGTGGCACCTCCTCCCTCTCCAGACTTCATGTCTGCACCCTCCCCAGAGACTGAGGTCACTGTGCCCTCACAGACACCATCTGTAACCATCTCTGTGCCATTACCTGACTCTTCCAAGTGGCTGGGTGCCTTGTCTATGGTGTTCCCAAAAGCACCACCCAGACTTTGGTGGTGACGCTCCAGGCTCCCCAGGTCGTCATAGGTCTGTCCGCAGCAGCCACAGATGTGCCCATAGCCTGCTCCATCCAGCGCCTCCACCTCCCGCTGCAGTTGATTCAGCAGCTCTGCTTCTGAGAGCTGCAATGGAGGGCTCTGGGTAGAGGCTGCCTCTGTTGCTCCTTCCTCCTCTCCCTCCTCTTCCGAGCCCTCAGTCCCACCAGCGGAGTCATGAGCCTGGCGCCGGTGAAGCCTGTAGCCAGCCCGCCCGGGGAAGATCATGCCACAGAGGCAGCAGAGAAAAGGCTGTGCCGAGCTCACCTCGCCGGGCCCGTGGTTCCGGAAGTGGCTGCGCAGGGCAGGCAGTGAGTCAAACTCCTTTGGGCAGAGGGAGCACTGATAGATGCCTGGTGGATGGCAGGGCCTGTGGCTCAACAGGCCGGTCGCATGAGGGAAAGAATGCCCGCAGTCGGAACATGTGTGGGAGGCGTCAGCCTGCCAGCTAGAGACAGCTTCAGCAGAGGGAGGCGAGGACCTGGGCAGGTCTGCGGCTGGTTTCTGGTCTTCAATCACCCGAGTGAGGCCGTCACAGAAGCGGGCCCCATTGCCTTCCTCATCACCTGGGATGTCCAAGCTGTCAAGAAAACAGTTCTCCTTTCTTTCTGGTCCTTCCTCGTCGCCTCTGTGCTCTTTATCACCCTGGAAACAGGCCTCATCCCTCTCAAGCCCACATTTGTCCCCCTCAGGTTCAGCCTGCGAACAGTCCCCATCACTTTCCACGTTGCCTTCGGCCCCACTAGGACTCTCTCCTGAAGGGTCCTGGGGAAAGTCTGGGCTCTCACTGTCTTCCACCAACTCCTGGGCCCAGTCCTCTGCTGACGGGAGCTTGGCACCGCCCCCACCACCCACACTGCCAGCCCGCCTCCGGTGTCGCCTACTCCGCCGCCGACTGTGGCGTCGCAAATGGTTCTTCATGGCAGCCATGGTGTGGAAGTGTTTGGCACAGGCCCCACAACTGAAGTCCCCCGTCTGGTGGGTCTGCCTGTGGTTGATAAGACTGCCTGAGTGGCGATAGCTTTTTCCACAGTCTTGGCAGGCAAACGTCCGAGGAGGTGATACCCTGGTCTCTGCCTGGCTGTTTTCCCCTTCTCCTCCCCCATGGGTCCGGCCATGATGGTCAAGGCTCTCAGGGTCTTCAAAGAGCAGCCCACAGACACTACAGATCTGTGGTGGTGCCCCACCTGTGCCTGGGGGGGTATCAGCGGCCTCCTCTTCATGCTTGCACCCATGCCCCTGATCTACATGTGGGGCTGCCTCTGCTCCCACCTCGAGGTGGCTGGGGGGACCCTCGGCCCCTGGGCCTGCACTGCGGCGAGCAGCCTTGCAGTGTACACGAACGTGGTTACGCAAAGCCATGAGGTTGGAGTACTTGCGAGGACAGAGTGAACACTGGTACTCTCCTGTCCGGTGAGTGTGGCGGTGGTTCACCAGGCTCCCCCGGTGGCGGTAGGCTCGACCACACTCATTGCACTTATAGGGGCGATGATCCAGGGCGGTAGTGGGGTCATCTTCTTCTTTGGGGGTGGTCTCAGACAGAGGCAGGGAAGATGGTGTCACTGATGACTGCCTACCCTCCCCAGTCCCTTGCCGGGGTTTGTGATGAGCCCGCACATGGTTTTTGAGGGCTGCTGCATTGAATAGCTGCTTGGAACAGATGGAGCAGGGGTAGACACCTGTCTGGTGGCTCTTGCGATGGTTGATGAGGCTCCCAGCGTGGCGGTAAGTGCGTCCACAATCCTCGCAGCGGAATGGCCGGTATTCCTCCAGGCTACTGTCCTCTAGCTCCCCAGGGGTGCTGAGTTCCCCAGAGCCGTTGAGCATCTGCGCAGTACCAAGCTGGTCCCGAATGCTCTCATTTATGTGCCCGTTGGTGGTTGGCATCCCCTTCTCTTCCCACGGCTTCTCCTGCCTTTCGCCCTCATGGGACTGCTGGTGTTCCAGCAGCTCCCGGGGGAGCCGGAAGGCACGGGGGCAGTGGGGACACCGGTAAGGCCGATACTGGGCATGGAGCCGGGAGTGGTTCTTCAGAGCCATCAGGTTAGAGAACTCCTTGAAGCAGATAGCACAAGGATAGATGCCCAGGGTGTGGCTCTGACGGTGGTTGGTGAGGCTTCCAGCATGCTTGTAGGTCTTCCCACATTGGCTGCACTTGTACCGCCGTTCCTCCTCGGCAGGAGAGGACTGGGTAGGCTCCTGGCCCCCCGTGAAGTTCACAACTGATTCAGCCAAATACTGTTCCAAATTGCTAAGGAGGTTGCTGGCTGGGGTGGGGAGAGGCGGGGCTCTGGCAGAGTTGGTGGTGGCCCCCCAGTGCTTTGTACACTCCTCAGGATCTGGCTGGCTTTCCCAGCCTTCTCTTTGTCTAGTGGATGGATCCTCCCAAGTACCTCGAGCTGCCCTGGGGTCAGGCCCAGACTCACAGCCAGGCGTCTCTTCGGTATGTTTTGCCTGGTTTTCCCAGCCTTCCTCAGAGCCAAGCTTCTGGCTCCATGAGTCAGTGGACGCCATCTCACCTTGGAAGCATGGGGTGGCTTCCTTGGGGCGAGGAGGCCTGTGCCTGCGGCGGCCCTCAGGAGCATGAGTCCTCATGTGGCTTTTGAGGGCCATGGGATTGGTGAAGTCCTTGCCACAGGTGGTACAGGGGAAAAGGCCAGTCTCGTGGGTGCGGCGGTGGTTGACCAGGCTCCCGGGATGACGGTAGCCCCGCCCACACTGCTGACAGCGGTAGGGCCTGGGGATTTGGTCAGTGTCCTCAGTGACCCGGTTGGGAGATGGATGGAGCAGTTCTCGGTGCCGGACCAGTTCTGGGAGGCTAGGAAAGTGGCGTTGACAGTCAGAGCAGCTGAATGAGGCAGGCACGTCCTCCATGGGGCAGTGCGGCAGAAAACTGGGGGTTCAGGAAGAGCAGAGAGGTGGCAGCAGCATCTTCCTCTGGTGGAGGGGCCAAGGCCTAGGAAGAAGAGGCAGTGGTCAGAAGGCCAGCCTGAATTAACTCTGCCTCTTGAATCCATGAGCCAAAAGTTTACCAGGGGCCAGAGAGAGGTTCCCTAAGCATCAGTGCCCAGGGATCTGGTTTCTACTGGATCTAAACTAGAGGCACCGTCGTTGAAGTCCTTCCTGCACGTAAGCTCCCCAAATATGGAAACTCCCCTAGAACAAACTCATCCCTAGAACCACAGATAAGAAAGTCCTGGAGGATGCAGCCTACTTCTGATCACAAGCATTATCCTATTCTCCAGACCAGATCCAAAAGGTCTTACTGCCCCTGATCTTCTGCTCTCTATAATCCTGGAACAAGAAAACGTATCTCCTCTAACATCTTAAAAAGAAAACAGAACTTTTCTAGGCCTTTCAATAAGAGAAGACCAATCCTTCCTTCATTCCTCAGCTAAAAAGACAAGACTGCTGATAGTGCCTGGAAGCCCTGACAAAGCAGCCTCTTTCTCTAGCTGACACCTGAGGACCTGAGAGGTTAGAGGTGCCCCTTTGGAGAAAGGCTGACTCATTCTCTCACCTCCTCTATTCCTTTCGGCTTTACAACGTCTCCTTCCCAAAAGACTTATCCTGGCCACTTCCTTCACTTGCTGCCCCTGACCCCAAACTACCTTCCATCGTGGAAATCCCATTCCATTTCCGGTTGCTCTTCATCCCCTACTTCTTCATCTTAGTCTCATCATCATCCCGTCTCCTTTTTTCACCTATTTAAGTACTGATGATAACGACAACAACACATGCTAACTGAGCATTACTGGGCGATACACACTGCCCTAAGCAAAGTATAGTGTCATTTAAGCCTCACAACACACCGTAATGCCCCTCAAATCCCAGTTTACATGTGAGCCAACCACTGAACTCACGCGGTCTTCGCTCCAAAGCCCTTGCTCTCTCTCCATAGCAGCTTCTCATGCATCCTATTTCACCTTGGCCTTCTCCGACTCTGATTCTTCACTCCCATGGGACCCCATGATAATGCCTATCTCCAGCTCTAAACTCCCTCACTGAACCTGCTCCCCGAATTCTCACCTCACAAAGCCGCTTCACTCGAGTCTCCTCCCCAGCCTATCACCACCAAGGTCCTCTGCCCTCATCTCCTCTGTCAATATCCTCTCAGGACCCCCACCTCGCACGGGCAGCCCCTTCTCTTTCCCGCAGCGGGCGCGTCCGTTGGGGACTGCGGGTGGCAGGCAGTAGGGCAGCGAACAGGGACGCGCCTGCGCACTGGGACCCTTACCCTAACTGCAGCCGCGCGCCCGAAGGGGTGGCGGTGGGGGACTCTCGCGCTTCCACGTACGCATTCAGACAGGGTTCCCAGGGAGATGCGAGAGCAGGGAAAGAAAGAGGCGGAGAAAAAGAAAAAAAGGTGTAGAGGGATCTAGGACACAGCTAGCACGAGCAGAAGTCTACTCCCGAGCTCCGCGGACACTTCCTATTGTTACTAGGAAACAGGAAGTGTCCGAGGCGCAAACGCTTCCCCGCGAAACCTCAGCATCGGGAACATTTCCTTTCCCGCCTCCAAACAGCCATCTATGAAGACACACTTCCGGAGTTAGTGGATAAGCAGGCAAACACGACTTTTGGCCCCGCCCACGTAGGTCACAGTGCTATTATACGCACTAACCTTAGCCACACTTCCGGCGAGAATCTCAAAAATCGTTCCGGTGCATATTGCATGAAGGCAGAGCTGGGAAAAAAAACAGGGTTCTGCAGCCCTGGCTTCAGTACCTTGGCGGTATTTTTCGCGGGGCTCCCTGGAAAACTTCTCCCAAGACCGATGGGGGAAGCTTCATTAAATTCACTTCTGGCTATTAAAGGAAATATTGTGGACTATAAGCGGATTTAGGGACTACAAAACCTGAGCATGGCCTTTCTGTCCTCCCACCTTCTAGTTCTTGGAGACATTTCCGGTGAACTGGACCCAAGCTAGCAATAACCGGGTGTATACCATAATCCTGGCCGGCGTTCCTTGCCCACAGCACCCACGGACTCCTGGCAAGATGTTTCCCAGCCACTACAGGCTAGGGGTGCTCCGGTAAACCTTTCCTTCCTTCGGTGTCTAGAAAGCTCCCGTCTACTTCCGCCCGCCGACTCCACCTCCTCTCCCCCCCCCCCGCGGGGTCCTAGTGCCTGCCCCTCCCTGGCAGTGTCCCGGGCTCAGTCGGTGCGAGGAGCCACCGCCGACGTCGCGGAGCCAGCCCAAGTCCATTCAGGTAAGAAACGCCGGCGGGAAGCCACGGGGTCCGCGGCCGGCTCCAGCGCGGACGGGATCCGAGCTGGCCTCAGTTTTCCTGTGGGCGCCAAGGGCGGACAGGGCCGGCAGGGCGCGGGCAACGCGGGCGGGGCGGAGGAGAGCGGCCCCGGGCGGGCGCGAGCGGGCGCCGGGCCCAGCGGGTCCTAGAACCCGCCGGCTATCCTCGAGGACCAGGTGATGCGGGCGCCGGGGCTCGGCCAGCGCGGCTGCCCGCCTTGGGTGGCGCAGACTCGGGGGTCCTAGAGCCCGCCCTATTGCGGGCTTTTGTCCCAGCCGCGCGGCCAGTCCTGCAATGTCCCGGGCGTCTACGGCCCCCCTCCCCCGCCGTGTCCCTGGCCGCCCCTCCCGAGGTCCTAGAGAACGCCATTTTAAGGCCTTTGTCTAGCGTCTGGCCTTCTGTCCATTCATTTGTTCATTCCATCATTCATCGTTCAGTCCTTCTTGTCACGTTCTCCGAGGCGACGTTTTCCGAGAGCTTATTCTGAGACAAGCCAGCCTGGGGCCCTGCCCTGCGAGAGCTGCCTGTCTGGTGGGGGCGCCGACGCAGAGGCGGTTGCAGAGAGCGAGCAACGCAGGGTTAGATCCAGGACTTCGTTTCTGCAGCTCACGGCCCCTCTTCAGCTTTTCTCGTCGGCCCTAATTCCCTTCCAACCCCTATATGCCTCAGAGGCTACATATTAGTGGCGAGGAAACTTGGGCCCAGAGCTTTGTGGCGCCCCTACCTCCAGTGCCAACTGAGTATCCCTGAGATACTTAATGTCAAAAGAGTTTTTCTATGGGAGAAGGCAAGCAAACACTTCCAAGGCAGAGGAGACTGTATGTGGAGGTGCATCGAGGCAGGGAAGTATGAAGACTGTGGCTGAGGTTTAGGTCACTGGCGAGAGAGGGATGCTGCAGCTGGAGCTGAGGCTGGAAGAGTGGGCTGGGATCAGGTTGTGAACTGACCACGCTGGAGGCCTAGGAGATGATTAACGCTCATCTCATGTGTTGCACAGTTCCCCATCCATCAACTCCCTATATCTTTCACACCCAATGATGCCTGTGTAGTGACAGCTTGTTTAGAAATGGGGAGACTGGGGTGCAGAAAGGATAAAAAGTGGCTCCTTTTCCACCTTGTCCCTCCCTCAGGGTGCTAGTCTAAGAGCTCTGGGAATTCAGTCTGCATCCTTGGCAGTTTAGAGAGGGTTCAAACAACAGCACTTCATTCCCTTCCAAAGCCAGTAGTGCAGCACAGAGACAAGGCTCCATCACTAGAACCATGACCCCAGTGTGGCATATTTGGGGCCATATTTGGACCCTGTGAACTTACAAAGGCAGAAAGTTCAGTTAATAAATAGTTGCTGACCGACATTCTCACCAACTCTTTTCATTAGTATTATGGGAGAGGTGGAAACCCTGGTGGCGTAGTGGTTAAGTGCTGTGGCTGTTAACCAAGAGGTCGGCAGTACAAATCCACCAGGTGCTCTTTGGAAACTCTACAGGGCAGTTCTACTCTGTCCTAGAGTCGCTATGAGTCGGAATCGACTTGACGGCAGTGGGTTTGGTTTTTTTTTGGTTTATGGGAGAGATGGCCTTGGGTTAAACAGGGCAGGTTAAACAGACCTGGATTCAGGGTGACCAGGGCTTTAGGCCTGGGTTTAAATTCCGTCTCAGAGGTTGATTCCTTCAGTTTGTTTTGGAGCACGAAGCATGCTTCTAGGTGTAGAGAATATAGGGTAATCAAGGTTCATGCTCTTCACCAGCCTGGACTTTGGTGCTGGAGACAGAATTAGCAAGCAAACCATAAAACATGTAAGTACTAACAAAGCAATAATCAGGGAAACAAAGAGCAGAAGTTTGGGGGTCAGATAACCTGACGTTGAATACTGGCTGTGAACATGAGTAAATTAGTTCACCTTTCTATGCCTCAGTATCCTTATCTGTAAAACGGGGAAAATAATAACTGTTTGACTTCTTGGCAGTGTGAGGCTTATCTTGAGTAGTACGCATAAAATGCTTAAAATGGTACCTGGCCCATGGTAAGCTTGCAAGGCATGTTATGAACACTTCAAAGGCATGTTATCCAGATGAACACTTTAAAGGCATGTTATCCAGATAAAACTGTAAAGGGAGATAGAGAGTGATTAGCAGGAGTGCAGGTAGCATTAAGAAAAGTGGGCTTCTCTTGAGGAGATGACAGGGAGCTAAGACCTAAATGAAGTGAGAGAGACAGCTACAAGAAGATCCTGGAGGAGTAGTGGTTCCAGCAGAGGGACTTGCTAGTGTGAAGGCCCTGAGACAGGAAGTAATTTAGTTAGCTCTTTGAGAAAAAGAAAGGGGGCCTGTGTGGGTGGAGCCTGGGGCGGGGGGGAAGAAGTGGGAGTTAAGGTAGGTAGGTGTTAGATTGGTCCTGTCTGGGGCCTAGCTGGCCATGGAAAAGATACTGGTCTTTGTCCTGGGAGCAGTGAAAAGTCTCATGATTTCTCTAATAAACCTTGAGTGAGTGAAGACTGATAGAGAAAGAGTCCAGCCCAGGGGCCTGAAGACTTGGGTTTGAACCTGGGCTCTCTGGCTAGCTATGTGTACCTGGGCAATTTTTTTTCCCTTGTGGGGCCCTTAGTTTCCAAATCTGTAGAAAGGGTGTAATAAAAATGCCTCACTCTGAAAGGTAACACCAAATGAAGGTGAAGTGTACACAACTTGAAGAAGGTAAGTGATGTTACTAAAATGTACACAAGAAAAGAAGCATATGTAATTTTGAAACTACAGCAAAAACAACCAAAAAATATATGAGCAGTGTCTTAGTCATCTAGGGCTGCTGTAACAGAAGTACCACAAGTGGATAGCTTCAACAAAGAGAAATTTATCTCTCACAGTCCAGTAGGCTGCAAATCTAAATTCAGGGCATCAGCTCCAGGGGAAGGTTTTCTCTGTCAGCTCTGGAAGAAGGTTCTTGTCATCAATCTTCCTCTGGACTAGGAGCTTCTGCACACAGGAACCCCAGGTCCAAAGGATGTGCTCTGCTCCTGGCACTGCTTTCTTGGTGGTATGAGGTCCCCTACTCTCTGCTTGCTTCCCTTTTATTTTTCTCTCTTGAGAGATAAAAGATGGTGCAGGCCACGCCCCAGGGAAACTCCCTTTTACATCAGATCAGGAATGTAACCTGGGAAGAGTGATATAATCCCACCCTAATCCCCTTTAACATAAAATTACAATCACAAAATGAAGGATAACCACACAATACTGGGAATCCTGGTGTAACCAAGTCGACACATATTTTTGGGGGGACATAATTCAATCCATGACATGCAGTTATATATGTAGGCATATATGTGCATAGTTTTGTATATCCAAAAAACAAAACAAAACACACAAACCTGTTGCTGTTGAGTTGATTTCGACTCATAGTGACCCTATAGGACAGAGTAGAACTGCCTCAATTGGTTTCTAAGGAGTGCCTAGTGGATTTTGGTTAGCAGCTGTAGCTCTCAACGCTATGCCACCAGGGTTTCCGGTATGTACATAAGTGTATAGGTGTATGCATTTGTATAAGCACTTATGTGACTGTATGGACATATATTAATATATATAAAATAAAGCACATAGAGGGCACAGTTATGGATTCCTCTGAGACATAACCAAAAACCTCGTAGGACTGGATTTCTGGGTTTGAAGGATTAGGACCATAGTCTCGTGGGACATCTTGGTCATTTGGCATAATGTAGTTCATAAGTTATGTTCGACATCCTAGTTTGTTGAGTAGTGCCTGGGATCTTAAAAGCTTGTGAGTGGCCATCTAAGATACAAGTATTGGTCTCCACTCATCTGGAGCAAAAGAGAAAGAAGGAAACCAAAGACTCAAAGAAGAAACTAGTCTACAGGACAAATAGTCTACAGGAACCATGGCCTCATCTATCCTGAGACCAGAAAGAACTAGATAGTGCCCAGCTGTCACCATCAACAGTTTTAATCAGGGCCACAATAGATAGAACCTGATAGGATGGGAGAAAAATGTGGAACAGAACCTCAAATTCTAAAAAAACAAAACAAAAACCAGACCTACTGGACTGGTTGAGACTGGAGGACTCCCCAAGGCTATAGTCCTGAGATACTCTTCAAACCTTGAACCAAAACTAACCCCTGAGGTGACCTTGTAGCTAAATAATAAATTGGCTCAAAAAATAATGCATATCACCCATAAGTACTATGCTCCTTTAAAAAATCACCTATATGAGACCAAATGGTCAACAATTACTTTAAAACAAAGATGAGACTGTAAGGGGGCAGGGAAACTAGATAAACAGAAACAGAACAACCAGAACGTATATAGTGAGACGTGTTCACGCATCGTGAGGAGTGTAACCAATGTCACTGAACAGCTTGTGTAGAAATTGTTGAATGGGAACCTAAACTGCTGTGTTAACCTTCACCGAAAACACAATAAAATATTATTAAGGGAAAAAAAAATGGCTCCCCCTTAGGAGCTTGCAAAGACCTAGGGATGTGTGTGTAGTTCTTAAGGCTTTGGAATGATCCAGAGAATGTGTTTAAAGTGCAAGTCCTGAGCCCTGTCTCAGGCTCCCTGGATGGTTATCCTGATGCAGGAGGTTCACAGGCCTAACTGGGAGACACATCACTCTAGGGAGCTGGTAGGTTGAAAGAGTCCTCAGTAAACTGTGAAGTGAGGAGTTAATGGTGGGATTCTAGGCAGTGGCCTAGTTTACCTGGCCCTCACTCTGCATAGATCTGTGCACCTGATGGCCCAGGCAGCAAAGTCTGGAGGCTCCAGATGACTGAGCAGGAGGCAAGTTAAACAGACGTGGATTCAAGTCCCAGCTGCATGTGTTACTAGCTTTGTGACTGTTGGCAAGTTGCTTAAGCTCTTGGGACCTCAGTTTACTAACGTGTAAAATGACAATAATCCCTATCTCAGGAAGCTTGAAGTGAATTAAATAAGGTGGCATGCTGGACAAAGTGCCTGGCTCTCAGAAGACTCTCCATAATTATTCTTATCTCGGTCAATCCTCACCCACCCTGTGAGGTAAGTACTATTATTTTCTCCATTTTTCAGATGAGAAAACTGAGGTCCCAAGAGATGAAGTAAATTGCCCAAGGTCACATCAGCTAGGAAGTGATGGAGGCAAGGTTCAAAGCTGGACAGTTTCGCTTCAGAGGCTGTGTGCACTTAATCACAATGCTATACCACCATTCTGGGCCTCAGTTCCTTTATCCATGAAATGGGGCTTTTAATAGAACTTTTTGCAGTGTTGACTTGGAGGTTAAGTGAGTTAATACATGTAAGGAGCTTAGGATACTACCTGATATTTAGCTCAAATGTGAGCTATCATTTTTACTAAGGAGGAACCTTCCCTCAGGCAGACTGTCCAGATAATAGTCTGGAAGGGAGATAGGGAGTGCCTTATCCAGGGAGGGGGAGGGATCCCTTAGAAACTGTTAGAGGAATTAAGCCATGGGGTAGATTGGACCTCCGGCCCATTGACTCACCTTTCAGCCCCAGGATTTAGTGAGAAAAGTGAAATAACCAAGCTGAGGGTAGAACAGGGTCGTGTGGAATTCAGGGTCGATACTCAGAGGGCAGATTCAGGAAGAGCTTCCCAGGGGAGGTAGGGCTCAAACAAAGGACTAGTGGGATTTAGAGCAGCCAGGAAGTTCCTGGGAACTTGAAGTTTGTGATGGGAACCATGGAAAGTTCTTGATCAGGGGACAGACCATCACATGGTGCTTTTAGGGAGAAGACTCCAGCCAATACCTATGAACATTAGACTATGCATGGGGAAGAGGGGAAACTGAGGCAGGCCCACTAGGCAAAAGGGTACTGACCCTGAGGATACAGCTCTTGCCTCTCACCCCAGGGTCTCCTGTGTCCTCCCTCGGCCTTCCAGGTAAGCTGTCCCCACAGTCTTTTCCTGGGGTGAGGGGCCATGAGCCTCTAGAGGCCTGTACTTCCCCCACCACCCTCCTGGCACAGCTTAGCTCCAGCCTCCTCTCAACCCTAGTGTCTTAGAAGCCACCAAGCCCTGAGGTGTACAGATGAGGGAAACAAGGCCTAGAGAGGAGCACTAGTTTCACCGAGTTCTCTCACAGGAAGTTACCCACAGGTCTGGAAGTAGAACCCAGGTCTCCCACCTCCCAGCCTAGTCTTTGGTGACACCTGGCTCCCCTCCCCTTTCTACACCAGTGTCCTCTCCCTGCTCACACCCCATCTCCAGAAGCTGCTGCTGAGCCCGCCCTAAGTGGATCAGTTGTAATCCTCTTCCCTTCATCCCCCGGGGAGGATGAGCTGGTGTTAAGACTACCGCAGCCGTCAATCCTATTTCCTCCCAAACATGATCCCCAGGAGCATCTGGTTGAAGGGGGTCTGGGCTCTGGACTAAGAAAGTAGGGGGTCTCAGAGCAGGTGTCCCAGGAAGCCCTGGTAGCTCAGATACATGGATTATGACTCAGGGGTTTCTAACTGCCAGCATGGCTCAAGCTGCCTTGTGAGAGAATGAGCTCCTCGTTGCCAGAGGTATGGGAGCAGGAGCCAGACAGGGATTCCAGAGCAGAGGGTGGACTAAGATTCCTGTCTAGGGTGGAGTCCCTTACAGCTGTGTAAGGCCAGATTCTGTGTGAACAGTTGCTGCCTCAAGAGCTAACCAACCAAAGGGAAAAGACAAAACACATACTGGGGATCTAGAGCTGACAGACAGATGGTGCCACCCACCACTGGTCCACCCTCCTCTGGTCTCAGGTCTGTCTCCCCTGGGTACTTGGAGACCTTCGGGCTAGGCTCCCATCTGGATACTCTCTACATCTGCAGCCTTGCTTGGCACAGGCCTTGGACACTGAGCTAAAGAAAGAAGATGGTGAGACAGATGGAACTCCCCTGCAAATGCCACAGTGGAGAAGCCCAGAGGTTGGGGCAGGAAAGTGCAGGTAGATCTTTTGGTGACCTCCGTTTTCAGCCCCTCTGAGATCACCTGGTCCAACCTTCTTTCATCATGGAGCAGACCAGAGAGGAAACTTGAGCGTGGGGTGGCAGAGCCAGTAGTGCTTGGAAAAAAGGATGTGGGGGTCCCGTGGTTCAACCTGAGAGCCCTAGGTGGGAAATGCAGATAAGATAGGGCTCCCTCTGAGGCCTTGTTAGGGCTTTGGTAAAGAGAGAGGTCTTGGAGCTTACCACAGGGATGTGGCCTCTGTCTAACTTTGACTCTCTTACAGAGAAGCCCCGCCCACCAAGGCCATGGAGGTGGAGTCTGCAGAGGCCCTGTCTCCAGCCCCGGGCTACAAGCGTTCTGGACGCCGCTACAAGTGCCTGTCCTGTACCAAGACGTTTCCAAATGCACCTAGGGCAGCGCGCCATGCTGCCACACATGGGTCTGCAGATGGTAAAGAGGAGGTGACCGAGGTGAAGCCGAAGCCAGAGACAGAACCCAAGGCGGAGGAGGCCAGTGGGGACAAGGTGTCAGGTGCAGCGGCCAAGCCTCGGCCCTACGCGTGCCCGCTGTGCCCCAAGGCCTACAAGACAGCACCTGAGCTGCGTAGCCACGGGCGCAGCCACACGGGTGAGAAGCCCTTCCCGTGCCCCGAGTGTGGCCGTCGCTTCATGCAGCCCGTGTGCCTGCGTGTGCACTTGGCATCTCACGCTGGTGAGTTGCCCTTCCGCTGCACACACTGCCCCAAGGCCTATGGTGCACTCTCCAAGCTCAAAATCCATCAGCGCGGCCACACCGGCGAGCGGCCGTATGCCTGCGCCGACTGCGGCAAGAGCTTCGCGGACCCTTCGGTGTTCCGCAAGCATCGGCGCACACATGCCGGCTTGCGGCCCTACAGCTGTGAGCGCTGCGGCAAGGCCTACGCGGAGCTCAAGGATCTCCGCAACCACGAGCGGTGAGCGCATGGAGCTGGGGGTGTGGGCTTTGGCAGAGCTGGCGGGTGGTGGAGGTGGAACCACAGCGGCTGCCCTGTGACCAGTAGGTCCAGGGTTGAGTCTCAAAGAGTGTTTGGAATGAGCCTATGTGAAGGGGGTGGGCACATGTGAGAAGTTGGTGCCGGGTGGCATGGAGGTGGGCGAGGCTGACTGCATTGGAATGGAACCCAGGAGGATGGTGTGGGGTCTGATTGGCCTAGGTTCCTGGACAGCAGGAAAGGGACAGGGCTGGAAGTGAGGCGGCTCAAAAGCTCTTTGGTGTAGGTGTCAGTGGTCTGTCTAGGACTTTGGTCTGCAGAGGGTCTTATCAGGAATTGAGGCGCATAGGCCCTTAGAATCTGAAGGTTTCTTATTTTGGGGTATGGTCCCGTGGCTCTTAAGAGATTGGGCGAGGCCCCCAGGGATGCTCGGGGACCCGTAAGTTACAGCCCAGACAGGGAGCAGGTTCACCTTCATGCCCGGCCCTCTGCACTCCCACAGGTCCCACACCGGTGAGCGCCCCTTCCTCTGCTCTGAGTGCGGGAAGAGCTTCTCCCGCTCGTCCTCGCTCACATGTCACCAGCGCATCCACGCGGCGCAGAAGCCCTATCGCTGCCCGGCCTGCGGCAAGGGCTTCACGCAGCTCAGCTCCTACCAGAGCCATGAGCGCACCCACTCTGGCGAGAAGCCCTTCCTGTGCCCACGTTGCGGGCGCATGTTCTCCGACCCCTCCAGCTTCCGTCGCCACCAGCGGGCGCATGAGGGCGTGAAGCCTTACCGCTGCGAGAAGTGCGGCAAGGACTTCCGGCAGCCCGCCGACTTGGCCATGCACCGTCGGGTGCACACGGGCGACCGGCCGTACAAGTGCGTGCAGTGCGACAAGACGTTCGTGGCGTCCTGGGACCTCAAGCGGCACGCACTGGTGCACTCTGGGCAGCGACCCTTCCGCTGCGAGGAGTGTGGGCGGGCCTTCGCCGAGCGTGCCAGCCTCACCAAGCACAGCCGAGTGCACTCGGGGGAGCGCCCCTTCCACTGTAACGCCTGTGGAAAATCCTTTGTGGTATCCTCAAGCCTGAGGAAGCATGAGCGGACCCATCGAAGCAGCGAGGCCGCAGGGGCTCCGCCACAACAGGAGCTGGTGGTAGGGCTGGCGCTGCCTGTTGGCGTGGCAGGCGAGGGCTCAGCGGCCCCAGCAGCTGGTGCAGGGCTAGGGGACCCTCCAGCAGGGCTGCTAGGGCTGCCTCCAGAGTCAGGTGGGGTGATGGCCACGCAGTGGCAAGTGGTGGGCATGACGGTGGAGCATGTGGAGTGCCAGAATGCTGGTGCTGGGGAGGTTTCTGGTCCCTTGGGGGGGACGAGTGAGGTGGACGAGAAGCCACCACAATTTGTGTGCCGGGAGTGCAAGGAGACCTTCTCCACACTGACGTTACTGCGGCGGCACGAGCGTTCACATCCAGAGCTCCGGCCCTTTCCCTGCACCCAGTGTGGCAAGAGCTTCTCTGACAGGGCTGGGCTGCGCAAACACAGCCGCACCCACAGCTCTGTGCGCCCCTACACCTGCCCTCACTGCCCCAAGGGCTTCTTGAGTGCCAGCGACCTGCGCAAGCACGAACGCACCCACCCTGTGCCCGTGGGGACCCCCACGCCCCTCGAGCCCCTCGTGGCTTTGCTAGGAATGCCTGAAGAGGGGCCAGCCTGAGGCCCACCCCCCTCGGCCACACTTCCAGAAGCCCAACCCCCACAGGGTGTCTCCTGAGCCTCCTTTTGTCCCCGCTTATTCTTTAGACTCCAGATCCCCGCCCCGGGGCAGCTAGTTCACCATAGCCCTACTGACAGAGCTGGATGGAAACTGTGCGGTCTGGCAGCAGCTGTTAAGACACAAAGTTCTCTCTGAGCAGCACTCATTAAAGCATTCGCTTTGGCACTGGATTGTCTTCTGTGTTCTGGTTGGGGGTGGGGGTGGGAGTGGGAGTTTGGGTGTCAGATACCAGGTAAGTTTCAATGAAGGCCCCTGAATTGAAAAATTAGATGCTAAGGTCTTTGGGTGCATTGTCATCCAAAGCATGTTTCAGGTAACACCAGTCCCATTATGATGCTTTGTGACAAAGTGGTCTATCCCCAGATGAGTAGGAAATTCCCTGCATGCTCTTCTTGGGGATTCTTGGTGATCAAAAGTATGTCAAAAGCTTTGAGGAGTCCTGCTAATGAACAGATCTGTTTAGCTTTATTTAGCCCATATTTAAGAAGCCCTGGTGGCACAAGGTCGGCTGCTAACCAAAAGGTCGGTGGTTTGAGCCTGCCCAGCCACTCCATGGGAGAAAAACCTGACAATCTGCTCCTGTAATGATTACAGCCTAAAAAACCCTTTGGGGCAGTTCTGCTCTGTCGCAGAGTCACTATGAGTCAAAATTGACTCGATGGCACCTAAAAACAACAGCCCGTATTTATTTGACCGTGGAAGCCTTTTACTGAGTACTATTTTTACCTTTTACAGATAATAAAGCCAAAAATTATCTTTCTTATATACTGCAATAACAAATTAGAAAATATGCTTGAGGGGGAAAAGGGCTCCATTCACAATAATAACCAAACCCACAAACTACAAAGAAAAACCTTACAATGAACACACAAGATCTATATGAAGAAAATATTTCTGTCCTAAAGGATAATGTAGAAGACCTAACTAAATGGAATGTATGTGAATGGAAAGACTCATTGTTTAAAAAGTGTTGATTCTCTTCAGTTTAATGCTTAAATTCACTGCCATCCAAAAGGATTTTTTAACAGAGCTTAAAAATCTAAAGTTTGGAATCAATACATTTTTTAAAAACAGTGAAGTAGCCGATATACTAGAGAATCAAGCACCAAAACAGGAGTAAAAGCAGGATATGACTGGCACAGGAATATGCAAATTAATCAATAGAGTGGGAGAGAGGGTTCAGATATAGCCCTGAATATTTCTGTGAATTAAGTTTACTGGATAAGAAGTATGATGGTTTAAATTAGTGGGAAAGGGTAGACTGTTTAACTTTCCAGCTATATCCATACTTTGGAAGGCTATACAACTTTTTCAGAAGCTTGGACATAAATTCTAAAATACATTATCAAGTGAAAGCATACAATTGTAGAGCAAGTGTATTTCTTATACAAAGAATAACTCCCCAAACTATAAGCCAGCATAAGTACGTTCATAGAAAGACAGATAGGATTAATTCCAAAATCATTGAAAAAGATGCCTGAGCAAGGGACCAGGCTTGGAGGGTAATGGCAGGAAGACAGTTATATTTTCCTCTGTATCCTCTATTTGAATTTTGCTCATCAAGAATATGTTCACATATTAAGTAATTTTTCAAAGACCCAAATAGAAAAACAAGAATGAGCCCCAACCTTTAGTATAAATTAGTACAGCCTCTTGGGAGGATGGTTTGATCATACTTATCAAAAAGTTAAATGCACATTCTCCAAAGAAGATATACAAATGGCTAATGAGCACATGAAAAGAACCTCAAGGCTGTTAGTCATTGTTGTTAGGTGCCATCAAGTCAGTTCCAACTCACAGTGACCCTAACGTACAACAGAACGAAACACTGCCCGGTCCTGCACCATCCTCACAATCTTTGCTATCTTTGAGCCCATCGTTGGCAGCCACTGTTTTTTCTGTTTTTTGCTGACCCTCTACCAAGCATGATGTCCAGCTTTCACATGCATATGAGGTGACTGAAAATACCATAGCTGGGACCAGGCCCACCTTAGTCCTCCAAGTGACATTTTTGCCATCCAACACTTTAAAGAGGTCTTTTCCAGCAGATTTGCCCAATACAGTACGTCCTCTGATCTCTTGACTGCTGCTTCCATGGACACTGATTGTGGATCCAAGTAAAATGAAATCATTGAACAACTTCAATATTTTTTCTGTTTATCATGATGTTGCTTATTGGTCCAGTTATGAGGATTTTTGTTTTCTTTATGTTGAGGCGTAATTCATACTGAAGCCTGTAGTCTTTGATCTTCATTAGTGAGTGCTTCAAGTCCTCTTCACCTTTAGCAAGCAAGGTTGTGTCATCTGCATATTGCAGGTTGTTAATGAATCTTCCTCCTATCCTGATGCCCTGTTCTTCATATAGCCCAGCTGCTCAGATTATTTGCTCAGCATACAGGTTGAATACGTATGGTAAAAGGATACAACCCTGACGCACATCTTCCCTGACTTTAAACCACGCAGTATCCCCTTGTTCTGTTCCAACTACTGCCTCTTGGTCTATGTACATGTTCCTCATGAGCACAATTAAATGTTCTGGAATTCCCATTTTTCACACTGTTATCCATAATTTATTACAATCCACACAGTCAAATGCTTTTGCATAGTCAATAAAACACAGGTAAACATCATCTGGTATTCTCTGCTTTCAGCCAAGATCCATCGGACATCAGCAATGATATTTGATATTCCTTATTCCACTTCTTCTGGCTTGAATTTTTGGCAGTTCTCTGGAGATGTACTGCAGCAACTGCTGTTGAATTCAGCAAATTTTACTCCCATGTGATATCAGTGACATTGTTTGATAATTTCCACATTCTGTTGGATCACCTGTCTTTGGAATAGGAACAAATATGGATCTCTTCCTGTCGGTTCGCCAGGTAGCTGTCTTCCAAATTTCTTGACATAAACTGGTGAGCACCTCCAGCACTGCATCTGTTCATGGAAACCTCAATTGATATTCTGTCAATTCCTGGAGCTTTGTTTTTCACCACTGCCTTCGCTGCAGCGTGGACTTCTTCCTTCAGTATTGTCTTAGTCATCTAGTGCTGCTATTACAGAAATACCACAAGGAGATGGCTTTAACAAAGGGAAATTTATTCTCTCACAGTGTAGTAGGTTGAAGTCCAAACTCAGCATGTCAGCTCCAGGGGAAGGCTTTCTCTTTGTTGGCTCTGGAGGAAGATTCTTTGTCATCAATCTTTCCCTGGTTGAGATGCTTCTCAGGTGCAGGGACCCCAGGTCCAAAGGATGTGCTCTGCTCCCAGTGCTGCTTTCTTGGTGGTATGAGGTCCCCAACTCTCTGCTTGCTTCCCTTTCATCTCTTGTAAGATAAAAGGTGGTGCAGGCCACACCCTGGGGAAACTCCCTTTACCTTGGATGAGGGCTGTGACCTTAGTTAAGGGTGTTACAGTCCCACCCTAATCCTCTTTAATATAAAATTACAATCACAAAATGGAGGATGACCACACAATACTGGGAATCATGGCCCAGCCAAATTGATACACATGTTTTTGGGAGGATACAGTTCAATCCATGACAAGTACCATCAGTTCTCGATCATATGCTGCCTCCTGAAATGGCTGATGGTACTTGTCATGGATTATAATACTTTGTCGTCTTGAGCTGCCCTTTGAAATCTTCTGTTTAGCTCTTTTACTTCATCATGTCTTCCATTTGCCTTAGCTGCTCTACGTTCAATAGCCAGTTTCACAGTCTCTTGTGACCATCCATTCTGGTCTTTTTAATGACCTTTTGCTTTCTCCGTGTATGATGTCTTTGATGTCATCCCACAACTTGTCTGGTCTTTGGTCATTAATGTTCAAGGCATCAAATCTATTCCTGAGATGGTCTCTAAATTCAGGTGGGATATACTCAAGGTTGTATTTTGGCTCTCGTGAACTTGTTTTAATTTTCTTCAGCTTCAGCCTGAACTTCCATGTGAACAATTGATGGTCTGTTCCACATTCAGCCCCTGGCCTTTTTCTGACTAATGATATTGAGCTTCTCCATTGTTTCTTTCCACGGATGTAGTCTATTTGATTCCGTGTGTATCCCATTAGGAAGATGCAAATCAAAACCACAATGAGATAACACCTCATACCCACTAGGATGACTATTACCAGAAAAACAGAACTAAACAAGTGTTGGCGAGAATGTGGAGAAATTGGAACTCTCATGCATTGCTGGTAAGAATGTAGAATGGTGCAGCTGCTACGGAAGATAGTTTGGTGGTTCCTCAAAAAGTTAAACATAGATTTACCATATGACCCAACAATTCAACTCCTATGTATATACCCAAGAGACTTGAAAGCAAGGACTCAAGCAAATACTTGTACGCTAGTGTTCATCACAGCACTATTTAACAAAGGCGAAAAGGTGGAAACAACCCAAGGGCCCATCAACAGATGAATGGATCAACAAAGTGTGGTATATCCACACAATGGAATATTACTCAGCCAGAAAGAGAAATGAAATTCTGGTACATGCTACGACACGGATAAACCCTGAAAACATTATGCTGAGAAAAAACGACAAGTATTGTATGATTTCACTTATATAAAATATCCAGAATAGGCAAATGCATAGAGACAAAAGTTTATTAGTGGTTATGAGGGCCTGGAAGGAAGAGCGCACAGAATTTATTGCTGAAGCGGTACTGACTTTCTGTTTTGGGTGACGAAAAAATTTTGGAAATGGATGGGGTGAGGGTAGCACAATGTGGTCAATGTCATTTAACTGTACACTTAAAAGTGGTTAAAATAACAAACTTTTATATGCAATAAATTTTTTTTAATCATGGCAAATAATGGAAGTAAAAGGATTGATTGGGTCTTTAAAGTGAAATAAAAATCTAATAAAAATAATAAGTTTACATAAGCTTGTAGTTAACAAAATTTAGGTTAAAATTGTTGTGTACCATGGAGCCGATTCCTACTCAGAGCAACCCTATAAGACAGAGTAGAACTGCCTCACAGAGTTTCCTAAGCTGTGAATCTTTACGGGAGCATATCACCAGGTCTTTTCTCCAGTGGGACTGCTGGTGGGTTCAAACAGCCGAACTTGGGGTTAGTTGCCAAGCACTGAACCATTGCACCGCTAGGGCTCCTTAGGCTAAATTGTGATGTGTTAATTCTTGGAACAAAGAATGAATCAAGTATAATTTTTCCAACAAAATTGAAAGAGAATACAACTTTGACTATAGCAGCATTATCATAATTTTTGCAAAAAAAAAAAAAGGTGAATGCATGTTGCCTTTGACCCAGCATATACACATCAAGGAATTTATGCCTCAGATTTTTTCCTTCACTTCTGTGGCAAGAAGGAAGATAGAAGAAGGTTAAAGGCAGCACACTTCGTGATAACAAAAGGACTAAGAACACCCTCAATGTTTATTGGCAAAGGACTAATTAAAGGAAACTAGCCACTGGGTGAAATACTATGCAGCTGTTCAAAAAAATTATGTTATTGAAAGATATCCAAAATAGGTCAAGAAAAAAAAAAAAACCCAAGGTGCAAAGCTGTGTGATTAGTATGCTTCCATGTCCACCAAATTATACTCAAGTGCTCAAATTTCCATAGAATATTTCTCGAAGGATACTCAAGAATTGATTCTGGGTTCTAAATTCCAGCCAGCCACTAGGGCCTTCCTCATTTATAACATGAAACTAAGCCAAAAGTCAGAGTGAATTAGATCCTCCCTTCTGTGGTCTTCTTTCCTCAAGACTTGGGGGTCACCAAATTGGTAGCCTCAGGTCTTGACCATCTCCAGGCATACATACCAGTCATGGCAGACATCGCAGCAGGTGGCCAGAGCCCAGGAGCAGAAGTAGCAGATGTCCCCTTGATGGCAGGGGCCTTCATTCAGGGTTGTTAGGCCCATACCCTCAGATATTAGCTGTAGGAGGGGTAGTCACCCCTGTTCTGAATAGCAGAACAACGGCTAGTAAGAAAGTAGGAAATTCCCAGCATACCCTGTGCTCAAGGTAATCATGGCTCAGAGGAGGGCACCGGTTTGACCAAGGATACTCGCTGCCCAACCCTATACCCAGAGCAGGGCAAGCATTGACCTCTGGCCTTCTGCCTGTCCAGACTGGGACCAAAGTCTGATGGGGTACAGGAAAGAAACAGAGACTGGACTTGGGGATTGGAAGCAGGGGTCTTTATTTACTACCGACTTGTTTTATGACCTTGAGCAAGATGGTTTATTCTGGGAGTGGGAGAAGTGCTTTTTAAAAATTGTACAAAGATGCTATATATACTAGTCAACAGATGAAGTGGGTCCCAAGGATGTTCAGAAGGGATCCACAACCCGTGCTTCCTTTCCAGTCTCAGACAGTCTATCCCTTGGTCCCCTTTCTCTGATATCCTAATCCAGTCCCTGAGGACCCAGACATTCTGACTTTAAAGCAAAATTATTTTAACAGCTTTAGTGAAATATAACTCTCATACCATAAAATTCACCTGTTTCAAAGGGTGCAATTCAGTGGTTTTTAGCATATTCACAGGGTTGTGCAACCATAGCAAACAGATTTTAGAATATTTTCATTCCCCCTCAGGGAAATCCCATATCTACTAGCTATTACTACCTGTTCTCCCTGCCCCTTCCCCCCAGCCCTAGGCAACCACTAATCTACTTTCTGTCTCATTAAATTTACCTATTAGGAAATTTCATATAAATGGAACCATACAATATGTGGTTTTTTGTGACTGGGTTATTTCACTTAGCATAAGCTTTTCAAGGTTCATCCTTTTGTAGCATGAATCAGTACTTCATTCCTTTTTATGGTCAAATAATATTCCATTATATGAATATACCACATATTGTTTTTCCATTCATCTGCTGATGGACATTTTGATTGTCTCCATTTTTTGGCTAATATGAACAATGCTGCCATGACCATTCATGCACAAGTTTTTAAGTGAACATATGTTTTCAGTTTTCTTATGTGTATATCTTGGAGTGGAATTGTTGGGTCATACAGTGACTCTAAGGGCCCTGGTGGCGCAACAGCTAAGTACCCAGCTGCTAACCAAAACGTTGGTGGTTCGAACCCACCTGGTGGCTCTGCGGAAGAAAGACAGTGCCATCTGCTTCCATAAAGATTATAGCCAGGAAAGCTGTATATGGCAGTTCTACAGTGTCACACAGGTGGGGTCTCTATGAGTCAAAATTAACTTGATAGCACCTAACAACATGACTCTATGCTTAACCTTTCGAGGAACTGCCAGATTATTTTCCAAAGTGGCTGCAACATTTTACATTCCCATCAACAGAATATGAGTGTTCCAATTACTCCCTACCATCACCCCCACTTGTTATTATCTGTCTTTTTTATTATCTTATTGTGGTTTTGATTTGCATTTGCCTCATGGCAAATGATGTTAAGCATCCTTTCATTGCTTATTGGCCATTTGCATATTTTTTGGGGGAAATATCTATTCAGATCCTTTGGCCATTTTTAATTGTGCTATTTGTCTTTTTACTATTGAGTTGTAAGAGTTCTTCATGTATTCTACACCCACTCCTCACTTATAGACATGGTTAGGTTCCAATGACCAGGTCATTATGTGAAAATTGGCATTATGTAAAAATGGAAGATGACCACATCAGATCACAAAATATTATGTAGGACATATATGTCCCTCTGTACCTGAGAAAACGTAGGTGGGAGCTACATATCCCACTGGTCGTAAAAATATTACTGCCAGATGACAGTCATTAATGGACAAAATAGTCAGATAGTAGATTTTTTACTATTGTCATAAATGTGAAATGTCAGATAATGAGATAGTTGATAAGTGAGGAGTAGGTGTAGATACAAGTTCCTTATGATTTGCAAAAATTTTCTCCCATTGTGTGGGTTGTTTTTTCATACTCTTGATGGTGTTCTTTGAAGCACAAATTTTTTTTTTAAGTTTGACAATGTCCAATTTAGCTACCTTTTTCTTTTGTTGCTGGTGCTTTTGGTGCCGTATCTAAGGACCCATTGCCAAAAACAAGGTCCTGAAGATTTACAGCTAGGTTGTCTTATAAGAGTTTTGTAGTCTTAACTATTACATTTAAGTCTTTGATCCATTTTGAGTTAATTTTTATATATGATGTGAGGTAGGGGTCCAAATTCATTGTTTTGCATGTGGGTATCCAGTTGTCCCAGCATCATTTGTTGACAAGACTGTTCTTTTCCTCCATTGAATTGGTACCCTTGTAAAAAAATAAATTGACTATAAATGTGAGGATTTATTTCTGGACTCTCAAATTTTATTCTATGAATATATATCTATCCTTAGGCCAGTACCACACTGTCTCAATTACCGTGGCTTTGTAGTAAATTTGAAATAAGGAAATGTGAATTCTCCAACTTGTTCTTCTATTTCAAGATTATTTTGGTTATTGTGGATCCCTTCTGTCATGGATTGAATTATGTCCCTCCAAAAGTGTATCTGTTTGGCTGGGCCATGATTCCCAGTATTCTATGGTTGTCTTCCATTTTGTGATTATAATTTTATGTTAAAAAGGATTAGGGTGGGATTGTAACACCCTCACTAAGGTCACATCCCTTATCCAGTGTAAAGGGAGTTTCCCTGGGATGTGGCCTGCACCACCTTTTATTTTACAAGAGATGAAAGGGAAGCAAGCAGAGAATTGGGAACCTCATACCACCAGGAAAGAAGCACCTGGAGCAGGCATGTCTTTTGGACCTCGGGTTCCTGCAGGAAGAAGCTCCTCGACCACGGGAAGATTGCTGACAAGGACCTAACTCCAGAGCCAACAGGAAGAGAAAGCTTTCCCTTGGAGCTGATGCCCTGAATTTGGACTTCTAGCCTACTAGACTGTGAGGAAATAAATTTCTCTTTGTTAAAGCCATTCACTTGTGGTATTTCTGTTATGGCAGCACTAGATGACTAAGACACTTTCCACTCCCATATGAATTTTGGGACCAGCTTCTCAATTTATGCAAAAAAAGCCAGCTGGGATTTTGGTAGGGATTTTACTGAATTTGTAGGTCAATTTGTGGAATATACCCATCTTAACAATATTAGATCTTCATTTATTTAGATCTTCTTTAATTTCTTTCATCCATGTTTTATAGTTTCAGTGTATAAGTCTTACACATTTTTTGTTAAATTTATATCTAACTATTTCATTCTTTTTGTTGCCATTGTAAATGGAATTTTGTTCTTTATTTCATTTTTGGATTATTGTTAGTGATTAGAAATACAATAGATTTTTGTACATTGATCTCATATTCTGCAACCTTGCTGAACTCATTTATTAGCTTTGATAGTTTTTTTTTTTTGTAGATTCCGTAGGATTTTCTATATACAAGATCATGTCATCTGCCAATATAGTTTATTTCTTCCTTTCCAATCTAGATGTCTTTCATTTCTTCTTCTTGCTTAATTACCCTTTCTAGAACCTTCAGTACAATGTTAAATAGAAGTGGTAAGAGCAGAAATCCTTGTCTTGTTCCTGATTTTACGGAAAAAGCTCTCTTTCACAATTAAGTGTGACGTTAGCTGTGCGTTTTTCATAGATACCCTTTGATAAGTATCAAGTTGAGGAAGTTCCCTTTTATTCCTAGTTTCTTGGGTGTTTTTATTATGAAAGCATATTAGATTTTGTCAAATGTGCTTTCTGCGTCTGTTGAGATGATCATATGGTTTTTGTTCTTTATTAATATGCTGTATGATATTAATTGATTTTTGGATATTAAACCAATCTTGCATTCATGGGATAAATTCCACATGATCATGCTATATAATTCTTTTTATTTATTACTAGATGTGGTTTGCTAGTATTTTGTTGAGGACTTTGGCATCTATATTCATAAGAAATATTGACCTGTGGTGTTCTTTTCTTGTGATTTCTTTGTATCAGTTTGTATTCCCAGTAGCAATGATGTAGCATATCTGCTTACATTAGAGCCCAGTCATCAGAGTGCATTGTCAAGAGTTTAAATACTTGATAATCCAATAGTTGCATTCTCTCTTAGTAGGAATTAAGAGCAATTTTTGTATCTTATTAAATGAACTGCCCGCTTCTATATCTTACCATGCGAAAGCTGAACAATGAGTAAGGAAAACCGAAGAAGAATTGATACCTTTGAACTGTGGTGTTGGCAAAGAATATTGACTATACCACTGACTGCCAAAAGAATGAAAAATATGTCTTGGAAGAAGTACAACCAGAATGTTCCTTAGAAGCAAGGATGGGGAGACTACGTCTCACATAATTTGGACTTGTTATCAGAAGGGATCAGTCCCTGGAGAAGGACATCATGCTTGGTAATGTAGAGGGTCAGGGAAAAAGAGGAAGACCCTCAATGAGATGGATTGACACAGTGGCTGCAAGAATGGGGTCAAGCATAACAACAATTGTAAAGATGGCACAGGACCTGGCAGTGTTTCGTTCTGTTGTGCATAGGGTCACTATGAGATGGAACCGACTCGACAGCACCTAACAACAAAATATTTTACTAATTTTTCTAGTTTTCTGATAACACCCAGACGGTCTGACTTCTGACCTTTGCCTTTTTTCTGCCCCACTTCCCTTACCTCCTCAACTCCCTATAGGTCTGTCTCAGGTAGTCCCAGGTAGTAAATGCATCTGGGAAATGTAAAATCTCAGGCTCCACTGCTGGGAAAATAGCTGACATGACCCCTCAGTCTATGCTGTGGGCTGCAGTCATCATTCCCTCCCCAGCCAAATTAACTGGGGCTCCTCACAGGGGAATTTTCTAGGACCAGGGCTGAGGCAGTGGTCCTAACAACAGGCTTGGTAGGTGGAGCAGTCATTCTAGACTCAGCAGTAGAGATTCAGAGATCAGTTCTCGATTACTTACTTATACCCCATTCTCAACAGAAATCCTTCCCACTGGAGCTTGCCCTCCTTTCAGCCCCTGCCCAAGCTCTGACCTCATGTCCTTCTCCTACTGCTTCACTCAGCAGGCTCTGGCCATACTAGCCTTCTGTTTGTTTCTCCAACACTCCCGAATCCTTCCCAGCCTCAGAGCTTTTGCATTTGCTCTTCCTTTGGGCTGGAACCCACTGCCCTAGATGTGTCACTGATGCTCTTTCTTATCATTCAGGTCTTAGCTCAAATGTCATTGCATTAGTTTTCTATTGCTGCGTGACAAATTACAACAAACTTAGCAACTTAAAAAAACATCCATTTATTACCTCAGCTCTGTAGCTCAGAAGTCCAGGAGCACTCAACTGGGTACTCCGCTTACAGTCTTACAAAGTTGAAGGCAAGGTGTTGGCCAGCCTGGGCTCTTAACTAGAGGCTATGGGATAGAATCTTCTACCAGGCTCATTCACATCATTGGCAGAATTCAGTTTCATGTGGTTTAGGACTGAGGTGCCCGTTTCCTTGCTGGCTGTAAACCAGAGGTTATTCTCAGCTTCTATAGGCCATCTACATTCCTTGGCTTGTAGCCCCTTCATCTTCAAAACTAGCAATGACACATTGAGTTCTCCTGATTTTAAGCTCTCTGAATTCTCCTTCTGCCTTCCTTTTCTGCTGCTAGCTGGAGAAGCTTCTGTGCTTTTAAGAGCTCGTATGATTACATTGGGCCCACCTGAATAATCCAGGATAATCTGCCTATTTTAAGGTCAACTGATTAGTAACCTCAATTAAAATCTAAAAAATCCCCTTTGTCGTGTATGATAGTATATTCATAGGGATTAGGGCATGGAATCTTGGGGGACCATTATTCAGTTTGCCTTCTAGCCCTCAAGGATTCACATCTATCCCACAGGTGAAATACATTTGCTACCCCCTCAAGATCCCTAAAGGTCTCATCCCATTACAGGATCAAATCAAAGTTCAGAAAAAGCTCATCAGTTCAAAAGTCTCAAATCTCATCATCTAAATTATCCCATCATCTAAATCATCCTAGGGCACAATTCCTCTCTTATCTGCGAACCTGTGAAACCAAAGCAACAAGTTACCTACTCCCAGCATACAATGGTCAAACAGGCATAGGATAATAGTTACACACATCTGGTTCAAAAAGGGGGAAAATGGGAGGTTAAATGGAATGGCCACTCCAAAGCAATTTCAAAATCCAGGTGGGCAAATCCCCTTAGGTTTTCAGAAGGAAATAATCCTCTGTGGCTCTGTTCTGCCCTCTGAGCTCTTAGTTTAGCCCTCTGGGTTATCAGTTCCACCCTCCATGTTAGTCACCTTCCCTAAGAGGCCATTTCTGACCACCTATCAGAACAGCCATCTTCCACTCCCCAGTCATTCTTTGTCACATCATCTGCTTTATTTTCTTTATAATACATGTCATGATTTGGAATATCGTAGATATTTGTTTACTTCTCCTCTCCACATTACAGTTTGAAGCCACTAAGTTTGTGGTAATTTGTTATAGCAGTAATAAGAAACTAATACAGCTGAGGATGGGTTAACATTCAGTTTCTGGGAGCAACTGCTGGTGGCCCCCTAATATTCCTTCTCTCCTTCTTCAAGAGTAATACAATGTTTAGCTGGGCAAACAGCTGCCCAGACTAAAGACTATATTTCTCAGTCTCTCTTTTAACTGAATGTGGCCATGTGACACTTTCTGGTTAGCTGGATTAGAGCAGAAACAAATGTACAATTTCTGGGTCATGCAGTTTAGGAGAAAGGGCATGCCATCCAACTCTTTCACTTTTCTGCCTTCACCAGGGTTGACTGTGGCAGTGGGGGTGGACCAGCTTGGACCCTGTGGTGAGGGCAACTCCCTAGGGATGGAACAACAACAATATAAAAAGAACCTGGGTTTTGATGACTTCATGCAAAGACCTACCACATTATCTTGGACTTTTATATAAGAAAGCGATAAACTTCCATCTTGTTTAAGCCATGGTTAGTTTGGGTCTCTGTTTCATACAACTGTACTCATTCACAAACCAATACAGAATTTTCACTCACCATCCATTATGTTGCAGCTACTTGGAAGGGTGGGCATCTATGGAATTATGGTGAGTTTGGGCTTTACCTTCCTGCCTCTTGTTTCCATTTGAGCAGCTCTGTTGTAATGGTGCCATTGTGGTCTTAGGATGTATGTGAGATTGACATTTACTAGGCACCAAGTTGATGTTAAATTGGGCCCCATCTCTCCTGGATGTTTTTCTAGTTCTCATGAACAGCTGTCACCAGTTGTCAAAAGCTAGCAAGAATGAAGAAGGCTCACTAGATAGGATCTGAGGGTAAACATCTCTGAGTAGTAGGTGTCTTAGTCATCTAATGCTGCTGTAACAGAAATACCACAAGTGTATGGCTTTAACAAAGAGAAATTTATTCTCTCACAGTCTAGTAGGCTACAAGTCCAAATTCAGGGCATCAGCTCCAGGGGAAGACTTTCTGGAGGAGAGTCCTTGTCATCAATCTTCCCCTGGTCGAGGGGCTTCTGAGGCACAGAGACCCTGAGTCCAAAGGATGCACCCTGGTCCTGGCACTGCTTTCTTGGTGGTATGAGGTCGCCCTGTCTCTCTGCTCACTTCTATCTTTTATATCTCAAAAGAGATTGGCTTAAGACACTATTTAATCTTGTTGATCTCATCAATATAACTGCCGCTAATTCATCTCATTAACATCATAGTGATAGGATTTACAACACATAGGGAAATCAAATCACATCAGATGACAAAGTGGTAGACAATCATACCATACTGGGAGTTATAACCTAGCCAAGTTGACAGATAATTTTGGGGGGACAAAATTCAATCATGGCAGTGAGCAGAGTTCATTGCAGGCTCAGACCTCATAACGTCACCACAACTCATTATAGTACGCCAATTGTCATAGTAATGGGAAAGGAGAACTGAATAAGCAGACTCTGCAGTATGGAAGGAACTTTCATCTGTCAGCTAGGACCCAGTTATGCTGCAATAACAACAACACAAAAATCTCAGTGATTCACAATAACAGATGTTTACTTCTCATTCATATTCAATGTTCTCCATGGGACAACTGAGGCTCTGCTCTATGTCTCTTCATTTCAGGATTCATTCAAGCATCCACTCTGAAGGAACAACCTCAGTCTTGCCCATCCTGAGGCAGAGAGAGAAGAGAAGAAAGGTGGCAGGCCCCACAATGGCTTTTAAAGCTTCTAATTGGAAGTGGTAAATCCATTGGCTAAAGCAAGCCATATGCCCACACTTGATGTCAGTGGTATGTTGATCTATAATCCTCCCATATGATGGGCCTCATAAGGAGGGCCAGCAAATGTTTTTAAACAATTACAGAATCTTCCCCAGTCTGTCCTTTTTTGTCACAAATACTGCATTTCCTTTTCTTCCTTCTACATGCAAAATAAATGCATCCCCTCCCCGAGAGAGACAACCTAAACGACCCATCTAATTATGGCATCAGGTTCAAGTCCAGGATCTGTGATATCTACATCACATCCAGATATGGTGTCTCTTGACCTAGACAGTTATGAACAACAACAAAAGATGCACCCCTTTATACCCCCTCAAAACAAAAAAAACCAAACCCATTGCCACTGAGTCAGCTCTGACTCGTAGTGACCCTCCACACACCCAATATATAAAGTACAACAGTGACAGGAAAACAGCAGTAAACACTCTATTCAGAAGGAAGAATGAGGGACACTGAGCAGTCACTGGTCCATAGTAATTCTAACATCCTTCTGGGCAAATGGTGAGAGGGCCCCTTACTTTACTCCTGGGAATGAGACTGTTTCTAGATTAGACCTCAGTTCTGTTTCCAGGGAATAGGTCATTCTCCCTGTCCTTGGTTCTGCTCTTAGAGTGGCCCTTCCTTTTCTATTATTCTCCTTGGCCCCTGTTATGGATTGAATTGTATCTCCCCAAAATATGTGTTGTAAATCCTCACCTCTATGCCAGTGGTTATAATCCCATTTGGGAACAGGTTGTCTTTGTTATGTTAATGAGACAGGATTAGTATAGGGTATATTTTGAGTCAATCTCTTTTGAGATATAAAAGAAATTCAAGGCAAGCTAGCAAGCAAAGATGGGGAAAGAGAGATGCCAAGCCACATGAAGATCACCCAGGAGCAGAAGCTCAAACAGACACGTTCCTCCAGAGCCAACAGAGAGAGAAAGCCTTCCCCTAGAGCTGGCACCCTGGATTCAAACTTCTAGGCTCCTAAACTGTGAGAAAATAAATTTCTGTTTGTTAAAGTCACCTATTTGTGGTATTTCTGTTATAGCAGCACTGACAACAAAGATGGCCAACCACCTTTTAAGAGGATATTAGAGGCTATGCCTTCCTCAGGAGTGGAACAACTTTCTAAGCCTCCTTTCTGTCTGTAGCAATTTGAGGGCCAACGGTCATTTTAAATCTGGAACACTCACACTCTTTGAAAAACCCAAGCTGGTGGTTTTTGTTTGTTTGTTTTCAGTACAATTCTCTTAAAACAAACAAAAACTTAGCTTCTTATCTATTTGATTCCAATCAGTTCCACGGGCCAATAGCCATACCCACCATTCTTTTCAGACTAGCCTCTTTCTTTAGACCTAATTGTAGGCAAATTGAGCCTACTAACTCCATTAGAACAATACTCTTAATCTTTTTTCTCTAAATTGACTTGACTAACTGTAAAAGTGGCACTGCAGGGGTGTCTAACCACCTCTAACTTCACAAGGAAGAAAGAGAATTAAGATCAACAGCCCAAAGCTGATTCCTATAAGGTGGAGGTCAGACATGCCTCCACCCTCCAACCTTTTTACCAGCTTTGATACCAACCCACCCATGGCACTCTCTACTTCTCTCCTGGGTTTGATAATCTGGTGCAATGGCCACAGAGGACTCACAAACAATACTCACGATTATGGGGCTTATTAGGGAAGTAATAAGCTACAGTTCAGGCTCCGGAACGCTCAGGATACAGTTCTTCGATCAGGACAGACTCTTCTCAGCTGTGTCCACAGGTAGGTCTCTCTCTGGCCCTTGGCCCCTGGCCCTCGGCCTCTGCCCTGCTCGGAAAAGTGTTACAAAGGTCTTTTAGCTCTGCCAAAAAGTACCCAGAGGCACCCTACCCTGCCAGTAAGCCTTGGCCCGAAGGCGCTCAGCTCTACCTCCAGGAGTTGGCAAACCTAGCTCTACCAAGTGCCCAGCGGTAACCTACTCTGCCAGCAACCTTCCTTTTGAAGGCACTCAGCTTTCTTGCTCCATGGACCAGGAAGACCACCGCACTGTCTCCTGCTGCCATTTCTGTGCTGTAGCTTCTCGTCATCTTTGGTGTTACAGCTGGCTCAGTCTCCTGGTTCCAGGAACTTCTCAGCACAGAGACCCCGGTCCAAAGGATGTGCTCCACTCCTTTCTTTCTTGGTGGTGTTGAGATCCTCCCTTCCTGCTTCTGGAATGGCTCATTTTAAGCCTAGCAGAACGGGAAAACTGACCAATCCCCTCACTGGGGTTCTGTCATGGACTGAATTATGTCCCCCACCCCAAAATGTGTGCATTTAATTTGGTTAGGTCATGACTCCCAGTATTCTCCATTTTGTTATTGCAATTTTTGGTTAAACAGGATTAGAGTAGGATTTTAACACCCTTACCAGGTCACATCCTCGATCCAATGTAAAGGGAGTTTCCCTGGGGTGTGGCCTGTACCTCATTTTATCTCTCAAGAGGTAAAAGGAAAGGGAAGAAAGCAGAAAGCTGGGGACCTCATACCATCAAGAAAGCAGTGCTGGGAGCAGAGCACGTCCTTTGGACCTGAGGTTCCTGCGTTGAGATGCTCCCAGACCATGGGAAGACTGATGCATCACAAGGACATTCCTCCAGAGCCAACAGAGAGAGAAAGTCTTCCACTGGAGCTGACACCCTGAATTTGGACTTGCAGTCTACTCAACTGTGAGAGAATAAACTTCTCTTTGTTAAAGCCGTCCACTTGCGGTATTTCTGTTATAGCAGCACTAGATGACTAAGACAGGTTCCATATACCTTATTTGCATGGTTCCACCCCCACAAGGGTGTGATACACCTTACTGACATTATTAGCAAGCTATCCAATCCCTGTGGTAGGCCACAAACACCTCATTTGCGTAACCCTCCAATCATTTGGTGGGAGCTACAAAACCGTGGTGAGAAAGGCCATATAAAAGCAATCCATTACACCACACTAACTGAAAAGACTCAATGAGGACCACTTAGATCAATTCAGGGTGTTTTTTTTAACAAAGACACAACAGACACACACTTGATATGGCCCTTGTCACAAAGATGTTTGTTGCTTAAAGGCCTTCTCAATTATATTTTTTACCGGTTGACAATGTGGATCACTTGCCTAAAGTGTCTATATTCTCTCCCATTCTTGCTTAAAAACTGGCAAATTAGTTTCTAAGTCACTTCTCTTATGGTAACTTGCCAAATGCATCCAAAGCACCGAATGCATGCTACTAACATTTGCTTTCCCAATCTTTTTTTTTTTTTTTACTCTAAAGTCCCAAGCTCATTTGGACATTATTTATCTTCTTAGTTATCACCAGCTTACAGTTTAACCAAATGCTTCACCACTGTGTAACATGGGTCACCGTCTTTCCAACTTCCAATGATAATTTCTTCATCATCCATTGCCTGGCCACAAAGTTTAGGTTTAGTTTTTATTGTATAGCACCCCACTTCTGGGCATTAATTCTTAAACAGTTCATTTAGACTACATAATGATGTGGGAACAACCCTCAAATATTAGTGGCTCACAGCAAAAGAGGCTTTTATCTCACTTATGCATCATTTTGCAGGTGGGCTAGAGCTCAAATTCTCATCATCTTCATTCTGGGTTCCAGGCTGAAGGAGAAGTCTTGATCTGGAAATGTCCAGGCTCATGGCAGAGGAAAAAGAAAAGCAAAGCTGGAAGACTACTCATGGCACTTAAAGCTTCTATTTGGAAGAGGTGCTTGACAATTCTCACAGTCCATTGGCCAAATGAAGTCATATAGCCAAGCTTGTTGTGAGTGGGGCATGAATGCATAATCCTCTAGTGAGAGAACCAGCAGGGAAGGACAGTAAACATTTGGAACAAGAATACAACCTACAGTGGGATGTACCAGAAATTTCAATTACTGAGTTTGTTCACTCCTCCCTTCCTCAGATATACACACTCTGCTGCAGCATTTTGTACCATGAAATGCCTCACATATACCTTGCCTAAGCCTTGACTCGAAAGCAGACAATTCACAGGCAGGTCAATGTAGCCTGACCTGGAGAGTTGATTGGACCAATCAGATTCCCTTTCTTAGGAATTTGAACCATGAAATATTGAATGAGTGAGACAATTAAGTGAAGAGAGCTGCAGATGAAAGGTTGTGATACAAGGTGGATTTGGAAAAGTCACACTATCCAAGACCCTGCTCCCTGAATGTTGGGCTGAGAGCAGCCAAGCCAAGATTTCAGTGCAAAATCTGGCCCTTGCCCCTCGTTCAGGTCAGTTTCCCACACAAAAAAAACAGTACACACAGGGGAGCCTGTGAAATCTCCAGTGCATGGATCCACTTGTCCACTTGCCTGTGTCAGACCTGCTCCAAACTTGTTACTCACTTGCTCAAGTGTCTTAGTTTCTTAGGGCTGCTATAACAGAAATATGACAGGTGGGTGGCTTTAGCAAAAAGAAATCTATTTTCTCACAGTTTAGGAGGCTAGAAGTCCAAATTCAGGGCATGAGCTGTAGGGAATGGCTCTCTCTGTCCACTCTGGGAGGAAACGATGTCAGCTTCTCTGGTGTTCTTGGCATTCCTTGTAGATCTCCACTGGCATCTATCTTTCCCTGTTTGTCCTTACTTGCTTCTGTGCCTGATCTGCTCTTTTATATCTCAAAAGTGATTGGCTTAAGATACACTCTACATTGATATGGCCTTGTTAACATAACAAAGAAAACCCTGTTCCCAAATGGGATTACATCCACAGGTATAGGGGTTAGGATCCCAAAACATATTTTGGGAGGACACAATTCAATCCATAACCTATGGATTCCCATTGCCCACACGGACAGTTCAAACTAGTGAACTTGGCATCTGAGGCCTTCTCACCTGACATCTACCCACCTCTGCCAGGAGGTTCTAGACAGCTTGTTGTGTGGGACAGATGTGCAGTCTTTCAGCAGTAGTACTGTCCAGAGGAGGGCCAGGCAGAAGGCACGGCTGCACAGGGGTACCCAGCTGCGTAGATGGGGCACAGTGGGTGCCGGGTGCCGAAAGTCTCTACCAGATCCCAGTTGGTGCCGTGGTCCTGCTTTTTACTCTGCGGGCAGAGAGGTAAGGGAGTTGGACAAAGGTGCCAGACGGGACAAGATTCCACAAGAGATGCAGGCTGCCGGAGGAAGGGACCAGAATCAGTGAAGCCCAGAGGCTCCGGAGCCCCAATCAGTCTTCTAGTGAGGAGGGGTTCCCCTGCCCTGCAGCTTCTCTGTCGGGTGGGCATCCAGATTGTGCTTGCACACTCCTGGGGGTGGGGAGACCTTTCCTGTAGGTACCTAGGGCTTCATCTGGACACAGGACACGTGATCTTACGCAGGCCGAAAGCACAAGTATCCTTCCCGACTCCCATGTGAATTCAGCGGCTGGGGAGCAGGACCTGGCCCCTGGCCGCGCCTTCTCGGGTAAAGTCCCTGACTCTTCCCTTCCCAGTGCCCTGCCCACCTCCTTTGAAGGTTTGGCCACGCCCCCTGTGCTCTGTGATCCAATCACTT
Source organism: Loxodonta africana (assembly GCF_030014295.1). Lineage (NCBI taxonomy): Eukaryota > Metazoa > Chordata > Mammalia > Proboscidea > Elephantidae > Loxodonta > Loxodonta africana. Next base: position 86,439,697 of record NC_087353.1, on the reverse strand, counting down.
TTGGGTGCGTCTATGGGTACGCCTTCCCTGAGGCCCAGCCCACATCAGCTTCCTAGGTCCAATTGGCTTTTAATAAAGCAGGGGCATTCTCAGGCCCGCCTACGGACCAATCCCGATGTCCTTAGAGGACAACATCCAGGTCCATTGCCCAATCGTTTTCCAGTTCCGATGGCCACCGTCTCAGCCACTCCGGGTAAACCCCACGCCACACTCGCAAGCTCGGACCTGGCGCCGGCGCCGTTCAACCACCAGGCTAGGGCCACCGGGAGGCGCAGCAGGTGGCCTACCAACCGTGGATTAAGGACAGAGCAGGCAGGGACTTGATTTGGTCCCGTCCTTGGGACCAGTTCCGTCCCCTGATCCCTCCCGCATCCCAAGGTCCAGGGCAGGGGTCCGAGGGCACGCTAGTGACCAGAGACGTCACCCCCGGCACTCACGTGTGGCGCGCACTACATGGCCAAGGCTGGGCAGTCAGGAGCAGCAGTGGCAGCAGGAGCCTGTGGGATTGAAAGTGGGATGGGACTGGGCGGCTGGCACCGGGACCCTAGACCTTGGTGATGGGAGGAGGAGAGTCAGGCGCTGCCGCACTACAGCCAAGCCTGAGCCACGACCCAGTTTATCCTTAGAAACTGAGTATCCGGGACCAGGAACCACATCCCTTTCCAGAAACTAAGCTTCAAGAAGCCGCTTGCCCTTAGAAATTTAGAGTTTGGGCCTGGAGCTCAGATGCCTCGGAGAAACCAGGACTCAGGCTCTTCTGCCTCCTCTCCCTGCTTCAGCCACATAACTCCTTAGAAACCAGGTGTCCAGACCGGGGGCCACTAAGTTTAACTCTTATAAAACGCAATGCTTTTTTCTGGTCACAGGGCCTGGCCTGCTGGTCCCTCTGCCTGGCACCCTCTTCCCTTGCTTCTTAAAATTGGCTCCTCATTTAACGTTCCACTCAAAATGCCACCTCCTCTGATAGGAGACATTCCCTGACGACTCTATCCAAAGTAATGGCCTCGGTTACTTTTCTGGTTCCTCTTCCTCTTGGCCTCAGGAGTACCCAACTGATGCCACACCATCTCCTCCCCTCCCCCACCCCATCTCGTTGTGTCCCAGCCTGGCCTGGCCCAGTCTTGTTTCAGGGATAGGTATTCATAGTGGTCTTTCCCCATGGACAATACTGAGCTGGGACAACCTGATGTGGGAGAGAACAGCAGTGCCAGCCTGCTGTGGTCACAGGGTGGAGGCAGTCTGATCTGAGTCTGCCTGGGCTGGATCTGAATCCACCCATTCTTCCAAGGATGGTCAAGGGATGGGGAGGCTGGACTCCTGGAGGCCCTGGGCCAGCCCTTCCGGGAACACACATGCACAGGGGAGTCTCCAAACTCTTTTTTTTTTTTTTCTTTTTTAATTTCTTACAAAACCATGTGTCCCAGCCAAAGAAGATGCTACAGGACCTCCCCAGGCATTGTAGCCTGAGGGGGGAGGCCCTCATGAATGGGCAGCTGCCAACTCCAGAAAAACCATCTGCTCCTCTGCACAGAGGCCAGTTCAGGGAAGGCAGTCTGGCTGGAGGCTCTGCCCAGTCCCTCTGCTGCTGGGAGAGAAGGCCAGGCCCCAAGTTCCTGGTGCTCCCGGTGTCTGCAAGGGAAGGAGGGAGAAGAGGGTCTGAGGGGAGGAGGAAAGGGGGGAAGAGGAGGAAGGCCAGGGATGGGGCAGGCGGGGGGTCAGGCCCCCAGTATCTCACCAAATGCATGACGCTATCCAACCGCTATGGCAATGCCAATGATGACAGCCAGGATGAGGACAGTAATGGACACGCAGATGGTAATCAAGATTTTCTTCTGTAGAAGAGGAGGGGCTCAGGGAAGTTCATTCAGGAGGGGTCCAAGGGGCATTCAGGTCACTTTGGGGAGAAGCTCACCTTCCGTGCCTTCTTCTGGTTCTCCAGGGCTATCTTGACGTGCTCCTGCCCACGTTCCACGTAGTCCGCTGAGCTCAGGATGTTCTTCTCAATCCGGTTGATCATCTCCCCCTGCTCAGAGGAGGGGCAGCTCAGGGGGGTCAGGTTGGCTGGGGCTGGGGGGCCCAGTAGCCCCTCTGTCTGCCCACTCCAGACCCAATGACTGAGGATATTCCTGGTAGAAGAAACTGCGCTAACAAAGAATGGAGGCAGGAACAGACCCGGCAAAAGTTCAGACTCCTGAGGGTGGCTTCCAAGCACCCTTCTATCACATGGTCCCTTCTCTCCTGCTCCCCACACAACCTCGTTTGCACTGATGGCTCAAACCTCTTCACAGAGGGGGAACCTTTGTTCCCTTACAAATCTGTCTGAATCCACTCATTCTTCCAGGCTTGTCTCCCAGCTGCTGTGAAGCCCTTCCCCAGCCCTGCCTCCTCATGGCACTGCCAGCCTTCAAGGTCCTGGTACTACTATTGAATGAAATCACTTCCCCTTGACGCCTCGCTGCAAAAGGACATAGGCTATAGCACTACCTGAGGTCAGTTGCTCCAGGACAGGACTGGAAGCTCATCTCATCCCATATAACCAGGGCTAGGGGAAGAACTCCATGCCCCCAACTGTGTACAGATTTTAAGAAGCAGACCTTCTAAGGGGCAACTTTGACAGGAACTCTTGAGGGTATAAGAGTGAACTCTGTGGGTGGAAGAGGAGCCAGGGCTGGGGTTATACCTGAGGCAAGTTCAAGTTGGGAGTTGTTGGGGCGGGGAAGGGGGATACAGGTCACCATGTGTGGAGGAATGATCATCTGGATAGGTGTAGCCAAGTATTGTGGAGGTGCACACAATTTTGGGGGCACAGCTAAGGATGGAAGCCCCTGGCTGGGGGCTCTGACTGGTGTGTGGCCTCATGTCTAGGGAAGGCTCATCCTGGGGGCATGGCCAAACCTATAAGAGACCAAAACCTCCTGGGAGAGGCTAAGGATGAGGAATGCCAACAGTCTTGGCTGGAGGTTCTGATGGAGAATGGTCTCACTTCTGGAGGTGGAGCCAACTTGGATGGGGCCAAGCCCAGCTAGCTGCCTGGAGTGCCCACCTGCATCTCCACCTCAGTAGCCAGAAAAGTGAAGATCTCGTGAAGCTCACGGATACTGCGTTCAAGCTGCTGGATTTCGCTGTGCCGGGCTGAAATCTCATTTAGGGCCTGCCGGGTCACCTGTGTATCCTTCAGTATCTGGGAGGGTGGATAGAAGTGGGGAAGGTAGGTCACAGGGAGACCAGCAGCAGGTCAGAAGTTCCTGTTGAGCTCTGGGAGCAGCAATATGGCCTTGAACTGGGGCCAGGGCCCTGATGAGTGACTCTGGGCAAGCCAGTGAATTCCCTTCTGTGCCTCAGTATTCCCTTAAACAAAAAGGTCCTGGGTTCAGGCAGGATGGGAGGCCCAGCAGAGGGAGGCTGGCTGTGGCCACTCACATTGGACACGAACACCTCGCTCTGCCCACTGTCCAGCATCTGTTCCAGCTCCTCGTCAGACACCATCCCAGCATTGGCTGTGAAGGAAGAGGCCAGGCTGTGTGTGGGGTCAGGGTACTCCCATCCCTCCCGCTCCACGCTGGGGCTGGGGACCACACGCACTGATCTTCAGCTGCCTTCGAATCCGCTCCACGTTCTTCTCCCGGTATTCAGACTGCATCGAGTTGCACTTGTTGATGAGCTCCACGAATTGCTGAGACAGGACTCCATGCTATAGGTGGAGAACATAGGTTGGGTACCTTGGGGAGGATCCCTGCCTGGTTTGGGCCTCAGCATCCCCGAGGGTACAGTGAGCAAACAGCATGAGCTATCGTGAGGTGTCTGTGCCTTAACTACCTTATGACGGCTTGAAAAGGTTCTCCCATTTCTCTAAGAGTAAAAGCTAGAGCTCTTACCAGGACCTACAAGGCCCTACATGATCTGCCCCTCCCCCACTGCCTCAATGACCTCACCACCTACCACTGCTGTCCCCTCACTCGCTCCCTGCAGCCACAGTGGCATCCTTATTCCTCCCTGAGCAAAGCACACTTGCACCTTAGGCCTGTTCCTTGCCTAGAATGCTGATTCCCCACAAAGACTTTTAAGTATTTGTTCAAATGTCGTCTTCTGAATGAGGCCTTCTCCACCTTTAAATTGCAACCCTACCTTCTCCCAGCACTTTCAATCCTTCTCCTGCTCTATTTTGTTTTTTTTTCTTTAATACTTACAATGTTCTAAAATAATTTAATGTTTACTGTGGTGATTGTCTGTTCCCACCAGAATGTAAGCTCTATGAGAGTGGGGATCTTTGTTTGGTTCACTGTTTTGCAACCCAAACAACAAGAAAAGTCAGTAGGCACTCAATAAATAGTTGTTGAATGTTTGCTGACTGCTGGCCTCTCTCCTTAGAGCCTACAGGTGTGCCAGGACTCCTGGCAGTCAGCCTGACGTACAGATTTACAGGTCTGTCTAGGCCCTCTGCCTCTCACAAAAATATCCACCATGGCTCCTGCTGAAATACCCTCTCTGGACTTCTGTGAGGCTTCTTTGTCCTGCCTTGTCTTCCCCCAATGTCTGAAATGCGTTCATTCCTTGCATTCCTTCTTCAGAGGCACATCTGCTCTCAAGATGCCCAAACCTCTCCTTCTTTGATCTGAGGTCTTTGCTGAGCTCTGGGCTCACCTACTGTAACCATGACCTCGAACAACCCCAACCAGTCCTCACTGGACACCCAGAAGGGGCCCATCAGATCACCTCGAAGCTCCTAACTAAGATGTTGATTCAGTGACCTTTCCCTCAGGGCAGTTCCTCTTCCTGACTTCCCAAATTCAAGTTTGTCCTTGTCATGTGGGCTGGAAACCCCTAGTCATTTGACTTCTCCCTCTCCTTCCTTGGGCAGAGCACCATTAGTCATCAAGTCCTACTCAACCTGTAACTCCCCATCTCAGGAAAGCATATCTCCCACAGCTGAGCCTAGGACATATCTGGGGACTCAGCAACTGTTAAAATGGATTGGGAATCAGAAGACCTGGGTTCTTGACCTTGGGTGAACCCTTTCTCTCTCTGAGCCTCAGTTTCCTCATTTGGAAAATTATCAGGTTGGACTTGATCTCTAAGGGCCCTTTGTTTTCACTTCTGCCATCTAATGATCTATGAAACACTTGCTGGAATGTCCTAGTTCTGAGAACAAGAAACCTACCTGGGTTTTTCTCATCCTCATGTTGACTGAGTTATAATTATCATCAGCTTCCTCCTTCTGGGGCTCTATTGCTGTGGGAAGACACCAGGGTAAGGGCAGGGGTTGACCTGTGGCTTCTGAAGACTGAGGATGAGGACACAGAGCGAGGGCCAACCCCCAGCCACACAACAGGAAGGTGTTTGCATCCACAGACTTTTTAAGGGAAATACAATTTAGCGTAAAATGATTAATTCTAAGCCTCTAAGAGGAGAAAGTGTATTTTTGGTTTACAATGCATCAGTCAATTCCCACAGGTATGCAGAGGTCTCCTAATAAAACCCCCATCTGCTTGCACAAAGAATGCACACTGGGCAGGAGGAATTGTAGGAGTCAATGGTTTCATTGTAAATAAAAGTACAGGAAAAAATCAGGCGTTTGCTGTGGAAAGTGTGCTGGACTGGACACTGGAAGACCAAGGTTTTAGAGGCCTACTGTGTGACCTGGATATACCACCATCCTCTCTGGGCCACACATTCCACACTCCCCAGATGTACCAGCAGGTAGGTAGGATCAGAAGAAAGGATATATCTGAAGTTCGAGGAGCTCACCCTTCAGCTGTGTGCGGATTTCCCTCCCCAGCTGTTTGATCTCCTCGCGCAGGTTCTGCAGGTCCTGCTTCATGCCTGAACAAGAGATGACCATAACTCCCAAAACAACAGTTCCTACCTCAACCAACCACCCCGGCCACCACCTGCATGGAACTACAACCCCCACAACCCCTAGGACTGAGCATGCGCTCTGCACCCGGGGTTTCACTCACTGTCCTCGGGAAGGGGCGTGGCCAGGATGGTAACCTGCTGCTTCTCCAACTCCCGGACTTTATTCTCCAGCTCGACAATAGTTTGCCGAATTGTCCTGACCTGGGGAGGGTGACAGCGAAAGCTAAAGGAGACACGGGGTACTCCAGGCCGCACTGCTCTTCATTTTCTCCAGCCCCGTCCCCTCGCAAATCTAGGCCAAGACCGCAGCCCCTTACCTGCTGGAAGAACTCATCGTCCGGGTTCCCCAGCCAGGCCGTGCCCGGGTGCACCATAAGCGCGACCCGCTCCTTGTCTTCATCGTCCGAGCTGTCATCTCCCTGCCAGAGCCGGGGTCATTGGCACTACTTTCTTGCTACTGCTCTCGCCCCACGGAACCTACGGGCTTCCGGGTCTTTCCTTCCCTGCCATCAGCCACCCTTCCCTGCCCCGAGGACCAGAAGTCCCGCATTCCAGCCAAATCCACCCCGTTTGTCCGCTCCCAACCCTGCTGCACCGACTCCTCACCTGCCTCAGCTCGTGGGTCCTGTCCCGCATGACGGCCCGAGCTCCCTCTCCCCCGCGCCTGAGCCCCGAGGGCCTCAAGGATCTAAGTTTGGAACTCCCTTCCCCACTCACACTCTGACGCTCCCCTCCCTCACCCTGCGGACCCCAACACCTCCACGAGCCGCCAGAGGCTCTGTCCCTTGCACGGTCCACAGCCAATGGGAAGGAGCCAGCCTCGGATACCCCCCCGAATCCACAGGTTGGTATTCCCTCTTCTTCCCCCCCTACCAGCTCCCGTAGCCTCAGCCCCGCCCCCTCTGGGAAGATTCGGGGCATGCGCACAAGGACGCGTCTCTCCCTTGCCCCAGGGAGAGGAGGAAGTCGGAAGCTGTGGCGCCCCGAACGGAAGCAAAACTTCAAGGATGTGAGAACCCGGTCCCTTTACTGGAACAGTCTCATCTTCCAACGGAAATCTAGTTGCCAAAGGGGGTGGGAATGCGTCATTTGGACGTCATATGAGAGGCCCCTCGTCTCACATCACCCCATGGTGGCCCCCTGCGTCATGTGACCGGTCCCATCTCAGCCCCGCGGACCGCAGAACTTGATGTTTTCAGTGTCACGTGTACCGGCTCTATGAACTCCTTTTCTGGGACACCCTCCTCCCCACGATGTCCCCGGCTCTCCCGCGACCGAGCTACACCCCTACAGCCCCCAAGAGTTGGGGGGCGACGCTGAGTACCACCAGAGAGGCCTTTTGAGGCAGTGGGTGGTAGGACCCTTGCTGAATTTCTCTTATTTCTTTTGGGTTCAGGGGCGTGGGCAGAGGCTGACTTAGAGTTTGGAGCTATCAGTATCATGGGACCTTGAAAGTCAGAGAATAATAAGATCTGAGTTTTTAGCGTTAGAGAATTGCAGGGCTTTGTAGGCAGAGAATCTGGAGGTGGAAAGTGACCTCACCCAAAGCAGAATCTTCTCTCCCGCATACTCCTGGCACAGCCTCTGACAGGTGGGCGGTCAGCCGCCCTGCTTGAACACTGCAGTCCCGCTGCACTCATCACCTTCCAAGCAGCAAGGCCATTTCGGGGCAGCTCAGGCTGAGGAAAGTGTCTGCGTTATATCGAACCGTTCTCTTCCCTGCCACTTACACCCCCACCCCCGCCTTCCACCTGGTTCTACTCTGGAGTCCACAGGAAAATGCCCACATTCAACATTACAGTGGACTGTGAGTTTTTGAGGCCGGGGGGAGGGAGGGGGCATGACTGGCTTGTCCTTAACTGAATCCCCATAGTCTGGTTCAGTACCCAGAACAGAATGGGCCCTCAATAAATATTTGTTGACAGAATTTTAGCCTTCTACGTATCTGAAGATTTAGCTCGTTGTTCTTGGTCTTTTCTCCTTTAGGCTTCAGGCTCTCTGTCATGACACTTTACCAACCCTGGCCTTGTAGACATTCATTCATTTAACAAATATTTACTGGGCATATACTATGTTCCAGACACTGCTCCAGGGGCTGGGGATACATCAAGCACTAACAGACAAAAATCCCTGCACTGGTGGAACTTACATTCTTTGGAGGAGTGCCTAATGCTACTCAGTGGCTCTGAGGATAGCCAGGAGTGGATTTCAGGTTTCCTGGATCCCAGAGCTCTCCCCAGGGAGCTTATATGAGGTTCAAGCAACAGAAGGAATGGCCCCTCTCTCATATACCCTGGTCAGAAGATCTAGATTCCTATCACTGAGTTACTACAGACGTCTGGAAAGTCATTTCTTGTCTCTGGGCCTTGATCTTCCGTCTGTACAATGGGTTAGCACTAGAGCTGGTGGGTATTCCCTGCTCTAAAGTTCGGTGGTTATGAGCTTGAACACTGTGAAGTACTATCCGATTGATTCTCTGTGAAGGGCTTCAATCACTCTCTTTCCTTTAGAGCCCAACTCACCTGGGGTTGGGAATGAGAAAGCAAGGATGCTGCTGCTCTGATCAACCCACAAGAGGGCCTTTTCAGGAGCCCAAGCCCTGCTACGTGAATACCCTGAAGGTCACAAAGAAGAATTTCCCTCCTCTTGTGGCTTCCGGGTCAGCCTTTGCCTCTTCAGTTAACTGCCACTTGCCTCCTGCCTCCTGTCCCCATCCCCACTCTGCCTTTCTCATACTCTCTGTCTGATTGGTATAGGGGAAGGGCTCTTGGATCCCTGATTCCTAGTCCTGCCTGTGATCTTGAATAATTCATTGTTCCTCTCTGGGACTCAGTTTCCCGTTTGACAGCTTGGTCTACTAATTTCTGCCTTGCCTAAGGTAAGAATTGGACAGTATCAAGTGAGGCCAGGAAGGATGTGACAGGGTTTTGTAAACTGTTGATGGCTTGCCCCTCTGCAGGCTTCCACTACTATGGGTTCCAGTTATGTGGGGCCCAGCAGTCCCATCTGCCTCTCTTAGTTTCTCCGTCTCTTGATGACTTGCCTTCTCAGGCCCCAGAAGCAACCTGGAGTTGTTGGTGCCTCTGTTAAACTTCCCAGGATTATGATTTTGATTACGTTATTTGCGGTCTGTGGGTAGGATCACCAGGCTTTGGGATGGTGACTTAAGGCCACATGTGGAGGGGGCAGGAGAGCAGGGGTATTCTGGGGGGCTTGGGTCTGAGGATAGAGTTCTCCAGAGCTGAGCCCTGATCTTTATTTCATGGCCCTTAGTTACTCCTCCCAGGCCCTCTGAACAGCCTCGAAGCTGGATGTGTGTTAAGTATATTGAGTCTTGGGTATACACGTATCAAGGGTGTATGTATATTCCTTCCAGTCCAGTCTGTGTGAAGGGCAGGCCCTGGCTGGTCCTGGGGCGTGGCAGCCTGTCTTGTCCCACCACCTGCAGGTTCAGTCCTATGAACGCTAGAGCCAGATGACTTGGGTTTGAGTCCCAGTTCTACCACCTCCTAACTCTATGACTTTGTTAGGCAAGTTAACCTCTTTATGCCTCAGTTCCCTCATTTGAAAAATGGGATTAATAATAGGACAAACCTCATTGGGTTGTTATAAGGATTAAATGAGATGAGATACATAACATAACGCGAATAGAATAGTGCCTGGTAAGAAATAAGTGCTGTTTAAGTGTTTGCTGATATTATGTTGTGTTGTTGTTAGGTGCCATTGAGTTGATTCCAACTCATAGCACCCATATGTACAACAGAATAAACCACTGCCCGGTCCTGCACCATCTTCACAGTCGTTGCTATGGCTGAGCCCATTTTTGTGCAGCCACTGTGTCAATCCATCTCATTGAGGGCCTTCCCAAGTAACTTGCCCTAGGTTACACAGCAAGTAAATGACAGAGTCAGGATTTGAACCCAGATAGTTGAGCTCCGGAGTCTGTGCTTTCAACCACTACACTATGATCCCAGTGTTTGCTGATATTATATGATGGGGATAAGGATGATTGTTACTTCAAAGGTTCAGCAACCACCAGGGAATCCACTCGGCCACTTGCTCAGTGTCTTCCTTCCTCTTTCCATCTCCTGAGTCCCACTGTGCCCCAGACCCTAGGCGAGCAGTCTTGCCAACTCCTGTGCATCTTTCATGTCTCTGCTTGGGTCTGACACGCCATATATTTTGCGAATTTATTTTGTGGATTGTCTGTCTTCAGTGCCCTGCTGGAATGTAAGCTCCACGAGGACAGGGATTTTTGCCTGCCTTATTCACTGCTGTGTCCCACCACCTACAACACTGCTTGGCATGTAGTAACTATTCAATAAATATTCATTAATGAATGAAATTTGTAATTCTTAATTTAATAACCATATTGTGTTTGCTGCGTGCCACGAACCAGTATAAACACTTTATAAATGTTATCCTCATAACAAGTCTATGAGATAGGTATTTCACTGAAACCTGTGAGAGCCGGAACATGACAGGACTGCCTTGTTTTTCCAGGTCTCATGCGTTTTCTGCCTTTGACAGGGTACAGTCTTACCACTTTTTCCATCACACCTTTTAGTGGAAAATATTTGAGTTTTCCTTCACTGACAGGTTTCCACTTTACACAGGCTCCAGCTTTTGAGGGTTCTACTATATTATTATCCTCATTTTACAGAGGAGGAAACTGAGGCACATAGAGGTTAAGTAACTTGCCCAGAGTTACACAGCAAGTAAATGACAGAGTCAGGATTTGAACCCAGATAGTTGAGCTCCAGCGTCTGTGCTTTTAATCACCATACAGTGATCCAAGAAAAACACCAGCCAGGGGTGGCTCCCCATGTTCCACACCCGTTGGGGACTTGCTGACCCCTACAGACACTTGGCTTCTGGTTAATTTTGCCTGCCAGACTGAGTCCCTGTCACAGGGTCTTTCTCCCGCACCTGCTGGGTTGGAGCTGACTGGGAGGTTGTTGGTCCTCCTCCCCCTCCTTTTTTGCTGTGTCACCAGGAGCCAAAAGTATCCATGCACGTTTCACCTAAAGGGCCTCTATTTACCTTACGCACATCTGAGGCAATTCTGTGCCAAAACCCAACGGTTGTAGAGATGAACCCCTTACAGCTATCTTCTCGAGAGTATGTTTTGGGCCTGACCTTGACCGCTCTCCAGAGCTCCATCTGAGGACCTCTCTTCTTCAAACTCTAAATACACTCTCATGGCTTTAACTGACATCCATATGCTGGCTCCCAAATCCATAACTCCAGCTCAGACTTTTCTCCTGAACTCCAGACCCACTCCTGATCCATCTGCCTCTTGGACATCTCCACCTGGAAGTCCCACAGGCATCTTAAATTCAATGTGTCCCAAACAGGATGCGTTGTAGCCCCCTGAGAGTCTCCTAAGCCAGCTTTTCTTCCTCCTGTTTCTTCTTCAGGTGGCTGACACCACGTCACCCATGACATAAACTTGGCCTTGAACTTCATTCCAGAGGTGACGGAGCACATAAAACCCTTTTTTTGGCAAGACCATGGGGCAACAGCACACATATCCCTTGCTGGAGGGAGTGCAAAATTATACAACCCAGACAACATTTGGAGCCCCGGTGTGCGGTGGTTAAGAGCTTGGCTGCTAACCAAAAGGTCGGCAGTTTGAATCTACCAGCCGCTCCTTGGAAATCCTATGGGGCAGTTCTAGTCTGTCCTACAGGGTCACTATGAGTCAGAATCCACTCGATAGCAGTGGGTCTGGTTTCGGTTTGGTAGACAACATTTATCAAAATTCTAAGTGCATATATACATTGAGCCGGCAATCCCACTTCTGAAAATCTATGTGAAAGCTATTCCTCCTGTATTAGGATAAACGCCACGTAAATACTAGAAGAAAACGTGGATAAAACCCTTTGTAACCCTAGGCGTAAGGAATGCCTTTCTAAGTTCAGCTTAAAAATCGGAAGCTATAAAAAGAAAAGATGAATACATTTGTCTACGTTTTTAAAAAATCTGCATGACAAAAACATTGTAAGCAGGAGTTATTAAGGGGTACTGAGTTTCTGTCTGAGGTGCTTAAAAAGTTTTGGAACTAGATAGTGGTGACAGTTGTACAACATGGTGAATGTAATGTCACTGAATTGTACACTGAAAAATGGTTCAAATGGCAAGTTTTTGTTACATTTTAAAAAACAGCATATGCCAAATCAAAAGAGAAACAACAAACTGGGAAAAACATATTTGCAATTCTTATCATATCCAAAGGGCTAATCTCCCTACTATTTAAAGATCTCCTACATATTGATAAGAAGAACCAACAGTTCAATAGAAAAATGGGCAAAGAGCGTGACAGACAGTTCATAGAAAAGGAAGTACATAAGGTCTTAAATATACACGCAGATGTTCGACCCTGCACCTAATATGAGAAATGAAAATTAAGACGATAATGAAATATCAATTTATTGCACTAGCAAAAACTCACGAGCTTAACGAAACACTCTTTTGGCAAGGCAGTGGAGAAACAAGCACTCTGACTCCTTGCTGGTGGGAATACGAAAGTATACAACCCAGACAACATTTACCAAAATTACTATGGTTGTTAACCAAAAGGTTGGCAGTTCAAATCCACCAGCCACTTCTTAGAAACCTTATGGGGCAGTCCTACTCTGTCTATAGGGTTGCTATGAGTCAGAAATCGACTTGAAAGCAATGGGTTTTGTCTTTCTTTTGGTTTTATATACTTTGAACCAGCATCCCACTTCTGAAAATCTCTGTGGAAGTTAGTCCTGCTATATGAGTTAGCTACTGTGGCATAACAAACAACCCCGATACTTACAGGCATAAAACAATGATTTACTCCTTCTCCAGATTCTGAGGATGACTCCGTGGTTCTTCTGCTGGTCTTAACTTTGGATTACTCAAGTGGCTGCAGTCAGCTGGCAGCTTGACCGGGGTGCAATGACCGGATGGCTTCATTCACTCTCACGTGTCTGGAACCTAAGCTATGATGGCTAGGTTGGCTGGGATGGCTGAGTCACTCTCCCCATGTGGTATTTTCATCCTGAGTTTCTTCACAGTATGGTGGCCTTAGGGTTCCAGAGGGTGCGTGTGGAAGATGCAGTGCTTCTTGGGGTCCTGATCAGAAGCTGCACAACATGACTTCTACCATATTCTCTTGGTGAAAACAAGTCATAGGTCTAGATCAGTTTGAAAGGGTGAGGAAATAGACTTCACTTCTTCATGAGAGGAGTTGCAAAAAACATTTATTTAATTCGCCACCTCTGCCATGTATGAAATGACATATACATCCAACATTTTTCATTTAGTATTGTTTGCAATAGATCAGAAATTTGTCCCCCAGCAGGTACGCAGCTGTAAAACAGAATGAGGACACTCACTGTGACATATAAATATGAAAGAGCTTTAAGATGTATTGTTACTTAACAATATCAAGGCGCAGAATGATTGTATTATGCTACTGTTGTGTGTGTGTGTGCACATACATACATACATATATATATACAATAGGTATGTGTGTGTATTTCCTTGTATCCTCATCAAGAAACCCTGGGAAGTTATATAAGAAACAAAAGTGGTTCCCTGAAGGTGGTTCTTGGGAACAAGGTTATAGAAAGAATTTTCACTGTAAACCTTTTTATATGAGATTTTTGAACCTATTAAAAAAATTATCTCTCTCAGTTACCACCACTGACTGCTCTGGCAGGGATCACAATAGAAAGTTGTGAACAGAGCAGGAGAAAAATGTAGAATCAAATTCAAATTCACATACACACACAAAAAAGACCAGGCTTGCTGGTCTGATAGGGACTGGAGAAACTCCACGAGTATGGCCCCCAGACACCCTTTTAACTCAGTACTGAAGCCACTCCTGAGGTTCACCCTTCAGCCAAAGATTAGACAGGTCTATAGGGCCAACAATAACACACATGAGGGACATGGTTCATAGTTCAATCATGTATACGAGACTAATGGGTATACCAGCCCAAAAGCAAAGACAAGAAGGGAGGAAGGGACAGGAAAACTGGATGAATGGAAACAGGAAACCTGGGGTGAAGAAAGGGAGAGTGTTGACACATCACGAGGTTGGCAACCAATGTCACAAAATAATTTGTGTATTAACTGTTTAATGAGAAACTAATTTGCTCTGTAAACTTTCACCTAATCACAATAAAAAAAAGATCATCTCAAAAAAAGAACGGTGAAGGGATATCTTTGAATAATTTTAAGCAAAGAAATAAAGTGATCAAACTTTCATTTACCAAGATCGGCCTAGTGGCCACGCGCAGGGCCTCCACAGATGACTGTGCCAGGTGTGTGCTACACAGGGCACCACACCTAAGGGGTACTGTTCACATCGTAGACATCGTGTACTTGAATATTCACTACAAGTACCCAGCAGTTGGAGGCAGAGTGTCGTTGTGAAGAAGGGACACCTTTTTTCTAATTTACACAAAGAGGTAATAAGAGTTGGAAGCAGCCCTGGCTATGTGAACGTGGCCTGAGAGATCATTTAGGAATTTCCCAAGCCAAAAATAATGAAGCCCACACTGAGGCCTGGAGGTGGGGATGGAACATCCATTAAAGAGATGGAATCAATCAGACACCATGGCAGATTGGAAGGGGTAATGAGGGAATAGGAAGATCCTAAATCCCTTCTGGAGCCCTGGTAGCGCAGTGGTTAAGAGCTACAGCTGTTAACCAAAAGGCAGGCAGTTCGAATCCACCAGCTGCTCCTTGGAAACCATATGGGGGCATTATACTCTGTCATATAGAGTCACTCCTGGGTCTCTGGCTCTGGCTATGCATCGAGACAAGTTTGCTGGAATAAGAGCAATATCATAAAATCAATTACTATATATCACTGCAACCAATTATTAGGAAATATTAAAACACCATGAACAGATAGTGCCTAAGAATAAATCTTCAAGTAATATGTTCAAGTCCTATATGAGACAAAATTTTTAAATGTTCTTAAAAGGCTTTAAAGAAATTCTAGATCAATGGATCTTAATACCAGGCAAATATGGATAGGTAGACTCAATATTGTAAGGATATCGATTCTCCCAAAATACATCCACCGAGGCATTGGAGCACCGTGATCAAGTCTCTGCCTCTGGTTTTGGTGTAAAGAAGGGCTGGGATGAGCCACTTGGAGCAGAGACCAGTTGACCAGGAGAATGTTTTGACAGGTATTTCTGTCTCACTTGGATCCCAGCTCCCGCCTTGAGCAAGTTACTTAAACTATTTGTGCTGCAGTTTCCTCAGCTACAAATGAAGATAATAAGAGCAGTTACCTCCGATGGTTGTTGTGCAGTTCAAATGAGTTATTACATACAAAACAGAACTTGGTATATGATAAACACTATATAAGAATTAGCTGTTATTATCATTATTGAAGTCTCTGGGAGGTACAAAATGGTAATGCACTCGGCTGCTAACTGAAGGGTTAGAGGTTCCGGTCCATCCACAGGAGCCTTGGAAGAAAGTACTGGCCATCTATTTCTGAAAAACCAGCCTTTGAAAATCTTATGTAGCACAAATCTACTCTGACACACATGGGGTGGCATGAGTTGGAGTTGACTCAATGGCAACTGGTTATCATTATTAACGTATTGGCATCATATTCATCTTACAGGTTCATGATGGTCTAAATGGAGCATGGAAATAGTGAGGAGAGAGATGTGTGACCAGCTCTGGGGGCCTAAGAATAAAAACCTGGAAACTGGATGTGAGGGATGGAGGAACAGGAGGAGGCACACACAAGAACAACAATGCTCCCCTGTCTCCTTAAACTGAGCTTTCCAGGCTACAAATAGCTTCCATGCTTGTTTTCTCATTAAGTCCTCATACCATGCATGAGGAATGGGTATTATAGCCCATTTTACAGATTTGGAAACTGAGGCTTAGAGAAGTTAGGTAACTGGTTCCATGAAGATAGGATTGACGTTTATTTTGTTCACCACTGTATCTCTAGCCCCAGAGCATAGTCCTGGCACAGAGAGTAAGGCCTCAATAAATAATTACTGGCTAACAAAAGGATAGGTCAAATCGGTATTCACTTTTCTGTTCCTGGGAGCAGTAGTTGTGAAACAGAGATTAATCAAAGAGGGTTCTTGAACATGAGGGACTTAGAGCCCAGTAGGTTATTGGCTATATATAAATTTCTCCACCTTAAGCACTAGGTCTTCCTTGAAGGACAGATGCACTGGAAATTAACCCAAACCCATAGCAAAAGTAAACATTTGTTGTATTAAATCACTGAGATTTGGGGGATGTTTGTTACACAACATAACCTCGTCTAGCTTACCTATTATATGCTGGTTCTCAAACTTGACTAAAGATAAGAATCACCAGAGGTAACTGCTGAAAACTCAGATCCCTGGGCTCCAACCCAGTGGAAGGAAAAGACAGGGAATGCCTTGGGCCTGGAAACAAGGGTGCAGAAGAGGTGGTGGCAGGAGTGAAAGCTGAAAACCAGGTTAGGAATTCAGGCCTTTACCCCATGAGCAATGGGAACCAGGGGAGTTTTCTGAGCAGGAGCTGGCCTGGTCATATTTATGGTTTAGGAAGGCCACCCAGGCAGGAAGACCACATACAAGGTTGGTGCATGGTCCAGGTGACTCAACTCATGGGGTTACTGGGAAGACTTTAAGCGATCATGGATGTGATGAGCTCAAAATCACCGAGCAAAAAAAGAAATTAGCATCATCAATGCACAGTGCATGCCTGGGTCCATCGTCCATCTTTAGGGCTGTAGCCAGCTTTGTGTTGTGTACCTTTCACTCACTCATCATTCATTTAACAGATATTTATTTATTGAGCCTCTACTATCTGCCAGATGTCAGGCACTGCAGAGCCAGCAATGAACAAAACAAAAAGACCCCTGCCTTGATGGAGCTTATGGTCTTTGTCTTTATGCCTGGGTAAAAGTGTGACTATGCCATTCATTTGCTCAGATTTTTAGTGAACATCTACTTTGTGCCTGGCCTTGTGTTGACTGCTGAAGAGAAGCAGATATGAGTCAGGCCCAATCTGATCTAGCTGCGAAGCAGACATAGCCCACACCTAGTGAGGTTGTCTGCCTGGACTGCTGGGAGGAGCCTGAACTGGGCCTTGAAGGGTGAGGAAAAGTTTGACTATCAAAGAAGCAGTGAAACAGTGTTCCGGGCAGAAGAAGTGTTAAAATAAAAGACTGGAAGGTGTTTTGAGCCCGTGATGCCTTGGTGTGGTTAAGGCTTGGGGTCCATGGAACAGGGAGGGAAGTGGTAGGAGAGATGAGGTGATGATGGGTGGACTCAAATACCAGATTAGGCTTTTGAGAGTAATCTGGGAGGTTGTGGGGCCAGTGGAGGTGTTGGTGCAAGGGACTGATGACATCAGATTTGTTTTGGGGACACTCTCACTGGTGGCTGGGGAAGAAGAGGGACGTGAAGGAGAGGGGCTGCAAGTGGGAAGACCAGAGAGGAGGCTGTTCTGATGGTCCAGGTGAAAGTCAGTGAGGCCCTAGACTAATCTAAGGATCCAGGACACAGCTCTGGATTTGGCAGCTGAGGGGCTATAGCATGTGGATATAAGAATGGACTTTGTAATCGAAAGATATAAACTAGAGCCCCAGCCTTGCCTTTTATTAACCTTGTGAATTTGAGTACATTATTTAATCATTCTAACCCTCAGTTTGCTTATCTGTACACTTGGGATAATAGCAATAACGACTATGAGGCTAAAAGGATTACGGAGGCTACGTGGAGCAGCACCAGGGACACAGTGAATGCTCAGAACATGGTAGCATTATTATGATGGAAAAGGGAGTTAAGGACAGCTTTCTGTCTGTTGTCAGTGACTGCATAGATGGAGATGGCGTCTCAGTAGAGAATACGGGAAGGAGCAGTTTGCGGGAGGTCAAGGCCAACATACTCTTCGAGATTCCCCTATCAAAACCCTGCTTTGCTCATGACAGTTATGGATCTACTCATAACAGTATCTCTTATCTCTGTATTCTTAGTGTCCCTCAGTGCTTCAGTACTCAGTAGTTGTTGCCTTTGCGGAGGGGGATCTAGCTTGCAGACATAGTTGGCCATTGTGGGAATGCAGGTTCAGCTGAACCCAGGGAGGTGAGAGGGTTAAAGACAGAAGAGAAGAAAACCTGGGATGGGGCCTAGGAAACCCTGATGTTGAGGAGTTGTAGGAGAAAATAGGGGCCCATGGAAGGAGACTGGGTAGCAACATCCGGAGCCTGAGGGAGGGGTGGGTGTGGGAGTGTGTGTGTGGGGGGGGGGAAGAGTCAAGGAAGGGAGGGTTTCAAGAAGAGAGAGGTCATCGGGGTCAAGTGTCACTAAAAAGTCATCAAGAATGAATGAGACCTGACAAGTGGTGGGTGAATTTGGCATCAAGGAGGTCACTGGGCACTTGGCAAAAGCAGGGTCAAGGCCCACAGGGCAAAACCCCATTGCAGGGTGAAGTTGATAAGACGTTAAGGTGCAGAGATAGGGAGCCAAGAAGTAGACATTGAGAAGAAGGGGATGCAAGGTAACGTTGGACCCTTTGGGGTACCAGATATCCCTCCCATTAAGAACAGAATTTCTTTTTTTTAACAGTCAGAGTCAACTAAAGATGGGCCAGGAGCTGTTGGTATGGTAGGTAGTGAACACCCTGTGCCTGGAGGTGGACAAACAGAGTTCTGAGTCCCACCACTGCAGGGGGATGCTCACACTTACAGTGGAGAAGACTGCAAAGCAAACCCCTTGTCCTTAGCTAGAGCTTGGCTGATTCTTTGCATTACGAAAGCCATGCAAAGGGTCGGTCTTGCCATTTCTAGCGTCCAAAGAGCCTCCTGCAGGGACACTCGAGCGCGCGCGAACACACAAACACACACACACACAGGTGGTCGTGCGCTGGCTCACATACATACGGACACAAAACATAATATCTCTCTTGATGCAAACGGGTTCACAGCGCCTCTCCCCAAGGTTATTCCCTTAATTCCTTCCCTTACCCTTCACTCTCACTCTTCCAGCATCTCAGTACCTCCCTCCGCATCGTCTCTCTTCGCATCTCTCCCAGCTTTTCTGGCTCTGCCCTTCCCCAGCCCTCTGTAACCCCCTTCCAGGCTTCTCCAGACCCTCTCCTCGTGCTTCCCCCTCCCGCGGACTACAACCCCCAGGCGCCCCCAGCCCCCGGCGCTGCGCATGCCCCCTGCTCCCCGCCCCCTCCCGGCTCCCCCCTCCCTCCCTTCCTCCTTACCTCCCTCCGCCCCCCTCCCCCACGCCTCGGCTCCCGCATCCCTCCATCCAACCCTGTGCCGCAGCCGCATCGCCACCGCAGCCCCGGCAGAGCCGAGCCCGGCCCAGGCCCCTGCCCCTGCCCGGCCCTCGGCCAGCCGCCCCTGGTCCCGCCCCCGGCAGCGGGCCCCCTCCAGCAGCTCCGGTGCCCCCCGGCGCCCCTAGACCCCGGCCCTCAGCACCTGGGCAGGAGGCAGGGAGCAACAGCAGAGGCAGGAGGACGAGGAGGAGGAGGAGGAGCCGTCGCAGGATGAAGGATCGGACTCAGGAGCTGCGGAGTGTGAGCTTGGGGGTGGGGAAAAATGGGGGGCGGGACCCCAATATTTGGGGAGCGCGTGGGGGTTGAGTGGGGGAGGCTCTGGGACGTGTGGGCGCATTATGAGACTGGAGCTTGGTGGCCGAGGCTCCCAGTGTCCCGAGGCACCTGATGTCTCCGGTGAACCTGCATTTTGGGAACAGTGGCTGGAAGGGGTCGGAGGCCATTAAGACACAAGGGGGCAGGAGAAGTCTCGGGGGCCTCAGACACCCCACATTCCCCGGAGGGCCCTGGGGTCTAACCTGGGGGTTGGGGGAGAGTGAATGTCAGGAGAAAATTGAAGGTGCTGTCACCCCCTGGGCAGATTTGCCAAATTAGAAGGATGGGGACGGTTAGTGGGCCCGGCGGAGAGTCTAGCAGGACCCAGATTTGGGGGATGCTGTGAGGAAGGACGGGGGCTGGGACCGAGATGCCGACAACTGGCAGTGAATGAAGTGTGTGTGTGTGTGTGCACCCGCATGCGAGTGTGTGTGCTCTGTGTGGGGAGGAAGACACCTCTCAGAGATAGGGAGGGAAGAGGTGGCCTTAGCTGGACAGCCAGGCCCTGAGATGGGGTGACCCTAGAGGTGGCAGATGGGGGTGCAGAGGAGGAAGGGAGGAGGTGGCACATGCAGGACCATGGAAGTGGGTTGTGTGACATGGGCTGTGCTCTGCTGGGGGGAACTGGGGCATCTTGAACCGTCGGGGTCGGGGAGAGGCTGATGTGGGCCCCGGGGTGCAGGCCTGAAGAGGCCTGCCTCCAAGAGTCTGGCCAGGCAGTTAGTTGTGTTTGGTGACAGGGGAGGAGTGTGGCACTGGTGTCTGCAGTGGAGGCTGCTGTTTGAAGGGACTGGGAGTGGGGGCTTGATAAGACTGGTTTCTGGGGCAGGGAGGATGCTGGGGGATTTGGAGAGATAACCTAGGGCTTGGGGAGGCAGAGCTGACAGTCTGGCATGTGCGCGGGCCTGTGGTGTTATATTAATAAACATACTAGCCTTGGTCAGTGTATCCTGGTGCACTGGGTCTTTACTGAAAGTCTGTTGGCTGTTGCTCTAGGGGCTATTCCCCCATTTGACAGATGAGGAGACTGAAGTTTGGAGATGGGTGGGAAGGGACTTGCCTAAGGTTGCCAAGCAAGTGGCTGGGGGTGGGGTCACACTGGAATCTGAGTTTCTCATCTGCCAGGTTGACATGTGTCTCTGCTTTTCTGACCTTTGAAACAGAGGTCTCGACCCTGGGGGTGAAGGGGTCTGCCTTTGAATGGAGCCCTGGATTTGGGGGTGGGGAACGGGTTACAGAGAGACAAGGGGAAGGGGCTTGGAGGCAAGGGATTGCTGTCTCTGGGGAGAGGCAAGCAGGAAGAAGAGAGGAGCTGGTGACTGAGAGAGGGAATTTTGAAGGTTCATTTTTTATTAAACTTTTACCAAATATACTCTCAGCATCAGGAGAATAACAACAATAATAATAATAGCCAGCACTTCTGCACCAGACACTGTTCTAAGTGTTTTATTCATATTAGCCCATTTTGATCCTCACAGCAACCCTATGAGGTTGGTACTGGCATGTCCTCTTTTTTATTTTTAATAAAAAAAATTATTAAGGCCCCTGGGTGATGCAAGTGGTTTGCACTCTGCTGGTAACCAAAAGGTTGGCGGTTCGAACACACCCAGTGGCACTGCGGAAGAAACAGGCCTGCTATCTGCTTCTGTGAAGATTGCAACCAAGAAAACCCTATGGAACAGTTCTACTCTGTCACAAGTGGGGCGTCCTCAGTCACAAATCAACAACAGAAACAAATGCAACAGCAACAAAATTATTGTGATAAAATATATATAGAATATTAAATTGGCCATTTTGACCATTTTTAGGTGGGTATCCCATTTTATAGAAGAGAAAACTGAGACCCAGAAAGGGTAAGTAACTTGACCAAGGTCACACAGCTAGTAAAAGGCAGGATTTGAACCCAAGCAGGCTGGCTCCAGTATCGGTGCTCATCATTCCCCTTCTCTTGAAGTGCAGTTTTCAAAGCAGGTTAGATCCTTACCAACCTCCTGTTGAGGTAGTAGGACTACCTCATTCTATAGTTGGAAAAACTGAGGCCTGGAGTTGTAAAATAACTTGCCCAAGGTTGTTCAAGAGAGGAATCTAGATTTGAACCCAGATCCCCTGCTGCCAAGATGATTCCGTGACTCAAAAAAAACCAGAGAAATGGAAAGTCAGTTTGGGTGAGGTGGTGGCAGAATTGTGGTATAATTAGAGGAAGAAGGAGGAAAAAAGGGATAAGACAGGGGTGAGGGGGGAGGCAGGGGACAGGGAGTCCTTATCTGAGTAGTTCAGGGTGCCCCTGGCCAGAGGTGAGAAGTCCTGTCAGCTGGGGGTGCTGGGGGCTGGGTGAATGCTGGTAGGTTTGGTGTTAGTCACAGCTCAGGGAAACTGGAGATTTGGGAGGAGGCGGGAGGAAGCTGCCAGATGCAAGGAGTGGGAGTGTCCCCCCACCAGTGTTGAGAGCAGGAGGCTGGTAGGTGGGAGAGCCTAGGCAGGGCGTGGGGGGCTTAGGAAGAGGGCCTTGGAAGATGCTGGCAGGACCAAGGGGGCTGGTGGTGGGAGGGGGTGTCACCCAGGGGGCCTGATTGTCTTTCCATCGGTACCTTAGAGTTCCCACTGGTTTCTCAGGTCCGATTATCACATAGCCATTGAAAGCACAGACTGGATTCAAATTCCAGCCTTGCTACTTCCTGTGTGATCTTAGGCAAGTTGCTTCACCTCTCTGGTCCTCAGTTTCCTCATCTGTGAGTTGCTAGTAATGATTAATACCTGCTTTGCAGGGTGCAAAGTGCCTGAAAGAGGGTCTGGTGCACAGCAATGCTGTATGAGTGATTGTTATTCCACAAATGACTTGCTTATTTCTCTGGACCCTCATTATCAGTCCCCTAAGGTGGGCAGGATATGCCTCCCAATTTATTTTAGAGTAATTTGAGGGCCAGAGACGTAAGCTGACTTGCCCAAGGTCACATAGCTGTTAATAGCACAGCTGGGGTTAAACCGGGGTTTTTGTCTCCAGTTCACCAAGTGCATATCGTTGGGAACTGGGAGCTGCTGGGGTGGATGTGGAGGCTCTATTGGGGTGTTAGTGAGCTGAGTAGGGGTCTCAGGGCCCAAGGAGTGAGGCTAGGTTGGGGCTCCAGAGGAAAAGATAGGGAGCAAATGAGATAGAGAGGGAAGCTGGGCAGAGAAAACAATGAGACACGTTATGGGAGGTGGCTGTGGAGTGGAAGGCAGGAGAAGTGGCAGAATTGGGAGACTGGAAAGAGAGGTGAGAGGAAGCTGAAGTGAGGGGGGCTTGAACTTGAGGCTGCGTGGGAATGGGGTTGGCATAGGACAGGCCACATACCCTGAGCACCTATCTGTAGCACTCAGGTAGGGGCAGGTACAGTAAGCACTTGATAAATGCAGACCTGAAGGAGCATCAGCAAAGAGTGGCCCATCGTGTCAAAAAGGTGGGCAGGGACCAAGGGAACCCTGGGTGATGGCTTATATCCTCCGGTGGCCCTGGACTTCTTTCTGTCATTCAAACACGCCAAGTTCATCCCTGCTTCAGGGCCTTCGCACTTACTGTTCTCTCTGCCCAGAATATGGTTCCTTCTATCTGGAATACTGTTCCTTCTGCCACGAATGCCGTACCCTCTGCCTGGAATGCCGTTCCCTCTGGCTAGAACAGTGTTCCCTCTGCCTGGGCTGCTGTCCCTCTGCCTCGGATGTTGTTTCCCTTAGATTATGGCACAGTTGGTTCCTTCGGGACTCAGCTCAAATGTCACTTTGCCAGAAAGGCCCTCCCTGACCATCCTCTATAAAGTAGCCTCCCCTGATACCCGTTTCTCTCTGTCACATCCACCTATTTCTCTTCCTCCTACTATTTAGCACAATCTGAAATGATCTTGTTTTTCCTTGTCTGTCTTCCCCCACTGGAACATCAGTTCCTTGGAGGCAGGGTCTTCTTGCTGGTCTTGTTCACCACAGTATTCCCAGCACTGAGATGACAACTTGGCACAAATTGTACATATTTGTTAGATGAATGAATGACTCAGTGGGGCAGAGGGAGGACAGAAATGCAAGGTGGGGGAGGGTAAGGCAGGGAAGATGGAGGAGAGAGGTAGGAGTGGAGGCTGGGTTATGGAAGGGAAGGAGGAGGAGCCCAGGCCAGGAGACAGATGGACAGAAGCTTGGGGGGTGGGGGTTCCGTGTGAGGCTGCTGCCTCCAGATCAAAGGACACTTAAGGCTCCTAAGGAGCATGTGTGAGTGCGTGTGTGTTATGTTTACAAACACATGCACACACTCTAGGATTTTTCTATCACCCAATTCCAGTCTCTTTCCACCTCTGTTTTGGTCACCATCTTGTGTGTTTGTGTCAACATCTTGCCATCTGTCTCTTTGGTCACTGACTTGTGGCTCCCTTGTCCCTCTCTCCTCTCCTCCTTCCATCTCTGTATTTGTCTGTGTTGTCTCCCCACCGGCACACATACACAAGGGCTGTTGGTGTCTCTGATATGGAAGGCCTGTACTTTAAGAGGCCCAGAGGAAGCCAGACTGAAGCTAGAGGTTTGGATTTGATGCCCCCTATTTCTAAGGAGGAGCCCTGGTGGCATAGCAGGTAAGAGCTTGGCTGCTAACCAGAAGGTCGCCAGTTCAGATCCACCAGT
The DNA here is from genome assembly GCF_030014295.1 of Loxodonta africana. Lineage (NCBI taxonomy): Eukaryota > Metazoa > Chordata > Mammalia > Proboscidea > Elephantidae > Loxodonta > Loxodonta africana. Next base: position 86,415,577 of record NC_087353.1, on the reverse strand, counting down.
TGCTCCTTGGAAACCCTATGGGGCAGTTGTACTCTCTCTTATTAGGTTGCTGTGAGTCGGAATCAACTCAACGTCAGTGGGTTTTTTTTCTCCACCAAGGATGGAGCCCTAGTGGTACAGTGGTTAAAATGCTCAGCTGCTAACCAAAAGGTCAGTGGTTTGAACCTACCAGGTGCTCTGTGGGAGAATGATGTGGCAGTCTGCGTCTGTAAAGATTTACAGCCTTGGAAACCCTGTGGGGCAGTTCTACTTTGTCCTGCAGGGCCACTAGGAGTCAGAATGGACTTGACGGCAGTGGATTCTGTTTTGGTTATTTCCAAGGAAGTTCCAGAAGGTACCCAGGAACTCTGTACAGGCTCATTTAATCTTCAGCCTTCAAAAATTGGTGAAGAGTGAAGAGCAGACAGCTTGGGTTTGAATCTAGGCAGTACCACCCCATCAACTGCGTGATCTTGGATAAGTTACTTAATCTCTCTGTGTCTCAGTTTCCTTCCCTGTCAAATGGGAATAAGAAGAGTACCTACCTCATGGCGTGGTTCTAAAGATTAAGGAGAAAATGCAAAGCATGGTAATAGGGCCTGACCCCTGGTAATCAGTACATACGTGTTAGATGTACGTAAATGATTATCTTCCTCATTTTGCATGTGAGGAAACCGATGCTGGAATTGTCCATCCGTAACAACAGAAACTGGATCAGGGCACATTTGCCACCTTTTCCTAGGTACTCTCATTTGCCCACAGTCTGCCTTCTTTTAGGCTGGGCCTAACTTCCTCCAGAAATGGAGATTGTACTTATTATTACACATGTATACCACAGAGCAGGGAAGGCCCTTGAAGAGCACACACCCCAGCCTGCCCATTTCCCAGGAGATGGGACTGGCGCTCAGAGAGGAGCTGGGATTTGTCTAGGGTCACGCACAGGCTGGAACTGCTGGCTTCCTGTCTGGGTTCTTCCCGCAGCCCCACAACAGACAGACATGGGCCCTTCTTCCTGATTTTCCATCCCAGTCATGGGAGTTCAGCAGCACCAAGGGCACAGCAGAGCAGGCTCTTTGGGGCCAGGTGGGAATAGAGGGACAGCATCTGTCAGCAGGATGGAGGGGAAGAGCCCGAGATTTAGATTTAGCAGCAGTCAGCACTGGGCTCAGTTCCATCTCTGGCCTTCTTTGCTGTGAAGCCCTAGGTGGGCCAGGCAACCTCTCTGAGCTAGTTTCCTCATCTGGAACATGAGGATAGGAGGGGAAGGGGGTAATATCCAGTCCTCACTGAGCAATTAGTGTCTCTGGCAGCATTAGGCATTCTTTCTGCCAGGCCTTGTTGCCTCCTCCAGACCACCATTTGCCATTTGGGGTAGACAGTATCACTGCCATTCTGCAAATGTGGAGACTGAGGCTCAGAGAGGCAAAGTCACGCGGTCTTTCTAGCTGCTGACCTGGGACAAGTTACCTAGCCTCTTTATGCCTCAGTTTCCCCATCTGTACAAGGAGGTTATAATGATACCTACCTCAGGGTCCCATTGTAAGAATGGATGGATGAATATATGCAGAACACATAGAGCAGTGCCCAACATATTGTAAAATGATATGTAAATGTCTGCATAATTATAAACATGGCGGTCAACAGTCCTTACAGAGTTTTAATGAAGATTAAATGAGATAACAAGAATGTAAAACTTATGCAAAAAGTGATAATATTTGCTAGGTTTTCAGGGCACAGAGACCCACCCAGACTGGGCCTTAGCAGAGGCTGACCTGAGAGCTGGTGGTAGAGTCACTGGGAGGAGGGTGGCCTGGTCTCAAGGCTTCCAAGGGGCTGTAGGGGAGGCATGTCCTGGAAGCCATGGCTCCCCAGCCCTGCTCAGCCTGTGCGCCCTTGGGTAAGTCACTTTCCTCTCTCCCCTCTGACTTTCTGTTCCCTCACCTGTGAAATGGGGACAATGGGATTTGCTCAGCCTTTCTCAAAGGGCTTTGGGGGTGAGGATCAAAAGGAATTAGGGATGTGAAAGTGCTTGGTAAACCATAAAGAATTATTAGTTTTCTTTGTAATTATCATACCAAATAAATCAAACGTGAGTCTGCTCCTTTTCTTCCTCTCTCAGAGTCAGGTAAACAGATATCCCAGGACATCCCAGGCCAGAATCTAAGGGAACTGGCTCTGGGAACAACAGGAGAGATTGGAAGAACTTCCTTCCTGAACTCAAGATTGGAAAGGGAAAGAGAAAGAGACTGAAAACAGGCCTTGTGACCTGTAGATAGCAGGGCTGAGAGCTGCGTGAGGGTTTGAAGTCAGAGGAAGTGCAGAGAAATGGCTTTTGGCTCTAGGGGAGGGAAACCTCGTGCGCCAGCTGGCTTTTTGAGGACAGAGAAGGTGGAGAGCATCATGGAAGGCCCATGGGTCCTCAACAATGAGCCCGGCATCCCAGAGCGGTCCCGAGTCAGGTGTAGACTTGAGAAGCTAGAAGTCATATCAGCGTCTCCAAGACCCACCTGGTGCCACCCCTCCTTCTGGGTGCAGCGGTGGGTGCGCAGAGACGGAGAAACCACCCTTTCCAGGCAGACGTATGGGGTTGTCTGGAAATAAACATCAAGTGTCTGTGGGAGGAATCCCTGGGGCTTCATCTGGGCAGGGGTTGGGTGGGAAGCTGAGCGCCCCCAGGAGTGTCTAGCTGGTGGTCTCTGCTGGACTGTGCCAGCTCTTCCAGATTCTGCCAGGGCTCAGCTGATTCTGAGTTCTCTTGGCTGTCTAGATTCCATCAAGGGCCCATCTGGCTCTGTCTCGGTTCGATCTCAGTTGTCTCGTCCTGTCTGGGTTTCATCAGGTGCTGTCTGCGACCTGCTCAGACCCTGTCAAGGTTCTGTGTGTGTTCCTCTCTTTAGATCCCAGGTGGGCCTACACCAGGAGGCTCTGTTTGGGTGCTGTCTTGATGCTGTGTAGGTTCCGGCAGTTATATTCTGCCTGAGTTCTGGTGAGGTTCTTTCTGGAAATCAGGGTGAACTCTGCTTAAATTTCTATTGGAGTTGACTAGGGCTTCAGGATGTAATTAAGCTTGACGGGCTCAGGTTTGGCCCTCAGACCTCTGTCCCAAGCAGACAAAAGTCTGCAGCCAGGGGTGTACAGCCTTGGGAAGCCCTTTTCTGGCTCTGAATGAGTGCACAGACCTGAGGCGCGGAGAGGCAGGGCCCTCCTGAATGTCCCTAGGGCATGAGAGCACATCTGTATGTCCACATGTGTCAGTGTGTGGCTTCCCAGTGGGTCTGCGTGCAGGTGGATGTCAGCTTGTCAGTGTACTCTGTGTGGGTGCCAGTGGGCCTATTTCTGTGTGCCTGCATGTCAGCCCTTCTGTCTGTGTCACTGGTCTGTCTGGCGGTGGTGTTGGCTGTGTGGGTGGGTAAACCCCTTTGTGTCTCTGAGCCCTGGGGGTGGAGTGCTGAGCAGCTGCAGGTTGCAACTGGGAAATCCAAGCAAGTGAGAGTAGGTGGGTGTGAAGTTGGAAGGGGCTGGATGAAAGGGAGAGAATACTTGGAGAAGAGTCTAGAGAGCAGCTGAGAGGGGGCGAGAGGGAGCGGGGAGGAAGACGCAGGGAGCCAGGGGGGATTGGGGCACTGCCTGTGTTTCTCATCCAGCCCTCACTGGGTCTGACTGTGCTTGCTCAAATTGGCGCCTGCCAGTGACCTTGCATAGGGGACATGGTTGATTGAGTGGAGGCTGGAGGGGAAGAAAAGGGGAGGAAAGCGAGGCTGGGGGGTGGTGGAGTCATTCAGGCCCCTGGGCCTCCAATCCAGACCCCTTCGGCGAGACTGGAGCCAAGAGTATAGCGCAGGCTGACATTTAGCTGGTTGTAAAAACACTGAAATACTTCCAAACTGGTTAGCCAGTAACAACTGCCCCAATGCACCTCCTACCTCCTGAGTGCGACTCTGCCTCCACAGGGCCATATCCACTCAGAAAGTGCACTTTTGCCAATTCCTTCCAAGGTGCCCTTTGGGCTCTACGCTACCCTGGCGTCCAGGACCCCGTTCCACAAGATATCCAGTGTTCTCCTGACTGGTTGGTGCCCTTGCCATCCACCCTGCATAGGACCCCTCCCAAGACCCCTTTTCTGAGCCTAGAGCTGGGAGCATGTATGTGTGTGCAGTGGGGAGAGGGCCAGAGGGTTAGCCTTGGGGACCACGGTAGGGCCTGCCCATGGATTCAATCTTTCTTTGTCTCCCAGGCGAAAGACAGTGATGATGAGGAGGAGGTGGTCCATGTTGACCGGGACCACTTTATGGATGAGTTCTTTGAACAGGTAACTGAACCCCCCAATGTCCCAGTCCCAGCCCCCAGCCAGCAGCTTCCTTTTTCCTATCCCCCCCTCCCCCCACCACTTCTGTACCCTCCCTGGCCTTTTATCAACCCCTTTTTGTGCCTGGCCCATTTCCCTGAACCAAATCCCCCGGGTCCCCTTGCCTGGCCTGGTGACTTGGCTGAGGCAATCTTCCGCCCCAGGTGGAAGAGATCCGGGGCTGCATCGAGAAACTGTCGGAGGATGTGGAGCAGGTGAAAAAACAGCATAGTGCCATCCTGGCCGCCCCCAACCCAGATGAGAGTGAGTGCCCACTGCTGGAGGGCTAATGGGGCAGGGGAAGGAGGAGTCTGGGCCCCACCAGGCTTCTCACCTGCCCTTCCCCTTCCCTCAGAGACCAAACAGGAGCTGGAGGACCTCACAGCAGACATCAAGAAGACGGCCAATAAGGTTCGGTCCAAGTTGAAAGGTGAGGAATGCAACCCCCTGACCAGGGCACAAAAGAACTCTGCCCTCCATTGAACAGAAAAGGCCTTTCCATTAGGCAATATCCACAGACTTTCATAAGCCAAATTCCTAAACAATGAGAAAGCACAAAATCCCACATTTCTCCCCTTTGCTCCAGATTCTTTGGGAGAAATGGGGGAGAGGAGGGTTTCTGTCCAAATAGGACCTAAGCTCTGCTGGTTCCATCAGCATGAAACCAGCATTCATCTGCCAGAAAAATATCATGTCTTCCAAGTGTCTTTGCTTTCATTAAGTCCTTATTTCCCCAGAACAGTGCCCGGCATGGCACTAAGAACCCAGTAGGTGGGCTCAACAAATGCTTCTGAAATGGTGTCTTCAGCTCAGGACAGATTGGACCGTGTGGCTGACATCAGGGGCTGGAAAGCTTTCAGGAGGGACTTGCCAAATGCTCATGTATTCACTCTAATTTAAGGGCTTGGGTGCTGGTAATAACTACCCTCCCCCAAAGCATTGTGGGTTGGAAACCTCCTTGTCGGTTGGTGCCAGGGGAATAGCAGTGTTACCGTGATGCTAATTTGTATCCTCACGGTAATTCAGCATCAGAAAGCTTTTACCAGGTACCCACTGTGTCCCAGGCACAGTGCTAGGCTCTGGGGAAAAGGAGCTATACCAGACACCTGGCCCTGAGACCTGAGAGCCCCGACCTTGGGCCAGGGAGATGGGGACATGAATTCTGTGCTGCTCTGGACTCACAGGGAGACATGTGTGGACCTCTAATGCTGACTTGTGAAAACAAACACCTTTCGCACTCAGGAGATTATGTTGCAGCGGGATATCTCCTAAGCTGGGAGCACATTAAGTTCAAATTTAGGCAGACAGAGTCCAGCCTCCACTGCGAACTCACTCTGGACGTACCCTCCACCCTCACCTTTCTCATTAGTGTGGTAAAAAAAACGGAAGCAATTTCAAAGCTGGCTTTTTTTTTTTTTTTTTGGCAACAAAATATTGTTTTCAAATGAAACCTTACAAGGGACCCCAATATGTAAAACAGACAAAAGTTGGGCTTATTGTTGTCAGGTGCATCAAGTCGGTTCCGACACATAGCAACCCTACGTACAACAGAACAAAGCACTGCCCAGTCTTGCACCATCCTCACAGTCATTGCTGTGTTTGAGCCCATTGTTGCGGCCGCTGTGTCAATCTATCTCCTTGAGGATCTTCCTTTTTTTCACTGACTCTGTACTTTATCAAGCATGATATCCTTCTTCAGGAACTGGTCTCTCCAGATAACATGTCCAGAGTATGTGACATGAAGTCTTGCCATCCACGCTTCTAAGGAGCATCCTGGGCTGCTCTGGCTGAACTGGAGTTGGGAGGTCCAGGGCCCTACCTCCCTGCAGCAGCCACTGAGGTTCCTTCTCAGAGGCAGGGTTCCGTGGAACACGGTTTAAAAACCCCTGGACGCAGTGATCTGTTTGGGTTCACTCACCTCTGACCTCAAATACTCGCTATAAAACCATGAAGGCCCCGTGATTCAGGTTGTAGGAATGGGCCCAGAAAGAAGCTGGAAAAGTGGTAGTGGCTTAGAGACTTTGATGTTCCAGACCTCCAAAAAAGAAGAATTCACCTCCTTCCTCCTCCAGCTATGTGGTGACATGAGCTCAGGCTTTGCGTGTGACCTTGAGTGAGTTATTTCGCCCATATGAGCCTCAGTTACTAGTCTGAACATGGGCTGATATCACTGAGCTTCCAGGATTGTTGTAACAAGCCAAATAGATCGTGTAAAAGACCTTGTGCCCCCCCCCACCCCGCTGCCGGGCTTGGCTTCACCCCAAGTCTAGCAGTGGGACCCCAGTCTGGGCCAGCACATTCTGACACCACTGGTTTTGTGTTCTGGTGTTTTCCCAAAGCGATTGGGCCAGAGCTGTCACTCAGTCATGGTGCCACCACTGCTGGCAGGGAAGCCTTGGAGTGCCATCCAGTCCCATACTTCTCCAGCTGCAGCAGAACAGAGAAGTGATGTTCTCAGGAATGGCCTCAAGGCCCTGTGAGGTCTGAGAGGATCCCATGGTTCGTCCCTGGTGCATTTTCCCAACATAGGAGATCTTACCACAGTTCTTTTTTTTTTTTAAGAAAATCTGAATGGTAGTGTCAGGAGTGATGATACAGAAAGCAAGGATCCCAGTTAATCCTTGCGTTTTCCAGAGCATCCTTTAGAAGTGGGATTACCCTGGACAGCGATCACCTTGCCGAGCAGGGGAAGGGCTATGTTCCCTGTTGGCACATCCGTCTGTTCAACGTAGAATTTTCCAAAGAAAGGGTGGCTACTAGAATCTGACCCACTTGGAAGTGCCTGCCTTCCACCAGAAAAAAATCCCAGGGTGGGTCCCTGTCCGTTTTCTAGATGCCGTAAGAAGTGGAAAACCTCACATATACGGCACCTTCCTGTGCCCTGGGTCCACACTCCTCCTGGGGTTTGGGGAAGTGAGTGACAGGCCTGGAAGTGTCCAAGACTCAATCCTTCCGCCAGAATAAATAGTCCGCTCTGGTGAGGAGCCTTGGTGGTGCATGGTTGCTAACCAAAAAGTCTACCCTTCGAACCCACCAGTCGCTCTGCAGCAGAAAGATGTGTCAGCCAGCTTCCGTAAAGATTACAGCCTTTAAAACCCTGTGGGCAGTTCTACTCTGTCCTATAGGGTCACTATGAGTCCGAATGCACTCGAAGGCAATGGGTTTGCTGGGCTGGCCTGTCTGGTGACTGTGGACCTCAATCTCTCTCCCTCCTCACCCCCGGAACCGCCTCAAACACCTGTCCCTTATTCGCTGGCCTCTTGCTCCCACACTCTGGATCCTCTACTGCCCGCCCTGGCCATGGGTGTGCCATCTCTTCACGGGCCTGGGGCCTGCCCCCATGCCCCGTGTCTCTGGTCAGTCCCTGCGTCCTCTCTCCCGCAGCAATCGAGCAAAGCATTGAACAGGAGGAGGGGCTGAACCGTTCCTCCGCGGACCTGCGCATCCGTAAGACCCAGGTAGGAGGGGCAGCCGAGCGAGGGGCTCAGAGCTGAGCTGGGGGTCGCCGAGGCTGGCCTTTGCTAGGGCCAACGGCGCGGAGGCGGGACCCAGCGGGGCGGGGCTATAGGGAGGTGGGCGGGGCCACATCTGGGGGCCTTGCCGGTTTCGGCGTAGTTAGGGGGTCGGGGAGCTGGGACGTGGGTAAAGAACTGCGAACTTGTGTGGGGTTGGACTCGCAGCCCGAGCAGAAGAGATGGAAAGCTGATTCAGCCCATCCTTCTCCTCTCCACCCTCCACTGCCTCCTCACTCCCTGTGTACCCTGCTCCCTGACTCCCTGATGTGTCTCTCTCCCCACCACCCCAGCACTCCACACTCTCCCGGAAGTTCGTGGAGGTAATGACCGAATACAACGCGACCCAGTCCAAGTACCGGGACCGCTGCAAGGACCGGATCCAGAGGCAGCTGGAGATCAGTGCGTGTGCCCCAGATTCCCCGGGCCTGCCCAAGTCTTCTTCCAGACCACAGCCCTTCCTCGTGGCGAGGGGCACCTGGCCTAAGGCTGGGTAGCAGGGAGGGTTCCCGGGTCCCAGCCCCATCCCACCATTTCAGGCCCCAGGCTGGGCCAGCCTCTGAGCCGGGAGTCCTTTCTTCCGGCAGCCGGAAGGACGACGACTAATGAAGAACTGGAAGACATGCTGGAGAGCGGGAAGCTGGCCATCTTCACGGATGATGTGAGCCTGCTGGGTGGGGATAGGGCCTATTTTTGGAAAGCACTTGTCTCTCCTTCCTAAACCCAGGTTGAATTCAGGATCCTAAAATCATCCCGGAATAACTTGCAGCCTTGGACTGGGAATTGGGGAAATTCCATGGGGGCAGGGCAGGAAGGCACACCCATAAAAATGGCAAGCCCACGCTCACTGTGTGCCAGGCACTGTTCTAAGCATTTTACATATATTAACTCATTTAATCCTCACCACAACCCTACAGGGAGCCCCATTTCACAGATGAGGAAAACTGTGGCCCGGAGAGGTTAAATAACTTGCCCAAGGTCTCAGAGCTAGGAGCAGAGCCACCATTTGAATCCACGTGGTCGGGTTTCAGAGTCAGCACTCTTAAGTAAGATACACTCACTACATACTTCCTTACTGAGGCAAGTTATTTCACCAAGTGACTAATTTGCTAAATTTTGAAGATTAAAAAAAAAACAAGTTGTAAATTTTGCTGAGGCTTTGCCCACCCCCTGCCCTTGTCATTTTATACGTGAATGGATGGACTTTCGCCTAACCAGGGTTCTTTCTCATTATAGACTCTTGCCTTGGGCTGCCTAGTCCTATATCTGTTTCTGCTTCTGGTGGCAAAATGTCAGTGGTTAAGGGTTCTAGGCTAGGTTTAAAGTGTGTGCAGTGGTTGTCTATAGGGTCGCTATGAGTTGGAATCAACTCAACGGCACTGGGTTTGGTTTTTTTTTTTTTTTGACAGTGGTTGTCTGACAGCTTTCAACAAATTGTTATTTGAATAATTGATTTTTGTTGAACTGGCTTTGAGCACATTAATTGTGGCCTAGGTAGCCTGGAGGCCTGCAAACGGCTTTGCCCAGGCTGTCTGTCTGTCAGAGAATGGAGGGCAGCATGGTGGGTGGTTCCAAGAAGAGGCACTTCCATGGACAAGGGCCAAACTCTGCCACTTGGCTCACCATCATTCAGTAGAAACCCGACATTACAATGCAAGGTGGTGTGGACTTTGGGCAAGGGCTGTGTAAGCCAAAGATGGGGCCCCAATGTGGAAGTCAAGGGTGGTTAACATGGGAGTTGGAGAAGGCTTCCTGGGGGAGGTGGCATTGAGTTATGCTTTGAGAGACAAGAAGCATTTGGATGTGAGGAGCTGGATGAAAGGCATTCTGGATAAAGAGAACAGAGTGAGCAAAGACAGGGAGAATGGGCCACTTGCCAAAGAGCCACTGGATGATTTTGGCTCTAAGATGTATGGGAGATGAGGCCACAAAGGGAGGCTGGATCCCTCCCTCTGTCTTCCCTGGGCTCCCAGTAGCCTGGTGTGTGTGTGAAAGAAGGAGCCCTGGGACAAGGTCGTGGGCCGGGGCCTCAGAACAAGCTTGCTGTGTGCCAGGTACTGTTCTAATCAGTCTACATATATCAACCCGGTGAGGTGGGTGTTACCCACATCTTCTAGGTGAGGAAACCAAGGCCCAGAGAGGTTAAATTACTTGCCTGTGGTTACAGCTAGTAAATGAAGCTGAATTTGAACACAGCCACTCAGGGTGCAGAGTCCATGCTCTTATGGGTGGTCTGTAGCTCTCTCCCCTTCGCATTGCCCTCAGATCAAAATGGACTCGCAGATGACAAAGCAGGCGCTGAACGAGATTGAGACGCGGCACAACGAGATCATCAAACTGGAAACCAGCATCCGTGAGCTGCATGACATGTTTGTGGACATGGCCATGCTCGTGGAAAGCCAGGTACCGGCTCAGCCGCGCCACCCTGGGAGCCTCTTTAGGCTCCCCCAGTTTCCAGGGCCCCTCTTCCAGCCCAGGCCCTAACCCTCCCCATGGGCCGTCTCCTCTGTCTGCAGGGTGAGATGATTGACCGTATTGAGTACAACGTGGAACATTCTGTGGACTACGTGGAGCGAGCTGTGTCGGACACCAAGAAAGCTGTGAAATATCAGAGCAAGGCCCGGAGGGTGAGCCAGGGTGGGCAACCCGGTGGAGGCTGGTGGGCTGGGAGCCGAGTGGGTGGGGCTGGGCCTGGGCTCAGAGGTGAGTGATGAAATCAGGTGAGAGGCTTTATCTCTGGCTCTGACATCTTGCTGTTTATGTTTTCTCTCCCCTCTTCTTCCTCATACCCTCCTCCCCTATCTTTTCTCCCCATCTGTCTATCTGTCTGTGTGTCTCTGTATCTCTCCGGCTCTCTCTTTCTGCCTTCTCCCCTTTACGGCCTGCAGAAGAAAATCATGATCATCATTTGCTGTGTGGTGCTGGGGGTGGTCTTGGCGTCGTCCATTGGGGGGACGCTGGGCTTGTAGACCCCACACCCCGTCTCTCCCAGACCCCTCCCCCACCACATTGGGAGCAATACCCCCACCATCCCTTTCACTCCATCCCCTGCTCCAGGCTCACCCCTAAGACAGACCCAGGCAGCCCCATCCCTTCCTCCACCCCCACGTCAGACCCTGGAGTTCCTGGTCCTCACCCTGACATAGACCACTGCCCCCTTCCCCCGCACGTAGATAGCAGCAGGCGTGAGTACACATGCACACCAACATGCATGCCGCCGGCACATGCTTGAGACGTGTGGATACCCCAGCGTGTGCGTGTACGTGTGTAGATGTGTGTAGATGCACCACATTGCCCCCCGTCCCCCCCGAAGTCTGTGTGTGGCCTGATTTCCCCCCTCACCCCGGGGTGTTGTGTAGACTGTGGTCGAGTATAACACAGCAGCCCACCAAGTCCTGCTCTGTCTTCTCTGTGTGTGTGTGTGTCTGTACATAGATCCATGGACACAGCATTTGTGTACGTGGAGTTTTGTGTTTGAATCTAATGCAACAGCACTTCCCCCACTGGCATCCCTAACCTGTGTCTGCTACAGATGGGGCAGGTGGTGTGTACAGAGGCTCACATTCACATTACTAGAGGATCCAGTTTGTCCAAATACACAGGGGCCCATGGTGGACACCCAGCGTGATGTGGAGCAGACCCTCCTGGGCTGTTACGTGTCCTGGGGAGGGAGAGAGAGAGAGAGAGAGAGAGTGTGTGTGTGTGTGTGTGTGTGTGTGTGTGTGTGTGTGTGTGTAAGCCGATGGGGTTCAGCCGAAGTGGGTGGACACATACACGTGGAACTAACCTAGCTCAGCCTGTATATATATGTGAATTTCCCCCCATAGGTAGCAGAGACTGTGTGAGGGACATGTGTCTCAGGAGGTACCTGAACTGTCGATAGGTCTTCTCCTCCCCACAATTTGTACTGGACATCTGTTTTGGGTGGACACAGAAATCTATATTTCTATTCTACCTAGAATACAGTAGTGTGAATGTGTGTGGGGGGGAGAGCTTTCTAAATAGTGTGTTTCTGCCCCACTGTGTACTCTGCATATACACACATGTTTATCTTGAAGGATATGTAACCCAGCCAAGTTTGACCATCTGTATTTGTTTGCCCCTCCCCAAGAGCTGCTTGCCAGTATGTGGTCATGAGCGTACACACTGATCCAGCAATATTGGGCAACCGGGGCTCCCTGCCCTGCAAGGCCTCAGGGGCTCTTGCACACATGCCCGGGTCCTTATCTTCTCTCTGTCTCTGCCTGTGGGGAGGCTGGCACCATGAAAGTTGGTACCCCTCAGAGCACACACACATGCCAAGGCTGAGGAGGACCCGTGAAGGTGGCTACACCCAGGCACCCACATACATGCCAGAGCCCATGAGCATGCAACTGTTGGCATGGTGACTGTACAGGCCTGCACCCATGCACACACAAATGCCTCCTGGAGCAGCTTTTTGTGGCAATGTCATCCAGGAGGCAAGGTGTGGAGGGCTGTCCCAGGCAGATTGAAAATCAGAGCCCCGCCCCTTCCTGCCTGTGCCACCTCCCACGTACTTACCTGGAAGAAGCCACTGTTTGTCCCCACTGCTCGAATCTCACCCCCTGGGCTCCATCTCAGGGACCTTGGGTTTGCAGAACTGGTTATTTCAGACGTACTGGAGTGGCCAGTGTGGCAGCAACCACTCAGGGCGGGCTAGGTCCCATCCGCTGAACACCTCTCCTGCTAAAATGTCAGTGATAGACGCTCCCCCAACCAGGGCGAGATTGAGAGTGGGACTCAGGCCTGAGTTTCTGATGGTGAGGAAAGGGCCAGCTCCTCCCTCATTGTGTCTTGAGATACGCTCACGCTCACACATTCTTCAGCCAACCAGGTGAGTTTGTGTTTTTGGTGACAGGTAGGTGGTATACAGGGCAGAAGACAATGTTAGAAGCCCTTCTCTCCATGCCTAGGAAAATGGACTCACAGGTTGAAGACAAGTACATGAACGTGCTGTGCCCTGGGGTGGGCTGTACATGTGTGCAAGGTGAGGGACTCAGGTGTGTGTATGGATTTCCCAGGGTCCTATAGCAAGGGGGAAGCATGTGTGGATGTTGTATGGTGTGAGTGAATTTGAATGTAATTTCCCAGAACCCGATGCGCCTCCCCACCCTTGCCCTGGCTCAGACAGACTGCCTCTCCTCTGTCCCTCCCCACTCTGGCCTGTGTGAGTGTCTGTGTGGCCATGTGTGTAATCCCCCAGGTCGGCTGTCCTGAGGAGGCCAGCCAGCCTGTCCATTCCCAGAATGCCGTTCTGAAGACAGGTGTCTAACTGCCCTGTGTCTGACTGCCAGTTCCGCTCCTATCTCAGGCTCCTTTGGGCATACCAGAGCAGGACCCAGCACCCCCCGCCCCCCACCTTCTTCCTTGGGGCTGCAAGAGGAGGACGGAGCTGTGGCTGGAGTGATGCTACTGCCTCCTTGAGTAGTATTAGGCCCACAGCTGCCCATCTCTGGGCCCGGTTGGACCAGGGGACCCAGAGGGTCTGCTGTGCCCTAACATTCCACAAGCTGCACACATCGTATGATGTGTTTGCTTGTTGGCTGCTGTGTGTGTCCTGGAATGTTGTCTGGGGGCTGACGTCTTTTGCATGCTCTTGGACAAGCGTGTGCTGTCCACCCTCCGTGCACCTACAACCATCAAGCCCATGTGTGCCCTGTGGATGGTCCCGGGCCTGGCCAGAGCTCTATGCTCCCCTCTTCCCTTCGTCCCAGCCCTGCCTCTCACAAAGCACACTGCGTGTCCATCCCATGTGCCCGTGGGTTGATGCACGCTCTTGCCACGCCTTGAGCGTGTACATATGATGTGTTCTATGCATTCACCCTGCCTCCTTCCAGCCGACCCCACAGAGGACAAGATGGCTGGCTCCCGCTCCTTTCTCCCCGCCCGTCTCTTGCCTGCTGTGGAGCTCTGTGCGTTGGCGTGTTTCCGTGTTGCTGGCATGTCACGTGACATAGCTGTGTTTGCTGACATGAGCCCCTGCCCCCTTCTCCGTTTCTTCGTGGGTTTCTAGAGCTGTCTCCCTCCCTTCCCTGGAAGAGACAGGACTCCTGGGGTCTGGCTGGGGGCCCAGGGCCAGGCCACCCCCTCCTGTTAGCCCTCAGAGCCCCATTTCTCTCTATTGGTAACCAAGTTGCAAACGGATAAAACACAGGAAAATTCTGCCTTTCCCCCCAAGCCCTGCATGTCCTGTCCCCGGAGCCCTTTATCCCAACCCTGGGCCAAGTTGGGCCCCGTGGGATGGGAGAAATAGCAACCAATCCAACAGTGGGTTTGCTGTGTGCTCACATCCTTCTGTCCCCACCTGGGACGGGGCGCCGTGGGGAGGGGTAGATGCTGTGGTAGTGGAGGAGAGGGGGAACTGGGCAGGTAGATGGACACAGGCTTGGAAAAGGAGTTTTAATCCAGATTTGACCAGGTACAGAGTTAATGGGGCGTCTACGGGCAGAGATCTAACACTATTACAGGAACCGAATTTGGGTGGAAAGGTGGGAAGAAATGAAGGTGCACTGATTTCCTCAGCTTTCATTGAGGGCCATTAAAAGATAACCATGTAAAGGTGATACATTTTCTCAAATAATGGGATTATGACCCCCACCCACCCCAGGAGGGACGAAAGGGTTGAGAAGACCCAAAGACCTAGCTTCACTCTGAATCCAGGCCTGAGGATTGTGCTGGATGGATGCCAGGAGGCCACCCTGAGGCCTGTGGAACCCCTGCCCTCTTGCCACATGGAAAGGCCAGAAGTGGGCGGGGGCAGTTGAAAACTCCAGGGGCGTTAGATTCTTGCCAAGCAGCTGCCAAGCCCAGGTTGCACGTGAAGACGACCTGCCCTAGGACTTGGAAACATCCTGACACAGTCTCAAGGCTCGTAGATTTAAAAGGCGGAGAGCTCTAAGACAGCTCATCCCACTCAAGACCCCGGCCTCCAGCTCTGGGATGTAACCCTTCCAGCTCATCCAGGGTTTGGAAGCTTAGGACCTGGGTGGCTGGGCCACACCAGGCCTCCAGGCCCCAGCCCCGCCATCACTGGGTGAACCCTCCACAGCCTGCACCCAGCGAATGGTACGGTTCCGGCTGTCCTCCCATGAGAACAGAGGCTCGTAACCAAAATGGCGCTGAGCTTTGTTGGTGCTGACAGTGAAAGTGGTGTTGGCCACGGCCAGAGTATAGGGATTGAGCATGGGCGCGTAGAGCAGGAACGGCCTCAGCAGCCACTGCAGCAGGGCATTGAGGGTAGCCAGGAGCACCAGCAGCCAGTACGGCACCAGCGGGCGAGTGCCCACCAGCCGCAGTCCACACGGGGCCAGGAACTCCATGTTGAAGTCCTCGTAGCTCTTGTAGGGTGACTCGTCATAGCAGAAGTACACCTGGCCGCCCATTAGTTTCTCCCGTTGCTCCAGCTCCCGGGCCACTAGCACATGCATCCAAGCCACATTGCCTGCCAGTGGGAGGAGGGGGACATGCCCCTTAGTGCCCTTGGGACCATGCAGACACTGCTTTCTCCTGGGCCAGCCCATGTACATGCCACCCGCTCTTCAGGCCCATATAGCTGCTGCCCACTATAGCTACAAGCTCTGGTAAAGACTGCTATTTCCCAGGCCCCTGTAGCCACTTGCTCTCTTTGGCCAGCCTGTATGGATGCTACCCCTTCTTTTGGGCCTGTGTAGATGCTGCTTCTCTCCTCTCCTGAGGCAATGTTGTCTCATGACTGCAATTCTCGCTTCAGCCAATGATACACTTCTTATGTCAGCCTTCCCAAGTTGTGTAGTCACGTTTCCTCATGGTCTCTACGCTGGCCCAGGTACAGATCATCTACTTCTAGCCAGTGTATACACTGCCCCTCCCAGAATCACCTAGTCCTGTCCACACCCAGAACAGATCCTCCTGCCCTGTTCTTAGCCTCCCCCACTAGCCCAGGCCTCACCCACATAGACCCGACCGTGCTCCACAGAGGCTGGGATGGCCCGGAAGAGCCGACACCCCAGGCGCAGGCCCTGGCGGTAGAAATCCCTCATGATCTGGTGACCTTCACCGTAGATGCCCGTGGGGCGCAGGGCACATGTCACCAGCGGCAGTCCCCCACGGACCTGGTGGCAAAAGGCAGGCACTGCTGAGACCTAGTACCTAGTGGACTGCTTCAGCCCTGGCCTCCTCAGGCTGGAGATAGAAAGGAGGAGCCCAGGGCGAGATGCAGGGAAGCCTGAGTGGGCCCCAGCTCTGTCTCTGACTGGCTGTGAGGATTCTGGGCAGCCCCCATCACCCCTCATCTCTGTGCCTCATTTTCTCCAGTCTCACCCTCCTTCCATTGGCCTCCAGGACCAGCTGCTCCGCCAGGGCCTTGCTGCAAGGATAGGGATGCGAGTGTACTGCTTCATACGGGGTCTCCTCATTGCCCCTAGTGGAGGAAGAGGGAAGACCCTTAATGCTGAGGGTAGATGGAGCTCTTAAAGTATGAGGGGGATCTGAGCTCACCTGTAGAAGGGGTGGCCTTTGATGTTGGGCCCTACAACTTCCATGCTGCTTGTATAGACCAAGAACCGTGTTCCAGTCTGCACACAAGCCTCAATCACATTCTTCGTCCCTGGGGTGGAGAAGGAGTATAGCCAAGCCAAGGCTCCCTCCCTCTCTGCATCTTCCTCTTACCCATCCCAAATCTAGATGAGAGCTCACAGTTCCTTCCCCAGGTCCGGGGAAAACCACAGCAGGTCAGGTGAGGGCAGGGCCTGCCATGACATGGGGCAGGGCTGTCACACACACAGGACAGATAGCCATAATAAGAGGTCAAGGCAAAAGAAGGGATGGAGAACAAACAGGCAGGATCAGGCCATGTGCCAAGGAGTGTTAGGTAGGTTAGAGGAGGCAGAAAACAGGCAGGGCCCCTCACCCTGCACGTTGACCTCGTGGATGGTCTTGGGACTGGACCTCCCAAACACGTCCACCAACCCAGCTGTATGGATGACCACATGGGCTCCGGCCACAGCTGCTGCCACTTCGTGGGCCTGGGTCACATCCCCCTGGATGGCAGTCACTTGCACAGGCCCTGGTAGGGATGGGGGAGGCCAGAGGCCCTGTCAGAGCTGAGCCATAGACTAGCTGCTGGGTTCAGCCTACACCCTTGGGAGCCACTTGTTCCACTGTGACTCATTCATCCCATCCATGTGGACTGGAACATAAACAGGCCTCATCTTTTCCACCACAGGGCTGGGGATCCTGGCTTGAGAGATGATGGGGGAAGGAGTCCACACCCTCTGCCCTACTCCCTCCACACCTCACTCACCTGTCTTTAGCTCCTCCAGCCAGGGACTCAGATGCAGGTCAAAGATGCGTATCTCACGGAGGCGGGGCTCCTGCTGCTGTAGCAGCATCCGTACCACATGCTCCCCCAGGAAGCCACAGCCACCTGTGACCAGGTACACCTGCTCCTGGGCCTGTGCAGTGCCTGCCATGCTGGGCTGGGGGAAGAAGCCCTGGCTTACCTGGGGTGGCTGCTGCTACCTGCTCCAGAACCTTCCACTTCTGGAAGGGGGCCTGCTGGCCTAGTAGATTGGAGCAGTGACCCAGGGCTGGAGCTGTGCCTGGAGGCACAACAGCCAGGCCACTGACCTGTGACCTTGCCAACTAGTTACTAACGAGGGTAAGCACTTGGGGTGCAGGAAGGGGTCAACAGTTGGGGTGGATAGGTAGAAAG
Organism: Loxodonta africana; assembly: GCF_030014295.1. Classification (NCBI taxonomy): domain Eukaryota; kingdom Metazoa; phylum Chordata; class Mammalia; order Proboscidea; family Elephantidae; genus Loxodonta; species Loxodonta africana. Next base: position 86,398,029 of record NC_087353.1, on the reverse strand, counting down.
GCTCTAGGGCAAAAAAGGAGGGTGGGGAGGCAGGGAGCTGCGGAAGGCAGGCAGGGAGGGTATAGGAAGGTGGGAAGGGCTGGACTAGGGGAAGGGAGGCCTGGGCCCTGGTGTGGCCTCTACCTACCTGAAGCGACTGCGCCAGTGTCCAAACTGGTTCCTGGAGGGGCTGTCTCTCGTCACTGTTGCCTGGGCCAGTCGGCCAGCGACACACCTTCCCCCTTCCGCTTGCTCCTCCTCCTCCCTCCTGGCTCATTCCAGGAACAGAGACCAGCCTCCACCTCTCCACAGCCCATGCTGTCGCCATAGGGCGCCCCCTAGTGGCCACTGGGCCATTTTGCGACCCACTGGCAACCCGTCCTAGCAAAGAACTTGGGAAGGTGAATGGGAGAACCAGAATCAGCTGAGGGGTTTGGGGGCTGCAGGATGGAGCCCGCAGGGTAACCTCATTCCCACTGCATGACCTCAGTTCTTCCCTCCTGCTGGATTTCCCAGGAGGCCAGAGGCCCAGCAGCAGCTGTGATTCTGGGAAGGGAAGGAGGCCTGACCTTGGCCTGGCTCTGGCCGGCCTTGGTGGGGGATTTCTGGCATGGCTATTGCAGTCTATCAGGTGGCCCAGAGCACTGGTGGCTGGCTCTGAAGGTCTGGACTCTTGCCCAAAAGGCCCTCTACCCACCCCAAACTTCAGGCCACCCATTTTTTCCTCTTTTCAGCTTGCTCCACCCTCTGTATCCTTAATCCCCCTTCCACCCCACTCTTCCCAAAGATACTGACCAAGCAAGCACTTTTGTACAATAAAGTTTAATCACAATTATAAAAATGTGGCATTGGGTTTGCACTATTAACATATGTACAATCCAGCCCAACAGGAAGGGCCCACCCCCCACCACCCTGGCCTGGCTGAGCCAGGGGCCTCAGACACCAGGGTGGGAGGGTGACCCACAGGGTCTGGCAGGAACTGAAGATGAGGCAGGGTTCCAGGCACGGAGTCCCCAGGACTGGGGGCGCAGGGCCCCCCCAGGGGGAGAACATGGCCACTGCCCCTAGAGACCCCTAAACTGGGGAGGGGTACACGCAGGGCACAAAGGGGAAGTCCCCATTAACACAAAGCACGGGGGCTGTGTAGCCTCCCAAGAACAGATCTGTACAGGCCGGCACCCCAGGTTTCCACAGGAAACAGCTGCTGGCAGCTACAAAACATTTACAGCTTCTTCTCCGCAAAGAAAAAAAATTAGGGGATGGGTGGGCAGGGGCAACAGGGGAGGCAAAGCTGCCTCAAGGGACTGAGTGAGGCTCCCTCGCTGGGCCTGGGGGCCCCCTAGCCCCATACTTGGAGATGGGAGCACGTGGGCCCTGCTGAACCCACTAAGGCTAGGGGGTTGTGGGTGCTCGGGGCACCACGGGAGAATAAATAGGGGTGTGGGCACCAGTCCTGCCCCATCTCAGTTGAGGGAGCCACGGCAGCTCTCAGTGCCGCACAAACACGGGATCTTGTTGTCCTCCAGCGGGAACTTGTAGTCGTAAGTGATCTCCTCATCCACGCCGATGGGCTGCTTGGAGTAAATCACAATCTTCTTCTGTGACTCGATGGTGATGACCTTGGCATAACAGTTAGGCTGTGGGGGGGACAGTGTGAGCTGTGGCCCAGCCCGCTCCACCCCGCACCACCCTCTGGCCTGACTCCCCGCGTACCGTGCAGCAGTGGTTGATGAACCGTGCCAAGTTGCCGCACTTGGTAGCGTCAATGATGGTGTCATGGTCAACTCGGAACAGGTAACTGCTGCCAATGCCCTCCTGCACATAGCGTTTCTCCCGCATGTCAGCCACCATCTGGCAGGATGGGATGCAATGGTCAGGGACCTGCCCCTCAGCTTCCTGCTGGACCTAGCCTGACCCACCAGCCTGTGATGGGGGTCTGAACAGGCTACCAGCTACCACCCCAGGGCCTACACTGACCTATACTGGTCCTGCAGTTCTCCTCTGACTCCCACTAACCCAAGGCACTGGCCCTTCTCTGACTTTGCTTCCAGCAGTCCTCTCTCATGGCCACCCACCCTGAACCTCTGGCTGCCATTAAGTCACCCAGGCCAGGCCTCCAGGGAAATCTGTACTGGTCATCAGGCAGAAGCACCGGCTCCTCCTGGAGTGTCTGAGGCCCTTCCTAAAGGAACAATGGCCATTTTACGAACCAAACCCTACCCATCTCTTCTCCCCAGACCCCCTCTGCAACACATGCACCCACTGGCTGCCTCTGGCCAATGCAAAAGACCAGTTGTCCATGCTAGGGCCCATGACCTTGTGTGAGAAGGAGCAACTTTTACTGCCCAAAAAACGAGGGCTGATAAGCCCTCTGCACACACTTCCGAGGTGATCTCACTCCCTCCAGAACTTCACCCGCAGGCTGAGTGTTGGGAACTCCACCCAAACTTCCATCTTCAGCCAAAAGCCACCTCAGTGGAGCTGCTGGGTGTTGTCCCCTAGATGTCCCCTGGGCATCTCAACCTCACATGTCCATCTACCCCACACATCTACTCCTCCTCCTCGCTCCCCAACTCACTGGCAGCCCTACCGTACTCCAGACTGCTGAAGCCAGCCCCCTGAGAAAATGCCCCCTCACCCGCACTCTCTCCACACCCGACTCATTGCCTGGTCTTGCCAACGTCTTCTCTCTTACCTCTGCTACCTCTGCCTAATCCAGACCACTGTCACCTTTGGCCTGGGTCTCTGCAAACTCCCCTCATCCTTCACTGGTCTCAACCTCTGGTTCTTTCACAGCAGCCAAAGGGAGCTTACTAACCTCCAAAATCTTCTGCTGTAACACTTCTCAGGGGCTTTCCTCCTCTGTCCCGTGCAGGTCCAAATTTATTAACATGGCCTCCAGGGTCTGTGGAATCTGGGCTCCACCTATCTCTCTAGCCTCACATCGCTGCCACTGGCGCCAGCACATTTTTCCAACCAGCCAATCTGATCTCCTCACACTCATAGACTATGCTGCCTCCAGGCCTTTGCACATCACGCCCCTCACCTGAGCCAAGGAGTTCCTGATTATCTTTCAGCTCTTGGTCAAAACGTCGCCGTCTCTAACTGGTCTTGGGTCCCCTTGGTACGTGCTGCCACTACCCCCCGACCCCCCGCAAAGGCTCCCTTAACATCAAACACTATCCTTTGTTCTTACTCATTCAATACCTCTCTTCCCCACTAGACTGTCAACTCTTTAAATGGGAAGACATGCTATCTTGTTCCTGCTGTGTCATTAACACATCTACTAGTAACCATTACTAACTGTTCAGTGAAGAAAGAAAAGAAACAAATAACGAGGCAAATTGCACTGGCTAGCTAAGTCTTGGAGCTAGGAGGGCTACAAGAGGCTTTCTCCAGAAGGTCAAATGGTGTTCATGGGAGCACCTGATGCAATCTGTTGACAGACAGCTGGGCTGGGGGCTGGAGTCTCACCTGGCGGATGTTCTGACCCACATATTCGATGACCATCTCATCAGCTGCGATGGGCTCCATGGCAAACAGACCCCACTCATGGATCCGACTCCGGCCAAATCGGAGCTTCTTCTTCCGGAACTGAGGGACAGAGGGTAGACCGCTGCTGCATGCACCCACAACCCAGCTCCTTGCCTTTCCTACAGACCTCTCAGGTAGGGGTGGCCTGGCCCCTCACCTCCCATGCCTACCCACAAGGGACCACGTGCTCCTGCCATGGCTGGCTCCCCTTGGTTCAGTCTTTTCACGAAGTCTCCTCCCCTTCCCAAGCCCCCACTCCTCACCTTGAGCTGGTTCAGCTTCAGCAGATCGCTATCCATGACGGCCGAGGTGCCAATGGCACTCAGCAACCGCCGCTGTTCAGACCGGCGCTCCGAAAGCACACGGTTAGTCCCCTGTGACAATCAGGAAAGGGAGGTGAGGGACAGCACCAACGATGGGAAGACGATACCAGTGGGCCAGGGATGAGGGCAGGGCCCCACCTGAGTGTCCACTCCCTCCAGCTGCCGGGCCGAGACGGGGCACACATCCAGGTACTTGTCCTTTTCTTTCTTGCTGATGGGGTAATAGCCTTCGCTGCGGGCCGAGCCTGTCTGGTGCTCACGGGGCCCATCTTGGGGCCGCCGCTTGCGTTTTGGAGTGTTCAGATTGGTGAGTGCAGGGTGTTAAGGAAGAGGTTGTGTTCCTCACTGCCCAGATCCTGGAGTCCCTCTCCCCTCTGTCCCCAGCCTCAGCCCAGGGAAAGGATGACCAATTTTAGCAGCATGGTCAGTTTGAGAAAGAGAGAAATAAGTCTCAGGCTCCATTACCTTTTTTGCCAGACAACTTTCAGGAGGCAGAAAAGAGGCATAAGGAAGAAAAAAAAGGGTAGCTTGGTTGCCAGAGAAAAAACACTCAGGCTGAAGGAAGCAAAGAGAACTAAACAGACAGGTAGGGAAACAAACACAGATACTGGGAGTATTTGAAGGGGATACTGCCTAGCTGTGCAACCAAAGGGAAGTCCCCTACCCCTGGGCCTCCGTCTTCCCGTGCTGGGGAGGCCAGCCTCTACGGTTCAGGATATTTGTGTGATGGACCCAGTGGGTGTCATTAAGCCAGTCAGCTCCACTTGTCTGTTGTAGTAGCCGCTCGTATGTGAGTCGGAGGTAGCCCATATCCTCCAAGTCCAGGCCTGAGTTCCAAATGTCATACAGGATGGTCATCTGCTCAAACTCACTGCGGGGCTCGAAGGTGGGCGGGGGTGGGGGGGGTGGGGGCGGAGGTGGCCGCCGGCGCCGGGTGTGGGAGCGGAGGCTACGCCGCCGGAGGGCCCCTTCCCCATCACTGCTGCTGCTGCTGCTGCTCTCAGATGACTCTGACTCCTCCTCTTCCTCCTCATCCTCCTCCTCACCCCCCTCTTGCTGCTGCTGCTTTGGCTCCTCTGCCTCAGCCACCACCACCTCAGGGGCCTCCAGGACCTCATCTGCCGGGGAGCTGAAGAGGGCTGCGGGGGCGGGAACTGGCTCCAGGGGCCGAGGGGCCAGCGTGGTGGGTGTAGGCTTGATGGCCAGGGCATAGTTGTGCTCCAGGAGGACGTGGCTGAGTGGGGGGCCTGGGCGGTCTGCCTCATCTGATGTCTCTGTAGCCTCTGAGTCGTCGCCAGTAGGTGGGACCACCAGCCCACGCCGGGCTGGGGTCAGGGCCAGGTCGGCTAGCACTGCCAGGTCCACTTCTGTTCCTGGCTCAGCCTCTTCTTCCTCGGTGAAGCGGCCTCGGCTTCCAGCCCGGCTCCGACCTCCTCTGGACACCTCCTCGGGCCAACTCTTGACCAGAGATGCATGGTCCAGGGGCAGGTTGCGAATGGTCCGCTCCACACCCCGGGGGGCTTTGCGAGAGACTGGGCCAGGAGACTTGACCTGTGGTGGGGCAACTGGGGGAGGCTCCGGGGCTGGCGCCTCCTCCATGGCAGAGAAGGAGACTGTTTTCCGGCGTTTCTTGGGTGGGGGAAGGAGAGGGATAGGAGAGGATGGGCGCTCCTCGGGGCGTGGGGTGGGAGCTGGGGGCCCAGCTGGTGGCTCTGGGGGAGGCTGGGGAACACTAGGAGGTGGTTCCTCAGTGGAACCTGGGGAAGGAAGCACACAGGTAAAGGCAAGAAGGTCAGATTCCTGCCCTGACATCATCAAACTGAGATGCACTATGGGCAGGAGACATGAGGCCCTGGCCCTCCTCACCGAGGAATCCACACCACAGCTACTCTGCAACAGGCTGCACTTGTTCTCTTCTCAGCTTCTGCCCAAGCAACTCAGACAGACAGACAGACAGACAGACACTCCTGCTTTCTCAGGGAACACACTGCCTGTCTCTCACACCTGCAACTCCCCGTTTTCCCAGCCCTCAGCACTGTGGGCTCCCTGGACAGGATGGGACTTAGCGCCCACTCACTCATACCTTCAACGCATATCTACTGAGCATCAACTGTCTTTAGGCCTGGGGAAAACAGGTTCATCAAACAGACACTTTCAATGCCCTCACGGAGCTCACAATCTACCTGGGAGACGATTACACAAAATGAATGGACAGCCAAAGCTGTGACGAGTAGAGCAGGGAGAGGAGTCTAAGAAAACAAACACTTCAATCCTAGCCTTTTTACAACATTGGTGGTGAGAGAACCACATTCGACAACTAGGTACAAAGACCAAGAGAATTTCTGCCAATTGCATTTCCTTTAACGAGAATGCAATGAGATTTGAACCACAGTATCCATTATTTCAAGTATAAACAATTTCTTAGTTCAGTGAGGCAGGGAAATACAATGTAAGCACTGCATCTTTGTATTAAAATATTTTATAAAATTTGCCCCTCCCCGCCACAGAAGTGGGGATTTGATCTAGTGGGGAGGGGGTCAGGAACACTTCCCTAGAGAAGCTGAGGTTTAAGCTGAGATTCAAAGGATGCGGGATGGGGTAGGGAAGGGATAATACATTGTCCACAAGCAGACAGCAGTGTCTCCTCAGCTAACGCCCCCAAGACAGGGGGCACATTCCTCCTCAGTTGGGGCCCTCAAGTCTCATGCCACGTGTGGGGGTCTGAACACTGTTTAAAATGTACACAGCCCTTTCCCTTGGGACAGATCTGTCTTCCTGCAGACCTGACTCTCAGACAATCCCCATGAAGTCAGGCCATGGCTTTTTCAGGCCCCTGGCCCTCTGCTTATGCTGTTCCCTTTGTTTGAAATACCTCTCACCCCTGGTCCACGGGGAAAGCTCACATGCAGCTTTTAGACCCAGCTCAAGGCCACCTCCTTTGTGAAGCCTTCCCTGACTTCCTCAGACATTGGAAACACCTTCTTCTCAGAACCAGGAGGCTGGTGGTTCTCAACTGCTTCTGTGCCAAGGACCAATCCAAGCCTATGATATACATAACTTATTTAATTCTGACAAGAAGCCTATGAGGTGGGTACCATTAATCCCGTCTTACAGATGAGGAAACTGAGACACAAAGAGGTTAATAACCTGCCTAAGGTCACACAGCTGGCAAATAACAGAACAAGGCTTGCACCTGGACAGTCTGGATGCCCTGCACTAGGATTCAGTAGTTTCACATCTGACCCTGCTGCTCCCACAGCTCAAGGGCAGCCAGCACAAGACGTGGCCCAGAGTGGGCAGTGATCAACATGTGTCCACTGCCTTAACAGATGTTCTCCAACCCCGCACCCTGAGCAAGGCCCTCAGCTTGCTGTCTCCCTGGGCCCTGGATACTAGCCAGGGTCTCAGCCCGTATTAATCTGTAGTGTGAAGCCAGCGAGGCCCCTGGATACTTGTTCCAGGCCCTCCAGCTTCTGTAAGTCCTCCTAACTCTTCTTCTCTCCCCCCTGTTTTGGGGCTGCCTCCCCACCCCCACCCTCTCAACCTAGGCTGCTGTGTCCTCTGGAACCCTGGCTTTTTAAGCATACAGATTTCTCACCTCTCCCTGTCCTGAGAGTTTAAACCCAGACATCCCTTTCATTTAGGTTTTTGGGGTACCTGCCCAGCCAATCCAACTCCCACTTTTCTCCAAGAATTTCTCCCGGTATTTTTAGATTCACAATGGCGAGGCCCCAGAAGCCACTGCTTCTACTGCATGACCTGCCCCCTCTCTCAGGGCCATCATTAACTGGACCACCTGACCCTAGCCAACCCAATCAGAAACTTCTGAGAATAAAGATCTAAGACTGAGAGTGTGTCTCTGGGGCCAATATTGGGGGTGGGGAGGGGTGAACAACCTCTGCTGGAATGGAGGAGCATAAGGCAGCCCTCCGGAGGAGGAAAGAATGAACCAGACTGGAAGACAGAAAAAAGTGAGTCCTAGGGCATCCAGGTCCCTGATTCTGGCAGCTGTCTTTGGTCCCACCAGACAGGTCACATCCTGTTAACAAATCTTTCTACTTAAACTGACTGAAATTGGTTCTGGTCACTAGAAACCCAATAAGCCCTCGATAAGGCCCCCATTTACCAGGAACCACTATTCAGTCTCTGGAGGTGGGTGTGGGCTGCCCCTGGTTGCCCTCTCAATCCCTCTCCCCGTCTCCTGCCACTATGCCACACAGCCCCCCTATCCAGCCTCATCCTGGTAACTGATTTTCCTCCCTGTTATGACTATCATTCTCACCAAGGGACCTGGTTTAATCCTCTTCTCCTCCCCCATCCCTGACATCTACCCAGGGGACTTCAGCATCCCACCTGTTCACCTAGATTCTCTCATCTCCAGGGACCTGTTTCACTCACCCTCAGCTACCCTCCACTAGTCACACACCTGGACCTTATCACCCTCAAATCGGCTCCACCTTGGACACTTACACACCGATTTACTCTCTGACCACAATTCCTCACTGCCCTTTCAGCTCACCTCAGTGCACTTTTTCAATTTCGCATCCCTCCATCCCATCGCCCTCCCTAAGGGGGCCCACCCTTTATCTTCTCCCTTCATGGCACCTTCCACATCCTCAAGGCCTCATCTCTTGACCCTGCAGATCCCAACCCTGAAACAAACCACCTTCTCTCCTCTTTCACTCTCAGCCCCCCGCCTCAGCAGGGCTTGTGTTGTCAGCAAGCCTTAGGTCTCCTTCATCCTCACTCTCCACACCCCTCACTGTCCCAGGTCCTCTCCTCTACCCACCCCTCATTCTCAGAAAATGTCCTTCCTTCCCACCGCACAGAAGAAACAGGAGACCACCATGCAGGAAATCCCACGTTTCCCTGCCTCCCCACTTACAAATCTATTTGTATCTGATCAAAAGCCCAACCCCTCTACCACCTCAGGAATGCAACTCCAGAGAGTTCGCCTGGGCCACTTTCCTGCTCCCTCTTCCCTTCAGTGTATGAACATGGTCAAGTCTCATCTACTTTTAAAAGTTAAGCTCTCCATCAACCTTGCCTCCTCTTCTTGCTACCTTCCCAGACCCCGGCAACAGCCAAGAGCTATCTCTCCAGTCCCAGCTCTCCACTTCCCAGCTGTGTAACCTTGAGGTTGTTCCTGTACCACACCAAGAGGAATGATAACACGGACATTGTGAGAAGTTAACGAGAAAACGAATTTGCAACATGCTCAGCCTAGAGCCCGGCATACAGTAAGTACTCCATAAATGTTAATATTTATTATCCAACTCAGAAATCAGCATGGTACTAACAGTTTTAATTATGAATTACTACCTCTCAATTTTCTTTTCTATCACAGCAAGAGGGGCCTGGCCTTCCAGAAGACTGGCTATCTCTACTTTGTCACCTCCCCTCACTCCTTAACGCCCACAACTTGGCTTTAGTCTGAACTACTGTCCTCAACTGAAACCAGTAAGGCCACCGATGCGGAAGCCAACAGACACTTTCTCTATCTTACAACCTCTCTTGGGGCCTGACAATACAGCCCACTCCCTACTTTTTTTAAACTCTAGCTTTCCTTCCCTTGGTGTCCAAAACACTGCTCACTCCCTGGTTTCCTTCCCACCACTCTGACCATTCCTTTTCAGTCTCCCGGGCTCCGCTTTGGCCACCTATCTCTTACGGAACTTTACGGCTCAGACCCCCTTCTTCCTTCTCGTTCTATACACTCTCCTAGGGTGTACAGGTGTATTCACAGCCATTCCTTCACTACTCCCAAATAACTACCTCATTTCCAGCCTACTTTTTCTTCCAGTGCTTCAGACTGATTGATCCCACTGCCTCAGAAGTACCTCAAAGTTAGCCCCAACTGATCTTCATCAACTCTTCTCCTAATCCTGGTTCTCCTTCTTCTTTCTTTTTTAAAACATACTGTGTTTTTCATGGAGGTTTACACAGGAAACAAAGTTCTTATTTAACAACTTCTATACAAATGTCGTTCAGGGACATCGGTTACGTTTTTTACAATATATCAGCATTCTCATTCTCTCCATTCTGGTTGTTTTGTTTCCTTTCATCTAGCTTCCCTGCCCCCCGCCTGCCTCCTCATCCTTGCTCTAGGGAAAGTGTTTACCATTTGGTTTCATTTAGATGATTACCTAAAGGAGCACAGTACTCATGGGTGATATAATTTATTTTTTGGGCCAATCTGTCATTTGGGTGAAAAGTGACCTGACCTCTGGGAGTGGTTTGAGGTCCAAGTTTAAAGGGTATCCTAGGGTGATAATCTCGGGGGTTCACCTAGTCTCTACTGGCCCTGGTTCTTGACTTTCCTTTCCTGAAAAACAGTTTAGCCAAATCATTTTATTTCCTTAATTTCTCTCAAATCTTCATTCCCACTTCTACTCTTCTGCATCTCTTTGTGACCCCTTAATAGGAAAGAAGCCACTCTTTTTCACTTACATAGCCAAACATCCTGGTCTGGCTCTGTAAGCCATTTATAGGAGTGCTGTTTGACTGTGTCAGGCTATAAATGTCTCCAAGGGGGGAGTGACAGGAGACAGTGACTTCGATCCAACTTTGTATATTTCTCCAACAAAGTCACACAGCGGTACACAATTAATAAATGCTGGTTGCACTGTTCCCTCACAGTCACAGACACACACACAGCGCTCCCATCGACAGCCCTGTACCACCTACTTGCAGGTCTTGCTGGAGACTTCTCCTGTTCAGGGAGAGGTGTGACGGGGGAGCCTGCAACTCTCTCTGGCTCGGGCTCTTCTACAGGCACTGGTGGGGGCGCTGGGACTTCTCTGGGGGGCGGTGAGGCTGAGGGTTTGGTTGTCGGCTGCTCTTCTTCTTCTTCTTCAGAGGACTCAGATGAGGAAGAGGAGGACGACGACGAGGATGATGATGAGGAAGAGGAAGAAGACGAGGAGCTGGAGGAGCTGCTGCTCTCGGAATCCGACGGGCTATCATTTTCACCATCTGAGTCAGCATACAGAGAACATTTGGAGGACGAATCGCTTTCCTCGTCCTCGCCTGAAAATCCAGAAGCGGCAATCAGGCGAGGTGGAAAGACCCCTCACTTGGTCAAGCCCTGGGCTCATTCACAGACCTGCTACTATGGATGTGTTAGGGAGACTTTATGCTAGGTGCTGAGAAGTCCAATATGAATAAGATAGAAGTCCTACCCTCGAGGCGGACAATTTGTTGACGGTGTGATAAACATCAGTGTCGGGGGTAGGGAAGCATGGAGAAAGGACACCCTTAATTCTGCCTGGAGGATCGAGTCGGGAGAGGAGTCCCTGAGAAAAAGATGTTGAAACTGAGAAGGGCAAGCAGGAATCCACCAAGCAGCCACAGAAGCTGAGCAGGGATGTCAAAGGCAAGCGGGCAAGAGAAGATGGGCATCTGGAGACTGGCAGAAGTCTGCTCTGACTACAGAAGTTCTTCCCAAAGTGGATCTGGACAAGAGACTGCGTGAAAAAGGATTCCAGAGTGAAATCAGTTTAGAAAATATTATATGCTATATGCCTCTTGGAGATTGGTAACCACAGAAAGGGTTCTTAGAAATTCTGCAATAAAACCTTGTTTAACTCTAATTAAGCATTTCCAAAACTTGTTCCCTCAAATAATAAATTTTGCAGTCTTTGAGGAACGTAACTGGATAAATCAGAAGATTGTAGTGGCCAGAGAGGGGGCTAGAAGATGGTGAGATGGAACTGAACAGATAAACAGGGGCTAGTTTATAAATGGCCAGGGTATAAATGCCAGACTGAGGAGCCTGCTTTACTGTGAACAATACAGAGCCAGGTAAAGACTTGAAACAGAGAGGTAACAGGCTCAGATGTGCATTTTAGGAAAGATAAGGCTGTCACCAAGTTGGAGTATGGATTGGTATGGATGGAGACGGATGGAACAGAGACAGGAAGATCAGTCTAGACTGCTGCAAGAATCTAAGAGAGGAAGGCCTGGACTAAAGCAGAATAGCAGGAACAAAGGAGGAGACAAATTCAAGGAATAGTCAGGAGGTAAGGCTGAAGGGAGTCAGTTATCAAGCAGATGTGTAAGGGTCTCAAGCCTCTACTCCATTCAGTTTTAGCAGATGACCTTCCTCCCTGCTTCACTGAAAAGAGAGGACCTCAGACCATCATTTTCACCATTCTGGCCCTCTGCTCAAATGGTCCTCTTTGATCATCCTATACAAAAGGGTAAATCTTCCCCCCAACTCCCCCATCCTATCACTCTCTACCCCATGAACCTGTTTTATTTTCCTCAAAGCATGTACCTCTATCTGAAGTGATACTCGTTCACTTGTTTGTCACGTCTCCCCCACCTCTCCAAATAATCACAAACTCTGTAAAAGCAGGAACCACATCTGTTTGGTCATTGATGTGTCCCTAATACCTAGAACAGTGGCTGACACAGAGCAGGGATTCAATACATATTTCTGAACAAATGGATGAAAAAGAAGACTGAACCACATACCCAGGACTTCAATGAATGTGGAGGAACAAACAGGTGTTCAACAAAAGGATACAGTGGTGGCTGGCTGATGGCAGCAACGGGTGGGCAAAAAGGGAGACAGAGCTTAGTGGCAAGGGCCTTAAAGGAAAAACAGTCCCCAAAGGTGGACAAGTACAGTCTGGTAGCATCAAGGGGTAGTAGGAGAATGCAGACCCCTTGTCGCTAAGGCTCAGGTAAATGAACAGCCACTGCTGGGTTTCCTCAACGGAGGCCTGTATTTCAGGAGAAGAGGTACGCAGAAGGGAGCATTTTGCATAGTGGGCTTACTGTTCACAATGGGTGGAGGTTTCAAAGGATATGGCTGAAAGACAGTTGCTCTTGGGGAGGGCAAAAGCAACCAATAAATTCAGCAGGGAGGTCATGTGGACTCAGGAAAGGACTAGCCAGGTGGCTGAATGCCTTCCTCCCTAAACCAGAATTCTATTTAACTGCCTGTACTCACCATCTGATGCCTCTATCTCCTTCTTAGTTGTATCCACGGATTCCTCTCGATCTTCGTCTTCTTCATCTTCCTCATCATCCTCCTCGTCCTTAAACAAAGAGACAGATGGAGACGAATAGGAAAGGGACAACTGGTCCTCTGGGGGCACAGCTGCCAGGGCTCTGGCCTGGAGAGAAGTTGGCTAGGACAGGGACTCAAGAAGTGGGCTTTTGGCAGAGATTGGGAGCCCTGGCCCCTCACCTTCTCTGAGGAGGACTCCTGGGATGCCTCCTCGCCTTCACTGTCCAGAGCGAATGACTTGCGGTGCTTGCCCTGGGTCTTGCCTCGCTCTTCATCTCGCTTTGGGGGCTTGGTTCCAGGACGCCCTGACTCTCCAGCATCCTTCTCTCGCTCAGGGTCTAGACCCAGGTGAGTGATAGTTAGGGTAATTTACCATCAACAATAAATTACTATTCCTCTACCCCATGCAAGGAGCTTTACGTACGCTACTGCTAATCTTCCTGACAGTTCTACGAAATAGAACTCATTTTACAGACAAGAAGTTGAAGCTCAGCAGAGAAACACAAACAACTCACGGTTACCTAACGTTTTATATGGCTTTAAACATTCCTGCCCACTTTATCTGCATCCTTTTCCGGGAAAAGTGGAGGAGAGAACTGACTTGTTATGCTGGGCCCCAGAAAACAGTACTAAGGCCAATGTGTCTCGAGGGAAGCAGATCTGACTCAATAAAGTTTTCCAGCTATGTAAGCTGTCAACCAATAGCTCGGACTTACACAAACTGGTGGAAGCTTATAAGAGAGTTTAAGCACCAGACGGTAAATTTGGGTAGATGATCTGTTTAACTTAAAAATTCCATGATTTTAGACACTGAAATTATTATTCCTATCTTACAAGTGAAAACAACAAGATACAGAGAGATTACATCAACATACCATTGTAAGCACCACAACTAAAATCCAGGGACAACCCTATCTGATGGTTCTCCCGCCACTCACAACTGCTTTATCTTAGCATGTACCAAAACCTTCACTTGGCTCCCTGCCTCCAAGACACCTTGACCACCCCTATGTCCCTACCTCTTGTTTTCATATCGAAATATATACACAGCCTGTCCCCTTTCTCATTTCTCCTGACCTCCCACTCACCATCTTCATCTTCCTCTGCTGGAGTGGAGGGTCGAGGCCGTTTTTCCTCGCTGGCTTCTGAAATTTCTGATGGCTCTTTCCGCTTTACCTGGAGTGTAAGGAATAGACAGGGCTCGTTTCAAACACTCATGGTTCCTGACCACCCTACCCCAAAGAACGGAACCCTTCACCCTTCTCCCCACCCCACTCAGCAAAGCCACAGTTCTGGGTACCTTGAAAGAAGGCAGCCGAAGGGCCCCTCGTAGCCCTGACCCAAAGGCGAAGGCCTCGATGCCTGTGGTACCCCCACTCTTGGCCCAGTCTACGAGGGAGAGCAGACCTGGCTCCTTAAGCTTCGTCTTCTCTTTATCCTCTTCCTTGGCTTGTTGTTTGGCTGCGTTCTGGAATGGCTGTAGGCAGAAGGAGGACTAAACCCCAGAACCCAGGTGCACCCTCCTACCCGAGAGTTACTTCCAGGCCCCAAAAATACCTAACAGCAGCTATTCGCTTTTCCACTTGATACGTATCTACGTCATGCATCTCCTTGTACTAGCTCCTGTTCAAGCAACGGACATTTTTTCAAAGGTCTGCTCATTCAGTCTGTCAACCTCATGAAACAACTACCATTATTCCCACTTTACATGTGGAGAAATGAAGATCGAAGCCAAGAAAGATTTAAGGGCCTTGCCTAGGGGAAGTAAGCAATGGAATCAGAACAAACCTTTTTGACCCTCAGGCCTGAGCTTTTTCTACTGCGCGCTCCCTAGCCCCCATCTCCGCACCCACCTAGTATATCTCACTGAGTGCCCATGATCTCTCTCCACTTGCCTGGATTACCTCTCTCCTCTATTTTGAGCTGTGCAGCCTGGAGGAGCCAGAACTCTATTTCCTGACGGAGCCCCATGTTTCCCCAGTCCCAGGCGCTGGCCCTCACCTTGGCCTTCTCTTCCTTGCTCTCCCACCACTGGTCAAAGGCTCCAAAGGCCACATTCTCCACCATCTTGCGATTGAGGTCACGCTGCATGATGCTCTTCATCTCTTGGACTAGGGTGGCTAGCACACGGCCCACGGTGCCTGCTGACGGTAGGGCCTTGCCCTCTGCCAGCTCTGCTTCCTCCCTGGGAGGCAGCCGGGCCTCTTCTCCCGAGGCTGAGGAGGAGGGCAGGGGCTCGGCTGCCACAGGCAAAGGCAGGTGGTAGGCCTCCCGGGAGTATGCCCCTCGGCCTTCCTGCCCTTGTGGATACAGAGCATAGGGCAAGCTGTAGGCTGCCTCTTGGGGGGGTGCGAATGGTAAGAAGGCCTCCCCGAAGGCCCCACCAGGGGGACCAGCAGAGGCCGTAGTCAACCCCTTGCCCTGCCGCAGCTGGTGGAGCCGAGTCAGCATCTGGGTTTGCATCTGGAAGGACATGGGCATCCCTCCCCACTGAGCCCCAAGTCGATCCATTAGCTCCAGGGAGTTCACAAAGTCATATATGTGGGGCGGCGGTGGAGGAGGTGGGGGATACTCGGGGGGCGGTGGGCCATCAGGTCGGGGTGGGAGGAGGTAGGCAGGTTGGTGGGGAGGATAACCAAGAGGAAGAGAAGCCAGGTATGGAGGAGGAGGAGGGGGTGGAGGGGGAGGCGGTGGAGGCTGCTGGGGGGGTGTTGGGGCCGGAGGGGGTGAGCCGCCCCTGTCATCATCGGAGATCTCCATGTCCTCCCCAGAAGAGCATGGAGAAGCCTGTGGGGATGCAGAGAAAAGTCACAGAAAGCTTCTGCCCATTCCCTGAACTTTTCCTCAAATCTCTGTTCTTGTCTAGTTCCCTTCCCTCTCCCCCAATCCTGCCTCCCAGGTCCCAGGTCCCTTTGCTGGCTGACCCCGGCCTCACCTGGTTCTGTCCGTTGGCCTTCGGCGACTCCCTGGTGGCCCCTGGTTCCCCACTCCCTGTAGGTGCCACATCCTCAAAATTAGCTGGGGCTGGAGGGGGTGTGCAGGGCCCATGACCTGACCCAGAAGGCACCTCACTCCCTGTGTCTCTAGGCCCAGGGCCTGTGCTGTTGTTCTCCTCCTCCTCCTCTGTGTCAGAGGCCAGGAAAGAAAACTTGGAACGCTGCTCTTTCAGCAACATTTCGATGCGGGAATCCAAGCTGCTGTGTTGAGCAAAGGGCACGCTCTCATTGGTGGTCTCTGGGGCTGGAGAGCCGGAACGGGCAGGTGAGGCTGGGTGGGGGGAAGTCCGGGCTTCTTCTCTCTCAGGGCTGGGCCCCCCACCATCCCCGCCTCCACCAGGTTCTGGAGGTTCTGGGGGCGGAGCCTCTGAGGCAGGAGGCCTGTAGTCCTGATCAGTTGGCCGGCTGGGCTCAGGGGGCAAGTAGGATGTGTAGGAAGGTGGGAAGCGCTCAGCTGTGTTTTCAGCAAAAGGGGCCCCAGGGGGCTCCTCCCGGGTTGCCCGGCGGGGTGGGTAGGACGCATGACGTTGATAGCGATTCCAACTTTCATAATATGCTGGGTAGTTTGAGTCAGAACCACGAAAATGAGAAGACGAGGAAGAGGAAGAGGACGAGGAGGATGAGGACAATGAAGAAGACGAGGAGGAGGACGTGGAGGTGGCTGCAGTGGTGGCTGAGATGGCTGTAGAGGTGGTTGTGGGGGCTGAGGAGGCAGAGAAATGACGGCGGGAAAAGGAATCTTGGTAGCTGTTCTCTGACCGCCGGGGCTTGAAGGAGGTTGAAGTAGTGCTGGAGAAGAAGTGGGGGAGTTAGACGATTTCATTTTACATGACTAAACCCTGGTATTCTGGTTCTTGGTACCCAAAGCCCCTCTATAAAGCCCCTTCCTCCAAAGGATGATCTCAGTGCTTTTGGGTTCCTGAACTATAGTGAATTCCCTGAAAACAGGGATTTGTATGCTGAATCCACAGAGAAACTAGAAAAATGATTTCCAACTCCTTCTTGGAGAGACTTCGGGGTCTTTCATCCTAGTGGCAGCTCCCAGAATTTAATGGTTTGGGGCCCCAGATGTCTGCTTTGTACCTGCTGGAGTAGGCAGAGTCCTGAGAGTAGGGGGTGCTGCCCCGAGAAGTGTAGGGGGTTCCTTGGGAGGACTGAGGGGTGAACTGGCCGAAAGAAGATGGGGTGTCTTGTCGGCTGCCGGAGAAGCTTGTGTCCTGGGAGCAAGGGGTGCCATTGCCAGGGGTACCCACCACAGTTGTGCCTGCTGGGTAGGCAGCTGTGTCGGAGGAGGAGCGGCGGCGGGATTCAGTCTGGAGGGAGGGAGTGGGACAGAGAGAAAGGAAAAGAAATCAACTACCATTTCAGAACTTCCCCTTCTCCAAACCAAGAGTTCTATTTCTCTGTCTTTGAAAAGTCCCTATGTGGTGCAAACAGTTAGGTGCTTGGCTACTAACTGAAAGGTTGGTGGTTCAAGTCTACCCAGAGGCACCTCAGAACAAAGGCCTGGAGATCTACTTCCAAAAAATAAGCCATTGAAAATCCAAGGGAGCACCATTCTACTGACACACGTGGGGTTGCTCTAAGTCAGAATTAACATGACAGCAACTGTTTTGGTTTTATAAAAGCATCCAGGCATCTTTCCTTGGCTCTCCTGTACCTAAAAAGAAAGGTCAAGGACCTCCCAAAGGCTGCTCCTATTCCTGAAACCCAGGTACCATGCCTACAAGGCTGGGACTGTGGCAGCCATAAGCTTCTCACCGTCTCAGTGGCTGCACCGGAGCCCTGGAACTTCTCACTTAGGGCCTTGCCCCCAGTGGGCACCGTCTGGGGAGTGTAGGAGCCATTAACAATCAGTTCATAGTACTTCATTCGTTGCTGTCCTGGAGGGAGGCAAATGGGAATCGACAGGGTCAAGTGGAGAAAGTAACTCCTTCCTGGTTTGGTTTTCCTGCTGCTTTCTCAGTTCTCATGTTTCCTACAATTTGTTGGAATCTAAGATTTCATTTCGGGTCTTCAATCTTCCTCTGTCTTTAGGATCTCAGTACCTGCCCCCAATAGCTACTACAAACGCGCTGCACAACGTTTCCCAACATACAACAACACATTTACGTGAGTTACTACTTTGGATGAGCACTGGGAAAAAGATGCATCAGTAGTTCTATTTTGTAGGCTTAAAGAAAAATAACCTGCACAGAGTCACAAAGCTAGTCAGTGGCAGAACGAGAATTCAAATCCAGGTCACTTAATGCTAAACCCATCATCCTCTTCAACCTGTAAGATAAAGGCCGCAAAATGGTAGCCTGAGGGCTAAATCCAGCCCACAGTTGTTTTATTTGGTCTACATGTAACATAAAATTTTATTGGAACCAATATTTTAAAACTGTGAGATTTCACACAAAACTTCCTATTTTTGGTTTCTTTTTTTAAGAGTCAGGTTATTTAGCAATATTAGTTCTCATTACCACCTGAAAACAACTAACCAACTCACAGCTGCTTCCTTTAGGTGGCACTATAACATACAGCTTGCCAGTTCCCACTCCACTCTACTGTTCCTTAACTCAGCGCAGGCTGCTTCACTCTAATTCCGTACCTAAAATTTCGAAACCCCAAAAAGCAAAAATCCAGTATTCCTAGGACTTTGGTGTCAAAACCTGACCTGAAACTATTTATTACAGTCTTTGTACATTCTACTTAACATGACCCTTGTCATTCACTTCCTTACAAGTACAATCACATGCTTGACTGCGGGGCGCTGCCTTAAACCCTGCTGAAAACAACAAGCAAATGACCACGTATAGAGTCCGCAATCCCTTTCAAACAGTGGAGAAACGTTGACTTCGGAAACACATCTGGCCCCAGGAGTTTCAAATAAGGAATTTTGAACCTGACCACTTGCCTGGCCTCAACGGGCATGTGCATGTACAACCTCTGCCGGAAACCAACCTCGGCAGCAGGCCGGGGGAGTCCTCACCTTTGATATCGAGCTGGGCATGGATGATGTTGCCCATGACGGAGGTCAGGTGGAGGTTTTTGACCGTTTCCTTGGCTCCCCGAGTGCTGGTAAAGAGCACGCGGGCCAGGCCCAGGTGCTTGCGAGTACGGGGGTGAAGAAGGATCTCTACCTCTTCCACCTCGCCATACTTCCGGCACATGTCCTTCAGAAAGGTCTCCCGCACGTTGTCATTCAGCCTTGCAAAGGTCACTTCCTTCAGTGGGATCTGTCCAATATAGAACTCATCCAGCTGTGGAGAGGACAGGAGTTGGTCTATGGTCTCAATACTGGCCACTGTTCCTTTGCCCTTGGGGGAACTTTAGCAAGATCCAGGAGGTCAAGAGAGATGGGACTGGGAAACTAAGGCGCAAGGGAGAAAAACCAGGAAAAGGGCCATAGTAAGGGTCTACATCAGTCTTGATCCCCTCTCTTCCCTAAGTTCTTCCCAACATAAAATAATGGCAAAACCAACAAAAGAAAGATACCAACCACG
Source organism: Loxodonta africana (assembly GCF_030014295.1). Classification (NCBI taxonomy): domain Eukaryota; kingdom Metazoa; phylum Chordata; class Mammalia; order Proboscidea; family Elephantidae; genus Loxodonta; species Loxodonta africana. The sequence goes on along the minus strand of NC_087353.1, from coordinate 86,378,690 downwards.
GAATAAACGTACTAGCTTATTCCTAGTCAACAGAGAAACCGTTCATTCAGTCAGACTAAGTGACTACCATGAACTGGACACGAGGAATACAAAGATGGGCAAAAAAATGACTACCATTCAGAAAAGTAGACGAGACGGATAGACACATACAATCACCATATGACGTTGCAAGTGTCAGCAGAGGTATGGATAGGATGTTTGGAAGCCCAGAAAAGAAAACTTTGGTTCATGGTAGAGTCAGAGAAGGAGTCATAAAGATGGCATAATCTGTGCTGAGTTTTTTGGATAAACAGGAGCCCATCAGGATGACAAGGACTTCCAAAGCATGAACTATAAAACACCTTGTCATTTTCTAGAAACGGCAAGCATCTGGAATGAATGGAACACAGGCCTGTGGGTGTCAAGGCAGAAGATGAGGTGAGGCCAGATCAATAACCGTACAAGCCAATGCCTAAAAACGTAAACTTAACGACAATGTAAAGTAAGAAAACGGTACAATCAAAGAAATAAATGACAGCAAAGTGGAGCACGAACAGGAGCCACATACACAAACAAGAAAATCAGGTGAAATAGATACAAGAGTCTGCATTACAAAAATAGCAATAGAAACAAAGAGATTAAAGTAGAAAGAAGACATGTTTAAGAAAAATCAGCAAGACTTGGTGACAAGGTAAGTGAAATAAAGGAGAAGAGAATCAAAGGATGACTCTCAGGTTTCTAGCTTGTGCAGCTGAATAGATGGTGTTACCATTAATATGTAGACGAAAAATGGAAGAGCAGGACTGAGAAGATAAAGATGATTTGTTTTAACCTTCTGACTTTGAAGTGCCTGTGGAGCTGTCCCTCTAACAGGCATACAAGTCTGGAGGTTCAGAAAGTGACCTGGGCTGGAAACAGAGATTTGGAAGTCATCAACATTTACGTAATAGCCCAAACCACGGGTGCGAAAAAGATCATCCACGGAAAGTGTACAAAGTGAAAAAACGGATGAAAGAATGCCACAAACTACTTAAAAATGAAAAATAAAGAATCAGTGAAGAAAACTAAGTATAAAGTTTTATATGCCCAGGTCCAGGCCTGATAAGTATGCTGCCTAGACAGGAAAATGGGAGACCTCTGAAGAAACATCATGGAGAAAACATGGTCAAGTAAGAGGCAAGAAACAGAGGACTCCAAGGAGGCAGTGGCCTTCCCTTAGTTGTTGAGGAATTGGGATACCCAACCAGAGCACTGTCATTCAATTCACTTTCTAGAGTAAGTAGTTTTAGCTATACCTGCTAAACCTGTCTTTACCTTACCTTTCAAGAAGTCAACGCTCCTGCCGCCAGGGGATGCCTCATCTGTACCTTTCTAGAAGATAAGTATACCTCCTATACAGAATAACGCAGACCCGTAGCTTCTAAAGTTGTTTCGTTAAGCTACTTTAAATCTAGACTCTTAAGATGGATCTTTCACACCGTCCAAGTCACCACCACACCAGGAGATCAGCAGACGCATACCTTAAATTTAGGGACTGGGAGGGAAAAGTCTCTGTTTTTGGACCTGACGTGGCAACGGGGGTCTTGGAGATCTTCAACTGGAATATACTTTGAGTCCTAGGAAGGAAAGCAAGAACAGAAAAATAGCTCAGCGTGAAACCAGGTTGCTGAGCTCTAGGAAGCCCATTTGAGACCCATACGCAAAAGAGCTGGATTCTGACTGCCCACTTTTAAGAAGAGAAGCTATGGGTGCGAGAGTTCTAGATGCCGGACTGAGGTAATGGAGAAGAATCTGCCTGGAGTTCCCTAGACGGCAAGGAAAGGCCAAGAGCACTCACATTGACACTGAAGTGGACTCCATCATAGCGGTACACCTTCTGAGAAGGCCTTCGCAAGGCAGGGTCCAAGGCAGGATCCACGATGAGCTTGTAGTTCCGCCACTGGAAGCTCGGGGCCTTCTGCCCATCTCCCCCACCTTCCTGATCCATCTTTGCTCATTTACACTGTTAGGGAAGAGGAACACCCAAGGAGGTTCAGGACTAAGTCCTGACTGCCTTGCTGTTTCTCATCAACTAACCCCAACTCCAGCTTCTCTCATTACCCGTTTCCACACCTCACCAGGAGTCGTGCCTTCCCCAGATTTTCCCTCAGATGCCCTGTTTCACCACAACATCCCATTCTCTCTTCACCTCCCAACTCTCCCATCAGGTCCCCGGGCCCATCTCGCGCCCCCTTATCCTCCTGCTCTCCCTAGCGCGCGCCCCACTTGGCCTCGGCACAAGACCCCTCCCCCGCCCCCTGGCAGGCCCCGCCCCCTCCCGCCTCCTCACCGGCCAGCGGCCCGGGCCAAGCCTGGCTCCCGCTCCCACACACCCGCTCCCGTCCCCGCGCCCCGATCCCCTGGCCGAGAGGTGGCACCTCTTCGGGGCGTTGGAAACACCGCGAGACCGAGCCCGAGACCCGGCTTCGGCCCCGAATCCGGGAGAGGGGGTGGGGGTAGCGCGCGTCGCTGCCCTCTCCCGCCCCAGCGCGCTTTGCACCCCCCCGTTCCCGCGCACGCGCGCCCCGGCCCCACTCACCCGCTTGTGGCGAGCGGCTCCCCCTCCCCCCACCCCGCGCGGCACCTCAGCGGCGCGAGGCGGCGGCGGCGGCGGCGGCAGCAGCGCGAGACCCTGCCCCGCAGCGGTGGCGGCGGCGGCGCCCCCCCCACCACCACCACCCCGGCGCGCGCACCAAACACCACAGCCACCTGCGCGAGGCCCAGCGGGCACGGAATCTGCATTCGCACTTTCGCCACGGGCGCCGCTGGGAGATCCACAGGGCCGAGGGTAGCGGCCTCGCCTCGGCCAGCACCCTGTAAGGCTCGGGAGTTGCGGCCCAGGGAGCCTGGCGATTGGCCGCATCCCCCGGAGAGTGGGTTTCACTACTGCTATCCAGCTGCTCCGGCCTGGGGGCCTTGGCGAATCGGCGGTGACGAAAGCTGCGACTAGTCCCTGAGAAAAAGGGGGCGGGACTGAGAGGAGGAGGCCAGCCAGAGCTGAGGAGGTTTGAGTGGCGCGTTGGACAGACGCAGATTCGTCAGCCGGGCGGGGCGAATGGGTAGCTAGCATGCGCGCTCCTTTGCTCCTCTTCCTTGCCCTTTCTTCGCGCGGCCAAAGGTGCAAAAGCCCGCAGATTCGCCACGGGTCCTGGACTCAGCCGTCGCCACCCTTCACCCGCCTTGGTGGAGTCAAGAAAATAACGCCCGGTTAGCCAAGCCCTATTGGCAGAGTCTGCCACTTTTTTCTGGATCTTTCTTACTAGCACAGTTCACACAGCGGCCCAATTCCGATGCAGGGGGAAATGGCTACGACCCAAAGCTCCTCTCGGAGTCCGACGAGAATCTGCAGCCAAGTAAAAAGGGGCCCAAAGTAGTTCTGAGGAGCAGGCCTGGCGAATCTGCAGCTCCTGCTGTGGGCGGGGCCAAGGCGCTGCGCGCAAGGGGCGTGGTCAGGGCGTGCAGAGCCCGGCACAGCGGGGGCGCTTCCTGTAGGACCCACCGAAACCTGGGCCGGCTGGGAGGGGTGCCCGGGAAGTGGAAAAATACCAGCAGTGGTGACTCAGGCCGTTTGCCCGGCGCCGCACAGAATGCGAGGATCGGTTTTCTCCCGTTATCTCCGTCGGGACTCTAGCTGTCTAAGATCCCCATTTGACAGATGGGGAGACTGAGGCCTGCAGAGGCGTCCCATTTTGCTCGTGCTCATCCCACCATTAGTAGGCGAATCCAGGGCTGTCTCGGGATTCTTTGAAAAGTCTGGTGGGGTCTAAAGGTCTTTAAACGGGTCCTGTAAGAAATAGTAAAGTAGGTCGTACAGGAACTGGGTTGGGCTGGACGATTTTCCAGGTATCATGGTCCCGGGGCCCGCCGTTTTTAGCTGTAGCCGCCTCTGCTCACGCCGTCCCACATCGGGGAGCCTGGGGCTGGAGTCTCCCTGGAACCCAACACCCTTTTTCTCCGGTCTGGAGGAAGGCATACTAGTCTAGCTGGGGAACAGCCCTCCCATTGAGGCCCCTCTGCCTGAGCTGAGGATGTCCTAGGTTCCAGACACCTCAACATCACTCTCTCGCTGTATGACCTTGGGCAAGTCATTGACCTAAGGTTTATATTCTTCTTTTAAGAACGGGTGTTAATTCCTGTCACATAGGACTATTGTAGGTTTCTGGACAGTGTAAAAAAGGCCCTTGGAGCCTGCTTCATGCAAATTCATCATTTTAAGTTAGAGAAAAGGAGATGGGGACTTGGCCAAGGACTCACACACAAAATTGAAGAGAAAAAGCGGGACCCTTTAAAATTTTGAGGAATACGAAGCTGAAAAAATTAATTTACATGGAGGCAGAGGTAATGAGATCAGGTTCCTTTCTTTGTCCTAGTTGAAATGGACTGCTTTTCTCAGATCAAACAAAGAGATTTCCCTGAATGATGGTAAAGTTTGTACAAGTTCAGTTTCACTGACTAGCTGTGTAACTTTGGGCAAGATCCTCAGCCTTCTTGGGCATCAGTTTCCTTATCTCTGAAATGGAAATGATAAAAAGACTTGTCTCTTGAGATGGTTATGACAGTTAAATGAGATAACCTATGAAAAGCTCCTAATATGTAATAAAAAAATTTTTTTTTTATGTAATAGTCACTCAAAAAACTTATCCTAAATCCCTAGCAGGAGAGATAGAGACCCTGGGCTCACAGGAACAAGAGTTCAAAGGCTTTTAGCCTTCAAGTAACTCAGTCTCCACATTCAAAAGCGGCTAGCGCCTGCCAGCGCTAGATGGGGTCTAACTTGGAACCCACTTCCCCTACCCCCAGGTATACTAGCCTCCACCTGCCTCTCAGGAACAAATTACCTGATCCCAGGAGGCCTCCCCTCAACCCATTCACAGTTACAGAGACATCTGTGAAACCCAATTTATTATACAAAACAAGATGCATCAAGAATTCAGTGTCAGAACAGCTCTGCATTCCAGGGGTTAGGGCTGGACCTTCTCCCTTAAAACCTCCTCATCCCAACCCTTGCTAGGGAGTCAGGCTAGGCACACAGGCCCTCAGTCTCCAAAGACCCAAAGCCCTGGCTCAGGAGGGCAAAAACCAGATGTGGAAGCACAAGTGTTGGTCTTGGGGAGTAGGAAAGGACCTGCCTTTTCTGCATATGGCCACAGGTTGCTAACAGTGGGGCGTGGGCTTGAACCTCCAAAAATAGGAAGGCTCATCTTGGGAAAGTTTGGGCCTATGCCTGGGGTGGAAGCACCCAAATCTCCCTCAACAGCAACCAAAGCAACAGTGTGGAACCCGTCCAAATCAGGGATAGGGAAAAGCTTCCCCAAAACTGCCAACCCTAACGTAAATTCTATAAAAATAAAGCAAGGGTTGGCTGCTTTCTGGGGCAGCTGGGTGGGTGTGTAACCTTCTGATCACCACATCCCATGGAGTAGCAAGTGGCTAAGGGTCAGTACCAAGGTCCAACCGGGATCTTCCTCTACCTACCACATAAGCCTTGGACTGAGAACCTTCCTCCCCTACCCCTCTCAGCCCAGACATAGAGTTTACAAAACCCATGGGTCAGACAGACGGAGAATCCCTGGGAATGTGGGAGTTGCCCAAGGCTCAGCCCAAAGGACCCCAAATCTGACAGGAATTTGGTCTCTACCTGAGAGTGGCCATAGGAAGTGGCTCTAGCCAGGGGCAGGGAATGAGGTCCATAGGCCTCTGGGGCCCCTTGCAGATCCCTGAGGGAGGCAGTGCTTGCAGCAGAGGCTAGCACCAACCTCACACAGCCTGCAGCTCCCCCTGCAGGCGACTCAGTTCCTCTAGCTCCTGCTTGTGACGGTCTGTCTTGTGTGCCACCAAGGAGCGGTAGAAATGCAAGGCAAAGGCCATGAAAATGAGCCCCACAGGTACCATGATTGCTGTGGAGGCCATGGCTGCTTGCCAGCCTGGCCCATGGGCCCCACCACCACCACACACTTGCTGGGGTGGGCAGGCCTTAGATGACCCAGCCTGTGATGGGGCTATAGAATCTGGGGATGGTGGGAGCTTGGAAGCTGGGCTAAGGGAGGTGGCCACTGGTGGCAGAGTCCCAGGCACCTGGGAAGCAGGTACCACAGGGGCTGGTGTGCCCAAAGGAGCCCCAATGGGTACAAACTTGACCCAGCCAACCAGGACAACTTCAGCGAGAAAGAGGAAGGTGCCCAAGGCAGTGGAGAAGCCCCAGGCCAGCTCCACATAGCGGTGGAGTCGCTGGTGTGGTGACTGGTGGACAGAGTTGAGGTTGTGGATGTTGCTAACGGCTTCAATGTGGGGCAGCAGACACGTGGAGACCATGAGTGCAAAGAGGTGCACAGCTACTAGCACGGTGGTGCAGGCGCTAAAGGCCACCAGCAGGCCTGGCGGGTATTCATGGTTGTTCTCCAGCTGTACCTCCACCATGGCCACCTGTGAGGACAAGAGGAGACTGACTGAGTACCCATAATCTCCCCCACCATAGGGCTTTTTGTTTTGCCTGTGGGGATACATCACGATTGAGAACAGTGAGTGCCTGGCACAGAGAAGGTACTCAGTATGTTGTGTGAATGAGTGGGCAGCCTTGCAAGGTTCTATTCTGTTCTGGGCCTCCGTTTCCCCACCTGGCTATTGAGAGGGCTGGGTAACATGTTTTGGACAGTCTTAACTTGTTATAACATAGGGGTTAAAGAGCATAGATTCTGGAGCTGGGATGCCTGGGTTCAAATCTCAGTTCTACAAACTGCGTGTTCTTGAGCAAGTGACTTAATTCTCTCTATGCTTCAATTTTGTTATCTGGAAAATGCGAATTAATAATAGCACCTAAAAACACTGCCAGGCACATAGTAAGCACTATGTTTTTGCTGTTGTTATTATTATAGTTAACAGTAAAGTCCCAGGCCAGAGGTTGCAAATTGGCATACCATGAGCCAAAGCCAGCTGGCAGCCATGTTTTGTTTGGCTCATGCAGCATGTGTTTTTTTTTTTTTTCTCTTGAACAATTGAATCAGTTGCCAAATTTTAAAAACTTAAGAGATTTCATATTCCTATTTCTAGATCCTCTGGAAAACTTGGGAGTTCTGGCCACATCAAGCTCACACTCCTGCCTGGGAACTATCAGCTAGTAGTTGAGTCATGGCTGCGTGCTTTGGACAGATCATGGGGTCTCTAGATGGTCGCAGTCCCCACCCAGCCAACTTGATGTCCCTATTACCTAACCGGCCTTGGCAAACATTTTGAACTGATGACCCTGTTCTAGGCTTTTGTAAACTTGGACTCTATAGCCAGACTACCTAAGCTCAAAGCCTACTGTGCCACTAACTTCCTGTGAGACCTTGGGCTGGTGTTTAACATCTCTGATCCTCAGTTTCCTTATCTGTAAAATTGCCATAGTAGTGGTACCTACTTCAGAGTACTAACATGATAAACATAAAAACCCTTGAACACAGTGTCTGGTACTTAGTGACAGTTCAGTGCAATTTGTATAGCATTGCTGTTCTATCCCAAGCCACTTGCATTCCAGAATCTGGTTCTTTCCCCATCCCTGGTTCTTGTACAATCCATTAGATTGTTCTGGGGCTGGGGGAAGGAGAAGGAAGGTGCACAGCCTGGCAGGAGGTGGTGAAAAGACAGGACTGAGTATTTTGGGAAATTGGGCCATGGTGCGTATCAGCAGGTCTCTTCCATAGACTGAGATCTGGGCCAGGCTTAGTCCTGGTTTCTTCCAGAACCTAGTCTAGCACTACTCTGCCCTGCCAGGACTGGGGTCAGTCCTACCCCAGAACCTACACATCCGGCCTTTTGATTCTACAGAGAAATCCTTGGCCCTTAAGCTGTCACCCCAGCAACCTGCAGGTCAAGCAACAGGTTGAATTGTTCCCTTGGGAACGGGATGATGGGGGTAGGAGACCTCTCCCAGCTGGGTACATGGGTGTCTGCTCCCTGCCCTTTGCAGCTAGTGCAGATGAAGGGGAGCCAACTCCCTGCCCCAAATGACACTCCCCATCAGGAAGGGTGGGCTGGCCTGTGGATCCTGGGTCCCACATAGACCATAGACTGAGGATGACCCTTACTGATAGGGACTTCCCCTGTCATATTTCAAATACAGACACTGTGGCACAGAGAGAGGCAGGGACTAACCCTTATCACCTAGCGCCATGCCCCCTGCCTCTATCCCCATATTCATATCCCTTCCACAGGAGCACCTTCCAAGATGGCACCCCTCCAGCCCACTTTCTCCTTCTTCCTGTCATGAAGGCGGGGAAACCCGGACTAACATTCCAGGGACCCTGGGTCCTAGTTCATTCTATATCCTTCATCTGCCAAGTGCTCTTGGCAGAGTGCCCACCCCACTCTGGGCCTTAGTTTCCCCACCTGTCCAATGAACAGGTTAGTCTGAGCCATCTCTGGTATGTGCCCTGCTTTAGGCATGTTTGGATATGGAGTGCCTGATGACAAAAAATCACAGCTCATCCCGGGGCAAGTTCCTGGCAAGCTACAGAGGGCGCACCCTCCATGATCTCATTTGGTTTCCCACTGGCCTTTGAGGGGGTGGAGGCCTGTCCGGGGTCACACAGCTGGCTACAAGCAGGGAGAAGCCAGAATTTGTCTGCTGACTCCTCACTCTGGGCACTTCCTATGGGGCCACTGCTGGGACCGTTAAATAATACCACTCTCCCACGTCTTTAGTTTATCAGCTCGGGAATCACTTATCAGCTTCCTCATCAGCTTCCTTCCCAGAGGCTTCCTCACAATCTTCTCCAAGCTTTCCAGAGCAACTCCTCCATCTAGTTTATTCACCCCAGCTCTCCCAGACCTGCAGCCCCGTTTACATAGCCCCCACCCAGTTTTAATTATCTGAGGTCAGATCTGGGATAACCACTTCTCCAGCTGGGCTATGCTTCTTTTGGACCTCTTTGCTCCATTGTTGCATATTTATTCCCCTTGGTGATTTGTTTACCCCAACCCCCACCATGACACCTTTGGGACCTGTTTATCCTCCTGGAGACCTGTTTACACGCACACACCCTACACATCCCCATAAAAAGGGACTTATGTAGCCCCCTGGGACCTTGTTTTGTTTCCTCTTACCCACTTAAGAATTTTTTTTCTCTGCCCTGTCTCCCTTGGGGACCCATATACTTTACTCACGACCCTGTACCCCTGTAGGCTTCACCTTCACTCCCACCCTATGCGCCCCCTTTCAGCCCCTCACCATGGCGAAGCCCGAGAGCAGGGCAGACGTGCGGCTGGAGGCTTTGAGCTTCGCCCGACTGAGGTAGAGGCGGCGCCAGCTGAGCGCCCGCAGCGAGTGCTCACTGGCCCCCATGAGGTCCAAGTAGCCGCGGTGCACGAACTCTCGGTATGTGGCCGAGGCCGCGGGGCTGTCGCCCGCGGGGTTCAGCGGGGCCTGCTCGCCCGCGTCCCCCTCTCCGCCCTTCATCCTGGGAGCGGCGGCACCAGGTGGTCACGGCGGGGCCGAGAAGCCTCGGGGACCACGAGAAGGCCAGGCCAAGTCGGGAGAAAGCCCCATCTCCCGGAGAAGCGAGCGAGGATGCTGGCAGCTGGCGCCCTCCTAGAGGCGGCCCCGGTGGAGCAGGAAGAACAGATGTCGGCCGGGAGCCCCAGGAACCGAAGCAGGACAGCAGAGACCGAAACAGGAACTGGGGCAGAGGCGGAGCCGGGGCGGCCACATGATGGGGTGGAGCCGGGGGGGACGCATCCCTTGCGGCTCGGGTCCCTTAGCGGAGATCCCGAGGGTCCCCACAGGAACATCGTCCATGCACCTGAACCCCACCGAAGCGAAAGCCTAACCTGTCTAGCTATGACTGAAAGTTTCTGGGCCCGGGCACCCTGGACCTCTTCAAAGTACACCTGGATACCCCGAGGTGTCCAGATACCCAAACCCCTCCCTAAACAGTGAATTAAAGCTCGGGAAGGTGAGCCAGCCGCCTCTAATCCACCTGTGGGGACCTCAGGCTTTGCAGCCTCAATCCCAGGGAGCCTGCCCCCCTCCCCCCGCCCCGATCCACCCAAAGAGCCCCCTGCTCTGACAGCCTTGGGAACCAGCAGTCCTGCCAGCCGCGCCCTACCCACATTCCCAACGCCGCAGAGAGACACACAAACTCGGAAGCCCCGGCTGAAGATTTTGAGTTTTATAGCAAACCTTGTTGTATAGACCCGGGGCCCAGGGGCCCAGCCCGGCTGGGTCCCCCACCTGCCCCCACCGAGCTGCCTCCTCCCCTTCCCCCAAGTGGCTCCATCCTTAAGCCTTTCGCGATCCCCAGGCCCCCCTCCCCTCTGGCCTTTGGTCCGCCCAGTCCCTCCCCCCCACCCGTGCACCTCCCAGTTACCTGAGGTATGTGGAATAGATTTCCCCCTCCCCTACATGGTACAACTGGCTCCCCAGGGAAGCTTGGGTTGAGGGACAGGACCTGGCCCCATCCCTCCCCCTGGCTCCCGAAAACCCGCCCCCACACTGGAGGAAGGGGGCGGGTGGGAAGGGCCAAGAGAGCCTGTTACTAAGTTCCCATGGCAACTAAGAGGGGCCATTTCCAGCTTTAGCACTGGCATTGGGAGGTGTCCATTGGCTGCTATTTCCATGGCAACCAGGAGTGGCAGTTCCCTGGGCAAATGGGTACAAGTTTCCATGACGATGAAAGAGTGGGCAGAGCCACGCTGGAGGAGTCCCATCTTCCCCATCCTAGGACTGGCACCGCCCCCCCCTCAGGTCAAGAGGGGTGGAGCTACTCAATACAGCAAAGCAAAAGAGAGCCTGGTGGCCCAGTCCAAACTGGGTGCCCACCGGACCAGTCAAGAGTTCAAACTGGCCCCATCCCCTCACACTCCAGCTCCCCCAGGTCCGAGGTTCCCCCGGTTCAAGTAACACTTCAGTACAGATGAATGTTCAAGTATTGTGCAGGGAGGCAGGCAGGGGGCTGGAGCAACCCTCGCCACTCCCCTGGGCCGTGCTGAACAGGGCCTGCAGCCCCCACTCCTCACAATAGCTGCCATTGTCAGTGACGTTCAAGGAGTCAGGGTTGGGGGAAAGGAACTGAAATCTGGGGAGGGGGAAAGGCGGGGAGTGACCCCCGTGAGGGGGCACTACTAGCGCCACACCTGCTCTTGTACCCCTGCCCCCCACTCAGTCCTGGCTTTCCCCTGGCTCCTGGAACTCCCCTACCTCTGACACCTGGATCCCCAATCGCTCCTCTGGTTTCCCTTTTTGGCCCCCCACCCACCCCCAATTCCAAGTATCTGGTCTTTGTTCCCTGAACCCTTGATGGTCTGCTTTCTGCCCCCCTCCCCCCAGCCCATCCTCCACCTCCCCCAGCCCCCTGGCTCCCAGTATCCTGTGTGCAGATACCCTTCCCCACTCCCCCCCCAAACTTGCACCTTAACCCCCCTCCCACCATCCCTTTGGCTCAGCAACCCCCCAGTACCTCTGACCCACTCCCCCCAGGGGATGGACAATGAAGTAGGTGGAAGGGGGAGGAGTTAGGAAGGAGAGACCCCCAGAGATATCAGTGCAGGGGGAAGAGAGGGGGGGCTGGCTCTAGTCCCTGGGCAGAAATCCCAAGCCATAAAGCTCAGGAATTCCAAGTCATGAGGTGGGTAACCTGGCCTCCTGGCAGGGGCTGAAATGAAAGCCAGAGGTCCAGGCTCCTGATGAGTCCTGGGGGAAGGTGGGGGGGCACCCAACTAGCTGTCCTTGAGAAGGAGCTTTTCCTCTGGGCAGCGGAAGGGGCCTGGGGGCCCGGCGGCTGCCAGCCGGGCACAAGCTTCAGGTGAGAGCTGGCGGCAGGAGCGCAGGTCTAGGCGGCGTAGGCGTGGGCAGCGACGGAACAGCGGGAGGCAGTGGTCCGTGAGGCGGTGGCAACCTGAGGATGGGGTGGTGGCAGCTGAGACCAGGTAGGTGAGTAGGAGATAGGCACTGGCCATGGGACCAAGAGGCTAGCAGGACAAAAGGGACCGCACTTACCAGCGAGATTGAGGTGCACGAGGGTCTCGCGGAGCGGGGAGGTGGGGGCTGTGAGGAGGTGGACACTGGGGTCCCCGACATGGGCGCAGTGGCTTAGGTCCAGGGCACTCAGCTGGGGTGCATGGCGCAGCAGGAGCCGCAGGGAGGCATCAGTCAGCTCCAGGCCTGCCAGGCGCAGCTCTGCCACTCCCTGCAGCCGCCCACGGCTCTCTGTTTGGCCTGGGCATACAGATGAGAGGTCAGCACTCCTGGCCACTCCCCTCCCTGCGCCCAAGCATCCAGACTAGCTATGTCTCCACACTCATATTCCTCACCATTCCCACTGAACCTACTCCCTGCTGGATGGGAGCCTCAACTTGCTGCACCCTCTGCCTGGCTTGCTCTTAGCCCAGACACCCACAGGACCTACTCCCTCGCCTCATCTGTCCATTGCTCACATGGCCCCTCAGTGAGGCTTCCCATGATTACTGTTGAAACAGTAACATTTCACATGCTCCTACCCTTCCCTGCATTCTTTTTTTCCCTTCTTTCACTATTTGACATATTTTATATTCATTTTTTAAATTAATCTTTCTTCCCCTACTAGAATGGTGGTTTCATGAAGGCTGTACTTTTTGTTCATACTTCATTCTGTCTTGTTCGTTGCTATATCCCCAGCAATTGCTCAATTAATATTCATTCAGTCATCCAACAAATGACTTCCCTAAAGGGATTACCATCCCAGGCTCTTCATCTTCCCTCTCTCCCCGTGATTAATAAAGTCACCATTTAGATCTCTTTCTCTCCATTCCCCCTGGTCACCACTCTGGGTCAACACCAGTCTTGTCTGAACCCTGCCCCAGCCTCCTCACCCACTCCAGTCTCTCCTGGCATCCGAGAAGAGCTGTTCGCAAACACAAAGAGGACAATATCCTTCCTCTGCTAAGAACTCTCTGAGGGCACCTCATATAAACCCATGATCTCCTTGCTAGAACAATTCCTACAGGGTCTTGTCCCTGTCTCAGCTCCTAACTCTTTTCCTTCAACCCAAACACTGGAGCCAAACTCCACAACTGATCCCGCCCTGAGAGGCTCCGCCTGTGACCATCTGGGCTCAACGCTCTGCCTGGTCAGTGTCCCTGGTGTTCAGGTCTGATTTCAGAGGCCCCCTCTTCCCCTGTGTCTCCAAGGTAGAAGAGTCACACCCTTGTTCTCTGCCCCCGATGCACACAGTCTGCATGTCTTATCTTTTATTGATCTACCACATTCGCATATTTTAAAAAGTTGTTCTTGCCTATGGTGCCCCAAAAAGCCCATACCAAACCCACTGCTGTCAAGTTGATTCCGACTTACAGCGACCGTACAGGACAGAGTAGAACTGCCCCACAGGGTTTCCAAGCAGTGGCTGGTGGATCTGAACTGCTGTCTTTTTGGCCAGCAGGTGAGCTCTTAACCACTGCGCCACCAGGGCTCCTATGATACACCAGCTACCATTAATGGAATACTGGCTGTGGGCCAGCCACCAGGCTAAGTGACCAATGGTCCCTGTGCCAGTGGTTCTCAAACTAGAGAGGCTGCAGTATCACCTGGAAGGCTGGTTAAAATGGATTGCTGCCACACCCCCAGAGTTTAGGTAGGTTTAGGTTGGGGCCCTCGGGTTTACTTTTCTAACAAGTTCTCCAGTGTTGTTGATGCTTCCGGTCTAGAAACCAGAGCTAAGAACCACAGCCTTAGGAAGCAAGCTCTCTGATCACTATTCCTGTTTACAGATGAGAAAACTGAGGCTCAAATCATTAAACAATCTGTGTAAGAGCACATGACTATGAAGTAACAGAGCAAGGAAACCCAGGTCTGGTGACTCTAAGTCCAAGCTCTTACCACAATGCTCTCTGCCTCCCAGGTACTGCCTCTAGCCCTGAGATAAACTAGATCAGATGTCACAAACTCATGAATCCAGCCTACAAAAGTGTTTTATGAAGACTGCGTGGTGCTAAATTTATTCTTAAATTACTGACATTTAAAAAGGACGTTTTTCACTGACTTGTACACAATGGCAAACATTCTATGTATTTTACCGTAATTAAAAAAGGATATTTTTAGACAGAAAATTCAGGTATTGAGCTTCACCTTGAAAAATCCTAAGATCTGGCATCACTGGGGTATTAATGATTGCCTGGAGCTAGGTTGCTGGGTGCCACTCCCTAATGTCCTACACCAGCATATCACTTCTGTTATCTGCCAGGCCACCTCTGTGTGCACTTTACTTTGCAAGTCCTGAATTCCACCTACCCCATCTTTGAGGAACTGAGAGCTTGGAAGGGGGGTACTGCTACAGACATCCTCAACCTTGAGCCATTAGAGGAGAGCAGAAGAAAGGTCACTTCCGGATTGCGCAGGGAGGATGTGGGCATTAGTGAGGATTTCCCTGAGGTGGCAGTATTGCAACTGGGCCTTCAAGAATGTGAACATATAGATAAGTGAGAGAGAAATACGCCAGGGGCAAAATCAAGGAAGGAGAAAGGGTGATTACTCAGGGAACGATAAGAACTTCATGCTTTACTCCAGGAATGCTGCTTGGAGCCAGGCAGCCAAGACAGGAAAGGTGGGTATAGGAGTCCCAAACTGCACAATAAGGCTTGAGGGCCCGCAAGGCTCATCTTTGCAAGCTGCTGGCCCAGGCCTGATAAAGGAGCCTAAACCAAAATGAATTCAGGCAGGAAGTGGAGTCTGTCAGCCAGCCAGCCAGCCCGCCAGCCAGCCAGCCCTTTCTCGGCTTATGGAACACACCGCCCCTACTGCCCACCCCAACTCACCCCTTGCCCACATCTTCCTGGCTCAGTCTGATTACAGTAAGACTAAGCAAGGGGTGAGTGTTTGGCCTGGCTATGCCTGTATGACTTACAGCAGTTACTCAATTCCTCTGGGAAAATCAGAAGAATTCTACTTGCTTCTCTACTCTTCTCCCAGGGCTTCTATGAAGGGGCTGGGGGTGGGGAGAAGACAGCATGGCTGTGAAAGAACTTTAAAAAGGAAGATTCTTTTACTCCCTTATTTCAGAGCCCAGCAAATCGCCTTTAGGAAATCTTCTTTCCTTAAAATAGATCTCTCCCTCGGAGCCCTACTGCTTGTTTGTTCAATTTATTCATTCAACACGCATTTGCTGAACACACCACTGAGGAAGGTCCTGGGGAACAGTGGTAAACAGACAGGAGTCCTTGCCCTCAAGGAGCTTACAAACCCAGTGGGGATTGCGGAAGTTGTTGCACTGGCAAGTGTTTTGGTGTGTATATTTTCAACACACACACATATCCCAGTGGGAGGAAACAGGTATTAATCAGATCATTTCACAATCATACAGTGACAAGCTGGGTGGGGTACCTGGGTACACTGAAAGGGACTCAGATCTCCATGGGGGATAAGAGAGGGTTTCTCGAAGGAAGAGGCATTTAAACTGAGGCCTGAAAGATGATTAGGTGCTAGTTAGGTGAAGGAAGATAGGGCATTCCACGCAAAGAGGGTCCAGCAAAGGCCCTGGGGCTGAAGCGAGCTTGGCAAGGAGGCCAAAAGGCAGGCATAGCTTGAGATGCACCTAGAGTCAGTGGGA
This sequence comes from Loxodonta africana, assembly GCF_030014295.1. Taxonomy (NCBI): domain Eukaryota; kingdom Metazoa; phylum Chordata; class Mammalia; order Proboscidea; family Elephantidae; genus Loxodonta; species Loxodonta africana. The sequence goes on along the minus strand of NC_087353.1, from coordinate 86,363,118 downwards.
ACCAGCCCATGCCGTGCCTCAGTGGCCATGGAAAAATACTGATCTTTATCTAAGAGTGCTGGGGAGCCACAGGGGTTAGAGCACACCAGTAACATGGTCAAATTGCCCTTCTGCATGATTTCCCTGGCTCCAGGGTAGAGAACAGACTGGTGGGGGATAGAGAGGATACTGTGAGCATTTCGTCTCAGTTCCCCCTCTTCTAGGCCTCCATATTCACCTTCCTAGGATCCCTAAGGTGACCAGCCTCAGCATATGGGCCTCAAGCCCCACACCAAACTGCTCATTACACCTCACACTTGCCAGACCTTGGCACAAGCTGTTTTTTTCCCATGGGGAAGAGGCGGCTGCTCTGACTTAGGAGCCAACACCACTAACCCCCATCTAACCTCCCAAATCCACTGGCTCCCTACTTCTGTTGCAGTCTCTTAGGAAGAGTGTTAGCCTTTCACTCAAGGCAAGGGATCACAGGCCAAATGCATGGCTCAGCCCTATTTTTCTTTAGTCCACACATGAATTTTTAAAGAATCAGAATTAATTCTCATCATTTAAAAACCAGATTTCACAGAAAAATCCAGGTTTCTGGTTTCTCTGGAGAAACTGAACAGACCAGCCACACTGAGCCTGTGTTCTCTCCCAGCAACCACCGCTGCCCACTTTGGAGGAAGCTCTCCAGTAGCGCCACCACACCTGGCCAGCGTCACTCACACCCACTGTCGCCCTGGCCCTGGCTTCTCCTGAGATTCATTTTCATCCTCCTATTTTGTGTTTCATTACATAGTTATCTTTCCCCCTGGAGGGCTCCTCTCACAAGGCCTAACACACAGCAAGTGAGTGAATGAATGAACGAGAAACAAGCCAACCAAAAACTACTGATGTCAAGTCAACTCTGACTCACAGTGACCCTACAGGACAGGATAGAACTGCCCCCATAGGGTTTCCAGCGCTGTAATCTTTACAGAAGCAGACTACCACATCTTTCTCCCGCGGAGCCGCTGGGTGAGTGAGAACCACCGACCTTTCAGTTAGCGGCTGAGCACTTAACCACTACACCACCAGGCCCTCCTATTCATGTTCATGTGTTCTTTCCTTTCTTCAAATATTTGGACACTCGGTGCAAATCAAAAGAGACTCTCATACCCACCCCTCCCCCAACCCATCCTGCCAACGAGCAAGCTGAGGCCGCACCTGGTTTGGTGTCGGTTGGAGGCAGCAGCAGCTCGCGGAGCTGGGAGTCTTTAACATCCTCGATCCAGCGGAGGTCCAGGAGCCTCAGGGCTGGCAGTGGAGCTGAGCCCAGGGCAGAGACGGAGAGCCAGGAGCAGCCAGAGAGCACCAGCTCCTGCAGGCCTGGGAGGGGTCAGCAAGCCGGTACTGGGAGGGCTCTGTCCCAGATCCATGCCTCTGCCCACCTTGCCCCACCTGCCCACGCCATCCTACCTTGCAGTCGGTTCAGAAGCCACATGAGCTGCTTCTTGGAGACACCTGTCCAGCTGAGGTCCAGGGCACGGGGCTGGCGCCGAACCACACCACTGAGCATGGGCGGAGTCAGTGACTTCCGCCTGCTCAGGTCCATTCGAGGCCACAGACGCTTGTCATAGCACCTGATGGCCACAAGGTGGAGACAGAGACTTCAGTCCTCAGCTCTCAAAAACCAAAAACCCAAACCCACTGCCGTTGTCGATTTCGACTCACAGTGACCCTATAAGACAGAGCAGAGCTTCCCCATAGATCTTCCATGGAGCGCCTGGTGGATCTGAAATGCCGACCTTGTGGTTAGCAGCCACAGCACTTAACCACTATACCACCAGGGTTTCCCCTCAGTTCTCAGGGACCCCACAATCCTCTCCGTACTCCAATGGTTCAGCTCAGCTCTCTCCTGGCCCACATAGCGTGGTAGCAAGAAGCTCATAGCCCTGGGCCCAGAGGCCCCCTGAGTGTGGGACCAAACTCCATCACCATGTGGATGCAAGACCCTGGGCAAGTCTATTCCTCTCCCTGAGCCTCAGAGTCCCCGTTTATAAAATGAAGATAATGATCCAGACTCTGCCTGTCCCACTGGGCTGCTATAAGATCAAATGAGATAATTATAGTTGGCGGGCCTTACAGCTTATAAAGCATTTTGCCAAATATACGAACACCCTACACACTGCATTTGATGTAACACCAAAGGGATCTGTCAGTAGCCCTGCCCTCCACCTTGGGCTTCTCAATTCCTCCCTTGCTAAGTTATGGTGGCTCATGGGCATTTCTCATCTCTTCTACTAATCTCTGTCCTTGATGTAGATTTCCCCCATCTTGCTAGCCAGCTGTCCAAGGCTTGACTTACCAAGCCAAAACCAAACCCACTGCTGTTAAGTTGATTCTAACTCGTAGCAACCCTATAGGACAGAGGAGATCTGTCCCGTAGAGTTTCCAAGGAGTGCCTGGTGAATTCGAACTGCTGACCTTTTGGTTAGCAGCCGTAGCACTTAAACACTACACCATCAGGGTTTCCAGGCTTGACTTACAGCCCTAATATTTTCTCTCTGTTTTGTCTCTTCAACTAGAACGTAAGTGCCACAAGGGCAGGTCTGTCTGTCTTTTTGTACTTCTGTATTCTCGGTACCTAACACACAACCCAGTGCATAATACAATTATTTGTTGCACATCCGTTGCATGAATGAACGAATGGTTCCAACCCAGTGTGAACTACCTGAAGCATATCCTGAGCACCCCCTCAACACACCTCATTTATAGCTTTTCATTCATTCATTTAACCAATGTTTATGGACGATCTGGTAGGTTCCAAGTATTTAAAGTACAAAGACAAAAGAGGCCCAAATAAACAGGTTTCCTGACCCTGGCACTTCCCAGAGCCTTGAATATTCCATGGTGCACAAGGAACTAGAGAAACATTTCCCAAACATGTTTTGCCAGGGAACCCTTCCCCATCCCTTCCAAGGTAAATCTATTAACACTTGGTGGTACACAAAAATTCCTATGGACCCAGTTTGAGAAATGCTCTTCTACTGCAGTAGTTCTCAAGGCCAATCAGAAGATTCCCACTGGGCTGGATGACTATTAGATCCAACAGGGGTGACCTTGCTTCCCAACTCCCTTCTGCCCGCCTGTGATTCTGAAGAGCTTTCCCTTCAAGAAATCTTGGGCACGAACAGTGATTCCTAAACTCCAGTCATTTTCTGTCTACTTATCTGCATAACATGCACTTATCTTCAAATTCATGACCTCTTTTTGCTTAAAACCAGTATTGTTTCACATAAGTACAAGTTAACCTTCAAAATAAACACAATGTTGACAGTGATGGAAAATGTGGCGACAGATACTGGTGATGGTAGCACAACATGATTAATATAACTGATGTCACTAAATTGTACACATGAAAAATGTAAAATTGGCAAATGTTGTGTTATACACAAATTTTTTACCACAATAAATAAACATAATAAAAACAGACAAGAATTATTAAATCCTAGCCACTCATAGCTGTAGCTTTAGGTTAGTGCCTAAAGACTATTTGCGTTAAACAGAGAGATAAACAAGTGTTGTTGCTGTGTGTCACTGAATGGATTCCGACTCATGGTGACCTTATATGACAGAGTAGAACTGCCCCATAGTTTCCTAAGCTGTAATCTTTACAGGAGAAGATTGCCAGGTCTTCCCCCATGGAGCCACTGGTACGTTCAAACCATCAACCTTTGGGTTAGCAACCGAGTGCTTCACTACTGTGCCACCAGGGTTTCTTAAACAAGTATTAGGTGTTAAAGATACAATAGTACCCAAAAGAGAGACTTCCTTTTCAAAATTAACAGAAGGATGAAGCCATGTTTTTGTGTCTTTTAAAATTACCAGGCATAATACACAGCCCCGGTGTGACACTTTAGGGAATGCAGGAGATAAGGCACTAAGGCTTCAACCCCAACAACTCTAACCCTCCTGCCTCCCTCTCACCCTGTCCCCTGCTGCCATTTTCCCCTCTTCTGGCATTCCAGCCTCTCCTGGTTCCTTCTACTCAACCAACAAACATATGCTAGTCTCCCCAGTTCTAAAAAAGAAAAGGAAAAAAACAACCTACCTTCAACCCAGCTTCTGCCCCTAGGTCTTGCCACTTTTCTCTCTCTTTTATAAACCCTGTACCATCCAAAACCTTTCCCTGTCCACTCTGACCCAGCCTTGAGTCCCAGCTCAAATGCCACCACCTCCTTGAAACCCTCTGGATCCTCAACAAGCAGGAGGGAGTCCCTCCCTCTGAAGGCACCCCACAGGCCTCAACTCGTGTTTCTCCACAACAGCCAGGCCAAACAGCCTGCTCTCCTGCGGACTCACAATGCTAACTAGTGCCAACATGTTTTGGCACATACTGTGCCTCTTCCAGAAATGCCAACCAATCCAGATTCTTCAAGGCTCAGCTCCAGTACCTCCTCTTACAGGAAGTCTCCCCTGGCCCTTTCTTGGCTGAAGCTATTCAGTCCCTTTCCCATTGTATGACCAGACCTGGGATTAAACCTCAGCGTGACGGGCAACAGTCATTGAAGGCCCTAATGATACCAAGTGCCTGGCATCCTGGGCACTGGGCAGGCAAAGATAAGAGGGCTGGGGTTCTTGCCACACAATCAGGGGAGACACAGACAGCCCGTAGTAACTAGGGAAATAAGGGTCATGATAAACATCAGCGTGAGGACCACAGGAACCCAGAGTAGGAGCTGGGGCAGGGGTGCCTTGCAGGGCAGGGGGAAAATGCCTGAACTGAGAGTTTGAGGAAAGCATTAGTTATCTGGGCCAGGAGAGGAAGAGGATGTGTATTTCAGACAGGGAACACCTGTGTCCAGGCCCAGAGAAAGAGTGAAAATGAGAGCTCTGGGAAGCTCAAAGGAGCCCTGGTGGTGCGGTGGGTGAAGTGATCGACTGCTAACCCAAAGGTTGGTGATTTGAAACCACCAGCGGCTCTATGGGAGAAAGATGTAGCCATCTGCTTCCGTAAAGATTTACAGCCTTGGAAATCCTATAGCGTGGCTATGAGTTGGAATTGACTTGACAGCAGTGGGTTTAGTTTTGGTTTGGGAACCCTGAGCAGCAGGAGCAAAGGGGAATTCCCTGTAATAATGAGAATAATGGTGATGATGATGATGACTACAGCGCTAATAACTAATGCTTATTGGGTGTTTACAATGTGCCAGGTGGTATTCTGTGCATAAAGTATTTAACCTCACAGCCCTAGAAAATAAATACTTTTAGATATATACTATCATCCCCTTTTTATAATTAAGGAAAATGAGTCCCAGCGAGTTTAAGAAGCTTATTCAAGCTCCCACAACTACTAAGTGGTAACAGAGCCAGGGCTTAAACCAAACCAGTGGAGAGCCCAAGATCTAAGTGAGGAAGAGGCCGGAGGGTTCAGGCTGTAGAGGAGGCTGGGGTGGGGATGCCACATCAAGAAGGGCCAGAATGCCAGACCATGGCCTGTCCTGGCCCAGTGTCCAGAGGTGAAGAGTGAGAGTGTGGGGATCTGAATTTCAGCTCTGCCACCTCTGTGCTTTGGGTGACCTTAGGTAAGTCACTTACCCTCCCTGGGCCTCCATTTTCCAAAGCATAAAAGTGGGTGAAAGCACCTACTTCAAAGGGTTGCTGTGAAGATGAAGAGCTATTATAGGCAAAGTGCCTAACACGGTCAGTGGGGCAAAGTCTAACAAATGTCTAACAGGATTATGGGACTTCACTGTGAGGGCAACAGGGAGCACGAACAGGCTCTATCTTCGCTGGGAAAAGACACTGAGGCAAAAGGCAGGAAGAACTCTTAAGAGGCCAAGGTATGCCATCATTCTGGGAAGGCAGGGCTTGATGTCCAAAGGCACAGCCCCCCAGTTCCCTTTCACCTTCTCCTGAACTCCAGCCACCTAGGTGATCAAGCCATCACACTAAGTTCACCTCTAAAATCCTAAACCTCCCTCTCGTAAAGACCCTCTGGGGACGCAGAGATGGGCCAGTCCAAACTGCTGCCTGCAAGGCTCACAGCCTCCTGGGCCCTGACCACAGCCAGTTCTTCCCTCTCAGGGCTCTCTGGACTTCCTGGTGCTACCACTGTCCTCCATCTATTCACCTCTGGGCCTTCACTAAACCCCAACTAGCCCTGACCCTGTGTTCTAGTCCTTTCCTTTCCACCCTCTCTTCCCACACCCTCAAAAGCCCCAACCCTGCAACTCAACCATTCCACTCCTCCCCGCAACCTGACTGCCCTCTCTCCCTCCCTCTCAGGAGATCATTTTTGCCTCCTGGTTCCAAGAGAAGATGAAAGCCACCAGACAGGAAGGCCTGCAACTTCCTGCTCTCCCACCTACAAACTTCTCTCTAGCTCCACCCTTCATCTCTTTCCCACACTCCATCCCGGTTTCCTCACTTTCATTCCTTCATTTTATCAATGAACAGTTTTTTAGTACCTAACGTATCCCAGGCACTGTCCTAGGACACAGCAGCAAAGAAACAAATAGTCCCTGCCTTAGAGCTGACATCCTGAGGTAATTCCTTCCTCAACTCACTGCAATCTGGCTTTGGACCCATCATCCCCATGAAACACAGCCAAAGATATCAATTACCTCCTTGCAGCAAAAGCTAACTGTCACTTCTTGATCCTTGATCTCCCTTACCCTCTTGCCAACATTTGACCTTCTTCATCGTTTACTTTTTCCTCAATCTGTCTTGTCTTTAGGATACCCCTTGACCCAGGATCTCCTTCAATTCTCTGGCTGCTCTTTCTCCAACTCATACCACATTCTGTCCTCTGCTCTCTTTCTTGAAGCTGCTGTCTGTACGTTGAGAACTCCCAATTTTCTCTCTCTCTTAAGCATTAGACCTACAGATCCAGCTGCTCTCCTGCTAGTTCTACCTGACTGGGCCACAGGCCCATTTGGTATATACATGTAAAAATCTGATCTCTTCACTATCCCCTGGAACCTGCTCCTGCCCTGGTTATTTCTAAGCTTGGGGAATGCTGCTATTGCTCACCCAGGCTCCTGGGCCAGAAACTCAGTTGAAGACTTGCCCTGCTGCCTTCATACCCCAGATAATCACTAAATCCAAGCTGCGGTGCAGTGGATCACTTTTATATGGTCTTTCTTACCATGTTCTTGTTTAACTCCCACCAAATGATTGGGTGAGACTATGCAAATGAGGGGCATGGCATTCTTGTGGGGGTGGCACCATGCAAATAAGGCGTATGGAATCCTAAATAGGGGATTGGTCAGTTTTGCCATCCCACTAGGCTTAAAGTGATCCATCCCAGAGGCTGAAAGGGGGGACCTCACTATCATCAAGAAGAGATGGGAGTGGAGTGCATCCTTTGGACCTGGCGTCCCTGCACCAAGAACCTTCTAGACCCAGGAGACAGACAGCAATAACACCAGAGATGATGCAAGATGGTGAGAGGCAATGGCCAACTGCAGCAGAGAACTGGAAGCAGATGAACCACGAGATGCTGCAATGAGCTTCCTGATCCATGGAGTGAGAGACATGAGAGCCTTTGGGCAGAAGGCTTGCTGGTGGAATGGGGTACCTCTGGGCACTTGCCGGTGGAACTAGGCTTGCTGACCCACAGAGCTGGAGAGCTGAGCACCTTCGGGCCAAGGCTTACTGGCAGGGTGGGTTGCCTCTGGGCACTTATCGGTGGAGCTACAGAGCTTTTTTAACACTTGCCTGAGCAGGGCGGACGGAGGCCAGGCTGGCCCAAGAGGCCTGAGGGCCAAAGAGAGGCCTGCCTGTGGGCATAGCCGAGCTGTCCTGACCAAAGAACTGTACCCTGAGTTGTTCCTGATTCTGACTTATAATTTGTTACTTCCCTAATAAGCCCCATAACTTTGAGTATGGTCTGTGAGCTCTGTGTTGCCATTGCAACGAATTACTGAACCCAGTAGAGAAGTAGAGAGTGCTGTAGAAGGGATGGCTGGTGTCAGAACTGGTAAAAAGTCTGGAAAGAGGAGTTATGTATGACCTCAACCTCATAGCAATCAGCCTTGGGCTGTTGATCTTGATTCTCCTTCCCACTTGTGAAGTTAGACAAGGAGGTATGACCCTGCCATCACACTTTTACGTTGGTGTCAGAAGTGGGATTTGTTGCAAGGGGTCCAGACTCAGACAAGCATGGGATTTTGTAAGAGAAAAAAGGGGCACGGGAAGTAAAACTTTTGATTCTTAGATGGTTACTTTGGTTGTCGTTATTGGTAATGGGTGAAAGGAAAGTAAGAGATTTAATGCTGCAGCTGAAAAGTTGCATCTGGAGTGGCTTGGGGTAAAAGCCTGGGAGGTTAAACGAGATGGTAAGGGACCAAAACCTTCTGGTTTCACCCAGCCAGAAGCCAGCCCAAGGCCATATGCATATAAATGGGAAGATAGTTATGTGGTGAAAAACAAAAGATAAGACTAGATGTTTAAAAAGGTTTGTGTGTTTATGTGAATGTACTATGGATACTGAATGTTTCTCCTACCTAGTGCTGTAAAACAAAACTAAACGTATGCTTAAAATTAATATTGGATGTTACAAGTAACAGCTCACGTAACCCTGCCTTCAGCCAATACTTGATTAAATATGCTAAAAGGGGAACTAGGATTTGCCCAAAAGAAATACAGGCTGTTGGTTTGAATGCAGTATCCCTGTGTATAGAGTATTGGGGGTTGAGGTGGAAAACCTGAGCCCCACTCAAAACTTTCAGTCAGGAAATTTGCATTTGAAAAGATATGCAGACCCACTCAGAACTGTTGGGAAAGCAGGAAATTCACATGTGAAGGAAGGACCTGCAGAGAAAAAAAAAAGTTTTGTGTTTTGAATTTTGAGCAAGCGGTTTGCCATTAGATGCACTGAAGCAGGAAAAGTCAGTATTCATCAGAAGAAGCCCCTTTCAGAACTGGAAGCTAAAGGGAGCCAGTAAGCAGAGTTTGGTATGCTCGCTTGCGGTGACCACTTGGGGTCACAAGATGAAGTGGGCCGTGGGTACAGCAATGAAAGATGGGCTGAATTTGGACATGTTTCACTGGTACCCGTTGACCTAGCCCATGGGGGCTAGGGATGAGACAGAGAAGGGAGTGGCTGGCCTGAAGTGCAGAGAGGTATATGGACTCCCAAGTCTACAGCTGGTATCCACTGACCTAGCCCACAGGGGCTAGGGATGAGCTGACCAGAACCTGACCAAATGAAAAGAAAGATGCTTGATACCATGAACTGGTGTAGACTGCTGCAATGTGATGGCTAGCTCTAGACTAGATTTTGCTTCTGGGTGCAAATTCTCAAAGTTCTAACCAGAACAGAAAATTCTTCAGATCAAGGAACATGCTTGTCTCCTCAGATTACTGGTTTGATCCAAATCCAAACCTACTACTGTCGAGTCAATTTTGACTCACGGGAATCCTACAGGACAGAGTAGAACTACCCCATATGGTTTCCAAGGCTGTAAATCTTTATGGAAGCAGAGTGCCACATTTTTCTCCTGTGGAGCAGCTGGTAGGTTCGAACTGCTGACCTTTCAGTTAGCAGCCAAGAGCTTTAACCACTGCAGCAACAGGGCTCCATACTGGTTTGATAGGGATGAGCAATTTAGAAATTGGCTATGTAGAATGGAGGGAGGTAAAAGCACGAAGTAGCCAGCTTACATGATTTACTGGGTGTGCTTACACTCAAAACGAAGAGAACAGGGAGGGTTCCCACTGAACAGACTCCTCTTTTCCTGATAGGTCTGCGGAAGAGAGACTGGGGGAAGATGCTAATAGGATTATACGATTCGGCCGTAAATGTTAACGGGGCTAATTGTAAAAACCATAATTGTAGAAGCTGTAACTGAGAAAAAGTGGACTAAGGGGAAGTACTGCTGGACTGGAATACAGTGGACAAACCTAAAGTCCCTTAAAGGTTTTGCTATGTTGGTATCTCGTGATACTCCGAACAAGACAATAATCTTCTCTCAGCTAAATTTTATTAGGCACCAGAAAGGGTGAAGCCGAGATAACTTGGAGAACCTGACCAGATCAGATGGATATCTGCAGCATACCTGAATGGCTGGTACTTGAGTAACCTCACCCTGAGGACTCTGCTCTACTGAAGGAATAATTGTTAGTAACTGTTTTGGACTGGTAAAATGATTGGGAGGGGGAAGTTATCCTCCAAATACAAAAGAACCATGGCTAGAAAAGCCAGGGGGTGGCCTGCGGTACAATGGATCACTTTTATATGGCCTCCCTCGCCATGATCTTGTAACTCCCACCAAATGATTGGGTGGGATTATGCAAATAAGATGCTTATGTCCCACCAAGGGGACTGGACAGCTTGCCAATAAAGTAAGGTGCATGGCACCCTTATGAGGGTGGGACCCTAATGTGTATGGAACCCTAACAAGGGGATTGGGGTCAGGTTCGCAATCCTGCTAGGCTTAAAATGAGCGATCCCGGGGCAGAAAGGGGGACCTCACTACCACCAAGAAGAAATAGGAGTGAAGCGTGTCCTTTGCACATGGGGTCCCTGCACTGAGAACCTCCTAGACCCAAGAAGACAGAGCTATGATACCGGAGACGGCGCAAGAAGACAAGCAGTGGCGGCAAGCATGGCAGAGAGCTGCAGCAGTGGAACTAGAAGACTGGGAGGAGACAGTGGGGTGGGCTCCCTGGCCCATGGAGTGAGACCTGAATGCCTTCAGCAGGAGGATTGCTGGTGGAGTAGGGTGCCTCCAGGCACTTGCCTGTGGAGCTAAGCTTGCCAACCCATGGAGCTAGAGAGCTGAACACCTTTGGGCCAAGGCTTACTAGCAGAGTGGATTGTCTCTGGGCACTTACTGATGGAGCTAAAGAGCTTTTAACATTTGCCCAAGCAGGACAGAGGCTGGGCCAGCCCAAGAAGCCCAAAGGTCTGACGGCCAGGGAGAGGCCTGACTGTGGGCACAGCCAAGAAGCTGTCCTTACCAAAGAACCGTATCCTGAGTCATTCCTGATCCTGAATTGTAACCTGTTACCTTCCTAATAAATGCCATAACTGTGAGTACGGTCTGTGAGTTGTGTGTCGCCACTGTGACGAATCACTGAACCCAGCAGAGATGTATACGGCACCGTGAGAAGGACGACTGGTGTCAAAATTGGTGAAAAGTTTGGAGAGGAAGTACGTCTGATCACCGCCTCACAGGAACCAGCCCTGGGCTGCTGATCCTGATTCTTCTCCCTTGTGAAGTTAAGATGAGGAGGTCTGACACTGACATTGCCATCATACCGCTTTTTACACAAGCCATTTTGCTTCTTAAAAAGTTCTTAACCCAAGTCCCTCCTGTCCATCCCTGTCTCCTCTGCTTCCATGCCCAGTCCTGACAGAGCCTCCTGACTGGTCCCACTGTGCCCCCAGAGCCCCCTGCTCTCTCCTACCCTCATCCTTTTTATCAAAAACCACCATTTTTATTGAGTATTTAGTACTCTACAGACACTGCAGTAAGTGCTTTGCAGGAACCATCTCATTTAACCCCCATAAGGTGAGTAGTGATATGAAGCTACAACTAAAGATTAGAAAACAGAGGCCTTGAAAAGTCTAGCTATCCACCCCGACAACCAGGAAGCTCAGTTGTTGTGATTAAAGAAACCCTGGTGCCAGACTCCAGGACCCAAGGTAGAAACCACCGTGCAATCCAGCCTCTCTGCTTCTCCCACTTCCATTCACAAGTCTCTCCTTGACGCAGAAATTAGGTGCTTTTTAATCCTGGATCCCACATGCCCCACACCGAGCTGGCCTTGCTGAAGGGGCCTCAGCAAACATTTCCTCAGCTAATACCAAGGCCATGGTAGTAATCCCAGCAATTTCTGTAACAATTTGATTCTATGTTGCAGATTGACTGGGAGCTCTTCAAGGGCACAGAACTATGTTATAAGCACATAATTGTCCGCGCTTTCATTAAATACTTGTAAATGAGTGAATAACAATGGCTACAGTTAAAGCACTTAGTAGTTTCTATGTCCCACTTACTGTCCTCAGTTTTTTATGTATATTGCTGTTGTCAGGTAACAGTGGAGTCAATTTCGACTCATAGCAACCCCACGTGACAGAGTGGAACTGCCCCATAGGGTTCTCTAGGCTATAACTTTTAGGGAAAGAGGTGACCAGGTCTTTCTCCCATAGGGCCACTGGGTGGGTTTGAACCAACAACCTTTCAGTAAGCAGCTGAGTGCTTAACTGTTGTGCCACCAGGGTTCCCTTCCTGCCTACTGTGAATTGAATACTTCGATTATCCTGGTTTTACAGATTAAGAAACTGAAGCAGGGAAAGTTAAGAAACTGGCCCAATGGAACATAGCTTATCAGTGGAAGAGTAAGATTTGACTGAAGCAATTTGCGTCCAGAGCCTGCGCTCCCATTCTCTCGGCTCTGTGTGGGACTAAAAGGCGTGAATTAGTGCTCCAGACCTCATTCCAAAGGAAGAGAAGCAGAGTCCAAGTTCAGCCACTAAGCTACACTGTGACTTCAAGTGTCCTTCAACCCCTCACAGGGCTGCTATTGTGAGGAACAAATCAGGCAACATTTGTAAAGTGCTCAATATGATGCCTGGTCTAGTCGGTGCCTGAGAAAGAGCTTGAATTTACTCCTTAAGAAAACGTTTCCTGAGCACCCACACTGTCCCTTGCCCATGCTGGGGATACTAAGGTAAAACAGACATAGTATCTGCCCCAACTCAGCAAGTGATGGGGCCAGGAACATGAATAAATGAATGAAAGCTTGTCAACAAGCAGGAGGCCTCTCTGTGCTCTACCAGGGGAACTGAGGGTATGGCAGCTGGATGGACACCAGGAGGAGTTGTTGGGGTAGGATCAGAGAGGAAGACAAGTGGCTTGGGAGGGTGACCGACATTTCTCAACAAACAAGGTTCTGGGGGCAGTAGTGGTAAGAGGGGAGGATGGGCAGAGAGTGCCCCGGTGATGGCTTCAGGGAAGGAAGAAGCTCTGAGCTGAGTCAGGTGGCCCAAGCATGGCTGCCTCTGAGAGGGCAGGGGCCACACCAACAGAGGGCTTTCTCCTGTGTAAATGGAATAAGACTGTCCTTGGAAAAGGGGGTGTGCAAAGTCAGGGAGATGACGCACGGACGGCGCTGAGCACGATGCTCAGCACATACTAAACATTCTGTAAGTGATAGCTATTATTAAGAAGAAAGAACCCGGAGCCAGAAAGCCTGGGTTCAAATTCCCCGCTCTACCACTTCCTCTCCCCATGACCTTGGGCCTCAGCTTCCTCATCTAAAAAAGGGAGTAACAGTAACTACCTCAAAAAGTTGCTGTGAGATTGTGAGGGTTATATAAGCTCATAAATGGAAAGCAACCTACGTGTAGTAAACACAAAAGTATCACACCATATATGTACACATGCACGCATACGCATACACATATATATATACATATACGTGTACGCACATACGTATGCATATAAGCACAAGTATAAGACAACTGTGGTTAAGAACTTGGGTGCTAACCAAAAGGTTGGCAGTTCGAATCCACCAACCTTTCCTTAGAAACCATATGGGGAAGAGTTCTACTCTGTCCTGCAGAACTCCTGTGAGTCGGCATCGACTCGACGGCACCTAACAGCAGCAACTGTCAACTTAAGAACGCCAAGGCCTAGAAGATCAGATCAGAGACCGGCTCACGTGGCAAGTGAAGAATGCTGGCAATGAAACCCCGGTCTGTCCAGGCCACTCACCAGCGGCTCCAAGTCCGGCAGACTCGCATGCAGATGCACAGGTCACGGGGCCCGAGGTGCTGGAAGACACGAAGCCAGGCGGCCCGGGGCAGAGGGTGGTCGGATCCAGCAGCCAAAGGCAGTGTGTCAGGCTCAGGGCTTCGAGGTGGTGGCCGTACCACATGCCGTTCCAGCTGTGGGGGCCGGGGTGGTGGTGCAGGGCCAAGTGGCCAGCTGAGCAGGGGCCCCCCGCTGCCAGGGCGCACAGCCCTCCGCCCCCCACGGTTCTCCTTTTCTCCTGAGCTGCCCCGGGCGGGCCGTCGCCCGTTTCGGGCCTCGCTAGGGGCCTCATCCTCACTCAGCGATGTGCCTGATGAGTCCGAGTCTGAGTCCGAGTCTGAAGAGGATGAGGAGGTATCGGGCACCCGCTCCAGGAGCTGGCACATCCGCTTGAAGCGCTCCAGCTTCTCTCTCTGTGGTGATGGGGACGGCACCGCTGGGCCCTCAGCAGAGGCCAAAGGCGGCTTTGGTTTCTGTAGAGCGACAGGGTGAGGCTGTTCTAAGGCCTGGCAACACTTTCCCACCCCGCTGCCCTGAGAAGCCACCAAGCAATGACTAGCCCAAAGGACAGTCCTGAGTTCCAGCCCTAGTTCTGCTCCTGATTGCTGTGCGACCTTAGCCAAGTCTCTGCTCCTCCTTTGGACTTTATTTTCCTTATCTGTAACATGAGGATACTGAGTAAAATAAAAAGCTGTATGGGTTCCAATAGCTTATAAATGCCCAGAAAGAGTAAGGTATGAAGACGTTAGAAACCTAGTTTTGCTTACTGCTTTGGCCACCAACCCTTTGTATGACCTTGGGAAACCACTGCTTCACATCTTTACATAAAATGACTGCATGATGCTAAGCGTACATTCAACAACGTGAGGACAACTGATTGTCTGCCCCTATGTAACGCATCCCACGCGCAAACTGATTACATCCTCACAGCGCTCTAATGTAATGGGAGCTCAGATCACTCAGACATGAGGAAACTGAAGCTCAGAGCGTTAGGTTTTTACCCAACGTTACAAAGTGACAAACGCGTAAGGCAGAGTTTAGACACAATTAGACAAAAGCTTGTGTTTATCATGTCAGGGCAAGATAATGTCTGAATCTTGACTCTGCTGTGTGACTTTAGGCAAATCTCTTAACTTCTCTGGACCTCATTTTCCTCAAATCTGTATAGAATTTTATGGTTTACGAAGTTCTCTTACTTTTATCACCTCATAAGATTTAAACAGTTCTGTAGAATAGAGATAGGTAACTTCATCCTCATTTTATGCATTATGAAACTGAGGCTCAAAACCGGTAAGTTAAAACCACACAAGGAGTCAGCAAATGGGCAGGGATTTGAACTCAGTTCTTTCCTCTTGAAGGGTTGGAAAGATGAGACAAATGGGCCAGATGATACCTCAAGGGCTCATGGGAAGTCAGGAGCTCATACAGCCTGGCTCCAACCCCTTCTCCCCCTCTATCCCTTCCCAGGGGTCCAGGCACCCTTTGTGACCAGGTGGGACTGAGGCTAGAGCAGGACAAAGTGAGCAGGAAGGGATGGATCTCTATCTCCAGGGTGGAGGGTGGGGAATGGAAAGGACTGGGGGGAAGGAGAGGGAGGAGGTCCCAGGCACACCTCCCAGTTCTCGGGAGGGAGCCCAGGGTGGCAAGACGAGAAAGCCTGGCTCGGATTCAGAACCCTGGGGGGCAGAAGGCCAGGGCCGCCTGGGTCCGATCCTCGGAGAAGGCAGGCGTCTCCACCCACCTTCTTCAGGTGCCTCTCTCTGCCTCCTTTCACCTAGGGGCCAAGAAGGACATATGGGGGAAGGGAGAGACCCCATTAGCCCCTCACTGCCCATAAAACTGAAGTCATGCCCTTCTCTTAGACTACAAATCCCAGAAGCCTCCATCCTAGGGAGAACTCCAAGCATGCTCACCTTGCAACCAATGTCTTGTCTCACTGAGCATGCTCCCATCTCTTCTTTCTCTCCCCTCAGGCCCTTTCTAGCCCCTCCCTCCTCCTCTGGAGCAGCTAATTTGAGCATGCTCTCTCTTTCCTCCCTAAAGCACCCAGGGCTCCCAGAGCTTCTGGGCCTGGTGCCAGTTCCCCTCTCACCTGTACTTCTCCTCTCCACTGAGCATGCTCCATCCTCCCCCCCCAAGTAGTGCCTGAACTACATCTCCCAACAATCCCTTGGGGACCCACTGAAGACTGTCTCCCAGGCCCACCCCCGCCCCCAAACTGGGCAAAGACTACAATTCCCAGAATCTCTTTGGCCTGACCTAATGTGCATGCTCTCTGGCTCACCTTTTTCCTTGGGGTGGGGGGCTCGTTCCCTGCCTCCCTCTCCTTTCGTTTGGGGGGCCCAGGCACATCCTCTGGGGGGGGACCAGCAGGTAGGGGGCCCTTGCGCCTGGGTGGGGGTGGTGGAAGTGGCGGCTCCTCCGTCAGCTTCCATCCACTCCCCAGGCTGGCACCCTCCTCGCCATTGTCAGCCCTCCGGCGGCCCGGGCCCTCTCCAGAATCCTGGGGAGATGGAGAAGGGGGGGTGAGGTCCTGCACAGCTCCTCAACCCACTGCCTTCCCAGAGCTCAACACCTAGCCCAACCCCTGCTCCTACCTTGCTGGTCCGGCCTTCCTGGGTACAACGAGGGCACTCCCAACAGTTGGGGATCTCTGCATTGATGACACCCTCAGCCTTCCCCATCTGTAGGCAAGAAGGCAGAGAGTGGATGTAGGGTGCCAGTAAACCCCCACGCAGTGCTGCCCACCTCCTCGCTCCCTGACAATCTGCTCCACCCGACTCCAGGGTCCCCAGGGCTATCACCTTCAGGCAGCCAGGGTGGACGATCTCGTTGCAGATTGTACACTCCATGAGGCTCAAACCAAATTTCTCCTCCTCTCCCTCCACCGTGTCCTCCTTCCCAGCCTCCCCACACAAGAGGCACACAGCTGTGTGTGGGAGCACGGGCTGTTAGGGGAGAGGGGGCATCAGGAACCCTGAAAGCAACAGGGAGAGACCCTTCCTTCTGGGGACCCTGGCCAGCTGATGAATAAAAAGGAAGACTTGGGAAGTGATTTGGAACCTATGGGCCAAACTGGGTCAAATCCTCAATCTGCTCCTTTTGTGCTGTGTGACCTTGAACAACTGATTTAATCTCCCTTAAGCCTCTGTTTCTGCATCTGTAAAATGGAGTTTAAGAATTTTTCCCTTGTAGGGTTGTTGTAAGAATAAGATAATGCTTATGGGGCCTCATAATAATTATCGCCGTTGTGATCATTATAGCTGTGTGATCCTGCAAGTGGGGCTGGCTTTGAGGAGAGAGACTACGGCCAAATACGACAGGAGTACTGAGGGCACAGCAGCAGCGTGGGGCGATTCTGAGGTTGCTCAATGGGCAGAAAAGAGCCCAAGGACTGTTCAAGACCCAACGATGAACACAGTTTTGGCGAGACCCTCAGGAACACTAAAGGCAGCTGGCTAGTTCTGGGAAAAATGGGAGCAACCTTCAGACCATGTGACTGGAGAGGAGAGTGGTAATACGGAATCATGTTGGAGATGCTAAAGACCATGAGACAAGTTCAAAGAAGGAGCAGGTAGGAATAGAAGAAATTGGAAAGTGAGCCAAGGGTTAGAAGACAAACGAAGAGAAGAGAGGGGCCACAGGGCAAAGGGGCCCACCTGGAAGGAGCAGCTGAAGGAAGAGAGAGTGGTAATGGTGTGGGGAGGGTGATACAGGATATACCTGGCTCTACATTGCTGATGGGGAAGGGCGACTCTCTGGAACCCTGAGAAGTTCAAAGGACGAGAAAGGCAGGGAGAAAACCCACATTTCTCTCATACCTACTGTGTGCTGAGCATTGTAGTAAGCACATTTTTTCCCACGCTACTGTTCAACCTTTATAACTCAACAAAAGAAACATTTTACAGAGAAGGCATCTAAGGCTCAAACTAGTTTGCTCAAGGTCACATGAAGGGTGAGCGTGGCCTCAAATCCAAGACCACCCTGAGCAGTGAAGAAAGAGGCCAGGGAAAGGCAAGACTTGTTCATAGCAGCCAGCTGTGGGAGGGGGCTCTTGTGCACAATTGCCTCTGGGGAAGGATACAGAAAAGCCTTAGCTTTCTATGCGCATCTACCCCTGAAAATTGGGAAAAGTGTGAAGGTAGGAAAGGATCAGATACCTCTATGCAGCCTAGCATCACTGCCCCCAGCTTGAAGCCGAGTACAAAGATGGGCCTGGTGGATTTTTCAACAAGCCAGTGAAATGAATGAAGGAAATAAGTGAACAAATAGCAACCATGCAATCCACTCTGGGAAGCAGCCCCAAGCCACCCCAGAAAAACACTCATGCCACCTGGGGAAGGGTGCCCAAGGTTCCAAGGGTGTCCAACACAGTGGGGGCAGAACTCACGGCAGTGCACTGCCGGAGCAGGCACGACTGCTTCATGCGCCCGGGCCCCCCGAACTTCTTCATGTCTCGGCAAAAGTGGCAGTCCCCGCACTCAGTTCGCACACAGGCCCGGCAGCGGCGGCAGCGGGTTCGGCGTCGGCGCGCTCCGGCCCCCGGCCCCCGGCTGCTCGACGACATTGGGGGCGTCAGCAACGCCGAGGGCTGTAGGTAGATGGTAGCAGGGTCAGGTGGGCCCACTGGGGCACCTGGCCTGGAGGGCTACTGGCAGCTTCCCCCCTCCAACTCCTAGGCAGCTAGAGCTCGTCCTTCTACCCACGGGGACAAGCAACAAGGAGGTAACATCTCCTGCTGAGGGGTGGGGCAGGAGGACTGACCACTCCCTCTACTCAAAGCCTCCCTCTCCACAACAGCTCCCAGGGCTCCCAGAGAACTGGCTTCCTGACCTCACTCCTCCACTAACACTTCCTCAGAGCCCTCTTCCCTAGCCTAGGGGGAAGGAAGGGGCACTGGGGCCCTCTCCTCTGACATCTCCACACCAAAGCTCCTTGGAAAGGCCCGGGAGTCCTTGTCTGTGGAATTATCTCAGAGATATCTCAACCTTTTCTATTATCAGAATGCAGTATGCCCCAGGCTCTCTCCAACCTGCAATTCCCCAAATTTACCTCCACGATACCCAGAAATTTCTGGGTGGAAGTTTTGCACTTTTCTTTCTCTCTCTCTCTCTCCTGTCTCTCTCCCACATAGAGAATTCACTTTACCCCAGTGCAGAACCCAACCAGTCTCTCTTACCTCAAAACCTAGATACCATCACCGGATCCAACGGGATCCTTGCCCTCCCCACACAAGCCCTTAAAGATCCACTCTCCACCCCCCAACTTCCCAGGACTCTGAAATTCCACTGAGATGCTTCTTCAGAGTCCCTCCTCAGCCCAAGATCTCAAAACCTTGGCTCCTCACAAGACACCCTCCCCTTGGATACCTCAGGTCAGCCTGGGCAATCTCCCAGATTCCTGGGGATTCTAGAATCCAGTCTGACATCTCCATAAAGCTCAGGATGGGCTCAATTCTTTCCATCCCTAATTGTCTAGAATCCCTTGGGTTCCCCTTCCTATGGAAACCAGATCCCACACTTGGACTCAACAGGCCTAGAGGGTCTCTTCCTGGCCAGAGCCTTACCCCAGCTTCCCTCTTTCGGGGACTTCCAGACCCATCCATGAGAGGAAGGGGCCCTTCAGTGCTCCAGGGGAGGGACCTGGAGGGCAGCGACTGCAGGCGAGGGTGGGGTCTGCAAGGGGTAGCAGGGGTCTAGGAAGGAAGGCCAGTTCCCCAGGGTTGAAAGGTAATAGGAAGGAGGGCTGGAGATAAAGCGCTTGAAAGCAAAGAGAAGGTGAGGCTGGGGGCGGGGAAGGTAGAGAGGCCGGGCTGAGGATGAATGGGAGTGGGAGCTGCCCAGGACCGGGGGTGAGGAGGAGCCGCCTGAACCCACCTCACACGTGTCCCGGGAGCCATCTCTCCCTTCTCGGCAGCTCCCGGCGGGTCGGCGGCCATCGGCGGCGGGGGGGCCGGGCGGCGCGGGGCGTGGAACACTCAGAACGCCGGGGTCCACGGCCCCCCAAGGGCGCTCGGCCCCTCCCTCCGGCGGAGGCCGGGACGGCGGCGAGTGGAGATGGGGGGCGCCGGGGGCGAGGCCCTCCCACGGGCTGCGACGCGGCCCTTCCAGGGGGAGGTCCTGCTCCGGGGGGCTCAGTCCCTCAGCCCCCCCAGGCCAGCGGGGGCTCCTCGGCCGCAGGGTACTCAGCTTCTGCCCGGGCCCCAATCAGTCCGGGGTCCGAGTCCCAGCTCCCCTCCCCCCACCCCGCCCCTCCTCTCCCGAGCGCCCCCGGCCCTTTAACTGGCCCCTTCCCGGCCCCCACTGCCCAAGGGTCCAGAGCCAGGCCTGGGCCCCCCACCGTTTCCGGGGTTCAAGCCCCGCCCACCGCCGGTTCCCGGGGAGGGGGGGGTCGTTGTAACCTGCCCCCCTCCCCTGGGCCCGCCCCTGGACTGCGGCCCCCTGCCCTACGGCTACGGGGCGAGAGGAGGGGGATGAAGGAAGCCGCTCCGGCCCCGCCCCCTAGCTCGCGCGCGCCCCCGCCCCTTCCCCCTCCCCCCAGCGCGCGACCCTCGGGATATAGGGATTTAAATAAAATTTGAATAAATCTCCCCCCTCAAGCAGGAGAATGAAAGGAAAGGATGGAGGAGGGCAGGGGACGGGGGAGGGGGCAATTGGGGTGTCTCAACCCCCCTGGTCCCCCGGCCCTGCGCTGCTTCGGCCCGGGGCCCTGGCCGCCTCTCTCATCCCTCCTCAGCTCCTTCCTCCTTCCTCCTCTCCTCCCCCCTCCCTCCTCCTTCCCTACTCCTCCTCCTCTTAACTCCCTCCTTCTCCCAGAGGAACCCCGCCCCCTGCCCCCTCCTTCCCACACCACCTCCACTGTCCAGGACGAGCACGCGCAGGGCACGACGGAAGTCGTAGTCCTGCGGACCCTTGTGCTACCGTGGGAATAGGAAGCTGGGGTCAGTGGGGACTACAAACAAAATGACGGAGGGTGTACCAATCCGGGAGCCGAGGGTGCCGGGAATTATAGTCCGGTTGCCCCGAGGCTCCCAATTGCACAACATAGAGAAGGAGCGGTAATGATGACTACAAACAAGATGGTCTTCTCCGCCGACCCGACCTCCTTCCCAGGCACTCACACGCCCTCCTGTCCACAACCCTCCGCGTGTGTGGTACCTGACGGGAGTCGCAGTCCAACTGCTGCCTTCCTGCTGCCATTTCTACTAGTCAGGAACAATGGAAAGGTGAAAAGAAACGAGGACTACAAGCAAGATGGCGAAAGAGGGGCGTACACCTGACTAGTAGTCAATCTTTTAGGATGTGCGATGGGAATAGTAGTTTTCTAGCCTTCTGGTGTTCCTTAAGAATAGTAGAACCAGGAGGATACGGAGACTACCATAAAGATGGTAGGTTACCTAGCCTCTCCCCGTTGCTTCATTCTATCACCTTGGGCACCTCGCCCGCCTGTAATATCAAAATTCCCCCACCAAGTACAGCAAAGCATGACGGGAGTTGCAGTCTTCCGGGCTCCCCTCTATTCAAGTTCAGCAGACAATGGAAGGGGAACCGGGCATGGACTACCGGCAAAGATGGAGGCCTGAAGGAAAGGGGAGACGGCTACAGGGGATTTGTAGTCCACAAGCTAAGGCTGCTTCTTGCAAAAAATAGGGAAAAGGACTACAATAAAGATGGCAGCCTAGTCGCTTGACTTCTGCGCCAGTGCCCGCTGGGAGAGGTAGTCTTTTTCTTGGCTCTACAGAGAAAGGACTTTGGCGGTAGAAGCGTGCACCACCGCGGACTTGCCAAATTGCGAGCCGACGGAAGCTGAAAGCCTCTTTCCTTCTCACCTCACCTCCCCATTCTGAACAGCCTGTCGGGAAATGTAGTCCCAAGCCTTCATGCGCTACCGGAGGAGGAAAATTTATGTCATCGGTGGGGAACAGAGCCAGCAGAGAAGAAAGACGGCCGGGCATCCAAGAATATTATAGTGTCCGTCTCCCTGTGGAGCGAAGACTTCATATTTCACGGGAAGCCTCCTTAAAGGAAAGCAACGGCAATCGGTACAGTCGCAACAAGGAAGGCGTGGTTCTCACCAAAAGTACCGTCACGCTCTTATTATCCCTTGGAAAGCTTGAGCACCTCGCACCGATGTTTGTTCCCTCAAACCTCAGGGGACCAGTATATTCCAAGTCTTGAGCTCAGAAAAGTCATACAAAACCCCGCCCCTCCTTGGGAAGTTACCAAACCTCGGCTTTCTCACCTGAAAAAGGGGGATAATGATATCTACCTCGAAGAAGAGTTAGGAGGGTTAAACACGACAATGTTCAGGAAAGTGCCCAGCTCATGGCCTGGCACGGGCATGTGTTGATAGTTCCTTTTCCGAGGCCCTTTCCACCTTAGCCGCTTTGGGATCCCAGGAATCCATCATGCCGGTGAGAAGGAAACTGGCGGGGAGGCTACCCCCATCTTGAGCCGCCCCTCCCTTCTGGATTCTCCAGCGTCCACTACCGAGCTCGGCTTCCAGGGGGCGCCCATTCTCCATTTGACTTAACCCATTAAAAAAACCCCGGTGCTGTCGAGTCTATTCCGACTCATAGCCACCCTATAGGACAGAGTAGAACTGCTCCCACAGAGTTTCCAAGGAGCGCCCGATGGATTTGACCTGCCGGCCTTTTGGTTAGCAGCCGTAGCTCCTAACCACTAGGCCACAAATGTCTCCCCATTTGACTTAGGTCCTAGGAACGTCACATTTCTCATCCTGGAGTTGTAAGCGTTGCGTCTTGCCCAGCCGTGTCTCCTGCCTGCTCTCCAGCCAGCCCTAGGGGCATCCCCCAGGAAACCTCACCTGACAAAGCAAACGGGGCTGCTTCCCACTTTTGTGCCGTCTTGCTTGCCTTCTTAATATTCTTCCTGTGTGTGGAAAACTACCCACTTCTTTCAGGCAGCCTGATTTAACCCCAAAGCAGCCCCCTGTGGTTACCTGTCATTTCTGTGTTTGAGAGGAGAGGCCTTGAGGGCCCTTTCACAAGACTTGGTGGGTCTGGTTTATCTGGCAGGGAAGTTAATGCTAGTCAGTGTGATGTGAAGGCCCAAGTTTGTAGGGACTGGTCTCATGCTGAAGTGAGGGTCCTTCAAACTCACTCTGTGTTGTTGTTGTTGTTGTTGTTAGGTGCCATTGAGTCAGTTCTGACTCATAGCAGCTCTATGTATACAATGGAACAAAAACCTGCCTGGTCCTGCACCATCCTCACAATCATTGCTGTGTTTGAGCCCATTGCAGCAGCCACAGTGTCAATCAATCTCATTGAGGGTCTTCCTCTTTTTTAATGACTGTCTACTAAGCATGATGGATGTCCTCCAGGGACTGGTCCCTCCTGATAACATGTCTAAAGTATGTAAGATAAGGTCTCACCATCCTCCCTTCTAAGGCCATACTTCTTCCAAAGACAGATTTGTTCATTCTTCTGGCAGTCAGTTGTATATTCAATATTCTTCACCAACACCATAATTCAAAGGTATCAGTTCTTCTTCAGTCTTCCTTATTCATTTTCCAGCTTTCACATTAAAAATACCATGGTTTGGGTCAGGCACATCTTAGTCCTCAAAGTGACATCATTGCTTTTGAACACTTTAAAGAGGTCTTTTGCAGCAGATTTGCACAATGGAATATGTTCTTTGATTTCTCGACTGCTGCTTCCATGGGTGTTGATTGTGGATCCAAGTAAAATAAAATCCTTGACAACTTCAATATTTTCTCTGTTTATCATGATATTGCTTATTGGTCCAGTTGTGAGGAGTTTTGTTTTCTTTATGTTGAGGTGTAATCCATACTGAAGGCTGTAGTCTCTGATCTTCATCAGTAAGTGCTTCAAGTTCTCTTCACTTTCAGCAAGCAAGGTTGTGTCATCTGCATAATGCAGGTTGTTAATGAGTCTTCCTGCAGACCTGATGCTCTGTTCTTCTTCATATAGTTAAGGTTCCCAGATTATTTGTTCAGCATACACGTGAGAAAGTGTGGTGAAAGGATACAACCCTGACACATATCTTTCCTGACTTTAAACCATGCAGAATCCCATTGTTCAATTTGAATGACTGCCTCTTGGTCTATGTACAGGTTCCTCATGACCAAATTAAGTGTTCCGGGATTCCCATTCTTCACAACGTTATCCATAATTTGTTGTGATTCACACAGCCGGATGCCTTTGCATAGTCAATAAAACACAGGTAAACATCTTTCTGGTGTTGTCTGCTTTCAGCCAGGATCCATCTGACATCAGCATTGTTCCACATCCTCTTCTGAATTTGGCTTGAATTTCTGGCAGTTCCCTGTCAATGTACTGCTGCAACCATTCTAGAATTATCTTCAGCAAAATTTTACTTGCGTATGTTATTAATGGTATTGGTCGATAATTTCAACATTCCATTGGGTCAGCTTTCTTTGGAATGGGCACAAATATGGATCTCTTCCAGTAGGTTGGCCAGGTAGCTGTCTTCCAAATTTAGCATAGACAAGTGAGCATCTCCAGCGCTGCATCCACTTGTTGAAACATCTCAATTGTTATTCCGTCAATTCCTGGAGCCTTGTTTTTTGCCAATGCCTTCAGTGCACCTTGGACTTCTTCCTTCAGTACCATCAGTTCTTGATCATATGCTACTTCCTGAAGTGGCTGACCGTCAACCAATTCTTTTTGGTACAGTGATTCTATGTATTCCTTCCATTTTCTTTTGATGCTTCATGTGTTGGTTAATATTGTCCCTGTAGAATCCTTCAGCATCGCAACTTGAGGCTTGAATATTTTCTTCAGTTCTTTCAGTTTGAAAAATGCCGAGTGTGTTCTATCCTTTTGGTTCTCTCTCTCCAGGTCTTTGTGCATTTCATTATAATACTTTGTCTTCTCAAGCCACCCTTTGAAATCTTCTCTTCAGGTTTTTTACTTCATCATTTCTTTGTTTGCTTTAGCTACTCTCTGTTCAAGAGCAAGTTTCAGAGTCTCTTCTGACATCCATTGTGGTCTTTTCTTTCCTTCCTGTCTTTTTAATGACCTTTTGCTTTCTTCATGTGTGAAGCCCTTGATGTTTTTCCACAACTCATCTAGTCTTCAGTCTTTAGTGTTTAATGTGTCAAATCTGTTCTTGAGATGGTCTCTAAATTCATGTGGGATATATTCAAGGTCATACTTTGACTCTTGTGGACTTGTTTTAATTTTCTTCAGCTTCAACTTGAACTTGTATGTGAGCAATTGATGGTACGATCCATAGTCGGCCCCTGGCCTTGTTCTGACTGATGATATTGAGCTTCTCCATTGTCTCTTTCCACAGGATGTAGACAATTTGATTCCTGTGTATTCCATCTGGAGAAGTCCATGTGTATCATCATCATTCATGTTGTTGAAAAAAGGTATTTCCAATAAATAGGTTGTTCATCTTGCACAATTCTATCATGGGATCTCTGGTGTTGTTTCTATCACCAAGGCCATATCTTCCGACTTCTGATCCTTCTTCTTTGTTTCCAACTTTTGCATTCCAATCACCAGTAATTATCAATGCATCTTGATTGCATGTTTGATCAATTTCAGACTGTAGAAGTTGGTAAAAATCTTAAATTTCTCTGTCTTTGGCATTAGTGGTTGGTGCATAAATTTGAATAATAGTCGTATTAACTGGTCTTCTTGTAGGCAGATGGATATTATCCTATCACTGACAGCACTGTACTTCAGGATACATCTTGAAATGTTCTTTTTGACAATGGATGTGACACCGTTCCTCTTCTATTTGTCATACCTGGCATAATAGACCATATGATTGTCCGATTCGAAGTGTCCAAAACCCGTCCACACTCTGACTGATAGTGTGACTGATAAACTCAGGCTTTATTAATCATGAAATCCTTGGCTCCCAGACCTGTCTCCTCTTTGTCCTCACTGCCTCAGCTTTTGCTTGCACGATTGCTTCAGAGCTTTCTCAAGAGCTATTCCCTCTGCCTGATATGCCCTTCTCCATCTTCCATCTCACTTCTCCACCTAGTTAACCACTCGTCCATCAAACCTCTGTTTGAATGCCACTATTTCAAGAAGCCTTCCTCTGATTCCCAGATGAGATTAATTATTGTTTCTTCCACTAGATTGTAAGCTTTATGAGGCGAAACCTCATTTTACTAAATGCTTTCAGCATCTCATTTATCTTCACGAAAATCCTATGAAGCAGATCCGATTTTATAGATGAGAAAACTGGGGTTTAAAAAATGATGTTCACAATCGTCCAGACCGATGAGTGGTAGAGGCAGGATTCAAATTGAAGATTCATTGGCAAACTGATCAAATCCAGCTCGTGTGTTGGCCCACATGGCATGTTAAAACAATAACAAAAACACATTTCTTGTTCAAGAATGGATTTCCATTCCCATCCTCAAATCTAGCAATGCTGGGGCTGTAAACAAACAAGAAATAGCTGGAGCTGAGCAGTGGCTGCCCCTTCTGGAAAAGACATGTACCCACTGGTTCCCCATAGTTCCCACCCAGCTTGAGTCGGTCCTAATATAAACATTATTGGCTTTGCTCTGTCAACTCAAACAACCAGAATAAGCCTACTGAGGGTCAAGACCATTTCTTACGCTGTGTATAGCTCTGCAGTGCCAGACACCATGCCCACGCCCACAGCTGGGTGGGTAAGTGGATGGCAGAATAAGATTGCATGTGGGAAGACTTTTCACTTTATAACCTACTCTACAGTGTGAATTTTTTACCAGTAGCAGATGTAGTTTTATACTTAAAACATGAAACATGATTTTGAAACATGTCCACAAATTCTTTGTTACTCCTCCTTTCGAGAGCATAATTCCCCTCCCTTGAATGCCTGCTCAGGAGAAAAGGGATGAGGTAATCAACACGGGGGGAACTGACCAAGAATTTGTTTTCAGCTAGTGACTAGCTTTGATCTGATCCAAGAGGAAGCTCTGGAGCACCAATTATATCACCGAATTAGTCCCACTTTGAGGCAAGGGGTCTGCGTTTTATAACTCTGTGCCAGTCTGTCATTGGCCAAGTCTGCTGGGAGAGAGATGCAAGGCAGTTCTCCAGAGACACGGGCAGTTGCAGGATGGGTGTACTGTCGGTAAGGGGATCTGGGTAGGGCACCAGCAGTGTGCATCACAGGTCATCCTTGTACTGCTCAGCTCCACTTGCTTCTCCCTTTAAATTCGCTCCATCTGTGCACAGCTTCTTCAGAATTCTGATTGGACACAATTTCTGGGTAAACTTAGAAGAGGAGAGTTAGTTCTCGATTCTTAACTGATACTCATTGCCTCCTGCCTCCATCACCCACCCGTTCTAGAGCCCCTCTCCCCCAACTTCACCTAATATTTCTCCTGGTCTAGGTAGCTTACCTGCTGGGTTGACCCTGACCCTCATCCATGAAGGATCTGAATCTCTAGTTACCAAACCCTTATCAGGTCATTGTTGTACTTGCTCATTTATAAACAAAACTAAGAATGGCAGTATCGGAAGATGTTCCAATGGATCTCCTGAGTGCTCAACATATTCCTCCCTGACATTATGTAGCAGCAGTCCTAACTTCTTGTAATAACTTCTACCAGTACAGCAACTCCTTTCTTTGCCTGCTGGTCTACTGGCACAAGGAGAGCAAAATGACCAGGCAGAGACTGTAGTTCATCATTTACTGGGACTCCTGCTTTATCCCCTGGGGGAATCATCCCTCCTCACTCTGGGAACTCTAGACTCACAAAGCCCAAAATTGGGAATTTGGAAGCATAAGTTCCACCGAGCAGTCACTGGGAAAGATGGTAAACAGGGCCATTCCTACTTCTAGGAACCTATTCCTACTTCTGAGAATCTCTAGGTTTTCTGACCCACGTTTTTTTTTACCATCTGGGTCAGATGTTTACTTCATGCTGAAGGATGGTGCTGCACATTCTCCTCACTGGCATCTCAGCTGCACCTTCCAGAGGCCGTTCCATCACCCTAACAGGCCAGCAACTTCTAGATGTGGCAGCAAATGAGAGTGTGTCCACCACCACACTTCCTTTTATGTGAAGTATGTCCCTTGATCCAAGGGAGAAGGGGGCAGCTGTGAGCTATGAGCAGCCAAAACTCCCAACAGCTTGGGGATGGGGCACTGCCAGTAAAGGGGATCTAGGCGGGATACCAACCATATTCACTACAGGATCTAACTTAACCTTTTCCTTATAATTTGCCAACCATTCCAATGCTTTTTTTTATATATATATAGTTCATTCTTATCCTCACTCATTTGAAATGTCCCTTTTAGCACATCCTAAATTTCTGTGTACACATGGGCCTCTTCCTGGTGTTTCTGTTCTGTTTCGTTGACCTACTTGTCTAGTTCTGCATTTTTATCATACTGTGTTTTATTTAGCGTAGCTTTAGAATATTTTTTGTTCTAAAAATATTCTGATTAGATTTTGTTTATGTGTCACCTCCTTTGGGAAGTTCAGGATACACAGTGAGAATTTAGCATCTAATTGCTGAATGGAGAATAGCCCTCTGGGTCTAACTTCACTGTCCCCCAATCTAAAAATCAACATCTAATTTCCCACCAGACACTATACTCCTGGTATAGGGCTTGTTACTCTTCCTCTGGCCTTCCTCATCGTGCCTAGGGTTGCTCATGAAGCGGAGGCAAAGCTTGGGTGGATTCCAAAGGCTGCCAAGGGCTGGTGAAATCTAGTAGCGTTAGACATCATCTAACTTCATGGGGAGGAGAGAGATCAAGATCATCATCAGATCAAAACTGATTCCTATGAGGTAAAGGTCAGACATATCTCTACTCTCCAATTTTTTACCAATTCTGACACTAGCCATCTTCCCCACTGCACTCTGCACTTCTCTGCAGGGTTCAATAATTCTTTGCCATGGCCACACAGAATTCAGACAATACTCACGATTATGGGATATATTAGGAAAGTAACAGGTTACAATCCAGGATCAGGATCAACTTGGAAGTAATAGGAACAACTCAGGAAGCAGGATACAGTTTGTCAGTCAGGATGGCTTCCAACTAAGACAGCCCTATAAATGCACAGAGGCACTCTATTCCGCCAGGAAGCAGCTCTCTCACTGCTCTGTGGGTCTGTGAGCACAATGCTGCTGCCTTGCTCTGTGGTCTGGGAATCCCACCACAGGCATCTGGCACTAGCCTCCTGGTTCTCTCCGCTTGTACGGTCTTGGACTGTCTCATGTTGTCTCACTTCCTCTTCCGTGTTATAACTCTGTCTCCTGGGTCTAGGAGGTTCTCGGCGCAGGGACCTTGGGTCCAAAGGATGTACTCTGCTCCCAGATCTTCTTGATAGTAGTGACATCCCCCTCCAACCTCTGTGGGATTGGCTCTTTTAAGCCTAGCAAGACGGCAAATCCCCTCAGTAGGCCATAGCTGCCTAGTTTTTGTAGTGACTGACCAATTCCTTAGCAAGGGTTTTACACACCTTATTTGCATAGTAGACTGTCTGATCCCTTTGTAAAAGTGTGGTCTATCAAATCATCTTAGCAGAACTAGAAAGGCCATGTTGCTGTTGTTGTTAAATGCTGTTAAGTTGGTTCCAACTAATAGCCATCCTATGTACAACAGAACTAAACACTCCCCAGTCCTGCACCATTCTCACAATCATTGCTATGTTTGAGCCCATTTTTGGAGCCACTGTGTCAATCCATTTCATTTAGGGTCTTCCTCTTTTGCAATGACTCTCTACTTTACCAAGCATGATGTCCTTCTCTAGGAACTGGTCCCTCCTGATAACATGTCCAAAGTACATGAAATGAAGTCTTGCCATTCTCACTTCCAAGGAGCATTCTGGTTATATTTCTTCCAAGACAGATTTGTTCATTCTTCTAATAGTCCGTGGCATATTCAGTGTTCTTCACCAGCACCATAATTCTAAAGCATCAATTCTTCAGTCTTCCCTATTCATTGTTCAGTTTTCACATGCATATGAGGAGACTGAAAATACCAGGGCTTGGGTCAGGCACACCTTAGTCCTCAAAGTGACGTCATTGCTTTTGAACACTTTAAAGAGGTCTTTTGCAGCAGATTTGCCCAATGCACTATGTCTTTTGATTTATCATGGATCCAAGTAAAATGAAAATTCTTGAAAACTTCAATATTTTCTCCATTAATCATTATGTTGCTTATTGGTCTAATTGTGAGGATTTTTGTTTTATTTATGTTGAGGTGTAATCTATACTGAAGGCTGTAGTTTTCATCTTCATCAGTAAATGCTTCAAGCCCTCTTCACTTTCAGCAAGCAAGGCTGTGTTGTGTGCATGTTGCAGGTTGTTAATGAGACTTTCTGCAATCCTGGTGCTGTGTTCTTCTTCATATAGTCTAGCTTCTGGGATTATTTGCTCATCATACAAATTGAATAAATATGCTGAAAGGACACAACCCTGACACATGCCTTTTCCGATTTTAAACCACGCAGTATCCCCTTGTTCTGTTTGAACAACTGCCTCTTGGTCTATGTACATTTTCCACGTGAGCACAATTAAGTGTGCTTGAATTTCCATTCTTCACAAAGAAAGGCCATACATAAAGAGAAACCTGTTGCCCTGCAGCTATATTGGGGCTGGGTTAGAACCTGGGAATAGAGCACTGCTGGGTCTGTGTCCCCTACTTGGTCATTGTGGTATCAGATCTGTGTTCCAAGAGAGGGGAGAGGTGGTAGTGTGGATATTGGGACATCAAAGGAGCTGCATGTAGGAATGCAGGGAACAGCCCAGACAAAGAAGCCAGTCCTGAATTCAAGGCCTCATTCACTGTGTGATCTTGGCAAGTCACTAAACCTCTCTGAACCTCAGCGGTAAAAGTGGGTAGTTTCAAGGATTAAATGAGACAAACTCTGTGTATAAAGTGACTGGTAAGATAATAGCGGCTAATTGTGCTAGAGGTCCTAGCCAGAGCAATTAGGCTAGACAAAGAAATAAAGGGCATCCGGATTGGCAAGGAGGAAGTAAAATTACCTCTATTTGCAGATGACATGATCTTATACACAGAAAACCCTAAGGAATCCTCCAGAAAACTACTGAAACTAATAGAAGAGTTTGGCAGAGTCTCAGGTTATAAGATAAACATACAAAAATCACTTGGATTCCTCTACATCAACAAAAAGAACATCGAAGAGGAAATCACCAAATCAATACCATTCACAGTAGCCCCCAAGAAGATAAAATACTTAGGAATAAATCTTACCAAAGATGTAAAAGACCTATACAAAGAAAACTACAAAGTATTACTATAAGAAACTAAAAAGGACCCACTTAAGTAGAAAAACATACCTTGCTCATGGATAGGAAGACTTAACATAGTAAAAATGTCTATTCTACCAAAAGCCATCTATACATACAACGCACTTCCGATCCAAATTCCAATGTCATTTTTTAATGTGATGGAGAAACAAATCACCAACTTCATATGGAAGGGAAAAAAGCCTCGGATAAGTAAAGCATTACTGAAAAAGAAGAAGAAAGTGGGAGGCCTCACTCTACCTGATTTCAGAATCTATTATACAGCCACAGTAGTCAAAACAGCCTGGTACTGGTACAACAACAGGGACATAGACCAATGGAACAGAATTGAGAACCCAGATATAAATCCATCCACATATGAGCAGCTGATATTTGACAAAGGACCAGTGTCAGTTAATCGGGGAAAAGATAGTCTTTTTAACAAATGGTGCTGGCATAACTGGATATCCATTTGCAAAAAAATGAAACAGGACCCATACCTCACACCATGCACAAAAACTAACTCCAAGTGGATCAAAGACCTAAACATAAAAACTAAAACGATAAAGATCATGGAAGAAAAAATAGGGACAACCCTAGGAGCCCTAATACAAGGCATAAACAGAATACAAAACATTACCAAAAATGACGAAGAGAAACCAGATAACTGGGAGCTCCTAAAAATCAAACACCTATGCTCATCTAAAGACTTCACCAAAAGAGTAAAAGGACCACCTACAGACTGGGAAAGAATTTTCAGCTGTGACATCTCCGACCAGCGCCTGATCTCTAAAATCTGTATGATTCTGTCAAAACTCAACCACAAAAAGACAAACAATCCAATCAAGAAGTGGGCAAAGGTTATGAACACGCACTTCACTAAAGAAGATATTCAGGCAGCTAACAGATACATGAGAAAATGCTCTCGATCATTAGCCATTAGAGAAATGCAAATTAAAACTATGATAAGATTCCATCTCACTCCAACAACAACAAAAAAAAGCTGGCATTAATCCAAAAAACACAAAATAATAAATGTTGGAGAGGCTGCGGAGAGATTGGAACTCTTATACACTGCTGGTGGGAATGTAAAATGGTACAACCACTTTGGAAATCTATCTGGCGTTATCTTAAAAAGTTAGAAATAGAACTACCATACAACCCAGAAATCCCACTCCTCGGAATATACCCTAGAGAAATAAGAGCCTTCACACAAACAGATATATGCACACCCATGTTTATTGCAGCTCTGTTTACAATAGCAAAAAGCTGGAAGCAACCAAGGTGTCCGTCAACGGATGAATGGATAAATAAATTGTGGTATATTCACACAATGGAATACTACACATCGGTAAAGAACAGTGATGAATCTGTGAAACATTTCATAACATGGAGGAACCTGGAAGGCATTATGCTGAGCAAAATTAGTCAGAGGCAAAAGAACAAATATTGTATAAGACCACTATTATAAAATCTTGAGAAATAGTATAAACTGAGAAGAACACATACTTTTGTGGTTACGAGGGGGGGAGGGAGGGAGGGTGGGAGAGGGTTTTTTACTGATTAGTTAGCAGATAAGAACTGCTTTAGGTGAAGGGAAGGACAATACTCAATACATGGAAGGTCAGCTCAACTGGACTGGACCAAAATCAAAGAAGTTTCCGGGATAAACTGAATGCTTCGAAGGTCAGCGGAGCAAGGGCGGGGGTTTGGAGACCATGGTTTAAGGGGAATTCTAAGTCAATTGGCAAAATAATTCTATTATGAAAACGTTCTACATCCCACTTTGAAAGGTGGCGTCTGGGGTCTTAAACGCTAACAAGTGGCCATCTAAGATGCATCAATTGGTCTCAACCCACCTGGATCAAAGGAGAATGAAGAACACCAAGGTCACACGATAACTATGAGCCCAAGAGACAGAAAGGGCCACATGAACCAGAGACTTACATTATCCTGAGACCAGAAGAACTAGTTGGTGCCCGGCCACAACCGATGACTGCCCTGACAGGGAGCACAACAGAGAAATCCTGAGGGAGCAGGAGATCAGTGGGATGCAGACCCCAAATTCTCACAAAAAGACCATACTTAATGGTCTGACTGAGACTAGAGGAATCCCGGCGGTCATGGTCCCCAAACCTTCTGTTGGCCCAGGACAGGAACCATTTCCAAAGACAACTCATCAGACATGGAAGGGACAGTGGGTAGGAGAGAGATGCCAATGAAGAGTGAGTTATTTGCATCAGGTGGACGCTTGAGACTGTGTTGGCATCTCCTGTCTGGAAGGGGGATGGGAGGATAGAGAGAGTTGGAAGCTGGCAAAATTGTCACGAAAGGAGAGACTGGAAGGGCTGACTCATTAAGGAGAGAGCAAGTGGGAGTATGGAGTAAGGTGTATATAAACTTATACGTGACAGTCTGACTTGATTTGTAAACATTCACTTGAAGCTCAATAAAAGTTAAAAAAAAAAAAATTACCATGAGAAAAAAAAAAAGATAATAGCGGCTAAAAATGTGGTTCTGTTATTTCCCTTCCACATCATCTGCAAAATGGAGATGACAGCCCTTTGTCAGATGACCCTGAAGGAAACCCAGGGTGACAAGGGCTATGGAAAGAGTTCACAGTCTAGAAAGTGTCAAACCCCAGAGATTAGACAAGGTAATAACAGTACTGAGCCACAGCTCTGAAGCCTGATCACCAGGTTCAAATCCTAGCACTGTCCACTACTAGCTGTGTGACCTTGGGCTAATCACTTAATCTTGCTGTGCCTCAGTTTCCTCATCTGTAAAATAGGGAGATATTACCACCCACTCTATGGGGGTTTTGTAAAGAAAAAATTAGTTAATACACAGAACTTAGAACAATGCTAGGTAAGCTCTCAGTACTGTTGTTATTGATGATGATGAAGATAATGAAGGTTGAGCTGCAGCAGGCTCCAGGAGAACAGACGCCTTTCAATCTTGTACCATCTCCCAGTATCTGGAACAGTACTGTAAAGGTTCATGGAATCAGTGAATCGAGTGGGCTGTTGTGATGAAATGAGTTCCTTTATGTGGTCTTTTGCCTTGGTTTTTTTGAAAAACAGCTTGAGAGATTTTTCCCCTAATCCCTGAGGAGTTACCTTAGCTTTAGCTCTTACTCCAGAGGGTTTGTTACTTTAGTCCAGGTTGATTGACATTTCCTTGGTAAACTGTGAACGATTTGTGGTTTGATACTATTTGTCTGGTCCTGGGCTGCAGCCTACCCTGTGATTGGTATGCACCTTGCAGGGATTGCTCAATATAATATGCAAATGAAGTGACTATAGCCTATGCAAATGAAGTAAGTTGCAGCCTACCATGCAAATGAAGTGTCTGTGGCCTACCTAGAGGGGATTGGTCAGTTTGTGGCCCCCCCACTGGGAGGGGCCATGCCTTGAAATTGACAAGGAGTTGTATATATGCAGCCAACCCCAGAGAAGTTTTTTAGACAGAAAGAAGCAGGAAGAGAAACAGCAGAAAGAAGCAGAGGGAAGAGAGAAGAGAAAAGCACCAGAGAGAAAGAGAGGAGGCAAGGAATCTCCTAAAAGAGCTGTAAACATGGCTCAAAGCTGTAATACTACATACAGTGAGAGGCCCAAAAGGTGCCCAGTGGCAGAGCAGGTGGCAACAGGCCTGGAGGGGGCCCTGTGGCAGAGTCAGTGGTGACAGGTGGCAGGGCCACGAGGAGCCTGTCATGAGGGGGCTGAGAAGAGGCCCTTACCACTGAGAGGAGCTGAGAGCTGTCCTGCACTGAAGAAAGGAGACTTTGCTTACATGCTTATTGATCCTGATCCCAAGTTGTACCCTGTTACTTCCAAAAAACCACTTAACTCTAAGTATAGTCTATGAGTTCTGTGTGGTCATTGCAATAGATTATTGAACCCAGAGGAGAAGTAGAGAGTGACAGAGGAGGGACAGCTGGTGTCAAAATTGGTAAAAATGTTGGAGAGTGGAGATATCAGCCTTGGGCTGATCTTGATTCACGTTATCCCTCCTAAAGTTACACAGGTTCTGATGCTACTACTAATCTCGTTTTACAGCTATGCTTCTCACTTTGATGACCCCTGCTGTCTTCCACCTTCTCTGCACTAGCTGCCCCTTCACCCCACCGCCCCAAGACAGAGGCACTGACATGGGTATTTCTGAGGCAAGGAACCTGCTTGGCAGGCCAGACTCCTGGGCCTAGTTTTGCAGAGCTCCAAATTGGAACTGTCATGCTCCTGTCTTCCTTCATTCAACACTCACTGCTGTCTCTCCTTTGTGTATGGTCTGGTGCTGCGGAGGTGGAGGTGACTGTGTTCCTGCCTCCCTGTCTGGTGGGAGACAGAGATTTGGAGACTGAGAATTACAATGCAAGGTAATCAATAAATGGACAGGAGGAACACAGGGCTGTGGGAGCCGAAAAGAGCCCCTAACCAGATAGAGGCAGAAGAGATAGGGAAGACTTCACAGAGGAAGTGACACACAAGTGGAAGGTTAAAAGATAATCAGGATTATGTGAGATGAAGGAGGAGCTGGAGGGTATTCTATGCAAGGAGAACTATATGAGCAAAGGCCTGGTGCTTACACACAAGACCTACAAGTAGATTGTGTTGCTGGAGGAGAAGGTAGGTGTGAAGGTTAAGGTTGTGTGTCAGCTTGGCTGGCCATGATTTTCAGTGGTTTGGCAGTTATGATGCAGTTTGGCTGCTATGTAATGATGTAATCACCTCCATGATGAGAACTACTATGAGCAGCCAATCAGTTGAAAGAGAGTTTCCTTGGGGACGTGGCCTGCATCCAATATATGTGGACTTTCTGGAAAAGCTTAAGGGCTTTTGCTCACTCCAGATCCTGCATCTGGCTCACCTGACATCTGACCTCCAGTTTTTGGGACTTGAGCTAACTGCTTGCCTGCTGGTCTTGAGATTTGTCAGCCTCTGCAGCCTGTGAGCCAGAGGGCTCCCATCTGAGCTTCTGATCTTGGGCTCATTAGCCCCGCAGCTACATGATCAGAAGCCTCCAGCCTCCACCTGCAGACTTGGGACTTTCCAGCCTCTACAGTCGTGTGAGCCATTTCCTTGATACAAATCTCTCTCACTGTATATGTACACACACACACACACACACACGTATACATGCTTCACTGGTTTTGCTTCTCTAGAGAACCCAGCCTAAGACAGTGGGGAAAAGCAAGAGGTGAGGCTCAAGACTGGGCAGGGACTGGGTGACTGAATGCCTTGAAGGCCAGGCTAAGGGGTAGGGATTTATCCTGAGGGCTCTGGAAGCCAAGGAAGTGTATGGGAGATGGCAAGAAGAGGACAAGGTGACCCTCGCTCTCTCTCACCCTGCCATATCTCACCAACCTCCAGTCTTCTCTTTGTGCTCTCTAGTTGGCCTTGTTTGTTCCTAAAGCAATGCAAACATGCTCCTACCTCAGGGCCTTTGTACTTGCTGTTCCCTTTCCTGGAACAGGTAGGAGTGAGGATTGGCAGTCAAGGTTGGAAACGGGGTTGGGGTTAATGTTGAGGTCAGGGTGAGGATCTGGTTTGGAGTTCATTTTTGTTTGTCCTGACTGGGACTTATTACATGGTTTGCTGCGTAATATTGGGGTCATGCTTGAATGTCCTAGGAAGATGAAGGGGCCTCAGGTCTCTTGGTAGCACAGTGCACAGCTGGGTGGGGCCTAGGCTCCAAACATGGGGTCAGGGAGCATTGAGCCTTTTGCTATTGGATGGGCATTATGTACCATTGGGGCAACCCTTGAGAGGCCTAAGAGGGGCCAAGATCAGGCTTCCTGTCAGCCAGGGTACTTGGTGGGTGGGGTCAATGACAGCCTGTGAGATGGGAATTATTATCCTAGTTTGTACATGAGGAAGCAAGCTGAGGCTCAGAGAGGTTTAAGTATCTTGCCCAATATCACCCAGCTAGTGATGAACAAAAGCAAGACTTGAGCCTGAGTCAGCTGGCTTTTAAGTTGCTGAGATTCCCAAGCTATCAGCTTCTGGCAAGACTAAAACAGAGATGGAGACAGATGGGCCTGCAGGGTGGGGCAGGACAGGATTGGGGAGCTAATTATTTATGCCAAGACAGACACCTTAGACAAATGGAGCTGAGCCTAGGATGGGGCTAATTCTTCCATGGGGGTCCATACAGAGAGAAACTGGGGCCCCTGACAGAGGCAGGCAGTGGTGGGATCCAGCAGGGGTTAGCCTGCCCTCAAGGGTGAGGCCCAGCTCCACGTACACCATCCACCTGTGAATAGCGCCAGATCGAGTAACTACCTCCTTCGTCCCCTCCTCCCCTCCTGCCTCTCCTCTGCCTCCTCCACTACCATGGTCTGGCCCACGCCTCGCTGCACCCACTCAATGGGCCTACTCTAATCCCCTGACATCGCTGCCTGCCCAGCACAGGCCCCACCTGGCAGTCCTGGCAGCCCCCAGCCCTGGAGGCCCTGCTTAGGACCCTCCACTTCAGAACCCAATTTTTCTTTCAATTTTCTTCCTCTCTGAGCTCATTGTTGGACTCCCCAGACTCAGGTCCAAGCTGGAGGGCAGAAGCTTAGGATCTGCCCTGGCCTTGCTGTGTGACTCCAGGGAAGTAGCTACCCCTCTCTTGATCTCAGACACCTTATCTAAGTTCCCCCCTGACCCCCAACTAATCACATCGATCTGTTTTGATTTCTTCACTGCACATTGTCACATTAGCAAAAAAAAAATTTTTTTTAATTAGTTCATATGTTTACTGTTGGTTTCCCTCACTGGACTGACTGTGAGCTCTACAAGGCAGGAACCTTGCCTACCTTATTTACCTTTGTGCCTGGCACACAGTAAGCACTCAATTAATATCTGCTTAGTGAATGCATGTAGCCCTGGTGGTGCAGCGGTTAAGAGCTCAGCTGCTAACCAAAAAGTCAGCAGTTTGAACCCACGAGCCGCTCTTTGGAAACCCTACAGGGCAGTTCTACCCTGTCCTATATGGTCGTTATGAGTCAGAATCGACTCGATGCCAATGGGTTTGTTTTGGTATTGAATGTATAGATGAACGAATGAATAAACTGATGTGCCTCCTGCCTTTAGCGGGAGGGGCGTGGGCCCCTTTCCCTCTACGCCACCCCCTACGTGCATTTGGGTGCACATGTGTGCACTCATCTCTGGGATTCTGGATGTATACTATGTGTTAAGCATAACAGGGTATACAAGATACAACACACATGTAGACATGCCTGCTAGAGTGTCAGCTCCATGAGGGCAGGGATTTTTTTCTGTCTTGTTCCCTGTTCTATCCCCAGTGCCTAAAACAGGGACTGGCACACAGTAGGTGCTCAATACATATTTGTGGAATGAATGAATGCACTACGGAAGTGTGCACACATGTTGGGTATGTGCCCACGTGCCAAAGCGTGTAGACGTGTGCACGCTCCTGCGTCTCAGGTGCACCTGGGCATGGGTCATGTCGCTTGCGCACCCCCCTTCCTATCCTTTTTTCCAAACTTCTTCAGAGCCAGGACAGAATACTTGGGTCCCTGTGGGGCGGAGCAGGGAGCCGCCTCCTCAGGGGAAACTAGATCCCAGGACGTGCAGAGCAGCATGGAGCAGGGCGGCCCCTTTGTCCCCCCATAATCCCCTCCCCGCCGTGGCCCCCTCCCCACCCTGGCTCCTCCCTCTCAGCCACCAGGGTTTAAGGTTGAGTTTGGGGGCTGTAAGGGCCTGGGGTGTCACCTTAGTGTTCCTTTCCCTGCCTGCTCTCCGGAATGTATGCCCTTTTCTGGGTCTTTCCCAAACCTCTCTTTCTAGTCCCTTGGCCTGCCAAGCCTGTCTCATTCTTCTCTGGGACCCTCTCTGCTGCCTGCCCCCACCAGGGTGTGGCTGCTTCCCTCCCTTTTGGGTGGTGCCAGGGCTCAGCCCCAGCTATAAAGCCACCTGAGGGACAGGAGGACAGGTGCCCTGGAAAAGCCCAGAGACTGCAGAGAGAGGAAGGAGCAAAGGAGAGAGCATGAGTGGCCTGCTGGGTAAGTGAAGAGGGCAGGGACACCAGGGTCCAGAGGCCTGGAGGGGAGGAGGCACCACCCGCTGACCCACATCCCTGACCGTCTTTGCATAGGCTGGCAACTGCTATATCCTTACATAGAAGGCTTCATTCATTCCTCATTTGTGCCTTCATTGATGTAACAAGGATTTATTGAACACTACAAAAAAAAAAAAAAATTTTTTTTTTTTTTTTTTACTATGTACTAGGTACTGTTCTAGGCATTTGAGGATACAACTGTGAACAAAACAGACAAAAATCTCTGGACTTACGGACAGGCTGTTCTGCAGACAGACAATATATATAATAAATAAGTAAATTATAATGTTGTGTGATAGAAGGTGAGCGCAATGATCCAGGTTTGTAGAGTGAATGAATGAATGAGAGGGCCTTCACCCTTGGCCTTCTCTTAATTGACTCTGAACTTTAGGGAACTTAGGAATATAGGAAGGGGAAGGAAGGAGGCCAGCCTGGGCTTGCCTTTTACCTCCATCGCTTCCTAGCTGGTGACCTTAGGTAATTCCCTCTCTCTCTGAGCCTCACATTGGTGGGGGGAACATAAACTGGGCCAGACCTTGGAGAAGACAATTTGGCAGCATCTCCTCAAATTTAAAATGAGCAGACCCTCTGCCCCAGATATTCCCACCTTCCAAAGTGCCCAAAGATACTGTGACAAGGATGTTCATGGCAGCATTCATTCATGAACAAATACTTCTTGAGCTCTGTGCTAGGTCCTGGTGGCCCAGCTGCGAATGAACCAAGTGAGGTTTCCTCGTTCCTGGAGATGACATTCTAGTGGGAGAGACAGCAACAAACAAGTAAACAAACAAATAAATAAGGGAACTTCAGATAAAGTCTCTCAAACAGGGAAAGGGAGGGACTTTTGATCTGGTGGTCAGAAGCTGAGGCCTGAAGGACAAGAAGGAGGTAGCCTTGGGAAGATTGAGGGGGAGACCTGGTGGCACAGTGGTTAAGAGCTCAGCTGTTAACCAAAAAGTTGGCCGTTTGAATCCACCAGCTGCTCCTTGGAAACCCTATGGGGCACTTTCTACTCCATCTTACAGGGTCGCTATGAGTTGGAATCAACTTGATAGCAAAAGGTTTGGTTTGGTTTTTGGTTCTGGCAGCCATAGCAAGGATAAAGGCCTGAGGGAAGAATGAGCTTGGAGTGTTAGTGGGACAGAAAGAAAGTCAGTGTGGCCTCGAGTGTGCAGTGGTACAGGGTCCAGTGGAGAAGCTCAGGGCCCAGAGTGCACGGGCCTGGTGGACCACTCCAAGGAGTTTGGATTTTGTTTAGGGAGCTAATGGAGGGCTTGGGACAGGGGAATTAACAATGTTAGCTTTCCATTTCAAAAGGCTCCTTCTGGCTGCTGGGAAGAATAGACAGTGTGTATGTGGCGGGGCTGGGAGGGGGTGGGTTGGGAAGCAGGGAGGGGCTGCCATATCAACTTGCATTGTTGGCAAAAGCAAAAAAATTGGAATTGACATAAATATTTGTCAGTAGGGAGTTTGGTGCATCCATACTATGAAATATGAGAGAGAGAGAGAGAAGACCAAGATGAGCCCTGTGGCTGAGGCGGAGAAGGAGAGGAAGTCAGAGAGGGAACAGGCCTACATAGCTTTTACTGAGTGAAGGGGGGAGCCATGAGAGGGTTTGAACAGAGGAAGGATATGAATAGATTCAGGTGTGTGGGGAGGTGGGGGCAGAGGCAAGTATGGAAGTGGAGAGACCAGGGAGGAGGCTACTGCCATGTCCAGGCTAGAGATGATGGTGGCTCAGACCGAGGTAGCAGCAGTGTAAAGACGGGAAGAAGTGGTTAGATTCTAGATGTGTCTTTTAAAACTTTTTGGTTTTGGAAGTAACAAATTTACAGAAAAGTGCACAAATCATAAGTATACAGCTCAATGAATTTTCAAAGTGAACAGACCCTTGTAATGAGCACTCTGATCAAGAAACAAAGGTCTGGACTGGCTGCCTGTTGAGGGTAGAGCCACCAAGATTCATTGTGAGGTTGGATGTGAAGACTAAGACAAAATGAGGAGCCAAAGAAGACGGTGGTTTTGGCCTGAGCAGCCGAAAGAATGCTACTGCCCTTATCTGAGACGGGGAAGATTGGGGGAGGAGTGGGCTGGTGGCGGGGAAATTCAGAGCTGAGTATTGGGTATGTGGAGTTGGAGATACTTGTTCATATCCATCTGAAAGTGTCAAGTAGGAAGCTGAATACATCAATCTGGAGTTCAGGGGAACATTCTGGTCTAGAAATATTCCACCTACAGGGTGATTCTACCCTGACTTAGGCCTACAAATTCATTGTAGGCAACAAGGGCTATACTTATTTGAGTTGTGAATGAATTGAATGTGAATGAATGAACTGATCCACAGGCAGGATCAGGAATTTGGTGCTGACCTCTGGTTTCCTCTGCCAGCTCCCCTCTGCCTGCTGACCCTGCTGCTGCCACCCCTCAGTTCAGCGGCTCCTATCTCCCCAGCCAAGCCCATCAGTCAAGCTTATAGTCTGGCCCTCTACATGCAGAAGAACACATCAACGCTGCTGCAGACTTACGTGAGTGATGCTGGGCATGAACGGGCGACAAGGGAGAGGGACACTGCCCTCCTGGCCTAGCCCTGGGTAGAGGAAACACAGGAAGCCCAAGATAAGGCTCCCCTGAGAGTCCAAGAGGGCAGAGACTCTATTAACTAGAAACATATCTACACGAATGCTGTCACTGATGGCTGCATGACTTTGGGCAAGTCATTGCTCTTCTCTTGGCTTCAGCTTTTGCAACTGTAAAATGTGATGGTGATCCTACCTTTACTGACCTCTCAGGAGTGTTGCAATGTTTAAAGGAAAGCACACAGAGGGAAGGGCTTTACATGGTCATAATAATTATTTCCATAACCACCTCATGCTGTGTGCTTACTTGAGCCCCATGCCATGCTAGCCCCATTATCTTATTGACACCTCAAAGAGTTCAGAGAAGTGGAATTATAGGCCCATTTTACGGAGGAGAAAACTGAGTCTTAGAGAGGGTGAGTAATTTGCCCACAGTTTCACAGCTAATAATTGGCAGAGCCAGGATTTGACACCAAGTCCGTGGGACACCCTGCCATTTACCCCTCTCACTCTTTCAAAGTTAAAACTGGCAGCTTGCTGGCTGGGTATGACCTACAGATGTTTTTAGTTTGGCCCGCTCGGTGCTTGTTCAACTTTTGAATATGAACGTCTACCTAAAACAGATGCAGGGATCCTATTGGCCAAAGCTCCTACCCTCCCCCCCATCTTAATCTTGCTTTCTTCTCCCAGTTACACGATCTGTCTGGCCCCTGGAGACCCTGGAGTTGGTGACTCTTCCACTGTAGTATATTCTAGGGTCGTGTGAAATTATTAAATCCAGGTTCTAGTCCCATAACCAAAAAAACTCGTTGCCGATGAGTCGATTCCAACTCATAGCGACCTTATAGATTAGATTAGAACTGCCCCGGATTCCCAAGGAGCAGTTGGTGGATTCAAACTGCCAATCTCTTGGTTAGCAGTCAAGCTCTTTAACCACACCACCACCAGGGATCCTCCAGTCCTATATCTGCCACTATTCCCTGGATGGTCTTGGGCAAAGCATGGCCCCTCTCTGAGCTTCAGTTCTCCCATCTGTAAAATGCAGGTGTGTGACTAGGTAATCGATCAGTGAAGGGGCCTATCACCCTACACTAAGATTCTGTGAGTCTAAGTCTGTGGAGGCAAAAACTTGGATGGAGAAGGCCCTCAACTAAATTTAATAAGGTTAACAATTATTCACTAATGATTATAATAAAATTAACAAACATAAACAATCCGGTGCTATAAATAAAAAAATAGTGCTGTAACTATATTGTCAATGATACACTTGGATGGAAAATATTATCATAAATAATGTAATCATACTGTCAATTGATATTAATAGAACTATTGTATTAGTAACTAATGACGGTTTATCATGCCCTTCTTGCACGCCAGGTGCTATGCTAAATGCTTTATATTGTATGATACACACCCACAGATGTATATATATAATTTCTTATCATCTTCACGATAATAATAGTGTTGTTGTTGTTAGGTGCCGTCGAGTAGACTTAGATTATTAGCAACCACATGTGAAAGGGGACCTGCCCTATAGGGTTTTCTAGGCCATAATCTTTACAGGAGCAGATTGCCAGGTCTTTCTCCCTAGGAGCCACTGGGTGTGTTCAAACCACCAACCTTTCAGTTAGCAGTGGAGTATTTAACTGTTGTGCCACCCAGGCTCCTTACAATAATAATGCAAAGTGAGAATTATTAAAAAGCTCGTGATTCAAAGCTGCACAGCTAGTATGCAGAAGAGGCAGGACTGGAACCTAATTCTCTTGGACTGCAGTGCCCAGGCTCTTTACTACAACATCTCACCAACTCCCTGAGGGGTGGCGGATGGTGACTCCCTCTGAGAAGATGCCAGTCTCATGGAGGGCAGATGTGAAGTCAGAGCTCTGGGGCACTCCTGGGCCCCATCACTCCCACCTGTCTCTGTCCCTCATACAGCTCCAGTACCAGGGCAGCCCCTTCAGTGACCCTGGCTTCTCAGCTCCTGAGCTCCAGCTCAGCAGTCTGCCTTCTGCAGCTGTCTCCTTCAAGATCTGGCATGCCCTGGAAGATGCAGAACGGCTGAGCCGTGCCCAGGGAGCCTTCTTGGCCTTGACCCAGCATCTCCAGCTTGTTGGGGACGACCAGACAGACTTGAACCCTGACAGTCCCATCCTGCTGGCCCAGCTTAGGGCTGCAAGGCTCCGGGCCCAGGGCCTACTGGGTAACATGGCTGCCATCATGACTGCCTTGGGTCTTCCCATTCCCCCAGAAGAGGACACCCTCGGGCTTGTCCGGTTTGGGGCCTCGGCATTTGAGAGGAAATGTCGGGGCTATGTAGTGACCCGGGAATATGGCCACTGGACAGACCGAGCAGTGAGGGACTTGGCTCTGCTCAAGGCCAAATACCCAGAATAGAGGAGGTGGGATTTCCTGTCAGAGGCTGCAACACTCTGCCTTTTCACAATGGACTGAAGTCTGTCTTGCTTGCTGGCTAGAGAAAGAGGCAATCTTTTGTAGCAGACAGGACTTACGTGCCACGTCTTTGGGACGATTCTCTCTAAGCCAGGCCTCAATCTCCTATTGCTTGGGCCTTCCTGTCCAGGTCCTATGGCC
Source organism: Loxodonta africana (assembly GCF_030014295.1). NCBI lineage: Eukaryota > Metazoa > Chordata > Mammalia > Proboscidea > Elephantidae > Loxodonta > Loxodonta africana. The sequence continues at coordinate 86,318,923 of NC_087353.1, read as the reverse complement.
TCCCTTCCAGAAGTGGGTGGATCTCCAGTGGTACCATCTCCTGGATTACAAATCCAGTGGTACAGGTTGCACACTTTCTGGGTGGAAAAAAGTATTTCTCTGAAGAGACCTTGCTTCCTACTCTACAGGGAGAGGACAGTTGGTTTCCTTCCTAAGCTCCCCCTGAGTCTTTCCTCTTCTAGGGGCTGAGTTCCCATCTTCATCTACCTCACTTCCTGTATGAAGATATGACCTTTCTGAGCAGACAGGCCTCCTTTCTTCCTTCTGGAGGAGCTCATTTCCTCTCATAGTCTACCTCTCTGCTCGTGGCCACTGCTCTAACTTCCTGTCTCAAGGGGCTTCACTTCCTGATCAATAGAAGTCCAATTCTTGAAGCTCTAAGGACTTCATACCATATTTGTTTTCTGCTCAGGACACATCCACTTCCTATTTTGGACTGATGGTGTCCCTGGTCCTGGTGCTCTCATTAATCTCCTATTTATATTGTGTCCTTTGGGTATGTTGGGGGGACCTGGCTGCACCCTGAGGATCCTATTCTTCTCAAAGCTGTCTCCCCATTTTCCCAACAACTGTATATACAGGTAACTTTACAGTTTTCTTTTTATTTTGAAACATTTACAAAAAATTAATTTATTCTCAGAAATAAAACTTTTTTTTAGGTGTGCTTTTCTCTACAGACCTGGGTGGGAAGGGGGGTGCAAGGACAGGGCAGAGGGAGGTGAAGGGGGGGAAGGACATCAAAAGGAAAGGGGGCAGGGCCCAAAGGGATGGGATTGGGGAGAGTGGGAGCAGCAGGCAGGGTGGCCCTGGGGGAAGGTGACTAAAATTTGTCTGGAGTAGCCCTCCCAGCACAAGGCCACAGCAGACACTTTCCTGGCTAGGAGAGGACAGACAGAGGGAGACAGAGAGACAAATGAAAGATAAAGGAGGAAGTGATTTGTAATCTGTAGCCTCCTTGAGAGAAGGCTGAGATACAGACACACTCACATGGGCCAGGGGGAGACAAGAGATCCCCTGAGCGGGTAAAGGGGTAGACCAAGAAAGATGAGGCAGATCCAAGAAGGAGCAAAAGAGGGGCAAAGCAATAAAGTGACAGACACAGAGGAAGTCACACACAGAGACAAGGAGGCTCAGAAAGAGAAAAAGAGAACAAGACAAAAAGGGACAGAGAAACGGACACAGCCAGAGACACAGACATGAAATGAAGACGTTCGGAGGCAGAAAGGGGTGGCAGCAGCGCGAGCTGTGCCCCCACACCCTGCGTTCAGGCCGGGCCCCCCGGCACCAGCTGGCCCAGGTCGCCCTCTGTGCGGCTCACCCACTCGCGGTAGAGGCCGCACACGCGAAACCCCAGCACCTTGGCCGGGAAGACGCCCGTGGAGGCGGCGGCGGCGGCAGCTGGAGACGGCTCGGGCCGTGGCCCGCTGGCCGGGACGCCGAACGCGGCAAGCACGGCCTCCACGGCGGACCCCAGGGCCCGGGCCTGGCGCGCCGCATCCTCCAGGCGCCGCAGCAGGCGCGGCGCGCGCGGGTTCAGCTCGGCCTGGTGGCGGCGCACGATGTCCAGCAGCGGCGGCAGCGCTTCCAGCGCCGCCGCGTCCAGCCGCAGGCGCTCCGCCGCGGGCAGCCCCGCGTGGCTCGGCGCCGGGGCGCTCAAGCCGGCCACCGGCAGCCGCGGCGGCGAGAAGCCAGGCAGGCCGAAGGGGTCTCCTTGGTGCTGCACCTGAGGAGACATGGCCAGCCTGTCAGCGAGGCTGCGCTTGGAGCGGCCCCAGCTGTGCGGTGGGCCGGGGCGCGAGCTCCTCCACGTTTAACTGAGTCCCCCACCCACTCCGGGGCCTTAGTTTCCTTATCTCGCAAATGATAAATCTCTCCTCACCGGGCTGCTGTGTTTGAGAGAATATAAAGCAACAGAAAACAACGTGAGCTGTACATCAGTGCCTGTTTTTGTCTCTGAAGTGGATAATAATAGTATCGACTTCATATGGTACTTCCAACATGCTGGTAAGTATACGAGCATGTAAAGTGCTTAAGACAGGGCCTGGCCCATAGGAAGGGCTCAATAAATGTTAGTCTTTCAGTAATGTTATCTTACAGGCCAGGGTTCAAGTCCCGTCTCCACCACTTACTAATTGTGCCGTTTAGGGCAAAAACCACTTCCTTCTCTGAACCTCAGTCTTCTTATCTGTAAAAAGGGGAGCAGCTCCCTGCCCTGTCTTCTTACCAAGGGTCTCCTGAGAATCATATGAGATATTGCAAGGACCAAGTCTATTTTGCTCTTCTTCCCTACCCTCCTGTTGTGGATTGAATTGTGTCCGCCATTTATCCTTTCCTAACCTCTTCCCTCCAGTTCAGGCATTGTGCTTGTTGCTTTAAACATATTAATTCAAATTTTCCCAATAATGAGTAGAATGATGATGATAATTATTTTGTAAATGAGGAAACCGGGCTGAAGAGGTACAGTGACTTGCCGTAGATCACTCATCTAGTAAGTGGCAGAGCTGGAATACGAACCAAAGTTGGTAGGACTGCAAAGCCAGTTCCGTCTCTGTTATCCCAAATCATAATTATTACATGGTTATTTTAATATTAGCATTACTGCCCAATGTCATGGTTAGCAAGCTGATAGGCCTGGGTCTGTCTGATTCCACAACTATACCTTCCCTTCACTACATCAGGGAAATTTTGGGTAAACATCTTCTTTCCTTGGGCAGGGCCTTCTGCCCAACCAAAATGTCAGTAGATCTCCCTCTGTAAAAATCCCCTCTTGAGGTGGAATTTTTGCCCCAGATTGAAAACCGTTATTGGCCTCTCTGAATACCCAGCTGAAAGAGCTCACAACTCGTCTTGCTCAACTGCCTCCTTTTACAGCTAGGGAGACCAAGGCCCACGGAGGCTAGGTGATGAGATCTCATAGACCCTAGTCTTCCTGACTCTCAGACCAGAGTTCTCATCACTCTCTCAGGCAGCCTCTGACTTAAAGCTCTGAGGAGGGAGCCTCCAAGGTGATGAGGACAGAGGGCATTTGGGTCACAGATAGGACCCTCCTCCTATTTGCTGTGTGGCCAGGGGCAAGTTACTGTCCTTCTCAAGGGGAAATGAGGTAAAGAAAATGGATGGTGTAGGACTCCTGTGATCTGTGCTTCCCCATGATTCTCTAAGCCCCAGGCCCCTACAACATCCTCCATCCCCACCCCCACTCACATATTCCTGGAACAGCTGCTCAGCATATTTGGTGAGAAGACGGGCAAGGTTGTGAGTCTGACGGATCTTGGCTTCCAGGTGGGGAAGGAGTGAGGTTGAGGAGTCAGCCTGGGGGTCTTCTGGTGAGAAAGGGGGGAAGAATAAGGGTAGCCCAAACCCCTCCTCCGAGACTGCTCCGAAGCTGGCTCCTGCTTTCTAAACCCAGCAGCTCTGCTCTGAATTTTCCCATTTTTAAGCTAGGCACAGTCTGTCCCATACCAACTGAGACCCCAGATCTTTTCCAAGCAGTAGCTCTATGTGAAATGTGTTCCCCGTGTCCAAGCTGCTGTTGAAATCATATTAAGGCCAAATTCAAACATTGCCTCCTCAGTGTGGCCTCCAGATTGACCTGTTTCCCAAATTAACTTCTTCCTTCAACCTAAAGCCATTTGCTTATACTTGCCAGGTAACTCTTTTAATGGCAGATTATAATTATTTGTGTGTATCTGCCTCAGCCTGGGATCCCTGAGAGGATAGGGCTGACATCTATTTCTGTACTTGAGTGACTATTAGTGGAATTCAACATCATTGAAGCACAGCATTGCAAATCGAAAGAGGCCTGTAAGGAAAAAACTCCCTCATTTTACAGATCCGGAGACCGAAGTCCCATTCGCTTTCTGATGTCTCTTTTATGCAAAACACTGGGCTGGGCCCTGGGCGGCATCAATGAATCAGCGACCCGCCCTGAGGGACACAAGCCATAGGGTGGCGCCCCAGGAGAAGGAGGACTACACTTCCCGAGACGCACAGCGCGCTCCCAAATGCATGCTGGGGGATGTAGTCCGGACACGGCACCTCCCGCCCCGCCCCCGCCTGAGTTTCCCACTGCTAGTACCGGTCTTCAGCTGCCTAGACTTTCGTTTCCTCTTGTCATGCACTCACTCATGTGGCCCAAAGACTTCCACAACTCTACTTCTCCCTCTGACCCCAAGTTCTGATTATTTCCGAGACTCGGAGAGGACCCAGGGGTCCAGCCCCCTGTCCTGACTCCAGTCCTCCCCCAGGTGGACTCGAACCAGTTGTCTGGCTGCAGAGCCCAAGTCCCTGAAAGCGCAGCTCCAGGCCTCTTCTGAACCCTGGCGCCTGCTCCCTTCCCACAACTCTGGCGCCTGCTCCCTTCCCACAACTCACCCGCTCGTTACCTGACACCAGGGTAAGCTCCCGTGCCCAGGCCGCTCCCCTCCCAGTCCCGGAGGTGGCGGAGACTCTGACCCTAGCTCCCAGCCCTTCTGACCCCTGCTCCCCTCAGTGACCCGGCATCTGACCCTTCAGCCCCTTACCCAGACTTCCCTCCCTCCGGCTCATGCTGGCCCTTAGCCGATCTCGGTTACCTCCACGCCCCCCTTCGAGGCGGGAGAAGGGGGACAGGGGTAGGGGCGTGACTCGGGCGCAACCAATCATGGTCCAGACCCCAAACACCCGCCCCACCCCCCCTCTCCCAGGCAAGATTCCTTGGCCCTGAGCTCAGCTCCCAGCCTACGCAGCCTAACCCGAGAGGGACCTAAGGGGTGGGGTGGGGGGGACAGCTTATTGGCACTATGGGCTTGGGACCTGGGACCGAGGGTTGGGGGCATGGGAAGCAGCCCTGCGTCCCACCAGGAGGAGGCTCAGGCACCGACCTGGGGCAGGGCCTGGCACTAGGAGATAAAGAGGGAGGCTGAGGGGCTGGCAGGAGAGGATGTGCAAGCCCTTCCTCTTGGAGACAAAGGGAGGCTAGGTGAGAGGGTTGTCCGGTAGGAGTCTCTAGGGCTTGGGGGCACACCTACCCAGACACACACCTGTATCTTATATGCGTTCCACCCAGTCAGCACAGTCTCATTGTCACATTGATATTCCCCGTCTCCTTTCTTCAAGCACATGCTGGTTGTCACACCTACCAGGAGGGAGACACATCACCTCATCTCACCTCACCCCACTGACACACACACATGCATCTATTGAAAGTTAATGCATACACTCATTCTTACATAGGAGCAAGCTTCAGAGACAGGTGCAGGAGGTCACACTCACACGTAACCCCACTAACCTGGTGCAGGTAGACACTAGGGGGTCTGCATACACATCCCTAGAGATGGTTCTAGAGTGCCTACTCTGCTCTGGATCCTGGGACACAGATACGATCCATATGGGGTCTCAGAACCCCTAAGGAACTCACAGTCTGATGAGAGAGACCATACACAATGGAGACTGTGAGCAAAAGGACTGTGTGTCTGTGAGGATGTTGACATGGGCAGACAAACTGCCAGAATAAAGGAATGCAGGGATTAACTGGCAGAGAGCAGAGCAGGTGCAACTGAGGCTGCACTCTTTATTCACAGTTAATATTTATTGAGGGTTTATTATGTGCAGGCTCTAAGAGCTATACATGTATTCATGTATTAACTTGCTTAATGCTTATAAACTCATTCACCCTGTTGCCATCGAGTCGATTCCGACTCACAGCCACTCTATAGGACAGAGTAGAACTGCCCCATAGGGTTTCCAAGGAGTGCCCGGTGGATTCGAACTGCTGACCCTTTGGTTAGCAGCCGTAACACTTAACCACTATGCCACTAGGGTTTCCTTAATGCTTATAACAATATAAAAAGGTAGGTAATATTATCACCCCCATTCTATAGACAAGGAATTAGAAGTATAGACAGATAAGTGACTCGTCCAAGGCCACATAGGTAAGTGTGGCACAGTTGGGATTTCTCCCCAGCAGTTTAGCTCCAGAGATGCTCTCATCATCACCTTGCTATACCTTAACCCCTCCGGACGGTCACACAACAGCACAGACACAACAGACATACCCTTGAAACACACTCACACATAGCAACACACATTTATATCTGCTGACAAGCACCTGTAAACCCATCGCTGTCAAGTTGATTCCGACTCATAGTGATCCTATAGGACAGAGTAGGGCTGCCCCATAAGGTTTCTAAAGATCAGCTGGCGGATTCGAACTGCCAACCTTTTTGTTTGTCGCCAAGCTCACCAAGGGTCTGCTGACAAGCACGGTGTCCAATAAAACCAACCAAGACACAGTCATTTTCTTTAAGAAAACTTTTTATTGAAGTAAAATACACATACAGAAAAGTGCACACATCATAAGTATACAGCTTGGTGACTTCCCATATGATAAACATGCCCAAGGAACCAGCACCACATTAAGAAACAGAACAGGATCTGCTTGGAGAAACCCCCCTCTTAGCCATTCCCAGTCAGTATCCCCCAAGGGTGACCACTATCCTGCCTTCTCACACCATAATTTTGTCGTTTTCAAACTTCATATAAATGGAAGCTTGTGTCTTCTTTCACTCAGATGTTCATGAGACTTATCCACGTTGCTGGGTGTAAAAACCAAAGCCACTGCCGTCGAGTCGATTCCAACTCATAGCAACCCTATCGGACAGAGTAGAACTGCCCGACAGAGTTTCCACGGTGCGCCTGGCAGATTCAAACTGCCGGTCTCTTGGTTAGCAGCCGTAGCACTTAACCACTACGCCACCAGGGTTTGTTAGGTGTAGCAGGAATCAATCATTCTCATTGCTGTGCCCACGGGTGTGAATAGGCTACAATTCATTTTCCAGTCTCCTGTTGATGGGCATTTGAGTTGTTTCCAATTTGGGGCTATTATGAACAGTGCTATGAACTTTCTAGTACACATCTCTTGGTGTTCATACCTCCGTTGGGCGTTGACGACTTAGGATTGGAACTGCTGGATCATATGGCCAGCTTCACTAGAAAACTGCCTGTTTTCCAAAGTGGCTCTACCAATTTACACCCCCTCAACTCCCCGCCTAAATATGAGTTCCACTTGCTCTGCTTCCTCGCCTACCTTGGTATGGTCTGTCATTTTCATTTTAGTCATTCCGGTGGGTGGAGACCCACTCATACTGGCAGAACCTGGCACATAGTTGGCACTCAGTAGACTGTTGAATGAATGGATGAGCTGGGCAACATAGAATCAGACAACTTGGCGAGGGTGGACACACACATACATAAACACACCCTCACCCAGAATTTCAGGGACGCCCAAGCGCGGGGGACGCACATCCGGACACGGACCCCCGCGCGCATCCCCGGGGCCCACGTGGCCTGAACGCACCGCCTCTGACCGGTCGCGCGCGTCCAGTCGCCCAGCTGCCCCTAACTCTCCCTCTCGGTGGCGGGCAGGGGGCGCTGCGCGTCCGGACGCCCCGAGGGGGCGGGCCCGGGTCGGGGCGGGGCCGGCCGGGCTTCCAAACCTCGGCTCCCGCCGCCCGCGCCGCCGGGCCGCTCCGGGGACGGGCCGGGGCGGGGCGCGGCGGCAGGAAGCGGGGCGGGGATTCGCGGAGGCGTTGGGGAGCGAGGGAGGGCGCGGCCAACTCCCGGAGGGTCGGCAGGCCTGGAGAGCGGCGCCCCTGCTTGGCGCCGAGCCTGAGCCCGCCGGACGGGAGGCGGCCCCGCCACGGGCCCTGCCTCGGTCCCAGCCCCGCCAGCATGGCGGGCCGGACTGTGCGGGCCGAGACCCGGAGCCGGGCCAAGGATGACATCAAGAAGGTGATGGCGACCATCGAGAAGGTCCGGAGATGGTGAGCTCAGCGACAGGGACGCGGATGGGACATAGCAGGGCTACCGCCCCCAAATGCATTTACCCTCCCCATGCCAGCTGTAGCCCCAGGTGTTAGGCGTGTGCCCAGCTGTGCCCCGGATTGACAGGGCTCAGTCTCCCTTGCCCTGGTGATCTCCAGCCGTGCCCTCCCATAGTAGGGCTCCAATTTTTGTGCCCTGCCTCCTAAAGCTGTGACTCCCTCCATCCTAAGTGTGCCCCAGGATCTTCATTGCCGTGGTCCTCACCCAGGCCCAGAGCCATGCCCCCATTTTTGCAGCGCCACAGTCCCAAGCCATACCCTACCTAGACGCACTCTCATCTATGCCCTGAGGTCTGCAGGGCTCTCTTTGGCCCTCTCACTACGCCCTATTAACAAAACTGTCCCTCCCCTCGTGCCCCTCCCCCACCTCTGCAGGTACCCCCAGATGTGTCCAGCTGGGGGGCTTTTCCCCCAAGCCTCTCTGACCCAGCTACCCCCCATCCTCCCACAGGGAGAAGCGCTGGGTGACTGTGGGCGACACTTCCCTTCGTATCTTCAAGTGGGTGCCAGTGGTGGACCCCCAGGAGGAGGTGAGCAAGCCCCCCCCCACCAGACCCTGCATCTGTGCAACCTCAGCCAAGTTCCTGCCCACCCTGGCCTCCACATCTAGTCCCCACTCAGACCTCAAATGCTGCAGTTTAGGCAGATGTCAACAATTATTAGCCACCCCAGCCCCCTTCTTTTTCCCTGCTCCAGAGCCCAGAATTCAGAACCTAACTCAGCATGCACAACCTCTGTCACCTCAGGCAAGGCCTTTTGCTTCTCTCTGCCTCAGTTTCCTTATCTGTACGGGGTGGGAGGATTGCAAGAGCTAACCAGAAAGGCACTTGGGGCCCTGACCCTTACCCCTCTAACCCCTAGGACCGACGACGGGCGGTTGGTGGTGCAGAAAGATCCCGTGGCCGGGAGCGGCGGGGCAGGGTCTCCAGTCCCCGAGGGGGTGGTCCTCTCATCCTGCTCGATCTCAATGGTATGTGGGGATCCTGGGATTTAGGGGGTGAGGGGCATGGAAGAGAGAACTTGGGGCCTCAGGCCCAACCCTTCTGGTTCTTGTTCCCACAGATGAGAACAGCAACCAGAGTTTTCATTCGGAAGGGTCTCTGCAAAAGGGCACCGAGCCCAGCCCTGGGGGCACCCCCCAGCCCAGCCGTCCTGAATCGCCTGCCGGACCCCAAGATGGGGTCCCAGAAGAGGCTCAGCCCCCACAGCTGGGCCAGGAGAGAGGTAGGACCAGGTGCCTCCTGGGAGCCCGCTCCTCTGATGAATCCTGTTCGCTACAAAGCTGAACCCACCAGCTTCCCTGCATGTCTGTTTCTCCTCTTTTGTTGCCTCATCAAGGAGGCTCTTCCTTGGCTTCTGTGGAAAGTTACCACCCTATCTCTAGCTACTGTGTGTCTCATTCCTCTGGCTTCTTAGGGTCTGTAGATCTCTTATCACGATCTGAAATTTCATGTAAATTTAACTTTTTATTAGTATAGTATGTTTCTCCCCCAGTCCCACCTGATACCAGCTTCATGAAAGTTGGGCTCATATCGATCTTGTTCACTAATTGCCTCAGAACACCATGTGACACATAGTAGGTACTCAAGGAACATTCGTTGAGTGATAATCATAAAAGCAATTAACACGGTATTGATAATAGGTAATACATATTGAGTGCTTACTGTGCGCCAGGTATGCTTCTAAGCACTTTACTCGCTTTATCTTTTTTAATCTTCATCACAACCCTATGGGAAGGTGTGTCGTATTACGATCCCCATTTATAGATGACGAAACCGATGCTCAGAGAAGTTACATAAGTTGTCGAAGTCACACAGCAAGCTCCCTCTTCCATATAGCCAGTCGATGCCTGCCTTTCCCTTCCCAGGCTCTGCCTGGCTCTGGCCATCCCATCTTTCATGCACTGCTGGCTCTAGCCTCCTCAGCAGTCACCCCCATCCAGTTGCTTCCACACAACTGCCAGAGTAACTAAACCACAAGCTTGTCAGCTTCCCTGCTTCAAAGCCTTCAGTAGCTCCCCATGGCTTTTGACTCCTCCCCAGCTTGGCATTCAGGGCCCTTCGTGAACTGGCCCCTGGTAACCTCATTGTTCTCCCCCAGCAACCTCATGACATGGGCCTACTTGCTGTGACGAGTATGTGCCATGCACTCTTATGCCTTTGCTAATACAAAAGCACTAATTGATACCCACTGAGTACTTGGTTGTGCTAAGGGCTCTACCTGTATTGTCTCACTGAATCCTCACAACAATCTCATGTGGTAACTACTGTTGTTATCCCCATTTTACAGACAGGGAAACTGAGACTTAGAGAAATTAAGTAGTTTGACCAAGGTCAGAATATGAACCCAGGCACTCCAACCCCAGAAGTTGTGCTCATTAAGCATGAATTCCTTCTGCGAAAAGTGTGCTCCACCTGTTTGCCGGATGAAATCCTACTCACCCTTCAACATCCCACATAAATGTTCCTTCCTCTGTGCTGCCTTCTGGATCGCAGTAACAGTGGGGGCTCCTCCCTCATTCTCCCATACCCTCTGGCTTACGTGGTTGGTGCTTGTTGGTATTTATTTCCCTGACTGGTTTGTGTTACTGCCACAGAGTTGCTGGCTGCTCAGGGAATGTCTGTTAACTTGACCTTCCAGATCCTGGGGGCATAACTACGGGCGGCACCGATGAACCCCCGATGCTGACCAAGGAAGAGCCTGTTCCAGAATTGCTGGAAGCTGAGGTGAGAGAGGCCAGAACACTGTTCTTTTAGGTCTTCGAGGGGTTGGAAGCTTTGGGGTTAGCCAAAGGCTCAGAGGCTGTACTCCTGGGTCCAGAAGGGGAATGTAGACATAGAACACAGGTAAAAGCTTAGAGGCTGGATTCTTGGGACCAAAAAGGAGAGGATATTTTAGCGACGGCCAATGTCTTAAGCTTAATAAAGTCCCCCATAAAGTTCTGATTTTTCCCACAAGGATTATGTTGATGCATTTTTCCGAAATATCAAATATCACATTCTTTCTCCAGAATTTGTCGTTGTTGTTTTTTCTTGTGCCTTACTTAAGCTGCATCTTGGGTACCTGGCTCTGGGCTAGACTCCTGGGTCCGGGAGGGGAGTGGAGTGGAGGCTTTGGAGAAGGCAGAGGCTAGGAGGCTGGACTCCTGGGTTTGGGTGGAGCTCACGCCTGTCCGCCCTTCCTCTCCAGGCCCCTGAAGCTTACCCCGTCTTTGAGCCAGTGCCACCTGTCCCCGAGGCAGCCCAGGGTGACACAGAGGACTCGGAGGGCGCCCCCCCACTCAAGCGCATCTGCCCCAATGCCCCTGACCCCTGAGAAGCCGGCCTGCCTATCCTGCCACCCCAGGGGCCTCTTTGACTTTTTACAAATAAAGACCCTTTTATAATTTTGTGTCATGTTGTTTCCCCGTCAGGGCTGGGGAGGGTCTTTGGTGACAGTTTTGTCACATGCTCCATTTCTCAGATGGGGTCACTGAGACTCTTTGAGAGGACCTTCCTGTAGTCACACCATGAGTCAGATGTGGAGTAGGGGCTTGAGCCAGGACCTTCCTCCCTAACACTTTCCCCACTTTGTCCTGTCCTCCTTACTGCTGACCCTTTTTAACCTTCACCTCTCCTCCTGTGAGAATCCCAGGACCCTCCTTCTCAGCCCTCCCCTGGGCCCAGCAATTATCAAGCTAGGCCCAGGATTCCCATTTCACACACGAGAACACCACGGAGGCCTAGAGGGCAGAACCAGGGACTTCTGGGCCTGGGGTCACCCAACCCATTTATTGGCGTCATCTTGTCCAGATGCTCAGCAAAGAGACTGATGCAAAAGCCCAGTCCCTGCCCTTGGAAAGCCTAAGCATTGTGCCTCCCTGTCTATGCTTAGCTGTCCCTCCACCTGGAACCCCTGCCCCACACTTCTGGTTAATCCTATTAGTTCTCAGTTCAATCACCACTTCCTCTAGGAAGACTTCCCTGATGCCAGGCTCTGTCAGTTTTTCCTTTTTAGAACTCCCGCAATTCCTGTGCTTCCCTCCCTTTATTTGATCATTTGTTAGGCTGTTTTGGGATTGTTGGGAAACCCTGGTGGCATAGTGGTTAAGAGCTATGGCTGCTAACCAAAAGGTTGGCAGTTCAAAACTACCAGGCACTTCTTGGAAACCCTATAGGGCAGCTGTACCCTATCCTATGGGTCACTATCAATTGGAATCGACTTGATGGCAATGGGTTTTGGTTGGTTTTGGGACTGTTGGTTTGTGTGTATCTTGTCTACTAGGCTACGGGCTCCTGAGGGCAGAACTGGGTTCCTAGCCTTACCCAGCACAGCTCCAGGCACAGAGCAATTGTTTGGTGAATGAAGGCTTCCCTGAGGAGGTGGCACATCAGCTGAGCTCTGAGACATGAACCTCAGTGTGGTAGATCTGAAGACAGAAGCCCCTGTTCAAGTCCTGGCTCTGTTATCCACTAGCTGTGTGGCTCTAAGCAATCCATTTCCCCTCTCTGAGCATTAGTTTGTTTATCTATGCAATGGGGACAATACCTAGGCCTTGCCTGCCCCAGTGGTTTATGGGAACCTCTAAATAATATAAGGTTCTCTCATTCTGGGCCTGCAAGAGGGGTCGGAAGTTCAAAATCAGTCTCGCTGGGCTAAGTCAAGATGTCAGCAAGGCTGGTTCCTTCTGGAGGCTGTAGGGGAGAGTGTTTCTTTGCCTTTTCCAGCTTCTACAGGCCACCTGCATTCCTTGGCTCTTGGCCTCTTCTTCCAACTTCAAATCCAGCAGCATAGCACCCTCAGCCTCTCTCTCTTTCCACTTCTGTTGTCACATCACCATCTCTGTCTTTGACCCTCCTGCCTCCCTCTTTAAGGACACTGTGATTACATTAAGCCCACCTGGATAATCCAGGCTAATCTCCCTCTCTCGATATCCTTAATTTAATCGCAAAGTCCTGTTTGCTATGTCTGGTAACATATTCACAGATGGCATGGACTAGGATGTGGGTATCTTCGGAGGACCATGATTCAGCCTACCACGTGCATTTCCACATGCATTTTGCAGCCATTTCCTGGACATGTGGGTTATCTCATTACTCCCCTCAACTACCCCATGAGATGATGAAAGCACTCTGTAAAGTGTCTTGCATGGGTTAATGGTACAGTGTTAAGGCCCAAAATTTAGACTCAGGGTTTGAATCTCAGCATCTCCATTCATTTCCTGTGTGACTTTAAGCAAGTGCTTAACCTCTCTGTGCTTCAGTTTTTCATCTGTAACATGAGTATAGTAGTAGAATCAGCCTGGTGAAACTATTGTGAGAATTAAATGAGCCCTGGTTTGGCACATAGTAAGTGCTCAATAAATGGCAGCTGTTTTTTTTCTATTAGCCCATTTTATAGATGAGGATACTAGGGTGCTACAATAAAGGCCAGAGATCCATGTATCAGTGAGGCTAGGGAGGGAGTTCCTGGCCCTGCATGGGATGTTTATTTCTAAGCAGCCTTGATAAGCTGAGGTTTGAGTCTTTCCAATTTCAGTCCCTGCCTCTCCTGGCCACAGGAAACCCTGGTGCCATAGTGGTTAAGAGCTATAGCTGCTAACCAAAAGGTTGGCAGTTCGAATCTACCAGGCGCTCCGTGGAAACTCTATGGGGCAGTTCTGCTCTGTCCTATAGGGTCACTATGAGTTGGAATCGATTCGATGGCAATGGGTCTGTTTTCTGGCCACAGGCCCCAGATATCTGCTCTGAGCCCAGGGCTGCTCCCACTCTCTCTGTGGCCCATTCTGTATCCTCGTTTAAAAGTCACTTCTTCCACAGCCACACTCTGCTCCCCCCTAGTGCCCACACCCTTTGGAAATTCCTCCAACCCCAGCTCTCGTGCCCTGGCTGGCAGAGCTCCCCCATCCTCCTACCCTCTGTGTCCCAACCATTCTTGATCATTCTCCTCTCCCTGATCCCTTAAATGTCTCTTGTCCTGGCCTAGCTCTTCTCTTTGCAGACACTCTTTCTGCCGGGTCCCACCTGCCCCTTGAGTTAATGCTTCCCCACCTTCTGCCTCCACATTCTGCTCCTGACTTCTAGACTTGAAGAACCAAATGTCTGCTTGACATCTCTGCACAGATATCCTCCAGAGCCTCAGCTTCATCTCCTCCCCCTCCCTGCACTCACCACCCTTTGTACCCATAAATGGCACCCCAGTCCCAGATGTTGGCCAAGATGGGAACACCCAGGAGTCAGAGTCAATTCTTTCCACTTCATCCAACCAACTCCCATGATCGACCACGTCCTCTTGAGTCTCTCTCTTATATAATTCTGTGGTCTTTCCCTTTCTCTAATGCCTAACTGCTTTATTGGGTTTTATAGTTTTACAGTTTTAACACCCTCCTAGTGGGTATCCCTGGTTCACTCTTGCCCATCTTAAATCCATTCTCTAGTTGGCAGCTGGGCGATCTCTCAGAAACCCAAATCTGTCTAGGATGCTGCCCCTGGTTAAGACCTTCCAGTTCTCAATACCTGCAGGATAGAGCCCACACTTTTCCACTCCCACCCTGCTCCTGCACTGCTATCATTTGAACTGCTTATAATCACCGCAAACACTCTGCAGATTCTCACTTACAGGGCATTGCTCATGCTGTTTGCTTAGCCAGCAGTGCTCTTCTGGTTCCCTCTTCAGTTGGCAGATGCCTATTTGTCTTCCAAACCTCAGTTTCCCTGTGGGGTCTACTCTCCTTTCCCTTATGCTTCCCTCTACCCTTCCCTGCCATTTCATGGATCACTACATACTGTCTTGTGGTCTGTGTCCTGTGAACTCCACGAGGGTAGGGGAATTTCTTTCTTCATACTGACATATATTTATTGTATCCCTCTATGTGCTGAGCCCTGGGGATACAGCAGGAACAAAACATGCTTTATCACATATCCATATCCATCCATCCATCCATCAAATCCATCTTATGTTTTTGATACGTTTCAAAGTAAGTTGCAGACATTGGTGTACTTCCCTCTAAACACGTCAGCATGTATATCCTTAACTAGCTCTTTACCTGTTAACGTTGAGTCCATTCCGACTCACAGTGACTCTACAGGACAAAGTAGAACTGCCTCATAGGGTTTCCAAGGAGTGGTTGGTGAATTCGAACTGCTGACCTTTTGGTTAGCAGCCGTAGCTGTTAACCACTGTGCCACCAGGGCTCCCATCCCTTACCTAGAGCCCTATGTTATTTATGGGAAGCCCTGGTGGCGTAGTGGTTAAGTGCTATGGTTGCTAACCAAAGGGTCGGCAGTTCAAATCTGCCAGGTGCTCCTTGGAAACCCTATGGGGCAGTTCTTCTCTGTCCTATAGGATTGCTATGAGTCAGAATCGACTCGATGGCACTGGGTTTGGTTTTTTTTTTTTTTTATATTTATTTACAGTTCTTTTTTTTCCCCCCTTGAGGTAAAATACCCATATACTGAAATGGCACAGGTGTTAACTGTACAGCTCAGTGAGTTGTAACGAATGTGTATATCTGCATAACGCAAACCCCCATCAAAATATAGAACGTCACTGTCACCCCAGAAAATTCCCCCCTGTCCCTTCCTACTCAATCCCTGTCCCAACTCCTCAGAGGCAACCATTGTTCTGATCTTTTTTTAACCGTGGATTAGGTTAGCCTGCTCTAGAGCTTCATATAAATAGAGCCATATAGTATGTACTCCTTTGTGTCTGGCTTCTTTAGCTCAGCATGATGTTTTTGAGAGTCACCTGTGTTGAGTGTATCAGTAGTTTGTTCCTTTTTATTAAGTTGCATTTGATAGACTTAGGTTTAAACAAAATCATTCTGCTGGGTAGAGAATAATGGGTCCAAGTTTTCTCCCTTTCTCTAGTTCCCTGCACAAGCCTGGGGCTCAGAGCCTGGGTGAGTACACCTCAGGAAGATGAACAGCCTTATCCCTGGGACTCTAGAATGGGGAAGTCGGTGGTATCAATCCGGAGAGACAAAACCATATCCGGGGCAGGATGTTGGGTGACCAAGCATCCCAGTTTGCCTGGGACTTTCTTGATTTTAGCACTGAAAGTTCCACATCCTGGGGAACCCCTCAGTCCTGGGCAGACTGGGATGGCTGGTCACTGTAGCAGGATCCCTCCGCAGCACCTGGGGCTCTGGGCCCCTTCCCACCTCAGGCCACACACTCTTCCTTAAACTCCTAGCTGGCCTCTCCTCCCCTGCTCTAAAACCGCCCATGGCTCTCCATGGCGATGCCTGGCAAGCCAAACGATATACTCAGCCTATGGGACTGGTTCCCAAATGCTGCCTTATATTGAAATCACTGAGGCATCTTTAAAAAAATGCTGATGCCTGGCTCCCATCCCCAGACATTTTAATTGGTTTCCGAGTACAACTTGGGGATCACAGGTATGCTAATGCGCTGCAAAGTCGGGAAGCCACTGGCCTTTGGATATGATTTGCTGGGCTCACATGGTGTTGAACAGGTTGCAAACATTTAAAATCAAGTGATTTTTATATAAAAATCTGGACTGCTAGTTATCCTAGATGAAGCCAAAGGTCTGAGACATTGAGTTGGCCTCCCAGTGTGGTGATCGTGAGGGGGTGGAGCACTGGCTGTCCCTGGAGTTTGAGCACGTGCTCTTTTTTCAGCCTCCGCCACTCCCTTACTCTTCTCGTTTCTTCACTGCATGGCCTGCAGGCTAATTCCAAGCCACTTGGCCAGTCATTTGAGGCCTTCCATGCTCTGACCTCCTACTCAGCCCGTCACTTCTTGCCCTCCAGGCATATGGGCCTCATGGTGCTCTTTCACACCTGCCTTTTGCCCATGCAATTCTCCCACTAAGCACCCTACCGTGGCAGACAAAGCAGCCCTGCTCAATTTGGTCCTTGCCTACTTCTCTTGCTCCTCTTCCCTGCACTTTCTACCATCTAACACACAGAACTCTTTCACTTTTTGAAGCTGGCCAGGCTGTTTCCTTCCTCAGCACTTGCTGCTCTCTCTGCCTGGAAAGCTCTTCCCTTCCTGTCTCTTCCGGGCTTACACTTACTTATCTTCCAGGCCTTGGCTTAGATCTCACCTCCTCTAGGAGGATTCAAACTAGGTCAGCTCCCTGGTTAGTCACTGTACTTCCCCTTTTGTTTGATATCTCACTTCCCCTGCTAGAACAAGGTCACATCTGTCTTATTTATCGCTGTCCTCCTAGGGCCTGGTCAATGGTAGCTGCTCATTAATAAATGAATAAAAGAACAAAAAGCAAGTATGTCCCCCTTTCTCTGCTGGCAAAATTCTAATCCTTTTCTGGTTACATTTCTACTAAAACATTCCACTCTCTGTTCTCCCAGAGACCCAGAGTGTCACTGAGGTCAGGTGGTCAGTGGAGTTTTAGCTCAGATCTGTCTACAGTGGGCCCAGAACTCATCCTGTGGTTATTTACCCAGTTCTGGTATGCATAATTGGAATAGGCATACTCAACAACTGTAGGAGTCCTCACATAGGTTGACTGGGTCTCCCTCCACGTAGCTGTCAAGGCAGGGCTGTGTCTGGTTTGTGACTCCAGAGCCCCATATAGGGCAGGCACAAGGGCAGAGCACAGTAACTTACTTTCCCTTCTGTTACATTTGCCTACTGATTTTCAGTTTGTAGTGGCTTTTCTGCCCATCCTCTCCTTTGTTCCTCTAGTTAGCCCTGGGAGGCAGCTGCAGTGTAGTGGAGGGAAAAGATGAAGCATAGGAATGGAGGTATTTGGGATTCAAACTGATTTGTACTAACTGTGATCTTGGGCAAGATACTTTCCTTGTCTAGATTTCAGTTGCCTCATCTGAAAAATGGAGCCAATAATCTTTTCCTCATCTTTGGGGTCATCCATCTTTGACCCACATCAAGAACAGCATAAACCATGTGTAGAGCAAGCCCCTGAGAAGCTGTACGTAAACCAAATTTTGTAAAGCATTTTAATCTTTGAAATCACAGTAGTATTGCATGCACTCTAGGAAATTGAGGAAATGTGGTGCCAAAGAGAAGAAAGTAAAATTACTTTTACTGTAATCTGAGATAACCTCAGTTGAAGTTTTTATGTATATATTTTAAGATCTGGTTAGGGAGCCAGAGAGAGGTGGTTGCAGTAAATGCAAATAGCCCCAAATGGGGCGCCTAGGTTCTGGTTCAGCTGCGATGTGACTTCAGTTCCCTTCTCTGTAGGCAGGGACCCACAAGGCGCTGCTTCCCTCACAGCCTTTTGTGAAGATCCAGGGAAACAAAAGAGGGCAACGTGCCTCCGTAACTGCTAGGCGAAACACGGTGAGAGCACGGTGAAAGCGCATCGCGGCTGTCAGGAGGGTTAAGGCCACCGAGCGTCGCACTCTGGCTTCCTAGAGAGGCCAAGGGCCGACTTCCGGCGCGGGGCCAGTGTGCGCCGCCGGGTAAGGAAGTCCTGGCTCCCGCAGCCCGCGCACCCGGGGACCGTGGGTGACCATGCTGCGCGCTGACTCTCAGTTCCTTTTTATGTGCAGCCAGGTGTGTGTGGGTGGAGGACCGCATCGCTAAGCCTCTTCCTGCCCAGCCGTGGGATACCCAGGTCATCTAGGCCAGGCCCCTGCCGGCGTCTCCTCCCGGGAGTTCTGTACTAGCCATTTTGATCGGGTGCAGCATCGTATCCCGTTTTGGGCCTCGAATTCTCAGACTGTAAAATGGATGTGAGGATCTTGGGGCTAACCGAGGACTGGCAGCTTCTTCGGATCACTTACACCGTGGACTTCACTGTATCCCTATTATACAGTCAAGGAAACTGAGACCCCCCAAAGAGGAAAATTACTTTGGAATAGCAAAGGTAGGCTTTCCCACCAGCTTCACCTAGTTAGGGCAGAGGCACAGTTCAAAGTCACGTTTGAACTTTGATATATTTGCTACTTATGATAGCACTCCTGCTGCAGGAGTCTAAGGCCGTTTTAGATAACCTCCACTAGGAAAAACTTAGGATCCCCGGTGGTGCAATGGTTAAGAACTAGACTGTAACTGAAAGGTCGGTAATTTGAACCCACCAGCAGCTTTGCTGGAGAAAAGACCTGGCGATCTCCTCTGGTAAGTGGGGCAGTTTTACTGTCACATGGGGTCGCTATGAGTAGGAATCAATTGGACAGCATACAACAACATTAAGAGCTTACTGTGTGTCAGTTCCCTTACATGTCTTATCTCCTCTCATCTTTACTACAACCCTGTGAAGTGCTGCTGTTATCCTCATTTTACAGATAAGAAAACTGAGGCTCAAAGAGGTTCTCCAGAGTATAGAAGCAGGTCTGGCTAAATGTTGCTGTTGTTAGGTGTCCTCTAGTTGGTTCGGACTCATAGTGACTATGTAGAACAGAACAAAACACTGCCTCGTCCTGTGCCATTGTTGCTGTGCTTGAGCCCATTGTTGCAGCCACTGTCAGTCCATCTCATTCAGAGTCCTCTTTTTTTCCTGATCCTCTACTTTACCAAGCATGGTGTCCTCCTCCAGAGGCTGGTCGCTCCTGATAACATGTTCAAAGTACATAAGATGAAGTCTGGCCAAACTTGCTTCTAAGGAGCATTCTGGCTGTACTTCTTCCAAGACAGATTTATTCGTTCTTCTGGCAGTCCGTAGTAAATTCAGTATTCTTCACCAACACCATAATCCAAAGGCATCAATTCTTCAGTCTTCTCTGTTCATTGTCCAGCTTTCACATGCATATGAGGTGACTGAAAATGTCATGGCATGAGTCAGGCACACCTTAGTTCTCAAAAGGGACATCTTTGCTTTTCAACACTTTAAAGAGGTCTTTTGCAGCAGATTTCCTCAGTGCACTATGTCCTTGGATTTCTTGACTGCTGCTTCCATGGGCATCAGTTATGAATCCAAGTAAAATAAATCGTTGACAACTCAGTATCATGATGTTACTTACAGGTCTAGTTGTGAGAATTTTTTTCTTTACGTTGAAGTATAATCCATACTGAAGCGTGTAGTCTTGGATCTTCATCAGTAAGTGCTTCAAGTTCTCTTCGCTTTCAGCAAGCAAGGTTGTATCATCTGCATATTACAGGTTGTTAATGAGTCTTCGTCCAATCCTGAGATCGAGTTCTTCTTCACATAATCCAGTTTCTCAGATTATTTGCTCAGCCTACAGATTAAATAAGTATGGTGAAAAGATACCACCTTCACGCGTACCTTTCCTGATTTTAAACCACACAGTATCCCCTTGTGTTCTAATGACTGCCTCTTGGTCTATGTACAGGTTCCACATGAGTACAATTAAGTGTTTTGGAATTCCCATTTTTCACAGTGTTATCCATAATTTGTTATGATCCACACAGTGAAATGCCTGTGGCTATGTTGGAGGGATATAAGCCCAGGTTTGTCTGAGCCTGACTGGAAAATCTATTGGTTTTTTTTTTTAATTAGCTAACATTGAGTGTTTACTGTTGTCTGCCATTGAGTTGATTCTGACTCTTAGCAACCCCGTATGTCACTGTAGAACTGCCCTGTATGGGGTGGATCACCTTTCTTTTCTCTTGTGGAGCACGGAGGCTGGAGCAGCTGGTGGGTTCCAACTACAGACCTTTCTGTCAGAGCACTTAACGATTGCGCCACCTGGGCTCCTTTCAAGTAATGCGTACTACTGAATCCTTTACAAAAGGGGGAGAAGCTTAGCACTATGACGTGATGGTGAATTCATAGACCTAACTGAGTTAAATCATAAAGGTCCTGGTTCAGGTGTCTTTGAATCCCTTTAATTACCTCAAGGAGAAAGAATTGGATTTAATGCCTTTCATATATGTGTATATATACATATATATATTCACCTTTATTGAAATATAATTCATGCACCCTACTTAAAATTCACCCACTTAAAGGGTACAATTCAGTGGTTTTTAGCATATCCAGAGTTGTGCGGCCATCATAACTATCAATTTCTGAGGATTCTCGTCACCCCAAAAAGAAACTTTATCAATTAGCAGTTACTTCTCATCTCCTCCAGCCCTAGGCAACCACTGATCTATTCCTTGTCTCTATAGATTGGCTTGTTCTCTACATTTCATGTAAGCCTTTTGTGGCTGGGATAAGTTTTTTTAAAGAAAGTCTTGGCCTTAAGCTCAGAGCTTTGACCTCTGACCATAGCCAGCTAGAACTGAATAGCATTGTTTTGATTTTGTTGTTGTATTTATTTTTATCATTTTAGGGTGATAGCCATTTCCGGTTTATGGTAGTGATATCAAGTTTCCTTTTTGAATAAATTCATTTCTGTAAAAAAAAGTTCCTATTTTTAGAGGAGAAGACTAAGTAAACAATAATATAGGTGGAGTCTGTGAGTGGTGCAAACAGTTAATGGGCTTAGCTGCTAACTAAAAAGGTTGAAGATTCACGTCCACCCAGAGGCGCCTCAGAAGACAGGCCTGACAATCTACTGGCCACTGAAAATTCTATGGAGAACTGTTCTGCTCTGACACACCTGGGGTTGCCATGAGTCAGAATCGACTTGATGGCAACTAGTTAGACAGTATACGTGGTACACAAATGTGTCAGATTGGGTAGGCTGTTTCCCTGGCCTGGGGCCATCACCCTGAGTTACTACTGTATGTCAGCCTTGGGCTAGGTATATATACAAACAATCTTTCTGTTCCTTGCTATAGCCCAGCAAAGAGGTATTCTGTCCAGTGTACAGACAAGCAAACTGAGGTTTAGGAAGGTAAAGTGACTCTCCCAGGCTCACACAACTAGTGGAGAAACACAGATTGCAACATGGATGCCCTTCCTGAGTCCACAGCCCCCCAGTGACCTTCAGAATTGAGAGCCATATAAGTCAGTTACTGGCAGATGGTGACTGGCTGTGGTACTCAAGCAAGTCTCTGAACACACTCTAGCTCCATTTTCTTATCTGCAAAATCTGTTTGTTCCCAACTTCCCACTGGAAGCACACTTTTTTAAAAAATTATTTAAATTTAAAATTTTTTAAATGGCAATCTCAAAATAAAACTTAAGGACCACTGTGACGAGAGTGTTCTTATAAAGAAAGGAGCCTCACTCCTTTTTGGGGAGTCATGAAGCTCCATTTCTAAGGCCTGTTCTAAGGGACCATTTTCTAGAGCAGCAACTGGGCTGAGGGGCGCGGAGTTTGTGAGAAGGGAGATGGGGGATCCTTGAGCCCCGTTGGGAGCATGAACATGATGGTAACAATGGCTTCCATTTACCGGGCCTTCTAACGTGCCAGGCACTCAACTACGGAAGCGGTGTATGTGTGGGTGTCTCTGTGTGTACACATACATACTCTGGAGGTCATGCTTTTGTCCACTGTCCTGCTCTACCTCTGGATTTTTAGAGGGGACCTTTATTAGCGATCATTTCATTCTGCTTTCTAATTTAGGTATGAGGGACCATTTCTTTGTTTAATTGTTCAACAATCATGGAGGTACTGTTCTATGCTAAGCCCCATGCTAAACTCTTAGAAAAGACAGAAAAGACCAATTCAAGGTGTTGGCAGTGGCAATCTCTAAATGCTAGGAATACACTGTTACTTTGTTTTTGCTTATTTGTATTTCCTAACTTTCTACAATGTTTTTATGATAAAAGGCTTTTCCCTGTCCTCAAAAGTATGTCTCTTGTTTATACAGTGCTCTTTCTCCAACTTAATTACGTGTCTCAAAACCCCCACGGTGGGAGAAATATCAGGTAAGGAAGTCAAGACCTTGCACCGGAAAAGTAGCCCCCTAATTCAAATGACAGCCACATCTATAGTCCCTTCTAAGTGAAGGAATCAAATGTCATGACACCTCACTCTCCTCCCCCCACAAATCTCTCATCGGCTCAGGAACTGGGATGTCAACCCAACTCTGCATAGCACTGATTCTCAGCAGGGCAGTACTGGATCTGAGTGTTTCGGAAGCTGATGGGGCTGGTTTTGGTTGTCACAATTTCTTAGAATGGTACTGGCACATACTTAGTGGGGCCCAAGGAGTCTAATCACCCTGTGATTCGCAGGGTAGCCCACACAATAAATGTCCTATGAATGCCAGTGACCTCTGTAAGTTGGCCTGGTGGCCTCTGAGGTGTCTGGGCCTAACTAGAACATCCCTACAGGTAGTGATTGAACTGACCTGGCTGATAAGATCCAGTCTTTTGGGAGTCTGAAAGCCAGGCCCAGAAAAGGTGAACTAAAGCTGAGGGGACCAAGAGGGGAATGTGGTGGGGCCACTTCCCAGGGAGTGCATATGATGTTTCTACAAAGCAGTGATGTGCTAGGGCTTCCATGCTTTCTATGGATCTCAAAGGGCTTGAGCAATGGCCCAGGTCTGTGTGAGGCTCCACCATGGACACTCATCAGCCAAGAGGGCTTTATAAACCTTTGAAAAATCCTATAAAGGTTTTTCCTTTTACTAAGTCATTGAATAGGCAATAAATGATATTTTAAATAATTTGAAACTACTTACTCTATTAATGGGTATTCTACATAGCCTTCCTTACTTTCACATACCCTTCCTTGGTTTAAGGATTCATTCTTTTGAAGAGTTATCCTGGGACAGGTAGTGTGTCTTCTAAGAGGGATATTCTTCTATGGAACGTTCACTGCCTTTTTAATTTTACAGCTTTAAGTCCTTAGGTCCTGACAAGGAATGACTTAAGATTTGTGTAGACTTGGTCTGAAATTCTCACAGTTGCCTAAAAGTTGAGTAGAAAGGAGTAAATGTATATATGTAAGAGCTCTATGGAGGTAGAATTTGTGATTAGGGAGGAATTATAACCCTGCACAGTGCCTGGCTTTTTTTTTTTTTTTTTTTTACAGTTCCTGGCTAAATGTTTTGTTCAATTCATAAATGTCAGGAAAAATAATTAAGGTAAAGGGTCTGAGAGGGCAAGCAGTGGGCCCAGAGTCACACGGCAAGTTGGTGGCATGCTGGAACTACAACTCTGGTCCCTTGTGCTCAAGCTCAGTGCTTTTCCACCTAGTCTCTCCATGATTCAAAAAGCCATGGTCCGTGAGAAAACTGCAAATTAGTTTAAAAGTGGGAAGTGGAAGCTGAGAAGAGAGGGGAGGTGAAGCTGAGTTCCTAATAGGAAGGCAAATTTTAAAGATCTTTTTTTGTTATGACTGGTTTTCTGTTGCTGCTGGAACAAATTAACGTGGATTTAGTGGCTGAAAACAAACCAGGTTATCATGTGATAGTCTACAGGCCAGATATCCAACATGGGTCTGTCTCACTTGAGCTAAAAATTAAGATGTTGGCACCCAGAGGTCCCTGGAAGAAAGGCCTGGCGATCCACTTTCAAAAAATCAGCCACTGAAAATCCTATGGAGCACAGTTCTCTAATACACATGCGGTCGCCATGAGTTGGAATTGACTCCAAGGTAACTGGTTTTTCTGGTTGTGTAAGTAAACTCCTCTTTCTGGATGCCTGCAAATTGTTTTTTCTATTTTTGGAATTCAGGAATTTCATCAAGATATGCTTATCTTTAGTCAAGAACCCTGCCTGAGACTGAGTGAGTTCTTCTCATATGCAGACTCACATTTTCTCTCCATGTGTTCCTTTTCGGGACTCTTGTTGTTGAATTTACATATAACAGTTTCTCTACCCTTGTACTTTTAGTGGGTTGTATGATTTCTTCCCCTTATCTCTGAGTCTCTCAGTGTCTGTGCCAATTACCAAATGTGTCTATTTCAATTACACGTCACGAACAGGGGACATAACCACAGTCTGGGTCTGTGAACCAGCTGGACTCCCTGAGTTGGCCTGAAGCTAAGACTCCATCTATGGCCTGACTACCACAACCTTCCATTGGATTGGTGCGCCATAAGTGGCATTTCTGGGTCCTCAGGAATAGGTGTCAATTCAGAGCCAATCCAGTAATCCCTGAAAGGTCAAGGTATTTCCTTTTCCCTAATGTAGAGACATCCTTATAAGTGGCCACAAGTCCCTTTGGGGGAAAGCTTGAAGGAAGGTCTACAACCCGTACTTGTGGCAGTGGTGCAGGGTCTGTCCTCAAGGGGACTCAGCATCCCCTTCAATCAAGGGGCTCTGGATCAGTGATTGACCTAGGTTTAGGAACTGAGTGAGAGGCTGTGACTCTCCATTGTGGCAAGTCAGGATTCTGGCTACCAGATCTAGAGCTTCTCCTGTTATGTAGATCAAGCAGGAGAGAAGGACTTCTGGAATGGGGGTTTAAGGACCTCCAGAAGTCCATTCCATAAAAGCAATGAGAACACTGGCAAAATTGTCAAAATTAACTTTTTAGAACTCTGGAAATTAACGAAAGGCTTGCAACAATCCAAGGATTGTATATTCAAGAGAAAATAGCTATATCTGAGTAAGAACAGTGAACTCTGTAGTGCCTGACCTTGATCTATTCCTATCCCCCTACTCGCCAGGTCTGCAATAACCTCCAAAACCAAAAGCTTTACAACAATGGGCGCTGTGAAGATCAGTGGGCTAGCAGTCACGGGAGGGAGCAGAACAGGTTGAAGCTCCACAAAAGCACCAGCCACAGAGAAGTATTACGATGTGACCTGTCTGGTAGCTCCCTGAAAAGCTTCATTTTCAGGGTTTGTTTTTATTTGACCTGACTGAGAGCTCTCTCTCTGCAAGCAGTCGTACCCCTAGGGCATTGGTAGAAAACAATTAGTGGCAATTGTTTAACCTAGCAGCTGCCTAAGGTGGTGATACCAGTTGGACTAATAAGAGGCTTAAAAGGAAAAACTGAGGAATAAGATATCCATAACACCCAAAGCTATGGAGTCCATTTCAACTTATAACGATCCTAGAGGACAGAGCAGAACTCCCTTATAGGGTTTCCAAGGCTGTAAATCTTTACAGAAGCAGACTGCCACATCTTTCTCCCATGGAGAGGCTGGTGGGTTCAAACTGCCGACCTTTCAGTCAGCAGCCGAGCAATTAACAGTTGCACCACCATGGCTCCAATATATCCATCGGGGGCTTTTAAAAGCTCCGACATATTCCTGGGAATCCAGAAGGTCTTAAGCATGTGCAGACCTGTGTACATGCCCAGGAAAGCCACCAGGATTTCTGGAAAGACATGAGGAGGCCCAGATCTCTTCACTCTGGCTGACTTTGAGGCTCTGCACAAGCAGGAAGTAAAGGCTAAGGCACTGTTGCAAACTGCCTGCTGGAGCACTGAAAACATGCCCCAAACACACACAAACACAGCCCCCCAGAAAAGTCTGGGAGACTTATTGGCTCAAGATAGTTAAGGAAATCTCTGATATTCATTTAGCTGATGTCATCTGGTATTGTTAGGTGCCGTTGAGTCAGTTCCGACTCATAACGACCCTGCGCACAACAGAACAAAACACTGCCCCGTCCTTCGCCATCCTCCCAATTGTTGCTATGCTTGAGCCAATTGTTGCAGCCACTGTGTCAGTTCATCTTGTTGAGGGTCTTCCTCTGTTTTGCTGACCCTCTACTCTACGAAGCATGATGTCCTTCTCTAAGGACTGATCCCTACTGATGACATGTCCAAAGCATGTGAGATGTAGTCTTGCCATCCTTGCTTCTAAGGAGCATTCCAGTTGTACTTCTTCTACGACAGATTTGTTCATTCTTTTGGAAGTCCATGGTATATTCAATATTCTTTGCCAGCACCACAATTCAAAGGCATCAATTCTTCTTCAGTCTTCCTTATTCATTGTCCAGCTTTCTCATGCATAAGAGGTAATTGTAAACACCATGGCTTGGGTCAAGCGCACATTAGTCCTCAAGGGGACTTCTTTGCTTTCTAACACTTTAAAGAGGTCTTTTGCAGTCGATTTGCCCAACAGAGTGCATCTTTTGATTTCTTGATTGCTGCTTCCATGGATGTTGATGGTGGATCCAAGTCAAGTTAAATTCGTGACGACCCCGACCCTTTCTCCGTTTATCATGATGTTGCTTATTGGTACAGTTGTGAGGATTTCTGTTTTCTTTATGTTGAGGTATAATCCGTACTGAAGGCTGTGGTCTTTGATCTTCATCAGTAAGTGCTTCATCTTCAGTAAGCAAGGTTGTGTCATCTGTACAACGCAGGTTGTTAATGACTCTTCCTCCGATCCTGATGCCCCGTTCTTCTTCATATAGTCCAGCTTCTCAGATTATTTGTTCAGCATACAGATTAAATAGGTATGGTGAAAGGATACAACACTGATGCACACGTTTCCTGACTTTAAACCATGCAGTATCCCCGTGTTCTGTCTCAGCGACAGCCTCTTGATCTATGTACAGATTTCTCATGAGCATACTTAAGTGTTCTGGAATTCCCATTCTCCGCAATGTTATCCATAATTTGTTATGATCCACACAGTTGAATGCCTTAGCATAGTCAATAAAACACAGGTAAACATCTTTCTGCTATTCTCTGCGCTCAGCCAGGATCCATCTGACATCAGCAATGATATCCCTGGTTCCACGTCCTCTTCTAAATCCAGCCTGAATTTTTGCCAGTTCCCTGTTAATATACTGCTGCAGCAGCTTTTGAATCATCTTCAGCAAAATTTTGCTTGCATATCTAGTAAAATGAATTGTCTAAATTCATGTGGGATGAAAATCAGGATCTGCACAAGGCTGGCTCCTTTGAGGCAGAGGTCAGGTGTATCTCCACCATCACACCTCTCCATTCTTTCTGACACCAGCTGCTCCCCTCATGTCACTGTCTATTCTGCAGGTTCAATAATTCATTGCAATAGCCACACAGAACTCACAGACCAGACTCAAAGTTATGTGGTTTATTAGGGAAGTGACAGGCTACAGCTTAGAGTCAGGTTCAGTTTGGAAGTAACAGGAACAACTTGGGATTAGTGTCAGGAACGAGGCAAGGTCTGAAAGGGACCCCAAAGTGGCGAGGCCATCTCTCCCTTCTTCAGAGCAGGACAGCTTCTGACCAGGGTAGCTCTCAGAGCAAGGAGGCTCATGAAGCAGATAAGCACTCCACTGGAATAGCCCTAAGACTATTCTCAGCCAGAGCCACTGCCCTCCTCCAGTGATCGGTGAGCACACACGGCTTCTCTGCCGGCAGCTGCCTTCTCTACTGAGTGACTGCCTTCACTGCTGTGCCTTCTTTGCCCTACTGTTGGCCTCTCTGCCGCTAGCTGGCCCAGCTCATGTCCAGTATGGCAGCTTGCTCAGCTTTTTTAGCTGCTCTCTACCATCAGACCTCTCTGCCATCAGGTCTATCTGATGTCCCAGCTAACACTCCCACTCGGCTCCCAAGTGGCTCTGCTTCTCTACCAGCCCAGCTATTAGCCAGTGTCTCTCAACCAGGAGGCCTCCAAAACCTCTGTGTTTCAGCCATTTATATATCCTGATCTTCATCAGTCCCAACTCAGTGCCTCCCTCACCAGACCAGAGTTCAACCAATCCTAAATTCCCCATGATATGTCAGTCAACTCAGGTCTTGTTAATTACCAGACAAAAGTACCAAACCATCAAGCTGTTTACAGCTTACCCAGGAAATGTTCATCAGCCCGGGGAATCTCCCTGGGCAAAAGTAAGAAACTCTCTGGAGTAGAAAATAACCTGGGAGCCCTCCCCACCAAATCGCTTCTCCAGAGAACTAGCGCAAAGGTAACTCCTCAGAATTTTGGGGAAAAACCTCCCAAGCTGTTTTTCCAAAGAACCAAGGCAAAAGGTCACATAAAGGAAATCATTTCCCCACAACTGACCACTAAGCTAACCAAGCAGGGGCTTCAGTGGACATAAAGAATACAGACTTTATAGAGTTAGTCCAGGAAAATCAAGAGTCCTTGGGTAGTGCAGACAGTTAAGCACTTGGCTACTATCCGAAAGGTTGGCAGTTTGAACCCACCCAAAGGTGGTTCAGAAGAAAGGCCTGGCAGTCTGCTTGCAAAAAGTCAAAGCCTTGAAACCCACTAAACAAATAAACAGCAACAACAATAAAACCTCGGGTGCGTAGGATCTGATTTCCGGAGCTGCCACATTCTGATGTTTAAAATGTCATTTTTAACAAAAAAAAAAATAAGACATACAAAGAAACAGGAAAGTATGGGCCAAAGGAAAAAAGCTGTCAATAGAAACTATCTCTGAGGAAGCCCAGACGTTAACTTACTAGACAAAGACTAAAGGAAACTAAAGGAAACTAAAGGAAAACTGAAAACTAAAGGAAACCATGTCTAAGAACTGGAAGAAAATATTAGAATGATGCCTCACCGAATCGCTTTTGTTGTTAACTGCCGTCCAGCTGATTTCGACTCGTGATGACCCTATGAGTGCAGAGTAGAACTTCTCTGTAGGGTTTTCCAGGCTGCGATCTTTTGGAAGCAGATCACCAGGCCTGTCTTCTGAGGCACCTCTGGGTGGTTCTGAACCACGAATCTTTTGGCTAGTAGTTGAGAGCTTAACTATTTGTGCCACCCAGGGACTCCCCTCACCAAATACAGAATAACATTAACAGAAATTTTAAAAAAGAACCAAATAGAAATTCTGGAGTTGAAGCCAGCCAACTGTGGGAGTGTGAGGGAGGCCCATGAATTCTGTTTCAAGGCAGCACTGAACCCTCCAAGTAGAAACAATGACCAAAGCTCCCCTGCCCAAGTTGAAAAAATTTATGGACAAGAAGTTAGCATTGAAATTAAATGGTGGCAGACATGTCCAAGGACTATCGTGGCGATTTGATCCCTTTCTGCATCTTGTGGTGAATATGTGGAGATGGCAACTAATGGACAACGGAACAGTAATGGAATGATGGCAGTAAGTGGAAACAGTATCATCATGTTAGGAACCTTGTAATGAGAATAAATAATTACTTGTTCAGCAGAGAAATCAATTGCTTCCACCTGTCCCCGCTCCAAAGAGCCTGTTTTACTATGATGTAAGAATCAGCCTGTGTACATTCTTCATATCAAATTATTTTGTTAAATAAACTTTTATAATAGTCATAAAAAATTTTGGAGTTGAAAAGTACAATAATTAAAATGAAAAATTCACTAGAGGAGCTCAATAGCCGATTTGAGCTGACAGAAGAATCAGCCAATTTGAAGACAGGTCAATTAAGATTATTGAGTCTGAGGACCAGGAAGAAAGAAGAATGAAGGAAAATGAAGAGTTTCAGAGACCTGTGGGACACCATCAAGCATACCAACATAAACACAGTGGGAATCCAAAAGGGAAGGGGAGAGATAAGGCAGAAAGAATGTATGAAGAAACAATGGTCAAAAACTTCCAAATTTGATGGAAAAATAATCTGCACTTATGAGAAGCACACGGAATTCAAAGTAGGATATATTAGATGAGATGTGTATCTCAAAACATCATAGTCTATTGAAAGACAAAGAAATAATCTTGAAAGCAGTAAGAGTAAAATCAACTCATCAAGGACAACAGCCCCTAATAAGATTAACAGCCAACTTCTTATCAGAAACACAGAGGCCAGAAGACAGTGGGATATATTCAGAATGCTAGAAGAAACAAAAACCAGAAACAAAAACTATCAAACAAGGATTCTTATCTAGCAAAGCTATCCTTCAAAAACAAAGGAGAAAGTAAGATATTCCCAGATAAACAAAAGCTGAGAGAATCCGTAGCTTGCAGGCCTACCCTACAGGAAATACAATGGGAGTTCCTTCAGGTTGAAATGAAAGGACTAGACAGTAACTCAAATCTACCCAAAGAAATAAGGTACATCAGTAAAGGAAGCTACATAGGGAAATAGAAAAGACAGAATACATGTATTTTTTGTAACTTTTCATCTATAGATTTTAAAGACAACTGTAAAAAGCAATAATTTTAAAATGTGTTGATGGGCTTAAAATGTACAAAGGTCTAATAGCTCAAATGAGAAGTAGGGATGGAGTGATACAGGAGCAAAGTTTTTTTTATACTATTGAAATTAAGTTGGCATTAATATGAACTAGATTCTTTTAAGTTAAAATGCTGGCTGCAATCTCCAGGGGAGCCACTAAGAAGATAAAAGATTAGAGTAAAAGAAACAACAGAGAATTAAAATAGTATACTAGAAAATATTTAACACAAAAAATGGTAGTAGTAGGTAGAATAGTGGAAGAAAAAAGATATAAGGCATATAGAAGACAAATAGCAAAACGACAGCTGTAAATAGTACCTTATCAGTAATTATATTAAATGTAAATAGACTAGACTGAACACTCAAATCAAAGGCAGAGATTGGCAGAATGGATTTAAAAAACATACAACCCAGCTATACGCTGTCTTTAGATTCATAGATACAAACAGGTTGAAATTAAAAGGATGGAACAAGATACACAAGCAGTAACCAGAAGAGATGTGTAGTGGCTACACTTAGATAAATAACAATTTAAGACAAAACTGTTACTAGAGAAAAAGGACATTTTATAATGATAAAAGGGTCAGTGCATCAGGAAGACTTAAGAATTATAAGCATGCATCTAACAACAAAGCCATAAAATACCTGAAGCAAAAACTGACAGAAGTTAACAGAGAAATAGACAATTCAACAATAACAGTGGTAGACTTCATTACCCCACTTTCAATAATAGATAAAACAACTAGATGATCAACAAAGAAATAGATTAAGCAGTACTATAGTCAGTTACCATTCTGTTTCACTCCTAGGGATACTGTGAATAATTAGCCACTGTCAAAGACCTCTACAAAGAGCCCATCTCAATGGTGGCATTCCCTACAGCAGTAACTGGCCCACTAGGAGAGCAACCAGAGAGCTTTTCAAACATGAAGGTGCTTCCTTCAGTAATGGATATCTCAATGCCTTAGAGAAGAGTGTCTTCTCAGCCAGCTCATGGAATATAGTTGGCAGGCTGTGCATGAAAAATCAGTCCAACATTCATACACCCTCAGCTTTTGGATTTCCTCCTCCACCTGATGCCAGGAAAGCTCTAACATCTTAACCTCACTAACTGTAGGCCACCACTGAGTCCAAATTTCAGGTAACCAACCAAGTAAATGCTTAGAGCCAACTTCAGGTGCACAGGCTAAAAAGTTATGTCTGGAATATCTAGTAAGTGCACCCATATCAATATTGTTCTATTTCTCCCTCATTGGTCTAACACCCTTAGAATCCATTCTCATACACTCTCCAGGTGTCTGCTGGTATATAGTAAGTAGCAATGGCTTGCAATTCCTTTGGTGCATAAACTCTCTCCTCCTGGGTCACATAGTGTACCTGTTCCCCTGAAGCATTAAGGTTTTAGTGGCAGTGGATTTTGAGAGTAAGCATCCCCTTTCAAGGCATGTACCCCAGGTGAGGTTATCACAAGGTTTTCAGGCAAAGGAAAGCTAGTCTCCTCATACCCTGGAGGGAAAGCTACCTTTTTTTTTTTAATTGTAAAAATGTATATAACACAACATTTGCCAATTCAACATAGGACAAACTACTTCTGTTGGTAAGGAAGACTCAGGGAGACTTGGGAGTTCAAGACCGTTAGTTTCATCTGGGTTCAAGCAGATGGACCATTCCAAATTCCTGGATCCCAGTCTTCCTAATCAATGCCCTCATTTTCATATGACAAATTTAATGACACTGTGAATTCAACTGTTTCTATAATTCAGCAACCAACACGATTAAATTTTACGTTTTATATTTAGCACTATGAGTCCCGAGTCTACAAGAAATGAGATTGTTTTGTATCTGTCATGGAAGTTTCTGGTTCTCAGACTGAGACTTGAGTAGAGAGTTAATAGACCTAAGCTTGTCATTTTCTCTCTGTAACTACTCAAGTGCACTGAAAAGAATTCATCCCATACCACAGTCCTTAGTTATTACGATTGCTGTCACGGTCACGGGCAGCAGCCAGTTGGACTCGCAAGGCATGTGTATCATTTGGAACTTTATCCCGATCAACCACAGTTGACAGCTTGGTTAACTATGATGTCATTGCATGGCTTGGATTACTAGCATCCCATTTTCCACTGGCAAGGAGTTTAGCAAAGTGCTCAAGCTCAAGGGTGTGACCAAATCAGTCACAAAATCCCATCTTTAGGGTCTTTCTCCTGAGAACCCTCCAAGTGCCAATAACTGTATTAGGCAAGGTCCAGTCAGAGGACAGGCGCCACACGATGGGAAAGTTTAATATAAAGAATTGTTAATAAGGGATTGGAGTAATGGAATTAGCTAATGAAAGCTAAAGACTATTCTAAAGAATACAGCATTAGCACAATCCCTAGGGCTGAAAGAGCGCTCCTAACAGAGTCCTCCACCACCAGGGCTGAGTTCCAGACCTCACTGGAAAGAGCATGGCTGTGGTTCACTGGATGGCAGAGAAGTTAGAGGTGCCTCACCAACTGACCTGCTAGAAAACTGATCGCTGGGGTACCAGGGGAAGCTGCCAGTCACTGGGCACTGCTGGAATCAGGAACTGAAAGAGTTGCACCCTTCAGAAGCCCAGTGCTGGAGAAAGCTTTGTCAATACAGAGATAAGCACCACAGAAAGCCATGCCATTGCAGGAGTTAAGCACTAGAGAAAGTACAATCGGGGAGAGCAGAGGGATGAAGAAAATCAGGCTACTGCAGAAACGTTGCTCTGCAGGAGTCCACTCACTGGGAAGCAGCATGTTGTCTGGGGTGTGTGGTATCCACATGCAAGGTGTTTTCCCGGCTAGGGGCAGTGAGTTCACCAGGGGAACTCGTGCTCTGGTCATGCATCTGGGGCAGAGCACCACTGGATATTCCCACTGACAACACCTGTACAGCAAGATCAAGAAAAGTGAAACCACAGCAGAAACTACAAAACCTGGAAGAGCACCCCTTCTCTTCTTGCAGTGACCCTCCAGTGCCCTCTACTGACAAACCTTAACATCATTCTCACTGCAAGGAGAAAGACTTTGTGTCCAACCCATTACCTCAGGACAGGTACTAAAGGGTGAATTTGGAGCCCAGGGGCGATAACTTGATAACTGGCACAGCAGTGGAGTCCCCGCATTGGCTCTCTGACTGACGGGGTAAGGCCCCTCCCAGTAGGAAGGGCTAAGCAAAAGCCCATGAAACTTCCAAGATAATAGCGTACTAGCAATATCACAACCCTGGGGGAAGTGAAGAAGTTAATGCAACCATCAAAGAATTGAAAGAAGCCCATTTAATTCACCAGTTGGCCTGTGCAGAAATCAGATGGATTTTAGGGAATGACCATGGACTACCCTAATCTTAACCAGGTGGTGGCTGTGACTGCAGCTGCTGTCCCAGATATGGTATCTTTATTGGTGCAAGTCAAACAGCCCTTGGTATTTGGTACATACACAGCTATCAGACTGGCTTCTCCATACCAATATGCAAGGTCTACCAGAAGCAGTTTGCTTTTTTTCTGGCAAGGTCTGCATATTAGTTTCCTAGGACTGCTATACTAAATTACCACAAACTGGTAATTACCACAAATTACCACAGAATTTTGACTTAAAACAATGGAAATGTTAAAAAAAATATTTATTAAACCCATTGCCATCCAGTCAATTGTGACTCATAGCAACACTAGGACAGAGTAGAACTGCCCCATAGAGTTTCCAAGGAGCTGCTGGTGGATTCAAACTGCCGACCTTTTCGTTAGCAGCCGAACACTTAATGACTGCACCAGCAAGGCTCCAAATATTTATTACAATCTTATAAACAGAGAAAATTATAAAGAATATTCTGTAAACTTACTGCACAGATAACACATACGGACCTCTTTTGATTGTAGTAAAATATTTACAACATAATGTTTGTCATTTTAACCATTTTCAAGTATGCAATTCAGTGGTATTAATCACACTCACAATGTTGTGCAGCTATCCTCACTGTTTCCAAAACTTCTCATCACATCGAATAGAAACAACCATCACGCAATTACTTCCTCCCTCCCTCAAGCCCATAATAACCTGATCTGCTTTCTCTACGCACTTGTCTCTTCTAGATATTTCATAGAAACGGGTTCACACAATATTTGTTCTTTTGTGCCTGGCTTATATCACTTTGCATAAGGTGTTCAAGGTTCATCCATTTCATAGCATTTATCAGAACTTCGTTTCTTTTATGGTGGAATAATACTCCAGTGTATGGATATACCGCATTTTATCCATTCGTTTGTTGATGGACATTTGGGTCATTTCTACCTTTTGCCTGTTTTGAATAATGCTGTAATGAATACTGGTGTGTAAAAATCTGTTTGAGTCCCTGCTTTCCATTCTTTTGGGTATATACCCAGGAGTGGAATTGCTGGGTCATGTGGTAATTCTATGTTTAGCTTTTTGAGGGACTGCCGAACTGTTTTCCACAGTGGCTGCACTATTTTACAATCCCACTAGCAATAAATGAGGGTTCCAATTTCTCCACATTCTCATCAACACTTGTTATTTTCTGTTAAAACAATGGAAATTATCTCACAGTTCTGGAGGTTCAAAATCTAAAACCAAGGTGTCTGCAGGGTCATGCACCCTCTGAAGGCTCTAGGAAAGACTCCTTCCTTGCCTCTTTCTAGCCTGTGGTGGCTACTGGCAATCGTTGGTGTTCTTGGCTTGGAGCTGCATCACTCCAGTCATTGTCACATGGCCTTCTTCCCTGTGTGAACGTCAGTCATTGGGTATAGGGCCCACCACAATCCAGTATGATTTCATTTAATTAATTACATCTGCAAAGACCCTATTTCCAAATAAGGTCATGTTCGGAGATTCTGGGTGGACATAACTTTTGGGGGATACTATTCAACCCAACCCCGTCACCATATATCTTTAGGTTGCCGCAGGGTTATGTCAGTTCTCCCACTCTCTGCCATAATATAGTCCCCAGATACCTTAATCATCTTGACATTCCACAAAGCATCACACTGGTACACTACCTTGACATTACTGAATCTGATGAGAAAGATGCAACAAGCACTTTAATTGCCTTAATAAGATATATGCAAACTAAAGTGGGAGATAAAACCTACCAAAGATACAGGGCCCAACACCTTAGTGAAGCTTTCCGGAGTTCGGCAGTCTGGAGTATGTTGACATATCCTCTCCACAGTGAAAGACAAGATGTTGTACCTCACACCACCTACCGATCCCCCATAAAAGTGGCGTAATGCGTGGTAGGCCTATCTGGATTTTGGAGGCAACATATCCCATCTATGGAGTCACTCGTAAGGCTACCAGTTTTGAGTGAGGACCAGAGCAAGAGAAGGACCTGCAGCAAGTTTAGGCTGCAGTACATGCAGCAACCCCACTCGATTCTTATGATCCAGCAGATCCAATGATACTCAGAATGTCCATGGCAAACAGAGATGCTATATGAAGCCTCGAGCAAGCACCAATAGGAGATTCAAAGCACAGACCTCCAGGATTCTTGAGAAAATCTAGGCCCTCTTCTGCAGATAATTGTTCTACTTTCGAGAAACAGCTTCTGCCTTGCTACTAGGTCTTGGCAGAGACTGCACACCTAGCCAGGGGCATCAGGTAACTGTGACCTGAGCTTCCCAACATGAATGGGGTATTGTCTGACCCACCCGACCATATAAGGTTGTGTGTACACAGCAGCAATCTATCATTAATGGAAATGGTATTAACAGACCGGATCTGAAATGGTCCAGAAAGTATAGGCCATTTACATGAGCAAGTGGCTCAGACTCCTTTGACCCCAACCATGTCTTGTTTGTTGCATTGTCTCCTCTTCCTCAATCCATGCCTATGATCTCCTGAGGTATTCCTTATGACCAGTTGACTGAGGAAGGAAAAAAAAAAATCAATCCTGATTTACAGATGAGTCTGCCTAATATGCTGTAATGATCCACAGTGCACAGCTGCAGCACCACAGTCCCACTCTGGGAAACCTGGAAGAACAGTGGTGAAGAAAAATCCTTGCAGTGGCCAGAACTTCGGGCAGTATATTTGGGTGTCCTCTATGTTGGGACATGAAACATAGTTAGAAGTACAGACCTACACTAACTGATGGGCAGTTGCTAATAGTTTGGCTGGATGGTTAGGGACTTGGAAGGAACAGGATTGGAAGCTTAGTGACAGGGAAGTCTGGGGGAGTAGTATGTGGATGGACACAGTTCTCTGGATGGGCACAGACTCTGAAGATATTTGTGTCCCATCTGAAATGTCTAGACATCCACTGCAGAGGAGTCTCGTAATAACCGGGCAAACAAAATGATTTACTCTGTGGATGTCAGTCAGCCTCTTTCCTCAGCCAACTCCATGCTTGCTCAAGGGGCCCATGAACAAAGTGGCCACAGTAGCAGGGATGGAGGCCATGTGTGGACTCACCAACATGGGTCTTTCCTCACCAAGGCTGACCTGGCTAATACTCCTGCTGACAAGTAAGACAAACACTGAGCCCTCAATATGGGACCATTTTCCAGGGGGATCAGGCAACTAACTGGTGGTAGGTTGTGAACATTCCACAGCTTCTATCATGGGTGGGGCAGAGATTCATTTTCACTAGAATAGACACAAGTTCTGCACGTGGATTTGCCTTCCTTGCCTTTGTTTCTCCCAGCACCATCCTCCCTGGACTCAGAGAATGCCTCACCTACAGTGCTCTTCAAGGGCAAGCATCAGCCTTTTCCCTAGTCAGTTGAGCTATTCAGCTTCTTTCCACATGCTCAAAGGTGAACAGATCAGGTAGGCTCTTCCAGAATTGCATGTGTGTGTGTTAGGGGAGAAGGTTTAAGGCAGCCCATTAATTATATCCCTCTTCTGAATTCTAAACCATGTTACTGAATCCCAGAATTAATGATTTACCCACCCATGATCATAAGCAGAACCGGACCATCGCAGGTCTCCCCTTGTATAACTTGGAACATGGAACAGAATCTAAGTTCTTAGACAGCAGCCTCACTCTCAAGGAGGAAAAGAGGAAGGAGCTGATCTAGAGAGACACTATTTCTCCTTCCGAAGTAAGTCAGGAGATGGAGAAAGGTCAGGAGTGTTATACCAGTGGACCTCCTTCCACATAAAAGGAAACATTAGGAAAATGTGTTCTCCCTACTAACATTACACAAGGGAGCTGGTATAGCCCTTTCCTGAAGGTATTCACAAGCAAAGCTCTTTCATGAAGCCAAGTGTATTAGTTTTCTATTGTTGTGTAACAAACTACCACAAATAACAGCTTAAAACAATACCCATTCACTATCTTAAGATTCTGTAGGTCAGATCTGATGGGCTCGTTTGGGTTCTCTAGGCCCAAGTCAAGGTGTTGGCCAGGCTGGGCCTTTTATCTACAGAATTTGGGGAAGAATCCACTTCTTAGCTCACTCAGGTTGTTAGCCAAATTCAGTTCCCTGTGGGGTTGTAAAACTGTTGTTCACTGTTTCCTTGTGGCTGTCAGCCAGGGCTGCTCTCCACTTCTAGAGGCCACCCTCATTCCTCATCATGTGGCTCATTCCATCTTCAGGCCAACAATAAAGTGTCAAATCCCCCTCAGGCCTTGAATCTCTGACTTCCTCTCTGCTACCAACTAGGATAAACTCTGCCTTTAAAGGGCTGACCTGACTGGGTGATATCTTAGCATTAGCTGACTTGGACTTTAACCAAAACCAAAATCAAACCCAGTGCCGTCGAGTCGATTCCGACTCACAGCGACCCTATAGGACAGAGCAGAACTGCCCCATAGAGTTTCCTAGGAGCGCCTGGTGGATTTGAACTGCTGACCCTTTGGTTAGTAGCGGTAGCACTCAACCACTACGCCACTTGGGCTTTACAGCTGGGAAATCCTTTCACAGCAATCCCTAGATTAGTGGTTGAATAACACCTGGGGACAGGAATCACGGGGTGGGGGGGCGTAGACAAGGGGCATCTTTAGAATTCAGGCTACCACACGAAGGAATCCCTGTCTTCACCTCAGACCTTGAGAGACAGCAAGCCCTCTCTGCCACAGTTCTCTTAGATCCTAGACTGGCCTAAAAGGCAAGCAAGTCTGGCACATGCTGTCAACTTCTCAGCTGGTTCATAAATTCATACCAACTTGGTGTGAGTAGAGAAAGGTGCCCCTTCTTTAAAACGGGAGCTGTGGTGATGCAGTGGTTAAAACACTCAGCTGGTAACCAAAAGGCTGGCGGTTCAATCCCACCAGCTGCTCCACTGGAGAAAGATGGGACGGTTCTGTAAAGATATACAGCCTTGGAAACCCTATGGGACTGTTCTACTCTGTCCTACAGGGTTGCTATGAGTCGAAATCGACTCTACGGCAGTGGATTTGGTTTGGTTTTCTTTTTTATATATATCCACATATTTTTAATTGTGCTTTAGGTGAAAGTTTAGAGAGCAAATTAGTTTCTCATTAAACAATTAATACACATATTGTCTTGTGACATTGGTTATCAACCCCACAACATGTCAACACTCTCCCCTTCTCAACCTTGAGTTCCCCGTTTCCATTCATCCAGCTTTCCCATCCCCTCCTGTCTTCTCATCCTTGCCCCTGGGCTGGTGTACCCATTCAGTCTCGTATACATGATTGAACTACATGTGTTATTGTTTGTTTCACAGGCCTCTCTAATCTTTGGCTGAAGGGTGAGCCTCAGGAGTGACGTCAGTACTGAGTTAAAAGGTGTCCAGGGCACCATACTCTTGGGGTTTCTCCAGACCAATAAGTCTGGTTTTTTTTTTTTTTTTTTTTGTGAGTTTGAATTTTGTTATACATTTTTCTCCAGCTCTGTCCAGGACCTCTATTGTGATCCCTGTCAGAGCAGTTGGTGGTGGCAGCCGGCACTATCTAGTTGTGCTAGACACTTTCTGGTGGAGGATATGGTGGTTGTGGCCCCTTGGTCCTTTGGAATAATCATTCCCTTGTGTCTATGATTTTCTTCATTCTCCCTCGCCCCAGATGGGTTGGGACCAGTAGCCGTATCTTAAGATGGCCGTTCACAAACTTTTAAGACTCCAGACGCTACTCACCAAAGTAGGATGTAGAACATTTTCTTTATAAACCATGTTATGCCAATTGAGCTAGATGTCCCCCAAGACCATGGTTTCCAGACCTCTGCCCAGTAACTCGGTCCTTCAGGGCATTTGGATGTGTCTATGAATCTTCTATGACTTTGCCTCGGTTAAGTTGTGCTGACTTCCCCAGTATTGTATACTGTCTTACTCTTCACCAAAGTTACCACTTATCTATTGTCTGTTTAGTGTTTTTCACTCCCCATCTCTCCCCTCCCTCCTAACCATCAAAGATTCTTTCTTTCCATGTGTAA
This sequence comes from Loxodonta africana, assembly GCF_030014295.1. NCBI lineage: Eukaryota > Metazoa > Chordata > Mammalia > Proboscidea > Elephantidae > Loxodonta > Loxodonta africana. The sequence goes on along the minus strand of NC_087353.1, from coordinate 86,278,980 downwards.
ACCTTTTCATGAGTTTTTATAATAGTGGTCTCATATGGTATTTGTCCTTTTGTGATTGACTTATTTCACTCAGTCTAATGCTCTCCAGATTCATCCATGTTGTGAGATGTTTCCCAGATTCCTCATTGTTCTTTGTCGTTGCATAGTATTCCACTGTGTCTGTATCATAGTTTATCTGTTTATTGTTGATGGGCACTTAGGTTGCTTCCATCTTTTTGCTATTGTGAACAATACTGCAGTGAACTTGGGTGTGCATATGTCTATTTATGTGATGGGCTTTCTAGTATTTCTCTAGATATATATCTCTAGGAGTGGGATTGATGGATTGTATGGTAGTTCTATTTATAGCTTTTTAAGGAAGCACCATGGAAACCTTGGTGGTGTAGTGGTTAAGTGCTACAGCTGCTAATCAAAGCGTCAGCAGTTTGAATCTGCCAGGCACTCCTTGGAAACTCTATGGGCAGTTCTACTCTCTCCTATAGGGTTGCTATGAGCCAGAATCGACTCAACAGCACTGGGTAAGGAAGCACCATATCATTTTCCAAAATGGTTGTACCATTTTGCATTCCCACCAGCAATGCATAAGAGTCCAGTCTCCCTGCAACCTCTCCAGCATTTGTTGTTTTCTATTTTTTTCTATTAGTGCTGGTAATGTCGGGGTGAGATGGTGTCTCATGGTAGTTTTGATTTGCATTTCTCTAATGGCTAATGATCATGAGCATTTTCTCATGTGTCTGTTAGCTGCCTGAATGTCTTTTTTGGTGAAGTGTCTATTCATGTCCTTTGCCCATTTTTTAATTGGATTATTTGTCTTTTTGTTGTAGATGTGTCGGATTTCCCTATAGATCTTAGAGATTAGAACTTTTTCGAATTTGTCATAGCCGAAAATTTTTTCCCAGTTGTAGGTTCTCTTTTTACTCTTTTGGTGAAGTCTTTTTATGAGCATAAGTGTTTAATTTTTGAGAAGACTCCAGTTATCTAGCTTATCTTCTGTTGTTTGTATATTGTTATTTATGGTTTGTATCCTATTTATACCATATATTAGGGTCCCTTGCATTGACTGTATTTTTTCTTCCATGATCTTTGTAGTTTTGGATATTATATTTAGGTCTTTGATCCATTTTGAATTAGTTTTTGTGTGTGGAGTAGGGTATGGGTCCTATTTCATTTTGGTTTGGCTTTCTTTAAAAACAATTTACTGCCATCTGTTGGAAATTTGTTGTAATAACTATACAAATCTATGATGACCGGGAATTGTGCAATGCACTACTGGCACAACTATGAGCGGCAGCCCTGATCCCAGTAGACCCTGTGGTCTCAAATACACCTTCTGTGTTTGTTCCAACCACTTGCCTACCTGGGCTGTTGTCTATAGAGACATTTTTTTTCCCCAGAATCCTTCTTTCTGACATTTTTCATTGGTATATTTTTCTCTGCCACTGGTCTGATCTAATTTTTTGGTTATATCCATAAGCAAATATCTAAGATCCTACAAGGAGCAAATCCTGAAATATAAGCAATAATAAGGCAATTAAAAAAAAAAAACCTGTTGAGTGATTCTGACTCATGGCGACCCCATGTATTAACAGAGCAGAACTGCTTCATAGGGTTTTCTTGGCTATGATCTATATGGGAAGTATATCGATAGGTCTTTCTTTCACCGAGCCACTAGGCAGGTTTGAACTGCCAACCTTTAGGTTAGTAGTTGAGTGCAAACCATTTGCGCCACCCGGGGCCTAAGGTAATAATAGCAGCCACTAATGTTACTCAAGGAGCCCTGGTAGCACAATGATTAAGTGCTCTGCTGCTTACAGAGAGTTTGGCAGTTTGAACCCACCCAGCAGCTCCTTGGGAAAAAGAACTGGCAATCTGTTCCTGTAAGGATTATAGCTTAGAAAACCCTATGGGGCATTTCTGCTCTGCCACATAGGGTCAGTATGAGGAGAAATCAACTTGACAGCACTAACAACAGCAATGTTACTCAGTGCCTGTATCTATATACCTGTACATACATAGATTTAGAGAGATATATAGGTTTTATACACACACACACACTCACATATGTATCTAATCTTATTTAATCCTCACAGAAACCCTGCCAAGTAAGGATTATTATCCCAGCTATATGGCACAGAGGTTACGTGATACGGCTGCTAACCAAAATGTCGGCAGTTAAAATCCACCAGCCGCTCCTTGGAGACCCTATGGGGCAGTTCTACTCTGTCCTCTAGGGTTGGCTGGAATCGACTCGAAGGCAACGGGTTTGGTTTTTTATATAGATAAGGAGTCCCTGGGTGGTAGAGCACAAACTGTTAGCACTCTACTACTAGCCGAAAGGTTGGCTGTTGGAATCCATCCAGAGGTGCCTTGGAAGTCAGGCTATGGAGCAGTTCTACTCTGCACACACGGGGTCATGAGTTGGAATTGACGCAACAACAACCAGCAACAACAACAATGCATAAGGAAACTGAGAACTTAAGTTAATTGCCCAAGGTCATGAGTAGAAAGAAGTTGTGTTAGGATTCAAACCTATGCCAAGTTATCTGAATCCCATGCTCCTAACCACTGTGCTCTATTGCTTTTGTGGACGTTAGCTGAGTGACTATATCTGAATTGAGACCTCTGCCGTATACCTCTTGAATGGGAGCCAGGGCTTCTCTGTGGTGAGGCCACTGGCCCCCGTAACAGGGAAGAGGCCAGCCCTAGAATGTCCAAGGTCTATTCATGGGGAGGGTGAGAATGGCCTGAAGGGAAAGTGTAGTAGAGAGTTGTTTGTGACCAAAAGAGAAGGATGGCCAGTGGGACTAGGAAAGAAAACCATGGAAAGAGGAAAAAAAACAGGAGGGCCCTATCTTACCATTGAATCTCTGATGCCTGGCACGTTGCTGGTGTTCAGTTTGCATTTGATGAATGAATGAATCTCAGCGGGGTAGCCAGCATGCCTGTGAGAGCTCCTCTCTGTATTCTCTGATGTCTGCTCCTGCGATCAACTCCTTCTTTTTCCTGTAAATTAGCTCATTTGAACTGGATATGCCAGGCCCTTTGCCAAGTGCTTTACCTCCATCTTCTTGTTTAAAGCCCTCACAAGGACTCTCTATAGATTATTTTGTATTTGAAAGCCTTCTGGACTAAAGAACGATATTCACTACCTTCTGTGCTCTGTTTAATGTTCAATTTATTAACTATTCAACAACAAAAATTGAAAGCCGTTTTTTTTCTTGGATATTTAGTCTTTGATTACAAATTTGATCAATTTAGATTATCTTGAATAATTTAAATGGAAAATACAAGTTCAGTATGGCTGATTCTTGTGACTGCTTCATATTCTTTAAGTATACGCAAGTATGATTACAGAAGTTATTAAAACCCTGCCATCAAAACTCGTTATAAAAGTGCTAATACCATGAGTTTAACTTTTTTCTTACCCTGATCCTGACAGTTTCCAGAGGTTCCAATTTTTACATGTTTCTAGGGTTTCAGTAATTCTACCAGTTCTTATTTTTATACCTTCCTAGAGTTCTTGTAATCCTACTAGACCCAAAAGAAAAGGGAAACTTTCTCAGAATAAGTTGAGGTTACAGGTTCTGGGCTGCAACATGGGGTCTGGTTGCACAGCTCTTAAGGTTTTAAACCTGAGCCACTGATCATTGGGCCTAGTGCTTTTTTTTTTTTTTAATTTTATTGTGATAAAATATATATAACAAAATTTGCCATTTTAACCATTTTTAAGTGTACAACTCAGTGACCTTAATTACATTCACCATGTTATGCAAACATTACCATTGACTTTTGCAAAAGGTTTTCACCACCCCAAACAGAAACTCAGCCCCCTTTAAGCAAAAACTCCCAATTTCCCCTCCCTCAAGTCCTTGGCAACCACTGACAAACTTGTCTCTATAAGCTTAGCACCTTTTTTATGGTAAAGTTTTGTACATGATGGAGCTTTTAAGTCTCTGTATTCTTTTCTTTTGTATGCTTTTAAATGATGTTTTATTATGGAAAATTTTTAAAATATGCAAAAGTATAAATAATGGTATATAGAATCTCCATGGACATACTACTCAGCTTTAACAATTATCAACTCATGGCCAATCATGTTTCTTCTATACTCTGCCCGCTGACTTCCCTCCTTTTTTATTTTGAAGCAAATTTCAGACATCATATAATTGCATCAGCAATTAAACCCACTGCCGTCGAACATCAGTAATTATTCCTGTATAATTCTCTAAAATATAAGGACTGTAAACCACAGTACCATGATCACAACTAAATAATTTTATAATTCATTAACATCGATTATTATTGTCCTATTTAAAAAATTGTTGTAGTTTGTTTGAACCAGGGTCCAAATAAGGTCTATACATATCAGTTCTTTATACAGGTATTAATTTTTGAACGTTCGTATCTTTCCCAGAGATGATACATTCAAGTTTTGCATGACCATTATGATATATTGACTTGGCCTGTTGCCATTATTAAAACCTACGTATTCCATTATGTGTAAGGGAATTAAAAAAAAAAATTGAGGTACCTAAAAAGATCTGAAATGGCCAGTTTGAAGATTGGGTACAATTCTTCATTTGCTGGTTCCATTTTCACCTTCTCGGCAGCCATTTTCCATACTGTTTCTAAGAGAGGAATGTCCGGTAATGATGACGTAACAATACTGCGACCCCCCCCCGCCCCCCCCGTCACTTACCAGTGTAATTTCCTCACTGTAACCAATCTAAGAAAGAGACGTAAACCTTCTTAAGCCAATCGCCTTACAGAGCTTGGCACAGGAAGTTGTTCTTACAAGTTCCAACACAGGAATCCATCCTTCAAGAGTTCCTGTCATCGGGAGCCCTGCCTTAAAAAAAAAAAAAAAATTTTTTTTTTAAACAAACTACCAATTGAATAATGTCTTTCGGTGATCCCAGTTTGTAAATACCAATCAAGTAACGTATTTCATATCTGTTATTTCCTTTCCTATAAAACGTGACTGCTAAGTTGCCATTTTGGATTACTGGATTCCACCGCATGGAGTTCAGTCTATTCTCAGCTCAAGCTGTCTTTCTTTCAATAAATCTCTCAATTTTACATTAATCAGAGTACAGATGGTTACTCTAAGACAATTGTTAACTTATAATTGGTAAGGTCACCAAGAGTTTTCACACATACCCTTCCCCGCCCCCTTTCCTGGCCAAAACTCATTGCCTCGAGTCAACTGCAACTCATGGCGACCCCATGTGTATCAAAATAGAACTGCTCTGTGGGGTTTTCTTGGCTGTAATCTTTATGGAAGCAGATAGCCAGACCTTTCTTCTGCAGTGCTGCTGGGTGGATTCGAACTGCCAACCTTTAGATTAGTGGTTGCGTGCAAACCGTTTGTACCACCCAGGGACCTCTTTTCCTGAGGGAGGGTCTCAAACCTGGCTGCACATTAGAATCTGAGGATCTTCTATGATAGGTCCTGAGCATTAGTGTTTTTGAAAGCTCTCAATGTTGAGAACTACTCTCTTAGCAGATGAGGTACTAAGTATGCTTAAGTTAGTCCTCATTAGGAAACATGGCTAGTTCATGTCAGAACACAGTGTTGAAACCTCCCTCCTTCTTCCTGGTTATGTCCAGTCATAGTAGGGACCTCACTTTTCCCAGGGTTACCTGACTCCCAGTTCCCTGTGTCTTGCTTGCACAGATAGAAACAAGTTCATATTTATGCCTTATAAACAGAGGAATAATAGAGGAAACAAAATACCCATATATTAATACTCTCCTACTTATAAAACTCATTGAAATTCTACTTATTGACATCATCTTTCTTAGATTAATACAACTATTTGAAGACTTTATATTAACTTTCTACTTTTTAAAAAATTTCATTTTGTTGTTGAAAATTTACTAAGCAAAACCCAACAATTCAACAGGTTCTGCATGTACAGTTTAGCAACATTGATTACATTTTTTGAGCTGTGCCACCATTCTCACCCTCCTTTTCTGAGTTGTTGCTCCCCCATGAACATAAACTTACTGCCCCCTAAGGTTCCTTTCTAATCTTTCAAGTTGCTGTTGTCACTTTGATCCCATATAGTTCCTTAAAGAGCATAATGCTCAAAACAAACATTTTTTATTAGTTAAGCTAAACTATTGTTTGGTTTTAAGAAGACTTCAGGGAATATTTTTAGTTTAAGGTTTAAATAGTATCTCAAGGCAGTAGTTTTAGGGGTTCATCCACCCTCCATGGCTCCAGAAAGTTTGGAGTCTGTGAGAATTTGAAATTGTGTTCTACATTTTTCCCCTTTTGATCAAGATTCTTCTATAGACTCTTTAATCAAAATGTCCAGTAATGGTAGCTGGGTACCATCCAGTTCTGGTCTCATGGCAAAGGAGGCAGTTGTTATGGAGGCAAATTAGCCACACTTTCCATCTCCTCCTCCTATTTTTGATTCTTCTGCTACTCCAGGTGAATAGAGACCAATTATTGTGCCTTAGGTGACTGCTTGCAAGCTTTTAAGACCCCGGGCGCTACGCAATGAACTAGGAGGTAGAACAGAAGTAATAAACACATTATTAGGCCAATTAGCTGGGATGTCCCCCAAAACCATACCCTAAACCTCCAAACTAGGAAACCAGATCCTATGAAGTGTTTGTACGTAAGCAGCTTCAGTGGCTACTTTTTTTCTTTTGGTCATTGTTGTAAATATGTCTATCACACAACTTTTGCCAACTCAGCTTTTTTACAGGTGTACAGTTTATTGACAGCACTTACAATAATCGACTGTGCAACCCTACCCTTAACCAATGTGATTTTTCCATCACTGACCAAACTGACACAATCCTTTGAGGCTGCAGTTATCATTATCCTCATCTTATAGTTGAAAAAACCCAGGTGGCATAGTGGTTAAGAGTTATAGCTGCTAATCGAAAGGTCGGCAGTTCGAATCCACCCAGGTGCTCCTTGGAAACCCTGTGGGCCAGTTCTACTCTGTCCTTTATGGTTGCTATGAGTCGGAATCAACTTGACGGCAACGGGTTTGGTTTTTTGTATAGTTGAACAAACTGAGCCTTGAAGAAATTATGTAATTTACCTATAATCACACTGCAAGTAAGTGTTGGAGCTGAGATTCAAGCCCAGCCCTAATTTCAAACACTGTGCTCCCATAGGTTTCCTACAAAGCCCTGCCTCAACCTTTGCCTGCTCTCACAGCAAGTGGCCCACTTGGGATTCCCAAGGCGTGGCCTTCCTAGCCTTGAGTGGGGTGAGTTGAAGAGGAAACACTACCCAGATGCTTTCTTTTCTCCCTGCAGGATCCAGGAGTGAGAATAACAAGGAGAGCCCTCCACGAAAAAGGCCTGAAGACAGAGCCCATCAGGAGGCTCCTTCCCAGAAGAGGCCTCCGGACAAATGCCCGGCCCAGTCCAACGGTGCCAGTGCCGGATACCAGAGCTTCTGGGGGAGGAAACAAAGCCCTGAGGGGACCCAGGACAAGCCCCCAGGGGAAGGGAAGGTGAGCCGTCTCCATAGTAAGGTGAGGCCCTTAGGACTTCCTTGGCCGCCCCTAAATGCCAGCCACTTACCCATGCCCCCAGGGCAGAAAGAGCTGCCCACCACGGGAACATGGGCAGGCGAGCAACCCTACACCTGCCCCAACCTATGGTCACAGCACCCACCTTGCTCTCCAATTGGCTCTCACACCGGTGCCCCAGGTGTGGGAAGGGCTTCGGGCAGATCTCAGACCTCTCCCAGCACCTGAGGATGCAGCACCAGAGGCCCTTCTGCGCCTCAAGTTCTGGGAGCACTTGGGCAGCAGTGCCCACCTCCTCACGCACCAGCGCTCCAATGCCGCCAGCAGCCCCAAGTGTGCATACAGTTCAGCATGCCTTGTGCTCCAGGAGAGAGGAGGAAATCTTGCTGGTACAGCACCAGAGGGTACATACTGCTGGGGAGTCTTCTAGTGCACAGCGCGGGTAGTGCTTCCGCAGGCCTCCAGTCTCCTGCAACACCAGGTGACACCTGAGAGCGGCGTCACTCAGAGGCCTATCCAGGTGTGTGTATGTCCAGACCCTCGTGCAGCACCTGCCCTCCCTCAGCCCCATCTCGGGAGGGTGAGGGCTATTGGTGTCACCGCCTTTGCAAACACTATAGGACTTGGGGTGAGAACTTCCACCAGAGTGCCAGCCTTGCTGGTCACTGAGGAACAAACATGGGCGAGAGGACTTGCAGCCAGGTCACCTGCCTCTGAGCACTGCGGGACGCACGTTGGGGTGGGAAGCGCCTGAACCAGCTGGAATGAGCTGAGTTTTCTGGCGCAGCCGGGAGCTGGCTGTAACATACCTGGAGAATCTCCACCTGGAGAAGACCCAGAGCAAATGAGCCATTTATTGAGTGGCTCCAAGGGCTTTCATTAAGTTCGTGCTTCCTGACTCCACCGCTGGGTCTCTCATAATAGGAAATCACGACTCATTTATTGGGGGCTTACTCTGTGCCAGGCACTGTGATTTATGGGAGTTATCTCATTTAATCCTCACAACATCCCTGTGACATAGGTATTCTCATATTAGCATTTTACAGTTGGAGAAACTAAGTCTCCCAGTGGTTGTGGGACCTGCCCAAAGTCACACAGCCAGTACGTGGCAGAACCAGCATTCAGACCGAGGTTTGCCTGCCCGACTCCCCAGCCCACTCTACTGTAGCACTGCTCATGCTGGTACACGGTGGGGTTAAGGCTGCAGGTTGGACGTGGCACCCATTTTTCTTAGTGGCAAGTTATATAAAACACATTTTATACTATAATGAGGAAATACTACCTGAAATGAAAATTAAGATTTGCATCAGTGATTGAAATGAAACTTGAGGCTTCAGAGAAATTTCACGCTTATGGCCAGTGCTTCAAGGTTCAGCCCCTGGATGCCCAGAGTGACCTCTCTCAGACCTCTGGCTTTAGAGTTGATGACCAGCTCCTGTGCAGGGTCTTCCTGGAGGCCAAGGAACATGGCCTCTCTTCAGAAAGTTCATCAGGTTCCTCTAGGCTATGGTTTCCAAAGTCCCAACAAATACTAATCTTCAGCATTCAGGAATGAAAACCTGGAATTTTGGGGAATTCCCAAAATCATGCTTTCAGTATTTTTCCTAACTATTTCTGTATTTTTTAAAGTAAGAAATATACATTTAGTAGCAATTAGAAAGAATAGTAGACTATAACAAAAATTCAAAAAACTGGAAAATACCAGCAAACATTATTGAATAGTATTCAAATAAAATGTTTGAGTCTTCAACAAGATTCAAGCACTACACAGAATACTTGTTGAAATTGCCAATTTAAGGACTTAATTTGTTTCTAAAACTTATTAGACCACCATTCAGAGAATTTGTATAAAACATACTGTGATGTAAACACTATTAATATTTTATTTGTAAAAATGACTCACCATTAGTGGCGGGCAGGACCACAAACATATTTAATATGGCAACAGCTACAAGGAAAACACTAGATTGTGACCACTTCCCTCCTATGTGCTCCTGTCCCAGTTTCCAGAAATGTCTACCTTAACCTTGAACTCCATGTGTCAGCGTTTCCTTCTCTTGCCTTTGATTTGACATCGGTGAATTTCTTCAAACCAGTAATGCCTCTATGTGGATTGTTAAGCTTTAATTCTCCAGGAAAAATTACAATACTTTTCCCCATCTCCCCAGTTTCTTGACTCGAGATTCAGAATAACAAATTTCCCGATAAATGCCAGGAAAGATATCCCACATAGAAATACTCTGGTCCAAGCAGAATGGGCAAGGCAAGTCTGCTGCAGAAATCATCATCAAGTATATCATCAGCCCGGTCATTGAAGCTTCATGGTTTCAGGGGCCCTGGAGCCAGAAGACCTACTTATGGGTCCTAGCTCTGCCAGTTCCTAATTGGGAGACCTTAGGAAAGTCACTTTGTCTGAGCTTCAATTTAATGGGTAGAGTATTGCCTGAGAAATAATATGCCTGCTTTGTAAGGCAGTATTGTAGAAGGGTTAAAAGTGTGACTTTCAAGTGAGACAGTCATAGGTTCAAATCCAGGCTCTGTTGCTTACTACCTCTTTGGTATTTGGGCAATATCTAGTCACTCTAAGCCCCATTTTTCTCTTCTGTAAAGTGGGAGCCTATTTCATAGGGTTTTGGTGAAGTTTAAATGAGATCACGTATGAACATAACACAGAGGATGGTGCATTGTAAATGCTTGATAAATGTGGACTAGTATAGTTATTTTCTGTATCTACCTCACAGGGCAGTTGTGAGGATGAAAGGGAGATTATGTTGTTGAAGTGGTTTGTAGACTGTGAAATGGTATTCACATACTTCCCTTTCCTTCAGAGATGGGCTGGTCAGAAGCTATGGGCAGACATTAGTGGTATTTCCAAGTCAGGAGCCTGGGGGGTACTTCTGCCCACAGAAGGTAGCTGTGTTGAGGAGGGGGCGTCACCATAGTGAGCTGGAAGATAGGTGTGACATGCCCTTAGATGTGGTTTAGTTGCAATCAAGTGGGCAAGCTCTGGGGCACGCTTGGTGGGGGGCTAGAAAACTGATTTTCAGAAGAAAGCTTTAGGAGTAAGGATGATGTTAAGTGGAACCTACCCACAATAGAGTTTTTTGGTAGGAATTGAATCAGAGAAACAGGGCATGTGAAAAAAGGTGGTGGGGGGGCTCTATGACTCTCGTGTGATACTCTGCCCTTAGGGAACAGACCCATTAGCTGAACCAGTGCACCGCCCGCTGCTGTGCACACGCGTGCGATGCACACTCATTCCTTAGATCGTAGACCAAACATGGTTTAAAGTGCTTTCCAAAGATGATGTCATACAGTCCCGACAGCGGCCCCATAAAGTAAATATTAGCTCTCCTCCTATTTTGCAGGTGAGAACTTTGAGTCTTAAAAAGGTAAGCCCATTGCCCAAGGTCACACAGCTAACAAGTTGTAGAGGCAGGATTCAGATGGAGTACAAGCCCTTAACCACCACCAAGTTGCCTCAACTCACCAGGTGCCAGAGATTTAAACTTGAACAGAGGAAAAGAAAACTGAGATTTTACTAAGCGTCCTCCTCTCTTGCTTTCTGTGACAACTCTCTTCAGATACTACTCCTGTTTCTTTTGTCATTGCTTCTTTGCTTCCAGAGTTGCTGTTCTCTGCTTAGACCTTAAGTCAGGGTCCCCTGGGCTCCACTTTCAGACTTTTTCTTTTGCACAGGTCTCTGAGAAATCTTCTTTATGCCTGCAGCTTCAGCTACTGGTCGTCTCCCATTCTAATCCAGACTTCCCCTCCGAATGCCAGCCTGCTCTAGCCCACTGCCTCCTCGGCATCTCTCTGGGCTCCAGGTGCCTGTCTGAATCCATCATCTCCCCTGTAATACTCGTCTCCTCCTGAGTTGCCCCTCGTTCTTACCATGGCCTCTTATTTCAGATACTGACATAGCAATGAGGAATCCAGGTAGCCTTCGCAGAGGAAGCCTCTTGAATCAGTTTTTGGGGCTAGAGATGGACTGCAGGGTATGTTCTTTGAGAGCTGCCAGCCGCTGGGTGTAAACCTAGAGGGTGGAACTCATTAATCAGTCAGCTGTCTACTGAGCTCTCAGCATTGTGCCAGGCAGCAGTCATGAGTCAGACAGACAGGACCCCTGGCCTCAGGGAGCTTCCAGGTTACTGGAGAAGACAAACATTAAACAGTCTCCCCCAAATGCAAGCTCTGTTAACAAATGATGATAAATGTTGTGAAGAAAAAGTTTAGAGTGCTATCAAAGAATATAAACCTGAAAAACCCATTGCCATTGAGTCGATTCCAACTCATAGCAACCATATGGGACAGAGTAGAACTCTCGCATAGGGTTTCCAAGGAGTGGCTTGTGGATTTGAACTGCTGAGCTTTTGTTTAGCAGCCGAGCTCTTAACCACTGCGTTACCAGGGCTCCATAAAAACCACCCAGTGCCGTCGAGTTGATTCTGACTCATACCAGGGCTCCATGAAAGGATCTAAATTAGGTAGAGAAGTCAAAGAAGTTCATTTTGAGAAAGTGACAATGTTGTATTCCTGAGACCTGAGTTGGGGGAAAAGAATTCCCTGCAAAGGTGCACAAAGACCCAGAGGTGGGAAGGAGCTTGGTATGTTAGGGAAACTGAAAGACAGTCATGTGGCTGGAGCCCAATATGCTGGGGGATGTGATTAAGATAAGCTTGGATGTACCTTGGGGATGGTGGCAGGGGTGGTTGTTCAGGCCTTGGTGAGGAGTCTGGGTTTTTTTGGTTTTATTTATTTATTTTATTCAAAAATAATTTTAAAAATTATTGAAATGGGAAGAAAATAATCTTACAAAGGACATCTGCATATCCTTTACCCTAAATTCACCTATGGTTAACATTTTATCCATTTTCCTTGTCATTTGCTCTCTCCATATATAGTTTTGCATATTGCTTTTTTTCTGAATTATTTGAGAATAAGTTACATTCGTCATGTTCCCTTGCCCCTAAATGCTTACAGTGCATATTTCCTAAAAGTAAGGATTGTCTTAGTTATCTAGTGCTGCTATAACAGAAATACCATAAGTGTATGGCTTTAACAAACAGAAGTTTATTTCTTCACAGTAAAATAGACTAAAAGTCCAAATTCAAGGTGTTGGTTCCAGTGGAAGGCTTTGTCTCTCTATCAGCCTTCTCATCAGTCTTCCCCTGGAAGCTTCTCTGCACAGGGACCCTGGGTCCAAAGGACACACTCTGCCCCTGGGGCTTCTTTCTTGGTGGTATGAGGTCCCCCTGTCTCTCTGCTCGCTTCTTTCTTTTATATCTCAAGAGATTGCCTCAAGACACAATCCAGTCTTATAGTTTGAGTCCTGCCTCACTAACACAACTGCCACTCATCCTCCCTCATTAACATCACAGAGGCAGGATTTACAACATATAGGAAAATCACACAATACTGGGAATCATGTACCAGCCAAATGGATACACACATTTTGGGGGGGACATAATTCAGTCCATGACAAGGATATTCTCTTATCTAACCTCAGTATGGATCCCTGGTGGCCCAGTGGTTAAGCATTCGCCTGCTAACCAAAAGATTGGCAGTTCAAATCCACGCTCCTTGGAAACCCCATGGGGCAGGTCTACTCAGTCTTATAGGGTTGCTCTTGGTTGGAATTGACTCGACAGCAACGGGTTTCCTTTTTTTTTTAACCTTGGTGTAGTTATCCACCTCGCTAAATTTAACAGTGATGTAGTACAATATCTAGGTTATCATCTGTATGCCTGTTGTGTCAGTTGCCCCAATAATGTCCCTTATGTAGTATTTTCACCTTCTAGTACAGGATCCAGTCTAGGATATATTGGATTGTTGTTACTTCTCTTTAGTCTACTTTAATCTGGAATAGTTACTTAGCCTCTTTATATGTCTTCAGTGACATTGACATTACTGATGAATGAGGTCTCCACCTTTATTTTAATAGAATGGTCCCATTTTGGTTTTATCTGATGTTTCTTCATTATTGTATATGGGTTACATTCCTGGCTGGAAGGCTGCATAAGTGATACTGTGTTCTTCTCAATGTAATATGTAGAAGTACAGGAAGTCTAGCTGCCCCCATTGATGATGTTAGTTTTGATTCCCTAGTCAAGGTGTTGTCTGATTTTTCCAAACAGTAGTTATTATTTTTTTCCTTATAACTAATAATAAATCTATGGGAAGATACTTCAGGACCATGTTGATGTCCTATTCCAAGTCAAATGTTAAATAGATGAGATTTAACATCTATCGATGATTCTTTCCTGAATCAGTCTTTATCATGATGGTTGCAAAATGATGAAGTGAATTTGAATCTTGATGAACTTCCTAGTGCATCTTCAACTTACCAGGGGTAATGTTGTGCAGGAGACCTGCAATCCTGCCCAGAGGGTGCCCATTTGGAGACAAAAATAACCAAAGGCAGAAATTTTAAGAGACCAGAGGGAGCGGCAGATGCTCCAGAAGCCTAGGAAAGACAAGATGGTTCCTGATTAGAGAAATCAGGAAAGGCTCTGGCGGAGGTAGCATATGAACTAAGTCTTAAGGGTGAAAAGGACAGTTTTCCAATTCACAAAAGAAATATTTTATCACTCAGCGGAAAAGAAGAAATAAAAAAATCATAACCCCACTTCATATTTATTTTACTGGCATTGTAAACAGAATCATTATTGATTATATAATACTCCATTAGACCTCTTTTTCTTAGACTAATTCATTCCAGGCCTCCTGATAATCGGTTTAGGGGCTATGGCTGGTAGTGAAGGGAGGAGCAACTCTGGGGTCCATATGCAACTTAGGAATCAGTACTTGAGCCCATCCACTCATTCTTCTATTCAGCAAACATTTATTAAGGGCCCGACACATGCCAGGCCTGAGGGATACAGTGATGATCAGAACATGGTTCGTTCCCTGAGGACCTGAAGTCTGATAGTAAGGAAGTCACAAGTAGAAATAATTAACCGTAGAGCAACATGTAGAGTGCCACAATACAGGCCCACCGTGTAAAAGATAGGTGGTATCGCAGAGAAAGGAGCCTTGGGAGTAGATGAGGATATCAGGCAGAGCATGACCAGTTAGAAGGGGAGAGGATCAGAGACACATGCCAAGGGACCAGCTTCACACGGAACACTGCCAAGTACTTCCCTGTCCATAGGCATAAAAGCACATCCGTCTGCCCTTAGGATTCTGGGTGGGTGTTTTTTCCTGCTTTCTAATTTAAATATTTCCTTTCTCCTATTTTTGGGAGACTGTTTTTTACCCTTTTCCAAAATCTTAGCTTGCATGCTTAATTCATTAGTTTTATTTTTCCCTCTTTTTGACACTAAAGTATTTAATGCTATTAATTTACCTCTGCATATAGCTTTGGCTGTATTCCTTGTTTTTGTTTGTTTTGTTTTAATTATTTTCAGTCTGTGTTTTATTCTTGATTTACTTCTTGTCCTAAGGGTAATTTGAGATGTTATTTGTGTTTTTAAATTTCCAAGTGATGTGTTTTGTATTATTGTTAGTTGTATTGTGATCAAAGACTGGCTTCTACAATTCCTGCTTTTCAAAATTTATCACAATATGCTCTGTAGCTTAATATTTATTGACTTCTGTCACTATCCATGAAACTTGAAGGTATATTGTTTGCAGGGTAAAAAAATTTATATGTTCATATCCTCTGTACTTATTTATTTTTTTGATTATTCAGAAAATCTGTTAGAATATTTCCAATAAAACTGTTTCTCATGTATCTCTTTGTATTACTAAGTATTTTATTTCATGGGACTTTGTTGTTGTTTATTCAACACATAAGAGATTAAACCTCTTGATTGTTAATTACACATGATAGTGAGGTTAAGAGCTTAGGTTCTGGAGTCAGACAGCCTGGATTCAAATCCCAGTTTTACTATTTATTAGCTTGAATTTCTTATCTATAAAATGGAAATAATAACATTATCTCCTTGGTATAGGTGTTAGATTAAATGAGATGGTGAAGGTAAACCACTTAAAATAGTGTCTGGCACATGTAAATACTCAATAAAGCTATAATTAGCTATGACAATCATTATTATATTGCCTGGCTGGCCATTACTGACATTTGAGGCCTCTGGTATAGAGGGAGAAAAGGTCTTTAGGGCCTTCTGCTTTTTTCTTGTGGGAGAAAGATGTGGCAGTGTGCTTCTGCAAAGATTTGCAGCCTTGGAAATCCTATGGAGCAGTTCCATTCTGTCCTATAGAGTCACTATGAGTTGAAATTGACTCTAAGGCAGTGAGTTTGGTTTTTTCGTTCTTTTTTTCTTGATCCAGTACACATGTGTTAAACGGAATGCAACATATACAGCATTGTGGAAAGGAGGACGAAAAAAATCTGGCAGCTTCCTAGTATGCAAAAACACTGTGGTACACTTGAATTTTGATGGTGGGATCATGTGGGTCAGCCCATGCACTAGTATGTGAGTGAAGTTAGTGGCATACTCCAGCTTTGTATGGTGGGAAGGGCAAATGGTGGTAGAATGAGAGGAAGAGAGGGAGGCCTAAGCTTTCCCTAGATGGTGTATTGAACACTGCCCCGCCTAGATTCTCTCAGAGTCCTTTTACCAGCTCTGTGAACCCAGCTTCTGTATGCTTTACTGCTAATGGCTTTCACCCTCTGCCTTTGGAGGCTTGCCCTTGGGCACTGGAGCCACTTCATCCATGGGGAGTTTTACATCCCCACACCCTCCCTCTCTCCAGGGTGACCTGTGGCCTGTAGCCAATGATTTGTGTGGAATTACAAAAGCCCAGTTCCTTTGCCTTGAAGAAGGACAAACTGTAAGTTGTCATCTATACTCCAGAACGCCTCTCAGGATCAGGCTGAGGCTGGGACTTGAAACCACACATTTTCTATCCTGCCTATTCCACTCTGTTCCACTTTTTTCCGGGGAACACTTCTTTAATACATCATTTGAACATGAATACTTGGCTCAGGGTCATCTTCTGGGAAAATCCAACCTAAGGCAAAGTGCTTCACACTGTCCTGAACAGGAGGAACTCTGACATCGAGAGAGTATAGTAGTCAGGACTGTTTTCGTTGCAAGGGACATAAACCCAAAAGGAACTCATTTAGAGGAAAAGAAAAAAAAAGTGGGGTTTAAAATGATACTAGGGTACCTTTTTTTGTTATTGTAAAATATATATAATACAGCATTTGCCAATTCAATGTTTTTCATGTGTACAATCTAGTGACATCAATTATATTAACTGTGTTGTGCAACCATAACCATGAACAAAAACTCACTGCTTCCTAAACAGTGATTCCCCCTTTCTACATCTCTCCTGTCCCTGGTAACCACTAATAAAACTTAGGTCTCTATACATTTGCCTATTCTGTATATTTCATGTGAGTGAGATCATACAATATTTGTCCTTTTGTGACTGACTTATTTAGCATAATGTTTTCAAGTTTCATCCAGGTTGTAGCATCCATCAGGACTTCGTTTCTCTTTATGGCTGAGTAATTTTTCGTTGTAGGTATGTACCACATTTTGTTTATCCATTCATCTGTTTATAAATATTTAGATTGTTTCCACCTTTTGGCTATTGTGAATAATGCTGCAGTGAACGTTGATGTACATGTGTCAGTGTGCACCTCTGCTTTCAAGTCTCTTAGGTATATATCTAGGAGTGGAACTGATGGGTTATAAGGTAGCTCTGGTATTTGAAATACTTTCATTTGATGATGTGGCACAACTCAAAATGAGAAGAGCTGCAAACATCCATTAATAATTGAAACATAGAATGTACAAAGTATGAATGTAGGAAAATTGGAAGTCTTAAAAAATGAAATGGAGCACTTGAAGATAGATATATCCGAGATATTAGTGAGCTGAAATGGACTGGTATTGGCCATTTTGAATTGGAAAATCATGCGGTCTACTATGCCAGGCATGACAAATTGAAGAGGAATGGTGTCGTGTTTGTTGTCAAAAAGAACATTTCGAGATCTATCCTGACATACAATGCTGTCAGTGATAGGATAATATCCATATGCCTACAAGGAAGACCAGTTAATCTGACTATTATTCAAATTTACACACAAACCACTAATGCCAAAGATGAAGAATTTGAAGATTTTTACTAACTTCTGCGTCTGAAATTAATCAAACATGCAACCAAGATGCATTGATAATTACTGGCAATTGGAATGCAAAAATTGGAAACAAAGAAGGAACGGTAGTTGGAAAACATGGCCTCCGTAACAGAAACGATGCTGGAGATTGCATGACAGAATTTTGCAAGATCAATGACCTATTCACTGCAAATACCTTTTTTCAACAACGTAAACAGTGACTACCCATGGACCTCGCTAGATGGAATACACAGGAATCAAATTGACTACATCTGTGGAAAGAGACGATGGAGAAGCTCAATATCATCAGTCAGAACAGGACCAGGGGCCAACTGCAGAACAGACCATCACTTGCTCATATGCAAGTTCAAGTTGAAGCTGAAGAAAATTAAAACAAGTCCATGAGACCCAAAGTATGACCTTGAGACTATCCCACCTGAATTTAGAGACCATCTCAAGAAGAGATTTGACACATTAAACACTTAATGACTGAAGGCCAGACAAGTTGTGGGACACCATCAAGGACATCATACATGAAGAAAGCAAAGAGTCATTTAAAAGACAGGAAAGTAAAAAAAGACCAAAATGGATGTCAGTAAAAAAAGACGTGGGGGTGACATCTGACCTCCACTATCTTCACAAGGGGGAAGAAGAATCAAGATCAGCAGCCGAAAGCTGATTCCTATGAGGCAGAGGTCAGACAGACATTACCTCCTCTCTCCACAATCTTTACTAATTCTGACACCAACTGTCCCTTCCACGGCACTCTCTACTTCTCTGCTGAGTTCCATAATTCATTGTAATGGCCACACAAAACTCACAGACCGTACTCACAGTTACAGGGTTTATCAGTGCGGTAACAGTTTACAATTCAGGTTCAGGAATGCTCAGGATACAGTTCTATCAGGACAGCCTTTTCTCAGCTGTGCCCACAGGCAGGCCTTTCTCTGGCCTCTCAGCTTCTGCCCTGTTTGGACAAGTGTTACAAAACTCTTTTAGCTCTGCTAGTAAGTGCTCAGAGATGCCCCAGTCTGCTGGTAAGCCTCAGCCCAAAGGCATTCAGCCTTCTTGCTCTGTGGGCCAGGAAGCCCACTGCACCATATCCTGCCAGTCTCTCCCGCTGCCGTTTCTCTGCCACCACTGCTGCTGTCTTCAGTGTTAACAACTCTCCTTCTCAGTCTCCTGGTTCCAACAGCTTCTCAGCTCAGGGATCCCGGGTCCAAAGGACATACTCCACTCCTGGCTCTTCTTTCTTGGTGGTAGTGAGATCCTCTCCTCCCACCTTTGGGATGGCTCATTTTAAGCCTAGCCAGATGGCAAAACTGACAATTCCCCTCATTAGTGTTCTGTAGACCCCCACACAAGTGTGATGAACTTTATTTGCATTATTAGCAAGCTATCCAACCCCCTTGGGGGCCACAATTACCTTATTTGTATAAAATCAATCCATTGCATCCCAATTTCAGAAGAGACTCTGAAACTTGTTTTTGAACGTAAAGTATCTAAAGCAAATGGAAGAAATGATGAAGTAAAAGAGCTGAACAGTAGATTTCAAAGGGCAGCTTGAGAAGACAAAGTAAAGTGTTACAATGAAATGTGCAAAGAGCTGGAGTTAGAAAACCAAAAGGGAAGAAAACGCTCAGCATTTCTCAAAGAACTGAAGAAAAAATTCAAGCCTCGAGTTTTTGTGGGCGAAATATTGACACAGTGGCTACAACAATGGGCTCAAGCATAGCAACGATTGTGAAGATGGCACAGGACCACGCAGTGTTTCGTTTTGTTGTACATAAGGCCACTATAAGCCGGAACCGACTAGACAACACCTAACAACAACAAGAAGGGTATCCTGGCTTTTATAGAACAGCCAATTTAGAACAGCCAACTAATTGCCCCCTTTGTCAATGGATCTTGATTTAATAGCAATTTGGTCAATTATTTGATGGCCTTCAGTCTTAGTTTTTCTTATATTTCTAATTTTCCTTTTGGGTAATTGATTGTGTATAGATACATAGAGATCAACATAAGTTATGTAACAAAAACAAGTCCAATCTGCAAGTAGAAAGCAAACCTATTGTCTGTGGTTTTTTAAAAAAAAGGTGTGAAAGACAATGAATAAAAACTAGAATTCGATAGCCCACAAGGGCTTGCCATAATTTCCTATTGACAATATAAAATTGCTCTCTACAGTCACCCTCCTCTCAATCAAAAGACAATCTCAAAGCAAAGTTTTCCTTGATGTAAAATATGGCTGTTCATTATTGTTTACATAGGTGCAGCAAGAATGGTAATTTATCATATAGCCTTTTAAAACTGCTTTGCTGGAAGTTTTCATAAAAAACCAGATTAAACTGAACTTCCTGGCAAGGCCAGGAAGCCAAGTCAAGAATTTGCCACCAGATTTCACCTGTAAGTACACACATGGTTGGGTGAGTTCCTTTTTTCTCAAGGTCCCAAAATGTTGTAAGATTTCTGGGCCTGCCAGGAAGTGACCTCCCTTACTCACCTGCAAGGCTGGGAAGCTTGTAAATCACTACCAGGTTAGATTTCCTAGAATGGCTTTGTAATCATTGACTCCATAAAGTCAATCTTAGTTCCTTAAAAGTGTTTGGTTATACCTGATTCCCTGAGCATCATTCTCAAATACGACATTTAAGTCAAATCTTGGTTATTAATGGAGATTTCCAGTTATGCCCTATTAGCAAGTGGGGCAGATTCTTATTGAACTTATGCAAATAATTACATGGCCATAAAAATAAGAACACTCGTTATTGTCCAGTTCTGGAGGGATCAGGCAGGAAGAAAAGATGAATGTTTCATTTCTGTTTATATAACATAGTCTATTAAATTTTTATGAGTTATAGGTAGTTTAGGAAAAAAGAGAAAGGATTCTCTTATATTCAGAAAACAGAACATCAAAACATCAGCAATATCTTATATAGAACCCATAATAATCCTTTAATCCACTCAGTCCTACGTAATTAATTTCTGTTCCACCTGTCCTGGGTCAGCAGTTGGGAACCAATCAGCTTCTCCAAAGGACGTCTGGAAATCTTGATTCAGTCCAGCGATATAAGCAATGCCATTTAGAAGTCCACATCCAAATACCTGGCATAGTCTTTTCATGGGTCCATTTTGGTGAAAGACTCTGGCCTGTGGTTTATTGAAAACACCTTCAGGATATCATCAAAGTTAAAACTATCTGCAGATGATAAGACTTAAAAATAGCTGTGATTAATTTATTTCTAATAATAAGTCATACACGGAGAAGGCCTGATGAGGATTCATTACAGAAGTAATGCAAAGATTAAAAAAAAAAAACTTTAGACAAAATATCTCTAAACATAACAACTAACTTTATTTTCAAAGAAGAGTGGATATTACATCTAGTTTTTGAATATAGATGACCATTCTTAATGAAAAAAGAGCTTTAGATATAACATATAATAATCCTGAGATATAATATGACTATAAACCATATAGTTAGGGGTATACCAAGAATATACCAAGATGATGCAAGTTTCTAAACATCTGAACATTAATAAAACTCCGTTGGAAAGCTGAGTAAATCCTCAATTGAAACTCATTGACATCAATGCTGCTAGATTTAAATCAAAGAACAAAGTTGCAAGCAGATTAGCAAATAAAAAAGCAATTGAAATTATGACTGATAATACACTTTTGTTATCTGATGTGAGGCAAAGCAGCACGAGATAACATCATGAACAGCAAGGACACTAACACTCATATAAATTCCGACCTGAAGAAAATTAAGTACGTCCCCAATTTGGTAACAGGTCTCATGCAACTCATAACATTAATAAACCTTATTTTTAAAAAAAAAAAAAAAAACCTTATTAGGGCTAGCAATTTTTGTCCTTACAAAGTAGGAACAATTCTTTTGTGACTTTTCACGAAGTTTCAGAGTTGTCAGCAGTTTATCATAGGTCACTGAGAAATACATGGATATCTATTTAATCAAAGTGATAAAGGTTTTAGAAGTAAAATTTTTAGCTTTTTCAAAAGCCATGAGGCTTGGTTTTCTTAGTCAAGTTAACAGAAACTCAGCTTATTTTTAAAAATAATATTTTATTGTGTTTTTTGTGAAAGCTCACACAGCAAATTGGGTTCCTATTTAGCAATTGCTATACAAATTGTTCAGTGACATTGGTTTCATTTTTCACAATGTGTCAATGGTCTTGTTATTTGCATTCTAGCTGTTCCATTTCCAGTAACCTAGTTTCCTGGCCCCCTTACCTTCTCATCTTTGCTTTAGAGTAAATGTTGACCGTTTGATCTCATACAGATGACTTCTTAAAAGAGCACAGTACGTACTTATGGTTGATATTCTTTATTCTATGAACCAATCTGTTATTTAGCTGGAGGGTGACCTCAGGGAGTAGTTTTGGTTCGAAGCTTTAAGGGTCCCTCCTGACGATAGTCTTGGGGGGTCCTCTAGTCTCAACCTGCCCAGTAAGTCTGGACTTTTTAAGAATTTGAAAACTCAGCTTATCTTAATGAGACACAAAATCTGCCTCCTAGGCAGATTACACAGACGAGAGAATAACTTTTCATATTAGAGGTGAAAGCAATCAACAGTAAACAAAGAACGCAAGACCACCAAAACTGAGCAAACTTTGTTAAGATGTTAACACATACCATAGCTTTTCAGACTCCAGGATTATAAACCAAGGCAAATAAATTTATTTCCAAGATTTGTCCTTTAGTATGCTCTTTTATGGAAATCCTGGTGGCATAGTGGTTAAGAGCTATGGCTGCCAACCAAAAGGTGGGCAGCTCAAATCCACCAGGCGCTCCTTGGAAACTCTATGGTGCAGTTCTATGCTGTCCTGTAGGGTCCCTATGAGTTGGAATTGACTCGACGACGTTTGGTTAGGTTACGTTAGGTTATGTTCTTTTATATCCTGGTACAAACTGACATTTTATTTTTAGGTCTGATCTCAGAGGGTCTGCAAGGTCAGCACTAATCTCACAATATTATTAAGATGTTATTAACATGCAATACATTCGTTGTTGCTATCTTCAAATGATCTAATAAATAAGCATCTTAATTAAATATTTCTCAATTTTAGTTACTGATATGGTTAATATCGATAGTTACCCTTCCTGTCCCAACACACACACAAACTCTTTAAGGTCTTCAATAAGTTTGAAGAGTGCAAAGGCATTTGGAGACAAAACAAAATGAAACAAACAATGGTTTAGGGGAAGAAAAAAACTAATTCTTTGCCTTGAGAAATAAAAGTGTATACGGTTGTATTCCTCTGAAACTATTTCTCCTCAGTACAGTCTCAACCACTAACAAATATCGTAACTTTTAAGAAAAATAATTTAGCTCTATTTCACAAAGAAAACTGAAAGGAGTGGATAGTTGTGAACTATATGACCCACACAAGTCTTTTTAGCAGACTGGTAGGCTCATAAATACACATAACACAACTTTCCCTAGTCACACATATATTACAACTTATCAAAGTGGCAAAAATGAACATATTCATTAACAAACCCAAAGTGATAGCCTCTCTGTAACACATAAAGAGCAAAACTATGAACTTAAAATTAGGCTTAGTAATCAATGTTTCAGAATTACCCATTAGTTAACTCAAGTTAATATCAGTTTAAGGTTTCAAAGTTACCTAAAGCTCTTGGAAGTTATATAATCTTCAAGTCTAAATATCACACAACATAATTAAGGTTGAAATAAAGCTTGTCATAACCCTAAATATTTAGTAAAGGCAAGACTAGCTTATTCTTACACCCATGTTCATTGCAGCATTATTCACAATAGCAAAAAGATGGAAACAACCTAAATGCCCATCAACAGGTGAATGGAAAAACAAACTATGGTACATATGCACAATGGGATACTACTCAATGATAAAGAACAAAGATGAATCTATGAAACATCTCACAACATGGATGAATCTGGAGGGCATTATGCTGAGTGAAATAAGTCAATCATAAAAGGACAAATATTGTATGAGACCAATATTATAAAAACTCTTGGAAATGCTTACATACAAAAAGAAACAATCTTTGACAGTTATGAGGGAGGGGAGAGATGGGCAGGGAAAAACACTAAATAGACAATAGATAAGTGGAAACTTTGGTGAAGGGGAAGACAGTACACAATACTAGGGAAGCTGGCACAACTTGACCAAGACAAGGTCATGGAAGCTCCATAGACACATCCAAACTCCCTAAGGGACCAAGTTGCTGGACTGAGGGCTGGGGACCATAGTCTCAGGTAACATCTACCTCAATTGGCATAACATAGTTTACAAAGACAATGTTCTACATCTTACTTTGGTGAGTAGTGCCTGGGGCTTAGAAGCTTGTGAGGCCATCTAAGATACTCCACTGGTCTCATCCTGTCTGGACCAAGGGAGAATGAAGAAAACCAAAGACACGAGGGAAAGATTAGTCCAAAGGACTAATGGACCACAACTACCACAGCCTCCACCAGACCGAGTCCAGCACAACTAAATGGTGCCTGGCTATCACCACTGACTGCTCTGACAGGGATCATAATAGAGGCCCCGGACACAGCTGGAGAAAAATGGAGAACAAAATTCAAACTCACAAAAAAAAAAAAAACAAACAGACTTACTGATCTGACAGGGACTGGAGAAACTTCGAAAGTATGGCCCCTAGACTCCCTTTTAACTCAGTACTGAAGTCACTCCTGAGATATACCCTTCAGCCAAAGATTAGACAGGCCCATAAAATGAAAGGAGACTAAATGGGACATACCAGCCCCCGGGCAAGGACGAGAAGCAGGAGGGAACAGGAAAGCTCATAATGGGGAACCCAAGGTTGAGAAGGGGAGAGTGTTGACATGCCTTGGGGGTGGCAACAAGTCACAAAACAATACGTGTATTCATTGTTTAATGAGAAACTAATTTGCTCTGTAAACCTTCATCTAAAATACAATAAAAAAATTTTTTTAAAAAGATTTGCTTATTCTATCATTAAACTTGCATAACTTAGGAAAAGCATACTCAAGTAGAATAAAAATGTATGCTCACATTATACTTAAAACAGCTGTTTTTATTAAACCAAAATTATTTTAAACTAGTCTAGTTTTTCCAAGGATCTATACTTTTATACAAATTATGTGAACTTCAATTTTTAAAAAAAGGTTTCTAGTTTAGTTTCTGTAACACTTCTTTTTAACATACAAAATATTAGAGGCTTAATTTTCTTAATTTTAGGAATATTCAGGAATATATAAGCACTTATTTAACTTTAAACCAATCGAATTTAAGTTCTTGAAGAAATACTGTAATCTAATTTGATAATACCATCCGGAGGAAGGAAAATGTTACATTTTTATAACCCTATCTTCTGTGCACTTTAAAAAATCTTGTAGAGAAGCAAATTTAGAATAATTTTGTCTTTTTGAAGCCTAGTTATGCCAATAAAAAGAAATAATCCATCCTTTTTTAGTGCATTTTTCAAATGCCAATATATATATAAAAAAAGTTCCTCAAAGTAGCTTCTAAAAGCCCAAATTATAAGACAGGCACAAGAGGCAGTTTTTCTTGGAAAAAAAGAGAGCTGAGACTTACATAAATAGCTGGCAAATCAGCCTCAGCTATCCTGATGGCATTCAGGGGAAAAAAAAAAACAAAAACCAGAACGCTCTGTCTAGATCAAAGCTGAAATTCTCAAGACAAAATCTCATTCAGTTTTATAGGTGACTCACTGCAAAATTTGTCCAAATGGATGCCATTTTTGGTGAGAACCACAAATTTACCAGTCTGTGGAGCCAGCTCAAACAACAGGCTTATAGGGTCTATGCCTGTGCTCTACCTTATGATTTTCCTTTTTATGATGACCAACAACAGCATAACACTCTTAAAACAGCACAACACAAAACAAGACAACCCATTGTCTTAGTTACCTACTGCTGCTATAATAAAAATACCACAAGTAGGTGGCTTTAACTAACAGAAATTCATTTTCTCACAGTTTAAGAGGCTAGAAGTCTGAATTCAAAGTGCTGGATCTATGGGAAGGCTTTCTCTGTAGGCTGGGGAGAAGGTTCCCATCTCTTTTCAGATTCTGTTCCTGGGTTCCTTGGTGATCTCCAAGTGGCTTGGCATCTGTCTTCCCCCATCTCTGCTTGCTTGATTAATCGGCTCTTTTATATATCGAAAGAGATTGATTTAAGATACATTCTACACTAAGACTGCCACATTAACATAACATAGAAAACCCATTCCCAAATGGTTCCTATTCCCAAACAGGTATAGGAGTTAGGGTTTACAACACATTACAGATAGGAGAATTGAAGGGAAAGAAGGGATAACAAGCACCAAGCAAGTCCAAAACCCAGTATAACAAACTACATTAGCTCTCAAGACTTCAAAATAATCGTCTGTTATTTCGGACCATCTGGGCTTTGGCCACACTGGACTCTGGGTGGAGGCCCCTCAGTCCTGGGCTTCAATCCCACCTTCCAGGCCCACTGTGATATCAACTCTGCTCCCTCAGCTTTGGGCAGCCCCATTCTCCTGGTCTACCTGAGTGGCAACCCCAACCCCTCAGTTCTGGCAGGCTCCATTCTCCTTCCCCTTGAACATGGAAGCCTCACTCCCTCAGTCTGAGTGAAGACCCCATTCTCTTGGTCTTTGGGCATGGCAGCACCGCCCCTCAGCTTTGAGGGGCGGCTCCATCCCCTTGGCACACCTGAACGGCAGACCCACACTCCAGAACTGAGTTGGTGGAGATCTGACTATTTGAAACCTAGGAGGATGTGGCTTTACACTTTGAAATCCAGGAGGCTGTGGCTAAAACATTTGAAATTCAGGAGGCCCATGGCTCCACTGTGTGATACAGGAGGCTGTGGCCCCACCCTTTGAAATGTAGGAGGCTGTGGCTCCACCATTTGAAACTAGGCCAGCCCTGCTTCCTGTGCTCCTTCCAACGGTTCCGCTGATCTCTGAGCTGCACCAGGGATGGTCCTTTTCGTTTCTTGGAGGACAACAGATGTAGCTCCTTTGGTCTGTTTCCTGTTTGTTGTATTCCACGGGGCAGACAGCTTTCTTTCCTTTTGTCCTGTCTCTGTCCCCTTCAGTCTAGGCTGATGGGTTTTCTGCTGTAATAGTTGGTTAGACCCATCAGCCACAAGCTTAATCTCTTCAACAAAAGATTGTGCACACACATCCTTGGTGAATGTTCTAGGACACATGTCCTTAGTTTGTACAACAGAATTTTCCAAATCTTTAAGTTCTGTTTTCATTTTGCATAGTTCATTTTTAAGGCCATCTCTTTCCTCTTGCATTTTACTATAAGCAGCAAGGAGAAACCACATGGCCCCTTTAAGACCTTGTGTAAAAATCTCCTTAGCCAAATATCCAAGCTCTTCACTTCCAAGTTCTACCTTCCACCAAACATTTGAACATAATTCAGACAAGCTCTTTACCACTGCATAAAAACATCTCCCTTCTTCCAATGTCTGATCACACGTTCATCATTTTCTTCTAAAGCCTCACTAGAAGCACATTTAATGTCCACATGTCTAGCAACATTCAATTGATGGCACCATATATATTCTCTAATATGACAGAGACTTTCTCTACAGCTCTCCTTGCTTCTTTCTGAGCCCTCGCCAGAATTGCCTTTGATATCCATAATTCTACCAACTGTCTCTTCAAGGCAATCTAGGCTTTTACTCCTAGGCACCTTAAAATTCTTCCAGCTTCTCCCCATTACCCAGTTCCAAAACCACTTCTACATTTTTGGTATTTGTTGCAGCAGCACCCCACTCTCAGGCACCAAACTCTGTCTTAGTTACCTAGAGTTGCTGTAACAGAAATACCACAAGTGGATGGCTTTAACACACAGAAATTTATTTTTGTGGAGGTTGAAAACAAAATGTGGAAACTGAGGAAAACATTTCTGCCAAACCCAGAGTACATGGCCAAAGCCTGAGTTCACAGGACAAAAGTTTAAGTAATCTGGCTTTTAGAGGAAATAATTAGCTTGTTTCTTTAGGTTTATGTATAACTAACATCCAGCATCTTTAGCCCCTACATTTCAGAATATTACTGCCTACCCACCTGGAAACCTGCATCATTCTTCTTAAAGAAACTGACACTTTCAAAGAAATGACTTCAAGATACATTTTGACAAATACCTGAAAGACTTACGGAAACTTCCCAGACTTCTCTTGTTCCTCAGATTATAAAATCTCAATACTACCCCATTTCTTTGCCAACATTCAAACTCATGCTGTGCATTGCCTCATTCACAAATTGTATGGTCGACTAATAAATCTCTAGCATTGTTTTAACCTTGCTTCTGCTCTTAGAATTTCTTCAACATTTCTTGTGTCAGAGAAATGGAATTGTTAGGGTGCTGAAGCCTCTGAAATTCCCCAGCCTCATCAGACACAAGCTTTGGTACCAGCTGAGCTGACTGGGCTGTTCATTTCCATGCTCTTGGGGAATCACTCAGGTAAGCCCCTCTTGGATTCCGAGCACTGCACTCTGCATAGTAACTCCCTGAGGTTTATTTTTCGATTTGTGTTTGGGTTGTCAACTTTGAAACTGCTGTCCTGATAGGTAGTTCAGATTTTAAGGGGGCTTTGGATGTGCCCTTGGACACAGCAGTTCACTGCACGATCAAGACCTATGGGCCCAGATCATGTTTGTTTTTGTCCTCCTGGCACACGCTAACCAAAAAAAATTCAGAGAATCAGCAGCCATTATGGGGATCTTTCTCCTTGGACAAGCTTGTTTTTCTGTGCACTAAATTAGAATCTCAGGGATCTAAAGTCAAACAAGCTCAATGGAATGCATATTTTAATTGGTACTTAGAAGCTTTTAAGAGACAACAAGAGTCTTAGTTGGCCTCTTTAAAAGATAACGATCTCTAAATTAACAATAATTTTTTTTTTTTTTTTTTTTAATAAGGAGTTAAAGGAGGCACACAAAGCTTTGGAGTGCTTTCTATCTCAGACTAGGTCAAATGCTTCCTCTTCAGCTTCTCCCTCTGTTGTTTCACCTGCTGTTTCTTCTATGGCTCCCCCTCCCCCACCTCCACCTTTATACCCTGATCTTCTCTGAATCCCGTAATCCTTCTGCTCCAGTTTCTAACCCAATAATTCCATTTAAACCCCAATATCAGATACCTTTCAAAATCAAACCACCAGGGGAAGCTAATAATCCTCCACAGGTTACTTTCTTTTCTTGGTCTAAAGCAGAACTTCCTGTGATTGTAAAAGTGTTTCCTAACCCCTGTGAAGATCCTCAGAAATTCAGAAAAGAAATTAAAATTCTGACTTAAACCTATGATCCTGGTTTATCTAATTTATAACAATTGATAAATATGTTAGTCACACCAGGAGAGGCTCAATTCTGGATGAAGGAGATTGATTGGAAAGCCCTAGAAAAATCTTTAACTATAAAAGTCACTGCATATGCCTGAATTGTTAGATGAGGCAAGAGCCAAAGCTAAGAAGCTTCTGGACACCATTCTGAAGGCATGTCCTTAAAAAATCAATTAGGCAAAAGTTCAAAGTTGTAAGCAAGAAAAAGATGAAAATGTTTATAATTATAAGGACCATTTGGCCAAAGTTTTTGCAGAACATTCAGGTCTGACACTTATTGAAGCAGGAGCTGGATTTGCTTTTAGTTTAATGTTTCTGAAAGGCCTGCACGCAGGACTGTCTACATCAGTCAAACACCATAGATTAGACTGGAAAACCGTACCATTACTGAGCTGACCAATTTAACTTTTAAACTGTCCCAGACCCTGTTGTTGTCAGGTGCCATAGAATCGATTCTGACTCATAGCAACCCTATGTACAATAGAGGGAAACACTGTCTGGTCCTGCACCATTCTCACAATCATTGCTATGTTTAAGCCCATTGTTGCAGCCACTGAGTCAATCCATCTCATTGAGGGGCTTCCTCTTTTTCATTGACCCTCGACTTTACCAAGCATGATGTCCTTCTCCAGGGGCTGGTCTCTCCTGATAACATGTCCAAAGTATGTAAGATGAAGTCATGGCATCCTCAATTCTAAGGAGCATTCTAACTGTACTTCCTCCAAGAAAGATTTGTTTGTTGTTCTGGCAATCCATGATATACTCAATATTCTTTGCCAATACCATAATTCAAAGGTATCAATTCTTCTTTGGTCTTCTTTACTCATTGTCCAGCTTTTGCATGCATATGAGGTGATTGAAAATACCATGGCTTGGGTCAAATGTATCTTAGTACTCAAACTGGCAACTTTACTTTTTAACAGTCTAAAGTCTTTTGCAGTAGATTTGCCCAATGCAATACATTGTTTGATTTCTTGATTGCCGCTTCCATGGGCATTGATTATGGATCCAAGTAGAATGAAATGCTCGACAACTTCAATATTTTCTCCGCTTATCATGATGTTGCTTATTAGTCCAATTGTGAGGATTTTTATTTTCTTTATGTTGAGATGTAATCCATACTGATGTCTTTGGTCTTCATCAGTAAATGCTTCAAGTCCTCTTCACTTTCAGCAAGCAAAAGTTGTGTCATCTGCACATCAGAGGTTGTTAATGAGTCTTCCTCCAGTCCTGATGCTGTGTTCTTCATCATATAGTCCTGCTTCTCGGATTAATTGTTCAGCAACAAAGAAAGCAGGATAAACAAAACAAGTTAATGGCATTACAATTACAGCAATTACAAACCCTGGCCAAGCCTCAGTCCAATCCAAAACAAACTAAACCTGACATTTTGCCACTACTGTAAAAAGAAACCTGAGGCAATTTAAAGGTTACAGCCCACTACTGAGGTTTTCTTACAGAAGGGATTGATAACCCCCTGTACCAGTTACATGGACTGAAACACTCCTGTGTTCCTTTTGCAAAAATCTAACAATTGAGGTTGGAGATTTGCTCAAGATTTGAGAGCAATAAACCAAATAGTGATATCTAGATTCCCTGTAGTCCATAAAAAAAAAAAATTAACTCCCATTTATTATTAGCTAACATACCTATTGAGGCTACTTACTTTAGAGTAATGGATTTATGGAGTACGTTTTTTAGCATCCCGGAACATCCAGATCATCAATATCTGTTTGCTTTCACTTGGAACAATCAACAATTTACTTGGATTGTCATGCCTCAAAGTTTCACAGAGTCCCCCAGCTATTCTTCTGAAGCTGTTCATGCAGACTCACAATATCTGCAATTCCCTAAGAAATCAGTCCTTATACAATATATTGATGATCTTTTACTTTGCTCTATAACTCAAGCTGATTATATTTCTGACAGTATTTATTTACTTACCCAGTTAGCTCATAAAGGACATAAAGCTTCTAAAGAAAAACTCCAGCTGACCTCTACTCAAGCTAAATATTTTGGTCACCTTTCTGCTGAAGGTGTCACATTAAACCCCAGCTGGAAAACAGCAATCCTTGACTTCTCACCTCCTAAAACCAAGAGGCAATTGAGATGACTTTTAGGGTTTTGTGGCTATTGTTGGACATGGATTACAAATTTTTAATCAATGGTTCAACCCTTATACAAAATATTAAAGGGAAACACGCCTGATCCCCTGATTCCAGATTCAGATGAGAATAAAGCTATTGACAATTTGAAATGTGCCCTGCACTCTGCTCTGGCTTTAGGATATCCCAATTATAATTTAGATTTCTCTCTGTTTATTCATGATAAAGAAGGGACTTCCCTTGGAGTGCTAATACAAAAACATAACGGTCAGCAAAGACCCATAGGGTATTATAGTTTGTAACTAAATCCAGTGGCTTGTGCCTATCCCCCTTGTTGGTGAGCTACGACAGCCACTGCAAAATTAATAGAAAATACTGCTGATACAGTAATGGGAAATAATCTTTACTTTTTTGTTTCCCCTGCAGTCGATGCTCTATTAAATTCTGGGGCAACCCAGCACACATCCACCAGTTGAATGGCTACATATGAAGCTATTCTACTTTCCTTTCCTCACATTCACATTCGGCATGTCAAAGCCTTAAATCCAGCCACCTTATTGCCTGTTACAAACTCATCTGAGCCGATGCACGACTGCTTAAGTCTTACTGAACATTTACTAACTCCCAGGACTGATTTACAAGAAACTCCTTTAGAAAATCCTGACATTGTTTCGTTTGTAGATGGGTCATATTTTAAACCTTTCCCAAATTTTTCCAAATTTCAGGCTAGCTATGCCATAGTCTCCTCTATTGAAGTAATAGAAATGGGACCCCCCCCTCACCAAGACCACCTCAGCCTAGCAAGCAGAGCTATACGCTCTGACCTGAGTGCATATATTAGGTAAAGTGTTCTTTCGGACAGTTGATATGTGTTTGAGGTTGTACACAATTTTGGACTGCTACAGAAACAGAAGGCATCTTTAACATAAGCTGGGACTGAAATTAAAAATAGCCAGCTCATTAAAAAACTATTGGATGCATTATTATTACCAAAAGGCCTGACCATTACTAAAATACAAGCCCAGCAAAAGGAGCTTACTTCTGTAGAAATTAAAGGAAGTCGTGTTGTAGATCGTAAGACAAAAAAAGGCAGCTACCCAAATTCGTGCAAATAAAATCATGTTGTCAGAAATAACTGAATCATAACTTAATGAAATTCTCTCAATTTTCTAAGGATGATTTAATAACAGAACAAGAAAATGCAGAACCTTGGGAAAAAATCTTTATGGGCCAAAAGAAGGATGCACAATAGACCCAACATCTGGGTTATGGGTTGGCCCAAATAAAAGAGTTTTCCTTCCCTCGTCTTTACACTATCCAATGCTTCATCTATTACATGAAGCTAGTCATTATGCTGGAAACCCTGGTGGCATAATGGCTAAGTGCTACGGCTGCTAACTGAAAGTTCAGCAGTTCGAATCCACCAGGCGCTCCTTGGAAACTCTATGGAGCAGTTCTACTCTACGCTATAGGGTCGCTATGAGTCGGAATCGACTTGACAGTAACGGGCTTGGTTTTACGGGTTTAGTCATTATGCCATAGATAAAATGACACAAATCATGCAAAACTATTGGTGGGGTAAATTTCAGTAAGCTGCTACAGATTTTTACAAGGCTTGCCCCACCTGTCCCTTGTTTAACCCTTGAAAACACTTAAATCCTCCCCCTAGGTATCTTCCACTGCCTTCAGGGCTTATGTCAATATGGCAAATGGATTTCATTCAATTGCCCCTTTCTCAAGGTTATCAGTTTGCTTTAATAATGATCTGTATGTTTTCTCACTGGGTAGAAGCTTTTCCCTGCAGAAAAGCAACTGCCACTTTCGTAGGAAAGAAGCTCTTTCCGTGTTGGGGTTTTCCTTCAGAATCACATAATGATCCAGGGATATATTTCACTGGGCAAATAATTCATGGATTATGCCAAGTCTTTCTGGTTCATCAGCGATTATATTGCCCTTACCATCTTCAATCTTCTGGGTTGCTAGAAAGAACAAACGGAATTATTAAGACTCAGGTAGCTAAACTTTGTAGTTCTTTTGAAGTGCCTTGGACTAAAGGCTTTCCTTTAGTTTTACTGAAACTAAGGTCAACTCCCTTTGGAAAACATGAGCTCACATCCTATGAAATTGTTACTGGAAGACCCATGAGTTTACGTCACGTTAAATTTATAGATCCAAATACAGCTCGATTAGATCTTAAATATTGTAAATCATTCATGCACTACTCTCAGGTTTATTCTTCACAAGTGGAGGCAACCTTCTAGACAAAAGTCTGCTTTAAGCTCCTAGGACCCTAAGGACCTGCTGCCTGGAGAATATAGCTATTAAAAAAGACATTAATCCAAAAACAGCTGAGAATCTCCCTGGAAGAGACCCTTTCATGTCCTACTTACTAATCCTTTTGCAACCAAGCTAGAAGGATAAAACCTTGGATAAATTTAACCCAATTAAAGAGAGCCTCACCATCCTCTTGGGGAAGCAGCCCAGCTGGGGATTTAAAACTGACGATTCGAATGAAAAATGACTAAAATGTATCCTTTCTATATGCCTATTCTCCTAATTCTACCATTAAAATTCTACCATTAGGTGTCTTCATTTCCATTCGTTCTACAAACGGCTTTTTAACCTGGGCTGATACTTATGCTTGTCATTTTAAACCTGGCTATTTCTAGCCAGCCAGGATTTCCTTGGTGGGTGTCCTCCCTGCAAGGGGCAGACTGGACAGCTCTTGATTGATTAATTCAGGAATTTAGGAGAGAACAAGAGTCCCATTCGGTTCGCCCATCGACCCCGCCGCAGGTCCCAGCAGCCCAGGCTGCAGGCGGAGCGGCAGCGGCCAGGCAGCCCAGCTTTGAGAAGGTTCTCTATGTGCCCCGGCCCGCAGACACCCGGCACGCGCCCTCCCCGTCGCCGGGATGCCCAGGAGGGAGATCAGCTCCGCCAAAGGGGCGGTGAAGGAGGAGCCCAAAAGGAGATCGGAGAGGTTTTTAGCTAAACCTGCTCCTGCAGAAGTTGAAACGAAGCCAAAAAAAGGCAGCAGGAAAAGATCAATCTTCAGATAAAACAGTGCAACCAAAAGGGCAAAGGCGAGCAAAGTGAAAACAGACTGAAGTGGTTAGCCAAGAATCTAAAGAAGATTTACCTGCGGAAAATGGACAAGCCCAAAACCAGGAGAGCCCAGCCTTTGATGAAGCAGGAGTGAAAGAAGCCAAGTCTGACTCATGTTTGTCTACCATGCTATATCAGTGGTCCTGTATCTCCCTTCTTGTACAATCCAGAGGAATGTTTTTATCAACTATTTTGTAAATGCAAGTTTTTAGGAGCTCTAGAAACGTTTTTAAGAAGGAAACCCCCTTCATCCCATTTTTTAAAGTGTAAATCCTTTTTTTTTTTTTAAAGAGGTGAAATCATTTGCTAGTTGTTTTTTGGTACAACCAGAAAATAGTGGGATATTGAATTGCAGAAAACTTTGATGGTATTGGGTGTTATCTTAGTTACCTAGAGCTGCTACAACAGAAATACCATAAGTGGATGGCTTTAACAAACAGGTTTATTCTCTCACAGTCTAGTAGGCTAGAAGTCCAAATTCAGGGCATCAGCTCCAGGAAAAGGCTTTCTCTGTCAGCTCTGGAGGAAGGTCCTTGTCGCCAGTTTTCTCCTGGACTAGGAGCTTCTCAGCACAGGGACCCTGGGTCCAAAGGACATGCTATGCTCCCAGTGCTTCTTTCTTGGTGGTATGACGTCCCCCCATCTTTCTGCTAGCTTCTCTCTTTTACATCTCAAAAGAGATTGGCTTAAATTGTAGATAAATCTTGTAGGTTAAGTCTACAAACTGTCGCTAATCCCATCTCATTAACATCAAAGAGGTAGGATTTACAACACATTGGAAAATCACTTCAGATGACAAAATGGTGGACAATCACACAATACTGGGAATCAAGACCTAGCCAAGTTCACAGATATTTTTGGGGACACAATTCAATCAGGTGTAACATAACATTCTATAAGTGGTGGGGGGGCAGTTTTTATATCCCACCATACGAAGCATACTTAATGGACATTTGGAGTCGAGGCCATGCATTTGTATGTCTTGAACATGCTGTTTTTTGGTAGAATTGTTTCTTAAAGAAAACCACTGCCTCAGCATGGCTCTCCCTGTCAGAACTGTATGCATTCTGTAGCATCTTTGGTTGCGGTGGTTTAGCTTTCCTAATAATTTTGTTATGGGCTATGAAGGGTTGAAAATTTGAGTGTGCAGTGTGTGTGATATTAAATTGGAATTAGTAGAACTTATGATGTAATGGTTTATCAACAATTGAGGATATTGATATTTGATATCCTCTTAAGGAAAATTTCCATCCAAATTTAAAGTTGGAAAGTCACTGAAATTTAGAAAAGAATTATAACCACCTGTTTTTTTAGATTTTTGGTATGTGAATTAAGCATTGTGTACAAATTATTCATAATGTCTCTGTAGTGATGTGTAAAATAACCAATAAAATACCAATTATGAAAGAGAAAAAAAGGACAAGTTACCCTAAGTGACCCAACCATAACAAAATTTTCTATTGCTCAATGGCCTATACCCCATTTGCCACTGAAAACAGGACACAATTTGACCTTTTCTCTAAGTAGCATTGAGGCTTTAGCCTTTAAGATTGCTCAAGAGGGATGTAGTGTATTCCCTCAAGAAGCATTAAACATGACCTCCCATTAGTGGCCCCAACCCACAAGTATGAAATGGTTTTATTTGCCTGACACCTCAAGCGGGAAAGTTAATTCTAACAGCTTCTCTCTGCTAGGAGCAAGCCAACCATAGCAAGCAGCATGATCCAAAGGCTACCAGAGACATGCGATGGCTTCAAAGCTCTGATTATATAGCCATTATTTCTCTTCAAGCTACTGACTGATTTGCCACTGATTGGTTGTGATGCCAAGGCATTTCTTGGTTAGCCCCAAATGGTACATACTGGTTATGTGGTTCTAACCTTTGGCCTTGGGTTCCACCTGAATCGATTGGCAAATGTTCTATAGGACTGAGCTGGACCCAAGGTAGAGTATTAACTGATTTGCCTCTTCTACCTAATATCCCCTCTTAAAAGCTCGATGGTCCAGATCTGATTTCATTGGTGTCTTAGTTATCTAGTGCTGCTATAACAGAAATACCACAAATGGATGGCTTAAACAGATATTTATTTTCTCACAGTTTAGGAAGCTAGAAGTCTAAATTTAGGGCACCAGCTCTAGGGGAAGGCTTTCTTTCTCTGTCAGCTCTGGGGGAAAGTCCTTGTCTCTTTTGAGCTTCTGCTCCTGGATGATTTTCATGTGGCTTGACATTTCTCTTCCCCATCTCTGCTTCTCACTTGTTTGTTTAATCTCTTTTATTTAAAAAGAGATTGACTGAAGACACACCCTACACTAATCCTGCCTCATTAACATAACAAAGACAACCCGTTCCCAAATGAGATTATAACCACAGGCATACCAAAACCAAAACCCACTGCTGTCCAGTTGATTCTGACTCATGGTGACACTCTTAGGGTTTCCAAGGCTGTAAATCCCTATGGAAGCAGGTTGCCACATCTTTCTCCTTCGGAGCCACTGGTGGTTTCGAACATTCAAATCCTTGATCGCTTTAACCACTGCCCCACCAGGGCTCTAAACACAGGCAAAGAGGATAAGACTTACGACAAATTTGGGGGGGGGACACAATTCAATCCATAGCATTTCACCCACTGGCCCCCCAAAATTCATGTACTTCCCACATGCAAAACACATTCACCCCATCACATCATCCTAAAAGTCTTAAATCAACTCCAAGTCCAAAGTCTCATCTTCTGAATCATCCAAATCAAATACGGGTGTGACTTTAGGTGTGTTCCATCCTGGGACAAAATTCTTCTTCATATATGAACCTGTGAAATGTAGAATACAAATTATCTGCTTCCAAAGTACAATGGTGGAACAGACACAAGGTAGACATTTCCATTACAGGTGGGAGAAATTGGAGGGAAAAGAAGGAATAAAGGGGCACCAAGCAAGTCTAAAGCCCAGTATAACAAATTACATTAGCTCTCAAGGTTTGAAAATAATCCTCTGTTCTTTGGAACCATCTCCGCAATGGCCCTGCCCTCCAGGCTGTGAGCGTTGGCCGCAGCTTTTGGATTCTGGATGGAAGCCCCTCGGCCTTGGGCTTCAGCTCCACCTTCCAGGCCCACTGAGATGGCAATTCTGCTCCCTCAGCTTTGCGCGACCCCATTCTTCTAGTCCATCTTAGTGGGCCACGCAAGCCTTGTTCTTCTCTCTCTTGGACATGGCAGCCCTGCCCCCTCAGCTTTTGGCAGCAGGTCCATTCCCCTGGCAGTCTTGAACTGTAGCCGCACACTCCAAAACCAAGTTGGTGAAGATCTAACTCTTTTAAACCTATGAGGCTGAGACCCCACCCTTTGACACTGATGTAGCCCTGCTTCCTGTTCTCCTTCCAACAGTTCTGCTGATCTCTGAGCTGCTCCAGGAATGGTCCTTTTCTTTTCCTGGAGGACAACAGATGTAGCTCCTTTGGTCTGTTTTTTCCCCGTAGAATTCCAAGAGGCAGACAATGTTTGCTCCTTTCCCAATGTTTTTTCTCAGTCCCCTTCAGTCTAAGCTGATGGGTTTTCTCCTGTGCTCATTGGTTAGATCCATCAGTCACAGGCTTAATCTATTTAAAAAAGACTACCCAAGTCCTTGGTGTACAATCTTGGACGTGTGTCCTTCTTTTGTATAACAGAATTTTCCAAATCTTTAAGTTTTGTTTTCACTTTGCATAGTTCGTTTTTAAGCCTATCTGTTTCCTCTCACATTTTACTATAAGCAACAAGGAGAAACCACGTGGCCTCCCTAAGATCTTGCTCAGAAACCTCCTCAGCTAAATATACAAGTTCATCACTTACAAGCTCTACCTTCCACCAAACATCTGAACATAATTCAGACAAGTTCTTTGCCATTGCATAAAAAGCATCTCCCTTCTTCCATTGTCCAGTCACAGGTTCATCATTTTCTTTTAAAGCCTCACTAGAAGCACATTCAATGTCCAAATGTCTAGCAACGTTCTGCTGCTGGTGCTATATGTATTCTCTAAAATGATAGGGACTTTCTTTATAGCTATTCTCACTTCCTTC
The DNA here is from genome assembly GCF_030014295.1 of Loxodonta africana. Taxonomy (NCBI): domain Eukaryota; kingdom Metazoa; phylum Chordata; class Mammalia; order Proboscidea; family Elephantidae; genus Loxodonta; species Loxodonta africana. Next base: position 86,240,764 of record NC_087353.1, on the reverse strand, counting down.
TAAGCCCTCGCCAGAATTGTCTTTAACTTTGGTGTCCATAGTTCTACCAACAGTCTTTTCAAGGAAATCCAGGATTTTACTATTAAAACCGAAGGAAAAAACAAAACAAAACCTGTTTCCTTCGAGTTGATTCCAACTCATAGCGATCCTATAGGACAGAGTAGAACTAATTGCCCCATAAGATCTCCAAGGAGCTCTCTGTTGGCTCTGGAGGAAGGTCCTCGTCTTTTTTGAGCATCTGCTTCTGGACAATCTTCATGTGGCTTGATACCTCTCTTCCCCCATCTCTGCTTCTCGCTTGTTTGTTTAATCTCTTTTATATCTCAAAAGAGATCAATTTAAGATACATTCTACACTAATCCCGTTTCATTAACATAACAAAGGCAACCCATTCCCAAATGGGATTACAACCACAGGAGTAGAGGTTAAGAATTACAGCACATGTTTTGGGGGGACACAATTCAATCCATAACAATTGGTATGATCATTTGGCTGCTATTTTTGCACCCCAATTAGGTTTAGAAGATGTTATGAAGCATGCTGAAAAAAAGTTCTGGCAAAATATATTCAGATTACCTCAAATGATTCGGCCAATGGACTCCAAGAAAGGAACACTGAAATATGAGAGAGGGGGTTCTCCAAAACTGAATGGCTCCCGACATCCTCACTGCTGCTCAAAGAGGCACTGTTGCCATTATTAAAACCGATCGTTGTGTTATATTCCTGATAATAGTGCTAGCATACCTCATTACGTTTCCTGTATGCAATACGTGGTGTCCAAATTCCAGTGATCCGGTTCCCTCTTTAGCTGAGATTTTAAGTAACTGATTCGGTTCCCGGGGTGGGTGGTGGAAAACGGTATTAATTTACCCTGGCTTGAACAAAAAAAAAAAAAAATTTTTTTTTGGTTCCTATTCATCTTTGTATCTATCTTTATAATCATAAAATGTTGTTTCGTGCTAAGCAACTATGGTACTTCTATGAAATATTGTATACCCAAACCTACTGGCTCTGTAGATATTCATAGCTCGTGCTTTTCAACAAGAAAATAATGGGTAACTTTTTGCGTTTTGATGGGCAGGTCTTGGTTAATGTCCTTCGACTGGCAGAGGAATTCCTCAAGTTTGGCCTAAAACCCTCACTAATAAAACCTCAAAACAACTCACCCTGAAGATGAGACCTAATAGCATGGCAAGGTGAAGAAGATATAAAGTCACATTGAAATAAGGTAAACGACGGAGTATTCAAAAAAAAAACCCAGGGCCATCGAGTCGATTCCGACTCATAGCGACCCTATACCCCAGTGCCATCGAGTCGATTCCGACTCATAGAGACCCTATCCCCCCCCCAAAAACCCTGACCCTATAGGACAAGTTAAAAAAAAATCCTTGCAGAAGAAAGGTTACTCCTTTGTGGGTGATCAGTGCCCCCTAGCGGAGGCTTGATCACAAGGGAGAAATGCGGAGGTTGAAAACAAAGTGTGGAAACTGAGGAAAACATTTCTGCCAAGCCCAGAGAACATGGCTGAAGCCTGAGATCACACGGCAAAAATTTAAGATAATAAGTAACCTGGCTTTTAGAGGAGATAGCTAGCTTGTTTCTTTAGATTTATGTATAACGAACAACCTATATCTTTAGCCCCTGCATTCCAGACAAACCAATGCCGAGCCACCTGGAAACCTGCGTCATTCATCTTCTTAGAGACACTGACATTTCCAAAGGGATATTTTGATGACTATCTGAAAGTCTAATTGAAACCACCAGGATTTTCCTGACTTTCTTTGTTCCTTGGACTATAAAATCCCAATACTACTCCATTTCTTTGCCAACACTCAGTCTCATGCTATGTGTTGCCCGCTTTGTAAATTGTATGATGGGCTAATAAATCTCTAAGATTGTTTTAACTTTGCTTCTGCTCTTAGAAATTCTTCATCAATTTCCTCACAATTCAGAAGGCTAGAAGTTTGAATTCAGGGTGCCAAGTGTAGGTGAAGTTTTTCTCTCTGGGCTCTGGGGGAAGTTCCCCATCTCTTTTCAGCTTCTGTTCCTCGGCTCCTTGGAGATCTCCATGTAGCTTGGCATCTGTCTTCCCCCATCTCTGCTGGCTTGTTTGTTTGCTTAATCTGCTCTTTTCTATCTCAGAAGAGATTTATTTAAGACACACCCTACACTAATTTTCTACACTAATACAGCCATAGTAACATAACAAAGAAAACCGATTCCCAAATGAGATTATAACCACAGGTATATAAAAAAAAAAACAAAACCATTGCCCGTCAAGTCAATTCCTACTCATAGCAACTCTAAAGAACAGAGTAGACCTGCCCCATAGGGTTTCCAAGGAGTGCCTGGTGGATTTGAACTGCCAGTCTTTTGGTTAGCAGACGTAATCCTTGACCACTACACCACCAGGGTTTCCTATCCACAGGTATAGGAGTTAGGATTTACAATACATATTTTTGGGGACACGATTCAATCCTAACATACATAAACACACAAAAGTAACTACCACAATTCCAACCTGTTTTCAGTAAGGTCTACCCATTAAAAAAAAAAACAAAAAAAAACTGCATGAAGCCTCTTTATTGAACTCAGTTCACTTTCCTTTGGACCTGGTCCAAGTAAAGTACTTAGATAATAACACAAACGGGAACTCACTACACAAGGCAAGCACCAAACAGAAATTCCCCAAAGTGGAAAGAAAAAGACAGAGGAGATAGGAACCTAATTCCCCAGACAGAGCAAAACTGTGCGGCTATAAGCCTAGAAAGTTCAACACAAAATGAGTGGAACTCAAACCGAGGAGAGATTCACCAAGTTTCCTGTCCATGGCAAGGGAACATTGGGCACAAAGGGCCCTGTTGGTACCATACTTGATCTCTCACCAAAACTGTGGTGTCTCCTCGGTGATCATCTTTGGGTCCTGCTTCTGACACAAAAAGCTGTTCAAAAAACTCAAAACTCAAAGAAATTGACAGGTTTGTTCTGAGCATTTATTCTATTTGCAAGACCATTCTGATTCTGAAAGGTTGACACCAAAATGACCCAGGCTCCATGGTAGCGGTGGCAGCAGGTAGGTTAGCACTACTGAGGGAGGGATCGCCAAGGCAGTGGCATCACTAGGGTTGGTGTCACCTGTCACTCAGCGTGGTAACTCGTCACCTCCCCATCAGTCAGGTAAGCTGGATGAATGGAACCAGGGAAACCGAGGTGGAAAAAGGGAGAGTGTTGACACATCGCTGGGTTGGCAACCAACGTCACAAAACAATTTGTGTATTAACTGTTTAATGAGAAACTAGTTTGTCCTGTAAACTTTCACCTAAAGCACAATTAAAAAAAAAAAAGAAAGGAATTGGTGAGAGGGGTCCTAGTATCATTAAAAAGTTCAGTGCTGGCTTTCTCCTGTAGTCTAGGAAAAGACTATTACAGAACTTGGTGCTTAGAGCACTGGGGATGATAGGACCTCTCAGAAACAATAGAGGACAGGGGTAGCATTTAATCACTAGAATCCAGAAGCTTGCAATTATTGAAATGACTGGTAAGGTCAGAATAGCAGTTGAGGGTCCTGACCCACAGAGAGTTTTGGAGATGATTAAAGAAGTAGAACATTGTCCGGGGAAAAATAGATGGACAGCCAACAAGGGCATTATTTGTCTTGTGCAAGCATCAATAAATCAAGAATGAAGGACTGAAAGGTGAGGGTGGTCACCCCAAGAGAAAAATCATGATCCTTTGCCTAATTTATGAAACTGGCTGGTTTTCAGACTCAGAGCCCATTGACTAAAGAGGTGACAAGATCCCCAGGAGGAAGGACCCTGCAGCACAATGACAAGTATATATAGTAATGATTCCCTCAGTTTTTCCCCAAAGGGACTTATGAACATCTATTTGAGTGATTATGCACTAGGCAAAGGGGAATACTCAGACATTTTGAGGACTTCCGGACACAAAGTATGAGTTGACATTGATACCTGGAGGCCTAAAGAGTCATTTGTGGCATCCCTTGTTAGAGTGGGGTCATATGAAGGGCAAGTAATAAATGGAGTCCTGGCCAAGGTCTAGTTTACAGTAGGGGGGTCCACAGCATCACCACGTGGTGATTTTTCCAGTCTCCAAATATGTAACTTAGCTGTTGGTGAAACGCCCACTTTGGGTTCTTCGTCTCTGGATTAAGAACTGTCATAGTGTGGATATTAGTTTCCTATTGCTGCTGTAACAAATTACTACAAACTAAGTAGCTTAAAACAACACAAAATTATCCAACACCCTTTCATAATAAAAACACTCAACAAACTCGGAAAAAAAGGGGAATTCCTCAACATGATAAAGAGCATTTATGAAAACCCACAGCTAACATCATAGTCAGAGACAAAAGACTGAAAGCCTTCATATAAGATCAGGAGCAAAACGATGCCTGCTTTCACCACTGCTATTCAGAGGGCCCTAAATATCCAAAACAATCTTGAAAAAGAACAAAGTTAGATGGCTCACATTTTCTGATTTCAAAATGTGCTACAAAGATACAGTACTAGAAACAGTGTGGTACTGGTACAAGGACAGAAGTATAGACCAAATGAATAGAATTGAGAATCCAGAAATAATCTCATACATCTATGCCCAATTGATTTTCAAAAAGGGTGCCAAGTCAGTTCAATGGGGAAAGAATAATCTCTTCAAAAATGGTGCTGGGACAACTAGATATCCACATGCAGAAGAATGAAGTTGGATCCGTACCTACACCACATATGAAAATTTATTAATCAATGACCTAAACTTAAGAGCTAAAACTATAAAAATCTTAGAAAACATGGAGGTAAATCTTCAGGACCTTGTCTTTGACAATAAATTCTTAGATGGTACACCAAATGCATAAGCAATAAAAAAAAAAAAGATAAATTGGACTTCATTTAAAAAAAAACTGGCATGCATCAAAGGAGGCTATCAAGAAAGTGAGAACACAACCTATAAAATGGGGGGAAAAATTAGAAATCTTATATCTTAAAAGGGTTTAATACCCAAAATATATAAAGTACTCCCACAACTCAGCAACACAAAAAACTCAATCAAAAAATTGGCAAAGGACTTGAACAGACATTTCTCCAAAGAAGGTACACAAATGTCCATTAAACACACACACACAAAAATGCTCAACTTCATTAATCATTAAAAATTTGGGGGAAATGCAAATCAAAACCACAACCAGATACCACTTCACACCCACTAGCATGGCATTATCAAAAAAGGAGAAATAACAAGTGTTGGCAAGCATGTGGAGAAACTGGAGCCCTCATTCATTACTGGTGGGAATATAAAATAGTGCAGCTGCAGTGGGAATGCAAAGTGGTAAAACCATTTTAGAAAACGATATGGTGCTTCCTTAGAAAGCTAGAAATAGAAATACCATATGATCCAGCAATCCCACTCCTAGGAATATATCCTAGAGAAATAAGAGCCATCTCATGAATAGACATATGCACATCCATGTTCATTGCAGCATTGTTCACAATAGCAAAAAGATGGAAACAACCTAGATGCCCATCAACAGATGAATGGATAAAGAAACAATGGTACATACACACAATGGAGTACTACACAAGGAAAAAGAACAATGATGAATCTGTGAAGCATCTCACAACACGGATGAATCTGGAGGCCATTATGCTGACTGAAATAAGTCAATCACAAAAGGACAAATATTGTATGTGACCACTACTATAAAAACTCATGAAAAGTTTTACACACAAAAAGAAACAATCGTTGATGGTTACAAGGGAGGGGAGGGTTGGGAATGAAAAACACTAAATAGACAATAAATAAATGGTAACTTTACTGAAAGGTAAGACAGTACACAACACTGGGGAAGCCAGCATAACTTGTATAAGGTAAGGTCATGGAAGCTCCATAGACACATCCAAACTCCCTGAGGGACCAAATTACTAGGCTGAGGGCTGTGGGGACCATGGTCTTGGGGAACATCTAACTCAATTGGCATAACATAGTTTATAAAGAAAATGTTCTACATTCTACTTTGGTGAGTAGCCTCTGGGGTTTTAAAAGGTTGTGAGTGGCCATCTAAGATACTCCACTGGTTTTACCCCTTTGGGAACAAGGGAGAATGAAGAAAAGCAAAGATACAAGGGAAAAATTAGCCCAAAGGACTAATGAACCACAACTACCACAGTCTCCACCAGACTGAGTCTAGTACAACTAGATGGTGCCCAGCTACCACCACTGACTGCTCTGACAGGGATCACAATAAAGGGTCCCAGACAGAGTTGGAGAAAAATGTACAAAAAAATTTTAACTCACAAAAAAAGACCAGACTCACTGGCCTGACAGACTGGAGAAACCCCGATAGTATGGCCCCCAGACACACTTTTGGCTCAGTAATAAAGTCATTCCTGAGGTTCACCCATCAGCCAAAGATTAGACAGGCCCATAAAACAAAACGAGACTAAAGGGGCACACAAAGAACTAGAAGGCAGGAGGCAACAGGAAAGCTGGTAATAGGAAACCCAAGGTGGAGAAGGAAGAGTGTTGACATGTCGTGGAGTTGGTAACCAATGTCATAAAATAATGTATGTACTAACTGTTTAATGAGAACCTAGTGTGTTCTGTAAACCTCCATCTAAAGTGTAATAAAAAAAAAATAGTGCAGTTGCTGTAGAAAATCGTTTTGTGTTTCCTCAAAAAGTTAAATGTAGAATTACCGTATGACCCAACAATTCCATTCCAGAGCATATTCCCGAAAGAATGGAAAGCAAGGACTCAGATACTTTAATTGCATTATTCACAACAGCCAAAAGGTGGAAATAGCCCAAGTGTCCATCAACAAATGAATGAATAAACAAAATGTGGTATATATGTGCAATAGAAAATTATTCTGCCATAAAAAGGAATGACATTCTAATACATGCTACAACATGGATGAGCTTTGAAATCATCATGCTAAATGAAATGCAAGACACAAAAGGACAAATTTTATACCATCTCATTTATATGAATTATCTGTAACAGACAAAGGCATGCAGACAGAAAGTAGATTAGTGGTTACTAGGGGCTAGAGAGAGGGGCAATGACAAGTTATTGCTTAATGGCACAGAGTTTCTGTTAGAGATTATGAAAAGTTTTGGAAACAAATAGGGGTGATGTTGCACAACATTGTGATTGTGATTAATATCACTGAATGTACAAAATGGTTAAAATGGCAAATATTATGTTGTATATATTTTACCACAAAAAAAATTAAATCCTACAAATGTATTACCTTATGGTCTGGTCATCAGCAGGACTGAGTTTCTTCTACAGTCTCTAGTGGTGAATCCATTTCCTTCCTTTTTCTAGCTTCTAGAGGCTGCCCACATTCCTTGATTCATGGTCCTCCTTCCTCCATTTCCAAAGCCAGTAAAGGTGGATTGAGTCTTTCTCACCTTGACTCACTCTGATCTCAGCTTTTTTTTTTTTTTTTATGTAATTTTTATTCTGCTTTAAGTGAAAGTTTACAAATCAAGTCTCTCACACAAAAACCCATATACACCTTGCTACACACTCCCAATTACTCTCCCCCTAATGAGACAGCCTGCTCTCTCCTCCCACTCTCTCTTTTCGTGTCCATTTCGCCAGCTTCTAACCCCCTCCACCCTCTCATCTCCCCTCCAGGCAGGAGATGCCAACATAGTCTCAAATGTCCACCTGATCCGAGAAGCTCACTCCTCACCAGCATCCCTCTCCAACTCATTGTCCAGTCCAATCCATGTCTGGAGAGTTGGCTTCGGGAATGGTTCCTGACCTGGGCCAACAGAAGGTCTGGGGGCCATGACCACTGGGATCCTTCCAGTCTCAGTCAGACCATTAAGTCTGGTCTTATGAGTTTTTGGGGTCCGCATCCCACTGCTCCCCTGCTCCCTCAGGGGTTCTCTGTTGTGTTCCCTGTCAGGGGAGTCATCGGTTGTAGCCGGGCACCATCTAGTTCTTCTGGTCTCAGGATGATGTAGTCTCTGGTTCATGTGGCCCTTTCTGTCTCTTGGGCTCATAATCGCCTTGTGTCCTTGGTATTCTTCATTATCCTTTGATCCAGATGGGTTGAGACCAATTGATGCATCTTAGATGGCCGCTTGCTAGAGTTTAAGACCCCAAACGCCACTCTCCAAAGTGGGATGCAGAATGTTTCTTAATAGATTTTATTATGCCAATTGACTTAGATGTCCCCTCAAACCATGGTCCCCAGACCCCTGTCCCTGCTACGCTGGCCTTTGCAACATTCAGTTTATTCGGGAAACTTCTTTGCTTTTGGTTTTGTCCAGTTGTGCTGACCTCCCCTGTATTGTGTGCTGTCTTTCCCTTCACCTAAAGTAGTTCTTATCTACTATCTAATTAGTGAATGCCCCCTCCCTCCCTCCCTCCCTCCCCCCCTCATAACCACAAAAGAATGTTTTCTTCTCAGTTTAAACTATTTCTCAAGTTCTTATAATAGAGGTCTTATACAATATTTGTCCTTTTGCAACTGACTAATTTCACTCAGCATAATGCCTTCCAGGTTCCTCCATGTTAGGAAAGGCTTCACAGATTCCTCGCTGTTCTGTATCTATGCGTAGTATTCCATTGTGTGAATATACCATAATTTATTATCCATTCATCCATTGATGGGCACCTCGGTTGCTTCCATCTTTTTGCTATTGTAAACAGTGCTGCAATAAACATGGGTGTGTATGTATCTGTTCTTGTAAAGGCTCTTATTTCTCTAGGATATATTCTAAGGAGTGGGATTGCTGGATCGTATGGTAGTTCTATTTCTAGCTTTTTAAGGAAGTGCCAAACCGATTTCCAAAGTGGTTGTACCACTTGACATTCCCACTAGCAGTATATAAGTGTTCCAATCTCTCTACAGCCTCTCCAACATTTAGTATTTTGTGTTTTTTGGATTAATGCCAGCCTTGTTGGAGTGAGATGAAATCTCATTGTAGTTTTGATTTGCATTTGATCGTGAACATTTCCTCATATATCTGTTAGCTACCCGAATGTCTTCTTTAGTGAAGTGTCTGTTCATATCTTTTGCCCATTTTTTAATTGGGTTATTTGTCTTTTTGCAGTTGAGTTTTTGCAGTATCATGTAGATTTTAGATGATCTCAGCTTTGATTGTCACATCTTCTTCTATTACTCTGACCTCATAGTTCCACTTATAAGGACCATCGTAATTACATTAGGCTCACGCAGATAATCCAAGATAATCTTCTCATCTCAAGATCACTAACTTTTTTTTTTTTTTCTTAAAGCAGTCCACACAGTTTATTCAGCAATATAACAAGAAAGACCTTCCATCATGACAGACATAAAGTAGATATAGGAAGGATCTGTAGGGTACATTCTTCATAAAGACTAACAGATAACTTTAGGTTTCACACCATGTGCCGGGCACGATTTGTTGCATATCAATAGCCATTCATTCCCCACTTCTATCTTCCTGGTTTTATTACGGGACGCAATATGCCCTGCCCAGGCAATGTCAACCCCGTCCCCTTCTGCCAGGCTTTCCCAGGCTCCCTTGTAAACCAGTACTGACTAATGAGATTTAAGAAGAAATCTTCAAAGGATTTTTTAAAAAATTTATTTGTTGTGCTTTAGGTGAAAGTTTACAGATCAAGTCAGTCTCTCATACAAAAAGCCATACACACCCCACCATGCACTCCCAGCTGCTCTCCCCTTAATGAGACAGCACATTCCTCCTCTCCACCCTGTATTCCCCGTGTCCGTTCAACCGGCTCCTGTCCCTTCTTCCTTCTCATCTCACCACCAGACAAGAGTCTCCCATATAGTCTCATGTGTCTACTTGAGCCACGAAGTTCACTCCTCACCAGCATCATTGTCTAGCTTATAAGTCCAGGCCAATCCTTGTCTGTAGAGTTGGTTTCAGGAATGGTTCCAATGTTGGGCTATCGAAGAGTCTGGGGACCACGACCATCAGGGTCCCTCTGGTCTCAGTCAGACCATTAAGCCTGGTCTTTTTATCAGAATTTAAGATCTGCATTCCACTGGTCTCCTGCTCCATCAGAGATTCTCTGTTGTGTTCCCTGTCAGGGTAGTGATCGATGGTAGCTGGGCACCATTATTCCAGTCTCAGGCTTCTGCTAGAGATTTTGAGAGTTTCTTCCCAAGTAAAGGGACTAAGACTTGAAAGTAGAAAACTTTTTGCCCTCTAATCCCAGCCATTTCTTTGGGATTGAAATGTCTGAAGCAGCCACAAGTCATATTATTATACTTATGAGAAAAACAACCACGAGGACAAAAAGCCAACATGATAAAGATTCCAGAGAAGGATAGAAAGAACCTGGGTTCTTGATAACATTGTTGAGCTGTTACCTAATCATTTACTTTTTAAATTGTTCAGTGACCTCTGGGATGTTTTCAATAGCCTTTTCTAATTTGCTTAACCCCAATTCTAGTCCCATGATTCTCATTAACAAGTGAAGGCCAGAAAGTGGCCAAAGTCCAGCAACATCCTCTTAATTCTAAGACAAAAGGTTCCTTTAGACTGTTCATAATATATATGTAGGTAGGCCTGATGACTCTTCCTGTGACACACCTTAGCATACAGGGACTTTCCTGTTTCCAGGGTTAGGACAATGTAAGTCTAGTCACCACCACGACAGGACAGTCTTTGGTTATGAAGAGCCGGGTAAGTTTCTGCATGTTTTTTTGTAAACTGGGTAGGTGTTGCCTGATAGAATGTGACTTCTCTGACAATGACCAGTTATCAATAATGTTACAGCCACTTTGAAGATGGGCCAAACAAAACCAATGATGAATACACAGACTATGTAATAAATGGTATCTGTGTATGCGTGTGTGTGTACATATATATCATCATCATCACTGATTAATATATAAGATGTTGAATTTAGAACAATGTAGCTTCTTATTAAAGTAAAAAATATCTAGTGGTTTCACTTAAATAATCTAGGATCCAGCTACAGTAAGGATGCTCTTCTACAAAGTTATCACTAAAAATATCATTATGGAGCCTCTCCTCTAGGAATGACTTGATATATGATTTACTAATATATTCTCTCATTCTACAGGGTGTCTTTTTACTTTCTGGATAGTGTCTGTCATGGATTGAATTGTGTCCCCCCAAAATATGTGTATCAATTTGTCTAGGCTGTGATTCCCAGTATTGTGTGGTTGTCCACCGTTTTGTCATCTGATGTGATTTTCCTATGTGTTGTAAATCCTATCTCTATGATGTTGATGAGATGGGATTAGCGGCAGTTACGTTAATGAGGCAGGACTCAATCTACAAGATTGGATTGTGTCTTTAGCCGATCTTTTTTGAGATATGAAAGAGAGAAGTGAGCAGAGAGACATGGGGACCTCATTTCATGAAGAAAGCAATGCTGGGCGCAGAGTGTATCCTGTGGACCCCAGGTTCCTGAGCAGAGAAGCTCCTAGACCAGGGGAAGGTTGATGGCAAAGACCTTCCTCCAGAGCCAACAGAGAGAGAAAGACTTCCCTGGAGGTGATTCCCTGAATTTGGACTTCTAGCCTACTAGACTGTGAGACTCTTTGTTAAAGCCATCCACTTGTGGTATTTCTGTTACAGCAGCACTAGATAACTAGGACAAGTATCATCTGCCATAATTTCAGTTATTTAAGACAGTGTCCTTTAATGTACAAAAGTTTTTTTTTTTTTTTATCTTGATGAAGTCCAATTTATCTATTTTCCTTTTGTTGCTCAGACTTTCAGTGTCATATCTAACTATTGCCAAATACAAGGTCCTGGAGATTTGCCTCTGTCTTTTCTTCTATGATTTGTATGCTTTTAGCTCATACTTATGTCACTGATCCATTTTGAGTTAATTTTTCTATATGGTGTGAGATATAGATTTAACTTCATTCTTCTGCATAAGGATAACCAGTTGTCCCAGCAGCATTTGCTCAAGAGACTATTATTTCCCCCCATTGCATAGGCTTGGCACTCTTGTTAAAAATTAATTGACCATAGATATATGCGCTTATATCTGAACTCTCAATTCTATTCCATCGGTCTATATTTCTCTTCTTGTACACGTACCACACTATTTTGATTACTGTAGCTTTGTAGTATGTTTTAAAATAGGGAACTGTGAGTCCTCCAACTTTGTTCTTCTTTTTCAAGATTATTTAGGCTATTTGGGGTCCCTTACAACTCCATATGAATTTAAAGATTGACTTTTCCATTTCTGCAAAAACAAAAAAAAAGGCCTTTGGAATTTTATAGGGTTGCACTGAATCTGTAGATTGTTTGGGGGTAGTATTGCCATATTAAGAATATTACTTTTTCCAATACATGAACCTGAGATGTCCTTTCATTTATTTAGGGATTCTTTGATTTCTTTCAGCAATGTTTTGTAGTTTTCAACGTAAAATTCTTTCACCTCCTTGGTTAAATGTATTCCTAGGAGATTTATTCTTTTGGATCCTATCGTAAATGGAATTGGCTTCTTGCTCATTTTCAGATTGTTCATTGCCATTGTACAGAAACACAATTGATTTGAATTTGTATTAGAGCTGATAAATCTTTAATAGCTTTTTGGTGAATTCTTTAGAATTTTCTATATATATTTGCAAATAGGGATAGTTTAAATTTTTCCTTCCCAATGTGGATACTTTTAATTTCTTTTTCTTGTTTAGTTGTTCCAGCTAAATTTCCAAGACAATATTGAATATCAATGGCAAAAGTGGGTATCCTTATCTTGTTCCTAATCTTAGAGGAAGGCTGTCTTTCACCATTGAGTATAATGTTAGCGATAAGTTTTTTATAAATGCCCTTTATCGTATTGAGGAAGTCCTCTTCTATTCCTAATCATTGAATGTTTTTACCATGAAAGTGGATTTTATCAAGTCGTTTTTGCACATCTATGGAGATGATCATATGATTTTGCCTTTTATTCTATTAATATATTACATTGATTGATTATTGTGTGTTGAAACTTCCAGTCCTGGAATAAATCCCACGTGGTCCTGGTGTATAATCATTTCAATATGTTGTTGGGTTCAGTTTTTCTAGTATTTTGTTGAGGATTTTTGCATCTATATCCATAAAAGATATTGGTCTGAAACTTTCACTTAAAGCACAATAAAAATTATGGGAAAAAAAAGATAATTGGTCTGTAGTTTTCTTTTCTTATGGTGTCTTTCTCTAGTTTTGCTGTCAACACTGGCCTCATAGAATGAGTTAGGAAGTTCCCTCCTCTTCTATATTTCAGAAGAGTTTGACAAAAAAAGCTTTGGCATAATTCACCAGTGAAGTTGGTATGGATTGAGTTTTGTCCCCCCAAAATATGTGTTGTAAATCTTAACCCCCATACCTGTGGCTAGAATCCCATTTGGGAATAGGTTTTCTTGTTATGTTAATGAGACAGTATTAGTGTAGGGTATGTCTTATAAAAGAGATTAAACAAGCAAGTGAGCACACAGAGATGTGGGAAGATAGATGCCACACCACATGAAGATCCCCAAGGAACCAAGGAATAAGAACCTTCCAGAGCCAACAGAGAGAGAAAGCCTTTCCCTAGAGCTGGCACCCTGAATTCAGACTTCTAGACTCCTAAAATGTGAGAGAATAAACTTCTGTTTGTTAATGCCACCCACTTGTGGTATTTCTGTTATAGCAGCAGTAGATAACTAAGGCAGAAGCCACCTGGTATTGGACATCTATTTGTTGGGAGGTTTTTGGTTACTGATTCAATCAGTTATAGGTCTGCTGAAATGTTCTATTTCTTCTTGACTCAGTTTTGGTAATTAAAAAAAAAAAATTTTTTTTTCAGAGTTTGTCCATTTTATCTAGCGTATAAAATTTGTTGGCATACAATTATTCATGGTATTATCTTGTAATACTTTTTAGATCTGTAATGTTGGTAGTAATGTCCTCTATTTCATTCTTGATTTTAATCATTTGCATCTCCTCTGTGTTTGTCAGTCTAGCTAAAGTTTTGTCAATTTTGTTCATCTCTTGAAAGAAATATTTGGTTTTGTTGATTCTCTACTGTTTTTCTATTCTCTATTTCATTTATCTCTGCTCTAATCTTTATCTCCTTCTTTTGACTAGTTAAGGTTTAGTCTCCATTCTAGAGCTCATATCATGAAAGGGTAAGTTATTGATTTGAGATCTTTCTTCTTTTTCCATGTATGCCTTTGTAGCTATAAATTTCCCTCTGAGCACTGCTTTTACAGCATCTGATAAGTTTTGGTATATTGTGGATTTCTTTGTCTTCACCTCAGAACATTTTCTAATTTCCCTTGTGATATTTTCTTTATTTCATTGGCTGTTTAAGAGTGTGTTGGTTTGTTGTTGTTGTCAAATTGTCACTGACTCTTGGTGATCATATGTATAACAGAACAAAATGTTGCCGTATCCTGTACCATCTTCATGATTATTGGTATGTTTGAGTCCATTGTTGTGGATTTTGTGTTAATCTACCTGATTGACAGTTTCCTTTATTTTTCCAGACCCTCTACTTTACCAAACATGATATTCTCTTCTATCAGTTGGTCTTTCTTGACTATGTGTCCAAAGTAAGCAAGCCAAAGTCTCTCTATTCTCACTTCTAAGGAGCATTCTGGTTGTGTTTCTAAAACGGATTTTTTTATTCTTCTGGAAGTCCACAGTATATTTAATATTCTTTACCAACACCACAATTCAAATGTACCAATTCTTCTTCTGTCTTCCTTTCTCATCATACAGGTTTTCCATGCATATGAGTGATCGGAAAGAGCCTGGTTTGGGTCAGGCAAACTTCAGTCATCAAAGTAACATCTTCACTTTTTATAACTTTAAGGAGATCTTTTGTAGCAGATTTGCCCAATGGAATGTGCCATTTATTTATATTTCCTTTTTTTATTGTACTTTAGGTGAAGGTTTACAGAACCATCTAGCTTTTCATTAAACAGTTAGTACACATACTGTTTTACAACATTGGTTACCAACCCCATGGCATGTCAACACTCTCCCTTCTCGACTTCGGGTTCCCTGTTACCAGCTTTCCTGTCCCCTCCGGCCTTCTAGTCCTTGCCCCAGGGCTGGAGTGCCCGTTTAGTCTCACTTTGTTTCATGGGCCTGTCTAATCTTTGGCTGAATGGTGAGCTTCAGGGGTGATTTCACTACTCAGCTAAAAGTGTGTCCAGGGGCCATAGTCTTGGGGTTTCTGCAGTCTTTGTCAGAAGAGTAAGTCTGGTCTTTTTTTTGTGTGTGTGTGTGACTTAGAATTTTGTTCTACATTTTTCTCCAGCTCTGCCTGGGACCCTTTACTGTGATCCCCGTCAGAGCAGTCAGTGCTATTTGGGCACCATATAGTTGTACTGGACTCAGTCTGGTAGATGCTGTGGTAGTTGTAGTACGTTAGTCCTTTGGACTAATTTTGCCCTTGTCTTTAGTTTTCTTCATTCTCCCTTGCTCCCAGTGGGGTGAGACCAGTGAAGTATCTTAGATGGCTGCTCACAGCTTTTAAGACTCCAGACACTACTCACCAAAGTAGAAGGTAGAACATTTTTCTTTATTGTACTTTAGATAAGGTTTACAAACAAAATAGTTTCTCATTAAACAGTTAGTACACATATTGTCTTATGACATTGGTTAACCACCCCATGACATGGCAACACTCTCCCTTCTCAACCTTAGGTTCCCTGTTACCAGATTTCCTGTCCCCTCAGGGCTGGCGTGCCCCTTTAGTCTCATTTTGTTTTATGGGCCTGTCCAATCTTTGGCTGAATGGTGAATCACAAGAGTGACTTCATTACTGAGCTGATAGCGTGTCCCGGGGCCATACTCTCAGGGTTTCTCCAGTCTCTGTTAGGTGAGCAAGTCTACTCTTCCTTTTTGAATTAGAACTTTGTTTTACATTTTTCTCCAGCTCTGTCTGGGACCCTCTATTGTGATCCCTGTCAGAGCAGTCAGTGGCAGTATCTGGGCACCGTTTAGTTGTACTGGTCTCAGTCTGGTGGAGGCCATGGTAGATGTGGTCCATTAGTCCTTTGGACTAATCTTTCCCTTGTATCTTTAGTTTTCTTCATTCTTCCTTACTTCTGAAGGGGTAAGACCAGTGGTGTATCCTAGATGGCCGCCTACAGACTTTTAAGTCCCCAGACTCTACTAACCACAGTTGAATGTAGAACATTTTCTTTATAAACTATGTCATGCCAATTGAGCTAGATGTTCCTCTAGACCATGGTCCCCATAGCCCTCAGCCCAGTAATTCCATTCCTCAGGAAGTTTGGTTGTGTCTATGGAGCTTACATGACCTTGCCTCACACAAGTTATACTGGCTTCCCCCGTATTGTGTACTGTCTTACCTTTCACTGAAGTTACCACTTACCTACTGTCCATTTAGTGTTTTTCCATCCCTCCCCTCCCCTCCCTTGTAACCATCAAAATGGCTAGTACCAGTCCATTTCAGCTCACTAATGCCCAGGATGTCAATATTTATGCATTCCATTTCATTTTTGATGATGTTCAATTTCCTAGATTCAAATTTTGTACATTCCAGGTTCCAGTTATTAATGGATGTTTGTTGCTGTTTCTTCTCATTTTGAGTTGTGCCACATCAGCAAATGAAGGTTCTGAAAGCTTCACTCCATCCACATCATTAAGATTGACTCTACTTTGAGGAGGCTGCTCTTCCCTAGTCATCTTTTGAGTGCCTTCCAAACTGAGGGGCTCATCTTCTGGTACTATATCAGACAATGCTTCACTGCCATTCATAAGGTTTTCACTGGTTAATTCTTTTCAGAAATAGACCACTAGGTCCTTCTTCCTAGTTTGTCTTAGTCTGGAAGCTCAGCTCAAACCCATCCACCATGGGTGACCCTGCTGGTATTTGAATACCAGTGGCATAGCTTCCAGTCTCACAGCAACACACAAGCCCTCACAGTACAACAAACTGACAGAAGCAGAGATAGGGACCTCAGTATCACCAAGAAGAGATGGGAGCAGAACACATCCTTTGGACCTGGGGTCCCTGCACTGAGAACCTCCTACTACCAGCTGTAACACCAAAGATGGTGAGAAGCTGTAGCAGAGAAATGGCAGCAGCAGAACCAAGAGACCAGTGCCAGACTTTGTGGTAGTGGGCCCACAGAGCAAGAGAGAGCTGAGTGCCTTTAGGCAGGAGGCTTTCTGGTAGAGTAGGGTGCCTCTGGACACATATCTGCAGAGCTAAAGAGCTTTATAACACTTGCCTGAACAGGGCAGAGGCCAGGATGAGGGCCAAAGAGACTTGCCTGCCAACACAGCTGAGCAGAATGCATCCTTTGGACCCAGGGTCCCTGTGCTGAGAAGCTCCTAGACCCAGGAGATAGAGGGAGCTGTAACACAGAAGACAGTGAAAGATGGTGGCACAACAGTAGCAAGGGCAATAACAGCACAAGATGGCAGAAATCAGGAGACCAGAGCAAGACAGCTGCAGTAAGTCTTGCAGACCCAAGTAGCTAAGAGCTTTGTAACATTTTTCTGAGCAGGACAGAAGTAAGACTGAGAAGCTGAGGGCCAGAGAACGGCCTGCCTGTAGGCAGGGCTTTTGAAGCTGTCCTGATTGAAGAACTGTATCCTGAGCTGTTTCTGATCTCGAGTTGTGCCCTGTTACTTCCCTAATAACCACTTAACTGTAAATATTGTTCATGAGTTCTGTGAGATGTTGCAGGGAATTATTGATCCCAAACACCAGAAGAGTACTGGGGAGGGGGAGTAGTTGATGTTAGAGATGATGGAGTGGTACAGCAGTTTGAAAAAGTTGGGCATTTGAGACATCTTTAACCTCCACCTCATATTAACTTGCTTTGTGGTGATCCTTATAAAAAAAGTTATTCATTTACTTTGTACGATTTCAACCTTTTTAAATTTATTGAGACTTGTTTTGTGACCTAGAATATTCTCTATCCTTGAGAATGTTCCATGTGAGCTGAAGAAGAATGTGTATTGTGCTTTTGTTAGGTAGAATATTCTACATATTTCTGCTAGGTCTAGTTGGTGTGTGTTGTTTTTAGGTGCTGTCGAGTCAGCTGCAACTTATAATGACCCTATGTACAACAGAACAAAACACTGCCCGGTCCTGTGCCATCCTCACAATTGTTACTATGTTTGAGCCCATTGTTGCAACCACTGAGTCAATCCATCTCATTGAGGGTCTTCCTCATTTTCACTGACCCTCCACCAAGCATGATGTCCCTCTCCAGGGACTGATCCTTCTTGATAACATGTCCAAAGTACGTGAGACAAAATCTCACCATCCTCACTTCTAAGGAGCATTCTGGCTATACTTCTTCTAAGACAGACTTGTTCATTCTTCTGGCAGTCCATGATATATTAAATATTCTTCACCAACACCATAATGCAAAGGCGTTAGTTCTTCGGTCTTTCTTATTCATTGTCCTGCTTTTGCTTGCGTCTGAAGTGGCTTGGGTCAGGTACACCTTATTCCTCAAAGTGACATCTTTGTTTTTTAATACTTTAAAGAGGTCTTTTCAACAGATATGCCCAATCCAATACATGCTTTGATTTCTTGACTGCTGATTTCATGGGCATTGATTGTGGATCTGTCTTAGGCTGGGTTCTTTAGAGAAGCAAAGCCAGTAAATCATATAAATATATATAGACAGAGATTAATATTGAGGAAATTACTCATGCAGATGTAGAGGCTGGGAAGTCCCAAGTCCATAGGTCAGGCTGGAGGCTTCTTCTTACTCATAACGCAGGGGCTGGAGAACCCAAGATAGGCAGATCAGACAGCAGGGTTCTGACTCACAGGCTGCAGAGACTGACGAATCCCAAGGTCAGCAGGCAATATGGCAGGTAAGCTACTAGCTCAGGTCCCAAGAATTGGATGTCAGACAAATAGAAGCCAGTTGCAGGATCCAAAGCAAACAAAAACCCACAAGCCTTGCCAGAAAGTCCCTCTATGTTGGATGCAGGACACAGCCCTAAGGAAACTTCCTTTCAACTGATTTGCTGCTCACAGCAGATCCCATCATGGAGGTGATCACATTATATCAGATCTCATCATGGGAGTTATTACATCATTATATGATTCCCCAACTACATCATAACTGCCAAACCACTGAGAATCATGGCCCAACCAAAATGACACACAACCTTAACAAATCACAGCATCCAAGTAAAAGGAAATCCTTAACAACTTCAATATTTTTCTCCATTTACCATGATGTTGCTTATTGGTCCACTTGTGAGGGTTTCTGTTTTCTTCATGTTGAGATGTAATCCATACTGAAGGCTGTGGTCTTTGATCTTCATCAGTAAGTGCTTCAAGTCCTTTTTGCTTTTAGCAAGCACGGCTGTGACATCTGCATATTGCAGGTTGTCAATGAGTCTTCCTCCAAATCTGATGCTGGCTTCTTCTTTATATAGCCCAGCTTCTTGGATTATTTGCTCAGCATACAGATTGAATTGGTATGGTGAAAGGATACAGCCCTGACGCACACATCTCCTGATTTTAAACCACGCAGTATCTCCTTGTTCTGTTCGAACAACTACCTGTTTGTCTACGTACAGGTTCCTCATGAACACAATTAAGCATTCTGAAATTCCCATTCTTCACGATGTTATCCATAATTTGTTATGATTCACACAGTTGAAAGCCTTTGCATAATCAATAAAACACAGCTAAACATCTTTCTGGTAGTCTCTGCTTTCAGCCAAGATCCATCTCACATCAGCGATGATATTCTTCGTTCCACACCCTCTTCTGAATCGGGCTTGAATTTTTGGACCTTCCTTGTCAATTTATTGCTAGAACTCTTTTTAAATGATCCGCAGCAAAATTTTACTTGTGTGTGATATTGTTCAATAATTTCCACATTCTATTGGTTCACCTTTCTTTGGAATAGACACAAATATGGATTTCTTCCAGTCAGTTGGCCAGGTAGCTGTCTTCAAAATTTCTTGGCATAGACAAATGAGCACTTCCAGTGCTGCATCTGCTTGTTGAAACATCTCAATTGCTATTCTGTCAATTCCTAGACTATTGTTTTTTGCCAATGCCCTCAGTGCAGCTTGTACTTCTTCCTTCAGTACCATCAGTTCTTAATCATATGCTACCTCCTGAAATAGATGAACATTGACCAGTTCTTTTTGGTACAGTGACTCTGTGTATTCCTTCCATTTTCTTTTGATGCTTCCTGAGTCATTCAATATTTTGCCCATAGAACCCTTTAATATTGCAACTTGAGACTTGAATTTTTTTTCTTCAGTTCTTTCAACTTGAGAAATGCTGAGTGTGTTCTTCCTTTTTGGTTTTCTAACTCAAGGTCTTTGCACATTGCATGATAATACTTTACTTTGTCTTCTCAAGCCACCCTTTGAAATCTTCTAGTCAGCTCTTTTATGTCATCATTTCTTCCACTTGCTTTAGCTACTCTACCTTCAAGAGCAAGTTTCAGAGTCTCTTTTGACATCCATTCTGGTCTTTTCTTTCTTTCCTGTCTTTTTAACGGACTTTTGCTTTCTCCATGTATGATGTCCTTGCTGTCATCCCACAACTCATCTGGTCTTCAGTCATTAGTGTTCAGTGTGTCAAATCTATTCTTGAGATGGTCTCTAAATTCAGGTGGGATGTACTAAGGTCATACTTTGGCTCTCATGATCTTGTTTTAATTTTCTTCAGGTTCAACTCGAAATTGCATATTTGCAACTGATGGCCTGTTCCATAGTTGGCCCCTGGCCTTGTTCTGACTGATGATATTGAACCTCTTCATCATCTCTTTCCACAGATGTAGTCAATCTGATTCCTGTATATTCCATCCAGCAAGGTCCATGTGTATAGTCGCCATTTATGTAGTTAAAAAAAAAAAGGTATTTGCAATGAATAAGTGGTTGATCTTCTAAAATTCTATCATGCAATCTCCAGCATCATTTCTATTCCTAAGGCCCATATTTTCCAACCACTGATCCTTCTTTTTTTCCAACTTTGGCATTCCAATCCCAGTGATTATCAATGCACATTGATTGCATGTTTGATCAATTTATCAAAATTCATATCAGTTGATGTATAGCATTGTTCAAATTCTCTATTTCCTTAAAGATCTTATTTCTGCATGTTTTTTCCATTAATGAAAGTGGTGTATTGATGTCTCCCACTATTATTGTATGACTGTCTATTACTCCCTTCAAATCTGTTAGTGTTTGCTTCATATATTTTGGGGCTCTGATGTTAGGTGCAGAAGTCCTATTGGCACAGTGGTTAAAGTGCTGGGCTGCTAACAAAAAGATTAGCAGTTTGAACTACCAGCCACTCCATGGGAGAAAGATGTGGCAGTTGATTTCCATAAAGATATACAGCCTTGGAAGCCCTATGGGGCAGTTCTACTCTGTCCTACAGGGCTGCTATGAGTCAGAATCTACTCAACGGCAGTGAGTTTGGTTTTTTTTTTTTGTTTGATTTTAGGTGCATATATATAACTGTTATGTCTTCTTGATGCATTGACACTTTTATCATTATATAATGTCCTTCTTTGTCTTTAAAAGAGATTTTAACTTAAAAATCTATTTTGTTTGATTTCAATATAGCCTCCCCACCTCTCTTTCGTGTTATTATTTGCACGGATTAGTTTTTTCATCCTTTCATTTTCAACCTATTTATGCCTTTGGGCCTAAGATATGTCTCTTGAGACAGCATATAGATGGATCTTTTTTTTTTTTTTTTTAAGTCCATTTGCCACTTTCTGCCTTTGGATTGAAGAGTTTAATCCATTTACATTTAAGGTAATTACCAATAAGAAGGAAACACTGGTTGCATAGTGGTTAAATGCTACTGCTGCTAATCAAAGGGGTTGGCAGTTCGAATCCGCCAGGTGCTCCTTGGAAACTCTATGGGGCAGTTCTACTGTGTCCTATAGGGTGGCCATGAGTCGGAATCGACTCAATGGCACTGGGTTTGGTTTTGGTTTTTTTTACCAATAAGGACTTACTTATGTCATTTTGCTATTTATTTTTTGTGTGTCTTCTACCTTCTTTGTCCCTCATTTTCTCCAATACTGCCATCATTTGTGTTGAGTTGAGTTTTTGTACTGAACTATTTCATTTCCTTCTCTTTTGTGCATAATTTTAGATATTTTCTTTGTGGGTTCCATGAAGGTTACATTTAACATCTTAAATTTATAACAACCTGGTTTAAATTAATACCAACTTAACTTCAGTAATATAAAAAATTCTATTCTTATACCACTCCTCTCCTCCCCTCTTTATGTAGTTGTTATAATAGATTACGTCTTTATACATTATGCACCCAATAGGATACCTTTATAATTATATTTTATGTGTTTGTCTTTTGGAATCATGTAGGACAAAACCACTACAATATAAACCAAAAATACCAAAAAAAAAAAAAAAATCCTAAAATATCTACCCATGAGATTACCTTTATCAAAAATCTTTTTTTTTTCTATGTCTTCACGTTACTGTCTAGTGTCCTTTCTGTTCTAACTGTAGAATTTCCTTTAGCATTTCTCGTAGTGCAGGTCTAGTTGTCACAAACTCCCTCAGGTTTTGTTTTCTGCGAATGTCTTAATTTTACCCTCATTCTTGAAGACAAGTTTTTGAAAGATAAAGAATTCTTGGCTGACAGTTCTTTTCTTTCAGCACTTTAAATATGTCATTCCACTGCCTTCTTGGCTCCAAGGTTTCAGAGGAGAAATTGGCACTTAATATTATTATTTTATTTTTTATTGTGCTTTAGGTGAAAGTTTACAGTTCAAGTTAGTTTCTTATACAAAAATTTATACACATATCATTATGTGACCCTAGTTGCAACCCCTATAATGTGATAGTACACCCCCTATTTCCACCCTGGGTTTCCCATGTCCATTCAAACAGCTCCTATCCCTTTCTGCCTTCTCATCCCGCCTCTGGACAGAAACTGCCCATTTAATCACATGTATCTACTTGAACTAAGAAGCATACTCTTCATGAGTATTATTTTATGTATTACAGTCCAGTCCAATCTTTGTCTGAAGAGTTAGCTTTGGGAATGGTTTTAGTTCTGTGTTAATGAACAG